>NW_026622985.1:22178430-27178430 GCF_023065955.2 Ursus arctos | reverse complement strand
CAAACTTTAGACAAGAGGTGTGGACAGGGAGAGGCACGAAAAGTAGTAAGGAAGTTGAATTAGAGTATCCTTTCATTGGACAATATTGATTAATGACAGCCTCTGGAGAATCAGTATGTCCATCTAAAGAATCTCTTTAGAACTCAGTTATGTTTATCTTTGTAAATGGCAGAATACATTGACTCATGAATTATTTTCCAGTGGTCTCCCTACTTGCCAGTCAAACTTCTTACTCCATTTTTCTCATATTTAAAATAAGATGCTTAGCCTAGATGATTTCTATAGCTTTCCCAGACTTTATAATTCTTTAAATTCTGTCGTACAGTCAATATTGTCAAGCACCAACTGGTGCACCTTACACCCCGATCTGCTCTCATAAATAGTAAATTACACAGATCTCCATGGTGAGGTAATAAATGCTAACCGAAAGAACAGGTGAAACAGCCTGAAATAAACCTTCTGAATAGTCCTTTCAGATACTATTATTTATGTCTGTGTGGTGTTTATTACCGCACGTGTGTGTGTGTGAGTGTGTCCCTTCAAGACCCACCCTGTAAGTTACAGTGTGGAAATACCAGTCACTTTAGTAAGGCTTGCTTGCAACTTTTCGCCTCAAGGCTGTTTCACATTATTTTTGGATTCTATTCATTTTTGGAACCATTGTCCATTAGCTTACTTGTGCTTGCCCACTCTGGATTCCAGCTGTAGGTTATGCCAGTTCTCTTTTTTGTTTTGCAGTATTTCCTTTGGTCCATGCCAGGAATTCAGTTTGGATGGTCCTTTCACATAACTTGCCCGGGGGTCTAATTAATAGCCCTTTGCCTCAATTCCACTTGCATTGTCTACCTTGATATATGGTCCTCTTTGGACAATTACTGCCTTTGAAGATTTGTGTTTTTAGGCTGATGACACTTTCCGTATTTATTGATCTCCATGAGTTGTGGGGTTTTTTTGCTTACTTTCAACGTGTCACTTAAACCTAAATGAGAGATTTAGAGCCACAAGTTACAGATGTGCTTTTGCTTCACTTCCATCTGTTTTCCTGTCAGAAATTCCTAGGCAAGGATTTACACTGTTGGCTGTAGCTTTTTTTTTTTTTTTTTTTTTTTTTTTTTTTTACTGAGCTCTGATCCTACCTGAAAAAAAACTGCTTACCATGCCTAGATTTACCAAATTTAACCTGTTAAATCTTAGAAACTGAATGTTTCAGTATAATGTATCATCAGGTCCTGCGTTTCTAATAATCTTTATAAGTTTTTGGAGTAGTTAGAAAAACATGTTGTGCATTTTGATTCTCCAATAGCAAATCAAAACCAGTCATCTTTAAACGTGAGAGTCCCTTTTAGAAAAAAAAAAATACGTATTGGCTGTCTTGAAAGCCCCTTCAGAATAGATCCCTTAAAAATCACTCTGCTTAATACCTGCCACACAAGTTTTTTTGTTTATTTTGTTCTTCTCCTCTCCCCTTTGTCTGAGGTGTTTGAGTTTGTGTAGCTTTGTTTCTTTTACCATTAAGGGATTTCAAGGTTATTTGTAGATGAAATAGAGGACTCCTTATTTTCTTATTTTGCTTTTATTTCTTACTGGTCATAACCTTATCACTATTATTTTTTTGCATCTCAATAAAACAGATGAAACGTGGTTCCAACACATTGCAAAGGAAGATGCGGGCTGCAAAGGAAAGCACAACGACAGAGTTCTCTCATTTGATCCAGTCTATGTAACTTCACTGTCTTCCATTAGTTTATTTAATGTATTAAAAATGTCCCCATGTAAGCCCTTGCTCTCAGTATAACCCTGTATTTTAGTGTATATGGCATGCTTTCCTAGTGAGGCTTTTAGAACCTCTTATTCCAGATTTTACTTTTTGTTTCTATCACATCACGATCATAGTTTCCAGCCTCTAAATAGGCCATTCTGTGTTTAGATTCTCCTTATCATTTTTATTTGCTTACACAGCCCCATACAGACCATCTGTATTAAGTTTACAAAGATTCTAAAATCTGTCCCTAGAAATAACTGTGTGAAGCTTGAGGCAGAACAGGGAGAAGTACATTGAACAGTTGCTCTGAAAGGTCAGTTGCTGGGGTCCTATCTCCAGTATTTCCTGGTGTAACGGGTCTTCAGGCGATTCGGAGGCATATCTCAACACGAGACTGTTTAAAACCCACAAGGGATAGCTGCTATCATAAATGACAGATCAGATATAGAATATGAATTATGTACTGAAATACAACAGGCATTACATTGAAAACACAAAAGTATGAAATTGCCCTAATCTTTTACTGAATGTGTAAAAAGGGTCAATAGGAAGCCTATGTGTTTACCTCAGTGGGCAATTTCAGTTATGGAAAAAATATGTTTATTGATTTACAGTATTGTAGTATTTAGATTACACTTCAAAAGAAGTAGGTAGTATTCTTTCAAACTAAAATCTCCGAGGTTAAATGTCATTAATGGCTAGAAGTGGGGAGACGTGTGCATGAAAGATGTACAGGTGAGAGTTTTCCAAGTGTTTCGGAAATTCCGTTCTCTTGCCTGCACAAAGATGCAGAAGAACATTAGGCAAAAGGACTAATTTTAAGCAAAGAAGAATTTATGAACCAGTCTGACTCCTGCATCAAACCTTTTTTTTTTTCTTCCTTTTTTCTAAGTGCTTAAGATGTGTCATTCTTCAGTGTCTGTTGATTCGAAAAGTCTGGTGTCTTTCAACGTAAATTCATTCATATGGTTCCAGATTTCTGAATGCTAATCCATATTTCAATGGAATACAACATGTTCACAGGTGTCTTGGTGATTTTGTTGATTTATAAAGTCTTCAGGCGTTAAGAGCATAGGAGCTAAAAGTCAATTCTTATATTTTCCAAGAGCTTCTGTTTCCCAAGATATAGGTGGAAAGGACCATACTGATAAAGTGCTAAGAGATCCTCGAAGAGGATGATGTATACAGATAAAATTGTGTTTAGCAGATGAACCCAGCATCATGACCCAAAGGTCAAAAGACATACTCAATAAAAGTTCATGTGTGACAGTTTGTAGCTACTCTACGTGTCTATGTAAGATTTATAAGGACTTGAATCTGCTGGGACAGTAGAAGCAAAGTGGAATCCCCAGTAGCCTGCTTTCCGACTGATCTACCCATTAGTAGCCTACTAGGTGGAAATCCTAGTATTTCATAATATGCAGCCATCACTCAGTCACCTGACTCAGAGAGAGTTCATTTTCAAGCTGCTGAAAGATTCTGAATTGTGCTTTGTTTCATCTTTTGTCTTTTCCGTTTTTAAAATTAAGAACTATCCCAAACAGTCACCCTCTGCATTCACCACCCAGATGGAACTCACGTGGTCTGGCTTGCTTACATTTAATTTCTTTGTTACTTTCATCTGCATCTTTGTGTAGAGAATGTCAAGGCTTTTGGCTAAATCTGACCACAAAGAAGTTATGATGGAGTGGAGGCACACAAGTGACCGGTGACTAAAAGCTGCTGATTCTGACAACTCAATAATAAATCTGTTGTGTTAGTGAGATAGTTGTGTTCTTTAGAACTTCACGAAAATAAGCAAGGAGGTGACAATTTAGTACAAAAGTGGTTACCTCCCTTTCAGCCCTCCGCTGAGCTTGAAGTTCTCAGGGGGGATTGTGTGGGTTTGCAAACAAATCCAGGGACTGAGAGCCGGTCAGCAGTCAGTCAACTGACACTTCCCTACAGAAGAAATACAACTCCTTGTGAATTGAACTTTGCCATTCCAGGTCATGCTTCTGGATGTCTGTAAGAGTTACTATCCAGTCATTAAATGCTTATAATCCATCCCTGAGAACTATTATCCCAGAAATTATACTTGCTTTCCTGCTGACAGCAGGTGGCTTTCATCTTTGACCTGGATTTTTTTTTTTTTTTTTTTGCTTGTTTTTTATCTTTTTATTCCTTGAGGGCCCAGGAAAGGCTGCTCGATGGATTGGCAAGAACATTTAAAGATTCTTTTGTTCAAAGGATTGCAATTTTCAGTTGTCAGGTTAAAAAATATATATATATGCAGGCTACAGTATAAGTCCCTTTCCTGTCCAACAAATCTGAACCTAGTAGAATAGTTAGAATTGTTTCGTGGCTTGTCTCAAATATGGATAATAACCGCAAATAGAAAGGGGAACACTGTTTGAAAATGGACATTTCTTGTTATTTTTATCTCAGGTAATGTTTAAAAGGGAATGTGATCGCTAATTTTTATAATGAAGTAGTACTGTTAAAGGAATGTCATGGAGCAAATATTTGATATATCTATTTATTCAATTAACAAAATAATTTGAACAACTGCTCTGCTAGGGGTAAAGCAGTAAACCACAATATAGCCCCTGGCATTAAGTTCATGATAGCTGATATATTTCCTCATGTATATTGAATCAACATTATTTTTAGTATTTATTGCTGACTCAAAATATGCAAATATGGGCGATGAAAAATTTTAAATATAAATATGTAAGAATGCATAAAAATTGAAAGATTTCAACTAGAGTTTGTCTTAGTACAAGTAGGGCTTTGCTAAAATACAAATATAAGAGACAGAACACATATGTGAATCTAAAGAGATATAAATCAAGGTTCATGAGAAAGATGAGAAGGTATCTTACTTTTTATTTTTATTTAAAAATCTCTTTCTTTCTGAGTGATTCCAGATAACATATTTTCTCACTGGAATCCTACTAAACATTAACACAGAATTCATCATTAATAGAAGGAAGCATCTATGTTTTTGCCTATTCATGTTAACATCTGGATTTATATTTATTAAATGATCTGAGGATGTTAGCAGTAAAAATAAAGGTCATGTCTAGATAAATCTGTCTTCACAGCTGTAGCCATCATTAATCATCCAATAGCTAGTTGAAATATTGATTATTTTTATTATTGAGCAATGATACGCACCAATAGGAGCTCCATAAACATAAATTCAACAGCAAGTATAGACGTGTTCGTTTCTAGAGGGTTGTAATATGAAATAGACCATGTATTCATTTCCTTTCACATCTTTGTAGTAATTCTTTATACTAAGTAACATATTACTAAATGACATACAAATGCTTCGGTCTGGTATTAAATCCTTCCTGGATTGTACTCGAATTTCCTTTTATAACATTTTCCTCCACTATTTTCATTTATCCCAGTCTTCATCTAAATTTGTCCTGGTGCTCCATACATGGTCAGAAATGTTCCACCTGTTGTCCTTTCCCCCTACTTTCTAGCATCTAGAATATTTCCTGAATATTCCGATCTCTGCATGTCTGAACTCACCTCTCATTTTAAGAACACTGTTGAATCTAACTCCACAGCTATGCCTGTCCTCATTTTTTTTTCCGCTACAAAGACATTTCAGAGGAGACTTAAATTCTTTGGCATTTATCTATATCAAAGGACATTTATCAATTTTATCTTGTATTTTTAGTTACTCACTAATAATCGAACATGTACTTATTAAACACCTGATAAGCAGGCAGTAGGTGTTGGATGAAAGGAATAGGGAGTGCATTTTCTGGGAAGAATGAGAAATTATGAGAAAATCAACTAAATGTTCTTTTGCTTTGTATTATCACCATATGTCAGCAATTCTAAATTGTGTCAGTGTCAAAATACTATTGCCAGAAAGGTCTTTTGTGGGTCCAGTTTCCAAACAATTGCTGTACTTATCATGGAGTTTCTATTCTGTATCTGCCAGCACACACGAACTCAGTTACACACGTGTTCCAAGACTAAGCGCTCATTGATTTGGATCATTTAAAATTTAAAACAGCGAGACATAGTGCGAACTGTGAGGTGCGATGTTTTGTTCAAGTGCAAATTTTAGTTCATATATGAGGTATTTTATTGAATTTAAATGTCTTTATGTCTTTAGATTTCTTTTTTTTTTCCTTTTTACAGTGTTATAAACCTAGAGAACAAATCAAGAAAATAAAAATTATTACTTATGTATACAGAGCTGTTACTGAAAAGTATCCTGATGTTTAGCAGGGGGGGGGTATAAAACGGAATTTATGCATGCCTGGGTGGCTCAGTTGGTTAAGCATCCGACTCTTGATTCTGACTCAGGTCATGATCTCAGGGTCATGGGATTGAGCCCTGCTTCAGGCTCTGCACTCAGCCAGGCGTCTGCTTGAGATTCTCTCTTTCCCTCTTCCTCTGTCCCTCCCCCGAACGCTCTCTCTCTCTCTCAAATAAATAAATCTTTAAGCAAAACAAAGTAAAATGGGATTCATTCACTCTGGGTGCCATGGTGAACCCCTGGTGTTAGGTGCTAAGGCTATAAAGATAGTTCCAGTCTATTGTCTCAGGGACCTCATTGCCTTCTGAGCTCTCCTACAAATGTATAGGCTTCTGAGATTTGCTCTGTTATTAAGATTATATCATCTGGAATTTGGATTTCCATATCACCCAAGATAATACTCAAAGCGACTGTCTTCCATCCCCTTCCCTTTCTTCCTCCCCTTTTCTTGAAGAATAGAAACTATTTATCCAACTTTGAATTCTCCTGTTTGGAGGAATCATTTAGATACTTTTCTCTAATTTCATTTAATTTTCAGAGATAAGAGAAGCACAGGGAATACAGTCCCTAAATATTCAGAGTTATTATTTGACAGTGAACTTTTTATTAATTTTATAAAACATAGATTGCCTGAGGGATAAAATTTTTATGTAATTTACATTTAGATGTAAATACATTAATGGAAATAATGACGCCAAAAGTAATTTTTGAACATTTGTTTTAAGTACTTACAGTATTTATGCCATGAAACAGTCTCATCTTACTTACTGTAAACATAGCAGATCTGGTCCAGTCAGATAACAAATTGTATGAATTTAGTGTTCACAGGAACATATTACATTAAAAATAATCAACAGATCTTTTTAGGGTGAATTATTGAATTTATTTTACTGAATTGATTTAAATGCCTATGTTTGGTAAGTGACTAAAGAACATTTTAATGAAATATTTCAGAGTCAAATAAAGTATGGAAAAACATCAACTAGCATTTAAAACAAGATAGGTTTTATATGTATGTTTATGTTGCCTTATTCCTTAATTAGTAGTGCACTAATTTTGGGAAAAGGACTGTTTTTTTAAGTCTATAGCATATTTCTAAAGGCTGTAAATCACAATCTTCATCACGTGTATAATATACAAGTCAGTGCTAGTATTTATTGAACATAAGTTGTCTGCCCCTATGATAAGCACTGTACACAAATTTTTCTATTTAATCGTCAAAATAATCAATTTCAAGGCATTAATCATATTTTTTCAGTGAGGAAACAGAGACTTGGATAGTTAAATAACCTTTTGCAGGCCGTGGAGCAAAAAGTGACAGAGATTTGATTCCAGGCCTCACTCATTTACTGGCGAGCCCTGCCTGCACCTGCACGATCTCTAGAGCTGTGTTGTAGACATTGTGTTCATTCAACCATCAGAAAAGCATGTAACGTTAAGGGACAAAACTGCCTTTTCCCTTATTTGAAAGTTCAAGGCCTTAAACATGTAGGTTCCCTGTCTTTGTAAATAGTGACGCTAAATCTGTATGTTTATTATTTTCCTTTTTTCCCCCAGAATGACGTAGGAGGACAACGCAGCCTGATAAACAAATGGACGACTTTTCTTAAAGCCAGATTGATTTGCTCAATTCCTGGAAATGATGGGGCAGATACTCATTTTGATGAGCTTCGTAAGTCACCTGTTCCTTTTTTTTTTTTTTCTTAAAAATGACTTCCTGCCTAATAAATTCAGCATTTGTTTTATTTTAGCCCCAATATAGCCCAGGACAGCTTGCAGGAGTGTTATTACTAAATTCACACACACAAACAGCATGGAGGTACTCTGGGTTTCAGCATCACATTGTGATGAAGCAGTTCCTCTCTTTTTGTAAGCATCCTCATAGTTACGAGGAAACAAAGCTGCAGCAAGAGACAAAAAGCTATTAGCAATGGGTCTATAGAACCCATCCATTCTTCATGTGGCCTTCTTTTTTTTTTTCCAAGTTTTACCATTGTTTTAATTATTGAAACAAAAATAACGTAAGTCAAATCGTGTGCAACAATGTCTCTGATGTAAGAGGTGGATATGAATTTTATATAACAGTGTCTTATCCACTATAACAAATTTCCAATAATTTGACAATTATCTTTCAAAAAACTTCACCCAAATTCTAAACAAAGTATGCAAATTGGAAATTAACTCTAACAGTCTATAGGGAGTAAGAACTTGGGTTCTTTATTCTGAGGACGCCCTCTGCTGGAGAGCATGAGAGATTGGGTGAACTCGCTCCTTCTGACTTGAGAAAAAGAATACTCAGAAAAGTGTTAGACGGATTATTCTCTTTCATTTCCCCTCTTTATCCCTCTCAAAGCTAATTCTAGAAGTAGTTTTTTCAGTTAAATATAAAGTTAGAATCATCAAATCTTACCTTTTGAGTTTGTTTTTGCCTTGCAGTGTAAAAATGATTTTATCATTGAACGATTTTGCCATACAGTATTTAAAGTATACGTTTAATATTCATGGGTGATTCCTCATGTTGTATATAAGCATGCTCACATCTTAAATAATCTTTTAATGGATATTATTTACACATACTTTGGTATCAATACTGCTCAAGTAGTTACAAAATACTGAACAAGTATTACACAAGTAATCCTGCACAAGTAATTAACTTGTGTAGCTATTTTTACATCGTTAGCAAATAGATAATTGAAATATTAGTAAGTTGACACAATTACAGGACAAGACTTTTTTTACATTGGAAGGTAAAAACACCCTATGTTTTTAATTTCGATTCTGTAAGAAGTCACATACCTCTAGAAATAGTCATGGAGAGATTATCAAGTAAATCATCCCATTTATAGGTGATTAAAGTAGACACCTAAGAGGTTAGATATCCAGTTCCGGGTCACACAGCTAGTGAGAAAACCGGTTTTAACCCTTAATTTCTTATGTCATAATGTAATGACTTTCACTGTTATCTTAATTTTAGATACTGTTAGAGTCTCAGAAATACTGTGTTCTTAAAGAAAAGGCAAACATGTAATACTGAAATATAAAAATATAATGAATTGTTATTTTTTTCCCCACTAATAGAGGATATTTACTTACTCCCCACAAGAGATGAAAGAAATCCTGTAGTCTATGGAGTCTTTACCACAACCAGGTAAGTTAAAAAAAAAAAAAAGCTTATAATTCTGTAGAATTGTAACATATATGTAAGAAAATACTGTTACAGGGTTTTTTGTCCCTTTTTTGTGTGTGAAAAAAATACCCATTTTTCATTTTATTTTTTCATTTAGTGTTTCCTAGAAATCTTTTAATATCAAGTCATAAAATGTCTCTTTGTTCTTTTTATAGCAGCAGAGTACTCCTGTATCAATGACCACGATTCATTTAGCCAGTTTCCTATAAATAGACATCTCCGTTGTTTCCAGGGCTTTGGCGGTACGCATAACGCTGCAGTAACTAAACTTGTACATGTGGCTATTTTCTGTATGAGCAACTAAGCAAGTCCATCTGTGAGCTAAATTCCCAGACTAAAGTTACAGGATGCGAAGGTGTATGCATATACTCACCATAATAAATGGATCAAGCCCCATGACATAGAAATAGTATTATAGAAATACATGCTTTAGTCGTTGGTTAGACTGCAGTCATGAGATGCGACACCCTTGACTTCTAAAGTGCCATCATATACAATCTTAGATGCCCTTCCATTACCCGACAAAGATGGGAGTTCACTGTTATCAGCATATCATTATTGCTCTACTAACTTAGGCAAAGGAAGTTTGTATGACTTGCGCCAAGAAGACGGACCAATTAGTAGTAAAAATGGGACTAGAACCAAAGGTGTTTTCTTAGTTTTCGCCCCTGTGTTTTTGTCTTCTTTCTGTGTAATTCTGTCCTGTACTTGTCACTGAGATGCCCCAAGTTCCTTCAAAGTTGTCCTGCATCTATGAAGCTTTCTCAAAGAATATATAGACCTTATATAATTTTATTTAATATTAATTTCATTTCGTTCAGTAACTTGAACGTGGTACGTCTTTATTTTACACATTACTCACTGCAACACCTTCTTTCAACTACTTATCTACTTTTTCCATAGCTCTGCTATCACTGTTGCTTATATTGATATTAGTATTGGAAGGATTAGTAGTATTGGTATTGGTATTAGAAAAATAGTCTTATTGCCTCCTTTTGAATAAATTATTAAAATAGTCTGTAGGCAAATTATAATTTATTTTCTATGGCATTACCTTCATTCAGTTCACCTTACCCCTTATACCAATAGTGTTGGTTTGGACGATATCAGAAAACAAAATGCTCTTTGGTTCATTGTAAGTTAGAGAGTGTGAATATTTAAAGTGAAACTGAAGAAGATACCCTAAGAACGCTGCTATTTGGACTCCATTTTTTCTGCTAATTTATATCTGAACTAAAAAGATGCAGGAAAAGCAAGTGTCTGCAGTTACTCAAGTTAAGTATCTCCTCGCTAGTTCTCTTGGCATCGTTCCATTCACAAAACTGTCTTTGAAGTCACTGTGTGTTCCGCACACAAGGCACAGACATGTGCCAGGGATATATAGCCCCAAGATAGTTATGTTTTTTCTCCTACCAAGTTTTCTGCCCACCCATAGTGAGAAGTTACAAGTCAACTCTTTGTTCTTGGTGTACTTGATTATTCTATTTTTAATGCCGCCCCGAGGACTGAGGTAATACTGGGATTCAGTGTCACATCCTTTGTCAATAAGAAGATGTGATTAATCTGCAACAATAGCAACACCATAAAGCATGATGTGTCATTCCTTTAAAATATCCTAGGCAGAGGATGTGATTTTTATGGGGGCATCACCTCCCTTCTTAGCAGAGTTTTCTTCCAGCTGCTTCTTTGCCGTGAGCTCCCGATGCTTCCCATTAAAGTCATTCCAAGATTATGTTTTTTAAAGATTTTATTTATTTATGTGAGAAAGAGAGAAAGTGAGAGAGACACGAGAGCAGGGTGAGAAGCAGACTGCCCACTGAGCAGGGAGACCAATGCAGGGTTCCATCCCAGGACTCCAGGACTCCGGGACCATGACCTGAGCCAAAGGCAGATGCTTAACTGACTGAGCCACCCACGTGCCCCTCATTCCACAAATATTAATGATTGAGTTTCCCATGCTAGAGAATCCTTGGCTCACTTGTGTAGTGCTGAGATGACATGTCTTAGATAATAAAAGGTGAGCTCGTTTTTATGAACAGAAATCAGTGAAAATTTTAGATGCAGAGAGAATGTCTTTTATTTTCCAGAAATTTAAAAAAAAGATGAAACATCTGATGACAGTGTTAACAGTTTTTACCACTAATTTTCAAAAATTTGTGAAATTCCCATGGAGCTTTTCTGCTTCTTGATTATGTGTCCTCCAGTCCTGTGTAATTAAGATTAATTTTAAGTATCAGATAAGTTACATACATAAATTCAAGAAGAAATTTGGAAATTCAGGAAGAAGCACAAAAGAATTCCAAAATTTTTTCAAATTAATAAAAATTGTATGAGGAAATTATTAATAACCAATATTTATGAACATTCACTCACTTGAAGAAAACATAAATGAGATATTTATTATTTAAATACCTAAAGTGTTCCTCTATAAACAAATAGATAATGTAATTTTGTTATTTTGTAAGTTCTTTAGAAGATATTATGCTGTAAGAACTTCAGATAAAATTCAAAAGCATGTATATAAATTTGATACTCTTTTCTGCATATTTCCTTCTGTCCTCCAGTTTTTCTAAGTAATTCCCATGTATCCATTAAGTGTCAATGCAGATGCCACCTACTCTCTGAAAACTTACCAGACAGCCATGTACTGGGGACCCATCTGCATGCTTGCTTCGCTTGTTACTAGAATTATCTGTACTGTAACTGCTATCACACTTTTTTCAGGATTACTTGATTATAAGCTCCTTAAGGGCATCCACACATTTTGTCTGCAGCACCTATCAGATGGAATGTGCTGCCCAAGATTGTCCACACACCTGGTTATAATATGTGCTCAATAAATAAATGCACAGTGACTCATGTGCAGGGAATGATTGGATCATGTTGCTTTTTTTCAGCTCCATCTTCAAAGGCTCAGCTGTTTGTGTGTACAGCATGGCTGACATCAGAGCAGTTTTCAATGGTCCATATGCTCATAAGGAAAGTGCAGACCATCGTTGGGTGCAGTATGATGGAAGAATTCCTTATCCCCGACCTGGTACAGTATGTATCCAATTTCATAATCAAATTATTTTCTGAAGCCCATGTCCTCTTCCTAATTCTATTATAATAAACTATGCTATTCACCACAGCAACATGCACTGTGGTTTTAAAAATACCTATTATCTACAATGATATATTAGCATTTCCGTCCTTCCCTGCAACTTGACATTTTTTTTTCTTTTGAGTAAGAGCTTTAAGTACTACAGGAAACATGGATTATATCATAAGAAGCAGGTGATAATGAAAATATAGTGCTTATCCTCAGTAAGTCTACAGAATCATCAAGATGATTTGATATCTAGAATGACAAATATTCCAGATTAAATGAAAACGCCAAATAAACATTTATTTCCCACATACAGCTCTGTATGTAACTAGAGCTTTCAGGTCCTCATTTCTACTTTTCAAAGACTACATCAATTACAATGGTTTATTTATTTCTTTATTATGTTGCATCCGTTAAAAAAAATTACTTTGCAGTGTGAAATCTGTATTTACATTATAAATGGAAGATTTTTGTTTTGTTTTGTTTTTGTGGGTGTGATTAAAACAATTTAAGTTATTTAAAAATTTTAGGATGGGTTAATTGACCTAATAAAAAGGGATAAATGCCTTTTTTTTCCCTTTATGTTTCAATATGAATATTTCTACCAGGAGGTCTAAAGTAATCATCAAAATCTCTGAGAAAAATTACTGACTTAATCCATCCAATTCTACTGAATTTTGTCTTTTCGTATGTTTGCTCTTAAACAGGAAACAGTTGGTAGCCAGGCTTTCTGAATTCTCTTTTCATCTTCCTGTTACATAACCTAATTAATTTTGGGAAACACACTTTGCAACCATGTCTATTTTCCTTTTCAGAATTCCTCAATAGAAATATGTTTCAAATATGTTTTTTGGACTGATTATAAGGTGGTCACATGTCCATGGAAAAAATCATTTTTGCCAATAATATGATTTTCAGGATTCACTTTTTAAAAATTTTTAAATTTAAATTCAATTTAATTAATATATCCTGCATTATTAGTTTCAGAGGTAGAATTTAGTGATTCATCAGTTGCATATAACACCCAGTGCTCATTACTTTAAGTGCCCTTAATGCCCATCATCCAGTTACCCTATCCCCCCACCCACCTCCCCTCCAGCAACCCTTAGTTTTTTTCCTATTGTTAAGAGTCTCTTATGGCTTGCTTCCCTCTCTGTTTTCATCTTATTTTATTTTCCTTCCCTTCCCTTATGTTCCACTGTTTTGTTTCTTGAATTCCACATATGAGTGACATCATGCGGTATTTGTCTTTCTCTGACTGACTCTTTTCGCTTAGCATAATACCCTCTAGTTCTATTGAAGTCCTTGTGAATGGCAAGATTTCATCCTTTTTTTGGCTGAGTAGTATTCCATTATAGATATATACCATGTCTTCCTTACAGGATTCACTTTTTTATTTTCTTTAAACATCAAAGTGGTACTTACTTGTCTTATTTATTTAACAGTAACGTAAGGTGTGGGTTAGGGTGTGCAGGTACTCCTCTAATGGTTTTACAAATCTTAACTTCATAATGATTCTAAGAAGCAAGTGCTATTGTTATGAATGCCATTTTACAGATGAGCAGTCTCCGACACAGAGAGGTGCAGTAACTTGCCCAAGGTCACAAAACTACTGAGTGGGGCACCTGAGTTTTAAATCCAGTACTCTGGCAGCAGAGTCCGAGTCCTTAGTCTTTGTAGTATGATACTATGTTAAAATTTTCTTATGTTAAATTATGTTTATTTTCCCCTTTGATAGAATACCTTTTACTGAATATTATGTTCCATAGATGTGTATACTGAACTATAGTGTACATATATATAATGAATATATGTAGAATTTCAACTTACATTATATATGTTTGGGGGTTTTTTGAGGAGGATAGTTAAAATCCAGAGGGAATTCTAGTTGAGGAAATTTCACCATACTAGGATTATGGGGTTAAGTATCATGGACTGTCACATTCGGAGCTGCTTCTACGTGAATTTATTTTATTTTATTTTATTTTTTTTTTTAAAGATTTTATTTATTTATTCATTCGACAGAGATAGAGACAGCCAGCGAGAGAGGGAACACAAGCAGGGGGAGCGGGAGCGGAAGAAGCAGGCTCACAGCGGAGGAGCCTGATGTGGGGCTCGATCCCATAACGCCGGGATCACGCCCTGAGCCGAAGGCAGACGCTTAACCGCTGTGCCACCCAGGCGCCCCTACGTGAATTTATTTTTAAAAATACTATAACCGTTTTTGCCATTAAAAAAAAAACAAACCATTTTCAGTCATCCAGATGTTACTGGAGAATTGGGGACTGAAACCATCTACATTTTAATTGCAGAAAAATTTTTGTGGGGTAGGGGCAGAAGGAGAGGGGGAGAGAGAATGGTAAGTAGGCTCTATGCAGGGCTGGATCTCACGACCCTGAGATCATGACCTGAGCCAAAATCAAGAGTGGGACCCGTAACCGACTAAGCCACACAGGCACCCCTACCAAAAATAATTTACATATATATATATATATATATATATATATATATATATATATATATATATAGTAGCTGATTCTTATACTAAAAAATTGAAATTAATCATGGAAATGATCACATGCTGATGCATCCAGATTACTTTATTTTTTCCATTAAGGTGCTACCTAGGGAGTTGTAGCACTTCTCACCTCCTGCCTGAAGAGCTGTGAAATGCCACAGGAAGCTTAAAGATGAATCACGTGTCAGGGCCCCCCGGGTGACTCAGTCGGTTAAGCGTCTGTCTGACTCTTGGTTTCAGCTCAGGTCATGATTTCAGGGTCGTGAGACTGAGCGGCGCGTCAGGCTCTGTGCTCAACGTGGAGTCTGCTTGTCCCTCTCCATCTGTTTCCTCCCCTCCGCCTCTCTCTCTTTCTCTCATAAATGAATAAAATCTGAAAAAAAAATTTAAAAAGACAAATCCTCACTACCAAAGAGATACTTAACCTTTTTTTTTTTAATTTAGAAAAGGAAAAATATGAGGCATAAGAAAGTGTCATTTAACAAAGTTATTCCTTTATTCTTTTTTAAACGTCAGCATTTCTCATGAAATTCCTATGCTTTTTTACATGCGTAAGCACATTCAAATCTGTAGCAAAGGCTTGGTAATTATGCCTTGTAACTAGAGATGGTCCCCAACTGATGAAGGCTTCACTTCTGATTTTTTTGACTTTATGATGGTACGAAAACGATACATATTCGGTAGAAACCGTACCTGGAATTTTGAATTTTGCTCTTTTCCTGGGCTAGTTATACGTAGTGCGAGAATCTGGTGAAGCTGAGCAGGGTACCAAGCTGTAGCTCCCAGCCGGCCATACCACCCTGAGTGTAAACAATCCATGCGCTTAAAATCATTCTATTTTTCACTTTCGTGCAGTATGCAATACATTACATGAGATACTCAACACTTTATTATAAAATAGGCTTCGTGTTAGAGGAGTTTGCCCAACTGTAGACTAATAATGTAAGTGTTCCGAGCACAGTTAAGTTGGCTAGGCTAAGCTATCATGTTGACCAGGTTAGGTGTAGTAAGTGCACTTTCAACCTACGATATTTTCAGCTTAGAATGAGTTTATTGCGGGGCGCCTGGGTGGCTCAGTCGTTAAGTGTCTGCCTTCGGCTCAGGGCGTGATCCTGGTGTTCTTGGATCGAGCCCCACATCAGACTCCTCTGCTGGGACCCTGCTTCTTCCTCTCCCGCTTTCCCTGCTTGTGGTCTCTCTCTTGCTGGCTGTCTCTCTGTCAAATAAATAAATAAAATCTTAAAAAAAAAAAAAAAAAGAATGGGTTTATTGGGACGTAACCCCATTGTAAGTCGAGGAAGGCCTGTAAACTTTTATTCATAGCCCGAACTCAGGCCAGTATTGGTAATGGAGACAGAAAGAGACTCCAGAAAAACTCCAGCGGAACAGCACTCTCTTTGATCAGGAAGATTATGTCCTTTTTATAGAACTTCGAGACATAAAAACGACTATCCTAGTTACCATCAGAAGTTGTTTATTTTTGCTTTACACTTTCGGTTAAACGTAGGGTTCTTTCTTGTTGTTCTGAAGTGGTAAGATGGGGATTAAATTTAATAACTCTGCTTGACTCCAGATCTCATGCCGTTAACCTCCGCACCACTCTACCTTCAGCGAGATCAAAGTGAATAACCAAACAGAACCTCACGTTGTTTCTGCAGGGGTTGATCTGTTCTCTGCACAAATGATAATGCAGTTTGACACCTTTTGTGCCTGTCATTTCTTTTCTTGTAATTCTGGGGCACACGTCTTACTCTATTAAAAGCATTGCTAAATCATTTGCTTTCTACTAAATGTCCGAATCTTCACTGAAAGCCACTTTACACTTCACTTAAAATCTTTAAATAGATTATTTTAAAAACCTCCTTTGCGTTTACATTTCCCCACTCGTGTTCTCATCACGGTTGCTTCTAAAGTTGTGCTCCCACTGGGCCTTCTGCTGACATCATCACTGAGGGAAATAAACACTACGACTCTTCGTGTGCCACAGCTACTTCCGCTTTCTAGTTTTGACAGAGTTCTGTACTTCCTGTGACAAAAAGTCAAACCTAAACTCCTGGCCTTACCACGACATCATTACTCTACGATGTCAAGCAGGCTGGAAACTCCCAGATGACAAGGAGCCCTTCCTTCACTTCAAGGGATTCTCCTGCCCTCTGGTGTCCAAACTGAATCCCTGAACAAACTGTGTTTTGTTCAGATGGACTTTTTCAATCATTATTGAATTTTAGGCCTTGACAATAAGTTCCACATGAAACAAAATATGGAAGAATCCATAGTGAGCAGTACAGGTCAGAATGGAAACCAAATGAGGTCAGGCCAACGCGAGTAGCAGGCTGCTCGAAACCTCAGAATCAGGAAGATTTTTTAAAGGCAGAAGATTTCATTTTTGATATTTGATTTTTTTAAAGAGATGTACTCGGTAGTTTGATTCTGTTGGTAAGGAATTTTATAATTTTGCCAAAGTGTAAAATGGTAACAAATGCTTACTTGAAAGTGAGTTTCGGTTTGTAAACCATTCCCGTATCAAAAAGGTGACAAGACAGTACTTTAAAAAATTTTTATTGTGGTAAGAACACTTACTGTGAGATCTGTACTTTTAACAGAGTTTTAAGTGCACAATACACTATAGCCTACAGATAATGCTGTGCAACAGACCTCTGGAACTTATTCATGTGGAGTAACTGAAATTGTATACCTATTCATGAGTGACCCCCACTTTCCACTCCCCGCAGCCCCAGGCAACCACAGTTTTATTCTTCGCTTTCATGAGTTTGACTGTGTATGTAAGCGGAAGTATGCAGGTTTTTATCTCCTGAACTAATTTACTTAGCTTAATGTGCTCTAGGTTCATCTACACTGGCACATATTGAAGGATCTCCTTACTTTTTAAGATTGAATAATATTCCTTTGTGTGTATATATTACATTTTTTTAACCCACTCATCAGTTCATAGACATTTAGACTGTTTCCATCTACAGTATGAAGATTGCTCAAAATATGAAAAATAGAACTAGCGTATGATCCGGCAATCTCACATCTGGAAATTTATCCAAAAGAATTGAAATCAAGATCTTGAAAAGAGATTAGCATTCCCATGTTCATTGCAATACTATTGACAGTAGCCAAAATGTGGAAAGGACTTGTTTTTGAAGTTCAAATATTCAAGAAATGTCTGTTTCACTCTTCTCAAATCATTTTGCCATACTTTTTGACAATTTCTAAACCTCCAAGTTTGTAAAAATCACTTCATTTTTAAATTCTATTTCCCTCTACTTACTGCTTTTCCTATGCAATATTTTAGCTTTACTTTCAAAGATCAAAACTTACACGATTTTCCCAACCATGTTTCCATTCTTTGGTAGGGAGCAAACAGAAGTTGTTATAGGCACTCTTTTAATTTCATAATTTGATTATACTATGGGCACATATAAGTCAAATGAAATATCAAGTCAACTAAGCTAGCCTCTTTGTTCCTATTTATTGGACCTCATATCCTGTAAGAACTTGACTAAGAATTGTTAAATCTCAAATAATCCCTGAATACACATCTCCCCGCTTCAATTCTATTTTAGGAATTTACATCTTTAGAAAAATTTAACATCTTTTTTTTTCCTTTTATCCATGGATTAATCAACTAGCTATTTGATTTAAGCAACCCACTACAAAACGTCAACATTAATATTGTTTTAATGTCAAGTGATTTTTCAATTACCATCACCAAATGTAAAATAATGAAATCTTTCCCTTTCTATAATATTTCTAATCTTTGTCTAAACAAGAAGCCCCATCGTGTACAAATCCTCATATGGGCTCTTCTCTAGAGTAAATCAAAGGTGAAGGCTAAACGTTTCCCACCCCACCCTGCCCTTACCGTCTCTCTTCTCTGCTATCAGATAAAGTCTCCTAAACTATGGATGTGGGTGTGGATATGTCTAACAGTCCTTACTTATTTCCACCAAATTATTAATCTTTCTGACACTATAAAAGACATTGAAAAGTTACAAAGTTCTTCTGATTCCAGGTCCACTGGAAACATTGTCTTACCAAACGTGCTGCCGAGGACCAGCTCTGGGTCCTGGTGTATCCACCTGTGCTAAGAAGACTGTTTTTGCTTTAATGTGTCAAAGCATCACTGACTTGACTGAGGTTGATTTGTGATTTTGCTTCAAAAAAGCAAATCCCTGAGAAATTGTGTCATAGGGTAATAATATGTAATGTTAATAACTCGATCTATATTTAATAACTTGATCTATATAGCAGACTGGGTATATGCGGTGGCACTTCACCTAGAACTAGAGTGATTTCTTAGATATTCCAACTTTTACTTTGGCCCAAGTTCTCAACAGAAGAGGTCTGCGATAACCATGGAATCCACAAGTTTCAAAACTCTGCAGGCACACTATCTTCTCTTCCTGATCTACCAAAACTGTCCTGCGTGAGCAACGACATACTCTTGTAATACCTTTTTTTCGTACAGCCGATCATTCTTGGAATTGTATGTCTTCATTAATCTAAACTAGATCTGAGTTGTGATGTAAGCTGGCCCAAGTAAGTAAGGATTTTCTTCCTGTAGAAAAGAAATGTTTTAAGGCTGACTCCAAACATAGTATGCAAAAAGAAAAATACATAATTCAAAAATAGTATCCTCTACCACCTGACACCTATCAGAATGGCTAAAATCAACAACACAAGAAACAACAAATGTTGGTGAGGATGTGGAGAAAAAGGAACCGTTGTGCAACGTTGGTGGGAATGCAAACTGTGCAGCCACTGTGGAAAACAGTATGGAGGGGCTGCTGGGTGGCTCAGTCAGTTAAGTGTCTGCCTTCAGTTCAGATCATGATCCCAGGGTTCTGGGATCGAGCTCCACATCGGGCTCCCTGCTCAGTGAGGAGTCTGCTTCTCCCTCTGCCTCTGCTGCCCCTCTTGTTTGTTCTCCCTCTCTCTCTCTGTCTAATAAATAAAATATTTTTTAAAAAAAGAAAACAGTACAGAGGTTCCTCAAAAAATTAAAAATAAAACTACCTTATGATCCAGTAATCAAACTACTGGGGATTTACCCCCCAAAATACAAAAATGCTAATTCAGTGGGATACATAGACCCCTATGTTTACTGCAGCATTACTTACAATAGCCAAATTATGAAAGCAGCCCAAGTGTCCATCAATAGATGAATGGATAAAGTACAAACAATGGAATATGATTCAGCCATAAAAAGGAACAAA
Organism: Ursus arctos; assembly: GCF_023065955.2. Taxonomy (NCBI): domain Eukaryota; kingdom Metazoa; phylum Chordata; class Mammalia; order Carnivora; family Ursidae; genus Ursus; species Ursus arctos. Next base: position 27,158,380 of record NW_026622985.1, on the reverse strand, counting down.
ATCTTTCCATTTGCAACAACAAAGATGGAGCTAGAGAGTATAATGCTAAGCAGAATAAATCAGAGAAAGACATGCCGTATGATTTCACTCGTATGTGGAATTTAAGAAACAAAATAAATGAACAAAGGAAAAAAAGAGACAAATAAAAAAACAGACTCAACTGTAGAGAACAAACAGGTGGTTACCAGAGGGTGGGTAGGGGCATGAGAGAAATAGGTGATGGGGATTAAGAGCACACTTACCATGATGAACGCTGAGTAAGTTACAGAATGGTTGAATCACTATATTATACACCTGAAACTTAGATAACTCTGTTAACGATACTGGAATTAAAATTAAAACCTTAATTAGAAAATAGTATCTTAAACTTCCTTTTGGTTTGTATAGTGTTAGACTGTGATAGTTTTACCAAACGGGACTGAAAAATAATGGAAGAATTCCCTCACGGCATCTCATGTTAGCTTCACACTTAGGCACCTGTGCAATATGGCTAACATTTTGTTGTTGTTTGTTCTGTTTTAAGTAAGACTTTCCTAATTCATTAACAATCTGTAGGAAACTTTGGGAAAATCTCATTTTATGCACCACTAACTTGTAGAAGCCTCAATTATATTAAATTCACAGTTTTATTTTCTCCTCGACATCTGTTCGCTGCATGGCCTTCCTCTTACTGGATAACAAACTGTTACTTCGTCACCACCCCTGAATTACCGAGGATATCTTTAATTCTGTCCCTTTGGGTTTTTTATTTCAGAAGAGAGAAGCAGAGACAGGTGTACAATCTGGGCCCTCCTGACTCTAAATTCCCAAATCTGACTACACTTAACAGAGTGTATGACAAAACATCACTATCATTTTCCATTACCCGTATACAGGCTGTGTTTCTCTGAAACGGTGTGAGAGACAACTGATTTCTAACATTTCTCAATCGTTTCAGCTGGCATTCAGCTTTCTTTTCCATGGGGCCAACATTCTCTTTCAAAATGAAGTTGTCCAAATCCTAAGCCACTTACTATGTTCAACAGTGTTTTCCTTTCTGTCTAATAGAAATTCCTCTAAAAGAAAGGAAACTTTAAAAAAGAGAAAGAGCTACAGCCATGTTTTGTTAAATGTCTCACTAGATTAAATTCAGCTTAAAACTATTTAACTTAGAAAGTAAATGATCCAAAATTGTTGGTTTAATTGTTGTCTTTAAATTACTATGCAGTTAGGCTAGACAGAATCCAACCTTCATACAAGCTGGGGAGCTTACTATTACATTTTTAGGTCCAGAGGTCAAAATTCATTTGCTGGTACTAAATAAAATTTTGAATGGCTATTTGCAGATGGGAAATTCATTTCTTCAAATGCTAGAAGACATATTGCTATATTAGACACTGAACAATAAAGAGGAAACCTGAGATTTTGTTTACCTTTTAAACATAGCAGAATATTCAAGGTTCAAATATAACAACAATAAAGATGGGTTTTAATTGCAAACAAAAAGAGAGAGAGAGAGATTGAGAAAGAGAAAAATGTGCCTGTATATTTGCACCCCTGGCCTTTCTGCCTCTGACATTGAATACAGGATCTTTCCTCATCCGTGTTATAAACTGACTCTTAGATGTATCAGCAGGGGGATAGGATGGCACTTGTGCAATTGCCATTTTTTTTAATATAAATGAAAATCAGACTTCCGTTACATAGGTCGCTTATTTTTCTCAGCTTGCTAAAAATGAAAGCCTGGTTCATCTTCCCTTGTGCCACATCTTTCTTCTCTCACATGAGGCAATCCTCTGATTTGTTTAAATGGAAAGTGTAACCTGTAGAGAACAGCCTGAAGCAGCAGGGGGAGAAAACTTTTAACAGCTGTCTGGTGCCTTGCCAAGGGGCAAAGTGCTCTCATTGGATGAAACCTATTTTTCTCCTCTTATCCGTCGCTTCCCACTGCACAGCCGAAGGCCCTATACAAACAGGCAGATCTGCCAAGCATAACACGGTCACACCTCGCCAGCCGTGCGTGCAGCCAGCCCTGGGAGATAGGTGCCGGACCAGGGCTGGCTGCGGGTGGGCTCACCCCTGTCCTTTCCCGGTGCACCTGGGCAGGTCCCTTTTCTCGAACACTCCTGTGCTGCTATTGTTTCCAGCAAGATACTCACATTTTCACATTTTGGTATAGCTCTTTTCTTTCCTTCTTAAATATTAAACTACCTTAAGAGTTTCTGAACACAGTAGGTGGAGACGCAGATAAGTTCCCTGACTTATTTCCTACAGGAACTGAAGTGGTGGAAATCAGGCAAATGTGAAGAAAGCTGGAGCCCACAAATAAATGATTCTTTACCCTACAGTCAGGTGGACTGTGTTACTACGTAGAAAGTAAGAGGACATACATATAGACAAAAATTCACGAGATTTTTAATACCTGAGACGTATAGCTTCGATAGGAATATTTCCCAGGGTTTTTGGAGGGAACTAATACGATCATTTACTTCAGATGTATCATTTTCCCACAATTTCTTTTTGTAAGAGCTTATTTATTTATTTAGAGAGAGCACGAGTGGCGAGAGAGGGAGTGGGAGAGAGCAAACCTCAAGCAGTCTCCTCACTGAGTACAGAGCCCGATGTGAGTCTCAATCTCTCCGCACTGAGATCATGGGCGCCTCTTTCCCACACTTTCTCTTTTTCCTTTATGGAATTTTTTTTTCCTTCTTTACTGTCTTACCTGCTTGGCTTGCTTGACATCTCCAGTTATTTTTCGACCTGTGTGCTACACAGCTGTATGATATCAAAGGAAAAATTCCACTATTTTTAATGTGTTAAAATAACAATATTTAGTTCAAACTGTACTATCTTAAACCTCAGGGAGCAACTCTACCAAATCACTTTCATTTGTGAAAGCAGAGTGGAGACGCGGACCTCAGAGATTGTGCACAGCAACCTAAAGGATAAAGATCTTATCCAAACACTGGCAGTCTGCCAGGTGGAAAAGCTGCCATAGAAAAAAATACATTGCCAAAGATCATTTTATCATTGTCAATAGAAACCAGGTTTTCCTTCTCTTCTTTTTTCCTTAGATTTTATTACCCTTCAACCTTTTTGTCAGAGGTGAGCAAGGAGGAAAATTGTCACGTTTGCTTCTTTGCTAAATTGTTCATGTCTTTGTTCATCTATACTTTTCTCATATTAAAGTTCCTAATTATTTGAAACGTTGGTATCAAAAACTGTGGCTTGAATGTAATGATACTTCTTTTGGAAATTTGGCTACTTGTATAACTGTAGTTACGCTGTAGCTGCACGGTCAAAAGAAAAAAATTTTTTTTCTTAAGTTGGAGGGCTGTTTCAAAAATGTAATGCAAGCAAAATCATGCTTTTGCTTTGATTTTAATGATAGACCAACTACCTCAGGCAGTAGAAGCCATAAGCCCACTATGAGTCGCCTTTGACGGAGCCTCAAACGTGCAGCCTGTAATTGGGCAAGAGCTTTGTATCATTTGAGCTCCACATCCTTTTGAGTTGTAGCTTAATCTATTTAATATAGGGTTCCTTCCATTATCCTGTTGACGGATTCCTCTTGGCTGGAGGCTAAGTGCTAGAAACAATGACTAAAGACACTTAGATCTTTAGACCAGCATCCAGTTAAGAATATGCTAAGTAATTACCAAATGGTTAATATTCAGTACCTCTTTGGTGCAGATCTGGGACAAATAAATAGATATCAGGAAAAGCTTAGTTTTTTTAAGACCACACGTGAGATTTCTGTAAAAGATAGAAAAATTCTCAAATTACAAATGGAAAATCATTAGCAGTTTTTTTTTTAAATACAACTTCTTTGAGATTTCTTCTAATTTAGTGACCCATTATGATTTTATTCCTATAAAACTGAAGGTCAGGGTCACATATTGTGACTAACTCCAGTACATTTAATTCCCTGAAATGATTCTCTTGAGTTCAAGGATCTGAGAAGTACAGTTTGAAGCCTTGACAAGATTCTAATTAGAGCCTGGTGTAAATGGCTCAGTTCAATGGAGATTATGTTTCCAACTTGTCTAAATATGAAAATAGGGGAAAAGCAGTGCTTTTTGATAGACTTTCCTTAATGTCACTCATTTTCTTCTCTACGAATACAACATACAGCCAAAGTTTTCCATTCCACAAGAATGTATTAGTCTATTAAGAATTCAAATGTGATGACAGAATTGTTCTGAATTAACTTTCTGAATTACAATATTTTGAAATAATAAAATAATTTGGTATGTGGAAGGGTGAATATTTGGTGAAAAAATCAAATTATAAAAAAATTCTCTTTGTTGAGACTATGGACTATGAGAAACAAACTGAGGGCCTCAGAGGGGAGGGGGGTGGGGGAATGGGATAGACCGGTGATGGGTAGTAAGGAGGGCACGTATTGCATGGTCAGTGGGTGTTATACGCAACTAATGAATCATCGAGCCTTACATCGGAAACTGGGGATGTACTGTATGGTGACTAACATAATATAATAAAAAATCATTTAAAAAAATTAAAGTATGGCTCCATAATCTAAGGTGATTACAAATAAAATCAGAAATACAAAAAAAAAAAATTCTCTTTGTTTTCATGTTCTTTATGTAAAGGCACATCAAATTCATTTAATTTGTACTAGTTTGAACTTTTGTGTTTTTCCACCAGGGGGCAGGGTATGCTAACTATTGAATTAGTGAACACAAAAAGCACACAAGAGGCAATTTCAGACGCAAGTGAAAATTTCTCTGAATGGTTCCTCCACAGATCCTTTAGGGAAAGAGCTGTTGAATTGTTCACAGCATAATTTTCACACCAGTTATTAAAAAAACTAATTACAGTGTAAAACTATTAAAGCTCTTTTACAAGTAATTTTTATCACATGGTGATTTGTTCCATTTAATTTTTAATAATCATGGGTTTAATTTAAAACTGCAATCATAAATGAATGAAAAGAAATTGAAAATAATGATTTCTCATATACCCATGTTTATAGATCATTTTCTTCATAATTATTTCAACTCAAATTTCATGTGTCTTCATAGGAAACAGTAAACTTCCTAACAAATCCACTGTGGAAACTTTGGAAAATACAGAAAAATACATATAATTTAGAAAGTTTGAGAAACTTTGGGAAGCCTGAATAAGCAAGGATAATCTGTTTTACTAGGTTCTCTCTGATGATCATTAGCCATTTCACCTGCCAACAAAGAAAAACAGTTTTCTTTTGAGATCTGAAGTTAATTCAAGAAGAGAATAGTTCAAAATACAACAGAAACATCTAGCGTGGGGGTTTTATATTCAGCTTTCTGAGATCAGACTTTTTGGAAGAAAAGACAATTGCCTTGGGATTGAAATTATAAATTTTCACTTGTGCTAGTGCAGCTGAAAAGAGTATTTCAAAAGCAAAATCCCAAATAGGCATAAAGGACTTAAAATATATACAATTTTGAATTGAGGTATAATTGATGTACTAGTTTCAGATGTGCAAAGTGATGATTTAATATTTGTTTATCTTGAAAAATATACAATAAGTCTAGTTAACATACATTACCATACATAGTTACAAAATTCTTTTTCTTATGATGAGAACTTTTAAGTATATTTTCTTAGCAACTTTCAAATATGCAATAGTGTTATTAACTCTAGTCACTATGCTATCCACTATATCCCCATGATGTGATTATTTTATAACTGGAAATTTGTACCTTTTGACCCCCTTCACCCATTTTGCCAGTCTTGCCCCTCCCTGCCTCTGATAACCACCAATCTGTTCTTTATATCTATGAATTTGGTTTTTTTTTTTTTTTAAGAGCCACATATAAGTGAGGTCATACAGTATTTGCCTTTCTCTGTCTGCTTTATCTCACTTAGCGTAGTGCCCCTGGGTCCATCCCTATTGTCTCAAATGATGAAATTCCGTTCTTTTTTATGGCTGAATAATATTCCATTTTAATAATTAAAGTATTTTTGAGAGAGAAAACTGGATTTAAATATATTCAAGGTAAACTGCTTTTATTTACAAGGACATGTGATTTTATATTGATCCTGTTGACCATTCCTTTAATATTATCAATGGTAAGTCTTAAAAACCTTATTATAAGTAAGTATAAATTCCTCAGGTGCGTGAAAAATGTCTTTACTCCTCTCCCCATTTCTTTTCAGTGTCCAAGCAAAACCTATGATCCACTGATTAAATCCACCCGAGATTTTCCAGATGATGTCATCAGTTTCATAAAGCGGCACCCCGTGATGTTTAAATCAGTATACCCAGTTGCGGGAGGACCGACATTCAAGAGGATCAATGTGGATTACAGACTGACCCAGATCGTGGTGGATCATGTTGTTGCAGAAGATGGCCAATACGATGTAATGTTCCTGGGAACAGGTATGCTAGAATCAGATTATGCTTTCTTCCAAAAGAATTTTTCACTATTAGACAAAGAAAACAAACACTTCAGAAAGATTATTGGTCAAAATCAAACTGAGTAATTATTAGCTAACATCTAGTCAGTATTTCTTAACATTGCATATAGCACAGTCTTTTAAGTGACAGTTATAAGTAACTCCCCGCCTCCTTTAGTGTTATTTGAGATTTCAAAATATATTTGTATAATTACAATATGCCCGCTTAGATTAGGTGCTCACCATATTTGTTGATTGACTATGGATTAAAATTAAACAAGTACGGCTAAGCAATGTTTCTTTTCAAACTTCACATTTTCCTCTCTCTAGGAAGATTTTTGATTAACTCCCTCAAAGGATCCCTTCACCCAATTTTGAGAATTGCTGATTGAGTTGACTTAAGATGGCTTTTCAAAAAATTAAGCAGTAGTTTGTAAAGATCTTTAAGTAGAAACTTGTTGGAAATTATTTTTCCTGTCTTTGAATTTTGTGGAGCAAGTATCACTTTCATTATTAGAACCCATTTTAATTTTTTTGTCTGTCAACTCAGTAATTATAAAACAATTAAAAAATATTTTTCCAGAAAAAGAAATATTGCTTATTTAGTATGTCTCAAAAAAAAAAAAAAGAAAAGTATCATTTCATAATATCATGTGAATTCTAATGGCAGTAAAGGTAACATGCATCATTTAGACAAAAGTACTTCATCCTGGGTAAATGTTATATGATTTAATGAATCAGGCAAAATTTGAAATAGTCTCTCACGAGTTCTAAGGAGTTTGCCACTTAATTTGCAGTGCCCATCCCAAGCATTCCCAGGTCAACATTTCCAGTGTTGTAAATGCCATTCAGCCACTAGGTGGTACTACCTAACTTTTACTGAGAAAATTATAAGGTAACTAAGATGGATAGATTTTCAATTATGACATTTGGAAAACGTATATTTAATATTTTTCAAAGATCCTAGAATCATTTAGAAACAGAGTTAAATAACTCAGACTATTTTGTGTAAATAGGATCATTACCATACTTGAATATTCTTCAACCCCAGTGCCGGATTTTAAAAGCATCTATTTTGTATAAGTTAATTTTCAAATGAGGGTTTTTTTTTCTTTTTTCTAAGATGTTCTTTTGATTGTCTTTCTGTAATAGCATTCCACCTTGGAAACTGCAATAGAAGATCCTGTATTTAAGGCATTTTACTAAATGTCAGTTTTTGGTTTATAGTCTTTCAAATTTGGTTTACTCTTTTAAATTAAACTAAAATAATTTTAAATAAAACTTCAGTTTCTAGCCCATTAATAATGTTTCTGCAAATAAAATGTTTGTTGAGTGCACAATAATTTTCCCCATGTAGTTGGTTTCAGTAATTTCTCTATCATTTGTTAACATGATTTTAAAATGTATATATCCTACCTTTCATGGTAAGTTGGATATGATAAGTACTGAATAAATACTTCTTACATTGAGAGAGAAAAAAAATTATTTTAGTATATTTTCACCTTTCAAGTTACAAAAAGGTCATTCCACTTTAGTTATAATTTCAACCAATATTTAAATGAGACATATATATTCCTTTTGCTAGGAATGTACACGTCTTTTAATATTTTCTTTATAATATGTGTTTTATCAGCTAAAAACTATCATGTTTTGGAAGGAGAGAATCCAATCCATTAAGCTTCCCTTCTTGCATGCTTTATTTAATCTGACTTCTTTGAGAGGCATTGAAAGAAAAATGAGGGGAACAATGTGAAGGTTGCTAGGCATATACTTACAGCCAAACACTGAAATAGAAACAGCAGGATCATAGGTAATGTATTTTTTCAGACATTGGGACAGTCCTCAAAGTGGTCAGCATTTCAAAGGAGAAGTGGAATATGGAGGAAGTAGTATTGGAAGAGTTGCAGATATTCAAGGTAAGACAGTCCAGACTTCCAGAAGAAATGGTGAAACCTAACAGCCCTTGGTATAGGAGAGTGTGTTTAAATACATCGTCACTTTTCCTGCAGAAGTCTGTGCACTTGGCTCCTTTATTTTCCTTTTCCTTAAGCAATGGGAAAAAAGTTTTAAAAGCAACTGAGAATGGGACTCCCCGTTCCTTGTAGAATACCACTAAATTCAGGGCTCCTGGGATTGCCCCTCATTACTTTATTCTCTAAGCGTATGGTCAGACAAGTTGCCACAGTAGATGAAAGCCTGGGGTCTCTTTGACTATCCAGATGCTTTTCTACTTTATAAATTTTACTTTTCAATTTCTCCTCAATTGAATTTGAGAAAACTGGAGGAGTGTATAAATCACATGTCCCTGCTTTTCTGTAAGGAATTCTTTTTTTTTTTTAAAGGTTGCATGATAGTAAGTCTTCATTTTTTATGTGTGATACATTCCCCTAAAGAGTTAGTAGATCTAAAATAATAGTTTTCCAGATTTGGGGGATGTCTGACTTTTAACAGTACATTTGAATTGTGGCGTTCTTTGTAGATGCTCAATGACATTTAGTTTAAAATTATTTTCTGAGAATAACATTAGAAATAAAATTGTATTTCTGAAAGGAGCCTTTAAAAAATATGTTGTTTCATTCATAACATTTTTATTGAGATAGTTCATTAAAATGAGCTGTTTCCCATGAACATCTATTGCCTTAAAATCAAGTAGAGCCCCCCACTGAGAGGAAGGCAAGGTAATTAACAGGCCAAGTTCCACAGGATCCTGTTTACATTGTGATGATAATAGTGGTCAAGGAGTTAACTAGAACAAGATCTGCTATCTGGCATCTACCAAAAACAAAGTCTTGGGTGTTCCTGAGGGAGAAGCTGATGTCAAATGTAAGTGTGAACCCAGAAGCCAAAAATAAAACCCCCACAATACATAGGGCACCTTAGAATAAGGTTTACTTGTTGGCTGTTAGTGTCAAGAGGAATTGTTTGCATTCCACTGTTAAGATTAAATAATGAATCTCTTTCCTTCATTAAAAAAAAAAAAGTTATTGGATAAGACTTTCTCATTTTAACATCTTTCTTTCATTTTTTTAATGTATTTTCTTAAACTTTTGATATCTGCTTCTGTTTATTGGTTTGTAACTATTGGCCGGTGAGAAATGAATGAATAGTAAATAGAGAGAGAGGTAGATGATAAGTAGATGAAAAAATTTTAAAGCATGCCATCCTTTAGTTTGGTACCTTCTGCGTTCATGTTTCTAGTTTTGTATTGCATGCACGAAGCCATAATGTCTACAAGTAAAGCTAGCCTTAGTTCACATCGCAAAATCACGGACATCAATAGCTTGCAGTTTTCCGTAAAGAATACGCTCATCCGCAAGGAGCACTATAACTTTCCAGAACTCTGCTACTTGAACAAGTTTTTGAACTACTGATCTAAGTAAGAGCAGAACGAGGTAATAAATAATTATGGAGATGTTCTTGTCAACACTAGCTTGAATTATATGGAAGCAGTTAAGATAAGCAGATTTAGAAGGAGAAGCCTTGTGGGCAACTGGGAGCGATTTTCAATGCGGAGTATTTCTTCATACATTTAGGTAATTTTTCTGTAATAAGATACTTCAAAATAACTATTTTGATACTTTCTATTAAGGTAGAATTACCACACATTGGAAGGAAATAGCAAACATTAAGATCCTTTCCCCCCCCTGTGTAACAGACCCTTGAAGTTTACTTCAGTGATCTTTGGTACATGACAAAACAACATATTGGCTGCTATAAAAGACTGTTAATGATTACTTTATTAACATTTTACTTTATTAACATTTGACTTCTTTTTTCAGCACTCATCAATCATCTTGAACATGGAATTGTCTCTGAAACAGGTACTTTCTAATTTTTGTGTAAAAATTAGCCACAAAAGCAACAAGTTGCTCAAATTCAAGTTCAGTTTAGGGAAAATCTATTGAAGTTGAAAGTTAAATTGTGAATAATGTAAAAAGCTCTAGCTTATTTGTTTCTTTTATAACCTATTAGAGGCCATTGTTGCAGTCCTTGCCTTAAGAGAAGTAGAACCAAATATCAGTAAGTGATTGATATAGTCTCCCCTTCCCTTGGCTCTTGAAAACTGAGTTCACTTTCTTTGTCTCTTGAGGATGTGTTTCTGTCAAGGCCATAAGAAATTCATGTAGAATACCAGCCCTAATCACTAAAAATGATTTTTAATCAGGGAATCCAGAAGTTAGACTATGGACTGCGGTGGCGAAGAGCCCAAAAGTCAACCTCCAGCCTTCCACTTAGTATCTGACTCCTGGAATCAATTTCCTTAACAGCGAAGTTAGGGAAACAAAATCCACCTCCTAATAAATGGATGCTGAGTGCAAAATTCTAGACAGAGAGTTGGTATATTGTGAAGTAAATGGTAGCTAATAGTAATATTTATTAGATTCCACAATTCTCAGATATGATACTCCAAATCCCACTTGATTCAAGAGGTTCAGACTTGCATTAGGCTAAGAAAGTTGTGGGACATTGTGTTGAACCATAAGGTATTGCTAACACTGTCTTAATCTACTATGCCTAGTTATGATACAGAGATTATCAGGGAAAAGATCTACATAGGTTTCTTCTTTGGTCTTTTCCATTAATTTGTCCACTCAACATTTAGTTCTTGAAGGCCTACTACTGACCTTGGAGGGTACAGAAATGAATGAATAGCAGAGCCCTTAACTTCCAGAAGCCCACAGTGGAGCCAGGAGATGAAGGAGCATGTTGGCAATGCAGAGCAATAATGGAAGCACATACTGGGGGGACACAGGGGAGTCTGAGAGGGAGCCAGGTGGAGCAGGGGAAGACAGCACAAAGAAGACACATGAACCCAAACTATGAAGGATGTTTCAGTTAACCAGATAAATTCAAAGAAGAGGGGATGAGGAAGCCTATGCCAAGGGGAGGAGGAGAACATTTGGAAAGGTGTGAAGAGTGAGAGACCATGGCTTCTTCTAATAAGTTTGTGGACAATTAGAGCAAAGGGCGTATGTGTATGCAGGAGACAAGGAGGCTAGCAATGAATCTGGGATTATAAAACCGAGCAAAATTAGGGGCATCCTTCTATGTCCTCCTAAGAAATTTAAAAATTTTATCTAAGGACAATGAAATCCTTTGAAGATTTTCAGCAGGAATGTGTTGTGATAAGATTTTCCTCTTACGAAGGTCAATGTGGTGTGGCAGTGTGGAGGAGGTACTGAGTCCTGGGGTTGAAAACAAGGCTAAAGCCAGAGGAAATATTAGGACACTTACAAGTAATCCAAGAAAGAAATGATAAGACTAAGGTGCTGACAGTGGCAGAGGAGTGGAGAGAAAGAGAAGTGAAGAGCTCTGTGTACGAGAATGGAGAAGATACGGTGGCTGACAGGGAGAGGGGACTCAGGGACAACTGCCCTCTTTGTGTCCTGGATGACTGGGGAGGTGCCGCTCACCAAGGCAGGGTGGCAGGACTAGATTTAGGACAATCAGTATGTCCACTTCGATGTTGTTTTCAAGATGCCACTGACTCTTTGGACAATAAGAATGGCAAAGGAATGAGGATAGAAAAGAGGGGGCACCTAACATTTAATGCAAAGATAGGAATCATCAAAGGAGACCGAAGTCTTAGGTGGGAATAAAGGTGGAGAACAAGAAAAAGTGAAGAGAGTTTCAAGGGAAGTGTCATTCTAAGCGTCAAACACCACAGAGAATTTAAGTAAAACAAATACTGAACAGGGGCATTGCATTTAGCAACCAGGAAGTCCAAACTGACATTGTCACGGGCTAGAGAGGTATAAGACAGATTTCTGCAGGCTGAGTACATGTCTGGTGTTTATGTCAATATTTACTTCTCAGGTTTTCCCCCTCTGTTCAGTGTTTGACATGGTCCAGGAGTGCTGACCCTGAGTCCCCAGAAGGCACAGACGCTGGCTCCTCCAACTGTAACATCTGTCTCCACACCTCCTCCAGCACATGCACTCAAGTGAATGAATCTAGAGAGCAGTGCCTTATTTTCAGGGCTTATTTTCAAAATGTCATTTTATGTGCTAAGTTTTTTAGTATCCTGCAGCCTTTCGTTTGTGATACGGCATCTTTCAAGCCTCCTTAATACCTTCTTCACCGTGATACCAAATATTTTCTCTCCCTCATTTAACCCATTTTCCTTCAGGAATCAGTAGATACTTCATTAGCAAGTGAGGTAGTTCAAACCACAAGAAAGTTTTATAAATCCCTTTTCAGTCATCTCTCATGCAAGAAGCCACAGCAGAGGAAGACCATCAGTGTTGCCTAAAGCATCTGTGCTTGATGTAATCTACCAAGGCGCATTTTCAACCACTGAGAAAGAATTTGACGTCTTAATTCCTCAGTCTAACAGCTGGTTTTTGACCTTCTTAAATTACTGCCAAGGTTATTCTAGCTCTAGAATGCTGTCCATTTCAGTGCAACATCATCCAGCCACCATCCTGCCGGGAGTAGAAGGGATTGACTTACCTTGCTCTTTGTTATGTTTCTACACAAGTGCATATGTTCTGTACAAGGGACACCCGAGGAGATAGATTTAGGTCTGTGGTGGGGTATTCAAGAAAGGGAAGTTCTTAAGACGAGTCTGAAAGATGCTTCCAATTCATTCGTCTTGCCTGATTTGTAGCAACAATTGTACATTGGCTCCCGCGATGGATTGGTTCAGCTCTCCTTGCACAGATGCGACACTTATGGGAAAGCCTGTGCAGACTGTTGTCTGGCCAGAGACCCCTACTGTGCCTGGGATGGAAATGCATGCTCTCGCTACGCACCCACTTCAAAAAGGTAAGAGGCACATCGAGTTAAGGGATAGCCTTCGTTTCTACACAATGAATATCTGACACGAATACCTCGTCTTAGAGTTTCAAGAGAAAATAGATAGCAAACATGGTCTGCGGTAAGAATATTACAATTCAGTGTTGTTGCACGCTTGTGCGTAAAACTCAGTGTTGAAGGAGGGTAAAATACAGTGTTCTGACTCTGAAAAGGGGAGCTTTAAAAGTTCACATTAATTGTTTATATTCTTTTCCATCATCTATGTTAAATACCATTACAAGTTTGTTTTCCTCGACTACTTTGCCCTAGCTTACATTCCTCCCTTCTTCCCTTTTTTTAAAATATGTCTATACTTAGCCTTACTGTTTTGCAAATAATGTCTGAATACACATGTTTGTTAAAGTGTAGATTATATGCAGCCTACAGCACATCTCATTGACTTAGTACAATTTTATTTTTACTACGGTAACTCTAACTTGGCCAGCTTCTGCCACTCAGATGTACTTCAACGTCAAAATGTTGCCCTGCTGTTTGTTGTTCATTGCTTTATGTGCTCTTAAAAATCATGCTAGTCTGAGCCAACAATACCCAGCTAGAAATTTCTTCTAGACACACATGGGCAAAAGCACCACAAAGTCATTCCAGCACTGATCTGGTTTCAGCACTGTTTTCAATAGCAAAATAATTGGAAAGAACCTGAATGCCATCAATATGACTGATGCTGGCTAAATAAACTATGATAATAATTTTTAAAATGTGTATTACAGTAACGCTTGTTTTCTATAGCATTGTTCAAAGTGTATTTTTCCTGTAGTTAAAATGTCAGCAAATTGTATATGGTATTTTTTTTTAATCTTTAGGTCTCTATTAACAAAGTACAATGATAACAGGTGAGCGTAGGTCAGTCCCACTAGTGCATACACACTTGTTTCTTGTTTGACAAATCAGTCAAATTTCAAATTCCAGGAATCGCAGATTGAATGTAGAGTACAACCGCAGATACTGCTTAAAATTAGGAGACATTTTACATTCCCTGAAATTTCCACATTAGATGTGAATGGAGAGATACCATTATTACAAGTCGAAAGTAAAAAACACCAATATTTTATTATAGTTTTTGGCTAAGAATATACTTAGGATAGTGAGTCCTTGGGGAATATTTTTCTTTTCTAGAAGCTAAAAAATAAGAGTGCTCATTAGTTGGTAATGAACCTTCAGTTTGATGAATTGACCCTGTTTCTTAAGAACCCAAGATTTAAAAACATTCTTGACCTTATGTACCTTATACCATCATAATTTTTCTTCTTATATTTCCCAAGACTGTATCTCTGATCTCGCAGACATGCCACTGTGATATTTTCCCTTACCTTAACATAACGTGCTCGTGAGCCAAAAAATGTATATGATAGATGAATCTCGTACGGGGTTATCACCTGGTCAGCACTGCCCTTAAGGAACACCCTAGATATTGCAGAGTTTACTATGAGTTTTATAGTTGCTGAAGTGCCAACATAAAATAGCCAAACCAAATGAAAACACACTGTAAGAGCTTAAGACTTCTTTAACTTCGATGTAGCAGCTTTTTCTTTTTTTATGCAATAGCTACTGTTTTCTCTTAAGGAAAATATATGACAATAATGCACAACACCATTGTTTATTATTATCATTATCTCTACTCTGGGAAAAACAATGTGAACAAGCTCTCAGCAGATAGGAGTGACTTCGAGCCACTCCTGCCATGTCAAACTTGTACTTCCATTTGCGGTGACAATATTTAACTTGTTGCTTAATCAAATCTATGTAATAATGAATCTTCATGTGGTAAAGAGTTGTGTATTTGTGTTTACCTTCCTACCCACTAACTAAAGCTCTTATATCTTATTACTTTCCCATTGACTGATTGAAAAAAAAAAAAAAAAAGGGTAGGGAGAGTTGCCCCTGCTGGATGTATCTGAAACCTGGACTATATTTATAGTCAACGTGTTCTGAATAATTTGTCAAAAGTCAGAGGAGCACTGGGTGTTACACGCAATTAAGGAATCATTGAACACTACATCAAAAACTAATGATGGCTATACAGTGGCTAACTGAATATAGTAAAAAAATAAAAATAAAAAATAAATAAAATTCAAGTCAACTTATTTCCAAAACAGGATTCACTCTGTTAGGACTCTATTGTTAGTGGCATTTGAATTAAGGTTAGAGTGATGGGAATATTGCCCTATATTTAAGTTGAGCAGTAAGACAAAAATAGTTCTGCTTCTGCCACTGTTATTAGTGTTAGATGCAGACTTTATATAATCCAACTCTCATGCTTAATGTTCTAAACCATTTAATCCCTTTTCCATAGGCGCGCTAGACGGCAAGATGTAAAGTATGGAGACCCAATCACCCAGTGCTGGGACATAGAAGACAGTAAGTATAGCTTTAATATGTTTTTCTCCCATTTAAAATTTTAAGCCTGGTCTTTGAGTGTCTTTTTATTATATGACTTAAAATATCTATTATATAGGAAGCTCTTATTTTATATAATGCTTATGTTCTGGAAAAGCAATAGGAGATTTTATAAATCAACCCCCGTCTACATGCCTAAGTGAATAATCCTTTGTTATATCATTATTTGTTTCATATGTCTTTTAAAATTCCTGTCCTTTTTTTGGGGTACTTTTTACTGCCTTAGCTATCCTTGTAAAGTTTAAAAACTGCTAATAAAGATAAAACAGGATATAGTCCAAAACATATGGACATTTAGGGTAAACTCGGAGACCCTCCCAGAGAAGTCTGATGAGAGTGTAGGCACTTGTTAGTAAGTTAGCCGATGCATTATTTGAATTTGTGTATTAATTCATGGTTTCATTCAATCAGTGGATGTTTATTAAGTGACTTCCATGTGCATGTAATTGTCCTGGGTACACTTTGGGACAAAGAAACTCCTTCGAGACCTTAAGATTCTTTGGGGAGATGTCATAAAGCATAATTAGTGAAATGGGAGTTTAACAAAGAGAGTGATCACCAGAGACTGTATTGTTCAGAGAAAAATTCATGGAAAATCTTGAGAGCCTGAGTACTAACGGGACAGGGTGGAGAGTAGAGAGGACTTCTGTCGAGTCTGATAACAGAGGAAAAAAAACTATAAGAGTATATATTCCAAAGCTTTGGTTGCTTCCCACTGTCAAGTTCTACCTTCAGATAGAAAGTGCATGCACGGGGCGCCTGGGTGGCACAGCGGTTAAGCGTCTGCCTTCGGCTCAGGGCGTGATCCCGGCGTTACGGGATCGAGCCCCACATCAGGCTCTTCCGCTATGAGCCTGCTTCTTTCTCTCCCACTCCCCCTGCTTGTGTTCCCTCTCTCGCTGGCTGTCTCTATCTCTGTCGAATAAATAAATAAAATCTTTAAAAAAAAAAAAGAAAGAAAGAAAGTGCATGCACATGCCTGTACACGCGCGCGCACACACACACACACACACACACTCATACGTGCACACGTGCACGTGCACACATAACTGGAGGAAGAAACTGTCTTCATCACGTTGTTAGTGACCACCCCAGCATTGAATAAACAACCCAAACTTCATAGTCTATAACTGGTGGCCTGGAAGTTTTTTAGTTTAAAAACAAAACAGTTATTTATCTTTCATAATTTCATTTCCTGAAAAATAGCTCTGGTCCAGCATCGTATGTTCAACTCCCCGTTCTAATGTGTGGGTGACTCCCTGTCATGTCCAGTGTCTTATTTAGCAGTCGTTACCGTGTGCTCTGGTACGGTTTTTCATTCGTGTATTGAGGATACACCAGTGAATAAAAAAGAAAACCACCCGCGCATCTGTGGAACTTCTGTTCAAGTTGTGTTGGGGGGGAAGCAGGTGGCAAACTTAAAAACGAGTAAAATATATTCTCTGTCACATAGTGGTAAATGTGAACAAAGTGACACAAACGCAGTTCCTGCCAGAGGTGGAGACAGTGACACGCCATCTCCTGTTCCTGCCACGACCCACCACACGCAGTCTGCCTCACCATCGTCATCACTGCCCCCAATCCATTTTGTGTCAAGGTCTCCAGCAGTTTCCTCCTTCCCGTATCCAATGGCCAATTTTCAGTTCTCGTTTTTTCCTTCATGTCTAACTCCCTCCTCCTTGAAACACATTCTTTGTTTGACTTCTGCGCAGGGACACACTAGAGCCAGTTCTAATGGTCCCATGAGAGCTGATAGCTTATTATTTAGGAATTTTGTGAGCTGATTTTAAACCATCGGTGGCTTGATTTCGGCCGTAGTGGGAGTTTTTACGCCAAGAAAATGAGCGAGCTACAAATCAGGGCTTTTTGTTTTCAAAGAGATGGTGTCCCAGCACCCTTGAGCTTCATAGCCCCATATCCTTCTGCCTTTCCTTTTACTTTAAGGGCTGCTCCTTCTCAATGTTCTTAAACTGCCCTTTTCATCCCACTGTCTAAACAGAAAATCTCTGCCTCTTCACTGCCTAACACCATCAATTTCAATTCGATCAGAGGCAATTCGCTCCCAAATTCTGAGTCCAGTTCTAAACCCTCTCCTGTGTGCCAGACTTGTATGCCCAGCCGAGAGCTCCTGTTAGATGCCTAATAAGCATCCCAAATTATATCTGAGAAAGAATTTGTGTTGTCTTTTCCCAAACTTTGTTGTTCTGCACACTTTCCCGTATTAATAAATACCACCCCCATTTACCCAACTGCTTAAGGAAAAAAGCAGCTAGGCTTCATATTTTTCTTTTTCTCTTCCTTTCACATCCGGATACAACCTCTCCGTAAGTCATTACGGCTCTGTGGCTGCAACTGTTCCTACTTCTCATCCCCTCCAAATGTGTCCACTTAACTGAAGCCACCACCATACCTCTCCCGGAGCTGTTTGTCTGGTTCTCCTGCTTCCAGGCTGGTCCCTGGTCAGTCTCTATCCCGCTTTTCAAAAACTTAAGCTAGATCCCATCATTCCCTTACTCAAAAACTTTCACTAGGTTCTGAGAACAATTGGAAAAAAATCCACAGCATTTACCATGGCCTACAGACTCTGCTTGATCCCACTCCTGGTGCCTGCCCTGCACCTCTCTCTCGTCACTGTTACATGGCTCGCTCACTGAGTTTCTGTCTTCCAACAGCCCCAGGCTGGTTCCTGCTGCAGTTAGCCTTGCATTTGTTTCCTCTGTACCTAAAGAACTCTTCCCTGCAAGTGTCTGCGTAGCTCCATCTTCACACCATTCAATTTTATGTTTAACAGGTTAATTTCTCAGAGACAACTCTTCTGACCATCCTATCTGAAATATCTTTCTCCTCATTCTACCTCTTACTCTCTAAAGTACTTTATTCTTATTTGCAGTGCACAACACTGCCAAATACTATATTCTTTATCTATTTCATTCACTTGATGACTTTCTCTCTGTCACTGGAATGTATACTCCATTGTGGGCACACAAGAATGTTTGCATAATGCACGGGTAAAGGGAAAGATACTTAGCTGGATGGCATTTGAGCTGCACTACGAGGGGAAAGACCAATTTTAAAGTAGATAAAGCAACAATAATTAAAATCAGAAAGACCTCACATAGGTTGGGCTAAGTTTGTGAGTTTATGTTTGCCCTGCAGGTTATAAGGGGTTATTTCGTATTTCTAAGACAAATCATTTTTTAAAAAAATAGAATTGGCACCTGGCACCTGTATAGGGGAAGCCAGAGACAGAGAATCAACCATGGGAATTAAAGTAGAAGTTATTGAGGGTATTTACAAATTAAAGTATTTGCAATCTTAAGGAATTTTTTTGTTAAGATATAATTGACATATAACATTATATTAGTTTCAAGTACATAACAATAATGATTCAATATTTGTATGCATTGTGAAATAATCACAATAGATGTAGTTAGCATCCATCAGCACACATAGTTGCAAAAAAAAATTGTTTTCTTGTGATGAGAACCTTTAAGAGGTACTCTCTTGGCCACTTTCAAATATGCAATACTGTATAATTAACTACAGTCATCACACCGTACATTACATCTCTAGAAGATTGTACCTTTTGACCCCCTTCACCCATTTTACCCACCTTCCACCTCCCACCTCGGGCATCTACCAATCTGTTCTCTGTATTTATGAGCTCAGATTTTTTGGGAGGGTTTTGGGTTTTGGTTTTTTTCTTTTTTTTCCTTTTTTTATATTCCACATATAAGTGAGATCATGTGGTATTTGTCTCTCTCTGACTTATTTCACTTAGCATAATGTCCTCAAGACCCATTCGTGTTGTCAGAAGTGGCAAGATTTTCTTCTTTTCCATGACCGAAAAATATCGCATTGTGTAGATGTATAGCACATCTTTATCCCTTCATCCTTGATGGCGCCTACCCTTGTTCTCATATCTTGGCTATTGTAAATAATGCTGCAGTGAACAATGGGGCGATATATCTTTTCAAGTTAGTGTTTTTGTTTTGTTTTCTTTTTCAAGTAAATACCCAGAAGTAGAATCGCTAGATCATATGTTAGTTACATTTATAATTTTTTGAGGAAACTCTAAACTGTTTTCTGTAGTGGGTGGGTAATTTACATCCCGCCAATAGTGCACAAGTGTTTCCTTTTCTCCACTTCCTAGCCAACACTTGTTATTTCTTGTCTGCCAGTCTGACAGACATGAGGTGATAGCTCAGTGTGGTTTTGATTTGTTTCCCTGATGACGAGTGATGTTGAGCATCTTTTCATGTACCTGTTAGCCATCTGTTATGTTTTCTTTGGAAAAATGTTTATTCAGTTCCCCTGCTCATTTTTTAACTGGATTATTTGGGGAGTTTTCCTATTGAGTTATATGAATTGTTTATATATTTTTGATATTAAGCCCTTACCAGATATATGATTTGCAAATATTTTCTCTTAGTAGGTTGAAATTTCATTTTGTTGATGGTGTTCTTTGCTGTGCAAAAGCTTTTTAGTTTGATGTAGTCCTACTTGTTTATTTTTGTTTGTGTTGCTTACGCTCTGGCAGCAAATTAAAAAAATCGTCGGTAAGATCGATGTCAAGGAGCTTACTGCTTACATTTTCTTCTGGGAATTTTAAGGTTTCAAGTTTTACATTTAAGACTTTAATCCATTTTGAGTTAATTTTTGTGTATGTTGTAAGATAGTGATCCAGTTTCATTTTCTGACATGTGGCTGTCCGGTTTTCCCAACACCATTTGTGGAAGAGACTGTCCTTTCCCTATTGTATATTGTTGACTTCTTTGTTGTGAAATAAATGACCCTGTATGTGTGGGTTGATTTCTGGGCTCTCTATTCTGTTCCATTGATCTGTGCTATTTTTATGCCAATACCATACTGTTTTAATTACTATAGTTTTATAATATGGTTTGAAATCAGGGAGTGTGATGCCTCCAGCTTTGTTTTTCTTTCTTAAAGATTGCTTTGGCTATTCCGAGTCTTTTATGGTTCCATGCAAATTTTACGATTATTTTTCTGTAAAAAATGTCATTGGAATTTTGATCGTGATTGCATTGAATCTGTAGATTGCTTCGAGTAGTATGGACATTTGAGTATTAATTCTTTTATTCATGAGCATGAAATACCTTTCCATTTACTTGTGCCTTATTCAGTTTCTTTCATTAATGCCTTATAGTTCTTAGTGTGCTGGTGTTTCACCTCCTTAAGTTTATTCCTAGGTATTCATTCTTTTTGATGCTATTATAAATAAGATTATTAAAAATGGGAAATTTAAGACTCAGAAATGAAACAAAGATTATTGGTAACAACAATTTCCTATCAAACTGACGTAGTGATGACTTTGTGTCAAAGGGTCCCTGTTTTTACTGATTTGAAAAAGGATTCTGTACAATCAGCTATTTCACTTTTCTCATT
The DNA here is from genome assembly GCF_023065955.2 of Ursus arctos. Lineage (NCBI taxonomy): Eukaryota > Metazoa > Chordata > Mammalia > Carnivora > Ursidae > Ursus > Ursus arctos. The sequence continues at coordinate 27,137,377 of NW_026622985.1, read as the reverse complement.
GATTTCACTAATTTATCTTTTACTAACTTGACCAATTCTTTGGTTGAATCAGTCTAATTGAGCTTCTCCCCAGCCTTTGCCCCATCACCTAACAATCAGCCTGCAAGCTCCCTGCTTTGTTCATGATTTCCGTTTGCTCAGGAGAATGGCATCTGTTACTGTGAAATAATGCATGTCTTTCTCTTCCATGATTGGCACTGGCAATCTTTCTGTGCATTAGGAATTTATTAACTGTGAAAATCGTAGATATAATCTGTTGAATGGGCAGGGATAGTGGATATCTTACAAGTTTCAAATGGAATCCACACATTTTGAAGGTTAGATCAGGTTAATTCATAATGGTGTCAGCACGCCTGACTTAATCATTGGTGGTAAAACACAAACAAGTTCAAAAAGAAGTTTCTTCAAAGGAAAGTCTAACTGTTGGATAAATGTGCATTCATGCCATTTGCTGATAATTTTGTGTGCTTACATTTAGGATTCACAGAGGTCCCTTAAGCCTTACTCTTAGTTTATGCTAAGTAGGCCCATCTGCAGAATTGAGACATCTGAATATATGATGAAAAAGTACATGTTTGGGCCAGGCCGAACAGCCGTCATTTTTTATTTGATCAAATTTGAGCTACAGATCTTAGATCACACATGGGACACAGCCTTTGGCTACTCTGGATGGAATGTATTTCAGATGGTGCTGTTGATTTACGAGAATAAGGTGTCTGAGGCACTGTTCCTTTAGCATCCCATGAACTATCTTATAGCAAATGCATGTTGGGCTTAAGTATCCCTTTTTGAATAAGAGAGAACTGTTTTTTTGGTAGATAATACAGATAAGGTCCAGATTCGGAGTATTAGAGCATCCAGCTCAATATCATTATATAATTTTATCAAGTACAGACCATTGTACTTACTTTTTTGATATTAAAATGTCTTAATGTTATATGGTCAGCTCTGTGGATCAATTCATGATAGGATTTCTCTTAGAAGATGAAGTAAATTCCTCTTCCAGAACTATCCACAAAATTGGTTCTATTTTATACAAATTAAAACGTGTGAAGCATTAAAAGACACTAAACTTTTATTCAGTTGAGCTTAGATAAAGAGATTCAATGTTTAGAGTTAGGTCTTATGAATTCTTATTTAAAAAAAAACAGTTGGAAATAGTTAATATATTCATGAAAGGGTAAAAATTGCAATGCAGGGATAGAGTTTTAAAAGTCAATCTATTAGATAATATTTGACTCTTAGGTAACAATATTATATCATGAATTTCCTTTCCCTTTAATAATGTATATGAATCTTTCCCCCATAGCATCTGTTCTAAATCAGCCTATTTTCCCATTGCTTTTAAAATAAGGTCAAGGTTAATCTCCTATTCCATGTTTGCTTTCCAGGCATTAGTCATGAAACTGCTGATGAAAAGGTGATTTTTGGCATTGAATTTAATTCAACCTTTCTGGAATGTATACCTAAATCCCAACAAGCATCTATTAAGTGGTATATCCAGCGGTCAGGAGATGAGCATCGAGAGGAGGTAAGTTATAGTCATCAAAGAATGATCACCTTGAGGGATATAGGGTAAAAGTTAAATCAAGTTTTGGTTGTGAGAGGTGTTCAATGTTCAGTGCCATTCCGTGCTCTCATCACTATTTGATACAAAGGAAAATAACAATTTATACTCACTAACATGAAACTTAACAATGCATTTGAGATAAGAATAGGACAATTTAATACAGATACATTAATAAAGTATATTTAAAAGCAGATTGAATTTTTGTAAGAAAGTTACATATTTTTTTTCAAATAACATTCTCATAGATTGTACATAGTTTAGAACAATGCCCTGATCAAAAAATAAGAACACAATATTTTCCCCCGCAGTAGGATAAGGACTAAATTTTAACTCATATTGTGTTATATCATAAAATAATACAAGTTGAATGTGTATAACAATAGAAAGATCTATCTTTATTATATCATATGAACAAGTTGGATACCTAGCTGGATGTGTACTTTTTCACACTTACATATTAAAATTAAATCAACAGAGGGAAAAGTAACATGGATGTTCCCTTCATCTTTTGACTTTTTCTGTTTTAGTCTCTCTAGGACATACATATGGGTTGAAACAATCACAGAAATTTTGTGAGGTAGATAAGTTATGTATGTTACTGAACTTAATGAGGTGACTGTGGGTAGCCTGAGAAATCCTGTATTATTATTTGAGGGCCATGAAACAAAGGGTAATTGACAGGGTTTTTATTTTTCTATTTCAGTGCCTAAGAGAAACTAGGGAAACTCAGTATAGAGTTCTAATATTCCCAATATTAAATTGAGGACACTGTAATGAGTAATCGAATGAACTCAGGATTCAGAATTAGATGTTCAATTGAATCCCGGTCCTATGTCCTTTGGTAATATCACTGAGCCCGTATGGGCCAGAATTTTTTAACGTGAACAAAATAAATACAAAGGTTACTATGAAAATAAAATGAGAAAATACAGATGAGAATGTGAATTTCAAAGCAGAGGATTATTCACAAGTTTAAAGTATGTATATACAATTACATATACTCTATCAGGAAGATGTGCGAAATATGAAATAGCACTGATCACATGTTCAGTTGACGGCTGAGGATTTATGATCAGGTTGTAACTTCTCTGAGTTTCTCTGTCATATAAACAGCAGACCAAATGCTCCAGAATACAGCCTTCTTGATAAGTCTATAAACATTTAAGGGACATCTGGGTGGCTCAGCCTGTTAAGCATCAGCCTTCGGCTCAGGTCATGATCTCAGGGTCCTAGGATAGAGCCCCACTTCAGGCTCCCTGCTCAGCGGGGAGTCTGCTTCTCCCTCTCCCTCTGCTCCTCCCCTGCTGCCCCCGGCTCATGCTTGCTCTCTCTTTCTTTTCTCTTAAATAAATAAATAAAATATTTAAAAAATAAAATAATGTATGCAATCAGTTGTACATTAGTATAAAATAGTGGTTTTCAACCACATTGCTGCTACACTGTCCACATCTGGCAATATCTAGAGAATTCTTGGTTGTCACAGCTGGGGGGGCGGCAGAAGGTGCTCTTGGCGTTTCATGGATAGAAGTCAGGGATGATGCTAAACATTCTTCAGTTCACAATCCCTCACAATAAAGAATTCTCTTGCCCCAAATCTCAGTAGTGCTGAGTTGAGAAGACTTGCAGTAGAAGGACCAAATTTTATCATAAGAAATTGATGTAAAGATGTGTTCCATCATTACATTAAGGTGGTAAGATCTTTCTCTTCATCTGAAATCTTCGAGAACAACTTTTTTAATTAAAATGTTGACTCTTTACATAGTTAATACCAAGGGAATATTCTAGTGTTTGTTATGTCAGATTTCCTCAATAAAACTTGATTCTTCATCATTACTGACATCCATAAATTCTAAGATTATGGCATATCCATATTTATACTAAATGTTTATTTTAAGGGCCCCATTTTCCCCAATATATATATTAAAATATTATCTGACCTTGAAGTGATTATGTAATGTTGAAACATAAAGGATTAACTTTTTATCAAAGAAATATTGGAGGAATGTTTTCTGAATGTTTTTAACATGCAGATTTTTAGTTACAGTGCAATATTTTACTTTTAAATGTCCCAAACTAGTATTTTGATTTTATAGTCAATAAATTTTTATGACCTCTCATCAGTTAAATATAATTCTTTAATAATTATGTTTCTTCCATGGCAAAGTTAATCTGACTTTTGAAAAACTATGGTACTCTGCTTGAGGTAATCTCCTAGTTACAGGTATATACATTTGCCTATTCACATTTGCGTTCATGTCTTTTATCTTCCTGAAAACGCAATGCATTACTTTAATGTACCTTTTAAGAGCGTATCACACAGTCATGGTGGTACCATGCTCCATGAATTTTAATGGAGCAGAAATAGTGTATTTTACTTCAAAGTATCTTAGCTGTAATATTCCAACTGGAATTTTCATCTACCTTTGTAAATAGGTAGTTACACATTGTCCAGGATATGCGATCCTGCTTCCTGAGCTGAGGAAAGGGGCAAGATCCAGACTAGATTCGAAGCACTTTTCCCAGCAGGCTACCTTCTGCTCCTTACCAAGAAGGTCACAGTTTGGAATCTCCCCCACTGAAAAACACCCTGTGGGAGGGACTAGGCTCTCCTGTGGCACAGAGCCTGTCACCGGCTTATTTGCTGCCAGGAGGAGAACATTTCCTCACTGAGCTGTTTCACAGTTGGGTGCTGTTGGGGAGGTCATGAGTCACTTATCTGCGGACTTCCTTATAAAGCTATTCTTGAAATTGATGATGTTTATGCTGTAAGTAGCGAGGTAATCGGCAGTCCCTGAGCTTCTGTTGAACTTCTGCGGTCTGAATGACTAGAAGAGGGAATACAAATGGCATAATATTGTGGTAGTATTTTTGTGTGTGTGTGGCTTTTAAAAAGTATTTTAAAAAATATCTTCAAATATTTGTATTTTTCTCTTTGTAGGTCCTTGTTTTATTGTTCTTCTTTCTATTATAAAAGCAATATAAATTGTTTTGAAAATATAGTGACACGTAAAGGATTATGAGGCCTTTAATGATGTCTATTCCAGCTTTTTTTCCACTAACCATTACACTGTGAGCATTTTCCTTATCATTCGATTATAATACCATATTTTTCTGTCCCTTACACCCAATACCCTGATGCCACAGTCATCCATGATTATCCCATGTTATTTAAATAACACATTTCCTCTTAAAAAAAAAAAAAGTAGTCAACTTCCTGATATTTAAATCCTCCTCTGCTTTCCTAAATGCTTTCTTAGGACAAATCTTTTGAGGTAAAAATAACTGAGTGAAAGGCTTTAATTATCTTTATGGCCTTTGATAACCAACTTTGTGTTGCTAATTTCTCACCCAAATCACCATATTAGTACCTTTTCTGGACTCCTGAGGCAAAATTGTATTTTACAATTTAAGAACATCATTACTAGTTTGATATGAAAAATGTCGTATCGTGTAAACATGTTATGTAAATATCTATTTTTTTTTAAAGATTTATTTATTTATTTGAGCTGGGGGAAGGGCAGAGGGGGAGAGAGTGTCTTAAACAAACTCTGCGCTATGGGGCCCAACACAGGGCTCGATCTCACAACTCTGAACTCACGACCTGAGCTGGAACAAGAGTTTAACCAACTGTGCCACCCACGTGCCCGTGTAAATATCTGTTTCTTTGAAAATTAGTGGTTGTGAATTTACCTTGTCATGTTTCTTAGCTGTTGGTTCCAGTTGTATTTGGTGAAGTGCTTGTCCCATCATTTGCTTAGTTTACATTGAAGTGTTCATTTAAAAATGATTTTCACAAGTCTTTTATATATTAGCGATGTTAACATTCTAATGTTATACATAATAGAAGTAACTTATTATGTTTTATGTCTAAACTTTATTGTGTTCCTCACAAAAAAGAGTTTTATATTTTATATAGACAAATCTGTAGATTTATATCTCTATGATTTCTCACTTATTATGCTTAGAAACTCCTTCCCAGGGCGCCTGGGTGGCACAGTGGTTAAGCGTCTGCCTTCAGCTCAGGGCGTGATCCCGGCGTTCTGGGATCGAGTCCCACGTCGGGCTCTTCCACTGGGAACCTGCTTCTTCCTCTCCCACTCCCCCTGCTTGTGTTCCCTCTCTCGCTGACTGTCTCTATCTCTGTCAAATAAATAAATAAAATCTTAAAAAAAAAAAAAAGAAACTCCTTCCCCAATGAAACAGGAAACACATATTTTTCTAGTTATTTTATGGTGTTATTATTACCATTGCAGTTTACATTTTCTACCACATTAATCTAGGGGTTAACTATGTATAAATTCAATTTTTCTTTTCTTAAGTAAGGAGTTGCCTCTGCACTATTTTTAAATAACTCTTCCGTCTACATTTGTTGCTGAAAAGAGATATTCTTAAAGGCCTCGTCACTTCCAAGACACATGCAATGCTTAGCTATGAGAGAACTGACAGGTGAATTATCTGCAAAGGAATTACCATTAGGCTGCTATTATCAGAGAGCACGGTCCCTGACCTTTACCTGCTGCTTAGTACCTAAACGTCCTTTGTCCCCCTCCACGTTACTCTTTTCATTTTAAATGAATTGCCCTTCACTGAAGATCTACATTTAATAATGCCAAATATATTATTCTTGTTCACATTAGGCAAATGAATAGTCGACCCCAGTTCAAGCATGGTTTTGATTTAGCTGAGCGGTTTTTACTTATCACTTTTAGAGTGGAGAAAATTCCATGAGTTTAAATCAGTGGCCAGAGATTACATTATCTCTTCGTAAAGGAGCTGAATTTTCTAAATGGACTGTGCTGACATCTCACTGTCGAGATACAGTCTGCGTAATGCATCCTCTTCCAGCGTGGAATGAAAGCAGCACAGAGAATGGGAATGTAAAGTAGGCCGACGTTAATCAGCCGCTTAATTTCGGCGGAGGCGCAGATTCGTGTCTCTAGATCGCAAGGAAATCCTAGGAAAAAATATCAATCCCAACTGTATTTTATGAGAGATACGATTTCAATCAAGGCCTATTTTTGAAGATTCAGAAAGAAAAAAACACTGAAATGATCTAATAAACATTAGATAAATCCAGAAAGAAATTTATTAAAGCAAGTTTTATATCTATGGGTCAAAGAAAAAAGAAAAACTAAGCGCTCCACGGAAGAAAGGAAAAGGGAAGGACCACATTGGAGTAAGGGGACACCAGGTGTTTATGAAACTCTGAGTCCTATAGCGACGGACATAGCCTGGAAAGGAGGGAAGGGGAGCCGAACTTCAGAGTAAAACGGATAAACAGGATACAAAAAGAGTACAGCAAGGATAATGATGAAGTGTTGCATAATGTGTGCAAAATCAAAGTCATAATTCCTTCCTGTCAGGAGATTAAAGAGAACAATAAAAAGTAGTGAGTCAGAGCTGTGACAATCATGAAGTGCAGTTTAAGCATTAGCAAGAGTCCCAGTTACGAAAAGGAAATCTAGAGATGAACTGGAACTGAAGTCACCCACTTTGATTGTCACGCTAATAACCACGGGCCGTTTTCTATTAGGAGAATTACAAAAATAAAGGCTTCAGAACATCACCTCTGCAGCTCTCCAGCAACACAGCAGTAGTCTATAATACTTCACACTTTAACCTTCAAAGAGCTTTACGTTTAACCCCCAAATACACCATATGCTGTGTCACCAACTTGACAAATGGAAGAGCGATCGGGGAAGATAAATGAGTAATCATAGGAAGCAGAGTCTGCAGATAAGGACCAGATCCTCGGCTATGGAGTCAGAGTTTTGTGACCTAAGATGTATTTAAAATTTAAAGAGTAATTCCTACAATAAAATTATTTAAAGGAAAAGGTATATGCAGTGTGTTAAATTTGAGTTTGATATTTCTGTTTAAGATTAGCTCTTGAGAATCCTCCCATTTCAAGTTCATATTTATTTTAGACATGAGGCTCCCAAAATCTCTGAGAATGTAAGTGAATTTAACATTAGTGTGTATTACAACAGCATTTTAAAATGCTTGGGCCTTTAGAATAAATCCATTCTTAAAAAAAAAAAAAAAAAAGTGCACGCCCAGATCACCAAATGGGAAGGTTAAGGGAAACAAACAAACAAACAAAACCCTGATGGTGTGGATTCCGCCTAGAAGGAAGGCAGGCTGGAGACCATTCAGCCTCATTAACCAGGGATCTGGGCTGTGACCTGCCTTTGGCCTCCAGTGGTACCCCGCCAGCTGCATTTCTCTGGCATAGAGGGTGGTTGGCTATGTACTTGTTAGTTAACTGGGCCAGTAGCCAGAGATGTTTCTTTTCCTTTTCTCAGATTTCCAGAATCGGAGGATTTTTTTCCTACATATTTTTCACATAAAGATGCAGAGTAGAGTCCACCCACTGTGAATAAATTTAATTTCGCTGTCTTTATGCCTCCTTGATTTCCATCGGCTGACTACAGTACAGGGGCAGATGTGTAAACTGGGAAGTCTTCCAGACGTCTTTGTTGTTGTTGTTATTCTACTTAATGCCGAGACACTCAACAATATTCCACATGAAACAGGGCTCTGGTGTGGGTAAACATGCCTGCAGTTTTATGGAAGGTAGGTTTGCTCTTCACACCAGCCTGTGCGCCAGGCAAGCTCAAATGTTTGAATTATCTTTCAGTACTCTTGCTTCAAAGGGAAAGAGCATCACATTTCAGGAGGGGTTCTTTTTGTTCATTGAGTTTTCTCACACTTGAAATCACATTACTATGTTATAGTATACCGAGGTATGGCAAATATTTCCACAAATGATATAATCTCAAGTATCACATGTACACACACTATCAAAATTCAAACCATAGTAAAAAGGGAAATTCAGCTTTAAATGTTGCTAACCTTCTGACTATGGTCTTACTCAGTTACAGCTCAAACATCCAAAAAGCTGTATCCATGCTTTTCCATTAGACTTTTAACAAGTCACCACTTACAGTCTCCATACGCTATTCGCTCGCTTATTGGGTGATATCCAGAAAACGGAGTAAATTCCTTTTGCAATCATTGTTCTAGCTCTCTATTACAGGTAGTAGCGTGCCCTAAAAGCTCTTTTTCTGGCACAATGGCTGTCAATGTCCGGTTCTAGCTCTGAAATTTAAATACCTGTTGGGGTTCTTAGTATACCACTTGCTGTCTGAGATCTCTGTGAAGATGGTTAGTTGATAGGTTCCAGTTTTGCTTCATTGGTTTTTATAGGTTTTGATTCCTATCTGTACACTGGGAGAAAAACTAACTATATTCCAAAGGTTTTGTTAGATAATAATGAGAAGCAAACATGTGTCTTTGGGGGCTGTTACTTTAGTGGAATTCTTTTACTCTCTTCAACTGTGGCTGATAATCTCGTGCTCGATGACAGAGATGAGGATAGATCTCTTAGGTTCCTCTAAGTTAAACTATGTGGCGTCTGTTCGTTTGCTCACGGCCCTCTCTGTTTTTCATTTATTACCTACATTTTTCCAATTCTGCAGCTGAAACCTGATGAAAGGATCATCAAAACAGAATATGGGCTACTGATTCGAAGTTTGCAGAAGAAGGACTCTGGGATGTATTACTGCAAAGCACAGGAGCACACTTTCATCCACACCATAGTGAAGCTGACTTTGAATGTCATTGAGAATGAACAGATGGAAAACACCCAGAGGGCAGAGCACGAGGAGGGGCAGGGCAAGGATCTGTTGGCTGAGTCACGGTTGAGATACAAAGACTACATCCAAATCCTTAGCAGCCCAAACTTCAGCCTCGACCAGTACTGCGAACAGATGTGGCACCGGGAGAAGCGGAGACAGCGAAACAAGGGCGGCCCGAAGTGGAAGCACATGCAGGAAATGAAGAAGAAACGAAATCGAAGACATCACAGAGACCTGGATGAGCTTCCTAGAACCATGGACACGTAGTTGTCTGTTTAATTTAAAGAAAAGAATTCTTTACCTGCAAAAATACCGTCTTCTGTTTTGTACACCCCGTATACTAACTCATAAGAGCTTTCCATGGAGTTTTACTAAAGCAAAGGACACAAGAACAGTGATCTGAATAAGACTGTGTATGGTGACTGTGGCGTAGTAAGGGCAAATAATTCATCTGAACCAGTTTTCCAAGAACTAAACACGTACCTTCAAAGTATCAGAATTATCCTCAAAATGGAGGCTTAACATTTGTAAATGTTTGATGTGCTGAGTTTTTGAATTTATTATGTCATGTAAATAATTGAGCTAAGAGAGCATCAAATTTGATACTGTAATGAGGTGCTTTATTTCCCTTGCATGGCCATTAAGCATGGACTTGACCATGCAGTTGTGCTATATATGTGTTCTTAGGAACAGATATATCATTCCACTCTAGAACTGGCTACCTTGTGGTAGGAATTGGAGGGAAGACACAAATTCATACAGCTCAGGCTCTCAGCAGGAACTTTCCCAGGGAGCCCTTCACTCTTAGTGCGCGGTTTAGGAATTTGGAGAGGTGTGTGATTTCGGACCATAGGGGTTACATCCAGGGTACTGCAGTGTGATTTACTGAAGGATGTAAATGGTCCTCCCAGGATTCCTTCTGACTCATCAAGAGGAACAGGTTCACAGAGAGAAGTTGGTGCTCGGTTATGTGTTTCTGGAATATATGCTGAGCTTGACAGGGACGGAATGCTTCATAAGTATTTTAATAAGATATGGGAAAACATTTTAATAAGGGAAACACCATGATATATACTGCGTCCTAATAGGAAGGCATGCAGATGGGATTTGTTAAGAGACAGAAAGAAAGACAGCCATAAATTCTGGCTTTGGGGAAAACTCATATCCCCATAAAAAGGAAGAACAATCACAAATAAAGTGGGCAAAATGTAATGTGGCTTTAGTCACTAGAGTATAAGTAGCTGCCAATTTGTAAGCCATCTGTTAAAAAACTTCTACCTTATAACAAACTGCTAGCGAAAGTCTGAGGAAAAGTAAATTTTCTAAAAGATCATGGGAAGAATGAACACAAATTTATTTACAACCAATGGGATTTCAGTAGTACTTCCTCTCTCTTTTTCTAAAATTTCGTTATACTCTGTAAATTATTTCAATTTACTGCCTTTATTCTCTCCTGAATATTGGATTATTGGATTTTATTTGAGTGACTAGGAAAATAACAATATATACATATATAGAGGGATAGAATTAGGTAGAAAACAGTGGTGGGGAGAGGGGATATATATTTGTTGAGTAATAGAACAAATGCAAAAATGTTGACAACGGAAAGGGTTAAATTAACTCTTTGACATCTTTTCTTCACACAATCTTTTTGCATTTCCGAGATTGTACGCTGTAATTCAAGTAGCATTGTTTTAGTAATTTAATAATAAATAAGACTAATGCATGTAAAGAAACCAAACTCACAGCATTAACATAAACATTTTTCATATTTTGTTAGCACTTTTCAAATGTTTCCAATTTGACTATCCCTCTCTGCGGACGTATGGTATGTTTCCTGCCTGTTGGAGCAGAACTCACCTTTCCTTCTTGGAACACAAAACCCTTTGCCTTCTTCTGTTTGGCCTCTTCACGCCCTTTTTAGTGTGAAATGAAAAATTAGTCACTTCCTCACATGGAAGGCAGCCTTTCAGAAAACTGAATAGCAGACATTGCTCGTCTCGCATGCATTCTGCGTGTCTTGAAAGAAGAGCCTGTGAGAACCTATGTGGTTAGAGGGTGTCTTACGAGAGTTTCAGTAGCACGTCGGTGACTGCCTGTATGTTCGGAATGTTCAATCTTACGTTCATTTTCTTTGCCTTGCTTACCTATCTCAAAGTAGTCACATGGCTGTATGAGGTTAGGGACCCCGTTTGAAATGATACCCGTAAATATTTGTAGATGTTTCACTCTACCAAAAACTTGAAGTTTTTTTTTTTTTAAGTGAATCAGAAACAATCACTCTTAAAAAAGTAATGCGTAAGAATAGCTATAGGGAGCATCGGGCTGCTAATTGAATATCATAAGGAGAGCATTTGTAATTATTGATTTGCAGGGTTTAAATGTTCCAGGAACTTATGGCAAGGTCAAAGCAAATAAATGGGAACATTTCATTTTTAAGATTTCCTAAGATTTGTATATCAGACAGCCATTATCAAAGTATAGGGTCTTTGGGAATATTACATGAAGCTCAAGTGTTAGGATTAAGTTGTGTAATAAATTTGGTTTTCATCAAAATATGAAAGCTCAAGCCATTTTTTAATTACTCCTTTCTAATCTTAATTATTTAGATAAAATTTGGGCAACCTCTTTTACTTTACAGCTAATATTTTGGCTGCTTCGGATCTAAAACATTAATTTCTGATAATTGATTAAAATATATTTGAAATATTGAGTAAATATTGAGTAAAACAAAATGTCATATAATAAAAAAACATACGGGCAAAGACGTATGTGTATTTATAAAGGTAGAGGACATCTAAGCTACATTTAATTTTTTAATCTTTTAATTGCCTAGAACACTTAGGACAGTATGACTCTATTAAGTCTAGTGATGAGACACAATATATACTTCCTCACCACTGAAGGTTTTACCAAATTTTCCTTGAAATAACGAAAAGTAAAATTATAGTTAATAGTTTCAGATAGGTTTGTTAAGAAACTTGTTATCTATGGAGAGGTCTTAAAATGTCTGCCTATTCTTGGTTTCATATTTTTCTCCCCTGTTTTGAATACGTATGTCTTTAACTTGCATATTCTCGCCTGCGTGTCATTCCAGCTATTTATGCTGCTCAATGGAATCCTGCCTTTCTGCATACATTTACATTCAGTTTATTGGGAATTTTAAGAGTTTGCTTAGAAATGAAGAGTCTAAGTAATTAATTTATGTAGAACCTTTTTTTCCTCCAAAGAGCTCAACACACTACATTCATATTACTGAATACACATTTCTGAAAACCAACCAAATTACTTAAGAGATGGGAAAACTGTCATAGAGAATTTAGAAATTTCCCAAAGCTACAACAGTAGAAGAATTGTAATCTACACGAAAATCTCGTCAATCTGTTGGCTAGCTGATGCTCATTTACAATATGCTGCCTACAAAACAGTCTTACTCTTGAATTCTGCCTTTGGTCTATATTTCAGTTCTTTTATGCTATTAAGTTTTGTTCCTGCTGAATTGTATAGACTCGATTAAAAAATAAGTTTACAGTGGCCGGTGCCTGTTTTTCAACATTATCAAAATTAAGCTTTCAAAGGCAATTTGCTATTATCCAAATGTCCACAAAATATTAAGTTGAACAATAGCATTCATTAAACACTGATATTTTAAACTTAAATATAAGCTATATTTCATAAATATCATAAATACAAAGGAAAATTAAAGCTGAAACTCCTCTTTAGAATGTTAACATTTGTCTTAGACAACATGTTGGAAAATTGATTAGCCTTATTGGGAATGGACAGTTTAGGGAAAAAAAAGAAATTTTGAAGTGTTTTTATAGAAAGGTATATTTTTTCTCACAGGAAATCACCAAAATATTTAAATAACTTAGCTTACATGTGAGGTTAAAATATAAGATCTAAAATTCCAACATTTTACGTACTGACAGTGCAAAGACAGGAACATGCACATGACTTATACCTCTCATTTAAATATTTTGTAGTGTAAAGTATTTATGGTAAGTTTGAGATAGATGATTTTGGGGAAAGGGCAACAATCTTCAGTTAATCATGTAATTTAATTCCGGTATTGTAATTTCTACAATCAATTCAATTTCAAATTACCAATTTCAAATTACAGTTTTCTGTTTTAAAAGAAATGTAGTCTTGTAATCTAAAATAATTGAAAATTGTCAGATGTATATTTTGGTTGTATTATAATAAAACACAAACATTAGTGTTCCATGGCTACAAACAGAATGTTGGTTTGTGTGCAAGTTTTATTTTCAAACCTAAACACAGTAACGGAATATTTGACAGGGAATTGCACTAAATCAAATACCTACGAAAATATTTCCTGGTAACGTTCAGTAAATATGTTTTGCACCTTAAGTATGCAGTAATTTCTCTTATGAAAGAAAGGAATAGATGTCTCTCCCCAGTCAATACAATTATATAGCTACGCTCTACTGTGATCTGACTTCAGGCTTCGGCAGACTGGCATAAACATTTCTACCACAAGTAACCACTTTTAAGATTTCCAGTGATCATCCTATAAGTGAGATTTGAAAGTACTCATCTTTTTGTTTATCTATATGAGTATAATTTATTAAAGGAGATAGCTGAGGTATTTTTGTTTTTGCTCTAGAAAGAAATTTATTTTAGAGAAAAGTATATTTCTTGCCAATTTGGTACATTCCTGAAGGATATTTTATATTTGCAGTGGGTAATATATAACACCCCCCAATGGTTAGGAAATAGCTTGTAGAGATATTGTACAGAAATAGGTCAGGTTTCGTGGGTGCTCTGACAATCTTTAAACATGAGAGTTTACAATAACATGTAATCTTTAAAAGAAAAAAATAATTTTATATGGGACACTCTTAGTAGAACCTTAGTAGGATCATGTCCCAATCATTACTATAACTAAAACATAACACAAGATTAATAACGGAGAAAATTCCAATTGCATTTGTTTGAATGTAGAAAAGTGCATGAGTAATTCTCAAGACAAAAGAAACAAGAGTTTAACATTTACGTTGAGAATTAAAAGCATCTATAACCACACAACCTGTTATCTACATTAACAGTTTTTCTAGCCCAGGGAAGTCTTACCCAGGAAGGTGAAGCTGCAAATAACTTTGCTGTTTCTTTCAGAAGACCATATACTTTCCCTTTGTGTGTATATTGGTACAAACATACATCTTGGAGACTGATTTAGCATACCCAATGAAGTTTAAAATACCCATATTCCTAGAACCAGCTTTTCACAATTAAGTGCACACCCTTGAGAACCTTCTCCACATGTGCAATAATAGACATTTTCAAAAATAGTTATTGTAGGATTAATTATAATAGAAAAAAGAGAACAATCTGTATGTTCTACAAAAGGAGAATGGGTAAGTTGAAGTATAGTCGCTAAATGGATACAGAAGTTTAAATGAAAAAAAAAAAGATCTGTGTGCATCAACATAGAAAAATCTCAGAAACAATGTCAAATGAGTAAAATCAAGGAGTGTAGGAATGCAAATAGAATTATACTGGGTATATCAAGTTTAAAGAAGCAAATGATACTACTTATGGATACATACATTCATATGTAAGTAGTAAACATATAAAAAACACTTCTGGAAAAGTTAAGCTCCAAATTCAAATAAATTTTCCTCAAGAAACAAGAGAATATAGGGAGCTACCACTGTTTCAATAATGTTTTATTTTCTTAAAAAATATCTAAACCCAGTGTTATATTTATATTATATTGCATATATTTGTAGGAACTAGTATATTTAAATGTTAGTAGTTGACAAATTTGGGCATTGGATTGCAATTTAAATATATTACTCTCAATACAGTTCTGTGTACTTCAGATATTTCACAATAAAACAGGAATTAAGGATCTAAATCTCACAGAACAAATTACGCAATAGTAAATTTGGAAGAGAGAGGGAAAGAGAGAATAGTATATAGAAATACTAGATATTCAGCCATCATAATAGATGCAGCCTTCCAGTTCCAGTTACTCTTACATTATGGACTTTCAGGGACACTGTGATTATTTTTTTAAAAAAGGTGACAGCTAGGACCTTGGTTGGCCTGAGGGACCCGGGGATAATGTCTAGTTTTCAAAGCAACACCTTATTGTTATGGAAATGCCTAAGGCATCTGGGATATCGAACTATGTGCTTAATATGCCAAAAAGACTCCAAACAGCTGAGTTGGCCTTTCTTGGATTGAACACTGTTCAAGGTTGATATTTAAAATATAGAGTTTCTTCTTTCTGGCTTACATAACAGAATTATAAACTGACTTATGCTCTTTAGGTAACTGAAGATGGAAGAGAAATATTTATAACTTGCAAAATGTCTTTAAATGATCCCACAAATCATTATTTTCTGTAGGAAAGATTTTATATCAATATAATTTGCCCTTTTAACTTACTGTGGATGTTTTGTTGATGTGTAGAGATAGGCTAAAATGTAGCCCAACATTTTTGCCCTTTACAAATTCTCAATTTTATTGGGTCCTGTTAGTGAGGAGCTAGTGTGTTTAAATATGCATTGCAGGAGTATATGGGGGCATATTCAGAGAGTATTAATGTAAGTACATAAACCTGGAAAAGAAGAGAATGAAACCAGTTTACGGGATGGGAAGTTATCATTTAGAATTAGGAAAAGGATTATTTAATGGGTCAAATCCCTCTAAGCTTTTAATATATTGAAATAAGTATGACTGGGTAATTATCTTCAATTACTGAATTGTGTTATAATTGCTGCCTTTTCATGCAGGTCATTTTTACTATCGAAAAACAAATAAACAAAAACGTAGACTCACCTGTTGTAATTGGTGTCATTGCTGTAGTTAGTTTTAACAGACGTTTGGAAGCGGTCTTAGGTTTCAGTGGCCACAGGCAGTTTAGAATGAGAATTACTATAACTTACTCCTGTGTGAAAATCATAGAAAGCTGGACAAGAAGCCAAGGGTCTGATTATTAGGAACTTTATGATTCAGACTGGATAGAGATTTATTCCTGTAGGCAGAAGGGGACATTTTGGTATTTTTAAGCAGAGAAATGACAGAATGAGATGTTCCTCAAATTTGCGTATGAGAAATAAACATAAAGTGATAAACGACCTCTCGATTTCCATGTTTTGCAACTGGGTGGATGACAGTTAAAAAAAAAAAAAAAAAGGAAATGCAGCAGTCCCCCCTTATGGGCAATTTCACTTTCCCTGGTTTTAGTTACTCTGATCAACCATGACCCGGAAGCAGATGATCCTTCCACAGACCAACCGGCAGGTCACTCATAGCCAAACGCTACATCACAGTGCCTGCATCCGTCATTTACCTCACTTCATCTCTTCCCACAGGCATTCTAACATCTCACCTCATCTCAAGAAGGGTGAGTACATTCCAATAAGATATTTTGAGAGAGACCATATTCACATAACTCTTATTACCGTATGTTGTTATAATTGCTCTATTTTATTATTAATTATTGCCATTAATCTCTTACTGTGGCTTATTTATAAGCCAAATTTTATCGTAGGTATGTATGTATAGAAAAGAAAAGCATAGTATATATGGGATTCAATACTAACTGCGTTTTAAAGCACCTGCCGATGGTCTTGGAACATACCTGTCACTGATAACGGGGGATTACTGAAAAGGTTAGGGTGGGAGATCATGGTTTCAACATTAACTACTGAGTTGGGATGACTTGAAGAGCAGCTGGTAGGCAGTTTGAAATATCGGCTTGGTGCTGAGGAGAAATGAAAGCTGGAATTATTTTGTGGTCACAGGCATAGATGACAGAAGCAATGTAGTAGGGAATACCGTGAACATAAGCAGAACTGGGTGGTCAACTTGGAGCCTAAATTAGTGTGTATCCTGATGTAAGTTATCATTAATTTCTCTGTACTTTAATGAGATATTTCTTAGGTATCAAAAAGCTTACAGAATTATGAATTTTCCTTATTTCTTCCACCTGAAGCTAAATGGCTTGAGAACTAAATCTCTATTCTTAATATCTAGCAGCATTTAGCAACTAAAAAAGAGTTAAACAAGGTTGTGAAACAACAAAAGAGTTTCCCTCAAAATTATTGTGATTCTTTATTTAAGGAACTTGTAAGAAAAAATTCCACCAAATGGAAGCGTTTTTTAAAAAATTCCTACCCCATGTGCTTCTTTTTAAATTAAATTGGTAAATTGATGAAGATCTATTTTCATTTTGAATGTTCGTCTGTTTTAAACAACAATTACAAACTGGTGTTGCTGGGGTTTTCCTCTGATTCAGGTGGACTCAATGCCACAAACTACAAGATTTAAACTGATAGAAAGAAGGCCCGTATAATTTGTAATGGATGGTTTGTTTAAGCACAGGACTCTGAAGAGGTCTTTAAAGAAAACTTGAAAGATTTAAATTCATAGCGTAGTCAAGAAAATAGATTTCTCTGACAGATATTCTTTGGTAAACAATATTTTATTTTTGCCATTGAATTTTCCTCTTTGATTTACATGTAAGAGTACATCAGTGTTCAATGAAATCTTCTTAGAAAAACATTCTACAAGACCTTTGAAGTCAAGTGATAAATAAAAGCAAACCAAAGTTTTAACACTGTTTCTTTATACATTTTCAACACTACAAATGTGATTGGATTAGGTATATTGGTTACATTTACACATTTTGTCTCTTAAACAGCAAAGTAAATTTCTGTCACTTAGAACTATTAAGATGCATTACTTAAGATGCATTATATATTTTAAAAGTGAAATACTGACATAGGAGAGTTTTGATTTTAATTTGAACACAGGTTGATGTATGTAATTTGCAGAAATCAGCTCTTCAAGTTCCCGTGCCTGAAAAACAAACATTCCTAGCTGTAGCAGTTTACTTTCTTTGTGATTATATAAAAACAAAAACAAACTACATTCCTCTCTTTTGGACATAGTATAAATTAAAGCTATTTATAAATGTATTTATACAATGGTATTTTACATACCCATTATATAATTGATCTAAGTAACAAAAATATAAAAGTAATTATTTTTGAGGAAGTAGAGAGTTTTCTGAGATTTAAACGATACAGATGTGCTTCTGAGAAATCTAAAAAGGAACTCCACACCACACAAATTTAGACAACTCTCCTTTGTTTTCCACTTTATCTTACCAAGAGAGCAACTAACATGGAGAAGTGGTTTGTGGTGTCTCTTGTCAAGATGGCAAATTGGATAAGGTTACAGTTCATCCCTCTTAGTATCAATATAATGGTGTGAGGGGTGATAGGGACAAAAGGGAAATAAAAGTGTGCTCTGTTCTTCCCTTATTGGTGGGGGGGGGTATAGATAAGTGTAAGAAATCAGTAACAGTAAATTAATAGGATTATATGTCTTAGGGGTGATAGGGAACAAGGGGAAATAAGAGTGTGCTCTGTTCTTTTACTGGTTGAGGGGTATGGATAAGTGTAAGGAATCAGTAACAGTGAATATGTCTTAAGTTAAAGACAGCCTGTATAGAAATTAAAACAAAAACAAAAACACAACTGGGCTCAATTTCAAATTTAACATGGGCAAGCCAGCGAATGAGGGTCAGTGGAGAGAAAATTGCTAAGAGGAAACATCAGGAGTAAGAGGGGATTCTGGTTAAACCAACTTAACAGGATTCTTGAGGAAGGCAGGCCGGGGTAATCAGATAACATTTAGGGATGATGAAGGATAAGGAAATGATAGGATATCCAGGGTGATCAGATATTGAGGGTGGGGAATTCCAGATAAACTGACTTGACAAGATTCTTATGAAATTGGGCAGTGCATGTCCTACAGGATGGACACTGAAGCCCAAGATCAAAGTCTAGTTGAGAAGAGGGCTTAGGGGAGCCTAAGTAAAGTTTGGTGAAGGAAAGAGTCTTTGTCAGTTTGACATCCCAAGGCCCAGGAAGGAGGGTGGTGGCGGAGGATGGAATACAGATGTGTAACGTGCAGTTTTCACATGCACATGCTGGAAGCCCCTTGAAGTTTAAGAAGTTGATAGAGTGAGTCAGCAGCCTGATGCCTAAGGCATCCATTTACACTCTTGTTCAAGCTCTGCAAATGTAACGGACTAGCCAGGATTCAGGGATAAAATAAACAGAGGGTGGACTTGCATGAACCAATGATGATCATGTGTTTTGAACTATGAACTATAATCAGCGCAAGCCTCTGTAGCTGAGATGACCAAGGGAAGAGGAAGAGTGTTCACCTGAGCAGACCAGCAGAACACAGCAGCTACTGGACTGTTGTCCATGGGAACATCTGCCATTGCATGGACAAACATCCCACCGTGGATGTTCCTGTAAGAAGAGGGCCTCCTTCCTTGGAAGGTAGCCATAGTCCAGATTTCCTAAATGACTGCTTTTAGATTGCTATGTTTTCACTGTAATATTGCTTTTATTTTAGTTAATTTTTGAGTGAAATATTCTTACACAGACTTTCCCAAGATATTGGCCACAATTTAAAATATAGCTTCCTGGGGAAAATGTGATTTGAGTTTCAAACTTTGGAACATAACACAAATGAAAGTTACTAATACCTACCAATTATTGCGTGCATCGGTGTGTTAGCTCTTTTGCAGACATGATCTCAGTTAATGCTCACAACAACACTTAGACATAGGAATTATTGTCCACATTTTTCAGAAGAAGCTAAGACTGGGCAGAGAATAAATGTGTGACCTAATGTCATTACAGATACTATTAAGCTGGTAAGGGGCATAACTGAGATTCGCATCCTGGCTGTTGATTCTAAATTCCAAGTCCTTAACAATAATAATACTGACTCTTGGCCCGTTTATAAATTGGAAATGTCTATAATAAGTGTTCTCATTACTGCTATATGGAGATTTAGTTTTGTGGCTATTTATTAATAGCTAATCATTATGGAAGTTAATGTTTATGTAATGCAATCTATTAAATTTTTTAACAACCTAATAAAGTAAATACTAGTTGAATTTATATTTCCTCATGAAAAAACACAGAATTCCAGAGCTTAAAGTAACCTTCCAGTGATACTTTATTTTACACGTACTGGCATAGACACGCTTTGTGCCAGTTCTCAATGCTTTAGAAATATGAACTCATTTAATTTCCACAGCTTCCTGTGAAACCAGTACTGTTTTCATCCAGATTTTACAAATGAGGAAACTGAGGCACCATGTGGGCAGAGACTGTATTTGAACCCAAGTTGGTTGGCTCTGAATCGTTCTGTGTTGTCTTATAGCTACAAATTGATAAAAGCAAGCACTGATTCTCAAGCCCAGCCCTTAAACTCTGCTCTAGGAACAGCTATACATATTACATTATCACAGACAAGAAATTACACTTAGGATGACTCTTAGAGGACAAAAACAGAATAGTTATAGTAATTTTTCATGTGGCTGCATAAGAATTATTAGCCAGATTTGTTCTCTCTCTCCTGAGATGATGTCTCATTCTTATAATTTTCTAAATTCATGTATTCCTGTAGACTTAGAAAATGCAATCATGGAGTTAGAAGATGGTGTGGAGGGGCACCTGGGTGGCTCGGTCGTTAAGCATCTGCCTTCGGCTCAGGGCGTGATCCTGGAGTTCTGGGATCGAGTCCCACATCAGGCTCCTCCGCTGGGAGCCTGCTTCTTTCTCTCCCACCCCCCCACCTATGTTCCCTCTCTCGCTGGCTGTCTCTCTCTCTGTCAAATAAATAAATAAATAAAATCTTTAGAAGAAGAAGAAGAAGGAGAAGGAGAAGAAGAAGAAGATGATGATGATGATGATGGTGGCGGTGGCGTGGAATGAATTGGGTGGTAGTTGTGGCACCGAGTTAAATTATTTATTATGCTCATAAATTCAGTTAATAGCATGCTAGTTATTCATTCACATTTATAAAATTGAAGCCCTCCCTTTCATAGATATTTAGTTGCTTTTGTGTTTTAGCATTAGGCTTTCAACTAAAACATTTGTGGTTTCCAGAGTATCAAATCAATCTCAAATTAAGGCTCTTTGCTAAGTCAGAGGGTCTGCAGCTCAGAAGTCACTGCTCTTTTGCACAGAAATAAAGAATGATAGCATCTGTAGAACTTAAGTGACTTGTGGCTCCATTTTAGAAGTCATAGTAGACAGAAACCCTCTGCTAGAGGCTTAGAGGACTCGATTCCAGTTTTTCCCTTGGCACAGATTGCTTTCTCTCCGGGGAGCCGAGTTCGTAATCAGGACATAATGTCAGGGAACACTATCAGGAGGAGGAGGCTGTGTTCGTTCCAGAACAGCATTTGTGTATTCGGTGCTGACCAAGGTGCAGGACTCATTACACACCGAGAGCAGATTCCAAAAGGAAGTTACAGGAATTACTCTAATGGCTGTTTATAAAAACAATGAACTATGGAGAACATAGAGAAAAAGAAGTAAAAGGTAAAGGTAAAGGGAGTAGTGATTAGTAATATTCCAATTTATAAGTTTCTCGTGAGTGGAAGCATGGCAGTACTCCACCAATATCTTATTCTTTATTCAAATTGTGTCCTATTCAATTTTTTTAATTTAAAAAAGATGTAATATATGAACACATTGTGGATTAATATATACTATATAATCCTCCAAAATTGTAAGAAAGAGTAAAACAACAAAAGTTTATTAGACTGTATCTTTTCTTTCCCCTCAGACCTCTTTGTGGAAGTTTCCATGTCATCGTTGAAGTGCAGAGATCCCTAAACCAATAGGATCAGACATATTCCATTAGAACAATAATCTCTTTAGAAGCAGGACCTAAATTCCTCCGATGTGTGTGTGTGTGTGTGTGTGTGTGTGTGTGTGTGTGTAGGCAACCTTTACTCATCATTCTGACTTTTTCTGCTATGTGAAGTAAGAAATTAATTTGGCTAGGGGAAAAGAAGCAAAAAGTGCATGGAAAAGTGTGGTTTGTTGTTGTTGTTGTTTTATGAGGCACTCAGTATGCTAGGAGTTTGACAGAAATTTATCTCTTGCTCTTCCTGAAATCATCTCCTATATTATTTCTGTAGTTTTCTTTTAGGCTAAAAAAACTTTTATAATATGCTTCCTGGCTGTGTCTCCACAGTTTGGCCTGTCAAAAATGTTCAACCATATATTCATTTGACTTAATACATACCTTTCCTGGGTAGGTGTGAACACATGCACTGTGGAGTGGGTATCAAGTACATGTTTAGTTGTGCGTTATACCCATTTATATACACATACAGTGTATCTACATCAAACAGATGTTATGAGATTGTGATCCATCAAAAATTAAGAGAAACAAAGTGAAGAAGTGAAGGCTGGTGAACAGAGCAAGGGGACTGGGATAAGAGAAAAGGAAGGTTGAACTGGTAAGCCAAATAGTAGTGGAGATTACAGCTAGAAAATTAACAGGGAATAAAACCTGGATGAGAAGCTGGGTGAAAGTCCTGAAAGAAAGCAAAGAAAGAGACTCAAAACGTGATACTCAATTTCTGAGATTGATTTGGAAGTAATATATAAACATCTGGATCTGGGATTTTAGACAGATAGGGAGAATTATATGAACTATGGTGGAGTTATGGTCAGCAAAGACTTTTACTCCAGGGGAAGAAGTAATCCTCAGCTGGAGGGACCCTAGTGAAAATAGGGATGAAAGCCAATATATAAAGCAAATGACGGTATTTCTTACATGCAGGTGACAGAGGCCAGGGGGATTATGTTAAAGGCAAGAAAAGATGAAGGATGGAGCTAAAGCCATATGGATGAATGGAGACCTCATTCCTTCCTCCTTCATCACTGTAAGATTGGAACTCTCTGTTTTAAGATAACCAAAATGAAACATCCCTAGGAAAATTTCCTAGCTCTGATATTTTTTTCAAAATAACTTAAGTTCTAGTCAAGATTCTAGTCCTTTCCAGGTGTAGTTGACAGTGATCTTGACAGCGTGATACAGTGTATTACAAACTCCCCTCTGACCAAAGAACCGTTCCATTCATCTGCCATGATGTTTAACATTTCTACCTTTAGAAATGTAAGTTGTTTTTTTTTTTTTTAAGTAAAGGCCATTTATCTCCTTTGAAAAAATAAAATGAAAATATATTTATCTTTTATTTCTCAAATAAAAATCTCTATCAGGTCCAAATTTCCTCAACCTCCCTCTTATCTATATTACACCTGCACCTATTCTTATCTCTTTAACTGTACCTTAGAATTTGAAGGTAACCTGTCCACTTGTACTCTTGGATCTCATCCATTTCTGTCTTCACCAAGAACTCATTACATCAATTCTTTTTTTTTTTTTTTTCTATTTTCAACATAACTTCTTCAACTATAATCTCTGGTTGTATCTCTTCCAATCTCTTCTCTTTTACAGTTATGCTTAAAGGTAAAGTTAGTACAATTTCTACATCTATTTCTTCTCTTTTCCCCTATTTCCAAATCACTAAGAATTGGAGTTTTGCTAATGTAACCAGTGACTCAAAGGGGACGATACCTTTTACTCTTCTCTTATTTGATCTCCCTGCCACCTCTGGCACTGATGATTGACATCAAATTAATTTTATCTTTGCTTCTATTACATGAGTCTCTTTTGGGTCTTCCTTCTACTATGCCATTCTCCTTAAAGTCTTTTTTCAGCTGCTTCTCATCTTGTGTAGTTCTTAAATTGTGACATACCCCAGGGAAAACTCTCATTTCTCTGAAGCCATATCCCTTTGGTTCAAATCCATGTTCTACTATTTGAGAACTATTTGATTTGAGGAAGGTTATCTGTCCTGTCTGTGGCCCACCTGTAAATTGAGGATAACACCAATATCATAATAAAATGCAATGTAAGTTTTCACTGTAACTATCATTTTCCATGGACAAGTTATTTTATGCCTTCAGCTCTGCCTGCCATTTCTACTGTAAAGATTCCCAAATAGGCATCTTGTATTAAGACTCTTCTCCTAAACTCTTAGGCTAAAATTTCTGTTAGCTGTCACTCTCAGGATTTACCATTCATCTTAAAGCAACAGAAGCAAATCTGAACATGTGGCCTCATAGTGTTTATTTGGGTGGATGGCAACATCCAAAATTCTCCCTCTCCCCATTTTGGTCTCAAATCTAACATCAACTGTCATTCATTTATTTTGGTTAACTCTTGTTTCTTAACTCAAAAGAGAACGTAAACACTTTCTATGTTTATCTTCTCATTATCTGAGTTTTGTCTTAATATAGGCACCTCAACTCGTCTCCTGAATGATTGCCAAATTGCTGTCACTTTCTGGTTTCCCTGACTGTTGTGCCATGCTTCTCCAATCTATCCTTCACAGGATGCCAGTGAAGTTTCTTTAAAGGGGAAATCTGATAACTACATCGCTTTTCCTCAAAATTCCCCAGTACTTCCTTATGATTCACAAACTCCAAACATTTCATGTTACAGTAAATCCTACCTGGTTGGCCCCTTCTCGCTATCCTAGCTCATCTTCTACTAGTCCTTTTCCCCATTCTTTATGCTCAAACAGTACATGCAGGTTCCCTTCTGTGCACCCACATATGCTGTGCCCTCCATTGAGAATGCCTATTTTCTGTGTCTGCCTGGCAAACACACATCTATAGGATCTCAGATTAAACAGTGCTTTCTCAGTGACTCCTGCCCTGAATCCAGCCATCAGCCTTATATGTTTTCTTTTCTTCCTCAGAATATCTCCATTTATTGAATTATAATTGATCCTTATCATTTGTGGTTCTGTTTTTGAGAATTCGCCTTCTCACTAAAATTAATTTGTAACCCAGAAGTCAATACCGTACTCTTACAGTCATTTTCAGACATGTGGATAAGCTTCATACAAGCATGAGTGCTAGTGCTGCTGGTCTTGAGTTCAATGGACCAATTATATATTTAAATGAGCTATCTTTAAACAGAAACACACATAAAACAAAGTTATGTATTGATTGGTCATTGAAAATGTGACTGGGCACTGACAGGAACCTAACGCTATGTGTTTCCCATGGGAGCAATGGCTTAGTATTTGTGATTTCATGTTCGTAGTGACCAGTGACTTTATAAAATATTACTACAGCCAATAATGAGAACCAACTATATATTTATTTGTTTGCATGCCTATATGTAATGTTTTGAGGGCTGTTATTCTGTCTTTTCATACTGTGTCTATAGGGTCTTGAATAATTCTTGACACAAAGTTTGTACCTCATAAATATTTTTGAATGAATAACATGCAAATGTATATATGCAGGGATAAAAATATATGGCAGCATTATTTATTGCAGTATGAGTATAATTTCTGAAGAAATAGAATAAATTAGATGAGTTTCAATGAACAGAAAGAAAAAAAGATTATTGGAGGGAGAGCTGGCTAGGGCACAGCCATCTGGATTTCTGTGTCCTAGGAGGGGGCCTAGGGTAAGTGAAAGAGGAGAAGTGGCAAGGTAGGAAGTAGCTTGAGTCAAGAGCCCCTAGTCAAAGGGATCTTGAAAAGGAGTAACTAAGAACAGAAAGGTTACATGGAAGGCTACAAAAGCAAACCTTACCTTCCTTCAAATTTTGTGAGGGTTTCTAGTTTCCCTTCGCTGTCTCAAATTTCCTATGTACAAATATGTTGACAAACCATTCTATGTCTAGGACTGTCCTGGTTTTAGGGAACCCCTTAATGCTAGGCCTACCAGGATGCTTGGTCACCCTGTGTACCAACTACTATATCTTGAAGCGTACCGTATTTGCAAATTAAGGCAGTGTTAATTTAGTGTTCATCTATTGTTGCTTAAAAACTATAACTGTCAAACTCCAATTACTTGGCAGACACTCTTCAGTTCTTGAGGACACAAAGATGAATTTGATATTGCCCTTCTCCTCAAAGATCCCTGTGTCACGTCTCAAAATAATTTTTACTTCAAATTGTTTTTATAAATAATTATGGAGTCAGAATGGAAACTCAACAACGTTAGGTATTTCTGATATAGGTTATTTTTTATTAAAGACCTTATTTTTTACAGCAACTGTAGGTTTAGAAAACAAAGAGTAAGATACAGAGGTTTCCCATGTACTCCCTGCCCTTGCATAAACACAGCCTCCCCCATTATCAACATCATTCATCAGAATTGTGCGTTTTTCACCAAGGATGAGCCTACATCATAATCACCCAGAGTCTATGGTTTACCTTAGGGTTCACTCTTGGTCATATACATTCTGTGGGTTTGGACAAATGTATACTGACATATATATCAGTGTAATAAACAGCATTTTCTTTGCCCTAAAAATCTTCTGTGCTCTGCCTATTCTTCTCTTCCCCCTCCACCCACTACCCCCTGGCAACTACGGATCTTTTTACTCTCTCTGTAGTTTTGCCTTTTCCAGAATGTCATCTAGTTGGAATCGTACAGTATATAGCCTTCTCAGATTGGCTTTTTTCACTTAATAACATGCACATAAGTTTTCTCCACGTATGTCATGGCTTAATAGCTACTTTCTTTTTAGTGCTGAATAATATTCCATTGTCTGGATGTACCGTAGTTCATTTATCTGTTCACCTACTGAAGGACATCATGGTTACCCTCACGTTTTGGCAATTATGTACAAAGCTGCTATAAACATCTGTGTGCAGATTTTTGTGTGGCTATGAAATTTCAACTCCTTTGGGTAAATACTGAGAAGTATAATTGCTGGATCATATGATAAAAATAAGTTCTGTTTTATAAGAAACCACCAAACTGTCTTCCAAAGTGGCTGTACCATTTTGCATTCCCACCCGTAATGAGTGAGAGTTCCTGTTGCCCCACGTCTTCACCAGTATTTGGTGTTGTCTGTGTTCCTGATTTGGCCCTTCCAATAAGTGTGTAGTAGTATCTTGTTGTTGCATTCTTTATAGGGCTGAAAAACCAAAGTCTGATTCCAGAGAAAGAGAATCTGTAAGGGCTAGGGCTATTTTTAAGTTATACTTAGATGGGACAGTTAAAAGAACTTGAAGAAAAAAAGATCTTGACAATGTAGAGAAGAAAACACATGCTGAGGAGCAAAATACCTGTAGACAGATGGAAGAAAAAAAGCTTCTGTTCCCTTATATACTGCATGCTACCAGGTTGTTCAAGGACCCAGAGACCAATACCTCTGAATTACAAGAAAGAAAAATAAATAGGTAGCTTTCATGTATAGCAAAACTTCCATTAGAATTTGTTATATTCTTTCCTAGAATAAATGTTTGTGATACTAGAATCAAAAGTTCTTTTTCTATAATAAACAGTCATAACTGCTCTCCCTATGAAAATATGATAACAATGTAATTATTGTACAAGATGGGTAAACTAAACCAAATTTTATCTCAGTTTAAAAACAACAGTTCTTAGTAATGTCAATAATCAGATTTTACTTTCTAAGTTATCTTCAGCCTGGTAAAAAGTATTCTTACTATTCAATTTACCACATAGTTTTCAAGATCTCCAGAGGGTTCCAAAAGTCCTTCACATAAAAACACTATTATCTTTCCCCCTGACTCAACCCTTAAAAGTTAGAATTCCACCCTACTCTTATTTACTGAGCTAAGTGCTCCTGTAATATACTTTGCCACTGATACCTTCTTCCAAAAAAATAGTAATTTTGTGTATTATTGAAATGTTTAACTTGATTAATAACAAAACTGTGTATTTATAAAAGGGGCTTCAATCAATTCTTGATTCAGAGTATGTAGTAGATACACAAACATTATATTCAGATTGAATTTGCAGTCATGTCAATGAAGGGAAACGTGATAGGTCAACTCGAGCTACTTCAGTCTATTTTGCTGGCTATAACCAAAGATTTAAACAAAATCATCCAACTTCTATTGATTCTTATCAGTCTTGTATCATTTGATTTATACTAAAAGTATACATATGTATTTGGCAAGATAGTTAAATATAAACAAAGAATAAAACACAGCTGCTTCGATAGTTTAGGATTATACACTTGACTATAAATTCTTTAGACAACGAAACAACTCTTTAATATATTCTAAAATAATAAAGAGGCAATACAATTTTATACAGAGAAGTGTGTTTAACAATGATCATGACATGGCAGTATGTACACATATTTGAAGCATGTGATGTAGCAGGAAAATAAGCCTGGAAACCAGAGTCTTGGGTACTATTCTGGGAATTGACACTAACAGATTATGGACACATCACTCTGATTATCTCTGCCAGATTTCTTTCATGATTTGTTTCCCAAATAGTGCTTTTTGAAATATTCCTCTAGAAATTTTAACAGATACGTCGTTGAAAAGGGGTTGATTGATCACATATGTTTAGGAAATACTTTTTTCTTTTTTAAGATTTTATTTATTTATTTGACAGAGATAGAGACAGCCGGCAAGAGAGGGAACACAAGCAGGGGGAGTGGGAGAGGAAGAAGCAGGCTCATAGCGGAGGAGCCTGATGTGGGGCTCGATCCCATAACGCCGGGATCACGCCCTGAGCCGAAGGCAGACGCTTAACGACTGCACCACCCAGGTGCTCCTACTTTTTTTTTTTTAATATCCTATCTTGAAAATTCACAGTGCATATTTGTAAATGAAAGAC
This sequence comes from Ursus arctos, assembly GCF_023065955.2. Classification (NCBI taxonomy): domain Eukaryota; kingdom Metazoa; phylum Chordata; class Mammalia; order Carnivora; family Ursidae; genus Ursus; species Ursus arctos. The sequence continues at coordinate 27,108,656 of NW_026622985.1, read as the reverse complement.
TCTAAATACCTTAAGGCTGCAGTTTACTTTTCTGGGGGGGACAATGTGTTTAACAAGGTTAATTGAACTTGGATCACATTTTTTATGTCAGTTTTATACACATTTAGAAGCTAGACACTTTCCAAAGTCTTTCTCATTTTTTAAAGTCCATAATTGTAGCTCAGAAAGCATTTAAATAACATGCCAGTTAAAAAGAAATCAGTCTTTATCCATCTCATCTAAACTAGTGAACAAGGCAGAAATAAGGATATTGAGGTATTTTGCTTTTACCAGACACTGATGGATGCAGAAAGTATGGACTCCTATTTTACTTGTAAAATGTATTTTTCTGAGCACAACATCACAATGCTTTCATTCCTTTACTCCACATTCATTGGGGTCAGGGGTCAGTGATGAGGATTTTCCGGGTGAGAAGAGGAAGACAATTTGAAGTATAACATTAGATTAATGTCTACTGTTGAAATCCTTCCTTAGGAACAGGTCAGCAGGTTTGTAAGTTCGCTAAATGGTCATCTCTTAGCTACGTCTATGTTTGAAATGCTGGGCTGTGTGGCAGGAGGGAACCTGAGGCTTTTTCTACTGAAGGGTACTAAGAGCATCTTTAAGTCTATTTACTACACTGTCTGTTTCCCTCTCATTTGGAAAGGGATAACTCTGAGAGTTTAGGGTTGATAAAATTTTGCAGAAATTACAACCATTTGCATGTAAAAAATTTAAATACGTATTATGGAAAATACACCTCTTCTCTTTCCGTCTTTAGAAATCACATACATTTCTCCATATAAGAGAGTGAAGTAACTACTACCCAAACCAGCTGCCCTTGCCTCCCTGCTCTTCCCATGGAAATTACCAACAGGATATACAAGTAAGGAAAAGCTACATCACTGCAAAAACTAAAGAAGTCAATTACTGAAGACCCCTAGAAATTTGAATCGTTGTTATATCTAGACAGCTGGGATAAGTTTAAAAGATAGCATGGAAAATACTTGGGACTTTTTTTCCCCAAAAAATAATATTCCAAAAGCCCAGTAATATCCCTTAGACAAAATGGAAACCACAAGGGGGAAGTTAAAGTGCATGGGATCATCAGTCCAACAATGAAATACTTGGGGGCTATCCCATGAATTGTGTGGCCTTGCCAGGCAGAGTGCAGATACCTACCACACACGTTTATGCCAAATTACAGCCTCATATGAGCAAATCTGCATGGTGTATACAGTAGTCCGTGACCACTAGATTGGAGGTTAAATAAAATTTGTTGAATAAAGGACAGTAAAATACAGAGTGGATATACAGTTTCCTCTTGAACAACACGGGTTTGAATTGTGTGTGTTTGAATTATATGCAGATTTTTACAGTAGAATACTATAAATGTATTTTCTCTTCCTAATGATTTTTTTAATAACATGTTCTTTTCTCTAGCGTACTTTATTGGAAGAATACAGTAAATAATACATTGAATACAAAATATGTATTAACTGACTTTGCTATCTGTGAGGCTTCAGGTCAACAGTAGGCTGTTAGTAGTTAAGTTTTGGAGGAGTCAAAAGTTATACATGGATTTTCAACTCTGCAAAGGGTCAGTGCCCCTCCCCCCTGTGTTGTTTAAGCGTCAACTGTATTTTGTAAGAGTGCCCAGTGGGTGGGCGAGCAGGAGGTGAATCTAACCCACGTACCTAGTGCCAAGATGTAGGTCTTCCCAAGTGGGAGCTACATCCACCTAGGGGAAGAGAAAAATTTTACTCCAGAAAAGTGCCATCTGTCCAAGACACAAAAGTCAGAATAGGCTAATATGAGGCCTAAAGAAAAGTATATTGAAAGTGAAGTTTTCATAGACTACCTTGGTACTTCTCATGCAATGAGCCACAGCACACGCAGGTGCTCAGAAACTCAGCTGCATACCCTTTCAGTGTCCCTTAAGCACTGGGCTAGGCTGGGACCCCATGGTCAGTCTTCTCCAGCTCAAGAAATCACATCTGTTTATCCCTACTTGCCATACATTTCCTAGGCCTGCTGTGCCATGGAGAAGGTGTGGAAGCACTGGCCCACAGCCACTCACTCATTCAGTGAATTACTACTTATTATTTTCCCACGGTGTGCTTTGTTCTGGAGAACAGCTCAACAAAAGCACTAAGGGCTCTACATGTATCCTACACCCCTCTACATTCCAATATCTTTTGCAACATCCTCCCAGTTTTAGTCTCTGTCCTACTAACACACAGCTCTTCAGCAAACCCTGACATTTAAATCCATGAGATCACAGAGTTCCAGATGTCTTCATCATTAGCTTGAGATGTAATAATAATAATTAATTAGTTCATTAAATGCACAGTGTGAGTGCACATGCGGGAGTGAATATGTGTTATGAGTATGTGTGTTGAGCAAGATAAAGATTAATACTAAAAAAAAGTAAGTGTGTGGGTGATATGTGTCTCAAAAGTATAGTTCAGGTCAGTTGTATTTGTGTATGGAGTATCTCTGATAAGTTTCTTACTGCTCAGTCGGTGTGGTTAAGTTGAAAATAGTCAGGGGCGCCTGGGTGGCTCAGTTGTTAAGCGTCTGCCTTCGGCTCAGGGTGTGATCCCAGAGTCCTGTGATCGAGCCCCACATCAGGCTCCTCTGCTGAGAGCCTGCTTCTTCCTCTCCCACTCCCCCTGCTGTGTTCCCTCTCTCGCTGGCTGTCTCTCTCTCTCTCCGTGAAATAAATAAATAAAATCTTAAAAAAAAAAAAAAAGTTGAAAATAGTCAATTTTTGCCCTGGGGCCATTGCAAAAATCAACCAACATTTTAGATTTTTAATAGCTCCTCTTATTCTTTTCTCTTACTTTGTAGGTCCTTTCTTGAGGCCCAACATTTTCAGATTTTCTTTCTTTCTTTCTTTCTTTCTTTCTTTCTTTCTTTCTTTCTTTCTTTCTTTCTTTCTTCTTTTCTTTCTTTTCTTTCTTTCCTTTTCTTTCTTTCTTTCTTTCTTTCTTTCTTTCTTTCTTTCTTTCTTTCTTTCTTTCTTTCTTGCAAATCCAACCATTCTACTGTCAATTTTTACTCTGAATTATTTTCTTCAACATCTATTATAATTTCTGAGTAGAATTAAAATATTTCCTGTTGGAGTTTCAGGTTTAAATCTTGGTAGGGGTGAGAGAAGAAAACAAAACGAACAAAATCAGTATGGAACAATGCAAAAAAAAAGCCAATAGTGACTTCATAGCTTCTTCTTTGGCCACCACCATTACTCTTCCTCTTCTCTTTCAGAAACTGTTTTCTAGCTAATTTCTCATTCTAGGCCTGGATATAGGCCGTGTGCTCTACATTAGAGCCTTCTGAATATTCTTATCCTCTATCTTTTCCTCTCTCCCCTTAAGCAATTGCATTGGTACTGAACCTGAACTCTGTGTATTTAGCAGTCTTCATCTCGAATCCTTAAAGGGATCGTTTTCCCTGAATCAGAATTAAGACACGTGGTTCAACAATAGCACATTTCTCTATCTGTGATGGTGAAACAGTTCATGGCAGAAAACAAGAGAAATACTGTGGATAACTTCAGCAAAAAGGGAATGAGCAAATCAAATCCATAAATTGCCTGGAAGTAGGAAAAACGCTGTGTGCCCCCATTTTATTTCCATAGGTGATGCAGAGCTCTGCTATGCCCTATTCTGGGATTTTTTGAAATGGAAGTTATATTCAGATGTTTTTAACAAATGCTGGATATAAATTCATTATTTCTCTTCTCTTCTCTCCTTAATAATCTATTCTCTCTGTTCTGCTCCGTTTCGTAGACTGCTGTTGTTCAGTTTTCCTGTGTATTGTGATCTACCCAGAACAGTGCTTGAGACATAATAGATGTTCAATTAATATAATTCACACCTTTTTTTTTTTTGCAGTTTTTATTGAAGTACATCTTTTCCCCAGGTTTTTTCTCTCTTCTCTGGCCTATCAAAATACTTTTTCCCACACTTCATTCTGTGTGTAATTGGGCTGACATTATTCACAATTCTGGACTTCATCATATTTGTAATTTAAAGACAATGTCAACTTCAACTGCACTTTCGAAATACTAACGGCCCAGTGACCATATTTCAAAACAGATATGTTAGGACAATTGTTTGGAAAAGCTATCAAATTCATAATTCTTTTTTTCTGAGTGTGGTCTTATTCCACTATTTGTTCCTGAAGTGAGAAATCCCAACTAATTAGATCCAGTGTCTTTTCTTCTCACATGTCTCTCTACTTATCCACTTGTCCAGATTCTATATTAGGAAAGAAGACAAAGGGCAGAGGTAAAAGCCTATTTCTAAGTTTTCAAACTTTTCCCCTGAGTTCCCTTAAGAACAAGGGCTCAAAATTATATAGATGTTGTTCCCTTTGAGATAAAAGGAGATAATGTTACCCCACAGGGTGAATAAATCATAATAAATCTAAGACACAGAACAAGATGAGCATTAGCAAGAGACCAGAGAACAAGTTTGGAGAATGAGGATTAGCCAATTGCTCCCTAATGTCAAACCAAGATGCAGTAGAAATAATCATTCTGGCATTTGACAGAGGAAGTCAAAGGTCAGGATTTAATGTCGCCATCGTCTGATTTCCCAACTTCATTGAGCAGGTGCTTAATAAAGCATGATTATTTGTTATGTTTAAAGAGTTCAGAGCAAAGTAAGACGTAGAGTGATTACCAGCTCTGTTATTCTGGTGAGAACACTGTAACCTTTTTGTTAATGACAATTATGTTGAGGTCATTACTTTGTCAGAGTTGATTTCTTTCCCTTAAAGTATGGAATGCAAAAATATTATATTACATGAAACTACTAATATCACTGATGAGTCTTCAGTGATTATAAAGAAGAAGAAGGAATTTAAGGTCAGCAGAAAGAGCCCTGAATGACCAGTGATTAGATAAAAACGTGGTTTACTGAGGCTTCTAAGTGCAAAGGTCATGTAAAGCTGGCAGAAATTTTCACACAACCACCACAATTTATTCGTAGAAAGAAAGAGAGAATGAGAGCAAGAGTGAGACAGGGAGAGAGAGAGAGAGAAGAGAGAGATATCTTTTCACAGCAAGTGTAATTAATGCTGACTGTAAAGTTTCTGTTAGTGAGAACGTTATTAAACATAAGAAACATAACATCAGGAGTTTAAAACGTTGCTTACTAGGCCCATTTCCTTTCCCATCTCCTTCACTTGCTTTTAAGTCATATAAGTCAACAAATTTCATATTTAAACAATTAGAAAGGGCAGAGGTTCAAGAGTCAGAACAACTGCCTGGGTTTGAATCCCAGGGTCCCCACTTATGGAAGCAACCTGGTGGGCATATTTCTTAACCTCCTGTATCTCTGTTCTGTTGAAATAATAGTACACAATTATGAGAATTAACAGTGACGAACTTTGTAAAATAAACACTTGTTGAAAACTTAACCCCCACTCAAGCAAACTAATCGCCATGCCTCCTGGTATTTGTGCCCATGCGTATTTCCCTTCCACCTTGCATCTGTGCTGGCTCTGTGACACACTTGAAACCATAGCATGTAGGAGACATGACAATGCACAAGTCTCCGATCTAGGCCTTAAGAAGGGCCTGGAAGTTTCTACCTTTGCGTCTTTGGGGGTCCTGAACTACCATGCACTAAATGCGGCTACTGTGCTTGAGGGACCATGTGGAGAGACCACATAGAGAGGAACTGGTGGAGGGAGAGGCCTTGAGGAGACCCGGAAAGAGAGAGCAGCCTGGCCATGCCAGTATCCCAGCTCAGCCCAGTCTTTCAGCTCTCCCAGGCAGGGAGCCAGACCAGTGATAGAGCCTCCGGGGCTCTCCAACAGCATCAGCATGAGAGACATAGAACAAGACCAGAGAATGACTACCAGGTCAACTCCAAGAATTCTGAGATATAATAAATGATTGTTATGTGAAGGCACTGATTGGGGGAAGAGAGTTTCTTATGTAGTAGATAAGGAAAGAAGCGATAAGGAGAATGTGGAGCTATTCTATTCAACTTGGTCGCCATTACCCACAAGTAGTTATTTAGCACTTGAAATGTGGTAGTATGCCGGAGAAACTGAGTTTTAAATTTTATGTAATCTAATTCCTTTATTTTTTTCTTTTCCTTTATTTTTTTCTTTTCCATCAGTCTATTTCTAATTCCTTTAAATCTAAAAGCTGAAGCAATGTAAAATCGTTTTTCCGTTGTTTTGGTAGGCAGACGTTCTGCTTTAGCCGTTTGTGTTGTCTACAGTATTGTGACTGAATTATAGAGCTGTCAGGCACCTCTGTCTTTACTGGTACCACATAGAAACATACTGCCAAAAAATATTATATGGTATTAATTTTTATATCAATGACTTATTGAAATGATAATATTTTGGATATATTAGGCTACATAAAATGAATGTATTATTAATACTAATCTCACGTATTTCCTTATACTTTTTGAAATTTGACTCCTAAAAAAATTAAAATTACACAAGTCGTTTGCATTTTATTTCTATTTGATGGAACTGTTATAAAGGATTAGATGTAGAATTGTTTCTAGAATAGACTTCATTTTTTAGAACAGTTTTAGATCCCGTATACCTCATACCCAATTTCCACTATTAACATTTTATATTTTTATGGTTCATTTTTTACAATGAATAGACGGATACTGATACACTATCATTAACTAAACTCCATTCTTTATTCAGATTTCCTTACTTGTTATATAATGTCCTTTATCTATTCTAGGATCCTATCCAGGATACCATATTACATTTAGTGATTGTGCCTTCTTAGACTCTTCTTGGCTGTCACCGTTTCTCAAACATTTTTTTGTTTTTGATGACTATAGTGGATTGAATGGCGGCCCTTAAAATATATTTTCATGTCCTAATCCCCAATGCCTGTGAATGTGACTATATTTGGAAATAGGGGTTTTATATGTAATTAATAATGTAATTTATATGTAATTAAGTTAAGGGTCTTCGGATGAGATCATCCTGGATTATGGGGGTGAGCACTCAATCCAATGAAAATTGTCCTTATAAGAGACAAATAAAGGAGAGCTATTCAGACAGAAGAAGAAGAAATGTGATCGCAGAGATGGGAGTGATGCATCCACAAGCACAAGAATGCCAACAAGCACCCGAAGCTGGAAGAGTCAAGGGACGGAATCTCTCCTAGAACCTCTGCAGAGAGCACAGCCCTACCAATACATTTGGAAAACAATGATCTTGACACCTTTGATAGTACTTGTCAGGTATTTTCTCCAATGCCCCCTCTTGGAATTTGTCTGGTGTGTTTCTCATAGTTAGACTGGGGATAGGCATTCTTGGAAGGAAGATCACAGAGATGAAGAGCCATTTTCTCATATTGCCTCAAATGTACATGCTATCAACGTGATTTACCCCTGTTGGTGTTGACCTTGATCCTCTGGATCAGAAAGTGCTCCTCTACTATGAAGTTACTCCCTCCTCCCCTTTTTCCATATTGTAACCTTTGGGAGGAATTTTGACAAGTCTAATTAAAACTTATAATCAGCTGGAAAGAAAGAAAGAGCCGTGAAAGCTGCTGAGAGGGAGCGTAGACACTGGTGACTACTAGTCAAGGAGAAAAACAGATCAATAGCAACCACGGAGCAAAATTAGTAGGGCTACATTGGAAAATGAGAGGAGTCCTTTACTCCTCTGAAATAAGAAGAAATAAATACAGGAGAGGTACAGAGACAGAAATATTGACTAGGTAAAGCAAAGGAAAGTTAAAGACCTCATAGATAAAGGCCTTTTCTTGAGAAAGTAAAATTCAGCTCAATTAAACAAACATTGAAACTTATTATATACCAGACACTGACCTTGGACCCTGAAGAATCCAACTTTAGCGAGATTTAGTTTCTGTCTTAAGATATTTACCATTTGAAAATGAAGGATATCATATGAATAAGGTATAAAAATAAATATAGCAATGGAGGGATATTTTTAAGGGGCAATAGAAAAGTAGCATTCACATCCATCTAAAACTCAGGAAAGTTTCCAAAGATCAGCTGGTATTTGAGAGAAAAACCACTAAACCACAAAAACTGACATGGTAGCATGACATAAAAATAATTGTCAAAATAGTTCTCAACCTCAGGTTCTGAAATGCTGTTTGTCACTGACCCAGAATTGATTAGACTTGGAGATGGAATTCAAGCCAAGAAAAATCGTAAAAATATAAACCAGAAAGAAAAGTATTAATTATTTTGGTAACTAAAACTATCAGACAAGCTCTATGTGGAAAAATTATATGAAAAATTTCAGTGATAAAAGATTGTTTGATGACCTTGAATGGGAGAATGGGGTATGAGTTATTTACATGGATTCAATGTGTAAAGGCGTTAACCTGGCAAGCTTCAGCTCCGTGGTCTATAAAAAATGAGAATAGAAATAGCTCCTATATCAAAGGATCAAATGAAGTGAGGCATGCTTAGCACAGGGTTTGGAACATAATAAACTCTCAGGAATTATTGTCATTACTATGACCATTATTATTTGTCCAGTCATCATGTTCCTTCCCCATCTCGGTTTCCTTCAATATGGCTCCCAGCTCATATTCGTTTATGCTCCTCTAGCAGCTAACAAAGTGTTTGTCACCAAGAAAAAAGGAAATATGTGAGCTTGTTCTACTGAATTATGGAAGAGTTGATTGTATCAAGGAGCAAGAAGTGGAAGTAATTTAGAAGCTGATAGAAACAAGGTGCTTCCAACCAATTTGGTCTTTTGAAAAAAAAATTAAAAATGAAGATATTTATCCATTAAAAATGTCTTTTTTAAAGCCATCTACCCTAATGCTTATGAATATATACATTTAAAAATGTAAACATGACACAGCTACAAATTCCCTTTGCAGCAGTACTGTGTCCTGTTCTTGATTAAATAGAAAGAATTAAAGACAAGCATGAGAGGGTGGGGGTTGGGGTGGTTGTGGTTTGGAGACTTGGTTGCTATTTATAAGTAAAAAATGGAAGAGGAGGTGTCATAAACTGAAACTAGGGAGGTCTAATACTAACTAAGTCACAGGTTGTCTCTATGGACGGAGTTAAGCCCCTTAACAACTTCTCCGTTTTATTTTCTCCATCTGTTTTACCAGGCTATTGGGAGGATTATTTAGTTAATGTTGAAGACTATATTTATCAATTCCACAAAATGTCTGTTATTTAATGATGAGAGAACACTAAACGACGCTGTGGGAGTATCACAGGGGCTAGCAACAGCATTATTGTCAGTTGAGTCCTTCAGAGACCCACAGGACAAAATATGATATGCAGTTCTCAAGCATTTGGAATTGTGTTTCAATAATTATTTCTCCTTCTTACTCCCCAAGTCAATTGGGTTTTCTGCTTTGTGGGCTTGACAAGCAATTTGTTTTTTATGATGGTAGAATTTTTGAGTGGTCTCAACATTATCCCCAAAATGATTTCTTTAAATGAAATTACAGTGACACAATGCACTACAAAGTGATAACCTTTTTTTCTGCGTTATCTCAGAATGTGAATGCTTCACTGTAGCTCCTATCAAAGAGCTTCTCTCTTTTCCTTTAGTGAAAGAAACAGTCTCATTTTTAGTAACCTGATCCTAAGCTACAGACTGGGAAGCCCTCAATATATCACATTTAAGTACAATTTCTCTGTCAGGTATACAGGACAGAGAAACTCTGAATAAGAAATAATAACATATGCTGAATACTTCAAGGAGAAAAGCATTTCCTTTGTGCATCAGCATTTATAAACAGTCTGCATTTTAACAGTTCCATAATAGATATCCTTCTGTGTCAGCTTTAGCCTACTTTTGATTTCTAGTTAAAGAATATTATCTCAGTGGCTTGTAATGTGTAACTACAGTACAAACCTTACCTCAAAAGAGAACCATGGGGAAGAAAAATATTCCGAGACACTCTTAATCAGCATACAGTATGTCAGTCTTACAATAAGGCCTAGTAAATAAAATCCCCACTAAAATGAAACCTCCATATGAGGTAAATCAGCTCTTTCGGGTCAGTAGGGTAGCATTTGGTAAATTACCTCTGTTTCTTCCTACCACGAGAGATTGGTATTACTTCACATATGTGGGCTAGTAATGCTCACCACGCATCAAACTCTTCTGAATCGCTCTGAGGGTCATGCCCGGTTTGAATAAGACTGAAAATATTATTAATGGATAATTTAGACTTTAGGCCTGAGGCTAGATTCATGCTGTTACTCGGTCAGGATACTGGCACTTTCCCTTCTTTAATTTATGTTTGCACAACAGTGACATGAGCTAAGCTAGAATATCCTTCCAGAAATCTGGCCCGAATCCCTCTTTGTGTGGGTTTAATTTGCACCCTTCTTAGTATTTTTGTGTATTATAGTTGCTTTCATACCAGGTTGAATGGAATTTCAGACACGATTGAAAGGAGTTCCATTTTCATAATTCAAAATTAATCATGCCCCAGCAACATGAATGTAGCTCTCTGGGTGGTAATCCTGAAGTTAATGTTCTCCCTTGAAAATGAAAACACTCATTTATGATCTTTATTGAAGGTTATCATGTGTACAGAGTGCGTGTTTGGCCTGACTTTAGAATGTGGTTCCAGTAATTTCTACTGTGCTGCATGTTAATCACGTTAATGCAGGGACTCAATTTCACGTCAGAATCATAATAAACAGAGCTGGAGTACCGGATGCTTTTTAATGTGGAGGAAGGTGGTGGTAACCGGAGGTGTCCGTGAAGGGTCATTCCCAAAGGAAGTTTCACAAGGTGAAGGCTAAGAGAGGTTCAGTGAACTGACTGCTTATCATCTCTTGTCTTTTTTTCCCTCTCTGCTAGCAAAGGGGCTTGTAGTGGATAAATACTTATTTGAATTGACAATCACTCCTGTTAGGAAACTCCGTCTATGTGCTTCAATATGAATTTCACATTTTAGCATCCTCCATTACTGCTGCCTTTTCCAATCAGACAGTTCTCCTTCCTCCCCACCTCCTTCGTCCCACCGTGTGGTTCCTGCCTCCTGCCAACCCCTAAAACCAGCTATGGATCCTAACACAAAACTCAGCTCTGCATCATCACTCACATGTCAGTGACTATTTGAACTGACTGGAGGGCGACTAAAAAATTTCACATTCCTTTGAATCCCTGTGTGTGAGAAGATGGTCTTCTAGGCAACATTCACATTTTAATAGTGTCCCTTAGTAATGTGAACTAAAGGTAGTGGTAGGTGAGTTATGAGGTGGCCGTCTCGCTCCCACTTGTGAGAAAACCAGTCCCGCTTGTGACTTTACGTATGATAAACTCCTTCTGCCCCTATTGCCTTGCTCGATTAGGTCAGGGATGGACACCTACGATGTGGCAAATCAAATGAGCTCTTTGGAGAATTAAAACTTGGGAATCAGGGGCGCCTGGGTGGTGTAGTCAGTGAAGCATCAGACTCTTGGTTTCAGCTCAGGTCATGATCTCAGGGTTGCGGGATCCAGCCCCACATTGGGCTCTGCCCTCAGCACAGAGTCTGCTTCAGTCTCTCTCTCTCTGCCCCTCCCACCCCCCCAATAAAGAAATAAATCATAAGAAAATAAACTTGAGAAACAAAGAGGGAATTAATTGGAGTGGGGAACAAAACTTAAAAAAAAAAAAAAGCCAAGGGGACTCATATATTAAAGGCAGCATTTCTTGCTGTTCTTGTATGAGTGAATGAATAAGAGGGAGTCAGTCTGTAAAAAGCAAAAAGAGCAAAAGAAAATAAAGCAAGTATGTTGAAGAAGATAAAGATGAGAGTTTCTTTTGTGAATCTAGGAAGTAGAATACGCTCTTAATTACTTCTCGATTCTTCTGAGGTCTGGCTTTCATCTTGTGTGGGGGTTTTACAAGACACTCATAAAGTTCCCGTTCTCTTTATACCACAGAGCAAGTTTTCTCCTAGTGCTGTTCTGTACTTTCTTTTTCTCTCTCCCTCCCTCCATCTGTTTCTCATCCTCTCTGCCTTTCTCTTTTTCTCTCTGTCTCGCAAGCTTGTTGCCCCCCTCCCTCTCACTCATTCTTCGGCAATCTTTCTAGTTCTCCCTAGGTCTCAGTTTCTTACTTCCCATGTCTGCCTAAACTTGAATTACTCTAGCTTTATTTTCCTTGCAATTAGGTAGGATGATGAAGTGTTTAAGCACCTTGGTAGGACCAGTGGGCAATCCAAGTTTATTTATAAGTGAATATTGTGTTTGGGGGGATTTCCTCTGTGTCCCTTAAATCGCGTCCACTTTACTTGAGTACCTGTCAGAATAGCATTGGTGGTAAGGCTTTCTGAAACACTGGCTATTAAAGGCTCTGCTGGCCTAATTTGAAAAACAGCGTGAACTGTTAGCAAAGCTATGATCTATTTTCAGACGTGAGAATGGAAATTGTGAGGTCTGAGAAGCCTGGAGTTATTACTGGTAAATCATTGGTATACTGTTTAATGATATACTGGTGGGGGCACCAGTCCCTTCAACAATATTCCCTTGATATTTCCAATTCTCCAAGCATTCTCACAACTGCCCTTCTGAAACTGTGGAGTAGAAGGGAGATGTAAATGTAGAAATTTGGAATTAAATATTTTGGGAATTCACTGAATAGAAAGGAATGTGTCCTCTTCAACTATTTTAAGGTCTGAGGACGATATAGGAGAAATGGACCCTCACCTTCTGCTTGGAGCTATAGTTTCACATGTGGTCGTTTTAATGAGACTCAGTTATCACCTGACTACAAAAGTAATTGTCCTAAATGACCTAAGGTTATTCCCTTATCTTTACTCCAAGTAATTATTCAGTTATATTGTTCCTCTTGGATTATATATTATCTCAAAAATACACATTTCTTTTGAAAGAGTTTGTAATGTTACATTTACATGTTAAACTATAATAAAAACAACTTCATGTTCCCACCAACCACTTGAAGAAATAGAACACTCAAATGTAATATAAGCCCCTTTTGTACCCTTGGTATAAATGGTACGCTTTTCTTTCAATTCATTTTCTTCTCTACCCTGTCCCACTCTCCGCCCATACTTCCTCCCTAGGACACCAGACAAGGAAGAATATAAGTAAATAGAGTATTTATCCTAGCCTTTTTTTAAATCTTATTGTTTTCAGTGTTTTACCATTAAATATGTTTATTCTAAGTTTTTTGTTGTTTTCAAGCAGAATGGGAAAGTTCACTTATATTCCTTGTTTATTGAAAGCTTTTTGTCAGGAATGGAGATTGAATTTTGACCAATGTTTTTTTTTTTTTTTCTGCATCTGTTGAATGACGATATAATTTTTCTTTATTCTGTATCAGGCAATGACCATAAATTCTAGCTTCTAACCCATATTTCTCATGGGAGACAATCTGATCAGTCTAGTGTTAGGTGTGAATATGGGTCTAGCCAACAGCAACCCAGGGGAGGAGACAGGTTAGGTCCACGCACATCATTGCCCATCCAGTAGAAACTATGGTTAAAGACCCAGTAATCAAGGATGTGGCATGTCCAAAGCATACATGGGGTGAAGGTCATGAGAAGATAACTGTTATATACCTATTATATACCTTCTTTGTTGGTATCTTAACTTTATTTATTTGATATTTCCTCCTCTATCTAAAGGCAGTTGTTCAGTTAATAAAAGATGAATACAAATCAGCATTCATTAAATACTTACAAAAAGACACAAAAGAAAACAACTCCAAAAATAGAATCAATAAGCCATCAGAAAGCCATTCTTTTAAAAGTATTTTTTATTTCTTTCTGAATATTTTACTATTGAAAGAGCATATAAGATTCTTCTTGCTAGGTAAGGTTAAACTTTTAAACTAATTCATATTTAATACACTCAGCATATTTAAGAGATTATCATAAATTGGTAATTTTTTATTATGTATTTTGGCACAATGCTAAATTTGACATTGACAGTTATTCTACTAAATAAATCAGTATTTTTAAAAAATATCCAGTGCCAGTGTAATAAACTTAAATGCATATGTGCCTGCATGATAAATACATTATTGATGTAATATACAGCAAATGAGGGGGCATCATGCAGCTTTTGGCAAGATGGAAAAAAAGGAATAGTGAAAAGAACTATATGAAATGTGGAAGTCAATGATTTGACCTTCTATATATGCTTGAGGGAATGGGAAACTTTTCTATCAGTCAAACATTTCCAAAATAAAGCCATCTATCAATTACCAATCCAAAGGATTTTTAACTTAATGAAGTAACTTACTGGGAACTTAGCATTTACTGTCAATATTTGAATTGTTACTAGCTTCATTCATGTTAGTTTAGAAAGCAACATTCTAATAAGACTGCATAACGGAAAGATGGGAGGTAGGAATTTATGCAGTCTTCTGTGTGTACAATTCACTTGCTTCTTGGTATGAGATGTGGAGGAGAATAATATTTTGGCTAAATTGTTACTAAACAAACTATAACTATTTTTATATCCAGAAACTAGATATTCAAATGGACAGTTGCTACATCACATATGACAATAAAACTCTGACCCATAATCTGAACAACCAGCAGGAAAGGCAGACCAGAATCACTGCAGCAATCAGCCCAGACCAGATAGGACTTGGTGGATAAGACTCAGTCAGTGACTGCCAGCCAGCATCCCTAATTTTTGCTCATGTGCCCAACTTAGGACCAACTAGTGAATGTCAAATGTGCTCCTCAAACCAACCACACAGGATACTCTACTTCCAGTTAACCTCCCTCTAGCTTGCCCATGCCAACAACCTTCAATTAAAGTTTATATGAAGCCTTCCCTCTTTTTTTTTTTCCCCACAGTAAAGCTTCCCACTCTCATGACTGCCTTTGAGTCTTTGCCAAACCCAAGAGGTGGTGGCTGACTCTCTTGTTATAGCAGACTCTGGATAAATAGCCTCTGTTTGTTCTCATTTGGTGGTCTTATTTGGTGGTCTTCACTTATTTCTGCAACATATTTTTCTGTATGAAGGAACATTAAGTATTCACTTTAAAACTTAATAGAACAGTTCATTCTAATTTTAAAAATATATTCCATGATATCTTTGGAAAGAGATCTAAGTGTAATGGTAGACTGATTGTATGCATTATCTATTTTCATTTACACTCCTTCAAATAAACTTCCATCAATGAAGAGAATGGCAACCGGTATTAGTGGACAAGATAGATACCTCAATGCATTTCCAGAAGACAGGCCAGTCACCTGATGGTTAATGTGGAGGAGGCCACACCTGATATATAGCACAAAAAAAAAAAGCATACTTTCTCTGAAGAATCACAAAGAGGCTGAACAAGGAGTTTTAAAATCAGAT
The DNA here is from genome assembly GCF_023065955.2 of Ursus arctos. NCBI lineage: Eukaryota > Metazoa > Chordata > Mammalia > Carnivora > Ursidae > Ursus > Ursus arctos. Next base: position 27,093,380 of record NW_026622985.1, on the reverse strand, counting down.
ATTTTCTTTTCTAGAGAAATTAATTTTGCTAAGAGAACTAGAGGATCTAATGCCCCAAAATAGAGTCCTAGAGATGCTTATATTCTGGGTTTTCAAATTTTCAACAGCATATAACCAGCTCTCTGCCCTCCTACTCTAAAAAGTCACTAATCAAGGAGCTGCATCTAATACGGAGTTTCTAACTGGCATAGCCAAATGGGGAATTCTGCTTCTTAGCAAGATGTACTAGGTCTGGGTAAGACCAGAGTTTATTACCACAAATAGGAAAAGGTGGCTAAATCACAAAGCTTATGTTTGTAAGGCGTCAGAATGCTGTGGAGGGAAAGCAGTCCTATCTGGCTGCAATTCCACAGATGGGATCATCATTCATGCAGGAGCTAACAATAGGCAGCTCATTTCCTTTGGTGTCTAATGATTCTGAGGATGGATTTAGGACACAGTTTTGACCCAAGCAAAGGGCCTCTACAAGGGGAAAGAGAAACCCAGCAAGGCTTTTAGCCGCTGCACAGAGAGGAAGTAACTAAATTGGGTACTTGAAAGACCCCAACAGAAGGTTGAGTTTGTGAAGATTTTGCTGAAATCTAAGCAACGCCCTGGGGAGGGTCTGAAAATAAGAGAAGTAAAGGATAAAGCCCTGGAGGGAATGGTGAATCGACACTGTGTGTCTGTAATGACTTTACTCCTTGAGACACTTTCTGATTTTGGATAATGTCTAGCGGTTGAGGAAGCTGAGGATCTAGCCTTGGCATCTGCTTGAATGCTGCTTTTCAAGGCAGAGATTTAGACAGTCATATTATTATTGTTTGAAGAGTCCCAGTCTCTGTAAGTTCAGACTCAATAGGAGGTGCCATAAACATTTTTTTAAAATTGTAAGCTTTTGACAGTATATATGGTCAGAAACTAAAGGGACATGTATAGATCAGGGTGGAAAGAATATAATGTTGGATCAACCTAAATGTATTGATATCAGTGCATTAAGCAGAGATTTTGAATTCAGTGTGTTAATTGAAACAATGGGAATGGCTTTAGCAGCTTGCTTGGTTGATCTACACCAAATTAAAGTGAAATTACAGATATTCCTTGTGTATTATAAAGGCAAATGTGCAAAAGCTCTTGAAGATGGGAATCCCAGAGTAGATTTATCATTTAAGTCCTGCTCAACCATCCCCTTAGTATGTCCTTGGGAGAGTCTAGGGGATACGGTCATTATAGAGCCTTTCAGAAATGCGTTGTTGAGGGGAGTCCTGGAGCCCTTGAGGATGTCGGTAGAGGCTGTTCTCCATAGGCTAAAAACACAATCAGAATGCCATTTAACCGGACTTTCTGAATTCGGTGTGGATGGTGTTCACCTGGGATGGCAGAAACCAACTAGTGACATTTAATCACCAGAGCAAAGGTCAGTGTGGTTACTGTAATGGGCATCACAGTCAATGCAGTAATCAAAATCATTTGACCTGCAGAGATTTTTGCCATTGGCTAATTGATCATGGTCTCCCTAGATCTAAAATTGATGGCAGCCTACAAAAATCTTTCTTGATTTATGTATTTAAAAGAGTTCTAAATCTGGTTAATGTTAATAGACGTCTGACTTGAATTACCAAAATAGAGAGTTATAATCCCTCAGCCAATTCCCATACTTGATTCAGTTCACAGACTCAAAACTCCCGGAGTGTATGGGAGGCCAGGGCCCTTTGAGGAAGGACTCTGCTACTCTGCCAAAAACACACCATAAATCTTCTTCCTTCTTCAAAGAACTTGTGGCCATTTTTCAGAGCAGCTATGAATTTGGGAGGGGGAATAAACAAACTTTCCATGGATTACTGGGTACTGGCTCCAATTCCTAAAGACACCAAACACTACTCTGGCCCATAGTTGGTGTATGGGCTTATGGAAATTAGGTGATCAATGGAGGTTTAGCTCAAGTCCATCTCAGAGTGGGTCAAGTGGGTCCATAAATCACCCTACTTTTTCCACAAGTCCAGTTCTGCAATTCTTAGTTGGAATAGGTATACTTAACAACTGGCAGAATCCTTATATAAGTACTTTGACCCATGGAGTAGGTGGATGTTGGGATACTTCAGCAGACAACACTCACAGTGGGTGGGGGATGGGTGTCCAGCCAGTAAGGGGGATCTGGGAGAGACACCAACAGCATCCAGTACCCCGGGTATCACTGTGAGGCTGGATAAGAGAATGGACCCTGACATTTTACATTTTTACTTAAATTTAATTTTCATAGTATTCCCTTTAAATTTTCATATTGTTCCTTCCCATGTTTGAATTATATGTCCATATGATATTTTATAATAATTTTTAACAATTCAAAGAAGAGAAAAATTTTTCTTTGATTTTGCTCTTGATAAGTTAATGCAGTAATGGTTTAAAAGCATCTTTTTAACAATTCCTATAGTAAAAATTGGGGACACCAACCTTTCAGCCCAAAATGGAAGGTTCCCTCTTCAGAAAATGTGGGAGTAACTGATAGCTGTTGGTTTTAAAATTTCCTAGACTTATGCAAATTCTCATAAGTTCTCCATGTTTCTGTTGACACTTGTATTGTGGTATGATAGCTAAAAGGCCTTTGCAGACATAAAATAGATGCATCATATTAGTGCCGGGGAATTTAGAAACTATTTGGCCCAACTGCCTTATTTTAGAGATTATGTTGGGGACACAGAGGGAGGAAGATGACCTGGCTGAGGTGGCAGATTTTTAGAAGAACCAGGATTCACAGCCACTACATTCCAGTGCCCTATTAACATACTTCCCAAATATTTGGTGAAGTCCTAATTCTCAGACTGAAAGGTTTGTTTGGTTTTATTTTTCTGAAAATCCATAAAAGCCTTACATATCAGGGAAGACAGAAATAAAACCAGAACAGGCTCATTTTGTTGTGTATCAATATTCACTATTAAATACAAAAAATATGGAATGATTTAATTTCTAAACTTGTCCTTAAAGTAGGTTTTTATTCCAGAGAAGGGGAAAGAAGAGTGTGGGGAATTTTAAGACCGTAATTAAAGATTCCCATTGTTGGATGTCAAAAGAGGAGGCATGATAGGTGCTTAATTTGAGTCAGAGACAGCAAGTAAGCACTGCCTATCATGTAGAAAAGTGGTCAGTCCCAAGGACTTCAAATAAAGTGAGTGAGAACTTAACCAATAACAAAGGACTAATAATAACCAAGCATAGAAATGTGTTGCCATACTATGTGGCAACATGTATAAAAGTGAATAATACTTTCATACTTTGCTTGCATATAAGCAAAATATTTCCAGAAGGCTACAGAAGAATTGATCAGGAATTATCTCTTGACAAGGAACCAATTGGTTGGGAATAGGGAAAGAATGAAGAATTTCCAGTATTTATTTTTTTATCGTTTTCAATTTTGAACCATTTAAATATGTTCTTTACTCTAATTTTGAATATTATGGAGCAGTGTTATGGATATTATGAATATTATGGAGTGGAGGTAGAGCTCCAAATTTAAAAGAAAAATGACAAAAATAAATAATATTTAATAATATCTTACGTTTGTTAAGCACATACATATGCCAGGCTTTTTTATATGCATCACTTCACTCAATCCTTAATATCAATCCCATTTCTCAGATTTTGGGAACTGAAGTTTGATGAGGTTTTGTTTTTAAGTTTTCTATCAGTTTGACCCTGTGTGAAAGAGAGCTAGAGCCCTAAGCATTTGCCTTCAATATGAGACTTAGAAATTATTTGACTATCCAGTTAAACATTGCTATACCAGTTAGTATGATAATTTCCCCAAGCGTTTCTTGGTAAACATTGCATATTAGTAAATCTGTATTTTAGAATTAGACTGAAATTGGCTGTCAAATCAAAACACCATGCAGTACCTAAGGCATCAAAAGAATGAACTGTGGATCCAGAATGGTGGTGACTGCAGTTGCAGAGTATGAATATTTTTCTCCTGGGGCCATAGACTTACCCACAGCTGTGGACCTAGACTCACTCCGCGCTTGGTGTCTTCCCTGTCTGCCACTGCAGCAACCTTGGAAGCAGAGGATTGGATGGTGGCACATTGAAAGCCATGTGGAAAAAGCATTTTCCTCACTGACTATTGAGATTGAGTGTGAGTGTAAGTTCACCTTTTTAAGTCTTTGTATCATTTTATAGATTGTCCAGCATCACACTTTGCACACAGAGATGCGCATACAAATTCTACATATAATTCTAACATTTTATCTTTGTAAGAGAAGCAAACCTAACAAACTATGGGAGATCAAACAGGACTCTAACTAGTGTTACATTTCTAGAATCCTGCTTTATATTTTGTTGAGTGTCTGAAAGCAGAGCAACAAATAACTACTCTTCAAAGATTGTAAGCAATTCCCCAAATATCAAAATGTATACCGTCCTCACACACATCCTGTATTTATGACTCTCCGAGTGCTTCATATTTTTGTTCTAGGTATTAGTAAATTTATCTGAATTATTCCACACAAAGAAGCTTTCACATACATGAGTATTAGTTTTACCATTTTAATTTCCTGATCCTCACCCTATAATTTCAGAATAGATCCCCTTACTCTAGGCTAATTTCTAATTATTTTAGTGAAAAAAAAAAAAAAAGATTTCCTGAGTGGACACTCCTTGCTTATTCAGATCATATTTACCTCAATAACAGTGTTTATCCTACTTCAAAAGAAGTTCAGAGGTAAGACTCATCGAACAAGTGCTGTGGACTGGCGTAAGTGCATTCTTTTGCAGTATAAATTCAACAAATTGAATTCTAGAAATTGTTTTTAGTGACCTATCAGTATGAAACTAGAGCAATTCAAATTCTGGATCAAGCATTTCACATGTCAATAATGTTAGAACAATAACTATAGCATTCTAATATTGGATGTCATTTCCTAGAAGTACTTTTATTTTAAAAGGAAACTATAATTTTCAAGAGCAAAATCAAATGTGTCTGACACTGAATTTCATTTGAAACCCTATATTTTCTGGAATGATGATATCACATATTTAACCTATTCTCTGTGCTACTAGATTTATCTATTTTTAATTTCTTTCTAGCAAAAGAACGATTGGCTTTAAAGTTCCACTCTGATGCCTCTCATGTCACTAAAACCCTGTTCCACCTGAAAATAATCTAGCACAAGGTCACACCTCACGAAATCCAATGGCGATGGAAACATTTAAGTATCTCTTCGGCAGGAAGGAAATGCTATCTTTAATGTACTTCTCTATATACTGTGTCAACCTCATAGTTAAATTGTACTATGGACTCAAACCAAGCCTGCTCATGGTCGCACCTCTTATCCCTTTATTAACCTTTAGGTTTTTACGATCTGTTAGGCATAGATAAACATCTGCTCAACAGACCAAAATCATACCTAGCCACCTGTCTAACTATTTCAAAGGCTACTAGTAAAAATACCTAGAGTGTATAAACAGCGCCTAGCTTCACATTGAGATGAACATATTTTCTATGCACCGCAATCCTGGTGACCCTGTTTTCAGCAGCTCACATGGTGGACACCTGTGGCTAGTTGGTCTGGATTTGGGTGAGGCATAATATCTCAAGTTCAAAGTATGTTGCATTATTTAACAGGAGGAGGGTGCAAATTAACCATGAGAATGCATAATGAAACATTTTAAAAATATACTTGTACACATGTGTAAATGTAATTTGGTTTAAATTTCTTGGAACCAGGTGATATTAGAGGAGTCTTAAAATTGTTAAAAAGCAATTGAAAGTATTTAAAAATACCTTCAATTTGTACCATGCATTTCAAGCTCTTATGTAAAAGGAGCTTACTAGCACAAGCTGGACATGGTATCGTTTAAATATTTTTTCATTAAAATTTTCTAGTTTTTTTTCTTAAAGACTCTACCTCAACAATTTTAATTTATGTTAAAAATAAATAATGCACTCAATAATCTAGGTTGAGTTGAAGACAACAGAGGTAACAGAAGTTCGCCCTTAACTAGAAAGAATCTGAATGTCTATCAAATAGTGCATGAAAATAAGAAAGCCATAGCAAAGAGTCATTAATTTTTTGTGTGTGTACTATGGCAAGCTACCGGATTAAGAAACAGTTACAAGCACAAATATAATGTTCATCATATAATTGATGTGTCCGTATTATTATATAATAGAGACAAACAGTAGTTAAATCATAAATTGAGTTTTACTTAAAGAAAATATGAACGAAGAGCTAGTTATAAACTAAGCTCGGGATTGTGTTGTAGTTGGGAAAAATGTAGTCTCTATTAATCTTTTAACCTTTGGCAACCTTATAAGAGGTCCCCCCAAAACAAAACCCATTAGGGAATAATTTTGAATAGGGGCAAGGAAAATGTAAATAGAAGTGGCATTGTCCATTGTCACTATAAATAGCTTCTTTTGTTGAATTCCTAATAGGTTATTCTTCAGGTAGTATTCTTTGTAGGCTATGAAGTTTAGAAATCAGAAAAAAAAATAAAAATTTCATGAAATGCCATTGATTCTAATAGAGGAGTTTTATGCGATCTTTAATAATAAATTATAGAAATCTGATTAGTTACTGATACACAAATAGCTCTTTCCTGTCCTCCTCATTTTTAATCTTTTCCCCCCCGGAGGAAGAATTCCATTAGAAGAATCTACTAAAGTAGATTTGTTATCAGGGGTTGCCTCCATGATTTATGCTTAGTTTCCCCGTGTGTGAAGAATCACGGCAGATTTTGAGTATGGCAGCAGTGACCAGAAAAGTGTTTGTTCAATAAGCACATTATAAACAATTTTTAGTATTTTTAATTTACAGTGACTTTTTTTCCCCATGATTCGAGAGAAATCAAGAAGTTGCTTAAGAGTATATTTTTGAATGTCTCTGAAATCTGATCGTGAACAATTTAACACTCATCACGCTGTGTATCTTTATAGTAAAATTAAAGAAGATTTGTAGCTAAAGATAATCTACTTATTGCGCAAATGTTTCTAAAGAGTAGATGATTTCTAGTACATGGAATATGTCTTTGGCAGATTAAATTTTATTCCATTGTCTTTATAATTATACTAATGAGACTAGTAGCATGGTAAATGGTTTTAAAATAAAATGGAAGCAGAAGATATATAAGCTACTGTACATTCTCATTGGTTTCTACCCCTTTCTCTAAAAATAAGATACATTATTTATATACACAAGTGTGTGTGTATATATATATATTCATTACATATTATTCTATATATTCCATATATATCTTTATGTCCCATTATAGGTAAAAGACATGGACACATATGGACACAGATTTCATGATTCTTTTTGGCTTAACTGGGTGTTCTCCAGCACTATGATTAAAATATCAGCAAGTAAGATACAATTATGTTGTCAAGGAATCAGTAGGGAACATGAGATTTGTTACTGCTTCATTACTTCCATAATTCTTGGTGGCTAGCCCTTTAATACAGGTGTTTGTGGTTATCAATCACTGAGAGAATCTCTCAGCTTTTCTCCTCTTTAAATCAACTTTCACTGACTTGTTGAAGCAAGGAGTGTGTTTGCCTCGAGCAATAGGCTTAAAAGCACTTGTAATTCAGAGAGGAATACTTCATGTTGTTGCTGTTAAAACATTGCAATTATAACTTTCTGCCAAATTTATGGATGGAGGGAGGAACTGACTTCTGGGTTCCTGGTGGAAATTACTGGTGTCATGAGCATGTGGAAGAGGTAATTTTGAGTTATCAGCAGTCTCAGGAAGGTGCATTTCCATTCTTGTTTACCCCTACGTTTGAAATTTGAAGGTACTGTCCTACTGATGACAACTATTATGCAAGCTGGAATGTGAACAGCTTGTGTAACCAGCATTTCCTGAGACCACACTAAGCTAAGGATTCAACAGTGTCACAATAATAATGGAAAAAAGCTCAACTCCAATTGCAGAACTGTGAGAATTACAGGTTTCTTCAGAGCCCTCCTGGCTATTTTAAACATTTCCTGTTAGGAAGGGGTTTCAAAATCCTCCCAAGAATAACTCCTTGGGATTTCATAAAATATATAGTTACCCTTTAAGTGTATTCCTCGCCTGCCAAGACTAGAGACAAGTCTGCGGGAGCTTAACTTAGGAATCATGTTAGTGCACACTATTCAGGAGTTAGCATTTCTGTCTCTCTTCCAAACCTTACAAGAAGTCTTCTGCTGTCTCTCCTCGGGAAGAGGTCCTTCCATCAAGTATCTCCATTCCACATACGCTGGTCCATGTACTGGGCCCTTTAGATGTGCTGTTGCAGGCATCCTGATACTACAAAACAAAAATTTTAATTGTGTTAAATATATACATAAAATCTACCATTTAAACCATTTTTAAGTGTACAGTTCAGTGACATTATTATTGTGCAACCATCAACACCATCCATTTCTGGAAATTTTCAACATCCCAAACTGAAACTCTATACCCATTAAACAAGAACTCCCTGTTCCTTCTGCCCCTCAGCCCTGAAAACCACGCTTCTATTTTCTGTCTCTATGAATTTGACTACTTTAGGTACCTCCTATAAGTAGATTCATACTATATTTGTCCTACTGGGTTTGGTTATTTTGCTTAGCGTAATGTCCTCAAGGTTCACGTATGTGGTTATATATATCAGAATTTCATTCCTTTTTAATAATCATATTCCATTGTATGTATAACCAGTTTTGTTTATCCTTTCATCTGTCAGTGGAAATTTGGGTTATTTCCACCGTTTGGCTATTTTGTGAATAACTCTGTTATGAACATTGGTAGACAAATATCTGTTCAAGTCCCTGCTTTCAGTTTTTCTGGGTATATACCCAAAAGTGAGAGCGCTGGATCATGTGGTAATTTTAGGTTTAACTTTTTCAGGAACCAGCATCGTGTTTTCTACAGTGGTTGTCTACCATGTTCCATTCCCACCAGCAGTGCATGAGGCTTCTGGTTTCTCCACGTCCTCACCAACGCTTGTCACTTTCTGATTTTTGATAAAAGCCATACTGATGGCATGAAGTGGTACATCATTGTGGTTTTGATTTGCATTTCCCTAATGACTAGTGATAGGTGTTTTTTCATGTGCTTTTTGGTTTTCTGATATTTTAAATTCATGATACCATATTTAAATTTAGCATAGTTCCGTGCTAGAGCATTTTCATGTATGCTATGTAGAGAAAGCAGTAGATTTAGCCATCAGACTGAAGATCAAGATAACAAGTTCCTGGTTCTTAAACTGAAATTCGTTTCTAACAAATTCCAGGAAACTTTTCAGGCACGTAGTACTATCCTAACATTGCTGAAATCAGTCCCTTGAAGAAGGTATAACCATAAAAAAAAAAAAGAAAGAGAGAGAAAAAAAAAAAGCTATCCTAGGTTGGAAAACTGGAGATTCATCACATGGAAAGGCAAAGTTTTATAAGAATGTTTCCTATAATAGTGGAAATAGAACAAGCATATTTTGAGCCCACTGAGAATAACTCTATGTGAATTGCCAGACACCTTGATCTTGGACTTCTCAGCCTCCAAAATTGTGAGAAATGATTTTTTGTTGTTTAAACACCCAGGCTATGTCATTTTGTTATGGCAGTTTGAACCAACACAAACCTCCCTATATGGGCCGATTTTCATGCATAAAAAAATATCTAATGGAATATTTGGCTATTTATCTTCAAAATATGTCAGTGTTATGCTATAGGAAGATGATTTGTGACTTTCTAGTACTTGTCTTGAATTAATGCTGGTATTCCTTCTCAATCCCAAACAGATCAGTGAGGGAATATTCCCACTTCTACCTAGTGTTATGGAAGGACAGCTGTATTTCTGCCTTATACCATTGTCTTCGCCATTTTGTAACATAATGAAATAACTGTAAACTAAAATAAAATATTTTACCTAAGTACAGATTTTTAAATTTAAACATATTACTTGTCAGTATTATGTATTAATGCCATATAGAAATAAAATATTTCAGGCCATTCAGTTTGCTTTGGTTTTCTAAACAACTTGAAAAGAAAGTTTCATAATTCAACATGCTTAATTCTAAATTTATAGACAAATTCAGTATATAAACTTAAGAGATATATTAAATTCTTAACAATTTCTCTCTATGTACTCATACATATAGGGAGAGAATATGAATTATATGCAAATCAGGAAGAAAACAAAAATAACTCCTTAAAAGGAGAGAGGGTGTTTTTGTTTCTATTTTCTATTTCAAAACTCAAACCAGTGGAAGATTCGTAATTATAGACTACAAACCTTGTTAGCAAATCCAACTGACAAATGTGAGACCACACAGCTAGAGAAGATCGCTTGTTTCAGGAGTTATCACAGTTGTCATTGATTGTTTCATTGGCATGTACACAGTGTCAATTTGGTCAAGGCTCTATTGATCACCACTGGATAAAAATGACGTTAATAGTTGGGTAGACACAAACACTTTCAAATTGAGAATAAAATATCTTTCCAATCACTTTTAAGGAAAATCTTGGAGATGGTATGTTTTCAATTCCAGGACGAGTAGAACAGTTTAACAGGGGCTGCACATCTCTAGACATATTACCATGAGGAAAAAAGTCTGTATGGATCTGATGAAATATTACAGATAACAGATTTATCTCTTAATACATATCAAAGAACTATTTTAAAATACTTCAAAGCTTATGACTTCAGAAAATAAAAATACATTAAAAAATAAGAAACTATAATACTATAACCATTTTGTCTTTTGTTGATCTGTTTCCTCACAAGTCAAAGATTTCCAAGTCTTTTTATTATAACATAGGTTTTTAGCACAAAATTTCAGTGACCTTTATTGTAGCTTACTTACCTGAGATTTAAATATATTCCAAGGGGGAATAAAATAATATATAACTAGCTTCTCGGTAGTAACAAATACTTACAGCGAGTATTCTCGTTTTGTTCCTTACTGATATATGTGCTCTACTTAGTGAAATCAGACTCAAATGTGATGTCCTTCTTTGGAGCAAAAAGTACCTTACACTTAGCACTCTATAACTAACGTAGAAATTCACATCCACTTTGCCTGCTGAAAGCATTTGAGGAAGGAAGCTTAAAGTTACCCAAGTAAGTGCCTTTTCTTTTCCCTCCTTTTTTCTAAATATCAATCATCCACTCATATGAGTCGTGTGTGTGGACAGAGAATTTAATATTTATTTGTTTGTTTTGTTTATATTTAAAAAAAATTCCATCCACCCTCCCTCCTGGAGGTGCCAACTGTTAGACCCTCCTCCCTTGGCCCAGGCTGCCCACCCCGGAAGCTGAGAATAGGACATTTATACAAAAAAAAAAAAAAACCCAAAAAACCCTACAAAAAACCAAGTAAGAGTTAAAACAAGATTTCATGGACTTTAATTCCCACAGTATTTAGCAAGCTTTGAATTTAATCAACATTATAAAACAGTTTATGTAAATGTCTTGGTCAGTGAGAAAGGAAGGATAAGATTTAATTTAAGGTATAGAGAATCAATTTAGTTGAATACAGTTTGAGAAAGACTGGACTTTATTCAAATCAATTTTCTCCGGGCTAAAATAAAAACACCCTTTCTCTTATGGACTATTATGCAAAATTCTTTGACTTTTATATGTATTGTGAGACTATTTTTGACATAAGTAGATACAAAAACAATATCATTTGAATCTGTTTAGTATAACAAAAAAAGCTATAGAAATTCTAGAAGAAAAAGCTATTGAGATACAAATTACTTTGTAAGAAAACATCAAAAGGACAATTAATTCATTCTGTTGAATACATTGTTTTTAAGTATCTATAATAATTAATAAAATTGCTTTTAAAAGGAGTTATAAATGAAGTCTATTAACTTTTTATTCTAAAGTCATATATAAATATTTGAGTCAGTCCATCTTGCTAGTAAACCCAAGTTAATTCTGAAAGTAGAATATTTAATATTCTTGTGTATTTATTGCAATGTCAAAATCTCTTTATAATATCTACAGATATCAGAAGGCTAATAGATGTTGAATTCTTTTATTTCCTTTAGTCATGAGGGTTTACTTAGACTTTCCACTTGGTAAATAACATTTTTTCTTTTATATACTTACTTTAGATTGGACTGAAAATTATAGCTATGTGATGAGATTAAACATAGAGAGTTCCACATAAATAAAATTTTATTTGTAGTATTTGAAAGTACGTTCTACCTTCCTATTTACATGATAATATAAAGGGAAAAGGTAGTATGCATATATACACATATATATTGTTATATAGAATAAGTACATATATTTTATACGTAATATATATTTAACATACTAATACAATATATATTATATATGCATGTATTTGTAATCTTTATGCAATCGCTTTACTGGTCAATTCCAGAAAAAGTGAAGCTTTTAAGTGAAATCTTTGGACACTTACCTGAATAGTTGTTTATTCACCCTTTTCTTCATAAAACATTCTATGGTCTTTCTATGCGCTAAGCAATGTGATGGCAACTAGAGGTTCACAGTCATCTTCCATTTTTCTTTTGGAATATATGTATGTATGTATGTATTAAGATTCTTCATACAGGAAAGAAATGACCTCTTTATGATGTGTCGCAAGTACCTTTGTTTCCTTAGTGTATCATACGCATTTGCTTAGGTATGTCTTTGATTCGCATATACTTGGATTATTAAGTATTAGACTTCTATTTAATTGAATTCATCAATCATAATTTACTAATTATGGATTCTGAATTTTAGTCACAGCAGAGATGGACCTTTGAGAACTTGAATAAATAGTACATCTATAAGCGTTCATGTAAAATCTTAGATACATCTACACTTTGTGAGTTAATGTAGAATCTTAGATACACATACATATTGTGAGTCTCTAAGGAAGAAGACCATTTATGCTATAAAAACAAAATAAAACAAAACAGAAACAAATACACCGTTCTAAATTTCTATTACCCATAGAAATGAAGAAAAGAAAAAATAAGAAAAGGGAAACATGGAATAATAAAACGATTAGTTTTCTTTGTTTTTGTTTTTTACTCTAGAAGCATCACCGTTCTATAAAAAGTTAAGGCCAGAAGTGTTCCTCAATTTCTAAGCACAGGCAGTTTCAAAAAGTGAGAAGACAGATCTTTAACTGTCAATTGTAAAAAGACTAGGTTTTTATGAATAAGGAGAGTGTGTTGCCTAGTCACTTACTTTCATGAACATATAGAAAACCTTTTCTTGAATATGCTTTGCCGCAGTAGAGCAGTTTTGAAGCCGGACTCTGTTACAGTCATCACAGCTTTGCCTGACCTTGCATGCAGCTTCGTCAGGCGGCCAGGTGCTAAGCATTCTTCACAGTATAAAGCAGTTGACAAGTTGAAGATAACCAGAACTTTTGTAGAAGTCAAAAATGTGGTCTCTAGCCAAGACAATAAGAGCAATGTCCATGTGAGTGACAACCTAAGACACCAGGGGTGGGTAGTTAAAATGAACAGTCACCATTGGAGTGTTTTACAGTGACAGAAAATGTTTGCTTTTTATTAGTGGTGTGTGTGTGTGTGTGTGTGTGTGTGTGTACACATGTGCAAGCACACACACATGTGCATAGGGGGGTGGGGTACTAATGTGTTTCAATGAGGAGAAATAGATCATTTTTATCTAAAGTTCTGCTTAAATATGACACTTGTGCAAGCACATTTTTGGTCCTGACAGTAGCTTGCTTTGCTGTGTTCGATCCACATTCCTACTGTTCATTAGGAAACCATAAATAGATCAGTTTATATAAGGAATAACACAAAGTTATTTTACTTCAAACATCTTTGAAAAATATTTACTTTAATTGTCTCCCTAGGCTTGTTGTACTGTTGAAAGTGTTTGAATAACCAGTGCTAATGTAGAAGATTCTGTGCCAGTTACGCCATTAAGAGCTTCAAAACCCTGTATTCTGATAGAGTGGGTAGTGGAGAGCCTGGAGAATTTGGAAAAGTCATTTTGGTAACCAAGCATTTATGATTTTAAATGGAGAAGCTAAAGATTGTTTAATGTCAAGAACTGCAAAACAGAACATCTGAGCAAGATCAGGCATATTATTATTGAATTCCACCCCCTAAGTTATATTATTAAACTCTTCAGATCACTTTAATCTTATAAATCATTAAATCACTTCCAGTCCGTCCCTGACTGCCCTCTCTGAACATTTCTAAACACACTTATTGCTCCCTATCTATCATTTGCACGCTTTTGAGAAATGTAATGCCAGTTCTTCTTGGATCCAATATGTCCATATTGTTGATATTTAGGAGAAAAGACGAAAAGTAAGGAGAAAAATATCTGTGTGACAAATCCTTTGATATTCTGATCATTTCCCATGTATGAAAAAAAAATCACATGCTCAGGCATTTAAGAGCTAAAGTACAGTATTATGGGCAGGCTTGAAATTCAGATATAGTAGAACTTCATTTTAACCTGATCAAACATTCAGAAATAACCCTTAGAAAATTGGGTGACTCTTCCAAATTAAAATGGAATAAACACATTTTACATACAAAGCAGCACCTACAATTACATTGCTGGCCTCCAAGGTTTAGACATGAGTACAGCCCTTGAATTTATTATGAAAGCATACCATTGGACCATTACTGAGAAAAATAGTATTTATACATATTGTGAACATTTTAAACAGTTGTTTTATACCAAATCAGTTGGTGTTAGAGTTAAGAAAATACATATTTATATCTTCTTCACTAATGTTGATAATCATCTTAAAATGAAACAATTACAGTAAAATAATTTGAGGGTCAATTTTATCTGACCACAATTCAATGAGCCGAATATTTACAGATGTTACTTTCACAGTTTTGTGGTAATCTATTGGGAAGACAATGTAAGTCAAAGTGTGGTTTACATATTTACACGTCTTGTTGGATGGTTTGAATTCATAATTGCTAAAAAATTCGTGATAGATGGTTTAAATAAACACACTTCCCATAGAAACTAAGGAAGATATTTGTATTCCGTTTCTAGGCAAGAGAAGAGATAATTGGGGTTAAGTTGGGAGTATCCTTTTAAATATGATTTTATGACTGCCACTTAATGATTACACAGTGACTTGATCAAACAGGCTAAGGTTGATTCTTTGAGGTAATATCTCCAATTGTGGAGTCACTATGCTGAAATTGGAGTCTCTTTCTTCATCCAATAATACCTGTTTGTTCCTAGGGTAGTATGAAAAATAAGTATTAGAAATTACTGTAACTATACTCAGTTCCATAATGTCTTTGTCAAAGACATCACAGCTCAAAAAGACATTTTTTGGCCATTCTGTCTAATGAATGGAGAGACTAAAATTGATTCAATATAAAGCTTTCATTTATCTGAAGCACTTGAATGATCACTGTGACTCATTTTTTTTTTCAAGATTTTGCTTGAAACCCACTGTGTGTTAAATTTAAAAGATAGTTTTGTTGTGTGAGAATATTATTTCTGCCTAAAAGTACAACTACACATATTTTTTGGAAGGTCAAGATGTACCTGTGGGTGATACTTCAGAGGCAGGAAGTCAACAGTTTATCTTTTCTTCATTTTGGCTACAAAATGGCATTTTCCCAGCACCAGCAACTTACTTAGCTGTAAATCTTATTATAGGGGAAAAGGTGGTTAAAACTCATGGCTTAAATGGATATGGTTGATAGGGACAAACAAACAAACAAAAAAAAACCCAGAAATTACTGGATATTCATATATCCGATTCTTATTCTAGGGTAGCTATTGGTACAGGAGAAATTTAAGGGCACTTGGTCACCAAACCCACTGGTCTTCTGAATGGACTTTTACTTCTTTTTCTTAAACAGTAAATGGAGACTTGGATGACTAAATATTTGTGCTAGCTGTTATGGGACCATAACACACGTAGATAGAGTCTCAGTATTGATAGAATTTCCATTCTACTAGAGGAGAATGTTATATTCTAAGTAAATATAACTAAGTGCTATCAAACCATAGAGTCGGGAGTAATTTATTTTAATTAGGATTGCAGAAAACGTCATAGAGAAAGTGATATTTGAGCTGACCTTGGAGAATCAATAGAATTTGATCGATGGTGGTGGGTGGTAAATGGGGGAAAACATACTGAGAAGAGGAAAAAACACAAGAAAAATCCCTGAGATGCAGCAGATTGAGCCAGCCATTTGCATGAATTTGAAATTGTAGCAGAGCTTTGTTGTAATTTTTTTGTGATATATACCACAACTTATCTTTATTCATAAAAACTAAAAAATTGATAGTTTGCCACTTAATAAAGTAATACTCTAGTCTAAGAATTAAGATGGTTTGGGTTTTAAATAAATGTCACATATCTCTTATTGAGTATTATTGTGTCATTCTCTGTTTTATAAATAGATATTGGAAAAGTGTGAATGCTCAATATTTAGTGAGTATTAGAATAATAGGTAAAAGTTAGCTTTTTTCCTAGAATATTTGATCTTTATTGTAAGTCTTTTCAGAAGACTATTAAATTTCTACTTTTCTACAATTTTTTTCTATTATCAGGAAAAGCAAATTGGCAAATATCATGGCGTAAAGGGGAAAAAATATAATTAGCTTCTAAAACACACGTAGTTTAAATCCTATATGCTAAAAATAATGGTAATGATCAAAGTCTGATTTTGAAAATACAATGATAGGAAATAGTTTGTATTTATATTTATATCTTATGAGAGAAAAACTAATTCAGCCTGTTTGTTGTCATGTTTACTCTTTGGTGGATGAGATCATTGAAGGCAGGTGACAATCTACTGATGAAAGCCTAGGTAAGGCCATGTGTAAAATGCTGATACCTGTACTCGCTGGTGTCAACAAATTGTGAAGAATGTGTACAAGAGCCATGGGAATGACTGAGAGGTTGAGCATTCAATTTGTGATAAAATATCACAAGAGAATATAGAAAGATTGAGTAAACAACATAACTGCCTATATGAATACCAAGAACATAATATTGGTAAAGAAGTGAAATTATTTGGCTAGCTTGAGAGCAGATTGTTAGAAATGATAAACGAAACATGATCTGATGAAGCATTTTTGTCTTAATTTGTATATTGCCTGTTAAATGGAAATTAATAGCACATTTGCTATGTCTACTGATGCGATAGAGTTGGAAATGACAAATATTTGGTTTAGTTCCTTGATGACGATTTTGAGAATCACACTGATATTTCTGGACACTTAATGTCTCTGGAGCTTCAAAAAGGAGCCATAATTAACTAGAAAGAAGCAATCTGGTTGGTTGACAATTTAATGCATGTGCACATGCATTATTTTACTCAGTCTCTCAAATATGTACATGTTGTTCTTAATATAATATCTTTTCTTGTGGACATAACATTATTAGAATACTAATTCTGATTAATACAATTAAATTTTCTATGATTGTTTTTTCAGGTGGGACTTTTTTTTTTTAAGAATTTATTTACTTATTTGACAGAGAGAGAGAGGGAACACAAGCAGGGGGAACGGGCGAGGAAGAAGCAGGCTCCCAGCGGAGAAGCCTGATGTGGGGCTCGATCCTAGAACGCTGGGATCACACCCTGAGCCGAAGGCAGATGCTTAATGACTGTGCCACCCAGGCACCCCCAGGTGGGACTTTTCTTAAGGGCAAGCTAATGTGTAAACATAATAATATTCAGAATCATTGTCACTTTTTGGTACCTGATTATGTGAAATCATCCATATTTTGGACACGCTTGCTTTTCTCTAACTCATGATAAATGTAATTACCATAGAATGATGACAGATAATTGTCCTCAAAGCATTACAAAGTTAGGGTCATTAAAAACAGCTCTTAAGAAAACAAAGTGATATTCGAACATTCTTCTTTCCTTTGTTTTTTAAGTTATGTCATAAAATAAATGAGAGGGTAGAAAATACAATCACAATCTAGATACTTTTTAATACTTTATTGATCAAGAACTTCACTGACAGTTTATTGACTTGGAGTTGATGAGTTGTTTTGTCATGTGTATGGTGCAGTCACACGTCTGATATGCATGGGAGATACAGAATGAGAACAGATTGAGTTAGGTAGCAGAAGGAAGAGAGAAAGTGGAAAAAGAAATGACTAAAGACATCAGTACAGGTAAAATAGAGTGAGTAGAAGAGAAGGGAAGATGTATAAGTCAGCTGTTTTTTTCTCTATCCATTATTCATATGGGAACTTGATCTTCCAGATTAGAATTTTAGCATTATGACATTTTTTTTAAAGATTTTATTTATTCGACAGAGATAGAGACGGCCAGCGAGAGAGGGAACACAAGCAGGGGGAGTGGGAGAGGAAGAAGCAGGCTCATAGCGGAGGAGCCTGATGTGGGGCTCGATCCTAGAATGCTGGGGTCACGCCCTGAGCTGAAGGCAGACGCTTAACGACTGAGCCACCCAGGTGCCCCAGCATTATGACATTTTTATACCTTTAAAGCAATTTCTAATCCACCTTCTAAATTTTAGGCACTACAAGAATTCAATATGATAGAATTTTTTTTTATCAAATCTCCCAAACTTCCTGGTTTTAAAATAGGAAGGGTAAATAATCTTAATCAGAGATCCCCGAGGGTAATTTATGTAAGGTAGGTTATTACTTACCATACATGAAACTGTTTCCCTTGAAGTTTTTTGAGTACAAGTTTACATAACAGCACCTCAAAGTCTTGTCCAACTCCAAGATTTTGTGACAGTTTAGAAATGTCTAAATGAACTCTTTGTATTAGAATAGAAGAAAAAGAAAAATAAATAGAAAACATTTACTTAGACTCAAAATATATATGCATCGAATAGAGCATTTTATAACATATATACGTATAATCAATATGTTGCCCCTCTTCCTAATTTAATCTCAGATCATAAGAAAGTAATATTAGAAGTTTTGATTTAGGTAAGTATTAAACTTATTTTTTTTTTTGCATTTTATATAATTTGCTGTCTTTTCCACTTCAAGAAACAGTTCAAAGATTTTCATCATGGAATTCATAACCCCAAATGCTCAATAAATATTTAAAGAGAACTAGCTAATGCTAAGTAATAAAGTTCTTCTAGTTATAAAACCAGCAGTTTTGGCCTCCAAACTGAACTATCAAATGTATTTTAGGTATTTACAATCTATCAAATTGTTTATGAGTATCTGCAAAATAAGAATGATTGAAAAAAGAAAAATAAAGAGCGCATCTTTGAAAGAGGCTGGAAAGAACCTTTAAGATTAGGAGACTAGGAAAATAAAATCTTGTAATGTACACCAGAGATATTTTTAATCTGTTAGAATATATCGTGCTCTAAGATTGGTTTCATTTGAGAAATAAATTTGCTGTATAAAAATTTATAAAACATGCTATATATTTTGCACTTAAAATTTCACACGTAGCCAGCTAATATGACTTTTACTTCTGTTAACACACAAGGTCTATATAGACTTTTTTTAGTTTTCTAATATATGGACTGTCAGTTTTGCCTTTATTCTTTTCTCTAGTTTTTAAGGTGAATTTTATAACTAGATCAAGAAAATACACAGGCTAAAATCCTTAACTCAAATTCCAAAGACTTCAACTTATGATGAAATTAAAGTAGATTGTACATAGAGAAAAGAGAGTTGAAATGTGTGTGGCAAAATGAGCAATTCTCATGTTCTCCAACTTTAGAGATCGTATGGCTGATGTTCTTTAAATTAGCTCATTTGATACGAGTAGCTATGATTTTTGCAACTATGTAAATTACTTGAATGTATGAAACGTTACTTTGTAGAGAATCAAAAAGAGGGAAAACAAAGATAGTCTTAAATGTTACTGCACAATATCAGTCAACCTGGAAAAGCGTATTTAATGTCTTCAAGTGTTATGAGTTAGGAAGATACTGTGTATCGAAGTTTGGCTTCCGGGGATGACTGGCTCAGCCGGGTGATTCTTTCGTTGAATCTCGTACCATTAGGTAGCAGTCACCCAGAGGCTGAGGCTAGTGATCTCTGAAGACATTTTGCACTCATTTCTGTGGTACCTGAGCTGGCATGGCTGGAATTCCTGGGGTCTCTCCCTATAGGAAGTAACTTTTATTTTGTGCTGGCTTTGTGAGTTTTGGTCAAACAGGCAATTTCTCTTCCAGTATCATTCCATTAAATCTTTGAGTTTCCTATTAATAATATTGGAGTTTACTACATGAAACATAAATAAGTCACAACCAAACATTTTCTTCAGAAATATTACTCTCTATTTTGGTTTTTACGCCAGGCTGTTGTGGAGCAAGTCCCTTAAAATCATTAGAACCCCTATTATTTAACAACAACAAAAAAATTCGATAAGATATGTCTTTAAGACCCTAAGATCTTTTGAACAGCAGAAATCTTCTATGGGGCAGAACCTTTGCTCTTAATGAAGGACCTACTTGCCTCATTTGGGATTTTATCTTTGCCGATCTCTTACTTGGAGAATATTTCGCTGGGGATAAGACGGATTTCTATTTGTGAAACTAGCAACTCCTGTTTCCTATCTATATCTGTATCTATATCTAAATTATGTTAAAATGGGATTACTTTTTCTTTACTGCATCTTTCTCTTTCATATTATGAATGTCTAGAAGAAGCAAGATAGAACTTTGAATATTCAGTGTTGAAATTAATTATCCACAAGATCATTAAGATCCCTTTATGTTTTTCATATTTCTATAGATAAATTTCTACAACACTTCTGTCAGTATATAATAGGTGTCTTTTCTTCATGGTCCCTAAGGCCCTCATCAACAGTCTCCTTGAGTCCCTTTCAGTTTATAATAACCATTTCTTCGATGTCCTTTCAACTTCTGGCCATGGCCTGGTATGAAAGCAAATGCCACATATTTTATATATTTTTTCATGCAACTATTCCACATCTAGGAACCAAATTCTGTTCCAATTATTTATTGCTGCATAATGAATTACTCTAACATTCAATAGCGTGCAATGACAACCATTAAATTTTGATAAAAATTCTGTGGGTTAGGGAATTCAGGCAGGCCACAGCAGGGATGGCTCATCTGTGGGGCCTTATCTAGAGTAAGTCAATGTCTGGAGATGGCTGGGACAGTTTAAATAGGGCCATAAGTTTGCAACTTTTTCCCCCCTCCCCTTTGAGCTTCACTGGAGTTGGAATATCCAAGATGATTCCTTTACTCACATGTCTGGCAGCTGGGCTGGGATGGCTATTTTTCCATATGGTCTTTTTACCTGGCTAGGCTGAGTATTCTCATAGCATGGTGGTCTTAGTTTGTTATTTTTTGCATGGCTATTGTGATAAGTGAGCATTTCAAAAATCCAGTATAAGAGTTTCAGGGCTTAAAGGCCTTGAATTCATGAATCATTGGTTATATAGTGTCAGATCAGATTCATTGTTGAAGGATATATACAAGGATGTGAATATCAGGAGGCAAGGTTCATTAGGGGGCTATTTGGAGATTGAATTGCCACAATGCCTATTGCCCAAGGAAAATATGTGGCCAGAGGCCAAGCAGACCACAGAAATTAAAAGAGCATTTCTTTTGGCATTTAAAATTAGGTTAGAATCCATGGATCCTTATTTACTTCCGCTATTGTATCATTTTCATATTCTCTCCTTCAGATTACACCATACTAACATTCATTCTATTGAGATTTGTGTGAAGCCTTAAAGATCTGTGGCTATCTTATCTACATTTTGTAGATATCAAGCTATGAAACGTTAGATCTTTTTCCCCCTGAGGCTATCTTACAATCTTTTCTGATTGTTGTTACAAAAATTAATGATTTGTAACATCAAAAGAATTTTAATTCAATCCCAAAACTTAATTATGATAATTTCTTCCTCTCTTAAATTTTTTATACCATGTTGTTCTATGGATGACATGTATGATTAAAACTGAATCAGTTTGAAATATATTTGAAAATTCTGGCCTATTTAAAATTTTTTACTGCTAACCTCAGCTTTAAAAAAAAAATTGGCTTGTTCTCTTTGTTAACTCTGAAAAACTGTCATTGACCAAAACATATTTTGGGAATTCTAAAGAGATAAATGTTTTCTGTATGTTAAGACTTAAGCTTTGGAAAGAGTAGAATCACAAGGGACAAATTGTGTGGGATACTGATACTCTGTTAGTAAAATAGAGACTCAAAATGCTCTTTGAGTATGTCATTATCAGCTGAGACATTCTGGGCACAGCATGGAACACATACTGTGACTAATGATCCCGAGGATAAGAAGTGTGGAACAGTGCATAAAATGGTATTTGAATACACAAACCTTATGTCGCCCATCAAATTTGAGCAGGAATATTGTGTCTAGGAACATGAAACAGACCACCCATTCATAGGGTCAGGGAACCGGAAAAGAGAAGATAAGATAATGAATTAAGAGGGGAAAAAGGAGGCAAAACACAAAGCACAGATGGCAAGTGAAGTATGAGATAAGGGGAAAGAGGGTGGCAGGGATGCTCTAGTTACATGGTTTTGTTTTTCACATTTTTTAAGTGAGTAAACTAGGATAGATTATTTTAATAGCCTGGTCATAGTTTGTTTTCCTTTCCTTTTTTCCCCTCTGTGTACATCAGTTCAAATTATTTCCATATTGGAATAAATGGCACTGATATAGATACAGGTGGGGGAAATGGTTCTCTGCTAGTGTTTCTGTAATTCAAAACAGAAACAATCCTTCTCCATCCACCTTCTCCTTTTCTTCTTTGGGTTCTTTAATATCTTCTTCCAGGTTTCTCCAGATTTTTGCAGCTCCAGCTGCAAAACACACACTCAATAGAGACCATCCACTGGGAGAAAGAGAGAGAAGTGGACAATTATCATGGGATCTCATTGTGAATCCTTTTCTTTTAATGGAGAGAGTGAGAGATTGAGAGGGAGAGAGTGTGTGTGAGCAGGGGTGGGGGGGCAGAGGGAGAAGGAGAGAATCTCAAGCAGACTCTGCCCTGAGCTCGGAGCCCTACATGGGGCTCCATCTCATGACCCTGAGATCATGCCTTAGGCTGAAACCAAGAGTCAGATACTCAACCGACTGAGTCACCCAGGCACCCCTTATTTTTTATTCTTGGCTACCACTGGAGCACATTTCTGGGGGACATGGGAAAACACCCATTATGCACCATAAATATTTTCTTGGCAGGGAGAGTTCTGTTTGAACAGAGGTTACATTTAACAAATGAAAATAATCTTGATAATTCTGTTTAGTAAGTTGTATTTCCATTAGGATTGAAGCTTAAAATCGAGTCCTGTAATGTGTCTATTCTTAGTTTAGAGCAGACGGCATGATTAAAGAGAATTTCCTTTTGATCCTCAATGTTTGACAGAGAGCGAATGGTCAGGACCACACAAGATTAGCTGAAGTTGTCGGGAAGTAAACTTTTAGAAGGGAAATGATTAAGCTACTTTCCTACACAAATATGAATTTTTGGAACTATTTCCTGAAAAACTTCTACACACCTCTCTACAGCATTCTTCTAATAAGACCACACCTGGGAAGTTGTGTGTTTTGCTCAAGGCATTTTGCTGGAGAGGTATTTGAAAGGTATCAGAGAGATAAATGAAACCACCTGGAGCCTGTCGCTTGGGTGGCGATCCCGGGCCTTCCCGGATGGAGTTCTGTTCGCTTTACTGCCGCTGTCAGGCCCTACTTTGTTCTTTACGGCTCCTCCCAAAACAGTATCCATCAAAAGGTGTCAATCAGGGTTTCTAGGTGGCAGCTGCTCCACTTTTGTGAAGAGTTGTTATTAAATATATGTGAATAATATTGATAATGCCTATTTAAATATTTAGGAGGGCAAAAACATGACCCAAGTCCTGGAGGAAGGTAAAACTGCTCACAAAATCAGGAAGCCCTGGGCAGAGCAAAAGTACCTCAAAGGTGTTAAAAAATTGTTTCCTTACCAAAAAATATTAAGGTCTAAGAGAAAACCTGGGAGAAGAATATTCAATATGAAGAAGAGTATCAAAAACACTTGAGCAGCTCTTTCAAAATTGTTGTCATTATGCAGATTCCTTAAATGTGCCTAATATTTTGAATTTCAAGAACTTATAAAAACATTATGTGAAATAGAATTTGGAGAATCCCATGCTAATGATAATCATGTATTTCTTCAGGTGGCTGACCGAGAGAGACATTATTTTTAAAAAAGGCGTTTTTAATGCTTCAGAACCGATCATTTTTTAAAGATTAAAAAGAGCCTTTTGTTACTGTAACATTTGTGCATATTTATCATAGAACGATAGAAAAAATAAGCAAAAGTAAAAAAGTAAACTCTGTATTAAGATCACACAGATATTTTCACTTTTAAAACCTTGTTTATGTACTCAATGAATTTTCTCTATATTTAATCTAGATTTAGATTTTTATATATATATATACGTAATAGAACATAAAATGAGCTCAGACTACCATGTTATTTTGCAACTTTTAAATTTTCATTGACAGTCACTCTTTCTGCATGTTAATCGGTATTGATTTTATCAGGAGATTCAGATTACTCCAATATTACCCAAACTATCTTTACTATTTTGTTTGGCCAGGCGGGGATTCAATACGGGCTCATTTGTTGTATTTATTTATGTCCCTTATGTCTCTTTTAATCTAGAATAGTTTTGCTGTTGTTGTTGTTTAGTTTTCATTTCAAAGACTTGTAAAAAAGCCTGGGCTGGTTTTCCGATGAATGATCTGTCTTCATGACTTGTCTGGTTGTTTCCTTGAGGTATCTTGTAACTTATTTCTCTATCCCCTATATATTCTGCAAATGTGAATATGAATCTGAAAGCTAGATGGATTCAAGTTATTTTTCCCCTCCAGAATGCATTCTAGATGTTATTGTGGACTTCATATTTTATCAGCCCAGGAGGCTCATAATATATGCCTGGAACACCATAATGGATGCTGAGTTTGACCATTAAATTATAGTGGTGACGGATGCCCCATAGCACTGTTTGGTGCTTTCCTGTAGAACTTGAAAGCAGCATATGCAATTATACTTGGGTACTACATAAATGTCCAGTTCCTCCTCTACTTTCTACCTAATGGTTTTAACATTGCCTTTGGTCTTTTGACCTTGCTGATACTGTATTCCAGCCTGATCTTTTTGGTTTTAATGTAATCAGACTTATCCATCCTTTTTTATAGTTTCTGGATTTTAATTGTTTACAGAGGCTTCCCTTACTGCAAAATTAATAACTTTATAGTTTAAAAATTTTAAGTATTTAGATCTTCATTCCATTTGTAGTTTATGCTGGTATATGATATGAGGCACACATCTAACTTGATCTTTTTTTTTTTTCACAAGTTGTACCTGTTTGATCTAACACCCTTTATTAAAAAGCCCATCTTTGGCTTAGTGATTTGAAAGGCTGCCTTTAACCTATACTAAATTTCCAAATGTGCATGGTTATATTTCTGGCTTTTTTGTTTCATTTCCTGTCTTTTTGTATGTCAATACTATTAATTTTTGAGCCTCATGATACAGTATATTATCTAGTAAGGCTAGTCCTATCTCATTTCTTTTTCAGACTTCTTCCTGCTGTTCTTACTTACATGTTTTTCCATATGAACATCAGAATCTATTTGTCTACTTCCATTAAATTACCTGTTTGCATTTTCTAGTTTATTTTGAATTCATAAATTATTAAAGATAATTGACACCTGTAAGATTTTGTTTCCTTCTATCAAGCGGCATGACAAATCTTTATAT
This sequence comes from Ursus arctos, assembly GCF_023065955.2. Taxonomy (NCBI): domain Eukaryota; kingdom Metazoa; phylum Chordata; class Mammalia; order Carnivora; family Ursidae; genus Ursus; species Ursus arctos. Next base: position 27,067,730 of record NW_026622985.1, on the reverse strand, counting down.
CCAAGTCTACTTTTGTGCCCTTCAAGAGTGTGTTAGAGTGTTCTTTATGTAAGAATCATTCCTTTCAAAACGACTAATGTCTGTTTTATGTTTTATTACTCCCAAACCTATAATTTGGAAAGCGTGTACACATATATAACCTGACATTAATACTTCCTCCTCTTTCCGATGGGCTAGCATACCTTTATAAAACGTCTTAATTTCTTCATTTCCTGCTGTCTCCTTTCTTTTTCATGTGTGCTTTTTCCTAACATATTATTGCCATTTGCTTTTAATTTATTATATGTTTGAAGCGAGACCTTCTTTCAATACCCATGTTAACTCTCCTCTATGTGTCTTCTTTTTTGAAAGACATCTTTATTTTTTTTTTACTTTTTTAAAGACATCTTTATTTTAAAATGAGGCTGAGCCATGTTTTAAGTCATATAAACTCTATTTTGCTGTTCTTAAGATACAGACTTGACAGTTTAACTTCAGAATTTAATATCTTAAGATATAAATTGATTTTATTTTGAAACAAAGATGTCCGCGCATTTCTAAGCCCACAAATAATACTTTTAAAAGTTAGTAATTATGCAGTGGAAAATAAAATAAACTATGCTCACCTACTGTGTCTGTTGTTATTAGAGAATCTGATGCTATTACTAAAATTAGCAAATGTATTATAAAGTAAAAATATGGAGATATTAGTAAAATTAAATTCTATTATTTTTTTAGAAAAACAGTACAAATATCGAAATTAATGTTTCGCAGTTTGTTCCCTTTTAGTTGATCTGAGAAAATAAATACTGTTCTGGAAAATCATAGACCTAGGCAGTGCTCACCTCTCACTAGTGAAGTAATTCATGGGTATCTACATTTCCTAGTTCCCTGTCACAGTGTATGTGATAGGACACTTCTGCGTTCTGGAGAAACTAAGCTATTCTAAAAGGATTGGTAGAAGGAAAAAAGAAAAAGCCATTACCACATGAAATACAGTGTAGTAAAAGAAAATAGGTAAAAATAAATAAATTTTAAAAAATAAAAATAAATTTAAAAATTGTGAGTTAAATAGTGAAATAATAGTTGTCAAATACAGTAAGAATAAAAATATATGGCTTAACTGAGAACAACTATAAAAACTAAGCCACCAATTATAGCAGAAAGCACATTAAAACTTAATATGAAAAATTTAAAGTAATTAGTGGATGAAGAAAAACTGATATTCTTATAGCAAATAATTTTAGAAATACATGAGATCTCTTTTTTCAGGTAAAGGAACTAATTCTTAGAAAGGTGAAGGTTACTTACTCAGATAATCCATCTTCTTATTTGAAAATTAAGAGTGAAATTAAAATTTTCCGAAAATTAGTTTAAAATATTTTTTGCTAAAACATACTTTATGATTTAAATGTATTGCCTATTAATAGTGCTAAATGTCATGAGAAAATTTATGCACAAGTAACTACATAATAGTTTTTTGATGGGAAAGTTACATTTAGTACTTCTAAAATAAGTGTAATTTCCTTGTTTAAGCCAAACATGATTAATATAGTATTGTTTTCAACTTTTTTTCATTAAAATTGAGATTTGAGGAATGGCCACCTTATAAATCATCACATTGTAATGAATAAGGTAGGAAAATTAACAATACTGAAGAACTCATGTTAATGAATATGATGTTCTAAGTAAGCAGAAGATGGGATATATGTATAGAAACATTAATTTATATTTTCCTGGGAGAAGAAAGGAGCATACATGTTCAGGTGCTAGGTTTATGAAGACATGGCATTTAATATACCTTGGCAATATTTTATTGACCCAGGCAGTATTCTATATCCACAAAACCATTTTTTGTAAAAGTCCCTTATATTAACTTTTTAAAAACTTTACTAATATATAACTATCATAGAATATATAAATAGGAAATACAAAATTAAAAAAAGTAAATGGCTCATAATTTACTCAGAGATCTTAACATTATTGTGCTCATCTTTTTAGACAGAGATGTATACACTTTTTGTCCTCTAAATAAGCTCATTTCATAAATACTGTTTTGTAACTGTGTTTCAAACTTCTTTTCATGTCTTATTTCATCTGTGCTGTAATTTCTATTTGTGGACCATTTAGATTTTCTTTCAATGATTTCACATTATAAATGTTGACATGAACACCCTGTAGCTAAATCTTTATCAACTTTCCTATAATTATAGTTGCCAAGGTTGCTAATATATCTCTATAGGTTTAATAGTATTCCTATTGTGAGAATCTCTGGCATGCTTAACTGGAAGACTTTAATCAATATATTAAGTATGATATATAATGAAAGCCATTACATATTAAATTATATCGTGTAATGCAAAATGGCATATATGTGAGGGAGGCATCATATACACTATTTCACATAAAAAACTATTCTGAAGGTTACACATAAGGTTCATTTTACTCTACAAAACCAAGATGGCTTACCATATTTTTCCCATGCAGACTTCTGAAGAAAAATTAAGGAAACTTTCTCCTGATCTTTAAATGTTCTTTCTTGTATTGGAGAAAAGTGAATGGAAAGGAAATATTCAAAGCAACAGGTCAGTTTTCCAAGGTCAGTTTTCATTAACCAAGGCTGTGAGGTTTTTAAAGTAGTAGGTTAGCAATAAAACTCCTTCCCAAATGGGCTATAGGGATTAAAACAGTGAATGAGTGGGTAAACAGTTGTGTTAATCTAGGATCCACTGAAATTAAACCTTTTAATCTTTTCTTGACTTTTGTGATTTACTAAAGCATTCTTGTTAATCTCATTATTGTTATTACAGCTATTTTAGACATCAGAAACTAAAATCGTGTTGATTATGAATTGGTGTAAAAGACTCAGATCTAAAAACAAATTTAAAATACATCAATACATGAATAAAAAATAATTCTGGTATCTTCAGATTATGAAAATAAGACCATTTCTATTGGAATAAACTGAATTATATCACACTGCAGAGCATTCTTAATGTCTTTGAAGAATGAGACCTATGTATTTTTTAGGTCACCTGACACGATTTTAGAGATCTTTGAATTGACTTATAATGAGGAATTGGTTTAAACAATTGTAAATACAATCTTCATCACAGGTTACAACTTCCTACAGCTTTAAATAATGAAAAATCCTCTTGTTATTGATTGGTATGAGGGTTTGTTAATATTAGGGAAAGAAAAAGCTATAATTGGATTCACTTAAAAAGAAAATTGCTGGGAGAGGGGAGGTATGTAGATTGTAATTGCTGTAATTCTAAAGAAATCTAAGTTCTTCCAAATGCTTAGTAAAACGAAAGGTGGCTTCAATTTCATGTGGAAAAATCCTATTATAACCATGTCTATTAAAGCATAGTAGACATACGGAAATAGCTTGTGACTCAACTGAACTTCTATATATAATACATTTACGGTATTCCTATAAAATGCCAAGATCAAAAGCAGTTATCTACTATATTACTTGGGACTCTTTTACATATAGGCATTATCATTTAGGATTACAATATATTCAGAGTGGCTTATATTGGAATTAATTTTGATATTCAAATATGCTTTCCTCCACCTACCTTTTTGTTGGCCACAGGGATTGTCTTGTGCTGTTTCAGTGGATGTTAGTTAACCAGCTTTTAAGAACAAAAGATTTTGTTAAACTTATTTCATAGGGCTTAAGTGCTTTACCTACACCCTTTTAAGGAATGCTAAGGCTCCTAGTGATTTCATGAACAATTGTGCAGTGTGACTAAGTCTCACTAAATTAGAATGAGTTAGGTTTCCAAAATCTAGTTGAAGGGATATTGAAACATTACATTTTAAACTAATATGTTTAGTCATTAAAGATATAGGGCTATCACTGCTCTAAGACTATGAGTCTGAGTAATTACTTATTTATTTATATATTTATTTATTTACTCTTGAGAGATTTTATTTATTTATTTGAGAGAGAGAGCAAGAGAGAAGGAGCAAGGGGAGGGGCAGAGGGCGAGAGAGAGAAGCAGACGACTCGCTCAGCAGGGAGTCTGCCTTGGGACCCTATGCCAGGACTCTGGGATCGTGACCTGAGCCAAAGGCAGACACTTACCCGACTGAGTCACCCAGGCACCCAAGAAATTATTTTTTAAAATAATTACGAAAAAATGCGAAGGTAAAGTAAATTTTTAAATGACAATTTGACTTACTGGAGTTAACTATGGAACTATAATTAGCCTTACTATCCTCTAAGAAGCCATGACATCAAATAAGCTTTTGTGAGTATTTTATAAAAATATTTAAACAAAAGGCATTTAAGTCAAGACACCACTGTATGATTTACATGTGAAGACATGTTACCACATGGAAAATTCCATTCTAAAATTTCCCCCCAAACCTCAAGGGTTATCCACTGAGGCAGCAGCACAGGCTGTGACATGAAGGTCTGTGGTGATGAGCAGCCGGAGTCCTTTTTCCTTTTTGGTATTGAAACCATATCCAAACCTCCAAACCTTCAGACCCAGGGACTTGGGAACATGCTGAGGCTCACTCAGTGGGGCTAGCAGAAATTAAACACATAAAAGAAAGAAAGACAAGAAAAAGGACATTCTTCACAAAGAAGGGTTGCAAAAATTTGTGTTCATTATCTGGATAACATTTTAACTGATGTTATTTTGAGAAATAAAATTACAACATAAAGTATGTATAATAAATATATTAGTAAATGATAGGTTGATTTAGTGCAATTAATCCTCCTTTGCTCTGACACCTGGCGTATTGCTGAAATTCATTGTCCTAAATTACATGAAACCAATATTCCCTCTCCACTTCCTGTCTGTACAGGTTGCAGTATTCTCTCCTGCAGCAGCCTCCTACCTGAGCTGCCCTTTTGACCTCTAACAAATTCTTCCAAGGCAGCTAGACTTTCAGGTCATTTATCTTTCCATTTATCGCTCTGGTTCAAAATCTTTTAATGGCTTCCCATCACCCTTAAACTAGGGTTGCCAGATAAAATACAGGATAAGTGCTATTGTATTATTGTAGTACTTATACTGGATGAGATATTTTATAATAAAAGTTGTTGTTTACCTGAAATTCCAATCTGCATATTTAGTTGTAATATATGTGTATTTGGCAGATTCACTAAGTCTGTCACCCTAATTTAACCCATAAAGCAAATCCTTTTATTGGACTACAAACCTGACTCACTCCGGGGCCTGCCTATCTTGGCTGCCATCATCATCCTATATGAGTCTCTACCACAGTCTTCTCTACCATTTTGTTGGCAAACTGCATGGTGACCCATGGGCATATTGTCAAATCAACTTACGGTCTCTACCCGCATGAAAAAGAGAGAGAGGAAAAAGAAAGTACAGTAGTCCCCCCTTATTGGTGGTTTCGATTTTTGCAGTTTTAGTTACCTGCAGGTTTGGTTACCAGTGGTCACTCACCATCCAGAAGCAGATGTTCCTCCTCTGTCATATTGTCAGAGGGTCAGCGGTAGCTTCAGCCTGTATCACAATGACGTCATTTCTCACTTTTTCTCATCACGTAGGCCTCTATCATCTGATGTCATCACAAGACGGGTGAGTACAGTACAGTAATATTTTGAGAAGGAAAGATAGTTTGAGAAAGATCACATTCCGGTAACTTTTATTTCAGTGTTTTGTTATAATTGTTCCATTTTATTATTAGTTATTGTTAGTCTCTTACTGTGACTAATTTATAAATAAAATTAAACTTTAATATAGGTGTAAACGTATCTGAAAAAACAGTATATGTTGTTTCTGTACTATCTGCTATTTCAGACATCCACTGGCGGGTTTGGAACGTCGCCCCCCAGGATGGGGGGGGGCAACTGTAATTGAAACAGAGGTCAAAGTGCGTAACATGTAGGAAGGAAAAAATGTTCCATAAAACTCTTAAGTTACATATGTGTGTCTGTCTGTCTGGGTGTGTACTAGATGGCAATATAAAATCGGTTTCCTACTGTGGGTCAGAGTCAAGTATTTTGAAAGCCACGTCCTAGCCATATTGCCCTTCATTCATTTCCTCAAACCTGAGAGTGCAACCACTTTCCTGATTCTGGGCCTTGGCAAGTGCTGTTTTCTCTGCCTGGTATAATTATCTTCACAATACCTTATTCCTTTCATGTATCTGGCTCCTTGTCATTCTTTGGTTCTAAACTTAAATGGCACTTAAGAGGCTTAGCACAGTGGTATCTGTTGGGTAGGGAAAGCCTGCTTGGCCTTCCTCTAATGATCTGGGACTGACACATATTTTGAATGGTAACTCAGTCTCTCTCTTTCACACACACACACACACACACACCCCCTCAATTTTATTTGAATATATAATCAAAGGAAAGTTCGTACTTTTCTGAGTAGGTTCTATATAATATATATAGCATGTAATGTCACTTTTTTTTTTTTTTTTGAGGTGTATTTCAGTATCCCTCTTTGTTAAACACAGTGACAGATAATGAAATCTAAGAATAGGAATCTGCTTCCTTAATGATTTTTGTTGATCTAATTATTTACATATTTGTTACAGTGTATAAGTACCTGATTATTGGAAAGTGGCCTTCCGTGGGGTGTTCTGGTTTTAATCCACAAGAGGGATTCATATGTCTTAAAGTGAAATAATTTGTAGAAATCTGTTTTGAGAATCAGAGAAAAACTCTTCTTAAATATGCTTACGTGGACTAACAGCATTGATTTGATTCTAAGTGATACTTATAAAAGCCTTTGCATAATGTCACTCTTTTCCATTTATACAGACTTCTAAAAAAATGAGCATGCTTGTCTTCCAGCTACTAACAACAGATGTGCTTAGCATAAAATATCAGAAGTAGATTTTGCAGACTGTAGCTAAGATCTAGTAAAATTGGAATGAAAATTGGCCTTCAAGGGAGCTGTCTGCTATTTTCTTCTGCAAACCTGTTTCTTATTTTCCTTAGAAGTGAGGGGGAAAGGATGAGCTCTCAATCATGCTTCTGCCTGAGCACTGCCTCTGCTTACCATCTTTTTCAAGAACTTTTATAAGAAAGTTCAAATTGGTCCTTGTTGTAGAGACCCTCAACAAAAGATTTTTAAAAGTAATCTCTTATGCCACTTTTATCTGAAGAAGTTTTAAAATTCAATTCCCTTTGTCATAGAGAGGTATCAGCCATGAAGCATCCTTTTTAATTTTTTTTCTAAAAATTGCTTTGAATGTACGTAGGAGCAATAAGGTAAACTGAAAAGCATATGAGATTGCCTCTTTTAATTTATGACAAAGAAAGCTACTGCACATGCTTCTTTTAATATTTATAAGCACTTTTCTAAAATATTACATGCTACAGCACCTCAATTTTCCTTTTAATAGCAATTGTGAGAGGTTTTCAAGTTCCTAAGAGCAATACTTAAATTTACCCTGATGTTCTGGTATATTATATTTGTGTTAATAATTTTGGAAATACACTGGTTATTAACAGTAGCTTACATTTCTGTAGCATTTTGCAGTTTCTGAAGCAGAAATTTATTCTATTAAATTCTGAAATACTATTTTTTCTCAAAGTTTTGTAATATGTTTGTGAAATTTTAACAAACTAAGTTCAATTTTTAAGCTATTTTAAAAAAAATCTCTCCAAGACCATGTATCTTTTCCATTAAATTTTTTAGTTGGCTTTATTCAATTATGATATGAAACAATATATTCTTTATTAAATCTTTTAATCATCAGAAAGCATTGTGTAGACATTTTGCAAGCAGATAAAAATAATCTCTTCTTATAGAATTATAAGTCTTTATTTCAAGGAGGAATAATGAAGGAATAATGACATTTTGTTTATTTATTCAGATTTATCATACCGTACATTTCTAGAAATACTATGCAGCTGAAATACCATGCAAAGAAATTGACCATACCAGTGTGTACCCCATTTTTTTGTGGAACTGATTAGTTTTGTAATACTTGCATGATGACAAACCAAAAGTTTGTTCCGCATTAATGCACAAATAAAATTTATTCTTTGATTTGCTACTGCAGAATACATTTTCAAAACTAGTCACTATTTGAAAAATTGTTTCTGACTTGTGGTTGGCCAGAAGTCTTGATTGCAGAACAACCCCATTCCTGAATGTAGGGCACGAGGCAGCTGTTGTTTTTTCTCAGAACTTGACAGTTGCAGTAGTTTAAAGCCAAGTCTTGATGCTTCCCTAAATTAGTTATCCTCTTCTCCCATGTACAGTCACTGCCATTTTATAACAGTTGAGCATCAAGCTCACTCTTTTCTTGGATGAGCACACCCCTGAAATCACAGTAGTGACTGAAAGTTCGAGAGACCAACATTTTTGGTGATCCTGAATTCACATCTTAATATAAAAATTCTTACAAAAGGAACATAGTAAGTAAAGAAACAAAAGAAACTGATATTGAAACCATAAAATATGTCTGTGTTATGTTTCACTTTTGGGATTTCATCTACAAGTTTTATAGTCCCCAGGACTTGGTCTGTGTTGTGTATCATGCAACACTTTGAGAGCCTTCTAGATATGATTTTCATCATGTTATGTGATTTTCATCATGTTCCCCTTTCTCTGTCTCTTCTTAACCTGCTACATAAGTAACAAAGTTCAGTAGCAAGTAGCTGTAGTGATAAATTTGCATGTCAGGGCTTTCCTGGAATGTACTGAAATGTGTTCTTCAAAATGTCCAGTTTTACTATTCAAAAAACTGGGAATTCTGCAAAGCCTCCAGAAGGGTCATGCACACTGGGATTTTAATTCTAATATTTTTGCTTATGCCGGTAATAAGATGAATTGGAATTGTTTTCAAAATGTCAGGAAGCATATGCCGACAGCATCTGTAGATCAATTGTCATTTCATGCTTATGGCTGAATGGAACAAATTGAAATGTATGGAATTTGGCGTGGCTCTACTAGCTTTGCAAAGGACACTGCCTGGTTGAAAAAACCATGGTGGCCATGAGAATGTGCTTCTCAGCTCTCCAGCTGCTTAAGACACTTAGGGAGCTTAAGTGTCCAAGGGCCTGGAAGTTGCACTCTGAAATTCTCATTGTTGCTTGTGCCAATGGGCTTTGCTTACACCGCTCCCTGCCATTCATCACGGCAGGGGTACTGAGGCGAGCATGTTCCTGGGAGATGCGGGACTCCTCTGATGAGTAATTTTGGCTTAAGGACTCATAGACTGCCTTGTCTAACTTTTCTTGGAACTGAATGGCAGTCTGAGATGCCACCACACTCACTCCCTCACTCACTCGAACCTTCCTTCTTTTCCACCCACTTTTTCCACCAGTCAGATTTGTACCATGGCCTAGTGACTTCACCTCTAGTGCCTTCTCCTATGAGAGTTCTTTCTCATTTAATCCTGATTTGGTGTCTGCTTCTCAGAGGACCCGGATTAATACAATAACCTATTCTTACATTGTGAAGCCTTAAAGAATCCTCTTCGTGAACATGTAGATCTATTAATTTGTTATTATAATTGAGTGCAAGCTTGTTACAAAATATCCAAGGTCAGAAATAGTTTCATAAGCAAATTCAAATAATTTGGTGAGTGGATAGGTTAAAAATTACAAACTAAAAGAAGTGCTTTTTATATCTCCATACCTAAAGATATAGCAAGAAAATATAGAGCTTACCTCCATATCACATAAATTAACAATAGGAATAAATGATTTTTTGTAGTGTGATTGGAATTAGCATGTAATCCACAAGGGTTGAATAGTAACTTACTTTATTAGTGAGGCTTTGTGTGTATTCATATTTCTAATATCAGGATTGTAATGGTATTTTCATGTTTTTATTTTCATGCTAGAAATCTAGACCATCTTTAGACTATGATCCCTCATTAGTCCAAAGACCCTTGAGGAGACAGACTATGATTACTTTATTTTGTATTTCAGGTACCAATGAAGGCCAAATTCAGAGAAAGTGCACAAGGACTATTCTCACACCTTCTTACTCAAATTGTTGTCAAGGCCAGAATTACTGGCATCACCTGAGAATTTTTAGAACTGCAGGATTTAAGGTCCCCTCCACATTCTACTGATTCCAAGTCCGCACTTCTCAAGATCTCTAGGAAGTTTATGTGCACATTAAAGTGTGAGATGCTGTGATCCAGAAGACTTGTCTAGTGATTGTTCATTCTTTCTATATCCTCCCTCCTAAAATAAAACCCCTCGTTGTAGTCGGGTAACTTCCTCTGCCTCACAGCCATCTGATTCAGGGCAAGCTAGTAACATCTCTAGCATCAGGGGAGAAGCTACATTTATCTAACCTAGGGGAGGCCTGATCCTCTTTGCAAATGATTTGTTTATTCATAGGCCAATGAGGTGGGAGGAAACATTCTCTGGGGAGAGCCCTTCTGGGTAAGGTGTTATTTAGTTGAAAAACAGCAAACACCCTTTTCTTTTCTCTTGATTTTGTTGTGTCTTTATGGGACTCCTAGTACTGTTTTAGCTTCTTTCTACTCGCCTGATAACATAGTCAACTGAAAGAAGATGGAACCATGAGACAAAGAGAGCCCTGACCTATTTTGAGAAATAGTTTTCATCATTGGAAACCAAAACCTTATTGATCTTTTTTCAGGCCAGCTGCTCTGCCACCTTTTTGAGTGTTTGATAAGGACAGTTCAACTTCTGGAAGCTCTTGTCTTCCATGGCCTATGGGACTCTAGCCTCTCCTTCTGATCTCACTCGTCTGAAAACTTAAAATCAGCCTTCTTCACTGCCTTCTTTGTGTTTAGGGTATTACCTGTGTATAGCTTGTATTCAAGACATTTAATCAAATTCAGACAATCAAGATTATTTCTGGTGGGTTCCCCCCAAATTCCATTTCCTTTCACCATCACCCCTTGCAAGGGAGATATTCTTTCCAATTTGTTCAATCATCAAATTTGGTATATGTTTTGCGATACTGTGATTTATAAGAAATACATATTTGGCCATTCAAAAGACCAAAATATATCTCTCATATATACTTGGCCTTCACCATGGCTCCTCAAACTTTTCCTGAATGATAAGAGCAATAGGAGCATCTTTTGTTATAATATTTGGTCTCTTGTCTTTAGTTCCGAAAACAGTTTTGGAGCCATAGAGGTAATATGGGTGTCTTGTTATTCATAACAAGCCCCTTGTCACCACAACTAGGTTTATGTTAAAGAGGTGACTTTTGGAAAGCCCATAAGGATGGGGGCTGGTTGCTAGGGAAACCAACCATGAATAATAGGTTGGAACTTTTATTCTCACCCCCTCATTTCTAGGGATAGGAAAGCTAGAGGCTGAATCAATCACCAGTGCCCAATGAGTTAATCATTTATGCCTATTTAATAAAGCTTCCATAAAAGCTCAAAATTACAGGGTTCAGAGAGCTTCTGGGTTGGTGAACAGGTGGAAATGCAGGGATAGTGGTGCTCCTGGAGGGCAGGGAAGCTCCATGCCCTTTCCACATACCTCGCCCTAAGCATCTCTTCTATCGGGCTGCTTCTGAGTTATATCCTTTCATAATAAAACAATGTGAGGTTATTAGTAAGTAAAATGTTTCCCTGAGTTCTGTGAGTCTCTCTAGCAAATTAATAGAACCTAAGGAGGAGGCTGTGGGAGCCTAGATTTATAGCCAGCTGGTGAGAAGTATAGGTGACAACCTGGAATTGTGACTGGCACTTAAAGGCGGGGGGGGAGTTGGGGGCAGTCTTGTGGGATTGAACCCTTAACCTGTGGAATCTGACGCCAAGTAGATAGTGTCAGAATTGAGTTGAATTCTTACACACCCAGCTGTTGTCAGAGCATTGCCTGGTGGTGTGGGGGGAAAAAAAACCCTCTTTAACATATTGGAATTGTGATCAGGATGCATTTAAGTTTTTTAACAGCATGTATCAGTTCTATATTGAGTTGTGTAATCTTTAATCTTTTATCCTAGTACCTTGCAGTTTTTAATCTAGTATGTTTTTATCATGACAGAAAGATTCAATTAAATATTGTTTCAGTTGAATTTAAATCAAACGATTCTCTTAAGGCAAACACCTATTTCTATGCGCCTTGTTGTTCTATGTGTATAGATTCTACCTCTTCCAGCTTTCACTCTGAGTGGTCAGTGTCCAGCAGTTAGATATAGTCCTTATAGAATAAATATATTAACAAATGATTCACATAATTCCAAATGTATAAAGTGTTAATTTTATTACTCAATTACTTTTTCTCTTTACATGTTTAATTATTGAATTAGTTGGAGGTGGAGTAGGGAACAAGAATCCAGGGATACAAGCCTACATGCATTAAAAGCTTATTTAAACATTTGTCCTACTATCTCTTGATTGAAGGATGTAAAACTACTAGGGAAGAGCAGAAATAGTCATTACCATGTGAACGAGGACTAGAGTCAAGATACCACAAAGTTCAGTCTTTATTTAATAGGGTTGACCCTTTACATGGAAAAACTCCTGCTTTTGATTAAGAGCTAATTCAGGGGTTATTCAGAGACAATTACGTAAGACCTGGAGATTTCTCATGTGTATGCCCTCCTGGGATGCAGGTGCTTGAAGCAAAATCTTGAAAGAAATATAGAAATACAATTCCCAGATGATATCGTAGAATTATAAAGGATAGAGCTCTATTAAGAAGGAATTAGAGAAAATGTGTAAATTTCTTTACATCTATACAGACTTAAAAAATCCTCCTTTATCCGTATAATAAAGAAAGAAAAAGCTGACTCTCTAGTAAGGCAAAAGAGATATATTACAGAACAATTTGGTTCTGTAATATAGTCTATACTGCAATGACACCTAGGAAATCTATCAAGATTTTACAAAATTAGAAAACATACTTTCTTGGAAGTTTACAATTATTTGTGGCATAGTATGATACAGTTTATGGATTTGATCTTGAAGATGTTGTAAACAAGTTCCTAATTTGTCAAAGAGAGACAATGTTTGCAAAGGGACTATTTACAATGCTTATTTAATCATGGTGTAGGATATAGTGACCTGGTCTTCTGCATTATTAGGACAAATTCTTGGTAAGTTCAATAGTATCAAGTTCATCAAACTTGAGAAGGCTGCTTCATGTTGATTAAAATCAAAAGCGACATATATAAGCTACAATGCAAATTTATTTTCTTATGATAGAAATATAACTGTCATAGCACATTTCCTTTAGGCAAGCTACATGAGGAGACCATTATCCGAAGATTGCTGGTTGACAATAGAATAGGAACTGGTGTCTGAGAGGTGGGAATAGAGCAGAGAGGTATGTATATGATTTGAATATTTTATGCCCACAGGCTAAAATAGACAGATATATCCATTTTCTCAATAGATTCACTTGCTCATTCCAAAGAGGGGCCAAACTTTTGACTCAGGGCAATCTCTTACTTGTATAATGATGGATGGCTGCTGCCAAAACTCTCTTTTTATCCCATATACATTTCTCACAAAATCTGGGCACATTTTTTCTTCAGCAATGTTAATTTTTTAATCCATTTGCCATTATGTTCTTTTTGCTTGCAAATGATTCTATCTTCATATAATGATATCTCTGGCCTTACGTATAACATACATACAGTGTGTGGAATTTAGAATTTCACTCCGTAAGTAAAATCCCGTTTCTCTTATTTCCTACTGGATCATTTCTTGCCCTTCCACACACTGACCAAAATAGGCAATGGAAGCATAAAAGTAGATTTATAGAACCACACATGATATTGTCTTCTAATTAAGATCATTTTGCACATTTATATTTTTGTGAACTGTATTTTTACTACCATCATTTTGTAGAACAATGATGATTAATGAGATAACATTTCAAAAAATACCCAGTATCTGTTTCAAATAATGACATTTATATGGAGACATGGAAAATCTATATATAACATTTAAACTGCTACTACATACGTAACAAGAGTACTCAGTGACATTTATAAGGTGATTCTGTATGTGGCAGTTACAGGGCTGATTACAAATAATTTCTTAGTCTTTAATGAAAGATTAAACACTTATTTAAATCAAAGATTTTATGTGAATTAAAAAATAAATTGTATTGGATTACCTTGTATTTGAATGAGTTGATAAGTATTTCAATAATTTTGAAGCACATTTCTAAAGAGAAATGGAGCAGGGGAGAGTAAAGAGTGAAAGGTGACTGAGGAGAGAGATAAGGTGATAATTTATTTTATTTATTTCATTTTTTTAATTTTTAAAGATTTGTTTATTTTAGAGAGAGCAAGAGCATGCGCATGAGCAGAGGAAGGGGCAGAGGGAGAAGGAGAGAAGCAGACTCTCCACTGAGGATGGAGCCCAATGCAGGGGGCTTGATGTGGGGCATTATCTCATGATCCTGAGATCATGACCTGAGCTCAAATCAAGAGTCGGATGCTTAACCTACTTAGCCACCCAAGTGCCCCATAAGGTGCTATTGTAGATAGAATTGTGAGGGAAGCCCTAGCATTAGGGTAGGACATAAAGGAAATGAGAGGTATCCTCTGTCCTCTTGGATAACTGACAGCAGTGTGTTTCAGATAGAGGTAATTACAAGAGTAAGACTTTAAGACCACCTACACTTGAGCTTTTTAACAAAGAGAATGACCTTTAAGTGTGGCCATGAGTACATTATTCTACATACTGAAGATCTCAGATTGCAATGCAATCTAAAAATAAATGACCCAGAAAATTTGGGGGAAAAATTTTTTTAGTGCTAAAATTCGAGGGAATGTAGAATTCAGTCTCATTGTCCTATCACTTAAGGAGTGTGCATGTAACATATCTAGTATTAGTCATGCATTTCTCAGTGACATATTTGAAGAGAATGACAACTTGGATGTGGGAAGGTGGTGGTTGTTCTGTAAGGACACTCTTATGTCCTTATATACCATTATAAAGCATTATAAGTATTATAAATCAGCCCAAGGCTTGGTGTAAATTACTATATTCATTAAGAAATTGTTGTTTTACTTGAATAATAGAGATGAGCGAGAAAATATAACTATCAATAGGGTGAACAAATGAGGGCTGACCAATTGTTAATCCTCCATCAAACACAGTTTCTAAGTCTTAAAAAAATCTGTCATGAAAGATATTTTCCTGATATTTCCCACCTTTACGAAGTTTTCTCCTGTGGTATGGCCTCAGTGAACTCAGTAAATGCACGTAGCCCATTAGAAAATGCCAAAACAAGCCCTCTCTGACCTCCTGTCCTCTAAAGTTACAGAGATTTAGCCACTCAGGGCTCTGTAGACTGAAGTGTGGTGGGTAGAGAGGAGTATGGAAGGTACAGGTAGTTGTCGAATTTCAAGGATATCCCAGTGGAATCTCACTTTTTGTAATACCAATACTAAAATACCCGATTGTTCTTTTCAGCATATGGTCTAAATTCATACTGTTCTCTTTGACAGCACTGCTCTGCCCCACCACCTGCTGTTTTCTTTTCTGTACGAGCAATTTCTCATGTTTTAAGACTCAAGAGTGGAATTCACTTCTCCAACAAGGCTTCACTTACCTCTATCCTTATCTAGTTTTCGTAGGTACTGCATCTTTACTCAACAACACCATGTATCTCTTTTGGCGTAATTTAACGCGGTGTATTTAGACTTACCTGTTTCTATGTGTTTGTCTACTTCTGTAGTGTAATATAGTTTGTTTTAATGCTGTTTTGACTCAATTTGGGGCCCTGAGTAGAGGCAAGTTTCCCTTCTTGAGCAGCTAAATGAGCCCTGAAACCTTCCCTAATGTGGCTCTTACACTTTGGGCCACTATGCACAGGCCCTAATTGCCTCAGGGCTAGGTACCAGAATAGAGGCTCTCCCCATCCCCTATCTTGAACATGCAAAATTATTCAAATTAGTCAATCCACAGAGAGCCCACAATAGTTACCCCACACTTCTTGTCATACATATACTAGTATCTAGAGTTCCAGCTTGCTGTTATCCTGTCCCCAGGTGCAACCCCCTTTGTGACTCTATGCTGCAACTTTCTTTCAGAGCTACAAGTAACAAAGACTTCCGCTTTTCATCTGAGTGTCATTGCATTGCGTCCAACAATCTTTAAATTTTATAAAACACATGGCCAGTAGATCACTCTCTGGTCCCTATCAAGAATACAGGATGAATCCCTAGCTTCTAACCATACTAAGTTACATCTTCCAACCAGGGGGAGTCTCTCTTGGGAGCTTCCTACTTATTCTCACATTTCATTACTCATTCTTACAAACAGAACCAACTTGTGATCACTTGAGATTGAATTACATGAAAATGCCAATATTCAATATTACTTGACTTACCAAAATGGCAATCTCATCAACCTGATTACATATACCTTCGCATATAACACACCACATGTAAAGCATCTAGAGGTAGTAGAATTCATTCCTCATCTCCCCATGCATCTATGTTTGTCCCCACCCTTCTTCAGTCAAATAGGAATTGAAGTGATTGATTATAGTGGTAGCTCTTCTCGAACCAGTAATCTTACCGTAGCTCAAAAATAATACCTGTGTGCTGCTGACTCTTTGCAATAAGCAAGCAAAGTAGTGTATGCATCACTGGACAGAGATGATAACAAGGTCTCTATCCATATTCACCTTCTTCCCTAAGGCACCTACTGGGAAGGATAATTTAGGGTAGAATCTTCTCTCTTCACACATGCCTGTTACTGGTTTTCACCCAGAGACTTGAGTTTAGTACCTGATAAAGCAACCACAATGGAAATTAACCAAGGTTTAGTGAATTAAACAACAAAAACTAAAAGTAAAACCCAGCAATATTTAAGAAGGAAGTTATATAGCAGAGGTCATGTATTCTCACTGAACCCCCTGAGACAGAGATATGGGACAGGTCAACATTAGCAGTAGTACTGGACTAAGAACATCTTAAAATTTTTGGAATGATTAGCAAAGGCAAATATAATCTCCTAATCTCCTGAAATGAAATTTGGGCTGGTGATAGTTGAAGATGGAAGGGAGACAGTTTAGGAGTCCATTTAAACCTTAAACCAAAACATATGTACCAGCAATTCGTGTGTTATCAAAGAACATCGCATTGCAGGTTATTGGATGCTGGCTATCATTTTAATAAAGAGGTACCTTGTTTCCAAATTTTTCTGCATTCCTACTTAATTCCTTTGGGAAGTTTGGGTGATTTGAAGAGCAAGATTTAGGAAGCTGGGGGAGCTGGATGAAATCTTATCATCATAGCTCTAAAACCTTTCCTCTAATCTCTAAGAAAATCTTATTTAAACAATAAGAAAACAAATTGAACTAAGGGAATTGATTGACTTCAAGGACAAAGAAAGAAGCTTCAGAGAATTCAGAAACTATAATATAAGAGTGACTGGGATCAGAAGAAGGAAGAGAAGCGGGAGAAAAGATGTTTAATGTGGATAGAGACTATGCACACATACACACACACCCTTTTGTATTCCAGACAAAAGTTCCATATTATCACATTCAATTATTTTTCACAAAACAATTTCAATGATCGTCTATCCAGCAAGCAATTTTATCTCTGAAAGTTATGTTATTTCTTTTCATTGGGCAAAATGTGTAGGAGGAATCCCCATACATGTTTTCTTTAAGTAACCACTTAGGTGATTCATTTATTCTAGAACCACCTATTCTCACCAAGGTTCCTTTCTGACACCCTGAGAAATTATAGGAGTGACCCCGATAAATTCCTTACAAAAGCTATGAGAGTCTATCATAAGAGATTAGCTCTGAATGTATATTCCATATGTAATCAATTGCATGAGAGGCAAATGAAAATGTCATAGGTGATTTCACGTGTGAAAATGTGAGCGTCGTATGTGACAGAAAGGTAAAGGTACAATTTTTCACTGTGTCCTCTGTAATGAATAATGGGGGTGAAACTGTAAAGCATAACTGTGGGAAATTTGGCACTAAGTGGAAAGAGTATTTTTGGATTTCATTTGCTTGTATACGTATGTGTGCGTGTGTGCGCACGTGCAAACACATTCATTTTATTATTCATGACATAAGGCGAAAATTTGTTGATGGGACAGCAAAGAAGAGGGTATGAAAATGTTACGTTGCAAAAAGATTAAATTAGGGAAGAAGATGATATCAATTGTGGGAAGCTCACAATGGAAAATGAAGTAAAAAACTTCTAGTTCAGAGACATCTAATAAAAAGGAGAAAGGATCTCTTCAAAGACCTACATTGATTGTAAATTAAGTGATTGTTCTTGTAATATATTTTTTCCGGGTATTATGCTTACAAGTTTCCTAGTATACAAATGATTTGCCCCCGTGTTTCCCATCTCTCCCTGTATTTTGTAGAGCTTAGGTGCTAAAAAGTTCGCAGGAGTTTAACTGAATGTGGGTCACTAGGACTTGAAATCCTTAAACTGTCTGTGTTATGCTGTAGCCAAGTTTTCACTCTTATAATCATAATGCATTCTTAAAAAAAAAATAAACTTGCTGAGTTGGATGTGGTTTTAACAAATAAACAGTGCAGTCTTAACACATAATTCCCTGACTTAAAACAACCCGGTGATTCTTCATGGTCTTTAAGAGAACTGAAATCATGAGCTTGGTATAGAAGTTTTCTTCCCCTCCAGCTACATGCTATGCTTTCCCTCTTGAACTTCATCTTTCAGTCTCAGGTATAATTTGTGTTTCCTTAAATCCAAAACCTCTCTTGCATATGTTCTCATACTCTGCCTTTTCTTTCCCTTCATCTCCAGTCTATATTCCAAGTAAGCCTATTTCCTCCGACCTTCACTAAGCACACACACATTTGAAAGGCTAATTACTGCTCCTTCCAGTCTCAAGCAAGGTATTTTCTCGTCCAGGGAGCCCCACCTAAATTGCACTTCCATGACTTTCTCTGATTCATGCTTTCCCAGCATAGATTATAATCTATTTTAATGCTATATTTACTTACCTGTTAATTTGCTAACCAAAGAGTATACTCCTTGAGAACATACTCTGCTTCATTGTCTTTTCTAAATATTTGTTTCAAAGCAGTACTAAATAATGTACCCACTTTTTATTTCTTTTATTTAAATGCCTTCACCATCTTTAAAAAATTACTGGGTCCCCCTACTTGAAAATCACATTTTGAGTGATGCATTCCCAAGGAGCATAACAATTTTTTTCCCCCAAAGACAATAACTCTGCATTCTCTTTGGGCACCATTTAGTTTACCTTCAATCCTTCGACTGCAATGGAAGGTCATTTTGCAGAAAGGCAAATATTAGTCATATATATATATTTTTTTCTTTCTTTTTTTTTTAACCATCTTTTTACCCATTAATCAAAAGCAATGAACTGGTCCACTTCTTATCAAGGAAAGAAAACCATAACTTTTAAAATAATAATTGAAACAAAAAATTCATATGTTTGGCTACAGATACTCATACAGCGTATTATTTGTAATCATGACAATATTCTACTTTCATGTTAGCCTAAAGCAACACCTGTCTTCTGTAACTATTTTGAAAACTTATATGATGAAATACCTAAATAGGTTTGTAATTACATAATTGTATTTGGCAAAGATTAATGTTTTTACCTTTCTGGAGACTGAGATATAAAACCTCCAAATAATACAAATATTATTTATAATTAAGTTACAATCTTCAAAATAACACACATGCATATACACAAAACACACTATAATTTTTGGGACACAGAAGATATACTGTTTTTCCCAATTGGTAAAAATTTTCCATTTAATATGTATTTAAAACAATTTTAAACTAACTGAAACTAATCACAACATGGATTATAATATTTCTTTCTTAATTAAAAGAAGAAATCACATTGTACCCTGTTGATAATCAAGATTCACCATTAAAATTATATGTAAATAGGAATTGCTTTTGCTAAGTTGATGGAAAATTTGGAAAAACGTCATCAATAACCCATTATTTGAATTAAATCATTTAAATCTGTTTAGAAGTAAAATTGAGAGATAAATTAGTTCAGGCTATCTATAAATGAGTGAGATTTCCTTTGTAGTTTTCTCTTAAATGCTGTCAGAAGTTAAAGGCTTCTTCCAACCCATTTCTATAGAGTTTACTTATATATAAAATTGATTCTAATTTGGGTAAGTTCCATTCACTCAATGTTGAAATTCCATTCAATAATTCAAAATTGTTCTTAATTTTTAAACTTTTTATTTTGGAAAATTTCAAAAGCAGGTTAAAATAGAAAATACAGTATAATGAACCCTCAGTTACCTCATTACACATCTTATCACAAATATCAACTCATGACCAATGTCATTTCAAAAATATCTCTACCTACTCCTCCTTGTTCATTATTTTGACAAATTCCAGACATCATATCATTTTATCTGAATTTAAAGGAGTATCTGAAAAAAGTCTTATTTTTACAAAATAAAATCACAACACTGTTATCATACCCAAAATAAGAATATAAATATTCCATTAAATATCACTAAATAACCATCAAATTTTCGTGAATTTCTAGTTACTTTTTATAGTTTGCATGAGTCAGAATACAATTAAGATCTCCTGCTAAAAACAAGGCAACAGGCCCTAAGTGGAGTCACATGTTAAGTCCCACATTACCAAACCAAAATTTAATTACAGTTGCAGCTCTCCCAGAAATGGAATGTTAAACCAATCAGAAATTGATAAGCACTAATTTGGTAATCTGATAAGACCCCTGCCATCCTCTAAACAAAAGTAGCCTTGCAATAATCAACCTGCTTTTTTCATTTTTTCATGTGTGCCTAAGAGACTCCTAACTATATATAGGGAACAAAACGAGGGTTGCAGGAAGGGGAGGCGTGTGTGGGGGGTGGGGTAAATAGGTGAGGGGTATTAAGGAGGGCACTTGATGTAATGAGCACTGGGTGTTATATGCAAGCAATGAATCAGTGAATTCTTCCCCTGAAACTAATAATATACTATATGCTAACTAACTTGAATTTAAATTTTAAAAAAAATCTTTCATTTTGTACAGTTCCTTGAGGCTCTTTTCTATCTGCTGGATTGGCTGCTGCTCGATTCAAATCAGTTTTTGCACAAATAAACTCTTGAGCCTTTTACTATGTCTCAGTTTATCTTTTCGCAGTCCTGGCATCAGAAAAGGGAACCGAAGGAGACCCCTGACAGCCCACAGGAGCAATGAGCAACTAGGTATAGGTGCCTGCTACTCTTGGCTTCACTGCTTTCTTGCTGCCTCTGGATAAGTCCCTGTCAGATCCTAGCTCCACAGCTTTTGTTAAGAAATTTCAAACTTTCAGTTTTCTTTTTCCATACTGGTTCTGAAAACCTGCTGGAGTTGGACTGGGTCCAACTGAGAGCCCAATCTGGCTCCGGGAACAGACTGGTAATCACACAGAGCCGGTCTGAGTCCAGGATCAGACTAGGTCCGACTCAGAACCCGGACTGGATCAGGCCCCACTGGCTTCTACTTTCAGAGCCCAGACCGGGTCTGCGGACCGGCTGGTTCCTGCTTAGAGCCCGGACTGCATCCGGGGACGGACTGGTTCCTGCTTCGAACCCGGACTGGGTCTGGGGACGGACTAGGTCCAACTGAAAGCCCCGGCTGGGTCGGGGGACAGGCTGGTTCCTGCTTAGAACACGGAGTGGATCTAGGGGCGGACTGGGTCTGGCTTGGAACCCAGACTGGGAATGGGGATGGACTGGGTTTGGTTTAGAGCTTGGACTGAGTTAGAGAACGGACTGGGTCTGACTACTGGACTGGGTTCAGTGTGAGGCGTCAGGTGAGTAAAATTTTGTTTTAAGGCTGAACAAAAAGGTCAAATTTAGGAAAGACAACCTTGAATTACAGGGGCCTCAGTGGCGAACTTTTAACCTAGATAATCTTATCCATTTACAAGATGCCATAGAAAAAAAAAAAAGGGTGTCGGCCAAGCATTCACTATAGAGGGAAAATTATTTTTCCTCTTCCACAGTTTCTGGTGACCAGGATGAGACCTGCTGGGACGCCGCAGGCACTCCAGAGCCTGCAGACAGCGTGTCCTGGAAAAACTGGCGGAAACCAGCAAAAGGTGAGCGTTTTTACCAGTCCTCTCTCCTAGATCTCTATCTGTGGTATCTGGTTGAGAGAGGCTGTTAAAATTTCACGTTGTGTCTTTCCACATTTTTTAAGAATTGCCTTTTCTAAAATTTTATTTTATTTTATAATTATGCAGAATATTTCCATGGTTCTAAAGTCATAGTTACAAAGCAAGATACATTCAGAGAAATCTAGGTGTAATCCAGATATGATGCACCTGGTTTCCTCCCTCTCCTCCCATAGGTAAATATTTTAAAACGTGTACTTTTCCTTCCACTTTTAAATATAAGCAAATATATTTATACATACATTCATAGTATGTGTATATGAATATTTATATGTTCAAATCAGCCCTCCACCCTTTTTTCTTTGATAAGCAGTGGAAAAGTATATATACTTTTCTCTACATTGCTATTTTCACTTAACAGTATACTCTGGAGATCACTCTATGGCCTTATATAGAGATTTTATTCATTCTGTTTATAGCTTAATATACTCTATACTGTGAATTTTCCATGTTTATATGAGTAGCTACCTTTGGGTTTCCTTTTTCTCTCTTGTTTTTAAATCAGCTTTTACAAATAATGCTGAAATGAATAGACTTGTCATAGATCCGTCCATAATTTTCCATCACAAAAATATGAAAATAGGAAGTGTGTTTGCTGGATCAAAGCTCAGATACATATGCATTTTTTTTCTATTTGTAGCCAAATTCTCTCCATAATGGTTTTATTTTGGCATACCTTTACTGGTTTTTATAAAATATAGTAAATATGAAAGTACATTTAGTTTCTTAGACTATTGTGCTCATCATATGATTTCTTCCTTTAAGGATTAAATGTACTCGTATTTGAAATCGTAGATGCAGAATGAATAGAACAGTGAAAATTGAATTCCTCTTTAAAAGTTGGTCTAAATAATAAGGTGCTCAAACTACTAAATTATATGTATACATGTGGCAGTGAGTGCATGTCTGGAAATGATGCAACTGGATAAGTTATTATACCATAAATATTTTCTTATATTTATAGTCCCATAGAATTCCAGCATTAAAAGGCTTTAATACTTCCCAAATATTCCCTTTCCATTTTGCATTCAGTTTTGTATTGTTCTTTCTGTATTTGTGTATTTTCTAGTGGTTTTGTTTGTTTTTATTTGTTTTTTGTTTTTTTTTCTGAGATAACTCTCAAAAAGCCTTTAACCTGAAAATAATGGAAGTACAAGGGGAGTTTTTGCAAAGTGGAACATTTTTAAACACTTCTTAATTATTTTAAAGTCCTCTAGGTTGTTACCTCAGTATTATGAAAAGTAGTTCTTTGTTTCTGTTTGTTTACTGGCTAAGAGTTCCCTTAAATTACATATGGGTAAATCTTCCTTAGAGGACCGCAAGACCTAGGAATGATTTTAAGAATGCTTCATATTCAGCTCTGAAACTGGTTATGATCAAAAGAGCAGAAGATCAGAACATTGGTCACAAGATAGGAAGAAGGAGGACCAGGCAGAACAAAATAAAACAACAAAAGCACAACAGAGGAACTTTTTTTTCAGTTTTGAGCCACTTCTTCTCCTTCTTACTAGTCCTTTTCAGCCAAGCTTTGTTTTAGTACATACTTACTGCTTTTCCCTTATCTTGCATTCACACATCAGCTTGCTTTTCTGTGGCTTGTGCTGTTCTCTGAAATGCTCTCAAACTCTGAAACTTCCCAAGGTCACCACTAATAACCTGTTGACACTCTTCAGTTCTTAGCTTACTAGATATCACAGCTGCATTGTACACTGTTGACGTCTTCCTCTTTTTGAAACTTACTACTCTAGAATCAGGGGAACAATCCTGTCCTGGTCTCTTTTTCAGTCTGTAGACATTCAACTGTGGAGCCACCTATGGCTCTTTGCTCCACAAACTCTTCTTTTATGTAGGTAGTGTTTTGTTATTCCTCTAGTCCTCAATCTCATATATTTGTATGAGTCCACATAAACGTGACTACAGAGTTTCTGAATCATGTATCTTATTGTTTTGGGGTACCTCTAATTGGTTATCCCATAAGCCACGAAAACTCAAAATATCCGTCTTGCTACAATCTTCCCCATCAATATTTCTTATCTCAGTTTATGTCATGTTCATTAACATAATCTCAAAACTTGAGCTCTTTTTTCAAAATTTTTTTCCCCTACATGCACCTCTCATCAATCCTAGAGTCATAATATTTCTCTTGCAAGCTTCATTGCCTATATGTGTTTATCTAGGGACCAGTTGAAGCCCTCATCCTTTCA
This sequence comes from Ursus arctos, assembly GCF_023065955.2. Lineage (NCBI taxonomy): Eukaryota > Metazoa > Chordata > Mammalia > Carnivora > Ursidae > Ursus > Ursus arctos. The sequence continues at coordinate 27,043,493 of NW_026622985.1, read as the reverse complement.
TGCCTCTCAGTCCCTTTCATTAACTCCCTAACTTGTCTCCTTGCTTGGAGTCTTGCTTAAATTAAACCTATCATCTATAGTGGGGCAAGATTCATTTAAAATGCAAACTGTATGTTGTCACTGGCCTGCTTAAAATAGTCTTTGTAATCTCGTCACGTTAACAGATAAAACCCACATCAACAAGAAATGCCTATCTCCCTAAGCTCATCCTCTGAGATTCTTTGCCTCAAATGCCATGCATTTATTTTATGAGAAGGTGTTTCATAGTTCTGTGCCTTTGTGAATGTGTCCTTTAGTCAAAACACTCATCTACCAGTCTTCTTATCCTGCTAGGTTTTACATATGCTTCAATATCCAACTCATGAATTTCCCTAGAGCGATATTCTTATCATTTTCTGTACATCTTTATTATAGAAATAACCACAAAAACATTGAACTTCTATGGTTCCCTCTTTTCATAGCTATACTGTAACTGATTCAGTAATGGGGGTGATGTTCTTATGCTCTCAAACCCTAGGAAAACTTAAGGCATAAATAATGTTCTGTAAATGCCAGTTACGTTGGACTGAGAAATGTGTTAAAAAGTCAACATTGACTATGAAATTGGAGCAGACGAATTGGTAGAAAGAAACCCATACAGAGAAGAATTAAATCAGTGGGATTGAAAGAATGAGAAAGAGCTAGTAAGTAATATTTGGATGAATTGACTTATATCTTTACTTTTCCTCCTACAGCATTACTTAGTACCTGATTGCCTGTCATTATATTTACGTTAGGTGATTTCAGACCCTGGGTTGACACAGTTCTTCCATGAAATGCTAATTTTTTTGAAGAATTATTTTTAATATTAACTTTTGCCCTATCTATGTTATACTACCTATTAATATCTGCTGCTATGTAAGAGACACCTCAATAATGTTCGTGAGCTTTATATTCCCTAATTTCTGCTCATAAACATAGTACTTGAAATTAAATGTTTCTACTTAATATTATTCAATTCAAATTCAAATTTTATTTACAATATGGAAACTTAGCCTATAAGGTCTAAATATTTAGGTAAATCTAACCCTTAAAATTTAATTTTGATTTATTGCTATAGAAATATGATTTTCCACTTCAAAGAGAGAGAGCTTTTGTAGTATTCCTGGGACACCAGAAATTTCTAATAACTTTAAGTAAATGAACACTATACCAATTAAGTTTTTTTTACTCTAATTTATTATTTTTCATTTATTTTCCTTTTATAAACTACATATAACTCAGTCTCTTGAAAAATCTATAAAAAGAAAATATGACTGTCCTTTTTGTATATGGTGAAGGCCTCATATTTTGGAAGTTTATTCTCTCTTTGCAACCTTCTCTCTCACCGTTAATGACCTTTTATAGACTAATATTTTGAAATACTTCATCTTAAAAGTATAATACAAGTAGACTGTAGACTGGAACATGGGAAACTAAAATTGAACATGTGTTTAATTAGGGAGAGGTAAAATATGGGCAGTAGAAAATGCTGCACAAAGTAAGTGTTTATTTTCAGCATGTAAACTCCTTATTAAAGTGTTCAGTAGCCACAGAGGGGTTAAAGAATCAGATATCCAAAAATAATCTGCATGTTGATCTGTGCAGTTAATTCATAGACAGCTATGGAATTGCAGGCCTTGTTACTTGCACTGTATTTCTGATCCAGGTTTTTTGGTTCATATTTCATATTTCATGTTCATATTTATCAGACTTCTTTCTCTCTGCATATTACAGTGGGCACAGTTTAGAGAAAAATTGTTGGCAAGTTGTATTGTAAATATACCTGTATGTAAACCATTCGAAAAAAACTTGAGTCATTTCGGGGCAATCTGCACACTGTCAGGTTTTCCCACCGTCCAGCTCTACCTTTGGTAGAGCCTGAGTGTGGCCAGTGCAGATAATCCTTATGATATGAAAGATGGGGGCGGGGGAGGGGGTGCCTTGGTGGCTCAGTCCATTGAGCATTCTACTCTTGGTTTTGGCTCAGATCATGATCTCATGGGTCTTGAGATGGAGCCCCATGATAATGGGCTCAGGGGGAGTCTGCTTCAAGATTCTCTCCCTCTACCCTTCCCCCCACTTATATGCATGCTCGTGCTCTCTCTCTCTTTCTCTCAAATAAATAAATAAATAAATAAATAAATAAATCTTTTAAAAATATGAAACATTAGGAATTCTCTGACAAACAGTAGGAATAGATGACTTCTTCAAAGCAAAGCTTTTTAAAGTTCTGAAAAAATAGAAATTTAAATTTAAAAAATTCCATATGTAAATTCTGTCTGGAAGTTTATATGGTTCTTGCTTGGGATATTGCTAAAAAGACCTAACAGACTCAGCTTAAATTTGGAAATTACCTTTGGAAATAATATGGGTGGCAAAGAGTATTTCTGGAGAGTCTGGTAGGTAACAAATGTATACTAAACAAATTTATACTAAAAATATATTGAATATATAAATAATTGCTTTGTGTAAATTACATACATTATTTTACATACATCATCATATTTCAAAAATTTGTCTACAGTTCTCTTTCTATGTACTTTTGTGGGGTTCAATAAATTTAAGACCCATTTTATTAAATTCAGATATTTGTCATATGTGTTATAGCATTTTTGATCCTGTGTTATAAACTTGTTGTTAAACATCAGTTTCTCCCACAAGAAACCTTCTATTTGAATAAAAATGCTAGGTCATCATTGTATCCTTTCAGTCTAAATAGTTCATATTGCAAAGAACTATACTTTTTGAAAAAATAAATGTACATCTTTAAATATTACAAACAAGTCCAGTGGGAAAGAAGTAAAAGGAATAAATATAAATATTGCCACTATTGCCAAGGCATCTTATCTAATCTCTTTGTTTTAAAAATAATTTCTTAATTATTTATATTAATTTGGACCTAATTCTTCTTACTGGCAGTGAGGTGAACTAGATAGTTGTGTAATTTCAACATCAGGTTTAATTTTGGTATTAGGTAACATGATGTTTCACATACTGTTAAGTCTTTGGTTATATTATGCATTCCTGTAAAAGATAACTTATTTTAAATATTCATTTTACATGATGGCAAGTTTTAGATACATATCACTGTGTCAGAAAAAAACTTGTTATATCACACTTGGGAAGAAATCCACAATATTAATGTCCAGTGTCCATCAATTCGAGATTAAAATATAAATATTCAATAAGTTAAATAAGTTAAACTATTTAACTACTAAGTAAATTAAATAAATTCAGTTTCTCCCATGTTTACCATTTAAGTCAAAGCAATTGGTGGCATTTGAAAAAACTAATGGAAACTATTTTGTCTAGATATTAATTTCATTACATGTAAATATATAAATGAAGGTAGTCACATTCATAGGTATAACATATAAGTTTATATAAATTTATTATTATAAATGTACTTTATGGAAAGGAAAATGTACAAAAGTTTAAAAATATTACCTTATCTAAACGTAGAATTCCATGTTTTAAATAGAAATGTGTTGAGCCACCTATTATCAGGTGTTGATCATCTGGAAGATAATAATTTTGGTGTTATATGCTGAAAATATTTCATCTGTTAAGATTCAGAATATGGAATAAATTAGCTATTTCTTTAGCACCCCTAAGTCACCTTCTATCTTTGTGATACTTGTAAGTTCTTAAAATATTTGGCAGTTGAGGAAAAAATATATAGATTTAGAGATGTGGAAATATATACTTTAACACATTTTTCCATCTGGGACAGTTATAATTTTCACAGAGCAACACAATAACCCAAAGTTTATTTACCACTTGAAGAACCTCTGGACATGAACATTCATTTTGGCATCATATAAACCACCAAGTATACATGTGAACATCATTTCTTAATACCTCAAACCATGACAAATTTGTTAGTACTTGAGTTTTGCCTTAATTTCAAAGCATCATTATATGTACTCTAAGCTATATCGGAATCTGCACCCTGTCAATGGATCTAGTTAGTTCTCAATTTTAACATTTTTTTAAAGTGTATTTGTTTGATTGTTAAAGAGGACTCTTTGAGTGGAAAGGAAAGACCATAAACAGCAGGAAGAAAAGTAGGAAGCACAAAAGCAGCAAAATTAAGTATATCTATAAAAATCAGTCACGGGATTCACAAAATGAAAGGATGTAAACTCTGACACCATATACCTGAAATGTGGGAAGATGAGTAAAATTTAGTGCTTTTAGGTGCTTAAGCAATCATCAACTTAATATAGACTGTTATATGCTTGAGATGTTATATATAAAATTAATGGTAACCACAGAATAAATAGGTAATATGTATGCAAAAATAGAGGGAAAGGAATCCAAGTCTGTTGCTAAAGAAAGCCAGCAAACTGAGAGAAGAGAGCAAGAGAAGAAAGGAACAGAGAAGAACTACAAACAAACAAACAAACAAACATAAAACAAGTAACAAAATGGCAATAAGTACATACCTACTGATGATTACTTTGAATGTAAGTGGACTAAACACTATAAAATGAAACTAAAAATCAACTACAAGAAAAAATCTAGGAAGAACACAAAACATGGAGGTTTAATAACATGGGTCAGTGAATGGGTCAACCAATAAATCAAAGAGGAAATAAAAAAATACATGGAGACAAATGAAAATGCAAACACAAGGGTTCAGAATTGTTGGGATGCCGCAAAAGCTGCTCTGAAAGGGATATTGACAGCAATATAGGCCTACCTAAACAAGCAAGACAAATCTCAAATAACCTAAACTTCTTTCTAGGAGCTAGAAAAAGCAGAACAATGCCCAAAAGCAGTAGAAGCCAGGAAATAATGAATATTAGAGCAGAAAGAAACAAAATAGAAATGAAACAGAAGGATACAACAGATCAATAAAACCAGGAGCTGGTTATTTGAAAAGGTCAACAAAATTGATAAACCTTTAGCCAGACTCATCAAGGAGAGAAAGAGAGAGACTCAAATAAAATCAGAAATAAAAAAGGAGAAATAACCGCTGGTGTCACAGAAATGGAAAGGATTATAAAAGGATATTACAAAAAATCATATGCAAATAAATTGGATAACCTAGAAGAAATGGACAAATTCCTAGAAACCTATAGCCTCCCAAAACTGAAAGAGGAAAAAATAGAAAAATTGAACAGATTACCAGCAATGAAATAGGAGCAGCAATCAAAAAACTCCCAACAAACAAAAGTCTGGGACCAGATGGCTTCACAGGTGAATTCTAACAAATATTTAAAGAAGAGTTGATGATACCTATTCTCAAACTATTCCAAAAAAATAGAAGGAAAACTTCCAAATTGATTCTATGGGACCAGTATCAGTGTGATACCAAAACCGGATAAAGACACTGCAAAAAAGGGAACTATAGACCAGTATCTCTGATGAACATAAATGCAGAAACCCTCAATACAAATTATTAGCAAATCAAATCTAGCAATACGTTAAAAAAGAATCATTCACCACGATCAAGTGGGATTTATCCTCAGGGTGCAAAGGTGGTTCAATATTTGCAAATCAATTGTGATATATCACACCAACAAGGAAGAGAATAAAAACCATATGATGATTTCAATAAATGCAGAAAAAGCATTTGACAAAGTACAACATCCCTTCATGATAAAAACTCTGAACAAAGTAGGTTTAGAGGGAACATACTCAACATAATAAAGGCCATATAGGAAAAACCCACAGCTAATATCACACTTGATGGTGAAAAATTGAGATATTTTCCACTAAGGTTAGGAACAAGACAAGGATGTCCACTCTCACCATTTTTATTCAACATAGTACTGGAAGTCCTAGCCACAGCAAACAGGTAAAAAAGAAAAGGGATCCAAATTGGTAAGGAAGAAGTAAAACTCATTATTTGCAGATGACATGATACTATATGTTGAAAACCCTAAAGACTCCACCAAAAAACCAGAACTGATAAATGAATTCAGTAAGCCTGAAGAATACAAAATCAATATACATAAATCTGTTTCATTACTTTACACTAATAATGAAGTAGCAGAAAGATACATTAAGAAAACAATTTCATTTATAATTGTACCAAAAAGAAAAAAAAAAAACCACATAGAGATACAGTTAACCAAAGAGATAAAAGATCTGTACTCTGAAAACTATAATGCTTTGATGAAAGAAATTAAAGATGACACAAACAAATGGAAAGATATTCCATGGTCATGGATTGGGAGAACAAATATTGTAAAATGCTCATACTATCCAAAGCAACTTACAGATTTAATGCAATCCCTATCAAAATACCAACAGTGTTTTTCACAGTACTAGAACAAATAATCCTAAAATTTGTATGGAACCACAGAAGACTTTGAATAGCCAAAGCCCTCTTGAAAAAGAACAAAGCTAGAGATATTATCCCAGATTTTAACATATACTACAGAGCTGTAGTAATCAAACAATATGGCACTGGCACAAAAACAGACACATAGATGAATAGAACAGAATAGAGAGCCCAGAAATAAAACCATGATAAAATGGTCAATTAGTCTTTGACAAAGGAGGGAAGAATATGCAATGGGAAAAAGTCTCTTCAACAAACGGTGTTGGGAAAACTGGACAACTTTCTTAAACCATACACAAAAATAAACTCAAAATGGATTAAAAACCTCAATGTGAGACCAGAAACCATAAAAATCCTAGAAGACAGCAAAAGCAATAACTTCTCTGACATTGGCCATTAACAACATTTTTCTATGTATATCTTCTGTGGCAAGGGAAACAAAAGCAAAAATAAACGATTGGGACTATGTTAAAAAGCTTCTGCATGGCAAAGGAAACAACCAACAAAACAAAAAGGCAACCTACTGAATAGGAGAAGGTATTTACAGATGATTTATCTGATAAGGGGTTAGTATCCAAAATATTGAGGCTCAACACCAAAAAACTCAAATAATCCAATTGAAGAATGGCAGATGACATGAACAGACATTACTCCAAAGAAGAACTACAGAAACCCAACAGACATATGAAAAGATGCTCAACTTCTCTCATATTCAAGAAAATACATATCAGAAGTACAATGAGATATCATCTCATGCCTGTGAGAGTGCTAAACTCAAAAACACAAGAAACAACAAGTAGGTAAGGATCTGGAGAAAAAGATGCACCGACGCTGGGATTGCAAACTGGTGCAGCCACTGTGGAAAACAGTATGGAGTTTCCTCAAAATTCAAAAATAGAATTCTCATACGATCCAGTTATTCCACTAGTGGGTATTTACCCAAAGAAAATGGAAACGCTAATTTGAAAAGATTTATGCATCCTTATGTTTATTTCAGCATTATTTACAATAGTCGAAGTATGGAAGCTATCCAAGTGTTCGTAGATAGATGAAGGGATAAAGAAGTTGTGGTACATATATATCTATTTAAGGGAGTATTACTTAGCCATAAAAAAGAATGAAATCTTGCCATTTGCAACAATATGGATGGATCTAGAGAGTATAATGCTAAGTGAAACAAATAACCATATGATTTCACTCATATGTGGATTTAAGAAACAAAATAGGGGCGCCTGGGTGGTGTAGTCGTTAAGCGTCTGCCTTCGGCTCAGGGCGTGATCCCAGCATTCTGGGATCGAGTCCCACATCGGGCTCCTCCGCTGGGAGCCTGCTTCTTCCTCTCCCACTCCCCCTGCTTGTGTTCCCTCTCTCGCTGGCTGTCTCTCTCTGTCAAATAAATAAATAAAATCTTTAAAAAAAAAAAAAGGAAATTATTTTCTGATAGCTACAGGTTTCACAGAAATGAGGGGGCGTATGCATAATTCTAAATTTTGCATGTCTAGATATATTCTGCATAATAAATTTATTATTTATTATTAATTTACAGTGAAGTTTTTCCTTATGGAAACTGTTTACCCATTTTCTCTAGTTCTGGTCAGCATAGGGCTATTATGAGATTAATTGTTCAAATATTCTTGTTTTCTTCATTATCTTGTGACTGCCTCGTATAAGAGAATATTTCATGACATAAAGTACCCAAAAGAAAATGCTTTTGTGTTATTTTTCCAAAGGCAGAATGAAAGACTCTGAGAGCACTAAGTAGAATTCCGTAATCTGTTTTCTTGGTTGGTTGTGGAACTTTCTTATTTATGAATATATACAGTGTTTTGGAAAGATGCATCTCCTATCTGAAGTAGAATTTGATATGCCAGTTTGGACTTTACTGTAAAGAGACTATCTTCTCAAAGGATTGATTCCTTTTACAAATAGCAAAATCACTGCTGATTTGAGTCTGAATAACTCAAAACTAAGTAATTAGATTCTAGAATAGAGTCACGTTTCCAAATTGAGAGTCAAGAACTTTGGGGGGCTTTAGATTTATGGGAAGAGATGCCTAAATCCAGATACATGCTAAACTGTGCTCATATTCTGAATAAATGAAATATTTAGCACATATATATGTTAGTATTTTATGTGAAATAATATAGAAATTTATTTTAGAACACAACTGAATTTATAGTAATATTTTATCAAGTGTTTGTTTACTAAAAATAACCCCTCTATATATCAGGGACTCTTTTGAAAGGGCCATAGATTTAGAAATAAAGGTATGGGTTTGAGTTCTCTTTTTATTTTAAATACATAAAGTTAGGTTAATTTATTTAACTTCTTTGAGTTTATTTCCTTGTTTTCAAATAATTTCAGTGCTTGTAAATAATTGTTATTGTATGTGTATATGTATTATTTTGTGTTTATGTGAATAGCCTGTATATATTGTTTACAATTGTACACACATATAACTATACACACACACATATATATGCATGTATGAGTTATATAACATGCTGTATACCCTTTGTGACATGATACATTTTACATTAAAAATTGCTTAGGCTATTGTGTATAAAGAAAAGGGAGTGACAAGGAATGCAGAGTCAATGTAGAGACTGGGAGTGGGTGAAAGAGGTACTTAGAAAGGAATACCTGGGGCTTTAAATCATCGCTATTTTATTTCTTAAACTCTCTGATGTAAACATGGATGAGTGTTTTGTCCTTGTTAAACACAATGCATGCATCTTTTTATGGAGATATATTTCAAAAAAATTAAAAAGGAAAAGAGTGCTTGTAAACTGCCACAACAGAGTTAAGAACTGAACAGGAGTCACTAGGAAAGCTTCTCCTAGTGCCGCAAGTTTCTCTGGGAAATATTCTCTAAATTTGGAGGGTATGTGTTCCTTTTCAAAAAAAAAAAAAATTCTGTTTAAAATTTGCTGATCAGATTGTAGAAAATGAAAGTCCACTTGTTCAATGAATGCTTAACTACTAATAGTAATTTGATTAAACCCTTCATATGTTTTCTGATTAAGACAGCATAAGTAATATTTTGCATAAGTATGATTGAAAAAGATTATAAGTATTTTCTCTCTTCATGCTCTCATGGAGCCATTTTCTAAACTACTTTGGAAATCTGAACAATAATAGAAAGTACAGTAAGTTTAATTTATATTTAATACGTATCAGATGACCTATAGTGAAATTTTTTATCTACCTATTACATACTATACAAAAATTCTTAATGACATTGTCCTAGCAAAATAAAATATTCTTATTACTGTATAGTTTATTACCAGCTTTATGTTTTTAATAACGGACATCATCAAAATGTCTAATATATACAGACTGTATCAAATCCAAATCTGGAAGGAAAATAAATTTCTGACTTAAACTATTAGATTTTAACAGGGGCTCATTAACAATATCGAAATTTATCATTACCACATACTTTTGAAGGAAAGGTCACTGACTTTTGTTATTTATTTCTAGTCTGAAATAAAATACTGTGCTTTTGAAGAAGTCACTTTAAAAGAGTATTTTTCCCTATGTGTAATAAAAGATAAAAAAATAAATTAGCCGACCCATCATTATTTGAAATTTCCAAAATTTGGGGATATAAAACTATATTCTAAAACTAAACTTGAATGTTCAGAATTATGACTAAGAAAAGTGTAGTCACATGAGTTTCACTGTACCAAGAATAAATCTTCCTCTGGATGATGACTTGAAGGAATCCAGGTTTTTTTAACCTCAGAAGAGGCCTATAATATGTTAGTAAACTTATATTCTTTGGTGACACACTGCATTGCCATAGGTTAACCCAGCATACTTTAGTCTTGAAGGATTTATTACATTCTGGTCTACTGATCTAAAAGCCAGCAAGGGGACAGATGTGCTGGTGGCCTGGCTGTTTAGAAATATTCCACAAGATCACGAAGTAGGGTGGAACAAATTTTCTTTTTTCAGAACACAAGTCCAGCCCTGGAAAGACATTTTATAATAAAATCATGTTATCCTAGACTCTGATCTACATATGTAAAAATACCATCTTATAACCCTTCTCTCAGCTCCAGATGGTCCCATTTAAATTTCCTTATGAGCAGCACTGTACCAACCACTGGACACTGAGCTGTCAGTGCTCCCTCAAACCCTGGTTACCTCTTCCTTCACTTTTTCCTTTCCTCCCATGTTCCTCTCTTTCCATCCATTTAAATCTGGATGCTTGAGTCATCCTGTGAGCCAAGAAAAGTAAATTTAAGTCTGCAAAAAGCAAAAACAAAATAAACACAAAAGTTAGTGTCCTGTTTAGCATATATTTCGTTTTATGAACTCATCAATTGTTACCACTTGCCAAGTTGCAATCTAATGTTTGCTTTTTTGGTGAAGTTAGTGGATAGATCTTATAGCTAAGTCCTAGTCTCCCACTAGTAAGTTCCCAATGGCCCAAAATTCCATATAGGCACAAAGAAATTCTAGGCAGAAGGGAAGGCTTTGAGTCAGGAAGGAAATAATTATAGTTGAGGGAAAGATCAAAGGCAGTATAGCCATGCAAGCTGTGATAAGGAGTTTAAACTTAGTTACTAAGGGAAGACAATGAAACATTTTAAGCAGGGGACATATACAAATTGATTTATGTTTTTGAAAGATCATTCTGATTGCATCGGGAAAATGTGTTGTAAGGGCATCAGTAGAAGCTGAGGAATTTGGGGGAAGTATTACAAGAATCTAGGCAAGAAAGAGCGATTACTTTATCATGATGGTGGTAGCAGGAGCTATGAAGAAAAGTCAGTTGATTTGAGATATATTTTTGAGGTTTATCCTGTAAAATTCAGCCATGGGATTGCTATGGAAGGAAATGGAAAGATCATCAAAGATGACTATGACTTTTCAATCGAACAGCTGAGTGGCACTATTTACTTAGCTGGGGAGCCAAAATAACAGGATAGAGCTATCATGGGAACAGATCTTGCAGAATATTGTGAGCCATTGTAAGGACTTTACATTTTGGAAAAATTGGAAACTATTGAAAGTTGTGAATATAGGAGTGGTGTAATTTAATTCCTTTTTGAAAGGATTGCTCTAGATGCTGTTTCAAAAATAGACTATGAAGTTGATGAGGGCAGAGCAAGAACCCAATTAGGAAGCTGATACATAGGGGGATGGTCACAGTGGAGGTGATAAGAAATAGAGTCTATGTATTTTCAATGTGGAGCTAGTAAGATTTGCTGATGTCCTGGACTTGGAGCAGATAGGAATCTAAGATGACTCTAAAGTTTCCTACTTGAGCCCCTGGAAAAATGGACCTACTCTGAGGTAGGAATGATTGTGGGTAGAACAGGTATGGCAACAAGATCCTAGGTGTTCTTGGTTATGTTTGAGATATCTTTTAGGAGGTGTTTGGATAGAAGACTGGAGATGAAAAGAAATGTATAGAGGTTTTTCCTTTTTGTTTTTAATATGAGATGGGTGTGATTACAGAGAATGGGTTAATATAGTGAAGAAAAATAGATACTGAGCCTACGATCTTGCCATTATTAAAAGTCATGAATGAAAGGAAAGATTTGGTCAATAGACTGAGACAAAATAGCCAAGGCGAGGTAGGAAGAAAGCCAAGAGAGTTTGGTGACACACAAGCCAAGTTAAAAAAAAAAAAAAAAAAATTATTGTGGGTGAGGTAATAACTCTTTCAAATTGGGCTGCTTTGTGAAATAAGATTCCTTTTTCTTTTGCTACATAACCAAATACCATAAAGTTAGCTGTGAGATAATTTATTAAAAGTCTGTACAGGAGCCCAGAATGTTTTAACTGGGTTCTCTACTCAGGATCTCACAAGGCCCAAATCAAGGTGTCAGCTGGCTACTCTCTCATTTGGAGGCTCAACTTGGAAAAAATCTTCCAAGTTAACTCAGAATCAAAACCATAAAAACACATTTATTTTTTTAGTCTTTTAAGCAAATATTCATTGAGTATCTAACAATGTGTCAGTTACTCTACTAGGTGCTGTAAAAATGAGATTAGTAATTACACTGAGATATTTTCTGCAGAGAATAGATAATATTGTAGGTTAAATAAAATATATAAATAAACTACTATAGAGGTTATTCTAGGAAAGACTTGTTCATTTTAACTTGAGGCATGAGGAGCAGATTTCAAACAATGTAGTTTTTGATTTGGATCCCAGATGACACTGGAAGTTATCTGTGTAAAAGTAAACAGACGGGTACTAGAGCAGTATCTTAGTTTGCCTGAAATACAGAGATAATTATAGTTATGACTGGAAACCAGAAGTAAAATCCAGATTTTGTAAAGCCATAGTCTTAGGCAGTTTGGCGAGCCCTCCCCTTTTTAAAAGAGATTTTATTTATTTGAGAGGGAGGGAGAGAGAGAGCACAAGAGTATGGAGGGGCAGAAGGAGAGGGAGAAGCAGACTCCCTACTGAACAGGGACCCTGACACAGGACTCTCTACCCCAGGTCCCTAAGATCATGACCTGAGCCGAAGGCAGATGCTAAACTGTCTAAGCCCTTTTTACAAGAAGATTGCAATATCATACCAAAAAAATGCCTTCGGCGACTCGACAGCCACCCAACATAATGGGAAGTAGGGTGGAGAAAGTCAGAGTGGAAAAACACAGCTGTCTTAACCAACTATCATTAGAATATCTTAATTTTGCATATTTTCAAATAACATGTGACCACGTGGACACAAAACTAGGGCTCCTCCCTCAAGCCATAGAAATAGCTCATGCCAGAGGGACCTTAAAACCAGGCTTTATTTGCTTCACAGTAACCCCATTTTTGCTGGAAGTATAGGATCAACAAAGCAGTGTTGAAAGCATGGTTAACCAGTTGGTCTTTAGTAGTTAATAGGGAACTACTGAATAAAGTGTAAGGAATTACCTGAATGATTTGAGCCATGAACAACATTTTATCTAAAATATCCAGATCACTGAAGGGGGGAAAGGAATTTATTGAGTTTTAATTGTGTCATGACTTGTCCATAACATTTATTTCATTTTCCATGTTATATTGCCTAAGTGCAATTTAGAGGAAAAAAAGTAGCCACTTATTCATGTGAATTTTATTAAATAATTATCAATTCTGTATCTTTATGAAGAACAGATTTTTTTATAATTGATTTAAAGGTATAAGACATTTACATATAGCTCTGAGATTTGTCTTTAAATTGACATGTTAAACTTTGTAGATGGAATATTTTTTTTCCAATTAAAAAAAGAAATTTACAATTTTTGTTTGTTGTTTCTATTCTCTATCTTACATTGTCTACTTGTTTGATTCCTTTGCAAGCTATTCACTGGCTGATGCAAACTTTAACTGAATTATCATGTCTTTTTTACTCTGTTATCTATAACCTTGTCAGTACAAGTGTAGTCTGTGGATCTCACTAAAGTTCAAGAAGAACTAGCTTGTCAGACCTAGGAAAAGAACGTTCAGGAAGTTCATGGAAATAGTTTAAAAATCTTTGTCAAAAACAAACCAGTATCTCATGTAAATAAATCCACTTAATATGTCTTTATTTGTTCTTAATTGGTGATGTAATTACAGTGACACATTACCTACAGTAATAAAACTTGCAGTCAAAACTGATATTCCTATGCCTTTTTAAACCTTCTAATTTCCCAAAATTCTATCCATGAAGAACATAGGGAAAGAAAGTCCATTCATTTATATGAAAAATGAAACACAATTTATACTAACTCTTTTGAGGCTTTTACAAGATTGTGACAGGCTGTAAAAAATAATTATTTGAAATCCAAGAGATCCACTCATATATTTCATTTGTTGATTAGCTTATGATTTATACACATATCAGTGCCAAAAATGAGCTGAGGTCCATTTTTCACTTTATTGTAAAGAATTATTCCTATTCATAAATTATTACTGGCATTTTTGCTAAGAATACTAACCTATTATTTGTGAAAGTTCTCTAAATTGGTTATTTCCATATTAAATACATTATAGTAGTAGATTTGTAGAAGTGAAATCATGAAGATCAATCAATCCAACCCCTAACCCAACAGAGGAATCTACTCTGTTTTGAAAGCTTTTGTTAGGTTATATGACAGAGACAATCGATCTCCAAATTTTAGAGGCCTACAGCAATACTCAGGTTATATTTGACCATAGGTTGGAGGAGGTGTGTGAGGTGTGTGAGGAAGTGTTCCTTGTGCCTTCATTTCAGAATCCAAGCTGAGAGATCAGCTTCTCTTTGGGACATAATATTCTTGTAACGGAGGGAAAAAACAACAACAACAAAAACAAGGATCTGATAGAAACACCAGTCAGCGGTTTTTAGAACCTCTGCTCAAACCAGACGTATGTTAGTTATGCTCATATTTCATTGACCAAGGTGAGTCCCATGAGGAGCCTTTCCATTGTATTTGAAAGAATACTCCTTCCAAGAGAAGGCAGCACACGTACCTGGATTTTGTGGAAATGAATCAACCTCTTAGAAGGGGAGGACAAATAATTAGGAATGATAACTTTTTATATACAATTCAAGGCTTACATAAGTTATTTAAGTCACTTACTTTAAATTGTACAATGCTGAAGCCAGTCCAGCATGGGGTTGCATAGTCTGTACTAAGTAGCTATTATTTCCCTTTAGTAATAGAATCTCAAACATCAGACAGCCCTATTCAGTTATAAATTCACTGTTACCTCATATAGTAAAATGCAAGCTAAGTCCATTGTAAAGAAGGAAAAGTTTACCACTGGAGGTAAATTTTATCCTTTCCCCCCATGCATTGGAGTGATTTTTCTCCTTTAAAAACCCTGCCTCTGTCACCCTCACTGCCTAATTTTCTCATTCTGTCTTTGATGGGGCTAGAAGCTGCCGGGGAGCTTACCCTTCCCTTTATTTCTCGCTCTCTTCCTCCAACATAGCTTACTTCTACAGGTTTTAAAGCTTAATTTCCTTAAATAGTGTGACCACATTTCTATCAAGATTTTATTTCATTTGGAAAACTGAACTCTTCATTAGTCAAACTGAACATGTCTCAAGAATATGGGTCAGGAGAGAGGCTGATGGTATAGATCGTGGATTCTGCATTAGGCAAAGAGACAATTGAGCAAGGAGGGTTTAAGTCATTCCCTGTGGTACAGGAACATCTTCTACAACAGTCCTTGTTTGATCTTTTAACTTTTCTACGGAGGAACAATCTCAGACTTGTTAATGGATAACTATAAATCAGTGAGAAGTTAAAATAAAACAAGGGAAAAATCATAACTCTTAATTTCCTATATTAAGCTTTTTATTTTTATAGCAAAATCAAGTAAACAGGACAGTTTTGCTTATATTTCATGAGAAATGGTTATAAATTAAGCTATATCTCCTTATTTCTTACAAAAAAGTCTCAAACTGATAAAAAGAACACTTTTCTTTGTTCTCATACTTTTTCCTTGCCCAAGTATGAATGAAGTAAATAAATAATTTGTTAGTCAATTAAAAAATATTTCTCCAAGGGATGATATATGAACTAACTGGATAATTGTCTTAATTTTAATTTTCTATTTGTATGTATAGATATGGCCTGACATTTTTAGCCTAGCCAAAAATTTTTCTGTGGCAGACTTAACATTTTCTGTTAGAAGATCATTTGGGTTCTGTTAGAAAAACTGTTCAAAGAATGAGGATTTATGCTCTCAATTGCTTGTATTAAAAACAATAAATTTATAAATATTTATAATCAAATATTATGGTGTGTTTGAACTTTAAATCCTTTGTTGAAAACTTCTGGGAAGAAAGTATTTTTAAAAAGCTTTAGACAAAAAAAATAAAATATTCACATACACCTTAAACTCTGTGGATTACAAAATTCCCTTTCACTGTACCATCAGCTACTAGTTCACGTCTAATGGGGTTTCCATTTGTTTGAGTGACTAAACCAGGGCTCTGCACTAGAGAACATCGTGTGGCTGATTTATCACTACTGCTCTAATCAGGGAGCTGTTTCTTCAGATAAACTCTCTTGCCTGAAATATTTTTCCTGCTGTGCCATTTCGTTTGATTGGAAAAGCAGTGATCCTTCTTCCATTTTTGTAGCAAAACCAGAAAACTTCCTTTTTGCCCTTCAACAGTCTTTTAAAATATATTTCAATAATTCAGAAGTTTGTAAACTTATAGCAATATGACTTTCTGTCCTTGCAGAAATATGATCTCAGTATGAATTGAAGAATAAAGCCTATTCTTCCAGACTGGTATTTTTGTAGCATTAGATATTATAGAAATCTGATCTGACTTTTAAGTCACTATTTTACCTTACAGATGGCAATAAAATTCTAATTGCATTCAGAGTTATGCTATTGTATTTCTCAAAAGAGCATTTTATACATGCAACAGAAATATGGTTACTGAAATTGAAGCTCTGAGAGTACAGGTTTTTCATAGTTGGGGCTTTAAAATTTTTGTAGGGTATAATCATTTAATCATATAATTAGACTTTATATTGTGAACAAAATAATCACTCTCATACTTCCATTTCTAAATGGGAAAATGGCTAAATGCAAATTGAAACCACTTAGAAGTACCTAAATAGCTGGAAGGGATTTGTCCTGAGAATGAGTTAGACCGGGGGTGATAAATCTTGCTTATTTTTGAATGTTAAGATAGGGCCCCCAAAGCACAGTTCAGAGCAACTAAGTTACCTTTGTATGCAGTACTGTGAAGTGCTTCTTTTAGTATAAATTCTGTAACAGCTATTATTAGGAAAAAAAATGTTTAAATGTAAACCAAGCTAAATACAGATACATGATTTATCTAACTAATCTTATTCCACAAGTTTCTAGAAAATTGCTTTAAATGTATCCTTTTGAATAATTTATTCCTCTTGAAATTTATTTTAAATAACTGTGAATTTCATGTGGGTTTGGGAGCTGTGGAGAATGGAAGTTGGGTAAAACTTGAAATTATTTATAGGAGACTTCCTTTAAAATTTTATTTTTGTAATAAAATTTGATGTAATACTTCCTTCTGAGATGGAAATACTGAGGCTCAGGCTGTCTTCAAAGAAAATACAGATTTGGAACAGTTTCTTAGGAAATTAATGTTTTTATAAGAGATTTCATATTTGATAACTTCCAGTTCTTTTGTTGTGTCACAAATACACATATGTGTATATGCATATACATGTCAAAAATCAAATAGAGTATCTGTTAGATGGCTCCTGTGTCCCTTGGAGATACTCCCATCATTGTGTATATGTTTTGATTTGTTTGTTTGTTTTGTTTTGTTTTTAGCATTTTCTTCCTGGCAGTTTAAGATGGCTCATCTTGTATGTTTCCTGCCCCACTCCTAGAATTAGCCATCTCTTTAAGGATCCCTTGTTTCTTTTATTGGAGAAGGATATTACAAAAGAAGATATGGGTGCTAAGTGTACTCATTGCCGCTGAGGTGGTGTTGCTTCTAGGCCCTCTCATGTGAGAGAGTAGAGAGCTATATATGTGTATACCAACACATGTATATACATATACCTGTAAATATTTCTGTATGTAATAATCTGTATCCATATGAATTAATACTGAATTAATACTGATGTTTCCAGTTGTAATCCATTACCACTTGGAACATTCTAGCCTGTTCTCCTTGTTTATATATAACAACCCACTCCAGTGGTAAGAAGTATAGGTTCCACCAAATACTATCCATTTACTTAAAAAACAACAACAACAACAAAAAAAGCCCTATGTTGATTAAAAAAAAACCAAAAACCAAAAAACATTCCAGGGGTGCCTGGGTGGCTCAGTTGTTTGAGCATCTGACTGCTGATTTTGGCTCAGGTCATGATCTCAGCGTTGTGGGATTGAGCCCCGTGTCCAGTCCACACTTGGTGCAGTCTGCTTGAGATTCTCTCCCTCTGTCCTTCCCCCTGTTTATGTGCTCTCTCTTTCTCTCTAAAATAATAAATAAATAAATAAATAAATAAATAAATAAATAAATAAAATCTTTTAAAAATTCCATAATTACATAATTGTACTCTTTTTCACGCTGAATTTGGAGGATTTTAAAGACATTTTGAGGCTCTATAAAACTTGACTTATTCATAGACATATGGTAGTAATTTTTTTTTATTCCATATTATCCTGTCCTCAAACCATGACACTCTCATTCTTTGTTTTATTCCTAAATATACATTAAGCATCTTCTAAGCACAGACAAATGAAGAGAACAATAAAGTGTTGTATTATAAGAACTGTATCAGAAGCATGTGCAGATAATGCTATATAAGCCTGGGATACACAAACTTATGCCAAAATAGAAAAGGAGTAAGAAGGCTTCCTGAGAAGTGATATCCCAGGAGAGTGTGGATGAGAATGAGGGTCCAGCAGCTGAAGATCTCTCTAGGCAGAGTGCAGCATTGTCTTGGACTCACAGGGAAGATGAAATATAATGGGTTTAGAGGGTAGCAACAAGCTTGCTATGGCTAACCTTGAAGATGCAGGTTGCAAGAGGTAGGATATGAATCTGAAGAGATGCTCAGAAGATAAATCATGAATGGCTTAGTAAACCACATAAATACATTTTTATTTTCCTGAAGTAAATTAGTATTTCCTTGATAATTTAAGCTTGCATATAATGTGACCCACATTGCCTTTCTAAATGATGACTTTGGTGTCAGTATGAAGCAAAGCCTGGCAGCATAAAACCAGCACTGCAGGTGGTTAAAGTGATAATTCAGGAGATGATTAAGATGATGATGATGATAAGAATAAAAATAACAGTAAGTAGTATATAATCCTTAAATGTGCAAAGCCAAATTCTAAGTGTTTTATATATATCAACACATGCAATTCTTACAATAATCGTAGGAGGGCCAAACTCTTATTAGTATATGCATTTTTAATTCTCATAAGAAATCTATGGTAGATTTCTCAGTATTTTCCCCATTATTTCCATTTACAGATGATGAGACTTAGAATGGAGCAAGTTTTTGAACCCAGTCGTTTCGATACAAAGTCCAAATAGAACCAAAATACTATAGTGCCACTCAACCTGAGGAACCCAGAAGGGTACAGTAAATTTAGGAAAAAAAAATTAATGTGGAAGTTATTCTTACTCTATTTTGTTAAACTGTCACCACCACTATGCTTTTTAATAGAAACATGTAGTAGAAGGCCTGTATTTTGCATGTTTCCTCTTATTCCTTCACTGTCACCATCTCCTGGATCCTCAGCATCTTGCTTTATTCTAACAGGTGTTATACGTAACTTTTTAGCTTACGGTTCTGCCTCTTGGGACAGACAGTGGCTTGTTCTAGAGGAAATTAGCATAGCATAGTCACTTCGCCATGCCCATGATTTGAGGTTCTGGTTCCTTCTGTCACATGTGTGCTTTAATCTTTCACCAATCCATTTCCCCAGACACATGACTTGGGAATGTGGTCAGTCATGTGCTTTGCAGTTTCATCTCATTCCAAAGTAGAGAGAATGTGGTGTCCTTGTTCTCCTTCCCCTGCTGTTTTCTTCCTCTCCTTCAGGAGACAGAGCCCTTTCTTTAATGAGTAACCTTTTCCTTCACCACTTTTTCTATCCATGGTTAGCTAATACCATTTTCCCAGCTTTACCTAATTCTTCGGTTGCAGTGTGTGTGTGTGTGTACAACAGTATAGAAATTTCTGACCCATATTGCGGGAAATACTCTTATCAGGTAGAATGTGCTACTTTTTTTTTCTTTTAGTCTTAAAGACTCCATTCATTTCCAGAGTTACTTAGGTCAGTACCTGTCTCCCAAATTTCTTCAGTGAGGTTTTGCATGAGACAGTTATATAGTTTTGTCATACTCTGCATTCCATACTGAAGATATGCCCAGCCTCCTAATTATTTTTACTTGTATACATTAAGTTCACTCTTTGTGCTGTAAAGTTCAATTGATTTTGACAAATGCATAATGTCATACATCCACAATTACAGTATTACAGAGAATAGTTTCACCATCCTAAAAAAAAAATCCCTTGTGTTTCACCTTGTCAGCACTACCTCTGGCATATCCTGATGTTTTTAGTGTCTCTATAATTTGTCCTGCTCAGAGATTTATACAATTGGAACCATAGGACATGGTTGTGAGTCTGACTTCTTTTAATTAGCAAAAGGCATTTAAGATTCATCTTTGTATGTTAATTACTTGATAATTATTTTTTTTATTGCTAAATAATATTCCCCTCTAAAGATGTAGCACAGTTGTTTATCCATTCATCTGTTGAAGGGCATCTTGGTGCTTTCAGTTTTGGGATATTGAAAATAAGCTGTTGGAAACATTCATGAGCAGGTTTTTGTGCCTTTTGATTAAATACCCAGATGCACAATTACTGAATATTAAGGTAAGATTATATTTAGCTTTATAGGAAACTGCCAAACTATTTTCCAGAGCAGCTATGCCATTTTTCAATCTCACTAGCTCTGAATGAAAATTCCTGTTGCTCCATGTCCTTGTCAGCATTTGAAATTGTCAGTGTTTTAGATTTTAGCCATTTTAATTGGTGTGTAGGGATGTATCTTTTTTTTTTTTTAATTTGCAATTCCCTATGACAAATCATATTGATCATCTTTTGATGTACTTATTTGTCATCTGTGTTATCTTTATTGGTACTCAGAGATCTTTCAGGTTGTTAGTTTTCTTATTGAATTTTAAGAGTTCTTTGCATATTTGGGATCCAAGTCCTTTATCAGAAATGTGTTTTCCAAAAAATCTTTCTTAATTTGTGGCTTGTCTCTGTGTGGATTTCATATTTGAAGAAATTAATTTTTTTATCAGTGTTTAAATTTTTCAGATCAAATGAGGTACTGTGTTTGAAATGCATGGAACTGAGGTCTTACTCTATTCTAATGTATAGTGTGTCCAAATATAAACAGTTAAACTCATGGCTTGCACTCCCTTTTTCTCTCTCTCTCTTCCTCTGTCTTTCAACCCAACAGTTTTCAGTCATGTGTGTAAGTGAATGTTTGTGTGTACTTGTGTATTTTACCTGTACTGTGAATGAGTTCTGTTGCCATGATAAAAATCAACCAATTCATTGGTCTTTCTGTTATGGATATTCAAGAAAAACAAACACATTGTATCACCATTAAAGTCCAAAATGAGTAACATATCCTCCATTGCATGAAATTGTAATGTAAGCACCAACATGGTACCAGTGATTTCTGTCTTACTACCAGTATGGAAATGCATGTGTATCAATGTTAGTATGTCTTTCAGCCCTGACGTTTCTGTCTGGAAATTGTTATTGTCTGTTAATTAATTTCAATTATGGCAGTAGAAGAATTATAATCATTTTAAATGCTGGTATTTTGATAGTTTTCTAAAAAAGAAAAAAAATGAGTCCAAGATGTTTTTGTTCTTCTTGGATTGCATCATTCTTCATTAAGGTTTACTGAAAGAGCTCATTTGAAGTAGTTTTGATTGTAAATTCCATATGTCAACTTGTAAAGCTTAGTTGCCAAAATATGAAGAATAGAAACAGAAGGGAATGCTTAACGAAGCACAGCACATACCAGCTAGTCATTGTTGGAAAATCATTGCTGAGTGAAATAGATGTGGAATTATTTTGGTGGGCTGAGAATTTTAAAAAGTGATCCATAATAGAGTAATGTAAATTGGTTATAAATAAGTATATTTAAGGACATACGTGTACTTACCATTGTGTAACATTTCCAATAGCTTCTGCATAATGGTTTAATGATTACTGCCATCTAGAGTCTTTGAGAAAACAAGCTGCTTTGTTGGTGAAGCTACCTTCTCTAAAGAGCGACTGGCTCCTCACAAGACCCCAGGCATAAGAATTTATATTAATTTTTCTATGGTAAAGAGAGTAAAAACAAAGAAATGAAAGGATGGACGTTTTCAGGTATTTATCTGGATTTTCTAAAATGCATATAGTATCTTTGAGAGTAATGTAGAAATCTGTATATCACACAGTGGTATATGAAGGGCATGTTCGTGTCTTAACAGTTGCATAATTTTTTTTTTTAAACAAGGGATGACTGTCCTACCTTTGGACTTCAAAAAATTATGATTTTAGTGATTATGATTCTGCATTTGATAAGCCTGAAAATTCTTTATACTTTTCTATGCAAAAAAGATAATAATAGCTTTTTTACTCTAAGATTAAAAAATTCCTATACAGATTGAATATTTTATATCCCTATATCACAAGGATTTATCCTCTAAAAATTTGTCATTTAATTAATGTTACAAATCCACATAAATGGAAACTGCAATATGATGAGATAGTTCTCACAGTGAGGAATCAAAATCTTTAGAGCAGAATTGAACAGACAGCTAGATAGGACACTTGCAAAGGGGACTTCACCATCCCTCTTCTAGTGGAATCATCCCTCATTAATATTGGAATTAATTAATCAAAGTAATTGAATTAATTTCATTCTTTTTCACATGTTCTAAAATAATCAAACATTTTAGCCTCATTTTTCTATTCAGTGTATTTTAGTGGCTTTAATGCTTCCGCCTATATTTTACTCTTATTAAACACTACTTTTGGGGGTTTATGAGATCTGTAATCACTTTCCTTTGTTGTCACTCAACATATGATCTTGCCTTACATATATCATATATGAGTCTCAGTTTTCTCATATTTAAAATGGAGTTTTCTCATGTAAAACATCCTTATTAGGAGTTATACACATTAAATGAGATAATCCTGCATGAGCAATTAACGTGGTGATCAGCAGGTAAGAAAAAACCAAGTAAGTGGTCTCCATCACCAGTAGTAGTATTATGAACTGAGAAGGTATGTGACATAGGTAGTCAATTTTCACAGAATACACTCAGATCAGGGAACATTTCTTCTACTTTCACCCCAAATCCAAACTTAAACAGCTTTCCAGCAAGCAAGTACCCTGTTCCATTCTCAAAGTATATAAACATCAATTTCAAGAGCATTGAACTTTAATTCTTCCGGTCTAATTGTTGAGATACCTCTGCTGAATAATCTAATGAAAAAACTTAATTGCTTAGAATTATCACTTTCCTCTTACAAAAAAAATTTTCAGAAACATTTGGTTTTTACATGTGGAATTATTCCTACACTGTACTGAATTAAACTACTATGTTATTTTCATTAAGTCAAATGAGTTATTGAGTGTCTATGATAAGTATTTTGTACTCCACATTGTAAAATGCTCAAATAAATGTATACAGCAAAGAAACTTTCTTGAATCTATTTACAAAACTATATTATTTTGTAAATTGCAATAAATCTCTATCAAAATATTTTTTGGGCTAGGGGCATAGATTTTATTACTATTAAATCAGAAAAAGACATCTCAGTGTCTGCATGACATTACAATATATATTTAATTTATCCCCTTACATATTTCCCTTTTCTGGCAAATATTTCTTGGCACAGTTTTCTGTGAACTCATTAATATCAAATATCCATATACTAAACCTGTACTTTGCTCATGTATAATTTAAGTGATTTAATTTTTTAAAGCATAAAAAAACAAATTCTGGTTTTTAGTGGTCCTTGCTAGTACTTATGTGCATGCTATGACTTAAAAAGTAAAAGGCAAGGTCAAAACAGTTGCTGAGAATGTGTAAAGCATTGAAGATGTTCCAGAAAGGACATAACAGAGCAGAGCAGAAGGAAGTGGTGGTTTTGCTAAGCTATGGGGCTCCTGTCCAGGTCTGCTATTACTAATGTCATATATATACACACATATATACATGTGCATATACACACAAATACATGTGTGTGTATGTATATGTATACATGAAATTTCATAACCTGGTTCCTTCTTTAATATCTTGGAAGGAGAAGCAACCCTTTCTAAGATTTTAAAATTAGAATCAAGTTCTCATTGAAATTTTACAACTAATTTTTTATTAATTTCTATAGTTCTAAACAGTTCTCTGCTACAGCATCCCCTTCTTCCCAAGAAGCTAACAACTCTGCTAAATATTCTAATAAACTTAGATAATTTAGCAGTAGATGTCATGGGAGCAAATAAATGTGTTTACAGAGGGGGCGATTAGGTCATACTATTGGAAAAAAATGTTTAGAATAACATCGTTGACATACTCGTCAGTATAGTAAATAATAAAGTAAATCACTTCTTTAAATTATTTAGAATATTTAGATAATTTCAAAAATGCCAGTGGTAACTATAACAAACATCATCTATTTTTATAGTTAACTTCTCTTTTGTGCCAATGTTTGGAGCTTTATATAATAAAAATACTTTTAGTGCACCTCTGAGCATTAATTTAAAACTGTTAGTGTATGTGTGTGGTTCTTTTCCATTGCAGGTTATGAGGACATATTTAAAGTATCTTATTACTTTCCTTAGTGTTTAACAGAACTATTATTATTTTGTGGGCATAATTTAGAAACTCTATGACAAACTAGTTAGTATTAGTCTGGCAGTTGAAAAGTATTAATTGAAGTTCTTAAATATCGGGTTATTATTTAACAAAATATAAAGCTATCAGTGTCACAGATTATATTTTTTCTTATTAGAAACACATACAACTGAACTATTACCTTTGTATTCTACTTTTAATAAGATGGTATTATTTTCTTTTATAATAAACATTTAATATTAATTTAATACCAACTTAAACAATGGCATCAAATTAAGTATTTGTGGAAAAGTACTGGATTTATTTGAAAGATAATGAAGTGTAGTGGAAAGAGCACAGACTGAATGTCGGTAGATATATCTGTAGGTCAGGATCTGTTCAAACTAGCTATATCATTGTCGATAAGATATTTGGCATTTTGGGGTCTCAGTTTCCTCAGCTATAAAATGAAATTTTAGAAAAATGAGTAAATCTCTTTATGTTCTCATTGCCACCTTTAGTTGGATTATAAAGACAAAAATAGACATAAAAAGAAAAAATAATAAACATGTCTATTAGGTAATTGTTTAACCTATTTTTGATAAGACAGTATTGCTATTTTTAAAAATCTTGTACATATTTTGAGAGGAATAAAAAAAGTTGAAAGCAGAATGGAGCATTTTAGAATATAGATAGTGGTAAAGACAAAATAGATTTAAAGAGAGGAAATCTAAATGTGAGAGTATAATCATAAGGAAAAAGGAGAAGACTGAACATAAACTGAAAATAAACATCTTTCAAGCCTGTATATTTCTGCTTGAGTGAAAGAATATTTCTCTGTCCTACTACCATCACTACTACCATTGATCTGCAATTTCTACTTGTGTTCTTCTTCCCAGTTGTTATTTTAAATTTTGTGTCAAACATAAATATTTATAAAGTTCTTCCTGACAAAATTTCAGAGTAAAATTTCAATTTCAATTATAAATTATATGACTTTGAATGGCATTAACACGGCTTCATTAGAAATATTTTAAGCAATGACCACCAGCAAAAGAAGAAAATAAAGATCTGTCAGAATACCATGGACTTCGTACTGTATAAAGACAGCTAAAACGGTGACTGTAGTATGAAATTTATTCATTCATTTCAACAAATGCATTCATTTGGCACTTACTGTGTACAAAATGTCATTTGTTAGGGGTGACAGGGGCAAGGATTGTCCCTGTGCTGAATTAGTAAGCTCTGCTTCACTAAATAAAATCTTCCTCGAGTAGAACCGCTTTTGAAGAAATTTGAAAATGTACAAAGAGTAAACTTCAGAGTAGAGGCATTGCTTCTGCCTCTAGGTAGGCATGTGTGTTTGCATATGCGTGAAAGGAGAGAGAGATGCAGAGGAAATGAGGGGAGAGAGAGAGAAAACCTAATCAGACTTGTTTTGCTGTTGCAAGTTGCTATTGTGTAAAATGACATCCTTTGAAGTGCAGAAATTATAATCCTATTTGATTTCCTAGTGACTGAAGGGCTGCAAAGTGGGGCAAAATATGTCACATTCAGTGTTTAGCGAAGGAGGAAGAAAGTCATCAAGCATTAACTACCCTCTAGGAATGCTAGTCCTGACATGTTTCAGACTTTGGTCAAAATTGGAAAAGGAAGAGAAAAGTGAAATCTAAAAAAGAAGGATGCATAATCATGTTGGATCTCAGTATCATTAAAAAGCAAACAGTACATTCCAAATACACTCCACCCACATGGAAAACACACATGCGGATAGATACCAAATTAATCATCCTGGTTACTTTAGAAGGTGGAATTAAATAGGTATGGATGACATATTTCTATACATATCTCTGAACTATTTTGACTATTAATAAAAATGTAACAAGTGCTAAAAAAAGAATAAGGCCCAGGAGAAAAGGACAAGTGATAACATATTCTGACATTATTTACTCACACTTTAATAGTATCTACAAAAAACAAAACAAAAACAAAACCTCTCTTTTTCCTCTTTCAATGTGGGTTTTGGTTTTTAGTAATAGTTTCCCTTTTTTTGTTCTTTTGCTTGTTTGTTTGTTGTTAGGACACTATAAAAAGGGGATATAGGCAGTGGAACAAGGAGATGCTTTGAAGCAGTTCTTAGCTGAGCTTTCCACTTGTGGTTAGGGCCTGTCAACCAAAAGGCATGACCGTCTTCTGCTTCAAGTCCTGATCACAAGTGCAGGTTGGGACAGGCTGTAGGCTGAGAGACAGCACCCTGTGGTTGGTTGGTACCGAGGCATAAAAATATTCAGTCATTGGCACATTGTTTTTCATAAATATAATAAATATTTACTTAATGTCTGCTGTATGGCAAGAAATTAACATAGGGTCCTGGGAAAATAGATTTTAATTTCACAAACACTAGTCTTCAAAGAACTCACAATTTACTGGAGAGAGATACTGTCATAAACAATCCATTGTAATACAGTGTGATAGGACTATTATAAAAGTATGTAAAAGCATATGGATGATACAGGATTTCTGCATGAAATTGCTCAAGAAAGGCTATCTTACAGTGAAATTTGAGCTGGATCTTTAAAAAATGAGCAAACGTTTGCTAGGTGAATTGAAGTTTGCAGAAAGGGATTTATTACTGGCAGAGAACATTTTATCTGACAAACCACAGAGGGATAAAAAAAATGACAATTATGGAAAGCTGAAAAGTTACTTTTTCAAATTATAGGGGGAAAAGCAGGGAGCAGCTGGAGATGTGACTGAGGATGAGATGTGGGAATGAGGACTTTTAGGCCCTGAAAACGTTTGCGCTTTCTCCTGTGGGTCATGGAGAGCCATGGAAGCACTTTAAGCAAGTGTATAACAAACCAAAGATCAGACCTTCCCTTTTTGGCATTGTTCATTTTCCATTTTCATATTGAAGCATGCAGTTCTTTCCAAGTAGAGAAGAGTATCCTTTAAAAAGGCATTTTATTAATTAAAATAGAGCCAAATTTTATTTTCCTAAATAGTAATGGGGAAGGAAAAATGAACGTTCAAAGGGAAGGCTAACTGTATAATGAAGAATGAGTCAGGCACACCCATGGACTGCCATCAAATGAAGCAGTCATTGTTCCTATAATTTTTACTTCTAAACATATCGTCAGGGGGGAAAAAGTCAAAATATTTTATAAGCAATTTAGATAATAAAATGGGCAGCTATTTAAACAACTTAGAGACCAGTGAACATTTTTTAAGTCATTTTTTCAAAAAGACTATTTAGTGGTACTGCTCTATTTATAATTTTTTCATGAATGGTATATTCCTTTAGGGGATTAGCTCAGAATTTTACAAATATCATGGCACACAAATGCTGTACTTTGGGTTTTTGTTTGAATTGAATTGTGTGTGGTCCTCCACACAACTGGGATCATTGGCAGCTAATCCTCCTGTCTCCCAGAGAACAGAATTCCCATTGTTGCAGTTCTTCACTGGAAACAGCTGGGCTACCTTTCCTGGGTTAGTTGGCAGGATGGGCAGCTGCAGTCCCCAAATCACACAAATCACCAGTGAAGCTTATTTTGATTGCTAACTTCTGTTACATCAAGATACTTTTTAAAATCTGTTTTTCTCTATGTTATAGTAGATTCTTTCCATGCATCGCTTCACCCAGCAAAATGTTTGGGCTACGGGTCCTCTATTTCCACTGTAAAGATTCAAGCCTTTCCCAACTCTGGAAAAAATTACTCTCATATTTGTTGCTACATTTCAAATGGGAGAAAATCCTTTATTTCTTCCTTTTTTAGTTGTATTCATAGTTCCCCCCCTACAGTAGTTTTGGCGTTTTAACATGTATTTCAACATAGACTGAAAGTATGTAGTTTGAGTTTGGAGCAGTTGGGGGCATAGGGAAATGTGTGCTTCCTTTGCTGTGGAGGAAGATCTTGGATTGATGAACTTTCTTCTGTGAGATGAGACAATTGCCTTTTTAGTATCAGCATGAGGCAGGACGGGATGGAGAGAGAACCTGGTCATAACAGGAGGTGATCCAAAATTGCTAAGGTAGTTTATACACAGCATACTTTAAATCAATTCACTGATCGATTTAATGGGGAAACAGTATATTGATTCACATATAATATAAATCATATGTGACTAATATATCCCTTATAAAAAGATCTGAGCTTGAGAAAGTACAATTAAGAAACACAGTTTTTGTTCTTTTCCTTTCAGTGTCTTCCCACAGAAAAAAAAACTCTAGAATTTCTTCTCATCGGTTAGATCTCACAGGTTTTCAGATACTTTCATGTATTAACAGCCTTTAACAGTATTAAATAATTTTTATTTATGAAAAAATTCTAGTATCATCTGAGCAAAAACTTCTCTTTTACATCAAATTTGGAGGAGCTCAGGCTGACTCCTTCCCATTTCAATTATAGGGGATGCACACCTAGAATGTACCTTTGCTCTTCTTTATCCACCTCCTCATTTCACACAACTAATTCTGCTGCTTTTGCTTTCCCAAGGATGCTGAGATGGGCAGGGCGAGAAGGATCAGAGGAAGAGACAGCTATACCTGTGTTCTTGGATTCTCATTCTTGGTTGCCTCTCTAGAGGCATGTGTTATACTCCTTGTCTGGCCTCTTCTAGTTGCCCCCCTTTTTCTTGCCTTGGTGTCTCTAAGCACATCCTGTTGGGCCCACACAATCCAAGAGGCAGCCATTCCTCTCAGATTATATTCATTCAAGATGATGTCTCTGAGGCCATGGTCGGTCTTTCCCAACTGGCCCACAAGAAATGATGCACATTTTTGCCTGTCCTCTCCTTTTTAACTTGTCACACTGATAAGCTTCAGTCTTTTCTAGGAAAGGATATCCAAGCTCAAGGGACATGTTGTTCTTTGCCATTCTCTGCAGTAGTCTCGCAACAGCTCTGGGGCCTTTTGATTTTTGTAGTTCTGTTATGCATTCAGCTGAGGTGAGTTTTCCTTTCTGGCGGTTACCCTTCCACTTCTTTGACTGTTTTTCTTCCACTTACTTTCTCTGGCCATCGGAGTGGAAATACCCCGAAGAGGTTTTCCCCCAAATAATCTCTAAAGATTCTCTGTAGTACCTCTAAGCATCTCTCATGCAGGCCAGCAGTGAGATGTGCTGTAGACATTATAAGGCTGGTTTTGTTTCCTTGTTTCAAGCCTGGCAATGGGTACTTGTCACCATTATTCTTAGCATTGCCCTTTGGTCCTGATTCTGAGAGACAGTTATTG
This sequence comes from Ursus arctos, assembly GCF_023065955.2. Classification (NCBI taxonomy): domain Eukaryota; kingdom Metazoa; phylum Chordata; class Mammalia; order Carnivora; family Ursidae; genus Ursus; species Ursus arctos. The sequence continues at coordinate 27,013,633 of NW_026622985.1, read as the reverse complement.
TCTCATTTAACATCTTGATAAATTAATAACAATTTAACATATTTTATCTATGTGTTTTCTCGGTTGTGGTAGGCTGATAATAGCTTGCAAGGATCGACCCAATGTCCTAAACCCTGAAACCTGTCAATGTTACCTTACATGGTAAAGTTTATACAAATGTGACTAATTTAAGGATCTTGAGATGAGAAAAAATATTTTCTATAATCTAGTTGGGACCTAAATGCTACCACCAGTGTCTTTGTAAAAGAGAGGAAGAGGGAGATTACACACTGAGGAAAAGGCTATGTTAAAATGGAGGCAAATATTGGAGTTACAAGGCTACAGGCCAAAGATGGCTAGCACACATCCCTTCCAGCTCCTCACTAGAAGAGGTAAGGAATGGGTTCTCTCCTGGAGCCTCCAGAGGGAGGGTATCCCTACTTTATTTCAAACTTCTGGCTTCTAGAACAGTGAGAAAATAAGTTTGTTTTTTAAGCCACTCCATTTGTGGTAATTTGCTATGGAAACCACAGGAAACTAATGCATCTTTTATTACATATAATAAATCCATTCATAAATCTCAGACCTCATGTCACTTGACTTATCAGAACTATTTCGTATTGATGACCTCACCCTTCTTGTTGGCATACTTTCTTCACTTGGTTTCAAGATGGCTTACTCTGATTTTTCTTCATCTTTCTGGCTCGTTCTTCTAATTCTTCTTTTAGATTCCTCTTTTCCCAAACCTTTTAACATGTGAGAGCCATAGGGCTGTCTTTTGTCCATATCTCTAGCTGTGTCCTTTCCTTATGATATTTTTTATTGTCATGGTTTTAAATATTATAATGACTTCCGAATTTAGATGTCCAGCTCAGTCCTCTCTACAGAACTCTGAATCACATATCCAATGACTATGTAATATTTCCAGTTAGATGTTTAATAAGTATCACTCAATGGCGTATGAAAACCATACTTACGACCTCCCATTCCCTTCATATTGAGCCCATCCATAGTTTTCCTCATGGGAGCTGAAGGTAACTCCAAAGCTTAGACTAAAATTTTTAGAATTACACTTCATTGTTCTATTTATCTTTTATTCTATATCTAAATCTTCAGCAAATATTAGTTATTTTATTTTAACAATATATTTAGAATCTAACCAGCTCTCATCATCTTCAAAGTTACTATGCTCATTTAAGTTCCCTAGATTATGGTAATAGCCTCTTACTCTCCTTGATTCTATACTTGCCTCTTATTTGCTACACGGCTGTCAGAGTCATGGTTAACCTAACTGAGGACTTCTTCTGGAAAAGTGGAGTAGACTTAGTTTTTCCTATTCTTCCCACTAAGTACAACTAAAATTCCTGGATATTGTATGTAAAACAAATTTAAGAAGACTCTTAAAAGTGGAGAGAAGAAAGCAAACCAGCTAGAGATCTTTCAGGACCCAAGAAACATTATAATGGAAAGGTCCTTAGGGTTTTCTTTTTGTTCCATATATTCCAGACTGCATCCTTGGGAAGAAACCCAGAAACACCAATTGGAACATAAAAACAAACACCCAAGTAAAACCTGCTTTCTCTGGCCGGTAGACCTGGAAAGGGGCAGATAATATTGACTCTATTCCACCGGACATCAAAAGAAAAAGATCTGTGGACTCAACCACATCCATGCCAGCCAAGGCCACGTGGGGGATACCAGGGTGTTATCAGAGAAGGCAAGCGGGGATACCAGAGTGGTATCAGAAAAGTAAGTGGAAAGCCATGGCTTTTATTGCTGCCTTGAAGAAATGAGCCTCTACCCTCCCCTCTAACCACCCCCCGCCCCAACACACACTCATTCCATGATATCAGTGAGGGCTATATGGGGAGTATAGACTCTCACCACCACTCAGTGGTAATGAAGCATCCTCCCCACTTCTCACTGGAATGCTGTCAGAAGAGGCCTAATGGAGAATCAGGACATTCACCACCATTCAGCAGCAACAAAATTATTCCCTCTTCCCCAGTACACACAGAAACACAGTGTTAATGAAGAACACTTGGAGAGTCAGAACTTCAACTCCCACCCAGCAGCAATGAGAATACGCTCCCGCACCTCAAATGTCAGTGGAGGCTGAATTTGGAACCTGGACTTTCACTCTATCTGGTAGTAATGAAGCAGCAGCCCCCTTCACACACCAGACTAGTTTCAAAGAGTACTAAAACACCAGAGTTAAGTCTTCTAAGTCCAGAGTCTTACAATATCTAAAATATCTAGGTTTCAGTAGAAAATCCTTGTTATACCAAGAACCAGGAAGATCTCAAACTGAATGAGAAAAGATAACTAACAGATGCCACTGAGATGGGACACATGCTAGAATCATCTGACTAGGATTTTAAAACATTCATCATAAAAATGCTTAAATGAACAATTGCTAGCAGACTTGAATTAAATAAAAATAAAATTACAGGGGCACCTGGGTGTCTCAGTCATTAAGCGTCTGCCTTCGGCCCAGGGCGTGATCCCAGGGTCCTGGGATCGAGTCCCGCATTGGGCTTCTGCTCTGCTGGGAGCCTGCTTCTTCCTCTCCCATTCCTCCTGCTTGTGTTCCCTCTCTCACTGGCTGTCTCTCTCTCTGTCAAATAAATAAATAAAATCTTAAAAAAAGAAGAAAAGAAAAGAAAATTACAAAGCTCCAGCAAAAAAAAAAAAAAAAAAAAAAATAGAGGATATAAAAAGGAGCCAAATGTAAATTTTAGAACTTAAAAAAATGCAATAACCAATAAAAAAAAAAAACCCTCAGTGGATGGGTTCAAGAGCAGAATGGATAGAAAAGAGAAAGGAGTCAGTGAACTTGAAAACAGAAAAATGGAAATATCTTGATTTGAGCAATAGAGAAAAAAACGAACAGAACCTCAGGGACATGTGAGATTATGATTAAATATCTAACAGTTGTGTCACTTTTATCACAGAAATAAAGGATACAATATATCAGGATGATAAAGTATTTAAAAAAAAAAACAGCTGAAATTTCCAAAATTTTCAAAAATCCTAAAATTACAGATTCAGAAAGCTGCAAATTGCAAACAGGATCAGCCAAATGGAATGCATGTCAAGAAACATAGTAAATCTCTGAAGACTGATCAAGAACATAAAAGTCTTGAAGGAGCCAGAGATAAGTGAAACCTCACGTATAGTGGAAAAACAATTGAAATGACAGTAGATATCTCCTCAGAAATCACAGAAGACAGAAAGTAGTGGTACTATATTTTTTATGGACTGAAAGAAAATTTTCAACTTAGAATTCAGTATCCAGTGAAAATATTCTTCAGGAATGAAGGGGAAATCAAGATATGATCATATAAAAGAAAACAAAGAGAAATTATTTCTAACAGAGCTACTCTAAAAGAATAACTAAAGGAAGGTCTCCAGATAGAATCAAAATGGTAAAAGAAGAAATCTGGGAAGATCTGGAAGGAAGGAAGGAAAAATACATACAGAGCAAAAATGTAGCTAAATGTAATAAACAGATAAAAACTCTTCTCTTGAGCTTTCCAATTTATCTTTGATGGCTGAAGCAATAATTATAACCATCTAATGGTGATTAAAGTATACGGAGAAAATATTTATGAAAAATATAAACAGAGGGGTATATACAGGGAGGCAAAGATTCCAAACTTGAACTAGTAAAATGTGTCACTAATAAAATTTGATAAGTTATATATATAAACACTATAATAGTTAGAGCAACTACTTTAAAAACTTATAAAGAGGTACACCCCAAAACAGTGTATATACATTAAAATGGACTTCTAAAATGTGTTCATGTGACCTACAGTAAAGAAGGAAAAAAACAAAACAAAACAGAGAAATAGAAACAGAACAGAAAACAAAACCAAAGCCAAAAAATGACAGAATTGAGTTTACACATAGCAGCACTACTTTGAATTTAAATAGTCTAAATATACCAAGTGAAAGACAGATTGGTAGAGTGGATTAAAAAATCCTGATGAAACTGTATGCTGTCTACAAGAAATTCACTTCAAATATAATTATATACATAGTTTGAAAGTAAAAAGCTGAAAAAAGTAAACCATGAAAACCTAAATCAAAAGAAAGCAAGAGTAGCTATATTAATATCATATAAAGTTGATGTTAGTCCAAACAAAATCACCAGGGACAGAAAGGAACATTACATAATGATAACAGGATCAATTCACCAAAAGGATGTAACAATCCTAAAAGTGTGTGCACCAAACACCAGAGCTGGAAAATAATGTGGAGCAAAACTGATAGAAGTGAAAACAAATGGACAAATTCACAATTATAGTTGGACCTTGAAAGAATGTAGAAGACCCTAGCACAACCAACAATGATATATTCAATATTTATAGAGTACTCCAAAAACAGTACAACACACACATTGTTTTCAAATGTCCATGGAGTATATATTAAGACATACTGTATCCTGGGCCATAAAACAAACTTCAAAAAGAAGTCATAAAATAAACTTAAAAAGAAAATAAATCACACAGAGTATGTTATCTGACCACCATGTAATCAGTCTAAAAATTGATAACAAAAGATGAGGAAATTTTCTAGATATTTGAAACTAAACATTTCTAGTTAATCCAGGATCAAAAAGAAAGTCTTGGGGTGCCTGGGTGGTTCAGTTGATTAAGTGTCCAACTCTTGGTTTTGTCTCAAGTAATCACCTCAGGGTCATAAGATCCAGGTATCCTTCAGGCTCACGCTTAGTGCAGAATCTGCTTGAGATTCTCTCCCTCTCCCTTCTCCTTGCCCTGTCCCCAGCTCATGTGTGCATGAGCATGCTCTTTCTCAAATAAATAAATAAGATCTTAAAAAAAGAAAGTCTCAGGGAAAACTTAATATATTGAACATAAATTTGTCCAAACTCATCTAATGTACAACACCAAGAATGAACCCTAAGGTAAATTATGGACTTTGGGTGACTGATGTGTCAGTGTAGGTTTATCCATGATAAAATTAGCACCATTCTAGTGGTGAAGGCTATGCAAGTTTGTGGGCATGTGATATATGGGAAATCTCTGTACCTTCCTTTCATTTTTATTGTAAACCTGAAACTGCCCACCCCACAAAGTTTTTAAAGGATATATTGAACAGAATAAAAATAAAAATCTGTGGGATATGGCTAAAATGGTGCTGAAAGGGAGATTTATAGCATTAAATGCTAACAATAGAATAGAAGAAGAGAAAAAGTCCCAAACAATAATTTTACCTCCCAAGATACTAGAAACTAGGAAAGCAGAGCAAAATAAACCCAATGCAAGCAGAAGGAAGAAAATAATGAAGAACAGAAATTAATGGAATTGAACTCCCGCCCGAAAAAAAGAATAGAGAAAATCAATGAACCAAAAACCTGGTTCATTGAAAAGATTGCTACAACTGACAAAACACTATCACGATGAACAGAGGAAAAAGAGAGAAGTCATCATTACTCACTTCAGGAATGAAATAGTGGGTATCATTATAGACATCTGCAGATAACAAAGGGTAAGTGAATACTCTAAACAACTGTATGCACACAAATTGGATAACTTAGATGAACCAATTCCTCAAAAAATAGAAACTACTACGACTTATCTAATATGAAATGGGTGGTTTGAATAGCCCTGTAATTATTGAGAAAATTGAATTTGCATGTAAAAATCACCCAAAAAATAAATCTTCAAGCCCAGGTAGTTTCGTGAGAGAATTCTACTTAATACCAAAAAAATATACCACTCTGCTCAAAACCCTTCTTGATGTCCCCTTTCACTCAGAGTGAAAGCCAATTTCTTTCTGTGACTACCAGAGCGCACATGGTAAGGCCCCATTACCTCTGTGAACCCTCTCCCCGCCAGTCCACTTCTCGTTCCTGAACATCTGAGCACACAGCTAATCAAATGGGTCTCCTTGTTCCACAAACACAAGCACACCAGGCCCACTCCCACCGCAGGAATGATGCACCACACTGCAAGTTCTGGTTAGTATCTATATTAGTCAGCTCAGGCTGTCATAACAAAATATTGCAGATGGGGTGGCCTAAGAAACAGAAATTTATTTCTCACAATTTGGAGGCTGGGAAGTCCACAGTCAAGGTGCAGGTGACTTGGTTCCTGGTGAGAGCTCTCTTTCTGGCTTTCAGATGATCACCTCCTCACTCTGTCTTCCATTGCAGAGAGCAAGCCAGTTTTCTGATACCTCTTCTTATATAGGCATTGATTTAATGGGACCAGAGCCTGAACTCATAACTCTAATTTCCTTTCAAAGGCCTCATTTCCAACTACCATTACTTCAGAGTTTAGGGCTTCAACATATAAATTTGTGGGGTCACAAAATTTCAGTCCGCAATAATATCCATATAATTTATTTCTTCAGTTTTAGGTCTTGAATCAAATGTCACCTTTTCAGGCCTTGCCATATAACTCTTCAATACCCACCCCTTTCCCAATGCTTTATATTTCTCTCCTCTGCTTAACTTTTTCTTTTATACTTGTCACATCTATATACCATAGAATTGACTTATTTTTCTTTTGTTTTGTCTGACTCCTTCACTGTAACATAAGCCCCAGGTGGTAAGATATTTTTAATATGTTTTTACTTTTTTCAGCACTATCCTTACTTCCCAGAAGAGCTTCTGGCATATATTAGGCACTCAAAGAAAATGTGTTACATAAATGAACACCATTAATAATCATATTTCCCGATCATCAGATTTTGGAAGAAGAGCATAAAGTTGAAAATTGAATTTAGATTTAAATTTTTTTTAATCTGAGGAGGTTAATTGTTCACAGTGAGCCTGCCTGTTTTTTGGTTTTTTGTTTTTTTTCGTTTTTTTTAGAGGAGAGAGAGAAAGAGAGGGGAGGGGAGGGGCAGAGGGACAGGGAGAGGGAGAGAAAGGATCTTTTTTCTTTTTTTTAAAGATTTATTGGAGAGCGAGTGGGGAGGAGGGGCAGAAAGAAAGGGAAATAAGCAGATTCTACACTGAGGGGGTGGGGCTTGATCCCATGCTGAGATCATGACCTGAGCCAAAGCCAAGAAGCCAAGAGTTGGACGCTTAACCAACTGAGCCACCAAGGTGCCCCAAGAGAGAGAATCTTAAGCAGGCTCCACGCCTAGCATGGAGCCCCACATGGGGTTCAGTCCCAGTACCCTGAGATCATGACCTGGATTGAAACCAAGAGTCAGACGCTTAACAGACACCCAGGTGCCCCATTTGAATTTAGATTTTAAAAATTATAACAGTTTCTGAAAACTCTCCTTGTGAAATTTAAATGCATGAGAACCTATTTCTACCATACTCTGCAGCTTTGACTAGTTTTCTCTCATTTTTTTCTGTTTATCACTTTATAGTTTCATTTCCATCTTGTAACACATTTAATTTTTCTTATTTAATTACTATTTTCTACTGTAACTAGTCATCTTAACACTTGTTAACATTTTAAATCTTTGATTAAGAAAATAGGCTAGAAATCCATTTTTAATTAAATATTCAATAATATAATTTACGAATATATTTGTGTTCTCATTAAGTTCAAAGAGGTGAATTATGCTTGAAGTTTTAAAAATCATGGAATAGATAAGTATAATTTTAAAATTTTAGAATATTCGTAAGTGTATTAGATTCTTGTATCACCTATCAATTTGCCAGAGCCAACATTTAAGTAAAAAAACCATAATATTCATTTCCTTACTGAAAAGATTATTTTAACTTAAGATGATCACTCGAAATATATACCTAGGCATATTGATATAGGAAGATCTCCCTATGTAATATATAATTAAGCTTACATAAAAACAATAAGTATAATTTTTCTATACCCTTGTGAATGAAACCTAGATTAAATCAATTAAAATAATTGTATGGTGTCTTTATGTTGGGAACAATGAAATCTGCCAGTTCAGTGGACACTTGTATCCTGATTATTCATACATTTACATTCTCTTTAAATCATGTTTGTGGAACTTACAACTGTCAAAATTATCTGTAATTTTCTTACTTAGATTCACGTAGTAAAACAATTTGAAAGCTGCCAGTTTTGCACATTATTAAACAGCATGCATGCCAAACTGATTTTTTTATTTTCCTGATTATTTCTACTTTGGGAATTCCATTATAACAGTCAATCAGCAGTCATTTGGGGTCTATTTTAAACTGCATTTGGTACCAGCTATAATTAGTATTTGGAAAGGATCATAAAATAGTTCCACAGGGCTTTTTTTTTCCTTTTTATGAATTTTCTGAATATATTTTACCGATAGCCAAAGAGGCAATTTAATTTTTTTGGATTTCCTTTCATGTTATTGAGTATTTAGTGTTAACGCTTTGATATTACAATAATATATAATTGTTGCATATTCTAATATTGTTTCCCTATTTAGGATGTATACCTGTATAATATAAATTATATGTCACAACATATAACAGATAAATGTTAACCCCTATTAATTACAAATGTGAATACTGTATAAAGGCTCTGCAATCTGGTTTCATGGAACCAGAATGCAAAATTTTGTTTGCCTGCATTTGATGTGGGGGGTGCTATTTTTACTCCTAGCTCTTGGGTAAAACATAGGATTTAGGCCTGAAGCAAGCAGCATAAATTTCATGTTTTTGACTACAGTGATTGACTTAGGAAAGGGACTATGACTTAAGTGAAAAATAGTATTTTCTTCAATACCTGGGGGAAAGAAGATGTTCTCTTTTATTGAATATGAATGAAGAGGAATACAGGTCCACCCGTAGAGTTACTTGCAGTCATTTTGTGATGGTGAAGTTACCCTGAAAATGGTACCCACACAGAGCTAAGAGATAGAAAGGCAAGGCTTGGGCACATCTTTTGAGTCCTTGGTCAAGTTGAACCCAAAGCCATCGCTGGACTATTCATATGCAAAAGATATCACATTCCCTTTTTTCTTTGACACCTCTGTTGATGTCACTGTATATTTGCAACCAAAAGATTTACAAAATTATACACACTGGATTGTACACACTGTATTCACTGGTTCTCAATCCTCACAGTTAATTAAAATCACCTATGAGATTTTTAAACAATAATGATGCTCAAGTCCTGCTCAATCTGATTAAACCAGAGTTTCTGGGGTTGTGTCATGGGCATGAGTGTTTTGTATTTTGTTTTCTTTTGTTTTATAAGAGCTCCTCAGATAAGTGTTAATAGGTAACAGGCTTTCAGAACCACTGATTTAGATAGAAACTATGGGTCACTAAATCCAGGAGAAAAGAGGAATTGGAAACAAAACATTACTGTTTCAGGACAGAGAAGGGATAAAGGAAATATGAGTTAGTCTTATTTTAATAAAAGAGAGTTTAAGATATCATAAATTAGAATTTTTACCCAGTCACATAATCAATGTTTAGTCTTTACTGAGGTAGTAATTTCTAAGATAGACTGAAAAGCTGTATGTGAAAGATGATTAAATGAGACATCCATCTTTATTTAATTTTATTTTGTAATGCTCTGGAATACCAAATATGCTCAAATATCTCATCTTTTATAATGGCTTTACTTTAAAATTTCAGGGACTAGTTTTAAGGGAGTACCTGTCTATTTTGATAAATTTGTTCATAATGTCTATGTCTTTATGATCAAGAAGTGATGTCTTCAAAATTATAGCTGAATTTAAATAAATGTTGAGTCAGCATCCTCCAATACTGTGTTGGTAAATCGCATTATTATATATCCACGCTCTTTTTCATAACTTACCAGTCGTCTTACTAAAGGCAGAGTGTATTTTTGTTTTCCTTGACTTTAGGCTCAGCCACGTGTTCTGCTTTAGGTAATGGAATGTGAATAGTCATAATGTGAGTAGGGGCTTTAAAATCCCTTGTACAGTAGTCCATGTTCTCTCTTGTAATTCTGCTGTTACCTTGAGGAGAATATGCTCTGGCCAGCCAGCTGGTATGAGGAAGAGGATACAAGACATGTGGAGTAGAACCAGCTCAATGATACACAGTGACAAGAGCTGCCTCATTACTATAGCCTGAAACAGAGATTCTGCTGAGGATTGGGCAAACCCCAGCTGATAGACCCTCAGACCTGGCAGAATAAATGATTGATGAGTCATCAAGTTTTTCAGGGCGTTTGTTATAGAGAATTATGGCAATAGCTATAAATTTAGGCTGCAGAGCAAATCTTTCCCAAACTTTTTTATTCTAGTAATAAAAGGCAGAATTTTTTTTTTTTTTTTTTTTTTTTTTAAGAGATGGAGAAAGAGCATGAGAGCACCAGCAGGAGGGGCAGAGGGGGAGAGAGAATCTCAAGCACACTCCATGCGGAGTGGAGCCCGGCCCTGAGTTCACAACCTGAGCCAGAACCAAGAGTGGGACACTTAACTGACTGTGCCACCCAGCTGCCCCGAGGCACAATCTTCAATTACACACTTAAGGCAAAACTTAAAATGACTATATTTTGGGGAGTTATTTGGCTTAAAAAATCTCTACAGGATTCCTTTAGAGCAAATATTTTATTTGGAGGAGAGATACTGAGATGGTGTTTTTCTGTTGATTCCTCTACATTGAAAGTATAGAAAAGGTAACTAAAAACAAAGCCTGATGATTGTATAATTTTGGACAGAAAAGTACTTACAATTTTAAAGGGCTTTTATTTTAGGATTTTGCACTGATAGTTACTCACCAAATACTTTTGAGTATTTTCAGTTTTTTTTTTACATTTCCAAATATAAAACCATTACTTTTCACAGATCAGTAAGATACTTAATAATTTCAATTATCGTATTATACACTTTTTTACTTTGCATAGTAATTGTTGAGTTTAAGGGTTTTAGAAAAAGCATCGTATTTATGATGATGATTATACATAAGTTTCATGAAGTTGTAATTTATGGTTTGGAAAAGAAGGCCAAAATTCCAAGTGTGTTTCATAAGTTGTTGACTTTGTGATGCATCACTAAGAAGGTGACATTTGTTACTTAGCTTAAAATTTTTTATTTCTGAGAGAAAAAAGTTACTATATACTTTATACAGAAATCACAAAATGATGACATTTCAGTGGAAAATATAAGAGGATATGAATTCTGAGAATTAACATAAAAACTAGTTTATCACATCACTGTCCACATTCCAAAAATACATGGAGGACACAGTGAAATGAGTCATCTCATTTCAAACATATTGTTTCCATTTGCATATAGCAGTTCTTCAATCTGACAAAAATGGACACTTTTGATAGGAACTAACTCAGAAATAAAGTCATAGTATTTCAATACCAGATTTTTAAAGTCGATTTTATAAAAACACAAAGGAGATTTATTGAGACAAGGGAGACGTATCTTCATATCAGAGCTTATGCATTTGAAGGCATAATTTTTAGGAAGGCCTTGTAAATTTGAAAAGTAGACCTTAGCATAGGACATGAAGAAGTATAAATACTTTATGTAATATGCAGTGATGTTTCTTAATGTGTCTCTTTCTTATAAAATTTACAAACACTTTTGCATCTAACCAAAGGATTTGTTGCATTTTTGGAAAGATTCTAGGCAATGCTTTTCTATTGAGGAAAAAAATATTTTGATGAAAGGCATATGACTAGGTCTTTGATATTCAGCACATTAAAGAGAAAAATTAAAGATAAAGCCAATATCAACCATTGCATTTGATACAATTCTTGATACACATCTTATTATTAATCACCATTCCTATTAATCACTGCTATCACTGTATCTCTGTGCAGACTAATAGCGATGCAATGCAATGGTTGTGGAAGTCTGCCATTTTAATTAAGTCTGAGATGGCAGTATTGAACAGAACAAATTTGTTCTGTTTTAAATAAAGCAAAATTTAAGAGTTTAGTATTTAGGAGCACTAGTTCAAGAAAGAAATACAACATTCTATTCATTGGTGGTTATGTGCTATGTGGAAGAGTCTATATACATTAAGGCAAAGTTTTCTATTTTTTTCTGCAAGTAAAGATATGGTGAGAAGTCCGTTTTCATAATATAAATTATTTTTTTTTTCAATATGCAGACATATAAAAAAAACGTGTTAGACTTCACTCCTGCTGTCAGCTGAATAAGTTTCAGCCACTCACTCACTATACCAGAGTGGAGAATGAGCAGTGGAAAAAAAAAAAACACTTATGTCAGAAAATATAAGCTTTTTATTAGATATGTGATTTGCCACCAGCAACTGTCACTTTTTGTAATTTAAGAGGATTTTTGCCTCGAGAGCGGCATAACTTCTTTTCATATAATTAATTTTTATGTTGCTTACTGTAAACTAGAGAAATTACTTTTCCATTCTTTCATGAAGCAATTTATGTAATAATGGAAATATTTTAGTGTGCAAATACATTGGACAGGCAACTTCCTGAGTTTTGGCTACATTTCAGTGTTGGAGGACTAAATCTCTTCAGCTCCCTTCATATAAATGTCTATTTCAAAATTTTGTTCCAGCAGATTGGAATTAGAAATACCTAATTTATTTTTTACTTATTATTTTTTAAGATCTTATTTATTTATTTGACAGAGAGAGACAGAGAGGGAACACAAGCAAGGGGAGTGTGAGAGGGAGAAGCAGGCTTCCCACGGAACAGGGAGCCCGATGCGGGGCTCGATCCCAGAACCCTGGGATCGTGACCTGAGTGGAAGGCAGACGCTTAACGGCTGAGCCACCCAGGCACCCCAGAAATACCTAATTTAAAGTCTTTATTGTTGTTCCATGATAAGTGAACTTTAATGACAGCTTTTTAATGTTTAAATATCTGTGCTCTTTTCGTAATACTAATTATATTTACTGGAAAATACTTGCTATTTCATTACTAGAAATAAGCAAAATATCAGAACAGGTTAAAAAAATCTCCACGTAAGGTTTCTTAATAGTCAGATATATTAATCCTCTGGTATTTCTAAACTTCACTTTTTTCTTTCATTCATCCTTTTTTTTTTATGTCTGGAAAATATCTTCTAATTTTTATAGGTTATTCTAAAGCATTGTTCTCTCTCTAAAGTTTGTATTCTCTGTATAGGTAAACTTACCAATACATTCCTTATGCCTACAATGTCCTTCTCATATACTTCTCTTTTAGCAAGCCTCATTCTTGTGCTTTACATGTCTTTCTACCCAAACCTTGAGAGGAGGAAAGTATTTAAATATTTAAAAATAAAAAAAATAAAAAATAGGATCTTTAAATATTTAAAAATAAAAAAAATAAAAAATAGGATCTTTACAGATCCTAGCAAATAAAATAGCAATATTGTTCAAATAATTAACAAATGACAGCACAAGTAAATGAACATGATTAGTCAAGGCAGCTTCGTCACCAAACAGGGGCCATGCTGAAACTCTATGAATCCACTGATGTGGAAGTCTGAAAATTGACTTAGTATCTCCTTAATGAAGCTGTTAGGTAATGCATATTTGACAATAACAAAGAGAACATGTTAAAATGTAAAATGTGTTTATGTTCCCATTTAGATAGATGTTTTGTGTAAATAAGCCTATGGGAAGCATAAACTGACAGATCTTGCATAGCAGGAGTTAGGGAATGTGTATTCAGTGCTTAAATGCACAACTACAATTTTTTCCTCTTTTTCAACAGCAGTTCTCTAGTGCCTCAGTATCTCTCTGTAAAAGAAGCGCTCCTAATTACAGATTATTTTGTGGGCACAGAAGTCCTTCTCTCAGATGACTTCCTCTTTCTTTTAGTAATGGCTCCAACTGATCTACAGCAGCTGCCCCTTGGAGTGTCAGTAGAGCACAAAACCAGTGAATCTCAAACCCTAAACTGTGGTTAACTGGTCATGTTTTAACCAGCAATAAGATAAATGTCTCTGATTAACAGACCTGAAGACAGAGCTAAATGATTAGAACATGTTTCAGAGGCAACAAATAGAAAATTTTATATATGCAAATTTTGCATTTATATATGTATACATCAGAATACTTATTATTATTTACTGTAATAAATATGACATATACTATATTTATTTGTGTGTTATATGAATTGGCGCTCATAATTGCAGACATGTACCTCCTGTTTTTTTTTTTCAATTAAAACATAGTCACTCTTTCATCCTTCTTAATGACATTCTGTAATATACCAAGATGATGTGATTTAGTTCATATTAATTTTTTTTTCTAGATAGATTCCTACTGTGCTTTCTCAGCAGCTTCCTTCTGCTTCATTTCCCAGACAATTCTGCAGAATCGGTATGTAGGCAATAAAGTCAATTGGTCTTGAAATGGTTCTAGTATAGTTCTTTTTTTCCCCTTCCCTAGAATAGAAGATTGATAATGACTACAAAAACTTCCAGGCTAAAGTAAAGACAGTCTTTTAGGAACAAATATCCTATTTCAAGCTCAGTGATTCTTAAAATACATGAATGGATACCATGTATATATATACATATACGTATACGTATACATATACGTATATGTATATATACATATACATATATGTGTATGTATACGTATACGTATACGTATATGTATATATATACACACACACGTGCACACACACACATACACACACATATGCATATGTCATATGATCACTTTCTCAAAAATCTTCTGAAAAATAACAAAAAGCAACATTAAAAAAAGATGGCTAAGCAGTTTTTAACTGGCTTATCCATAACATTATTAATGGAATATTATCAACCACATATACTATGTTTATATTGTATCAATATAGTGTCATTTAATCTTTCCCATATAATGGAAACTTATATTTTAGAGATTTATATTTTGAGGGTATGAGGAATGTTTCCAACATAAAAATAGAAGTCATTGTGCATGGTTTTTAAAAATAAGACTATGCATATGTTTTTGGATATGGATTCATGAACAAATAATTGCATCCTATGTTACTGAATATTGTTTTTATTCAAGTATATGTAATATTTGCATTTATTTTCCTCTTTTGTGGCTGACACTTCATTACTAGAAGTCTGTGCCTTTTTATTCCTTGCCTTATAATTCAGATTCCTAGCACATAATATTGAATTTTATGGCTAAAACTAAAGTAAATCATGCACAGCTGTCTCTGTTTTAGGTGTTCTATATGCTTATTCTGGCAGTGTTACTATTGTATAACTCGGTGTTATACAATGTTAGTGAATTGTTGGGTTTCCACAATTCTGGACTAATTATGCAGACTTGTAACCATTTTCAAGTTTTAGTCACTTTCATGAATGTTCTCTGAATGTGATTGAAAATTTGCAGATGGTATTACTCAAATCTTGGTTCAAAAACCACAGTGGTATTAATGGTAATATTCTCTAAAAGCATTTTAGGTCAAAGGTCAACCAGCTACAGGCCATGAGCCAAATCCAGCATAGCCTGTTTTGAAATAGCTTCCAAGCCAAGAAAGGTTTTTAATGTTTGTAAATGTTTGTTGAAGAAGGGGAAAAATAATACGACAGAGACTGTAAGTGGCTTACAAAGCCTAAAATATTTAGTTATCTTGCCCTTTACAGTAAAAGTCTGATAACCTGTTTTTAGGTTATCTCACCATACTTATTTACTACTTTTATAGTATCTTGTTCATAGTAGTTCAACAAAATATATTGAATTCAAATGTTATTCATCTTAGGGTTTTCTTAATTTTTATTTTAGAAGATTCTAACACAAAAAATATTGTAAAAGGGCAATTAATAAATATTAAGTATTTATATATTAATAATGCTATAGTAAATAGAAAGTAAATAATGCCTGTATGTATATAATATATGAATTGCTTGATTAAAAATAAAAGAAATTATCCTTAATATTATCCCAAGTAAGGAAGTTATTTTTAACAGGCGGTACTTGAATATTTTTAAAATACATTCTCTACTCTGAGTAAACAGTGGCATAACACATACTAAGAAGGCTTTGTGAATAAATTACTTAATGATATAGAGGTTTTTCAGTGTGAGCAAGCAAGTTACTTTATCATGGCATAACTAATATATTTTTGATATGCAAGAAATGTTCACTTAAAAAGCTGCAAATATAAATAATATAAATTAAAAAAAATTTAGAGTGAAGAGTGTTTCAAAAGTT
This sequence comes from Ursus arctos, assembly GCF_023065955.2. Classification (NCBI taxonomy): domain Eukaryota; kingdom Metazoa; phylum Chordata; class Mammalia; order Carnivora; family Ursidae; genus Ursus; species Ursus arctos. The sequence goes on along the minus strand of NW_026622985.1, from coordinate 26,997,624 downwards.
GCGTGTTTGACTTTAGTGATTTCTAGCTTAAAGAATAGAAACATAGTGGGGTGGCTGGGTGACTCAATCAATTGAGCATCCAGCTCTTGGTTTTAGCTCTGGTCTTGATCTGGAAATTGTGATATGGGGGTCTATGATCTTGGGGTGACGGGGTTGTGGGATCTTGCCTGTATGGGGCTCCATGCTCAGCAAGGAGTCTGCCTTCCCTCTCCGTTTGCCCCTCTGCCTGCTCGTACGGTCTCTTTCTAAAATAAATAAAATCTTTAAAGATTAGAAGCATAAGATACAACCAATTACTATATTGAAAGATGTTTATTAATAAGGGTTAGGAGAAGTTTGAGAACTTAATTTTATAAAATTCCTTACACACTTTTCAGGAATTTTCCCACTTTATGTCTCTATGACTGAATTTCATTTATAAGCTGACTCCAATGTCTCTTAGCCAAAGTCATCCCCATTTTAATCACCATATTCATTTAATTTCTGTTAAAGGCAACAGCATGAGTTTTTGTCTGTAATTATTAAACAAAACTCAACACTGATACAATGATCAGAAATAATCTGCTCATGGATTTTAGATAAGACTGTTGAAAAGGTGATTTTTTAAAAAGATTTTATTTATTTGAGAGAGAGTTAGAATAGGAGCAGGGGGAGGAGCAGAGGGAGAGGGAGAGGCAGACTCCTGCTGAGCAGGGAGCCCAATGCGGGATTCTGTCGCAGGACTCTGAGATCATGACCTGAGCTGAAGGCAGATGCCTAACCGATTGAGCCACGCAGATGCCCCCCCCCCCCGCTTTTTTTTTAAAGAGGTGATTTCTTTTTTAATTAAAGTAAATGACACACCAATTTAAAGAAATGAAATATAATAAAACAACTTTTATTTAAGTCCTTCCTATACATTTATTACTTCCTGACATTTATTTAATTTACACAATAATTGTAGGAAGCAAGTGCTGTCATTAGGCTCTTTTTTACAGATTAAAAGTTGGAAGACCTTATTCAAGGTCATACAACTAACAAGTCTGAATTCAAATTTGAACTAATACTAGACACTAGATTCTATATTTGAACAATTACACACCACTTTCCAACTTACCCGTGGTATCATCCTGGCATATAGAACACAATCCATAGTTCTAGGCTATATTTGGGGATCTAAGAAACGTGCACAACTTAAGAGAGAGGGAGAGACACAGAGAGAGATTAAGAGAAAAACCATAATTATATTATAAATATCTTTTATATTTGTAAAAGTTAAAGCACTTCTGTACTGATTATACAGTTATAAATAACTATAAAATTTTACACATTTGATAGAAGAACAATATATGGGAAGTGACCTAAGATGGACAATCTTTACGTCCTTAAACTCTGCTGAATGCAGGCAGCTGCTTGCCACCACTTGGTATGGACGTTGCTAGATTTTTCTCACTGTCGATTATTTTCAAACTTGGGTGCACTTTGTAATCACCTGGGGTGCTTTAGAATTACTAGTACCTGAGTTCCACACACAGAGGTTTCTATTTAATTAGTATTGGATAGGGCCTGAGTAACCCCTGGGATTTTTAGAAACTCCTCAGGTAATATATTAGGGTTCTTGGGAACAACTTTGCTTAAACTACTTGCTATTAAGGACAGTCCTCACGTATTCACATCCTTGCAGAACAGATGATAACTAGAGATTTGATCTGCCCAGTGAGGGTTAAGAGCAGAGGCCAAGGTTTGATATTATACTTTTGAGTTTCTTAAGAGTACTTCACAAACTGTGGTCCCTGAGCCAGCACCATGAGCATCACCTGGAAACTGGTTAGATGTGGAAAGTATGCTGGCTTTTCAATTGGGAGTTAAAAATAAAACAAAAAATATACTGCATCTTCATTTCATAATTCATATTTTAAAGGAATATATTATTTATGTCTTCACAGCACATGCCATTTCCTGCAGACTCAACTTCATGGTAAGGTTTGATCAATTTATTTAATTCATCAGTCATATTAATTAGGAGCCATATAGGAGACATATATATTTGTGTATATTTGTTTATGTATGTGTGTATATGTATTATGGTATAATTTCTTCCAAGTCTGCTTTGGGCTTGCTGGTGTAAATATATGACGTGTTAGGCTTTTATTTTGTACCAGTAAGTGCTTGGATTTATATGCAACACGTAGGCATCTAGTTGAATCTGGGTATTTAATCAGATTCAGTGCATAGTTTCAAATCCATCTTTAAGCATGTCTATAAATAAGGTAAGTGTCTATAATTTATATATGCTTATTTTTATATGTGAATAGATAATATAATGTATGCTATACAAACATATTACATATTGTACTTATTTTTATTGGCAGTGAACAACATGCGAGAGACTTTATATGGATATGTACGCTGATTCAGTTGGATTTTTAGAGGCAGGATATTTTAAGAGTGTAGGCCTGGAGTTCTCCAGACCCTTGTTCATATGCAGCATTGCTCATAATTCTTAACTCTGATTTGAGCAATTACTTAAGCACTTCAGTTTTGGCTAAATTTTATTTCCTTTATGTTTATTTCTTCAGGTATGAGACAGAGCTGATATTATCTATTTCACAGGTCTGTCATGAAGTATATGAGATAATGTATGTAAGCCCCTAAACTCAGTGGCTCTTACCCAACACTGAACAAATAGTAGCCATTTTCCTTTCTATTATATGTACAAATATTCATTTGTAAAACAGTAAACATTTTTAAAGAGTATATGCTTTCACATATTTTAGAAGTTATATGAAAATAATCTTATTTTGCTTTTGTAATATATTAATACTTTCAACATTTACAGTAAAACTGTTATGGTGGAAAGTTTCCAGGCTTATAGCACTACTATGAGATCTAATAAAAGAATCTATATAGTGGGCTGTTGTTCATGGTAAATGCAGTAAAACCTTGATAAAATATGACCTGCTACAGCATGAAATTTAGCATAATCCTATTGATTGGTGCTTGTTTCTAAAAGAACCAGAAGGTTCTTGTTATACTGCTTTATCTATATCTCAGTTGCTTGGCAAAGACCCAAAGAATCATGTTCTAATGAAGTCCATGTTTGAAAGAATAATGGAACAAAATGCGATTCTTCTTCACTTTTATAGAACTCTTAAAGTATTTATGTTAAATAAATGGAGTATAGGCATTGATGGAGAGGCATCACATATTTAGGAGGCAAAAAAAAAAAAAAAAATCCGGATTATTATAAAGACAAAAATTTGGAAATTTTGGTCTTGAAAGAATTGAGAATGTAACACATCTGATAAGAATTGAATTATTGAAGTTGATTGAAGTTAAAGTAGTCTGTTGTTTCTCAAGACTATATTTTGTCTATAAAAGGATATAGAGGTTATCTTGATGATTTTATAATTTAAATAAAATTCAAAGATTCTAATAATCAAATGTAAATCTCTTATTTATGAATATCGCAAATTATTTTTAAAATTCTCTTTTGCATATATTGCAGGGTTATAGAATGAGAACTACTGGAGATTAGATGCTGTGTTTTCTATGCTTTGCATTTCAGATGGTAGCTTCGTGCTTGTCAGGAAGTAGATATTCAGTAAATGGTTTCTGAATAAGTAGAAAGATTAGCGTTATTCATGCCTTGATCCATCACTATGTCTGTGATTGACGGCTACTCATGTTGCTTTTATTTGAGGAGTTACTAATTCCTGATGTTTTCTTCCATTTGGAGGAATATCCAATAGCATAACCTTCCTGACTTCTCCCTACCCTCATTTGTGCCTCACTGGTGAGTTCGAGAGTAGGAACAGGGCTTGCTTTGCCAGCTCCTTCTTACCACATTTTGGGATCCATCTGTTCGTGCAGAGCAGGTGCTTAGGTCTGCCACTGGCCCTATGGTAAGCTTGGAAGTAAAAGCTGCAGCTATGCCTATGACTCTGTGGATGAGTCTGTCTAACACCAGGGTGCAGGTAAGGAGACCAGTGCCCAAGCATTGGGATGCTGCACACATAAGCCAAGATATGTATCTGCTTCATCAGTAACAAAGCTAGTATTTTTATTTCTTTCTTTCTATTCCTCTATCTTACTTGTTTCAAAACCCAGCTAGGGAGAAGTGGATGTTGTGAACTGATTCCCTTGAACCATAACAGACTTATACATATATAAATTTTATGTTGGAAATGTGAGGACACAAAGAGCTGGGATGGTGGGGGGGATGGTGGTGGAGGACATGCAGGCAGGTAGTTACCATTCATCTGGCCAGAGCTCACATCAGCATGCTTGGAAAAACTTACTAATACAAAGACCAGTGTTTCATACTTGAGAACTCTCAAAACAAGGGATGTAGAAATATCACGGTGCCAACAAATACTAGTGATGTGGTACTCAGATAGTGATTGAACATCCCGGAGTACCTCTGATTATCTATAAATATTCACCAGATTCTTTTTAATAACTGACAAGTAGATAAAAAATATTTCTATCCCTAGTTCCATGGCTGCTGTTCTGGTTTTGTTTCCTGAGTACCATCACGCCATATACTATCATACACTATAATAGGAGCCTATTTTTCTGTCTTCTCCAGAGTGGTGCATACTTCTCAGCCACAGATCTTCCTAAACTTGGTTCTATATTGGCAAAAATATTTTTCTTCCTTATGCAGCTTCTGTTTGTATACCACTGTCACATTAAAATCTGAAAAAGAAAATCCCATGTAGAACATTTTCCTTTATATCCCATTTTTAGTTAGAAGTTCAACTTTTTATCTCACATAAATATATTACTTTTATAGCACTCTATATTTACATGACTAGCAGCCTACTCTTCACATCTTCAGAAAGCATGAAATAGGGTAAACATAATATCATACCTTTCTGGTTGGTTGATGCCTGTCCAAGAAGTGGGTTTTATTATTCAAAGCAAGTGGAGGTCAGTTGTAAAAATCTATTATTTGGTATGGGATTTGTCATCGGAAAATGAAAGTGTGTCTCTCTCTAGCTGTATATAATGGTTACAATAAACTATAATAATAAATAATAAAAATAAACTACATAATAATATAATAAACTGTTACAATAATATATATGGTATATACTCTATAACTATATCAAATATATAATATTATAAACTTAAAATTGTCCCTGTAGTTTGATCCTCCTAAATCATAATGTAAATCTATTGACCCTTATCCTATTCTTCTTCCTCCATCCTATATGCCTTTATTTCCGTGTACTTCTGTCTCTCCCCTGATCCACTCCCCTCTACTTCTGCCTAGATTAAATTCCTCAAAGCACATTTGCCTCTTAAAGTTAAAACTCTCTCAGAACCCTGCATGCCACAAAGTAGGTACTTTACAATTGTTGAATGAATGAATGAACTGGTTAATTAATGAAAGTATAGTGGTTAAGTGCAGAGGAGTTAAATTGAAACCTAGCTCAGTTTAGAGGTGAATGACTAAAGTTATAGTTTTAATCTCTCTCAACATCAGTTTCCTCCTCTGTACTTTGGGGATAATAAATTTTCCTTTTTCAGAGTTGTGAGGATGAGAAGTAAAGTGAGTTAAGTGTTTGGGATGTATAGGTGCCCAACAAAATATAGCTAGATTGTTAATAAAAGTTTGTACATTACTGGGGTGCCTGGGTGGCTCAGTTGGTTAAGCATCTGCCTTCCGCTCAGGTCATGATCCTGGGGTCCTGGGATCGAGCCCTGCATCCAGCTCCCTGCTCAGCAGGAAGTCTGCTTCTCCCTCTCCCTCTCCCCTTGTTTGTGTTCCTTCTCTCGCTGTCTTTCTCTCTGTCAAATAAACAAATAAAATCTTTAAAAAATTTGTACATTATTAATAATTAAGCATAATTAAGAATATTAATTGTCAATGTTCATCATTGATATATTATTGGCAATTTGTAATTATTCATCAAAAACTAATGATGTAATATATGTTGGTGAATTGAACATAATAAAAAATAATGATAATTAGCATATTATCAAAGATAAGGCCACATAGAAAAAAGAACTCCAGTGAGTCATACAGTATTTTAAAGATTTGGGAGGAGGAGGGAATGCAGAGACCATTATGATGTGGATGGCTTTTTCCAGGCACACATGCTTGGGACTCTCCTGAGTTTAACTTTCTTGCAGTTTGGGTGAGAACCATTACCCAGAAAACAGGCCAGTGTGGGACCTGAGACAGTGACCTTCCCAATGGGGCAGTGACCTTCGTAATAGATAGTTCTGACATGAAGTCCCATTGTGACCTGGCAGACACTTTCTTCAGTATGGTATGCTTTTTTCAGATGCGGCTTTCCACTGTCTCCTGAAGTAACGTGTAAGAAGCCTCAGGGCATCGTGGGTTTGCTCTAGTGGCAAAGAGAAAGTTGTAGGTTGTACCCTTTTAGGTCCATTTGGGACATAGCAGGTTTTTGTGTTCTTGTTCTGAAACCCAACCACCAGGACATCATGAATAATATAGCTTCTGTGAGGAAATTCCTTCTGAGTTGTAAATAAATGATTTACAAAGAAATTTTACACGCAAACCTCTTCAAAATTGCAAATGACGTTATGTTTCAAAAGTTTCAGATGACTCCGCATACAATTTACATCCACTTCAGAGTTGCTGTTCATCTTTATTTCATGAAACATAATGATCATTTCTCAGTGGAAGACTTTGATTTGGAGATAACTGGGCACACTATTACCTATTCATTTTTTCCCATGTGTTTTTCCCATACATTTTTTTCCCTTCATGTGTACCTTACCATTATTTACCACAGTTCTCATATCACTGTTTGAAAGTCCACTTTTGAAAAACGTGGTGCCTTTATTAAAGACTGATTCGTATTTGGTTTTATAGAAAAATAAACTTAAGAGAAATTTTACTGAAACCTGAATACCAACCCACAACGGGCCTTGCATTCAAGTGTGTGTAACTTTGCACCACTTCTGAGAAGTTGAGATTGTGGAGTTCTTCAACCTCTGCATCAGGCCTTGAGGGAGACACTCTGAAATAGAGTAAGCCCATCTCCACCTCCTTTCTCTTTTCTTCATGATGGATAATACCACCGTGTCTTTCTTAAAACATTTTAAGTTTCTGAGATGAAAGATAGTAACAGTAAAGAAGAAAGGTATTGCTTTGTAATTAAAATGAAAACAGATAAATTTTTACTGAGTAGTGAATGCCTTTATCTCTGGCAAGACTGCAACAGAATGTTTTAGAATGTCATGGGATTTAGTTTGGTATAATAATCTCAGAATCTGAATAGGGATCAAGGACTGTCTTAATTTCAAACCTATTGAAGTTTTCTTAGCACATTCATGGTTCTGATAAGATAAGAAGTTACAGCCACTTAGGCCTATTTGAAGTTGATCGAATGTGACCTATTTTTAATGTTGTATATAAACAGGTTATATATCCTCATAGCAATGAACAGATTAGCTTAAGCAACAAGTCAAATCCTAAGTACTGATAAAATAATCAGCGTCTTCATGAACGCAGCATTTAATTGTTAAAGCTACTTCATAAAATTAGCTATATTATTAAATATTTCTATTAATCATTTTACTTTTAATGTTGAAGTCTTTCACCTAAATATTAAATAGAATAATTGATAGACCATCTTTTACCAAGCAACCTAATTGAGCACAAGTTAATATTTTTCAAAATATTTGCCTCGGGAAGATTTATTTGAATTTTTATTTTGAAAAATTTAAAGAAAAGTTGAAAAAAGTATGCAGTGACTAACTCTTATACCTTCCCCCTGGATTCGCTGATTTTAACATTTTGACACCTTTGCTTCATCTCATTATACACACATACATACACAAACACATGTGTTCATATATAGGTCTATATATACTTTAAGTTAATTTTTGTGGTGGCATTAGGAAAGGAACACATTAATTCTTCCATATGGATATACACTTGTTTTAATACCATTTGTTGGAGAAAAAAATTTTTCACCCAATTGAATTACCTTTACGCTTTCCTCATAAACAAACTGGCCACATATGTGTGGGTTCATTTCTGGATTTTCTATTTTGTTTCATTTCTCTATATATTTATTTTTATGTTGATACCAAGCTGTCTTGCTTATTGTAGTTTTAGAGTAAATTTTCAAATGAAATACTGATAGTTCTCCATTCATATTTTTCCGAGTCATGTTGGTTATTCTATATCTTTATATTTCCATATAAGTTTTAGATTTGTTTTGTCTATTTCTTTAAACACACAGGGATTACGTTTGGAATCATGCAGCATCTATTAAGTCAATTTAGAAAGAATTCATACTCTAATAGTATTTAGTCTTCCAGTCCTTGAACAGTGATGCGTATTTTCAAATACTTACGCCATCTTTAATTTTGCCTGAAGTGTTTTGTAGCTTTCATAGCATAGATCTTAGACATATTTTGTTGTATTTATTGTTTTTCATGATTTTAATAGTATTATAAATATAATTGTTTTTAAATTTCATTTTCCAGTCGTTCATTCTCATACTATCTTGGGAACATGTTAAATTCATTTAGTTTTAGTAGCTTTTTGTTGATCACTTTGATTTTACTATGTAAATAATCATATCATCTTAAAAAATATAGCTTTAATTTTTTCCCTAATATTTGTGCTTTTATAGATATATATTTTTTCTCTTGCTTTATTGCACCTACTAGGCCTTATTGCAGCTGCTAGGAATCCAGGAAAATGTTGAATATATGTGATGAATGTGGAATCCTTACCTGTTTCAGATCTTAGGCAAAAAGCATTCAGTTATTCACCGTGAATTATAGTAGATGTAGGTCTTTCATAAAAATGCCTTTTATCAGCTTAAGAAAGTCCCTTTCTATTCTTGTTTTTTAAAGGATTTTATCATAAATAGTTAAGTCTCTCAATTTTTTTACACCTATGAGGATAATTACATATTTATTTTGTATTCATTTTCTTTTTTCTATCAATATGTAGAGTTGCATGGATTGATTTTCAAATGTTAAACCAGCTTACATTTTGGCATTAACCTACTTGGTCAAGATATATAGATTACTGGATTCATTTTATTGATATTCTGTTGCAAAATTGGTTTTCCCCTAAAGGTATATATATATATATAGAAGAGTCATAACTTTTCCAGGTGGACAGGGCTTCTTTTATTTTTATATTTGGATATTGTTTTTATTTTACTGTATCATGATCAGATTATCTTGTTTTTATTAGTTTTACCTCGCAGAATGTTCTGAGTTTTTTAACATATGGTCAGTTTTTTAACTATTTCAGGTGAAATAGAGAATAAAGTCTATCTTTTATTATTGCAAGTTAAAATTTATTTTTTATTAATTGTGCCATTTAGGACTTCGTGTACTTACTCAGCCATTAACCACATAACCTGAATTAAGACTAAAAATGATGTGTTAAATATCTATTTTTAGTGTGCTCCTATTTCTTCATGTATTTCCTAAAGTTTCTGCTCTACAAAAGTGTTGGATGTGTTATTTGATACATAGATCCTCATCATTCTGAATGCTAACCTTCAGCATTTGAAACTTTTGTTGTTATACTTAATGCTTTGGGGTGTGAATTATGCTTTATCTAATATGATTTTCATCCATGCTTTTGCTTTATTATTGTTTTCAATGAATGAGTTAAGTCTGCTGACTAGTACAATCAAGCTTATCACATTATTTTCTTTAATTTTGGCTTTTAAATAATTTACAGTATTTCTGTGCATTTCCTTTACTCCTTTTACTGTGTATTTTTCTTTAAGTCAAATGCTGAGAAGGCAAGGGTAAATAAAATGGAACCTCATCCATTACCCTAGAGGAGATGCCCCTTTTACAAAGGAGATATTGGCCAGCAAATAGTAAATATGATATGGCTGAATTAAATACTTCGTATTGCAAAGTGCCATGGCAAATACAGTGGTCAAAATCAATTCTAATTCAGAGTGTTGAAATACATATTGCCATTAATCATTTTTGAATCTTAAACTGGAATAACAATATCAAGGGTATTTTAAGAGTAGTTAAGAAATACTAGGAACCTAGACTTTCTTATAAGAGTAGTAGTCTGCCTCATATTGTCAAAGTTTGTTATATTCCTATTAGGAGATTTCCTCGTTATAATTGATCAGTGACATGCTGAATAACAAAACCTTGAGAATGAAACTCATTTTATAAAAATCATGTGAAATCAAGCTGCATGTATTTTAATCACACATTGCCAAAATCTTAGTGTATTACTTAGTAAATAACTTCTGTTTCCTAACAGTTTAAGAGCTATCTTAAATGTATATCTTAAACGTACAGATACAGTTATTGGTTTTTTTTTTTTTTTTTTTTTTTTTTCTGCTACAGCTAACAAAGCAGAACAATAACAGTTATTTTAGGTAGTACTTTATCTGAGTCTGCCTGGAAGAACCTTGGTTTATGCATGTTGATTTGCCATGTTCATTTGCCCAAAAGTGTCCTTATTTAAAAGAAATATTAAAGTTTGTCCCTATTTTTTATACTTGATAATTCAGTGGTTGTTCCTTTATAGTTAATGTGAATTCATTTCAGTGAAAAACATCAACCAAGTTGTTCTTGTAAGATTTTACCTCTGTGAAATAAAAGACTTAGCTCTCCATGATGAAGGAATTCTAGACATCCGTAAGGAAATGGGGAGTGTACAGGGCTCCTTAAGCTATGTTCTTCTTAGTTTTCCAGGGACAAGTTTTCTGGAGCTCTTAGGGGAAAAGGGAAGCTCATGCCCCTTCCTCATTTTCTGTTCTTGGCACAGTTTGAAAGCTAAATCTTCCTTTTAGTGACTTGACTTCATCTGCTCTGTCACTTCCCTGGCCAGGAATAGATTGTACTTGTCATGTGCTGCTCTTTAGATCTGTTAATGAATTTTTAAATAGAATACATTACTGGAACCTATTTTCTCTCTTGTTGCCTCTAGATGTTCAAGATTGTAGGAATTTTGTTTTATTAACTGAAATATCCGTAGTATTTAGAACAATGCTGGTTTGGGGTTGCCCAGGTTGGCTCAGTCATTAAGCGTCTGCCTTAGGCTCAGGGCGTGATCCCAGGGTCCTGGTATCGAGCCCCGCATCAGGCTCCCTGCTCTGCTGGGAGCCTGCTTCTTCCTCTCCCACTCCCCCTGCTTGTGTTCCCTCTCTCGCTGGCTGTCTCTCTCTCTGTCAAATAAATAAATAAAATCTTCAGGAAAAAAAAAGACTATATATATATTCTTACAAAAAAAAAAGAACAATGCTGGTTCAAACATATTACTGGTGAGTGAAGAGGCATTTTTAATTTTTTATGAAGTGCTCAGTCCTATGCTAGTAAATGTAAAGGAAACAGGAAACAAAAGATCTGGTCCCACTCATTAGAGGTCTTGGAGAGGACAAAAGAGGCAATGATAAAAAGACAATTTCATTAAGACTTAAGTTAGGTGGTATATAGTGTATTAGTGTCGTACAAGTTTAAGGAAAAGAAATGTAGAATCAGGAAAGTCATGAAGGAGATTGTGCTTGACCTTGCCCTTACTGGGTAGATAAATTTGCTTATTCAGAGAACAGAAAAAGAACATACATCAATTGAAAGGAAAAAATCAGCAAATTCTTTCAGATGAGAAAGCACAGGTTATTTTTGTGATATGGTAAGTCTCAAAGTGAATAAAACAAAAGGCAATGTGAAGATCACCATTTGACATTTTTTTTTTCAATTTGATGGGAAAATGTATTTACACAAACCTAGGACAAACAAAATTTGTGATATATTTTATAATAATAAGTGAATTGATAAATATACTATTATGACTTTATAGTACTGTGAATAGAGTCTTATACTTCATAGTCTAAAGTTTCATACTTTATTCTTTTTCTTTAATTCTTGACTTATCCATTCTTCTAGAGATAAACACTGATGTTGCCCCCAAACTTCCTGTTGATTCAAACAGTAGCTCAACAACCATTTTTTCCTACTACTATATGGATCTTGTACAAATTTTCTGGAATATGTGTTCGAATGTAAGATCACTGAGTCAAAGTTCATGACCCTATATTTAATTTCACCGAGAGCTTCTGAAAGTACTTTCCAGATTGACTTTAAGGTTTAAAATTCTACCCATAGTGCACTATAGTCCCCATTTTCTCATTCTAACAGTTGTATTATCCAGCTTTTTAATTTTGATTTTCTAATGGATATAAATTTGTATCTCCTTGTTCGAAGTAAAAATTTTTGAAGAGATACATAATGTTTACTGTAGAAAACTTTATCACATTAAACTATTAATTTTTTATTTGCTACTGCTTGACAGTACACCTGCATTACTTTTCCTTACTCACTGTTGCTTGTTTGCATAAAAAATGTAATGTAAATGTTTTAGTTATGAAGGCACTGTAGAAGCAGTAAAGACAAAGCAATTTAATTGAGCTAAGAAAAAGAGGCAATTTGATATATCATTTTTTGTATAAGCAGTGACATCTAGAGCTGCCATTAGAATTCCCTAATATGTGAATAAGTTAAAGGTTATCATCTGTTGCAGATTTAATGAATTGCAATAGAATTACAGCAAATGACCCTTGTAGGTTCTTTAAACTTGATCGATCACAATGTAATTGTCAAGGCAGAATAGCAATTAATTTTCATTAAGCTAGGAGGTAATTAATACTTGTGAGGGGAAATGGCTATAAGTTGTGATTTAAGAGATTTAATAGTTTTTTACAATTAAAAAACTTAGCTTAATTCACTGATTTCATATGGCAAGGGAGCTATTATAAAGCTATTGGTCTCTCTATATGTAAATTGATATAATGACATATAACTAAAGGTAAAAATAAGTTTGTATGTTTATGTGTTGTGTGCATTTGTGTGTGTGATTGGTAGCTAAAACGTAGCCTGTACAAAAAATATTTTAGAGTTAAAAAGAAGACCGAGTTGATACAAATACTTGTTAGATTGTTCTCAATTGTAGGTTAACGTACTTTGTATATTTACCCCTTTTTTAAAACCCACTTTTCACTTTTAAAATATGTTAGTGCATCTCTGGAATTCTTAAAAATATAATTAAAAAAAAGAAAATCTTACCTAAAAATTGGCTTAAACATTCATGTACTTAATATTGTCACTATCAGCCACGTATTTAATTAGAAAGAAAAAATACATATGTACTATCTCCAAATCTATGATCTTCATTGCCTAAAGCAGTGGCTTTCAAATTATAGTCAGTGTAAAATAAAGAAAAGCTTGTTAAAATGAAATTTGGTGGGCTTCAGCCCTAAGATAATTATTTAGCAAGTGTAGGTCAGGATTTAGGGCTACGTTTTGAATGAGAGTAGTGACATGTGATTCAATGGACGTGTTTCTGAATGCATCACTACCTTAAGTTTATTCATTTATACATTTTGTGTAAGTAAACATAGTATTTGAATTTGTTTAGTATAAAATAAGCAAAATAATCTTTTTGTGGTTTGTAAATATCTTTAAATGCAAAGGGAGTTCATTACTTACTAAATCCCAAATTATAAATATAACTTAGCTTCTTTACACTCTCTTCAAGAGAGCTGTAAATTGCTTCCTTATTTCTTCCTTTCGTTATTTAGATGGGCTGGAGGAGCAGCATTCTTTACATTTCATTAGTAAAAGTGAAAGGGTTTGAAGGTCTGGAGGACCTTTGCCCATCATTTTCCTTTTCCAATATTATGCCTGTGTTACTTACTGTAATTTTATATTTGTAAAATATCTTTATGATTTCTATATAATGCCCACTTTAAAAATGAATGAACAGAACATTGATATTTGATGATTGACATAGTTAAAATTTTCATGCGTCAGGGGTTTACTTCTGTATAGCAAAGGAAACCATCAACATAATGGAGAGTCATCCTATAGAATAGGGGAAAATATTTGCAATCACAGGTTCAGTGAGAGGTTAATATCCAAAATACACAGGGTACTCATACAACTCAATAGCAAAAAACCAACAAAAAACTTAATTGAAGAATGAACAAAGTACCAGAATAAACATTTTTTTCCCCCAAGGAAGACCTGCAAATGGCCAGTAGATACTGTGAGAAAGTGTTCAACATCACTAGCCATCAGGCAAATGCAAATCAAAACCTCAGTGAGATACCACCTCACCCATGGAAATTATTAAACCTTAAAAAAGAAGAAAATCCTATCTGTGACAATATGGATGAACCTGGAGGTGTTACGCTAAGTGAAATAAACAAGACAGGGAAAGACTAGTACTTTATGGTATCACTTTTATGTGAGATCTAAAAAGAAAAGTCAAACACAGAAACAGTAGGATGGTGATTGCCAGGGACTGGGAGTGTGGGAAATAGGGAGAGGATGGTAGAAGGATACATACATTTTCAGTTACAAGATGAATAAGGTCCGAGTGATGTGGGACACAAAGGCAAAAGAAAAATTAAGTTTCCTTACTACTTAGAGAGCCCACTGACAAGTCCTTAAAACAGGCAGAGTGACATTCCTCTAGGAACACAGCTGCCTGGATGTTGACACTTTGCTAAGGGCAAAAGGAAATCTTAGCCTGACCTCCCAGGATCCTGTAAATCTACTTTAACATATCACAATTCCTTTGGAAATTTCCTTTACCTCTAAACCCCCCAAGATACATGTTGGCACTCATCCCCCAAGCATATGACCCACTGATATACATCTGAAGGGTCTCGTGACCAAGGTTTTATTAGACAGTAATAAATGACTTTTTCCTAGCAATAGCTAACCCCCTTAAGGTCCTGGAAACCTTGTTTCCAAAATTCCTTAGAGACTTACACTATCCCTAACCCCCTTCGAACTTAAGGTATATAATCACCACCCCACAGGACCCCATTGCAGCTCTTTCTGCCCATGGGTCCTGTCCCCGTGCTTTAATATAAAAACACCTTTTTTTGCACCAGAGATGCCTCAAGAATTCTTTCTTGGCCGTTGGCTTTGAACCCTAACATCTTTCGGATCTAATGTGGAATATGGTGACTGTAGTTGATTATACTGTATTGTATAATTGACATTTTCTAAGAGAGTAGAATTCTCCCTAAAAGGGGGGGTGTTCCTAAAATTTGTTACAATATGTTTTTGATTTTTGTTTCTTCTGGATGCTGGTTGACTGAATTTAGAAAAACTATAATAATTACACTTATATATGAATCTGATCTGTGATAAGAAGGTAACTTTGATAGCTGGGTCATTTAACTATGAAGTTAGTTTACAAAGTTCTTTTAACTGAAAAATGACCTACATCAATAAAAACTATAAAACAAGGTTGAAAGGTACCATTGTGAACTAATATAAATGAAGAGTTTGCTTAAAGTATAAGCTACAAACTGTATTTTATCTGATTTGCAAATTGTGTGTCTTGTTACATTTGTAATAATTAGAACCTGTCATTTCAACATATTTGTATGTTAAAATGTGCAATTTATAACAATTAAAATCAAAGTTATGAGTAAGTGTTTTAGAAATCAATTTCTTTTTCACTGTGATGAGCATTGGGTGTTGTATGGAAGTGTTGAGTCACCATATCATACACCTGAAATTAATATTACACTGTATGTTAACTGGAATTCAAATGGAAACTTAAAAAAAAAGATAATCCATTTATTTTTTTATGATTAAGAAATGATGTGATTTATCATATATATTCATATATATATTCATATATATATTCATATATATATTCATATATATATTCATATATATATTCATATATATATTCATATATATATTCATATATATATTCATATATATATTCATATATATATATATATATGTGTATATATATATATATATATATATATATATATAACAAGGCTATATAAAATATATGGGATGTGAATACCTCTATCCAAACCTCTATCACTGAGGCTAATAAATATCTTAGCTTGGGTTTGTGATTAAATTCTGTTTGCTGGTAACTGATCTCTGGCAGAGAGTATAAATTTCTCATTATTAAATGAAAGGAAGCATTGTGTCATTAAATTAAATTTATTTAATGTAATGAATTATTAATTTAATAAAATTTATTTAGCATATAAACTCATTAAAGGGAGTTTATTTAATATACCTATTTGTTTATATACCTTTCTCTTCTTCTTCTTTATTCCGCCCACCCTCTCCCTGCCAATTCTCTTGCTTTTAATGCCTTACAGGTAAAGAATTAGCTTTATTCAATTATTTTGTATCACTGGTGCCTAAGTACTATCTGGCTCCTGCTGGACATCTAGTAATTGTTAGTTCAAATAAATCAGGAATGCTTTCAAAGCAGATATGAAACATTGTTTTGGGGACTATTTTCTATATTAACTTTCAATAAAACCTGAGAATATAACCCTAAAATGTGGATTGTTGAAGGTGTTTTATGTTGCAAGGAGAGTTAATGAGTTCCAGGTACGCAGCTTTCTGGTCATATAACCTGCTGGTGAAATAGAATTTAGCATACCTAGACAAATGAGATGATAGAATGTTCCTAGAAAATATTTTTTTTAGATATTAATTCTCTAAATTGGAGTTTGAAAAGAGTCCTGACAGCAAGCTGTGCAAAGTTAAAGTTGGTGATGAAAACATAAAGTGCATTTTATTGGCCATACTGTTTATGCTAATCCATATGCTTTGAATATGAGAAAGTGAAAACAAAACTAAATGTTTATGAAGAAAAGTAAAGAAGGCAGTGAAAATGAATACAAGTGTTTTTGAGCAGAATCAAAATTATATTTATAAAAGGACTTCACATTAACCTCTTACAGTAAAAGAATTTTGCCTAAGGCCATAGAATACAACAAAATGAGCATTGTAGAAGTAATTTCTATCATAGTTCAAAGCATGATGCAGCTTCCAGAACTTATACCCATGAATTAGGGAATGAATCAAAGTAGATATGCAAAAAGCTGGTAAGATGCCTCTTGCCTCAGAACCATTTCTATTTCCAGAAAGAGGAACTGGCCAAAGTCAAGTAGGCCATGTAAGGGGCACCAGGGATTCAAACATTGGTGGGATGTGAAGGAAGGATTTTAAGTCTACAGGTAGAAGAACACCTCTGTGATACTAAGGAGAAAAAAAAATGTAAGCAGAAACTCAACCCTTGGGCTTGGACAAAAATGTAAAGTGTATTCAAGGTTCATTTAAGGATATGCAGTAATTTAGGGCTCATTAAATCCTAAGGAGAATTACTGTGGAAACATTATACAAATTGTGGCAGGAACTGATGGATGCCAACAAGCAGAGGCATTTGCCTTACATTTGTTTCTGTCAGAGACTATAAGAGAAATTGGGAGGGCCTGAGCCTGTTGTCGGGGGCACCAAAGAATGCTGGTCTAAGAAGCCAGAGCTAAAGATATAACATAAAAAATACATTGTTGATTTTATATTGAAAATGCAAGAAAGAGTTTCCCTGTTGTCCCATTTGACTATTAGAGAACACCTTATAGTTTCTGTGGATTAACTTACTTGATCTACGTTCTTCCTGATGGGCCTGTCAGGATGAGATTTTTGAAATGTATTCCCAGGGAACTAGGTGAATTGACTTACTGCATAGTGTAATTTAGTATTGTCAGGTCGAGCTGTGATTTTTATTATGAAACTGCTGATGTTGTTGATGGAATATTATATACTGATTCATTATAGGAAAATTATCTTCTAGTTATTTAAGGAAGGTAATTGACTTCCTTAAAGAATGTAATAAATTGAAAAATAAAGCATTGGTTTTAGGGGAGAAAACTTAAAATATGCAATGGAGAGAAAAATACATAGCGTTATCAGTTTTTCCTTTCTGTTCCTTGGCTACCTCAAGAATCAGAAGAAATCAAAACGGGAAAGTAAAATTATTTTTATTGAAAAAATTTAATAGATGAGACTAAGGTGTAAAAGAGACATAAGTCAAAGGGAGCGATGGAGAGGAGGAAAAAGACAAACTTTGCTATGACTGTAAAGAGTATTTTTTTTTTTAAGTTAGAAAAATCTTTGTGGTAGATTTAAGAAATACAGAAGAATAAGAAAGAGACAGACAAAAAATTATATGGATTTTTGCTGTAAGCTGTTACTTGTATCTTTATTGATATTCATCAAGATACTCTAGTTGAAATTTAAAATACTTTTTTAAAAAATACTATTAATTTGCTCTTGGCTGCTAGAGTGAAATAAATGCAGAGACTTTTTCACCTTTGACTCACTTTATCTGTTAACATTTGTAGTTCTTTCTATTTGCAAAGGCTATAGGTCATTTATCCAGATTACATAAACATTTGTCAAGATTTTTAAATATATTTTAAAGGGCAAGACAAGACTCCTGTTTTGCAACTCTTAAAACTGAATTAGTGGCAGTTCAGAAATGTCCTTGTTCTCTCTGATTTTTATGTTCTTAAAAATGCTCAGATTTGGGAGAACAAAGTATTTCACAAATCTGAGAAGACTCAGTAAATTGGGTCAGTTATGGACAACTTGATAAATTTACCTGTCATTAAAAACAAATCAGTTCTAGTTTCATCTCCATAATGTAAAAAGCTCGAAAGTATAACTTTCAGGGTGCTGGGTGGCTCAGTTGATTAAGTGTCTCCCTTCGGCTCAGGTCATGATCCCAGGGTCCTGGGATAGAGCCCCATATGAGGCTCCCTACTCAGCAGGGAGTCTGCTTCTCTCTCTCCCTCTACCCCTCTTCCCTGCTTGTGTTCTCTTGCTCTCTCTCAAATACATAAAGTCTTTTAAAAAAAGTATCACTTTCATTCTTAGAACAAGAAAAAGCTAAACAAACTGAACATGAATGATTTTTCTTGGACCTGTCAGAGAACTACGTTTTCAGGGAAAACTGCCACCCTCAAATCTGAGGAGACAGGTGAACAGAGGAGATGTAACCAGGTTCTGATTACTTGAATCACTGAATTTGAAGTTAGGTCAATAGGAATTTTCCTAAATGATATGCAAAGAGAAACAAAGAATGAAATACAAAAACAGAACAGAACATCAAAGAACTGTGTGACAGTTTCTGAACATACAACACAAATAATAGGAATATCAGCAGAAGAAATGAAGCAGAAGAAATATTTTAAAAATAGCAGAAAATTTCCAAACTTAATGACAGATACCAAACTCTGGATCCTGAAATCTAAGAGAGCACAAACCAGGATAAGTAGCAAAAGAAATTTATACCTAGGCATATCATATCGAAAATGCAGAAAACCAAAACTGAAGAGAAAATCTTAAAGTCTGAGGAATAACACACCTATGTATAGTAGAAAAAGAATAAGAATTACAATAAGCTTTTTTTTTCAGAAACTATGCAAGAAGAAGAGACTGGAGTGAAGTATTTCCCCTTTTACTCAGTGTTGAAAGGGGAAAAAAAAAACCCACCAACCCAGAGTTCTGTCCCCACCAACAGTATCCTTTTAACAAGTAAAGAAAAGAAGACATTCTCAGACAAACAAAAACTGAGGGAATTTCTCCTGAGCATGAAACAAACATGAAAAGGAATACTTCAAAGAAAAGGAAAATGTTATAGGTCAGATCTACATCATGGAAGGAATAATCTCAAAGAAGTAATACATGAAGGTAAAATAAGGTATTTTTATTATTAATCTAAAAGGTAACAGTTGAAAATAATATAACATATAGTATTACAGAATATGGATAAGCAAGGATAATAAGGGAGAAGAGGAAGAAATTAGGAATACTTTGTTAAAGGTACATGTACTACACTTGAAGCAGCATAATTTTTATTGGAAGAGGACTTAGATTAAAAATATTGAGTACCTTTTCTAGGGACAGTACTGAATTTTTTTTTAAAAGAAGTATAATTGTTATGCTAAGAGGAGAGGTGAAATGGAATCACATAAATTGATTGATTAAAATAAAAACAAAAAAGCAAACAAAAAAATAATAAAAATGAATAGCAAATAGTTGTAAACATGAGAAATATTAATCCAACTGTATCAGTACCTTACATGTGAATGGTTAATACATCAATTCCTTGACAGATTTGTCAGAGTGAATTTTTAAAAAGCAAACAAGTTCCAACTATTTATTTTCTACAAGAAACCCACTTTAAATAAAGTCTCAAATAAGTTAAAAATAAAAGAATGGAGAAGGGTATGATGGCACTAATCAAAAGAAAGCTGGAGTAATTATGTTAATTTCAGACAAAACCAACTTCATATCAAATTAAACAACCAGGAGAGTACCATTCCACACTTCTTAAGATGACTAAAATCCCAAAAGCTAACAATACGAATGCTAGAGAAGATGCAGAGCAATAGGAATTCTCATTGCTGGTGGGAATGCAAAATGACATAGTCACTTTAAAAGACAGTGTGGTAGTTTCTTACACAGCTAAACCTACTTTTACCATCTAATCCAGCAATTGCATTCTTTGGTATTTACCCAAATGGATTGAAAATTTACATCCATCAAAAACCGGTAGATGAGTGTTTATGGCAGCATTATTCATCATCACCAAAAAAACTGGAAGTAACTAAGAAGTCCTTCAGTAGGTTAATAGATAAAAAAGTGTGTTCAAAAACAAATGAACACAGAGAAAAAAAAAAGAGAGAGAGAGAGAAAGAGAGAAGCAAACCGCAAAACAGACTCTTAGCTATAGAGAACAAACTGAGGGTTGGTGGAGGGGAGGTGGGTGGGAGGATGGGCTAGATGGGTGATGGGGATTAAAGAAGGCACTGATTGTGATGAGCACTGAGTGTCCTATGTAAGTGATAAATCACTAAATTCTCCACCTGAAATTAATATTACACTGTATGTTAACTAACTGGAATTTAAATAAAAACATGAAACTGAAAAAAAAGAAGTGTTCAGTTGGCCCTTGAACAGCAGAAGTTTAAACTGTGTGGGTCTACTTGTTTGTAGATTTTTTTTTAATACGGTGTGGTACTATAAGTGTGTTTTCTCTTCCTTATGAGTTTTTTAACAACATTTTCTTTCCTTTAGCTTATTTTATTATAAGAATACAGTATATAATGCATGTCACATAAAAAATAAGTGTTAATTGACTATGTTACTGATAAGGCTTTCGGTCAACAGTAGTCTATTAGTAGTTAAGAATTGAAGAGTCAAAAATTACATGTGACTGTGTAAGGGCTGGCACCCTTAACTTGCATTTGTTCAAGGGTCAACTGTATATCCATGCCATGGAATATTATTTAGATGTGATGTTACACTCTTCATATAGAGTTGAGTATTTAATTCTATGCCTATATCTATTCTTTTATTTGCTGCCATATTAAACACATTTTCCTCTCCACATATTCCTCTGCTGTCCTCAGACTATTTCATAAATTGCCATACATACAGTGTACCCATATTAAGAATGAGCATCAAGTTTTAAAAGTAACAGATTGTGTGGCCTGCATGAACAGAGTGGTCATGTGACTGTTTTTAGGATGAAGATGGTAAAAAAAAAAAAAAAATACCGTAAAGACGTTGCAATTGGTTTTAACAATATACCAAGCCAGGAGCCACACAGCTGATTCTTTTTTTTTTTTTTTTTTAAAGATTTTATTTATTTATTTGACAGAGATAGAGACAGCCAGCGAGAGAGGGAACACAAGCAGGGGGAGTGGGAGAGGAAGAAGCAGGCTCATAGCAGAAGAGCCCGATGTGGGGCTTGATCCCAGAACGCCGGGATCACGCCCTGAGCCGAAGGCAGACGCTTAACCGCTGTGCCACCCAGGCGCCCCCACACAGCTGATTCTATGCAATTTACTGGACCTGTCTGATTTAGATTTAAGTTTACTATAATTATAATCCATTGTGTGAAATAATGGCAGCACTGAGCTGATATTAGGCTTAAATTAGTTTCTATTATAATTAATATTGTTATTTCTTGCTGTGAGCATTTAATGAAATATTTGTTTTTACTTGATGGATGACCATAAAGTGTTCAGATGTATTATTTCATGTGGTTTGTACTTATTTTACCAATATATTTGTCTGCATGTGTTGTTCATGTTCTATAAAGAAGTCCATTCAAATTTAACTTATTTTGTTGCTTTTGAACACTTTTATTGATAAATTTACTGTTTCTTTCTATACTACTTTAGTTTTAATATTTATTTGCTTCATAATTTGTTTTCTTTTGCTGCCTGTATTTACTGTAAGTAATGCCAATAATTGTTTCCAATACTGTAGATAAGAGGAGAATTCAGTTATCAGCATGCTTTTTTGGGTATTTATTATATATATACATTAACAATATTTTGCTTTGATGCATGTGATGTTAGGATTATTGAATAATATCACATATCTAGAAATTATTTCTTGCATAAAAAGTATAGCATATAATGCTTTAATACAAGAAAAATGATTCACATTAAAAAACCCTCAAAATTGCTTTCAATAATTGAGTGATTAAATAATCTCCCCCCACACCAAATTAGTTAAAAAATGGGATTCACTCATATTGAGTATACTAATAATGTTCTACATGGAGGCAAATATGATAAATTATGGAATATATTCATTGGTATCAACAATTTATTTTTATTTATTTCAATTTATTGTAACAGTTTTAGATTTCTCTCTACATAGCTCTTTTGCAAAGATGTGATACAGTAATGTGTCTTGACCACTTTTTTTCCTCCAATATAATCAGAGTCCTATTTTTCCTAAGTTCATTTCATTTAAATGCTCATAAGCCTTTTAAAAAAGAGGATGAAAAGAATCATTAGCCTCCTATTGAAATAGATAACTGGCGAACATTGGAATCAGGTTAATGTGAGGGCGACAGTAAACACATGATTCCTCTCTCTGCAAATTCCTGTATTAGACGCACAGGTAGCCCTAGGAAATAGTTAAGATGCTCCATTGATACAATTAGTTTTGTAAGTTTGCCTTATTCCAGACTTTTAGATAAATCACAACAGCAGATTTTCTGTCGGTTCATACATTTTGACTCTAAATGTTTGTGGTTTCCAAATAAAAGTTAGAGGATGAAAGTTGACAGTTTCATGCCCAGTACTATATGGTATCCATTATTTGTACAGTAGTATATCATTGTAATCAAAAGGAGCTGTGCATACGGTTTTGACCAAAGAAATTTTCTATTAAAATAAATTTTTTTTATTTTTGCAAGATGACCTACTGCCATAACTCATATTTTACACTAGAAGAGCAACATAAAGCTATAGTGTTTATTTTCAAACTGAAATATTTGCTAACTAATGTAGTTCTTTTATATTTTTCCCATTAATTTCACATATATCATTTTTAGTTATTTTCCTACATATAACTTTATCTGTAGAAAACTAAATTATATCACACATTTTAAATCTTTTTACAGACAACTTTCTTTTCTTAGGACGTTTTATGTGGGTACAAGTCATTCTATAGAAAATCTAAGGTACTTTCATTTTTTTGGATCTTCAAATTAGTGGTTTTCTTTGTGAAACTTTCCATTGTACCAATGATATCACATCATAACATTCAGGAATCAAAAGTTATAAGACTGAAAAGCAGAATATAGTAATAAATTTAAATAACATCACATGTTACTTTAAAGACCTATATAGTTATATTTTGACTTAATTGCCATTTTCTTCCAATTAATCCATTCTTTGTAACTTTATTCTTACTAATAAAATAAGAAAATATGTTAGTTCACATAATTTAAACTGTCATTCTTAGCTATTATTTTATTATTATGTACTGGAAATCAGCAAACCTTTTTGTAAGGGCTAGATAGCAAATATTTTAGATTTTTGCATGATCTACAGTCTCTGTTGCAATTACTAAACTCACTGTAGCACAGAAACTGTCCTGGACAGTGAACAAATGAATGTGGCTGTGTTCCAATCAAACATTATTTACAGACATTGAAATTTAATTTCATGTAATTTTCACATGTCATGAAATATTTTTTGATTTTTTTCAGTCATTTTAACATATGAAAACCATTCTTAGCTCACAGCCTGTACAAAAACAAACAGAATGTTGGATTTGAGTTGTAGTTTGTCAATTCTTATTATATATTAATAATAAGTAAACAGAAACTAGACCTTTAAAGAAAAAAATCAAAATTTTGATTCAACATTTATAAAGATATTTGTGTTACTGAATTTTAGCCATGAGTAACTTTTAAAAATAGGTAGTAGTTTCTGCAAGAAAACATTATTGCAGATTCTTTTTAAGAGATTTGACAGAAAGAATATTACAATGGAAAGAAGTCAGTTAATAGAACAAGCCACTCTATTTCTTTCTTTCTTTTTTTTTATAGTACTTTTTTTAAGTAATCTCTACACCCAATGTGAGGCTTGAACCTACAGCCCCGAGATCAAGAGTTGGAAGCTCAGGGGACCTGGGGGGCTCAGTCGGTTAAACCCCCAACTCTTGGTTGCTGCTTAGGCCGTGAGATTGAACCCCTATTTTGTCCTCTGTGCAGCACGGAGTCTGCTTGATATTCTTTTTCTCCCTCTCCCTCTGCCCCTCCCCCCGCTCGCTCTCTCCAAAAAATAAATAAATAAAATCTTAAAAAAAAAAAAAAGATTTGCATGGTCTTGGACTGAGCCAGCATGGCGTCCCCACGTCACACAGTTTAAATGTAAACCTAGTTTCTTACTTAGCTTTGAAACTTATGCTACCTCTCTGATCCTTTGTTTTGTTATCTAGAATATGAAGACAACGTTTCTAAAATGTAAGATAATTATGAGAATTGAAAAAAAAAATCTGGGGACACCTGGGTGGCTCAGTTGCTTAAGCATCTGCCTTTGGCTCCGGTCAGGGTCATGATCCCAGATCCTGGGATCCAGTTCTGCCTCAGGCTCCTTGTTCAGCGGGGAGCCTGCTTCTTCCTCTGCCTGCCACTCGCTCTGCTTGTGCTCACTCTGTCTCTGACAAATAAATTAGTAAAATCTTTAAAAAACAAAAACAAAAACAAAAAAACAACTGTAAAGTTATTCAGTAGTTCATAGCTATCATAACAATTATTTTAAATTAATTTATATTAAAAATCTGTTAAAAGGTAAACTTTTATATACCTGTTTTATGGAAAATTGCTGATCTGTAGTTAGCTGAGGAAATAATTTTGATTTACCAACTTCTGTTTCATTTTTTGTGTTCTTCATAGATAAAAATAATCTGGAGGAATATAATGTTGAACAAACTGAATATAAAAAAATTTAATAGTCCACTGTAATATACCTGTACCATGGTAATCATTAGGATACTACAAATTTTATCACCATATAAATTGAATCAATTCATATATCAATTATATATCTAAAAGTTTATAGTTATATACTCATATGCTTATTTAATTATTATGGAATATCAAACCTTACAACTCATTGTAATTTGAGCCTTCCATGAAATATTATAGTGATGACAAGGTAGATCTCTTTGTGATAACTCACAAGGTAGCAAAGCTGAGAGGAGACCTATTTGGTTAGAAAACATCAAACTTCAGAAATATATTAAAGTCCTCGTTAATTCTGGATATATACTTTAATATCACAGTTTTGGTTATCTTCCAAAGTTTGTTTGTAAAATATGTTTCTGATTCAATGACATTTACATTCCCTAGTTACGAGTTATTCAAGGAAGTTAAATGAAGTCCTCATGGGATATTCTGCTCACTAGTTAACCTGAGTTTAGTCTCAAGTATAAAATAAGTGCAATTTTGGACTAAATTACTGTTTTCATCTCTAAGTCTCTATGGAATCTGGTAGCACCAATGTTTTTATTCCAGTATTCATCAGAACATATGTTTTAGCAGTGGATTTATCTGATCCAGGATTTGTTCATTTTCATAACGTTGCCTTTTAATTGAGCTAAATTTTCAGCATGGACTTATTATATCAGAGTTACGTAGAAGAACATCTTCACATTTTTCTAGAGAACAATGCAATTTATAAATATTTATTAATTGTTTAGCTTAAATGTCCACATAAATGCTTGAGTGTAGAACACTGAGGCCTAGAACAACAGAAAAGAACTCAGACAACTGTCCACTTTGGATTTTGTTTACTTTGGATACTACGTCCTGTTTTTAAAATAAAAGGATCAAAACAATTTACTGGGCAATCAAGTATTTTTTTTTCCCTAAACAACTTTTTGATGATTTAAGTGTAAATGAATCAGAACCATATGGAAAGACTTTTTCTTACAACACACACTGCTTTAATGGGAAGAGTGTTTATGAGAATGCATTTTGGTTTTTAAAAATTTGAAAAATATTTTGAGAAATAGTTTAACAATTCCAAATGTGGTTTGTTCATCTGTTCCTGGTACAATGCACATCAAAAGAAAGTCTTGGAAACAATAATAACTCTAGGGCATGGTTAATCAGGGTGTTATCTCTAAATCTGATGTTTATCAAGGCCTCCTCAGCTAGAATAGGGTAGTGTGCATGGCAGAGAAATAATTGATTCTGGCAGTTTGAAAAAATAAAATGAAAATAATTTGCGATCATCACATAAACTCATTATCATCAAGTCAGAGCTCAGTCCTTTTTCTATCAATCCAATCCATAATAAACTTGTTTCTTGGGGCCCTTGAGGGGGCCAATAAATAGATCCTCTCTTCCCCAACTTATTCCTGAAACAATTAAGAAAATAGAAAAAGGATCAAGAGGTGGAAAACTAAATTGGGACTAATATTGCTGGGAAAACAAGCTGGACATTAGAGAAAAAGGGGTTTTCCACACTCCACTTTCCAGTGGGGGCCATGAAACAACACTTGAAGGAAACTTTGAATCTGCTGAGAGGGAAGATTAATCTCTGCCTCTTAGTGGTCAGGTAAAATGGAAAGGCACAAGAGACCAGATACATTTTGCGCAGAACTTTGTATAGTTATTTTCCACTAAAAGGAAACTAGGTCAAGTGTATCAGGTTGCTAAGGCTGTGGGGAAAAAAGGTACTGCAGACTGGGTGGCTTAAATGATAGAATTTTTTTTTTCCTACAGTTCTAGAGACTAGAAGTCCAAGATCAAGGTGTTGGTAGAATTGGTTCTTTCTAAGGACCCTGAGAGAAGGATCTGTTATAGGCCTCTCTGTTTGGCTTGTAGATGGTGCTTTTTGTCTTTGTGTCTTCACGCTTGTCTTCTCTATTTACATGTCTGTCTCCAAATTTCCTCTTCTTATAAAAACAACAGTCAGTATTAGGTTCATCTCACCTTCTTTTAACTTAATCACTCTGTAAAGAGCCTATATGGTCACAGTCTGAGGTACTGGGGGTTAGGAATTCAATATATGAACTTGGGGGTGGGGGAGGCACAGTTCATTCCATAACAAGCTGTAACCCACTAGTCAGGGTCTCATTTCACCTACAATCGGAATGCAATCTGGGCTGTCTCTAACTCAACCAAGTGCACTTCCTTCAGGAACTCAGAACTTATGTTTAACTCCAAATCTCTTTTGAGCCTCATTTTTAAAGAGTCACAGATTTGGTAGCAGGTACAAGATAATCACAGCACTGGCCCTACCCCCACCAAGCTTAGGAAACAAGCCAGTCTTGCTCTGAATAGCAGTTAGAGCAAGCATATAATTATGTTGTTTCCAGAAGGGTTACCAAACACCTGAGAAGAGTTGCATGATCTTTGAGTGAAGAAGTGCAGATGCAGAATATATTCTTGTGTTTAGTCTCACCAGGATGTGTGGTTGTTTATGATGGTTGTCCAAAATCCACACAGAACCTAGGTTGAGTTGAGAAAAACTTGGCATTCTTCATTTACTGTATCTGGTGAAAATATCCATTTATGGAAAATATTCATAAGTCTCCAGGGCTCAGGGAATAGCATTCATTGTTTTCTTATGCAGTTTAGCAATTTACATTCATGGCAGCCACAGGCAGAAGGTCTTTTGTTTCATTCTCTACCTCCCAAATTTTCAAATATCTTCATTACCATTTCCCCTTTGTCATGAAAAATTTAAATCTGGACCCTCCTTAGTGCTCTGAAGTGGATACTGAATTCAATTGTCTTGCAAATTTAAAAGCAGCAAAGAATGTTTCTCTTGATAACACCTAAAAGACCTTTACAAATAGACCCCTTTTCCCTATAATCGAATTCTTGCCTCAGCTGCATGTGCTTTTGGTCTTTCAGGATGTGTTGTGGCCTGCTGCTGGCACACACATGCTGGAAGTTTTATTCAGGGTCAAGGTGTGCTCTTCTGTGCTCTGAGCTTGCCTGCACCTGCTGAAATCGTGTAAGGGTTAAACAAGATGATTTAAAAAAAAAAAATTTCTTCATGACCCATATCCCTTTAGAAATGGTTTTACTTGGAAATAAATACCCTAATAAAACCTTCCTTTGTGCTAAAGAAAATCCTTCTTCAATTGTTTATATTTTTAATTTAGAAATTTTAAATTGCTTTATAATAACTGCTTTAAGCTCATCTATTGGATAGTATTAGAAAATCTATTTCAAGAGCTCTGTGAATGATTGTGATTTATGGCCTGAAATTGGTTTGCAATAACTCCGTAAGTGTTATGGACCACAGAATGTAGATTTATTATACATCAATTGTGTTAGGAAAATTGTTCTAAAATTAATGAAGGGAGGTTTGTAAGAAGATGTTTTTGGGACACATCCGTTGCTGTCTCACTACCCCTAACTCCAATCTGTCTGTTTCTCTAGAGACAAGCTTCTAACCCAGCCAGGCAGGTAGTTAGTGGGAATAAAGCCTTTGGTATTCTTGGGGTTTTGATAGACTGGGCAGGACATTTAGACACAGCATTGCACAGCCCCGAAGTGATATGAGAATGTAATAGATTCATGGGTGCTCATGGGAAAGGTTTGCGTAAGTCTCCTGTGAGTAAGAGTGGTCTTCCTGGTACCCCAGAAGCTAAAAAGGACCTCAGTGGCAGGCTATTTGATCTCTGCTTTTGAAAATTAGGAAGGGGTAATGATATAGGGAGCCAAAGGTTTCTTGGTGCCTCTGCGGGAGACTGGTGGCATCCCTGCTGCTATACTGCTTACCCTTTGGAACAAAGACTACTTTATCTTCCAACATTCGAGGTAACAGAACTCCAAAACCAGAATTAGACTCAACAAGCAGAGAAAAGAAACTCTAAGGGAGCTTGGTAGCCATAAGTGACTATCAACAGGTAACACAGATCGCCTTCTAATCTGGGACTTCCATCAAAGGGTTATACCTGTGAAGGAATCCTGGCATCAGTTTGCCCACAGAACAATTCCTTGTTCTTCTCACGCTCTTCTCTGTATTTCTGGGACTGATCACTACAGGCCATTACCAGGAGAATCAATTACTAAAATATTTACGAAAGTGTATTGCTATCTAGAAAAATGTGAAGGTATAGTTTTTTGTCCCGTATCCCACACTAGTATAACAGTCCTATACTGAAAATATAGCTCGGTTAAATGCAGCATATAAAGATTACCAAAATCAGGCCTGAGTCAGATAAGCACATTGATTAAACATGTGTTTCAATGAATATTGGAATAAAAGCATCAGTACGATTAGATTTCATAGAGATTTGGAGATGGACACATAACAATTTAATCCAAAAGTATACTTACTTTATACTTAATTGAGACTTAGCTCAGGTTTACTAGAGAATGGAGTATGTTTTTAAGAACCTTATTTAGCCCCCTTGAGTAACTCGTAACTTGGGAATGTACATGTTTTTGAATAAAAAATGTGGGCCTTTAAGGCCACATGATGTATTTGTTATATTGTGTACTGGCTCACAATTTAGAACTTTTGACTCTCAAATATTAGTTTGTGACATCAACACTGAATAACCATCAAACTCAATTAAATAGATAAATATAAAAAGATATATTTTCATCCTTCATATGTAGACTTTATAGATATTTACAAGAAATAATAATGCATCTGATTGTAAATAAAACTTGAATTTTATAAAATGTTGATTAAATTTAAAAATTAGAGGCCATATACTCTAATGAAATTCAGATACTAGAAATAATCACAAATATTAATTTTGTGGAAATTATAAATGTATTTCTAGAGGACTATTGGGTTTAAGAGGAGAATTTATCAAAATATGTTAAGGGCAATTAGTGGTATTGAGTTACTTCTACATTCTTCCTATGTTTACATTTTTTTTATAACCTAGGCTGTTTATAAGCAGTAATAAATTTAGAATATTTAATGCTCTTAATTGTTTTTTACTGATCTATGAATAATCAACTGTAATGTGTCCCAGTGAAAGTAAGTCATTTCCTCTAAATAGGAGAATAGAAATGTGTAATAGGAGGTGGGAGCAGGATGAGATAGGAGAGGATAAGGATGTTCATACCTTTTATGGAAGCATTAGTTTGAATTTTTGGCCTCTTGTTTAATCAATCCATCAAATAGGGAGTTAGCAGATTTCTCAAATGAAAACTTATTGACTACTCAGCCAGATAGGACAAGTTACCTCTTTCAAACCCAAAGTTCTACTTTGTCCTTCTGTAGTTGTTTCAGCTGGCATGTACATTTGTGAGTGGGCTTCCCTGAGATAGGATGGATTGCATTCTCACAGTAGCTCCCTTTTTTTGAGTGATTGATAGTAAGATGTGAAATCATTCCTATATAGTAATAATAAAAGTAAAAGGCTTGACCTTTTATTAAGAAGATTATAATTTTGGGGCGCCTGGGTGGCTCAGTGGGTTAAGTGTCTCCCTTAGGCTCAGGTCCTGATCTTGGGGTCCTGGGATCGAGCCCCACATCTGTCTCCCTGCTGAGCACAGAGTTTGCTTCTCTCTCTCCCTCTGCTCCTCCCCACTGCTTCTGCTCTTTCTCTCTCTCTCTCTCAAATAAATAAATAAAACCTTAAAAAATAAAAATTATAATTTTGACTTTGCATCCAGAATTTTATTTAAAATGATTTGTTGAGAGTTTAACCTTCCCGAGTAACTGAAGACAATCATATTACAGGAAAATGTATAGTTCATTTCTCTTTAAAGCTAATGCAGCAACAGTTTGATTCACTCTGTTCTAACTGATTTGACTTGCTCTAAAAATTGTCTGCTGAGCAGGTATTCCAGATCATTTTTCAGCAGTGAAATTTCACAGTTATTAAAGTATTATGACTTTATAGAAAATGCTAAATCTGGAAAAATTGCTCATTATTTGAGTAGAAACCTTAGCCTCTATTGTAATTATTGCTTGCCAAACTGATTGGATAATTTTTAAAGAAGACAAAAAGGGAAAGTCAGGTGTCTGTCTTGTTAATTTATTTGTACATGTTCTCTAGAAAATGCTCACTAGTGTTTATATCAATTTATCGTTTTATTTTCATATAGTTTCATTATTTTTAAATACATGGATTTCATATTTTTAAATTCTCATCGCAGTATTATTTAATCATTAACCATTTCACATCCACTTTATTTTTTGATGAAATTGTAAAAAAAAAAAAAAAAAAAAAAACCCAAAAAACAAAAAAGCCCTGAAAATAAGTTAAATACCCTTAACGTTTCTGAAGGTCCTTCAGAATAAAGGCTCAGATAAGGTGTAAAGTGATTATACTGAGTTCAAGGACTACTTTCAAATTTGGTTGACTGTTTCTTTGCCGTTGATCAATATTTTAAAGTTTCAAATACAAATTCCAAAAAATATGCATGTCTACAGTACATACTGCTGTCTTCATCACAGGGTTGGATAAAGTTGGGTTATTTTGGTTGTTTCTTTTCTGCTAAGACTTTCTTTTTAATTTGGAACAATGCAAGTTAGACATCAGTAAATTTTTATTTAGAGTTAACATAAGCTCTTAAGGCTGTAATTGAAGAGGGAAAGTGTATTTATTTTGTTTGGGCATAATTTTCTTAAGATCTGTTAACAAGTCTGGCAATCCATTAAAAACAGAACTAAAATTGATGTAGACATGTATTGTGGTGTTATTTAGATGAATCTATAGAGTTACTAAAAACATGTGGATAAAACCTAAAGATGCTGAAAACCATTCTTATAATAATCAGATTGAAATCCTTGAGAGACTGCTGGAAGGCTTTTTCATTATTAAACACATGAGCTTGTCATAATGCAATACATTTGGTATTTTACTAAGGGAAAACAATAAATAAGTATATAGAACAAAAGTACAGTTGCATGATCTTTTAGGTAAGAAAAGGTACAATTCCAAAACATGAAATTAACTAGTGTGTATCCCGTGGCTATTTAGCATGCTTTTGACTGCAGTTACTAGAAAGTAAGTATCATGCCTTTCAGGTTACAAGCATCTCAGTGCTTAAGTTAAATTGGAATCACGTATTTAACATTGTTCCATAAAGTTTGACCTGTTTCCTTATGGTGTTACCTCTGCCTGGCATCATCACCAACAAGCAGTGCCTTGTCTCTCACCTCCCACTCTGGCTTTGTGTAACTGTCACTGTTAAAGCAAGTATGTTTTCAGGGCAGCTCCGTCCTAGCTTGTCCCCAGAGCCTGAGTAGTTAAAAAGTATTCAGAATTTAGAAGGAACTCAAATATAGCCAAACTGTTAAATAATGAAACATAAAAAGATGTTATAGGTTGGGTATTTCTGAGGAATATATGATATATATTCATCATACAAAATCACCGCCAGGGTTTGTACCTCTCTCCATCCCCATCCTTGATACCTCTCACTTTTTATTCCCTATTTAGCATGTGAATCTTAAAAACATTAAGTATGGTAAGTAGTAAAAGGAAACCAGAAGTAAGACTCATCTCTGTTCTTTTAATTTTGTTAAGCATTCATCAAAATCTAATAAGCAAAAAAGTACCATAAATGTGTAGCTTTCTGACTTTTCATTACTGAATACATCCATGTAACCGGCATCCAAATGCAGAGATTTGTTTTACCCATTTTTGTACTTCAAACAAATGGGATCATACCATTTGCATTGTTTTGTATACCATCTCTTATTCAATAATGCATTGTGAGCTTCATCTGTATCATCACATGTAGATACACATGATTCGTCCTTATTGCTATAATGTATTCTTCATGAATTTATAAAGTTGCTAGATTTAATATCAATACAAAATAGAAAATGAAATGAATAAACAGTATACTTCATATGGCATCAAAAACGATTCATTTAGGAATAAATCTGATAAAATGTGTGAAAAACATCTATACTAAAAACTATGAAACATTAAGAGAATTTAAAGACGACCTAAAATCTTCTATGAAAATCTATGTTGATAGATTAGAAGATTAAATATTATATGGATGTTAATCCTTTCCAGATTATTCTATAGATACAATATAATTCTAGCAAAAAGTTCAACAGGATGTTTTTGCACAAATGAACAAGCAAATTCTGAAGTAAATACAGAAATTTAAAAGGCAATGAGTTACAGAGGAATTTTTTTTTAATTTTTTTAATGATTTTTTATTATATTATGTTAGTCACCATACAGTACATCCCCGGTTTCCGATGTAAGGCTTGATGATTCATTAGTTGCGTATAACACCCAGTGCACCATGCAATACGTGCCCTCCTTACTACCCATCACCGGTCTATCCCATTCCCCCACCCCCCTCCCCTCTGAGGCCCTCAGTTTGTTTCTCATAGTCCATAGTCTCTCATGTTTCATTCCCCCTTACAGAGGAATTTTTTAAGAAGACGTGCTAACAAAACAAAACAAAAACCACTTGCAATAATGTAGGGAGAGTAATGAAGGACTAAATTTAAGATGGTGGCCCAAAGGGGAGGGAAGATTTCAAATGGCAAAAATTGGGAGGAATTGACCAGACTTGGCAAATTACTACATAAGAAAGGAGAAGTCATTGTAGAGGACTTCACTGTTTCTGACTAAGGAAGCTGAGTAGATTGCAGATGCCTTTCCTCAAATAGGTGATACTAGCCTCAGAACCTGTGGGGACAATGCAATGAATAAATTTAGGGATGACACTGTTGATGGCTGTAAGGAAGACAAGACAATTCAAAAGAGATAATAAATCTTTGAGATGCTTTTAGGATCACAGTTGAAAAT
Source organism: Ursus arctos (assembly GCF_023065955.2). NCBI lineage: Eukaryota > Metazoa > Chordata > Mammalia > Carnivora > Ursidae > Ursus > Ursus arctos. The sequence goes on along the minus strand of NW_026622985.1, from coordinate 26,963,769 downwards.
TCTATTTGGTAACTGCAGGGAGAGGTCAAAAGGTCTTGAGTGAGACCTTGGCTAATGACTTGGATTTTAGAGTCTTCAGGGCCTCTTTCTGTGTCACTGGTTACACTGTTGCTACTCTAGTTGAAACTCACTCAGGTATTTGCAGTCCACTTCCACTCTATCTGCTCTAAATTCCAATTCATCCTTTGTGCTGCCATCAGGTATGTCTTCCTTTCTTTCAGAATAAATTATGTCACTGCTTCATAAATCATTTACCGTTATCTGTTGTATTGAAAATTACATTCACATTACTACATTGTTAAGCTTCTAGCGCTTGGACTTCACAGTGATCTGGGTCCAAATCTCTACTTTTCCATCAATCCTTTTTATAACACCTACATTCACTGGATAATCTGGACCTATTCATGAGCCATCACTGATGGTTGGTGATCTCGAACTTGAGAAGCCCTATTCGTAGATCAATAATATTTTGGTGACCTAGTATACTGTTGTAGTCATTGATTAGTCTGTGATTTCTCCTCATGGAGGATATATATGTATTATGCTAATACTTTATTCATCAATGCCTTAGACTTTGAATATAAAAGCTACTTTAGTAAGGCAAAACTTTTCAGTTTATGTGCACACAACCATTTTCTCCAAAGCATACCCACTCCTTCCTGCCCTGTTGCATTATGCTGGTACCTCTCTTCCCCCAACTAGTCAGGGCCAATCTTGACTCTTTTCCAGTCTCAGATACATGCTGACTGATAATTAACCACCTCTTGTCTTTCTGGGTCAACTCTGAGAGCAGGGGAAGTTCTTCCATGTTTCTTACTCCCAAAGAGTACTGTATTTCCACTCCTAGATATGCTACTTTCCCCTTTCCCAATCCCCACCCAAGAGTAAAGCTCACTTTTAAAATTATTGCTAATACTAAAGTCCTAAAAAGAATTATTTTGTGGGGCACCTGGGTAGCGCAGTCGTTAGGCATCTGCCTTCGGCTCAGGGCGTGATCCTGGTTTTATGGGATTGAGCCCCACATCGGGCTCCTCCGCTGGGAGCCTGCTTCTTCCTCTCCCACTCCCCCTGCTTGTGTTCTCTCGCTGGCTGGCTCTCTCTCTGTCAAATAAATAAATAAAATCTTTAAAAAAAAATAAAAAAATAAAAAATAAATAAAAAAAGAATTATTTTGTAACTCGGAGCTTTGATTCCTTCATATGGAAAAAAGTCCTTTTTTTAAAAAAAAAGAAGGAAAAAAAGACCTCTATAAAATTTTTAAATAACATCACAGACATTAGGATCAAATAAAAAAGTAATAGAAAAGATGTAAGCAAAATATAAGTGTTATAGTTATTTTAAAATGCTGCCCAACTAAGTAATAACAAAAAATTTATTATAAAAATTTCTATAAAATTTTTAAATAACATCACAGACATTAGGATCAAATAAAAAATAATAGAAAAGATGTAAGCAAAATATAAGTGTTATAGTTATTTTAAAATGCTGCCCAACTAAGTAATAACAAAATTAAAGCTGGGGGAAAAAATGTATCTAAGTTGTTCCAAAGACTTTCTACTTGAATGCATATGGCACTTTATATCAACCCTGGGCAGGATTATGTTGGTATACCTCCTGAAGTTACATGTGAAATAGGAATTTTATTACTATAAATAAAGAAGAGGTTAGAAGAGGTAAATTGGGCAACAGAATGCCTTTGGAGTAGGCCTTGTTGAAAAGGGTGAGTTCATCTCTGTATATAATTCTTTCCCTGTCTTCTGACTACACTCAGTACTTGAATGAGATGTTTTTCAAATTAGTTCAGTTTCTCTGTAGAATTGATAATGATGGCAGTGCTGATGGCAATTTATCTCCCTAAAATACATAGACATACAAATAGCAACTTTAAATTAAGAAGTATTTATAAAATACCTGAAAATGATTTGCAGTTCCTTAGTGGTCACCTGATTATTCAAATTTCCAAAGTATTTTCTAATTTAGGATCATCACTCATGCAACATTCTTTAATTTTTGCTTTTCTGGACGTAAATCAGGAAGTTTCATCAAGGAGTTTCATTTCCATGATGACAAGAAACTAAGAAAAAAGTCATGATGAAAGATTAAAATGGTCATAAGAGCATGCAGATTTGCACAGATGTGATTTTGGATCATTTTCTCCACCTTTTTACCTTGTGAATATCAAATATGTTTAATGCAACAGAGTATCATTTATGCCTTGTGATGTTTGGAAATGGCTTTATCACTTTTAAACTGGGGGTGAACTGGAATATTGTCTTTCAGTGAAAGTAATGTAAAAGCAAATAATGAGCTGTTTCTTTGAGGTTTCATTGTATATGTATGTGAATTTCCTGGCCCAAAACAAATCCTCATCTAGCCTCTAGTCTTGATTTCTAATAACACACCCCAATAAGAGAAACCAGTCTTTCTTGAATGAACTTCTGTTTTAAGGGAAGGAATGAGTTGGTATATTTGAATCTCAACACAGTGTGCTTTGGTGCTTAGGGGTTAAAAATAGAGTTTAATCTGGATGGGGCAGGAATGCTCTCCAGATGCTCACTTTCGTTTCCACCTTGCATTAAAAAAACACCAAAAACTGTATGGTATAACCTAGTGAATAGGCTAAGTACATAGGTCAGAGTGTTACTATTACTTTACCTAGAGATAATCTTTAGTGATTAGTGCCTCATGGATTTTACTATGTAATGAAAGCAGCTGTTAAACACTAAAGTCACTAAGCAGTACATAGTTTCAAGACACTTGCATGGTTCTCGTACTTCCTATTTCTCAGGCATATATATGTGTATGTGTGTGTATTGATATATAGATATATACACACACATATATGCATACATATGCGTAAATTAATTTGCATATGTGTCCATTAATTTAATTGTACTTTTACATTTTAGAGACAGGATTACGGAGAGTTCTTCTACCATTTTAAAGATTGGAGAAATTCCCTTTGTTTTATGTTTCCTTTAAAAGACTCCATTTGAGCCAGTCATTTGCCATTAAAAAAATGATGCTAAAACAGAAGTCTCTCCTAAATCAATTCCTCTAGTAGCCCCAACCCTAGTGAAAACTTCAAAGTATCTAAATGAGGCGAGAGGCCTGGATTTCCAGTGACGTGGAGAGAGAAAATAGTCTTTCCACCTTTAAGCATAACATATGCTGTAAGTTGAAGGAAAAAAGGTCTCAAGAGGTATCCCTACACAGTGTCCTGTAATTAAACTCAGATGTAGGTTCGACCCTTGCACTCCTACTTCTCTCAAGATACTTGAAAGGAGAGTGGATTAAAGACATCTAAAGGTTTAACCTGTGTTTGTTGCTTTGGAGGATGTGCTTTTTTTTACCCAGGAGTGCCTGTATCAGTCCTTTCAGAGAAAGTGGTTTTCTTAGACACCTCAGGTCATTGAAAGCATTCCAGGTGTTGGTTAACTTTGTTTTGTGAATATGTGAATACTAACAATATGTGAATACAAATACTTAAATAAGGTGATACCGATGTGTGGAATTGCAAAGAAGATGCTTTAAAAGGTATGAGCCAATTTGGTCAAGTCTGTTTTTTCCAGTTCCTGATTTGGTATGAATCCTCAGTATTTTTGATAAATCTATGTAATGAATTCAAAGGAAGAATTAACAGAATGTTTAAAATGTGTGGGTTCAACAGCTCATCAGATCCTTCTTCATGCACGTGATCACTTGGTATCAGAGTGCATAGATTGGTTCTGTCTTTGGCCTAAACTGCTGAATCCCCACTTGTGTGTGTCTGTGAACTCAAGCCTGAGTATATGGGCATATGCAAACACTTCTAAGGTTTTGAATCAAAGGAAGCAGATGCTTTTTATGCAAAGTCCTGATTTTCACATTATGGATCACTAGGATTGACACTAACAGGAGTCATGTGTCTAATTCTTTGTATCAGCATGAGCAAAAATATATATTCCACAATAGTAAATTATCTTAACTTCTCTCAGGAAATACGAATGGCTTCACTGTGAGAGAGTGGTTGTGTGAGTCAAAAGCATAAAAATGCCAGCCATAAATAAAGGTGAAAAACCCTCATCCCCACTGGGATAAAATAACATTACATTCCTGAGATACTGACCAGGGGCAGGCAATTTCTTTAGAGATTTGTTTGCTCCAGGAGCGGACAGAAAATAACTTTTAATAATTTATTATTGCATCGTCCCAAATCACAACCTTGAACATAAAGGGAGAAAATCTTTCAAATCAATTTTCCATTGACAAGTGGGGACTAAAACTTGGACAGGAAAAGTTATCTTTGGTAAGGTTTATATCTCTGAAGACAAATGCATATTATATTTTGGAGGTGATATATTTATCATATACATATGTATTTGCTCATAATTTTAGTGTTAAGTAAAAGAAACCAGAAGTCTTTTAGAAAGATTGTTCTTCAACCCAGCACAAATGATGAACACCATAAGGTGGAGGTGTAGATCTCATTGTATTTATCTAAGTACTGACTGTTATTTTTTTTTTTGAAGATTTTATTTATTTATTAGAGAGGGAGAGAGAGAGAGAGAGAGCATGTACAGGGGAAGAGGCACAGGGGGAGGGAGAGGAAGAGGGAAAGAATCCCAAGCAGACTCTGTGCCGAGGGTAGAGCCCTACGCAGGGCTCGATCTCACAACCTTGAGACCATGACCTGAGCCAAAACCGAGAGTCGGACACTCAACTGACAGGGCCACCCAGGGACCCCCAATTATTACATTTTTCAGTGGGACTTAAAGAATTATAATGCTTGTTTATTGTTACGTATTCTCACACATTTAAACTAAAAGCAGAGAATATTACTTCTTCTCAGGAATTATAACTGTAAAAATTTAAAAACTTCACTTCACAATTAGTCTTATATTTCAACTAAAGATCATTAACATAAGATTTGCTCCTAACTCTGACTATGGAAATGAAGAATAATTAAAAATAAAATAAGGGCAGGTCAATTGTTTGGTTGTTTTTACAGCAGGAAAATTACAGTTCTGCCACTCAAAGGAACTCCAGACTGCTGCTGGCTATGAAAAGACCACTTTTTTTGCAAGACTGCTGTTTTCTTATCTGTCAAACACATTTAATCACACTCACCTTGTTCTACTGTATGTTGTCTGGCTTAACAAATTAATGGCTCTAAAGTGCTTTGAAAATATAAATCTCTATATAAATAATAAAACATTATTGCAGCCTGGGGATAAGTGCGAGAGGGGTTAAAGAGTAATGACTTGTCCTCTAGGATTGTAAAGGTTTCAAAGAATGGAGTTTTTTAACTGACTATTTCTTATGTTGATATAAAATCTTCTCTGAGCTGTCTTAAAACAGTTATGTTGGGTAATTTAAGACTACATAAGCAGTTATGATTGAACCTTGATGTTAAAAAACTGTCCTTTTTTGCCAATAATATAGATATAATTAAAGCAACAGCGCACTATCCAGTCACTTTTACTAGTTATGTACTCATTCATATATTATTTTGTATGTGTGCACATTCTGAAACTAAGACGTTTGATGATATGGGGAATATGGGGGAAAAAAGAAAACAGCTAAAAAACTTGGTTTCTGGCCTCAGGAAGCTCTCAACCTTATAAGGGAACTAAATGTAAGCAGATTTCCTTAGTACATATTGGGATGTGCTAAATAATCTTTGGCATATGAAAAAGAAATTATTTTGGAATTGCAGAAGAAGGTGAGATAATTTCTGACACTGACGTGCTAAAGGAAGGTGGGAGTGTAGGAAGGAGAGCACAGAATCTGTCTGGGATGCTTTCGTTAATGACCCAGCACTAGATCTAAGCCTTGAAGCAGGTTAGACTTTGGAAATCTATAGATGACTTGGAAGACATTCCATGCAGGAGAAATAACAGGAGCAAAGATAGGTAAGCAGAAAAACACCAAGCATATTAAGAAAGTAAATGGCTTAGGAGTTTGGGTTGTGTCAAACTGGATAGTAGGAGATAAACCTCCAAAGATAGGTTGGCGCCAAGTTGTGTAGGCTCTTGAATGACAGGTTAAAATGCGTGGGCTTTATTTAGTGGGAGACTGTAAGCTATTTCTTAAAGTCAAATAAACACTTCATAGAAGTGTTTTAAATAGTCATAAAGGAAGACATTTTATTCAAGATGAGGTTATATATAATTCATTTAGAAATGTTTTCCTCCCCTGTGGTTAGAAAAATAAATAGACAGTCAATTTGATACTAGATTTCTGACAACACAGTGATGATGATTTTTAGACTAAGGCTGCATTAGTAAGAAAAGACAAATGATTAAACTCTTTTCTCAGAGTTTAATGGAAAATTATTTTTAACTGAACAGTGACTCATTACTGTATTTATAAGACAACAGTTAGATTTGTGCAAACTTCAGTTTAAATTATGACCACCACAGGTGTCTCTATGGGTCTTAAATTTTAGATCATTTCTGAACTTGAGAAATGTTAGCATTTATTCTCATTCAGGAGGTAATAGAATTTAAAAAGCAAGGATCTCACTTCCGTGATTCATTGTGTATTCTTAAACCAGTCATAGTAGTAACAACTTTCTCTTTGGGAAATTCCTTTGGAAACAGTACTGACATGAGTTGGGAGGCAATTTAGAAAGGATTTGGCCCAGACTTCTTACTTGTAGATTAAAAAAAAAAAAAAAAAAAAAAAAAAATTAAGAGCCAAAGATATAAAATGACATGTCTAAAGCCACACAGAAAAAAATCCTGGCTATCAAAGGTAGATCTTTTTTGTCTCTTAATTCAGTGGTTTTTCAATTATTACATGATGTTTTCAAGGGATATTTTAGGCAATAATTTGAAGTATCAGCTTTGTGTTAGGTGAAATCAAACACAATATTTTCCTTTAATTCTTGATTGTTTTGAAAATTGTCTTTAATAATAATGTTACAAATATTATCAACTTGTACTTTTGTGATTTCTGTCATACACCTTCTCTAAAATAAACAGCAATTACTCATGCAGTTCCCAAGAAGTTATTCTAGAAACTTATTTTTATTTACTAAGTTAAATTTATACTAATGAATTACTCATTTTCTAAATATATAGCAAGTCACACAGTGGGTATATACATATGATAAACCACATTTAAAACTGTCTTGACTAGTTCATTTTAATATTCCATTTGAATTAGGGATTTCATCAAAGGAAGGCTAATGAGGAATTGCCTTTTCTTGTTCAACAATTTCAGTCTGACTTAGGATTTCAGAAATCAAGAATGTTTTACAAAATAGCAAGGTGGAGTTGGCTGTGAAGCTGTTTGATGATCTGTGGTTCTGTAATGTATAGCTAAACAAACATCAGGTTTAATTTTTCCTATTGATTTTATTTAGTTGTGATTGATTCATTTTTATAGATTTTTCATTGATTTAAATTTTCTACTTATGTTCCTAGGATAGCATTTCATAGCCTTAAATGTATGATTCTACTTGCTATTCAATAGTTCTCCAGGTTTTTTGGAGCATTTTAACTGCATTCTATAATTCTAAAGTCCAATAAAGATCTATTGAACATTGAGAAATACATTTCGCTTTCTTAACCCCACGAGGTAGAAAGTGACCATGACTGAGCTGTCATGATTATTGGCTACATAAATTCTGATATAAAAATTTGGGAGGGGAGAAGATTACATATACAGAAAATTTTCTGAATGCATTACATGTAGCTTTTCCTTTCTTCTTCCCCATGGGTCTGCTTTCTTCTCCTCCTCTACCTCCTCCTTCTCTTTCGAATATTTTTGTTTGTTGTTGTAACATGTTATTGTTCTTGTCTCTTTAAGTGAATAGAGTATTTAGAACTGTAAACCATAAAGACTACAGCCAGGACTGACTATATACTTTGTAGGGCTCAGTGTAAAATGAAAATACAGGACACCTTATTAAAAAATTGTTAAGAATTTTAAGATGTGACAGTGGAGCATTAAAACAAGCATGAGGCCTTTCTAAGCATGTTTCTCTGTATGAGTCCACAGTCACACGCTTTATGAAGCCAGCCCTGGCTACAACTTGCGAAGAGGGAAACACAAATTTCCTGCTTCATCTTTTTCTTCTGAATTTCTGATAATTTCTTCATTGGCAAACTTTATCACAGAGACCTAAGCAGTGTGGGTGGCTTCATTTCTATATTTAACCTATGTGTAGGAGCTACTGATTGGAATGATTACTGTTTGTACTGATTTCTCTTGCTTTTGTAATCATTTACCACAAACTTAGTGATTTAGGACAACACATCTATGTTATCTTACTATTCTAGAGATCAGAAATTTAAATGAGTTTTACTAGGACTCAAGCTGTCAATAGGGCTTTAGGGAAGAAAAATATTTCTTTGCCTTTTCTAGCTTGTAGGGACTGCCAGCATTCATTGCCGCATGAGCCCTTTCTCCAAGCCAGCATGATAGCACCTTCAAATCATCATCAGTCACCTCACTCTGACACTCTGTTTTCATCATCACATATTCTTCTCTACCCCTTTCAAGAACTCTGTGATTACATTGGACCACCTAGATAATATAGGCTAATAAACCCCTCTCCCCATCTTTAACTTAGTTAATCTGCAAAGTCCTTTTTGTCATATAAAGTAACATACACACGGGTCCAAAAGGTTAGGGTTGGACATGTCTGTGGGGGGATATTAGTCTGCCTATCACACAGCATTTCTTCTTGTACACATACTTCCTGATAATTACAGCAGTTTTATGGCCAGTGCTGTCTATTCATCTCCAAATTTCCTGACTTAAAAATCATCTAAATCATGATTTTTCCCTATATTTCTAGTCAGTTGGATGCTAAGAGTTATATCAAAATTTAGTTTAAAATAAGAAAGACATTTAATTGTTTTCTTTAGGCAGGAGTACCATTTTATCATCAAACAGCATCTGTAAGATGATTAAAAAACTTTTGCCTTTTATCCAGGAAAAACCTAAAAACTAATGTTTATGAAGCATTTATGTTTTTTTCTGCACAATATGAACAGTCACTCTCATTGCAGACACAGACATACATATGTAAGTTCACATTTTGTCATCTTCCCAAACAACATCAAATTTTCCCTGCCAACATCATTTATTCATAATTGCTTTGTTTTTATAGATTCAAATTTTCTAATCCTTTAGTGAACTGTAAAACTCAGTGCTTCTCACATATAAAAGGTTAGTTATTATTTAAAAGACTTGGGCTCAGCTATGTGTTCAGTGTTTATTGCACACATACCCTAATAATAGGAATTATAGGGAATAGAGTGTATACATTAAAAGTTTCGGGGCGAAACTATGCAGATATCCAAGCAGCAGACATAAATTCAATAAAACAAGATATGCATCAACTCATGAGCAGGGTGGTCTGTGGGTTTAGTGTTCGGAAGGGCTCCTCGGAAAACTTGCATTCTGAGGAAAACATTAACGGAACCAGAGGATTTGGCTGGGTGAATGAAAGGAAGTAGTCCTCATGGTAACGAAATGGTATAGGCAAGAACTTCAGGACTGTAAACAGAGGACTAATGGATAGAAAACAAACACGTACGCTCAGCCAGCCAGTGTAGCTACAACATAAGAGATTCCTTTTTAATGGCAAACACGAGAAGGATCCATAAGTCTGTGTTTGAGCAATTGTGTTTAAACTTCAAGGTAACATGATTCAATATAAATATAGTGATTTTTCCATATTAGAACTCTGACTTAGCTATGAAAATATGAATAGGAAATTGTATTATGGAGCCGAGTAAGCAACTTGGGTGAAAAAGATTTTGAAACAAGTGTTGGGGATGGAAAGAGAACAGTGTAGGAGATTCAACTGCTACAGTATTGCCAGGAAAGCATAACCAGAGCTTGGATTTAGTGGTGGACGTAAGAGAGAAATAGGCAAATCCTGTTAATATTATACACACACTACTCAAACACAGCTGCATGCGGTACATTTCATAGCATTGAAAGTCATATCGAATATCTGAACATATGTGGAGATAGTAGCAATGCTAGTTAGCTTTTACTCAATATTTGTAACATGCCAGACACTGTCCTTGGAGTTTTTCATTACTTTAATTACTTTAATCCCCATAATAACAATTTGATATCTCATAATCCCCATTTAAGATATGAGGAAGTTATAATGGCATTTAAGTGATTCGCTAAAGTGACAAGTAAATAGATACTAGAATTTAACTCCTGATTTTTGAACTCCAAAATCTATACTCTCCAGCTTATCAAACCAAAGACACTGGCATTTGGCCTAAAACACATTCCCTTTGGATCCCCAAACCTCATTTGATGTTAGAATTATTCTTAGCATTAAAAAAATGATAACTCTCATTTAACCCCCAAATCCCATTTAGTGTAGGAATCGCCATGCAACCACTGTAGAAAATGGCCTCTTCTGTCTGAGCACTTTCAGTAATGGAGGCTTTATCAATTCTAAATAATTTTTTGTATGGTCCATTGGCTAGGAAGTTTGTCCTTATTTTGAGTTGAAATCTGCCCTATAACCTTCACTCTCCTGCTATGACTCTGCCTTCTGGAATTACACACAGAAAAAAAAATCGTATTTCTTTTCTGTGCTTGAAAATAGCCATCACTAGTCTGTTCAAAGTGAAGCATCCACATTTGTCTGAATCATTGAACAAAGTGCCCCAATCCTTCACCATCTTGGTGCATTCTTTTTTTTTTTTCATCTTGGTGCATTCTTTATACTGCTCAACATGCTGTAGGTGACTCAGTGTTACTCACCTGTTTAAGACAATCTGCCATCATTTCTTTTACATTTTTCCTGGGTCCAGAAGATGCTCTATAAAGCATTTTGATCAACTCACCATGTTTCTCTACATTAGCACTGATCAACAAAACTGCTATACTTTAGTCAATACCTTATACTCTCCACAATTAAAATAGACACTTGTGATAAAACGAGACCTTAGTTCCAGCTGCAATACGAACACCTGTGAGGCTGCAACTCTGGAAATCTGAGAATCGTGCAGGCACTTAATCATCGTTTACACTTCACATCTATAGTGCTTAGCTGTGAAGGCCCAGCCTGTGACCTGCTGACGGCTTTTCCAGTAAAATAGAGGAGACATAAACCAGGGCAAATCAGATATGCTTAACAAGAGCCTTCTCTCCAGCTGTCAATGAGGCACGTAGCACTGAAGATGCCCAGTAGGAGGCTCTCCAATCACTGACTTTTGTCTAGTTGAGTGTTTGGTTAAACATTTTGAAAAGTGATAGGTGAGTGGGGTCTTTAGCTGAAGTTATGGGTCAAATTCCAGGCTTGCAGTAGCACATAACAGACAGAGAAAAATAAATTATGGGGCTTTCAAGTATATGTAGACATAAAATACCTCATGGTATCATGGAAAGCTGAGCACTATTTTTTAGGTTAATATAAGTAAGAAATATTGTTAATGGAAAGTTTAAAACTCCTAGTATTTGTTGTCAATAAAATACTGACAAAAGAAAATGATGGAGAGGTGTGTATCAAAGGCATATCAAAGATAAAGAAGGAAGTGAACCTGAGGAAACACATTCCCCCCTTACCTTATCTTAATGCTTTGGAGGATGATGACTTACTTAACTTTGTTATCCAGCCTCTTATTCATGATATGTTGAAGTTATTCAAAAGAAAATAAAACACTTAAGAAAAGAAATACATTTCTTTGAAGCTCAGTTTTAGGATGAAATTTTGTAGGGATGATCTGCTTATCATATATGTACATTTCTTATTTTGAAAGTATTTTTTATCATATAGATGTGACTTCTCTGTCCTGCTTACGTCTGTTAATTTAAAATGAACATGTATACATGGAGATGTGTTTATTCGAAGTTATATATATGTATATAAAATATATTTTATATATATTTACATATATATGGAATGGAGTAATATTTATTTTCATGTATTTATGCCGTTGTGTATGTAATGTATTTTAATGTATTGATTACACAATCTAGGTATCATACTAAGTTATGTATACTATTTAAATTAATGACTAATAATTTCTTAATGCATTGTATATTATTAATGTATTCATGACATATTTTAGGCATTACTAAAGTCACAAAAAGATATCATTATTAACTAGAAATTTATGTTTTTCTGCATTTTGTATTTTCCATATTCTATATTTCCAGTTCTGTATTGAACTTTGCTACATAAATCATTTATAATTAAGTAGCTCTGTTAATAAAATGTCTTATATTAATGTAATTTAAATATTTAAATGTTTTCACAAATATTGCTTGATTGATCCTCTCCCTAATATTTGACCTTCAGATGGCTTATGGTTATCATTTTTCCTACTTTAGATTTGAAGATATTGAATTATATGGTGGCTCAAATGCTTAGTAAGTGGTAGAGAAAATACCAAAATTCAGTTTCTCAGACTTTCTACTGTGATTTTTTTCTACTTTATATTGCATACTTATCTGTCAGAAAACAAAAGGATAAAAGCAACTTTCATGTGTTCAATCATATATAAATGTAGTCTTGAATTTGCAGTCAGTAAGTTTTGATCAATAAAACTGTAAAATGTTAAGAATTAACTCATATCTTTCCCAATATCTAAGAGTCTATGCCTTAGCTGTTTTCTCTGACATTTTTTTAAAGATTGTATTTATTTATTTGAGAGAGAGGGAGCAAGAGGGAGAGGAAGCATGAGCAGGGGGAGGGGCAAAGGCAGAAGCAGACTCCTGCTGAGCAGGGAGCCAATCCCAGGACCCTGAGATCATGACCTGAGCCTAAAGCAGACACTTAACTGACTGGGCACCACCCAGGTGCCCCTTTCTCTGACATTTTTATCCAAATATATTTTGTGTATCTTTTGAGAAACCTAGAGAATGAGAGAGCAACAGTCTTTATTTTGAAACAAAAGAATTTGTTTTTGTATTTTAACAAAAAAAATTTTTTTCTTTCTAGATTATTTATAGACTGGTGAGGAAAATAGTCCTGGTTGTTTTTGTTCTTGTTTTTTGGCTAATCTTATGACTCAAGAGAAATGATTCAGAGACTGTAACATGCTCCATGTTCTTGGCTTTTTTAAGTGTGCTTAGTACTCCATTTGGGATTCTTGATTTGTACTTCTCGATCTGATTTGGATAACATGCAGGTTCCCTTCAGCCGGCTGACCTGGTGCAAACACACAATGGATTAATTCCATAATAAATTATGAGGGCAATAAAGCTTTCTAGACCAGTTTGCCTCTTAAGTAACAATCTTTTATGTTGCCTTATAAAAGTGAACTTATGTTTTATTTGTAAGTCATTCTGGGCATAATAAACTGAAACTGGGGCACTTAGTTTTGGATCTGAGCACATTCTTGGTGCATTGTTTTATGATGGTTCTGGAGCTACTTATTAGCCAAAGCACCTGAAAGTTCCTGGAGGATACTAACATCTAGTCGAAATAACGTCACACCTAAAGGTGCATGGAAATAGAGACTTTGTATAACTCTGAACTCCAGCTGTTTTTCATCTATTTCTGTATCTATTTATTTTATGTCTAAAGAAAGTCCACCATTTGCCATCTAACGTTGTAATAAGATCACTCTGCTTCAGTTTTGTGTGAAGTTATATTGCATAGACTATGCACTTAGGCCCTTTATGAGATTGCTGTTAGGGTGGGAAAGCTCTCTCAGGCAAGTAAACAATGATATGGATTATTTGATCATGTCCTGATGAACACTGGGTGGCAGAGATACCCAGAATAATAATTTTTGCCCCTCTTGGATAAATTGTTTGTTGTACTTTAAAAAACCCTCCTTGTTACCTAAGTATCACTACGTGGGATTATCTTAATCATCCAAGGGAATTTTATTTTGCTTCTTTTTGATTTTACTTAGGTCCCCAAACCAGAGTTAATAATCTCTGTTCTAGAAATTTATAAAAGCAAATCAGAGTAAAAATTTAGTTCCTCTGCTCTTTATATAATGAGGGTGAATTCTTTTAAAAGAAAGTTGGAGATACTGTGCTTGAATAGCTTTCTTAATTTATCCAACTTTGTGGACCTTTTCAACTTACATTGAATCAGTAAATTTAAAAGAATTTTTTTTAGTTACTGAGGAAGAAGCTAAGGCGTATTTGGTCCTGGGGTAGAAATAGCCTATTCGTAATGAAAGATTACCACTTCTACTCCTAAATGCAGTGTGGGAAGATGACCATAAAAAGGAGAATGAGATACAGTCATGTGGGCAGATTTCAAAATTCCTATCTACCACTTCAGACTTAGTTTCTCTAAGTGTACTTCTGTTTGGGAATTGGAGACACATTCAAACAAAGGAAACATTTTCTGGGTGCATAATAATGTTCTTCATTGAAAATAGGGAGAAATATAAAATAGCACTCCTGTCCTTAAGTAATACACAGTCTACTTTTTTTATGGCTTCTGTCTGGCTAGCCTCACATGGTTCTTGCAAAGAGCAAATGAAAATGTATATCAAAATGCCTCAAAATCTGTGAAGCACTATGTAAATGGAAAGAATAAAGATACTGTAGTATTACAAAATTCAGGTCAATTTGGTTCATTTCATTTAGATTTTAAATAGTCACTAAATTTATTACGCTACAATAGTATTCTAGTGATGACCATGAACAGAAGCAAGCTAATGGCCCATCCACCTTACATCATCTCTAAGGACAAGGAAAGCAGCTATGACTGGTAAAGGAAATAATACTAGTTAGGCCTGTTCTGTATAGAGTGAGCCTTCATGGGCAAACCTTGTGGCTTTTAAACTTTCACACTTGATTCTCATGGATTAATCTTTATAAACTATCAGAGTATGTACTAGTTTCCCAGGGCTGCCATTACCACAGACTGGTGGTTTATAGCAACAGACTTTATTCTCTCAAATTCTGTAGGCTAGAAGTCCAAAAGAAGATATTGGCAGGCTTTGCACCCTTTGAAGTCTCTAACGAAGAATCTTTCCTTGCCGCTTCTAGCTTCCGGTGGTTACTAGCAGTTTTTGACATTCCTTGGCTTGTGACCTTCTAACTTGAATCTCTGCCTTCATCTTCACCTAGCTGTCTTTCTTCTGTGTATCTGGTTTGCTTGTGTCCAAACTCTCTTCTTATAAAGATATCAGGTGTTGGATTTAGTTCACACTCTAATGCATATGACCTCATCTTAATTTGATTACATTTGTGAAAAACTCTTTCCAGATACAATCACGTTCACAGGTACCGTGGCTTAGGACTTTAACATATCTTTTTGGGAGACACAATTCAACCTGTAAGGGTGTCATAAGATCCCAAATTTCAATGTATTTTTAGATGAAAGCAGCAATGCAGTCAATTTGAAGAATCTGATCCTAGAATTGTACTTGGAATGCATCTAGTATGGATGATAAATTTAATTTTATACTTAATTTAATTTCAATTAAAATAGCCACATATGGCTAGTGGTTACCATACAGGACATAGTTCTATCAGCTTTGCATAAAATTACAGAGACATAACCATGCTCTGAAATAGTCTACTCTTTAGATCTCCAGATGTATTTAATGCAATGATGTTTGCAAACTGAAAAAAAAAAAAAAAAGAAAAAGAAAAAGAAAGAAATAGAGAGCAAGAGTGAGAGAAAATAAATAGAAAATTAGAAAAAAACAATTTATCTATTCACGTCCATGTTAAACTTCTTTCTTGAACTAACAAAGTCTTAAATTGAATGGGCTAAGAGGAAAAATGATGAATAATTTTACTATATAAAAAATCATTAAAGAAGAAAATTTGTTCTGGCACAATTATTATGTACTTTATAGCTCATTTAACTAACTGCTCATTATCCCATGAAATGGAAAAGCATCTTGGTGCTCAATTTCATCTGGTTAACTGAAGGTCACTGAAGATGCCTTGCAAAGCCAAGTGAAACTGATTATTTCTTAACAGATAAATGCTTACTTCTAAAATTCTATTCATATATAAAGTATCAATTGTCACCATTTTGGCAAATTCAGCAGAGAAATATTTAAAAGAAAATTAGTCCTTCAAATGAAAATTGCTCCTCTCCAGCCATAATGGAATTATTTTATTAGTCTTATTTTTTGATATACAGTCGAGTATAAAAAAATTGTAAATTTCTTATTTTTATTCTTGCCAGACCATATTCTCCTTAAAGACAAGGATTGCATCATATTCATTTTTTAATAAATATGTGTTTGCAATTTAATTGGGACTTTATGCAGTTAAAGAAAATATGGCTAAATGAATTAAGGATAATGGTTATAATTTTCTTTGGTTTCACATATCACAACACAGTAATAACTGTTTTGTATATTTGTCTATAAAACTTTTAAATGTTTATCTCTCCATAGTTCTACATTTTATAAAACCTGCTTAATTTTGAGTTTGCAGGCTATAACTGCAGGTCTTTCTTCGTGTTGTATTTGCCTCTTAGAATGACTTCTTTAAACTGCTTTGCAGGTAATCCTCATACTTCCTCATTTTTTTACATCACAAGATGTAGGGCAAATGGTCAGATGACTCGTGTTTGAGATCATGAATCCAAATGTTTACATAGATTGGAAAATGTCTTTTCTATGTAAATAAAAAGTGAGAGGTTATTTAAAACTAGAAAGAGAAAAGGTAGTATGTTCTCAATTCTCACATAATTTAATACTTCTATTTCTAAATTTATACCTACTTTAGGATAGGCCTAAGTCCTTCCAGATTTAAGATTTCTTATGAAACAGCAGTCCTTCAGAGGGAACTCAGTAGGTCAGCTTTCAGGAACAGAAGGAAAAGCAAGTATCTAATTACTGAAAATTCCAAAGATAGAAAACTGTCTTATGCCAAGTCTAAAATATTTAAATTTTTCTCAAATTAATTTATAGTTGAGAAAATATGGTTTTCTAGTTCTCAAAAATAAACTAAAGGCTTAAAAAGCCTACTTGATTTAAAACAACATTTTGATCAGTTAAGTGTAAATGAATCAGAAACATATGGGTTAAGTCTCCTTGAAGTACTTACAGCCAGCCATAAATAGAAAAGAAAATGAAATAGTTGGCAAAAATGTACTTTGGGTTAGCCGTGCAGTAATCATTTGAAAATTACTTGAGTTATTCACCATCAATGAACAGGTCTGACTTATCCCTCCAGAATTACTTTGAATGTGGTGAAAATGTCTGTGGAAATTAATAGAACCCACTGAAAGAAATTCTTAGTTCCCTCTGCCTGGATTACTAAGATTTCAACTGGCCATCAATGTTTAAATGTAAACGAGTATAACAGTTATTGGGAAGGAAGTTATATTACTTTCTCTTGGTTGTTTGGGACATTTATTTTAGTAATCATTGAATTCTGTCTATAAAAATGTTGCTATATAACATGCGGAATATAGAAAATTAGGCCAACAAAATTGAGGGCATATGCTGATACTTCCTAAATATAGGAAGTAAAGAAAATTCATGACTTTCTACTGTTAAGTATTTTGTACAATTGTATAAAGAGTCAACACTTTGCATTTTATTAATCTATAGTATATTTATATTATAGTAAATAATTATTTTTATTTTATCAAATCTATCTACATTTGGATGTTTAATGAATCCAGCACAGCACAGAACTATAGAGTGGCAGATGCTTAAATATGAAAAATATTAATATTTGTTAGTTGAGCATATTTCATCTGATACTGGAAAAAAAGACAGTTTTTGGATTAGTCTGCTTTATAAGTATGCATAGTAGTTTTTAAATTAGTATGAGTAGTGCTTTTTACCAAGCATTTGGGTATGAAAAGAGGCATCCAAAGTCAACACAGAACTCCTGTCAGTGTGAGTTTCCCATTCTTTTCCTCAATCTATATAGGATACAAGTATCCAGGCATTTTTAGGGCATTAATTGGAAGAAGTAATAATAATAATAATAATAATAATAATAATAATAATAATACCACTGCTAGTCACCTGCCTTTGAGCGGGCACTGTGTTGTATGCTTTATGCTTTGTTCATTTGTTTTTGGTGGTAATTAAATTTTCTAACTTCTTACTTCATTAAACCAATCTAGTATTCTTTTGTACTGTGAAGACAGACTGACAACAAATCATAAACATCTTTTAGATTTAAAATTTTAATACAAATATAGAGTGTTTCTTATTCAGTGACTTCTGTTTAAATCTTTACCTGATTAAATTCTTGAGTTCAGTGTGTTTCCCATGTAATCTGGCGCTAGTTCTTGTGTGTCTGTCTTCACACAGCTGTAGTTTGATTTAGGTACCCTGAATCGTGGAGTTTTTCTGGAATTTATTTTTCTGAATTATAAAATTTAGAAAAGGACAATAGGCAAATTATTGGGAAAGAAATATATACATTCATAAATATCAGAAACACAGTGGTGTTTAACTTCAGAATGTTCAGAGTCATGTCTCTCTACCTCTACACTGTAATATCAACAGGTTTGAAAAACAATAATTCCATCGATGGTTTCAAATAATCTCTTTTAATAGGATGGCTTATCTCTGCAGTTGATGCATTGTTGAAATTGTGCTAAATTAACATTTTGGAGTGAAGAGATTGATCCCATCCATCTGCCCATCTTCCAGGGGTGACTGAAAGTCAGTGATACAGTAGTATTAAAGTCTTTTTAAATTCTGTTTTTTTCCAGCTTCTATTGATTCAACAGCTATTGTATTTTTATAGAGTCTTTAAAATAAGTGTGTGAATTGATTCTGTTTAAAGCATAATCCATTCATCATTTCAATGTTTTGCTTGATAAATGAAAGAAATAAGAAAACAAAAAAGAAATAAAAGTTAATATATTTAAATAACTTCAAAATCACACAAGTGCACATCTGATACAGGACTGTTACCCAAAATAAACAAAGAACTTTTAAAATGAAGTAATAATAAAAAAATAAACAACTCAATTGAAAAATGGGCTGAAGACCTGAACAGACATTTCACCAAAGAAGATATACACATGGCAAGTAAGTGTATGAAAAGATGATCCATATCATATGTCATCAGGGAAATGCAAGTTGGAACAACGAGATACCAGTACACATCTATTAGAATGGCCAAAGTCCAGCACATAACACTAAATGCTGCTGAGGATTTGGATCAACAGGAACTCCCATTCATTGCTGGCAGTTATACAAAATGGTACAGCTGCTTTGGAAGACAGTCTGGTAACCTCTTACAAAACTAAATATACTCTTAACATTATGATCCAGCAATCACATTACTTGGCATATAGCCAAAGGAGTTGAAAAGTTATGTCCACACAGAAACCTGTGTGCGGATGTTTACTGCAGCTTTGTTGATAATTGGCAAGACTATGAAGTAAACAAAATGTCCTTCAGTAGGTGAATGGGTTAATAAACTGGTACATCCGGACAGTGGGTTATTATTCAGTGCTAAAGAGAAATGAACTATCAAGCCACGAAAAGACATGGAGGAAACGTAAATGCATATTACTAAGTGAAAGAAGCCAGTCTGAAAAGACTACATATTGTATGATTCCAACTATGTGACATTTTGGAAAAGGCACAACTATGGAGAAAATAAAAAGATTAGAGGTAGTGGTTGCCAGAGGTGTGTGGGAGCTGAGGAGTGAAGAGATGAATCATTTTTAAGGCAGTAAAATACTCTATGATATTATACTAATGGATATATGTCATTATGCATTTGTCCAAACCCATAGAATGCACTAACTATGGACTTGAGTGATGTATCAATATAGGTTGATCCTTGGTAAAAATGCATGTGTGGGGCAGGGGTATAAGGGAAACCTCTGCACTTTCTCCTCAATTTTGATGTGAACCTAAAACTGCCCTAAGAAATAAAATTTTCATGAAAAATAAATTAAAAATTCATTTAATGTTATGTTGGACCAGTTAGAAGTTAAGTGACTAATGAAAATTAAGTATTATAGGGGCCACCCAGGCAAGCATCTGCCTTCAGCTCAGGTCATGATCCCAGGGTCCTGGGATTGAGCCCTGCATCAGGCTCCCTGCTCAGTGGGGAACTTGCTCATGCTCTCTCTCTCACTTGCTCTGCACTCTCTCTCAAATAAATAAAATCTTTAAAAGTAAAAGAGAATGAAGTATTATAATTTTCTATATCTTTGCTCTTCCATTGATTTTAAGAATGTAGGACATGTTTCAGTGGTTGTGATCTAAGTTATTATGTTGGGCTTTTCAGTAAAGATAAGGTGAAACTATATCCTTTTCTCTTTAGTGAATTGACTTTTACAACTATCAGAATTTTCGTGTACCTTTTGGAATACTGTCACATGTGTGACATGGTGTTAGCTTGCATGGTAGCTAAGACCTTATGGTTGTGGCAACCTCAGGAAGAGGTGCGCTAAAATGACACAATACCAGAAATCACTTCTTAGATTTCTTCTATTCTTTGACCTAAATTATTTTTCTTTTTTTTTTTTTTTTAAGATTTTATTTATTTATTTGACAGAGATAGAGACAGCCAGCGAGAGAGGAAACACAGCAGGGGAAGTGGGAGAGGAAGAAGCAGGCTCATAACAGAGGAGCCTAATGTGGGGCTCGATCCCAGAACGCCAGGATCACACCCTGAGCCAAAGGCAGACGCTTAACCGCTGTGCCACCCAGGCGCCCCATAAACTATTTTTCAATAAATAATGTATGTACATAAATAAAAATTAACAACTTCACAAAATAGTTATGCTGTTGAATTACTTCATATTGTTAATTATAATACTAATTATGCATTCATCCAACAATTACCAGAATTCACCATATTTTTTTTTTTTAAAGATTTTATTTATTTATTTGACAAAGAGAGACAGCCAGCGAGAGAGGGAACACAAGCAGGGGGAGTGGGAGAGGAAGAAGCAGGCTCCCATTGGAGGAGCCTGATGTGGGGCTTGATCCCGGAACGCCAGGATCACACCCTGAGCCGAAGGCAGACGCTTAACGACTGAGCCACCCAGGCGCCCCAGAATTCACCATATTTAATTCCCACATATCATCTCTGATCTCTGGGATGAGTATAATTTCCATATTGTTGCAAGAAAAATAAAAGTTCTAAGAGCTGAAAAAACATGCTGCTTATCAGGATCAGGTCTCTGCTACTGAATAACAAATAAAATACTTACTTTAAATGATTTATTTAGGGATGCCTGGGTGACTCAGTCAGTTAAGCTTTTGCCTTCAGCTCATGTCATGATTCCGGTGTCCTGGGATAGAGTCTGACATTGGACTCCTTGCTCAGCGGGGAGCCTGCTTCTCCCTCTGCCTGCATCTCCCCCTGCTTGTGCGCTCTATCGTGCTCTCTCTCCCTGACAAATAAATAAAATCTTTAAAAAATAAAGGATTTATTTAGTAGAGTACATTTTATTCAGCTTTTTATAAGACATGGGTGTGAGAATAATCTATGTCTTAGTCTTAGGAAAGTTGGCTTGATTTTGATGGGCCTGTTTCTTAGGTTTACTAATTAATGACTGCCTGTGATAAGAAAGGTTATTACTTATGTCCTTTGTGATTTTGCTTAGATAGCAAAGATTCTGTGTTTTACCAGAATAATTTTAGGTGATTTATGTTGATTTCATTATTTTTCTGATTATTTTTTAAAAAGACAAATGTTCCTCATGTTTGAAATAGCTAAATTTCCTTTCAGTCCTGTTAACTTTTATGTTTCTTCTTAGATGTTTTATTGTCACTTTGATTAAGAAGGTAATCAAACACTGTTTCTCAAGTACTTGTGATCTTATCTTCATCACGAGTCCAAATATCTGACAACTTTTTAATTGTGTCCTCCCCAAATTAGGTCCTAAATAATGAAAAATTAATGTAAAAATTTCTCAATATTTTATGACTGAAATGGGAAAATCACAATTCTTTCATCCTATAGAAAGAAATACTAGAAATAATTAGGTTTGTTTAATATATTATCCCTGTAAGAGCTGCATGGAAAGAATTTTCAAATCTGAAAGTAGCCTGCTCTAGGTAAATTCGTATGGGTTAAATATTGTTAATATGTATATTTCAGAAGTTGTATGTCTTATAAGAAATCTTTCGAGATACATGAATACCTACACTGGTCATTATGTGTTTTTATTTTCAGAGAACACAATGACCAAAACCCAAGTCTAAGGAATAGTCTGTTTTTTTCCTCTATTTATGAGTCCTGCCAGTGTTTTTTTGATGATATTAGAAACAGTAGTATAGTGTTCTCAGTCATAATTTCAGTTATTATATATAATATATATATATATATTATATATATAAAATATTTACTTGTCCATGACCTGACTGCTTTAATTTGAATGTAGTATCTTCTAGGCCACTGGCTTTCAATTGGGGATGCTCATCAGATTTACCATGAAGTTTTATAAAAGTACAGATGTCTAGGGTTACTTTAGTCTTGTTGAATCTATTTCTGATATACTTGGGATTTAAAATAAAATTGTTTCCACTATTATATATCTCAATATATTTTCCTCCATCAAAATCATACGCATCCATTTTCGTAAATCAAATATAAAGTTTAGTGATGTCTTTGAAATTACACTAGATCATTATCCTTGGAGATATATTATCAATTTTTTTGAATCACTTTATATAACCTTGTTATGCATGCCACAGAAACAATAAAAATTTCTTTGTTAGTTGCATTTTTCTTCTTAGGATCCCTCATCAGACTTTTCATTATTGGAAAATTATCAGTAATAAATGAACCACAACCATTCAATTTTTGTCACCTGCAGATAGTTTTAGTTTTATTCTGATGGTTAACTCTAAGTTCTGTTATTTGCAACGTGACCAAATTTCTGTCTCCCACAAAAAAATAAGAAGTCTCAGAGCCTCATGGCAAAGGACTGTACAAGGTCCTTTAAACTACTGACACTTCAAAGAATATACTCTTGGACACAAACTTCACTGAGACTCTGGGGATACAGGTTTCTGAGCTTGTATCTCTTAGACAACTTTCAGACTCCAAAAGTGGACTGAGTCAGAATTTCCAGGACCCTTTTTATCTAGAAACAGACAGTTTCATGAAAGCAAGAACCAAGATGCATCAGAACAAGAGTTAATTACAGAATGTTGAATGAACTGGAGCAGAGTTTTATTGTGGTTGTTGTTTGGAATAATGTTGATGTTGTTCTAATGTTTTATTTTCTGGTTCTATGAAGACAACTTTTCTCTCTCTTCTGACATTTTTCTTTCCAATTCATAAGCTCTGCTTTCATGGAATGAAATAAAACATTTTAAACTAATATCATATTCTTATTGATTTTACCAGAATTCAGAAAGTCTTTCAGTTCTCTTTTCAGCCATTTACATAGGTTAATAAGAATCTGTCTTCCTTTATATCAGGATGCTTTTCAGCAAGTTGATGAGAATTTTACATTTGGGAACAATGCTCCTTTAAAAACATATGGCATGCTACTTTTATAGAACAAAGGTTGGTTTTACTCACAGAGTCAACACCTACATGATCCTCTCAGGATCAGATTTACCGGGTCCCACTTATATAGGTAATAAAAGGTTCCTTTCTGGTAGTTCAGTAACCTAAGTAAATTTGAGGAACCTTGTAAATAGAGGAATTTACTCCAATGTATATTAGTTGGAGAAACCGTGGGGCTTATTTTCCTAGCCTCTGCATAATAATTAACAGAGGCTTTTCAAAGTCCAACCTGAAATTTTTCATTATAATTTATCTAGATGATATTAATTCTGTGACCTCAGTAATTGTCCAGCACTGTATATATCTAGATTTGCAAAGCAAGCTGCAGGAGAGCCATATGATAAATTAATGTTCTTGCAGCATGTACATAAATAATCAGGCCAAATGTAATGATCAGGCCAAATATATTGTGCAATTAAGAACAATCTATACATAAACCTAATGCACTATCACACCATAAGTGTCAGCATTGCAAAAATTTTATTTAACATGAAAGTCTACTGGGATTTGATGTTGATTCCTTTGAATTCTCCTTACCTTCCTTTGCCTCAGGGTTTGGATATTGGAAAGTAAATCATTGGGTTACTGAGAAAGAAAATTGTTTTTGCTTGTTTTTTAGTGACTCTTAAGTTTATGTACAGGACTGTCCTTCACAGCATTATCTAGAATTACAAAAACTGGGAACAACCATAGAGGGAAAATTGTTAAATACATCCACACGGGGGAATCTTTTAGCCATTAAAGTATGTTCAAAAATTTTTTAGCGACAAATTACAAACTATATATTGTGCATGATCCCAGTTATGTAAATATATATGTACACACAAACCCACTATTCCACCACAAACCTCAGTTTGCTTGATCTACTTCTAATGCTAATAATCTTTGACCCTACTGATAACTTGTGTTCCCTTGACCTGTCTGGTTTCTCATTTCCTTCAGGCTTTTGCTATATTCACTGCACTATCAAGCTTGGATTCACTCTATTCAAATACCTACACAGGCATAACTAAATCCCGTTTCCCCAAAACATTTGTTTTCTCCATGCCATCAGAACAAAACTGGGGAAACCTGAATAACTATCGGAATATATCAGTGTAAACACTTTATTATCAATCTTAACAGGGTCCTCAACACTTACAAGACGTCTTAAAATTTTTCTAGCGACTTCTCTCTTCCAGTTTCTGAGATGGCCCATCTGCCTCTCTCATTCTCAGCTGATAATCTTAAATCATGGAGGAAATATCACTCCTCCTATCAGAGGCCCTTTTTCCAAGATCCCGGGGCATCGTATCCCTCCCAGTTTCTCTGTGTTATCCCTTTTTTTCTCCTGAATTTTCTGTTCTTTCCTCTCCACTGAAAGCTTTCATATATCATTATAGTCACTCTTCTTTCACCTCCTAGTCACTTTTCAGCCCACTCCAACTGTACTCCTGCCCCAAACCCCAAATTTTCCTTTAAAACTGATCTTGATATATTTACCAATTATTTTTAATGTAATCTGATTATTAGCTTATTTGCCTCTCAACTGCCTCCAACACAGTTCATCTTGGAATATTGTCCTCCTTGCCCTCTCATATACTAAACTCCAATAGTTTTATTTCTACCTTTCTTGAAGTTTCTTCTCATTCTCCTTTGCTTTCAGGAGTCTGGTACCTTGAGGTTTAAGCTTACACCCTCTTTTAATCATTTTCACTCTTTCCTTGTGTGTTTTAACTCACTTCAGTGGTTTTAGTTGTCATCTACATGTTGATCACTCCCAGGTTTCTGTCATCTGCCCAGTCTTCTGTTCTGAGTTTCAGACTACATGTAACTGCCTAGGAAGCATCTCTACTTGGATGGTATTTCACAGTTAATGTGTTCAAAAGTAATTCATGATGTAACCATCTTAACTGGCTCCTTCTCTAAAGTTTTATCAAAAACCTTTGTATCTTATGTTACACCTCCCTCTACTTTACCCACACATGCAGTCAACCACCACGTACTTACTAAACAGGTAGAAAATAATTATTCATAACTGACTTACTCAGTGCTTATTAATTTCAGTGCAAACATATAGCAAAGCAATTTTATAAGCTTCACCATCTTATAAGATTACCAGAACATTTTGGGAGAAATGGTAATGGCCCTTAAAGGCATTTAATGAACAGATTGAAATTTATCATATGGTATAATTCGTTACTTAGTGAGATGGTGGAATTTCTTCATTTGGAACTCTTTTAAAACAAGGTAGATTGCCATATATCTAAACTTATTTAGAAGAGGTTCTACTTTAAGGCAGGAAGGTAAAATAAATTACCTTCCAACCTCCTTCTGAAGGCTATAATTTTTCAGATTTCAGGAACGTTTTATTGGGCGTTTCTGTTTGCAGTCTCCAAATTTCAGCAACCTTCTCTCTCGTATATTTTTTCTATGCTTCCTACTTTCTTACTAATACAATTTGGATGATTCTCTCCAATCATTTCTTGTTTGTTTGTGTGTATGATTGTTTTAATCTGTGCAACTTGGTTTAAAATAAGTCAGTGAACATTATTGAGGTTTCCAAAGTATGCATTGGAATGAAATGCAAGAGTTAGGGAACTGAAGAGAAAAGAAATGGATAGAGATATGGATAAAAAGCAGAATTAGTTCCTGTTTATAGAACACAATTTTCTCATTACCCCTAAAACACATCAGGTTGTTTGATTATGTATTATAACTATTTCTTTCTGAGAAATTACATTTTAGGTCTTACTTCCAATTTTAATAGTCTTAGGGCTCTCAGTTCTGCCAAATATAAGCGTGGCTCAAAGACCTGCTTGATATAGTTCTAGAAAAACATTTGATAGCCATCATTTACTGTGCTTCTAATAGCTGGTAGATATAATACTAAATAGCTTACAAACTTGTTTTTTCCTTTAATCTCATTTTTAATCATGATAATCTTGCAAGACTGATGTGAGAAACCAAAGTTAATAAATTTATCAAGATTTTCAACTAAAGAATGGCAGAGGAATACTTGAAACACATGTCCCTGACTTCCAAATGTGAACAAAATGATATGGAAATCCCCAGACATTTAAATTTTGTGTTTTTACTTTCACTTACACTTTTTTCCCTACATTTTTGGCTGTGTAATATCCACTTTCTTCAAAAAATAAAATTCCTCTGTGTAAGGGAGGGTGTAATATGCGTTTATTTTATCATAATAATGTTGAATAATTTCCAAGCAATCAATTGCATTGAGGTTTTGAAATTCAGCTTAAACTTTCCTTTTTTTTCTTTTTTGCATTCCCTAATATTAGAGTGAAGTTGTGGAATAAACCACCCATCATTTTGTAAAAGACTTTTCTGTTTCAGTTTGGCCTTGGGCAAATTGTTGTGTCATCACTACACTAGAAATTAAGCTGTGTCTGTGATGACAATTACTTGTGCAATTTCCTGAAACCCCAGACCAGAGCTGAGACCATGCCCATGATTAAAGACAGCACAATAGAAACGTAGAGCTTCATGAAATATGGAATACATCTATTGCAAAAATGATAGGGCTTTTTGAACAGAATAAAGAATTCTTAGAGAAGAACTATTAAATTTAAGAATGCCCGCCTATTGCCTAGAGATTAAATATCTTATTTTTCATAGTTTTTCATGTGCTTGGGTTGTATATAAGACTTTATATTCAGTCCAAGATCTCCTCCAAATAAAATATTATACCTTTAACTGTATTTCAGTTCTGTGTATCTTGATTAGATTTTCTTTTTGATCAAAGTCCTGATTTTCACATTTGAAATATTAAAGCACTTTCACACTTGTTTCTCATTTCTCAATTCAAACAGGTGAAAAGAAAAAAAAAATCTTTACAAGCTTTTCCCATAGTCTGGAGGGGCTAATTTGCAAGATCTTGAATCTCTGGAAAACAGTTTGGTTTAACTATAAAAAGAAAATGAATCTTAGATGTTTTCTGATAATCTACAGATCACTGCCCTGATCAGCACATCTTTTTTCTAGAAAGACCAGACACATCTGAATTACACAGACTGAGAGACAATTAACATGATTTTCATTTAGCTTTTTCAAACAGTAAGTATCGAATCTGGGGCATCAAAGCTTTAGGGTTCCTTGTGCAAACTTTGGTGGCAGTAACGTAGTCACTGTAATAAGCAGTTGCCTTTTTTTTTTTTTTTTCTGTTCCAAATACAAATGCTACCATCCAGGCTGTAAAATGATCCTAATCTATTTCATTTGAGTTATCTTTTTGAAGGCAGTCAGAATATGGAGCTCCATACGGAAACAATCTTTATTTTCCATTGGATGCATATGTTGCATGTCTAATGAAATGCATTTCACATATTTATTTTAAGTATGTGATAGAATTACAACATTGACAACTTTCATGATCTTCAAAAAATGTGATGCATTTTAAACATATGGTGATGCCTATCTCTGTCATAGAAATACTTAAATAAAGAGTATATAGTTCTGTAAATATAAATACATGGAATTAAATGTATTTTATTTGTATATCTGTATATTTATATAAATATCAAATATATTTGATATTTAATAAATAAGCATAGTTTTGAGATACTTGGATTTTTTTATTTTGCTCATAGCAATTTTTGTAAATACTATAATAAAATGTCACTGAAATTCTGCAGGTGAGACCACAGTTGGTTATCAATTTGGATTTGTCTGATAGGCAGACTGGTTGAGAAAGCTTTCTCTAAATTAAATCAGTAACACAATAACTGCCACCTATAACTTGCTACACTCAATATTTTCTCCAATTTTCTCGCAAGCCAAGAATCCTCCTCTTATTTTCCCCAAATTCTCTAATTTAATGCCATTCATTTTATTTCATAAAACTTCCATTTTTAAAAATATTTCAATGCAACAGGTGGTGTATTGAAATTATAGCAACAATGATACTATTATTACACTAAGAAGTTAGAAATTGTTCTATTTAATGACTAGTCAATTCCTGAGTGGCAATTTTGAGCAGGAATCAGACTGCTTAGAAAAACTAAAACAAAAATTTTCTCTTCTTTGATATTTATTTTCTTTGATACAGTGGCACTAAAGGCACATATATACCTAAACTTTTCAATTTGAAACATAAGAGAATGATTATATAGATTCCTAAAACATTCCATATTTTTCATGTGGTTTCTAAGTCGATTCAACATTTTGTTGTTAAGGCCTTGATGTAATCATCGGCAGTCTGGATAATTTCTCTTTCAGGTAAAATTTACATGTACATCATAGAAAATAAAGCCAAATACTTAAAATATTTCCTAAGGAGATGGAAAAAGAAGTTACTATCAATTCTTCTTAAAGCTTTCTTCTTTGAGATGTAAAATGCTCCTAAAACTTTTGTGCTTTTAGGTCAATTGTTCTATGATTTCCTTCACATTCTACATCACCTACGTTATGAAGCAGAGTTCAAGATTAAAATAAATGTGAAGCATATCTTAGTCTTTTACTGCTTTGAGGAGAGAACTGTATATTTGGACAGGTGTTCTTAATTTGGGCTCCACTGACACCTACGGGTTCTGGGGAAGGGATTCAGGGGGTTCATGAACTCCCTGAAATTATACGCAGGGTATCATGTGATTGTGCGTATATAAGTTTTTATAGAAAGAAGATCCATGGCTATCCTACATCCACAAAAAGTTAAGAACCACTACACCGTAGGTAAGATCTTCAACATTTCTTTCTGGAGGTCCTCAAGTTTAGTCTATATGATATCCATCACTTAATACACATCTGCTGAATTACTTTGGAAGCAATAAATAGCAACAGTCTCTGTCTGGCTTTAACAAAATGAGAGTTTATTGTAAATACATGAAACAGCTCAAAAAACTTGAACGAATAATGAGAAACCAAATTTGGAAGGAATTGGAACTGGGGCAGTGTCAAGGCTCCAAGGGGAGGAAGCAAATTGTTAGTTTTATCAGGCGGTAACTGATGAGAACAACCAGCAGCCAAGCTTTCTCCTCCTGTTTTGAATATTCTAAAGTCACAAAATTCAAGGAGATAGTCCCATTGTCCTATCCCTTGACTAGCAA
Organism: Ursus arctos; assembly: GCF_023065955.2. Classification (NCBI taxonomy): domain Eukaryota; kingdom Metazoa; phylum Chordata; class Mammalia; order Carnivora; family Ursidae; genus Ursus; species Ursus arctos. The sequence goes on along the minus strand of NW_026622985.1, from coordinate 26,934,349 downwards.
AGGCATGGCATCTTGACTAAAGTTGATTATGACTCCCAAAACTAGAGCAAGGCAATTTCCCTGAAGTATATTGAGGGGTGGTCTTAAAAGGAAAGAGGGGAGGCATCCGAACTAATACCAACTGCATGAAATACATGGAACCTAGATAAAATCCACTATTAAAAGTATTTCTTTCAAGCCCAAATTTAGTCCAGATGTTTCACCGCCCTAAGTACGGTGAAGCACCTTTCCTTTGTGCCTACATACAATTTACTTGCTAACTCAAAAAACTTCTATTCTGTTGTAAGTGTCACTACCCATTTTGGGTTACCTGTTTTGCTTGGAACATTCCAATTACCTCTCAGCATGTCTCCCTACATTCGTGTTTTGTTTTTTCCAATTTATTTTTCTCTCAGCAGAGTAATCTTAAAATTCAAATTTCATTGTGTCAATCCATGAACACCTTTCAAGGACGATGCATTCTTTTTAGAACAAAATCCAAAGTGTTTAACAAGGCCTGCATTTTTACCTGATCAGGCTCTTTGCGCTCTATCTCCATCTCAAGCCATTCTTTTATACTTCAGTGACACTAGTATTCTTTTCTTTGAAGCGCCATGCTTCTCTCAGTAGGACTTTTCACTTGTATCTTCTGTACTTCTAGAATTATTTTTGTCATCTTCTTCACTTAGTTAATGCCTATTTATTTTACCCCACAGCTCCCTCTGTAAATGTCATTTTTCAAGAAATTCTTTCCTAAACCCTAGTATTGAATTTCCCACTTTGTAATCTGGGTTTATATTTGAATTTCCTGTTACAGTCTGATAATTTTGTGTTGAATATCTCTCCGTGAGAAAAAGACCCCTTTTTCTCTCTTGTTAACTACCCTGTTCCCAGAAAAGCTTGAAATAAAATGATAAATACACAATCAATGAAATTAATTTTGCAGCTAGAAATCCCACTAGATACAGATAATATTTTGCTTATTTCCCATTTTATTCCTATTGTATAATGCAGACCCTAACATAATAGTTGCGTTAGAGGTATTTGTTGAATGAATAAAATAATCACCCTACATTAACAAAGCATTTGCTATATGCCACAAAACATTAGGTACAGAACTTAAGTTTTCATAATCCCCACAATTATGGATGTTTTTTATTATCGTCATTATTTTATAGATTCAAAAAAGAGTCAGTGGCATAAGTTCAGTCTTTCCTGAGGTCTGTCAGATTCCAAAGCTGCATCAAGCTATATCACGCTGACTCAAACAATTGCTATTATAATTTAAGTGCTGACTTTTCCTGCAGGTACTCAGTACCCACTACAAAAATGGCTAGAGTTTTTAAAATGTAAATTTTTACCTTTCTGGGGCTTTAAAAATTATGTACACAGTGGAATTAGATATATTCTTGGTTTAGTTTCTGGAAAACGGAAATAATGTGTACTTAATTTGCTTTATATTTGTTTACTTCACATGGTTTTTTCCTGTCAGGGTACATGAAAGTTTAATAAATGATATTGATGATGATGCAGTTTTTATATTTATCAAAAAGCTGGCACTCCAGAAAAAAATCACTTTAACGAAAGATAACTTATAAGCTGAATCTACAGTCTTACTTTTTGAAAGGTTCTAGATGCTATGTGAATCCTACTAAAGAAATATCATTAAAAACATTAATAAGAAGCTAGTGGTTTTGAGGTGAAGGTGGGAAGAGTGCCCTCTGAGCTTTAGAAACCTTGCTTCCACTTTCATTTCCATTACTGATAAAATTTCCATGATTGGCCATGATGTTTGGATGATATTTTCAGATCTTCCTTCAGTTGATAGATGGACAAGTTAGCATGTAAAAGCTCTCTGATTTTTCTTCAAAACTCTGGATACCTCAGGAATTAAAAGCAATGGAGCTTTCAAAGATGGATTGCTATAAATGTCAGAAACAAAAACTGGTTGAAAATTTGTATAATGAGGATTTAGACACCCACCTCTCACCTGTGGCTCACCCAGATCAGCCACAAAACTATCTTTCCCCAGTAGTCTGGAGATTTTCATGTAAGGGGCATCTAATCAGAGGCATCAAGCAATGGGGAGGGCAAAGGCTGAGATGATGGAGTGAATAGAGGGATTTTCTGTATAGTAAAGATAAAGCTCTATTTTACCAATTTGCTCTTAGAATGTTTGGGTAAGGCAAATACTGACAGGATAACTCGGGGGAATTTTGTAAGGGAAACTCAGTAGTTAAAAAAAAAAAAGAGAGAGATTAGGATATCTAAGAGATTGCAACGAAATACTAGGTACTCTCCTATAGGAAAGCTTCTGGTCAGCAAGACTTGTCCAGGCAGATAAATGGTCAACTCAGTTTGCACTGCCTCACTAAAAACAGGTATGGATAACAGGAAATTTTACAGATGACTTCAAAGTGAAGCTCAGAGATAAAATATAATAAACTAAAAGAGACAGAGAAAACCATAGAAACCAAAACAAAAATTTGCAAGGAAGAAGAAATCTTCAAAAGTATTTTGCAAAAGACACTAACCAAGAATAGCATAGCAGTGGAGTAGCCAGAGAACAAAAAATGAGTCCTTGAAAATTTAAAAAATATAAAAAGGAGAGAGAAAATTAAGTAAGAAAATTTACAAATACCTCAGAAAGATGAAAAGAAAGAAATGGGTGTTTCACTGTTGTATTAATATGAAATCTATAAAGAACAGAGAGACTGGAGAAAGAGACAAGGAAAAAGTTCCCACTACTGAATGCCATGAGTTCATCTGGAGAGTCCCACTGAATATCTAACACAATAAATGGAAATGAAACAACAAGAAACTTACAGGACATGGTGAAATTCCAAACCACAGGAAACAATTAAGAAGAAGAAGCAGAGGAAGAAGCAGAAGAAGGAGGAGGAGGAGGGGGAGGGGGAGGAGGAAGAGGAGGAGGAGGAGGAGGAGGAGGAGGGAGGAAGAAGAATCAAAAAAGAAAGAAAAGAAAGAAAAAAAACAGGTCGGGGGAGGTGGTTGGGAATATCACAAGAGATCATGATTCCAAGCAAAAATCTGGAAGCCAGAGAACAATGAAGAAGTACCATCAAAATTCTTAGGAAAAGTAGTTTCAATCTATAAGGTCATTCACTAATTGAGTGTGAAGGTAGATTTCAGACCTGCAAATTATTCAAAGCAAAATTCTGTGCCTGAATTACCAAGTTTTAATCCAAAAATTCATTATGACCTTGATCAAATTACTCAAACTCTGGGTCCGTTCCTCCAGCTGTAGAAGAAAGGAAGCAAAAGCATGGATCTCTACTTTAGTGAAGTAATGGAAGATATGATAAAATAATTATCTAATACATATACAAATAGAAGCATATGAAGAACACAGGTTCTTAAAATTTTTTATTTTACTTGAAATTAAACTTTCACACATGGTAACAACCACTTATCACTCTTTTAAATCAATAATACGTACTTCTGATTGTGTAGTTCCCATTCTCATCACTAAATCTGGCTTACATTGAGAATTTGACATGAGGCTAAGGGTAATGAATGATTCTCTTGTGATTCACACTCTATCTTAGAGTAAAACTCTCTTAGATAGACAAACCTCAAATACCAAATCAAATTATTTTTTAGTCTGTACAACCACTTTGAAGTGGGTTTATTTCCTAAGTTGTTTTTAACCTAGTTTTAATGAGACAAAATAGGAGACAGATAGATAGGAACTAGCATAGAATTGATAATTCTGTTTTAGCTTTCTAATTGCAGCACATACAAAACTAAGGTGCTGGAAATTTGTTTAATGTTTTATTAGTTTTTTTTTTTTTCCCAAATGAATCATACAATAAGGTCTTGTATAGATATTTCCTTTTAGAAAAAGAGTAAGTTATGAAATGTCACTTTTTGAGGATTTTTGCTCAAACCTGTTCACATTTTAAATATATCAATTAAATAAATAAACAAAAAAATAGACACGTATAAATGTTTGCTGTCTTACCTGTCTGATATCTCCTCCCTCCAACTAGGCTTACAGTTTGTCAAAGGCAAGGACTCTTTCTTATTTGACTTAGTCTCTTCCTACTCTGAGAAACATATTTTGATTTGTAGGTGCTAAATAAGTACCTGTGGAATGAGTAAGTAAAATGTGGGAAAATACTGTTATTTCTACTCCCCAGCCAATCCTTTGCTTCCCCTTGCAATTTTAAGCATAGTTTGTAATTTTAAACATATTTTAAAATTTTATAGGAAAATTTCCTAGAAATGAATGAATACCTGTAAACGTTATTCAGTGCTTACTTTGTAATATCTTTTTGTTCTAAGATTGTAGCATTTTTCTAGTTTTCTGAAAAATTGAGATTACCTCAGGATAAAGTTGGTCACAAAATTTAAATTTATTTAAACTTCAGAGACTCTTTGGGCCAGTCTTGCCACAGATTCTGTATTCTTCCATCGACTATCACATAATCCTTTAGAATACAATCCTAATCACTTTAGGTCATGTGGATGATATCGCTGGCTTTCTTAAATTTAATAGATTATGATAGTATCATTTTCCGAATGGAATTTTCAGTAATCACTGCTATTAACAAAGAGAAGCATATTGATTTATTAATTCTGACCTGTTTTAGTAAAATAATTTCTTCACATTATTTGTTCTTCATTTCTCTCAGCAGTATTTCATTCACTTTAAGGTGATATTATTTGCTACATTCAGAATCTTTTTGATTCTACTGGTAACTGTGGAATGAATGTTCACTTTTCCTTATAATACTCAATATAATATAAATAATATCTAATAGATGATGTAATGCCTCATGGCAAAATTCCTTCCTGACTTTGGATCTTGTTTTTAGTAATAAGAATCTTAAATCTTTAAAATGTGTATGCTTAGTGTTTATTTTGGGCTAAGTTACTCAAGAACACATTAAATGATACGCAAAACAAATTGTAAATTCAATATTTGTAAACTCAAAATTTGTAAATTTGTAAATTCAACTGTTGCAGGAGCCCAAACCCCTCTTTTCAGAATCCAACTGGTGAAGTTATCAAGTACAGGTGTATGGTCAAAGAAGTAAGAACGGAATCCGTATTTAGCTTGCTATATTTAAGTATAAAATTAGAGAATCAGCAATGAAAAATGTTTATAAGCACTTCAAAAGTATTTACAAATTATATTTTTACTACTTGGTTGGTAACTGAATTTATACTTAGATTCTGGAATGACCTTTCTTTTCAAATTTTCTTATACCAACTGTAAATAAATTGAGAGGATGTCCCCAAACTTTTCTTTTTTACTTAGCTTAATCCATTCCTTCTTCCATAATGATGCAGCTTCTAATTCATAGACATGAAATAATATTTAAATGGAATAAATAATTCAGACTTTCATCAGGATGGTGATATGTGGGAAATGATTTTATAATTAGTGAAGCATGGTTATATACACTGTTATTTGCATGGATATCTAGGACAAACGTTTATCAGATGGCTTCTATGCACAGGCTCTTTGCTGCGCACTGGAGGTACACCAGTGAAAGAACAGAAAATATCTACTCTTTTAGAGCTTATGGTCTTGTGAGGAATACAGACAAGTAATTAGGAAATTATTAGATTGTGTGTTGAGATACAATCATGGGAAGCAGAGGGTGCTGTGGGAACACATGAGAGAATTTTTTGAAAGATTTTATTTATTTATTTGAGAGACAGAGAGATAGAGAGCATGAGTGGGGAGAGGGCCAGAGAGGGAGGGAGAAGCAGACTCTCCACTGAGCAGGGAGCCTGACTCAGGGCTCGATCCCAGGACCCTGAGATCATGAGCTGAGTGGAAGGGAGACACTTAACTGGCTGAGCCACCTGGGCACAAAGACATGAGAGAATTTTTAAACTGAATTGTAGACTTGAGGATTGATGAAGGAAGCCCTCCAGAAGTAAGAAATCTGTAAGCTGAAACCAGAAAGAGAATGATTAAAATGAGTAGGAGAGTTATCCATGTGATACACCAGTGAAAGAACAGAAAATATCTACTCTTTTAGAGCTTATGTGTATCACATGTATCCATGTGAGGGATGGGTGGGAGGGAAGAGGGGATGGTGATGGAGAAAGTGTTCTAGGTTAGAAGGCTTAATGTGCAAAGGTGAACAGAAACCCAGCCTGGATTAGTGATAGTTATTTAATATTGCTAAAATTTAGGAGTAGGAGGTTGAGTTAAAGGATGGTGAAAAAGATGAATCTGGAGAGATTATGGGCAGCCAGATCAGCAATGTCAAGTATCTTCTACTGAAGAATTTGGATATTATATATTGAGTAATGGGAAGCCAATGGAGTATTTTATGAATAGTATAATTAAATTTGAATTGTAAAAAAGAATTCTTATTTCGGTACGCAGATTGTTGTGAAGATAAATAAGGCAAGAAATGTTTCAGGGATTTAGAAATAATCTATGTGAAAGAAAAACATAAAATAGAGTAGTGTCAATGGGGGTAGAGTAAAGGAGTGAAGAGACTAGTAGGAGGTATAAGTAATTGATAAAGAATGAAGAGGTTGGCTTAACACTTGGAATGAATGGAGAGAATCATAGAAAGAACAAATAAGAGGAGAACTTGTTTATAACTGAGGACAATATGTCCAGATTTGGAGATGATGACTTGTAGAACACCTAAGAAAAATGTTAAAAAATTGGACATATTGGGCTTAGAACATCCTTTTGAATATAGGTGAAAATATTATACAATATGCGAGATTACTCAATCAGTGCATACAGTGTAGGAAAGGAAGAAGGGCTGAAAGGAACACCGATATGTACCAGCCTTTAAAAGAAAGAGATAAAAAAAGAGACATAAGTAGCTGAAAGAAAATTAGTACTGTGGTATAATAGAAGTCAAATGAGAGAGTCAGGTGATGATCAAACATGTCAAATATTGTGAGATCAAGTAAAATAAGAATATTTTTAGGAATCCAATTGATATAGCAATATCAATCTTGTTAAAAACCATTGACTAGAATGATGGAGGCAGAGAGAACTTTTGTTTTCAAGATGACAAGTGAATGGGAAAAGAGGAAATAAAGACGTATGTTTGAAGGCTGGTTATAAAAAGCAGGTAAGAGAAGGCAATAGCTGAGGGAGAATGTGGAGTTGGAAAAGTTTGGGTCTTTTTTTCATTTTTTTAACCTGAATTTTATTTGGTTATTTGGTTTGTTGATTTCTTGGCTCTTTTTAGAAAGGGAGTATTTGAGATTATTTGAAAAGGAAACTGAAAATGTGAGAGACATGCTGATTAATGAAACACAGAAACATGGTAGAGCCATACGGAAGACCCAGTTGAGACTCCCTACTTCATTGTTACTTTTGAAGATTGTTGTAGGTAATTATATTCAAGCTTAGTCTACTGCAATATTGAAACATCAGAGAAAGTTCTACTATTGAGTTGGTTCTGATAGTTTTTTTGTTAACAAGTAACTATGAAGGTTTGAACCTGGGGGCACCTGGGTGATTCAGTCCGTTGAGCTGCTGACTCTTGCTTTTGGCTCAGGTCATGATCTCAGGGTCATAAGATCGAACCCAGCTGCGGACTCCACTCAGCAGAGAGTCTACTTGAGATTCTTATCCTCTCCTTCTCCTCCGGCCCTTCCCCTGCTTGTGCTCACTCTCTCTCAAATAAATCTTTAAAAAAAAAGAGTTTGAATTCAATTTCTTGAGACCTTGTTTGTGGCAATAACACGAATGGACCTAGAGAGACTTATACTGAGTGAACCAGGTCAGACAGGGAAAAACACATACTACATGATTTCACTTATATGCAGAGCCTAAAAAACAAAATAAATAAACAAACAAAATGCTGATTCCAACCTATAAATACACAAAACAAAGTGGCAGTTGCCAGAGGGGGCAAGGGTGGGTGGATGGGCAAAATGGGAGAAGAGTAGTGGGAGATATAGGCTTCTAGTTATGGAATAAATAAGTCATGGGATGAAAGGCTCCAGTGGTACTGTAACAGCCTCGTATAGTGACATGATAGCTACACTTGTGATGAGCATAGCAGAATGTATAAACTTGTTGAATTACTACGTTGTACACCTGAAACTAATGTAACACTGTGTCAAGCTACACTGAAAAAAAAATTGGATCCTATTCTTGACTCTGTCATTTTGTCACCTTGGCCAAGTCACTTAAACTTTCTTTTTTTTTTTTTTTTTTTTTAAAGATTTTATTTATTTATTCGACAGAGAGAGACAGCCAGCGAGAGAGGGAACACAAGCAGGGGGAGTGGGAGAGGAAGAAGCAGGCTCATAGCGGAAGAGCCTGATGTGGGACTCGATCCCGCAACGCCGGGATCACGCCCCGAGCCAAAGGCAGACGCTTAACCGCTGTGCCACCCAGGTGCCCCTCACTTAAACTTTCTGAATCTCAGTAGCTTCATCTGTATGAAATCTCTTCTAAGTAATTATATATATATATATAAATACAACTAATTATATATAACTAATTATATATAATCCAACATAATTCTTTAAACTCAGATGAAAACTATAGTTGAATATATAATCCAACAGCTTAGTAATATATTAAATATTCCTAGAGTAAAGTTGTGTTGTTGCATATAACAGGTGAGGTCTAGGATTAACATTTCAGTTTCCTAAGAAAGTCTGCTTCACCTAATTATGATGCTATTTGGAATTATTAGTTTAAAAAATGCTATTTGGAATTATTAGGTAAAAAAAAATGGCTACAATAATTCCCCTGTTTCATAGGAGCGTATATCTTGATATGCTTTAGAAGGAAAAAGTTTTGTTAACTCAGTCTCAACTTTTGTATTTTGATAAAATATAAAGCAATTGAACTTTTTCCTAATTAGATAGTTTCCAAGTATGGGGTTTCTCTTTCCTTCTATGTGGAACTTTATCACCAGAACACATCTAGCTGTTCGGCACTGGGATCTGGTAAGGAGAAAGGATTTACAAATGCATTTCCTATTCCTTTGAATGGGAGCTATAACTACTCATCGAGAGAACAAATGTCTCTGTAATATTTACTCTTGATTTGATACAGATGCAGTTGTAAAAATATTTTCCAAACTCCAAATTGGGTCATGGCAAAAGATTCCACTGTTATTTAATCAAGGCTAAATATTTATTAGCATTTTAATCACCTACTTTTTGTATTATTGCTCCATTTTCATAAAAATATATTAGCTATAAAATATTTAAATTTCAATCACTTTATAATAATTGTACAAAAAAAGAAATTATTCCAGACACCATTAAGATAGGGGCATTTAGACAAACTATAAAGACATTTGTTTTTCACCATAGTTAATACACTTAACTCTTATAAATAATAATACATGGGACATTTTGAAATGTTGATAGTTTTATGTCATGAGTTTATTTACAATGAAATTAGTGTGTTTAGATCTATAGACTATGGCCTACAAGTTAAGTTTCTTTTCATAATGAGATGGAGAACGCATTACTTTTTCTAGCTTTGAGGCCTATGTACATGGTTTAATTGGACACAAAAAGTGGCAAAATCATCAGTGTCAACTGTGTTGTTGTATACTAATGTAATTGTAATGGTTCTTAACCATCGACAACAACCATTGTAATAGCCATTAATGCATATCGAGTACTTATTCTGTATTTATTTATTAATCTTTGTAGAGTCCCTATGAATTCAATACTTACTTTTACCCAACTAACATTTAAGAAATCTAACATATGAGAATTCATGATCCCATAACTGACATGTGGCAAAGCCATGAATTAAGTTCAAAGACTAACCACTTTTCTATCCTATCTCTCAGCATCTGTAAGATAAACAATGGAGAGCTTCGGAATTGTGCCTTTTTAAGGTCCTGAGGAATTCATTCTCTTTTACCATTTCTCATTATGTTTGCAGTGACCTACATTCCTTACAGGTTTTAGTATTACCAACTTTTGAATACGCCTCTCTCTTCCATTCCTCATCCATTGTTGCACTCTAAGCTGGATCTCCCTTGTAAGTTTCAGACCCAGATGGCCAGATTAGTCCTGAAAGTCCCCACTCGATGATCATCAGTACCCCATGTTCAAAACTGAATTTTTCAGATTTTCAGATTCATTTTAGGATCTGCCATTCCTGCACACAACAACTCCATAAAAGGCAGTGACGTGTTCCCCTTCACTCATACCCAGATACCAATTCTGACAACTTAATTTCCTGAACATTTTCTTAATCTATCTTCCTCTTTCTGTCATGACTTTACTTGCACTTCTGCCCAGGCTCTAGTATCTTTATAGCAGATTATAGAGAAGGCTACCTTACTTGTCTTCTTTTGGTCTTGTCTTGCCCCTATCTAGTCCTTCATCCCCTGAACTGTTAGAATGGTCCTTAATAATTGCGCGTCTTCTTCATTGTCTTTCTTCATCATTTAATGTCTTTTTAGAGCTTCCATTCACCTTACGGATTCAACTTATATTCATCAGCGTTCTTTCAGAGCAGCCAATAGGAAAAATACAGAATACAAAATTTATTATAGGGATTGGCTCTTAGACAATTGTACGGGCTGCTTAAAGAGTTTATATTTAGTTGTTGCATCTTTGTCTGGTCCTGAATCTGAAGTCAGCGTAGTAGGCAGCCTAAACATACTACTGTCGTGTAACTTCTGATAGTGTTACTAATTGATGTCTTCTTCATATGGGAGAACAAGGACTGTGTGCTTTATCTTTGACTGTTTGCCTTAGTGGATCCAGGTAGATGGGTGTATCATACAGCTTCAAGTTTGGGGTAGATGAAAATGCCTTTAGCTTCAGTCAGTCCACTATTCAGGTTTTTACAATAGCATCAGTTTTTTGTTTTTAATGATAAAGAATTCCATCACTTTTGTCCTCTTTTCTGACAGTTTTATACACAATGGCTGAATTGATTTTAATCTTGGCTGAATATAGATAGCATCTGTGCATAGTTTGAATAAAGTAGGGTTTTTTGCATTTTTTTTTACTGAACTAATCAATGGCATTATTTTGCAAATTGTCTTAGTATTTATTAGATATTAAAATTTTGTATATAAAACCAACACATGCTTAATTATTTATCTCTTCCTAGACATTTTTATTGTTCCTTAATAGAAATATCAGTGTTAGAACTGACTTCCTATAAATATTCCATAAAAGAAGATTCTAATGATTCAGTAAATAAAGGGTTAACCAGTAAACCTGTTAACTTTAGTAAAAGTACATGAAAATAAGGGTTTAACCAATTAACTAACTTTAGTAAAAGTACGTGAAAAAAGTTTTCTTGTCTCCTATGAAACAAATAAATATTTGGAAATCATTGGTCATACTACTGGAATGTAAAGTTCATCAAAAAGACAAGAAAGAAAAAAATATTCTAACAGTGTTTTATGTTGAAGAATTTAAGTGTGTTACTTATTCATTCATTGACTATAAAAAATCTATTATGAATTAAAAACAAATAAATTATTAAGATCACAGAATCAAGTGTGAGATAGAGAAGCAGTGAGAACAAGTTTAGCAGAATTAGATGTCAGGAAACCTAGTCCAAGTCTCAATTCTGCAACTTGTATAAGTGACCTTCTTTTTAATTATAAAATTAAGCTTGAGTCACATGATCCCTGTGGATTCTTTGAGAATGCTAGTAGCACTCAAACTAAAATTCCTTAAATTGGTAACAGTTTTATAATTCTTATTATATAGGGAGAGAATAAGCAAAGATGCAAGATGTTTTGCATAAAAACTTGCCTGGGAGACAAAATAAATTGACATTTAAAAAAGTTTCATTTAACTGTAAGTAACTGTGCACCACGGAGAACTTAGTTTTGTGACAGGTCATCACACGGCACTGTTCCCTTGCCCCATGCTGGGTAATTGGTCCAGAACTGACTCAGAGGAAAGATCACCGCCTACTGTATCACCCATATCACTTCCTGTAGCACCTGGGTTTTTCTTGGAATGTTTCCATCCACATGTAAATCATATCTGACCCTGATCTGTTTGCAATGGCTGATAAGATCATAGCTGGAGGTGCAGTGGCATAGAGCCATGAGTATATAAAAGCATGTTGTTATTTTTTCTGATAATTACATAAAGGGTGATTTAATCACTGGGCTGGTCACTAACATATGACCAAATGGGATTTCTTGAAACACAGAGTTTCCTTAATGGTTTCCTGGTTGTAAATGAACTCACCAATTTCCCATTAGGACTGATTTTCGTCATAAGCCTTAACACTCAAGATCCTCATAAATTATTTCTTTAATATGCTGTGAAAAAGTGGAAAATTTGCAAATTGCCCAAATTCTGTGTACAAAAAGTACAAGTAAAGGGAAAAAAATGATGTCTAAGACATAGGAAGTACATTAAATATAATTCCGTAAGTCATGCTATTCCTGTAATATTGCTGATGTTTTGCAAGAAAGAAGCTCAAATCTTGGAGACAGACCTGTAATTTTATGGGAGGTACTTTTAACATTGCATGTATGTTTTAACTATTTATCTACTTGGCAGTATTTTCTTTAGGCTTGAAAAGATGAGGCTTTTGTGTATTTTGTTAAGTGAAATTGACCAACATTTGACACACAACCTTCTTTAGAAAGATATATTTAAATTGATTTGATATTTTAAATAAGTTTGAAGACTTTAATTATTGTGTAAAATATACAAACTGTGTTTAGTTTTTAAATATTCAGCATTCTCTTTTTACAGAAGAGTAAATTAAAAACTAAAAAAAAAAAGTCCTAATTTCCCTGTTTATTTTCTTAAACAGGGATGCAGGATATCCTTCCCTTCTTTTTGGTTACATGAGAGAACTCAAGCAAGACAGGGCAGTCTCAACACCCTTCAGTTCAAGACCACAAGGAACACAGCTATATAATTAGACACTTTGAGTTTGTTACTCATTGCAATAGGGAGAACACCATGGGACAAAGTTCACACACATTACAAAGGGTACCTGCTTCATTCAGAGTCTATTGATTTAAGTATTAATAATATCTTTTAAAAATATCTTCACAGTAACATCTGTAGACTGGTGTTTGGCCAAACAACCGGGCACCTAGTCAAGTTGACATATAAAATTAACCATCAGAATGGGTAATCATGGGTGTCTCAGTAAGGTAGTATTAGAATCTTTTATAAAAATTTGGGGGATTTTTGGGTGATTTGCGGGGAGAGCTTGAGGAAGCCCCAATGTCAGGGGTGTCCTATAAATTGGATGCTGGCAGAAAGTGGGACGGTTTTATTATTGGTAGTTTTAATACATTTTATTTGTAGGAAGAAGAGACAAGAATGAGAATAAAGCTATGATTGATAAAGAAGAGTGCACAGTCACTCATTTTAGCTGAAAGTCACTCATTTAACCATTTTTGTTACTCATTTGGTATTTTGTGGTTGGCACAATGACCTTGTTTTTGTCTGAGCTTAGGCACAATAATGAAATGGCTTTGTTTGCCTTACTTTACTATGAACTCAGAGTAACTGTCTAAGGTTGGTATTCTGTGAGATTATTTTTGCTCAGGAGGAGAATGGCATGGCTTAGTGGGGAGTGATAGGCCATATTCTAGAGGTAAGAGCACTGCTTTTTTCCCCCCCCTTTCTGAACAGTAATTTGACTTTCTGCTTTATGTTGCTAGGAGAAGTTTTTTGTTGGTTTGATTTGGTATGGTTTGGTTTTGCTATACTGTCAAAATTGACATTTAAAAGTAGGGACGCTTTATGTGTTATGTGGAATCTGATATATGAGGGACATATTTATATCCTCACCTCTCGGCTTTACTTAGTCTGTCACTGCCCTCTAGGTTTATCTTGTTGTAGATTCCCACCAATACCATTGCAAATAAATCAATAACCATAGGACCTAATTGAATGGATACAACTTTTTGTTATCTTTTATGGATTGCCTGTTGCTGACTCTGTTTCTAACATGCTTTTTAAGTTTCCCTTTGCCCTCAGATAAGAATCCCTTTCCCTCTGTGGTTCTTAGTTGGAGTTTGCCAATCAAAGGAGCACTAGTGCAAGGCAGAAGAAAATTATGCTAGCTGGTTATACTCTGGAGGTGGCTGCATATTCACAGAAGGTTCTCAGAATGTACTTGAGAACCACCCACTTCACTGCTACACAATGAAAGAATTAGTGGGTTCTTTGCAGATCTTCTTGAGAATTATAATAGTTTTTCTCTAAGATTTTGAGAATTACCCACTTTTTTTGCTCCAAGGTGAGATCTTCAGTGTCTCCTTCGCTGTCTTTTCAGCTGCTGTTCCTGAACTTTTGCTCCCCCAGTTCTTCTAAAATTTATTTGAACCTTAATTCGTAGGTTATATTTTCTGTTATCCAAATCGTCTAAGTGGTTCTGTTTTCTTGAGTGAATCCAAATTAATACAGTGCCTACTGCATTCCTACTTTGCTTTCATTTAGATTGATCATTCTACCCTAACTTATGCAGTTTCCTCTACATAGTTTACTGTGTCATGTTTGTGTTGCTAGTACAATATATAAGTCATAGGGTGGACTTATTTTCTAGCAACATCCAACCAAAGATGAACCAAAAATTGTCATTAAAATGTTAGTAAATGTATTATCAATATTATTATGATTTTGACACCCTTCAAGGATTAAAAATATGATAGAATATGTAGTTTGACTTCGAAATGTTTACCACAAAATGGATAGCTGTAAAATCTCAGGTAGTGGTAGATTGAATATATGTATTAATTTTGCTCTTTCATAAAATCCCACTAACATGACATAAAGCTATAAATCCAGAAGGATAGGATGAGCATAAGACAGAAAAGTTGTTCAAAAACTGGTGTAACAGACTCTAGAAAACTCAATCTTAAAGCAGCAGTGAGCAAGAAGAGGTCAAACCTAATTTGTACTGTAAAATCCCCCCAAACTCAGGAATTACTGTTCCTAGGTATTTCTGAAAGTGAGTCAAATAGAGAGAGTCATTAGCAGAGGAAAGATGGTTAAAAGTCTGTTATAAAGCATATAATTCCCCAAACATTTTCTCCTCCTATAAATAGCCAAGTTGTAGTTCCAACCTGACAAAGAATGGAGGCATTTTCTGGAGAGAATAAAGTAGAGGGTCTCTGAACTGGTATATACCAGGTACAGTTGAGTGTGAAGCATTAACTAAATGTGTGTGTATTTATAGAAAAGGCTGAGACAACCCCTTTACCCAGCCATCTTCCTTCCCTTTGTTCTCGGAACATTGGCTCCCAGCAGAAGACTGAAGAGTCTGCAGAATCTGACTACATCAAAAGGCAAAACAATAAAGATGCTGACATAGAGGTTTTCTAATGAAAACAGCCCAGCCAGGTCACTCTTTAGTGAAACCCATAGTTGACCATCCACACCCACGTGCTCCTAACAGCTCAATCCCCTACTCTTGAATATAAGTAAACAACCAGT
Organism: Ursus arctos; assembly: GCF_023065955.2. NCBI lineage: Eukaryota > Metazoa > Chordata > Mammalia > Carnivora > Ursidae > Ursus > Ursus arctos. Next base: position 26,918,980 of record NW_026622985.1, on the reverse strand, counting down.
GATGAACTGGTAACTGAAAGAATTCTTCAGTATGGAATTTAGTGAACAGAGGAAATAAAGTACTAAGGGAAAACATAAACTTCAAAAATTGTCATTAGTATTTTTAAAAAGATTTTATTTCATGATTCACTGAGGGGCCAAACTGTGTAGGCAAGTTTAATAGTCAGATAAGTGCCATACGGGGAAGAGACCAGTGCAGTATTCGAGTTCACTGAGAACAGATGACATGGGCACTAGGTGCAAATGGTACAAAGGAGTGCACAAGATCTAACTAACTCTTTGAATGACATCAGTGCCCCAGGGCCAGCATTTCTACTATGCAGGCCATATGGGAGGAATAGCCATATACAACCCATTTTGTGTTACAGCAGGAGTACTTAAAACTTCTCCTCCATGGAGTCTGAAGTACAGAAAGCTGGGGATGTTTGTGAGGCCCATGGTCATATGCGCTTAAGCAGAAGAAAGGGGTACATATTCAATCTGAAACAGGGAAAAATATTCCCATACAAGGCAGTAAGCCCACCGTAGGTTCTGAAGGCCCTTTTATCTCTTGGTAAGAAAGTGTTCCAGGCCCAGGACCCATTCTTACATGACTAAGTGGAGGTCAAAGGCTGCATACTCAAGATTGCCTTTCCCAATAAGTATAAAAGACTATGTAATAAAAAAAAGAGTACCATATAAAAGGAATATTCAGATAAGAAAAGAGAATAAGAGGAACATTTTAAAAATTCCAACATCCAAGTAATGAGAGTTTGATAAGAAAAGAACAGAGAAGAACAGAGGAAATTATCAAATAAGTCTTTGAAGAAAATTTCCATTTTCTTTGAGTAAATATCCAGTAGTGGAATTACCAGATCATATAGTATTTCTCCTTGTCAAATCACTATGTTGTACACCTGAAACTACTGTGACATTGTGTGTCAACTATACTTCAATAAAAAATTAAAAAAAGGAAAAAGAAAAAGGGAATTTCCAATAACTCAAGGATATGTTTTCAGATTTAAAGACCTTATCAAATACCAGAACAGTAAATGAAAATAGATCTCCACCACTGCAGAGCATGGCAAAATTTTGGAACAGCAGGGAACAAAGACTTATTTCTACATACCTCCGAAGAGGGAAAAATTGACACATCTACAAAGAATCGGAAATTGCATGGCTTCTGGCTTCTCAACAGCAATACTGGAAGCTAATAGACTATGGAATAATATATATATATATATAATATTATTTAGATATATAACATTATATATTTATTTATATGGCATATAGATGCATAACTATGTATTTAATGAAATATCCAACACAGAACACTTAAAGAGCTGCCCAAACAATTAACCAAATTCCAAAATCCTGTGTATGTTTATTTTACATTGATATCATTTTCAAATAAAATGACAATGTATGGAACATGTGAACACAATATAGAAAATACAGTGGAGGCTGGTATTTTCTACGGAAATCATTATACATTCTATATCTATTTTATAGAAAATAATTACAATACTTTTTTTTATAGTTTTAAGACTATAAGAAACTGTAGTTGTCCCAAAGTTTTGATCAGGGAAAGAAATCTGGAAAAGTGATTAATATTAGCATTGCTGAAAATAGAAATAAACAGAAGGGGGAATGAACCATGAGAGACTGTGGACTCTGGGAAACAAACTGAGGGCTCTTCAAAGGGTTGGGGGGGAATGGGATAGGCTGGTGATGGGTATTAAGGAGGGCACGTATTGCATGGTGCACTGGGTGTTATACGCAAATAATGAATCATGGAACTTTACATCAAAAACTGGGGATGTACTGTATGGTGACTAACATAATATAATAAAATATTATTTAAAAAATTCCTTAAAATGATTTTTTAAAACAACTCTTCCCATAATGTTTTACACTCTTCCTTAGTTGAACAAAATATTCCTCCCAGATGATACACATATACATTGGAGGCTGCTTGAAGATTTATCCTAGTATTTCACATGTAGTAAAATCCTTTACATGATGCCAGTCAGAAGAATTATCACTCAACAGTGGTAGCTATTACTGTTACTAACCTCTGAACTGCTTCAAATCAATTTAGAAATGGATGAATTTAGGAAAAGCAAGGAAAAAGAAGAAACATTAACCTGAGTGCTCCTTAATGAACAATTTATTATTTTCCAGTGATTTCCTATAGTTAAATTTGTCCTAGCTCACTCAAAAGGAGGATTGTGCAGATTCTAAGTTATGATCAAATTCAGGATATTACAGTTATATTTTTACAAATAACCTCTATTGGTTTTGCTATTTTTTGGCACTTGAAAGGTTTATTTAATTTTCTTTTCATTACATTTTCGTCCATGGATCATTTTTTCCAAAAATTATCTTTACTTTTAAGACTTACAGTTAATAAACCAAATGCCCAGAGCAAACCATTAAAAAATCACTGCAAATATCAAGAAAAAATATATTTCCTGCTCTAGGTTGTTATTTTTCAATTCAAACACAGACCTTGTGAATCATAACATTGGAAATTTCATATATTTTTTGCAAGCAGGTCTTTTTCAAGGTAGATCTGAACTTTGAGCAAGGAAACATCTGGCAGAAAATGTGTAACAGTTTTTCTTCTCCCTTTTAGACATATAACATATATTTATTTATATGGTATATAGGTTCATAACTAGAGAACAAGTACTCTCTAAAAAAATACCTCTTTACATTGTTTGGTATATAGAAAATATCACATAAGAAACAAAATACATCCATCCATCCATCCATACGTACACACACAGAGGGAAAGAAAATGTTGGTATCAACAACAGAAGCTCCTTAAGGCACTGATGGTGTTGGGACTGTGTGAGCAAGGGGTGTGAGGGCAATGTGAAGAATTCTGTATTTTCCTTATTAGCTCTGCAAGTTTTAATGTGACAGATATACTATCAAGGCTGGCCTTAGGCAAATATTGAAGTAGGTCACTTGTCTTTTCTCCTTGATTCCGTGTACTTTCTTCTCCATGTGCTGTTTCTCTCCTTATAAACTGTGACTCCACCATTGCTTTTGGACTTCTCAGGGACCCCCTGATTCTTGATGCTGGACCCTTGATATTTCTTCACAGCCTACAATATAAAAAGACATTTTTGATTCTAAGGTGGAGATTCTCTGTAGTCCCCACTCAAAGTGACCTGTTATCCTTTCAGGATCTTTTTTAGTTTCTACTTCACTGGCAAACATGTACAGGTTTGACCAAGTACAATGACTCTGTGTTATCCTCTTGGAGAGACTTGACTCCAAAGAACAAAAGCCAAAAACCAAAGGAATATATCATATTCTTCTCTATACTAGAGAAATGCCACCTCATAGATTTTCAGCTTTCTAATGTCAGATATTATACCACATTTATCCTTGTATGCCCTTCATTATCTCTAACAGTGTTTGGGAATAGCAGACACTCAACTACATATATGTGGAATTAATATGAATTTAAAATAATGAAATGATATTCCCACATAGCTTTCAGAAAAAATGGGTGATCTTTTGACATCTGTCATTTGGATACATCTTGATAATTTTCAAACTATTCTTTGGCTGCTTTATTAGTCAATTTCAGACTGTCAGAACAGACAAATGTGGTATCTGGTCTGCTTTGGTGATTGATTCATAGACACTTCCAAATGCCCCTCAGTCCTCTTGCAACATTTCGCCCCTCTGTGCCCTTCAGCCCTGTTTTTCTCCTTGACCTCATCCTGTTTCCTTCTTCCTTCCTATGGAGTACATGAACTGCCTTCTGTACTCATTCTTTGTGGTGTTGCATTTATTTGCTGCTGGGAAATTCTGTGTTCATTTGGCATCAGCAGAAAAAAAAAAAGAAATTGAACACAATGAGGCAGACCACATGATAGATAGTTTTGCAGTTAATGACATGTCTTATGTGAAGCGCTGGACATTATATTACATTGTTTGTGAGGGCACAATCTCAAGGGAAATTGCTACTCTGTTTGAACGGCAGTTAATAAATATGGATATGGTGTGGTTTTCTGCCACAAAACTACCATCCCTTCAGGGTATCTGTTAACAAATTCACTTTTGGAGGACACAGTGAAGCACTGAGAAGGGAATCTTTGCTTAATCCTTGTTTTCCTTGGGAAAGAAGGATTTCCAGGAAGTTTGATAAGATTGCCATTTCCTATTGCACTGTCATGACGAACTTAGGGAGATACCATCCCGGATGCAGGTGTCCAGGTCAAAGGAAATAAAAGGGAAGTTCAAAAGCACTCCTCCCATAGTTGCTGATCTTATATCTCTATTACTGTGTCATGGGAAGTTTCTGTGTGAGCATATGCTGAAAATCAGGCAAAATCTAAACTGCGTGTCACACAAATGAAACAGGTTTAAAAAAAAGAAAAATGTTTCTCAAAAAGAAGTATTTATATTTAAGAATAATGTTCACTTAAAATATGTTAAGTGGATAGGTCTCATGTTAAATCTTCTTAACACACGCACACGCACACAGGTGGGGGCAGGAAGGATGGAATTGGTGGAGGTAATGAATATGTGTACTACGTTAGTTGTGATAATGTTTTCATGGGTGTATGTGTATGTCCAAACTCATCAAATTGTATACATTAAATATATGCAGCTTTTTAAAATTGGTGTTACTTCAGTAAAGTTATTTTTAAAGCATTTACAAATGCAGAACATACTTTTTCATTTTTAAAACATTGATTTTAATTTGAAATAATTTAAAACTTACTGAAAAGTAACAAGAATAATGCAAGGTATATTCATCCACAGAACCTTTTAAAGTTTCACTTCAAATGTGTCCTTTATAATAAAAAGATTCACTCCAGGATCATAATGTACCCAGTTGTCATATCTTTCTAGCCTGCTTCATTCAAGAACCTTCTTCAATCTTTTTCTGATTTCATGACCTTCATATGTTTCAAGACTGCAGGGCTGTCACTTTGTAGACTGTTTCTTAATTTGGGTTTGTCTGTTTTCTCATGAAGAAAGTCCAGTTATACATTTTTTGGCAGAAATATCACAGAAGTGGTAACTGCATTTTTTGTTTGTTTTTTTTGTTTCCTATCATGTAGCAGAAGATTTTTTTTTTTTTTGGTCCCAGTTCTTTTGTCAACTTTGTTCACATAATTAGAACAAATCATGTCAGCAAAGCTTTTCCGTTCTTTTTCCTTTGTAATTAATAAGAATTTTGTGTGGAGGTAACTTGAAACTATGTAAATATCCAGTTCTTCAACCCATTGTCATCCACTAGTTTTAGCAGTTATTGATGTTTATTTTATGGATTTTGGTGAGGATGGCGGTCAAATTGTGATTTTCCATTGCTTTTACTTGTATTCCTTTCCACTTATTTATTAGTTTGCTTATTTATATCAGTGTGCATTCTTCGTGTCCTCTTTTATTCAATAGGCTATCATCTGTTAGTATCATCTGAATAAATGATTATATTGTCTTCTAAATAGCCAGTGGGAACCCCTTCAAACTGACTTCTGAATCCTCCTGTTACAGTCCAGTTTTCTTTGAGTCCCTCTTTACTGTCAGAGCAGGATGTTTCTAACTCATATTATACTTTTTCTGCCCCACCCTATATTCAGTTATTTCTCTAACCATCTGTGGTCCTTTCTATGGAGAATGGTATGTGAAAGTTGAGAAGTCAAATGAATACTAGGTGTGTTCGTGATTAATGTGGTGTTCCAATGCCCAAATCTTTTCATATTTGTACCTTCATCCTTTGTCAGTGAGACTTGTGAATACTGTCATCCTTAATATATTTACATATTTTTTAAATCCCCTATGTGTGGCTAATTTCTTTTTTTTTTTAAATTTTTTATTATGTTATGTTAGTCACCATGCAGTCCATCCTTAGTTTTTGATGTAGTGTTCCATGATTCATTGTTTGCATATAACACCCAGTGCTCCATGCAATATGTGCCCTCCTTAATACCCATCACCGGCCTAGCCCATCCCTCCAGTCCCCTCCCCTCTGAAACCCTCAATTTGTTTCCCAGAGTCCAGTCTCTTGTGTTTTATTCCCCTTTCTGTTTACCCCCCCCCCCACTTCATTCCTCCCTTCCTTCTCCTACCAATCTCCCTGCTATTCCTTATGTTCCACAAATGAGTGAAATGTGTGGCTAATTTCTTAAGACTGCCAGGTTGTCCTCACCACATGGCTCTGATACACAAGTCTTTGTCTGGGCTGCCATTAATGGCCACCCTTTGCCCATACTGATTGTCTCACTCCATGTAAACCCTATGGCTGTCTTCATTACTACCCCTGCCTTATGTCTTTTGGAGGAGAAAAGAGAAGAGAAGACAAAAAAGGAGAGGAGAGGAGAAGCAATGTTCATATTTTAAACTCTATATTACATTTTAGAATGGATTGAAACCTTCTAGACTATGGGAGCTTTCAATAATAAGAACAGATATTTTATAATTATTATGCTCTGCATTATGGTAATTGAAACACGGCCATAACAAAATTGTCTAAAATATGAAAAAATATTGTCTTGTTTTGACTATAGGGAACAAACTAATGGTGCGTTAGGGGGAGGTGGGTGAGGGGTTGGGATAAATCGGTGATGGGCATTAAAGACGACGCTTGTTGTAATGAGCACTGCGTATTACATGCAAGTGATGAATCACCACATTCTGCCCCTGAAACTAATACTACATTATATGTTAACTAACTTGAATTTAAATAAAATCTTGAAAAAAAAGTATTTTCTAAAGTGGATTTGTTTATTGAACATCTTTGAAAAGAACAGAGTGGACTTAGAAAATATATTGCTAATATCTTGGGCTGAATTTAAGTATGGCATTGTATACTTAGAAGAACTTTTTATACTATGTATTAAAAATTTTTTAAACTATCTTTGACTCTTACTTGTCCAAGAAACACATATTATCAAAACCCCAACACTTCTCTGTAAATACAGCTTTCCATGATTCCATTATCTACCACTGGCAAGGTCTTAGAAATAATGACACATTCACTAGTCTTTAATAGACACATGATGAGCACAAGCTCCAGTCTGATCAGTCAATGAACTAAATATAAAAGGAATGCTTTATAAAGTGCCATTTAGATTCCAGTGTAATAGAGATGTAATGCATATGTCAAGTTATTGAGTTGTCAACTTAAATAGAAGCCGGTATGTCATCCAGTAATTATTGCTATTTAGGCCTAAGGCATTAGTGCTAATATTAGCATGTGAGTGTTAAGTATGCAGAATACAAAAGGGAAAAGATTATATGAAGTAAATCCTAAAGAACTCATTATGTTACTAAAGACCACAGTCTATCCTTTAGATATGTGCAGACATTTTAAAATCAGGAAAATTTTTAGAAGAATATACAACCCATTTGGGGGGGAAAAAGACACCCAGGTGCAAACATTTACCTGTAATTGTAGGAAAATTTTGGTATATTATCGTCATTCTACATAGGTAAATTGCTTATGAAAATCATCAGAAGTCTACTTGAAATTAAATTTAGTGGCTCAGTTTCTAGCTGCAATGATTTGTTGACTGGTATTTGTGACTGCAGCTTTCTTTAAAAATCCCTGGAATAGAGCTTCATATTTTACTATTATTTAAAAACCTAAACTTTAGCCCTGTAGAACTCTCCTGCAGCTCTCCACCTGCAAATCAGATTCGTGTTTTATGTACATTAAGCTGGTATATACCACATTTACCTCGTTCTCTGTTGGGGTGATCACTTTTATTGTGTCCGAAATCTATCAAGACTGAGTAATAAAAAGAGGCTTTTGAGTCTCACCTACAGTGGTTTAGAGATTAAACACCCACACACGCACACACACATTAGGTCCCTCTTACAAGTAGTATATCTAATTTAAAAGCACAGTTTTTAAAGCCAGTCTTTCAAAGCGGTAGATTAAAACCTGCTGTTGGTAAGTGTATTGTACATATGAGCAGTCCAAAAAAAGGAAGGAAAAGAAAAACACACACTCGGGCATCCCTTTCTGGCCCATTCCTGAAGAACGTTAAGTAATAAAAGGATCCATGTGAAGATTAAGATAAAATCTAGCAGGACCAACACTGTCTTTCCTAATTCGCTATGCAGACAACAGAGTCAGCAAAAAAGGATTGGACTATTTCCAAATCCTTTTAAAAGCACATACTCTCTAAAGCAGAAGGCATCTTTATGTGAACAGACACCCCGCATGCACACGCCACCCCTACCCTGGCCTGAATTTTATACTGATGGATTAAAACCACACAGTGCAGAACCACATTCTTTTAAAGGAAGGATTCTGTGTATTTAACATCAAGCAATACAAAGCAAAGAACAAGAAGGCAGACCCAGCCTGTAAACAGGCAGATGCTATTGGACTTCCTCTTTGGACTCTGTCCATGTTGTAATGCATGCTGTCCACCGACTCAGGTGTTCCCCTTCCTTCAGTTCAGCTCAACTCAACTGTATTTGCCCCAGAAAACCTTCCCTTTCTGCACCTCACCAACTTTACATTGGTGCCCTAAGCACCCTTCTTTTGTCTTTTAATAGCATTTTGGGCATGTGTGTCTATGGAAACACCTACCACTTCAATGTTCAATGTATATCTCCTTCACTAGACTATAAAATTTCACCAGTGCAGAGCCAGTACCTTCCGTTTGCCTTCCCAAGGCTTCTCCCATGGACAGAGTTACCTTGCAGATTTTAAGGCGGTGGTTTTTCTCCGGTCTTTGCTGAGGAAAGGCCTCTACATTCCAAAACAGGTTTACCTGGTTTCTCCTCCTTAGAGAAGTAGGTGGAAATTAAAATCAGTCTTCATTTTTATTGCCTCCCATCCTATTCTTTAATACCAAACATTAAACCACATAAAAAGGACTAAAGAAATTGTAACTACAAGTCTCACCTTAATTGGGGAGTGTAATTTGGAAGGTTTTTGTTTTTGTTTTTTAAAGAAAAACTGAGAAGCTTCCCTCAAGTGATCTCCCCCTACTGGTTTCCTGGCATTTGAAAATATTGCTGTAGCAATAGACATAGTTGATCATTCCACACCATTAAAGAGATGTTCAAGATAAAAAAGATTAAAATGCAAATGGTTTTGGATAAGTAGCCAGGTATTTGGTTACAGTGTTTTCCCTCCATGTTTAATTGACTGGTAGTATATAAATTCTAGATTGAGAGGAAGGTGAGGTTAAAGTAGACTCTGGGCAATTAAAGGAAGAAATATTTCCATAAAAAAGCAGTTAGGGTAGTTCAGAGAACTTTTGCCTAATCATGTTTGATCTTAACTGAGTAAAGAGAAATAAACAGTATGGTTAGAGATACTCCTGATTTTTTAGTAGTTTTCACTACCACAGTTCTTGAGGCCTAGAGAAAGGATATTTAAGATGTATCACATTGTTAGAATACCACTGATTTTTATCTTAATTTTTTTTCTAACCATATTTTATCCTACTGTAACGCAACATTTCCTTTTATTGGAAACCCAAAGTGCAAGTTTAGTCATTGATACACAGCCTTTGTTTCAGAATGGATTTGATAATATGTTTCTTTGTCTTTAACACTTATTTCGATGTGAAAATATTTTTGTTCCTTCACAACTTTACATTGGTGAACAAACGTCTCAGAATTTCACATATATTTTCATTAGCTTGATCTATAATCACCTTTAATGTCCTGTTTGGTTATAAAAATCATGCTGATGTTATGAAATAAAATGAGGAATGTTTTCTAGGCCTGGGAAAATTTTAATAACATTGGAATTTTCTGTTTTTTAAAAGGTAAATGCCTTTTTTTTTTTTTAATGATAGCGTTTTGACTGATTCCCCATTTCTTCTTTGGTAATTGCTAAATTGAAGTTTATTCTACTTCCTCTACTTCCTTTGGGACAGTTGTGGCCTATTCTACTTTCCTGCAAAGTCATATGTTGCAAAGTTATATGTTTCCCTGTGTTTCAAGTTCCTTATTTTGGTAGCATGTAGTGTTCTAACTTTTTAGTCTCTTTTTGGTCTATGTTTAGGAATTTTTTAATTCTGTGTACATTTTGTCTCTCTTTTGCCTTTATTAGACCTTAAAGAGGATTATCTGCATCTGTCTTACTCGTGTTTTTGAAGAACAAGCTTTTTAATTTTATTATTATTTCCATTTTTATTTCATTAATTTTATCTTTTTAAACTCCCTTTCCTAGTTTTTAACAATAAAACTTGAAGGAATTTTATTAAGAGTATTTAGAGGCAAAGTAGTTATTAATTTCTATTTTTTCTATGGAATATGATACATATTTCAGAGTTTAGGCCTTATTTCTAAGAATTGTAAAGACATCTTTTATGTAATTTATAGTGTTAATAACCTGCATATCAGGTATTCTCTGTCATTGCATAATAACAGAAATGTCAAATAGGCATAAAGCTTTATATGTCGGTAAGTTTTTAAAAATATTCATCATCAGTATGGCATAAGAGTGGCTTTCTTTTCTTAAATAATGCTGATACACATCTGCCCAAATAATGGTCTCATCTTGATTGACATATTTGTCAGGAACAAGTTCAAATGCCGATGCAGAGGTTAATCTGTTGGGCTCCTCTATTTAAAATACAATGTGACATCCCTTGACCTGTACTTGGCTTCTTGCATAACAAGAATGTGTGAAGGATGGCAACAGAGAAAGGAGGGGAAGCTGGAAGTGGGGAAGGATAGAAACCCATTTTACAATTCATAATTTCAGTGCCATCATCTAGTCAAATCCCCTTCCCACTATTCCCCCATGAAAACACCATTTCCTTTATCAAACCCAAATCAAGTTGGTGTATAGTGGTTTTAATTTTCACTTTACTAATGATTGATGATGCACCTTTTCATTGTTTATTAGCCATTAATATGTCCTCTTTGGTGAAATGTCTATTCTACCAATTTCTAAAAATCTAGTTGTCTTCAGAACTCTCAATTCCATTTTATTGATCTTTATGCCTCTCATTAGGCCAATATTCCATTCTTTAAAAATGCAAACCATATTTTATTTTAAAGAGAAAGGAATGTATCATGGAAAGAAAATATGTGTATATTCTCTTACTACACTTTGATTCTAAAGTACAAATTAATAGAAATATTAGGCAATTATATAGATTTCCTATAGAGAATTTCAGTCATAATCTAGTAATCAGGAATAAACCAGTCATGTTAGGATTTGGTTAGTCAACTAGAATTTAATCACGGACATTCATTTGTTTTTATTTATTTACATATTTGACAAATATCCAGGGAGTAACTGTTATATACCAAGCACTTTGCTCAGGTCCTGATAACCCATTATTTTGATTGCTATATTTTTATAGTAAGTTTTGAAATCTGATAGTGTAAGTCCACGCCACCTTTGTTTTTTCTTTTTCAAACTCATTTTGGCTATTCTAGGTCCTCTGAATTTCCATATAAATTTTAAGATCATTTTGCTAATACCAACCAAAAGGAGAGAAGAAGACCTGTTTGGATGTTGATAGGTATTATACTGAACCTGATCTTTAGGAAGGGGAAGTAAACTCAACAACTTTTACATTTTATTGCTTTATTCTTAAACATATTCCATTGAAAATAAAAATTTATCTTGTAAATCTAAAGAAAACATAATTATGAGCAATCCAATTAAGAAATGCTCAATGGTGTTATCCTTTTGATTTATAAGACTTTACAATTTCAAATATTTATCTGTGTAGCCACCTTTACATGGGAAATGGAACACAGTGCCATTCAAAGAGCACTGATCTAAATTAAGTATTAACCTTGGTTTTGCTACTCTTCTACAATTTGAGCTAAGACAGTTAATTTTTCTCGGTCTTAGTTTTATCATCTAAAACAAGGCCTTAATATTTTATGAGAAAATAGTATCATACTAATTTTATTCAGAACTGTTCTATAATTTGAGTGTTACTTCAGAACATAATAAGCTACATTGAGCCAGTTGCTATCATTTTATTTTTTTGCATAACTAGAGAAATCAACATTTTATTGAGAGCCTAGCTGCATTTTCTATGGTAGGAATTACTTGTTTCATCAACAGAATTGAAGGAAATACATCCCTCGAAATACATAAAGTAGAAGGAGGAGGGAAAGGAGGAAAGAGGAAAAGAAGAAACAGCAGCAGAAGCTTTGATTCATTGAAACATTTTTTTACCTGTATTTTCTTATTTTTTTAAAAGATTTTTTATGTATTCATTTGTGAGAGAGAGAGAGAGAGAGAGAGAAAGAGATCAAGAGCAGGGAGGAAGGGCAGAGGGAGAAGCAGGACTCCCCACTGAGCAAGAAGCCCGATGCAGGACTGGATCCCAGGATCCTGGGATCATGACCTGAGGAAGGCAGACTTTTAAATGACTGAGCCACCCAGGTGCCCTTTTACCTGTATTTTCATTTTATAGATGATTTAACTCTTTCACTTATACTTTGTGTTTATTTTGAAAGAGGATTTACTTTTAATTGCTTCTTATGCTAGCTTAAAAAAAATTAGCACATAATTGAAATCTAAAATTTAATTTAGTTCCATGCGATAACATTAGCAAATTAACAAGAAGAACATGACTTAATTTATTTTTATCTCATAACATCTAACATACCCAAAACAGCATGATATGATATAATACAAAGAGCAATGCTGGAACCTTTGGCTCAACTCATGTATTTGCTACTTACTGGATTTATGACCTTAGATAAGGAAGTTAGCTTCTCGGAAACTTGGCTTCCTTATTTGTAGTTTGCTATGGCCATTCCAGCTCTATTTTTGTTGCAGGATTGCTATAAGAATAAAATTAGACACCATAGGAAAACAATTTCTAAACTTGTAAGAATACTCTGCCACTTATTATCCAAATGATTTTGGCCAAGTTACTTAATAACACTGAGTCTCTGTTTCCTAATCTGAACATGAGAATAATAATAGACGTTATCTCAGAGTGTGATCCCTGGAAGGAGCCCAGCAAAGGGTCTAGCATATTGCTAATACTCAATAAGCATTACCTAGTTCTACTAAAAGTAATGATAATAGAAATAAAAATTGTAATAAAATTGGGAATAATACTGGACTACATGAGAGAGTGTAGGTTCTTTTAAAATTAGTTGATGAATTTGAAGCAGACACTTTAACCTTTTAGGACTGAGTATAATCATGTATAAGATGTGGATAATAAAAGGATCTCAGGTATTCCTTCTTGCTCTGAAACTCAAAGAATACATTGTTATTATAGGGACTTAGTAAATGAATATTAATTGCATCTTAATCTGAGCTTTCTCTCAGGTTTTCTGTTACTGCCAATTTCATTTAATTATATATATAGGTCCATATGCACATACACATATACATATGTACACACAGTGTTATCGTTTGCTTCAAAAAAAGATGAATCTAGAGAATTGTACTTAAAATTATTTCTTTGCTTTTGGTTACTTTTCTGTTGAAAGTATCTTAAAAAAGTAAACATATAACCTCATTATGTCACCTGGCATTCTGGTAATATGAATAATTCAAAAGAAAAAAATTCTTGAACTCTCCATACTTAAAGGTACCACTCCAGTTTGAACTTTAGAAATTTTCTTTAATAGAGGCTTCAAATTTGAGTAAAACTCTCATTCTCACAGATGAACAAATTTATATACAAAGTTATTTATCACCTTCACTATTTTTTCTTTACTTTAAAAGCTGAAGATAGTGGAGTAAAAATTATTGATTACTTAAATGCCCCAGTCTGGGAGTGAGAAAGGCTGCAAAGAAGTTAAAGAAACAATGGAATGTGCCTAGTGTGACAAATGCAATGAATCAAATAATTACAGTATCACCTGTGCAAGGAAGCCACTATGTGAATTGTCATGTACAGACCTACAATAAAGCTAAGGCTTGTAATATTTATTATTTTATTTCTTAAAAAAATAAAGACAGGTGTCACTGGCAGCTTGAAACAACATTCATGCCTGTGCAACTGCATTCTAATCACATTTAACAAATGACAAAAGCAGTCATTACCTGGAGTTTTTCACTTGATGGCTCTATACCTTCTGGGGACAGGAGATAAATGAAGGAAAGCTGACACCTTCAGATGTTGTCTTGATTAGTGTTGACATTTTTCCTTGCGGGTTGACAGCTGCTAATGAATTTAATTTAAACATTGAAACAGAGGATCAAAAAATATCTTTTAAACAAAATTTTACTAAAAGATATATTGGGACACATCTATCACAAGCAGTAAAGGCAAGTAAATCTAATTTGCAGTTTCTCAAATCACCGCTATCCAGCCCACTCATGTAAATTTACTCTAATTTTTAGGTACAACTGCTCGACTTCAGAGATTCTAGAAAGTACACTAAATTAAATTGGAATGTTTCCCATACAGACACATCATTCAAAGGGGCTTCCTATTCGACATTTCTGGAAGAAAATCTAAAGGTATAAAGTGTAGCATGAGATAATTTTTATGTAATTTGTCTTTATTCCTAAATCATCTGTAAAGATGATGCTTTAACATGATGTGTGTGTATATGTGTGTTTTCAGAGAATCGTGTTTATGGGCAGATTACTTGGATTCTTTTCCTTTTATCTCAAGTTATTTTGTCTTCTGAAGAACATGTGATCACTATATGCCTTTGTTTTCTGACACAGACATAGCTGAATTTCTGTTTTCCCTTACAGAATGAAAATGAAAACGAAATACATGAAAGTGTTATGGTAATTTAGGGTGAATGTTATTAATAAATGGTAGCAACAAGTAGGTGTGTACCAGATTATAGTTTGAAAATCACTTTTCTCATCTAGCTATGATGTCAGTGGGCAAGTTGTAACATTCTCAGAGAAGTGCAAAACAGGGTCATCTGATACGAGAATGAGAGGGAGGGCATGGAGAACTGGAGATTTAAGAAGGAAGTTGTGAAGCAGTTAGGGATGGAGGTGCCAATCAATAAAGGTTACAGGGAAAGACTGATGTGCAGAAGTGCTTCTCTATTTAAAATAAAGAAGTTCGAACTTGTAGGGAGCCAACAAGTGTTGGATATTAAGAGAATGTGGCAGGAAACAGCGGGAGATGGAGTTTCAGATTACCCCTATGTGCATTTAACTCTTGCTTTCTTGGAAGCCCAGGAACAAATGGAATTCAGTCAGTCTGAGTACCTGATGGGGATAGAGAAATGCCCTATTATTTTTTTACACTGTGATACTAATGTGAACCACTGATGCTTTTGCTTGTCCAGAATGCATGAATGTCAGAGATAATCCTGCAGCTTTTTCAGTCCCTGTTATTATATCATAAGCCTTTCTTTGTGTGTTTTCCCCCACTCTGGAACATGGGGGTAAACTAGTAAGAGTAGAAGAAAAGAAGCCACATCTGAGAAAAGGTAGGATGATTTATGAAAACCAAACTGTTAACCAGTTAGCCTAGACACCATGAAAAATGAGATACATTCTGGAAAAACATGGTTGCTATGGGGAAAAAAATGTCCACATGGACCAGTCTGAGGTTGATTGCTGAATTTGCAAGTGAGAATGGGGAAATTTATTCAAACAGAGCAAAGTGCTGTTAAGGAAAGACATGCCATTTAGAAGCAAGCAGGGTTAGGGGCACCTGGGTGGCTCAGTCCTTAAGCGTCTCGTCTGCCTTAGGCTCAGGGTGTGATCCCTGGGTCCTGGGATTGAGCCCCGCGTCAGGCTCCCAGCAGAGCAGGGAGCCTGCTTCTTCCTCTCCCACTCCCCCTGCTTGTGTTCCCTCTCTCACTGGCTGTCTCTCTCTCTGTCAAATAAATAAATAAAATCTTAAAAAAAAAAAAAAAAGAAAAAAAAAGGCACCGATCTTTAAAAAAAAAAAAAAAAGCTGCTGCAAGCAGGGTTAGGCTCCTGTAGACAGGTCTTCAAAAGAGTCTCATCAAATGAGATAGGGTTTTTAGCAACCTTGAACACTCTCTGCTTTGCTTCTTTCTGGAAAATAAAGGCAATATTCAACAAGGTGTAATTGCAGATGACTAAAGCTGTGGTGTAGAAAGGTTACACCGCATTCCACACATTTGTTATTTTTGTTGGTCTTGTTGGTATCATCACATTTTTACAACATGCCAAGTATTATACCAAGCACTTGATGTACTTTAGTTCATTTAATTCTCAGGACAACCCTATGAGGTGGGTATCACTGTAATTCTTAATGGCAGGGAGGTTAAGCAGCTTTTTGGATCATATAGCTAATAAATTATGGTACTGAAGTTTGACCTTAGGCGGACTTACTCGAAAATTAATGTTCCTAAGCCTCACAGTATAATCAGTATTTGAATATAATTTGCAATCATTTGACACTAATGTATTTTACACTTTGTAAATGGAATTCACACAAAATCATAACAGAAATTGTTCATGTTTTATTCAATTATTCTAATTTTGGAAGTAGCTGAAACCATGCCCTTTACATGTGTAATATGTGTGTGTCTGTGTCTGTGTCTATATATATTTTGTATTATGAGTCATTCATATACAGCCTTAGCCATTTGATTTTTGCTATCACACTAATACCTTTATACTCAACAAGAAGAAATTGGTGAAAACCCTAGGAATTTAAGGTAAAGGAAATATCTCTGCTCCTATTCCTGTCTAGATCCTTCTTGGTTGTAGCCTGCTTTTGTATTATCCATTCACCCAATTTTGTGATCTGTCTTGGTCCATGTGGTAGTTATTAATGCTGTAAAGTAAATACTTCCATCTCTCTGCCTTTCAGATATTCGGTAGAGTCTTGGTACCCTGTGGTTGGGTAGAGATCTGTAACTGGTTCTAGCTGATGAAATATGAATTAATATGATGTGTATGACTTTCAGGTGAAGCTTTGAGAGCTTGCTTTGCCATGCTCATTTTGCCATATTCTCCTTATGCCATTATTCCAGAAAGTTTTTTTCTTTTTTTCTTTTCTTTTTTCTTTTCTTTTCTTTTCTTTTCTTTTCTTTTCTCTTTTCTTTCTTTCTTTCTTTCTTCCTTTCTTTCTTTCTTTTTCTTTCTTTCTCTTTCTTTCTTTCTTTCTTTCTTTCTTTCTTTCTTTCTTTCTTTCTTTCTTTCTTTTCTTTCCTTCCTTCCTTCCTTCCTTCCTTCCTTCCTTCCTTCCTTCCTTCCTTCCTTCCTTCCTTCCTCTCTTTCGTTTTTTTCCCCTGTTGGGGAGGACAATGATGATCCAGAAGTGAATCTCCCACCAGTCATGGGGGAGGGAGGCATGGTGTGAATCAGAAATCAATGTTGTTTTGAGACTTTGAAATTTAGACATTGTTTGTCGTTGTACCATAACTCAGAATATACTGAGTGATAAAATCCATATATCACATAGATATATACCAGGTCACATCAGATTTTTTTAAAGTTTTTACTTATTTGAGAGAGAGAGAGAGAGATACAGCATGAGCAGGGGGTTGGGACAGAGGGAGAGGGAGAAGCAGACTCCCTAGTGAGCAGGGAGCCTGATGTGGGGCTCGATCCCAGGACCCTGAGATCATGACCTGAGCCAAAGGCAGGTGTGTAACCCACTGAGCCACCCAGGTGCCCCTCACATCCGATTTTTAAAGTATTAATTACAGGAACTTCTCAATTTCTTTCTGCAGTGTTCATAGCTTCAGTGTTTAAGTACTCCATAGACCACTGATAACACCTTTCTTCCTAGTCACAATCTCACAGGTCCTTATGGTGAAAGAACCTCAGGAGGGTCATGCTTGTATTTTATAACTGTCCCAAATTTGTTTGAGAAGGCCTATCCTATCTCTGTTGTAATGGGAGGAAGACAGTTGTAATGGATTCTAAATGCTGCCCCTATTATTTAAAAGAGATTTCATTGTATTTCTCTACAGTAACAAAGTGGTCAGTATTAGCCTAAGTGTTCTGCATGATATTAATATTGTACTCTACAAAAGAAGTTTCATGAGCATGTCACTTTGTGTAAGCAAAGTGAAAGCATATTTTTAATGCATAAGTGCTAAACATTTGATAATGTGAAGTCTGTATCCCCAAAGGGTCAAATGGAAAACTCAATCCTTTCCCTTCCCTTTTCTTCCCTCCCTCCCTAAAACTGTGGGCTTTAATAAGCATTTCTAATTATTCATGTAACACTTCATCAGATATTCTCTTTTGCTGTAGCTGAGAAGAATTTTTTGTTTATTGCTGTTGTTTTTTAAATCATTTTATGCACACTTGTAAGTAGGCCACATTATGATTGCAATTGGACTTTCCATTTTCTTGGACATAGTTGTCTCTTAAAACACCTAGTGCATTATTTTGCATGTAATAGGCATTAGTTAAGGTGTTTGTTGAAATTTCTACAATTCTACTGTTTATTAGCACTTTTAGGGAAGTTGAAGAATTTCTCCTTTTCGGACACTTAACATTGAATCTTGAATTTTCAGATACAGTAATATTGTGTTAAGTTGTTTTAAGGCCTTAGGACATAAGTAAATAGAATATTTGCAATAATTAGTATAATAACTGTTTTAATAAATGGACCCATATATCCAGTGGTTTAACCTGATAAGAATTGTGTTATCTCTCAAGCACAAATCCAGTCCTTGTTTTTCTGTTTTGGTGGGCAGAGAGGATATTCTCTTTCATGCTGTCTGTCATTCTGAGCTCCAGTTTGACAATCTTCCACAGATAACTTTCAGTCTTGCCTGGAGGCCCAGGTCCCCCAGGTGAAAAAGGGAAAACATGGATGTCTGCATAGGTGAAGTCTTTAGAGCTAGGCCCCTATATATAATATTTCACAGCTTCTGTGGGCAGCAACTCAGTCATATGACCATGAGTAATCATAATGAAGATCAGGAAATGTAACCCAGGGAGAAGTTATCCAATCTTTGCCACAATATTTTAGGAGTTACTATTACTTTGATCATTACTATATTTCATCAAATCCAAGATTTACATTTTTTTTTCTTTTTTGTCAACTTTGGGATATGAATACACCCTAACAATGTTACAGACTTTCATTATGGCTTAATTGGCAACATCTTTTTCTTTCTTAATAATACATCAAAGTATAATGGGTTTTACAATTGATAAGGTGATGTTTTTCAATAAAATATTGTAATATCTCAGCAACCACTTTCCCAAGAAAAATTTTTAAATAGCAGTGGCAAATATGTGATAAATACTAAGGTGCTATTAAATGTAAGAGTTTAAAAAGTTTAATTATACTAAGTAATACCATAGGTATTGTTTATACTTTTTCTACTATTTCTCAAAGGACTTGACCATTAACAGTAAATGCTAAAAAGCAGTAAGTTAATCCACTAAAAGTTGAATTAGGAAAATACTGAGTAATTCTAAAAAATAATGCAGTTAAATATGCCCATAAAAGTGCTACACTTTAAAAAATATATGTTTGACCTACATTTCTTGACAAAAATAATAGAACATTTATTAAAAATCAAGTAAGTAATGTGATTGGAAGGAGGATAGTTAACTAATATATCTTATTAGGGGTCTTGTAATAAAGGAGTCATTTCAAGAAACTTAAAATCTAACCGTATTAGTTACATAGTTTGGAAGATTCCAAAACAGTGAGGTAGCAAGATACTTACATGTCCAAAATAATAATGCATTTTTGTCCATTTCCATTTTAGCTTATGGTTTTTATTTTCACCAAAATCTAAACATTCTTGGAAAAAAATTCTAAAAAATCTAATGAGAGTAGAAATGTATGTTGACATTAAATACTCTATTAAGATGAGGAAAGGGCTATATTTAATGTAGTAGAGATAATATCCTAGCTCATTTCTTGATAATTTTTATTCTAATTTCAAACATTATGGATCATATTTGCTAAGGGAATCCTCCAAAGTTGTAATTCTTGAAACAATGACAAAAGAAAAACATTTTTATTAATGTTTAGAAACTTTTTTCTCCAGTGTTCTTCATTAAATACATTTTTTTGTCTTGAATTGCACTTGATGTAATCTCTTCTACTTTATGTAGAAATGCTTGAAAGAACCTAAGCAATGTCATTTATATGCCGTCTTTATGTATTAGAAACAAGTGCCAGTTTGGATATCAATAAAGTGATAAAGTGTTTACATTAGGTTATGCTTTTCCACTCCTTGAAAAAAACCATCAGAATTTCTAGTTGAAATCAATACGACTGATTCAAACTTAAAAAAAAAAAAAAGTCCTATTTCTGTACTGTCTCCTCTTCAGTCCTATGGAAACATTACTTATCTTTATTTTTTGTGATTATTACACAAACACAGTTGTTACAAAATGTGTTCATCTTCAATATATTTATCCACAAAAATATAGACAGTTACAAAATTTGTTCATGTGTTTAAAAAATCTTCACCGTTATGTGAACAAAATTCAGGTTTTTTTTCTGACATTCTATTGATCCTGGAAATGGATAATTGAATATAAATTAGTTCACTTTTCTTCTCACTGCTAGACTAGATTCCAGAGTCTACTGATTTAGAAAGGCATTTACCCTCTGAATAAATCAGAGACTAATTGCCCATCGTCTGAGCTCTAACTTAGAGCCAGCTACCTATGCAAACCTCTAATTTAGCACTTTACATTATTGAAATTTTCTATTTTGTTGTCAGTCTCCCTCACTAGACTCTAAGTTCATTGAAAGTGTTTCTGATGCCTGGCATAAAATAGTCACTCAAATGTTTATTGAACTGAATATAAGCTAAGTGAGTAGAATTGTAATTAGAATGTTGAATGAGCTGTTTGGGGACACATCACATGCTTTTGTTTATGGATGACAACTTTTGTTTTAGAAACTGAGCTAAAATCTGGTGTGTTAAGTATGTCGTACATGGACTGATTTCACTTGACATATAATCATTCATGTTGCAGGAAACAAACTACTTTACAATTTAAAAGATCTCAGACAGAACAGGTTCTGATCTCAGTTGTATGTTAACATTGGAGAGCTCCAGGACTTAGAGCAGTTTGCAAAACTAAAGTTCCAGTATCAAAAGATATTTAAGGGATTATTGAGCATGTTTTCAGCCATATCAGGCAAAATTAAATCTCTGATCTAATTTTTGCACACAGTATCATAGAAATAGCCAACACCCCTGCCATGCCTCTGGGTGATTTTAGACAAGTTACTTAAACCTTCAGTTTTCTAATTTTCTTTAATATAAGAGAAATATAATCTCTCTCTCTCTCTCTCTCTCTCGCAACTGGGATAAGATAATACATTTAAGACATTAATTGTAGAAATACCAAATTTAAAAAAAATTATAAGCATTAATTAACCATATGGAAAACTTTAGCTAAAATTCACCAACTGTAAATTTGATTCCTCCAAAAAAGCTAATTTTCAGTATCTTCTGTAACACACAGCTTTCACATTTCTGAGCTACTTCCTGTAACTAATAATTTGAGTAGTTGATGAAGAATAAAGATATTTCTGTACTGGAAGGTTAAGTTCTGAGTTTTTAAGAGAAGTAGGATGTAAAATTGCTATACTTTAAAGTAATCGTAGCCAAATGTGCCTTGTTTAAAATTTTCCCTATCTTAAAGAAGTTTACTTAAAACCTAACCTGTGTCCGTAATATGAATGTACATGTATTTTCATGTATTTCTAGATGATATCAACCAAGAATAGCATTATTGCCTGATAGGGTACATAGGAAGAAAATAATCTCATTGGTACTCAGTTTGAGCAATATCATCAAAGGCAGTACTGCTAATACTTTTGGGTGACAATAAAATATTTAATATATGTATTTTTAGTGTTCTATGGAAATTATCAGAGGAAGGCGGAAATATTGTTAATAAATAAGTAATCCCCATGACTTAAGTGTTATTAATGGGATTTGGAGACCTTGAAGACAAGTATAATTCTATATTTGAGATCTGTTCTTTCCAGCTACTCAGGTTGGGTTCCCCATGTGTGTTTTGGCACTCTGTGGCGGAAGACATGTCACAGATTTCAGTTCCAGCTCATCTCCACTTATTATCACTAGACTTGTCAACTGTATGAAATGATCCCCTCATGCGTACCATGTAACATAAGAGAGGAATGTATTGGGGAGGCTCAAAAGCTACCACCTCAAAGAGCTGGTTTCAATTTCTACTCAACTTTTCCTGCTGCATCCCTACATTAAACCTTGTCTGAGGCTATTGCCTTAACATACTCAGTACATGGTCCATTTCTGTTTCTCACGGGTCATTTGGAGGGATGTGTTCTATTGTGGAATATGCCTTGTGTTCTTTAGTTGGCTAGCTGTCAGCACTTCAATCCTCTTCCTGCTGTCTTATACACAAAAGGAAGCAAGTGGAATTTTAAACTTGAATTAATGCACAGAATACTAAATGCAGTTTTTTTTTTTATCATTCTCGTATTTCTCTTCTTTTACTAAATACTTACATTTTACTTTTAGCTTAAAAAATTACAGACTCAATGCAACATTACCTATTTTATTACTGGTCTTATTTTTCCTTGTGTTAGGGAGAGGTCTTTGCTTATTAAAACAAAACACAGAACCTCCAAAATTTATAAGAGAGAGGAACCTTCAGATTTGGTGAGGTAGCTGATCAAGCAGCTAAATACTTGATTTGTTGCTTCACCGAATCTGGAGGTTCCTTCCTTTCTCCAAAATCTTTAGGGTTCTATATTCTGTTTTAATGAAACTGGCTTTTGTTATAGATTCATTAGCAAATTCTACAGACCAAATCTTTAAAACGTATCTACTATATATAAGCTACGTGAAATGCCTGTCACGTAGTAGATGATCAATAAATATTTGTAGACAGGATGAGTGACTAAATATACCAAATGCAACCTTAGACATCTCCTCCACCATTTTCTTCTAGCCAAATTACTACATTTTCCTCCTACTTTGTCTCACTGCTTCCTGATATTCCCTCTAAACTCTGTTCTCAAAACAGTAGCCATAGTATTTCTTTGGAAGGGTGATTGAATCCTGTCATTTTTTTTTGTCTAGAGGCTTCCTGTAACTTCTCATTTCAGAGTAAATGCCAAACTCCATACAATCAACAAAGTGTGGTATGCATTCTAGTTTCTTGTTACCTGTCTAACCTCTTCTATATTCTGCTTTGCAGTCACCCTGTTCTAGCTCTTAGCTATTCTGATGCTGTGATCTCAATTCTTTATCTTTGCTATTCAGTGTTCCCACTGTCAGAAAATTCTCTTCCTCCAATATTGATTGCTACCTTAGGTCCATCAGATCTTTGTTTAAATGGGTTTTTTGGGGGGAGGATTTCTATGGCAGATTACAGTTTAGAAATATTTACTCCCTCTTCTCATCCCATTCCCATAAAAGATGTGTACCTTCCTATTCCTCCTCCTTGACTTTTGGCCTTTGCCATGCAAATTGCTGATGGAATATTACACAGATTGTTCTTGCTTAAAAATCATCAGGCTGGTCCACTGGCCCCAGGAGGAAAATAAGAAACACATGGAGTAGAGCCAAGCCCTGCCTAACCCAGACTAGAGCACCATGCCGTAGCTGGCCCCTAGATTTGTGAGCTAAAAAATATTTATGGTTGTATGTCACTGAGACTTTTGTGGTTGTTTTTACTTAGCACCCTGTGTCAATAGCTAACTGATACACCTTCTATGACCATCCTGTTTAGAATCGTGCACAAGATATAAAACCCGAAGTGAACAGATGTTTTTGCATCATGTCATCTATAAAATTCTCTTTAATTTATTGGCCTTTTAAAAATTTAGTACATTACTTTTTTTTGGCAAAAATGCACCCTACTTGCATGATTTTCCATGACAGTTGAGAATGCTTGCATGGCTTGCTCATGCCTTTGTGACCAATCAGAGCAACACAGAGAGCAGATGCTTTGGATATAATTTCCCATTCATCTTAGTTTTCTCTTCATAACACTTGATTCTTGCAATTGCCTGAATGATTTCCAGAATGAGATTCATTTTATAAGCTCTGAGTCAGGAATTTTAGCCTTTTGGAATAAACAAATGCACACAGATTGTTCCTGCAGAATAGCCTTTGGACCCAGAAGTTAGAGTAGTCTAACCATTCTCTTGCCGTTTTTAGTTATTTCAGAGCTTAATAAAATAAGCTTTTGCCAGGCATTCCATGCATTTCTTTGTCCCTAGTTCACCAGCCTTTGTCCACAGTTCTCTTGGGTATTCTTTTTAGAACTTAATATTTAAACATGGATATAAAAAGAATTTGCAACATGAGATTTAGCTGTGTGTGCAGCATTTTATTTATTTATTTTTTACATATGGTTGAGAGAGTTCATAGCTTTTTATTGATAGCCTGTTATTGCCCTAAGTGAATCATTCAGGAAGTTCAGATCTTATATTTCACTCATGTGGTTCTCTAATTTTTACTTCTTGTATCCTGGATAATTTAAATTAAGAGGTTTCATATTGTGGCTCCAATGGGCTGCTATATTTTCACTGATTTTTTAAAAAAACTTCATTGTAAGAAATGTTCCATTAATACATTCAAATGTTTCTTTGATTAAGAAGGAGATGTCTTACATGTACTTAAGCCTTTTAAATTCATGACTACCAAACCAAACAAGGTTCAATTTTTTTTTCTTCTCACTCTCTTACTCTAAGATAAATTGAAATTGCTTCAATGTACATGCACAAGTGTATAGACAATTTTCCATATAGATTCATATCATAGACACTGGTGAGCAGTCTGTTACACAATATCATTTAGCCAATAGCCGATTAAATATATTTTCCTGAAAATATAAAAACAGAAAAATTAGGACATGGTTAAAAAAAATCACTACAACTTGTTTCAAATTACCAGTAAAATTAAATTTTATATTAAAGCATTTATTGTTATTCGTTAGACAACCTAAAAGAGAAAGTTGTGCTATATTGCCTCTGAAAAATCTTCAGTTATTTTCTTAGGCCGATATCAAAATTTTATCGTGTGATTATTATTTATGAATGTATGTCATTCATGAAGAAAAAGTTAACAGTTTTGTTCTACTTGTTTTCTGCTAGTTATTTTCAACTCTTTTCAATTCCCCAGTTAACAAAAACATAGCAATAGACAAATGTGCTTTGTGCTGACTACTAATTTGGAAATGGATAATGCTCCTCAGCCCCTTTGAATCTATAGGTATTGTCTTTAGTGAAAGGCAACATGCAGCTTAATAAATCATCATATCAGCAGCTTCACTGCAAGGTACCACACTGGGGGACAGCTCAAGAGCTGATGTTTCTCTCCTACAAGCTACTAACCTTACTAACTAGGTCGTGCTGTCATCCTCAGTTTTGGAACCCTATTAAGACACACACACAGAAGCAAAAGGCACATTGCTCTACCTCTCCTATACTTTTTTTATGTCTGTGGTGCGTGTGTGTGTGTGTGTGTTTAAACATGATGTATTCAGTCAAACACAGTTGATTACATTTAAACATAAAAAAAATTGCAATAAAATTTACCATTCTGAGGTTTGTAATATTTTTAATAGATGATTTATGACATAACATTTAGACCAAATTGTATGTTAAAATGTAGTGGCCAAGTGATCAGTTAATGATTATGAAGAGATATCAAGTAAAATGAGCTGAACAAATATTTTTAACAATACAGGACAGCTAAGACACACAGCAGCCAGTCATCTTTTATTTGTATACAGGGGCACATTTTGAACTTTTGTATGCCTCAGTTTCTTTCCTGTACAATTGAATATCTATACCTTATAGGATTATGGTCATAATTAGCTGGAATAATGTGTAAAAGTAATAAGTATAATGCAAAGGATATAAGTGTTGAATGTCTGTGAGCAAAACTGGATAATTTGCTTTACCTTTAAATGAACTAGAATTAGTGGTAGGCCTCAGAATATGTATTTGTTGAGAATTTTTCTAAAGGACAAGATTTCATCTTCCACATCAGAAAGAACACATCCCTCAAAATATTTGAGTTTTAGGTATAGGAATGTATATTTTCCTTATTTGAGAATTCACAATATTAATGTTTATGGTTTGAGGTGTTCAGTGAGACAAAGCAGTACTTCACCATATCAGGTATGGGCTCCTGGTACTCCAGAAGAATAATAGCTTAGGACCTAAGAATTGATATGGTGATAAATCATTTAATATTTCTAGTTAGAATAGTATGATATTTTAACTCATAAAATATTATTTCTGAAACTGTGCAATTAGTTGTCACATAACTCAGAATGGATTATGTTATGTAACAAGTAACCCCAAATACCGATGATTTAATTCAAAGTGCTTGCTTAGGTTCAGTGACCAATGGGTGATAGCAGGAGGAGAATCTAGAGGCTCACTGGAACCCACAGCAAGGGAGTCCCCATGCTGACACATGCTTCCATAATGTTCAAAGGAGGGAAAGGTAGCAAATTCATTCACATATTCTTAAAGTTTCTGCCCCAGAATAAAACATGTTGCTTATGCTCATGGGGTTTTGGATAAAGTAAGTCACATTGTTAGAAGGGGTGGAGAAATGCCCTACCAGATGTTAAAAAAGGAAGAGAAACAAAGTATTCTTAAGAGCTCTAATAACCATCACAGTGACTGTTTAGGATTTGAATTCCCAATTATTTTTTTCATTGTTGTTTTTTAAATCAGTGGGAACTAAAATATGTAACTATTATGTGAGCATTTGCAAAATAATCTTCAAAATATTCCATTTCTTTTCAGAAAGGTAAGTATTAGTGAGACATAGTGTTCTTTACAAGCATAAACAGTAAGTGCTCCAGTGTGTCCAGCAGAAAATCATGATGGCTGAAAAATTGTGGCCCAAGTTTAATACGCAGCTTTGTGACTCCAGAGTCTTGTATTTTTCAGTGATTCAGAATGATCAGACTCAAGAAATCTGGCTCAGAATAACGAAATTTATTGCAGTTGATTCATAAACCAAGCTAGTTCTTTAATTAACAACTATTCATCATGACAGATGTAAATCTTTCTGAAAAGCACATTCTGTGTTGTTAGGCAAAATACATAGAATAGAAAATTATAATTTAAAGGATTGTTTAGTGAATATGGAATCAAGACATGTAGATCAGACTATCTCTGTAGCTACACAAAATAATAGATGTGTCTGTGTTACATGTTACATTAGATGCATTTGTCAACACTATACAAATATTTCTATAGTATAGACAGTATAATTAGGGTCACGGGTCAAGGTGTCTTCTCCATTAGAGCTTTTATATCTATCTATCTATCTATCTATCTATCTATTTATATTTTTTAGAGCTTTTGGTTTTAGAACTGCAATATAGATAATGGAGTAATCAACCATCAGTTATTGATCTTATCTTGAATCATAACTTAGCTTTGATCCCAGTCATAATTTTCTGAGGTCATATCTAGTCACCTGGAATTAACATTTACATAATTTTTCTCTCCCATTTGCCAGAAGTTGTTTCTAACCTAAAGATATTACTGTTACTACCACAGTTAACAACTACCATTTACTAAGTGTCTGCTGTTACTGGGAATTTTAGATATTTCATATCATTAATTTTCCCCACCTCTCAGTGATATAGGGATTGTTATTTTTATTTTAGAGATGAAAAAAATAGGAATTAGAAAGACTAATTCATTTTACCACTTATTCATCCAATGAGAATTTGGCAAAGCTGCAGAAATTTAAATAAGGATCTATCTGGTGCCAAACCATAATCATTCCAGTATATTTCACTGGCACGATTTCATTTTAACTGATATGAATTTCATTGAGATGAACTAAACTTTGCTAGTGTCACAATCCATATACCTCTCTTACCTTCCACAGTGAATGAGCAAAAATACAAAGAGATGGCTGAGATGACAATGTGATAGTCCATTTTAAGGTAAAGCTAAAAGTTAGAACGTTAAGATTTCTGCATTTCGTCCCTCATTCCTTTGGTTTTGTCTTGGACAATGAGTTTTATTCCTTTGAAGAATTGTTACAGTAGTTTGAGGGTTCTTAAGAAATTCTTTTTTTTTTTTTTAAGTTTTATTTATTTGAGAGAGTGAGAGAAAGAGCACAAGGGCAGGGAGAGGGACAAAGGGACAAAGAGAGAGGGAGACAAACAGATCCCTGTTGAGTGGGGAGCCTGTGGCAGAGCTAGATCCCAGAACGCTGATGTCATGACCTGAGCCAAAATCAAGAGTCAGTTGCTAAACTGAGTGAGCCACCCAGGTGCCCCTAGAAATTCTGATCTTCATTGAGCGTCTCAGGTACACACAGATCAAGGTTTTCATTGTTTGAAGTTTAACTGTAGTAATCACTTCTAAATTCTAAAAAAGAAAACCAGTCCCAATTAATCTTGGCTAAACTCACTATGAAGGAGATCCTATCTAGTAACAATCTGAAGAAGTAAGAAAGTCATTGCCCCCATCTTTCACTTCCATCCTATTTCAGAAAAGCCACAAGTCAAGCAAGCAATAAAGAAAGTGCATATGCAGTGAAATCACTAGTATGTTGTAGGGTGTGGGTGATGGCCACATATGAAAGACAAAAAAAATCTGTTTCATCAAAAACTCTAGAGTTATCATTTTCTAAACAGTATTAGTGACTTTTTCCTGTTGATTGTTTGATTAATATTTGTTTATAATCTCTGTGTCATTACAACATATGACCCACTTTTTAAGACGGCATTCTGTGTATGATTAGTCATTTAAATGAATGGTAGTTGGACTTAGTCTTCATGCAAACTGAAGTCATTAGATTTTTAATGTGAAATTGCATGCTTCCCCAGGACAGGTAAAGGAAGTGGTTCTGTTTACATGATACATCAGGTATGCTCAATGTCAACATTTGTATATATTTTTTAAAAAGGTAAAACAATAAATGGTATCAAAATTGCTAGAGAAGATGCAACTTGATAGACAATTTTAAATATATATGGTCTATGTGTCCTCAATAACAAATATTCCCAAGACATTGCAGACTTTCAACAGCCATTAAACTGCCCATGGCTAAATTAGAATTTAACAGTAAATTTCCTAAAAAAGATTCTGGGGGATAATTTCTTTTTCTGGCTGAGTTCTCCATCATTGAGTATCCAAACTACAATTATAACAAACTGACAAAGCCCTTATATTCTGTACATTTACTACTGTTTTATGAATCTCTGATACCCACAAAATGGGGGGAAATTTTGATAGAATAATTGTAAAAATTGCATATCTTAAGCATCTAATCCCTTTATAATTCTAAAATTAATAGGGAATATATCATCACACATAAAGTTATTTTTTATATTTATGAAGAAAAGAACTGAAATACATTAACTATTACCAACTGTTTTATTCAGAGCTTGCTAATATTCTTAAGCATATTATATGTGTTCAGTAATTATTCATTTATTAATATAAAATGCTGATAAATTTAAAAAGGAAAAAAATCAAAGACCAATTCAGTTTGCATTTCCTTGGGCCACTTTTTATTATGTGGCCTTATTCCTGTTTAATGTTAATAACAGACGTGGCTTTCACCTCTCCCATCATAGCAGGAATTTCCTTTCATGTG
Source organism: Ursus arctos (assembly GCF_023065955.2). Classification (NCBI taxonomy): domain Eukaryota; kingdom Metazoa; phylum Chordata; class Mammalia; order Carnivora; family Ursidae; genus Ursus; species Ursus arctos. Next base: position 26,889,574 of record NW_026622985.1, on the reverse strand, counting down.
TCATGTTGTTGTCAAGTTTTCATCACCATTATCTTCTTCAGTATTCCCCACAGATGGATAGGACTGTAATCCTTGAGAAGCTTCCAGTCTGATTCTTTAGATATAGACAAATTTTTAACATTTTAATTTCAAAGTGAATTACGTTGCCAGGTTTGTAGTATGCCTGCTGGGTGAGTTAGGGTGTGTCACAGAACTTCTTTATGTTTCAGGATCTAGTGCTATAAAATAGTCATTGGTATTGATTTGTTCTCTGGGAAATGTGATACATCTGTGTAAAATATTATTCAATTGATTTGTTACATGAAAAGGTATATCGCTACATTAAAAAAAAAAAGAAAGAAAGAAACACATCCTCTAGGAAATGTTGGCTTCCATGGTTGTGAGATATTTTCTTAGCGCTGCCTTAAACACCCCTTTCAAATATGTGTATTCTCATTTTCATTACTTGAAGTGAATGCTTTGTAACTATTATGGTTAAAATGAAAATATATGCTATTCTGTTTACTAAGAAGAAGATAAGAAAATAAGAAACAAATGAAAGCAAGACATAATTCTAATTCTCAAGATAATTATGACAGAGGAGGTAAAATTAAATGTGAATAAGAAATAAGAAAGTGCAAAATATTTTTTTTATTGGATTGATTGTAGTGCAGTGTGTAGGCTGGCTCACTAAAATGTATTTAAGGTGGTTAATGCAAATATACAGTGCTACTTGTTGGTATAGGTAAAGGGGTTTATTTATGGGGAAATAAGAGGCAGAATAATACCCTGAAGCCAGGAATAGTGAGGTATATATGATGAATCATAAGTTCGTCATCAAGCTTCCCAGTAGACAAAACCAGGAAGAGAGTATTATTGACATTAAAGAAAATTTGAAAAGCAGTAAAGTAGTGACATAATGCAAATATAAAATAAATGCGTTGGACGCCTGGGTAGCTCAGTCGGTTAATCGTCTGCCTTTGGCTCAGGTCATGATCCCGGGGTTCTAGGATTGAGTCCTACATCGGGCTCCTTGCTCAGCGGGGAGCTTGCTTCTCCCTCTGCCTTCTGCTCCTCCCCGGTTGTTCTCTCTGTCTCTGTCTCTGACAAACGAATAAATAAAATTAAAAAAAAAATGAACGTGTTAAAAATTTTATTTAACTCACTACAAGAGGAAACAAGTAAGATATTAAAGTCAGTTCAAAGAGCCAAAGGCATTTGAGAAGTGTGTGTGTATATACTGTAAGTGTATGTGTGTTATAGTAAGTTATAAAAAATCAGATAATTATGTAAATAATTAAATATCATTAGACTTCTAGATTAAAAACAAAAATGGCTGATGTCTTATAGTCAAGGCATTAAACTTTGTACTTGTCTGTGCTATCAGACAAACAATTTATATCTCTACTGACAAAAATCTGCACATTTTAGTAAATAGGCAATCTTTAATACATTTTACTTTTTTAATTTTTTTTTAAGATTTTATTTATTTGACAGAGAGAGAGAGAGAGAGCATGAGTGGGGGGGAGGAGCAAGGGGAAAGGGAGAAGCAGGCTCCCGACTGAGCAGGAACTTGATGCGGGACTTGATCCCAGGACCTGGGATCATGTCCTAAGCCGAAGGCAGACGCTTAACTGACTGAGCGACCCAGGCACCCTTTTAATACAATTTAAACAAATATTTTAACTAAATATATTCTCTTAGAAAATTCTTCAGTGATTTCAAAACTATGTAGCATTGAAAAGACGTATGGCTCATGTTTTGGCCTTATTTCAGCTTTGTTAATTTTTTTTATAGTGTTAATTATAAAAAAAACATTTATTGAGTCCTGTGTTTTCAGCATTTTATTCATTTATTTACATGTATTCACTTTTTAAAATTCTCTTATAATGTAAATCCTCTTATAATGTAAATCCTCTTATTATTCATATTATTTTCATAGCTCTATTGAGGTATAACTGACAAATAACAATTATATATATTTAAGGTGTACAGCATGATGGCTTGATATATGTATACAATGTGAAATGATTACTTTAATTAAGTTAATTAAGATATCCATCATGTCACATAGTTACCTTTTTTTTTTTTTTGATGTGGTGATTACACATAAGATTTACTGTTTTAGCACATTTCAAGTATATCATACAGTGTTATTAACTATAGTCACCATTCTATACATCAGATCTCCAGAAGTTACTTACTTTCTAACTTGTACCTATTGACTAGTCTTTCCCTATTTTCCCCATCCCCTATTCCTGGTAACTACTGTTCTACTCTCTGGTTCTGAGTTCAACTTTTTACATTCCATATATAATTGAGATCATGCAGTATATGTTTTTCTCTCTCTAGCTTATTTTACTTAGCGTAGTATACTCCAAATTCATCCATGTTGTTGCAAATGGCAGAATTTCTATGGCTGAAATAATATTTCATGGCTGAATAATAGTCCTGTGTGTGTGCACGTGTGTGTGTATAATCACACTTTTTAAATCCATTCACCCATCTACAGACATAGATTGTTTCTTTATCTTGATGATTGTGAATAATGCTGCAATGAACATGGGAGCATAGATAACTCTTCAAGATCCTGATTTCATTTCCTTTAGTTATACCCAGTAGTAGGATTATTGGATTGTGTTGGTAGCTCTATTTTTAATTTTTTGAGGAAACTCCTTACTGTTTTTCATAATGGCTCTAACAGTTTACATTACTACCAAGAGTGTACAAGATTTCTCTTTACTCCACATTCTTATCAATACTTACTTTTTGTCTTTTTGATATTAACCATCCTAATAGTTATGACATGATATGTCATGGTTTTGATTTGTATTTCTGTGATAATTAGTGATCTTGAGTAACTTTTGGTGTACTTGCTGGCCATTTGTATGTTTTCTTTGGAAAAATGTCTATTTAGGTATTTTGCCCATTTTTAAAAAAGATTTTATTTATTTGAGAGAGAGAATGAGTGAGAGAGAGCACAAGCCAGGGGAGGAGCAGAGCAGGAGGGAGGAATGGACTCCCCGCTGAGCAGGGAGCCTGCTGTGGGACTTGATCCCAGGACACTGGGATCATGACCTGCTGAAGGTAGACACTCAACCTCCTGAGCCACCCAGGTGCCCATTTTGCCCATTTTTAAACAGTGCTACTTGTTTCTTGTTGTTTTTGTTTTTATTTTATTTAGGTTTTTGTTATTGAATTGTATGAGTTAACAATATTGTGGATATTAACCCCTTATCAGATAAGTGGTTTGCAAATATTTTCTCCCATTCAGTAGGTTGCTAATTCATTTTTTCGATTGTGTCCTTTGCCGTGTGAATAATTTTAAGTTTGATATATTCCTGCCTGCTTATTTTTTATTTTGTTCCCTGTACTTTTAGTGTCATATCCCAAAAAATCACTGATAAGACCAATGTCAAAGAGTTTTTTCCTTATTTGTTTTGATTTTATGGTTTCAGGTCTTATGTTTAAGTTTTTAAAGCATTTTGAGGTTTTTTTTTTTTTTGTATATGACAAAAGATAGGGGTCCAGTTTTATCCTTTTGCATGTTAATGTCTAGTTTTCCCAACAACACTTATTTAAGAGACAGTGCTTTCCCCCAATGTGTATCCTTGGCACCCTTGTTGTAGATTAGTTGATTGCAATCTATCAATATATCTGTATCTATATCTATGGGGTTATTTCCCGGCTCTCTCCACCATTCTCTTCCATGGGTCTGTGTGTTTGTTTTTATGTCAGTATCATACTGTTTTATTACTATATCTTTGTACTATAGTTTGAAATAAGGAAGTGATGCCTCTGCTTTGATCTTGCTTCTAAGGATTGTTTTGGCTTCTCATGTCTCTTGTTTCATACAAATTTTAGGATTTTTTTTTCCATTTCTCTGAAAAATGCCATTGGAATTTTGGTGGGGATTGCATTGAATTTGTAGATTGTTTTGGATGATATGGACATTTTAACAATATTTATTCATCCAACCTATGAACATGGATATCTTTCCATTTTTTGTGTGTCTTCTTCAATTTCTCTTATCATTATAATATGGCTTTCAGTACATGAATCTTTGACTACCTTACTTGAATTTATTCCTAAGTACTTTATTTTTTTTAACTTATTGGAGGTGGAATTGTTTGCCTAATTTCTTTTTCAGATAGTTTGTTGTTAGTGTATAGAAACAACTGGTTTTTGTACATTGATTTTGTGTCCTACAGTTTTATTGAATTTGTTTATTAGTTCTAATAGATTTTTTTTGCTGGAGTTTTTAGAATTTTTTACATATAGTGTCATGTCATCTGTAAATAGTGAAAGTTTTACTTCTTCTTTTCTGATTTGGCTGCTTTTTATGTATTTTTCTTACTTAATTGCTCTGGCTATGACTTATAATAATACTATGTTGAAAAGTGATGTAGTGACCACCCTTGTTTTGTTTCTGATCTTAGAGGAAAAGCTTTCAACCTTTCACCATTGAGTGTTATGTTAGCTGTGGGTTTATGTAACCTTTATTGTGTTGAGGTAAATTCCTTTTAGAACTAATTTGATGAGTTTTTATCATGAAAGAAAGTTAAATTTTGTCAAATGCCTTTTCTGCATATACTGAAATGATCGTATTTTTTGTATACTTCATTTTGTTAATGTGTGTATCACATTGATTAATTTGTAGATATTGAACCATCCTTATATTCCTGGAATAAATTCTACTTGGTCATAGTGATGATTTTTTTTTTAATATGCCGTGGAATTAAGTTTCTAATATTATGTTGAGGATATTTGCATACAGTCCACGCATAAGGGTATTGACCTGTATTTTTCTTTTCTTGTAATGTCCTTATCTAGCATCGTTACGAGGATGATGCTGGCTTTGTAAAATGTGTCTAGAAGCTTTCCCTTCTCTTCTATTTTTTTGCAAGAGTTTGAGAAGGATTGGCATTAATTTTTTTTTTCATATTTGATAAAACACACCCATGAAATCATGGGTTTCTATCGTGGTCTTTTCTTTGTTGGGAGGTTTGGATTACTGATTAAATCTTTTTACTTTTTAGGCTGTTCAGATTTTCTGTTTCTTCATGACTTAGTGTTGGTAGGTTCTGTGTTTTTGGGAATTTATCCTGGAACATTTTCAGAGCATTTATTATCAACAAACATAAAACATGAGTCACATACATAAAATGTCTAATGTTAGCAATTTAACTTCTAGGATAAACTTACCATCGGATAATAAAAACAAAAACAACAAAACCGGAACAGCAAAATTTACCTGCTACATTGGATTGTTTGATATAAACCACGTTGAAAACTTATACCATGAATGGCTAATTGTATTTAAATATTTCCTTTCAAACAATATACATATGTATTGCTCGAATAGACCAATAGTCTATAAAGACATTTATTTACAAAACAAGAATGATATTTACTACACTGGGTTTGTTAAGGATTGAATGAGATTCATTGTGTAAAGTAACTAACATTTGGTATGTATTGAATTAAGGTATTTTCCTAACCCCTTGCTAACTACTCAACTAGATTCCATTGAGCATGCCTCATCAGAGGTGGCTTCAGAAACTAAATATCTTTTCCAGTTTTGTTTCTTGTTGTTATGAGCTCCTGTCTAGTTTCTGCCCCATTGGCTTATCTTGCCATATGGCTGGCTCCTTTGCACTTGATAATGCATGTGCTTTGATTTCTGGTATCTAAGGGTTTCCTTAATCATCACTGCTCTGATTTCATCTTGAGTCCAGTTTCTTAATACAACCCTCTTACATTTGAGGTGATACTAAAACTTCAATGAGTTAACCAGGAGTACATTTTTAGAAATATATCAATGTATTGAGTATGTGGCTAAGTAATACATGAGAGAAGATTGAGACACATGTGTAGCACTCATTGTTTCAAGAATCAGAATGTTGTAATATGAAACTATGAACACATTTTAAGTAAGGCTGCAGGATAGGTACTTTAAAGGACAAAGATATCTGGGTAGTTGAACAGAAATAAAACAATTAGATAATATAAAGGCCACATTATATTATAGATAATACAATGACATTGTTTAAAAATAACATGGTACATACCATGATGCCATAGAGGTTCGGGGAGGAAGGACTAATCCAAAGTAGAGCAAGATGAAGAGATTATTTGTAGATAAATGTTTAACTTGGAGAGTGAAAGTAAAATGTTGGCTATGTAGAAAAGGCGAAATATTTGGTATTCCAGAGGCGAAGCAACTTGAACAAGAAAATTAAGGTTAGAATAAATATGGTCAATTCATGAGCAGTGTTTGATAATTTTATTCATTCTTTTTTTTCATTATTTTATTCATTCAGTCAACAAATATTTATTGAGTGGCTACCACACAAAGCACTGTTCTAAGTGCTAGTTACTCATCAGGAAAAATAGACTCCCATTTTAGTGTATATGAGGATTAGAAAGAAAATGGCAGCTAGTGAGAAATATTGCTACATATACAACATTAGGGATTTAAAGGCAGGCAAATAAGCCTGCCCTTTTTTTAGTTCCTTTGTTTATGCTGGTCCCCTGCTTAAAATGGTGGCCTTTTTATCATCACTGCCTACCTTGCTACTCATTTTTAAAAGCCCTCTTAGGAAACCCTTTCTAAGTTCCCAAATTTAGTGAGATTCTCCTGCTCCACAACACTATGTGACTCTCTTTCTTAAGTTGTAATATTTCCTATTTTACATATTTTTTGTGAATTTTTTTATATATCTCCCATCCTGTGATTTTCATGAGGGTAATGACAATCTTTGCCTCCTGATTCCTAATGCAAGAGATCTTTCAGTTAACTTGTGTAAGTTTTTAGAAGCTCAGACCTTAAATAATCAACAAAGAAAAGCTATTATGGACTCTTTAATTAGAAGTATTCAGTCTTCTAAATCCAGGCAAATTATGTTTTAGACCAAAATTAATTATAGTTACATTAGTAAAATATAACCAGTAAATGTAAGTAGTAAAATGTAATTGGTAAAATGTCATTTTTCCCCCAGAATTTAAATAAATGGAAAATAAGCAGAACTAGTAAGCATCTCAATTTTAAAGCTAAGGAAATGATTCAAGTTCAAAAATTTCTAAGCCACCATTGAAATCTATACTGGGTTCCTGAGCATATGGTTTATGTGCTCTTAGGAATGTAGGAAATGCTAGAAACCAGCATGAATTCGCTAGGAACTAGTCATATCAAACAAGCCTCATTTCGTTTTTTTGACTGTGTTATTAAAGTCTTAGATCAAATGATTGCTGAAGACACAGACCATAGTATTGTCAAAAATCTCTCATGATATGCTAATGGATAAGGGAGACAAATGTGTTTGGATTATAGAAGACTCAAGTGGTTGAATAACCTGGAGAATGTATATGGGTGGATCCCAAACTGGATGAAGTTTTGTTGTTGTTTTAAAGATTTATTTATTTATTTTAGAGAGGGTGTGAGTGGGGGGAGGAAGAGAGGGAGAGAGAGGTAGAGAAGCAGACTTCCTGCTGAGTGTGGAGCCTAATGTGGGGCTTGATTTCACGACCCTGAGATCATGACCTGAGCCAAAATCCAGAGTTGGACGCTCAACCAACTGAGCCACCCAGGTGCCCCTGGATGAAGTTTTTAAATGAAATTAATTAGTGTTTAGTTTTCTATGGCTCAACATTTTTATAATAAGGGAAGGGGAAAAAAGAAGGCAATTTAATTGCATTTGAAAGTGAAAAACGGTGATTTTAATAGTTTATGTAATGGGTGACAAAAATTAAGTGTACAAAATGTACATTCAGTAACAGGAAATGCAAAAACCCATATTTAAGTTGAATTACAAATATATTCTGTTTTATACAAATATAGGTTAAATATTTTGATTTGAGATCTCTTCACATATAAAAGACTTGTTGATTTTAATTTGCCATAGATTCATGGTGCACCTACAGGAAAATCAAGTGGCAAAAAATCAGCAAAGAGAGTGGTTAAAAGTCTCGGCCTCAGAATAAACTGAGTTAAGCCTTAGGTAAACTTCTCCTTTCAGCCATAATGGAGTAACAAGGACCTCATGTAAACTTCTGCTATAAACAACTAGAATATGTGACAAAATGTATGAGATAATTTTTTTAAGACTTTGGATAAGAGGAAGCACAAATCTGATCTCTATAAAAAAGGAAACAATGTAGGTGAGCCCTACAACCTCCCTAGCTTTCTTCCTAGAACCAGTTTCTGAATATTAGGTGTACAGTAGGGGAGTTTAAACAGAGCCCAGCAGTATCACTGAATTGTGGAGGTAAAAAGTAGTTGGGAGAGCCTGATATTGTAAATTGCAAGGTAGATTTTCAGGAAGAAGGAATATATGCAGAAAAAAAAGGGTTTTGAAATCTGCTATAGGACCACTTGAGCTTTGGCTGACTATTAACTTGTTTATTTAGAGACTGAAATTCTGTAAGCCAAGTAAAACATGACAGGATTTGTATCAAAAATTTTCAGTGCTCACAAAGTTTGGGGAGATATTTGAGCTCTCATAATCAAATATGGAAAACCTGCAGACACTACACAGAGTGTTCAGTGCAGACCCTAAGTAGTCATGCCTTAATAGTTGAGGTGAATTACATATTATTAATTGAGGTGGAATGAAGATTGTGCTAAACCTTCTCTAAGAAAGGTTTAAAACTCTGTTCTTCTTCAGATGATCAGACTGAATAGAAAATAACTCATGTCTTTGCCAGAACAAAGGTCATTTTTCTAAAAAGAAAGGCAATAAAATCCAAATAATGGACATCGTAAAGCAATTTCTGTCACTCAACCCCAAATTACTAGACTTACCAAAAAATAGGAACAGTAGATTGATAATAAAAAAACACAAAGACAATGATAGAATAGTTAGAAAAGAAGAGTAAAATAGCTATTACATATATGTACAAGTATTTAAAGGAAAACATGAAAAAATGAGAGAATTAAAGATATAAACAAGAACTAAACAGTACGTTTATTTATGAAAAAATAATTCTAAAATAAAAAAATATTGTTTAATATTAATATCATATTAGATGCTTTGGAAGAAAAATATCAATGGTCTTGAAGACATAGGACTGGGAATTCTCTAAAATGAAGCGCAGAGAATAAAAAGACACCCTAATGGCAAATGGGATATATTAAGTTACCTAACAAATATATAATTGCAGTACACAAAGTTAATAAATCAGGACAGGATAAAATATTTGTAGAAATAGGTGTTGTTATTTTTTAATTGATGATAATTATAAATTTAAAATCCAAGAATCTCAATAAATTCCAAAGAGTATAAACACATGCAGGGACACCTGGGTGGCCCAGTCAGTTGAGTGGCTGACTCTTGGTTTGGCTCAGGTCATGGTCTTGGAGTCCTAAGATGGTGCCCTGCATCAGGGACTTCTGCATACCTCACCATGGACTTTGCTTGGGATTCTTTGTCCCTGTCCCTCTGCCCCTCCCTGTGTTCTCTCTCTCTCTCTCTCTCTCTCAAATAAGTAAATAAATCTTAAAAAAAAAAAACAAAAAAACACACACATACAAGCACACAAACACAGCAAGCTACATCATAATCAAATTGCTGAAAACCAGTATAAGGAAGAGAAGCAGCATAGGAAAAAGCACACTTTGTGAACAACAGAATAATGATAAGAATTTTAGCTGACTTCTGTAAGAAATTATGCAAGCCAAAAAGACAATAAAACAACATCATTGAATTGCTAAAAGATAATTTAAAAGATCATTGTGGAATTCTGTATCCAGAGAAGTTATTTAAAAATGAAAGCATATAAAACCATTTTTTTAGACAAACAAATGCTGAATGAATTATTTTTTCTGGTAAGATCTATAATAGCACATGGGATGTTAAAGAAGTTTTAGGCAGAAAGCAAGTGATCCCACATGGAAACTTGGGTTTATACAAAGGAATGAGGAACATCGGAAATGGCTAGTATATGGATAAATGAATGATTTACTTTTTCTATTTTTACTTTATTGAAGAGTTAGTATTATCATGAAAGCAAAAATTATAAACTATTATAAGGGTTATAAAGAGTGAAGAAGTAAAATATATAACAATAATAGCACAAGGAATGGGAGCAAGGAAATGGAAACATAATGTTTAAAAAGTCTTATATTTTAAGTGAAGTGATATAATATTACCGAATGGTCAATAGTGATAGATTAAAGATAAATATTTAAAAATTCAAGTAATCACTGTATAAAATAATTAGGAGATATAATGCAATACTTTAAAAATACTCAATCCAAGCAAATTTAGGGAAATAGAAACAAATGAATAAAGATCAGATTCTATAAATAGAAAACAAATAGCAATATGGTAGAATTTAATCTCAGTGTACCTTCTATATAAATGGTCTGAGAAAACTCAACACATACAAATATGCTGTCTATAAGAAATTCACTTTATTTTTTTTAAAGAGTTAATTCATTTATTTGAGAGTGAGAGAGAGAGAACAGGAGCAGGGGCAGGGGAGAGGGAGAAGCAGGCTCCCCGCTGAGCAGGGAGCCTGACAGGGGGCTAGATCCCAGGACTCTGGGATCATGACCTGTGCAGAAGGCAGACGCTTAACCAACTGAGCAACCCAGGCACCCCAGAAGTTCACTTTAACTACACACCTGCAAATAGGTTAAAAGAAAAAGATGGAAAAGACAGTGTGCAAACCCCCCCCAAATTAAAAAAAAAAAACACACACACACACACACACACAAAACCCTAGACTGGCTAAACTAATATCAGAAAAAGAAGATTTAAGAAAAAGAGCAGTGATAATGGGGGATAATTAGTAATGGTAAAAGATCAAGTCATCAGGAAAACATAGTAATCCAATAATAAAATGAATACATGAAATAAAAACTGATAGAATTGAAGGGAGAAAAACACAATTCACTAATATTTGGGGACTTCTACACTTTCCTCTGAATAATGAATAGAACACTAAGAAAATCAGAAAGGATACAGAAGACATGAATTACATTGTCAACTAAGATGATGTATTTGATATTAACATATCTGCACCCAAGAATGGAAGAGTAGACATAATTTGAAAGTATACATGTAACATTAATCCAAACAGGCTATCTCATGGGCCATAAAAAAAGCTCAACAAATTTGACAAGATCGGAATCATAGAGTTGTATTCTCTGAAAACAAAGAATTTAACTATAGTTCAATAATGGAAAGATATCTCAAAAATTTCCCTAACTGAAAAATTGAACACACACACACACACACACACACACACACACACACACATTTCCAGCTGACCTAAAGTTCACTAGAAATTTTTTTTAAATAAAAAGATTATCATTATACTGTGATGGTTTATTTTATATGTCAACTTAGCTATGCCAGGGCTTCAGATATTTGTTCAAGCATTACTCTAGATATTTATGTGAAGATATTGTTTTGGTGGGATTAACATTTAGATAGGTAGACTTTGAGTAAGTCAGATTACCCTCCATTATGTGGGTGGGACTTATTCAATGAATTGAAGGCCTTATTAGAAGAAGACTGCCCTTTTGAAAAGGGAACTCTGGTAGGAGACAGCCTCAGGATTCACACAGCGGCATTCGCTGTTTACTGGGTCTCCATCCTGTAGGCCTACACTTGGAGGTTTGGACTTGCCCAGCCTCCACATTTGCATCACCCCATTAATCTCTAAATTCTCTTTCATATGTGATATCTGTATGTATGCATTCATGCCGTGTGTGTGTGTGTGTGTGTGTGTGTGTGTGTGTAGCCTATTGGTTTTGTTTCCCTGGACAGGCCTGACTGCTATATAAAGTGTATTAAAATTCATGAGATACAGCTAAGGTTGTGCTAGAAGGAAATTTGTAGTATTAAATTTCTGTAAAGAACAGTGTAAAACTGAAAAAAAAATAAAGCTTCTAGTTTAAAAATTAAAAGGCAAATTAGGCCATAAATACATAGAAGAAAGGAAATAATAAATGTTAAGAGGAGAAATAAATGAAATAGAGAAGTGATATCAGAGGAAAAAAAGTCACAAGATTGAAATTTTAAAAAAATGAATAAAATTAAAAAGAAAGTCTAACAAGACTAATCAAAAGAATTCAAAAGAGAAAATGGAAATTACTGATATCAGGAACCAAAACGGGAACATTATTAGAGATCTTGCAGTCATTAAAAGGCTAAAAAAGAAATAGTATGAATATAGTTATGTCGATATATTCAACTTAGGTGAAATGGAGAAACTCATTGAAAGAAAAAAATAACAAAACTGACTAAAGAGAAAATAAAAATCTGAATAGCTCCGTAACTATTGCAGAAATTGATTAAAAACCTCCACACAAAGAAAATTCCAGGACCAAATGTCTTTACTGGTAAGTTATATTATGCATTTAAGAAAGTAATAATAACAATTCTTTACACATGTTTTCCAAAAATACAGAATAAGGAAATCTCAACTCATATTACAAAGCCAGGATTATTCTAGTGAAACAAAGATATTACTAGAAAATCAAACTACGGTTAAAAGTCTTTTTTAAATATTAGAGCTAAAATCTTTACCAAAATATAAGCAAATAGTATCCAACAATATAGAAAAAGAATAATTGCATCAGATTTTATCTCAACAATGCAAGCTTGATTTAATATTCCAAAATCAATCAGTATAATTCACCATATCAACAGAATTGGAAAGAAAAATAATACAATTATCTTAATAGCTGTAGTAAACCAATTTGATAAATTCAGTATCACTTATAACAAAAACTCAGCAAAAAAGGAATCGAAGAGAATGTCTCCAACCTTACAAGGCCATCTGCAAAAAAATACAGCTAAACATCATATTTAGTAGTGAAGACTGAATGCTTAACAATTAGTATAGGGAACAAGGCAAGTTTGGCCACTGTCAGCATTTCTATTTACCATTGTTCTAGACCTTGTAGCCCAGTGTAAGAAGGTGCTGAAAATAAACACTATGCCTATAAAGTACAAACAAAGAAGGAAAACTATATTTACAGAAAAAATAATCAGGTCTATAGAAAATCTTAAGGATTAGTAAAAAACCAAACCAAACCAAAAAAACTGTTATATCAAAAACAAGTTTAGCAACATCACAATATATAATACGAATATACAAAAATATGTAATTACATTTATATATACTATGTGAACAGCTGGCAATTGTAATTAAGAAAACAGTATCATTTAATATAGTATCATAAAACAGGAAATACTTAGGCATACATCTTAGAAAATACGTGGAAGATACATTTAGTGAGAACCAAAAAGTATTGTTCAGGGAAATTAAAGATTTATAAGTGAGAAGACTTAGTAGTGAAGATGTTTTAATTCTTTCCAAAATTGCTCTCTATATTAAATTTAGTACCAAATAAAATTTCAAATTTTTTTTTTTTTAATTGTCCAACCGATACCAAATTCTGTACGGAAATGCAAAGGACCTGGAATAACTAAAACTTTTTTAGAATAAATGGGAAGATTTTCAATACCTAATTTTCATATTTATTATAAAGTTAGAAAGAAATAGAAAGCCCAGAAATAAAGCCAGAGATATCTGGCCAGTTGATTTTCAACAAAAATTCTTAGGTGATCCAATGGGGAAGTTAGGGAGTTTTAGCAAACCGTGGTGAAAGGACTGAATAGTCATATGACTCTATGTGTAATTATATATACATATATATACACACACTTGATACTTACCTTACATTATATAAAAATTAAATTGAAATGGTTTATAGGCCTAAATGTATGTCTAAAAAGTTATAATACTTATAAATATATATTTATATTCTAATAATGGAGTTACATCCCAAACCGTCAGAACCTCTGCAATTCAATAGAAAATAAATTAACCCAATTAAAATTTTGGCAAAAGAAATTTTCTTTGAACACACACTTCACTAATGAAGAAATACCATACAAATGACCGATAGCTATATGAAAAGATGCTCAACGTAATTGGTCATTAGAAAAATAAGAATTAAAACTTATTTTATATAAAAACTTCTTGTGTCTTATACAGTTAAAAATGCAATTGTCATATGGCCAAGCGGTTTTACTTCTGAGCATTTATTTAGGAAAAAAAAATATATAGAGATTTATATTTATCCACATGAAGACTTGACACAAATATTCATAGCAGCTTTATTCAGAATAGCTAAAACCTGGTAACAACCCAAAGGTTCATCAACAGATAAATGACTAAACAAATTTTGATATATAGATACAACAGGGAAGTACCAATTAAAATAAATTATACTGATTTCTACAACAGTTGATATAAATAATATAAATAGCATACACTGATAAATACAACATGGATGAATATTAAAAGTATGGTGAGGTATAGAAAGGAGTTACAAAAATTTTCATAATACAGGATTCTCTGTATATAAACCATAAAATACAAACTATAATGATAAAAAGTAGGTTGATCATTTTTGGGGGCTGGAAATGGGGTGACAGTTGACTGAAAAGGTGTACAAGATGGGGCGCCTGGATGGCTCCGTCGGTTAAGTGTTAGACTCTTGATTTCGGCTCAGGTCATGATCTCAGGGTTGTGGGATGGAGCCCCACATCAGGCTTTCCACTCAGCAGGGAGTCTGCTTGTCTTCCTTTCCCTCTGCCCCGCCCCCTGCTCGCTCCAGGGGCGCTCTAAATAAATAAATATTAAAAAAAAAAAAAGAAAAGGTGTCCAAGATGATTCCTTGGAATGATGGAAATGTTTTATATCAATTTAATTTATGATGGTGGTTACATACACATATGCATTTGTCAGAACACATCAATAAGTACCTTTTGATGAGTGTCTTTATTTGTATATAGATTATACCTCAAAGAAACAAAGACATTTTTATAAAGACCTCATCTAGAACTCTGGAATCCTACAGATCAGAGTTTGAATCTCAGCTCTGCCGTCAACTTTACACAAGTTAGTTATTCTCTCTGGACTTCATTTTTCTTCATTATGTAAGGCAGATATGATCATGGGCCTTAACTCTTAGGATACGGAGAGGAAAAAATGAAACCCTACATGTAAAATACATAACATAATGATCAGTATATATGGTATACAGTTCAATATATGGTACCTTGTACTTTGGAGGGAATTAGACTTATTCCTTAACTACCTTCCAACAAATTTATAGTAAGTTCAGCATCTCAAATTCATGGTTGGATTAAATTTGACTATACTCTAGAGTTTACTTGTGTGCATTTTGAGACACTTAATATTATTCAAGGGAGTATCTGAGACATCCTAGGGAGATCGTCTCAGCAGATCCATAGATCTGCAAATTACTTTTGTGCATAAACAAGAACATGACCATGGCAAGAGAGGAAAAGCTTGCCCAGTCACAGCAGAGTTAGCCACAGAGGTTAATAACACTCTCTGCTAGGAAGCTATAGTTTCAGGATACAAGAAAACTATAGAAAGAGTTACCAAAGACCCTGCCCTGAAAAATCAAGGCTGTATGATAATATATAGGTAATTATATATAATTGGATAGACTATTGTGAATTCAAAAGCAATAAATTATTTGATAAATTCTTATTGACTCAGAATAAACTAGAAATGATGTAGCCTCGAATGTGCCCAACACACATACAAAGAAATTTGTACAGTGGACTGTGATCCATTTTGCCATTTTTCTCATGTTTATTTTGTCGTCATCATTTAAAAAACACTAATTTTACCCATGTGGAGGAAAGAAACTAGATAGGTAGTTCTGTGATGACACTCTTTGAATTGACATTTAAGTTTGGCTGGCCAAACTTCTGATGTTGGCTTCTAATATTCATTGGATTTTATAATTGAGAAGCAGACTTTCTTATCTCTGTATTTTTGTACTATTTTGAGGTTATTGATTATTGAATAAATATTGAATCTAATTTTATTATTAAAGTGATGATCATGTAAAAATTAAAGATTATATTTCTAGAAATATAAATAAATCAGGGGTCCTGGGTGGCTCAGTTGGTTCGGCATCTGCCTTCTGCTCAGGTCATGATCTCAGGGTCCCAGGATTGAGCCCCATGTTGGGTTTCCTGTTCAGTGGGGAGTCTGCTTCTCCTTTTCCCTCTGTCCCTCCCTCAGCTTGTGCTCTCTCTCTCTCAAATAAACAAAACCTTAAAAAATATATAAATAAATTAGATTCTATTTTGATATGATTATATATTAGAGGTACTTTAATTTTCAAAGGAAAACCAGAAGAATGTATTTTCTTTAATGGAAAGAAAATACTTAAAATTCTGAGGAATTTTTGACTTCTTATATTAGGTCAGCCAACTTCTGACAGGTAGGATAGATATTTCTGGATTTTCTGTTATATGAAATAATTGAATTCTGTTTATTCAATGAGATTAAAAGATTTTGGGTTCTCTATGTAATATATAGCCAATGTATCTAACATTTTCATGAAATACAGGTTTATAGAGAGATGTATATATATCGTGAGGTTGATTATTTTTTAACTCAATACATGAGAGGTTGATCAATAAATAATCTGCTGATAAAAAAACAGTAAACAAATAGTGTCATGACTTAGTAAAGGGTACACAGTGAATAAACTTTTATGTGTGTCATCTATTTGCTTGCTTTAAAATGACTTTTACATGTATTATTTGTTTCCCGTAAACATCATTTTATTTTATTTTTTTCATAAACGTTTAAATTCTAGTAATACACTTCTACCTAAGCATAAGACAGGAATAATATATTTTCATTTCTTTTATTATTCTAAAACATTAATGATATTTAATATATTATTTACAAATAGAATGTCTCTTTAAAAGTCATAGAGTTATATGCATGAAAATACATTATTAATGTATAAAAAGTTGTTAGAAAATAAAGGAGAACTGTCATAACAAAAATGAGCATCAAAGATCTAGGAAACTGGGAAAAATAAAGACATGGTAGAATGAATCTGTCTGATACCTGAGAATAATTAGACCATATTTTATGACCTCCTTTAGATTTAATATGGGATATTTGGTTCACTTATTTTGTTTCTTGAGACCTTGACATCACTTATATAATTCATTTTACAATACATAGGTCTTTCTGTAAACTATTTATATCTATGTCTTTTGCATTGAATGCATAATTTTGTGCTCCTCTCCCCTGCAAAAAAGTTCACTTCTCTTTTTCTTCTGACCTAGAATTTCTATTTTTGTTTTTCCTTGATTCAAATATAATAAATTGTTCAAAGTGAGACCAACAATTTATTTACATAAGAGTTTGAATATTTAAAAGATTTATGTAGCTGAGTCTAAAGTTGGTAATTATTTATTCATTCATCAAATACCTAGGAAGTCACAAGTATGCACAGATACTGTGCAGTGAGAATACCAGGTTGAGGAACCAAAGAATCACTTATATGAAACATCTTATTTAGAAATCTATCAGAAATTTTAATACATGTGTGTTAAAGGGATTTTTTTTTTCTGCAAAAATTTACATAGCAAGCTATGAGTCATAATTTTGCAAAACTTTGATTTGGATCAAATAGTTGTTTGAAATGTTAAAATGTTATGACTGTAAGTAAAGAAAAATAATTTTACAAGAAATCTGATTAACATTATTCCAATTCCAGAGTAATAAATGATTCTGAAAATAGTGTAAGATTTTCCAGTGATAATACATAAAAACTTTTATTTTTATTCCATATTAGTTCATTATTACAGCTCTTTTTTCAAAAAATTTCCTTACAAAAATATGCCATGTCAACTTAATATGAGGCATTGGTTTTTAATTATTTATTTTCAGGAAAGTTGGTGCTTTATATAGAACATTGTATATTATTTTCCTCTCTCTTACATTGATTTTTTTTTTTTTTCCTGAGAAATCTTGGATGCTTTCATCACAACTTTTGGTCTTGCAACCCTTTTCAGACATATAAAATCAGAGAACACACTTGGGGAAAAAAGGAATTTCTCAAAACTCCCTAATGTTTCACATATTGGGTTACAGTGTGTGTATATGTGCTCTTTAACTTCCTTTTCTGGAAAACAAGGTATGAAGTAAGTAGGATGATTTTCCTCTGAATTTATGTTACAAGAATCTAATCATCGTGGTAAATTGTTAATGACTAATAGCCCCCTAACCTGCTTTATGTCTGTACAGCCACAGGATCAGGTTAAGTTCACTGAAAATTTCATGGCTTTAGCATTTAATATTAAAGTTGGCAGTGAAATATGAATATTTTCAGTGCCACTTTTGTATTGAAGAAAACACACATCATAAGAAGCCTCTTGTCTTTAATTTCTAATTCATTCCACATCACCAGAACATATTCATTTTTAATGTTTCTCAAATATTTTCTGCTGGGAAAAGAAACAGTGGGGTTAAAATTTAATGTAAAGATCTTTTCTGGTGAAATAGTGTTCTTGAAGGAAATCACTAGAGATTAGCTGGATGAGTCTGACTCATGACAAGGGGTGATCTTGACAGGAAAACGATGACCTACCCTCCCAAAACATCTTTAATAAGAAAAATGTGTGCTTAATATCTAGGGAGAGAATAGAGCATTAGAACAGAAGTTATAAATTCAAGCGAATCTGCTAACTCTTTTTCTCCCTGGGACAAACTTAAGATATCCTAGCCACCATAATTTCTGAAACACCCTAAGCTACCGATACACAGACCTATCTGTAGCAAGAGCTCGAAATATAGAATTGCATTTTACAATGATTCTAACAATGGATGTAAGTGTAAATTCGTATTCCTTGAAATCTGTAAAATTCTTCTCCTGGTATTTCTGTTTGTTATTTGGATTTAATGGCTCTGACCTATGCAGAAGAGGATTTCAGGGGATTGAATATCTGTTTAGGGAGAGCAGCCTGGCTTAGTAAACTAAGAATCGGAAGTTGTGACTACCAATTTCATAGCGATTTGATTTATAGTAGAGTTCACTGCAAGAAAGAGTATATAAATTTTTTTATTAATTCTTTGAAGACATGTTAGTATAGTAGTACAGAGTTTCCCACAAAGCTAATTGCCCTGTGGAATGTAAGAAATTCTGTAATTTTATAATTTTTTATGCTGGGCAATTTCAAATAATTATTTGAATGTTTATTTAATGCAAACTTTTATATCTTTATGAGTCAGCATTTTCTTCTTTGTTGAAGAAAGACATGTCATTTGTTTAATCTAATATATGCTTTGCTTGCCAAACACTGTGGCTATTTATTTGTTTATTTATTAAAATGTCATTATACAGACAGATTCCTTTGTGAGTACTCTTTATTTTTGCTTGAATACTGAATTCCATTACAGATAATCTGTCTAAATAAACAGTATTGCAGTGATTTGAATGTGATCCAGTTTGCATGTTGAGTGCAAAGACGCAGTTGCTTTGAATCAGAAGACTCTTAAAAGTTGCAAATGTTTTTCTGACTTCTTTCTGACTCATTAAAGCTTTTATAAATCTACCCAAATGTTTCTTACCCAAAGGGACAATCAATGATCAAAGAAAGATGACAAGAGGCAACTGGTTGAACTCTTGTTGCCTTGGGAGATCTATAAAGTAATTTCTTACTCTTTCGGTAAATGTTTCTTTGGTTATCATCCACTTTTCTTAAAAACAACACCTATTCTTCACACATACACACACTTGTACATAGGAGTCAGATAATTACATAGCATTAATTTTTGCATCAAAACATTTCATTAGATTACAACTTTTGAAAGACCTTAAAAGCAGTAACAGTCCAGTCAATTTTCATTGAATTATAAACTTCGGCAAATCTACTTGTTTATCAAACAGTTGCACAGAGAATTTCTAAAGATAATAAAAATTACTTAATGGGAAATTTTCTGGCAGTTATGCAAAGAATAAAGCTTTTTTGGTTTCTTATTAAATTTTTTGAAGAATATATTGTGAATCTCAAGGGACTGAATGTAACAAATGCAATAATTGTTCTGACTGCTATTTGCCTCTACCAGAGCAATAAAACAGCAGCTACAAGTAAAATAAATGGGATTGTTAATTATGGAACTAATCCCGCAAATACAGTTCCCTAATCTAGAAAAATACATAATATTAAGTGATTAAATTAAAATATGGGAGGTCTTGAATGACCAAATTAGCTTTATAAACCAACATTCATAGACAACCCTCTCCTCTGAAAAATATAAATAAATAAAAGTAAATGTTGTATTACATATATAGTCCTCCATGCCACACAGTGGAAACTTTGCAGCACATAGAGCTTAGTTTGAAAAAATATGTATGTATATCTTAGTCTAGATATAGAAACTTAGAAACCCCTAAACAAGAATAAAGTTTGCTGTTGTTTCTGTGTGGCATTGATACTATTGACCCATGGCCATGAGGACGTGCTCTGAATTGTTTTGTTTTGTTTTAATATAAATGATGAATCCTTTTGCAAAAGAAACAGATTATCCTGGCCAAAATAAGGTATCCTTGGACCAGAAATAGCTGCCATGTTTTCAGCTGAGTTAACAATAACAGAAACAAAACATGTAAAATTTTGGCAGTTACCAAATTCCTTACTTAAAAGTTAAAGCTTCACTAGCATTGATGGATGGGGATGGGGAACTTGTTGCAATCAAAATTTAAATTTAGATGTCTTAGCCAAAAATAATGTATTTGGTACTTATTCCTGAGATTTTCAGCCTCTTACTGTAACAAGCTATGATGTTTCCAGTAATGCCAGGAATCAAGAAGTTTTCAGAATCAGTAATACTTAACTATGTGGATTAAAAACTTCACATAGCTTTATGAGTATTAGGTAGAGAAATTAAGAATAAAATAATCAAAAACATGGAACCAGGGGGTCATGGTAGAAAACTTGTCTCCAGGAAATATATCATAGTATTAGTTATGTTTCCACAATGCAAGAAATTAAAATCTATTTGGAGAAGTAAATGAAACACACATGAAAATACTTACAAAGATGGCACATCTCTTGGTATATGTCTCTAGAGATAGGAATAGAAGTAGAAAAGAATTAACAAATTAAAGAGTTATTTTAAATGAGGGACTCATTCAGTCATCCCGTCACTTCATTCATCACTATCTTCCATCAACACAACATTTATACATTCATTGCTTCATTAAACATTTACTGATTGTTGGATTCTTGCCAAAGTGTGGTTACTTAGGCTACCTCGCTGACAAGACACAATCTCTGACCTTAAGAAGTACATAGTCAAAAAAGAGAGATAGATAAGGAAACCCTAAAGTTGCAGTAGAGAATGAAAATATAACCATAGAATCATACACAGAAATTGAGCAATAGAAGAAAACAAGGGACTGGTAATACTGGTGGATGGGTCAGGAAAGGATATTTATGGTTCTACATTGCTAGAATAAGCCTGTGTGTTGAGGAATCTGTAGGGTTAAAAATTTAAAACATGCTGATTAATAGGAGAAAGCATTCTTAAAATTATATCAATGAGGTTAAAGAGGAGGTTCACAGAAAAAAGAAGATTGTAGTGGTTTTAAAAAATATGTGAATATCAATGAAAATGCTGCGATGAGTCACAGAAGGATGGTGGATGCAGAAGCTTGACTGTTAGTGTATCAATTCTGTATTGTTATATAACAAACTATGCCAAACTTTAGTGACTTAAAATAACTGTAGACTTAATTATTGTTCATAATGCTGTGGATTGGAAGTCCAGGCATTTTTTCTGCTGATGTCACCTAGGATCACTCACACAGCTGTGATTATCTAAAGACTTGAATGGGTTGGAGAGTTTAACATGACCTCAGAGCTAGCAGGTGGTGTTGGCTGTCAGATGGGTTGCCTGAGTTCTCATCCACATGGACTCTTATCCTTTAGTAGTCTGAGCTTTTTCACAGCGTGATAGTTTCAGGGTTCCAAAGGATCAAGAATGGAATCTGTAACATCTTTTGTTTTTTTTTTAAGATTTCATTTTTTTAAAGTAATTTCTATACTGAACATTGGGCTCAAACTTACAATCTCAAGATCAAGAGTCACATTGCTCTACTGACTGAGCCAGCCAGGCGCCCCTGTAACAGCTCTTAAGTATAGGATCTGAAATTTCAACAGTGTTAATTCTGCTACATCCTATGGGACAAAGAAAATCACAAAGGCAGCTTTAATTCAGGAGGGAAGAAAAGTAGACAAATGAGAAATGTGGTTTTATAGTGATTTAGGTCAACATTATATAGGAACTCTCCAGTAAGTTAGAATTTTAAGTTAGGAAGGATAAACCAATGGGTATAGAATTAAAAGCAAGAAAAGAACAGGTTCTTAATTATAGGTGTGGGGACACTGACACTGGCAACAAAGGAGCCATAACGTAGCTTGAAGACAGCTAATGGAATGAATGAGATGGTAGATGACAAAAAGTGAAAGATACAGTCTGTCAAGGATGAGGTTTACTCTACCTGTAAGAATTGGACAGAACTCACAAGCAATTGTTCGGTGTTTGAGATTAAGTTGAATGAGATAGACAATTCACATTCCTTGTCTTACCAGTTTTCTGATGGCAACAGTCTTGGACTAATAATGAGTATAGTATGAGATTTAATTGATGACAGAAGTTTGTCTCCCTTTATATTTACTATACTACATTATGATTGGACTAAGATGTATCTCTTCATTATTAACAAATTGTTTAAGTAGCTAATTTAGTCTAGGATTTAGGTTAGTAACATACACACCAACATTCAAAGAACAACATTTGAATAATTTTTAAGAAATTATTTGCTACAATAAAATATTAGCAAACCAAATTCACCAACATATAAAATTTATACACTATGACCATGTAGGATTTATTCCAGGAATGTAAGGTTGGTTTAACATGCAAGAATCAATTAATGTAATAAATTGTATTAATAGACTAAAGGATAAAAAATCATATAATCATAGCAATAGATGCAGAAAAAATATTTGACAGAAACAAAGTTCATTTATAACAAAATCCTCAATAAACACAATCTGATAAAAGTCACATATAAAAGACCTATAGTTGGGGTGCCTGGGTGACTTAGTCGGTTAAGTGTCCCCCTTCAGCTTAGGTCATGATCTCATGGTCCTGGGATGGAACCCCACATCGAGCCCCTCATCAGGCTCCTTGCTCAGTGGGGGGTCTGCTTCCCCCCTCTCCCTGTACCTGCTGCTCCCTCTGCTTCTGCTCTCTCTCTGTCTCCTTCTTTCTCTCTCTCTCTCAAATAAATAAAACCTTTTAAAAAATAAATGAAAGACCTACAGTTAACATCATAATTATGAAAGACTGGATGCTTTCCCTGTAAGATCAGAGAAAAGACAAAGATGCTCACTTGCACCTTTTTATTTTTAAGTAGGCTCCATGCCCAGTGTTGAGCCCAACTCAGGGCCTAAACTAACGACCCTGAGATCAAGACCTGAGCTGAGATCAAGAATCAGACGCTTAACCAACTGAGCCACTGAGCCATCCTCCCACTTGTGCCACTTCTATTCAACATTGTTCTGGAGGTTCTGGAGAGTGAAATCAGGCAAGAAAAAGAAATATAGGCATCTATACTGGAAAGAAAGAAGTAAGATTTCTTTATT
This sequence comes from Ursus arctos, assembly GCF_023065955.2. NCBI lineage: Eukaryota > Metazoa > Chordata > Mammalia > Carnivora > Ursidae > Ursus > Ursus arctos. Next base: position 26,866,067 of record NW_026622985.1, on the reverse strand, counting down.
AATGATAATATGGATCTATATATAAAATTCCTAAAGAATCCTTTCCCCAATCTATCTAGAACTAATAAGCAGTTCAGAAAGTTCACAGGTTACAAGATTAGTATATACTAAAATCAACTGTATTTCAACATGCAGTTGGTAAACAATCCAATAATAAAAACAAGAATGCACTTCCATTCACAATGCTTTCAAAAATAGCAAAATACCTAGGAATAAATTTAACAAAAGAATTGCAAAAACAGTTCACTGAAAGTTACAAAACAACATTGAAATAACTTAGAGAAGACTTAAATAAGTAAAAACATCCTCTGTTCACAAATTGGAAGATTTAATATTGTTAGGATGGTAATTCCCTCCATTTATCAATAGATTTAATTTAATCCTTGCCAGAGTTACAGCAAGATTTTTTTTGTTCTTTGCAGAAATTGGTAAACTGATTTTAAAAATTTAAAAAACCCAGAAGACTTAAAATCATCAAGACAGTTTTGAAAAAGATGAACAAAGTCAGAGTGCTTTCATTTTCTGATTTTAATGCTTAAAGTTATATATATACATATGTATTTATACTATTTTATATTTTATATACTATTATATATTTTACGTATACTATTTACTATACTAAATATATATATATATATATATATACACACACACAAATAGTACATAGTGTAAGATATATATATGTATAGATACACATACAGTTATACATATAGATACCTTTGGCATCATGATAAACGTAAAGATCAATAGAATGGAAGTCCAGAAATAAGCCATAACATTTATGGTCAAGAAAACTCTTAACTTTTCAACAAGTGTGCCAAGGCAATTCAGTAAGAAAAGCACAGTTTTTTCAACAGTTGAACTCCATTGGCAAAAGGATTAATTTTGACTCTTGCGTCATACCACAAACAAAATAACAGAGTGGATTATAGGGGCACCTAGGTGGCTCAGTTGATTAAGCGTTTGACTTTTGATTTTGGCTCAGGTCATGGTCTCAAGGTTGTGAGATCGAGCCCAGCCAACAGGCTCTGCACTGAGAGTGGAGTCTGCTGAAGATATTCTCTCTCCCTCTCCCTCTACCGCTCCACCCCTAAAAAGATAAAAATAAATAAACATAAATAAAAATTAAAAAATAAAAACTAAATTTAAAAAAATGGATTGTGAACTTACATATAAGGGCTAAAACAATAAATTTTTTAGAAAAAAAAACACAGACGAGAAATCTAAGACCTTAGATTAGGCAAAGATTTCTTAAGGTAAAACACCAAAACCTTTGTACATAAAAATAAATAAACAAATAGGACCTCATCAAAATTTAAAATGTCTGTACTTCAAAAGAAAGCATTATGAAAGTATACTAACAAACAATAAGCTGGAAGAAAATATTTAAAAAGCACAGATCTGATAAACTTTTTGTGTTTAGAATAAACAAAGAATAAACCACTTAATAATAAGATAAATTCCAATAAAAAAATAGACAACAGATTTGAATAGTCACCAAAGAAAATATATAAATATACAATAAGCATATAAACATATATTCAGCATCATTAGTTATTAGAGAAATTAAAATTAAAATCACAATGAGATACCATTTCCTACACACTGTTACTGCTAATGTAAAAAAAGAAAGCAGATGATAGCAAATGTAGTTGAGGATCGGAGAAATAGAGACTCTCATACTTGTTGATGGGAAGATAAAATTTCACAGCCAACTTGGAAAGCAGTTTGCCGGGTTTTTTAAAAGTTAAACATAAATTCACCATACAACCCAACATACTCCACTCTTAGGTATCTAAGAGAAATAAAAACATATGCCCACACAAGAGACTTGCACATAAATGTTCATAGAAGCATTACTAATAATAGTCACAATTGGAAATGACCTAAATGTCCATCTACTAGTGATGAAATAGACAAAATGTTGTATATTCATACAGTGGAATATGAGTTGCAGTAGAAAGGAATGAATTGCTGATAAAAGCTACAACATGGATGAAACTCAAAAACATGCTCAGTGAATTTTCAGTCATAAGAGACCAGATACAATATGATTCCATTTATATGAGTGAAAATTCAGTTATGATGGTGTTTGTATAACTTAGCAAATTTACTAAAAACAGCTTAATTGTATTCTTGAAAACATAAGTAAAATATGTCTCAAAGTTAAAAAAGTATATAAATGAAACAAAGCCATTTTATTGAACACCCAACCTGAGTTGGACCACACAGAAAAATAAGATTGACAACCAGTGGAAAGTTCTCTAGACTAGATGTCAAAATATGAGATTCTTGGTGCCAGCTTCTCCTTGCCAATAAAAATGTTGTGTTTGCAAGTACCTTAACATTTCTGAACCTTAGTGGCTCCATCTATTATAAAAGTAAGTTGGGATAGGTGATTCCTAAAATCCCTAATTACCTATAAAATTCCACGAGTCTACTCATTTCTTAAAAATTATAGGAAGCAAAAAAAATTATAGGAAGCATCCATAAAATCATAGGACAGAGTGTTAATCTCTGAAGTAATATTTACCACAACTTCACCAATTTTCTTTCTTTAGCAATTTCATGTTTTTAAAATGTACTTGGGTATGTAATTTCTAATTCTTTGGACCAGCTGCATTTCATTATATAGTACCCACTATATGTATGAATGCTATGGAAAAATATTAAAATATATAATACCACCTCAAAATAATCTTTCATTTTCAAAATGGATGCCATAATGAATGATATATAATTTGTAGAAAAATGTTAGAAGTGATGGCTCACGGTAAGAGGTACAATAAAACACTAGAATTATTTCAGGGCCAGAAAAGATGGCTTAAAACTGGAGGAGAAGAAAAGCCTTTGTGGGTGAAATATAATTTGAATTGGACCTTAAAGAATAGACAAGATTCATGTATATGAAAATGTGAAGAAATTGTATCCATTTGGAAAAATTACATGAGTAAATATAGGAAAATTCAGAGAAAATATTACAAGTGGGCTGTATAGGAATGAAAAAGTGAAGTAAAAAGGTATAAAGTTGGATATTAAGTTTGAGCTGGATTGTGGAAGATTTTGAATGTTAGGAGGCCTTTCATTGATTCTTGATGGGTAATTCTCACCAACTTTTTTTTAATTGAGACTTTATATTTTTAGAACAATTTAAGATTCATAGCAAAATTGAGAGGTGTGTGCACATGCATAGACTCCTTCATTGTCAACATCACTCAGCAATGTGGTATTTTTTTTTTTAAGGATGAACCTACATTGATATATCATAATCAACCAAAGTCCATGGTTTACATTAGGGTTTACTCTTGGTGTTGTACATTATGTGGATTTGGACAAATGTATAATGACATGTATCCATTGTTTGGTAACATACAGGGTGGTTTCAATGCCCTAAAAATCCTCTGTGCTTCACTTATTCATCTCTGCCCCTCTTCAACCCTGGTAACCAATGATTTTTTTTTTACTGTCTCCATAGTTTAGCCTTTTCCAAAATGTCATGTAGTTGAAACCATGTAACAGTAGATAGCCTTTCAGATTGGCTTCTTTCACTTAGGAATATGCATTTAAGTTTCCTCATTGTCTTTTCACGACTTGATTGTTCATATCTTTTTAATGCTGAATCATATTGCGCTGTATAGATGTACCACAATATATTTATTTACCTAATGAAGGACATCTTAGTTGTTTCCAAGTCTTGGCAACTATGAATAAAGCTGCTATAAATATCCACGTACAGATTTTTATGTGGCTGTAAGTTTTCAGTTCTTTTGGTTAAATAATAAGCAGTGCGACTGCTGGATCTTATGGCATGTTTAATTTTGTAAGAAAACACCAAACTGTCTTCCAAAGTGGCTATACCATTTTGCATTTTCACCAGCAATGGAAGTTCCTGTAGCTCCACATCTTCACCAGCATTTGGCGTTGTAGTATTCGATTTTAGCCGTTCTAATAGGCATATAGTGGTATCTAATTGTTGTTTTGATTTGCATTTCCTGATGATACATCACATGAAACATCTTTTCATATGCTTGTTTGCCATCTGTATTTCTTCTCTGGTGAAATGACTGTTAAGATCCTTGGACCATTTTTTAATTAGGTTGTTTTCTTGCTGTTGAGTTTTAAGAGTATTTGTACATTTTGGATAACAGTCCTTTATTAGATGTGTCTCTTGCAGATATTTTCTGTGGTCTGTCTTCTAACTGTCTTGACATTGACTTTAACAGAGCAGGAGTTTTTAACTTTATTGAAGCCCAGTTTAGCATTTACTTTTCTCATGGATTATAACTTTGGTGTTATAACAAGTCATTGCCATACCCAAGGTCATCTAAATTTTCTTTGATGTTACCTTCTGAGAATTTTATAGTTTTGTGTTTTATATATCCATTTGAGTTAATTTTAGTGCAGGGTGTAAGGGTATAATGTATCTAGATACATTTTTTGCACATGGATATTCAGTTGGTCAAGCACCATTTTTTGAAGAGATCAACTTTGCTCCATTATATTGCCTTTATACCTCTGTCAAAGATCAGTGGACTGAATACATGGAAGTCTGTTTCTGGTCTCTCTATTCTGTCACATCGATCCATTTGTCTGTGCTTTCACCTATACCACACTGTTTTGATTACCATAGTTTGAAGTTGGGTAGTGTCAGTTCTCAACTTTGCACTTCTTCAACATTGTGTTGGCTATTTTGCATCTTTGCCTTTTCATGTAAGCTTTAGAATCAGTTTGTTGATATCTATAAAATCACTCGATGGAATTTTGATTGCAATTGCAATGAATCAATTTGGAAAGAACTGGCATTTTGACAACATTTAATTTTCCTATTCACGAATATGGACTATATCTCCATTTATTTATTTATTCAGTTCATCAGGGTTTCGTAGTTTTCCTCATTTAGATCTTGTGCATATTTTATTTGGTCTGTTAACTTTTGAGTAGCAGAGTAAATTTATCAGAAGTTTGCTTCAAGAAAATTAATCTAATTGCCTGAAAAAAGAGAAATTGGAAGTTGTAAGGCTGGTTGGAATGCAAGACAATAAAGATGTGAAATTGATTAATTGTAGTGAAAGAAAGTGTGACATAGATGTAACTGATGTTGCTGAGGTAGACTTAATAGAATTTGTTATTACTTATATAAGACCAAAAGATGCTGAGTAATAACAGACAGTAGTATAAATTCTTTAACTGTTATCTCATTCAATTGTCCAAAGCATTGAATAGAAGTAAGAGCTATTATCCTCACTTTATAGATTGGAAAACACACAGAAAATAATCCAAGGGCAAATAGGGTACACAATATAGCAAAGTTCATTTGAGATGGAATAAGAAAAATTGAGTTTGGATAGCTTGTTTTGTCTTCCCTTAGCATGTGTATGTTGTGTCTGTTTCTCTTTTGTGAGCTCAGTGCTCATAAAGCATGTTGGAAAAAATGACTTTCATACGGAAGCTAAGAATTTTTATTTTTTATTTTTTAAGATTTTATTTATTTATTTGAGAGAAAGACAGAGACAGAGCATGAGTGGGGGAGGAGACAGAGGGAGATGGAGAAGAAAACTCCCCACTGAGCAGGGAGCCCAGAGTGGGGCTCGATCCCCTGAGATCGAGACCTGAGCCAAAGTCAGACGCCTAACCGACTGATCCACCCAGGTGCCCCCGAAGCTAAGATTTTTTAAATAAAAATCCCCATTGAAATTCTTGGACTATATGTTGACTAACTGAACATAATAAAAAAAATTTTCAGAAAAAAAATTCTTGGACTATAGTGCAAGTAAGTCACATGGCTAATTATTGTCACCTTCTTCACAGTAGAGCTTTTTAATAAGAAATTCCATCCTCCTATAAATGGGCAGTGTCTTCTATACCTTTCAAGTTGTATATGCTGTATATATCATTAAAATCATGTAGAAAAAAGTGATAATGTGGAGAATGTTTTACAATTTTTATGAAAAGGAGATTAAATAAGTATATTTATAAACTGTGTATGCATGTGTGCACATATGTGTAAATCTAAAAAAATAAGTAAAAAGGTATACACAAAACTTTAACTTCAGTTATCTCCTTATACTGAGGTTATAAATATATATTTTTTCCATTTTGGGCTTTCTTGTATTTTCTAATGATCTGACATGTATTAATTTAGCCTTTTTTAAAAAGACTTTATAGATTTCATTCTAACAAAATAATTGATGAACTGTTGATGAACTATATAATTAAATTATTGAAGTTCCATGCTGCTTCTAGTTACTTTGTTCCTAAGTAGAATTGTCATCTCTCAGAGTTATACCTCTTGCCTCTTCCCTTCCTGTTATCTCATTATTAATTTTTGCATTCATTGCATTTGCTAATTATTATTTTCACCACTGTAGCTAGGACTGCTTGTTGTCTATCCAATATCCATCTGTTCTTCTTTCTTAAAAATAGAACTTTGATTTTGTTGAGAGTGACACAGCACCCAGTTAAAAACCAAACAAAAAAATGAAACAAAAGAACAACAGCCACCACCTATGCATCCATACCTCCCCTGAAGATAGACGTGTGTAAAGTCTGGTCCATATGCTATGTGTGGGAGCAGTTAATAGGAACTTGTCATAAGCTACTTAAAGAGGATTCAGACTCAGCAGGCACATGTCCTAAATTATGCCTTTGTATTTCCTTTTTATTTCAATATGAAATTCAGACATGATGGCTGGTGATGCAATAAGCATATTATTTTATTTACTTTGAAAAATACTCTTGAACTTAATCTTCTAATTTAATGTAATAATACTTCTTCTTTTTTTTTTTTTTTTTTAAGATTTTATTTATTTATTTGACAGAGAGAGAGACAGCCAGTGAGAGAGGGAACACAAGCAGGGGGAGTGGGAGAGGAAGAAGCAGGCTCCTAGTAGAGGAGCCTGATGTGGGGCTCAATCCTGTAACGCCAGAATCACGCCCTGAGCCGAAGGCAGACACTTAACCGCTGTGCCACCCAGGCGCCCCTAATGTAATAATACTTCTAAGAGTTATACTTCTATTAGGCCATTATCACCTGCCTACTGTTGGATACCCCAGGATTAATTAATCACAAAATATACTCCATGTGATGGAATAAATTGAACACTTAGTTGGAGTTTTTATCCTTTACATTAAGGCTACAGAGGGACAAAAGCAGGAATTTTACTTGGGCACAGTTGATGTTGAGATGTTCTTTTGAGTAAGAATTGTGTCTGCTTTAATTTTTTTGTAAGGATATTTTGAGTCATAATGATAACTCTGCATAATTATAAGAAAAGATGATAATAATAACTGTAGTTTATTGAGTAGTTGAGTATTCTAAGTTGAACAAATTAAGTACATCATATTATTTAATTCTTACACCAACTACTATTAAGTGGTCATATTAATTTGCACATTTCATTAAGAAACAGAAGCACATATATACTAAGCAACTTGCCAAAGGTCATACAACTAAGAAACGGTAAGCTGGAATTTGGCCAAATTATACTTGAACTTCCAAGATTTGCTAAGGTAAAACCCCTATGCTAGTCTCTTACCATGTTTCCATTTTCTTTGATCAAAGTATATTCTTTGACACCATAAAATGGTGTCAAATTGGGGCGCCTGGGTGTCTCAGTTGGTTAAGCTTCTGCCTTCAGCTCAGGTCATGATCCCAGTGTCCTGGGATTGAGTCGTACCTCAGGGGCTCTGTGCTCAGCGGGGAGCCTGCTTCTCCCTCTCCCACTGCCCCTCCCCACCCCAACCTGGCTAGTGCTCTCTTTCACTATCTCTCTTTCTCTCAAATAAATAAAATCTTTTTTTTAATCGTGACACATTATCTGCATGTAATTTAAAACAAAGGAATCTTAACTTTCACTCGTTTTCATAGTAATTTGACCATTAAGGGATCATCACTGCTCTAGGCCTAATTGAGGACCATAGCCTAGAAAAAATATTTGGGTTCTTCCTCTTCATATACTTGTGTCCAATGATAGTATTTAGGGCCTAAAGAGGCACAGGGAACTATGGGCAGTGTGAATTCTATATGTGTAAAATAAAATTGTTCTGCAGTATACCAGTTGAACTGTGCTCTTTTGATTCCTAAAATATACTAGGTTGATGGTTGTTCATACTGTCAGCACCTCATGTCTTTATAGCCTTTTTTATCCATAGTTAAAGAATTTTGAGCCTGGATTGGTAGTAAATACTCTAAATTCCCTCAACAGACGTGCATTCCATAAAAATTGGATAATAATGTAATAATAAGGAAGAGTATATACAGTTTATGTGGAGATAACTACATGATTATCTTTTTAATCAGAGTCTGATTTACATTAGTTCCACCTTGCTATGTTATGAGACACTAGGCATGCTATGACTGACTTTCCTGAACCTCAGAGAAAACTGAAGGGTCTAGTATAATCAGTAATAGTGACATTAAATTTCTTAAACATACAGTGCAGTTACAGAAAACATGTATAATTACAGCTGCTATAATAAAGGATCAAATAGAATTATGAAACTTTCTGAATTATTTTCTGTACAGTTTTAGTACTTTGTTTTCTACCTAAATTCATTCACTTGCTTTTCATAAGTGCTGTTTTTGCAGAATTTCATGATCAGCAGTCTCGTGTTCCACATCTGTGTAGAAAAGCCTACCCAGGGAGTTGCTTTAGCATTAGACACATGATTAGACACTGATAGACACATGGCATTTAGTAATACCATTAACATACTCTGCACTACACAATGGCAACAGATGTCTTAAGTTCTAACAACTAATCAAAAAGTAAATCAACCAACATAAAAAACATCTGGAATCCTAGAAATGGAAGAATTTAGTCATAGATCATTCAATATTCTATCAAATTTGTGTTAATTTGTGAAAAGCTGTGCTGGATGTTTTTATGCAAATGAGACCAAATATACATTTTACTCTGTGATCTCCAAAACCATTTACTATAGAAAGCACTTTGTCAGATTCCGAAGCACTTCTTCCGAGGCCTGAGATAACTCAAGCTTTCAGAAATAATTCTCTTATTAAAGCAATATGTTCAAAGTGAGCAATGCAAGTCCACAGGGAACGCTGCTGAGAAAGTAATGGTCTGCTGGTGAGTTGATGGACTGCATTAGTGGTTCCAGCCAATCCGGAAGGAGGACTGACAGCAGCCCAATTTGTAATGTATTTCATATGTAGAACATACTCAGCAAAGAGCCCTAAATATTAGAACTGTGCGTTGGCTAATTAAACTCTTGGCAAATCATGGCGTTGCAACTGTGAAGTACACTCAGGCCATTACTCTCTGATCTTTGGGAACGTTCTTATCCACATATGAACAATAATCATAAAGGCAGATAGATTTACAGAGAATATATTTTCAGTTTATTTTTTACTTACATATTAACTTAATTTGGGGCTCCAGAAATTCATTTCCTGAGAAGCGGGAGACTTTGTGTTGTTGTTGTTGTTGTCGTTTAGTGCTAAAAAGAGTTAAGAATTTGGAAGTCTCTCAAGTGATTCTTAGTATTCTGAAGAAATTTTTATGGAGCTTTCAGAAATTAGTAAAATACTTTATTTCAATAAAAATCATAATTAAATCATTCCAAATGAGGAGTTTCAGTACCACAATATAGACTTTAGACAAGGTTGCAGTCCTAATAAATTTTAGTATTTAAAATGACATTATTTTTTCATCTTTTGGGCACTTCACCTGAAAATGGTGGTTAGATTTATACTGTTTATCCATTGGTAAGTAAAGGAGAATAAATAAAGATGAGTGTTACCTGTCTTTGGAATTTTCTTTTGTAAAGACAGTGAGTATTTAGCTGTGTTAAGCTGCTTCCCTGCATATTGGTGTCATAATGTCATAATTCATTAACATAGCAAAAATAACAAGAAAGTGTACTTATTAGCACACAATTTGCAAGTTGTTTTTTATCCTGGGTGATCTTAAGGCACATGTTAAACTGTGAACTCAAATTTAACACTGCATTGCTGCAGTGATTTTATATTTTGAATATAATGTAGCAGAAAAGAATTTTCGGGCTGCCCCATAACGAAACATACCAGTAAGTTGTTATGTTCTATGATGTTCAGGGTTCTCCTCTACAGTGTTATTTAATGTTTACTTAAACAGGAAAGGTAGATTACAATTATTTCTCTCTTAGCATGCCATTTTCTGCTTTGCATATTTTTATTTATATATTTTATTCCACTTCTGTTCTCCAGAGCATATAAACATAAGAGTCTTCTAGAAGTACCAAGAAATGATTTATGGTACAAATTTCAAATGTACACAAACACGAGTCTTAATAAACTAACCTTGTCAGAACATGAAAATTAGTTCAGAAAACCAATGCCCATGAAACACTTCCATTAGATACAGATTTCATTTTTCCTAAAGAATAATTGATGATTAAAGCTTATTTCCAAATACAGAAAATTCACATCAAAGAAAGAATGCTTTTTTAGGGACGCTATGTACAGGGGGAATGTAACTAATATTCCAAATGGTCACCTTTTTCAGCATATTTTTAGGAGAAAAAAAAGAAAGAAAGAAACCGAGATAATCCCAAACTATTAGACATGGGAACTTTGTATTTATAGTCTTTGCACAATCATAGAGGCCTTAATGATCCCCTGATACTATTAATTCCTCTTACAATTTTTATTAACTTGTCAAGTCCTGCACTTTGCTTCTCTTACAACATTGACACTGAAGCTGAATGATGCTCAGATTTTTATCTCATGGTATGAATAAAAAACTATGTCACAAGGGTACTTAATAAAAATGAATGTGAGATTTTACTAGAGATACGGGACTTGTCGGATCAAAGCATATCCATTTATGAATGTTATAAACTTTTGATAAAACAAGTTGTCATGTGATGGCATGTTTATTTCAGAAGCATGGATGAAAAGATAATATTTTTAATTAAAAATAATAAAAACTTTCTGCCAGCAGGTGGGCATTAGTGTTGGGGCATGTGGCTAACAGCTGGACGTTATTAAATATATATGAACTTGTGCATCTCATTGGTGATTCTTTAATAAAGCTATCTATTTTTTTTCTTTCATTGTTAGTGTGGAAGGGTCACACATTTGTACTCACATGGACAAACAGATGTCAGTTTTAAATTTTTTTTTCTCTAATTGTTGTAATCTTTCTCACAAACCACATACTTTTTAGTTAATGGAGAACCATAAACTTGTCAGTAAGATTATCTTAGTCGTTCCCCGTTAAGCTGTCAGTCAATGTAAGGTTCCAGTCCCTGAGGGATTGTTTCTGTCCTTCCCTTCTCCTTCCAAGATGCATGGTTGTGAGGTGAACTTTTCCAGTTCTTAGGGGGAAGGTAAGGTTCATCTCTGATTGGTTCTATCCTCATCTCTGCTGTCTAGTCTGACTCTTAAATGTTAAAGCTGACCATGTACTCTGTTACTCTCTTTCCGTTCCTGCTGTCATAGCAACAGTGCTCTCCAAGGCAAATTATGCAACTAAGATGATACTATCCTCATCGTACTTGATCATTCTAAGCTTTATGCAATCGTTCCCAGCTAAATTTTTCACTTTTATCTCCAAACCATGCTAGAAAAATTTGGCTGTCGTATGAAGCAGTACAACACAGTTTCAAGAGACTAAAACTCAAAATGATTTGAACAAACAAAAAGATGAATTTTTCATGTCACAAGGGCAATTGCTGAGTAGGGCAGAGGTCTCATTGACGACTGCATTAAGGACTTGAGAAGCTTAAGGACCCCCTTCATCTCTTTTCTGTCTGTGCTACTGTCAATGTGTTGATTTCATTCTGAAAACTTCTCCAAGAGGTCAGCAATCTCTCCCCTGGTTAGCTGTGAAGATGTGGTATTCTTAACAGACTTGTGTACAAGACCCAGTTTGAAAAATATCAGGGAAGCCTTTCAGTTGCTTCACCTTAGGCCATTCACTTATTGTTTAGCAGGTAGGCAGTTTCCAATGCAGGTCATACAAGAATCACCTTTGAAAAAGCATTTCATAGGGAAAGGAGTAGAAGAAAGTGTTGAAATAGACATCAGGATTATACATGCCCCTCAGTGTAGATAATTAATCATTTCATTTTCCATATTTTTAGTAGAATGTATCCATTTTCCTTAATTTCTTCCAGAATCTTTGACTTATACCTTAGACTAAGTACCCTTTTCTTAGTTTTTAGTGAAATGTCACAAGATTGGCTCTCTTCACTCTTAAAATAAACATGACTTGGCCCTGCTTCCTCCTCCAACCTCATCTCTATAGCTCTTGTGGATCTTTTTTCTTGTTTCTGAAAACATACTGACCTCTTTCTTGTTGGAAGTCTTTTTACCATACTTTTTACTCTTCCTGGCATGTTTTTCCCATTGGTTATTAGCTCCTTCTCAGCTTTCATTTCTAAGCGAAAATATTATCCCAGAGAGACCAACCCCTACCACCTTAATTATAATCTTTATTCACCTGTTGATTCACTCATTATTTATCTCTTCCAGTGGGCAGTAAAATCCACAAATACGAGAACCGTGCTTCTGACCTGCCATTCTATCCCCAGAGGTTTGCCTCAAGCCAGGCTTATGGCAATCTGTAAAAGCCATTTGTCGACTCAATGGTTAATTGTTAAATTTGACACTTTCCTACTTTCACCTTAATTTGTTGCAGCACTTCTTCATCAACCCTGTTCTTCTTTGGCTTCTGTATCAATAATCTGTCCTGCCTTCTATCAGTATTTTGTTTGCAATTCCTTTCATTTTTTTCCTCTTCCTCACAAAACATTAGTGTTCTGGCAATCCTTATTTTCTTCTCAAACTATGTGCTTTGACAAATCTGATTCTTTTTTATGATTTTAACTACTGCTTACATGCTTAGTGTTCAGCAGTATTTGTTTTTGGTTCTCTTGATCATCAAAATCATTCTCTGTTTTGTTGATTGACTATCTCTTTTAAGTATTATTAAATGAAACTCAGCATTCTCTACCCTTTTCAACAACTTCACCCTATTTTCCAAAACTAAGAGGCCAGTTACCCAAGCCAGAAACCAAGAAGTTTCATCCAGTGGTCTCACTCCATTCCACCATTTGCTAGTTATGCTTGTATTAACATATTCTCTCACCAGTATTCATTAAGTTGTCTTAGTTTTGCCTTCTATATAATTCTAAAATGTGTCCTCTCTTCATAATAGTCCCTAACTGGTCTCCTTATCTCATGGTATTGCCCATGATGAGCAATTCTGAGTATTGCCACCAAAGTGGATTTTCTGATCATAAATTTGCCTCTCAGGGTTTAAATATTTCAGGTGTTTCCTGTTGTCTTTGGAATATTTCTCAGTAAGCTATGTAAAATACTTTCTAACCTAATTTCCAGATAATTATCAACAAACCTGTTGATATACACCAAATCGTATGTAATCTCTTAAATATTTCAAGTTCTCTCATGTCTCTGTACCTTTTGCAGTCAGTCGGCTGATCTAAAAATTACCAATCCAGACTCAGTATGGAACACCTTTCCCATAAAACCATTTCCTGGTTATCATAGCTCAAGATGACTTTGTGTCTCCTGTTTACTGTTGTAGGATTCTGTATGTCTACCTAAAAAGGCAATTTATCACCTGCATCTGAATCATTAATTTGAATTCATGTATCCTCTGCACTAATGAGCATTTGGTTAAAATCAGAACTTTGTTACAACTCTAAGTGACTGCTCACGTTCTCCACTGAACTGGACTTATCCAGTGTAAAAGAACAGAACTCATTCACAGAATTTAAAATGAAAAAAGAGGCTTAATATTATATAGTCTCAGGAATCTTACCTCTTCAAATCCTAGAAAACTAGTATCAAACTCCTCAGTTCCAAGACCAGAGGAAGTCCAAGCTCTCCTCCAAGGATTCCTTGTAGGAAATTACCATATTGATGCAAACTTGAAAACCCATCTCTTCTCCATTGCCCCCTCATTGGACACATACACAATAGATACACAATCTCTCCCACACAAAACTTCACAAGTCTGTTGGATAGTACTGAAGTACCAAGGGAGAGGCTATATTTCATGCAAAAGAAATTCATAATCTTTGTATAAAACTTCTATTACAGCAGTCTACCCTTATCCTTGGTTTCACTTTCTGTAGTTTCTATAGTTTCACTTACCCATGGTCAACAGTGGTCTAAAAGCAGATGATCCTCCTTCTGACATGTCATCAGAGAGTCAATAGTGGCCTAAGACTACATCACAATGCCTACATCATTCACTTTACTTCATCTCGTTATGTAGGCATTTCATCATTTTGCATCATCACAAGAAGGGTGAGTACAGTAAGGATAAGATATTTTGAGAGAGACCACAGTCAAGTAACTGTTATTATGGTATATGGTTACAGTCACTTTATTTTATTATTAGTTATCGTTAATTTCTTATTGTGCCTAATTGATAAATTAAACTTTATCATATGTTATCTATGTATAGGAGAAAAAATATAGAGGATTTATGGGATTCTGTACTATCTGCAATTTCAGGCATCCACTGGTGGTCTTGGAACATATTCCTCTTGGATAAGGGAGGGGTTCCTGTACTGAAAATCTCTTTAAACCTCTCGTCCACCAGAAATATCTTTCTTTGTCCTTTTTGCTTTCCTGCAGTTTTTAACCTCTTCTTACTACTCTTTCTCTCTCTCTCTTTTTTAGAAGATTTTATTTATTTATTTGAGATAGAATGAGAGTGAGAGAGAGAGAGTGTGAGAGAGAGCACAGGGGAGTGGACAGAAGGAGAGGGAGAAGCAGGCTCCCCATTGACCAGGGAGCCCAATGCAGGCTCAATCCCAGGACCCTGGGATCATGACCCAAGCCGAAGGCAGACGCTTAACTGACTGAGCCACCCAGGGCCCGTTGTTACTACTCTCTTGACTATGTTTTTCTCATTGTGTTTTCTCAGGAGCTCCAAATGTCTCTTCTTCTATTAACCAGAACAAGTGAGTTCAATCCAACTTGCCTTTTAAAACTTGTACCCCCAAACCTAAGAAACTGTTTTATGTATTTTGCCAAAGATTAGTTCCTAACTCCTCCATGATATAGAGAGTAAACTTGGGCAAGTTACTTAAACTCTTGGTATTTTGGTTTTCTTATCTGTATAATAGGGATAAAAGTAATAATTACTTCATGTGTTTATCTTCCTGATTAAATTACTTAATACATGTAAACTTAAACAATGCTAGCAATTATGTGCTTATTCAGTGTTAATCATTGCAATTGCTGTGGTTGTTTATACCTCCTTGGAAATCTCTATGGTTATACAGGCTTTTTTTCTTGCTATTATTATTATATCCTTCTCTTTCTCCTTGCTTTCTTCCCCTACTTCCCTTCCCCTCACCATTTTTTGCTGTTAAATAAAACTAGTATGGAATCTCACAGAAAATTGCAGCTAGAAAGGTTGGGTCATATGAGAACAAGAAAATAGCAAGAAATGCATTTTTTTTTCTTTCTGCTCTGGTAATGACTTTGACCTCTGCTTCTCCCCCCACCCCCGTTTTTTTGTATGCTTTATTAATCTTTTTGCATATGACACATAACACAAACACAATGCCACTCCAGAATAGTGGTCTAAAATCCCAAATCTGCATATCCCTATCTACTCACTTCAGGTTTCTGGGAGAGAAAATCTAATTGGCACATGTTATGTCAAGGGTCCATCAATTATCCAATTATCTGTTTCTGAGATGAGTAAGTTGTCCAAAAACAAACAAACAAACAAAACCAGAACCATTGGCTTCTTTTAGAAACACTCCTTGTATGTACTTGTGCACCTGGCCTTTAGGAAATGCCTCTTGTTTATCTTTTATCCCTAGCATTAAGCACAGTCTTGGCCTATAGATAATATTCAATAAACGTTTATTGGGAGAATCAGGTATTTGCTTTGTGCTGAATTTAACTCACTAGTAAATTTTGTTAAAGTTACATTCTAGGGTTTATGTTATTAATAAGCTGAACTATTCTTACATATTTAAGTGACTTTTAATTAAAAAAATAGGTGTGGTTGATGGGGAAGTTTGAAGACGCTATCAAGGATGAAGTAAGTTAATAGAGAATGAGAGGGAAATAAAGGAAAAGATAGAATATTCCAACAGAAGGGGTGCCTGGCCAACCAACTCTTGGTTTCAGCTCAGATCTGATCTCAGGGTCGTGGGATTGAGCCCCATGGAGGGCTCAGCTCTAGGCATGGAACCCGCTTATAATTCTCTCTATCCATCTCCCTCTGCTCCTGTGTGTGTTTCCTCTCTCTCTCTCTGTCTCAATTAACAGTAGTTCCATCAATTGTTCTCAGTTATCCAGAGAATTACGAGAATGAGAATTATAAACATTTTTTATATGTAATTAATCTTAAAAGTAATTTTTAGATAGTACTCGAAACATACATATTTCTTTCTTTTACCCATATCCAAATTTCTAGGAGCATGTTTCATTTTACCTATTTTTCTAAATATTTTAGAAATTTTATTTTTCTAAGATTTTATAAATTTCATTTCATTTTGAAGCAATCTAAGCGACATGGCCAGTATTAATTTAGAAAAATTCATTTATAAGGTCTTAGAACTAAACACATTTTGTTGCAATTCAAGGTACTTAATTTTACAATTGTCTGAACAGTGAGTAGAATAATAACACAGAGGAAACAGGCAGAAGAGAATCTTTAAATATACACATAAATAATTTTTTAGATTTTTTAGTCCCAATTCTTAGTCACATTTGTTACCAACCAGAAGTCAAGCCAGGTCTTAATTATTAGTGTATTGATAAGGAATAAAACAAAAAAACAAAAAACTAAACTAAATAGCAGCAGTGGAATAGGAAAAAGTGATTGGCAGCTTCTAGGGGAACAAAACCTTCACTACAGGAAATGAATGCCATTCCATTTCGATTTTACAAACAAATAGCTTAATTGAAAAGATTCTTAGTGTGTTGGAAAACCTGATCTCCCATTACGTATTTCTTGTTCCATATACCATTCCTAAAGGATTTAATGATCCAAACCTGGTTAAAAATACTGAAATTCATCTGCCTTCAGAAATTTTTACAGATTTTCAGGTAAGTGGCTTAAATATTAGTTTTTAAGTGAATGAAGGTTGTGTGCATATATACACTTAATACATTACACACTTGTTATATCTATTAGCTTTCTTATTAAATTAAAATCAGTTACTATTTTTTAATCACTAAATATCAGGTATATATAACATAAATGTCTTTCTAAACATTTTAGGTTGTTGAAACCACTCTCTATTTTTTCTCACAACTTAGAAACCTATTCCTAGATGATAAGAGTACAATATAAACAAATACCTTTGCTCTTCCACATTTTTCTTTTCCAAAGGGACTCCTGGAAATTGCCCAGGGGAATTATCACTTGTTATGTTGAAAACCATGTGAAAACCAAAGAACTAGTTAACTTTTGTCTAATAAATTTTGGTTAAAATTTATGTTATACGTAAGTTATTTAGCATAACACTAAAACTGTCCATAGACAAACATTGTGACAAGCAAGTTTGCAAAAACAAATTACATTTGTCTTGCAATAGTCAAAATACTTGTTGTTTGTTCTTTCTCCCTCTGATGTCAGAATCCAAAATTTCCTAGAGTCCACGTGAAGGTCTTTCTGATAAATGCCCCACAGTTGACACCTCATCTCTAACATACTCTTCTCATCAAAATACATCTTACCAGTTTCTTGATGCCACATTCTCTGCACTCTAAGATTATTTTCTTGTTAAAATATTCTGCTTTTACATTTCTACACAAAAAGAGATAAAAACAGCTTAGCCATAGAATAGTGTACATTCCAGAATCACCCGTTTGGTCACCCAAAAGAAATACAAAGCAATTCCATACTTTGTTTAGGACACTTGGAAGACATGGCAACAAATCCAGCACCATTTATAGCAATAACTTCTTAATATCTTATTTTTCTCTCCTATCTTTTTCCTCTCCTACCTCTAATAGGTGAGGCTTTCTTCTTGGGCTACTCCTTCCCATACATACTGTTATCATTTCTCTCACTCTTAATATTTAATTGATGAGTCTCTTTTCCTCCCCTATTTTGCTTTTCTTTCTTCCCCCTGGATACTTCTTTCTAAAACACTATTCTCAGTCTCTTGTCTCAGTCAGAATCTCCATAGGTCTACAATTCTATTTAGATGACCATATAATCTTTCTCTCTAGACTGGAGTTTGATACTAAATTCTACACTCTGTATTTTAAGTGCATACTTCATTTGGCTCTGGCATCTATCCATAAAGTCTCCAGGCTATATTAGTTAAATTACCATTTTCCAAACACCTGTACTTAGAATTCTTCTCTAGCTTTACCTCCTAATAATCATTTGCTATGGATATAGCTTACTAAAGCTCACATTTGCTCCATGTCTTCCATTGATATATATACCAATTTATTAAAGTTTTAATGACTGCCACCTGCATGTTTATAGCTCCTTCCTAACCCCTCTGTCAGTTTTCACACTCTTACCTCATCAGGTAAGGCTGAGAGTGTCTCAGATAGATATTATTAAGCACACAGTATTAGCCCACTGAAAACAGTGAGAGAGAGAGAGAGAGAGAGAGAGAGAGAGAGAGAGAGAGAGAAAGAGAATTTGCTCATAATTGTCCATTAAATTTGAGTAATACCAAAATCTTCAGAACATCATTCACTACTCTCATACCAGTAATCTCTAATCTGTCAACCTGGACTATTTATGGTATCAGGACATACACTCTTACATTTGTCTTTGCTTATAATATTGATATTACCTAGAATTCTCTCTTTATCTTGGTCTTTTAAACTCCTATCCATTAGTTTAAAATGATCTGAATTGGCAATTACATTATGGAGCTTTTTTTTTTTTTTTAACTCTACCTATTTAGAAAAAGTCATCCCAAAAACATTTTTCAATTTATTTTTATACTTTGTGCAATACATTTAAATTTTATTCCATGACTGCCTGTATGGTTATTAAAATAAATAATGCCATTACCAATGTAAAATTTTACTTGGCTCAGTATATTTTAATCTTATTGTTGTCTCTAAAGAGGTGAATGAGAGAGAGGGACATGAGGATTGAACTGATGAGAAGTGTCTGATGACTGTGTTCCAGTTTCCCCAAATTTCAAAATTCTATTTCATGAAATGTTTGCAGTTTATTTTGCATATATAGTACCTAAAACACCTTAACTTATTTATTCTAATATTATGAAACTAAGTATTTGGTTTATGGCCTTGGGCAATTTTTCCATATGGATTTTTTATATCATACATCATAAATTTAATAGGAAACAGTACATAAAACCTAAAAAATATTTTCCCAGGTAATATTTTAGCTGAAAACATCATTTCTTGCTATTGTGCTTTTAGTCTCCAAGAATCCAAAGCTATAGAATGAGAAAGGAACGATGCTTATTTTGTTGCTTGATAATGCTGTGAGTTTATGTATACTAATTCATTGATTTTGCACAGTTCGAATGTATTTATCTTCAGTTTTTGCTAGAAGAATTAGAGTGTGAGAGATTAATTAAGTTATACAATATTACACAGCTTCTAAGAATCCCAAGTGACATCTCCAGTCTCTGATTTTCACTGTACTGTTATCTTATCTAGACAAGGATGCTACACATTTTGAAGGTGAACACCTAGTAACAGAATGCAAAGGCTTTTGTTGTTTTTGGTTGTTATTTCTACTTTCTTATACTGCAATTATATAAAATTAATTATGGGATTGGGTAGTTAAAATGCCAAGATTTCTGTTCATTTACATAATGCTTAGCTGCTTTGTGGATACTTCCATATTAGTGGACATGAACTTATATTGATTTTTCGCTTGATGCTGTTGTGGTCAGAAAACACACTCTGTATGATTTTAGTTCTTTTAAGTTATTGAGATGTGTCTTATGGTCCAAGATATAGTCTATATTGGTAATGTTCTGTGGGTGTTTAAAAAGAATGGGTATTCTGCTATTGTTGGATGAATTGTTTTATAGAAGTCAGTTTGGTGCTGTTGATTAAAGGTATTGCTGGGCTCTTCTATATCCCTGCTATCTTCTGTTTAGTTGTTCTATTGATTATTGAGGGAAAGATGTTGAATTCTCAAACTATATTTGTGGATTCGTTTATTTCTTCTCTCAGTTCTACCAGTTTTGCCTCACGTATTTTGCACCTTTGTTGTTTGATGCATACATGTTTAGATTACTATGATTCTCTGTGGATTGGCCCTTTTATCATTATGTAGTGTCTCTCATTATCTCTGTTAATTTTCTTCAGTCTTAAGTCTTATCAGATATTAATATGATGCTTTTTCTGTTCTTAAAACTGTACAATTTCAGAGAAATACAAATACCATATGATTTCACTCATATGTGGAATTTGAGAACAAAAACAGATGACATAGGGGAAGGAAAATAAAAATAAAATAAGATGAAAACAGAGAGGGAGGCAAACCATAAGAGACTCTTAACTATAGAAAACAAACTGAGGGTTGCTGAAGGGGAGGTAGTTAGGGTGATGGGATAACTAGGTGATGGGCGTTAAGGAGGGAATTTGATGTAATGAGCACTGGGTGTTATGATGGAACTGGTGAATCACTAAATTCTACCCCTGAAACTAATAATACACTGTATGTTAATTAAATTGAACTTAAATAAATAATTTTTTTAAAAAAGAAAAAACTGTACAATGTAATAGTTTTTCTTACAGAGTATATACCTATCACCATAATCAATTATTAATAATGTTATTATATATAAAATTATATTAATATAAATATTAATACAGAATATATGCTGTGCTGATTATAATAATAAAATAAATCCTCCTCCTCCTTCTTCTTCTGCTTCTTTTTGTAATTAAGATGGCACCTCTGTATTTATATTAGTATTACCCAAGTGGTTGTGGCTGGCTCATTATTAGTCTTCTTTGCTACGGCATACTGAGGGGCTGTCACTAGAAAACTATACTGTCTAGACCCCCCAAGAGTATCATGGATTGTATCCATGGAGACCAGTGGTCTAATGTCTAATTTTAAGAGGATAAGGGAATGAGTACCTTATCCTGCACCTCCCAAAACATCAGTCTAAGTGACTCAGTTACTCAATGTCCAACTTCCCAGTCGCTGACAGTCCCAAAGATAGGCTACTATAGTTCTCTTCAAAGCAAACGTGGATCCCTCCAAGATGGACTGGGAAGCCTTGGAAGGAGATGGTTGATTGTGAGTCAAGACCTGGGGACTCCCTGTTCCCTTTCCTTGTAGCCACCCATAGATTCATGTTAAAAGTTATTGGAAGAAGATGAAAAGTGAGACATGAGAATAGTGACTAGAATCCCAAAACAGGAAAGGGAAAAGGGGGATTGTTAGGAAAAGACTGGCCAGCTTGGAGGGAAAGGCAGAGTCATGCCAGAGGAAATTCAGAGCTGTGTTGGAGGGTCGTTTCAATCTGGGCGTCTCTGGGTTGTGGGCCCGGTGGTTCTCTGTTGCATCATGCTGTTACTTATGGCTCTGTTGCCACAAAAGCCTAATCCTCAGGGTCATGGGGAAAATACCCATGGTACCCTCATGGCACTGCAAAGGGGCTAATTCAAACCCAACTTAAGCCAGGTTTGGAGGCTGTAAAACATGCAACAGTTGTCAGGGAGCAGTTCCCTAACTCTGACAATATTGATGAAAACTTTGGGGAAAGAATTTATAAATACAGTCAGTGTAAAAAGAGCCACCACCCCTCTTCAAGTATAACCAGTGTCCCCCTCAAGAAATTAAAGAACCCTGGGAGCAGGGGGAGGATATTTTTAAAAAATACCATCTGTATATGTAACTCAGCCCAGTTACGCAACAGAGCCGCGAAAGCATGACCCACATCACTCAAGTGAGCATCCACTTGAGAAGGATACCCTAATCCTAGTAAATGATATCCCCCACGCCTGGTT
Organism: Ursus arctos; assembly: GCF_023065955.2. Classification (NCBI taxonomy): domain Eukaryota; kingdom Metazoa; phylum Chordata; class Mammalia; order Carnivora; family Ursidae; genus Ursus; species Ursus arctos. The sequence continues at coordinate 26,844,139 of NW_026622985.1, read as the reverse complement.
CAGGAGCTCACTACAGGAGAGGAATTCACCCTGGACACTGAGACAACTGCCTTAGCAATGCTCAAAGGCTGCCTCTTCTAAGACTCTGAAATCTTGGACATTGGACATGTAGTGTTTTTCTTTCTTTGGTCTTAGGGATTCTATTATATTTCCTGAGCTCACTGTTTCCTTAGCCATGATACCTGCTTTCTGTCAAAACATACTACCCTATACTCCCATATCTGAAAGAAAATCTTATAGAGGTAACTACTCTCTGTGCCATTCTAAAAATTAATGGAGATTACTGCTTTCCTCAGGAGCAAACTGCCTCATACGGGTCCAGGCCTTAACCCCATGGGAGGGGCCCTTTCCCTTCCCAGAGTCTTCTTTCTCTCCCCCAGCTCAGCTTTTCACCATAGCTTCTGGCACTGAACCTGTGACCATGACCACCACAAGTGTCCCTTTCCCCTTGGCTGCACCCTGTTTTAACATACTTTACTAAACTATCAATTTGTACTCCTCAAAAATCTAACTGCTGGACCTGACACTCTGGCTCAAAGAATACACTAAGGTATTGTTGGCATAGGAACATCACTCAGACTTTTTAACACATTTTATATCTCCACTAAGGCATTGTTAGAAACCTCAGAGATTTCAGGGTCGCCTGGATGGCTCAGTCGTTGGGCGTCTGCCTTCGGCTCAGGGCGTGATCCCGGTGTAATGGGATTGAGCCCCACATCAGGCTCCTCTGCTGTAAGCCTGCTTCTTCCTCTCCCACTCCCCCTGCTTGTGTTCCCTCTCTCACTGGCTGTCTCTCTCTGTCGAATAAGTAAATAAAAATCTTAAAAAAAAAAAAAAGAAAGAAAGAAACCTCAGAGATTTCAGATCTGTTTTCTTAGCTAATGCCATATAAATGGGGAACTTGGTTTTGGGCTGGCCTACAAGAATTTCTTATGCTTCTACTTATTGTCTTCCTTTTTACTCTGATAATAAAATATTTTCTAGAAAAATAAGGGCAACTTATGCCCTACTCTTTGGATTCTCTTTTACTATTTGGGCCCCTCGAACAACCCAATAATTAAGCTCAGAACTGATGTCAAGCCATTAGAGAGTCAGTTGAAATATTGTTTTATTTTGTTTTGTTTTTGAGAACCTGGCTAGGGACTGGGTCAGTTCCTCCTCTTGAGCAACTGATTATGTCCACATCCCTAACCCTTCAGTTATTGAGCTCTTATAATTTCAGCCTCTGTGCACCCACCCTAATAATTTGCCCAGGATTTAGGTACCAGGTAGCTACGTACAGATCCTATTCCCCAGAGCTCCTGAAATTATTCAAATTAGATAATCCACAGAGAGCTCACAAAGCAAACCTAACTCCATCCCACTAACATACATAAGCTGCCCTCTACAACTCCAGTGTGCTGCTACAATGACTCCACGTCCAGCCCCTTGTGTGGCAGCCTTCTCTTGTTTGGAAATATAAATACCAAAGAGTTTTGCCTTTCATCAGTGTTGTGTACTGCTATCAAAAAAGTCCTTAAATCTTGTAAAACAGTTGTGTATACCTCGTCTGATACAGTATGCTATTAATTTTGACTAACTTTTATTAAAATAATAAAAGTAAATTAATAAAAGGTAACCTCTGTGAACATTAGAAAATTCCTTATTTTATTTACCAGTGAATATTCTTGTCACAAAAATCATGTGTTTAGATTTCTTCAGTTGGAACAGGTTACATATTTTTGCACATTTACTGCACAAAGCATCAATGGTGTCTGCATTACTGTTAACAAGTAGAACATAGAAAGGGAAATTATGTTTCAGAAATCGAATGTTTCAGGTAGTATTTTTCTTTTTCTATATTCTTTCCACTCTAGCCATTCAACTATTATATATATAGCCTAAAAATAATTATCTATCTGAAATTGCCACCTAATTAACAATGTGACCATAATTATGAAAGATTATGGGAGTCCACAGATCAGAGTTAACTCACAAATGTTAGTAAAAGAAATCAAATTTGACATTGAAATTTTTCTTAATTGTTTATAAATTGAACAAAATAGTTAACAAAAAATACTATATCTGTATGTACGGTATATAGTTCCATATGAGAACTAGTAGAATGAGCGAGAGAAAAAAAGAATATATAAAACTAAAAAAATATAGAGGATATGAGGGTTATATCATCATTCATTTCACTGTCTTAAAAAATCAAGTAAATTAAACTTTTTACATTTTTTAAGTTGACACTTAAAATAGGGTTTGTTTCCATTTTTAAGGAGGCAGAGAGATGAAAGAAAACAGCTTAAACCCAGGGAGAAAGTCTCACCCTGTAAATATACACCACTAAACCACTGCAAAGCCCTGAAAATTATAGAGCTTTAGAGGGACCCAGTATTCTGTGTAGTGGGGTTTTAATAGACACCAGTGAGGCATTCTAGCAAAATGACAATTCCATCGGAATAGTGGCTAAAAAGCCCTCCACTTCCAGTAACATTTTATTTGTAAACTCCTGTCTTTCAGAGTTAAGCAGATGCTGTTTTGTTTAAATTTGACAATTATAAGCCAAAATTGAAATAGAGAGATGTAGATTTTAACATGTACTATGTTACTTTCTTACAGGAAACTTAAAAAAAATATATCTGATCATTACAGAATATGTTTAAAAATAAAGTTGGATACTTTAGAGGGAAAATTTAAAAGAAGTAAACAGAAAGAAAGCATCAACTGTTGCATCTGTATGTTGATTTAAAGTGTTCTAGTTATGTGCAAAGCAGTTTCCTTCATGTCAATAGAATTTATTCCGTTACATCAGTATCTTATTAATTTTTCTCTTGAAATATCTCTTTTCCTTCATTTGCTACATATGCCAGATATTTCTCAGTAACATGCACCTTTGGGTAAATGAATCTTATTTATATAAAAGTGGTCTAGACCAGAAGAAGCAAGCAAACTACAGCCCTCAAGCCAAATCTAATCTGCTGCCTGTTTTTGTAAATAAAGTTTTATTGGAACACAGTCATCCCCATTCAATTATGAAATGTCTGTAGCTGCTTTCCCACTGTAACAGTAGAGTTGCAACAGACACTGGCCAGCAAAGACTAAAATATTTACTCTTTGGTCCATTACAGAAAAAGTTGCCAATCCCTGATCTAGACCAAGTCTGTTCAATAGAATGTTTTGTGATGATAGAAATTATGTATCTGTGCTGATCAAAAAGGTAGCTACTAGCCACATGAGCAAATATGGCTACAGTGATTTAGGAGTTTAATATTTTTGATACATTTTTAATGCCCACATTTTATTTTGGCAGATAACCATAGTGACTTTGAGAAGTTTCGACCAGTATAAACCTATGCATGTAAATAACTTTCAGCACTAATACTGAAATGATTATTGGTGCTGCAATGGAAGGCATGTAGTAATTGTAACTCTGCTTGTTAATATTAGATTTCTCTAGTGACTTTTTTAATTTCCTTTTCTGAGGACTAATTTATACCTTTCTCTTTTCTCAAACCTCCAAATTGCTGTTCCTTCCTTCACAATATCTCAACTTCTGATCTCACCTTTTAATTCACTGAGAAAATAAAGTAGTAGGATGGAAGCATCACCATCTTCCACTATCAAATCTGCAAAACAAGTCTTCCCTCTGCACTCAAATTTTTATATTCCTTCTTGTTACACTCTGTATTGGTTCATATAGTTTGTTCATTCATTTTAGTATCTCCAGAACACTCTTACAACAATACCACAGTTAATCTGTTTTACTACAAATATGCATTTAAAATTTTTTTAATACTAAGCTGTGTACATCTAGGTAAGCTGATGAGTTTTTCTAAGATAAATTCCTAGAAATGAGATTAGTATATTATAGGAATTTAGACCCTTTTAAGTTTACATGATATTGCCAAAGTGGTCTCCAAAATGACTGTGCTTGTTTACATTTCTACCAGTGAGTGAGAATTTTTCGTAAACCCTTGCAAAACTTGATACTGTGGCATTTTTAAACAAACTTCAAGGTACGAAATGCTACGTTAGTGTTGTCATTTGTATTTTTAAAGATTTATTAGGAAAATCAAATGTCTTCTCACCTGTAGAGCATTAGTTCTTTCAGCATATCACTTTGCTACATTAAAAAAAATCTATATACTTATTCATAACATTTATTCTTTTTCCAGTAGTACATTATTACAAACACTGCTCTACTGAAAATACAGGAATGTCTTGTTATCTGTGCTCTCACTATCCAAGTATTTGCTATACCTTGCAAAACTTTCTATTCCAAAATCATTTTTTTTTGTGGGGGGGGGCATGCAGAGGGAGAGGGAGAGAGAAAATCTCAAGCGGACTTCCTGCTGTGCTCAGAGCCTCACACAGGCTCAATCTCACCACACCGAGATCATGATCTGAGTGGAAATCAAGAGTCAGACACTTAACCGACTAAGCCACCCAGGTGCCCCTATTCCAAAGTCATTATTGTATCAAGAACCTGCACCTCAGTCTGGGATATAGAATGCACTGCAGCCATACTTCAGTTGTTTATTAGATAAGACTGAGGTTATGTCTTATGAGTGTTGTTTGAACATATCATGAATCAACACTCAACTTCTCAGCACTTTTTGAGAGGGTGTAGCCTTTCCTAGGCCCTAGCATGAACCTTCAGTTTCCTGAACTACTTCACACCTTTTCTCTCTTCAAATTGTCAACAACTTTGTCCAGCCTGTAGTCTCAGGTCCTTATAAGGACCTTCCTTATAATACCACTGATAAAAAAGAAGGAACTCTACAAAACCACTTGCATCTATACTTATATATTAGGTCTTTTTTTTTTTTTTCTCCCTGTTCCTATGTACGAAACATCACTGCTGATATTGAAGATGAATCCCTCCACAGGCTTTGCTGGATCTTGTCATTAAACACCTCAGAGCTTTGTTTCCAAAATATCCATTTTGTTTCTACTACATAATCAAATTTTGACTTTTTCCTGGATTGTTTCTGTCAGCATAAAGCTGTATTCTAAAAAGCTTTCCTGGAACCTACATTCTTTAGTTATCACTCTATTATTGTATTTCTCTATAGCAACACTCTTGAAAGAAATTATCAATTCTCTGTCTATTTCCTCAGCTTTCATTCTTTTTTATCTTAATAACTGCACTAATAATCACCAAATTGCCAAGTCATCAGTCCTCATCTTACTTAACTTCTCAGTAGCTGTTGATTTTCTTGTATCCACCTTGAAATTCTTTCTCCAGTTGGCCCCTAAATTGGATTCCTACTTCATTAGCTACTTTTTCATGATCTTTGTAGCTGACTTCTCCTTCTCTTCCATATTTCTAAATTATCAGGTGCTTCAGAGCTCACCCTTGGCCCTTCCTTCTGTAATTTCACACACGCCCTACAAAACTTAATTCACTCTCATGACTTTAGATAACCATCTATCTATTTTTGACTTCCAAATGTATATCTCCAGGCTTGACTTCTTTCTTGATTATGATGACCACTAAATAATGTATAGAATTATTAAATTATTATATTGTGCACCTGAAACTAATATAACACTCTATTTTAGTTATACTTGAATTAAAAAAAAAAAAAAGTAGAACTTATCCCCACATATTACTCTAGTCTGCTTTTTCTCCCCATGTCAGTGAATGGCATCACCATTCTCTTATTGTGTTAGATCAAAGGCCTAGGAGTCATAATTAATTTCTCTTTTCTTCATATCCTATATGCCAACAACAATTTTTAAAATTACTTAATATGTACAATGAGGTAGAAACTTTGTCTGAAAAAGCAAGAACAGTAGTTTACACTATAGGTGCTCATCAGATATCTGCTGAACGATGAATGAATGCAGCAATAAAATTGTATTTATGTGAATATGTAAATCTTTTCTTAAACCATAGTTAGCTTTCAGAACAAAAGGAATGAGGTGTAGCATTGCCTTTATATGCTTATGTAAAGAAAGGTCTACAGTCGGGGCGCCTGGGTGGCACAGCGGTTAAGCGCCTGCCTTCGGCTCAGGGCGTGATCCCGGTGTTATGGGATCGAGCCCCACATCAGGCTCCTCCACTATGAGCCTGCTTCTTCCTCTCCCACTCCCCCTGCTTGTGTTCCCTCTCTCGCTGGCTATCTCTGTTAAATAAATAAATAAAATCTTTAAAAAAAAAAAAAAAAAAAAAAAAAAAGAAAGGTCTACAGTCAATCGAGATTGTGATTATTTATATTTTAAATTGATATTCCGCTGGCAGAATGGTTACATTCTCTTCTTTTTCAGGTGTGTTGTTTTTGGGTTTCCTTCCTGGGTGGATTTCCTGATATTTTATGCTATTTCCACATCTTTCAATCTAAATATATAATTTAAGAAAAATTAGCCAATTGTGGAGAAAAGATAGTCCCTGGTGACATTCCTGGGTATCTAGCAAAAGAAAAAGGCAGACACAATTATCCAAGATCGATTTATAGTACTTCTGACAGCACAGGTTAAACAAATAGTTAACAAATTCAAAACAGAGCAATTTCAATTCTTCAGTAGAACTCTTAAGTTCTGGTGATGAAACATACAGTAGTAGTTAATTATTCTGATTTAGGCTATGAACTACTCTAAGCAGTAGTAAGAAGGAAAGGACACTATATGTTGTTATATGAATACAAAATACATACTTTGATGGGTCACAGAATGTTTCAAATATTGAAGTTTGAGCCTTTTACCTAATATACACTTGAGTAGTGCAGTGAATATCTGTTATTTTTATCTTGCTCACTTCCTTTACTTTTCTTCCTTTCCTTGAAGAAGGGCAACTCCTTCTTTCTTTGGGTGCTTTCTATAATCACCTGGCTTCACATCCTCAATTTTGTTGTGCATATGAAAGAAAAAGATCCAATTTCCTTTTTAAGTACTGATATAAATCTTGGGAAAGGGATGTTATGCGCTTTTCTCTGGCATTACTAAGTGTAAGTATAATCCAAACTATATCTGATGATGGCAAGGAGACAAACTACTTGAGCATGAAACCATCATAGAGTAAAATTGAGCATAGAGCGAGCACAAAAAAGAGGCATATTTTACAATATTTGATTATATTATTACATTATTTGTATTCCTGGATCTAGCTGTGCTTAAATGATCCCTGAATTTTTATGTTTCTGAGCCAATACATTCTAGTACTTATTGATTTTTTTTTTGTCATTTGCAACTGAAGTGTCCTTACAACTACAAGTAAAAATAAGGTTTCTATGTAAATATTTATGTAATTATTTTTAATAATTTGTAATTAAAATGTACTAACGCCATTTTTCAAAGTACTCAGTATCACTATAAACAGAAAATGTAAGCATTTTGAACATTTGAGTTTTATTTGAAATGACAACATAGCAAATTGTTTCCAAAAAATCAAGTAATAATGCACAGCCTAAATGTAATTCTCATATCACAGATGTACTAAGAAGTGCAGAATTATATTAAGTGATTGGATTATTAAGTACATGTGATTTTCTTTATTCTGTCACTGTTACTTCTTAATCTTCTTTCTGTATCCCTTTCTCTCAATTGAGTTTGTTACTCTTTAAACTTTGTGTTATTTTGTCCACCTATATGATTTCACCTCTGACCAATATGCTGACTTCCAAATTTGTATTTTTTCCTTGATTTTCAAGTTTCTGTATTCAACTGTTGCTGAATATTCTTTCATATAAAAAAAGTGTCATTTCTTAGTCTTACGTGAAATCATTATTAATATTACTGGGTAAATATTCCTCTCTTGAGAGAGGAAATATGAGGAAGTAACAGTTTTTAAACTGTTTTAAACAGATTTTAAAATCTGTTAGTATACAAAATGATATAGCTAAATAGCAGTCATAAGAGGCTGGGCATGTACGTTAACTCCTTCTCCCTGGGCCCCTTGCTGATCTACTGATGCTGGATAATTAAATCTAACATTAATGGAACAGATGTTGGGTGGCATGCCCAACTCATTTCCCACCTTCTCTTCTCAGTGCTTTTCTAGTCCTGTAGGGGCCATCTGAATAATAGCCACCATATTCAAATTCTGGGAGTGGTTATTGATTTGTCTCTTTCCCCACGTCCTGAGAGCTAATCAAAGAATTTCCCACTTCAGTGTTTCTCCAGTCATTTCTCTGTTCTTCAGCTTGGATCGTACTATCCTCCTATTTTGTCTAAAAACTACAGCAATCTCACATTGATCAAAAAACAATTTCTCACTGATGCTTTCACTGAACCCTCCTTGGAGTAGGTCAGGAACCCCTTCTATGTTCTTTCCTAATTACCTGTATATTTGTTATCATTGCATTTAGCACATATCCGTGTACTTTTACTTTATGTGTCTGTCTATTCCTCTAGATGAGGAGCAATTTCCCTTATTATTATTATTCCATGTGGAAGAGGTAAGGGATCTTGAGTCCTTTCAAAGTATGGCAAATAGCATTTACAAGGTTTTATCTCAATTTTTATTTAGAGGTACCATAGCCTGGCAACTGACCACTGAAAAATCTAGGGGATTTATCTAAAGTGTTAAATTTTTTGTGTATTTTCATTGTTATATCTAGGGTTAATAATTTGCTTCATGATCCTCAGCCTTTTATACACAGTATACACTGGTGGCCATGTGATGGTATTCCTCAGATTCTGTGACTTTGAAACATGCTCAAAGTCATGTTTAATCCTCTGTATTATGACATCTGTAATAAACCTAAATGAAATTCCTTTTGAGCCTTATATAATTTCAGATTTTAGAACCTGAGTACAAGTTGAGAACCTGAGTACGTTCGTTCCAGTTGATGGAAATTTCCTTTCCAAGTTCATCTCCTTTTTCTCATTTCACTCTTTGCTCAGCTATTGCCTCTTCAGAAAGGCCTTCCTAGACCATAATTGCAAAATAGCCGTTGGGCGACTGGGTGGCTCAGTCTGTTAAGTATCCAACTCTTGGTTTCTGCTCAGATCATGATCTCAGGGTCCTGGGATCAGCCCCACAATAGGCTCCATGCTCAGCACAGTCTGCTTGTCCCTCTCCCTCCCACTCTGCTCCTCCTCCTGCTCCTGCTCTCTCTCATAAATGAATGAATGAATGAATGAATAATTTTAAAAAACATCGCTGCCTATATTCTCTGTGCTGAAAATTTTCTGCAGATCGCTCTGGGTCTTACTTTATTGCATGTTCCTCAAAGTACTAATTGCTAACTGACATAATACGATTTTCTATTTGTTTATTTGCTTATTGCCTTTCTTACTAGAAGCTCCTGTGATCACAAACTTTATTTTATTCTCCATTTCCAGAGTCTAGAACACAATGTAGAATATAGCAGGGCTACTATGGCTATTTTTTTTTTTAATAAAAAACAACTGGAACCTAAAATTATATTTGCTTCATTTCCCCCTCTATATTGTTTATTAAGGTATTACATTTTTTTGTTTGCATTATTAATCAGTAAAGTTATTTCTCCTTCCCAATTTCACCTGTATTATTGATGTTATCATTTCTCCATTTAATACAAGCATAATATAAACATAATCATTTTGCCTTTTGCCTTACCATTTTGTTTATCTTGTTTTTCTCTCAGCATCTTTGGTGATATCCTTCTCCCCCAGTACATTAATTGAGTATTCTTCCTTTACTTATTCATCTTATTTTTGATGCATTTAATTTTTATATATCTTTATTAAATTATCTCTTTTCTTATTTTATTTCTTGGCTAAATTACAGAGGATGTGAAAAAACTATTCCCTGGTTAGTTGTAAGAGTAAATTTGTATTTGGGAAAACTGTTTTCTCTTGGTTTCATCTCCTAAATTTAGTCTTATGGGGCAAAAAGGAAAAGGATGAACCATCAGTTTCACATCTTAAATTATACTGTCTGAGAATGACAAGTAAAAATATAGCAAAGGATTTGTATAATGGCTGTGGAATGACACCCACAGTCCATTCATTCCTGAACAAAAGCAAACTCTGTGTAGTGACTAGAATTGAGCAGGGTACTTTCAAATTATTGGTTAACCACATTAAAGGTGATGAACTGTAAAAAGGCAGTCACCAATACACCGCAGTTTACACTGCGTGGACATTGCATTCATCAGTCACTCTTTATGACTGTTGTCATGTTTCCATTTTCTAAATCTCAGGGGAGCATGAGGTATAAGTGTTGGAAAAACAAGTAAACTCAGGAAACATTTTCTGCTCAAGTTCTTGGTACCTGTCACACTTGTGTACTTTGATTCATGTCAGGATTCAAAGGTAAATCTTAAAGTCTGCCAACTATTAAATCTTTCTTGAACTATGATTTTTTGTCTTTGGGTTCATCTATTTCTTAACTAGTAGAAAAATACGTATGCCCATTTTAGCATTTTTGGGAGGAAAATATGAAGGTGCTGTGGTTTTTGGAATGGGTATTTTCCACATTTGATTGGGAATTTGATTTAGTTCAACACTCTCACTCTTTGGCTTTGGAATGAAGCTCTCTTGAAAATTAAGTATTTTTGATTATGTGAAGTTGGTTCAGGGCATGGGTTCTAGAAAAAAATGCCTGTGTAAAAATCTTTCTTTGTTCTACTGCCCACTGGCTACATGACCTTCAGCAAGCTATGTTGTCTCATTCTTTTTAATTATAAAATGATTATAATATTGGTATTTAAATAATAGTGTTGTCGAAGGATTTGAATATGTTAAGAGGTGAGAGTAGGGGATGACATATTAGGTGCAATGCAAGTATTTGGTGTTGTAATTACTTTTCAGATTTGCATTAGAGATTATTAGTGTTATTTAGGAAAAAATAAAAGCAAATGGAAACATGCATAAAAGAAAATTAAATCACCCATTTAATATGGTCAGTAATTGGATGGTTAAGGAAGTTTTTAAATTTATACCAGTTGGAAGCCAAAATGAGTTATAGGCTATTAGACCTACTTATGGGATATGTGTTTTTATGCAGTTCTTAGCATTTAAAATGTTCCATACAGTTTAAAATAATTATTCTATAGAAAACAACATAATTAATATCTACATATTCCCATATTCCTATTTCTCTGCAGTTTGGAAGTTTTCTAAAGTAGAGGTGAATATGCCAATTTGTAAAAATATAATCAAGTAGGACAAAGGGTTCCAGGTGATTTGAACTCTTTAAAGGAGATTGGTGGCTCCCTATCTTGTAAATAAATTCAAAGTAATATTTGGTTTTTATAGGGAAGGAAATTTCTTGTAGTAATGTTAATTTGTTAAATCAAATGTTGATAATAATACTCACAACTGAAATCAAATTTTTAGAATTGTTTTTATTTAAAATACTGAAATCACTTTTTAGAAAGAGCACTGATATCTAATATTTCAGGATACTCTGAAATACCTTTCTCAAATACATATCTCTAACTTAGTGCCTATTGATTTAATTGGATAAATCTAAAAAAAAAATGTGTAGTAAATATTAGAGAATAAACCTGGATCTCAAGAGGTTTGTTCTAGGGACACAGTGAGAGATATCTTGACTGTAGAAATGCCTGGCAAATCTTGGGAGATTTTTAAATATTTCCTTCAATAGTATTACTTTGAACAAAGGAGGGGATCAAGTTTTGTGGAGCCTGAAGCGTAAACAAAACTGGGATTTTTCTTTAAAAAAAAAAAAGGACAAAATTACAAATACAACATTGGGTGGTAAGGGATATCTTGAAGAGATAAAATATAAATATAAAAAGGTTTTTATAATATAAATATATATATATATGTAAAAGCTTTATAAATATAGATACTTAAAAATATAAAATACTTAAAAACTTTAAGTCTATAAGGATCACATTCATCATCAATAGAATTCATCATAGTCAAGTATAATTTTTTGTCGTTAAAATTAGGGATGTTTATTTCAGTTCACAGTATTTTTATTCAGTGATGAGATGGTCATGATTGGAGGAGTTTCATGAATTTAGTAGTATCTTCATCAATGTATTTTATATCTAATTGCCAATAAAAATATTTTTTAGATATTTCATGTATTTCACTCCTCTTCATTTGATTATCAAAAATAAATAGCTTATTTATTACTTTTTAAAAAATGAATATCTTCTTAAAGAATTACTACAACTAGTATTATCTTTAAAAAAGTACTTTTATCATTCATCTTTACTACCTTTAATTCATATCTCATTATTTCATCTACATTTTTCTCAGTTCTTCAATAAATAAATTTTAAAATGACAAAAGAAGACAAACTACAAGAAAAAAAATGTGACACAAGTAACTAAAGTCTTAAAGTTAAACTGGAGCCATTAAGCCTTCACTAAAACACTAATAATATGTGAATTATGAAACCAGTGATACTGTCTCAAACTGACCCTCATTTTTTAGAATCTAAGTTTAAACGTTACTCATTCATGAAAGTTTAAAGAACTGTTCATTTTAGACTGTGTATTTATATGGGTTAGATGATATTCAATATACTCAACGACTTTGTGCCAAAAATTCCTTCATTTTGTAAATGTTACTGAAATAAAAATATAATAAAACTCAGATCAAGAAATAATGCTGCAATGAAATAAATATTTAAATAAATATTTAACCAGTGAGTAAATTTTGTATAGCAGCTCCACGAAAGCATAACAGAATGGTTACCTTGAAAAAAAAAGTATTATCTTCATTAAATCCTAAAAGTACCTTCATTCCTAAATTTAATAGTAAAGAACATTAGCATAACAGTGCATTGTCTTTAGTCCTTTTTATAACCTAGGTAAACATTAAAAGATTGATTCTAATCTGAACAGGGAAGTGTTATTTTGAAATGAAATGTTGATAATCCCATTAAACTCAAATGATATAATTAACTTAAATTCAGAAAATTAAAAAGGTTTGTTGGCTCAGGGAAGTTGGTTTTTAAAAATCAGACCTTTCACCTCTAGGTTACCATTTTGAATCCAAACCAGATAAAAAGAGACCGAAAATTGCTAACATATGATGTTACGTGATGGCTTATAGGAAATGGGTTGGTGGTCTCAACTTAATTCCATGGACAGGTATTCACATCATTAAAAAGACCATCAGAGTTTGCAGTAATTTATCTCTTTACATCCAGGCTTAAAAGAAACAAAGTAATTACTCATTAAAAAATCTCTCAAGGGCAAAAAAGCAATTGGTTAAAATAGATTCAGGAAAAAAAAATGTTTCAAAATAAAACTTATTTTTGCAAATATCTGAACCATAAAAACTCTAAGATTTATAGTTCAGTTATTTTGATAAGTAATCTATACATTTCAAAGCAGAAAATGATCCTTTGGATTTGTCAGTACTGGGGGACAATGAGGGAAAACAGAGCAAAAGATATTTGAGCAGAATTAACACAAAATTTGGTGCACGTGTGTGTGTGTGTGTGTGTGTGTGTGTGCGCGTGTGCGCACGCGCCTGAGAATGAATAGATTCTCATAAAATGTATTTAAATTTTCTCAAAATACCCAATGTGGAGTTAAACATACTCACATATCTCTTAAATATAATAATTTTAAGTTCAGGAGAACTATTTTATAATGAACATCTGTGTGCTGAAAACGTTCCACATTCGGTAAACTGAACTTTGTTTCTATAAATTAAAAGAGTCCTGAAATTCAATATAAAATGCACTTGAACTAGGATTTACTTTAAGTCAATTCAATTAAACTCAAACCACAGAAGCTGAAAATCTCGAACTAGAAACATCCTTCGCTATTTCCTCATGCAACTTTCCTTTTTTCCCATTTGACATTTGAATTTCCTTCTTTAATTTGTGGTCATTTTTTTTCTGTACTTCAGTATATTTAAGGATGGATAAATTATTTTTCATAAAACATTAAGTTCCATTCTGAGACTGCTTGAGTGAAAATTCTTAAATGTATTGCATTGAAAACGTGTATCCAAATCATATCCATCAGTGGGTCCTAATTCTGCCTTCTGTGGTGACATCTAAAAAGTATTTTGTCTTTTTCCAAAAATGGTGTTTCAAATTGATTCTCCCTTTCAGGCATACTTAGTTACTGCCTAAACTACATAGCCAAAAACAGTTAAAGTAGCAATAGAAACTTTGGCTTGCCACCTTCACCACATCCTGTGCTTTTAACCATGATGCTATCCTGCCTTCACACTGCTGATGAGGAGGAGAACAATGGTTTCATGAATGAGAAAGAAATAATTAAACACATGTTGCATAAATACCACTCTGAAGACATTTGATAAAGTTTTAAAGGGACAGGTCTTGGACAAATGGCTGGTTACAAAACTGCAGAGTATTGGGCAGGACCAGGCATGAGTAACTTACAAATTGCATGACTGATTGGGTATCTCAGGGTCTAGGCGGGAGAGGAAGTAAACAGACTCCAAAATTCTACTTTATTGTATTACGAGATGTGGCACAATCTAGCCAAATTAGGTTCCCAAGAGGAGTACAGATGGCCCATCTCAGTGGAGATAAGTTTTCCTTTTAGGCTTCCATTACCTAAGATTGGGGAAAGGGAGGACTTCTTTTTTTAGCTTTAGTGAGGTGTAACTGAACAACAAAATTATACAGTATTTAGAGAGTACAGAGTAATAATTGATACATACATACACTGTGAAAGAATTCCCCTCATTGAGTTCATTAACACATCCATCAACTTCATCAACTTACATATTTACTCCCTACCTTTTTTTTCTTTTTTTTGATAAGAACATTTATGTTCTGCTCTCTTTGAGAATTTCAATAATATAATACAATGTTACCAGTTATAGTCATCATGTTATACATTAGATTCTCAGACCTTACTCATCTTATAACCGAAAGTTTGTACTCTTTTACCAGCCTCTCCTTATTTTCCCCCAGACATTGTCAACCACTTTTCTACTGTTTCTGTGATTGACTTTTTCTTTCTTTTCTTTTTTTTTTTTTTAGATTTTAAGTGAGGTATCAGACAGCTAGATTGCATTTTAATTACTCTAAAATTTTAGATAATTGGAAAAAAAGGATTCTAAGATGAAATTCCAAGTGAAATTGAACATATTCTGGTAAACATGTATTTTTTTAAAAAATAATTTAATATTCGACCTGTGAAACAACAGTTGATTCAACAATTTTCACTTCTTTCACAAAATCATTCTATTGTAAATATTTGAGTTGTGGCCAGGAATTGCTAATGTGTTAATTATGGAGACTCAATTTTTAAACACCTTAGTGGATCTTTAGAGATGTTACGGAATTTTAAGATAATGTAAAAATTGAAGAAATTGAGGTCCACAGAGATTGATTCATCCACATATAATAGCTAATAAATGGAAACTCTAGAAATTAAATTCAGAAAGGTAAAGTGGATCAAATCTGAAACATTTTATACCAATGGTTTTATGCCAGTAAGTCACAGACCTCAAACGCTTGAGGTTTTCGTATAAAACCGCATGTCTGTCAGGACTCTCACCCTGCTTTCCTTTGTAATAAATATCCTTAAAAAGATCAAAGCATTTTTGTTACCAAACAACATAATGTAATTGATGGTTTTCTTTATTGAACAAAAAGCCTATATCCATAGGGTCAAAGTTCTGCACTTTAGGAAAGCCTACAACCTGGGACATATGTAACTACTGAGCAGGTCAGTTCATGTGGAAGTTATACTTGACAATAAGCAGGATTCTACTATTGAAGAATTTTTTTTTTTCAGTAGAATGTAGGATTTAGAGCTTAAAACATTTGCATGACACATCAAGATATCGTGCTTATCGCAGGTTATTTAAATGCATACAGGAGCCAGCAGCTATCTCAGATGAGTGAAATGAGCTTGGTAGGTAATAGGGATTGGTGATGACTGTGGCAAACTAAAGAAACCACATCACAGCCCAGTTCCAGCCTTGTGAGAGTGTAAACATTATGTTGCCAGATCTTTTGGTTTTCTTTCAAGATCATTTGGAAATTCATGGTTTTGGGTTTTGGTTTTGTTTTAGGTGGAGGGAGTGGGATAGAAAATATACAAGTTTTGCATCTTAACAACAAATACACTTCAAAAACATTTTACCAGCCCAACAAAATACAACTCTAAATTGCATTTAATCTAGAGTTCTTTAATTTTCTATCTCCATTGTTGCTACATCAAACATTTTTGAGATGATGAAAAATAATGACAGTGAAAGCAAAATATGCAGATTTTTTTCTCAACTTAAATCCTATGGAAAAGTGTGAAAAAATACTAAGCATCTACAAGAAATAGTTTCTATATAAGGAGGGCATATTCAGGTCTACTATATGAACATACCCAGTATATGTTATAAACTAATGAGATTGAGAAATATTGTGTTTATAAATGCTTTATTTCCATCCATTTGGTTGATATACAAGAACCTGCCAATAGTAGTTCATGTCAGTAGCACAGCTATCTAGGGGGAGGCATCTGCCTGGATGAAATGTGGGGCCTGGGCACAGAGAGCAGGTATTTGTGCTTCCACACTGCTGGTGAACTGCTATGTCTTGGATAAATGGAGGTAGGTTAAGATCTGGAGACAGAAAAATAAAACTGAATTATCTGTCAGGATCAGGAGACAAGATACCAGACTGTGTTTGGAAACACAGAAATCAGGGTTATATTGTGAAACAGATGCAGCTAAAGGAAAGTGAGACTGAGCCCTAGTAGCTTGTGTCAGATTGCACAAGGCAGATGAGATACAGGGGAGGTCAGAGGGAGGAGAGGGGCCAAAGAAACTTGGGCTGAGGCTCAGAGACTGAAAGAATTTATAGGCAGATCATCAAAAGACAGCAGAGTATCTGGAAGGCTTGAATACCTGGCAGGATACAGTGGTGAGACCCCCACCAAGTCTGGTTCACATTAAGATGTGTGTTTCAACTTGTACACTTCCATTCTTGGCCAGGCAGGACAACCTGGACCTAGAATAGATGTGAACACATGGCAATATTTTTATACCTTCTCTTAATGCTAGGTTCAGAAAAACAGACAACAAATCTACAAATAGCAGTCGAGGTCAGAGACCAGGGACTGTTTTCTGTCTTTTCACTTTAACTGTTCAGTCCACTTTATTGTCAGTATATTTGATCTCTAAAGACGCTTTTAAACAGACAACACATCTCTTGGTTTTAGTTGTGGCATTGAGAAAAGATATGGTTGGAGTCCAGTCCATTGAACTGTTTCATGTGTCTTGGTTACGGACTAATAATTACTTTGAATGAAAACTCTTATTTAACGGAACAATCTGGTTAACATTCTACAATATTGTGGCAAATCTAGTTTCATCATTTTTTAAAACATTTTATGAACATGTACTATGGGTCACATATCATTATTGCATTCTTAAATGAAGAAGCTATACATGGTCCTAGCCCTCTGAGATTTCAGGTTCAAGAGAGAAACATATCTGCAGACAAATGATCATAATAGTATGATAAAGCACTGTTAACATAGATATTAACACATGCTATGGGGATACTGAGGAGCAAGCTGATATTCACCTAAGAATTAGGGAAATCTTTACACTTCACTTTAAAAATAATAATCCTTCAAAGTCTTCCTATAAACTTCTCTTTGCCCACCTGATTATTTGATATTGATGAATTAATTATTGATTGATGCTGAACTTTATTGCATTATTTTGTTGGGAAGGTCATAATATGGTATTACAAACTGAGTGGCTTCAACTCTGAAAATTTATTTTCATTGTCTCATAATTCTGGAGGCTAGACATCTGAGATCAGGGTTTTCCACAGGGCCATGTTCCCTCTGAAGGTACTAGGTAGAGATCTGAAATCTTTGCTAGATTTTGGTAGTTTCTTGGCTTGTGAGAGCATAACTCCAGGCTATGCATGGTGCTCTCCCTGTATATGCACTCTGTGTCCAAATTTCTCCTTTTTATAAAGATACCAGTCATGTTGGATTAGGGTCCCAGCACACTCTAGTATGATCTCATCTTAACTAAATACATCTGCAACAATCCTATTTCTTAATAAAGCTACATGTTGAAGTACTAGGCATTGCAATTTCTGAATTTGGAGGGGTCATTTCTACCCATAACATTTATCTAAACCTTGTTTATTTGATAAAAGGCCTGAGTTCCCTGCAAAGGTAGGATACTCTGAATCTGAACTTAGATGCTAACGTTACCAGATGCATACAGACCCAGGTGTGCTTTCTGTACACTGTGGGCACTTGGAAATGTTAATAATAAGGTCTGCAAGTGACCTGGTGATTTGAAGGGTTTGTGTAAGAGAAATAGATGAGTATAACGTGTTCTAAGATCTCCAGCTAACAGCAAAGTTTGTATTGGATTTATAAATATATATATATATTATATATATATTTATAAAGTCACTTTCAGGTTTTGCTGAAAGATTTGTATGTTTTAAAGTTAGACTAGGAATTGAGCAGTTCTTCCATGGTTTCTTGCAAAAGAGAATCTGTGGTAATACAAAACTATTTGGTTAGATGTATTCAATCTGGAAGAAGTAAGAATAGGTTCACCATGCTCAGTTTGGCTTGTCTGCCACTAGGCGTTATATTGAAATGGTTAGAAAAGTGAGAGAGACAGATTGTTTTATTTATATAAAGAAGGATAAACTATGGTTACTATACATAAGTGTTGGTAGATTACCAAAGAGTGATTGGCATATGCTAATAAGAAACCTATGTTTCATTGTGATTGATTTATCATATTGAAATATAGGACATAAGCTTTGCATTACAGCAGAGGCCTGTTATACAGAGCCTGGGAGGGGTCAGGGTTGATAGACAGGAAACTTGTAATTCTCACCACTTTGACACAAGTGACACATTTTAAGAGGTGGCATAACCAATACTGAGATCAGTATGTTGTTAAAAATTTAAGTCATGAAGTTTGTCTCACTGTTGGATAATGAAGTTTGTTGTTGTTGTTTTATAAAAACAGTATTTGGGTACTTAGTGTTGGTATAGCTTCTGCCATTTCTGACTCATTGGTCTGAGAGTAAAAGATGAGAAATTTAAAATTAGCAGTAGCGATGACATAATCAAGTTTGACATTTTCATAGAGAACATTACATCAAAGGAACACCTGTGGATACTCAGATCTTTAAAAGAAAAGTTTAAGAATAAAAAAAAAAAAAAGAGAGAGAGAGAGATTAGCCAGAAGAGGTGTAGGAAATTAAAATCCAGAGAAACAGCATAGATCCTGCTTAAGGATACACTATTAGGGATTCATGAACACTTGAGCAAAATAAACTAAAATCAAAGTAAGATGTTAGGGTTTGGGAAGGATGAAAGACAAGCAATAAAAGCCTGCAAAAATGACTTTTAAGGATAATGTTTGAAACCAAAAAATGAAAAAAAAAAAGTGATCCCCAAATGCATAATAAAACAACTCCCTTGAGATCAGCATATCAGAAATGCAAAATCCATTGGAGACTGATTTGATCTATTAGACCACTTTGTTGGGAGTGAAGCCATCCAAAGAGACTGCAAAGAATGCAAAGGAATTGAATGGATGCTTTGTGCCTGGCCTTTCCTCCAGGATGATAAAGAAGTGTCTACCCTGGAGTTACTTTGTACAGAGAAGGAAGGTTAAGAACTGTCAGAGAAATCAAAACAAAGACCTGATTGAAAAAATATGAGAAATTAGGTGGCCATAAATCACGAAGTTCAAATGGTCTTCATCTAAAACTTCTGAAGAAGTTAAAGAACAATGTAGCTAAGCTACCACCAAAAATGTATCAACACCTTCCATCAAAGAGGAGGGTGATGAATGCCCATCCATCCCTAAGAATAGTCCAGTGTTACTTGTAAGGTTAGGTTTTAATAAAAAACATGGTGTTGTCTGAATTATTCATGCCTTTAAAAAAAAAAAGAGTTTACTTTTCCCCCTGTGGAAAGTATGTATTTTAACAATTAGTTATTTGGAGAATATTTCTTCACACAAAGGCTTTCTTCCATTTTTGTTTTGTTTTGTGTTGGTGGTGGTTGCTTTATTTCTGAGTGTGTTTCTGTACAAGTTTGCAACCTTGAACTTTATTGAACATTACTTACTAGACAAACACTGATGGGTTTCCAAGGAGAGGATTGTAATGCAGGCTGAAATAACTCATGGCAACATTTGTTGGTTGTCAACTTGGTCTGGTTGATAAGCAATAACTTTATTGTTACAACATGTGGTGAGGTTTTAGATACTAACCACCATGCTGAGAAGAGTACAATAAAACCTGCTTGGCAAACTTGATGACCAAAGCAGTGCATGAATGTATTTTGCTTGAGAATTTTCTCACATATTGGGAGAGTTGTTAGGTTTAAGTTAGAGCAATTCCATAATGCCCAAATTAACTCAAATTAATAAATGGCTTATGAGCATGTCAGAGCTTCTGGTGACAAATTCAGGGCCTCCCTTTAAAGACCAGGCATTGATTGCACAAGAGACTGCAGCTCTCTGTTTAATTCTTAGCAGGTGGGCGCAGGCCAGGCCTTCCCATCTTGCATAGCCAGTGAACCTCGAACGTGAACTCTCTAAGGGAAGGAGGGGAATTCATTCGCCATGTTTACTTTATACTGAAACTCTTTTTAAATAAAGGCTCCTAACTGTGCAGAATTGTTCTTAGCTAAGAGTGTGAAATGTGTGGCGTGACTGGTGTTTTTGACAGTCTCAGGAACAACTCCAAAGCCTGATCACCATACCTAAGGAATAGGTTCATGTGATATACCTATGAAATCAAATGAGCTTCTTAATGGACTTTCATAAAGGAAGTGATATTTAAAAGCCGATTCACTTTGTTTTGCTAAAGGTTAAGGAGGGAAGAGATTCAAAGCACACTCTCTTTACTGCCCCATTCTTGGAATTGCCAATATAAGCCAGGATTATCTCTGTTTCAAAATTGTGGCATGATTCCTTAAAATATACATCTGTCCTTCAAAAGAAAAAAAAAAACAACAAGGATAGAATATTGCATTAAGTGGTGGAAAGGAGCACTGGTTCACAGGATAGTCAGGTATTTGAAGGCAGCACAGGATCTCAGTCTTTTTTAAATCATTGACAACTTTGAGAGTTTAACAAAAACAAAAAAAAATATGGACACATTCATCAGAAAAATGTACGTGGTATACATTCAGCAATGCAATTTCCAGTGGCTCATAAATCTGCCATAGCCATGTTCAGATTAAGGACCCTGGACTGGTTGATACATTGAGGACAATAAACTACTACTTATAACCCTCATTCTGTACAGTGCTCTATAATCCTCCTGTTTGCTTCAGGGATATTGCCTAGCCACACAGAAACATGTTGCCTATTTTTTCATCAAATGAAAGTAGAAGATGGTCTACATGCATGAGATGTAGTGGAACCATTGTTACATTGATCATTAGGAAAACTAAATCTAACTCCCATTCTAACTGTAAGTGCTGGAATGTACAGTTTTCTTAATTCTCTTAGCAATACTTTCTTTATCAGTAAATTAAAGAGATTGGATTAGGTTTTCTCTACAGTCCATTCCCACTTAGAAATTGTATGACTACCTATATTTTGTAGGAAAAATTTCCTACTCTTATTGATTGCTCACTTAATAACAGAAGGCTTTTATTAGTTGAGAAAAATTCAGAAATGATAGAATTATATGAAATTGGACATCTGGACATTTAAAAGAAGTTTTTAAAGTTTTTAAATCTACATTTTTACAAGTTCACGTATGTTTCTGTTTATGTCTGCCGTTGGACTTTGCTTTTTATTTCACGTACGTTAATCACTACAACATTATATATATATGTATATATATATATATATACATATATATATCACTACACACACGTATATATATATATATATAATTTATTTTTGTGTGCATTAGTTTTTGAAATGTTACTTATTACATGCTCAGTAGCAAACATAGAAAATGTATCTTGGAAACTGAATAAATTTATAAAATTTTATAATTTGACCTTTATGATTCTTAGCCAAAAGTGAATGTCCTTCTTTTAAATTTATATTTGGTTAAGGAGGCAGAACATCGTGGACAGGAAGAGCCAAGCATTGATTTAAGCTGCCTAGTTCAAATCCTGACTCTGTCCTCACTAACTCTATGACCTTGAGCCTTCTCCCCTGTAAATTGTCACAGGTAATAATAGTGCCTACTTTTTAGGGTGTTGGCAGAATTAGATGAGAGACATACATCTTGGTAAAATCTTAGCTTGCCAAATGTGGTCTATAAATGTTAACTGTTAAACAAAAAAAGTCACACACACAAAAAATGTTAGCTGTTATTCTACTTGATTTTTTCTTGTTTACTTACAAAAGATATTTTAAAAGGGGGTTTAAAACTAAAACTGTATTCACTTTAATTTTTTGGTTCAAAGTAATAGAAAAACTCCAATATACACATTTACTTATTTCTCCAGTAGAGAAAGTCCCAAATAGCTAATCCAGGGGTAGTGTGATCTTCTGTGGGGGTCAGGAACCTGGGCTCCCTCTGTGTTTTTCTCTAGTATTTTCAATTTGCAATTTTTACTGCATTGTCCAAGGAGACTACTCTAGCTCTGACCACTATGTCTGTATTTCTGCCACATGGGAGGAGGGAAAAATGGAGAAGGATATCTTACTGTGTTTTAAGGAAATATCTTGCTGGTATCCTATGGGCCACAACCTAATCACAGGCCAGTTTTAGCTGCAAGTTTTATGCTAGTTGTTATGTGCCTACCTAGAAATTGGGGTTCCAGGGCACCTGGGTGGCTCAGTCAGGTAAGCATCTGACCCTTGGTTTCAGCTCAAGTCATGATCTCAAGGTCATGAGATTGAGCCCCATGTCAGCCACTCCACTTGGCACAGAGTCTGCTTGGGATTCTTTCTCTCTTCTTCTCCCTCCTGCTTTGTCCCTCCTCCTATCCTTCCCCCTGTTCGTGCACTCTCTCTCTCTCTCCAAAATAAATAAATAAAAATTTTAAAAATACATACATACATAAAATTGGAGTTCCATTAATAAGGAAAAAGACAATGTGTTTTTGGAAACAATTTAGTGTTTTTCCACAAAAAAACTAAATAGATTATTTTTAATAACCAAGATTGAACTAAATCCATATAAAACACAATGTAGTTACTTCATGGTTTAGTGATAAGTAAGAGCAGTCCTTAGTTTCCTCAACTGTCATTAATCCCTCTAATTATTTAATAACGCTATGAACCTTTTTATTACTCCTTCCCCATTATTCCCTGCACTTATTGTATATAACTGGAATATTTCATCTCTTCGGGAAAATTTTCTTAAATCTCTTACCTTGTTTAGATACTTCTCTGTAATTCAGTGTCTTCCACATCATGCTCTAATCTTAGCACTTATGACACTATAATCATTAGTTACATGCCTATATCCCTTATTAGAATATTCCTTGAGGGCAAACACTACATCTGACATGTTTTTGTAACCTCAGCCCCTAGCACATTCCTGAAACATGGTACATTCAATCACTGACTGCTGAAAAAAATGAGTGGACTATGTGAGGTAATTTATGTGCATTCGCATGTAGAACACTAGTAATTGCTTGATGCACGCAAACTGGAAATCAGCTATTAAGTATGCCACATATATTTGCTTAAGCTGCACTAGTAATGTACCAGGACTTTGAATTATTGCTCTTATCTAATGTAACCAAAAAGATAAGCAGATTAAAAATACACCCTTTCCCTCGCTCCTCCTCTGCCCATCGGTCAGGAAGTGAGGAAAATGGGAATACAGAGCCATGATTTCAGTTTAGCATGTGTGAAGACTAGTGTCAAAATTCTGGCTCCATCTTTTGTAGCTGAAAGAGTGGACAAACAGCTTTTCAGTTTTCAGCTTCTTTCTTATTCTGGACAGACCTGAGAAGTTCACTCTGAAATCATTGGTAAAGGAAAGGTACTGAAATGCTTTTGACCTGACTGAGAAAATGAAGTACTGTCCCAGCGAAAGGAGCAGTTAAAAAAGTATGTCTTACTCTTCTGCATTCAAATTGTACTATCTCTGAGAATGAATGTTTGTTGTTGGGAAGGGTGTGTGTGTGTGTGTGTCTTGACTCTACCATTATTCCCTAGGCAAGTCTTTCCCTGGGTGCCTGACATGAATTACCCTTAATGTGCAAGAGGACTGAGTTGTGACAGGGACTGCACATCTAGGTCAGCTCACTAAACACTGAACACATGACATTGACCATTTAGTCTCAGGAAACAACATGCATAGAATGGTCTGGTGGACACTCATGCCGTGAACCATTTTTCTTTGCCCATATACCCTTTTCTTTCTGTTCTTTTGGAGACTTTGAGCTCACATTACAAGACTCTCCCTCTAACCTATCCCCGGTTCCCAGTTCTGGGTCAGCCCTTAGCAATCCTCACTTAACCCTTCCTTCAATCTCCCCTAGATGTCAACGCTCACCTTACACTGCCTTTATACTCCTTTCCTACACTACTGCAGCCTCAGGAAAGCCCCCAGCCCTGTCACTGCCCTGGCTGCCACACTCTTTTTTATTTTTTTTTCCTTTTAGAGCTTTGTCTTCTTCTCAAAGCCATGGATTCCCCTGTGTTGCAGTCTCACCTTACTCACAGTCACTCATCCTCATATTCCTAGTTCAGTCCTTGATGGCCTAACTGTGGTCCAACTTTCCATCAATGATGTAGTCTCTCCTTTCAGGAGGGATGACAGACATCCCTGGTCCCTCCACCATTCTTGTCAGACTCCTGCAACCTGAGGTACCAGGCCCAGACCTGTTGTGGAACTTCAAGTCTTCACCAGATCATAAGGGCTCTGATGCTTTTATCTTGGAATCTTCCATTTTCCTTTGTTTGTCTCCCTCCACTACCAGGTTATTTTAAAAGCAAACGTCTTCACATCACATATTCATTGACATTCTGTCCTATTCTGCCCTTCTAAGCTTTTCCTGTACCACAGAGAAGAAAAGCTGGGAATTACATTTCCCTGCCTCCCTTGCCTGAAGGTTTCTGATTCAGCTCCAAGAATGAGAAGCACTCATACAAATTTGGAAGACAAAGAAGGAGAAGACATTGTCCTCTGACAGCATTTGCAGACTGGGTCATAGGAATAATTTTACAGCCAACTGGGGATTTGCCAAAGACTTTTTGGGAATCCCCCACCATAGGCAGTCGAGCCATTGGTTCTAGCTTTCTTGTGACTCTTGTACTCTCTGATTTCTTGGAGGGAGTCTTTCTGACTCTCATTTCTCCAGTCCTTCCCCCTTGTGTAAGTCTCAGTTTTGACTCCGAAAAGCTTGTTCCTTTCAAAAATGCCTAAAATGTCCTTGATGTTCCTGAAAAAAAGCCTTTATCCACTCCTTGCTTAAGTTAAAAAATGTGCAAGTGCTACTTGGACATGCAGAAATGGCAAAGGTAATACATAATTAACTAACATTTGGGAAATGTCATTTTGGGAATATGAAAAATAAACAGGCAAAATTACTTCAGCTGGTGGGTATATTTCAATGTGGATCAGACAATCATGGACTGGTCGGGGTCTCAACCATCTGATGGCACCTGGAGCATTTATCTAACAAAAGTAAGAAACTCAAATGCTTTCAGGGGGCAGAAAGTAGTGAAAATAAAGAAAACTGGCAGGATATAACCAATGAAGAATAGCTATTCTTTAACAGCCTAGAGATTTCACACTTCTCTTCTTCTGAGGGACGCAGCCACTCCACAATATCTAATTGTGTCCATGTAGAAATATGGATCCTGGGTTTCTAACTATTTCAGTTTATTAGAAGACAAGAATCTAACTTTTTACACAAAATCTCCAAAATTCAATTATTTGGCAATAAATTAAAATTTCTGACCATTGTGTTTGCCCCCAAAGTACAGTTTGCAAGCCCTTTCCCTAGGCTGACATTTTCTGACCCCTTGTCTAGACTTAATAATTCAAATATGGAGAAGCACACCACTGGAGGAAGGGGAAAGGTCTTTAGTCAAAGTTAGTTTCTATTGAAAAGGATTAAATAATTCAATGATGGGTAGAGATTTAAAACATGGAAATATGAAAAAAGGCATCTTTTACACAAACTTGAGACCAAGGAAGCTAGATTAGAACATGTGTTTAATCATAAGAGACCAGGTTCCTCTATGGCTTTAATTACTAGGCTAATTTCCTCCTGAACTACAGTAACAGACATTTTACATCAGCCGTGCATTTTGTGTTCTAAGCTATTATTCCTTCGAGTTACCTAAAGCCTGATCAACTCCTGTGGACCTGAGGGATTGTGTGGAAAATCAATGGGCAGGGCAGTAAGGAGAAACGTGGCCTGACCCATCATGATACCACCATCTCACTGTGTGAGTCAAGAAATCATGAAAAGGGGTGCAGTAGAAACCAGCACAAGGTGAGCAGTGAGGGGTCCCTGCTGGAACCTGAGTATCAGAGGCAAGCACAAACAGCGGCTTCCTGAGCATTACACAGGAAGGACATGAAATAAACCACTCCCAACAGTACCCTGGAAGAAATTGAACCTTGTAAAGAAGAAGGGCGTTATAGACACCTGATAGTAAATTAGTAAATTTTAAATTTTAGGTGCCTCTAAAAATGATTAATTTTTATTAGTGTGATCACACTATGCTTATTTCAACATAGTTTTGGTTAATGTCCCAGAAAAATAAAGTATTTCCTTCTACATGGTTTTCAGCATACTGAAAGAGGTAATATTAGCCCCTCTCAGTTTGGAAAAATTTATAAATATAAGCTAGTTCAAATGAAGGCCATATATTTTGGGTAAAATAATAAATTTTAGAGCCTTTTGAGATAAATTCTAAAAGTCTACCTTGTTTACATTGTCTTATGTTAAAGATGATCTATATGAAGCCACAAATTATTCTTAATTCTTAGTAGGTTATTCTCATAATTATTGTTTTCTCCACATTTGTATGAAGTAAAATACTATATTCTCTGACTTACTCTTTGATTCCAGCATCCAACACAACATACGGCACAGAGCAGGAAAGAAGTCAACAAATACCTGTTGAATGAAGGAATAAATAAGTGAATTATGAGAACATTGTTCTGATTTTTCTTAGATGAGGAAAATTTGTTATACAAAGAATTCCACATTTCAGAGTATCCACTCCTAGTGATTAGAAACATGATTTTGAAGACAAATGTAGATTCAAATACTGTTCAAGACTGGAGTTGTGTAAGTGTGGACAGATCACTCAAATCCTCAGAATTTCATTTTAATCATCTTTATACCTAGAATGATACCAATGTCAAAAAGTTGCTTTGAGATTTGAAGACTACTCTTAGATAAAGTGTCTAACAGATGGCTAAGCACGAAGTAGGCCAAAAATGCTAACATCGACATTATTTAATGTCTCTGAACAAATGATGACTACAGGGCTTTCTTGGATTCAGCCTAACTTAAAAAGCCTTGTTGTCGATGTCCAATGGTAAAGTCTGTTAATTGTTATCCACTATTTATGCTTTTCCTTATTTATCTCATTATTTAGCTTTTCGTATTCATTCTACTGCATGCTACTGAAATGAAGACACTTTTGTATGGTCAGAAAAAAAGATGACTACTTCTGCTTGTGGTGTTTTCTCGATTGCAATAAAATTCCATGATCAGCCTCCCTATATGCAGTAACTACTAAATGATGCTAAGTTGCACTACTTTCCTTTATTTAGTTTGCTAAAACTTCACTAGGCATTATGTTATTATTGTCAAAGTGTTCCTAGGTCACCTGGTAATGAATTAAATAATGCATGGTATTGTGCATATTTATTAAAGACCAACTCTAAGTATCATGACCAAAACAGATAAGGCCACTGCCTTCACTGAGTTTATAATTTAGTCAAAGTGAACTATGTACAAAACAAAAATAAAATGCAGCTCTGGGAAAATGATATTGCAAATACATGCTTTGAAGCTCACCCCATTCCACTTCACATGTACAACTCTGACAGATAAAATATAAAAAAGTAAATATTAAAAAAATTCACTCTCAAAAAATGATGAACAAAAGAAAGATATCTCCAAGTTCAAGAAGTTGAAAAGAATTGAATAAAATAATCAGAATTGAATCTAATGTCCTGTTGGATTCTAGATCTGGAAGCAGTCAGAAGCTGCTAGGAGTCTAACTTCTGTAGAACAGCAAAGACTGAATGTATTTGGGGTAAATACTGGGAAAGGAGCCAAACTCTGCTGGAAACCAGTTGCCAGAGTGGGGCTTTCCATCCTGCACATAAAGGAGAGAAAAAAATTTCTGGTACTGGGGCTCTGCCTAGCATGAAGCAATTTGCTTGGGGAGGCAGGAGGATACAGAGCCAACCTCCCAACCAGAAACTGAGACAGACTCTCCATGCTTGGATTCCTGGATCTTGGAACTGTTCCCATGGTGTAAATTCCTCAAACTTCTAAAATAAGACCTGATTATAGACCAGAGTCCCAAGGACCAGGTAGAAGCAATCCTAATACCACTAAAAAAATGAGAGATAGAGAAACAGAGAGATAGAAACAGAGTGTGTGTGAGTGTGCATATGGAGCTTAAAATACCAAAACACATGAATAAATACAATTCTACCAAATAAAAAATTCTAAGAACAGCAATAATCACAAGATTTCAGAGGAGATGAAAATAACATAATAGTCTAAACTTATTTAACACCGTTAACTCTTGGAATCCTCAAAAGTATAACCTGAGGAAAAATAGTCTAGAGATATACTTAAAACAAAATAAAGCAAAATAAATGTAGGTGAATATAAACAATTTAAAAACTTGGAAATAAAATATTAGTTGTTGAAAGAAAAAGAAATCATAATATATAAAGTCTGTGATGACTTCAAAGGGGTTTAGCAAACTATAAGTAATTTGTGCTGAGGAAGTAACACACAATGAAGTGTAAAACAGATAAAAAATATTAAAGAGGCGTAAAAACAGAGATTAAGATGCCTCAACATAAATTTAAAAGCAATTTAAGAAAAACAAATTCAGGAAATGATAGGGAACAAATATTTATTAAGACAATGGCTGAGAACTTTCCAAAACTGAACATAACACAAGCCCATTAGATTAAAAATGAATACCAGGTATTGCTCAGGATAAATAAAAACAAATCAACACTTAAAGAAACAAAATAGCAGGGCGCCTGGGTGGCTCAGTCGGGTAAGTGTCTGCCTTCAGCTTAGGTCATGATCTCAGGGTCCTGGGATCGAGTCCCAGGTCTGGCTCCCTGCTCAATGGGGAGTCTGCTTCTCGAACCTCTGCCCCTGCTCATGTTCTCTCTCTCTCAAATACATAAAATCTTTTTAAAAAAGAAAAACAAAAAATAGCATCAAGGATAAAGGACAAAAATGAAATCTTCAGTTGCACCATAAATAAAAGACAGTTTTTCCTCGGTGGTCTTATAGCAGACTTCTTATCCATAGTAATGGCCAGACACAATGGAGTAATATATTAAAAACCCTAAGATAACTGCCAATGAAAATTTTTTGTATCCTGCTGAACAATTATCCAAATGCAAATGACCAAATAAAAGCATTTCTAGATAATCAAAGAATAAGACATTGTACCATCTTCAAATTGTAATGTATACGTCAGAGGAAAAGTAAAATGAGAAGAAATCAATGGGATGCAAAAGTAGTGGTAAGCCCAAAATATTTTAACATGTATTGACCTATTTCATTTACTACTTCTGCATATAAAATAATACAAAATTTTGTTTTTAAGAATATAGAACTAAGTTCTAGAGAATTATGTCAAGAAAGGTGGAAGAAATTTAGTGTGCTGGTTAATTAAGATGTAAAACCAAGCCTTATTTTGTATGGAGAGGTTGATAGAGATATTGAATGGTCTAAGACATTGTAAGAAAGTCTTATAGTGAGAGATTGAATACATCAACAGACACTAACCAGGATATATATGACAAAAAAGTGCAGACCTTCATTCGTGCAGCACCCAGACCAAGTATCAATTCACAACCTTTGCAGCAATTGGCCCAGAGTTGTCGTGACTTAATCACTGACTATCAGTTTCCTATATTTTGCCCACCAACTCAGGGATCCACCAGCAAAAGCCAAATATGCCTTCTACACCATTCACATAACTCATTTCTAGTCAGATTTTCTTCTAGCTTTCCCATGCCAGCAACCTCCAATCACAGCACACCTGAAACCTTCCCAGTTTCCTTTATAAAGCTCTTCCTCTCCAGTGCTTGGCTTTAAATCTTGGCCAAAAGCAAATGATGGTGGCAATTCCTTTGCTAATACATGCTCTCAATGAGTAGCCTTGCTTTGTTATCATCTCTTTATTTTCCTGAAAGCTAAATATGTGTGGCTAAAACCATTAAGGAGAACCATTAAAATAATATGCGTACAAATTATAGGTGGTAAATAAACAGTTAAAAAAAAAGAAAAAGAAGAGGGAGAGCCTAGACATCTTTGTTAAATTATCAAACATCAAGAAAGGTTAAATTAGGCCAAAAGGAAAAAAAAATTTTTAAAGAGCATCAAATAAAATCTAACAAGTCATTCTAAATATATCAATAATAGGAGGATTAAATTCATCAGTTAAGAGAACACTAGATTGTATAAAATTGTATCCATGTAAAAGGCTATATACCCACTCTAAAGAGACTTGCATATAATAAAGCTATCTAGAAAGTTTGAAATGAATTTTCATGTAACAGATATATCAAACAAATACTAAATATATGAAAACAGATATTAATCTCATTTACAGAAAAATTTGAAAATAATCAAAAGCATTAATTGGAATAGAGGTAAGAATTGCCCAATAACAAAAGCAAAAATCTGCCAATATAATAGAAAACTTATGACTGTCCATGCTTTAAATAAAGTAACCTTGAAATATACAGTGAAAAATCGATAGAAATCTAAAGAGAAATTAACAAAGTCATCATCATAGTTCGATATTTAAATTGTGGGTAGGTAATAGATTATATAAATAGAAGTTGATGTATAAAACAAAAAAAAAGTTTGGGCAAGTAAGGAAATGGAATATTTCAACAAAACAACTAAAAGGCTTGATGTAAAAGATACAGAACAATTAAATTACAATATAGATGTTTATATAATGTATGATGTTAGCAATATAATATAAAATAGAATTAACAAATACAGTACATTTAAAAACTTGAATCAAATAGACAGTGTTCCAAATACATATTTACTACCCAGATTGTCTCCTGGTGAAAAATAAAACTTGCATAAGCCAGTGAGCTTTTTAAAAGTGTAATAAGTAGGTAAATGTCTACCCTTCAAAAAGTATCTTAGGCACAGATGATTTTAAAGAGTAATTTTTAAATGAAAAAATTAATGGCTGACTTCAAGAGGCCATTTCAGATAATAGAAAAATAAGGAAATCTATTCTGAAAATTTCATTTGAATGGAATCATACACTATTTGCTTGTTTGTGTCTGGCTTCTTTCAGATAGCCTAATGTTTTGAAGAATCATCCATGTGTAGAATCTAGCAGAGCTTCATTTGTTTTCATGTCTGAGTAATATTTAATTGTATGGATATACTACGTTTTGTTTATCAGTTCATCAGTTGATGGATGTTTAGATTGTTTCCGTGTTTGGACAGCGCAAGACATTTATTAAGACATTTACAAAGATTATATAAGAAAATGATATATACCTATCCTACATAACTGTAAATAAAAAATCTTAAAGAGTTTCAAATGAAATTCAAAAAGGTAATAAAAATATATCTTGATCATGTAGAATTTAATTCTAAGGGTACATGCATATACAGCTACATGCCCCCTATTAATACTATACACTGCATTAGAAGGAAAAGATGGCAATCTCAACAATGCAAAGCCTATTCAATTCAGTCCTTTTAGCAAGGAGGTAAGTGAAACAAATGCTTTAGACTTGTTAAAGAGTGCCTGCTAATAACATGCAATAAACTTCATAATATGAAAATGTATAAATATCTCTATTAAATCATGCTTACTATTTAATCTTATCCTGGAGGTCTTACACAGTGCAGTATAATGAGGAAATAAGAAGTATGAAAATTGGAAAGAATAAAGACATTTGGTGTTTCTGTGCACATATTATCGTCTACAAATAAAATACTAAAATATTATTTATAGCAAAATTATTAGGAATGATGAGAGAAATAAGTATGGGTTTTGAATATAAGATTTCCTAACAAAATTCTGTATACCCCAAAATGTAATAGATTAATATATAGTATAATATGTATGTGTGTATATATATATTCATGTATACATGCACATATACATATGTGTAGTGTATATTAGAGAATATACCATCACAATAGCAAAAAAAAATGAAACAAAGAAAAAACTATGAAGACTAAAGCCATCTAAAGCTGTACAAGGCTTTTATTAAATATATTACCTTATAAAATTTTATTGTGGTACATTTAAAAACCTTCTAAAATGGAGAAATAATATATATTTTTTAATGAGAAACCTTGATATTATCAGTAATCTTCTTAATTTTTTCCTAGGTTAGTTTCTGTCAATCCTTTCTGGGGTTTTTATGGACCTTGTCAAGGAATGACAGAATTTATATGGAAGACTAAATAATCAGGATATCAAATATAGGTTTAAGACATAAGAACTAAAATGACAATAAGTAGGAAAAGATTATTTTTGAAGACCCTAAAACAATTTATAAATTTTTCAAAACTGATGATCTCATTTCACTAACAATCATTTCTATGAAACAAAAGACACTATAAAGCAAACTAAAAGTAAAATGAATTTAAAACCACACACAAATTAGGAGAAAATATTTTCAACATATATTACATACAAAGAATTAATATCCTGAACTTATAAAAACACTTCCCAGAAGTCAATAACAAAAGAACAATGACCAAAAACAACTCAAAAATAAAATCGATAAATGTTTTGAAAGCAGGTCAGTCACAAAAGAAGAATAAGGACATCTTTGGGGACAGTAAAAATGGGAAAACAGTTGCCTAATAAAGTAACAGAACAGGTGCAAGTAGGAGACTTCGTATGCATCAGACTGCCCAGGGCCATGGAGAATCAGGAGAATGGAATAGCCTTGTGCACTGTTAGATGCGAATGAAAACAGGCACACTTCTAGGAAGGCAGACATTGGTAATATTTTTCTCCTCTCACAGCATATTCAAGAAAATTGGGCAGAATATTCTAGTCGATAGCAAGTGTCAGTAGACTGTTGCGTACTTTCTTATCTCTTGTATTTTTCTGTTTTTTTTTTACTAGTATCATTGAAAAATAAGAAAAACAAAGCAATAAGTACTAAAAACAAAAGAAAATGGGTCTACGAGACAGAATTACAGAAAAGATATCATTTAGGACAAGTCCTCTTGAAGGTCCTAGCTTGTAAAACTGAGGTTCGAGAATTTAAATAGTGATTTCCTGAGGCATGGTTGGGAGAAGAGCCTACCAGATATAGAAAAGGACAGATATTAAAGCTCTGAGAAAAGGAAGTTAGGACATTCTAGGAAGAGAAAGAAAGCCAGGTTGACTTGAGTGAAGTAGATGATGAAATGGACCTGATTGAAGGTGATCCTGGGAAGACTGTTTATGTTCTTTATGAGCAGGAGGGAACCAATCGAATGATGGTAAGCAGGGACATCTTGCCATCAGTTCTGTTTTGTGATTTTGTTCTATTGTGAGAAGACTAGATTAAAAGGGTCAAGAAGAGACCAGGAAACACTAAATTGAACATTGTTCCTATTGCCCAGGCAAGAAAAGATGGTAGTGTAGACAGAGGGAAGTGGAACAACTTAAGAAATAGTTTGAACTAGAATGGGCAGGACTTCGTGATAGACAGCATGTGGGGGGAGGAGAGGGATTTTTTGAAGTATGGCTTTCAGACTAGCTCGGGCCAGTTCTGTTTGGACTACAAAATAAGCAAAAAAATAGAGAAGGAACAGGTTAGAGAAAGGTGTGGAAAAATGAAGAGAGATCAAGAATTCAGACACCAAAGTGGAGGGAGATTTTTAAATGTCCACACAGATACAAACCAAGCCGGGATCAACCTCTATCTGTTAGTCC
This sequence comes from Ursus arctos, assembly GCF_023065955.2. Classification (NCBI taxonomy): domain Eukaryota; kingdom Metazoa; phylum Chordata; class Mammalia; order Carnivora; family Ursidae; genus Ursus; species Ursus arctos. The sequence goes on along the minus strand of NW_026622985.1, from coordinate 26,810,206 downwards.
AATAGGATGCATGGCTGACTTCCTTTTTTAGGACTTTTTTAAAATTGGGTGTGTTTACTTCTTACTTTTCAAAATTGCCTCTTCCTTTTCCAAATCATCTTCTTAACATATTTGAGTGCTTTTATGTATGGAGTTTCAAATAAATTTGATTTTTATTGAGTTGTAGTTTTTAAAATCCACTTATAGAAATTCTAACAAAAGGAAGGTTACTGATCGGACATCCTATAAGCTATTATGAACTTGATTCTTTTGGACAATATTAATAATTTGTTACTTACGATAATATACATCTGCATAGGGCTTTGAAAATTTTAAGATGTTTTTGTATAGAGAAAAGAGAAAGATTTGCGATTAGATGTGTGGCAGCCAAGGGGAAATATACCATGATGTTTAAAGACATTTAATTGTATGTTTTTCATAACACTTCCACTTGACAACTGATTGATTTTAAATTCAAAAATTTGCTCATTTAATGTCATGGCAAGGACTCTGAGCCCTAAGAAAATGGGTAAAAACAATAACAGTCTTAAAATTAGCTAACATTTCTTGAGGACTTATCATGTGCCAGATGTTGTACAAAGCAATTTTTAACGCCCCCAATAATCCATATGCTAAGTACTATTATTTATTCCCTTTTAGCAGATGGGGAAATAGAAGCAAAGCAGAAACAATAATATACTTGGAAAATAAAAACTAAATAACCCTATTAAGATGAGATTGTCTGCTTGTAGTGCTATATGCCAGGCAGCCAGATCTTTAATGAACCTCAAATTTTGAGAACAAGTGTCAACTGAGGCAAGTTTCCAGACCTGAATTAGGAAGTGATTATTATCTGCCTCCACATTATTATAAGGGAAATTACATTTTATCCCCTATGTTTATTGAATAGTGCTTTTTGATTCAGGGAAGAAAGTCTGTTTTAGGTGTCAGCATGTCAGTTTACCATAATCATATTTTTATTTCCAAAACCCAGACCATTGGTCTTAACTGAAGTGGGTACTAACCATATTAAAACAGTTTAATGTTATTTCAGAAATTTTGCAAAAGAGAATGTGGGGGAAAATATTTAACATGCCTTTGTTCTAAAAGAAGTTTGGTTTGTATTTATAGAAGATTCCCACCTTTCAGAGCTGTATATAATTGCTAAACTATACATTTTTAGCTAATACACTAAAATCAAACTAGGTACGTCCTGTTGAATAAGTCCGTTTCTACTCTATTCATAATGGATAGATACTGACAAAAATATTCAGAGGGAAAAAATGGTGATTCTAATATGAATGGTTAAAAACAAAAGAAAAATTACACGGTATATTAGTACTTTGGCAAATTACCAAACCTGTTTCCATGGGCTTCTTAATAAAAAAATATTGCACTACTTTATCATAGTAACAGATTATAGGGTTTCATTTTCCTTAGGATATCACAACCTTTTTATTTCAAAGTTTAACCTATAGATTACTGATTATTTACTTCCACTTCATAAAAATTCAGTACACGGAGCGCTGCACATGGAGATGTCAGCATTTTTATCTTTTTTTGTGTAAAACTCTTTCAGAATCTAAGTACATTTTTTTTCTTTCAAAGAAAGGTGTGCTTATCAATATAAACATTTAAGTTTGATTTTCTAATAACTATAGGATCCATGGAGTCCTAAATTCACCATAGTTGTTGCCTTTTTGTTTTTAGTCTAAGCTGTATTTTTTTTTAAAAGATTTTATTTATTTATTCAACAGAGATAGAGACAGCCAGCGAGAGAGGGAACACAAGCAGGGGGAGTGGGAGAGGAAGAAGCAGGCTCATAGTAGAGGAGCCTGATGTGGGGCTCGATCCCATAACGCCGGGATCACGCCCTGAGCCTAAGGCAGATGCTTAACCGCTGTGCCATCCAGGCGCCCCTAAGCTGTATTTTTAAATAAGAAACTACTGATTTATCTTGTGTTCAACAATGCTAGATAATACAAATAGTTCTTGTTATCTTGTTGTTTGGCAATACCCACAAGCTTGATCAGCTTGAATGTGTTGTTGCATCACTATGTATGTAAGATACAACTGCTGTCCTAAGACTACAGTGCTAGGAACAAAATCGGTGTATTTCCAAATGTAGAAATTCAAACCTCCTCCACCAATAGCATGAATTGAAACATTTGGTTATCTTCAAAGAAATCCTCTGAATTCCTTTTTAGTGGTATGAAGTTTCTACTGTTTTCGCCAGGTCTTTTTCAGTCTTCATTTTACCTGTTAGAATCCTGAAAAATTGGGGATTTTTTTTTCTCTTTGGTTTTCTTTTGTTAGTTTTCACATCTAAATATTTTTTCATTTGCACAAGAAGGGTCTAGAGACCACACAGAGCTAGCATATTTTTCTGCATTGGTATTCCTTTTCATCTTTACCTTGTAGCTCATATCAAAGCTGTAATTGTTTGCTAGCCAGCAAAATCTAATGGCTCCCTCTGGTCAAAAGCTGTCAACAGCAATCTATCCAGCAGTGGGGGCATTGCCTGAAATAGAAAAGCATCGCATATGGTCGTATTCCTTGGTGAGCTACAAACAAGGCAGGGCTTAACATTTTCAAATACAAAACCATTACTAACTCTACATAGTAAGACCAAGGTTCTAACATCATTAATAGAGTCTAGCATATCATTACTAGAGAATATCACTTCTTGATTCATTAATGTCCTATAGGTGAAAGATAAACCAGTTATTTATTCTGCTTTTTTTTTTCCACTTTGATTTAGCAATGTGGCAATAAGTCTGTTTCTTAGATGTTAGATCATGATTTATTAGGTGTCCAAAAGTAAACCCGTACTCCACAATGGATAAAGAAAACAGGCCTCAAATGATCAGTCCAGATTTCCTGCTAAGTATAAAGACTGCTAAATTCATTAGGAAATCCAACAAAGAAAAAACACCACAATATTAAAAAAAAAAATCTCTCTAAAAGCTGTAAAGCACTGTTTACGAAATTCTGAGATGGGTGATTTGTTTAACATTTGTGTTATCACAATGGTATTGTGTAATCCTCCTGACACAGTCCAGTATAATGACTCTAAACATCAAACCAACTATTTAGCCTCATGCTGAGTTTCCCATCCAGGCTAATTAGAATTCTTGTCTTCTTAAAACATTTGCACTCATGGCTTTCCAATGGTTTTTCCACTTGTGGCCCAGCCTTTTGGATATTTCTAAATCAGAATGCACTGCATGCTGCTAGCTTTACTTGCCTCTTTATTCCTTCTGTCCTCTCACTGGATTGCCAGAATTCTGTTAGTAATTCCTCTGAAGAACCCCAAGAAAGAGTTTCTATTATCTCAGTTTAGAGGCATCCAAATTTAAGCAGACTAAAAACAAAACATTCATCCAGTAATTTTCATATGTTCTGGAGTCCCCTCTAGCTTTATATAATGTATAATGTATGATGGAGTGTGTGGATTGTTCTTGAGTTAAAAGTAAAATTCCTCATATACACATAAGCTATATAGGGCTTGATGTAGTGTTTTAAATATATGTCTAATATTAATTCATCTGAAAGAATGACTATCTAGGTATAGGCTTTAGGTAATAAATTGAAGGAGAAAATATTCTCTGGCCAGGTGGAAGAGGAATTATAACTCATGTGTTCACATTTAGTATCATGAACAGCAGGGTACTATGTAAAAGTAGGAGGGTTGCACAGCCCTGTAGTCCATTACAAGGAACGTAATGGTAAGGTTCAGATATAGATAGATAAGATAGATAGATAGATATAGATATAGATTTATATGGCATGTGTTTTTACTAATTTTTTTCTAATTAAAAAACTTCCATGAATCCCTGGTAGGAATTCAGCCCCCACTGTAAATTTTAGACAAGTCATTAAATGCTACCTTGTCCTTTTATGGAAATCTTCAAAAAATACTTCAGAGATCATTATAAGCAACTGATGGCAAGTCCTACTGGAACCTGCCAGTGGTTTCATCACACTAATACATCCCACAGCTGAACTAAAAAATGGAAGAAGCCTTCAGTCTAAATTCAAACACATGAGAATGGCTTTGGTTTAGTGAAAGCATGACGACATATTTGGTATTTTGTCTACTTTCCTGACACATAACTCCAAGGTTCAGTGAACTGGTAGTATGTTTTGTTCATTATAACATCTTCAGGCATTTCTAAGATGTCTGGGGTTTGGCAAGCTCCAAAATTAACTTGCCAAGAACATTTTCCATTAGTATTTACACCCATACATATTTTCAGGGAAACGGTCTGAGTGTTTCTGATTTAATAAGAGCTATTAAATGTACAAATGGCCCCTTCACTACACTATGATAAATAAAACTTATTTTTAAGGGAAAAATGAAAAAGAATTCATATTTGCCAATGAGCCTCAATTTTAAAAGATTTGAATTTTGTCTAAGCCTTAAATAAAAATATTATTAAATCCTAGAATCAAATCAAAAACATTCTTGCCATGCATAACATCTATGTAATTTTCTATTCATTTTTCCATCTCTGTTTAATTTATCATACCTCACGTAACACCAAAACGTTTTAAATACTTTGACATGTGTATGTCAGTTTACTAACAGTGCTTTCTGGATTGCTTTTTATTTTAAGTTGGTAATAATAGTAGTTGTTCATAGAGAAGGGCATAATTCAGCTTGCTAAAACAAATAACAAAAATTAGGTGGAACTGTATTGTATTTCCCTAAGCACTAATGTATTACATGTTAAATAATAGATTAAATACAATCCATAAGAATGTATAAGTATGCATAAACCGTACTATTGTATTTGAACACTATAATAAGGCATTAATATCTAGTATATTAAAGCACTAATATCTACTATAATAGTACTGAAGACAATATTTACTAAACTTTATATCATCTATCTCATGGTTCATGAGGGCTACTTGTCATTGTTTTAATAAGCTAAATGCCAGATCTCTGAAGTTTCTAATTCTTTAAACTTGAGAATCTTTCCATGTGGAAGGACTGCTATTTGGATCAAACTATGTTCATCTGAGGAACAGCAGATTTAAGCCGACTCAATTTAGAGACTTTTCAGGAAAGAGAACATACAGGTTTCCAGAAGATCAAGGAGAGAAGTGTAGAGAGACAATGTTGACATGTTAGCTGCTAACTTAGTTTCTTGATGTAGTCTTTTCAGCATCTCTTCTATCAACATTTTGTTTTTTACTTTGAGAAGCACTGTACATAACTTTTTTTTTTATGACCTATGACCATGCTCTTCAAACTGAGAGGTATTTTCCCCTGGAAAACATACTTTCTGAGGGAGAAGCAAGTATGAACAGTGTTAAGGAACTCACTTTCCTGCTCTACTTCTCAACTTTCATGAATACTCTTTGCTTAAATGTGTGTGTCTGAGAATATATTTGCAGTCAAGATATTATGCCATTTTCCCCCTTTTATTTTAATTGAAGTATAGTTGACATACAATATTCTAGTAGTGTCAGGTGTACAACATAGTGATTCAATAATTGTATATATTATGAAATGCTCACGTGATAAGTGTAGTTACCATCTGTCACCAAAGTTATTGCAATATTATTGACTATATATTCCCTATGAGGTACTTTACATCCCCGTGACTAATTTATTATATAACTGAAAGTCTGTACTTCTTAATCCTCTTCACTCATTTTGCCCATCCCCCACACTCTCCCTAGCAAACACCAGTTTGGTTTCTATGATTCTGTTTCTGTTTTTGTTTGTTTATTTGTTTATTATGTTTTTTAGACTCCACATATAAGTGAAATCATATGGCATTTGTCTTTTTCTGTCTGACTGATTTCACTTAGTATAATATCCTTTAGGTCCATCCATGTTGTCACAAATGGCAAGATCTCATTATTTTTTATGGTTAAGTAATATTCTATGTGCTGTCATATGGTTTATGTCTTGTGTATGTATGTGTGGCTGTGTGCTGTGAGTACTCAATGTATGATGTGTGTGTGATGTATGGATGATGTATGTAGTATATATGTTCTGTGTGAGCTGTGTATGTGTAGTGTGTGTGTTTGGTGTGTGGTATAAGCTTGGTGGATGTGTACTGTGTGTGTTGTGTGTGTCTTGGTGAGTATGACTTACTTGTGCTGTGTATGTATGTGTGGTGTGTGTGTTGTATGTGTGTGGTGTGTGTCTGGTGTATGTGTGTTATATGTGGCACATATGTGTTGTTTAGAGATATAGGTCTATTGTGTTTGTGGTGTATCTGTGGTGTAGGTGTCAAGAAACATCTTCCTTTCATTACCTTAAGATTTTGAATTTATGTATACAAGCACATGGGAAAAGCCATATGCTTCCATCCGTGAAACTACACTGTGCTTAGAACATCCCTCAAATAACATCTTCCTTTCGTTTTAATAAAATTATTTTTAAATTATGTGTGTAGGCACTGGGAAAAATGATGTGCTTAACTCCTTGAAATTATGCTGTCCTTAAATTACATTGTTTTCTTTTTCCATTCATCTATTGATAGACACTTCTGTTTCTTCCATATCTTGGCTATTGTAAATAATGCTGCAATAAACATAGAGTTGTGTATATCTTTTCAAATAATGTGTTTTGATATTCTTTGGGCAAATACCCACTAGTGGTGTTATTGGATCATATGGTATTTCTACTACTTTTCATAGAGGCAGCACCAGTTTACATTCCGACCAAGAGTTCATGAAGGTTCTCTTTTCTCTACATCCTCACCAACCTTTGTTGTTTTTTATCTTTTTAATACTAGTTATTTTGATTGGTGTGCATTGATATCTCACTGTAGTTTTGATTTGCATTGATTTTCCCTGATGATTAGTGATGTTGATCATCTTTTCATATGTCTGTTGACCATCTGTAAATTTCTTTGGAACTAGAAAAGACTTCAAATACCAAAGCAGTCTTGAGAAAGAAGAACAAAGCTGGAGGTCTTCCAATCCCAGATTTCAAACTATATTACAAAGCTATAGTAATTAAAACAGTATGGTATTGGCACAAAAATAGGCACATAAGTCAATGGAACAGAATAAGGAGCCCAGAAATTAACCCATGCTTATATGATCAATTCATCAATGACAAATAAGGCAAGGAAACACAATAGAGAATAAACAGTCTCTTCAATAAATGATGGTAGAAAAACTGGACAACTACATGCAAAAAAGAGATTGGACCACTTTGTACACCATATATAAAGGTAAACTCAAAATGGATTAAAGACCTAAATGTAAGACCTGAAACCATAAAACTCCTACAAGAAAACTCTTGGACATCAACCTTCGCAACATTTTTCTGGATTTGTCTCAGGGAAGTAAAACAAAAGCAAAAATAAACAATTGGGACTACTAATAGTTTGATAACTAAAAAACTTTTGCACAGTGAAGGAAACTCTCAACAAAACAAAAGGCCACCTACTGAATGGGAGAAGATATTTGCAAATGACATATCTGATAAGAAGTTAATATCAAAAATATATAAAGAACTCATACAACTCCACACACAAAAACAAATAATCCAATTTCAAAATCGATAGAGGACCAGAGTAGACATTTTCCACAGATGTTATGCCAGTTCTGTTTTCTGACCCCATCTCCCTCTTCCACTTATTCTCACATATCTTGGATCTCGCCAAGTGCATTTGGCATTATATGTAAAAATCCCCAGTGTGCCAAATGAAGAAACAGTGAAAAAAACCTTTGCCTAAGAAACCTCCTTTAACTTCAGACACTTGTATGAAAACTAGGAAACTTGATAGGTCTTGGTAAAGCCTGTTTTTAAACTTCCCCAAAGTTGAAGATGTACATGACTTTGATGGCTGGGTAACTAATGCTTTTACGATTTAAGTGGTTTGCAGTGTTTGCTTTCAACAAAATTAAAGGAAGACCTAATTGAGTTGTCAGCTAATAAATCATTAAAAGTAATTTGGTTAAAAGATCACAATATAATTTTGGCATACAACACAGAAAGAGTTTAAATAATTGAGTGATATATCTCTGCTAGAATAATTTTCATTTCCATTTATTCATTTTTTAAAATATGAAATATGTTGCTTACTGTTGGCATTTATAACCATGAAAAGGAGGAGTAAATTTGAGGTCGAATCCTGGGTGATTCTAGAAATAAGTTATATTAATCCACGTCTGCATAAAATAATTAGAGTAAAAACCCATTCATCTCATTAAAAAAATGAATAAAATTTGTTTAATAATTACCTGTCAAATCTCAATTATATTAATTGTCTATTAGTAATAATTCTATAGAACTGAAAACAGGGCTGGCTTTGGCAGCATGTATACTAAAAGTGGAACAATACAGAGAAGTTTAACATGGACTCTGCAAGGAAGGCATGCAAATTCATGAAAAACTAATTCATAAAAAGCAAATTTAAAAATTGAAAATAAGTAATAAATACATTTTTAAAAATCAGAATTTATAGTCATCAATTTTTTTTAAAAAATGTTGAATATGGATCTAATTTTTCATTTCCTTTGCTTGGAATAAGGGAATAAGTAAAAAGAGAAAATGTTTGAATGATACATATGTCATTAAAATATCTACTGATGAGGGGCGCCTGGGAGGCTCAGTAAGTAGAATGTCTGACTCTTGATTTCAGCTCAGGTCATGATCTCTGGGTCCAGGGATCTAGCTCCGTGACAGGCTCTGTGCTGGGCTTGGAGACTGCTTAAGATTCTCTCTTTCCCTCATCCTCTGCCCTTCCCTCAGTCTCTTACCATGTGCACTCTCTCTCTAAAAACAAAACAAAACAACAACAAAACAACAACCAAAAAACCCCAAAACCGATTAAAGTATCTACTGATGATATGATTTGGGTGAGATAGTTTTGACCCTTGTTTTAATAATGATATAACTAAATTTTTAAAAGTGTAGAAGTACATGAAAATACAACATTAAGGATAATTTTGGAAAGAAAATACCTATAACTCTAGCAACCTTAACAAACACATTTTCAATTATTTTTGTCCTCTAGTCTGTGTATTATTTTTATAAAATATATTAATCTATTTTAAAGAAACTTAATCCTAATTTTTGTTATTAGAAATATCTCAAGGGAAAAACGTACAACAGAGAGATCATTTATGTTAACAAATGTGGTAGATAATTTTAGCAGCTTTGAGGGCAGGTCGACAAGATATGTAATTTCTGCTATGATATAATATGAGGTATATAATTTCAGCAATGATTATTCTAGTCAAAAATGTCTCATTTGAATCCATCAAGCTTTCACATTTAACTTAACAGTTTACTGAAAATATCACAGAAAGAGCAATAAGCTAAAGGACATCAAGAGGAAGCAAGCAGACAAAATCAGAAGGGAGGATGTTCTTTTGGACAACTGTCCCATTCATGTCAACAAATTAGTGTTAATTAAAAACATACCTGATTAATGAAAATCTGGAAATATTCCAAATTGAGGATGCAATGTCGGTGTAAGATAAAAATGGCATCTCAAATCAGGGAGGAAAAGATACAACTTTGTAATAAGTAAATTTGTGTAATGAGAGCTACGTAAAGAAAATAAATTTGGGTCCAGTCCTCCCATTATGTGCTGGATAACTTCTAAATGGGTTAGAGATTTTTTTTTTTTTAATCTTGTAAGTACTAGAAGAGAACATAGGTGGTAGGTTTGACTAAAAAATCCAGAATGGAGAAAACTGCCCATATTAGGACACAATTTATAAACAAAATTATGGAAAATATCAGTAAATTGATAAATTCACCACTGAAAAATGGAAAATGACAAACTGAAAAAAAAGTAATTTGTACAATAGATAAGGGTAACCCATTAACTCTGTTAAATCTAAAACCAAAAGTCCCAGTGCTATAGAAAAATGAAAAAAAAAATTGAGGTAGCTCAAAGAGAACAGAAATACAAGTGCTCTGAAAAATATGGAAAGATGTTCTGCTTTGCTCATAATAAGAAATTGCAAATTAAAAACACCCTGAGATCCCATTTCTCACATATTGTATTGGCTAACATCCAAAAGTTTGGCAGTACCCTCTGTGGATGAAAATGAATAAAACATTCTCCTATATTGGTAATGGAAATGCAAAATGTTAGAACCACTTTGGAAGGAAATTTAATAATTACCAGCAGCATTTTTGCATTTGTTTTGTGACCCAGTAATACTACTTCTAAGAACATATCCCAGAGATACACTGAAAAAAATATGAAAAATAAAATGATGTGTAAAAGGCTATTTATGGTAGCAATACATGAAAAATAAAGCCTGGAAAAAAACCCAAATGTATATCAAGAAGGGACATGGGTTGGTTAAATGCACACAGTAAAGTAAACCAATAGAGTTCTAGGCAATACTAATCCTAACACAATGAAAGGAATATGACTAGTAAGGATTTTTCCCCAGTACGTATTGTTAAAGAAAGCTAGATGGAGAAAGTGGGTATAACATGCTATTATACATGTAATAAGTATAAATGGGAACACATTAAATATAAGCAAACAGGGGTGCCTGGGTGACACATTGGTTAGGCTTCCAACTCTTGGTTTTGGCTCAGGTTGTGATCTGAGAGTCGTGAGATCAAGCCCCGTGTAGGGCCCTGCTCAGTGCAAAGTCTGCTTAAGATTCTCTCTCCCTGGGCACCTGGGTGGCTAAGTTGGTTACGCGACTGCCTTCTGCTCATGTCATGATCCCGGGATCCTGGGATAGAGTCCCACTTGGGGCTCCCCCTGCTCTGCAAGGAGCCTGCTTCTGCCCCTCCCTCTGCCTGCCACTCCCCCTGCTTGTGCTCTCTCTCTCTCTCTCTCTCAAATATATAAATAAATCTTTAAAAAATATAAAAGCAAACATATTAACTGTTAATACATACATATGCGTATAGCTTATTGTAAGATCTGGAAAAATAATTTTGAAATTAGAAAACATATGGATACTTTTAGAAATAAGAGAGAAGAAGATGAAGAGGACAGAAATAACAGCTAGACTTCTTCGAATATGCTGTTTTGTAGGTTTTTTTCCTAGAACCATGTAAATATTCTGCATAATTGTAAAACAAAACATTTAAAAGGGGAAAAAATAGCATTCCTAAAACCTGAAAACAAATAGAAACAAATGAAACCATGTATTGAATTGATCGTATAAACACCCAAAGTGGAATTAGTCCAAGTGCCTATAAAACACATTAATTTAACTAGACACTCCTACCCATATAGAGCAATGACAAAAACATTGGAGGGGAGGTGGGTGGGAGGATGGGGTGGCTGGGTGATGGGCTTTGGGGAGGGTACGTGTCGTGGGGAGTGCCGTGCATTGTGTAAGACTGATGAATCACAGACCTGTACCCCTGAAACAAATAATACATTATATGTTAATAATAAAAAATAGAACCGTTTTCAGTATATATTTTGTTAGTAATTAAGGATACCATTAGTGTGATACATAAATAGACACAGTTATCTTCTTTTCCTACTTCATAAATGTTAGACGTTTTGGTCATAAAAAGTTTTGAAATGGATGGAGACATAGGCAAATTGATAGATGAAGAAGGTTTCAAGAACATCAAATAAAAATGAAAAGAAGTTTTAGAGACATCACAGCCAAAAGTGATTCTTTATCTTGAATTAAGTACTGATTGGAACAACTTTAGGTTTATTGAAGATAATTTAAATATAATCTGTGCACTAAAGAGTCAAAAAGTGGAATGGAAATAGAAGAAATGGAAACAAAGGTACAATACAGAAATGGTGAAATGAAGACAAATGATGACAAACAGATCACAAAAGAGTATGTATCATAAGATCACATTTCAAGGAAAAAGCAAGGTCTTTATACTTAGAAAAAGATCTGAAAGTCAATAGTCTAGTATGTTTGGGTTTGGGAGAATGTTCGTATTGTTCTTCCTCCCTTTATTTTCTAATTTTCTACACTGGATATTTACTGCCTTGATAAGAATAGGTTATTTTAGCTAAGAAATAAAACATACATTAATTTTTTCTACCCTCAGGCCATGATCTCAGGGTCCCGAGATTGAGCCCTGCGTGTGGCTCCCTGCTCAGTGGGGAGCCTGCTTCTCCCTCTCCCTCTGCCTCTGTGTGCTCACTCGCTCTCTCTCAAATAAATACATAAATAAATCTTTAAAATCTGAATATAAAACAGGACTATAAATTTATTAAACTATTCCCCATTCTTTTGTTATATTTGAGAACGTTAATACTGTGTATGTCTTAAAAGAGTCATTTAAATGGAACAATGTAAATCTAACTGAATTAAAACTAAATATTTATCATTCATTCCTTTACAGGTTGAAAGATCTAACATTTCTCAAACCAATTATCATTCAAAGACTGGTTTTCCCGAAGTTTAGTTTTACTTCTACCCCTTGCCACTTAAAAGCTATACTTATTTTGGTCACGCAGTTGTTCCTGAGGCGTACATTTAGTGATTAAAATAGATTTTATTTCTGCCTGTACTTTTCTTTACCAAATAGAAAATACATTTTTTTATCTTTTATGTTATTACTGAAAAGACCTCCATCATTGCTAATTGATTTTTTTAAGTATTTTTATGCAGTTGTTACTATGAAGACATATTCAGTGATCCAGACCGTGCATTATCTTACTAGCCCAGCACAATCTGTTACCATAGTCTATACTGTATATTGTAAGCTAAATGACAAAGTGTGAGACTAATTGGTGGGAATTTTACATGGTCCTGTGATGTAATATCAAAAAAGGCATGCTTTCTATGCAGAGAGAGAGGGTATGCTTTTCTTTCCCACAATTCCTTCTTTCAATATATTCTTTTTAAAGATTTATTTATTTATTAGACAGAGAGAGACAGCCAGCGAGAGAGGGAACACAAGCAGGGGGAGTGGGAGAGGAAGAAGCAGGCTCATAGCGGAGCAGCCTGATGTGGGGCTCGATCCCAGAACGCTGGGATCACGCCCTGAGCTGAAGGCAGACGCTTAACCGCTGTGCCACCCAGGCGCCCTCCTTCTTTCAATATTTTTAAATTAACATTATTTGCTAATTTGTTTTACACCTATAATTTTTTATCCCTCTCTTTAATAGCCTGTTTCTTGAGTCTTCCCTTCAAATTATAGTCAAAATTTTTAAAGAATGTATTTATTATAGGTGATAGTTACTCATATCCCCAGAACTATAATTTTTAGAAGAAATTTAACTACCGTTCCTTTGGCAAACTGACAATATATCTTTAGCCAAAAAGAGTAATAATTCTTTCTTGTCCCATTTCTCACCCTGGTAAACAATAGCTCTTGGTCTTTTTAGGGCTGGCAACGTTCATGGTCAACAGTTGTAACTTCAGCATATGTTACTGGAATGTCATTCTGCTTAGGGCTTCTGCATGTTTGGGAAACTATTAGGTTTGGGTATTGTGATTAAGATGAAGGTCAGTTTGGCCATAACTTTTTTATGGAGACTTTGAGAGTCCAGGTTTACTACTTACTAAACTGTTCTAAAATGAAGTGTGTATCCTTTATAAGAGTCACATCTTAGAAAAAAGTGTGATCCTTATAAAAATGATGCAAGTGATTTTAATAAAGGGGCTACAAAAAAGGGAAGCTATAACCTGCTCCCCCTTTTCACTCTGGGGCCATCTGTTGTAAATGAATAAAGGCACAAATTGGGTTTTATGCTGAACACTTTAAAGTCAGTAGTGGTTTAAGGTTATAAGCAAATGAAAACCAGAAGGAGACTTGGAAGTTCCTCGAACCTATGTGCTTGAAGATGCAAGTATCTACCAGGTAACTATAGTGAGAAAAATGATGAGGATAAGCTGGCAAGTTTGAGAAAGGATACTCCCATATTCCCAATCACTTTGTACTCTGGAGTCAGTCTGTGAAAACAATCTTGAGTCTGGGCCAAATTAAAACTAAAAGATGTTAGAAAAAAAATGTATAAAGCAACTTAATGACTTTATTCTTTGCTTAAGAAACATTTCTACGATTTTTGTTGTTAAAATGCCCTTTGTTTTGTGAAATGATTATACTTAGAGGTCATATTGCTGTTGTTTTTATTTTTCTTTTTAATCATTTATCCAAAATACATAAGTTAGTAACTCTGTACAGATTAATAGTTATTTTTGAAATTGTACTGACAAGTGGAATGGAAAGGTAGGAGAACCACAAAATTGGTCCAATTTACTCACATAAAAGTGCTTTTCCCAACATGACATCGTGTTCTGGCCTCTCTAACATACCCTGGTGAGGAAGTAGACTAAGATATGAACTATAACGCATAAAGGATTGGATAGCTTAGCACTGAGAAACTCAAGAACAGTAAAGGAAATGCATTTAAGGGTACTGTTCCCTCAGCCTGGAAGCCACTACTTTATAAATCCCCACACTCTTGAAAGGCCTTACTCATTTAATATTTGTCTCCTTTTTTAAGTCTTCTGGGCTTCCCCTTTTTAGGCTAAGATCTGCCTTTCTATTTCACCAGAATATCTCCATAGGGAGTATATGCTCTTTAAAAACTGCCTGGCTCAAAATGGACATTTATCAACTCAAATGTTAGCTGAGCTGGACTGAGTTTATCTTGCTTATTCTGCTTATTTGGCTTTTAATTACAATTACCATAGGTTTTTCCTATGTCTCATCTCATTTGGGAAGAAGAAGCTGGTGCCATGTAGTAATTCTGGGCTTTCTTTGTTTGGCCTGTCTGCCAAGATAGAAGCGGGGCCTCCAAGTTCAGAAGGTGAACTAGGATCGGGTTACTAAATTCTGACCTAATGCTTTTTTCCTACTGACTTAGGATAATGAAAAAAAATGCACTCACTTTGTATTATGAAGATTCATGTAGCATCCCAGCTCTTAAAGAAGCTCCTATCAAATACATTAAATGTTTTAACAACTAGAGAGAGAGAGAGAGAGAGAGTGAGTGCTACAGGACAGAAAAAAGTATTACTTTAAGAACTGACTGGTAGATTCCTATGAGAAAGTGTTCTTACTGTTTAGCAAATTTCCCCAAGGTGTAGAGATAGAAGGAACATCTACAGAAATACTTCCATTTATAATAAATTTGCATCCCAATAAAAAAAAATTGGCATAACCTTTATTACTGGTAGTTCAAGTAACACAGTGGTTAAGCTCTCAATGAGGCCTTTCTCTGGTGCTTTTGGATTCTTGGTATCTTCTTCCTCTCTAGCTCCAGGCCCTCAAGCCATGTTTGGTGGCCAGGCCTTTCCCTGAAACCTTCTTTGGTTGCTTTCTCTTACTTATGTCTAAATCCAAGACCTCTTGGAAGGTACAAAGGCTGAAGGCAACACAGTAGTTTCCTCATTTTTTTTTTTTTAAGAAAGTGATACTAGCTGTGATAATCCAGCTCTGATAGGTGAGACCTTATATTTTCATAATTACTAGGGAGATTTAGTAAAGGAATTTTGTGAGTACATAAATTAATCAAGGAATTAATCTAAATATATAAAAAAGAAATTCACCAAGTAGAATGAGAATTTATGTGATATATTGGGAAGACTTTCTGATTGAGATCAATTTTAGATTAGCACCAGAAGAATGTTGATATAGAATGGGATAGTCCAGAGCTTTGAGGGGTCAGAGGAACACTGGGGGATATCATCTGCACCACGAATGGAGTAGATGTTTATGAAGAGCATGTGGAAAGATGGTAGGTCCATGCAGTGCTTCTCAACATTCTTTAAATATAATGGCACATAGAAAATAATGTCAGTTGTTTGTACTATAACTGGGGTAAATAGAAGAGGATCGTCATGATGGTAAACACCCTCCTTAGACGTCTATGGGCTCCATTCAACAGCTACTAGACCTAAATGATGAATGTTTGGATAATCTAAAACCCATTTTTGGTGTATGAGTTGAAAAAAGTGGATAAACTCCTTTGAGCAGTTTTAACAGATTCTCAGGTTGACACATCTAGGATTTCATACCCTGGAGAAACCACATTTCTGCCTGCAGTATAGCCTTGGATTCCTGTGTTTGGTCCTTAAGAAATGCTTTTACCCAGCAGCAAAGACACACAGTAATGAATTGATGTTTAAATTCAGGAAAGAAAGAATGCCCTTTTAAAAAAAGTTATTGCTTTTTAAGTTAAAATTTTAAGCTAAGTTATTAACTCATTAACATAAGTTAAATTATCTCGACCCTATGAAGACAGAAGCACCTGCTTTTGTGGTGCTGACAAACTATACATAAAATCATTTCTGAGAATGCCAAATCCTTGGAAAAAAATAAAGCAGAGCAAGGCATTCAAATGTGTCTGGGGTTGGGAAGTTGCTTCCTATTGGAACATCATGACAAGCCCACCTCAAGGTCAGCTGAGCCCCACAGTATGTGAAGAAGCCATGTGTCTCCTGGGAATTTAGTTACATTCCAGCTTAGGACACAGCAAGCTCTGAAAGCGGAGATAAGAAAGACGAACAGAAAGAAAGATAACGTGGCTGGCTAGCACTTAGTGAGATGAGGAATAAGGGGCCTTTAAAAGACAAGATGAGAAACGTAGCTGGAGGTGTATCACCTACAGGCATAGTAAAATTTTGAGTTTTGTCCCCAAATTTGAAGGTTTGAAATTGGTAAATCAGCATGATATGGTTTACATTTTTTGTTTGTTTGTTTTTAAGTTTTTATGTAAATTCCAGTTAGTAAACATACAGTGTAATATTAGTTTCAGGTATACAATATAGTAATGCAACATTTGAATACATAACCCCGTGCTCGTCACAAGTGCCCTCCCTAATCCCATTACCTATTTAACCCATCCTCCAGCCCACCTCCCCTCTGGTAACCCTCAGTATGTTCTCTATAGTTAAGAGTGTTTCTTGGTTTTCCTCTCTCTCTCTCTCTCTCTCTCTCTCTCTCTCTTTTTTCTCCTTTGCTCATTTGTTTTGAAATTCCACATATGAGTGAAATCATATTATATTTGTCTTTCTCTGACTGACTTGTTTTGCTTAGCATAATACTTTCTAGCAACACCCATGTTGTTGCAAATAACAAGATTTCATTCTTTTTTATGGCTGAGTAATATTCCAGTGTGTGTGTGTGTGTGTGTGCGCGCGTGCGCGCGCACGCGCTTCTTCTTTGTCCATGCATCAGTCGAGGGACATTTGGGCTTTTTCCGTAATTTGGCTATTGTAGATAGTCCTGCTATACACATTGTGGTGCATATATCCCTTTGAACTGGTCTTTTTGTATTCTTTAGGTAAATACCTAGTAGTGCAATTGCTGGATTGTAGAGTAGTTCTATTTTTAACTTTTTGAAGAACCTCCATACCATTTTCCACATGGCTGCACCAGTTTACATTCCCATCAACAGTGCATAAATGTTCCTTTTCATTCACATCCATCTTAACACTTGCTGTTTCTTGCATTTTTTTTAAAGATTTATTTATTTTAGAGACAGAGAGAGAGAGTGGGGCAGAAGGAGAAAAGGGAGAGGGAGAGAGAGAGAATCTCAGGTAGACTCCCTGCTGAGCATGGCGTCCAACCCAGGGCTCGATTTCATGACCCTGAGATCATGACCTGAGCCAAAATCAAGACTCAGACACCTAACCCACTGAGCCACCAGGCACCCCAACCTGAATTTTTTATTTTAGCCATTCTAACAATTATGAGGTAATGTCTCATTATAGCTTTGATTTGCATATTCCTGACAATGAGTGATATTGAGCATCTTTTCATGTGTCTGTTGGTCATCTCTAGGTCCTCTTTGGAGAAATGTCTGTTCATGTCTTCTACCCATTTTTAATTGGATTATTTTGGGGAGTGGTATTTAGTTGTATTAGTTTTTTATACATTTTGGATACTAACCCTTTCTCAGATATGTCATTTGTAAATATCTTCTCCCATTCACTAGGTTGCCTTTTAGTTTTGTTGATTGTTTCCTTCATTGTGCAGAAACTTTTTATTTTGATGTAGTCCCAACAGTTTATTTTTGCTTTTATTTCCCTTGTCTCAGGAGACATATCTAGAAAAAGGTTGCTACAGCAAGTGTCAGAGATTACTGCCTGTGCCCTCTTAAAGGATTTTTATGGTCTCAGGTCTCACATTTATGTCTTTAATCCATTTCAAATTTATTTTTGTGTATAGTGGAAGAAAGTAGTCCGGTTTCATTCTTTTGCATGTGGCTGTCCAGTTTTCCCAATACCATTTGGGGAAGAGACTATCTTTTTTCCATTGGAAATTCTTTTCTGCTTTGTCAAAGATGAGG
Source organism: Ursus arctos (assembly GCF_023065955.2). Classification (NCBI taxonomy): domain Eukaryota; kingdom Metazoa; phylum Chordata; class Mammalia; order Carnivora; family Ursidae; genus Ursus; species Ursus arctos. Next base: position 26,792,036 of record NW_026622985.1, on the reverse strand, counting down.
AAGTGTATTGCGGAGAAGCAAGAGTGGAATCTTAGAGATTGATTGGAAAACTCTTGTGGCAAATTAGGCAAAATATGATAGCTTGAAGCAGAGTGGTAGTAGTGGAAATGAAGCAAATTGGTTAAATTCTAGCTATAATTTGGAGAAAGCATCTTCCAGAATCGGAAATTCCAAATTGTTAGAGTCCCAGAGATGATTACATTAACTTACTTATGTCACAAGAGACTGATGTATAAAATCAGAATGCTAAATTTTTAAGAAAGAAGATAGCCTAGATCTAACCTGTCGAAATAGTCTGTCTCTTTATGGGGGGGGGGGGACTTGGGAAGCAAAAAATATTTACTTTGATTGAGTGGAAGGCAGATTAGTGCTGCATAGACTTTGCCAATTTTGTGCTTTGATTTTTTTTTTTAATGATTTAAAGGCACACAAGTCCATTTTGGTGGATATAATATATACAATCAGGTCACAATAGTCATCTGTTCATTTGAGAATCATTCTTTCTCTGTTGGGGAATATGTTTCTCTCTGACCCTTTTATGATATGAGTCAGGATGGCCCAGTAATAGCTCAGCTTTCGGAATATAATATTTTCATTATAGACATGCCCCATAGAACATGTTCTTGGTTAATCTATCCGAGTAGAATGCTCCTTGTTTTTAATAAACAAACATCTATCTCTCATGTACTATTTTCATCTGAAAATAAAAATTGGGAAAAGTAGTTTTCATGCTCCCCAATAATACATGGTAAGCAACAACATTAATAACAAAAAAGGTACTTGGGAAAACTCTTTAGTTTTATACACACACACACTTTTTTTTTTTTTCAAGATTTATTTATTTTAGAGAGAGCAAGAGAGAGCATGAGCAGGAGGGGCGGAGGGAGAGGAGAGAGAATCTCAAGCAGACTCTGTGTTGAGCACAGAACCCAATGTAGGCCTCAGTCTCACGACCCTGAGATCACGTGAGCCAGAACCAAGAGTCAGCAGTTTGACTGCACTGCCCAGGTACCCCTCTTCACTTACATTTCAGATACAATGGGCAGAACTTAGAATCTCATGTGGATGTCTTAAGGATTACTCTAAATGTCAGTGCAGGGAATATTGCTGCAACCAAGAGTGACCATGTTAATGGAATATAAAGCAACTATTTTCTAATACCTATATAAGTTCCTTAGTGATCGGGAAGTAATGTTTTAGATTTATATCCTAACATGGTAGCATACTTCTTAGACAAAAGTGTTTTACTGTGTTGCAATTAAAAGATATTGAATGTAAATTTTAGTTTTTCATGTAGTTCATTATAGTTTTTCCAGTTTAAATAATAGGAAATGGATCCCGTAATGGACAGAATAATACCCCCAAATATATAAAGTTCTACTAGAACCTGTAAATGCTACCTTACTTGTAAAAAACAAAACAAAACAAAAAACGAAAACCCCCCAAAAAACCCCTGTATCCTTATAAAAAGGATACAGAAGGAAGTTAGACACACAAAAGAGAAAAAGGCTATGAATGCTGACAGCCCCCAGAAGCCAGAAGAGGCAAGAAACAGATTCTCCCCTAGAGCCTCTGGAGAGATTCAGACTCTGCCAACACCTTGTTTTGGGTCCAAAAATACTGATTCAGGCTTCTGGCCTCCAGGACTGTGAGAGAACAAATTCTGTTGTTTCAAGCCACCCAGTTGGTGGTAATTTGTTATAGCAGCCACAGGAAACTAATACAGGTCCCTAGTCAGCATTTTATAAAGAACCTCTGAATTTTCAGAAATGGATTTCTGATGTTAAATAAATGATGTGATGTGTGCATTCCCCAGCTTCTTGGATGAAAGCCTACTTTTGAAACATATATACCTTTTATGTCCCCTCTATTGTGACGAATTTTAACCACAATTGCTTGCACCACATCCAAAAATGAACTGATGCTATGCTCTCTCTTGTTGTGCCCACTTGCTTAAACATTTGATCCAGTGTTTCTCCAGGCTTCTGTTTCTGCTCCTATTCCAGTATCATCTACTACCTAAAACTACCTGGTCGGGAGGTAGAGGATGTTGTATCTAGAAAGTCAGAGTTTTAAGCTATTTTGAAAGAGAAATCTAGTCACAAATCACCTATGCCTTGACAATAATAAAGCACCTGTATTACTGATTACATTTTGTGAGCAAAGCATAGTGACAGAGAATAGTCCCATTTTGCTGAAATGTAGAGGAAAAGCAGAATTTTCAAAAAGTTGAAAACATGATTCTCATACAAATATAGATTGGATGCATATCAAAAATGTTATTTGAAGTGTGCCTGGGTAGCCCAGTCGGGTAAGCATCCAATTCTTGATTTCAGCTCAGGTCATGATCTCAGGGTCATGGGATCTAGCCCAGCGTAGGGCTCCACGCTTAGCATGGAGTCTGCTTCTCTCCCCCCCTCCCCCTCCCTCTCCCCGTTCTCTGTCTCTGTATCTCTAAGTAAGTCTTAAAAAAAAAATGTTATTTGTTTTTTTATTTGTTTTTTTAAATGTCATTGTTTTCTCCATCAGCTCATGGCTGACTTGGGTCCTTCTTGGCTCTTGCTGGTTTGGAATAGTTCTGAAACTCAGCTGTCTCCCACCTGATTTTGGCCTGTCCACATAAATTCTGCTATTGGCTCCTCTCACTCTGGTCATAACTCACAGAAGTCTCACTACGTTTGAAGTTATCTTTTCTACCTGGTAAAGATCAGCTGTATCTCAAATAAATAATATTAGTTACTGCTGCTATGGATAGGATTCATTTGCTTTGCTTTCAGGTAAGAATCCTTTACAGTGCTATCAGTGTTCTACCACTTAACCTCACCCCACAGAGCTATAAAATAGTCTAGTCAATAGAAAGGCACTCCCCTATAAGATCAGATAATCTCTGGAAGGTCAATTAGACAACACCCAGTACTTGATGGAAAGGATACTCAGTAATATCTTTGGTAAATAGTCTCAAGCAGTATTGATTTATTGTGCCGCCATCTCTGATTAAATATTGATTTGGGGTATTACCACTCATTCTTATCATCAGTCCTGGTCTATTTGTTTCTGGCTAATTATGCTTGCTACCCCCATTTTTGGAAGAGATCCAGGACTTTCCTACCTCAAAGTGTGAGCCCAGCCAGAGTATATCAGGATCCAGAGTATATCTCTCCTCGCTTAAAATCAGAGATCTGTGGCATTCCTGACTATAATGAACCTCTTCCCAAGATAATAGACAATAGGCAAATCCCAACCCCCTGCATTATGATATGGTCTTTCCCCAGGGACCTGAGAAGGCAATCATCATTAGCATGGTATTCTGAGTAGTATCAGCAGGACAGAATGGCAGTATGCACAAGGCAGCCCCTTTCTGGGGTGTCAGCACGTGATGCAGTGGCTGTAGAACACTCAGTTATCAAGGGAGCCCTTCTGAGTTCCATCTTCATTAGGAAGTGGCAGAGGAAGCCAAGGTTGGTATTTTGGATGACAGGAGAACAGCGGCCAACTCTCCTCAGGTCAGGCAGAATACTACATTGAAATACTATAGGTTAAAAAAAAAAAGATGATTTTTTTTCATGGTCAAAGTCTAATGAGGGCCAGGATATATAGATATAGATTATACACTAACAGGATATAATCTATATATATATATATATATATATGGATTATACACTAACAGGAAAAAAATATATTTAATAATAGTTTCCAAAGAGGTTGCTTTTGCCAGTCAAGTGAATGATTCCCCTAACTAAACCACAGAATCAAAAAGAAAAAGAAAAATAGTTTATATATCTTAATGAGTAACAATATTAATATCCAAATTGACATTACCACTTACTTGCTAGATGATTCGGTTTTGTAATCTTTCTAAGCTTCAGTTGCTCTATCTTTAAAATAGGCATTAATCATGGATTAGACGGTACTCGTGAAGTAGATATAGCAGACACCAGAGTATTGCAAACAAACAATGTTAGTCACTGCTGCTATTACTTCTCCTCCTCCTCTACTATAACAAATATTGTTTTATATTCCCATGATGTTTAGCATTAGTCACACTTATTGAAATAATGGAATTAGTTGAAGAATGAAACCTACTTAAGCCAAGACAAGCAATTAAAACATATTTATCTTATCAAAAATAAGGTGTCAGATGGGGTGCCTGGGTGGCTCTATCAGTTAAGTGTCTGACTCTTGGTTTTGGCTCAGCTCATGATCTCAGGGTTGTGAGATTGAGCCCCACGTTGGGCTCCACACTCAGTGCGGAGTCTGCTTAAGACTCTCACTCCCTCGCCCTCTGCCTCTCCCCGCCACTCTTTTTCTATAATAAATAAATCTTTGAAAAAAAATAAGGTGTCAGAGCTATTAAAAAATGGTAAACTTCATTATACCATGAACAATTAAATGACAAAATTCTTAACATGAAATTTAGATTTGTAATAGTGGAGCTGCCAAATAATTCATGCTTTGGAGGCACCTCTACCAGTACATAAACAAATAGTAATGTTAAGAAGTCTGTTGAAAACCATATTTGGTTTTTTTCTACCATAAGCACTTATAAAGAAAGCACTTCTCTTGCCTGAGGCATAATAGATAGCTGTAAAATTAGTTACCTAAATTTCTAGAATACCACAGAAAGGATGATTAATGAAAGAAAAAGATTATTTCACTTGTTTTTTATTTTTAAAAAATATCTTTAATGTATGTTACAGTACAAGGCAGAAAAAATGTGTCAAGGGAGAAAATAGATGTAAAAATTATTAAAGTAATTAGACCATTTAATAGTTTCAATTAATTATTATGTAGTATTTGAGATAATTCATCATCTGGTTTCAAACCCATTAATAATGACCTAGTTTTGTTATTCCCTCTTGCCCTTCTCTTTCATTCACCTTTTTTCTCACATGGACTTATGCTTACAACACTGACAAAGTACCTTCTTTTCATAATTTTCATGCTACCTACATGGAAAAATTATCTGAATTTGAACATTGATATTTGCCATGTTTGGACATTAAGTACAAAGTTACACCATTTAATTTTTAAGGATTTCTTTTTTTTCTTCTTCTTTTTTTTTTTTTTTGGTTAACCTTTTGTAACTTTTTTGAGCTCCCACAACTGCCTCTGATTTGCACATGTGTCATTGATTTCATCATAGTAGTTTCAGAATTTTAATTTTTACCTAAATCATTAGAATAGGTAAAAACCAAGAATGAATACACAAATGTGGTATTTTTTCTTATGTTAAAACAACTTTTAAGATTTAGTTTGAATTTGAATTTCAGTTGAGCCAACTACTTGGCCTTTAAAATGATCCAGACTTGCTTTTTCCTTTTACCAGTTTCCTAGCGATAAGTAATATTAAGTGTGTACCGCAACAAAATTGTACCATTCAGAGCTTGGATAGAACAGATAATCATTGCTTTCTGGAAGAAATTTTCTGGCAGCCTACCCAATAAGGAGGTCTAATTTGTAGTATTCATATTGCTAGGGACTTTATATACATTATTTCTTTCCATTTTCAAAGTAATTCTCTAAATTATATAACTATGCTTATTTTTGAAATAAGTAATTTCATTGCTATGGCTAAATCTGAATTTATAGAGTCTATGTTGGTTTCACTCCACCAAGATATTCCCTATCATGCAGTGAAGAATAAGGAGGTGCAAATAGATGATGAAATAGAACATCTGTCAAAAGACAAAATACCTACTGGATAATGACTGGTTTTATTATTGAGTGGTAATGATTCAGCAATTTGAATAAAATATAAACTTAAGTAGAATGCTAAATCCCACCAATAATTCCTGCATGTCTAACCAAAACAGTACCAAGGACAAATATGTTACTTAAATCAAATGGTACAAGAAGAGTTACATGTTTGATTTCTTTCTTTCTTCAGTATTTATTCAAGCTTTGAATCTTCTGTAAAAAAACATCACAATTATAAGTCCTAAAAAAACAGGCAAACTGGGAGATCCAAATTTTCTTGAAAATCTCAAAAGGGTTCAAGACACACACACACACACACACACACACACACACACACACACACATACACATACCCATAATTGGTTATCCCTAATACTCAGGTTATCCCTGAGTATTTGAAACCTCATCTTTTTGCACATGCTATCAATATCCCCCCTTCCTGAGACAAATTCAGAGCATCAGTTCATTGAAGTCTCAACTTCAGCATTGATTGAATGAATCATACTAGCGTGTATTTGGTTACTATGGGTCAATAATACTGCTTGATGAGCCAAAAACTATTTCCAAACTGCTACACTGAGAAGCAGAATTTTATTTTGCTTTTGAACACTGTGCTCTCTTCAACTATTTTTCTACTTTGTTTGGAGCTTTCCAGAAGCTCATGCATTTATTAGATATATATGTTCATTATGTCTTATGATACACAAGTCATTTATTGTTCTAATGTTCTAAGTGCTGCGAAGTGTTAGTTTAAATATAAATTCTATTTCTCTGATTTACACAGGAATATATTTCTTTTTTTAACTTTTTAAAATTTTTAAATTTAATTTCAATTTAGTTAACATGGAGTGTATTATTAGTTTCAGGGGTAGAATTTAGTGATTCATCAATTGCATATAACACCCAGTGCTTATTACATCATGTTCTCTCTTTAATGCCCATCACCCAATTACCCCATTCCCCCACCAACCTCCCCTCCAGCAACCCTCAGTTTGTTCCCTATGTTAAGAGTCTCTTAAGGAATATATTTATTAACATGTTTTAGTCTATATGTAAAATCACCTTAGTCAAACAGAAGAGGGCTTGAGTGCTTACCTTATATGCAGTCACATGGGAAGAAAGTTGCCAGACAACAGGCTTTGGGTTGTATCATTGGATAATGTCAGATTGTGCAGTGGTGAATATAATAAAAAAAATGTAGTAGAAATTGCATATCTAATCAGGCATCATTGCAAAGTAGAGATATGACAGACATAGGAAAAGGCATACAGGTAATAGCAGTATAATAGCATTTATCAGTTCACATTTAGAAGCAGAAATGTTTATATGCAGTTGTTTTGTTTTGTATTTTAATTTGTATATTGTCCTGAGGGAAATATGTAAAGAGATTTTATGGGCAAGGTTTCCTCAATGATGTTCATGAGGGTATCCTCTAAATTTTCAGAAAATATCATTTAAATAATTTGATCATATTGCAAGAAGGTTACAGCATCTGGTTTAAACTCATCTACCCTGCATAGTAACATGAATAAATGGAGACATTCATCACTATGCACACAACAGAAATTGTGTTCTCCTATTGATATAATTAAATACTCATAGAAGCCTAAATGTATAATAGCTTCCAGACCCTTTGTTTAATGCCAAAAATCAATGGCTCCGCTTCCAATGAACTCGATAGGCATATGTTCCTAGTCAGAACCATTGTGAACCCTCTCCAGTTTCTAAACATTTATTGCTGGTACTGTAATAATAAACATCTTGCATTTATAAAATGTAACGTTGCCTAGAATTTTTCATTTTTCAAGAATGCCGAGCACACTATCTAATGGCTCTCATATGTCCAGTGTGCCCACGAACAATTTGTCTTCTGAGTGCAGTGTTAATCTGACACCTCAAGGACAGACCTGTTTTCAGAGAGACTCAAAGAAAAGCTAGAAACATTCATAGGCTTAATAACTACTGAAAATCCTAGTGAACTGTGGCTGAGATTACTCAGATTTCTGGATCGCATTACTTCTTCATGCCATATTTTGCTTAAATAAGAGTTATTAAAAATGCTAGGAGATTATTTTTTGACTTATTGCCAAATATGTACCCTAAACACACATTTAATATATGGGTATATATATAAAATCAAGCTAATGATGACATTTATGGGTCAATTGTTTTGTTTCTCATCTGGCTCAGAGATGGGTGTGTAACAGTAATGCGCTTTCCATTTGTTTAAGCCAGTTGCAAGTGATAACCCCACAGCAGTGAGGAAGGAAGCAAATATATTCTTTGGTCATAAACACTGTGGGGCAGAGAAAAATCCCTCTTTTAAAGACAAATCCAAGATTTTGATCTGAGGTCAAGGGTATCACATTAAGCATGAAGCTTTTCTGTGTTTTGGGGGATTTTTTTTGTTTTTTTGTTTGTATCTATTTCTCAAAAAAAAAGAAAGAAAACACAAAAAAATGGGGATTTCTTAATAGTGGTATTCTGCTTAGAGTCAAAAATTACAAACTTACCATAAAATGATGAAATAAAAGATTGCTTCCTGTAAAAAAAAAAAAATAATAATGGACAGAGAAGAAAAATACTGAACTACAGCTAGAAACAAGGCAAAGATATTCACCTGAATCCATAATATCTGTTTCTCTTATTTGACACGCATTATTAATCTTAACATTCCTGGCTGGCTCCACTGAGACTTGAATATTCACACGAATACCTTGAATTCAAACAATGTTTTATACAGGTATGAGGATGAAATCAAATGAAAATGATATCCATCAACTCCACATACAAATTTTGGTCATTTCTTTGTCATGCTTTGTATGTACGAATAAGGTATTTCCCCACCAAAATTGTCAACTTTGTGCCTTCACAGTGATTTTTAATGCTCTCTCCATATTTCTTATTCCAAGGAAATACTTAACTCAAAGCTTTGAAATAACAACAACTGCCCAAATGGAAAAAACAATCATGCCCCTCATATATGTTGGTCATAACTGTTTCCCTTACTGATCCCCTAGGTTTTTTTTTTTTTTTTCTTCTACCCGCAAGCTATAGGGAACAATTATGGCCTGTGTTTGATATTCAAAAGGCCAAAAGAATGTTTAAGATAGAAACCATTTTTCATTTGAGTTTAGTATTTTAGACCATTTGACTTTTTTACTTAGACTTTAGCTACTAATATGATTCACCTAACTTCCAAAGTTCATCTATCTGTTCAAACTGTACTATTGAGAATTCGGTGTTCATACTCTATAGCTGGGAGTATCTCTAGAACAGAGATTTGAAGTTTGGCATAAGTTCTATGGTCCCATGATGAGAACAACAATCCTGTCTCCTGCCTCCTTTTTAAAAATTTTTACTGAAAAAAATTTTATTGAGATGTAATTGACATATAACATGATACTGGTTTCAGGTATATGAAATAATGATTCAATATTTGTATATATTGTGAAATAATCACAGCAACCCATCTCCACAAATAGATACAAATATTCTACTTGTGATGAGAACTTTAAAGATTTACTGTCTTAGTAACTTTCAAGTATACAGTATTATCAACTATAGTCACCGTGCTGTACGTTACATCCTATGACTTAGTTGTTTTACAACTGGAAGTATGTACGTTTCGATCATCTTTACAACCACTGCACACTGCCGCCACCCACCCTGCCTTTGGCAACCACCAGTCTGTTCTCTGTCTCTATTATTTCGGTTGTTGCTTGTTTGTTTTGTAGATTCCACATATAAGTGAGATCATACAGTATTTGTTTTTCTCTAACTTATTACACTTAGCAAAATGCCCTCAAGGGCCATCCATGTTCTCACAAACGGCAGATTTCCTTCTTTGTTTTCCTTTTTTTTTTTTTTTGTCATAGTCTGCATGTTCAATCACTTTAAAATCATAACATTATCTCGTGTCTATTAAGTAGAACCAACAGTTCTGGGCCTGTTTAAAATACAAGGGGAGAAAAAAGCACTGTGCGCCAACCCAGTATCATACAAAACCAGCCAGCTGGCTGGCCACAAGGGTGGAAAGATGGGAGAGGAGGGGGCACTCCTGGACAGGTGGCTGGGTGCCAGGAGGGGTTGGGGTAGAGAAAAAAAAGAGGATAGGAGGAGAATGATTGTCTTAATGGAGAGGTACAAAAGTCACGTCAGGAGAAGGGGTTGGGGGATCACGGTGGATCAGCGATCTCCCCACCTGGGCACAGTGTTGGAGGGGCTTGGTGCCGCTGCCTTTCCCAGGCTCTGCCTAGCCTGCCTCCCTCTTCAGGACTTGGGGTTCAGATACTTCTCACTCTACACAGGAGAGCGGAACCTTCAAGGGTTCATTTCCAGTTTTTAAATCTTTCAAAAACGTTTCCCCCCCAAACTAAATTTGATTGGCATGATAAAATTGAAGGCGACTCCAAACACAACTTCCTATGTTTAAAAAGGAAACCATGGTTAATGGAGCAAAACTGAGAAAGAGGTATTCTTTGAGCTAAATATAGCTTCAACATTCTTCTCATAGCTTTTTTTTTTTTTAATCTTGGCAAAGAGTTTTCTGATCAAATGAACAAATTCGAAGTGAGGTAAAAGAGCCCATATGAGTAGATGTTTATTCTGAAGAAGTTTTCAATGCTGTGCATGACCTCTTGCTGAGTTTCTGATTTTATTTATTGCTCTTTACATGCCAAGAACTGCTTACTTAAAGCCACATTATCTGCAGTCTTTCTACTGGCGTCATGCAATCTTTTCCGTTAGTGAAGTGATAAAGGCCGTGGCTCGTGAACACGTATAAATGTTTTGTTAATTTAATCTTAACACTCAGTAGAAGTTAAAGCACTTTGTGTTTAACTACCAGCATTCCTCCTCCCAAAAAAGAATTTAGAAAAGAGGTGAAACACTTAGACAATACCCTATATTTATGTTTTATAACTAAGGTGTCATCTCTAGTGTAGATGGCTATTACTTCTTTAAGTAACAGGTTTTATATCTTTCTAGAAATTCTTATATTCATGTGTATTTTATAAAAGTTTGATTATACCCCACATTCTATTGTATGTTTTATTTGCCTGATATCATAAGAACATCTTGGCATGTAAATAAATACGTACAGCATCATTTTAGTGACCATGTACTACTTTACTGATTGTTTAATAGCTGTTCACATTTAGGCTGTTTCTAGCTTTTTCCTCTCATGAATAATACTGTGATAAAATCCTTATAGCTATTGCATTGACTCTCTATCACTCACTTTACTCACGTAGTTTCTTTATATTCATTCTTAGGTGTGAAAATTCTGGGTCAAAGGGAATATGTATTTTGCCAATGTCCCTGGTAAATAGCATACTAAGTTATGTACATATAGGCAGTGTAATTCAATTTATTTTTGGAGAGGTGGTGTTCATAGTGTTGGAAAAGGTAAAAGGAGATTTAGTATTTTATTACAATAGGGGCACCTGTGTGGCTCAGTCTGTTAGGTGCCTGCTTTCGCCTCAAGTTATGGTCGCAGGGTCCTAGGATCAAGCCTGCATCTAGGTCCCTGCTCAGCTGGGAGTCTGGTTGTCCCTCTCCCCCTCCCCACCACGCATGTTCTTTCTCGCTCTTTCTCAAATAAATAAAATCTTTTATAATTTTTTGTGATAAATTAAAAGTTATAATAGCTGCTAATATTGAATTAAGTCTACAATTACTTTTTATATATTAAAAGACATTTAAATATTTCTTTTTGTCTAGGTGTTCTTGCTCAATCTTCAGACTTAGGTCATAAGCTTTTATATTTAGAAAAGGATGACATAACTTCAGAGAATTGAAACACATTAAACAAGAAATACCTCAAAAGTAATGCAAAGGAATCCTAATCTGTTTTTATAGCAAGCTACTTTATAGAAGCCAATCTACATTTTTTCCTTTGCAGCCATTGTGTGTAAAGGAAACATTTTAAAAAGTGAGTAAATTTAAAGGGTAATGTGTCTCTCCTCCCTAAGAAAAATTGTTCTTGCAAATTGTGTTGGAGTAAATCCAAGGGCAATGTATATTGCTGAATATGCTTTCCCTATGAATGGGAAAAAATCTGTAGAATGAGTATGCTAACAATGATGATAACCATTTAATAGAACAATGATGTCAGCCATTCTACCCTGTGTTTACTTATGGCTGTAGAAATTAAATAGTAGCAGAACATAAATAGTAGTGAAGCAATATGCAAAGCATGTTATTTAAAGTACATAATATTATTTGTGGCTTATAGAGAGCAACAGGAAATAAGAATGTTAAATAAGTAGAGTAAATGACAAGAATACCATAGTTCCTGATTCTCAGGTTACACAGGCATTGCTTTGCATCACATATATGTAAATGAGGAATTATCATCTCACATTCCACACCAACTTCCCCAAAGGGAGTCCCGTCCATTATTATAGACATATTGACTTTAGTTAAATGGCAGGAGACCAAGATTCAAGGACAGACTGTCTAAGATTGTGGTAGGTAATGTATAGATTTTCCGTTAACTTTAGCAAGAATTGCTAGCATAACTTCAGGTGCTGAAAATACTTCAAAAAAACTCATGTCCCTCCTTTTCGATTTTTTTTTTTTTTTTTTTTTTTTTTTTTTTTGCTAGGAAAGGAGGGAGATGGATTGCTGGAAAGAATTCTTGGCATCTGAATATTTGAATGTTTGGCAAACTGTCTAGTACTTTCTTGTCTTTCTTTTCTAATTTTGTTGATTTATTTTTTGAGACATCACTATGTGTGTTCTGCCATTTGATTCAACAGGATGCCGAAACAGATACTGAAAATGACTGAGCAAAATAACAAGTTTGCTCTAAGTTATTGTGTTCATATAAATCATTAATATTATTAATAGCCCCAAATGTAGTGCCTGGTGACATAGTGAAAGAACTTCTCAGAATTTTTGTTCATTTATTTATAGTTACACACAATATGCTAGTCAGTGTTTGATTATATAAGCATGTTTCTAACTGTGGCATTAAAACAAGTAAAAAAAAAAAAAAAAAAGAAAAGATGTAAGCCATACTAATAAAGTCAGTATTTTGGGGACAAATACACAATATTCAGTTTATTTTTCAAAATGTGTTCACTTAATTAGTGGTTTAACCACATAAAAAGTAACAACAAATAGGGGGTCCTGTTCTGTCCAGGTAGTAATTACTAATACCAATGGAGAACTTCTTTATAAAAAATAACAAAGAAACTAAGAACAATATTGGATTTTTTTTTCGCTGCATGTTCAATGGTTCATGAAATGTCATTATTTTTAATGATATTTTTAAGCTGGTTTATTTATAAATACACTTTTCATTCCATTATATTTGCATTCAAAGCCTATGCTTGCCTATTATACCATTTATGTTGCCTAAATAGAAATTACTTGATGCCTATTCAATTTATTTGGAACTATGGTATTCCTCAAGTAGTTTATTTTTTAAAATACTGTGCTGAGAAAGCAAGAATTTAAAAATTTATTGTACTGATATAATATGGTTCACAGTTAATTTTGTTTCAGTTCTATGATGATGAACCATTATAAAGTAATTTAAAATAATACAATATGTTGTGATTATTAGGACTCACACTTAGTACTTTTGTACCTCTTGCTTTAATTAGTAAGGGGAAAAAAATCTTAAATACATCAAAGTGACTCCAGGATAAATTAGTGTCATGATGAGTTCTTAAAAATCATTAGTATCTTCATTTTCAAGAGAGAAAAAAAGGAAAAACATTAAAATTATGCATTTTTATTTTAATGCCTAAGATGAATGTGATTATCTTTTTCCTTATGATAACATTATGGACAAAAACCTATAAACATGTTGGCAGGGAATCATGGCAGAAAAATAAAAGTTCTCAACTCCATCAAATAGTCACCTGTTATGAACCTGCCATGTGCCTACAGTATATCAGGTGGAATGGACCAATATTAAACATATATGATATGGCCCTGTTTTCAGCTCTATGGTTTCTGTGTGGGGGCAGAACTTCACAGAAAACAATGACAAACTAAAATAAAAAGTAATGACAGAAAGTTTAGCCCCCATTATGTTCCTAATTCTTTAAAAGATTGGATTTGTTTAATTCTTGATTTCTCGATAAAAAATCAAAACATTTACAAGCTGAAATTGTGCACAAAGATTCCAGCGTATTAACTTGCTTCTGTAATAGTCAGGATGGGCTCTACTGCAGTCACAACCAGTTTCTCAAATGATTAATGACACAAACACAGTAGTTTATTTTTTGTTCACAGAATAATCCAAAATAGACATTCCTGATTAGAAGACTGTCTTTCACGTGGTGATTCAGTGACTCAGGCTTTGCCTTTACCTAGGACCTTGTCATTTGCCCCCTCCAGCCAGCCAAAGGGGAAAATCAGAGTGAAGGAGGCACATCTGCCCTTATTAGAAACCTGACTTTGTGCTTTTGGAAGAACTTGGTAATGTGGCCACATCTACCTTAAGTGAGACTGGGAAAGGTAGTCTAGTCACATGCCTGGCTCTCATTCTTTCATGATGGAAGGGAAAAATGGAATTTTGTGGACAACTAATGTTTAAAATGTTTGATTGGTAAAAACAAGAAAAGTACTGCTTTTCTTGACTTTCATTCTCTAATATTACTGGCATAATTTTGTATATTCTTTTCATTCTATCTATAATGAAACCTATACCTCTTTTCAAGATCATTTTAGTGAGTGTAGCAAGGACTATGTGTTTAATAAAGTGAATAAAGGCAGTTATATATCTTCCATAAGTTAGTATTTGAAGTATTTTTTCATAAACACTTTGTTAATGAAAAATATATAGAGACTTGTACTATAAATCCTCTCTCCAGGTAACACTTTTGTGATAGAACACTACCTAGTTTTTAATATCAAAATTCCTTAAAATGTAACTGTATCTCAATGATATACTTTTCTACTGATGTTTATTGAGAAAAAAGTTATATGTATACACTTTACATACATGATATATATATAAAATATGTATCCTATATGTCACATATATATCATATATCCATCTCCAAACTTAAAGATTTTTATAAACTTAATATGGAAGTAAAGTTTCATGTTACATTCCAAATAGATGAGCAAAATCACAGGTAGATAGATGTTTGTAAAGTATTTGGTTGCTAATACAGGAGATATGACCATCAAATGTGCTAGCATCAAAGGATCATCACAGGCTCATACTTAGTGCCCCTGTGGTCTCTCCTTGTATAGATATCCTGAACTTGTTTCCTTGCTGTCTATCTTATGCTTAGCCTTTGTTTTGGCCTCATGTTATAAATTGTCTTCAAAAGCCTGAGAAAGCTTTAAAGAAAAATGTGGGGAAGTAAATAAAACATATGAGAAGAGTACGTACAAGAGCAGAGAAAATATTACATCGAAAACCGGGGATGTACTGTATGGTGACTAACATAATACAATAAAAAATCATTATTAATAAAAAAAAAAAAGAGCAGAGAAAATAAAAATAATCTTGTTTGGTAACACAGAGCCTGGAGACTCCAGGAGCACCCTGTGCATTTCAGTCAGCACTTTGTGTACTGTCATAACTAGTAAGGTCAAAAGGAAGCAGAAAGTCAGAGAGCATTTTGGTACTAATATGTAGAGCAGGAAAAAATACACACCATTTTATTTTAGAAAAGCTTTGGATAAGCCTGGAAAAAGGGATATTAAGCCAGAGTGACCAAGACACTCCATTCTGGATTATGTCGATTTAGGAGAAAGTGAATGACACATTTGGGAAGGTGACAGTGAAGGCTATAATGGAGAATGATGACTATTAAAGGAGCAAAACTTGAATTTTGCCACATATTCAACCCATACTCCATATAGAATCAGTAGGAAAGGAGCTGCAGCTGACAGTGAGGGGGATGCCATATTTCTGTTTCATTTTAAAAAAATTAATAATGAAGGAGACTATACCATTGAGCAACTGTTCAGTGTAAAAAAAAAAAAAAAGTTTGGTTTTGGAGTGCATGCCTTCCTCAGCATTTATCTTGCTTATAGTAGAAGAAAGCATCTGATCACAAAGCCTTTGGAGGGGGCTGACTTAACTGCTGAGGTTTGAATTCAAACCCATTTTACATTTCATTCCATAAATCTCTGTGCCCTCAAGAAATGTTCAGAAGAACATCACCAGCTGTCTAATTTCCACGTCCACACTGACTGATGAGAAGGGTTTCATAAATTATGTACAATTCCAACTGATGCTCTTCACAAAGAAAACTTTGCAGAGAAGACTTCACATAGTACCCGGCGATGCCCCTGCACATGCACAGTGCTCTCACATGGTGACGACGTTCAAGGGCTTTTCCTCCTTCTAACGTTCACTAGTTCAACCCGTGGACTAGGTGATATTGCGTCTTTTATGGCCTATTGTGTTCATTTGCCTATGCAACAGGCAGTCTAGGGTATGAATGCCAACCAAGCTTCACCAAAAGACCTCAGGAAAAACTTTTACGTAAAAATGCTTTAGAATTTATTGGCAAGTCACGGCAGAGAGTTTCTCTGCAAACGGTGAATGGTATATGGAAGAGATGAATTCTGCAGCATGTGGCCAATTTAGAAAGCTTAGAAAACGTGTTCGATGCTAGGGATGGAATTGTATTTACAATAGCACCTGGCTTTGAGGTCAAGAAAAAAGATATCAAGAGCTTTTAGAATTTACTCAGGGAAATAAATAGAAATAGTATCGAAAGAAGACCACAATGATAAAAACTGGAAAGAGCACTCAGTGAAAAAAAAAAGAGAGAGAGAGAGAGAGACATCAACTTAAAGAAGTATAGGTTATGCAACAGTAGGCATTGTACTTGAATATATGATGAATAGCTTTTCTTTGAAAATTGTCTGAAATCTCTTATAACACCATTCAAATGTTTTCAAACATAAAACAAACGAACAAACAAAAACCCAGAGTGTGAGCAAAGTTCCATTGATTTTAAAATCCAGAAGCCTCTGTTAAATCCCCCCAAAATGTTTCAAACCCTTCTTGTTCACTAATGCCAACAGCAGCACAAAAATCATGAAAAATCTGTTATATTCTCTGAGTCTAATAGTTCACCTAAATTTGTCCCTCTCTAATTCCACTTATCCACACCATCACCTTCCACCCCCAGTGAAAATTACTGTTTTACCACTCTTTCCCAACTGGAATAATAGTTTATTCCAGGAAATTGCTGTGGAAGAAACTTTGTCTGATAGCAAATACCTTAGAAAGTAAATATGTTCTCTGTTGCAATTACCTAACTCTGCCCTAGTAAAGCAAGGTAAGCATCACTGACAATATGTAAATTAATGGGTGTGACCATATTAAAATAAAGCTTTACTTAAGAACTCAGGTAACAAGATGGATTTTATCTGAAAACTATAAATTTCCCAAATTCTGTGATCCATAATATCCAAATATGGTCAGTATTAATTACTTCATTTCCTGTATGTGCCTACTGCACCTAATACCAAGAAGTAGATTCTAATCTCCCCTCCTTTAATTGGAGTTGGTTTTAATAACTCACTTTTAGGTAAGAGGACACAACAGACATAAGGTCTTGGGATTTCTGAGACTGAATTATAAGAAGCCTTAAAGCTTCTTCCTGGACCTTTTGATTCTTGCTCTTGTAACTTTTCATATCTGAAGTGAGTCACTATGCCATGAGAAGTCCATGGAGAGACCACAAGTAGGTGTTCTAGTAAACAGCTCCATCTACCTTCTAGCCAATAGTAGCATTAACTGCCAGCTCTGTGCATAAACAATCTGAAAATCCAGGCCAGCTTCACCTTTTGATAACTACCATGACAGCTGTCATTTAACTGCAATCCTATGAGAAACTCTAAGCTTAAACTACCCAGCTGAACCCAATCAACTAACAGTATTGGGGATGATAATATCATTATTGTTTTTAGCCACTTGTTAGGCCATAAGAAATAACCAAAATAATCATGTAGTTTCTTTTTTTTTAATTGAAGTATAGTTGGCACACAATGTTACTTTAGTTTCAGATGTATAACATAGTGATTCCATAACCCTATATTTCATGTTATGTTATGCTCATTGCAAGTATAGCTACAATCTGTCATCTTACAGTGCTGTTACGATACCACAGACTATATTCCCTATGCTGTACCTTTGATTTCATCCCCATGATTTATTTATTCCGTAACTGGAACCCTGTATACCCTACTCCCCTTCACTCATCTTGCCCATCCCTTCAACCCCTGCCTTCTGGAAACCACCAATTTGTACTCTGTATTTATAGCTCTGTTTCTGTTTTTTTTTTTTTTTCTGTTTGTTCTTTTGTTTTGTTTTTCAGATTCCACATATAAGTGAAATCATATAATATGTATTCTTCTCTGTCTGACTTATTTCACATAGCATAATGCACTCTAGGTCCAGCCATGTTGTCACAAATGGGAGGATCTCATTCTTTTTTTTTTTTTTTTTTTTATAGCTGAGTAATATTCTATTATATATACCTGCCACTTCTTTATCCATTCTCTTCTTTAAATGTTTGGTAGAATTCACCTGTGAAGACTTCTGGGCCTGGACTTTTGTTTGTTGGGAGGTTTTTTGATTACTGATAATTTTTCATAATATTCTGTAATAATCCTTTGTGTTTCTGTGGTGTTGGTGCTGATTTCTCCTCTTTCATGTCTGGTTTTATTTGATTCCTCTCTCTCTCTCTTTCTCTTTCTCTTTCTCTCATGAGTCTGGCTAAACATTTTTTTCTTTTTTAAGTAGGCTCCATATCCAGCATGGAGCCCAACATGGAACTTGAACTCACGACCCTGAAATCAAGACCTGAGCTGAGATCAAGAGTTGGCTGCTTGACCCTTTGAGCCACCCAGGTGCCCCTAAAGGTTTATCAATTTTGTTAATCTTTTCAAAGAACCAGCTCCTGGTTTCATTGATTTGTTCTATTGTTTCTTTTAGTAACTATTTCATTTATTTCTGCTCTAATCTTTAGTATTTCCTTCTTTCTATTGGTTTTGGATTTTGTCTGGTTTTTTTTCTACCTTCCTTAGGTATAAGATTAGCATATTTGAGCTTTTTCTTGCTCCTTGAGGTAGGCCTCTATCGCTACAGTGTTCCATCGTAAAACAACTTCTGCTGCATCCCAAAGATTTTGGACTGTTGATTTTTCATTTTCATTTGTCTCCATGTATTTTTTATTTCCTCCTTGATTTCTTGTTGACCCATTCAGTATTTAGTAGCATGTGATTTAAGCCCCATATATTTTTGTTCCTTTCAGATTTTTTCTTGTGCTTGATTTCTAGTTTCATAGTGGTGTGGTCAGAAAAGATCATGGTATGACTTCAGTCTTTTTGAATTTGTTGAGACTTATTTTGTAGCCTAATATGAGATCTATTCTAGAGAATACCCCATGTGCACTTGAGAAGAATGTGTTTTCTGCTGTTTTAGGATTGAATGTTCTGAATATATCTGTTAAATCCGTCTGCTGTCATTCAAAGCCACCTTTCCTTGTTGATTTTCTGTTTTTACGATCTGTCCATTAATGTAAGTAGGGTGTTAAAGTCCCCTACTATTATTTTATTCTTATCGATTACTTCCTTTGTTTGTTAGTAGTTGCTTCATGTATTTGAGTGCTCCCATGTTGGGTGCATAAATGTTTACAATTGTTATATCTTCCTGTTGGATTGTTCCCTTTATGATTATATTGTGTCCTTCTTTGTTCCTTGTTACAATCTTTGTTTTAAAGACTATTCTGTCCAATGTAAGTATTGCTACCCTGGCTTTCTTTTCACTTCCATTTGCATGATAAGTGCTTTTCCATCCCTTCACTCATCCACCCTTTGTTTTAAGTCTGAAATGAGTCTCTTATAGGCAGCATACAAATGGGTCTTGCTTTTTTATTCATTCTGTCACCCTATGTCTTTTGATTGGAGTGTTTATCCATTTACATTCCAAGTAATTATTGATAGGTATGTATTTATTGTGATTTTGTTACCTGTTTTGTGTTTGTTTTGTAGTTCTTCTCTGTTCCTTTCACTCTTGCTCTCATCTGTCATGGTTTACTTTCTTTAGTGATAAAGTTGGATTTTTTTTCTCTTTATTCTTTGCCTTTCTATTACCAGTTTTTAGTTTCTGGTTAGCATTAGGCATATATATAAACATCTTATGCATATAGCAGTCTATATTAAATTGATGGTTGCTTAAGTTTGAAACTATTCTTTACTCCTCTCCCCCAATGTTCCTCTCTCCATGTTTTAGGTATATGGTATCATATTTTACATCTTTTTATTTTGTGAATCCCTTGACTGATTTTTATGGATATCTTTAATTTTACTGCTTTTGTGCTTCCTACTTTTCTAACCCCTACTTATGATCTTTCCTTTCCACTAAAGAGTTCCCTTTAACACTTCTTGTAGGGCTGGTTTATTGGTAAAGAATTTAACTTTCGTTTGTCTAGGAAATTCTTTATCTCTCTCTCTATTCTGAATGATAGCCGTGCTGTTTAGAATATTCTTGGAAGGAGTTTTTTTTTGTTTTTTGTTTGTTTGTTTGTTTGTTTGTTTGTTTGTTTTTCTTCCAGCACTTCAAATAAATCATGCCCCTCCTTTCTGGCCTGTATAGTTTCTGCTGATAAATCAGCTGATAGCCTTATGGAGTTTCCCTTCAAGTAACTGTTTTGTTTTTCTTGCTGCCTTTAAAATTCTCTCTTTATCACTACTCTTTGCCATTTTAATTACATGTGTCTTGGCATGGATCTCCTTGGGTTGATTTTGTTGGGGGCTCTGTTTGTCCCCTGGATCTGGATTTCTGTCTCCTTCCCCAGATTTGGGAAGTTTTCACTATTATTTCTTCAAATACATTTTCTTTCCCCTTTCCTGTCTCCTCTCCTTTCAGGATCCCTATAATGTGTATGTTATTATGCTTGATGGTGTCACTGAGTTCCATAAATCTATTTTCATTTATTATTCTTATTTTTCTCTCTCCTGTTCATT
Source organism: Ursus arctos (assembly GCF_023065955.2). Classification (NCBI taxonomy): domain Eukaryota; kingdom Metazoa; phylum Chordata; class Mammalia; order Carnivora; family Ursidae; genus Ursus; species Ursus arctos. Next base: position 26,771,372 of record NW_026622985.1, on the reverse strand, counting down.
TTGATGGCTTTCCATTACACTGTTCTCCAGGTCACTGATCCATCCTTTCACTTTCTCTAGTCTACTGTTTATTCCATCTAGTGTATTTTTAATTTCAGTAGTTGAATTCTTCATCTCTGATTGGATCTTTTTTTTTTTTTAAGTTTTCTCTCTCTTTGTTGAGAGTTTTACTGAGGGTCTCTTCTTTTTTCAAGTCCAGTGAGTATCTGTATGCCCATTACTTTAAATTCCCTATCAGGCATATTACTTATCTCCATTTTGTTTAGCTGTCTTGCTGTGCTTTTGTCCTGTTCTTTCATTTGGAACATATTCCTGTGCCTCCTCATTTTGTCTAACTCTATATGTCTGTTTCTGTGTTAGGAAAGTCAGCTATATCTCCTACTCTTGAAAGTAGTGGCCTTATGAAGGAGAGGTCCTGTAGTGCCCTGCAATGCAATGTCCCCTGTTCACCAGAACCTTCTTCAGGCGTGTCTCCTATGTGTGTTGTATGCACCCTGCTGTTGTGGCTGAGCCACATTTGCCTTCAGTCCAGTCATTTGCAATGGCTCTCTTTGCCTGTTATGGGCAGGGTTTGGTCCCTGTGTTGTTAGTAGGCCAGTCTGGGACCACTTTGAGCTTGAGTTGAGTCAGGCCAGGAGTTTGCCAGAGTTCCATAGCACTGAACTGCTGGGTGCTCTCCCTGTGTTGTCCCCTCAGAGGTTTTAATTGGTGGGTGGGTCCTGCAGTCAAATCAGATGTCTGCCCCCAGCCCACTGAAGTTGAACTGGTATGTGTGGTTATCTTCCCCTCTCCCCAGGGCAGGAGTCACTTTGGCGTGGTGCTGGCCCATATTGATGTTGCTTGCACGCTGCCAGACTTGTGGCACTGCTTTGGATGGATTCCTGCTAAGGACATGTTGGAGCATGGGGATTTGAAGGAGAATGTAGGAGTGGGTCGAGTATGCCTGCAAGGTCTGTTCTTGTCTGCTGGGGGAGGGGACCTGCAGCTGTCAGGGAAAACTCCTGCTGAGAGTGTCTTGGAGGGGATGGGTCCAAGGAAAGGGGCAGGGGCAGGGTGTGCTATTAGCGACCTAGGTGGGAAGTGTTGTTTCCCTCGAGTGTCCTAGTATGTAGTCTGTAGGGCAGGGGAGGGACATGGTGCTGGCTGGTGCATTTGTTCTTGAAGTCTCCCAAAGATCCCTGCCCCTCTAGCACATGCTCTAAGATTAGTAAATAAACTCCTTCCTATATACCCGAGGCATTTTTCAAACTACTGTTTCTATTCTGTATCTCAGCAGGATGTTTGTTGTGCTGTCCCTTTAAGGGCAGGGATTCAGTTTCCTATTGCCCTTTGGCTTTCTGAGAGCTGAGCCCACTGATTTTTAGTTTCAGGTGTTAAGCCCCAGTGATTATAAGAACTCATGGTTAGGCCAAATGTTATGGGGATTCATCTTCCCTGTGTTATTCCCCCATGCCTGGGGTGCCTGGCATGTGGTCTTCTCCTCTCCCCTCTCTGTGCCCTAGGTACTCCCTCCTGTGGATAGTATCATGAGTCAGATTGGCTCCCAACCACATGTCCTCCTTCCTACCCTCTTGGATATGGCCTCTTCTGTACATTTAGCTGTGGAGAATCTGTTCTGCCAGTCTTTGGGTTGTTTTCTGTGTTATTTACACTGATGTAGGTGTATTCATAGGACAAGGTGAGCCTAGGATCCTCCTATTCCACTATTTTCCCTGGAATTCTGTTTCTTGACTTTGTGATACTAGCTCCTTTAACAGATGTGAGGTGGTATTTCATTGTGCTTTTGATTTGCATTTCCCTGATGATTAGTAACGTTGACCATCTTTTCATGTGTCTGTTAACCATCTGTTTGCCTTCTTTGGAAAATGTCTATTCAGGTCCTCTGCCCATTTTTGAATTTTGGTGTAGAGTTGTGTAAGTTATTCATATATTTTAGGTATTAACACCTTATCAGATATATCATTTGCAAATATCTTCTCCCAAATGGTAGATTGTTTTTCATTTTGTTGATGTTTCCCTTCACTGTGCCAAAGCTTTTTATTTTGATGAAGTTCCAATAGTTTATTTTTCCTTTTGTTTCCCTTGCCTAAGGAGATATATCTAGAAAAATGTTAAGTCCATTATCAAAGAGATTGCTACTTACATTTTCTTCTAGGATTCTTATGGTTTCAAGTTTCACATGGAGGTCTTTAATCCATTTTGAGTTTATTTTTGTGTATGGAGTAGTAAAGTAGTCCAGTTTCATTCTTTTGCATGTAGATGTCCATTTTTCTCAGCACCATTTATTGAAAAGATTGTTTTTCCCTGTTGTATCCTCTTGCCTCCTTTGTCATGTAGTTTCTTTTTGTGTATAACATCTGCATTTTTTTCTAAATATATTTAGTACATTTGATAGGCTGCATTTGATAGGCTGAGCCATAACTGAATGCTTATAAGGGGTGTAAACAATATAGTATATTGCATTTACTGCTTAATTTTTAAATAATCTGTATCATTCTTCGTTTTTCAGAAACTAAGGTTTTAAAACATATCACATTCCTCACATGGTTTTGTTACTTTATAGTCATTTTAGAAAATCTGTTGAAGATTTGAGATGACTGTACAAAATATCATAATTTATTCATTGAAATAATAGGAAATGGGCTTCCAGTAATCATTTCACACAGGACTTCTGATTTGCAGAAATAATTGGTGACATTAATAGGGACAGCCTAGATAACATATTTTAGGCTGTAACTGTGAGTGAGGCAAAGAATATTGAATTTGCTGTTATTCAGTCTACAGATATAGCTTTGTTTAAATACCATATTATTTGATCTATATGAATAGTTGTGTGAATGACTTCTGGTATGTTTCTGATGAAATTACATACAATATATTTGAATTAAAATTATTTGTTCCTATTCGATTTGGGTTGAGAAGCTATATGTGTTATGAATATGAGAAAAATCTTTGTATCTGGTTTCTTTAGGCTTTTCATAATAGCGAAAAATTTAGGAAATATTATTTCCTGAAGTGATTAGTTACCTGTTTCAAGCTTAGATATAAACTAAAGACACTATCTGTCTATCTATAATAGATAGATAAAAATCAATCTGTAGTAGCTTTCTATAAAAAGCTATCTATAGTTTTCTTCCTGTCAGTTCCTTCTGATCAAATAGCAGTAAAAAGAGAGATAAAACAAACAAAACAATTTATACATAATTTGCCTTGACCTAGCTTGCTCCCATGTTCACAGTTATTCAAATATAAAGATAAAGGCAAATATGTGATTTACTGGCAGTAATAATCAACACCTTGATCAAGAACAACACAAAATAAAACTTTGCTATAGACCCTAGAGCATCAGGTGTAATACAGATTTAGTGAACACACTTGCTCTTCCCCTGAGCATTGCTTTGACCTAAATATGAACAACTTTCCTTACTCCATCCTAGAGTTCTGAAAAAAACATATGTCAAGGCTTGGCTTGTAAAATCAGTGGACACCTCTCTATGCTTGGGCCAAAAATCCCTGAAACAGATCCAGAGAAAGCAACAGTTCTGATGGGAGATTACAATATGTTTGACATTTTATATTTCACTGTGTATAAAAAGCATTCAACTTACAAAAAAAAAAAAGTGTACCTGTGTTTGAAAAAGTTCAAACACCTAACAGAACAGATGTCATGTGTATTTGATACACTATAAACAAAGGAAAATACCCCAACATAATAAAGAAATAATTTAACATTATCACTAAGAAGTAAACAGACATTTACTATCACATGAAATTTCAAGCTTAATCATCAAATAAAGTGACAAATACTATTACATATATTTAAATTGGCATATGTATAAAATTTAGAGAAAAATTAAGCCACCTATCAGTTCAAAATATTGGAAGTGTTCTATCCTCAGACTCTATTATCACTGAACTTCACAGAGTGTATTTTGGCAGCATTATTGGGATGATGTCCCAAGGGTTGAATTAAAACAAGACTTGTACCATATGTAGACATACAAAATCTTGCTTGTTGGATACTGCCATAAACAATATGCTGCAGGCCATCTCAATCTCTTGCTTCTTTCTCTGGGACTCCCAACGGTAGAACAAGTATTTTTCATAAAATAGATTTTCTTCCTAAGTGGCAAGACATAGGGAAGAAATAAATGGAACTGTGACAGAAGCAGATACCAAATCCCAGATATCGAAGCTATAAGAATGCTGGTGTGCCCGCAGCATTGAAGCAATATTTATTCGGGGGAAACTTTATAGGCAACAGGGAAAGGTTCTTTAAGGCTACAACTATGTCTTATGGAATTTCCCTGAACAATATGATTCTAGGTGAATTCCTACTTCATGCTTCATTGGTTCTATTTTTTGAAGGAAAACAGATAAACTGAAATTCTAAAATGACCACCTGATAAACTTTAAAAAGTAAACCCAGAAGTTTGTTCACAGAAAAATATAAATTTAAGATACAATTAGCTATCTGTATGTTTCATCATATAATGAAAAACATCTGGATTAGTATAATTGCTAGTACAATTGATGATTGAATTGTCGGAATGAATTAGCTAGTATGCTGTAGAGATTTGGTGTGCTGTAAGGAATGAAGTTTGCTAGAGATGAATTTATCTGGGTTTTATTTACAATGTCAAATATGTTCTTAAGCAGGAAACAGAAAGAAGAAATTAAAAACAATCCTTCAACGCTGCATATTCTCCCCCTGAAACTTGTGTTTGACCACTAACTAATATGTTCAAAGCAAGAGGAAGGGCACAATAAAATGGCTATTTCATTGCTCACAAGATAGATTGTATCACACAGGCTAATTTTTTCATTTGAGGTCAGCTGGTATTTGTGTTGGTATTTCCAAGATTCCCAATAAGCGATCTCTAATATTACTAGAAAGCATTTCCCCCTGTTTCTGTTAGTTAATTTTCTCCTTATAGTACATATATCAGATATAGAAACCCATGAACATTCTAGATCAGATTACATAAATTTTGGGTGCCTGGGTGGCTCAGTGGGTTAAGCATCTGCCTTTGGCTCGGGTCATGATCTCAGGGTCCTGGGATCGAGTCCTGCATCGGGCTCCCTGCTCGATGGGGAGCCTACATCTCCCTCTCCTACTGCTTTCCGTTCTCTTTGCTTGTGCTCTCCATCTGTCCCTCTATCTCTCTGTCAAATGAATAAATAAAATTAAAAGAAATACAGATTACATAATTTTTACGGGTTTCCAGATTCTAAGAGTATATTGACTAGTATTCCTGATACCATATCCCCTCCCCATTTTTCCACTTAAAAACTGCTTAATTGATGTTTTATTTGTTTTAGACAGGTAAAAATAATATTGAAAAGTTTTGTATTTTTAAATAACTTAAAAAAATCTTAGATTAATTTAGCCCAGTTTGCAATAATTTTCAAAATAGAAAAAATAAAATATAGATTAGAATTTTGAAGGTACATTGACAAAATATATTTTTTTCTTTCAGTGGGAAAGATGTACCAATGATGTATTGTCTGTTGAAGTTCACTTTTGAGGACTTTCAAACAGCTTGTTTATACTTACATGTGGAAAGCTATAGCAACAGGGCAGTAAAATGTTACTGCAGATCACTTGAGACTTAGCAAGAGCCTTTTATAATATTAGGTAACCTCCTGGAAATGGGATTCTATCCTACCTTCACTGAGTCTAAGATATACTGCAAAGGTTCAAATCCCTAGAGATCCAAGTGCTGCCATAAACAGAAACCACGACTGTTTTTTGAAACTTGTTCCATCATTCTTGAAGTAAGAGGAAAGATCGTTTTTTGTATTCCATATATACGGAGAGAGAAGATATATATATATATATATATATATATATATATAATTTTCTATGTGATATATATATAATATTCTATGTGATATATATATAATATTCTATGTGATATATATACATATATTCTATGTGATGGAGTAACATTCTTTGAGTAATATTGGGAAATGTAGTGTTAAGGTACTATATGCAGTATGAATCTTTCTACTTACATGAAAAATCAAAAGTAGTTGCTTGAACTAAATGTGTTCTGTGATAATTTATAACTTAGGTATTGATTCATATTTTCAAAGAAAAGTATATAAAGTATTTACAGAATATTGCATTGGTTAAAAATATTTGACTTTGGAATCAGACAAAAAAAATCAATTTCTACTATCCTATTTTACTGGGGCAAGTTATTTAACTTCCCAGAGACTTAATTAACTCATTTTTATTGTGGAGATGATCTACCATAGCGGTTGTTTTACCTTTCAACAAGTTATTTACTAAGTACTTACTATGGGTGCTGGCACTCAGCTGGGCTCAACACCACTTGACTGAAAAACAAACAAAAATAATGTCAACTATGGCACCTGTAGACAAAGGAGAGATGCTGTCCTTAGGGACTTAACAGAACATTATTCGAGAGAATAAGAGGAATAATGCTAAATGAATTAATATAAAATTGAATATCTAATGATATATTTTTGTGTTTTTGAAATATAAACAAGAGGATTCTCTGGAAAAAAAAATGGCTGAAGAATGGAATGGGGGTCAAGGTTTCTTCTTGAACTACCACCCCTGCTCCCCTTCTTTACAGTCCTAACCCAATTGCCATGGTAGTACGGTTTAGATGTAAGTCAGGACATCAGATTCAGGGGTGCCTGGGTGGTTCAGTCATTAAGCGTCTGTCTTCTCTCAGGTCATGATCCCAGAGTGCTGGGCCTAAGCCCCGCATCGGGCTCCCTGCTCAGCGGGAAGCCTGCTTCTCCCTCTCCCACTTCCCCTGCTGGTGTTCCCTCTCTCACTGTGTCTCTCTCTCTGTCCAATAAATAAATAAAATCTTAAAAAAAAAAAAAGAACATTAGATTCAGAGCCAATGGTTGGCCACAGTCTGCTGCCCAGTCACCTGCCTGACCACACCTATGCTTGACCTTGCACAATAGGCTCGGGCCATTTGAACCTCCCTACTGTTTTTTTCCTCAAGGGCTTTGGATTTAACACTCCCTCAGCATGTTGTACTCTAGATTTTCACATGATTCATTCTTTCACATTCTTTAGGTGGTCTCTCAGATACAACTTCCCCCAGACCTTCCCTAAATAACATTTTTAAATTTGCAATCCCCCAAGCCCAAACCCACCTGTCCTCCTTACCCTCCTTTCCTTTCTGATTTTTCCCTAAAACTCTGATCCTCTAAGATAACATTAATTTACTTCTTATTTACTGTCTGTCTTCCCACCTAGTTGTAAACTCCGATGAGGGCAGAGGTTTTTGTCCATTTTGCTCATGCTGTAGTCCCATTGCCTAAGACAAAGTCTGTAGCATAGTAAGTAATCCATAAATATTTCTTGATCTTGGTCTCATCGGGGAAAATCTGCCTGAAGAAGTGATATTTAAGTGGAGAAATAAATAATGACTAGGAGCTAACAAACTCTAGGGGAAGGTATTCAAAGAGGTGGGCATTGGGAATGGACAATTTTTGAAGCCTACAAAATCTGGGTCTACGGAGGAACTGAAAGAAGGCTTTGGTGACTGCAGATTTGGGGAGAGTGGCCTTAGATGTCCTGGGAGAAGCAGAAACCAGCTAGCCCGCACATAGATTGTCTCCCACTTAGTACAGAATTCCCTTCCTTCCCTTCCACCCTCCCTCCCTCCTTTTCTTTCTTTCTTTCTTTCTTTCTTTCTTTCTTTCTTTCTTTCTTTCTTTCTTTTTCTTTTTCTCTTTTCTCCTTTCTTTTTTCTTTCATTTATTTTTTTAAAAAGCAAACAACTAACTTAAAATTTGTAAGAAAAGAAAAAGAAACATAAAAAATATTTTATATTAGCTAATTGAAACAAAGAAAGTGCAAGTAGGACAGCAGAAGGTGGGGGTGGAAGAAAGGAGATGGGATTAAACACTTGTGAGCTCAAGTTTTGAAGGCTACATTCCTAAAATAAAGGATATCTTGAAGGAAAAGCAGGGGATAAAGAGCAGGAAATAAAGAGAAATAAAGAGAAAGTAAGAAATAAAGAGAATTAAAGAAATGTAGAAAGAATGAAACCAGCCCTCGGTGCTTATATTTCCTTAATCCCTTCTGTTTCCATTCTATCACTATGACTGCATTTTTTCACATTTTTTAAATCGCTTTTCACCCATTGCAATTTGCTAACTTTCTCTAATGCTGACTTGATGCAGCCTTTCTCTTGCTTCCTTTCCCTCATGGTACCATTATAAATACAGGTCCCCTGCTCCATCACTCCCAATTACCCCCCCCCCAAAAAAAACAGTTCTAACAACTTCTAGCCCACTGCCCAATTTTTAGCTCCAGCATCTCTCTCTTTGACCCTAATGTCAGTTACCACCTACCTGGTTCCTTCTTCAGATACACTAGCCTAGAACACTGCCCAATCCCTTGCCCTTTTGCCTAACTCTGATTCTAAAACTGAGTGGCAGCTCCTTCACCACTAAATCCATGTTTTAAACTTTTTTTACAAAATAGCTCTTGGTAGCATGAACATATAATTTATTATACTAACCAAGGGCCACCAACAGAATGGGACACTAGCTGGAACAACAGGCATGGGCAGAGAATGTCCTGGGTCACAATTAATTTTAGGGAACATATCCTGGTTAATTTGCTTAGTGTTGCTGTCCTGTTCCTTGGGAGTATTGGCTCAGGGTTGAAATAGGGCATTTCTAAACAGAGTACTTGGAACAGCAGCAGCAATGGCAGCAGCAGTGGCTAACACTTATTGGAGCAAGGATTATTTGTCACATGCTGTGCTAAGCACTTGCCTGTAGTCTCACACATGCACATAATTGTTGATTTCAAGGCCATGGTAGAGAAAGCCAACTGAAACTTCGCTTTACATTTTGTGTGATGACAAATAAAATAAACCAACTGCTATATATAATGTATAGGCAAAAGTTTCTCAATTACTGGTTGAAATGTGTATGTGTACATATATATATGTATATACATATACATATGTGTGTGTGTGTGTATACCATTTGAAAGAGAAGTTACTTTTTTTTTCCCCCTAGGGAAGCTCTGCCAATGTTTTATACAACTATAGGAAAAGCTTCCTTATTATAAACAAAACTGTCTCATGATGTAATTCACTGCAGTCTTTTTGAGACATATAATCAATTCCCGTTATTCATGGTAGTTATGTTTGATAAAGTCACTGCAAATACTGAAGTAATGAATACTGAACCTAGGGGAAATACAGGGTTAGGTGCCTATGAACTTCTGGTCACAAAATTGTCATCAACTGATCAATACTTAATCTTGTTTGAAGTGCATTCTGTTAAAGACACCTTATATAATATATTTTATTGATTCATTAACAGGGAACTCACAGCAAACAGCACTCTAACTTCCTGAACAGAGCTTAACTAACACACGTATTTTCCTCATAAAGCACACCACAGCCTTTTTGAGCTTAGGATCACTAGACGACCATGTGGCATTATGCTTGGGTGCCACTTTAAACAAACTCAACAGCAAAATGGACAAAAATATGAAAAACGTGACACTGAATAGCAACACTTACAGGAGAGCTGAAACAAGAAGACAAAGTGTCACCTTATTCAACCTCAACTGGGAACATGAACATCTGAGGTTCAAATTTTTACTGCTTTGTGCACATCCGCAAGGACCATGAAAATACCATAATATTGAGTTGGCAGTTACAAATCCATTATAGTGAGTAGTCAAATCTGCAAATACAGAATCTGCATATAATGAGGAAGCCACAAATAATGAGGCTTGTTTGTTATTTGAATGATGGCACTACCCTGCTTAAAGATCATGTGATGGCTTTGCAGTACATTTGGAATAACACAGCCTCCTTAACGTGGGCTGCAAGACCCTGCATCATGTCCCTCAGTCTACCTTTCTAATTTCTTCCTGTCTACCATACCCCAACACACTGGTTTTGTACATGTGAATGACTCCCTCTCAAATCTGTTCTTACTGATCTGGCTTCTTCCTTAGCTTTGAGCCACAAATTCATATATCCAGCTCTCTATTGGAAATCTTGATTCAGATTCCTAAGGAGAAACTTAACCCTAACACAACCACTGCAGAACTCATGATGCTTCCTCCCACTTCTGCCCCTTCCTCATCACAGTCAATGTCTCCACATTCATGAGAGGCTCTGGCCACCTCAGCCATCCTTCTTGCACTTATTTGTGCCAGCCTTCTTTCTTTTTTTTTTTTTTTTAAGATTTTATTTATTTATTTGACAGGATAGAGACAGCCAGAGAGAGAGGGAACACAAGCAGGGGCAGTGGGAGAGGAAGAAGCAGGCTCCTAGCGGAGGAGCCTGATGCGGGGCTCGATCCCAGAACGCCGGGATCACGCCCTGAGCCGAAGGCAGACGCTCAACCGCTGTGCCACCCAGGCGCCCCCGTGCCAGCCTTATTTCTAACTCTGGGACTTGGCATTGTTTTGTCCTAGGATAGAACTCTGTTCCTTCCAGTGTTTTTCAAGCCTGTCTCCTTCTTTACAATCAGATCAAATGCCATATATTCACTGACCCCTTCCATGACTACTTTTCCATCCAGATCATTCCATCATATCAACTTGGTTCATTTTCTTCATAGTACTTCTCACTCTCTGGAATTCTTTTAAGTATGTAAAATAAACTGTCTTACTGCAATGGAATATATTAGCCTGTAGGGCAGTGCATTCTGTCTCCTTTACCATCTCATTTCTCTCACTTAGAATAGGCCAAGTACACAGAGGCCCTCTGGTATATGTTGCTGCCTGGTCTTTTTCTAGGGCATCGCCTGCATAAACACTCTTCTACCCCAGAGCCATTGCTGTCACTCTTTCCTAGGTGTGGACAGGCCAACCATGAATCATTCTTCAGATCTCATCTGAAAATTTCACTTTCTCCATGAAACCTTCCCATATAGCTCATTCTAAAGTAGTCTTCTTGTGGAAGGGGAAAAGGAAAGGGAGAGAGGGATGCAAAACATCAGAGACTCTTAAATATGGAGAACAAACTAAGGGTTGCTAGAAGGGAAGTGGGTGGGGGATGGGTATTAAGGAGGGCACTTATGATGAGCACAGGGTGTTATACGTAAGTGAGGAATCACTAAAGTCTACTCCTGAAACCAATACTACAGTATGTGTTAACTAACTAGAATTTAAATTAAAACTTGAAACAAAAAATAAGAAGGGAAGGGAAGGGAAGAAAAGAAAAGAAAAAGTCTTGCTTACCTCTGGGTGTTGTGTTGCTTGACACCTTATTTGTATTTAAATTGTATTTTTACTGTTTAACATTTATCTTATCTCTTAGCATAAGGGTTGGCAAACTGTGGCCCATGGTTCAGCCTGCTGCTTGTTTTGTAAATAAACCTTTATGGGAACATAACTACACCTGTTTATGTGTTAACTATGGCTGCTTTCATGCTACAATGGCAGAGTTAAGTCATTGCAACAGAGACCATAGGATATTTAAAGCCTACACTATTTAGTATCTGGACCTTCATAGAAAGTTGCTGACCCCTGCCTTATATTACAGGCTTCTTGAGGTCAGTCAGTGATTCTCTTTTAGCCACCACTGTATTCCAAACACCTAATATAGTACCGTGGATAGTTGGTACTTAGCTGTTATTTCTTCAATGAATGTTGAATGATTTAGTATTGGAAATACTGTGATTAAAAACTGTTTTCATATTAAAAAATAAACAAAATCTTCCTTTTTAAAGATTTATTTATTTGAGAGAGAGATTGCCCATGTGCGCATGCGAGCTGGGGGAAGGGCAGAGGGAGAGTGAGACAAGCAGACTTTTCCTCTCCCCTGAGCGGGGAACACCTGCAGGGCTCATCCCAGGACCCTGAGATCATGACCTTAGCCGAAATCAAGAGTCAGACATTCAACACACTGAACCACGCAGGCGCCCCTAAACACAGTCTTTTTTTGTGAGTACAGTTTTTTCTTCTAAATTGCTTGATTTTAATTATTTGAATTAGACTTATTTCCTATTCTTTCCATTTGTTAAGCAAATTTAAAGCAACGCAGAGAATTCTATCTACTAAATTTCTAACTATTGCTGAAGTAATAAATAAAAAATAGTTTCGTGTATTTTGGGCACCTCCATTAAATTCACAGAAAATCCTAGAATGTGGTGAGTGTAGTTCTCCTGTGTCCTGCTGGCATACAAGTATCTCTCCCCACTCTTTCTTGGCATGGCACTACTGTAGAGAGTATTTCCAATAGTATTCCAAATCACCTTTCCTCCCATTATTATAGATATAGTATTGTATGTCCTTTGAGGTTGAGTCTCCATCTTCTGTTGTACTACCTTGAGTGTGACCCATTTGAACTCCGTTCAGTTCATTTCTCACAGCTTTTCTAATTTGCCAGGTTCATTTTGAATACTGAATCTATCTTCCGTGAGTAGCCCTGTCTTTATTCTCTTCAGAAGATTGAACTCATCTACAAATTTGATGAGCCTATTCTAGATTCTATTTTCCAGGTCATTGAAAAAACACTTAAGCATCCCTGGAAACAAAGGTGACCCCTTCAAAACATCACTTGTTATGTCTCCCCAAGCTGACACTTATTCATCAGTAATCTTTCTCTGGGTATGGAGGGCCGTTCAGTCCATTGACTATTGTTGGCACAAAGTAACAGAGCAGCAAAAAGTGTTCAGGGAAAGTATTTTGCTATCGGCTTCACTAAAATCATGCAGAAAAGTGGATGACATTGTTTAGAAGTTGAATCTCTTTTGTACATAAAGAATTATATTTTTTGTTTGTATAGTCAACTCTGCAATGTGGCCTTTCATAAACACTGTGATTCGAAAGATAGTTGTTTGTCACAGAAGTATTTTTTTTTCAAGTCTCCTTTATATGTGTATTCTCTGTTCTCTGTGTTTGAGTAATTACCAAGTCCCGTTCATCATATTCTTTCTTGGAATTTTCCTTTGCTCTGTTGTTTCGATTAAAGCCTCAGCTCAAGCCATAACTACCTCTAACTAACTTACTGGAAAAAAAATTCTTAACTGATAATAATCTTACCTCTCTAAACTCTTGTTATGCTCTCAGAGGGAAATGTCTTCTCAAAGATTATGTTGTTTCATGTGTCCGTTCTAAGGAATTGTAAGTGGCTTCTACTTGCCCCAAAAAATAAAATAAACCTTCTTTCTCCTTGTTAGCTTTTGCTTTCCGGTGCTTAAAGCTCAATTCATGCTTAGTGTCCTGATAAGCAAGCAACATAATCACCAACATTATTTTATAATAACATTTGCTGATAACAGAATGTTTTTATTAGCAGCATTTTTATTTTATAAATGTGTTCATCTTTACCAACGTAATGTTCTCATTTACTACCTTTTAAAAGTATTCCTATGAAGAGCAATCTTATTGGCACTTGCGAATGACTACATTCTTTATAATATTATAATCATCTCTTGATCTTCACTACTGATGAATTGTGCATTTGTCTATGATTTCTTATTAACTTCTTTGGAACCTTTGCATCATCTCATTAAGCCAAAAACAGAGCCTTGAATACAACATATAATTATACATGGGCTTTACTAACTAAAAATAAAAAGGCAGTACTACTATTAACATCATTAATAATCAGTACCACTAAGAGAAAAAGAAAGGACACTTAAAGATACTAACTAATATACTTACGAATTCAGAAAATCCATTAACTAAAGGACATTTTTTTTTAAAGCTACCAATAATTTAAGTGCAATTTAATTGTCTTTTAAAAATAACATTAATAATGTTCAACTTACATTTACCCCACTGCACGTAGTAGACTTGAATATAGTAGATATTCGGTAAAAAATTGTAAACTGGAGAACTATTTGTCAGTATAAGTATATAAAGATATGCATTTCTAACTCCACTTTGCTATATTATGTGTGTGTGTGTGTGTGTGTGTGTGTGTGTGTGTGTGTGTGCAGGAAACTGAGCGAGGAGAGAGAATAAGGGAAACTTAAAACAATGCTGTATTTACATAGCACCCATTAATACTGAACTTTGGCAACATAGTGATAGTTTTAAAATATTTAATTTAGTTAATAATTTAATAATAATTAATAATAATTGATATTCATAATTTAGTTAATAAATTGTTAGTGCCAAGATTTATTAATGAGGGAAAGTAGGATACATAAAAGTATGCATAGTGATTTCTAAATTTAAACAACTACTTTGTTGGAAAAAGTTACTTTCATTTCCTAAGCAACAACAAAATACAAGCGAAAATTTACATGGACATAGATGCCAAAATATTTAGTATATACTCAATATTCAGTCAGTGTTTAAAGTGCTGAAAATTATAAGAAATGGAATTATGAGGAAAGACTTTGCAAAAGAAAATGAAAAAGACAAAAAAGGAAAAAAGTTCATATTTGTAGGTAACCTAAGGTGTTGACAAACAATTTTTTAATAAACATGTTATTGATAAAATAAAGACATGAGGAAACAGATGAGTTTCCTAAAAATCTTATTAGAAAGGGTTTTCTAATTTATGACTGGGTCAAAATACATATTATAATAGAGGTTTCATTCTTGATCATTGCTCTACAAAAATCTGGATTTACTAAATAGGTTGTACTGCCTGTACTTTTCCATCACATAAATAAAACGACATATGTAACATGCCACTGTGAAATGTTAAAGTATTGTAGAATGATTATTTGAACAATGAAAACCAGCTTTCACTCTTCTGATACTTCCTGCCTAAAGGATTTTTAGCATTTGCTTTAGTTTCTTTTTTTTTTCCAGCTTCCTTCAGTGTTCTTTAAAAAGCAATGTCTAAATATGTATAATCAAAATGTGCTGTAGTAAACTTCCACTCAATTATGTGACAAGTTTTAATTCTTGGTGAGAGAAAAACAGTTTCTTTTATATAAGCTTTGGAAATATTTCTGAAGAATGGCATTATAGTTAGCCATCTTTTTCTAATATGAATAAGGTAAAAAAGGAAAGAGCAATCATTCTTGGTAGTCATTTCTGGCAAGTCAAGCTAGGGTGTACTTGAATGTGTATAATTAACTAAATTAGGCCAGATTAGGAGGCAATGTAACATGTTTCTAATGACTTGGAATGTTACTATCTATCTCTTATCACCTACCAACTCTGGGGCTTTCAGTAAATTACTTAACATCTTGTAGCCTCAGTTTCCTTACTTATAAGATTGAATAAGAGTAGTAACTAATCCATAGAGTTGTTATAAAGAATAAATGGGTTAATACTTGTATTCATTTCCTAGGGCTGCTGTAACAAATTATAATCTAAAAACACCAGAAATTTTTTCACAGTTGTGAGAAATTAATTTTTTTTTCACAATTTTGGAGGCCAGAAGTCTGAAATTAAGGTGTCAGTAGGATTGGTTCCTTTTGGAGGCTCTGAAGAAGAATCTGTTCTATACCTTTCTCCTAGGTTCTGGTGGTTTCCAACAACCCTTGGTGTCCTTGGGCATGTAAAATCATCACCAGTTGTTGCCTCTGTCTTTACATATTTTCCTCTGGGTCTCTCTGTATCCTTTTCTTCTTATACGAATAACAGTTATTATGTTTAGGGATGACCCTAAATCCAGGATGATATCATTTCAAGATCCTCAGCTTAATTACACCTGCAAAGGCCTTACATCCAAATATATTTGCATTCTGAGGTTCCTGGTGAGCATAAATTTTGGGGAGACCTTATTCAACCCTTCACAAATACTAAGAACAGGTCTGGCACAGAGTAAGTACTCTGTCAGTTTATAAGAATGAAAAATTGGAATAAGTAAAATAAAAGCTAGTAAGAAAATGAATATATAAGTTATGTGAGTCATATGCTAACCTTTGTAACAGTGACTAAATAATGAGCTCTCAATCTCTTTGTATTAGCATGGATAAATCTGGAAAGTATAATGTTGAGTTTTAACAAGTAATCTTCAAAACTCAAGGCATATTATTAGTGCAAATTAATATTATTGCATTTTAAAGCTATACATACCAAATTCTTTTTTTTGTAGCTTTTTTTTGGTATATCCTTTTTTAAAAATAATTTTTATTTTGTTATATTAGTCACCATACAGTACATCCCCAGTTTTTGATGCAATGTTCCATGATTCGTTATTTGCGTATAACAGCCAGTGCACCATGCAATATGTGCCCTCCTTAATCTTAATACCCATCACCGGCCTATCCCAACCCCCCACCCCCCTCCTCTCTGAAGCCCTCAGTTTGCTTGATAAGCCGTAATTTTGATGACAGAGGAGGAGTGTAGGACTGGGAAAAAGAAAGAACATCAGAGTCTTCAACAACTTCTGTAATAATTACTCTTAGAAATATTTTTCCAATTTAATTTACAATAACATCAAAATAACAAAATACTTGAGAATACAACTAAGCAAGAAGAGAAAAGATTTGTACACTGAAAACTACAACGCATTGCTGAAAGAAATTAGACACCAATACATGTAAAGATATCCAATGTTTATGGATTAGAAGACTTAATATTGTTAATATCTAAATACTACTCAAAGACATTATAGATCTAATGTAATCTGTATCAAAATCCTAATGATGTCTTTTGCAGAACTAGAAAAATCAATCCTAAACCTTATATGGACTTTCAAAGGGGTCCAGAACACCAAAACAGTCTTGCGAAAAAACGAAGTTGGTGGTTTCAGAATTCCTGCCTTCAAAACTTACTACAAAGCTCCAGTAAACAAAACAGTGTATAGCATAAAGACAGATATAAAGACCAATAGCCCAGAAATAAACCCTTACGTATATCATCAAATGATTTTCAACAAGGATGCCAAAATCCCTATTCAATGGGAAAAATGCAGTGTTTTAGCAAATGGTATTGGGAAAACTGGTTATCTATTATAACGGAAGGAAGTTGGATGTTTACCTAACACCATATCCAAAAATTAACCCAAAATGGATCAAAAGCCTAGAGTAAGGACTAAATCTATGAAACTTCTACAAGAAAACATGGGAGAAAAGCTTTATTACATTGGATTTGACATTGATTTCTTGGCTATGACACCAAAAGCACAGGCAAGAAGAGAAAAAAATAGGTGAATGAAATCAAAATGTAAAACTTGTGCATCAAAGGACACAACCATTAGAATAAAAAGATGACCCACAGAGTAGAAGAAAGTTTTCACAAGTCATATAATACAACCATTCAGCTCTCTCCTATGTTACAAAAATACTTGAGTGGAGCATCTTAATAAAGTATCTCGGTAGATACAGTATTCTTCAAAAATATGTGTCAGGTTGTGTAATTGAAATTTTTAGCTTTGTTTTGGTAGAATTGATCAATGCAGTGAAATGCGTATCATATAGATGATTTTTGACAGAATCCTAAAATTTTAAAAAATTTAATCTGATCCATATTTGGTTTAATGACAGGCAGATACTTATATGTATCTATATGTACATATCTATATATGTGTCTATATATTAAGACAAATCTAGTTATTAAAAGGGTCTCACATTATATAATCTCTGGATAGTATTATGAACAAAATAGGTTTAAATCGAGTTTGGAAGTATATTGACTTGACTGATGTAATTTTATTGATTAGATGCTCCTAATTTGCTTTATTACTTGCTCACTACATAGGTCAGCATCACTTCTTTTTCAGCCATCTCATGGACATAACATCCTAATTCTAATTTGCCCTTCTTTCATTCATTCATCTTTAAAGTTAAAACTTCGCAGAATCCACCGTAAAATGTTTTTTATCCCAAGTATTTGTTTCTTCAGAATATCATTATTTAATTCAGTTGGTAAGGAAGAGACTTTTAGTTTCCTATCCAAAAGATTCACCTGTCTTTTTCAGTAATAAACTTCTGATTTATATTCTACGTAGTTAAAATGACTATATCAACTTTCCTTACATCTGTGAAGCTAGTATATAAGTAAGGATTGCTGGATAAACCCTTTCAGATTTACCCTTTAAGAGGGGCTGAACAACTGGTATCAGCGGCTTTTACCCTTCCAATCTTCCTTCTGGTCATCACAAAAATAATGACCAGAATTCTAGCAGCAATTTTGGACCTTAAAAATGATATCTATTCTTAGCCAAGAATGACATAGCAGAAAGAAAGTTGCTAGATCTCTAACTATTTGAAAAATGATTCCATACAACACTTGGAAAGCTATTTCTGGATTTCTCTTAGTTGAACAAAGAAGAAACATTGAATAATACTGACCTTGCTTGATCCACTAGTGTTTCCCCCCCCCCCCCGTTACTTGTAGAGTTGATTTTCACTTAACCTCTTTATTCATCTCTAATTAGTTATCAAGTTTTGTTGGTTCTAACTTTGGAATTTCTTTTGAATCCAAATTTTTGTTTGTTTCTTTTTTTGTTTAGTACTATTATCATTAACTAAATGCATCTGACCACTCTAAAGAATTAAATTCAGTAAGTTTTCTGTGTTTCTGATAAATACTTTGAGAAATATTAAGTATATAAACATTTAAAAATATTTATGACATCTGTACTAGACTACAATCCTGGGGTTTTATATCAGGGATACAGAGAAGGACATTGATTATCCAACCACAAACTTATATTCATTCCATTGTATAAAGTTCCAATTCAGTGATCTCATCATACGTAAACTTCACAAATACGGATTGGAATCCCATTCTTTAAAATTGAGGTTTGGGGAAGTTAAATTACTATTAAGTGATGAAATAAGGATTTAAATCAAAGACTTTTTAAATCTCACACTTTCCACTGAACCACAAGCACCTGGCATGAACATAGGGGTAGAAATGGGAATGGAATGTAAGGAGGACTTAGGGTATAGAAGTCTGCGGGGATAGTCCTAAGCAGAGCAAAAACTGATGATCAAATGAGAAATGTAGGTCAGTGCCTGAGTTATTGCAGCAGACTCAAAGGCTGCTTGCCTTTTTCTAATCCCTTCCAATTAATCTTTCCAAAATATATTTATCATGCCAGACACTTACCAGAAAATGTCCAACAATGTTTCTTTGTTCTATATTATCTTGCCCCTCCCAAACTTTCTCCATGATTCCCCAATTCAAACCCTTTATTTGATATAGTCTGTTTTTGTCATCATTCCTGAACCACATGATGTCCTTGTGTACCTCTGAATTCAGGCAACCCGTGCTGATCTCTCATTTTTCTGACCTCTTATTAAATTTATTGCCTGTATCATTCTTTCTGATCATAAAAATCTCATTTAATTTATTGCGTGTGTATATTTTCATTTCAGGTAGTTTGTAAAATGTCTTCGGGTCAGACACTAGGTCTTGCTTTGCTTCTTTATGAAGTCTACATCAGTGATAACTTATAAATAGCTATTATTAGTGGAGCTGAATTAAAAATTACCTGACATATCTTGAAGGATGGTAAAAATAATATTTTTTTTATTTCATATTGTTAGCATTTGGATTAATTGGCTCACAAATATTCTCCAGTTAATTTGCATGTATTCTAGTACTGGCCTAAGTAAAATTCTGAAGTTGGTTAGAACTATTTTTTAGATCTCTTTCCTTTCATTTAAATTCCCCTGTATCCCTCACCTCCAACCTTTGTCATATTTTTCCCTCACACAAATATATCTTTTTCTAGGCATACACTTCCCTGGCTTCACCTCTTCATGGGGATTTATGGTATTAAGACTCAACCAACCTGGAGCCATTTTGATGGTGCGTGTTCCATTTTTGACACTCCAAACTATTTATATTCCCCAAGAAAACTCTTCTGTAATACAACTGGTCCTTTGAAAGGTATATTATGCTGGCCTTCCAGGGACCACTAGCTAATGTCTTAAACTAATTCAGAGGATAAAGAACAATTTAAGAAAATATTCTAGGTAGCAACTTTTATCCTCCTCCTAGATCATTAACATTTTTACCACAGTAAAAATTTTGGTAAGAATGTTCTTAACATTGGACAGAAGGGCATTTTCAAGAAAGTATTTAAGAGCTAACAGAGTAAGAAGTTGACTAGGTTTGGTAATATTTTGTGTCATAGAATTCTGTCATGCCTAGTCTCATAAAAAATATTTCTCCTAAGTATTTGTTGAATTCTTGATTATTCACTCAGTTGACAAACCTCTGTATACTTTTTTTTCAGACCTGCTCATAGAAATATTTCCTCTGCTCTAATTCTATGCATCCTGTCTTATTGATATTTTATCCCATACTATTAAAATAATGTGATCAAGTTAATGGAATACTAATGGTTTGGGATATACGCTTTTTTTTTCTGCCAGTGCATGATATATTTTAGAACTGATGAGTCAACATCAACCAAAAAATAGCACTTTTCCCATCTTCTAGAACCAGTGAATCAGCAGAAACACAACTTTCCATCCCATCTTCCCCTTACATATAATTGTACCCACCTAAATCACACTAGATAAAAGCATTTCCGTGTAGAGAGACAATTGATCCCATGCTTTAATGAGCTCTGTGTGTTTTATTTATTACATTAACAAGGCCCGATATTGAAATCATGGGGCAGAAAAATGAAGGATATGGAGTATTTTTGAAGATATTCATATAAAGGGTATTTACATTTAAGAGTTGAAGCAGTTTTTTTTCAAACATGCTGACTTGCTACCAGGGATCAGCACAAGGGGTTTTTATTGCCTTAAACTCAAAAGTAAGCAGCTTGGAACTCAAATTATTCACCATTTGGGCTTTAAAATCTTGGACCTAGTGAGACATATGGTTTTAAAAAGAATCAAATCTTGAACCCAATAATTTAAAAACACTGTGAATTTTGGTTTCAATTACATAATATCTTAAATATTTGAACAAATACATAAGACAAATATTTGTACGTTGTTTTTAACAAAATATTTTGATAATGAATTGGAAATGGCAGATCACATTTGAATTTATTGAAACAATCTGATTAATAACACTTCACATCCACATACCATAGCCACACTGACCATAGTCACTATCAGTAAAACTAATGGGGATATTGTGTATAGAGAGGATAGTGATAAACCCAATGGAAAGGAGTAGAAATCACTGACAAGGTGGTTTGTTCTTGGGGAAATTCTGATTTTTACCTTCCTAAAGAAAAAAAAAACAGCGAGCATTAGATCATTAATTCATAAACTAGATACCATTTGGTATAAAAAAAAAACTCTCTTGATAATAGGCATATATGATTGGTTGTGAATAAACCTAGAAATAAATCATAGTAAAGTCTGTATGTTTCTCCAGATCTTACCCAAATTTGGTATATAAGTTAGACTGGAAACTCCCCAGGATATTATTTCTCGGGGTGTTTCCAATATGTCCCATTTTTAGCCAAGATTAAAAAAAAAATCACAATGAAAGTATTCATGGCATTTTATGTAAAACTGGTAAAATGTAGAAGTTGTTTTTTTTTCCCCAATGAAAATTTTTGAGGTCTGAAAATGCTAAAGTTTGGCTGAAGTTCATAAAAGAGATTTCAGATAGTCACAGATAAACTTTAACTTAATTTACTTAAATCCAATTAAATAAAATTAAGATTAATTGCTTTCCTATACAGTATTTCTACAGGTACATCTGTATTCTCTCAGTAGCATATTTTCTGTAACTTGAATAGCAATGTATGCTTATAATGTCTTTATGATATCCAAATCCTCACACATACAAAAACTCTAAATATACCAGACATTGTTTAAAAAGGCCCTCTCCTTAATGGTGGCTATGTACAAACAGTAGTTATTAACCATTTAGGTCTCTTCAAGTTGTATTGGCCCCTTGGGTTGCATTTAAATCACAAAGTGTTTTTTCTCTACTCCCCGTTACTGTCTTTTTCTTGGTACTTATCCCCATTTTTGGTGCCTTATTTTTCTCCTTTATAATCTTTTAATACTCTCTTTAACTCTGTTCTTTGCATGTTAAAGCATAATTTTTCTCATTCTCTTATTTTGGGTAGAAATATAGAGAGAACATTTTTGCTCATATTTAGCATGATTATTATAAACACCCAAAGTCAGAGGACTCTAAGTATGTATGTCAGTGCACTCTGGCATATAGCATAAGACCATGCTGTTATTCAAGACCAGAGTTTTATTTTATTTATCTTTGGCAAAACTTTAAAATAAATGGAAGACTCATTATTTAAATAAAATTTTCATGGAAGCATAACTTACTTTAAGATTTATTTTCTCTTTTTGTCTCCATAAATAAAATGAGGGGTTTTGTTTTTTCCTTTTTCTTTTTTTTTTCTTATACTGACTAATACGACTTTGCTGTTGAATAAAAATAAACTTCTATTAGAGGAAGTAAAACATTTATTCATAAGAAAATGTTAAAATATAAAAGGGAGAATAAGAAATTATTACTCAAACAATAGATTTGGACTGATTTAAGGAAACATATAAAATGAATTAAAAATTCAGAATTTATTTATTTATTTATTTATTTTAAAAGATTTTATTTATTTATTTGACAGAGAGACAGCCAGAGAGAGAGGAAACACAAGCAGGGGGAGTGAGAGAGGAAAAAGCAGGATTCCAGTGGAGGAGCCCGATGCGGGGCTCAATCCCAGGAGTCTGGGATCATGCCCTGAGCTGAAGGCAGATGCTTAACAACTGAGCCACCCAGGCGCCCCCAAAATTTATTTATTTATTGAAATCCTTAGTTTTCAGGGCGCCTGGGTGACTCAGTGGGTTAAGCGTCTGCTTTCCGCTTAGGTCATAATCCTAGCATCCTGGGGTCGAGCCCCGAATCAGGCTGCCTGCTCAGTGGAAGGCCTGCTTCTCTCTCTCCTCCCACTTGTGCTCTCTGTAACTATCTCTGTCTCTCTCTCAAATAAATAAATAAAATCTTATTTTAAAAAAATCCTTAGTTTTCAGTCCTATTCTTCCTTCTTTCATTGATTTGCTGCAAACCAGTTAGAGATAATTAGAAATATTTGCTGAAATGATTTAATTATAAGAAATTGTGCCAATGAATTATTTTTAAAATATATGTCCTTTGGCAATTCTTACCCTCACTGATCCTTAGAGCCCTTAGTGGAACTTTTATCAGTGGGCTGGACAATATTTCTGCTACCTGTTTGGATGCACAAAGCTTGAGTATTTAATTCTAAATTATAACTACCCAGAGAAATAAAAGAAGAAATAATTTTCAATTTTTCTATAAAAGATATCAATGATAATCATTTTATCTTGTGCAGGACAAAAATTATTTTGCACAGAGACTGTATGGCATGGTGAAGAGTGGAGATTCTAGAGTCAGGTCCAATGGAATTGTGCTTCCAAATTGTAACAAATATGTGACCAACTCCAGTTTTCCCACAGAGGAAAAAAAAAGTGATAATAATAATAATATTGACCTTATGGTATCCGTGTAGGACTCAAAAAAGATAATACACGTAGGGCTCTTTGCATAGTGTCTGGCATGTAGCAACTGTTCAATTATCATCATTATTAATAATAGGAGTTGCGTACCTAACAAAGGGAGATAGCTCTCAACAACGTAGGAAAATAGATCAAACAGTTCTGATTTGTGAAAGTTAATTATACTCATTCTGATTACTTATATATTTTTGATTGTCAGAGCGGAGACATAGAAAGCCGTAAAGTTTCTATGGGTTAAGGTGCTTGAGATCATATGTGGTATGCAGAAATACCTACAAGAGGATTTTTTTTTTTAATAATTGGCCTCAACCACATTTTAAAAAAAAATGTCCAATTGCAGAATGTCAATCTCCCTGACAGCGTAAATCTCCTTAAAGCAATTTAATTCAGATTAAAAAGATAACCATGGCTTATATAGCAGAATGAGGGATCTGTTTCAAATCCATCACATTAACACTATCAATAACCCACGATGACCCATGATTGAGTAGTTTTAATTAAGTTCAGTTGGAGTATGGGGGTGGAAAGGTGCTTCATTCAATCCTTCATTAATAGTTAAAGTGAATATTATAAAGATCTCTATAACTTTTGTAGCTTGAACATCTTTCTTTTTTATTGAATTTATTGTTTTTCTTTCTATAGAGTAGTACCATTTGGGGAGCTCTGATTCCCAGGAGCTTTAATGCTACCCCACTTCCAGCACTATAAAACAGAGGCCTGCTGTTTTAATCACGCCTCTCTCTCTCTCAATGTTGTTTGCGCCCTGGTACAACCCATCTGCCTTGAATCTAGTGCTCCGCTGGGGCTGCACACATCTGCCAGCCAGACTACCTTCGTACACAATTACTCAATCCACCGTAAGGCTCTTTAATAGGAAACAAGTGTGACAACGGCAAGCCTCTTTTTTTTTTTCCTCCTCCCTCTTAAACCACAGAGTCAAATAGCTCTAATAGAGATGAAGCTTGATAGATCCGCCCAGGTGTAGGTGAAATGGTAGAGCCTCAGGGGTAATAGATGCTGTGCTCTCATGCTGAAGTTTAGCACTTTGTCCTGACCGGCTCTCTAGCAGCAGTGCGATGGGCTGCTCCTTGCACAGTTAACAAAGTCAACACGCTTCCTGCCGCTCACATTTATGCCTAATCCGGAGGGCAACCTGGAGCTAGGTAAGATCAGCACAACAGCCCTTTTACTTCAGCGTGTGGACAAAGGACAGCAAATGCAGTAAGTGGAAAATTTTTTCTTCCTTCTTTTACTTGGGAATTAATTAAGGATGTTTACTCTCAGGGAATCCTCTAAAGACTGCAAAAGTGAACTAGCAAAAAGCCTGTGTTCATAACCCTGTGGATTTCCTCCGGTTTCGGTTTGCACAGTGCCTTGGCACTGTCACTGAAGCTTAGATACTCTGCAAGTGACTTCCTCATTCAGAAGGTCTCCGAACTAAAATGTGGGGCTAATAATATTGCTAATTCAATCCTGCAGCCTGGCATATTACTCGGTATTTCTGGGTAAAATGTCCTTTCTTGCTGTCAGAAATGATGGTAGCAAGTGTTTGGTCACAGTTCTGAGAATAAAAAAAAAAAAAAAAAAAAAAAAACCGTAACAAGCACATACTTTTCTTGAAACTAGACTTCAACTTTTATGCATGACTATATTGTTGTATCACCGTTCATTAATGTGCGGAATTTGCTTGCCATTTTTGCTTAACAGATCCATTCTACAGCTCAATCGCTTACCAAAGAAAGGATGCTGAAAACGAAAAGCAGTATTAAGTTGTAGCAGTAATGACAATGATAATGAATTTTTAAACAAACGAAACAAAACAAAAGGTCATTTGTCTAATAGCATAGGAAAAGATATTAAAGCCAGATGTAGGAAATCTCAGCTTTGACTTTTTGGTCTTTCATGCTTGGTTTAAAGCAGCCTTCACTTTGCGTTTACTTTGCATTTACAACTTTAGATTCACCATTAAACTATATTTGAACTTCAAGTCCAGATTTGATCTAAATACAGCCGTTCCTTGAGCCCCCTACTCTGATTTTTACTTGGCTGTGGGGAATCTTTTTACTACTATACCATATATCCTGAATTGTGTTAACAAGCTAACTGTGGTGGACTTTTTCAGGTAGAATGTCAGCCAATGTGAAAGAATGTGTTTGCTGTTCAAATGTATGATGTTCCATGTAAGAAATAAACACATGGGACATATGCCCTGACTAAGATTCCAGTTGTAGTTCCTAAATTCAGTCCATCAAATGTTGCCCAAATATAATCATATTAAAAAAGATGTGGTTAAAAACTGTCAGTGCGTCATAATATCTATTTATGGTCGCTGGAGTATTTTTTTTTTAATTTAGGCATTTTTTAAAAATTAATCTGGAGGGCTTTGTCATCTCAAAAGACAATGCACATATATAGGGTACATAGACAGATGAAATTAGATAAAACACTGTTGCATTGTTTAAATAATTCCCTACTGGCCAGTGTTTTGTGTTTGTTTTCTAACTATTATAGATGGACATCATTGAAATTGATGGGTTAAAAGCCATGACGGTAGAATCCTGATGACTCCTTTGTGTATATTCAGAAATGATTTAGCTTGGATAAAGTTGCTGCTATGAGAGGTTTAATTAATTACCGCTAGTTAAATATATTTCTTTAAGAATTGCATTTGACATTACTGATGGTGAAGTAAATGCAGTTTAAAAGTCATTCTTCATGAAATACTTTAACCGACAATTGTTGGCATTGAATAGCGGTCAATGTCTACCCCCTACAGGGAGAGAATCTAATTTCACTATGCCTTCCCCAGTACATGAATACCACGGAGTACAGTTCACACATATGAATGCTGTAACCGTGTCAATGACTCCAACAAGTGCCCCTTAATGAAAAGGTCAGGTCTGTGATTAATAGGAAGCCTTTTTCAAAGGCTGGACTTCACTTCAGCACTGCCATTAGATTTGTTTCTTCTTGATTTGCTTCATTTGCCTTTCAGAGTATAATAAAAATCAAGTGGTGCTATGCTGCACTTTTTAAATACTTCGTGGTTAGTTTTATGTGATGATAGCACATTGGTTAGTATATTTGGCTCAGTAAAAAAATAACTGAAAAAAATTATTCAAGCCAATTATTGAGGGCATAGGATAATGAATGAGAATTTTACACTTTATCCAAATAGTTAGAACAAATGTAGCTTTTGCTTATATTTCAGTTAACTTAATAAACTTTCAGAGGCACTATGGGGGTAAAGATGGAGTGACAGAGGAAGGGTTTGATATTTTACATAAGATTTATTGTGCTTAAATGGTAGCTATATGCCAGCAAGCAAATATACACAAGTAACTCATGCAAATAATGATTTTTCACTAATAGTGAAATTCATTTAAGGATATATAGCTAAGTGGAGATAAAGACAATAATTTTATCTAGTGATAGCCTCAAAGAAGCAATTTAGTCATCTCTAATTATAATATAATGGTGGTTTTGTTATAACTATCCCAGTTAAAACTTATGCTGGAAGCGTTATGGTTAGGTTGAACTTAAAATTTTAAAAAAATGCTTTCAACTGGAATTATATTTTGCTAATAAATATCATGTTGAAATTTAAGCAGTTTACAAATTAAATGGTCCTTAAATACATTCCTTTGTTTTTTCATTCATGTAAGTATTCTGTGTCTCTGTGGCTTTATCTGTACATGTTTTCAGATAAGATTGCAATAGAAGTGATTAATACAAATAATGTAAGTAAATGTAAAATATAGGTGCCATATTTATCAATGCAAATTCTTATATGCTTGGAGGAAATTTTTTTTAGAAATCACAAGACATATTGACTTATTCTAAGGGATATTCTCTCTTAAATAGTTTGTAATTTTTAACCCTAAATCAACATTTATAGGATTTAATAATTCCATTTTCACTTACAGCAAAGAAACTATATTGTATGTCAAGATAGCAAGTATGGGTAAAAATACAGTCGAATATTAATGGCCACTCAAGGAGGAGACAGTGTACTCGACTGTACAATGGGCACAATGCATCCCAGATGTGCTCCCTCCTAATCAGTGCCCAACAGCTGTGTTTTCCAGGTACTCTCTTATTCAGGGTTCCATTTTTGCTCTGAATTGGAAGCCAACTACTTCCAGTAGGGTACTAATGAATAACATTAGTTAGGCACTTGCAAGGAATCAAACACTGCCCTGAGCATTTTGTACCCATGATTTATTTAGTCCTTAGAGCCCAGTGAAGTAGGTACTGTTGCTATTTGCATTTATAAATGTAAAAACAGAGTTATTGAGGAACTTGACCAGTGTTGCATCGTTAGTAAGTCGTGGAACTTGGATTCAGATTAACTCTGTCTGAAAACAGATAAATCCTCCAAACACTGGAAGTGCTGCTTCCCTAACAGGTGATTTCAATATCAATGCAAATTTGACTTTATTTCTGATCACCTTATCAGAACTACTTGAATTCTGAAAGAGATTCATAAATTAAAATAGAACACCCAAACAAACCATAAATGGTTAAATGCCAGTGAGTATGACCACACTTCAAGTTATATCATCATTCAGCATGTAGAGCCCCTACTACTTTTCAGAGGTTTTACTGCTGGTACAGAAGGAGTTACAGTTATATCTCACACATTCGGAGAAGAACTGGTCCTTCTACCCTCACTCAATTGCTCATTTTCCATTCCTATTAAATCTCTGAGAAGAGTTTGTCATCTGAGGGTATTTCCAGCCAAGCCACTGTTGAAGTTAACAGGGGTGACTGTAATCACGATGGCCACTCAATGAGAGTCACCTCAGCACTTTCCTACCACTAAGGCAGTGAAGAAAATGAGCTGTCAGTTACTCACTCTTAAAGATTTTCAGGCCTCAGTTTTTCAGTAGGACCATCTGGATTTTTAAAATAGAATGCTAATTGAATTTTCCCTTTATCTACGGGTATTTTTGTCAGGTAGGCGTAGCCTGGAAAACACCTACTTGAAATATTGCATTTCAAATACAGATTTTCCTAGGAACTGTATCTGTGCTATGTCTATCTGCTGGAACACTTTCTTCCCAAGACAGGCATTTATCCATATAATTGAGAATGTTTTTTGTAGAGAAGTCAAAAACAAAATGTTTATGATTAAAAAAAAACCCTTCAATTTCATAATAGAACTTTTATCATTATGGGCTTGTGTATCCTCTCCCAGATAAAGTCAGAATATGCAGTTTAAAGGAAGTTGGTTTTTTTTTTTTTTTAATTTCTAAAAGCATATCCTAATTGTTAAGCCAAGACATCCAGTTGCTTTTATACAAGCAAGCAGATTTATGCATGGCAAATGTAATGAACATGTGGAAATTACTTCAAATTTTTAGCAACCCAACCCACTTTTTTTAAGTGGGTAAATACAAATGTTACTTTAATTCTCATATATCTTTTTGTGTTGTTAAAGATATCTGATGAAGATATTTAAATGTGGTTGCCATTTATAAAACCCAAGAGTGTTTTCATACAAAGGAAGACAGAGAAGAAAACAAGTAATTTTTTCAAATTAATCTCAAGATCCTGGAAGAGTTAATCTATAGTGACAGGATCTGAAAGCTCTAAATACCTTGAGGATTGATGATTACTTAAAAAACTTTGGTGAAAGACTTCCTCTATCACTATCATTACTCAAAGAGATCAACAGGCTAGCTTCTTGAAGTTAATCTTACCCTCATAAATCCTTTTTGAATTACCCAGAAAGTACTCATTTTCATTTGTAGGTTCATCTTCAGTGGGAGAGTTTCCTCACCCTTCCCCCTCCCTTTTTTACCTGACTCATCCCAAGCCTTCCACCAGGGCCAGGTCTACAGTTAATTCTTGTATTGGCTTACTTACTACTGGCTCATGTTCCAGGGGAATATTGAGAACACTGTAGGCTTAGCTATTGTGCTGATGGACAGTTCCATTCATATCTGGTGGTCAGAACTTTCACAGTGTCATACATCCAGAAGTCCAAACAAATAGTTAACCACGAGTCAAGTCATGGTCCTTCCTTTGTATGGAAGGTTCTTGGTCCCAGGTTCCCCACACAAATCAGACTTCTAGCTACCTTGGGTATATTTCTGCAACCAATATCCAAAAGTTCTTCTTTTCTACCCCTGCTTAATATTAAATATTCTCTTCATTTTAGGTTTATTGATACCTATGGCCTATTTTGAGGACGATATGAATTTTTAATTTTGTTATGAAGCACACTTTCTCATTGCTGTGTATTCAGAGTTAAAGTTTCAGGTGCCACAAACTCAAGGTTTCAAAGAGGCATCTAATTAGCAGTCAATTTCATTTTGTTTTATTCCTTAATATTGCACATTCAAATTTGGGTGAATAGCAGAGAAGGATGATTAGTGTTCTGCTTGTACTTGCATTAAAAGTTTGAGGTTTTGACCTTGTTTCTGGCAGATGTGCCGATAAGCATGAATTCCACATGCTACATAATCATTTTCCTGATAAACTGTATTTTCGGTTACTCTAGAATTTATTTTCCCTACATAAACCATAAACTATTAATTATGGATATACTTGTTAGCATTTATGGCTTATATTTGACTGAATTACAAATCTAAAATTCTCCATAAGAAGAGCACTGAACATGAGGTACAGCACTGAGGTTCACATCCTCTTTTTGACAATTACTAGCTCATTTTCGTAACGTACATTCATTTTTTTCACTCCTAAAATAATATTAGAAGTATATCTTAACATGACCAATTTTGTGACCAAATATTTAATTTATACAAAATGAAAATTTGAGTAAGAGTAGCTTATGTGCAAGCCTTTTCATTTCCTTTAAGATAATAAAAGCAAATATGTGTGTGTGAATATACAGAAGAAATGTAAAGTAACTACTGTATGTCCTGAGGTTTGCATTATCTTATTTAATCTTCATATTGACAGACAAAAGAGAGTTGTCATTTCCATTTGATAGGTGAGCAATGTGTTTTACTTTCTCAATTTTATGAATAACATTAAACTAAAAAAACATTTTCAAGTGATATATTCCGTATGATATTTGAAAGCAATGAATATGCACAAACATCCCAAGATGCCCAATATGCAGCGTAGGTTGGGATAGAAACTTTTTAAAATTTAATTAACATATAATGTATTACTGGTTTCAGAGGTAGAGGTCAGTGATTCATCAGTCTTACATAATACCCAGTGCTCATTACATCACATGCCCTCCTTAATGTCCATCACCTAGTTACCCCATCCTTTCACCCCCTTCCCCTACAGCAACCCTCAGTTTGTTTCCTGTGATTAAGAGTCTCCCTCTTAAGTTTGTCTCCCTTTCTGATTTCATCTTGTTTTATTTTTTCCTCTCTTCCCCTATGACCTCTGTTTTGAGAAACTGTTTTTATTATAGTTCCAGTCCTTTGAACTAGAATTTTGAGACTCAAACTATTTCGATACATTATGAACCTCAGGGATACACATAAATACTTTTTATATGGTAAGAGTCATACCTGATAAAAGCCTTAGTATTGCCATCATATTTTGATTCAAGAAAATACAAGAAATGAGTATGATATCAATGCCACATCTTTCAAGAAGGCATTTTACTTTGGTACCTTTAGGAGAATACAAATGTTATAGATGGTTTTATCATGTAGAAAATGATGTATATTTTATATCAGACCTTGTCTTTACATCATATTTTTATGTATATTCATTCATTTGTGTTACAATAATATGATAAATAACTTGCTCTGTGTGCGTGTGTAGTTTATGTGTGAATAAACCCTCTATTAGCATGATTTCTATTATATATTCCACAGTAATAACTTGATTAAATAAAAATGATTTTTATTTTAAGGAACTATAGTCCATAATTTAAAAAACAAATTTCATCACAAACTTTCGTATGCACCAACAGGAAAAAAAATCTGTGAATTTAAAATATTTGTTTCCTGGCTTACCTTGGCTATTTTAGAGTTTTGAACATTTATAGTAATCATTTGCTATTCTCTGCTGCTATAGAAACACTGTATTTTTATATTTAGTCTGTTACTTTAAACAATGACTATGACTACCAACAGCATTACAAAGAAGTAAGTGAAGTGTAAGTTTTTAAAATAATATTAAGGTTTTTTTTATTTGTCCATTTTGGAAATTGGGAACTTGCTTTTTTATTATGACAAGACCCAAATGTTTACTTTATTATTATGAGTTGGTGGTATATTGCCCACTTGGAGTCTTTTTAGACTCCCTAAAACAACTAAACTCACAAAACTATCAGTGGCTAAAGCTGACACCAGCCTACGTAGAAGGGGATAGAACAAGAAGGGACAACAGATTGCCAGCAGGGCAGCATCAGGGGCTCCACTTGGGGCAAGCCAATAGCTGAGGTGCAGCAGAGAAGATCAAATGCCACAGGTGGAGAAGACACCAGCTTAAAACGCCCTTCCCTCTGGAAACCGGTATCTTTGGCTACACTAGGGGCACAGCTTTGAAGGTTCCTGCAGGTGGTCTGCCCAGTGGACATAGTCACCATAGTGAGGAAATCTGACATCAGGCTTCCCATCAGGCATTTACCATTCTCCCAGTCCTCCTTCAGGGTATTATCGGTCAAGGTCATTCTTGCCGTAGGTAGATTTTCCTAGTCATACCGTTGGCATTCTAATTTTTATGGTATTTCCAGGGAAATAGAGCTAAACAGTTCATAAAAGATCACATTATCATGACAAAGGGGTAAGTGTGTTGTAGTTCTCTATCCGCAGGCAGTTAACATGAAGTCTGAGAAGATTCATTTGGAGGGTTGGCGTGGCGTATTTCCTCCTGCCTACAAAAGTGGACTGCACTTGCATTTACACTTACTGCACAGAGACCTGCTGTCCTTTGTTGTTTTGACATTGCTTCCAAAATACTGTAAGCATTTCTGCCCCTCTGTAAACTTTAAAAACTATATATACTTACACACCAACATTCTGAAGGGCTAAAAAGGATCTATATCTATTAATTAAAATTCCCAAGGGAATTTTGTATCCTTTCTATGAGATTAGACTAAAGAAGGTTAAAACTACATTTTCTAAGACTAAAGCTTAGTAACTGCTTAAAGGAATAAGACTTCCATAGAATAAGCCTGGAATTGCTTCCAAAGCTCAGGATACCAGTCTAGAAGACCACCTTTGACATGGGAACAGGCTAATAGGACCCATCCATGGTATATCAGACGTGGCTACAGCAATAATTTTATATGTCAGCGTATCTTTGGGGAAGAAATGTGGCAGGAACTCTGGCTTTTCTGGAGGGAAGCAGTGTCATGGGCAGATGATACTTTGTGAGTTTCTACAACTGTGACCGCTCAAGTTTAAGGACTGACTCGAGCTATTTTTTCAGAAGGTACTAAGGGCTGGGCAGGTTAAAAGCATTTTGAGTGCATTTACTATTGTGGTTGCCAATCCTAACAACTGGGTCTGAAAAGCACTGCTAAGAATTTATAATAGTGATATTTAAATAGGTGAACACTAAAAAACTATATGCAATTCAGGTTGAGTCTGCTAGTTTACTCTCTAGGAATAGGTATTAGCTATACAATAATTATAAAATGTGTGTGCATTTATATACATAGTTTTATAACGAGGAGAGAACTTATCAAAAGTTTAAAGATTGTACTTGGCATAAGGTCAAAATTAGCAGTATGACCATGGATGGGTCATTTAATAACACTGCCTCAGTATTTTTACCTGAGAAGTTTTAAATAGATAATGCAAATAGTTTCTTTTATTTCTAATTTAAAATATGTATATGTGTGTTATTTCATTTGTGATAATATTAATAAACAGCAGTACATAAAACAGATTTTAAAGATAAACTTCGGGTAAGATAACAAAGATGTATTACTCTTACAAAGGTGTGTGCTAATATTTTAAAGAATTTTATTTTTTATGATACATTTAAATGACTTAAAGTCAGTCTTGACTGAATTAATAAACTCTTGAGTAATTAAATATCCTCGAGTTATTTGAATATTGAAAAATGAGGACATTGATTCTTTTAGTTAATTTTGCTGGCTTCTGTTAAGTGCTTATCATGAATTAAGGAATTAAAAAGCATTTCTTGCTCTTTAAATAGATAATAATTTGCCTTTTTTCTATTCTAGATAATTTTTTATTCTGTCAAACTATAGACACCATAATGAAATGGAGATGGTGCAATGTAATTTGCTGAAAATAGTGAACTTAATTTATCTTAAATTATGTGTAATAAAAGAAAAAATATGAAACCATATTAAGAATGATATTACTTATAGAAAAACATATTGCAATTATTTCATATTCCATCTTGAAATTAGAGCTATAAATCTTTGTAAAATTTGTCAGAGATATATGAAGTTTCTATTAGATCTTTTTTTGTTTGTTTGTTATACACTGCATTTCTTATTTAATAGATAATGAGTTTTAACATCAGCTGTGGCTGGTTCTCTTAATTTGGATGAACAATATACTTAAAGCATTTTTTAAATTTATTTCTTTTAACAAAGACATGTCAAAGTTACAAGATCTTTGAAATAATGTGTATGGTTTAGATTGATCCCAACCTGTGCAGCACAAGCCATTAATAATTAAGACATATGCAAAAGAAGGTAGAGGTAATGAGTGTTTGAAAGACTGGTGGGTCACTGCGGATTTAGACTACCCTACTAAAGGGTGCACCTTTCTCCACTTAGAAGCCTAAAGAACTAGGAAATACAGAGAACAGGACCGACCTTTATCAAATTTTGAGTGTTACAGACTTTATCTTTGACACTCTTCCATTCTCTTCACAACTTTTTCAATTCAGGGAACAATTTCTCTTTTCTTCTCTCAGCAGTTGAGTCGCCCTCATGCTCATAGTCTTCATACTGACTTCCAATTACCCCCAAACTTGAACTTCTGCCAACAGCAGCAGCGTTGTCAGTTCAGAAAGCTCCATGCTCTTAAATGGTCTTTATTCTTTGGCATTATCACCCTCTTTCCCTGTAATTCCTAAATCAAAACACTCATTCTTTGGTTGTAGTAATTACTGCTAGGTCCTGGATGAGAAGCGAATTCAGCAAAGACACAGCATGTTGAAAAATACAGTTTGATGGGTATCTTTTTATTACTCAAGTTTTAACCCTTTGGGGGGTGTTTGTATTTTAGTAAGGGCAGTCTTTTGATTCAAAAGGTGTTTCTAATGTTATAAGCTTCCGAAAAAAATTAGAAGAGTTGAGTTTCAGGCCAAGGGCTGAGCTTGCTTCCTTTCCACCTTTGAGCTGAGATCTGTCTGTGGCCAGCTCTGACCCAGGAAGCTGCTCCCTGACCAGCACTCTCAGTCAGGAGATGAGGATCTATTACAGCTCAGTGTCAATTTCTGCTGTCCAGTCACTTTTGCCTGTTTATTCTCATGCTTGAAACATTTTGAAACCAGCCAATGGAAGAACCTTACTGAATGCTAACAATCTTTAAGAGAAGTTTTGAAATTTACTTCTAATGATCATGTGTTACAAGTCCATTTTTCACCTTCTCTACCATTCCAGGTGTTCCTCCTTAGTCACTCACCCCCACATCCTCCAGCCCTAGCGTATCTTCCTTCTAAAATCAGTTGGAAATTCAGAGGGAGTGAAAAGAGGAAAAAGAGAAATACAAAAAGTCCTGCTTGAATGTTGCTAATTGAGGGAAAGTAAAGCTGTTCCATGTATGAAGTATTGTTCCCAGTGGCTGCTGCCGAGATGAACATTAATCTTGTTTTAGTAAACTTCATTTATATAATTAATCTTGTTGTCATTTGGGGGTTAGCGATGCAGTTTGCCTTGGATAACTGCCGGATACCTCAGACCCTGACACTAGCCTAAACTTCTCTGACTTGACTAATCTGAGTAAGTACACTGAATTCAGAGTTAGTGTACTAAGTCACTTTGCTCTAGCTGTTTTTATTATTATTGTTTTCCTTGTTTTAAATTGACCTTGAGATTTTACACGTGAAAAGGAAGAGCAGTTGGATATTCCTAACCCTTGAACTTCTTTACGCTGTTATGGATAAACCGTGGACATGGTTTTAATGGTTAAACTATGGCAGAACGTTATGGATAACACACGGTGTCATTGGCATAGGCTCACACTGAGGTTGTTCACTTTTTTAAAGAATGAAATATAGCTCTTTGAAAACCATTCATTTTATGGAATAATTTAAACATCCTTCCTAGTCTATGAAATCTTGAGCGAGGTTGGATCTTTTCCTGCCCTGAATTCTGTAACCTGTATTACTTGTGTAATTTACGTGATAGCTGCCTGTCCTGAGGCATTTCCATACCGGCTAGAGGCTGTGCTTCTTGGACGCTGAGACCAGGGCTTCCATTGTCTGTGTGCAGCACAGCCATGACAAAGTAGTTGTTCAGTAAATACTTCTTGGTTGAGAATTGACAATCCCACCCTGTATATGCAGATTGAGGGGTCTTTAACTTCTGCCTCTATACCCCGTTTGCTATTTAATTGACTATTAGCTGGAGCTGATTGATAGACATGAACACTTTTTTTTTTTTAAGAGAATTGGCAGCTATGTAAATATAGCACTTAACCTTAAGCACTCAGCCATTAACCTTAATCACTGTCCATTAACCTTAAAGCACCCCAGGTTTCTCCCCTTACAATCCCCCAAAGCAGACCCCACGGAATGCATTCTTCACCAGGAAAAAGAATCTTAGTAGAATGTTTTTATTGTTCTGTGAGTGGCTATAAAAAAAATGTATTTTGAAAGGGAACATTGACTCTATTTCTTTGTGTAGACTAATTAATTTTCCAGGTGTTCAAAGAAAGATACAAAATTGGAAAAATTATTTTGAAGAGCATGTTAGGATATATTTGGTAAGGAGAAAACTGAACAATGCTTTTAAAAAGTGCCATTTATAAGGTTGATAATCATGAGTGTATCACGTATAGCTTTCTAATTAACCCCATAAATATATGAAAAATGAATAACCATTTCCTATAGCTGCTTGCTAGTCATATTTAATATTAACTCCAGACATGCAGGAACAACTGCTTACTTTAAGAATAGTGACTTCCTGAATTTTTCTAATGTCAGAAAATCACAAAGAGAAGGATAAAAGAAATATCCTCTTTTAAACACAACACTTTAGATTTACTCTTCAAGTGTTCTCACGCATAGATATAACCTGTTTTATTGAAATAATAACACCCAGTTTCATAATCCTTTGTAGTCTACAAAATCTCTATTTTTTATTTGTGGGGTTTCACAAAACTGTATAGTAATGTTAATGGAAAGATACAAAATGCCAACTGTTAATTAATGCATTCCAATTTATTGTGTATGTTTTGTATCCTAGTTTTGTTTTTACCAAGATCTGCATTCACTACCTGGAGTTGCAGTAAAATAACGTTACAAAGTTGCAAAAGGTTTTGTGTGTAATTTTATATGCAATTATGTTTTACAACCTCAATCTTTTGGGGGAGAGCAGTAAGTCAATGAAGTTCCCATTGTATTTTGAACATAATACATCTTAAGGTGAGGTGAAAAAGAATGTGGGAGGATGGCTGGGGTTTGGGGAGGCAGAAGGAGCACCTTGCTGTATTCAGGAAAGCAACTTGATACTAATGGACTGATTATTTTTAGATTTGCCAAAGTGCTTAGTTTTGCTCCAAATCCCAGAAGGAACTGACACTAGAAGGTGTGAGCAACTGAGGGCAGGGGAGGGTCTCCCTTACAACTGCATTTCAAGGTGTATTTTAACAAATGTGAAATCTCACTGGAAAAACAAACCAATGTAACACGATGACTTCAACTCCAGAAAGATGTTACCTCAACACTGGGTTAGCTGCTCCCTTGAAATTTTCAGTTACCTAACTGAGGAAGAAGGTGATAATGAGCGGGGGACTTGACAAAAGAGAGTTCAGGCAGAAGGAGCTCCACAAAGGCACCAAATCCAATACTGACCTTTTGTTTTGAGAATTAATCAATAGCTTTCACAGCAATTACTCTCCATATGCTTAGTTGACTCTAAGCACTTCTGTCATTCTTCATTCATGGACCCAAGGATGCTGTTGAAGGTACCAGGATACTAAGACCATACTAATTAGCTGTTTCACTGTTTATTTAGTAGATTGCATACCCTCACATCACTATATATACAGATAAATAGTTTAGACATGACCATTTACACTGACATTCTTTTCACATGAGGTGAGGAAAATAAATGCAGATTTAACTCAGAATTTGAGCAAATAAATGGAAGTTAATTTCTGTCATTCATCTTTGCAGAATGTCTTCTGCAATACATAAATTTATTCATTTGAGGAATGTTGCTTAAGGAACCATGTCACTTCAAGAATATTTTAGGTCATTGCTGCTATTGAAACAGTGATATATAAAGGATGTATTTTGATTTATTATTTTCTTTTAAAAACATATGGCAGGTACTCTTCTATCATGCTTTTTACTTGCGAAGGAACAACTAGGAATAAGACAAGGTCGCCCCC
Organism: Ursus arctos; assembly: GCF_023065955.2. Taxonomy (NCBI): domain Eukaryota; kingdom Metazoa; phylum Chordata; class Mammalia; order Carnivora; family Ursidae; genus Ursus; species Ursus arctos. Next base: position 26,733,552 of record NW_026622985.1, on the reverse strand, counting down.
CCCCCCAATATGACTGTTACGTGCTGTTATAGAGACCAGGTAATGGAAAACTGATTAAAATGTTATCTGAATTATTTTAAAACAGAACTTGGCTAGGAACAATTAGTAATTGTAGCCATGTCTCCAAGTTGCAAGAGATGGTTATTTAATGATAACACGATTAAGAACAAATTAAACCATATTGCTATTGTACAAGTTAGTGTCTTATATTAGGTTCTTGAGGCATTTAAAGAGTTTGTACTACATAAAATTCTTTTCTAACTCTGTTTTTTCTATTTTTACTCTATCACTTTTCTTGGTTATTTACCAGTTTGAATGTTGATACATGAAAAACACAAGATTCGAATCACTTGATTTATTAAATACTTACATAGCAAAACAACATGCTCAGTAAAAGACAGTTTTTATATCTGTTTAGTATTTTTATCTTTTCACTTGGTCATCTGAACGCCTAGCATATATTAGACATTCATGTTATTTATTGAATAAAATTATTTAGCTCATCAAATTAAGCTCTGTCAGTCTAATTTAATAAAACTGACTTCAGATTCCACTATTCTACTTCATTATTTTGCAGACCCCCACCTGGTTGTTGGTTCTATATTTGGATGGCAGGTTGCATATTATGTGGATTTCTTTCTTAAAGACTGTTCTTGAAATTCATTTCAATCTTATTTTATCTGTAAAAGAGTTAGGTCGGAGCGTCCACCCAACCCAGAAAAGTCAGCTCCAACATCTGTATGACTGCAGTTTCTCGCTTGATTTTTTTTTCAAACATTAAGTAGAAAGGAATTTAAGAAAATGGTATCTGTTTCATATATGTTTTTAAACCTTAACACAGCAAGTCAGCACACCACAACTACCCCAAAACCAACACAAGAAATAGCTAACCAGTCATCACATTCACACACACTGTCACACCAAATGAACAAACAAACACATAAGCAGACATAAGAAAACAAGCCAACTACAAAACCAGAGTCTGCCTCTCTAACATTCATCATTGCAAGGACATTTCAGGTTGGATGTGTATAGTAAAACACACTTTCACCAGGGAATGTGAGGGGGGCTGTTCCTGCCCCTCCCAGCCCCAGCCACAGCACTCCTGGGACCCAGCACTCTTGGGGGCGGGGGTGAGAACTCTGGCGCCTGTAGCCCATCTGAGGCCTTCTGGAAGAAAAATGATGTCACAGATGTTTCACTGTTTCTTCCTCATCATCTCTGTTTCCTTCTCTCTCTCTCTCTCTCTCTTTTTTTTTTTTTTTACCTTTAAAGATTTTCTCCTCTCTCCAGTTTCTCTTCACTTTTTACAACTTCTGTCATCTGTCCAAAGCTCTCGTGTCCCTTAACTAGAGGTGCAATTTTTCTGACCAAATATGAACATTCATTCCCACTGACCTTTTGTATTTTCTCTCAATCTTTACTATGGATGGAGCTTCTTTTTTCTCAGGGTAGAAGTGAGGGTGTGAGGATCCTCGCCTGCATTTGCCCTCTCTGGGGATGCACTGAAGAATACTGGCTATTAATTAACGTTTTAGGATGTGCTTCATGCTCTTCAGAGGAAATACACTATCTAAATGCCAAAGAGTAATAGTATAGTTCTCCTCTCCTTTGCGTTCCGGATGCACCAGCTCTCACCCTCCTAAAGGCGGGGGAGAAAAGTCATATTCCTTATTACACCTACCGAAAGGATAAAAGGTCAGGAGTTAAAGCTTGTACAAGGAGGAATAGTTGTACTAATCTGAAAATGTTTCTCTGAAAAAAAAAGAGGGAACAATCCTCAGCATAACTATTGGATGAGAAAACCCACTCCTCTGGAATTCTATACAATATAAATAGGGAACAGAATTTCTCACCTGTGGTTCCTATGGTCCTTTCACTGGGGAACAACCTGCCATTTTGAGAGGCACAGGCATTGGGTTCACTTGTCTCAAAGACCACCTTCACCACACAGGAAGGTCCTGTTCTAGGTGAACTTCCTATGTGATGCTATTTTTGGCTTACACACAATTGCGTCTCTCATCCGTTTTTTTTTTTTTTTTTTTTTCTTTTCATTTAAAATATGGGAAGACTGTTTCCTCTAGCAAGGAAATTTCAGGTTTGGTTCATTTATATTATCTTATGCTATTATTTTTAATATTAGAGTCAGAGAAATCAGAAAGAAACTGCCTTTTTTTCCCAAAGCCAAGAGATTGGAAAGTGAAAGAGTTAGGATTCTCCCACCTCTAGCCGTTAAGACAGAGCCCTCATTGTCACCGTGATGGAACATACACAGCCATGTAGAGTTTTGAATTCATCCAGATCTCTAAGATCTGGACCCGCGTGTGTCTCAGGTATCTGGGCTGTCCTGCACTAAAGGTATGGGAAATGAAACTATAATTCATTCTTGCCTCAGTGTAGTGTTATTAACTATATTTGTTTATTTTTTTCTTTTAATGTATAAGTTTCTACTTTGGACTGGTGTTTAAGATAATTCTTACAGTTTGGGAATTCTTATTTATGATTGGAAATTCTCTTCTCAGTTTCTGAACTGTCTGAATGATCAGGCATTTTTTTTTTTTATTCGACAGAGATAGAGACAGCCAGCGAGAGAGGGAACACAAGCAGGGGGAGTGGGAGAGGAAGAAGCAGGCTCATAGCAGAGGAGCCTGATGTGGGGCTCGATCCCATAACTCCGGGATCACGCCCTGAGCCGAAGGCAGATGCTTAACCGCTGTGCCACCCAGGCGCCCCTGATCAGGCATTTTTATTCAACCATTCTCATGGTAATTAAAACATGTATTATATTTAACTTAAATATGGAACACTAAGATGTATCCATGGATAGCATTTTAATCTTTCTCACTTCTTTTATTCTTATATTCATTTTTAAGTTAAAATTATAGAAGATAATAATGTGATTAAACACAAAGATTAATGTGAAAAACTTCAGAGGGAATAAGAGGAAGGAAACTAATATTTAATAAGTAATAAGGTATGGTGTATTTTGCCTAACTATGTATATCTGTGTGTGTGTGTGTGTGTGTGTGTGCATGTGCGTGCGTGTGTGTGTGCATGTGCGTGCATGCGCATGTGGTTTCTTATTTTCCAATTAAACCCAAACATACCTCTATAAAGAAAGCATAAATGGTGGATCAAAGTGACCGAGTTGTTGAGGTTCATATCTGGAGTTGGGGAAGAGCTGTGATTCAGACGCAGAGCAGTCTAAAGCCAGTTTTGTAACACCAGGTACCCTTGTTACTGCCTCTCACCCTTATTGGAAATGTTACCAATGGCCATTATATTACTCTAAACTCATGGCAATATTAAAAGCTGTTGTTAATTAATTATATCATTTGCCATTTTGCAGAGAGAGTATTATTTTCCTTCTTGAATGTCAGTATTTCATTATGTTTGAGATTTTCCTTTTTCCATTGTTAAAACCTATTCATATGACTTGATCTGTAGCCTTGGTTTAGTGGGTCTGTGTTCCTCTGAAATAATGTAGTGAAGTGTGTCATGGTGAAAGTTTAAGAGCAGAATAGTGATTTCTGCCTGAGTTTACCTCTTACTATATTATTTGATTTGTCTGGCATATGAATTTGTTTTTAAAAGATTTTATTTAGCTCTAAAATATTTAAAAGTATTTTATAATCTGAACCCCTGAATGTCTTACCTGGTATAAATGGGGTGGGGGGATGTTTTATCTGAAAAAGTCTAGAGAGTTTGATGGGGAAAAAAGGTATGGATTAAAAGTTAGAATAAATATGAGAAGCTTCCTGACCAGTACAACTGCAAAGCACTAAGAAGTTTTAACATATTTCATGAATAATTAAGCTGTTGAGCCAGCTCTCCTAAGACCTAAATGTTTACTTTACCTCCTCTGTACCCCAAATCCATATTCCTTCAAAGTCCAAAGCCTTCTTCAGCATTTCTGTAATTCCTGAAACATGTGTTGAAGTGGGGGAAATGGGACAAAGCAACTCATGTCTTTCTTGGTAGGCTGTGATTTTAAGCCAACTTTCCCTCAATTCTTGAAAAAGTTTTGCCATTTCTCTTTATTTTACTTGTATGGACATGTAAGCACACATATATATTCATATATGCTTTCCCTTCTATTACAGCCATATATATTAATATTTTATTAGACCGGGCACTCAATTTGAGGTTAAGTAATCCCCAGAGCTATCTACTACTGTTCATTGAGTTAGTCTCTTAAAACTCTATTAAATTTAGTTAGCAATCAGTGTCAAGTCAGTGCAGTTAATAATAATCCTGAGCATTCAACTAAGCTACTAAGGGAGAAAAATCTGAGTCAGGTGATTTGGAGGGCCACTATTCCTAGGTGTTGTTCACAATTATAAGCGGCAAATTTTTATTGAACTCTAAAAAAAGGATTTCCCAAGTCAGCCTTAGGTATAAAAGCATGTTTCCCTAGAAACCAGGGGGAAAAACATGCCTAGAAGTATGGATGGTTGAGACGGTCTTTTTGCGGCTGGGGGAATTGGGGCTTTTGTTGCACTCTGGCAATTCCAGGTCTAGATTTCATAACGCGTTCGTTCCTTCTCCCTCCCATGAGGATAGAAAGCCATTGGGATAGGTTGCTAACACAATTTCTATTTTTATCCCTCAAAAGACTGGAGTTATTGTCCTACAAATCTAAGCTTTGCTTTTTTAACATCACTGTGGATTTCAAGGTCTTTTGATTCTTCCTGCATATATTTCTTCCTTTGTGCCATGGAAAAATGAGATATGTTGACATTAAGCAACATTTCCAACCTTTTATTAAAAACGTGATACTGAAAAAAATACCTAAACTTCCTCCTTTAGGGATTTACTTGCATCTCTTTAAAGCATTCTATATCTGTTTAATAAAGGAGATATAAATGCGATGAGTCTGAAAATTGTTAGCCTTTTAGAATGGTATTGTGTTGGGCAGTCACTCTGATCAGTAAAAAGAAATACTGTTGAGGGATAAAAAGCACAGTTTAATATCAGTTCCCCTACAAGGCCACTCATAAGCATTAATAGTTTATGGCTCAGGACAAAAAAAGAAACACCCTAAAAGATAGGGAAAATGATTGAATCCTAGTGTTTATCTGGCTTAAAAAAACTGCTTCTTTCGTGTATATTGGTGGTTATGAACTTCAGAGTTTTTGCTGAAATACATGATTAAAATATCATAATTCCTCAGTTCAGTCCTCCTACTTGCTTGTTGGAAGGCCTTTTAAAGGAGGGCCATCTTTCTTCTTTTTATTTTTTCTTCCTCTCTCTGCTCTCAACACTTTCATCTTCACTGTTGGCTAGCCAGTAGAGAATCATAATCCATTTTTCCCTCTGACCCCGGTAATTTTATATGTAAAATCCAATTATGAGAAAAGGTGTCAAGTGCAGTCTTGAAGGAGAAAGAATTCAAACCTCAGGCAGCCAAATGGGTGAATGGGAACAATACTGAGCCTACTTTTATTCCTATGGTACTCTTTTTAGAGCTCACACTAAGGAATATTGCTAATCAGAAGTGTTAAAAAATTAAAAGATAATTGGAGAAGGAGTTCTGGGATTTCTGTGTATAAACTTGCTGTATAGCATCTATAAGTGAGTATTAGCTGTTACCTTATGTATAAGCCTCAGGTTTTTGGCATCAACTGACAGAGTCTTTGTCTCAAATACATCGTGCTTTGTCCTTAAGTTAAGTTGCAGGGTCTCAGCATGGTGAGACTCACCCATCAAGGCCCAGAATGTATTTTCCCATGCTCTCACCTTTCAGAGTATTTTTTAAAATTATTTTTAACAGTATCTCACAACTAAAAACAAATAATATTTCACAACTGTAACTGTCTTCCACTTCTCCACAGGATCATTTGTGTCTCCTCAAATGCTCTATCACACAGCCTACTTCTAATCTAAATAAAATGTATTTTTGAATAGGAACATACATTTAGCCAAATTAAAGAAAAATAAAAACGAGGTTTTTTAAGGACATTATTTGCAAGGAGAACACTTTTCCCTATTTAATTTTGACCTTGAAACTTCTGATAATGGAAATAATAGAGGATTTATGAACTCTTTATGAAGTATAACAAGTATTTAAGGAAACTTATAATGATTTTTTTCTCTCTTTCCCATTCTTCATTAGGTTACCTAGTGGTAAATTTAATAATTGGTGAATGTTTATTTGCTGTGCTAAGCTCAGAAGTAATAAAAGCTTTCCTACTTTTAATTTTTGTTTATAATATTTAATATGTTTTTGTTTACTTTTACCCCTTTTATTTCATTAACAATTTTTAAAGAAACTAATAGCAGAGATAACCATTATTTCAGATTATGTTTAAGTTTGTATTTTTCTAAAGTCTATATTCTTCGTGAATAGAACGAACTATCAACATGGTTGGGAGACAAAATTAATTATTGTGATTAGGTGAAAGAACTCTTTACCTCTTGGTGGGAACAACAGATTTATCACTAAGGCACCTCATTTTATGTAAGTAATTAAACCATTTTATAGAAGGAATCAACTATATGTGAGAAGTTATACAAATCAACCCAAGTTATAGTCATATTTATTTGAAGAATGCTTTTACTTTTTTTCAAAAGCACTTTTCACATATACCCCATTTAGCACATATGGGCAATTATTTAGGTTAACAACAACAACAAAAATCTTAATGATCATCAGTTACCATGTAAAAGCACAAAGACTTTCCTTATGTTTTGGGACACAAAAGAAGGAAGTAACACAACCTGCACTTTATTATTTTGTATCAGATGCAAAGCTTTTTCTAACTTTAAATCCAACTGAAAGCAGCTGCTGGAAAAATATCATTACACTGTACCTTAAGCTACAAAAACCAATTTAATGGTGACATTTTATTTTGTTCAGATGGTCTGCTCTTTTCTTCTGTTTAAACCAGTAAAGCCTATGGAAACTGTATCTGGATGAAATCACTCGAAGGTGAGGGCCCATGACCAAAAACATTCTTTGCAGATTACAGGGTTATAGTCAAACGGGATAGCAGCACTAACAAGATTGAAGGTCTCCCAAAGACAGGAAGTGATATTACATCATTCATATACATAACCACACTTTCCCTTTTTGAGAGAAGGATAGAAAGTTTATTATTCAAAAATATCAATACATAAAACACGGGCATTACTTTTAAAACACATGTGGTATGCCTTTCAGGTCAACCTATTTCTATTTTTTTTTTTTAAGATATAATCACTTCTGTGACATCACCAGGTCAAAAATTTTTCATAAAAATTCCTTGAATGTTGACCGTTTTATTTACTTTTCCTGCAATGAACTGTAAAAAAGGGAAAATTGCCCCTGCTTTTGTTACATACCAATATTATCATAAACAAAACCTGAAAAATATGCAAAACTTGACTAAGACTGACCTAGCTATTTCAAAGATAGGAGTATTTTACTGCAGAGAGATGGATTTAAAAAAAAAATAAAACAAAAACTACTCTTGATATGAATCCAATCCTCATAAATCTTTATTAGAAAAACCTTGGAACCAGATTGTTTAATCTAGCGCCAGACTCTGCCAAACACGAAGGTAAGAAATCTCTCTGCCTCCTTCACTAATTTTTACCTTTAAATTATTCTTAACCAATAACATGCTTTTGATCATTCATTCACTTATTTAAATAACGTATACCTTACCTCTGAGAAGGACTTAAAATAAAAGTTACAGATAGCAGAAAACCACTGACTTAAATTGTTGATTAAAAACAAAGAGAGGGAGCCATATAAGCTAACAGTATTACTGTGATATGAGCTTCATGGCATCTAAGAACCTAGCAAAGTGCCTTTGTACATGACCTTGAATGCTGTAAACTAAGCACCTGCTGTGGATTGTAGTTATAACCTTTACATAAGTGAGACAAGTCTTGCCACTTAGGAATGACTCCCAGGTGGTCCTGGCACAGCCTGGTCACATCTGCTAGGCCTTAGAAAGATGCAAGTGAAGGTTCTGCGTACTGGCGTTGTGCCACATGACCTTGCTGAAAGTTTTGTGCAAATAAGGACTGTAAAAACTCCTGAGACATGGAGAAAGAGAGTTTCAAATTAAAATATTGGGTACCTCCAATAAGTAACTTTCCCTCTGCTGCTCTAAATTACCTTGACTCTTAAATGAATTAATTGGACGAGATCATTTCCAAGGATTTACTCTTCTCTCCAGAATTCAAAACAACTATTTCACCTCACCAGTGGTAGCTTACATAGAGTCTATCATTTATTCATTCAGCAATTCAGCAGTTTCCCTTAGGTTTTGATGAACAGAACATAGTCTCTATCTGCCTTAGGATCAGAGTTTTAGCAAGGGAGACAGGAATGTAAACAGATTGTTAGAATAAGAAATAAGAAAAAAAATGCTATAAAGCACTGTTATTTCCAGGCACGTTGAAGGAAGTGCTTCAGCCTTCTGGTGCGGTCAAGAAAGTGTCTTGAATAAGAGTTTGGTAGATAATCACTGTCAAAGAAAGAAAAGGGGAGTCCTTTTCTGTTAGAGAAAATGGTCTGCAGGAAGGTAAAAGGTGAAAAAAGGTTGGTAAAGGAAAAGAAGGTCAGTGATGTTGGAATGCACGGAAAATGGAAAGGTGGCTTAAAAAGTAGATAGAGGCCAGAACATAGTAGTTCAGTGCCTAAGATCATGGACACTCCAGTGCCTGGAATTGATTTCTGACTTAGACATTTATGTAGTCTAAACTTTATTTAACACCTCTTAACCTCAGTGTCCACAAAGGCAATTAGATTCCTCCTTTATAGAATTATGCTAAGGAGTAAATTAAATAATGCAAACTATAATTGAAACTTCAACAAGACTCCAAAAAATGAAAAATGAAAAATTGCACATTGAGGTGCTGAATCACCATGTGCAGATTTTGAAGGAAATTTCTGAACACTGGTAGTCCTCTGAAACTGTTTACAGACTGAGAGTGAAGAGAGGGGAACAGGTTTATGAAGAAATTTTATTAAGAAGAGTAGTTGCCAACTGGTGGATATCCATTCTCACCGGAGAAAGAGGTAGAGTGGTGCCACCTCCATCACCTCAAGCCTAGAGCATTCCAGGGGTGAGGGTTCCAGCTGAGGACATCTGGATCACTCATCAAGGCACTCCAGTGAAAACAGGTTCTAGCATCTCCCAGGTTCAAAGTACCATCTAGCCCTCTAATCCAGGACTGACCTGAGCTGGCAGGTGGAAGATTTGTTGCTAAGTCTGGTTCATCTTAATTCTAAACTTTTGTGGCTTAAGTGATCAAAGAGCTATTTTTTATCTAAGAAAAGGCAGAAAATTCATAGAATGAGTTTTCTTCCATGGGTAAAGAAATGTAAACTCCTGAAAAATGTTTTTGAAAGATTCTGGGAGACAAAAATGAAGTTTTAGTTTGAATGTGTCACAGACTAACTTGCTCCACGTACTGGTTTAACATTAAAGCACCAAAAGGAGTGGTTGGTACATTGTGACTGATTAAGTTTTATAGTGTTAGAAGCTATGCCAGGCTATGAAGTATGTCCTGAATAAATTGAAAGCCATTATAAAGGGGAAAAAATTGTCAGGTTTACATAGCAGAAGATAGTTTTGAGCTGAGGTTTGGACAAGTGTGTTGGAGAAGAGGAAGAAATTAGAGGAGGCTATTTAGGAAGCTACTTAATATCCTCCAAAAGAAAAGTCATGCTTGTCATGACATGACAAAAATGCTTGTCATGAAAGCAGTAGCCTAAGTAGGTGGGGTAGATTTGGTAGATATTTAGGGAGTAGAATGTAGGACCAAGCAACATGTACTGAGGTGAAAAATATAGGATGTCTTTCCTGGTGTTCTTGTTTGGGCAATAAGAACTAAATGAAGAAGAATCAAGTATTTTATCTGTACTATGTTGAATTTGGGATCTTTCTGAGCATTCCAGTGAAACATGTACAGTTGGAAATAATTGTCCATGCTCAGGAGTCAAGGTTGTATTAGACATTTTTAAAAAATGAAAATCATATTTACTTATGTAACAATGACATGAAAAAGAACACCTATAAATAATACCTATGAAAAGGAGGGGAAAAATCAATAATAGATCTGCATAATATATCTGAAAGTGGCCTCATAAGTTAGCACGGTTTTCAATAATTTTTAGCTTAATTTAAATGAAATATTATGAATCGGACATATAAAACAGAAAAAAAAATGGAACTGTTTAACTGGGGAGAGGGACATGAGGAGGTCCTTACCTGTATAGTCAACCTTCATCGATTTTGAAGATGCCTTCGTTCCTACAGAACACATAAGACTCCCAGGAAATATTTGAAAATTGCAGATCTTGGATTAATCTTCCCATATTTTATTTGTGTTTTACTGAAGCATAATTGATACACAAAAAATTGGACATAATTTGATTAGTTACAATTTGATTAGTTTGTAGGATGCATACACCCATGAAACTATCATTACAATCAAGGTAACAAGCATATTTATCATCTCCAAAAGCTTCGTCCTTTCTCCTTTTGTTTGTTGGTTTTGTGGTAAGAGCACTTAACATGAGATCTACCCTTTTAACAAATTGTTAAGTGTATGGTATTGAGTTGATAATTATGGGCACTGTGTTTTACAGCAGATATCTAGAACTTATAAATCTTGCATAACTTAAACTTTATACCCTTTGAATGACAACCCTCCTCCATTTGCCATTCTCTCACCCCATAATCTTCCCATTTAATGTAAAAGGAAATGATATTAGGAAAATGTACATGATTTGTTTAAATGTACACCCAATCTAGATACATTTATTTATGATTATAGAAATCAACAGTGGTAGCATCAGAACTTATGGGTTACCCTTAAGCCTCTTTATCTCTCAGAGCCATACAGTAGCTTTTTTTTATATGAGACAACATCAGGTCTCTGTGCTTACTCCTTACATAATGCAGGTCCCTGGTAAGACTTAAGAAGAAAACTGTATAATCAGATAGACTTGAAACAACTTTTCCTGCTTCAGTCCTCTCTTTTTCTTTATTTTGTTAATAGGAATACATGCTCCTGCTTCAAAAATACAAAAGAGGTACGGGTTATATAGTAAAAGTCTTCCTCATACCTCTGTGCTCCAAAAGCAACTAAATGTGACTTTCTCATGTATTTTTTTTATTTAACATTCTCCATCTCTGATATCTGTTGTCTGTAGTCTAATCTCCATGCATCAATTACTTTATAAACTTTATAAAATGAAAAGCAGATCATGTCACTATTCCAGTTACAAACTTTTTATATATTCCTATGACAATTAGGGAAAAATGCAAATTTTTTACTGTAGATGTTAAGGTCCAAATGATGTATGCCTTGCCTATCTAAGTTATCTCTCTAATGTTATCACACTCCATGTAACCCTTGGTTCACTGCCTTTGTTCGTAAACCAACCAAACATGTCAAAGACTTCAGCCATTGCACTGGTTCTCCTTTCTTTCTAGAATGTTCTTTCCCTATCTTTTCATGGCAGGCTCTTCATCCTTCAGCAATGAGCTGAAACATCAACTCCTTAGAGGAGCCTTCTTTTCTGTCTTTCCTCCATTGTAACTTCAGTACACAACTTAGAAGAGAAAGATTTAAGTTCTCTTCTGTACTCTGCCCCTCACTTGCTGTGTAACTTCAGGTCCATGACTTTTACAGACTTTTTTTTTTAAGTTGAAAAATAGGGATAGCATTTCTTTATTGTCAGGCTTGTTGTGAGAATTCAGTAAATAGAAACTGCTACGTGTGTTAATTTCTGCCTCTCCTTAGTACAAAAAAAAAAGTTGAATTTCTCTTTTAGAGTTTAAAGATAAAAAAAAAAAAAAGGAATGGAAAAAAAAAAAAAAAACAAAGCTAGGAGTGCACCTGAATAGAAAAGTATATTGAAGGGAGATTAATGTTTCTAGATCACCAGCCATACCCAGGACTTACCATTAATTAATCCATTAACAATTTATTCATTAATGCTTACTATATATTGGGTACTGATCTTAGTCCCTGGCAGAATAATTGATAGAGGAAATAGGAGTATAATTATATTGTAATGCATGTTATTAATATAGTAAATGCAATGGGCAATGAGGCTATGCCCACCATATGGGCACTGTGTTTTACAGCAGTTCATGGGAACATGAAAGAAGAGAAGGCTTTATTTAGGTCAATTTGATTTGATTCTCAACTGAGCAGGTGTTTAACAAAGAATAAAGGAAAAGTCATCCTAAGCAGAAAATTATGGATGGAACTTCAACAAATTCTAACACTGAGGAGAATGTAAAGAGCAGGTTCAGAAGGTAAAGTTTTAAGGAACAAAGGTCAATGGAATCTAATGCTTCTGAAGCGAAATTGTTTAGAAATTTTTAAGTGGTTATAAGGATTTGAATATGAGCTGTCACTGGTAAGTTTTTCAAAAAGTATTGCCTTAAAGTGGTACAGACAGAATGTACTTTCAGTGTGTTGAGGAATGAATGGAGTTAGAACATGGAAAATAGAGTTAGACTACTGTTTCAAAAAGGTTGATGGCATTTAAAGGACAGATACTGAATGAAATTGTAAAAACTAGAATATTGAGGGAAAATTATTAAAATGGAGGAAACATCAATCTGTAAGAGGAGAGGAAAAGGTAGTATAGAGAGGACATTTGAAAATATGGACAAGCAAAGTCAATAACCTAGGTGGAGGGGCTCTGAAACGCTTCTTTTCTGTCTGGAGAGAGATGAAGATGTCAGTTACAATTTGAGAGGTTGTGGGTTGAACATATGCTACACAGACTAGGAGGCAGACTCTTTCTCCACCAAGTTTTCACTACAGCCCACTTGTCCTTTTTACTTTGGGTCCATCCTGATTGTGAACTATAGGGTGGAGCAGGCATCCATATGTGGTAACGTGTTTCTGCTTTTAAGAGTCTTTATTATTACAGACCTACTCAAAGGCTCGAGGAACATGACTAATTAAAAATGCCAGACTGTAAGGAAGAATAAATGTGACTTAAAGGAAACCAGCCAGACAAAAGAACAGACCACAGCTATTCTAATTTCAAAAATAAGAGTCTCTAATGATCCTGTTGAGTTAATGTCAGTATCAGTGATCATGGAAAATTAGTTTCTCACATTCTTTCAGGGGTACTTTGGCTTCTTTACATAAAATTCCTTGGGAAGACTCCAGAAGTCACAGTTGCTATATGTAAAATTTTGTCATTTTTTTTCTTGCTTGATTAATATGAACCCCTGAATTATATGCTGCACTATAAAATATTACAGCAGCGGTATCCTAAAAATGTAATATAAACTGAAAATCAGGCCATACATCTTTTGTTAATTCCTCAGGCTGCTTTGGTAATAGGTATATTTTTGTGAGGGGGAAAAAACCCTTCAGTATGTAACATGTCAGTGCTTAATACCACATGAGAAAATGCTTTATAAATTGTAAGGTGCTAGTTATATATGAGGCATTATGTATTCATGGAGAGAGAGGAATGATTAAGATATATTAACTATCACCAATACTTGAAAAAAATAAAGTGACTTAAAAGATAACTCAGCATCAAAAGAAACATCCAAAAAACTGAATTTCGCAAAATATAAAAGAATTCCTGAGGCAGAATCTTCAGACCTCTAAATCCTGCTATTAAGACGATGGTCTTGCTGGCCAAGATGGTAAACTTAACAAATTGTGAGAGAATTGAACAACCTGGGATTAAACGAGAAAATAGAGTCAAATAACAAAATGAATTGTAAATTTGTTATTTATAAACATGAGATGAATTCACTTCCTCTATGTGGTTTAATTTTCTTTCATTTGAACTGACTCTATCTTAATGGTATTCAAAGTAGCTAAACAGTAATAGTTATATATTCTAAAGTAGATTTAACCCTTCTCAGAAAGCCTCTGTTTATTTTGGTCAGAAAAGGCCTCAACATAATTTAAAGGAAGACAGAGAAGGCACATATCTCCGTTATTTGTTCATGGCCTATGCTGATTATAATGCACAAAATATTATCTCTCCATGCATAAGTATCCTAAATTATGCATCTAAAGTTTGTCTTATTCAAAAGAAGTGAAGACAGCTGTAAAAAAAAGCTTTCCAAGTATTTGTACATCAAAAATACATATTCATGATGGAAAATTACCCACCAAAAATGTGCTCTTTGCACGGGGCAACATTATAATTTTGCAAAAGTTTAATCTTGTCGTCTTCTTACGCTGTTATTGTGTTACTCCTGGTGGGACACAGTGGGATGTTCAGTAGAGATCCTTGAAATTTTCTCTATTTGAATGTTTAAACATATTGAATGTAAGAGTCACATTTTAAAGATATAAGTGACTGAAACATAAGGCAGCTCCAGACTGCTCACTAAGAACATTTATCAACATATTTAATCTGCAATTCATTTCACATCCCATGTATAGAGCACTGTGTGTATTAGATGGCATTTAGAATGAAGTACACTTGAAGCACATTATGCTTTCTCAAATAAGGAAAATGACACGTACTCTATGAATTTGGAGGTTATATTTAGGATGCTAAAATAATTTTATAAAAAAAACTATTTTAAAAGTGTAGGAATAAATAAACCTGCTTTCCAACTGCGTATCTTGGGGGTTCTCCTGACTGGAAGTTTAAGTCCATCTTTGTGTATGAGTGTAGACATTGCAATGAAGCTTATGTGATTCAGTTTTATATTTTGGTACACGGTGGTGTCAGTTGCAAGGAGTCACAAATAACACCTGAAACCAAGACGCTGAAGCCCTGGCTCTTCTATTTCCTACACAGACTTCCTTTTAGAGCCTTGACTTCCTTATTCTTGAATGAGGAAAAAAAATCCTGTCTGTCCTCAGAGCTTTGTGTGTCTTAACTTAAATAGCACACAATAAAGCTTCAGGTAAATTGTAAAATACTGATCAAATGGACAGCAGGTTATAATTCAAACTGCTGGTATCCAAGTCAACAAGTGTACTAGGAACATTGTAAAGTCTGTGAGACTTAAGTTATGAATAATTATTTACCTCAGTTTTACCGCATGATGAGATTTGAGAGGGTAAATGAGTTTATATTCTTTGCTTCATACCTAGATGGTAGAAAAACAGATACAGAATAGCCTGCAAATTGCATGACATTCTCCTCAAATTATTATTATTATTATTATTATTATTATTATTATTATTTCTCATTTTTATTTTTTCTCAGGATTGATTAGCAAATTATAACTCCCCATACTTCATAATATTTTTAGAAAAATTCCTGAAAACATAGTTTATGACACAAAGATAGTACCATATTACTAGTTCCTGAATCTGTCAAGTCAAAGAAGCAAAGCCAAACTTCTGTCCCATTGCTTTATTTGCCTTTCAATCTGCAGGATTAGAAAGTCTAGTGGAAGGGTACATCTGCGATTATAAGACGTGCCTTTAAATGAGCTTTAAAAATTCTCAGTCAAGAATTGTTAACATTTTGGAAATTAGAATTAGTATTGTTGAATCGAGTTGATGAACCTTCTCTAATGCCTCTGAAAGCTTATGTGTTACAAATATTTACATTATATTAAGTGAATCATAATTAATTTGAAGAAAATTGCATTTCCCTAAGATTATTAAAGTGTTCTGAGGAAGTTGGAAAACTTGTATTGGATGCAAAAGTTGTTCAAAGTGTCAAGGAAATCTTCAAGAAATCCATAATCCAGACCAAGTATTTTTTTAAATTGATTTGCCTCACACCTTTCACTTGAATCATATCTACTTTCTTTCATCTCTACTAGAGTTGATGATATTTATTGTTCACCTGCTACAAAGGTTATTGAAGTTATTTTTTGTTTCTTTTTTTTTAAGCAACTTGAATTCTTTAGAGAGAACATTAAAACATTGCAGCTCATCATTACTATTTTTGTTATTCTAAAGAAATAAAGCATAAATAAAATATACTGGTCAACATCCTGTGGAGAATTTGCCCTGTATCAACAGATCCACTGTGGATCTTTCTTGTTTTTAATAGCTCGGTAGATAAACTTTTTCAGTACTTGAGACTGTTTAGAAATATGAATGTGTTTTTAACTGTAACTTAGTTCACATCTTGCATGACCTTTTCTTACTGATACCACAACAACTTTATGCAACATGACAATGAGTCACATGTTGGGATGTAATGAGTCCTTGGAGGATTTTTATACAGAGCAAGGACAAAATTATATATGTATATATAAAATTTAAAGTCAGGTACTGGGAGGGTGATGGTATAAGATATAAACTCAAAATAATTTAATAAAAGTGGGAGATCAGGTCACTATGTGAAATCTAGAGGATGAATGACCAGGTGGAGAGGTGGGAGCACTCCTGTAGCCACAAAGCTGACAGCCTAGAGGTTCTTTCTTCAAGGAAAGGCAAGGGAAAAGCAAGAATTCTAATCGTTCAGGTGGGCAATCACAGTATGTAATAATTGCTAAAATATTTTAGAAAAAGCAATCAAAATAAAAAAGTAAAATGTCATTATCATTTATTTGTTTCTATCATTTACATAGCAACAAAGGGCTTCCCTGACTAGTAACATTTTTCTTGGAATTAATGACATCAATAATGATAAATAATAAGTAAAGTTAAGTCAATTTTTTAAATATCCATTTCTTCTCTTTAAAGAAGAACACTAATAAAAGCTGCTGCACATGTTAAATGAGCAGTTAAGACATGTTCTTTTTACCAAAAGGCTACAGAAGGAAAATCATTCCCTTGGTATAAACATGAGGCATTTCTTTTTGTTTAACAAACTTAGAATCTTCCTGTGCTTATAACGCTTCTGTGTTGAGAAGATGAAAATTATTCATATAATTTACCATCTTTCAACATAGAATTTGACGTAACATCTACACAATTGAAAAAATAGGTAGTGAACACAAAGTGTTTCCTAAGGCTACACTACCAGTCATTGGAAGTACCAGGACAAAAGTCAACTACACTTAGCCACTGGTCTCATATCAAGATGGTACTCCTCATTTCGTTTACATACACTAGTGCCCCTTACCTGTGGTATCACTCTGCCTGGTTTCATTTACCCCAGACTCCTTGGTGTGAAAGCAGATGATCGTTTTTCTGATGAATTATCAGAAAGTCCTAGTAGCCTAACGCTTCATCTCGATGCTTATGACATTCACCTTACTTCATCCACTCATGTAGGCGCTTAGTCACTGTAAGAAAAAGGATGAGCATAGTACAATAAGGTAGTTTTTAAGAGAGAGAGATAACATTCACTTAACTTTTATTACACTATATTGTTACAATTGTTCTAGTTTATTATTATTGTTGTTAATCTCTTAATCATGCCTGTTATAAACTGGACTTTATCATAGGTGTATATGTATAGGAAAAGCATAGTGTATATAGGGTTCAGTACTGTCCACAGTTCTAGGCATCCATTGGGGGTTTTGGAACTTACCTCCCATGGATGGAGTGGGAGCTACTGTACATAAGTATGTATATATTTATCTATCTGATTGTTTCCTATAACAGTATAACATAAGTGGATTTTTTTTTTTTTTGCCCAGTAATTGTGTTTTCCCCCAATGATTGCCTGGCTAATGTATTTGAGCAGAGGTTAAGAATTAGAAACATGTTTCCCCTTATTTAAAATCAGATATATTCGTATTCTCAGGTCAGAATACTTCAAATGGATATTGAGAGTTTTTTTAGCTTTCATTTAAAATGTATCTATTAGTTGATTAAATAGAAACACTTAAGATTGTGTCTTTAGCAGAAATGCCTCATTTAAACAAAAAATTTCAAACTCAGTTTTTAAGGATTTTATTACAAACATTTCAATTCAGATTTCCTATGTATTCAAATTATTTGAAACATTATGAAATGGGTACTATTTTTGTTTTTTCAGTTACTAAAAAAGAAAAAAGACAACTCTTCCTTCTCTAAGTATTATATCTCCCACTACTTTCTAATCCACTAACTAGTATCAGCAGCTTCCTTAGAGTTTGCTCTGCACTCAGATGTTGATTATCCATGATAGAGCAGAGGAGCTACATACTGAAATTTGACAAATAGTCATACATAGCTACGTAGAGATGTGGAATTCATTTGTATGTAATTAAACAAGAGTGTGTTCTGTACTTGAGGAATAACTGACTCAGGAGATGCTGGAAATTTGCCACTTTTCTATTCTCCACCCTTCCTGACACTCCATTCTACACTAGAGATAGCATTATCATCACATTTGTTCAAGGTACTAGGTGTTCAGTGGCGAATCTCAGATTGAGGTTCATTTATCTTTGATACCAAAATTCATGTATATTTGGAAAAGACACACAAATAGTTATGTGTGGTATCTTGAGGTCTGGGTTTCACTGTCTTGGCTTTATCACTTACTAGTTGACATGAGTCAAGTCACTTTGGTTCCATTAACCTCAGATTTTTATCATCATAATGGGTATAAGATTTAAATTACAGAATTTTGTAATTGCTCAGGGATTAAATAAGTCTCCTTAATGTACAAATGGGGCTGTCTTTGTGCATCCCTACAAAGCACTGAAGTGATGTTATAGCTATTAAATGTAAATAGCGCCAAATACATTTTTATTATTTAAGTTGTATGAAAACAAAATTCAGACTTTTATTTTTAAATTGAAAATTTTATTTAATACAGTGATTTTTAAAAGGCTTTATTATACATAAGTATGCAGTTACATAAGTCAATATATCAGTGTTTATTAAACACCAGGTATTCATAAAATTTGAATCTTTTCACTAGGTTGATTAGATTAGATTCTTAGTTTACATGGCGGGGTTTTCATCGTTTGATATCTAGCCCATTCAGAGTTAAATGGTTACGAGATGATGGTACCTCCCTAGGCATTGGCTTCATCATACTATCTGACACATAAATGTTCAGAAATTTTGATGAATGACTCCTGTATTGATTTTGGACCCCAAGAGTTCTAAGACCTAGAGTTTTCTTTGGGCCTTTAAGTGGAATAATAGATTGTACCGTATTAAAGCTTCATTCATGTTCCAGCCCGCGAGTTGACTTGATTCAAAAAGCCTAGATGTCTGAGTATCTAATTTATTTTTATAGGTGTATCTTTATAAGCATGGGGATCAGATATAAGAAAGGGAGCTATTTTTTGCTTTTTAAATATTTTCTTTTCCCATAGGAGAATTAGTAAGTTGTGAAGTGCATAAAATAATTTTAGAATATCATCCAAAACATCCTTATATTTAGGCAACTTGTTCACAAGTGTTAAATCTACTTTAAGGCCTGAATTGTCAAGGATCACATAAATTGGGTAGCTGCCAAATTTCCATTTCAGTTTATGCTGTGTAGACAGAACATGTATCCATATGACCTGCATGAATCAGCCATTCAGCTGTCTCACAAGCTATTTTAGCTATTGCCTACTGCCAACTAGGTAAGAAAGAAAATTCATTATCATGAAAGCTAAGGTAATTTTTAGTTATTACATTGGTTAAATCTTTTTCTAGCTCTTCCTTCTTCCATATACAAAACAGAACAGATTTTTACTATTGAAATTTAGAAAAATACAGCTCCTAACTTTTAATAGTTGTTTATAGTGATTTATTTGAGGAAGTTCTTATAATTTAGTTCTAAACTTTACATAATAAACTTAAGGCTGATCTCTTCAATTATATGCAAATGACTGATGAAACATCACATTGTAAGGAGAAATTGCTCATATTGAAATTTCAGAGATTATCTCTCGGGGAGCGGGGCGGGGGTGGGGGGGCTTGAAAGAACGGAGTTTGCTCACTGTTGCTGTCACTAACTCAAGATTGCTTGACTGAACTTAACATGTAATATATAACAGTATTTCTTATGCCTTGTAAGTTACTGTAGAGTTATAAAAATATTTTATTAATCAAGCATCTTTTGAACACTTAGCGGTATTTTTTGAACATTTAGCAGTATTAAATTATCATAATTCTCTCAAATATTTTTGTCCAGTGTATTTTGTTCAGTAAAATATTTTTGTAAAATATTTTAAAGAGTGATGCTATTAAAGCAAAGAAAATCATGCTATAACATAAATTTTGTACTCTCATTGAATAGAATGTATTCAAATTATTTAACTTATACAGAAAGGAAACAATTTTATATAAACTTTCTGTTTGAATTTTAAACATCTTCAGAAAGAAGTATTCATCACCACCCATCAAATTTATTTTAAAAATTAAGAATGAAAGTTTTGGTATTTCTAGCATACTCTTGCTGAAAAACTGCCTCCCATATTTTGATCAAATTCAACTTTCTGCTAAGAGGAATTAATATGGCACAACATTGTCCACTAAATTTATAATAAATATTCAGTGTGGTAAAATGAGAACTATTGACATACAAATGTGATACCAGATAAATTGTTAATTTTTATTTGAAGAGATCTTATTTTTAGAGCACTATAGTATCTATATTATAGTTTTAAAAATTATGCTAATCTTCAAGGTGCTACTTGTTAATATAATTAAAATAACTGGATTACACACGTAATAACCAGATTTATTAATTTCCACTACTGGGATCATATAAAATTGAGGTACTTTGTTTGACAGTGGTAAAAAGATTTAAAATTAGAGTGCATTGTTTATATGGTTGAATATATATTTTCTGAGTTTTGATCTTGCCACCAGATGGCAGGAAAAATCAGAGTCAAGTAGTTCTGTTAAGCAGCATGAATAAGGATTTTTTTTTTTTTCATTTTGGGTGTTTTTCTATTGTTGATGCTTTGCACAAAACCCAAGACATCATAAATATAATGTGGCTAAACAATACCTGCTAATTATTGGTAAAAATTTTCTTTTTTTTTTCAGTATAATCATGCTATAAATAACTTCTAATATATTCATGCTCTCATTGATATCATGAAAAATTATAATTAAAGTTATTGTTTTAGGAACATTCAACTTGCTGTAATAATTAGAGCTGTCGATCCCTGAACTTCTCTGGGTAAAACAACTGGTCACTTTTCTTCTAATGTCATAGATCTTTACTTAAAAGAATGCCATGACAATGAACTGTATGGTCAGTGAATACTTAAACAAAAAACACTCACCTCAAAGTTAGTTCATTTCTGTTCAAGGCCAAGCAGGGACTTATCTGTGGCTGATTACTATGTTTTACTAATTCACAGTGTAAATATTTTAAAGTCTTAGTGTAATGCCACTTGACATCCTCTGTAAATAAAACCCCTCACTTAATTATAACACAGAATAAAGACAGAAAAATATTCCCCAAACAGCACTAAGATTCTACAGCCTTTGTATTTTATACATGTATGCTTTTTTCCTTTACTTTTTTCAGGAAAAGTTCAAAACCATTAACACTTTGAACATATGTAAAAGAATTGAGGCAAGCTTATAAAAATAAATCATATAATGGCTGCATGTATATTGTGGATGCATTTTTTTCATTGCTGTAATGTTTGCTTCAGTGCAGCTATTTTTTTTTTTTTGATACAGCAGTTTTCTTTTCCTTGATTTAAATTATACTACAATCTCAAGAACAGGCATTGTTTTCTTCCTCTTCTAAAAGAAAAAGTATAACTAGAATTAAATCATCTAATCAGGTCAAGTGTGATCATTGATGTGATCTTTTCACAACAACTTTCTTTTGGCTTATTAGCAAATGTTCTTTCATGCAATTTTTTTTTTCAAAGAAAGGCAAACAGCTATTCTTGATTACAGATTACTCCTTACTGAGATCTTGTAAATACTGAAAGACTATTTAATACCAGGAGTGTTTCTTTCAGGTGGCTCCATTATATGCCATTTCCTGACTTGCACAGGAGAATGTAGCATTGCACTGTGTGAATTAGGACAAGGTCTACTTGTCATTCAAACTGTGAAATAAAGTCTTATCAACCATAATTTCCTTTGAAACTAGATTCAGAGGATCTCTTTCTGTGCTGCTTACTGTTTAATTTACATAACAGCAGGTATTTGATGTGTATAAAGGTACAACTTTTATTTTCTCTCTAAATTCCTTTGTCTTTGCTAAAGATGAATCAAAAAATTGAGGAGTTATGGACTAGGTTAACATAAAAAAAAATTAGTCTATCACTGGTAAAATGCCTTGCCACAAATCCATGAGGATGTTACCCTGCGAACTTCCAATATTAACAAGAAGAGGAAAGACTTCGACAGTTTACAAAGATGTACTTCCGAAAAACAAACCCCTGTTTACTTGTACAAATGGTCACAGAGAGTGACAAGTGACCCAGAGCACCAAGTTCAGGCAGGTTGTGAAGGAAAAAGAAAAATGACACCGCTGGTCAGTGACAGATGAACTTTGCATCCATCATGCTGCTGCAGGGAAAACAGGTAGATGAATTGCTGCTGTCTGCCTGGGGCCTTTATCAGCAGCGCGCCAAGGAGAGATGCGGGTGGCAAAATACAGAGTTGTCAGTGAGTGTCCTACTACGTATTTTGGCTTTTAAAGACCTTTTAAATTTATTCTTAAACTTAACTAATTCTTCCTACTAAATAGTAGCATGACATCATATTTCATGCTGAGGGTCAATTACAAAGGGATCACTAGGTTTGGAAAAGAAGCAAAATAATGAGATAGAAAGCGTCATGAAAATGACCTAGGCCACAAAAACACCAGATTTATATTATGACTTGTGCCACTACATATTATCTGAGTGTTTCAGGGAATAGTGTACAAATGCTTTCAAATGGCCACATCATACTAACAAAGTGTATGTTACCAATCTGGGTTGTTGGCATTATCAACACTTGAATTAATAAGATGCAATTCTCCATTATGGTTCCGTGACCTTATAGTGTTCATAAAACAAGTCTTACGGCAGATCATTCATCCAGAATAACATGGAAGTGGTCTCTGTCAGAAACTTAATTATTTTAGCTACTGTCTGTTTTCTTTGTATCTTGCCTTACAATAACAATCTTGAGTCTACATGGTAAGTGCTTGTTCTATCTTGCCAAATGTTGAACTTTTAAGCTTTATAGAATGAAAGAACAAAAGTATGATTCTTATATGAATCTTTTTATTTGTACTCAAGTCTGATTAGTAAAAAAAAAAAGTTAAAGATAGATTTAAATAAGTAAAGATTAAAAAGACTTTTAAATAGAATTGAAAAATGACAGGTTAAATACTACTAAATTAAATTGATATTATGAGAAGAGGAACAGAGATTACAAATTTCATTTATTTGGGGAAATTATCATGATATTAAATAAGGTTAAAAGGAAGACTTTCAATGTCTTCGTCAACCTAACTTGGGAGAAGGAAAATTAGAGGGATAATGCATTAAAAAATGAAAATATGTTCCTGTTTCCAGTAAGATGTTCATGAACATGAACTCAGGATACAACTGGGTCATCAGTGATTTTAAAGCAAGAGTTTTGCCAAGGCAAATTTACTGTGAAAAATTTGTTTTGAATTTTCAAATCATACGACTTCATAAAATAGTACTGGATTTCAGAGTTTGTTGAGACTCCCTGTACAAGATGATCTTAGCTCCTTCTGCATGAAATACCCACATATAAAGTAATTTCTGTCTATTGTCATGCTCTATAAAAATCACAACTCTCACCCTAAGAGTAATCTGAATCTTAGGTTAATGATTTAGTTTCACTTATTCAACAATAGTTTAGGGCTATAAACATCTGTAATAAATTTAAGAGTTATTTGTGATATCTGGGCAAATTTGTTCCAGAATGATTCAAAATTGACAACGGTAACTTTCATTACCCGTGGACCTGACTTGAAATATCACCCAAAGGGGGCATTTTGCTTCCCAAAAGGGAAGAAAAAGAAGTTTCTGCTTTGGTCTAAGAGAAATGTTATGTGTGTTGCAATTATATTTTTTTAACCCAGCAATTTTCCCTCTGAGGATTTATCTTAAGTATATACTCTAATCAATCAACAAAAAATATGTACCAGAGTATTCCTGAAAATATTGTTTGGAATATTGAAAAGCTACAAACAAAACAAATGCTTATCAAGAAAAAACTGTTAGAAAAAATTATAGTCTCATGTAATGGAATTCTAAGTTGAATTGTTAAAAAGGAATGTGATTGGATTTACAAAATAAAGCTCTCTAAGATAGGTTGTTATGTAAAAAAGAATCCATTTCTTAGCAGGCATGCAAATATGACCACATCACATATAAAGGAAAAAAGTTATACAAGAATCCCTTCAAAGTGCTCACTTCAGGGAAGTGAGAAAATATTTGCAGAAGAGACTGTTTTATACCCAGTTGTGTGTGTGTGTGTGTATTATATATATAAAATATATAATATTATTGTTAGAAATTATAAGCTGTATATATGTGTGTGTATATACATATTTACTATGAAGGTAAGCAAATATTAATTGCATTTTTATAACCGAACAATTATTCATATAACTAAATTATTCATATAACTAAAACTTATTACTAAAAAGTTTATTTGAGCATTATTTATTAATATGTTTATAAATAATTTATGTATAAACATGTAAAATTTTATAAATAATCACACATAAATTATAATATGATTATAATTACTATTTATAGAGTGGCTACGAAAGCTAAAAACCATGTGAGCTTTTCATGCAGCATCATTCTTTTTAAAGATTTATTTCGTTATTTTTGAGAGAGAGACAGACAGAGACAGAGAGCACAAGTGGGAGGGGCAGAGGGAGAGGGAGAGAGAGAATCTCAAGCAGACCCTGTGCTGAGCATGCGGCCTGATGCTGGCCTCAATCTCATGATCCTGAGATCACAGACTGAGCCGAAACCAAGAGTTGGATACTTAACCAACTGCACCACCCACCCACCCCTTTACCGCATCATATTTAAATGGCATAAAACCTTAGGGTAAATTTTGTCATACCCATTTTGCAAAAGAGGAAATTGTAGCTTAGTTGAATAACTAGTCTGAGGTCTCCTGGCCATTAAATGGCTGAAAAGAGATTTGAACCCTTGTCTGACTCCAAAGCCTGAGTTTTGATTTATCATTATTCCTAATAACTCTTTAATGTGGTCATTAAAAGTGAATATTAAGATATTGTCTAAGAATGTAACATTAAAAATGTGAATAATTAGTTGAAAGGTATTCCATCTCTTCGGCCTCTCCATTAGAATGAAATAATTGTAATGTTAAAAATTATAAGCTAAATGATGATGAACGAAGCACTTAAATCATTGTGAATAGGTGGACAGGTAGATACTCAGCTTTCTCACTTATAAAGTAGACATGATAATAGGTGTTCCATATGCTTCACAGTTCGTTGAAAAAAGATGAACTAGGGGTGCCTGTATAGCTCAGTCAGTTAAGTGTCCGACTTGATTTCTGCTCAGGTCATGATCTCACGGTTGTAAGATCAAGCCCTAAATTGGGCTCCATGCTCAGCGCAGAGTCTGCTTGTCCCTCTCCCTCTCCTCCTCCCCCTGCCTGCCGTTCTCTCTCTGTCTTTGAAATAAATAAATAAAATCTTTAAAAAAAAAAGATGAGCTAATATTTATGAAACTGTGTGGGAAAATGTCAAGTGCTATATAAAGTTTTACCTGATTCAGGAAATATAATATTAAGACTCATTTTTTTTCCCTGATGATTCTTAATATACATTTCACTGATTCAAAATATCTTAGTTGCATTTTTAGAATTGTTGAATAGGAAATAGCAACATAGACATTGTCTTTTAAATACAACGGAAGCCAGAATGGTTGAAAAAATTAATCACTGCTGTTTTCTCATGACATGTAAAATGAATCCCACAATGCATTAAAGGTTATGTTCCAGATTAAATTTCATGGTCAATCATTAAAATCCGTATCTTCTGTAAACTTTAGGCTTCCTTGCCAGACTTTCACTTTTAAGTGCTTGGCACCTATAATTAAAACCAATTCTCCACCTACTGTATCCCTGAACCCGTAAGGCTGAACTGTCGAGAAAACCACACCCATGCTGACTGGTCTGTCTTTTAAATTGGTGGTCATGAACCTCAAGTAAATCCTTCATGCTGCCTACAAATCACATTAAGTTGCATGAGTCATTCACTTTCCTCCTCTCCTGGACACAGTTTTATCCCTTTTCTAAATTAAACTTTTGATAATTCCTCCCTCATCTTCACTGGCAGCTGATGACCTTGCATTTATTCACTGAGAAAACAGAAGCAAGGAAAGATGACTTCCAAAAGCTTTCACGCCCTATCTACCCACCCACCTGTGTTGTGTTACCTCTTCCAACTTCTTGGCTGTAACTAGAGATAAAATTGTCAGTTCTGCCAGCAAAGACCCAACTTTCCAGTTAGGTCTGATCACATCTACTCAAAGAAATCATTCCCTCCTCCCTCTACTCTTTCTTTCTTTTTTTTTTCTTTTTCTTTTTCTTCTTCTTCTTCTTCTTCTTCTTCTTCTTCTTCTTCTTCTTCTTTTTTTTTTTTTTTTGTTGTTGTTGTTGTTGTTTTTCTCTACTGGATTTTCTCTGTCAGAATATGGTGCACATTATACTGTTGTTTCTCTGTCTTTAAAGAGAAAGAAAAAAACAAAAGAAAACACTCATGACATACTTTCTTCCTGCAGCTACTGCTCTGTTTTTCTATTCCTGTATAGCAAAATTCTTTAAAGAGTGGTCAATGCTTGTTTTTCCATTTCCTTATCCTACTCTGTGTTTAACTTTATTATCACTGCATACAGGTTTCCCTCCAGCCTGCGCTGTGCTTTCATCCCAGCTCCCCTCCTGGGCAGGTGTGAGGGCCTGGCCATCCCTGCCACAGCTGCATGATGGCAGAAACCTCTTCCAGCCCAAGTTTTACTTGGTGTGCTAGATAATTTTGTTGTCAACTTGGTCAAGCTGGGCACTACATTACTCAGAATTCACTTCTCCATATAGTTTTGGTTAATGTACAGCCCTCCAAGTCTTTTTTTTTTATTGTTTTATTCCAGTATGATTGACACAAATTATTACATTAGTTTCAGATGTACAATATAGTGATTCAGTTTCTCTGTACATTATGCTATGCTTGCCACAACGTAGCTACCATTTGTCACCTTACAGTGCTATTATAATATCATTAACTGTAGTCAGTTTCCTATGCTTTTATTCCCTGATTTATTCATTCCCTAACTGGAAGCCTCTCTCTCCCAGTCTCCTTCACCCAGTTTGCCCACCCCCCTCCCACTCCCACCTCTCTGGCAACTATCAGCTGTTCTCTGGATTTATAGATCAGATTCTGCTTTTTGTTTATTCATTTGTTTTGTTTTTTAGATTCCATGTATGAGTGAAGTCATGTGTAGTATTTGTCTTTCTCAGTCTGACTTATTTCACTTAGCATAATACCCTCTAGGTTCATCCATGTTGTCCCAAATGGCACAATCTCATCCTTTTTTGTGTTCTGCGGTGTGATATATGAGTATACTACATCTTCTTTATCCTTTCACCTACTGATGGAAACTTGGATTGCTTCTATATCTTGGCTGTTGTAAATAATGCTTCAATAAATATCGGAGTGCATATATCTTTTCAAATTCATATTTTTGGTTTTTAAATACCCAGTGGTGGGATTACCAGATCATATGCTATTCTACTTTTAATTTTCTGAGGAACCCTTATACTGTTTTTCACAATATGTGGAGCCATTTACATTCCTACCAACAGAGCAGGAGGGTTCCTTTCTCTCCACGTCCTCACTAAAATTTGTTATTTCTTGGGGTGCCTGGGTGGCTCAGTCGGTTAAGCGTCTGCCTTCAGCTCAGATCATGATATCAGGAACCTGGGATTGAATCCTGCATTGGGCTCCCTGCCGATCAGGGAGCCTGCTTCTCCCTCTCCCTCTGCCCCCCCCCCCCTTGTTTATGCTCTCTCTCTCTCTCTCAAATAAATAAATAAAATCTTTTTTTAAAATACATTAAAATTTGTTATTTCTTGTTTTTTTAAATTTTAGCCATTCCCCCAAATTCTCCCATGCCTCTTTGTAGTCAAACCCTTTCTCCACTCTTAGTCCCTGGCAACCACTGATCTATTTTCTGTCCTAATGATTTCGTCTTTTCCAGAATATCCTAGAATCATAAAGGTTAATAGAATAATAATACAATAAATAGAATCATAAGGCATGTATCATTTTGATTCTAGTAACACATTTGAGATTCATTCATATTATTCTGTGTATCAATAATTTGTTCCTGTTGTGTTAAGTATTTTTTCCAATTTATGGGTATAGTTCTAGTTATTCTTAATATATTTTCAAATTTTATTTAGGTACATATACACTTAAGACTGTTAAGTCTTCTTATTAGTTTTTATAATCATAAAATATTCCTCTCTGGTAATACTGCTTTTCTTGAAATTTCTGCCTGATATTGATCTATCGATTCCATCCCCCTTACGCTTAATGTTTGTGTGGTATGTATTTTCCAATCCTTTGCTTTAACCTGTCTTTTATATCAAAATATATAATTTAAAAACCCCAGACAGCACAGATATTAAGTATTCAGTTCAGTGAATTTTGACAGTTTTGGCACTGGGGTATGCATGTGTAATAATTGTTCTTAAAAACATAGTAAACATTTCCATAGCCCTAGGAAATCCAGAAGTTCCACTCAGCCCTTTGTCCTGTTAATTTTCTCCACTTCATCACTCTGACAGGGGCATCTACTTTCTGACTTTTAATTACTATACAGTAGTTCTATCAGGTCTTGGGCCTTACATAAATGGAATCATACGATACATATTCTTTTATACCTGGTCTTTTCCTTTCATTGTGTTTTTGAGATTTTTACAGGCTGTATTTAGTCTGCATTTATTTATTTATTTATTCATTTATTCATTTATTCAATTATGCAGTTCGTTCTTTATTTTTTGTTTAGCGACGTTCTATTTTATGAATACACTATAGTTACTTCTATTCATTCTCCTGTTGATAGTAATGGATTATTTCCAGTATAGGGCAATCATGAATAAGACTGCTGTGAACATTCTTACACAAACCTTTTGGAACACATATGCTTTCCTTACTCTTGCATAAATATCCAGGAATGAAATTGCTGAGTCATTGGGTAAATGGATGTTTATCTTCATAAGAAATACCCAAACTCTTTTCTGAAGTGTATGTACCATTTTGCATCTTCATTAATATCGTGTTACTTTTGTTTGTTCCATGTCCTTACCACTATTTGATATGGTCAGTCTTTTAAATTATAGCCTTTTTTAGTGGATGTATAGCAGTATCTCATTATGGTTTTAATCTGCATTTCCCTGTGACTTACAATGTTAAATGCCACTTCAAATGTGCATTTCTTTTATGAACTGGTTCTTCACATCATTATCTTTAGTTAATCCCTTGGATTTTATATACATATAAAATATATAATATACAGTGTATATATAATAGATATATATGATAAGAATATATCATCTATGGTATAAATATGAGATAAGAATATTTTGTCAGATATTTGTATTTTAATATTTTCCTCCCATGGTGTGGCTTGCCTCTTCCCTTATTTTTATATGATATTCTTGATGAACAGAAATTTCTAATTTTCATCAAGTTCAGGTTATGAATTTTCTTTATTTTATGGTTGATGTATTTGTGTTCTATCTAAAAATATTTGTCTCAAATTTGCAACTGTAGCTCGCTGTATTTTCATATTTTATGGTTGTAGCTTATATTTAGTTTTATGTTAGATCTTAAATTGATTGTTTTTTCTACTGGGCATTAAGGTCATGGTTCATTTTTTGTTTTTATTTTCATATAAATACCTACCTGTTCTAGCATGATTCATTAAGTAGACTTTCCCACTGAACTTTGCTAGTGCCTTGTTGACAATCAGTTGAACATACACATGTGAGCAGTATTCTAGGGCTCTCTTTTCTATTACATTGATACAGATGTAAATCCTAGTACCATTATCATACTGTCTTGATGAACACAAATTTAGGTAAGTCTTTAAATCAGATAGTTTAAGTACTTAAGTTCCTCTTTTTTTAGATTCTAGTTATCTCTGCTTTTCTATATAAATATTAAAATTAGCTTGTTGATTTCTTCAAAAAAATTTGCTGAAATTTTGATTGAGTTTGTGTTGAATCTGTAGCTCAATTTGATGAGAATGAATATTTTAACAATATTGATTCTCTCTGTTTATTTAGGTTTTCTTTAATCTTTTCAGTAGTAGTTGATATTTCAGTGAAGAAGCCTTGACAATTTTAGTTAATTGCTAAATATTTTTATGTCATTGATGTTATTGTGATATTTAAAGAAATTATTTTAAATAAAAACAATTTGAGTTGTTAGCTGTATAAAGAACTTGAATCTATAACTATGCTAACTTTATGTAGAAGTCTACTAGCTCCTTTTGGTAGCTTCCATGGAGTTTTCTACTTATACATCATGTTTTCTGTAAATGTTTTTATACTTCTTCTTTTCTATTTTTTATGCTTTTATTATTTCTTTTCTGCCATTTTCGTTAGCTAAAAGTTCAAGTATAATGTTGATGGTGAAAGATTGGTGATAATAATAGTTGATGGTGATGATATTGAATAGATGTGGAATGGTTAGACATCTTTTTCTTGTTTTCCTAATTGTAGAGGATAAAGGTTTAATGCTTCACCACTATTTTGATATGAGTTATAGGATTCTCATAGAAGGTCTTTTTAAGATTAAGAAGCATTGCTTCTCACCATAATATGTTCATAAAGTTTTCACCGATAGTGAGAATTGTATTTTATTAAGTTCTTCAGTCTCTATTAACACAATAATAAAATTTATTAATTTTATTAACTTAAGACTTTGCTGATTTGTTATTTTTCACTTCACTGATTTTTCCTCTTATTTTTGTTATTTTCTCTCTTGTAGTTAATTTGATTATAACTTATTCTTCTTTTTCTACATTCTTAAGCTTAGGAAAAGTGATTTCACCTTTCTTTATATCTATAAATATCATTTAAAGCTCTGCTTTAACTATATTCCACGTCTCTTGATATATCAATGTCTTGATTATCTGGATCAGGAGTTCAGAAAGTGTTTTGCTCAGCCATTCTGGGTCACGTTTTTCAAGTAGTCAGGTGATATCTGAAGTTAGCACAGTGGAATGCTGAAGCTACTGAAAAGTAGTCAGACCCTCCCCATTTCTTTTCTTTCTGTTCTCAGAGCCTCAGAAACCTTATGTGGTTTCTCCACCTGAGTTAGTTTAGAATTGCTTGTGGTATGATGACCTCAAGACAGTCTGCTTACTGGTAGCTCAGGACTCCAAAGGCAAGTGTCCCAAGAACACCAGGTTGAAGCTATACCACTCTTAATCACCTAGCCTTAAATGACATATGTTACTCCAGCATCCTCACGAGGCTGCCAAGATTCAAGGATGGGAGAATAGATGTGACCTTTGGATTACATGAGGGGTGGCAATTTTCATTTCTTCTTACATTTTAAGAAGAGAATGCCAGATGGGAGATACTGTAGCTATGTTGGAAAAATACAACCTGCTATATATCATCTTTGATCCATGGGTGTGTATTACTTTTTAACAAAATATATTTTTACTTATTTCTTTCCCTCCTCTGCTCCAAATGTAATTGTTAAGAATATTTGTTTACTTCTTTATTCCTTTACCAAGTAGGTTCTAGCACATGGTAGGTACTCATAAATATTTTAATATATAAGTAAATGCATTGATTCTGTCTCCTGTGTCATGAATTTACTAATTGCTTTTTCTAACCTGGAAATACTTATTTTTAAATTTTCAGTGTTTAAAGGTAAATATACTCTTGTTTCAGTAATCCAGTATGAATTCCATTTGCTCTTTTTTTTTTTTTTTGTATTTTATGATACTTAGAGCATTGTTAACATTGTCAGAAATCTTCACATGCACTGTCATCTTGACCCTGTTTTTTGGTGTTTATAGATTTAATTCCTTTTCTACTTTCCAACAGTTAGTAATTCCACAAGCAAGCTTTTTATAGCTTTAATCTAAATCTTCTTTGTGGGTGGCTAACCTTTGGCAGTCACTGTTTGAAAAGTCTCATCCGAAGTATCTATTTTCATGGCTCTGTTTGAATATCAGACATGATCCAGAAATTTTCATAGCACACATATTTGTTCTGTCAAAATAAAATAATTAGGACTGCTGCCTTGCTTATGCTCAGAAGAAACACTGTAAATAAAACCAGCACTGTAGTCAGTAATCTAAAATAACAAAATAGTTTTACTTCTTAAAATATACTCAAGAGTTAAGGCAGGCATGAGAGTAAGGTAAAATTTATTCAAGTGGGCACATGAGCTGTCACTTGCCCTAGGCCTTCTGTGCTCCCCTGCACTTTCTATATCCTTTTCACTGAGAATTGTCTGTGAGTTTAGAACAAAAGAGGGGGAAGGTAGAAGAAGAAGTTACATGTGCATTCTCCCTCTCTAATTTCTGATCTATGTTCCAAGGGCTACAGACAAGAAAGAGAAAAGTCATTTGTTATTGTCTTACTTTTTAGTCTTTAAATCACAACAACCTGAGACAGGTACAGGTGGTTAATGTTCCTTATTCGAAGTTCATGCTCGATCCAGCAGAGAAGTCATTGAATGTAGAAATTATTTAACTCTCTGACTCTAATATAGTTTTATCACCTCTGTTAAAAATAAGCATTTTTCACCCTTTTTTCTAAAGCTTTTTAATAGGGACTACAGAAAGAAAATTACCAGTGAACCAGTGGGTTCGCTCATCCTGCCTTCTTTGTGTTCACCTTCTCATTGAAGCTCTTTTACACTGTCACCACTGTGTTATCCTGCTCAGGTCCCTCTTATACAACAGTTTCTGGGGAACACCCCCTTTTCCTTTAGTTTGTTCTATATAGTTGACACAATATTTATACTTTCATAATGTTGCTTTATTACATATTTAGAAAGAATAAACTATAGTAATAAAGAAACTCCAATAAAGACACTCCAATCTGTATTAAGCTGAAATAAAAAGGAAGCTTTAACAAAATCTTTTATTACAATATACAGAATATGGGTCTTCAAGGACTGAGAAACCTGAATTATTGGTCATTACCTTGCTGACATACTGTGATCTCTCAAACACTTGACTGTTTCTACGTGGTAGATGACATCTTATTACCTACTACACAAAAGCAGTATTCAGGGAATATATCCCCTGTCCTTATTCAGGTGGCAGGGGGGGAGTGGGAAATGTTCTTGCTATACAATTATCGGTTTGAAAAGCACATTTTTCCAGTGGTTTGCTGGCCATCTGTGTTGATATACATAATGAAGTAGCTCCCACTTCAAGTTAGTTCCGACATCTTGCTTAGAGAAAAGTTATTTGACCCATTACAGCTCCACGAACCAATTTTAACTATATGACAACCATAATTACTATGGCACACCCATTATAATTATAGGCCTCGTCTTCTATGGATGCCATCATAACACATTAGTATAATGCCTTGAAGTTGTGGAAAAAGGCAATTGAATTGTTCAAACCTAACATACAGTGTTGCAGGGCTATCTTATTCTGACTATTTTTTATTTTGTTTTATACACACAGACACATACATAAAGTTACCTCTAGGGGCGCCTGGGTGGCACAGCGGTTAAGCGTCTGCCTTTGGCTCAGGGCGTGATCCCGGCGTTATAGAATCGAGCCCCACATGAGGCTCCTCCACTATGAGCCTGCTTCTTCCTCTCCCACTCCCCCTGCTTGTGTTCCCTCTCTCGCTGGCTGTCTCTATCTCTGTCGAATAAATAAATAAAATCTTAAAAAAAAATAAAGTTACCTCTAACACACTATAAACTTCTTGAGTACAGTGTTTATATCCACTTCACTTTGGTCTTCCTATTTTATGTCCACAGTAGACAGAAGTCAATACATATTTGTTTACTGCTGGAATAATAGCACTTAACCTCCTTTTGATTAACAAAGAATGCTCCATGGTCTATGGTCTTTGGAAGTCTCTGAAAATATATGATGCTTACATATTTTTTCCAGCCCTTTTCAGGATGGACTGCTTGATTCACAAAAACTTTCTTCCATTATTCATCTTTGTAGGCATCAACATTTATTTCCTTTAATTTCTTAAAATTAGCTTTATAAAAATCAGCTATGGTTAGTAGGGGAGCAGTTAATGCCCATTGGCCTGAGGAAACCCCAATAGTAGCCTGGAGTATAATTATAGAGAAATTAATTCTGAAAAGTAGCATCTGAGAACTCCTGATTATGGTAAATACTTTGGTAGATTCATATATTACAGTCCTTTGATATTCTATTTGCTTTTATTCTATCAATCTGATTACTTCACATTTCAGGATACTTTTGTATTGGCATTCCCTCTTTGAAAATACTATCTGGAATACTTTATTTTTGTGTATCATAATGTAACATCCAGTGTAAAGAAAAAAACTTTTCTTTAATGCTTTTCTTAAAGCAGCTTTCCTCTTTTATTAAGAAAAATCAGAGCTAGAAATAGAAAATTAATGCTATAAAAGCATCAGATTAATTTTGAAATTAAATTTATAAAATTTTTAAATGAAATATGTTCTACTAAAAAAAAGGAAAAATAGTATCCAATCTCAGGAGCATATTACATAAGTCTATCTTAATTACAATATCAGTTTAAGTAATAGACTGCAAACTTGAAAGAAACATGCAAAGGAGAATGGCCAAAGTAGGGAGTTACTTTGAATACTAGCAGTAAAATGTAATTACTAGCTGAAATGACACAAAATCCCACCTACCATTTCTGCTACTTGAGTTCATCCTATTACCCCTTTTTTATTGCAGCTGGTCTTCCAGGAAAGATACGCCACTAAAGCTTACTTTCCTTTGATTCACCATATATCACTCTTTGTTTGGTCCTTTGGGGAATCACCTCAACCGTCCAGAGAGCCTATTGTAAAACCTCTTGTGATCTTTTATTCTGAAGGATGGTAAATAAAAGCACATAGAACCGAGAAGCTGTTTTAGGTGACAGTCACAGGGATTCTGCTCTGTCTGTGTTTCTGTCATGGAATTGAATTACTGGTACTTAACCCAACATAAATGACAGTTTGAAACTGTTTGGGGAAGCCAGATGAAAAGACTTTTGGATAAATAAACAGTTTCTCTTTCCGAATAAGTAATTTTTCCATTGTTTCCACATACAAACAATATTTAGCCCCTCAAAGGAACATAGGATGAAGTGGATAAAGGAAACTATGGCTTAAGCTCAGTCACAGTATGAATGTATTAGTTTTTGCCCCATTTGCACAAGAGAAGCATTCTAAAACAATTTACACTCTGATTGATTACTAAAACACATATCTTGTCACTTCTGTGTTAAAACGTTGAATGGCTCCCTTCATTATTAAGCTTTGTCCAAACTTACTTACACATCATATAGGAATCTGGCTCCTTTGTCTACTTGGAAAGCTATTCACTGTTCAGTGTGCATTTACAACTATACCTCATCTTGTATAGTCTGCTCTCACTTCTGCAGGGAGAGGCCATCACTTTCTCCTCTGTGTCATTCTGCAAGTAGTTCTATCAGTTTACTTATTATGATGTATTACAAGTGTTTGCTTATGTGTATTTCTCTCCTCAACTGGAAGCCCTTTGAAGGCAGAGTACTCAGTCTTTGAATCTTTATATCAATGAAAGCTGCTTAAATTGAATTTCACCACATTCCCTTCTGTTATTAATTATGGAAGCTGGTTCATCTATTATTCTATATTGTAGACTAAATTTTTAGGCTGGTTTTATTATCATTCTATCATCAAATTTAGGTAGCCTTGTCATTCAAGCTCTGCTTTTTAATTTTTTGTAACTTCTTTGGGACATACTCCATTTTCTTCTACCCATTAGCCTAAGTAAATAAGAAAAAAATGCTTTCTTCATTGAATTACATTCAAATTCAGTGTTTTCTGACTCTAAAATGAGCTTAAGCTTTATGAAAACTAGTTAGATTTTAAACTTGGCAAATATGACTTCTTAGTTCAAAGAAGAAAACCTTTAAAAGACAGGCTCGTAAGACTCCATGAACATCAAACAGGATATAAAACATCATTTGATGACTCAGGTGTCAGTGAATCATAATTATGGAAACTAGATTTCCTCTCAAGTGGTCATGGGCAGAAAAGGAAATTTTAAATACACTTAGTTTTCTTCCACACACAAACTTGAAATCATTAAAAAACATGTATTTTCCCAAAATGTCCTCTAATTAGGGCTGCCCTTCATGTAAAATATTTAGGGCAGCTAGATTATTAAGAGAAATTATTTCTCTAAATAGCTCTGCCTTGTGCTATTAATGTTAAATTCCATTGTATCATTTGATTCTGGGATAATGATAGTGAATCGTATTTGAAATATTTAAGGCTTATATAGCTTTACACAGCATAGAGATCTTGAAAATATTATACAACTTAGTTGTTTGTTTCTTTGCCAAAACTAAATGTTGACTTTAACGCAGTAAAGCACACATGCATGCATGCACACACACGTACACACACACTCTCACCCTCTTCGGTGTATGTGTGGATATGGAAGAAAATATAAAAGTCTTTGAGACAAAGATTTGAACCTGCGTCATCCTCCAATACCCGGCCTTCCCAGCCAATCCGTTTCTCATGTATCCATCCCATGAACCCTATTTGTTTAATAAGTCATCAAATACAGGGCCAGATTACTTGTTACGTAGGAAAGGTTAGAATTCCTTATTTCTTTTTTTTTTTTTTTTTTTTTTTTTTTTTAAAGATTTTATTTATTTATTTGACAGAGAGAGAGACAGCCAGCGAGAGAGGGAACACAAGCAGGGGGAGTGGGAGAGGAAGAAGCAGGCTCCTAGCGGAGGAGCCTGATGTGGGGCTCGATCCCAGAACGTTGGGATCACGCCTTGAGCCGAAGGCAGACGCTTAACGACTGTGCCACCCAGGCGCCCCAGAATTCCTTATTTCTTACCTCAATCTGATTGAATAATTATGATCTACCTAATTTGAAAAACACATGCCTAAACTGATCACTTTTATATCTTTATAGGGACAAATGTAATTTGTAATCATTTAAAATTTTGTCCATTCTATAAAATTTTAGCTGTCTTTATTCTTAAACAATCACAGTTGTCTAGAAAAATTTACTGTCTGTTCTTTTAGCGTTTTATAGGAGTTTCATAGTTCTTATACAAAATGTCTCCTTTTTTTTTTTTTTCTTAAGATTTTATTTATTTATTTGACAGAGAGAGAGAGACAGCCAGAGAGAGAGGGAACACAGTCAGGGGGAGTGGGAGAGGAAGAAGCAGGCTTCGGGCGGAGGAGCCTGATGTGGGGCTCGATCCCAGGACTCTGGGATCACTCCCTGAGCCAAAGGCAGACGCTTAAGGACTGAGCCACCCAAGCGCCCCTACAAAATGTCTCCTTGTTTGAAAAGTATGTTATTTAGTCAACTATGTTTGAATAATATATATGTCAGAATTTCCTTTTAATTATTTTAAAGTATAGAAGTATTCAGAAGTATTTATCTGAAAAGGTAGATTACTTCTAGAAGATATTAAGTTTAAATATCAAAAGCTAATACAATGAGTATAATGTTTTAAGCTTCTTTCTACTAATAGTCAAGAAGGAAGTAATGTTAGAGTTCATTAGGAGATATTTAGATTAATAAGAATCCTATGATTTCATAAGTTACATTTGGAGAGGAAACCCAGTAGAGTTGTGAAAATGTTCTTCTTTTAAATTGTACAAAGAACACACACACACACACACAAATGTGCTTTACAAAAAGGCAGGATAGCTGATTGAATGTTTAAGTGTGTCTTAATCTTATAACTACCTAATTAGTGCACTGTTAGGTTTATTTGCTCATTTCTTAGATGTAATAAAAATTCTATAATGTTGGTTGTGGTCCATTGACCAGATCAATCATAAAATACTTAGTGAAGGCCAATCATGAACCTGATACTTTTCTAGGAACTAAATATACAGTAGTAAACAAAACAAATCAAATGTTTCCTCGCAAAGAGCTTATATTTATTTGCGGAAACAAAGACATTGGACATAGATGGATGTAGATGGATGGATAGATAGACAGATAGACCTACAAATATTTAATCTGCTATGACAAAAAGTAAAGGTATAAGAAAGAAATTCAAGTAGGAAATCTCTGGGGAGGAATATAATTATTTTTTACAGTGTGGCTAAAGAACCATTCTTCAGCAAAGTGACCTCCATGAGGTAGGAGATGCAAGCTTACCTTCAGGGATTGTATTTATGCTGAAAGAATAGCGAATACAAAGGCCTCAAGCAGAAATGTGCTTGGAGTTTTCAAGAAACAGCCAAGAAATCAAGGTGGCTGTGGAAGAAGAGGGCTAAGAAGTGTGGTTGAGGACGTGTCAGAGTCCACACAGTGACAAATTCATCTCCAAGTCCAATACCTTTGAGTCTTTCCACGGTACTCATAGCACCGAGACCACAGACGTGGCTTCTTTCATGCTGGAGTTATTCGAAAGAGTTTTGTTTTTTACAAATATGTGTATTATGTTATAATGAATTGAAATGTTACAATGATTACTATAATCTGAAAGGCAGGTTTAATATTTTATTCGGCAGTATAATACCAGAATCTGTTAAAATAGTTTTCATTAGATGGTCAGTACACATCTTTTCTCAATGAATGAGTGAATAATTCAAATCCCTTCTTACGACGAGAGGTAGCAGAAAATGGTTAAGAGCCCAGACTGGGATTTAGACTAACTGGGTTTGAATGCAATCTCTTTAGAGTTATATTTCTCTGCATACATAGAGATTACAATGAATATCCTAAGTTTATAACAGTATAGTTTTCATAGTTACCAAACTGGCATGCAAAACTCTGCTCCTGTACCGTTCTGCTCCTCCTTTTTATGTTGGTGGCATGAACTATAAATTTCTATATTGCATGGCCAATCATAGATTTATAATTGTTTTTATGCATTTGACTTTTAAATCATAGAAAAATAAAAAGTGGAGTTCCAAATCAAAATTTCAGGGGTGCCTGGGTGGCTCAGTCGTTAAGCGTCTGCCTTTGACTCAGGGCGTGATCCCGGAGTCCTGGGATCGAGCCCCACATCAGACTCCTCCGCTTGGAGACTGCTTCTTCCTCTCCCACTCCGCCTGCTTGTGTTCCCTCTCTCGCTGGCTGTCTCTCTGTCAAATAAATAAATAAAATCTTTTAAAAACAATCAAAATTTCAATAAACACTGCAATGTTTTTACCTATAAACTAATTTGAATTAAGTTATATTCCTCACGTCTAAGTTGATGCCTGGGAATAACTGATTGTTAATACCAGTATAGAGTGAAAAATTGAAAAACTATGCTATTTTTTAAATTAGTAACTTGTTTTTGTAAGCGACATTGTTTAAATGTAAGCAATAAAAATGTTTTCTAGGGTATTAAGTTAAATTACTATACACTTAAAATTTTTGAACAAATTTTTATGAGAATAAGTTTATAGTTGAAATAAAATGAAATTTGGTAGTGGAAACATAAACTAGTCATAGAATTTTTGATGGAAGGAAATAAATTTATAACCCATATGTATCTCTTTATTTTTTTTAGGAGCTTTCAAATGAATATTCCTGTCTTCTGTCATGTAAGTAAACATCTTATCCAATAATATTTATCAATTTAAAAATCCAAATGGTTTTCATCACCTTATGAATTCTAGACCAAACAGCATGATAGCTATCTATATTTACAATAAATTTATAGTTTGTAGTGAGTGTTACAATGAGTACAGAGCGTCTGAAACAGGTCTGAACTGTTTATTTGCAATAAAGCAGAGCACTACTAAATCACAATGTAAGTAACATACTTTTTATTCATGGTGGGAGTGGAGTTTCTCTGAGCCAGAATTAAATATCTATATATAAAACAGCCAACTATAAAATAAATTTAGCACAGAGCCTAAATTTGAGAGTTCGTTAGCCAGTTACAGTAATCAAGCAAATTAGGGTTTTTCAAAGGATCGTGCCTTAAAAATTGCAGGTACCATGGGATCCTTAATGAAAAAGCCAGGAACTGAATTTTATTTCTCCTTGGAACAGAATCTTTCTTCTAATTAGTCTGTTATATTAGAGCTGTGGCTCAGTGTGGATTAAAAATAGGTGAACAGCCTCTGCATCATGTTCCCCTGTGAAAGTTTGTCTTTACTCTGAAGCCATTTTTCCAAATATTGTTTTAAATTATAGCTGTCCATTTTCAAAGAAAAGGAAAAAAACCTTGAGAACATTGCATTTTTCTGAATCTCAAGTTCCTATCATTTCTCCAATCTGGTATCTAACTGAAGGTTATTAGTCTAATTGAGATAGCTTCTGTCTTATTTTAAACCCAAAGTTCCATGTTTGACAGATTTTTTTTTTTTCAACTTCAAATCTTCACATTTACAGAGTAAATGCATGTGACTATAACTCCCTTTTGGAAATGCTGATTGGCAAAGGGTAATCACCAACAAAAAGAGCTCATAAATGTCCTGCCAATTAGAAAAGATACCAAAGATTTTTGTAACTCAGTACAAGCAAGTCTAGATTATATGGATGTACTTTTGAGGTCCTGTAGAATTAGGACCACATTATGCTTTAAAGAAATCCTGGGAGTTTAGTTAACCAAATGGAGACTACTGCTATAATTACTAAAGATTTGAGGTGTAAAATGTAGAATATGAAATTAAATTAGATAGCATTTATTGAGTGTTAAATATGTGCTAGGTAATTTGGATGCTACATCCCTATCATAGAGGTGAGAAAAGTAAGCACAGTATATATTTACATTGTTTAATGATACGAAGCTTGTAAGTAGCAATTTTGATGTTTAAAAGCTACTAAAAAAAAAAAAACCTCTCATTTGAGAACTTGAGAGACTATGCTTCAAATTATACTGCCTTCAATGACTAGAACACCCAGACACGTATACAAGCAAACTGGATCTCATCTTAAAATTTGAATAAGAAAATGACAAAAGAAGCCAAATATTTCATTCTTTATGTCTGCAAATATTTAGTTTTTAAAATTCCAACCTACAGAGAAGTTGGAAAATAATCAAAATTAGCACCTATATAGTATATCAAATAGATTTATCGGGTACTAACCATTTTGCCACATTAGCTTTCTGCCATTGCCGAGCAGCATTTTTCTCTGAATCATTTGAAAGTAATTGTAGACATTATGAAACATAGTCCTAATATATCTCAGCATGTATATTCTCAAAGGTAGGATATTTTCCTACTTAAATAGCAATTTTTTAAATCACACCCAAGAACTTTAATTTTTATTTCACAGTGTCCAAAAAAAATGTGAAACTTGTTAACAGACAAAAGAGATTACTGAGTTTCCTTTGGTATACTCAGTAGTACAAAATGGTAAATTTTCTATGGACTGATCTATTTTATGCCACCTATGCTTTATAAAATAGAATAGGTTAACTTACAGATTTTTGTCTGTACAGATGCATATGACTTCTGTCTACTGAAAAAGATAACCGTGACACCTATAGTTTATTGCCCTCATTTTTTATCTAATCCAGCAATGTGATCTTAATAATCTTTCATTAATTTGCCTATAGAAACTTACCTCCTCATATAATCTGTGGTCTAAATTTAAGAGCTTACTGATTCCTTACTAATGGATGAGCTAGATAAAATCTTTGACATATATATTTATTTTATATTTGTGTCATGTTTTTAACTTCTTAAAAATTATACTTTAATAGTAATCTTATCTAACATAAGTCCTTACTCAAATTTCCCCCAAGTACTTTGAGAGTATTCTTTATAATTCTTTATTTGTTTGATTATTTTGATCCAGGGTTTGGTTAAGGATCCTGTATTATAATTATTTTACATGACCCTCTAGGTTCCTTTAATGTGAAAGAATAGTCCCTCCATTTCACCTTTTTCTTTTTTTTTATGATATTGAACTTTTTTTTCTTTTAAGTGTGGAGAATAATTATGTTCTAGAATGTTCCACCCAAAAGATTTGTCTGAATGTTTAGTCATGATTAAAATCAGGTTAAACAATTTTGACAAGAATACTGAGAATACTATAGGTGATACTGTGTATTTCCTATTATATGAGACTCACATAATGGCATTTGGCATTTTTTTTTTTTTTTGGAAGTTGCTAAGTTTAATCATGTGGTTAAAATGATTTCCAGGATTTCACTGGGTAGCCATGGTTGATGGTTAACTAGTAACTTGGTTAATGGGATTTCTCCATTGTAAAGTTACATTTTATCGCACATATTTATCAAGCTATCTGTGGGGTGTTATTTTGGAACTATGTAAAGATCCTATTCCCCAACAATACTTTAGCCAATGACTTAGCATGTTCTGATGATTCTTGCTTGGACCAGTTTTTACACTGGTATTTCCAGAACTGTTTTATTTTGAAACATCAGTGTGTATGGAGATAGAAATGGTTAAGGGAGCTCAGGATTGGAGTCAGTAGATAAGTGCCCAGATGTTCATATACATGTGCATATCTTTCAAGTTTCAAAGAATGGTGAACACTTGATTATAAGCCTATTTTTAAAAATATAAGTGGGTTAAAGTGCAGGGGCTAAGCCAAATATGATTATAAGGCTCAATAAAGTATCATTTGATAAAGCTATTGAGAGTTTATAATGAAGCAGTATGTGTGACCTTAAGCCTAATTT
Organism: Ursus arctos; assembly: GCF_023065955.2. Classification (NCBI taxonomy): domain Eukaryota; kingdom Metazoa; phylum Chordata; class Mammalia; order Carnivora; family Ursidae; genus Ursus; species Ursus arctos. Next base: position 26,690,982 of record NW_026622985.1, on the reverse strand, counting down.
TCCCCATCTGCTATAATTGGAATAATAATAACCTACTTCATAAGACTGTTTTGAGAATTGAGATATTACGTGTAAAGCGTGGATCATATTTACTAGCATGTAACAATGATTTTTAAATGCTAGTTATTTTTACTGCATTACAGTGTCCTATCCATCACATGATGTCGTATGTTTAATTTTCTTAAATTACTAATATAAAAGAAAATAATCTTGGCTACTTTCAGATCTTTCTTCCCTACATACACTATTTCATTTGTTGGATTCACTTTCTACCATGTGTTCAGTTTCTTACCTTAAATCCTTTGTTCATTTTTTTTAAGTGGCTCACATAAAATCTTTAGAAAAGACTTTCATTCTTAAAAATTTCATTTAGAGACAATGTGGCAGTGGCAACATTACACATACAGTTATACATTCTGTGATGTCATAAATGTGGCAGGTATAAACAGTAAGTTCCTAAATGGAAGTCAGTAGTAGTGAGAAAGAAAAGAGTAGTGATTTCAGGGGCACCTGGGTGGCTCAGTTAGTTAAGCGTCCAACTCTTGCTTTCAGCTCAGGTCATGATGCCCATGCAGGTCTCCATGCTCAGCAGGGAATCTGCTTAAGATTCTCTCTCTTCTTCTCCTCCTACCCCCAACACACTCTCTCGCAAATAAATAAATCTTTAAAAAAAAAAAGTAGTGATTTCAGGAACATGTATAGAAAATTAAATAAAAGGGAATTATAAAAATATTTCATGTTAGTAAAACATGTTTTTCCTTTGGAGGTTAGAAAAGCAATTTTTTATTCTTTATATTTGTCTTAAAAACAGTGCTCGATAGTCAGAAATAGAAGTTTGCTTTGTGCACTGAAAATATAAGTGCAGTTGCATGTGTGTGCGCGCGCGTGTATGTGTGTGTGTTGGGAGAAAGCTGTATGACATCTTTATGCGGAACACTGTTTTTAAACTTAAACAAGCTTCCTTAAACTTTGAACCATTCCTATTTGGAGCACTATAGCCTGAGGAGGTGTCATTGCATAAAGTATCTCAACCATAGGGTTTGCTTCTGTTTATATTTTGAGTTAAAATGGAAGAAGTCATGGAAATAGTTTAGGAACTTTAAAAATCCTTCCTAGAGAAATAAAAAGGCTTGCTTTTAAAATAACTCATCCAGTCTAATCTTTACACCACTTACAGCACAACTACAAAGATTGCTCATCAGGAAAGGATAAAGGGAATATGCTGATGTTTCTTTGTAAATGATCTAGCTCTTGTTTTATTTGCCTCTTACTTTGAACCATTTCTATATCAAAGTCATGTCTAGTAATGAAAGAGCTTTGGGGGGATTTCTGACTGACAGGTACCATTACTAATAAATTGCCTCAGAATGTAAAAATGTGACCCCTCAGGTGGTTCAACCACATTGTTTGCAAACTGTGACTAAGTATCAAATTCCAGCTTTTCTGCTAAACACTCACCATGGAACAATACAGTTGTACTCTTTAATGCTTTGGCCCTGATTGTGTAGGTCATAATTAGGGATTCAGCTGGGGATGAATGGAGAAGAATGTGGTTGTGCAATTGGCTGTAACCAATCTGACCCTGGTTGATCCTTACTCCTTGAAAACCTGTGACCTCCCATAGCCTCTTGCATGATCCATGCATGTGGTTAGCACTGCCTCCCCACCAACCTTTTTCATCAATAGGCTTTTCAAGCCATTACTTTGCTTTGTAGCCTTATCGAGGCATACGTTTTGAGTGATCATAAATAGCATCTAGGAGTTCAAAGTTTGCCCAGCACAGTAAGAAAAGTCACAATGGGTTTCTTAAGAAAGGCGGCGAGAAATGTTGTCGAACTTTATAGAAATCACGCATTTTAAAATAAGCACATATTTGAATTACGGAAGAACCTCAAGAGAATGCAGAAATGGGGAAAGAGATACAAGGTGCCTATTTTATAGAATCTATTGTATTACTAGGATTCAATTTCACAGATTTTACTGAATCCCTCAAGATCCCATTTACAGGTGGTCCATGACCTTTTGTTGAAAGAAAGAAGAAAACAAACCTGCGTCTAAAATGCTGTCTTAAGAAAGAAATCCAGCTCTTTCTTGTTTGCATAAGAGAAAAAAATTCAGAAAACTTCTCAACATCGATAGGAAAAAACTTATGATTTTTCAATGGAATTTTTACATATCCTTTAAAATGTAAAAATTTTAATAAATTGGAGCCCATTCACTTTTCCCACCTGTTTTGTTGTTACAGTAGAATCAAGACTATATCATCATACACACATGTGAGTATTTTAAGAAATACTGTTATGTTAGTAGTCTATTTTTTCAAATGAGTTTAATACAAAAGAACGACTTGGCTATACTTCGGAAGCACCATAATGGAAATAACAGAACAGAGTCAATTATTCATAGTAATTAGGGAGCAGAGGAGAACTAGCATTCTAGTATCCCTGAAAGATAAATTATTTGATAATAAGATGTCTGATTATATCCCACTCAAGTAACAGTAACAGTGCTCCAGTAACAGTGCTTTCTGCTTTATCCCTTAAATATGTTTAGTTGTTAAAATAGAAGTGCATAAGCACAATCACCTTACACTATTATTTTAAAAATCCCAAGAAGGCTCCTACCATTGTTCCCCCTATTCCAGAGATCAAGTATCACATAGGGAAGAAGACTGTCTCTACACCTCTATTGATGTTTCTGAGATACAGTTAGCTTTTTCTCCTAAACACACTTACACACAGACACACAAATGCACATGCGTACAAACATTTGTTCATACGCTGACTTACTGCAAGCCCATAACCTTCTCTTAAATCTTAAGATTTGGGAGCTATGAAAAGTTATACCCCCTCAAGAAAAGCTAGGAGAAATTCCACCTAATAGTTGCCACTGTGTCAATATAAAGCTATTTTTTTAGGTGCAGATATCCTGGGAAAATGGTCAAATGGCTTTTAAGAGACCAAGTGTGAAGAAACAAATACTTTTGAATGCTTTAAAGCCATGGGGTTAAATGCTCCCCCAAGCAATTTGCCATTTCCGTGTTAATTCAGTTTGTAGAAACATATAATTAGAAACCCTAATACCTGCATTTTTCTTCCCTTTATGAGAAAAACATGTGCTAGCGTACAGAGCAATGGATACACTGGGAAGGGAACCTTTTGTAGGGTAGCTTTATATCTCCTGCTGAAAAGCCACAACTACTACATTTCCAGCAGAAAACGAAGCAAAATAACACTTTATTCCTTTATTGGAAACCAGCACCCCTCCTTAAAACTAAAATTGGTGCTTTCATGTAGCATTAGTTATTTTCTTCTTTACAGGTGTTGAACAAAGTAGCCTGGGGAGTATGCAATCTGGGCTGGGAATTAAATCCAGGTTGCTTGCTTAACAGTGTAATACATTACCATATAGGCACTGGTTGACATTAAAAGAATGCCTTTTATCTTGAAAATTATAAAAGAAAAATGCTCTCTGATGAATGACCACAATCACTGCTTATAAAGAAAAAATATGGTGTGTATAGTTATATGTATATACACAGACACACACACATATATAATGTATAATATTCATGTATATTAGGGTATAAAAATATGACTCGTGTTTTCCTTTAAATAGCAAACAATTGATCATATGATATAAAAAAGATAACATTAGTTTTATTGTTGTTGATTCTTGTGAAAGGCTAAAGAAATATTTAACAGTTATAGTATTCATTTATTTTGGCTTTCACAGTTGGGAAAATTGTCTTTAAAATCAATTTATTATATAATTAATGCTACTCCCTAATACGATCTGTATTATTCTTTCCAAACATAAAAAAAATGAAAAATTTTGAGAGAAAAGTATAATATTTATATTTCTTTAATAATATTAAAACTCCTGTATTTTACACCTCATAACCAAAGAAACTTGGGATCCAGTGCATGATTCTCTGAGAAATAAAATTCTTACATAATTATAGTAGTTTCTCTCTAAATTAATTTGTTTCAAAGATACCTGTTTCCACAAATTGTATTCCATTTTATAATTTTTCCCACCTAACTTATTTGGTCCAAGATGTCAGTGATTCAGAAAACATTTCCCTTCTTCTTCTCATTTGGAAACAGTTAAATCAAGCACACACACAAATAGATTTTTTTTCTTTTAATTCAAGAAAAATTTAAACAATAGGTGTTTTCTATCCATGGATAAGTAAATGAGCTTCAGGGAAGAGAACAATCTTCTGACCGTGAATTTCAAGTAAATGCTAAGTTGAATGTTAATAATGCCAAAATTACTATCCCCTCAAGTTTTGATTTAAAAATGTTTGGACCTACGGTGCTTGGGTGGCACAGTTGGTTACGTGTCCGACTCTTGGTTTCATCTCAGGTCGTGATCTCAGGATTGTGAGACCTAGCAGTTGTCAGGTTCTGGGCTCTGCAGGAAGTCTGCTTGAGATTCTCTCTCCCTCTCCCTCTGCCCCTCCCGCTCATGTGCTATCTCTCTGTCTTTCTCTAAAAATAAGTAAATAAATCTTGAATAAAAATAAAAACATTTAGACAGTTGTAAAATGCCAAGGAAGTAACACGAAAAGGTCTGATGTGAAAGGAGGTATTGGGATTTGTGTAGTGTGGCGGGCCTAGTATGACAGAATGTAGAGGGATGCAGGAGTCAAACAGTTCATTGGACTGTCATGCAACTGTGATTTTAAAGTAAGGAACTGAGAAAGGAGGACAATGTGCTTGAAATGTGTGGTACCTCTGAAATTGAGAAAAAACACTTTTCTAAGAAGTGAGTAGTCAGAAATATCATATGCCACAGTGATATTAATCAGGACAAAAATGAGAAAAAGGTACCAGATTTATAAATGTTAAACGAAACAGCATAAAGCTCTTGTTATAGGTTCTGGGACATGGCAGGCACATAATGAATGGTAGCTATTATTACTTTCAGTAAGGAGGGATGGGATGAAAGCCATAAAAGACTGAATAGATAGGAAAGTGAGGAAGTAGCTGGATTAAACATGCTTAAGAGTTGAGAGACAGATTGAAAATAAATTTGCAGTCAACACGTCTTTTGGTTGTTTTGTTAGTTTGCTCATTTTTACTTTCCAAATAACTGACCTGGTCATTTGAAAAAGTAAATTGAATAAGACATGAGTCAGCTAGCACAGTGTCTGGCATACAGAAATGCAAAGAGGAAACAGTCGTTTTATTTACCACATGTCATGCCCAGTTTCGTAAGCTTTGCATGATTTATCTCACTTAATTATCACAAAACCTCATGGGCTAAGTGCCACTCTACCAGAGACGGCCTATCATTCCAGTATGGAGATTTACATATAAGGAAACGAAACTCCGTAAGGACTTTCTCAAAGTTACTCACGTAGAGGGTTTTGTCTGACTCCTCTCCACAATGCCACATTATGTGTCAGATGCACGCTATGCCCACAGTACCTATGAAGTAAAAAGGAAAGAAATTCGTGGAGAGTATGCTGGCAAAATTACAGAGTGATTTCAGAAAAATGCTAGAAGTTTTGATGCAAAAGAAACTCAATAAATGTTTATCGAGCAGCTGATACTTTTCACACACTTCATTTTTCTGTATATTATACATTTAATTGGAACTAGACAATTGAAGTAACAAGATAAAAGTAGACTATCATTTGATGTTATAAGCGTATAGGAATGCTGTGACTCTGTATCACTTTTAATTTCTGGCCTGGTGTTTTAGTATGCCTTTAAAAACTTTCATTACAAAGTGGAAATGTAAGTCAAGATTTTGAAATCTCAAACAATAGCCATCATATTTTTTGTGGGGTTTTCTTTTGCAAAAGACTATATATGTCATATTGTCATTTATGTAACAAACTGGACACAGAACATGAAATCCTACACCTTTTGTTACCTTATGTTGGACAATGATATAAAGGTGTCATCACAATCATCAACAAAGGCATGATTAAAAAATTAACACATGCTACTTATTTATTAACTACTAGTATCCTACTAAGAATTTTGACCTTATTTCTACCTGATGAAGTAAATAATGCCTTGAAAAGGAAACAGGATTAAAGTGTGGGTCCCAGATAACCTCTCTAAGGCAAGAAAATAAAATAAAGAATATACAGATAGAAAAGAGAGAAATAAAACTTTTATTGTTTTTTTATGATTTCTTCTTACCCGTCAAACCTTCAACCAGGAATGCGTTCCAGCTACGTACACATCAGCCTTTGGAAGCTTGCTTAATGCGAGTCAGTTGTTGGTAGGTTAATTTCTTCATGTTTTGTTCTCCTGAAAACAATTTTTTTTCACCTGCTTCTTGAAGGAAAGTAGTTCTAGGTATAGAATTTTAAGTTAAACGGTTATTTTCTTTCAATACTGAAAATTGTTACAGTGCCTCCAACTTCCATTATTGCTGTTGAGATGCCAGTTTGCTGCCATTCCTATACAAGGGATACGTCTTTTCTCTCTTGCCATTTCTAGGTTTTGTTTTGTTTTGTTTTGTTTTGTGGTCTTTGAGGTTCTATTACTATTTTATATGATTGCAATTACTAGTCTAGGACTATTATGCATTATATTGCTGTAGCTTGCTCACAATTTTTTCCATTAACCCTGTTTGTAATTTCTTACTCTCCCAGAATAAAAACTTGGATGTCTTTCATTTATAGATTTATATTTACAACTTCATAATTATATCTAAAAATTCATGATTATATTAATTTTTCTTTTCAAATATTGCCTTTTACCTATTTTTCTTTTTACTCTGGAATTTCAGTTAGACATACATCAGCCTTCTTCAGTTCATCTACTGTATCTCATACTAGGTTGCTGATATTTTAACTCCTCTCTGACTGCCTCATCAATATTTTCTTTAGCTTTATTTTCCAGTTCTCCCTTCCACTTGGATGTGCTGAATTTTTTCACTTTACTTTCTTCATCTCTAAAACTTTGATTACATTCTTTTTTAAATCTCCACAGACTTTATAAAGTCTCTGGATCCTCACTCAAATTTTCAAACTTACTTTTTTCCCCTGAAATGTATAAAATATGCTTGTTTAAATTTCTGTCTTTTACATCTAATACATGGTATCTCTGCAAGTATCCTTGTGCTAGTTTTCACTTGTGGTACATTTCTCCCCTTGGCTTTTATCCGTGTCTATGAGCTCTGAATTGAAGTTAAGATTCTTTAGTGTATGTTTTACATTTACCTCTGTCAGTTGCTTGGAGGATCCCCCCACTGAATAAATGGTGTAAAGTTGAGGAGAAAATCTACATGAAGACCAGATTATGGTGATAAATTCTCGAAGGACATTTTTCCCCTTCACACAATACCAGGGATGTAAGGCAGTTTATTTGCTGTCCCTTTTGCTGTGGGTTTATTGCAGGTGCCATCTCTCAGGAACCTAGGTTTGTAGAGCAGTCTCCCACCACCTACTCTAAGCACACCCAAGGCTTTGTCTTACATCTTGTGTACCCTGAACAGCCCTCAAAATGGACATTCAAAATCCCCTGGATTTGGTGCATCATTGTAAGGTTAAAAAGTGGCTTTTAAGTGCACCTAGGTCCTAGGGTTCCACTTTTATTGTTTTTTGAGCCTCTATAGATTTTTATATTTATTTTACCATCAAAAGACATTTAAAAAAGATACTTGTTACATTTTATATAGCTTTCATTTGTTTTCATTGGGAGATCCATTTGCAGTTTTGTCTGCTAATTGCTGCCAATAAAAATTCTGTTTGTGCTATTTTCAAAACTCTGATTACATATGCCTTCTTTTATTATATGTGAATGTTGCTTTTCTATATATTAAAGGTGTAGGTTTTAGTTTTTAAGTTTTTATTTGTTGTTTCAGTCACCTCTCAGCTTTCGTGTGATTCTGAGCCCTTTATTAGAACTGATGCAAAAAACAAATTGATGTTGATGTAACATATTCGTGAAGTCAGCTTCTAGAATTCTATAGAAAACTGGGATCCTATGAATTACACCACAGAAATAACATTCCAGTTTTACCTGAACTATTCGTTCAAGATTAGCAAATAATGCACAGAGTGCTGTGACCTGTCGATTCCATATGAAGATCTTTCTTAACATGAGAGTCTAGAAATTCCTAATTTCCCAAATTGCATGATGCATATAGGGGTAAGACTGAGTTAATCTCTCAGCACTTAATCAGTTAAAGATGTTTTAAACTGTAAGGAACAACAACAACAACAACAACAGCAAAAACCTGTAAGGAACGGAAAAAAAAAAGGATCAATGCTGACTACACAATATAATGTCATTTGTTTATTTGAAAAAATGCCTAGAGGTAGATTTCATGTTTCATGGATCATCCAGCAAGTAAATAATACTATAAACAAAACTATTTTCTGATTCTTAGTATGTTGATTATTTGTCCTGATTATTCTTGTGTCTCAGCTACAGATGGTTTCCATAGTCCAAGGAATCCCATTTGCAAGGCAGAGACAAAGGGCAAGGAGTGATACCAGCCAGTTATTTTCTTCTGCCTATTTCTTTTCAGCAAATTGTCTTTCAAACAAGACCCCAGGAAAGTTATTTTTATGTTGCTTTATTCAGACATGGGACCCATGGCTATTTCTGGCTTCAAGAAAGACTAGAAGAATGAGAATCTTTTGGGAGTTGGCAAGGCGGAGGAAGTTGGGGATGGAAGGTGGGACACAAACTAATGGTATCTATCATAGTTCCATCAGTGACTGTTCAACATCCATACCCATTTTACACGGAAGATAATCACCTCCCTCACAAAGGAAACCACCCCAAAGACTCATCCCTTTATTGCATATGGCTCTTTTTCTACAATACCTAAGTGATAATGCATTACTCTCTGACAGGTTTGATGTGACTACTCATGATTTAGAGATTCTGAGTTAAAGCAGAAGGCATTTGCCTTTAACACACACAATAGACAATTGTGGAGAAGAAATGTGATAACTTAATTTTTTTTTCATTTTAAATGTGAACAATTGGGGTTGCCAGGCTGTCTCAGTCGGTAGAACATGGGACTCTTGACCTTCGGGTTGTGAGTTCGAGCCTGATGCTGGGCATAAGAGATTCCTTAAAAAAATTTATTAAATGTGAACAATTGGAAACACACATCAGTTGCTATTGAGATCATGTGTCTTACCCTGTTGTATAGTAAAGGCGAGAAATCCTATCCTGTCAGTGAAGTAAGCTTTCCGATTAGCCAATCACTCTGTCCTCATTTCTGTTCCAAAATCTTTAGATCTGTTACTGAGAGGGGAACTTTTCTTTTTGTTTTCCTTTCCATCCACATCTGAATTGAATGTTGAGGAAGATGTTTCTTCTGGTGCAGCCACTGTGTTAGTATCCTTCTTCCCCTTGATGATAGTTTGGTGGCCCAGAGATTTCCACAGATGTTTCCAAGCCAGATATATTATTTTATTAGTGGCATATTTCCCTCAAGTTTTAGTTGTAATCTATTTGCTTTTAATCAATTCTATGCTTCTGTAACTGTGGTCAGAATTAATTGTTTAAACATAATCTTGAAACTACGAGTAGGCATAGCTTGCACTTGAGTTTCTACTAGAGGGTTTGTCCCCTTGAGGAAAGGTCCTGGGAAGAGTGTGAGGCACCTGCTTACTGTATCTCCCAGTAAGACCCATGTGCATGCATGCTGGCGCTTACAGGAGCTTCAAGTAGGCAAACAGATGTTGGCTTTTCTAACCCTGTCAAGCTCCAAATTACGAGGGTGAACTCTCAGGCCAGATTGCCAGCCACAGGCAGAGAGTGCCTGCCTTCGAAGAGTAAACACAGGCCAACATTCAGAATTTTAACTACTCAGTCCACCAGCAGCAGTTCAGCCTTTGCTAGCACGTTGTTTACATCCCAAAGTGGTTCAAGCAACAGTTTGAGAACAAGTTTCACCAAATCTTCACAAGAGTGTCCAGAAGTCAGGAGTATCTAAAAATCAGGTTGCTGGCTCTTCATCCTCTTACATAAAAAATACCACCTTTAGAGGCTCAGGCATCAACCCACTTTTGTGGCTCTGTTTAAGATAAATATTGGCACTTACTGATGGTTAGAAACCTTAGATGATGCAATACCTCTGCATTAGAATGTCTTTCTACCTAACTGTTATCTTAACTGTGGAGTATGCTGAGTCAAGTAGCACCTCAGGGAGAAAAGGGAGAAAACAACAGAAAACTGGATAGCATTCTTACAGGCTGTGTTTGTGACTAGAAGGACCATTTTTTTATTTCTAGTAGTAAAGGGGTTAATACTCTAAACGTCACTGAAATTGACCCAGGAATTGGTTCCCAGCTGTTACGATGATAGCAATTCTTGAATACCACCAGCTTTTTTCAGTTAGGTCAATATATGAAAAGTATCAATAAAAAAAAAATCTTGTTCTCTCAGACGTGCAGGAGGATTCCTACCACAATGGCAAGTCTCAGTGTTACTTCAAGACAATCAGTGGCTGCACTTGCCTTATAAATGTAAAGTGTCTCAGCAACACTAATCTATTTAAGTGTTTTATTTATTTATAGTTTACTTTATGCAGGTAATGTTTGTGGCTGTTACTTTGGTACAAAATAATCGTGATAACCTGAGTTTAATATGTCTACATAGAGAATAGGATGAACAAAAGGGTTAAGAAATCACCTGTGTCTTTTTCATCTCACCTTGTATAGGCAGTGTCCAATTATATCAATTATTGAGTGCCCTTGAATGTATTTTAAGTATTTCCTTTCTTTCTTTCTCTTTCCATCTCTTTTGGTTTAAAAGGTTTTATATGCATACAATTATATCAGTTCTGTTTAAAGCATAAACATTCCTTCATCCTGATCCCATACAAGTTACTAATATTTTAAAAAAATATTGTTGTTGGCATCTGGCAACAGGAAAATAGGTGGAATACAGTTTCATTCAAGCGTGCCCAATTTTTTTTCTTTACCATGGTGACTACTTTCAAGTTTCAAAGCAGAAATACTTAGCTGAACAATACATCTTACGTTATACATAGGAAGGGTATCTCCAATCTGTATTCAGCAGGTACGTTTAGGAACTCTGTACAGTTTTATTAAATTTGACATATTAATGTTGCCAAGACTTTGGAGATTTGTGAATTGTTTTCTTACCAGCCTGGGCTAGACTACTCAGAGGCCAGGTGTGCACCGTTGAGTTACACAATTACATACTTGAAAATCAAAAGGGGGAAATGAAACCATAAAAGCTGCATAGACAGGAAAGCCAAATGCACTCTCAGGGCGCATCATTACATACTTCAGACTAGCAAAATAGGCCTTCCTTCTGTAAACAGTGGATAGAGAAATCAGAGAGCACATCACATTGGCACGTGGGGAGAGACACAGAGAGATTAGATTCACTTCAGCAATTTTCTACCAGAGTGGAGCACTTCCAACATAACTGGAAAGTCAAAGCCAAAATAAGCTTTGATCCTATTTTATCTAATAAAGAAAACTTCTGCAGTGTGTTTTTTCTTCACTTGATTTGGTGTCTGACAGACGGAAAGTAGCTTTCTTTGCAGAGAACTTCACGACTGATCTTTCTAATCCCCACAATGTGAAACATAGAATCGGGGCCCTGAGTCTTACTTCTTTCTCCTCATTATATCTCCTTTTTGTAAAGTGTTCCTTGTAATTTGTTCCTTTGTAATTATAAAGGGTGATTTTGATTTTGGTACCTCAGATTGCTATCCGTGATCATAACAGTAAGAAGGTATTCCAGTTAACTTTCACACTTTTATTTTCTTAATCATAATAATGAAGCTTTGTCTCTATGTAAACCTTGAGAGAAGAGAACAAGTTGGGAAGTTTTCTTTGGATGATACAATGGCACTTCAGGGAAAGTCCTGGGCCTCTTATTGGAAGCTAAATATTCCTCAGATGCTGTATCCCTCTAGTAACCTCCTGGCTACTAGAAACTTCAGTATATTTCTCTTATTTGGGCCTCCATTCCTAGGGATTAGTATCGTTTCAGCCCACAGAGAAGAGATGAAAGAATATTCAGTTTTACTTCATATTTCCTATTGTTATAAAAAGTTGGATAAAGAATTGCTAAGAATTCTATGGTTTGGTCATCTGAAGATACAGGTCGGTGTATAAAACTAAAATATTGGAAATTAAACCAAAGAAATTGTCTAGAATCCATTCCATGATGACTTTAAGCATAATCGACAGTACACTCAAACAACCTTTGGCCTAAAAACATGAAAGAAAATGTGCTTAGAAACAGTACAGATTCAGGAGGAATTATCTTTTAATTCTTTTAGTCTTCAAAAGGCACACAACAATTTCCACCCCTTTTTAAAGAGAAGTATAGAAGCAGTAGGGTTATGGTTACTTAACTACCAACTTCCCTGAAAACATCTAAATCCAAGACAGCTTAAGAACCAGGTAAATGTTTTGGAAAAGCTTTTTAAGCTCAGGTTTCTTAGGTGAGCTAAGAACCCACCTGTCAACTAAGAGGCTTTTCCAGAGACATTGAAATTCAAATGTTTTGAGATCAGGAAAAGTCTGTTCATTGTTTTTTGTTGGTGATGGTGGTGGTGAGTTTTTGCTTTTTGGGTATTTTGTCCTGGTGTAGAGCAAAGGTATACCGTACCACAAGAAAATCCTTTGTTTTTAAGGTCATATTTCAACATAGGGAATAAATTGAGTTCTATCTTCTATCTGTATTTACCATGATTCATTTAATGAGGTTATTTCCATTGTGCACAGGTGGTATACTTATCTCACATGGTTTTTATGTAACAGCCTGAAATAGCGAGCCCTGAAGAGCAACATCTAATGGTATCATTAAAATGATTGTAAACATGCCTCTTATGGCAGATGTGAGCTCTTTTTCTGTGGATATACATTCAAATTGTTTGGTAAGATCAAACAAACAGAGTTTTAATATGTCAGATGTGTCTACATTCTAGCAGGTTCTGTTTTTAAAGAGCTCTGTTTCTTTAGAAGTCAAGACAGCTATAAAAGAGCCAGACTACAGATCAGATTCAAAGTCAAAACTCATTTTCTCTGATTAGAGCAGAATTCTCTGTATCTGTATCATTTGGTCAACAGTTTCCAATGTAAAGAGATTAAACAGAATAATATTGCAGGTACTAAAATAAAATGGTGGAGGCAAGTGTGTCTTTTAATTAACAGCAGTTAGGCTTTGGCTGAGACAAAATTAAATGTTTTCAGTCATTAAAAGTACTCTGTCCTTCTCCTAACCCTTTCACCTCTTCATGACCATCTTCTTCCTCCACTTTATTAGTTTACTCATGTGTTCTAATTTTCAGACCTTAAAATTAATTCCAGGAAAGCTGGTTAAGTTGGAAGTTCTCAAGCAAAAACTTAGCTTTTTTTTTTCTAGCAGCAAAAGAATTAGATATCTCTGAGAAAGTTCCACTAATATGATTTTTTAATATTAGCAGAAACTTGTGGATTAAATATCTATATTTCGTATATACGGTATTTGTATGGAAGTGGAAAAATCACAAATAGACTGTGTTTCCCAATTAAAGCTAATAACCATCAAATACTTCATAGATGTATGAAGTACATCTGGTATTTTATACAAATTATCTCATTTAACCTCTCTAGGCCCAAAATCACAAGAGCTAATAAGTCAGGATTGTCTTAAAAAAAAAAAAAAAGAACCCACACTCTTAACCATTAGAATATACTGCCTGGTTTTTTTTCCCCCATTTGAGATGGTGTTAGCTACAGAAACTTCTATCTTATTATTTATTTATTTATTTACTTACTTACTTATTTGAGAGAGAGGCATGAGCAGGGGGAGGGGCTAAGGGAGAGGGAGAGAGAATCCCAAGCAGGTTCCACATCCAGCAGTGTGGAGCCCCATGTGGGGTTCGATCTCACAACCCTGAGATTATGACCTGAGCTGAAACCAAGAGTTAGATGCTTAACCCATTGAACCACCCAGACACCCCCAGAAAGTTCTATTTTAAGATAGGTAAATACAATGTTATTTTTCCACAATGGGGATTGGGGTTGTCTCCTCTCTTGTGGCAGTGTGCAAAATTTCACTTTTTGTACAGAAAATATTCCATTTTCTCCCCTACATTTGCATGTACTCTTATACTTATTTTGAACCACAAGACTGGTTTGGAGAATAACATGTGAGAAGACATATCATGCAACTCATTTCTGAGCTAAAATTATGAAATTCTCAGGCATCACTCTTCAGTCTGTCTCTTCCTGTGTTGAGTACCTTGCAGTCCTTGTATTGTGGACACAAAACATTGAAACCGTGTGGATTACTGTTTTGCTTCAAGGAGAGCAGTACCCAAAGAATTGCTCAAATATGTATTGGATTCAGAATAAATCAGATATAAGCCTTTGCTTTATTGAACACAAATATAGGCATTGTTTGTTTCTATATAATCTAGTCTATGTATTTTGTCTGTCTTACCTAGCCGATGTTGATTATTGTAGAAATTGGTACCAAAAGTGAGATGATGTCTAAAAAAAGCCTAATTATCAGCCTAGTGATTCAGTGATGGATGAGCAGAGGGAGAACTAACAGAGTCTTTTGAAAGATGGAGATTCCTTTCGTATAATAGCAAAATATTGGAATAATGTGAGTAGCAGCTCATGTACCTAACAAACTTGTGACTTTGGTTTGAAAGCAGGATGTTAATAATGTATATGATTTGCTATTAACTCTATTTGCCAAGGCATAGTAAGAAATAAATGGACTCAGACTAGAATTGGCTACTTTGCAAGCAGAAGTAGAAGAGGTAGTGAGACTCTAATACAGAGCCTTTCAGTGCTGGTAAAACAATTACTTCATGATCCTAATAAGTGATGAGTGCAAAAGTCTTTATAGATACATGTCCGGTAACAAATGACCAACTGATTAAATTGCCTCAAAGCAAAAAACAAGTTAAGAATGTGTAACTCAATAATTTGGCAAAAAGACTCAAGACAAAGAACAGATTAAGAGTGTGGCTTTGCTCAGAAATTCAGACAGCTTCTGTGTAACCCTGTTACATACAGAGAATGAATAATGGAATGAAAGAGTAGAAATGTACAAGGGAGAGGGGCGCCTGGGTGGCTCAGTTGTTAAGCGTCTGCCTTCGGCTCAGGGCGTAATCCCGGAGTTCTGGGATCGAGCCCCACGTCAGGCTCTTCTGCTGGGAGCCTGCTTCTTCCTCTCCCACTCCCCCTGCTTGTGTTCACTTTCTCGCTGGCTGTCTCTCTCCCTGTCAAATAAATAAAATAAAATCTCAAAAAAAACGTACAAGGGAGAAAAGGGCAGGGTATACTCTAGGTACATGGAGAAGATTGGAATTAAAATCTACTGGGTATTTAGAAGTTCTACTGGTAAAGA
Organism: Ursus arctos; assembly: GCF_023065955.2. NCBI lineage: Eukaryota > Metazoa > Chordata > Mammalia > Carnivora > Ursidae > Ursus > Ursus arctos. The sequence goes on along the minus strand of NW_026622985.1, from coordinate 26,675,653 downwards.
AACTATGAGTTTAGACCCACCCCCCCAATAAAAAGACTTTTACTTGAAATGACTCAAAGTTCCCAAACTTTCTTTGAACAGGAAGCTGTCTGGGAAAGCTCCTCAGACTCCCAGTAGAGGATATTCCCCCCATTCCACTTCTGATGGGAATAAGTATAATGGGAAAGGCAAAACATCCTTAAAGATGAAATTAGGTGACACAGAAAACAGTGCACTCCCTGGAGGCTCCCAGAAAGAATCTAAACCTGGTGGAGGAACATTCTTCGTTCCCCAACCCCAGTTTAGGACCACTAACAATGCCTGCTCACAGGGGCCAAATATCTATGACTAGTGACTGCCGTGTGTCTTGTCCTTTCTAAATGCTTTCTATTTTGCTTCGATTCTGCCACTGTCATTATTATTATTATTATTATTATTATTCATTATCATTTATCATTGAATGTTCATGTATGTGTATGTACATTTGCAGAGAGGCTCCCTTAACTTGTCTTTTTAGTTTAAAGTTTCAAACAAAAGTAGTGATGTCTGAACCTGATAAAGAAAACTCTCACCTATCAGCCAGAGGTTTGGGTGTGCTGGAAGCAGAGACTGGATTGGACCTGTGAGTTATCTCTCTTGGAAAGCAGTTCCGTGTATTTCTTTCCAAATTAGTGGGAACAAATGATATGGTCTAACAGAGACAGTTCTTAAATAATACTCCCCACATATTCCATTATTCTTCTACATTTCCTTGCTCCAAGGTTAGGTGGAGCCAAGAACTAGTCTTCATCAGTGAAAGGTGAATAGAAGTGACACATGTATCTTTCAAGCTAGAATACTTTGGCTTTGATTTTCTAATCTCTTTCTTTCCCTAACTTGGCAAAAACAAAGACTTGTGTTGCGATAATAGTCACATGATTGAAGCAGCCTGGATCACTGTGTTGCTGCACAAAGTTACGAACCTAGAATTATTTTCTATGATTAGAATTCTGGAATACAGAGACCTAAAATAAAATTTAACACTTAATAACAAATCAAAAATAGTGTGAAACCTGCAGATGACAATTATCTTTCATTTCCCAATGTCACAGAAAAATGATCTCTGCCCTAACATCTTAGCAAAAATAAATGGAACAAGGAACCAGTGAGTTATTTAAAGGACTCATTAACTTTCATATGACCCTATTTGTAATTGAGACAGTTGTGTCCTATAAGTACCCTCCAAGAAATGATTAATGAAGTTTCCAAACATTCTAAATTGACTGACATAGAAGGGAATGAGCCTGTTCTTTAGCCAAACCTCTGTGAGGTCAGGCAAAAAGGGGGACTTATTTTTTAAATAATTCATGATAATGTCTAATACTAAGATGTTTAAAATGCTACTGTTATTCCTAAAGTTTCAAGAGCTTGATAAACTAGGTCAATAAAGAGGTAAATTTACCAAAGTTTTCTCTCTAAATTGATCGAATTTAAAGCAGGTTTAGATATAAAATCTTTTAATCTCACTCATAGTAGTAACTGTTCAGGAATGCACTGATAAGCATGGGAAGAATTAACTTACAAGATATTTTCTCAGTGTTTTGTTCTATGTACTAGTTATAACCTTAACGATACCATAAAAGGTTAAATGGCTGTCTGTTGTGTTGATCACAGTGGAAGGCTCATTTGAATACATTATAATTAGGCCTCTTGTTAGGGTAAGTAATAGGTCCTAAGAACTAGAATTATCTGCATCAGTAATTAAATTCTCCCTTTCACTAGCATAGGTTTGCTGTAGCTGTAATGATAACGTAAAATGTTAAAAGGTAATTTAAAAAATATTAATATAGCAGTGTGTAATTGGAAGTGAACTATATTTACTGTACTTGGAAGTTTTCTTCTAGGTAAAGATAACAATCCTTTCATTTTATCTTTATAACCAATAATCCCCTTTTGAATTTTCCATCTAGTAAAGTATAAAAATTGGTTATGCTGTGGGAATATTCAATTATATTTTATCTTACCTATTTAATATTTTCTAGCAGAGAAATGCATTGACCTAACATGCTTGGATTGTTCATATTTTTTCAGTTTCTTAAGTATGTAACAACTTGAATTTTTTAAGTTCATTGTTCAAATTAATAATTTTCTATGTAGAACAAGGGTTTTTTTCAGTTTTACTGAGAAATAATTAACACACATCACTGTAAGGGTTTAAGGCATACAGAATGTTGGTTTGGTTTACATATATTGTAAAATGATTACCACAATCAGTTCAGCTAACATCCCTCTTCTCATATAGATATAAATTTAAATAAAAGCAAAAGGAAAGAAAAAGGAAAGGGAAAGGAATTTCTCCTTGTGATGAGAACTCTTAGGATTTCATCTGTTAACAAAACTTTCCTGTGTTAACTCTAGTCATCACGTTGCACATTATTCCCTAGTACTTATTTATCTTATAACTGGATGCTTGTACCTTTTGACCACTTTTCTCCAATTCCCTTTACTTCCAGTCTCCTCATCTGGTAACCATAAGTCTGTTCTCTTTCTGTGAATTTTTTTTTAATTCCATATATAAGCAAGATCGTACAGTATTTGTCTTCTCTCTTTGACTTATTTCACGTAGCATGATGCCTTCAGTGACCATCCATGTTGTTGCAAACGGTAGGATTTCCTCATATTTTATCACTGAATAATATTGTGTGTGTATACCACATCTTCTTCATCCATTTATTTAAAGTGATGTAATCTCGATTACTCAAGTACTATATAGACCTCATAAATGGCTTTTTATCTGCATCTGCCCAATTCTTATTTGTTTAGCAGGAACCTAAACAATTTTCCTAAAATATCAGTTAAATCTTGAACTTTCTTATATTGAGTTACCCCTAAGGCAAAATTCCCTGACCAACATTTAAGACCTTGCATAAATAACTTCAAAATATCCAATCAACTGTATTTGTAAATAAGATTCAAATTTTAACTTTTGCTTTTTAGAGATATCTTCTTACTCTTTTCTGTCAGAATTGGGCTTGAACAAGGAAAAGGGGGGCTATCGTACCCTGGACAGGGTCCATTTTGCAGCAGGGCAATGAGGCCTAAATGTAGGTTAGTAGAAGATCAAATACTGGAATTGTGTCAAGTAGGTGTGACCAGGAGAATAGGAGAGGATGGTAGACAGGAATTGAAAACTTTTAGTAATTTGTTGAACATGTAACTTTTTGTGTGTTTTGAGGTCTAAATGAATGTCAGAGGGAACTATCTGAATTAGACTGTTTAAAAGATATCCACACCCCTCTTTAAGGGGATCATGGTGACTAGAGGCAACACAAAAGCAGTCTACCTATTGCCCCCTATAAACAACCACTACCAAAGTCATTGTGTATTATTACCTGGATGAAGTAGGGGTTCCATGATGGAATATTCTTATGAAAATGGGCTTAAGTTCTGTACGTTAACATCATGACTGGCTTGAAGAAAATCAGAAAATGATTAAAATTGAGATTTTTTTTTCTCTCCATCCTGACCATATGACCAACTTCAACACTTAAATTAGAATCATCCTCTGTTTATTGAGAAGAGCTTAGCCCAATGTAAAGTTTAAGGAACAACATTTTGAAGTTAGAGAACTTTAGGGCACCTGGGTGGCTCAATTAAATGCCTTTGGCTCAGGTCATGATCCCAAGATCCTGGGATCAAGCCGCATGCCAGACTCTGCTCAGTGGGGAGCCTACTTCTCCCTCTCCCTCTGCCTGCTTCTCTGGCTGCATGTGCTCTCTCTCTGTCAAATAAATACATAAAATTAAAAAAAAAAGTTAGAAAACTTTACAAAATGAAATGAGAGCAATTATCCCATTTTATGCCCAGAATGTGATAGGAAAATAATGGCTCCCCAAAATGTCTGCATCCTAATCCTCAGAACCTGTGAATATGTTACCTTACTTGGCAAAAGAAATTTTGCTGATTTTATTAAGGTTAGAGGTCTTAAAATGGGAAGATCATCCTGGATCTAAGCCAGTCTAATTACCTGACTTCTTAAAAGCAGGGGACCTTTCCCGTAGTCAGAGAGAGATGGCCACAGGTGAAGGATTCATTTCCCTGTGACTCATTCTGAAATGTAGGGCTCTTTATACAAGAACCAGAGAGAGGCCTTTAGACACAGGAAAAGTCAAGGTAACAGATTCCCCCTAGGGCATCCAATAAGGAACTCAGCCCTGCTGACCCAAGGTATCAGGCTTCTGACCTATAGAACTGTAAGATAATAAATTTGTATTGTTTTCAGCTACTAAATTTTTGTTAATTCTTCATGGCAGCAGTAGAAAACTAATACCCGTGCCAAATCCATTCCATTCTCCTGAATTTGTTCCTAATCTCCATCAGAGTGGTCTCACCCTTCTACTGCCCATCCAGGGCGCAATCATAAATTCAGAGCTTGGGTAAACCTTCCCCTTCTCTGAACAGCCCTCTCCTGTTACTCTAACTTCCACTCCTGAACCACAGTACCTGTAGCCTGCACCCCACAATGAAACCCGGCATCACTGTCTGAAGATTTTGTCCCTTTGACTTTTGCCGCCAGTCTAGGTTGTAAACATACCACACATATGATTTACCTTTTTGTGTGTCTACCAGAGCACCTGGAACAATGTTCATTTTGATTGCTGAAAAATCAGGTGGTACAAGAAAATAATTTTTTTCCAATCCTTTTGTTTAAATTTACTCTGTCGTTTTTATGATATTTTGTGATAAAGCAAATAATTGAAATACATTAGAAGATCAGTTCCATTTCTTTGGGAATATATGTTGGACTCAGTATTCTGAATTCACAAAAACTGGCCATGGAATTCCTCATATTGCCTTGTAGTTCATTAAAACAATTTTTCCAAAGGGTAATATGCTAAACTCACTCTCACTCTGAAACCCTCAATTTCATTTACATTCTTTAACATTTGAATCAAAATAACCACAAATTAGTTGCCAAACAAATCTAATTTATGATTTTAGCAATTGTGTGTGAGTCATAGGGCCAGTGTTTTTGCCCTACTTGTTACAAATTGTTTCTAATTGGAAAGTACTGTCAGCAGTAAAATATGAAGAGAAAAGCCACCAGTACTTTGAAGTTTATTGGATACAAATATTAGATGGGTTTTCCCATATTAATTTTGATGAGCATGGAGCTTAGTTGTTTTCTTTTCTTTTCTTTTTTTTTTTCCCTGCTTCAGTTTTGTCACCTCATTCTAGTTATGAAATAAGCTGGTGATTTGGGGGATATTTTTCAAAACCAGACCACTTCCTCAAGTAGAAGCTTTGTTCTTGTAAATAGATACAATTGTATTCATATGTTTGGTAGATGAATCCAGTGGTGTGCGTGTTGAACAGAATCTCTCATAAGTAGTTTCCTCAATTCTGTGGAATTTCACTCTTGAATTTGATCAATGGTGACAATTCAGTCTGAAAAATAATTTTTCATGATGACAGTATTTTTTCCCATAAACACACTTCATCTTGCATGCATGTACTTAATTGTGTTAGACAAGTTTTGGAGATGTTCACCATAGAATTATAAATTAACTCCATGAGTTATAACAAAACTCTTAACTATTATAAAATTTAGAACTTAGCACAAATGCATGAAAACATGGTCATGGATTTTAATTGTCAGAATTCAGAAGAATGAAGAAATTAAACAAATATAGGTCTTTCCAATTTACATTTTAAGGGATTTTTTTGTTTCTAAGATTTTATTTGAGAGAGAGAGAGAGAGAGCTGGGGGAGGGGCAGTGGGAAAAGGAGAGAATCTCAAGCAGACTACATGCTGAACCCAGAGCAGGATGGGAGACTCGATCCCATGACCCTGATATCATGACCTGAGCCGAAACCAAGAGTCGGACGGATGCTCAACTGACTGAGCCATCCAGGTGCCCTTACATTTTGAGTTTTTAAGTAAGTATACTGTAAGTCATATAAAAATGTATTTATGTCTAAATTAGCTGCATATGGATTTTTTAGTTTCTCTGTAAAATGAAACTTAAGATTGCTTTTTTTTTTTTTAAAGATTTTATTTATTTATTCGACAGAGATAGAGATAGCCAGCGAGAGAGGGAGCACAAGTAGGGGGAGTGGGAGAGGAAGAAGCAGGCTCATAGCGGAGGAGCCTGATGTGGGGCTTGATCCCATAACGCCGGGATCACGCCCTGAGCTGAAGGCAGACGCTTAACCACTGTGCCACCCAGGCGCCCCTAAGATTGCTTTTGAATATCAATAAAATTGGATTGTAATTATTATAAACAACTCCATTTACCCAGAAATATTAGAAAATTAGATTTTATTTGGCATTGTCTGTGATGAAGTATATCATCTGCTCTCATTGCTGTGTCAGACTGAAATTACCATCATTGGGAAGTTCTCAAAGAGAGAAATCCTCCTTTGACTGTGGAGGAGGGCTTTGGGGTGGGTGGTCAGATGAGCCTGAGGGGACTTGTATAAATTGTATTCCCTAAGGAATCATTACCTATTACTGGTAACACTCAGGTAAATGCCTTTTGATCAGGAGTAGCTGGAGGAGATTGGTCACTAAGAACACAAGGCTCCTACCAATGGGACAAGAGCATTTGTCAAGTCACAGCTGAAGTTGAATTAGTTCCCCACGTTGGATGGAAACTTTTCCTGCTGCCCTGAGATGTCTTCACATGTCAAAAAGTTCTGTCTGTAAGGATGAATAGCAGAGACCAGGGCTAAAAATACCACGCTGGGTTGGGAGGTGGATTAAGTGAAGGAGTGCCCCAAAGTGCTCTGTACAGCTCAGATAATGAGGAAGTTTTCATAAATGGAAGCTGTCATTGCATATGGTTAGTGGAAGGATGAGCACATTATCATCGTGAACAATAGAATGATTGTCATACTTAATGTCCTTAATAATGTTACTTTTCTCCTGAAATTGCCCATTTTAAAGTACCAGTCCACGTTCCAAACATTTACATCTCTCCCCAGGATTGCAGACAATGAGCCATAGTGCATATGGCTCCGTCGTGTGCAAATGCTGTGACAGAATGGTCAGTCCAGCTACATCTACCTCACAAACACAAGGAAAGCTCTCTGATTCCCCACATGCTGGCAGTCATGCACTCTAAAAACAATGGATCCCACCAAATATACATAGTATCACATGGCTACAGAAATACCTGTTACCAATTCTAGGTCAATGATGTTATTGGGAGCTTCATTTTTTCAATTTTTACATGTAAGTCTAACACTCCTATATATATTTGAAATAGTTAATTGTGATTTTTTTCTGATAATGACAATTCTAAGATTATTTTAGCCTAATTATAAAGAAAAGCAGATAAACATAAAATAATAAAAATAAGCTAAATAAATGCCTATAAATCAGAGGCAATTTTAAACATTTTCTTCTATGTGTGTATTCACATGTACACACACACACACACACACACACACACACACGCACCATGTCCCATAGTCAGAACCATATTAAATGTTATTTTGTAATTTTCCTTTAACAACATATTAAGGGAAATACACATGTTGGCATTATACTATACACACACATATATATACTATGTATATATATATATAGAAACATACTACATGTACACACAACATTCATAATATATATGCATTAAATATGTATGTGGTTAATAGCTATGCATGTTAATAGATGCATAGTGTTCATATTGTTTTCCTTTTTCTTTTTTTGAGAGAGGAAGAAAGCATGTGTGTGTGGTGGGGGAGGGGCAGAAGGAGAAGGAGAGAGAGAATCTTAAGCAGGTTCCATGCCCATTGCAGAGCCTCACATGCGACTCGATCGCACATCCCTGAGATCATGACCTGAGCCAAAATCATGAGTTGGATGCTTAACCAACTGAGCCACCTAGGTGCCCCTATAGTATACATATTCTATAATTTACTTAAATATTCCTTTTTTGATAAATGTGTACTTTCCATTTCCATGGTTATTAGCAGTGCAGCAATGCACTTCCTTGTGTAAACATCTTTGTACACATTTTTATTCTGTATGTACACTACAATATGTGTACACATATAGTACACATTGCTATTTTTGGAAGAATTCCTTGAAATGGAGTGGTTGGGCAAAGACGGTGCACTTTAAGATTTTGGGTACGTAATGCCTTTCACAAATCTGTTATTTATTTTTGTCACCAGTGACAATGTAGAGTCTTACAGTTTGTATGAGTTTCACTCTCTATTCCCACTTTTTCCTTCCTTCTGGCTACTGCTCATGAGATTCTCCTGAGATCCATTACTTTCCTGGCGAGTCACACCAGGCGTCTTGAGCATGCTTTCTTAATAACTCTTAGCTGACTCTTTCATCAACTTTGGGGACTCTCTTGCTGAACTACTTCATTCCTTAAGCCGATCTCATCTCATGCATATTTATGAAAATTACTTTTTAAAAGATAGTATGGAAAATAAAGATAAACACCACAACGTTAATGAATGTAATTTAAACTTTCTTTGCAAATAATAATGCTCATTTTTATTTGCTACATCGTAGGCTAAGTGCTGTATATGCATTACATGAACGATTAAATACTATTGTTAATATTTTTCTTTACAATAAAAAAAAGTGAAGCTCAGAAAATTTTAATTACTTTCCAAGGATCAATAGCCAATGAGTAGCATGTTTGGGCTTATATCCACAATTGTATGATTATAATTCTTCTCTCTTTCTCTCTGTCTTGTTTTTATTGTGATAAGAGCACTTGGTATCTATCCTCTTAACAAATTTTAAGTGTATAATAAGTTATTGTTGACTATATATGCAATGTTGTAAAGCAGATCTATAGGGCTTATTTATCTTACTTAATGGAAACTGTATGCCTATTGATTAATAACTCCCCATTTCCCCCTCCCATCAACCCCTGGTAACCATCATTCCAACGTTTGATTTTATGAGCAATTCTGTTCTCTTAACCACCATGATATACTGTCTGCATTTGGAGATTCAGAAACAAATTTAGGTCCTTGCCAGCCCTTCAAAGGCATGATTCTGAAAATTAATTTTACTGATAAATTACTTTGTAATGAAATATAAATTTAGATCAGAGTAAGTCTAAGTTGATCTTATATTATTTTTGAGCAAATAATCTGTTACTGAATTCCGTAATAAAAGGTTCTTGTTCATATTTTCTCCTTATAAAGATTGCAGACATTCTGTGAAAGATACCTAGTTTAGGATAATATTCACATAATTATGGTGAAGTCAGAATTTAGGCAAGCTTGTAAGAAACTCATTTCTGTACTTTTGTGACAGACTATTCTCTTTAGTGTGCATTGAATAACTGTTATGGCATAAGAAAGCACTGCAGATTCAGTTTCTTGAAACAGCCATCAACTTGGTAAGCTCAGGTTTATCTAAAGTCAGCTTTTCTAGCTTTTGCAGGTTGTCTGGGTGTATAAAACGTGATCTGGGCTCAGTTGGGGCAGCTTATCCAGGGCACTTCTGTTCCACCTATTTCTGTTATCCTTCTGAGACTAGTGGGTTAGCCCAGGCATGACCTTCTTATGGCAATGTCAGGAGCACCAGAGAGAAAATAAGAACACATAACATTTCCTACCCTTGCAATTGATGCATTGTTAACTCTGCCTCATTCTGTTGGCCAAAATACATCTCGTGACCTAACTCATAGCCGGAGGAAGAAAATAAATCAGTCCGCTTTGCGGGATGAACTGCAAGTTACATGGAAAAAAAGCATGAGGATAAGAAGGGAGGAAGTATGGGGGGCACTAGATATAAACTGCCACCAAAACAATTGCATTTAATTTGAAAATGTATTCTAGTTCCAAACTGAAATATTAATCTATATTCGATCATGGGATAGAATGGCTTTCTGATTTCCTGAGGGAGGGAGGGAGGGAGGGAGGAGATGCTGCAGACTTTGGTTTTGGTCAGGTGTTTTCTTCCCATAAAATGATATTGCTCATGTTCTTCAAGAACCTCTTGTGTGTCTCTCTGGGTTCAGTTTTCAGCACTGAAACCTCTCTGTGAGTGACTCATTAAACTAGTCACCACTGTATCCACCCACTCAACCTCATGCCACAGCCTCCAAATCTGTGGCTGCTGTGTCACGTAAGCATGAAAACGGTAGAATCCAGAATTCTCAATAAAATCTTCATGTTTAAGAAGAACATTTGAGAGTAATTGTCTGTAAGAAAAATAACTTGATTGCTGGGGAACCCGATCCGAAGGTGACTATTACTCACTCAGAGTGAGTTAAGCGGAAATTGGAGGAGGGAATCATAGCCTAGGAGTATGACTGAAGATAGAAAGCCGGAAATGTCTAAAGCAGCTGAGGAGGTGAACATAGTTTGTCTAAAAAGATAAGGCAGCTGAACAGAGTGAGAAGACATGAGCCAAATTTACACACACAAATAGTGGAAATAATCTCTGAGTATCCAGTTTGGGAAGAAGTGAGGGAGTTAATAGTGCTGTGAGTGGCTTGTGATGAGAGAACAAAGTGATTCCTGAGAGAGATCTGTAATGCTTCCAAGGTGTCAAAGAAGAGTTCCCTGGCCTTAGGAGAGAGGTATTTTTTTGTTTTTTTTAAATACCAGTTTGCCAAGAATGTTCTGGTTTTGGTAAAGGTTCAAACATAAAAAATTTTTGTTTGCTTGCTTGCTTGCTTTGCTTTGAAGACTATTTTTAAAAATATTTTGGGGCAGGGGCGCCTGGGTGGCTGTGTCAGTTAAGCATCTGACTCTTGATTTCGGCTCAGGTCATGATCTCAGGGTCCTGGGATCAAGCCCTGCATCAGACTCTGCTCAGCATAGAGTCTGCTTGTACCTCTCTCTCTGCTCCTCTTCCCCACCTCTCTCTCTCAAATAAATAAATAAATACAGTCTTTAAAACGTAACTGGGGCACCTGGCTGGCTTAGCAGGTGGAACGTGCAGCTTTTGATCTTGGGTTCATGAGTTCAAGCCCCTCATTGGGCATAGAGATTACTTAAAAAAAATGAATTAATAAAAAATAAAAACAACATAAGTGTAAAAATAAGTAAACAAAGCATAGTCAAAGGGACAATAATTGAAGTAATAAAGGGAAATGTGAAGTATTCCCAGAAAAGAGGCCCTTTGGCATGTAAATGGGAGGAAACAGTTTCTAATGGCATATAACTCTTTGCTTTGTGTTTCAGTCTGAGTAGAACCTGAAACAGTTTTAAGGAAATTATTAATATCTTTACATTCTTATAGCCAAAGTGTTCAAAATAATAAATATCTAAAGGCAAAGTGAAAAATCCAATCAACTGTCCACTCATGTTTCCAAATTCAAATATATGGAATGTTGTTTCTTAATTTCTGTGAGAAATACAGCTTGTTTTGATACAAATAATTCAATATCTATAGTTAATGTTTGTATGTTTTAATATTTTATTTTCTTAAATGTTATAATTTTACACAATGATCTCAATAATTAAGACCTCAATAGCTCATCCAATTTGACATGAAAATGTGAACTTTTGATTCGTAGAAACACTTGGCACAGTTGTTAAGCGTCTGCCTTCGGCTCAGGGCATGATCCCAGCGTTCTGGGATCAAGCCCCACATCAGGCTTCTCCGCTAGGAGCCTGCTTCTTCCTCTCCCACTCCCCCTGCTTGTGTTCCCTCTCTCACTGGCTGTCTCTCTGTCAAATAAATAAATAAAATCTTTAAAAAAAAAATCAAAGTATTCTGCATCAGGGTAGAAACTAAAGATAATTACAAATTCTGGATATTATTAATGTAACTTTAAATTCCACTTGTTCTAAATGTCTCATCTGTCTGCCTCTCCCCTATTGCCTACTATAGATAAAAGTCTGAGACATGTTACATCTCGTCCAGTAGTAACCATTAACATGCTATCACATGGGTATATCTGATAATGTAACAAGTTGCTGAAGGAATAAGACAATGGAAGTAATACTGGAAAGAGGTTTTGTCAGCATTTATTATACAATCTGATGTATGTTTCTCCTGTGAAAATGGCAAAAGTGGAATCCTTAAGATAGATGTTTCTGGGCACATGTGAATGTCTGCATACATGCGTCTGTGTGCATATGTATGTGCATATATGCACATGTGTGTATAATGACATAAGTACATATAGCCTGTATACACATATATGTATATATGTTAAGTAAGTTACATATATGTTATCTATCCACACATCATTTATGCATGTATGTATATATGTATTATGTATCTGTCATCTGTACCCCTTTTCTATTTGGGTAGGTAGTGCCATCCATTGCTTTTGTTGTCATGGGAAGCCCTGGGGCCCTGGGAAGTTCTGCCTCTATCTAGGAGCATTCTGTATTAACTTGCGGTTTATGTAATCATCTTTTATCCCCCCTCATCTTTTGTTACTAAAGAAATGTCATATCTTACAACTTCATCTCTGTGAATTTCAGTTTCCCCCCCCATAGAATGGAAATAAAAATATATATTGTAAAAGTAAATTTGAAATGTAAATAAAATAATGTATATTAAAATGGGCCACTGTTCACAATTACAAAAGTGAAATGGGAGAATTGAGAAAATGAAGGAACTAGGTTGACCATGGCTGAAATAGGAGTTCAACAGAGCAACCAAGGTGGTTGGTATGTTTTACATTTTTTTAATTGTCTTTAAAGTCTAGCTATTTGAAGTTTGCTAGAAATTATAATTCATCTATAATTTCCATAGATATTCCATATTTTATTTAAGGAGGTATCTGTTAAACTGTGCAATTATGGAGGGAAACCTGTGTACTAATAATATAAGGTATTGGCCTACGTGTATGCACATCCCTAAATCTCTAACGATGCTCTGGAGCTCCGGAGCACGTATACCACAGTGCGGAGATGAGGTATATGAATCGTAGTTTGCGTATGTTACTGCACTCATTTCTCAGACATTCTTACACACAACTTTCACCATTTCAGGCTCATACTCAAAACTTGCCAGATCTTTCTTTGCCTGCAGGGTAAATTACTTACTAGTTTCTTAGATTGTCATTGCGGGTTCTCAAGAGTCTGGCCACAACCCACCTTTCTGATGTTATCTCCCACTTCTGTCCAGTAAGATTCTGTGCTTCAGTCCAGCTGGCCTAGTCATGCCACCCACGATTCCACAGTCAGCATCTCACCTTTATTTTTGCAGGTTTTTTTCTTCCTACCTGGGATGACTTCCCAGCTTGTCCAAAGATTATACATCCCAATCCTTTAAATAACATGTCTACCCTCTATATGATGGTGTTTCAGAATCATCCTAGCCCATGATTATCCAGCTGTCATCTGAAAAACTAATACCTATATTACTAATTTTTGCTAGTAGAAAATTATTAATTTACTAATTAGTAATAAAATTTGATATTGCTTTCTGTTAGTAAAGGTATACTTACTTGACTAATATAATGATTGTTATAAAGAAGACTATTAGGTTGGTAAGCTATAAATTTTTATAAAGTAATATAATATTTGCTGAGTTATATTGTTACTCTCTTACCACACATGTATGTATTCACAACTTATAAAGAATGAAAAACAATGTTAGTTGACTAGTAAAACATCATATTATTACTTGAGGACTGTACTATTATGACTTCTTATAACCACAGTGCTACATTGTATCCTCTGAATAACAGGAACTCAGGAAAAAAAGCTTTTGCTTTTGAATGACTTACAGTTGGTACTGACCTATACCTGTAGAGCTTTTCTATACAAGTGTAACGTACCCTTTTTCAGTACTCCTACCTCTTATTCTTCCGTCTGGTTGCCATCATCTCTTACCTCCACTGAACTTACTGCTTTCACTTTTGCCTTTATACTGTAGTCCCCCACAGCAGCCAGAACAAGTATTTTAAATATCAATATGATAATTTAATTTCATTGCCAAACACTTCAGTGGCACTCTTGCATAGCTTAAAATAAAATTTTGACTTTGTACTTACGACCTTCATGTTGCCTCAGACTATCTCTGACCTCTCCTCCTGCTATTGATTCCACCTGAACGAAGCCGGCTTCCTCACTGCTCCTGGAACATGACAAGGAATGTTCCATGACAGATATCAGCATTTGTCTTCCCTCCCCCCCATCTCACATCCCCACATCCTTAGAGAAGCCTTCCCTGACCAGCCTAAAGGAAATAATCCCCATCCTTCAGTATCTACTCACACTGCTTTATTTGTCATTATGACAGTTACGACTACCTAACACTGTATTTCTTTGGTCATTTGTTTATTATCTGTTGCCACTTAAAAGAATGACATATTTTTGAGTGTAGAGTCTTTATTTTATTCACCTTTTTACTCACAGGATCTGGATTGCCATCTAGCATATACTATATGTTCAATTCATCTATTTTAAACAAATCAATTCACATTTTCAAATACCTAGGTTAGAAACACACACATGTCCTTTCTAGTTTGCAGAATGAGGGTGTTAAATATGGTATTTATATAAGACTGCCTGCTCTAAGCATCCAGAGATGAGGCTTTTCTTTTGTCCCAGGTCTGCAGCTTCTTTGTAAAGGCTCATGAACACTGTGCATCTCAGTGTCTCTTCATGAAACAGTGACAAATATTACTTGCCTTTGTTCTTATCACTTGGTGTCATGAAGCTGACGAACAAAGTACTTTAAATATCAAAAGTCATTTTCAACAGTACATTATTAATTTCTGGGCCTGACTAAAAATGATTCTTCTACTTGATTCCAAAGAAAGATAATAATATACATTTGGTAAAAATCCCCTAAAAATAAGTCTATATGGAACACAGGATATTAAAATGCATTCTTCCTAAAAAAAAGTTCCCAGACATACTAAACTTGTAAAATGTCTGGCTCTGAGCTGGTTTGAGGTTTTGCTTGGACTCCAAATATAGGTTTCTGTATTTTATGTGTCCATCTCTATAATTATTGATTTCCATTGGGATGTAGTCTTGGCCAAGTGAGTTTATTGTTTTCAGTGAGAACAACAATACTGTAATTCTAAATGTGATAAATTAACATTGTATTCTGATGATAACTTCAGTTTCAGGGCTGGATACATACTTGAAGGAAAAAATCTAAAGATACATCATTGAGATAAAATACAGTAACTATGTAGACACAAATACAGAGAGAAAAAGAAAATACACAAAAATACACACACACACACACACACACACAGGCTATATAATAACTGAGGTAAGATCAATATAAAACAACAATAGCAAGAAAGTAAACAAAAATGAACATGTTACCTAAATTCTTAACAACTTCTAAAAAATACATAATTAACACATATTCTTAGTATCAAGTGCTTCTTTTATAATCATTTGGCCACATCTCTGAGAAAACATGGAAGTCAGTGTCTTGAGAAATAAAAAAATCTCCCAATATAAAATCCATGGATTTTTATTTAATAACAAGATTGTGAAAGTATTATGTAACTTCAGATGCTGCCAAAAACAAACAAACCAAAAAAGCCCATACAATTAATAAATCCAAATCCAAATTCTGACCTGCTGACGTGATATTTCAGTGTTCCAGAAAATAACTGCCTTGGTTGTAAAATGATTTTTGTCTTCCTAATCCTCCTCACAAAGAAAAATAAACATGCTTTGAATCACAATTCATCAACAAAAGACAATGGTTTAATTCCATAAGTAAGTTTAACATATAAGTCACCTTCTATTGGGTTGCAAAAAAAAAAAAAAAGTATTACATATAATGGAAAAATACTGGGTTCTAGTCAGAAACTCACTGTTTTGGTGAGCGAGATTCACTAAAAATACAATAAATGAACTTCCATTGTGTTCTTGAAGTTGTAAAGAAAAATGGACTTTTTGAGGTTTACACTATATTTAAAAAATATTTTGGATTGTTAGCTATACATAAGCTTAAATATTTTGTCATGTGTTTCATTTTTCATACCACCTATAGCATTACATTGTGCTCCCTTACTTACTGGAGTAAACCATAATGTCCGAGAGAGCATTAATTCTGCTTCAGTGATGTTTTTTATTTTCAGTACTTTCCATAGAGTATTTGTAAAATTACTACACACTTATTGAACATATTGCTACGAAGGTCCAACACTTTACAAACCCAAGATTTCTTAGAGATCCCTTTAAACAAACATGATTGTAGATTTGACTGAGGGAAATTGAATGGCTCCCAAAGAAGTAAGACCAATCTCTTTAGCCTAATCTCTTCTTTCATACTTGGATTTCAACCTACATTTGCAACCTGACTTCTCTCTTTGTAGGTAGGTCTACTCATTATTCCAGGTGTATCTCTTGCTTTCCCACCTATATGTTTCAGTTCCACTTCCGTCTGGAATGTTGTTTCTCTTCCACAGGCCCTATCAAAAAGCTTAGACTCTTGTGAAACCTTAATTCAAATCTAGTTTTCTCTCTCCGAAATAACTGGACTAGCTGGAGATAGCTAGACTAGATCACCATCTTTTTTGAACATCTGTAACAAATCTGTCTTTTGAATGTCCACAGAAATTTTTAGCAAAACTATCGTTTCACAGTTATATTATAAGAAGGTATGTTTGATTTATGCACATTACTCTTTAGATACATTTTAGAATTCTCAGAGACATAAACACACATTGTATAGATTGTTTTGGAGAGTTTACAGGTTTAGTTTAAGAAGACTTCTGTTTAAAAACAATTGTACATCACCGAAAATAAAACAACTAGCATTTACTGGCCTGTTTCTTTAGTTGGAAAATTTAATAATTAGACTAAATTATGGAGATAACCCCATAACTGATCATTTCACACATAACCTATACATTGATATATTACTAGAAAATGTCTTTTACTTACAGTCCACCCCTAGTTCCTAAAAGGATTTTCCTGCCAATTGCTTTATATATCCTGTGTTGACAGGGTCTGAACAGGGAGAAATGGAGAGCAGGGTTAGTAGATTAATGGACGTATTTCATAGTTATTGTCAAGACCTTGGACATACTGCTTAAGCTCTCAGGATCTCAATTTGCTCAAAAACAAAACTTGGAATGAGATGAGCCTACTTTATAAGTTTTGTGGGGGTTTTGTTGGGTTTTTTTGAATAGTAAATGATTTACATGTAAATTATTTAGAGTATCAGCCTGCTTAAGAACTGTAAGTTTCTGCCATCATTAAATGAGTGCACAATGAAAAATCCTACATAACCAAATAAATGATTTTTTATCATATTTATGGTTAGTTTTGGTTAACAGTTTACCTGTTGGTATGCCTGTTATCTTAAAATACCTAGAAAATGACATGTGGATATGCACTGAACAGAAAGGCCTTTTCTCAGTTGTTGTTTATGGATGAACTGAGTGAGTCTCTTGAGAGAGCCAAAGTAATTCTGCCTTGGAGTGCTCAGCTATTGAGGCAGAAAGAATATGTGCTCCCTGTTCTTGCTAGCTTGGGCTTGAAGCATGGTTGTACCCTCCAGAGTCGTACTGGGTGAAGTGAGAATTGGACATCAAGGATGCATTTTCCACTATGCTACTTTTTTTCAGAAGCTTAATTGATTAATAAAGAGGAGAAATCTACTGTATTAGTAAATATTGATCATGTCATCATAATTTACTTTATTAATATCACACTTTTGTACCACTTACTACTCTTGTAATTGTTTGTTTAGCATCTGTTTCTCCACTAGACTGTCAGATTAATAAGAGGGATGATATATTTTTGCTTTACTTAAAACTAGGTTCCATGGGCCTGCTTTAGGTCTGTGCATCTCTGAGGGTCTTAATAATTATATAATGAAGCCAATTTTCATTATTGGAGCACTGCAATGTACTACTCTGGCTATTTGTTAAATCTGATCATAGGGTACAGTGAAATCAATAACTAAGGGATATGTAGGTCTTTGATACATAATAAGAGCAAGAATCTTTTAATATTTTAAAATAAAAATTTGTCTGTGATGGCTTCAATGCAAGCTTTCAAAAGGCAGTGGAAAAGCCTTCATTTTTTTTTCCCACTAGTAACTATAATATTCAAATAAAGTAATTGAACAGTGGTATCCCTAATAGCTAGTTTAAATTAAATAACCATGTTTTATAACTGTGTTATAATTATTCAAATGTAAATTATCATATAATTTAAATATTGTAATTTTATCTTAACCAAGATAAAATATTTCAAATATGAGCTAAATTAATGATACCAATCACAGGTTCGTTATCTCTTCACAATTTCTCAGAATTACTTATCATACCCTTACAGAAGTATTATTTTATGATGCTTATATGGATCTCACTAACAGAGAAGTGTCTGGTTCTGGTTATTTAAAAAAAAATATGTGAAATATGTCATTCATTTACGAAAAACTTCAATGAAGTTGTTCCCAAAGGAAAAAATATGCAAAATGTGAATATGATCAATAACAAGGGGTAACTTGAAGTCACCTTTGAAGTGTAGTCCCCAGTATGGATAAGCCTATCAGTGATCAAATAACAGAGTAGGGGGCATAGTCAGCTGTAGTTTGAAAAGAAGAGTCTTTCCAAAAGTGAGGGACTGCTTTAGGGAATACTTTCTGGAGATTAAGAGATAAAAGTCTGAAGCCCAGATTCACCACTTAAGTTCTGGGACTTGGACCAAGTTACTTAAATTCTTTCCATCTCTTTTTCAAGTAGAAAACTGGCATAATTGGAATAAGTGCAGAGAGCACAAACCCAGAGTCCTCAAACTTGGACTATTCTGAACCATAAAGGCACCAAAAGAATAAATCTTTTTTCTGGTTCCAAACTCTAAATATGTATGGGATTCCCTTCCAAGCATGAGTGTTTCAAGAAACTGGGTAAAATAATCATCTCTAGCTCCTGGGCTGAAGGAGACTCTGGTATGTAGTACTCTTCCTTGGCATGTCATTCACTTTCCTGTGGTGTAGATTCCACCGAAGCACTCCTCAGTTCTCACTGCAGGGTTGAACTCACTCTTTCACCTCTACCTCTACTCCCAATTGTATTTATATAACTGTATTTTTTTTTATTTCCCTTTGTAGTGTCATAACCAGGAGGTAATGGTAACGCAGGATCCCATTGCCGGCTAGTAGGAGTAGAGTTAGTACATATCACAGCTGGGATGGAGAATGGTCACTCTGCTCGTTCCAAGGCATTTGTGTTAACTTTTTAACTGCCCTCATTCTTGTGGTCTAAAGAATGCAAACAATTCCACAATTCCACCTCATTTTTCCCCCCTTGTTCTGTGTTTTTTTTTTTTTCCCCTCCCTCCTCAATGTCTCCCTGTGTCCTCAGGGCCTGCCTGACCTGAACCTTTTATTCAGAACTTACCTCTTTCAGTTCCAGAAGTTACTCTCGATTCTTTTTTCCTTCTCTTCTATATTAAATTTTGCCTCTCATCCATAACTATTACTCAAAAACAAAACAAAAAACAACAGCGTAGTAATGTTAATAGAAAATTGATTTTTGCTATTTGGAAAGATAATAAATATTTAGGGTCTTATGTCACATAATAAAATATATCTTGGGTGACAAAATGCTTCGTTTTTTAATGCCGTAAGAAATATACTTTTAAAATTTGGTGGCTAACATAATTAAATGTAAAAAAAGTCAAGTGATTAAAATACTAGAAATAAAGAATAATAAATGTATCTTAAATCCAAAATGGTGATGAATGGCTAAGTTTAAATGACAAGAAAATACTGTAAAGAAAGAATTAATGCTTGATAACACAAAATTAAAAGTTTGTATTTGAAAAAATTGTTTTAAGTATTTATCTGTTTAGCCAATGTTGTATGCAAACTATAAATTAAGAAAGTGTTTTCAGGGGAATATGACAAAGGAGTATGTTAACATATAAAATTTCCTAACGTAGAAACTTATACTTTTTAAAAATTATTGAGGACACTAAAAGGTTTTGTTTATATCTGTCAATATGTACCGTAATAGAAATTAAAACACATTGAAAAATATGTATCCATTACTTTATCTAAAATTGCAATAAACTAATCACATGTTAATACAAATACATACTATAATGAAAAAAAATTTCTAAAACAAATGAGTGAGAATGTAGCAGTGTTTTGTATTTTTGAACATTTCCTTAATATCTGGCTTTGTAGCTGGATTTTCATATCTGCATCTTTATTCAATCTGTGGTGATAGCACCCATCTGTAGCGTCTGGAAGACAACACTGTATGCTCATCAGAAAATGAGAGTAAAAGAGGCAGATTATATCTTCATGTTATTTTGAAAGTAGTTTTGACCTTGCAGAGCCCCTTAAAAGTTCCTGAGGGTCACATTCTGTAGATCTGTACAGTCTGTAGATCGCACTCTGAGAACCATTGTCCTCAACCAGTCAGGGCCTTACCAGGAGTTGGGATTAATATTCAGTGTCACAAAAGCGGCATGGTTGCTGTATAATTAAGCAGGACTAGACTGGGTATGAAAGTAACAGTCACAAAGTTCTCCAAACTATAAAGTTTAGTGATATAGCCATCCAAATTAGGTTAATTACATTAGTTAAATGGAAACATGCTTACATTATAAAATAGAATATAAAAAGATACAAAATTGTATGTTTTAATATCCATTAAAATATCTGCAGACACGTTTTAAAAATTACTGGAGCAGGAATAAATAATGCTGTTAAAACTTTTTTTTAAAAAAAGCATTGGGGAACTGGAAGAAATGCTCCTCAGAATTACCAGTGATTGCCTTTGGGACATGGATGTGTGTTTCCAAATGTCCAACAGTGCAAAGAGTGAGAATCCAGTCTCCATCTCCTGGGCTATTATGGAATTTTAGGCCCCTGAACTGTTTTCTCTCAGGGTTCCTGTTTCTCTCACTTAATGAATCAATTCTTTGTTGGTTAGAATTAGGTCCAGAGTAGTCATTTCCCAAATAATTCATTTCCTTTATCTTTGATGGATGGAATTTTCAATAAGGTGTGTCAGGAACTTGTCAGATGATGTGACTTTGCTGAAAGAGAATTTCAGCAGATGTCTATAACTGACTCTCCCATTGCTACTCTGTTTGGCTTCTGAGGCAGCTCGGTGATCTGTGTCAGGTCACATCATCCATTTCCTTCCTCCGGCTGTTGCTCAGTGGTATACTCCCACACTGCTGTTTAGTTTGTAACGTTCCCATTTTTTCGTCATCTATTTGATGTACAGCATGTTTCCCTACCTAGATTAATGAATGAGCATTTCTTTTGGGCAGGTGCCCTGCAGGGCTCTCTCTGCCTGCTCAGTCCCTCGGGGAGCCCACGCTCTGGGACTGGGTTTTCAGAGTGTGTCTCTGACACTTGGTAGGTTTCCATAGCAGGGTCTGCGGACACACTGATTGCTTCTGAAGAAACCCACATGAAGCAGATGGGTGCACATATATAAAGTTTGAATCAAGGAATTCATTTGATTTTTGACAGAAGTCTCATGAAGTTCTTAATTGTCATATTCTTAAAATGTGTTCAAGTACTACTGAGTTGGTTTGCTTGTCTCAGCCAACATTCTTTTATGCTATAATTTGTTTCAGTTAACCCATTTTCTTGTACTTGGACAATTTACGTTTGCTGTTTGAACTGCATTTTTATCTTTCTGGTCTCACATTTTTATGTGCATCCCTAGTATCCAAAAAATGTGTAAGTATATCACGATGAAAATGTAAAATTACCTATGAAAATAGTGTAGTTCCATGTAAGTATATAAATACTAATCATTTACAGAATTTTTTATAAATATAAAAAGGCATTCCGTATGCACTGGGCACATGAAACTTCAAGGGTGTGAATTTTTCTGAGAAGCTGTACCCGAAAGTGAGATTAGGAAGTATGATGAGGATGATCTCACAGCAATATATTTGCTCTTGGTCACCATCAAATTTGTTGTTATGCAATTCTGTCAAATAGCATCCTTTCTGATGTTTTTATAACAAATGCTCAAATAGGCCTACCAGTATTGTTGGTGGACCTATAAAAGCCTGGAATAATGATGAGAAAGTTAAGATTTGTTAAGCACTTATTACGTGGTTGGCATTGAGAATTATCTAATTCTTTCAACACCACTGTGACATAGGCACTATTATTATTATTATTATTATTATTATTATTACCCTTTCATGAATATGATAACAGAGTCTTGGAGGAATTAAATAACTTATTCAAGGCCATCCAGATCTTTAGTGGTGAAGGAAGGACATTTCTCTCAGAGATTCTCTTCAGACAGCCCATTCCTAATCATTAAATATATCATATAAAGCTACAGAAATATTACTATAAAACAAGAGAACAAACAAAGCAAAAAAGAAGAAGAAGAAAAAGAAGAAGAAGAAGAAGAAGAAGAAGAAGAAGAAGGGAAAGCCTAGAGCCAAGCTCACCTTCTTATACTCTCCTGTGAAGTTTTTGCATAGGAAGAGTGAAGTACACACACAGCCGCCTCCCCCAAGTCCTTCAGTCAATGTCTCAGGCCTAACCCTGAAGATGCATTTTTGACTCTGTCATTTGTATTCACATGAGTTAGCAATAGGAATTTTTCTTGGGATTCTCCTTGCTCAGTGCACTTTTCCAGAAGGCTTAGCCTCCTACTCTATGTCATGAGATTCATCATTATCAGGGCATTGTTAGTTAATGATTCTCCTATTTTATATGAATTCTTCTTCCTAATGATGCCTATTTATTCTTTTTCTTTGAATATAAACTATTGCTTCATATTTAAAAGACCTAATCCCTATGCTTAGTAAAAATAGGTGTATTTATTTACATACATGCCTAGCTCCTTTGCTCCAGTGGTAGAATTTCCCCTCACTGTGCCATAGCTGTTCATATTTTAAAATTTTTTCTGTTTTGTTATTTTTATTTGTCCCTGCCTATCATTTAGGAATGTTATAATCACTGGTTTCTACTTTACATCATGTCTCCCAATGAATAAGATATTCTTTCTTCCAAGTTGTGAAAGTTTGTTGAATCCGTTGACCTACACTCCTGCGAGACAAACTCTCTCAGCACTTCATGAGAGCATGCTCCTAATTAGCCATCCCTCCCCTGGATCATAATCTCCAATAGAACTCACAGCTCCTGGAGTTCTCCTTGGTGGCTACTTCAGAAATTGTGAAAAACAGCTTTTTTTTTTTTTCCCCAAGACCTAGTTCTTCTAAACTCTAAAGGCCCCTGCTTATATTTTAGGGTTTTTCTCTTCTTTTCTTTTCTTTTCTTTTCTTTTCTTTTCTTTTCTTTTCTTACTAGTTTCTGATATCCACAGGAACCAATTAACACTAATTAACACTAGCCTTTGAAAGTCAATCAGTTTTACACCACCCAAAAATTGGAGCACAAGATCTCTAAGAATTATACAAAATTAATTAAGCCCATCTTCTATGGAAAAAATAAATTGGCCAAATCTAGGAAGTTTTTTGTAGGAGATCTGAGGTCTTATATTTTCTTCCTGCCTCTGTGGCTTGACCGCCCCTGCCAAGAAAGGAAATTACGTTGTTTTTCTCTTTATAAAACTAACCCATTGCTCTCTGTGATGATTAAATACATTTCTTTCTAATTAACTTCCTGGTTAATTTCTTACACTGATTGTGAAAATTTTTCCTAAAGTTACATGTCTTTACCATCTTTGTTTCTGGTTATTAGCATATGCACTGAAATAGTATCACAAAAATCTCTTTTGCCTTTCCTGACATTATTACGTACAGTGATACCTCTTTTGTATCATTTTTTTCCTTCAGTCCTTTGATAGTGGCGTATTTGTTTACCTGGTGTCCTCATGTCTCAAAATTTACTGTCAATTACATTTGATGTGGGAAAGAATGAAGACAACCCAGTTCTAATTTTGTTTTGAACAATTTAATTTCTTTCCACTACTGCTGAATATATGACAACCAAACTAGAATATGCTGTTTTGCCTCATTCCTATTGTTTGCTTTCTGCCTTATCATAGTTTTAGAGCAAAAGCTAAGTATACTTGTATAGCTTAAAAGGACTGTTGAAAACTCTCTCTCACGGTAAAATTTGTACAAAGCATATGAAGTTGCAGAGCATTTCAAGTATTCAGGCTAAAAGACAAAATATAGAAAAAACATATATTAAACTTCTAATTCCTGATAACAAAAGTTTTAAAAAGATATTTATAGCTGTACATTTTTAGAATTCAGCGTTAGTTTTAGTCCGTGATCTCTGAAACTTTAAAGGGTTATTTAAACTTGTAGACTATTTTTAAAAAGATTTATTCATTTTTAGAGAGAGAGCACATGGATGGGGAGGGAGGCAGAGGGAGACAAGCAGGCTTCCCACTGAGCAGGAAGCCCACTGAGGGGCTTGATCCTAGGATCCCAAGATCTTGTCCTGAGCTGAAATAAAGAGTCCGATGCTTAACCTACCAAGCCATCCAGGTGCCCCTGAATAGTGACTTTTTTTTTTTAACTTTTAGAATAACATGCATACCTGGAATTTCAGAATGTATCCCTTTTCCAACATCATAAAAAACTTACATATTATTGTGCAGGCTTATCAAAAATAAATGTTTTATCATTTTAAAACTGTGTTTCATAATAAAATAATTCTATTATTTGTATATACTTAAATTGAGGATATTTCAAAAATCAAAATAAATGAAACAATTAGACTAAATGACTCAAATGAAATCCTCTTATAGCCATACTTTTAGCAGGTGCAAAACTTATATGAAAAACAAACAAAAAAAAAGCAGACTTTGAAAACTGCATATTTTTTTCATTAAAATGCATGTTGTAAAGGTCTTGATTTCACAATGATTTAGTTTTACTTTATGGAATTCAATTTACATTCGCTTAATAGGCTTCTACTAAATCACCAGTTATAATTAAAAAGCACATTTCAGAAACTTTGATGTTTAAAGATATATTTATGACTACCTTGTAGGGTCCAGGCCATTTTCTTGTAATATAGACTAGGTTAAAAATTAGGGCCCTGTTTATACTCTTGGAATTAGGGTAAACTCAAACAAATAAGGTCTGCTTTTGAAATCAATTATAACATATATATTGGAAGAAGTAAAATTAGTTAGCATTGAGGTACAATAAATAAATAGCTATCTTACTGCTAAATTGTCTTTTTAAATGGCAAGTTAAACTCATTATATTGCATAGATTATAACATCAATACGAGCCAAGTTTTAAAACAAGTTTTAAAACACTGAAATAAATTTCAAAAGAAAAACATGATTTTAATATTTAAAAACCTATGTCATTTATTGTGCACAATGGGTAAAGAAGATCTGTAAAACATAATGCATGGATGGGAAAGGTTGCAAAGATTTGTATAGCATTGCTATTTCTTGTTAAAGCCATTTCTGGAGGCCTTAGCTATTTCCTTTCATTCTAGGATATTTCCATTTATTTCCTTTTATAGTACTCATTACACAGGCCATGAGTACTTCAGACCAACCAGGTTTTTCATTCACATTTTATTGACCAGGGAATATATAGTAAGAAATTACATTCTCAAGCACTTACAAATTGGTCTTTTATTCCTGGTCTTTTTGTTTAAAACATTTTAACTTGGACTTATATATTTTTTAGCTTTCTTCAATTTCCTTAGTTTCATCTAGACTTAGCAGACAGAAAATGTTCCAAGTGGAAACAATATAATGTGAAACCTTGATCAGATTTTTAAAAATACAGAAAACACCAAAAAAAAAAAAAGAAAGAAAGAAAATGACATGATGAGACTGAGAAATTGTGGTGAGAATAATTTAAAAGGTAGTCATTGACTTGATAAATTAAGGCTTCTAGAAAGAAAAAAAAAACATTTATGTAGTCTGGCTATCTAAATATTATAGAATCAATCTATATAAATATGGTATATATCTATACCTGAATATAGGTTAAATTTCTAGTTGATCAAATGAATGAAATCATCTTATCCTACAAAATGGGTGAGAAATTGAGCAGAGCCAAGGACTTCAAAAGCAGCTTTGTTTTTGTTATTCTGAAGTTGTGAAACACTGGAGACTTGTTTTCTGGTTAAAGCAGTTGTTTCTACTCTCATATTATAGACCTTCTAATTTAGGGAATTCCATTCTGTGTACTTAATTTCCCTGAGAATCTTAACTGGAAATAATCTGTGTTGTCCTAAGCCAGTCATGAAAGTCTGGTATGCAGATGCTATGTTTTATTCTAATGAAGTTACAGTGGTAGATAAATTGATTTCATGACTTGGTGGGAAGGATAAAATTTGCTATGATAAAAAGAACAATAAAACCACACTTCCATATCATTTTTGGTGAAATGACATGATTTTAGTGATTCTAAGTTATTGTTATCCCCTCCATTTCTCTAGCAGTATCAACTATGCATATTTGTTTCTTGTGGTGGCGCATACATAACATATTGACTCAGAAAATATGACATTTGTAAAGAATCATATCTAAAAGGGCCAGCATCAAATTCTTTCTTGGACAAAACTGGAAAAAAAAAAATGATCTAACTGAAAGAGTAGTTTTCCCCCTCCTGCCCCAAAGGCAGAAAAATCCCAGCGGTATTGTTTTGTCTCTATCCATGTTTGGCAGTATAAAACCTATTGTGCAGATGATTTAACATTCATTTACTGTCTCTTAACTGTATGTTTTGTTGTTCTTGTTTTAGAAAAATCTGCTAAAAGACAGTGTATCAAAAATACTGGCAATTTAATGCAGATTTAGGAAAGGAATAGAAAAGGGAGGAAAGTGGAAATTGAATGGGTGGGATAATGGTACAGAGATACACACCTTCTTATAGTTAATAGTGAAACCTATTTTAAAATGCTATATCTCTCATATAAAAAAGGAAATAAAAAATGGTTTGTTTAATAAGAGAGTAAGTTCAGAGCCATCTTAACGCTTAAGGAACTACCATTAGCTGAGTTGAACACAAATCTTTGCTCTAAGTTTTCTTAGCTGTGTAGATCAAGAAAAGAGTAAGTAATGACTTCATACAGAGGGAAATACATTGCCATTGCTCTTTAGTATTTCCTTTTATGTCCAAGAACTCTCTGGATTTATTACGTCATTGTAAGTTTTGCTTTAAATTTTAAATGTTTATAATATCATTTTGATGAAATTTTATTTTCAGCTAGAACATGGTGACATTTTTATTTCTCTATTTTTTCAGAGCATTAAGCTTATAGCATATGACTTGAGAGTAAGCATTAGTGTGTTGAGATAACATATGTTCTCAATAGGTAACTGACACATAAAAGAAGAAAAATGTGATTTAATGAAGCAATTTCAGAATTTGTAACTTAACATATGGTTTGAGAAGAGGATAAAATCAATAAACAATGTGGACCTGCAAGCTCACAGACAGAACTACTTCTTAGGTTAGATTCCATATTTTATGACATTTTAATGTTGTGATCATTGAAGCTTTCTTATTCTCTCCCAAAAATATGCTATGGAAAAAAGCAGCATTTCAGAACTTGATGTCCATTCTATAAATAGCATATCAGGTCAGTTTCTCTTCTAATAGGACAAAGAAAATGAAACACTTTTCCCCCATATTTTATATTAATTCACTCATCTATGTTGAACTATGCTTTACCCATCTGAATTTTTATACCCACTATATAATATATGTTATGTAGGATCACAGAAATATATTAGGTATCTGGAAAATATATGAAGAAATAATTTATCTCATAGAGAAGAGGCTCTTATGTTAAAACTTGTTTCTAGATCATTTTCCTTTTTTATTTCAGGATTTTCTGAGAACTGGTACAATTGATGACCAAACCCCTAAAACACTTCTATTATATTACAAAAGAAAGAAGGATGTTATATGTGTATGTGTGTGTGTGTATGTGTAGTACACACATATTTGTTACAGATTAATTTGATACTTGTCCTTACCAATCCAAACTTTCTTACCCATTAGATTCCCATAAGTGACATATCAGTCTCCCTTACTTGATCTCAATAAATATTTGTGGATATAATGAATATAAATGAGTAATGTAGCCGTCTGATGCCAGCTTTTATTTTCTGATAGTCTCAGATGTTTTTCAGGATGCAATAGCATAGTGTTACAGAAACATATTATCCTCCCCATCCCCCGCCAAAACTATAGTCATGTTAAGTAACCATGTCCTTGAGACATCCACATTCATGTGGTCTTGGCCCTTAGAATGCTTCTAGCAGCTTCTAGCCTTATTATAGAAAGAGGTTTACTTTAAGTATGTAGTTGAATTTTTGAGTTCTATTTATAACTTCTAGAATAGGGAGGCAAAAGATATCCTGCTGGGTCATATTAAAGATCAGACACTCTCAATTTCTGATGTAGTATTTGAAAAAGGAACTGAAAATTTGGGGAGCAGTTTTTCAGAGGCCTTTCCAAGATGTGGTATTACTAGAGGAAGCCAAACAAGGCTCTTGGTCTGTGTAACGGGGAAGTGGGCATTATGTGTGGGAAGGATGGGAGAGTGTTTTGAAGGCCATCTAAATAATTAGGAATGTTGACTTGTCTTTATATAAGTGCTATGAATAAATGTTCACCTTATACATGCTTCTAATTCTGACTATCTAAAAAAATACTTTCTAATATGTTACTTTAAGGTATATATGTGTGTTTGTGAGAGAAAGTGGGGGGGGAGAGACAGAGAGGGAGATGGTGTGCACACATATGTTTGCACACATGCTTTCCTGAGTTCGTGTAACTTTGTCTTTACGCTCCTGATCTTCTGTCTTGAAAATAATCTGGCTTCCAAGGAGGATCCAACATATACACAACCCATCTGCACTCTCTTTTCAATCACTAACAATTCTTCAAGGACTCCAAGTGTCATGCTTGAGAAGTTGACTGCATTTCAAAGGTTCTTAAATTTTTTTGAAAACAATAAATGAGAGATAAAGACAACTGAGTAATGCAAGTTATAAAAATAAAATAACAACCATGGTAATTAAGGATTTAGGTGCTTGATGGCAGTTTTGCTCTGAATCATTCTTCGGTTACTAAGCAGCATTATTAACGATACTTTCTAAGAATTCCAAATTTAGACTTTAACATGGTAGAGCAGACACTGTATTTTTAAAAAAGATAAATGAAAAATAAAGGTGAATATATTAATTGGTATATGTTTAATATGGGAGAAATACGGAATGCAAAGACTCCAGTAAAAATGTCTGGGCAAGTGTAACGGAGGTCATTAGCTTATGATTTTCATGGTGTACATGTCCAATCACAAAGAATATATTTTTTGCAGTTTTTAAAAAATGAAGTTACCAAACACATAAAACTTCCGTAGGATTAAATGTATATTTTAGATGTAGTGATTGCTTTCAGTGGAAAGTTACTGCTTTATGTATTTTTAAAAGGATCCTACTATCTCAGTCTCCACTCCCTGCAAAGTGCTTGTTCCGGCCCTATTATATATCAGGCACTATAAGAAGTTCTTGGAGAGTACATTTGGGCATAGTGAAGGAGATGATGCAGTATGAACAAGGACTGTGTGAATGAAAAGGGGAAATATGGGTTGTATGAGGAACGTTTTAGTGATCAATGCAGTAGGGATTGACATAGATCAACAGAAAGGTCAGGGAAATATATGGATGTGGAACATGAATAACAAAAATATGTCAAGGTTAATGTCTACGTTTCTGGCTTGTGCAACAAAACAGATGTAACGGTGAAATAGGGAACACTAGAGTTGGTCAGTTGGGGCAGATTCAGGGCAATAAGAATGTTATTTCCTATTAGGATATATTGATACACCCTGGAGATATCAGAACGGCAGACAGAGATACAAATGTGGAGCTCAAAGGAGCTGTCTGGACTGGAGATAGCATGTTAAGAAACCTCTGAACAGTTATTTATTCAAGTCATAGATACACATGAGAATGCCTGGAGATTGCAGTGAAAATAGAAAAGAGGACCTGGTACACATTCTATGAGAAAATATCAATAAAGTCCAATGCTCTTATGATCCTAGGTAAGGTCAGGTGTAGAAATACATTGTCAGGATTATTAATATGGGAACCATGGGTAAACAAAAAAATATTGCTCTTGTAGAGCCGGAAGAGGGACAGAGGGACGATTTCCTCTAGCTATAGTGTCCTTCCAGGTGACGTACGCTCTGCAGCCAATGTCTTCCTCCCTCTTTATCTCCTCTGTTCACTTACTCAGGAAAACCTTTTCTGACCTTACTGCCTGCTTCAACTCTGCACGTTATACGTATATAGAGCAATTTATCATTCTTCAATTTATTTGAGTGGGTTTTTTTTAAACTAATATAGGTTGCCTTTCTTAGAATTTAATCTTCATGAAAGCAGGAGCATGCATAGTTGTACAGTTCACTTGAATCCCTAGCACCCAACATATTTTGGGATATTGTAAGGGTTTAAGTGTATTTGTTGAGAAAAAGAGGGGAGATAGGAAGGAAAGATGAAAATGGTAGAGGGAGGAAAAAAGGAAGAGTGGAAGCTATAAGGGAATAAATGAAGAAGAGGCCAGGGGAATGAATAGCCTTCCAGAAAAATATTAAGTAGATCATATAAGTCTGATATGGGAAAAAATTACCTCAAAATTTAAGTACAGAACACATGGATTAATTGAACAACTCTTAACTCTATAACTTGATGAATTATACAACATGATACACACACACACACACACACACACAGGGAACCACCACTAAGATAAATAGAGGGTTCCCTCATGCCATTTTCCAGACAATAGTCTCCCAGGTAAAACCACCATTCTTTATCACTATAGAAACTTTTTCCTTTTTTTTGAAATTCGTATAAAATGGAAACATACAACATGTACCTTTGGAGTCTGGCTTTTAACTCAGCATTATAACCATGAGATTCATTCTGATGTTTTTATGATTTGATGAAAGTAATCAAAATATACCTACAGAAATTTTAAATTATCATTTTTAAAGAAATGATTTCCTTAGCCAAGGAGGGAGACAGAAATCCCAGCTAATGCTGAATGAATTTGCATTTTGTAATCTATGTGGAAAAACGAATCTTAACTTGAAATACATGTCAACAAATATTTAGTATTTTCTCTCATGTATAATAGTCCCACAAAACTACCCCTCTTAAGTAAAAATTCTGTAAATTTTATTTACTTCTTTCATAATACTAAAATGTTAAGACTTTTTAGCAAAGCCATGTTAATGTGTTTTGTGGTGAAATTCAACTTGATCAGTATTTTTTGTTGACTTTTCAAAAAATAGATTTTATTTAGAGCTATCTTGGGTTCACAGAAAAATTAAGTGGGAAGTACAGAGTTCCCATATTTGTCCTGCTCTACAAACACTCAGTGTCTCCTACTGTCAGCAGCCATATGAGTTTTTCAATTACCATTATTGAGGTCTAATGTAAGTGTAAGTATAAATTTGATAAGTTTTTTTTAAAGTCAAGTCTAAGCCCAATGTGGGGCTCCAACTCAAAACCCTGAGATCAAGAGTTACATGCTCTACCAGCTGAGCCAGCCAAGCACCTCTAAATTTGATGAGTTTTGGCAGACATACCCAGTCATCACCCTACCACCACAATCATGCTTTGGAACATTTCCGTCATTCTCAAAGTTCCCTTATACCCCTTGGCAGTCAGTTTCCTCATTTCACCTCTGGCCACTGGCAAACCACTTATCTGCTTTAGGAATCTAAAGCTTTGCATTTTCTAGGATTTCCTAAGAATGATACCATAAAGAATCTGTTCTATTGTGGATGGCTTCTTTTACTTAGAAAATGCTTTTAAGAATCATTCTTGGTGTTGCAGGTCTGTCGTCTTTTCCTTTCTATTACTAACTAGTTTTCCATTGCATGGATATACTAAAATTTATTGATCTAATTGCCTGTTGATGGAAATTGGTTTTGTTTTTTACTTTTTGCCTATTAAGAATAAATCTACTAGGAGTTTTGAATACACAGCTTCGGGTAGTTGTATGTTTTCATTTCTTTTTGAATAAATTCCTAGCACTTAGACTATTAGGTTGTGTGGTAAAGTGATGTTTTAACTTTATGAGAAACTACTAACCTGTTTTCTAAAGTAGCTATATAATTTTGCATTCTTACAAATAAGTCATGAGAATTCTACATCCTCATTCATAGTTGGTGTTATCAGTATTTTTAATGGTGGCCACTAAGTAGAGTATGTAGTGGTATCTCATAGTATCACGGTTATCTATATATCTATGTCTGTGTCTGTATCTGTATATACATAATATGCTTTTCTGTAATGACTAATAATGCTGTGAGCTTCTTTTCTTGTGCTTATTTGCCATTTGTTTATAACTTGGTAAAATCTCTATGCACATATTGCCCATATTGCTTAGAGTTGTTTATCTTATTATTATTGAGTTGTGGTTCTTTATGTATTCTGGATACAAGTTCTTTTTCAGTTACACGTTTCGAAAATATTCCTCCCCAGTGTGTTCTTTGCCTTTTAGTTTTCTTAACAGTGTCCTTCAAAGAGCAGAGGTTTTTATTTTTCAGGTAGTCTAAATTAGCTACGGACATTTTTCTGCCTATTTATTAGTTTTTAATCGGTTCTTTCTCCTTCCTATGGTAGTCTACTTTCACACATGAGTAGATCAGCAGTCAGCCAAAAACTTGGAGACTCCTTTGCAGATATAACGAGGTCTGTCTCTTCCTCTGTGTAGATTTCCCGTCTCCAGGCCTCCGACCAGAAAAATCTAACTGCCTTGGCCTTTCAAAACTTGGTTCTCTTTATCAACTGAGTAAGAGTCTCGTTCTATGCCTGGGTCTTCTCCCTGTCTCCACACTGGAGTCTGTATACTGTTCCTAAGCAATACGTTGATGTAATTGCAGGGCTTACTTTGATAATTTCTTTTGTCTGAAAGACCACAGTCCTGCACTACCTGTTGTCCGGTGTCTTCAAACCATGATTCTATTTATTTTGTGTGTGTGTATGTGTTTCCTAATTGTTTAAGGCAGAAGGGTAAATCTGTCTCCTGTTATTCCACATTTTCTAGAAACATTAATCTTTAACTTCCATAATATTGGAAGTATTGTTAAAAAAAATCCATATTGAGTGGATTGACAGATATTTCCATTTGAGAAAATGCAATGCCAAGAATATCCATATTCTAAAATATTCTAAGGAGCCTTTTGCTATTAATGAGTTCATAGATTGCTTCCTTCTTTAAATAATTTCAATGGGAAGATCCTTAATTTTCTATTTATATCCTGAGTGACTCCTCCTCTCATGATTCACGTTGTTAATTTTTTTAATGACATCTCCACTTGGATGTTCCCATAAGCACATCAGCTCCCTCCTCACCAGACAAGTGTTTCCTTAGAGAATCACTATTTGGCAGAGGATGAAGTAGTATTCAATAATCACTCTAGAGTATTTAGTTTGAGTAAGGCTGAATTAAATTACTTTTAAGTATTCTAGTGACCTACCTCACTTAAAGGCAATTTTATTCAGTCATAGGCAATTTAATCGATCTAACTTCATTAAATTTCCATATTGTCTGCCATAGAAGTCTTTCTAAAAATGAGAGTGGTTCTTATAATCCCCCTGCTTACAGACCTTCCAGTGTTTTTCATTACCTGGAGGAAGCCGAAAGTCTTACACATGGTATCCAATACCCATCATGATGTAACTAAAGTTTATAATTCCAGTTTTGTCTCACTCTACTTCTATTCCTCAAGAGTAGTATAATCTGGTGGTTAAGGTTATAGGCTCTAGAAGTCAGACGTTTTAATTTTTTAGCTATACATTCATGCAAAATTTACTAAAATACCCTAATCCTCAGTTTGTGTACTTACATAAATGAATTTAGGTAGTTACATCACATCTTTATGACAATTAAGTGAGAACGTACATTTCAAGGCATATAATACATGATGTCTGGCACTTGGTAAGTGCTCATTAAGTACTTGTTGTTTTTATTATCTATTAACAATTAGCTACTTAGAGTTTCAAAAAAACTTACTAAGCACAATCACGAGGCAATAATTTTGCTCATATAATTCCCACTGTGCATAGAGTTTTTGTTATTCTTGTTTCTTCTAAAATTCTTGGCATCATTCAAGGTCTGATTCAAAACCAAAAATTCTCTGTAATTTCTTGCTCGCTTTTGACAGGCAGAATTACTATTTTCTTCCTTTGCACGCTCATTACTGAATGCTCATTCCCTAGTTGTAAGAATTATATTAGTAACTAATTATTTATTACCATATTTACCAACTTACTAGATTGTGTGTTCATTTAGGAGATGCAGAAAATTTGCAATTGAGATAAGTCTATTGAGAATTATTAAATTGTGTGTATCTACACACATAATATATACATATATGTGTCCGAGAGTTTCTTTATGCCTATAATTGAATATATCTTATTTTCCCTGAAATATTTATGTAGTTGAAAAATAAAATTTGAAGGCCTATGCTCTTTCTGAGTTTCTAAAATTTTCATAATTTTCCATTCAATTTATTCAAACAGACAAGGTCCTTGTGCTCATGGCATTCACAATATAGATTTTAAATAACTTACATATTCCAAAGAAAAGAAAAAAGTTTCTGTAGTAGCAAAGAATAAATGACTCTGATTTGAGAGTTTGGGAAAGGCTTCCTTGAGGTGGTAAATCATAAGATGACATGTGAAGAAGAGTAGAAATTAATTTGTTTGGGAGTAAAAGGCAGGAGATGTGTCGTGAACAAAGATTCTAAGGTGTGAGGGACATAAAATTCTGGAGTTATATTTCTATGTTTAAATCCGTAAAGGGGAGATGAGCTGGAGTGTGTAGATAACATGATCAGAATTGTAATTTTAAAAATCACTTTAGTGGCAAGCATTGTGCAGACCACATTGAAGGGCAGCTAGAGTTAACAGGAGAAGAAGGATGATATTCCAGCCATCCAAGTTTGAGATGCTAATCAGAATGCATTACCTGCAGGACCTGCTGATGTAATGAATGTGGGATTAGGAAGAGGGAAGAATGACTCCTAGGTTTAAAGGAGCTAGATTCGAGAAATAGTGTAAGAGTTATTAGAATGTTGGCAACCTGATTTATACTTTTTGAGTCAGAAGAAATGATCTCTAAAGACTTGAAATTTAAGTGGTATTTTCTAAGAAAGCAAGAGGCCTAATTTTGCCTTGAAGTAGTTTTTGAAGATTGATAAAACAAAGGTATTGAAAGCAATATTGAAATCTCTGATATTGCATACTTAGGAATTGCTTAATAAATGGGCGCTGGATGAATATATTACAGTTAGAGACACGGTCTTGTTAACCACAGGGAGCATGGAGTATATGTGCTTCTCATATGGTTGATATTGCAGCAATTCATGTGTACGTGAAGTGAAATAGAGACTTGACCTATGAGATTATTCCAAAATAAGTTCCAAGGCCTGTTTTTTCAAGATCCTTTTATTCTTTTGAAACTGCTTCACTTCTCTGTTTTAATTTACATATGGAGATATAACCATTGCAAAGGTTAAGAAATTTTGACTCTCATAAGAATTCTAATTTCCCTTTTACATTACAAAATATTGTATAAAAGATGTCTTAAAAACAAATGTGACTAGTTTTTATGCATCATTCAACTGTCAGTAAAAAATTGAAATCTTTACTCCAAATATGTATATGTGTGTGTATATACATATGTATTATGTGTGTGTGTGTATATATAATATACTCCATATGTATGAATGATTGTGATACATTTTCATCAGAAATCCTGAAACAATTATAAATTTATTAATATTCTAGTTGACCTGACACAAATCTTCCTAATATATGTTCTGTGTATCCTTCTAAATCCATCTAGATAAATCCATGTTGAATTTAATGTAATTCTTTGGTTTGCAAACTGAATGTTCCAGTTAGCATATATCCTTGCTAGAGTTAATAAATGTCAATCACAAATGTTATTCTCAGTCAAGGAATGAAGATCTCACTGGAGTATTAATACATTTTAACATATTTTTAAGTATTTAGAAAAATGTCACTTTCTCAAATTTTTAAATTATACTCATATAAATATTCAATTAAATAGTCACTTAAATGATTTACTTTAAAAATCTCATGTCTAGGAATTATAGATATATCAAATTATTTCTTTTTCTTTGTAAGATTTAAATAATCTGAAAATAAATATCATTATCTCATCATGGTAATTTTTGAAAATATGTTTCCTGGACAGAATTTAAATCTGTTGAACTTTCTTTCTAAAGTGATTTTTGAAGGGGGTGCCTGGCTGGCTCAGTTGGTGGAGCATGCAACTTTTGATTTTGGGTGCAGAGATTACTTAAAAATAAAATCTAAAATAAATAAAGAGATAGATAAAATGATTTTTTTTTAGTCCTCCCTGCTTTTTATTTCTCTCACAGAAATGACTTCAAATATCCTAAGCGACTATTTGAGTCCTAGAATTATTTCTTTCCCCAATATAAGGCATGTGGTAAAGTGATTCTTCTATGGAAGTTGAAACTTTTTTCAGGAATACTAGCATTAATAAGCTCTTTAAAGATGCTGTCAGTGAAAATGGTCATGTTAAGGTTTTTAAACTGCTGTATAAATTGAGAAAATAAAACACTCTTCACACCTACTTCACAACATTCTTCTCTTTGTTGTACGTATCAAAGAAAGACCAAAACTTAAGCAAAGTCTCAGAATGTTTTGCCATGTTAGCTGTAAGAGTGGACCCAAATGCTCCAATCAAAATAACCACCCTTATAATCTTCAATTCCATACCTCATGTGCTCAGAGCCACAACTATGGGGAAAAGTTTTTCAAACATTCTTTAAGTCGCCATACCCTTTCCACAGTTCTTGCCAGAGTTCTACACAGTAGGAACTATGAAAACGCGTGCCAAACCCTCACGTTCCTCATATAGCCTCTAACAGCTGCAGACCCTTAAGCTTCAAGTGCAGCTGCCTTAAGTAGAACTATTGAAAGGACCCACAAAGGCAGATAGACAGATTACATATGTTCAATAACTTAGAGCAATAATAAGAATATGTGGTTATATTAAGGCCATTAGACAGGAGGGAAATTGCACCAGTGCTCTCTAATTGACCTTGCAGGGAGAGTGAGCTCCCTGATTGTCCCTTCATCAGTAGCCAAATCATCTACTTTTGTTAGGATTATATATTCTTTCAACACACAAACCCACACCAAATAAGAGTGCAATGACATTGGTTCAGTTTGTTCCTGCCCTCTGATTTGTAATTTTCCAAGGGAGTACCATGTGAACAGTTAATTCCTGAAAAGTCTAAAGCAATCCCTGGTGCCAGATTGCTGCTAGGGACCCAATATATGTGCTATATATGCCAACATGGAAAATGGAACCTACCACAGACATCTGAGTCATACCATATAAAAACAAAGAGCAAATTCATCTGATAAAAGTAACTTAAAACATATTTTTCTTTTAATTTTTAAAAACTAGCTTCGACCCTGCAGTTTTCTTTTTCTTAAATATTAAAATAAATTCAGTTAATACTTTACCTTTTTTTTTCCTTTTCTTTTTAAGAATGTTAGAAAACTGGACATTTTTTAATTGCTTTTACATGTTTTCAGCTTCTAACTAACTTTATTTAGTTGAATAACCACTGTCAGGAAGGTCCATGTGACTATAGAAACTGGCACTTAAAGATCTTTTATTGTGGATTTAGGCAAGTGAATTCCCATCTCTGCCATTTAGTGCTGTTACATTCATTTATGCCCAATCTCTGTGCTGAAACTTCCCATTTCTTCAAACATCCATCATTAGAGGCAAAGGAATAATTCTGGAGTTAGAAATAAGTGAAGTCTAAGAGTAACTTAAATGTGAGGTGAGGCTAAAATGTGTTTAAACTGTTGGGTATCATAGTTTCCATGTATAAGATGTAAAGAATATTAGCATTTTAACGATCAGTTCTTATTACCTGTTCTAATGCAAAAGAGGCACAATGTTAAAGTTTGGGCAGAGAACATAATTCTAAATAATTATTTATAGTTTAACTTTCTCATCCACCTAAATTATAGTTAAAATGAACAGATTCGTGTCACTATAGCTTTCTTAATGGATGTCTTTTACTCTGTCTTTACTTAATCACTTACCCACCATTGGGATACGTAGAGCATTTTCCACTGTTTCCATATGTATGTCAAACATTGTGATGAACATCTTTGTAAATAAAGCATTTGTTAGCTCTTTGGTGAGATTCAGTATTCCTCAATAGTAGGTTCATCATTTGACTTCTGTTTGAAATGTTCTCTCAGAGATCTCACTCCTTCCCGAAATTCCTTGACGGGAAACATCACTTGCTAGGCAGTTTTGTGTGCTTTTTTGTTGTTGTTTCTCCCTTGGAAGTGCTTTGGGGCTACATGTAGATCAGGGTGAACATGTGCCAACCCTCCTTTCCCACACTAAATGTAGTGAGAAGCATGACCTCAACCGCTCAACCCCCAGCTGCACAGGTATTTAAGGATCTAGGGAGATTCTTTATCAAGGGGATTCCAAGGATCAAGAATGTCAGCTTGCTTCATCTAGATCTCAACATGATGATCCCTCCCTCCAAAGCCTTTTTATATTTTTTAAAAGATTTTATTTATTTATTTGTCAGAGAGGGAGAAAGAGAGCATAAGCGGGGCGGGGCGGGGCGGGGGTGGGGGGGGAGGCAGGCAGAGAAGGAGAAGCAGGCTCCCTGCTGAGCAAGGAGCCCGATGTGGGACTCGATCCTGGGACCCTGGGATCATGACCTAAACCAAAGGCAGATGCTTAACTGACTGAGCCACCCAGGTGTACGGCCTTTTTATATTAAATTGAATTTGAATCCATTCCTCAGTGAACTTTAATCTTGAGTTAATT
The DNA here is from genome assembly GCF_023065955.2 of Ursus arctos. Classification (NCBI taxonomy): domain Eukaryota; kingdom Metazoa; phylum Chordata; class Mammalia; order Carnivora; family Ursidae; genus Ursus; species Ursus arctos. Next base: position 26,636,956 of record NW_026622985.1, on the reverse strand, counting down.
ATGACTCTGTGTTCCTCAGCCTCACTCATCTGTGACCTAGGTTATGGTTTTGAAACACTGCCAGCTGAGTGTGGCTTGGTAGGGCACACAATGGAGTACTGCCCAACTAGCATTTGGGGAGATAAGATGAAAGCTACCTGTCTTCTTTGAGTATGATTTCTTTGTTTTCTCTTGAAATGCCTGTTTTAAGGGAAAATATAGATGTGGGCATGGGTCTGTGTATTTTTTGTGTTTGTGCACACGTGTCAACAAAAATGTGCTAGGTAAAATAAAGCATAGTTTCAGTATTTTTCTTAATAGCCGTGTCGGGATTTAATCACATTTGGTATAAAAATAATGCATTGAATTAGTTATCAATGCTAACTATGTGCCAGTCACCTTCAATTTCTTTAGGTTAACCCACATATCAGTGCTGGAAAGTGGCATGATTTTATCCTCTTTTGTAAGTGGGTTTAACTGACTTCAGAAGTGTTAAGTTACTTGTCCTAAGTCACCTGGTGAGCCAGAATTAAAACTCAGGAAGTCTGCATAGCCTTCCTGGTTTCTAACCACAACACTGATCCAACTCTGTAGCAAAGATAGCTTTATGTCTAGAGAAATATTGGCATAACATAGGTAACAAATGTGCTACTTTTGGAAAAACTGTATTTCGGTTAGGCTTTCCTAACCTAAGCTAGATTTAGAAGGTAAAGAAGAAAACTGTGATGGTAAATAATTTTTTTTTTTATTTTAATGTGGGCAGACTATTTTACAAGACTGCAAGACACACTACTTAGTACGTGTGTGTGTGTACACATATATAAACGTAACATTTATCATCCTTTCATAGGCCTACTTGGGGATGTTTCTGTCTAATGCATTCTCCTAGTAGAACCCCTAGTTTGTGTGCCTGTATAGATGACAAGGCCTTCTTGGCATTCTGGTTCCTCCTCCTTAGGCACATTTCTCCCACAGGCTCATAGAACACTGTCCTACTGTATGTAGATAAAATGGTGGTTGTGAAATGCAGTTCATGTTTTCATTCTTGCTTTGACTGAACATCTGCTCACCCAAGACCAGCTTTTTTTAGTTCCATCTACTCATTACTATGGTTACCATGGTATATACTCTATTTTAGGCCTGTATCTATTGGCGTGTGGCCATTCTCTTTGGGAAGAGAAAAGAAAAAGTTTTCCAGAGCCAAACTGGCCTTCTATTCAGTAAATATGGTAATTTCTGCCTATGCTAAGTTTCCTTCCCTCCCCTTTCCTTTTATGTTTGGTGTTCTTCTGTTTGGGAAGGATCTTTCCATCCAACTTTTTTGTGTGGATTTAACTACACATTTTCTACTTAATTACTCCCTCTGTTTTGAAAAGTTTCCCCTTAATTGCACTCATATAGGGTTTGTTTCTATAGTTATTGTGATATTTAAATGTGACAGTTGCTTGCTTATATTCTTCTAAATATGGTATCTAAGAAGAAAAAGCTCTGATATTTCTTGAAGAAGATCATGTTGTTAGTAGATTTTATCCAGATCATAGATGTGTATTGTCCAATAGTATAGATAGCCAATAGCCTTATGTGTCGATTGAGTTATTGAATTGTATACTCTGAGTTGAGGTTTGCAGATTTTGAAGACATAGTAGAAAAAAGAATATAAAATATCTTAATAATTTTTATTGATTACATGAAATAATATTTTGTTATAATAAGTAAAATGAAATCTATTATTAAATTAATTTCACTTTTTTATAACTTTTTAAAAATGTGACTGCTAGGAAATTTAAATTAAGTACATGGTTCACCTTGTATTTTAAATAGATATTGCTGCTTCAGAGCACTTCTGAAAGTTGAGATGTCAGTAAGCAAAAAATAATAATTAGTATATTCATTATGTGGGGTCATATTTGCATTCTTCATGTCGGCCATAATAATTTCTTTGCTTAAATGTATGTCTCCATGGTTCATGAATGCCTGTCATTTAAAGGTAATGTATTTGAATTACCTAAGAAATGTGAATCACATAATCTTTACCTTCCAGCAAAGACTAAACAGTGTGTGTGTGTGTGTGTGTGTGTGTATGTGTGTGTTGAGAGAGAGATTATATATAATATATACAAATAACCTGTTTTGTATATATTATATGTATATATGCATATATATATGTACTTTTTCAGTTGAGCTCTTAAATTGTTATCCTTCACAACCTTAACCTGTATTTGCCAATGTAAAAACTTTTTTTTAGCAGGGAGTAAACCTTCATAGTCAAAATATACAAGCAAGAGATCTAAGAAATAAAGGCATAAAACTCATGCAATCTTTTTATGAGAGGGGAGTGGCACATCATCATATTAAAGCAATTAAAATTATGTATAAATGTACATATATCTATTTTATAAGCCTATTACCCTAGATTCTATATGCACTCAATATTAGTAACAAGTTTATAGTGCAGGAAAGAAAGAATTACTAGGGAATCCTAGGAATTTAGAGAATGTCTTCTCCACATCTTACATAAGTATGGAATAGACCTAAAATATTCCAAATAATTGATGGTTCTAAGGGTGGGTAACACATTTTTAAAAAAATAATGACCAAAAAAAATTCAAAGTATCATAAACTTTGTTATTTTAAACGATTTATTTATTTATTTATTTATTTTTGAAAGAGAGAGAGATAGAAAAAGTGAGGGAGGGGCAGAGGGAGAGGAAGAAGCAGGCTTTCTTCCTGGGGCCTGATCCCAGGACCCTGAGATCATGACCTGAGCCAAAGGCAGATACTTAACCAACTGAGCCACCTAGGTGTACCCTTAAACCATTTATTCTAATTTAACTCTTTATCTAATTTAATTTTAATTGTATTATTTTATTATAAACTATAGTTATATATTTTAGTTTTTTGGAAAATTTTCTTACCCATAAAACATCATTTCAGGTGAAAAATATATTAAATTTTCTCTTTTAAAATACTTCCAGAACTAGAACAAACAGTCCTAAAATTCCTGTGGAACCACAAAAGACCTCAAATAGCCAAAGCAATCTTGAAAAAGAAAAACAAAACCGGGGGCATCGCAATTCCAGATTTCAAGTTAAATTATAAAGCTGTAGTAATTAAAACAGTATGGTACTGGCGTAAAAATAGACACATAGATCAATAGAATAGGACAGAAAACCCAGAAATAAACTGATAATTATATGGTCAATTAATCTTTGACAAAGGAGGAATGAACATACAATGGGGAAAAGACAGTCTCTTTAACAAATGATGTTGGGAAAACTGGACAACCACATGCAAAAGAACGAAACTTGTTCACTTTCTTTCACCATACACAAAAATAAACTCAAAATGGGTTAAAGACCTAAGTGTGAGGCCTGAAACCATATAAATCCTTGAAGAGGACAGAGGCAGTAATCTTTCTGACATTGGCTATAGCAGCATTTTTCTAAATATGTCTCCTGAGGCAAGGGAAATAAAAGCAAAAATAAGCTATTGGTATTATATTAAAATAAAAAGTTTCTGTACGGTGAAGGAGGCAACCAACAAAACTAAAAGGCAATCTACTGAATAGGAGACTATATTTGCAAATGACATATCTGTGAAAAGGCTAGTATCCAAAATATATAAAGAGCAAATCAACTCAATACCCAAAAAACAAATAATCCAATTAAAAATGGGCAGAGTACATGAATAGACATTTCTCCAAAAAAGACATACAGATGGTCAACAGACACATGAAAAGATGCTCAACATGACTCATCATCAGGGAATGCAAATCAAAGCCACAATGTGGTGTCACCTCATACCTGTTAAAATGACTAAAATCGAAAACACAAGAAACAGCAAATGTTGGTGAGAATATGGGGAGAAAGGAACCCTCTTGCACTGTTGATGAGAATGCAAATTGGTGCAGCCATTGTGAAAAACAGTATGGGGGGGGATGTATGCACCCTAAGTTTATTGCAGCATTAGTTACAATAGCCAAACTATGGAGGCAACCCAAGTGGCCATTGATAGGTGAGTGGATACAGGAGTTATGGTATATATACATATACAATGGAATATTATTCAGCCACAAAAAAGAATGCAGTCTTGCCATTTGCAACAACATGGGTGGAGCTAGAGAGTATAATGCTGAGCAAAATAAATCATTCAGAAACACAAATACCATATGAGTTCACTCATGTATGGAATTTAAGAAACAAAGCTAACAAGCAAAGGAAAAAGAAGAGAGAGACAAACCAAGAGAGACCCTTAACTATCGAGAACAAACTGATGGTTACCAGAGAGGAGGTGGGTGGAAAGTTGGGGGGGAATAGGGGTAGAAATTAAAGAGTGACTTATCATGATGAAAAAAAAAGAATATATATATATATATATATATATATATATATATATATATATATAACAAAAGGAATGATTTCAAAAAGTAAAATAAATAAAATATTTCCAATGTTACCCTTATATCTCTATCATATAATATACATTTATGAAATAAAATTTAGAGAATGATAAATGTATAAATAGCAAACAAATTTGCATTTCCAAAATGTTATTCTTCAAGAAAAATTTAGCCAGGCATTTGGAATCATTTAGAGAAGAATTAAAGTAGCAGTGATTTAAGTTTAGTCGTTGATTGCTGCCTTTTAGTTAATTAACTTTCAAGAAACTATTGCTTTTGGCATTAGTCAAATAAGACAGGCATGGATATTTACTGGGTTTTTTTTTTTTTTTTCAGTACACTTGGTGGACTTTAGGTTTAGACCCAAATCTGTTAAATAGAGGAGATGATGCAGTCCAGAATCTGAAAATTACATCTTTTCAGTACATTAAGTTTAAATTTCTGGAAATGGAACACAATGTAATATGGGAAATTTGAAAGTTATTTCACTTTAAGGTTTAAAAATAACTTCCTTGATGCCCCAAGGCTTTGAGTTCACTTAAATTATAACAGATACTTAGTCTCTGTATATGTAAGCATATGTTTTAGATAAAAGTCACAAACTGAAAACAAAAGAGAAAAGCGTCAGTGCTCCTAGGCATTAGACTTTGAAAATTTCCTCTGCCTAAAGCATTTCAAATTAGCACACTGACCAAACTATTTTCTAACTTTTTGGCGTGGAGCTATGATTTCTTCATCTCGATTTTTCTTTGGAAGGTGATTATATCATGGCAAGCAGGAAGAGTTTGAAATTTTGAAATAGTAATGAGCATTCTTTTGTAACTTTCTATTAATTAGAAGCAACTGACTTCATTGTTTTATTTAGTTTTAAAAATTTATTCTGTGGGGGCACCTGGGTGGCACAGCGGTTAAGCATCTGCCTTCGGCTCAGGGCGTGATCCTGGCGTTGTGGGATCGAGCCCCACATCAGGCTCCTCCACTATGAGCCTGCTTCTTCCTCTCCCACTCCCCCTGCTTGTGTTCCCTCTCTCGCTGGCTGTCTCTCTGTCACATAAATAAATAAAATCTTTTAAAAAAAATTTATTCTGTGAGTGCTGAGAATTTTGGTAAAGAGGCAAAAGAGGAGTATAGGGAGTATGGAGTCAGTGTTGTGGAAAATGTGAAACAGCATCATTTTAAAGTTGTTGAATATTGGCCAGTAGAAAGTTGTGTCCTTATGTTGCGTTTTTACAATCTGATGCAGGTGTGAACACCAGATTAGTGATAATCAAGGAAGGTTGTAAACTTGTTTGTGATGAAGATCTTGATAGTAGCTTCCACTGAAAATTTTGGAGGATTGTAATTTTATAAGGTATTTCTTAAATTGGCACTCACATGGAATAAGTAGGAACTGTTGTTGTCTTTCTGATTTTATATAAGAAATGCTAAGAAATGCTCCATCAAAGCTAAATTTTTGTCTCAAAAATAGCATTACTGACAGTAACCAAAGGACCCATGAATTGATTCTCTAATCAAGGCCTGAATCAGTGTTCAAAACAGCAGTCTTAGATTGAACCATGATTTTTTTAAAAAGTGAGATTGTATTATTTCTTTATTATCTTAAATAATAAAGTGATTGATAACTATATTATGTTAAGTCATTGCATTGATAACATGCCTGCAGTGAGTAGAAACATTTAAAAGTAAACTATTTGGGTGTATCAAACTTAATAAAGTTACTCAATCTTTAAATATACTCAAGAAATGTAAATATTTATTCTGGAGTAAGAGCTAATATGTAGTAATCGTTTTATGTATTTTTTCTTTTACGGTTTCTTTTTATGAAACATGGATCTCTTTATCGGTATCTCACAGTACATCTACACCTGTTTCATTAATAGAGCATATCAAAATAGACATATATTTCAACTTATCAGTGCCTTAGATTGTCACAGTCATGTGTTAAGGTTATGTTCTTTTAATTATACTGAATTGCTGCTGAGAAACCAAGGATTAGTTTCTTTTTATTGACAATTTTAGTTGATCTCTTTCTAATTTTAGCTTTTAGTTTGAATGGTGGCTCCCAGTTTGGCCCAGGATCTAATGTGCTTAGTTTAGGTAGCAATAAGACTTGAACTTGTCTTGGGATGCCTGGGTGGCTCAGTTGGTTGGGCGGCTGCCTTCATCTCAGGTCATGATCTCAGGGTCCTGGGATTGAGTCCAGCATCGGGCTCCTTGCTGTGCATTGAGCCTGCTTCTCCCTCTGCCCGCTGCTCCCCCTGCTTGTGCTCTCTCTCTCTTCTTCTGACAAATAAATAAATAAAATATTTTTTTAAAAAAAGAAAAAAGGCTTGAACTTGTCTAGACATTTATGTAACTACAGACTACTGTCTAGGACAACCTAGCCTAGAATGAAGTGCATCCCTTGATCTAATATGGTTATTATGAAAAAGCAAAAGGAGGTCGATTACATTGCCCTGAATAAGAATTCACAATTATTTAGAATCACAGTGATCACATTCTAATGTGCAGCAAATATAATGTCATTTTTTTCCCGGAAATGTGTCATGAAGACTTAGAATTTGGGGTTTATTTGTAATATCCTGATAAAACATCTGCTGTGAGCCACTAGTAAGCCTCATAAGGTCACACCAAGACTCATAGTAGCATATTGCACAATTCAATGACCTATGTAGTGTTTGGATCCTTTGTGGGAACTCTTTCTGATGGAGTAAAGGAGTAATGAGTAATGGTAAAAACAAGTTGCTCAATGAAAAAAGAACACAACTAAATCCTGCATATGATAATTTTGTGACTAAACTGAAAAGATAATGCTAGAAGTCAGAATTTTCATTTATTTATTTTTTTGCTTTTCTAAGTTCATTCATGCAGATGATATTGTTCCCAATGTGCCAGAACATTTCGTTAATAACAAGGAAATACCTTGTTGCCAGTGGAGTTGAACAGGCTCTCGTCCACATTCCTATTTTATTTCAGCAGATTGAACTTCCCTTCCTTCCATTTCTCCTTTTTCTGCCACTAAAGGAGCATGCATGCACGCACACAGACTTCATTCTCTCTTATTACTTGCCAGCTGTAAGGCTAAAATGCCAAGCTCTAAGATGTGTGTGTGTGTGTGTGTGTGTGTGTGTTTTCAAACAGCAGCAGCAGCAACATCTGGTTCTATGCAACTTTAATCTTGGCTGGTTTCCTTCTTTCCTTCTTGGCCTTCCAGGCACCTGTGGACGTCCTGCACATACACAATGACATCAAACTGTAGTTGGAAATCTGATTCTCTTGGTATAATGAACAATGATTAGTTAGAAGCATATAAAACCACAAACTGTGAGTAATAAAGAACAAGTTCCATGCGTTGTAGATATGGGGCAATGAAAACCTAACTTAAAAATTAAGTGAATTTAAAACAGTTAATGAAAAATAGAGTCACCTGAATCTTTTATTTTCAAACTTTATTATAAAATTGTGGGCTGGATTAAAAGCAGAAATGCCCCTTTTGTCTAAAGGGGAAGGCTCTTGTCATAAAATATTAAGCCTTGATTTTAAGCTAAAAGAACGTTGGAGGAAAGCCAAAAAGCTCTTCCAAATACCCCTGGCAAATTTCTTAATCATTTTAGATACTTCTGGGTTTTTCTGATACCTCAAGGTTCCTGATGTCTTTTTGAACTCCTAATGGAATGACTGCAAAGTGGGATTTGAAGATTACTCAGAAAAGTAATCAACAGTTACAGAAAGAAAACCATGTCTGTCACAGGTATTGACTGCTTGAAACTCCATTCTACATAGGTCACGGCATTCAAATATAAAACCTGAGATAGAGTCTTTGATCTGCAAAACCTAACAGTGTATGATTCTGGTCTTTCTTTTCATGGCATGGACGCATCAGTTTATGTTTTAAATGCCTTGGTTAACTACCTTCAGATATGAGTATCAAAGAGATAGGTATAGGACAAAATCCATCCCCATACTTTTGACTCTCTTTGATTTAATAAAATCCAAACCATTCTTATGTCAGAGTATAAAGGAGGGAACTTTATAGTTGTTAACATGAGTTCACGGAAGATTTGGGTAGAAAACTGTGTCTAATATAACCAGTCATTTAAGTGTGCAAAAAATAAATCTAATGCCCTATGTATCATAGGGGGAAAGTGGTAGGAAATAAGTAGTATGATCAGTGGCAGATGACTATTTTGGGTGGTAAAGGAAAAATAAATTCGGTAATATCCTTTCAGTGATAAAACACATGATAGGGTACGTAGCTCTTTCCATTCACCTGCTCACAAACTCTGTCACTGTCTTCAGAATGTGCGCTTACGATGTTCACCTAAACTGATTGTCTTCATTGGAAACCAGATTAGTAGATCTTATTACTTTAATGCATACAATGTTTTGTTGTATATTGTCTTCATTAGTTTTTTAAATTGCTTCAAAGTTTTGGTATTAGTTTCCCTAATTGTTCAGTAGTTTAGTTCAGTTTAAAAATCATTTATCTCACCCATACTCTTGATTTTTTGATATATTTTAGAGATTACTGTCATTCTCTTTATGAATTATGCTGTAAACATATTTAAGAATATGACTTAATTCACATTATTATAATATATTTTTGAGACTCATGTTGAATTCCCAATTAAGTGTATTTTTAATAGACCAACCACAAAAGTGAGCAGTAGAATGTATATTAAGGGCAGAAAATATTTATTTCTGCTCAGTATTAACCAGTGACATCATAAAATAAATTGAGTATAACTGGCTTTGTGTTACTTTTAATTGAATTACTTCTTACAAGAACTTGTGTTTTCTGTATCAAACCTTTATTCTTATCCATTAGGTAAGTATGTGGGGCATCTGCTATTAGTCATTATGTTTGGCCCCAGATCCCTATAATTGAATAAATCATATATTGGGGTCCATCAATTAAACCAGCAAGTACAAGCCTTAAATTTACCAGAAATATAATATCATAAAATTCTTGTAGGTTAAGATGGAATTAATTTAAAGGCCACAAAGGTCCCATGTAAAGGCACAAAGAGAAGTATAAACATGTACTATAAAATAACACCAGTTTCGGAATTCTTCACTGTATTCTCTCTTCTTTTTCACTAAAGCATGTTATATACTGTTGATTTTAATAATTGTTGTTTAGAGAAATATAGGGAAACAGTTTATTTTATAGGGGTTTGGTAGAAAAACCACAGCCCTCATCTTATTTCAGATCCTCCTTGTTTTTCACTGGGATTATTACAGTAGTCACCTGCTCTGATTTCGGTCCGTCTTCCAGGTTTCTGGGAATGTGTTCTTTCTAAAATCCCGCAATGTTCATGTTTCTCCTCTGATTAAAATCTTCCTAAAATCTTTTGCCACGACAACCTCTCAAACCTCATCTTTTGCCTACTTGTTTCATTAAAACGTATGTTTAGAAACACACAACTGCACCTAATTCTTTGAGCATTCAGTGTTTTACTGTCTCCATGACTTGACTATACTGTCAGTTCTGTGTGGAATGTCCTTATTGTTTTATCTAACCTCGCTTTGCTACATCCCCACATGCCTGGCACAATCCAATAAAAAATCCCAGGTTAAAATGATTTCCTTCAGGAAATCTGTGAATCTCAGTTAGTTATTCACCCCATATTACCTCTGTATCTTCAGTTTAGTTACATTTTTGCACATTTTTGCACTTCTTTCCATAATGAATTTACATTTGTCCCTCATTTGAGATTTTGTGATGCTTCAGAGCTGGAACCACATGTTATTTACACACGCATTTCCTGTGTCTAGCAGAGTGCGTAGGCGCTTAGCAAATATTTATTGAATGAACAAAGGAAAGAAATGAGTGAGTCAAAATGAATAGAAGTCAGTACAATAAAGAATATATTTCTTCTCTATAAACTTGCCAACGGTTGTTGAAATAGATCAGGTATAGTCAATTCATGTGCATGAGGGTCTATCTCATCAGAAGAGAAACCTTCAGATACTATGTGGTAGTGAGCAATGTCGTGTTTATCACATGTAAAAGCTTCGTATCCTGAAACTTACCATCGATTTCCTCTCTCGCCCTCTTGCCCCCCTTTGCTTTCTCTTTTCTCCCTTTCTTCTAAGAACTAAGCATTTATTATATGCCAGAAACTTCTCTAGGACATGGTGTTAAAGGGGTCATTAATGTTTATTTATGGTTACCAAACTCTCTTGCGACAGTGCAAATGAGTTTTTGAAGTGTAAAGATGGGGACACTAAAATATTTTTTTTCCCACATAGACTGCCATAAAAAATAACTGGCCTCTATTATTTCCAAAGCTTGTTCGCTTGACGCATTTCTGGTTCTCTGAGTAATGTTCCTAAAGATTATACTGGTTCTTTTATTTCTTTATAATTTACAAAAATACTTATTTGTGAAAAGGGAATTAGATGAAATCTAATAAAAACAGACTACAGAAAAGAATGGAGTCACCCACACATTGAAGATTTAATTCATAAAACTCAAAACTGTAATCTATCAACCATCATCCCAACAAATTAGAAAGTGCTATAAATTATCTTTACGTTATGTTTATTTTGTTGTAAATGTAAGCAAATATTATGTTGTTTCCATTAATCCAGTTTTGTGAATTTTATCACAAGCTAGAAGACCTTGCAAAAAGGAAATCAACCTTGAGGGTTATCCATTCATCAAACGGACCCCGTACCAAGCTGCTTTTCTATATTGAAGTTTGCTCCATTTGCATGCTTTTAGGCTTGAAATCTGTGATTAACTGCTACATCTTTACATTAGCTAGTGATGGTGAAAGTGATGGAACTGGGTCTAGTTCAAAACCAACGCTGCTTTGAAAAGATAAACTCATATTCATAAAATGGCAGTTATATAAATGGTGATTTTACATATTTTAAAAAGATCTCTTACATAGAATTATTCTAATAGATCTTACAGGATTCAAGAATATTTTTACTTACCCTCACGTTTTCTCTGTTAGCAATTATGCATGCTCTTTGATACTACCTTGACTATCTGTGAAGGAGTCTAGTATAATTCTTGGCATACACTGAGGGCTCAGTACTGCCCCACTTCCTTTGCTTTTCTTTCTCCCTCAATCCTTTTCTCTTTCCTTCCCTCCCTCTGTGCATCAGGACTGCTACCTTTAAGTGATGTCTTGCCTGCTTATTCCAGCCAAAACTGACCACTTGCTTCCTAACTGCCATTGAGCACACCTAATGGCTTAGAATTAAGTTATATTATGAATTTTATTCTGAAAAATAGTGTGGAATTCTCTCATATATAAATGTGCACCTACCTGGAAATAACGTATATGTGTCAAGGGCAGAGATCAACTCCTAAGCAGATTTTACACATTTCAGACTGGCTCTCACCTTTAAAATGGGTCTATAATACTGTGCCTGTAGCAGCTCTAAAACTTTTTTTAAAACAAAGATTAAGATCTTATATACATTTTTTTTTCAAAATGGAATAACAAAGAATCAAATAATACACATGAAAATATTTCATAGACACATATCATTCATATACCCCATTTTCACAAGGAAGTTTTACGAAATAGAAATGGATTACTCTCTATTTTTCTACTAACAAACAAAAACTAACAAGTCTTTGCTATTTATCTATTAGCCAGAAACCATAGAGTGACTATGGTTTGCCTATGGGTTTTACTTATATATCCCAAGCTGAAATAAGTCAAAAGGAAATAATTCAAGAATATATGTGTGGTTCATAAAACACTTAAATTTAGTTTATAATATTTTCCCTTAATTATAGAAGTGGACAATTTAGAATTTGGCTGAAAACCTTTATTTGACCATTACCGCTATGAACGGTCTTGCAAAGGCATCCACCACCTTTCCTCTGAATGACTGAAAGCTGTCTGAATAAACCCCTTGCTTGCACAGCCGCTTTCCACAGTCCCTGTTCTGTCAAGTCAGTGTCCTTTTAGAATACTCTCAACCGTATCACTCCTCCGTTCCACACTTTCCAGTTACTTACAAGGCTCCCCGTGGCCTGTTGAGTCCTTGGAAGCTCGAAAGGCTCTTTGTGCTGTTTCTCTCCTACCTCTGATTTCATCCCTCACCACGCCCCTCCTTCAGGCTGCTGGACCCTGCTGTTCCTGAAATACTTCCACCTGTATACTTGGCGTCTCTGCTGCCCCAGACTCTCCTCACACATATTTCGTGGCTAGCTTTTTCCCTTAATTCAGAACTCGGCAAACGTATCCTTATTAGAGAGGTTCTCCATGGCCTTCCATTCTAAAACAGCGCCTCTTGCCACTTTCTGTCCTTTGCCCCACTTTGATAATTTGTGTTTTTTCATATCATATTATAATTTACTACTTCCTTTATTTATTGTCTATCGCCTCTCCCTAGAATATAAGCTTCATAAGGGCAAGAACTTTGTGAGGTGCCTGGGTGGCTTCCAGTGGGCAGTCTGCTGGAGATTCTCTCACCCCTTCCCTCAGCCCCTCCCCCTGCTCAAACACTCTTTCTCTAAAATAAATAAATAAATCTTTAAAAAAGAAAAAAAAAGGGACTTTGCTTGTCCATGATCTCAACTCCAAAGTTTAGAACTGACATATATATACTAATATATATTAATGTATATACACATTCTCCTTAGTTATAGTCTATAGGCCATTTATAAAAAAAAGATAAATATAAATTGCATATGAAGCATTTATTATATTAACTGTGCTATTCCTTTTCATACTCTTTATTATGTAGTGAATGTCTTTTTTTCTTTCCATTTAAATATAAGCTCTTTGAAGGAAGGGGTTGATTACATCTGCTTAATTTTAGTCATTGCTACAATACTGAGTACATGCCTTATATATTTTATCAAGCAATAAATGTGTATTGAATGTAAAAAGAACCTTATTTTTGACATTACCTTTGCCATTGATAATTATAATGTAGTCAGGGATATTGTGAATATTTTTACCATTTTCATTGATATTGCAGTCTATTTAGCCAGCCATATTTGATATGTACTCTATTTTTCATAAGAATAGATAATGATTTTAAGACCATACACTTTATGATAAATTTCACTCTTTGAAAGTTTGTGAGTTCGAGCCCCACACTGGGTGTAGAGAGTACTTAAAAATAAAATCTTTTAAAAAATGAAGAAGAAGAAGAAGAAGTAAAAAAGCTCAGGAATAATTTTTAAAATTTCCCATTAGATATTTTTTAAAATGACATATTTTGTTATCTGGAATTCCAATTTGGTAAAATATGATTACCAATATATAAATAATCATCATTTTGCTATTTATCTATTAGCCAAAAACAACATTTGCTTTGTTTCAACCATATGTTCTTTTCTTTTTGCTTTATGACAATCTTGTTTTTGTTCATTCATTGGACCTGGCAGATAACTCTAAGGGTTTGAATTCCGAAGCCAATTCAGCATTAACTTTATATCCATGACCAATGTCAAATCTGAACTCTATCTAAGAACTGTTGAGTAATCCCACGTTAATCTTCTCTCTGTACCAGCTCCGGCTAGCACTAATGAACAAAGTTTGATTGGAAACCCCAGAGAGTACTATCGTCCTATAGAGTTTGCTTTTGTAAGAAACCACCCTATGGATTTATCCCACCCACCTAAGTCAGGCTGCTGTGGCTCAACAATATTTGAAAAGTCTTCATATACCCTATAATTAAAGAAATCCTTGACTCATGGTGCCAGGAATGTAAGTGGGTTCCACGGTTATGCTGGTAAATACTAGTTCTCCAAATCATTTTTATTTCTTTACATGTTTTGACATTGTGTTGATTTATCATTTTTCAAAATAGTTAGGAAAGGTAATACATAATTAAAAACTTTTTAAAAATATTTTTTAAATCTCACTTAAAAGCCGAAATGCACTACTCTCTTGAAGAGAATAAACAGACATGCATTATTTTAAAGTCATATTTAAAATAAAAATATTTTTATTGTGCAGATGTTGTGCTATAACAAAGAAAAATTCGTAGGATATTACTTTTTGTCTGTTATAATACCAAAGAAATTAAATGTTGAATTAAAAAGTAAAATCCTTAGTCTGTGTTGTATAAACTCTGAATGATGGTAATCAACCATGATGCGTGACTAAGGCACACATCTGTCCATATGATTTATGACAGAATATAATCAGAGAATAAGCTCTCCATTTTTTAAAGAACTATAGTTCATTGTAAGAAGCAGTCATGTTTACATAGAAGCATGGAAATATATTTCATTTATACTATTTCTGTGGGGCTCTTTCCACTTTTCTCTCCAAATTTACTCTTTTTTACACATTGCATGCTACAAGTACCCCCTTGTGAACTTCCACTCAGGAAATGACATGATTTCTTCTCATCAGAGAAATGTTTTCTTTTTAAGAAGTGAATAGTACTTATATTCTGTTTTAGCTGAAGGTGGCCTGTGATACTTCGCATGCTTGGTTATGTAATGATTAATACCAAAAAAACACGTAGATTAAAAGCCTTGCTAAAATGAATATTAGTAAACTTTAGCTTCCATACCACAGTAAATTGTATCTTCAGAGGAGGGACCCGAGCTCTCTTGAGCATTTGATATCTTTGATTGGCATAAACATTACAGTATAAAGAAAAAGCCACAATTAGTTTAGTGTCAATCTATTGGTAACTAGTCTTCAGAGATCATTTAAAAAAGAATCTTATCTTCGTTGTTACTTGTTAAGCACTTGTTATGCATTTAATTACATTCAGTAATTGATGACATTCACTTAAAGATTTGTTTAATCTTTACTACAGACTGACAAGCAGTATATTATTATTATTATTATTATTATTATTATTATTATTATTATATTATTTCCTTCACATTACAAGTTAGGGGACAGACAAGTGAAATGGTGAAGTCAAGTTTCCAGTCTAGGCGGTGCGACTCTGTCGTGCTTATAATTGCTGTGCTCCTTGCCTGTTAGGAATGGAGCCTCTCTGCTCAAATGTAGTCTCCTTCAGAAAGCCCCTAGTGAGTTTAAAGGTGACCAGTGTGATTTCTCATTGCTTTAAGTCTTCAAAGACTTTGTTTTGTACCTTTCTTAAATTATGCATATTTTCCTTGAATACAATCAAAATGATGATGATGTGAAATAATAATCTTTTATCGAGGGTTTACTTTTGAGAAGTATTTGTTCTGCAAGTCTTGACTCACTTCTTGTCACACCACAATGAAGAAGGAACTATTACTATGCACATTCTACATATGATTAAACCAAAATCGCACTACTAATTATTTACAGTGATGATCTAAACCCAGTCTGATCCCAGATAATGTGTCTTAAAAGTTATTGTCTTATCATTATTGCTGGATTGTACAGTGGAGAAAGATGGTGCTTTACTTAGGCTCTAAAGCACTTTTATGAAGTAGTATCCCAACATTTTAATTGTACTGATAATTATCTCCCATCCTGTGTCAGAAAACGTGTAAATATAACTTAGAGGAAAAAACTTAGAAAAAACATATAACAAAGAGTACTTTGATTCATTAATAAATATTTGTAAAATTAAATATGTAACCCTAATATAACCAAAATATGAAAGTAAAGTGGAGCTGAGATTGGAATGATCAAATTACAGCTGGCCTTATAAACTATCTGTTCTCTTCCTTAGATTGCATCCAAACCTCTTGGTTGTATTTAAGCAGACTAAAATTTAGGAAAATGTAATTGTAATCAAATTGTTATTATCAAATAAAACCCTCGTTCCTAAAGTCAACAATGAAGAATAAAATTCAGCTAAATACATATTTGACTAATATTAGGTAATTCACCATGATTAATGGCCGTTGTGTATTTAGTATACTTGTGGTACAGACCTTTCCATATGTCTTATCATTTAATCTTCACAATAATCCCAAATGGCAATCGTAATCATACTCTTTTTGCAGGAGAAGAAAGGGAGGCACAGAGAGATTAAGTAACCTGCACTGGGGAGCACAGAACATAAATTGTAAAAGTCCATGTGATTTCAAATCTCTACTTTCTTACTAAATTACAATACTTCACCCTTCATAACACAATTAAATAACTGTACATAGTTTATCTTTTTACTGTGAACTATAAATGCTCTATGCCCAGGTCTTAATTTATACAAGTAACTGGGTGACCAAAGTGGAGGTCAGTGCCATTAAATGAAAAAATTAATATTATAGTTCCCCTAGAATGAGAGGCATAGCACACCATGCAGTGCCATGTAAGGAGCACCAGGTTTTGGTCAGGAAGTAGAAGCAGGAGCAAGGCGAGAATCTTAGGACAGAGCCTATAATGGGGTTTCTTCAGGAAAAGCAGTGTCAGGCAGAGAGGCAGTTTAGGATTGGCTAGTTTGTAAAACCCAGCAGGCTTTGTGCTATAGGGGTAGTCCCAAGTGGTCTGGTACCTGGCCCTGGTTTCATTTAGAGCAAGGAAAATATTGGCTTTATCTGTGAGTTAGAAGGTAAGTGGAAGCACAGCCTTGGATCTACAGTTATTGCATGTGAAAAATGTATTCCAGATAAATTCTATGCTATAAGGCCCCCAAGAGACGTCAAACCATTATAAGATACAGAAAATTAAATATATACATTTAATATAAATATATATGTATATTATATATAAGTAAATATATAATAAACATATAATATATATTATGTAAGTGTATATGTTACATATATTATATAGAAATAAATATATAATACAGTAACTATGACCATAACTAATGTACTTCTAAATTGTGTAATAGCCTTCCCTTTCATGAAGAAAATTATTTAATAAAGATTCCTATACTGTTCATTTTTGCAAATAGAACTGTATTTCCCTTTTAATTTTTATAAATAATTCTATATGACCAAGCACATACATTTAACAAATATAAGTAGTTGATGGTAGCAATATGAAATTTACAATTTTGCTAGCAATAAGAAACAATTTCTTTCATTTGTTTAATATACTTTTAGAAATTCTCATGGGGCACAGTTGGTTAAGTGTCTGCGTTTGGCTCAGGTCATTATTCCAGGGTCCTAGGATAGAGCCACATGTGGGGCTCCCTGGTCAGCTGGGAGCCTACTTCTCTCTCTCTCTCTGCCCCACCCCTGCTTGTGCTCTCTCTCTTGCATGCTCTCTCTGTCTCTCAAATAAATAAATAAAATCTTTAAAAGAAAGAAAGAAAGAAAGGAAAGGAAGGAAGGAAGGAAGGAAGGAAGGAAAGAAGGAAGGAAGGAAGGAAGAAATTCTGCTTAGGTTGGGACACCTGGGTGGCACAGTTGGTTAGGCATCTGACTCTTGGTTTTGGCTCAGGTAGTGATCTCAGGGTCGTGAGATCCAGATCCCCAGAGGGCTCCATGCTCAGTGCGGAGTCTGCTTGTCTTTCTCCCTCCTTTTCCCTCTGCCCACCCCCACACACTCTCTCTCTCTAAAATAAATAAATCTTAAAAAAAAAAAAAGGAAAGAAAAGAAAAATTATGCTTAGGAGGAATTCCTGCTAAAACTTAGCAACTTTTTTAGTGTACTAGAAGAAACATACCATTTTTACTGTATACAGAGAGAGTAAGCACAAAATCTATAGATAGGGGACAAAAATGGTAATACATCATAACACCCAAAGACAACAAATCATTTTCTTATGGGAGCAAGAAAATTTAAATGTAAATCCCCTATTAAGTATCATTAGGATTAAAGGTAAAATACTCATTATCAAGTGCTCTTGACATGTGATCTGGGTATAGGTGATTCCAGAATCATAATAGTGCAGGCTCAGGAAACAAGAAAGAGAACAGAGGTGGGTATGACATCACACATGGCAACAGGGAAGTGGTTGAACTGAAGTCCTTGCTGCTAACGGGGCTCTTGATTTCGGTTGACCTACTAGAGAGCTTTACTACCTTCATGTCTTATAAACATGCCTTCATGCAGTATAAACAGCATTCTAAGATTTCTCAAAGAAACATATCATGATATGAACATATCTGATTTCTTTTGTGATACAGTTATAGGTATTGCTATTACCACTGTGGTTTGTTACATTCAGTTGAAAGTTAGTAAAATACTTTTTTTCTAATCCATGTCCATTGATCACCTGAATTTTACACCATATTCTTGGTGTTCTGTGAAGACTGGGTATGAAGCTTTGGGATTCTTAGGATTTTCTTTTCATGAAGTTAAGGAAATGTTTACATCAGTGTCTGTCTTTGACATCATCTGCTTCTTTACTTGCTGCCCCCTTTCAGCTCGTTGCTCTTTTAATTACTGTACCTCAGAAAAAACAATTACATTTGTATTTTTTTTACAAAAATTGTCAAGCAGTATGGTCTGGTACCTGGCCCTGGTTTCATCAGGGCTTGGCATGAGTAAGCTAAGCATTCTGTGGCCTATCTACCTTTCCAGCTTTCCTTCTCTCACTAAATGTAACTGGTTAAAAAATTGGTGCTAAAAGGCCACCGGAGCCTAAGAACTATGTCTTAGTATCAGGATCAATAATCTTTTCAAATCAGTTGTGTCACTGAATATCCATGTTCATGGAGTTTTCTCTTCCTCGACTTTCTTACCTATAAAGTGAATTAAAAATACCTAACTCCCTGAAATGTTGTCAGAATTAACATTGTATAAAGTGCTTAAATAGGCTTTGAATTATAATAAGTGCCCAATAATAGCAGTTACTGCTATCTTGGACTCTGGGATTTGGTGGCTGATGCATGGTAAATTGCTATACTAATCAGCATCTTTGTGGTAGATAAGGAAACTCAAAATCCCTTCTAATGAGGGTTAATGTTTTATTCAGCTTTGCTTATTTGCATTATCTGGCAAGTATATAAGATTCGTGATGATCTTTTATGTAAGTATAGTTAAGCGATACATTCCCAAGACAATACTACATGTACAGTGATGATCTCTAAGTGGTTAGAACTCAAGCAAGTTGGTTTAGTTAATATCTGGGTGGTGGTATAGTATCCTAACATGCAATTCACATACAGGTGTGATACAGGTGGCTATATAAAAAATGTTATTGAGCAATGCAGTGGTACGTGAAAGTCATTTTATGCCACTGACCCATTTGTTCTATTCTACATATGTTATTGGGCATAAAAATAACTCATTTATTTACACAATAAATTATAAAGATAGAGCTTTTAATGATTTCTTTATTTAAACTAAGTTTCTAAATTGTGATGACATCATTTTTTTTAACAGTTGGTGACTATTAATTTGGTATTAACATTTAATAGCTAAAGAAAGCATGGGACTAAGTGTGGAAAAGCCATGTTTCTATTTTTTAAATGCTACCAATATGTAAAAACATACCAATTTCATACTAAGTGCCTAAGAATTATGTATCATTCATTTAATGGATGAGGAAAAGGAGACTCAGATCTGATCCAAAACCATTTGATGAACAATTAGTTTTGCTTATTTCATCATTCATACTTTGTTTCTTTTACTGTGTAAAGATGTAGCTGATATCTCTAGACCAGTTGTTAGATAACGAATATATATTTTCAAATGATATTTATTTCAAAACTTATTTAGAAAAGGTATTTTAAAGACAATATTGCAGTTTCAGGACTTCCTGAAGTAGTTACGTTTTCATGGAGTTTGTCCTAAGAAATGCTGTCCACGAGAGAACAGTTATTTCAGTTAAATAATTTATTGGCAACTCAGCGACCATAGTAACTGATGAAATATGTTGAGACAAGGAGTAGTCAAGTATAGTGAATGTGAAATGTACTGCGAATTTTAGAATAGGTAGAGCATATGCCAGGAAAAATGAAGAGTAATGCCTATAAAATAATGATTATATTTGTTATTAATATTTTTAAGCTTTAAAAATAGTGATATTTAGAGAAAGAGCAGTTGTGTCAAAATAGGTATTAAAAGTAAAAGACCGACACTATGCTGTGACAAATTTCTATGCCAAAAAAAAAAAAAAAATACATCAGCCTATTACCTTTAACACCTAGAAAGGATGAGATGTCACTGAATACATAATTTCGTGGGTAACTATCATATAGCCCATATTTAATTTTCTATACACAGCACACTTATCTCTAGAAAATCAGAGTAAATCTTTGGAAGTTAAATGAAATGGAAGAAGTAAAAGTGCATGCTTAGCTTTACTGTTCTCACAGTAACCATCAGTGACCCAGTTTTGTTTTGTCTTTTTCCCCTCCAAGGAAAGAATCTATACATTATTTCCACAAGTTTTGTATAAAAGTCCCTCAAGGCTACATGCAACTAATGCTTCTTTGGGACAAATGTAGCCTGAGGGATGGAAAGAGTTTTTTAGGGTCCAAAAGCTGAATCTCACATTAATATGGAGAAGTGTCCTATTAGGATAATGGGTACCCGCGAATAGGAGAACTTCCTAATGTGTGATTTTTTTTTTTCTGGTATCATGAGCTTTGTGCTGGGCGTACTGGTTTACTTGGAGCCCGCTACTTGTGAAAGCTTCACCTTTTCCATTTTTAGAAAATGTGAGGCAGCAAAAAGGTTTTTGACAAACTGCAGATCCTGCAAAGTTTAATCAGCTTGATTGTGGGCACCCCACCGCTCTCCTTGTCTCTTATTTTATTTGACCACTAGCAGTTTTGGAAAAAAATTTCTTCTATTGGATTATCATTTTAAAAGAAAGTAAAGGAATGTGATTTGGGAAGATTAAAAATCTGCTTTATAAAAAATCATCAGCAAGTCCTAGGAAAGAAGACTCACGGGAGCTCTGAAATGGTAATTCATGCTCTCTCTCTGTTTCTCAATGTTTTCAAGTAGCGTACTTTTAATATAGAGACGTGGAACACCGCTTTTATCTTTAATAACAGATGTGAGACAGCAGCAGTGTACTCTCTAGGATGCAAAAGCAAAGGGGTTTTTGGTATGTGAGTGAGTAGATTTTTAGTTTGTGCACCTGCATTCTGTATGTTGTGAAGTAGGTCCTTTTCTCAGCCCCAGGATTTTAAATTATTGTTATTGGAGAATATTGGCTAATTTGCTTCCAAATAGTTCTTCATATCAGTGCTTATTTTGCTTTTAATGTGGTTACAATGATACTGAAATTTAAAAATGGTACGTACAACTTAAGGCGGTGGTCCTTCTAACTAAAACAGTTCTATCTCAATTTCTCTCAAACGAAAATGAAAGACAAGTATGAGAAAATGGTAAAAAGCATGGTTAGTTTGAAAAAGGGAACACTTTTTAAAATAAATAACAAAAGACAAAAGAAAATGAAGTTAGAGGAAAAGGACCCAAACTTTAAAAAGTGAAAAGGAAAAAAAAAAGTAGTACTACAAAAATACTAAGAGGAAGTAATCTCTACAGTTTTAACCAATGCATATATTAATTTTAATGCATATATATTTAAGTTGGGTAAATTTATAATGAAAAGTAATAGCATCAAAACATCTTATATCAAGATTTAGTATCAGAGTAAAGTATTTGAATGTAATTCAAAAAATAAGTTTTTGTATAAAATTTTTGAAGGAATTCTTAACCATAAACCTGAA
This sequence comes from Ursus arctos, assembly GCF_023065955.2. Taxonomy (NCBI): domain Eukaryota; kingdom Metazoa; phylum Chordata; class Mammalia; order Carnivora; family Ursidae; genus Ursus; species Ursus arctos. The sequence goes on along the minus strand of NW_026622985.1, from coordinate 26,615,102 downwards.
ACACTTGCTAAATTTAGATATTTATAACAAAAATATGTAATTGATTTATTTTATCAGTATCGCATGGCTGTTTTTTGTATTATTGTATCACATTAAGAACAAAATGGAGAGAAACGTTAGCTAGAGATTGCTTACATAATTGTTTAGGAAGGCAATGAACTACTACAAGACAGGTTGTAACTGAAAATTTAGATAATTTCTCATTATTTGTTTATATCCTATGATTTTATTACTTAATAACTATAGCTGATATTTCAAAAAACAGAGTTCAACCTTGTATTATTCTTGTGCCAATCACCAAAGAATAGAGAGTGCACAGACTTTCATATCTTGGGGTCTTTTCTCCGTGGCACTTGTGTCTGTAGTGGTAATGTCATCAATAAAACCAAGATCTTCAAAAGTGAAAAATAGTTGAAGGAGAATAGTTCGTGTTCTCTCCTGCCTGAAGGTTTATATTTGCATATTCTACCTGTGCAGTGAGCTGACAAATTTACCAATTACATTTATATATCTTTAAATTTCAACTTGATATGATGCTTTGGAATCTTTTGCAATATTATTCTGATAAGGTTTCCATTTGGAAATGAATGGCTTACTGACCCAATCCTCCTAGCTAGAACAGTTAGTAGAAAATTATTTACCACAGAGAACTTCTCCAGATAATAATCTTTTCAGTAAGTTATTTACTTATGCCTCATGTTTCTACGGTACTGTGAAAGACTTATTATGAGATTGAAACAAATCAAACTACTTTCCATTAGTGTTGCATTGTTCTTTTTATATCCAGAGAAAACCAGATTTTAGTCAGGAAAATGGCTTTCTGACTAAATCTCGCGTGCCATTTCCCTGGAATTCCTCCCGCTATACTAAGACAGACAGGGCATAAAATTAGTCCTTTCTACAGCAGTCATTGCTTGGCTGAGCAAAAGTGACTATCGTCTCTGACATGCTGTTTTCTCTGCACCTCTGGCTTTGTGCACTTTTGATTGTATTGTTTAATCAGTGAGGCTGCACTAAGTTGTGCCTGTGGTAACAGATGGTCTCAACATCTCAGTGTCTTTATAATAATAAAGTTTATATATTGCAGACGTTGTATGCCCATCTGGGACAGTTAAGGCTCTGCTCCATCATTCTAAAATGAAGAAGCAGATCTATCTGAGACCTGCTAATCTCAGAGCACAAGGAAAAGAGCAAGGGAAGAACCATGAGCTGGATTCTGAAGCTTCTGCTCAGATGCAGCATGTTTATTTGCAGTCACATGTCATTGTCCAAAGCAAGTCATATGATTATGTAAAAAGTCAGTCATGCTGGAAGTCTAATCCTCCTTCAGGGACTGGCCCAATAGGGAGCAGCAACACTCATCTTGACAACAGTACCATCTATCCGAAGTCTGGTCACAAATATTCACTTCCCTCTGTTATGTAAAACCCCATCGCATCACAGTGTCAGACTTAAAATCTAGAACCAGATGAAAATCTTCATCTAAAGATCTAGGAACTAAAAAAAACATTTATCTACTTTATCCACCTACCCAACACCCCCCCACACACACACACACTTCTAATACACAATAGTGGAACAACAAGATACTTTTAATCAGAAAGGAGAAGAAGTGAAATACAAAGCAGTCACCATGTCGATCATAGCAAATCTGAAATGATGGTGGGCATGATCCTTTCCTGGTTCTGGGGAATGTTCCCTGATTGCTCCCCAGTTCTAAAGTCGGCCAGTAATTGCCTAACCTGTTATTCTCTATCATTCTTTCTGTCCTCTGGCAGATCTTTTACATGACTCTTCCTCCCTGGCATTATCTGAAGAGGGCATTGTAGAATATGCCCCCTGGCAGCCCAAGCAGCTTTCTTAGCCTGATCTTGCTGCCAGTAGAAACTGGGGAATCCTAAAGTTTACTTTAAATCTTGAACAGTCACATTCTCTTTTATTCCAGGCTGATAACTCATTTGGCAGCACAACTTTCTCAAAACATAGTAGGCTTTTTATTTATATTATCTTATTTTATTCACAACCATGCACCAATAGCCTCATCCATGATTTTTTTTCTCTGAACTCAGGTACCTTGAGTTTATTTGGCTTCTAAAATACTTGTACCCTTTTTTATTCTATTTTCTCAGTCATTTCATCCAAAGGAAAGTATTTACTGGCTGCTACCTTAATCAGTACAGAGGCACCCTTGATTTGCTCTTTGCTAAGATGCTGAGTTGCAATTAGCTTTTGTAACTCAAAGCTTTCCACAGTTTTCTCTCTTACTAATTGGAGATAAGAAACAGTTTCATCTTTCAATGCTTCAAGGCCTGTAATTTCCAGATTCTCTCTGTTCCTGTTGACTCTGTTTATAAACTGGCCAGTAGCAAGTAAGGTCTGAGCATAACTTGAAGCCACAGCTTATTTAGAGCATTATTTGCTTCCCAAGTGACAGAATTTTGCAGTTTTACTGAATGTTTCTCCATTGTGTTACATGGGTTGCCATCTTTCCAACACCCAATAAAAAATTTCTTACTACCTACTGCTTGACGTCAGGGCTGATATGTAATTTATTGTCATGGTAATACGTTACTTCTAAGCACCACATTTCATATCAGTTAGCATAGGTTAAGTTTATGCTCAGGCAATTAATGGCTCTAAAGTAAGAATAAAATTTTTTCTTTATCGCTCACATGGTAATTATTTCATGTGATGGTTTCAGTTCTGCTTAATTTTTTTGTACCCAGACTTAAGAATTTTAGTGTATATCCCCAGGAAGAAAGGGGATGACCCAGCCACGTTGTGGCCCCTACAGCTTCCGCTTAGAAGTAGACCATGTCACTTTTACTCACACTTTATTTTCCAAAGCAAGTTACATTGATCACTCTTAAGTCAAAGGAGTGGGAAGTATAATCTTCCTGATATGGAAGGACATAGTAGGTCAGGGATGTAAATATTTTGACAATAAGGTAATATTACACATGTGTCTTAGAAGAGACATAACTTGAAAGTACATAGAATTTGGACTTATACGACTAAGGCCTGCTATTTATTGAGTATACTAACATGCCAGTTGCTTGACATTTTTATATAGTTGTTGTTGTTTTTCTAATGGAGCTAATAATGCTGATGCTGCTTCTAAATATTTGCTATGTTGATATTACTAAGATTAGTATAATATAGATATCTGTCTCACTCATCGTATTAGATACTCATTGGGGAAAAAATAGAGGGCCTTGTAACATACAGTTTACAAGGTACCTAAATATGTTTATGATTTTTGTTTTCCTAATGTTTCTAAGAAATCAAGCCATAGATTTATATGAATCTCTGTCTTAATTAGAATTTTACCTCTTTATCTATTTATAAAACTAGATATAGTCATTGTGTGAAGCCTGAGGGGTTTTTATAGGCAGAAGACTCTCAAAATATCTTAGGACATGGGCCAGGTCTAGAATGAACTTAGAAGCTATGGGACACACACTTGAAGGGTAGAAAATTTGGATATTATATTTGTAAAAAAAGATGTCTCTTCACTCATAAGCATTTATCTGTGAACATTGCATACACTGCGAGACCTATCAAAAGCCTACTCAGCAAGCACAGCTTTACCTGTTAAGCGTAAAAGAGAATATGGTGCCATTCCACTTAAGAGGAAAGAAAAAAAATAACAGTTTCTTAGGTAATTTAAGGATGAAAGCCTATTGTTAAAATGTTTGCGACAACAGAAAAGGACAATACAGAATAAATTTAATTTATTCTCAAGTTACTGAATTGCACAATAAATACCTTGAGACTTGTAGACTTAGTTTCATTATTCCTATAATTACTGCTGTTTTACTCTCAAAATTGGATTCTTTTGATTTTGAGGGCAATAGAATTTCAAGAAAAAAATAACTTTAAAAGTATATCACAGCTGATATTCTCAAAAAACAATGATAAATAACAGTGCATGACTTAGAGTCAAATGGCCACTGTAGTAAAAAAAAGATCTGATATTTTATTCGCAATGTTTTGAAAAGAAAAATGCTAAATCTACATAGCAAATAACTTTAGAATAAGAGCTGTTGCAAACATCAGGAAGCTTCAAAAATATTTGTACCAATAATGTTTATAACTATGATTGAGAAATAGTAGATTCAAGGTCTTCTAACAAATCACAGATATTCAGGATAAGAAATTCTACATATTTAGAATAGGTGATCACATATATTGAGAAGGAGGCATTCCAAAAATTCTGTTAGTACTAAGCTCTTGAGTGATTCAAGCTTAGAGTCTAAGTAAAATGTAACAAAGTATGTACAAATCAGTTAAAGATTCTTCAAGGTGTGTATATGTGTGTTGCATGTTTGTATGTGTTAAACACGTGTGCATATGCATGTGTATTGTGCATACGTTATACATAATAGCAGATGTTTTATAAATTTCATATGAATGTAAATAACGTGTATCTGTTACGAGATATATATATAAAGGAAAATTTATAAGAGCATTATTAACATGTGTACATTCAAGCATTTAAGCTATAGGTGATTAGTTCTGTAATAGTTCATAAAATATTTGTTTATTTTTGAAGGGGAAATTGTCTTCCATTTTTGTAATTATAATTATAATTTTTATTGTGATTTTTAAAATTGTAATTTCTAAAAGCCTTTAGAAATTACCCTTTACCATTGGAGTTCTCTTCATGACCTTTTAATGCCCTAAAATTGTCCTAAGAAGTTTGTCCAGGCTAATTTAAAGTCTGCTAAAAAAGACACTGGAAGTTTATTTAAGGCAACAATTGTCCTGAAGGGTCTTAAAGTAAGGACAACTGCAATAATTTTCTACTTGTATATACTTTCTAATCTCACTGAAACATAGAAATGATGTTTTTAGTTTCCTGTCTCTATTCTAAATTTGGGACAATCAATGACAGTTTAGGGTTTAGAAATTACCTGCTTATAGCATAGATACCATGCAAATATTTTAATTAAATTATATTTATTTTCAGCCTACGTCAGAACCAGTCTAAGACTGAATGATACAGGCCTGTTTTAGGTCTTTTGAAACCCTAGGTGTCAATATTTGTTTTGGTGGCCTTGCCCCACAGCATTTCAAACACATTAAATCTACTTTTGTCCTACATTAAACATTTTTGTTTATTTATATTAAAAATTTGAAAGGACTTTATAAATTTGCCCTTTCGTTATTATCTTCTGGGATTTTTTCAATAATTATTATGTATCTTGAGAGATAACTGCAGAGTAATTAAGAGTAATTAAGAGTAAAAAATCTTAATTATAAGAAGATTCAATTTAACAATTAATAAGGTTGAGAGGTTAAGTTTAACAGGCATTTAGTTTCATATCTCTTAATATCTGATTTGCATCTTTTTTCATATTCTAGAAGCCATTTAATTTTTTACAACCTGAATATTTTTCCAAGACCTTGAAAAGTGTATGTTTGATCCCTGAGCAATTTTCTCTAGTGCCTAAAGAAATTCATCCCCAGATATATGTACTCTAAATCTTGACTGTATGTCTTTAATCCTTTGTTTCCAGACTTGGAGCCTGGAACACCCCCGTAGTCCGATTTGGATTCTTACCTCTAAGCTTCCTAAGCATTCAGTACTTGGGACCATCATCATATTCATCACACTCCAGATATTAATTTAGTTGTCAGATTCTCAGTAACGTAAAAGAAGGAGATGAGAACACATTCATTCATTTTCTCAAATATATAGTCAGTCAAATACATACATCCACGTAAAATATATATTCATTATATATATTTTATGCTACTCTCTGCCAGGCTTTGTTCTATTCACTAAGGATATAATGGCAAATAAAAATCAAGTCCCCACTCACCAGAGGTTGTATTTTAGCTGCACACCTAATTTAATTTTTCACCTAAACATTGCCTAACATATTGGATATAGCTAATAAGTATTTTTAAATGCATAAATAAATAAATAAATAAATAAATAAATAAATAGTATAATTAAGCATAAGAATGAAGTTATTTAAATTTACACACTGTAGTACAATTTAAGTATTCAGGACAGCACATATCTTCAAGTTATTTGAAATATAATACATCTAATGCAAATCAGAATCAATTGGAATTCTGCATTGTAAATGAAATTAAACCTCAGTTGATTAGTTTTTAATTTATTCATATGTTTTTCCCAAATGGCCTCATCTTCCCATCTTCTCGCAAGAGACAAAGAGAAGGAGAGATGGAGGGAGGAAAAGAGGAAGATTGAGGAAGAGAGAGCAAGAGAGAATGAGATTAAATTTGGAATGCACTTCTCTAGAAATATTAATGACAATTTTAAGTCTTTCCAATAAATTTGCTATGTTATTTTTAAAGAAAATGACCAATGTAGGTTTCAGTTGAGCTAACTCCTAGTAAATCATTGTTTAATGAAAACAAGTGGAGCAGAAAGTAGAATGTTGCATTTGTTCTTAGTACATCCCTGTAGGAACTGGCAGACATCAGATTTGTCAAAGTCACAACTCCTTTAGAGTTTCCAGGAGAATACCAGGATCAAAGAAAATAAATAGATAAGATAAAGACTTACATTTTATTTGCAGTAGGAGTTTCCCATTTGAGATTCACTTGTTACTATCATTTTAGAACAAGTTAAAAGTATGCTGGTTAGGAATCTTTACCTGACACTAATGGAACCTCCTTTGACAGATTTTTTTGTTGAAAAATTATATGGTGTGAATTGAAAAAAAGACCTGTCAGGTTGGATCAGATATTTTGTATCTGCAGGTGCCTGCTTAGCTCATATAATGTTCCCAGCGATAGGTGGAAAAACTCATCTGTGCCAGAAGATTCTCTACATTATCAAAGAAGATGCATATTTTCATTCTGTCAAACAAGTATATTTTAATCATAGTTGTAACTATTGAGTTAACCAGTATTCCAAGTATTAATTTTTTTCTGATGTGATGGTTCCATTTGATCAATTGCATATAGTGATAAATGAAGTAGTAAAACTTCCATTGTGTAAAAAAGCTGTTTTAAATAAATTATCCACAGCATTTTTTCCCCAGTATTTTGATTCGACCGATGTTTTATTGTTAGAGAACTGGGTTCATGTCACAGATTTTATCAATGTTTGTAGTATATTTTCCTATCAGTTCAAATTTGTTTATAGTTACAACCATATTATAGTTTGCTTCTCCACCTCCCTCTTATCATTTCTTTCTCACTCATTACTCACTGATTTTATTGCTATTTCTGGAACAATCTATGTACAATCTTGCCTCAGGACCTTTGTGTTTATTACTTCTTTGCTCTTGAATATGCCTTCCTGACTTATCCACCTGGTTTCTTTCTTCAGACTTCAGGTAAAATGTCACAAACTCAGAGAGGACTTACCTGACCATCCCAAGCAAATTAATACTCAACCACCTTTGATCCTCTTATTTTATAGCACCTACTATCACCTGACATTATATTATGAATTTGTATATTATTTGGTTTATGGTTTATATATAATTTAAGTAACTCAAGGCCAGGCCCATCAATTAGTAGTTAATGCTGCCTAAAATAGTGCCTGGCACATAGTGAATAATAAATATTTAATGAATTAATAATAAACATTTACATGGATTATGAACAATTAGACCAGTTAAAGTTTATGAAGCTGTTCGTGAAATAGAACATTCGTATGAGGATAAAAGAAAATTCAAATGTATAAAAAATGGAAGCCCTTATATTTGGAATAAAACTTCCCTTTCTTTAGGCTTCCAACAACAGAAGTCAGAAGGAGATCAGAATGCTGATATATTCTGATCTGCCCCCCTGCAGGCCTTTAGGTTTTCATGTGCAGGAGATTCAACCAAATGATAGGAGTGAGGCCATCACCAGAAAGGCATAAGAGATGGCCAGTGTGCTCAGAGTAAGTTGACCTCTTACTGGCCATAGGATGCCTTCTGCGTAAGTCAAAAGGAAGCCCTTACGTGGTGTACCTTCTTCCTTTACAGGCCACCACTGTTGCGGGTCATGGGAGGAGGTCCCTGTTGTAGCCTAAAGATGTCCATCAGGGGTCAAGAATTCACACATCCTCTGCGGGGTCAGAGAGCACTATCATCAAGCGTCAGATGTTATCCTGAAGCCCTGAACACCCCTGAGAAGACCTCACAACCATCCCCCTGTCCCCATTGACACTGGCAGCCTCATCACTATGGGCTGTCTTGGGAAAATCAGGATTTGATTTCTCATGCCTGCTCTCTCATTTTATGTTTGTGGGTAATTGGAACCCAGAACTTCCAAGGCATTCCTGATTCCCAAGTCTCTAATCTTCATCAGGATTCCTCTCTGCCTCCTGATGCCCTTTCACCATGTTCTCTTGAACTCACCAACAAAGTCCCTTTATCTTCAACCACTTTTATGTAATTTCCCCTTATCTTCTATCTAAATGAAGCCTGGTTCTTTGATGACCCTGCTTCTCAGACCAGCAAGAGATGGCTCTTTCCCTACCACACCACTTAAATCACTGAGATTGGAGGTGAGGTGACATTCTCTTGTTCTTCAGCGTCACTTCCAAAATAGTCTCCTTCCTCTTCCCTAAAAGCTCCTCCCTGTGATCTCATGGCATTAGCAGATACCAGCTGCTACTCCTCCTTATAGAAGTCTTTTACCAACCTCTGGTCACTTCCTCTCTCCTGTTAAGATTTTAGTTTTAGCTTGATGTCTCTCTCTCCAACACCTTTCCTGTTATACAGTATGGTAATTTCAATACCCATGTAGACTTCTAAAACACTTGTCTCTCAGTTTCTTGATTCCTGTCTCTCAGTTACTTGATTCCTCTCCCACAAAGATCTTGTTTTCCACCCTATCACTGTCTTGAAATAATTTCACTATCATGTGATACATGTGTCCAGGGAATATTTAACATGGTACTGACATTGGAGTTTCAGTGTTTGCATATATACTTGGGGTAATTGATTATCTGTTTATTTACGTACACACCTAACATAAATTCTTTGCTTAAATCAACCCTTAAAGTTTTCCCTAATCCTATTGGATTGTAAGGGATCCAACAAAAGTATGCTGTATAAATGCATATAGGATAATATAGTCTATGTTTCTCAAAAATATAGTAATCTAGAAATATTCTCTATTTCTCACAAAGTGTGCAGTTAAAAAACGCTTTTGGATATAGCTGTGAGAGAAATACTACTTCAGAATGTAGTTTCTATAACTTAAATAAAATTAAAATTGTTTAATAAGTTTAGTACTTAGCCAATGAATCTCTATTGCATACTTCTGTTTTGAAGAATTTGTGTATTTTCTCAGTTGAGATATTTTTTTGAATTGTCTGTAGTTTGTTTTCTAAATTATTTTCATTATTCAAATGTGAAATAGTGTAGGGTAAATGACAAAACATCTGTTTTAGTAAAATAAAATTATTCAAAGGGTGTTTTTATTTCCTATTTTGAAAGATTTAATTATTTAAAATTTCTACTTACTTTTCATATATGGTCTAATTTCTTTATTTGGTGAGGAAAAAAGCTTTTGTTAAAGCAAAATCCAGTTACTTGCTAACAGTGCCATGAAATTACTGCTTAGCTGGGTTGTCAGTGTGAGCCTTTCATCATCAGTAGTGAAAAATGTTAATGACATCATAGCATTATGGACAAATCAATAGAGTGTGTTTGAGTTTCAGCTAATTCTCAAATAAATCAGTTATTCTTAGCCGAGTCAGAGCCTAAATAATGAATAATTGCAAAGTACCTCAAACCCAATTAGTGATTACAAATCGTAATTTGGTTAAAGGAGGCAGAGTGAAATGTTTGTCAAATTCAGTGTCTACCTCCCATAATGCCTTTTTCCTTCCTACATTACATTTTCTGATGCAACCTTTAGAAGACATTTATACTGACGTTTAATTTAGTGGAGCACCTTGTAATTTGTTTGCTAATTGTTTGATATATATTGGAATTCTAAGAATGAATTTGTTTATTTTTATAGGGTACTTAAAGTATCCAGAAACTTAAAATAACCAATTGGACTGAACAGATGTACCTCAGGAATTAAAATTTTTCCAGAAGGAGGTAAGAGATCTTAAAAAATGCACGTATTTGCATGTTAATGAGTTTTGGTGAAAATTTAGATATACTAATGTATTTCTTTGATGTGTAATTTAGAGGATAACTTTTTAAAATTAAGGGCACTTTCTGTTTTTACTTAAATAATCTTTTATTCCATGGAATGACTTGGATATATGAGATTGCTGTAACATTTCAAAAAGAAAATGGTTTGTAGGGAAGTCACATTGTCACTTCAAAATGTCAAGATCTGGATCGCTACTTTTTTTTTTTTTTTAATCTTTATATGTAGGACTTAGACTGGGCTTGCCATGTTCCCCAAGAGCCACAGAGCAAAGATAGCTGACGTGTGGGCCGATTGCCATCTAAAAAGATCCTTTGGCTAGCCTGCTCCTTCTACATTTCCTGGACCACATATGGTTACTATCAACTAGAATCCATTCAAAGGCTTGAGTGCCAAGCACAGAGGGAGGAGTCATTTTTTAATGTGTTACACTATCTTAATTTTGACCTAAGATGTGAGACTGAAATATTACACTTAAGGTAAAATACACTTAGAAATCTGAATGTACACATATTACTTTTTTTTTAACCCTCTCTAACTATAAGTGTTCCTCGAGTTTCATTTCATTTTAAGCACCCAGAAAATTTAGCAGCATTAGGTTTACCATCCCACTGCGTTATGTATATATTGCTACCGGCGAGAACTGCTATTAGAAGAAATGAATAGAGAAATTAAAACGTATACTTTAAGATCTAGGACTAGTGCATGAGAATGGTAAGGAAAAAAAACCTGAATCTAAATACTATTTCCCTTATAGGTGTTTGAGTTGAATAAAATTCATTTATTAATTTTATTTTATTTCGCTAAAACTAAGGAAGTTCCAATTTTATTAGGTCCCTATTAGATGATTATTTCTATTTAATGTGAACAAATGCCTTTTTCCTCAGTTTTTCATAATTAGGATCAAGAAAAGTAAGATTCTTAAGAATTTTAAGGAAATTAAAATTGCTATATGGAAGCATCACTTACATATGCAAAACATTTATCACATAAGGTAAAAATTTAGTGATATGAGATGAACATTGAAGCTGTTAAAGTTAATATCGAGTCGTTATGGATTTTAAATTTTTTATGGCGCATCTCATATCTTTCTTTTTAAATTTAAATTCAATTAGCCAACATATAATACATCATTAGTTTTTGATGTAGTGTTCAGTGATTCATTAGTTGTGTAACACCCAGTGCTCATCAGATCACGTGCCCTCCTTAATGCCCATCACCCAGTTACCCCATCCCTCCACCCTGCTCCCTTCTGCAATCCTCAGTTTCCCAGAGTTTAGACTCTCATGGTTTGTCTGCCTCTCTGACTTCTTCCCATTCAGTTTTCCCTCCCTTCCCTATGGTCCTTTGCACTATACCTTATATTCCACATATGAGTGAAACTATATGATAATTGTCTTTCTCTTATTGACTTATTTCACTTAGCATAATCCCCTCCAGTTCCATCCATGTTGATGCAAATGGTAGGTATTCATCCTTTCTGATGGCTGAGTAATATTCCATTATATATATGAACCACATCTTCTTTATCCATTCATCTGTTGAAGGACATCTCAGCTCCTTCCACAGTTTGGCTGTTGTAGACATTGCTGCTGTGAACACTGGGGTGCATGTGCCCCTTCTTTTCACTACATCTGTATCTTTGGGGTAAATACCCAGTAGTGCAATTGCTGTGTCTTAGGGTAGCTCTGTGTTTAACTTCTTGAGGAACCTCCATACTGTTTTCCATAGTGTCTACACCAGTTTGAATTCCCATCAACAGTGTAAGAGGTTTCACTTTCTCCACATCCTCACCAACATTTGTTGTTCCGTCTTGTTAATTTTAGCCATTCTGACTGGTGTAAAGTGGTATCTCATTGTGGTTTTGATTTGTATTTCCCTGATGACAAGTGAGCACATCTCATATCTTTAGTACTGGTAGGTGAATAAAGACTCTAAAATATGACTTTTGTATTGCCAGTTCTCTATATGTATATATACATATATACGTACATATAAATATATCTATACATATGTATAAATATTCATTATTGGGCTAGATTAATTTTTAGCCTTCCACAGTACCAGTTTCCTGGATGCTAATTTTCATTAGTGCATCCTGTTCACAAATATTAAACATTACTTTCTTTTTCAGCAAATAAGAACCTTCTAATTTTCCAGTTACAATTGCCTCATAGGGCACCAAAGAAGGAGGAAAAATTCACAAAATGCATTTCTTGGATACTAATTAAAATCTGCTCCACATTTATGGAGGCCTAAGTCATACATAGTGTATACTTGAAGATCAAGCCAGTTTTTCAAAATTAATTTATAAACACATCAACAGTCCAAATGGATGAGTCTTAAATTATTGAATACAATTAACAATGTACACATAAGATACTAATTAGTAGTTAACTAATCAATTTTTTATTCAAGTCAAAGTAGCAAATTCAACTAAAATCTGATGAAATTTACTTCCAAATATTGCATCTTATGGAACTATTTACAAAATTAAACTTTGATTCTAGGCTTTGAGCAATATAAATGTAAACTGGGGTTTGATAAATATCGGTGTGTTGGAAAATGTGATCTGGTCATCCCAAATCAGAGGACTTGAGACTTTTTTTTTTTTTAATTACTGTCCATTTCATTCTATCCCTTAGTTTCTCCCCCTTTTTTTTTAAACAGAAGTAACCTGAATGAGAATTATTGGCATGTCAAATGTATAATGAAATATTTAATGTAAATGATTATTTAAAAAGAGTAGGTAAATGGTGTATTTTGCTTGTCCTGCTAATTCTATTGTTTAATGGCTTACCTGCTGAGAGAATGCCAATGTAGCAAGATTCAAGACATTTTTTTCTTTCCTGAATCTGAAAATTGTCCTGCAATTATCGATTATTCCCTTGACACGGCTCCATATATGTATGATTCTAAATAAATTATTGATCAAAAAATACAGATACTTTTCTAGTAAGTGCATGACAAAGATTTCAAGCATTTGAAAAAAAAAATAGAAGGCAACTGAAGGAAACTGTAGTTAAGAAAACGCTGTATTAATTTGGAAGAGAAGAAAATGAGATAATATTCCACATTAACTAAAAAGGAGAATTGAAAATGTGTGAATGTAAAGGAAGAAAACAATGTAAATCAGAATGCTAAAAATATCAAGAGTATTATATATAATTTGTTATTCCACTTGAGATTCATTCTATATGACTATTGAGTAACTTGGATATGTTTTTAGAGAAGTTGTCTCATACAGTAGAATAAAATGACACTCCAGACTCATATCGTTCTGGAATTTTAAGCTGAATCACTTTGTGACCTCGAGAAAATTACTTTGCCTTATTTAATTTTCTCATTTATACATTGGGGCTAGCAATACCTACTTTGACTTGCTTATAATTTTTACAAATTTGAAATATTTTATTTTTTTAAATTACTTTTTGATGTGTACAATATAGTGTTCTCTTTCTTTGAATACTTTTCAATCTACTTTTTATTTATTTTATTTTTCAAAAGTGTTCTGCTTTTTTCTGGTTAAGTATAACTCTTATTTTTCTACTCTAGATTATAAACTTTTCAAGATTAAAAATATTTTTTTATTTATGCCTGCCTCTACCTGCCAGTTTAAGAGATAGATATTGTTTATTTAGTGAGTGACTGAAAGAATAAGAACTTTTTTATATAGACATGTTGCTGCTGAATTGAATTAAGCTGAAACCACTTAAAACATTTAAATACTCTTAAAAAGTCACTATTTAAGAGAGAGACTTTTTTCAAATGAAAAATCCTTTTGTCTCAATATACCCACCTATTAATTTAGCTTGTTTAATTTTATTTCTAAATACGGTCTCTTAGCTTATAACATAATAATATTTTACTCTGCTTTAGCCACTTCTAAGATTTTTCAAGGAATTAGAATATATTTTCTTTATCATAGAATTTCCTAGCTATTTTTCAAAGAAAGAGAGAAAAGGTATGCTCAGTTATGTAAGAAAATCATTCTGGAACCGAGCTCCCATTCAGTAATAGTAACCAGAAACCATGGTGATCTGCTTAACAAGCAAGCCCTCATCTCCTCACCTTGGCTCAGATGTTAGTGATCACAGGGTCAGAAAGAGTGCTTAGAGGTGTGGCCTCACTCCTGAGAAAAATCTAACACTTGCCTAACCTCCTCTTCATCTAGCGAGGGCCGGGTCGCAGCAGCCATGAGTAGGAGGGAAGTGTTACCTACCTCTGAAAAATTTCATTATTTGTATGTTTGTACAAATTCTATATCCGATTCAGATGGAATCATTTATTATTCTAGCTAATAATTCCTTCTTTATACTGTTCTTTTTCTTCTTCTTCTTCTATCTTTGATAATTTGTGCTAAATGTTTTTAAGTCCACAGAATTTCTGAGCCAGAAGGGTTTTAAGAGATCATTTCATTGTTTACATAAGGAAACTAAGACCAAGATAAATCTAATAGAAGTTATAGACACCAGGAACCCAAGCTCCAAACTTTAATTTTAGAGTTCTTTCTTTTATTTGTAATATCTTGCTCTCAAGATACTCTTTTTGCTGGACTTTCTTTCTTACTCTTTTAAGGATTATCTGTTGACAGTTTCCATTATTTATCAGCATTCTCTTCAACTGAAATTGATAACTTAGACAAAATAAAGAGGCGACATCCTCTTTTTCCACAAAGACAAGCCTGTCAGTAGGTAAACATAATTGAACAAGAAGGATTGGGTAATAAGAGAAACACATACATAGTACACTACCTCAGGGAACAACCCTGGTTAGGGAATGACATTTTATGGCTGGCTAGATATATGTTGATATATATTATATATATATGAAAGACGAAACAGTGCATAGAACTTTTGTCTTTGTTAAACTCAGTGAAATGTGTAGCTTCTTTGGGTGAAACCTCTGTGTATTTACTTTTCCTTTCTAACTTTATTGAGGGCTAAATTAGGTAATATAAACTCCAACTGTTTTAAAGGGCTCAATTCTATGAGTTTTGACAGCGTTACATACCCATGAAACCACCACCAGAAGCAAGATAGAGAATATTTCTGTTACCCTGATAAGATTCTTTATGACCCTTTACTTTCTTCATACTCTGCATTAGTTTGCATTTTATACAAATGGAATCATGGAAGTATGTATTTTCGTGTATTTTTTTCACTTAGCATAATGATATAGACATTTATGTATGTACTTTTTTGTATCAGTTGTTCGTTTATTTTTATTGCTGAGTAGTATTCCATTGAGGATATACTACATTTGTTTCTTCATTCACTTATTGATGGATGGTTGTTTCTTTTGACTTTTGTGGATTAGTTCTCTATGAGCATTTGTGTACAAGTCGTTTTGTGGACATGTGTTTTCATTTCTCTTGGAAAAACATGTACAATTGGAATATTAGGGTCTCTGGTAGGTATATGCTTAACTTTTTAAGAAATGACAAAGTTTTCCCAAGTGGTTGCACCATTTGACATTCACCTGAGCAGTGTGTGAGAATTCCTCTTGCTCTGCATCAGAGGTCTTCCACCTATAGCTCTTGAGCCAAATCAGCTTTATTTGTAAATAAAGTTGTATTGGAACACAGCCACACTCATTTGTAGTGAATGAAGTGCTTCATGCTACAAAAGCAGAATTAAGTAATTGTGACAGAAACCAATAGGGACCTTGAAGCTTAAAATATGTACTTTCTGGCCCTTTAAACAATGTTTGCTGATCCCTGCTCTGCATCCTTGCAAAATTCCTGTTGCCAGTCTTTCTTAATTTTAGCCATTTTAATGTATATGTGATGGTATTTCAGTGAGATTTAATTCTCATTCCCCTGATGACTACTGATATTGAGCATCTTTTAATTTGCGTATTTGCCATCCATATATCTTCTTCTTGTAATTATCCATTGAAATATTTTGCTCTATTTTTTTAACTGGCTTTTTCTCTTACTATTTTTCAGTTGTAAGAACACTTTATATATTCTGGATACAAATCCTTTGACAGATAGATATGTTTTATGAATATTTTCTCCCATTCAATGGCTTTCATTTTCATATTCTTAAGTTTCTTTTGAACAGCAAAAATTTTTAATACTGATGAAATGCCATATATCATTTTTTTATCATTTGTACTATTGGGTACTAAGAAACCTTTGCTTGCCCCAGTTTCAGTTTTTTTTTGCCACTGTTTCTCCATATTTTCTTCTAAGGGTTTTATTGTTTTAGTTTTTGAAGCAAGGAATATGATCTATTTTGAGTCACTTTTTGCACATAATGTGAGATATGTTGAGATTAATCTTTTTCCCCCCCATGCCAGTGTCTAGTTGTTCTAACATCCTTTGTTGAAAGGTCATTTCTTTCCATTACCTTACCTTAGGAACTTTGTCCAAGATTAATGGCCTACCTCTGAGCTAATTGTTTCCATTGGACTATAACTACTTTTGCCAATGATACACCATCTTGATTTTTGTAGATTTACAGTTTTGAAATCAGAGACTTGCATAAGATGACCAATTCAGCTGTATTTTCAAATTTCTTTGGTATTTTAGGTTGTTTGCTCTCCCATATAACTCCTCTACCCACTCCCTCACACATACAGAAAGCCTCTTAAAATTTTATTGGAATTTTTCTGACTCTGTAAATCAATTTATGTTTCCTTAGATATCTTCTTATTACTGATATTTAATTCAATTCTACTGTGTTCAGAGAATGT
Organism: Ursus arctos; assembly: GCF_023065955.2. NCBI lineage: Eukaryota > Metazoa > Chordata > Mammalia > Carnivora > Ursidae > Ursus > Ursus arctos. The sequence continues at coordinate 26,598,308 of NW_026622985.1, read as the reverse complement.
ACTCTGATATCAATCATTTAAAATCTACTGCAAATTATTTTAAGACCCACCATATGTGCTTCATTGTGTTCTTTAGATCCACTATGTGTTTACTGATTTATTTTTGTCTAGTTGTTCTAATAAAATCCCTTCCTATGGTTATGTGTTTTAATTTTTTTCCCTTTAATTCTGTCAGTTATTGTTTCTTATACTTTGTGGTACTTTTGTAAATTCTTAGGCATTTATGCTTTGTATGTCTTCCTACTGAATTGACCCTCTTATCATTAGGTACCATTTCTTTTTATCTTTGATAATGCTGTTGCCTTAATGTCTATTTTAGCTGATGTTAAAATAGTCACTGCAGCATTTTTATGCTTAATATTTGTATCTATTCATTTTCAAGTCATCTCTTAATGCTGCAGTTAAGCATTTAATGCATTCTGATTTCTGTTCTTTGTAATGTGTATTCTCCCAAGAAAGGAAAAACTTTTAGGATTCTACATTTATCGCTTGTATTCTGAAATAGTGTTATGTTATGCCTTTTAAAATTTGTTTTATTTTGTCATCATTGCAGTATGCACTAGGAAGACCCTTTTAATCTGAAGACTTATGCCCTTTCAGTTATGGGAAATAGTCTTGATATATGGATATAGATATAGAAATATCTACATCTAAATTTAGATGGATAGATGTAGATATACCTCTATATATGAAATGTATGTCAAGATTTATATAGCTATACATATATGTGATACATATTATATATACATATTTGATATATCATATATACTTATATGATAATTACATCACATATACATAATGATATATCATATTCATATGTATTTCTATATATGTATATGTGATATATATTATAATTTTTTCTCCAATATTTCTCCATATATATCACATATAATATATAATATCACATATACATATAGAAATTTATATATATTTTACATATATGAGTTTTCTGTCTTCCCATTATGTTAGTCCTAAAAATCTGATATTTGGCTGCTTTAATTGATCCATTAATTTTCCTTTACTTCTATTCTTCCATTTCATGTTTTTGCTGTTTTGTTTTGTGGAAATTTTCCTTGACATTTTTTCCAACCCTTGTACTCAAGTTCTTGTTTCAATTATGATAGTTGTAATTTCTAAGAGCACTTTCTGGTTCTCAGTTTAATTTTCTTCTAGTCTTGTTTGTTTGTTTTTCATGTCTCTTGATTTTTTTTTAATTCAAGCTTAATTAACATACAGTGTTGTATTAGTTTTAAGTATATAATACACTGATTCAAAAATTCTATATATTACTCAGTGCTCATCACCATAAGTGTACTCTTGGTCCCCTTCACCTGTTCTACCCATCTCCTGACTCACCTCCCCTCTGGCAACCACCAGTTCGTGCTCTATATGTGAGTCTATTTTTTGTTTTTCCCTTTTTTTCTTGTTTATTTATTTCTTAAATTCCACATATGAGTGAAATCATGTGTTATTTGTCTTTCTCTGACTGATTTATTTTTAAACATTTAGCCTTCTGCCCTCTAGAACCATCCATGTTATTACAAATAGCAAGATCTCACTCTTTTTTATGGCTAAGTAATATTGCATTGCATATGTATATACCACATCTTCCTTACCCATTCCTCTATGGATGGATACTTGGATTGCTTCCATATTTTGACTGTTGTAAATAATGCTGCAGTAAACATAAGGGTGCACATATCTTTTTAAACTCGTGTTTTCATTTTTTTGGTAAATACCCAGTAGTAGAAATACTGGTTCATATGGTAAATCCATTTTTAATTTTTTGAGGAATCTTTATATTGTTTTCCACAATGGTCATACCAATTTACATTCCCACAATAGTGCACAAGGGTTCCTTTTTCTTCACATCTTCGCCAACACTTGCTATTTGTGTTTTTTATTTTAGCCAGTCTGAAAGGTGTGAAGTGATATTTCATTGTTGTTTTGATTTGTATTTCCTTGATGATTAGTGATGTTGAGCATTTTTTCATGTGTCTGTTGGCTGTCTGCATGTCTTCTTTGGAAAAATGTCTGTATATGTCCTCTGCCCATTTTTTTTTTTTTTAAGATTTAATTTATCTATTTTAGAGAGAGAGTGTGTGTTTGCACACGGGGCAAAGGAGAGGGAGAGAGAAACCCAAGCAGACTCCACACTGAATGCAGAGCCAACGCAGGGCTCAATTTCACAGCCCAGAGATCAGACTTGAGCCGAAATCAAAAGCCAGGCACTTAACTTACTGTACCATCAAGGTGCCCTGTCTCTGCCCGTTTTTTAATTGAATTATTTGATTTTTGGTGTTATGGTGTATAAGTTCTTTATATATTTTGGATACTAACCCCTTATTGGTTACATCATTCGCAAGTATCTTCTCCCATTTAGTAGGTTGTCTTTTTTTGTTGTTGTTGATGGTTTTCTTCACTGTGCAAAAGGCTTTTTTTTTTTTATTTTGGTGTAGTCCCAGTAGTTTAATTTTACTTTTGCTTCCCTTGCCAAAGGAGACATATCTAGAAAAATGTTTCTGAAGTTGATGTCAAAGAGATTACTGTCTGTTTTCCTCAAGGAATTTTATGGTTTCAGATCTCACTTTTAGGTCCTTAATCTATTTTGAGTTTATTCTTGTATACAATATGAGAAAGTGGTCCAGTCACATTCTTTTGCTTGTAGTGCTGCAGTTTTCCCAATACCACTTGTCAAAGAGACTGTCTTTGCCATTATATATTCTTGTCTTCTTTGTTGTAAATTAATTGACCATAATAACATGGGTTTATTTCTGGATTCTCTATTTTGTTCTGTTGATCTGTGTGTCATTTTTTTGTGTGTGTGCCAGTACCATACTGTTTTGATTATTATGGCTTTGAGTATATCTTGAAATCTGGGATCTTGATACCTCCAGCTTTGTTCTTCTTTCTCAAGATTGTTTTCATTATTCAGGGTCTTTGTGGTTCCATACAAATTTTGGGATTATTTGTTCTGGTTCTGTGAAAAATGCTGTTGATATTTGATAGGGATTACATTAAATCTATAGATTGCTTTGGATGGTATGTACATCTTAGAAATATTGATTCTCCCAGTCCATGAGCATGGAGAATCTTCCATTTATTTGTGTTATCTTCAGTTTCTTTCATCAGTGGTTTTTATAGTAACAGGTCTCATCTCCTTGGTTAAATTTATTCTCCTTTTTATTCTTTTATTCTTTTTGGTGCAATTGTAAATAGGATTGTGTTCTTAATTGCCCTTTCTGCTACTTCATTATTAGAGTATAGAAATACAACAGACTTCTGTATATTTATTTGGTATCCTGCAACTTTATTGAATTCGTTATTCAGGTCTAGTATTTTTTTGGTGGAGTGTTTAGGGTTTTCTGTATATAGTATTATGTCATCTGCAAATAGTGGAAGTTTACTAATTTGGATGTCTTGGTTTTTGTTTGTTTGTTTGTTTTTGCCTGATTGCTGTGACTAGGACTTCCAGTACTATGTTGAATAAAAGTTGTGCGAGTGGATATCCTTGTCTTGTTCCTGATCACAGAGGTAAAGCACTCAGGTTTTCACCATTGAGGATGATGTTAGCTGTGGGTTTTATATATGGCCTTCATTATGTTGTGGTATATTCCCTCTAAACCTACTTTGTTGAGGGTTTTTATCATAAATGAATGTTGTATTTTCTCAAATGTTTTTTGTGCATCTATTGAAGTGATTGTTTTTTTGTCCTTTCTCTTGTTAATAAGATGTATGACACTGATTGATTTGTAAATGTGGAATCATTCTTGCATCCCTGGAGTAAATCCCACTTGACCTCATGGTGAATGATTTTTTTTTTTAATAATTTAGATTTGGTTTGCTTATATTTTGTTGAGAATTTTTGCATTTATGTTCATCACAGACATTGGCCTGTGCCTTTCTTTTTCTGTATTATCTTTATCTGGTTTTGATATCAGGGTAGTAGTGGCCTCATATAATGAATTTGGAAGTTTTCCTTTCTCTTCTATTTCTTGGAATAGTTTGAGAAGAGTAGCTTTAACTCTTCTTTAACTGTTTGGATAAATTCACTTATGAGGCCATCCGGTTCTGGATTTTTGTTTGTTGGGAGTTTTTAAATTACTGATTCGATTTCATTGCTAGTAATCTGACTGTTCGAATTTTGTTTTTTTCCTGATTCAGTTTTAAAGGGTTATATGTCTCTAGGAATTTATTAATTTCTTCTAGGTTTTCCAATTTGTTGGCATATAATTTTTTATAATATTTTCTTATAATCTTTTGTAATTCTGTGGTGTCAGTAGTTATTTCTCTCTTTCATTTCTGGGTTTTTTGTTTTGTTTTGGGTTTTTTTTTTGTTTTTTTTGTTTTTTTTTTTGGTTTTGAGTTTTCTCTCTCTCTCTCCCCTTACACATCTGGCTAAAGGTTTATCAATTTTGCTAATCTTTTCAAAAAACCAGCTACTGCTTTCATTGATCTATCCTATTTTTTTTTAATCTCTATTTCACTTATTTCTGCTCTAATCTTCATTATTTCCTTCATTTTGCTAGCTGTGAGTTTTGCTCCTCTTTTTCTTCTAGCTCCTTTAGGTGTAAGGTTAAAATGTTTGTTTGAAATTTTTCTTTCTTCTTCAGGTAGGCCTGTGTTGCTGTAGTATTTCCTCTTAGAACAGCTTTTGCAGCATCTCAAAGATTTTGGAATATTGTGTTTTCATTTTCATTCATCTCTATGTATTTTTTAATTTCCTCTTTGATTTCTTGGTGGACCCATACATTGTTTAGTAGCATGCTATTTTACCTCCATGTATTTCTGTTCTTTCCAGATTTTTTCTCGTGATTGACTTCTAGTTTCATACCATTGTGGCCAGAAAAGATGCATGATGATTTCAGTCTTTTTGAATTTATTAAGACTTGTTTTTGTGGTCTATTCTGGATGATTTTCCATGTGTACTTGAAAGAATGTATATTCTTCTCTCTTGGGATGGAAAATTTGAATATATCTGTTAGATCCATCTGGTCCAATGTATCATTCAAAACCACCATTTCCTTGTTGATTTTCTGTTTGCTTGTTTTTAAAAGAATAAACATCTTTTCTTATTTGTGAAGAATATTCATTATAGTTTTGACATGTTCTTCATTTCCTTCATGGTCTTTGTTTTCTCCAAATTCTTTCATTGGTGATTTTAGGATGTTGTTGTTGTTGTTGTTGTTGTTGTTGTTGTTGTTCTTCTTCTTCTTCTTCTTCTTCTTCTTCTTCTTCTTCTTCTTCTTCTTCTTCATTCATGTTGACAGTTTTCATGAGGCAGATAATTCTGGACTATACATTGGTATATGGGTGCGATTTCAAACTATTTTTGGAAGCACTTTAGGAGCAAAGGTAGGGGTGGGAAGGATTAGAGAACATTTTGTGGACCATTAGACTGTACTTTATATTGACCAGTAAACAAATCAGTCTTTTCACAGTGTGGGCCACCAAGCAACAACATATGCAAGACGTGTGTACTTTCTCAAGTTCTCTGTAGTTTCCATAATAGTTGACAGAGGGGAAGTGCCTCCTGATGGCTGATATTTGGGTGTAAGGTGGGAGACAGTTGGTCTTCCAGTCTGCTTCTAGTAAGGCATTCTATTAAGTGCTGATTGTCTCAGGTTCCTCAGGGTCAGTGGGCTTGCCTGCCCTGAGAAGCTCTCTGACTCCCCTATGCTATGTTAAATAAGCTTATGTGAATTCCTATTCCCAAAATTCCTTGAAGTCTTATATTGCTGCAACCACTTTTATCATTCTCATGGTCATAGTGGATTAATACATTTTTGTTTGGTTATTACAATTCTTTTATTATATCTTTACTGGGGTAAGGGTAGGGAAAAGAGGTGAATTTCTATGGTTAATCTTTCTCGTTTAATTGGAATTCACATTATATTCTTAACAAATAATCAGATATTTTAAAAATAGATTTACTTGACTTAAATATTATTGTGGATGATAGTAATGTGTGTTCAGAGGTTTGATAGGCAGAAAAAATAATCTCCTAAGTTTCTCAGGAACAGATATCTAGACCAGTGATTAATCAGTCTTCCCTCCTTTGTGGCTGTATTTTGTGGGTCATTTTATTACTTATTGGCACTTTTACCATAGGAAAAGAATAAAACTCACATCTATACATTTGAATATATGCTAAGAATTTTTACATAGAGGTTTGATAGAGGAAGAATTGGAAATCATTGGCTAAAATGATGCTTTGAGATTATATACAGATTTCATTACTCATGTTATTTTTGTACTCCTATTACCATAGATAATTGACTATAATTTAAGTGGGAGTATAGACTGAGATATAGTTGCAGCTCATCTGGGTTTCATCAAAATTATGTCCCTATTGGGCCACAACTGGACTTTGAAACAACTTATGTCTGGAAGTACTACCCATAGTCATCAGGGATTTGCCTGAGGTCTGAGACAGTTGCTATGGAATCTGTCCTACTCCGCTCTTCTTTAGTGAAACCATAACCAACAGCACTTAGCCAGAACTGAAAATAACAAAAGGTGAAGAAATAAGCAAAAAGAAGAGAATTAACTATTGCACTTATAGACTGTTGTACATAGATCCATGTAGATTAGTTATTATAAATGGAATTTCTGGAACAAGTTATTTTAATCTACACTACACAAATTGAGACACAGGTCCTCATGTTTGGGGAGACTTTTATCCCATATCATTCTAAATATGTGGTCACAAGTTTGTTTGAACGTTCTTTGCTAAGAACAGTTTTCTTTTGTTTCTAAAATAGTGAAGTTAAAAAGAAAATTCAGACCAAACCATAGAATTATTTTTTAATCAGAAGAGCATGAGTTCAGATAAAATTTCCTAACAGTCTGTATTTTAAGTAGTACTTTCCAAAATATTTTTTAAAATCTCAAAAATGAGTATCAAATGGTATTCAGAAAGCCATCTTACTGAATAGTGCATCAAAACTGACATGACTTGAAGTTGTGTTAAAGCTGTAAATACATTGTCATATTGAGATGTTTTGATTTATTTGAGAGGGAGGGGGATTTAGAGAAAGTATGTAAAAAAAGATAGCATTTAAACAGTTTTTCACTTAACTTTTTTTTTTTTATTTGTTTGTGTCTTAGAGAGGGAGATAGAGAGGGAAGAAGGGCAGAGAGAGAGGAAGGGAGAAGCTTGATCTCACAACCCTGAGATCGTGATCTGAGCCAAAATCAAGAATCAGATGCTTAACCCATTGAGCTACCCAGGTGCCCCTCACTTAACATTTTATAGAGTTTTTTACTTACAATACTAAATTATCCTTGGATATTGATTAAAAAGTTATCGAGAGAGGTATGGAGATACCAAGATGAATAAAATAAAAGCGTGTATAATAATAAAGGATTCTAGGGATATGTAGAATGTACTTATTCACATCAATAGAAAAATCTATTGCAGTTCTATAATCATTTGAGACCATCCCAAATTTCAGTCAAGCAATCAAGAAGTCCTACTTCACAATGACTACTATAACTTGCTATATCGACCACCAGTCTGAGAGCAAATGGACTGAGGCATTTATATTTTCATTACTAGATAATATACAAAGCACTATAAAAATATACAAATGACTAGATAATACACAAAAAAATATACATTACTAGATAATATACAAAATATACTAGATAATATACAGCCATCCTTTATCATAATCTCATCCAATTTCTAAACTAGAAGATGAGTGTGTTGCTTGAATTCATAATTTAAAAAAAGGGTACACATGTCAAGGGGGCCATTTTGAAGAAACTACATAAAATGGTTGTGTCAGTTGGTCTGCCAAAATGCCTAATTTCAATCTCATCACTCATCTAGCGAACTCAGTATAAACCTTCATGTCCCGGCTCAATATTAATTCCACAAAAAAAACCCTTCATATTTTATAGTATTTGTCACAATTATAATTTCTTGTTCAATCTCTGTCTTCTATAAATTATACTTTTTATTAAGTTGGGGATTGTGTTTCTGTTTGCTGGTTTATTCACTCGTAGTTGTTCAATTAATATACTGATCATTTGATTAGTTGAACTTTCATTTAAATATGATATATTTTGCTTATTTTTATGGCTTCTTGCCATTTCCAATAATATATGAGAATATTAACTATGAAAATAGCTTTGACTTGTGCATTTATGGACATGTTTGAGTTGTCAAACCCAAACATGCTGATGGTTATCATATCACAACCTTTTGCAAAATTATCCTCAATGTGTTGGTTGATTTATTTTCGAAATCATAGTAAGAATCCTTGATTATAACTGAGAGTTAAGTGCAACCAAGAAGTGGTAAACTATACACACACACACACGTATGTGTAAACTATATATATGTATAGTTATGTAATTATATATATATAGTTTACAACTTTGGATTGTGTATCAGAGGACATAATTACAAATTTATTTACTTTCTAGTTGTTTTGTTTTACCAAAGAGAGCAAAGTTAATCCAGGAAGAGATTTTAAAGATCATTCTGCACAACTTATTTAGGTATAAGAATTAAAGAAATTAAACAAGGCAAAACCATTTGTCCCAAACAAACAGAGTCAATAGAAAATATAGGTATAGAAATCAAGTTTTTAAAAGCTATAAAGACAGTTTTTTCTACCGCAAACATGTGGGCTTCATTTCAATTATTTCCCGCCTTAAAATTTGTATTTTTTAGAAAGTTTTGCCTCAAGCAAAAAATAAATTATAGCTTCCATGTTTTGTGAATGAAGTAAATGCTTACCTCTACAGTCTGGTGACTTAGTGCAAAAATATCCAACGAAAAGAGCAATCACTCATTTAACAACAAAATGATACTGTCAGCATTTTTATTAATGTCTATTTTGAATCAAGAGACCATTGTCTTACAGAAATATTCTAGACCAATTGCTAGTCTAGACTCTGAAACTAGATGGAGGTGCCTTGTAAATTAAGTCCTTTCATATCCCACAGGCTGAGATCATGCACATCTGAGATGTGTTAGCTGAAATTCCACTCAATCCTCAATTGCCAAATTTGGATAGAATGAACATAATATGAAAAGTAAGAAAACTAAGAAAAATTAACATTAAAAATGTATATTAAACAAAGGTCCTATAGACAGCAGTGAGAAGAGAAGGGACTCTAGCATTCTTTACTCACAGATTTAAACTTGAAGATGAACTGTTCTTAGCTCCAGGGAGGAGTTACAAAGGTAGGGGAAAGGGTTATAAGTCTGAGCAACCAAAAGTGAAAAAATCAGAGAAAGGCAAATACTGTATGATCTCATTTATATGTGAAATCTAAAAAGCTGAAACAGAGTTGAATAATGGTTGCCAGGACCTTGGGGGTGAGGGAAATGGGGAGATTTGGGTTAAAGAGTACAAAATTCCAGTTATAAGAATAATAAGTTCTGAGGATCTAATGTACAGCATGGTGACTAGAGTTGACAATACTGTATTGTTACTGTACTTGAAAGTTGCTGAGAAAGTAGATCTCAAATGTTCAAAACACATTGGCACACACACAGATATTGATCATGTGAGGTGATGGATGTGTTAACTAACCTTATTTTGTTAATCATTTAGTAATACATACATCAAAGCATTATGTTGTACACCTTTAACTTACACAATGTTATATGTCAATTATATCTCAGTAAAACTAGAAAAAAAGATTGAGCAAAGAATTCATTCAGAGGTATTTTCTGAACAACTTTCTGTTGAAAACATATGAATACAAGATGTGATTCCTTCCCTCAAGTATCCATCAGTTTAATTGAAGTTGTATTTTTGTCACCATTTACCAGTTTAACATTCATTTCCTGAATATTTAGAGTATTCCAGGTATTATGATAAATTATTGGAAAAGAGGAATAAAAATAAATGCCCTACAATCACAGGAATGTCATCATGGGAGCAATATAGTAAAAAGTTCAATAAAATATGGTAAGTGCTAAGATGGCAGAGTGCCCACTTCTCAGTCTTCACTTAGCTTTCATATAATTCCCATGAGAAGACTATAGGAATTTAATTTATTTAATTATGGTGATAAATATAGACAAATAACCTAATATAAAACTGACCAAAGCATATAAATAGGAAATTACAACAGACCAAGCTATAATGTACGGCAAACATATGAAAGGATGCTAAAGTTTAGTAGTAGGGAACTGCCAACTACACAGTAATGAGATAGCAGTTTTCTTCCATCAGGCTGGTGAAACTTGAAAAGAGGAAATCTAGTCAGTGTTTTCTAGGGTGCCAGGAAGTGGGCACACTCGTTGCTGGAGGGTATCCAAGTAGCCATGAATTTGTGAATACTAAACAAGAAATATCTACTAAAATAAAAACACATATGTAGTTGACCTTTGAATGCAGAATTCAAATATTCATGTATAATTTTTGACTCCCCCAAAATAACTATTAATAGCCTACTGTTAAGCTAAATGCCAATAACATAGTCAATTAACACATATTTTGTGTGTTTTATATATTATATAATGTATTTTTACAATAAAATAGACTACAGAAAGGAAAATGTTAAGAAAATCATAAAGAAAAGAAAATACATTTATGGTACTATATGTATATTTATTGAGAAAAAGTTTGTGTATGAGTGGACCCACACAGTTCAAATCCAGGTTGTTCAAGGGTCAACTCTATTTTTTTTTCAGTTGTATTTTAACAACATAAAAATGAACCGAAAAATAAGACAAAGTAACAGGGACAAGAATAAAAACCCCTCCAGGAGTATCTAAATGTTCCCCATTGGGGAAAAATAATGTGGTTTTAATCTATGCTATTGAATATTACACATTTAACAGAACAGGTCAGGTCTTTGCATTTGACTGGTGGCTATTCATGATGTTTGTTTCATGAAAAAGAAACATTTTTGCTAGGCAATATTTATATTGATGCTTTGTTTTTAAATATAACATAAAACTGAGTCTGTATGGTATTTAGGTATATATGTTTTCATCAATGTGAATGAAGATGTGGAAGGAGCTACTATTGACCTCAGAAATCTGGGGCATGAGGAAGAGAGTTAATACAAGGAATTTAATTTTAGGGGTTTTTGGGTGGCGCAGTTGGTTAAGCGTCAGCTTCTTGGTTTTGGCTCAGGTCCTGATGACAGGGTCGTGAGATGGGGCCCTCCAAACTCAGTGCAGAAACTGCTTGAGATTCTCTCTCCCTTTCCCTGTGCCTCCTCCCCACGGCCCCGTTCATGCTCTCTCACTCTTTCTCTCTCAAATAAATAAATCTTTTTAAAAAGGGAATTTAATTTTAAATTAGCCTCCTATATCTCTTCTAGTTGAAGCAAACACATGTTTATTATAACAAAACACATAGATATTCTGGAAAATAATGAGATGAATGTGTTGCAGGATTTCCTTTGGTGCCCATGGTTCTTGGTCACACCATTTTGAAGAATAAAGAGGAATACCAGACGAAATGTGGTAGGCAGCAAAGCAAAGTTTACTGAGCAATAGTAAAGTTATTGAGTGATAGTACAAACGTCCTCAGGAGGGAGGGGACCCAAGAGGGTTGCCACCAGAGTTTTTAAGTCTAGGTGTCTTTATGGGCTTGTTGGCGGGCTGTGTAATCTAATTAGCTCTCCCTGTGCCTGTCATCGAATCAGGCTTTTGTCATCTGTCTGTCACAGGGGAAAGGGTGGAGGGCTCCTTCTAGGGTGATGTAAAATCCTTTTAAGGGTGATTTCGTCTTAGGGCTGAGGTGGGGGACTTCTCCCTACCTGCCTTTCTTCTAACTATCCTTCATCAGATGCACTTGAAATACTTTTTAGATTATTAATTGTAAGTTGTAGGCCTGTGGCTGTTCCCCATACGTTTTTATAGGTAATGAGAAAATTAATATATTACTCTTAAAATTAAGATATTTTAAGCCAAAAAAATTGTTAGTTTTCTTTTTATATTTATTTATGAATTCATTTGTTACCTTTTATCCTATCCACTAGTAGGTAGGTTGGAGTAGGTAGTATTGTCTTACTTTACAAATGACTTGCCCTAGTCCATACACCAAATATGAGAAACACTATTGATTGATGTTCAGAAGGAAGCCCTGACATACTTACATAAATCAAGATTCAACTGTGAGAAAGCAACTGCAACCCCTTTGAGAGGATATTCTTTCAGAAAACGAAAGTGCTGCTAACTTGGCTCTGAATCATGTCAATCCATTGCACAGGGCACTATGGCTAACATAGCTGGGATGAGGCTTCATAGCAATGACTGGTCCAGATGTTTGAATTCTGATTATGTTCGAGATGGAAACATTCAAAAATATGTGCTTTAATTATAGACATGGAAATAATTATTTCTCTGCCTCATCCATCACCCTGCCAAGGCTAAGATTTTGTAACTACTGCTTTGCCCAATGCATTTGTAAACAGACATTCCACAGTTTTGCTAGAACTGTTTTCAAATTACTGCTTGTATATAATTTGCTTCAAGAAATGTGTAAATCAACATTCCCATATATACATTAATATATTCACCAATTAGGGTTCTCCTAGTTACTCCACATGAAAAACTTTCAGAGAACCAGGCAAGGTATTTTTTATAATATAAATAACACGAAATAGACACAATGTGGACTTTTAAACTATAGCGAAAGAACTTCGAATGTTACGACTACTTCTAATTTTCTAATAGAAAAAGATACAAGTCATTACCACTTTTGTACTTTTTTTAGTTACACATTCTTGCAACCACCAAATGTTACCTCCTGTGATAAAGTTTGATGAGGAGAAATCAGGAATAGGTTTTGGTTGATTCTAATTTGTGTGTTTTCTGCCTCCTATATATTTTTACATGATATTGCCTTCAATTAAGTAAACTATTGAGCATTGCTTCCATCTTCAGAATAACAGGTCTTCTCTAAAATGTTTTAAATTTTATCTGCTCGGTGATTAAACTGGATCCAGGGTTTTCAATAAGAAATAGCTGCATATTGTAGTGATGGACTTAAAAAAAAAAAAGCAGGCATCGATATACCACAATCTGACTAAATTATTTAAAATAAATTCATGAAATTAGCCATAATTTATAGCATCAATTTTTGAACAAAACCTTAAACCATGTATCATACTAGCATATATTTTCCTTTCCCATTTTACCTTCCAAATAAGTACTGACAATTAGGCAGCACTTAACATTTATCATGCTTATCTTCGCAGCTGCAGTGGCACTAAAGGTGACTAAGAATGGAAAGAAGAGTTTTTTGTAAAGAGTTTAAAATAAAGGGAAATAACGATTGATTTCCCTTTGCTTGTTGAGTGGTTTGAGGTAGATAAGCGGATTTGTAGTGAGGTCATCAGTCACAATTGGATAGTAATTTGAAAATGGATTAGCTTAGAAGTAGCAATTTCTGCTCCATGGGTTTTAGTGAAAAAGTCTGCCTAATTCTGTAAGAGACCTCATAAACTGGCAGAGATCAATGCCTACCTAATGTGCCATTATGCACTGGGCACACTTCAGTGATTACAGCACAGCTGTGGCTGGGTTTTGCCTGATATTTCTTTAGCACTCGCACCACAGGTGCTCCACATGATTATTTTGCCCAAAGGAATAAACTCTTTAGGGAATTAAAATGGACGAGAGGCTTTTCTTCCTAAGAAGCTTTTCACTTTAAACTAAGGAATGACCAGTGTCACATGTCAGTAATGCCAGCCCTGTAACAAATAAAGACTGAACAACTTAAGAGAAGGAAATTATCCTCTATTATATGTCTGGATGGCACATTCTTACGTTTAAAATTGTATAGCGTAAGACTACCTGCCTTTGTAACTTCAAAGAACATTATACAAGTTCCAGGTTGGAAATGTTTGATGTTTTAAAGATTAAGAGTTTCATCTTAAAGTGGAAGAGCTAACATTAACTAATTTTTAAAGTCCTTTAGCTTTTCTTCTAGGCCATGCCAATTAGTTGGCATTGAAGAATAAAAAGTTCAGTCAAATGAATTTACAACAAAATTTGAATATTAGATCCTCTGCCGATAATAATCCTTAGATTCTTATCCTCCCTGGATTTCTTCACTGGTTGTTTGCATGTATTATGTGTAAGGCCAATAAGTGTATATTATTAAGGGAAGGTAAAATAATTTGAATTGCAAATCTGTAGAGTATAAATAATAAATCCAACTTTATAGCTTAAACAAATAATATATAACATCTAAATAATTATATTAGTTATCTGAAAATTTTTATTTTGTAGCTCTTTAAATTTGATATGCTATGTAATGAGGTGATAGGAACGATATTTCAGGGTAATGCAACACAAGGAAAGGGATTTATCGACAGTAATTTATGATTAATGCTTTGGCACTAGTCTGAGCAGTATCTGGTATGTGGTCTAAAACTTTCAAAGTTTTTTGTTTTTGTGTAAGGTAGATGATGTGTTTGTAGTTGATAACAAACTTATCACCAACATTACATTTCAGTCCGCTGCCTGACCTGGAGAAAAGCAAAACAAAGCTATGATTGGCCAAACAATACTGTTTAAGATTTTAGGGGCAAAGAAAGGGTTTCTTGTCTCAAATTATTCCTCAATCTGCTCATTCAAGAAAGGACAATTTATCTAATCTACAGTTGGATGTTAATCTCCAAATGAAATATTTCTAATAGAGGTAGCATATTACCTTGAAAAAGTTTAGTTCATGTAACAAGGATGGTGATAGTCCCATTTAATACTTCCAAAGAATTATTATGTTCAGACTTCATAGGAATAATTAATTTTTTTAAAAAGGAACTTAGTTCAGAAGAGAACTGTTACCATGGTGAGGGGACTCATCCTGCCGTTTGGAAAAACGCGCGCGCGGGCGCACACACACACACACACACACACACACACACACACACAGGGAGAATTGGGGGAAAGAAGAAATTGAAAGGCTGTCCCATGAAAGGCAGATGAAGTCGGATGAGTGAATCCACCAGGCATTAGTCAGTTTGCTCTGTGGTCCTCAGAAACAATCTAGAGGAATATAAAGAATAACCTTTTAGCTTACAGAAACCTCTCAAAGTAGAATGAGCTATCTTGAAGTTATTACAAAGGATAACTCTTCTCTGAGGTTACTTGAGCTTATATATTAATATCACATTATATTATATATGTAAATATTAATATATAATATTGTAGAGTAATATATAATGTGCTATATATTATATATATACAAATTTTGATAGTGAATTTTAAAAAGGATAAAAATGGAAACATCCATTGCCTAAAGTATAGGAAAACAAGACTCCACATTGTGTTTTTGTATGGAGGGGGTGATGATGCTCAAAGAAAGATACTGGAATACAGAAAGTAAGTTTTTCTTTCCTTCCCATTTTTCTAAACCCAGCATTGATCATTATTTTCATTTTCATTGTCATGAGTTTAATAAGATTAAGTGAAATAATCAGATGAAATTCTCCCTCTCACTGTCCTATAAGAATCTTCTGTCGCAATAAACCACAAAGGCTCAAGCTGAACTGCAGATACTATGGCAAATCTGTTATAAAACAAGAACATTTTTAGTGCTTGGTCTAGAAGTTTACACAATGGCACACTGGACAGAATACTGAAGGTGCAAGTTTTTCTAAACTTACCTCCATTTAATACACATAACCATAAATGTGAAAAAAAATGTGTTGGGCCTACTTTTCAAAGTATGTAAACACATAAATGAGGACTGAAATAAACAAATGGGAGAAATTGTAAAATTTTAGTTAAGGTTAAGATTTGCATTATTTGACAAGAACTTCCTTTGGAAAGGTGACTGAGATGACAGTTTCTCACAATCTGTCTTCTAATTAGAAAGGTTTCTCAAAGACATGCTTTTCTGAAATTATTGAAAAATGAAAAAGAAATATTTCACATTTGAATCAAATGGACCATACCTTAAAAAAAATAACCTCAGTGCTACGGACAAGCTGAGTCCGAGGACCTGGAGGGGTATGTCCCACAGCACCAGCCAAGAGAGTCCTTGGCTTTGAGCAGGGCAGAAATCAAACACTAGCCAGAGGATGTAAAAGTAGCGTTTTTTAAATAGCATTAGTGACAGAGTATAGCAGAAGAAGTGTCTGGGAGACTCAGAAAGCAAAGGAGAAATGAGTCTCTCCATCTCTTGGGGTTAGGGGTTTATATTGGAAAGGGAAAGGGATCCAGGATGTGTTCCTTCAGGAATCCAGGGTAGGGTCCAATCAAAGTCGAGTGACAGGTGAATAATAGGTTTTATTTAACAAATCATGGAAGGGGGTTTTGATGCCAAAGTTTGTTTGAAACCAACATTCTAGAACATATTTGGGATCTGGCTCTTCCTAAATGTTGTCAGAGGTTTGGGGTCCTAGGACAAAACTCAGACAATGATTAACTTTCTTGCTTTCTCCTTGGAATGAAACATAGCTTTGGATTTTACTCAGATGCAAGGTAGAATACAGAACATGAGTAAGTAGGGCCTAGTGCAAAAACAGCAGAACTGGAGCCTTTCCAAATGACATCCCTTCAGCTTCCCCATGTCATTAATAACCACAACACATAGAGTAGTTCGTGGATTTTCAGAAACCAAATAGGCTGGAAAAATGCAATGAAGAACATAAAGGACTCAGGCCTGGTGGAGGAGGAGTGCTTTTGGAGTAATCTCTTTGATAGAATGAATTTTAAAATGATAAGAGAAAAAAGAGAGAGAGAGAGAGAAAGCCAGGGAGAAAACAGCAGCATCAACAAAAACTAAGTAAAATGATAAGAGAATAGTTAAAAGAAAAGCAAGATAATGGTATATGGGGAAACCAAAATAGATGATCTTTTTCAGCTTTAAAGACCCCATGATTCTAGGGCTTTAGATGATTTGGAATAAAAATTAAGAGACCGTGGCAGGTTTAGTTATTATACTATGGCAGAGTAATAAAAACTTCACAGAGTTTTTATTTTCATTGGAAAGACTGAAAAATAATGACTCGTGAGAATTTAGGTGGAGCAGTACGTAGAATGGTACCTAGTATGTAATCAGGGCCACACGGTTTTTAAAATGGAGTTGCCCCATCAAATTCAGTCTGTGCTAAAATTATTATTCCATGGATTTCAGTATGTGCTGAGTTAAGCACTTAAGGAACTTCTTTGCTCTGTGAATGACTGTGTTAGAGAAAATAGATTTTCTAAATACTGTGTAAGTATAGATATATCACGTGATGTATTTGTTTAGATGTTGAATATAGATTACTGATGATATGAATGGTATCAAATACTATGATCCTTGGAAATATATTATCAGCATATTCTTAAATGGTGCAAATGTGGTTCTTTGCATTTAAAAAGTGGTACACAAAACATAGTCAGGATCCTACTGACAGCAGAGCACAGCATTAAAGAACGAGAGCTCTGGGATAGGAGAGGGTGGAGGAGGATTTCAAAAGTTGCCTGTCTGTGAAATCTGGCAATGCCCTTGAATTTTGCCTTTTGTTTTGATTAACTTACTCAAATTGTCTAAACCCTGTTTCTATAAAATGGGAAGAAACAATAGTTCCTGTATCACAGAACTATTCTGAAGGTAAATGTAATAAAGAATTACCAAGTTTGGGGTTTTTTCCCCCCAAGAAATGTTAGCTATCATTATCTAATAAAATAAGGATTCTATCAAACTAAAGGTACTGAATTAGAGCACTTTGAATACTGTTTTCTTTTTTTTCTTTCTTAGAGGCTCCTATATGTTATTTATTCTTTATTTTATTTTATTTTATTTTAAAGATTTTATTTATTTATTTGACAGAGATAGAGACAGCCAGCGAGAGAGGGAACACAAGCAGGGGGAGTGGGAGAGGAAGAAGCAGGCTCCCAGCAGAGGAGCCTGATGTGGGGCTCGATCCCACAACGCCGGGATCACGCCCTGAGCCGAAGGCAGACGCTTAACCGCTGCGCCACCCAGGCGCCCCGTTATTTATTCTTTAATCAGGGTCTATTATTTCAGATAAAACTCAGCAATTCTTGAATACTTTTTTTAAACAGAAGGTATTATATATCAAAATGGAATTCTAAGCCTGCTCCATTCTTTATCTGTATTTCTTTCTGTCTGTTTTACATTCCTTTGCTCTCTTGTACTGAATTCAATGAGATTTCAAGATGTGAATGAAAGAGTTTGCCTTGGATGCATGTCAAACCAAAGCCACCACTGCTACATGGAGGTGCCTTATATTTATTTCCTCTTTCCTCCCTTAGAGTCAAAAATCCACTGTTCTGCATCTTTTTAGCTGAGGTAGGGGGGAGGAGGTGAATTAAATGTTTTTAACTAAATTTAACATTCCAAAACTTCAGCAGCACTCAGATCATTATAATGTATGCATATTTATTGAGGGCTCTGCTTTTGCTAATGTGAACAGCTATTTTTTTTCTCTTCCAAGAAGTTGTCTGTTACCAAAGAAAAAAATTCCTTTATAGGCAACTTCTGTTGTGAGAAACATCTTGTCAGTTAAAAGCAAAACAAAACATTCAATAGAACTCTCAGAAAAAAAATAGATTTTTATGCTAACATTTATATTAGTGACTTAATATTATTGGCATCACCAGCCTTTACATCGTAATATTTAGTTAAAAAGAAATATAATAACTTTCCTGTTAAATGAAGTGGGTTTATTACTCCTTGCCATAACCACATATTTTAGGAATTCAACTGTGTATATGAATGTTTATATGCATGAATATGCACATATTTTTTTCTCAGATACCTTTGTTATACCTGTATTGCTTTCATTTCCTGGAAAAGCCTTTAGTAGTACATAAAGTAAGAATTCTTTACGCCTTTTGTTTAATGTCTTCTCATAGGTTTTCAGGCACCTGTTATTTTGTCTTCTGTATTTAAACAGTAAAGGAAGTTTGATTTTCTTCTCTGAAACCACTTGTAAACTGTAGATAAACAGCATAAAATGGGGGGGGGGGTGGGATTAGAACACCACAACCACAGCACAAATAATAAAGCTTTGGTTACAACTCTCAAAACTTAAAAGTACAGGGAATAACAGACTATGCCCCACCAAGCACACATTGAGACCTGCTGTTTTCCCTGTTGGTGTCACATGGCTTTGATTTTCATCTAATTGCAAGAAAACACAAACATTGGCAAAAGTTTTACTGGATGTTTGGTGACCCCACTGTGTTAAATAGGAATTGAATTTGAAGGCATAAAGAAAACTTCTATATGTTTGTTTGGCTTTTATTCCCGCAAACTTAATAGGCCCATCAATCAGAAAAGAAACATCATCTAGAAAATTGGAAAAAAGTTTTCATAGCGAGATTAAAAAATAAGCACATTCTCCTACTTCATAACCTTTGTTATTTATAACTTTGAAAAAGTCATTCCCTTCATAGGATACAATGATTAAAGGGGATTAAACAGCATTCCATTTGAATTGCTCAATACTCTACAAAATAAGTCACTCAAGGCCAAGAGTTGTTTTTAAGTTTCGATGAGTGTGAGGAAATGAAGCATTTTACCCTCCTAACATTGACCATCTATTTACTAGCCCTGTCTGCTCTCACCCCAAAGTGTGTAGGTAAAGTCTAATGATCTTAGCTGCTGATATTGTCAACTAGGATAGATTTAGGGCTGTATCTGATGTTTTGCCTACGTTTCAGTACCTCAAAGTCCACTTTTCAGATTGTTCTTGAATCATAGTACTTGGGGAAAAAAAGGAAAATGTAGTACTTAGGGAATGCTACAAGAAGCTAGTCGTTGGCAATCAGGAGAACCAGGTTAAATATTTCCCTAGTAGATGGTCCCTTGCTATTCCTACTAACCACGCAGGAATTAAAGCAAAGTTAAAGTTTGCTTTGACTCCTAACAGCTAGGAGTTAAAGCAAACACTCAGAGACAGATACACATAGCACTTACTTTAGAAGAGAATATAGGTACTGAAATTTCACTTCAATTTAGACTTTACTATAAATTCAGCTTGATACATTCATTTAGAAATACCAACACACGGTTTAACACATGAGTATATCTGTTTCCATGGATTGCATCAGTGGTCAGCATGTGTTCATTGGCATACTGATTCTAGAATGGGACCCAAGACATCCATCTTGGGTGTTCTGAGAACAAAGATTTAAGTGTTCAAGTAGGTTTGGAAGCCAAACTACCCAATACAACCCATGACCTTGACACTCTCAAACACAAATACACACTCACGCAATGCATGCACACCCAATCATAATTTTTGAAGATTAGCAGTCCATATTAACCTTCTGCATAACTTACACAATTTTACTATTTTATTTACATAATTTTATTCATTTTTTTCCAAAATTTATTTTGCTGTAACACTTTATTTCTTTAAAGAAAGAGAGTGAGGGGCACCTGGGTGGCACATCGGTTGAGCGTCTGCCTTCGGCTCAGGGCGTGATCCTGGCGTTGTGGGATCGAGCCCCACATCAGGCTCCTCCGCTATGAGCCTGCTTCTTCCTCTCCCACTCCCCCTGCTTGTGTTCCCTCTCTCGCTGGCTGTCTCTATCTCTGTCGAATAAATAAATAAAATCTTAAAAAAAAAAAAAAAGAAAGAGAGCGAGCACAACTACTACTATATAGAAAGACATATTTATGCCCTAGGAAAGACTGGTTCATGGTTATCTAATGAGTAAAGAAGGCAGCATGAAAGAATGAGAATAGAGGTTTCCAACATTAAAGAGGGAAGATGACAGAAGATGTTTTAGGATTGGAAAGGCTTAATTCTGTTTGTTAATAGAGGAGAAAGTCAATAGAGATACCATGAAATTTCAACAAATTATGAGGATAAGAAAAAAGATCACAAAGATGATTATAATATCAGTTTAATCACTACCATAAAAAGGAGTTTGCTTAAAAAGGAGCATTTCTGGAGGTTTGAGAAGTAACGTGGTGATTTTAAAGAGAATGGAAGTGCTTTGTAGCAGCCACAAAAAGAAATGTAACAAGGAGTCCACTAGAAAATTATATATATATTTGTAAACTAGCTTTGAGAGTCCAGCAGTGGTTTTAAAATGTGAATTTACTTTGAAGCTAATTGAAAAAGGTGGATTTATTCCAGAAAAAGATGATGAGTAGATGTGGATGAGGGTGTTGATATGTGTCACCTTTGGTAATGTAGGTCTGGGGCAATCAAAAAGCCCAGACAATTTTGAATGTTATGGAAAAGATCAATTGAAATGGATGGTCAAGAAATTACCCTTTAATATAGCTTCTGGGGAACATACTAATGGCAACTTCTCTGTTCTTTTAATTATCCATGAAGATATGAAAGAAAAAGAAAATGTCATGGAAGGAAAAAAAAAGAGGGAGGTAAACCATAAGAGACTCTTTAACTATAGAAAACAAACTGAGAGTTGCTGGAAGGGAGGTCGGTGGGGGATGAATATTAAGGAGGGCACTTGTGATGAGCACTGAGTGTTCTATAAGTGATGAATTGCTAAATTCTACTCCTGAAACCAATATCATACTATATGTTAACTAACTAGAATTTAAATAAAAAACGTGAAACAAACAAAAAAGGGAAATGTCACAATACTATCAGAAAGCCTTGTAATAATGACAGTGAACATTTATTGAGTTCTTATCATGTCAGCCAAACATAGTCATATGTAATGACTCAATTTACCTTTGAGAATATTTTATTGTTATCCATAAATTATCCTCATTTTTCAGCTGAAGAAACTGAGGTCAGAAGTTAAGTAAAATCCTGAAGGTTTTATAGCTAGTCAACAAGAGTTGGAATTTGAACCTGCTAAATGTGGCTACAAAGTCTGTTCTTTTAAACACCACATTATATTGTTTAATAATAAAGCTTATGAGAAATTGATAATAATTTCAAGTTGGAACAAATTGAAAAAAATATGGTTTGAATGTGAGAAGCCCAGGCTTCTATTGAAGAACTAAACTGTTTTCCCCTGTTTTCTTGGAGAGAGGAGTAGAATGTTCCTATCCAGTCCTATCCAAAAACAGCTCGTGGGTGATGCCCACTTAATTATTCACACACTAACTCCAGATCTTAACCAACTTCCACACAACTGCCCTGACTCCCTGGGAGTAGCAGTGGATCATGCCCAGAAGTCTTCCCAGACTGCCCCCTGTTTTTTTCAAGTGGTCACCCTAGGACTAGCCTTCCCTTTTAGCACTTCTATGGATGATCATTATACCAATCTCATGCTTCTCTGTCCAACTCTTCCAGAAATGGAAAAGAAGGGAAAAGAGAATATAATCCTTGTATCAGAATTGAGTTACTGAAGAAATAAAACTTTAAACAATTAGGGACAATGACAGTGGTTTTACAAATGCTTTTGAATAACTTAGGAACAATCACTGGCAAATTTTAAACACAATATGTGTCTTCTTACATAGCAGTGAATTTAAGATCAAATTGAATATAACCCATATAACAAGAATAAAAGAGATGTCAAGGATGCACAGGATTCAAAAAAAGAAGAAAGAAGTATATGAGTTATAATCATCAAGTGGGAAAATTCCATCTTAAAAGATACATCCTTTTATTTGGGGTAAAAAGAAAAAAAAACACTAAACTCAGTGATATGCTGTTTGAAAGATGAAATGCATAAAATTTGGTATTATAGAAATTTGTAAAATTTTTAAGGATTTATTTATTTATTTGAGAGAGAGAGCAAGCAGGGAGAGGGGCAGAGGGAGAGGGAGAGAATCTCAGGCAGACTCCTTGCTGAGCAGGGAGATCCCAAAACCATGAGACCATGACCTGGGCCAAAACCAAGAGTCAGATGCTCAGCTGATTGAACCACCCAGGCACCCCTGGAAATTTGTAAATTTTAACAGAAAAATTAAAAACCAAATAATGGGTGAAACTCTACCTGGTTATTAAAATGAGAACAAAAATGACAGTGCAACTTTTAATATTTCTATTTAGACATTTCAATGAAAAAGAAGATTAAATAGGATATAGTTACTTTTACATTGACAAAAAATACATAGTTCACAAGCTGGACATACAGTAACATTATCTCTGATATTCATTGCAGTGGTGTAGTGATCTTTTACATTTTAATAATAGTAAGCTTCCTCCTACCAAAGAGTTCTTATCTGAGCTCAAGAGACAGTATGATTTATGCTGATAGAGGTGTACACAGAATGCTGTGAAACGTATATAATGAAGAATATCTAAATAGATTGGGAGGTCAGACAATACTGACATGATTTTTATTAGGAATAAGCTACATAAATTTGAAGTTACTTGTCAGCACAAGAAAGGGAAAAAATGCAATCATTAGGAGTGAGTATGCAGCAGGCCAATATCACACATTCTCTGTGAGCACACTGGCTTAAAATTCTGATACATTTGACTACCTGCAAAAAAAGTTTATTACCTTCTATTATTTAAAAAAAAGAACACTTTGCTGTGCTTTGTTTTGCTTTTATCTGCTTATTAAAACTAATTTTATTTGAAAAAATTCCAAATTTACTAAAAAACTGCAAAAATGCTGCAAAGAACAGCCACATGCCCTTCACTCACCATTCACTGTTGCCAGTTGCGCACTCAGGGATCACAACTGAATCCAATCCAGCATGGTCTCTTGCACACAGTGGTCATGTCACTCTTATCTCCTTCCTTAAGGGCAGTTCCTCAGTCTTCCCTTGACTTTCACAACCTTGACATTTTTGAAGATATGTAAGGCATTCATTTTGTAGAATGTCCCTCAATGCAGAACTGTCTAGTGTTCCTTCAAGATTATACATAAGTTATGCATTTGGGGCAGGAGTGCACAGGCATGATGTCTTGTCCTTGTATCCTATCAATTAGCATATGATATTGATGTGTCCCATTATGGGTGGTGTTAACTTTAGTACTTGATTAAGGTGGCCACTGCCAGGTTTCTCCGCTAGAGAGGTACCTTTCTTTTGTTCTTTGTAATCAGTATGTATTTTGCAGAAAGATATTATGAAACTAAATGAATATTCTTTTCCTCATCCCACTTCTCTCATTAATTTTAGAAACTATTGATATTTCTTGCCTGTAGCATTAATTTAGTCTTTATTGATGATGATTTGCTAATTTTATCCATACAATGCATTTATTAGTAGATATTCCACTGTAAAGAAGATATTTATCTTCTTCCACTTTATTTATTCATTTGTTTTTATCAGTGCAAACTAATGGATTCCAATATTATTCAGTGTTTTAGAATCATTTTTATGATTGTCCACAACTGACCAGTGAAAGTTCTTTTAGCTAGACCCTTAATCATTTTGACATGTCCAAATCATTCTTTAAGTATTTCATTACTGTCCGAGACAACATGATATTCTAGGACTTTTTCTGCTGCAGCTCAGAGATTAGCCATTTCTTCAAGGAGCCCTGGTTCCTTTCAACGGAAAATAGTGTGTAGAAACCAAGATCTGAGTGCTAGGTGTAGTTCTTGTTATTAGGGTTTTACTGCTCACACGCTCTTTCAGTGGACAGAAAGAACTAGGGAATACAAATATTCACACACATGCATGTACATACACAGCTTCACATCTATCTCTATGTCTATATTTTTGCCTAAATATTAAACCATGACTTCATACTAATAGATTCAAATATTGTGATACTTCCATTTTTTCAGAAAGGTTTTAGAGTCACTGCAAAATTGAAGCGAAGGGACAGTAATCTCTCATGTATCTCCCACCCCCACACATACATAGCCTCTCTCATTATCAGCATCCCCACCAGAGTGGAACATTAGTTACAAAGTTGATAACTGAGTTACCGAGATCATGCCTTTGGTGTTTTGTCTAAAAAGTCATCATCATACCCAAGGTCATCTAGGTTTTCTCCTGTGTTATTTTTTAGGGGTGTATACACTGCATTTTACATTAAGTCTGTGATCCATTTTCAGTTAATTTTTGTAATAGAGTAAAATCTGGTGTAGGTTCATCTTTTGGCATGTGGATGTCCAGTTGATCCAGCCCCATTTATTGAAAAGTAATCTTTTCTTCATTGTATTGCCTTTCCTTCTTTGTCAAAAGTCAGTTGACTATATCTAAGGAGGGGTATCTATTTCTGGAGCATCTATTCTGTTTCATTGATCTGTTTGTCTATTATTTTACTAATATTGCACTGTCTTGATTACTGTAGCTTTATAGTAAACCTTGAAGTCAAGAAATGCCAGTCCTCCATCTTTGGTATTCTCCTTCAATATTATATTGGCTTTTCTAGGTCTTTTGCCTCCCCATATAAACTTTAGAATAAGTTTGTCAATATCCATAAAATAAGTTGCTAAGATTTTGATTGAGATTCCATTGAATTTATAGATCAACCAACGTCCTGACAATATCAAATCTACTTGTCCATGAACATAAAATATTTCTGTTTATTTAGTTCTCCTTTGATTTCATTCATCAGAGTTTTGTAGTTTTCCTCATATATATCTAGTACATATTTCATTAGACTTATATCTAAGTATTTTATTTCATTTAAATGATTTTGTGTTTAATTTCAAATTCCACTTGTTCATTCATATAAAGGAAAGAGATTGACTTTTGTTTCTTAACCTTGTATCCTGCTACCTTGCTATAATAACTTCTTAGTTCTAGGAGTTTTCTCGTTGATTTTTTTGGATTTTCTATATAGACAAAGCTTTGAGTTTCTTATTACTGAGTATGATGTTCACTGTACGTTTTCTGTACGTATTCTTTATTAAGTTGAGGAAGGCTCCCACTATCCCGAATTCACTGAGAGTTTTTATCATGAATAGATGTTGGATATTGGCAAATGCTTTTTCTGCATCTATTGACACAATCATGTTGTTTTTCTTCTTTAGCCTGTTGATGTGATGGATTACATTGATTGATTTTTGAATGTTGAATCAGCTCTGCATACCTTTCACTTGATTGTGGTGTGTAATTCACTTTATACCTTGTTGGATTTGATTTGCTCATATTTTGTTGAAGATTTTTGCATCTATGTTCATGAGAAATGTTGATCTGTAATATTCTTTACTTGTAATTCTTTATCTAGTTTGGTAATAAGGAAATGCTGGACTCATAAAATGAATTAGGAAGTATTCCTTCTGCTTCTATCCTGTGAAAGAGATTATAGAAAACTAATGTAATTTCTTCCTTAAACGGTTGGTAGAATTCATGCCTGAATCCATCTGGGCCTGATGCTTTCTGCTTTGGAAGGTTATTAATTATTGATTAAATTTCTTTAATATGGGCCAATTCACATAGTACATTTCTTCTTGTATGAGTTTTGGTAAATTATGTCTTTCAAGGAATTGGTCCATTTCATCTAGGTTATAAAATTTGTGGGCATAGAGTTGTTCATGGTATTTCATTATTATCCTTTTCATGTCTGTAGGATCTATAGAATAGATTCATTTTTAATCTATTATCAGCTGTGACTGTGCAATGACTTTTGAACTGGGATGGGAGAGAGGGAAGAAAAAAAAGAAAGAAGAGAATTAAAAAGATTTGTGTTGCTAATTTTTTCCAAGACTTTATCATCATCTCCAAATATTCATTGATGTCATTTTTCCAGTCCCCTCATTTTATACCTGAAATAATCGAGGTGGAGGAAAATGATACTACTTGACGAAGCA
The DNA here is from genome assembly GCF_023065955.2 of Ursus arctos. Lineage (NCBI taxonomy): Eukaryota > Metazoa > Chordata > Mammalia > Carnivora > Ursidae > Ursus > Ursus arctos. Next base: position 26,571,751 of record NW_026622985.1, on the reverse strand, counting down.
GCACACTTAGGTAAATGTAAATCTGTAAGTTTTATCCACAATATGAAGGTGGTCTGATGCCTTACCTACCGAGCATTATTTTACACTTAGTTACTAAAAAGGAAATAAAATGACCAAGACTTAACCAGTTAGATTTCAAATTTATTGAGGGATTGCTATAAACTGGGCACTATTTCATGATTTGCATCCTTCAATCTTTTCAACAAAAATATGCAGCAGTAATTAAAAAACATTTTAGTAATGAGAAGACCAGTATTCAAGAAGACTAAATTCATTGCTTAAGGACTAATACAATCATCAAGTATGGCTCAAATTTTGCTGAATTGATTTTAAATCTGCTGAGCTTGACAGTACCTTAGTATATAAGATATTGATAATAACAGAAGGAAGGCTAGAGTGAACCATGCCAAATGGCAATCAAATTAAAATAATCATTGATTTTTAAAATTAGTTTGTGGAAGTGAATAGTGTTTAAAATTTTTACCATCTTATTTTTGAAATAGTGAATCCACTCAAAAATTGGTTTATTAATATCTATATGCTGGAAATTACACTTTCAATGGAAGATATGGTGGTTAAATCATACCATCAAAGACTTAATTAACAATCTGTATTTGGAAAAACATACAGCTCGTACAGTTTTAACACAGTATATATTAAACATAACATTAGGAAATGCTTTTTGTGAAATACATACAAGAAACTATAGAAGTACAAATTAAAAAGCCAGCAAGTACCTTAAAAAAAAAAAAAAGAAAAGAAAAAAGAAAGAGAGAGAGAGGGGGATGTAAAAGATAAAAGGAATTTTCCTTTTTGAAATAAGAGAGACAGTTTGTTCAGGGAAGCTGGGCCATATCTGTTCTTTTCCCTGCTATATCCCCCATCACCTACTAGGGTTGCCTAGTTCACTGTAGACATTCAGTAAGTATTTGTTGAATAAACAAATAAATGAAAGAATAGATTTTGGGTGAATACTAAATAACATCATGTAGCTGAAACTTAGGGCATGGAATGGGGAGTGGCAAAAGGCAAATCTGGAAATATTAATTGAGGCATGCCCTCAATTTATCTATATAAAAATATATAAAATATCATTTTATATAATCAGGACATCGTTCTGTGAACTTGAGCGCAGCATCCAAAGGAAATATAATGTGAAACATACAAATAATTTTGAAGTTTCTAGTAGTCATATTAAAAATTATTAATATATCCATACTGTATATTAAATACCATTTATACGTCATTAGGGTCAAAATTATTATTTCATATCATCAACATAAAATTATTAATGAAATGTTGTACATTCTTTTTCATACTGCCATTGAAATCTGGTGTGTATTTTACATTTACAGCCAATTTCAACTTAGATTAGCTACATTTTAAGTGCTCAATAGTCACACATGAGTAGTGATTACTGTATTAAACATAGTCGAAGTCTAGGGGTCTTGCTACTAAAAGTGTGGTCCTTAGGCTAGCAACACTTGAGAAGTTGGTAGAAATATAGAATCTGCAGCTATTCTCCAGATCAACTCAGTCAAAATCTGTATTTTCCCCAGAACTTCAGGCAGTCATATGCACACGACAGTTGACAAAGCTCTGGTCTAGATAAGCAGCTTTATTTAATGTTAGGTATGTGCATCCCAAGCAGTACAGAAGATACACACTGTTGGAATTTGGAAAGATTAGAACTATTATTTATATTTGTCTTAAAACTACAAAGTAAATAAAGCGTATATGTAATATTACATTAACATCGGTGCTTTTATTTCATCCAAATGTCAGATTGTCTCATGTTATTAATACCTGGTAACCTGAGGTAAGAGTTTGAAGTTCCACAAAGGGGAGCAAACATATAGCATCTGTCATCAATGCCTGGTACATGGATTGGATTTATGGATTTTATTATTTATTATGTTTCCTAGCAATAATTAAACCAACAGAATAGAGACTATAAAATATTTTTGCAAATTTGTTTTTGTGAATATAAGAAAACAAAATGAAACAAAACGTGACAGAGCTAACCCTTTTAATTCTTATAGAAAGTCTTCCTCGGTCTCAATTATAAGTAAAAAAAAAAAAAAAGATGATATAATCAGACTTTACTAAGCAGTAAGGTGAAACCCCTAAAATCAAAATATCTACTTGAAATATAGATTAATATTCCTATAGTTAATGGTGAATTTAGCCCCCAGTGTACATTGTACTTTGAGATATTACCTAATAATAGTATAAAGCCAGTATAATTAGTAAGACATTTGAAATATTTTTAATTTAATCTTCTTTGTTAGACGTTTCCTCCATTCAGCTTTGCCTCGGGGAGTTCCAATTTACAACAGTTGTCTCAATATAATTATTAATAGCACGCCCTTTTGTTCTCAAAGAGACCCTGTTTGGAAAATAAATCATTTGGTCACCCTGTTTATCACATGAACTTAAAATTTCTCTTTTGGGTGTTTTATAACATATGTAATGTATGAGTACAGTACATGTACACAGTTTTAAGATGAATGGCCATATATTCTGGTAAAAAAAAAAAAAAATCCGTGTTGTTGGAGATCACCCAGTGAAGACCTAACTTGTGAAAAACTGGAAAGTTTCCCAGGTTCACTCTTAGCTCCGTGCTTAATTATTCCCTTTCATGCCGGGTATATGTGTTCCCTCTCATACTGATGCAAAGTGACAGTGTAAGCAGAACTGTGTATTTTTTCTCTCCTCTCTCTTCTCTCTCTGCTCCCTAATTGTGGGAAGAGGAGGAAATAATTGTTAGAAATTTCAGAGACCTTTCCTGCATAGCACATTGTTTACTGACCGAAGGAAAGGCAGAATCAACAGGAGGAAGCCACTTAATCAAGCTGAGTAAGAGTGGCCTGGAGAGCCTTGGAGGTGAAGCAGCAAACTGCAAAGTGGATCATCCACTTAGGTTCACCTGGGATAAGTTAAATGTACTCTGGAAGTGGAAATACTTACGTTTAAGCAGAAAAATTAAAAGGTAAAATTGAAGTGGTTAAAAATGGGCCCTACTCTAAACTGATAGGTGCGTATGTAATCTTGGAAACCCTTTTTGAGGTCTAAGAGTCTATGTGAAGGAAATAAGACTTCCATAGTTGTTCTTTGCCATTTCATGTAAATGTACTATTATTTTTTTTATTTTTTTATTTTTATTTTTATTTAATTTTATTTTTTTTATTTATTTAAAACAAAGAGAATTAAGATTAACAAACTTTGGAGAATGTGTGATGAAATGTGAGTGAGCCACAGAATGAGACAAATGCCCAAAGGCATTTGGGGAGGGGTCAACTGAACCAGCAACTGAATGCCCCTGTGGAAATCAAAGAAACTGAGGGTTTTCTTTCAAACATGACTCTTCATAGAGGAGAAGAAATGTGAAACAGGACAAAGCCTACCAAACATGGCAGACATTTGGCAAGGAATGCCATCAAAAACTTGAATTGCAGGTGTGTATATTCTACTTAAAGAATGTCCATTCATACACAATTGCTCCCTCAGTATCCTGAGCACTGCCTACAACAGATTCTGGTATTTTTCACATACTGATGGTTTAGATGGGGGCAACTTTTCCCAAAAGGTGGTCTGTAGAACACTGACTTCCCCAATATGCCATGGGGAAAAGACCACTCTCAAGTAAATGTAGGACAACTTTCACACTTTATTACTGTCCTAAAATTCACATTGCACATTCACATACTTAATGGTCTTAGAATTTCTTACAGGAGCCAGATTAGTTGTTTTACTTTCTTTATTTCACCATTACTTAAACATTTTAAATTTCAGAATCTTTACTGTGAGTAACATCTATTAATATTCCAGGAAACTAATCTCCCACAGAAAACATTTTGGAAATTGCCAGAATGGAGGACTATTGCTGGTATCCTACTATTTCTAGGATGCTGTTGGCCTTAATATGAATACCTAAGTTTAAAAAAAAGCAAAGATAGAATTAAGAAGCATTTTTTGAAATTTTAGTTGAATTTAGATTTCTCTTGCTCACTTATTTGAGCCTTTCTCTGTGTCTGAAATAGCAGTGTTATTTCCACTCCTACATTAATGCATTGTCAAAAGACCTGGTTAACAAAGAACCTGACAAATAATATTGAGATAGTCTCAAATAGGAAATATGTGATTCTAGGATGGACATATCGATCTATCTATCTATCTATCTATCTATCTATGAATTTTAACCATACTGCATATTTCTGAAATGAGATAGAAGTACAATGTTGAAAATCATCACTGTTGCCATTTGGATGATATAATATACTGTTGGAAAATAACTGCCTTTACATTTCAGCTCATGATTATTATTTATTTCTTAAGGTGAAAAAAAAAAGCTGGGCTAGAAAAATAGAAAATTCCCTAAAGAGTTTCTTGTTGGTACCGAGGGACTAAATAGTATAAGTTTTCCAGATGCTCAGAGATAATGGTGTAATCTGACCTGCCTGTACTATGGTTAACTTGGTAGAAGTGTGGGAAAATGTCTTTCAGCACTGGACTTTGTAATCTAGTCTCATGTACAATCAATATGAGTGATACAACTTGAAGAATAAAATAAAGCCAATAAATAGTATTGGTGAAGGAAAATGATATTTTAAAATGTCCCAAAATGTTATACCAATACAATTTTATTCTGTTGCCTACTTCCTCAAACCAAGTTCTTTTAGCCAAAGTCACTTAACATATTTGAATTGAATAATAAATATATTTACTCTATTACTGTTATTTCTCAGCTGAATTTAGTATTAATTGCTGATAATAATAGATACAAACGGCCCATTATATAATTATATGATTACAAATTATTGGGTTAAACTGTAAAGTGACAAGCATCTAAAAGTATTTAATCTTTAGTTAATCGCAAAAGAAAAAGATTTCATATTCCATAAAATCAACAACAGGTGTATGTGAAATTATCTTGAATATGTCTGGCTTTCTTTTCACAAGTTCTAAATTTTCTTTGGTTTTTGGTTTTTTATGTGATCAATTGTAATGATCCAGTAGACATAAACGAGGTTATGACTTTACCAAGCCAATTGAATGTTTTGTTTTAGTTATTATATTCATAAATTCCATCAGTTATCCAAGCTGCAATGACCAAAGTGCCAGACACTCCAGGTTTATATTTCAACAGGACAGAGATGGTACCTTCTTTAAAGAAGGTTATAAATTGGTGAGAAAGACAATGACAAGCAAACACACTAAGTAATTGCATTTAGTAACTGAAAGGAGTCCTGATATATAACATTATTTCCTGACATCAAAGACCTTTAGGTTGCATTATGAGAATCATTTTATTATAATCATAATATTTGCATCTTTGGTTGTGTGTGTTCCTGAATTTCTGAGGATGATTTTTCTGGCTGGATTTCAGTGAGATATAACCTTTGAAGAGTGTTGTCAGGGTTGAGCCCACTTCACCAGGCCCTCCTGTATCTTCCATGATTAAGGTTAAAGGTGAGGGCCATGGTTGTAAGGTAAAGGATAGTCAGTGGCTTGTGGAAGTTTATGATTGTGTTGATAGTATCTGCCCAAGTACCAGAATTACCTGGATATTAGGCAAAATGAGTTTCTAGTAATACTCAAAAACCAGACAGAACTTCTTTATAAGTCTGATGATCTGATTTTTTTCCTTTATTCACATTGAAGTTTCTATTCAAGTTTTAGTGAATGTGATTGTCCAGAATATAATTCTGACTAGGGTTGAAACTGCTGGTCCAGTTCTGTTTTGTGGGTCCATATCTTAGTAGCTTCAAATGGGTATGTATCTGTGTCTTTGAAATTAGTGCACCTCAGACGAGGTAACTAAAACATAAACAGAGAAAGAGAGAAGAAATCAGAATGAGATTAGGAGGAAAGATGATATTGTCTACCATATATAGTCCCTATGTATGTCTTATGAAAGATAATGATTCTTCAGTTTGTCCCGTTATAGCAAATAGCTTCAGAAATATGAATGAGTAGAAGTAGAGAAATTGGGTCCTGGTCATATGACAAATGCCAACCTAATCATCAGGTGAACCAGCTACCCCAGGGATTAAGAGACGTAATCTACTTGAAAGTTCCATTTTATAGAAGTTGCTCTGTGACTAGAACTCATGAAACACAATTTCTGTCTATAAATTGTGCTTCTTTTTAATTATATTTTTAAAAAACTTTAATTAATAGATTAGTTTAAAATTTAATATTTGCAGCTGTCTCTTACTCCTTTTTTCCCCTAAAACACACACACACACACAAACACACATGCACACACACGTGCGTGCGCACACACACACACACACACCACAATCCTAATGTATCCCGGAGATTTGCCAATCAGGAGAACAAAATGAATCAATAAAAGATGGATGTATAGAAGAACAGAAAAAAAGAAAGATTATAGCTCAAGCCAATGAGTAGCAAACTAGATCCTAAAGAACAAAGCCCTTCAAACTTGCTGGGAGGAACCAGGGAAGTGGAATTTAGCTCTCAGATTTGTCATCTTCCCTTGGTTCACTCTTCCCCTGCATACACTCTCACGGCAGGTCAAACAAAGGTCTGGTATGTGGTAGATGCTGCAGAAGTCTGTAAGACACACAGCTGTTTGTACTTGGTACACAGGTGTTTCAGTCTTTATGTTCCATCATGCCAAAAGCAAATTTTTAATGGAAAATAATTCACAAAAATTTCTGTACCTGGTTCATAGAATTAAGCCCACCCAGGTGGAAAAGTAAAACAAGACTCAGTGCCACCTCAACTCTCATGACCAACCAGACAAGCAGGTAAATCATTTGAGAAGATTTCCAAGCTTAATCCTTTGAAAACTGATCTTACCTCAGGGGGATACCAAATCATATTCTCCATCTAAATATTCCCATCTCAAGCTATACTTGCTCGACAAGTTTTGTAGGAGAGAAAAATGGTTTTTGCCTTGAAACAATGTGAATTCATCCTAAAGAAAATGCTTTATCCTTATTTTCAGCAGTTAAATAATGCTTTTAAAAATTACTTTTTATTATAAAATAATTACTGCAATCTGTTTATATATTCTGTGCAAGTTGATAGACAAAAGGATGCATTTTTCTAAAGACACCGAAGTCAATATTTAGCCAAAAGTTATTTCTGCTGCAGAGTCAAATCACAACGAACTATCAAGCAACTAACTTTTTTTGAAAAGGAAGTAAAATGCTACATGGATAGTTGCCTTGTGCAAACTTAATAATAATAATAATAATAATGTAATGTTTATCTCATTAACTTTATTTTAGGCTAACATAGAACATGTTACAGAGGCAAGATGTTTGATTTGAGAGATAGGTGACCCCGATTTTAATCTGTGCTCTGCCATCAATTAGCTGGGTTTTTTTTTTTTTAATGTAATTCCCTGAACCTCTCTTGATTTAAATTCAATTATCCTTAAAATTGGAGAGTTTGACTATATTATCTCCTAGGTCCCTGGAAGCTCTAAAATCGCTATGATGCTAAAAGGCCAACCTCACATAATTCCCATCTCCATCAGTTCATATGCTTGTATCTGGCCCAGTTTTGATCAGGGTTTATGTGAACTAATGACATGGATATTGTGTCCAAGGATAAACTACTTCAAAGCTATGTTTCATTTCTTAGGTTTTCTTAACATATATTTTTATTTTATTTTTTAAAATATATTTTTAAAGTTACATATCAAATAATTATCATTTTAATTCCAACTGTTATACCAAATTAGATATACCAAGAACAGAGTGTTCTAGTTCTGTAGGATGATAAATACTGCTAAATGATCTGGTATGTATGTATGTATGTGTGTGTGTGTGTGTGTGTGTATATATATATATTTTTTTTTTTTTGCCATTTGACAATTTCAGGCTATTTATTGATCCAGGATGCCAGAAGGAAGGAGAATTTCCAAAGAGAGAGAGAGAGAGAGAAAATGAGAAGGAAAGGAAGGGGACAGATGGGGAGGGGAGGGGAGAGAAAGAAAAGGAGAGAAGGGGAGGGGGGAGAGGAGAGGAAGGAAGGAAGGAAAGAGCAGTGAGACTAAGAAAATCCTTCTACTAGTTGTACAGTAAGATTCATTTTGTTCACAGGGGAAGTCACTCTGAGGTTGCTCAATGATCAGCCATATGTGTGAGTAGCAAATTAGAACCATTCGTTTTCCTTGAGGTGGCATTGAAATTCTCAAGAGTGGTGTGGATACACTGATGGGTCATGATTAGTTGGAGGTGAATTTCAAGTAATTTGATATTTGTTAAAGGAGCGAACTTTGCAAATGATTTTCTTTAAAGTAAATCAGAACACATTTAGGTTAAGCCTATAATAATAACCCTTTTGCTTCTATTCTGACATTCTGTCTAGAGAGGAAAGAAAAAGTAGAGTAATAGAGGGCTGTAAATTGTTCACAACTCTGATAGTAAGTGCCTGTCTTGCTGAGAAAGTCAAGGAAACCCTTTGGATGAAAATTACATAAACTGAACTCAACTTAGCCTAAGAAAAGAGGTAAAATACTGGGAAGAAGATGGGTAGAGGTTTGCCTCAGACTTGACTGAAGCAGGCCCTCAAATATTCCACTGAGCCTTCCTATCTCATTTGGATCTAAAACTGTCTGGACTTCATTCCCTTACTGCAGGGAGACCGTTCCACTTCAAACTGGAGGCGGAGGGCAAATGTCACAATACTCACGCACGCACACGCACACACACACACACACACGTTATATATCTCTATGTGTATGTATACATATGCTGAGTATTTTCTTTACATATATTATGTATAATACATATTACATTAATTATATATATTGTGTTTATATTTATAAATATATATTTTAACATTATATAATTATTTTATAATTATACAAATATTATATATTTGAGTATATACACATATATAGGTATGTATATGAATATATATGTATGTTGAATATATTCATACATATGTATATGTATTTATGTGTGTGTGTGTGTGTGTGTGTGTGTGTGTGTATATCTATCTATCTCCAGGGGAAGTACTTTGTTTCCCTCAGGTAGTTTGGTAGTTTGGCACTTCCACCTTATAGACAAACTGCCATGGCCATAGGGAACTAGTTCTTTATCCAGAGGACCAAATTGCAATGACATGCAGCTTCCCCAGAATAAACAGGATGGTAATATAGAAGGAATGTCTAAAAGCAGTGGTTCTCTGGTGAACTGAGTGCATAGAACTTTTTAATATCTAATTAATTCAATTATTCCCTTCAATAACATTTAGAGAACAGAAACAAAGTAATAGAGTTATCTAGCCACCATTTCCATTTTTAAAGCTGCCCTAAAGCAATTCAAATACAGTTTGCATATTTATTGCTGTAAAAGAATTAGAGAGATTATAAAGGAAAAATAGAAATTAATACACCAATCAGGTTGTTAACTGTGAAAAATATAAACAAGCACTTAATATGATTTAAAAATGGAAAAAGGGTTCCCTGCCCTAAAATTACAACTTGGCAATTCATAACTGTAACTAAAAAACAATGCTGATATGATTTTGCTAATTGGTCCTTGTGAGTGTGTTTGAATCTGTGTGTATGTGTGTGTGTTAAGGAATATTCAGCAACCTTATTAAATATTTTAGACATTTTGAATGACCACCGAATCACTTCTGTTTTAGCTTTGACTTCCACAGTTTTGTACAGACATAGTCGTAATGCTAAAGATCATTTTGTTAATGGTGACATTATAATGTCTTTATTTTTATTAGGAATTACAGATAGAAGTATATGTATTTTCAAGCATAGGTCTACGTATGTAGAAATACTTAGAAGAAAAATTCCATTTTTAAAGACCCAGGAACTATTGCTAAAAAATAATAGACACTTCGTTGTCTTAAGTACAGGATTTAGTTTTTTACCATTTTCTGACAAATTTACTCAGTGTTAGGCAAAATACTAGGTTCTGAGAATTTAAAAAACCTAAATAGTGATCCCTACTGTTAAGAAGTTGATAATCGCACATTTGCGTGTGCACGTGCACATACGTAGGGAAGTTGAATACAGATAAGAGAATTTGAAAACGTATTTTAAAATAATATACTTAATAATGTATTTTAAAAGTTGCCATCATACCTTTTGCTAAAATTGGTGAAATTCATTTTACAGGCATTTTTACCCAATATATTAAAAATTAAATTAAGGAATATGAAATGACTTTCATAAATTTGACTATATCTCACTTATATTCTGTGTCATTTCTACACGTATGATAAACAATCTGTAATTGTGATTTGATGGACACATCAATGATTAGGTAATGCTTATATTTAAGGTTGTAAATATTCTCAGTAAGCTCTTGTATATAATATTCACATCATTTCTGAAACATTCTAGCAAGTCCTCTGGTGACCAAACCTCAGCTAATTCATCATCCCTATTTTCTCACTCACCAGCTAAAGCAATTTCCTTCCATTTGGGTGCCAGTTGGCACTTCAAGTTTCTTTTCAATTATGTTTTTAATTTTTTTGAGTTGTATTTGGCCTCCCATTTCAGTCCAGTTTTAGGTAGTACCTCTTTCTCACTGGATACTCATAAGTCATTCTTGTGGGTTTTTTTTTTTTTTTCATTTCTTTCTTCTTAACTCAAAAATGTAAATTCCCCAAATTTGCCAAAGAATAATGATTTCATATTCCATAGTAACAGGCTCACACTAATGCTGTTTAATTTTGAAGTCACTTTCTCATATCCATTCTCACTCACGCTCTGTAATGCCAAAATGGCCTCTTGTTTTCCCCGCTACTGCAGTAATACCATAAAGTTTCTTAAAACACCACTTTGACCTATTCAAATGGTTAGTGAACCCTCATTTATTACTAAATTATATTCTAATCCCTAGTCTAAAATTCAAGAAAAAGCATTCATGCTGAGATTCTAACAATTTTCTAGCGATGTTTTTATTATTTATTATATATAGCTTCTAGACCACTTATATCTCCTGTGCTTTAAAACGTATCATGAGCTTCATCCAAGCAAGATTGCTTGCTCACAAGGAAGCAAAGTGGTCAGAGTTTGGGGCAGAGAGGAAACTGGGGAGGTAGAGGGCTGAGACCTGTCACTGGGTTAGTGTACTAGGCTAAGCTGAGTAGTGCAGACAGGTATGTGAAGGGGGCTTTTCAGATAGTTGGGCAGGTATGGTGACACGGTAGAACATAAATACTTAGTTCTGGTTCATTCAAAATATTTGTTAACAAAGTTGTGTAGCCCTCCGAATACCCAAGGCAGAGAACAGAACATAGTTACAATTCTGAGATTTGGTTCAGAGGTCTTTCTCTTATATTCACAGAAAAAGAAGCATAAGCTAGAGCAAAAGCAATAGCTCAGAGAATATAATATGTACATGAGCTTTGGAATCAAATAAATATGATTAAATGTGATTATAAACTTAGCTTTGTTATTTAGCCCTCATCTCTGGAGTAGTTATTGAATTTTTTAAGCCCTAGTTAAAGTTTTGAAAATTTCAGGGGCACCTGGCTGGCTCATGTGACTCTTGCTCTCAGGGTTGTGAGTTCAAGCCCCATGTTGGGTGTGGAGCCTACTTTAAAAAAAAAAATAAACAAATAAATAAAAATAAAGCTTTGAAAACAAAACTCCAGTAGAAATCTTGGGGGTTCTCTGGGCTTGGAAATGGTTTCAGGCATCTGCAAAACCTTAGGTGGCTAAGAAAATAGGCCAGGAGGCTGATGATTAGGGTAGGAACTCAAAATAGAGACCACATAGTTCAGAAAATTGGGAGAGTTGTTTGCACAACTTCAACTCATAAGAATCTGGAAGCAAATTAGCCAACATTAGCATAGGATGACCCAGGACCATTTACCAGAGACAATGACTCAGTATCTAAATTTCCACTGAAGAGTGAAACAGTGATCAGAAGACTGCGTGTGCCCTGGCTCAAGTCAGCCTCAAACAGCCTCAAGAAGAGCTCCCAAACCCTCTCTCCTCCAAATTAAAAACTGGGTTCTATTTTTTTAGGCATGAATGTGGCTCATTCTCATGATGAATAGTGCTCTAGGGTACTAGAGGCCTGTATGGTTATGACGAGCATCTCCGATCTGTGTACATGAACGCATTTTATCTGAACCACATGGATCCACAATTGGATCAGAAGTCTAATGAAAATACGTTATCTTAATATATCTGGTATCCCCAAATTTATTGCTGTTAACAGGAGCCAGAAAAAAAGCACAGGAGTAATTTTTCTTATAGAACTTTGGCTCTTCTACTGCCATCCTTAGCCAGAAACACAATGCCTAAGTAGTCAGGAAAGTTGAAGAGAACAGGGGAAAGAGTTATCTACATTGTTGTAGGCCCCCCAAGTAGTTTGCTTCAGGTCACTATTTATTTTTCTCAAATATTTACATTCTCTTGTAACACATTCTGGAATCATGACGTTGAATTGTCTAAAGTATTCCATCTATGTGAAGAACTGAGAAGATATTTGTAAACTTGTATCAGCAGGAAGATGGACTAATGAAGATGTAAAATATTCATTATCTGTTTGAAACAAAAAATACAGATTGAATTAATGCAAGAAAAAGAATAGCATAATGTCATAAATAGTAATGGAGGATTAATCATCCATGTCTCTCTCTGGTGGAAGTAGTGATAATGCTGACTCATTGGTAATTTGTTTACAACTTTCGTTTAAAGGGAAATTACTTTATGCTGTGTTTTACATCTAATAATTCCAGGTGTGCCAATATAGACTTTTATTTCTATTACTCAAATGTCAGTCCTAACACTATAAAGAAAAAGTGCACTAATTGTTGGTACAGTTTATATTGGGAAGCATTATTTCCTTTCCGGACCAAGAATCATGATTATGATTATCATATGTATCTAAAATATGCTCTTTTTTTAATAAACACTGGAAGGATGTAGGATAAATTTCTAGGTTTCAAATACGGTAAAATTTGATGCAGGAAATAATGAGTTTGAACATCATTTCTAGAGATAACTATTAAAGCCAGTGTGTGTGTGTGTGTGTGTGTGTGTGTGTGTCTGTGTGTGTGTCTGTGTTTCTTTGTGTGTGGAGAGAGCAAGCAGTAACTGCAGACACTTATGTAGCATTGACAATGTGCCAGATGTGTTATAAATGCTTTATATATATAAACTAATTTAATCCTCACAAAAAACTATGTGTTAGATACTTTTATTGAATGAATTTCATAGACACAGAGGGACATGTAGTATAAAATATTCCAATAAGGAAAGTGAAATGTAATACAAAATCAAGCTAAGAAAAAGATACCACATGTCCTGTTGCCAACATTAAAATTATAGGACTTACAAGATTGGGTTTTTTTCATTCTGAGGCAAGAACTCCTAACCTTGTGTTCTGCACTACCTACAATATTACCAAGTAATATTGAGACTTCCAGACCTTGAATTTGCCTGCCTGCACACATACCTGGTTGTGGTCCACAAGGTTACATAAGAGTACAGATTCCATCACATATGCATAAAATGAAATGTCTTTTAGAATTTGGAGGTATCTTAAAGAAATTGAGTCAGTGGGAAAATATATTGTCCAAGGGCCAATAAAGAGGAAAGTTACTATAAGTAAATGTAAAAGTTCCATTTGCTAAGTCCTACTTACTTTAATTACACCAAATTTTAAAAGACCTATAAGTGCATAATTTATACCCAATGTTATAGCTTCTTCAAGACAACTCCTTCAACTTCCTCCACAAATAAACCATATTTTCTTCTTTCCACGGTTCATCCATGAAATGTCTATTCTGTCTGTAAGCTTGACTCTGCATAAGCCATAGTGGACTTTCTACAAGCTCTTAGTCTATAATTTGTGAAATACTCATCTGGCCTGTAAGTATGATGAAGCGTGAATAGGAAAAAAATTATTTAGATGTATACTATACATTGGACCAGTCTACCCAGAACTGGTGAGTTAAAAATTGGTTTAAGTGTAAGTCTTTCTACTGTTTATATATGTAAAAAAGTTGTTTTATCACCCATATCTATAGGTAAATTTATAGATATAGCTATAGTTACGGATATGGATATAGATTTCCTTAGCTCTTACTCTCATGAAAAGTAATTTAGTGCAGAAAAGCTACCATCTTTTTAAAGGTTGCATATGTTTCGTTGAATGTATACAGTAGTATGATTATATATTGAAAATACAGCAATCATGAAAAGAGTAATTATATAAAAGGTATACTTGATATGGTTTCTCAATTGACATAAATCAATAATGTGATCAAGTAGCATTAAATTTAGTAGCATTAAAATTACTGCAGTGTAAGTGTGCAAAGTCCTCCAGGGCAGGGTCAAATGTATATAACCTAGCTTTTATAGATGCTCTTGCTTTGAAGGATACTGCATATCTGTTAAAAGAAGAACTCTTCTCTTAAAAGAAGATAACAATGATCACTTTAATGAATGATTGTGAGGATTATAAATGATATTAGTAGTATATTGCCATATCCATTGGAGTGTCTGGTACAGATTACTTTTTAAACGTATGTTTAAATATTATTATTATTATGGAAAGAATTATACCCTTGTTCTCCCATGAAGCTTGTAAAGGTATGTTAGGCTTAAAAGTTTCAGTCATTCTCATATCATTTTATTCATTTATTCATTTATTCATTCATTCCTTTAACATGTATTTATTGACTACCAACTAAATATTAGTCACCATTTTAATTGTTATAGATGCAACGAAGTATAGAAAGTATCTGAAACACTTTAGGCAGATGATCATATAGAGCGTCAAGAACTCTTGTTATGCGTGTTGGCATCCTTAGTGAGCCTTGGTCTAGACTGCCCCTCACACCAGAAACAGCAGGGTGCTTTGCCCTCCCTTTACTGTTTGTTATACTTCCAAGGACTCCACTTCCTTTTGATTGGACTAATCTCCCACTTCTTCGCTGATGGCTGCTTTTCATGTCTTCTCCTAACTAAATATCCTCCTTTATGGCATCTCCATCTCCTCCTGAGTAACGTTTGACCTTGATGAGGAAAGATACCAGTTCTTTCCCAGCACCATAAATATTCCTATTTTCATTTCTAAAATAAGTACCTAGGATTTATTGCAGAAAAATTAAATAATAATTGTTTATTTTTATGCTCTTCTTTTTTTCTCAGTAGCATATCTAGTTCACACTTTCCCCAAACCCCTCATCAAATCCTTTCCCACCCCTCCCCCAACACACCCCTCCCCCAACACTCCCCCCTCCCCCGTACTTTTCATTGAGAGGTCAGTCTTGCACAGCTTTAGGGAACCAATTCCTGTTTTCAGAATGAGAGGGTAGAATAGAAAATTTAGAAAATTTTCTCATGTCCTTGGTGGTAATTAATCCTAAAGGAGATATGCAGACCAAGGACATAAAAAACAAGCTCTTTAAAAATTATACAAGTGACACAGAATCGATAAAAAAATATTATTCTCTATACCCTATCATCTGTAGTATAAACTGAGTGAAGAAGTTGTTCTTCATCATCATTGATTAGTTATGAATACAGTGTGGTTTTGAATGTTCCAAGGCTTTATTTTAATGTTCTTGGGAAAACTAATTCATACAAACATAAGTAAAATACAGATATCTCAATATTGAAGTTGTTCAAACATACCGGTCTCTAAAACATCAGATCATCCTAAGATATCCTATTTCTTTGCCAGAACTTTAGTTTCTTGGTCACAGAAACCAGTTTTGTGCAACAAGGGAAATAGAACAGATGGCAAAGCCGCAACTCAGAAAAGAAAAAAAAAAATCATCCCTCTGGTTTAGATAATCCCTAGAGTTTTGCTTTTAGAATAAGACTAGTTTCCTATAGCAATACCTTAAAAAGAAGAATGAGGTTTTGTGGTTGGAATTTATGACTAGAAGTGAGGAATACTAGGTTATAATTTTGGTTGCACCATTTATTCATTGTCTCTGAGAGTGGTGAAGTAACACTGATTAATAAATAAATATTGACAGACTGTTTCTAGGACTCTGTGAAAAGCACACTAGGCAAATATTCATTGTCACCAGAAATATTTAAAATATGATTATTCAAATATCAGATGTCAAAATAAATGAAACATAGGAAAGATTTATTTTCACCAGTCTGAAAATATGTAAAATCATGCAGAAACCAAGAATGATTGTCTCAGTTTTTTTTTTTCTTTCACAAGGTTGAGAGAATAATATTGAAAAGGGTAGCATTATCTCCTCAAAATACAGTATATAAATCTTTCTTTGGATTAGTATGTCACATTTTCTCTTTCCCTTGAACTTTTACATGATGGGAAAGAATTCCTCAAAAGTTCAGCAGAAACATCACTTTACCAACATCCATTTATGAAATACCCATTGTGCAGAGGAAGTGAGGTGAATTTAATAAAATAGTCACAACTAACCAATGGCAGCATCTGACCTTTGGAAATAGAAACTTTTGTAAATCAGAACATTGGTTTGGGTACCTGGAGTTCTCATCCAGCCACTGACCTCCAAGAAGGGGCAGCCTAGTAAATGAAGTGCTGGATGTGAATCTAGATGGTGAAAGAGGTGGAACCAGTCATGCTCTGACCCTGTGTAGGCAAGTGCTGTCAGAAGAAAGATAGAGAAGGAGGCTTTGAATGCAAAGACTTGACCTCAGAGCTTAAAGCGAGACGTGGTTCTCTCTCGTGTCAGATAAATCATGAATATTTGCAATTGCTTTTGAGTTATCACAGAAAAGGTGCAAACATGAGACGTGAAATGCTATTCTATTTAATATGTCCAAAATAGGACAAGCAATCTTTATCCTATTTTATCTGATTTTTATTCACATGTTTTTCTTTCATTGGTTTTATTATTTGGGTCATGACATTCATTCCATCTAAACCATTTTCTTCACATTTGTGAATATAAACACACCAACTGTTGCTACATGTAAGCACTAGCAAAAATTAGCGTCTTTATAAAATTTTGTTCTGGGTCTTATTGCTTTTCAGTTTCATTTATGGAGAGCCAAAGCACACACACAGTTGATGAATCAGATTAGGGAAAATCACAGCAGGCATTTAGTTTCCCTGTGAGGATTACTGTTAGAGAGTAGGTACACATTCTTGTCCCAAAACAAATGATTTGAGTATTATGCCAGTGCTTGTATGTTTATGCGCCTTAATACTGTAAATGTTACCTGATTACATTGTATGAAATTCTAGTTATATACCAAGGACAATTAAAAGTAATAGAGGTCTAAGTTTCAGAATCCATTGTGGCCCCAGATGCCTAATGTCCTGGGGGAAAGATGTAAGTTTTCAAACAGGTAGCATGATAAACTAGCTTTACAGTAGATTTGAACTGCAGATGGGTTACTTGTTACAAGTTCAAAGAACCCCAGTAGAGACTAAAATAAAATAAAAAAAAAATTAAAGTGCCCAGCCTGTTTTTGATAAG
Organism: Ursus arctos; assembly: GCF_023065955.2. Lineage (NCBI taxonomy): Eukaryota > Metazoa > Chordata > Mammalia > Carnivora > Ursidae > Ursus > Ursus arctos. Next base: position 26,554,342 of record NW_026622985.1, on the reverse strand, counting down.
TGTTTGACATTTATTACTTCCTTTGGCTTTTTCTTTTCCCTTAAAAAAATGTTGTGTGATTTAGAAGGACCAAACCTCTGGCTACGATAGAATCAGAAATTAAGTTAGTCAGAAAATGATATTCCCTTGTCACCACCATTTGATTCATGGAAAATCGTGGAGACACTGTCTTCCCCCAAATGATTTTTGACAGTTTTCTAAATCTCCCTTTCAACTATCTTAGCCATCTCAGTCTGGAATACCTAGGGCATGGGAAAACTCAGAGGGGAATAAAGAAAAGCGAAAATATAATATATTACCTTTTTAGATTTTGGTTTTTCCAGCATCCATTTCTGCTTCACCAGCAAAGAGAAGAGTTATCAAATAGTCAAACTGGAAGAGGTACTTTCTGGCCCAGCACAACTGAGTTTCTATCTAGGGAAAAAAGTCATTATAGGCTTCAGAATACTTTTATTTATGTCTCATAAACAAGGTTAAAAATAACACCAAAAAAGGATGTTAACCATATGCCATCTCGCAGTTTGTGACTAAAGGGGATAAAGTTACCAAAGTTCCCTCAAGCCCTTTGAACTTGAGAGCTAGTGTGCCTTTTCTGTTCCATTGTACAATATGATAAAGAGTAACCCCTTCATTGCTGTTCTAGAGTATGTGGTGGGCTCCCTTTGTTCAGCAAACACAGTATAGCACATCATTTTTATTACTGCAGTTACCCAGAATACTTCAAACACATGCTTATATTCACTAGGCTTTTGTTTTCCTTATTTGCCCCTTAAAAAAATTCTTGTAGATAAAATCATAATTGAAAAATCATAGGCTAAAGAATGTGCAGAGGATCCATAGGTATCCAAGCAGTGGTCAATTGTAAAGACCTTTAGCAGGGTTTTAAGAATACATTTCATCATTCAAAAATAAACAAGTTAAAGATAAATCGTGACTTTCAGGTAACAATATAATTTTTAGTATTATAGGACATATACTATAGCTACATTTACTACCTTCATTTCACAAATTCACATACCATTTATACAGATATAAATACGGCAGAACAACATTCTTCAAGCTACCTGAACATGTCATTTCTTGTAAAAAAGAAAGAGTCACATTCACAGATTTTCTCTACATTGTGCATGTATTTAAGCAAGTAAAAGGACTGCAAATGCGCAAAACCAATTGTACAGAGACTTGAGTTGGGATGTGGTGTTGCCCGCATCACGTGATCATCATCACCCCTGTCACCCACACTGTGTTCTCAAAGCTCCGAATGCTAATTGCATGTTGTATCTTATTCTTGTGCTTTGGGAAAGGATTTTAAATCTCCAGATTCTCAATGAAGCTGAATAAAAAGTGACAGAAGCAGGACTGTTTCATCTGCCATCACAGTAAAAAGGACATTACAGTTTTAAAAGTCTTGCCTATTTTATCCATTGGCAATTGTTTAAATCTCAGAAAACGTGTTGCAGAATGTTTCTCTTTTATTTTTGGAAGTGACTTTGGTATGGCTGCCAATCTCTAGGCATCCTTCCTCTTTCTCATTAGCGATATTGGTTCTCATAATGAGACTGATGATGACTATGACCTCGGAATAAAATTATAGGAGTTTTGCAATCAATGGAAATAAGACAACAAGGACACAGGGGAGATCAACCTCTGAAGTTTTCTAGGTTATACCAGAGAGAAGGGACAATGTAGACTCCAGAGACAATCACCAAAGACTGTAAATTTGAATACTTCTTTAGGTCTCAAGTTTCAACAGAGTTCTTGTGGCGTAGCAGATGTGTTTCTGTGCATTTCTAGCTGAAATTCCACAATGTTTGTGAGAGGGTCAAGGTTCAGTGTTGAAGAGGAACCTGGCCCCAAGAGGGAGAATTGCCTTTGAATGGAGGTAGCCATGGAAGCCCTAGTGGAGACAGAAGTAAGCTTTCCAAAATCTCAATTCTTTATGCCTCAGTTTAGTCAGATATAACGTGGGGGTAAGAGAACAGCAGTCTTACAGAGTGGTTGTGAAGGTAGTGGAGCTAATATACATGTAGCTATTAAAGGAATGTCTGTCTGCATGATGATAAATGTTCAAAAATATTGTTCTTTCTATTTGCTATATTATTTTTCAACGTTGAGCCAAGGCCTGCCCATGCCAGGTCCTTAATGTTCCCAAGTACTTCACTCCATGATGATCTACTTTCAGATTAAAGCTTTGGAGCCTCATCTTCATTCAGTCTACCTTTCACTTCTCCTTGTTCTCCAGCAGTCAAGAATAGAGCTCAACAAGACATGCATGCTCTGTAGGGGAAGTACTTGTCATATTTTGCTTCCTTAAAATGTGAAGAAGGCCATTAGAAATAATGCTGTCATGATCCTCTTGTAAATGCCTTTTGGTACATACACGAAGGCCAAAAGACATGGTCATGGTGGTGGCAAAAATGGCCAAAACTAACCCATGATGATAAAAGCAAGATTAGTAATTACGTCTGTAGATGGGTAGCTAATGACTGGGAGGCAGCAGAGGCAAGCTGCTGGGATACTGGAAATCTTTTATATCTTGATTGGGTGGTGGTTACATGTTACGTCCATTTTATAACGATTTGTCATCTGGTACTTAAAATATGTACATTTTACAATTGTCCAACTAAAATAGAAGTGTTCTAAAAGTGTTTGAAGAAGAGATATCTAGAAGTAAGTAAGGATTTTCATGAAACGCGTATTATTTAAAATTCACGTTGGATTATTATGGGTCATTGCCGTCTGGTTTCAATTCTCAGGAAGGCCCCTAAGCCAGCACCTCAACTCTTAGGAACAAGGCCATCTAATTTTTGGCCATGTACTTAGCTCTGTCTCCCTTCATTCTTTTTCCTAATTAGTTTCATTGACTTTTAAATCATTTCCTGTTATCTACTGAACGTTTTAACACCCAATTTAAGTCTTTTTTTCCCATCCAAATCTTTTTGCTATCTTATGCAAATTCAATGTCTTTGTTTTTCCCCAGCTGACAACCTGCCCTCTCAGTTCCTTGGGCTCATCTCCCTTTGTCTCGACCTCAGTGAAGAAGTTCCTTACTCACATATGGGCCTTGTCATCACCATGAGGGGTTTGGAATAAAAGATTGAGACGACTAAATCTATCACAACCTCCTTCATTTGGGCACTCTCATTCAGAGATTCCCAGTAGAGCAGTTCAGTTCTTTGTCTCATTCACACATCCAAATAGCATGATGGTTCTATTTCCTCAATGGTTACCATGTTTTCATTTCTTGACAATCTTCCTCGTTTAGCTTATCATTCACTCTCAGGATAACACCTCATTCCTCCAGGCCGGTTCATCTCCCCTGCATCTTTCTGCCAAATCCCAGTCTTGGATCATTTGAGCTGCCTTGTCATCTCCAGGCTTCCACTGGAAACTGCTAGAGAAGATCACAAAACAATGTAAGTTGGCAATAGTACACAGTCATGATGACCAGCACCAAACAGGCTGCGATTCTGCCCAGTGGTTTTTAGTTTTCCTCATCAACTGTTTCTGCTCTTCTCCCCAGCAGTCATTTCAAAATGTATTTATCTTTCTTACTTGCAGCCTTTCCCTGCCTCTCAGTGATAATTTGGCCACTTACTGCAATGGAGAAAATTATGATAGACACCAAATGAGAATCATCCCAACTTTCTGCCACTCGATGGATAAATATAAGGGTCTCATCACTTGTAATTTTCATATTCTGTTTTGACACAGCTGCAAATGTTTTCTTCCTCCGATTCAATTTGAGTTCTGGACCACATTGTCTCTTCAGCAGCTCTCACTCTGCCTTCTATCTCTTCACTCTTGTAGCCTCAATTCTTACTTCTATACCAGACAGTTCCTATCATGATTTTACAATTGTCTTCCATCTAAAACTTCCCTCTGTCCTGCACCTCCCACCGGCTACCACTCTCCTTTTTCTCTTCTTCCTTTCACAGCTAAATATGCTACTGTATGTAGCTACCTACATACTTGTATTTATATATAAACACATATGATACATACATACTCAATACATGCATTATATATCTATATCTATTATGTATAATATACATACACACATATATAATACATAGGTTGTATACCTATACCAATTTTGCATACTTTTTTGTCTCTGAAAAAATGAGCTCATCAAAGTTGCAAATAACTAGGTCACTTAATCGAATAGACACTGCAACCCTTATCATAGATTTAGTTTTTTTGGACTTTCTCTCTGCTAAACTAGAAACTCTGTGAGGGCTGGGGCTAGATCTTTCTTCCTACTCTTGTATCTCTAAACCCCGCATAATAGACTTTGGTAAATATTTACTGTGTAATTTAATTAATGCTATAAAAAGTCATATAATACTCTTTACCAGAACTTGCATTTAGAAAAACATTAGCCTTTGTAGAAAGCATCTGTTACGTAAGGACAAAGGAAATATTTACTAAAGCTTTCAGAGCCAAGCTCTCTTATTCAACTTTATTTAAGTTTACACTTTTGGCATTTTAAAATAAATTGTTGAGTTTATATAATGCAATTTCTCTAAATGGATAGGAGAGTAAAACAATGCATTTTATATTAAATCATCCAATATGTTTTGATTCTTCATTTTATAACAGAGACTTTTAACGTTTCTATGTCATCCAGAATTACTATGCGGGAATTTGTTTTTCTAATTTATATGTATGGGAAAATTTGGTTTTCATAAAAGATAAATATTCTTCAAGAATGAAGAAAATATCTTAGGTAAGCAGTACTTTTCTGATGGGTTCATAATTTATGATGAGACTTGACTGTCAACAACGGATCTTAAACGTTTACCCCATTTTGTTATATGTGCTACAGCAGACTCAATCTCACATTGGGGGAGGGGACAAAAACCTCATTCTGTGGTTTGCCTTTTTATGGGGGCCAGTATTCTTCTGTTTGTATATGAATGGTTTTTCCATATTTTATCCTTCATAACTGATTACCAGGCCTGTCTCCCCACGGCTGACTATGATATTATGTGATACTATATTTTAGCAGCACCGAAGAATCACTGTCCACCAGGTAACAGTCGAGTGATCTATTGTTGATTGTACTCCTGCTTAGTATGTACCAAAATCCCTCAGAGAGCAATGATATTGGGGATGGAGCATTTGCTTTTCATCTACTCTAAAGGCGCTCCGTAAGATTCTTGTATTGATCTGAATATATAAATAGTTGTGTATCATTTTGACCTCTAATAGAATTTCTTTTCTTGAATTATAGAATGTTATTTTTAAAAGCTGTATTATATTTTTATGGATTTATGTATTGTAAGAATATGTGACATCAAATTTCTCAGGACCCTTAGAAGAAAATTCTCCAGTTGTGGTACCAGGAATAAGTATAGGATATGTTCTCTGCAATTGGTTTATTTCATTATGTGGACCTTGATTCAATTCTTGATTGTATTAACCTTCATTGTCTAACTGGCAGCTCAGAGGGAGACAGGAAGGTCTGAGTTCTCTTGTTCTAGGTTAATCAGAGGAGAGCTCCTAATCCTTGAGAGAATTCCGTAGATTCAGTGACCCGCGGATTCATACTAATTGCTCTCAGGATACAACAAACTGCTTTTGCTGCTCAGGGGAACCTCAGTATGTGGTGAGGCTAGATGAGTCATGTAATAATAAGTTTTGAGTAAGGAGTACTGGGGCGGTCACTAGATGTGTAGCATGGTTTCTGTGGGACCTCTGCTCCATGGTTAGCCTTTCAAGCTCTAAAGAAATATAGTTTTTTTGAGTCAGCCTTCTGGCTCAAAAACAGTCTGCCTGTCTTCACTTAAGCATAGATGTCCTCACTTAAGGATAAATGAGAACACACTGCTTATCCTGGAGTCAGTTCTTCTGACCATGTGTATCGGCGTCAAGTCCTCCTGTCCACTTGGAAGCAGACTCTTGGCTCCTGATCATGTAAATCAGTCCTCCTGGCTTCTAACCTGCTGTTTCTCAGTCAGAAATTCCAACCCAGCTGCTCTCCTGATGACTTACCAAAACAGAGCACCTTGGATCAGGAAATGATACTTTTCATTTTAACCAATGCTCCTGAAAACCCAACGCACCATAACATTGATAGAACTAAAGATTGCATAGAATAAAGAATAGTGTTAATAAAGCTTTAGTTTGTTGCAATTTGACAAACATTCCCCTTGTTGCATAAATGGCTTAAAAAGCATGAGTTATATTTGAACTTATTTATACTGTGAAATTCTTATGATAAGAAAAAACCTACAGCTCTATGAATTTTATAACAACTGTCTCATCCACAGTTAGTAAGAAATATTTAACTCTTCCGGAGATTATCTGCATTCTAGACATGGGCATTTTTTTTTTTTTGCCATAATGAACAGAAAACAAAAGTAAGAATCAAATATACCATAATTGACAAGTAAGAGTTGATTCCTGATAGATTTTGTAGGAAGTGATCAAATCAGGATAAAATACTATAACTCTGGAATTTTTCCTTTATCCCATATTTTTTAAATAACTTATTGTTATAGGTAGCCGTTTGGAGAAAGTTTCCATTACTTAGAAATAGTGAACTGTCAACTTACGTTGAATTGTAGAAACAGATTAAAATGAAAACGTAAAGTGCCAAGCTTGTTTTAGAGTTAAAAAAAAAAATCCTATTGGCCTACGGCCAAAATATTTGCCTCCCAAATGTCATCTTTAGAATAATTTTTTAAACCCTCTGTGATTGCCTATCCCTCCTCTCAACTCCCAGCAGGCTAAAGCAGACTCACATAGTCCCACACAGATGTAGACCGAGAAACTGCTCATTATCAATCAATGAACACAAACAAGTTGAAGACTGCTGTGTTCCCCCTGTTAAAGTAAAGAGCTTAAAGCCCCTAAAGAGTTTATTATTCTGGGCCTGAGATCGTCAAAGTCATTTGATTTTGACCTGCACAGTAGCCACAAAGGTTAAATTGAGGTTAAGTTTCCCAAACAAAATGGAAGCAATTAAACAGTTAAATAATGTTGCTTTATTTTTGTTTGATTTTAATCCAAAGGCCAAAAAAAGTATTAATGTAATCAAAATGTAAAATTTTTGTATACTTCTAAGGAATGCAAGGGATACATAAGAACTTGCCCTTTATGCTTGACTATATGTTTTTACACACTTTTCTTTCACTAAAAGTAACAGAGGAAAAATATCTATATATCCAGCCAGTACTGATAGTAAGATTTCCCTCTTCGCAATAGGATGTCTAAGGACTTTTGAAGTCTATCGTTTTCAACTAGGCAGGAAAAAAAATCAGCTTTGTTGAAATGGGATATTATATTACTTATATGTTTGTTTGAATATGGTCAGTTAGAAAAAAAACTGTTCACAGAGGCAAATGATCTGAATGTAGCTATTTTCCTTCTCTTGGAACATTAGGCGAGCATAGCCTACTTTATTTTTATTTCATACAAATAATTTTCATATTAATTATCTCACCTGACTTCTGAAATAACTTTAGAGGGACATTTGACAAATAAAACAAACAAACAAACAAAAATATTACATGACTTGGACAAAATCACATATTTAGTAAAAGTTGGAACCAGGACTCTAGTTCACTACTGATTTCATACATTACATTATATCAGACCCGGAATCATGTCTCTTTAAATATCATGGAGTATTCGTTTTTATCTCTAATAAAAAATATGTATTTCTGATGGTATTCTTAAAGAATAAGTTTTTAGCACTATGAACAATAGTTGACATACTATTTACTGAATCTTGTGTGTCTGCAAAAATATCTTAACCCACTACCATGGAGAAGGGGAGACCTGGCTGTGTTGATTCTATCTGTATATGTTGGCAAGAAAAAGTTTTAAAAATTTTGGACTGTGACCAATGTAAGTCTTCTTACTAAATTCCTCTTCTAGCTTGATCTTAATGGCTATTCTAAGAACAAATACATCCCTACCTTAAATTAGTCTAAAAGAGTTTTAGGGTGGGGGGGGGTTAATAAAAGCAGAAGGGTACATTTGAAGAATGGCCCCTTCAGCGATTCTCTAGAAACTGAACAACCTACAGATACAGTAGCTGGAGGGGAGGGGCCTCCCTTGAGAAAGCAGAGGACTGGCATCCAAAAAGATCTAGAGAAGCACTTTATTCCTCTGAAACAGGGAAGGGAAAACAATGAGTGGCATAAAATATCACACATCACTTGCCAAGTATAGACACACCCAGGTTTCCTGTTCCACATGAGGTTAGAGCTTGGATCACAGATGTCCAGCCAAAGATGGCCTTGCTCTGACCCAGATCATGTCATGAGGGAAGGAACAGTCACTCTGAAGAGCAGTTCTTTTGTTCTTTCAAGCCCTACACTCCCTTATAGTGGGACACTGGGCTATTAAAGGTCTTAAGGAACATTTTATAGTGTCTCCTAGGTAAAGACTGTCCCAACATACACTGTGTCATTAAAACAAAACAAAACAAAAGACATCAAAGAGTGGCATTTTTTTTAAGGTGATATACTTCAAAAAAACCTTTTAGCACTATAAACTTCACTGACACGCTGTTTATTGAAACATGTGTCTGAAAAAAATATGTTAACTCTTACAAGATAACTGGGCTAAAGAAGGCAGTTTTTATCTTTACGCAGAATAAGGAGAGACAGATTCTAAAGGAACTTAAATGTATATCTGCTGACTCTCCAGAAAGGACAAATGAGTATTCAGTTTATGGTAAAATGGTTGTTTGACCACATGCCACAACCTCTCAGCAAAAGGTTATGCATCTCATCATTCCCTTTTGTTGTGAAGTATTTGCTTGCTGGAGCGTGCAACACATACACTGGAGTGATAAAGAAAGTAGCTGTACTGTTTAATTTGTCAGAACGGTGTGGTCAAAAATTTGAAGCATTTTTTTATTCTGTATCAATAATTTTCCCTCAGATAAAAATATTAACCACTTTTTTAAAGGATAGGCTACAAATTATTTAAAGAGGAAGCAAAGTATTGGAGAGGAAAAAATGGACAAGAGAAAACTAGGATTACTTGTATCTAGTAAGGGCTAATTACGCCTGTTGCTTACTGGAAAGGAGACCGCAAATTCCAATTTCCATTCTAAAGTGAAGAGGTGGGTAGAATGTATGGTTATTTATTTACTTATGGGATAGTGACAAGAGAATGACTGCTTTATGCCGTTCACTACAAAGCAGAAAGGAGTTCAGTGCATCTCTTTTTCTAACCATAAAAAGCCTACCTAGTCAATTTGCGTAGATGGAATCCAGAAGATAAATAACGCCTGAATGATTTTAAAGTAATAATTTAAATTCAACACATACTTTACTTCTGAACACTGAGTACATCAACATATGTAGTTTTTTAAGTTCTTCCAAGATGGACACTTTCTGCGCAGCGGTATTTTCTTCTAGACGGCTCCCTTGTGGTAGTAGCGGTCATGGTAGATAAGGCGATCATGAGTTTGGTGGCTCGCTGAGTTTATTCAAAGAATGAATATTGGAGGCAGAACAACTATTTATTCACTCTCTTGCAGGAATTTCCCTTAGCATCTTCCTCTGTTAACTGGCCAGTCAAAATGTTTGGTATAGGTTAGAAATCGTTATCATTCTTTCTTGACTTACCTCTTCCTAACCAAAGGTTGTTGGTTTTGACACTTATTTTGTTTAAAAATTGGATAATTTGTTTCCTAATTACAAATGTTACACACCAATCTTGAGATAGCTATAAATTCTGTAATCAGAAGGAGAGAAACAGGACTGCTACTTTTTTATATTGTTATTTTTTCATTTTTCTAAATTTAGAAATTTTCTATTTCTAAAATTCTGAGTACATGCTATATACATTCTGTATATACTACATTCTGTAGTTAAGATATTTAAAAAAATTTTAAAGCCCCCCAAACTTCTTTGTGGAACCACCAGAGATTAAAAATAAGAAAGCTAATTGAGCTACATAGCTACCATTTAGAATTAATTACTTTAAAAATTTGAGAATGAGTCCTTTTTGGCTTACTTTTTATACGTTCTCATAAATTTTTGTTGGTTTGTTTTACTTCCCACAAATTTTTTTCATACAGTGTACAATTTGACATTTTAGGTTTTGTTAAGCATTCATATTTCACCAAATTTTGCCACCCACAGAATTTGTGATATCATTAATTATATTTAAAAACATGATTTATAATCATATCATTGTATTGCATTGTGTCATTTTACGGTAATTATAGATGTATTATTTTATTAGTCGATGGCTTCATTGTTTTCATTTTCTGCCGAAAATAGCACTGTGATAAATAATCTTATATAAATCATTTGATGACTTCCTTAAGACTAATTTTTAAATAAAATACACACTTAACAGCTCTTACACATATATACATATAGAGCTGTTTTCTAAGAAGGTATAATGTCTCTTCTGAGTTGAGTATGCTAGTGCTTAATTTATAACACCCTCCTCTAAAGTGAAAAAAACAAATAGGGTTTGGGATTTTTGTCATTTAGGGGCAAAAAATATTAGCTCATTTTTATTTGCATTTATTTGATTGTTTTTCAGGTTGAACATTAAATATATATGTGTATTATATGATCCCTCGAGCTTTTTATTTTAGAGAGGGCCTTGTTATAATCAGGGTTTAGTGTTTTGGTTTTTTTATACATATGTATTGGAATTATCAATCTCGTGTTATATTTGGAATAAAACAATATTACTAGTTTGTATTTTATTTTATTTCTGGCATAAATAAGTTTAAGATTTTATGTAGTCAAGTGTTTTGTTTGCTTGTTTTTTTTTATAATTCTTTTTTTTTAAGATTTTATGTATTTATTTGATAGAGAGGCAGCGAGAGAGGAAACACAAGCAGGGGGAGTGGGAGAGGGAGAAGCAGGCTTCCAGCTGAGCAGGGAGCCTGATGTGGGGCTCTATCCCAGAATGCTGGGATCATGACCTGAGCTGAAGGCAGACACTTAACTACTGAGCCACCCAGGCGCCCTGTTTGCTTGTTTGTCTTTTCACCATTTTTCCATTGCCTTTGTACTTGGAAAGTCCTATTAGTGTTCTAGGATTGGAGATATCCATGACCATAAACTTAGTATCTTAAAATCATAAGAATTTATTCTCTCACAATTCTGGAAGCCAGAAGAACAACATCTGCATCACTGGGTCAAAATCAAGATGAGCAGGCCACTGTCCTTCCAGAGGCTCTAGAGGAGAGAATCCATTCCTTGCCTTTTCCAGTTTTAGTGCTAACTTCCTGGTCCCCTGACCATCTTAACAAGCAATGGAACATTGTGATACCTCTCTACTTTCACCTTCACATGACCCTCTACCTTCTGAGTGTATGTGTCTTAGTTCCTTCTGCCTCTCTCTTGTAAGTTATAGGAAAAATAACTTATCAAACCTGAAATTAACTTGGAGATAGTACATGTTTTAGAACCGTTTTTTTTAATCAGAATTGTCTTTACCTAGACTCATAATGATAGAAGTAGTGATTATGTATGAATCTCTATTATGCATGGAAGCAACTTTATCAAAGGGTGGCCTCCAAAGATGATTAAAGTCAGTAATGTGGTTCTAAGCTTAATTCTAACCCCTCAGATTTAGTGCCTCAGATCTCATTATATTCCCCAAAATACATAAAAAATATTCTAACCACAGTTGTTTTCTTTTATAATCCAATTCTTAAACTATAAAAAGAAATTGCTACCTATAAAATATAATTGGTATTGCATTTTTAGTCAGAAAGATAACCAGATGCTTTAAAAGATGAATTCTTTATACAAGACTGTCAAAACTTATTTCCTCAAATAACAGCTCTAATCTTTAAAAAATATCATTTATTACTCATGTTTTTCATTTTTCTTTGATATTTGAGTATAAATTGAGTATGCAAGATGGCTACATAAAATGGATCACTTATAAAGTGTTTAGCGGATGCAGTTGCCTATAGACAAAGGATTTATTTACAAAGAATTTTTGCTCCATTTTTTAAGAAATTGAAAATGATTTTTCTGAGAATTAAATTTTTGTTTGAATAGATGCCTAATAAACTATTACTATTTTTTGTTGTTTTACTTAAAGAAAATATGCATAGTTGCACAATCATGGAATCTTAAATACTACCTTGAAATTTAAACTATCTTTAAAGTTTTATTTTAGTATTACCATTAAAATGTATTTTTCTTGGTCTTCATTCTTAAAGTTCTTGGATTTGAAACATGGCTTTAAATCATTATAGTTTCCACAGGTGCAGTTAAAGAAGAAAGATGTTCATATAATATGCACTTATCCAAATAAGTTTATATATGGAGTAAAATAATTAAAATTCTTTTGGAAAATAGAACCAGCATAGAAAAACTTCACATCTCTATTTTTACTTTAAAAAATTAAGTAAATCATTTAATATTATGTATTAATGATTACCAGTAATCTATTCATAAGCTACAATTCTCCCTCTTTCTTTAAACAAAGGGATTTGAGGCAGCTGATTGAAATACATAAATAAAAATTAAATGGAGAGAGGGATCAAAATATTTAAGTTTGAAGTGGTTAATAATATGTATTTGATTCCACGGTTGTTTGCTTTGAGTAGGATGCTGAACATGACAATTTAACAAACGTGTGAGGTGGAGGTGTTATTACAAGGTCAACCAGTCTAACAATTACAAGACATTAACTGGTATATTAATAAGTACTGATATACATACCTAGATTGGCAAATAGATATATGGTACATAGGAAGATATAGATATCTAGAAACAAATACACTGATATATATCAATAACTACGGATATATAAGCCAAAATGGAAAGTATACTTATGCTGTTGTCTAATCCAGTTGTATTTTTATCCTAGCACAATTTGTTCTATATTTGTTAATTTTCCCCAGTGTAATAGCACTAGTTAAGGAGGAAAATAATGCTTGCTTATCCTTCCCCAGAGTTGAGTTATTCAGTTTATACGTATTAAACTGATGAGAAAACCAAGATGGAATGATAATAATTGACTTGGCTTTTGTCATATAGCCAATTATGGGTGACAGAAAGCTGGAACCCTAATTTCTTGCCTTTTAGGCAGTTAATAAGTAGTAGCTCAGTTTTAAAACCTGTGTTAGTTGGCCTGAAAACAAGAACATTTAGTCTCTGGTATACTTCTTTTATTTGAACTTGTTGAAACTTTAATTGCCAGAAGGCAGAGAGCCTCTAGGTTTCCTGAACCTAGAGGAATATTTTTAAAGTTAGTTGAAACACATTTGTGTATGCAAGTTTTGGCATAAGACCCCAATTTGACCTGTGTTTATTTTTAGTTAGTATTTCATTTTCTTTAATCACACCATAGACATATAAATAGCATATAAATTGATAACTTATTATGTGTAGTATGTATACTTTCAATTTAGATAATGTAGTTATCTGTAAATTGTTATCCCTTTTCTCAAAAATCAGCTTTCAGAGAAACAGTGACCGCTGATATCTGGTGAATCATTTCCTTCTCATTCCTTCAAGAAATCTAGTTCACACCATTATCTGTTCTCAATAGCTTAGACCTTTACTGTGGTCATGGTAGATTACCCACTGTCCTCTCCAAAGTTCAGTTGAAACTGCCATCAACGTCCCTCTGAAAGATTCCCATCTATTATACTCAAAAAATGACCCATGCTCCACAAAATCTGGCTTCCTCATTTCTTCCCATACAACCCTGCTATTTGTCCATCTAGTGACCTGTGACTATTGTCTTCATTTTATGGATGAGTTTTCTGGTATCATTACAGTCAGCAATGATTCCCACTCTCATATGCGTTGCCACGGAACTTTTTAAAAAAGCATTCCTAAAGCATGTTTCCATGAATTGATTGTATATGGGTCTGGGTACAATTTAACTATAACACACCATAGTGACCAAAGGCATAGACTTTGGAGCATGACAATCAAGGGACTAGTGCAAAATTAATAACTACCTGTGTTCCAGGTGAATGCCAAACTCCTTATCTTGGTCAAATTAATGTCAGGAATAGAAAAATTTTAGGAGGGGGCGCCTGGGTGGCTCAGTCGTTAAGCGTCTGCCTTCAGCTCGGGGTGTGATCCCAGGGTCCTGGGATCGAGCCCCACATCAGGCTTCAAACTCCACTGGGAGCCTGCTTCTTCCTCTCCCACTCCCCCTGCTTGTGTTCCCTCTCTTGCTAGCTGTCTCTCTCTGTCAAATAAATAAATAAAATCTTTAAAAGAAAAGAAAAGAAAAGAAAAATTTTAGGAGAATGTGGCTATTCATTTGTGGCTAATAGAGTATTGGGAAGATGAGTGTAATGGTGAATGAGAAATGGTTTAAAGAGAAGGTTGAGATGACATCCTGGAGGAAGGACCTGGAATATCGAACCAATATATTGGTTAGGTCCTTTCTCTCTTGCAAAGGGAGACCATCATAATCAGAATTTTAGCAACTTAACACTGATGTCTGTATGACTAAAGGAAAAGAGAGTTAGAAGTCTCTCTTAGGAAGGTATTTTGGATTAATGTCCAAAATAGACCAGTGTAACTGGGAGTGAGAAGGAAATAGCACCTCATCTAAAACCTTACTTTATTCACCCCCTAACAAATATGTGATAGGCACATAATCAGTGCAGGTATGATGACTAGCTATGAGGCACCAAGGAGAGAAAATTCAAGTATGGAGTTGTAAATCCAAGCAAAGGGGAGGATAGTGATTCATTTAAAACCAAAGGCATGGGAGAATACAAATTTGGAAAAGGAGATTAATGAATTCTCATCTACTGCTATGGAGTTTGAGATAACTTCAGATTTATTTTATGGAGTAAACAGCAGGCTGCTAAGTGTGTAACTTTGATGTTTAGATAATAACTTGAGAATCACTCAGTAAGGGTGATATTTGAAATTGTGGGAGGAAAGTAGAATAGCAAAGAATAAGTAGGCCAAAATAAATGCACTCTGATCATGGGACCTAGAAAATGTCTGTACTTAGGGGACAAGGAGAATAAGCTGGTGAAAGGGCTTACGATGCAGTGATATGTAAGTAACCTGGCTTAAAGTAGCCATGCTGTTACGGTGACCAGCTGGCTCAGTTGGAAGAGCATGTGACTCTTGATCTCACGGTTGTGAGTTAGAGCCCCATGTTGGGTTTAGAGATTAGTTAAAAATAAATCTTTAGGGGCACCCAAGTGGCTTAGTTGGTTAAGTGTTTGACTCTTGATTTCAGCTCAGGTCATGATTTCAGGGTTGTGAGATCAAGCCCCGCATCAGGCTTCACTCTGGGCAAGGGGCCTGCTTAAGATTCTGTCTCTCCTTCTCCCTCTGCCCCTCCCTGTTCCCTCCCTGCTCTCTAAAAAATAAATAAATAAATAAAATCTTTTTAAAAAGTAAGAAAAAATTACTAAAGTAGCCATGCTGTTAATAAAGGTAGCATACTCAGCCTTGTCAGACTCCTTTGAGAGCTGTCCAAGAATAAAGTATCCATGGGTTTGGTGGTTAAGTTCTTCGGTAATTGAGCTCTACAAGAAACCTCTTAGTAGAATAGTTGGAGTCAGAAAATTAAATTACATTTTGTTTAAAAACAAAGGGGACACGAGGAATTAAAAGTTATATCTAACTAGTTTCCTCAAAATTAATGTAGTTAATTGTGTTTTTTTTATTACAATAATATATAGTCATACAGGAATTTTAAGTTATACTGAAAAGTATAAAGAAGTAAATTCATATAGGAAAAGAGTATCAGAAAAAAAGTATCAACATGTAAAATTTCAACAAAAGAATCATTAATTGTTTAGCAAACATTTTCCCAAACTTGTATGTAGAGACTCATATATAACACAAGAAACACATATATATGATTACATGTAATATCAGCTGTATACACATATATATAATTGTATGTAATATTCCAGTTCATAATATTTCATGTCACTCAGTAATATCATAACGTTCTTGCCATATTAATTAATATAAAATGTATTTCATGGCTGCATACTATTCCATTATAGCTATAGAAAATAATTTAATAAATTCACTATATACAAATAAAAACATGTATTTGTGCACTTGTCTGGTAATTGTCTTTGGATAAATACCAATGATGTTTTAGTGAATATCCACTTTTAAATCATTTTCACACAATTACCAAATGCCCCTCCAAAATGTTTCCATCAAGTTGCACTCTAAGCAAGTTGAAGTGAAGGTTTTCCCATATACCAAATATAGACTAACAGGACAGCAAAATAATGTTAGGAGATTAACTGATATTAATTAGCATTTGTTTATAATAGATACAATTACCCCAGTTACTTGACCCTCTTCAGCAATGCTCAGCACTTAGGAACAAAAGTGCAAAAGATTATCCTAGATTTGAAAATTGAAATGGCACACATGGCAGGCAGAAGGTCAGAATGAGTAAGAAACACAGCTACAGGTATGGAAAATTAATGATGAAACTGCCAGCTATCTAATCTAAAAGAGGTAAGAGCTCAGTGAGAGCTGAGTGTGAGCTGGAGGGGACATAGCTCCTAAGAACAGGAGATGTTTGTATAGAGATACGTATGTGTATAATAAAAGCAGAGGTCTTTGGAATTGAGGAATATGAGTCAATGGTTAAAGGGCAAATTAACTTGAGTGTTAAGAACCAGACTAGAGAAGGGTAATCAAAGAATGTTGTGATCCAACTAGGAATAAGTCAATGGAGAAAAGAAAAGAGCCAATGAAGTTGGAGAGATAAAGACAAATAAATGGGAAGAAGACATTACAATTGAACAGCATGAGCGTCAAAAGTGGAGCAAGTATCGATAAAAGGGCAATGGTTTCAATACAGAAAGGAGTGAGGAAATCACGGGCATCTCTTTATTCATTCATGGCTGTGAGTGTGGGGGAGGATCTCAGGATACGTAGCTTTATCAAGTTTAGGTCAGGTTTTGGTTGAAGTGAGGAAATGGAGACAGTATTCTAGAAAAAGTTTAGATAGTAGGATTTTTTAAAATTTGCTAAGTGTCTAGGATTTAGCCAGAAGCAAATCTAATAGAAGGGTCCAGAGAATGAGAACACTGTGGTTCAATTGCCACCACGACCCCTGCCCAAAATCAATGTATTTACTTTTTGTCTTGCTTTTTATTGATCTCTTATGCTGCATTATGGTTGAGGTCACCATTAAAAGAAACAAATGAGCTAGCAAGACCCATAACTTTCATTCTATAATACTTTATAAAAATGAGACTTTTCTTTTTAATTCACAGCATCTAACAGAGTCACATGATACCCATGATATTTTACATTTATTATTAGTTACATGTATCTTATGCTTTTGAACAGACACTAAAGGCTAAGTTCCTACCAAGGCCCTGAGCTTCACTAAATTCACTGTTGTGTCTGCATGGCAGAATTTGGCAGACAAAATATCAGGTCACTTAGAAAATACAGCAAAAGTATTATTCCTAAAATATTTAACTTCTTGGGATTCCAGGGTGGCTCAATTGGTTAAGCATCCGCTATCGGCTCAGGTCGTGATCTCAAGGTCCTGGGATCAGGCCCCTGCATTGGGCTCCCTGCCCAGTGGGGAGTCTGCTTCTCCTTCTGCCCCTCCCCCCACTCGTGCTCCCTCTCTCTCTCTCTCAAATAAATAAAATCTTTTGAAAAATATTTAACTTCTTGACTCAGTATAATGTAAGTAATTATGAAAGAAAATAGAAAAATCTACTTTGCTTATGATAGGTGTTTAGAGAATGAGAGCATTATGGTGTTACTGAGTGTATCATTGTGGTCTTGAAGTCTTCTCAAGGACTTTAGATGTGTTAGGCTCACTGTTTTCTTATCTAAATATAAATATCCCCATTAACATAAATCATATTTGTTAACAAAAAAGGCAGTTTTCATTTTTTGTCATAATCAATGATTGCACACTTCTGAATTTGTCTCTGAAATTTTACCACACAGAATAACCCGTAGTAGCTAGTCTGTACACATTTAATCCTTACAACAACCTTATGAAGTAAATACTATCTTCATTGTTTTTGTTTTTGTCTTTTAATGAGGAAAAATAAAAACAGAGAGGTTGCAAATAAGTAGCAAAAATGTCACACCCATTACAGATGTAGGTTTGAGTTTTCAAACATGTTTAAGAGCATTTCTGCTTGGCTGGAGTATTCACCAGAAGCATAATTTTTACCCAAGAGAATCAATGTGTGCAAGAAAAGTTTTGTTCTTTACCAATAAATGTATTCACACTAAACAGAATAAAATAAACTGAAGAAAATACCGTATGTTTGAGAAACACCATGTTAACCTGACTTCTCTTTGGTCAGACCAAAGTGTTAGGTCAACAGATGGGAAAGCCCACAAAGTTATTGAAATAACTTGAAAAAGGAGAACAACTCCAAGAGCAGTTCTACCTTAATCGCTTGTCATTTTCCTGTCTAAAACAATATTCTTCATTTAATTAATTCTTGGTTACTCAGTACATACCGAGAAAGGACTTGATAATATCAAAAGCCACAGAAGCTATTCTAAGGAAAGAGTTGACCCTTGGCTCAGACTCCTGGAAATAATCTGAGGTGTGCTGAGCTGGGAAAGCACCTAGAACAGCAGAGATGATTAGATGTCTGTATTTGTATAAAGCATTCTTTTGCATTTAAACAGGACTTGGAGGCATTTCAAGAAAATAAATGAAAATACAAACAAGTGAGTTTGTAAGAAAGTTAGAAGAAAGAAACTGGGAGGAAAACTTGTCTCAGACAAGTTCTGGGAGCTTGAATACAGTGTTACCCTAGATGCTGGGGTTCACATGAAGAAAAGAACACATCAAAGAAGTAAATGAAGAAAGGGTTAGCATTGCCCTGACTGACAAAGGAATGGTTGTTGGGCACAAGCTTGTCACTTCTGGTGTTCACGTCTTCTGTATCTTTACTGATTGGTGTGTGTGTGTGTGTGTGTGTGTCTGAATCAACAATGTGTCACGGAGAGATGGGTGCAGATCTGTTATTCTGGACATGGACTTTTACATTTCTCATTGGAAAAGTGGGTATTTTCGCTTTCTATATTTTGAAACTACACTTCTTAGTTGCAGGTGAGTTTTAAAATATTCCATCTATTGAACTGAATATTTTGTCATATTCATATTTGGTGAGCCTCTTTATTTAAGTGGCGCTTTTGATTTTTTTTTTTTTATTTTGTCAGATACTAATCAAGGCATATTAGCTTTCTTTTAATTTGGTATTTAATTTAATGTTCATCTTATATATGTATACATACACATATGTGTATATATATAGATATAGATATTTTTGTATCTTTTTCGTTTCAACACTCTTCTTTCTCCTTTCCTCTATTACTGTTTTTCTTCTGTTCTAAGAACCAAGGCTAAGAATTTCACTATATTCCCTGTAGGGGGCTATTGTCCTACCCACCTTATTAGCCTCCGCTAAAGCCAAGATAAATCTCCTTCCCCTACACCGAGAGTCAAGTAAAATGTATGTTCCTGACTTAGCAAGGATAGGCTGATGTCCCCAGGGTGTTATTGTATCTCACAGAATTCAAACTTCCCAGTCTTTTCTGGCCTTAGAGGTTTCTCATTTTTCCCAAGACTTTATTTGTGTATTTGTTTGTTTATTGCAGCTCTGCCACATTGGAAGCATCCCTATAGATATCTGGTATGCCATGTTAATTAGCATTTAAATAGTGTAATAAAGCTCTCCTTAAAAATTAAATGGGGAAGATAAAATCTCATCCTATTTTAGAGTTTTAGGATGCTGTTATCACCTCGTTTATTATTTCTCCTCCCAGAAAAGTTCTCATCTAAGAGTTTCTCTTCCCTCTGCTTATCCTCCATTTAATGGTGACTCACTGTCTCTGTCTATCAAACCTTATGGATTCTTATCCCTAGCCTACATTATATACTATTATGAGATTGCCATCTATTTCCCTCTCTTTCCTATATTCATACTCTGTAGGTAGACACATAAGTTATTGGCTGTTTACTATGACACAGGCACTGTGCTTGGTTGGAACTGAGGTATTAAGGTAACTAAGATACATTTCCTGTAGTCAAGGCCAAAGTATATTTTGGGAAATAATATGTGAAAATGAACCATTCCAGTACAGTGAGATACATGCAAATAAATACATGAATGCACCAAGATTGGTGTGATTCAGTGTGTTTGTGAAACTCAGAAAGGCCTAAGAGAAGAGTTATCAGGTGAAGAGATTTTTAAAGCATGATTGGGGCTTCTCAGTCAGAACCAGAGCACCAAAGCAATCCGGCCATGATGATTAGATTATGCATATATACTTCACTGAGATATGCTAAGATTTTGGATAAATTGTAAATACATGTTGGAATAACTGGGACAGACAGCTAACAGAGAGATGTTAGAAGATAAAATTAGAAATACCAACAAAAGCCAGATTATTAAAAGCCTTTTTTAGAACAGTAAGGAAAGAGAAAGCATTGAAAGATCTTATGTAAGATAATAATGTTAATAGTTTTCTTTTAAATTAGTTAACTGTATAATCAAGATGACAAGTTTTGAGATTATTGTAAAAGTGTATTCAAGAACAGTTGAGGGACACCTGGGTGGCACAGTCAGTTAAGTGTCCAACTCTTGGTTTGGCAAGAAAGAACTGAGCTTGGTGTCAGCTCAGTTCATGATCTCATGGTTGTGAGATCGAGCCCTGTGTTGGGCTCCATGCTCAGTGTGGAGTCTTCTTGAGATTCTCTCTCTCCCTCTACCCCACTTGTGCATGTTTTCTCTCTCTTTTTCTCTCAAGTAAATAAATAAATCATTTTAAAAGAGAGAGAGAGAGAAGTTAAGACACCAAACCAAGACAATGACAGGAGGGATAGGAGAAGAACTAGATAAGACAGAGTAAAATCAGAATAACATGGTGATTGATTAGGTAAAAATACTGGGAGAGGCAAGAGCTAAGATAAGTGAAAGGACATGATTGACTTTGGCACTTCAAGATTATTACGTAAATTGGAGAAAAGCATAAATGAAAGAGAAGGGCTTTATTTGGGATAATAATGATTTTAAATCTGCCCCTGTTGAAGTTGAGCTCCATTGAGAATGTGGATGTGGATGTGTCTCCAAAGCAGATAGAAATATGAGTTTTGCAGTTTGGAAGAGAGTTATTGGTCAGAGATACTGAGTTGGAAAATATCAGAATATCCATAATAGTTGAAGCTATGATAATGGGGTAAAATATCATTTTCAAAAATGGTTAGACTGAAAAGAGAAGAGGCTTAGGGGTAAAACTTTGATAAAGGGTGAGGATACAAAGAGGTGATCTAGTCAACAAAGCTGATGGGGGAGGAAAGGGCAGGTCATAGACCTGTGAAGTAAGAGTTCAGTGAGGGCTCTAGGATGGAGAGTAAAGGAGGGGAAATTTCAAGTAGGAATTTCAATTGATGAAGAGTGTCAGGGATAAAGAAGCTGTGGTACATATAGACCATGAAATATTAATCAGCCATGAAAAAGAATGAAATCTTGCCATTTGTGACAACATGGATGGACCTAGAAGGTATGCTAAGTGAAGTAAGTGAGACAGAGAAAGACAAGTGTCATATGATTTCATTTACATGTGGAATCTAAACAAAATAAAACAAAACAAACAAAATGAACAAACAGATTCTTAAATACAGAGAACAAACTGGTGGTTTCCAGAGGGAGGAGGGCTGGGTGAAAGAGGTGAAGGGGATTAAGAGGTACAAATGTCCAGTTATAAAATAAATAAGTCACAGAGAATTACTCAATTCTACAGAGAACTGAGTAATGAGTGAGGATAAGATTGGAGATACTCCCAATTGACTCCTCTTCTGCGAAAGTTGGCTATAAGGAGAGATGGAGAATGGTTCATAGCAAGAGGGGAATGTGGAAAATGGGAAAGTTGTTCTTTACTGCCTTTGTTTTACTTTTTCTTCTCATAAGATCAGAAAACTGAGCATATTTGTTTACTGGAAAGAAAAGAACCAAAGAAAGGTGAGAGAGAAGAGACATAACAGAGAAAGGAGTTGATGTGAGTTCATTTTTTGGATATACTTTAGGGACTAGAGACCAAGAGTTTTATGTTGCAAAACTCAAGGTAAAATTTTATTATTTTGACTCAGTGCTATAGGAAACCTTTAATGAAATACTATCATTGATATAACCCTAGAAATATAGGACTTGAAGACATTAAAAAATTATGAGGCCACAAGTCTCCATTATGATAGTCAGCAGAAAGCAAGAAATATTTTAAAGAGAATCCATCTGGGAAAACAAATTCTGCTGATTGATATACTGTACTTAATCAGCAACCCAAGATTAATTGTATTGATAAGGAAACTGGAAGAAAAAATGGTATGTTTATGAGAGTCTAGTAACTGCTATTTCACTAACTATGTACAAAAGGAAAGCTACTCGTAGGGAGTATTTTGATGAGTTCTGTTTGTGATTTTAGTAATATTAAGCTTAAAAAATGCTTTACAGTTGTCCAGGGCCAAGAAATATCTGAATTATTTGGCTTTATTATTGAGTGAAAATGCTACTGCTCAAAAGGAAATTTGAAAAAATATAAAATTTCTTTTCTGCCAAATTTAATACAGAATTTTAAAACAACTTTGTAATGATGTCCATGTTTGACTAGCCATTTTTTAGTTTGAGTCCCTGTGCTGCTGATTAAATACAACCCCCCAAAAAGTAAAATGAAAGACAATCCCAAGTAAGTACAAAAGTAAGTTACGTACAACACATGCACTATATTGTAAGAGTCAGAGCCCTGGAAGAAACAGGTGGCACACTGAGAAATTTGAGAAAAGTTTAATAAAGGGACAGTTTACAAAGGTGTGTGCAGGGTGTAGGGAAATCACAAAGGATAGTGCTGTGTTCTAGGCCTTTAACAGAAGATGTTATTACCAACCAAAGGACTGAGGGAGGGAGGAAGAAGGTGGAAGCGTTTACAGAACATGGGAAAATAGAGAGTAAGCATGCAGCCAGCTCATGAAATCCTTGAAGGAGAAAGCAAGGGAAATAAACATGGAAGCTTCCTCTCCATCCCTTTCTTCACTCATTCTGTTCTCATGCTGGTAACCTCCATTGGCAAATCCCAAATAAAAGCCAAAAGATACAAAAAAAAATTGATTGAGTTTATACCTATACTTTTAAACTCCCTGGGCACAAAAACGAAAAGATAAGATAGAGGATTCAGAGGGGCAAATAGAAGATACCTAGCACATATGTAGTTTATTTTTAACATGAACAACAATGTAGCATTTTATTAAAAGATTCTTACTAACTGCAATAAATGCTAAATAAATAATTAAAGAATATCAGATCAACAGGGTATCCTTGTAGCCTTTTTAAGGTCCCCAAATTTTGGTCCAGCATTGGTTAAAATTATTTCTATTTCTCTCTAGAGAGATGTTCACTGTACTCCACAGTTCCCAGTCCATATGACTCAGGCGTTTACTCCTGGCTTAAGCAGCTCACGCTAACCCATTGTACTCTGGTTTCTTCATCACCTTACTTTAGAGCACATCTATGCCTCCATATTTCTGCATCCCACCAATGCCACCCATATCTTGCTTTCCATACAGGTAGAACAGTTCTAACCAGAGCATTACAGGGACACTTTTATGTTTTAATTGAGTTTTTCTCTGTCTCATTATCTGTTCACTTTTGTTACCAATCTCATGCAAGCTTTCACCTCCTACCTCCTGCACACACACACAAACACATCACCTGCTAGCCCCCAGTAGCTAAGAAAAAGGAAATGACTCAGTGATGAGAATTTCAAGCTGGGCAGAGGGGCAAGTTTCTACAGTCTGGTAGTGGAATTACTTTAGTTAAACAGGGTTGTTTGATTCCACGCAATCCGTATCACACAGGTGGTCCTAGTCAGTAAAGAAATAACCCACTCCCCTAGGCATCAGGACTAATACTTTTAAATAGAATGCATATGAGGATGCTATGCAGGGTTATTGGAAAAACATTCATGACTATAGGAGTCCTGTTTTCAAGAGTAAGATTAATCTAATAATAAAGTGGCTTTGATTTACCAGAGTTCAAGCAAATAAATCGAGGAGATGGATAGAATGACTTTTCCAGTCAGCTGTTTCATTTAAATGCATTTTGTTTTTTCAACAGTCTCACAAGATTCACTTATTTAAACATACATATATTTTTTTAGTTTTGCTGTTGTTTCAAGAAAGGAGATGCCGAAGAAATACTTGTTGTATCCAAGTTAGGATCACAAATCTTGCCTGCCTTGAGATTGAAAATATTCTAATGAAATCTTTC
Organism: Ursus arctos; assembly: GCF_023065955.2. Lineage (NCBI taxonomy): Eukaryota > Metazoa > Chordata > Mammalia > Carnivora > Ursidae > Ursus > Ursus arctos. Next base: position 26,530,110 of record NW_026622985.1, on the reverse strand, counting down.
ATCTCCCTTGAGAAAGACTTCATACAGTAACCACTTGTATATTTTTTCTGTTCTGTTGAATCTTCTTTAAAATATGTAAATATGTATATCTCCTCCAACTGAACAGAGCAAACTGGTTTTCTGCCAAAACCTGTCTAAATTGTAACCTATGCAGTTCATTTTAAAGCACTCATTTATCATTCACAAATTAACCTTGTACAGGAGAGCTGCTCTCATTTCCATTGCATTTCTGTCCTACGAAGAAGAAAACTCAAGCATTAAACAAATAATAAGAGTTGAATCTGGGAGGCATATTTAATGCAAAGAGGATTTTTAATGGCATCTCTATAATTATATATATTAATAACTGACTATAAATCTTCATTTCCCAAATGCCACAGTTATTAGGAATAGAATGATAATTTGTACTAGGTGTTTTTAAGAACCTTATGCCAAGATCATATTGCTTTCTTTTAGCTTCAGCTGTTGGTTTTTGGGGAGTGGGAATCAGATGTATATTACAGAACGTAGCTCTGAAATACTATGCAGAATGATTTTAAGTGTTTGGCTCTTTACTTTTTAATTATAATAAGATATTACCACCATGGTATTGGCTATAAATCATTGCCCAACTCTGGGGTGGCACTTTAAAAATCACACCTATCTTAAATAATAATAATATTTCAAAAAAGCTGGGTTACTCTAGCAGGCAACAAGCCGCTCTGAAAAAGTTATGGATGTGATTTTTAGTGCATGAACTCTTATTTTTGTGAGATATGCCTTGTAACTTTATTGCAGACAAATTTTTGAAGTGCTTTGAAAATTCTATGGAACATTTGCAAGTCTGGGTTCTCCCAGCCCCTGCTTTTTTGTAAAGCTTTATGGGCTCGGCTTATACATTTAAAGACATTTTCTTTAAAGACTTTCTTATAGGAAAGTCCATGGCAAAATGTGTGATTTCTGACACCTTTCCTGTTCCCAACAGCACCATTCTGAATTTATGTTCTCTGTCCTGAATCCTGTTCCCTAGGGAGAGAGACAACAGAATGTCTCATTTAATAGTTCATTTCTGATTTGCCACCCCTCGAATAATGAACACTCCTACATATTTGGAGAGATACCATTTCACCCTTAGACTCACTTCGAGGTGATTTACTATCTTTCCAAATGCTCTTGCACAATTAAAATCTACCTTATATACAGTATGTATATTGAAATTGAATAAGAAGATACATTTCTATATGGCTTTCAGTCATGCTCTCAGGGGAAATTTACCACGCAGCCAACTAATAAATAATAATGTTTAAACTTGGCATCCACGACTGTTTAAGTGCTTCTCAGAAATTAGCTCATTAATCTTCATGAGCCTGCTTGCAAAGAAGACAGCAAGTTATCTTATTCTCCCCACTCTCTTCTATTCTACTGCTCCGGTGGCCTAGAATTCTACACTATTGTGCCCTTGTCCTGATGGGCAGGTTCCTTGGGTGTTTCTCCGAAGCGTAGAGCACACAGGGCTTGAGTGTCTCTGTGTTCCCTTTCCTGATAGGACCAGGGAGTCCTGAGGCACCAGCCTTCAGATTTCTGTTTCACTGGTGAAGCACGTGATTGGTGCAGGCAAAGGCGCTGAGTATATTGCATGAGCTGAGTCATTGAAACTGATCTCTCTAGTTTATAAACAGGGCCTCACTTCTCGTAAAGGAAGCCCTGGCAACCTCTTCTGCATTCATTCTTTGCTGGTTGTAAAAGGGATATTTCACTAATGGTAGAACAACAAACCTTTAGAATCTGCTTCCTTACCATCTTATGGGGCTCAAAACTTATAAACTTGCATTTCCAAATAGGTAAGTTTGTTTAAGAGTTTTTAATTTCTTACCACAACGCTGGATGTGTTATTCTTGGTTGCCAGAAGAAAAAGCTGTGGCATATCGAGATCAAGCACAGTGTGTGAGATATGCTGAAATGTTTAATTACACAGTGTTCTGTTATACAGAGCTATGACCACAACCAGATCTCCTGATCATGATTTATCTCTCTTTATAGTGTGTATGATGCTTTCTAGAATTCTATTCTATTTTATTTTTTTTAAGATTTTATTTATTTATTTGACAGAGATAGAGACAGCCAGCGAGAGAGGGAACACAAGCAGGGGGAGTGGGAGAGGAAGAAGCAGGCTCATAGCGGAGGAGCCTGATGTGGGGCTCGATCCCATAACGCCAGGATCACGCCCTGAGCCGATGGCAGATGCTTAACGACTGTGCCACCCAGGCACCCCTAGAATTCTATTTTAATCTCAAACTGAGAATGACAAGATACAGAAGTTGCTGATTGACTATAAAACAGAAACATAAGTTAGAATTTTTCAAGCACAATAAATACTATTTTAAAATATTTCATATTTGTCCTGCAAGAATTCTGTTCTCATTCCATACTTCCTGATTCTTCTCTTCCCCAATTTTCTTCCTTCTAATGACTTAGACTTCCAGTACATACACCTGAGTAGAATATAAAGCAAGCTCAACTTATTTTCATAATAGGAATTGGACTATTACTTTATTACATGCAGTATTGATGGCTCACAATCCCCAAACATTCACAGATTCAAGGGGAAACCAATGACTCAATTAACTTCTACTTGAGTAGTTACCAGCTGTTGGGAAAAGGTCTGTGTACTAAAGGAGGCATCATTCAGTTGGAGAGTGACAAATGAATAAGCATGAAGTCACATCCACCTCCCAGTGAGTGATGTGACAACAAAGATTATTTATTTCATTAGTGGTACTTGAAAGAGTGCTCAAGGTGTCCTAAATCTCTCTCTCTCTTTCTCTCTCAGTACTCACACAGGCTAAGAAAAAACTAGACTGGAATGGCCTCTGTCTTGTTTAATGGATTGTGTATAGTTCATAACGTATATTTTCATGGGAATGTTTTAGCTTTGTGTCAGTGCTCATTCATCATGGTGTTGTTTGTTTTTTAAAACCTAAATAGAGCAAAAGATTAAGTGACCTTTTACTCTCTGGTATATTTATTTACCATACAATTTCTTATAAATAATTAAATCTAGAGATTTTGAGGGGTTGTAAAAAACACGTAAAATTCCACTGTGTCACACAGAAAATAAAATTAGTATGGCAATATTTGAAATTTTTTTCTTGATTTTTCTATAATTTACGAAGTAGCAATCTTTGATTGTTTGTAGAACTCATGTCTTTTGAGTTAAATCTTTGGCTAGAAAAAGCTTGAATAATTGACTTAAGGGAATCACCTATCTCATAGATCACTTTTATGTTTTCTATCCTTCAGTATAAATTAGTCACCTTTAAATTAATGTTAAAAATAGGACATGAAGAACAGAAAGTAAATATTGTCTTTAAGTGAATGATTGACTGAAAGAAGGGGGGAACGCAAGAGAAAATTATAATCCATTTTATTTATGCTTAACATTTTAAAATGTAGTTGTGGTAAAATATTCTATTATCCCCTTTTTAAATTTTTGACGTATTTCTGTAGAAGCCTTTTAAGATATTTCTTGGCCGTGTACTTTTATTCACATATTGGTTCTCATTTTTGGCAAGATTTCATTCTGTAATTAACCTTATATATACCTGGATATTTATTTCAGTAGAAGCATGTAATACAAGTCTCAGGTTTTTTACTGGTGAAGCCTGCAACTGGGTTCAGTTAAGATAAGATTTCTATTTTATTTCTAAACTATGATATCATCTTGTCTTTCCTAAAGTTCGTGATATCCGAAATTCTCTAGATGTCATGTTAATTTTATTATCTTTATCCCCATATTGGTTTCATATGTTGAAGCCTTAGCTTTTCACATAGATATAAAATATTCCCCTTTAGAGCCTGTGTCACGTGCTTTTAAAAATCCCCATTCTACTAGCTAACCCTTGCATGTAGAAACACACTATATGTTGAGTTGAATTTTGAAACCTGAGTAACTTAAATTTTATATGTTGGTGATGCAGTATTCTGTAATCCCATCAAATAAGCTTACTTTCCTCTAAAATATGAAAGAATTGTGATATTTGGAAACATTATTGGTAAGATTTGAGCTCCATCAGGGTTAACATCTGTATTAATCACAAAGGGAAAGTTTCCAGACCAGTGTAACACATTGGGCAAGTATACACACACAGACACACACATCCCTAAGCATAGAAAGGTGACAAACCAGTTGTAATACTCTGATGGTTTTTTCCCTATCCCATTTCTGAAAACTTCAGTGAAGCTTGCTGTGACCACAGCAGTTTCCTCACTGTCAGCATTCCTTCTCCTCTACCCTGTCTTCACTTCTCAACCTTTCGATGGACATAGAAATCTCTTCTCAGTCTACATCTGCTTCCTACGTTGCTGGGCTGAAGGAGTCAGCTATGAAATACTTGTTACACGATGTGTCGAGATTCTGTTAGGATGAGAAGATGTTCTATTCAGAACCATTTTCAACTAATGTAATGTGTGTCTGAGAAACTTACTGAAAAAAACAGATGATTGTGCCTCATACCTTTGAACCCTGAATCCAAGAGTTCAGAGTAACTTCCTGTATATTCGTATGTTGAACGAGCTTCCTCCGTCATACCAGTGCACAGCCAGTTGTGAGGACCATAGCCCTAGCAGAGGTGTCACACATGGTAGGTATTATGTGCTTAAAGGATGATTTAATGGGCAAATGAATAAGGCCAAAAAATGTCAATTTAGAACCAATAAACCTTTCTATCCTGAAACTAAATGTAATGCATTTTTGAAAAATAACTGATGACTATGTGAAATTTGTACAAATATTCTTTGGGAAAATCTATCCTATTCTCACAGTTAATACTAAGTTTTGAAACAAAAATAAAACTAATTCCTTGTAGGTTGCTTTGTCAGCAGCTGTCATTTCCAAGCCTCTCAGTTGTGCCAAATTGCTAAAGGCAGTATGAGATTTTAATTGTTTTGGGTTTTTTTCTGCCATCCTATCTTATCTGTTCATTATATTACAACTGATGAAGTGTCCTGCGTGGATCTCTTCTGATGTGTCCGGTCCTCCATATTTTATTTTGTCGTGTATAAGAAAGGTCTTGGTGGCCTGGTTTGCATCTAAGTATTTGTCATTGGTGATATGCCCTTCTACTTTATCTGTAAATATAAGAAGATGGAAATATGATGTGATATTCATAGTTTAGAGGCTATGGTTAGTGTCTCAGGTATAAAACTTGAAATCAAACTCCCTTTACACATCTCAGTTTAATTTTTGATTGTTTTGTCATTGAAGTGCATAGAACCTAAATATCAGAAACGATGATAGTTTTTTATTTTAAATATAAACATTGTTATCTTGAATTTTGACAGGAAAGACTAGATTGTATAATAAATAATACTCGGGAGAATCATATCATCATGGCAGAGCTTAATGGTATTGGAATATATGATAAAGCCAAGCTTCCAGAGGAAGTGCTATGGCTAGTCCCCAAGTACTTTTGGGGGAACTATGGTTGCCATGTTTAGAACTTTCATAACATCTCTATACATTTCAACATCCATTCGGAAAAGTTCATACTTTTCATAATATACAGAGGACTAGTTTTAGGGACCTCCTGTCAGACATCTTTACTTCCTATTCCTTGCTAGGCTCTGCATAATCAATTCATTTTATTAGGGAGTGAGGTAAGAATGTAGAATTCTTAGAAGCAACAACAAAAAATAATTATTGTAACATCTTTACCAAAAGTACTTTTACTCTTCATTGAAGATAATCTTAATCAGGTATCACCCTAACTGGTTTATCAGTCTTCTGTTAGTGATGTGTAGCCATTATTAGAACCCAAAGGGAAAGAATTATGTACATTCAAACTCTTTAAGTGGAGCATTGAGTGCTTTCTGTGTCCTCTATACCAACATTTTTATAAATAGTTCCTTTGTAAGTAACCCCTATTCAGAATATCTTATTTTGCATGCATCATCAATTTGTTGTTGGGATCCTAAGACAGGAAACCATGACATAAACAGAATTGAAGATAGGTGAGCCCAGAGTAATATGATAGGGAGGTTAACCATAAAATATAATTTTACTTCACCACTTAGAGTTGATTCCTCTAAGTTATGAAAAATTAAAGGGACAAGTCATAGGAAAGTAAGATCATAAGTATTTAAATATCACCAATACCTCATTTCTTTTTCTTTTTGCCTTATGTCTTTTTTTAAGAAATTAAAGTAAATTAAGAAATTAAATCCATTTCCATTATTTAATGATGGCCAACTGAACAGTGTAGACTCAAATTCAATGACTTCATGAAGACCACAAAATAATTAACAGTTTTGGAGTTTTCAGTACTCAGTTTGATACTTCTAAAAATATCTAGGAGTTAAAAAGTATTGTCTCAAATTTATAAAGTGTTAAATGACTCTCTGCTTAAAGTTAAGCAATTCTGGGGGGACAATTTTATCTGTGGTATACATCATTTTGTATGTGAAAGCAAGAGAACTAGTGATTACTTGCTAATGATCCTTAACCTATCTGAATACAGAAGGCATGATCATATATCCACATAATGGATTTTGCCAGGTCTAAGAATTCTCATTGTCTTCATTTAGCTCTCTAGATTGAAGCAATAGGTACAACTTAGTTGTTGGGATGAAACTTTTTTTTTATGATAAAACATCTTTAATTTTCTACTCATTTCTTCACATGCACATCTAGGAATCATGCCATAAATGTTCCAAACTATGGGGATTTTGAATGGAAAGAATTTAAAAATAGGCTTTAAGAACTATAAAACGATACTCGTGTAGGCTAAGATGGGCCAGTATCAGTATATTAGTCGTTTTAGGCTTAAAAATGATGTTGTAATATAAAGCCCAAACTCTCAAAAGATATATATCTTGTTCATTTTATACCTTTTTGTGAGCTGCCTCCATCTCTGCATCTTCTTCACTTGGGTTACAAGTTGAAGGAGCAGCCTCATCTGAGACGGGGTTGAGGGAGAGGTAGTGGAACCAAAGGATGGTTCTCGCAGCTTCTGTTCAGATGCTGCAGTAGGATTGCTCATTTTGCATTGGCCGAAACAAATCAAATAACTAAGCCAAATTTCAGTGTGGTAGGGAATTATAATCTTGCCATAGGGAGAGGCAGCACATGATTAGAAACCATACCTCAGCTTACTTTTTGAAAATATTTTTTCCTGATGGTATCCTGAAATACACAGTTTATCTAAAAGTCGTCATAAAACCCAACACTTAAGAAAAAAAATTCCAAATAAAAATTTTATTAAATTATATATAGAATGGCACCTGGACTTTTTTATATAAATATGAAAGTCACTTAATTAACATTGTGTGAGAAAAATGTTTTCTTCCTAATCTGATATAGGAAAAAAGCTTTCTTATATTTCTCAACTTCTTAAATATATATACACCTATCTGACCTTATTTTAATGACGAGCCACCTTTATCTAAGTGTATTACCACTCTGGGATAAAAGCAGAAATCTGATATATTGCTCTTCTAAAATGTGCAATGATTATTATAGCATGGCACAAGTAACCTTAACAACAAGAAGAGCATGCGTAGATGGAAGCAGTAACTTCAATTAAAAATACATAAGTACTTCAGATTTAGGATTAGCATAAATTTGCCTATAAACATCATTTTCCTGTTTTAGAGATAAAACCAAAATTATATCACGTGAATTTATAGAAGAACATCATATTTTTCATCATTCACATGTCTCTAAGATTAAATTTAAATGTTTTTTGAGATCTTTCCATCAAGAAAATTTAATGTATAAAAATCATATTTTCTTCATTTTCCATCATCATTAAATACATATTCATCATCATTTAAATGTTCCTTTATTATTAACCACTACAGGGTTTTCTATAAAATGCTCAGCAAATTTCAAAAGTCCTTTATAAAAATAACTTTTAAAATATTTTTAGTATTTTTTTTTAAAGATTTTGTTTATTTATTTGACAGAGATAGAGACAGCCAGCGAGAGAGGGAACACAAGCAGGGGGAGTGGGAGAGGAAGAAGCAGGCTCATAGCAGAGGAGCCTGATGTGGGGCTCGATCCCATAACGCTGGGATCACTCCCTGAGCCGAAGGCAGACGCTTAACCGCTGTGCCACCCAGGTGCCCCTATTTTTAGTATTTTTAATTTTAGGCTATTTGTGTAGCATATATGAATGGGAACTATTTTGAAGTCATTTCTATAGTAGTAACTGGCTATTGGTAAGTATGAAAGTTAGCCGTTCCATTCAAAATTGTAAAATTAGGTGTGAATTTATTCATATCTTTCTTCTTACTTGCAAAGGAATGGATGTCTAAATAGGATAAAGGATAGACCGAAGCTCCCAGGGGAAGATATTTTTAAAAAGAGATTTTAAACCTTGGGTCCTCTGACTTCTTCCTTATTCCCTCCATCCCTCCCCTCTCTGCCTCCCTCATTGTCTGCCCCTCCCTCTTTCCCTCCTTTTTCTTTTTTTTAATGTAACCCATTTAAACACCATAGCACATGGTACAACTAACTAGCAAGCAATATTAAACATAAAATTTAGAATGGGAGCTGAATTTTTACACACTTGATTTTTTATAAACATGTTCATTACCATAAAAATAGACAGGCCTGCAATTTAGAAATAATAACTTTGTTCCCTTTTAATGATAGGAGACAAAGCACATCTCAATGCATCAACAACATAAATTTGAGAGCGCACTTTTTATTGCTAATTTCTCCTAATCTGGAAATATTTTGGTATTTTTAAATTATTAGAGAGGAGGAAATTATAGTACAAATGAGTTAATTAATTTTTGCTTGAAATACTTATGAATGAAATCTAAATTCTTGTCTATCAAATAGAGCCATTCGTTTCATTGAATTGAATATTGGTTTCAGGAGAATATGGAATACACACTGAAAACACATTACAGCTGTGCCAATCTTTTTGCAATTATTTTGAATAGTTGGCTATTTGCCCCATTTGACAGTTTGTGAACATGGTGAATAATTTAGCATTCATGCTGCTGCTGTTTTGGCACAATTAACATGAGTCGCATATCCGCTGCTATTCAAACTGATTGCAATATGGGGGGAGAGAGAATCATTGCCTTAATGTTCATTTCTTTGTATTCTGTTTCTCTAAAAATGGCTTGCAAGACAATGCTAAATAAAACACAATGAAGACCACTTGTGTAATGACCTAAAAGCCAATGAGGACATCCCTTTTTATTAAATTCCTGATACCAGTTTAGATCTGGTATCTAATTTTAGAATTTTCTTGGAGAGCCTGTCAACTGGACGTCCATGTATTCCAAGCATGTGCAAAATATTTATGGACCTCTGTGCAAAGCCAGAGACTGCCATGTCATTATGTATATTATCGTCCATTTGTCATTCTGCCTAACATGACTCAGAGGCAATGACTATTACACAATTTCTTTCTTGTTCTCAGTGGCATACTTGAATTTAGTCTTCTGTTGTGCTGTTTTAATCTGACCAAAAAAGTCAGTATGATTTAAGCTTGAGAAGGGGTCAGGTTTAGACAAAATACTTAAAAAATATATTTACCATAGATTCTTAGTATCTTAAAACAAACTGCTACTTTCCCAATTGCTCTTTTCTCTTATAAGAAAGTCTGAAAGGTAGGTTGTTTTTTCACTGCCAGAGAATCTCTTTTAAATACAGAATAAAAAGGATCATCATCCATATTTGTTCAATGAATGTGTATTAATGTTTAGTAGTTCATCTATAAGTTTAAGATAATAATTATATTTTTTTAAAAACTGACACTGCAGTCTTCTCTTATCCCTGTTGTAAAAGGTTGCATGTTTTCTATATGGCATAGAAAAACATACTTGTTTCAGAATGAATGAAAAAAAAAATCCCTTAGTTTTCCACAGTTGTGCTTCTGGATGTGTTAAGAATTCATTCATTGAGGGGACACCTGGGTGGCTCAGACAGTTAAGCATGGGACCCTTGATTTGAGCTCAAGTCATGGTCTCAGGTTGTGAGATGGAGCCCTGCGTCGGGCTCTGCTCTGGGTGTGGAGCCTACTTAGGATTCTCTCCCTCCCTCTCCTCCTACCTCTCCCCTAACATCTTCCCCTGCCACCTCATTCATGCTTGTTTATGCTCTCTCTCTCAAAAAAAAATTTTTTTAGGGGCGCCTGGGTGGCACAGCGGTTAAGCGTCTGCCTTCGGCTCAGGGCGTGATCCCGGCATTACGGGATCGAGCCCCACATCAGGCACCTCCGCTAGGAGCCTGCTTCTTCCTCTCCCACTCCCCCTGCTTGTGTTCCCTCTCTTGCTGGCTGTCTCTATCTCTGTTGAATAAATAAAGAAATAAAATCTTTAAAAAAATTTTTTTTTAATTTAAAAGAAGAATTCATTCATTCATTCAGTAAATATCGAGTTACACCTACCATTCAGGTATGCTCTCAGGTGCCAGTGATATAGAAGAAAACAGACTAGGCATGGAGAAGACTCTCTAAAGGGGAAGACAAACAGAATCTACATAAGTAAAATAGATAATTTGTCAGATGAAAATTAGGGCTATGAATTAAAATAGATCAGAGTTAGGGAACACAAATAAGGGCCACAGTTTTCAAATGGGTGCTCAGGGCAAATGCGGCCTCATTAGGAATGTAACCTGGTAGTAGATCCCAAAGAAGCTGAGGGAAAAAAGAATGAACTATCTGGGGCAAGAGGATGCCAGGCATAGGGAACAGCAGCCCTTGGCTTTTGATTATTGGCGTTCAAGAATGCAGAGCTTAGAGGAGCTCTTATAAGATGAGAAGCTGAATTCAATTCCCTTGTGTGCATAAAGTTGGAGTAAAATGTTCTCTCATTATCATTCTAGTTTAGGAGTGTAAGAGTCTATCATTTTAATAAATGCATTTGGGAAAACGTCAGCGCTGGTAGGACATTTGTCTAGTTTTGCAATGCAGTTGCATTTTTTTTAAAGTCTTTTTTGTCTGATCTCACTATTGTGTTATCTGACTCGATATACCAATATAAGTCCAAATGAATTGTAACGACATAAAGTACAATATGAGCTCTTGGTCACATGTCAAATTATTTGATTTGCCCCCGGCTCAGTTTCATTATTAGTAAAATGGGAAAAAACTTTTGTCTTGCGGGGGATTAAAGATACCATGTGAGTATGTCTAGTTTGGCGTCTGTCCTACTGGGGGAAATCAAAAACTGATGCATGTTTTACAGTGGAATCAATCAGACTATTTATTATTAAAGTATAGTAAGAAACTTAAATGTCACAAAACATGTTCATATTTTCATGACAATCACATGCCTTACAAACGGAATTTTGGAGCCAAAAAAGAGCAGGCAGTAACATAATTCTGTGTTGAAGGGCATCCTGTTGAGAGCATAGCCTAATGCATCTGTTTTCGTGATTTTCGTGTGTTGGGACCCCCTCCCTTTTCAGAAGATGAAAGTCCGGGAGAGGTTTAAGTGCTGTTCACTGCCACGAGTTGGCTGTGGGTCTTTCTTCTTGGTGCCTCCATGACTGTTCTCACTCCTAGTGATTTGCACATTGCAGTTCAATCTGTTTGTGTCCTGGGAGTTATGTGATATTTTAGAAGTGATTTTGCGTCATGACTCCAGGGCACTGGGTTAATTTAATGTTGGCTTCATAGGACTCTGTTTCATTTCCCAACTTTTCAGATTCTGCCTGGAGCCCTTATTCTTGCCACCACGTGCCATCAGTAGAAATGTAGTCAGCAGTTCTGTAATTACCTTGAATACCCAGAAAGTGAAATATTTAAAATCCAGAGTGATTCCTCCTCCCCTTTATTCTTCAGTTTTCACCAAAAATGTCTGCTTTCTTCCATCCTTCATTCATACATTTCGGCTTTCAAAAAAAACCTTTGTTCAGATGGTAAAGCATATGCGTTTGGCTCAGGTCATGATCCCGGGGTCCTGGGATCGAGTCCCGCATCAGGCTCCCTGCTCAGAGGGGAGCCTGCTTCTCCTTCTGCCTCTGCCTGTCTCTCTCTGTCTCTCATGAATAAATAAATGAAATCTTAAAAAAAAAAAAAGCCTTTGTTGAGTACCTAGTGTATGCTTATTGCTTAGTTTACAAGGCAAAGAAAGTATAATTTTCTCTGTGAAGAAAGGAAGGAAGGTGATCCTTACACAAATCATTATATTTTGAGATTCCATTATAGTCACTAAGAGCAGAGAGTGTCAGGAATCTAGAAATGGGCACAGATAACTATGTAGAGTTTTAGGGAGGGGTTCAAAAACAAGACGACATTTGAGATGGGTCGTGAAGGATGGGAAGGGATTTGATCACTAGAATATCTTGGGGTTTCTTATAAAAAGAAGCAGGTTTTGCTGGTTGGTATATCAAACACCCCTCTACAATTCTCATGCCTATACTCACACTATAAGCTTTCCATACTTTGGATATAATTGCTATTCCTTTATCTGCACCTGCCACTCTTAACACAAATCTTAGGAAATTCCGTGTAGGGAAAATGAGCATAAGGGCAGCACGCACAGGAAGTGTGCTATTATAATATAAGAAGAGAATGCCATAAAATCAGTTCAATTAGCTTACAATCTCAAGTGGTTGTCAGTGCAGCTAAATGTCCTGTAAGAAAACCATTCCTGATATTTGTATTAATTGTATCAGACTCAGGATTATATAATGAAACAATAAATACAAGCATAATAAGTTAACAATGCCTTTCAAACCAGAATGAAATTCTGTTTTGTCTCTTTCCTCAGAATCAAGTGTACAAGGGAAAAAGGAAATAATTGATAAAAGGAAAATTCATAGAAAATACAATCTTTAACTAAAATAATACTATCTCCAAATTATGTTTTTCTTCAATTGATACATGCATGAGTTTGTATGGGAGGGAAAAGGGACCTTCAAAAGGAATGAAGAAAAAGTGAAATAAAATGCTGACCAAATACTTTATTACTATTATTTATATTGTTAATTGCACTTTTATTTTAATAGCACTTCAAGGGGACTTTAGTAAACAGATACACACATGGACAAACATGCATGTTTACAACAGAACATAAGCGAGAACACACAAAAAAAGAAAGGCAAAGGTACTCTCAGAAACTAGAAAGTAGTTAAAGCTGGTTTCTTCATGTGAGCGTTAAATGTCATTTTAAGCTTCTCATCAGCAAGATTAAAAGAAAATATGTTTCTATTGAATGATAAGAATGAGTATATCAGTTCTCTATTAGAGAAAAACTTCTTTGGCACTAAATTCTGGGAGGAATTTATCATGTGTATTATTATTTGAGATGTTGATTCGTATAATGAATAGTGGTTTTGCAGATATCGGAAGGGTATAGTTTGTAAGATCATTCGTTTTATCAGCCTACAGTAAAAGCGAAGGGCGTAATATTACACTGTGGATCAGTGAGTCAATTTCTATGTGAAACCTGCTCTCGAAACCTGTTTTTACACTTGGGGGAAAAATGCAGAAATAAATGAAATCATTTGGAAGAAAGGAGATTTAATTGCCCCAATGTGGTGAGGGTAAAGGAAAAGTGTATGTTCTCAGTAGTTCCCATCTTCTGAGTAGATGTTTCAGTATTTGCTGTGAATTCAAAAGTCTAGGATGGTAAAGAATTTTTAATCTCATTTCATATTTGACAAAGGGAGAGAGCTAGTTAGCCAAAATCAGCTAATACTAGTTAATTATTTATCTTGTAGTTGGTCTTCCCAAAACGCACTGCAATTCACACTTTGTTCCTACCACCAACTCTGTTCTTGCACAGGGCAGGGCTGATTTTCATCCTACCACATCCCTCTCCCACATTTGGCTGACCTTCTTCTTCTTCTTCTTTTTATTTTTTAATTATTTATTTGAGAGAGAGAGAGAGAGAGAGAGAGAGAGCAAATAGGGGGGAGGGGTAGAAGGAGTGGGAGAAGCAGACTCTCCAGTGAGCAGGGAGCCCGATGCTGGGACTCAATCCCAGGACCCTGGGATCATGACCTGAGCCGAATGCAGATGCTTAACGGACTGAGCCACCCAGGTGCCCTTGGCTGACCTTCTTAAAAGTTTCTAGCTGTATGTCCTTCCCTGGTTATTTGTCTCATTTTTCTGTTTGGGATCCTCTTCCTTTGCCTGTCCCTTACTGCCTCAGCCGGCTCTTTCTCTCTACGTTGATCCTGACTTCCATATATACCCCCATCTTTGTGTCTGGCATTTGAGGTTTACACTAATTTACCAAGCTGCTTATATGCACATAAAACAATCATCTTAAGACCAACAGGTTCACGATTGAACCCCCTTGTCTTTCCTCAGGCATATCCGTTCCTCTTCTCTTGCTTGAATCAGTTAATGGCTCTATCCATCCATTCCATGGTCATGGCAACTACTGTAAATAATTGTATTATTTATAATATTGTAAGAACAGCATAGGAAATGTTGTGAAAACACACTTTTCCGTTCTTTTCTTTATCAAACCTTCCCCCAGGACTAGCATGCTTCCTTTACATTTATCTGATTGATTTCTCTCTCTTGTCCATAATCTACTACTGTGATTCCGTGCCTTGTCACCTCTGGTGTCAACTGTTGAAACCTACCTGGCTTTTCTACCTTCCTGCTTGTTGCTAGTAATTACCTCCTCATACTGCAGCCAGGCTCATTTATCTAAAAAGCAAATCTATCTACAGCTTTCTCCTCTTTAAAGTCCTTCTGTGTCTTGTCATCACCTGTATTAGAATTGCAAGCATGACTCTATAGACCCCTTTTGATTTGGCCCCTGCCTGCTGATTTCTCCTCCCTCTCCTCTTTGCAATTTACACCCTGTTAATGGCAAAATTGCTCCCATTTCCTGCACTCACACATGCTCTCTCCTGTTATGTGACTTTGTACTTGGGCTGAAGCCCTGGCATGACCTCCTCATCTTTCTTCACCTGCTCTTGCTCATCATTTAAGGCCTGGCTCAGGCACCATTGCCCACAGAAAGTCTCCGTAAAATCCTCCTTGGGCTAAATGCCTGTCCTCTGTGCTATGGGAGCAATTAGCATGTATTTTCTTCCATTTATGAAAGAATGGGACCTCTTCAGAGGCAGAAATCACAAGTTTTGTCTTTCCCATAGCAACTAGTTCAGTACCTGGAAATGAATGGTAAAGATCCATTGAAATAAGTTGAATAAAAATTATCATCGATAGGGGCGCCTGGGTGGCACAGCGGTTAAGCGTCTGCCTTTGGCTCAGGGCGTGATCCCGGCGTTATGGGATCGAGCCCCACATCAGGCTCTTCCACTATGAGCCTGCTTCTTCCTCTCCCACACCCCTGCTTGTGTTCCGCCTCTCGCTGGCTGTCTCTATCTCTGTCAGATAAATAAATAAAATCTTTAAAAAAAAAATTATCATCGATAGTGCTGTTGCCCCTTCCTGTCAAATGCATATCTCAATGTAACCAAAATGAGAGGAAGGTAAATCGAATATGTGCATTTTGGTCTCTATTAACCCTTCCTGAGGAAGAAATTTAATTTTTCTTCCCAAAATGGTAGGAATAGTAAACACTCCTAGAAACTTCTTCAGCCAAACTTTTCTGCATCATGTCAGTTGCATTTAACATCAGAACCATGGACTTGAACTTCATCCCACATTTCTACTTCAGGGACTAGAATAGAAGCTATGTTATAAATATGTTTTATTTAATAGATTAATATTTTTATATTGGGGCTTTTATAAATATTTCAAATATTTTAACAACAGTAGTATATAATAGTTTTTACATTCTAATCCCTAGGTGAAATTGCAGTTTTAAATAGAGCAATATGAATCATTAAATTCTTATTTCTAACTAAAATAATTAAATATTGTTAATATTTTAAATGATAAATTTCACACTGTGGTTTGGAAATACACCTGAGAATACAGTATTGTAGGCAGTAGAAAGAACCAAAGATGGAGTATATCTAGTCCAGCTAACTCATTTACAGAGAAGGATATTGAAACGCCAAGAAATTCATTATCTAATAACATATAATTTGTTAGTACCCAAGCTGGAAATAGGACTCATGTTGAGTTTCTCTCATCAGCTGTACTGCCTGCCTCCTTACTTATTCTTTAGAAATATAATCCATGTATTTGGATCAAATATGAGACAGCACCCACCCATTGTTTCCAATATACACACCCCACCACGTGGAGTGGATAAATAATGGAATCTTTTTGTTGCTGTAACTCTTACTTGGACCACTGAGAAACATGAAAGGCTCATCTCTGAAATTAATAGAATCAATGAGTTGTTACAGAATATTCTTCTCTGCTTTACAATTTTATTACAGATTTTTTCCCAGTATATGTAACAAAATGGAGGTCTGAAAAGTGACATTTCATATCCAGGAAAAATGAAATAAAACACTCAGAAGAAAAAGAAACCTAAAGTGCAAATACTAATAACAAAGAAAATAATTTTTTATATTTAAAATTTAATCAATGTATGTAGGTCACTACCCCATCACTTGTAAAACAACATACTATTTAGATGTTGAACATTATTTTTAGAGAATTGAATATACACAGTATCCATTTTTTGTAATGAGACTCAGGTGATGGTATTTACCTTTAGACCCATTTACAATGCACTAATCAGAAACCTGCAGTTTTCTATATCCAAGAGTCTGATTTCTGAAAATAGCCTTTATCACTTTTTCCAAGACTGAAATCTGAGAGTAATTCTTCAGAATAAGGAAGTGGGTCAAAACCAACTGTTCCATTTGTTTTAAGATGCCAGAAATCACACGAGTTTGTATTATTTGAGAAAGAAGAAAAATATTTTATTACATATCATTGAAAACTATGTCAGACTAGCTAAATACTTTAAAATGACAAGAGTAATTATTTTTTGTCTATGTTTTTTAAGTTTATAATTAAATGGCATCTAGAAGACTGTTGGTGTGTATTTCTGTAAGGCTAGTGTTAACTTTGCCACTTCAACTCAGTTGCAGAACTTTGTGGTAGGAAACTCATTTGTTTTTGAATTCTTGCAATCTTCGCACAGAACAGGAGTTCATAAATGTTTGTTGAATTACATTTAATGTGTATGTATATATGCCCTCATGTATATATATATCTATACATATATATGTGTGTACGTACTTATACACATATACAGATGTGCATATATATGCATGCATATACAAATGCATAAGACTAAAATGTTTTATAATCTGTGGAGAAAAGATATTCACTTAATTCAAACCCCTCACTATCTCACTGGTTTAAGGTCCTTGTTACTTACGCAGTCTTTTTCTCTTGTGGCAGCATTGTTTCAGTGTAGAGCATTTGAAGGGAAACCTGCCTCCCTCACGAACAGCCCCACCAACCTCCGGGGAAAAGGGTGACACATTTTTCCCACACCTACTTACACAGGAAGAAGACTTACCCCTTAAATGTTATAACACCTGATATTTAGCTTATAGGTCAGAGAACTGGGCAAAATGAAAGCCATTTCTGTCAAACCTATACCTAATGAAATTCTATTATTTAAGGATATTTCATCACTCTACTACAAAATACTTTTCTACATATCCCTAATGAGAACACAGTAATTTCTTCAGTTGAATATAGTTTTTAAGACATAGTATTTTTTGCTTTTTTTTTTCTTTTTTAAATAAGCATGTGGTCATTGACCAGTTGTTGTTGTTGTTTTTGTTGTTGTTGTTTTTCTTAATCCTGCATTTTGTTTTTCACACCAATCTTCGTGGGCTCAGGAATACATGAAATTCTTTGAATCGGTTTTTGACATAATGGGCAGAGTTCTTCTGAAGACCTTCAGATTTCTTTCAATGCCTGTTTTTGCTGTTCATCTGAAAATAATGGTTTTGACAGCCAGCTTTGTCTCTGCTACCAATCCCATCCTGCATCTCCATGACAATAGTCAGGAAGTCATTCACTTACATTTATGGGGGACCCATTGTGTGAAAGGAATTGCACTAGGAACTTAACAGGAAACAGTCCATATGAGCCTCACCACTGAAATGTCCTGTAATTAAAGTGGTATTAAAGACAAATATATTCATGATATGTGCACTTTACTGACAGAATGAATACATATAAATATGCCCCAAACACAACACATACATATAAAGATTTAGTTCATAATGCGGTACAATGGGTGTTGTGGTGTGACTACAGCTAAGATAAATTATTCTGCAAGACTTTGTAGAGAATTTACTATAAAAAAGTGGACTAACCAAATTACAGATAGAAGAAACTAGAGAAAGGGATACTTACTACAATACTATGTTTACTATATTATACCTGGAAAAAGATCTCTTACCCATTTCTTAACATCCAGTCACTCATTTTCTCAGTTGAGAGAAAGGACGATAGAAAGTATCGCAAAGCCCGTTTAATGAAAACACACCAAAAAATAGAAAAACAATAGCAATCAAGAAAACATTTAGAGAAAATTAAAGGGCATCTTCGTTTGTACAATGAACTAAGTTTTTAAAATTCACAATGTAAAATTGCTGGCTGATTTCTCTTTTCTAGTACTTTAAAGCGTAAATGTATTGTGGAGATATTAGCATTTCGATAAATCAGAATGGGAAGAAAGCTAGTGTCAATCATGTAATTTTTATGAAATTTTTCTGAAATGGTATGAGGCAAAGGAAACATGATCTAGCTGCTGGGGTGGCAAACAGCCCGCCACTATTAGATAGCTCAAGTGCCACATCCTGCATCTTGTTAAATGTAACTCAATCCAGTCTATTTCAGCAGAAGGGTCTTTATTTTCATCCTGGCACTCCAGTCTTAAAGTAGACTAAAGCTTAAGTTTGTTTAAAGCTACAACATGATTATTCCTATAAAATAATTAGTGACATTTGAACCACTTTCTGATAGACTCAATTTAGTGGGAGACTAAGCGGCTTTCCACATTTATTGAATTCACATTTGAAAACGCTGCTAACTACATTGGAAACACAGCATTTTTGAGGGAGTCCAACAGCAGGGACTTTTAAAATTCAGCCTAGGTTTATAAAACACGATTCTTTTTAAAAATTCTGCTTCACCTATCCCACTGCTTATGGCCAATATGTCTAGAAAGTTTTGCCATGGACTGATACTTACATGAAAATAGAAGCTGTAATTCTATTCAGATTGTCACTCTTGTATTTTTATACTTTGCTATGCTTTAACTTCTGGCAATTATTAAGAAAAAATATGAAAATGTACTAATTTTGTAAATTAAGATATCCATAATTTATTTCTGAATCTAAGTGGTATTTGGTGGGTATCCACCTATAGACTTGAGAAACTCTTCAAAGATCGTTGTGTAGTGTTAATCATTGCCGCATCTTTGCCAATGTATTTTAACAGTGATAATAAAGGTAAAAGGGAAATGTTCCTGTTGAAACTATTATAGTAAAACATTCCATTAGGATGGAAATTAACTTATTTACCAGCCAATCAAGATTCCCTAGTGTTCTGAAAACAGCATGAAGAAAGACTCTTGAACAGTTAAAATACTAAAGAGTGCTGTTGACCTATGAGACGTAATGACTTAAAATATAAATAGTAGCAGGAAATATTCCCATAATAGTTATACAGGTGTTTCACCTGATGACCTAAACTTCTCTGCTTCCCAAAGTTAAGTATGACACTTATCTGGGAAAATAATTTGCTCTGAAACATAAATACTCACTAACGTATGAAGCTTGCAACTTACGTTATTAAAACTCACTTGCATGTTGAGGATTTAGTGCCCGTAATGGGTCATCTTCTAACTTAAGGCTTGATTTACCATAAAAGACACAATTCTTTCCGTACTGTACAAACTGTGAAAGGTGGAGGATCTCAAATAAACATCTGGCCAAGTGAGTCACTAGCAATTTGTTAAGAGGTGAAATGCCGTCCCCCTTCAGTCTGCAGCTGCCTACAGTTGCCGGGCTGATTAGCAAAGGCGACCTCATGCTTGTTAGTCTAAGTCATGGTTTTTTACTACTGCTCTCTCTACTCTTCGTATTCTAACTTAGATATCTTATTCTCCGTGGTCAAACCTGCTGCACTTGATATGTAAATTTGGTGCATTTAAAAATCTAACATGCAGTACTTACAGAACAACTTTCAAACCCTCAAATTAATAGCAACCTAGCTTCTCCTTTCTTCTTTTTCATCTAACATTTGTAGTGTCTACTGCAAGGATTCTGAAGGGGACGTCTTTTCTTACTCCAAGAGGGCATTTTAGAATCGCTATTTTCTTTTTCAACAATATCGACATGATGCCGTCTCCTCCTCATTTTCAATTCTGCTGCCCAGAGGTTGGGCCAAACCCTGTGACTGCAGAGCCTGGCTCCCTTGGGTGTGGATGCAGAGACTTGGCCTAGGAACCCTGACTTCCTGGATGTGCTTGTATTGGGCAATGCCAAATGTGGTATCTGATTTGATCTTAACAGGCTTTGGGAAGAGGGAGATGATCAAATTTATTTCTAGACAAAGAAACTAAAATTTCACTTGTATTGCTACAAATTGTGGTCTTCTGCCTTAAACCCACATGTCCTGTCTCATATAATACATGCATTTTCACAGTAGTCGTGGCTTTCTTTCTGGTAGTTTTATAACCGCCATTCTTAATTTTTTAAATGAAAAAAAAAAAAGAAAAAAAACAAGAACTTATTGCCTGCCATTTGGAAACACCATACATTTGGAAACCCTGTTAGAATGTTCATTTCAATTACCACCTATACTATAATCATTTGAAGGCTAAGGAACTGAAGAGAGGTCTTTCATCTGAGAAGAAAGACATAGCTGTATAAAAAAATAATAATAATAATAACAAAACAATGACACTCCCCATGCTTTGAAGGAGGAACCAAAGATACTCTCTTTCGTGGGCTGTAGTATCATTACATTAGCAGCATTTTAAATGAGCAAATTAGAACTCTCTGTAATGCTACTGTCTACACTCCAATACATGCTTAATATCAGAGCATGGAAAACTAGTGCAATTATATCTGCAAATAAATAATTTCTAAAAACTATTTATGAAAGTTGTGAGATTTCTGGGCCACAATATTTTCACTGTCTAGGATATTTTCCTCTTACACTTTAATTAATTAATCAATCCATTAATTAATAGGTTAAACTTTACCCTATGCTGAATGCTACGCTCTGAAAATAAAATTATAAAAGTTTCTGTTCCTTTTTGAGATTAGAGCATACTGAAGAAACTTATAAAATAGTAAGAGCTATAATAGATACATGCACACAGCACCATAGATTCACAGAAGAGACAGCTCCCAGAATACTTATAAAATATTGTGAGAAATCACGCAAGGCCTTTTCTTTTCTTTCTTTCTTTCTTTTTTTTTTAAGTGATCTTAGATCCTGAGTCCCTAATGCAAAATCCTGATATAGGCAGATTAACTTTAGGGGAATACAATAGCCTATAATCATACGTAATCCAACAAAATATGCAGACAATCTGTCATCAACTAGGGTCTTCCGCAATAACAGAGAAGATAGTATATGAGGAATGAAAACAGATACCGGATTTGATGTAAAGAAAATAGTAGTCTACCTCTGAAACTAATAATATACTATAGGTTATTTAATTGAACTTCAATAAAAAAATAAAAATTGAACAAATTTTAAAAATTAAAAACTCAAGAATATAAAGAAAATAGCAGTAGAGCTATATTTTAAATAAATAAGTAAATAAATAAATAGATAGATAAATAAATAAATAAATAAATAAATAAATAAATAAATAAATAAAGCAAGCAAGCAAGCAGGCAGGCAAGCTAGCACTCTAGGTCGAAATAGGTACAGAAAGCTTTGCAGACAGTTTTTATGCTTTATGGTAGAAAGTTACCAAAAAATAAAAGATAAACTGGCTCTGGTTACTGAGAATACATATTACTGTTCTCAAAAAACTTGGAATTTGTTTTGCAAGTCACAATAATTGACACCTACATGATTCTCAAAATTTTGTTGAATGAATGGGTAAATATGAAATAAATAATGCACGAAATATGGTAAGTAAAATATTTTCAAAGATGACTGGATGTGAGAATAAAGAAAAATCTATTTAAAATCGCATCTCTGGAACCGTATGAGGTTTGCGGGGTTCCACACAGTGGCAAGCGCCTACAAACTCTTGTTGACAGCCCAAGAAATAGATTAGCATGTTGAGCTTGATTCATTCAAATTTAGTGTTCTTATTTCTCTAAACATTTTTATTTTGGCTTAATAGAATCGAAATAGGTTTCACAACATCACTAAATCTGTAGTAATTATTTAATATGTCAAAATGAGATCGCCAAACACCAAACCATCTGATTCTATCAAAACCAAAAAAATCCAATGCCATTTCTATGAAGTTACACAATGAGAAATGTACTCATTATTGAAATCTGTTAAGTTAAAAAAAATTAGTATTATTATTTTTATGCCTCAAATGGAGTTTTGTAAAATTCACTCTGTTGGATATTTGGGGGTCTTTGCTCTAAATTACCAAAGCCATATATCAACTTCTAAAAAACAAGCATGGGGTTCATCACATTATCATTTAAGTCCTCACGTCAAACCATTTTCAGCTTGGATCTGTAATTTAAGAAGAGTCAAGGCTGGGCATATTGGATGTGATTTCTCCTCTCATCAATACAGCAGGCATGAGAAAATGAATTTATGTTGATTGATTTTCAAAGAGATTTATTGTATGGCTATGTCCTGAGGAAAAATGGGGAAGATTTGAATTTTCTTCATAAATCATTTATTAATAATAATAATAAATTGTTAGCTAATAAACAAGACATTTCCTAATCTCTCCCATAAGGTGACAGCTGCTCCTGTAGCCAGCACAGTGAAATGAAACCTGGCATATCATTCCAACCCCACCCCCATGCCACAAAGGAGAAAATGGGGGTGCATAGCCTGGACCAAATGATATTTAACACTTGAGACAGTAGAGAAAAAGGAAGAAAATAATTGAAGTTCTTTCTTCCTAACTCTTGCCATTTGGAGAAATCTGTGCCCTTGAAGACTAGACTGCACTGTAGATTTTGAGTCACCATCCGCCACACAGTTGGTTTTGCCATTTTAATAAACCCTTTTAAAGGACTTTAATTCTAGGTTTCAGCATTTCTGTTCTCTATCGTTATCAGCTGCAATCTCTTTAAAAACATTAAAAAAAAAAAAAAGAAAGGGAAAAAGCCTGTGCTTAGAATATAGAGATTTTAGGAAACTTAACATCTGAGGTGAAACAGTCTTTATAGTGCGTAACAAAAAGAAACTATATGCATCTGCTTTGCCTGAGTCATGTAAAGGAATCCTTGAAAACACCCCTACAGAGTTTCTTCATCTTGTTTATTTAATACAGATCTGCTTATTTATTTATTCAGTGAGAAGGTGTTTTTTACTGAAAGCCAAATAATTAATAACTTCATATTCTGAAACACTCAACAGCCAACCTGCTCATTTCATTTGTATTCCACAGACGCCTCATTTTTTCCTCCTCACTGCCTGGCCTGTACTGATCAGTATTAACAATGGGATTTTTGTCTCACTTGAAAACTTTCTTGTTCCATTTGAGTTGAGGTGGAGACGCTCTCACTTAAAAAAAAAAAAAAAAAAGGAAAAACAGGTATTTTGATATTTTCATTGTTTTCTTATTTCAATATGTTAATCTTCAGGGACACTGCATTCACTTATCAGATAATCTGATAAAGAAGCTGTAAGTGATGACAAGCTCCTTAAGTAGATGGAAAAGAAAAGCTCCCATGTAAAACATTTTAAAATGTTGAAAGATACAATGGATTTAAGACATCAAAAGAAGAGAGACTTGAAAAATAATCATTCATATTTCTACTAACTGGATTTTAGCCACTTCCGGCAGCTCTGATACTAACCATAAACAAAATGTTAATGCATCCCTTTTTTGTCACTCTTTTACATCCCCCACTCAAACTTGGTAACCCAGTAAAACTCACCTACTCAGGCCCACGAATCAGATTCTCAAAGAAAGGGAAGCTACCACCTCACCTTACCATTCAAGAACTTCCTCTATAATTTCTGATACCCTTAATTGTCTAAACCTTTCTTGAAATCTGCAGCCACAAATAATGTGACTGGCCAGTTTCTGGTCTCCTGCATTGATCTAAAGTTTATCACTTCAATTCATTTGAAAAACAAGGAGTCTTTTGAGTCCCTCTTTACCTTAAAGTATCATGAACATTGATGTCAGGAGAGAAAACACAAAACTGTTTTTTTGTTTTGTTTTGTTTTTTTAAGCTGTTACAAAATCATTCCAGAGGCGGGATGAGCTTTTTTTCCTGAAATCTCCATTCACGGAAGTGGGGACGGGGTGGGGGGGGTGGGGGGGGCGTTAAAGAGCAAGGGAAGAGTTAATGCTTCCCTAGAGAGTGAATTCCCTTTGCCTTTTACCAAGTCCTCCTCTCAACTCAGGCTTTCGTATGTTGCTTATACTAAAAGCATTCACAAGGGTCAGATTCTGAAAAGTTTAACTTAATTTCTTAAATATTGCTTTTAACCTGCCACCCCCAGCTCCCAGTGACTACTACAGTAGTTCTCAAATCTATCATTTTTGGCTAGAACAAATAATGCATCAACTATTTAGTTTGCCCAATTAATAAGATGTCTTCTGATCCTCTAAAGAATGTTTTCACCCACGCAATTCTTTTTTAGAAAAAAGAAAAGGTTTCAAATTCCCTGTACCAGAAAAACCCTCATTAAAAATGAATTTCCAACCTGAGATGTCAGAGCAAGGACAAATGTTCGACTATGACATTTGCTATAATTCTGTTGATCACAGGCCTTTCTCATATAGCAATGAAGCATCCCTTGAAGAAAAAAAAAAGTAAGAAATAGCAGATGTTAGGTGGAAACTAATATCAGGGTTGTTTTGTTTTGTTTTGTTTTGTTTTGTTTTGTTTTGTTTTGTTTTACGTGACTCAGTTGAACAACACCTTGAAGAGAGTACCAGAAATTTGTCTTTCTTTTTGTATTGGTTTCCTTCTTGATGTTGCTTCTTAAGGGAACTGGTTAACCAACTCATTCTAAAATTCTGAACTCAGTTATTTCCCTTAAAGAGGTCATCTACTTCTGTCAGAGGCACACACTTTGGGAGCAGTACTCTATCCAACCACAATAAAACAGGGTTGGAGTGGGATTACAGGGGGAGGCAAGCATATTTACCAAAGTGCACCGTAACTTCAGGTATATTTAATCCGCTAAAGTTTTAAATACATCTAAATTATATTTCTCCGTATATTCTTTTATGCACAAATATAGGAAGAGTTTTCACCTACCACTGACGGTAAGATCCAGGGCATCGATAACCTGAGGAAGTACTTGGAATACCATCTCACAAGTTAGAACGAACATTTCTGCTCTTAAATTACAACGTTGGTTGCCATCCCAATTTGTTTCATAATAAATAAAATACAAAGAGCGGGCATTTAAAAAAATATCACATTGGTTTTACCCAATGTATGCAAAAATCAAAAATACATTTTCAATGGAAAAGGCTTTAATATGCATCTTCTCTGACATTACAGGTCTTGGGGGGAAAACAAAACCTACCCAACCTGTTGAGAAGTTGGAAGTGCTGTTTCTCTAGAAAATCAAGCACACCACCCAGAAAACTGTCACTCTCACTCGGAAGTCTTTGTAACCCATCTCAATATGGAGCGGGGCGAGGCTAAACACTGCTGATTTATATGACAGAAATGTATACAACACCACGGTTATCATAGTAAGCACCTGCTCAAATTTGACTCTGGAGTAGGAGTTAATCACATCTGAAGAGTTGAAATTTAAAAAAAAATACTAGTGATTCACCTGCAAGTAAAGTTAGTTATAGCACGTGATATAGACTGCAAGTTAGAAAATCATTGAAAATAGAGAGACTACTTTGAGAAAAAAGCAAAATAAGATTTTTCATTTATGCCTTAAATAAAATTTGATGTTAAAAGGTCAGTGTAATATTTCTGACTTTTAAAGAGTAGTAAATGATGTGCTAACATCAATGGCTAAGGTGACAAATACTGCAGGCTTACTCATACCAGAGCTTGGGCCACAGACTGTCAGAGTAGGGCGTGACGTTCCTTGGGGGGTGAATCAAAATCTCCATTTCACACACACAGCCAGATTTTGAAAAGTTCTGAAAAACACCCGCCCAGATCCACCCTACCTTGTTTCTACCTCAGCTGAGAAATATGTTTAACCCTCATTATCCTTTATGTGTTTGAGAGTATAAGAAAAAGTTGAAAACAACTTGAACCCTGATGAAAGTCAAAGACTTCAAAAGAGGTAGAAATATAGATTCCATATACTTTTGTATTTCTCAGGCATGTAGTTTTTCTTTCCTTTTTTTTTTAAGTTACAGTTAAAATATCCATGGCGTAGCTACACTTTTCTTTTATAATTTAATCAGTCTAACATAGTTATGCTTACCCAAAGAATTTACTATTTTCATACTTTTTAAATAAAAAAGGCCACAGATTAGCAAATGTGAAGGTGAATTTATTAAGCTTTCAAACATTTGAAAAGACACAAAGATCATAAATTTAGAGGGTAAGAAAAATATGAAATATAGATAAATATATGAAAATGGGTTTTTTAAATTATGTGTGTGTTTCTAAACATGGGGTGTCTGTACTACCAAATTCCAGACTTCAACATTAATTTAAATTACTTGTTTTACAAAATTAAATAACTCTGTCCTGATTTTGTGGTTCAAAATCCAGATTGAATGTCTTTCCTCCCCATGGAGTCAATTCATCCTCTTTTATCTGAATTTTACCTACAACCTTTCATTTTTCCTGGAACACATCAAAATGTTTCAGAATTAGACATTACGCAAGTGAAATGGATACATTTCTAAATTTGCTTATCCTGTTTAGTTTTGACAAATGTAAACTTGTTCCCCTACCCTAGATACCGAGAGCTAGAGAAAAAACAAATATTTAAAGACATTTAAAATATATATTAATGAAAATGGTGCAACTATTTAAACTATTTAAACTAATTATATGTGATATTTCAAAAGGTTAATTCATTAGTCCAATCCTCTAAATAATCCCAAAATAACATGAATTCCTCTGTAGAATAAATGTCTATAGAGAGTAATCCATGGAAGACAGACAAGCCTCTTGTCGTTTGTAGCCTTAATCCATTGCCTAGAGCGTGAAAAGTGCTCAGGATAACAAGTGTGGGAATCAGTAAAATCAACATTATTTTTGGATTTTATTTTCTTAACAATACTGACTGATCAATAGGCTTGCGGAAACTGACAAATACAATACGGTCAGTTTGATGAATCAATCTAGTGAAGTAGAGAGAATCCCTCCACCCCTTCCCCCATTCTCCCTCCTTTAAATCCTCTTCCTCCTTCTCCTCCTTCTCCTTCACCCACGGACTCACCCCCCCCACACACACACGAAGAGACAGAGATAGTGACAGAGAGACAGAGATAGTGGCAGAGAGACAGACGGAAAGAGGGAGGGGTGGAGGGACATGCTTTTTTCCTATTGGTCTGTAGACATTAAGTCAAGAAAGCTATACTGGCGATGCTTAGATCTTTTTCCGTAAGAATACTAAGCCACTTTCAGTAAGTGTTTACATTTGTAATTGGGAGACTTGCCCTCTTCTTTCAGTTGAGAAATTTCCATACTATTGAAGTAGGGTTCTCTCTTCTGTTTTTCAGTTGTGTGTGTTGTAATGCGGGGCGGGTAGGGCAGAAAGAGTTGAGGAGTAAAGAGGGGAAAGTTCCTGTCCTATTAACTTTTATATTTCCCAACCCTCCATATCCTAAAAGGATATCAGCTTTGGAGAACATCGAAAGAAAACTAGAAGAGGAAATTGAAACACCTCAGACAAAATGTCTATTTAGAAAGAACTGATGGTGTCTGTATGACTGCCTGAACACACACATTCTTGTGCACAGAAAATTGAATAACCCCTCAGCAGCTCATGAAGACACAGAGATATTCTCTTTCTGTTGGTCCTTGACACTCAGCAGGGACTTTTGTGAACTTTGTCATCTTCCTCTGCCCTTTAAACCAAAACTAGGGAAGTGGCTTTAATTAATGAGATGTGATGCATTACAAATGTGAGCCAGAGCATTCCAGAAGCTGGAAAACCATAGATGTTTTTAAATTCTGAGTATCCCTTTGAGTTGTAATTTATAATTCTCAGTGGACCTATATTTGTCTTGAACTGATTGTTGAAATGGGCTTTACTAGGAATTTCTTCACTGAAATTGCAGTGGGGCGGGGGAAGGGGGTAGTTGAGCCAAGGGGGGGGGGGTGCTGGGAAGAGGGAATGATCTCTAACAAGGCTTTAAAACCTTCAGTGGTTAAAGTTATAGTGGTGAAAAAGATATACATATGTATATGTGTCTATATGTATATAGTATATTTGTCTATATGCATACACACACACATATAACATACAAGTTCAAAGGAATTATATCATGAGTATCAGTTGTAAATTATGTAGGTAGCAGGATTCAGATTTTTTTAATCAAAATTGCACCTAAAAATGGCTATAAAACAACGCGTGCCTTGGGAAGTAAATTTATAGCTACATGCCTTTCACAGGCACGCTGGAGGGTTCTGCTCCCAGCTCTAATCTCTATGAGATGTTTTTTGCATGTGTTGTGTGACAGGAGGGAAGGGGAGTGGGTTGAGCTCGCCTGTTCTCCCATTGTCAGCCAGTCTAGTGAGTGTTGGGAAAACCTGTCTGTGGGATCTTGTGTCATCTCTCCCTACATGTGTACAGGAAAAGTCCGCGCTGCTCACGGTTCCTCTCTCTCTCTCTCTTTCTCTCTCTCTTTCTCTGTTTCCCTTTCATTCTGCTTCCCCGGAGCCGAATGAAGCAGAGAGCAGGATTAGAGTCCGCCACCGGCTATCAGAAGAGCCTAGATAAAAGGAACTGCTTCTTAAGCACCACTGCAGCAGCCCTTGTTAATTTTTTTTTTTTTTTCTTTCCACACAACAGTTGTGCCTCATTATCCGGTGCCTGGCTCGATTTTTTTTTTTTTTTTTTTGGAGGGTTTGAAGTTTCTGTGCTTCAGTGACTGTTACAGAAGAAGAGGTGTTAGTGTTGCCGTGAGGTCTTGATTGTCTGCATTTATGAATGAAACTGACCTAAATCACCTGTTACCTCCAGTTTCCAGATTGTTTGAACTTCTCTGGCCGCACAATACAGGAGGGAAGGCTGAAGCAGCATAGGGACCTACAGCGTCTGCAGCATGGGCTGGTTCGCTAGGATTGTCTGTCTTTTCTGGGGAGTGTTACTTACAGCAAGAGCAAACTATCAAAATGGGAAGAACAATGTGCCAAGGCTGAAATTATCCTACAAAGGTAAATCTTTATTTTTCTTTTATTTTGGCTAGCTTTGTAATGCCCCCTGCCCCCCACCCTGCCCCAACCTTTTCATTCCTTGAACTCCCTCCCAGCCCAAACCATAAAACCTTTAGTTTAACCTGGGAAACCTATATGATTGTGTGTATCTTTCTGAGATGATTTTAACACTTTTTTATAAAAGCGTGTCTCCTCTTTGATATATGACAATTTAAATGCAAACAAAGAACATTTAATCACATTTGCAGAGAAGAGCTGAATGCCTAGTAAATGCTGATCTGTATATGTGATCATATGTTCTGTTAATTTTTCTGACTCGACTTCTATTAAAATATCTTTAAAAAATCACTATTGCAAAAATAGTCTCTTTGTAGATGTGAATGCTTCACCTATAGTAATTGTTATGATAAATTGTATTTTCTTAGTTTTAGGCACTAAATGGTTAATCGTCATCATGAATATTCAGTTTGTTCAAATCTGACAATCAGATGCTTAACATAAGCAGTAGATCATGGTTTGCCAAGAGAATATAAACTGGAGGGAACAGACTAGTTTTTCCACAGTGTGTTATGATTGTACAAAAGACTGTGTATTTGGCTAATTGGTGTAAAGCTAAAGCCTTTGAAATATAATGTTATTTAATTCCATATGTACTTCAGTGAGAATTGAAGAGACATTACTTTCTGGTTGTACAGCTAGTTGTGGGAACTTCTTTTAAAAAAGTATGAATTTAAGAAAGGAAAAAAGCTTTATCACATGATTGCTAGTACTTTATTTGGTTACAGTTTAATGCATATGCTTGGTTTTTTAATGAGGACTTTAAAGAAAATATTTATTCTGTATTTGTTTAGATAGATTTTGTAGATAGATGTATCAAATAGTGCTAACATAGATTGAAAATTATATATATATATATATATATATAACTTTTAATGGAAGAGAATGTTTATATAACTGAGATATTAGTAAAATGGGGTTGGAGATTAAAATATTTTACCTCAAGTACTTTTACTCCCTAAGGTGTTGCTTTTCTTATGATTCTCAGATTTCGGGAATTGGGGGTGGGGCAGTGGGAAGCTTCAATTATATTCTGTTTTTAGCCTATAATGTGAAAGAAAATCATTGAATCTGTCTGTGGAGATGTCTGTCTACTGCACATTGCTCTTATGCCAAAAACATATTCTTTAATTTTCACATGATGGGGAACATCTCTTTCTGAATGCCCTAGTGTGAATGAGGACCACAAATAAGAAAGAAAGATGTAATTTTCACACTTTGGATTAGAAAACTCAACACCTATTAAATGTGTTTATTTGGAATTAATACTTGCTAGATAAAATACATTGGGTTGAAAAAAATATTTATTTTTCATATAACAGTTTTCTAGTTATTAAAGTGGGAGTGGATTTAAAACATTAGCAAACAGAATTGCAATTGTACTTATCATGCAAGATTTTTAAAAATTATATAGCTTCTATTAAATATTTAATTAAATCTCTATTGTATCTCTAGTAACTGTCTAAATTATTTTTATAGTGTATGATATTATGGCATCTGTATTTTCCTCAGTTTTTGCTATTTTCATTCTTGGAGAGGATGCCATCAAATAGTATTTAGGTTGATGGTCGATTTTATCCAAGTTTATATGCCCTATGAGTAAGTTTCACATGCAACTTTACTTCTTGAAGATGCAAATGGCTATATGTATAATTTTAGAGTAACAAATTTGAAGCATGAAACACACTTTAAAAATCTACTAGATTTGGAGATATGTGTTTAAATGCTAAATAAATTGTAAAATAAGTAAGAATTGAGAATTATATATATTTTGCAAGAATTTTATTTCCATGATAATAGATTACTCTCCATTATAGAAGAGGTACCATTCCTTTCTATATACTAAACAGATAGCATTTAACTGGAATAGTCCTTTGATATGTGTACAGGCTTTAAACTTGTCTTGTGTATATTGACAATATGTATATATTGGACACTGGTCTTTATAAATTCCTTTTAGCAATGGCATCCATTAGAATTATTCTGCCTTTTTTTTTTTTTAAATCAAGAACTGCCCCACACCTACATAACAATTCTATTGAAATACCTAGGGGTTGGCAATTTGGTAAAATAAACTGTGAAATGAACAACAAGAAGAAGAAAAGGAATAGCCTAAGCAATTTTTCTTCTGTCATTTTATTGGTCTGTCATTACCTTTTTGTCTCTACATGTTTTGCCAAAGCAAATGCCTGGTAGCCAATTGTTAGTACTTTGTTTCTAAACTATAATAAAGATTTTTTTTTTTTTAGCTACTTCTTTTTCCTCCTTAATTAGATGTCAAACACGGTTAAAACATCCACTGCTTTGCCCTTAAAAATATTCCAGCATGATTCATGAAGAGTTAAATCCCTGCCAACCCTAATTTCCCATGGTCACTTGTTTTCAAAGATCCACCATTAACTCTCTCATTGCTCAGGTTGCTAAGACGAAGTTTCAGGCAATCACTGTGCTTACTTTCTACTTGTCATCTTGCCTAGTAGGAAATGAAAGAGATTTGATATGTTAAATGAGAAAGAAAAAGAAGAACAAGAAGGGAGGCTTTGTAGTGGATGTACATATATATCTAATAAGGTACCTCGTTACTTTCTAGGAAAAAGGGATTGAATAGATGTGTTCAGGACCATCTGGAGAAGTGATAATATTAGAAAAATGGGGTATGCTGGCTTTTCCTCTGAACCAATCTGATTTAGAATCCTTGTGGGGGAAGCAAATGTGAGAACTCTGTAAATCTCAGCAGTCACATACAAATTATCCTCAAGAAACATTCACTCAGAGATACTTTTGCCTTCCTTAAATATATGTAATATAGCTAAATGTTAAAATGTTTCTTTTTAAAATTGATGCATAGCTGTTTATTTCTCCTACAAAACTAGTCAAATTTCACTTTTCTCATGAAAAACCAGACTATCATATAATCTTCCTTTTGGAATGTGTGGCACAATGAAGACTTCAGAAAAACCTATGGAAATCACAAGGAAATAAATTAGATTTGGGGTTTTAAACAAATGACAAATGTTCCATCACTCAATGTAATGAGCTTTTCCAGGACACTGTGTGCTTCAGTTTTAGGAGAAATCAAAGACACATGCTAGTCTGAATGTGATGGTGATCATGTGAATCCAAAGGTTAAATCAGTGCCTTTAACTTTACTTTCATAGGGAGGATTTAGTAAATAGCACTTAAATAAATGTTTTAAAGACCTTCTTTTCGTACTTTGTTAAGCTTTTCTTTCCCCTCAGAGTCGTTCAATTGTTATGACAATGAGATTATCAGCTAAATCAAAATTCTCACACATATCTTTCTGATAATAGAAGATAATATTTAATTAAAAATTATGAGATAAAATTTACAAAAGCTTTATTTCCCATTGCTCAGTACATTATGATCTTTTCAAATTCCGTTGATATGAATAATGATTTACTAATTAAACTTGGCAACTTCTCAGAGATTTTTCTTTACTTCTACCAGAGCACACAGATATACGCAAACATATACATGTATATATATATGAATATATTAGTATATTTGAATGACAAAACTTTATGTTGATGTCTTATAGCTGAGAAAAAGTAATCTTGGCAGCCTACAGGTTGTGAAATTTACAAATGATCTACAACAAAATTGTTACTGGTTTACAATGATTTTCATATTTTAAATTATGTATGTATGTATGTATGTATGTATTTATTTATTTTAGAGTGGGCGTGATCTTTTGGGTCCCATGAAAAGTTCTCATGAATAGCTCAAGTATTCACATGATTGTGTAGAATGGAATATGTCTTATAATCTCCTCACAGCTAAAAAGAAAAGTTTCTATGAAAGGTAGAGGAATATATATATATATATTCATACACACCCACACAGAGCAAAGAAGTTATAAATTCATTGCAATATCTTTTTTCTACAGTCACTGCATATTTGACATCAGGTCTCTGACTTGCTGATTCTTATTTAACATGGTCTTTTCTTCTCAGATTCTGTTAACTTTAAAAATCATATTTTATTCTGAAATACTCAGTTAAAGCACACTGAAAACTAGAAATTTTTATTCACCTACTCAACAAAGATATTCTGGCAAAATAATGAAAAATAAAATAAAACAAGATGCAGTCACACATCTTGTGATCCAATCTTGGTCAGATCAAATGCGGGCTAGTGAAAGTCTCCAATTTGTGGCTTCTCTGATTAAAGCTGCCGACCAGATTGGCCTTTGAAATAATAATTTATACAGTGTAGACTTTAGCAAGCAGGGAAATAACTGAGACCACAAAACCATGCCATGTAAAATTCTAACCCACCAAATTTTGATAATGATATTCAGTCACTACTAGCTTAAGGAAACCTGAATACTGAAGAGATAATTTTTCCAATTTCTAACTTGATGTTGTTATTCCTCTTCATATAAATTATTTCCAAGACTCTACTCCTGACAGTTATATAAAATACATGAATATTTAGACAATTAAATAGATGTATAGATCTGTGATAACTGATTTCTCTTTGTTTTCTTACTTTCAATTATCACATATAAATCAAACAACATAATTAACAAAACTGTTATGATTTTTGATGAATTTCATTTAAATTCTATATTCAAACATTAATGCAAATGAAAGATCTTTGAAGAATAAATTTAATTAAAATTAATTAATATGATTGTATATGTTCCTAGTAAGGAAATAAAAGTAAGCTTTTGGTTGCAGAGCATAATCTATTTATGCTTAGTGTGAATGTGTAATTGTACTGCAGATATGTACTTTAAGTAACTTACAAAATTATCATGAACTTAAGTCAGCAATAAGAAATTTTGTGGCTTATCTTCTTATTCCACTGTTTCTCATTTAAGCTTTAGTGACACACCTACATGTCACAGTTCAAAGGTCAAAATATCACACCTTACATGTTTTGGAGAATTCTATATCTAAAATCAGGACTACGCTAAACAGAATTTGTACTTCAATTGTTCTCAGACCTTCCAGAGAAGCCAGTACTAAAGGAAATTTTTAATCGGTCATTATCTAATAGCATTCATTTTCAAAATCGTGATATTATATCATGGAGAGTTACCTATTAATTGGTCAAGACATTGTACTTATCAAATCTGTCTGAAAAAAATTATGATAAAATGATTTGTTCGTGCAAAGTTATTGGTAAAGTCTCCAAAACTTATGACAGTATCTAAGTTTAGTGCGTGCAGTGAAAGCTTATTTTAAAAAGACCAGCAGCTGTAAACATAAATTAGAACAAGTGTGAGTCTTGGGAGAGATCTTACCCCTCATGACTTCTAAGGTGCTATTTAAAGGAATTATCATGATTTGCAGTTCTATGCTTCCACTAATAGGTGGCACTAGCAATTTGTGACAGCTCTTTCATTAGTTTAGAAATGGGCAGGCTGCTAGGATAAATATACACAGAGTAATGTGTGGAGGCCAAGTTTGGAAAAACTGGCATAAGAGTGAGGAGATGCAACATGCACAGAGGAGAAGCATTAGTTAAAATGCAGTTTGCTAAAGATTTTGATGTGCTCTGTGCATATATTTATTGGTACATTTGTACCCTAGAAAAGTAAATGGAAATAAATAAATAAATTTATTTTTTTGGCTTAAAGAAGACTTTACAAGTGAAATCGATCTATAAAATGTGAAACAAAATAGTGAGTGAAATAGTCGTACCAAACAATCAGAATGACAGAAGGACAGCTTCATGTGTCTATATGTATATTAAATATTTTATATACATTCCATATATACACTCATATCAGTTTTTTTAAGTCTGAATCATAAAATGTTCTTAACAGAAACAATGCAGCCTGCCTGAGGCACATTATTGCCATTGTAATTGGAGAGTAGCTAATTGAGGCGGTAAAATGTTTACTAAATCACATTCAGGATATTTTTTAAAGTGACTCCTTGCGATTTGTAGGTTGTTTTAAATTATTATCGTAATTAAACATGGGGAAGAATCAATAAATTTTATCTGACACAAATAAGTCTGAATGTCTCCAGTGACTATCTCCTTCTATTGCCAAGACATAAACATCAGTATAAATAGGAATTCACACACTATTCCCGAACAGTAACAAAGCTGGAGTCTGTCAAACCCAGGATAAGAAAATATACAATTTACATACACTTAAATTAGGGAATGAAGATAAGCAAAAATAAAATGCCGTTGATGAATATGAAGAATAATTGAATCTTAGTATTTTCCACAAGCTTAGGGTAAAACTTAAAGAGACCACAAATGTAGGGAATCTTGTCATCTCCAAAATGAGTCATTAAACCCGCGCTTCCAGGTTTCCTTTGCTTGGAGAGATATGACGTGGGAAACAATGTTGACCAAATCTCACAGTAACTCGCCCTGTTGCCAAAATCATAAACATGTCTTTTGATAAAATATAGCATCACCCACTGGAGTCTTCGTCAGCAAACTAAATGGAGCTTAGTACTATTGAATATGTCAAATGACTTCTTTAGTTTGTAAAATTACTTACAAGGATCATCTCTGTTGTGCCAGACGGTAAGGTTCTCAAAGGCAGAGCTATTCTTTGTCATTGTAGACTCTCAGTGGCTTGCCCAGTGACTAGTGGAGTGATTCTGTGCTTCATTTGACACACCTTGTGTTTTAACCATGAAATGCCTCTGTATAAGTGAGTACAAAAAGAATGCACGTGCTAATAAATCAGTTCACTGTATGTGAATTGTACATCATAATGTAGGGAAAGTAAGCTTAGTGCTAGACACTAGGGGAGGAGGCTCTCAGTTGAGGTACTTAGAAGCACCCAAGGGGTATGGGGGCAGTGTGGTCTCCACAAACAGTACCTCCTGTGAACCAAGCCTGGTTCCGGACTGAAACACAAAGTATCTGGCTATCTTTACTTGCCTGCTAGTAAGACATGGAGAACATATAACAATACCCACATCTTGGAAGCTCCAAGGAACCAGGTTGAGGAATTGTGTCATGTCTTTAGAGGAACACCCTGATTTTTTTTTTTCATTGCCATGTCTTGATACACATGGCCAGAAAAGAAAGTGAGGGAGGCTATTTTAAAATCAGATAGTGGCTAAAGATAAAATGTTTCTCTGTCAGTCTCATTGTATCCAAATCTTTGTGTAGAACAAACCAGTTCTATCAAACAAAGTTGAGAGTATAGTCATTTAAAAAAATTGGAATTGACTACATTTCATTGTTCATGCTTTTGAAAGAATCCTGGCTTTGCTCTCCGACAGCTGGCTAAGATGCCTTCCTTTCTTCCTCTTAACTTTGACTCGACTAATTTTCTTAGCCCACTTATAGGTCTAGAATATACATCAGTTTATCGTGCTTGATGTTAAATTCTTATAAATATGTTGGTCTTGTGACAAAGTAGAAGTATCCACAGGAAAAGACAGAAGGACAACTACCAAGAGTGCTGTGTGTACAAATCAGAGCTATTAAGTGACATTAAAAAATAATTAAGGTCTCATCCCAGTCCTTAAGGAATATATTTGGGGAAAGTCAAAACAAGGGTGTTTATACCTGAGATCAAATCGAAACTAGACAAGTCCTTGGACATCTTCATCACATGTGTTAGAAACTTTATCTTCAAATTTGAAGTTTCAAGAGAATAAACTCGGCTCTGCTGTGATCATCCTTTAAGAATTAGTCTAAATGAACCTAGGTTTTTATCAGCTATGCAAATTTCAGTTATTTACAAATTCCATTATTATAATTAATACATATTTGTTATTTGTATTCTCTGTGTAAAACGCACACGCACACAGACACACACAAACACATATGGCATGCGATGATTTCTTTATGAATAAGCAGATTCTTGGGTACAGTGGATATAGTAGAACTTCTGAGGAAGGCAGTGTTGCATCTACCTAAAGACATCAGTGGACTTTTTAAAAATAGGGTACAAGGAAGGTGGACCTCGAAAGACAAGAAGAATGTGAGAAGGCAGAAGTAGAGAAAGTGGTAATTACCACTATTGAAAGCTGTTTCTTTGTGATTTGTTTTTCCTTTCAGGAAGAAAATATATTTTTACATAGCTTATAAAATAGTATAGTTATGTAATTTTTCAGCATTCAAATGTGATACGGAACAAATCTGTCCTTTAACAAGGGAACTTAAAGCTGCAGCGTATCAGGCTTGGAACATCATGGAGTTAATCTGCTGTTGTCTAGGTTTGACTGAGAATGAGATCAAGAGGGACAAGTGGTACATACTTGTAAGGACTTTTCCGCGGTGGTCGCAATCCGTCTCTTCTTTAGGATTTGTCTATAAAATACATTGACCAGGCTTCTTCCAAACCAATGGAAGAAAGAAAGGAAACTTGAGTTGATTATCCAGTGTAGAAAACACTGTAGGGATAGCTACCTGAGATTATAAAATATACTGGATTAGAAAGCAGTTTCCTTCTTCTTTCCCTCGCTATTTCCTTTTGTTTTCTGCTTTATTATTTCCTTAACCAATCTGCCAACAATTTGTGAAAAAAAGCAGTTGCTGTTTTTATAAATCATGTTTGTTTTTAATATGAAGATACCTAGTCACCTATATGATGCATATCAGGTATTGAAATGTCCCTTTAACGGTGTATTCCTGTTATGTACCATCTTTAACTGCAAAGTTATATACTGCATATATTTTAATTTGCTTAGCACTCCATTATCATTCTGGGTGTTTCTCTGGTTCACTTAGGTTTCCACAAACAGCCTAGCCAAATTTTAGGATATTTCATAATATATTAGGCAAAGTTGTTGTTTTGTGGTCACTTCTGGAAATTTGATCATAATAGTTTAATTGTACTTGCAGAATTATATATGGATGAAGAACTACATAAATCAGTGTGTTTATATGTAGTACATGTGTGATTCATAACAAATACAAGAAAAGTTGCAATGAAGTCATGATTTTAAACCACATTATGTTTAATTGTGAATTGTGGAAAGTGGAATGCTGAGAAATAGTGAGGAGAGGATCTCTCTCTCTGCTTGATGTCAGGTCTTGGGTAGTTCAGGATTGGCTATAATCTTCTGTCCTTTAATGTTGGACCTTCCCAGAACATCTTCTGCCGAGCAACACTGCTGGCTAGAGGAGTTCTCTGTCCTGTCTTAAGGCATCCCTACTCAAAGAAGCTGCCAACATGCCTCTTCCAGTGGCCCTTCCATTGAGCCTTCCTAGCATGTTGGCTCCAGGCCATAGTGTTGAGCGTCTTGCTTCCACTGGAATGCACACAGTGTTTCTACTCTCAAATCCTTCCACCTCCAGAGGGCAGGGTGTGAGCAGGACACAGATTCCCCCAATACAACAGACTTCCATCTTTCCAGATTTGAAATATGTAATCTTTTTTTAATTAACTCTGGTCACCCTCCTTCCCCATCCTCCATCCCTGTCTTTGCCCTAGAAATAGTCTTCATCCAGTACCTTCTTGTCTTATCCAAATAAATCTCATTCAAGCCTCTCCTTTTGAAACAAAATCCTGTTAAATCCCCCCTGGGAATATGGAAAAATTTCTAGGCCTCAAAAACTAAAAGCCCTTATGTCTCTCTTGGGAAGCAGTTTAGAACTTCGTATTTTTATCAGACGAATCTCCAGAAGAGCAGACAAAATGACAATTTCTTAATTAGGTAATCTTGCCGCTTTAAAGTTTCAGTCAGTTGCCCCCTTCTACATGCAGGTACCTAATGATCTAAATAGATATTTTGTCAGTACAGAGAGTGTGCTTCCAATTGCCTCAGCTTTACACATATAAAATAAGCTGATTAAAGGACAAAATAGCTTACTTGACCCTTGAGATGTAAAAATGTTGCCCAAGTGATGACCCAAAAGCAGAAAGCTCACCCAACCAGAAATTCTGTGCCAGTGTCACCCAGGGAGCTCTTCCCCATCTGCCCACGCCCCTGCCTACTTCGCCAGACACTACAAGCTCTGGGGAGGGGCTGAGCCAGCAGGGTCTTTGGCATTTATGTCTTCCCTGTGTCAGAGGCTACAGAGTATCTACACCTGGATCTCTCCCGGGGAACTCCAACCCAGCTTGCTCAAAACTGTGGCCACTGACCTTTCTACAAATGTATTCATCCTCTTCATTCCCAGTTTCAGAGAATGTTGTCATTTTGTCCCAGTTGTCCAGACCAGAAGCATCTTCACCTATTCCCTCGCTGGCCCGCCCCATATCTAACTAAGATGTCTTGTGGATTCTATCTCTTGCGTCACTCAAATTTGCCCTGTTCTCTCTTCCAGGTTAAGTCAGGTCCTTATCATTACTTGCCCTACTAGGGCAACAGCCACCTTTAATTACTGCCTCTTCTTTCCATCATTACTGGCTACAATTCTTTCTGAAATTCAAATCTAATTATGCCTTTCCTTTGTTTTAAAATTTTACTGATTCAAGTCCAAATTCCTCAGCTTGACCTAAAAGAATGATTAACTTAAAGGAGTCTAGGGCATAGAGGGAACTAATTGGAGGTCTTGGAGTTGTTCACTTATGAGGAAATTAATCCCTGCATAGGATCATGATAATGAAAATGAGAGAGGAAGGCTGAAGATGAGACATATTGAATGTAAAGAAATATTAGATTTGGTAAATGACTGTGTGTGAGGAGGATCTGGAGAATTCAAGAACAATGTTTTTAAATTCTGCAACTAGAAGTATGATACAACAATTGGTAGTAACTGGAAAGTGAAACTCTCCACATTGCAGCCCGAACCATGCCCCCACCTGGTACAACTTTTCCATGTCACATTTGTGAACTTTCCTTTCTGGGTGCACATCTTCCCAGCCTTAGTTGTTTACTGATGCTATTCTCGCCAATAAACATTGACTTGAGTATCTCCTTTCATAAGGCTTTTGAAGAGGTGAAGAAGTATAAAATAGCAATGGCAACTATCTTGAAGAAACTGAGCCACTTGTAAGGGGGGAAGACCCAGAGTGTTGGCTTTTTAATATCATACTCTTCTTTATCTGTTTTCAAGATTTTTTTTTTTTTAGAGTAATCTGTACCTCCAACATGGGGCTAAACTTACAAACCCGAGATCGAGTCACATGCTCTACCGACTAAGCCAGCCAGGCATTTTCTATTCTCAACAAGTACAGAGTCTTGCACATGATAGGACCTCATTAAATTCCTGAAGTGGTTGAAAGAATAAATGAGGAGGTGATAGATAATCATTCCAGGTGAGAGGGCTGAGGAGCAGAGATGAGACCATATATACAATAGATCTGAGACTAAGACATAGCCCCTTATAGGAAGTGAAATATTTGATTGGAGGAAAGTCATTTATGGTTGCAGACGTAGTTTAAGCATGAACGAATGGTAGAAAATTTTGAAACAGGTGAGAAAATGCGAATTTCAGACTTGAACAGTAGATGATGAAACCTTTTAAAGTTTGTAAATGAGTGGTATGTGCAAAGACATGCTTTAGGAATCCAGAAACCTGGTAGCTGGCCT
Organism: Ursus arctos; assembly: GCF_023065955.2. Classification (NCBI taxonomy): domain Eukaryota; kingdom Metazoa; phylum Chordata; class Mammalia; order Carnivora; family Ursidae; genus Ursus; species Ursus arctos. Next base: position 26,489,310 of record NW_026622985.1, on the reverse strand, counting down.
TCAGTTCTGAGTTAATGAGGCATCAGCTGAGATGCTGAAGCAAGATTCTGAAACAAATGGCTACAGTTCAGATTGGGCCTCATATAATGACCTTGTTCTCCTGGGGTACAGAGGCTCCATATGTAGGCATGTAGCTCTGCCTTATCTACGTAAAGCAATACATTTTCACACGCCCAGAAAAATGCAAGCTGTATTTAAGAAAAACTGCAGATATTTGTGCTTTCATGTAAAATTTTCAGGTCCAAGAATCTAGCATCATTTAGGATATAGCCATCCACCTAAAATATTCTATTACATATTAATTCCTTTCAATTGTCTTAGATTTATGGCAGACACACATTTAGGACTTCTGAGGAGGTACTGTGCACATATCTTGCTCTGTCACAAAGTCACTATTTGGGCAAAGCAAGATATCAACGGTGACCCTTTTGTTTTTAGGTTACTATATTATGTGGGCTCATCCTTCTTTAATAGATTTTTTTTTCCTCCTGGACTGGTGTACGGGGATTCACTCCTTTGCACTTGATTCTAACTAGACAGAATTGGAAGCTGTGCTCAAACAAAGCAACCACTCCTAAGACTCCAATTCCCTGTTAGGCTCTCACACCCTGGCCCAGAGCCATGGAGTTTCTTGCTTTCACTGCATGTTCTTCATGTTCAATAGAGTCTCAGCCTTCTTTTGCTTCCCGAGGTGCCTATTCAGAACAGAATTAAGGTTCCCTTGGCACATTCTAACAGAGCACACATCCTCTCTCTATCATTCAACCTCCTAATCCAGACAGCTTCTTGAGAGACATTTCTAGCAAAGTGGGACCAAGTGACTAGAAAAAAGTTTTCCTTGCATGCCTGAAATCACTTAGCAAGGCAGAGTAGAGTCAGTGTCTGTTTTGTTCAGTGTTGTTTCATCAGAAATAAGATTAATATTTGTCTCATCGGCATTGCTCTTTAGCTGTCAAATTAGAGAAAACGGTCTACCCTCTGACAGTACTTCTGTCCACAGCTTTATAAATATTAGCACATTCATTTTGAAAGAATCTGTTTTGACTATTTTAGGCAGATGCCATATAAGGAAGTGAAATTAGTGATACCGCGCAGTACAGATCTCGGTCTCTAAGACTGAGGCGTACCACATGTAACACGAACCATGGACCTCATTCTCCCAAATGGATTCTCCATTGTACATATTATACCATCTTTTTTAAACAATTGACTTTTCTTAGAGAAACTAAACATAGAGATAATAGCCAAATGTCTCCTGTATGCCCCACCTGAACAGCCAGATTTACTGTCTTTTCATGTTTCCAAGAGAATAAAATTTCACATTCTTGGAAAGTGCAAAGTGAATTCCAACATTCCATTCTTGGAATGTGCAAAATAAATATATTCGATGATATATATTATCTTTATTTAGTGTTATTGAATAGGAAGTCATGCTGTGTTTACAGTGTGCAAGCCCTTGTTTGTTGGCCTATTGAAAATTAGTTGCTTTTTCTAATTTAGCTATGAGAACAAAGATTTCACAAGGGCTAGAGGAATCTTAGCATAGTGAAGAAAGCATTGATTTAACTCTGGCATTTTTTTAGGTGTTAGGATATGGGCATGTTATTAACTTTATTAGCCTCGGGTTGCTCTTCCCTAAAGTGGGAGAATAGCTACTTTATGGTAGCTGGTAGCTGGTATGGGGATAATAACAATACATTGTAAGATGCCCAATCACGGCTTGGTATGTACAAGGTTCTGGATCACCATGTTTTGCTCTTTCATGTGGGTATGCATGCACATATTCTCTAACTGCTACTTATTTTGTGAGTTCGATTGATAATAATAATATAAGGAAAATCAGAATTGTTGTATTCGTAGTGCACTTATTTCAAAGACTTGTAAAATAATAGTCTGACTGTTAAAAAACATGAAGTTTGTCAATTTTAGCTGGTCAGGGAACATTTGAGGAGGCTTTGTCAAAGGCTGGCATTGAAAGTAAATAACTGATGAAAAAACAATTGAGTCTAACATTAGGCCTTTCGGTCCTGCATGGGTGAAGCTAGAAGTCTTGATGTTGAGCTATTGCTTGACCAAGCTTCAAGTGTAACTTCAACGGAATCTGTCTTAGTGTATGCGTAAAGCTAGTGGTGAGGCTGAAGGCAGGTCTCTGGCTATAAATACTTACTAAGGCAGGCTGAGCAAGGAAGCACCTGTTTCTTAAGGAAAGGGTTGCCTGTATCTCAGAGACTAAAAGTTCCAATTCATGTTTGCAACATGAACCTAAGTCAGTCATTTAATATTCAGTAAAAATAAGCAGGAAATGACTGGTTTTATTTGCTCCTGTACTTACAGCATATCCTCTTAAATGGTGTAATGGTTGCCTTGAATATTATTTTGTTATGACTTAGTCCATGAAGACACAACATCCTTCATGACAACTTAAAGAGTATTGAATTCACATAGGAATTAACACAATATTTCTACATAATATGTCCCTGAGTCTGAATGAAACACTGTAGATATAAAGTCTGGGGCTTTTGGACCAATTCTATAACCACCTGTGATTGCAAATAACCCATTTGCAGGAAAGGGGATATTCAGTCATCAAAAAATAAACTTGCTGTCTGAAGCCAGTAAATAGAATGAAGAACATGTCGAGAGTAACTTAAAGGGGCTTTTGTCTAACAGAAGACACTTGGAAGCCAGACTAGGAAAGCTAGACGTCCTTAAGAAGGGAGGTGACACTAACCACATTTGGCTTTGAAAGGATTTTTCTGGAAGGCAGAATTCCTTCAGAAAACACTTTATGCACCAGCATGAATAAATTTCTGTGGTACTCTAGACAAAGATGAATTTTATTTCATTGTGGCTTTCGCCATATTACAATGCTCATAAACTATTTTACCTTATGCCAGACATGTGGAAGCAATCAGTATATGTAAATGATATGTGAAGGTGAGGTATAGTCTTAACTTAAAAACTTAGACTGTCTGTGGTTATAAATTATAACCACATCACAAAGAGCAACTTGCCTTTTAATAGTAACTTAAATGTAAAAATAATCAGTGATGAATTCTAAGTGTTCTCTTAGTAAGGTATAATAAATGTGAAATACAGTGCTACTTTGTGCTGTTATATTATTTCTAGGACAGGATATTCAAAGGCAAATATTTTTTACCTTAAGTAATTGTTACTATGTAAGTAGCTGTAGTAAGACATAATTATGTCAGTCTGTCTCTGAGAAACTTTTGCCTAGAGTTGCATTTTATATATTTATTTTTTACTTATATAATTGACATACAACATTAACTGGTTTCAGGTGTATGATATAATGATTCAGTATTTGTGTATATTGCAAAATGATCACCAGAATAAGTCTAGTTAACATCTGTCACCATACATAGGTACAGAATTTTTTTTTTTTTCTTGTGAGGAGAACTTTTAAGATCAACCCTCAGCAACTTTCAGAACTTTCCATTTTCTTAACTGTTGTTACCATGTGTAGATTACAGTTGGCCAGTTATTCTTTATTAAAATAAATGCCTTCCCTCTTTTCGATGAGCATGATATCAATGTGTTTTTTGCCTAGAATGTATTATTGTTACTTATATACATATGTGTGTATGTATATATGTGTACATATGCTTCATAACATTTCATAAATTTTGAACATATGAAACTGAATCAAATCTCCTTGACAAAGAAATAGATATGATAAAAATAAATATTTACATTTCTTTAAATTCAAAATAATAAAACTCCTAGTCTCAATATGATGATGCTATGCCTCTTTTAAAATATTTCTATCATTTGCTATACATAAAGCCACATATGAAAATAACACAGATTCAAAGTAGTGTTGCTAGACACACACACACACACACACACACAAACACACACATGCACACACACACAAATTGGTGGTAGGAAAGAAAATAAGGCAAAATGAAATAAAACAAAGATCAATATTGAAGCATTTTCTTATTATTTTTGCAATGAAAAAAAAGTACAAGGTCATATTTTGTTACACTGAAATCAGGCCTTTTTTATTCCCAATTTGCTCATAATAAAACAAACAAAAAATAAAACAAAAGTCCACTCATTCTAAGATATTTACCTGAGGAAACCAAGAAACAAATCATTACACTAAGTATCTAAATACAATTAAGCAATGTTTAGAACAGAGAAAGTCTCCACACCTTGACTCATCATGCCACCCTTCATTCAATAGGCATGTCCTGGGCCAGGGCCTATGAAAAACTAGGACAGAGATAAAGAACGGTTCCTGTGCAGAACTATCTTACCCTCCCTTATCAATCCAGACTAATTAGGGTTTAGCATACCATTGGGCTAATTTTTTTTTAATATAAAGTTTTCACAAATAAAATTCGTTCTCCAGCATGCTCTGCAAATGCTAGTTGCCATTTAGAGTTAATTGCATATAGCAACAGAAGATTGTAAGTGGAGAGAGAATTACTGGGAATGGAGGAACTAAGCAGAGAATCCCTGACTTAGTGCTGGATGTGAAGAGTGTTGGAAGAGAGACAGATCTTTCCACTTGGTGTGTGTGTGTGTGTGTGTGTGTGTGTGTGTGTGTGTATGGTGTTGTTGTTGTTGTTGTTGTTGTTGTTGCGGTTTGGGCTCAGTGTAACTCTGATTTGTCCTGGTGTACATTTCCATATTATTGTGCTCTTGCTTCTTTAAATATTATCTCTTTCTCATCAGGGGATGTTCTTTAAAAACTTTTAAATTCATTTCAAATGAACAAAAAGTTAATAAGTATAACTATACACTGACCACTGTAATAATTACTAGGAATAGAAAAGCATATAAGATTACTCCCTTTTCTTAAAAACATCACAACACAGTGTTTGACAAATTATAGTACCCAATGATAAGGCAGTTTCATCCATCATTTATATATAAAACAAATGCTATGATGTTTAGAGGTGACAGTGGTTTGTTAATCATGCTATGGTATGCTATTGAGAATGAGGAAAGTATGTTTTACAGGGAGGAAGAATTAAACTGGATTAAAAGAGTATGGAAAATTTTGCAAGGAAGAGCAGGGAAGGCCTTTCTGGTAGAAACACAGCCTGGACACATGGGACATTGATGTGTACAACTTATTTATGAAACAGTGAAATTAATTTAATCTTATATGGAAAGGATGGCACATAGTGAGGCCATGAAAGCCAATTCAGAAAATCTAAAAATGTCAGTGATCGATAACTGTCTATAATATTTGATCATTACTATAATATCTACTAATATAATACCCAGTGAAGTACACTGTCTTTATGGGATATGTACAGATAAAGATGGCATTCATTCTGCCCCCAAGGAGCTCATATTTAGTGGAGAAGGTAAGCAAGTATGTCAAAACACACATTATGGAGCAAATGTGTGAAGAGTAATGTATCCCAACAAAGAACAGTGAGAATTCAGAAAAGCAAAATATCACAGAGAAGCAAGGGATCAGGAAATTCTTTTTGTGAGAAGAAACACTTGAGATGGGCATCAGAGAGCCTTTTGGCATGCATGGAAGAGAGAGGAAGAATGGAGAACATTCTAGGTAATGGAAATAAATCAACAACAAAAGGAGAGAAAGTGTCAAGAACATTTCATGAAATATTTAACCATTTTAGTTTTCCCAGATATATTTAAGAAAATCATTTGAGATAAGTTCAGGTACTAATTGATAACCATGAGCAATTAACTTGACTTCTGTAAGCATACAATGCATGCCACAAAAGAGGTGTTCGATAACTGTCTGTTCTATCTTCTATCCTTCAGTTTCCAATGAAAATGGTTAAATAACTCATAAAAATTGTCATCATCATTAATTTTAACTGATGTATTCGAGTGCATTCTAGGTGCATGGCACTGAGCCCAGAACCACACTCTAGTTGGAATTGGTAGAACATTGTAGTTAAGAGTATGGTTTTAGTAATCAGATTTGAACTCAAATCTGACACATTGCATGTGTGATCTTGGACAATATGCCTCACTAAAACTCAGTGATTATTTATAAGATGGGGATACTAAAAGATCTACCCTTTTAGATGGTTGTGTAGATTACATGAGGCTTGGAAGGTACCTTTTTAAAAATGTATCGTGGGGGAGGGGAGCCTGGGTGGTTCAGTCTGTTAAGCATGGGACTCTCGGTTTTGGCTCAGGTCATGATCTCAGGGTCCTGAGATGGAACCCTGTGTCAGGTGGCCTGCACTCAGCTCAGAGTCTGCTTGAGATTCTTTCCTCCTTGCCCCCATCTCCCCACCTGCTCCAACCCCCACTCATGAGCTCTCTCTCTCTTTCTCAAATATCAATCAATCAATCAATCAATCATGGGTGATACACATGGAACACTAAGCAAAGTGGTTGGCATGGTGAGTGTCTAGTAAGTATTAGACATTAACAGAAAATGTAAGGATGGCTCACAGTATGAGATATCAGGTCAAGTGGTGAAAGTTCAGAATAGATAATAGGTGTAATAGAAAAGCAAAAGAGGTATTCTTCCTGAAGGAGTGAGATAAGAGCTGAGGATAGAAGGAAGGGTACAAGAGAGATAAGTCAAGAGTTGAGATAATGGTGGGAGCAATTAAGTAAATACATAAGCTATATTTTGAGGGAAAAAGACAGTTTGTTTGACTGCCTTTTCTCTCTGTTGTGTTAACCATGGGGTTGAATAAATCTTTTCAGTCAATGTGGCTCCACTTGACGATGTAGATATACTAATTATTGTGTCTGACTTTCTATTATTCTCCCTCTCTTCTGAGAAGATTGATAATCAGTGACTGGGCCAAGATGTATAAAACAAGAGAGAGTTGAAAGAGCAAAGTGACTGATATTCCAGTAGTTATAACTAACAATAGAATTGTCACTGTGATCTACCCAGATGTTTATCAAGATTAACTTAAGGGGATAGGAGTGAATCAAATCAGAAGAGTGGAATCTAAAAGAGGAAATATATGCTGAGGCAGGATTGGGCAAGAGGAAACTTTACTTAAAAATATACTGGTTCATACTTTAGTTGTTCATATATCTATCATTCATTTGAGACGGAAAACTCTAACTTACAAAATTATTTAAATTTATAAATGATATTGAGTTGTTATTTAACAATAGTAACTAAATGGGATGTTTTCTGAATATACTTTATGAAAAGTGAACATAATAGATACCATACAATGGAATGCATAAAAATTATTATTACCAAATGATTACATGCTCCCATAATCTCATTATATTTCATTTGTTGTTGAAATTGTACCTAGCAATATGTAGTTCCTTTTAGCTCAGGACAAAAACAGAAAGAAATTTTTACCTTATGTGACAATTATGGACAGATGCTATAGGTAAAAGACTAAGATATGATATCATAAACATTTAGAAGAATAAAATACATGGTCTATCAAAGGGTATCCAAACACAGGGAACCTAAACGTAGGTAGTTTATTATAATGTGCCTTTTGATACGTCATGGATCAAAACATGCTTTATGAAGCATAACGGCCACATACAGTAAAGTCTCTGTGTTTTATCCCTCTATTTCTCTCATCTGATATCACAATTCTAAAGGCATTCCATTGGATTATAGCTCTATTCTTTTAACTATTTTCACTTGAATGACTCATACAGAAGAATAAGCTTTATTTGAATGAACTTGCTTCATCATGTCCTTTTAACTTTTTGAAGTAACATTTTCCTAACTTTTTTCCTGGGTATACCTAATCATAAGAGTCCATTCCAAAAATTTTTTCAAGAAATTTGATAGCAACACTGAAGTGTCCCGTTTTATGGCTCAAGGCTAGATATTATTACACAACAATGAAAGAAGGCTTAGATGGTGCCTTTTTTTTTTTTTTAATTTCCAGAGCCAGTTTTCTTCACTGCTGAAATTGAGCATTGCATCCTCTAAAATTAATGCATTCTACTAGGAAAGATGGCTTCAGACTGAATTTTCTGAATTATTAACTAAAGTTAATCAGTCATTGCTTTCGGTTCACAAACTAACATTGTCAGAGGAGATAGGAAATGTGAGCGAATGTGGAATACTAGGAATTGATTGCTCTGTCAGATTTGAAAATTCTGTGAAACACTTAAATACGCAAACATTCTGAAACACTACTCTTGAGTCTTAGATGCTAAGCATAGGAAGATCGCTCAGTTGGTTTACAAATACTGATTTTTCTATTGTCCTTGGTGAAATGTATTCATTTTTAAGCCACTGTCCAGACTCTTATGGGCATGAATCTGACACCCTAGTGGTTTGCCCTGCCATCTTTCATAAATAAATACTCTCATACATCTTAGAAGATAATAGATATGGGTTTTTTTTTCTTTTTGATAGGTATACATCAAACTCATGGCATGTTTTCCATTAAATGCAGGAAGAGAGAACCATTTGTGGTAGAAATCCCAATAGAAAACATATTTACACCCCTCTGATCTCTATTCCAGTCTGGATAATAATTTTTTGTCTTGGCTGCTCCTTTTTTCAAATTTCTTACCAGTCACACTAATTGGGACCTTTATTTAAATTGCTTCAGCAATTTATAACATACCACAGAATAACCTCTTAATCCGCACTTTGTACCAAGATTTGTATCTACTGAAATTAAAGCACTGCATCCTAAATAATTTATAAATTCAAGGAAATAAGATATTGCATATAGTAAAAAGGGAGCAACTAAGTAGAAAGAATTATTCTTAGGAAAAAATATTGAGAGTTTTAATCAGAATTCCATATTTAGGCTGTCACAGATTTACCATTTCCCATGCCAAATCAAGTGATAGGAGTGCTGTGAAAATTTAATGCTTGTTAGTGTTGGTGAATCACTGTGACCATAAATAAAAACTGCTATAAAACTTCAGAGCATTCTTTAGTGGGGCAGGCAAGGTTCACATGGAGCCTGTTCCTTTGCCTACTTCCAGACATGTAAGATTCATATATCAAGCTTTCAACAGTACATGCATCCACCTGATAAAATGTTTATCTGATTGCTTTATTCAAAATAATAGATATAATAATATAGAGGGAAAAACTAAAAAGACTGTTCTGGGTTTCCAAGCAAAGCATTTGCTGGCTATCATTTTAAAAACCAAAACCATTTATTTGTTTATTTCATGTTCTGCCCTTAAGTCATCCCGATGAGTCCAAAAGAAGGGAATAGAATTTGTTCTCAAGAAAATTCCAGTTTTCAAGCCTAGACTCAGGGTCCCAAATAAACCGAATGCTGATGACTAAACTTGCCCTTGCACCTCTCAGTGGTGAACCCTCATGATTCAAAAACAAGGGAAAGCAGATACTAGGGATAACCATCTGACAGAGGTAGAACAGTTAGGTGCTGGCTTCCTATTCCTTTTTACTGAGGATGATTGATATTCCCCAATGTTGATGAATACCGATGTTTGAATAAGGTTAGCAATAAAACAATTGCTTTTAAAGTTACATTTAAAAACCTCTGTGTTTCTATTACAGTAAATGATGGAGATGATTTAAAAAAAATCAACAATCACGTGTAATGAATATTTATTATTAGCCAGAAATAGTGCTAAGATTTTTCTATAAACTGTCTCATGTAATTATTACAACCATTCTAGGCAGTAGACAGTTCCCACCCTTTTATGGATGAAGAAACCAAAGCCCAAAGTAGAACAAGTCAGAGAAGTTGTAAGGAAGAAGAAGTTTTAGAATTATTTTTTTTAATTGTCGTAAGAACATTAAACATGAAATCTATCCTCTTAATAAACTTTTAAACGTACATTACTGTTGACTATAGATGCAATGTTGTACACTAGATGTCTACAGTTTATTCATCTTGCTTAACCGAAACATTATGCTTGATGATTACTAACCTCCCAAACCCCACCCCACCCCCAACTCTTGGTAACCACCATCCCACTCTCTGATTCTATGAATTTGTCTATTCTAGATACCTCACATAAGTGAAGTTGTCACTTTTAATCACTGCTCTCCATTGAGAAAGATCTGATTCTAAGTGATTAGAAGAAATCACTGTCTAAAGGCTGCAACTGTGCAATTGTATATACTCATTACAGGGGAAAATGGCTTTAAAAATTAATTACAGATCACAGAGTTCTAAAATTCTTGATGTAATTATTGCTATGGGGTTTGAGATGCTAAACATCAGAGACTGTAGCATTTCCAAGAATTAAAACAGAGATTGTTTATCTATTCCTAACTTAAGACTCATACTACTAACTAAAATCTTCGGGAAAATTTTTTTTTTTCTCTAAGCATATGGGCCACATAAAAAAAATGAACAATTAGGCCTACAAGATTAATTCTAATTTTAGATCTTTATTTATTTTATATCCTTACTTAGAAAATGTCATGGTTTTCCATAAAATCTTTCACTGGTTTTTGAAGTGAATCAGTATGTGTAGTTTTCCAGCAATGCATGGCTAATCATATGGCATTATGTAATTACGTAATGAAGTTTACTGGAATAAAAAAGCAATATATAAAAAGTAATTTTTACAAAAGCAAACTGTTTTAGTCTGTTTTGTCGATGCTGAAGATGTTTGAGCATACAAACCATTATTATAGACATTTAGAAAATTTTATGCAACACTCAAGTGAAACTTCTGTAATATGGCTGGTTGAGGCTGAAATAATGCAAAACCTCTGTGTTCCACAGGATTTACTCTCTAAACCATAAATCCCTTCCTAACATCCAAACACTACCCTAGTCTCACTGGCAAATTGGACCTGGTTCACATAAAGGTTCATAAGTTCTGGCAAACTTTTTGACAAATGAATGAAATCAGAGACTAGGGTCGATTGTCACATTCTATTGCAGATGCTTTATTGGAGGCATTACTTCACGGCATAAATGAAATGCACAGTCTTTATGAAATGTTAAGAGGCTCATCAATCTTTCAAGAAGAAAGAGAAAAACTGTGTTTAGATAATGTGGCCGCTCTAATTTTACAATAAGTGATGAGTTCTTCTGTTCAGGGATAAGGACAGTTTGGCAACTATGAACGTCACAGGTTATATTTTTAGCTTTTAATTCAGCTCTTTCACTTAAAAAATGTTTTGAAAGGTGTCCAGATGAACAATTGGAATACTTAATTGTACTTGCCTTGACTGTCACAAACTTCTAAATAATTAGTAAAGGAACCAATTATGCATTATCTCATATTTCTGGACCTTAGGATTTGATTAACATTTCACATTCCTGCTTGTGAATTTTACATACATATATTTCTTTGCAGACTGGGTCTCTCCCATTGGGTGTACCAACTTCAGTTCATATGTAACTTGACTTCCAGTCAGCTTGAGTTCATCAGGTCCTCCTCTCAGATTCCTTCTTTTGTCCACTGCCACTCGGTGTATGGCACCGTCATCTATGCAGCTTAGTAGAGAACTTGTCATGCCGGGTCTCTCCATTAGATTAGATGTATTTGAACCCATCTTCCTAATAAATAAATAGCATTTTTATAAGTATTTTTAAAAATAATTTAGATGGTTCAGTGGAAGGCTCTTACTGTTTGTTGTTGTTGTTGTTGTAATTAGTAATGAAACCTGAAAACAAGATATGACAAAAATAGCCTAAATATCTTAAACAGAGAGAAACTGAGGATGTGGGTAATAACTAAGATGTTAAATAATAACCATACTTTTGCTTCAAAGAATAATTGCTTGTCACTATACTTTGCCTTTGAACTATAGCCATAAAAGTGTTGGAAGAAACAAAAGCTTATCCTTTACTTTGTGATAGGGACACAAAAGAACTCAGAATTTAGTCATTAAATCGATATTTTTCCCAAAGTCTTCCAGGTACATATATCAGGAATGTGTATCTCAGCTTAAGAGACTTATACTTTCTCAGGTAAATAAACTCACGTTTCTTTCTATAACTTAGAAACTTTCCAAAACAAAAATAAAAGAGATTCAATCAGGGGTCAGGAAATTACAGCCTGTGAGATAAACAGCCTGCTGCCTGTTTTTGTATAGCTTGCAAGCTAGGAAGAGTTTGTATATTTAAAACATTGGAAACAAAGTCAAAACAAGAATAATGGTTGTAATGTAAAATTATATGAAGTTCAAACTTCGATCTATAAAAATGAAGTTTTGAGTTTTGTCAATCAAAAATATTGTGGAAATGTGTTGTTCTCTCTTGTTCTAGAAGTACCCACACAAAATCCTCAATGTTGCCTCTTGGTCAGCAGTGCCAAAGACATTTACTATACGACCCTTGACAGCAAAAGATTTCTGATCAGTGAACTCAGTGAGACTTGGAAATGACCAAGCTATTTATTTTTTGCCTTTTAGGGGTCAGTAGTCAATTCGATCCCAATGACTGACAGTGTGGGGATGTACAAAATGAATGTATTGGTTCGTTGACTCACAAAATATATACAAATTCTCCTGCAAAACTTAAAAAAGAGTGTATTTGAGATTTGAGAAAGTATAGTGAAATCTTGCTTTTGATCATTTAGCTTTCTTCCTCTACAACTGAACTTTAAAGTTAACAGCTGCCTTTCTCTTTTTGACTGTTTGAAGCAACTTAATATAGCTTATATTGTTATCCTCTTGGTACAGCAAATGGAGAAAACTCAAAATAATTATGCTCCCATGTAAGCAGAATAAAATATAATATTTAGTAAATATATATATATATATATATATATGTATTAAAGTATTTAGCATTAAAATCATTTGGTTCTCTCTTAATGAGATACTTTTTTCTTATATAAATTGTTCATTTAAAGTGTAAGAATTCTCTTTTCTTCATTAATAGTTTTGTTTATTTTTTGTTCCATTTTATTTTTTTACAGGTAACTACTACTTAGCTGGTCAAGATGTTATTTATCTAGACTTACATGATAAAGCAATAAAAAAACAATGGAAAGGAATGCCAAAATCAGTATGAAATTAATTGGCCCTATTATGTTAAATTGATAATTTTCTGTTACTATTTTGAAAAGAATGAATTTTTCTAGTGACTTTGTCTATTTGAATGTAGAACACTCTCTAGTCTTTGTCAGGGCAAAGGTGTTAATTTACATATTTACATCCAATTTACATACATAAAAAAGCTTGACTTACTTTAAGGTAGTATAAATCAGTGAGTAAGTGCAAATCTTCCATTCTCCAACCCAAACAAGGAAATACAATTCATGTTTCATTAAACTAACAGCAGAAAGCAACGTTTTCCCTTCGTGTGATGTCACATTTTCACACTGATGGTCACAACTTGAAACTGAACTCTATGCTCATTTTTGTTGAAAAATTTGTATTGTTTCAGAATAGGTGGTATGTGTTGATTTTGTACCCTAATTGAAATAACTATTCAGGAGACTGGAGCACCATTCTTTATAATTCAGTGTGATAGTGTATTCCATCACCCAGCAGCTCAATTTCTTTCTTCTACCATCTGTTCTTTCTTTCTTTCCTCTCTGCCAAAAATCGATAGAACTCAATGAGCAAAATTGAGCTGTTCTGTAACCCAACCATATTGGGATTATTTTGTTCACAATACATTGACCTAGTTCTTACACTGGTCCAGTTTAATTAGGTAAGCCCTCTGTTTATAAAAATGCACATTTACTAAACTGTAAACATTAAATGAGTGTTATAAAAGCAGCCAAAATGTTATTGTTTCAACAGTCAAGATTTTAAGATGGCAACACTTGGCAAACATTAAGCCACACACTGTCTGTTTTCAGCTTGGAAATCTCTTTATGCAGCAAGAGCTTTTCATGGGAATCAATTGTACACATCCAAGGAGATTGGATAATTAAATTTTTAAATGCAAGGAAGTCTGAAAATATTATCAGAGATTTTACATATATATGTATGTCTCTAAAGGCAAGTCTATCACAATATTCACAAAATCCTAGAATAATTTTCAGTTGCTCTGTTCCATTTGAAAACTCTATATAAAGTTTTTTGCACAATATCAAATCTATCTCATGTGATAGTCACAAATATAAAGACAACAAATAGAAAAAAAATGTAATGGCATTTTCTAACAAGCCAAAATCATCACAGTGTTTGCTTTTGTGCAGCCTTATTAGCATAAAAACAGCATAGCAAAAACCCTAATAAATTCCTTTTAAAAATTCACCACAATGTTTAGCACCTGAAGAAATTACAGTAGTTACACTGTATCTACCCTTTAATTTTGTGTACTTCTTATATTACAAAAAGTCACTTTCATTTTTTAAATGAAATGATAGGCTTTTATAATTAGGAAGATGGGCAAAACATAAAACGATGCATATATAAAAATGCTTTATCATCACAAGAGAGCGAGTCATTGTAACTTGCAGTACCAAGATGCGCTCGCCTTCCATAACTTATGTCAAGGCTGTGCTAACAAAGCTGTTTGCCCCTGATGTCTCATTCATCTTTACAACTTGAAGACTGAAATTGCAGTGTGCTTGGTGACACTTATATTTGTCATTTTCTTTCTTTCCAATATTCTTTTTAAAACATTTTATACTTTTCTTGCTAAAGCTCTCTTAGTGGAAGGCACTTCATTTTTAAATAAAAGTAGCGTGGAAGAAAAACAGCTTTAGGTCTTAATGTCTGTTAAATATGAAGCCATTTAATAAGACGAGTGATATCTTCTCTACTAAAAAGCTTTAAAGATTCATACAAAGGAATTGTTATCGGTTATGGTCAGTTTTAACGAATAGCATCTCATTTTTAAAATTGATTTCATTTTTATTATGTGCATTAATAACAACATTGCACTCTGTGATCACATTATTTAATGTTACCTCCCAAGAAAGTGTTATTCTTTTTGGGATTGATTGATTATAGGCTATTCATTGTGACCTAACAGCAAAAAGATGGTATTTTGTTTTTTAGAGCAAAGAAGAAAATTAAAAAAAAATTTTTTTGAATCTCTTTTTGAATCTTTTTATGACTCTTAGCAATAAAATCATAATAATTCATATTTAAAAGCAGTAAAATCATTAAAATTAATTTTAAAATCCTTCACGACCACTTACATTTTGTTCAGTAAGCAAGGTTTACAATAAGGAGCGTTTATATAGATACATAAAGTATAATGATTATCTATAATGCCCAAATTTTAACATGGTAAACCAGTGATATTACATATCCTGTAGGCCAACTTATTAATTTTATTGATCATAAAACTGAAGCCTGAGATAATTCATCGCTTTCACTCTTAAAGATTTGTGGCCGAGATTGGGCCCATGGCTTGCATCCACATAAAGTTTTTTGACCATTTTATGATGCTCTGTTGTTTTCAGTAGATAATGTAGGTAATGGAGAAACTTAATGCTCCTGTTTTCTTCTCCATATTTTTATATAATAGAAATGTTGTTTACATTTTACAATAATGTTATTTTCATCACAATACTTAATGTATCAGGGGACAATGTAGAGTTCTCACCACTGAGTATACTTTCAAATAACCTTCTGAGACTGAGAAACAATGAAATAGGGGCACCTGACTTCAGTGTAGCACCAATTATTTTAACTTCAACATTTTTTAAAACTTGTCAGGTTTGAGATCTATGCTCTAGTGGCATATAGTTCAATACAAGCTTGAACCCTCAAGAAAATAAAGTTATGTATTATAGCCAAGTAACAAATAAACTTAAATCAGTATCTGATAAATTTAGATAATGAAGATAATTGCAAAAATGTATATTAAAAGGGTAACTCAGATGGCAGAAAAGCTCATATATGTTGTGAACTAATATGTATTATGGTAGTATCTCAATTGGTTCCCATCAAATTCTGAAATAAGATTCTATTCTACTAATCTTCTAATTTGTTTATGAGGTGGTATAAATTGGCTTAATAAAGTACCTAGTTTTCATAATTTGATAGCCATCATTCATTTCCCTCCAGGTTTAGAAAAATGTGACACTCGTATTTGAAGCATACATTAATTTCTTCTGCCAGATAAATTTGTAGAAAGTGTCTTCCTTCCTTTTAATACTTCCATTGTATTTGTAATGTCGTTGTTACCTTACTAATGAATGTAACTGACACCGTGGAAGCTTTGCTGTCTCAAGCGTTAGAAATCAAAGCAATAGGGGCGCCTGGGTGGCTCAGTCCTTAAGCGTCTGCCTTCGGCTCAGGACATGGTCCCGAGTCCTGGGATCGAGCCCCACATGGGGCTCCCTGCTACGCTGGGAGCCTGCTTCTTCCTCTCCCACTCCCCCTGCTTGTGTTTGCTCTCTTGCTGGCTGTCTCTCTCTGTCAAATAAATAAATAAAATCTTAAAAAAAAAAAAAAGAAAGAAATCAAAGCCATATAACAGAGATCTCTGCGCATGTGGGCTTCAAACAGAACATGTGGGTTTGTAAAAGCACCATACACTGAATTAGTAAAAAGAGAGGGGCTGTGCATGTTAATTTAGTTTGAAGTTTTGCACAAGCCTTTTGAATATAAGGAAAAACAATCCAGGAGACACATTATTTTGTCTGACCTCCTCTTTGTTTATTTTTCATTCTCTTTTTCAGAAGCAGTGTTTTCTAATTAAAAATCAGCCTGGAACATGGAATTCCAGAATTTTTTTTCTAGTTATATATGAATTATCCTTGACCTTTAACCATGGTGCTTTCATGTCTATTAGGTACTACCTCACTTATTGAGTGAGATATGGTTGTATAATCTATGGGAATTAAAGTAGTAAATATTGTCAAACAAAAACAACTGGACCTGTCACCTATTTTTTTCTAATAATTTACAGCAATTGCCATTTTCACCTATGGCCCACTTCTCTATTTCATTTCCTGTTTCCAAACATTGCAATCATTACTGGGATATTTTTCAAAATTAAGCCATTTCAACAAATGATCTCAGTATTGATAGTTCTTTCTGTTTGTTTGTTTCTTCCATGTGTATTTAGAAATGGATATTAGAGTAACTTTTCTTTTAATCTCTTGGAGTGATGTGAAGCTTGAACTAGGAAAGGAGACATTGGGAATTCTCAAACTGTATATCTAAATGACATAGAAAAATTTGTGCCAGATGACTGTCATTTCTCCCTATCTGATTCTATTAACATTGCTTACAAGTTGTCTGTATTCTACTCTCCACCTCATAGTTTCTGCCTTTTCATGACTCTAATTGTCTCAGGTTCTTCTTACAACCTTCCCTCTGTGTCTGGTTGCTTCCATATTCAATTCTCCATTCCTCTAGTATTCAAAACCCCTAAGAGAGTAAATTTAATCTTTTCAGTTATGATTCAATAACAATGTATTTCTACCAAAAAGAGTTATTGTACCAGGTAATGTCAGAGACTTAGGGAGTACGGACTTTGGCTAAGGTAGAGATCTCTGAACCATTAAATTGTGGTTGAGTAATATAAAACATGGCAGCAAACTACCATTCCTTTTATTCAGAGGGATGCTGTGGATGTGGTGGACACTCAGAGTTTTGATGACTTCAGTCCGTATTTAGCTGCCACCTGGACACCCCAGCCACATGTCCCATAGGTAGCTTGAGGAACATATGTGTCCTTTCTGGAGCAAAATCCTAAGTAGGTCTCCTCCCCTTCTATTCCCCCCCCCCACCCTGGTCAGTAATTTCCCTTCATCTTCCAGAAAAATTCTGTATTTCCTACCATGTCTTACGAGATGCATTATGTTTTTAAATCTGCCTGTCTTTTGATTATCCCATCATTCTGCTCTGTCAGTCACAGCCATAATCCAGAAAACCTAAATTATTTTTGCAGTATCTGCTTATTTAGCAAATATTTATTGAATACTCACTATATGATAAACATTGTTCTAGGCACTGTGGATGCAGTGATAAACAAAATAGAAAAAAGTTCACAGAATACATTGTCCATTATTAACTCAACATTGCTGTTACTTACCTTCTTGTCTTACCACTTATCACTTTCCGTATTTTATACAATCCAAAATCACATATACTCATGTTTACTATAAATATAATCATAAATTAATATATAAAAATTCTAAACTAGAGACTTGAGATGAATGTGTATTAAATGTATATTAAAATGAAGATTCTAGGTCATCTGGGCCTAATACCATGGGAATAAGGAATGTGTTAAAAATTAAGAGTTGTTTACTTGATTTATTGTTTCAAAGCATAAAGGGCAGTGCTGTGTAATAGACAAGAACAGAGATTGTTAAGCCAGGTTGCCCATGTTCTCTTCTTGAGCTATCTACCACACACAGATTTTTAAATAAATTTTCTCACTCTAAATTAGGAGTAATAATAGAATCTACTTCATAAGGTTATTACTAGGATTAGCTGTGCTAATATAAGAGTACATGATCTAATGAAAAATATGACATAAGTTGAAATTGTTGTATTTATCAGGTATTGTTATCAACAAATACACAAGTGTGTCCTTTTTGGGTATAAGTAGAAGCCCAAGCACAAAAGAGAAATGTTTATTCAGCCACAGAGTATTCTATAAATACAATCCTAATCTTCATAATTGTTTAAGAAGTTTCAGAGATAAAAATATCAGTTTTATTCTAGGAATTTTGTTGCAAAAATCTTGCTGTTTAATAAATCCAGAATAAATCATGGCAATGAATTTATAAATGAATTTAGGGTATAAACAGAATTAGAAGAAATGGTTCCTAAATCATTCAAGTATCTTTTACAAGTGTTTACCTTTGATTTTATAATTTAACATCCCTATTAAAATAGTACTATATGAAATTAATTGACATTTTCCCGTATAAATGTCATTCCCTCAAAAGCATAAGTATGGGCCATTGGAAAAGATGATTCAATTAGAAAGTGATCAATAATTTACAGATAAGATTTCTCCCAAACATTGGCCAACATGAATTCATAAAATTTAGAATGTAGAAAATATCTATTTCTATTACTAATTTCATTGTTTTACTTATTTAAAATTACATCTAGGATAATATATTAATTGAGGAATGATGCTGTTTTCTGATCTCATTTTATGAAAATATTTTGTTCAAAGTATTTCTATGCATTTTTGATAGTAGAATGTTCAACATTATTTAAACTGAATTTGTTGTCACCACTGTTCATCATTTTAACTTTACTGTTTCTGAAAATAAAAGGCAAAACCAAAAATACTCACTTACATAGAATAAGGACAATTACATTTTTTGGCTTCTGTATATATTTGCTCTCACCATCTACTCACTGTATTGCTTCTTTAATTGAGCTTTAAAATGTGTGTGTGTGTGTGTGTGTGTGTATCACTTGAAATTTTAAGTTTATTCCTTTAAGTATAATTTATAAGATAAAGATAATTTTATACAAAGCATATGAGTCCTAGAAAAAGTTTGGATTTGGGGATCAACAATTTAGAATTAAAATGTAGCTCCAACAATTTGTGTGGTCTTTGAGAAGTTACTTTATCACTAATATTCATTCTTTGCTTACCTAGAAAATAAATTTTAATGGTCCTTGCAGAGTACAGAACTTGAGTTTCTAAAGGACTTGTCAGTAGTTGTATTCATTAATTACTTTACTTGTATTTTCTTGATTTCGGTATACAACTCCTAACGCAAAATCCCAGCTTCCATGTAGCTCTCTTCCCAAATACTTATGCGAGTTCCCAGAGGCTGTCTCATTGCATTTTCAGTAACAAATCTAATTCAGCTAGCGTGAACTCTCAACCAAATAATGCTGTTAGTTCACGGTGCACCTCCATTCTCCTGAGGCCTTGTAGCACTGGGTGACACAGACACAGGTCTGCTCTGCCACCAAGAAGGGAGACCTTTTCTGGAACTCCTCAGCAAGGCATTACCTCTGAGATCTTGAGATGCGCCAGGCTCTTTGGTTGTTTGTCAGTAGTGGAAATAATAGTTCCCTCCCAGTTCTGCTATGGAAGGAGTAAAGCTTCTGTCTGTAATTTGAAAAGTGCTTTAAATGAAATACATCTCTTAATTTTTCCTTAAACCTCTTTTTAAAAAACAACAACAACAGAAAACAAGCCAGTCCAGAAGCATATGGGCCAAAAGACAAATTGAATGACAACTTGCTGTACTTCGAAGCATCCCCAAATTTTTATCCCTGAACTTTGTTACAAAATTTATCCCTTGTCCCGCTCTTCCCAGGTCCTAAAACAAATGAAGGGTCCCCAACTCCTGAAACTGAGCCAAGTCTGGATCCCATATTTGGTTCCAGCTGGATACTCTGCTTTACTTCTCTGTTCACACTGACATTTGTAAGATCCTACTAGCTTGTATATATGGGATTAACTCCACTAGGCACTCACAGATAATAACAGCATCTAGTTGTTTCTATAGTTTCTTTTCTTCTTAGAGGAAAATGGACTTAATAAATGACATTTCAGAGCAAACTTTATGCACACAGCTGCTTCTGCACCATTATATAGAAATATCATTACAATATTATGTTTGTAGTATTTAGTAGGAATGACATGAAGCTGAATATTCTTGCTTTTTCAGTAACATGAAACTCAAAATATAAACATTTTATTCCAAGTAAATCCAGTAAGACCTTATGTTAAATGCTGTATACTTAAGCAGGCTAAACTCTCAGGATAGGAATTAGGGTCAGGATTAAAATTAGTACAGAGCCAAGCAGTTTTTGAATATATTGTTGCTATTTTTAATGATAAGCTTATATCAGTGTGCTGGCAAATGAAGTATTAACAGCATCAGGTGAATTTAAATATTGATTCTTCCAGGATATTTAAGAAATAGGATATATTCATATTCGCCCCCCCCGATAATTGGTTTGTCAACTTTTTAAATATCTATTTGCTTTTGATCTTAAGTAAAGTCAATATGCAAAAGTGTTTTACTTATGAATGAGCACTCTTGTCTTGCTCTATACCAGTTCCAAAGTCAAACCATAGAGATCCAGCAGTTCTCTCCATAAATCACGGTATTTCTATGATCTCCAAAGCAGAAAAATAATATATACAGTATAGAATGAAATCATTTCATACATCACTTCAAACCACCTGTCTCATGGACTTGCCAACTACTTTTATAGTTTAGCAGAATAAAAACCTTCTAACGTTGGTTTTCCTAAGCTGGAGGGGCCAGAACTTCTGGTGTCCCATGAGTGTGCTTGGGGTGATTTGGGCTATAGTCAGTGTTCGTAGTGTGAAGATTGTATGCTCACATTTTAATCTCTGAATTGATTTAAAAAAAGACTTCAGTAAAAAGCATTCTCTTCTACTCATGCCTAGGAACAACCTTTTGTCTCAGTTCTGCTGAATAATGCTGTCGGAGCAAGCAGCGTGTGGCCCGTGATAACTTTAAGTTCAGATAGCCTTGACACTTGCTAGCTCTGAGGGTTTACCCCTGTTTCTTTACCTCTTCAAAAGGCAGTCCTCCCTTCTGTAAATTGAAATAACTCTACCTACTTCATAAAGTTATTATAAGGATATGTATATAAAAGGTGCAAAGGGCACCTGCCATAGGGTAGAACTAAATAAATACTCATTTTTTTCTTCTACTCCACAAAATGGTCTATAGTAAAAATATTTCAATATCAATATTTGCTGCAATTTTGTTAGTGAGAATAACTATGGAATTGCATACTCGTCAAGAATAAAGGTTACCCCTCAGACTTTATTAAGATCTCATAGCTACCTTTTATGGTTTAAAAAGCCATGAATTATTTCAGAAATAAATGTGGATCATAATCAATCATATTTTGAAGATCAACTTGTGATCTTCATGCCTGTTTTTTATTCCTTCCAGTGTGAAAATTGATGCTTTCTATTGTGGGACTTCTGTTCTCTTGGTTTCAATGTTTCTTTTCTGGCTTTCTAACAGCAAAATGTCCAAAATATGAAATCCACTGTATTTAGCCTATTAGAACAAAATTGTCTACACCCAGCTTGTACATAATTACCTAAAGCAAGTGGTTATAAAGGGTATTTTCAGTCCTCAAATTACTAGAACCATTAATGCTTAGATTGCATCAAGAGCTAAAAACACCTAACCATATTTTTTGACAGTTTATTCTGTGGTCGAATTATAGTATCACTAAGTAACACACTTCTCAAACTGCAAATTGCCTTAATGTTGAATGCTTTTCTCTAACTGGTGTGAAGAGGTGGTATTCTAATTTTATTTCCCCCACAATTACTATGTCAGCTCCCTTGGAAATACAGCAAGGATAGACTGATAGAGCTTTATGCAGGAGTTGTGCATCTAAAATGTTTTACTATTTAATAGAATTTATGTGTATTATTTCCTAAGGAAAAATACATTTGTAAAGATGAGTGCTTCAAAAAACAACAACAACAACAAAAACAACAACAACAACAACCCTATTTCTTTTAAATTACTGTAAAATAAAAAAGGTAGTGTGGAAGAGGTGAGTTTTTTGTTTATTTTAATTTGTTGGTTCTGTAAGGTTTAGCAATCTTGAACAGACTGGGTACTTCTGTTGGTGTAGAAACAGTCCTTCAATATCACCATAACTGTATTAAGCACTAAAATATCAATTAGAATCTTATGAATATTGTACCTTTAAGACCTTGGTAAACAATTTGAAGTGGCTATTCACTATCCTCAGTGGCAGATTTTTCTAAAGAGTTTTTGTAAAGAGGGGAACTTGGACAAAAGATACAGTCCTGTTCTTCAGGGGAAAAAAAAAACTGAAAAAAAAGCAAAACATTTTGAGCTAATGATAATGCAAAAAGTCATGGCATACCAGATCCGGCAAGTCAAATGAGGCTTGCTTATGAAATTACAAACTCTTACAGAGGCCAGCTTTTAAAATTAGTCCATAAAATTTTCTTTAAGTTAGGACTGAATTGTGAACTATTATTCAAATTTTGGAATTACTTATTGTCTACAAAAACTAACATGCACGGTTTCCTTCTTTGCTGTCATCTTATAGAATTATTTATTCTGTAGAAAACAAGTGTTAAAAATTCTAGAAAAACAAACATAATTCACGGCATCATAGCAATATGCAATGATCAATGAAAGAACAACCAACAATGGCATTTTACTCAATATTTTTTAAAGAAGATTTTATTTTTTTATTTGACAGAGAGAGAGTGCACAAGTTGGGGGGAGGGGCTGAGGGAGAGAGAAGCAGACTCCCCACTGAGCAGGAAGACTGCTGCAGAGTTTCGATCCCAGGACCCTGAGATCATGACGTGAGCTGAAGGCAGATGCTTAACCAACTGAGCCATACAGGTGCCCCCCTCAATAATTTTTTATTCACAATTTATTCAGTCAATATTATTTGAATACCTACAGTGTGCTAGGCACTGCTTTGCAGAGGAGGTACAAGGAGGCACAGAAATGTGGTATTACCCAAAGACGTTTATGATCTAGTTGTGGGGAGGGATAGTAAAAAAAATTACAGCAAAAGTAAATATATGGAGTTCAACCCTGTGATAAATGCTATGAAACGAGTAGGATATCATGAGAAAATTTAACAGTGGGGTCTATTATAGATTGTCACATCAGGGAAGCTATCACTGAAGCAGTAACATTAAAGTTGAAATATAAGGTTCAAGGAGCACCTGGGTGGCTCTGTCAGTTATGCATCTGTCTTCTGCTCAGGTCATGATCTCAGGGTCCTGGGATCCAGCCCCACGCTGAGTCCCGCATCAGGCTCCCTGCTCAGTAGGGAGTCTGCTTCTCCCTCTCCCTCTGCCTCTCTCCCCTGCTCATGCTCACTCTGTCTCAAATTAATAAATAAAAAAAGAAAGAAATACAAGATTCAAGTTAATCAAATGGAGAGGAAAGGAGGAGGATTGCAGAGTCCAGACCAAAGTTATAGCATCTGCTAAAGACCCAAAATAGAAAAGAACTATACATCTAAGTATGGTGAAGTTGAAAGGAATTGATAAGATACTAGTCCTATCATGGTAGGGACTCAAGTAGAGGGAATGCATAATATGATAATATTTTAAGAAGATCCCCCTGATTAGTCTGTGCCCGATGTATTGAATGGTGTAGTTGAATTTATTTAGAATTATGTTGCATTAGTGAGAGGATAATGTCTCAAACTGGATTGTTAGTGGTGGCAGTTGAAAGGTGTCTGTGAGTTTGAGATGTATTTTAAGGGTAGAATTAACTGTGACTTACTAAATTTGGTTAGTTGCAACAACTGGGCACTTTTCTATCAATTTTCCTATAGTTAAAATTTCAACGGTATCTTAGACTATTTTGCTTGAACCAGCTATGTGCCCTGCTTCTTCAGAAAAGATGGCTAGTTCTGCTTTCACACACACACACACACACACACACACACACACACACTCCATTAAAGTAAGCAAGCATGCAAAATTCACCTTTAGACTCTTTCTTAGCAGATCTGCTCTACAGAGTCCCCTTAACCTTGTTAGTTATTAGTTAATGTGTGGTCGTCAACAAACCTTGAACATGAATTCTCAGATTAGCATTCAACGGGTTCTGAACCTAAGGCTTTTGAGATCCCTGCAGATGTTATTCATCGTTCAATGATTAAGTACAGTATTTCAAGGATGTGGACATTTTTCAGTAAGAAAAACAGTTAATAACTCATAGTTATACCTGCATTTTTGCAGGTAAAAAAACAAATTGTAAAATACTGTTATAAGGATTTAGGAGAAGTAGAGATACCGGTGTGAAGGAAAAATAGATTTTAATACTCAAAGGAATGTTAATGATTAGCATCCTTTCTCATGCCATTCAAACGAATACATTTTTTGCCTATGAAAATATTCCAGATAATGTTAAAATTGCATTCAGCATTCAGTCACTTTATACTAAGCTTGAAAATTACAATACTGATTGCTAATTTTGGTTGAGGGGGGGATATAAAGAAAAAACACAGGATTCAATATATGTATTTTAAGTCAGTGCAAGCATGCAAATTGAACATTTCAAGTCTGGTTATCCACCTTTAGATGAAAAGGTTAGTTACAAGTAAGGATTAGGTCTTGATATTGTTATACAGAGTCCCTTTAACAAAAGAAATTGAGACGTTCTCAAAAGGATTAACATTTTATGGGTCAGGATGGAGGACTATGACTTTCATTCAAATAAATATATAAGGAAAAAATCCTATAGCTAGAACACACAGCTGGCAAAAAACATCATATTCCCACATACATTTCATGTCTTTTTGACATGTGTATCTTCACTGTATACAGACTTATATGCATACAAACTTTCCCACAGAAACATGCCACATACGTAGAATTGGAATGTGTATTTTACAAATAATCCCTTCACAGACAATTCAGGCAATAAATACTAAGCAAAGTAATAAAACCATCTCTTCCTGTGGCTCATTCAATTATGCAACATTAATCTAAATAATTTTTTTCTAATAGATTATTTTGTAAATACTTTCAAGTCACAGAATGACCCAAGAACACTATCATAGCTCTAACAATAGCATTTTAAGGATTGCACTTTAAGAGGTTTGTGATTACCTGTCAGGAGGAAAAGTCTGGAAAGAGTACTTTTCTGCTATAAGGCTCACAGATGGAGACTTTAAACTTGAATTGAATCCAAATAACTGAGTAGTCATGATACTTTGGTCACCTCAGGAAATATAAACCCCATTATTTCTTTTTTTCCCCTGACGCCTCATATAAATACTGGTAACCATTGATTCCAGAGGATGATATGAAAAAAAGAAAAAAAGAGAGAAAAAAAAAACCCACAATAAAATGTCTTGTTATAATTTACAAAATTCTAATTGGAAAGAATTGTCTAGAAACCTTAAAAAGTTGGAATCATTATAATGCCTTCAGAAAGAAAAGGCTTTAAAGATATTTAGACGTTACATCATTCTTTTTCTTTTTAAGTTAGCCTGAGAAATATTTAAAAGCAGGTATTTTACATGTGGTGATACGGAGGCAAAGAAATTCATAGACTCTTGCTAGTAGCTCCATCATAAATCAGATGTAGGCTTAATATGATACTTAGAACAGAAAGTGAGCTTTCTGAATCTTCCTTAACCCTAGAGTTAAAATGGATATATTTGAAAGTAATTCTATTATGTTGCCTCAAAGTCAGAAAAATATTATTAATATAACTTTAACAAAATCTCAGATCTCATCAGCAAATAGAATACACACTTTAAACACTTATCTTGGGTAAATTAGAGTAGAAATATATTTAAAACATTTTGATTTCAATCTTTTTCATCTTCCCCTATATAATTAAAATAAGCTAATGAGCATACAGAAGAAGCAAGTGTTAAAGCTGAGAAGACTGCTTTTGGTAACTTCTTAAGGGCATATTTGATACAAGTTGACACAATTTTAAATCTGCTATCCAAGAGAAATTCCCAAAGTGGAAAAGATGGCCTATTTGAGGTCAAGTGTTTTTGTCAAGTTGTTTGGGAAGAACAAGGCACACCTGCCCAAAATGCATCAACCTCTTAAAATCAAGAAGCTGCGGACTAAGAAGGTATAGAGTTGATGAAAGCTAAAATACATTCAGATTCTCCCAGAAACTTTGGGGGAGCTTAAAAAAATCTATGAAAATCTAATGGGACTTGAGCACATTTGAGTCTAATTAAAAGAGACACTATTTTATGTAGTCCTGGATATGCTGATCCAGCCATAGGAAGAATCCTGCATAATGAAAATCTTGCATGGGAAAGAGTGTTGATAGATAGGTCTTGAGTTGGAAGTATGAGGTCACTGGTTTATATCCTGAGGAGAAAACCTGGACATATTCCATGAAAAACAGCTGCTTTCGTAAAATGTAATGTCTTGCACACAAATGGAATTAAACTAGCTACTGTCATTTTAAGGATTCCACAAGTCTCAAAGAGAGGTGGACATTTGGACTCAATGCTGCTTCAGCATGAAAATGTAATTTTCCTTGACATAAATCAATAACGGAAGAAAACACATTGCAGTCAGAGTACATACTTTATGACTTGAATTATTTACATTTATTGAGACTTGTGTTATGGCTTAGAATATGGACTGTGTTTTGTATTTACTTGAAATGGCTATATGTTGTATTCTTGTTTATTGGAGGTATTCTACAAACGTCAGCTAGGTCAAGAAGGTTGATAATCTGTATCCTTATGCATTTTTACTGTATACATGTATATTTGGAAGGGTTGTCTATCAATTATTTGAAGAGGATTGTTGATTTCTCAGAATATAAAAGTGGATTTGCCTATTTCTCTGTATAGGTCTATCCATTTTTACTTCATGTATTTTGAAACGTTTTTATCAGGTGAATAAACATTTCTAATTGTTATGTCCGTTAAAAAAAAAAAGTGCAGGGTTTTTTCCCCCCTGTCGGCCCTTGTAGAACTCCGGAGATCTCGCGAGATTTGGCTTCCTCGGGAAACGCAGCTAGGTTCTGCTGATTCCTTTGTTCTTTGAGACTATTCTGAGGCCGGTTTCATCTCACCTACTTCACCCTGCCCCTCTCCTCTTTTTTTTTTTTTTTTAATATGCTAGCCTGTCTTATAGTTTTAACATATTTACAAGGATATATTATTTTATCATTTTAACAAGGAATAATTGAAACAAAACACCGCCCATCCCGCAATTTTAGTTCGTTAATGGTTGTTTCCTACCGCCGAGATGACCCAGTCAGAGAGACCCCGGCTGTTTCCTGGTAGGTAATTCACCCTCCCCGCCTGTACCCGTGGGGGAGGGGGAAAGGCGTGGGCGCTTGCGTCCTGTCGCTGCACCCGCGGACCTGGGAGCTGGTATGGAGTCCCAGGAGTAGTAAAGCCTCTGTAGAGAGCTGAGGGAAATGAGCAGGTTGCCCTAAGGCCCACGTATAGATATACCACCTTGGGGCATCCAGCAGGTGCTCAAAGAGTGACTGGGATTTGGAAGCCCCTTTCCGAGCCGTCTTCGCTGGAGGTTTTGTACACCAGATCCTTCCCGTGCCAGGGGCAACGCTGTATTTAACGAGTATTTCATGGTAGCCAGCCAGTACCCCCATATGTATGGGGAATATGGGGGTCCCAGTATTTGGTCCAGGTCTGAAAGGGTTGATGACAAGGGCAGGGCAGTGAATAGCTTCCTCAGTGTGAGTTCTAGGCCTGACTGGGCCACTGCCTGGCTTTGAGACCTGGGTATTGACCTCTTAGCACTGGGGCTTGGCTCTCAGACCATGCCGCTCACAAGGCTTACTTCCCCCACCGTGCTGGCAGGGATGTTCCTTATCCTTCAGAAGAGCCTGCCTGCTTGGCTGGCATGAGGATTCTGAATGCGCTGATCAATTAGCCCTGTCAGCCAAGAGTGCAGGAGGGAGGAATGAAAGCAAGTGTGCTAAGAAGTTGTCATCTCCCATCGCAGTGCTAGTCAAGCCGGGTTCTACTCACTTAGCAAAGCATTACAAGGCAAGGACATCAGCTGATGGCCAGCACACAGCTCTGTGGCTACAGCCTTGTCAAGTGCCCTGAAGACCCAGACAGCCTCAACACACAGGGAAGAGTTGCCCTCATTCACTGGGCCAGCTCTGGGAAGGCTCCTTGCTCTCACCAAGACAGATGGACACACTCTTAGTCCCAAGGCCTGTATATATCAGAGTAATGATATATCTATGTGTATATCTGATACATATTATAATATATACAATGGTTATACAATATATACTGTTTTACAAGAAAGCCCTGGCTAAAAATGTACAGACACTGATATGTTTTAAAACCAGAAAGAAAAAAAAAAGAGTACTCTTTTGAAACTTACAGAAAACACAAAGTGACTTATGTTTTCAGTTCTAGTCATATGATTGCAGTTCTAGGAAACTATCCAATTTTTTTTTATTCAGGCAATGCCTATTAATCACTTTTAGCTGAGTTAGATATTAAATATTTGTTACACCAATTTTATAACCTTTCTCAGTTTCTGTTTACCTTATATAATTTTTCTTTAGTTTGGAAGTTTATGTTAAAAGTAAGTTAAAATCATGCTAACGAATCTACCAAAGACATGTGGCATCATTATTACAACACTGTTACCTGACAAAAATATAAAGAATTAAAAACAACGCTAGAGCACAAAGAAAGGAATTGGTCTGCATTAATTTTTCAGAATAATTAGCCTAGGAAATATCATTTAAAAATAATTCCCACCCAACTATTTTCCCCATTTAATATCCCAGTAGTTATTAGTAAGTTGTATTTATGGTAATCAAAGTGGGCCATTAATATGATAGTATCTCTAAATATTTCTTGAAAATAGGAGTGCTTTTATGTAAAAAGACTGTATGTCATACAAGGTTGAGAAACAGCAGATTTAATAAAGTTTCTTTATGCAAATTTCCTCACAGCTAGACATCCAACAAGCTTTAAGGTGTTAATTTGAAGTATAATATAATGGTAGATGCAGTATTCTCTCAAACTCAACTTCTCATGGAATACTTTATTCCATGGAACATCAAAGGAAATTAGTCTTTTATGGAACACAACAGTGTTCATTCTTCCATTAATATGTGTGTTTGCTTTCGTTAGGCAAAGAAATAGCTTCAGCAGTTCTTAATATATAGATAATGGCATTTAATGTCACAGAAAATATTTTCTAGCATTTGTTTGGGATATTCAAGATATTATACCCATATGCTTGTCCAATTTTCTGTTTACCAACTATAACAAATACTGTAGAAGGTAGGGAGAAAATAAGAGGCTGTATAATTAAAATTAAATTTCACTTAAGTAATATTTTGAACCTCAAATAGTATATGTACCTTAAAGGGGAAGTTCATGGTAGTATTGTTTAATAAAACAAAAATACATTTAATAAAAGATTGGCCATAAAAACAGCATAAAGCCAAGTATAAGAATCCATTTAAACATGTAGATTAAAAAGTGCATCTTTTTATCTTTTACGCATTTATCCTTTGGTAAGAAAATATGCATTTTTATCCATATTTTGTTACCCACACTAAGGTAAGAGTTCTAAGGTCAGTGATAACTCTGCTGCAGTGTATATTAAATCAATGTGTGTATTTTTTCGGAATGTTACAAATCAACCACTGATAGTTCAAAAGCTCTTTCTTTCTTTGATGTCTACAAAGATGATAACCAACAGTATGTATGTAGATGATGTGCCTTTCCTGATAGACCGTCTTTTGACTTCATGTCTGTTGATAATTGGTACTTTTGCAATAATAGCATTTTCAACTACCTGAATCAAGACTTTCATTGCAATATCACTTACTGGTTTCTGACAGCTAATGAAGTGGCAAAGCAGGGCTGATAAACTCCAGAGCCTATCAAGAGGGCTGAGTGTAACATTTTTTAGATTCTGATTTACTAAATGAGGTGGAAGTCATTAAGTTCATCAAACAAACTCAGCTATGAACTTTTAAACTAATTTTTTGAGTTTCTAAAGTAGAAGTAATTTCTTCCCTTAGAGTGATTAGAAATGGTAAAACAACAGTAATAATTGGGAAAACTAGAAAAATATTTTTGACTTTGTAATTCTAGTTTCTATCACTTTTGAGTCTTATCAGTAGTGGTATTTAGCCTAACAAGAAACAAATGCCTGTTTTAGATAATTGTCTTAAAAGAAAATATAAAATTAAAATAAATATTTAAAATCTCAGAAATCTTATTAAAGGAGTATTGCCACTTTGGGACACAGCAAAATACAAAGTCTGAGCTTTCAAAGCAAGTTTCATGAGGTGGGAATACATAGGTCGCTGTTTTCATAACAATTTATTAATTTGAAGAGAAATTGTAAAAATAAATACCTATTTCTGAAGAAGTGTTCCAGTTTTAAAAATATAAAATTATTTTCAATTATGTAATCCAAAACTTAGTAATAACAGTAATATTATAAAGAAATTATTGGCAGAGATAATCTCCTTTTAACTATTTACATGCCAAATAAAGTGTTGGGAAAATGAAAGAATTTAGAAATTGGTGACCTTAGATAATGTTATATGACTCTTTCATACTCACATTGAACTGCTCTGAGGGTTTCATTAGAACTTCATAGCACTAACACTTTCTCTTCTCCTGACTAGAGGCAAATTTTACCTCTGTTATTCTCTATGTTCAAACTAATGGGAGGGTCTCATTTTAAATGTGTGTTAAGTCAGAGAATAAAAGGAGATCATACTTCACTCTAAACAGTGCTTATTATTTATCATTCATTCTCATACTTTTATTAGTGTTTTGGCTTGGGGTTTTTTGTTGTTTTATAAGAGGGAAATGATAACATTTTTGATGAAGCATAGAAGGAAGTTTAATAAATTGACTTAACGCTGCTTTCTTTGCCCGTTCTAAAAGAGAGAAATCTGGTTCTGAATTAGACTTTTGTTCTTGTGGGGATAAATGTCTGTGTGTCCTGCACTGGTCTAGAGAATGTTTAGTGTCTGCTGTCCTGTTCAGCCCAGAGATGTGTTTGATTTTAATGGACCCTGGGAAAGCAAGGATTTTCGACAAACATTCGGGATTCTTAGCTTCATCCTAGGGAATTCCTGAGTTGTCCTTAAGGCTCTCAAACCAGACCTGGCCCACATTATCTTTAATTTAAATCTCAGAACATTTGTAAACATGACCCAGTCTTAGAATACACTTATAGCAGAATGTGTTTGGAAAAGAAAATTGAAAAATTTCAACTTGTCTCATTTCTATATAAGATAAAATTCTTAAATTGTAATTTTTTTGTACTGAGTAAATTTTAGAACTAATACCATGAGATATTTTTGCAAAAAAAAAAAAAAAAGGAAGTATTTGGGCAGAGCAGAATGTAGGAAAACTTAATTTTCCCAAATTATCTATATAATAATCCCATCTCCCCCTTTCATTTGTGTATGTAGGAAAATTATAAAATGTCAATGAATTCTTATAAACCTACTTCATTAGAGCATCTGACTTCCTCTTCTTAATAAATCCTGAAATGTATCCACTCCAAAATTAAACACATTAGGGGAAAAATATTTATACTGTGTCATCATAAATAGGATATTATTGTCACTAAGATTAGAATGAACTCAGAACACATTGTATGGTTTCATCTAGAGATCTTTTGAGTTCTTTGGTTTTCAGCACCCTCCTCTCCCATCTCTCTTCCACCCCTCTACAGGGAAATCTGATTCAAACAAAATCCTTTTATGGGCAAGCCAGAAGCCTTCATAATCAAAATGTATCTATTCTGGCTAAAGGAGTGGGACGTGCCTAGGTATGCCATATGAATGCCCTGCTTATCTCCCTCACCCCCCCCCCCAATAAAGACAATAAAATAAGCTCTCAGGTGAACAGCTTCTACTTCTTTAACTGACAAACTCAAATTGTGTTTGTTTGTGACACCCAGACACCATGCAATTTAGAGAATGAAGAGACTAGAAGTGGTAAGGGGAGCAGGGTAAATTTTGGGTAATCTAACCCACATGCCCTGTTATGTGCTTATAAACATGTTCATTTTATCTACCTAATCAGAAATCCATCTACTCGTTCATTTGATAAACATATAGTAAATACCTTTTGTCAACCAAATCTAGGGTTTAGGTAATTCCTGCCACCAACCACACACACCTTCTCCTCTGATTTGGTTACTTGATTGATACTTGAGAATGTCCATGTGATCTCCTAGACTTCCTTTTGACCTTCTCAATCTTCCAGCTCTAAGAAATAGATTCTTATATCAATCAAAAAGGGACACCCATGAACACTGAAATAAATACGTTCTCCAGAATGTTCACACTTGCATGTATCAGTTTTCATCCATGAATAAGGAATGTTTCTTTCCTCCCATAAATATATCTTGGGATGGAAATGATGGAAAAATACTGATGAAATACTCAGTTTCTTTCTTGAGTAAGAGCTCATTTGCTCAGCATTAGAAAAATTCAAATAAATCATTCTTAAGCAGTTTCAAAAAATTCTTAT
Organism: Ursus arctos; assembly: GCF_023065955.2. Classification (NCBI taxonomy): domain Eukaryota; kingdom Metazoa; phylum Chordata; class Mammalia; order Carnivora; family Ursidae; genus Ursus; species Ursus arctos. Next base: position 26,456,564 of record NW_026622985.1, on the reverse strand, counting down.
AGTGGGCATATGTAACAAATAACAGGTAACAAGTGGTTCATAGAATTTAATTTTGCATATGTGAATATTTTCCACAGTTTTGTTTCTGGAAAAATGAATATACAATTTTTAAATATCAGAAAACATTTGCTCCCTTATAGTCATGTGGAATATGATAGTTATTTGAAGAACACAGTGAAATGTATGCTATGGTACATGTAAATAATTGACCAGGATTGCCTGAAAAATCAGGCTTCCAATTGCATTAGTTAGATAAGCCTCCTTTTTGTTTTCTTTAACTTTACTAACGATAATACAATGCTTGCTTCTCATAGGCATTAATGAACACTGGCTGGTAATAGAAACCTGCCTGTAGAGGAACCTTATAAATAATTAAGACATAAAGACAGAATCAAAAACAAAGTTTCAGTCTCTGGATTACTAGCCTATCACTCAATGCACTAAATTAAACCAGTGTGAATTATAAAAGGATCTACACTTTAATTGGAAATTTTTACCGACTAATTATCTCGCACAGAAATGAATGATCCGTTGCAATGCATAGTTATATTAATCACTTTCATTCACATTAAAACATTTAGTTGCTTTATGTAATACATTTAAATTCATTTTTATTTTTCCAAGGAGAAGTAAAAATTATGCACTATGTATGCATCATGCGTTAGTTTTTTGTAAATTGTTAGCAACTTTTATATTTTTACTATATATTTGTACAAAAACTTACCAAGGATCAAGCAGCAAAAAATTAGGAGAAAAATTAAAGCCATAGTTTTTCTAGAAATTTATTAAGAAAGAACATTAACCTGAGAGCCAGAAGAATTTAGAATAACCTGACCTCTGAAGCTGTTCATTGTAGTCATTTATGCTTTTTTGTAAATGGAAGTAATCAGACCTCATAGTCTAAAGATTTTTTAGATATCAAATTCAGTAATTAAGTAGATGGTTAACCATTTCTTCTACAGGTAATTAGACTCATGGCACTGTGCTAACTTTATATCTAAGAGGACTAAAACATGTATCCATGCAAATGTGTGGCATGCAATTAAAACATTAGTGTGTGTTTGATCAGAGTGGGTGGGACATCAGAAGAGGGAGTAATACCTGCTAATTCTCAAGGCTTTCATTGGAGGGATGGCTTCTAGTTGTACCTTGAAGCATGAGAACAGGGAAAATCAACTAGAAGCAAGGAGGGGGCAGACCAGGTTTAGAGAAGAGTAAATTTGCTATTTCTGATAGAATTGTGGGAACTTATAGAGACAGGCATAAAATACGGTAGCAAAGGAAAATTAGGGACTGTGCCTTTATTAGGGACCCTGGGCTAAGGTAACAATGGTGGGTGCAGTTACTTAAAAGCATTGCATTTTTGAAATATGCTCTGGTCAATTTGTATAGTGACGCCTTGAAGAATATACTGAAGTTGAGAGATTTTGAAGATAGGGAACCAGTTAAACTATTGCAATTTTAGTATTTTTTGTGTTTAATGTTACTAAACAAAACTATGAAAACTTGATTCATGTGGTTATTGTATGTAAAATGACCATAATTGTACTTAACATATAGAATTTTAAAAATTAGCCATTTTATTATAATTTTATAGCCAGGTTGTAAGTAATTTAGGGTTTAGATGGCATAATTTTATTAGCTATTTGAATGGAACATATAACTAATTAGAAAAGCTAGAATATACTCTGACATGCAATGTATATTGCTACATTTGCCTTTTTATAGATGCTTATTATTATTTACTTTACCTGAGTTTTTGTTGCACTTAAAAAATATAAGCCGTTTTAAATAATATTTATTGAGACACTTGTTTCTATGTGCCAGTAATAGGTATATGCCAGGAAAAGTTTCTAGAACTTGAAATACAAAAATAAGTAACAGCATATTTTAACTCTAGAAAGAGAGCTTAAGAGATAAGGCAGCTATTAATCTACATTTTTGCATGGCACTGTGTTTTACAAAGGAAAACATGATAGAGTGTCCTTAGAAGGTTGGGAGAGGCTTGACCTAGAACCTGAAAGGAGAGCAGATTCCCCTAGGCACATGAGGATGAAAATTGGGGAGCCCTGGGAAGATAGAGAGCACTAGGCTGTGGTAACTATAGATAGAACGCCACTGAGTTAATTGAAAATAATCCTCTGTGTGTATGTGGTTAAAAGAGTACCTTAAATACAGGTGTTAGTTGTGGTGGTGGTGGTGGTGGTGGTGGTGGTGGTGGTGGTGGTGGTAGTGGTAGTGGTGATGCCACCTTTTTACTTAGGTTTACTTTCACTCTTTATGGACATTTTCCAATAACTTAATAGCCATATAGATTCCTAGAGTTTGTTTCTGTAATAAAGCATTTGAAGATGAAAATTTTATGATTTGTTAACCTTTTGATTACTAACTCTGTACTACCTGGAATATATGAAGGTATTTGCCAGATTTCAGCATTCTATCTGAAAATGTTTCATGCTTTTGCAACATTGGATATATTCTCTTAAAAATTTGTGGCTTGATATTTTTCTCTTCCTCTTTTCATTTAAGATGGATATTTTTCTCTATCTTATAATTTTCTTTTCCTCTTTTTTCCCCATGAGATTCAAAAGAAAGAGAATAAAAGTGCCTTTTTCTCAACATTAACAGGAGATTATTCTGGAGGCAGTGCTAACATGGTTTGTTGATGTAAACCTATAGAGGGAGTTCTGTTAGAAGATGATTATAATAATCAAAGAAATTATGATGAATTATGACAGTGACAATGAGGAATTATGACAATGACAATGAGGATGTAAGCAAAAGAAAATACACACGAAATTATTGTAGGGTTTAACAAAGCTGGAGTGATAGAATGGACTGTGGATGATGAAGAGGTTCTGGTTCATGATCCTTTGGATCAGTGATACCTGCAACCAATTTTAGAACATGCAGAAAGGTGATGATGTCAGTAATGGAAAGAAAAAAGGGAGTGAGTTCTGTTCAGGTCACGTGAACTCTAAGATGTTTGTGCACTATCTGAATAGAGGTTTCTAATAAGCCTTTGTGTGGCCTTCAGAGGGAAATCTGTCTTGGAAGATATACATTTAAGACATGTAAAATACTGCTAGTGACAAAAGAAACACTTGTAGAAAAGATTACCCATGGAGTTATTACTGTGCAAAAAAGTTCAGGTACAGGGCATTTAAAATAATATAAAGATTTAAGACATAGAATGGGGTAAGACCAAAAGAACCTGGCCCCTGGGTCAGATGGGAGTGGATATCTTGACTTTATACCACAGTAGCTCTGTGACCTAGGGTATTCCCAATATCTATCTGAGTAACTTTCCTCATGAGAAAAAATGGGAATGAAAACTGTCATCTCACAGCATTATTGTTGTGGGAGACTAATGAATATACCTAGAAACCATTCAGCAGTTTTTGGCATGGAATGCTCTTCCACACCTCATTCAGCTGGTCAAAGGATTACAAAGTCATACACATTTTTTTTTTAAGGCCAGGTTTAATTGTCAAGCACTTTCTCCTTGAGGCATTAATTTATCCATATCTACTTCTCCTTGAGGCATTAATTTATCCTTCCTGTTGACTTTCTTAGCTCTTATTATTCTCTCTGTTCATTTGGTTTTTGCTTCTCTGAGGGCATTTGTCTAATTTCCATCAAGGTTTTATTAATCTTTATATTCCACATACTTCTTAGCCAATGCCTATGTGTTACACATATATAAGGACTGGATATATGTTGAACTAGATTAGACTGTGAGGAAATAACTTTTCACACATTTTTCACATTATAAAAAGCGAAAAACAGATTAATATCACAGATAGGCCTGCTCTTGATGTTTTACAGGCATGTTTGAGGAAAAATATACTGTCCTTCCCTGACAGTGCGGTTCATTGTATGGCATCTAGCAGCATGGAAGCTGGGCTTGAGCTGGTAATGGACCTTCACTTGTCTGAAGCTCAAATGTGGGCACCTTGTACCTTGAGCAGGGAATCTGTCCGAGGCAAGAAGCTGATTATTCAAGTCATCTACAAATAAGAAGCATCTGGCAGAGAAGGGTCCTGGCATAAATTCAATGTGTTGGGAGACATTAGAGATCAGACTATTAGCAAATATAAAGAAAAGAGTTAGAAGAACTTGGAGAAATATTCTAGGCAAAGGTGGTGGGACTATGTTTTATAGAGTGTTATGTGGCCTCTGGCATGGTCTTAGAAAGTAGTTAAGGTGAGAGTTACCCTGAGATCAGGATGTATAAATTTGGTACATATTTTGAGTGTTTACTGATACTGAAATTAGAAGATAGATTTTTCTAAGTACATTTGAATAATACTTACCAAACTTTGTAAATTGAGAGAATATACTCAGCATCACTACATAAATAAAAGCATGTAGACACCCACTAATACTGACTCTATCCATATAATAGCAAGATGCACTGGCTAGAAATGCTAGGAATAGAGTTCATCACATTGCCAAATAGAAGTCTGTGGAAAGTTACTACCCTTCTTTGTAATAGTTTTAAAATCAAGTCCTTGGAGGGGTGCCTGGGTGGCTTAGTCAGTTGAGTGTCCGACTCTTGATTTCTGCCTAGGTCATGATCGCGTTGAACCCTGCCTCTGGTTCCCTCAGCAGGGAGTCTGTTTCTCTCCTTCTGCCTCTCTCCCTGGTTGTGCCCTCTCTATCTCTCAAATAAAAAGTATGTCTTTAAAAAAAATTTTAAAAAAGTCCTTGCTGAAATAAAAAATAAAATAGTAAAAATAAGGTAAATTTTTCTACAATATAAATTTATTCATATCTAAGAATTGTCCTTTGTGTGTGTATGTGTGTGTGTGTATGTGTGTTTCTTCCTCCTCTTTTTATGAGTTTAATAAAATGCCTCCTGTTTTCTGTGCAATGATATGGTAGTCAGTAGTGCTTGTTTCTGTTGTTTTTAGAATGCAACAAAAAGTGGCCAACTTTTATTTTAGCTCCTGTTTTGCTTTGGAAATATTTTTGGTGCATGAAATTTTAAAAAGTAATCTAGGAAGCACTGAAATGTAGGATCCAAAACTTTGAACCTTAATGAACTTTCTAATATTTACAAATATCTGAATGTAGTCACCATTTAGTCAAAATGTTTGACTTCATATAGATCCAGGTTTGACTTCTTTAAATGAGATCTTTGTTCTGTGAAAGGACAAATTTCAAGTCATGGAAAGAGGGCATATGTCTAAGCCCATGAATGAATACAGGCAATTAATTTGAATCCAGCAACTGGTTAGGGTCCCATTACCTTTCATGCTATAAAATTTAGAGGAGGGGTAAGAAAAGAGAGAGAAGAGAAAGAGAGAGAGAAGGAGAAATGCAGTGGAAGTCAGAAATATGAAGAACAGTGTGGCTTTTGTTTGGATTTGAAGGTCAAGCAGTTCTTCGTCCTACTATAAAAACGACTAACTGTGAGCGATCTTGCATTCAAGAAATTTGTATTGATTTCCTTGCTTTTTGAGAATCTGACCTGGTTATTGTAATATAATCATCTGTAGAAATCTGTTTTTATCCTTAAGATAATCAGACCACGGGAACATTCCAGCTTTATTCTGTAGAGATAAGTAGACATGTATGATTTTGACATAAATTCTCCCATCTTTTTTAATTTTCATGTATTAAAATAAACACAGAAGATGAGCATCAGCTCATAAAATAATTTTTCAATACCTTAAATAATGTACCAATAGTGATTATTAACAATGTCTTTTTTTTCTTTATTCACATAAAGCTACATTAGAGATTATGAATTCAGGAAAAAAGGCAGATATAAAAATTTATAAATAAATAAGTAGAATGAAAATTAGAATTGACTCATTAGGAAAGATCATGGTTCTTCTTCCCTAATTAATTGGTGGGATACTCTGATTAAAGAACATCAATTATAATTTCTTCTTTTGCTTGTGTTATTAAATTAAAGAGAAATATATGACATAATAAAAAAAAGACAACTTCCCAATTAAAAAAAAAAGTAATACATGAAATGGACTTTATATGTAATTGTCTTGAATTTCACAAGACTGTTTTTTGGAATTGTATCATAAGAGAGTGTAATCTATAATTGATCACTATGATGTTTGAAATTATATGAAATGATTTTCTCATTCAGAACATCTGTACACTTAATGCTTACTGTCTATATCATCTTATAATGGTGATAATAGCACTTATTGAGCACAAACTATTTGCTTCACTCTGTGATCAGCGTATCTTCCATTTTGTCATTAAACATTTTATAGACACTAAATTGTTTGGTGAATCTGGAATAAACAGAATATTTGTTTAATCACCTTTCAAATTTTAGAATAAAAATTTCATTAGAGTGCTTGTCTGAAATGGCACTTTTGATTACAATTGTACATTTACTTCTCTTTACGGTTGACACAGATGTTGAGGTTAGAAGTAATGTCTTAACCATAAAAAAGCTGAATTATCACCCAAAAAGAATTACAAGCTTTAGCCTTCTAGGATTCATCATAGTCAAACTGATTCTGTAGAGATTTCGATTGTTCTTTAATGTTTGTTGTTGTCTAAATATGAATATAGGCAAGATGTGAAAAGGTACTGAAATATTAAACCTCTCACTATTCTGAATACTTACTTTAGTTCCAATTCCGACTTATGTCATGGTAAGAATTATAAAACAGAAGCTGTGAAAAGAAACTCCTAAAATTCTGGAGGAGTGGAGTCAAGGTTGAAGTCATTTAATATCAGTTATAGCTGAATGTGTCTACATATAGGAAAAACAAAATAAGATTAAATAAGGAAATACAATATTAAAAAATATGGGATCTATCTAGATTTAGAGAAAGGGTCTCTGATTTTAGGTATTTTTGCCCTGGAAAGTGATGAGATAACCTAAATTCTGGCAATCCAGAATTTGCTGTGACTCAGTACCATGAAGGTCTTGAAAAGACTCTTTTCTCAGTTATAAAGAAATATAAAGTCCCTGGTAGGAGGAACATCTAAAGAAATTGGAGTAAAAAGGAAGGATTAGGCAAAATCAAGTATATTTGAAAGTGATGGAAAATATAGCTGCTAACCCATACTCCAGGAAAATATTGCCTTTTTGTTTAATGAAGTGATCCAGCAGTAACATTTTTTTAAAGTGTAGTTTGTTTCCATTGTGATGTCATACATAAACCACTAAAGACTTTTCTCTAACTTGTCTGTATGGAGGAACCAGTGATTCTCCCTGAACAGATTTACAAAATTTAACCTGTAACTTATTTTTCAGTTGGGTGAACATTTTCATTGTTTGGAATTATAATATAGATAGGCATTACATTTGTTATTTAAAATTTAGGCTACAGAAGTTGGCAAACAAAAAGAATATTTCACTGTCCTTAAAATGACATTGACATTTAATAATAATGTAAATCACAGAGCATATTGCTCTTCTTATTTATCCCTTCACCATGCAAAATTAACATGTAAACAAGTTAGAATATTTGGTAGAAAAGCAATTTTTCAGTGTACTCCATCTGGACCTTAATTTCCTACTTCTGGTCAAGATTGTTGAACGTATTAATATTTTACCTCTACATATTCACACAGGTGATTGTGTGCTTAGCTATGCAAACTGTTGTTGTAGGTATTTTACCTGAATTATCTAACTTCACCTTAATAGCTCTTAGAAGATATATTATTAACCCCGTCTTCCAAAAACTGAGGCCCAGGTAGCCTAAGGAATTCATCTTAGTTTGCATAGCTAGTAAGTACTGTGGTGATGCTTGTGTTCTGACCTATAACTGGATGACTCCATGTTCTGTAAATATAATAGTTGTCTTCCTATAACTTCTTCTACTTGATTTTTAGATCTCCCTTATGTAGTTTCTGTGTGTTTCCAATTAACACCCACCTTTGTGTCTTTTAAGGCATCCTCCTATTGCTTAATATTTATATAATTGTCTTGGTTTAGACTCCGCTGACTTTTTTTTCAGTTTGCCTAGCTCCCTATGTATTTGGTTTCTCTTATATTAGGGTAGAATTATTATAGATTTTAGAATCGGAAGGAATGTTGAAGAGCATCTTCTCTGTTTGATAATTATTATCTCCTTGAACGGTCATTCAGTCAGTCAGTGAGCATATCCAGTAATGTAGCCCCTGCTTCTCGTATTAGCTCTTTCCGTCCTCACACAGCTCAGGGTACCTGAAGTTTCAGTCTTGTATTGACTGTCTGTAGCATTGATTATTTGCAGTTATTTGGACACTGGCGAGGGGATAAAATTTAAATTCAGATATGGTGTAGTGAATTCTATTTTTTCTCTTTGGAGACTAACAGCTCTCATTTATTTCAGATATAACTCATATGAATGAAATTCTCCCTTCCTTCCTTCCTTTTTTTTTTTTTTTTTTTTGGTGGGGTGAAGGGTAGAATAAGGCTAGCCCAGTTGTTTTTCATGAATAAATTAGAAAATCATCTTTTAATAATTTGTTAACAATTCTTGTATTTTTGTGTATTAGATGTATAGATAAATCAATAGATAGAAGTAGACATTCAATTTAATATTTACTGACTGGTAATAAGGAAAAGAAACCATGTGAGTTGTGGATAGTGAGCTATTAATTCTATATTTCCTGATGTGAGGGAATGTTAATTCTGGTAAATAAGTCATTTATATGAATGATTGACAGTGTGATACAAACAGTAAGAGTAATTTAAGCAAAAGGTTATAAAGAAATTATTTCTATGAGAATTTCTTGGAGCTTACATTTGAACTAGCTCTTAAGAATGGATATTTTTTTGTCAAGGTGGTATATAGTTGTAGATGTCAGAAACAAAGGCAGCAAAGGCTAAAAAGTGGACATATGCAGAACACGTTTTCCTGTAGAATACAGGACATGAGGGAGGAGTATTGGGTTAGGGTCTAAATTCAAATGGTAGTGACCTGGCCTTTAATGCTAAGTTAAGGAGTTTGAATTTTATCCTCCACTGAAATAACATTTTTGGTAATATGGAGAAGGCAGTAGGAGAAATTGATAAAGCAGGGAAATTTGTCAAAGGGTTGCTGAGCTGGGGTCAGGGCTGGGACAGAGGAATGGTCTGCATTGCTGCTTCCTGTCCTTGGAAAACACATTCTTCATTTTGTGGATGTTGATGAAAGGGTTCTACTACGTGTACATTGGAAAAATCTGAATCATTGATTCAGGACACAGTTTTGGAGAATCCTCAACATTTCTATCCCATGGAAAGGGGTTTGTGGGGCATATATACACAATTTTTATTTGAAGTAGAGAGTTAAAGAAAATGTCTTTGGTGATTATCAATAACTGCCTTTCTGAAGCAAAAGTGGATTTACAATTAATGTAATTTTTTTTTGAAAATATTTTTCTCACTTAGGTATAGGTCTAAAAGTTCACTGTTTGCCCCCTTACAGCAAATGCAAATAAAAGAAAACAAACAAACAAATAAAAACTGAAAAATTGAAGTCATAGTAAAATTCATATAACTTACGTTTTCATAAAAACCTAACTTAGTTTCTCTGTATAGGTCTGTTATAAAATATTACAGAAGATTTAGATGGTAGAGTTAATGATTTAATGGTCAAAAAGACATGTAAAAATTCCTCATTGAAAAGAAGCCTCAGGGGTGCCTGGGTGGCTCAGTCTGTTAAGCATCTGTCTTCCGCGCAGGTCATGATCTCAGAGTCCTGGTATCAAGCCCCACATTGGGCTTTCGGCTCAGTGGGAAGTCTGCTTCTCCCTCTCCCTCTGTCTCTCCCCCTGCTCATGTTCTCTCTCTATATATATCTCTCTCTCTATCTCAAATGAAGAAATAAAAAAATCTTAAAAAAATAAATAAAAAATAAAAGAAGCCTCAAACAACTTAGGAGTTTAAACAGTGTTTCCCCCATACTACCTCTGATTTGTCAGCCCCTATGCTTATCCTTCTAGATAATGACTTGGAGCAAATGAAACCCCTTAAAAAAGTCTTTGTAAAATTAAAGACATTTTGTATACAGTACTGAGCATTTCATTCTGTCATTACAAGCGAAGAGATTCTGTCAGATCAGTTGTGTGAATGAGGTATTTCTATCCCTTTCTTCTGAAGGAGTGTGTGGTCTTGAGTATGAAATCAGTGAACTAATGAGTATGACTTCCATTTCAATGAAATATATATATATATAAAGGCTCCTGTATATTTCTTAGTACCATCATTAAGAACAGCCACTGATTGGTAACTGCAGGAGGCAGTAGTTAGATTGCCATGTACCAATAGCCCATGCTCATGTAGCACCTCACATTAACACCCAATGTCTTGCTTTGTTACCTTGCAGAAATGTTGGAATCCAACAATGTGATCACTTTCAATGGCTTGGCCAACAGCTCCAGTTATCATACCTTCCTTTTGGATGAGGAACGGAGTAGGCTGTATGTTGGAGCAAAGGATCACATATTTTCATTCAACCTGGTTAATATCAAGGATTTTCAAAAGGTATCTTTATTCTAATATATACACTGTAGTTCTTTTAAAACATCTCAACCTATTTAACAGTTAATTCTCTAGCTATTTAACAGTGTGACAACTGGAAAAGATTGTTAAAATTATTATTTTATCTTTTCAGATGCAAGTAAAAGTAATGCATTGATTTGATTATCACAGATCAATGGAAGCAGTAAACCATAAAAATCATCGAGGAAGAAACCATAGTATTTTCAATGATCATTATAACTTCAGCTTATTCTTCCGTAGTTACATAATTATTGCTGCATAAAACTAAATATCTGAACCATTATAGACATATATCATAATTAATGCCATGTGTGAAATGATATGTGTATATGTATGTATAAATTGATACATCTCTCTATATTGCCAGCAGATGCAGAATTCATCAGTCATTATACACATGCCTAATCTGTTGTGTCACCTGTTTTTGTAAATAATGTTTATTGGAATACAGACACTCTCATTCATTTACATATTGTCCGTGTTTGCTTTCATTCAACAATGGCAGAATTGAATAGTTTTGATAGAGATCATCTGGCTCATAGAGCCTAAAATATTTACTATCTGGCCTTTTAAACACAAAGTTTGCCAAACCCGATACTCTGTGTCAAGTTTTTACAAATGTGGTCATTTAGACATTAGAAGTCTATTGGCTTTATCCTTATTCTTTGTAGTGTTTCTGGCTTATTTAGTTAATAAGCTATACAGTTTGGAAAATAAACATAGATTGAAGAATTAGTGGAAATTATGCTACTAAGTCCATATGCTATACACAAAGCCAATCATTTTTTTCACAGTCAATATTTCTAGTCATAATTCTCTGAGGGACAAAGTCTTTTATGCAGTAGCTTTTGTAAGAGTACTAGTAGAACATATTTTTTTAGAGTACATTCACATCAGTTTTTATGTATGTTAGTTTTGCTTCTTAACATTTAGGGATTAGAGTGGTGTTCCTCAACTTCTGATAAACTTTAACAGATTGGACAATAAATTTTAGTAACTGAATTCTGTGAAAAGCTTTTGTTCTGGTTGGAGAATATTGCTTTAAGGATCAAATGAAGATGAAATTCAAAGCTGATTCATATTTCTAATAGAATATACCACTGAACCTAAGGCTTTTACTTTCCTATTACTCAAACACTAAAATTCTGACTGTGCATGAAGACTTAATTCATTATGTATGTCATATAAAACAGCAGTGCCCTTACTGATATACTTTGGGATTAATATACGGCATTTAAAAGTCACCTTTGATATTTCCTTTTCTGATTTTTCAATCTATTTGATTTCTAAGTCTCCTCGAATCATAGCAATATCCCTAAGGTTATCTGTTGCCTAAGGAAACTGGTTATCCATTTGTTTTTCTTAAATGACAGAAGTATTTACCTTAGAGTCCTTTGTAAAGGTCATAAAAGAAGCAGGTTTTGTTGTTTAGTGAAAAGAAGTCATCCTTTTTGTATAATGAATGAAAAATCTAAGAAGATTAAGCAGAATTTGATATTTTAACATATCAGTTCAAATTTTAGTGTTTGTAATACTTTTATCATTTTGTAAAATTCATATATATGAATATAAATATATATGCATGTATCTGTGTGTCTATAAATAATATGTGAGCACATAACATCTCAGAATACATATTTAATGTCTGGCATTCTTCTCTAAATAATAAAATAATAAAGATTTTTAATTTAAATGGTTTGTTCTAAAATTGAAAATACCTAATTATCATATGAGACTACCTACTGTTTTATAGATGAGGAAAATCCCAGAGCCATTTGTATGCCCAGGATATAATCACGCTGTCTTCTACCAACTAGACTTGTAATAAATATATACTGAAGTAGTGAATCAATTAAAGTTAGGTGACTTGCCCAGTGTCATAGTGTTGTTATAGCTCTTGCTTTTGAGGTTAAAATCATTATTCTAATGGAAGATATCTCATTCTAAACATTTAATTATACCACACTGTTTATAGGAGCAAACGCAGTTTACTTAAGAATTCAAATATATTTGTCTATTAATATTCTTTTTAACTTATGTATGATGTTATTCAACATTTTCTGAAGCATCTACTCTTTTGATAAGCTTTATAGGGGTCACTGTAGGATATCATAAATAATTCTTGAGGGACTTGTAAAGATAAGATTATGAACAAATAGGTGGATAGCGGGCCAATCCTTGTTAGAGACAACACATTCTCAGATTTGGAAGGACCATGAAAGATTCTAAGCCTTGATAAAAGGGTGCCATTTCTTTAAGGTATAAATGCTTGAGTAAGAGGATCTGCCATGAATAGAAGCATAGAGGCATGAAGAAAGGAAAGTATAATATAGATCATGAAGCCCTTTCAATACGAGAATAAGAAATTTAGTCATTGTTAGTTAATTGAGAAATTTTTGAGCAAAGAAGACAAAATATCAACAGGTTAATAAATGTAACTGAAAAGTTAGGCATTATTCTTCATGTAAATGGTTACTGATGGAAATGACAAATACATATATTTTTCTGTAAAATAAATATATATATATTTATTCACTGACTTACAGTTATCCTCATGAAATTGCTTTCCAAAATAGCACTTTATATGCTAAATTTCTTTTACTCATGCCAGATTTTTAAGCTTTATTTATTTGCATATTTTTACTCTGGAACTCTAGAAAGTTGAGAGTTCATACTCCTCTAAGTATAGGGGAATTAATCTTCAATGTTACCAAAATTATTTTCATTAACATTTGACATAAGAGAAAAATGACAAAATGAGGCCCATGCTATCTCAACACCAACAGTCAAGAGCTAAGAAACAATGAGAAAAAACCTTGCCTTTTTGAATTCAAAATTATATGTTTTAGTGTTTGGTAAGTTTTGTGTAATGTAGCTGGCAAGCTTAATATGAAAGTCAATAAATCTTAGCCCTACTATGTATTATTATTATTATTATTATTATTATTATTATTATTGTGTCTTAAATAAAACTTATATTTTAGCCTCCCATTGTAAATTTTAAGAATAGATCACTTGGGCTTTCCATAGCCAATGTAAAGATAGGGCTCTGGAACCTGTGGAATGAACTATCCAGCATTCAGTTGTAGTAATTCAGAAGTCAGGGTAATGTGAATTTTAAGGACATGAATTTACCATTCTTACATTGTTTTTTATTATGTGATTACTATATAAGAACTGTGTGGAACAGGTCAAATGATATGTTTAATGTACATACACAAATATACATGAAATGAAAAGCACATGAAAAAGAAAATACATAAATTAAAAGCTTCAAATGGTAATAATGAATGCATATCCAAAAATTTCTAGGGCTTTTATAATTGTGACATGGACCTGAAATGCATTTGTTATGCCATCATAGGTTATTTCAGTATGTCCTACATTCTTGCTTCTAAATGTGTTGTATTTTGTTTTTTGAATCCCTAGATTGAATATCACAGCCCTTGCACAAGTTCGTGACCATTTATATTGAATTATCAGGAGGTTCCCAAATATGATGATAGTCAGTCATTTTGAGACTAAAAGCTATCTAGCAGACATGAATGATTGCCACCATGTCTGGATTTTTTTTTTTTTTTAACATATAACTTCTTTTTTCTGAAACTGTTACCAGAAGTGAAAGATGAATTTAAAAAAAAAACAAAAACAAAAGCAAACACAACAAACATTAAATTGTTCTGCCCCAATATAGATAGTCATTTGAATTGACCTGGTGAAATGAAAAATTTTATATTAAAATTTAGATGAGGATATTTGCATTAGTATTATGAAGGAAAATACACCCACAGTCCTCTAAGCCATCAATAAAGTCTTGTCTTGTCTACCACTGTCACTGTAGTCATACAATATAGGAACATTTAGAATTTAGCAGAAATGTTATCAAAGGATGAAGGTGAAATATTAGGAATGAAAATACAATTGTTTTTCAGTTAGTCTTTTTCCCACAGTGGCAAAGCTTTTAGAGCTATCTATTTGCTTCTTCATTTCCTTCTTTATCTCCAGAAAGTATACAATGCTACTCTTACCCACTGTCCTGTCCAAAAAAAAAAAAAAAAAAAAAGATTCCTTTCTATGATGGGGTTTTCTAAACCCTATCAGTGGCTCATTCTAGTGTGTCATGCTGAGATTTGAATTAGGGAATAGGATCCAGAGTACCCAGTGTTTAAGTTTCATGATCACTATTTCATGATAAAGACAGATTCATTTAGAAGAATGTAAGCCACTTTTTATGTTTATTTCTACCTCTCTTCCCTAGATTTTCACCTCCTCCCAACCTACCTGACAGTTCTCTTCTATGCACACTGCTCAGCTCTATTGACTACTTAAATTCTGTGTGGTCTGATGGGTAGACAGAGATTGAATGATTTAAGTCCATACCAGTTAACTGATGCCATTGCAAAGTCTAAGCTGAAAAGTCCCTGCCACATGATGTTTTGTGGAACTTTCTTTATCTAAGTTGCCCCACCTTGATGTAACAGTCTGTAATGTTGGATCATTTAGAGAACTTAAGTGGCATAAGATTATGTTTTTCTCTGCCCTTAGATTGTGTGGCCAGTATCTTATACCAGAAGGGATGAATGCAAGTGGGCTGGAAAAGATATCCTGGTGAGTATCACTCTTCTAAATCATCTCAGTAATTGCATAAGTAATTTATTACTCTGTTATCATTTTGTTCAGTGTTGTATTACATAAACACCATGCTTTACCTGTGTACTTAATCACTTTTTAGGAGTAAAATAATATTTAATTTCGGATATTGACATTTTTATTTAAAGAAAGTGGGTAAAAGTAACAATATGCCTAAATAAAGCAGATATATGTTCCCTTTGAGGATTTATATATATGTAAAAGATAATTAACAGCCATTTTGAAGCATAGGTACTTGTATTCAGTAAGTCACCTTCTTTCTACAAACTGGTTTTCATATGTTAATTCCTCTTGAATTCCTTTTGGATGATATGAAATTTTTCTCCTTCTGAGTCACAATTAAATTACCCCTCTTTCTTTCCATTCCATTCTTTTCTTTCCCTTCCTTTCCTTTCCTCCCTTCCTTCCTTTCATGTTCTGGTTTCTTAAATAAATATGGATTGAGTAATAACTATGTAACAGACATTGTCCTGGGTGCTATGGAACAAAAGAGAAATGGTAAGCAATCCCTACAATGGTTTTACCATTGTAAAAAGATATAGGCCATTTTTCCTGAAGTAGACTTAGGTGGGTCGCTGTTTTGAGGTATAGCCAAGTATTTGCACAGATCATAAAAAGCAGTTATAGTCATTTAAATCAATAAAGTAAAATGAATTACAGGATTGAAAACATACATAATTTGTATTATTTTATGTCTTAGATATTTTTGGATGTCTAAAATACAAGAAAAAAGTCTGAATGTTTTGTGTATGTATTGGCATTTAGAAGAAATTTATCTTAGGTGCTTAAAAACATACACTAACCTGTATGTATATATATATATATACACACACACACACGTAGATATTTTCAAGGGACAACTTGGTTGATTGGTAGCAGCTGCCCAAGATGATGTTTATGTTTAGAATGATTTAGAGGTGGTATCTGAGTTCATGGGGAAAGAATGCCTCAATCTGGTAGCAGTGTTGGCTACAGGTAAAGGAAGGAAGTTAAAGGAACGTGAAGTACAGATATTCCCCATCCTTGATTAATTACATATTAGCAAAGATGGGAAATTTCATCCTTGAAAATTGCATTTTAAATACAGTGTTGGTAAGTTACATTATGCCTTCATAGTACAATAAACATTTTTCTGATTAGGTGAGAGTGGACCCCCCCCCCCAAAAAAAAGGTGTTCTGTCAAATATTAAACCATCCCAAATTGATGCATATGTTAGGGCTATTGGAAAGGAGTAAATAGAAAGAACATGAAGTAGGAGTCCAGAAAAGTCAGGAATTTTATGCTGATACCCCCAATGACTCATTAACTGTACGCATGCAAGTACTTCTTTTGGAGTGCTTTATTATTTTATCCATTACATGAGGCATTACATATTTTACAATTGTGACAAACAAGATTAATCGTTTTTGTGAAAATTATTTAAAAGAAGAAAATATTTCACAGGTATAAGGCAAAACACAAAACTGAATACACAAAAAAATATTAACATCAGATTATGTTGAAGGATTTCAATGTGATAATAACTAAGGATGGATAGAAATTGAGATTTTACTGGTATACAGCTGTGACTTTTAAAAACAGACTCTTTCCCTTTCTATAGTGAAGACATGGAAACATAATTATTGAGAATCTTTCCTGTGTCAAGTACTATGATAATTTAAATGCTATTTTGTAAATGTAATTTTAATAACTTTATGAGGTGGGTATCACTACCCCCATTTTCTTGATCAGGAAATAGAATGATTCAGAATATTCATTCAGAATCTTTTCATTCAGAATTTTAGAACATTTTGAGTAGTAAGAAGTTGAGATCAGAATTTCTGTGCCTCTGATAAAGTTTTTGGTGTCATGTGGCATATATGGATTTGAACTTGCTTGTTAACACACAGAAACTGAACTATGGAGATTCTAATAAATACCTATTCTGGTTTTATCAAGGCCGTTGGCATAACAGCAACCAGCTCACAGCATTCCTATAAGATTGAAACAATCACAAGTGAAATTATTACATAGACTGTAATGCACGATACAAATACTATTATTAGTGTTACTAGTATATGCAGTAAAGTTGCTTAGGCAATTTCTAATGAAAACATCATTAATGTGATTAATTTGGTTCTCTTTAAAGATCATGACCACTGTAGTGTTACACTATTCAATTCGATTTGAAAATTAAAGATAATATGATACTGATCTGACAAAAATATCTGGATTTTATAATAAGCACTGTACCCAAGTACAGAACATATTTGATTTAATGATTAAATCAGCTCATTGAGTTGCTAAGATAGCAGATAATCTTTTGTGTTTGTGGTTTCCAAAATTCACCTCAGTGCATTTCCCTCATATTTTATGGCTCCCCTCTGCCCTTCCCTCCTCTCCTCTCCTTCCTTTCTCTCCCCTTCCACTCTGGTATCAGTATGAAACGGAGGGATTCTGGTGTTAGCCCAGATGCAATGAGTTCAGCAGCTGCAGTAAAGTCCTGAGCTGCACAGTGCCCTATGGATAACCCTAATTGTGACTTCGGAGGTTTCCTCTCTAAGAAGGGCAACTTTAGTTTATTTTCCAGGCTTATTGAAAATGCTTATGGGGTTCAAAGAACTAAATTAAAAGGAACTAAGACATGCAAAGTTTGCTAAGTCTGATACAAGGTATTCATGGCACCTGATCATTTCATACTGCCTTGTAATAAACATTCTGACAGCTTACAAATCATGTCACATACATTATGGTAGAGATAGGTGTGTTGAGAGAGGTAAATTTTTGAAGATTTAATGGTATGTCAATATTAGCCATACTAATCTTTTCAAAAGTGAACTAATTAATGTAACATGATAAAATGTTCTTTGGTTATTACTTTACATTCTTTTGAATTAAATCCGTTCATTTGCTGTATATTTTGTTTTCTCTTTGTTAGCACTTATTTAATGAAAGAAAAACACAACAGTTTTCATATATTTTGGTTCAAAAAAACCCAAATATTTCCTCTAGCTCCAAACACCAAACACCAAACACTATAAAATATATTCAATTAGTAAAATATATTTCCTACTATTTTTCTGGTAACCCATTTATTCCTTTAATAGTGCTTTTCATTAACCTACTATTCAAAATATATTTTATGCATTTAAATGCATTTTATTAAAGTTTATTTTCTTTTCAGGAAACTTCATTTATGTACTTCAATTTACATATCTATTTTATTTAAATAAAATACATGGCATTTATTCATTTATTCATAATTCATTATTCATGCTTTTTTTCCATTTCTTTCTTAATGTGAGATTTTAGAAAATAGCAATTAATTGACTTCCTGGATAGTATTAATGTTTTTACCAATAATTTCTTAACCACTTAGAAAGAAAGACTAAAGGTAAGTAGTTTTTAAGAATTTTCATTCAATATCATTGATTTTTAAAGTGACACATAGTTTGATAGAAATTCTGTACTGTATCTTGAGTAAATAATAGCTGTGACATGTGGACAGTAATTCCTTTCAAAGAGCCCTTGTGGTGCTGAAACCAGAAGAATGAGGTTTGAGTAGTTTTTGTAGCCATCAGGACTCCAAGGTAGAATTGTAACCAAAATAGGAACTGACCTGAACATTTATAGAAAAGTAAACTAGTGACCTCCATGAGCGCACTCCATGGTTTCTAGAATCTGAGTTTACTGTTTCCCTCTGGTTTTAGTGTTTTCTTAAGAAGTCCTCTAAAAATAAAGCTCCTGTATTTTTTTAAAAGATTTTATTCATTTATTAGAGCATGTAAGTGAGAGAACACAACCAGGGGGCACAGCAGAGAGAGGAGAAGCAGACTTCCTTCTGAGCTGGGTGCCCGATGCAGGGCCCCATCCCAGGCCCCGAGATCATGACCTGAGCCGGAGGCAGACACTCAACCAACTGAGCCACCCAGGGCCCCAATAAAGCTCCTTAAAACAAACCTTCCAGGAGGAAGTGCTGTCTTCTCAGTATTAGATTCAGATGCAAGAGTAAAATAAGAAAAGTAAGGCAAAGGCACTGACTAATTTTGTATATCTTGAAAGTGGATCAGTCTTAAGTCTGGTTAAGTTGGTTAAGACAGTACGGCTACCTGGGAAGTCAGGATATGCCACTAGATTGAACCTACATAGTTCCTGTCCATCCATAGTTCCTTAACCTACATAGTTCACCAAATATAGCATCATACAAAAAATTGAGCCCCTTCCCATTCTCCCAGGCAGCTGGAAAGATATACACCATCATTTCTTACGGCTCAGTTTGGCATCAAACACATGTTAAATCAGCAGCTGGCATTCAAGCAGCTATTCCGCAAAGATGGACTTTGTGGTAAAGAGGGAATCTGCAACCTGAGAGACATTTGTATTTCCTTTCTTTCTACATGTATGTGTAGATGGAGGGAGCGAGAGAATATAAATGGGTCTTAGGCTGCTGATAAAAACATTTCTGACAACATCATTAATCTGTATTTATTATTTTCCCTTTGTGGAAGTGAATATACCAGATATATACTAATGTGCTTTCTTGGTGTAATAGGTTCTACCCTTTTATATTGTTGTGGCATTCCTATATTAGGGGAGTTGAATGCTCATGAACTTTTCCATTGTTGTAACTTGAGAGTTGTAATTTGAAAAAAAAATGATGTATAATATTATTGGACAGAGTCCCTGAATAAGGAGATAAATGCAATCCAGATATCTCTATTCTGACTGCTATTATTCACCTTTACTTTGATTTTTGATATTTTTTCTGGTCCTTAAAATCCACTTTGTTATTCACAATAACATTTCTATTGAGGGATTAACTTCCTTGACCCTGTTTTGCAAATGAAAACTGAATACATGCTAAGCTGGTAAAAGAATCTGTTTCGAATCAATAGCTCTCTGTATCTTCTTTGTTTATCCTACTAAACCATCTCTCTTTGCACTAAGTTTCAATAAAACCAAATGGCAACCGTATGACTGTTAGAAATATTTTGAACATCATTGGAAATCAAAATTTCAACCATCTGAGATGAACAAAAAAAAGCAGATTCTCATAACATTGCTATTGTTGGATACATTTCAAAGCGTATTTTCATGCACCTGAATTTTGGGACATTTTTGTAATTCTTGAGGGATTTATTTTTATATTTTTGTCCTTAGTTATTCATTTTTAATGCTGTGATGTATTATAACATGTCTATCAAATTTATCATGGCTCAAATTGCAGGGCCTAAGCAACAATTTTTTTTGCCAAGTGAATGCAATGGAGAATTTGAAGCCACACATGCATCTTAAGTTTCGGTACAGTCCAAAATGCACATTAATCCTTGAATTTCATTTACTTTTTTAAAGGTCAAAGTTGGTAGCAACTTTATTCTATTTTTTTTATTTTGTTTTAGGGACTTCAAGTCATGTTAAAATTTTTTGAAGTGGTAGGTGAATTACCTCCTAATTCTATAAACATCTTAGGGCTTCATTAGACCTCAAAATCTTGATGTATAATTGTTGGGAGATAATTTTTCATGGGTCTTTGACACAGTTATGCACATCTGATAAATAGAGGCACTGACTGCCTATTTTACAGAAAAATTTTAAAGGATATTTGTATAGTGAAAAGACCTGGAAGGTAGTGTCTCTTTCTTAAAAGGCTGGTTTGCAAGCCTTGAGAAACAGAGATAGTGTCTCGCTTGGGACCAAAGGGCAGGTATGCTTACTGTCCAGTACAGTAAACTAACATCTCCCTCAAAATGTAATGGCCAGCATGCTTGTGACTATTGTAAAATATTCAGGTTCCCTTAACCCAGGGCTTCTCTGCTATAATGGAGCTCACTGCATGTGTGGGTTGTCACCTGGCCCTCTTCGTATTGCCCACTAGGAACTGGAGCTTGGGGAACTGGCAGAAGAAATGCTGATTCTAAGACTGTTGTTATTTTTCTGGGTAATAATGTCCTTTATCTCTGATTCAGGAGCCATGTAACTTCTGCCAGCATCCGTGAAATTATTTGAGTAACTTGTTATCTGATAAGTTAGACAAAATCAGAGACCCTTTACAGTTCTTGACAATATTGGCTACAGTTTTTGTGGATGTTTTAGATGATGGAAGACTATGGTCACTGTGTTCATTTTTAAATATAATTCCCAATGATGAAATCTGATGACACTTCAGGTGTATAGACCACTGATTTTTGATGACATTTAGTAAAAATCTTATAAAAGCCACAGGAATGAATGTAGACTATCATGCACATGCACATGTGTGTGTTTACTTCTGCCTAGGGGTCAGTATCAGGTAAACTGAGCAAAACGATTACAGTTTAAATTCTGCATTCAGGGGCACCTGGGTGGCTCAGTCGGTTAAGCGTCTGCCTTCAGCTCAGGTCATGATCTCAAGGTCCTGGGATCGAGCCCCGCATCGGGCTCTCTACTCAGTGGTGAGCCTGCTTCTTACTCTCCCTCTGCTGCCCCCCCTGCTTGTGCTCACTTGCTCTCTCTCTCTCTGTCGAATAAATGAATCTTAAAAAAAAAACAACAAAATAAATCCAGCATTCAGAAGTAGTAGTAATAATAATAATGGTCACTTGTGGTGAGCATAGTATAACATATAGAGTTATCTAATTACTATGTTACACATCTGAAACTAATGTAGCATTGTGTGTCAACTACGCTTCAATAGAAAAAAGAAAAATATCCATGTAAGTGGACTAAAAAATACATACATATACACATATAAATATATATATAGTAGCTAATGTTTAATGGGAGCTTACTATATATACCAGCTATTGTTCTAAATGCATTAATTTTATTAACTAATTTATGTAACTCCTATTCACTTGTAAGGTACACATTTCCTTTCAAAGCAACTAAAGAACCAGTTTTGTATTTTAGACAGAAGATACATAAAAAACGGAGCTTTTCCTTTAAGTTTTTTTAGAAACTAGAATTTATTCATATTTTGAATTAATATGTTTTCTAATATGGCAAGATAAGGTAGTAATTATTATATTTGAATTTCTATGAACCAAGTTTCATATATATAAATTTAGGTTTTTTTTTTAATCTTTTAGACTCAAGATTAAAATTTAAATGCAGTTGCAAAGTAAGGCTAGCACTTAAAATAGAGACAGTGTATAAAAACTCTCAGAGTGTTTTGGGATTTTAGATTGTGTGTTTTTGTTTTTTGTTTTTTTTAAAGTGGAAATTTTAATTGTATCCTTCAGTGATTGAAATGAAATTCAAATATTTGACATTGGTTGACAAACTCTTATGTAGGTTTGATTAGACACTGTATATCACCCAGGTATCAGTGTACATACTTTTAGGGTAGAGTAAGCATTTTATACCTTGTAAGGTTCATTAGAATGATTTGGACAGTTCCTCTGGGGTTTTGGCCAATGACTTCTAACTACATAGTTAGCAGGTGTCCCAGGTCAAACTGACATGCAATTTCTAACAGTCATTCTGCTTCTTTATATATTTAAAAATCTGAATGGATTTCTACTCATTTCTGAGGGTATGTTGACCATCACATCATAGATTTAACATGAAGTCTGGGAATATTTTTCTTCAGTATACTCTGTCTCAAGGCAAATAGGCTATGGTCAACATTTCACTATTTTTCTTTGATTTGGTCTTGTAGTAGTAAAAATCACCCTTATGTCCATAGGACATCACAAAACTTCATAAAGTTCTATTTATATCATTTAATTTTTATATATTTCTCTTTACCACATTTTTAAGAGTGGTAAGGAAAACAGAATGCAAAATTATAGTATCTAAAATTTTGACACTATTTTAGGAGACTGGGAATCTTAAATTTTGTTTTTAGCTTTCCTGCATTCAGAGCAGAACATTCTTGGAGATTGTCATAATTACATTCAAATTGAGGGCTAAACATACTAAATATATTGTATTCTCTATACTATGTGCATATAGATGTGTGTGTATATGTGTGTGTGCATGTGTGTGAATCAAAATTTTTTTTAGTTTTGTGTTTGAAGTGATACCAAAATTAATATAACTTATTGTTTCTAATCTTCATATACATTTAAAAAGAGGAACCATTCACATTTATAAACAAATACAATAATCAACTAATAACTTGTGTTTTTCTTTTTAAATGGATCAAATCCATGTTCCTCTTATATTACATATCACAGTGAGCTGTTTTATGGTAGTAAGATATTTCCTTTTATAACTTAGGGTTTGATCAGAGACCAGAACTTGTAAGAGTGATGTTAAAAAGGATTTTATTACAGAGATTTGACCTTATACAGTTGTGGAAGATGGTAGAGAAATCTATGGATTTCTGGAATCTATTGCCTCTGAGTCAAGTAATGATCCTGAACTTTTTGTAAGTCACCAGGATTGGCATTAGGGAAGAAAAGCTCCCATCAAGTGGGAAGAGCAAGGACAGACTGAATCCCGCAAGGATAAACTGGGACCCACAAGGGCAAACTAGAATCAGTGTCTCTTTCACTACCTCCAACTTCGATGACTTGGCCAACCTACAGAAGAAGCTGGTATTTTTTGCTATGGAGCTGCACAAGTTCCAGGACCAGGTCTTACAGAAGTTAACAAATAAGAACTGGTAGAAGGTGAAGGAGCTGCAGGCCCAGATGCTGCCCCATGTTAACAAGGTGGCCAGCAAATGAGAACAACTTTGAGAATTTTATGGTTGCAGTTCAACTTCTGCCTTCTACATCTCGTGCAGATTTCTTTTATGGCTAATCTTAACTAGGTTATGGGAAAGAGAATTCTAGGAAATGTAGTTCCAGCTTATCTAAGTTGACACAATATAGTTCTGCTACAACTATTAAACAATTGCTGTATTTGCTGTTTGACTGACAGTGATTTATGCCATGTACCACTTTGATGAAAAGACTGATTATAATTTATAGTCCTCCACACTTGGAAGACTGGAATTTCATGAAAATTCTAATGAGCAAAATATAATTTCCCTTTGTAACAAAAATGGGTACAGATTAATATTCAATACCAATTTTATTAAATCCACCTCTCCTTACATCAAGTATGGGCTTAAACTCCGTTATTTGTCCTTAAAAGGAAGGAACAATTCATTACTGAGTTCTCGAGTTCTCGCCCAAGTCATCCCACAGTATAGTGAATGGTGTGAGAGCTAAGCATATATGGAAGTATTCACGTGAAATACACAGATGATTTCTTATTTTAAGAATAAGTTAACAGCTACTGATTGATTAATAAGTTCTAAGGAGTTATGCTAAGTACTTTTTACTATATCATTAATCCCAGTTTTAGTTGAGGAAACTGAGACTCAGAGATCCTACGTAACTTTCTGATAGTCACACAAAAAATGAAAAATGTTTCCTGAATAATTCTAACCCGTGTCTGACTAAACTTTTAAAGTATCAGATTAATACCTACATGTTATTCCTATTTTGTTATTATTATTTCATTACTTTTGCTCTATTTAGTTTTTTTTAAAGTTTGTTTGTTTATTTATTTATTTATTTAAAGTGATCTCTATACCCAACATGGGGCTCAAGCTCATGACCCTGAGATCAAGAATTGCATACTCTTCTGACTGAGCCAGCCGGGTGCCCCTATATGTTTTTCTTAAATTCTCTGAGAATGTCTTTTCAAATGTAAATGCCTATCTTAGAAAAACTAACATCTTTATAAAATATTAATAAATATAAACAGATTTTAAAATTCTAAAGTTCTAAATTTTCGTTATATTCAGAAATTATTTATAAAATTAATGTAATACCTATGCACACATATATCTATGTGTGTATATACATATATAGTAATATAGATTATATATTACATATGAATTATTATAAATGGCCAAGAAGTCTCCATTTATTAGAAGATACGCTAAGAGAACATTTTATATTATTAACTATGTAACAACATTTAGTACTTTGGACAGTAAGTATTACAACCAAAAATTTTTACTTTTCATATTAGACAAAGCAGAACATTGTGTAGAAGAGAGAGATACGTGAATGAAATCAAACATTCCTCTAAAATCTGGATTTCATTTTTATTTCTCCTTCCTCATAGCTGTATCTCATAAGTGATTGAAGATGCAGTTCATCTCCTTATTTGAGTACTAAATTCTATTATGATAAAGCTTATATGTTAGAATTAAATATGCCAACTAATTCTATCCACAGTAAATCTCTTTAGATTCTAACTCTACCTACTTGGTGTAAATCATGGACTTAGTCGCTTTAAGGCATAAGCACTAAATACTCAACATGTTGCATAAAATTGGAAACCACATACTATTGATGAAACCAGAATAGGGATTTTTGACTACTTCAATAGTTCTCCTGGTTTGGCAGTAAAATATTTAGGTTGGTTTCATGTAATATTTTACCATTCTATGCATTCATTTGAATATATGGTAAAGAAAGGTTATGCTAGGTGCATATTATGGACCATTCACAATGAAATAACTCCAATGAATGGTACAAATATGATAATTAACTAGATTGATAGCACAATATAAAAGAAAATATAAGCTAAAATGTAGATATCATTGGTTTCTCTGGTCCATATGGAATCTCAAAGTGAAATAGCTTAAAACTCCTTTAAATAGTGGAAGAGAATTGTACTGGGCAACTTTTGCTAATACCATGTTCTGTATATGGTGCCAGTGTGTATAGTCCTTTTGACCTAGTTTGAAGATTTCAAGTAATTTGAAAGGAAAATGTTTATAGAATCTGAATCAGTATTTCTAGAACTTCAAACAAATCGTCAATCCTGAGGTGAAAAATCAGTCAAATGGGGCACCTAATTGAAATGAGCATTGAAATAAAATGATTTGGAACCCTGTGTAGGAGTCTTCATTTAGTCTATCACATCATTCAAGCTACTTTAAAATTTATTTTTCAATTACCATAGTTTTAAAGATGTTATAGCTCATTAATATTCATTAATATGAATAGGCTCACAAACTTAAATAGTGAAATAATGCCAATTTTGTTGTCCTAGTTCAATCATTATTTAAAATTCTCTGGGGGCGCGTGGGTGGCTCAGTCACTTAAGCTTCGGATTCTTGATTTCAGCTCAGGTCATGACCTCAGAGTTGTGAGATGGAGCCCTGTGACTGGCTCTGCACTGAGCGTGGATCCTGCTTAAGATTCCCTCTCTCCCCTCTGCACCCCCCCCCCCACTGGCTTGCACACACATTTTCTCTCTCTCTAAAAAAAAAAAAGAGAATTCTCTGAGATGAAAACAAAACAAAGCATTAAGGTGGGCAGGTCAAGTGGTTTTATTATTCTGTCGTTCTTCTTGATAGTTAAGGTGAAAACAGGAGTGCCTGGACGGCTTGGTTGGGCATCAGACTCTTGATTTCAAATTGGGTCATGATTTCAGGGTTGTGAGGTTGAGCTCCAGTCCTGCTGGAGCTCAGCAGGGAGTCTGCTTGAGCTCCTGTCCCTCCCCCGCTCCAGCGCCCACTTACATGCTCACATACGCTCTCTCTCAAATAAATAAATAAATAAATATTTTTAAAAAAATAGTGAAGGTGAAAATGTCTCCGAAAGTGGACAGAACAGCCCACTCACCATACCATAAGGTGGATGAAATTCCAGGTCACAAATTCAACATTAGATGGCTAATGTAATTAGAACACAGTTAAATCTTAGTTTTCTTACATATGCTTCTTTGAAGAAGAGATATCTAACATCCTTTAATGAGTCCTAAGGTAATAGGAAGACATGACTATGGATGATCTGGTCCCACCTGTAATAGCACAGTGTTAAAAGGAAAAAAAGACAAAACATTATTGCTAGTTAAGTACGGAACAGCTTAAATAGAGAGAGGGATGAAGTGAGTGACAGGAACAATCTCACGGATTACTGCTTTGGCACGAAGACTCTAGTATTCAGCCAGCTTGCCAAATAAATTGACCAGAGAAAAAGAAAGTCAACAGATTAACTTCAGGAATTAAGCTTATTAATGGATTTCCATGCAAAAATGTATCCACCCATCATGATAGGAAAAGGATTCCTTTGCTTTCCCAGATGGTAGATTATACATTAAAATATTTCTACATAAACTACTGAGGGGTTAGAGACTTTTTTATTTTAAATGAATGTTCACTGACCTGAGGCAAGGCTATACTATACCCATTCATTTTGGGCGGATTTTTATTTGAACCAGAGCAAGTTGTTTGATTTAATCATGAACTGAATATATTTGAATAGAACTGTTCATCTTTACAGCCTTCTCTCCTCTTTTCTCTTATTTAGAGTAACATTTCACTGCTCCATCCATAATTTAAGAACATGCAAGGAGGTAATTGGAATTGGAGGTAAATTACATTATTTTGTAGAAAGTATAATTATCGGAAGTTAGTTAAAAACACCTCAATTCTGTTTTAATTTTCATGCACGGAGCAGTTGTTTTGACAGATGGATGGACTTTATTTTTGTAACCGTCCGGGAAAAGTCTGCGTAACATAGTCTAATCAGTGCTACATATTTGTAATGTTTGTTTTTGAATCACCGTGCATTTGGCTCCTATATCTTTTCTCTGGGGGTAGACATTTTCTTTCTAATTTATTTTTCCAGGCTAGTATCTCTTTTGTGTAATTCCTCTATCAATTTGATCTGAAAGCGCTAGAAACCTTTAAAAAGTAAGTGCAAGTGGTTTGTCACTAGGGATGATGAATCATTGTTCCTCAGGTGTGGCCTTGGGGTTTACTGGTTTACTACTGCCTTTGCTTTTACTTCTAGGCAAAGTTAACAATTTATAATGCTGTGGGTCTGGAGTACATTTCAGTAAAATAAGAGGTCAGTATGGTTGCTTGATTCTCGGGAAGCCAACTTGTTGCTAAACTTGTCTGTATATATCAACTTAAGTTTCAAAAAGGATCAAGATTTGAAAAATGAATTCATTTTGAACTGATTACATTTTCTTTATTGCGTTGTAAATCCGCCGGTGCTGAGCAAAGCAGTGCAGTAGTTTAATGCCAAAAAGTACATTACATTCTAAGTTTTAAGAATCGTCACGGTTCAAGAAAAGGTCAGAATCACTCTTCCTCTGTCTCCTTAGAACAGAAATGTGTGAAGTGTGTTTCCTTTTTCTGCCACGCTTCCTTCTTTTTTAGAGGAATGTCCAGGCTGCTTCCAAATAAAATGAATATCCTGTTTTGGAACATTTAAAAAATAAATAAAAAAAAAATAAAAACCACCACACACACACACACACACACACACACACACACACAAACAAACCCTTGTCAGCAACAAGCTAGAGAATGAAGGCAAATGAATGACAGAATTGATACTCTTTTATGTAGGTTTTCTGTTTTAAAGAACAATCCTTACTAACAATGCTTCTTTCAAGTTTTTGTTCTTCTCTGTCCAGTACTTTTAATTCACTGCTTCTTTGCAGCTATTTTTTTAACCAGTTTTGAAACTATTTCATTCAGTTTCTTTGTTTCATTTCAAATGTCTTAGCCTACTCTTCAAACCTAAGAAATTTCTCCCCATTCTATTTGCATCAGCCTTCACTTCAAAATAATATTGAGCTAGCCCCCGGGCATGGCAGCAATACAACCTGCTTGCCAGCTAGGAGAGTTCACTGGGGAAATGAACGGGATCATTCCAGGCCTTAGGCCAATAGGGTGGGTCTACTCCGTTTGTAGCGCAGGTAGACTCTGTTATCAGTATTCTCAGTAGAACCTTGAGCTGCGTTTCACAGCTATAGTCAGTCCTATGACTGTTTTTTTCCCCATCAGCTCTGTAGAGGGATAGCTGTCATACTATAGTGATGCTTGACAGTTAATAGAGAACAAAATTATGATACTCAGTGTAGCTCGATTCCATGGTTTTCAAGAACCCTGAATTTTTAATTATTAATTATTGCTAATCAATTGCCAATCTATAAGAGATATGAACTCACAAATTCTGTGATCTTAGGATTCATAACAGTTGCAGATATGACATGAGTCTTCATTTGTGTTCACAAGTATCCGTGCTCATAAAATATTTCCTCTTTTTTATTGTGGAAAACTAGGATCCATTCTCAGATTTCTAGGATGTTCTTAGGTATTACTAATGGGATTAGAGAATTTGAATTTGTATTCAGAATTGCATGCATATCTTTAAAGGCATGGCAGACAAACTGAAACCCTGTTCTTTTCTAAAATGAACAAGACATCCATCTGGTTCTGCCACTATTATTTATTAGAATATTCGTTTGCTTACCAGTATGTATGCAGCCAGTTTCTTGGTTTCAACATATGGTGCCAGAACTGGTTATTTATAATCATGACTGCTATAAGATTGAGTCCACAATTAGGGACGGCTGTCTTTATGTGAAAGCAGAGTATGTGGCCACCTACATGTTTCAAAAAAGGGGGTGCTGTAAAACATTTTCCAGAAAATGACTTCTTTGCAAATGACTGAATATTCTTTAAAGTACAAATAAATCCTTTGGGTAAGAGTCATGAATGCCTCATTTGTAAATGAGTTTATCAGATGTTTCCCTCTCCACAACCTTTTTCCTCCGCCTAGACATTCATGCCCTTGCCTCTTGGGAGGAGAGAAGCTGTTAGAGAATGGGGAGTTCATTGTTGAGAGTCTTGAAAGTTAGGTTTTAT
Source organism: Ursus arctos (assembly GCF_023065955.2). Taxonomy (NCBI): domain Eukaryota; kingdom Metazoa; phylum Chordata; class Mammalia; order Carnivora; family Ursidae; genus Ursus; species Ursus arctos. The sequence goes on along the minus strand of NW_026622985.1, from coordinate 26,426,867 downwards.
CTGTTTCATCTCAGTGTAGCTTTAAATATGAGTGAGATCTATATACTCTTCAAGTTAGGAAATTTTTCTTGATAGCAACTTGCAAAAATTGATTTCAGAGCTTATTTTTGTATGTTAAAATGCTTTACCAGACAAAAAAGTCAGGATCGAAGTGGCAAAACAGTGGTAGAAAATAGATGTTTATTTTAGTTACTCCTCTAAACTACTCAGCCCGTGTTACAAAAGTAATGGGGAATCATAACTAGGAAGTTACTTATTTTACCTTAAATTGGTTTACTTCACGTTTGGGACAGTGTATTTATAGGACATCCATCGGTCTCATCCTAGAAAAATCAGAGATGATGAAAAGCAATTATTTGAATTTAAATAATAATTATTCTGCTCAAGTTTGGTTGTCTGCTCCTTATTTTCTGGGGACATAGAGGTAAAACCAAAATAATCAGCTGCAAACACAATATATAAACGTCATGTGGAAATATACTTACGTTATTGTAACACCTCAGTTATAAACTCTGACAATGAAAGTCCAAATGCTTTCTGAGCTTTCATTTGAAAAGTCACATGTCACAGAGGTGAATTTGGGAGTGTTGTACACTTAGAGGTGCTGGGATCAACGCAGTCTTCTATTATGTTTGCCAGCCTTGTTGTAATATAGTCTGCTTTTCATCTTTATCTGCATATCTAGTTATGTATTTGGTTCTTATTTCCAAATGTTTATAGGCAAAAACACAAAATTAGTGAGGACAGTCTATGATCAATAGCAAAATAATTTTCAGTGAACTTATTTAGCACGTGAATATACATTTGACTATTTTCAAAATGGATCTTATGCATTCCATGATGAACTCATATTTTATACTGATATGTATTCAATTTCTAAGATTTGTTATATGGTTAACAGACCATAACATATCTATATTTTAGTTCATTTAATAATATGGACAAACAATAGAAAAATAAGCCCTAAAAATGTTGTGAAAAGGACACAAAAGAAAAGAAATCTGTTCAAGCATGCCTCGCATCCTGGAGGATCCCTCAGTCATGCAGACTGTTAGAACTCACTGGTTTTCCTTTTGTTTTACAGAAAGAATGTGCTAATTTCATCAAGGTGCTTAAGGCTTATAATCAGACTCACTTGTACGCCTGTGGAACGGGGGCTTTTCATCCAGTTTGCACCTACATTGAAATTGGACATCATCCTGAGGTAAAGCTGGCTTTTTAAAAAAATGGTATTTGTCCATGACCCTTTCCTATTCAAATGCTTCATTACTAATTTCTTCAGCTCATTTAGCTTCTGGTTCGCTATTCAGTGGGATCTACTTCAAATTCAAATGCTGTTATTAATTTTAATCTGTGAATGTGAAAAGAATGAGACCATCACTCAGCAATAACTATGGAACAGGAGGAAGGAAGGAAGAAAGCATTACTTTCACCCTGGTTTACAGAGTCCAACCCATTTTGCATGTGCAGCAGATGTCAGCAGGCTGAATGTGTACTGTTACCTCCTTCATTTGTATATTGCCAGCTTTCCCCTCCATTTCCATCCTCAGCCAGAAGTGTCTGCCACCCCAGTTGTTTTTTTCTGCCTAGGGTTTAAGGAAGGATGCCATATATGTGCACAATGATCTGATCTCATGTTTGGCCTAAATTACTCACATTTGTGTTTTTGCTTAGTTTCTGTATTCTGAGCTATAATTTTAGCAGTATGGAAAGGAAAAAGAAATGTTTCTTTAATTTGTTGTACATAAAGGATGTTTTAGTGAGGAAATTAAAGTTAGGTAAATTTAATTAAAACTAGAGATTTAGGGAAATATTTAAAGGAAAACTTAAGAGTACTGAAAGCAGTTCCATGAATTGGGCATACCAGTAGCCTTCAATTATAAGCTGTTTTATAATTTTTTGGCACAAAATGCCAAGAAGAACAAAAGCATTCTTGTGAAAAAATCATTTGTGACAGAATTTTCTTTCAAATTGGAATTTGGAAATACTCAACAAATAAAGGATTTGTTCCCCAAATATTTCTGAAATCCTAAAGATAAAATATAATTTATATGTTAGCCACTTTTTTTATAGATTCTCTCCCTAAATTTTCTTAAGGTATCTCAAATTAATACAAAAATGTTCTTTCAACTGAAAGGCTTAGAAATCAGAACAGTTTGTGCTATAACTTTTTTGTATAAGGAAACACCTTAGAGACTGTGTGGTTTCTAGACTAAACACAATTATTATTACTTTACTGATGATCCTGGAAAGATTAAAATACTTCCCCAAGTCTCACCAGTGCAGGCATTTGCTCCTCATCAGCCTGTTCCCCCTGTGCCTCCTCCCTCCTCTCCGATACAAGCATGTATAGTATACTTGCTGAAATACCCAAGAGTTTGAAGAAAAACTAACTTAAAGAAAAGGCAGTTCTACTTAAATTACTTGTTTCATATTGATGAAATTAGAAATAATTTCCTGCACATGGTCCAGGAGACTTTGTATGCTTAACTTTTTAGCACCTCCTGGATAAATCTCTCCCTCTTTGCTTCCTTCTCAGCTATTCCTATGGTCAGGCACCCCCAGAATTAGGCCTGGGGTAATTGCCCCACTATTCTGTATTTGGGAGAAAGCTCTAGAAAACTTCTTCCATATCATATTGTACTTTTTTTCAGTTTTTCAGGGATCATGCTGTACAGGGCAATGGAATCAGGAGAGCTGAGCTCCTAGCACAGGTTAATAGAAAAGACATGGGCTGTGGGGTCTCATCCGGCTTCTGATCTTGTTCTACAACTTACTAGCTTTGGAGCACTGGAAAAATTCCTTAACTTCTCTGAGACTCTGTCTCATAATATATAAAACAAAACTGAAAAGAACCCCTTTGATCTTCAGTGTCCATATATTGTAAATGGGAGGTTGACTCCAACTGCCTTCCAACCCTCATAGTAAGGGCATGACCCACTGGCATTTTTTGTTATAGAAACTCAAGGAGTTCTAATCCCATCATTGTTAAACATGTGTCCTATGTCCCGGAGCGCAGGGATTTTGTCTGACCTCAGCTGGGACTAGATGCTTGATCCGGAACAAGCTACTTATTTTCTTTGTGTCTCTGTTTATGTATGACTGTCGTGAGAGTTTAACATTGTCTAATAGGTAGTAGGTACTGAAAAAAATGTCAGTTATCATTTTTAAAATATAAATCTACATTTCAGACTGTTGCTGTCTTTCATGTTAGTAATTGCCACCTTGTACCTCACTTTATCAGATATTATAAATTACTGCCCTGGGCTCTCCTCTTTACCAGGTGATTCTTGCAATTATCTTAATTTCCTTCATTTTTAAATTTAAAGCTTAGATGATTTTGATGGCCATTTAAATTAAAATACCATATCTTGTTCTTGTATTTTTATCATTTTCCCCCAAATATTGTTTTTTTTTTTAAGTCTATCTGAAGTTGCTGTTAAGTAGAGTTCACAGCATATTTCCTTTGTAATTCATCAACTATTAATTGCTCCCTGTATGGGTGAGTAAGGGAAAGGAGAGGTATAGGTTCTGGAGCCAGGCCATTTACCCAGGAAAATTAAATAAATAAATAAATAAATAAATAAATAAATAAATGCTTCCCTTCTAATCTCCTTTGAGGTAGGATTATTAGGATGCAGATATTTTCCCAAGATTCTGAAACAGAGCTTTTGAGAGAGGTCCTCCTTCAGAAGCTCAATGATCTTGATTTGCATGGCAGCTATACATTGGGAACTACTGTTCCAGACTCTTTAGGAGGTCAGAGGAAAGATGATTATGCAGTCATCTGGGGGAATTTGGGACAGTCTAGACAGTCCATCTAGGAAATTCTGGAAAAGGTATTATCAAGATAGCTTGTCTAGACAACATAAAATTTAATTTTCTAATGCTTAAGTTACCTTAAGAGAGAATCTGTTTTAAGTTGATCTATACTGGTATTTAAAATCCTACCCTTGGATTTAGACGGTTGTGCTGTTTGTGAAGTTGAGAAGAAGGGAGAAGATGTGCTTCATGCCCTTAGGAAAAGAATGACAGCAATGGAAAGACTGGAAGAAGAGGCTATAACAGGATTGTTGGATTTGCTGTCATGAAATTTGAAACTTTTACTTATAAGGATGGCTTTTCATATAAAACTAGGACATATCTTTGTCCTATATTCTAGTTTATAAGTAGCACGAATACTTTGCTGTTACCTGCCTTACACTACATAAAATAATGAAATAGTACCCTTTTTAAACCTCTGTCCTGCCTTTACAGATTACAAATAATTTCATCACACACAAAAAAGACATTTTGCTTTTCACTTTTATCATGGCCTTGGAGACATTTTAACATTCAGTTTTCTCTTTACAGTGTTATTTCTTTAAAATAACTCATTATCTTACGTTGAGTTCCTCAAATTGTTGAAACTCATTGTTAGAAAATGATACTGTGGACCTACCATTTCATACAACTGAATGCCACAGAAGTAGACATCACTTTTGAAGCAAATCAAGACTCCCTTTATTACTTAATAGCCACAGATCTTGTAGGAGGAAATTAACAATTCCTTTAAATAACGATAAACAGTTTGCAAAAAAAAAAAAAAAAAGAGAGAGAGAGAGAGAACCCTTGCTTAGTCTTCCAGTTATGACAATAGACCTTAATTTAGCCTCCTAGCATTTTAATAACAATATATACACTCTTGAATACTGTATTCCAAAACCTCTCTCTCCCTATAGTGACTGTCTTCTGACCACACACAGTATGTCATTGATTACTGTATTAAACAGATTTTCTGTTTCCTGTAGTACAATTGGGAATTGGTAGACCTATTAATTAACTCCAGTTCTATAAGATGCGTGTCAGTCAATCCTTGGGTATCTGCCAGTGGTACTTGACACTACAGATAACTGCCAGTGAGGTCACATACTTTATACACATGTGTGTGTTTATCTTAAAAATGCACGCAGAGTTCACAGAAGGAATGATTCAGAGCTAGAGTACAGATGAGTTTTGAGTTTAAGTTCTCAGCATCCATGCCATTCAAATGAAAAGTGTAAGTCATCCTTACGAGACAGAATATTCCCAAATGGCTTATGGTATATGGTATTTCCTCTTCAAATTTACATCTGTTAATAAAAAAAAAATGGATGAATTTAGGAGGAGTATAGCTTTTCAAAGAAGTCTCTGGATGTTTTCTCAAATTCCAAATGGGCCTTTTCTATATACTGGGCAGGAAATCTGAAGAAAGATGGACCCAGATGAGAGCTGGAAAATATTAACTCTATAAATACTCTCATATTGTCATGATCTCAATTTATGATAGAACCAAAGGGACATTAAGAAATGCAGTGAAGCTTAATGGCTATCTCCAAGGTCATTTCTACAATGACAACCAATATATCTAGATTAAAATAAAATGTTTTGTCTGGTTCTTCCCTTCCACCAAGAATAAGGCTTTGCTTTTATGCAAAATTTTGAATCAAATGCTCTTAGTTACAGTCTCCAAGGCCAAAATGCTATTTAAGTGGTAGTTAAGTGTTCTGTTGACTAATTTATACATCTAATCTAACCTTTTCTTGAATTATCTCTCTCAATGCATTATGCTGTTTACCCCAGCAGAGCCCAAGTTTATTTCTAAGAGGAAATACTAAAGCTGAGAAATTTAGATATCTTGGTAAAAAACAATGAGAAGTTACTTTTGGGCAGGTAACATCTTCCCATCTTTCTTACATTGGAGTCTGAATTTACTTTGTAGAAGGCTAAGTGAGGTGGAAAAAGTCAGGATTCCTTGGAGATTTCTTCTTGGCTGCTCATTATTATTTCCACCAGAGGCAGTGTGTTCCTCATTTGCACTACTAACTGAGCAAAATGTGGTTAGAGCAAGTCCATAATGGTTTCTAGGTTTCTCTTTCCTAATCTTTCAATGCTTGAATCACATTGGAGGGTAGACCTGTACAAGTTACCATCCTGAAGAAACAATACCACCATTTATATTGTAAATTAAATTTTAAAACACTCTGATGTTTGTATTTGAGAAAAAGCGTCATAGCATAGTTCATAGTTCATTCTTCTTCTTCTTCTTTTTTTTTTAAGATTTTATTTATTTATTTGACAGAGATAGAGACAACCAGCGAGAGAGGGAACACAAGCAGGGGGAGTGGGACAGGAAGAAGCAGGCTCATAGCGGAGGAGCCTGATGTGGGGCTCGATCCCATAATGCTGGGATCACGCCCTGAGCCAAAGGCAGGCGCTTAACGACTGCGCCACCCAGGCGCCCCCATAGTTCATTCTGAGTGAATTTAACAGCTCGGCAATATATTTTTCATTAGCTATTAACATTCTAAACTCCACGTATTAGCAAAGACAGTTTTTCAAAAGTAATTGAATTAGTAGCTAAGTGAGGTAGTAGGAAGACCTAAGTTATGATTAGAATCAAGACTAGAAAAGAAAAAAAAAAGTTTGCAAATGGTACAAAAAGAGTGAGAGAGTGACAAAAATCCCCCACCCCCTGTTTAAAATGTTCCAAATCACCATTTTATTTTTTCACTTGGTTGCTTTAAATATTTGATATGAAAACACCATAGTTATGATATTAATATACTTGGTTCAGTTGTAAAAAGGTTTTTTTTTTTCCTCATGATATTTCACTACATTTTAGTCCTAAAATCAATGCCAGATAAAAATGGAAATGTTAGCGTTCAATTCTTAACTTGTAGGGTATTTAGTTTCATGTTTTATCAGATCTGGTTCACCTTTTGTCAGAAAAATAATTTGTACAAAATTAAACAGTTTTCTAAAGGCCACCCATATTGATGCAATGACATCATTATGAATTACTTATTAAAAATCTTTATTATATATAGTACAGAGTTTCTGAATGGCATCTTCATTCACAATCAGTATAGATATAAAGACTAACTCATATACAACATATTAATCAAAATATTTTTCCTCTCATGAACTCTCAAAGACCTTGCATTTACTGGATCTAGCCTATCATTGGAGGTATGTATTACCCAAGTTACTCTTTCTGCTTTTTATGCCTTTTTTTTAATTGATTCCTCTGCACTCATTCCTCATATAATCTATTTCAAGGGGACATTTCTATCCATAAAAACTTTAATTTGTTTGTTACCAATGTTACATTTTACAGGAAACACACAGAGTAGTAGTACTAAACCCCATTGTCTGCTCACCTCCTTGGTCCATTTTTATCTTATGTTCCATTCTCCCTCCTCCACTATGACCCTTTCTTTGCCCTTGAACTCTGGTTGTGTGTTTTTCTTCCTTTATCTTTGTCTCCGTGCCTAAATTATTTTCTTTGGGACCAAACTTTAAGATAGTGGAAATACAGGTTAGATATATAGGTGAGAAAGGCATTAGTTTGATGTATTTGAAACTTAAGAAAAATAGCAGAATAGACTTCGGTGAATTTCCACAGATCAGAATGTATTTGCCTTCTCTTGCAATATGTTTCAAATGGGCATCAGCAAGTTATCTTGTAGAATTGTTGCAGATGGTTCACTTTGATGATAATCTGAAAAAATAATATAAGTACATTCTACATTATTTGGGTAACTGCCTCATAATCATGTAAAACCTTAAGAGTTTGTTTGCTTTGGGGCTCCTGGGTGGCAGAGTCCTTAAATGTCTGCCTTCAGGTCAGGGCGTGATCCCGGCGTTAAGGGATCGAGCCCCACATCAGGCTCCTCCGCTATGAGCCTGCTTCTTCCTCTCCCACTCCCCCTGCTTGTGTTCCCTCTCTCGCTGGCTGTCTCTATCTCTGTCAAATAAATAAAGTCTTTAAAAAAAAAAAAAGTTTGTTTGCTTGAGGATTATGATCATGTGAGTGCCAAGAACACTCCTTTAATTTTCTTGGGCTAATGAGAAAGAAACGAAGGTTAACTTGATATGCAAATGATGTATTCCTGCCAAGGATAGGCCAAAGTAAGGTCGGAGTGGGCTGTGTGAAGGAAGTTTTTGCTGTGGTTGAAGTAGAGAAAAGTGGTTAGAAAATTAAACCATCCCAGAGCATAGAGGAGAGTTGAACTACTGGGCCCAAAGACTGTAGCTTTTAGACATTAGAACTATTTCATATTGCAAGAAGGTATTTACTTTTTAGAATACACAATATCATTGTCACATTGCATTACCATTGCTAATTTTTAATTGTATTTCTTTTCTAGTTTTGTTGGTACTTAATTTTAATCACAAAAAACATATAGTTCTACAAATTTACTTACTGTTAGATGATATATGATGGAGGGTGACTCTGACAGCACACTAAGAAGATACCTTGTGGTAGCTTTTAAGCAGATAGTGTTCGCTGTTCCCTACGTTCACATCTGAGGACGCTCTACTTGCCCTAGTGTAATGTCCCCTGGTATAGGGCTCCTCATGGTTCTCAGCTGCTCCAGATGTAACACATGTGGTCAATTTGGACAGGATGAGAGCTGCAAAGTAGAAATAACAAAGGCTGGTGATGAGAATCAGTGCGAAGTGATGAGAATAGGACTGAGGTGAAAAGGAAATGAGAAAACCAGAACTTCTGGAATACAAGTTTTATTTATTAAATAGATTTGAGGGTGTACTAGGAAATAATGGAGGCTTAACATTTATATCTTGGGTTTTTTAGAATTGTAGCTACAGTTCTGCTCACTTGCTACAATCAATGCCCAAGTGATATTGGAAGCAGTTTGTATTCAGATGACTGATTCAATAGAGATAAAACTGACTTTAAAAAATATAGGAAACATTTTTCCTAAGCAAGGTCCTAATAATAATGGTGAGGAATATAAGTACAAATGTCTGCCCCCCAAAGAGCTAACATATATGTAAATATCTAACTTCACCATAGGCGAAAACATCAGTAATAATAATAGTTATACTCCCAATAGCAAACAGCTATTGAACAATAAACATATGGCCTGGGATGGCTGCTTTGAATGTGTTACCTCCTCCAGTCTTCACAAAATCTGATAAGCTAGGTACTCTTGGATTCTCATTGTACTGTTGAGAAAGTTAAGGTTTTCATGGGTATTTTGGGATGTACTTGAGGCAAGCATCCTATTCAGTGGTTTGTGTCTGAATCCACAACCTGTTCCTTTAAAAGGAAGTACCAGCAGCATGCAGGGAGAGAGAAGGGTTAAAATCACTAATTCTAATTTAAGGGATTAAATTAGGTATTTTTGTGTTGTATTTATTATATTTTAAAAATAATGTGTGCCTTGTTTCAACAAGGTGATGACTGTAAATAAGGGGACTTCATGAAGTGAACAAAGATGTTCACATTAGCTGAATTTAGAAAAATGGGTGGAGTATTGATGGATGTGGAAGATAGTAAAGACTACAAGGACAGAAAAAAAGGACAGAGTCATAAATGCTGAAATGACAAATATCCCAGTGTGCATAGAGTATAGTGATTTCAAAAAAGGAGGCTGGAAAATTAGGATCAACTTGAGTTTGCTGAAGTAGTCAAGAGCAATATCAATGTTAAGAAGAGACTACTATTATTTCCATGATTGGTTTTGAAATGTATTTTTGTGTTAACATATTTTTGGTGTAAATATGAATGGGTGGAGGTACAGGGTTGATGAATGGACATTTTGATACATTTTGAGACTCTAACAAACGTTGAGTAGTGTGACATGATGAGACCCTGAACTAGTATTGAGAGAAAGATACTGAATAATATTTAAAATTCTCATAGGAAAACAAGAATAAAAATAATACCCAAATCTCAGAAGCCACTAGGTAAAATACAACTAAGAGGGCAATGTTTAGTTTCCCAATTCTTTTGTGATAATTAGGCAGAGAAGTTTTGTAGCATATCGTGGTTCATACACCCTCAATTTTCACTTCTAAGTCTACAACTATGTTGAATTTATGTTGTACATGAAACATTAAGCTATTGTATGCAAAGTTACGTGAATTTCTCACCCATACTGTATCACGAAAGCATGCTTTCTCCGAGCTTGTAAATCCAGAGAATGCTATTTTGTGTAATGCATATGTGAAAGCAATTCAAACACACTTTGTTTAAAAAATTAAAAAACAAACAAAAAGCAACTAACAAAAAGAAATAAGATATAACATGTAGTACTCAGAAACAATGATTTTAATGAAAAATCAGGCTTTATTTTTAATTTCATTATTATAGCTTATACTGATTCTGTGAAATTTTTATGCAAATGATACACCTGATTTATCCTTTGTTATTCTGTTCAGTTTCTTTCCTGCTATAACTACTCCCCATGATTTTTTCATTATGTTTATTACCATTAATGGCTGTCTTTATCGGGTTGCCCGATGGCTTTATCAGTATTATAGCATTTGATTTTCACAACTTTGTGATAGAAGTGTTAACTCCATTTTTCAATTTAGGAAACAAAATTTCAGGGTCATATAACAACATACCTATATTATCACACAACTGGTAAATCTGTTGTCATAACCATCATAACATGTGGCGTTTCTGGTGACATAAATCTTTTGTCTGATATTGTACCACCTATATCTTACTGGAATGATGCTATGCCTTTTTTGTTTTAGGTTTTTTATTGTCATAAGAATACTTAACACAGGATCTAGTCTCTTAGTGCCTTTTTAAGTGCATGATTCAGTATTGTTAACTGTAGATACAGTGTTATAGAGGTCATCTCTGGAATTTAGTCATCTTGCATAACTGAAACTTAATACTCGTTGAGCAGCAGCTCTCCATTCCCCCCACCCACACCCCCTGGCAACCGCCATTGTACTTTCTGTTTCTGTGACTTTGACTATTTTAGATTCCTCATTTAAGTGGAATCAGAGCATTTGTCATTCTGTGATGGCTTATTTTACTTAGCATAATATCCTTCAGATTCATTCCAGCTTTATTTGAATAGCTAAGATATAGAAACAACCTAAGTATCCACCAACAGATGAAAGGATAAAGAAAACGTGGTCTATACACACAACAGAACATTATTAAGTCTTAAAAAAGAAAGAAAGCCAGCTGTATTCAACAACATGTACTACAGGTTCATTAATACTCCGGTCTAAACACTCTCAAAATATTAAATCTCAAATAAAACTAATTACAACTTGAATTATTAGGAATGTTCTTGAAAGAAACGTTAAGTTCTTTGTATTAAAAATGTGACAGTACCTGTCAAGTTGGTAAAATTTGATGGCAGTGGCAAATTCATGGAGTCCTTTAAAGAAAATGGTAGTAATATAATCAGGAGTCATGTTTCAGTAAAAGAAGTGCTACGATAGCTCACAGGAACACTTTCTTTCTTTCTTTTTTTTTTTTTTTAAAGATATTTATTTATTTATTTGACAGAGAGAGAGACAGCCAGCGAGAGAGGTAACACAAGCAGGGGGAGTGGGAGAGGAAGAAGCAGGCTCCCAGCAGAGCAGGGAGCCTGATGCAGGGCTCGATCCCAGAGTCCTGGGATCATGCCCTGAGCCAAAGGCAGACGCCCAAAAACTGAGCCACCCAGGTGCCCCCACAGAAACACTTTCTGTTTCTACTAATTCTCTATATAATCTAGATATTGAGCAAAGATAAGCAAAATGTACCTACTCATGCTTCCGCTCAGACACACCGGGGAGTGGTAATGTGTTTTATAATCTAGGAGAGTTGTAATTCTTTCTTACTCAAAAGGGAAACTAGGAATCTGTAGCACTAATAGCAATATATTTAAAGTAGAATGCTTAAAATATAAAAAAAATAAAAACGAGTTTTGCAACTCTTCATTTAAAGTTAGCAGTGAAACATGTCCTTTTCCTTTTTCTTGATATTTTAGTTATGTACTATTTCAAGAATATTGAAAAGTCTGGATGCTGATATATTTAGAATTTTAGATTCTCTAATAAACAGAAAATATGTAAATTTATATGGCATACAAATTATCAAATAACAGAAGACTGTCAGTCATCATTCCATGTTTCTTAATATAAATGGGCCTTATTAAGCGATTTCTGCCTATGAAGATACTGGAATATTAATGTACTAAAAAACTACATTTTTTACTCAAATTTAATTTTGTGCTTAGGAGTATTTAGAAATCCCAGCTAGAACAAATGAATTTAGAGAAATGTATATTTATATGAAGGTACATCCTTTAATCATTGCCTAAAAAATTGAATGGCATAGGCCTTAAAATTGTATTTAACACAATTATTGGTATCTTTGCATATTGTGCTATTATACATTGGTAATTTAAATCCATTCCTGTATAAGGGATAGAAACTGTGGTATCAGTGCCTCAGTACAGCTTTGAGATTTGTTACATTTACATGCAGGAAATACATTGTTTCAATTTGTCAGAAATCAAACTGTATAGAATGACTACTTTCCATTTTTATTTTATTTTTATTTTCCAGTCTGACATTTTAATTCAATTTTGCATCTTTGTTCACTGAAAGCAATCTCAGGAATTGCTGAGTGGTTAAAAAGAGAGTCTAATGGGATCTAAAATCAATTCACAGGTCTGTCACTGATTCATTGTGTGACTTTTGCTATCACTGAAATGACAGTAAATTGGTGTCCTCAAAATTTTCGCACCTCAAGATTTCTCTTGTGATAAAAAAATACTTACCTAATACGCATTATGCATATTCACTTAAGAAAATAGGTTAGTGATTAAGTACAGAGCTAGCTTCTAGTTCAGCAAGTTACTTCACTGCAGATGATCACAAAGCTTTCTACAGAGGCTAAATGGCTGAATCTCTCTAATGTTGCAAATGGGGTTTTGTATACATGCCAGGGTTCAAGCTCCTTTTAAGTGCTTTCATCCTGGCAAACTTTTCTTCTTTTGATTTACATTTTGTTGGCATTTAATAGCTGTCTTACCTCATATTTAAATTGCTTAACCTGGAAAGGATGGATGCTTAGTGTCCCACATTTACTTGCCCTTTGCTGGCCTAAATCTTGGAGGCAAATGTAAGATTTGTGGTAAGGAATACCTTGTCTTTGTCTTATGGCATGCTAGATACCAATTCTAGGTAATGCCTTGACACTACATCAAATTTTTGGTAAGAGCAATATGGAATTTTTTAAAAATTCTGCCTAAAATTATACAGTCTCTTAGACATATGTAAAAATCTTTTTTTTTTTCTTCCTAGAATGGGGTGTAGTAACTTATCTGACAGATGACTAGAAAAAGATTATGTAAATGATAAGCAAAATATAACCATTTTTACAACACAAATGTCCAGAAAACTAGAAGTGAACTGACATACCCTTGTTTAGAAAGTACGTCAGAGGCAATTAGTAGTTTCCAAAGTTTTGATAAAAATCGACTTCAGGTAAAATGAAAAAAAAAACAAAATGAAATGATGTGTTTGCTGTATGAATGACAAAAAATTTAGTCACATTTATTTTTCCACCTTGCACTTACCAAAGTCTGAAACTTTACTAATCTTCTAAGAAATGAAAAGTTTTTTCAGCTATGCTGCTAAAAAGAGTATTTTAATCGGGAAGGTTTTAGTACAGAAATTAAGTTGGAAAACTTGATGTCTATATAACTGCTTCAGGCCTACACTGTACTGAACACAAAGCTCAGCATTATCTGATATCTCACTTAATTAAAAAAAAAACTTTTATGAAAAAGAAATTTATGTCTAGAATTAAACTGTGACCACAATTTCCATAAAATTCTTGCTTAAAATATATGTTTATAGGGGCGCCTGGGTGGCACAGCGGTTAAGCGTCTGCCTTCGGCTCAGGGCGTGATCCTGGCGTTATGGGATCGAGCCCCACATCAGGCTCCTCCACTGTGAGCCTGCTTCTTCCTCTCCCACTCCCCCTGCTTGTGTTCCCTCTCTCGCTGGCTGTCTCTATCTCTGTCAAATAAATAAATAAAATCTTAAAAAAATATATATATATATGTTTATAAAATACTATTGCCATATACCTCCTCTAATTTCTATCCTTCATTTTATAATAGAGGAAATTTAAACTCAGATTGCTTAAGTAGTATTTTTAAAATCCTATGGCCACTTAGTGGTAAAAGCTGAACTGAAACTCAGTTCTCCTGACAGCTAATCCAGAGTCCTTTCCATTTTTACTACGTTGCCTTCACTCTCACTGCCAATCATGAAAAAAAAAAAAAAAGACAAAAGACAGAATTTTCCATGTATGTCAAGCTATTTATGAGGGGTTTCCCCCCCAAAAATTAAAATAATGGGAATAAGTAACTTAGATAATTATTTTTAAAAAAACGTAGTTATCTTTTACTTTCTTTAGGAATTTGTGGTCTGATTATAAGCAATATCATGTAATTTCAGAGAAAAATCACATGATTTCTTTTACAAGGTAATATTTACTTACTGAAAATGAGGCAATTGCCTCTTCAAAACAGGTAAAATTTGAACGTTGTTTTAGTACTTTACACCATTACCCTTTATTCTCAAAAAGTAGCTGGATTTAAGATGATTTCTACTAGTTGAAGCAGTCAACACATATCAAATATTATCAAATAAAATAATTGAAAACATTAGGAAAGCAACCAGAACACAGGCATCATGCAAAATTTCACCCACACACCTCTGCATACAATGGACAAGAATGACTAAACACTTTGATCTTTCCTGGATAACATGAAAGAGTAAAAGGGAAAAAAAGCAACATCTGTTAGAAAAAAAAGTTTAATGAACAGGGTGGAGACTAGTTGAGTGTTGACATAAAACATGAGAAAAGAAAAAGATAAAATGCAGAAACAAGGTTATTTACAGTCACAGACCTCAAAAGGTCCAGAGAGATAAAGTCAGATTTGGAAAAAAGATGTTAAAATAAATGCAGCTTGATTTATATTTAAAATATGTATAACTCCTATAGTGAGTTCTGTACAATTGTTATCAATAGGAAATATATGTAATGTTGTATATCTCTATATAGGACTTTTATATAAAACTATATATAATGTATATTATACGTATGTGTGTATTTCTATCCGTAGGGATGGAAGTAGCTTAGACAAAGTTGTGAAGGTGTAATACAAGGAATGTAAGTCAACTTAGATTGCCTGAACGTATATTTGTAAATATAGGCTTTAGTTTATTTTCTGTTTAACATAAAGAAATAAATGCCTGTTATGGGAAAAGTGATTGTTTTGAAACAGATCAGTTCTATATATGGGTGGAGTTTACCTGCGCATTGTCCATCATTCAGTGATTATCACAGATAATCCAAAGCAAAGACATTTTATCAGTACTTTATAAATTTGTGAGACTTTCAGGTCTATGAGTTTTTTGTATCCCAAAAGATGTTATTGTTCCTGGTGGTTTTTCTTTTTAGAATTGGCATCATATTTTGCTGTTATCAGTATGATTCTACTACCATGTAACTTGGTATTTTTAAGGATTCTGGATGATACAACAGCTGTTACCAACCTTGTATCTGGTGGGTGACATGGACATATATGACATTCCCTCATATATGCATAAGAATATTCTGGAATACAAGTGGATAAAATAATGATTAGAGCCTTAACCTTAGTTGGACATAAATTCTTAAAAAATAGTAACAATAACTACTGAAAATGAATCGTGGGCAAAAAATGGCAAGAAGTCATAATCTCAGAGGTAATGAGAAAGTATTTAGGAAATGAAAAGGATTTTTTTTTTTTTGAAGATTTTCTTTATTTATTTATTTGACAGAGAGAGAGAGCACAAGTAGGCAGAGTGGCAGGCAGAGGCAGAAGGAGAAGCAGGCTCCCTGCTGAGCAGAGAGCTCAATGCAGGCCTCTATCCCAGGACCTTGAGTTCATGACCTGAGCTGAAGGCAGATGCTCAACTAACTGAGCCACCCAAGCACCCCAGAAAAGATGTTTGCCTCTTACAGGTCATGACTGTATATAATAGACTAAGTCAACTTTTCTGCTTGACACCAGACTGGAGATGTAAAGGTCACCATGATATGTGGTTTCCCTGATGAAATTAACACTCTTACCTCACTTCTTCCTCTCTTCCACTGCTTGGCTTGTCCAATCAGGTTTCCACACTGAAGCCAGAGCAGGCTTCTCAGAAAGCAAATGGTAGCTTTCTAAGACATTTTCTTGTTTTCTTTTAATCCTAGCAGTTAGGGGAATCTGCTTTGTGGTCTTGGTCCTTCCAACCTCTGCTTATTTGGGCCACTCTGCCCTTACCCCCTCCTGAAGCTCTGGAGTTTTTGTTTTTCTTTCAGTTCTTTTATATTCCCGGTCTCTCTTCTTCTAGGTCTTTGTGCTTATTGTTTCTATTTCCTGGATGGATCTTTCCCCTGACACTTACTTTAATAAATCCATCTGATCCCTCTGATCTCAACTCAAACATTACTTCCTTAGTTTACCTCCCTTCTCTTATATTGTAGATAATATATGTACTCTCATAGAGGCACAAGCGAGGAGGCAGACAGGTAAATAGATATATATGATAAATCTGTAATAAGGATTAGAGAATTTGTCTAAAATAGGATATATATTTGCAGGTAGGATTCACATCATAAACTCTAACTGTGATGGATTATTTCTTTATCTCTCAAGAGTTAATTATTCTTGTATCTTTCCTGGGCAAAAAGCCACAGGGTATAAATTAGAATGAGAAATAAAAATCCTCAGCTAGTTTGAACCCTTGAATAACACCAAATAGTCTCTTTAAAAAAATTCATGGGTACTCCATATTTCAGTATGAGTCATTTTATACATTTATACATCACCACCTTTATGTTAGGAATAATTCATACTCATTAACATACAACTATGCTGAAATTTTATACTTTTGTTTTTTTTTGTTTGGTGTAATTGTTTTATTCCTCATATGCATCAATCAGTCCTTAGTAGAGGACAGTTTTAATTAAAATTTTCACAATAACAGGGGCACCTGGGTGGCACATTTGGTTAAGTGTCCAACTCTTGGTTTCCGCTTATGTCATGACCTCAGGGTCCTGAGACTGAGCTCCACATCAGGCTTCCCGCTCAGCAAGTAGTCTGCTGGAGTTTTTCTCTCTCTCTCTCTCTCAAATAAATAAATAAATCTTTAAAAAAAGTTTCACTATAACATTTACACAGATCTGCAATTGAAAGTTATTCTGCTTTTAGAGCCTTTATGTAGCAATTCAGGAAAAAAGTAGTTGGAGGATATGCGTGGCCAAACTGAAAGGAAGGATGAAAAGAAGGAAGGAAGGGGAGTCAAAAAGGGAAGGGAAGGAAGGAGTGAAGAAATATACATCAAAATCCACTTTGATAAGACAGGTAGGGCTAATGATGGACTTTATTGCACAATAATAGTAGCAACAACAACAATAATAATGTACCTATTAATTTTTATTTTGGGCCCTTTGTTCAGAATGAGTAGAAGTCCTTTGTACTTCGATGCTCTGAGTATTGACATTTAGATTCTTTGGTTGCTCTCTCTTGTAACATAACATCTATGTTAAAGTCTACATTTCACTCCTGGAGACTAATACACAGGAAGCAATAAATATAATAAGCAATGTGGTGTTCAGCAGCAGCTTTTTTCCTGACAGGGTAGGGAAGTGGGAGTTTAAGGAGAGAGGGCAAGGAGACAAGTAGAAGGCAAAGACAAAAGATAATAACTGAAGGTAGCATTAGGAGAAAAGTATGCACCATTGTTTGAGTTTCGAATTAAAGCTCTCTGAGGATAAAGGCAGATTTTATTTGGGTAAAAAAATTGCCTTTCATCTTCCCCCATCAGGATTTAATTGGCAGGAGATGACACAACCTGCTTAACAATCAGGTGTTTCAGAGGTCGAGCAGTTTGACGAGGAGCAGGTTTCTCTTAACTCTCCTTAAATGCCTTTTTTCCCCTCTCTGTGTGAACAGCATGTATTTGGCATGTATGAAACATTAGTTCACTAATACTCTAGGAGAGTAGACCATGGATTAACTAGAATTCAGACTTTAGAATTTAGCAGAATGTACAGAATTATGTAAAAATGCCACCTTCATGTCTGTGATTGGGAAGAATTATGACATTGTAACATTATGGCGTTTAATGCTGTATATAACTTACTGATTTATATTCTAGATAAAGCATCTCCGAATTCTGTGATGCTTGTCAGGTTAGAAAAAGAGCATCGTAATCAAAATCACTACCTGTTTTTGACTAAAAATGACTGAAGTAAGCTCTTTACTTATAAGTTATTAATAAGTGAATACATTTGTGAATATTCATTGTGAGAAAAGCTTGAAGATACTGCCTGAAACATGGAGTCAGGGTAAAGCAGTTTTCCCTAAGCCTGACTGAGTTTTTAGAAACCGCTTTGGATTAACAACAGTTAGCTAGAAAAATATTTAATTATATCATTTCACCTCAGAGAGATATTGTGATTGTATGTGTTTAACCTAGTAAAGCGCCCTGCTGAATAGATTCTGAATTGTGACACTAAATACTCCTCATTCCGATTCTTACCCCTCCTCCTCCCCCAGCACTCCAGATGATAAGGTTTATGATTTTAGTTTGGATTTTTTCTCTTCTGATTAGATGTGAAATATAAAATATTTTGTGTAAGAGCATGTTCTTTTTATCAGTCTACACACTTCCCTACAGCAAGCCGTCTGACACGTGTTAGACACTTGATAATATTTATTAATTTGGGTAAGTGAATAACCACCAGCATCAGCATTGCTACTATAACTTTAAAAGTACCAATTTTAAATGTTCTTGTTTTTAATAGAAAAAAAAACCCTTAATTAATATTTTGTCCCACTTTAATGTATTTTCTTTGCTTCTAGGTATAAGCTTAAATGCCGTTCTGCATTTGTTTGTTCAACTCTGTGTCATATGTTTCTTTTTCCTTGCATTTGGGTTGAATCTTTTCTCCTTGGAGAGAAAACATGCCATTGCCATGTGGTAGGCTCTTCCTGCACGTATTTAGGCAAATTATCTGCAAATACTGTGTTACTTGCCTTTTATTTAAGGAGCAGACATTAAATAATATATTTTCAGAAAAGAAAAGGAGGGCATCTCATGATTTGGCAGCTATTAGCACTCTGTCAAATTCCTACATTTTTATTAAACATGCATGTTGATTTTTTTCCTAACATACTCTGACTTTGTACCAGAACTTCCATGGTTTTACTCACAAAGTTCTTAGCAAGAGCTATAGGCACTTACACCTCCAGTGGAATTTAAAAAACAAAAGGGATCTTTTGTAATATTTGTATTATTTTTATTACTCAGAGAATATATGGAATCAAACTTCACATATTTCAAATATTCACAAGCACAATTTCTTTAGTTTGTTTTCTATAATAGGACAGACCTAACTTCAAATCTTTCATAATATAATAATGAAATTTTAAATATATTGTCCAAAGAATGTTTTAAATGTCTTACTTGTTTGGTATCTATGTATCTGTTAGATAATGCAAATTAAAAATCAATTTTGCCCCATCTGTATATATCATAACCTTTTAAAACTGAGTTTCATAGCAGAAAAGATTTCCTTCCTAGTTAATAAATTTAGCTGCTTAAAGTAATATGTAGTATGCTTAAACCGTAAGTTGTGTGTGTGTGTGTGTGTGTTCACTTACATAATATATATAAAATAATTTCATGTGTATATGTGTATACACACACACACACACACACCGTTCTTTAAAGCTGCATAATTATAAAAAAAAACACTTGTAAAATGAGCCTTGTAAAGAATTTACCATAAAGAAATGCTAATAATAACTACTTTGAAGGAATGACTATATTTTTATTAGATGTTTATTAAATCACTTTATGTGATTTAAATATGTATCATTTTAGTCAGGTACCTGAAGGTTACAGACTTTTACATGTCTATCTTCAAAACTACAATTGCACTAAAATCAGTAATTTTTTAAACTTTTTCTCTTTTATCTATGAAACAGTATTTGCAGTATGGTATTTGTTAAAATAGTAGTAGTTGACAAGTTTTTGTAGATTCGTATCTACAAAGTTAAAAATACTCTTGTTGAAGAATTGACTATCGGTAAGGATTTGATTTATTTTAAAAAATGGCAAAATCTGTACCAGTTATACTAATGGTAATATATGTAACACAGACTCTTCTGCAAGTGGAATCCCAAACTGAGCTGAACTGAGATTGTGAGATTTTTGTTCCTGTTTAAGGAGAAGTGTTTAACACTACTCTGAAAACATGCCGCAAAGTAGTACTTGAGATGAGTGTTTACATATAATTTTTCACCAAATGGCATTTTTTTCCCCAAATAGCTCTAAATTGACTCATAATTGAGTCTTAGGAGAATTATACTTCAATGCTGATTTTACTCTTAGTATCAGCTCAAAAAAGTTAGGCAAATAACTTTAAAACCCCTTTCCATTGTTTCAAATTCTGAAAAAAAATAGCATAAAAGAACATTCAGAGCAACAACAAAGACTTCTCACTAACAAAGGGATAATTAGGTCTAATTTATTTTTGAATTCTCAAACTAATATTTCATATTATAGTGATTTTCATTTTGTTGGACACTAAGTTGAGAAAAACAAATAGGATCACGCATTTCATACCATTTTTTAAAATATGCCAAATTTTATAGTCAAAGAATAATAAAATATGCTTTTGTCTTTAAAATGTGAAATGGGTCTTTATAATCAATCAGCATACAATACAAACAGTACCATTTGTGCCATATTATGGTAGTTGTAAATAAAATTGAACTGTAAATGAAATCTTGCCTTAAGTAACTTAGAATTTTACTTAGAGACATAAATCTGTCTAAGTCAACAAACATTTTCAACAAATACTTCTTTCTGTGTTCGTTTTATGATACCAATATTATGGTATGGGTTTTCTGCTCCAAAGCATGGGCATTTGGGGAAGAAATCACATGTAACATAAAGCAATGGCCAGTTACAATACAGCCATGTAGAAAGTACCACAGAAACCCCAGTTTTAGAATAGCCAGTTTTGCCTAAGAGTATTTAAGCTCGTTCCAAAGCAGTTAAGGCAAGAATAGCATCATTTCCACAAATGGGAGTAACACTGTAAGGCACAGAGGAATAAAAGTAAAATGTGATGCAAAAATGTAGAGGAAGTTCAGTGATAGTAAAAGAATGTAATGAGTAGGTTTTCAGAGAACAGAAGTCAATGGGAATGAAGTATTTGGGAAGGGTTTCAAGAGGATAGTAATAACAGCAGTAACAATAAAACAACAACAATAAACGATTTTTAAAGTTATTTCTGAACACTTTTCTGTATAACTTCTGTTTATGCCTCAGATCTCCACTTAGATGTCCACTCTGGGAAGCTTTGTCCGGCTACCTCATTCCCAGTCCCCAACTAAGTTAAATCACCATCATGTTTCACATATAATATCGTTCTTCAGAAATATACATGGAAATTACATGAATGTTGCATATGTATTTATTTAATATCTGTCTTCCCTACAAAACTGTGACAGAGGACTGATAGTATGTCTTATTGAGCTCTGCAACTACAACCCCAAACATGAGATAGGATCATTAAGAATATGGTAAAAATTAACAATTCCATGTTCAAACACTATGCCAACTAGTTTTCTTATTTTATTGCTACAGTAGTCTAAATAGGCAGATGGGGTTTCTTTTTCTTTTTTGCATTCTATAGATGAGAAAACTGGGAATTAGAGTGGTTAAATAAACAGTGCAAAATCATACACCTAAGGAATCCCAGAGTCACAATTTGAGTTCAGGTCTTTAGAACTACTAACCTCTTAATACAGTAACTATATGAAGCTACTTGAAAGTAAATTCTGATAATGACCTGAAAGGGTTTGGATAAATGCATAGAGCAAAGTAATATTTTCAAATTCAAATTCAAATTCAAAAAATTCAAAAAAGAAAAATATGAAGAAAAAGAAAGACATAAAATTAATGCCAAATGTACTAATTTCATTGGGTACTGAAGAGAATATGGTCAATAGACCATTTTGCATATTAGAAAATAGGAAAAAAAAAAGTTGGACATTAGGATTAGGCCAAATTAAGAGGAATCTTGAAAGAAGGTTATATATCTGAAAAAGAGCTACTCAGGATTGTTGAGTAGGAAGTTAATATGATGAAAGCAGGTTTTATAGAATTTTAAAGTGATAAAGTGATTGGTAAAATGGGATAGAGCATCAAAGAAGTCCTTTAGGAAGCAAAGCAGAAATCTGGTGTTGATATAATCACAGCCATATTTGAATGGTGAACGTAGAAGAAAAGAAATATAAGAGCTTCTTTGGTAGAAGGATAAAAAAAAGATTTGATAATTGATAGATAATAAAGAATAAATGAAACTTATAAGCCAAGGGTATGTTCTGGGCTTTGAACATATGTGAGAAATAATGATTTCGGTGTTAAGATTTAGAGCATAATTAGGAGGATTAACTCAATTATAGGATCCTAGTCTTATGAAAAAAATGCACTGCTTGGTTTCCACTGTGTCGAGGTTATGCTTTGGAAGAGACATCCAAAGCAGTGTGTCACTTAGGCAAGTACTGAGCAGAAGGAGAAAAGAAGTGTAAAGAAGGAAGTCATGACTTTGAAGTTCTGAGTAATAGTTAAGGAGAAATAAAATGCAAGAAAGCCCAAGACTCAGCCTCAGCAAAAGCACTTTTGGTGAAGCAGGCGGCGAAGTGATGAAGAAACAAGAAATGGAGTTAGGGCTGGAACACACACAGAATCGAATCAAAACAGAAAATCATCCCTTGAAATAGGTATTCAGAATTTCTGTATTCAGTGAAAATACCAAGTAATAGCAGAAATGACCGAAAAAAGCCTTGGGAAAACCCCAGGGGAGTTAGAACAAGAAAGTCGTTGGTGTTTTCTAATATGGCCCTTCAAGTGAAAGAATGGGCATGGAATTCAGGAAAAAAAGTGTTAATAATTGAGGAAAAGGGGTAAGTATAAAATGAGTTAATGTGAAATTTGGCTGTGAAAGGAATACAATTCAAGGGAGTGTAGGTTAGCAGGAAGAGCAAATTGTGCAACTGGCTAAATTTATCTTTATGAGTTTAAAATATATTTCCTAATTAATCCTAAGAAAAAAACCAAGACTTATCTTTGTTTCTCAGGTCTGTCATTTGCTCCACAGGCCCCTGGTTATCATGTTGAACAAATGAAGAAACAAGTTAAGACAGCTTGTGGTAGAGCAAGATTAGAAATAATGGTTCCTTGTTCCCAGAGTATTTTCTCGGCACACAGACCACATCTTTTTTGCTGTGGATTTTTAAAATCATAATGTTTCATGTAGCAACAACCCGAACAGTTAAACCTACTATCTTCTATTATAATACCTTGGCCATGCATATAATTATTGTAAATTCCAGCTCTGTTAATTATTAGTTGTACCCCTTGGAGCATAAGCAGCATCCTTAACTTTCAAATGAATAAAATAATCTCTACCGTGTAGCATGTTTGTGAGGAATATAAAAATAATATGAAAATAACAATAAACATAATAGCAGAGTTTCTATGTTATTGTCACATATGAGAAAACAGCCTCAGGGAGGTGAAAGTCAGAGTCACACAACTACAAAGCAGCAGAGCCTGGACTCAAAGCCAGGTGCTCTAATTCCACAGACCGTGGAAGTGCCCAGCACTGGACCTTGCATCTTCCTGTGTTCTTAACCGAGGCTACCGTGATTTAACCCTGGTATCAGAGAGAGAGCCGGGAAAGGAAGAGTGGCAGTAGTGCCACAGCACCAGCAGCAGGCTGGTTTCCACCGTTGATGTTCACCCTCTGGTTCTGAGAGAACTTATAATAGCAAGAGGGGTAGGAAAACAGGAAAAAAAAATGTTGTTCTGTCCTCTTCCCTGATCCTGCGTGGCACCTGTTTTTGGAAATTGAAGCAATTACACTGTGCCAAACAATGGCAAAAACAAGAACAAAAATGATGTAGAAGGCAGGCAGTCTAGGTTAACCATACATTTGAGGTTCAGTTGTACTTCTCTGTTCCGAAACCCTGGACATGTCAAAGCTTCTGCCTAACAACCAACCGTGTCTTCCTGATCACGCATTCATCTGCATCTTTTCCATTTTGCCTCCTTTGTTTTCAAAAGTGCAAGAGGGATACAAAAATATTAAAGGAGAGTGATGATTTTACTTGTTTTTCAAAAGGTAAAAAGATACAAAAAATTAGTAATACAACAGGGTGCTTAAGATGAAATTAATTTTATCATATAAATAGTTAAAAACAAATGTCTTCCATGTTTTGTAATTGTTTGTCCTCTGTTAAATATTACTTGACTTTTATCTTCAGGAAGATTTCAGAATTCCACAACATCCAGTTGTTCTATGGTTTATAACTTTTGCATATGATTCAAGATATTCCTCAACTTAGTTCCTATCATATTTTCTCCTTTCTTGATTTTGCGGCCGTTTTTAATTTCTATCTGTGTTTACTCACTGTCCTCCTCCCCCCCCACCAGTTACTTTTTCTCCCCAGAAGAGTGTCTAAGATTTTATGGTCAGGTTCAAAGCTCTGTGTAATATGATATCCTCCTACATCTATGTTCTCATTTCCTACAACACCCCCTCTCATCCTCCCTTTCCTCCTCCTAAACTTCAAATACAGTCCATTGATGCAGTTAGCCAAAAAATACCTCATTCCAAATGTAGCATCCTCCCTTACTAATATAGGCATATCCTTATCCTTTTTCTTAATATCCCTTGAGAATCCCACATTGTCAGGCATCACATTACATAGGCACTTTCAGGTTTCAGCATACTGTAACTTTACTTTTCCTAATGGTATTATCTTTGACAATGTATAATGACTGTGAATAACAGCTTACAAGTAGGTTTTCAGAATATTGGACAGTATATATCTATAAGACAAAAATAATTCACTTGTATGTAAGTGATGAATCACTAAATTCTACACTTGAAACTAATATTACACTATATGTTAACTAACTGGAATTTACATAAAAACTTGAAACTTAATAAAATAAAAAATAAAAAAAAAATAATTCACTGGCTGCTGAGAGCAGATTCCTACCTTATTTTGTTCATGTTCAGAAATTTTGACTTAAGCGTTAGGATATTTGAGGTAAATGGATGTTGCAGCTTTTTATTAATCAACTGGAGAGGTGCCTGATTCTTAGTTTTTTCTTATGTGTACTACATTGGCTTTAGCAAAATTTGAGTATCTTCGAGTAGATGGAGTTAGATTTCTAGTACATACCATATCTGGGAGCAAGAATTTAAATGACAGGAGACTAAGCTTGAATTCCTGATTTTTTTTTTTTTTTTTTTAATTATTAAGACCACAACATTAAGTAGCTCTCTAAAGAAGGTGTTTTGCCTATTTGGGGAAGACTTTTTTATAATACCACATAGAGCAACAAAATTTATATTGCTAACCATTTAGTAATCTAAATGAATTTTGCCCCCAGTCCTTATTATTTCAAATTAGTTATGAGACCTTCTAAACAGAATGGGTATAGGGGATTATTTTATGATTTATGGAAAATTAGAATAATCAGATCATGCCATGAGTGGTTTTGCCTACATTTGCCAACTATCCATAGAGCTGATTGATCTTATTTTCAAATGTTTTTGAGTAAAAATATATAAAGCAACATGTACAGAATTCATTAGTTAGACCTGATTCTCCTGCTTTGTTATTTCATTATCCTAATTTTAAAATTGCTTTCAAATAAAGTGTATGTATCATTTTGGTTGATAACTACATAGTCATTTATTCAAAAAATGAACAGTAATTTCGAACACTATTTGGAAAAAACAGCCACATAGTCATTTTTCTGGTTTTAATAATTAAGTTTTTTTTTAAAGCATTATTATGAAAATAAATAAATGACACTTAGGGATTTGAAAGAGATACAGAGAACTGTAGCAAAACCATAAGTAATTTTACAAAATTAAACCAGACTCAAGAATCAAGATAATGAACGTACAACAGCTGAAATTTCATTGACATGGTTGGTGCTTCTAAGCCTACCACACACCCACCACTTGTACAGTCACTGATGCTCAGCCAGGCAGAAATCTAGACTTGAAGCAGGTCAACAAAACTAAACATAATTATAGTGGCACTTGAGATGTAGCTTGTATTGTATAAAGAATAATGCCTTTACAGAATTAGCTGTGGATTTAGGAATAAGTGTTGTAACAGTAATTCCACAAAGGTTACCATGGAAAGAGGTGGGATTACTTGCTAGAAAAGATTCTAAAGCTGAGATGCTGAATAATTGCTTATTCTCTCTGAATTTCGGTGATTTTATTGATTTTGATGGACTACGTAAAATAGTAAAATTAGTATTAATATTAAAATCAATGGTAAAATAGTAATATTAATTAATCTAAACTACCTAGAAGTCATGGTTATCCTTTATTTGAGTCAGTCATCATTTTGGTTTTATTTACATTTATTACATGCAATTTTTAAAAAATCACATTTTTAAAGATACATCATCTCAAATTATTGATTATATTTGTATTTAATTATGTTAATATTAGGTAACATATATTACAAATCATCTCTCATAAGTTGCTCATAATTTAGTGCCCTTTAATATAAATTTAAAGATAGAAAGTATGTATCAGAAATTGGTTTATTTGCCAAAATAATTTAAGTGATCAGTTTTCAATCAAATTTGGACCTCTTTGCATTTTGACGTTCTATGTTTTAAAAATATTTTTTGAAGTGTCCAACTGTTCAATTCTGATATCACATTTTGAGGATGAGAACTATTTTCTTTATTGTAACTGTGATGGCACAGTAATGAATAGCACTAGCAATTGGCATTATATGTTATTTAAATGATCCTGTAAAATTTGGACATTTGACTATGTACTATTGTAGGTATAGAATACTGCTCTGAGAGCATGACACCTGCAGTGTTTCAGTAATGCCACAAATTCAAAATTTAGTTTTTCTGTCCATGTGGAGATTTTAGATGGCTTACATTTTTTGTGAGTTAGAATTAATAATGGATTCATACAGGTATTCCTTGAGTTCAAAACTAACAGCATTATATACTTTGCCTAGATTTTCTAGGACATCCTTTGAAAAGGACATCAGGACTAAATTTTTACAAGGTAATGTAATAGTACCTTTTGTTTTTAAATTAAAGAGTAACATTTTAATGCAAGATCATAAATAAAGATGACTAAAAGAAAATATATTTCTTTTGCAAATACAATTGTTTTATTTAGCATTACAGGATTCTTCAGTGATAATATTAGAAATTGCCTAAATTCCTCAGGATTTACTACTCCACAATATACTCACTGCCTTTTTCATTATCTTTCCCATTCTTTTGTTATCATTATGAGCTCTTTCCACTTCCCACTTCCTGCCGCTTATCCTTGTTATTTAGCTTTGCAGCTAGAATGCAGCTCAAATAAATAATTCACCATTTGAAAATGAATGAAACATATATAATATATTCTGCTCTTTCAAAAGCATTACTTCTTGCCTCTGAGTGTGCTCGCACACAACAATGGCATGGATAATGAAGCTGATGACAACATACTGATAAAGGGAGCAGAATTAGAGCAAAACTACAAAGCAAACCAAAAAGCTACCCCAAAGGTAGAATCTTTTTTTTTTAAGTGTTTTTCTTCTGCCACCATGAGGCAAGTCATCCTCAATCTTGTTCACCATAGTGTTAGAAGCATAAAAAGAGAAAGAAGGCAGAAGCAAATAGGGACTTTTTAGTCAATATTATAATTTTTAAAAAGTCTGTTTTCTTAACCTTTAACATACATTATAATCTGTGGGTATCTATATCTTAAAATACTTGTAAACCCACTATCATACTTAAGATTTTAAAATATATAATAATAAGTTGTACACATGTTTATATGTAATGTAAATATGAGGTCAGATATATAAAATACATGCATATGTATGTATATATACATATGTATATGCATATTTATAACCATAATGCACGTTCATAGACATAATCAGTAGTCCAGCATAACTTTTTTTATATTTGCATATTTTATTCCAATTTTTCCATTAGCATACATATTTAGGGGCTTTCTGATTGTAATTATGTGTATTACCCATCAACTGATCAAAAATAGACTTGGATAGATAGTGACAGTTTTGCGTTTGGTTTTTTTTTTTTTTTTTTAAATCACTAGTGCCTAGACAGAAAACAATTTTGCTATTTTCCCTTTCTTTTATTCCCACATTTGTCCATTGTTCAAGTTGAGCCATTCTTCTATGCCACAAATACATCATGTGCATTCTTTATTCAGCTTACTTAAACTATCTCTTCATTTTGAATTTGTATAACACAAAATATGTAGGAATATATGTCATAACTTAAAGTAATTAAGTTTTATTACCCTCAAATTTTATGTTAATATTCCCCCACCCCTGAAACTTTAAATTTTTTAATGACAAGGATTAAAGTATATTTTTTAAGAAAAATAAATGGCCATGAATAAGCTGAGCAAGATATTGAGCTTTCAACTTCTCTTAAAATTATTTATAATAAAGATTCATTGTTTTCTCTAATTGAAAATGTCATTTTGAATGATATAAATTTCCAGTCCACGTGAATGGTAATTTTAGATGCACAGTTTAATTTTCAACATCATTCTATTTAACAAACCAATAAAAATGCTTGATTTATTCAGATTATAATTATAATTGTTTATTTGATAAAGAAGCCTGGGTTAGGCAGAAACTGACTTCTACCAGTTAGATTCATTTATAAATAATTCAGATTTTTACTGTAATAGATTAGAAATAAAGACCCAAAAGTCACTCAACATATGATATAGGATGTCTCTATGGTCATTAATTTGAAAAAAGAAGTCACCCAATGTCTGGGTATTTCTGTAAGGACTGCCGTGCCTTTAATTTTCAGTGGTTAACTATACACTCTTAAAGCTCAATTCTTAAGGAATCTGGATAATTAATTTAGATACAAATATTTGGAACAGTCCATTTTTTAAATAAAAGTGAAGAGCAGTATGCATATAGATCAACTTAATTATATGAAAAGAATGAGCAAAAAACTATGGAAATTTATGATGCTATGATAATTAGAGTTTCACATCACTTTGAAGTCCCCATTAACTTCTATGTTTAACCGTGATTAATTGCTAAACCTTATAATACTTCCATCATGAGATACGTGAGCATGACCACATTCCTTCTGAGGACTTTATCATATGAAGTAAATCTGAAAAATCAGGACTAGTGTATAGTGTATAAATGCAGTGTATTTTTGGTGATTCAGTTAAGTTATAATACTTTATAGGGGTTGCAAACTCAAATGCCTATGGTGACCGTGCAGGTGACATAAAAAGATGAAAGAAACACAGAACCATAGGGAACAGTGGAAATGGATTGTCCTATGAAAAGTCCTAAGTCTCATGAAAAGGCATTCAAATTCAAGATTTCAAAACCTTGTTCCAGCAAATAAAGCATGTCTCCGGGCCACATTCAGTCCATGCACTGTTAATTTGAAGATTTGCTTTGATAATAAGATGTAGAGACCCTGTTTATTTAAATATATGAGCTACATGATTATTGTATAAAATTTTAAGAAAGAGAAAAACAATATAAATAGAAAAAATATGCAAATAACATAAGCTAGAGACTTAATATTATAATGAATTTCCTTCAGTTTTTTTTATGCATCTTACATAATTATTGCATTATTGCTTTGGCAGTATTTTCATAGGTATTAATTTTAGGTATTATAATTGATAGACACATCTATTATGCCTGTATTATAATCAGTTATGTAGGTATAACATAATTTACCACCCCTTTCTTATTGGTATTTAACTTTTTTTTTCAGTATTCTAAATTACATGATGAACTTTGTCTTGTTTTAATTTTTTCCTTTTTTTTCTTTGCATTTGTATATATTTCCAAAAGTAAAATAATCAAAGCGTGTGGACATTTTTGAGGCTCTTTCTAATTCCCAAACTATTCTCTAAGACTTATATTCTCACAAAGAATTTATAGTATTCTCTCCTACAATACCTCTGCCAAAATAATAAACATTTAAATATTTCCTAATTTGCTAAAAGAAAACCATATACTTACATGATATGATTATGGTAATACTTAAATGACCAAGTTTCACTTAAACATCTCTTGGTATAAATAAAATGTTACTTCTATTGGCCTCATTACTTCCCAGACAGTATCTATGAAACAATCTTGAAATGTAAAGAATCCATATGAGTAGATGTCAGTACTTCTTACAGTACATATGCTTCTTTCTGTTGACATATTTACATTTAAGCTGATAATAATTCCCAGTGGTATCTAATCATGGATGTGACAAACACATTTATAAAAAGAACTGTTAGAAAGTAATAGCTCTACTTTCACAATTTAGGATAAAAAAATTCTGGTGCTTTATGAAGTGATAAGATAGCAAATAAAAAAGTAACTATGCTCTTTGAACATAGAAGACTTAAAATGCACATGGAAAGAAAGATCAAGTTAATTCTTCCACTATTTTATTTTTGGGGGAGGGCAGCGATTTGCTCTTTGGTTGAACTTACTTTATCAGGTCTCACTGTGGTAAAACACTGTAGAGTAAATTGCTCATGTTCTGGAATTTCTCATTCTAGCCAAGATAGAATTTTTCCTTTCATTGTTATATACCTTGGGAGTTAACAAGCATTCATAGCTGAATAATTATACTATGACAGGTATGTGTTATCTGCATAAACTCAAATTAAGCTCCTATTAAAAACATAATCTGCATGAAGTATGAACACATATGCTTTCTGTTTTCCTTGGTTTATATCATTAATTTTAATGATGACAGAAAGCAGATGAATTATGTCACTGTTTGAGGAACCCAGATAAATTCAGGTTCCTTAAATTTAGAGGGCAAATCCTATTTAATCCAGCTGTAAGGACTATATATTGTTACTAGGGTAGAGTGATACTAATTTTTCACAAACTTGGGAACAAAGTAATTTCATAAATTTTTTTGCAAATAAGGTTAGAAATATGTTAATTTCTTCTACTTGTCTTTACTATATTAATAGTATAGTGCAAGGACTATATTAAATACAGTTTTATCTGTTATGATGAATTCAGTTAAGATTACTTCAAGGCCTAACTAGGTATGAACTACAGGGAATGTAAAGTTGAATTAAGAGATATTATTATGACAACATTTTATGTATGATGTGTATTCATGAAGTAACATGGTTGTGCAAATCAAGTACAAAAAAATTAGGCTTCTTTAATTTCTCTAGCTATTCTTGACCTTAGAAATTGGCTACCTGGCTCAATAATATACTAGCAATGTGACCTTCGGCAAGTCACTTTTCCTCTTTGTTACTCCATCTACAAAATTAGGATAATCACACTGTGTATTTCAGGGGTATTGTGAGAGTAAAAAGTAATACCTACAAAGCACTTAGGAGACTGTGCTTGGCTAATAGTTGCTTAACAGGTATTAGCTATTGTTATCACCAAAAATGAGATATCAACATGTTATCATAGCAAAGATATACCATTCATAATATATTTATGATAATTACAATTAACTAGATTTCCGTATGGTTAAATATGCTTCTCTATGTTAAAACACCATTTATTTCATTTAATCCTTAGGGCTGTGGTTTATTTCCATTATTTCCATTTCATAGATAAGAATATTGGCACTTCAAAAAGATTAATAATTGGTACAATGAGTCATAACATCTAGATTTCATAATCCATAAACAATATTTGATCATATCTACCTTAAAATACAAATGACAGGAATATTCTGGATCATGGTAAAGCCATGTGATCTCTGGAGACCAATTTCAGAGGTAAGATTTCTGCTATACTAATGCAATGCTTGAACAGATTATAGCATTGAAATCAGTGGGGCTAGGAGCCAACCATCCCTACTTAGGTTTTTAACCTGTAGATGAACTTAATGGAAATATTGTCTACCCTGATGATGTTATCCTTCTTTCTGTTTTGGATCCTAAGAATTTCTCAGGAACAGAAATTATATTCAATAAGAAGTCTGTATAAATATATCTAGAGAATGATCATAGCTCATGAATATTAAACTGGACAATATTTTATATAACTGACATATTTTTTGTTATTTAATAGATAACATTTATTTTTGTTATAACAGTTGTTATAGTTGGTTATAGTTGTTATAGTTGGTTTTGTAGCTTTACTTGCTGAGGAAAATTACCTTTCCAGGGTGTACATATAAAAAAAGTAGTGGTAGTTATTGAATAAGTATAATAATAATTATTGACTAAATATTTTAGCATCAAATGACTACATTTTGGATTTAAAACTAAATATTACATTTCTTATACATCTAAAACTACTCAAAAGAAGGGGTGCTAGGTGGCTCAGTCAGTTAAAGTCTGAGCCTTGATTTCAGCTCAGGTCATGATCTCAGGGTTGTGAGATCAAGCCCCACGTCAGGTTCCACACTGGGCATGGAGCCTGCTTAAGATTCTTTCCCTCTCCTTCCCTATTTGCCCCTCCCCCACCACATGTACTCTCTCTCAAAAAAAAAAAAGGGGGGGGGGAAACACTACTCAAAACACTTAATTAATATGAAAATAGGGCTTTGTTAGTATACTCAGACTTAAAAGTCCTTATAGGTATAAATCCTTTTCTTGAACTTATCTTTCAGTCTTTCAGAGTTTTTTTTTTTGTTTGCTTTTGTTTTATATTCTAATTAATAGTCATTTATTTGCAGTGATGTTTAAGTTTACTGCAGAGAAAGATAAAATTCTAATATGATATAATATGGCTGAAGTCCTAGCTAAATCTAAGGCAGGACTAATACATTATAATCAGTGCAGCAAATTGTATTTGCTTTATTCGTATAACATTCAGTATGAGAGACCAGGGTTACATTTCTTTTTTTTCTTCCTACAATGTACGTTGTTAAATAACTCTTTTTGACATACTAATTTTTATGAAGTTTATTATTTGTAATTGGTCTTATATTCTTTTGAAGAGTCAAGGACTTTTAATAGTTCTCAACTTTGAAATCACTGTGGAAAATAAGGAGGTTCAAACAGGCCAGGAAACTTAAGTTTGAATGATTAGAATAGCAGAAGGATTGGGACTGAAGTTCAGAAGCTGAATTTATAAAAATAAATGAATTCCAAGTAACAGTATATAGAGAAAGAAAAGGAAAATGGATTTTAAAAATCTGGATATCCCTGCATTATGCTCAAGCGGGAGGTGGGGGGCAAAGAGCCAGAAGCAGATGTCCAAGTTCAGAGTGATAGGATAATAGAATCACACCATGTTAGAAATAGAAAGGTCTTTATAGAATAACTGATTTGGAAACTCTTAACATGACTACCACATGAAGTCAATAATCCTTAAAGACTGCTTATAAAACATGTATATGCTTAGCTTCAGTTTTCTTGAGGAAGGAATCCATAGCTTTGCTGGAAAATGAAAGGGGATTCTGTTGGAAAAAAAGTTAGAAAATGTGAGCTATAAAGAAGCTTGACCAAACAACTTGATCAAGACACAGCATACAGCATACAAAAATTCTTTAAATTGCTGTAATGTGTGAAAAAGACCTACTTCTGCCCTCCCCTGACAGTGGCAATGGTTCTTTTCCAGCCACCAGGCACGTATGTCTCTAAATCATCTTTCACATCACTGTCAGATTCATCATAATATTGCACCTCTTTGATGCTCTTGTTCTCCAGCTAAAATTATCACTGTGTCACTGACACCTTCTGAATACACATTAAAGTGCTTATTTTGGCAGAGAAAACTTTCCATTTTGATTCCAAATGTATTTTTTAGCCTTATCTCTTAATGTATGTGCATATTCTTCATTGTCTAAATTCGACTTTGTTATTTATCAAATATGAATTTATTTTTGAGGGGATTTTATTCTTGCTGTTTCCCCTAGATAGAATAATCTGCCTGCCTGTCCTCTGCCCTCCCTTATGAGCTCCTCTGACCCTCTGCACCCACAGCCATTGCACACACATACACACACATGTGTGCTCACAGCTACACTCATCTCTCACCAAAATACATCTTTTAAGTGTGAAATCAAATAAAGCCTTTTTTCCTATGCTGGAAATAGAAAATAGAAATAGAAAATTAGTGCCAATTTGAACTCCTGTGGCTTCCAGTTTCTACTATTTTAGGATACCGCTCACATACTATGTGTGGTAAACCCATTTTTTTTAATGTAGTGGTTAAAAACATGGATTTGGAAAGAGTTCTGTTATCAAATTCTTATTCCACCACTAGTCAGCCTTATGATTTTGAGTATTACATGTAAATGTCTCAGTTGCTTTTCTGTATAGCTGGCATAATAATAGGGTTATTTGAAGATTAAAGTGAAATAATATACTTGAAGTACTAGGACATAATTAACACTTAGTATATGTTCATTGTTAAGTGAAATAACCACCAAATAGCTTTATAAGCTTGTAATATTGTATGTATATAATGTAATATTGTATTATAAAATGTGCTGTTGTTACATATCTTTTGTTATTTCTTGTACCTTCACATTTCAAGCATAATTCTTAATCACAGCTCACTGTATTTATCATATTAATTAACATTATATTAGTGCCAAATAAAACTTTCTAAAATAGATACAAAGATGAAATGCCAGTGAGAAATTATGTATTTAATAAGTAGAAAATTACATTCAGCAAGCCCAAACAGCTCCTCTAGTTTGCTGTTCCATTCGCCTGTATCCAGGAGCTACTTGAAGTAACTTCTGTTGAGTACAAAATGGTGAAGTGGAATATTTAACACTGGAATGACAGGATGCACAGGAAAAAGATTACATTGTTCAGAAAGATTTTTGAAGTTCTGCAAAGGAACGTTCTAGTAATTTTACCCTCCATGAAGATGTCTCTATTAAGAGGGGTAGTATTTTTTAATAAGGTCAATGAAAATCATTAACGAGGAACAGGAATGTAAAAACAAAAGGCCTGTATGGTTATACTCTTTGTCACTAGGTTTTATTTTTTATCATTTATAGTAGGAGTAAACGCATATTTGAAGTGTATAACAAGTATCAATAATAAATAGTGACACAATACACGGAAAAGTTAAAGGGTATATACTATTTTTAAAACTCTTAAAACTTGCTTTAATATTTGAATTGTATAGCCTGCCTCTACCACACAATTGTGTTTATCTGGGTCATATCCTTAAACGTGTACCTGCAGAGATTAGAAAAAAGTGATTCAAATGGAAGAATGACATCCAGGACTGTTTGGGACATGTATTTATTCATCCGTACTGCCATTAAATGGTACTTAGTATAACCCTGGTTAATAAAAATAAAAAATTAAACTAGTGTTTTTAGTATAATCCCTTCTTGTATATTTCATGGACCTTTTTTTTTTTTTTTTTTCCTTTTTTACTATGACTGTGATGTGATGACAAGTCTTCTTTCCTTGGACGCCTTCCTGATTTCCAATTTTATTCTTTGCTGTTAAGGGAATGGGATTCAGGATCTAGAGCTGCATTGTCTAGTAGAGCTTCTGTGACAGTGGAAATGTTTGCACCTGTGCAGTCCTGTATTCACAAGCATCGTGTGACTGTTAAGCACTTGAAATGTAGCTAGTGTAACTGAGGAGTGGAATTTTTAGTTTTAATTAATTAAATAGCCTCATGTGGCTCCCATATGGCCATAATATTGCACAACATAGATCTAGTCACCTTTTTAGGAAAAGTAAATTCCAGATGAATTTGATCCACAAAATCATCTCCTTTGGGCAAAATACAGCACGCCACAGTATTTCCTGTGAGATCCTGTTACATCCCATCTTTGCTGAAGCCAATATAGTCATTGCCTGTGTAGTATTGTTAATTAGAATATGCACAAAGGAAGCCAATAAATTATATCTGTAGGAATCTCTGAAAACTTCTCCAAGGAAGAGACTTTTTAATTTACTCTTAAAGGAAAGGAAGTTCACCTTGGGGTTGAGGGCTGAGGGTAGGTGAGGGGAGAAGAAAGAGGTTTCAGACAGAGATGAGAAAAAGCCTAGTGCGACCAGGAATCAGTATAGCTAGCAAACAAGGTGTGTCTTGTGAAGAGCAAGAGAGTAGTAAGAGCAATTTGGAAAACAAAAAAAAAAAATAGAATAATATGTTTTTAAATACTGTCCATGTATTTGTTTGACTTAATTTTATTTGGTTTCCCACCCTAAATGGTCATTCTATCATATATATGTAGGATTTCCTTTTTTCTTTCTTTTTACAAACATCATCTATGTTTTAATCATTAAATAAAACAACTGAAATTACCACTTTGTTACCTAAATTTATTACTTGGGGAAGATTGAGATTTAGGAAATTTATTGCCATGATGTCACCAATGGTTTATAATTTATAAGACTTTGGATTAGACATTAGCACAGTTATTATTTCCTCTAATGCCTTACCTCACCACAGTCTAATAACATTCAGGAAATCCAAAAGACAAAGGGGAAAGAGTGGTCTTGAAAGCTAAAAATAGTTGCTGAAAACTGATGCAATCATGTAATAAAATATGGCCCAATAACTTATATGATATGGTCATAGTATCTGCTAAAGCAATTAGAATCCATGCAGCTAGATTTTTGTTCATGGATTTCTAAAAATGAAAATCACTTCAGCCCAAGTAAGACATATAAAGCTCTGAAGTTTAATTGTGTACATTGGTCTTAGGATTTCTGGTCTTATTACTTGCACATGTGATCTATTTAGCACTCTTAAAACAGAAAATCATTGAGTAGCAGTCAGATTTCAAAAGGCTCTAAGCCCAGCCAGAGGTTGTACATGTGATATGTTACATATGACAACCTAGGATGTGATTATTCAGTTATATTAACACAGAGTTTTGTTTTGTTTTGTTTTTACAGTGAGTTAATATCTTCACACATCTAATAGGTCTTGCTCACAAGATAACAAAAACAGCAATGTGGGTGTGTCTTTATATCAATCACATTGAATTTATCAGACATATTAAAGGGATAGTCTGTTTTAGTTGAGAAATGTTACGCATACTATAATTAGTGATATTTTTCAGGAAAGCTTTTGAACTAGACTGTGGTCTAGCTATAGGTAAGAAAAATTTTCACTGCATTTTGGGAGTCCATGGCATTTAGATAAATTTCAAACACCCATCCTAATTTCCACTGATGAAAATATAGGCAAGCAGTTCCACTGGCACAAGAGATACTCATCAGTATAGGAAAGAATGGTTTTACTGTGGCAACTATAAACAATGGAAAAATGAAATTAATGGATATTTTTTTAGAGCATCCGAATTTGAGTTTCAGAAGGATTTAGGAATCGCCTTAGGCCCAGAATTAATAAAAGACAGAGCCAGAGATAATAGTTCTGTCTGACATCAACACCTTTGCTCCCCATTACTGTATGTAATGGGTATAAATTTTACACTATAAACTTCGTATGTAAGAAGTGTCTTTTACTTCCCTATTCAGAAATGAAATTATGTTTATTCCAGGCTCCGTTGTCAGTAGGCTGGAAAGGAAATTCAATGTTTTACCCTTTAATAGAGTTATGTGACAATATAGAATTACATGATAGATAACCCAGAAATTCGGATGAGAGTTACATTTAAAAGAAAAAGGGAAAACAAAAAGGCCAGCTTTGAACACATTATCTGACACCATGACAGAGTGTAGTTTTTCATCTTCTCTTGAATCATAACTGACATGCTTAACCTCACTGCTATGAAGTTTAATCCTTGACCTTGTAAATCAAATATTAAACATGAGGTTGGAAGAACTTACCTACCTTGGTGTTGTCTTATTAACTTGGACACATGTTCCCAGACATCAAGTGTTTCTTACTTTGATGGGTACCTCCTGTATCTTTTGTCAGTTTTGTAAAATGTTTTATTAGGAAAAGAAATTTATAATAACACATAACAGTATTTTCAACCACACCATCACTTCTCTCTGCTTCTTCCATTTTATGAGAAATAATTACATATACAAATTTTAATAGCATTTTCTGTGATTTGTAGCAATAGAGTATATATCTTTTACTGAGCATATTTGTTTTGGATTATTACCTAATTTTTAATCAAAATATATCTAAATAATACTTAAGGGATTCTCCTGTGCTTTTTCTAGGCGTATGTCAAGTTTCACATTATAATTTTAATATTCAAGTGCCTATGATAAATTTGTATTTGTAAACAAGTTTATAATTTGGTTAGTTACATAACTAAAAGTAATATTTCTTTCAGATTATGCTAGAAAAGTTTACAATAATAACACCATGTGTTAATTTTTCATATTCTTTTGTTATAGTGTTTATGTGAGCAGTATCAAAGTAAAAATAAATTGTGTTCATTTTTTATTTTGCTGCTTTAAAAATGCTTTATTTTGGTTCTCTAATCCTTATAATAAACATGGAAGGTTAAATATCCTATTGGCATTGACTTTGAGAGACCTAAGGCTTAGAGAGATTAATTGGTGACCAAAGAACCAGAGCTAATCCTTGGCCCAAATGGGCCTGACTTCTGACTCACTGCCCTTCCCACTAAAACTTAGCACGGTTCTGAGAAACCTCATAAATTTCCGTGCTCTGTAAATGTCAAAACTCAGCTGAAGGACCATCAGTGCTATGGATACCTAGTTACCAATACAGAATCACTGCGAGGAAAGGATAAAATCAGTAATTCTCACTCATGGTAATAAAGATGGAGAATGCTTTTGCTTTGCTTCCTTTTGCACTCTTCTTCCCTAACTCAAATGAATTTTAAGAGTCATAATTTGAACCTCTGCCATTAGCTCCATCAGAAATATTAAATGTTAAATGTGATCCTTATTGGCCATAAAATGAACACCCTTTATTATTCTAAGGAGATAGAAAATACTTTATGTGAATAGTTAGGGAAATGGCCCAAAAAGCTATTTTATTTCAGTCTGTGGACAAGTTAATGTGCTACTGGAAAAAGCATATATATTCTGACCTAATTAATTCTCAGAGAACTTGTTTCTAAAAAGAGTGCTAGAAATTACCCCCTTCCCAATTTACTCCACTGTCACATAGATATTTCAGTAGCTTGATGCATTCTGAAAACAGGGTCTCAGTCATGAGTTAGTTACCTCCTTCTTAAGGCTTTTGTTGCAGTGCTTTCTGGAATACTTTCTACCTTGGTGCTTGTGCATATTTCTGTATATAGTCAAATGTTCACTCCAGTTCCTGGGTACTTGAGCCTTAGCTGAGCAGATTTTCCTCTGATAAAAATGTGTCACCTCTGTGCTGTTATTCTGATGACACTACCTCTAGGTACACCTCCCCTAAAATCCAGTTTAATATTTCACACTTAAATTGAGAAAGATAGTTTCAGGTATCTCCCACCTTCTAATGTGAGTAATTAAAAAAAATGCTTGAGAAGCATATAAACAGAAAAGTTGTAGGCATGATAATGTGGGGGAAGTGACTGATATGGCTGTTTAGCATTTTCTGCTGGAAGGTACTATGGAAAAGTAAGATAGTGTATTTTGTGATAGATCTAATATAACAGATTGCTATTTTTTTCCTCTATGTGAAGGAAAAAAAAGAGTCATTTAAAATTCTCTCCTTTCAAGAGCCATTGGGGTCGTGCTTGGCATACCTATGTGATAAGATGATCTCTCCAGTCTTATCATGACATGTCTTATTCCTTAGAGTTCATTTATACATTATTACTTAAAACATGCTAAGTGTTACTAAAAATCGCTGAGCTAAGTAGATATTTGGCTAGTAATGGTTGGTTTTAATCCGCTCGTTATTTTGCCATCTCTAAAGTTTACACAAATAATACCCCTTGATAGTGGACATGAATACACAACCTCTCTCTGATTAACAGGTATGTTAACATAGTTATAAATAAATTCAGTACTTCTTTTTCTTTTCTACAGGATAACATTTTTAAGCTGGAGGACTCACATTTTGAAAATGGCCGTGGAAAGAGTCCATATGACCCTAAACTGCTGACAGCATCTCTTTTAATAGGTGCGTAGTCAACAATCAGTTAAATAGTGAATTTTCTATAGATAATAACCATATTGCATGTTCCTTTTTATATACCAAGACTTTCCATTATTAATCACAAACTATTTTAGGAGGATGTCAGTTGAGATATTTTCAAATATTTTGAAAATGAAGAAAAACACTAAATGCTGCTTTGATTTTTACACTGTCTAGTCTGTGATTCTTTTTAATCGAAATGGTTTAATGAATGTCTTTAAAATTGCCTGCTCAATCAGTATACATCCCCACTAGAACTTTAAAATTTATATTCTGAGAGAAGATGGTTTTGGTTTTCATTTTATGAAAGAGGTGTTTCCAGGGGGAATTTTGACAAGTCAGAAGAAAAGAATGAGATTCAGTCTATCTTGTTCATTGTCGTTACAAGATTTGTCACACTCTCAACATTTGGACAACTTAATCAGCACAATCAGTTTTAATGGTCGTACAATTGGCAGAGACGCTATTGTGTTACCTTGAGTTAATGAAGGACCTCACTTTAGGTCTTTTTTTTTAATGTAACAAAACTTTTAATGTATTTCCTCTACACCTTCCTGTAACCATCTTCTTTTCTGTTGTCTTTTTTCTTCTTTTCCTTCAACAATGTAGCTGGGTAGGGGATGCTTAGTCATAGTTCTAAAGGATGGAAATAGGAAGATAGAAGTAAACAGAAGAGAAAACCTTAGTCTGTATTGAAAGATAAAGAATTGTTTCCACATACTTTTAATCACCTTTAGATTGTGTTAAATAAACACACAAACAGAAAGTGATACATCCTTAAACAATTATTCTTTTTTCTTTTCTTTTAACTTTTGGGCATACCAGCAACCAAAAACACAAAAGATTCTGAGTCATTACCCTGTTCCAGAATATATTTTTCTGTATGATCATGTAGAAATTATATAACTTTTGTTTCCTTTTCTTTTTTTCCCCTTTTCTAGAAAATACAGAAAGCAATTATTTGATAAT
This sequence comes from Ursus arctos, assembly GCF_023065955.2. NCBI lineage: Eukaryota > Metazoa > Chordata > Mammalia > Carnivora > Ursidae > Ursus > Ursus arctos. The sequence continues at coordinate 26,385,996 of NW_026622985.1, read as the reverse complement.
AAAAATAATAGTGAAGCTTATCAAGTATAAAATTTCTAATTGAATTTTGAATGAGAAGTCTAGATTTTTTTTAAAAGGAAATTCAGGTTATTATTTGATACGTCCTAAGTTCAGTTTTGCCAGTCTTTTGTTTTTAAAAATAACTTTTTTCCTACTTAACAAAATAAATTCTAGTCATATTGACTACAGCATTAAGTATGAAGATCTATTTTTTCCATTATTCTCTAGTGTTTACTTTATCACTGTTTTTCACTGATCTATTTTCTATTAAGAATAAGAACATTACAACATGAATTATCTCCTCTGTTGCTTTTCAGATGTAGACAATTTCAGTCCATTTGATCCATTTATGGAGCATTTTAACAAAAGTTTAAGACCTGAAGGAATGCAGCAAGTGTAGCACACTTATAATTTTCCTATTCACAGATGGCCTAGTGATTACATGTGGATGACTTCTTTAAGTGCACACACAGAAATGTGAAAGTTGTCTTAAACAAAGGGGAGGAGTTCTACCTTGCTCAAACTTGCAGCCTATACTTATTTAAATTGCAGACTGAAAAAAAAAAAAAGGTAGATATTCCTCAGAAAGCGGTATGTTAAATTGTGCCTAAAGCAGCTTTAACTTGTGGTATGTTTCTCAGTGGGGATTTGCTTGATTATTTATTTTAATATTCCACTGAGAGAAGATGATGACAAGTAAGTATTACATAGTTCACATGGTATGCAACCACACAAAGTCCACAAAGAATATGAAACTACATAGTTTGGGTTTTATATTAGAACTTCTTTGAAAAAGCTGTATAAATTTGTGAAAAGGAAAAGAGAATGAGGTAAGTTTCATGAGTCAAGAAGAGGATGTGTGGCTTAAAAAAATACAAAACAAAAAAACAGCTTTTAAATGCAAGTCCAGACTTCACCTATCCAATCAGTAAAATAATCGAGTAACTTTTACAGCTATTTGGTTCTTCTGACAAGGAAAATTATTCAAGCCAGCATAAACTAATTTCTGAATCCACTGAATAGCAAGATACAGAAAAATGAACAGGCCATACTAGACCTTGTAAAATCCCTCAAAATATCTGCAACATCATTTTAATTCAAGAGCGGTGACTTTATTACCTGCTTTCTTTATAACTATGCTATAAATTCTTCCTCTCATAATACATTTAATTCCCCTTGTTGAGTTTTTGTTGTCATTTTCTCTTGTGCTGCTTTAAGAACCATTTGATGGAGTTTTTTTCAACATAAATATTTTCTATAGCACTTCCCAGACTTTTACATACAAGGGTAACACCTGTCTCTGAAATATACAGGTTGTACATTGTGTATTAGAGAATGGCTATTAGGAAAGCCTGTCTGCCCAAGAGATGTTGCATATATTCTCCTCATTTCAGCACATAAGAGAAAATTTCAAGGTAATTCTGGGCTGTTTCCTTCCCCAGTACTGGGAAATAAAATTTAGTATTTGACTCAAACCACCTATAAACTGGTTAGATTAGGCTTGACTGCAGATACTTTTTATATCATCAGTCCCTTATTAAGCAGTTTCAACCACTAGTAAGCTTTCAATCCAGATGACAGCTTAAAAATTAGTTTATGAAATTTATTAAGGTTTAATATAACATTTTCAAAATGCCATAGTTTTTTATCATTAATGTTTTTAATAGACTTTGCTTTTTAGAACAGTTTTAGGTTCACAGTAAAATTAAGGAAAAGAAATCAGAGATATCACATACACCCCCACAGCCACTCATATAGGCTCCCCCATTATCCACTTCCTCCACCAGAATGGTACTACTATTACAAGTAAGGAACCAACACTGACACATCATTAACTCACAGATATAAGGAGGGCACTCATTGTGATGAGTAGTGGGTGTTAAATGTAAGTGATGAATCACTATATTCTACTCCTGAAACTAATAGTACACTGTATGTTAACTAACTGGAATTTAAACAAAATGCCATGGGTTTTTAAGCTGGTGACCACAGAAAATATGGATTCTTTCCTGAGCAATGCATAGCTACTAAATTAAGTCTCCAGATTTTATAGCATGTCCTAAGTTTTTAGAGGACCATCAGGGAAGGGAGGGAAAACTGAATGGAAGGAAATCAGAGAGGGAGACAAACCATGAGAGACTCTTGGCTCTGGGAAACAAATTGAGGCTTGCTGGGGGGGAGGGGTTGGGGTAACTGAGTGATGGACATTAAGGAGGGCAGGTGATGTGATGAGCACTGGTTATTATACGCAGCTGATGAATTGTTGAACATTGCATCTGAAACTAATAATGTACTATGTTTTGGCTAACTGAGTTTAAATTTTAAAAAATTAAAAAAAAATAAAACTCCTTAGTAAAGTTAATTTTTTAAATCTCCTTTAATAAAAATCATTCTGTCAATATTAAATTATTCCAGTATTTATTTTTAAGTATGTCTTGTTTCATCTACCTGTAAATATTTCAATTTTAATGACTTTGTTTAAAAATTCTTTATTAAAAATAGCAGTATCTCCCCTACTCAGAATAAATTTCAGGTGTGGACACAAGAATAAAATCTTGTATTTTCCACACTAATTGTCATCTCACATTTTCATGATGTGAAAGGAGTAGTCAGCTTGAAAGTATTTTTATTTCCTCATTGTATTCTTCCCCAGGCATTGTAGTGCTAATAATTTAGAAATAACCTATCACTAAGTAGTATTATTGAAGTCTATTGCAAGGGTCTAGGACTTTTAGCTATGGTCTATTTCCCCAAGATAGAATTTTGCCTTGCCTCAGGAAAGAATGTAATTTGACAGAATATGCTCTCACTTAGTATTAGGTCACATGAGGTACTCCCTAAATTAATTAACTATAATTGAGAATATTATTGGAACCTCCCAGAACCTCAGTTTCTTTATATGTAAAATGGCATGGCCGTGCTAATTCCACTAGTTTGTTGTGAGAATTAAATGAGACAATTTAATAACGTATCACATTTGAGTGCTTAACATATTTCTGGAATGTATGTAGAAGTAGAAACCAAGAAAAAAAAAAACAATAGTGGTTTCTATAAAGGAGTCTGAGAGACAGATTTGGTACCTTATAAATTTTATATTTTAAATTTTGTACCATGTGTACCTATAAACTCAAAAGGAGTTTATAAGTTTAAAAGGACAGCATAAGTAACAAAGCCAGTAGTACAGAGAAGATGGTCAATAGATGTAAAAATGTAAAATTATTCCCATACCCTTCCATTCTCTAGAAATGGATTTCATCCATGCCCTGCATGTATGTATATGTATGTGTTTGTGTGTGTGTGTATCTGTGTGTAAGAGAGAGAGAAACATAAATTCATTTTTCCTCTGTTCCTAATAACTCTGCTAGTCTGTGAGTGGAATTTACTCAAGGTGTTAACAATATAATGGCTTGTCTTTAGGTTTGTTTGATTTTTGCTCAACGTCCATGTCACACATTACACCTGTGTTAGTAATGCTGCGATTTCATCAGGAAATGTTTTTTTCACCTTCTATTTCTTCTCACCACACCCTTCTTAGGAATTGTAATCTAATACAGTAACTGATCTAAGCCACATTTTTACTTCATTTTGAGCTGTGAACATAAAGTCCAGAAGTACATATGAACTTTTGTTTTTAACACATGCTTCTCAGGTAATTCTGCCATGGTGGAAATGGAGTTCACTAAACTTTTTGTTCATCTCAGTAAAGAATGCTTTCCATAGAGACAGTTTGGAAATCTTATAGTTAAGAAAGAATGGCAGAGTACTCAAATAACAACTTTCATATTTGACAATTTTTAGATTGTTGGTTACATCTGTCAGCACTAATTTTTCTTAGTCTGATGCATTATTTTTGAGACATCAAACTTGCTATTTGGTGTCTTTTGTGGAGAGTCTAAAAACTGTGTTGGACGGAGTATTCACAACCACTTTTTGATATATATAACAATTCCTTGAGTATATTATTTTACCATCAATTTAATAAAATTGGACAAATGTCATATTTTCTTTTACTAGTAGCTTAGTACATATGGAAAACCTAAAAGTATGCATTTTAACCATAATGCTATTTGAATCATTGTAGGAAACATTTACCTAATACACTACTTCAGATTTTCAAAAAGACTTTTTATATTAAGGGTCAGAAAACTGGAAAATAAGCACTATGCCCAAGAATCAACATATAATTTGATAACTTCATAAATGACCTGGAAACTACAAGACAAGTTTGGCAAGTAGACTTTTTTTTGTTAAACATACTTGTTCTTAAAATAAGCCAACTGAGATATAGTAAATTTCTTATACTCACTTATCATTAGGATTTTATATAGCTACAGAACGTACTCAGTCTTTAATCCATGGTGGAAATGCACAAGTATATTAAATAAAATATATTCTAAGTTCACTATTATTTATTTGCTTATGAGAATGCAAAAGTAGGATATTCTATCACCTTTACATTTGGGTGAAATAATAAATAGGTCCTACAGTTTCTGTGGAGCATTCATCCCTGATAAGAATCCTATAGACATCTCAGCAGAAGATCTGGTTTACGGCCTGATATAAACAACAGTTACTGATAATGAGCGATGACAATATGAGAATGTACCCTTCATGGCCACTTAATTGTCTGGTGTCCTTACAGCTCACAAAAATCACATTGGCTCTTGCTAAAAATAATATTCAGGTTGGAGGGAATTTCTTAAGATGAGGCAACTGGTGCCTAAACTGCAAACTTCCTTGGTGTCTAAGTCAATTCTTTAATTCTGTTTTAGTAATAAATTGATCAGTAGTCTCCTACTGAAGAACTCTCTGCTTTCTCTAAATGACCTACTTATCTACTGTCAAAAGAAAAACAAAATCAGTCTTTCTGCCTTTGCCTTAATTTTGTTGATTTTTGCCTTGCTTATGTGGGAGTGGATGAAAAAAATGTAAGTTATAAAACAAGTATATAAATTAGTAAGAGAAACAAATACCTATGTATATCCATAATAGTTTCCTTTGGTGGTGTTATTTTAACTCTCCCCTTAATAGAGTTTACATGTAATAGCAAGTGTAATTATGGATTTTACTCACACTAAAGCAAGCCCCCCCCGCAAAAAAAAAAAAGATTGGGTGAAAGAGGATAAAGGGACTAAATCTACTAATTTCCAGTTATATAGTAAAATAAGTCATGGAGATGTAAAAAAAAAATAATGGCATTCTTTATTCTACCATTTATGATTATACCTCCTGTTAGGCATGTTCTGTCTGACTACACTCTGGTATGAAATTGTTCAGTTTTCTCCTTCTCATGGTTCTCTTTTCATCTTTCCTGATTTTCGTAACCTAACATGTCTATGAGAGGGCAATGAGGTTCAACTAATGATTTAATACTTTTGATTTTTCAAGGTAAAGAGGACACAAGGCATCCTATGGCAGGTGCGACAACATTAAAGTATTTGAAATTAATATGAGCATTTTAGGCTGCTTTCACAACACATTTTTAACTGATGCCCTCTTACACAGATAAAGAAAAATAATTTACCTGAAGTTTAAAAATCCATTACATCTATTTATCAATTATTTGTAAAAAGATAAAATACCAACCTTAGTAAAGTGATTGAAATTAAGTTATAATTAAGGAGACAGTAGGCATTTACTTACATATTTCAAAGTACCTTTGAAACTTATAAATAGCTTACTCATAGCATTTTTGTGCTTTTAGAAAAGATTTATTTTTTTTACCTTGTTGGTAGATAAAATGTTACTGCAGCATATTATTATGAGAGCAGGTCAGATTTGAACTTGATATTTAATTAGGTGAAGAGAACACAAGAAGCTTTTGAATCCCAAAGATACCATATTATGACAATTTAGAGTCCTAGAGTACCATTCATTTAGCTAGTAATTTGTACTTAATATATTGTCAAACCATTATTTTTACTTGTCTTGGTTCACAACAATCCAAAATAAAAGATCACTATCTTAAAACTCATCTGTAAGAAAAGATGTCTTTTTATCAAAATTTCAAGCTAAACCTTGGAGTTGTGCACTGATTCACTCTGCTCAGCTCTTCTCCACTGCCTTAGACATTGTCCAAAGGTTGGTGCATTCAGACACATCAGAGAACCACAGGTTCTCCCAAAGGAATTGAGTTGGACCACTGAGAACGTCTGTTTTCATTATAAAGCTTTTATTTGTAAGTGAGAATTGAGGGTGTGAACAAAGAATATCACATGAGAAATCAGATTAGTAAGACTTTCCCAGAGGCATTTATACTTGAAGATGCACAGGAAGTTTTTTCAGTTTATCTAATAAATATGACAATCCTTTGGAAATGATAGTGTTATACAAATGTTTATGTTTAAATTTACTTCTATTTTATTTTCTGATTATTTTTCAAATCAGTGAATGCAGAAGCATTAACTTATCCAAATGATCAGCAAGATAATATTAAGTTTACCATCATTATAGCAGATTATTTAGATAAAATTTTATATTTTTTTGTTTCGTTTTGCTGATAATTCACTACAAGTAAGCAGGCAATAGTAATATGTTTCCTGGATGAAATGATAGGAGGTACTTTCTGTTTAAAGGAAAGAAAATATAATTTTTACAACCTTCAGTTTATTAAAAGCTGGTATGGTTTAGTGTAAGAGGACAGGGAGTAAACAGGCCTGAGTTTGAACTTTCACCCTTACTTTCCTAGTTATTAGCTGAGCAACCTTGGGTTTCTTGAACTGTAAAATAGGGATAACATTTACATCATGGGATTGTTGACAGAACTAAATGAGATAATTTGAAAGTGTCAAGCCACTGCCTAGCTGCCCAGCAAACACAGAATGGTATTCAGTAAATATTAACTTCTTTTTCTCCTCCCTTCTTCCTTTTTATTTGAACCTTGTCACTGTGATTCCTCCATTATTAAACTCTGACCTAGAGTTAATTCAATTTAAGTAGAAATGAGTCAAAAACCACAATAGAATCTTGAACTGTGATGATTATGACCTGTATTTGTCAAAACTTCCTCCTCTTCAGACTTTGCTTTTTCTTTTTTAAATTTCTTTTTAAATTGTATTTATTTAAGTAAAATCTCTACACCCAACATGGAGCTTGAACTCACGAACCTGAAATCAAGAGTCATATGCTCTTTTGACTAAGCCAGCCAGGCACCAGACACATTTCTTTTATATCTGAGACTATGTGATAGACTTGTTTTTAGACTATGTGATAACTTATACTTAATTAGAACTCTTCTCCCACTTGATATATTCAAAAACAAAAAGCAAGAAAATAATTTTGGGGAAGAAAATATTGTTCCTTTCTAAAGTATTGCAAAATTTTATTCATTCAGGTACAACAAAAAAAATATATTGAAATTTTAACTTCTATTAAAATAAAAACTATAAACAATATTTTACAGTGATATCTTACCCTAAAAAAATAAGGATTTTAGAAGTGCAATAGCTTTACACATATAAAAATGTGATGAATATAGTATGCATTTTTTCTTTTGTCTCACATCATAGTAGAAAGGAATAAATGTTATGTTTTAGTAATGTCCCCTGAACCATATTTTACTCCATTTTTCGCAGTTCCTACTTAATGAGTTGTCATATACTAGTGAGTGATCATTTACTAAAATACTCCTTTCAACAAAGACAGGATAAGAATAAGTAACTGCCTAATGATGCAGAGAATTTTTCTCTTTTCTTTGTAGCAGTTTTTTTACATGAAACTTTTATTTTGTGTGTTTTGTTTGTTTTTCTTTCCTTAATTGAATTAAAGGATGTGTATGTGGTTTTATTTTGTCACAACACAGATGGAGAATTATACTCCGGGACTGCAGCCGATTTTATGGGGAGAGATTTTGCGATCTTCAGAACTCTCGGGCACCACCACCCAATTAGGACAGAGCAGCATGATTCCAGGTGGCTCAATGGTAGGTGGCGGGGGCCAGAGCCCAGGCACGTTACGTTAACACATGTAACTGTACTTGTCGGTGGACAGCTTTCCTTGTGACTTGAGATTTAGTGTGCAGTTAAACTCATGGTGGTGACTTCATGACTGTGGGTGTGAGAAAATAGGGGAAGAAGAGAAAAGTGAGATTAAAAATTCAGGAAAATACTTGCTTCGTGCCAAAATTGAAGTTTCTCAGTAGTTAACTCTGGAAAGAAGTAGATCTGGGCTGGAGCTGCGGAAGGGAGGCAACGGAAAAAGATAAGATGACTTACCAGTCTTGTCTTACAAGGATACCACAACAAATCTCATGATGTAGTATTTTTTTCCTCCACATCTCTCCATTGCCCTGAGAGCATCATACATGTTCTTGAATGTTTAAACAAATTATAGTGCTAATAACATTACATTGAAAGTGTTTTTAAAATTTCAGAGGATTGTTGTATTATTTCATTTGATTTTCTTTTAATCTTCTCTCAGTTTGTGTAGGTGAGAAAATTAAGACTGATATTTTATCTAAGATTATCTCTACCCCAGTAGTGGAAGATTTAGAACAAGAACCCAGTTTCTTGAACTTCAGGCACTGACTTCAACTTGAATCAAGTTTTTTAGATTTGTTTTCTACCGTCTTTCTCAGTATATATAAATAAATAAATTTAAAAGAGGAGAAAATGTTCAAAATGTGCATGCCTAAAATAAATAAATAACATTTTCATTGAGATTTGGAACCAAATAATCCTAATCTATTCTTCTGTGTAGACTTTGATTTTTTTTTTGTCATTCACTTACACATTTATCACAGATTTTTATAATGGCCCCCACAGTATTATCATGTTTTTTTATTATTAAATAACTATCTCCATGTATCTGTCTCCAGTCTTATAAAATAAAGCTGTCCAGACCCTAATCTCCCATCCATGAACTTTTTCCTGGTTTCATCTGCCTCATTAATAAGGATCGAGTTCACGGGTTATAGTTCATCTGTGTTCTCAGTAAGATATTTGAATATCTCATTCTTTGAACTTCTACCACACCTGTTTTTCCTGCCCTTTTGAGGTACCCAAAATTCCTTTTATCACCTCTCTCTTTCATTGGTTTGTTAGAGAAAAATCACACTTCTGTGAATTTCGCTGGAACTTAAGGAAACCATGAGTTGTCTATGATAATTTTTGTTCTGATATATCTCATACTTTAAAGTGACTATTCAAAACATAAAACATACCTCAGATTACCTCAGTCAGCATCTCTGCCCTCCTGCAACATTTCTGATCATCCTATTATTTTTATGTATTAGTATGAATGGTGTGCCTCTTACCTTCCATGCTTGACCATGCTGCCTTTGCTCTTAATTGTAGTGATGTTTTTTTCATAAATTTACCCAGCGTACATTTCTTTTGCTGTCTTTCTCTCTCCTTCCCTGATTTCTTCCCCTGACCTGAAAACTTACTCATCTGTTCTATCCAAATTCTTCCTTTAATCCTGGTATGATATAAAGTCCCTGTGTGTCTAAATCCATAGTCTGGTTAGGATCTTGTCTCCTTAACATTTTCACCACCTTTAGCCACTTTAAACCTGAATTTGAGCCCAAGGAGCTGCTTCTCCAAAGGCCACTAATAACTTCTATACCCTGTTTTTTAATCAGTCTGTCTATTCGGACACTATCTCTTGCAATATTTCTCACTATTACATAGCCCTTTCTCTTTAAAGTGCCACTTCTCTTAGCTTCTCTCATTTTTTGCTTTGCCAAGTTTCCAGTAAGCTTGACCTTACTTCGCATTGTTTATATCTTAAATGCAGATGATGCCTAAGATCATTCATAATTGAGTACAAACATTGGTAATCAAAAGGCTCTGGACATAGAACCAAATATCCATGCGTAGGGGTTCAGAAGGAATAGTGGGTGACCATATGAAAAATGAGAGGCCTCACCAAGGAAAAGAGAAGATGGTGAGATCACCATAAGACCATGTGTGCAAAAACTATAAAACAGCCAAACTCCAACAAAATCCCAGAGAACAATTTTAGAATATTCACTGTCAATTATTAAACTTTATATGGAGTCAAAATAGTGGGGGAAAAAACTCTTTCAACATTGCTCTTTGGTCTATTCTCAAACTGAAATATTTATGTAGGAGGGAAAAATGTTTGTTTTTTTATTCAGCAAGAAGGAGACTTTGATCGACTAAGAACTCTAAAGGGCATACAGGCTTTCACTGTCCATGCGAAAGAAAATCCAAGAAGATGGAATAACATAAAGGAGAGTATAGTATCCATTTCATTTTTATGGCCTTGGAGGAAAAAAGTCATCAAGTTAAAGCTGCTTTTGTGTTGCACACTTACATGTTGACAGCTGAGTCTGAAGAATTTACACTGTGGGAAAGCAGTCATTGTCCACAGCTCTGTACTTCATCTTGCAAATGTGTAGTTCATTTGAGAATTCAGTTATCAGTCTCTCAGCACTAAACGTGAGAACTGATTTTACCAAATTAGCACAAAGGTTACATTTGACAGGGTGCAGAAACCAGAACTGCTGCAAGATGGAGGATGCAGACACATTTGAGATAGAACCAAGGGACTGTGTGAATCACAAGCCTCCTGAAATTAAATGCCATTCCAGAATAAAATTGGAAACATAATGTTTACATATTCATGCATAAAATAAATGAGTTTGAGGCATCAGCGTAGACTACACAATAATTTGTGCTGCCAGAGGTAATAAATACTTGCAAGGTACTCTTTGAGAGGTCTTTGGGGCTATTAAAATTAATTTTGTCACAGGACTTACTTTTCTCAAATCAGTTCAGATCTGTTCAATTATTTTGGACAAATCAGTTGGCCTATTTTGGGTGACTTTTAATTTTTGTTCCTGCTAAAAAAAACACACAAAAATATTTGCCTAGAATTAGATCTTAAAATATCTTGATATTTTTAAGGGAATTTCACTATTTTTATAATCATTTAAATTTATGTTTTTATAATAGTGTCAGTCAAGGATTAAATTTAGTTATGTTTTAAAAGGAAAAATTAGGAATGACTAACAATTTTAGATGAGGAAACAGAAAAGAGATGGAATCTATTGGCTTTTACATAACTGCTTTTTAAAAAAATAATTTTTTACATTAGCCCTCATTTAAGGTTACGAGGTATTAGAACGACTTTGGTTTTCAGAAAATGTAGTTGTACGTGTTTGACATGATATGCCCAAATTCATTGTTTTTCTTGTGCATTATAAATTCTCTCAATATTGTATCATTTTAACTTCATTTGAACTTCGCTTCCAGTTTCAACTTACTAGCAGTGTGAAAATTAGGTGCAGTTGTACTCTCTATATTCATAGTGAGGAAACAAATTTAAGTTTATGCTTCTGTTATAATTAATGATTTCTTACCATTTAGTACGTAAATACTGCTACTTAGTTCTTATACATGTTAGCCATTCATTAGAGCAGATGGATGGTTAACCTACATTTATTTTTCTTTTTGGTGGATGCTATTTCCAATATTGTTTATGTCTTGGACTAATGCTGGGATGCAATGTGATATGGAGGGAAGGCTATAGTCTTTAGAGTAAGACAAAGCTTCACCTTGACTTTACTTTTAATGGGATTATAATACTACTTACCTCTTATAGTTGTGGAAAACTGACCACATAATAACATGTAAAAAGTACTAAGTGAATGACTGGCATATAGTGAGCACTTAATAATTGTGAATTTTCACTGTATCCTTTATCCCACTTCCATTGGGTGGAGAATGCTTAGGAAGCTTTGTAAGACTCATTCTGTGAGTGATTATGTTTGAGTCAGGGTGAAAGGGCAGTCAGAGTCAGGTTTAATATATGAAACCACATGGATCCTTGAGAGAGCCAAGGCCCAGTGAACACAAACACACCTAATTACAGTGCCCAGAGTGTGAGGCTTTCCCACTCATTTCAGGAAGACCTGTTTTCTTTTAGTGGAATTTCCTAAAAGGATCGTGCCTGTGGATAGACCAACCCACTTGCTTTTTTCTGTAATTGAAATGGTATGCAAGTCATCATTCCACTTCCTCTCACTTGTAACACTCATACCAGGATGGCCTGCCCTCATTGGAATCAGCATAGCTTCCTCTGCGGTCATGTACTAGGATATTTCATGTTCTGTAAAGATTCAAGTTTCTCCACGAGACATTTTTATGAAAATAGAACCAAGTAGTGTGACCGCAAATAATCTATGAGAGCACAAATTAATATTACATAGTACATAATCTGAAATCACTTGTACAACTCTTTTGATGTTCTATTTTAATTCTACCATCTTCAAAGGCATAAACTGTCAGAGTATCCAATTGGAAATTTTTGAAAGTAAAATGAATTATCTAGCTTTGCATAATGTCAGACTTCTTAATGATGCCAGTCTGAATTATTTCTCTGGCTTAAGTACATCAATATTATTTTGCCGACGTTGGGAGAAAAAGCCCTCTGGATGCCTTATTTTATGGTTATAGGAACAGGTGAGTATCACAGAAGTTGAGTGACCATTCAGTTAAAACAAGAGCAACCATCAATGTCCTCTTGGTTTTCATAGCCTATGAAAAAGCAACAGGAATACCGTCTTTTTTCAACTTTTGAATTACATCTCCTATGAATTATACTCTGTATTCATTAAACATCCTGAGACATCAATGTAAAGAGTCACAAATAAAAATGATAATATTTTTGGTTATTTTTCCTGAAATTATCCTGAAGCATAGATATGTAATAGTTCAAAACAATCCGTACCTAAACACAACTGAATAGTTATCTGAGGTTTTTTTCCTCATGAATCTATTGCCCAGAAAAATTTTCATACTGATAAATAATGCATATCCCCAGAAGTATAATCTTTAAAAAAAATACACAGCATGAAATTATTCTACTCTCCAAATGATGATAAATTTAATAAACTCACTAAATATGCTTTTTCTTTCGTAAGGAGCACAAAGTTACCAAAATGTAACTTTATTTGGTCTCTTTTTCTGAGGACCTATTTTCTGTGTAACATTTTATCTAAAGAACATAATCACTTTAACTGATTTTGTTTGAAATTACATTGCACTAATGAAGAAAAATGAATAAAACTTGGAGTAAAAATTAACTCATTAGGGCAATGCTTGGAAGGTGATTTTAGTTTTTTTCGGGCCTCTGAGACAGCGTCCCTGAATATAATTGTTAGGATATGCCATTTTAACTTTCTTCGGTGATGAGCTATAAAGTGAAACTCTCCAGTGTGGCATATTAGCCACAAACTTTGAACCACCTATTTCAGAATTTATCACTGAATGGCGAGAGGAAAAAAGTAACATTTAAGGGAATTATTACATTCATTTAAGGGAATCCCACTTTTTAAATTAAAGTCCAAAATATAGAAAGATGAGACAATATCTTGGAAAATTCTCTAAATTAAAGCCAGCTCCCTATTTCTTCTGGTTTTTAACATTTTTCTCTCTAGTCTTACCACCCGTTTAATGAATAGAGAGCCTGTCTATACCAATTTCCTTTTCTAGACTCACTACATTCAGAGCTCGCTGGGCCTCAATAGGGATTTACTGCTGACTGGGTAATCTGGGTTCATGTGTGCAGTGACATCAAGCAAGAGATTTACCCAAAGAAGTGGATGCCATGACAATGCGTGTAACCATGGTGTGACCGGCCTCTCTGACATGGCTCTCAAAAGCTTTCCTTCTGTGAAAACAGAAGCCTGTTTGCAAATTAATTAGTTTCTGGCGGCAGCTTGATTGTTGACCCAGAGTTTGTAGAGTGGAAAAACAATCAGATTAGTGTGCTCAGGGTAAAAGACCAGTGTGCAGTTGCGTGTGGCTTGCTCAACTATTGAAACTATGAATGGACTGAAACAAATTCTTTTCTGAGAAGCCTAGGCAGAGGTTAAGTGTGATGAGCCTAGAGCTCCTCAACAGCAGGGGCTGGGGAATTAAAGGATTTTAGCCAGATAAAGCTGAATGATGGCAAGCAATGCCATTGAATTTTAATAGCATGGATAGTTTTGGAAAACAACAACAACAACAAAACAAAACACTTCTTATTTTCTAATCACTCTGAGGGGGAAGAATAAGTTTGCAATATTATTAAATGTCCGCTTGACGCCAATACTTCCATAGTGGTAGATTTCAGAAGCTTTCAGACCGAAAGGTTTTATTTAATTCTAATGTCTCAAAAGCTAATATGATAATATCAAAATGGGAAAAAGTTACAAAGTAACCTGCCTTTCCGTGTAGATAAAATGTCTGTTCATTTATATACCCTATTTTCTGAGGTATAATCTTCACATGCCCCATAAAATTAATTCTGAATTAAGGAGAAATGTTGACTCCTGAGAATATGTATTATGCTGTTTATTTTTGTAAGTATCAAATCAGATAATCATGCCAGGAAATGAAGTCTGCAAGCTTAGGACAAAAAATTCTACATGCAATTTTTGATGATTAAAATTTGTTTCAGTTAATAAAATATTGTTTACACTTTATTTTGTAGATTACCTAACACAATAAGCCATGTATACTCTTTCTTTTTAGATACCGTTGTCAGATGTCTCCCCAATAACAGCTCTGATGGCTATCACAACACTTCCCCATTCAGAAATCGTTTATGTCTCTCAGTTTACATGTGAATTGAATCCACATTTTGCTGCCTGTCAAGTCCTTTATCATCTAATCCTAAATGACTTCTCCAATATTAAACACTAACACACTCAAATAGAGTTGGGTGTCCTCAAATTTACTATCTTTTTCATTTAACCATTCCACTCTACCGATCGATTTTAATCTTTCTACCTTTGAATCGCAAGAGCGCACATAGGTGCTTGCTCATATTTATCATGGGGCCTACCACTTTCCCTTACATTCTAGGAAATACCAAGTAAGAAATTCTTGAATGAATCTGCTTTGCAGGCTCTGGAGTCGCATTGCTTGAGTTTGTATTCCGGGTCCTTCCATCCACCACCTACATGACATTGGAGGCAATTCACTTATTTTCATCACCCTTTTATGATTTATAAAACATGATTAATACTAATATACTGTTTTTCTGAGGATGCATGAGACAGTCCATATAAGTTAATAAGAACAGTGTCTGATAATATGTACATGCTCATGACAGCTGTGGTTGCCGCTGTGGTTGTTGCAGGCTCCAAACATAGTACATACGGCACGTTGGGCAGATTAATACAGTGAACCTGTCTGAAGGTGGTGTTTGTCTTTTTAAATCTGTTCTCAGACTGTTTTGTTTTAATTGATTGTTGTCATGGCCACTTAGTACATCAAGAATATATAAAATATTTAGCTTTAGTATTAAAATAGCAAATAAAGTTTTAGTCAAATTAAGCTTAATGAAATTAGCAGAAGAGATAATGAAATGATAAACCAAGTTTTTCCAAGTGTTAACTTAGCTCTAATAAGTACAGTAGTCGTCACTTATATAAAGAAACCATTAGGTTAATTCTTTATTAAAGTTTTTTCAATATAATTAAGAAGACATTGACTGCTTTGATGGCTCTAGGAAAATCATTTATCCTGCTCTGTCACCATTTAGCTTTAAATTTTTTCATGTGTGGACATCATCCAAACCCCTTGGGATGGTGGCTGAAAGTGTGGAGTTTGTGGAGCCTGACTGCTTGAGTTGGGCACGAGCTGACAACTGTAGATAGCTGATAGGAGATTTCTGTGCTACATGTTCCCTTTTCCTAATGTAAATAATATTTCCTCTCTCTTCAGTAGTTATGACGATTATGTATGAGTAAATTCATGTAAAGCATTTTCAAAAGTGACTACCGTTATCAAAAACAGACAAAACAATTCAGTTGATGTTAGCTGACTTTATAACGTTATGTAAGAATTTTAAGGAATGGAACAATAAGATACCTAAATATGTCAGGTCGCTAAAAATGTAGTAAAGCGCACAATCTCATTGAACTGAACAGCCATATGTTTCTAGGAAAGCAATGAAAGTGGCTGAAAGGCAACGAAATGATAAGATGGAGTGAGAATAATATATGCCCTTTCCTTAGACTGAGTCTGTACATACAGGATTTCTCACCTAATGATGTCTGTACATTGTGATGAAAGTAATCTACCACTCCTTTGCTTCCATGAAAAAAAAAAAAAGTATTTCTTTAAGCTTAATCACACTAAGTTACTTACACATGACAAAAAGGCATTAAAGTGCTCTAAACTTTATATATCAACTAAATATAGATTACAAAATATTATCCAGAAAAAGGTCTTTAAACTGTTTTCCCAGTAATATTAATAAGGAGGATTTAAGTATGTTTAGATGCCCTTTAAAAGAACATTTTCTTTCCTTTTTTTTTTTTTTTTAAGATTTCATTTATTTATTTGACAGAGAGAGAGACAGCCAGCGAGAGAGGGAACACAAGCAGGGGGAGTGGTAGAGGAAGAAGCAGGCTCCCAGCAGAGCAGGGAGCCTGATGCGGGGCTTGATTCCAGGACCCTGGGATCACGCCCTGAGCCGAAGGCAGACGCTTAAGGACTAAGCCACCCCGGTGCCCCTAAAAGAACATTTTCAAGGGACGCCTGGGTGGTCCAGTTGGTTAAGTGTCCAACTCTTGGTTTTGGCTCAGGTCGTGATCTCAGAATCCTAAGATCGAGCCCTGCAACTAGCTCCACGCACAGAGTGGAGACTGCTTGAGATTATCTCCCTCCCCACCCCTCTGCCCACCCTTGCTCACTTCTCTCTCCCTTACTCTCTAGACTAAACAAATAAAATCTTAAAAAAAGAGAACATTTTCAAGTTAGAATTGTTTGTGTCACTATATACACAAACTAGATTTAAGAAACTAGACAAGAGAAGATCAAAGCCTCTTCACCTTCCACCCCTACCTCCCACATCCTGCTCTCATCATTCTCTCAGTTTCCTGTAGCACTTTTGGATCATCACATAAATTCTGCATGTTAAGCTGTATACCACTAACATGTGGTACTATACATATATAGATATAGATTCAAAAATAAAGATACACACTTGAAAACTAATTGCAATTCATTAGTAATAATTTATAAATTAATGTAAGTATAAATGTTTTCTTTATTAGAAATGTAGGTTTTAGTATTTTGCTCGATGATTGCTAAATTACAACTTTTTGGATTTAATGTAGCTGACAATGTAAGGGACCCATCAAAAATGTGTCTCTTCAGTATGTTTATAAATTTGTCTAAATTCACATAAATCTCTTTTGTTCATTTAATTGCTAATAAAAAAGATACCAGGGTTTCACTTTCAAAGAGAGATATCCCACTTATACATTTGTAAAATCCTAACATGAATATATATGGGAAAGAGGTGACAGCAGATTTAGCTTTCCCTTTGGGATCCACCTGCCTTTTCTGTTTAGCATATAATAGGATTTAAGTTACAACCAGTATAGAATAGTGTTTTCAGTTTGTACATTATCTTATGACCCACTTACAATTTAGTTAACTTTAGTATCTCTGATCCTGAAAGTTAAATAATGCCAAGGCTGGTATCAAACTGATGACTGCCATTTAATAGCTATTTATCCATAGAGTCAGTGTTTATCAAATATGTTTTCTCAACACATTTAAGAATAAATGAACAAACTGTACAAATGTTTTGCAGGATGAAAGCAATCTTGTAAGTCACGTGAAAATAAATGAATTCTGAAGATAGGCAACAATAACACATGGATTATCATAAAACATTACTCATTTTGGGGTGAATTAAAGGGAAAGAAATGTAGTTATACTGCCAATTCACATTATAGAATTTGGACTTATGGGGCTAGGCTGAACTGACAAGGTGTAGGACACCTTTCGACAATTACTTTCATGTGTTTGCAGTAATCATTAAATACTTTGATCGAAGAGAAATTACTGAAGTGGTGAGATAATTCTGTTTGCCATAAGAAAACTAATGACTGCCCTTCCTGTTATGTCATTGCCGTTGATGTCCTCTAAATAAAAGGAGAAAAATCACATTCCTTCATAGTTACCAAGGTAAATATAGCCAACTCTGATCAGCCAATCAGTGCCCAAATTAAGAAAATTATAGTGAAATTGCCTTTGAGAGACCTTGAGTTAATTGTGTTAGTGAATCTTAAAATGTGAACTAATTTTCCATCTTTTGTCCAAGCTGAAAGTATTTTATTTCCTTCCTTCTTCATTAATTTCTGAGTGAGAACAACTTGTAGAAACCAATTGAAAAGACTGGCTGGAACTAGGAACATGGTAGCATGAAATAGAAAAACAATGGCAGACTGTTAACAGGTCCCGCTTTGATGTTGTGCAGTGCAGAAGTCATTTGGTTGCAATACAGCAAAGACAGTGCCAAGGAAGGTAGCCATGTTATGAAGATTTGCAGAATCTTTACTAAAATTTATTATCACTTTAATTTTGTCATTTTGATTTTGTAAAAATATGCTGCAACTCCACTTAGCAATACTGCCTGCAAGCCACTCATGAATTCCCAAACTCTTCATCCTTGCAAGAATCATAGTGATTAATAGATGTTACTAGTATGTTAGTAAAGAATGTTCTGGTAATAATAGCAAAATGAAACTTCTAATATACTTTCATACAACTGAGGCAGCTGAGTAAGTAATTGCTATTGTGATTGATTACTTGAAACTACTGCATGTGTTCTAGGATGAGAAAACATAGGTAATTATAAAGAGGAAAAAAAACATTTTTTTAAAAACAAATCTGTCTACTGGATAGAGCCTGCAAAGACAGTGAAAAGGGAAGGAGAAGTAAAGGGAGAAAAGAGTAATTCCTAATGGTAAATAATAACTTCCTGTTTGGTTTTGTCTCCATCCCTCCACCATCTATCACTCTAATAAAATTTAAAATGCACAAACCAAAATAGAAATCCCCCTAAAACTATACCATAAAATCTCTTATCCAACCAAGGTCTGTCCCTGAAGTTTGTAATGTAAGTTAGATGTGATACATACTAAAGAATTTTTTCGTAGTTCAGAGCATTGTAAAATGTTAGTAAAATGTATAATAATTCCTGAAAATACTCAGATTGCCATTTTATTTCTTAATATATGATGATCAGAAAAACAATTAAGATACTATGTAATATAATATGATAAAGGTAAAATAGTTACATTTTAATGGCAAATTAAGAGATCACTTTTAAGCAGAGATTAAACTGATTTAATAGCTGTATATTTTTACAAAATAAAATGTACTTAATTTCTGTTTTTAATGAGTATTTGTAGTCTCCCCAAGTCTAGTCCCTTTTCATCTCCGTGAACAGTATTTCTGTTTCTCTGTACATAACTTGAGTTTATCACTCACCCCAGTTACTGACATAGAATACTGTTCTCTCCTTTTCCCCTGAAGTTCTATTCTAAGTCCTCCTAGATTAACGATAATAGCATGGTGAATAGCAAGCTACGAACATATTACTCTAGGCAACTTCCATTTTCTGCATGCATTTAAGCACCCTCTAGGTACCAAGAACTGTTATAAGAAGCAGAGCTGAGTAAGAGCAATCCCTGCCCTCCAGGATAATACTTACAGATCTTTTTATAAACGAAAAACCCTAGAAGTGGGATCGTAAGCATATATTTCCAAGATATCTTAATATCTTAAAACCATTGTTTAAAGGGAGGAGGTACTATCCATTTTTCTTTCAAGGAAACACAATTTTTTTTTTATTCAGTTGATTTTCAGACTTTGATTCAGTATCAAAGCCACTGACTGTTTAAGGCTTTAACATGAAATGGTAGCAAGATATAACAATTTATGAGGGAGGCTGTCTTTTGTCCATATACCTATAGTCTTCTCATAGAGATTGTGTGTATAAGAGAATTCAAAAAAAATTTAAATTGAAAACCCTCTTAAGTTTTAAGGAAAAAAGAATGCAAATCTGTTGCATTCTTTCTATTGGAATCAGAAAAACTATAGATAATATTACATAGGTTTTAATAATGTTATTTTTTTAAATATTTTTTATTACATTATGTTAGTCACCATACAGTACATCCCTGGTTTTGATGTAAAGTTCGATGATTCATTAGTTGCGTATAACACCCAGTGCACCATGCAATACGTGCCCTCCTTACTACGCGTCACCAGCCTATCCCATTCCCCCACCACCCTCCCCTCTGAAGCCCTCAGTTTGTTTCCCAGAGTCCATAGTCTCGCATGCTTCATTCCCCCTTCTGATTACCCCCCTTTCTTTATCCCTTTCTTCTCCTACCGATCTTCCTAGTTCTTATGTTCCATAGATGAGAGAAACCATATGATAATTGTCTTTCTCTGCTTGACTTATTTCACTTAGCATTATCTCCTCCAGTGCCGTCCATGTTGCAGCAAATGTTGAGAAATCATTCTTTTTGATAGCTGAATAATATTCCATTGTATATATGGACCACAACTTCTTAATCCAGTCATCTGTTGAAGGGCATCTCGGCTCCTTCCACGATTTAGCTATTGTGTTATTTTGATGTCAGACATTCCTAATTATAAAGACACTCAGATGGCCAACAGACACATGAAAAGGTGCTCAAAATAACTGATCATTAGGAAATTATAAATCAAAAGTACAATGAGATATCACCTCACACCTGTTGGAATGGTTAAAATGAACAGCATAAGGAGCAACAGGTGTTGGTGAGGATACAGAGAAAGGGGAACCCTCTTTCACTGTTGGTGGGTATGCAAACTGGTATAGCCACTCTGAAAAACAGTATGGAGTTGCCTCCAGAAGTTAAAAATAAAACTACCTTATGATCCAGCATAAGTACTATTAGGTATTTACCCAAAGAATACAAAAATACCAATTCAAAGGGATACATGTACCCCTGACGTTTATAGCAGCATTCTCTATAGTGGCCAAATTATGGCAACAACCAAGTGTCCTTCAACTGATGAATGGATTAGGCAGATGGATATATATATATATATATATATATATATATATATATATAATATATATATATAATATATATATATAATAGATATTATATTATATATATATAATAGATATAATAGATATATATAATATATATAATATATATATATATATAATAGATATTTTTCCTGTTTTGTGGTCTAAGAAATATATTCTAATAATATGTAATTATATAGGACTCGGTATTGTTCAGATAATGGTTCTATGTATTTTTTAATAGTTATTTCATTTGAAATTGGAGGTCCACTAGAAAGTAGAACTAACTTCAATTTAATCCGTATTAAAGACATTAGAAGCCATTTCTTACTGTTACTAAAATAAAATGGGTAACCCTGTACTTATTAAAAAATAGGTTGGGAGTTCTTGATTAGGTATCTGTAGAAACAACTTTATATTAGTACTCAGAATACATAGTCATTCTTAAAGCAGGAACAATTGGATGAGTTGCAAAAACAAAAAACTAAAAGGTAAGAATAGTGTTAATAGAGTACCTGCACTGAGCAAAAAGTGAAAATTGATTTAAGCATCAGAAGCAATTTTAAATTGGATCCACTACACTGTAGATGCTGTGGCATTATTACACTGAATATTTGAAAGTTAATTAAAGCAATGATTTGAAAAATTGATGTCCTTACCTAAGGAAATTATAGAAATAATCAGGAACAATTGAAATCCTATACTTGTATAGTATCTTATGCTTTTCACAGTGCTTCCTGTAAGATCTCTTCATCCTCCCAAAAACCTGTGAAATAGAAAAGTGCAAGTAATAAAATTTAAGCATCTTGCAAGATGATAGTAGTAACCTGTTGTTGAGTGAAACCTTAGACTAAACCCATATCTTCTGAACTCTCAGTTTTGTTCTCTGACATGTTCATTATAGTATTTACCATTTTAAACTTTGTGTATTTCTGTTCTTTGCTAAAGATTTTACACAGAGGAAATGTTTATCAAGTTAGATAGAGACTGGGAAAATACAGGCGCATCCATTTTTAAAAAGCAAAGATTTGCCAGGGTTAAAGGATTTTATCCTATAATGGTTCATAGGATGAACTGTGTTATTTCTACAAAGCTTTAATCACAGGAAACTTAGTTGGTATATACCTTTGCTCCTCAGAGTCTGGCCCTTGGATGAGCAGAATGTGAGTCTCTGGGAACTCGTTAGAAGAGCAAAATCTCAGAGCCTACTCAGACCCTCTGAATCAGAAGCTGCACTCTTATCAAGATCCTGTGTTAAGATTTGAAAAGGACTAGACTAAAACATTTTCCAAAGTATATTACATCTTTGATTGTTAAAGAGACATAGAGACATAATGGTTTTGTTCCAGTCTACCTGGGTAGACTATCTTACATCACAGCCTAAACTGACAGCACACAAGAATGTGTCTGTGTGCTTGTGTGTATTCATTGATTAGACTAAATTACTGCTCCTGATGTGGTCTAATCTAAACTCTCCAATTCCTTTAATCAGCCTTCTGAAATTAGTGGCTTTTGCTTCCATTTAAACTGGAGAGATATAAGTACTAGCTACATGTGTCCTTTGAACAGGTTGGCTGGAATTGTAAGCACCAATCACTGATAATACCTCTGTGTAAGGATAGCAGGACCTACCTTACCCTGCATGAATCCATTCTGCTGAGACAGTGTCAGATTAATGCAACTGGTAGCTCATTTACCATAGCCCATAAAATCTCCCACAACTGCATGTCTTGTTAAATGTTAAGAATTAAAAAAAAAAAAAAATTGTGGTAGAGGTGGTGACTTTTAGGGTTCATGAAGCCCCAAACAGTTTAAAAAAAAAAAAAAAAACTTGTTGTCAAAGCAGTTATTATAAATTGTCTTTTACTACAGCTGGACTAGTACTAATAATATTTTATTTTATCTTATTTTTTATTTTCATTTTTTATTTATTTGACGCAGAGAGAGAATGCTCACAAGCAGGCAGAGCAGCAGGCAGAGGAAGAGGGAGAAGCAGGCTCCCTGCTGAGCAGAGAGCCTGATGCGGGACTTGATCCCAGGACCCTGGGATCATGACCTGAACCAAAGGCAGACACTTAACCAACTGAGCCACCCAGGCACCCCAATATTTTATTTTAAATAATAAAACAGATGGGAAAATAGCAACATAGAATTCAAAAAATGCAATAACTTACTTTCCTCTAAACATCTTTTTGTCAAAGCATCCACTAAATAAAAATTGGGTAGATTTTTAGTGCAAAGAAACAGAATAAAACCCAAAAACAAAACAAATACTATGCATTTCTGTTACAACTTTAAATTTTGTCTTACAGCCTGAAATTTTAAATTATAGGGGTGTGGTATGATTTTATATATATACGCATATATGATTTTATATATTATACATATTTATGTATATAAAATATATGATTTTATCTATTATATATTTATATATAAACATGATTTTATCATAAAATATGCTCTTATATATATATAATAGAACCCTTCTGATTAAAAAACAACTTTCCAAATTTCATGTAAGTCTAACAACCTTTTCACTGTTTAATTCTATGTGAATGCAAACCTAAATACAAAACTAAAACTAAAAATAAGGGAAGTTGTTTTGTTAAAATAACAATAATTGTTTGTTTTCAATACAGTGTGATTAGGAAAGTACAAAAACATAGTAACTAAAGTAAAATTTGAATTGTTATTTCTTAAGGGATAAGATCTTGCAAATTAAACAGGGTGCATAAGAATTGTTTTCTGCAAATTCTAATTACTTTGAAATTATGCTATAAATTATCTTCTTTTCTGCCTTGAATTTCCCTTCCTATATAATTAGACATTTTCAAGAATCAAAACTATTATTGTCTCTTAAGAACAAAAGCCATAGAAACTGCTAATTATATCACAGTTGAACATGTTTTTCTTCTTTGAAGAGATCCTGAATTTCCAGCATTTTTGAAAACACTCTGACCAGAGGATGACAGAAATGCTGAAAAGGTCTGCTAGTGTTGCAATCAGGATAATTAGTTTCTATCTATAATAGCATTCATGTTATTAAAAAGTTGCTAAGGTCTGTGTCAAATAAAAATTGACCTAAATCTTCTCCGGTCCCTAAATCATTATTTTATTTTAAGAATCAGGCCACATTCTTATAGAATATTTCTTTTCCCTAGACCCCAAGGGCCTAATCAGAGGCAACTCACAGGAAAAGCCCCCTGTCAATGCAGTCCTTGAATGAGAGCTCGAATTATTACCATGTCCCAGGAAATGGGCAGATATCAAAAAGGACATTTTCCCATTTCACTTATAAAATTGACTTTATTTCAAAGAGTAAAAAAAAAAAAATTGTGAGATCACATATTGAGAAATTATTTGACAAAGTAAATTTTATGATTATATGAAAATTGGCTTTTTTTTTTTTTTAATAACGCCGTTACTGGAATTCATAAATTCCAGTTTTGCCATCTGTAGATTCTGAAGTACTTTTCAAGTGAAAAGAAAAAATAAGCAGAAATTGAGTATACACCTAAATTTTAAGATAATTTAATTGAAAAAACTTAAGTTGGTATTATATATTTGTTTTTGTTTTTACATTGCTTAGTGGTTTTGTTTGTTTTGGACCAAAATTTCAATCTGTCATCTTAACTTTGAATCATGTATAAAATATGTGTGTGAGAAAGTTATATGAAAGCTTTAAAAAAATGTCTCAGAACATGGACAAAGATAAGAAGGTTTTCAAGGCATTCAGTCATATGATGCCTATGGTATTGCTAACAACAAATATTGACAAAAAGGAAAACTAGAAACAAAAGCATTTATGACTATCCAAATATTCCAAATAAATGTATGAAATCAATTCTAGTATTTCAAGGATGATTTAATAATAGGACATCTCTTAACTCATTAACTTAATATTTTAAAAATAGAATGTATGCTTTATCTTGTTTAATGTGGAAAAATAAGGTAAATCAAATGATGTTTTCCGATTGATTAAAATGTTAGCTAAGAGTAAAAGAGAATGTTCTTAACGTAATAATAAGAACATAAGAAAATGTTCTTAACATAAAGAGTTGAACCCCAAATAAAGTTCTTAATGCACAGAAACACTATTAATTTAAGTAATAATGTTGTTATAATTATTTTTTTAATAATAGACTTTATTTTTTAGAGCAGTTTTAGTTAGGTTTGCAGGAAAATTGAGTGAGAGGTACAGAGATTCCCATGTAACCCTACTCCCACACATGCATAGCTTCCCTCCTTATCTACATCCCCCTACCAGACTGGTACATTTGTTACAGTTGGTAAACCTACACATGACCACCTATACATCATTATCACCCAAAGTCCGTAGTTCGCATTAGGGTTCACTCTTGGTGGTGTACATTCTGTGGATTTGGAAAATGTGTATAATGACATGCATCCACCATTATAGTGCCATATAGAGAAGTTTCACTAACTTAAAAATCCTCTGTGCTCAACCTGTTTGTTCTCCCTACTCCCTAACTGCTGGCAATGACTTCTTTTCTTACTGTCCCCATAGTTTCGTTCTTTCCAAAATGTCAAGTAATCGAAATCATACAGTATGCAGCATTTTCAGTTTGGCTTCTTTTGCTTATTAATATGCATTATGTTTCTTCTATGTCTTTTAATGGCTTTTTAGTTCATTTTTTTATAACTTTGCATAATACTGCATTGTCTGGATGCAACATAGTTTATCTACTCACCTACTGAAGCACATCTTGGTGATTACCAAGTTTTGTCAATTTTGAATAAAACTGCTGTAAACATCTGTGTGGAAGATTTTGTGTGCATATAACTTTTCAGCTCCTGTGGGTCAACCAAGGAGCGTGATTACTAGGCCGTATAGTAACAGTGTGTTTAGTTTTGTAAAAACAACAGCAACAACAACAAAAAACCAAATTGTCTTCCAAGGTGGCTGTACCATTTGGACTTCCCACCCGCACTGAATGGGAGAGTTCCTGTTGCTCCATATCCTCGCCACCATTTGACATTGTCAGCATTATGGGTTGTGGCCATTCTAATAGGTGTATACTGGTATATTGTTGTTTTAATTTGTAGTTTCCTAATGACATGATGTGGAGCATCTTTTTCTGTGCTTATTTGTTGTCAGTCTCTTTTGGTGAGATGTCTGTTAAGCTCTTTGGCCCATTTTTTAATTGAGTTGTTCATTTGCTTAGTATTAAGTTTTAAGAGTTCTTTATATATTTTGGATAACATTCCTTTATCAGATGTGTGCTTTGCAAATATTTTCTCATAGTGTGAGACTTACGTTCTCATTCTGTCTATAATTGTTTTTCAAAAGATGTATAGGTTTATTTATTAGAGAGAGCATGTGTGTGCAGGGCTGGGGTGGAGGGAGGGGCAGAGGGAGAGGGAAGGAAGCAGAATCCCCGCTGCGTGTGGAGCCCAGTGATGGGGCCCTGAAATTATGACCTGAGGTGAAATCAAGAGTTGGACAATTAACTGACTGAGCCACCCAGGCACCCCAAAGTGCATCTTAAATGTATATTGTTTTACTTATTTTAAATGTTACCAGTGAGTGAGATATGACTGTGGATTGGAGAAAGAGTTGGAAGGAGATACTGTTATGTTTCTTCCTTTTCAGAGAGATTTAAATCATACCTGTACTGTATCTTTTTGGTGTGATGATTTTTTTTTCAGTTTCTTGCTTAAACACTAAAACTTTTAAAAAATAAATCACCCACACATAAATGCACTTGTTTCATCTCATTTAATAAACCAGAGTAAGCACACTGTCTAAAAAATTTGATGAACTTTCTGGCAAAGAGAAGAAAATGTACTCTAATTTAGAATGAGGTGAATCAGGAATACCATTTCTTGAACCGCTACCAATTTTCTCTGTAAGAGAAAGTTTTAGCGTGAAGTCATTATTCAGTAAGATCATATAAATTACTTGTTGTCATGGAGCAATGACTTCTCTAAATAGAAAAAGTCCTATTTTCTTTGGATGTAGAAAATGAAAGTTTGCTGCCTTGGTTTTCTTCATCTAAGTTTGAAATTTATTTTTATTTTGTATTGTATGTAAAATATTGTAATTACTTTATGATCGTGGACTTCATTGATAACATGATTTTGTATTTAGGGAGCAGATTTTATATAATGCATATTCCACTTGATTTCCCTTCATGTTGAAATCTCCTGTAATGAAAAAATGCTAAAGGACAATTGTCTTTTTTTCCAAACCTCTCTAATTTTATAGCATTTTATTGGGAAAAAAGTCTGTATTAAGTCCTTGTTGTCTTTAAATGTAATGAAAATTAATATCCAAATTATTACCTGCAAGAACATGTATATTGTGTGTGTATGGTGGGTGTGTATGTATGTGTGTGTAGCCATTTTGAGGTAAAAAAAAAAATACTGGAGATCATTTCCTCTGTGAAATTCCATCTGATCTTCTCAAAAAAAACAAATAATCTAATCTAATCATACAGTAGTTTATACTTAACATAATTAAAAACATAATAAATGTAAATATTCAAAGAACAGTTTATGATGATGGATGACTGCATTCATACTATGAATTTATTTAGGATCTAATACAAGGAAGCATCTATAAATATTGCATCTTCCTGCAGTTAAGAGGGACTAAATAGTCAAAAATTGCGGAAATGCCTAAAAACATTATAGCTTAGGTAACTGGATTAAATCTAAAAGACATCAAAATATTTCTCATATTTAACATGATAAAACACAGACCTCTAAACTTTTGTACATAGTGTACTTGTAAATAACCAGACATCATATATAACCCCCAAAATCTGCAGTGGAAAAGGTCACTATAATATATAGTGAATAAGGTGCACGATTGTATTATTCCCACATTGAAACATTGAACAATTGCTTCTTTTGTAATCAGTAAAAAAGACCACATACTTACAAGATAAGAGGGTGGAAACGTTGACCATATTTTGATGATTAACAAATCATTAAATAATAAGAAGAAAATAGGAGCATCTGGGTGGCTCAGTCAGTTGAGGATCTGACCTGTGGTTTTGACTTAGGTCATGATCTCAGGGTCATGAAATGGAGCCCTGAATCTGGCTCTGTGCTTAGCAGGGGCAGGGAAGGGAGGGAGTCTGCTTGAGATTCTCTCCCTCTCCCTTTGCCCCTCCCCCCACTCTTAGGCATACCCACGGTGCATTCTCTAAATCTTTCAAAATAAATAAATAAGAAAAAAATAGTCATATGAACTCCTGATATATCCATTTAGTAAAATTAGATTAATATTTCAATCACTTCTTAAAAACTATTTTGTACTAAACATTCTTATCCTGTAATTTGAGAAATTCAGCAAAACAATTAATTGTAAGATACACATGATAGATATATCAATCAGCAAAAAAGAAAAAAAAAACAAGCACAAAATGCATTTTCCTAAGTACACATACACACACACGCACACACACACACACACAAAGTATTCATTACCAATTTATTTTCCAAACATAATTCTACAACATGTAGATAATCATATTATAAAAATGTTCCTGTTTGAATAGATGAGGTTAAAGACTGTAATATTTAAGTAAAAAGAACATACATGCTCTCCAGATATAGAAAATAACCATACATTGAAGATTTTACTATAGCAAATCCGCATCTTACTAAAATCTAAGTGATGCTTGGAGCTTAAGCTCAGTTATATTTGAATTTCTTAATTTTCCTGCAGTGTGAGTTTAAGACTGGGCCATAAAAATAAGTATTAGTGTAAAAAAAAAAAAAAGTAAACTATTTTATTTCCATCCATACCAATTATTTTACTTAATTATTTTATTTATTTTACTTTCTTAATTTTATCTTAATCCTTATATGTACCTAAGTTAGTAAAGAATACTAATTTTTAAAAGCTTTCAGGAGACTGAGAAGTATTTTTTTAATTATTTTTCTATGAAAAATTTCAAATACAGGAAATTGGAATAATTTTATAGATGATGACATTTATGGTATATAGTTCTGGTCTTTGTTCTCCACCTAGATTCTACAAATTTGCAATTTATAATTTATTACATATCTATCTATCCATCCATTCCTCTTCATCCATCAACCATCTTTGGTTTCTTTTTATGAATTCAAAGTAGATTACAGACATCAGAACATCTTTCTTATATGATTAACAATGATATATGTTCAGTATTTGTTTATTGATGTTTTCTATTCAGATAAAATTTACATACAATGACTACACTAATCTTAAGTGTATTATTCAATGACAATTTGACAAATGATAAATGTCTGTAATCCAAATGCCTATCAAGGTATGAAACACTACAACAGTAGATAATTCTAGAATAAAACAGAAATTCCTATAAATGAATTTATACAATATGTACTCTCTTATTGTAATGTTTTTGAAGTCCATCATGTCGCTATATGTACCAGTAATCTGTTCTTTTTTATTTCTGAGTAGTGTTTAATTGTATGGATATACCACACTGTATTGTTTTCCTAGTGATAGGCCCCTGGGCTTAATGAAGCTGCTATAAACATTCTTGTTCGAATCTTGTTGTGGACATATACTTTCATTTCTCTCAATTAAATAATTGGGAATAGAATGGCTAAATCATAGGGTGGTAGGTATGTATTTGGTTTTTTAAAAAATGCCAGACCATTTTACACTCCCACCAAAAACTGTATAAAGAGGATGTTAAACAATGGATTTGTGTAAACAAATTGAATATTGGTGAAGTCACTCTTAGTATTATGTGAAAGAAACAATTGTAGGAAGGTGAGACTAATAACAAGAAACTCAAAAAATTATTTAAAGGGTGGAAAAAAATTAAGGACCTAAATTAAGACATGAAAGGTAAAGATAGGTATTAGAGAAGTTTAAGAGAGAGATAGAAATAAAACTTGATGACTGATAAAATGTCAGTGTAGAGGAGGAAGTCAAGACTAATCCCAGGCTTCTGTGTTGAGTAACTCCAATAAAGAAGGTAGCATTGAGGAAGATGAGATTCTAGGAGGAGCAAGCGTGGAAATGATGGAGATAGTTATTTTGAAGAAATAAATTTGCGATGCTAGTAAAGTTGGTCAAAAGTCACCCAAAAAATGTCACACACAGAACAATATCTATGAATTGGGGTGTCAAATTGATTAAGATAACCAGAAAAAAATTTTATGGCAAAGGGTAAGAGGCAGCAACCATTGAGTGGTATATTTTTGAGTATTTCTTTTTCTGTTTTATATTCTTTCATTTAACAGCTAAAATAACATTTAATTATCTCATAATGGTTCTATACAACCATATATTCCTTCTTATATTTAATGTAATTAAAAACTACAAGAATTTAACTATTGCAAGGTGATGAGTATACTTCATGGTATAGATTAATTTTTTGACACAGAATACAAGGAAAGACCTGTAAATATCACAGAGCACCAAGTTTTGTGTGGCTATGAGTATAGCTCTTCAAGTCCCAGCATTGAGAGTAAAACTTCCTTTTGAATCTTTCAAACCATATGTCTTTAAGTCAGAATAGAGAATAATGTCACTGCTGCTCTTTTTAGCTTCTGACTCATTTTGATCTTCTCTTTCATTATGACTATCTGGTGTGAAAAAAGGCAGCTCTTGATTTGCTCTTTGTTTCTGCCCTGCAGCTTCCACTCCTGTTTTTGTTTTATTTTGTTTTTTTAAAGATACTTGTTCTTTGTTGACTTCAATGATACGTTTTTTTTTTCTGGTGAACAGCACATGGCTGAACAGTGAAGCAAAGGTAACCAACCATGGGATAACAAAAAGGACAGTCATATTGTACAATAGTGTGTTGTTCTACCTACATGTGTCTTAACTCTGTTAGGTCATTTGGTCTTTATGACATCTCCATATTCTTACTGTAGGATGAGAACTTGAGGCACAGATATGTCGAGTAATTTGCTCACAGTCACACAGTAAGTAGCAGAACAGAGCTGACCACTGTGACGGCCCCTTAACTGCTCTACAGTTCTCCTGCCATCCTCCATGTGAAGGCGGTTTACCAACTGCAAGACAGTTATATAAATAGAATGGTGTTCGGTTGAAATCAAGTTAGCAAGTATCTTAAAGTGTAATACACTGTCCCTATAAGGGGATTTGAAAATGAATGACAAAATCCTATCTAAAAAGAGCTTAGTGAAGAAACATGGTGTATCACTATGGGGAATAATCTAGAGTAGGTAGGAAGGTATAACTACTGTAACTGCAATTTAAACAAAATATTATGGAAACCCAGAAGAGAAATTTCTACCTGAAGAACTTAAAGTGTTTTTGGAACATATTTGAAAAAGGTCTTGAAAAATTGACGTGATTCCTCATAGAGAATTCACGTAAATGAGTCATATAAGAATGAAAGTTCTGGAAATCCAGAATAATGAGATATAATGGTACAGGGGAAAATGCAGTGGGGGCTGAGCCTAGAATTATATATGGGGGATAGGTGGCAAAGACCTGAATGCCTTTTCTTGCAAGAGAGAGAGAGAGAGTCCTAAGCAGGCTCCACACCCAGTGTGGAGCTGACTGGGGGCTTATCTCTGAGATCATGACCTGGGCCAAAAATCACTTGTAAGACACTTAACCTGACTGAGCCACCCAGGCGCCCCTACCTTGAATGCCTTTTAAAAGAGTCTGAATTGAATTATTTAGCTAATGGACAACCATCAATAAAATTGAGCATCTGCAGTGTCGATTGGGAAGAAGAATTTGAAGCAGGAGGGTCTTTTAAGAAGACAGCGCAATACTTTAGGAGAGAGATGAGAGAGCTTGAATTAGGACAAAAGTAAGGGGAAAAAAATAACAGTAAAAAATGTAGTAGGGATAGAATTGATCAGAAAAGCCAACCTAGTAGATACAGGGGTGAAACTGAAAAGATGAAAATGGAAAAACATTTTCTCTTGGACTGCAGGATTGAATAAGGGAAACTGTAAGGTAATTAACTTGGTTTGACACACAGAGGTGGAGGCACTTCACTCCGCAGAGATGTTTGTGATCGCTACATGGGTTTCTTCTTCTAGGTCTAGTATTCCAAAGTCTTTCCACTTCCTCTTCATTGATTTGGTTTCAGTTAAGAAAACTTGGGGAGTTTGTTTGGTTATGACCGCTTAGTTTAAATAGCCTTATTTTGCGGTGGTAAAGAGCTGCAAGCTTTTCCACCAATTTTTAATTGATGTTAAATGCTGATCTCTTTATTAAAATAGTAAACAAGATAACCAAATAGTGTATACGCAGCTTAGAGACATATTGCAAACCATAGGGGTGTAAATACTTGCGGCGACATGATGTAGTAGGAAGAACTCAGCTCCTGTTCATGTCCTAGCCTTCCCAGTTACTAGTATGCACTTTGGGCATTTGCTGGGTCTTAATGTCAGGGTTTTTTTCTGGGATGGGTGTGGATCAGAATTATGTATAAAAAGCACAAGGAAGGGCACAGTAAATGGTAGTAATATCTTCCCTTACCATTCGTGCTCGTTCTTCCATTCTAATCAGCCCTTCTCTCTATTCTCACGTGACTCATCTTGAACCATTCTTGGGTTAAACTACCCCAAGGGCTGTTCGTAGTTTCCCAGCCGGCTAAGCATCAAAAGTTTTTCCAGGCCTGTTCCTTGGCAGCTAGAGGTTTTTCTATTCCACAGCCAAAAATGATATATCCATTCTGCTTAGGTTGTTAGCGAAGAATGTGAGATGACCTTAGGCTGCATTCCCCGCATTCCCAGTGTGCTGGAAGTTCCCATTCAAGGTCTTTTCATTCTTTGGGGCTTTTCCCCCCCTTTATGTTGCAGCAAAGCTGAAAGGGGAAGAAACCAGTCACTGTGACTGCCACCCGGGTGCATTGGCTGTCATCTGGTGATGATTTTTCCCTATCACCAATTGCCCTGCTAGCTAGCTTCTAAGTATTTTGGAGCCTGAGGCTGTGACATTGGAAATATTTTTTTTAATTATAAAAATACAGTTAAATTTACGTAATTTACAATTTGCCTTTGTTCTTTGTTCTTCTCAGTGCTCTTTAACAGGCTATAGCTTCTTTATCAGCTGGCTTCTGATTCAACTTGCTTTCATTAGCATTTTAAGTTTCTATTACCATTAACTTTTAAACATGTATTTATAGAGGATATTTCACAAAGTTTTATAAATGGTGTTATAAAATAATAGCAGCTAGCAGTTTTGAAGGCATATAATATGCTGACGTAGGTAGGTAGAAAGAAATAGAACATAGATTGATCAATCGATAGATGAATAGACAAACATGTAGATGTAGATATATTCTCTAATGTAATTCTCCCAGCACCCCTCAGAGATAGATGCTTTTTGACATATAAGGAAACTGAGGCTAGTTGACATTAATTAATTTTTGAAGTTACAAATCTAGTGGTAGTGAGAAGCCAGGTTTTTACACAGTTTTATTTGAGTCCTATCATAGGGTTGTTTTTTTTTTTTTAAGATTTTCATTCTTTCTTCCTTCCTCCCTTCCTCCCTTCCTCCCTTCCTCCCTTCCTCCCTCCCTCCCTCCCTTCCTTCCTTCCTTCCTTCCTTCCTTCCTTCCTTCCTCCTTTGAGACAGAGTGTGTGTGCGTGTGTGTGTGCGCGCGTAAGAGCCTGTGCATGAGCAGGGGGAAGAGGGAGAGGGGGAGAGAGAATCTCAAGCGAACTCCCCGCTGAGCACAGAGCCCCTTGCCGGGCTTGATCTCATGACCCTGAGATCACGACCTGAGCTGAAATCAGGGGTCCGCCGCTTAACACACTGAGCCACCCAGGCGCCCCCAGATAGTTTTTATATATACAGTGAAGGGAGAATTTGTTCCTTTTTATGTTGGTAATTGAAGGTATGTTTAGCAAGGATTTTCCTTCATGAATGTTCAGAATGTCAGTGGAGCTGCCTTTCAAGTATGAAGAAAATAAAACTATTTATGTATATTTTGTGAACTATATAAATTTTTAAGTCTTTTCCTCTCATAGATGGTGTCACAGTTGATTCAGAGAAGGGGAGGGGGGGCTAATTTGGGTTGTTCACCTGCAGTGGGTTTATGCTCCTGTTGTGCTCTGGAACTTTCTATCATGCTTTACAATAGGCCTGACTGTTTCATGGTGTGAAACTAGTCCTTGGGGCACCTACACAAGAGAGTTTATAATCATTTATTCTACCCTCCATCCAAAAGAACTATGTATAATTTATGTCCTAAAAAGCCAATATATGTTCTAACTTAGACACCCAAAAAGCTTAATTAATCATCCTGTTAATTTAATTCATTTTCAAAAAATACGTATTTCTACAATTTTAATTGTGTGTTCTTATTCTCTGGTGGCTTTTTGGTGCAAAGGATAGGTCCAGTGGCTGGTCAGAATGTTTCTGTCCTAGAGATTTAGATTGATCCTAATGCTGAGAGCAGCAAAATGTGTTCATTATTTAAATAAGCTCAGGCTGCCAAATGAATCATAAAGGCAGCCGGGTGTCCTGTGCCAAGGTGTCATTTTCAGTAAGTGTGAGATTGCACCTGAAGGACAGTTTAATTTGCAGCTGCTAAAAATATTTCAACAGAGTGATACTGTTACAAGTGGCAGGTGGTGCCCAAACGTGAATTTTGCAAGAAATGCCGTCTGTGGGATGAGGTGTGGAAGAATGTCAAGGGGGTGGTAAAGGAGATAAAGGGGGAAAGAAAAGAGAGGTATATTTACTCAGCGTTTATTGCTATTATCATGACTAAAGATTCCATGCTTCACATGATAGCGTTGGCCCAAGATTATTACATATGATTATTTGTTCAGCTTCTACCATGTGCTCAGGGCATTGCAGAAGTACCAGAGTACCTGTAAAGACAAAGTTTCTTCCCCAAAGGCATAAACTATCCAGATGAGAGAATCCTTTCTAACTCTATTTACCTTTCTTTCATAGTGTTTACACTGCAGTTTCATGATGGCAAGATTAATGCACTTTGATCCTGCTTAAATAGATTTTGCCACTGTCTTTTGATGTTCAGCTTTTAGTACACATCCACATCAATTCCCTGCTTCATATTGTAAGAAATATTTTCAATTGTACAAGCTCAAAGATTTTGTTAAATCATTGTCTCTTGGGATTTTGTGAACTTTGTAGAGTGGAGAACATTGAAATGTGAAAAAGGTATCCAGGGACGTTGTAATTGTTTACATTATTAAAAGATCTGTATATGTGTGTATATTAGTTCAGTGGACTTGGCCACATTGAAATCAGGATCTTGTACCTAGAGACTGGAAATAGACATTCTCTCCTTTAATGGGATACAGAACACAAACTTAAAAAGCAAAAGTAACTAGTGGGTTTGAGTTGTTCATTTCTGCCTGCCATTTGATGATAGTAACTGGAAATAGAAAAGCTTCCTTTGTGAATACCATGAACTGTCTTTGGTTCTCAAGGAGAACTAATAAAGTAGGTCAGTATGAATGAATTTGGGTAAAAGTTTTCCATGGGGAGTTTTTGATGACAAGGCAAGTTATTGAATTGCTTGTTAGTTTTTCAGGACAGTGGTAATCTCTGACCTCCTACATATGCATTGTTTTTAGCTTCATAAAATGGAGAGACATATTTTCTGTTGTTTTAATCCTGTTGATAGAATCTAATTTTGAAAAATTGCAAACATATCATTAATTTTACTGTGTTAATTAACACAAAAGGATGTGATCACAAATAGAAAAGTTTCTTCCATGTTAAAGGAGCATTCAGGAAATTTCAGGAGAACATTTTGAAAACCTACTATTGTGTAATAATTCTTAGAAATAGCTGCAATTTGAAGAAGCATGTCTGAGCATTTTTTTAACTGGGAACCTACACATTGTTGGGTTGGGGCTATGATGAGTTCTGTTTTTCCTAATAGCTTTAACGAACTGTCAAAAAGCAAGAAAATGTGACTCTTTCTTCCAAAACACACACACACACACAAACTTACATATTTTAGTTTAGAAAATTCATTTATTAATCTATTCACTCATTTAGGAACCATGTTCTGTTTCAGAAATTATGCTTAGCCTGGAATAAATAATCAGGAAAAAAAAATAGGGAGATCAGCTTACAAGAAGAGAGAGGAAAGAAAACAAGTGATTATTTTATTTTTCTGGATTCTAATTGAGGAATATGCACCAGGTGCCAGGGAATGGTTTGTGTGTTAAAAGGCGATAGACAGTACAAGATGGTTTGGAAAAGGTGAGGCCAGAGGCAGGGAAAACAGATTGAATGTGACTGCCAAGAGAGAAGAGATAAGGGCCTACATTTGTGTAGTTGGAGTGAGACAGATTCAAATGCTTAGGGAAATACTTTGTTATATATAGAAGCTGAAGGCAAGGGAGGGGGAGATATAGGACAAATGCCTGTCATAACAAATACGAAAAGGAAGATAATAGAAAAAGAATTAAATGTTATAAAGGAGATAAAAGGCAAACTTTCTTTCATGTTACGTGAACTAAATGCCTATGAAGATAGTAGATTGGGTGTTTTCTTGTATAAAGCAGATTCACTAAGGTATGAAAGAAGGGAAACAGTGGTCAGTTCTGCTAGAGATATAAGTCAAAGTTAATTTGTGGATACCACTGATAGCCCTTTGTTTGTTTTTTATATTAGAGACACTGTGAATAGTGTAATTGACAAGATTTCCCATTTTCCTCTTATTCTAGAAAGCTTGGAGCCAAAGCTGTGGCTCCTCTCAAATATGTGTGTTGTGATGAATGTAGCATCTTCTTTTAGAGTTGTTACTGGCTCATAGTAACATTGGCCTTAACTATTCTTTCTGCTTGCTGCATCTCAGTTTATGCTATTTTGTCATATCCTATGACACATGAAATCTCTTGAAATTATGTGGTATAAATGCATTAGTACTTTCTTCTGTAGCACTGTATGGATGGCTTAGATGAAATAGATAATACAGATAGAAGACCAATTAGATGATTCCAAAAATATAACTGTGAAATAAAAAGAACATGAATTGTACAAGCAACATTAAGACTATAAAACCGGGAAAGAAGTGACAATAATAGCAGGAATAAGTTTGATAATAAATGGGGAGAGCAAAACAGAAGTCCTGCAGGAAATGGAAGCAATTTAAGATAAAATAACATTTTATATGTAGGTGTTGATGTTGACATTAGCCAAAATGGAAAGGTAGGAGCAGAAGCAGTCCTAAAAGAAAGTAGCTAAGTTTCTTGCTAGTCATGGTGAATTACAATTGCAGTGAGGTACTTACATAGAAAATTTGAGCCAGAAGTTTAAAATGCAGACTTGGATCTGGAGGAAAATAAAGGCTGATATAGTTTGGAGACACCTGAAGCTCTAAAAGTAAATCAGTTCCCAAAGAAAACATTCTGAAAATATAACAAAATTAGGAATGTTGAAATAGTGGAAGAAACACTAGGAGATGACTTCATTTATAGGAGTTGGGGGAAAGGAAAGGTGCCCCCGAAGATGGGAATTTAGGAAGCGCCTACATTTGGGGATTAGGAAAAAGGAAGAGGAAGTCATAAAGGAGGTAGTGAAGGCTAGATAATGAACAGTTCGGGTTCAAAGTCACAGAAGCCACATGCCAGAGAAACAATGAAAACTTTAGGCATGAAGATTTTATTGTGCCAATGGCTGAAGACAACCAAAGGAGGATGAGCATTCAGTTCTGTTTGGTGATTTGATGGTTTCTGTTGATTATAAGTACAACACTCTGAGTGGTGAAATGCCAAAAGCTAGATAGTAAAGAATTGAGAAATGACTGGTAAATAGTGCAGGGAGTCTGAGTAGGAGCACTGTCTCAAGTCTGAGGGCTTAGTGGGTGCAAGACACACAGTGGATTCTACAGCATAGAGTGTCAGTGGAAGTTTTTGTTTTCTTTTGTTAGGGTAAAAAGATTTTTAAAAATAAATATGTGACACAGAATCATTAAAAAGGGAAAGATTGAGAATCCAAAGAAGAATCGACTTCTCCCCTTCATTTTGCAACTCCCCAGTTGCTAGATTTCTTCCTGTTTTCATCACTTTTCTCATTGCATTATATTCTGTCCTCTTTTCTCTTTGTACTCTATACCCTACTGTCAATTTAAAATAACTTCAACTCCAGTTCCCATTTTTTTCCTGAACTTTTGTATTCCCTGGCCTGTGGGACAAATTCACAAGCATCTCACTTTAAAAGATACATGAAACTGAGCTCATCTTCCTTCCCCCTCTCCTATCTATCCTTTCTCAGGTGTTCCTATCTCAGTAAATGATTCCCACCCAACCAACTTTTAAATCAGACATTTCTTTAATATTTCCATGATTTTTCTCAATACTCCC
This sequence comes from Ursus arctos, assembly GCF_023065955.2. NCBI lineage: Eukaryota > Metazoa > Chordata > Mammalia > Carnivora > Ursidae > Ursus > Ursus arctos. The sequence goes on along the minus strand of NW_026622985.1, from coordinate 26,347,872 downwards.
TACATTCAACATGTCCCTCAGTGAATGCAATCCATTGATTGTGCTTTCACAGAATCCTTGCATACGTCAGTTTCTCTATCATACCGATCCAAATCACCATCACTTCTCACCAGCCTCCAGAGTGGTCTTCATGCCTTCATTCTTGCCTTGCTGTATTTATTTTTCTGTAGCAGTCACAATGATCTCAAAATAGGAATCTGATAGTATCAATACTAGGTTTAAAATACTTCAGTGGTTCCCCTCATAGCCATTAGGACAATATGCTCCTGAACAACACTTCCTTCTTATTCTGGCCTCTGCTTAACTTTCTGTCATCATCTTTGACCACCTGTCTCTTCATTGACTGCTCTCTGTGTGCACAACATTGTGGTTTCTCTGACTTTGCACGTGTTCCTTCTACCTGGGACATTCTTGATTATTCTTAAGGTCTTGAGTTACAGGTGCTATCTTCTGAGAAAAATTTTCCTAATTCCTTTAAGGCAAGATTAATTTTCCTTTCTATTTCCTGCATTTTTCCAAACTCTTGCTTTTGTTCTTTTTGTGCAGTGTTAATGATCACTGTTTAATTGTTGGTATTTCCTCACAGACAGAAAACATTTCATTATAATATCCCATAATGTTCCACAATCCAGAGCATAGAGTAAGCATCTAGAAAAGATTTGATGAATGAAAATATAGATGGTGCATGATTACATGAAGAATAGAGATTGTTATTGGAGCAATATTTTGTCGATTGTTGGATTGAAAGCAAATAGAGAGAGGCTTTAGACTAAGAAATGAGGAGAGATCGTTTTTCCACAGAAAGAGAAAAGAAAAATTGCGGATCGGGGTAAAGGAAGGAAAAGGAGAGAGTTCTCATTAAATGGTTTTGGTTCTATGAGTAGAGCAAGTAAGTCCATCTTTAGAAATAAAGAGAGGGATGGTGCAGTAGTTGATTTGAAGACAATCAGAATGATTTTAAAGAGTTGCTTTTAATAAATCTGTAGTAAGCCACTAAAAGTAAATAAAATAATTCCTTAGCAACACCAGATTCTTGTTTAGGATAAATTGCATATCCATTTACTATGATTATATGATTTTCATCATCCTTGCTTAGATATAGGAACACAGGGTAAAAAGTTCTGGGGTTTTGTAAGGAAGGTGCAGTAGAGGTTCAGGAGGCCATGAGGTTCGAGGATAACAGAGAAGGCAATTAGAGTGATTGATTAGAAGGTTTGGATTGGATAAGAATTCACCAGGGAGGAGAGCAATAGACCAAGAGAATAGGAGGAAGGGGAAGGTGAAATTTGAGGGATTGAAGAGGTATAGTGAGAAGTTTTTGACCATAGGAAGATTTTCTAAATTTGGAGTAATAGAATGAATCCTTTTAAATTTTTAAAAGAGATTAACTAGAGACTTATTTTGTTTTGAAATAGGGATGAATGTTTTTCCAAGAATAGAACATATCCTCAAGTTCTTAAAGACAAATTACATTAGATTGACATTGTTTTGCTTTGATATTCTTTTTTTATTTTAATAAATTTGGGGGTTTTTTTCTATGTATAATTTATGTTTTGGCTGTTTCGGAAGCTATGTCAAACTTAATTCATCTACGAAGTCCTCCATGCCTATAGTATCAAATATTGAAGAAGAGACTAGGATTGCAGGCCCTTTCAACAATGAATGTGCTTGATAACTTGCTTGAATTATTTCCCACTAGAGTCCACACTTGTAAAATGATAATTTTCTTCACATATTTTAGAGGGAGAAACGTGACGCTTGATAACGCCTTCTATCATACCCAGACACCAAGCGAAGAGAATATCTGCACATGTCAAATATTGTTTGCTTTCTTGTCATTTTTGTGCTTCTAATATGACTTTTGGTAAATTACAACTTTCTGAGAACAGGGATATATATTATTCATTTTGCTTTCTACGCGGTGTCCTATATGTATATTTGTGAGCAAATAAAATAGCTAGATTTGATTACTTGAAATTCTTTAAGTTATGCAAGTATTTGTGTGAATAAATATACTCATTTGGAAGGTAATATTTAGACGAACTTCTCCTTCATTGCTCTAGTATTAAAGAAAAATGTATGATTTTTTATTCTAATTTTGTAGCTGAATTATAATGAGACTCCAAATTTAGCATGTGATTACGCCTTCCTTTCACTATTATCATAATGACATAATATAATACATTTGTTAACATTTTACAAAGATGTTTCACATGCACTATTTAAGTTCAAAATATTTATTTTAATATGAACTATTTATGACAGGCAAAGTGAATAGAATCCAATTTGAAATAAACCCAGTGGGAAATAAACCCATCTCAGATCTGAGAGGTAAGACCCTCGCCAAAAGCTCACAGAAGTTGCAAGTGACTGGACTGAATTCTTTTACATGTAGGTTTGTGTTATATATGTACACACACAAACACACACACAATGCTGCATTTCTGGGAGCCTAAGTTCATCAGTAGGGTACGAATTCTTTGATTTGTAGCATACCAGTTCCTGCCATGTCACATTAGTTATTCTGCTTAACATTCCTCATAAGACACAAACACATATATACAAACATATTTGTGTGTATGAACAAGTCAAAATTTATAAAGAAAAACAAGCTTTGCAACAATTACTCAGATTGAAGTAGTGTATTATTTTATGTATCTTACAAAAGTTCTGGTGCTTAGTGAGTCCAACTTCTAAGTTATTTCCCCACTCTTATTCCACTGGCACACTGAACTTCAAATATGAACAGGTAATAAATCCTATGTTTTACATGACTTACAAAGTCTGTATAATTTGCCTGAGTAGGATAGTGGAGTGCAGCCCTAAGTGCATGGTCCCAGAGCAAATGTTAAAAAAAAGGTTACAAGCATAGAACATGTGATAAAGATGATTATACACAGGTGTAAAGATTAGGACTAAATAACATGGATAAAGCTAGTTTCAGGGTTCTGACCTCTTCCCTGGTATCTCAAGTATGGTACTGACCTATGTGTGCATATTTCATTTCTAACTTAATAACATAATACATCATGGGAGTGAATCAGGTAGATTATTGTAAGAATTTAAATACCTGCAATGTCCTAAGTGCTTTCAGTGAGATGAATTCAGCTTCTTAGTATATTACATCTTAAAGCCAGTGAAGCTATTATATACTTTTATAAGTTTGTATGAATCACAACCACATCAACCCAGTTATTTACCAAGTTTTGTCTTGTTTGCCTTTTATTTTTTTTTATTTGTTTTTTTTTAAAGATTTTATTTATTTATTTGACAGAGAGAGACAGCCAGCGAGAGAGGGAACACAAGCAGGGGGAGTGGGAGAGGAAGAAGCAGGCTCCCAGCAGAAGAGCCTGACATGGGGCTCGATCCCAGAACACCGGGATCACGCCCTGAGCCGAAGGCAGACGCTCAACCGCTGTGCCACCCAGGCGCCCCTTGTTTGTCTTTTAAATGAGGCTCTGAACATTGCTAATATATCTTCTGCATAATCTAGCCAGTCTTATGTTGTTGTTGTTGTTGTTGTTGTTGTTGTTTTTATTCTTTTTTCTCTCATTCCCTCCTTGCACAGATATTCTCTGAATGACCACTGTGTTTTAGCCTTTAGGATCCTTTAGCAACAAACAAAATGTGCCAAGTCCTTGTTCTCTTGGAATTTATATTCCACTGGGGTGGGGAGAGAGACAGACAATAATAAACAAGATTAGAGCTAAAGAAAGATCAAGAAATCGCAGGTGTTTAATAATGTTAGGAAGAAAAATAATGGTGCAAATTAATAACCAAAAATAAGGATTTCAGTGCTTTAAAAGGATAGTCCTCAAAGATCTGTCTGATAATGCAATATTTGAATAAAGACCTGAGTAAAAGTAGGAATCCAGTCATTGTAATAGATGAGGGCAGAGAGATACACAGGGAGGAAAATCTGAGGCGGGACTGAGAGTACTTGACTTGTTCGAAAACCAGGAAGGAAGTGGTATGGTTCACTAGAAGTAAGTTAGGAAAGTAAGGGTAGGTAGAAAAAAAGGGCTTGTGAGGTAGCAGGGACTAGACCATAATTGGGGTCTGGTCACAGGAAAGATTTTCTATTTTATTGTGAGTGATTTGGAAAGATGTAGGAGGGCTTAGAGAGGGAAGTGACATATCAGAGGTTCACTCTGATTGCTGTGTGGAGAAATAGAGCAGGATCAGTATGGTAGAAACAAGGAAACTACTAGGAGTCCATCACAGGCCATGGTGGTCTGGGAAAGACTGGTTGTAGAGGATGTGGTAAGAAAAGGTGATAGATATGCCTTGGATAGAATGTGGGTTGTGAGAGGCAGAGGATGCAAGGGTGGCACCAGAATACCAAGGTGGCTTGAGTGCCTTGTAAATAATGGTACCATTTACTGAAACCAACAGGACGTGGTTTTTTGTTATTTTATGTAGATCTCTCTTCCTCCCATCCAGTCTTTGCTGGAAACTGGAACACCCATTTGTACTTTGATTTAAACTATTTTATGCTTAAAAGGAAGGATAATAGTGATGATGTCAATAAGCAATATTTGTAACACTTACCGTTTGCAAAATATTTTAATATCCAGTAATGCATTTGCACTGTGTGCTCACACTGAGGATTTCTGCCTCTATTCCTAACTTTACAAAAAATAATTAAAGAATTTGGGGGGAGGCTGGGTGGCTCAGTTGGTTAAGCGACTGCCTTTGGCTCAGGTCAAGATCCCAGGGTCCTGGGATTGAGCCCGTGTCAGGCTCCCTGCTCAGCGGAGAGCCTGCTTCTCCCTCTCCCTCTGCCTGCTACTCCACCTGCTTGTGCTCTCTCTCTCTGTCAAATAAATAAAGTCTTTAAAAAAAAAAAGAATTTTTTTTTTGCAACATAAGGTGATTTGTAACATACTTTAAAATACATAAAGAATAGTTCACATGTACTGAAAATTCTGAACTAAGGAAAGATTAGTTCTTGAAATATGTCAAAAGGAAGTGAAGAGAAAGTGAAAATGGACTGTAATGAATGGTATTATTTATCTAATTGTGAATTAACATATATGCTGTAATTTGTCTCTCAGATCCAAGGTTCATTAGTGCCCACCTCATCCCAGAAAGTGACAACCCTGAAGATGACAAAGTATATTTTTTCTTCCGTGAAAATGCGATAGATGGAGAACACACTGGAAAAGCCACTCATGCTAGAATAGGTCAGATATGCAAGGTGAGGTAAAGAAAAGAACAATTGAGGATTTCACTGTCCAATCATGGTTTTATTTCTTTTTCTTTTCCACCTATGTGCAAGTACAATGAAAAATATGGCTCAAAATCTTGATTGATCACTACAAATATTTAAATAGTAAAGAAAGATTGAAAACGTAGTTGCTTATGAGTGACTCTTCACAGGAAAACATGTAGGTAGAGGCTGTGACACATTATTTCATACTTATATTAAACAAGCTTTGAAATTTTAAGGAAATACTGTTGTTTTCATGTTATGTAGAGAACATACTGTTTTGTATTCTCAGACATAGCCTAGTTTCCTACAATGTGTAACTTTTGAATGGACGTTTGTTGTTGGAATAGCTAAAACATTAATGTTAAGAGAGAAAAGCATTAAAGCTTGATTTTATAAATTGATTATAGCATCCTATGTACATAGATGTGAACACACAGATGTAATTGTGAAGTTCTGAACTTTAAGGTAATTCATTTACTGTGTGACACAAAATTGGATACATTACATTTTAATGCTAGATATATAGAATAAAAATTGCTCAATAAATGTTTATGGATTAGTTAGTATCAGTGTGAAGATATAACAGTACCATTCATTCTCACTACGCTGTATAATGCAGCATATATACACACTATGAATAAAGCCAACTGCTATTATATATTCAAACCTTTCATCTCAAGAAAATCACAAAGCAGATCCAATAATTGTCTTCAATGGAATTTTCTTTTTTTAAGGAAATAGGCAATTTTTGAAGATCTCTACTGGGGGGGTTGGTTAGCATCTTTCCTTCCCTAGTCATGATCTAATTATTTATCTCTTAGTATATTAAGTTATGGGAAAATTAGAAGTTTTAACAATCTGGAAACATACAAAAATATGTGAAATATATGAGAATCCTCTCCAAAAAATATAAATCATATTTAAAAGCACTATTTACAAGAGTTAAGAAAAAATCTTTATAGTAGATAGAATTATATAAACAAAATATAAATCATTGTTACGTTTTTGAAGGAGAAGTCATGTTCCTTCAAACATATGCACATAAATATTATTTTAAAAGACTTTTAAGTTACCAGTAAATAAACACTATCATAAATAGAATTATCGCTACATTAAGTAAAAATTTAGTTTCATTATCAGTGAGGAGGTAAATGAATTTCCTTTATTAAGGCTTACACAAATACTTTTTCAGTGTGCTGTTTGTAAAGTCAAATTGTTTCAGCTGTTTAACTTATAAAATATTCAGTGCGATATGCTTTTGTTTGGGATCTATTTTCAGTGTGGGTTACAAGGTATGCATTTACTCTTCCCTTCAGTAAATACTCATGAAGTGTATCATGTGCCAGTATATTCATTGTATGTTGTGAGTCATTCCTTGAATAAAGTTTGAGTGAATAGCTTTGACCAAAATATATTAAGAAAACATAGTTACTTGGATCTATAATAGAATTACTTTTATTTTGAGAAATAAATTGTACATCTGTCTCAAGATAGGAAGATAAGAGAAATATTTGAAATGATCATTCACATGCACATTTCCTAAAACCTGTGTTCTCTCCTTTCAGAATGACTTCGGGGGGCACAGAAGTCTGGTGAATAAGTGGACAACGTTCCTCAAAGCTCGTCTGATTTGCTCGGTGCCAGGTCCAAATGGCATCGACACTCACTTTGATGAATTGCGTAAGTTGCTGATGATGTTGGACAGAGAGTATCTGTTCAGACTTTGTTATAACCTCAAAATGCAACTTTTCCTAATTTTGTTTTCAAACAGAGGATGTATTCCTAATGAATTCTAAAGATCCTAAGAATCCAATTGTATATGGAGTGTTTACAACTTCCAGGTAAACAATATTTTACTCTCTTATTAACATAGAAACTTCATGTCTTTAGACGGTGCTTTACAAGTATCTGTAATTTTTGAAAATATGTTTTTGAAAGAACAGTGTTGGCTTAACCTCTGATCTGTTGTAGATTCTTCGATGGTTAAAATAAGTTATGACCTAAATAGTTGTTTTAAAAAAATAAATTTTAGCAAAGAATATCGTCACTCTAAATAGGATGAAAAATGTGTCATGTTCTATGTATAGCTTTGACTTTAACATCTGAGTGAGATGTAGACTATTCTGAAAAGCAGAAATCTGAGTTTTGATCAGAGTTAATAGTGCTATAAACTGCAAGTGAAACACTTCTTGCCTCTCCTTTCTCTTCCCCTTTTTCCTCCTTCACTCTCCTCCTCCCCTCCTTCTCTCCTCCTTCACTTTCTCCTCACCCGCCTCCTTTCTCCATTACCCATCTTCCTGAGGCTCTTGCTGTCAGTCACATTCAGTATAAAATTATCTCCTGACTATCACATTCAGTATAAAATTTATATTACCTGGAGTTGTTAAAACTAAACAGACATTAATCCATTCCTTCTGCTTCCTCATTACTTAGTACAGTGGTTCTCCGACATCCATCTGAGCATCCATCAGAGTTGCCCAAAGAACATGCTAGGCCTTGCCCCCAGTGTTTCTGAATCTGTAGGAATAGCATGGCGCCTAACTATTTGCTATTTCATTTTGAAAATATCATTATTAAATTCTATAAATATTTACTGAGATTTACTATGTGTCAAGGACCAGGCAATATATAATTGATGTTACAGAAAAGCTACCAGGCATCTTTCTTCCCTCATGCAGCTTGCACTCTACCAGACGTTGTCTATGTGGAACAGTTTCCAGCAATAAACCCTTGTAAACACATGTTTTTCATTTGGTATGATTTATAGGTAATTTTCTGTGGTGAGAGATTGGTTAAAAGATAAGCAGTCCATATTTTAAGTGTGCACAACTGTTTTATATCTTTGTATAAGTACATCTCTCAAGCTGTATTTATATAAGTAAAATAAAATGGAAAACTGTGGCAGCTCATGGCAAACTTCCAGTTTGTTTCAGGTACCTGCTTTTTGTCAAGTAAAATGATGGGAATAATTGCTATAATACTCCACTTTGAGTAGGATGTAACAGCTACTAACTTAAAACAATTTTCTGAGTTAGGAAGAGGTCGTTTTAAATGCCTTCACACAAATCAGACTCTGTTACTGTCTGTAATGCTTTTGGTGGTTTGGGAGTTAAAAATAATATAATGTAACACATCCTTTGAGGTTAACTGTTCATTTTCTGTACCAGTTTCAGCTTATAAAATGACTTCTGAAACATTCTTGCTTGCTTAGAAGTTCTCTGGTTTTAGTAATCATGCTTGAGGCTTAACATATTACAAAGTTTATATTTTTATTTCTATTTGATATCAAAATTATATATTACAAATTTAAATATTACTTTAGAATATCTACTTTAGAAGATCATGTGTAGGTGTTTTCCCACCAAAGTTTATGTATATGAATGTGTATCTTCATATCATGTATTGTCTGTATGTATAAATATATGTGCTATGAGTACTAATATGGTTTCATTTATGCCTTCTATTTTTGAGCAATCATAATTTGTTCTCTTGTGTATTGTGAAAATATATACAAATGACTGAAAAAGGTACCAAATATTATTTGAGATTGAATTTATGTTCAAGGTTTGATAATTGATATCTGATATTTAAGAACTTAGAACAACTTAAAAACAGTTGTTTTACCACTGTATAAGGATGAAAGTCTGTTGTGGTTTTTTTTTTTTTGTCTCCCTTTTTTAGTAACATCTTCAAGGGGTCAGCTGTGTGTATGTATAGCATGAGTGATGTGAGAAGGGTCTTCCTTGGTCCATATGCTCACAGGGATGGTCCCAACTATCAGTGGGTGCCTTATCAAGGAAGAGTCCCCTACCCACGACCAGGAACTGTAAGTGGCCTAGGTGTTTAAATTATTATTTATTTATGTATTTATTTATTTTTAGTTATCTCTGTATCCAGTGTGGGGCTTGAACTCACAACCCTGAGATTAAGAGTTGCATGCTCCTCAGACTGAGCCAGCCAGGTGCCCCCCTTTATTAATTAATTAATTAATTAATTATGGCCTAGGTGTTTAAAATAGCAAAGGGATAAATTTCTACGAAAGGTTAAAAAAAAAGCAGCTACAAACGGGTATTAAGTATAGATAATATAAAACAAAGGTGCCAGGACTATAAACATGGCAAAGCAAGGATTTTCTATGATACTGTGGAATTCTCCATTTAAAAACATGTTTTTTACAGACATCAGTAGTTAAGTTCAGTGCTTACCAGTTTTTAATAACCATAATTTTTGAGAAGTAGAAGCTGAATGGGTAGCCTTATTTATTTTGTTTTCTGAAAATGGCCTTCATGGAGAGTTGAAACAATTAGGATAATCTGAACTTGTTCTTCCTAATTATAATGAAGGCTTCAAGGATTGCCCATTAAATAGGAGGAAGAAAAGTTTTAAATCGATATTATTTTCCCTTGGGAATGGGACATATCCTTCAAGTAGGTAAAGAAGAAATGCAAGAAAAATCTCAGAGAGAGAGCAGGGCCTACATATTTTAACAGACACTATCTACTCTTGCTCACCTCTCCTTTTTCCCTCTAGCAACCCTGGGGCACATTCAGCCTTAAGAAAAAAAAAAATGGAGAGAACTCAAAATAAAACCAGCTTTGAATCTGCAATTTAAAGTAGGGAGAAAAAAAACAAAGACTTCAATATGGCAGAAAATGAGTGAAGTTATCATTGATGGCAGAGGCCATAGTATACCTGCACTGAACATCCACTTAAGTGCAACGTTTCTAATCCTAGGAATCTCTAAGGAAGTAACTTCATGTGATGGAAAAACTTATATTTGACTTTAATTTTACTTCAGTTTTGTTTGTTCTGTTAAATTTAAGTAATTTATGTTTTACATATGTTATTAATTGTGAGGTTTTCGTCTTGTTTTTCTCTATAAACTTCTTTATGAGCAAATTGAAAATTTTGCATTTCATAAATATTACTTTTAGCTGATGGTTCTTACAGATAAAAAACCTATAGAGGCTGTCAGAAGAATGAACAAACAAGATGAAATATTGATTATATGAAGTCCAATGGGTTTTATAAAAAGTACAAGATATTTACTCCCATTTCTTAATGGCAAACTGCTTTTACTTTGTTGGTGATGAGTTTTATATCCCTATGGCTGTTTATATCTCTATGGCTCATTAATACGAGTGTATTCTCAGTATAACCTGACTCTTTCTAGTTTCACTTCAAACTTGATGGAATTCCTTCGCTGTGCTAGATATTGTACTGCTATTAGAGATACAGAAGTTTTGATCTGAATACCTATACACTATATTTGCAGTTGATGATAGACATTAGAAATTAGGGATACAGAAGTTTTGATCTGAATACCTATACAGTATATTTGCAGTTGATGATAGACATTAGAAATTAGAGATACAGAAGTTTTGATCTGAATATCTATACAGTATATTTGCAGTTGATGATAGACATTAGAAATTATTGTGTGTCAGACCCTATTCTGAGAGATTTATATATATATATATATTTTATATATATATAATATATATATATATATATAATATATATATTACTCAGTAGCCCAACTATTGCTATTGTTTCCTTTTCACAGATGGGGACTCTGAGGCAAGGAGAGGAACCACGATTCAATTCAGGCAGTTTGGTTCTAGAGCCTGTGTTCTCACTCATTACTCAGAGAGTTGTTAAAACATGGGAAATTAAGTCAACAGTATGCACCACCAACCGTGAAAGACAGAAGCAGAGAGTAATGCCTAATCTAGGAAATAGAAAAGGGCTACCAGAAGCACAAAACACCTAACTCAATAAATCAGATTCACTTGAATGAGTTCATTAAATCAAAAGAAGTGGCATCTGAGAATAGTCATCTTGTCAACACTAGTGGAGAAAAACATACTAAGTGAAACATATTATATTAAATAAGTAATTTTATAACTTACTTAGAAAGTAATTCCTTAAATCCTTTAACTGTTGTATTAGTGTATTATTATTGTGTGTGTCTCTATATACAACATACATATATATTCAGAGATAAATTGATACTGTTCCCATTTCAAAACAAGTTTATTTATTTCATTTCCTATGAATTATTAATGACCTGTATCAAGGTAACGGCAAAGACAGTTGATTTCTCCTCCTAAGTCTCTTGTAAGATCAAGAACGTCTCTTAATTACAGTTCAGTTCCCAAGCTCTTACATTAAGTGGCAAAAAGTTACCTAGGTATAAGACAAAAGGCAAGAGACTGGAGATGTTGTACTCTGAATGCTTGTGCCACATCACTAAATGCAGTGAAAAGAGACACAGTGAAATATGAATTTTCTCATTTTTGTTTTATTGCCTTATGGGGAGTGTTCCTATTGAGAGGTGACGTTATGCCAGTGTAGCACAGCGCATCCTTTGTGCTTCTCTGTGCCCGTCATCTGTTCAGCTTGGTCCACCCTGATTGGCCAGTCTCAGGGCCATGGACATTGTTAAACACTATGAATAACACATTTCCTTATCTTTTAAATTAATTATTAATGAGGTAGTACTGATAGTTTTTTGTGGTACTTTTTCAGGGTTATGTTAGAAACAAAGGAATAAAGAATGTTTATATTATCTTTCAGTTTGAAAAGAGCATTTGTATTTTAACATGATGTCATAGGGAAAAAAAAAGTATCCAAGAAAATTATTCTGAGATTCTCTAATCTGATTATTAATTAGATTTAGTTGTAACATATTCCATTTCTTATTTCAGATACTTCACCATATTGGTAAAATATATCGTGTTGCCACTAACAGAGGCACCACACTCCTGTACACTGAATTCATTAGATGTGTTTGTAGTTCTTGGTAAGAAATGGTGATGTAACTAAATCCCATTGAGATTTAAGAGATGTTTAGGAAATATATGCTATATATTACATCTACTAATATTAGTAACATTATGTTTTATTTTATCAGTTACTTTAAAGAAATAATGACAGGTTTAGATTTAGTTTATGACCATTGAGGTCATAAATTATTTTCTAATTTATTATTCTATTTACTGTATTTTAATCAAAAGATCTTCTCTTTATCTGAATAGTGTCCCAGTAAAACATTTGGTGGATTTGACTCTACAAAAGACCTTCCTGATGATGTTATAACATTTGCAAGAAGTCATCCAGCTATGTACAATCCAGTGTTTCCTATTAATAACCGCCCAATAATGATCAAAACAGATGTAAATTATCAATTTACACAAATCGTAGTAGATCGAGTGGATGCAGAAGATGGCCAATATGATGTTATGTTTATTGGAACAGGTAAATATTTTGATTTTAGCTCTAAATTTCCTTCCAAAATACTGTTTAATGGACTGAGTGTGCTAAGAACTGAAGGAAGTTTTTATAGTCACTGTCGAGATACAGTTAACCTCTAATAAACAACTAAAAAACCTGAACATCCACCATGACGGTGTGTTACTAAAAAAGTAACAAACTGATATATATTGATTTAAGCCAAATCTCCTTTTCAATCAAAAGTTGATAAATGCAGTCGGGTAAAGCTAATGATTAGGTAAACAATCATTATCTATGATTGAATCATAACTCTTTTCTATCCATTGGCTTTTTAGAACAAAGATGTATTGCTCAAACCATGGTAAAATTCCCAAGACATTCACTAATGTTTCTGGACTACATTAATGCAAAATTACCTGAACTTTAAAATTATCATAGAGTGCAGATCTTCTAGCAAATAAATTTTGGCAACAAAATTTGTTTAGTGTTTTTGCCATACAATAAAAGAAAACAAAAAACAAAACAAAAAAAACTTCATCAGAGGAACAACAAAATGGACCTAAAGATTCACCGGAAACATTTTAATTCCATTTCTATAGAAATTTAACAAATTTTTTTTACTAATCCCATGATTACCAACAAACTTTTTACAGGTATATTTTCAGAATGAATCCCATTGCTATTATGATATATTTTCCCCCTTCTCTCTTCATTAATACTATTTTGAAAGCACCAGTTACAAAACTGAAACTTGCTAGTTAGGGTCAGATTCCAAGGCAATAAATTCCTAGTCTCCATTAGCATTGTTAACTGACATAAATCAATGAGAAGCAGAGTGACTGCTCCTCTGAAACCTTGTATAATAGCATGTATTTCTCTGGGTGAGAAACAGAAAAAAACTGAATTAACTACAGGGGAATGGCAGTTGTGTGGTAAGTGCTTTAAAGATTTAAAGTTTTATAACGAAATTGTGAAATACTTGTTATCAGGTGTAACAGTGTCAGATTCTGAGCAATACAGTGCAGTCTACTTTAATGAGTGAGAAATTTTATCAAATAAGAGAGTCCCTTTGAGACTCAAGAGTTGGATAAAAATCAATGAATTTTAAGTATCAACTTCGGGTTATATAAATCTTTAGAAATTATAAGATGATAGGATTTATATTCAATTAATGTCAAAATATAACTAGATCTATCTACAGAGTAATTAAGTTTATTCAGTAATGTCACACTTACCTTTTTTTTCACCTCTGGCCTAAACATGTTGAGGAGTCCCTCACTCTTTGTGCAACAAAGGCTTGTTTCCGGCTATTTGACCAAAGAAATCTAATCATGAGTTTTTAATTCCTGTTGGACACAAGCTGTCTTTAAAGGAACCAGTTTCATGAGTATGTTGAATGTCCGAAGATGTGGATGGCTATCGGTCAGTACAGACCAGGGTCATCTGTCAGCAAAGTAAATTGATTACAGTAATTTTATCTTTTAACTGAATTGCACATCATAGTATATTGATCCTAGTTGAGTAATCTGATTCAATTTGTGTGAAATTGTTTGAAATACTACTCGGTAAAACTAGATCTGGAACACAGATAAAGTTATGTTTGGACACTGGAAACCCATCAGAGGCACTGAGTAGATTAACCTAATTTACCTTTCATCTTGGTGTCATGAGTAGTCTAAAGTCCTATAAACATAGAAGTAACCTCTTAACAGAGGGCCTTTTTTGTTTTGTTTTGTTTTGTTTCACTTTACAAGGGACACACTAGCAAATTTTCTTTTTTTCTTTTCTTCACTAGCAACTTTTCTTGATCTCACAAAGCACATTGTATTGATGCCCTGAAAACGGTTATCAGTGGTTATTCAGTGAATACCTTAAATTATTTTTCTGATGGATGATTCTCTTTTCAAATGAGTCAGTTGAACTGGATTAAAATGAGCCAGTTGAAGCTAAAAATAATTGATCAGCTGATCGGAACTGGAATGTTGAAATGTTGAAGAGTCCATTTTTTTTTTAAATTTTAATAAGATTCTGTGGTTCATTCTATCAACGAATAGAAACATGTCTGTAAATACTGGAAAAATAGTATCCTCTTAACGCCATTTACAGTAAAAGCAACAGCTCTTTTACTTAAAACATTTTGTCTCCTTTCACAATGAGAATTAGTATAAACAGTGCTTTAAATCTCTATACAGTGTATCCAATTTCATAGTTCTTGTGATTTATGCTCCTGAATTTTAAATTTCTTTAGTACTTTAAAATTGGTTTTTCAAGACATTAATCAAACCAATTTATTAACCAAACCTGCTTAACCATTATTGAAAAAACCACCAGAACAAGTAATCTAGGGTGTTTATTTTGGGAAATCAAGTTATTGTCATTCATCACTTAATGGTCATTGAGCTGTCTTTAGGGGCCTATAAGTACTAAAGGCTTCCAGGTGGCAGGAGGATGAGCAGCAAGGCTTGGAAGCTCTTGACTACTCTTCCTTGACAACATTCCTTGTGTTTTGCATCTGCATTAAGTCTTCACAAGGAGTCCCTGACTTCTCAAGAGTGGAAAACCTGTCATATCAAATTAATAGAATCTTTTTTTTTTTTTTTAGTTTTTTTTTTTCCCTGAGACACCTGACAGTGGAGATTAAAAATTTTTTAAACACAATTAATTCAACCTAGTGATTATTATATATATTGTTTAATTTTGCAAGTTCAGGATAAAGCCTTCTTCCAAGCTTCATATATTTCTAAAAATTCAGTTGTGTGTATTCCACAGTTATGTTCATGGTTTATCTAGTTGCACGAAATACATTTGAATATATATTTTATTACTGCTATAACAGAAAAATAAAAGGACGACTGAGGTCAGAATGTTCTTTCTAGTCAAATACTGATACCATTCATTAACACTATCCTTTGTTCAGATCTATTTAAATTGTTTTCTCCTCCTCCACTTTCTTTCAAAGATGTTGGGACCGTTCTTAAAGTAGTTTCAATTCCTAAGGAGACTTGGCATGATTTAGAAGAAGTTCTGCTGGAAGAAATGACAGTTTTTCGGGTGAGTGCTGCTTAATTTCAAGTGTCAACAAGTTCACTTGTATGTCTTTCCCTCAGGACAGCTGCACACTGAACTTGGTATGGACAAGGAGTCTAGCATACCCTTCTAATTAGCTTGTCAATTAGAAAGCCAGACACTAGTCAAAATAAACCTTGAAGCTTTCAATGCTAGTTAAATCTAAAAATGTAAAGAAATATATTCTTGGCTCATATTTTGTTTTCTCAATAATAAAATATATGATTTACATTTTCTATTATTTATATGACTTACCTCAGTGAATAAACTCATGTTGCTTCCCACCCCCAAATCTCCTCTTTCATGCATTATGATATAACTGGGATGAGAGATAACTTCCATGAATGTGTTAAAGGAAAACAATCAGTCGGAATGACAGGGAAATGAAGACATTTCAGTCATTTTTTAGCTTATTCATGAATTATTTTAATCACATTTTCTTAAATCATTTGTTAGCAAAAGAGGTTTGAGGTTTTTATGTGACTGGTGGCAGATATGTTATGGGTTCCTAGTCTCCGACAAAGAGAAATACATAGATATTTGTTCCTTTGTCCAGAATCACAGATGGGCCAGGTAAATTTGTGTAGTATTGGGGATAGAGAAAGCAGGATATGGGTTGAAGTGAGAGAGGAGAACCAAAGTAATATAACATATACCACAATATCTGTTGTTTCTTTTAGGTTGCTAGCTAATAGGAAGAGTTTCAACTGAAGCACACCTTGATATGAATTATTTATGAGATATGACAGGGAAATACATGCCCATAAAAGGTGTTACTTCGGTTTTTATTAAAAGAATAGTGCAAACATACGAGGCATTTGTAACGGCAAAATAAACTGGAATTAGAAGGATAGGCAGAAAATGGAAAAACATTGGATCATTTTTTTAACCCACCGTGCGTTCTTGCTCACTATTCAGGAATATTTTGAAGAAAAAATGAAGTAGAAAATGGCAAGCTCTGAATATATACTCATACAATTAAAATTATTATCAGCACTGAAACAGATAACTGGTCAATCAGGACATAAATATCTTGTAATAAACTAAGCAGTGTTCTGGTGGAAATAGTTTGGGCTCTTCAATCACATCTACATAGCTTTTCTTTTTGGAACGCTTATTGGTCTCTTTGTGCTTACCCATCAGTGAAGCAGCAAATGTAATACCTGCTTCGCAAGGAAGCTAGAAAAATTAGAGACACTTACATAAAACATCCAGGATGGTGCCAGATACTATGCTCAAGATTTTATTAATACAATTTTATTGTTTTAACTTAGCTACACTAAAAGTAATCCACATTTCCAGTGGAGTTTTCTGTTAATCCTTGGTTTAACTCTTCAAAATAATAAAAATCATCATAATTCTATTCTGATTTTTAAGTCATGTACTTTGGCCTTACTTTATATCTAGTACAAAGTAATAACTAATCACTATTGTTCATAAAAGTCCCATTTCAATATTTACACATTGATACTTTAGCCTACAAATTCAAAAATACGATTATCCAAGTGGACTGTGGTAATAATGTAGAGCCCCTTAGATTTAGCAAATAAATCACGGGCACTGAGGGGTGAAAAAGTAAATTGCTGCCTTGTGTTCATTGTTGTGTCTCCAGAGCCTAAAATATGTTTTCAGCCAACATCTGTTGAATGAAGGAATCAGTATTGATGAAAAAATGAAATATGAAAAATTAAAGAATTTATGGTCTTCCTCAGGGAGGCCAGACTTAAAGTGAGGCACCAGAATATGTGGAAAACAAACTGGGAACAGCAACAAGTTATCCTGCTGACTATATCCCATAGTAATCTCCAGTGGAAAGAAAAAAATTACCAACTCTATCTATTTAGAAATTTATATTGCTGCCACTGTTGCAAATGAAGTGACAGGAAATATTGAAATATTATGTTAACTTAAAAGTATCTTAATTATTTCCAGACTCTTTTGTATTTGTCAGGTTTCGGTTGTGTGTTTCCCTTCAGTTGTTGTATATTTAATTCCCTGTGTCTCTAGGATTTTAAGTTTATATTTCATACCTTAGCTCTGTTCTTTAGTACATTAATAAAAAATTCTAGTTTGAAAAGATATTAATTTAAACTAATATGTTAAATGACTTAACAAAATCTTGAGAGGTTGAAAGCCTACAATCTTGTAAGCAAAATATTTAATATCTATTAGATTTTGTTAATATTTTGCAGTTTCCAGAGAAATAACACAACTGAATTAAGCCTATGACAACTATTGGAATGACGTATTTGTGGTCTTTAAGATACCATGAGAAAGGTTATTGATCATTCCCTAACAATTAAATATAAACAGATAATATTGTGCTGGTAGAGAAATGATTTTTTGTGAATTTACACGTTCATAAAAAGATTGTTTGCAACCTGGGACACATCTCCTTCCATAGACAAATGTTCCAGTTCTCTCCCATATTTTCTGTTATGCATTATTGTCATTATTATTTCTTTGGCACTCAAGTAGACAAAACATATTTGGGCAGAGTTTAGAGAAATATTTACTTTTAACATTCTATTCTATCAGGCAGAGTTCATACATATATTGTGGTCTAGCAATTGGAATATTTCACTGTCAAACTTTGTTTAATTTTGTAGTGGGAGGGAAAAAAACACAACACATTAAAGCAATTGCTATATACAGTGAAACAAGCAGAGAAGTGTTATAGTTTCTGTATTTCTATTTGAGCCTTGCATGTCATTTCATTTAACATAAAATGAAATTAAAAAGTGTTAAACTGAGCATAACAGTATTTTGACAAAGTAAATAGACAAGGAACAGATTTGGAGTCATAGTAGTATCTGATACTCTTAGAGTTTAATGTCAACCAACAAGTTAATTTTACCAAAATATCATCTCCAGGAGACCATGTTCATTATGTGTCCTTGCTTGGCCGAATAACCAAACTTCATATAAAAGCCTGAATTAAAGCCAGTACTATGTCCATTGCCATCTTGAGATCGGTTTTAGGAAAACACCCTGCCTATCACAGAACATTCCAGTGGTTTCAGTTACATCCAAGAGACTTTTTTTATTCTGGGTGAAATCAAATCCCAAATCATAGTACAGAAAGAAAAATATTCCTCAGCAACAAAAATTTCCATTTTAGAATAAAATTTTAATAGGTAATAAGAGGTGAAATAAAATTGGCATTGGTATAGGAAATGATTTTAAATTGCCATTACATATTCAAAATGGTATTGAAATGGTATTGAAGTACTAAGACACAAACCTAATTCCAAGTATTACTTGTAATCATAAATCTGTATTTAGATCATATTTACTAGTGATTCTGAACAACTTGTTTAAAGTCAATTGAGCCTCAATTTCTTAATTTCTTAAATTTTTAAAGTTTCTATACAAATTAATTTTACTAGTAAATTAATATTAGAAGTAAGGTATTACTACCTAACTGTGGGATCTTCTTTCCAGTCCAAGGAAGATTTTACTTCTTTGAGTTGCCATGCCTTTAGTACGATGGGTTTTATTTATAGTCCTACTGACTGCAAAGGACTGCAAGGCAGTTATATTGATAACACATGCATTTCAAACTCAATTTATGCAATATTCCATGAACAGCTGAGCTAACAAATGAAAGAGTTTAATTTTCATTCAAATGTAAAACATAATTGATGCTTTCCAAAACGTAGTCTATTAACTCATTCTAAAGGAGCGTCCACGTGCTTAGCATCCTGGGAGTTATGTCGGATTCTCCTGGGATCAGCAGGTTGAAAAGCTCTGCAAGCGCAAAAGTTTAATAAGGACTGGATTAAAATATCTGAAAAAAATATATGGCAAATTAGAGTCATAGAAAATCTTGAAAAAATGCTAAGTTTTTAATTTCATTTTTACTCGAACACCAATTAACTTTGCAATTGAAACCAGTTTCATGAAAAAATGCTTATGAAGCTACATCTGTTTTAAATGGAAGTCATATTCACCACCAGCTATTTCTCAGAAAAAAAACATAGCTTATTTAAATGGATGTCATCTTAATATATTGTCTATTAAAATTCAACGGCAGGCAGCAAATAGCACATCCTATTCCAAACTGTTACTAATTTCCTGGTCCAAAAAATAAATAATTTTCTTTTAATTAAGAAATTCTAGGATTTAATTTAAGGATGTTGAAATCAGGGGCACCTGGGTGGGTCAGTCGATAAAGCATCTGCCTTTGGCTCAGGTCATGATCCCAAGGTCCTGGGATTGAGTTCCTCCTATCAGGCTCCTTGCTCAGTGGGGAGCCTGCTTCTCCCTCTGCCTCTTGCCCCTCCCCCTGTTTGTGGGTGCCTGCGCTCGCATGCACTCTCTCACACACTCTCTCTCTCTCTCTCTCTTCCTGACAAATAAATCTTTAAAAAAAAAAAAAGAGTTCTGAGGCATAATGAAATTTAATAGAGGAAGCAGTCAAAAGAAATGAGTAGTCAGTCATGCCATATAAAACAAAGAAGTCCAGTAATAATAATATAGACTGAAAGTGTTCATTCACCAATACAGTTCATTGGTGACTTCTGCTTCTGAGAATCACAGGCCACCTCTCTAGGGGAGGGGCTAGCCTCAGGGGGCTGAGGAATGAATGGCGCTGAATGGGACATGAACAAGACAGCGAGTATAGAATCCTTACTTAGATTATTTTCAAAGGAATTTCAGCTGAACTAAAAAGATTAAGGAAAGACCTTTTTTTAAAAAAAGGCTGCCTTTAGCTCAGACAAATTAAGTGGAAGGAACAGAATGCAATGGGGAAAGTGGAAGAGATAGGAGAGAAAAGGAGAAATTGGTAGAGCATTCTTTCATCATTCATTTATTCATGTAACAGATTTTTTTGAGAACTTAAAAATACCAGAAACAATCCCAGGTGCTAGGAATATAGCAGTGACTGAAATAGCCAAACATCCCTTTCCTAAATTAGAGTGTGGGGGGTGGGGGGTGGGGGTGGGGGGTGGCTTACGGAGACAAGAAAGAAAAAATATGAGATGCCTCTGCTGCCCCTGCTTACATCCTGTCAGCCTTATCTCCATCCACCGCAGCCTCACTGTGTGCCCCAGGACTTCTCTGATAGCAGGCAAAAGGACAGGAGTCCCAGCTAGAGGTGTGGGAGATTTAACACTCCTGTGGGCATCCAATGAGTAATGGACTGAATAAATACTTTTTTTGGTACAAACCTCAGTGGACAATTTTGAGAGTCACAGTCTACTATCTCCAGATTTTCTGTCTCAGTGGTGACTTCCATAACATATCTTTTTTTGACTTTTTCTCCTTCCTGTCAATCCTTCCTTCCTCATTCCTGCTCCCTACCTGCAGATAAGACCTTACCTCAGACACTGCTTTGGGGTATAAGGGGAAACTCACAAGACACAAGATAAATGTTATGTTTATATCATATATATGTTGTTACATATATCATATATATCCATTAATGCAATATGCATGTGTATATTTCTAGATAGTGATAAGCACTAGAGAAAAAACTAAAGCAAGTAAAAGATATGGGGGTTGTGTGTATGTGAGAGAGAGAGAAAGACAAAGAGATTTGAATAAACACTATGTGCCGAGCACATTTGTAAAGTACTTTGCATTTATGAACTCAAATTTAATCTTTTCATCAATCCTACAGGGAAGATACTATTATACTCATTTTTAAGATGAGAAAACTGAATTACAGAGAGGTTATACACCTCACCTACCATCATACTTGTGGCCAGGTTTCCATTTGAATCTATGCAGTGTGGCTTCAGAATCCAACTCTTCACACTTGGCTCAGGGCTCAGCTTTAGTCACCTACACAATCAGGCCTTTTAAGATTATTCTTCCCACCTAAGCCCCTTTCTCATCAGCCACCTCTGAAATCCTCAAGCAGTCTCCTTCTTAATATTTAGTATGTCCACTGATACAATGGAGCACAGTTCAATGAAAGTAAATCTGAGAGAATATAAGCTAAGTGTTCAGGTGGATAGTTTTTGGTGGTCTAAGTTAATCAAAGAGTGATATTTATGTGTTCATGATAGGCTTCAGCAGAACACTCATCAGAATATATTGGTGGTTATCACTTCTGTAGTTATTATCTCTGGATAGCCTGTTGGTAGAAATTGAAGTGATCATGTACTCTGGTAAAAATGTGTAGTGTAGGCCTTTGCACATTAAACAGTCATTTTGATAATAATAAAGTAATCTCATCCTACCCTGAGCTCTTACAGTCCTTGACAGCTGGAAACTAGCCTAATACTATCAACTTGTCATTGTTGTTATTAGGAGCTGGCCTGGCACTGACAGGCCAGTGTTCTCCATTTGAGTGTACAAATTCTCACAGAACACCAGTATCAGACAAGGCTACTCTGTGACCATGATGAATCAGGAAAAAAGCAAGACCATTCTATAATCCTGTCTGAAAACAGACAAGACCATAAACATTGTCCAAACTGCCAAGAAATGACCAAATATCCCCCTATCCTGCCTATATGAATAATGGCTGCTGCTTTACCAAATATTGCTTTAGCTTCATTCTGCTCTTCCCTCCTCCTAAATAAGATGTATGAAGAGACCTAATCATAGAATTACCTGTGCTTTCTTTGACATCCCATGCAGAGCAAACACCACTTGCTTGAAACCTCCCTCAAATCAGCTAACAGAGGCTCAAAACATATGTGTTCTTTCTAACACTCTTTTGCTGGGCAGTCCCATAGTCTCCCTAACTGCAATGAGCGATAACTCAACTTGATCAACTACAGATCTGTATGTCTTTGACTGGAAGACATTAATACCCTCCTGTTGTCTGTTCCACATATTTAATACTCATGTATGTAGCTTCCTCCATGTATCTTACTTCCCATTTATATTGCTTCTTGTAGGCACTGAAATTAATGCTCTAAAAGCTTATTTTGGTGTTCTGTGTTAATTGACATTAATGACTTTCTAATTGATCAAACAGTTCACATTTTCTTTTTCTTCTTTAGGAGCCAACTATTATTTCAGCAATGGAGCTTTCCACCAAGCAGGTACTATCATTATGTATTACAGTCAATATTCTATATTTTGTTGATTTTGTGTTTCAGTTAGATAAACATATTTATGATTCATCAAATTTTGCAATTTATTAACAGTAGTTCCTGAAAAAAAGAGAAAAGAAAAAACATTCTTACAGTAAACTAGTAGAATGAAAATTAAAGATCCTTTTCATTGCCACATGTTTTTGACCAATCTTACATTCCTATAAATATATTTCTTAGATCATTGTTGGTTGTAAGTTTTCATTTATAGCATTTTTTGGGGTCATTGTAATATTTGGTCAGTAATTATTTTCATCTGTCCTTAAAAATACCATTGGTGGATATTTGAGAATATAAATAACTTTATCATTTAGTTTAATTTGCATGAATAAACAACATATATTTTATAAGCTAATAAAATTGTGCACTGGGCTGTATATGTTTGGAGGATCTTGACTCAGAAGTTAATTTTACTTTTTCAGTAGTGTTGTGTACAAGAGAAAACACTTAGCTTGGCTACATATAAAAGGAGAACAGTAGAACAGTCACTGCCAAATGATAAGTTATTAAACTCCATGAATTCAAACGTTAAGGGCAGCATGTTAATAGTCTTTGCATTCACATTGAATGAATGCTTTGGCAAGACACTTAAGAAACACAAATGACTTCTAAGTGTTAAATTATATGTACAAAACAAATATAATTTTAACTTCTAATAAATTATCTTTTCCCCATAAATGTTATATAGCCTTTCTAGTCAGTGTATCAATGGTAACTCAAAAAAAAAAAAAAAAAAGGCTTGGATACTGAATTGAAATTAATTATTAAATAACCTAGCAGAAGAAGCTAGAATGGAGTAGGAATTACTTCACTGACTGTTCCAAACACTTATATATAAAATTGCTAAATATGAAAGTCATTTGGCTAATCTTACTCCTGAATTGTTTACATGTTTTATCTCTGACCATGCATTAGCCCTTGTACAAGACACTAAAATACTGTGCCAATAACAGTCAGTGTATATCCTTTCCACACTTACATATCAAAATAGATTGATAATCTCCAAGATATTTAGAGAAACTCAAGAGTGCAGATATTATTGACCCTGATACTGTTATCTTACACTTCATAAGTATGTGTTCACCTGTTCTTGTAATCTAAAAATTGTCAAATGTTGGCAAGGAAATCCGGGGATTTCCAGAATGGAAGCTAGACTGGGATATTCTTTCCTTTAATGATTTTTAAAATTATTTATTTATTCCTTGCTTGGTTTCATTGCCAATCTTAATTATATTACATATAGTTTTATAAAATATTGCTTTTTGTTTAAATATTTTTAAGTATTTTAAGAATTGCCTATTAAATGCAACACATTTCACCAAAAAAAAAAACAAAAAAACAAAAAACAACCCACCCAAAATACCAAAAACAGTTCCATCAATTTAAAATACCATGATATAAGAAAAGTATTCCTGTCCTTCATTTTCTATTACTGGAAGTTTGATTTCATCAGATTTGAATTGATTTTACTCATGCTCATGGAAATTTTAAAAGTGAGGCAGTAGTTTCAAGAGGGACAAGCAGTGTTGCAACTAATTTTCTGGATAAATGGACTCATCGCCTGCTTATGACCCGAAACTTGTTAAGGAGGATAGAGAGAAAGCCTGTGGTGATGTTAAATTGGGCAGAAAAAGCACATCAGGTTACTTGCTAGGGACTGGATTATGCTCAGTGGTGCCTGCAACCCTCCCCTATATTTCATTTAGATGGCATAATTAGTTTTGCAGTTTTTTAATAGTACTGCAGAATAATTGTAAAACGAAAACTAGACTTGAGTTGTATTTAATTTGGGGCATTTTATCACACTTTTAAGTTTTTGTGGCGGTAATTTTGTTTTTTTCTTCCCATGTTCCCTATTTTTGGTTTTTTCTGCTCATGTTTATTTCTCTGGTTTTCTCCTAAAGAGATATGACAGATTTAGATACTATTATTTAGATAGTAATCCTTCCCAACTCCAATGTCATATTCTTAAAAATTTAAAACTATGAATTTTGCTTATGCTTCTTAAGTTATTGGCCAATTCTAGAGATCTTTTCGTTTGGTATGACCAACTTGATCAGTAGCTTTTTAAATAGTTCTGACCACAATACAGGGTTCCACAAGTCCATATTCACCAATGCCAACCATTCTTGTGGATACGGCTGCCCCATTTTAATGGTTTCTTTAAATGTCACATGTTGAGCACCTGCGTGGCTCACTTGGTTCCGCATCGGACTCCCTGCTCAATGGGGAGTCTGCCTCTCCCTCTGCCCCTCACCCCCCTTGTGCTCTCTGTCTCTCTCTCTCTCTGATAAATAAATAAATAAATAAATAAATAAATAAATAAATAAATAAGAATTTTAAAAAGGTGCCACATTTATTTCATTTTTTATTGCATTGTGATTGCCTGCCTTCAATACAATCTGAGCTTTTTTTTTTTTTTTTTAATAAGATGATTTTGAAAGAGAGATAGAAAGGATAGGAGGAGGGGAAGTTCCTTCCGTTAAGTTCTTTATTAATATTTTTCAAATCATGGTCAACTGTTACCACGTTCTGGTTCTGTGGATGCTTTAAGAGAAGTACAAATCAACCTAATTTTCTCTAAACAAAAAGCTTAATAATAGTCATCTTTTCCTCCCAAGGACTTCAACTACTGCTTTTTAATTTGCCATGGTTTTTAGGATCTTTTGGTTACTAATAAAAGATGAATATAGTAAAAGGTTGAGCATCCGTAGTATATACTGTATTGTATATACTTATACTAGAATATTGAAATAGTTTTCACTACTGGGATGGAATAAGCAATGTGTATCAGGGAAACAGTTATCAAGGTGACTGTTTTAACAGTGGTTTAGTTTTTATTGTATTATGTTTTCTCCCTTATTTCCCTTTCTTTTATTAAGATATGTTAGTTGGTTAGCTCTAAGCACAGAATTATTTTCTATATAGGCACTTTTTATAACCTCTTTAATTTCATAGATTCTAATAGATACATCAATCTTCATTCAATTTATGTTTGTTTATATATGTAGTTCATCTTCAAAAGTTATTTATAAATGTAATTTTAATTATATCCTTTGCTGTCAGGCAATTTGTAATATTAAAAGAGCACACCATGTTTCAAAGACTAGCTTTTCTATAACTTCTTTTTCATTTATGTAGTGGGAAATTAAAATACACGTTTGAGGTCTTTTCAATGTACTGTTACATGATTCAGTATTTATACAACTTTCATTTAAGGCTTACCATAGTCATTCAGTCCTTTAGTACAAGAAAAGGGAGCTATGATACTAATTACAACAAAATGTGGAGAAATCACAAAACAGTTTTATTTGTATTTTATCTTGTATTTACATATATTTGCAACATTGCTCAAATGCTACATTGGCTAAACTATGTAAAAGACATTTTTAAAACTGTACTGAAATCCCGGATTAGCTGCTGCCACAAAGCTTTTCCCCCGTAGTCTACCTCATTTGGTAATTGTAAATTCATTGAACATAATGGCATTGTAGTGTGTTTTATCTGAGTGCATACTTTTAAAGATCTAGTTAAACATGCTCATTTTGTGAATAAGGAAGTAAAGTCTTACAAAAGTTAGGGGAATGGCTCAAGATGACACAGAGAATTAATATAGGGCAAGATCTAGAATCCAGGTACCTTGATGGCCAACGTAGCACTTTTCAACAACAGCCAAGCTTTGTGTTCAGGTCTGCACCAGCCAGAAGGTACTTGATTCCCCATTTGATGATCTTTCAAATGAAAAGCAATTTAGTAGTTTTGTTTAAAGTAATCTTCCTGGAGGTAGTGCAAGGACAAGACAGTTGATGTTGAGCAAAACTTAAAAATGCAAGCACCAAAACTTTCCCCTATTCCTTCTTATAGGAAGGCAGACTACATCGCTGGCAGTAATATAGGGCACCCATGAGTCAAAAGCAAATGATCCCTGCCTCAAGACCAAGAGAGTACAGTGGCAATGTAGATTTGCTGATTAATCAAAATTACAAACAGCAGAAGTTAAAAAAAAAAAAAGCTTTCTAAGAACAAAAACCTTGAAGGTTTGAAAATTATATTACTCAGTATCTTCTGTCTTTTACTTAATTTGTATCTTTATTAAGATTTAACTGATATGTAACCATTATTGTCTTCCCTTGATTTTATACTTTAAAATACACTCGTTTTAGTCAAATATTTAGATTTTGCTCTTGGTCTTTTTAAATGGTCATATGATCTGCCAGGCTTTTGACAAAACTGCCAATAATGGGATTTTTTTAAACCCACTAGTATACATTTATTTTTTATGTGTTATGTATAAGAAAACTTTTTTAGAGAAAAGATTTAAAAAAAACAGGACTGTTTTGTCATAATAGTAAACTCTTTCCGCAGCAACAACTATATATCGGTTCCACCACGGGGGTCGCTCAGCTCCCGTTACACCGCTGTGATATTTATGGGAAAGCATGTGCAGAGTGCTGCCTTGCCCGAGACCCTTACTGCGCCTGGGATGGCTCTTCATGCTCGCGCTATTTTCCCACTGCAAAGAGGTAGGAGAAATATTGGAAAGAAATACAAATGTTTGCTATTTATCTTACCTGATTCTGTTTTTAAACGGCTTTCTTCATATAAGTATATCACCTTTTTATGATGAATGAGAGTGGTTTAGAGGGGTTTGGGTTTTTTTTTCTTTCTCTTAAATAGTCAAAACAATCAGAAAAACATGTATAATTATAGTTGGGTACCAAATATAACGGAACAAATGGTTTTAATAAATTACTGAGGGAAATCTAAAACATTACAATAATGTCCTTGAATGTTTACACTCGGAAATTACAAAGTTTTCCAACTTCATTTTACACAGGGGGAGAAATGAGGGCCAAAGCCACAGGGAAAGTCAGAAACAGAATCTAAACTGGGCCTTGTGCCTTTTGACCAAAATGCTCTTCTCTCCAAAAATGCTCTTCTTTTTCTATCCAGCAACATTCTATCCTTGTTTTAAATTTTAATAAGGCAATTTATGTCCTTGGATGAATGAAAAATTTGCAAAGAAAGTAATTTATTTACTTTTAGAGTCTTAGACAGTATACACTCAATTATAAAAAGTTAAGAAAAATTTTTTCTAGTTTTAAAGAAATTACATTTTTTGTATAATGCTGACTAACTAGCATCAAGTTATATTTTTATTTGACCCAAAATATATCTTTATTTGACCCCCCAAATTTAAAGACCACTGTATTACCATAGTATCATCTTGTGTTTATAGTGTTTGAACCTAAAATATAAAACCACATAACAAAATACCTATTTATTAATCTTTATATATGTATTACACTAATATTTTAAGCATATTCTTAATACGTAAAAGCATCTTTTTTGGACGTTCTTAAATAAAAGTTGCTAAGATATGCCTAGAAGTTATCTAAAATAATGTGTGTAGATAAAGCATAGCTATAAGTTGCTGTCTAGGCAATTGAGGGCATTAGGAACAGGCATTTGATTATTTGATACAGTACTGTGTAGGAGTGTTGTTATCCTTCAGGGAACTCTTAGACACATCCTAAAAGTTGTATACAAACTCGGTTTACTTCGCTTTAAAAAATAAAAACTCTTTTTTAATCTGACAGAATATTCACCTCAACATATTCTCCACTGCTCACATATGGCTACCTTTCTCTGTAGATATTTACCAGAAACAAGCAGTGAAAGATGAGAGTAATATACAATGTCTTGCTAATATAAACCCGAAGATTAACAGTTTGCGCATCAACCTACCGAAACATAAAGTAGGAATCAGAGTTATCAAGGTCCACTGCATTTTAGGAGCAATAAAATTTGTTTTATTTTTTTACTATAGTTAATGTTTTACAAGAAGCTGTGATGTGGATTTTTTTCATTGTTACTAAGCTGTGTTCTACATTTGGATTTTTAAAATGTTTTGAAAAGATTTTAGGGGAAAGGAATAACCCTAATGTCTACTTAAATCTTTTGATTACATGCTTCAGATAACATTGGTTGTAGTGTTAAATCGTGTACAACTTAAATCTTTCATATATAATCAGTCCATATAGATTAAGACAGTTATCTTGTTAATATTAAATGTAAATATAGTAGTAGCTAATTCCATTTAATAAATGCAATTTTCTTAAGCCTTCAACATTCAGAATTGAAATAATGTGTTTGTATTCTTTCATTTACTAACTGATTTTGCTAGAAGTTTAAATCTGAAACAAAAGCTTAGTGTGGAGATAATGTGTTACTGAGTAAGGAAACCATAGATAGTTTAATAAATAGCAATATGCAGTTTTTATAGCAAAAAAATTAAATTATGTAAGGTTGAACTTTTATGGTTCTTAATATCATTTAGATCTAGGTGCTTTTAATATAAAATTTGTGTTTGAATTAAAAATGAGTATCATTTCCTTTCCATGTGAAAGTATAGGATACTACCTAATTTAGCAGTAATTCATTCAAATTTTAAGCTTTTTTAAAAGAAGGAAGATAAAAATAAGATGATAACTATATCTATAATAAGTTAAAAGGCTATATATTACATATTTGAAATATGTTTATTATACCTACAGTTCCAGATTGAAGGAATTATTAACACATTTTTGTTGTGCCTTGAAGATTTTACTTAATCCAATTTCATGTGTCTTTGAAAGGGATGTTTAGAGGCAGGCCTCACAATTTATATATTCTTTGTGATGGCTTTTTTCAAAAGCTTAAATGGCAGTAAAAAATGCCTTCCCAAATGCTTTGTGGTTCGTGTTTCACAAGTTCCCTTGTTGGCTCAATTTTGAAATGTGCAACATCTGTTTGATAGTCTCACCAATTCTACAAATAGAAATCTATAAATACTTTAGTCTTCTAAATTTATGAATACAGTAACAATTTCCATGTTTGCAAATCTCAGTGGCCTTTGTGAGAACTCTTTTCAGGGATGGTAACTAACTTTTCAGCAACACAATATTCATTAACAATGACGTAGAAAACAGTTGGGCAAGGGTCCCCAGTCTTTTTCATCCTGTTATATGTAGCTGATCTCCATTTTTAGCCTCTTTCTCAAACTCCACATCCTGCTTGCACCAAAATGGCTAGAGACAACCTCCTTCTTCCCAGTCAACCACTTACAAAGTGTAGAAAGAAGACACCCAGAATGTACTGCAACTAACATGATCTGAGCAGCAGTATGTAGGAGAAATTTATTTAGATTTTTATAGCAAATCTGGCTTTTCTCTTAGAGGTGAGTCCTTCTTCTCTTTCACCTTCCTCTGACAAGAGGCAGACTTGCTCCACAATATTTGTTACCACACTTCTCCTTTGATTTCACAGGTAAATCAGTCTGCAGTCATAGCCATAGGATCATGAAAGAAATGTTTTGTTAAAGAAGGTTGATATAGCAACCAAAAAGGAAAGTTCAAAAGTAACTTAAAAATAGATTTCATAGGGACATCTGGGTGGCTCAGTCGGTTAAGTATCTGCCTTCAGCTCAGGTCATGATTCCAGGGTGCTGTGATCGAGTCCACATCAGGCTCCTTGCTCAGTGGGGAGTCATCTTCTCCCTCCCCCTCTGCCCCTCTCCACTGCTCATGCTCGCTCTCTCTCTGACACAGAAATAAAATCTTAAAAAAAGATAGATTTCATAGAATCAATACTTTTAAATTTAACAAAAGTCTATTTAAGGAATTATGTATAAGTAGTAAGAGAAAGAAAACAATCCTGTGAATTTTAATTTTGAAGCTCACTTTCTCATTAGTGATCAGAAGAAAGAAGTTTAATTCGGGTTATTGAAGAAATGGGTTGCTATTCTATATTTTGTGCTTTTTCCTTAGAATTTAAGATGTTAGGAATTTTAGAGTTTCTAGATGTTAGATTCTTACCGATTGGCATCCAGTTGCACATAAACCACGAATCTTCTGTTATAACTTTGAAAGACTTGACTGCATTGTTAGTGTATTTGTAAACTGTTTCTCATGTTGATCATCTGGAGACTGCTTACAAGGGTAATGAGCTGCTTTAAAAAAATTCCTTACTCAGATATAGACGCATCTCTTCCTATAAGTCCTGGTGTCTTTGATTTTTTGATTTTTTTTTAATTCTTGTGACAAATTCCCAAGATGGAATAAGGCTGCAATAATACCTTTTAAATGTAATTGTTTTAGACGCACAAGACGACAAGATATAAGAAATGGAGACCCGCTGACTCACTGTTCAGACTTACAACACCATGGTAAGTTAGAACACTTTCATCTTTCAACCTGCTAATACCAGGATAAATCATAAGCAGTAGTGTGTACCCACACATTTGCAAGCAGGGCACACACCGGTACCAAAACAGTTAAGGAAATGCAACCGAAGAGGAAGGAAATGTAGAAGAAGAAAATTCTAAAGAATACTAAGCGGTGAATTCTATTTTATTATTGCAGATATGATAAATTCAAGTTTTAGATCCTTACAAAGATCTAAAATTTCAACTTTCTCATTTTACCAAAAAGAAGCCAGGTTTAAGTACATGTTTTCGTATATAGTAGCAACTTGAGAGCAACAGGCAACAGAGAATTCATTTAACTATATTAAAGAAGAAAATGTAGCCTTAAAATAAGCCACGCAAATTATTCATCAATATGCTGATGATACAGACCTATTGTATTGTTATTGGGTATCCTAGTCAAGTAGAAGATAATTCTAATATCTTCACATTGATTTACTAGTAGAATATCCCCTTGAACCGGGGATTTGGATTGTTTCATTTTTTGCTTCCTAAAAGATGTCAAGTCCTAATTAATGTCCAATATTTAATGCTGTGATACCACCAAACTTCCTTTAAAATGCAGTAAAATTGTAGAACATCTCACTCCCCCCCCAACCCTTTACAAAAACAATAATGAGGCTGTGCCTCCCTCTGCTGGGAAAACTTACCAATGACATCACTGCTAAGGAACAATTCATAGTTAAAAATAGCTGAAATGAAAAATGTAAATATTTTTCATGTAATTGAACATAATTACCCTACTAAGTTTTTTGGTGCCTTTTACATTAATCTTAAAGGAAGGGCTAATATTTTTATCAGTTAACTTGGATTCGATCCACTTATTCTGTATACACAATATTCATATTTCATGAATGTTAAGAAAGAAAACACACTGCATAAATAACAGCCCAACATGCATCCCAAAACCTGGGTACCTTCTGAAGGTCAGATCCCCCCGTTGTGTATCCTATGCATGCTGGTATCTGATTCATGAATACTCACAGGGTTGTCTGGGGGATGCCCATAACAAGAGATAGGTAACCACAAGTTGAGCCTATATTTGGGTCCATTTTGCTTGCAAAATTTCTTGCTAAGGACTTTACTGCCTGTTACTCTTCTTATTATAAAGAAAAAGGATACTAAACTGGAGCAAATGTTGTGTTGTTTTGTCTATATAGGGCACATTATTGACATATCCTCCTTAAATTTTTCAAATGGTATATTTCAGTTGGACAAACATTAACTAGTCTTGCATTAATCTATTTCATGTAAACATATTAAATTATGATCAGCACCATTTAAGCAATGCAGTATTATGAAATTTAATTTATCACATTAAAAAATCTTTTTGCTTAGATATGGAGAAGCTAATGATAACTACAAGTAAAAGAAACAAGACAGTGTTAACTAGAGCTCATTTCTGACCAGACTTCAATCTCCATATCAATATAGACTTTGGTATTTTGCTCACTTTTATATATCTAGGGTTATAACAGATGCAATATCTTGAATATTATAGATATTTAATGAACATTTATTGAATGAATATTCTAAATATTTGAAACTATAGCACAGCTTCTCACCTTATTCTTGGTTTTCAGTAGAGATTTGAACTAAATAGCATCTATTATTTATTGTTGAAATGACTTTAGTCATACATTGCTATTGACACCATCAAATAGATCTCTTTCAAGAAACATCATTATCGACCAATTAGTTAACTAATAAAAAATTATTCTACACTACTACACATAGGATACTATGCTATGTTTTAAAGATTGCTGGTGAATTACTGATAGATACATCCATTTGTTGAATATTCGAGTTCCTTCATAGACCTACTTGGTATTTTTTCAAAATGATATATATGTTGAAATTATGGGCATACATATAATACAAAGAAAAGCTGACCAAAGGCATTTTTTTAAAGTAAGACTGTGTATAAATAAATGTTGGCTGTTGAATGAATGGTCTTTGGAAAGTGCTTCAGATTTTAAAGTTCTATTTTGATGAAGTTAGAGTAATGAAAGCTTGTAAAAATTGAGAATATAGAATTGCTTAGCTATAGAAAGTAAAGTGAACATGAATCATTTTTTCTCTTGATACTTCAGTCAAAAGGCTACAGGCAAGAAAAGGAATTGCTGTGGTTCAGTGTTACTGTGTGTGTGTGTGTGTGTGTGTGTGTGTGTGTGTTGTGTGTGTGTGT
The DNA here is from genome assembly GCF_023065955.2 of Ursus arctos. Lineage (NCBI taxonomy): Eukaryota > Metazoa > Chordata > Mammalia > Carnivora > Ursidae > Ursus > Ursus arctos. The sequence goes on along the minus strand of NW_026622985.1, from coordinate 26,314,867 downwards.
GTGTGTGTAAACAATGCTACGTAGAGGCATGTGATATATGGGAGGAAATGGTAAAATCATCCAAGAAGTTCTGCAGACACTCCCTTTTTGAAACCCTTTTTATTCTTTGTCTGCTTGTATTACTAATTAACCAAACATAAAAACCATGTACTATAGATTACAGTAAATTTCAAATGTATGGAAACTAAGTCACACATTCCCATAGGGCCAAGCCGAGTCTTACTGTGAGGAAACAGTGAATTATCTTAGAATAGGTGGCGTCTATTTTTGAAAGTAAAATAGGCAACAACCCAGAGCCCGGCCCTGTTAAATCATGTATGTTGTCTTGCTAGTGTCACATCTCACATTGAATAAAATATATGTGCTCATATGGAAACATACAAAGATATGAGATGTTTTCCCAGAAAGCTGCTAAGCAACTTGAAGCCAAATTATACACTTCAGGACAATCAGTTCCAGCTGTAATGGTAAACATATTCTGTAACACTCTATATTTTACATATCCTGAGGTTTTAATAGAGAGACTATATAAAATAACTCAGCATTAAGGTGGAAGAAATTTCACTCTCGATGAAACCTTTAACACTCACTCAGCTCTTTGCTCCCTCTTGTGTAAAGGCAGGTCTAATGGTGAGCTGGCCTAGGTGTCACGTTGAAAACTCCAGCTCCACCTCCCCTTAATCTGGCACACTCTCTTCCATCACTGGTGGCTATTCACCTAGGGAAATTATAGTATAAAACCCTAAATGTGTATGTGCTGGCAGATCTTCTTGTCTTCTCGCTCACACCTCATACAGAATGCTAAAGAGAAACTTCAGGTTGTTTCCATTATGTTCCCTTCCCTAAAATAACTTGTGCACAAAATTGGAGCTTGTCTGACTTTGCCTCCAAGAGCATGAGTGGCTGAGTCAATTTACCTATTCCCCCCGTCTTTACTAAACAAGAATGGGTTGTATTATGATCTACATGCCCAGAAAGGAACAAACCATAAATAACAACATTTTAAAAGATGAACATCATCTTAGATTTTTGAATCTTTGAATTATTTTATGTCCTAACTTTAGTTCAGTACCATCGTTGAATTTTGCTTCATGATAATTCTCTTGGCTGTTCTACATACATGCATTTTCCTTCTAGCATCCCACAGTAAAATATCCACAGAATTCAATCTTCTTAATTATCTCTGCAACTGGCTCATCTCAATTTATGTCTCGGTTGGCATCAGCATTATTCCAGAATTTCATAAAATATCTTTGGCTGTGTCATCTTTGTGGTCTGCAGAGCTGTAAATTTAGTATTCTGTAGCAATGCTAATCTCGTCTGTGTTTTAGCTTATTTTATACACATAGAAATTCCAACTGAATCTGAGCATTTAGCCCCAAGAGAAGCCTCAGTTTGATAGATGAGCATGATGTCAGCCCTAAAAAACCCCTAACTTTAATAAATTAACAAATTGTATCAAGTCTAATACGTCACTGAATATAAGATGCACCATTTTTTAAGGACTGCTAAGAAAGAAAAACTGCCCAAGATGGATAATCTAATAGTGATGCCAGCATCAAGCCAGCTTACAGTGTTTCAGTATTAGTGGAAAGAAGAAATAAACTTCCACGAAGAAGACAGCAAGGACATTTGCCTGTTTCACCTATAATCATGGGTGGTAGAAAAGGGGGGAAACCACTTCTTGAATCACAGGGTGATACTCACAAATGTTTGCTTTCTGAATTCACACTAACAGTGTGGACAAATACCTCAGACAAGACTTGAATTTAAAGAGGTGTCAGGTTAGGAGAGTCACATGTGTCTGGCAAAAGTAAAAACAAACTCTTTCCAGAAGAAAGCAACTTGAACTCAGGTCAAGAACAATTGTAAGATACATTCTATTATCAGAGATGTTAAAATATACAAAGTGTACATTCTAGAATGAAATTATTACAGTGTTATCCTCTGTAATTAGGCAAATCCAGTTATTCGTAGTATAGGTGTATGAGACGTACACACACACACCTGAATAAGAAGAGGTTTGAAATATTCTGTACTATCATTGTTCCTTATTCAAGTTTTTAAGTATGTCATAAGAGATCACCCAACTGTTTATACACCCACAATTTAACTGTGTAAATGTAAAGTTTTTAAGGCATGCAGTATTTTTGAAATTCCAAAAATAAGGGAAACATATTAAAATACAAGATGGTATTTTCATTATTGTTTATGGAAGGTTTCTGCTTCAGTAAATGGGTGTTTTCCATCATCTATCATATCTCTTGGGAAGAAGTAAATTAAAGTCCATGTTTCCTGATGTTTAAATGTAAAAATTCCTATGGTAATTTTACTCTGCCATATAGATTATGTGTGTTTTCTTGGTAAAACATGTGCTATAAAGTCATGAAAATTAAACATATGAGATATTCAATATAGAATAAATAAATATGATAGTAGATATCTTCATATTGCTTGTGATTTTTATAGAATTAAATTTCAGTCTGCCTTATACCAAGAAACACTGCAGCCTCCCCACACAAAGGTATCAAGCATAAAAGTAAATGCAGAGCTTCAGATGGCTTCATCGTTAACTTCATAACATATCAATTTTGTTTCCATATTTTAAATTAATAAATTTCTAAAAATTAAGATACTAGTGACCTCTAATATAATAATTACTGATGAATAGTAAGATTAAAATACTCTGGTCATATCTATCTGGTTGTTTATCCATCTATCTATATGCCAACAAGAGCATTTTAAACTAACATCCATAGGAATCTGTGAATTCAAGAAAGATAAGAAACTACTTGAATTGTAAAATTTTGAATGCTACATTCTGTTTGGTAATTATTTCCCAGCACCAGAGACAGATCTTAATTTAGGAAATAAAACAAAGTAGTTTAAAATCTGATATTTTAGCAAGTTGATAAATTGTAAGTTTAAATTTTCTCTAAGGTTTCATAATTGAGTCTTTTTTTGTACTTGACAGATGCATTAAGCACATGGACTTTAATACATACATATGCATGCACGCAAACTCACATTCAGCTGGTTAGTAACTAGTTGGTACAAGCATCATACAAAACATTGGAGAAATATTGTACTAAGCATTATATCGATAAACAAACAGGACCCCTGTTATATAGCTTAGTATATACTGTAGAATTTGTTTTCAATGTACTATAATGTATGAGATTGTTAAATCAATTGTTAGCCATCTTAATACTCTGATCCAAAAATATACATGAACATTAGGGATGAATGAAATTTTTGTCTTCAATTTTATTTATTTTTAGGTATTTTATGTCTTCCTAAGACTTACTGATTCATTCGTAAAATGCCTTTTTAGCTACTGCTACTTAAAGGGGAATTATTCCTTCATTTGAAGTCAAATTAGATTCTTTTCTATTGATAAATTACCATCTATATTTCTAGAGAAAAACATCTAGAATCTGGTAAGGAAAATCTAAGCAATGTTGTTTATGCTTAAGAAATGTATTTGTGGGGCGCCTGGGTGGCACAGCGGTTAAGCGTCTGCCTTCGGCACAGGGCGTGATCCCGGCGTCATGGAATCGAGCCCCACATCAGGCTCCTCTGCTATGAGCCTGCTTCTTCCTCTCCCACTCCCCCTGCTTGTGTTCCCTCTCTCGCTGGCTGTCTCTATCTCTGTCAAATAACTAAATAAAATCTTAAAAAAAAAAAAAAAAGAGAAATGCATTTGTGCAGTCTTCTATGTCACCGAGAGCTTGTGGACAACATTTCCTTTCTTCCTTAGTTTGGCCTTTAGGTTATTGAGAAAAAAATTTACAATGTAAAATATTAAAATTACAATTTTAAAATTACAATTACAAATAAAATTATTAAATGTGATGAAAACAACTGGAATTAGATTTCTCTTTATATATTCAGCAACTAACACTATTTGTTAAATATTTAAAATAATTTGCAACCATTTCACCCTACCCTAATTTAACTTTTACTATTATATTCATTATTTATGAAATTCAGCTTTAAAATAACTTTCAGGGGGAGAACATCAAAAATGATAACAGAAATTAAATAGTTGAATAAATATGTGGTTTACTACCCTACCCATCATCTCTATCTTTTCTCTGTGATATCACATTCTTACATTATTAACATTTCAATCCGGGGAGACATTTATGGGGTTAAAATGGAGAGTGAAGTAAATGGAAAGCTGAAATGTGATGCCTTCTGTTTCTGCTGTATTGGAAGAGAATCAAATACTAAATAAGGCCTTTAGCAACATGATATTTCTGGCCAAATGATGGATATCATGACTTTTTGTTGTTACAAAAGGAAGCAATTTATTTAACTTCTTTCTTTCCTCCCATTCTTTCTGGTTTATTAGCCTCATTTCATTTCCATAAATTATCCCACTAAAGGAGGAAATGATTAATTGAAGATTGCTTCCTTAAAAACATTATTTCTTGTCATTAACAACTGCGACATATTGTAACATTGTGTTATTCAAATATACTGTGGTGCTTTTAAAATAATTTTAATGTTTGTTGCTCTCAATTATTTTGCTCTAACTATTCAGTTCAACTCATGAGAATTCATTATGCCAATTTAACAACTAACTCTACCCTTCTTGTCTACTGGTAATTTTCATGACAAAAGTTTATATCCAAAACAGTTGCTTTCTGAGTGTGAAATGTATTTTAAAATAGATTAAAATGAGATTGCTTTCTTTCTGGAAATCTACAGAATTACTCATTGGCATGGACATCCTTCAGACTTAGAGGTGTCCCTGGAGATGTGAGAATATATTCATATGATTTCTCTAATCTCTTTTTCTTTTTATTATCCCAATTTGGAATTTTTTTATTTTGGCGTATTACTTAATTAGTTGTCTTCTCCCACCATATCTCAAATCAACTCTTGTAACATTATAAAAAACAAATTTAGAAGATTTGAAATGTTTACATTTGCCAGTGTGGTTTAATAGCATATTCTGTCATAATCAAGGTTATAAGCCCTATGCCCTTTTTAACTGATTAAACTTTTAACCATTTCTTTTATGTAATTATGATAACTCCATGTCTGAGGATATCAAAGTTACATGAGATTCCAGCTTTTAAATGCTGAGTAAATAGTTACCTGGATTTTCCATCCAGCAAACATTAGCTAAGGATTTATGATTGCCTAGTACCAGGATTGTAAAACGTATGGTACGGAGGAAGACAACCAGATTAATAAATAATCATAACAAATAAGACTACACGTGTTCTAAAACTGTATGTAAAAAGATTTTTAGGAAGCATAGAAGAGGAAATACTTTTTTTGATGGTGGTCAGGGAGTAGGATTGATGTTGGGAAGCAGTTCATAATTTTGCCTTACTGTGGATCCTCAATAAAGGATTTTAAGTTTTGACTAACAATTGAAACTATCACAAGAACAGCAGTAACAAAATAGCACCTCACTTATTTAGACTGTTTCTGAGTCTGGGCACTTTACTATTATTTTTTATGTAGATACATTTTAACAAGAAAAAAGATACTTGGGTTATAAAAATTTTATGTTGTCCAAAATTGCTAGATAACCTAATAATATATTTCAGATAATATGTAATTGTTTGATTAAAAACAAGGAGAAGATAAAGATACCAATAATATCACACAGACGAGTGGTATACTGACAGAACAAAACGAGGCGTGCAGGGAGAACATATTCACCATGAAGTTATAAGGATAGAACGTAAATGTGTCTAATAAGTTTTTTCAGCCAGTGGTGAAGGGAAAAACTGATCAACAGATGAACTACAAAGTTAATTCTTTAAAAAAAAAAAAAAGTTTTTCAGGGTGCCTGGCCAGCTCAGTCAGTACAGCATCTGACTCTTGATCTCAGGGTTGTGAGTTCAAGCCCCACATTGGGTGTGGAGCCTATGTGGGGAAAAAAAATATGTCAGTTTTTCAAGAGAATCTCAATAATTCCTAAAACTAACACCAGAAAATACAGTCTCCCAATGTGAACATCAAGAAAATAATGCAAGGCAGTGGGCACCATACTGGACAACAGTGAGCACATCCATAGAGTATTCCTGCTGGGCTTTCTCCATGTGGATCAGAAGGATCCCACCCAACACAATTCACAAAAGTCAGTTATATTATGGGAATAACCCAACGTGTTCCATGTAAACTGCTCTTAGATCAATTAGTTTAATCCAGAGGGAGATTTTAGATTATACTTACCCTGAATATGCAAGATTTCATATCCTTCAGGTAATCTTTAATCAACAATGTTTTCTCAGTTGAGCTTTTGATTTATATTGGATAATTGTAAGTTCAACAGTATATGCTCTGAAAAATACTTACAGTATAGGTATACTCTGCTACCATTTCAGTGCAGAGCTGTTTGCTTTAATAAAGTAAAAATGATGGTATGTTTGACATCCTAAGGAAAAAAATTGAAAATCTACTAAGAAGACAAGAATCAAAATATTGTTTGTTTTTTTAATAGAAAGAAACAGACACAAAGGAAGAGGGGACAGAGGGAATAAAGGAAGGAGAAAAGAGAAAGAGAAACACATTATTATTGAAATTCTTGTGTTTCCTATGTTGTACAATGTTTACTCAAGCAGTTGGGGTAGAAGGATCAGGAAAGGGAATGGATATTTATTGAGTGCCTCTTAATCATTCTAAAATATTTATTGGGTATCTGTTTATAAGGTTTCAGGTATGGGGAAATAACAGGAAAAAATGTTTATCTGAGCACCCAAATATATGAATGCTTGCCTGAGGCCAATTTAAAGGAAAATTCTGGCCCTAAGTTAAAAGTTGCTGATGATAGAAACATTCTACTGAAGAGGAATTATTAGAAACTACTGTATTCAGTGGAAATTTAGTTTTTGCAATTATTATTGATGGCAGCAGACCCTAACTAAACTAAGAGAATCTCAAACCAAAAAAAGACAGTAGTACCTATGCATATCGACTATGATTGGTATTTAATATGGCAGAACTTGTAACTTCACTGATGGGTAACTAGAATACTTTCTTTTGCTTTTTTATTTGGACAAAAGAGAGAAAGAAAGAACCACTTAAAGGGGGAATGAGTCATAAAACCTATTGGTGAGAGTAGTTATCAAGGCAAAGTGAAGACACCTGGTCAGTGAACTAAATTCTCCAGTTATGGTTCTTATTCAGGTGGGAAAGTACCTGAATATCATGTTTCTTGAAGAACTCCATGAACTATTGCTATATTAAACTAAAAACAACTTGGTATAAATTCTCGATTAAATCAAATCCCATCTTATATTAGACTGTACTATAAGTAGCAGATGAAATGGTTTTTTAAATATAAGGAAATATTTACTATTAGAACTTTTGGATGCATGGGTGGATCCGTCAGTTAAGTGTCCTGGAACTCCTGATTTTGGTTCAGGTCATGATCTCAGGGTCGCAGCATGGATTCTGGTGCATCAGGTATCAGGCTCCGCCCTGGGCGGAACCTGCTTAAGATTCTCTATCTCCCTTTTCCCCTCTTCCTCCACTCTCTCTCTCTCTCTCTCAAAAAAAAAAAAAAAAAAAAAAAAAAAAAAAAAAAAAAAACAAGAACAAAAAAACAAAACAAAACAGAGAGAGAACTTTTATTTTCTTTTATTTTTCTATACACTGGTAAATAGCTGCTGTCACCAGAGGAGACCTTGAGAAACTAAAAACTGAGCAGGTTTCCCAGGATTAGAAGAAAGGTTAAGAGAAAACTATGGGACAGATATAATGATTAAATTAATCAGGAAGAAGACAACTTTGTGAACTTTTGAAAGTGTACCTAATTGATACATTTATATTAAATTCTATTAAGCTTTCTTATTATACAAGGTACCTTGCACTTCTTTACTATGTGTGAACTAATGAACCGAAGGACTTAAATGGAGCTCTATTTTGCAAGGAAGAATATATATCTTAAGATTTTTACAGATATCTGTGGTAACTTAGATTAGGTGAGAGATAAGTCAGTTATTATCATAAAGTTCTACAAGAAAAGTAGGCCTGGATAAGCCAGAAAATACTGGTGGAACACCATGTTGTTTGCTTCTAAATCCAATGGATTTTTTACTGTTATCATGCTGTCATGTCTTATGATTCATTAATATGTAGAGATTGAATGAAAAGTCTCTGCCTAAAAAAATTAAAGGATTTAATTAAAAAAATTTTTTTTTTGCTTTTTGTATTTTAATGAAGAACACTTAACGTGAGATCCACCCTCTTAAGTTTTTAAGTGCACTGTACGATAGTGTGCCCTGTAGCACACTGTTGCACAGCAGATCTCAAGATCTTACTATTCTTGCATTACTGAAACTTCATACCCACTGACTAACACCTACCCATTTCCCTTCCCCCCAGTTTCCTGGCAACCACCATTCTAACATCAGCTTCTAGGAGTCCGGCTATTTTAGATATTTTGTATAGGTGGGATCATCATACAGTACTTGTTCTTCTGTGACTGGCCTGTTTCACTTAGTTTTCCCCAAGGTTCATCTGTATTGCTACCTATTGCAGATTTCCTCCTCCTTCTTTGTTTTTTTTTTTTTTTAAGGCTGAATAATATTCCAAGTAAAAGGATTTCTAAATCAAAGTTCACACTGCACAGCAAGTAGGGAAAAAAGTGTATCCACTGACCTCTGTGACAAGGTATTCTAAATATGGTATCACAGGAGATTTTCCAGCACCCATTAGGCAGAGAGATTCAATTCACGTCTACCCAGGGAAGCAGATATCTTTCAGACTAGCTCAGCAACATGTGTCATATCTATTCACTCAATGATATACTAATAATTTCAGAGGGAACATAAAAACACCACCGTATTGAACGTAGATATTAACATACGAAGATATATCTACGATATTAAAAAAAATGTGACTTGGAATCAGTTAAATGTTGTTCCTTTACATTTCAGTCATTTCCTTTTCCCAGGGTATTGATCTGTTAAATACGAAGGGACAGATACTTCCCAACTTTAGAAGAATTTCATTTCACAGTTTAGGGTGATAGAAAAGAAAGCATTGAGATTGACCTCCCTGGAGATAGCAAATGGTGGCAGAATGTTGACCATGGCAGGGTGAGAATAGGAGATGGTGGACATAAACCGTATACAGGGATTAGGTAGAAGCAGGATTTTGGAAAGCTTTAAACCTAGTGAGAGCAAATCATATTTTCTGTGACAGACAAAAGTCCTCAGTTGATTAGAACGAGAGTAAAATTGTCAAAGTGATGCCCAGAAAGGGAGAGAACATTTTTTTTTAATTAAAAATCTAGCTGAGTTTGAAGTAGAGAGCAAAAATTTTTCATCTGTCTACACTGTCAGGCCTCCATGCATGTGAAAATATATTTATTATTTTCTAAATTAATTTAATGAGTTCCAGATTGTACAGGATGTCATAATGGAAACAGGATTATACAAGATAATAAGGAAGGTTTTTTTTTTTCTCTCTAAATGAGTTTTACCTAGACTCCCTGTGTCCTACTTTTGATCTTAACTGTGTTTCATTTACCACATTGAAGGAGGTTACATAAAGGGTAAAATAATAGAAACTTAATCAGGAAACAGGTTTTCTTATTGCTGCATTTTATTATATACTCTTGCCATATTCTTTAGCCTAATTCTTGAAAATAATAAAAGATGTATCATTTTAAAATAAAGACAATTGAAACCACATTGTTTTAAAATTGTGCATCTTTCTTCAGAGCCATCCCAAACATTTCACACCAGTTGATCTTCAGAACAACCTTGTAGATTATTTAAGGTTTATTGGTGGGGAATATAAACTTCCTGAACTCTACCTTCTGTAAAATACTAGATAAATATTAATGGCTGGTGAATTTAATTTTACAGATGAAAAACAAACATAAAGAGCCAAAATAATTTCTCAAACAGATTCTTGTTTCCAAAAGTTCAAGTAACTTTTCTACTAGAGAATAGTACAGTATGAACTGGCCCCATTAGTCAGAACATAGAGTTTTACAGTTAAAATAATTTTTTGGAAGGTATTATCATGGCATATAAAGATGTATAGTTAAACTGCACACATGACTGGTTCTGTTAATGTAGTGCTATTTTCTGGTAGACAAATTTCTGCATATGCTTTATATAACTTATACCAAAATAATTAGTCTATTTAGGCAGGCACTTGAGTTCTGAAACCTTACATCCGTGACATTTCTGCCATCCTAAATCAATTTGGAAAAGACTCCCAACTTGGCAACAAATTTATCTTCTGAATTTCCAAATAAATACTTTGGAAAGTTGAGTTTACTTCTCTAACGTTTCCTCATTTCATTTCCTCATCACCGGCCAGAAAATCACCATGGCCACAGCCTTGAAGAAAGAATCATCTATGGAGTAGAAAATAGTAGCACGTTCCTGGAATGCAGTCCAAAATCACAGCGAGCTCTGGTCTATTGGCAATTCCAGAGGCGAAATGAAGAGCGAAAAGAAGAGGTATAGGAATGAAATTGACTGGATTATTTCTGTCTGACGTATACTGTTAAGTGACCCCAGCATGGTTGATTTGAGGGTGAAAAAATACAGTGAATCTCTATCTTTTTCTTAACCCATCAATAGTCCATTCATTAAACAAGCATTCACCGAAGGCTGATCATATAACAGGCTTTGTGCTAGGAGCTGGAGAAACAAAAGTGAACTGATAAGAATTTTGTCTCAGAAGCCATTTGGGGATATATTGGAGAGTATTCTCTTTCCCTGTAGTTACCTACAAAGCAATTTGTTATCTCTATTTGTGTACAAAAGAAAAAATCAAATCCTCTACATTTAAATTTTTGTTCAATTAATTCTGCTATCCAAACATATTTTCTTTTCTCTATTAACTTCCTCCTCAAATGGGGAGGGAAGGTTTGGGAACAGGAGTAGGTTTTAGGTCTGGGTCCCAGTATGAACTCTGATATGAACTATGCATGTAGCGTCAGACAGATCGTCCTCCTTGATGTATTTAATCACTTATTTCTGTGTAAAACTAAAGAAATCTACACAGAAAATCTCAAAACTCTGAGCCTTTAAAGCTTTTTATAAGTGTTAAATAAGGGTAACTAACCAGATTATGTAGGTGATTTGTAAATGTCTTCTGTGCGGATAATTTTACAAACATAATCTGAATATAAAGTTTAAGATCCTCCATTATCTCTTTTTACAGTTGAAGCGTCTTTAAATATGTAATCACATCATACAAATGTCAAAGTTGATTTTATACAATTTTATACCCTCTAAGCTTAGGGTTTCAGAGATGTCTGTTGTAAACTGTGTTCAAAATACAAGTGAGGTTAGATATATTCAAGAGCATATCTTCATATTTATGTCGCATCTGAGACTTAGAAAGTGAATAAATAAGTATCAAGCATGTAGTCCTGTGCTTTCTTCTGCTTGCTCAACTGCTGATTTTTTAATTTTTTCAAATCTTCCGAGTTCATTGGAATGCTGCGTTGTTTTCTGATATCATGGTTCTGTATTTCCAAGATCTACTGTTAACTTTCTCCTATATTTATATACCCTCTTTCATGTTTATAAAATAAGTATCTTTGTCCTTTCATTATCTTGAAGATTTTAAATTATTATAATGAAAAATTCTATTAAGACAGTAGACAACCAGTATTTTGCAATGCATCTTCAAAATGATTTACAGGAATTTCTCTTTTCTGATGGAGAACTGCTATCATTTCTTTTAAGCTAGACATTTTATTAACTGTTAAAGTATGCTTCAACACATAATCTAAATTTTTACTGAGACAGAGTTGCAGAGCTTCTATTTCTTTAAATATGTGTATTTTTGCTGCCGTTTCTCTTCTGCTAGATCAGAGTGGATGATCACATCATCAGAACAGAACAAGGCCTTCTACTGCGTAGCCTACAACGGAAGGATTCAGGCCTTTACCTCTGCCATGCCGTGGAACATGGATTCATGCAAACTCTTCTGAAAGTGACCCTGGAAGTCATTGACACAGAGCATTTGGAAGAACTTCTTCATAAAGATGATGATGGAGATGGCTCTAAGATCAAAGAAATATCCAACAGCATGACACCTAGCCAGAAGGTCTGGTACAGAGACTTCATGCAGCTCATCAACCACCCCAACCTGAACACGATGGATGAGTTCTGTGAACAAGTGTGGAAAAGGGACCGAAAACAGCGTCGACAAAGGCCAGGACATACCCAAGGGAACAGTAACAAATGGAAGCACTTACAGGAAAATAAGAAAGGTAGAAACAGGCGGACCCACGAATTTGAGAGGGCACCCAGGAGTGTCTGAGCTGCATTACCTCTAGAAACCTCAAATGAGTAGAAACTTGCCTAGACAATAACTGGAAAAAATGCAATATACATGAACTTTTTTTCATGGCATTATGTGGATGTTTACAATGGTGGGAAATGCAACTGAGTTCCCCCAATTATAAATTAAGTCCATGAGTAACTTTGCTAACAGGCTTTCCTCCTAATACCAACACCTAATAGAGGTCAGGTGAACACAGATGTTCACTTTAGCAGACTTAAATATTTCCTATGAGATTTCATTGTACAGGTTTCGCTTTCTTCTTTGCCTGAGAAATAAAAATGTCATTTGCCATATTGCCATCTAAAGAAGAAAAACTGCATCAGCAAAGCCATTTTATTGAACTAAAAGTTTAAAATAAACTGCATGGATTTATGAAGCTGATGAATATTCCAAAATATAGTTGGATTCAAGGATATTTTTTGTCTACCAGCACTCATGTTTATATGTACTGGAGGAGTAAAATGATACTGAATGAAATGGTCTGTGGAAATATAAAAAGCATAAACCATCCATCATCCAGAAGAAAAATGGAATACACTGATCTACTACTGATGTCTTCTTTCAGCTTTGATCTAAAGATGTATTTTATTAAAACTATAATTTAAATGTACCATGACAAATATGCAGTAAAAATTAGCTCTTTTCTAAGCTAGAGTAGGTTTTTGTCTTACAGTTATTGTGCTATATAGTTTTTGTTTTAAAAACTCCAATCGCGTGCTGCTTTTTTCTGACATTGTGTTTTTAGTTTTGCAAGAGGGATAGCTGATAGTGTTCAAGAAACACATAAACATCATTTACCGTTGATTCCTAAAGCCTGCATATAAATTATGCCTTATTTCTCTGAAGAATTCAAACAAATAACACCTACCCCTTCTTTAAGTATTATAAAAATTAATTTTAACTTGCATAATGTTCCTAGAAAAAACAGCGTTTAACCAGCAAAATCAGAGGAAGCAAATTGAATTGTTAAATGCCTTGTGTTGTACCTAATGGATCAATAAGGAGAAAACTGCATATTTCATGAAAATAATAAGCATTTTAAAAATATAACATTAACAGAAAATCTCAATTCTGTGCTTGAAAACCTGCATGATATTTGAGACATAAAAAAACTCTCATGATTCCTTTAGGAATTAACGTCTGTGTCACTTAATTTTTTTGAAAAAAGATCAGTAATATTCAGAACAACTTCTTAAAAGCAAATTTCCCCAACTCTGTTTATATCTGTATCAGCTGTCTTTTATCTCATCTTGTTTAAAACAGTTATCTGTCCAAGGAACACATGACTCGTTTCATGTTGATGGGAGTGACTTTTATAAAAACTGTTCTCCAGGACACAGCTCACAGTTAAAACATGTAAAGCTTTTTGTTTCCTGCAACAACTTATAAAATAAGGTAAAAGATGATCAATAAAGGACTTGTCTTGTTCCTTGTCCTAACATGATTCCTTGAGAATCATTGACTTCAAAGTGTATAAGACCTTCAGCATTATGATAGTTTTCTCTTGCACTGCACTCACCTTTCCAGGAATCCCTCCCTAGATCCTTCATCATGCACAAAAATGCAAAGGAAACATCTTCTTGCTAATTAATGAAAGCGGCATTGAAATTCTAACTCTAGCTGTCGGGATTCTAATTAACTCAGCATTAATTTCTCACCTCAGACTACCGTGAATTTTTAAGAAAAAATTCTCAGCTGAAATATTTCACAGATGGAAGCTCATGTTTCAATTTTAGTGATTTGAATAAACAATTTGTTAATGCCTATTTCAAATGAAAGCCTAAAAATATTCTACATTCAATTTTAGGCTCCATTGATGAATACAGTGTTACTTTTAGAAATACATCCTTAAGTGGTATTTGAATTTTAAATTATTTGACGGATATATTTCTGTAGAGAAAAAGAAATGTTTGAAATACTAATCAAAGAACAAAGAGTACTCCCCAAATAGGTAATCCTTTTATTTTCATAGAGTATCTTAACTGTGCTGAAACTTGGTGTTGCGTTTCCATCGAAATTTGCAGCTGAAACAGATTTATTTGCAGTAACAGAAGTATCTTAATTCTTATTAGTCCTCAAAACTAATGGATTTGAACGAATAGAGATTGTATGATAACTTTAGGTATGCCTTCCAATATCTGAATGCTTTTTGTTTAGCATAATGAAAAACCCAGAGAAAGGAAGTCTAGACTTCAATTAAAAGAAACAAAACAAGCAAATCTACTGGCATGTCTTTATAAACCATCAGGTCTAAGTTTTCAAAGAAAATTACAGATGTAACTTGTAGGTAGATAACTCTTACTACAGTCGTATTCTGCCAGTGTGTACTGAGGGGGACAGTTTGCACGAAAAATAATTAACGTCCCATTTAATTTAGTTTTAATAGACTTTGGCATATGCATGTATCATCAGAGTTGAAACTTTGTTAAGAGGCTCACGTGACCATAGCAAGTTACGACAACAATCTTAAGATTAAAAAAAAGGTACATCGCAGCAGAGAAATTATGGCCCAGTTGAAATCCAATGTAAAATGTAAATGCATGTAAATGCACACTCAATGCTACTTTTATGTACGATTTAGTGATTTTCAGTTGTATGTGTTTAATATTTTTGCTACCTACACATGAGGCAAAAGAGATGTAAATAATTTTGAAAAGAAGAGAAAGGACAGTAAACTGCAACTTTTTATAGGTACTCCATTTCAGTGTGTTCAACATCATCCTAAAATGCGAGATTTTCCCACGCAGACGACAAGGGGGTGTATGTGCTATTTAAGGGCAGAGGCTGTGTGCCCATTCAATAAGCATGTTTTTTGCCAGGTAGTAAATATGTTCCATATCTGTATTTATCACTGCATTTCAGATGGGAACTAGAAAACTGGAGAGACAAATGTAATGAAACTGCTGCTGTAAATTATTCCTTTTAGCATGTACTCAGTTGCTAAATACACATTTCTTCAAAATATTTGAATTCAGATGTCTTTACTGTTCCCTGTAGCATATGGTGTCAAGGAACATAAGTTTAGAAAATGCTGAGAACCAGTCAGGTTGCTGCGTAACAGATTTCTTCATTCTAGTCATCTGTAAACTGGGTTCTGTATTTATGGTGATGATGTGCATTTTGATGCCCTTTAAATTAAATACTGTTATTTTTGTCATGCCTAAAAAAAGAAACGTAGGGACGAAATTCTGTAATGTGTCATTGTCACGATCAGTTTGGTTTCCTTCAGGATCTACAAAGATGCCCAGCAATTGTTACTGAAATTGCCTATCCTTAAAGTTATAAGGAAGCATTTTATTAATATGAAGTGATTAATAGAACATTTTGAAATCTTTGTTTTACGATTTCATTTTTAAAACACAGTTTGCATTCAGACTTTAATGGAAATCATCCAATTTGATGGCTTCAAAGACAAATTTAACAAACAGGATTCAACGTGTTAGATACAAGGTGTTAGATACAAACTGCCCTAATGCCAAAGGCACCCATGCTTTTTATTTTAACTTTGTAATAATAATTCAAAGTCATTGTTAATGTTTGCAAAATACGATTCCATAAAAAAAGAAAACACCATTTTCCCAAAGTCTGCAAAAGCCTATTAGTTTTTCTGATTTCTAACAATTTTCTTGTACTAGTTAATTAAAGAAACATACTTTTTTAAAGTTAATATACTAAGATAACCTATAAATGAAGAGAGAATGAAGCCACAGAAATGGTATGGCCATTTTCATAGTCAACCTGACCGAAGAAAACGGCTTGTTTTTTATTTCAAACATGCAAACGCACACAGGCAAAGATAGAGATAACAAATCAAACCCAGTGAGACAACAAAATGTTTTCAAATATAGAGAAATTGGGCTTCTAGACACTTTGAACTTTAAAACCAGATTCCTACCTGTTCAATTAAATTACATTGATAGAGTTTGTCTATCTCTTATGTGCCAGGCACTGGTAGGTGATGAGGATAGTAAAAGAGCTTACCATCATCTTATTCGGAAAGTCTTTCGTGTTTCTTCCATCTCTAGATGAAACTAACCACCTCTGCGCCAAATCTGTGCCTTGTATATACTTTTTTATTGACACACTTATCACAAAAGTCTAATTTTTTTGTTTACACCCCCATCCCTTTCCAGACTGTAAGCTCCTCGAGAGCAGGGTTTGTATCTAATTTATCTGAATCCCCCCCACCCCCACCCCACCACAAGTACCTAGCATGATGGCCGGCACAGAAGAAGCTCAATAAATCATTGTTGGAAAGAACCAGGTTACAATGTGATGAGTGTCACATGCAAACTCGAGATAACCGTGCTATGGGATCAAAGAGGGAAAGAATTTAAAGAGATCGTGGAAAGCTTCAGAGCATAAGAGACATGCAATCTAGGAATTTAAATCTAAGATAAATTTGCCCAGATGAAGTAAAAGGAACAATCTGGGCAGAAAATAATAGGCGAATGGAGGAGAGGTGTGAAAAAAATGCTTTTATTGTGGGAAGAGGTATTCCAAATAGAGTATAGGGTTCATAAAGAAAAGTAAAATGTCCCACTACTATGAGTGAAAATGGTGTATTTGTTTGATTTTTCCTGGACTTTGGTTTATTGCCCTTTGTACCCCACATTCTCATCCCTGGCAATTGGTATCATTCATTCTGTTGCTTTCTACCCCTGCCCCTTTTTGCTCTCCCTCCCTAACTTCCCTCTTAAATGTTGACCTCTTTTATCTTTACTTAGCTGGAGTCATAGCATTTGACATTTTCAAACTAATGTTTATGCCATAACCCCCTTTCTAGTTCAGGCAACCTTGGTTTTGTGCAATTTGGAACTCCACAGAGGGACAGCTGGGAGAAGACAGCTTTGTCAGGCTGCTCTAACACAGAAACAAAAGCTTCCCTTATGTGTCACCTGCCTTCAGCATTGCCCCACTCATCTAGTGTTAGACCACTCGGACACAGGTCCGACATTGTCTTGCTAATTAACAGCGTGGCCCACAAGCAAGACTTCATCCAAGATGGCATTAAAATATGAAGCCTGTGTTTATGCAATGGATACCCTCGATGGAGTATTTATGGCTGAACAGCGATGCAGGTGAGGTTCGCACATAGTGACAGGCAAAGACTCCTAAGGGAAGGGAAAAAAAGGAAAAGAAAAAATTAAGAAAATGAGAGGCTTAGCTGCATCTTGAGATTGTCAACTGAACACCACCATTATATTAAACCGTCAAGTTTTTTTCTCACGTAACAAAAGAATGTATTTTATTTCTCTTAATCGAAACATTATACTTGTAGACACACTGTTTATTTGTATAGTACCTAAGCAAAAGTTTTCATAAATGTGTTTAAGTCATCTCAATTTGGGTAATTCTGAAGTCTCAACTTCATCCTCTCTTTGTAAATCTCACTGAAGCATTAGACCTCAAGTAAATATAACTACAAAAAATCCCTGTCATTTGTGTAGCTCAGTTCTTAATGTTTTGATTGTTTTGTTGATGACTAATTCCAGAGAGGCTTAAACTGTTTTAGGCAAAGTTGTATTTCTAAAATCAAACAGCTTTACCACTTATGATTTTTTTTAATTATACCTCAATTTTTAGGAGGTTTGCATCCTTGAATTTCAATCAAAGACTGACACTTTCAGTAGTCCTCAAATATTTTTGTTTTCGCCTCACTGTTTTAAATTGCTGATAAATGTCAACAAATGAATAGAGGTCGCTATACCATTTGATAAATTCTGCTTGAATTTGTATACTGACTAAAAATGGTAAAATATGTTTCAAATTTGCATTGTTGGCATTTACCAACTTCAGAAATATTGTTTTTCCTCTCCTATGCATTACTTTTGATCCTAATAGCTGTTTGTTGAAATCAGCTATATTTGGCTTGGTTGAGGAAGCAGGTTAAATTATTTCTTAGTGAATATTAATGCAGCATCAGAAATAAAAACTGGCATCCATATGGAAAAGTGTGCTTTCAAAGAGTAAATTGAATTCTTAAAATTATGAAATATATTTACTTAGAAGAGTTGGAGTAAATATTCATCTAAGGTTATTATATTTTGACCAAAATAATAGTCTAGTCATTTAGAAACATGCCATTGTTAAGATTTCTCCTTTAACTTAATCTCTCTAGAATTTACAAAACAACTACAAATTCCCTAAGTTACAAAATCTCTAATCATTTAAAAAGCAACATATGCTGTTTCCCCCAGTGGAGACTGGAATGTAATTTGTAATTGTTTCCATACTGGTTTCTTCCTAAACTCCCCTTTGTCATTAGATGATGTTTATTAAAATTATTCGTATCAGGGAGTTCTGTATTCATTACTGAGAAGTAACATTCTTGAACTCGTTTAAAGGAAATGTTTATACATTGTTATAGTATTATCCGATTGATATCAGTACATATTAAATCTAAGTACAAACCATAATATATTCAATGTTATTATACTATAATAATGTAATATTTAATAAAATCAGTATAAGCAGAAGTATAGAGCATTAGTAAAGCCTTACTAGAGCTACTGCTTGGTAATAGTAATATTGCATTTTTTATATCACTTTATAATGTTCAAGGTATTTTTGTGATCTCATTCGATTCTCCCTATATGAAGTAGAGCAATTTTATCCCAACTTTGTAGGAAAGAAAAATTAGGAGTGGCTTATTTAGATCTAACACTTAGCAAACTTTAAACTCCTGATACAAACTTGTTATCTGATCCAATTAGAACAGAACTTTTTTATCACTACATTGGATCATATAGTGAAAATAATCTATTAAACTTTTAATGAATTGCCATTACAATATGCATTATTTGAGTTTAGATCATCTAAAAACAAGGTACGTTCAAGGAAACAATTTATTGACTTGGGCACTTGGTAACAAGCTCTTAGTACAGAAAATGAATGAACCAATAGAAAATTAGTCAAGTGTTTAGTTATGAAACACTGGAATTGAGGTCTGTAATTCACTTTCTCTAACAAAAAGACTTCAAAGGAAAAGTATGGGTTTCTTCATGGATCTTCCTTAAATATTTGAAATGAAGCAAAAAAGGGAGAATATTCTAAATGACTCAAGATGAGCTTTCTTCCCATGTTTGACTATGTGACCAAAATAAGAAAAACATAATTTTGGAGTCATATATGCATTTATAAAGTCTGCTTTTATAAATGAAAAAATATTTGTTAGAAAATACCTCAACTTTTGAATAACAATTTAAATACTTACCCTTAAAAGAATTTAACGTATCAAAGATAATATCCCATAAGCAAACTTCAAAAATTATTGGCATTTTAATAAAAATATGTAACTAGATCAACTTTATAAGTACTTTTCATGGACTTGTTAATTCTTGGTATATAACAATTATCAATACCTATGTCAGTAAATGCCAGAAGAAATCCTATATAAATTCTCATTTTTCGACAGTAGTTGAAAATATGTACATATGTATTCAACTTAAATATGTACAGTCTTTTAAATAAGTTATGTTTTTATTTGGTGCATGTATCTAGATGACTTAATTTAAAATTACTGTTACTATTAAATGACTATGACTTTTAAAATACGAATTTCCACGATTTTCTCCCACCTTTGACAGTGTCTGGCCCATCTCTCCTTCCAGTTAGCAATCCTTGAAAAATTCAGTGTCCTCTCCAGCAGCCCAGCTAACACTTCGACTCCACAATTCATCTTCATTCATCAACCAGAGATCAGGAAGGATTTAACAGCACATAAAAAATAAAAATTCAAGGATAAAGGAGATCAGCTCTGGGCAGATAGAGGAAAATAAAACACAGTTTCAAGAAATAAGGATAAGTCGTTATTGTAAATATGATTAAATCCTAGAAGATGAAGGCACGAATGGGATCTGAGTTGACTTTGGAAGCAGGGAACACCTCTTTCATAAGGCAAAATAAACAATCAAGTGGCCTTAGAGGTGAGCACACCTGGTTTGGATGCCAGTTCTACTCCTTTACTTGGCAAAGGTTGTTTTGTTTTGTTTTGTTTTGTTTTTTCCCTGAGCTTCAGCCCTCCCATCCGTAAAGTAGATACAGCCTCAGTCCTTTCATCTGTGTAGGAGAGATGATAGAAAACTCATTCATAGAGGTGGGGCAATAATTAACATTGATATACAACACTACTGATCGTGATATGTATTTACTTTTATCCATTTGTCTTGATAATGATGAGAAAAAAAGATGTTCTTTCATGTTAAATGCTCTTGATTATATCTACTGCCACCCTGTCTAGACCTTTATCCCTCCACTTGTTGTCTCGGTTTCTTATATCTCTAATTCCTCCCTTTTTCCATTCTAAAGTAATAATCACAACAATAACAGTATTTCCGTCACTTGTATCATTCACTTGAATGCTTTTCTACTTGACTTTTCCCATAAAACTTCTCCCAAGAAATGCTGAAGGGACTCCCAATTAAAGATAAAGAACTTAATGTGCTTGAATTTTATCCTCTCATAAAACATCATTAAATTAAGATATCATGCATTTATCTTAATTTCCAACTAGGTCAACTTTTAATTTCTAATTTTTAGAATAACTGTCAGCCATCATCACCCCAAGGGATATATCCTAAAGGTGATTTGGCCAGTTCTTTACTAAGTAATCACTGCTCTGTGTGTGTGTGTGTGTGTGTGTGTGTGTGCAGAACATACGGTTTCAAAAGTTAGCATTTTCAAGCTTGAAAAGAAGACATTTCTGTATGCATTACTCCATAAACAATCTGTTGGAAAACAATTCTTTTCCTCTGAGCTCAAGTAAATAAAGTATCTTACATTAAGTGTGCTTTTATATATGAAAGATCCTAAGATACAGTCTAAGCAATTGCAAGTGCTGATGAACTTTCAAAAATAGGATCAAAGGTAAAAAGTATAGAAGAAATTGTATTTCTTGCAATAAGATATAATTTACAGGAAGAAACTGTGAGAACAGGCATTTATTCATAGTCTCTAAAGAACACATGAAAAAGAGCACTGCCATAATTCACACCTAGAAAGATAATAATTTATGCAAAATCACTCCCTTTAAAAAGTAGAGATGAAAAGAGACATGACGCCTCAAAACCCTGCCAAGCTAAGGATAAACATAAGAAATAAACCATATGTGTTGTGGGAGGGAAATCCACAAAGAAACTGTTAGGCAAAAATAAGACCAAACTATGACATGATCCAGATGTTCACTAATAAGAAAGTCTCAGCAAAATCTGATGGGCTTCAAGGTCTGGTAGGAAAGAATAAAAGTTCTGAAAAGTGTGAACGCTGATTGGCTTCAATTATTTGGTAATTCTTTTTAAATAATTGCCTTTTGTTTGAAGTATTGTCTTTCAGCCTTAACTATCTTGAAAATTGATAAAAAGCAGCATAAAAAGATGAAATAACAATGCAGGCTTTGAAGTAAAATTATTCCGTTCATAGGAATTTTAAGAGACCATTTGGGCTGGGTCCCCAGGAAAGGCTACTGCATATATTAGACAAGCTGGGAGGAGGAAAAAAGGATAAGAACTGCCTGAAAGTATTTTATACTGTCCACAGATGTAAATAGCATTGAAGTCAAACTCAATGGGCAGTATATATATTCATGGTAGCACCGAAGAGAACTTTCAGAGAATATTGAACTGGGCTTCCTTTTATACGCTAAGTCTAGATCTGCTCTCTGGGTATCTTGTAGGCTCTGGGTTTCTCAGTGCTTCTCATCAGTCCTGCTGTGCTCTAATATCTTGCACTGAACACAACACAACTCACCTTGTACACAACTTTCATTTATTGGCCGCATGATGACATAGCATATTTAATGTAACATGAAGGGATTGGAAGAATGCTTAAAAATTATAAATTTTAGGAACTTAGGAGCATAAACATCTCAAATGGTGTGAGAGTGTGAAGAAAAAATACTGGCTGAGATAGGCAAGAGAAGAAACTTCTTTGATCTTCAAAGGAAGGAAAAGCATAAAGGAATACAGTGATCGTCTCTTTTATCAACAGTGCAAATGCTTGTGTTCCTGTCTTCTTCCTCTTTTTATCCTTGTGGAGATCCCATCATTGTGGGCTGTTGATATCTACTGGTCCTCTCTGGTTTGGTTAACCGTGCGCTAAGTCCATGCTACTCAAAACGTGGCAGAAGTGTAGACCACTGATGGCAATAGCACCTGGGAGCTTATCACAACTACAGATACCTAAGACCTGTCATAGACCTATGGAATTGGAACTGGCATTTTAGCTCAGTCCCCAAAGGATTTGTGCTTACATTCATGTCTGAACAGCGGTGTTCTAAGTGACTCATTACTGTTGATTTGGATCTCATTTTCTTTAAGGGCACAAAATTAGATCATTCTAATTATATTTCATGGCTAATTTCTCAAGACTTCACTGGCCCACATAGGCTTTCTCCTGTTTGAATCCTAAGAAGGCTTACCTGTCTTCAGGGTCTATTGGCACTAGGGGTGGAGATCAGGCGCTAAGATGTGTGGGTCCTGGAATATTCTACCAAAATTACTTAACCCATTGATGAAGACAGCTATTACATATTTTGGGAATGATTGTGATAGAAAGTTGTGTTTTAAATAACATTTACCCAACAATGATATAGGGTGGATTGGAGGTGGGAGAATTTCACTTGAGAGATATTTCTGTTTTGGGGTGTCTGGGTGGCTCAGTCAGATGAGCATCCAACTCTTGGTTTCTGCTCAGGTCAAGATCTCAAGGTTGTGAGATCGAGCTCTGTGCTCAGAGGGAATCTGCTTGGAATTCTCTCTCTCCCTCTGTACCTCCTGCGACTCACTCAGCGTCTGTTTCTCTCTCTAAAATAAATTACAACTTTTTTTTTAAAGAAGATATTTCTGTTATTTAGATTTTTAAAAAGCGATACATCCTGTGTTTGTTTGTTCTTGGATAAAAAAGAATATGGAACACATCAACTGTATAAATAGTTTTATCTAGTTTTTAAATAACACCCTTAAGAGAGGCAAGTGCAATGCAGTGAGAGAGTATACATCATGGATAATACTGCCATCCCATTTCCTTCAAGTTCCCTGGATAATGAAGGTCCAGATGCTCCTGGACTATTCCAGGAGTAGGCTTCCTGAAGTTCGGCAGCAGTTTGAGAGTGACTGCTTGAATTTCTCAACCATTTGTTTCCCAGTAATTTTATAGTATTTCAATTCTATGAAAAGAATATAGCAATTCAAGTAAGTCCTATAAATAGAACAACTCACATTACCAACAGAAAGGCTTTTTTCAATTAAATATGCAGTTTAGCAAAAAACAGTAATCAAATGCTATTTCCTTAGAATATCTTGGTACCATTAAATCCTAATAACGTGTAGAGCCAACACTTAAAAGCACAACCAACATTAACAATGTATTTGTGTGTACATGCCATATATTTCTGAGATTTATTTTTTACTTCGTCCTGGGTGGTCTCCTACTGCTTTTTACACTACAACCAACTGATCCCTAAGTTCAGGGTTATTGAAAAGCATCATAAATAAAATCCATGTGTGCATTGTTTAAGTACCAGATGATATTTACAAAGGTTTCAGCAGCTTTGCCAGTTCACTGCCAGCAAAAATTACCAATGTCTACCATTCGTTGTACAATACAAATGTTTTTATAATGTTAAATTCACCCCAGTAATCTTTTCTGGCAAATTCAAGTATGACTGCAAAGAAATGATATTATTTATGTTGTGCTCACTGTTGCACGTCAAAGCAGCAGATACTATCTGTTTCAAGCAGCACGTGAACTTCTTGTTAGAAGACCCGTTGTCACAGATCCATATATCCTTACCAACCAGAATGTGTGTCCTTAGGAAGAGAAGAAGGCTCTGTGCTATTGTTTCTATGCAAATAGCTGATTGATTAGAAGCAGAATGCAGGCCTATTAAAAATCACTTCAAAAAAAAAACCCCATTTATAACTGAAGTGCTGGATGTTTTCTGTCAATGAGATTTCAGGAAGCAAGGACTTTAAATTAAAGCTCAAGGGAGTTTCCAGCCATGGAGTTTGAAAAGTGCAGTTTTCTCTTAAGCTCTCGGTAAATCATTTTAAAATACTGCTGATTTGCTAATGTGTAACACAGACTCCTAAATTTTTGTTGGGGAAAAAGGATAAATTGGGAGCACTGGGAATGGGAGTCTGGGGGCAATCTGAGGTACAAGAATGTTTCCAAAGCAGATATAATACACTAATTGAGAAGTTGGAAGAACGGAGTAAAGTCATTACCACAGAGGTGCTAGTTTGCTGTCCCTGAGTCATGAAATAATTAATTTTGTACCATTGAGTATCAGCTTCTTGATAGGACTTAATAACAAGTTATGTTTTTATATTTTTTAACATAAAAGGGCAACCCTTGGGTAAAACCTCATATAGGATTAACAGCTATGTCATTAGCCAAAACCCATTGATGAAGAATTTAAAAACCTAAATCTCTATTGATAGCAATCTACTCCAGTCTCAGATCTTCATTGACAAATGTGTTGTCTCCAGATATATTTGTGACACTTTCTTTGAGGACCAGTGAGCCTTTGGGAGCAGTTTTGTTGACCAGGTACAGTGGAGAATCCATATTCCTTTCCTGGTCAATTCTTGTACTGACCCCCAGAGTAGTGGCCAGTGGCTTATGAGTTATAATTTTATGTAAAGTGGCCAAAGTATTAATTAGTCAGAAGTGTTGGGAAATTGTTCATCATGGCAGAAGAATGACACTTACCAGTGGGATCTTCATCCTTTCCACTCGGGCTGAAGAGAGGACCACACAGGACAAGGGCAGAGGACAGAGGCAGGAGGACTCTGGCCACTTTCAGAGAGGAAGGCTATCCCCCCAGGGCAAAGCAGAAGAGCTGCGAATGGTTGAGAGATCAAAGGAGAGGTTCCAGAAAGTGGAAATAGGGAGAGAAATGAGAAAGAAGGTGGAAGGGTAAATTCCTTCCCTTAGGAAATCTGAATTTTCAAAGGGAGATTTGCTGTGATGCTAGAAGGAAGATGATTTTTGTTTGGATTAATCTGAAAAAGGACATGATGAAGGGACTGGTTCAGGAAGTTGCTTACTTAGCTGGAAATGCAGATTCTCAAACCTTGGGTTGTTTTATCTGTGTTCTTAAAGAGCTGTGTGCATGTGCTTGTGTTTGTGTATGTGATTGTGTGTATGTGTGTGTGTCTTTTAATTGATGCAAGCATAATAGCCCTCTCTCCATTTATTCAAATTTTAAGGCAGCTGATATGTAGAAACCTTATTTTCAAAGCTAAAATTGCTTGTTGAGATTCTGCATTCTTTATGCCTCAAGCATCTGTCCACCTTCTTCATTTTTGCACTCCACACGTCATTAGCCAGTGGAATGGATTACAGCGTTTCTTCCACTAGGAATGTACAGTTCCGTGGAAAGAAACCCGATAACCCTACCTTTATCACCAGCAGGCAACTCATTTGGAGAAATGAAATGCAGTATGGCATCTCACGGCTGTAGGTTCCTTCTGTAAAGCCTTGCCCTTCGCATTTTGTCTAGAGACCCTGTTGCCACCCACCTTTGGTTCCCGCTGCTCTTCTGCATCCAGCCCTACTCCAAGCGTCTATGACTGTGCATCTGCAGTCATCCCAAGCCGACTGTGACACTGTTACCTGGACTTTTTTGAGTCCATCTCTGCTCATATTCCTATATCCAACACCAGACATGTGCTCTAGGAACCCACAACCGTCCCTGGTGCCACTATTGGTACCCTTCCAATTCCTCTACTACCCCAGCCTTGCTATGCCTGACTTAGTTCCTGCTATGTTCCATGCAATTGAACAATAGAAGCACTAAGTCTACACAGATTTTTTAGATTTCCTTAATAATCCCTTTTAAGAGTTATTTTAAACCCTGACAGACTTCAGGCAAGACGAAGATTTGGGTCAAAGGCTTTGTTCTGTCTCATGTGAGAGTATTCAAATGCATTATTCTCATTTACTTCTCAGAGTGCATTTTTTAAAAGAGAAGATGAAAATTAAGCCTACAAGTCTTTCTTCGTACTCATCCCATGGATTCTGGAGGAAAGAAGGTAAACCAAGTAAGTCCCTAGCGTCTGCTACAATATTTTAAGACTGTTGCAAAAAGATAGTAAAATGTGACTCTAACAACTTCCCAGGTTGTGCATATTAACATAAAGAAAATAATTGCTAAAAGTGAGAGAATTTAAGAAATCTAAGTGATAATATCAAATATTAAAAGAGAAGTATCTGGGAGGCTGTAAGGGTCTGCCCCAATTTGTATCATCCAGATTACTGACTCTTTTGCCTGCCTACGAAGTTCACTTTACTTTCGCTCTCTCCTTGAGAAAGCTTTTCATCTCTATTTATAATTGTGGATACTCAGGCTGTTGTACTATGGTTGTAATCTGAGCCCACGTAAAAAAGAAAACATCCCATCTCCTCTAATACGTTCATACCATCAGCATACTCCATGCTAACTTGAGTTTTACCAGCCAGAAACAAATGCATGTAACAATCATCTATCATAAGCTTAGAATTTGTAAAAGTTAATAATGAAATATATGTTATGGAAAAATTGACCCTCAGCTCAAGAAGACCAGCAGAGATTGATACGTCTCATTGATTCACTCAAAAATTATTTATTATTTATCATTATCAGAATTATTTGTTCTAGACACAGGAGGTATAAATCTGACTTCTAGGAGATTACAAACTTCCGGATGAGATAGGAGTCGATACCGAAACATGTAATAGAAAGTGATGAATGTATTTAGAGAACAAGAGGTGTTCATGCTATAGCAATTGATAGATCACATTGTCTAAAAAGAAACTCAGAAGTAATTCTTGAACAGCTCCCTTCTTTCAGGGAGGTTCAGTATTTTTAGCCCCATTACACAGAAAAATGGTCAAGTAGCAGAAAGCACTGATGCTAGAGTTCATGTCTCATTATAGAGTGCTTGTCATGCTAATTATCACTGTCTCTATGATGTATAAAGTTAACATAAATATTTCTCCATGGTAATTGAAATATTTATACAAATTTACTCATATAAAACATTTTGTGTAAATATTTTTGAAATTTCAGGAATAAATATTTCAGCTTGGTAACTTTCTGCTTTTTAGTTTGTCTGCTAGTAGCTTCTATGACTTCATACTTATTAATCCCTCCTTAATAATTGTTGTGTTTTTTATGTAGAAAGATCCTAAGAGTTTATATTACTCATTTCCTTCACATAACTGATGCTGTGCACAATTTACATTTAACTACATGTGTTCAGCTTTTAAAAATTTATTTCAGGAAGAGTTCAATCTTGAGAATGGGTTTGTACTGGTGGAAAGCATCAACAGGCTGTCTGTCAACTTTGCAAGTAAAGACCTCTCATGATATGAGTATCCAGGGATTTTACAAAGGCTATTTTCACATCATAAAATGTCTCAGTCCGAATTTCGAGGCAAGTTTTGTTTTTGACATTTTATTTTTCAATTCAAAGACATCTCAATGTGTCATTATCTTGAAGAATGTAACATTACATGAATCCAGATGAGTAAGAAAAACTCAATGATTTTAGCCGACCTGCACCTGCCATCTTCCCTGGAGACCCACTCCTGTGTGATTTCTTTACATGAAGGAAAAGCTTTTTACAGATCATCCTGCCATAATTTCCAACTGTTATGGAGTTGCGAAACCCTTTCATTATTTGATTTTTGTCCTCCACCTCTAGCATTTTGGAAAAATTTGAAGGAATTTTAATTTAATGTCATACTTAAAAAAACACAAAAAAACCTGTGATGAAATTTGATAATGAGCATGAAAAGGAGACTGTAATCATTAGCTCTTCTTTGTAGATTGGGCCTGCATTCCTGCACAAGGAAATGCTTCTGCAGATGATATATCTTTCTATTCCTCTGATCAATATATCATCACTCCAAGAGACCATATTTTTTTCTTTCCCTTTCTTTCTTTCTTTCTTTCTTTCTTTCTTTCTTTCTTTCTTTCTTCCTCTCATTCATTTATTCAGTCAGTCAGTCAGTAAGTCGGTAAATGTTTGATGAGCATTACTCATCAAACCAAGCCTGCTCCTAGGTGCTGAATATTTAGTGGATTAAAAAAAAAAAAAGACAAAATTCCTACAGTAAAGGCTCTTCCATCCCAGTGTGTGAAACAATAAAACATTAAAAAAGTAGATAACTAGTATCTAGTTACCCACAGTTTTCTTTAGCACCAAGCCGTGTTTTGTACATAGTACATGTTAAATAACTATTTGCTGAATGAAAGATGTAGCTTGGCTTTGCTATTTACTAGCAAACTATTTATCATCTTTGCCAAATGGAAATGACAATAGGTATCTCCTGGGTTTCTGTAAAGATTTACAAATATAATGTATTTAATATGTAAGTCACAGTGCCTTGTATATAGTAAATGGTGGAGAGTGTTCATTTACACCGACACAAAATTATTCATAATGCATTGTAAGTGTTCTGGAAATGGAAGGCAAGGAGTTAGTGATGTTCTCGTAGGTGATAGATACAGTTCAGTGGGATGGGTGGACCTAAATGCGTCATGAAGAAGGAAATAAAGACATGCTATTCCTTCTTCACCTTCAAGGATGGTACCCGATAATTTAGAACTGAAAACAAAAGACATATAAAGGAGTAAAAGAGATTTCCTCCAATGATTCGAATCAGCCTGACAAGTGATGGTGATAGCTTTGTAAAATAGAAACTAGGTCAGTATTGGTGCGAAGGCCCTAACGGGTAAGCAGGCAACTCCACAGCTGGAAATTAGTCTCTTCCACGTGGCTTTAATATACACACTGAAGTGGTGAAAGTACAGGGAATGGCAGATGTACCCCGTGAGAGAAGGAAAGGCATTACAAATACTACAGCTGGTAGCTAGGTTATTTGATAGTTCCACTATTTGCACTATCTCCTCTCCCTTTTATTAATATTAAGTTTCAATTATAATACACACCTTGGTTCATTAATTCATCAACTTCTGAGAACCTCTGATGAGTGTATACTTTAAAGTAGAATATCACACAGACATCCTTTAATATGGGACAAACTCCTCCATATGTTATCATCATATAAATTCTCAGCTCACTGACCCTTCACATCCTTCCATTTAAATTGATTCCTGTTGTCCAACCCTGTAAGAGCTTTCACTTGCAAATTTTGCTCCATGACCGCAGAATCAAGTGGAAACCATTTAATGGAGAACTGGCCCCATTCCGTTGGAATCTCAACATCTGTCCCTCTCCAAATTAAAAACCTCCAGGGGGAGAAAATGACGCATTGTAAATCTGTGATAGCTTCAATCAGTGTCCGTTGGTAGAATTTAACTAATGCTATTTGAGGTTGTAATTACATGAATAGAGTCAAAGTGTTTGACATGTGCAGATTCCATGCACGAACTTAGTTCATTTGCTCAATTCACCGATTTTATTAAAAGATGGTAAGTGTCATAAATCACAAAATTATAACCCTTCACTGTTGGAGAGCCAAAATAAACAAGTGAATAAGTATACTTGCAAATACTGAATAATTAAACCCACACCCAAAGAGAATTTCCTTCGCCTCTAAGGTCTTACTTGTTGGAAACCATACTATGAGAAAGTATGCTTTTCTTTCTAAACTTCCTTATGAGCTATGGAGAATAAAACCTGATTGGGTAGGGGAAAGGAAGTAATATGAAATCCAGTGAATAAATGGGATAGCTTAATGTGGAGAAATGTGGACAATCTATTTATTCAGGAACATTTTCTTAACAGCAGCTCTTTTCCACTACTATCTCTTAACTCTGAAATCCCAGTGCAGTTTGGATATTATATTTTCTTATTTGGATTGATTTCCCAAATTCTTTGTTAATTGAGAAAGCTG
The DNA here is from genome assembly GCF_023065955.2 of Ursus arctos. Lineage (NCBI taxonomy): Eukaryota > Metazoa > Chordata > Mammalia > Carnivora > Ursidae > Ursus > Ursus arctos. Next base: position 26,284,726 of record NW_026622985.1, on the reverse strand, counting down.
ATATTATATGAATTCTCCAAATGACTGTGGTTTCAAACGAGAGGTACATTTACAAGAGAACTTTAATTCCTCTACTTTTGAAATGGGAAGACTATTAATCTTAATTACATATCATTGTAGCACCTAATATTTTAAAAATAAAATCAAACTTAAAAAAAAAGACTTTCCCATTAGGATACAACAAAATTATGTTTTAAATATGGTGATTTTTTTTCCTCCAAAGTATTTAAAGCTTGTTTCATTTAAAAGATATTGGGCTCCTTATTCATCGCTAACTCACTCGACTCTGAGAGTTAGCCAGTTTTACATCTTCAGTTACCTATATAATAAAAAAAAGTCTACTCTGAAAAACTGGGGCAAAAGCTAGATCTGGAATTAAACTATCTGGGTAAATATTTCAATTCACAATTTCTCAACCACCTCTCAATTTTTATCAGTACTTTATAATTAATTAAATAGTTACTATTACCTTGATCACATTTATAACACATTAAATGCAAGAGTGAGATAACAGGAAAACAGAGGAATATCAATATACTTATGCAAAAATATGCAGAAAGTCTCAAAAGTATTGTGGAATATGAAATACAATTTTTAGAAAGATATGTGAAATTTCATAAAAAACATATCAACTTACAAGGAAGTTATATAGAAAGATTTCCATTTTTCTGAAAGTTACCAGCTAGTTAATATCCCAAATTCCCTAATAGATAAAAAAGGCAACTGCAGCTTAATACTTTCATCTAATTAAATTGTAACCATCTTTTCATATGTATTTTTCTTCTAGAAAAATACGAGCATGGAAAGTCTATGCCACATATGAGAAAACACAAACATGATTCTCTTATAAGATCTGGCTGAGGAAAACCCATTTTAGTACTATATAGTTGGGATTCTTTGTTCAAACTATTTTGGGCCAAGTGTATATGAAGAATAGAAGTAACAAGATGATTTCTAAAATCAAATATTGTGACCCCAGGTAGAACACAATATAATAAAGTTGTTGAGGAAATGCACCTGCCACATAGATTACTCTCCAGCAAAACAATGGCAACAAGTAGGTCGGTCTGACACTGGCCTCAAATACAGTGACAGATTTTAAGCAAAGATTTCACACAGCTCACAAGATAAAGAGGCAAAGTCAATGTCAGATTATATAAAGAATGAAAAACCATGACAATAGGAAGCCAAGTGACTCAAACTATGAAGCCTTAACCAAAGCAGCACTATCCTCCCAGTAGTTAAGAGAGGCCCTGATCTCCAGCAAAGAACACCGAGGAAACTGACAGTGAACACAAACCAAAAAAGAAATGGCAAATATAAAATCTTGATCCTTCACAGGCATAGGCCATATTGTTTATTTTATCTTTGTTTATCCTCAGAAAAACTTCCCAAATATGCTTCTATTCTAGCACTCATTATATTATATATCCCTAGAGAGAGAGATATATACTCTATATTTTTATCTGACTGGCATCTTAACCAGATGGTGAGCTTTTTGAGAGAAAAAGAATCATGTCCTATATTTACATTTGTATCTGTAGCTTCTAGCTTAGTTCTAGACACAAAGTAGTAAATACTCAATAGATGTTTAATTAATTTGAAGTTAAAGTACTCCTAGAAACATGTTAAATTTTCTTAACAAGTATATTATAAATTAATAGTGCCATCTTCGAGTATGAAGAGAAGTGTGTGTGTATGTATGTGTTTGTGTGTGTGTGTATGTTTGTGTGTGTGTGTGTGTATATATATATATATATACATACATATATATATATATACACACATATATATATATATACCATAGTATCAAGTGTATGTAACTTGATATTATACTATACTATTGGACAAAAAGGCATATTGAGCACATACTATATTTTTCTTCCCTCACATTATACCCTAGAACTGCAAGAAAGTATATATATCTTTTTAAAGTTTCATAAATGTAGAGCTTGCTCAGAAATGGAAAGCAAAGTTCCAGAAGATCAAAACTGAGTTATTTCTGATAGACTGAAAGGAGGCAAACTTTGATCAAGTAGAAAAATGTCCTCAGCTCAACAAACTTGTGGAGGAGTAGGGTTTTCAAAGTGTGGTAGGAGTAAAGCCACAGAAATCCCCTGGCCGGTTCCTGGAGTGGGAGGGAGCTAGAGTAACCATAGTAGGATTAACTGAGGTACCACAAAGGGAATGGTCTCTCTGCCAGCCCAAGCCCATTTCCCGATCCTCCACCCCATCCCACGGGACACATCCCTCTCCACGCAGACAAGTTACAGTATGAGTATTTGTCACAAGGTAGACTTGCAGGGTTGGAGACAAAAGAGGGCAAGTGTTGGAAAGCCCAGAATAAAAGAGCAGAAACATCTCTTTCTAAGGTGAATCTCGCCCCTCTGCCAGAACCCCCGAAAACTGTGAGTAGTAAAAGGACCAGTTGTAGTTTGAGCACTCTACCCTCAGATAGACTGCAGAAGCTGAAAGAGCCGAACATCTGGAAGGAAAGCTGAACTCCAGATAAGAACCGTTTGATAGACCACAGGACACCTTAGGAGAGTCACCCCCATGAAAGAAAAACAACAATCAGAGAAAACCAATCAAATAGAGCAGTGATTCTCAACCATGGCTGCATTGGAATCTCTTCAAAGAATGTTGAGTGTCAGATATTATCATGTATTTGGTCCAGCGCGCTACCTGGGGATCGGGAATTTTAGAAGTTCCCGCGTGATATTAATGTGCAGCCCAGTATGAAATCTTCTGCGGTAGGGTATCTAAACAGGAATTTAAAGCACCTCTAGGCTCTCATACAGTGAAAGGAAAGATCGCATCTTCGATGCCGACTTCGATATTCAAAGGGTTTTTTTAGACTTTGTGATGTTATCTGTATCTTCTGCCAGTGTTCCTCTATTACCGCTGACTTTTATTGGGAGAGAGATAGGTTTGAATCAAGAGAGGCTGTGTTGAGTTAGAGTATCTGCAGGGATAATCCTAACAATTAACCAAACAAAGACCACATAAACTAGAATTCCCTTCTTGTATTCAACAAGGTCCAATGTTGGGTCCTTACACACTTGGAAATGTGATCTGCCACATTTCAAGGACCGATGTACTCAGGAATACTGACTCCAGACTGCAAAATACAATATGGAAAGCAGATGGAGAGCTTATTAATTTACAATCAGAAACTGTGAATGAGAGAGAAAAGCATGCAGAAGGAGATTTCTGTTTTGCATGGAAGCAGAACAAGAGGCGTTAGTCATCGGCCTCAAATAGTACATGTTGGAGGGCCTGAGTTATGATGACTGAAGCATCATTCCTTCATTCATTTATTAAAAATGTACTAAATCCCTATTATGTGTCAGTATACGCAGATACATATATAGACAATGATTCTTGTCTCAGGAGCTGACATTCTAGTGGTGGGTGGAATGAAGAAGACAATAATCAATACACAATCAAGAAAAATGTCAAGTAGTGAGTAGAGTGGGTTTAATGGTGTCCCTCCAAATTCATGTCTACCCAGAACCTCAGAATGAGAACTTGTTTGGATAGGACTTTTACAGAGGTCATAGTGATTGGGGTGGCCCTAAATCAGATGACTTCCATCCCTGTAAGAAGAGGAGATACAGAGAGACACAAAGTCAAGTCCCAGTGAAGACAGAGAGAGGTCAAGGTTGAATGATGCTTCCACAAGACAAAAATTCAAGGAGCCTCGAGACCTTAGAAGAGGAACGGAAAGCAGCTCCTCCCAGAATCTTTGTAGAAAATATAGCTCCTCTGGCAGCTTCACTTCTGGACTCCGGAACAGAGTATCTAGTTTGCAATAATTTGTTATGGGTGGCCCTCGGAAATTAATAGAGCAGTGATCCATTGTAGATAAAGAATTTAAAAAAGAGTGTAAGGATAGAAGGTCAGTGATGACATTGATTCTGGGAACTGAGTGAAAAAAAAAGAGCTAACTACAAAACGAACAACAAATGAGCACTTAAGAATGCTCGGGATAGAAGATGCAGTGGCAGCAAAGACACTAAGGCTGTAACAAGCATGCGTATTCCAAGAAACAAAATTAGGCCAGTGCACCTGGAGTTCGATGGGCTGAGGGTAGAAGGGAAGGAGATCTTCAAATTGCATGTTGATTAAGGAGACTGATAAGGAGATTAAGGAGAACTTCAAAATGCATGTAACATAAGGATTTATATGGATTTTAATTTTAAATGCAATTTGAAAATGTGGAACGATCTTAAAAGAAGCAGGATATGGACTCAATCTGATTGAGGATTTTAAAAGACCTATCTGGTTATTCTGGTGGTTTGGTTAGACCTTCAACAACTAGCATGTGGTCCTAGAGAAGGTAACATGGGGTAGACAGGCCATGTCATCCCTAGGTCTAACTCAGACCAGTCATGGTAGCGTGTGTTAGTACCACTGACGTGGCAGTGGAGAAACTGCAGGATGCAAATGGAGGAAAATATCAACACTAAATAATTGTCCTGAGGAGCAGCCCTCCTGTGCATTTGCTTTTTATTCACTCTCATTGCCAGCTACTGATTTTCTAAACCGAGAGAGAAGGGCTAAGACCCATAGCTTATTGGTTGATGTTATTGTCATTTTCTCAAGCAGAGAATAACTTAGGGAAGTGCTGTTTATTTCCTATAGTATTTCTCACAGAAGCACGTAGCTAAATAGCAGTTGCATTTCTTACTAACTATACCTAAGAATTTGAAATTTCTTAAAAAATGACAAAAAATGCTAGCTTGAAGTGATGGTTACTGGCTATCGAGTCCAAAGGGCAAGTTATCTTGTATTACATAAATGAACAAATAAATTATCTGTATATACCCCCCACATATAAAATGTATGTATATGTATATATGTATGTGTGTGTATATACCCTGCATGCTAGTGATCTTGATGTTTATAATAATTCTGAAAATCTCCAATGTATAGCTTCAGTATTTATAAATCACGAAAAGGAAAAGGAATAGGAGGTAAGTACTTTGTTCTACTAATAAGAAGCAGTGATAGAGATTTAGGATAATATACTGTGGCCAAGGGAGTTTGCTAGCACATAAAGTTGAGAATAACAGCTAGTGAATGCATGGTTCTTTGGTCACCAACTTTTCAGGGGGAAAAAAAATCTGGAGAACTTATGCTCACCTGGGGAACTTGCTCTCATCAGCTAATTTTGAGAACAGGAAAAAGGAAATTGCGTCCCAGGCAGCTTGACATGAGACAATGGGGCAGTCTCCTTATTGCTTAAACATACAGCGTTGTGTGAAGCCATTCTGCACTTGGCTTCTCACAAAAAGCAAGATCAGTCCCAAAGACTAGTGAAGATATTGCAAAAGGAGGATTTATTGAGCTTCATTACATCTTGAAAGGATTAGTTGCACCTGCGCATAAAGAATCTCAATCGGTTCAGATAAACAGGGTGAAGGCGCCTTCTTTATTATATTTCTTTCACGGAGAGATACGTGACGGATACTCCCGACAGCGTCAAAGCCTCCATATTTGCTGCCGAGGAGCAAGGGCGCCATCTTCTGGTAAAAGAAAACATACAAAAGGCTTTCCTTGTGAGGAAAGTTCTCAAACAAAGAATATTCAGTTATTTGAAGCTGAATTACAGGATTGTTTAAAATATCATTTCTTCCTCAGGATTTTACTCCAATTTCAATTGCATGAAATGAAGTAAAAATGCACTCTAAAAAGTAAATTGGGAATAATGGGGAAAAGGACAAAGAGATGTCTTTTGACAGAGAAGATTAACAGAGAAGTTCTGATTTCACAGTTAACCAAGGCTTTCTTTTTTTTTCTTCTTTTCCTAACTAGTTATTTATATTTTCTTGTAAATGACTTCAGGTAAGTTAGCTATTAAATAATCTGGAAATTCTTGATAAGTAAAACATAATGTTCTCTACTCAAAGACATTAATATCAATATTTTGAATTAGAGAAAGCTTTATTAATGTTGGTTTATTAATGTTGGATTATTTCAGTACCTTTTTGTTCCACTTAAGAAATCACTCACTTATGCAAAGGAACTTTGTACTTTTCTTTCAATTTCTGACCTATAATTTTAACAATGTTCTCTAAACATTGATGTGTTATTATTATTTTTTAATCACCACATTGAAACAGTTCTGCCTGCTTGGCCTACAAAATGCACTTTGTTCCTGGCTGCACTTACCAATTCCAGAGCCCCCATTGGATCAGAAGTTCACATAAATTCTCCCTCAAACTAAGCTGAGATGGACACAGTCAAGCACTGCCCAGATCTCCCTTCACAGAAGGACTTGTCCCATATTTGACCTTCCACCTTTTTCGGAATTCCTCAGCTGCACGTACTGACTTTCCCCTCACAGTGGCCCCTGCTCAATGACTGGTGGATAGAGGAATATAAAGGCTAGCCATTTCAGCCTAACTTTGGACTCCTCCAATGGACCATTTTAGCTCCAGAGCACGGGTAGGACTGACCTCTGCCATCCTATGAAGGGTATGAATTCAGTCTTTGCCCAGTCCTACTTCCTGACCCTCCCTTCCACAGGTGTTAACCCCAGTGCTTTCCCTAGTGAACAGCTTGCAGGGAAACTCCATCTCAGAGTCAGCTTCCAGGAGAATCCAAACAGCAGCTCCAGCTGTAGGACACCTTCGTTGTGACCACTTACTTTGTTTTGTCCTCTTCCGTGGAAAAAGACTTTTATTTTTTTAACTTAACTAAACATTATCTTTCTTTTATCAAATCTTTTCAAATACACATTTAGATGACTAAAATACAGTAAGAGGCATTGTTTGGGGCCACAATCTTTATTTTATATCATTGGAATATTTTACATAACCCTATATATGTATGTATGTGAGTGTATTGATATATTGGTATATGATTGAAATTAGAAAGCCTAAGCAGTTTGTTGGATCAATGTTTTTAATTCTAGCTAGTTTAACTATAGAATCTCGATGCTTAAAATATGTGCTGCAGAGAATTTTTTCCTGATAATTTGAGATAATTTATTGATCTGAAATATTTTATCTTTGCAAGTTAATGAAATATACTCCGTACCTCTGGTTTAAAAAAAAAAGAGAGAGAGAGAGAGAGAGAGAGAGAGAGACGGCTAAGATTTTAAGATTGAAGGAAAATGCCCTCTAGTGGTAAATATTAATAAAATAAGTGTTATTTTTGAAGCATTACTCAGTAGGTTGTTTTACAAATAGTTATTAAGTGTCTACTGGGCACTGGGTGCTATGCTAGGCTCCAAATACAATTAGAATAAAATAGAGTACAAAACTGCTTCCAATGTGCATTTTGGTGGGAGAGACAATTTTAAAAAGAAAATAATTAAAATAATAGCGTATATTTAATGAAAAAGATGAGGGGAACTAACAGGATTCTGAGAATGAGAACAGCAAGAGGGGAACTTGCTTGTTGTCAAATACTCCTCAGGAAGCTTCAATCTCCTCATTTGTATTTTGTGGACTAAGGATGGTTGTTTTGTTTTGTTCTGTTTTGTTTTGCTGTTGCTTTATTTTAAACATTTGAGGTATGTGAATGTATGAAATTGGAGTCTTAAATCTGACAGAGGATTCAGAGCTAAATCAATTGTCTAGAGACATTCTGGAATGCAATTCACATATACAACATCTAAAATTTTAAAATTTTATATAACGATTTTGCATATTTTGCTAAATAACAGAGAGATCTCGTTATATTACCAGTGGGAGGGATTCACAGACATGTAATAATTCAGAACAGTCCTCCCACTCTAATAAGAACATAATCTCATAGGTATAAAGAAACAATAACTTGTGGAAATCCCCGTAACCCTATCAATCAGATGAGCATTGGGCAAAAGAAAAACAAAGTTCAAGATCCTACAAGATCCCATTGCCTTCATCATTGATGTTCCTTGGCTTCTTTCAGATTTTGTTGCTCACAAATTATTTCCTGACTACTTCAATCTCCCCAGCCCATTTGCACAGTTCAGGCCTTCTTGTAAGTAGCTCCCGGCAGGGTGATGAGAGTTGTCATAAGAAATAACTCTTGAATCTCAGTGACATTCTACTATGAATGTGTGTTTGTTTACTTTTGTTCATATAAAGTCCTGTCTGGTGTTGCCGATCAAGACAGAGGTGAGAGTGTACTTCCATGCAAGTCCTACGAGGGTGCAGGTTATGGAAGGTGTATCACCTTCAACTAATACCTTCTAAGATCAGCTTGGGAGTCAAAACATCACCTAGTGGATGGGAAATATGAATGGAGATCACAGAATTGACAGGCTGCCTTTAGGGTTATCTGTATCATCCCCACTGCCATTCTGTGGTCAGAAACCATCCATATGCCACAGCTTACTGCAATGGAGTCTGTGTGGTTCTGTATTATCTCCAGGTAAGAGAGAAATAGGACTGGTGGATAGCTATACATCATTGTCCTAACATTCAAGATCAGCCATTAGTTTATTTATTATTGAGCAGAAACAAAATAGCTTCCAGTCTCATTTTCCTGAAACATGAAAATGGGTTTGACAAAATCTTTACAGCAATGTCTTTTTTTTTCTTCAAAACTTTTTGTTGGAGTCTAGGTGACACACAATGTTACATTGGCTCCAGGTGTACAACGTGGTGGTTCAGCTCCTGTGTACATTATGCCACGCTCACCGCAAGTGTAGATACTGTCACCGCACAATGCTATTACAATGTCATTGACTGTGTTCCCTATGCTATGCCTTTTAGTCCCATGATTTATTCATACCATAACTAGAAGTGTGCATCTTCTACTCCCATTCAACCATTTTGCCATCCCTTTATCCTCCACCCCTCTGGCAACCATCAGTTTCTCTGTATTCACAGATCTGATTTTGCTTTTTGCTTTTTTGTTTATTTATTTGTTTTGTTTTTTTAGATTCCATGTATGAGTGAAATCATATGGCATTTGTCTTTCTCAGTCGGACTTATTTCACTTAGCATAATACCCTCTAGGTGCATCCATGTTGTCACAGATGACACAGCTCATCCTTTTTCATGGCTGCATAATATTCCTCGTGTGTGTGTGTGTGTGTGTGTGTGTGTGTGTGTGTGTGTGTGTACACATACTGTATCTTCCATTCATCTATCAGTGGGCACTTAGGTTGCTTCCATATCTTGGCTATTGTAAATACTGCTGCAGTGAACGTAAGGGCACATACATCTTTTCAAAATAGTGTTCATTTTGTGGGAAGGGGAGTAAATATCCAAAAGTGTAATTACTGGATCATATGGTATTTCTATTTTTAACTTTGTGAGGAACCTCCATATTGTTTTCCATAGTGTCTGTACCGATTTACATTCTCACCAACAGTGCACGTGGTTCCTTTTTTTAATATCCTCATCAATACTTACTTCTTGTCTTTTTTATTTTAGCCATTCTGACAGGTATAATGTGATATCTCATTGTGGGTTTGGTTTATTCAGCAGAGTCTTAAGGTTCATAAAAATAATTTATGTAAAGAGGACTAACCCAGGGTGAGGCCTCCAGTGGATGCCAAAATGTTGGGTTTTTTTAATAATATATTTATTCCCAGAGTGTCATAAACCCTGAAAACCTTCCTAAATAACTACATAACCAATCCTAGGGAGTCTTATCTGATAAGGTCAACGTGCCATCTCTCTATTTACCACATTTCTGTTTTTAGTAGGAGTTTTACACTCCTGGCTTCATGCATGGTACTGACTCTGAATTTGGGAATTCCACAAGTGAGGCCAAGCCAAATGGGATAATATTTTAAAAACCACTGCATTTAAATAGGTGTATGCCTTTCTCAAGAAGAAGGAAATATGTAGAGACATGATCAGTTATGTTATAGTATTGGAACTGAAAGTGGATAGTCCTGGGTCCTCACTAGCTCTTACTGCTCGGCAATGAGGATAGTATACTGGGCAGTTGAAGCTGTAGACTGACACGCCTTATAATCTAAACTAAGCTCTAGACTTTGTTGTGTCTCCTCTCTAAGTAAAAGGGTTTTCAGTGTTGTCAAAGTGTTCAGGATATTGATCTGTACACTGTATAGTGTTAATCACCCACGGAGTCAGCATTCCTCCTTCTGTTCATTTGATCCAAAGTTCAAATGTGATGTCACTGGTCTGTTTACAAACGTTTCCTACAACTTTCTCCATAACCTAGCATGCAATGATATGATTCTATGCTATCTCCCTCACTTTTATTTCTGGTTACTCCATCCTATTCAGCCTGCTGTGCAGGCTAAGACCCACTTTTATTATAGTAACTGGTATTCTCCATGTACACCACGATCTGTCATGTTTCTCTGCTCTTGCCCAGGGACTGCTTTTATTCTTCTGCCTAAAGCTCCAATGCTACACCTATGAAATCTCCAACTGTTTCTCTGACCAAAGAATTGGTGTCTCCCTATACAGTGCTCCCACAAAATTAACAGTGTCTTTCCCTTTCCATTTTTTGTTTGCACACCTCCCCCCATACAATGAAAACAGCCTAAGAAACCTTTCTGTGGTGTGCCGACTTCACCAATTGTCTGACTCCCAAATCAGATACTTATCTGGACCAGTGACAAAAAGGCTCATGATGAATTAACCCAGTGCTCAAATTTAACATACGAATGATTTGGGGGAATTTTTTGAAATTCAGATTCTAATTCAGTAGGTCTGGTGTGGGGTATGAGATTCTGCATTTCTAACCAACTCCTAGCTGAAGCCAATGCCACTGATTCAGAGAACACACTTGAAGTGAGAGGAAATGGGTATGCCCATCTACGAATACTTATTCAAATGAAAAAAAAAAAAAAAGAAAAGAAAAGAAAAAAAGAAAACCTGGGTAAGGAAGACTCAGAATTGTCAAGATGTCAGTTCTTCTTGCTTGGTCTCTGGATTCCATGCATTCTCAATCGAAATCCAAAATCCCAGCAAGTTATTTTGTCAATATAAACAAACTGATTCTAAATTTTATATGGAGAGGCAAAAGACCCATAATAACCAACATAATTTTGAAGAAGTTGGAAGACCAAAACTACTCTACTTCAAGATTACTAAAAGTTACAGTAACCAAGACTGTGTGGTTTGGGTGAAAAAATAGACAAATAGAACAATGGAATGGAATAGAGACCCCAGAGCAGGGCTATATAAATATAATCAACCTATCTTCGGTAAAGAAGCAAAAACAATATAATGGAGTAGCGATTGTCTTTTTGACAAATGGTTCTGGAACAAATGGAATACATATAAAAGAAAAGAAAGGGAAAAAAGAAAAGAAAAAAACCTGTCTGGACATAAAACTTACACCCTTCACACAAGTTAACTTAAAATGGATTACAGACCTAAATGTAAAACTCAAAACTGCAAGATAATATCTAGACGACTTTGGGCTTTGTGATGACTTTTAATACAATATCATAGGCATAATACTTGAAAGAAGAATTGAAAAGCTTGATTTCCTTAAAATTAAAGACTCCTGCTCTTTGAAAGACAATGTTAAGAGAATAAAATGACAAACCACCTACTGGAAGAAAATATTTGCAAAAGACATCTGATAAAGGACTGTTCTCCAAAATCTACAAAGAACTTCTTAAAACTTGATGATCAGAAAACAAACAACCCAATTATATAATGGGCCAAAGACCTTAACAGACACCTCACCAAAGATATTCATATGCATATAAATCTGAAAAGATGCTCTACATCACATATCATCAGGAAAATGCAAATTAAAACTACGATGAAAACCCACTACACACCTATTAAAGTGGCTAAAATCCAGAATAGCGGCACCACAAAATGGTGGCAAGGAGGTGGCATGGTAGGAACTCTCATTCACTGTTGGTGGGAATGCAAAATGGCACAGCCACTTGGAAAGACAGTTTGGTGGTTTCTTACAAAGCAAGAGATAGTATGATTCAGCAGTCGTGTTACTTGGTATTTATTTAAAGGAGTTGAAGACTCGTCCACACAAAAGCCTGTACACAGATGTTGATAGTAGCTTTATCCATACTTGCTAAAACTTGGAGCAACCAAGACGTCTTTCAGTAGGTGAATGAATAAACTATGGTGTATTTAGACAACAGCATATTTTTCAGTGCTAAAAAGAAATGAGCAGTCAAGCCCTGGAAAGACATGGAAGAAGTTTAAATGCATCTTAGTAAATAAAAGAAGCCAATCTGAAAAGACTACATCCCATGTAATTCCAACTGTATGACATTCTGGAAAAGGCGAAACTACTGAGACAGTAGAAAGAACAGTTGTTGTCCAGGTTAAGGTGGAGAGAGACGGGGTGTGAAGAGGCAGAGCACAGAGGATTTTTAGGGGATACATTTGTCCAAACCCAGAGAAGGCACAACTGTGAGACGGGTAACAATGACCTGTCAGTGTACTTCATCATTTGTAACAAATGTATCACTGTGGTGGGAAATGTAATAATGCCCGAGGCCATCCGTGTTCCACAGCAGGAGATACGGGAAATCCCTTTACTTTTCTCTCAGTATTGCTGTAAAACTATTTTTTTAATCTTTTAAAAAGCTAACAAACAAAACCAAAATACTCTGTTTTTGAATGCGTTTAGGCTATATCTAGGTTTCATACTACCAGCTTGGAATGATCTCTTCAAGGTAAAGTTAGCAAGCCCTAATTGTATGTCTCCTCACAGATAGAATCTCAGTGCCCAGCTGACCTAGAGCTATTAATAAATAAGAGCTATTAATAAATAAGTAAATAACTGATGAATCAATGAAAATGAATGGGGAAAGAGTTCAGTATAACATCAAAAGAGTAACTGATTGTCTTTACTTTTTGAAACGTATTTTGTCCAACATCATGCACTGTATGTGTGCACATTTCTCAGTGGGTTTTGCTCTTTTCCCATCTGCTCTGAATGAGAGCAACAATATTTTTTTCAATCATTCACAAAAAATACTAGGCAACTCCTAATTTTCTAGTTTATAAAGCATTCAGGGAAGCACAGAATTCTGGTATTAGGTCAGATAAATGAAAAGTGCACAACACACTTCGTTATAGGTAAAATTAAAAGCAATTGTGAAATATGGGGCCTGGCAAACTAGTAATATGACTGGAAAAACATTGGGATGAAATGTATACGGGCATTACATTCTTTAGTACTTTTCCCCTGCTTAGGATTTAGATAATCATATTCAGGAACTAAATACTCCAACAGGACTCTAATTGAGTTGAAGGCAGAGAACAGTTTATCGGTAATCATGAAGAAAATTATTTTAAGGACACACCCACTAAAATATTCTGTCCAGCCACTTGATATTTTTCCTTTCTTTTTGCAGAGAAAAAAAGAAATGTTCCTAAGCTTCTCTGAAGAAAATCATGGACAACTTAATACAAATATAAGGTAGGTGGCAGCTTATACCAGCCCCAAGTGGAAAATCTGACTCCTGCCATAATGAATTTTGGTAAGAAACAATGGTTTTAAACAAGTTTGAAAGCCTAAGACCGTCAGTTTCTCTAAGCTACAGGTCAGAAACCTGGGAATAAGATGGTAAAAATCAAGGAAATAAGATCTTGATATATTTCCTCACACAACTACTTGGTTTTTTTTTTTGTTTGTTTTGGGTTTTTTTTGTGTGTGTGTGTGTTTTTTTTTAAGACTTTATTTTATTTATTTGTCAGAGAGACACAGAGAGAGAGAGAGTGCACAGGCAGGGGGAGTGGCAGGCAGAGGGAGAAGCAGACTCTCTGCCAAGCAGGGAGCCCGATGTGGGACTTGATCCTGGGATTATGACCTGAACTGAAGGCAGATGCCCAACTGACTGAGCTACCCAGGTGTCCCAATATTGACCTAAAAATATTTGTTACAATTCCCACTTGGCTAAAAATATTTGTTACCACTCACTTCTAGATACAACCATGATTTCTACTGGTATTATTATGTATTCTGTCATTGTGTTTTATACTTCATTTTTACCTGAATTTTCTCTCATTTTTTTGATAAATAAATTTTAAAGTAACAAAAGAAGGTACCCTTCAAATATGCCCAAGTCAAGAATCTGTCATTTTTTTCTCTTGTTTTAGTAAGCATTCCAAATTGTAATTAAAATAGCACACTTAACCTTTATCGACTTTTAAATACATTTCCACATTATGCTTATGTTCTGGCTTTACTTTCAAGTCTTCAAAAATATATTTGCAACATTATAATAAGGAGCAGACTTTCTCTTTAGAGAAAAACCCAAGTTGTCAACTATATTTAAGATAAACCAAAGGGAAAACTTGTAATTGTAGCAAAATACCAAAGCATTTCCTGGTACCATAGCAGTAGCTTTTTTTTTTTTTTTTTAATGACATCAAGGTTAGAAGCTGCTCATGGCACATAGTCTGTGTGTTTAGTGGTGTTTTTATGAAACCCTTGCAGCCCTTAAAAGTAACATTGTCATATAACAGCCTATGAATGTTATTCAAAGATAGATTGTAATTGCTGATTTTCTGGTGATCAGACAATCAAAAAAATCTCTTAAAGGGTTTTCCCTCATATTAGTAGGACACAGTAATTGACAATGTTTGTCATTTATCACATAGTGTGAAATTTACAGCTATGAGCAATAATAGGTTTCTGGTTTATTTATTTAGATCACTAGCTTCTATATACTTTTTCATAATTTAGTCTTAAGAATTATTTATTGATTTTTTCATCTGAGAACCTGGTTCTAGTTAATTTTCCCCTTTTTTTATTAAGTTTTAAATTTTAATTCCAGTACAGTTAATATACAGTGTTATATTAGTTTCAGGTGTACAATATAGTGATTCAATAATTCTGTATATTACTCAGTGCTCATCATGGTAAGTATACTCTTAATCCCCTCTACTTCATGCATCCCCCCACTCCCCTTCCCTCTGATATGCTTTATTTTTTTTATTTTATTTATTTTATTTTTTTTAAATCTTTTTTTTTTTTTAAGATTTTATTTATTTATTCAACAGAGATAGAGACAGCCAGCGAGAGAGGGAACACAAGCAGGGGGAGTGGGAGAGGAAGAAGCAGGCTCATAGCAGAAGAGCCTGATGTGGGGCTCGATCCCATAACGCTGGGATCACGCCCTGAGCCGAAGGCAGACGCTTAACCGCTGTGCCACCCAGGCGCCCCTGATATGCTTTATTTTAAATGAGTCCCTTCAGTTAAAGTTATTGTTTTTTTTCAACAAGAACATTTTTTACTTGAAGCATCCTTCAGCGTACATGGTTCTAAAAGACACACATAAATATAAAACATTCCACCAAGAAAAATAGAATACACATTTTCTTCAAGTATACATAGAAGAATTCCCCGGTTAAAATCACGTAAAAAGAGACATGACAAATATTACAAATTTAAGAAGACTGAAATCATACCAAGTATATTTTCCAACCACAATGGCACAGAACTAAAAATCAACAATAAAACAAAGCTGGAAAACCTACAATGTAAATATTAAATGTTTAATATGTAAATATTAACACACTACTGCACAAGCAGTGGGCCAAATAAGAAATCAAACGGCAAATCAAAATATGTCTCAAAACAAAAGAAAAAGAAAACACAATATTCCAAACAATGGGATGCAGCAAAAGCAGATGTTAGAGTGATTTTTTAAGATTAGGTTGTTTCTTTTTTTCATTTCTGTTTTCCAAGTGCTCATGCAAAATGGATTATATTTAGCAATTAATTCAATATTTCATAGGAGGTTTCCATTTTTTATAGAACATCCCTTTTCATCTTGACCGCTGAAGGCAAACAGATTTCGCCTAAAAATATGTAACTGAAACTCTCTTTTCCATATTTCAAAACAAAGTTGAAGTTTTCTGGTTCTGGATGTCAGGAGCTTGGAAGTTGCCACTCCATCCTCACAACAAGTACAAATCGGAATGGACTAAAACATCAACGACTCTTTGCATCCAGAAGAGGGGGGAGGACACAGGGCAAACTGCTGCTTCTGAGATTAGAGAGAAGAACAGGCAAAGACAGGGAGCTGCATCTTACCAGGGCAGACTCACAAATGGAAACCCGCACAGTAGAAACCAGTGCGAAGGTAGGAAAATCTGAACTGTAATTGATGAATTGCGTGAGGTCCAAGTGTGGACGAGTCTGACAGCTACACACTCCAGGGGGTGCCAGTTACACGGGAGCCCCCACAATATTTACCTGGAGTTAGGTCTTACATATCCAAAAGCCCAGCAGTCATGTTCCTTGCTATTTACCCAAAGGAAATAAGAACTTCTTTTCACACAAAGCCCTACTCCGGAATGTTTATAGCAGCTTTATTCATATTTGCTGAAACTTGGAAGCAGCCAAGATGTCCTTCAGTACGTGATGGATAAACGGTGGTCTCTCCAGACAATGGAATATTATTCATGCTAAGAAGAAATGAACTACCAAGTCATGAAAGACACGGAGGAATGATAAATTCATATTACTAAGTTGAAAGAGGCCGATTTAGAAAGGCTACATACTGCGTGATTCCAACTATATGACATTCTGAAAAAGGCAAAACCATGGAGACATAAAAGGAACAGTGGTTGTCAGGACTGGGGGTGGGGGGAGAACAGGTATGAATAAGCAGGGCACCGAGGATTTTTAGGTCAGTGAAAATACTCTGTGTGATACCAAAATGATGGATACATTATTTATTTGTCCAAACCCACAGCATGTACAACATCAGATAAACCCTAATATAAACTATGGATTTGGGGTGATTATCGTATGTGTAGACTCACCAACTGTAACAAATGTACCAGTCCGGGGGGGAATGTCGATAGTGGGGGGAAGCTTTGCCCGTGTGGGCTGGGGGGGGGGTGTATGGGAAAGCTCTGTATATTTCCCTCAGTTTTGCAGTGAATCAAAAACTGCTCCAAAAAGATAAAATTTCAATAAAAAATAAAATAAAGTCGAATGTTCTTTCTTGCTCGTTCTTCAAGTCGTTGGTCCAGTGCGTTTTTATTTGAGTTACACGCTAATGAGCAAACACGGCCTTGAGGTCAGCTGAGGCTTCGCCATGGAAGGTTAGGTACAGGTGCACACGTGCGCGCGCACACACACACACACACACACACACGTGCATGCAAACATCGTCTTTTTGTTAAGAATCGTTTGCACAAAACAAACAGGTAACCTTTTGTTCTCAGTGAGACTAACGAAGAGCTCATAAAAGTGATACTTTTAAAATGTTATTTCAAAACATTTTGTCTGAAACATGATATTTCTGTGAATTCTATGTTCTGTTTGATTCTCAAAAATCATCACTTTGATCATCATAATAAAAAGCTCTCTTTCATTACATAGTTTTGATGAAGATTGTTGGTCAGCGTAAGAGTCTGTATAAAGACGATAATTGTCACACTCACTGGATCCGTCAGGATGAAGGTGCTGCTTCATTCACTGTGAGGGCGCCGCTGACTGTGTGCATTGAGGGATTTGGAATGATTGATTTCATCTTCTTTCTGTTTTTTTCTTTAAATTTCTTATTTTGTATGTGTCCTAATTCTCATAATTTTTTGTTATCATCTTTCTTATCTATAATTCTGTGTGAGCCAGGGGTTTCCAAATATATATAATATAAATGCAGACATATTCACAGCAAAATAAGGAACCTTCATAACAATTACAATCCTCACTTCTGCAACTAACCCCGTATCTGTAGCTGGTATTTGTAACGACAGTCTTTCACCACCCATTCTGTATTCTCTTTGCTCCAAGCAAACACCTAAGCCGATCGTGCTTCTTTGCCTGGTGAGGTGATCCGAACCTGCATTCCTGAAGGGTCTGGGCCATTGTAGTCCTTCATGAACTGAGTAGTTGCAGCTGTCCATTGACTTGCATGACAGGGCGTGGTAATGCAAAGAAACATGTAAGGGGTCTGTAGATCACAAATGCTCTTCCTTATCTCCATTGTGGACCAGCAGTTCCATTCCCCTCAGTCATCAGGAGCGATAACCTCAGTACATACACTAACTCCCTTCTTTGCTTGTAGATACAGAGGCCTGACAAGTCCAAAAAGGCTGGGAGCAGTCTTAACTTCCAGTTCAATAGAATCATTGTTTCCTGTCCTCGTCAAAGCATTCCTTCCTTTGGTTCTAAGATGTCTAGATCAGCAGAGCATAAGATTTTAGACACAGAAAGAAAAAATTTTGCTAGTGGAACTCACCAGGTGTAATCATGGTGGTGTCACTCCCACTTGTAATCCCTGAGTCGTGGACCTGGGAACCCTGGCTGTGGGAAAAGCAGTACCCTGTACCCGGGGCTGATTTAGAGTGTACAACCTCCCGGAGCACACCGACCCAGTCCGGAAAGAAAGCGCTACCTAACTGGCACTGTAAAAGGCTGTTCCACCTTTCTGTCAAATCAGCCGCTTCAGGATGATGAAGAACATGGTAAGATTGATGGATTCCATGAGCGTTTGTTGTTGTGAAGTGGGTTCACTGATCAGAAGCAATGCTGTGAGAATACATGACAGTGGGTGAGGCATTCTGTAAGCCCATGGATGGTAGTTTGAGAAGAAACATTTCATGTAAGGAAGGCAAATCTGTATCCACAGAAGTGGTTTTTTTTCTAGTAAGAACAAAATCTTGCCCTTTCCATGATGATTAGCAGTCCAGTGTTACCAGCATATCACCAAGTAGCAGTCTGATGATGGTGAGGTGCCATGGGGGCTCAGTGTTGCTCTCTGTTGCTGGCAGACTGAGCAGTTAGCAGTGGCTATAGCCAGGTTGGGCTCGGTGAATAGAAACCCATATTGTTGAATCCATGCATAACGCCCAAAATCTGATTATTTCCTCTTCATCAATGCCAGTCACTGTTGAAAATTCTGAAGCTCCCTTTTTGAAAGGATGAGTGAAAGATAAACTATAAATTTTTGTCAATGTAGCCAGATCCTTCCTCAGGGAGACCTGTTCTGCCCTTCATTCAAGGTGCTCTGGGTCTGGAAACTGGCTCAAATCTGATAATTATTTGAGAGGTTTTAACTCTCCCTTCCTGTCTCCTGGGACAGGGACCTAGGGAAGGAAAGAAGGAAGGGAGGGAGGGAGGGAGGGAGGGAGGGAGGGAGGGAGGGAAGAAGAAAGGAAGGGAAGGGAATAAGGGAAAGAAGGAAGGAAGGAAAAGAGACAGACAGACCCTCTGCAGTTGATGTCCTTAGACCACACTAGTAAACAAGTGAAATCTTGTACAGACCAAGCGTGTAGTCCCTGATTGACCTATTAAAATGTGGCTAGAATTTGTCTGAGAATACCTCATTTGAAGATATCAATATTTTTCTGAACACACATACATGAGTCTGCATTATTTTTGCAACAAGTGAAATGCTACAATAATTGATTATGATTGTGAAGGATATTAACATACATTAACCAAGATAATAAGAAGTTTTGAATAGATAAGAAATCGTAGAAATAATAAAAGACTTAATGCATTAACTAGGTCATTTTAGGAACATTATTATAGCCTTTTTAAGGTAATCAATTTTTATGACAATATAAATAACATAAAAGACAAAATTGTAAAAATTGTGTAATAACTTTGTAATTACAAAAATTAATTGTTAATATTTTTAATCTTTACAGAATTGTTTGTATTTTAACATTTTTAACATTAAACAAGGAGTGTTTAATTTTTTAACAAAAGTATTTAATTTTTAGTTACTTCATGTAATTTAGGTCATGATGATTTCAAGAAAAAAACCTTAAACTGTGTGCCTGGATGACACAGTCTTTAAAGCGGTCCACACTTGATTTCAGCTTAGGGTCATGAGATCAAGCCCTGTGTCAGCTCTGTGCTGGGCATGGAGCCTGCTTAAGATTCTCTCTCTCCCTCTGCCCCCCCTTCTTAAAACAAAACAAAATAAAACAAAACACCTAAACCTATTTGGTTATTCTTCTCATAATGATAAATTAAAAACATAATGTCAACATAAATATACATATTCAATAGGATGAAAACTCCAAGGTCATATACATGAAATCTTTGATAAATCAACTTTGATCCTGACATAAGAAAGAACGTAATGTCCGAGCAAAGAAAGTACAAAAGAAGAGTATTCATCCATAGCATATTTTGTTTTTCTCATAAAAAGTTCAGAATAATATAACTGTAAGAATGATTCCAGAGGACAATTCTTCATAATTTTCTGTCTGTGGAGTCTAACGTTTTAAATAAAAAGCAGGTCAAAATGATAACTGTAGTCTGCCAACCATTTTAAGCATTTCAAGTCAATAAAGTCTTGAGATTTTCTCAAGTATGACTTCTTGGTTTAAAATTCCTTCTGGAAAACATGCTACTGAGTTATACATCACAGTGCACAAAAAAATCTTAATGATATTATTAAATGTGCTATTTGAAAGTAACTGTATATTTAATATTTTAGTATTAGTATATGACTCAAGCATATTATAGCAATTAAATTTTTTGAAAAAAGTATGTTTTTTGAATGAAAAATTAAGTTTTTAAGGAAATATGTTTCTGTTTACTAATAAAATTGAATAATAATGTATTCTTTTACATAAAAATCAGCATTTCCTCTTATATACCAGAAACTCATTCTGTATGTTGATCTTTTTAAATTCACACTTTGGCCATATTTGATTTTAAGTCACTTAATCGTTCAACATTGAGTAACATGTATATTTAGTGCCCCTTGTGATACTTTCAATTAACCAAAGTGTCAAATTAATTAGAATATGCAATATTGATTGCAAGTGACAAGAACTCTAATAGGAAATCCAAGAACCAGAGTGTAATACTTCCCATGTTATCAAAATTGGGAATTTATGGAATTATGATCAATTTTGAACCACCAAAAAAATGAATGCTTTCAGAGTGTAAAAAATGGCTCTAATGAAAAAAAAGTACAGATATTGTAAGAGTTAATATGAAGCAATCGCACATGTGTATAAGAAAGGATATATGAGAAAGAAATTTACTGCGACTTAACCCCAACAAAGAGATTTTGAAAAGTCATATGGAAGAACTTTTTGATATATTATACCTTAAAGCCTTCAACTAAGAAGATGGCGGAGCCTCCTTTTTGGAATTCTAAATGAAAAAGTAGACCGGATTTTATCTTTCAGACTTAAAACGCATGTCGTGTCAGGAACCGAACAGACGACCCCTCTGTTCTATGATTCCATTATTTGAAAGGTTTGTGAAATCCCAGCCCTCAGATTGCTTTCTGGTGCTTGTCTCCTGCTAAGTCCCACAGGTATATTTTCCTCTCAGGCACCAGCCCACTTAAAGCAAAGCAGTCATGGGAGTTGCCAACTCATCAAAAGCAGGGTCTAGTCCAGCATTAACCTAATTATATGCCGCAACCACTCTCTTATGCATCTGGGAGTAACTCCTTGGCTTCTCGCCAGTATCTCTGGGATTTGATTTTCAAGTGGCATAGCCAGTTACTTTAAATGTTTACCTCCTGAACGCTGGAGATGGAATGTCATCATCACAAAGGAGCAAATTCACCATTGAATCAAAAGTTTCTGCTCATGTGAGCCAGCAAGGCTTTGCCAATGGCAAGAGAGCCACAATCCTTGGTTCCTCCGGACTCGTGTTTTCTCTGTAATGATGCCGTATCTTGTACGTGATGATTCGCTCTGAGATGATGAAGTCATTATGCGCCTTGCTTTTTTCTTTCAGAGTATTGGTAAGCATTTTTAAAGGAAATTTTTACACAAACCTTTAAAATGTCTGGCAAGGAAATTAGGCAGACATCTGGAAAAGAAGTGGCATCACTATTCCCATCCAAAATGTATTTTTGCTTCATGTCTATTTTTTTTTTTTTTTTTCAAAAGACAATACACAAGTTCCTCTTAGCCATGAGGCTTGCTGGAGCAAAAGGGTCTGGATAGTCTAGGGGGTGTCTTCTGGAGCTTGGAAAAAGAAGTTTAAATTTCTATTCCATCCCTACATTTCAGAGGGCTGCAGTGTGGCCCATAAGCTGTCACATGTATTAAATCAATACTGTTTACTGTTAGAAAGAAAATATAATCTGCACCCAATAAGTAGAAGCATAAATACAGCATCACAAGGAAGTTCGTCAATAAGTGCTTTTCTTCTCCATCTGTTGCTGCTGAGTTTGGCTAGTTTTCCCTTACGGTGGTTTGTAGTCTCTGTCTTCTGATATGTTCTCCTTGGTGGAGGCTTTATGAGGTGGTTTCCTGAGCTGTTATAAGAGTCTTTTCCACACTCATTGAGTGGCTGCCTTGATTGATCTTAACAGCACCTTCGAAAATTCTGGTGGAAATCTTTTCTTAGTTGAGGTTTTTAGATATTGGCTATATAACTGAATAAGGAGTTCCATATTTCAAAGTAGTGTGTTTGGAAGGGTGCCCAGAGTAAAGAAAACATTAATAGGCATAAAAAGCTAACATATGGATGCTATAAGAAGTATAATGGAAAATGTCCAAATAAAGTAGTGGAACCTTCCAATCAAAGGGTGTGAGGGGCAGTAAGGAAAATATGTTTTCTCTTATGTTTCTGCCAAAATGTGAGGACAATACAACCTACAGAGTAAATTCAGCAGATGCTGGAAACTGCAAAAAAGAACACTAGTCACGGCTAGCTTAGTTTAAAATAACATACTATTTATGTCTGTATTCAAATGTAGTATATTCTATTCTACATTAATCAATCTATTTTATTTGTCTTATTTGGTCTATTAGGACCACTTGAAATGAATACCAAATTGTTCACACAGAAAAAATGAAACGCTGAGAATTATTTCCTTAGAAAGGCCAATCTGAAAAAGATCTATAATACAGTAGTCTCCCTTATCCACGGGGGTTATGGTCCAAGCCCCCTTATGGATACCTGAAACCGTGGATGGTACCAAACCCTATACATACAACATTTTCCCCTATAAATACTATGATAGTCCTATGATCAAGTTTAATTTATAAGTTAAACACAATAAGAGATTAATGCCAATAATAATAAAACAGGAAAATTATAACGGTATGCTGTGATAAATATTATGTGGATGTGTGTGTGTCTCTCTCTCAGAGTATCTTATTGTACGGTACTTACCCTTCCTTTCCTTGTGATGATGTGAGACGATAAAACCCTAAACCCTGACATGACGGGTCGAAGTGAGGTGACTGATGTAGGCGTCATGATGCTGTGTTAGGCAGCTATCGACCTTCTGACATTGGTCCGAAGCAGGAGCACCTGCTTCCAGATGGTGGCTGACCACAGGTAACTGAACCCACGGATAAGCGGGGACTACTGTGAGTCCTGAACGCAGTCAGTTGGTAATTGTCTTTAAGCTCCTATTATGCACCTAGTTGTATGGGAGTCATTAAAGTGAGGAATAAGGCATAACTGCTTCTTTTCAAGAGTTCAAAAGCTAGTTAAAAATGATGGCTAGCAACATTTTCTTTGTACAGTACGGCAGTTATTTCAAGGTTTTTGATTATAAAGATTTTTTTGGTTCCCAAATTCTCAGGAACACTTGTTATTTGGAGTCCTGAATACAAATGTTAAATTATTTTTCTTTGATGCACAGAGCTTTAGGTAGGGGTTGCCATGTGTTATATTAGATTTAAATACTTTTCTGTATGGTGACTAGCATAACATAATTAAAATTTTTTAAAAATTTTTTAAATAAATAAATACTCTTTTGATGGGTAGGGCCTAACACCCTAACATTCAGGTATATGAAAGATAGAGTCCTTTGTTTCTTACAGAGCCCACCAGAGAAGGTCTCCAGGCAGGGCCCAGAGTAGCAGAGCAGGGACAATGCACCAGCAAGCTGGAGGTGTAAGAGGCAAGCAGGGTGGAATTAGCACAGTTTCTCAAGTTCCCTGCGGATTGGCTGAACTGAATATTTTGGTGGGCTCGAAGGCACAGGGGCATTCTCACTTGTGTGTTACTTGTGCTGGGGGAGATTAAGGCTGACTCATAGTGGCTTGGAGTGTGAGAGCTCAATAAGCAAAGTAGTTGGCTATGTACTTAATTAGCTGCCCAAGGAAAGGGACTTACTGAACTCTAGTCAGGGACTCAAAACTGGTCAACAGGGCACAATGAAAAAAGAAGAATATACGGGGTTCCTGAGTAGCTCAGTCAGTTAAGCAGCTGACTCTTGGTTTTGGCTCAGGTCGTGATCTCAGGGTCCTGGGGTCCAGCTCTGGGTCAGGCTCTGTGCTCAGTGGGGGGTCTGCTTTAGGATTCTCTCTCTCTGCCCCTCACTCTCTTTCTCTCTCTCTCCAAAGTAAATAAATCCCTTTTTTTTAAAAAGGAAACTATATTACATAATGATATAGATTCAAACTATAAAAAATATTATTTATAATGTAATCAGACATTTATCATTTATATTTGTAATACAAATTTAATGAACACACATTGATTCCATGATAGACACTGAGAAAATAAAGATGAATAGGAGTCTTCTAGTTCAGTGAGACAAAAAAACAATGATAATGTAGTTAAAAATGTAAGAGAGTCATAACATGAGGTGATGTTGGAACATAAATATAGGTGTCACTTTTACAGCCCAGACCGCTCAGAGCAAGCTGGCACCCATAGGATGCATCATGAAAAAAGATACAGAAGCAAGATATAATTTAATAAACAGAAATCTTACCAAAAAGCCTAGTTCGAATAAACTTTATAGGCAAGTTAAAAAAGACCCAGGAAGATCAGTAGACGTGGTTTATGTCACAGATACAACAAACAGCCTAGCATACTTTCCACACTTCATATTCATCCACATTTTCCCTTGGAGGTCAACATCAATGTTGTTGAATCACAAATTGCACATATTTGACCATCTGGACATGATATATGAGCGTTATAATAACCTGGCCAGAAGGACCCATCATAATAAAGAATAGGCTTAGAATTCCATTCTTTCTAAATGAACGCATAATCTCTTCTATTGGACAGGTGGACATCTGGGCCCTCACCTTAGACCTGAGCTTTATGGCGGCTATAATTGGGGTTGAGTTTCATCCGAGAGCGTTGAAGGAAAGGCGAAGAGTAAGATGAAGTTGCGGTGTCATGCAGAGACGTAAATGAGTTCTCAAAAGGTGAAATGTTAAAACCAAGAAAAAGGCGGGGACCAAATTCAAAGTTTAGTGACACTTAGGAGGAGTGAGGTGGATCCTGGAATGCAGCCTAGAAATATATCCTGAACAAGGGTTGGAGAGGAAAGTTGTAGTGAATGCTGGTGACCTAATCTGTGGGTAAGGAGGGAGCCCTTCAGGACTCAATGTGTTAATGGTGGAATCTTCACTTACAAAAAATCAAGCCTTTCTGTATGTATTTTACGACATTAAAATATCTCTATACTAGAGGAAATATATTGGCATACTCAGTTTTTATGTACTAGTAAACTATATTATACTTTTTCATTTTAACAGAATTGACTATATGATATTGATCCAGAACTCATACAAAATTAAACCTTGATAATTTAAAAGAATTACTGATATTTAGAGTCTAATAACAGGTGTAGCTTTAGAGCTCCCACTGTAGGGAGGTTCATAATATAGTTTAGAATGCTTAAAATCTCATTGCTTATGATCTCATTGAGATATGACAAATCAACATAGCCAAAGAAACGTACAAGACGTTTCAGATGGATGCACCATTTATGTGAAATAGTTGACCTCTTGGGTTATGATTGCTTTGCCTGCTCCTCAAGATACAGACTGTGGTTTTGCAGCACTGGCATCCTACACGTATAATCTTCATTCCTGAACCAACCCCTGAAACTTCAGTAACAGGCCTCAAAACTTAGTTTGTCCTGTTCAAACTGGCTTCACCACTATTTTCCTGTTCAGATTTCCCCTCATTGCCTAAAACAGGTCTTTTTACAGTTGGCTTATCTAAATTGTGATCGAAAAAAGATACAGTTATTGAATTGGGTTGTATGTTTCTTAAGGCATACATGAATCAATTTTACTCTTACACTGATCTCTTCCACTCCAACTTCACTGCCATTTTCATGGCATTGACTTGTGGACAGTTGTCCTTGGAATGTTGACTAATTACTGCATAGTTTTGCCATTGAAGATGCTTCTGCACCTCCCATATCGTTCTTATACAGGTAGTATACACTTCAGTGGATTTTACTTCATTATCCTATTGGATAACCTGTCTTCTATCTGTCAAGCTTGGCCTATTACATCTATTTTGATAACCGACATATTTGGACTCATTTTACCATTTTTACTTTATATTTTTAATGTGTCACTTTTTCCATTTCCATTTTTCTTGTATCTTACTTTTTTTTGGCATACTGATTGCTTTTTCCTTTTAATCTTTTCCTTTTGGATAGTAACACTTTGAAACTTTATCATATATAATTAACTTAATAACTTTATAAAGTTATTTAATATCTCAATCCCCTACCAAATGATACAAGACACCTAGAACACTTAAGTTCTGATCTCCCCTTTCCTGATTTATTTGCTATTATTATATAAAATTTTATTTATATTTTTTGTCAAATATACAGTTAGACTACACTATTATTACCTTACATAGATGACACATATTTCAATTTACTTACATATTTATTTGTTTCTTTGCTCATTATTCCCTTTTGAATCTTAGGTCTCTTTTCCTTAAGTATATCTGATAGAAATTCTTTTATTGAAGATCTATTGGTGTAAACTCCAGTTTGAGCATATATTCAGCTTGGGTTCTATTTTCATTTTGCCTCCCTATTTTTATCATTGTTGTTCTTATTGATTGTTTTTGTTTGTCACTAAACATTTCTTTATTTTGTTTTATTAGTCCAGTAATGAATTAAAAGTATGTGTATTTTCAATGATTCAGTATCTCATTGTTTTATTTCCAGAGGGTTATTCAGATATCCAGACCATGTACTACAGGGGAATGGACATCAGAGAGGGTTTTGATTTGGAAGACTGTACAAGAAATGTGAGAAAAATAAAACGTGAGGTAAGACCTAAGAAATGGAAGTCTACATTGGAGATTGAGAGCTAGTGTCTCAAAAAGTGATGGGGATTTGGAAGAAAAAATCTTATTAATATTTTTATACTATAATAAGGATTTTGGGTCAAGGTCACTGATATTGACACATCAATACTTACTATTACTGCCATTTGATTAATAACCAAGCTAATATAACATTTTAACAACAAATGGAGTTTCATAATTTTTGTTAACATAATGCCACAACTGGTAACTCTCTCACTATTAATACCTTTAACTTTAAAAGACTTTATTTGGAAAATAGACACAATAATAGTGACTTACTAAAGATAGAACAGGATTCTGGTCTTCCTGTAATATGTAGAGTGAAAGTGTGTTTATGTGTGTGTGTTTAAAAATCCTTTTCCATCTGGCTCAACCTCCTTCTTCCAGATCCATTACATCTGGTCATCAACTTTGACCCAGGGATGGGATTTAAAAGTCACCTCACCATCTGGCATTCTTTCTAGCCTTGCTTTTGAGATGAGGTTTCAGAGAACCTCATATTGTAACAACGACATGGGACGTTGAGGCTGCCAGTTTTCGGCTCAGCTCATTACTCAACACGTTCCTCACAACTCCTCTGTACACTCCATTATTCTAATCAGGCAAATGAGTGTTCTCTCTGCTGTTTTTCAAATGACTTAAAGGAAGGTACATCATTTTACTTGCCTTTTTTACTCCCTCAGTCTCCCAACAGGATTCAGCATGGTGTTTTGCAAAGGCACACTGAATGAATAAACCAATTAATTAATAACTTGATTCCCCCTTTCTGGAAATACTCCTTCTACCCCTTCTCTTAGCTATGTTTCTTGGCCTCTGAGTCACAGATTAAGTATCAACTCCTATCCAGTAACATAGGCTCTAGCACTTACCTACTAAAAGATTAGTGTCTGAGATGTGCCATCTATTAGGCATGGCAGTGCAAATGCAAATATAATGTTCTTCTCTTTGTAAATAGTGTGAGTGCCATGTAAATGCAGTTGCATTACATTTTATTTAATTGTACTTTTACAACATATAGATTTATGTAACTATTACTTCTCTTCAAATTGTAAAGATCACACTCCTTCCAGAAGTATAAAATGTACAGTAAAGCCAGAGACATCAAGATAATTAGTTCTAAAATCACTCACTTGCTACAAAAAACATTATTTCTACTTTAAAATTAGAAACAACAACAACAACACAGTTGGGTTTTGAGGGGGTTTTGTGGTCAAAAACACTTAATTGAGTGACCTCAAAACGTCTGTAAACTTGCTACTGTTTTGTCAGAATACAAATATCATTGACTGGAGAAGAAAAAAACAGACCAAAAAAAAAAAAAAAAAAACCCAATAAACAAAAAAAACCCC
This sequence comes from Ursus arctos, assembly GCF_023065955.2. Lineage (NCBI taxonomy): Eukaryota > Metazoa > Chordata > Mammalia > Carnivora > Ursidae > Ursus > Ursus arctos. The sequence goes on along the minus strand of NW_026622985.1, from coordinate 26,256,464 downwards.
ACCAAAAACAGTTAAAAAAAAAAAACAAAACTCATATGACAAGATAATTTAGGTGGGGTTAAGAAAACATCGATTCAGTTTCAAACATTTATAATTAATGTAATTTTATTTTATCTATTTACAGTGAAATATAACTGTTTCACTTAAATAACATTAGGCTTTTATAAAAGTGAAAGAAAAGTCTAATCTCTATTATCTCCACTTGAATTACTATCGTCACTTGTAAATATAAGGTTTCCCGTACATCTGTTTCATAAGCCTCCTCCCAAGGATGACTAGCTGAAGAATTTCAGTGTCATGATGACTCTAAACCCGCTGCCGTGCTTAAAGAGCCCTTCCTGGAAAGAGTTTAGGGAACAGGCATGGAGAATGCCATTCTCAGAAATAAGATTGGAGGCACCAAAGAATGTTTTTTTCCAGCAATTTAGTTGTCATGTCTCTTCAAATTTAACATTAATCTAAAAAAGACCTCCCTCTTGATTTGCACTTGTGATATATACGTTTACATAAAACCAAGATTTGAGGGACATGAAGGGTTGCCACGATGTGAATTATCCCAATGGAAAAGATTGTTCTGCATTTTAATTGATGCATGTTTGAGTCAGAGCGTATTCATGTATACCGTTCTTATAAAATGGACAACTAAGGTTGTATAAAGAAAATGATGTGTGCTTTATTTTGAAACACTGTCCAGTATCCTCCCTTCATTTGTACTTTCTTTCCCCTAAGAATATGTTAGGTACATTCAGAAATGTAGAACCTCTAATACAGGTAGCAAAATTCATTTTGAAAGTCGGCTCATCAAAAAAGCTTTATTTGCTTGACTACAGTAAAGTATTTAACTGATAAAATCATGCAATTTTCATTCAAATGGAATATTATATATTCAATTATTTCTTATTCTTATGTAAGATAATTGAAAACAATATAATTTAAATAAAAATAAAAGTCATAAAAAAGCCAAAGCTAGATAGTTTAATCCCCCCCCCCCTCGAAAACCTAGATGTATTCTGAACTGTCAATCAGGATGAGAATGGAGCATTAGGAGGAAAGATGTAAACAGTAAATGCAGTAATGTAGCCCTGAAAGTAACAAGTTTCATAGGATAAACAGAGCAAAATTTTTGGGTGAATCTCTATTGAGCAGATAGAATTTTTCCAACGGACCATTATTCAGGAAAGGTAAAGTTGACAGAAGGTTATTGATGAGGGTCATGTTAAATTGTTATATATTCTTTGTCAAAAAGCCACAGAAGTGGGGCGCCTGGGTGGCACAGCGGTTAAGCGTCTGCCTTCGGCTCAGGGCGTGATCCCAGCGTTATGGGATCGAGCCCCACATCAGGCTCTTCTACAATGAGCCTGCTTCTTCCTCTCCCACTCCCCCTGCTTGTGTTCCCTCTCTCGCTGGCTGTCTCTATCTCTGTCAAATAAATAAATAAAATCTTAAAAAAAAAAAAAGCCACAGAAGTGTGATTGAATATGTTTAATTAATTTTCAAACTCTAAGGAACTAATAAGCTTTAAAGATAATTCATAAGTAGTAAATAGTAATTGTAATAATAGCTCTACTGGTATTTAGCAATTGTACTATAGTAGTGTAGTTGATATTTTTCAAGCACCTATTTCATGGCTAATATATGTAGTGAACTACATGTATTAAGCAATTTATATGAGTGAAGCACATGGTCCAAGATCTTAATGCTTAGATAGGGGGGAGCTAGAATGCGAAACTGAATGGGCTAACTCCCGAGCGCGGCCGGTATGTTCTGCGCCTCCGTCCTTATTGTCATTATCACATGGGGGATGAGAGCACAGAGACAACATAAACTAAGTCTTTAGGAGGAATACATGTAAAATTATGTTTTATAATTATTTCTTAATTACTTTTAAGTTACCATTATGTAGGTTATTGGTATTTGAAAGTGGAGAAAAGAGATGAGTAAGGAAAAAGAAGTGGTCTAGGCAGACAATAGAAACGAAGAAAGTAATTTTAAAACCATTTAAACGTTGTGCTAAATTAGCTGAACTCGCAAAGCTTCTAAACAGAGAGCAATAAAAGAAAAACAGAGAAAGAAAGAAAATAGACTCATATTCCATTGCACAGTGAACAAGGGCAACCGCTCTCTTTATATTGATGCGTTATTTTACCAGGGAGTGTTCCTGCCTGCTTCATTCAGGGCCCATTACAGAGCATTTACCCCATGCAGGCTTTCTGCACTGGGCTGCTCTGGTGTGAAGGAATCCGGAGCCCTAAACGTTGCTGCCGCATTAGGGTCGTCACAGGACCCACAGGTGGAAGAGGGCTTCATAAGGGGGGACTGAGCCAATCAGATTACTTCCCTTCAGAACTTCAAGAAGAATGTAGTCAACCAGTACTGGATGCCAGGCAAATGATATATTTTGTGGTTAAAGCTGAAGGAATTGAGTCACTTAAGGGTGATACATAAGCAGAGGAGACCATTCTACCGACCGAAATGGGAAAGTACAGCAAACAAGCAGAGAGGCAAAAACAAGAGCCGTATAAACTCTGAGAGCCAGAGATTAAGTTCAGTTAGCACCTGCTTCCTAGGTTCTGTGAGACCAGACTCTCCTTATGTTCATTTCTCAAAGTCTCTGACTCTGGATTTATTTCACAACAACCCTTTATCTGATCCTGTGTAAGTGATTCACGTGTCCTTGAAAGTAAAATGACCTTGACTGGAACAAATAAGAGTAGTATGCCAATTTCCATTTTCTTATTTGAAGATGTTAACTTGGTTTAGATTTAAGGAAGGAGGTGTGAGAAGTGGAAAAGTCTGGCTTCATGTAATTTTTTTTCCCCTTTTTGATGAATAGACAAACAGCAGAGAATCAGCTTCTTGGAGCTAAGCATGATGAGATATTTCCTAAGCCAGCCCCCTAATTCAGTAGCTAAAAGCCTCAGCTTCTGGTCAAAAGAACAGCTAGAAAGTAGAAGGTGAAGTAATTGAGGAATTCCAGTATTGACAATTGAGAAAGTTACACTGAAATTCAATACAAATGTATCCAAGTTATTTATTTAAAATTTTCCCATTAAGGTGCTTTTTTCCCCCCACCATCAGGTTTTAAATTGGTGACATCACAAAAATGACATTTTTTGTCATTCTTTTCCACAAAGAAATTATATGACATTTTTTGACTCATTCAGTTAACATTTACTGTCCAACCTCTGTTTAGTGCTAAGGTTTCAAAGAAAATAAGATATATCCCTAGTATAAAAGTAGCTTCCAGTTTACAGGAAAGAATACTGATTTTGAAGTACATTAACTTTGATGTTTTAAAACTTGATAATAACTTATTAATATTTTCCAAAAATTAAGTTATAGTTGAAATTAGGTTAAGAGTTTTAAGCAAATCTGCTTAACTGATGATGAATCTATCTTTATTAAAACTTATTTGTGAAATATACTACTGATGAACATTAAATTAAAAACAAATCTGCCTAATGATTTAATCAGGTACTTAATGAAATACTTGAGTTTCAACTATGTCATAAAAACTCTGTCAGACAAAAATGATATTTAACACATTACTCTCCTACGGCTTCTCATGGGTTGACTTATGAAGTACATAATTTAGGACTCTACTTGAAGAGTCCTTCAATGTGTTATTTTAGCACAAGAGAGTAACTACTTAGACATTTATCAATCCTCACCGCATGAACACTAAACTCAGTGATAATATATAGTAGGTGCTTAATAAAAATTATTGAATAAATGAATAACTCAAGAGTAAGCATTTTATTTTAAAGATTTTATTTATTTATTTGACAGAGAGAGAGACAGCCAGCGAGGGAGAAGCAACACAAGCAGGAGGAGTGGGAGAGGAAGAAGCAGACTCCCAGCAGAGCAGGGAGCCCCGATGAGGGGCTCGATCCCAGAACCCTGGGATCAGGCCCTGAGCTGAAGGCAGATGCTTAACAACTGAGCCATCCAGGCGCCCCAAGAGTAAGCATTTTAAAATCTATTTTCTATGCTAAGTAATACACAAGGTGAAAAAAATAACTTTCTTAAGGGTTAATGATATATTTAGAAAAGTGATACTAATATAGATACTCTATTTTTTATTCTTTACTTTCTCACTTTGCGTTAGGAAAGTGATAGTTAATATATATCACCAACTACAAGGAAACAAGGTAATTTAATATAAATGTATCATTTTGTGCAGTGGCATACGGAACTATTTCGTGGATGACCCTGGTAAAGATTCTGGACTCAGACAAAGAATGAATATGCTTTTTTCTGCCTCTCAGGCCAGTTCAAATTAGAAAGGCATGAGTGCTTTCAAAGAAAAATCAAGCACACTTATGGTAGAGATATTCTTTATATCAAACAAATTGTTAAAATTCTTTCAAAAGAGAAATCCTTGATTTTCAGACATGAATGAACCAATCAGGGGACATAATTAAAACCAAATACAAAGAAATTTGTTCATCCTTTTGAAATGTGTAGGTTGTTTATGTGTGTGGATAGAGGAGATGGAAGAAAGGATATAGATAACTGACAGTTTTGAGCACCAGTGAATTTAGATAATTGTATTTAGGTATAAAAATAATATAGCAAAATAAATCAACAATTTCCTCAAACTTCTCATAAAATCTTGTTTCTTAAGAAAAATACAGTTTAAAAATTATAAATATAATTCATGTTTATTATAAATGAGACAAGTATCTCCTATATCACCCTTCCATATTTTCTAACATCAGTAACTTGGAACTTTTGTATGCAGTGATACCCTTCCAACGTTTTCTGAGTTCTTATATTTACCTGAGTTTCACTTGTCAGCACTCATTCTATACTATTGTTCTTAACCTTCATTAGACTTGAGAATTAAATGTAAAAATCACAACCTAGAAAATTGAGGGGCACCTGGGTGGCTCAGTCAGTTAAGTGGCTGCCTTCTGCTTAGGTCAGGATCCCAGGGTCCTGGGATCAAGCCCCATGTCGGACTCCCCTTCAGCAGGGAGTCTGCTTCTCCCTCTCCCTCTGCCCCTCACCTCCACTTGTGCTTGCTCACTCTCTTTCTCTCTCTCTCTCAAATGAACAAATAAAATCTTTTAAAAATAAGAAATTAATTGGAAAGAAATTAACATCATAATTTAAAACCTTCCCAAAAAAGAAAATTCCAGTCTCAAAGATTATCTTTACTGACATATTTCTACACATATTAAAGGAATAAATGATTAAAAATTTATACAAATTATCTCTAGAGAATAGAAAAGGAAGAAATACTTCCCAGTTCATTTTTTGAAGCCAGCATAATCATCATACCAATATGTCATATGAGCATTGCAAGAATGGAAAGTTATAACATGTCTCATGTACATAGACATAAAAATAATGAGCAAAATAGTCATAATCATATCTGTGTTGTATGTATGTATACACAATAAGGTAGGTACACACACACACACACACACACACATACATATAAAACACCATGTCCAAGTTGGAGTTATTTTGGGAATTTGAAATTAATTATTGTTCCCCAGGCTATCAACAATAATGAGGGAAAAGAACCATATAACCATCTCCAGTAAAAGCATTTAATAAAATTCAACAATGCTTTATGATAAACATTCTCAAAAAACAAGGAATTGGAGTAATCTCCCTTAATGTCATAAAGGATTATCTATCATACTAAAACATACAGCTGACATACTAAAAGGTGAAATATATAATGCTTTCTCTTTATGATAAGGATATCTAGTCTCATCACTTTCCAGTTTTGTACTGAAGATTCTAGCCAATACAGTACAAGACAAGGCAGTTAAGCTTATAAATAGATTGGAGAGAAAAAAGTAAAATTAAATTTATCACAAGTGGTATAAGTATGTCTGGAAAATTCAAAGGAATGTACAAAAATATTAGTATTAATAAGTGAATTTAGAAAGATCATTTGATGTATGATCACTATATTTCCATATACTAGCAACAAACAACTGGAAAAATTATTAAGTACTATTTATAATATTTTTAAAATCAAATGTGTTAGATCTTTTCTGAGAGAAATGTGTTAGATTTTTGCTGAAAGAATTTTTAAAAGACCTAAATAAATAATGGGATTTTCTTGCTCAGGGATTGGAAAACTCAATATTGTTCCCCCAAATTGATCTATAGTTTTAAGACAATAAATTTAAATTTCAGTCTGCTTTCTTTTGTGGTAATAGAGAAACCTTCTCTAAAAACCATGTGGAAATACAAATGACTTGGATTAGGCAATAGAAAATTTGAAAAAGAAAGCAAATTTTGGAAAACATACATAACCAGATTTGTATTCCTTCCTGATAGATACTTTTTCATTGTCGAACATTTGAGTCTTTACTCTGTGTTAAGAACTGCCCTTTTTGTTTTATGTGGACTCTCTAGTTTAACTGCCACAGTGATCCTGAGAGATGAGTACCACAGTCACCTCCATTTTAATGACAAGTAAAACTGAGTTTTGAAGAGGATAGCAAGTAGAGAAACATGGATTTGAACCCAGACTGAGGCTGTTAATGTAATTTTGTTTAATATGCTTTCAGTATTCCTTAATGTTTTATTTGTTGCACATACAATGACATTGTCCCTAAGTATTTGTATTTGTGTTTTCTCAACCTGCTCACAAGAGGTTTCCAGTGATGTGTCTGCTTCCTTTGGTGTCTCGTCACCTTTATGATTTTCCTCTTAAAAAGACCAGATGTTCTTTTTGTTTGATTTACTCCTGCTGTTTCTAGCATTCTATTTGGTATGTTTCTGAAAGACATCCTGAACAAATACTGACAGTGCCCCATCAGTGGACATGGTTCGGAGATCATACCCTATGATAAAAACATTTTGAATCATGCTATATATATGATTTATATAGAAGAGGTGAATTAGAAATTGAAAAGTTTAGGAGTATATTTCATGATACCATAGAGTCTGGGTGGCTCAGTCAGTTAAGCCTCAGACTCTTCATTTTGGCTCAGGTCATGATCTCAGGGTCCTGAGATCCAGCCCTGCATTGGGCGCCCCCTCTCCTTCCCCTCCGTTAATCTCCTCATTGGTTCTTACATTCTTCTCTCTCTCTCTCTCTCTCTCTCTCTCTCTTAAATAATAAATAAATAAATAAATAAATAAATAAATAAATAAATAAAATCTTGGTACCATAGAGGCACATGTTCTGTGTGAGGCAGGGAGGAGGGAAAGGGAGAAGAGGAATTAATGCCTAAGATCACGGCTACAGGTAATTAACTTTGCTCTTATTGTTAAGGGCAGGCATAACCATCCATTCTTTATCTGAAAACATTCTTAGTATCTTTTCATGACTTTCAATCTCATCATGTAAATATAATGAGTAAAATTAACTGGGAGACCGTGTTTCCGGCTTCATGAGTTCATTGTCTCACTGTTCATGACAGCACCTCTCCATACAGCAGGTGGCATGGTCGTCTCTAGCTACAGAAAACACGAGCCACCAGAACTAATATTCACGATGAAGAAAATGGCACTTATTATTAATCTGTCATATATAGGTAACATTATTTATGTGGGAAGTGACCATCTATGTAAAATTTCCTTTCACCTTAACACACATTTATTTAATAGAATATATATATATTTGCCAAATTGAAGTATATTCATACATAGATATTTGGTTGCATAAGCCGCATAAAATGCTTAGCATTAGAATTAATTATTGTATTAACTACTCCTCATGCTCGTAAAAGTTAGCACTGTTGAGGAGCAATAATCAAGAAGTTACAAACATTTTACCAGAGGAATAACTATATGATGCATGTACATTGTAAAAAAAAGTCAAGCGATCACTACCCCTGAAATTCACCAGAATACTCACGTGCTTCTAGTACCTGCTTGGATGAAGTATTGGTTATGTATTAAGAGCATGACTGGGGCACCTGGGTGGCTCAGTCGTTAAGCATTTGCCTTCGGCTCAGGGTGTGATCCTGGCCTTCTGGAATCAAGCCTCACATCGGGCTCCTCCACTGGGAGCCTGCTTCTTCCTCTCCCACTCCCTCTGCCTGTGTTTGCTTTCTCGCTGGCTGTCTCTCTCTCTGTCAAATAAATAAATAAAATCTTTAAAGAAAAAAAAAAGACCATGACTAGCTTCAGTAAATCCTAACTCCAAAACTGAGTGGATGTGTACCACATGAAATCATTTCTCCTTGTTTCCTTAACTGAAAAATGGGGATGATGATAATTGTACTACCTTGATGAAATTGTTCTAAGAAATCAGTGACTTAGTACATATAAGGTTTAGAATACAGAGACACCCAATAAATACTAACTGTTAATAGCAGCAGCAGTAGTAGTAGTAATAGCAGCAGTTGTGGTCTGGCTTCTGAAGATAATAAAAAGGAAGCAACAATAAACTAACTGCTAACAAGAAATTTTAAGAAAGGGAGAGTGTGTATTTGTACAACGGAAATCATGTCCAATACATTTGGTTGTAACTGTGTTAGAAATGATCATCCATGGTCTCATTTTTCAAAACCATATTCAAATTGTAAAAGCAATGCACTCCCTAGTAAACCATGGAGTTCAGTTGTCTAGGACTGGTTTGTCGTCTCTTCTTCCTTCCCTGAAATAGTTTCTGTTGGGTTAGTCATGTCAAGGTAAAGGCTCTCTAAAATCACCGCATGCTCTGTCAGGCAATCACAGTGTCCGAACTGGACAGTCCAAGCACTGTCCGAAATAACAGTTGGGAACATAGCCCATGTTAAAATGATTCCTTACTGAAATAATAGTAATCGAGGAAAACTTTGAAACTGAGACTTAGGAGTAATACAGTACTATCATTGGCATATTTATTAATGAGATATTTAAGGCAAAATGAAGAATTTGATAATAAAATTCCTCAGTTTGCATGGAACTATAATAAAATATTGTCTCATCTGTAACAAAGAAACAATTTTTCACCTTTGGAATGTTTTGCATGTAGTGCAACATTCCCTTTAAAAAGTGGAAGAATTTGACATCTGCATGATTGTGTTTCTAGTTGGTAAGGTACTGAAATGACCCTAATAATTGCATAATGAAACCGAGAATTACGATGTTAGAATCAATAATAAAAAACACGCTTTTTTAAAAATTATAATTCCCTTCTGGGGATTGGATGAGGTCCCTCACATGTGTGTAGCATGAAGTAGGAAAAATAGGGGTTAGATTAACTTCTATTACTGCCAGTAGCCCCATGATCTGCCAAAAAGTGATGGCTAAAGCAAAATCTATCTTTTTGCATATACATACTTTTCCCATATACTAAATAGAGAAAGGACAAATATCTGTAGGCAATGACAATAGTCAGCAAACTTGAAATAGTTACCATGCAGAGTATATTTAGAAAAAGACAAAACTGCAATTTGCCTCCAAAATTGATTCTAGAACTCATTCAAAATTCACAATCTAGACTTTATTTAAATACACAAACCGTATAGTCTTTCTTTGATTCTATACAATGAATAGCATATTTGAATTTATTTTACATGAAAAAAACACAAAATTTTTATGTGTTTAACTTACCATGATTAAAAAATGTACATACGCATTTCCCCCAACTGAAGAATGATTTATCATAACTTATGACTCTTTCATGATAAATATTATAAGTAAACAATGTGAAGAAAAGGATTATGTACGAATATCTAACTTCAGTTTTATTAAGAAGTAAAAATCAAGGCCATTGAGCTCCAAATCCCACAGTCCAAATGGTCAGTGGAATTTCTATGGATGTGGACTTAGGTAAACAGTTTCCAACTCTGGCAATGGCCTTCAACCTCAAAGGTTGTAGTTGTAGTTGGAGGTAAGTAGAATCATGTGTATTGCTTACCTGTGTGGTTCACACATCTGTAAGAATTTCTGATAAAAAGAATATACTTAAATAAATATTAATGGAAAAAACGAATGAATGAATGAATGAATGAATGAATGAATATACTCTATGGATGAGGGTGGTCTGTCTGGTTATAGGATATTTTGGCTATCATCTCAATTATGGTTAAACAAATCCCATAATTCCATTAGATATGTACAGTGCACTATGTTTACTCTGGAGGAAATTTTTCTAATCTAACTTCAAACTTAACGTTAATTTCCTTTCTCTACCTCTTCAATTTCACCAGTAACAGATGAAACTAGCAAAGCTACTTTCAGAAAATAGAGAATCCATTTTGTATGAACTATATAGAAGCGATTGAATTCAGTATTTCTAGAAACTTGTGATCTTGGGTAACACCATAAGTGTATTAACTATACCAATTGTGTATTTGAACTCCTCATGATGAAGGTAAATTTTGTGTATTAATTATTTATTGCTGCTTCACAAATCACCCCACAAATTAGCAGACTGCAACAACTCCCATTCTTTCACAGTTCCTGTGGGTCTGTAATCTGGGCACGGTTTAGCTGGGTCCTTTGTCTCCTTGTTTCTCACAAGACTGACTGAAATTAAGGTGTGGACTCAGGGTTTGCCATCTCACCTAAAGGCACAACTCTCAGGTTTTCTGTGGATGCCAAGAATATTCAGTTCCTCTCAGGATGCTGGACTGAGGGCCTCAGTTTCTCTCTGAATATTGGCTAGATTCTGTCCTCAGTTCCCCAACATAACAAGTTGCATCCTCAAAGAATGCAAGCCCCAAAAGCAATAGTCAGCTATTAAGGTGGAAGTCACAACCTTTTGTAAGTAACCTAAGCACAAAGTCTTATCCTATCAACATTGCTGTAGTTTATTGGTTGGAAGCAAGTTACTCAGGAGAAGAGTTTTATACAAAGCTGTCATTACCAGGAGGAGTGGATTTTTAAAAAATTAATTTATTTACTTATTGGCTTTTTAAAAAAACTAACATGTAATTAACATATAACACATGGTATTATTTGTTTCGGGAGTACAGGTCTGTGATTCATCAGTCTTTCACAATACACAGTGCTCCCCACAACACATACCCTCCCCAGTGTCCATCACCCAGCCACTGCATCCCTCCTACCCCCCTACACTCCAGCAACCCTCAGTTTGTTTCCTGAGACTAAGAGTCTCTTATGGTTTGTCTCCCTCTCTGGTTTGGTCTTGTTTCATTTTTTCCTCTCTTCCCCTATGATACTCTGCCTTGTTTCTCAAATTCCACGTATCAGTGAGATCATATGATAATTGTCTTTCTCTGATTGACTTATTTCACTTAGCATAATACCTTCTGGTTCCATCCACGTCATTGCAAATGGCAAGAATTCATTCTTTTGATGGCTGCATAATATTCCATTATATATATATATATATATATATATATATATATATATATATATAATATATATATCCCACATCTTCTTTATCCATTCATCTGTCAATGGACATCAGGGCTCTTTCCATAGTTTGGCTATTGTGGACATTGCTGCTATAAACATAGGTGCAGGTGCCCCTTTGGATAACTACATTTGTATCTTTGGGGTAAATACCTAGTAGCGCAATTGCTGGGTCCTAACGTAGCTCTAGTTTCAACTTTTTGAGGAACCTCCATACTGGTTTCCGGAGTGGCTGTACCGGTTTGCATTCCCATCAGCAGTGTAGGAGGCTTCCCCTTTCTCCACGGGAGGAGTGGATTTTTAAGGGCCATCTTAGAGGCTGCCAAGTACAGTATGACTTTGGTGAGTTTGACCTTAAACTGCCAGGCATTATTTTGTGCCCAGCAAAAACGATTCTAAATACTTTTAGCAGATAACTTGTTTTGTGATTTTAAATTTCATCTGGATGCTCATATTGGTTTATTTCAAGCTGTTTCACAATATAAAGGTTGGGAGGAAAAAAATATATATATAGGAAGAAAAAGTATCCTGTGAAATCAGCAGCAAGAAAATCTGCTGCAGCTTCTGCTCACGTCCAAGAAAACTGGAAGGCAAGAAAGCCCCTTGCTTATTTTTTGCCAAACCATACTCTCTGAAAATTTAATAAATATTGAATGAATTCATGTTAAAGTATGGAAGAATATGACTAAATTATTTAGACATTTTTTCCTCTTCACTATTTCTTCAAAGCCTTGAAAATTTGCCTTTTTGGTGGTTTGGGTTTGAGAACTTTCTTTTATCCTTTTTCTCGTTTATAAATAACTATAACGTAAGTAGGCAATTCACAACCGCTGTTATTATTTTAAAGTCCTAAATTTAATGACATTCTTATGTAAATAAAACTGAAGTTGAAATTAAAATAATGATTACAAACTTTTTAAAACCTACTTTCCCAGTAATGTCTAAGAATACTTGAGTATGGTGCAGATACTGAAAAAAATTAGAAGTTGTATTTCTAGCCCTGGTATTAAAAAACAACACAACTGGTTGTAAAAAAATTATGATAAGTTTCCTGAAGGAATTTTTCCAAGGTGTTCTACCTTTATGGTGAATCTCTTATAATGAGCTCCCTTATCCGAAATTTGTAATTTCCCATTTTTTCTTCTGGAAAATCTTCCTGCCCTTCCTTCCTTCTCTGACTCCTCCCCCCCCCCCCCCCCCGCCTTTTCTTTTCTTCTTGTTTTTCTTTCTTTTATAAAATAAGAGTAATAATATATGGTTTTATTACCTGCCCTATGTTTTCTTTATTGCATACATCTCATTTATCCATGTTCTAAAAAATTAATTAGCTTCCAAATCTTCCTTCGTGTGAATGTACTATAATTGAATTACTATCTTAGAATTAAGATTGCTATTGTGTCTTATTATTTTAAATATGCAGAAAATAACTGAAAAGTTTGCTTTGAGAGGTTTCCTAGAAAGGTCATTAAAAGACTGTGAAAGCTAAGAAATTTTACTGAAAGAGGCAGATTTTCTTCCAGAAAAGGAGAAATGTATTAAGATACCCCCTTTGCCATCCTCTCATCATGCTATTTCTATTTTTATTTTTTAATTTTTTTGGTTATTTTATTGGCATTCTTTGAGTATTGGTGATACTGAATGTTCATGTACAATTATGGGTCACTGTTGTTTCTTTAGTAAATTGTCTAATCTCTTGCTTAGTAACATTTATTATTTTTGATTTGAGTTTTCTGATTTATAGGACATTCCAATGTTCACGTGTGGAAATTCTTTGTTTTAAATTTCCATTGCTTTTCAGAATATTATGTCTTTTGCCATCTGTAGAGCCATTAAATATTCACCTACAGATTTTGTCCATTTTCAATTTTTATTGTAACATTTTAGCTGAAATTTTATCATGTAAACACACATTTATTATGTAACAACACACACAGATACATAGTATATCGTGTGGGTATACAACTTGATTTTTTGTCCCCAAGTGGACAAATACTGTAGCACTGTTTGGTGAGTATTCAACTGATTCTCTATTGATATGTAGCAATTCCCACTCTCCTCTCTCTCTCCCAATCTTTTCCTGTCTCTGACACACACACACACACACACACACACACACACACACACACAAGACACACACACACACACACACACACACACATCATTTCCACGCAGTATTTTCTGTCTCATTGGTTTGCCTTGTCAATTCCTTAACAAAATGTCACTCTTCACTGTTTTATGACTGTAAACTTACGATCTACATTTTCCTGTAGAACAAGTTATTATGCATCGTTCTTCTTTGCAGGCTATTACTTCATTGCACCTTGTATTTGTGGGGATTTTGTAGTTGCAAAATAAAGACATCAAATCAAGAAAAAAGGGATTTATTGGTGCTTTTGTGAAGCAATCCCATTCTTAGGGTTGTCCTCAGGTTCTCATTCATGTATGTTTCTCCTAGACTTCTCCCTGTCAGTTGGCCTCCTTGCTCCTGCTTTTGCATTTGGACTTACTTCATACCCTGTCAGTACATGGCCTCTGACAGGCCCAAGCTTATATCAGCTCAGGCAGCCATCCTGGAGAAAGGAAATACTTTCTCTTTCCCAGTGTCTTTGTATAAAAGTTCGAGATTTTGTCAGATCTCTGCCAATAATGTGTTTGAAGGATAAGGTACTTCATTGGCCAAGCCTGAGTTGAATCCTCACTTTTAAAATTCAGAACAGAGTTCAGTAATTGGAACTTCTATTAAAGCCACATGAATGAGGAAGTCAGATTCCTAAAATAAATCCGGGTGTTACTTCCAGAACCAATGAATAAGAAGAAATCTAGCAAAATAAAAATAGGAGATGTTATACACCACTCTAGGACAGAATGTATTAGAAAATTTCAGCTTCCAGCTTAATAAGCTTTTTACTTTATTTTGCACAAATTCTACTATTTTCAGTGGAATAATTTTGCATATATGGAGTAGAAAGCTCGAATAATAATATAGGTAATAATTTTGCTTCATATAAGCATTTATTCTTTTTTTTTGCTCTTCTGGTGAGATTTGGGAATATTATATACAAGTATAATACCTCTAGAATAACATAGCAAATCTTTCCCTTTTGTTGTACACCTTAATGAGTTTTAAGAATTGATTAAGTCAAAGTGCTAAATAGTAAAAAATCACAAAAACTGGTTACAAATAACATAATCAAGAGGTAATATGCAATAAAAAATAAAAATCTAGAGCAGGACGTATAGTATACACTTTGACAAATTACCATATTGTCCCTTTGTGCATAAAGACATCTGCAGATGATGTTTCTAACTTCACCATAAGTTTCTATGTAACAGGAACCACATATTTTCAGCTTCCTAGAAGTTAATTTTGAATGGTCAGTTTTTAAAGGAATATTACTAGAACATGGCTGAAAGTGAATTGTGGCTTTTAGATTTCATATCTGCTGGTATAAATTTAATTTCTGTAGAACTTTGATATGACTCTGTTATTTAAAATAATTAAAACATTCATATTAGAAAGGGTAAATCATAGTTTTAGTTTTATCTTCTGCTTAGAATTGTAAAATCCCATTCACAATTATCTGGGATCTATGTAATTCTAGTTTTTACATAATGGAAACTAGGAATGCATATATGCAAAAATATAAGCTAATTTTCAAAATGGCTGCAATGAATTTTTTCTTTTATTTTCTTTAAATTTCTAACTTTTTACTGACTTTCGGTTTGTTCACTACAAAAGTGTTCTCATCATTTCACCTGCTATGTGTAATAACACTAAATGAGAGATGAGATTATGATGATAGTAAGGAGGTGACCCAATTAAATCTAATTATCAGATTCTGTTATTTTTAAAGCTCATCCCTTTCTATCTTTTCCCCTGTAATTTCCCTAGAGATTTCACTCTGGAGTCTACAGGATTTGAAGACGCTAAACTTCTTCCTGTTCCTTGATGCTCATGAAGAATCTTGTTTTTTAAAGCAGTCACGGAAATAAAAACTTCTATCTACTCTCCCAAATGCTCTTCCTTTAGGCAAGGCTCTTAATGAAACCCAGAATTTAAAGCCACAGTAACAAAATATTTAATTTTAAAAGAAAGTTATATTAGTATACATTAGCTAAAATTGGGTGGCTAGGGCATGAGGGCAAGAGGCATCAGAGTTGGCTTTGATGTCAAAGTGCTACCACATGGAAGAAGGGATTAAAACAATTTCGAGAGGCTTCTCAGAGAATACATTAAACCAGAGGATGAGATGAGCACAGCCTACACAAGGAAGATGCTCTCTAACAATGAGAGTTGCTCCTGACTCAAGTGGTTGCTAATTTTTTGGCTATTTTCTAGAAGGATGCACAGGGAAGAAATTGGATTGGATAGTCTCCAACCCCGCTTTCGATATGACATCCTGGTGATTAAGACTTTAGTGAATCCAAAGCAAGTCTTAAATTTCTTCTGTAAAACTACTATTTTGTAGCACAGCTCCCAATATTTTATTAATACTTACTGTCTAATCATATAGATTATAAAGCCAAAACTCTGACATTAGAAAAAAAAAATATTATACATTATTCTTATAATGCAAAAGTCCTCTTATAAAATTGGCTCTTTTGATATAGGTAATCACAGTTTTACTTTACGATGTTGACTTTTTAAATTCTGTTTTCTTGTGGAAACAATAAGGAGAAGACATCACTGAGCATGCAGTCATAAAAGACTTCATAGGAGAGGTCGGATTTTTCATGTTTTGGCAATAAGTTGTAAACTATTATAAGCTACCCTAGAATACACAAAAATAAAGCAAATTTAATAAACAAATAGCACTTATACTGACTGAAAAAGGAAAAGATGAAAATATGGACAACGAACCTAGTTTTATAACTTCTTGGGAAAACTCGGTATCAGAAAATAACAGCACTGAAATTCACCTTTTAAGTTTTATTTCTTGAATTTGCTTTATGCAAGTTTCAACATTCTTTGTAGTTAGTTGTCTTGCATGTTAAAAAAGAGAAAAAGAAAACACTGCCAAGTATTTTCACAAAATTGTGATTTCACATTCCAGAAGCAGCGCTTGAAGAGTACGTGCTGGTTAATGGACTGTAGATGAGTGATTTTTATTACTCTCTTTTTGTTAACAGATAACAAGTAATCTTGTCAACAGAAGCATCTTCAAATACATGAAAAGAAGCACATCCAAAGAAGTGAGTAGTTTCCTTTGATTCTCTCTTGATAGACAGTTGGACTATTCTGTAGGGTCACTCACTATTCAGACCAAGTTAGAAAAATCAATTCCACCTCTGGCTTTATCTGTTCATTTGCAAATCAAAAGAAGTTAATTTTAAAACAAAACAAAACAAGAAAACACCACCTTTACCTATTGACTTTAACGTGCTGAGAATTTAATTAACAGTTTCAAAATTTGTGAAGAAAAGAAAGATTAAGTTAGGATGCAAGTCATATTGGGATTTTTCTTCATCCTGTAATTATTTGAAAGCTGTAACTGGTGACAGTAAAGATGGAAACCTAATTTGCTATATTGTGGAACTGAATGTTGGAAATGCATGGAAGTATGGTAGAAATAATCCTGTGTAGAGTATAAAGATATTTTGTTTTTAGCCTTGACTGTGAAACAACTAACCATGTGACCTCGCAAAGTCATTTCATTCAGTTATTAAATTTCATAATTTGTAAAATCAGGGATTGACTAGACACATTAATTTCAAATAGTTTTTGCCCATGAAATTCTGAGGCAGCCATGAAAGTTCACCATCCAGATCTTTCTTCAAGAGAGAACTTTCTCCAGGGAATGTAATTAGCTGACAGCCCCCAGCTGCTGCACCTTTAGAATCTGCTAGGCTGCTCCCTTCCTGGGCTTCTTCCAATGACAACAGTGGGAGAACAAGAACTGTGTTAATTTTGCCTCATGAGGGTAATTTTGTTCCTCCATCAGATAATCTTTGCTTAGAATCTCTCCATCAGATTGGTGGGAATTTCTCAGAGTTGCACTGTAGTTCGAGGATCTTACCACTTAATCCTTTCCCCTTCCCTCTCTTTCTTCACTGGTATCAGATCAACATTGTGGTCTGGAGTGCACCCATGTGGCAGCCAGGAGAATGTACCTCACAGACCTCCAACAGCTAGGAGACTAATTGACCAAGGGCTCCATCTGCTGTGCCTTGACAGCCACTGCCAAGTTTGCAAGGTTACTATACTTTCCACAGGATGCTGCCCGCGAATCACTGAGATGATAAGTTAGGCCCATTCCTGGTAGACATGACATTCCTCTCAAGGTTAAGTTTAGCTTCAGAACTCTCTGGAACCTTGCTGACCCCTCTCTTAGATTGCATAGCTGTCTGAGATGCTTCGTTTCAACCTTCCCTCTTGCCTTCCCTTAGTATAGGACTTGCATTATGGTCTGATGACTCTCCCAGCCTTCTCCAGGCACCTGCTTATTTCCTTTCACACAGGCATTTGTTATAAAATTCTGATATTTTTGATTCCATCTTGCCATCTGCTTCCCTGAGGATTTTGATATCACATCCCATCCATTATTGCTGTTCCTTCTCACTTTTATCCTCTACAGATATTTCCTCCAGTCAATATCTTACACTCTAAGCTCCATATTGGCATCTGATTTCTAGAGGTCCAAAACTGGCACAAATCTTTTCTTTGAGCAAAATTCAACAGGAAAAGACCACTATTGGAAGTAACAGAATGGGCCTCTTCTTTTCTTTTTTTTTTTTTTTTTAAGATTTTATTTATTTATTTGATGGAGAGAGAGAGAGAGGGAACACAAGCAGGGGGAGTGGGAGAGGAAGAAGCAGAGTCCAAATGGAGGAGCCTGACGCTGGCTCAATACCAGAACGCGGGGATCACGCCCTGAGCCGAAGGCAGATGCTTAATGACTGAGTCACTCAGGCACCCCAGAATGGTCCTCTTCCGACTGAAGCAAGGTTCTGCGGCCAGGGATTTCCTGATTCACTGCCACTAACCCCACCTTTGCCTCTAGTGGGAGCTCCTGAATCATCTTTGAGAAATGTTTTAGAACATGGGAAAGACAGTTTAGAAATTTGTGCACAGGATCTCCTAACACATTAAATGATATAACATCTTAAAGTGGTTTTTTTTTTTTTAAGACAATTTTATTTATTTTTAGAGAGACAGAGAGCATGAGCAGGGGGCAGGGAGGGGTAGAGGGAGAGGGAGATGGAGAGAATCTTGAACAGGCTCCACCCCCAGCATACAGTCCCAGGCAGGACTCAATCTCACAACCTTGAGATTGAGACCTGCGCTGAAACCAAGAGGAGGACGCTTACCCGCCTGAGACACTCAGGCGCCCCACATCTAAATGTTTTAATTGTAGTCTATATAGAACCTTTAGAGCACGCCCCCAAACTTGAAATTTTACCACCAAAGCCAAGCCATGGTAGAGGTGTCCCCTGGCAGCAGCCACAAAAATGAGGGCATCAAACAAGGGTTAAAATTCTGTTGTGTGAGATACGGGCAACCTGGAGCTAGGCAGAGGGAGAGAACAAAAATGATATCCACCAGCCTCCGGTCCCTCCTAGATGCTCAGGCCAAGACCCCCAGATAAGCAAACAGGCCTTTTGCACAGAAAGGCTGGGGAGTGTTTCAATGCCCTCGCAATGCCCTGAGGGTAGTAACCTGCCAGAACTCGTCTTCTAATTGTTTCAGTGCTCTGGGACCCCAGAACACGAGATCCCCAGGCTTCCAGAGCCAGGCCATCAAGGGGTATCCCCGGGCCGCACCAGAATACGCAGGCGCTCCCTCCCAGGAGATAGCGTGGCGCTGCGGAGCGTGGACTAGGGGGAGCAGGAGAGCGTCAAGATGGCGCCCGCGGGGTTTCGTTCCCGTGGGGAGTTGGAGCAGGCGCCTACGTACGTGTATCAAACTAAATGCCTGCCCATCAGACCAACACGTTAATATAAGCAAAAGAGCCTCCGTTCCTTCCTGGTTAGGATCAGCTGCTTCTGCGCCGGGCCGTGAGACAGGTAAGTCCACCTGCGTTAGCTTTTTGAGGGGCATTTCTCAGCTTGTCACAGCTTTGTGGGTGCCTTAGAGATGGTTTTCAAAGCTAGATGTTCTGGGCGCTGGTGTCTCACATGCAGGTCTTAAAATTGTGGGCGCCGGATGTGGGGTTCAAATATTTCACTCAAGGAGAAGCTCTGGGTTTTGAGATCCCTCCTGACGGTGGGTCATTGCGCGGTGGATGTGTTTTTTTGTTTGTTTTCCACTTTGCTTGATTTGTAGTCTTTGCTCAGTTGGCCTTTGGGTGTTTTTTGGGTTTTTTTGTTTTTTTCTTCCCCTTTTTCTTTTTCAAAGGAGAGTATTTCCGCGGGCCTGGGTGGGTCAGTCGGCTAAGCGTCTGGTCTGCCTTCTGCTCAGGTCATGAACTTGGGGTCCTGGGATCACTCCGTGGGATCCCTGCTTCTCCCTCTCCTACCCCCACTCCTCATGTGCTCTCTCGTTCTCTCCCTTTCTGTCTCTCAAATAAATATATAAAATCTTTAAAAAAGGGGGGGAACCATTTCATATATAGCTATAGACTCGGTATGTCTGTTGGAGGAGGGGAGTACAGGATCTTCCTAGGTGACCAATCTTGAACCAGAACCTCCCTTTCTCTTGTAATTGAGAATTTTCAATTTGATTTAATCTATTTCTTTGTTAGATTTTTACCGTTTCCTGGTTCTACTTGCTTATTGTCTCTAATTTTCTGTGGTTTGGGATATCAGGCAGATTTGTTAAAAATTGTATGTGAAGACAGAGGAGGACGAGAGAAAAAAATATACGTGACTTGAGTGTAAACATCATTCGTTTGAAGTCCATTGTAGACAAATATTTTGGCACCTTGAAGGGAACTGAGCAGCTAGCACTTCATCTGACAATTTCATATTTGCTCCTATTTCCATGAAAAGCACTTTGTTCAGTATCTAAGGTGTGTTTCTCCCTTGGTCAGGGAGTACAGTACCTGAGATGTACCTTCCGCTAATTCCTGTTGTAAAGAAAACGGAACCATTTTATTTGCTCATCTGTTGCTCTAATGTACAGGTCTGTGTGTGGAGGTGTTTGGAGGTGAGGCAGGGCTGGAGCAGGCAGGAGAAAAGAAATGGTTCTAAATCAGACAGGTGAAAACAACAATGTAGTATAGAAATAGTACACCAAATAGATTGGGGTGGATGTATGATAAATCAGTGCCTAAAGAAAACTGCCCTATTAATGTAATCATCAGGGGTTTTAATAAAAAGATAGCAACATAACACAATCTGAGACTAACTTTCAGATTCTTTGGATAACAAGGATCGAATCTGAAGTTATATTCATGTCAGTGATCCAGGCAGTTTTTAAATAATTTCCTTTTCTGTTTGATCCAGAATGCAAATTGCTCAGACCCATTCACTATTGTAAGCATTAAAAGGGCAGTTTGTTCACATTATTCTGATATGTCATCACTTTTCGGGGTTCATTAGAAAGGTAAACATTGTTGATACCTGTGAGTTATAGTCAACTCAGCAGGCATTTAAAACATTAAAGGTATGTGTTCCCTTTCAAAAGAGAAGGAGCTGTGCAAGCAGTAACTTTTTATGTCTAGAGTAAATAGGAATTATTGTCTTTTGTGGTAGTCAATTAATCACCTGGAGTTTTACATGTGATCCTGGCTAGGTTAGAAAGTTTTATTCATATTATTCATTCTTTTTTTCTAACTATTTTAGCTTTGAACAGTTATGCTATTAATTTCTTGGCATTCATTTTGAGTAATTTAGGAAAATGTTTATATTTCATTGCCAACACCAATACTATCCTACCTTCTCTATGAAGTCTTTTCTAGCCGCAGCCTGTCTTTTGTGATCAGTGTTTAACTTGCTTTCTCTACCAGTCATTTGTCAGTTTCTACCTTGCGCTGTAATATCTTTTGCCTGTGCATGTATTACATCCACAAACAGATTTTAAGCTACCTGAAAGTCAGGAATTTATCTGAAATTTCCTTATATCCCCCAATTTTTCAAGTCTTTCACTCATTAACCTTTTATTATTGAAGAATAGTTGACATACAATATTTTATTAGTTTTAGGTATATAACATAGTAATTCAATATTTATATACATTATGAACTGATCACCACTCATTAATTAACTCTTGGTTGCTTTGCAACATAAATTTCCTCAGCATATAACATGAGTATTTTCTATGTAAGTATTTCACTCTGTATTTTAGCTCGTGACATATTCTGATAATGCGAATAAGATACTGAATACAATTGAAAATTCCCATATTTTAAGATCTTAAACCATAATTTAGAAGTCAAATACTACAAACACTAGAGATGAAAGTCATTTATGTATTTATATGTAGATTTTCTGAATCAGTGCATTGCATGTACATCAAAAATGATTTATCATCTGGATAAAAACCTATATGGAAGCCAACCTGGCATTCTTTTTGCCAGCTGCATAATATTTATTGATCTGTCAGGTCCTTAAACTGTAAAATTAAAGAATTTGGGCCCTTAAGAAACATGGATACCAACAGCTCCTAAATTTTACATCTTAAAAAATCATCTCTAGTGATCTATTGTCATTTTGTGTGTGCATTTAACCAATATATATTGAGTACATACAATAAATTAGTAATTTTATAAGTAACAGAATTCTGTAGTGGAAAAAAATTAGAGTTCACATTTGTGTGTGTGTGTGTGTGTGTGTGTGTTCATGCCTATATATTGGAGCAGGGATTGCTAGTGAATACGTAAGGTGTCAACTTGCTATAAATAAGCAAAGAAAAAGAAAGCTAAGTAAGGGGTATAGGCTGATGGATGTGGGTAGTAATTTACACACATGGGTAGAGAAGGACTCTATAATGAGGTTACATTTGAGAAGAGACATAAATGAAGTAAGCCATTTGGTTATCCAAGGGAACAAAGTTCCATGAAGTGTAATGGCAAGTACAAAAACCTTAACAACAGATCTTGCTTGGAATGATTAAGGAGTAGTAGATGACCTGATACTATCTGAACAAGGGGAAATGTGGCAGAATATACACTTGGAGATGTGGTCAGGTATCTGATCATAGGATTTTGCAAGACACATAAAGAATTGTAGATTATATTCTGATTATGATGATAAACCCTTGAATGGTTGGAGTCAGTTGAGATACGGTCTGACATATGCAATGCATATAATCGTTAAGATAGACTATCAGAATTAATGCACTGATAAAACATGATTTACACTGTTAATCTCAGCAGGTATTTAAAACGTTAAGTATACGGGCTCTTTTTCAAAATGTTGTCTATGTAATTATATCATGTCTACGACTAGAAGCTTACAGATTAATCCCAAAATACTAAGACAATTCATTTGTTAGTTATTGTTACTGTCTTTATTTTAACTGCTGGTGACACTGGATCTGAGTATTGTGGAAATTCAGAAGGGTTTGGTGTCCTTAAGGCCAAATGGGTGGTGCTGGTATCCATTGCTTAGGCTCTCAGCAGTTTGGTAACTCTGTTTGAATCATTCACATGGCATAGCGCAGCTAACATTTTCACAGGCCACCTTCTTTAGTCTCTCATATGAAGTAAAAAATTCGGAAAACCAGGCACTTTCCACATTTAAGAGACATTGCTGTAGAATGCAACTTCCACTACCAAATAAATATAAATAAATAACTAAAGGATTTAGATAGACTCTTTTGGACCAGTTGTCCCATTCTCAGCAGTAAGCCATGGAGCAAGGCCCAGTACTCTGCATTTGGAGCTTCTCCCAGTGATGTAGGAGAAAATTTGCTGCAAGGCATTCATGTCAAAAATCTCTTCTCCAGTTACAATGATAGAGACACATAGCAAGAGACCCAGCAAGAATAGAGAGCAGAGAATCCTGTAACTTTCAGCAAAAAAGAGATTCTTGGGAGACAGGATTGTAGCCAAAGTGATTTTAACAGCAACATTCCTTCATTCATTAAATATTCATTGAGTGACTTGTATGTATAGGCACCTGGAGATATTGTGGGTACAGTGATGACCAAGTCAAAGTCACTATGGCTCATGCACCTGCATTCTGTGGTGTTTTTCATCCCCTCCCTCCCAAACTATACTCAAGTCAGTCCTAAAAGAGAAAAAGCTTTCATGAATGGATCAGTAGTTCTTGTTCTGGAAGGAGGGATATAATTTCTGAGAAACAGAAGGCCGACTGGTGTATTTGCTCAAAGGAAGGAAAATCAAAACACTTTGTGATCATATTAACTCAATAGCTGCTAACTTTTAGGTGTATATTTGAATTGCTGGGAAGCTTTGGTAAAAATCCCAAAGCCTAGTTTGTACTCCAGACTAATGCATTCAGCTCTCTAGGATGGGTGGGGCCCAGCCTTTAGTAATTTTTAAAGCTCCCTGAGTGATATGAATGTGCATCCAGGATTGAAAAACCTCTGCAGTAGCTTGTTGTTTGACTTTTGTTCTCCTGGATATTTTCTTGGGCAAGTATGTACTCCAGAACATATGTATGCATGTACATTTGTATGTTCGCATCTCCCTATGTGTGTATGTGTTTCTCTTTATATGGTGCAGTTACAATGTGAAGCAGGGATTATCTGACTGGAAATATATTTGGGGGACTTTGTTTTGCTAAATACATCCAAACTCTTCTGTAAGCTGTGGCAATTTGGTATAATAACAAATGTTTGATATCACTGCAGAGAAGAATCCACCTGAGGCCATGTAAACTCCACAGGAATAATAATAATAACAATAATATTAATAATAATAATAGTAATAAATTCAGCATTAGTTTCTGACTAGAAACTGCATTAAATCCATGATCATGTATACTACCTTAATTTATTTTCCTATGAAAAAACTAGCATAATCTCTCAAAAGTTAGAATTTATCTTAAAATAAGGTGAAACTCATTTGTTAGCATAACTCTCGTTCAACTATTAGATGTTGATGTTACTGTTTCTTATCAAGCAAACATGGTTGCCTAGTACTTGCTTATAGAAAGCCTCTTTCTTGCTTGTGATTAATAGATGTGTGAAAATAGGTGATACACACAAGGGCACTAACACCATCCCCTGAGCAGCACTGCTGTGCCTCTGTCTCTTCTTCTAGTCTCTCTCTCTCTCAGTAATGGCTATAAACCCAGGCAGCCAGAGAAAAGCATCTTGTTAAGGAGCTTAAGGTAATTTGGTCTCATAAAACAATGAGAATGGGCCACTGATGTCCTCTGCTTTAGGGAAATATGTATTTCTTAGTGTGGGGTAGAGAACCAAATCAACATTAAATTACCTCTGTGTAAATAAATTATATGACATCAGTAGTTAAGAAACTTGAATATAAAAACTTGGCCTGAGGGGCGCCTGGGTGGCTCAGTTGGTTAAGCCTCTCACTCTTGGTTTCAGCTCAGGTTGTGATCTCAGGGTCCTGGGACAAGCCCGGTGCTGGGCTCCCCGCTCAGTGGTCTGAGATTCTCTCCCTCTCCCTCTGCCTCTCCCCTCCCATGTGTGCACGCACCCTCTCTCTCAAATAAATAAATAAAGTCTTAAAAACAAAACAAAACAGAAAAAAAAAAAACCCACATGGACTGATATAAGAAAAGATTCAGATTTACTTCCAGATCACTCGACATACATCTTTAAATCCTTTGATGGTACAACCTTTAAGCAGTTTGATTCTCTTCATCTCTTCTCATCCTTCAAGTAGAATTCCAGCTGTGATCTATCCAATGTTGTGATGTGACTATCAGATCTAGACTGAGTGTGCTAATTATTCTTTTAAAAGATGCCAGGATTTCATGATGCAATTACAATATTTTGCTTTTCTTAAAATGATTTCAAAAGTTGATTCCACCACACTGTCTCTGTTGCTTATTGGTTTTATTGTGTGGTTTTTTTTTTTTGGTAATAAAAAATGGGGTGTATTGTATTGATATTATTTGGGGATGCATGACAAATAGTCCTTTTAACAGTGTATAAACATGAATAGACCATACAGGGGTTTATTGCTGAAATTTCAAAGTCTGTTGCTCTTGGCTTCTTGATCTTTTTTACATTTGCGTGGGATAAAGAGCCTGTGACCAGTTTTATTTTGTTGCTGCTACTACTGCCAGATATAGCAAAGCTAAGACATGTTGCTTTGAGTTATGTCCTAGTAATTTTTGTTAGTATTGTAATTGAGCTTCTCCACTTTAGTTCACTCAAGTGGTTCTGTGGCTATCTTGATGCATTCCATATTATACATGGTCATAAATATCCTATAGAGAAGAACTGTGTACAATAGTTACTGCTTCTGTGGTTATGACATAGGTTCATTCTAGGGCAAAAGATTTCTTTTTTATTGGTGAACAGTTCCCCAAATTTAATTATGCATAGGTTATCCTGACAAAAAGGTGAACAGACCAAATATGTTTGAGGCACATGCAACTAAATCATAACCAAAAGCTATGTCTTGTTCGTCCTTCCCTGAACTTCCATCATCTAGTTAGCAAACTGGGCTATTTATTAGAATCCACAGACCAGCAGTCCTCAATTTTAGTGTGTATATGCAATACCTGGGGATCTTATGAAAATGCATATTCTGATTCAGAAAGTTTAGGATGGGGCTCCTTTTCAAAAGGTGCCCGGAGAAACCAAGCTGCTTTGTCCAAGAACCACACTTTGAATAGAAAGAAGCTAGGCAACTGGCTTAAAATCTAGATTCTTAGGCTCAGTTCTTCACTTACTAAATCAGATTACATTGGAATCTCCATAGAAATCTGATTGTTTTTTAATTTATTAATTCTGACGAAAAGCAAAGTTATAAAACACAAACTATGAGACACAACATAAATAACAGGATAAGTCAGAGTTAAATTTCAAATTACTTTTTCTAATATCTTTTAAACCTTGGAGGAACTTCATCAAATTCAGCACTGCTGAAGATTAAAGTTTTAAAATAGAAGGCTGCTTATTTAGCAAGGCGGTGCTCCATCAGGACACACATTTTTCCCCTGTGTGTCCGCCTCAATCCAAGGTAGACTGTTTCTCAGAGCAAGGCTTCTGGTGCCTGGCCTCCATGATGCCCGCAGATGGCAAGCATGCCTCCCCATCCTAAGCATTACTGTGTTCTCAGAGCATTTGAGGGCAGGCTTGAGTCTGAGGCAGTGTTTCCAGGGCATCTAATTGCACCATGCCCAGTGTTGCTCAATGTGAAGGGAAACTTCTAATAGTCTATCACATGGAGGGCCTCCAGTTTGCTTAACAGCATGCCTAATGTTGAAATTTTAAGTTATTTTCCAAGTGTCCTAGAATATTCATACTGTATGAGCACCTTTATGCTTGAATCTGTCACATTTTGTATTTGATTAAAATATATTCTGACAGATGAAATATTTAAACGTAACTGTAAGGTTATCATTACATAGTAAACAATTAAATATTACCAATTTATAGTTTTAACAAGAACCTATATAAACGTATCTTTTACTTCATCCTTGCTAACATTACGTGAAACTTTTCTAAAATTAATATGGGAGGTTGAGTAGAGGGAATAGAAATGAGACAAGATTGGCCTTGTGTTGCTGACTTTTGGAGCTGGATAAAAGATAACGTGAGGTCTCCTTATTCTGTTCTACTTTTGTACATGTTTAAAATTTTCCTCAATAAAATGTGGGGAAAAACTTAGACACACTCTAACTCTACAGCCAGACAAACCCTTCTAAAGGAAAATCTGTGCATATCTGTCCCCTCCTCATAGCCCTTGGTAGCCTCCTTTGCTCTCAAACTTTAAATGAGTTAACTGAGCTCATATAGCTCCGTAGATTCTAGCTCCTGTGTAATTATTCAACTTCATCTTAAACCATGTCATCCTTTATTCTCTAAGATTTTCTAAGTTGATTTATTTGCACCTCCTGTGACATACTTTTTATCTCTGGGGCCACTTTTTCTTTTCTCTTTTGAAACTTCTTTCACTAACCTCTAATCCCAGTTTTTCATAAATATTTTTTAAATTTATGGTTTCTCTTTTATGTAGTTTGGTGTCTATATTTTGTCCATGCATCATTAATCTTCTCTCATCACTTTTATTTCTTCTATTATCTTTATTTTCATCCAACGCTTTTGACTCTATTGCTATTACCAATTAAGTATAAAGCAATTGAATTTTGCTTTTAATACTGTTAATGGTAGTGCTGATTCTCTGATTCTGCTATTGTTATAAGTTTATTTGCATTCTCTTCTTATTTCGTTCATCCTTGCTTTGTTCAGCTTATTGTGACATTTGATACTGAGCCTCTGTTTCCTTTTATTCATGACGAAAACGATTTTTAAACTCTTTCAGTTCATCTGGTACATTATTTTTAGATGTACCTCCTTCATGCGAATTTTCAGAGCACTGTTTCCTCATCTTAATTTGCAGAATCTTGTCATTAATTTTGACTTAGATCGGGTACATGCAAATGGACTCTGAGATGGAAATTTTCATGCAGAGGTTTATGCAAGAGTGCCCTTTGGAGAAGCACTTCTAAGATGTAAGGAAAGCAGGATCAGGCAGAGGGAGAAGTTCAGTCACAATGCAGTTGAAACAGTGACCTCAGCTGTGCCACAGTTTACACTGAAAGCCGTCTGCTGAGGCGGCAGAGGTACCAGGCCTTGTACACCCACCCCTACATTAATGTGAGGGGCAGTGGCTAGGGTGGATGCAGCTTTGAGACTTCAGCAGCCCAAGTCCTATCAGCTGGGAGATTAGATACCTTGGACCTTTATGAATGGCACATCAAGGGTCACTGCTGTCTGCTCAGATCCATTTACTTCTTGTGATTTCATCCTGTCAG
Source organism: Ursus arctos (assembly GCF_023065955.2). NCBI lineage: Eukaryota > Metazoa > Chordata > Mammalia > Carnivora > Ursidae > Ursus > Ursus arctos. The sequence goes on along the minus strand of NW_026622985.1, from coordinate 26,228,369 downwards.
GAAACAGCTTTCTCAGGATTCTGGTATGTCTCATCTCCTGCGGAAACTTTAAAGTTGAAGGTTAGTGGAAGAGATTCGATTCCTTGTTGCTCCAGACTGATTTAGAAACTCATCGTCTCCTTCATTTAGATTTCCCCATGCCTGTGGACAGCACCTCTGCCACTCCACGTGGCATACCTGGTGAGGCGATCCAGACCTAAGCCCTTGGTCACTATGTCCTTATCAGGCCACGGCTGCTGCATTTTTTCATTTGTCATCGGAACTGGTCAGAGGAGTAGCAGGAGATAGCACCTAGATCAAAGGTAGACCTCTTTGTCCTGAGATACAGCAGTAGCCTTTTCCAGATGATCAGGGTCAGTTACACCAGACAGCGTTTTTTCCATTTGTTTGGATGCTTTACTCTGGGCATCAGATCCTGAAGTGATCGGGTGGTAGCCTTAGCTTAGGTTCAGTGGAACTCTTAACCCTCTCCCCTCGTGGAAGTGTTTTCCTCTCTGGGAAACTGGATGTTCAGATCAGAGTTTCTCAGCCTTGCTGCCATAGACATTTTGAGCCAGATAATTCTGTTATGGGGAACTCTTGGTATATTGAGGAGGTTTGGCAGCATCCCTGGCCTCTAATCACTGGTCACCAGTAGCATCCTCTGGTTATGACAACTGAAAATGTCTATAGACATTGTCAGATGTTCCCCTTTCCTCCCAGAAGGGGAGGCAAAATCATCTCCAGTTGCCTAGGCCCACAGAGACTAAATTTTAGGGAATAAGAAGTACAAATTCCTCAACTGTCTCACTGGGAGTGACAGTACTGCTGTCCTTTGGTTCCAGTACCAAAATGGTAGTGCAATGACACACATGCATCCTACCATTTGGGAACAAAACAGTATTCACTAATTTAGGATGTGTCCTTGGTTCCAGTACCAAAATGGTAGTGCAATGACACACATGCATCCTACCATTTGGGAACAAAACAGTATTCACTAATTTAGGATGTGTCCTTGGTTCCAGTACCAAAATGGTAGTGCAATGACACACATGCATCCTACCATTTGGGAACAAAACAGTATTCACTAATTTAGGATGTGTACCTTGTCCTCATGGAGAAAGCTGACCTTGTGGTTGCACTTTCAAAAGACCACCTTCACTCTATTTGTCCAGAGCCTTGGGGCAATGGTGGAGGGGGGCAGGGGAAAAATATTTGGTGAGTCTGAGGACATTGTAAGCCGGGACTTCATTTATTATCAAGTCCACATACACCTGTCTAACAGAGGCACCGTCATGACATTCTGGGACCTGTATTATTAGTATTGATCGAGACATTTTGTCCTAGCACTAAAATCCCTATTCCTCTCTCCCAACACATAGTTGCCAGGTAGATGGTCATGAGTTTCTTTAGAAAAGCACTGGGGCTGTCACTGTCATCCACACCTATAGTCATATTGTACAACCCTTCCTTTTGGGGAATTGATGCTTCTTCCTCAGTCAGTGGATTTCAGTCATAGAGTTTGCTCGTGTCTGGAGACTGGATCTGAGAATGTGACATTTTATTGGGGATTCTGTCCTCAGCCTTCTCATTGTCCATCTTCAAAATTTTTATTGTACATATTCAGCAACATTCCTGTTGGCTTCTAGACTATTTTGTGCCTCAGAACATTGTGTTCTATTTTTTCAATAGTTCTCTGTGGGTCAGGATCACAGGCTGCCCCTCAAACCTTGCTACTCATTATGGTAATTGCTCCCACCTGAATTCTGATGGTTAAGGGCTACCAGCTGGACGCTATTATCTCAGGATCCTTATTACTTTCAGGGACCTCTGTTCTGAAACAGCATTTTCTATGATGATCCTAGCCGATGGAGGACAACCCTTCTCAGTGATCCCGGCTAACTCTCACTAACATGTATCTTTATGCCTTGATGAATGGACTGTCCTTTAGGCACTCCCACAGAACATAATAATTGGCTTGTGGGCTTTCCAGTCTTACCTAATAATAGCAGCTACAGCTTCCCCCCCACCCCGACCTCTGTTTGAGCATTTGGAGACTGTTATGAACTGAAGGTTTGTGTCCTTCCCAAATTCATATTTTGAAGCCTTTAACTCCCAGTGTGATGTTATTAGGAGGTAGGGCCATGTGAAGGGAAGGTAAGACTGTAGCTGTCCATAAACCAGGAAGAGGGTCCTCACCAAGAGATGAATCTGTAGACACCTTAATCTTAGACTTTCCAGCTTCCAGAACTGTGAGAAATAAATTTCTCTTGTTTCAGCCACCCAGTCTGTGGTGTTTTTTATAGCAGCCTGAGCAAACTAAGACTTAGCCCTTCTCCAGAATGTAGCTTAGGTGATCATTTTTTCCAAACTCCCAAGGCCATCCTAGTTAAGCTTAATAACACTATCTCATAGGGTCTCTGCCAAAATATTAAATCTCATATTTGGGAGAACTTTTTATGTCTCTCTTGACCCTACACAGAAAATGTTTTTTTCCTCTTTCTCTAGTACTTATTACTTAGATGCCAAAGCTTCTTTGGAATGTATTCCTTTTCCTCTCTTAGCAAGTCCGATAACTGCTTCAATTGCGTTATACTGACATTTGACTCAAACTATGGGTCCAGTGGCCAGGTAGGGAAGGTAGGGTGCATTCTGTAGGACAGAATATCCTGCCTTACAAGTCAGAGGCCTCTGCATTGCCTGCAAGCAAGGGTCAAGAGGAAATACTAATATTTAAACTAGAGACTGAGTTGCTTCTGCAGATTCAGAGGGTTCAGGGAGATCTGAAGTTTCAGAGATCTCGAAGTCATAAAATAAGATGTCCCTATCTGAAATCTCAGGCCTCCCTTCTTTACCCACCAGTGCCTAATCTTGGTGTGGGAAACTTGCCAGGGTTGAGAAGTCAAACCTCTCCAGAGATTTCCACCCCTATGATTAAGTTCTGGGCCCAATCTTCTATTTTTCTGCACTTTAGCTATAGGTGGTGGGGATCTCTTTATAGGCAGCCAAAGAAACAAACCCTCTGACGTTCACATTTCTTCTTAAGTTGGTGACTATTCACCTTCAGCCTTTTCTTTCTTTCTCTAATGCATCAGATGGCTCCCAGCAGCAGCCATCTAATTTCATAGTTGTTAAAAATACTACTTTCGCCCGTACCTTCCAAATGCTTGGGACATGCCTTACATTCTGTTCACAGGCACCTGTCCCCATTTACCGCCAGTGAGGGTTTTCACACTTGCCTACTAGAGAATACCAAGGGCTACCAGTGTTCTGTTGACTGCCAGAGAGGGGTCTTCATCCACATCTGGGTGGCTAGTGAGTCAAGCCTCCAGTTCTCACTTTAGAGTTGGCTTCCTAGGACCTTTGCTAATGCCATCTCCCTCAGGCCAGATTTCCTGAAAACAAAATGCAGTGGAGATTTCTGTGCAGGAGGTTTATTGAGAGGACATGCTGGACCACTCCTGCAAGGCTGTGAAGAAAGCGGGATTGGACAGGGGGAAAGTGGAAGTGCAGTTCAGTCACAGTATCCAGGGAGCTCCAGAGCTGATGTGGCCCTTCACACCTATCCCAGTTGGAAGCAAAGAAGTGTAGGGCATTTGTTCAGCACCATCACTTCCCCAACACTTAAAATTAGTCAATCTTATTGTGTATAAATTATACCTTAATAAATAAATGAAAGGAAAGCATTTACACTCTTACAACAAGTAAAATAAAATTTTAAAATAACATTATTACAGGGGACTGAAGATTTTTCTGAATATGTCATGGGGGGAGGAGAGGGTTAGAATAGGTATAGAAAAAAAAAAACTTCTTTAAAATCCTTTTTAAAACTCTATTTGCCCAACATCTGAGTACTTGCTATATCTCTTCTGTACTCTTATTCTGCTTCCAGACTCTGCCCTTCTTGGAGCATTTCCAACATCATCTTGGGCTTTTAATCCACATCCATATATCTCCCTGACCATTTGTTTCTCACATAAGATAATTTCACTCTCAGCTTTCGCTGTTTGCAGCTCCATCCACTGATCTACTTTACTACTCAGGGATCTTCTTTGGGATCCATCCACCTTTGAAGGTTAAAGACTGGAGATTATAATTCTTTGTATTCAATATTTTATCCTCTCATGTCTGCCTATGTTAATTACAGCCCTCAAACATTCCCCATCAGTGAAAATAAAATCTTTCAATATTTCTTTCAAAATGATGAGTAGTTTTCAATGTTTAAAGGATAAAAATTAGAATTTACTAGTATCAACTTAACCCAAGGCACACTTTTAAAACTAGATGAGGCAGGAGAAGTTAAAAATCTGTCCCTTGGAAGATCCTGCATTTCTCACAGTAGAATTATTTTAAATCATTGTGTATCAAAAATTAGTATTTCAAGCAACATTTTATTCTGTTTAGAAAAATTGATGACTTTACTGCAAATACATATATTTCAATTAAATGGTAGTGCAATGACACACACTAAGATTGGATTTAAAAGTTGATTGCAAATGAGAGTGATAACTCATCTTTTAGACATTGAAAACTTTCATCAGAACTCTGCCTCAAATACTGTTTACTAAAGAAAACCTGTAGGAATATTTATTAACCTATAGGTGAACTCAGATTTTTTTTATGCTAGGAAAGGAAATCGGAAGTTGCTGGATGGAGTCATGATACCACAAAGTAACAGGAGAAAATAATAAACTGGGTAGATAATCAGTTCCGTCTAGCATGAGAGTGAGCTGCTTGTCCATGTTCCCAGCCCATTTAAAAAAAAAGATTTTATTTATTTCAGAGGGAGACAGAGAAAGAGAGAGAGGGAGGGAGGGAGAGCACAGAGGGAGAAAGAGAGAGAGAGAAAGAGAGGGCACAGAGGGTGAGGGAGAAGCAGACTCCCCACTGAGCAAGAAGCCCAATGCTGGGCTCTATCCCAGGACCCTGGGATCATGACCCGAGCCTGAGGCAGACGCTTAACTAACTGAGCCACCCAGGCGTCCCCCCAGCAGATTTAAAAATACCTTTTTCAGGGCCGCAGGTGAGCTGCTTTAGGACTTCATTGGACTCACCCAAGGTTTTCTTTTCTGATTCATTTACCAGTCCAAAGCCAGCTTCCCTTTGTAAGGGAAACGCATTAAGGAAGAAAAAAAAAATCTATAATATCTAGGACCATCCCAAATAATTTGAAAGTAAGCATGCAAACTTTGCTTTTTTGACTTACACTGTCATTCTGCACAGAACAAGGATTGCTTCATACTTGAGCCACTGCATTTTGTACTAATTTTGACAATAGAGTCTAAAAATATACTTCTTAAATATAATGCAAGCATTTATCACGAAACCTGATTATTTAGGTATTAACTCTAAAAACCTTAGAGATTATGAGGCTTATTGGGTTAAATCAACCACTGAGGAGAAACATTCTGGAAAAAAGTCCACTCAAATTCTGTCAGGTTATTTTATGTATATGGGTATTTCCCCAAACATGCTGAAATTGAGATAAACTCAAGAATTTCATAAAATGGGGCACCTGGGTGGCTCAGTCGTTAAGTGTCTGCCTTTGGCTCAGGGCGTTATCCCGGAATTCTGGAATCGAGCCTCACTTCAGGCTCTTCCGTGGGAAGCCTGCTTCTTCCTCTCCCACTCCCCCTGCTTGTGTTCCCTCTCTCGCTGGCTGTCTCTCTCTCTCTGTCAAATAAATAAATAAAATCTTAAAAAAAAAGAAAGAATTTCATAAAATGAAAAATACTAGATTTTCCATTTTTAGCAAGCAGAATATGACTCTGTGCAGTTTAAGTTGAAGAAACAAGTTGCTTACTTATCTATCATAAAATATCAAAGTTCAGTCCAGTAACCATGATCAGTTCAGGCTCATTCTGCAAAAGATATTTGCAGAAATTCGTCAGATGCCTGTTATTGTTTACAAAATTAAGCATTTCTATACAATGTGTACTTTTGTTAAACCTCTTAGGCAAGCAGTAAGGTAGTCCTAGGTCCTCCCAGGAAAAGAAAAAGTCAGTGCAGAAGTACAGAATCAAAAAAAACAGAAATTACCTCTGTTTGAGTGCTCCTTTTTTTTTTTTTTAGCTAAGATATAAACATCACCCTCCCCGACTCCAAAAATATACATTAGTTATGTCTGTACATAAATAGAGAATTTTTTTCTTTGACTCTAAATGAAAACTTTATTTAATGAAAGTGAATGCTATAATTGAGATTTTAGTTGGTAATTTTATTTAAAAAATACTCATGCTAATATGGTACAATCAAAGCACTGTTCAAATTGCTTTATTAATATTAACTTATTTACTCCTCTGTACACTGAAATGGGCTATATTTGATATCCCTATTCTACAGACAGAAAACAGGCACAGAGCAGTTAATAACTTCCTGAAGGTTACACGGCTGGTAATTGGCAAAGACAGAACTCATTCTGGGAATTCGCTCTCTGGAGTTCATACTCCTAACCATTACACTATGCTGGATAGTAAAATGATAAATTATAAAGCTAGAAATTATTAAATAATTTTATTTTTCAAATTTGTACAAAATAAGAATAAAAATCAGTTTAAAGGAACTCTGTACCTCCTTTGCAATTTATGTCTCTACTCCTTCTCCTATGTTATCCTCATTGACCCCAGCATGTTCACTGTCAAGCCATGAAACACCATAGCCTTATGCCCAAATAACTTTCTCTCCACTAGGCAGCAAAAGTTTAAAAGAAAGGGTCTTGGAACTTTGCTTTTTGAGTTTGCATCCTGGTTCTGCCACTTAGAAACCATGTAACTTTCCAAGTTATTTACCTTTTCTGGGCCTCCGTTTGGGTTCCTGGGAGGATTAAGTGATTTAAAATGAAGAGCACTTAGTTAATGAACAGGTCAGTATTGCTGTTTTTATTATTTCACTCAGTAGAAGAGCCTACTTCATAGGGTGTTGCAAGTTTTAACTCATACCTTCTACAGTTCTCTCCAGCATCCCCCCTCATTGCCAGGTGCCTAGTAGGAGCTCAGCAATGCATGTGAGTTTTTTCTCTCCAAAGTTCAGGCCTTCTATCTCTCTTTCCTAAACTGTGGCCATCTAACTGGGCTCTTTCTCTCCCAAATTTTCAAACAATTCTGCAAATTAATCTTATTTCAAAATCCAAATTTGCATTTACACTTTATCACATACACACGAGTAAAATTTTAAGTTTTAGAAAGTCATTCAATGTCCTGTGCACTTTGCTTCGAGCTTCTTTTTCCTGCTTCATACCCGTAATCTTCCACGCTGTGTTCCTGTCACACCAGAGAAGTCATTTATCCAAACACACTTTTATACCTCTGTGCTGGCTATCATGCCTTTCTATCTACTTGAATGCCCTGCTGAGTAGCTACTTAGGACAGGCCCCATTCAAAAGTTCTCTATGACCATATTCAGTTCTTTGGGGACAATTTATTATTCCTTTAACTGTGCTCCAAAGGCATATCAATTACAATCTTCCTATAGTTCTAATCACCCTCCATAGTATTTTATAATAATAGTTGTATACCTACCTGTTCGTGTCACTGTGTATAAGGAAAATGCCCTGTATACTTCTCTACACCAAAAAAATGCCTATTATAAGTTCTCAGAAATATTTATCATATGCACAAAATATGGATCAAACACTTAATGATTCCTCAAAAATAATTTGGAAGAGGTAGCAGAAATACAGAAGGAAATAATTCCTCAAAAATAATTTGGAAGAGGTATTCAGAAATACAGAAGGAAAATAAAAGCTTAATATTTACGTTGGAAATTGGTTGGCATTCAACTTCTAAAAACAAATTTGGAAAATAATATAAAGCAGATACTCAGTTAATGGGAGCAAGATGGAAAATGCTATTGCCAAACCATATTTAAGAGTAATCAAGTTCTCTAAATTGAGCATAAGTCTGAAGCATGATCAGGTTAACAAAAAAGAAAAGACCAGCGTTATTTTGCCTCAATTGGAAACAGAGTGCGGGGAAATTTGTATTTTTTCCTCAGAGAGCAGGGTGACTTTATTCCTTCCATTAAGCCAGTTTTGTGCCAAACCTTAGCTGAAGCTTCAGATCTTTATTGATACCTCTTTCCCCATTGAGCTTATTTATCCCCTGTTTTGTGCCTGCCTTTCTCTGCCCCCTAGTTATTCCCTCACCTTTAATTTTGTGTTAATGTACATCAGTGTGATAGCTTCCCTTATATTAAATGGGTATTTCATAGAGCTTTATGGATTTAGAGACTTGATTAAAGATAAACTAAGAGCACTGGGTGTTATACACAGACAATGAGTCATGGGACACTACATCAAAAACTAATGATGTACTATATGGTGACTAACATAACATAATAAAAAATTAAAAAAAAAGATAAACTAAGGGTTGAATTTCCCTTAGATTGACCATGTAAGATGGCTGATCAGTCAGCAAATTCATTAGGTATCTAATATATGTCAACCATTAAAGGATGCAGCATTGTCAAAGGAAGAGCATAATTTTGTCTCAGACACAGAAACAGGGTGACGAAGGGGATGTCATCAGTTGGAAAATGTCGCAGTAAGACGCACACGTTGTGCTGCCGCTGTGGTGTAAGGCCTGCCACCTTCAGAATCCAACCTGGGGCAAATGTGGCCATCATGCCAAGTGGAAGAGAAAGCATCGCTGGAGTGCCAAGGCTAAAAGATGAAATACCACTGGAAGCGGCCGAATGAAGCACCTACATTTTGTATACTGCAGATTCCGGCATGGATCCTGTGACAGAACAACACCTCAACCCAGGAGGGCCGCTGGTGCAGCATCCAGTTCATCCTAAGGATTTCAGTGATTAGTCACAGAATACATGTTCTGGTTAAAAAAAAAAGAAAGGACAGAAGGAAGGGAGAGAGGGAGGGAGGGAGGGAGGGTAGGCAGGCATAATCATTATCCACATGGAGCTCACAGGTCCAGGTAGTGGATATACTGTGTGTACAGACTTTGGCATGACAAAACAATGAGGGAGTATGGAAGCAACTGAAAGAAGTCAGCATTTTTGCAGAGAAAACAAAGAATTGAATGCATAAGCCCAGAGATAAGGGCAAGATAATCTGAAGAATTCTAGTTGACCTCAGCATTTTGGACTTGATCCTGGAATTCTCCTTTCCTTCCTCCAACGAAGGATGGATTTTCCTTGAAGTTATCAAAAGCTGTTCACTCTTTTTGTGCACTGTATCCGTCTCCTTTAGCATACGAAAGACTTTGTTCCTGCAATCACATATGTGTTCTTTCTCCTGAATCATTGTTTTCATACTGGATTATACCTATAAAACCATAAATACTACATGAGAGATCCCATTTTACAAAATAAGCCGTTTATCACCAGTCCATCTTCCTGCCCCATTTCTCTGTACCCTGTGTAGAATATCTCATCCCCAAATTTGTCTATACTTCCTCATCCCTGTCTACACTTTCTCATCAATCCATCTTAACAGAATTCTATCCAGGTTTTGTCCGCATGCTACACTGAACCCACTTTGGCGAAGTAATCTATGACCGCCATCACCCGCGCTCCAGCTGATCCAGTAGCATACAGCCCTGCAGCTCACTCTTTAAATTTCTCAGTCGGAACTCTGCCATAAGTCCCCCAGTGTATTTCTAACTTTGCTGAATACATATCGGATTCTCTGAGTGGTTTCACTGAAGCTGTTGTCACTAGTCTTTCAGTGAGTTGAAGAGAGTATTGGTGCTCATAGCTTACCAACAGTTTTCTTTAATCCTTTTTAAATACTCCTTTACTCCTCAGCTCCTGAAGCTTTGATACTCTAGAGATGAGTAAAGGTTTCAGAGTGGTCTAACAGGTTTTCAGCCACTTACATTTGACATTCTGCAAGTTGTCTCACTTTGGAACATACAATCTCTGATGTTAACTGCTCACATAAGCTGAGATGAGAAAAATTTCATTTTTTTTATACCCATCTATCTTGAAATGAATCACAATTCTTCATTTAGGACAGAGAATCAGTGCACTTTGGGACTCTGAGTTCAAAATTTCTTTTTTTTTTTTTAATGATTTTTTATTATATTATGTTAGTCACCATACAGTACGTCCCCGGTTTCCGATGTAAGGCTCGATGATTCATTAGTTGTGTATAACACCCAGTGCACCATGCAATACGTGCCCTCCTTACTACCCATCACCGGCCTATCCCATTCCCCCACCCCCCTCCCCTCTGAGGTCCTCAGTTTGTTTCTCATAGTCCATAGTCTTTCATGTTTCATTCCCCCTTTTGATTACCCCCCCTTTCTTTATCCCTTTCTTCCCCTACTGATCATCCTAGTTCTTATGTTCCATAGATGAGAGAAATCATATGATAGTTGTCTTTCTCTGCTTGACTTATTTCACTTAGCATTATCTCCTCCAGTGCCATCCATGTTGCAGCAAATGTTGAGAACTCGTTCTTTCTGATAGCTGAGTAATATTCCATTGTATATATGGACCACAACTTCTTAATCCAGTCATCTGTTGAAGGGCATCTCGGCTCCTTCCACGATTTAGCTATTGTGGACATTGCTGCTATGAACATTGGGGTGCATATGGCCCTTCTCTTCACTACGTCTGTATCTCTGGGGTAAATACCCAGTAGTGCAATGGCTGGATCATAGGGTAGCTCAATTTTTAACTTTTTAAGGGACCTCCACACTGTTTTCCAGAGTGGCTGTACCAACTTGCATTCCCACCAACAATGTAGGAGGGATCCCCTTTCTCCACATCCTCTCCAACAATTGTTGTTTCTTGCCTTGTCTATTTTTGCCATTCTAACTGAGTTCAAAATTTCTTCTGTACCATGAAGTTGCTAGGTAGTTAGTAGTTGAGAAAGTGAGGCCACTTTTTTTCTTTTCTGGACAGAGGAGTTCCAAATAGAGGTCCACAGAGACCAGCATGCTTGCTTTACTCCAAGTCTCTTCACCCAAGTATAGTAAACCATGTGGATGAGAAAATAAGAAAAAAAAAAGATGGCTGTTCTGCTGTGTGCATGACAGAACCACTTCAGTCACATGGGTAAGCCTGTAATTGACTGAACTTCCCAAAGTATGTGCAAACCTGCTTTCTCTGGGAGAGCCAAGGCCCTCGTATGTTATCTTAGGAAAAAAGATATCTTGCAAAGTAAATTGTAAAAGCCTGAACATATTGAGAGGAATATAAAGATGAAAATAATAAATAAAAATGTGGAAGTTATATTTTACAATCAGGAAAAGGAAGAGAGATGGTATATGAGCTTAATGATTTTCAACTGTGTTTTTTGTTAATAGCAGAGCCCAATGTACATTGTAGTGTAATTTAACATTTATCTGATAATAGAAACAAACATATATGTGAAATTATATGGTAACATATTTTATATGTAAAAGTGTAATTATTTTACATGTTAGAAAATTAGTCTTATTTTTAAAAACACACCGTTTCTCAGTTCACATCTCATTTAATTTTTGTATCAGATGCACTTACTTTGAATATACTTTTATAATTTAATTACCTGTGATGACCATGGGCATCAATAAGACAGTACACCTTAAATAGATCATTTTATTTCTATACAGACTTCATACCCATATAGCTGAAAAGGCTATTCATACCAGTGACATTCTGACATGCTGAGGACATAACTCTTCCTATCCACCAATGCATCTAACCATATGGTATATTTCTGCTAATGAATAGCCACACTCATGCAAGTTCTGGTGCTGCCATTAATCTTTTTTGGATGAATTTAAAGAGAAAAGTGATAAAGAACTTGGTGAGGTATAGGGATGTAAATATGAGTGATAGATTAAGCAAGAGCAAAGGAAAGTTGAATGAGTATCTCGCAACACATCTTGGTTAATACTTTGCAATTAGTCAGGGATATTTGAACTTAACGTGTCCTGCACAAGGTGCTTTACGTCTGTTAGATCTTTACTGCTTTCTTTTTATTAACTGTCTTTCCCGTTAGATTGTTTTCTCTTTATCCTTGGTATCTAGTACCATGGAAAGAAAACATTTACAGTATAAACATAATAGTTTTAAACTATGTACTAAAAAATTATATATTCTCTTCCGTTAAGTCATTATCCAAAATAAAGTATCTTTCTTAGTTTTCCAGTAGTATACTGTGAAGCAACATTGCCTATATAATACTGTTGTTAAATAAAAAAATCACATCCGTAGATGTGAGGGAATACTGTTTAGGGAAGAGGACTCTCCAATTGCTTCTTGTCCAGTTGGTACTAAAGAAAAGTTTTGCTTTGAATTTTTAAGTTTAGAATGCATGGAGGACAATATGAGGGTTTGAAATTTCTAGCTGAACCCTAACCTTTAGGTGTTTGTCTTTGTTTATTCTTGGCAAAATGCAGTCCTGTTTCAGAGATAAAAAGGCTTCAATGGGCTATTAAAAATCTCCTTGAACTTCAAAGAGCCATTAAAGGGAACATTTCATGAGTTAAATACAAATGAACGAAACCATGTGGGTTACATTTCCTTTAAATTTTACATGCATTTAGAAATTAAGGAAAAATAGACACAAAATAAATTCTTGGTTTTCATTAGACTCTACATTGTGTGGTCAGTAATGCCATAACATGTCTATAATGAGTTTTAAAAGTTATATATATATGAAGCAGAAAAATACTTAATCACTAGATTAGAATTTAAAAAAAAACAAAACTTTACCATGATACAGATCCTCAGGGTCACCAAAAATTAGCCAGTAATTTTCTGACTGTACGTGACAGTGTACTATAAAATGCTACTAAATTAGATCCAGTCTCTGCTTTCTGGGATTTTATAGTAAGTCAGACACTGTGAGATGAGTTCATTTATTCACCCTAAAAAAGAAAACTAATACATACTAAAATATATACAGCATAATTTACAAAGTGCATTGTGCTTTTCAAGACTGCATATGTGGCTGAAGAAGGACTATAGACATGCCAAGTCAGAATCTCAGAGAGAGAGAGGGATATGGATGGGGGATTCGAGAGCTCTTTACTGTCACATCTGGAAAAGAAATTAAATTGTATGTGAAATTTATTTTTCAATGATGACAGGATAGTAGCTTGTCCAGCTACAGTTTGGAAGGACATTCTATCTGGTGCTGATAATCAGACCAACTGAGGACACATTTATTGAGTCCTGGCTGTTGTATTATGCTACTAGCAAACATTCCCGATGATTATAATTGCTGAGAACTCTGTTTTCAAGAGACATCTAATGGAGCACTGAATCTTGGAAAGAAATGGACAATCAGTTGTATTTTTCTTCTCTTTTACTTTTTTTTTTTTTTTGGCTCAAGTCATTTTAGGTTCTCCAAATTGAGATAGGAGACAAAAAATATGAAGAAGTTTCTAAAATGGCAGGAACCATGTTCCAGCAAACTCAGTGAAATGAGGCTCAAATATAAATGTGGCCAGCTACATTTGTTATGTTTACATTTGGCCACACTCCCCAGTCAATGTTTTCTTCTGGGTTATTGATACAGGTTTCCAGGATGGTTCTTGTTGACTCTACTTTTTCTCTCATTAGGAATCATATTCATAGTGTGATGCCAGACTGCCTACTGTGGGAGGCATTTTATTATAGCTACTGTAGTAATTCTTTAGAACTTCTCTGCTTGGCACTTAATGCCTTAATTCAAAATTCGGTCTCTCAGTTTTTGCAGGTATCAGTTAGAATTTTTTACTGTAGCTATATGTACAACACCTTATCAATTAAATTGGGAAGTCATACTTGCTTTTATATTGTCAGTCTCAATACAACCATGTTCCTATTTCTCCTGTATCATTTATCTAAAAGGGATACTATGCCCAGGACTAGGTGTTCTAAATACAAAGAATCCATAGTCACAATCTTGAATGTATTGGGTTCCCTCAGTCTGTCTTTTAGGAGCCCAGATTTAACTGGCATCCATCAACTTTGTCCTCCCCTCCCCCCGCCCAGAAAAACATAGGCAAACAATTACAGTTCTTTTTTCAAGCACATCAAACAAACTTGTTACCAGTGCCAAAAACTGATCTCTAAGGTTTGAAACTTTACCCAGATTCTGATCTCTCATTGAGAAGGACTGACATACCCAATTTAGACCCAGGCACAAAGCCTCTATTTTAAACAGCAGTGACAGTGTTTTGTTGTCAAAGACCCTATGGGTCTTTCACAGTTCCCAGCAACTAAACAACATGAAGTTTTGTAAAAAGAAATCTCGGTTAATTTATTTTGTTTCCCAGAAGACATCACTCTTGATTGACTCAGTGCTGGTTTGTGGAAATGGAAGTTGTTTGTTACCTCTGGTTCTGAGTTAAATATTTTCTTCCCAGAGAAACCTTCAACTCAGTTTGAATACCTTTTTATTGCACTGAGGTTTAAAAAGGGCATGACAAAGAGCAAGCCGACTTTGGTACAGTCTTTCTTGTATTCTTTTTCAGAGCATTTTTTTTTTAAAGGTTTTATTTATTTATTTGACAGAGATAGAGACAGCCAGCGAGAGAGGGAACACAAGCAGGGGGAGTGGGAGAGGAAGAAGCAGGCTCATAGCAGAGGAGCCTGATGTGGGGCTCGATCCCAGAACGCCGGGATCACGCCCTGAGCCGAAGGCAGACGCTTAACCGCTGTGCCACCCAGGCGCCCCTTCAGAGCATTTTTGATAGCACATAACTATTTACTGTAAGCTCACAGGGGTATCTCTTGAAACCCAATGGAAAAAAGCACAGCTGGGCTGTCGTAGGATAAGAAATGCCTGCTGGAAAGTTGTCAGGAATCAAGGAAATTACTCTTGAATTAGTCTAAGACTTTTGTAGTGCTTAAAAGCTTGGAATCTGGAACCAGACTGCTTGAGTTCAAGTCCCAATTCCTCCATTTGTTTGCAGTGCACTTTCGATATGCATAATTTCTCCCTCTTATTTCTTCACCTATAAAACAGCGATAATAATATTTCCTGTTACAGAGGATTGTTGTAAGAGCTAAAAAATACAAAGTGCTTATAGTACCTGGCACATAAAAACACATTCAATAAAAATTAACCACACTAAGAATCTATTGATAATGTGACATTTATTATATTACCCGTGGGCAATTATTTCTTCAATACTTGTCTTTAGAGAAAGCTATTTCTTAACATAAAATATTAACAAATTGACTCAGTTAAAAAAAGGGGGGGGGAGCAGTTATATAAATTGTAAGAGTAACATCAAATAAAATAGCTCAATGATACAAAATATCCATGAAATAACATTCATATAATATTAAACCCATTGGGGGCCCCTGGCTGGCTCAGATGGTGAAGCATGTGATCCTTGACCTCGGGGTAATGAGTTCAAGCCCCATGTTGGGTATAAAGCTTGCTTAATATCAAACCCATTTAAATTGGTGGTTTTTCTTGTGTTGCGCAAGAATTCTCCGTGAAGTCTGTTTCTGTGACTTTAGTATCAACTACAGCTCACCAAGATGTTCTTTGTCCTTTTTGAAAGTAACAAAATGGTTATACAAAGGAAAAACTGTTACACGCAATAATAACATTTGGTAAGTAATAGAGAAAAAACATTTTACATTGAGAAATCCATTGATTTTATGTATGCATTTTAACCTACATATACTGCCTCTTGGAAAATAGACGCTGTTGTACACAGCTGCTGGGAGTATGAGTTGTCTGTTAAATCTACAGCATCATCCCCACCTATTTCTTTCTTTCTTTTCTTTTCTTTTTTTTTTCTTTCTTTCTTTTTTTTTTTTTTTTCCTAGCAGAGCTTGTTTCCTACTCTAAAAGCTGAAAATATCAGCTGCTCGTTTGGGTTTTTTTTAGCAATTTGTATGAGGACAAATGGGCATACAAACTAGTACAGACAAATGGAACCTGAGAGGATGTCTGGGATTTGGTTTATTCCTTTCTAGCAGAAAAGAACTCCTAGAGGGAGAATATTCTCCACTTCTGTATGATGTTTTTGATTGTGGCACCATCTTGGACCATAGGGGACAAGCTCAGAATGGCTTGCATTCAGATTTTGTGTTCTATGAAGAGAATATATCTGTCTTTTCAGCAACTTTTACTTCGGTTGTCTTATTTGAAGCTGTAAGCACTCGGATTCATAAAGTTTATCAGAAAATGGATCAAATGTTAGAAACAAAACAACTTCCAGTTATGTTTGTAACTGCTCCTTACAGAGCAAAAGTGGAAATGTGGAGGAGCATGAAGGTGACAGGGGGCCGGAAAAAAGGGAACATAGCCATTTTCTGTAGCTGTGCATTGCTCTGCTTGAGCAACAGCATTCCTGCCTTGTGTGGTTTAAGAACATATGGCTTTAATCATACCATCAAATATAATTTCTGTGCATAACAAATGCTAATATAATTTACTGAATGAATGCGGAATTCAAGAAAAAAGCTTCTCAATGAACAATGATAACACTGAGTTTTAGTTTCTTTTATATCTTTGTTGATTTTATCTATTTCAGATGTCAACACCTCTTTGTCATTTGGAGCCCTAAATATAGCGATCATTCAGAACAGACTCACAGTATTGGTCTCTCCTAAGATATCCAGTAACCAGTGCTTGACTTATGAAAATCCTATTCATCTCTGATTCTATGAAACCCCTGTGGAAATCCTCCTGCCTTATAAACTCAGTATGTTTACCTTCCAAGCAAAATTCATTCATAAAGACTTCAAATTCTATACTCTGACATAATCCAAACAATTTAATTTTTCTCTCAATTAGGTCATATTACCAACTGATAAATTGCTGAGGTATTTGTATGTAACAGATAAATTAATTGTAGAATTTACAAAGAGGGAGATAAGCAAAGATTTCTGTTAGCAATGGCTAGACAGTTCTCATCAATCAGAAAGCTAAATAAGGGGCACCTGGGTGGCTCAGTTGGTTAACTATCTGACTCTTGATTTTGGCTCAGGTCATGATCTTGGGTCCCGAGATCGAGCCCTGCATTGGGCTCCATGTTCAGCAGGGAGTCTGCTTGAGATTCTCTCTTTCCCTCTCCCTTTGCCCTTCCCCTCCATTTCCCCCTTCTCTCTCTCTTTCAAATAAATAGATAAATCTTAAAAAAAAAATACTGGTTAAAATAATTAATTTACCAAAGTATGAATCACTTCTCTAGCTCTAATTTTCTGTACTACTAACATTCATTTTCAATGAAATCAGTAGTATGATCCTGAAAGTGGGAAATTCTGTGTAAACCATTATCCCAAAATATGTGATTTTAAAATTTATGAGCATTAAAGATTATTGACTTCTTTATTTTGCAATTACATCTATGGCTAAATCAGAGTTTGTAGATATATTTACCATCATACTTACTATTTTATGGAGTTTGAGATAATTTTTTTAAAACCTTGTAAAATCTTAATGAAATTGGAACCATTTTATTTGCAATAGAAATGACATCTAAGAAATTATGGAACTTCACAAATATTTAGGACTTCATTTGCAGAATTAACTTGAAATATTTAATCAAACAAGTAAATTCTTTATTAAACATTAAATTCTATGTGGAACATACAAAATATTTCATTCTATTTGCTGTTTATAATGATCAATATCGAAGTTTAAGGCAAAAGATATATTAATTAGTAGCGAATCCATATTATGTCTTCATGAGGAATGGAAGTATATATGTGTAGCAGATTTGGTAGATTCCCTGTAATGTAAGGACACTGAAATTGTACATTGTCTCAGGAAGGTACCAGAGGATGAAAGAGTTTCTGTCAAGGAAAAAGGGCAAAGTGAGAGCAGCCTCTGATCTCTTCAGCAAGCCATGGTTGTATCTGAGGGAAAAAAATCACAAGTTCAACACCAAAAGCATTAAATAATAATGTAAATTTCTTTGAATGATTCCTGGGCTTATGGGGGGGGCAGTCATCATTACATATAATAACCAAAGCTTCCTCAAAACTCTCCTGGAGCATGTGTTGCTTGATATAAGTTTTATTCCCGAAAGCAAATGATATCCATCTTGTTCTTATTCTTCCCTTCCACCCAAACTTCTTTCTTCACAAGCCCTACCAAGCTCCCCTTTTTTTCACTCCCCCAGTTTCTCCTTCTGCTTTCCTATCCTACCAAGCAAAAAGTGGCTCAGCCATGAGCCCTGTTAAGATGGTGTTTTTCCTTTAACATGGCTCTTGGAGGAGTGTGCATATGTTGGGGTGTGGGGGAGAGTCTCAATTCTTCCTGCTGCATATAATATACAGGTCTGTGACAGTGTATTTGTTGCTTCTATCCTATATGCCTAGTGCTCAGCAATGGGGATCCACAAATATATGCATATATATGTATACACATAAATTACACAAACACACAAATATATATAATGTGCATATATTATATAATTTCCTTATTTCATATCATATGGTACTAACTTTTTTTACAATTAGGGCTGTTACTCAAACCCAGATTATACATTTCCTTATGTGACTTCGCTTCCCTCTCAAGGATATTTGGTAAGATTTTTAGTAATTTCATTGCTCTTACACCTGACACACTCACGATTACTCTTTGCTTTGCCTGGTTTCACCTTGTTTCTGTTTCCTGGGCTCCACAATGGTCACCTCACGATAAGCCTCACAAAGAGACTTAGATGCAAAGGTATAAAATTCCAGAAGGAATGTATTTAAATAATATTCCAAACAAGTGAGCCCCCATTCTCATCGTCAGCTATTCTCCATTTTATTAAGCTTTGTTCATAGTTCAGGATGAGCTTCGTGTCACATCTATTCTTCACTGACAGGAGCTCTGGACTACACATCTCTACTGTCATCTCAGTCCATTTGTGCAACTAGTTCAACTTTCCACTCATGTCAACATGTCCCAGTGGCGTAAACAGTCAAACTTAGTTGTCCCACATTTTCCCACTCGATTTTAATTATACCTCCCTCTGCTGGAACATAACATTCCTTCTGGTCCTGTTCTTAGTAAGAATAAAGAATAATTAATAATTGGTCATATTTCAATCATTTCCCCTTTATCTGGAAGTCATCATATATTCATTTTCTCCATGCTATTTGATTTTATTGCAAACCCTCCCTGACATTTTAAGAATACCACAGCTAATAAATAACTAATTAATATTCAGTGTATTATTACATTGTGATTTATTGCCTTCACTTTCAATTTTATCTGTTTTTTTTAAAGACTCAACATAGAACTTTCCAAAATGTATTTAATTTAAAACATTGTTCATATTCATGGACATTTAACCAAAGTTTTCACTCATTCTGAAATACCCTCAGATATCTCTAAGGAGTGTGTCATCATGGGATGTTTTTCCACTTCCATATACAAAGCAGTAGTGTCTGGCAGAGAAACCACAATAGAATAAAGCTTTGTTTCGTTTAACCAACAGGCTCTCTCAATTTCAACAGGTTTTTTTTTGTTTTTTTTTTTTTGTTGTTGTTGTTGTTTAATATCACTCATCTACTCCGAATAGAAACATTATGAAAGTATGATATTCACTCTCCTTTGGCTCCAAATTTCTAAGTAATTTTTAAGCATGCATCAGTCCATGGAATAACCAGAAAGAAATGTCTTTTAGTTATGTATCAGTGAAAATACTTGACTAAAAATTCATAAGTGCATTTGTACAGAGCCATATCTAATTATGGTGTTTATGTCACAAAGATCGGGTAATACTGCTAATGATTATAATTATTTTTAGGTCTTTTCCATCATTAGCCTTAATGCACTTGAGTGGTACATGGATCTTAGTATGGGTAAGCAGTTCAAATGAGTATTGTTTTATGACAACATTGCCTAGGGTAAGTGAGTTTCCTTTTCTAAATAATTTTCTTTCAGTTCTAAGGGGGAAGGAACTCATTAGTAGTCATGGAACATACACTGTCAGGCCATTTCCATTTCCTGGAGATAGAAAAAGGCCTTTAAAAAGCCATTATGGGTAATGGTAGACGAGCATCCAGAGAATGATGTCTCACAATCTGTAGGAGCATGGGAGGGAAGGAGCACCAAAACAATCAGGAATTGTTTAAGACAGCTTTCTTGTTGGGGGGAGAAAAAAGTATGGTCTACAGTGTCTGATGAGCTACGCCCTTACCTTTCTGGTGTTAAGATTCCGCTGCCTCTGCTATACACTCACCGTTCATTCTATAAATGTATTCCAGTTGGGGACTGCAAATAATTCTTGTCGTGTGAATTGTCCATCTGTTCTTCCACAAAAAGGCTTCTTTTGAAATATAAGAAAAATCAAAACCTTTTTTGAATAATGTTACGACACAGAACTTCGAAAATGAAACTCTCTTAGTTCCTTTCTTCTTTTGTTTCCCCTTTCTTCCCTTCTTTCCTGTCAATCATCTGTTGGTCTATAACATATATCCAACATTTTGTTATATTATAGCATGCAATTCAGTTAGATTAAATAGACATGTACTGAGTATTATGTATAGGGAATTTACCACTTTTTAAATTTTATTTTAAGTAAGTTCTATGCCCAATGTGGGTCTTGAACTCACAACCCCAAGATCAAGAGTTGTGTGCTACCAACTGAGCAAGCCAGACATCCTGGGAATTTTCTACTTTTTAGACGTTTAACCGACAGAGCCACACCGGCATGCCCCCACATTTTAAAGCCAAGCTCGTAGAGTTCACAATGTTCTACCTTAGTATTATTGAAAAAAACTGTCAAGAATCCTAGACTGAGAGTGAAAAAGTTGATGTTCTACTTCAATTTCTTCTCCTTTTAATTCAGACTACCTTTGCAAACAGCCACATGACTCCTAGCATGTTCCCGTATGAAGCAAAAATGGAATATTTTTTTCATCTCTCTTAAGATGAAAAAACTGAGATATCTTTGTTTAAATACCTTAACTTGGGTCATAATGTTGTTATTCTTCATGCTGATCTAGTCTTAGGCTTTGTTTTGTTCTTTTCATTTACTCACCCAATCACCTGCCTATCGAAACTCCCTATTTTCCAGAACTGGTTATCCATCCATATTTATTCCAGAAACACGGTTGTTATCTATGTCCCTATTCAAGGCAGCTGATAGTTTCTCCCAGTAACTAAAGTTACTATGGAACCCTAAGTCTTGTTGAAAACAGGAGTCATACCTTAAAATATAAAATATTCAGGACACCAGAGCACTGAAAATTATGCAACAAATGCAACATGGCCAAAAGATTCAAGGCAGATGTTGTAATTAAATATAACACAAAATTGGACAATATGTTCAACTGAAACAGAATTATTAATAGAAATGCAGCGTACTAGGTTGGGCCTCTGGGGTGATGCAATTATTGCAGTTTTTGGGCGGCTAAGACAAAAGAGGAAAGATTTCTTTCACTACTTAGTTTCTGCCAAAAGAAAGCCTATTACATGTTTCTTGAATATTTCATTTTTTTCTCTAATTTTGAGCATTATTTTTTATATCTTATTATGTAAAGCTGTTTGAAAAGAATAGCATAATGGTATTTCAATCCTGTAGCTTCCACCTTCAGATATGTTCACTCCTTCTTACATTTGCTCTTAGCATTCTTATTTAATCCCCTGTCATTTCTTTTCTGGATAATGCAATAGCCTCCTTCCTACCTGATTGCCCACTTACCTCTATTTGTACCTCTATTGTGACAGATCCCCCAGCATGATCCTGTTAAAGCATATGTCCGATCAGGTCATTTCTCCCCTGGAAACTGCCAAAAGCTCCCCTATTTCACTCAGAGTTAAAGCAAATACTTTGAAATGGCCTATAATGTCCTATGTGATCTTCAGGAAAAAGGAAAATAATTATAAAAGGATGCTTTGGGATGCAAGAATGAAAAACAAATTGAATGTTTGTAAATCAGTGAAATATTGTCTATATAAAACAATAATGCCCAATTTGTTATAATTTAAAATTAGAACATAACTCAAATAATGGACAATAAGATAGCATGTTGAGGAAGGAATGATCAGAATTAAAGTTTATTAAAGCCCTTCTATTTTGAGTGGGAGGAGTTAGGATATGATCAAACCTGGACTGTATTATTGCTATCAAACAGCATTACAATAGAGCTTTACCTTAAGTTTATAATAATAATTAAGAATTACACTGTTACATTATTGTATAATCCATTTAGATGGATTAAAACCTCATGGGAAAGGCAAAAATAGAAAAAAATATTTGTAAGAACCTATAGGAAGATATTTTCAGGGCTTGGACTAGAAAAGGGTTTTGGAAACAAAACAGAAAAATAATAACCATGAAAGAAAAGACTGATGAACTACATGGTTAAATTAAGAACTTCCATTTCTCAGAGGGCACTATAAAACAGTAAAACGATAAGCCAGAAACTAGGAAATAGATGACTGTCCAGAAATAATTCATACCAGTCACTAGACAAACGTACAGAATTCATGAACAGGCGGGATGTTGATAGTGGGGGAGGTTGTGCAGGAGCAAGGAGTATATGGGAAATCTTGGTACTTTCTGCTCCGTTTTGCTGTGAACCTCAAAATGCTCTAAAAAGTAAAATCTATTAAAAAAAGCATGAACAAGCATTTCACTGAGGAGGAAACAACAAAGACCTTAAACAGGAAAATTGCTCACTTTTGATAATGATTATAAATGTATAAATTCAGATTGCAAATTAGTCACCATTTCCATTTATACTCAGTAGATTGGCAAAAATTATATCTGATGATGCCAAGTGCTGGCGTGCATGGGAATCAATAGAACTGTTTTATACAGCTGGTAAGTATGTTTATTGTACAACCACTTTGAAAGATCATTTGACATGGCCTTGTAAAAATGAATACGTGCATTTTCCAGTAGTTTACTCTTTTACAGATGTGCTCATATACAGTTATTTAGATGTTCTCTATAATAGCTAAAACAACTCAAGTCCTTGGAAAAGACAATATATAAACAAACTGTGGCATATAAACAATGGAGCATTATACAGACATTTTTGGAATTATTAAATGGAAATAAATGAACTATAATTATATGGAACAACATAGAATAATATCAAAAAACACTTGAAAAGATATCATGAATTACAGCAGTAAGATAACATTTTTCTCTCTCAAAAGAAAAGTCTAACAGTATATAGGTTGTCTCTACATACATAAAGTGATAAGATCATTTCAACAAAGGAAAAGGAAAGAAATAATTAGCCTAAAATTCCGAATGGTGATGGAATCTGAAGGTGAAACAGTGGGATGGAATGAGGATGTACACACAGGTGGATTTAAGGGATTGGCAATGGTCTAGACCCAAAGTTGAGTGGTGGTGATATAAGGTAAGTCCTTTATTATCGATTTCCAGCTTCTGTGACTATTATATATTTTCTCTTTGTTTAGGAATTCTATTTAGTATGGGTGCCTTTTCACAATATCCGTTTATTGCAGCAATCAATTATCAGTAAAACATATCAAGTGTTTATGAAGTTTTGGGGAATGGCAGATTTATAGAACACACTAGTCACCTTGCAGTTTTACCTCGTAAAGATCATAGAGACTTAACAATTAGTTGAATAAACGAGGGATTTCTCTCTCAAAAGTTTAAATCCGAGCTGAACAAAATTCTACCCTAAAACCTATTGTGTATCAATATAGGAATAAAAGTCAGAATCAGTGCATTGTCTTCTCAACAGTAGTATTTCTGGAAAAATATATAACAGTGATCAGGAGAAACTCTTGTTTAGAAGTACACAAAACATTCAAGGCCTTAATTCAGACTTTGAGCCATTTTACTCCAGTGATGAGAGTCAGTGCTGAATTGGGTACCACGTGGGATTTTGGTTCATTTTATCACAGACTCTCATGTGTACTCTGTCTTGCAGTGTCTTCCCTTCTTTTGGCCCAGATATGCTAAAAGCTGTAGGATTCAACTACAGTTTACATATTTATGAGGACAGTAGATTTTATGTGACAGTGGCTATTCTCATGTCAACTCTGCGCAGGCTAGCTTTTCCAGGAGAATATTGTAGATTAGAAAATAGCTAAGCTCATAAGAGGTGCTCTCAGTGTGCCAGGAATTAAAACTAAGACAATTTGAGCTAAGTCAACTGCAGTAGGCTTTTATAAATACACTATATGTGTATCACTCTATCAACATTCTAAGACACTTTGCCAAGACACTGGAGCACTCTTTTATCATCATTAAAAAGTACTTGAACTTGATTCAAAGCTGAGCTGATGTGCATTCTACCATAGTACTTGCAGTATTTATTTTTACAAAGCTTGCCAAATGAATGAATGAATTTTGAAAAATAGCTGAAAATAGTAAGTCTGTACTTCCTTTGAACGGTAGGAAATGTACTCCTCACATACAGAGGTAAAATGTGTCCCTCTTGCCCTGGACCTGAAATTACTGATTTTATATAATTTCATTTCAGGAGAACACCCTGCTGGCCAGGGTGGAGAAACAATTTTGAAACTGCATAGCAACTTTGAGTTATAAAAAAACTTAAGTGTTTTCTACAAAAGGCACCTGATCAGAGTGTAGAAAATGTCATTCGAATAGGTTGAGCTACCCTCCCTCCTCTTCTGTGGGCGTGTGGGCACTTGTGTAAGCTGTAGACCTGTGTAACTGGGCGTGGAGCTGCCTATT
Organism: Ursus arctos; assembly: GCF_023065955.2. Lineage (NCBI taxonomy): Eukaryota > Metazoa > Chordata > Mammalia > Carnivora > Ursidae > Ursus > Ursus arctos. Next base: position 26,203,854 of record NW_026622985.1, on the reverse strand, counting down.
CAGGCGGTTCTTCCTTCTCGACAGAGCCAGTGCTAGGGATACAGAGAAGTGTTAAGCCTACAGCAAATACAACAGCTTTACTGAAGTAAAATAAAAACTCATGGATTAAAACCTTGTTAATTTAGAGCTTGTCATATCATAGGTATTGAATGTAAATCAGGCAGAGCCATCTTGCCCTGACATAGAAGCGCAAGTATTTGAAGAATCCATAAGCACTAACAACCACAAAACAAAAAACTAACAAAAAAAAATCAGTAATAGTTTTTTCCAAAGAAAAATGGAAAAAAAAGAAAACATGCAGAATCCTGAAATATATACTAATTCCCGAATTTTTTTAAGATTTATTTATTTATTTACTTGAGAGAGAGAGAGAGAGCTAAAGCAGGTGGAAGGGTAGAGACAGAGGAGAAACAGACTCCCCACCGAGCAGGGACCCGATGCGGGACTTGATCCCAGGACCCCAGGATCATGACCTGAGCCAAATGAAGACGCTTAACCGACTGAGCTACCCAGGCACTCTAATTCCCGAATGCTTTTATTATAAAGAAAGATACTTGCTTTCTGTAATTGTCTTAATTTGTGTCACAGCTATTAGATTCATGTCTGGAACATGAATCTTTTTTCTTCCTCTCTGTATAATCAAGGGTAAATGGCCTTTAGATGTGTGTGTCAACATTGCACCTAAGAAGACACTAAGCAGCTCAGACTCCAGACTCTTGTCACTTCCTTTTGTCCCTTTTTTTCTTCTTCCCAAAGATCTTCTTTCTCAAGACACATTAAAGCTTTCTTGCATTAAGAGCACCAGGTAGCACTTCCAGATTATGTCTGGGGACCATTTTAAACAGCAAAACCACCAAGGAAAAGCACAGAAATGCAGGGGGGTAAAGTGGCAATAACTAGACCATGAAAAGGACACTTGTTTAAAGAAAAAGGTCTGAAAAAGAAGAAAGAGCATGGCCTCATTCAACCTCATCTGGGAACATGCGCATTGGGCTACCCAAATTTACAATCTGCAAATGACTGCAAAGGTACACCCCTAGTATTAATTGTGGGTTATATATAAATAACTTTTAGTAAGTAGGTAAATTTTCAAATACCAAATCCTTGAATAACGGTGATCAACTATATTTATCCTAATTCCACTGCTTAGAGTCACACGGAGCAAGCCTATATCCTTCTTGTGAACTGGCCTTCCCTGTGTGTGAAGATAAAGTGGTAGCTAACATTTATTTAGCATTTGACAGGTGCCAACCCCCTTTTCAGAGGACTTGTATTTATTCATTGTTTCCTTACAGCAGTTGTATGGAGTAGAAATGTCATGATCATCATCTCGATTTTTAAAAGAAGCAACAAGAACAGAGAGGTTCCATTATTTGGTCAAGTTACACAGTCAGCAAGTGGCGTAGGTGGAATTAAATGCAGGCCTGTCCAGTTAAGCACTGTGCTGTGCCGTTGACACAGCAGCCGCCCCCGCTCTCCCCACTGCCAAAATGTCCTGAACATGCCCAGTGGCTTGGTCTCAAGTAATCTGTACTTTGATAGTTAGGCTTTATCTCTGTGCCAAGTTAAAGTGCAGAAAATCTTGTGTTTATGTAATATGATCTTGTCTCCTTGGGGGAATTCTTTTCACAGTATTTTGCCCTGGGCTTATACCGTGTGGTACACTGTAAGTAGAATATGGCACTTGTTGCCTTATTTTTTGGAGAGATGTTGTTGAGGATATTATTTTCAATATTCTTGTTCCCAACATAAAGAGCCATGGGAGTCATTTCTCTCAGGCCTGCTGCCATGAAGAGCCTAAGTAACTTGCATGTATCTTTTTTTTTTTTTTTTCTTTTGGGGTAATGTGAGTCAGATTAATAACCACATTTTCTAAATGGATGCCAGGAAACCCTAGAATTCTAAAGACTGTGTATCCATAACCTACACAGTCATTGAAACTTGCAATACTGTGTAATCAGTACCTGTCTTAATTCTCCTGTTCCTTTCGACATTTTATTCTATTGGATTTCAACCTCTTACATGTATCTGTATAAGCTACCTGAAAACAACTGTGGGATGAAACAGGGGGAAGTTATATAAAGAAATAAATCCATAAATCATTTTGATTTACAGTCTACCTCATTTTCCCTGTCACTGTCTTCTCATACATTCTAGCTTGTGTACACAACTTTGAAAGTGGCATCCAGAACTGAATGTGAAATTCCAGATGTGCTCTAGCCAACATTCCCAGCCTTATTCCCATTCGCTTTGATCTACTTTTAGTTAGAAGATATCATATACTCTGTGTCTAAGTTATCTTAATTCACTTTTTATGGGACTCTAATATTTTATTAAAAATATAAGGATATTTTTAGTAAATTCCTGTTTAGATAAGCATTTTCTTTTTTCTTCTTTTTGTTATTTAATGTTTTTATTGAAGTATAATTAACCATAAAGTGTTGTATTTGTTTGAGACATACAATATAATGATTCAACTATTCTATACATTTTTAGTGCTAATCAAGATAAGTCTACTCTTAATGCCCTCTATCTATATCACCCATCCTCCCATCCACCTTGCTTCTGGAAACCACCAGTTTGTTCTTTGTATTTAAGAGGTGTTGTTTTGTTTTGTTTTTCTTCTTCTTCTCTTACTCTCTACCTTTGTGGTTTGATGGCTTTCTTTATGATATGCTCGGATTCCTTTCTCTTTATTTTTGTGTATCTATTACCATTATATTTGGTTTTTGGTTACCATTAGGTTCATGTATAACATCTTATGCCTATAGTCATATTGGTCAATCTAGTTTGAATACATTCTAAAGCACTAAATTCTTACTCCCCTTCCCATGTCTTATGTATATGATATCATACTTTACATTCTTTTGTTCTGTGAATCCCTTGACTGATTTTTATAGATATAATTGATTTTACTGCTTTTGTGCTCTAACCTCTGTACTGGTTTTATAAGTGATTAATCTATTTTTATTATGTTTGTATTTGTGAAATTTTTCCTTTCATAATTTCTTACTTCTCATTATGGTCTTTTCTTTCCCTTTAAGATTTCTCGTAGGACTATTTAGTGGTGGCGAACTCCTTTAACTTTGTTTGTCTGGGCAAGTCTTTATCTGTCCTTCTATTCTGAATTATACTCTTACTATAGAATTTTTGATCACAAGTTATTTTCCTGTTAGTACTTTGAATATATTATGCCACTGTCTTCTGGCCTCCAAAGTTTCCGCTGCAAAATCAGTTGATAGGCTTATGGGGTTTCCCTTGTAACTGTTTTTTCTTCTGCTGCTGCTTTAAAAATTCTCTCTGTATCATTACTTTTGGTCATTTTAGTTATTGTGTGTCTTGGTGTGGACCTCCTTGCATTGTATTTGTTGCGGGCTTCCTGTGTTTCCTTGTTCTCAATGTCTGTTTCCCCCTCAGATTAGGGAAGTTTTCAACTGTTGAGTTTCCTTAACCTATTCTCATTTTTTATTATTCTTTTTGCTGTTCATTGTAGTTGCTTTCCATTAGTCTGTCTCCCAGCTCACTGATCTGTTCTTCTGTTGCCTCTAATCTGTTATTGATTTCCTCTAGTGTATTTTTAATTTCATTTACTGAGTTCTTCATCTCTAATTCTTTCTTTTTTATATTTTCTATCTCTTTGCTGAGTCTTGCTAATATCCTCCACTGTTAAGACCAGTGAGTATCTCTCTGATGATTACTTTGAATTCACCATCAAGCATGTTACTTAATTCCAAATTATTTAGCTCTTTTGCTGTGGTTTTGTCCTGTTCTTTCATTTGGGACATACTCCTCTGTCTCCTCATTTTGTCTATAAGTACATTTAAAAAAAAAATAAAACCTTATTTTAATATCATATGTCCTTGTTTCTACAATCAGTTAAGTTATAGTTAAGCTCGGCAACTTATTTTTAAATCTTACGCAGATAAATCTAGGGCCAAAATGACTACATTTCCTAAGAGTGAATAGATGAACATATATGGGTGTGAGCAGTGTTATACTGCACAGATTATGCTCCAAGGTAAGCAAGAGCTCTTAGCTTTGTAAGTGTTGTCAACCTAGCAACACCATCACATCTATTTAATTCTAGAAATTCATGCTAATCATGATTAAAGAATATTATTTTTGTTACCATTTTTTGGTTATTTACTATGGGTTATAGACTGGCATCAAATTTTTTTAAACAAAATTAAACATGATAGGGTTGAGAAGCTGAAATTCCCCTATGAGCTTGTATATATCAGAACTTTAAAAATAATTCTTAAAAAGTCATAAAGGAGCAAGCAAGAAGAGAGAATACACTGCTACCTGTCTTCTAGGAGGGATGAGTTAAGCATGTGGTAAAGTAAAATATGGTTCGATTTCTATATGTTAACTTTTTTTTTATTAAGGATAATGTATATTCTATGTCGAGACTTCTAAAAACTTTTAAATATTGTGTTAAGAAAAATGGTTTTTGGGGTGCCTGGGTGGCTTAGTCAGTTAAGTGTCTACCTTCAGCTTAGGTCATGATCCCAGGGTCTTGGGATCAAGCCCTGCCTTGGACTTCCTTTTTAGTGAGGAGTCTGCCTATCCCTTTCCCTCTGCTCCTCCTCCTGCTTGTGTTCTCTCTCACTCACACTCTCTCTGTCAAATAAATTTAAAAAAGAAAAAAAGAACAGAAAAATGGTTTCTGTTTGTTTTCCACCAGAGAATAATCCACATTTTATTTCCATGACTAAAGATATGATATTAAATATAGTTAAAGAGTAGATTATGGATTGACTTTTTTTAACTTTGATAAGTGCATTTTGCAGGAGATAGGTAAGTAGATGGGTAGTTAGATAGAAAGAAGATAGAAGATTATGTATATGTGTCTAATCATTAATATGAAAAGCAGAATCATCACTATTCCAGAGAATCAAGAGGGCAGGCCTGACTAAAGGTAATTCAAAATGAAGATATAGATTGCATTTTTCCAAGAATTTGCTGAATTTTAAACATTAAATTTAAGATTTTTACCAAGACAGTGCTGAATTTTAAGTACTCAAATTGAAGCAGGGAAAGTAGGGGGGTAACTAAACTTATTTAAAATGATAAGAAAAACTGCATTATAATGATTAATATATATTACTCTATAGAATAGATTATTACAGACTAGTATTGAACAATTCACTTGGTAGAAGATATACATTTTGCTACCCAGTAGTTCTGACATTTGTAAATGTAGCCATATATATTAGTTTTTAACGCTTCCACAAAAGGAAAAAGTGTTTCCTTGACTTAATTATATCAATGAATGAAATAACAGACTTTTCCTTAGGTATTTATATTCTTTTAGGTTGTTCAAAAAGCTTAATGTTTTAAAGGTAATACAGGTACTTTTTGATGTATGGCTTTTTTTCTTGGCAGGAATTCCTTGAAATAAAGTAAAATTCATCATGTTCAACTTGTGGCAAACTTCAGGAAAACATTGCTCCTTCTAAGTACTGGAAACGAGTTTATTGGCAAAACTGTAGGAAATACAAGTTCTACTGCAAAAATATTTTTATTGGAGAAAATATATTTATGTATAGTCTATCCGGAGTCTAAAGTCATCTAAATTAAATATAAAGAAACTTAGTCTCTCTTTAGCAAATTCTCTGATTGTAGATAATTCCAGTTCTAAAAGTCAGCAGCAAAGAACTTTATCATGAAAGCAACTTTTTAATTTCTATACAAAGGACTGTATGTTAAAAACCACTTAACATGAGACTTTAAGGCATCTAACATTTTTATGAACAAGATCTAAATATGATGGTATTTTTCTGTGTTGTGACATAAACATTATTGGCATTTGGAAATAAATAAAAGAGAAATCACCAAATTAAAAAAAAAAAACACAAAATCTTATTCCGTCCTTTATTTTACTCATTGGAGGCATAATATTTAAAATCATTAATGGTAATGTCCATTCAAAATTAATTGATCACTACTCTGTGCTACACACTGCTTTAGGCACTTGTGATAAGTAATTGAATCTAGAACTCTTAGATCCTGTTTGCCTTCTCTTTGTCCTGACTCGCTTATATTCTTTCTATTTTTCTATCTTACTTTCTTTTGCATATATTTGCTCTTATTCTCAGTTTATTTTTTCCAGTGATTGCATGGTTTTTATTATTTTAGTCGTTAATCTAGACCTGTGCTATATCTGATAGGGTGGCCACTAGCCATAGATGACTGTTAAATTTAACTTAAATTAAATTTAAAATTAAGTTCCTCAATCTCACTAGCCACATTTTAGTAGAGCCAATAGGATTTTATGATGGATTGGATGAGAGATGAAGAGAAAAGAAGCCATCAGTGAGCATTCTAAGGCCTTTGTCCTGAGTACTGCTATGGGTTGATTTGCTAACAGTTGAGACGAGAAGGACCGTGTATGGAGGTTAGTAATTGCATTTGTACATATTAAATTGAAGGTATCTGTTTGACCTCTAGGTGAAGAAATTGGGTGTAGGGGGTGAGGAGGAGTGGGCATTTGGCTATACAAGTCAGCCATTCAAGAGAAAGGTTTGGTTGAAGATTTTAATTTGGAAGTTAATAGCATACAGATGATAGTAAAGCCTGGATGAGATCACTAAAATGACAAGTGTAGACAGAGAAGAAGAGATGAAGGACTGAGACTTCAGACATGCCAAAATAAAGACATCAGGTAGAAGCTGAAGAAAGGGTGTATGTAGGAGAGTGGTGTCCTGGAAGCCAAGTGAAGGGTGTGTATCAAACAGGCAAAAGTAAACAATTTTGCCAAATACTTTGATAAGTCAAGTATGATGAGAACTGGAAATTAATCATTGGATTTAGCAGCCTAGATGCAACTGACAGAAGCAGTTTCTGAGAAAAATAAGAGTGAAAGCTTGATTAGAGGGTATTTAGGAATGTATTGGAAAGAGAGTTTCGAAATAGACTTTATATGTGACTTTTTGAAGATTTTTGCTACAAATGGGATAGTAGGTAGCAGGGAGATGGAGTCAAGAGAAAGAACTTTTTCAGTCAGGAAATAAGAGCTTGTGTGTGGTGATGGAATGATCCAGTAGGGAAGCAGTATTGGTGACATAAAGGGAAAAGAAGAGAATTGTTGGAGAGAGTTCCTTCCTTAGAAGAAAGGGCGTAGAATCTGTGCTCCCATGGAGTGATTGACCTTAGACGGGCTTGCAGGGCACTCTTCCATAATAGTGGATAGTGACAGAGCTCAGATATGACCAGATAGATGCTAGAGGAGGTACATGAGGTGGTGGGAGTCTTCGAAGTTCTCTTTTGAATGCTCGCTTTCTTCAGTGAGGTAGCAGGTCTTTGAGAGTGAGCATAAGAGAGGAGATTTAGGGGGTTAGGCGTTACAGCATAAAGTGGAAGGATTCGCATTTATGAGTTTATTTTTTTTTTTATTTTTATTTTTTTAAAGATTTTATTTATTTATTCGACAGAGATAGAGACAGTCAGCGAGAGAGGGAACACAAGCAGGGGGAGTGGGAGAGGAAGAAGCAGGCTCATAGCGGAGGAGCCTGATGTGGGGCTCGATCCCACAACGCCGGGATCACGCCCTGAGCCGAAGGCAGACGCTTAACCGCTGTGCCACCCAGGCGCCCCCGCATTTATGAGTTTATGATACAAAGTATCATTGGCTGGCAATACTGAGAGTCCTTTTGAGGTACAAGGACACAAAGTAAGGTAAGTCCACAAGACTGTGTGAGTTTTCCCCAACTTTCATTTGTGCAGATATAGTTGTGGAATAAGGCAGAATAGCATTTCACCATGGTCGTGGCTTTTCCAAACTAGAATGAGAGAGAAATACAGGTAAGGAAATTAATTTTATACACGAGGGAGTACTTAAGCTGCATAAAGGGGAATAGAGGACCTCATGGAGTGAGGAACAATGAAAAGATGGTAGCATCTAGAGTAGCGGTTGTCTGTGTTGGTCTGGACACTTCTGAAAATTCTCCCATATTCTTGCAGGAAATCCAAATTATTTTCATAATACTAGTAATATGTTACTTGCCTTTTTCACTCTCATTCTCTCATCAATTTACAATGGAGTTTTGCAGAAGCTCATGATGTGTGATTTCAAAACGGATTTAATACACACACAATGAGAATCCATCTGCCTTCTTTTAACTAGACGTTAAAGAGACTTTCAAAATACAAACAGTCTACTTTTCTCTCTGAATTTATTTTTGCTTGGGAAATGTAGTAATTTCCCACATGTGGAAATGTGTATTTTGTTTGTATATTTTTGTAAACTTTTTTTTTTTAAGATTTTATTTATTAATTTGACAGAGAGAGACAGCCAGCGAGAGAGGGAACACAGGCAGGGGGAGTGGGAGAGGAAGAAGCAGGCTCCCAGTGGAGGAGCCTGATGTGGGGCTCGATCCCAGAATGCTGGGATCACGCCCTGAGCTGAAGGCAGACACTTGAATGACTGAGCCACCCAGGCGCCCCTATTTTAGTAAATTTTAAATAATTTTTCAATGTTTCATTTTTAATTTATAATACAACAAAAATGTAAATACAAGCTTTTTGGCATCTTCAGTAATTTTTAAGATTGTAAAGTGTTCCTGAGACTAAGAAAATTTGGAAGTGATAAATTAGAGTAATTGATAGGGTAAAAATATTGTTGAAATCATGGTAAAATAAGGAGTGATCTGGAAAGATAGGAGGTATTGATAAAAGAGTAGAATGCATGACATTGAGGTTGAGGAGGAATTAAAGTTATTGAGTGCAAGGTCTATAGCAATAGTATCCAATAAAATTTTCTGTGACAATAGAAATGCTCTCTATGTGGGCTGTGTAATATAATGGCCACTAATCACATGTGGCTATTAAGCACTTGAAATGTGGATAGTGGGACTGAAAAATGAAATGTTAATTGTATTTAATTTATTGAATTTATATGTAAATAGTCACATGTGTCTACCATATTGGACAGTGTGGTATGAGACTGTATGGCTGAAATAAGTTGGAGGACAAGACTATTGGAAAAGAATTCAGCAAACAGAGGCCAGAGTGTTGGGAGGATAAGCTATGAATGTTTTTGTTATTGAAACCATCAAGCATTAATATATTAATAACCAAAATGACTAATTTTCAATAAGCACTTAATATGTACCAGGCTGATACCTTCACATGTATTTATTCATTTTTTCAATTCAGTAGCTCTGAGATTTAGGTACTCTGATGTCTGTTTGACAGATGATGAAACAGACAAATGACTGTTAGGTAATGGGTCATACATGCCAGGTGACATGCAAGGAGATTGAGGCAGATTTAAACCCAGGTACTCTGGGGGCGCCTGGGTAGCGCAGTCGTTAAAGTGTCTGCCTTCGGCTCAGGGCGTGATCCCGGCGTACCGGGATCGAGTCCCACATTGGGCTCCTCCGCTATGAGCCTGCTTCTTCCTCTCCCACTCCCCCTGCTTGTGTTCCCTCTCTCGCTGGCTGTCTCTGTCACATAAATAAATAAAATCTTAAAAAAAAAAAAAATAAACCCAGGTACTCTGACTTCAGAGTCTATTCTTTCAGACTGTACATTATACCACCCTTCTATTTGATGTTGCTAATCTTTTAAAGTTCTTTAAATATAGTAGGTAGCTGTTTTGACACTAGCTACTTTCTTTGCTAGTTGCAAGACACAATCCTTACTTAAAGGGCTTAAGCACCTCTAGCAAGCCTTTACCAATAGAAAATATACCATATAAATAATTTACAGGTGTGGCTTGGCACAATGCATTTTTGAACCTCAACCCCGGAGGTGTATTGATGGCTGAAATTCTGTTTTGAAGGGAGGATGTCAACCTTACTGAATTCACATTTTCCAGTTGAGCTAATTAGCCCTCCTGGCTATTTTAGTAGTGCTGATAACTATAAACAGTGGTAGGAATTTGTGATGATAACATGGAAACACTAAATAGACTTTTTCTTGGGCTCCAGGAAGAAGTGATGTTCCTTTGTCCAGGACATGAGATGATGCAACATTAGCTTTACCAAATACTTATCAACCGGTGATGATAGATTTAGAATGCATTTTGCTTATAAACATATTTGGATTAATGATAGATTATAGACAATCTTTAAATAGTCCTAGCAACAGAATAAAATGGTAACAGTCAAAAGAGGATTTAAATTCCTTTTTATTAAAGCAAGCATTAAATTAAGAAAAAGGTAGACATATCAATTACTTTGAAGGTAATATTTCATTTACTTAATTTTTATTCCTATCTTTTGTTAACTATTTAACATCTCAGGTAGTTAATGAATCAGAGAGGGAGAAGATGGGGAGAGAGTGGCAGCACCTAAAACATGGGCAGTCCTGATGGAATCAAGCTCTCAACAATTTAACAATCCTGTAGATAGGAATCATTACTGCAAGAGGTAGTGCTGAAATTAGAAAGTACTGTTCTTAAATGTTAAAGTCAGTAACTAAGGCTAAGGTATAGGAATTCCATAACTATTGTTCAAATGTAGTGAGCTGGCCACCATCCTAGTCGATGGGGAACTAGAGATGAGCAAGAAAGACATCGTCCTGCTTTCAAGTTATAGTGTGTAGTGTTAGAAAATTAAGAAGAACCTGAAATAGTCAACCTTCTAGGAAGACTGAAGTATTTGATAGTAAAGAAAGTTATGGCCATAAATAAAAATCTTGTAAATAATACTTTTTTAATTAGGGTAGTTTCTAAGAGAAGTTTGTCAAAGGAAATGTGAGGTATGTGGATATAACAAAGAGTCTTTAAAGCCCTAATATTTTTCTCTGTATATTCAGTGCCTCTAATGTGACATCAGGAGTTATTATACCTCTCTGTGCCTTTTATTTTTCCATCTGTCAGATTGTCACAATGACTAGTATCCGTTAACAACTCTCAAAGGTATAATGAACCATGCTTACTCTTCACAGAGCTTTGAAAAAAATTTTTATTACTGTTTATTACCATCACAGTCTGATGCTTCTACAACTTTGGCAAATCTTATTGCTATAATACATTTTATATGAGTATCAACATATAGAACAGACATTAATATCTATTATTCAAACAGTATTTCCAGCTCTGGTATTTATTTAGAAATAAGAATTCTAACCAGTTGCTGTATAAATATCTCTACTTACTTAAATTGTCTGTTTTACTAAAACAAATGGTTTATTTTGCTTCTTTATCAAGACAATACATTTGTTTAATTTCTTTCATAATATATAGTTTGGTGAACCATTATGTACATATATCACTCAACAAACACATTTGGTGCTGGCACGTACAACTAAAATTAGATTGATGTGAAGAATACAAAGTCATAGGGGCGCCTGGGTAGCACAGTCGTTAAGCGTCTGCCTTCGGCTTAGGGCGTGATCACGGCGTTCAGGGATCGAGTCCCACATCGGGCTCCTCCGTTGGGAGCCTGCTTTTTCCTCTCCCACTCTCCCTGCTTGTGTTCCCTCTCTCGCTGGCTGTCTCTCTGTCACATAAATAAATAAAAAATCTTAAAAAAAAAAAAAAGCAAACAAAGGCATATACAAATGATTTCTGTGATAGAGCACTTAAAATTTTAATTGAAGAAGCAAGAAAAGTGAAACAGTGTAATATACCCATTGTATAGTGTAATAAATACAATACAATAAAATTAATAAACATCACAATGTACAGAAAATAAAATATATTTTATTCTTGATTTTTGTAGGTAGATGACTGGCTGTTTTGCTTGCTCTAAGTGTTTTTTGTTTGCTCTCAGTTTTAGATGTGTCATAATATTCTATTTCTGTGTATTTTGTTATAATTATTTCCTGATGTATACTTAGCCCATTCTTTGCTTTGTTCATTATTGTTTTAGAACTCCATTACAAAAATAAGAATGATTTCCTTTGGTCATCTATTTTTTGCCTTCCTATTTGGACGTTTCTGTTTGTGTGTGTATGTTCGTGTATGTGTACCTTTATTGCGTAGGTAATTGGAGCTTGTGGTAGTCAAACTCTGAAGAAGTGGTTTTATTATGATGTTATTAACTTTTAATTTAAATTGCCCATCAGCCTAAAATCTTTGTGTTGTGTGATCGGCTGAATTGTTCTCAATAGGAAAGCTTATGTGGAAGAGTAACAAACTGTTTTGTAATACTAGGTCAAAATAAAAGGGCCAAGAACAGGAAGAAAAGATTCTGACTATGCAGCATTTCCTCATGATCTAAAATCCGTGAAGATTCTCACCTTTTAGCATTTTAATGAACATGTTATAATTTTTAAAGTTACGCTATATTTTACCTTAGTTTTATTTTATGACAATTGCATCCTCTTATTAAAAGAGACCTATAAATTACTGATCTCTTTAAAATCATAAATAAGGTGTTCTGGAAAGGAAGAAAACAAAAAAATCTATCCTGTGCATTAAGCATTTGTATCATTTCTCTATTTTAGGATTTAGTTTATTTAGCTCTTTATTTCCTTGCAGTAAGGGAAAAATGTTATCTTCACATCAAAGCATTTCTCCGTAATAGTAAGATAGATTATTTTCTTCATTCTGGGGTTTTTCCATATGAAACATACACTGAATCTCTAAGTTTCTGTATAACTTGGAAGATTTTATGAACTTTCTTTTTATTTGTGTTTGACAATTTATTATTTTAATAGACAATGTATATATATTTAACTTACACTTTTAACACTTCATACTCAACAACACATATGTGTGTATATATACACACAGACAGAAAAATAGAGACAGAGACTTAACCTCTTAGTGCCTTTTAACCTTACACTAGTAATTTATATTATTGTGTTATACTAGTATTACTAATTCTATTACTTTGAAGAGTTTTACTCTTTGGTGAGCAACAAACACTTTTGAGGAGTTTGAGGGTAGAAGGAGATTGGGACTTTACAAGACAGAATTTATAGATTATAAATTTTAGCAACAATCAAATTAGAGGAACTTTTTTATTGAATGACAAAAATCATAGACTATTTAGGACAGTGCTTGGCACATACAGTCATTGGTATTACTCTCAGTACATCTTTTTTGAGATGAGATTTCTTTACTTTATTGATTCTTTTTGCTGATCAACTTTCCTTTGGCTGAGGATGGCATAATACTGTGGCCTGGACAAAGTGCTAAAAAGGCTCACTCCTGAGCTGAGCTGAGCAACCAAGGGACTTTCTCCCAGAACTCACTTTCATCCATACAGAAATTCTTCATCGTCGGTGATTTCTTAATACCCTTTCTTGAATCAGATTTTATTTTTCCAACCCTAATCCATCAAGACATCTCAGCTAGTCACATGGTTTTAACTACCTGTATTCACTTTACAGACTGAACCTGAATTTGGAGGGTATTTAGAACTGCCAAATGATAGTGTTCTGGCAATAGCCTTTTGATATTTTACTATTTTCTTGTGGGTAAGAAGCTGCAGTTATATAATAAATTATGTCTTAGATACCAAGAATCTGAGTAGAAGAGTCATTAACCAGATAACAAACCATCAGATACATATTTGATCACTGTTTTCTTTTTTTTTTTCTTTGAAAAAGGACTCCTAAGAAAGTTATTTTTATAGGAAAACTACAAAGAAATTGTATAGTTTACTAAAAGGAAATTCTGAATAAAATATTCTGTCGTCTTCTTGATCTAATAGAAGTGTTGTCAGTATGGGTCAGATGATTATGCCGAAACGCCAAGATTGGTGATGATGTCACCTAACAAATATCACAAACCCAGAACAATGGCAACTCAGATCAACACAAAATTTGGTGTATTAATTGCCAAACACCGTATTTCAGACTGCTTAATACTGAACTCATTAGTAGCAATTGAAAGTTTAGTTCATGAATTCAGAAGAAAGTCAGAAAAATCAATGAACTCAATATTACATAGTACAGAGTTCTCTTTCAGAGAGAAAGCTCATGTAAAGTGAGAGAATAACATTTAAGGTAAATTCCTGACTTCACAGAATAGAAATCACCTCAGGCAAAATTTGTTCTTACTGTGATGGTGTTTTCTAGAATTCACAGTTCTCATTAGAATTCTCAGAGCAAGCTGCTGCTCTACATTTCGGTGTGGGCTCATGGAGCCTGTTGAAGACTGATTCTCATTCGGGGCTTAAGAGAATTTCTGCTTGACGAAAGAATGAGATGTTCCAAAAGATGACTTACTGTGTTCCTGTATAATTTAGATATTCTATTTCCCCCATAGATCCATCCTCCCAAGCTCAGAGGTTAGCAGTTAGCAAAATTTACATTTTGCTCCCAGCACTAATGCAATATTTGGTACGTAATAAGCTTATATATTTTGTTGAAAAACACAGAAGTTGCATTATTTTCCATTCTTCCCTCATTTATTTAATTTCACTGGTAATTGGGGAAATACCATTAAATTTTAATAATACCATAAATTTTAATAAAACCATTAAATTTTCAAATAGTATGAAATATACCTCATATAATTTTATATTTGACTATAGTATGTTAATAGCATGTTATGATAAACTATAAATGTATGTTGTAACTAATATATTTTAAAGGAATGTTCTATCATTCGTAATAGAACAATATAATGTACTGTATTGTTATATTATTGGATTAATTATAATTATGAGTGCATTATTTAAGCTATATGTAATATCACATTAATGTTATTGCATTAAAAGCTCTTTTGAGGGGTGTCTGGCTGGTTCAGTGAGTAGGGCCTGTGTCCCTTGATCTCAGGGTTGTAAGTTTGAGCCCCATGTTGGGTGTAGAGATTACTTAAAATCTTTAAAAATTATAATAAAAAGATGTAAGTTCTGTTGTTATGTGGTAGCTACTGGATGAAGCACTATATAGCTTCTAATGTAATCTTCAAAATAATTTCTGATTTACTATTCCCATTTTACAGAGAAGGAAATTGATGCAGATTAAATTGCTTGCTCAGTGAGTGAAGGAGCTAGTATTCAAACCAAAGTATGCTTAATTCTAAAATGACTTCCGTTGATACATCTTAATGACTCATATATCATATCCTTGTAAGAAACAACATTGCTTAAATCTGGATTTTTGTTTTTTTAATTTTTTGAAAAAATTCTAGTTAGTTAACAAACAGTGAATATTGATTTCAGAGTAAAATTTAGTGATTCATAACTTACACTTAACAGCCAGTGCTCATCAGAACAAGAGCCCTCCTTACTACCTATCATCAATTTAGCCCATCCCCCACCTACCTCTCTTCTAGCAGTCCTCAGTTTGTTCTCTATAGTGAATAGTCTCTTATGGTTTGCCTCCCCCTCTCTTTTTTCCTCTCCTCCCCTTTGTTCATCTGTTTTGTTTCTTAAATTCCACACATGAATGAAAATATATGGTATTTGTGTATATACATATATATACACACACACAACACATATTTTTTATCAGTCTATCAGTTGCTGGACCTCTGTCTTTTTCCATAATTCGGCTGTTGTTGATAGTGCTGCTATAAATATAAACATCAGGGTGCATGTGCCCCTTTGAATCAGTATTTTTGTATCTTTTGGGTAAATACCTAGTAGTGCAATTGCTGGGTTGTAGGGTATTTTATTTTTAACTTTTTGAGGAAACTCCATACTATTTTCTAGAGTGGCTGCACCAGTTTGCATTCCCACCAACAGTGTAAGAAGGTTCCCCTTTCTCATCCTCACCAACATCTGTTGTTTCCTGTGTTGTTAATTTTAGCCATTCTGACAAGTGTGAGGTGATATCTCATTGTGGTTTTGATTTATATTTCCCTGATGATGAGTGATGTTGAGCATCTTTTCATGAGTCTGTTAGCCATCTGGATGTCTTCTTTGGAAAAGTGTGTATTCATATCTTCTGTACATTTCTTAACTGGATTATTTGGTTTTTTGGGTTTTTTGGGGGGAAGATGGTGAGTTTGATAAGTTCTTTACATATTTTAGATACTAACCCTTATCAGATAAGTCATTTGCAGAGATCTTCTCCCAGTCCATAGGTTGCCTTTTAATTTGTTGATTATTTCCTTCATTGTGCAGAAGCTTTTTATCTTGATGAAATCCCCAGTAGTTCATTTTTGCTTTTGTTTCCCTTGCCTCCAGAGATGGGGTCTATTAAGAAGTTGTTATGGCTAGGGGTGCCTGGTTGGCGCAGTCGTTAAGTGTCTGTCTTCGGCTCAGGGCGTGATCCCGGTGTTCTGGGATCGAGCCCCCCACATCAGGCTCCTCTGCTATGAGCCTGCCTCTTCCTCTCCCACTCCCCCTGCTTGTGTTCCCTCTCTCGCTGGCTGTCTCTATCTCTGTCGAATAAATAAATAAAATCTTAAAAAAAAAAAAAAAAGTTGTTATGGCTAAGGTCGAAGAGGTTGCTGCCTGTTTTCTCCTCTAGGATTTTGATGGTTTCCTATCACACATTTAGGTCTTTCATCCATTTTGGATTTATATTTGTGTATAGTGTGAGAAAGTGGTCCAGTTTCATTCTTTTCCATGTTGCTGTCCAGTTTTCCCAACACCATTTTTCATTGAAGAGATTGTCTTTTTTCCATTGGATATTCTTTCCTGCTTTGTCAGAGATTAGTTGATCATATAGTTGTGGGTCCATTTCTGGGTTTTCTATTCTCTATTGATCTATGTGTCTGTTTTTGTGCCAGTACCATACTGTCTTGATGACAACAGCTTTGTAATATAGCTTGAAGTCTGGAAGCGTAATGCCTCCAGCTGTGCTTTTCTTTCTCAAGATTACTTGGGCTATTCAGGATCTTTTGTGGTTCCACGCAAATTTTAGGATTGTTTGTTTTAGCTCTGTGAAAAATGGTGGTGGTATTTTGCTAGAGATGGCATTAAATGTGTAGATTGCTTTGGGCAGTATAGACATTTTAACAATATTTATTCTTCCAGTCCATGAATGTGGGCTGTTTTTACATTTCTTTGTGTCATCTTCAGTTTCTTTCATAGTGTTCTATAGTTTTCAGAGTATAGATCTTTTTACTTTTTAGTTAGGTTTATTCCTAGGTATCTTATGGTATTTGGTGCAATTGTAAATGGAATTGATTGCTTGATTTCTCTTTCTGTTGCTTCATTATTGGTGTATAGAAATGCAACAGATTTCTGTACGTTGATTTTTGTATCCTGCAACTTCGCTGAATTTGTGTATCAATTTTAGCAATTTTTTGGTGGAGTCTTTTGGATTTTCTACTTGGTATATCATGCTGTGTGTGAATAGTGAAAGTTTCCAAATCCTTGCCAATTTGGATACTTTTTATTTCTTTTTATTGTCTGATTACTGTGACTAGGACTTCCAGTACTGTATTAAATAGTAATGGTGAGAGTGGACGTCCCTGTCTTGTTCTTGACGGTAGGGGAGATGTCCTCAGTTTTTCTCCATTGAGGAGTATATTAGCTGTGTCTTTTATATATGGCCTTTATGATGTTGAGGTATATTCCCTCTATCCCTACTTTGTTGAGGGTTTTTTTATCAAGAATGGATGCTGTACTTTGTCAAATGCTTTTTCAGTATCTATTGAGAGGACCATATGGTTTTTATGTCCTTATCCTTTCTTTTATTAATATGGTGTATCACATTGATTTTTGAATACTGAACCAACCCTGCAGCCCAAGGATAAATAATAAATCCCTCTTGATCATGGTTAATAATTCTTTTAATAGACAGTTGGATTTGACTTACTAGTATTGTGTTGAGAATTTTTGCATCCATGTTCATCAGGGATATTGGTCTATAATTCTTTTAAGCAGTGTCTTTGTCTGGTTTCGGAATCAAGATAATGCTGACCTCGAAGAATAGGTTTGGAAGTTTTCCTTCCATTTCTATTTTTGGAATAGTTTGGAAAGAGTAGGTATTAAACTCTTCCTTAAATGTTTGATAGGCTGCCCCTGGGAAGCCATCTGGCCCTGGACTTTGGTTTGATGGGAAATTTTTGATTACTGATTCAATTTCTTTGCTAGTTATGGGTCTATTCAAAATTTCTATTTCTTCTTTTTTCTGGGAATTTATATGTTTATATATTTCTGGGAATTTATCCATCTCTTCCAGATTGCCCAATTTGTTGGCATGTAATTTTTCATAATATTCGCTTAAAACTGTTTGTATTTCTGTCGTGTTGGTTGTGATCCCTCCTCTTTCATTCATAATTTTGTTAATTTGGGTCCTTTCTCTTTTCTTTTTGTTAAGTCTGAGTAGGGTTTTATCAATTTTATTAATTCTTTCAAAGAACAAGTTCCTAGTTTCATTGATCTCTTTTACTCTATTTTTTTGTTTCTACATCATTTATTTCTGATCTAACATTTATTATTTCCCTTTCTCTTCTTTTGACTTTAGGCTTTATTTGGTTGTGTATTTGAGACTTTTGTTGCTTCTTGAGGTAGGCACATAATGCTATGCAGTTCTCTCTTACGACTGCTTTTGCTGCATCGCAAAGGTTGTGTTTTCCTGTTCGTTTGCTTCCATATATTTATTTCTCCTTTAATTTCCTGGTTAACCCATTCGTTCTTTAGTAGGATGTTCTTTAACCTCCATGTATTTGTGGTCTTTCCAAATTTTTTCTTGTGGTTGACTTCTAGATTGTGGTCTGAAAATATGCATGATGTGATCTCAGTCTTCTTGTACTTGTTGAGGCCTGATTTGTGACCTAGTATGTGATTTCTTTTGGAGAATATCCCATGTGCACTTGAGAAGAATGTGTGTTCTGCTTCTTTAGGATGAAATGTTCTGAATATGTCTGTTAAGTCCATCTTGTCTAGTGTCTTATCCAAAGCCATTGTTTCCTTGTTGATTTTCTGCTTACATGATCTGTCCATTGCTGTAAGTGGGATGTTAAAGTCCCCCCACTGGTATTGTTATCAATGAGTTTTTTTATATTTATTATTAATTGTTTTATTTATTTGGATGCCCCCAAGTTGGGGGCATAAATATATACAGTTGTTAGATTTTCTTATTGGATAGACCCCTTTATTATGATAATAGTTCCCTTCTTCTTTTGCTACAGTCTTTGGTTTAAAATCTAATTGGTCTGATGTAAGTATGGCTACTTCAGCTTTCTTTTGATGTCCATTACCATAATGAATGGTTCTCCATCCCCTCACTTTAAATCTCAGGTGTTTTTAGGTCTAAAATGAATCTCTTGTAGGCAGCATACAGATAGGCTTTGATTTTTTTATTCGTTTTGATAACCTGTATCTTTTGATTGGAGCATTTAGTCCATTTACATTCAGAGTGATTATTGATAAATATGAATTTAGTGCCATTATATTACCTGCAAAGTCGGTGGTTCTGGAGATTTTCTCTGTTCCTTTCTAGTCTTTCTTTCCCACTTGAAGAGTCCCCTTTAATATTTCTTGCAATTCAGTGGTCAGGAACTCCTTTAGTTTTCATGTGTCTGGGAAGCTCTTTATCTCTCCTTCTGTGTTAGAAAGCTTATTATGTTTCCTGCTTCTTAAAGTGATGGCTGTATTAAGAAGAGGTCCTATACTGTCTAGGGCCTGGTGCTTCAGAAAGTTTTTCTGCTGTATGCTGTGTGCGCTGTGTTCTTGTGTTTTGGCTGCCCTTTCCCTCAGGTCAGTCCTTTGCAGAGTTTCTCCTTGCCTAAAGAGGGGAGTGTCTGGACCTTGTCCAGTGTCTGTCGAGTTTTAACTAGGTACGTTTGGTCTGCTTGTTAAAAAAAAAAAAAAAAGGCTAGATCCTGGGGTGCCTGGGTGGCTCAGTTGGCTAAGCATCCAACTCTTGATTTCAGCTCAGGTCATGATCTCAGGGGCTTGAGATTGAGCCTGTATTGGGCTCCGTGCTGGGTGTGGAGCCTGCTTAAGATTCTCTCTCTTCTCCCTCTCGTTTTGCCCCTCCCCTGTGATCTCTCTCTCTCTTAAAAAAAAAAAAAAAAAAAAGACTGGATCCTATTATCCTATTTCCCCTAGAGCTTAGGCTCTGTAACACTCTATGGTCGGTAGACTCGGTGTGTGTTGGGGCTTTGTGCTGGTCTTCTGGGGGAGGGACCCGCTCCTCAGACTCCCAGGCACACTTGTGCTAGTTCAGAAAGTGCAGCTGGGCGGAGCTTGGTGTAAGTGGCTCAGGCCTCCACTGTGGGGCAGTGTGCTGCTCAATGAAGTCCATCCATGCTGATAGGGGGCGGATAATGGTGTCAGCTGGCTCTCTCCTCCCTGAAGAGGGGGGTTGTACCCGCTGCTGTTCAAGAAGCTCTCACAGAAGAGTGGACAATCTCCCCTAGTTTGTCCCAGCCACCCCTCAGATCCCAGCATTCACCCTATTTGTGTCTGAGCCATATGCCCACCAAATAGCACAGTGCTCAGTTTTGTTTTATCTCCGGTGCACCAGCTGGTTTTCAAAACTCCCTATTTTAGGGAAAAGACATGGCAGGGACCCACACTGATCCTCCGGGGGAGGATCTCACCACGTTGTGGCTGTGGTGCCAGCTTGTCCCAGAAGGGCAGTCTCATGAATGCACAGGGGCTCAGAGTTTATGGGAAAACACAGCAAAAAGCCAGTGTCCAGGTTAGCTGCCCTCAATCATCTCTGCTCCTATGCTAATGAATAGTGCAGCTCAGTCGTGCTTGCCAGCTCTTTTGTCTCCAGAGAAGTAGGGTCACCTCTCCTAAATGCACTCGAAGAGGGGGAACTGTCTCTCCCGGTGCAACCCAGGGGATCCACAGACCACGCTGTCCGCTTTGGGCCTCTGCCCTCCTCCTCCACAGGAGCATCTCTACACCCACGAGGCTCCACCCCATAATGGCACAGATTTTAAACTTGAGTATCTGAGCTGCCCTGCTTTTAAAGACTTGCAATAATCAGCCCCTCTCGTTTTCCTCATCAGTGGTTTTGGGGGAAGTGTTTTTCTTGTGTAATCTTCTGTGCTCTGTTCATTCTCTCTGTCTCTCTCTTTCCTCTTTCTGTGATCAGGGCTCCCTCACCTCTGCAGCACTGTGAATTATTTTCTCCCCCAAATCAGGACTCCAAGTCTTCTACCTTCCATGATGTGGCCTCTTTTCTCCTTCTGGTTGTGCAGTTGGTTCTCACAGTCCTCAGATCAATTTCCTGGGTGTTCAGAATGATTTGATATTTATCTAGCTGTGTTTGAGGGACGTGGCAAGCATAGGGTCCTCCTACCTCTCCACCATCTTAACTCCTCCCCAAATTTGCGTTTTTAAACCAGCATATTTAGACTCCCAAGTGAAACTACTCAGTATGTCACCTAACACATAAATGTTCCCATTCACAGTATCACCAGAATAATCATAATTATTTTAGATGATACATGCATACTTTTTATGCATTATAAGTTAAGCTATATTTGTAATAATAAAACTACTTCCAGTAGCTCAATTCATCAAGGAGAAAAACAGACGGATGCTAACAGGGCTCATCATCATCGTTTTTCTTAAATTCCAAATTTCAGTTGATATTGGCATAGGAAAAGCAAGCTAATTTAAAAAATCAGTTGATTATTTTAATGCCCAAATGACAGCACTGACAGTCTGTTACCAAATGTCACTCTAACACTTAGAGTTTCTGAAAACTATTATATTTAATGGAAGAGGATGTGGGATGTGTGTAACAGGTCCTGCCAGCTCTGTCCAGTTGCAAAGCCAGGTGCTCAGCTTTGTGTTCAAATGTTTGAGCACTGGGAAATCAAAGGATACAGGGGCCTGGATACACTCCTCTGTTGAAAACGGGGCCCATAGCTAAAGCTCGGAGGTGCATTAATTAGCTCAGCGGGAGTACACAGCATTGAACACCTTGTAACTGTGCCTTCTGCCAATCAGTATGTCACCAATAATATTAACTGGCTATAATTAGTGGGTAAATTTTGTCCCAAATTATTTTGTGCTTTTTCAAAGGGACAGGAATTTATGTGTGTGTGTGCTATTTTTGCCATAGTGTTCTGAATGTATAACATATTTTCTCTTTATTCTTTTTCACTCCTGTAATTAGATGAAGAGCCTCACTTTTTGACAGAAACAGGGGAAACATTCCAAGTAACTACTTTCTAAATTGTATATATTTTTCCTAGGTAGGCTTCTGATTTCCTAAATCCTTTTGTTCGTCTGCAGATATAGAAGCTTGCCATGTTCTGCTCTATCTGAATGGAAGCATTATATTTTAAATTTATTTCTTATGTATCTTTTTTCTAAAACCTCAGAATAATTCCAGCCAAATATTCTACTGAATGCCGAGAAACCTTGAGTATAAATATCTAATTCAAGTAATTATCTCACAGGCAGTATTTTTTCAAGAAATGACATGTCAGTTCTTTGTGAAAAGGATTAAGTAAGTTAAGTGTAAAAAAATCCCTAAAATGGGTAGGGAAGGCTTTCCAACTTTTAAAAGTATTGTGTGTTTAAGTTGAATTTAAACTGAGATAGGAAGATTAAAATTCCCATTATGCAATTTTTTAAGCAGTAAGAATCATATCTGCAAGAACACTAAAGAAAGACTTAATTTACCGCTGAAAGACACCTGTTCATTTAGCTTGTAGCCATGAAACATGTTCTTCAGTTAGTGTTTATAATTTAATGGCATCCCAGAAAATAATAGAAAGAGAAAAAAAATCACTATTTCAGACATATTATCTTTTCATTCTGAAAAAATCATCAGTGTATATCCTTCTATTATAAGTTATTACCCCAAGAAAATGAATGTATTATAATTCAAAATTCCTACAGCATAATGAATTCCTTTACATAGATGAATACAAATTAAAAAAAAACTTACAAGAATATAGCACTTATCAATTCACCTAAAAACTTTAAAATTGCTGTAATAATATTTAGCCCTGTTTCTAATCTCATTTAATAGGACTGTCAATCTGAGGCAGGTTCAAATGTCAGTGGATAAAGATAATAATGTATAAGATTATTAATGAAATAGATATTCACTTTACATACAATAATTGGTAGAACAAAATATAGTGAATTTTTTAGTTTCTTTTTATCTGGAATCCAAACTTTTGCAATTGAGCCTACCCTGTGTTTCATTTTTAAGATGAAGAATTTTAGTGACATTGACCAGAGTTGGTCACATCAGTGTGGCCTGAAAGGAGTATGATCTAGAGGCCTCCATGAGTTGAGGTAACTATTTTTAATCCACTTTGGACATGCATATAGTCCTTAGGAATCTGCAAAGGTAATGACTAAGAAATAAACAAAAACTTACAAGTCAGCACTTTTGCAGTTATGGCTTATAAAGCTAGTTAGTAAAAAATAAAACAACTTTTGTTAAATTGGCTTACATTAATAAGCATAAAAATTTGGCAGAAGACTTTAAGTTTTGAATTGATTTCATCAGTTAATGAGGAGTCTACATGCATATACACATGACTTACTATTAATAACAGTATTTTCATGGATGTATTAATATAGCTACTCCTTAAGAGTAAAGAATGGCAAGCCTTTGGGGTGTCTGAGTGGCTTGGTTGTGTGTCTGCCTTCAACTCAGGTTATGATCCCAAGGTCCTGGGATTGAGACCCACATTGAGCTCCCTGCTCAGTGGGGAGTCTGCTTCTCCCTCTCCCTTTGCCCCTCTCTTTTGCTTGTAGCCATGAAACATGGCTCTCTCTCTCTCAAATAAATAAAATCTTAAAAAAAAAAAAAAAAGAATGACAAACCTTCAAGAAAAGTAAAATAGATTGCATGACATCTCTGGCTTTTTCCATCTCTGAGTTCAAAAGCCTGCTAAATTGTAAAGAAGCACAGATACCCACTTGCACAAAATCTAACAAGCCACAGAATAAGGGATAAACAAGACTAAAAAAAGTCTTCATTAGGTAAGACTGAGGACTCAGAATTAGAGTAAGGGCTCCAAAATGGAAAATAATCCAAATTCCCTTAATATTTGATATTTTAGTGTATCTTTGTTCAGTGTGTAGAGTTCAGCGCTACACAAAGATGAGAAGTCGATGATGGGAGAGTGTATAAATTCCGGATTATGGCTCCTTTTTATTGTTGTCTCTACTGATACAAAATACAGCTTATAGGTTCTCCTTTTACTCTATAGCAATCACGTGGCAGGAAATGTAAATCTTTTAACATAAGGAAAGGTTGCAAAACTTTTGTCTATATCTACCACCGACAGATTTCAGTATGGAGTTAAGCTAAGTTAAAACAGTGAGTGGTTCAAATTTTGTTTTTTGTCCATTAAAAGTGAGGAATAAAATTAGTAGATAAAATTCCTGAGATATTGAAATCAGGATATGCTAAATGAAACTTGACTTTGTAACGTAGCTAAATGGTTAACGTTTAAGTATTGAAAGCATGCTATGTAATTTAAACAATAAAGATTCCATAGCTGTAGTTAGGTAGTAATTTCTACTTTGGCCATGAATTTTATTTCAAAACTATAGGTGACTGACAAGCAGAGTCATGTAGATTTGCATATACGAGTGTGTTGTTTTCTTAGATAACATGCGTATTCTTATGACACATTTTTCAAATTATCTGTTATAGCAAATTTGTATGAACCAATAGCAAATAGAAGGTTCATGTATAAACAATTTTAGTTTGCATACCTTAATCTCAAATAAAAAGGGGAAAAAAAGGTGGGCTGCTGTTGTCTTATTGAGAAAATGAGATCCCTTTGCAAAGCTGCTCATTTCTAAAAGTACTTGAGCTGAAAATGCAAGATGTCTAATCAAGGAGCTAAACACAAAGGAAGCAAATTAAGGATTCTTAATCCCAACTGTGATCTTAATTTTTAACTTAATTTTGCTTAAATTAAATATGTCTTTCTATAATTCAATTTCTTCAGATTTGAAAAGGTCATATTAATTTTACCAATTGCCACTTACAAAAATAGTGTCATCACTTCAAGTCAAAGTGTATAAATCTTGAGAGTTCAGTATAAAACTTAATGAATAGTATCACTACCTGTAACAGTTTCTTGTTTTACATAGAGGTTTTAATCTAGAATTTCACTGTATTTAATAATAATAATATGGTCATATACTTTTTCCAAGACTTTGGGGCCAGATTTTATGGAATTCAGTATTTGAGAATTTGAAAAGGTTAAATGGTGTAAATGTTGCCATATTTTATGTCATATTTTCTCTACAGTGTAGGTCTACAATTCATAATTAAGCTCATCAAAATACCTGCAGTAGAAAATATATTCTTTGCCTAATGAGTAACCTTTAATATCAATTTAGGCTAGATATTGTTGCTAAGTGAATTATAAAAGTCTATTATTTTCAAAGTATTTCAGATTTCAGAATTATAGGCCTGTAATATTTATGATTATTACACACACTTTGTTTATTCCCTGTGTAATCCTCAAAACAATCCTGAATGCTGGGATTACTCATCCCACTTTGTAGTTAAGGAAATTGAGATTCAGAGATTAAAACAGATTTGTTGATTCAAAACCCCAGTTGACTGACTCCCACCCTGCTATCTTTCTGCTAAGCCACATCACATCGGAGAACGAATATGAAGGGATAATGTATATGGAAGAGACATCCTTTCAAGCTGAAGGGAAGAAAATCTCTAAGTCTCTTCCCACATTTAGAATTTATTAGGAAAAAAGGTGCTATATTTGTATAAAAGACTGTAATTGTGATAAAAGCAGAGGGTATTTTTCAATCTTAGCTTTGGATTTGATCACTGAGAAATCTGACATGTTTCTCCAATTATGCATCCACTTACCTATTCTGGAAGATGTACATTCTGTTCTTGAAAAATGTAAGATTTGACTATATATCTCAGTTTGCATAATAAAACTCTTGAAATCTCAGTAATAACAAAGCATAACAAAGAAAGTTATAACAGAAGATCAGAACTAGACTTGGATGAGTTTAAATATCAATTTATCAATTACATACCACCAGCAGTCACCAAACCTCAGATTTTTCATTGAAAAGTAGAATAATAATAGCTCTCCAAAAGAGTTCTTGCGTGGATAAAGGAGATGGTAAGTGCTTAGTAAATAGTTGGTACTCAATAAAAGGTGGTCATGATAAGTCCCATTTTTAAAATGAGGAAGAAGGAGCATTAAATTAGGGGACTTATCCAGGGAAATATGTCCTGAATCATCCGGTATCCAGTTTAGTTAAGCAAAAGAAAAGAGAGAGAGATAAAAAGCAGTTCTTTAAGGATATGAATTCTATCTTTTTACTTTATTTCTTTAAAAAATGAGAACAAGGAACTATGTTAATACATACATCGGAGTCTCTCAGGAGGTTGCAGTCAAGCTGCCTGTCATCTTGAGTGGCAGTCATCTCAAGGCTCATCTACAGATGAAGGATCAACTTCTAAGCTCATTCATACGGGTGTGGGCAGGCCTGGTTTTTAATGGCCTGTTGGACTAAGAGTCTCAGTTTCTTTCTAGCTGTTGGCTATAGACCTTCCTCAGTTCCTTGGCAATGGACCTCTCCATAGGGCAGCTCATAATGTAGAAAGTAGCTTCCCCCAGAGCAAGTGATACAAGAAAGAGTAAGAAAAAGAGAGCAAGAGAGAGAATGTCCAAGATAGAAACTGAAGTCTTTCATAACTTAAACTTTGAAGTGACATACCATCATTTCCCTTGTCACCTACTGATCACTAGACCAAACCTGGTACAGTGTGAAATGGTATTACACAAGGTATGAATTCCAGAGGGCAGGCTTATTGGGGAGTATCTTGGAGGCTGGGTATTTTTTAGTGCATCCTTAAAAAATGTTGAGAATGCTTGAGTAGAAAAATTTACCTTCATATTGGGAATCCAACATGTATGCTGAAATAATATATTAAAATGCTTCTCACAGTATCTGCCATGTATTGATAGTAAGCAATAATTTCCTTCATTTTTTGAGTAAGGTAATATTAAATAAGAAATTCAGCTATTTAGAAGACTTTGTAGTTATATAAGCTTCTTTATTCTGCTCCTGTGAAGTGAAAATAAGAACAAATATACTGAATTGTTGAAATTATTTCCGTAATTGACTTTCTTTTTTTTAAATTTTTTTTTTTTAAGATTTTATTTATTTTTTTATTTATTTGACAGAGATAGAGACAGCCAGCAAGAGAGGGAACGCAAGCAGGGGGAGTGGGAGAGGAAGAAGCAGGCTCATAGTGGAGGAGCCTAATGTGGGGCTCGATCCCAGAACACCAGGATCACGCCCTGAGCCAAAGGCAGGCGCTTTAACCGCTGTGCCACCCAGGCGCCACCCCCCCCCCCCGTAATTGACTTTCTGATCGCCAAAATTAGACATGTTCTTATTCTGACTCTTGCTTTGTTAATAGCATTTTCCACCTACAGTTTATTTAAAGAATTTTTTAAAGCCATGTCCATCTCCCGAGGGCATTTTATATTATGCTAGATGTCATATTCACACCCGTATCAGCTTGGCACACAAAAGCTGCAGTAGGCTGCAGGGCTTTCCTTTCACAGAACTTGCAAGGCAAGTGAGCAAGTAAATGAAGGACTTATGCCAGCCATTCCATGATTTAGGGCAACTGGACTGGTTTGAACCTGCACTTACTGTAGAGGTGGGATTCCTAGTAGTCTGCATGCTTTTGTGAATATCAGAATTACACATGGTTAAACTTCTGATTTATGGAGCAGAGAGCCTGCAGATGGGTCTTTGTGAAGCCATATTTTAGCTTACAAAGGCATTGTTAAAACTGCTCAACAACAAAAATCAAGACAGTATAAACAAAGGAATTTTATACGTAATAGAAGCCTAATTCTCTGTAGTGCTTTTATCTCCACCAAGGATATAAATGCTAATTGATAATGGTAGATCTGAGCTCTTCTCCCCATTTTGTGTGATGAATGTTATAGAAATTGCAGAGAATACATCAATCAATGTAATTCATGAGTGAATAGGAACACTACATCCAAGTTCTGGGGCTGTGTCATTTCTAGAAAGGGAGGACTATAGACACAAACTGCATAATGAGACACGCCAGTGATACCCTGGAGGTCTGAGCCTGGATGCAAAATAATTAGCTTAGGCACTTGTTTGAATTGGTTTTGAACAAATGCATTGTTCAAAGTGACTGCAATTTTCTTGTTCCGGGAGGGGAATGCAATTAAAATTTGAATGTATAAGGAAAAAAGGCCCAATTTAGAGTATTGCTGAATGATAACAATCTAAAATTGTTTATACTCAGAGACTTGTTTTCCTATTACTATCCCTCCCCCTTTTCTTTTTAGTCAAATGATAGGGAGAAGAAACTCAATTTTAATGAGTTAATTTTCTCTGTGGGGCTTTTGACATAATACCTTATTTAAATATTATGATGAAAGTATTATGATGAGCTATGCCTTTTTATGCCTACTTTACAAATAAGGAAGATCAGGCTCCAAGATATTAAAGAAATTTGCCTGGCGTTATAAAGTAGCTGAAGGAAGCCAGATCCCTCTGACTTCACCCTGTGTTTTTAATCCATTTACACTTCTGCATTTCTAGCTGTTTGAAAATATGTTGGTGATTATCAAAATATATTTTAGATGAAGCCAACTCAGTGTCTGAGTATTTATCATTAAGAAAAGAATTTAAAATATATCATTTTAATATATTTTGTAAAACACTGCAAAAGAAATTTAAAATAGCAATAGTTCCTCATAACTTTATCACTGTAGAAAAATGAAGAACCTATTTGAATTATTTTTTTAAAGTTCACAGATTTTCATAGCATAGAAATTCATTACTCATAAGGTTGGCAGTTTTCCACAATAAAGATTTATATGCATAAGTAGAGTGTTCTTATTCTTTAAGGGAATAAAAATGTTTAATCAACCAAATGATCTTTCTTCTAGTAAAACATCTGGTGTCGTACAAATATAATAAACATTAGAAATAGCTTGGCTGCTGTGAGCTTTGACAGATCACTGTGAAATTGAGGGAGAGGACCTTCTCTATTCTAAATATAAAATTTAACAAAATATTCTTTTGCCATCTGGTTCTGGATTAACATTAGTATATATACTGCTCATTGGTATTGTTCCCAAGTGAAAGATATTCTTCATCAAATTGTACAATGTACTCTCCTATGGTGCATATAATTAACTTGTTGAAATTTAGATACTCTAGAGAACATAGAACCATTGCTTTATGAAAGACCATACTGACAGCCAAGTAAAAGAATAAGGCCTCCAGTCAATTTATAGTTGAAAAGCTTTTGTAAGGTCAAAATTGGTAACTGGATGAAATTATCTGGGATAACTCAGAGATTGGATTTACATCAACATGTATTAACAACTTTTATTTGTATGAAATATACAACAGTATTAGCTATATAACATGTTAAAATGTATTTTCATTATTAATTAAAATTGAAGTTTGCTCATGAATTAAAATTGATTTTCTTTAAATACTGACTAAAATATTGCATAACTTAAAAAATTAGTGACACATTGCTTTTAACAACCAAACTTTAAGGCACTAAATGTAATTTTCTTATTTATTTATTTATTATTTATTTATTTATTTATTTATTTATTTATTTATTTAATGATTTTTTTATTATATTATGTTAGTCACCATACAGTACATCCCCGGTTTCCGATGTAAGGCTCGATGATTCATTAGTTGCGTATAACACCCAGTGCTCCATGCAATACGTGCCCTCCTTACTACCCATCACCGGTCTATCCCATTCCCCCACCCCCCTCCCCTCTGAGGCCCTCAGTTTGTTTCTCATAGTCCATAGTCTCTCATGTTTCATTCCCCCTTCTGATTACCCCCCACTTCTTTATCCCTTTCTTCCCCTACTGATCATCCTAGTTCTTATGTTCCATAGATGAGAGAAATCATGATAGTTGTCTTTCTCTGCTTGACTTATTTCACTTAGCATTATCTCCTCCAGTGCCGTCCATGTTGCAGCAAATGTTGAGAACTCGTTCTTTCTGATAGCTGAGTAATATTCCATTGTTTATATGGACCACAACTTCTTAATCCAGTCATCTGTTGAAGGGCATCTCGGCTCCTTCCATGATTTAGCTATTGTGGACAACGCTGCTATGAACATTGGGGTGCATATGGCCCTTCTCTTCATTACGTCTGTATCTTTGGGGTAAACACCCAGTAGTGCAATGGCTGGATCATAGGGTAGCTCAATTTTTAACTTTTTAAGGGACCTCCACACTGTTTTCCAGAGTGGCTGTACCAACTTGCATTCCCACCAACAATGTAGGAGGGATCCCCTTTCTCCACATCCTCTCCAACAATTGTTGTTTCCTGCCTTGTCTATTTTTGCCATTCTAACTGGCGTAAGGTGGTATCTCAGTGTGGTTTTGATTTGAATTTCTCTGATGGCTAATGATTTTGAACATTTTTTCATGTGTCTGTTAGCCATTTGTATGTCTTCATTGGAAAAGTGTCTGTTCATATCTTCTGCCCATTTTTTGATTTGTTTATTTGTTTCTCGTGTATTGAGTTTGAGAAGTTCTTTGTAGATCTTGGATACCAGTCCTTTATCTGTAGTGTCATTTGCAAATATATTCTCCCATTCCGTGGGCTGCCTCTTAGTTTTTCTGACTGTTTCCTTGGCTGTGCAGAAACTTTTAATCTTGATGAAGTCCCATAAATTCATTTTATCTTTTGTTTCTCTTGCCTTTGGGGGTGTATCATGAAAAAGGTTGCTTTGGCCGATGTCGTAGAGGTTGCTGCCTATGTTCTCCTCTAGAATTTTGATGGATTCCTGTCTCACATTGAGGTCTTTCATCCATTTGGAGTTTATTTTTGTGTATGGTGTGAGAGAGTGGTCAAGTTTCATTCTTTTGCATGTAGCTGTCCAATTTTCCCAGCACCATTTATTGAAGAAACTGTCTTTTTCCCACCGGATGTTCTTTCCTGCTTTATCAAAGATTAGTTGCCCAAAGAGCCGAGGGTCCATTTCTGGGTTCTCTATTCTGTTCTATTGGTCTATGTGTCTGTTTTTGTGCCAGTACCATGCTGTCTTTGTGATCACAGCTTTGTACTACAGCTCAAAATCTGGCATTGTGATGCCCCCAGCTTTGTTTTTCCTTTTCGACAGTTCCTTGGAGATTCGGGGCCTTTTCTGTTTCCATACAAATTTAAGGACTATTTGTTCCAGTTCTTTGAAAAATGTCCTCGGTATTTTGATCGGGATAGCATTGAAAGTGTAGATTGCTCTGGGTAGCATGGACATTTTAACTATGTTAATTCTTCCGATCCATGAGCATGGAATATTTTTCCATCTTTTTATGTCTTCCTCAATGTCTTTCAAGAGTGATTTATAGTTTCTAGAATATAGGTCCTTTATGTCTCTGGTTAAATTAATTCCAAGGTAACGTACGGTTTTTGGTGCTATTGTAAATGGAATGGATTCCCTAATTTCTCTTTCTTCGGTCTTGTTATTCGTGTATAGAAATGCAACTGATTTCTGAGCATTGATTTTGTATCCCGCCACATTACTGAATTGCTTCTATAACTTCTAATAGTTTGGGAGTGGCTTCTTTTGGGTTTTCCATAAAGAGTATCATGTCATCTGTGAAGAGAGACATTTTGACTTCTTCTTTGCCGATTTGAATACCTTTGATCCCTTTTTGTCATCTGATTGCTGTTGCAAGGACTTCTAGTACTATGTTGAATAATAGTGGCAAGAGTGGGCATCCTTGTCGAGTTCCTGATCTCAAGGGAAAGGCTTCCAGCTTTTCCCCATTGAGAATAATATTTGCAGTAGGCTTTTCATAGATGGCTTTTATGAGATTGAGAAATGTACCCTCTATTCCTACACTCTGAAGGGTTTTAATCAGGAAAGGATGCTGTATTTTGTCAAATGCTTTTTCGGCATCGATTGAGAGGATCATATGGTTCTTGAGTCTTTTCTTGTTGATATGATGTATCACGCTGATTGATTTGCGAATATTGAACCACGCTTGCATCCCAGGTATGAATCCCACTTGAACGTGATGGATAATCCTTTTAATGTACTGTTGGATTCTATTAGCAAGTATCTTGTTGAGGATTTTGGCATCCATATTCATTAGGGAAATCGGTCTGTAATTCTCCTTTTTGAGGGGGTCTTTGCTTGGTTTGGGGATCAAGGTAATATTGGCCTCATAGAATGAGTTTGGTAGCTTTCCTTCTGTTTCTATTTTTTGAAATAGCTTTAGGAGAATAGGTATTATTTCTTCTTTGAATGTTTGGTAGAATTCCCCAGGAAAACCCTCCGGGCCTGGAGTTTTGTTATTTGGAAGGTTGTTTATCACTGACTCAATTTCTTCATAATTAATTGGCCTGTTTAAGAAATCAATTTCTTCCTGTTTCAATCTTGGTAGTTTATAGGTTTCCAGGAAGGATTCCATCTCTTCCAGATTGCTTAGTTTATTGGCATATAGCTGTTGATAAAAATTTCTAATAATCCTTCCAGTTTCAATGGTGTTGGTTGTGACCTCTCCTTTTTCATTCATAATTTTAATAATCTGGGTCCTTTCTCTTTTCTTTTGGATAAGTGTTGCCAGTGGTCTGTCAATTTTATTGATTCTCTCAAAGAACCAGCTTCTAGTCCTGTTGATCTGCTCTACTGTACTTCTTGTTTCTGATTGATTTCTGCTCTAATTTTGGTCAACTGCTTCCTCGTGCTGTTCCAGCTTCTTGAGGTGAGAATATAAAAACTGCATTTTAGATTTTTCTATTCCTTTGAATGAGGCTTGGATGGCTATGTATTTCCCCCTTAGGACTGCCTTTGCAGCATCCCATAGGTTTTGGACTGTTGTATTTTCATTCTCATTGGTCTCCATAAATTGTTTAATTTGATTTTTGATTTCCTGGTTTATCGAGTCATTCCTGAGCAGGATGGTTCTTAGTCTCCAAGTGTTTGAGTTTCTTCCAAATTTTTCCTTGTGGTTGAGTTCCAATTTCAGAGCGTTGTGGTCTGAGAATATGCAGGGGATAATTTCAATCTTTTGGTATCGGTTGAGACATGTTTTGTGTCCCAGAACATGGTCTATTCTTGAGAATGTTCCATGGGCATTAGAATAGAATGAGTATTCTTTGGTTCTGGGGTGTAGTGTTCTATATATATCTATGAGGTCCAACTCGTCAAGTATGGCATTCAAAGCCTTTGATTCTTTGCTTAGTTTTTGCCAGGGTGTTCTGTCTATTTCTGATAGTGGAGTGTTGAGGTCCCCTACTATTAATGTATTTTTATCTATATGTCTCTTTATTCTGGTTAAGAGTTGGCTTGTGTATCTTGCTGCTCCCTTGTTGGGGGCATATATATTTATAATTGTCCTATCCACTTGTTGAATACTTCCTTTAAGAATAATATAGTGCCCTTCTGCATCTCTAACTATAGTCTCTAGTTTAAAATCCAAATTATCTGATATGAGAATTGCTACCCCAGCTTTCTTTTGAGGTCCATTTGCATGAAAGATGGTACTCCATCCCCTTACTCTCAGTCTGAGTGCATCTTTGGGTTCAAAATGAGTCTCTTGTAGACAGCAAATGGATGGGTCATTTCTTTTTATCCAATCTGCAACCCTCTGGCATTTTATGGGAGCGTTTTAACCATTTACATTGACACTAAGAACTGAGAGATAGAATTTTAACGAGGCCATGTTGCCAGTAAAGTCTGTTTGTATCGGTTGTGACTTTCTGTTCTGTATCACTCTTGGGGCCTTTTTACCTTTATAGAACCCCCCTTAATATCTCCTGTAGGGCTGGTTTCGTGGTTACGAAATTGGTTAATGATTGGCGATTCTGGAATGTCTTTATTTCTCCATCAATTCTGAATGACAGCCTTGCTGGATAAAGGATCCTTGGCTGCATGTTTTTCTCTGAAAGAGCTTTAAAAATGCTCCCCCAACCGTTTCTCTCATTCCAGGTCTGTGTAGACAGGTCTGACGTAATTCTGATGCCTTTGCCTTGGTACGTGAGAAATTTCTTTGCCCTGGCCGCTTTCAGTACCGTGTCCTTGGATCTAATATTTGCGAATTCCACTATGACGTGACGTGGCGTAGGTTTGTCGTGGTTGAGCTTGGGAGGGGTCCTCTCTGCCTCTTGGACACGAATGTTTGTTTCCCTCGCTAGATTAGGGAAGTTTTCAGCTACAATTTGTTCAAATATCTCTTCTAGACCTCTGTTTTTCTCCACCCCCTCGCGGATGCCGACGATTCTGACTCTGACATTGGATCGTTTCATTGAGTCAGTAATCTCCCGTAACCTACATTCGTGGGCGTGGATTTTTTTAAGACCAGCTTCTATTTTTGTTTTTTCCTCTATTAACCCATCCTCCAATTCACTAACCCGTTCCTCTGCTTCGGTGACCCTGGCCATCAGAGCCTCTAGTTTTGCCTGTGTTTGGCTCATAGAATTTTTAATTTCTGTCAGATTCGCTCTCATTTCTGTCCTTAGGGATTCTATATTCTCAGTGACCTTTTCGTTAATACTTTTTTCAATTCTACTCATCATTTTGACTATCGTTACTCTGAATTCCATTTCTGATAATTTGGTTACATCCATATCCATTATTTCTGTGGCAGAGGCCACAGACTCACTGTCTTTTCTTTGCTGGGGGGCGGGCTTCTCCTTCTTGTCATTCTGATGAGGAGAGGTTGCGGGGTTGTCCAGAGCCCAAATTATTGACTGGGTCCCAGGCCGTGCCCCTTGTTTTATAGGGATCTTAGGGATGTGGGCTTCTTCTTTAAAGATTTTATTTATTTATTTATCTGAGAGAGAGAGACAGCAAGAACGGGAACAGAAGCAGGGGAGTGGGAGAGGAAGAAGCAGGCTCCCAGCGGAGGAGCCGGATGAGGGACTCCTTTCCGGAACGCCGGGATCACGCCCTAAGCCGAAGACAGGCGCTCAATGACTGCGCCACCTGGCGCCCCGGGTTGTGGGCTTCTTGATTTTTCAGCCTGCCTTCTGTGTTCTGGGGGAGGGGCCTGCCGCGTAGATACTCAGGCCACCCTGTTTGGGTAGAGTCTCCATGTCCCCTGCAAGGGGGGATGGGGATGGGCACACTGTGAGCCGGTATTTCCAGGCTTTTGTTCTCTGGCGGCTTTCCCTGGCGGTTTGCTGTGCCTCTTCTGAGAGAGCAGCAGAGGCTGAATTGTCACAGAACAGAAGGATTGCGGCCTGTTCTCCACTGATGTTCTGGCCACTTTAACTCCGTTACTGTTGGTGCTGCTCAACGCTGCAGCGTCCCGGGATGTGCGCCCCACACCCGGCATCCCTGCCCTCACTTCCAGGGCCGGCGGGTCTCTGTCCTTTGTGTTTCTAATGCCGCCAGCCACCGGCCGCCCTGCGCGCTCCCGGATCTCCCGGTCTCAGCCTATGCCCGGTGAGCACACAGGATTCCGGAATTCCGTGAGAAGCCTGGTGGCACGCACACCCGGTTCAGGGTCTCAGTCTGCTGTTTTGCGGGTGCCGTCCTTGAGCCCGCCCGCTCCCCCGTGCAGGTGGCTGCCGCTTCCCGGCGCCCGAACGTGGTGGCTCCCTCCCCCTTCCATTTATCTTCCGATATCTGTGTGCGGTTTCACAGCTCCCCGCTTCGTACCTCAATACTCAGCGCTGGAGATGTTCATTTGTAGAGATCCAGATGTATCTTCCTGCGTTTCAGGCTGATTCCGTGGTTGTTTAGGCTGGTCTGATACCTATCCAGCTTGACTCAGGGGACCGGCTGAAAAAGGGGTCCCCTACTCCTCCGCCATCTTCTATTATCTAAATGTAATTTTCTTAAATATACAAATTATAATATCCAAATTCTTAATTATAGAATAAGACATATTTTACTTTATGAAATCACACCATACTCAAATTCACTATTTTTCACACCATTATCAAATAAAAAAAATTAAAGCCAAGTAACAAAATTCAAAATATAAATGCATTTTTATATGCTAAATAGGTGTTCCAGACTTAATTTTACAGATTTTAACCCTTCCTTTTTTTGTTTTATTGAGGTATAATTTGCATATATGTTAGTTTCAGGTGGATAACATCATGATTTGACATTTGTATATACTGAAAAATGATCACCACGTAAGTCTAGTTTCTCTTTTACCATATAAGGTTACATAATATGCGATACAATATTATTAACTATAGTCACTATACTCTACATTACATCCCCGTGACTTACTTATTGTATGACTGGAGTTTGTACCTCTTGACATCCTTCTCCCATTTTACCTAATCCCCAACCTCCTCTCCTCTGGCAACCACCAGTCTCTTCTCTGCACCTCTGAGTTTTGCTTTGTTTTGTTTGTTTTCTTTTTTAGATATCACATATAAGTGAAATTATATACTATTTGTTTATCTCTACTCATTTCACTTAGCATCGTACCTCCAAGGTCCATTCATGTTGTCACCAATGGCAAGATTTCTTTTTTCTTTTTTTTTTTATGGCTGAGTAGTACTCCGGAGTGTGTGTGTGTGTGTGTGTGTGTGTGTACCACTTCTTCTTTATGTATTCATCAGTTGATGGACACTTTGGTTCTTTCCGCGTCTTGGCTATTGTGAATAATGCTGCGATGAACATAGGGGTTGCATGTATCTTTCCAAATTAGTATTTCCATTTTTTTTTCCAGGTAAGTACCCAGAATTGGTATTGTTAGATCATATGATAATTCTGCTTTTATTTTTTGAGACACCTGCGCACTATTTTCCATAGTGGCTCCACCAATTTACATTCCCACCAACAGTGCCAGAGAGTTCCTTTTTCTCCACATCTTCATCAACACTTGTTATTTCTTGTCTGTTTGGTAATAGCTATTCTGCCAAGTGAGAGGTGATATCTCATTGTAGCTTTGGTTTGAATTTTTCTGTTGATTAGTGATGTTGAACATCTCTTCATGTATCTATTGGCCATCATTATGTTTTCTTTGGAAAGATATCTATTCAGGTCCTCTGCTCATTTGTGAATCAGATTGTTATTGAGTTGCAGGATTTCTTTATATGTTTTGAATATTAAACCCTTACTGGATATATGATTTGCATATATCTTCTCCCATTTGTTTTGTTGATGGTTTCCTTTGCTGTACAGAAGCTCTTTAGTTTGATATAGTCTCATTTGTTGATTTTTGCTTTTGTTGCCATTGCCTTTGGAGTCAGAGCCAAAAAAATATCACCGAGAGTGATGTTGGGGAACTCACTGCGTATGTTTTCTACTAGGAGTTTTGTAGTTTCTAGACTTACGTTCAAGTCTTTAACCCATTTGGAGTTAATTTATTTGTATGGTGTAAGATAGTGGTCCAGTTTTATTCCTTGGCATGTGCCTGTCCAGTTTTCCCAATACCATTTATTAAAGAGACTGTTCTTTCCCCATTGTATATTATTCCCCTCTTTGTCATAAATTAATTGACTATATATGTGTGGGCTATTTCTGTGCTCCTTTTCTTAGTCCATTGCTCTGTGTGTGTGTTTTTATGCTAGTACTACACTGTATTGATTTTTATACCTTTGTAATACAGTTTGAAATCAGAGAGTACGATGCCTCCAGCTTTGTTGTTTTTTCCTCAAGATTTCTGGCTTTTTAGTATCTTTTGAGGTTCTATATAAATTTTAGAATTGTTTGTTCTAATTCTGTGAAAAATTTTATTGGGATTTTGTTAGTGATTACATTGAATCCATATATTGCATTGGGTAATATGGACATTTTAAATATTATTTTTCCAACCCATAAGCATAGAATATCTTTTGACTTTTTTGTGTCTTCTTTAATTTCTTCCATCAGTGTCTTATAGTTTTCATTGTACAAGTCTTTCACCTCCTTGGTTTAGTTTATTCCTAGATATTTTATTATTTTTGATACAATTGTAAATTGTTTTCTTAATTTCTCTTTCTGATAGTTCATTGTTAATGTATAAAAATGCAACACATTTTTATATATTGGTTTTGTATCCTGCAGCTTTACTAAATTTGTCTATTAGTTCTAACAGTTTTTTGGTGGGGTCTTTGAAAAGGTTTTCAATGTATAAAGTCAGGTTGTCCACAAAAAGGGTCAGTTTCACTTCCTTTTTTCCAATATGAATTAATTTATTTCTTTTCCTTGCCTAATTTCTCCAGTTCGGACTTCCAGTACTATGTTGAATAAAACTGTTGAGAGTGGGCATCCTTGTCTTGTTCCTTATCTAAGAGGAAAAACTTTCAGCTTTTCAGCATTACTTATGATATTAGCTGTGGGCTTGTCATATATGGCTTTTATTATGTTGAAGTACGTTTCTTCTATATCTATTTTGTTGAGGTGTTTTATCATAAATGGATGTTGAATTTTGTCAAATACTTTTCCTGTATCTATTCAAATGCTCACATGATTTTTCTTTCATTTTGTTAATGTGGTATAACATGCCAGTTGTTTTGCAGATGTTTAATCATCCTTGCACCACCAGAATATATCCCACTTGATCATGGTCTATGCTCTTTTTAACTCACTGTCAAATTTTTGTTGAGTATTTTTGTATCTAAATTCGTTAGAGATATGAGCCTGTAATTTTCTTTTTCTGTGCTATTTTTGTCTGGTTTTGGTATCAGGATTAATGCTGGCCTTGTAGATGAATTTGGAAGCATTCCTTCCTCTTCAGTTTTTTAGAAGATTTTGAGAAGGATAGCTATTGAAAATTCTTTGACTTTCTTTGTTTGGTAGAATTCACAGGTGGAAGCTGTCTGGCCCTGGTCTTTTGTTTGTTAGAGGTTTGTGATTACTGACTCAATCTCCTCATTAGTAATGGGTCTACCCAGGTTTTCTTTTTCATGATTCAATGTCAGAAGATTGTATATATTTCTATGAATTTATCCATTTCTTCTAAGTTGTCCAATTTGTGGAGTATAATTGTTCATAATAGTTTCTTATGATCTGTATTTCTTTAGTATCAGTTGTAACTTCCCCTCTTCCATTTCTCATTTTATTTATTTGAACCCTCTCTCTTTTCTTAATGAGTATGGATAAAGGTGAGTTAAGATGGCAGAGGAGTAGGGGTCCCCTTTTTCAGCTGGTCCCCTGAGCCGAGCTGGATAGGTACCAGACCATCTGGAAAACCCACAGAAGCAGCCTGAGATGCAGGAAGATACATCTGGATCTCTACAAATGAACATCTCCAGCACTGAGTTTCGAGGTACAAAGCGGGGAGCCGTAAATCCGTGCACAGATATCAGGAGAGAAACGGAAGGGGGAGGGAGCCTCCACGTTCGGGCGCCAGGAAGCAGTAGCCGCCCGCACTGGGGAGCGGGCTGGACTCGCAGACCGGCACGGGGAGAGAACAGACTGAGACCGTGAGCCTGGGAACACAGGCGCGTCCAAACTGAAAACCGGCGCCCCGGTGCGCTCACTGGAACCAGACTGAAACTGGGAGCTCATGAGCACGCGCGCGACCAGACTGAAAACCTGACTCCCTAGTGCACGCGAACCTCACTGAAACAGGGAGCTCAGGAGCATGTGTGGGGGTGCTGGCGGCTGGCGTTGTTAGAAGAACAAAGGACAGAGACCTGCCGGCTCTGGAAGTGAGGGCTGGGACGCCGGCTATGGGGCGCACAGCCTGGGACGCTGTAGGGTTTTTAGCAGCACCAACAAAAACAGAGTTAAAGAGACCAGGAGAGCTCAGTGGAGAACGGACTGCGATCTCTCTGTTCTGAGACAGAGGCTAGGATACAGCCACTGCTGCTCTGACTCTCAGAACAGTCACAGAAAACCGCCAAGGAAAGCCACCAGAGAACAAAACCCCAGAAATACCGGCTCACATTGTGCCCATCTCCATCCCCCTCCTCTCAGGGGACAGGGCGACTCTACCCAAACAGGGTTGCCTGAATATCAGTGTGGCAGGCCCCTCCCCCAGAAGGCAGCCTGAAAAATCAAGAAGCCCACATCCCTAAGGTCCCTATAAAACAAGAGCACACTGCCTGGGTCCCGGTCAATACTTTGGGCTCTGGGCAAACCCGCAACCTCTCCTCATCAGAATGACGGGAAGGAGATCCCCACCAGCAAAGAAAAGATAATGAGTCTGGGGCCTCTGCCACAGAACTGATGGATATGGATATAACCAAATTATCAGAAATGGAGTTCAGAGTAACAATGGTCAAAATGATGTGTAGACTTGAAAAAAATATTAACAAAAATATTAACGAGAATATAGAATCTCTAAGGGCAGAAATGGGAGCGAATCTGGCAGAAATTAAAAATGCTATGAATCAAATGCGGTCAAAACTAGGTGCTCTGATGGCCAGGGTAAATGAGGCAGAAGAATGAATTAGCGAATTGGAGGATGGGATGGTAGAAGAGAAAGCTAAAACAGAGACTTGGCTCAAAAAAATCCAATCTCAAGAATGTAGGTTACGGGAGATTACTGACTCAATGAAACCCTCTGATGTCAGAATCATCGGCATCCCCGAGGGGGTGGAGAAAGAGAGATGTTTAGAAGAGATATTTGAATAAATTGTAGCTGAAAACTTCCCCAATCTAGCAAAGGAAACAAGCATTCATGTCCAAGAGGCAGAGAGGACCCCTCCCAAGCTCAACCACGACAAACCTATGCCACATCACGTCATAGTGCAATTCACAAATATTAGATCCAAGGATACGGTATTGAAAGCGTCCAGGGCAAAGAAATTTCTCACGTACCAAGGCAAAAGTATCAGGATTACGTCAGACCTGTCTACACAGACCCGGAATGAGAGAAGGGGTTGGGGGGGGGGGCATTTTTAAAGTTCTTTCAGAGAAAAACATTCAGCCAAGGATCCTTTATCCAGCAAGGCTGTCATACAGAATTGATGGAGAGATAAGGACCTTCCAGAATCGCCAGTCACTGACCAATTTCATAACCATGAAACCAGCCCTACAGGAGATATTAAGGGGGGTTCTATAAAAGTAAAAAGGCCCCAAGAGTGATACAGAACAGAAATTTGCAATCTATAGAAACAAAGACTACAGGCAACATGATATCATTAAAATCATATTTCTCAATAATCACTCAATGTGAATGGCCTGAATGCTCCCATAAAATGCCACAGGGTTGCAGATTGGATAAAAAGACATGACCCATCCATTTGCTGTCTACAAGAGACTCATTTTGAACCTAAAGATACATCCAGACTGAAAGTGAAGGGATGGAAAACCATCTTTCATGCCAATGGACCTCAAAAGAAAGCTGGGGTAGCAATTCTCAGACAGATTAGATTTTAAACTAAAGACTGTAGTTAGAGACACAGAAGGACACTATATTATTCTTAAAGGATGTATCCAACAAGTGGATATGACAAGTATAAATATCTACGCCCCCAACAGGGGAGCAGCAAGATACACAAGCCAACTCTTAACTAGAATAAAGAGAAATATAGATAAAAATATGTTAATAGTAGGGGACCTCAACACTCCACTATCAGCAATAGATAGCTCACCTAAGCAGAAAATCAACAAAGAAACAAGAGCTTTGAATGCCATACTAGACCAAAT
This sequence comes from Ursus arctos, assembly GCF_023065955.2. NCBI lineage: Eukaryota > Metazoa > Chordata > Mammalia > Carnivora > Ursidae > Ursus > Ursus arctos. The sequence continues at coordinate 26,162,565 of NW_026622985.1, read as the reverse complement.
GGACCTCATAGATATATATAGAACACTACACCCCAGAACAAAAGAATACTCATTCTATTTGAAGGCACATGGAACGTTCTCCAGAGTAGATCTTATGCTGGATCACAAAACAGGTCTCAGCCGATACCAAAAGACTGAGATTATTCCCTGCATAGTCTCAGACCACAATGCTTTGAAATTGGAACTCAATCACAGGGAAAAATTTGGAAGAAACTCAAACACTTGGAAACTAAGAACCATCCTGCTCAAGAATGATTCAATAAACCAGGAAATCAAAAATCAAATTAAACAATTTATGGAGACCAACGAGAATGAAAACACAACGGTCCAAAACCTATGGGATGCTGCAAAGGCAGTCCTAAGGGGAAAATACATAGCCATCCAAGCCTCACTCAAAAGAATAGAAAAATCTAAAATGCAGTTTTTATATTCTCACCTCAAGAAGCTGGAACAGGAACAGATGAATAAGGCTAATCCACTCACGAGAAAGCAGTTGATCAAGATCGAGCAGGGATCCATGAATTAGAAACCAGGAGCACAGTAGAGCAGATCAACAGAACTAGAAGCTGTTTTTTTTTTAAAGAATAAATAAAATCGATAAGCCACTGGCAAGACTTATTCAAAAGAATAGAGAAAGGACCCAAATTAACAAAATTATGAATGAAAGGGAGAAGTCACAACCAACACCAATGAAATAGGAAGGATCATTAGAAACTTTTATCAACAGCTTTATGCCAATAAATTAAGCAACCTGGATGAGATGGATGCATTCCTAGAAAACTATAAACTACCAAGACTGAAACAGGAAGAAATTGATTTTTTAAACAGATGAATTAATTATGAAGAGATTAAAGCAGTGATTAAAAACCTTCCGAAAAACAAAACTCCGGGACCTGATGGATTCCCGGTGAATTCTACCAAACATTCAAAGAAGAAATAATACCTGTTCTCCTAAAGCTATTTCAAAAAATAGAAACAGAAGGAAAACTACCAAATTCATTCTATGAGGCCAGTATTACCTTGATCCTCAAACCAGGCAAAGACCCCATCAAAAAGGAGAATACAAAATACCAATGACATTTTTCAAAGAACTGGAACAAATAGCCCTTAAATTTGTGTGGAACCAGAAAAGGCCCCGAATCGCCAAGGAATTGTTGAAAAGGAAAAACAAAGCTGGGGGCATCACGTTGCCAGATTTCAAGCTATACTACAAAGCTGTGGTCACAAAGACAGCATGGTACTGGCACAAAAAAAGGACACATAGACCAATGGAACAGAATAGAGAACCCAGAAATGGACCCTCGGCTCTTTGGGCAACTAATCTTTGACAAAAGGAAAAAAACATCTGGTGGAAAAAAGACAGTCTCTTCAATAAATGGTGCTGGGGAAATCGGACAGCTACATGCAAAAGAATGAAACTTGACCACTCTCTCACACCATACACAAAGATAAACTCCAAATGGATGAAAGACCTCGATGTGAGACAGGAATCCATCAAAATCCTAGAGGAGAACATAGGCAGCAACCTCTATAACATCGGCCACAGCAACTTTTTTCATGACACATCTCCAAAGGCAAGAGAAACAAAAGAAAAAAATGAACTTGTGGGACTTCATCAAGATAAAAAGCTTCTGCATAGCCAAGGAAACAGTCAAAAAAACTAAGGCAGCCCACGGAATGGGAGAAGATATTTGTGAATGACACTACAGATAAAAGACTGGTATCCAAGATCTACAAAGAACTTCTCAATCTCAATACACAAGAAACAAATAAATCATAAAATGGGAAGAAGATATGAACAGACGCTTTTCCAATGAAGATATACAAATGGCTAGCAGACACATGAAAAAATGTTCAAAATCATTAGCCATCAGAGAAATTCAAATCAAAACCACACTGAGATACCACCTTACGCCAGTTAGAATGGCAAAAATTGACAAGGCAGGAAACACCAATTGTTGGAGAGGATGTGGAGAAAGGGGATCCCTCTTACATTGTTGGTGGGAATGCAAATTGGTACAGCCACTCTGGAAAACAGTGTGGAGGTCCTTCAGAAGTTAAAAATTGAGCTACTCTATGATCCAGCAATTGCACTACTGGGTATTTACCCCAAAGATACAGACGTAGTGAAGAGAAGGGCCTTATGCACCCCAATGTTCATAGCAGCGTTGTCCACGATAGCTAAATTGTGGAAGGCGCTGAGATGCCCCTCAACAGATGACTGGATTAAGAAGTCGTGGTCCATATATACAATGGAATATTACTCAGCCATCAAAAAGAACGAGTTCTCAACATTTGCTGCAACATGGACGGGACTGGAGGAGATAATGCTAAGCGAAATAAGTCAAGCAGAGAAAGAAAATTATCATATGGTTTCACTCATTTATGGAACTTAAGTAGGAAACTGGTAGGAGAAGAAAGGGAAGAAGAAAGAGGGGTAAACAGAAGGGGGAATGAACCATGAGAGACTATGGACTCTGGGAAACATACTGAGGGCTTCAGAGGGGAGGGGGGTGGGGGAATGGGATAGGCTTGTGATGGGTAGTAAGGAGGGCATGTATTTCATGGTGCACTGGGTGTTATACACAAGTAATGAATCATGGAACTTTACGTTAAAAACTAGGGATGTACTGTATGGTGACTAACATAAATAATAAAAAAATTAACATTAATTTAAAAAAAACAAAAAAATGAGTATAGCTAATGGCATATCAATTTTGTTTATCTTTTCAAATAACAGGCTCTTGGCTTCACTAATCTCTGTGGTCTTTGTAATCTCTATTTCATTTATTTTTTCTCTGATCTTTATTATTTCCTTTCTTCTACTAAGGGCTTCACTTGTTCCTCTTTTTCTAGTTCCTTTAGATATAAAGTTAGATTGTTTATTTGAGATTTTTCTTCATTTTTGATGTAGGCCTGTATTGCTATGAACTTCCCTCTTGAAACTGCTTTTCCTGCATCCTTTACATTTTTTTTTAAAAGATTTTATTTATTTATTTGACACAGAGAGAGACAGCCAGCGAGAGAGGGAACACAGGCAAGGGGAGGGGGAGAGGAAGAAGCAGGCTCTCAGCAGAGGAGCCTGATGTGGGGCTCGATCCCAGGACTCTGGGATCACATCCTGAGCCAAAGGCAGACACTTAACGACTGAGCCACCCAGGCACCCCAAGCATGTTGTATTTCCATACAACATTTTGCATTTTTATTTCTCTTTTGATTTCTTCATTGACCCATTGTTTTTTAAGTAGCATGTTGTTTAATCTCCACATATTTGTGATTTTTCCAGTTTTATTTTTTGTGATTGACTTCCAGTTTTATACTGTTGTGGTCTGAAAGATGCTTCACAGGATTTCAGTCTTCTAAAATTTACCAAGATTTGCTTTGTATCCTAAATTATGATCTATCCTGCAGAATGTTCCATGTGCACTTGAGAAAAATGTGTATTCTGCTCCTTTTGAATGGAATGTTCTGTATCTGTTAAGTCCATCTAGTCTAATGTGTAATTTAAGGGTGATGTTTTATTATTGATTTTCTGCCTGGATGACCTATTTGTTGATGTAAAAGAGATATTAAAATCTGCTACTATTACTGTATTGCTGTCGCTTTCTCCATTTAGGTCTGTTATATTTGCTTTATATAGTTAGGTGCTCCTAAATGTTTCTCTTCTTGCTGGTTTGACCACTTTATCATTATGTAATGTGTATCTTTGTCTTTTATTACAGTCCTTGTATTAAGGTCAATTTTTCTGTAAGTATAGCTACCTTAACATTTTTAATTTTGTTTCCATTCCATATTTCACTTTCATTCTGTGTGTCCTTATATCTGAAATCTGAAGTGAGGCTCTTATAGATAGCATGTAGAGAGTCTTGTTTTATCCTTTCAGTCATTCTCTGTCTTTTGATTAGAGAATTGAGTCCATTTATGTTTCAAGCAATTATAGATAGGTATGTACTTATTGCCATTTTGTTAATTATTTTCTGGCTGTTTTGTAGTTCTTCCTTGTTTTTTTCTTCTTTTCTTGCTGTGTTTTTTGTGGTTTGATACCTCTCTTTAGTGTTATGTTTGGATTCCGTTTTCATTATCTTTGGTGTATCTACTGTAGGTTTTTGCTTTGTGTTTACCGTTAGGTTTACATATGTCAGGCCGTGTATGTGCCAGTCTGTTTCAGGTTGATAGCAAATTAAGTTTGAACACATTCTAAAACTACATTTTTACTCCTCTCTTCCCACATTTTGTTTTTGATGTCACATTTAACCTTTTTATTTTGCATGTCCCTTAACTAGTTCTTGTAGTAAGACTCCTTTTTACTACTTTTGTCTCTAACCTTCATGTTAACTTTATAAGTGATTAGGCCACTGCATTTACTGTATATTTACACTTTACCAGTGAGATCTTTACCTTGATATGTTTTTTTTTGTTGTTGTTACTAATTAGTACCTTTACTTTTCAGCTTAAGAAGTTTCTTTAACATTTCTTGTATAGCTGTTTTAGTGGTGGTGAACTCCTTTAGTTTTTGCTTATCTGGAAAAGTCTTCATCTCTCCTCAATTCTGAAGAATTTTGCTGGGTTTTTTTGGTTGGAAGTTGTGGGGGTTTTTTGTTTATTTGTTTTGGGCTAGTTTTCTTTCTTTCTTTTCTTTCTTTTTTTTTTTTTTTTTTTTTTTTTTTTTTTTTTTTTTTTTTTGCTTTTAGCACTCTAAATATACAATGCCACTCTCATCTGGCTTGCAGTTTCTGCTGAAAAAATCTGCTCATGTTCTTATGGGGTTCCCTTGTATGTAACAAGTTGTTTTTCTCTTGCTTCTTTTAAGATTCTCTCTTTATCTTTAACTTTTGAAATTTTAATTATAATGCATCTTGGTATGATTCTCTTTGAGTCCATCTCTTTTGACACTCTGGGCCTCCTGTATCTGGAGGTCTGTTTGCTTTCACAGGTTAGGGAAGTTTTGGGCAATTATTTCTTCAAATAACTTTTTTTGTACCTTTTTCTGTCTCTTCTCTTTCTGGGATCCCTATTATGCAAATGCTGTTCTCCTTGATGTTGTCCTATAATTCACTTAAGCTGTCTTTACTTTTCTTGTTTAATTTTTTTTTTTTCTTTTTCTTGCTCCATTTGGGTGAATTCCACTGCCCTGTCTTCCAGGTCACTGATCCTTTCTTCTACTTCATTTAGTCTGCTTTTGAACCACTTTAGTGTATTTTTCAGTTCAATTATCATATTAGGTACATTCTATTTAATATCTCTTTGTTGAAATTCTTACTGTGTTCACCCATTGATCTCCTGAAATTAGTGAGCATCTTTATGGCCATTACTTTAAACTTTTTATCAGGGAAATTACTTATCTCCATTTTCATTAAGATTTTTTCTGGGGCTTTATCTTTTTCTTTTGTTTGGAACATATTCCTCTGTTTCCTCATTTTGCTTGACTCTGTGTTTGTTTTTATATATTAAGTGAAAGAGCTCTTTCCTAGTCTTGAAGGAGTGGTCACAGGAAGATGGAAAGTGTGTCAGACTATTGTGTATGCAGTGCCGAGATGGTAGCCTGCCAAGAACTGTTTTCCAATTGTTTCAGCCCTATGGGGCCCAGAAATGTAACACCCCCCCCCCCCCCAGCTCATCAGAGCCAGGCATTCAAGGGGGCATTCCCTGTGTGGAGTGTGCATACCTACTGAGTTTAGTGGAACAGGGCCACGGGGGAACACAAGGCTGGAGTGCACCTGCCACTGGGTTTAGCATATCAAGGCCACAGGGGAGCTCTGCACCAAAGTGGGCCCACCAGGTGTTTCAGGGTAGGGCCACAGGAAAGCAACAGGGCAGGCAAGCATTGGTAGCAAGATAAGAGCAGAGTACAGAAATAGTGCCTGCCAGTGCCTCTGTCCCCAAAGAGTTCCAACAAACCCCTCCCCCATAGCAGATGCTTTAAGATTAGCCAGTGAATCTTCTTCACATATTGTGTAGAAACTTTTCAATCTGCTTCTTCTGCACTGAGCCCTACAGTGGATAAGTCTGTGTATGAGTTCTTCAGAAGCTGAGTTTCTTTTTTGTATAGCCCTTTGTGTCTCCTGGACATAAGCTCCATTGGTTTCCAAAGCTAGATGTTTCGGGGGTTTCTCTCTCCAGCATAGGTCCCAAGGGTTTGGGTGCCTGATGTAGGGCTCAGATTTCTCACTCCTCAGAGATATGTTCTGCATTTTTAAGAGTCCTCCTGCTTGTAGGTTGTTGTGCCAGGGGTATTTTTTTTGTTTTGTTTTGTTTTGTTTTGTTTTTGGTGAGATGGCATTTCTACCTTTTCTACTTGTCTCGGTGTGGCCTTTTTATCCTTTGTTGTAGAGGATCTGTTCCGCTAGTTTTCAGGAATTTTTCAGAGAATTGTTTTATATGTAGCTGTTGATTTGATGTGTCCATGGGAGAAGGTGAGTTCAGGGTCTTCTTATGCTGCCATCCTGAACCACCACTCCTATTTTTAACATAACACATTTTCTTAACCAAAAATAATACTTGGTGTTACATATAATTTTGATGTTACTGAATAAATAAAGCAGAAGGAAATTTTGTAATTATTTCCTTTCAAATTGTTCTTTAGATCTCTTTTGCAGCTATATAACTATATACATGTTGTGCAGCCAAATGAACTTCACATGAGGAAAAGGCCCCACATTACCTTTTATGAATTTAAATGCTATCCTCAAACAACTATTTAAAAGTTCTTTTTCAAGGAATATAATAATAACCAGAAGTCTAAAGGCATATTTTATGATGATTAAGTTATCACAATGAAATGAAATTACCCAGCATTTTGCCAGATGATTCAACTAGAAGCCAGGGTAGAGTTACTTACTACATATTTTCATCTTTTAAGTTTTATTTTTACTAGTAAGAATTTTAGAAATGCGTTAAAACCATTTAAAAATCAATTTCTGGGGAAAATTTTTCAGAGATCTGTTTATCCAAATATGATACAAAGAAAGAACTAGAAGAAAACACGTACTGGAAGAACATAGAGTAATGAGTAAACATTTGCTAGAATGAATATGTTACATTTTAGTAGATTAAGGAGTTAAGGTGAATGTCCATACTTAAAGAAATCATTTCTTATAAAAACAGTTTAAATTGGTCAAGGTAAAATTTTAAAAACCAAAACAATCTCTAAGAACAAACATTTCTCCATGTTCCGAATTACATAACAATAGCTGGCATTTATTGAATGCTTACGTGTGTCAACAAGCACCATTCACTCATTATCTCTTTACCTTTTGTGGCCCTCTCAATAGCATGAAGTAGTCACCTTTGTTATCTGTGTTTCATAGTGGAGGAAACTGAGACTTAAGAGACACAGTTCACTCAGATTAAGGCAGTGAAGTAAGAGAGTCAGCACTGGGGTATATTTCTTATTCCAGAGCCCACAACCTTCAGTTCTGTTCTAGCCTGCTACTTCAAACACAATTGATAAAATTATGTTCTAATTCAATTGAAAATTACATCTTAAAAATATCTACGTGTTAGGATACAGAAATAAAAATCTGCTGAGAAAAGAAAAGAGTCCAAGATCAGAGTAATGAGAGGGAAATGAGACTGTTCTGTGAAGCTAGACATAAGCCCAGAATAAAGGCAGAAAAGGAATGACTGTTAAAATAACTTAAGTGAAGGTTGATGGGATTTGAAAGCAGAGCTGTGATAATAGAGATGGGGATGAGGGCAAATATTCAAGAAACATTTAGGAGGTAAAATTGGTGGAACTTTTACTTGAACAAATTTGGATATTGGGTGAGGCAGGGTTTGAAAATAACTCCCAGTTGCTTTGAGTTATTGAACTGATGGTTTATCAATGATTGCATTTGAGTGTTTTGCTTTAATCTAACTATCCATATCCATATACACACACGGAAATAGAATTTTCATGTAAATCCCATTGGGGAAGTTAATACAAGAAGATCTAATGCTTTCTCAAATAAAGTTCCTCATCTTCTTACTTTTGAATTTGTGTTATGGACTAAATGTTTATGTCCAAAAAATTCCTGTTGAAATCCTGCTTCCTAGTATGATGGTATGAGGAGGTGAGGTCTTTGGGAAGTAATGAGGATTAGATGAGATAATGGGGAGGGAGCCCTAGTGCCCTTATAAGAGTCAAAGAGAGCTTGCTTCCTCTCTGTTCTTCACCAGGTGAAGAAGCATAAAGTAATCAGTCTTACAACCTGGGGACAGTGTTCTCACTAGCCCCTGACCATGCTGGTTGGCCCTGTGCATCCCAGCCCCAGAACCGTGAAAAGTAAATGTTTATTGTTTAAACCATCCAGTCTGTTTTACTTTGTTATAGCAGTCTGAAATGACTCAGACTCTTATATTTTTTACATTGCAGACACACCCAATGTTGGATGTGAAAAAGTACTTCTAAACACTGCATGATCATTGAGCACATTTCCAGCTCAGGGGCTGTATTGAAAGACTAGTCTGCATTGCTTCTTGCACTATGTACAATTTTTTGAGAGCTATGCCTTATGGTGGAGTATTTACATTCAAATTAGAGCAGAGATAGGTAAGGTTTGTGCAAAAAGTGGACATTGAGAAAGTACATACTGTGCTACCTATGCCACATTTTCTTTAGATCTTCATAATTTGTATTAGAGTACTCTAGAGAAACAGAATCAATCAATGAAGAGAGATTTATTTCAGGGACACTTGTGATTTTAGGAACTGGAAGTTCAGAATTCCAAGAGTTGATGCTGCAGTCTGAAGTCTAAAGGTTGTCTAGAGAAAGCATTTCTTTCTTCTCAGTGTTTCAATATTTTCTCTTAAAGCTTTCTGCTGACTGGATGAGGCCCACCCATATTATGGGATATGATCTACTTTACCCATTGTCTACCAATTTAAATGTTAACCACATCTAAAAAGAACCTTTACAACATTTAGACTAGTATTAGAGCAGACAAGTTGACAAAATAACACATCATCCTTCTGGGCCAGTTATTGGCTTACTAACATTGGTTTGCCTTTCATTCTTTTTTTTTTTTTTTAAGATTATTTATGTATTTATTTGAGAGAAAGGGTGGGGGTGCGGAGAGGAGCACAGGGAGAGAGATAAGCAGACTCTGCACTGAGCCAGAGCCCAATGTGGGGTTCTAACTGAAGACCCTGAGATGATGACCTGAGCCAAAATCAAGAGTCAAACAGTCAACCAACTGAGCCACCAGGTGCCCCTGCCTTTCATTCTAAAGACAAATGGTTAGAGTTATTTTATACTTTCTATGGGTTTTTAACACGATAGTAAAAAGGTGGTAACTTAGTACACTGCATTCTTTCTGATCAGAGGCATTATGTGAAACCCATTAGAACAAATTCATACTTAGTATTTTTTGTTTACATAAATGTTATGCCATATTTAAGCAAGATTCAAGAGAATTCTGTTCCTAAGCCAGCTATTTACATGAGTATCATTGATTATGTAAAACACTTTGGTCAAGATAGTATAATTTAAGGAATGTATACAACAGTAGTTTTGCTTGATAGAGAAGCTAAAGATACCAAATTTTAACAGGAAATAGAGTTCTTTTTCTTATGTATTAATTCATGGCAAAAAATTGTAATTTGCTTTTATCCTATTTGAGGAACCAAATCGATTTTCTTAACAGATAGAGATCAAGAAAGCTTAATGTAAAATGTAACTAACACTAAAATTATATAGTCAGATTCTGTTCTTCATAGAATTTTATCAAGCCTTTGATAATATTAATATCTCATGATTTTGCATGTATGTAAAAGAAGGAGAGTATAATTTCATCAAAAAATCTTTAGGAAAGAATTTGAAAAATTAATATACAAATTTTTCTGAGAAATTTTTATGAGAATTTATAAACATTTATACAAGTTGAAAAAAGTTACAGTAAACAACCATAAACACTTTAGCATGTATCATTAACTAAAATTTTCAGTACTTGTTTACATTTCCTTTTTATGTAAAATTTACACACAGTTAAATGCACAAATTTTAATTACACCATTTCATATATCTTATAAATGCATATGACTCTCTAATACAAATAGCTATTAAACACTATTATTCATCCAAAAAGTTCCCTCCTACTCCTTCCCACTCAATCTTCACTCCCACTCTTTAGTAGTTCATCACTGTTCTGACTTTTTCTTTACCATAGACTAATTTTGCCTATTAGAGAACTATGTATAATTAGAATCATAGTTTGTACTCTTTTGTGTAAGGCTTCTATCACTCAGAGTATCTTGACAAATCTCTGACTATAAATATATTTATGTTTATATATGTGCTTTCTGTTAGTTTTTGGCATTTTGGCAAGTATATTTTCATGATTCATAACACACACATTAGAAAAACACCGCATATAATTTAATACTTTTGGGCACAGTTAAATACATATATTTACTTTTTAAAATTATTCAATGTCTATATGTTTGGGAGTTTACAGTTTACTTGGAAAAACATGAGAAAGTCAGAAATATCAATTCAATTTGTTGAAGTTAGGCACAAACTACTATCAGAGCCACAAAGCTACATACAAAAGAATAAAACTAGACCACCTTCTTGTACCATACACAAAAATAAACTCAAAATGAATTAAAGACCTAACTTTAAGATCTGAAACCATAAACTCCTAGAAGAAAACTTAGGAAGTTGTTTCTTTGCCGTTGGTCATAGAAACATATTTCTAGATATGTTCCTCAGAGAAGGGAAACAAAAGCAAAAGTAAACTATTGGGACTATACCAGAATGAAAAGGTTTTGTACATCGAAGGAAGCAAAGCAAACTACCAAATGAGAGGAGATATTTGCAATTGCTATATCCAATAAGAGGCTGATATCCAAAATACATAAAAAACATACAACTCAGTGACAAACCAAATAGTCTGATTTAAAAATGGGCAGAGGACCTGAATAGACATATTTTCAAAGAAGACATACCATTGGCTAACAGGCACATGAAAAGGTGCTCTACACAACTAATCATCAAGGAAATGCAAATAAAAACTTCAGTGAGATACTACCTCACACCTGTCAAAATGGCTAAAATCAGAACGGTAAGAAATAACAAGTGTTGACAAGGATATGTAGGAAAAGGAACTTTCGGGCTGTGTTGGTGGGAATGCAAATTGGTGCAGCCACTATGGAAAATGGTGTGGAAATTCCTCAAAAAACTAAAAATAAAATTGCTGTATGATTCAGTAAGTAATTACTGGAAACTGGAAACACTAATTTGGAAAGCTACATGTGCCCCTCTGTTTACTGCAGCATTATTTACAATAGCCAAGATACAGAAGCAACCCAAATGTCCATCCGTAAATGAATGGACAAAGAAGATGTGGGGTGTGTATATGTATAGTGGAATATGTCTCAGGCATAAAAAATAATGAGATCTTGCCATTTGCAACAATATAGGTGGACTTAAGAGGTGTAATGCTCAGTGAAATATATCAGACAAGGAAAGACAAATACCATATGATTTCACTCATACGTAGAATTTAAGAAACAAATAAATGAACAAAGTAAAAAAAAGAGACCAAAAAATAGACTCTTAAATGCAGAGAGCAAATCAGTAGCTGTCAGAGAGGAGGTGGGTGGGGGGATGGGTGAAATAGAGGATTAAGAAGAAGTACACTTACAGTGATGAGCACTGAATAATCTATAGAACTGAATCATTATATTGTACACTTGAAATTATTGTAACATTGTATGTTAATTATACTTTAAAAATAAGATTTAGGACAGAGAGAAGCAAATAACCAAGGATAATACAGAATTTACAGTGTCACCTATTTTATATGATTTATATTAATAATGCATGTGTATGCTATATGGGAGGATTTTTGGTTGTTGTTTTACTGGTTTGGGTGTGTCCTTGGTTCTCTTAAAATGAAAACTGCCTTATATTGAAGTCAGGATTCAGACGATATTGAGTATAGTGAGTTGGGTAAACATATTCAGAAGCCTGGTTTATAAAAAACATAAAATGACTAAATAATTAAAAAAAAAAACCCTATCAGTCAAAAATACATTTAAATTAACCTAAATTAAAAGGTCATAGTTGGCTACCTTGCTGTAAAATATGAATAATGAATTATTTTATTTCTTAATGAAATATGTACTTTAACCAATTGTAGCATAATAAAACATATGTACATAGACACATGAAATACATTGTTTCATTATTTTTATTTATTTATTTATTTTTTAAAATATTTTATTTATTTATTTGACAGAGATAGAGACAGCCAGCGAGAAAGGGAACACAAGGAGGGGGAGTGGGAGAGGAAGAAGCAGGCTCATAGCGGAGGAGCCTGATGTGGGGCTCGATCCCATAACGCCGGGATCACGCCCTGAGCCGAAGGCAGACGCTTAACCGTTGTGCCACCCAGGCGCCCCCATTATTTTTAATATTTAATATTTTAATCTTTTATTTTTAATACTTCCTCAGTAAACTATTAAACCCACAACTCACCAGAAAATCAATTTTATGAATATTATTTTTAGATAAATAAAAAATGATTTAAAAGAAAGCAGTTGTAAAACCTACATTATTTGCACTCTTCTGTAAAACAAATGACCAGTTTTCTTTTCACACAATAAGTCCCTTACTCAAGTACATTTTAATCAGAGCCAAAAAATATTTTCAGAAAAGATTATATTTAAAATGATGACTAAGAAATTACCCAACTTATCCAGTAGTCAATCTGTTAGTAAGTGATAGCAGTTGCTGTGATAAGAGCATATCTCAGCCTCATGAGGTTGGGTGAGATCAGGACAATATTTATTCACACGCACATCAAAATAAGAGTTATAGTTTTGTTTTGAAGATATAGCCATTTTATGTTTTTAAAAATAACATGCTCTAAACAATTATTTTTAAGTTTTTGTATCAAATGGTAAAGACAAAAATGGCTTAATGTGTGATTTACAGGAATCAAAACATGTACAGGACTGCAAATCACAGAACTGACAGCACTGTCAAGCTGGAAGCATAATGTGACAGATTGCATATATCTCTCACTTGTACTAAGCATTACTAATAATTTCAGGCATAGAGAACAAGTACATGACAAAAACAAACATAAAATAGCTAACTGAAAGAAAATACAAATGTTGCTTAAAATGTAAATAACATTCACACATATAAAAACATCACCTACATGAGAAAAACACCCAAGATATGGGCTCAAAAATGAAAGAATCATAATGAATTTGAAAACTCTCTTTGTCACTATACCCAAGTTTGATCGGTGCATTTACAATGGCCATATCTACAACCCGTAAAATACCATCCATTCTTTTTATTATTTTATTTACAAATAAATATTTAGCATCTACTCTATGTGAAGCATCACATTAGGCACTTGAAAGAAATGTATTGGTGAACATATAGAGCTTTGCGTTTATCAGTGGGTAACTGAATAGATAAAATAAAACTAATATATGAGTAAAATACATAACACATTAAAAGGTGATCAGAAATGCCAGGCAGGGTGTTGGGGGACTACAGGCAATTTTGAAAGGATGATCAGGCTCATCCTCATTGACATAATGACAGGGGAGGAGCAAGAAGCAAGTCGAAAGAGCAAACCAAGATGGTACCTAGAAGATATCCTACACAAAGGGAGAACCACTACAAAGATTCTAAGACAAGGAGGACAGTATAGCTGATATAATAGAGATGGAATGGGAGCCATCACATATTGTGTTTGCAAGTCACATTAAGAACTTCAGTTTTGACTCTGAGGGAAACTGGGAGACAGTTTGCACAAAGGAGAGACTATTAGTTGGAGAAGATTAAATGGTGGTTGTATAAGGCAAAGAAAGGAATCAGAGGTGACTCCAGTGTTTGTTTGTTTTTTCTTTTAATCTGAGCGTTGAAGGATGAATTTCTAGGGTGACCCTATATCCTAGTCACATATCTCAATTTATGCCTGTAAGTCAGTATACTGCATCTTTTACTTTGAAAATCCGTAGTTGGAAAGAAATTACGTGGTTTTCCTCTGGTCACTGAAAGAAAGATACTGTCAGGGAGCAGTGTTTAGTTGAAGGGTTTAGTTTGATTTGTTTATAGAAAATGTAGGTGGAAGTTCTAGTAGGCAGTTAGATATGAGTCTTACATCTCGTGTCATCTCGTTGGGGACTCATTAGTAAATGGTTGTCATTTAAAGCTATGAGACTATATTAGATTATCAAAGAAGGTGAAATACAGATATAAAAGGAAGAAGGCCAAGGACTGAATCAGGGACATGAACATTAAAAGGTGAATGAACCAGCTAAGGAATGATCAACAAAAAGAGAATAAGTAAGCTGTCGTGAGTTGGGAGGAACACCAGGAAATATTGCTGTCTTGGAAGCAATATAAGTAAATTATAATAAAAAGAAGCCACCTTAAAACTTAGCTAGTTAAAACGGCAAACATTTATTATATTTCACAGTTTGTGGTTCAGGAATTTGGGCTGAGCTCACGTGGGTGATGTTTGCTCTTCTTAATACTAAGTCCTCAGTGGAATTGGCTGGTGGAGGACTAATTTGAAGGGGCCAGTACATTTTCCCTCACATGTGTAGCTTCTTACTAGGGTTGTGTGGAGGGCTGAGTTCAACTGGGGATGGTCTATCGGAGCAACTACAAATGGCATTCCCACCTTGCCAGTCTCAGTAGAATCAGACTTACGGCATGGTGACTTAGGGCTATTCTTTTAGACAACAGGTTGAAGCTGCCTGTCCCTTAAGATCTGTGTCCTGAAAGTGATACGGGGTGCCCTCCATCATAGAGGAAAGGGGGCACAGACCTCAACTCTCACTAAGAGAAGTATAGAAGAATCCATGGCCATTTTTAATCTACTGTAGGAAGATTAAACATCAGTTATGGCTGACAGCCCAACAAGAGGATTAAGAATGACAATTGGATTTAATAACATGAAGATCATTGGTTTCCTTTATAAGAGAAGTTTCCATGTCATGATGATGATGAAAGCTTGATTAGAGTAGGTTTAAAACAGAATAGGAGAGCAAGACACGTTAGATAGGTGTCGCTTTGACCCTGGGTGAAAAAATTGAGCAATTCTCAAAATAATATTGCAGCTTAAATCACTCTGAATACTTTTCTAAGAAAGAAAATTAGGGTTTTTGGAGCAGTAAATACTGATCTTGAAATCCAAATAAAAGGTTCTTCAAACATTTAGTGTTTTTTAGTCCCTCTTAGCTATGTCATTGAAGTGGACATGTGGAACCATATCCTACAATAATGAACTATCAAAAAATTATTTTATAACTTAAGCATAGACTTTGTGTATTTTTTCACATCCTCAGTAGCATCTGGCTCAAACCAGATTTTAAGGAGTAAAATTAAAAACAAAACAAAACACAAAACACCTTTTTTCTAGTCCAGCTAAAATATAAATATTTGGTATCTTGTTTTATAATTTTTATTAATTTTGTAGTTTAAAGATAGAGCTTTCGCTACTAAATAACAGTTTTGTAATAAGTTCAGTTTCTCAAGAAACACAGGAAAACCTGGGAACTGGACAGAGAATAGCAGTAATAAATAAGCCATTTTGTAAAAGGCAAAAGATTGGTATGATCTGAGGAGAAACAAGGGTTGAATAAGCCATTTGGAAGTAAAAATGAATGACTTCAAAGCCATGTTTTCTATCTAAAATTCTCTTTTAGTATTTCAACTTGTTTAAACATTGTTGCCAGATCAAATGCTTCAGTAAAAAAACAGAACTACAGCATTCTCTTCACCTACATTTTCAGCTTTTGTATAATAAATGTTTAATACTAAGTATGAATATTTAATCAGTTAAATTCTCAATGATAATATTGCAAGGCTAGTAGATTTGAACTGAAAAAACAGCATTTTAATTTGCAGGTTATTTGCTATAAATATTTAAATGTATAAAGTAATTTTGGTATGCCATATAATCTAAATGGTACATAATAATTAAAGAAAGTGTTTCTAAAAGCCAAAGAAATATGTTCCATAATTCAGGCCTTGTTGATTAATTTAGATGATGGAGAATAGAAAGATCATCTTTAATTGCTGGCACCCATTTTCTCTGATGAGTATTTGCTGTAGCTCTTTGTTTTTGTTACTGTTACTTAAATAATTTACGTCTTCAAACCATCACAACATGTATTGGTTAAATTATGTTATCAACTTGTTTCAAAGGCATTTGGGCAATTCATTCATTGGTCAGTAAGTAGTGAAGTAGGGGAGTCTACAAAAAAGTCATACAATTGATTAAAAGAATCCTATAAATACTTGTATAAAATGAAATATTTTGAGATGAAGAAACAGATGTATCTTAAAAAAAATTTTAAGAGCTATACTAAGTTGCTAAACAAGCACAAATAACTTGCAATAATTGCCATTTTCATTCACATATGCAAGAGATTTAGACTAAAATAGCATGCAGGAGTCATATTTGAAGGATATATGAATTAACATTAATATTTACTGGCAGTGCTGATATTGGCAAAAATTGTGAACTAAACCAAGATTATTCATGTCTTTTTAAATAGTTCTCATCATCTTCACTCCCTATTCATCAACCCTTTTTTCTATTTCCAATCCTTACCACTACCCTAAAGTCCTTCTTCCTACTCCTCTGCATTCTGTCCAGCTCCTCTGTTCTGAATATTCCTGTGGGTATCTTGCACCTCCCCCTGTGTAAAATGTCCAGTAGTCTAATTTTTAGCATGCCCCACTTAGTTGATAATAAGATTGAAAAGGGATTGATACATCAAAGTGTTAGTAGCTTGGTGGTTATTTATTACTTAATAACTGACATCAGTATTAACCACCATATACTATAGCATGTAGATAGATGATCTTGCTATACAACGTGAGATGCAAATGTTGACTTCTTTCATTTTGCATATACCTTATTATTAGTGTCTAGGGACAGTCCATGGAATAGGTACTAGTTTCAGAGAAGGGAAACTATGTAGCCTAAGCAAATTTGTTTTAGTCAAGGTTGCCAGAGAATCAGAACCAAAAGTATATATTAGAGAGAGAGAGGGAGAGAGAGGAAAAGAGGGGGAGGAAGGAGAAGAGGAGACAGAGAGAGAGAGAGGGAGATTTATTATAGGAATTGTCTTATGAAGTTGTGGAGGCCAAGAAGTCCAACGATCTGCTGTCTGCAAGCTGGAGAACCAGAAAAGCCAGTGCTGTAATTCAGTCCAAATCCAAAAGCCAGAGGCTCTGATGTCAGAGGACAGGAGACAGTGGACATCCAGTTTAAGAAGAGAAAGTAAATTCGTGCTTCCTCCATTTTTTGGTTCTATTTGGGCCTCAACAGATCGGATGATGCTTTCCCACATTGGTGAGGGCAGTTCTCCTTTACTAGGTCTACTGATTCAAATCAAATTTCTCCCAGAACCACCCTTATAGATACACCCAGAAATAATGTCTTACCAGCTACCTGGGCATCCCTCAGCCCAGGCAAGTTGACACATAAAATGACCCACCACACATATAGGTTTCTGAAACTAACATCATTTGCAGTCTACCTTCATGAGTTTTGCCGTATTAGCATGCCTCATGTACTATTATTTAGTTAATTTTTTAATTTTAAATCAACTCACTATTTGATTCTAATAAATTTATTTAGAAAAGAAATTGTGTATTACAATGGTAAATGAAAACCAGGGTCACTTGCCATAAGTAGTAAAGATTAATATCCACTAAAATAAGGTAATGAGTATTAAAATTGAAAATATCCATCCATGCACTGCCTAAAATAGCACAACATGTAAAAAATGGAATATGAAGTCATTTACTTTCTATCATTTAAAATATAAGCAATCTTATGACAGTCTGAAAAGCGAATAAAAAGATCCACCGATAGGAATGTTTTCTTTGTCTGATCTCTCTGTAAATCTCAAGATGATGATAGTAAACTAAAAATTGACAAGAAAAAGAATTGAAAAGGGGGATCATGAAAGATAAAAGATATCAGTAAAAGTTTGTGACGTGGAAAACAAATCAGGAAGTGAAAATCCTTATAACCTTCCAGAATAGAAACTCAAATATGCACAGATAAGCCTGCAAGGAACCAACAGAATTACATTAATGTGTACTTCAGAAATCAAAGATGTTGAGACCAGTGTATACAACCATAAATGAATTATTCTTAAAAAAAAATTATTCCTCCTGTCTAAAGCTAATCCTTCCATGTGTACCTTAGTCCACATCACCTCTCTGCTCAAGAGCAGCAATCCAGAACTTCTCTCCTAAATCATCAGTGCTTTCTAATCTACTGGATTCTTCCAGTCAGTACTCAAATATATGACTGTTGCCATCTAAAAACAAAACAAAATAAAAAATCTTATTATTCCACTTTTTTGGCCATTTACCAGTCAATTTCTTTGGTCTTAGAGACTGAGTCGCCCAGTTACTTCTTCCCATTCTCTGTTAAATGCACTCCAGTGAGGACTTTGTTTTCACTGGTCCACAGAAACTAGTCAGAATCACCAAAGACTTCTATTTTACAAAGTCCAGTACCCAATTCTTACTACTCCTCACACTTGACCTATGAAAAGTGTGTGATACAGTGTCTCAGTGTCTCCTGTTTAAACACTTTCTTCATTTGGCTTGCAGAACAACCCTCTGGGTTTTCTTTTCTTTCTCCCTGAATGTTTTGTTATTTCCTTTTCTCAATCTCAGTCTCCTAATGTTGGGGTCTTCTAGTTCAGGCTTGTCCTCTTTTCTTTTCAAAATATATTCATTACTTTAGTGATACTATCAAATGTTCTGTTTTAAATACAATATTTATGCCAAGGATTTTCTAATTTACGTTCTTACCCATCTTTCTCTGTCTCTTTCTCTTTCCAGCTCCAATTTCATGTATTCAGACACCTGTTTGACTTCTTTATTTGGATATTTAATCCAAGTATCTCAAACATCCTGTCCAAAACCAAATACATTCTTCCCCCCAAACTTCATACTTCTGGGTACTCAGAAATCGTGGAGTTTTCTTGATTCTCTTTCTCTCTCATTTCACAAATAATTAATCAGGAAATCTTTCAAGATATATCTAATATCCAAAGAAACTCAATTCTGGACCATGATTTTCTCTCTCCTGTATTACTGCAAACTTCTCACTGGTTAGCTTCTTCACTGATGAACCAGTATTCAACATAATAGTTCTTTTTTAAAAGGTAAAAATTATTTTCACAAAAATGGAGCTTTGCTTTCAGTTCCTATACCTGATTTAATTTGACTCTCCAGGGACACCTGGGTGGCTCTGTTAGTTAAGCATCTGTCTTCAGCTTAGGTCGTGACCTCAGGATCCTGGGATAAAGCAGTGTTGGTCTCCCTGATCAGCAGGGAGTTTGCTTCTCCCTCTCCTTCTCCATCTCCCCCTGCTCACACTTTCTCTCTCTGTCTCTCAAATAAATCAATAAAATCTTTAAAAAATTTTTTGACTCTCTACTGGACTCATAATTTCAAGGTCAATGTAGTACAGCCTAGTCCCATTTAGGTATAATGATGCCACAATATTCTTGCTATTATTGTATAGTTCTTTGTCCTTAGTCTGGGAAATACAGAAAATGTATTTCTAAATAATTATAGTAATTTTCAATGACATGCTTATCTGAAAAACTGTCTTATATAGTAGCATATCTTTCTACGTATCTAGGAAGCTTAAGTGGTACATGTTTTTTTTTTTTTAAGATATGTTTAATATTTCAGAATATTAGCTCGTCTGTGAAGAACCTGTGTAGCATTACGTCACTTATAGTGGGAAGTCCTATTGTTCTGGCACGATTAATGGTATAAAAGTGTAAACTAAATAAAACTATTTAATTGTATCAACATTCATCTCTCCAGACTTGCATTTTTGTCTCCTCCACTCTAGAAAATTTGAGGCAAATGTTTAGACCCGTTCTTTGGTATCTACCATAGCTAGCTAAATCCAATAAAATCTTCAAAATACAGCTTTATTTAAATTTAAGGGTGTTTTCAGAATGTGGTTTTCTTAGTTTTATTTATTTCTCAAAAAGTTTCAAATCAAAGTGTAGCTCTTTTTCAGACGATCTTGGTTCAGTTCCTTTGATCCTTTTTCCTTATTAAGAACAGAGTATACTGACTTTATTCCTTTTGCAGCTCCCAGAAGGAAAACAAAGAATTGACACAGTGGATAGGATATAAAACAAACATCTCATTTTATAAGTACCTATGAAACCTCTTCACTGGTATAAATATTGTGTCATTTTCCTAATGGCATTTGTTGATAAGACAGCATGGCAGAATGGTTAAGAGTATGAGCTCTGAACCAGATTCTGTCCTCTTTCAGAACTATCATATGCCGTTGTTCTTTTTCACCTCAGTCAGTCATTTTGGTCTCTGCCAAATATGATTAATTTTACTTTGTAATAGCTTAATTACGCCCTTAATATTTAACTTTAGATGAACAGTTTTAGTCAACAAGAAATAATACTGTCCATGCAGAAATTTTCTTTTGCAGGATTCCCTCCCTGTTATTCCTTCACTCATGTTTATTTTCATATTTTTCATCTCTTAGCCTTCGCAGCAAGATCTGGATTCTCAGTCATTTGACCTCATCCACTTTTCTGTCAGTGCAGATCATTTTAGATTGAAGACAAAATTTTTGACATCTCCCATCTGACTAGGTCAGAATTAGTAGGTTAGTTGGTTAATTAAAATATTTTAAGTAGGGAACTTTTAAACAAATTCATATAAAATCTATACATCTTGTTCTACTGTAAAACATAAACATATGTGTTAACTTTCCAATTGTGTGATGGAGAGCCAATCCTCTTCTTTGAGTATGGTCCCTTAAACTGAAGTTTATCATGGTTTTTTACATAAAGCGTACCCATAATGAGCTATGATTTTTTACTTCCAAATGTGTTAAAAAGATTAAGAAGTTAAAGATACTTACAAGGCTGTCTGAGTGAATAGTAATTCTACATTTTAGAAGTTTTTCTTTTAACCTTTAATAGCTGTTTCAAGCACACTAAATCTGACAGCAGTTTTTTGATTGCTTTGTCTTTATCAAGATTTTCCAGAGCATTCTATTGTTAGTGGACACCACATCTTTTTTTTTCCCCTGTTTGTAGTCATATTTCATTGGTTTGCAGCATAATGACTGAATTCTGTAATTTAAATTGGGATAAACAGGCTCAGGGAACAAACACCTGACTCTTGATTAGAATACAGCTCTGTGGGTGAGCAGGAATGTTCAGGTATTTTAATGAATAGCTTAGTATCCTAGACAATTCAGCAATTGTAGATCTCCATGAATAAATTGACTTGTAGAGTATGTCAATCAATCTTTTGAATGATTTAGGTGAGGTAAATTATAGTAGCTTTTATTGAAATTTTAATGGATCATGATGTCATTAGTCTCTTTCTCTGTTTTCATCTTATCTAAAACCACTTCCAGTAATGAGCTGCAGCAGAAGAAAGGGAGAGGGTGAAAGATCCCACATTTGAAACGAGTTATTTGTATGCCTAAAGTCTTAAACTGGAGTAATATATCCATGACATATCCAGTGCACTAATTTTTAGCAGAATTTTTATTGCCACCAAATGAATGGTGTATCTAAAGATAGAGAGGTGCATAGATGGATAGATAGATACATAGGTAATGAATGAACAGAAAAACCATATATTAGCAGAATAAGAAATGGTACATATTTGTTATTGAATTAATGAAATTTTGATTAATAGCCCAGGGTGATCACAACGTTTGTCCTTAATTATAACATGTAGTTATCTTTTCTTTTTTTTTTCTTTTTTTGCAAATCTCTTGGTAAATACTTTTGCTTAAATTGTGCTAGTCTTCTTATCTGATGCTGGCACTATAACTCAGGCTTTCTTCATTATAAGCTTACTGGCATACTCCCTATTTATCTCTATTTCATTGGTTTTAACTGTGTCATAAAAAAAATTAGAAGGATTAATGGATGCTTATTGTATTAGTTGCCAGAGCAGCTGTAACTAAGTACCCCAAACTAAGTGGCTTAAACAAGAGAAAGGTATCTCCTCACAGTTTTGGAGTCTAGAATTCCAGGATCAAAGTGTCAGCTGGCTTGGTTCCTTTAGAAGGCCGTGAGAGAGGGCATGTTCCAAGCCTCTCTACCTAGCTTCTGGTGGTTTGCTGGTTATCTTTAGTGTTACTTGACTTATAGACACATCATCCTAATGTCTGCTTTCATGTTCACATGACATTCTCCATGTGTTTGTCTCTTCACAGGGTATTCCTTTATAGGCACACCACTCAGATTGAAATAGGGGCCCACCCTACTCCAATGTGACCTCACCTTAGCTTATGATAATTACATCTGCAAAAACCCTATTTCCAAATAAGCTCAGGTGCTGAGGTACTAGTGGTTAGGACTTCAATGTATGAATTTTTGCAGGATATAGTTCAACCCATGTCACTTCTTATCTTTGAATGTAAGAATTTGTAGAGAAATTAAACAAATGTAAATGTAACTAGAAGAAATTGTTATGCACTAATTTAACATCCTCATTGTATATCCCATAAGTGAGGTAAGGGCCTATATTCCTAGGACATAAGAATTAAAATCAAATAATATCATGACGTAACAGAATTTTACTTGGTTAAAAGCAGATTTTTAAAAGCTAGTTTCCTCATTCACAGTAAAGACAGCAAATCTTCCTTCTGACTTGTGCTTCATTTAGAATTACATTTAAGAATTATAAACAGGGGCGCATTGGTGGCTCAGTCAGTTAAGCTCCCAACTCCTGGTTTTGGCTCAGGTCCTGATCTCATGGGTCCTGGGATTGAGCCTGTGTAGGGCTCTGTAGTCAGTGGGGAGTATGCTTGGAAGATTCTCTCCCTCTGCCCCTCCTCCAGCTCGTGTGTGTACACGCTTTCTCTCTCTCTAAAATAAATAAATCTTTTTTAAAAAGAGTTATAAACAAATGAAATTTTCTCTTCATCATCAATATCTTCAAATTCCACCTTCTTAATATGAGATGTCCATTTTTCATTATCTATACTCTCTTCCTATGTATGCTTACATAAATAAATTATAAAATATGTGGTTCTTTCCCCTCTTCAGCAATGTTCACATAAATCTAATATTATCCTCTTTAAAGCACAGAGTACTTTAGTGGTCATTTTTGTTGTTTCTGTTTACCATCTGGAGGTTTTCAACACTTCTTCTTCCATGTCTCAATTTACTTTGTGTATTTGCTTCCTTTCTCTTTATTTGCATTTGAAACTGATGTGTAAGATTTCATTTGTTAATTACTCAAGTTTTAATATGATTTTCCTGTTACTCATTTTGGAAATTTGTTTATTTTAAAATTAAATGTTCTCAAATTAAGTTGTATAAGTTTTTTATCTCTGGGTATTATGATATTTATAATACATGTATTTTGCAGAGTTTTTGTATGGATTTTAAAAGTAAATGGGCAGTGATGAAAACTGACGTAGGAATAGCAAATCAAATAATCTAATTTAGACTTTTTTAGAAATTTTTTTTTCAAAATCATATAAACAAAATCATACCCTAACTTTATTATTTTTAAATGTCTCCTTTTAGTGTTAAGAAAATTACAGCTAATAACATAGGGTCCCAAAGAGCACTGATTTGCATTTGTTACCCCCTCTAGAGATCAGCTCTTACCATTATAACTCAATCAAAAATCAAGTTAAGCCTCTTGACATAATTGGAAGTTTCAAAGTGATCTGAAGAGCACAATTTTCTGTTACATATGTCAAAGCTAGATGGGAAAAATACCATGGGAACAGAAAGGTCAAGGGCTAATCCACTCCAAAGTCATTAAAGATCATATTTAAATTGCTTCGGAAACTTCAAGGTTTTTTAAGCCATCATCAAATTTCCCACCAAAACAAGGTTCCTCTGACATGACAGCTGCTCTGTACAAAAAAGGAAGAGAGTTCCTTTTTCTGTCATGCTGAAATGGATCTTTGGTTTTCAAAGTTTATTTTGTCATGAACATACTTGTATTACATAAATTTAGTTAAATTGTAAACCAGAAATTTGTACTGTGTCATAATAGAAGGATATTTTCTTAGCCTAACTGAGCCTATTTCAAATTGCATTTTATAAGACTATATTTGCAAAACTGTTTGTAGCAGTTTGCACGATGGCATCATATTATAATGCTGAAGGAAAGGAGTTCCCCATTTATCCTGAATATATCACCACCATTCAAGATCTGGATCATTGAATTAGTTACATAGAGAATTAAGGCTACCAATGAGCATATTTTTAACAAATCATCCAGATAAGATAATTACTTTTTTCACTTCATTTTGTCAGTGGAAGCCTATTTTATTATAAGGCATTAAATCATAATCATTAAAAGTTGATATAGGGATGCTGTAATCAAAACAGTGTTGGACAAACACATACACATACATATCCACTGTACCACAGGTGAATTGGTAGAATAATTGAAGTACATAAACATATCTAAATATGTATGTATTTATGCATTTACCACATAATAAAAATCTGCAGATACTTCAAAGGGAAAATAGGTTTATAACTAATGGTTTTAGCAGAAGATAAAAATAAAAGGGACAATATATCTATGAAACCATATGCAGCTTGGAAATGAAAATGCCAGTATGACTGGATGCTGTTTTATCCATTATTTAGACAGTTGATTATTGCAGCATTATTCACAATAACCAAGACATGGAAACAACCTAAGTGTCCGCAGATAAATGGATAAAGAAGGTGTGACATACATATCTGTATGTATATAGACAGAGAGAGTTATAGATATATAATGGAATTTTATTTAGCCCTAAGAAAGAAGGAATTTCTGCCATTTCTGACAAGATGGACAGACCTTGAGGTCATTACACCAAGTGAAATAAGTCAGAGAAAAACAAATACTTTATAATATCACTTATATGTGGAATGTAAGAAAGCTGAACTCATATAAACAGAGTGTAGAATGGGGCAACAAGAGGGCTGGCCACATTGGGTAGGGTTGGTCAAAAGGTACAAATTCCAGTTATAAGACAAACGAGTTCTGAGGATCTTATGTACAGCACGGTAATTTTAGTTAATACTACTGTATTGCATACTGGGAAGTTGCTGAGAAACTAAATGTTAAATGTTCTCATCACAAATAAATGATAATTAAGTGGCATGAAGGAGATATTACCTGACACTATGGTGGTATCATTTTGCTATATATGAGTATCAAATTAATATGTCGTATGCCTTAAACATACACCATGATTTATGTCCTTTATAACTCACTGAAGTTGAAAACATTGAGATAACAGTCTGCATAAAACAGATTGCCCTCCTTAATATAAGTAGACCTCATCAGATCGGTTGAAGTCCTAAAAAACAAAAAGGCTGACCAAGAGGTAATTCTTCCTGTCTGATGATCTATGAGCTGGGACTTCACCTTTATTCCGCCCTTTGAACTCAAACCGAAACAACCTTTTTGGGTTTCAAGCCTGCTGCTGTATGAAGTGCAGCTACACCCCTTCGCTTTCCTGGTTCTCCAACCTTCGGACTTGACAGGACTATACTGTTGGCTTTTCTGGGTCCACAACTTGGAAACACCCTTGATTAGGAGATTTGCCATCATCCGTAATCATATGGACCAGTTCTTTATAATAAATCTTTTTCTATATTTATGTATACTGTATTATTTTTGTTTCTCTAGAGAACCCCGACCAACAAAACCATCTAAAAAAATGAAGCAAGAATGATTAGCTAAAAATTCAAGTTTGAGTTCACATCTGTTAGGGACAGAGAGGAGGGGACACACAGGGGACTAAGCTCACAACAATGCTCTCTTGCTTCATCTGGGCAGTGAACATGATGTTCACCTTATTAGCCTTTAAAATATACTTCTGTCATATGTTCTTTTTTATGCATGATATGTTTCACAATAAATTTTTTTAATTAAAAAAGTTAACATTAACAAATAATAAAATAAAACAATACTATCAAATTAAAGGTGAGGTGGATGAGACTGATAATCTTAAAAACTACTGGTGTAAGCGTATGTAAAATTTGCTGATGTATTTGTTGAAGGACATTGGGCAGCTCTAATAAAATGTAAAATATGCATACACCTTAATATAGCAGTCTAACTAACTCCTAAGACTTTGCCCTTCTGAAATAAATGCGGCAGTAAATAAGAGTGTATTACTAATAAGAATGTATTAGAATTCATTGCAGCATTACTTGGAGTGACAAAAACTGGAAACAGTAATGGCCATCATTAGAAATACTGAACAAATAACTCAATATTCATATTATACAGTTAATATATATAATATATATATTTTAATTGTTTAGATCTTTAGATACTGACCCAAAAAGCCAGTAGCTACAAGATATTGTTTAGAGAGGGGAAAAAACCCCAAATTGCTATTTAATGTGTGTAGTGTGATGTCATTTTGTGAGAAGCAGGTTGGGAGAGCAATGGGTAATGAATGGAATGTATAGCTATGTTTAAGGCCAGGTTTATGCTACCTAAGTTTTATTTTAAGTCAAATCAAATATAAAAAGATCTAAACATCTGGATTGGTTTAACACTCTATATTGCTGTCATGCAGGCATTTTGTGCAAGTATTTAATGTTTTAGACAGGAGAAACAGAAGTAAATTATTCACTCTGGGTATACTGATTTTCAAAAGGAAAAGTTCAAGCGCTAAAATAGGGAATAGGTGACTACAAGTGCTTCCTAAAACTCAGTTCCCCTGCTAATATCCAGAAAAAGTGTATGCTTCTCTTCAGCAGTATCTCTGACCAGAAGGTAAGCAGTGGAGAAAGAGGGAAGATGTACAACGTATCACAAATTCCTGCTTTCCTCTTAAATTCCTGCTCACCTTAGGAAAAATCGTCCTTCATCCTAGACAGAATGATAGTATGGCATATTACTACATCTTTTTAGTAGTCCTTTTAATAGAAGACATCTTCTGATGTGTATTTGATGCACATTACAGGTACAAAATGATATTATAATTCTTGTATATGAAGTTATTTTACCATTTTTAGAGTCTAAAAATCTATGTCTATATATGTATCTAAATAAGGTGTATATGTAGAGCCAAACTCATAGTGACTAAATGTGCTATTGTTTTCCATTAATTAATTTTAAAATGTTTTAGACTGAATTGTGTCCCCCCTAAAATTCATATGTTGAAGGCCTAACCCCCAAGGTAACTGTATTTGGAGATAGGACCTTTAAGGCAGCAATGAAAGTTAAATGAGATCATAAAGGTACGTCCCTAATACAGTGTGACTGTTATCCTTATAAGAAGAGAGAGAGCCTTCTAGGATCTTTGTGTGAAAAGAAAGGCCAGACACACTGTTAAGAGATGGCCTTCATCAGACCTCTGCAGAAACCAAACCTGCCAAAACCTTCATCTTGGATTTGGATTTTCCAGCCTCCAGAACTGAGAAAATAAATTTCTGCTGTTTAAGCCACTTAGTGTGTGGTATTTTGTTATGACAGCCCAAGTAGACTAATCTGTGCATATGGCATGTTACATATATTGTTATGCAATATACAATTATTATACAATATATGAAATTATATACAGTTATATATATGTGTGTGTGTGTATATATATATATATATATATATATATACACACACACACAGGTTATATACATCATACAACATACAGTTGTTACACAATATATGCAACATATGTGCATGTGTGTTTGTGCTAGGGTTGCCGTAACAGAATATAACACAAGAGTAATTTATTTTCTTGCAATTCTCAATACTGGGAGGTCCAAGATCAAAGTAATATGTTATATATGTAACAAAAACTTATAAATGTTTAAGATTAGGTGAAATGGTCTTACTGTATTTGTTTAAAAACCAGGTAGAAATTCTTACCCTAATCATACAAATTCTATTGTACATAGAATTTGGAAATTCAAGTTTTGAATGAGGCTGTTATACAATTATTTCCTTACCTCCTTCCTTCATCCTCCTCCTATTCCTCTACCCACATCTGGTGTGAATGGAGAGAATGTTTGCTACAAATGATTGTAGATTTATGGTCTTAGAAAAATTGAAATGTGTACTGGGAGGCCAAGTCATTTAACCAGCTGTTCCTGGATCATGTTTTATTACTTAGGATTAGACTATGATGATACAAAACCATTTAACATGTCCCTGGGCCCCTAAGGAAAGTACAGATTTGCTTAAGTGTTCATGAATCAACTACACTAATAAGGAATTAAATTGTTTTGGAAAATCTGGGAGGAAAATCTACTCTTTGTTGGAGATAGTTACAAAGAAAAAAATCATATGGCAGGATAGGTTTTGAGATAGGAATACACATAACAGATTATATTCCCTAAAGAAATCTTTCTAGAAAGCAGTAAGTTTTCCTTGAGCAGGAGAACACAGTTACATAAAAAGCACACTAGACAAGAAATTCAGCATATGGAAATTTACATCTCTAGATCATGTGGGCTCAATAGGGCTGATATTACCTCCTAAGGGGGCAAAAATTGGTTCTTGGGGAGAGTGAAAAAAATTAGATACTACAGTGGTTTATGGCCCTCCAAAGGACTACAGTACATAAACAGATACTCTGTATATCTGTGGTGTTAAAATTACAATTTTATGGGGTGAAGGTGGGGGAGAGTTAGGAAAAAAATTATCTACAAAGGTTCCTTAGGGATGTGATTATTAAAAAAAAAATTTAAAAACAACAGTTAAGAAGCACTGCTATAGGTAAACGGCAACATGGATAGATAAAGACATAGACCAGAAGATATCTGAACCTGTCTGCTCCCGGTCTCCTGATAAGGAACTTGGCTGAAACACCATGCACTCAGGGCTCTCCAGATTCCCAACCTGGGGATCTCCAAAGCACTTCTCACATTTTCTCTGAATTTATATTTTCTTGTCCTTCTCTACTTCCTGAGTTCTTCTGTTAGTCTCTTTTCACTCTTCT
Organism: Ursus arctos; assembly: GCF_023065955.2. Lineage (NCBI taxonomy): Eukaryota > Metazoa > Chordata > Mammalia > Carnivora > Ursidae > Ursus > Ursus arctos. Next base: position 26,133,634 of record NW_026622985.1, on the reverse strand, counting down.
ACCAATGAAAATGTGGAACAGAGTCACTTCACAAGATTCTACAACATAATATTAATAACTTAAAAAAAATATTCATGGGGCGCCTAGGTGGCTCAGTTCATTGAGTGTCTGACTCTTGATTTCGGCTCAGATCATGCTCCCAGGGTCCTGGGATCAAGCCCCTTGTCAGACTCTGCACTCAGCATGGAGTCTGCTTGAGACTCTCTCTCCCTCTGCCCCTCCTCCCACTTACGCACACTTGTGTGCGCACATGTGATATCTCGCTCTCAAATAAATAAATGTTCCTGAAAACCCCTGTTGGCCAACCCAGTGCCAACCTAGTTCCTCTCTGGCCTTTCCACCACACAGCACTGCACCTGTATTCTCTTTCCTTTTTTTCTCTTTTTATCTCTTAAATGCTGAACTCTACCTTCCACCCTCTCCCTAAACACACACAAAACTTCTCTTCCTTTCACACAAGAACACCCAAATCTCTTCTCTGGAACATTAGAAATGAATGATCTCTTGGTTACATTCCTAATTCTTTGAAGATTTTAACTTCTGGCTTAATGTCTGTGATGGTTCATTCTGTGTGTCAAATTAGATGAACTAAGGGATGCTCACATACTTGGTGAAACATTTCTGGGTGTCTCTTTAAGGATATTTCAGGAAGATATTAGCATCTGAATCTGTAGACTGAGTAAAGGAGATTATCTTCCTCCAATCCAATGAGGGTCTGAATAGAACAGAAAGGCAGAGGAAGGGCAAAATCGTTCTCTGATTGAGCTAGGACGTCTGTCTTCTCCTACCCCTCGACATCAGTGCCCCTGGTTCTCAGGCCTTTGGGCTCAGACTGATACTTATACTCTTGGCTCCCTTGGTTCTCAGGGATTTGAGTTTGGATTGAAACTATAACACCAACTTTCTGGAACTTCCAGCTTGCCGATAGCAAATCCTAGGACTTCTTAGCTTCCATGATCCCATCAGCCAATACCCTATAATAAATCTCTTTCTGTCTCTCTCTCTCCATATATATCCTGTTGGTTCCATTTCTCTGGAAAACACTGATAGTACACTCATACCATACCAAAATGACTCCTGTAACATTTCTAAGCAATTTTAATATCAGTAGTGATTCTGCTTCTCATTTCTCTGGCTTAGATCTTCAATTCATGATACCACTACCATTTTCCTTTCCCTCAGCTTCCTTTATATCTTCTAATTCATTTTGTATTCCATGCAGTCATTGTAATCCTTCTCTTGCAAAAAGCCTAACTTCCTCACATCTCATGTTCTCCCATCTTCATTTGGTTAAAAAATAATCACACAACTTTTTTCTTTCTCCATGCCTATACCTACACAGCTGATTATGGCTGTAAAAAAAATACACAATTGATAGTGAATCATCTTACTTTAAGTTTGTGACCATTAACCTGGAGAGGGCCTTTTTCCTGACTGGTAATTCTACTTTTTTTTTTTTTTAAACTTCATTACATCATCCACCATTTATTATAACTCATTATGCTTCCTTTCCATTTCCTTTCTCAACTGATGATCTTGCTTCCATCACTAAGAAGGTTGAACTATCAGGAGGGAAGTTCCACTGATTTTCACCCCGAAATATATCCCTTTTCTAGATTTGTATCCTTACGTTCTGCCTTTCTGTCATTACCGTAGATGAACTGTTTATGTCCCTACCTGAGGACAAATTCCCTTCATTTCTACATTACACCTCATTCCCTTCCATCTACAAGGACATGGCTATAGAATTCTCTACCTCCAACATTTTCAGTATTTACCTTTTTACTGAATCTACTGGATCTTCATAAAAATTTCAATATATAGACATGATATTATTTTTCCCTCCTCAAAAAACAAACAAATCCTTCTGTTTATCTCATTTTAACCACCGACCACAATAGCCTCCAAACTTGTCTTCTTTCTTCTATACTCCCTCCTACTCACCTCTCCCACTGCCAAGTCTGTTCCCAACATTGTTGCCAAATTTGCCTATTAAACATAAATCCAGTCATGTCAGTCTTCTCAAAACCAGTCTTCACTCAGTATAAACCTAAACTTTACCAATGAGAGGGTACCTTGCCTGTCCCCTGCCTTAGTTCCCTGATACCATCTGCTCCCATTCTGGCTCTTGCTCCCTCCATTCAAGCCCCATTCACCAGTTATATTTTTTCCTCTTATCATTTGCCATTCCTTGTGCCTAGAATATATCGTCTTCACCTATAGATATCCATAAAGCTTTCCTCAAACACTTCAAAGTCCATCTCCTTAATGATGCTTCTGTGATTACTGTATTTAAGGACATGATCCTCTGCTATCTGTGAAAAAATATGTTTTGTCTGTTTTGTGCTCCAGTGTCTCCAGTGGTTAGAGCCATGCAATTAGATATGTATTTGTGCTTAAGTATATTGAATAAATTAGTGAATGTTGATTGATTGAATGAATGAATGAATGAATGCTGTTAATGTTGACCTCCTCTTCTTCCCCAGTTCCCAAGACATATTATACAAATGATAAGCTGATAATTATTTAGTCACTTCACCCTGTTTTCTCTCTAAAGTAGTTTTTAAATTTATATAATTATTCCTTTTCTTAAGATACCTGGGTAATATCTCCTTATGGTTAACTTATGGTACCAGTTATGTAGGGTAACTCAGCAACATGGATTTTATGCTCACTAAGGCTGATTTGGCTAACCATCACCGTGTGCCCAATCTGCCAGCAGCAGAGACCAACACTTAGCACTCAGTATGAGCCATTCCCCAGCTACCAGGTGGCAGGTTGATTACATTGGATCACTGCCACCCTGAATGGTGGCATTTTGTCCTTGTTGGAATAGACCATCTGGATATGAATTCACTTTCCCTGCCCACAATATTTTTGCCAAAACTACCATCCATGGACTTAGAGAATGCCTCATCCACTATCATGGTATCCTATACAGAATTGTTCCAGATCAAGAAACTCATTTCATAGTAAAAGAAGTATGGGAATGGGCATATGCTCGTGAAATTCACTGGTCTTACTGTATTTTTCATTGTCCTGAAGCAGCTGGCTTGACAGAATGGTGGAATGGTCTTTTGAAGATTCATTTACAGTGCCTGCTGGGTGGAAATACTTTGCAGGGCTAGGGCAAGGTTCTCAGAAGGCTGTATATGCTCTGAACCAGCATCAAATATAATGTGCTACTTCTCTGATAGTCAGGACTCACAGGTCCTTGAAATAAGGGGAGTATTACCCCTCATGACCCACTAGCAAAATTTTTCTTTCTCTTCTCCTAACTTTATTCTCTGCTGGCCAAGAGGTCTTACTATAGGGAGAAGTGCTTCTACCAGGAGACAACAATGATTCCATTGAACTGGAAGTTATTCTTGTTACTATTCCTTTTACCCATTATTACCCCTAATGAGCCATTATTACTCGTAACAACCAACAGCAAATTTTTCCTCTTCTCCTGACGTTATTCTCTGCTGGCCTAGAGGTCTTAGTTCCAGAAGGAGAAGTGCTTCCACCAGGAGACACAATGATTCTACTGAACTGGAGGTTAAAACTGCCTCTCGGACACTTTTGCTTCCTCATGCCTCTGAATCAACAGGCAAGGAAGGGAGTTATTGTGCTGGCAAGGGTGATTGATCTGGCTACCAAGGGGAAATTGAACTGTTCTACAGTGCAAGGATGATTATGTCTGGAATACAGGTCCTTGGGGGTATCTTTTAGTATTACTATGCCTTATGATTAAGGTCAATGGAAACTACAACAACTCAATCCAGGAAAGATTAGCAACGGCCCAGATCCTTTAGGAATGAAGATTTGGGTTATCTCGTCAAATAAAGAAGCAAAACAAGCTGAAGTACTTGCTGAAGGCAGAAGGTATACAGATGGATAGTAGCAGAAGTTAGTTATAAATACCAGCTGAGGAGTTGTAGAAAGGAGAACTATAATTGACTTATTTCCTCCTTATTTTGTTATGAATATGTTTGTGAATGTATACGTATATACTAGGTAAATAAATTTGTTGTCTTTTCTCTTATTCCTTCATTACAAAATATAAAATGTATTGACTTTGTATCAGTATTTAAGTATTGCGAACTTTACATCATAGATTTCAAGTTATCAGATATCGGGAGAACAGTAAACATCTTCAAGGCCTTTACTTCTTCTAGGGAAGTGATTAATGCATTTTTGGTTACACGGGGCATAGTTGTCATGTTAGGCTGAATTAAGACCTTGTTATTGTCTTTATTTGGAGATTAATATTTAAAGAGATGTGTATACGTGTCAAGTTGTTAAGGGGTGAGCTTGTGATAGCTAATTTTATGTGTTATCTTGACTGGGCTAAAGAATGACCAGATAGCTGGTAAAACATGGGTATGTCTGTGAGAATATTTCTGAAAGGGATTAGTATTTGGATTAGTAGGCTGAGTAAAGAAAATTGCCTTCACCAATGTGGACAGGCATCCTCTAATCCTGTGGCCTGAAGAGAACAGAAGGGTGGAAGAAGGGTTAATTTTTTCTCTTCCTGAGCTGGGACACTATCTTCTTCCCTTGAACAGCGGAGCTCCCAGTTTTTGGGCCTTCAAACTCTGGGACTTACACCAGTGGCCCCCACCTGGCTCTTGGTTCTTCAGATTTAGACTGAATTATATCACTAGCTTTCCTGGGTCTCTAGCTTGAAGATGGTAGATTGTGGGACTTCCTAGCCTCCATAAGCACATGAGTCCATTCCTTCAATGATCTCCTCAACTGTCTGTCTGTCTGTCTGTTTATCTATCTAGTTCTATCATTCTGTTTCTTTTGAGATCCCTAATCTATATGGCTAGGTAACAGATTACTCCAAAACTTAGTGGTTTAAAATAACTATTTATTATACGCATTGACTTCATGGATCAAGGATCAAGGATTCAGACAAGGCATAACAGGGATGACTTCTCTGTACTCAGAAATAGCCAAAGCCTAAAATGCAAATCCTGAAGGGTAGGAGCTAGAATTATCTACCAGTTTGTGGATGCTAGCCGTCCAGTGAAAGACTCAGGTCCTCTCTATATAGTTCTTTCCACAAAAGCTAGTTTGAGCTTCCTCACACTGTGGTGGCTGGCCTGTCAGGAGTAAGCATGCCAAAAAGAGCAAGCTACATAGAAGCTGTATTCTTTTTATGACCTAGCCTCAAAAGTCACATAGTATCACTTCCATTGACTCTTGGTTGGAGCAATCATAAAATTCCCACCAGGTTTAAAAGAAGGGAACAAGGACCCACCTCTTTAAGGAAGGAGTGTCAAAGTTGTAAGATTAGATGAGATGAGAAATGTTGCAGTATTTACGAAAATGCAGTCATCCACATTTGCCTTTGTAGGTACAGACACGAATTTCCTGATTCTTTGCCTCTTTACTGTTGCATCCAACTAGGTATTGTTATTTTCTGTAATTCAAGGTGAGAGTCATTCACACATGTAACATTAGACCTGTTCTAACAACATGTATACTATATAACAACATGTGTGTGTGTGTGTGTGTGTGTGTGTGTGTGTGTGTGTGTGTGTTTGTACAGGCCTGGTGGTTCCTGACACAGAGCCCCTAAATACCATGAAATTTCCTGAGTGATAGAAACATGTTTTGTTCTAACAGGACAACTTTTGGTAGGACCCTAGATAGCTTCAAGATGGGAGCTCATCGCCAGAAAGATCAAACTTTGATTAGAAGCCTGGAACTTTCAGCCCCATCCCCCCAGGTTCTGGGAAGGGAAGGGGGCTGGAGATTGAGTTAATAATCATTCATGCCTACATGATAAAACATCCATTAAAAACCCCTAAACAACAGACTTTGACAGGCTTCTGTGTTGGTGAACACACAGAGCTGGCCAATAGGATGGCATGCTGAGAAAGGTCATGGAAGCTCTATGCATCCCCTCCATGTGGCTCTTCCTGAGTTGTACCCATTATAATAAAGTGCCTTCCTGAGTTCCGGGAGCCATTCTTCCAAATTATTAAACATGATCAGGAGTTCATGGAAATACCAGTTTATAGCTAGTTTGATCAGAAGTACAGGAGGTCCTAGACTTGTGTGAAGTGGAGGCAGTCTTGTGGGACTGAGCTCTTAACCTGTGAGCTCTGCAGTAAATCCAGGCAGTTACTGTCAGAATTGAATCGTTGGATACCCACTTGTGGTCTGGAGAATTGGATTTTGGTATTAGAAAGCACTGCAGCGTAGGGAAGCACCATCACAGAAAATCGTATTCATGGGACATTTTAGGACTCATTTCCAACATCCTCTTTCTGCAATATCGGCAATAGATAGACACCCATTCATACTTATGAAGCTTTATTTGGAGATGCCCACTATTATAAAGTTATTTTTTTAAATGAACACATCACCCAGAATTGGAAGCTAGCCAAATAATCTCTATTACATTCTCTTTAAGCAATTTATTTTAACAAGATTAACATTTCCAGCTGTCTTATTTATACCTCCTTTATTATGGTTGTTTTCCTCCACTGTCCCCACTGGACCTGTGCCAGGTGGCCCCAGATTTAACATATAACTTATCACAATGGTCCAGACATGTTCTGACCAGAGAATACCATGTGATAGAACTTCAGTAAATGGATTAAATGAATATTTCCTGACTTAATCCTTAACAGCAACTTTGTGAAGTATGTATTACTGTCTGCATTTTATAGATGAGAAAGAGGGCATGTTTAATCTTGCTATACTTTATTTAGGAAGTGGGAGGCAAATTAGACCCCAAGAACTCTTAGCTTTCTGTAAGACCAAGATGCCTCTCTCAGGGGCTAATTCTGCACCTGTTCTCCTTTCATGGTTGAGGAGCTACTCATTCCTGATCTGTGAGGCGTCAGGATTCTGCTGCCCTCCTGAGCCTACAGTATTTTCCTTGCTTGGTCCAATGACACATAACCATGGTTATTGCAAAACTGTTGGGATGAACATTAGAACAATCTTAAAATAGGAACAATGTGATATGAGATCACTGCTGTGTTTAGGAACAGAATGTAATAGAATATAAACCTTGAGATGAATTTGGATCAGGCTGTTTTTTCAAAATGTTAGCCTTAGAATCTGAGAATCAGATAATCATATGCAGGCAAAAAAAAAAGAAACTGTCTATTTAGAATACCCCCTTTAAAAAAATTACCCAAACTGAAATTCCCCAAATTGGGCTCATCCACCAAAGCAAAAACCAGTTGAAAGTCACAGACATTTAATTCATGCTATGGAATGGGTACAGAAAAAGATAGAAAGATGCTGCTTTCCCTCTATGATTATAATGCTTAATGATTCAATAAAATAAGTAAAAATATAACTACAATACAAGGCAAAATAAGTGCTGTAAGAGAGACCCAAGAAAAATGTTATGGGGAGTTGAAAGGAAGGTCATTGCCAAGCAGATCACAGCACAAAAACTAGAATGACAAAATTATATAGAATTTTGTTAACCAAAGAGCAGATCTTTCTCTCTGTCACTGGGGGAATTGCTCATTGGTAGGGCAGCCTTGGAGAGCAGCATAACACTGCACAGAAGCAAGGCCAGTATTAAGTGAATTTGATGGCTGAAACCATTTTCTGCTCCTGGGCCTATAATTTAAAGTCATTATTGGGCCTTTGAGGCTAATCCCTGTAGAACAAGTCTAGGGGCTTTGGGCAGGGGACAAGGACCGCAGGGATGAAGCAGCAGCAACTTCTGGTAAACGAATTCTGAAATTTAGTATTAGGTAATCTCTTGGGAGCCAAATTCCAACCATTTTACAACTGCAATATATTAAATTTATTTATATGGGTAACAGCACAGGTGTGTCTTGAACTATAAAAATTGAAAATAACCTCCTAATAGTCATAAGAAGGTAGAAGAATGCCATTTTTTTCCCTGTGAAATAATGAAAATGCACCTAAGGCCTGGAAACCCTTAGAGCGTTGAACAGGAATTAGATGGCCTCAGTAAAATGGACTGTCATTATAAGTGGAGCTTAAATTTGCGGGTAAATCACTTGTATTATCTTTGAGCAACTAATCCGACTTTTAAAGGAATATTTCATTCTCTAGATCTTAGTTATTTAACTATTATTTTGAATAAAGAGATATTTAACAAATTGTTATGGGACATAGGAGCTTTTGGTTATAAAGTTTTAATAAAGGTAGTCTCCATTTATCTTCCAAGTCAAGAAATAAAGTAGTCCCTTTAACCTATTAATCATATTAAGATTGATCCTTACTTTGTTTATCTAAGAAAAGATGAAAGCCTGGTCACCCCAGGCATGCGACATTGTCGACAGACTTTTCAGCACTCCTACTAATTTATGGCTATTCTGTGAGAACTGAAAAATACTCAGGTGGCTGATGGTAGACATCCCAGTGATTTACTCACAACATCTGCCGTCCAACTACATAGGCTCCATTCAGAGGTCAGCTTCTTGTAAAACGATGTTCCTCCTGATTTCCATCTCTTGTGCAGGTCGGTCTTGATTGACACTGGCCCTCAGATTGGTAATGAAAGAGTCTGTCTCCCAAGAGAATGATCATAATAAATTCACTTTTCTGAATCATATCATATTTAGCCAGGTTGTTAATAGAAAAAGGGAGAGGTGAAGAAAGAATGATAAAAAGAAACAAAACTCTACAAAAAGAGTTGCAGGAATCTAAACCCTTAGGATTTCATATCTACTTATAAAATCCTATAGTGTCCTTTTATTTTTTTTAAGAGAGCATTATTCCAGAATAAGTATCTGTGAGTTTAACCTTGAAGTTCTGACATTTATTTGAGAGAGAGATGATTGCAGAGAACTGAATATAATTACTTTATTACCTGCAGGGAAAGTAAGAAAGTATATGTCAGCACGTATTTGTGGACTAAACTCAGTGAGCTAATTATGGTTTAATAAAAGAAACAAATAATCTCCAATTTCTTACCTATCATGAGGATTAAAGTCAATAAAGCCACAGATTATAAACATCGTAGCAATTAATCTGTAATAAAAGTGGTTAGTTCCCACTACCTTTATGATCCACTCTGAGTTTATTTAATGAAAAAGGAACACAATAAGAAAGTCAACTGTCTCTAAAAATTGTGTCGGCTTTGAAACATGCATGTTGCAGATACTCCATGAGTTTTCCAAAGACATAGTATACTTAAACCAAGAGCAAGTTTAGAGCTGTTAAGGAGAAACAGTGGTTTGATTGTTTTTCAGGTTACATCAAGCCATTTGGCACAGAATAAAACTTCTTAAACAAGTAAAACACAAAGAGCTCATCTATAAATCTTTCCATCGTATTATTATGAACTTGATGCCAAGATATGCCTTGGCTGGGCAAACAGCCTCTGATTCCATCATGTACCAACCTTGTAGCAAGCCATAGCAGTTTTCTTCTTTTACCAAAAGAAAACCCAGTACGACATCGAGGTCAGGACCACCAATCCCAGAACTTAGGTTAGGATCCTGGCTGTACAACTTGTCGAGTGACGTAGGACAAATCATGTCACCGCTTCCTCCTCTGTTTCCTCGTTTGTCTAATGGAAATCGTTTACTCACTAAATAGGTTTAATGTGATTAATGACTAATGACTAAAATGATAAAATATACGTGAGTTCTTCAGACCGCATCTGGCACATAAGTAGTGCTGCATAAACATTGGCTATTATTATCATGACTATCTGACTAGAGGGAAAGATGCACATCATGGCATCATGTACACGCATGCACGTTATGTCGTCTCCTACAAATACTTTCTGAATGCCCCCATTACTCTTTTGCCCTCTGCCCTCACCAGGCTCACAGGCCCTAGCTTTCTGTGTCCAGAATTGCACTCCCCAGTGAAATCACCTGTATACATCGCTCCATTTCTCACACAGAACAACTTCTCTTTGTTTCAGCTTCTCCAAGCTTGGATCTTCTCACCTTCGCTTCATATTGTATTATTATGTACACACGCATGGAAGTCTATTTACTGTAAATACCAAACGTGTTTCTTCTCAACAGACAAAGATCTGTAAACCAATATCCAGCATTCTATGATAGTGCATAGGGAATTATAAATAACTTTTTTTTTGGCAATATAGGTAACACTACCATTAATGTGATATATGCCTGATTTTCATAAACATCCTTCACCATTCAGTAACTTGGCACCGTTGGGGAAAAAATGAATATACAGCAGTTGTTTAGTGTAGAACTTGAAAATGGTCTTATTTACCTGTTCAGGCTACTTAGTGCACAAAAATCATGATTAAAACCCATTAATAGGTAAAAATATATGAACAGGTGTTCTTTAAATTAGGACTTTACAAATACTAAACAAGATTATATGTATACATATATTAGTACAGTTTTGCTCATGGAGTAGTATTTGGTAATATTTTCATGCAGAGAGATAGGTAATACAAAATAGAAGTATATAGTCGTTCTCTTTTAAACTTTCAATGCTTCCACATTCAGGAAATAGTGAAAATTCAGAATACTTAGCTAGATAAATGTAAAGAAGGTCATTCTTTGGTCTTCATTATGGATTATCTTTTTTCATTGTTTCCTTCACTTTTTTTTTTTTTTTTTTGAATGCAGTGGTCATTTGTTTCCCACTGGGGCATTTAAAACCAGCTGTAAAATCTCCTCCGTTATTCCCTGGCACACACACCACTCCACCCCCCCACACCCTCCCACACCCTCCCACACCCTCCCACACCCTCCCACCCAGCTACACATACATTCTCAGTTCAGATTTAATTTGCGTGTTCCCATCACCTGGATTTTTATTGATCTAGTAATCTTTGCATTTGTTTGTACAGATCTGAGGTTTTCTGCTTCCAATACAATTTGAAAGATGTCTGTCTGGTTAGCAATTTCTAGGACCAGTATGTTTCTGTATGAAGCTATCTTGCATTTTCTCTTTTTGAAGATTTGTTCTCTTTGTGTGTTTGCTTAAATATGAGCTGGAGGTAGGAAGACTCTCATTAAATCTATGGTGATTTATATCATATTCAAACACCCTGTTCTGCAGCTACAGAAGGTCAACTACTCGTATCAGGGGTCTTGGCTTGGCAGACGTAACTAACCATCACAGGTGTCTGAGACCACAGCCTTCCTCAGAAGGATTATCTTGGGGTCCACTGGGATTCACTTTGCATAAAGGAATGTGGGACTTCCTAGGCAGCACAGGAAAGAAGCCTCTGCCTCCCACTCCCAACAAAGAGCTAAAGGCATGAGCTGGTATGGGTAAATTAACTGCTGCTCAGAATTTCTTCTGGTCCAGTCTTCCTAGTGTATTCTCGATTGATGGCTGAACATAGGTGAAATAAAAGAAAAAAGAAAAAACACCTAAAACATGTTTTTTTTTTTTTTTTTCCACTTAACTCTCTGAGCGAATCTTATAGCCCAAGATGGTAGAATAAATGTCCGGTGTTTTCAGGAGTGATGGAATGTGGCCCTGACAGCTCTAAATGGGGTCCCTGCAGTCTCTGCACGGTTGGTGGGACAACTGCAGCCCCTCATACCAGTGTCGCCACAGGCAGCCAGACAGGTGGCGTGGAAACTGTCATATGTTAGATTGCTTATGAACATAGAAGAAAGAAAAAGAGAGGGAGGCAGGAAGGAAAGGAAGAAGAAAAAAAGAAAACACTCCGTAGAACCAACAGAAAATGCTATGTGAAGATCAAACAATATTGCTACTTATAAAAAGACATAAATTCTATTAACTTTTAAAGGATTTCAGTAGTAATTTCTGTTTCTACCTTCCCATCTTTGCAAGATTTTGCTCTAAAAGTTAAATCTGAGGGTCACCAAATAAGGAAAAATAATGTAAATTAGAAAACTTTTGATGGCAACTCAAAATGTTTCAGCCTAAATTGTTTTTTCTTCTTAAATTAACTTGTTCTCTTAAACTTATTCACTGTTTTATAGCTACTTCTTAAAAAGGGAAAAAGAACGCAATGAAAAAGAAAGGAAACTCTTTTTTTTCTCTTTCCAGAAAAGAATTACTATTTTCAGGAGCATTTTCCTAGGAGAGTCATGAATCATTCTTGTTCACTTTGAAGGGGGGGCTCTCATGGCATTCTTTATGCCTTAGCAATAATATTACAAATATTTATTGTCATAACCAAATATGCCACTTATTTAGTATCCTAAAATCTTTCAATTTCATCCATCAACATCTTGATGTACTTAATGACACAATTTGAATATAACTTAAATATATTGTATTTGGTAAAAATTAGAAGTTAGGAGTAGTAAGAATAACTATTTTTTAAAAGCATTTGATATCAAGCTTAAAGACTAAAAGTATTAGTTTCCTGTAAATGATAACAATGTGAACTTTAACATTAAAAAATGTTAAAAAATTTCTATAACACATTAAAAATATTTATAAAATTGGTAAGTTTTTAACAGTAAATGAAAGCTCTTTAAATACATTTGTATTTAAAACTCTTCGTTAAAACTCTGTTTTTTTTCTACTGGGGCGCCTGGGTGTTTCTGTCGGCTAAGCATCTGACTTTTGGTTTCGGCTCAGATCATGATCTTAGGGTCATGAGATCAAGCTCCCCACTGAGCCCCATATTGGGCACTCCATGCTTAGGAGTGAGTATGCATGAGATTCTCTCTCCCTCTGCTCCTCCCACCCTGCTCTCTCTCTCTCTAAAATACATAAATAAATCTTTAAAAAGAAAACTGTTTTTTGTACTAATATTAAAATGAACCACATAAAATAATTTTGAGAGTCTGACTAACCTGTCAATTTGATTTATAAAATGACATAGTTCATAATATATTTTAATATTAATCACCCAAAAAGGACATTGTACCATATATACCCTCTAGGAAATAAGCTAATGAATAGCCTTCTACATACGTCCCTTTATTAAACATAAGGTAAAAATCTCCAAAAATATTTGGTTTCCATTTTTAAGGTAACCCCAGATCACCACTGTATGGAGCAGGTATTCTCCTTTGGCAACAAGAGTTGATTATATCCTTAATTAAAGGGATGAATGGGAAAGTCTTGTTCTGTTTCTCTCACAATATGAGAAGCAGAAAATTGGGAATTCCACAGCTTCAAACTTGCAATATCCATAAACCAAGTTCAATACAAATAATTATTGAGGAGCTCCTGTGTGCTGAAGACAGTATTACATAATATAGAAGTATAAATGTGAATATAATAAACACCCTGCTTGCAAAAAAGAGTCCGACATGTACTAAAATAACTATCATACTAGGAATAACTGGACAAGGGCCACAAAAGTCAGGTCAGGAGCTCTAAGTTTAAGTACATTTACACTGATTTTAAATGTGACTCCTCATAGTTTGGCTGTTGTAAATACTGCCACAGTAAACATCGGAGCGCATGTATGCCTTTGAATTAGTGTTTTTGAATTTCAGGCGTGAATACCCAGTAATGAGATTCCTGGATCATAGGGTAGTTCTATTTTTAATTTTTTGAGGGACTTCCATAGTGTTTTCCTCAGTGACTGCACCAGTTTGCATTTCCACTAACAGTGCATGAGGGTTCCTTTTTCTCCACGTCCTCACCAACACTTGTTTCTCATGTTTTTGATTTTAGCCATGCTGACAGGTGTGAGGTGCTATCTCATTGTAGTTTTGATTTGCACATCCCTGCTAATGAGTGATGTTGAGCATCTTTTCATGTGTCTGTTGGTCACCTAGATGTCTTCTTTGGAGAAATGTCTGTTCAGATCTTTTGCCCATTTTTAAATTTGATTATTTGTTTTTCTGGTCATTGAGTTGTATTAATTCTTTATATGTTTTGGATACTAACCCTTTATCAGATATGTTATTTGAAAATATCTTCTCCCATTCTGTAGGTTGCCTTTTAGCTTTGTTGATTGTTCCCTTCTCTGTGCAGAAGCTTTTCATTTTGGGGTAGTACTGATAGTTTATTTTTGCTTTTATTTCCCTTGCCTCAGGAGACATATCTAGAAAAATGTTGCTATAGCCTGTGTCAGAGAGATTATTACCTGTGCTCTCTGCAAGGATTTTTATGGTTTCAGGTCTCACATTTATGTCTTTAATCCATTTTGAGTTTATTTTTGTGTATAAAAAAATAAACAAAATTTAATTTTTTTGGGCAGCCATAAAAAAGAATGAAATCTTGGTGTAATCTAGTTTCATTCCTTTGCACGTGGCTACCCAGTTTTCCAAACACCATGTGTTCCAGAGACTGTGTATCCCATATTATATTAATTCCTCCTAAGTCGAAGATCAGTTGACTATATAATTGTGGGTTTATTTCTGGGTTTCCTATTCTGTTCCGTTGATCTGTGTGTCTATTTTTATGCCAATACCATATTGTTTTAATTTCTACCACTTTGTAATATAACTTGAACTCTGGAAATGTGAGTTTTGTTTTGTTTTGTTTTTCTTTTTCAAGATTGCTTTGGCTATTTGAGGTTTTTTGTGGTTCCATACAAATTTTAGGATTATTTATTCTAGTTCTTTGAAAAATACTGTTGTTATTTTGATAGGGATTGCATTAATCTGTAAATTGCTTTGTTCTTTCAACCCATAAATATGGTATGCCTTTCCATTTCTATGAATCATCTTGAATTTCTTTCATTGGTGTTTTGTAATTTTCAGAGTACAGATCTTTCACCTTTTTGGTTAAATTTATTCCTAGATAATTTATTGTTTTTGTTGCAACTGTAAATGGGATTGTTATCTTCTTTTCAGTTTCTGCTGCTTCATTTTTATTGTATGGGAATTCAACAGATTTCTGTACATTGATTTCGTATTGTGCAGCTCTACTGAATTGATTAGTTCTAGCAATTTTTTGGTAGTCTTTAGAATTTTCTATGTATAGAATCATATTATCTGCAAATGGTGAGTTTTACTTCTTCCTTACCAATCTGGATGCCTCTTATTTCTTTATATTGTCTGATTGCTGTAGCTAGGACTCCCAGTACTAAGTGAATACAAGTGGTGAGAGTGGACATCTTTGTCTTGTTCCTGATCTTAGGGGAAAAGCTCTCAGTTTTTCCCATTGAATGTGTTGGCTGTGGGCTTTTCATATAAGGCCTTTATTATGTTGAGGTATGTTCCCTCTAGACCCACTTTGCAGAAGGTTTTTATCATGAACAGATGTTGTACTTCGTCAAATGCTTTTTCTGCATCTATTGAAATGATCGTATGGTTTTTATCCTTTTATTGATGTTATGTATCACAGCGATTGTTTTGTGAATATTAAACCACCCTTGCATCCTGGGAATAAATACCACTTGGTCATGGGTATGATTTTTTAAAAATATATTGTTGGATTCGGTTTGCTAATATTTTGTTGAGGAGAGTATTGGCCCGTAGTTCTCTGTTTTTGTGGTGTCCTTATCTGGTTTTGGTACCAGGGTGATACTAGCCTCATAGAATGAAATTGGAAGTTTTTCTTCCTCTTTTATTTTTTGGAATAGTTTGAGAAGAATGGGTATTAACTCTTCTTTAAATGTTCAGTAGCACTTACCTATGAAGCCATCTGGTCCTGGACTTTTGTTTTTTGGGAGTTTTTTGATTACTGATTGAATTTCATTGCTGGTGATCAGTCTGTTCAAATTTTCTATTTCTTCCTGCTTCAGTTTTGGTAGGTTACATGTTTCTAGGGACTTATCTGTTTTTTCTAAATTGTCCAATTTGTTGTCATATAGGTTTTCATTATATTCTGTTATAATTGTTTGTGTTTCTGTGGTGTTGGTTGTTATTTCTCCTCTTTCAATAATAATTTGTTGCAGCCCAAATGTCCATCAATAGATGAATGAATAAAGAAGATGTGTTTTTATATATATTTTTTATATATTATATATATATTTATAAAATATATGTAAATATTTATGTATATTTATATATACACAATGGAATATTTTTCAGCCATAAAAAAGAGTGAAATCTTGCCATTTGCAACCACATGGTTGAAGCTAGAGAGTATAATGTTAAGCGCAATAAGTCAGCCAGGGAAAGACAAATACCATATGATCTCATTCATATGTGGACTTTAAGGAAAAAACAAGCAAAGGGGAAAAAAAAAAGAGAGACAAACCAAAAAACAGACTCTTAAATATAGAGAACAAGCTGATGATTACCAGAAGGGAGGTGGGTGGGATTATGGGGGGAAGAGGGGATGGGGATTAAAGAGTACATTTATCATGATTTAAAAACAAACAAACAAACAAAACACAGTCTTTATATGCAAAGTTCCCATTTAAAAACGCTTTCTGTAAAAAAAAAAAAATTTTGACTCCTCAGTAAATTTTGTTCCTTTCCTTCTATTCTTCCCTTTTGCTATTATTTTTTTCAAAGAATTTAAAAATACAATACCTTGTCATTTCAGCTGATAAAAAGGTTGGGCAAGGTCTTTAAAGGGAATATAAAGAAGAACTGGAACTTGGACTTATTATTGTGGTGTGTATAATACATTGTGTTCTTTACAATGTGTTACAACTTAAAAAGACAATAGTGATTGTTTCACATGTTCAACCCTAGATGGAAATGGCTCCACATATATTAATCATTTTAAAAGCCAAGACTTTTTAGGTGTCCAAGTGCTTTAAAACACACAAGTTGTTCTAACAGTGATTATTCAGCATGGAATGCACATAGATAACTGTGGATTTTAAAAATTCCTCTTCCTTTTAGAATGCATTTATGCATGTGGGACACAGTTTTAGAAATTTATGGATCTGAAGGAATAAACACTACATGCACAAAAAAAAAGAGTCTTGTGTGGTTATGGCATAAGATCCCTAATCATTTGTTTTCAGTTTGCTCAAAGAAAAAAGATAATTTTGGCAGTTCTTAATGAGCAAACAGATGATATCAGTAAAATTTCCTCATAATACATGCAAAAATATGAGTATCATCTCAGATTTCCATTAAGCACAAGATTCTTTAGCAAGATTTAGATGTATAATATTGACCTCAATATGGGAATTTGGAATAAGACAGAGAATTATTATCCATTTAATTAGCGGGAGAGCCTTGGTGGTTTTGTGTATATATGGGTTTGTATTGCGCTCAAAGGTTTTTTCCCCAATATCTTAATTAGAAAGTGCAAACTTTCTTTCCACTAACATGTATAGTCTGGAAAGTTTTATAGCCTGGATTGTGAAAATATTGCTATGAAGTTCTTGCCCTATTTATCCCTTCCAATTTTTATGAAGAGTTGATTTTTTAGTGTGTGAAAATAAAAGAACTATACATGTAACTTATAATGTTCAAAACTTTGATGAATGACAATTAAAATACATTATTAGGTATCATATATAGCAATACTATCTAAAAGTGATAAGACAGTACATTAAATAGTAACCAAAGGGGGAATCAAAGTTTTTAAATCTCTGCCAATGCGAATACATGTTTTAGCCAATTGTATTTCAAATGGATAACAAATAATAACTTACAGATGGTAACCTAGAATTGACATCCTTCTCTCCTCAGAAAAGAAACTTGCAGTAAAGGCCAGTGCCTGCGTAAAGTGAGGGTAGAGAAGTATTTAACTCAATGGCTTCTGGGGGCTGGAGGGGGAGGGGAATGGAAAGCAGAAAGGGGAAGAGCTTGAAGGGAAAAAAAAAAACAAAACAGAGAGACATGTTAACAGGAATATTTTGCAACCTTTCCTCCCAGTGTATGTTCCCAATAACAATATCAAAAAGAGAAAAGAAATTGAGATTGCAGAAAAAGTATTAGTTAAAAATATTTGAGGGGCTCCTGGGTGGCTCAGTCGGTTAAGCATCTGCCTTTGGCTCAGGTCATGGTCTCAGGGTCCTGGGATCCAGCCCCATGTAGGGCTCCCTGTTCTGTGGGGAGTCTGCTTCTCCCTCTGCCTTCCACTCCCCCTGCTTGTGCTCTGTCTCTCTGTCAAATAAATAAATAAGATCTTAAAAAATATATATTTGGATTTGCCAAGACAGGTAGGGAAGTACATTGCAATGTAGCTCTGGCTCCGAGTCCTGTGATGCCAGCTTCCTAGTGGTTCTTTGCTTTTGTCATCAAGTAGTCGGTGATGGTCTTATCCCTGAGCTCCTAAATTTATAACATCAGTCATTTTATTTCCCCTTCTGTTTAGAGGATATCATATATTCTTTCAATTATAATTCAATGTATATCAAATATTGAGAACTTACTGTAGACAAAACATTGAGAATATAGCAGTGAACAAGACATAGTCCCTGCCCCGTGTTTTATGGTCTTACAATTTGAGATTGGAGGGGAGAGCATAGCCCTAAACTAACATCAAATAAAGGAGGTTTAGAAGTTTTGATAGTGCTTAACAGAGGAGCTTGGCTTAGTCTAATGCTTCAAAGTAAGACTTTCCCAAGCCATTAATAATTCATCTGATTTATGAATGAGAAGAACATGTTAATTTACTCATGATGGGGAAGCAGAGGGAAGGTTGTATCCAAAGGCTTGGAAGGGGAGAAAAATGGTGTGTCCACAACAACTTAAACAAAACTCAGAGTGGCTGAAGCAAAGAGAGAAAGCAAAATACTATGGTGAAATAAGTAAGGAGAGAGATGGAGGCAGGAAATGGAAGATGTTAAGTTTTGTTAGGAATCCATTTGAAAGGCATCAGTAAGCCACCATCCCAGTGTTTCAAGCTGGGGAAAAATATGATCAGATATATATATTTAACAAATAATTTTAGAAGCAACGCGAGAGCCTGGTATAGGATTAATATGCCTCCCTGTTTTAATTGCGAGCTCTTCATCCTGTTGAAGAGGGAGGAATTCTCCTCCAAGGATTATGAAGATGGCTGAACACATGACACCTAATGCTGGGTAGATGAGATGGACAACAGTTTATTAGTCCCAGAGACTTATAGTTTGGAAGAGAATATCACCTATCGCACAGGGCCACATGGGGGCTGCAACAGGGCCTACGAGAGGCAGGCTTTGCAGTTTGTGGAGAGTGAGGTACTCTCTGTTTCCTACAGAGAATTGGCTTATTTGAATAATAGTACCTGGAGCTGCCAGGAAACCGAAGCCCTGCAGTCAGAGATAAGCAGGAAATGCACCTGGTCCTTGTGATAAGCAGGTTGTTTGGCTAGGGGACTTCATCCACAGTGGGAAGGGAAGTTGGGGTTAGGCCCTTCTAGTCCCTCTCCATTTTTCCATGTATCAAGGCACACATAGTAGTAGGCCTTAATTTTAGGCCTTATCCCACACTCCGATGAAACCCCAGGGAAGAAAATTTGCAAGAAAATTTGCATAGGTGTGAATCCTGAGTTTCTGTGAGTATTCTGAGCTCGGAATCCTGTATATGGAATTCCCTAGCTCCCTGTCACTTCTGTTTTCTTCCCCAATCTCCATGATCATTTTCCAACACAGAACAGAAAGCCTTAGACTCAGTTATTTCTTTCCTATGGTACGGAAGAATGTTTTCAGCCGAGCCCTCCAGGCCTGGCTCTTGAAATGCTAAAAAAGAAAAGGATTTAGAAAATCCTTTCTGAAGGCAGAAGTCTGGCTTAACAGCTTTTTGTCGAACCAAAAAGGTCAAGTGCCCATCAGCCCTTGCCCTGGGGAAGCAAACATAAGAGTTTGTACTGGGGTGAAGACTTGCAAGAACAGGTTTTGTGTGGGGATTAACGTGCATTCATTTAATATTTGTCAGTCTGTGTATATTATCATATACTCTTGCTCTGTCCACAAGTTTTGAATACCTTACACAAATATATCCTGATGATTTACCCCCAAAAAATCACTTTTAAAAAATTCTGTAGAAAAGTCTTTGGACCTTTTTCCCCATTGAATTTTTTTCCAGGATTTCCACTTAAGTGCCTATGGAGGTGGCTATGGTACCCTCGGAGTTGGGGATTACAGGAGGGACTGAAAGCTGAGTGCTAGGGAGTGACAGAGGTGGAGAAGTGCTGTGAGTCACCAGAGCAAAGGCCTGGTCTGGAGTTCAGAAAAGGAGTCAGTCTCGGAAGAAGGGTATGAAAGTTATCCATTCATAGATCAAAGTGAAAACCACACTTGTGAATGGTGAATGAGATTTCCCAGGAGAGCACATCTAAAAAGAGAGGGGGGCCCAAGCCCCGAGGACATGAGAGGTAGGTTCCAGGAGCCTGTACTACCGAGAGAAAATCCTCTAATATTCACTTCCCAGATTTTCCACTGTAACCCCGAGTGAATACCCACCCCAGGAATCAAGTTGTTTATACACATGTGCCCTTGCTATTTTGATGTTTCAGCTCCATCGCCATCTGTCTGGAGTTTTCCTGAGGAAACTTTATTTTATTGTATGTGCTTCTGAACAGGTGTTAGAAAATATTCACACACAAAAAAAACAAAAACAAAACAAAACAAAAAAAACACAAAAAAACACACACAAAAAAAGAAAAAAAAATATTCACAACCTCCCGCTTTGGGTGCTTCTCTAGCTACACAATCCAAAACTCTCTAGCCTCTCACCCAAGTCACATCTCTAATTTGATAGTGGATCTTCAGTGACAGTGATGATAGGTTTCCAGAATATTCGTTACAAAAATATTCACATTCAGCACTGATACCTGCAGTCCTAAGAATGTGCTTCTCTGATATGCGCGAAGAATATCTCTAATAGTTTTGTTCTCAAATTATTTTATGCTTCCTTGATTGAACAGAGGAAGCATAGCTTTTAATTATAAACTTAAAATCATGGGGGAAATATGTTCCTTCTCACAGTGTCTTCAAAAATTTGCTCTGCCAATTTGAATATTAAAACAGTGTTTTTTAAACTTTTTCTCTGCTTCACAATTCTGAGATTTGTACAGAACTTCTAAATAATGCATTTCTAAAATCCAGTTTATAATGGCACTGCAGGAGCTCATTGATAGTCCCTTCTGACTCCTAAGAAAAAGGAAACAAGAAATAATGTCTCTCTGTGCTTTGTTTTGAACATGTTAACTAAATATTACAAGAGCAGATTAGAAAAGCAATCCCTTTATTTAGCTGAGTAATTGCCCACTTGAATCCCTAAAGATCAGTTATTGTAACATGGACTATAAGATTTCCACTAAGAGTCTTAAATGAGTCAATAAAAGGTCATGTTTATATTCGTTAAAAACACTTGAAAGAATAATATTAACATTGACTTTGAGGCCTTGCCCGCACTTGCCCAGCCAAAGTATTTCTCTAGGAAATACACTGCTTTCAACATCAGTATTCTTCTAAATATGCAGCAGATGTAACCATTAAAAGCCACTTTCAGTATTTTTTGATTTAACAGTAATAAAGTGAAGCCAGTGTGAGGTTAATTTGCTTGGAAAGAGGTCTTTTTTAACACCAATGCTGTTGATATCAGCCATTCAATCCCAGATGCAAAAGCCTCCAAAGTGTGTAACTAATGTGCTGTGCCAGCACAGTTGTTCTTAACCTGGCAAGGTAGAAATTAGAGAGGGGATTTCTCACTATCCTTGTCAGTCCATTCTTAGCAGACAAATTGATACATGTAGTTGAATTTGCAAAATCACTATCCACTTGGCTAGTGTAAACGAATATGGATCATTATGGGAGATTGTAGAGCACTAAGTAAATTATGATCTCTAATAAAACTTGGTTTAAAAGTTTTCATAGTCTCAGAAGACACGTCTCAGTTACTTGCACTAAAAAATGATGTAATGAAATACATCGCATGAGTTAAGAGTTATAAAAGTCAAAAGTGGAAACATTAAAAAAATAAAACCTTCTACTTTGAAATATAAAAATAAAAACCCTATGACTTTTCATTTTTGATGAACATCTTGTGTATCCAAAAACTCATGTGTTTTCTTAGACTCAGGGTAGTGTGGACTTTTCATTTATTTATTTTTAATGTTAGTAAAGAATTTATTATTTGAAATTATTTGTTAGACTGTTTCTTTGTCAAATTAAAAAACTCAATCTCAGTGCTTTTTGGTTTATAACTGTTACATTTTGGGAGTCATTCTCTAGGTTTTAGGTCCTAAGATTAAAATCATAATTTTAGACCTAAGTTGAAAGTACACTTCTATGATTTCCGATGTGTTGGGGAAAAGAAATCTGTTGGAAAAATATATATACCATTAAGAAAGAATAGTAAGTCATCAAGACTCTTGGAATAACACTAGAAAGTCAAAGAGAACTTATGTTGATAACACCTAAGTTAAAGTTGCTATGGTGAAAATGTAATGTTTCAGAACAGATTATACCAAAGCATTTCAAAATCATGAGTCTGCTAGATTGAAGACATCTAAAAATCCCCTTGTAAAATCAAACTGTAAATTAGGTTTTACACCAATCTACAGAAATTCAAATTCTTTACAAAATCATACAAAATTGGGGGCCAAAGAGAAGAATTCAGTACAACCACCATTGGCCTAATTCAAATTCTCAGCCCTCTGTCACCAGTGGAGACTTGGTGGTTGGGTATCTGCCATCTTACAAGTAAGCAGGGTTTGGGACTGCTGGTGTGATCATTACCAGAAAATTGAGAACTTCAGAAGGCAGAAATGCATGAAACTTCATTCCAGGAGCCAAAATCTAGGACTTTGAAGGGTGGTTAAGATGTGCTATAGAAACCACCAGAAAGATTGAGCATATTTAAAGCCAGAATGATGCCACCATTTCTGTGAATATCTCTAAGGCCTTGCACTAAGAATAAATTACAGACTCATACTCTTTACAGTCACTCTTGTTATCTTAAGTAATGACAGGGATTCAGATCTCAAAATCTTTATTATGACTGATTTGGCAACTCATCCCTTGGCGTTTCCCAGATGTCAAAGTTTAGTGTGTCAAAGTTTAGTGTGGATGAGATAAAGCCAACAACCATCTCCAAAGGGTAGTACTCTCATATTCCAAAAAAATCTTGGATCCTGAATGTGGTCCAGCACTTTCTTTGGTTTTGACAAATAGGAGGAGTGATTACTACTATCATAAAATAGTGTATTCCCTGTAATGAAGGAAAAAGGACAAAGGAGGTTAAGGAATCAACTGTTACACAGGTGTGTTTTCTCTTTAGAAAGCTGCTCATTGTAAACTGTGAAGTTTTACAGATGGGGGAAAAGTGGAATCTTCTTTTGCCAAATACAAGTGAATGAATTAAACAATAAGGCCAAGTGATAATTCTGAAAGAGAAAAGTAGAAAGAAATGAAAATTGATGTCACTGGGAAAAATGAGAAAAAGTTTTATTTTTAGGAAATTGGAACAGAATGACATTATTCTGTTATTTAGAATTTTAATAATAATGTGTTAGGGGTAGAGAGGGCCAGTCTTTCAAGTAATTAATTTTAGCAAGTATTTTCCAGACTACAGATTTTGATCCTTTTTACTATTTTTGAAAAATAACTGTTGGAGATATGTTGCACGTACGTTCTAGATGCTCATCAAATTTTTCTTTCTCAAAACATAGGATCACTTCATATTCTTGCATCTGGGTTGAATCCAGGTCTCCTACCTCTGTCCAATGGAAGTAGGTGAAAATAACATATGTACTTCTTGAACTATTCCAGGACCTTTTTTGGATACTCTTTAAGGACTGTGAATTTAAATTATCAGCATCACAAGATGAAAAGAGACTGAATCCCTGGGTACTTGCTTGAAGGTAAATTGCCAAAGAGAAACAGTCCCAATACACATCAGACTGTGAGAAAAGGAAGAAATAAATCCTTTGCTGGTACTATGTTTATAAGATTTCTGCTTTATTTTTAACCAGAGCATACTTTAGTTTACCCTAACTCATAAAGTGGTATTATGTGAGGGCAGCTGCGTAGTAAAGACCTAAAATATTTCATATAGGTTTAGAGATTAGGTGATGGACAGCAAGAAAACTGACATTGAAATTTAGAAAAATGATGATCCATATTGTGCAGAGGCAAACATTTGGTAAAACTGACACATGCTGTAACTTGAAAAGCTGATTATGTGTCCATTCAACTAGATAATGTAGGGGTACATGATTGAGGAAAAAATCAAATAATTAGTATATTTTGAACATTATTGACTACTTTTAACAAGGTGTTATCATCAAAGAGAGGAACTTGAAAGTTAATTGGCCATTTTGCAAGCAAGAATAAAGGAGAATAAAGTCCGGAAATTCTGTGCCTTGTAAAGTTGAAGAAAACAAACAAACAAACAAAAACAACTGTTTACAGACCCCAAGCCTTTGGTGATGGTATTTTAAAAGGATTGAACAATGAAAAACTAGTAAGGTGTCTTAGGTGAATAAAATAAATCAAAACTCAAATCAGGGGCACCTGGGTGGCTTAGTTGGTTAAGCGTCTGACTTTGGCTCAGGTCATGACCTTAGGGTCCTGGGATGGAGCCCCAGTCTGGCTCTGCACTCAGCTGGGAGTCTGCTTCTCTCTCTCCATCTCCCCCTTGCCCAACTCCTGTGTGTTCTCTGTCTCTCTCTCTTTCAAATAAATACATAAAATCTTTCAAATCAATAAGTATATGTAGAACCTTTCCACCCATTATCCTAAATAGGTGGTCACGATTAAGTCAAGAAAGAACCATGTTAGTAAAAAGTAGTGAAATAAAGATACTTAAGAACTACATCTGGAAAACAAATTTGGTTATGTGATTACTGGTATAGTGGTCCCCCCTTTTCTGCAGTTTTGCTTTCTAAGGTTTCAGGTACCCAGGGTCAACCTCGATTGGGAAGCAGATGCTCTTCCTTCTGACCTACCGTCAGATGATTAGTAGCAGCCTAATGCTCTTTCACAATGCCTGCATCATTCACCTCACTTTATCTCATCATACAGGTGTTTTATCATTTCAGACCATCACAAGAAGGGCAACTACACTATGACAGGATATTTTGAGAGAGAATGAGAAAGACCACATTTATATAATGTCTATTATAATAGATTGTTATAATTGTTTTATTATTAGTGATTGTTAATCGTAATCTTACTGTGCCTGATTTATAAATTAAACTTTACCATAGGTATTTATGTATAGGAAAAAACATAGTATATATAGGGTTTAGTACTCTCTGAGGTTTTGGGCATCCAATGGTGGTCTTCCACACTGTTCTGTGAAAGGGAAGTATCTGCAAAAGGATCTCCAAAGGCTGAAGGGGCTATGAGACAGAAGAAAAAGGTTGATAAATCCAGCTCGACAAGAAATGGTTTCTTAAAGGGACTTACAGACAGAAGCATGTCTTGGGTGGCCACAGTAGATCTCCACAGCTGTATCTCCAGTAACGCCTGCTTTTATAATCCTAGGGGCTAGGGAGACAGTGCTGGTAGACTACCTGGGAGGAATTATTTGAGAATAGTTGTGTGTCATGGCCATAACTCTAGAGCAGATCAAAGACATGCCCCAACGATGTAGGGAGTGATTAGACAGAAAGAATGTATGTGTGTGGGGGTGGGGGACTGTATTCAAGAAGGCTTCCGGTTAGAGTGGTTCAGCATGGAATATTTGTCCAAGATGGCATTAGTCTTGCTCACACACCAGCAGATAAGGTAGAACAGCTGTACATGTAAACAGTAAAACATATCAATAGTCTATTGGTTTGATAGAATTTTATTGGAAAAAAAATCACAAATTTGAACTAAAGCCTTTGACTGTTTCAGACTTAAAACAAAAAAATGAATAATAATAATAAAACTTTGAGCTCCCAAGTTTTAATGAGCATGGTATTTTTGCTAACCATGTTCACTTCAAATGTAGCCAGGTAGAATAGTGGACTAAGAGGAGTATCCAAATGGGTAAATCAAGGGGCTATGGAGAAAAGAGAAAAAACAATTCTTTCTAGGGAAATGAATTAGTGCCTGATTGAGGTAACCCCATGCTCAAGGCAGTACACCTTCAAAAATTCTTCCCAGTGGGATTTCAGAATTGTAATGAGACAGTGTCCACTGTGTGTCTTCTATTCTTTCCCTTTCTAAATGGGAAATTTTATTCTTTCTGTGTTCTGCCATTGGGTATAGTGGTGTGTGTGTGTGTGTATGTGTGTGTGTGTGTGTATGTGTATGTGTATGCAGGGGGAGGTAGCTTAAGAACTTGTTCATTTAGTCAATAGGTTGCCACTATAAAAGAAATCATAGCTCAACTGTTGGAGAGTGACTGTGCTTTACCAAAATGTACAGCACGTTGAGCTTGATGCAGTCACTGGAAAGAACTTTGATTTTTCCTCTTTGGGGAGGAAATTAGTATATTACATGTAATAAAGGACAAGCAAAATTGGTATTTAGTGATCAAAAGGGTAGAGTGTGTTAGAAAATGATTAGGTATTCATCAAACTGTTTCATTTTCCTTGGCACACAGTGAGATTATATTTGCAAGCCTTCTTTGCGAATAACTTGGGATCACATGAACAATTCTATCTAATGGAAAGTGGGAGGAAATGATGAAAACCACTTCCGCCTGGCTGTTAATGTCTCTTCTGGGAATATCGCATAGCTCTCTCTTGCCTTTTGGCTCTGATCCGAGGCCGTGCGCTCAAGGTAGTGGTAGCACGAGATGGAAGCATCCTAGTTCTCCAAATCCCCACTTCTAGGAAAGCCAGTGGGAAAACATCATTGAAGATACGTGTTATAACACCTAGTATTCTGTGAAATAGATCGCTGATCCATTTCTTCCACTGCCAGTATTTCCATTCGATCTACACTCTCTCTCCATCCTAAAGCATCCTCCACCCAGATCAGAGTAACATCTCAGATGTGATTATGTTCTCTATAAACATTCCATAAATTTGCACTGACTATGGTATCATCTTCAAATTATGAATATAGAATGTAAGGTTTCAAACTGCCTTTTATTTTCTACTTTTCTCAATTTTTTCCCAGTGTCTTTGAATCATTCCCTATTTTTATTTCTCTGCTTGGAAATTTCCTGTTCATTTCCCAAGGCTGCTTGTGTGTGGTTTTCCAGTCATCATCTGGGACAGGGGTGGGAGTAGGAGTGGTGGAGAGGTGTGCTTAGTTACTTTTTTCTCCATTCTCTCATAGCATGTTACATATTTCGCTTATTTTATTATAAATATTTGCTTCTGTATATCTTTAACTGTAAGTATTCTCCTCAAAAAAAAAAAATCTAATTTAGGAGCACCTGGGTGGCTTAGTCAGTTAAGTGTCCAGCTCTTGATTTTGTCTCAGGTCATGATCTCAGGGTTGTGAGATCAAGCCCTGTGTCAGGCTCCACGCTGAGTGGAGAGCCTGCTTAAGATTCTCTCTCTGTCAGGACACCTGGGTGGCTCAGTAGGTTAAGTGTCTGCCTTTGGCTCAGGTATTGATCCCAGGGTCCTAGGATTGAGTCCCACATCTGGCTCTTTGCTTAGATTCTCTCTCCCTCTCCCATTCCCTTTGTCCCTCCACCTGCTCTCTCTCTCTCTCAAATAAATAAATCTTTTTTTTAGTCTAACTTATCCTTGTCTTGTCCTTTGCCGGCATAGTTTATACACATATTAGCCCCATTTTATGTAATAAACATAATAAATAAAAAAGTAGCAATAGGCCAGTTTATATCATCATTTAATTGACAAAAATAGATTTTAGTTGGAGAATGTACTTAGGAAATTCCTTTTATACATTTTCCTATCTTATATTTTTATTACCTCTTCATTCATTATTATTGCTCTTCACATGTAAAAATCTATTCAGCATAAAGCTTCTGTATGGTATTTTATTATGTTCTTATATTTTATTCATGGTAGTTTTATTAGCCATGTTTATCACAGTGTAAGAAGTCTTCACTATGAAAGAAAAAAATAGTTATATCATTCTTGCCCCCAGGTACAACTAAAATGTGTTTTTAATGTAGACTTAATTGTTAGTACAAAACTAAATTGGTAGTCCAAACTGCATTTAAAACCAAATCACATCGCTAATATTATAGAGGACAGTGGGCTTGGAATTATAAGCCCATGTCCATTTCTGTCTTATTCTTACTGAAAATTGAAAATTGACTTCTGATTAAATTTTTTGAATGTTTTGGATTAAACTGTAAAAACTGATTTCTGTCTCCCTGTCATTAATATGTTGAGATGAGATCAAATCATTTATGTTTCCTAAGCTTTGCCAGAAAGTGATGTCTCTTAAACCCTATCAAGAAAGAAATTTAAAACAAGCTCACTTTCTGAATTAGAACTGGATTTTATAATGAGGTGTCATTCTGCAGAAACAAGAAATTATTTTATGCTAATGCTGTATTTATTTCCTTGGCAATGTCAAAGAGACTTGCCTTGAACATTTTATAATATGACTTAGTATTCATAGCAGTGACAGCTGAAGTCATAGTTTTCCTTCACATTTCTTCAAATTTATTTAGTTTCCAAGATATTTTGCCACCACGCACATGTGAGGGTTTCCTATAAGTCAACAAATACAAACTGTGAACCCATGGTATAAGGCACTATGCTAAAACAGAGAGCTATAATGCAGCACAATTCATAAGCCAACTACCATTCTGGAATTGAAAGTATCTTTGTTTTCATAGGTATTATATCATGTATTCTTTATTAAAACCATACAAGATACAGTTATTACTACACCTCCTTCCCTTTTTACCAATCCATTTCTATTTGAGTTCAATATAAGAGTGAGTGCTTTTCCATTGTCTTGACTCAGAAAAAAAATAAACGGATTTATTTAGAAATACTTGAGTGGGGATGTTGAAGATAGGCTTTTCTCTTCATTCACCTGGCGGTCCAGGATCTACTTTCTGATTCTCTGGGGCTTATGACTATCTGGAAATGAGAGAAGGATTGTCTATATGCGGTAAGTCTAGCGAGGACTCAGCAAAATCTTGGGAAATGTAACCAGAATCATGTATGCTGAATAGTTTCCAGGTAGCATACTGGCTACAGGTGATGGGAAGCACTCTTTCAACACCGGTGGGAAGAGAAATGGTATGAGCCTCAGCATGAGGGAGACGTACTGCTACTAGTTGGCTACTACAGCCCTCATTAGACTCCGTGCCAGCCATGGACATGTTCTCTCAAGTGATCACTCTGATGATTACTCTGTTCCAGTGTACCTGGTCCTGGAGTGCACCAGCCGTTCCCTATGATCTTCTCCTTGCCCATCTCTCTCTAACTCAGTTTTCCATCTCTTATTTCCAGTCCCACCTCCTTAATACTAGGATTCACTGCCTCAAATCTGTAGGCTGTATTCAGCTTTCTTTAATTGGTATATTTACCCCACACCTCTCCTACTTCATGACTCCATGTTGCCACACCTCCTAAAACACAGATCTGATGGTATTTCCTCAAGGACCAAGCTTCTTAGCATAAAATTCTTCCTGATAGTCCCCATCTGTCATCACGCCATGCTTCCCAACATGGTCTAACACAGAAGAAACTTTTTGAGTATTCTTTCCCTTCAAAATGCTACTCTAAACCATGAAATCTTTGCTCATGTTCCCACTGCTTGGAAAGACCTTTCCCCTCTTTTCTGTATGGAAAAATCCAAATATCTTCACATCTACAAATTTCCACACTGTTTTAACAGGAGGAGTTAATGATGGCTCTTTCCTCAACAAACTTGTTTGTCTTTTAAGCACATGTATTCTATCATTATCAAATGCATTGAAAAATTTTTGCGAATATGTCTACCCTATTAATTGCTGAAGTTCTTAAAATCCAAGCAAGCAAAAACCACGAGCTGCAATGGCCCACTACAAGGAAAACACAATTTATTTTTTACCTTCAGTGACTGTTTAATCTTCACTAGACATTCCTGCATCTTTCTTCATGATATACTTTTATTTGGAATGCTCTGGCTTGTTTCCCATATGTTAAATTTCTAAGATTGTATTTGAATGTCATTACTATTATGAAACAATTGGTATATGAATGACACAAATGAGATTATTTTCTTTTTTAAATATTTAATTCTACCCTGCTTTAGAAAATAGTAAGGATTCCTTCCTCTATTCTACCATAGCAGTGTATATATCAATAAGGACACAGAATATTGTTATTATCAAAGAGAAGTATAATGTAGTGGATAAGAACAGTGGCTCTGGAGACAGGCAGACCTAAGTATAAATCATAACCCAACCACGTACCAACTTTGAATTTGGGAGGTTTATTAACATTGTTAAGATTCCGTTCACTGGGAAAGCCAATTTCACATTAGTGCCTAAATTCAGAGATTGTTTTATGTGTGTTGTGTTTATTAAATGACACATTTTTCATAAAATGCTTAACAAAATACCAGGGAATAATAAGTGTTTGACAAATGCCATAAATACTAGTTGGTGTGTGCCTCTTTCAAGTGAGGAGATTGGGGAAACCAGATAAGTCCTATTTCAGTCCTCCAGGAAATCTGGCAATCCCAAAACAGCCTGTCCAAAAGGTCATGGCTGTGTAGAGAAGCAGGACTTTCTGTTACATTTGCAAGGAACACAGAAGTAATAACTGGTTAAAAACCACTGGTCTAGATTTAATGTATCTTGAAATCAAGCACTCTATTTTGCATCTTCATTAGCAATATAATTGCATAAAGCGGGTATCTCAAAATGTTTTGTAGATGTGAATTGGAAATGTGAAGTTAAATATTATTCCAGCTTTTCATTCTAAACTAGATTATATGCTAATTTTAAGAGCTTCCTGCATCCTATTTTTGTTGTTGTTTGTTTTTTGAGAAAGAAACCATTTGGCTAATAAGGAAAGAGTTTCAGTTGGCACTGAAATAATGACATCACTGTGTAAGAGTATAATGAACAATGAATGGAATGTGGGCTTTTGAACATGGAGAGCAATATTTAGAGCAGCATATTTGCTCTGCATGGGTGGTAGTTATTTGGAAACATTCATGGTAATGTCTGGGTCATTAACCAGGTCAACCAGACTGCTACTTAGAAGCCATGTCTACGAAAATAACTCAGTCTAACTATTTTCCTCCTGGCTGTTCAAAAAGTAATAGTGTGCCCTACACTCACACCTAAAGCTGAAGCCTGTCAGTTCAGTAATTGTGCAAAGGAGAGCAAAAATTCTCAAAACTACTTTTGTTTCAGGATAATGATAATCTGATCTCCAAAACATGGGTTGGATTGATTTTTTTTTTAGTAATATATTTCACATTAGATTAAATTGATATGAAGTTGCTTCAACCCCCTAGAAATAAAAAGGAATTTTTTTTTCTGGTTCAGGAAAAATTTATGTCACAGGATTCTTAGTCTCAT
This sequence comes from Ursus arctos, assembly GCF_023065955.2. Lineage (NCBI taxonomy): Eukaryota > Metazoa > Chordata > Mammalia > Carnivora > Ursidae > Ursus > Ursus arctos. Next base: position 26,102,570 of record NW_026622985.1, on the reverse strand, counting down.
TGATTTTCATAGAGAGATGAATGGAAGAAAATTTCACTTGATAGAAAATCATGTAGATTTCACTTTAATTTTAAAGAAAATTGTTCATCTCAGATTTGTCAATTTTTTTATTTTAAATATGTGTTAATTTTTTAAAATTACATAATACATCTGTTTCATTAAAATGTATGGATTTCACTTTTTTGTGAGCCAAGATCCAGAACAAGAATTATATTTTCAATATCACCTCATAAATTTATAAACTAGAACATGTTATATTACCCAGATGCTCTCCTTTTCAGAATGTAGAAATCCACTAACAATACACTTATTTAAATATTGATGATGTAGCCTTTCTCAAAGTATATTAAGGGTAATTGACTAATGGCATGCACAGTTTTGAGTCTAAGAAAATTAAGACCCTTTTAGAATGTGTTTTTGGAAAAAAAATCTAAATATAGTTGGGGAAAACTACTCATTCTCCCAAATGAACTTTAAATATCAGTGGTCAAAATTTGAAATACTTATATGCAAAATTAAGAAAATAATATCATCTCTGCCATGAAAATATAATGTAGATCAATGAAGTGTTAATTATATACATAGTTATTTTTTCCCATCAATTACTAGATTATTTATATAATACATACATTTTATATTTAAAACATATATGCTCATATACATATGCATTTTTTATAAATATAGCTTTTTCTAAGAGTAAAGAATGATATTTTAGTGAAATAAATATTAATATTTTAAGAAAAAGGTTATCTTTTAAAAGTGTGGTAAATTCATGCCAGATCACCTTGTAGAAGTATCAGCAATTTAAAATATCTTGAACGGTGTATGATAGTACCCATTTCTCTGTATTCTTTTCCAATCAGAATAATATAAATTTTAAAATCATTGCTAATCTGATAGGTAAAAAAATACCCCCGTTTCATCAGTTTACACCTATTTCGTTACTAGTGCCACTGTCATCTTTCATCTATTTGTATTTTTTTTTCTTTTCCTTTTGTGATATTTTTCTTTTGCTGTACATTAAATGGCATACATGTAATGCCTAGCATCCAGTATGCCTTTAGGGTAGACCAAGGATACAATAAGAAATAGAACACAGAGTGTGCAACTGTAGGGTAACAAGAATTCCTTCATATAGTAGTAGGTAGAACTCAGGGTGCTTTTATGTCTCCTTTACCAGAATAATGGTATAATTTTGGTAATGGACCTGAAACTCAATCATTCCGGCAGGTTGCCACACAGGTATCAGTATGTTTAAAACTTCAGGCATTCTTCTGTAAGTCACTAGGGAGGCATGAAGGACCTGTTTCATCCTTTGACAGTTTTTATCCTAGTTCTGTTAGCAATCTAAGTGGAGAAAATTTCAACTAAGCTGTCATTCTCTTTCATATTCATACTCAGACCACTTTTTTTGTTTTATGTTACAGTATATCATTAGTTTTTGTTGTAGTGTTCCATGATTCATTGTTTGTGTAGAACACCCAGTGCTCCATGCAATACGTGCCCTCCTTAATACCCATCACCAGGTTAACCCATCCCCCTACCTCCCTCCCCTCTGACACCCTCAGTTTGTTCTCAGAGTCCATAGTCTCTCATGGTTCGTCTCCCTCTCTGATTTCCCCCATCATTTTTCCTTTCCTTCTCCTTATGTCCTCCATGCTATTCCTTATGTTCCACGTGTAAGTGAAACCATATGATAACTGTCTTTCTCTGCTTGACTTATTTCACTTAGCATAATCCCCTCCAGTTCCATCCTCGTCGATGCAAATGGTGGGTATTCATCCTATCTGATAGCTGAGTAATACTCCATTGTATATATGGACCACATCTTCTTTATCCATTCATCTGTTGAAGGGCATCTCGGCTCCTTCCACAGTTTGGGTATTGTGGACATTGCTGCTATGAACATTGGGGTGCATGTGCCCCTTCTTTTCACTACATCTGTATCTTTGGGTTAAATACCTAGTAGTTCAATTGCTGCAGACCACTTCTTTGTAGCCTGGACTTGCCCTGACTGGAATAGGACTGTGGGAATAGGACCCTTTACTTTTCTTTTCTTTTCTTTTCTTTTCTTTTCTTTTCTTTTCTTTTCTTTTCTTTTTTCTTTTCCTTTCCTTTCCTTTCCTTTCCTTTCCTTTCTTTTCTTTCTTTCTTTCTTTCTTTCTTTCTTTCTTTCTTTGTTTCAATTTATTTATTATTTTAGAGAGAAAGAGCGCATGCAAGTGGGGAGAGGTGGGGGGAGAGAGAATCTCAAGCTGACTCCGTGCTGAGCACGGAGCCCTATGTAAGACTGGATCTCAGGACCCTGACATCATGACCTGAACCGAAATCAAGAGTCGGATGCCCACTGACTGAGCCACCCAGGCACCCTCAGGACTCTTATTTTCTATGAGAAATCATCTCTCCTGCCTTCTTCAGTCCTCTTCACTTGGATGAAGGGATACCACATAAAGGATTCATATGGCTAAGCATGACCAATGATAGAATTCATCTCTGATTTCATGATTGGTCCAAAATGAGCACATAGCTTACATCAGCGCAAATTCAGGCTTATTTTAGATTTTGTTGAGGGAGCCCTTTTCTTCTTTGGCGGGTAGCTGAGAAAGTAGGATAAATCCCAAAACTGCCAGCAGTCTCCTTGCCATCATGGGAAAAAGGCTTGTCTGAAATGCAGCCAGCATGCTGGAAAACAGAACAGAGAAGTGGACAAAGAGTTCAGATGCCATAGCTTAAACAGTTCAGTCCAGCTGTGCGTAAGTTTTCCACGTTAATGAACAAATACATCCCATTTCTATTTAAGCTGGTTTGTGTTGGGTTTTTGATATCGATATTGAAAGATTCATGACTACTACAATAGTTCGTGTTCTCTGTCTCTTTTTTCTTTGGAGTATACATTTTTTTTCATAAAAATTATCTTCATTATTTTAAATTCTCTATTTTTAATTGTGTTTATGAGAGTTTTTTCATAGAGTTTTGATGATTTTGTATTTTTCATATTTTTATGAAGTTCAGTTGAACTTTTACAGTTTCTTCCTCAGGTAACATGTTTATAAAATCATACTATACCTATTCATTTCACCCATTAAAAAAAAAAGATCCCACTTACAACATATACTAAATTCCCATTTTATTAGCTTCTTTTTATTGGTGTTTCATTGCTTTCTCTGTCTTTGAAGATATTACCATATTCATTTTGATTATTTTGGTTTTTGACACATTTTAATGTCATGATTTTTTATCCCTGCACAATTTTCCTTGCTGTTATTGCATTTTTATTGCTGGGGTAGAATTTTAGAATCATTTTATTGTGCTCCCTAAAGTAATATGTGGATTTTGATTATAGTTATAGTCAATATGTAAGTTAATTGATGGTAATTCCTACTTTTACAGTGTTAAACTTTGCCATTTAAAAGTATAGCCTATCTCATATGATTCATTATTTGCATATAACACCCAGTGCACTGTGCAATATGTGCCCTCCTTAATACACATCACCAGGATATCCCAATCCCCCATCCCCCTCCCCTCTGAAGCCCTCAGTTTGTTTCCCAGAGTCCACAGTCTCTCATGGTTCCTTCCCCCTTCTGTTTACCCCCCCCTTCATTCTTACCTCCATCTTGCAAACTTTATTTCATACTCTTTAGCTGTAATTCTAGTACTAAAACCATATGATTAATGGTCTCCAATTCACTGAACCAAAAAATACAGTTGATTCAGTGAATTGAAGCTGGAAATCTTCCAATATCCATTGGAAAATAGAAGAGTCAGAACTCCACAATAGCCTTTGGTGGCCTGTGGAAGAATCATTGAACCATCAATATTGGGTAATTATTTACGAAAACTAGAATTTGAATTCTTTCCTGAGAGTCAAGACAAACACACAATATCATTTTTTACCCTACAAATTTCCTAAACTTGTTTTAAAAGTCAAGCAACTAGGCTTCTGTATTATATGTATTTCTAATTGTTGTATAGATCAGATATGTTAATTTTAAAATATTTTTTCCTAATCAAATAATGACCTTCAGAAATCACAAGCATGTTTCAATGAAATAAATTTCATTAATTTATCACCTGTCAGTCAGCATTTCTTGTTATTCATTATAACTTGTCAAGGCATTTCTTATTGTTTGAAGATGTTTCTTGAACCAGTACCGTTATTTCAAAGATTACAGAAGCCACTATGATGGCAGAGAGATGCTCCACATATATCCCTTTTCAAAGAAAGACTTCCTGTCAGAGCTGCAGGAAGGGCTGTCAGTGGACCACATTCGGCTGACAGCTCCTTCAGGACTGCCTCAGCTGCAGTAGACCACTTTGCCCAAGATTATGCTCTTTCCACGGCTGCCTCCATTCTGTGACAGATTGATCTGGGGACATCAGTCAGCCTAGCTGTAGGGGTATAAGAAACTTGCAATCTTGACCTAACTTGGAACAATCCTTAGGTGTTAGTTGCAGAGCTCCTTGTGGGATCAGCCAAGGCACATTGGTAGATGCACAACCTCTCGCTCTGTCCAGTTCACCTGTTCTGATCTCCCTTCTTCCCTTTCAAAGTTATTGATCCCAACGAAACTTCCTAGTAAGCCTTCTCTGGGCTAAACTTCATTTCAGAGTCTGCTATAGATAACCCAACCTGAGGCAGTCTTTGAATATCCTTTTATTACTTTGTTGTCATAGCATATAAAGTAGGAAGAAAAAAAAAACGAATTTCAACTCTCTAGAATTTGACATTCATACAGTAAAAATTCTAATCAAATTTCAATATTAAACCATTTTGTATGAGAATGAGAGAAAGAAACAATCTTAAAGTACTATGGTAGAACAAATATTTTTAACCATGTCTATCAATTACCTTGATTATATTTTTCATATATATTATATATTTCATTTAATTACTAAACATTACTTATTCTTGTATAGTGATTGTATTTTGTGATTAAGTCTGTCATTAACATGCGATCCTTGAATGGTTCTGTGGGCAAATACTTCTCGGTAATATTGGCCAAATCTCCCAAATCTGTGCCATTGTTCACAACAGTATATATATGGTCAAGTGATTGCATCTGGAGAGAGGAATGAGGTGGGTGAGTTGGAAAGAGGACAGGGAAGAACTAGTTTTGTCCCGATGTTGTTATAAATCCTTTAGCACTACTGACTTTCAAAAATGATTGTGTGAAATATTTGGATAAAAATAGATTTTTTTTAATGTCCTAGGCATTGGTGTGAATACTCACCTCATCTAGTTCTTCCAAGAAACCATGATTTAAGTCATTTACTTAAGGTTGCATATATTTGGCAAAATAAAACTAAGCTTTGAATCCAAGCAGTCTGATTCCAAAGGGCCCACCACGGGAATCACTGCATAGTACACTTAACCCCACCTTTAAACTAAATAATTGATACAGAGAATAATTGTTAATGGAAATTCAGGCATGACATGTGTTGGGAAAGATAGCAGTATCCATTAAGGATTTGACCTGTCTTTTAAAGTAGTAATATCAGGGCGCCTGGGTGGCCCAGTCGGGTAAGCGTCTGCCTTTGGCTCAGGACATGATCTCTGGGTCCTGGGATGGAGCACCACATGGGGCTCCCTGCTCAGCAGGGAGTCTGCTTTTCCCTTTCCCTCTGCCTCTCCCCCTTCTCATGCACACGCGCACACATGCTCTTTCTCTCTCTCTGTATCTCTCTGTCTCAAATAAAATCTTAAAAAATAAAGTACTAATATGAATTTGAAATAAGGAGGGATGTCAGGGGGCATAGTGAAAACTGTGTGTGTGTGTGTGTGTGTGTGTGTGTGTGAATTGTATGTCTCCAGACAGCAGGAAAAGAATGAACAAGGCTATAGAGATGAAATAATACAAAATAAACATTCTTCCCTAAATTATTATTTATTTTAACATGAATAATTAATTTAAAACATATAATTCTCCCTGGAAAATTCATGAACAAAAACAGTATCAGTATTAATATATCACAAACTTTATAAAACCAAGTTGACACCAAAAGCAAAATTTACGGGGCACCTGGGTGGCTCAGTCAGTTAAGTGTCTACCTTTGTCTCATGTCATGATCTTGGGGTCCTGGGATCGAACCCCACATTGGGCTCCATGCTCTCTCTCTCATTATCTCTTTCTCTCTCTTTCTCTCTCAAATAAATAAATACATCTTTAAAAAAATATAAAGGTTGATGTAAGTACACACACCTATATTTAAATATTCATTGGAAGGACATCTGTTCCCTCCTATAATCATTGCTAATCATACCCACCAAGGAAAAGAAGAGGCAGTAGTCAGTACCTGTTCTTTGATGCACATATTCATTCTGCCTTTTTCAAAGGGGGAAAAAAGTAAAAACTTCCTGCACAAAACAATTCTTTGTGGATGGAATGTGTCAAGTCAGATGCCAAGAAGTATCTTTGGCATATTCATGAATTATTGACCTGACTTTTTGCTTTTGCTCTCCTTAGTCAACAAAAAATTTTGAATATCACTCCCACATGTTTTCAACTTTGTGTGATCGCAACACATAGCCTGTGTTTTTTCCCCCAAGCAATGAGTCTCCATTGCTTAGCAAAAACAGCTATCACAAGTCAGTGCTTAGTAAATATTTACTGAATTGATTCATAAGTGATCATTTGATGTAACACTGAGAAATTTTTCCACGTCTATTTCCCATTACATATTTGCTGAAAGACCCTATTGGGGAATGTTGCTAATGTACTACTTTAGAGATGGTTAGTGACAGTTTAAATGACACACAGCAAAGAAAAATTGCAATTGTAATTACGTCTTCTTAGTGAACAACCTCTGGTATATAGAAATTTCTCCTGAAGCCTTTAAGTGTTTGTTATTTCTATAAATGACCACAATATTGAATGTACCTTTAGCATTTCAGTGGACTCCCAAACTAAATATATGATAAAGTGTATTTTTTGTTCAGTTGAATATGAGTATGAACATAAACTTACTGTTTTAGAAATGTTCAAATTAATGTAGAGACTATAAATGTGCTACTCTACTTTATTTTCTTTCAACTTCCATAAAATCATTTTCATTTATTCTTTTTTATAGTGATTGGCAGGATTCTTCAGGAATTTGCCAGCCAAAATTAATGGATTTTTTTTTTCAAATTAATCAGTGGCTTCTATTAATATGCCATTTTCCACAAAATGTATGAAAGGGTTTCAATGCCAAGAATGCAAAAATAAAATAATATACTGTATGGTAAAAATGCCAGTTGAATATAAATGTATGGAGGATGTCAAATTGATTTAAAAAAAAAACAGAGCTTTTTGTTTATAAAATTATAAGGTACAAGTCAACTTAGAAGAAAAATATTGCTGAATATTTTTTATTTGCCAGTGTTGCCTGATAAAAATCTCATTATAGAAGGTCAGATTTTCACCTTCCATGATTTCCATTTGGTTTCTAAAATAGTCGATCTGGAAATATCGGCGAGCACTTACTTCCAATTTTGCATTTTTGGGAATGTAACTAAAAATTGGCCCAAAAATATATTCATTTTTCTACTGCTACAAAATTAAGTCATTTTAAATTACTTTCAAATTTTATAATTTAGGCATACATATTTTCATGCCTTAGGAATATTATATATATGGTATATATAGTAATGTATTCAAATATTATATACATTTATTTTTCCAAACCCGTTTAATTCTATTAATTTTATATTTTCATTATCTATCTATATATATATATATATTTTTTTTTTTTTTTGAGAGAGAGAGTGAGTGTGTGTGCATGAGTGGGGGTAGGGGAAGGGGCAGAGGAAGAGAGAGAAACTTTTTTTTTTTTTAGATTTATTTATTTCAGAGGGAGAGAGAGTGAGCGAGAGTGAGCCCTGAGCATGAGCTGGGGGAGGGGCAGAGGGAGAGGGTCAGAAGCAGACTCCCCCGCTGAACACAGAGTCCAGTTTGGAGCTTGATCTTGTGACCCTGAGATCATGACCTGAGTCGAAATCAAGAGTTGGTCACTTAACTGAGCCACCCAGGCACCCTCATTACCTATAAAATATTAACTATTGTTTCTCACTTATGAGTATTGGTATTATAACCACAATATTTTCTGTAAATTATTTAATAACACATTTGAAAAATATGATCAAACATTTATGAACTGAGGAGAAATGACGTCTATTAATTTAATAATTCCACATCACATTACTTTCAGGATTTAGAAGTTTATTCATCTAGAAACAAACATAGTATTTCTAAGAAATACATTACCCCTAGAACATGGAAGACGGCATATAGGAAAAACAGTGAGTTTTGAAAGCAGCTAAGGAATGTCAGTTAATTTCCTATCTCTTAACTGTCATTCTTTTATCAAGAAAATGGGAGATAATGATAAAATTTACCAGAGTGGGCTGTTATTAAGGTTAAACCACCTAACACATGCACCTGGGCATTTTAGTCCTTCAGAATTGTTGGTTTATTTGCTTTTCAGTTTTTCCCCTGATTTTAACCACAAAAGCTTGGTAATACATTGATGGTTAAGAGTGTAATCTCAGCATTAGAATATTTGGATGTAAACATAGCTCTGTCATTTAACAAATATTCTAACTGGGGAAAGATAGTCTTTTCTTCCTTTATCTGTAAATTGGGGATGGTATTATCAATATTTACTTCATGGGTTTTCCTGAGAGTTAAAGAAGTTAATACATGGAGTAATACCTGGTCCATACTAAAAAGTCCAAATTTTTAGATATTCTTAATACCTATAAATGGAGGTTGTAATTTTTCATTAACGTTTACCAATGTTAGTGTTTTTCCATACCTGTAGTAGGTTGATGAGGGTCCCCCCAAAATTCATGTCTACTCAGAACCTCAGAATGCAATCTTATTTGGAAATAGGGTCTTTGCTGATGTAATTAAGGTAAGGATCAAGGTGAGGAAAGGATCAAGAATGATTTAGATTTGGGTACAGCCTAAATCCAATGAAAGTGTCCTTGTAAGAGACAGAAAAGGACACACAGAAACACAGAGAAGATGATATGAACTCAGGTACTGGAGTGACACAGCTACAAGTCACCAGAAGCTAGCAGAGAGGCATGGGATGGCTTCCTCACATCAGTGATATGGAGTTAGAGGTGTACGAGTGTGAGAAAATCAAGTCTTTGGCACCTCTGCATCCTGAGAATAAACGCTCTACAAACAGGAGACTCACTAGCATAAAGAATCATCTTCAAAGAAGGAATCATCTCCCTTGAAATATTTAGGTCTTCATTTATGGAGCATTATAGATATTGTGGCTGACTTCATTGAGTCAAGATGACTACTCTTGTATATAGGAGATTAACTCTCCTAATCTGGAAATAATACCTACTGGGAAAGGTTTGCATGAATTTAATCTAAGACTTATGATTTTTTCACAGTAATGTAAATAAGTGGACATTTTAACAAGACATTTTTTTCAAAGCACACGTGATAAGCATCAAATAAGAAATTAACCAATATACTGCCTCTGTACAATATTATTTTGTGTTCGAGACTAACACATCAAAGGTAATTTTATATGTTCCTTAGAGGGTAGAAAGATCTTTGTTTAAATTAACATCCAGGGAAAGTCTGAGCATCCCATTTACAAATTAAACTCTAAAAGTGATTTTGGACACAAAAGCTGAATAATATGCACTCTATTATTACCTTAAGTATTTTGCTATTTGAAAGTTGAGGAATTCACAAATGCTTTTACAGTTACATTTTTTTAATGTTTTTTTATTACATTATGTTAGTCACCATACAGTACATCCCTGGTTTCTGATGTAAGGTTCGATGATTCATTATTTGCGTATAACACTGGGTGTTATATGTGCAATATGTGCCCTCCTTACTACCTATCACCAGCCTATCCCATTCCCTCACCCCCCTCCCCTCTGAAGCCCTCAGTTTGTTTCTCAGAGTCCATAGTCTCCCATGCTTCACTCCCCCTTCTGATTACCCCCCCTTTCTTTATCCCTTTTTTCCCCTACTGATCATCCTAGTTCTTATGTTTCATAGATGAGAGAAATCATATAATTGTCTTTCTCTGCTTGACTTATTTCACTTAGCATTATCTCCTCCAGTTCCGTCCATGTTGCAGCAAATGTTGAGAACTCGTTCTTTCTGATAGCTGAGTAATATTCCATTGTATATATGGACCACAGCTTCTTAATCCAGTCATCTGTTGAAGGGCATCTCGGTTCCTTCCACGATTTAGCTATTGTGGACAATGCTGCTATGAACATTGGGGTGCATATGGCCCTTCTCTTCACTACGTCTGTATCTTTGGGGTAAATACCCAGTATTGCAATGGCTGGGTCATAGGGTAGCTCAATTTGTAACTTTTTAAGGGACCTCCACACTGTTTCCCAGAGTGGTTGCACCAACCTGCATTCCCACCAACAATGTAGGAGGGATCCCCTTTCTCCACATCCTCTCCAGCAATTGCTGTTTCCTGCCTTGTTGATTTTTGCCATTCTAACTGGCGTGAGGTGGTATCTTAGTGTGCTTTTGATTTGAATTTCCCTGATGGCTAATGATTTTGAACATTTTTTCATGTGTCTGTTAGCCATTTGTATGTCCTCATTGGAAAAGTGTCTGTTCATATCTTCGGCCCGTTTTATGATTTGTTTATTTGTTTCTCGCGTATTGAGTTTGAGAAGTTCTTTGTAGATCTTGGATACCAGTCTTTTATCTGTAGCATCATTTGCAAATATCTTCTCGCATTCCGTGGGCTTCCTCTTAGTTTTTTTTTATTGTTTCCTTGACTGTGCAGAAGCTTTTTATTTTGTTGAATGCCCACATGTTCATTTTATCTTTTGTTTCTCTTGCCTTTGGAGATGTGTCATGAAAATTGTTGCTTTGGCCGATGTCGTAGAGGTTGTTGCCTGTGTTGTCCTCCAGGATTTTGATGGATTCCTGTCTCACATCGAGGTCTTTCATCCATTTGGAGTTTATCTTTGTGTATGGTGTGAGAGAGTGGTCAAGTTTCATTCTTTTGCATGTAGCTGTCCAATTTTCCCAGCACCATTTATTGAAGAGACTGTCTTTTTTCCACTAGATGTTTTTTCCTGCTTTATCAAAGATTAGTTGCCCAAAGAGCCGAGGGTCCATTTCTGGGTTCTCTATTCTGTTCCATTGGTCTATGTGTCTGTTTTTGTGCCAGTACCATGCTGTCTTTGTGATCACAGCTTTGTAGTACAGCTCGAAATCCGGCATTGTGATGCCCCCAGCTTTGTTTTTCCTTTTCAGCAGTTCCTTGGCGATTCGGGGCCTTTTCTGTTTCCATACAAATTTAAGGACTGTTTGTTCCAGTTCTTTGAAAAATGTCCTCGGTATTTTGATCGGGATAGCATTGAAAGTGTAGATTGCTCTGGGTAGCATGGACATTTTAACTATGTTAATTCTTCCGATCCATGAGCATGGAATATTTTTCCATCTTTTTGTGTCTTCCTCAATGTCTTTCGAGAGTGATTTATAGTTTCTAGAATATAGATCCTTTACGTCTCTGGTTAAGTTAATTCCCAGGTAACGTATGGTTTTTGGTGCTATTGTAAATGGAATGGATTCCCTAATTTCTCTTTCTTCAGTCTCATTATTCGTGTATAGAAATGCAACTGATTTCTGAGCATTGATTTTGTATCCCGCCACATTACTGAATTGCTCTATAACTTCTAATAGTTTGGGAGTGGATTCCTTTGGGTTTTCCATATAGAGTATCATGTCATCTGCGAAGAGAGACATTTTGACTTCTTCTTTGCCGATTTGGATACCTTTTATACCTTTTTGTTGCCTGATTGCTGTTGCAAGGACTTCTAGTACTACGTTGAATAATAGTGGCGAGAGTGGGCATCCTTGTCGTGTTCCTGATCTTAAGGGAAAGGCTTCCAGCTTTTCCCTGTTGACAATAATATTTGCTGTAGGCTTTTCATTGATGGCTTTTATGAGCTTGAGAAATGAACCCTATATTCCTACACTCTGAAGGGTTTTAATCAGAGAAGGATGCTGTATTTTGTCAAATGCTTTTTCTGCATCTATTGAGAGAATCCTGTGATTTCTGAATTTTTGTTTCTGAATAAAATCTAAGACACTGATAGATTTGTGAATGTTGTACCACCCCTGCATCCCAGGGATGAATCCCACTTGGTCATGATGGATAATCCTTTTAATGTACTGTTGGATTCTGTTTGCCAGGATCTTGTTGAGGATTTTGGCGTCCATATTCATTAGGGAAATCGGTCTGTAATTCTCCTTTTTGATGGGGCCTTTGCCTGGTTTGGGGATCAAGGTAATATTGGCCTCATAGAATGAGTTTGGTAGCTTTCCTTCCATTTCTATTTTTTGAAATAGCTTTAGGAGAATAGGTATTATTTCTTCTTTGAATGTTTGGTAAAATCCCCCGGAAAACCATCTGGGCCTGGAGTTTTATTTTTTGGAAGGTTGTTTATCACTGACTCAATCTGTTCATAATTAAATGGCCTGTTTAAAAAATCAATTTCTTCCTGTTTCAGTCTTGGTAGTTTATGGGTTTCCAGGAAGGCCTCCATCTCTTCCAGTTTGCTTAATTTATTAGCATAAAGGTGGTGATAAAAGTTTCTAATAATCCTTCCAATTTCATTGTTGTTGGTTGTGACCTCTCCTTTTTCATTCATAATTTTATTAATTTGGGTCCTTTCTCTATTCTTTTGGATAAGTCTTCCCAGAGGTCTGTCAATGTTATTAATTCTCTCAAAGAACCAGCTTCTAGTCCTGTTGATCTGCTCTACTATACTCCTGGTTTCTAATTTGTTGATTTCTGCTCTAATTTTGGTCAACTGCTTCCTCGTGCATGGATTAGGCCTGTCCCTCTGTTGCTCTTCCAGCTTCTTGAAGTGAGAATATAAAAACTGCATTTTAGATTTTTCTATTCTTTTGAGTGAGGCTTGGATGGCTATGTATTTCCCCCTTAGGACTGCCTTTGCAGTATCCCATAGGCTTTGGACTGTTGTGTTTTCATTCTTGTTGGTCTCCATAAATTATTTAATTTGATTTTTGATTTCCTGGTTTATCAAATCATTCCTGAGCAGGATGGTTCTTAGTCTCCAAGTGTTTGAGTTTCTTCCAAATTTTTCCTTGTGGTTTAGTTTCACTTTCAAAGCATTGTGGTCTAAGAATATTCAGGGAATAATTTCAGTCTTTTGGTATCGGTTGAGACCTGTTTTGTGTCCCAGAGCATGGTCTATTCTTGAGAATGTTCCATGGGCATTAGAATAGAATGAGTATTCTTTGGTTCTGGGGTGTAGTGTTCTATATATATCTATGAGTCCAACTCGTCAAGTATGGCATTCAAAGCCTTTGATTCTTTGCTTAGTTTTTGCAAGGGTGTTCTGTCTATTTCTGATAGTGGGGTGTTGAGGTCCCCTACTATTAATGTATTTTTATCTATATGTCTTTTTATTCTGGTTAAGAGTTGGCTTGTGTATCTTGCTGCTCCCCTGTTGGGGGCATATATATTTATAATTGTCATATCCACTTGTTGGATACATCCTTTAAGAATAATATAGTGCCCTTCTGTGTCTCTAACTATAGTCTTTAGTTTAAAATCCAATCTATCTGATATGAGAATTGCTACCCTAGCTTTCTTTTGAGGTCCATTTGCATGAAAGATGGTACTCCATCCCTTTACTTTCAGTCTGAATGTATCTTTGGGTTCAAAATGGGTCTCTTGTAGACAGCAAATGGATGGGTCATGTCTTTTTATCCAATCTACAACCCTGTGGCATTTATGGGAGCATTTAAGCCATTCACATTGAGACTGAATACTGAGAGATATGATTTTAATGATGCCATGTTGCCAGTAAAGTCTTTTTTTGTATCAGTTGTGACTTTCTGTTCTGTATCACTCTTGGGGCTTTTTACCTTTATAGAACCCCCCTTAATATCTCCTGTAGGGCTGGTTTCATGGTTATGAAATTGGTTAATGACTGGCGATTCTGGAAGGTCTTTATTTCTCTATCATTTCTGAATGACAGCCTTGCTGGATAAAGGATCCTTGGCTGCATGTTTTTCTCTGAAAGAACTTTAAAAATGTCCCTCCAACCCTTTCTCTCTATCCAGGTCTGTGTAGACAGGTCTGACGTAATTCTGATACCTTTGCCTTGGTACATGAGAAATTTCTGTGCCCTGGCCGCTTTCAATATTGTATCCTTGGATATAATATTTGCGATTTGCACTATGACGTGACGTGGCATAGGTTTGTCGTGGTTGAGCTTGGGAGGGGTCCTCTCTGCCTCTTGGCACGAATGTTTGTTTCCCTCACTAGATTAGGGAAGTTTTCAGCTACAATTTGTTCAAATATCTCTTCTAGACCTCTATTTTTCTCCACCCCCTCGGGGATGCCGATGATTCTGACTCTGACATTGGATCGTTTCATTGAGTCAGTAATCTCCCATAACCTACATTCGTGGGCATGGATTTTTTTAAGTCCAGCTTCTATTTTCGCTTTTTCTTCTACTAACCTATCCTCCAATTCACTAATACGCTGTTCTGTCTCATTTACGTTGGCCGTCAGAGCCTCTAGTTTTGACTGCATTTGGCTCATAGAATTTATAATTTCTGCCAGATTCGCTCTCATTTCCGCCCTTAGAGATTCTGTATTCTCATTAACATTTTCGTTAATACTTTTTTCAAGTCTACACATCATCTTGACCATTGTTACTCTGAATTCCATTTCTGATAGTTTGGTTACATCCATATCCATCACTTCTGTGGCAGAGGCCACAGACTCATCGTCTTTTCTTTGCTGGGGGGGACTTCTCCTTCTCGTCATTCTGATGAGGAGAGGTTGTGGGGTTGTCCAGAGCCCAAATCATTGACCAGGACCCAAGCAATATGCACTTGTTTTATAGGGATCTTAGGGATGTGGGCTTCTTGATTTTTTCAGCCTGCCTTCTGGGGGAGGGGCCTGCTGCGCCAATACTCAGGCAACCCTGTTTGGGTAGGGTCTCCGTATCTCCTCAATACTCAGCGCTGGAGATATTCATTTGTAGAGATCTAGATGTATCTTCCTGCGTCTCAGGCTGATTCTGTGGATGTTCAGGCTGGTCTGGTACCTATCCAACTCGACTCAGGAGACCAGCTGAAAAAGGGGTCCCCTACTCCTCCACCATCTTAACCCCTCCCCTACAGTTACATTTTTAACACTCATAATCTAAATACTACATCAGACTTTGCAAAGAAAAAAACGTCTGAACTCTGTCCTAAAGTAGGCGGAATTAATTTCCTACAGTTCTGAGTGGTTAGTACATTTATGGGAAATTAGTGTTGTTGAATTGGGGCATGTTAAAATTATATCAATTAGTTTTTAGACAATTATATCTTGGCTGGGGAAAGAAATTCAAAAATCATTCAATGACAGCTGTATCTTAATAATAGGGATTTGGATTTATTTTAGCGTACATTTGATATCTTTGTTTATGTTATATTTGATCATAGATTACATTTGGTAGCTTATTTGACAAATCAACAAATTGCTTACATTCTGCAATATTCTTCAATAACAATATGAATACAAAATACTTCAAATTATAGCACTAATAACTATCATTAATAACTGGCATGAGACTCTTAATCATTACCACTCTATTTCAGAACATTCAGTCCTAAATATAGGTGATTAGCAGTGACATGAACTATGTGAGAAATTGCCTGTTGTTAATTAAACAAAACAAAGTGTGTCATAAATAAGTCTTAACATATAAAATATATCCTATCAAAACTTTAAAGTAAATGAAAAATAGTTTAAATAGTGATCTCTTTATCTAATTCTAAATTGAATTGTTTGCATGCATGAACCATCACAATGTAGAAAGTTCCAATTACACAAATAAACTAGAAATCATGGGTCACTTACCAAAGGAGCAAAACCCAGTTAGTGGTCCTATTGAACACCTAGGGTTATAAGATATAAGTTGTCTTGGATGATTCTAGTGACATACACACAGATAGACTTTGTGAAAGAAATATAAAACTTCATCAGAAAGCTATTACATTGTCCTTGCAAGAGTGAAAAAACATAATTCTAAGACACTACTTTGAATATCATAACATTAATAAATTGTGAATCCAGGCTAATGAATTCACCAAACGGCTGGAGTTTGTACCTGATCTGTTTGACATTAATTTGTATCAGAAGACTCTGACTAAGAACATTCTTTAAGTTATGAGTCCGTATGTTGAGCTTAACTACAGTATCTCATTGAACTGGAAGTGGAATTTTGCTGTAACAATTACAAATAATTAAACTGATCCACAGTTCAAGATTAATAAATTATCTAAAAGACAATATGTATATTAATGTCTGTTTCTGAAACAGTTGTATCTAATGACTTTAATTTGAATGTGTACATAAATTTTCCACAATCTAATACTTAATACATATTTTAGTATGATATAGCAAGGAAAATAATGCGTGCACATTATCTGAGAGGTACATTTCTTTGTATTAAATATAGTAACTTAATAGTTAATATTTCCCTAAGTTAGTTGCTTTATCTTTTTTAAACTTTAGCACATTTTAATCTACTGTTCTGAAAATTAGGTAAAATCCTTAAAATTGAATGATATTTATGTGATCTTTCCAAGCAACATACTGTAGAGGAATGGAAACTAATGGTATCTAATAGTCTTCTTGAGTGAATTAATGTCCTCAAAGATTTCAGGTAGGTGTTCTATTGTGGTTACAATATGGCATGTGAAATCTCAAAGTGAACACAAGATGTTGAAACACTCACATGATGGCTGGACACTTAGCAAGCAGGCAAATAATAGATAGAGCAATATTCCCACTTACATGATAGAACACCTGGCTTAGTGGGGCACCTGGGTGGTGCAGTCGTTAAGCGTCTGCCTTCTGCTCAGGGCGTGATCCCAGCGTTCTGGGATCGAGCCCCACATCAGGTTCCTCCACTAGGAGCCTGCTTCTTCCTCTCCCACTCCCCCTCCTTGTGTTCCCTCTCTCGCTGGCTGTCTCTGTCAAATAAATAAATAAACTCTTTAAAAAAAAAAAAAAAAGAACACCTGGCTTAGAGATGTGTCAGCACACCTGAGGCCAGTCATCTGATCCAACACAGCTCAGGGCTTTAGTTTCTGCCTCCACCTGCAGGGTTACTCTCAGGAAAGAGTCTAGTCCTTCATATTTCCTAGATCTAGTGTCCTTTCTCCTTTTCCTCACCTTACCTCATGACATTTCTGATTTCTGTCTCTACTTTTTTAGGCTGTGAAGACTTAAGAGTTCATTCTGATTCTGTTCTATAATGATGAGATTGAATGGTTCATTAGAAAAACTATGTTAGACCCTTTCCTTAACAACAACCAAAAAGAACGGTTTGCCCCCCCCCCCCCCCGCCGAAGATTAAGAATACCAGTCATTAATAAGAAGATGGTCAGCCTCTCTTCTCTGGAGAAGACAGACTCTATTCCTTTCTAGTGATTTATTTGCTGTCACCCTTACTTACCATTGCAGTCCTCCTCCATCACAAGTATAGACAAAAATCCTTCCTACTCTAGTAGGAAAAAAAAAATGTGTGTGCCTACATGCATGTATCTACATGATATTTTGATTTCTCCCGGGACCTCTCTATTATCTAAATCCCTGCTTCCCTACACAAAGCTCCTTATCTCTGTGAAACCGAATTGAAATACTTCACCCAATCTCTTGCCAACTCCTAACACCATTGCTTCTTTATCCCTCAGCCTCAGTCATCTGGAAAAATTCCAGTTTCTTATTAATCCAGATGTAGGCTTTTTGACCTACTAAATGTTTTGAGAAAATGCCACACACGTGGAGTGATTGTGTAGAAGTCCATGGACTCCAACACGAACTGGGTCCTTGACTTTGTCCAGAAAGGCAACCTGAGTTGCCTCATCTTCCACTGCCCATGGTAACTATTTCAAACTTTCATAGTTTTCCTAAAGTCATGCCTTCTTAGGGCTTCCCTTACTGTCTCTTGTCAGTTGATTTCAACTACCACCTCAGAGAGTAAAAGAGGCTCTCTCTGGTGCTCACTTCACTCCCATCCCGCTGGCCTCTTTTGTTTTCCACCCCTTGAAACTGAATCTGCTCAGATGTTTTTTCCTCAGTAGGAGTAAACTTGTACTACGTTCCCTAAAACTGCAAGCTCTCCCCATCTTCGGTTTTCAATCTCTCTTCCTTAACTGTATTTCTCCTAGTACTCCATCACCTTATAACATACTATATAATTTACTAATTATGATATATTTATTATTCTTTTCTGTCTTCCCCACATGAGTGTGTCACAAAGACTGGAATTTTTTTGTTTGCTTTTGCACCAAGTATTCTAAAACTACAATGTAATAAACATTCAAAAGTATTTGTGAAGTAGATAGTTTTAAAGTCCCATATAGAAATAAAGTACTTCTAAGAAACTTCGCTTTTAAAGAGGAAGCTATAAAAAGGAAATCATAAATTTCAAAATACTTATTAAAAAATGACCAAGAAAAGACTATATCCCAACTGTGGAACATAACTAAATAGATACTCAGAGTAAAATTTACAATTTTATAAAATTATGGCAGAAAACAGAAAATTCACAATAAACAAATCCTCTTAGGTATTCAATCAACAAGCTAATCTAAGTAATTTTATAGGTGAGTTTTACCAAACACTTAATGGAAAGATAATCTCTAACATATTATGACATTATTAAAACTAGAAAGATAAAAGGAAGTTGATTCAACACATTTTATAAATCTAGCATAATTCTGATTCCAACACTATTAAAAAAGAGTTTTTAAAAAGATTTTAAAATTTTCATTTGTGAATATAAGTATGAAAATCCTAAATAATACATTTAGTAACTGAAAACAATGCATTATTTCCAAGTGGGGGTTTTCCCATAGTAAAAATATTTTTAACATTTTTTTTAAAGTTTTGATGTAATCACATTAATAGACTAAGTGAGGGGAAAAGAATAGTTGATAAACTTTTAACACCCATTTATGTTTAAAAACATGCCAAGAGGATGGGAATATAAGGCAACTGCCTTAACTTCTAAAAAACATGACATTAAATAAAGAAACTTTAGAGTCATTCTCATTATATGGAGGAACTCAACAACTATGTTAATACTTAGTATGATATTAGAATTTCTTGTTTATATTACAAGACAAGAACAGTAGGTTTATGGATTAGTAGGGGGAAATAATACTGTCATTATTGTTGTATATTTACAGTCACAGAAATACCTTCCTATAAATAATTCACAAGTATATCCAAAAGTGATGACCAATACCAGAACAACTTAGAAAAATTTGTTATTTCTATTTTAGCAACAACATACGTGAGATTGTAGTAATAGCAAAGATACATTCACAATGGCAATGTGGAATTTTTAGGTGTTTGGGAATCACCCTATTAGTACAGAAAATTATACCTTACACATTAAAGAATGGCAAACTTTTTAGAAAGGTGATAATAACAAGTGCTAGCAAGAACTTATGGAGGACACTTGGAAGTATTTAGCAAAATTATGTGATCCAGGGCTCCAACGCTTTCAGTATATATGCCTCTGTGAGTTATAGACTAGGTTATCCTCTGCTAATAAACACTCTCAAAATCTGAGTTTCTTAAACTAACATGGATTTATTCTTATATCACATGTCCATTATGGATCTTGGAGAGTTTTCTCAGTTTTGTCCTCACATCTGTAATGCAGACTGACAGGGAAATACCATCTGTAATATTGCTGGTCAGTGTAGATGGGAAGAGTGTTTTGGGGGGAGGATTACATTAACATTTCAGTGGTTGGACCAGAATGGACAGATGTCACCTCTGTCACATTTGCCCCACACTATCATTTGCCCAAAAGGCAGAGAGCCAGAAATACTTCATGAGCAGTATTAATAGTAACCACTGTTTGCTGTTCAGGTCATTTGGCAGCAAACTGCACTCAGTCCAGAAATTTCATAGGGTTATGGGCACCAAGCTCAGAGTGTAGGATCTCAGGGTGCTATGTAGTAGTCTCTACATCAGGTCCAGATGTGTCTCTTCCTGATTCAGAGACGTAAAAGACCATGCCTCTCCCTCACCACCAGTGTACCTTTGGGGAACAGGGACAGCAATACCAAGTACTCTGCTTCACAAAAATGGAGGAATGAAACAGACATTGAACTCATTAGTCCACTGCAATTCTGAAATATATATGGTGAACACATTAAGAGCGAACGTGCTCTTCTTAAAACGATGGGAAAATTCTCACATGTTTTCATATGGGCACGTTACAGTAAGTTGATGATGGCATTTGTGGTTAAAAGAGTTGAAAGTATCTAGAAGAAGTTACTGGGGAGTTGGAAAAGTAAAATATAGTAGACACATACCATGGAATACAACACTATAATAAAATTAAGAAATTCAATACTCAACAGCGTGATAAACATATTTCAAAAAGAGTGTTAGAGTGTTGAGTGAATAAAATAGGAAAACATTTTACATAAGTTTAAAAGAAACATAAAAAATTATTAAATATTTTTCAATAATTTGGTAATTGTTAAGGACATACAACCAAGATATCAAAGGAAATGCCCATGTAGGAGGGAGAGTAAGAAGGGGGATCTGGGAGAAAGGGAAAAATAAAGTGAGGTAGAGTGGTATTACAGCAGCCTTGTAGTGATTGCTAATGGCAGTGCCCAGTGAACTGCAGTGCTGGTTTAGCTCTACTCTTAGCAGCAAGAGGTGGTAATAAGTAAAAATTCACAAGGAACCCATGAGTAATATGTTGGTCTATAATAGGAGGTTGCAAGTAACCTCCACTCTTAGCCGCAAAAGGTGGTAGTTAAGTAAAAATGCACGAGGAACACGTGAGCAATATATTGGTCTGTAATAGGAGGTTGCAATTAACTCACAGCAAAGACTACAGCGTATTTTAAAGAGATGTGGTGAGTTACATTACCAATTATTTGTGTAACACACTGAGATAAAATGTTCTGTAGGGAATTTTCCTTTCATCTTTGTGAAAACTCGATGCAAGAGTAAACTTTTTGTCAAATAGTCTTCACCGTACTTTTATATTCAATATTGGATGTTGGTGTTCTGGATATCCTCCCCCCAGAATGAGTCCTAGAATTCAGCTCACTCATTGCTTTAGGAATGCAGCCTATATTGGGTTGTTCTTATTGGTCAGGTTTTGGGGTTTGTTTTATTTTGTTTTCCTCAAAAAAGCAAGGTGACTTCCATGACTTGGCCAGACTGCTGGATGGTTTTAAGAAAACAGATTTGCCTCTCAAATGAAAGCCTAACTTCATTGACCAGGTCAAGTCCCACGAAACAAGAGGCGTTTAAAGAAGCTAGAATTTAATTATACACAGGAGAACTTGGTTTCGGTGCTGTGGTCTAAGTGTCTGCTGGAAAATTTGAGACTGTAATATGAGAGTAGAGAGCACACAAAAGTGGGGAAAGTGCATATGCCTGATTATTTATATTTACAACTTGTCTCTTCCTCCCTCCCTTCCCCACCCTGCTCTTTCATTTGTGCTTAAGTGATAACAGCCTCTAGAAGTCAGTATCTGTCTAAATATCACTAGAATTTTACCTTTAGGTAAAATTGAGCTCCTTGAAAGTTAACAAATCAATGTTGATTAACAAATTTTGGAATGGCATTTTGTAGACAATCAAAGCTACTGGAGATTTAAACATAGATAAGTAAATACCGGGGAATTTTTTAGAAACAGAATTTTCGGGTATTTTAAGAGAAGGTAATAGTCTTATTTTGATAAAACAGCCTCTACAATGTATACTCTTTTCATAAGAATTCATAAGAATATAAGGTAGATGTATAGAAAATTCATTCATAGTATATAAATTAGAGCAATATGCCAATTAATGTAATACACACAAAACTATGCCATTATGTAGTTAGGAAGCTACATGAGCTGAATAAATTAAATTATAAAAAAAAGTTGCGAAAATTAACACTGACTTTTTTAAAGCAAAATATTTACTTCAGAAAACCACTTTCTTATTATACCTCAATTTTTTAAAAAGTCCACAAACAGACTGATACTGAAAATCTCCAGGATATATTGTTAAAAGAAAAAAAAAATCAATGTTTAAAACAAATATGCATAGTGCATTTTGTGTAAAAAAGAGAGATGAGAATATATGTTTGTCGTTCTTCATATATACTTAAACTCAGGAAGGCTGAAGAAGACTGAAGAATTTTACATTAGAAGTTAATTAAGTTAATTAAGAACGCTTAAGGATGGGAGTGGGACGGTTAATGTCTAGATGGGGACTGGGATGAATGCAAGACTTTTCATGGTACATCTTTTTTTACAGTTCCTTCCTTCCTTCCTTCCTTCCTCCCTCCCTCCTTCCCTCCCTCCCTCCCTCCCTCCCTCTCTCTTCTTTCTCTCTCTCTCTCCCCCCTCCTCCCTCCCTCCTTCTCTCTCTCTCTCTCTCCCTCCCTCCCTCTCTCTCTCTATTCCTCTCTCTCTCTTTCTTTCTTTCTCTCTCTCTCTTTTTTTTTTTTTAACCCTGGGAACATACTACCTGGTCAAAATCAAAATTGTTTTTCATTTGTTATAAGCTATTATTCAGAAAGCCCACATTTTCAAAGGCAAACATTTTACCAGATAATGCAATTATGGAAAGATCAACCTTAAAGAGAATATACAATTATACAGGGAACTTGTCATAAACTTTGCATTTTGATCTGTTTTTTTCTCCCACAAATTCCCTGGTAAGAAACTCGTTTTATTCACTTCATGATGAATGCACTGCCTGTAACTTTACTATAAGATTGATTTTCCATGTGACATTAATTTCTAAACTTTTAGGTTCAGTAGGAAAACCAAAACACAGATCTGAATTACAAACTCCAAGTTATTTTCTAAGCAGGAAAGACAAGGTGTGCCACTTTCTAAAAACAGAAAGGCAGAGTTTACTTTAAATAAAATGACTCATTCTTTTCTGTTGTTTTTGTCCTTTTGAGTAATTTGGATGGCTCACCAAATGAGATCACCATTGGACTTTGGAGGCTTACCACACAGTATTGTCAGTTTACTATACTGGGGCTGTGGATCAAAAAATAAGTGGGGAACTCCCTCCCTGACTCAAACACACACACACACACACACACCCCACACAATGATGATACTAGTCCGTACACACTTATCTTGAATTGCAAAAGAAGGTACCGATGTTATTTTTCTTGGAACTAAATAAAATATATACAGTTATTGCTATACTGAAACATAAACATCTGTATAAAGCTACTTTAATATGGAGATCCCACAAGAATGAGTTTAGGTTATCTGGCAGTGATTAAATAGGATTGTGATTTAAAATTAATTAAACAAAACAAAGCAAAACAAAGATGGAAAAAATTGCTGAAATCAATGAAATTTCAAGTTTAAAATAGAAAATGAGTTGGTGAAATAAAATAATTCTAATATCTATCTATATACCATACACTTAATAAAAGAAATAGGGTTCATTCTTTTTTAACTAAAATACCAAATTTAATTATTAACAATAAAGAAAAGGGTGTACTAAAACTTCGCTCTTTAATTACAAAGGCAAAGATTGAACTATGCTTAAGTATTTGCAAAAATAGAATAATCTTTAGACAAGTTACCATTAACTGATGCCATTCTAACAGTTTATTTGTTTTTAAGAGGCATCAACAGGAAGAAAAAACTATTAATTCCACCAAAGCTAACATTTATTTCAGTCAAAAACACACAGAACTGGATTTCTAAGCCCCTTCTATGTACAAAATATCAAGTGCCTGCTAGTCATTTACTGGGAAAACTCAGATTTTTTTTTTTTTTTTTTGGAAAAACACACAAAGAAGAAAATTATTCCTAAAAAAAACCCAGGTTACTTCATAGTGTTTGAAAATGATAATATATAGATGTTCTTTGCTAACTGTTGTGACCCCCAATCCTTTTCTTTCTCCTTTCTCTATTCCACCTACTGTGCTTAAAAACAGAATAACTGAAGACCCTCTTAACTGCTTTTTGCTGCGATCCAAGGGACCCCAGTCTTTTTTGTGGCAACAGTGGTCCCGGGTAAAAATGGCATTCCCCAGACTCTCTTGTATCTAGCAGTCGGCATATGACATGTTCTGGCCCATGAGATATAAGAAATCTATTGAGTGGTACTTCTGAGAGAAATATCTTCTGTAAGTTTGTGGTAAAGGATTAAAAGATTGCTTGTTTTGTTTCTCTCCCTCCCTTTGCATGAACTAGTTAGAGTCCAACAGCTCTTTTGAACCATACTCTGAGGTAATAGAGCAGTGAGATAGAAAGACATAAGGAATCATCCTATTATCCCTGTCCTGCCTAATTCTATACTTCTTTTCGTAAGACATCTATCTTATCTTACATAGTAGCGTGTTGTTTTCTGTCAAATATGGCTAAATCCGATACATTTCTTTGAGAAAACCCACTGTATTGTTTTCCTGAGCACAGCATCTGACACCATGCTCAAGATGTATTTGCTGGACAATTGAATCATCCAAACAAATTTTCATACCCAAAGAGAAAAATAAAAAAAAAAAAGAAAGAAAAAAATGTTCTCTTTTTTCCTTTACCAGCATCATGTGAAAATAAAGTGTTCTGTGGTGATTAGTGCAAAAATGAAAATGATAACTCATCCCTTGGAATTTGGGTAAGATCTTGTCACTCCATGAAGGAAAGCTTATCTTCTAGTGATCTAGTCCTACATCTCACTACTTCCAGCTGCAGAGACCTTGGAGCAAAATCTGCGGGTTCTAGGCCACTACCTACAATATAACCTTCCACACAGAGCCTCCGGCTGTGGGCTTGAGTTTTCTCCTCTCTGAAAGAGTGGCGGTTGTACCAGATGATTTTATAGTATTTTTTACTTTGGCCTGCTATGATTCTATATCTATAAAATACATATAACACCATCCTCTTGGCTGTGGCTTAAGGGTCCTCTCTTTTTCAACCTCAAGGCCAATGGGGGATCACCATCTCTGTGTGATTGAAAATCATTGAAAATCATTGAAAATCATTACTAAATGTATACTTCCATAGTCCTTGGCAATCTGAAAACTTCATTTCCTCTGTTTTTTCTCATGCTCCTTTAACTATAGAGCTTAAACTGAATAAAACGACAAGTTATGAATAATATACTGGAAGGTGGGGAAGGATGATTCACATGTTTGACATGTGCTAGTGCTCTGCTCACGGGTTAGATAGGGATAGTAGAGAGAATTAGTAGTCACTTTTAAAATTGGCCCCATACATAGGAAAGAATGAAAATATGGTTATTAAAAGGAACTTTAGCTATTTACATTTATACTCTCTACTTAACTGTAGAATGTTACAGTCATATACAGGCATGTGTGTATTTCCATCATTTATGTTGAAAGAGTGAAAAATGCCACATGGGGACAGCTGCAATGTTGTTCTGTAATTCTGCTTCAGAAAAAGTAGTTTAATGTTCTGAGATCATTAGGGAATAAGATCTGGGGAAGTCTTGAACAATATAAAAAGAGGGATGGAGGAGAGAGAAAATTATTCAAGAACAAAGATTATCTTACTGTTTCTTTAGAGTATTGCCTCATTTCTAGCACAGGAATTGTAGAATCATTGTTTATTTATTTTCAAGCCTTTGGACAAAGGCCCTCAGAACTTAATAAGATCTCAAAGTATGAAGATAATTAATCCAACTAAAACTCATTTAGAAATATCAGCGACATCAGAGAACAATAGCAAAATCATTGTGGGTGAAGAGCTGCCTTGCAGATGGAGAGCTCTGGGCTCTGTCGTATCTTGGATCTGCGGAGGAAGAACAAACTTCATATTAATGAATCCAAAATAGATCAAATATTCCTCAGAATACGTATTTCTCTGGGGCTGTTTTCCTGGTTGGTGGTGGTGTCTTTCTCATGTTTGTTTACCTAAACACAGCCAGTGAGGGCTCTGAATTCCTCCACCCTGGTGTCTCTTCCCTCAGGCTCCCTCCCTAGATCAAAGGACAACACCCTGGTTAAAAGGGAGACAAAATTATTTCCAAGGCAGAGAAAAGGGTAGTGCTGATATCTACCTGCCAAATTGTTGCTCAACAGTCCAAGTCATCCCTTCACCCCTCACGCACTAAATCTTCTCCCAACAAACATTTGGACTTGATATTGTCAGTATCTGATACAGTGCCAGGACCAGTAAGGCTCGATGACTCATTTATGTTGTGATCTCCAGCATTTATATATATACAAAATTAGCGTAGATCAGAAGTGAAGGTATTCTAAAAGCGTTAATAGAAGCTTCCTTTCTACATCTGTAAAATGGGAGTAATATGAACCTCTCTTTTACTTAGTTGCTGAGAGAAATAACCAAGCCTGCATAAAACAGCATAGTATCTATCTCATCTGAAGGATTGTTTTGAGAATTGAAATGACAGCCTGTTTGTAAAGTGCCCATAGTGTGTGCTATATACAAGTTTGCTAAATAAAACAGCATTCAACAAATATTACCTAATAGTCTTACGACGCTGCTGCCACTGATGTTGTTCCTCATGTTGGTGACTGCCTATACTTGAAAGGAGTCTTTGTCTAGCGTAGAGTACAAACAGACACCCAGATCATTTTAAAATGATGCCTTTATAGAAGGAATACACAGGGCATTAGGAAAGCCCCACACAGGTGCACTCATATGTTTGAGTGGCTCTGGGCTTATTTTTTTAAAAAAAGAAGCCAGTAAAGAGACCATTTCTTCAACCATTTAATCAGTCTTGCATCTTTCTGCATTTTTGTCCTGAAAAGCCAAAACTGGTAAAAGCAGCCAGAGTTTATGAGGAAAGCACAATGTTAGCTGTGTCCTTAGAAACCCGAAGAGGCAGTGGTAGTAGTGAAACTACAAGAGATTATAAGCATGAAGAACACGATGAGGCTCTGGTAACAGAAATTTGTGCAGGTGTATTGCCTTAGGCAAAGGAAGGAGGTGTATTTAACCCTTTGCCTGGAAGAGAAACAGAGCTGGAACCTAGAGAAGCAAGACTACTTTTTATGAAGGCAGATGGTGTTATCCTTGATGTTATATATTTTCAAATCTGGCTTACTTCTCAGACATGTTTCTTCTTCTGAAATGGCCGGGTATTTATTGGGGCCCAGAATCAGTGAAACTGAGAATTCTACATGGCATCGGCAATTGGAAAATGATAGTATGAGCACTTGGTGTAGGTCAGGCTCTCCTTGAAACGTTCATCATGGTCCCGAGGTCCCCTACCTTCTCTGTGGTTCCTCCGTAAGCAGATCAATTCCAGGCAACATTGGAATAAAAATCACACTTCTGAGTACTTCCTTAGACACAGTGAATAAGAACTGTTAAGAAATATGCATGTGATCTGGAAATCTGTATTATTAAAAAGTTCCTGCAGGTATTTTTGATGCTTTGCCAAATCTTGCAAAGGTTCCTGATTCATACTCTGTAGTCCATTACTGCCTCTCTGATACACTAAAAAGATGTAAATGTGAAGGATAGCCAGAAAGTGACAGTGGCTTATTAACCTAATTAGAGAAAAAAAAAGTTCGTTGAATTAAAAATCGCTTTAAAAAATCATTTTGTGATCCCATTCAAAACTCTTCCAATTAAAAGGAATCAATAGATGTATAAATCCCATTTAACCTCATTATAAGGAGTTTTAGGTATGAAAATAATACCAAGGGGCACCTGGGTGGCTCAGATGTTAAGCGTCTGCCTGCGACTCAGGGCGTGATCCCAGGGTTCTGGGATCGAGCCCCACATCGGGCTCCCTGCTCCGCTGGGAGCCTGCTTCTTCCTCTCCCACTCCCCCTGCTTGTGTTCCCTCTCTCGCTGGCTATCTCTATCTCTGTCAAATAAATAAATAAAATCTTAAAAAAAAAAAAAAGAAAAGAATACCAAGAAAAGAAAAATCCACATAAATGACTTCTTTATAACAAATTATTCTTTAGTTGTAGAGTATGCATTTAATACTGTAAGCACATTAGGCAATGTCAGATGTAAGAGAATCTCTCTGGGCTACATTTCCCTTAATGGATTTTGGTGGAAAGCCATAGAGTAATTCTAATTCATATTTAATTCCCAAAGACACAGATAGCCCAGAGAGTTATCAAGTTAAATGCAAGTAATCCTAAAATACTTTTAGTATTTGAAACTGATGTGATATTGAAATTTGGATCTTAATTTAAAAGACTTGTTTAAACTGCTTACCAAATAGCCATTCGCTGTTTGTTTCCTAAATGTCAAATACCAATTAAGGCGAGTATATATTTCTAAATATATGTGTATATGTATAAATGTATGCATATATATGTATATACATATATGTTACCCTGTATTTCAGAATGCCTTTCGGATAAATTCTCATAATGATATTAAATTCATAAAATCCAGCTTAGTGATATTTCTTATCAAGAATTAAACAATTGTTGGGGCGCCTGGGTAGCGCAGTCGTTAAAGCGTCTGCCTTCGGCTCAGGGCGTGATCCTGGCGATCCGGGATCGAGTCCCACATCAGGCTCTTCCGCTATGAGCCTGCTTCTTCCTCTCCCACTCCCCCTGCTGTGTTCCCTCTCTCGCTGGCTGTCTCTCTGTCACATAAATAAATAAAATCTTAAAAAAAAAAAAAAGAATTAAACAATTGTTATAATTTGTAGGTATCAGTACTGCTCAATATAATTGAATTCTCTCTCTACTATCCAAAATATACAATATTTAAGGCAATGACCACATAAGGTTTTTTACCCTCATTTAAGTTAGTTTTTGATAGTGTTTTGACAGTTTTAAAAAATAGTGTTCAGAAGCACCGGGCTGGCTCAGTTGGTGGAGCATGCAACTCTTGATCGCAGGGTCGTGAGTTTGAGCCCCACATCGGGATATAGAGATTACTTAAAAAAAAAAAAAAAAAGTGTTCATTAAATCACAAAGCAATGCTCATGTATTCTCTCTTAAACTCATTCTTGCAAAGACTTCTAACAATGTCACCTATAACCTACACCAGTGTTTCTGAGTATGGTGCCAGATCAGCAGTATCAGTTATCAAGGAACTTGTTAGAAATGTAAATTGTTGAGCTCCTCTCAGACTTATTCGATCAGAAATTCTGCATTCCAGCAATCTGTACCAACACTAGTAGACATGCTAAATGCTCATAATGGTTGGCTCAATTGGCTTAATCCCAGGACCCCAAGATCATGACCTGAGCTGAAGTCAGACACTTAACCAGCTGAGCCACCCAGGCGCCCCAGAGCTTTGCTTTTTATATTATTTTACTTTCACATTTTTTAACCTATTTGTGGATGGTTTGAGGTAATGATCTAAATTTTTTTCGTATGAGTAGCCAGTTGTTGAAACACAGATCCATGTTTCTCTGCTGGTGTAGGAGGTCATCTTGCCACATTCAATTTTCCTATTGTCATGGTTCTATTTCTGAATTTTCTATTCTTTTTCATCAATCTATGACCTTTTGATTATTATTACACTATAATAAACTTTTTATCTGGAATGATGTCTTTTACCATTTTTCTTTTTATTAAATATATTTTAGCTAATTTTAGACCTTTAATATTTCATATGGATTTAAGAATGATTTGTTAATTTCTCTGAAAAAATACCATTAGGTTTTGACAAGAATTGCATTATGTCTTCATAGATCAGTATGGGGAGAATTTATATGCGTATCAAACTTCTGAATATCCCATCAAGAATATGGCCTACATGTCTTCATCTATTTAGGTGTTTGTCCTTATCAGTAAAGATTACCCCCACCAGCCTGCATTTTATTAAGTGGATGTTGTAGTTGGGTACTTGTGTTGGCTTACCTGTGTGTGTACACAAGTCTGCAGATTGCTGAGGCATACTAGTAGCTGTGTGCAAAACTGAGGTGCAAAGTAGGAAACCAGGCAAGTGAACACTCCTTCCAGCCCATGTATGTATGCATTTATGATGTATGTATATATCTATGCATGTCTCTAGTCTTTTTCAATATGGGGCCTCTCTGACATGACCAGGAGTATTATTAAAAAAATTTTTTTTTTCAGGGCACAGCTAGGCATGATTATTCTTTGCTTTAGGTATTTCCACCACAAGTCACTTCTTTGTCTTACCATCAAGGTGGACTTTCTCCAGGATTTCCTTTTGTAGGAAAAGTCACATTGAAAACTGGGTAGAATTTGGAAGGTGGGTTAGGTAAGGGATGATAATGCTGTGTAGATCACCTTTGTGTTACCTACAAAATAGGAAATCTTGAAATAGCACAGATCTTTCTATCAAAGAAATTGTATGTTGTAAATCTACCCCTTATAAAGATTAAAAGCAAGACAAAGAAAGAAATGAAACCCCCGTGCCCCCTAGCCATAGATACTGTGTACAAGGAACACAGGTGGACAATAAAGAAAAAGCCCTCTGCAGGAACACAGAGAGGGAGGGAGGTTGCTAGACATGGGATCATTTAGCTCTAGTTTTCTGTTTTCACACAGCAGCTTCTGGCACAGAAGCGAAGTAAATGATATTCTCTCAGGAAGCTCAAGGTAGAGTCAACTCAAGTTCCCAGGACTTCATTGTTCATAGGGATTCTCTCCCAGCCATGGCATACCTGCCTCTTCCTTGGTGCCCTAAAACAGGGCATTTGTACAAGGAAATTTCTCAGCTCAGTTCTTTAAATTTATAGGATATTTTTCTCATTAAAAATACCTTTGTCACGTATTGATAAGTAACTTCTCACATAGTTCTAGACTGGATGGGGAAAGTGTAAAAAATTTCCTCATCCATTTCTTTTTTTTTTCTTGTTCTGATTATTAATAATTTGCAGCCTTTGCATTCATAGCCCTCGTATTAAGAAACACTGGGATAGCTGTTTGCTTGGCAATTAACTAAAAAAAAAAAATGCTCAGTTTCTAAAATATTTACCTGGAATCTCCAAAATTTTTGTTATGTTGGCAACAACGTGAATGCATCAAAACAGAAAAAAGATGTATTACTATTTCCCCCAATATAGTCTCCTAGAGTCGGACTGACCCAAAGATAGGCATAAGATGAAATTGGAAACAGTTCCATATTTGAATATCACGTTAGTCTACTTTTCAGTTTTTACTAGATGAATCACAAATTATTTATTTAATTTTAAATAAAGAAAAAAATGCCAATGGAACAGGTTAGAAGTACATCAAAACAATACTCCAAAAAGCTTTGAAATCACTGCTCTAATTAGTGTAATCATGGACTTTATGTAGCTGCATTTTCATTTTCACACTGGACAAGCTTTATTCAACATAAAGGTAAGGATTTTGTCCTGTGAATGAAATATTATATCCCTGTTCTTTACACTAGGACGAAGTGTGTTACTTTCCTTTGCCTCTTTAATCATCACTACATTTATAAGAGGAAATATTCCATCTTAATGTTTTTCTAGGTAGTCTTCCTTGTATTTCACACATTCGGAAAATAAAAACAGAAATTTTTACAAACGTTGCTGAAAACATAGACATACATATCCAAGGAGCCGTTCCCCAAAGGTATGTGAAATAACTTTTTAAAGTAGTCACAGAAGACCAAAATCAAAAAGTTTTGTATATAATTAAAGCAATAAATTTAAATGAACCTATTGACCTTTGATCTATACAACCAGATGGGCTATTCCTAGGGTCTGTCTGTGGTGTGCCTGTTGGAGGCAGAAAAGAAAGTATATAAAGACAAAGAAGATATAAATGTATAGTGGTTTAAAAACATTTCCCCAGATTCTTTGACAGTTCTTCCATCATGAAACGCAGCTTATATTCCCTCCCCTTAAAACGGTGTGGAGCTTTATCCTTGCCTTGACCAATAGAATGTGACACAGGTAACATGGTGATGCCTTGACTGCTGAGGCCACGTTACAAAAGGCCAGGTAGCTTCTGCTGGCATCTCTTGAGACACTTGCTCTGGGAACCATCAATCTACCACATGGAAAGACAATATAGGCAGGTCCCATCTATCCCAAGGGGAGACAGAGATACCCATAGAACTCTGGCTCTTCGCATCTTCCCCGCTCAGGTAACAGATATATGTGAATGAAGAACCCTTGAGGTGACCCCACCACTACCTGACTGCAATCCGTTGAGAGACCCTGAGCCAGAACTGCCTACCTGAACCCAGATTTGCAAACAAAATAAATGGTTGTTATTCTTTTAAGACATTAAGATTGTTACACAGCCTTAGAAAAGAAACAGTGTATGATAAAATCAGCATTCACAATGTTTGTGCCCCAGAAATATTAAGACTATTTTCTCATAGTGCTTAATAGTATTGCCATATAACCTCGTATAAATTATATGCCAACCTAATACTGAAAACAGATTGGAGGTAGATGCTGACATATATTTTCCAATGATGGAAAAATTATAGTTTTCCTTATGTTATTACTATCAGTAATTGCTCTGATTTCAGTAATGCCTTTTCTCTATTTCTGTGACACATCATTAGAATAGTGCTACTACTTGAGATCAGAATGCAGAATGCAAAAATATGGTTTATTCTTTTTCTTACTGAAAACAAGTTTGTCTTTATTAATCTGTCAAATTCTCCCCTAAGAAAATTGTGTATGTTCCCTCATTATAATTTCCATTAACTTACTCTATTTCATTCTAACTTGTTCTTTCTCCATTGGATTATTGCTTTAAAATGTCTCTAACTTTTTTTAAATGACTGCTGGTTTCCGTGATCATAGTTCTATTTTCCTAAATTAGATGCAGTGTAAAAATAGGACTTGGCTTTGTTATGTTTCTATATAGATTCACTGTCATACTCCTTTAGTTTTATATATAGTCAACCCTTATTCTAACTCCGATGAAATGCGAACTAAAAATCCAGATGCTGTATTACTATTCTTTTGATATTATACATTTTCTCTCATTTGTTTCTTATTTGCATAATTTAAGGTTTTAACATGTTTTTACTGGTTTCCATGCACTGAGCTGATCAGATGCATATTTGATTCTCAGGATCTGAAATCAACCAGGTACGGTTAAATCTTGTAGCAGTTAGCTTTTATTGAGTAACAAACCACTCCACCAATTAGTGGCTTAAAACAACAACCTTTTATTTAACTCATGATTCTGTAGTTGGGTATTTTGGATTGCCTGAGCTGTGCAGTTCTTTTGGTCTAGAGTGGTTTCTCAAACATGCATGCCAGGAGAATTACATGTTTTATATAAAACCAATACTTTACCAAATACCTAATTCCTTTTAATGTTAACAGCTTTTAATTTCCACTTTGTGGAAGGGAGAAGGCAAAGCAATCCTCATAGTTAATGTGAATTGATGACTTGAGTCAGTTTTTTTGGATAAACCCAATAATCCATTCAAAACACCATCTTGTTAATGAAGGAGAAATAATCATCGATGAATCATCCACAGTCTGAAACCTCTCTTTTTGCTGATGATAAAAAAGTACATTAAACAGAAACAAAAAAATATATTCCTGCCTTGAGAATTGTTAAATAAATGAATTTTGAAGAGAATGTTGCTTCTTTTAGAATACTTTCCTCTGTCTTGTAAAACTTTTCCACAAATGCCTTCTTCCGTGGTGCTTACTGCCAATTTATGTTTTACAGAGAAGTTCTACTGTGATTTGGCCATAGAGGAAGAACTCCTCATTAGTCCCGATTTATTCCATGCTAAGGAATTTGCTTTCATAATGTGTTTTGATTTCTGAAGCAGCAAAACTTATTGGAAAGAGATCTTTGTAAAAAGTTCAATAAACATAAGATGATGTTCCTCTTCAGAAAATTAAAATTTTTCTGGTCTAATGTTTCATTGCTTTGAAGAGAAGGATAACAGGTTTCAATGTCACATGTGAATTACAGTTAAAAGCAGGGAACCATTATGCTAAATTTCACTTAATCACACGCCATTTTATCAACTGTACTGAACACAATATTTTGCTATAAGTTGACTCATGTCTTAAAATCAAATCCCACATTATTGTTGTCCTAAACAGTAATGTTCATGAATCACAAGCTGTATGCATTACCATTTTCTAATAAACATGACCATTGACAGAAAATAATTATCCTATAAGTTGTCTAAGATCACATTACGTAACACCCTTAGTAGCCATTATCTTGTATTTTGAAATTTTCACAATTGTTTGAGAATTAAGATCAAGAGTAACTATTTTCCCATTTCCTAGAGGTACCTTGTAAGAAAAATTGTGCTTATAACAGTGGATATTTAAGACAAATTCATGGTAGTGGAGGTAATGTGGAGTAATTAGTTTTGTTCTTGGCATCATATTTTAATGGATAAACTACAGAATGTTTCTAATCAAAATAAGAAAATTTAGACCAGTTCATGGCTGCATATTTTCCCAAAGCTAAAGGTACTCAAACAGAGATGGAATAAATAATTGCCAGAAAGGAGTGCATGGACTATTAGCACCAATATATAAGTTCTCGGATCCCTTATAAGGTTTATATTCTTTACTATCCCACTGCTTTGGTACAATATAAAATATTTGTGATTTTTAATATAGTCATTATTAAAATCCATTGTTTTATATATTTTTGGAAAGAAATTCTCAGGAATCTATTGTGGTTCTTCTTTAAAAGTTTAATAGTAAAATAATTATAAGAATTTCCTAAAGTACAATTTTCAGTGACTGTTGATCCTTTCTTATATGCTGGATCCTTACTGTAAAGTAAGCTAGAGAAGAGAAAATGTTATTAAAATCATAAGAAAGAGAAAATACATTTATAAGTACCATACTGTCCTTATCACTATCATAAATTTATGTCATCATCAGCTTGTAAGATGAATCATCTGTCAGTACTTGCGTCAATATTGTCTTTATAAAATGAAACACTGTAGATGTTGTATAGTAAACACAAGAAATCAAAAGTGAAAAGATAATGTGAAAAAAATTCATATTTATTTACAGGTATAATGATTATAATGATATTACAGGTATAATGATTTCATGTATTGATAAGGAAGAAGCAGTAATACGATTGCTTTATGGTAGCCTAGTGTAATTGATATGATTGCTTCATGGTAGCCTAGCCTATACACTAGTAAACGAATCTAATACTAATGTATGGTAATGTAATTTTTTGAAAGCATAGTTATAAAACAGTAAGAAAATGAACACATTATTAATTTTGTTTTAAATATCACTCACCTTATAAGGTGAGTGCCTACATAAGAATAGGCTGTCCACTTCCATCAAGTCTTGTGTACAATGTTCTACATGGCGAATACTTAGGCGATGATAATGATGATAACACAGAAACGTCTCATACAGTTCTTGTTGTAAAATTACTAGATTTTCACACAAAAACACGTACATACACAAAAGATAAGTTTAACTGTATGGCGTGATGATTATTTAGCCTTCATTAAGTAGAAGTGGATAATAATAAAGGTCTTCGTCCTCATCATCCTTGCATTGAGTAGGCTGAGTGGGAGGAGATGGGGGGGCATTGGTCTTGCTGTCTCAAGGTGGTAGAAGCAGAGGAGGTGGAGGAGGTGGAAGAGAAGGCAGGGGAGGCAGGCGAGGCAGGCACACAAAGTGTAACTTTACAGAAAGACATTGTAATTTCTTTTTGCTTTTCATTTTTCTAAAAATGTTTCTATATGGTACCAATCCTTCTTCTGCCATCCGCTTTAGTTTCATTGCCTATGTCATAAAAGGGTTCATGTCATAAAAGAAATCAAAAGCAGTCTTGAATAACCGGAACTCTTTCTGCTAGACTGACTCTGCTTCTTCTGTGTCTTCTTCCTCGTCGTCTGGCACTATATGAGAGTGAGCACTCATCTCCAAGTTGTCTTCTGTTAATTCTTCTGGTGTGGTGTCTGTTCTTAAATTTCTCCAAGATCTGTATATTGAAATTCTTCATTCCCTGTCTTTTTTTTTTTTTTTTTTGCCATATCTACAGTCTCTTCCATAATTTCTTTGATTGGCTTTGTCATAAATCCTGTGAAGTCATGCACAACATCTGGTCACAGTTTTCTCCAGCAGGGATTTATTATTTTGGGCTTGATGGCCTTCACAGCTTTTTCTGTAACAACGATGGTATCTTCAATGATGCATTCCTTCCAGACTTTCATGATGTTCTGTCTATCGGGGTTCTCTTCCATAATGTTGACAATCCTTTCCATAGAGTACCATGTGTAATGAACCTTAAAGATCCTTAAGATCCCCTGATCTAGAGGCTGAATTAGAGACATTATGTTTGGGGGCAAGTAGACCTCTTTGATGCCTTCAGTGTTGAGCTTATTGGGTGCTGGGTGGCCAGGGGCATTGTCTAATATCAAAAGACGTTTAAAAGGCAGTCCCTTACTGGCAAGGTATTTCCTGACTTCAAGGACAAGAAGCTTTGATAGAACCAATCCAGAAGAAGGGTTTTCATTACCCAGGCCTTGTTGTTATACAGTCAAAACACTGGCAGCTGGTATTCATCTTTTCGCTTTGAAGGCTCAGGGGTGAGCAGCTTTACTGTTACGGGCAGTCCTGATCATAAACCTGACTGCATTTGTACAAAACAGTAGAGTTAGTCCATCCTTTCCTGTCTTAAATTCTGTCCCTTCACTTCTCTCCCTTCACTTCTCTCCCTTCACTAAAATGTCCTTTGTAGAACTTCTCTCCCTTCACTAAAATGTCCTTTGTAGAACTTCTTTTCTAGAATAGGGTATTTTCATCTGCATGAAAAAGCTGTTCAGGCAAATATCCTTTCTCCTCAATGATTTTGTTAATGATGTTTGGAAACTTGTCTGCCTCTTGGTCAGCAGAAGATGCTTCTCCTGTTATCTTGATATTTTTTAAGCCAAACCTCTTCGTAAATTATTAAACCGTCCTTTAATGGCATTTAATTCTCCAGGCTTAGATCCTTTATCTTTTGATTTTGACCTCAGTTTTTGCTTATGACCTCAATTTTTCTCGAATCAGAGTCTGTACATATGCTTTTCTTATAGCAGCCTGGCCTCCACGTAAAAGCTGCATTTTCAATACGAGATAAAAAGGAATTTTGCAAGAAGTGCAAGGTTTTGTGCCTGCTGGGATAGTTCCAGCTATGGCTTCATGAATTTCTGTTTCTTTTTTACAATAGTCTTTATGCTGGAATCCTTAACTTGAAATTAAAATGGCAGGTAACTACAGCTGCAGATGTCAATCTACGGTACACATCAAGTCATTCAGCTTTTTCTTGTAATGTCATGACTTTTTTCTACTT
Organism: Ursus arctos; assembly: GCF_023065955.2. Taxonomy (NCBI): domain Eukaryota; kingdom Metazoa; phylum Chordata; class Mammalia; order Carnivora; family Ursidae; genus Ursus; species Ursus arctos. Next base: position 26,065,363 of record NW_026622985.1, on the reverse strand, counting down.
CCTGAGAGCATTTCCAGCATCACTAGTGGTGCTTCGTGTGGGTCTCGTGGTGTTATTCAGAGTTTACAGTATTGCACTAAACACAATGAAAAATATGTGAGAACTGGGAGAGATCACTTTTTACTGTGATGTGTGATTCCAGGAGAGACAAATTACTCACCCAAAGATGATTAGCATCGCAGGGCAGTTAAGCAGGTAATCAGAACACTTCACCTCACTGCAATAGCAACAGGAGGTGGCTATAAATTCTTCAGTATAGTGTGTACTAGTTAATTGTATGCAGTTATGATTTAATAATGCATCTTTATATTTGTTTACATTTCTTTCCACTGCAGATGATATCGTGTATGGTCTACAAGTGTTTGCGTGTTTTGATAAATTTTGACTTTTTACAATTGATTTGTGCATATTTTATGTAAATGATAAAATAGACTAGCATCTACATATGTTTTATGCATTGATGACATATCTAAGTTTTTCTTAATTTTTTCAATATGCTAGGCTATGCAGTGCATCTGCAGGTTTTTTCCAAATTGTTGCAAACTTCCAAAACATTTTCCAGTATATTTACTGAAGAAAATCCATGTATAAGTGGACCTGCCCAGTCCAAATCCATGTTGTTCAAGCATCAGCTGTATACAAATGTTTGGGGTTTTTTTTTTTAATATTCTAAATCTAAATTTTTGAATAAAGTGCATTAGATCAACACATTTATTTATACTATATAGTTTTTTAGTTAATCCATTCTTGCTGAAAAGCCAGATGTTAGACAACAGAAGGTTTATAAAATCATTTTAACAGTCCAGCAGTGGAATTTTTATGAAACATTAGATGAGTCACTAGACACCTATGCAAATGATAGTTATATATAAATCTTCTCATTCAATAAAATGCAATTTGAATGATGTATGATTTCATTCTATTACCTGAAAATGAAACACTAAAAGACCATTCAAATCTCAAAAATTTCACATTTCAAATTTTCGTTATCAGGTTCACATTATGTTTGAATTATACCAAAGTGCCTTTTTTTAACGAAAGCACAATTCAACTTATGTCTTCCTCCAGACTAGTATCTTATACTTCACTTCTCAAAAAAAGGAAGAGGGAGATCATAAAAGATTTATATTAATGTGTTGAAATGATATAACCTAGGTGTAATTCTCCAAATTTGAATTGGACCATAGAAGTAAAATATGTCTACAGTGAGCTTATATTGCTTACTTTTTACATCAGATCATGTGGATACTGGTTAATCAAAATGGATTAGTAGAATATTCTTTGTGTGTACATGTGTGTATGAAACTTGTGCTTTATACCAGTAAAATTTAAAGTTACACTTATTTAAACATCCAAATACCTAAATTAAGTCAGAATAACCTACACAAGGAAACTTTTGAATTTTGAATATGAATATGTGAATATTTTAATTAATGAGTAAACTCTGATCATTAAATAGTGCTCTTAGTTCTAAAGTGAACTTGGTATTAGTTTGTATATCCCATAATAAAGAATTCATTTCTTCTAAAAATAACACACAAAATATAGCCTTGTATGAAATGTATTATAATTATTGTTACCTTGCTCTATTCCATTCTTATCAAAAGGGGCATTGAATGTTACTAGAGTTGGAAAACTATTTCTTTTAAGTCCATCCATCTAGCCAGCTTTAATTCAAAGGAGAATAAATTTCAAGGTATGTGTAATTTGTAATTGTTTTGAAACATGCCAAGTAATTGATAACAGAGTTTTTAGGTGATCAGCCCAAACTGTGATTCAAATATTTATTCTAAATTGCAAATTATTTAAATTTCAGGTATCTGTAATATGTGTTGTAATGTCCTTCAACAATACATCTTTCAGTGTTCTAAAATTAGATCGGTGATGGTTATAAACTCTTTATATATACTAAAAACCATTCAGTTTGACACTTTAAATGGGTAAATTGTAGGGTATGTGAATTACATCTCAAAAACTTTTTTTAAATATATCTTTTCTTTACATCTGACTTACCATACCAAATCATGTTTCTCCCTGTTGCTATTTCTCATAGCTACATCTTTGTCGATTCTGTCTCACTTTGGGACCCCACTTTGTACATATCTCTGTTAGGAATAATACAGATTTTGTATAATTATCTGCTTACTCCTTACTAAAGTGCATGTGATCATTTGGCAGTAGAACTTGTGGTTTATTTTTCTATTCTTAATGCTTAACATGGTAAATAATAAAAATAAATGTTGAACAAATTAATTAACTCATGTAGTAAGGTGATAAGAACAGAAAATAGAAATTGCTATCTAATAACTCTAAAAGTGGAAATACAAAGGTATTACAAATACTACCAAAAAGATGCCAAGTATTGAATATATGGATAGGCTTCAAGTTATATGGATATAAACTCACAAATTCTAGAGTAACATGATTCAAAATTTCAACATACTTCTCTCCCCAACCTTACCCCAAAATACACCAGATCAGTTTTCTATGGAATGCCTCTTCTTGCTGCACTGAAAATCTGGAAAAAAATTATAGCAATCAAAATTACATTCAGAGCCCTGCTAACTTACTTTTGGTTTTCTCTTATGAGAAACTCTTCATGGTGATTTTGATAATTTCTTGATATCAAATTTTGGCAGAATTGTTAGATAAACAGTAATGTACCTGAAAGTCCGAGTCAAAGAAAAAAAAAATTAGTGAAGCTAGAAAACAAAATAAATGGGCTAATATTTTGTTCTTAGGGTAACAGTTGAATAAAAATTTCCCTTTTCTTTTTAATATGACATAGTAAATACTTAATATGCAGTGAGGACTGTATACTGGAGGATATTTGATACTCCCTTAAGAGGTTATGTTCATGATAACATGTTTCACTGAAACATACCAATGTAATTGGCAAACTTAGCAAGTTCTTTTGAAAGAAAATGCATTGAATTTTAAATTTAGTCCTTTTTGAAGAATTGTTACTTTGTACTACTTCAATTCCAGAAATTTGCAAAATTTTTTATTTCACCTGGTAGATTTATGTATCTCTTTTTTTAAAAAAAATCACTGAAATGCCACTGTCCTCCAGTTAAAATTTAGCCATCCCCCAAATGAGTAGTGGAAACTGAAACGCAGTGTTAACTAGCTGTAAAACAGTGGAAGCCAGTTATATAATAACTCGTTATTAAACAGACTGTATTATTCAGTAATTCAAGATATTGTACAAAACATGGTTATATGCACTAAAACTATTCTTCCATGATTGTGATTCATGATTTACTATGACATAACATTTCTCTTCTATTAACTATAGAATTACACATGTTGCCTACTATATTATGATCATGGTAAAGAACTCAGGCCCTCAAAAGAGTCTCAATCTAATGAAAGAAAAATGTATTTTGTTATCTATCAATTGTAAATTAAAAAAAACCCTAGGTAAATAAACTGCTTTCCAGTCACTTGGAAAATGAACTGCTTGACATCGATAATGATAATTAAGTAGACTTTAACACACTGCTGTAACATTTTTACTGATGCAAACATAGAAAATTAATGCTCATAAAAATTTTGTATTAAAATCCAAGTGTCCCTAAATGCTTACTGACATTTTAGTTTATGAGTATTTTTTAAAAAATGAATGGAAAGAAGTTAGAGAAACTAATATCTTTTTAACCATTATGTATTCTACATTAAGTGTTATTACTTAAAATGCCTCATTGGATCATTTTCAATAAAAATAGAGTACAAAATTTATATAACCTTTTCCATTTCATCAGCAAAAATGAAATTCTCCGCAAACACTTTGCTTGGCCGGGGTCTTCTGACTGAATCATTGGCAGGTGCTAATTGGCAAAAGAGAAGGCAGTTTGCAGTAAACACCTTTCTCCGTAGAGAAAGTGCTGTGCTGCAAAACCCCAGTTCTTTGAACTTTATTGGCTGTTCAACAAATAGGCTTTTCATGGTAACAAATGCTTAGCTTTACATCAGCACTGAACAAAATTATTTGTAACTCTGAGTATGTGGCAAGTTTCACTGGCTTAGTTTCACGATTAGTTTTATTACTTATAAAAAAAAATAATCTAAACAGTCCGATAACGTGAGGCAGTTAAAAGCTTTTGTTTGGACAGTTATCCCTCCCACTGAACTACAAAAAGATCTACAGGTACAGTTTTATATTTATTATGCAGTGAAAAACTGCACTGTGTGTAGAATTACAAGGCTCTAATTTCATTGAAAGTTTCTGTAATGCCATAAACCAAAAGGCTGAAAAAAGGAATCTTTTAAATCCTGATATGAAAAGTGAAGGACTCATATTACCTCAATATGTTCTGTAATCTAATCTGTATATCATTTGTTTCCTAAATGACCCATTTCCTACTCCCATATCAAAATTTGGAAATTATAAGATATTCAGAAAAAGTTTAATATTTCATTTAACGTTCAGTAATAAGCAATTTAAAAACTCATTTCAGTAGGAAATTAACTATTTTCTTGCTCTAGAAATAAGGCAAAATCATATTAAAATTTATGACATCAGTGAAAACATCTATTAAAATGCACATATAATTTAGAACAATTTAATCAGGATCTACCTTTTGCAAAATATTAGGCAACCATGATGGCAGTAAATCCCAGAGTGACTTCAAGGTAATAAGAATGCCTCTGTTCAGAGCTGTAAACCCTCCTGTGTAGCTTGGGGTATTTTACAGGCTACAGCTTCTAAAGAAACATTGCTACCATTTCCCTATTAGTTGGGGCTTGAACTTGAGTATGCAAGTTGGCTTCGTGAATTTAATTTTTACCAGGAACAGAGAGCCTTGGGCTGAGAGAGCCTTCATTATCAATCAATAATGGTATCCTAGGAAGCAAGGACCTTTCTTTAGCTCAGGATGTTATATAAGCCTTGGTTACCTGGCTGCTTTTTGGGTCTCATATTTTTATGAGGTCCTGTGTGTAGGAAATTGAGGGGTTTTTTTTCTGTTAATCTGTTTTATATAAATTTAATTATGAGACCAGCCAAAACACTTAGAAAGGAAGAAGGGAAAATGTTTCCACTCTTACAAAGCTTAACATAAAGGCAGTGAGTCTTAGGCTCCTGACATGATGAATAATGCCGTGTGGCTTTGGCATAGAGGTAACACAGCACAGCATTATTAGAGCACGCACTGCAGAATATGTCCTCAGCCTGTGGTGGGTGACTTCAGTCTCTTAATTAGTGCCCTGTCTGAAATGATAGCACAGTGGTGGCTCTTGGGCAGTTGAATCCAGAGCACTGGGAGGCTGGAACTGCAGTGGAAACCACAAGCACAAACACTCGTCCCTTATTCACAGTGAGTAGATGCTAGTGGCACAGTTGATAAAGGCCAACTTTAAATGTGCAGGCATAAAATGCCCCACAAGGACACTTGGGGAAAAAAATGGAAGAAATCTTAAGGGACAAGAGGCTTCCTAGAAGTGGACAGAGTAGAAGTATGGGGAACATGTGTTTATTACTTACAATACGCAACAACACAGTGTACGGGCATATATCAGAGATACTAAAGTTTCGGTTTCAGACCACCACAATAGAGTGAATACTGCAATTACATGAGTCAGATGAATGTTTTGATTTCCCAGTACATATAAAAGTTATGTTTACACTATAATGTAGTCTATTAAGTCTGAAATAGCATTATGTCTAAAAACCAATGTACATACCTTAATTAAAAAATACTAACCGTCATCCGAGTTTTCAGGGAGTCGTAATCTTTTTGCTGGTGGAGGCTCTTGCCTTAATGCTGTTGGCTGCTGACTGATCAGGGTGGTGGTTGCTAGAGGTTGGGGTGACTGTGGCCATTTCTTAAAATAAGACAGCAAGGAAGTTTTCCAAATGGATTACCAAACCCTGCTGCTGCTTTATCCATTAAGTTTATGTAAAATTCTAGGTCGTTTTTTGTAGTTTCAACATTCTTCATAGTATCCTCACCAGGGATAGATTCCCTCTCAAGAAACTACTTCCCTTCCTTATCCATAGAAGCAACTAATCATCTGTTCAAGTTTTGTCATGAGATTGCAACAATTCAGTCCCATCTTTAGGCTCTACTTCCAATTCTAGTTCTTGTGCTATTTCCACCCCATCTACAGTTACTTCCTCCACTGAAGTCTTGAATCCCTCGAGGTCATCCATACGGGTTGGGATCAGTTTCTTCCAAACTCCTGTTTATGTTAATATTTTGGCTTCTTCCCATGAGTCACTCTTGTTCTTAATGGCATCTAGAATGGTGAATCCTTTCTGGAAGGTTTTCAACTGACTTTGCCTGGATCCATCTGAGGAATCACTACCTATGGCACCTATAGCCTTATGAAATGTATTTCTTCAATAATAAGACTTGAAAGTCAAATGACTCCTTGATCCATGGGCTTCAGAATGGTTGTTGTGTTAGCTGACATGAAAACAACATTAATCTTGTACAGCTCTCAAAGCTCTTGGCTGACCAGATGCATGAGCGGTAATATTTGAAAGGAATCTTTTTTTCTGAGCAGTAGATCTCAACAGTGGGCTTCAAATAGTCAGTAAACCATGTTGTAAACAGATATGCTGTCATCAGGGCTTTGCTATCCCATTTATAGAGCATAGGCAAAGTAGATTTCACATAATTCTTAAGGGCCCTAGGATTTTCGGAATGGTAAACGAGCATTGACTTTAACTTAAAGTCACCAGTTGCAGTAGCCCCTAAAAAAAGAGTCAACCTGTCCTTTAAAGCTTCGAAATCAAGCATTGACTTCTCCTTTCTAGGTATAAAAGAAATAAACGGCATTTTCTTCCAATAGAAGACCGTTTTTTCTACACTGAAAGTCTGTTGTTTAGTGTAGCCACGTTTATTAATGATCTTAGCGAGATCTCCTGGATAACTTGCTGCAGCTTCTACACTAGCATTTCTGCTTCCCTTGGCACTTTGATGCTGCAAAGGTGACCTCTTTCCTTAAACCTTATGAACCAACCTCTGCTAGCTTCAAACTTTTCTCCTACAGCTTCCTCAGGTCCCTCAGCCCTCATAGAGTTGGAAAGGGTTAGAGCCTTCCCCTGGATTAGGCTTTGGCCTCAGGGAATATGGCTGGTTTGATCTACCCAGACCCCTAAACTTGTCTTTATATCAGCAATAAGGTGGTTTCACTTTCTTATCATTCTTGTGTTCACCAGAGTTGCACTTTTAATTTCTTTCCAGAACTTTTCCTTTGTATTCACAAAGTGGCTCACTGTTTGGCAGAAGAGGCCTGCCTTTCAGCCTGCCGTGGTTTTTGGCATGGCATCCTCACTAAGCATAATCATTTCTACCTTTTGTTTTAAAGTGAGAGACATGTGACTCTTACTTTCAGTTGAACACCTAAAGGCCATTATAGGGTTATGAACCAGCCTAATTTCAATATTGTTGTATCTCAGGGAAGAGGGAGGCCCAAAGAGAGGGAGAAAGTTAGAATGGCCAGTCAGTGGACTAGTCAGAACATACACAATGTTTATCGATTACGTTCACCATCATATGCGTGCAGTTCATGGCGCCCTAAAACAATTACAACAATACCATCAAAGATCACTGACCACAGATCACAATAACAAATATAATAAAAATGAGAAAGTTTGAACTATTTTGAGAAATGCCAAAAATGTGCCACAGAGACACAAAGTGAGCAAATGCTGTTGGAAGAACATACAGGTAGACTAGCTCCACACAGGGTCACCATGAACTTTCAACATGTAAAAAAGGCAGTTTCTGCAAAGCACAATAACATAAGGTATGCCTATAAACTCTGGACTTGCTGCAACTCCTCGTTTAATAGCACTAACAGAACTCATTACCACAAATGAAAATACTCTGGAAAAACGCTGACTCTGAACTTTGGAAAACTTTCGTACCTGGTATAAGGCACAATGAGACACTCTCAGTCATGGAATCACTTTTACCGTAATTGTTTTCAAATAGTTAAAATCAGACATGTTACAGAAATATGTAAGACAGTCTTGTCCTGGATAATGTGAAATAATAGCTTGATATGGAACTTAACTTTTTTTCCTAAGGTGGTATTAATGCAGAGGGACATATACGTATAAAATAACTTTACATAAGTAAGAGCATAAACTGTTTACTCTTTTATAGTAGTCTTTTATTTTTCTGTTACTTGACTCAATCTTTTCCCTTTCCCATCCCTCTCAAGCAATATGCCTCCCATGACTTAGGATAGCATCTCACACAAATATCTTGTGCCTATATTTTGAATACCAGTGCTTCATTTTTTATGGAATAGATGTGTAGAAGTTAGACAGCGCCTAGGATTTCTCGGTTAAAAGTTAAAAATATATATATATAACTAGAAGCTAGAGAGATGGTAGGTGGATTGACAAGTAGATAATTAACGGATTATTTTTCAAATATATTTATTCAGTAGATATTGCCACATCATCTTTTGAAGAATGTAATTTACTTTTTTTACTGCATCTTCATCTGTGACAAGCATCCTAACTTGTTTAAATATTTGCCAATATTTGAGCATTTCCCTTATTACTGAGTTTGAAATCTTTCATGTTTATCAGCTCTTCAGATTTACATTTGTTTTTCTTTGTATTTTCTTTTCCTAGCCTTTGCCCATTCTCGTTTTGAGTTACCTTGAGCCTTGGTATAATATAGTGGATATTCATATGGAGCTCTAGGAATACCCATGACCTATTGTTAATTAAAACTAAGCAAGTGCAGAATACGGTATGAAGTATAATTATATATTTGTTTTAAAAGTCAGGTAATCAAATACCTCTCTAGATGTGCATTTATGCCTGTGGACATTGGTCAATGAGAAAGGTGTTGAAGAGTGTCAGAGCGGGCTTTCCACATGGGTTACACCTGGGGTCTGAGAGTGGAGGGGGTTGTGGGAGGGATGTTCATTGCGCATACATGCATTCTTCTAGTGTATTGTTTTGTTTCTGTCACAAAGTACATTACTATGTTTGCCATTTACAATACTAAGAAATTTTAAATATAATAAAATGTGCTGTGACTTGAGTGATAAAAATAGGATTGCTTGGAAGATGAAGAGTATATACTCCATTTCTCATAAAAGTAATCACAGTAGGGGCGCCTGTGTGGCTCAATAAGTTAAACACCCAGCTCTTGATTTCAGCTCAGGTCATGATATCAGTGTCATGAGATTGAGCCCCCTGTTGGGCTCCATGCTGGGTGTGGACCCTGCTTAAGATTCTCTAGCTTCCCTTGCCCCCCCCCACTGCTTGCTCTCTCTCTCTCTCTCTGTTTCCCTCCCTCCCTCTCTCTCTCATTCTCTCTCTTAAAAAATAATAAATTGTTTTAAAATAATCATTGCAGGGATACCTGGGTGCCTGAGTCAGTTAAGCATCTGCCTTCGGCTCAGGTCATGATCCCAGGGTCCTGGGATTCAGTCCCACATTGGGCTTCTTGCTTGGCAGGGAGCCTGCTTCTCCCTCTGCCTGCCATTCCCCCTGCTTGTGCTCTCTTTCACTGACAAATAAATAAAATCTTTAAAACTAAATAAATAATGTGGAGGCGTGGGGAAACCAGAGATAAGAGTACAAATCGGACCACCCTGCCGTAGGCCTGCGGGGTGGGTTGTGTGGGGTAGGTGTCTTTATGATAATCATCTGTGACCAACAAAGAATAACCAGCCCCTAAAAAAGAAGTAAGCCATTGAAGGTGTTGTCAGTAGAGATGTTAAAATGATTCAAGTTCCCTGGTTAGCTTTCTATAAAAGACCAACCTTAAAGGGCCTCATTGACAACCCTGTTGCAACGCTATTGGGAGCCCTCTCACTCTTGAGAGCTTTTTCGAAACTTCTATTGCTTTCCTCACCAAAATTAAATAAATAAAATAATAATAATAAATATATATATAATCATTGTAACCATTCTAAAGGCAAATTCAGAGAGAATAACCTCCTATTCTACTCTTAGAAATTTATATTAACATTTTTGTAGCATTCTGAAATTGTCTTTTTAGTACCAAAACACTTGTTGGGATATATTTATACTTTGACCAGTGAGTTTTCAGGGCAATGGAAATTAATGGGAAAAGATATTATGGGAAAAGTCAATCAAATGTGACTAAAAGCCAAACAAAATTTCATGAAACAGCCTTATCTGCCTACAACTGCAGGTTAGGAAGTAGCTCTAAAGAGCTAGTATTTGCATTAATTCATGAGAATGTTTCACCATTGATTATTAGATGAATATATTCTATGAGATTCAAAGTCTGTTTTTATGTTGCTTATTTGGGATTAAGGCTATTTTAGAGTAAATATCATTTTCAAGAAAAAAATCTCTGAAAAGGGAAATGTATATAAAGTAACAAAATTTGGCAGAACCTATAAGTAATTTGGGGACTCTGGAAAGGTAATCAGATTAAGAGAAGACTGAATAATTCCCTAGTCGTGGCATAGAATTATACTTGATAATCTTACCTTCATGATGAATAATTTTAAAATTTTTCTTAAAATATAAAATCCACCAAGCAAAATCAGTCATTTAACATGAGATGCATGAACTATAACGTTGATATAATTATATTTTGGCATTAAGAAATAAAAAAATAATGGAAACTTATAGGCAACACAACATTTCCTCATCTGAAGAATGCACTAATTCTGCCCTCACCATACTTAGAAGTTTTCTAGGTATAGATTAATTAGCTTTTTCATGTGTTTGAGTCTCATTTAAAAAAAAAAAAAAAAAAAAAGCGTTTCCAGCTATGAAGCACTGCATTGAGATACTATTTAGTATCACATTTATGTGAAAATCAGGCTGCAAACTATAAATGTCAGATTGTAACATCTTTGTATTAGCAGAGACCTTAACTCAACGTAAATTTATGAAAAATATCTTTAATGTGAAGACAACTAAAGATTATGGAAAATTGGAACAGAATATGGTGAAGTAACTTATCACGCATTTGGTCCAATTTGAAAGAGCTCAAGATGTGCCCCCTGCCAAGGGATCCTGCTGGAGGGGCCTGAATTCTGACATTAATGCTCCTTTGAGAGTGTGTAGTTGTTATAATAAAAGTATTATCTGGCCTATCGTTAACCCAGTAGTTCAAATTTCTTGAAAACATTAATTATCCAGTTTCCCAGCAGTGCATTGAGGTAGTGAAACTCAAGATGGGTTGACTTTACATTACTGGGGGACTAGAAAGAATGTGGAGGGACGCATTTTGACCAGAAGGATTAGGCACATGAGAGGCAATGCCGCCGGTATTTAGGGGAAAAGACAGTGATATCCAGTGACCTGGAGACTGATCCAGGTGGAGTTGCTTGAAACTCTCCTCTCTGGATTTCCTGTGCTTTTCAGTCTCTTACACAGCTCTTCATAAGCACAATCATTCGTAGTCATTCGTTGTTGCCTGGATTCCATCCACCATCTTCTCATGTTCTCCCTCCTAAGTCATCTCTGAGTAATGTCTGTGGCATTTGGTTGCTGATAGATGACCAGTAGTTCTTGTGTGTTGTATTTATGGAAGGATATAAAAACAAGCAAAAGGTAGGTAGGTATATCTTAACCTTTTAAAAGTCCAAACCTTTAAATTAGGTATGTGAACTTATTATTTTTAGGAACTTTTTTGAAAATTATATTTATATATATATATTAATATATACTATATACTCATATACATATGTATACACTATATATATGAATATATACTATATAATACTATATATATGACTATATATCTATATAGATATATAGTTAGAGTCACCTACAGTTTATATTTTTGGGAAATCAAAGAAAAGCTTTTTTTCCTCCTAATACTGTAAGGATTATATCAGTCTATTCTCATTGAGCCAAAAATAAAAATGACCTGTGGTAATACCTCAGTTAACATTTTGTGCTTGCATTTTTGAATACCAGTGCTTTCAGACTATAACTAGTTTAATAAATAAAAATGCAAGATAAAAAACCAAGGGAATATGTATCAGTAGGACTAAATAGAAGATGAATATATAAAAACCAATTAAAAATATTTGTAGAACATTTGAACAGGTAAGTGAATCATAAAATGGTATTTAAATTCCAGTGAACTATTTTATGGAATACCCTTAAAAGAGAATATCCTATAGCCATTACAAATAATAGAGCGGAAATAGTAAAGAATAGTTCGCAATATAAATTTTTAAATGAAAAAAGTAAAACATACTTGCCACAAATGTTTTGTTGATTTCTAGACTATCTGCATCTTTTCCCAACATGCGTAATTTTTAATGTAGTCAAATCTGGCGTCTTGTTTGCAATTACTTTTAGAACTTGTACATATAGCAAGTCTTGTGTTCTCCACATTTGAAAATAAATATTTGTGTATGGGTGTGTGTATAAAAATTAAAAAGCATGGTGTAGTATAGACTCTATATTACTCCACCATTGGCATAAACTTTTTAAAAGGTTTTAATATATACTTAGAGCCTTCTGAGAGTGAAATGTTTTCAGAAAGCAAAAAAATGAAACAGTTTTTCTAAGGAGAGGAACTGAGGGTCTGATGGTCAGGTGTACCAAAAGACTTATTTGGATAGTAGACGGTATGCTAGTATTTTGTTTTGTTTTGTTTTGTTTTTTTTAACCAAATGCAGGTATTATTTGTTCAAAACAATTTCATTTTTTAAAATTATGATCTTATAATGTTTACATGCATTTACCATTTTATCTATCTGTACCATTAAAGGATGTTATTCCTTTGAAAATTACGTGAAATTTAAAAAATGCATGATACAATAAGATTTAAATAGTACAATGGCTTATAGCATTAGAGAGCAGATCATTGGATCTGCTGATAAATATCACCATTGTGTTTCAGGATTTCTTTTCCTTCAGTGCTCGACGTTCATGGTCACACCACCTTGAGGAAGGAAGAAGTAGACCCGCCTAAGGGTGGTGGGCAGCTAAGCAAAGGTTATTGAGCAATAATACAAAGCTCCCGAAGAGGTAGGGGACCCTAGAGGGTTATCTTTGGAGTTTCTAAGTCTAGGGGTTTTTATAGAGATTGTTGGCAGCTGTTTTAATCTGATTAACCCTCCATGCACCTGTCACCCAATCAGGTTTTTGTCCACGTGCTCATCTATCTATCAGATAGTTGTTCATGTGGGAAAGGGTGGAGGGCTCCTTTCAGGGTGGTGTAGAATAACAGGATGGGGTCTTTTTCCTTCTAAGGGTAGCTTCCTCTTAGGACGAGGCCCCTTGCCCCTGCCTGCCTTTCTTCTGACTATCCTCCATTAATTGGGTGACCACAGAGTGGTGTACAATGCTAAAGTGAGTGTTTATAAAAATAGAGGCTTCCAATTTCTCCACACCCTTGCCAACACTTACTAATTTCTGTCTTTTTAATTATAACCATCCTAGCGCACAAGAAGTGGTAATTTCATTGTGGTTTTAATTTGTATTTCTCTAATGAAGAATGACACAAAGTATTTTTCATGTGCTTGTTGGCAGTGTGTCTTTCTTCGTTGGACAGATGTCTCTGCAGATCGTTTTTTATAAAATGGTATAGCCCTTTGGCAGTCTGGCATTTTTCAAAATGTTAAGCATAGGAGTGCCTGGATGGCTCAGTTGGGTAAGCATCTGACTTTGGCTCAGGTCATGATCTTGGGGTCCTGGGATCGAGTTCTGTGTCCAGCTCCACACTCAGTGGGGAGTCTGCTTGAGATTCTCTCTCCCTCTTCCTCTTCCTATTCCCCCTCAAATAAATAAATAAATAAATCTTTAAAAAACAATGTTAAGCATAAAGTTTCCATATGATCCAGCAATTCCACCTCTATCTATTCAAGTACCCAAGAAAAATCAAAACACATGAGCATTCATAATAACAGCATTATGCATAATAGCCAAAGGTGGAGACAATCCAAATGTCCATCATATGATGCATGGATAAATAAAATATGGTATATCCATATAATAGTAAAGTGGTAGGCCATAAAAAGTAATGAATTAGTAATACATGATACAAACATGGATGAACTTTGGAAACATAATGCTACATGAAAAAATAATCACAAAAGATCACAAAAAAATATTGTATATGATTCCATTCATATGAAAGTTCCAAAATAGAGACTGAAAGTAGATTGGTGATTGTCTAGGGCTAAGAGGATGGAAGCAAATGGAGAGTGACTGTTAGTGAGTAGAGGGTTTCTTTAGGGAGCGATAAGAATGTTTTAGAATGGTGGTGATGGTGATACAAATCTACATATGCTAAAAACCATTGAACTGTACACTTTAAATGGGTGGATTGTCGGGGCGCCTGGGTGGCACAGTGGTTAAGCGCCTGCCTTCCGCTCAGGGCGTGATCCTGGCGTTCTGGGATCAAGTCCCACATCAGGCTCCTCCGTTATGAGCCTGCTTCTTCCTCTCCCACTCCCCCTGCTTGTGTTCCCTCTCTCGCTGGCTGTCTCTATCTCTGTCAAATAAATAAATAAAATCTTTAAAAAAATAAAAAATAAAAAAATAAAAAATAAATGGGTGGATTGTATTGTATATGAGTTGTATCTCAATAAAACTTTTTTTTTTAAGAGGATATAGTCCATTGTCTTTAAAAATCTTATAATCTGTATATTTCCAAATCAGTTATGTTGTTATTTTTGCTATGAAACCCTACTATGGGTACTGGGGAAACAAGGAAATGACCATGGTCAAGTATGAATCCTTGTTGGTATGTTGATATATTTATTCCACAAATATTTCCAAGGGGCTTGCCGTAGAACAATTAATACAAAACAGGATTAAAGAGATAAAGTTGAATGGCAAAGTATCTGTACAGTGCCTGAGAGAGACAAGATGAGTGCTAGATTAGTGGCACTAAATTCTGTGAATTTATCCCCAGATATGGGAATAGTGGTAGAGGTGGAAAGATTTAACTAGAAAAGATGACACCAAAATTGGTTTCATAGAAAGTTAGCCAAGTAAAGGTTACCATATATTCTGAAAATTGCCTTCCCTTCCCCACACCTTCCACCAGGGATTTGCTCCTGACAGGCATATTGTTATTATTCCATCCTCTCTGCTAGCCACAATTGACTAGACCATAAATAAACCCCTGACCCAAACTGCTCCAGATGTTCTCTCCTAGGAATTAGGAATTTGGGCTCAATCAGTCTGTATGGGTATAACTTGAACCGAGGGATGTAAATGCAGGAATTACGGGTCTACCATTGTCTGTTATCTATATATAGAGGCCAGGAAAGCCAGGCTGGGAGACCCAGAGAGAAGCAGAGATAAGAAATAAAAAGCAAGTACCTACTGGATTACTGATGATTTGCTCATTTTTGCCTCCAGGCCCAGCAGCCCTGCATTTTGTAAGAGACTCCAGTACTTCTAGTAAAATCACCCTTTTGGCTTTAGTGGGAAAAAAATTAAAAGGGGTAGAAAGGGTGTGAGAGAAGTAGGAATCATGTCCCATCTGAGGAGCTAGCATGTTCAGGGACACTGAAATGTGACATTTGGGCAGTAGTCAATTTATTTGAATATAAATTTGTGCATTTTATATTGTGTTATTTACCACAGTATTGGGGTCATATATAATAACTATCAAACATATATCCTCATTAGAGGATAATCACTCCATTCATAATAACGATACTGCAATCTCCAAATATCAATGGGCATGATGAGAATTCTCGATGGGAAGAAAGGCCTGATCCCACTGGTTATTCGTATTTCTGTCCCTTCCCTAAAAATCCGAGCTCTTTCATTGAACAGGAGAATCTTCCCCCCTGCCCCTCCCCCGCCCAGGAATTGCTATGTCACAGAAGATATATTGACAATTAGAAAGAAGTAAAAGATAATCAATAGCAGAACTTAAACCTTCTTGATTAGAAATGTAAGCCAAAAACACATCTAAATTTAAGATTCAGGATGGTTTTTCCAAAGTACAAAGCAAAGAATGAGCTTAATACTTAACTCACATGTATTAGAAATTTTAAACTTAAAAGGATGCAGAAATGAGAACTGGTAAAAAAAAAAAAATCCAATTAAAATACTGAGGTAAAACAATGATTAAAAGTATAAAAGTTATAAAAAAAATTTCACATCCTGAATTAGGTAATAAGAATGAAAATAAATAGAAAATTGCTAATAACTTTTTTACAATTTATTTATCGTTCTCTGTAGACTTTCAGCCAAGAATGAAAATCTCCTGGTTTATTTTGTTCATCTGACACTTTCTCTAGCATCTCTTTGCCTGTGCTGATCCATATGCATTTCACTATGTGGCAATCTCTTCCTATTATCTTACAGAACAATTTAGTAAAAGACATGATTTTTTCAGTGTCCCATCCAGACGTCGTTCCCCCAGACCCTTATTGTAAGGCAGCCTCAGTTAGTACGGACACTGACATCATAACTGGTGTAGTTCCCAAGTTAGCATATTGCATTAAAAAAAAAGAAAAAGAGGATAGCATTTTAAATTCTTAAGCCAAATGGTTTATGCTTTACATATATAATTCACACACAATTTTGAGTAATGTGTTAGAAGGATTCAATGTGTCAACCAAGTTATGTTTCCAAATAGGAACATTTCATTGGTTTGGGCAAGGCTGTGGACGCTGGAGGTTTCCTTCTTCATTTTCTGCCTCACATAGCTGCTTTAGATCATTACAGGTCTAATTGAAATAATGCTAATGTCAGTTCACTCTTCTGTAATTAACTCTATTGAAAATAATTTCTGTATTCTGTATAGCAGCATGATTCTATGTATCAGACACGATTGTCAGTGTTCTTGGCAATATAGTTATGGAGCTAAAAACATTGTTGAACTGGATGCCATTTAAGAGAGCATTATACATTTCAAGTGTTAATAGGAAACACTGACCGACAAAGTACACAGAATAAACCAATGTAATCTCATTATTTCCTTACTACTCACTCTGTATCCTCTCTTTCCCTACCCTACTTAAATTCTTTAGTTAGAATCTATGTCTTATTCATCCATTGCTCTCGAGTCCGGCACAGTGCCTTTGTACTATAGACGCTCATTTATTCAGTCCATCCAGTTAACACGAAGTTATCAAGTCCCATTTGTTGCCAGGTCTATTCTAGGTAATGGGTTAGAGCAGTGTAAAAATCCCTACCCTCAAGGGGCTTGCATTCTAGAATAGAGAAACTTGTAATAAAAGGTAAAAATAGAGGATATGGTCCACTAGTTGTTAGTAAATGCTATAGGAAAAAATAGATCTGTGAACAAGAAAATTAAACAATAGGGTAGAGTTACAATTTCAAAAGGCGTAGTCATGTATGTTCTTGCTGAGGTTATATCTGAGTGAAGACCTGACAATGTGAGCTAAGCAGCCATGTGGAAATATGGAGGGGGAGGACTGCAGGCGGAGGGTAGAGCAAATGCAAGATCCCGAAGCAAAAGTCTGCCTAATGTGTTCCCAAAAAGCAAGGATGTCAGTGCACCTGCTGTCTGATGAGCAAAGGGGAAATTAGGAAAGTTAAGAGGGACCCTATGTTTATGACATCTAGGTCATGCTTGAAACTGAAGCTTCTAGAATAAATGAATTGGGAAACACTGAAGGATTACAGCAGAAGCATGACACAATCTGATTTGCATATTTTACAAGATCCCTCTTGTCCCTCTGTTGAGACTGAGAAGAGAAAGGGCTGAAGCAGGGAGACCATGGGGTGAAGAGACACCTGCTCCAGCAGGTGCAAACATTAAAAAGAAAAGGGGGGTGCAAACATAAAATAGATTGGGGAGGCAGGGAGAGAACTGCCTGCAAAAAAAATGGTAGAATATAATTTGCTGAGCTCTCAGCAGGTCACAGAGAGGAAGGGTCAGGAGCAGTTGTGTTTGCTTGTTTGGCCTCCCACAGGTATGTGGTTGGGAAAGGGAGAGATCATTTTTTTTTTAGATAATAATAGATATTCTTCTTTGTCATTATACCACAGATCAGTAAACTGTAGTCTTTTAAAGGTTAACTGCAATAAGAAATCTGAATCCATATCAATAAATATGTTGCACTGTTGCAATGAAGTTCATTGGTCTGTGTTGCACTTTTTTAAAAAGATTTTATTTATTTGAGAGAGAGAGAGCATAGAGGGAGAGGGAGAGGAAGAAGCAAACTTCCTGTTGAGCAGGGAGCCCAGTGTGGTGCTCGATCCCAGGACCCTGAGATTATGACCTGAGCCAAAGGCAGACAGACACTTAACCAACTGAGGCACCCAGGCACCCCCTGTCTTGCACTTTGATTGGGCTTTTTATTCATGCATGATTTTATAATATCATGTTTTGGTCATTTGGTAAATAACAGCTCACTGAGTTATGTAAATATTCCACATGTTCACATGTTTTATTATACATTATTTTTTAATATCATTTTCATTTATACCATGCCCATTTCATTAAAAAAAAAACACTTAAGTATTGGGAAGCACAAGGTGGCAAATTGTCCATAATCATAATTTTCATTTGAAAGCTCAAAATTTATCACTGGCAACAAATTGTGTTAGTTGTTTTCCCTGAAATGACTCACTTTCTTCATTTGTGTGGAAATGTCTGCCAAATACCCAGTTAGAAATCGCAATAATTTGTCTGTCAGTTGTTCTTTCAAATAAAAATGGTATTTCATGGAAAAAGCATAAGTCGTTTTTCTAGAGACAACTTTTGTACTTTAGGATCCGCAGAAATGCTTTATGTGTCACATGGAATATTAAAAATACATACATGGAAGGGTTGAAATTTGATATTAATATTTTTACTGCTTCCTCTAGGACATTCTTAAATGAAACTGACTTTTTTTTTTTTTTTAACTGTAAGTGCTTGTTTGTGGCTTCTACTGTAGCTGGTGCCAGTACCTTGACTGTGTTAAGCCACCAACAAATTTTACCTTTGTTGCTTTTGTACCTTTGGAGCTAATGTCAACACAGTGAAACAGGCAAACAAGGTGTAAATGCCATTATGAAAATAGTTTTGATTTCACAGACCCCCTGAAAAGGTCATGGGTATTTATAGAAGGCTGTGGACCAAACTTGGCAAACTGCTGGTCCAGAAGACTAGGAGAGTGAATGTTCTCGGAAGAGAATGTGATCATCCAGGTAGCGTTCAGGTTCTTGGTGTGAGCTTAAAATGAAAAATGGAAGTCTGGTTGTGTGTTTTTTCCTAACCTTAGTCATCCATGTGGATATTGGCTAGGATTAGATAAAGGGTAGAATTATACTAGGATTATAGTTTGGCTGAGCAAATACATGGAAAGGAAAGGGTCAAGAGGATTGAGTGTGCATGCCAAAGAGTGGTAAGGATTGAGTCTGAAATTCAAGCTGCAAGATGAAGAAAGTAAGACAAGATGGAGTAAGGAATAATAAAAAACTGGCAGGATTAATGAATGCTGTGTCAGAGCAGGGTCAAAGGATTGTTTTATTTGGTTCTAATTTGGGGCTAGAACATTGGGAGGTGACAGTTGGGATGTAAAATATTTGAAAATGAGATTCAGGATATTTAAAATTATGGAAAGTGTTTTAAGGTATGACCAGGGGAGTGAGCAGCTGCAGTAGGGCCAAAAGTAGAATTTTTGGAGGAGAGAAGGTCAAGAACTGACAAATTGTCTACCCACTAATATATCAGAGTGAAAAAGAGCATGAACTTTGGAGCTTTACTGCCAGAACTCAGATCAGGAAGACTTCTAGTTGTATAACTTACTCAGTTTTCCTGTGTCTCAGTTCCCTATCTGTATAATGGGGGCAATGATTATATTTATCTAATTAATGGGGTTGTTATAAGACTTAAATGAGTTGATATATGTAAAACACATAAAACAGTGCCACGCATGCCGTAAAAAAAACCTTGTATCAATGGTAAATGTCATTAAATCTATTGAAGTCACCTGGAATTATGGCAAGAGGAATAATGTGAGAGCGCCTCAGTAAACCAAAAGTTAAAATCTTCATTATTGGAGAGGTTATGACCCAAGGGCTATGCCAAGGAGGAGAAATTGGTGAAACAATGTGATGATGTGAGATTCAAAGCTGAGGATTGTCATAAGGAGGGAGGTAATGTGGTCTGGAAGTGGACCATTTAGGATCAGTAAGGGCCCAGCTGTATGAGGAGTACTTGTGAGCACTAGGTGAAACAATGTCTTCAGGTGAGGGCTAGATTTAATCTTCCGATTCCCCTCTGTATTTAAGTAACAATTTTTAATTGTTCACCACTGATACTTAAAGTTGTACAACTAAAGTTAACCCCTTACTCCCAAGTGTCTACTTGGTCTATGCAAGTCACCATGTTCTCTTGAATTTATCTCTGCACAGACTTTCCTTAGTTTTGATTTTTCCCCCTTTGTTTTAATTCTCCCTGCCACCAGTCAAGTTCAAGCCAAGGTACTCTGTGCCTGGCTATGTATTATTATCCCAGCTGTTGGCTTTAACTCAAGCCTACCACACATTTTATTCCATCTTATGCATTTCATCCTGAAGCAAATCTCTGATTCATTTGCTTTCTCAAAAGAGAATAGTAATAATTAAGGTTTTGTTATTATTTGCAGAAATCTCTTTGGCCTAGTTTTCAAGGTCTTCTTCTAGCCACTAGCCTGAATAGCTCTGAGCTATACCTCTCACTGTGAGTTACAGAACTTTCCCAGTATATTTTCCATTACTGTTCAAGAAAACTCTCCTCCTCCCTCTTCCCACCACACCCCAAGCAAATCAAGAGCTAAAGTAGGAGGCTATTCCCACTCATTTGATTCCAATGTGATGAAGAGGGCAACATGTTGTCTCCTCTTACCTGTTGTGCTCTTGTGTTTTCATACTTTACAAACAGTTGTTAGTGTTGGCCAAACCCTATGTTTATCCCTAGATAGCTGAAAACTTTAAGTGGGCTTAGTATTTCCTTACTTGTGACCTCAGGGGATTTCTTATGGAAATCTGCCCTTATGAGGAAAAGAACTCAGAATATACGCAATTCTTCTCATTCAGCTAGGAAGATAGACAGTGGATAAAAATGATTTTGGAACCCTAACATTGAGGAATGTGTCTTTCAGGAAGCCCCTGTAGGGAAGAAGAATAATTTTCCCTCCACCCTCATAGATTCTTTGCTGAGAAACATCCCCTTGCCCTCACACCCCAATAGTAGAAGACAGATTAACCAAAGAAAAACAAGTCTAATAACATGTATACCCCTGTATACACAGTTGAGTAACTCACTGAAATGACTCAAGCCATGACCTAAAATACTACCTCCAGCTAAAGGTAAAAGGAAGATGTTGGGGGTAAGGGAAGGCCAGTTAAAGGAGATTACTAGGAAAAGCACAGTAAACAAGGGTATGGTTGTTAAGTAGATTTAAGACTGTGCCTTCTCCATTGATAAGAGTTTCCAGAGATTTGGTCATCCTTCTGTTCCTGATATAGAGACCAAGACACTCTTACAAATGGAGGTTTCCCTTATAAATATAAATGTCTCTAGCAAAAAGGTAACTTTTATTCTTCTTAATTGGTGTTTCAGGATTTTCAGAGCTTCTCCTGTCTGCAGCTTCTTAAAAATAACAAGCCAAAAATTATCCTTATAGAAAAGAGGCATATTTTGGGGTGGCAAATTCTGCTCCCCTTTACCCCACATTCCTCTGCAATTAGATTTGTAAGAACAAAATTTTTTAGACCAAGTAAGACCTTTCAGAGGCATCCCATTAAATATGGAAAAAGGGGATGGAATTCAGCCATATATAGAAAAAGTCTTTAGATGGGGTAATTAGAAATGGAGCCCTCTAATGAATGGGGGCTATGTGACTGGGACAAAATTAACATGTACACAATAACCCTATTTTATCCACTTCTGCAGTAACAAGACTGTAATTTTTATTTATAATGATTCTGCTATACCTCTTTCCTTTTCTATGGTTTTGTAAACCAATTCCAGTATTTTTTGCAATTCAGAATGTGGAGAGTGGTGGAGATAGACTTGAGTTTAGAGAGAGTAGGGAAAGATTTAGCATAAAAGATTAAGAGCAAAAGGGGGTACAGAAGCCTTGCTCTTTGTAATGAACTGAATCTCTTCATCTTTGTTTAGAAAATTGAATTAGACATTGGAATTTTTTTTATTCCCTCTTATTTCTGGATTTATTCCCATAGATAGACTGGACCATGTAAGCCCTGCTTTTATTAGGATTTTAGTCTTACATGTAGCTCACAGTGTAAGAAAACTTCTTTGCCATATCCTGAATACACTATAACCAAATATACTATAATCGTGGTTCCCAAATTTGAACCAGCATTCCATGGGGCACTGTAATAAACTCTCAAAAGCACTGCCAGGTATTTTAAATATTCAAAGAAAATACACTGGTGTATTTGTTGCATACCATATGAACTACTAAAATAATTTATTTGGATTTATAATACTTAATAAATGAATCTGTTGTCAACCTTAAAAATAGAATAACCAGTTATTTTACTAGCAAAATGAGCTTATTTGGAAATGGCAGAGGAATTGCAATTTGGGGCAAGCAAACTTTGGTGAATGATAGGCAAGTATGGAGAAGGAAGGAGAGGGATTTGTTTTATACAAGAAAGGAGGAATTTGGGGAGGGTTCTGTTCACAAGTTTATTGGGGGAGAACAAGGATATGAGATTGTGATGGTTTCTTACTGGCTTTGAGCTGTGGTTAGTGTACTGTTGCTGGGGCAGGGAGAAATCTTCCTTCTTTTTTTATCAAAAATAGGAGATGAAATTCCTGTGTGAAAAAATGTCCTCCCTTGTCAAGATAATTGTTATCTTCTTTCTTTCTACTGGTGGTGCAGGCTGCCTTGAGTGGTTCATTTGTGAGAGTGCCCCCTTTAGGGATTTCTGAGTCCATTTTAAATGAAGTTTCCTTTATTTTCATATGGTCAAGTTTGTTTTGTTTTGTTTTGGGTTTTTTTGTGTTTTGGCCTAAGGTTGACATGAAAAAAATACTGAGATACTAAGTGTCATGAACCAGAAAGTTCTATAAGCTTTCCAAATTCCACACCTTCTCTCACTGCTTTCATTTGATCTAGAATAATTTATTCCCCTATTTTTATTTGAAAAAAATTATTCTCTACTAATTTTCATATTCAATTTCAAAGGCTGCCTCCTCTAGGAGGACTTTTTTTATACCTACTGACCTCCCTGCCACCATTCTCTGAACTTTTTTGGTCTGTTTTGAAGAGAGCAGAATTTGCCACCCCAGAATGTGCCTCTTTGACAAAAAATTATTTTAGGCTGACTATTTTTAGGAAACAGCAGACACAAGAGAAGCTCTGAAAACTAAGTAGGTTACCCTTTTGTAAGAGACACTTAAAAAGAAACCTCCATTTGTGCAGGTGTCTTCCTCTCTGTACCAGGAACAGGAAAATGACTAAATCTGTAGAAACTCTTATCAATGGAGAAGGCGCAGTCTTAAATTTACATAACAACCCTACCCTGTTTACTGTGCTTTTTCTAGCAGCTTCGCATAACTGGCCTCCCCCTACCCCCAACATTTTTCTTTTGTCTTTAGCCAGAGAAGGTATTTAAAGTGGTGACTTGGGCCTTGTCAGGGAGTTACTCAATTTTCCTGGGTCTCTCCCAGGTATCCAGGGGGTGTACATGTTATTAAATTTGTTTGTTTTTTTTCTGGTTAATCTGTCTTTTACTTCAGGGATGGGGTGTCTCAGCCAAGAATCTGGAAGCGTGAAAGAAAAATTATTTTTCCTCCCTTACAATTACAACACTTAACGTTCTCTACTATTCTCTTCTATAACACTGTAAACTCTCTGAGAGCAGAAATCACATCTCATTTATAGGAAATTTTTAAAGATGGCAGGGACTTCAGAGATTATTTACTCCACACCATCTTTTTCACAAATGGTGTCAGGGAAGTAGGAAAAGAATAGTTAATTGATTACAAGGCAGCCCAGTAACTTAGTGGCAGAACTGAGGAGGAGTCCCATATCTTCTCACTCTTGGTAGCATTCATTTCTGCAGAGAATTCTAAATAATAAATGTCTCAAAATATTTGATGACTATATTACTAAACTAATGATGAAATTAAATTGACTTTCTTTTTATAATCAGGATAATATAAATTTTCAAGAAATGATCTCCTAAGAAAAAATTAAATTTAATACACCATTTTTTTTCTTTGACATTGACATTCAGATAATTAAGGAGTAATTTCTATTTACATTTATTTTCTGAGTGAAAAATCTGGGCTTTAAGAATCTCCTTTACATTTCTACTTTAATGCAGTCAGAAGTGTGACAATAAATACCCAATTCATTATATTCACTTGCAAAAAATATACATCTATAGAACATGTGATGGTGTGAAATTTTGCAGCTCCTTGGAAATTGGTAATTTTCTGTTGTAGTTAGAAATTATGCTGTTATTGCCGGCTATGTGATTTTTTGCCATATGTAATTTTAGCTTACAGTTAATGAGTTTAGGAAGTTTTATAAAATAATAGAATTCTTCTTTTTTTTTAATATTTTATTTATTTATTTGACAGAGATAGAGACAGCCAGAGAGAGAGGGAACACAAGCAGGGGGAGTGGGAGAGGAAGAAGCAGGCTCATAGCAGAGGAACCTGATGTGGGGCTCGATCCCGTAACGCCGGGATCACGCTCTGAGCCGAAGGCAGATGCCCAAGCGCTGTGCCACCCAGGCGCCCCAATAGAATTATTCTTTTTGTACTATCGTCAATTAATTTTTCATAATAATCAGATATTTTTATTTCCTTTGGAAAAGTATATGTTAAAGCTTGTTGCTTTAGGAAATAATATAAAGCAAAACCCACTTATACCTGACTTTAATAAAGCATAACACTGATTCTCAAACTTAATGTGTAATGATTCTACTTACATATTTATAATTTCATTTAATTTCAATGCCATATCCTTTCTATATACTGTGGACTTTTTTTTTTGGTAGATTAAATGGACCCTAGTTACCAAGTCTAATCATGAACTCTCGAAGTGTTCTTATAAACCGAATGTACAATGGAATTCTCTCTAGAACGTACATACATATACACATGTAAATGTATGTTATATAAATTTGGTAATCTTTACAGTCATAGAACTACCAGTTTTCTTGAGAAAGTCCATTTACAGACTTTTAATAAGCTATTTATATTTCCAGAATTCCATAGTAAACACTGTCACAGAATAAGAGTAAAGAAAATTTGAGTTTTAAGCTAGATTGCTTTATAATGATTTAGTGCTTATTTGAGACGACTATATTAACTGTGAGAGAGAAAGCTAAGCATGATTTAGATTAATTTTATTCTTGATCTCAAGTATATCTTGAGATATCTCAAGCACATTTTTATCTCTTTTTTACCCTTAAAGATTTTTCAGATATTGAAGTGTCATATTAAGGGATCAGGTTTTTATGAAAGAATCTGTTACATGAGTTAGGTATTCAGAGTAAGACTGATTTATCTTCTACGCTAAATAAACGTCATAAAAATTTCAGTAAGATTTTGTTAATATCATATGAACTTGTAAATATTTTAACCGATGACCTGATTTTATTGTAAGCTTTGCATTTGAGTGCATTTCACAATTTACCTTCCAGTTAGCACTCTAGCATGGAAAGGTGGAGGAATTCAAATAACACATGCCACACATATTTCAGCCCTTGGATTTCTGTTTGGATGATATCAGTATCGTAGACTTTCAGGCAACCAAATTATTTGCTCTAATGAAGAGGAATTGAGACTATTTTTACAACATAGCGAAGATTCATCCTTTGAGCCCCAGTTATGCTTAACATAAAACACACCACTCATCATCTCTCTTACTCCTGAATGGTTCTTCAAAATGTTTATTTTAGGTAGAGAAAGCTTCTTAAATATTTCTGGAACTAACCATTTAAACAAAGAGTATACACAATACACTTTGGAATGAATATTACAGACATAGAATCGTCATTACAACAAGAAGGCAAGCTCAAAGTAAAAGCTGACCTTTTTTTTTTTTTCTTTTTTTTTTTTAACCCAACACTAAAGCTGAGAAGTAAACTATCAGGAGATAAAGAGCAATCAAGATAAAAAGATCAAAATGGCTTACTCAGTAGATTTCTAAAAGCCTTTCTCTATTATACTTGCCCCATAACTTTGAACCGGACTGAATAGATTTAATCCCTGTGTGAATCTTATTTATCTGAGGATATTTTGTGATTAAACACTCTACTTGCTTTTAGAATATCTGCCTTTGATTAAAAATAAAACAACCTCTTTGATTGTTTAGCATATACCAAGTAGTTTTTGTCTCCTTTGCTGATTAGTCTAAAGCTTGTATAGCTTTATATTTTAAAAGTACTCCCTTGTTTCACTTTTAGCTGGTTTGAAGTAAACTCTGCAGCTGGTTTGCTAAATAACCTTGGGGAAGTCACATAATCTACTTGTGTGATTCCATTTCTTTCAACTATTTAAAGAGGGAAAAATAACCCATGTGTCTCAGAGAGAATATACTGGCTCTATAAAATATTAAGATTTACGTGATGGAAGATATTTAATATATTTACCTCTTTTATAAAACAAAAGTACAGGTTTCCCTCGCTATCCAGAAGTAGAATGCTCCTATGAAATCTTTTGTAAACTGAAATGGCATAAAGCAAAGATGCTCACACTGTTCAAAGCTATGGACCCTTGATGCTGGGTGTAGTTCCCGAGGAAGGAGCTTGGCGGCGCCATTCTCACTGCTTGGGGTGCATGTTACCTCTGTAATGTGTGGCTGCAAACTAAACACAGTGCTATTTCTGCTTTTCTTCCTTTTTCGCAAAAGTGAAAATCCTCTTCAGATGTCTTTCAGGTAGTGAAAACAGGTACTGATGTCGGTCTTTTGTTAAAGTGAAGTGGTGTAATGCAAACTTTCAAAAATGGGATACTTGCATAATCTTATTTAGCAATCACTTAAATCCCCCATCAAATTTAAGAAAAAAATATCTTACCCATCATTAATAATCTTGATACATACTTTGGGCTCTTGGGGGAAAGGGCTCATCTGTTACGTAATTATTGACACACACACACACACACACACACACACACACACGCACACCCAAGAAAAACCTTCCCACCTAAATGAATAAATAAGAGTGGGATAGGTAATGTTATTTTAGTTACGAAACCAGGGAGCTGGAGTGGGAGAAAAGTAGCAAGTTAGAGTAACTCACCCATCTCAGGTTTGGTAGGAGAAAGGTTAAGGAACAGAACTTACCCCAAACCTTCTGTTTTTAGGTTGGACAAGTATTAGGAGAAGTACAAGGTAACTGTCTTCCCTCCTGTGCTATATAGGTGGTGAGTTTCAGTGATATTCATATTGAGATGAATTTATGATATTCAGTAAACTTCATAAAGCACAGTGATTTAAGAAAAAATATTTTGCTAATGAACAGAACCACCTCAGACCTAATTTTAGTCCTCTATTTACTAGCTTTTTTACCTTGGGCACCTGAACAATCCTATGCTGCTTCTTTATCTTTACATAGGCATGATAGAACCTAAATTCCTGTGCTGTGTTTTTCTTTCTTCTTGTGGATGAATGAAAATGCATTTAAGCCACAAAGCATGGGTGTCTGATAAAAGGTCACTTGAAAATATGGTTGACCTTGGAAAAACACGGGTTTGAACTGCATGGATCTACTTGTATATGGATTTTTTCTGATAAATACAGTATATAATATAGAATGTAGTGTTTAATACAACATGTAATACATATAACATACAAAATATGTGTTAATTGTTTGTATTATAAGTAACAGCAGTAGGCTATTAGTAATTAAGTTTCTGGAAGTCAAAAGTTATACACAGATTCAGATTTTCAACTGTGGGGGAGGGGAGGTAGGCACCCGAAACCCCCGCCCCCGCGTGTTCAAGGATCAACTGTAGTTGTTGTTACTCATTTGTACCGAATGAGACGTTTCTAAGTAGTTGATGCCAGTTACAATTATAAAATAATTAGATTGATTCAATAGCTTTAGACTATTAAAATTCTGCAGGATCGTTCACTCACATCATGTGAAAAAAGAGGGAGAAACAAATTCCTATGGGCTCAGAAGGATGGCAACCCATAGCTCTTCACTGTCACCCTGCCTGTTTCTGGGGGGTGGCGGGGCGCTGCTCGGTGCATGTCTCTCTACTAATTGCCCTGTGAGAAGCCCAAGGCCCAGGAATTAGAGTCTAGGTTTTAACACTTGTTTCAGTCTCAGAACCTGTCTACAGAGTGGGAAACATTGTTACTTCCAGAATATATTCTTGCAAACTAATTTCAGCAATGTTATAAGATCTATTTATAGAAAAAAAAAATCACTGAAAGTTCAACAAAATGTTTACTGAAATTGTGATGAATCATGATTTTTTTAACATTTTTCAAAATTACAATATTCTTTGATTAAAAACTGTCAAAACAGGCACTCACATTGCCTTTGATATAACGATTCTAGTTCTTGGAATTTATTTTAAGGGAGTATTCAGAAAAATGCATAAATATACCTACTGAAACATTATAAACAATAGCAGGAAGAAGCAGTTTAAATGTTCATCAGATTATGTTGTTGAAATTATTAATACATAATGTTGCATAAACATTAAGATGATTTCTTATGTGATGATATATATACACACAAATGCACATGCAGTAAAATATACAACCATTAAAAATTAGGAAAACTAATATAATCATTAAAAATAGCCACAGTATAGGGATGCCTGGGTGGCTCTGTCAGTGAAGCATCTGCCTTCGGTTCAGGTATGATCCTAGTATCCTGGGATGGAGCCTCACATTGGGCTCACCCTGAGTGGGGAGCCTGCTTCTCCATCTGCCCCTCCCCCTGCTTGTGCTCTCTCTCTCTCTCAAATAAATAAAATCTTTAAAAAAATCCGATCCACAGTATATTTTAAGACAAAAAATGGATAATGAAACAGCATGAATAGTATAATCCCTATTTATTATATATATCCATATGTCTATGTCTATATATCAAAAATTTGTACTTACTAATATAAGTTTATTATAGATTTCTCAGGGTGATGAATTTATAGGTTTTCTTAAGTTTTTAAATAGTTCTCTTTTTTATTGAGCGTATGTGATTTTATACTTGGTAAAATAAAAACAAAATAAAATGACTACTTGTAAATCATGCAGTGCTTATACTATTTAAAACTGACCAACACTTACAATTTTAAAAAATCAAAAACTTGAGATAATAGGATTTTAAAACTGGAGATAATAGTCCACATTCTTTATTTTTGTGCTAAAGAAACTGAAACCCAGAGAGGTAAAATAACCTCCCAAGTTATGCAGCGTATTATTGCTACGTACCCAATGTGTGCCAGTCCTGTGTTTCTGTAATGCTTTTGTTTGCTTTCTTCATTCCAAACAATTAGGGAGATGTTACACATGCTTCCGTTATTTATGGCATTTAAGATTCCACCATGGTTTTGTGCAACACCACCTTCTGAGTCAAAGATCTGGCCTATGCCAAATCTAGAGATAGGCTTTTAGATAGTGTGTTCTCTTACCTCCTCCCCTACTCCTTACTCATTGTCTGTTTGGTTTTATTCTTTAACGTATGTTGAAATAATGCCAAGATAATGTGATCAGTGAGGTTGCGGTAGTGCAGTCTTCATTTTGATTTATGGGGAAACCCGGGCCCTCTCCCAGTGAGCCTGAATGCCTGCCACTGGCTGGGACTTCAAAATGGTAAAGAGCTCCCTGCGGTTTCACAGCCCTAGGTAAAGTGGAGCATCCACATTCCATCCATTCCTCTGGAGGAGGGAACTTGTCAAGCCTGCCTTACAGAGCATAGCTGTGGACACCCCTGAGAAGATTCCCACAGTCCAGGACCTTATCAGTCCAGAAACCTCTGCTAGGATTTCACCCCAGGAGCCCACCTCCACACCTGCGCCTCCTACCCAGTCTCCTTCCCTTCCGTGGATCAGATGGAAACTCAGGGAACTTCGTGACCATGTTTCTCATAGTTACTCAAGTAAACAAGTACCTCCCACCCCGTTTCTCAATATTTCAGCTGTGTCAAACTTCCAGAAATTCGAAATCCAGAAAATGGCAGTGCAATCAGAATTGTGGCAAAAAGTCTGATTTCCTAGAACTCTTAAAGAACTCCTTGAGATTTTATAAATACAGCCACTGACTCACACTAGGATGGAAGTAGATAGAATTTTAAATAATTTGGCAGCTAAGATCAATTTAATTTTTCCTTGAGAAAATATACAAACGGGCAAATGTTCCCATCAAGTTTATTTAAAATGCACAGATGAGCACATCCCAATGTTCCACTGACTGTGAAAAAATATAAAACTTTTTGAACAAACTCGATTCCTTAGTTCAATGACTTACATGGTTGCAATATTAAATAATTTTACATGAACAAAACATAGTTTGGGTACACAAAGATGGGTAGTGTAAGTAGGTAACTTCGCTGTTCTTAACAATGACCCCAAAATGTTTGTAAAAGAATAAAGCTGTGAAATAATTATAGTTTCTGAATCTTTCACCAAATACGAAGAATTCCAGGCTGAAAGAACCACTTTGGTCTTGTATTTTTTTCTTTTTCCTTGAAGATATATGTACTTGTCTTGGGTTTGCTAGTTATTAAAAATGATGGGAAGCTGTATTATGGCCTTAAAAAGGAAATTAATGATATGTAATATATAGTTCTAAGTAACAAGTTCCAAGACTCGCAGACCCCTGTGCTTTCTCTCAGTCTCCACTGCTAGTTTAAGGGCCCAAGAAGGCTGAATTTCGAGCTGAACGTGTTCCTAATAGGAACCATAGAGATAAATCATCTTTGAAAGATTTTGCTTTCTGCCTTTTAGATGTTCATGATGGTAGTCAGGGTGTAACTGATAATCACCTCCTCGAATTATAAAATCAAGTTGGACAATTATTGAGTGAAGTAATAGCTGCACAGACTTGTTTATTTCTAAGATAATACAACTTGTAGAACCTGACATAATCATAATCATCATTTTAAAGGAACAGAAACACAAATCACAAGCCTGCCTTTCATAAATAAATGGTAGAAATTATTTTGCAATCTCCTTATGCATCATGTATTAATCAACAAACCAACAATTAAGAACATAGACTAATATTTTGCTCTCCTAATGGTGGAAGTTACAGAGCATGGTTCTATACGTAATTTTGTATTAAATGCTGTTTCTAAGAATATTATAGTTTCATACAAAGTGATAAGAAATGAGCCTATGACATATACAACTTCAGGTTAGTTTGGATATCAGGTTCCAAAGCTTTAGTTGTCAAACCCCTGAGGACAGTGAGAGGAGAGGAGAGGTCGTGAGCCTCCCAGCACAGAAACCAGAGAGCCAGCTACAGAGTAGGACCAAGGTGACGATAGGAGAAATGTGGATCTCAAGGGAGCCCCAGCTTTTTTACTGCTTCAAGCAACCATTATCTGGCGTCTGTGTCCACAGAGAGTGACTGCACCAGGAAGCGAACCAATCACTCCCCTGATTGCCAGACCAAAGGGTCCGGTTGTACTTAGAGTTGTATGAGATACTACTCGCTTCTTGAAATTCTCTCTCCTCCCTTGGATCTTGTATGCTGTATCTTGGTTTATAGTTTCTTTGTTCCTCCTGGGCTCTTTTTCCCCTGTCAGACAGTGAAGTGTTACTGTTCTCTTGAGTTACTTCCTCAGCCAACTTCTGTTCTTGAATTTTCTCTTGCTGAATAGTCACATCCAGTCTCACAGCTCCAATCGGAGGTTTTCTCTGGAATCCAGAGGCTGGTTACTGCCAAACAACAACCCCTAGTCCATCACTCCTGACCTCTTCTCACACGTCCTGTTTTCTGCCTTACATCTCCGTGGTATCTCCTACGGGAACTTCATGTTCTACTTGTCCAGAATTTAATGCAACATTTTGTATGTACTGTTGTGTTTTCTATCTTATTTTTGGTTCCAACGAGTACCCTGCAATCCAGGCAGGAAAACCGGGAGATGACTTCTCCTTATTTAGTCATCTCCAAATAATGACCCAGACCTGCTGATTACATGTTTATACATATGTTCCCTTTTCCCAATCACTGTTGCCATTCCCCTGAAAATCATACATTCTTTTTCCTGGATCACTGCAGCAACCTTCTAGCCCCAAATTTCCCCTTCTCAAATACATCCTCCTCAGAGCTGCCAAAGTGATTTATATAAAACACAAATACAAACATACTGTACCTCTGCTTCAGCTCATCAAAAGCCTCCCATTAAGAAAGGGATATAGTTAAAGTTTTTGGCACACTATCCAAGGCCTCTCCCTAATCTTACCTTTTCCTAGATCCCCAGCCTCATCCCTCCCCACTCCCCATTCTGCTTCCAATCCCTGTTTTCCTTCTTTGCTGATCTATTTCCTTGCCCCTGCCTCCAGCCTTTTATCTTTTAGAAAGTTCCCACTTGTCTTTTAAGTTCAAGAAAGGTCTTACTTCTTCTTGGCAACTTCTGATCTATCCCCCACTTCCTTCCCAGCAGGGATTGATACTCTTAGCAATCAATAAAATTTACTACTGTCCGTCACTTTATTAAAGTAAACATCTTCACTTTTTGACTTCCAGTTCATGCCTACCAAAACTGACTTTTACTGGTCCATCCCACTGAAGCTAGTAGGAAAAGCCAATCAATCAACAATTTTGAGACTTTGAAAATAGAGTTTCTGAGGCATCGGACTGTGTCGGCGCCTTCACCGTATGTTTGGAGCACATGTGAGCACCAGTTTAGTTTCTTCCTCATTATGTGTCTTAGCAAGTTGTTTGACCTCTCTCTGTCTTGCATTCTGTATCTATAAAATGGGTATAACAATGTCATCTATCTCAAAGTTTGTATGATGTGTAAACACATGGAAACTGCTTGGCACAACTTCTAGTCCATCATCATCATCATCATTATTACTGTTATTATGAAGGGTTGACGTACATAGTAAATGTGTCAGTATAGGTATGCAAGTTTTCCTGTAAGCAACAAATAAATCTTTTCTTGAACACTTGACCCTGATGGAGATAAAATGGATTTGTTTGAAAGCTAGATATAAATTTTTCACTTACTAAGTTAGGATTCCTTCTAAAGAATGGCAATATAATAGTTTTGGACTATAATACAATAATATAGATAAATATATTAGATGTTCCAAGTATCTTATTTAGGCACAAGGAAATCCTCCCATTTAAAATATGTATTTTCTTGCCCATCTTAAATAATTTTATTTTGAAGATAATGTAATAACAACTCTGAAATAACATTTTTATACATAGTTTGTGGAAGTTTCTTGGCCTTTACACTGCGTTCCTGATTCATAAAATTAAACCTGTATGTTGTTGTTCTTGCTAAGAAAAGTATTTTTCCCTAAATTTAAAAAAAAAAAAAAAAAAGCACTTACGTTGTCCCAGAAATACAAATCATTGAATGAATTGGGGTATTATATAATTATTTTGTTTTCGTAGAAAATAAAAAACAGAAACAAGAACTTAATTACATAATGAAAGGGATATTTTAATCAAAAGCGTACTACCAAGTGTCAGTCTATGGATAATTGTTAAATTGGAAAAGTTGTCTTTCTTTTCTTTTCCTAAATGAGTATTTCAACTAATAGAGGCAGAGTGCCAGCATATTATCCCTTTGTCACCTCAACTGGACCCATCTCCCGTAGGCTGATCCCTTTCCTTAAGATCTTTTCCTTCCCATATTGTCCAGCATGCATGTCTGATCAATGCTTATTCTCTCCATGACTTTTCTGCATTTTGACTAGATAATGTAAAATAACTTCTGAGTCAATATCTTAAACCTCAAAAGTAACATACAGATTTTATAGCACAGGTTTTTGAACACATAATGAAATGACAATGGTATATTTCAATGGGTTGGGAAGGTCATGTTTTGGAAAGGTGAGCTCTCTGGCATCTTAAATTTGAGTATATCTAGAGGTGACAATTCAACTCCCTCGTCCCCTCAAGATAATATTATTTCTGTTAACACAAAATGTGTTATTCTTTATAATAAAAAAGGATTAAAATTCTTCCACATCTTACTAAAAAATCTTAAGTACTAATTTATATGAGTAACTTCTAATTTTATAGAGAAATATTTCTAGAAACTATGGAATCAGATGGATGGCCACAACATAGAGAATTTGTACTGCTATTCCAACATGCTTCCGTCATTGCTAAGATGGTAGGGTGGTGAGAAGTGAAGTAATTTTGAAAGTAAGAGAATAATAAAGGAGTAAAATATTAGCCAATAATAAATAGCCATGATTGTCTTAAAAGTGCCTACTGGCCATACAAATACTATTTTAAGATTTATTAACATTGTAAAAAAAAAAAAAGGTTTTGGGGGTTACTCACACTTTTTGTAATGAAAACTGTTATTTTCTCAAAAGCTTGGGATGGAACATGGCAGATGTTTACAAAAAATGAAGTCACCTTCCTGGAGAATGGTAGTACCAGGTATTTTCCCAGTTTTACAAGGAATCATGGCAAATCTCAAAGTGTGGGAAATCTATCATCTAGATGTTTTATTTACACTGGCAATGCCCCATTTACTTCTGAGGCATCTGGGAATAGTATAATTATTTGTATGACCAAAATTGCAACTAATGAGAGTCTTCTATTTTAATAAAATACATTAAGAAAATGTAACTTTATCATATATCTACTTTTTAAGAATTTGTAAAATGGTTTCATAAGAGTTTGCCAATAATTAGATTAATACTAAGATTTTAAATTTTGAAGGTGTGTTCCATCCATTTCAAAAGTAATGAGAGGAATTAATAATGAACCTTTAAATCTCTATACTAATACATCTTATTTTGTTTTTAATCCTTTAACCATGCACTGACCTCTGTCCTCGAATATGTGTTTTGACTGTTAATGTGACAACCTATTTTAGTCCAGGAATTCTCAAATATATTTCATATAGCCAAATCTTGTCTTATAAGTACTCAAATGTTAAATGTTAGAAACTTTAATTTTTAGAAATTATAATTTCTAAAATTTCTAATTATTTAGAATTATTAGAAAACCATTCAGTCCTAAATCATTTCAAGGAATTTAGGATATCTAACACTAATATGGGAATAGAATGTATGGGAGTCCCAGGAACTGGCCTCCAGTAGGGAGGGACTCTGGCTAAGGCGTGTTCTAACCAATTTTTTACTTGAGGGAGCCATAGTTTATGTTGATTACATTAGTCTCCTGACCAGTATTGATGCTACACCCTATAACCCCTTGAGCACCTCCAGTCCTTAACCCTACCATCTCTACACTATCCCTCCTGGCCTACTTTTGTTTTGTTTTATCATTCTTTTTTTTTTTTTTTTTTAAGATTTTATTTATTTCTTTGACAGAGATAGAGACAGCCAGCGAGAGAGGGAACACAAGCAGGGGGACTGGGAGAGGAAGAAGCAGGCTCATACCGGAGGAGCCTGATGTGGGGCTCGATCCCATAACGCCGGGATCACACCCTGAGCCGAAGGCAGATGCTTAACTGCTGTGCCACCCAGGCGCCCCTATTTTATCATTCTTATTTAGCCTAATTACATCCTGTTGGTCAGTCATTCTGATCATTCTGCATGCTCTTTCACTTGATTATCTTTCTTCATCATATTTGCTTAAGACACCTAACCCTGTGATATCCACCACTTTCTACATTTTGGCTAATAAATCTCAACACTTCCAGATGCTCAGGTCTGACTCAGCTGTTTACCTCATATCTCATATTCATTTGATAAGCAAATCCCATCAGTTCCACTTACAAAATATGTCCAGAATCCAAATCATTTCCCTGCACCTTCAATACTGCGTCTCTTCGCCAAGTGAACTTCATCTTGTTCCTGAAATCTCCTAACAGCAATTTCAGGTTGACCACTCCTCCCTTTCATGCCCCAGTCAATTCTCAATATAAAAACCAGAGTAATCCTTTTAAAAATGTAATGTAGATTATGTCTCCCCTCTGCGTCAAACGCTACAGCTTCTTTTATTACTGGAGTAGAAGGCTGCCCTTCCTGCCTCATCATCTGTCAGGTCCCATCTCCCATTCTGTATTCTCCTGTGCTCCTCTGCATGCGGCCGGCCTCCTCCTGGTCCTCAGGTCTCCTTGGCTGTTCCCAGATCAGCCTAGAAGTGCTCCCTGGTGCTTCAGGGCCTTTGAACTCATTCTCTTGGCCTAGAATGCTGTTTCCCTGGGAGGTTAGGTTGGACTGAGGATAGAGAATGGCTTGTTTACTCACCTCCTTCAGGTCTTTCATTGTCTTTAATTATCACCTTCTCAGGAAATCAATACTGACCACAGGATTTAAATTTTAACATCTCCATAACCTACCCTTTCTTGATTTTTTTTCCCCTCTATTTCATTTATTATCTACCACAATGCAATCTGTTTATTTATTCTGTTTGTTGTCTTTTTCCCTTCCAAAAGCTCCATTAAGTCATTTGTCTATTTTATTCACGGTTGATTTATTTTTAGTCACTAGAGCAGTGCTTGAATATAGGTTTTGCTTAACATACACTTGTTACATAAATTATGGCTCTTCTACAGTGATTAGGCTTCTTTTTTTTTAAACTTATTTTTTCAGGAAAAAAAAAAACCAGTCAGTTTTTAACCATCATAATTAGTAAGTGTTTAGCCTCTGGAATCTGTGTTCAGTTTTTGGCTTCACTTATTACCAGCTGCATGACCATAGAGAAAATAACAATATCCACTTCACAGAGTGGTTGTAATACATTAATGGCGATCCGGCACGTAGAGTGTTTTCCAGAGTTCCCGGCCAGAGTAAGCACTGGTTGTGGTTATCCAATGCTTTTATTAAAATGGGTTAGGTGGGCAGGTAGGTGCAACTGTATATCCTGTGTGCTGTATCTCATGAAATCTGCTTACCATTGTGTTAGATGTAAAGTGCTATTGCATCTGCGAACTCCAGAAAGATCTGGACTCCTCCAGACTTCCAGACTGAAGACAGGTATGGGAGGGTTAGTGTTTTCTCTGGAGTTGTCTCATGTCACGTGTATACTGGGGATATCTTAATTTATTCTGCAGTGACTCACACTCACCAGTATTTATTGGAAATGTAAATAAACCTATAAATTATGGTGAAAACGATTAGGGAACCATAAGAAAAATTTAAAAGAACAAGAAATCGTCTCTGACACCCAGGCCAATGCAGACACAACAATGAGTCCCACAGGGCATTCCAGGCTCTCGGGATCCCCGAAAGTCCCCAGGGTTTGCCTTTTCCATCTGGGTGTGGGCCTGTGACTCAGGCTGAATCACTACCACATAACCAGTCCAGCTGTTTCCATTTTCAGAGCTGGGAGTGCTTCCTTGGCCTCCAGGTTGTCAAAGGTAGTCATTTGCAGTGCTTTTAAAACTGTTGAAGTGACTTCTGTCTTAGAAAAGCAAAAAATAAATTCTGCCCTGTTTTTAGACTTATGAACCCACCTGGGAGCCCAGTCCTAAATTACAAAAAGGAAAAAGTTACTCCAGCTCTCCATTTAGAGGAGACTCTTTTGCTTTAACAGCACATTCTAACATGGGAGAAAAAGAAAAGAGAAACATCAAACGCTGTAAGAAAGCAACTTCAAAAAAAGTCATTGGTCACAATTTAGGACTTTAGGGACAAAAGGAACCAGAATTCATCTAACAGAGTTGTAGAGGATTGTTAGTAAATATATTTACATGAAAATACATTTATTTTGGAAAAACACTTTATTACTGTTTGCAGAAGATTTTGTAAGGTAGTTTGTGGTAAAGTATTTAAAGCTAAAAGTGCTAGAGATGAGTTAGATCAGCCTCTGGCTTATTTCCCAGAAAATATAATATTCTGTAAAGGAAAGCATTATAATCAGTTTCTTATGCTACTCATTCAGGTGTCTCATGTTTTACTGAAATTTAAACCAGATCTTCAAAGAGAAACCTACTTAAAATGTAAAGCAGTAAGACCAGATACCAATAGGAGGTGAATGGTTTTTCTGTGTATGAGAATTTTAGATGCATGAAATTTGTAACTTTCATAGAATTAGTAGAAATAAACTATAACATAATATTGATAGATTTATAAAATTAGTACATACTTATTAAGGGAAAGGGGGCTCAATTTCACTCTAGATAACATAATCAGATAATCCTGTTCTGATTTAAAAGCTAAACCAGATTAAGGAAATGCTCATCACTGAGCTAGGCACAGACCCGTGCTTGGTAGATGTTGTATGAATAAATGAAGAAAATCAGCTGTTAACCAAGCTGAGAATGAGATAAGTAAAGAAGATTGAGAGGCTTAAAAAAAAAAAAAAAAAAGCAGCCTGAAATGAATTGCGCATGTAGTTAGTTAGGCCCATATTAAAGATAGTCAAATGATATATAATGGGATCCAGTTATTTTTGTTTTTATTAAATTTTTTTTCAACATCCAGGACCAGTTTATTTTCCTTTTTTCTCTCTTGGGAAGTCCAATGGGAGAAAACCACAAAACGCCAGAAGGCCTCCAGTTGGGGTAGGGCACGATGGCTCTGGACTAGGTGGGTGGTCATTCCTGCCCGACGTTGTGGCTGATATTGGCGGTCCCACCTTTGTATCTGACTTTGGCGCTGTTCTATCAGCTCTGGGTTCTGCTGTTTCATCTGAGAGAACTAACTGCTAGCTCTCCTGGATGAGACTGGCCAGGTCTTGTCAGCAAGGGGCTGGTGCCAGAGTCCCCAACGGGTTTGGGGCTTCCCGAAGTCATTTTGGACAGGAGCTGTTGAACTTGGAGATTGCCTGTGAGGTTTGGTGCCCTACTCAGGAAGCGCGGGTTGTGCAGCACGCCGGCGAAGTCCAAGCTACCGACACCTCCCGTGGGGTTTGGCACCTATCCCAGCTTCTTTCTCTGTCTTTGGGATTCGGCTTGCACGTCAAATGCCGGGATCCAGCTTGGAGGCCCTGTCGCAGGAAGCCCCGGCCACGGTGTACTGGTCCGCCAAAGAAAGCGCTGCGAGCACCTGCTGTCTGCCTCACTGTGGGTGAGGGGCAGGTCTGTGCAGGCGGTGGCCGGGGTCCTGCCCCGCGCCGGTAGTGCCGGGTTCGCACAGGGCCGCAGCCTTGCTACAGAACTAGAGGCGTTGGCCCCATTGAGCGCGATGGCTTTCCCATAGAAGTGCACCCAGCTATCATCTGCTCATTTCTCCCTTCAGTTTTGAGGCGTTCAGCCTCAGCTCAGTCTTCTGAAGGTGTTTTTCAGCTTCTGTGGCTTCTCCTAGCCGGCTTCCGGGCTGCTTCAGATAATTCCAGAAGAGCCTGAGGGAGTGTGAAGTCACTGTCCTCCATCTCACACGGAAAGCAATCTCAGGCACTGGGTTGGAATACACAGGAGGTTCAGGAATGTATATTCTTGTGCTTTTGAAGTTATTTGTAAAAGATACATAATTTAAGTAGCCGAGATGAGCTCATTGCTAAGAGAATTAAGATAATGTACCCTGGAAAACTGATTATTATTTCTTATTTTGTGTCTTTGCTCTATAGCGTAGGTAGGTTCTTAAGATGGATTTTGTACCAGCAGGATACATTTGCAGTGATTTTCACAGTGACTGAGGGACACCACCAGCATTTGGCAGCTAACAGCCAGGGATGATAACCATACGGCAGTATAAGAACTGTTTGGCACAAGGACAGATCTCTCATAACTTTGAAATATCTTGCTTATCATAACTTTGAATTATAATTGAAATATTTATAATTATCTGAACCTAGAATCATTGTTTTTTTATATATAAACACGAAAGTATTCGGGGCATGTTTTTAATTCTACCAGATTTTCTAAGAATACAACTGCAGTATAAATGGAAGTGTTAAGTTTATGTGTTTATTTATTTGTATTTATTACCAAGGCTGTAATCCCAAAATACAGTGAGAATTCTACTATCCTTCTATTTAAGGTCCAGAGTAGAATTAGCCCTAGTGACCTTTTTCCTGATGTTGTTCCTTAGAGCATCCTTCCCTATTAACAAGGGGTGAGGAATATTGACCTGAGTAAAAGAATATTTTTCAGTAAGGTTTAGAGAAGAGCTGCTATAAACTGGCCACCCCAGGCATCCTTTCCCCTGGTGTTGCAAAATCTTACAAGGACAAAGGGACCTCCCAAGAAGAGGTAATCACAAGCTCATCCTCACCATACCAGCCTAAGGGAAAAGGAAGCAATTTAGAAAGAGAGGAGAATCCAAACAGAGCGCGCTCCATACGGCAGAGCTTGTAACCCCTTAGTTCCTCCCTGGGAAAACTCTTCCAGCACAACGGCCTACTTTGTCCCTCTATCAATACCGAGAAAGAGAGGCTTAGCGCAACTCCTATGGTGTATAGCCAATACTTACAATAATTCACTAGAGCTATTTTAAACTATTTTAAAAATCACAGGCTGCCTTAACCTGTGGGCTATAATTTGATGACCTCTATTCTCCAGCACAATAATCTTCCATACGGTGATTTATTTATTAATTTTTTTAAATGTAGAAGTAATAGAAGATTTGAGAAGCAAAATGTAGCTTTGCAAATAGAGTGGATCTGGTCTCAAACACCTGCAAATCATATTGAAGACAATAATAAAAGACAATAAAATAAGATAATCATGAAAGGAGAAGAAATGTCCTTTATTACGTATGTAATATATACTTGTAGAATATATTCAAAATTATAAAGGAGAAATTTAGAATTATGGAAACAATTTCCTTCAGAGCAAAACACTGTTAAAGTCTATTTAGCAAGATATTTTTGTATATGTACAAATGTGACCTTATGTACAACTTTATATTCTAATTTTCCCACCCAATTTTATTTCATAAACTTTGTATGTATTATTAAATGGGCTTCCAAAAACATGATTTTAAATGGCAACCTAAAATTCTAACATAAGGCTGTGTCACATTTTATTAGATCTTGTTATCTTGACGGACCAGTGGAAAATGCAATAAGGATAAGTGAAAGTTCAGAGAATGAATAATGATTACTCAGTTTAGCACGTTAAACCTAAAAAAAGAGTGGCTGCAGGCGTACCTAATTATAGCTTTGAAAAGATGAATAAGGGCATCATTTGAAGAAGCACTTCGAGGGAGGGTGGGTACGTTTATATTTGAAGGGGAGACACCTAGGTATATTTTTTCATTGTAAAGTTAATGGATATTTAGAAAAGCATCTTAAAAAATAGCCATAAGGAGTTTGAAAAGTCTCAATTCTTCCCCATATGCTCCTGAAATACAAATAGAGGTTCCACACATCTAGACAAAGGAGAGCATGTTGATACCTACTGTCATCATAATTCAAGACAGTAAGGACTTACTGAGCTGCTGCAAAGATGTTCCTTGTACATTGCCTGCATGAAAAAAAAACAAAAATAAATAGTGTGAATAGGATGGTTCCTCCTGCTTGAAAGTAACAAAAATCTTTATAGCAATGTTATGGCAGAGATGATATGTCAAATACAAAAGCACCAAAATGAATTTTGTAGTTGTGTTGGCCTCTTGCAAAAAATTGTACCATTTCCAATTCTGATTTTCCCTCACTTATTGTTATGAGTAGAAAATATCACACCAACATTTCTTATTATTAGAAAAGTAATGTATTGTCTTCCGATATAGAGATGAAAGAAAACAGAGTAGATCAGTGAAAATTTAATCATTTTTAAATTGTCTAAATTCCAAAAATATTGGAAGCTTTCTTTAAATTTCCTAAATTTGTTAAGGGACTGTGTGTGTTTGTGTGCATGTGTATGTGTGTATCATTTGTTACTAAATGTAAAGCTATTCTTGGAATTTCTTCTGTGAGAATTGCCTTATGGAAACATATTTTAATAAAAGATCCGTCAGTAACTATGTAAAGCTAACACTCTACAGTGGTGTTCAAGGTACAATTATGAATACTTTTATAAAAGAATGTCATTTCATTTATAAAAACAGCAAATTTTTAGGTCAGATGTAACTTTAGTCACAACTTGGTTAGAGTCTACCCACAGAACACA
This sequence comes from Ursus arctos, assembly GCF_023065955.2. Classification (NCBI taxonomy): domain Eukaryota; kingdom Metazoa; phylum Chordata; class Mammalia; order Carnivora; family Ursidae; genus Ursus; species Ursus arctos. The sequence continues at coordinate 26,023,419 of NW_026622985.1, read as the reverse complement.
AGAGCAAACTGCCCTAGCTTGAAAAGAGACAATCTTGAATAGAGACAGTCTCAAAAAAATTATAAAAATAGCCAAAGTGAATATGACCAAACTATTTTTTTTTGCATATATAGATCTTAAAATTACCTTTTTTATTATATCTTTTTTTTTTCAAAAGATTACTGATAACTGATTGGAAGCCTTTTAAAATGGAAAGTGCCTCTCAAATGGTAAATTATTACAAAACAGCTGTTTAAAGAATAGAATGAATGGCAAACAGGAGGTGACTCATGTAATATGAAATGGACATTTATAATTTCCCTTTAAGTACTATGTGCCTCTCTTGACTCAGGGTGCATTTCTATCTTGTATGTGCCTTATAGAACAAGGCAATAGAATATGGCAAAGGTGAAGGGATGTACATGTTGATATGTATTGATTGTGTGACCATGTTATATGAGATTGTACTGCCCATCTTGTTGGAGTCTCTTTATCCCTTGCTCACTTTGACGAAGCTGGGGACTATGTTGAGAAATCCCACATGATGAGAATTTATGGGGGCCTTCTAGGACTGAGGACAGCCTTCAGGGACAACCTGTAAGAAACTGAAGCCCGTGTCCTACAATCACAAGATGCTGAATTCTCCCAACAACCTGAGTTAATTTGGAAGTGAATCCTTCCCTTATAGAGTCTAGGATGAGACATCAGCTCTGCCAGAAACTAGGATTGCAGCCTTGTGAAACCCTAAGCAGAAGACCCAGTTAAGCCATGCCTGACTCCTCCCATAGAAACTATAAGATAATAAATGTGTCCTCAACCCTTAAGTTTGTGGTAATATTATTCTCAGCAATAGATAATATACTTACGTAGAAAAAAACATGGTTGATGTGTCAAGATTTCTAAAGTTGTTGTGAAAAGAATATTGATAATTATTTTTTTTAAATGTGCTCAAAGCATTCTTCTCCTGAGGATTAAATGTTTGTAAAGTAGGCAATTGAAAAGAAGTGGGTCTTTAAATCGACAGAAGGAAATGGTCATAGGACATGTTAAATCTTGATGTAAGAGTTGCATGCTCTTCGTTTCTTTGTTTTTGTTTTTGCTTGTTTTTTAATTATTTTATTTTATTATTATTTTTTTTTTAATGAGAGCTGAAAAATGAGTAGTGATTTAGTGACATGGAGAACATCGCTCACGTGTTTTGGTGAGGTGATTGGAAGGGTAGCCTGACTATAGGTAGCAATTTGAAAAGAGAGATGAAGAATAGAAAAAGAGAGTAATGGGTATATTTAAAAATTGCCATAACAGGAAAGAGGATGATGAAGAGATACTACTGGGGATGTGGTTTTAGAATGAAGGTTGCTGTTATTTTTTTTTAAGGTGGAGAGAATTGAACACATTTAAACATTTACTTCAAGAGCGATTGAAAGAGAGAAGAAATATCGATAATGTAAAGCTCATTAAAGGCTGAAGGAAAGAATCCAGTGTACAGTTGGATATAATAACAGCGGGTGAAGGAGGGACATCACATCTGGTTTAACCAGACTGAAGAAAGAGTTCGAGGTAAGTTTCTAGCCTTTTCTGTGAAATGGGCATCCAGATATCTGCTATGACTGAGGGGAAATGGGTTGGGGGGGTGTTGGTGTGGGCAGTGGGGTAGTTTACACATTTGAGAAGAAAATCTTTGCAAGAAAGTACTGAGACAAGAGGAACCATGAGTTTATCAGTAAAACTTCCTCAGATTGCTGGGGAGTACAAAGAGCCCAACTGCATTAGTATCTGCATCTTTAATTTAACATCCTTCCTCCCTGCCATGACTTTCTGCAGCAATGCCTAGCTACTTTGGGTTTAGTCCTGGAGAAAACAGGTAATCAGGTTAATCCAAGGTTGAAGTTTTGCCAGATGGTTGAAGAATAAAAAGAGAGGTGTAGGAGTTTAGTTTATTGGCAATAGTGTCATTGAAAAGGGGAAATCTTAGAATCAAAGCAGGATAAAGAAGGAAGTAAAGACAGAAGAAGGCTGACGAATGGGAAGAAAGTCAAAAGGTGAGTAATCTAAAAGTCTTGATGAGCTATATAGCAGGGGTTGTAGATTTCAACCCACAGTTGGTCTGGTCCTGTTTTTGTACAGCCTGAAGCTTTAAAAAGTATTTTACATTGTTAAATGGTCGAAAAAAAATCAAAGGTATATAATACTTTGAGACATGTAAAAATTGTAAGAAATTCAAGCTTCGGTGTCCATAAAAAAAGTTTTATGTTTTGAATACAGCCGTGCCCATTTGTTTACATATTGTCTACAGCTGTTTTTGCACTTTGATGGCAGAATTGAGTGGTTGTGACAAAGAGTGTATGCATACAAAATCTGAAATACTTGTTGTCTGGTCCCTGAGATAGAAATAGAAGGATTAGAAGGATTAGAAATCAAAGGAGTGAGAAATTAAACTTGTGGCAGATGAGTTTTGCTCAGAGGTTGGCTGCAGAATTAACACTTTTCAAAACAGAGCAAATTTATAGTAAAAATGTCCAAATTGTAACCATGAGATTGAAACCTAAAAAGAAGCTCGTTGATGATTAGAAGGTCAAGGAATTGAAAGTGTTGTTGGGCAAATCTGTTATTTGAATACTGAAATATCTAGAATTCATGATATAGGTGCCATAGTCTTTGATGAAAAATTGGAAGTAATTAAGAGGTGGTAGGCAGAGAGTGGTTAGTTCAAAAGGTTTAAGCTCCACAATTACAGAGCTTTTTAAAAGGAGAATGAGTACTTGCCTTTGAGAAAGATGGGTATTGAACATGATGCAGTCTGTGGCTCCTGTCTCCCCTCTTGTAGACCAGAGTGGTGGGAAACCCACAGTATCCTGTTGTGGGGAGGAGAAGATGAACTTGGAAGCCCTGTTCTCAACAAAACAAGGTCTTGGTCACTGCTAAAAGGAACAAAAGTTTATTTTTAGGCAAAATTTTCATTATATCAGGGGTGTATATTAGTGCCAAAAATAATTTTAAGTGATCATCTTACTTATATTCAGCACACAGCATGATGATTTAAGATGTTTTTCTTCAAATTTCCTCTAGACTAGGTTTATCTTGAATTGAGTATATCCTAAAAAAAAATTGTAAGTTCAAAAATGTATACCTAGTATTTTAATTATTGTTTCAAGTGCTTTAGTAAGGTATAATTGACAATAAAATAGACATACTTAAGATGTACACTTTGATAACTTTTGACACATGTACACATATACTCGTGAAACCATCACTATAAATCCAGATGGTGAATACATCCGTCATCCCTGAAAGTCTTCATGTTTAAACATCCATTTCCGCTAATAATAAAACTTTACCTAATTTTTAACTTGAAGTATCTGGTATATTTCCTTTCATTCATTTATTCTTTTATTCTTCAATAATGAGTAAATGAGTACATTGAGATGAATGCGTTGAGATGAGTATATACGTTCAGGTTTTTAACAGTAATGCCCCATAAGCTAGAGTATACACATTATCAAAAACAAATATCATTATCCCAACATGTGAGTAATAGATATTTTTTAATCTCCTGATAAATAAAGAAACAAGTCCCTCAAATAAATGAAATTACTCTAAGGCACAGGTTTTATAAAATATTTTGCTCTGCAAATTTAATTTTTCAGCCTAGTTTTCAAAAGCATTTTATACTCCTTTAAATTCTGACCTTGTCCCAAATGTGTTAAAGAGTGTTCCTATATTGATTGTAGGATATTAGCTCTCCTTTATTCTGAGAGGCTAGGTTGTCTTTCTGCAAAGGTCATTCATTTTAATGGGAGTGGAGAGGTATTGGATTGCCTACTACCTGTATCTCTTCCACAGTGCACAAAAGGCATCCCATATCCACAGAATGCCTCAGAATATATAGAACATTAGGAATGACACAGAGCCAAGTTATTTAGATCTTGAAAAATCAGTTATCCTTTTTGTAATGTTAGTTCCAGAAGTACCTAATAAGAGATAGTTCTTATAGAACTATAGAGAAAAATATTTTAACCCATTGTTCAAATGGTAGCAATTTTTTTAAAAAATGTAATGTATTTAGAGACCTTCATGCAGTTCTTTTCATACCTCTCCAAAATTGAACTAGAACTTATTTAAATATTTTAACATGCTAATGTTAATACAAAAACAATAGAAAATTCTATAAATGTTTGTATTAAAGTTTTATGATTGTATCAGTTTCGAAATACTTATTCACTTAAGCACACTCATTGTATTTGTCTCCATTACAGATGCTAGAGAATAATGCTCAGAAAAAGGTAATTAAGGGCACTCAGCTACATAGGATTAACACAGGATTCAAAATATGGCTTTTTACCCTAAATATTATTCTAAAATTTTTTTCCATGTAAAAACATCATATCACGATATTTGTAGATGGTTGCAATATGAGAAATTAGGGTTTAACATTATGAATTATAATTATGTAGTGTTTGCTTTCTTAGTAATTACATCTTTTTAACTTTTTGACTTGCAATACAAATGTAGAGTTATTATGATGTATGACTTGGAGTTTTAAGGGAAGAGCTTTATAGGCAGAGGAAGTAGCAGGTGCAAAGGCTCTGAAATGAGAGCGTGCTTAGTCAGGCTGAGAACTATCAAAACAGTCAGTGTGGTTCCCATGGGGTGAGAGAGAGGAATGATAGATAAGGCAGAAGACATAGCAGAGGCTGGATCAAGAAGAACCTCACAGACCACTCTAAGGCGTTGACTTTTATTCTAACTGATAGGGATTAGAAAGGGATTGGTGGGAAGATACCTAGACATTTCCATTTCCTGAGATGGGGGTAGTAGGTTTACATATCGAGGGGCAAAGAACAAGTCAGAAACTGAAAGTTCTGCTTTGAACATGTTTATTAAACATCCAAGTGGACATATCTAGAAGGCAATTCAATATCCAAATCTGTTGAAGATAGTGAAGGGGTTGAGTTTTTTGATGTGAATTTGGGATCCTCAGTACACAGGTTTTATGAAAAGCCCTGGTCTTAAATGAGGTTAGTAGAGTGCGTACCAGTAAGGATTCAATGGAAGAAGTGGAACCTTTACGAGATATATGTGGATTTGTTACAGGGATTTAACTCCACACATTTGTGGAAGCTTGATAATAGGTAAGGCTGGGAGATATCTTCGTGCCCAGTGCTAGAATTTGAAGTGCGTGGGGGAGGCAGTTAGAAGAGAGGAAGAGTGTAAAATGGGGGAGGGGAGGGGAATAACAAGCTGGAACCCACAGGTAAGAACTTGAATCCAGCAAAGACAGACCGAACTCAGTGTCAGCTCTTGTTGCTTCTGACCTTCATGATGTGGGTGTCCAGGAGAAGTCAAGCCCCTTAGTTATGGAGAGTAACACATACACTTGACTTGGGAGACAAAAAAGCTGAAGGAGTTTCCCTGGAAGGTGGAGTAGTTGCAATTGCAAATAAATGACTGTATGTGTGTTACAAAACAATTGCTGGGTTTTTTTTACACCTTTCAAATCTCCCAATAGTTTCCTATTTGGCCCAGCCTAACTGGAAAGAGATAAGAAAGGTAATTCTGGGGAAGGTAGTTCAGCTTAGCCATATCCACAAATTGCAAATCCACCACAGGAAGTGAGTACAGATAGAGAGGAGATGAGGGAGTAGTTCTGAATTTTGTGGGACTCAGAAATTTAGAGGTCAAGAATATGCTCTCTTAAATGCAGAGAGCATATCTTTCTTCATTAATTCCTTCATTGGCTGTGAAGAGGATGTACTGGCTGGAGCTTGGACTCTGAGATGGAGGCCACCTATTGAGGATGGATAAGCAAGAAGATCGAAAGTGCTCAAGTTTGTTATTCATTAGTTAGTTAGTTCGTTGTACTGCCACACCAACCCTGGACATATCCCTGGACTGTGTTTATAAAAGAAGTCAGATTTGTCATATTCAAATACTCTTGTTTTGGATTTTCTACTACCTGCAACAAAACCTAATTCTAATTTATAGAGTGGATTCAAGAGAAAATGAGAGGTGAACAAATAGAGTATAGACAACATTTTGACAGAATTACCTATAAATTGGAACTCAGAAATGGGTCTCTAGCTGGAGGATAAGTGAGGGTAGGGAGAGATTTATTTTTATGTTGGGAAATGTTACTGCATTTTTTATGATCTTGGAGATTATCCAGTAGAGAGGAATTACTTAATCCTGTGGAAAAGAATTAAATTGATGCAAGGAATTAGGAACTGAATAATAGAAATAACAAAATTCTAGGAGAAACATTTAGCTTACTTGCTTATTCAGAATGGGGAAACTTATATTTGCATTGTTCTCTTATTATATAGATACTAATATTGTTGTAGTTAAAAACAGCATTCTGGGAATTAAGCAAATTAGCATAATTTTTAATCAGGTAATCAGGAAGAAATAGATGATATGTCACGGGTTTTTTTTAAAGATTTTATTTATTTAGAGAGAGAGAGTGACGAAGAGGGACGAAGAGTAGAGCGGGAGAGAGAGGAAGGGGGAAAGAATCCCAAGCCGGCTCCATTCCAAGCCTGGAGCCCAACACGGGACTCAATTTCATGACCTTGAGATCATGACCTGAGCCACAACCAAGAGTCAGACACCTAACCAGCTGTGCCACCCTGGTGTCCCAGATATGTCATGTTCTTAATGATGTAAAAATTACTTTGTTGAAAATAATTGGTAAAGCAGGCTTTTTATTTTAAACCTGATATCACTCAGGGAATCTCTAATTCATTCTTCACCTTTATTTGTAACACACGTTGTTGTTTCTTGTATTTTAGTCCTGGATAAAGTTTTTCAGACTTATTGTAAGAATATGATGCACGAATCAGCTTTTCATGCTTAGCTATTAAAATTTCATTCAAAGTGTGCAGTTTTTATTAACATTTTGCTTCTATACCTTTCCTTACAATGTTAAGTGATTCATCTTCAGATCATTAAGCAGTTTATTAAAATTCTCCTACAGTTAACTTCATGCATAATTAATTTTAGGCGTAGTTATATGCACATACACTGATTTATCCTTGGAAAAACATGCTAATTTCTTAGTTGTATCTAATACAATTAAAAATATTCTTTCTGTTTAAATCTCTGGGGAAAGACAGGTTTGTTTTTGTTTGTTTGTTCGTTTGATTTGGTTAGCAAGTATGGTGAGGTTGAAGTTTAGAACAGTTGATACTTTCCATTAATATTTTTGCATAATTTATCACCTATTATTCATAGGATTATATAAAGAAAAGATAGTTATATGCAATTTTATTATTATACCATAGTTATTGTAATAACTGTGCTTTAGGTATGAGATACAATAATCATAAAATCAGAGATGATTAAATTTAGTTCTATAAACTATTACATTTTCAACTGAATTTGCTAAAGTTTAATCAACATATTTTCACAAGACGTATTTTCCTATTTATTATCTTTGTTTCTGACACATATGGTCATCTCTTCAAAATGCAAAACCTTTTCATAAGAAATATTTTTTGAACAGAAATCTTAATGTTCTTAAATGTTCTCCAAGAACATTTAAATTATTTTCCCTTAACTGGCAAGACCCATTTTATAGGTCATGAAAGGTGGCTATGCTCAGAATATAAAGTGTGGCATTATCATTGGATCAAGCGCATTCTCTATTTTGTAACAGGAAACCAATTGTGAGCAGAAGCAGGTTTGTAAAGTAGTTTCGTTTACATATGAAAACCTGTAGTTCCAGTCTTGGCCTCCACATGGTGCTAGTGTTATGTACTGGGAGAGACCAAGCCCAAACTACCTGGTAATGCAAAAATAACCACTCACACTGCCCATCAAAAATAATCACAGTAGTGAAATAACTGATTCAAATAAAAAGGCACCATAACCTGAAATTTTGCTTTATGCAAAATTTGGCTTGTGCACAATAATAATTTTGCCAAGTCATTTGTGGAAATTATAATGAAGCCAAATAAAAGACGACAGGAAGTAATGAGGTTAGAGATTCTTGTTTCATCTTTGGGATCTCTCACCAATGGGTTCAACATCACTTTTTCTTTTTATCTATGTATTGTTTTCTCTCTTCCATAGATGGCTATTTGGAATGGTGTTGAGGAAAGGCAATCCTTGGAAAAGAGACTTCATAGGATTTCTGCCAGGTTTTTTTTCTTTTGTCATTGTGATTCCTTTGAACTCTAAAATTCACTTTCATAGCCAAAATCTGATTTATTTTGAATATTTTGATTTTCTGTCAGGTTCTTCACAACTTTAAAGTTAGTGTTTTGTTTCCATTTATTTTAATGTGAAACAGGTATATTCATTGAGTTGATGGCAGCTTTATGTGATATATAAAATTTTATATCCATTTGCCAACTATATGACAATTGAAGATACTATAAAATATTATAAAATATTTGGCCTTTTCAGTTTCTTGCCAGCTGACTAATGGATAATTGCACTGGCTTTATCTAATTCCTTCCTTTTCTTCTTTCATAATGGGAACAACTGTTTTTCTTCACTTTAGGCTTACACATAGGCCATTCAAGTCAAGACAAAGTGAACAAAGAAAGAAATTATTCAAATAATTAACAGAAAGAACCTGATTTTGGGTCTCTAAATATCTTAAGCCATATAGAGTGTATTTTACCACTTTTTTCACACATTTAAATATTTACTAACTAAATTACTCCATGCCTACTTGTTTGGTTCTGGCTCTAGCAGTGCTGGTTCAAAAACAATGCGGAGCACAGAGAAAATGAAAGAGGACTCAACACTTGGATAAAGAAAATATTTTAAAAATCTTATTGAATTATCAATTCAATTACAGTGAATTACTCTTTCTATGACTTTCCTCCCTACTTCTTTCCCTTCCCTCCTTTTTTTAAAAAGTAAATAATCCAGAAACTGACCTTGAAAAAATTAGATCACTTCTCGCCTGGAAGACAAAAAATGTAAGTGGTCTTAAATTCAAGAATGAGATTAAAGATGCCAGTGGAAGGATAACTTCTTTACTATAGTTTATAGCACTTATTATTGGTCTCACACTGAGTCCATTTTTTAAGTGGACTGAGTATGAAGTGTTGTCTTTGGTTTAGGTACATTAGTGGTAATGTTGTTTGAAAATGTTGGACTCTTTTGGACAAAATCATATAAACATCAGTAACTATTCATAAGTGATTTATTACCCTTAAATCCTTTCTTGGAAACATCGTTCTTCTCCTGTAACTGTTACTAGAAATATGTGTGTGTCTGTGCGTGCGTGCGTGTATGCACATATATGTATATATATTTCCACCAATAACTATTATTACCTGACAATTAAAAAAATACCCATTTATTGCACAACTACTGTACTTTTCAATATAGAATAAAGATTATTAGAAAAAAGAACTATATGCTTACTTCCCTCACAGATTTATTCTTTAATAGTTTTGCCTCTTGTATTTAGCTCCAAGGTGTGCCTGATTGCCGGCCTAAGAAGACAAAGCTGAGAGCCAACAAGGGCCAGATCAAGTCGACTAAACAAATCACAAAAACCTGTGCAGCTGGACACTTAGCCTGAAGTGGGATGAACAGAGTATGCTCTGCCATCTGCCACAACCTCAGACAGAGGGTTTCCCACTGCCTTGAGTTTTATTTTAAAACTATATATAGCCCACTATTAAAATTTATTAAAGATAAGGTCCTGTTAGCATAGTAATTCAGAGGAGTCACTATGCCGTCTTATCTAAATAATACTTTCCGAGAAGACAAATGTAATCGTTGGAGCACAGGCGCTAGAGTCAGGGTTTAAAATGGTGGTTCTGTCACTCTACCAGTGTTTCACCTCAGGCAAGTTCCTTGGCATCTGTGTCCCAGATTCTTCTTATGTGTAAAGACAATAAAGACGGTTTCTATTGCATGGGGCTATTGTCTGGGTTAAACTGGATTATATATGAATGTGCCTTACGAGGTGCCTAGAATATATGGAACACAACGAATTAGCCTTATTATTAAATTATATTACATTATATTATATAGTTGTTTTTATCCCATTAGTGGAATCAGTTTGAGGTGCAGTGCTAGATGTTGCAGACACGAGTCACATATTACTAACAATTCACCATCGGCGCCACCAATAACTCACAAATATACATTCCAGCAGACATAAGCCAATAAATTACAATATGTAATGGAAGTTTCTATTACATTTTTTATAGCAAGTGATTGGAACTCTGCCTTTTTTAGGAATTCTCTATAACTTATAAAGAAGAGTATAGGGAAACCTCTCAGGACCTACAAATTAAAGTATTTTCAAGTTAATGACACACACAATAATTTTATTTGGCCATAACGGGGGTATGGGAAACATCACTACACTTTGATTAAAATCAGTTAAAACTGACACTTGACTCGCTATGCCTCTCCTGCTTTTCTTCATTGTCAAGGACCTAAAGCAAAATTAGAAAAAACCTAGTGTAAGTCAGAAATGAAGAATTCAAAATTTTATAAAATACAATTTTTGCTCAAATTTTGAGGTTTTTCTTTTTGTTTTGTGTGTTTGTTTTTGTTTTTTTTTTTTAAGAATAGCTGGTCAGCATAGAAAAAATGAAAAGCCACTCTATTGAATTGTTAGCTCTCTAAATGATGACATAAGAATGGCATCAACCAAACCTCTTTCAGCAAGTGACTGGAATGGATACGGGATGGTTCTTACTGATGGGATGCCATTCTTTGGACTACTCTTCATAACATAAAAAGTAAGATAGTCGTCAACTTTTTCTTATCTACTTGAATCACAGAATGTGGGAAACAGCCAGTCCAGACTGCTGGAAGTCTCACAGCGTCTGCAGTATAAGGCTTCTGCACTGACCCACCAGTACACGCATCAGCAGTCTTGGCCTGTAAAGCCCAGTAGTAATGATGGCAGCAGCTGCAGCGGTGGCAGGTCGAATTGGTGGGACATTTGAGACGCTCCAGATAGCAGGGTTAGCAAGAGTCGAAGGAGGATTAAGGAATCTGAAATGCCATGACAATCGGAGAGAAAGTTTATCTTTAGTTCCTGAAAGGATCCTCATCATCATTGCTGTTGTGATACTTTGATGTATTAATGGTTTTAATCATAATTGTTCTTAAGATGTAGTACTATCTGTTCACCTATCAATACTGCCTATGACATCATTTTTGGGTACAGCGTTCAGTTGGAAAAATGAAGGGCATATCCCATTTTATTCTAAAAGTGACATAGGGATTCTCTGTATCTCTGAGCCCTCGGTATCCACATCTCTTGCTGGCTTATTAGTAAGTTCTGCCGAGGTAAGTCTTAGGGACAGGAAGGAATGCGGTATCAGTGACACATACACTGATGTATGTGTTTGTCCGGGAGCGTGTTTCCCAAAGCACAGTAGGTAAAGTGTGTGCCTGTAGTTAGGAGAGGCTATGCCATGCTGTGGTAACAACTCAAGTAGTTCCCGTTCAGGTAAAGTCTACTGTGGGTCCAGGTAAGCTTTCAGGCCAGGTGTCCCCAGTGTGGTGATTCAGTAATCTAAGATGCTTCAGTCTTACAGCTTCACTATTTCAGTGTAACGTCGCCTCCTTTTCTGCAAGCTGCTGCTCCTTTTCTGCAAGAAAAAAACGAGGCAGAAGAATTGTGTGGGAGCATTTCACTGCCTCAGCCCAGATGTGACACATTTATTTGGTGGTCAGAATTTGTCGGATGGCTTCATGTAACTGCCAAGGGGCTGGGAAATACGGTCTCTCATATATTTCTTTCCTTCCTATCTTCTTGGGTAGGAAGGAAAGAAAGAATGGATATTCTTGAGAGCATTCATAAGTGCTGCATCCCATAGTACGTGAGATAATTTTAAGTCATGCAGAGATAAACTTTTACAATTTTTGTTGGATTTCACGTGTTTGAAAAATATCAGTAGCACATCAAGCCTATGAGGTAATGATTTCATTTTATATAAATTTAAGTTAAATTTTAATTGCAAACACTGTGCTGTTATGATAAAAATGGTGAGAGTAGCGAACAGATGTGTAATGTTTTAACAACACTGACCTAAAGGATCCACTGTAAAACTCAAATTGTAGTACGTACAACTTTAGGCAAGCTGGGAATATCAGGTGGGGCATAGGAATGTGTTCTTTTAGCAAATACCCTGTGTGATTCAGAAGATTGTCTGGGACCACATACTGGGAAGGATTATTTCAGAGGCCAGTTGCTCTTCTGCTATTAAGTGGAGAATCAATGACAGAATCCACCACGGGGGAGCCTGGAAATCCTGATAAGTACTCCGTAACCCCACCCCATTTTCCCCCTCACTACCATGGTGTGACCCTAGCAACAAAGGGTTAAGATTTTGGAATGAAACATTTGACCTGGCAGGCAATACCTTCAGAATTGCCTTTTCCCAGGATGCCTGGGTGGCTCAGTTGGTTAAGCATCTGACTCTTTGTTTTGGCTCAGGTCATGATTTCATGGGTGGTGAGATCGAGCCCTGTGTTGGGCTTGTAGATCAGTGGGGAGTCTGCTGGAAGATTCTCTCCCTCTGCCCATCCCCCGACTAATGTGCTCTCTCTTTCTCTCTCTAAAATAAATCTTAAAAAAAAAAAAATTGCCATTTCCCTTCTTATCTAGTTTTCCATGTTGCCTACTGCTGTTCAAACTGGCAGTTTTGCTCCTCTCAAATCAAATATAATGATACCAATAGATACTGTTGCTAGTCCCAAAGCTCTTCAGTACACTGAAGCTATTCATTCAACATTGGTGGCAGGTCAGTTTTTGTTAACTTTTTTTTTTTTTCTATTTCCATGTTTCCCAAGGGTACCTAGAAATCTCTCCCATGAAGGGTAACGTGTCATAATGTCCTGATTTGTCTATAATGTTCTTGGTTTGTATGTGGTTATTAATAGGAGACTCTTCTACTCTTAAAACATGTCTTGTTTGGATGATAAATTATATGGTGACCCTGCTCCTGAAGGTTCTTCTTGTTTTATGATGCTAATGACTGATTTGGTCTCAGAGACTCTTCATTCCGTCGATAGTGGCTAAAACCACACGGGGCAGCTGTGGCTCTGGTTAGTTCTGGAATAATATTTTTAATAATTTTGTTTTTTGTTTTTTTTTTTCTTTTGGCATCATCTTTAGATCATAGACCAGAGAGGAAGGTAGCTGACATCCATAACATTTATTGTCTCATTGACATTAATGGTATGGGTTTTGTATCCTAATGAAATGGTTGCAATGTCTTACATGGCCTCCGGTCCATAACAGAGTTAGAACAGGCAGTGCACAATCTTAAGTGGAATTGGCAGATGTATGAGCCTAGCCGTATATTTGTAATAAAAGTTATATGCCCTACATTTACGCTTCCTGGAACCTACCACTAGATAACACATATAAAAGCTGCTATTTACTTTCTAGTTACTTCAATTCTGGAAGAGAGCAAAGGAGGATTCCAAAGGTGCATTATCTCACACTTAGAGCAACCTTTAGGTCTGTAGCTCATCAGACTGGCTTTTAAAATATGCAAGCGCCTACAGAGACCACCCCAGGTTAAAAGTCTCTAAATACTTCATGTTGCTCTACTGTTAAATAATGTTTAGAGTTTGTTATCTTTTGTCGACCTTGGAAATCTAATTATTTATAATATCCAGTGACATTTACATTTTACTAAAATATACTCTGCTTATAATAGAACATATCATGCTTAGGAAAATGGGTAGATAATGCCTGGCTCTACATTTGCTTATATATAATGCAAAATATCAGGGTAACCTGTGTTATCTTTTTGTTATAATCATACAATTTTAAACACATAATTCTCAAGAAGTGCCCTTAACAGTACCATTTAAAAACAATAAGAAAAGTTATAGCTGAAATCACTGGTTTACTGTTTAACTCTTGACTATCAAATCACGTACCTATTCAAGTTTATTGGTATCTTAAAATAGTGACATTCATTTCCATGCCAACAGCTACAGAGTGTTTGGTTTAGTTTTTGAGATTGATTGAAAGTAGATTGTAAAGTTGACCTGTTACGTTAAGCTTATTTACACACACACAGTGTCTTGGAAAATAAACTCTGAAAGTGCATAGCAGGAGAATTTCACATCCTGAGTCTTCTAATACCTGCTTTCCTGGGATCCGTCCGATAGAGAACCTCAACTTTTCCACAGGTACCTTACCTAGGAGAAAATTACTTCAAAATGTATTCTTAAACTTGGGCTGAAATTATGACTTGCTTTAAAAAAGAGAGAGAGAGAGAGAGAAGGATTTGCTTTAAATTGAAGAATTTGCCTAGGTAAAAAAATTTTTTAGTATTAAACATTTATGAAACATTCACAGGTGACTTTTTTTTTTCAAGCTCTTGAAACATACTTTCCTTCTGAGAGTTGAAAATAACATTTATAAGATGGAATCAATTTTAAAAAGCCATATATGTGGAAAAAACCCCACAATTTCAGTGGAAACTGAAAAAAATTAATTTGGGTGCTGGATGGTGGCAAATAGATTATTTAAAATGGATTTGCATTTATTCAAGGGTTAATCTTGGCGAGTGAGCATTTAAAAGCCCTTCCTGATGCTCCATCCTCTTCTGTTGTATATACTTCAATAATCAACCTATTATATAGATCATTCTCCCTCCTGATCGCCCTTCCCCATCAAAGCATGGACTTGTCTCTCCTGCGCTGAGTGACGTGGGGCCAGTAATACTGGGAGGGCGGGTGGGAGCAGGGCACGTGGACCAGAAACACTTCCTAGAAACAGCTCAACCCTGCCTGAACTTTCCCTGTAAACACAGCTCGCTGACAGAACGGCATCCCTGCTGGGTGGATCCTGCAACTCCTAGAGGGAATGGCACTTCTTGTTTTTAATTAGCAAGGTGAAAGGTGAATTAAAACTAGCTGTTTGGCAGGTCAGTGCAAGAGACTGACTTCGGAGAGGCTTCAGGGAGCCAGAAGAGAATAGCTCCACCGGGAAAGCAGTGCGTGTGCTCCGGGGATTTTTTCTGAATGAAGCGCTTGCAGAAGTGACTTAAAAAAAATACAGTTTCCTCCTGAGTCTCCCCGCATAGTTGCTGAAGAGAGCTCTGGACAGGACATGGCTCTGAAGACTCACTCCTTGGAATGTCCTCTTGCTCCCGGCTTATAAACAACTGCCCTCAGGGAAGAAAGGTTTTCCGTATCCAAATACAGCCTGACAAATGGCACTTTGGGACTGTGCTTTCTGATGACAACACATTCGATTGCTGACAAAGCCTCTCACGCGCTGCCCCTGGAGGGGAGTCCTAAGTAAAACTCAGACCCGCCTTAAAGTGAGGATCGAGGGGTGCCCCGTGAGCACGGCAGCATGGCATCGGCTGCGAACCTTGTCACCTGGCTCCTGTGGGGTTACTTACTGGAGCTGTGGATAGGAGGGCACACGGCTGATACCACTCACCCCCGCTTGCGTCTGTCACATAAAGGTAGGTCACCTTTTTAGATCCTTTTGTTGAAAAAAAAAAAAAAAGAAATTAAAGTCCTTTAACACAGATCTTTGATCTTCACACACCCTTAAAATGCAGCTGAAAAATTATTGCAAAACTGACCTAAGATTCTAAGTACCTCTAATTAGCATGTCAGTACTTACCACACCTGAAAATAGTGCAAAATCGCATGCCAACTTAGAGATGTCATTTTTGTCTTGTAAATATTAGGTTGTATTAATGAGAAGTTCACTCTAGCAGACACAACAGAAGAGGGCAGGAAGCAGGTTGTAAATAGCCTTGAGGGGCTGAATCCACCAAGTTAGCAGTAGGTATTTGAATACCGATTTATGCATTTTGGGAAGCAAGGAAGTGGGAGAGGGGCTTTAGAAATAGACTTGCAATTGATTTGGTTTTGTGTTGTCCATAATGGGGATGAGAGGAGGGGGAAAGAAGCAAAATGCTTTCTTACCCGGGATAACAGTCCTCACCATGTAATTAAAATGACTAACGAATGCTATAAATGAGCTTTTTAGTCGAACTGATTATTAGAATTTCTTTTATGTCTGGTGAAAAAATATTCAGTTTATTAGCAGTCCTTATAAACTGATTTATGTTGATTAGAGTGTTACGATACTATTCACTAACATCTATTCTTTTAATGTAAATTCATATTGCTTCCCTGAAGATCTAACAGAAAGTGCTTAAATATTTTATTCTGCAGCTATGTCTTGGAAAGGAGCATTTGGTCATAAATAAATTATCAAAAGATAGCTTTTGCATCAGGACCAGTAAAAGCCAGTCATGAATAGGTTTGGTGATTCTTCCTATAAACAAACAAACAAAACCCACTTGTCGAGAGAAAGTGACTGCTGACCTAAAAGTAATTTGGAATACATTTTTCAGAAAGAGGTATTTATTATCACTAATCATTGAGACAGGTAACAGTTGCAATAACAAGAATTCCATAAGAACCATTTTTCAATTGTGTGTGAGCTTTAAAAATGTCCCCATTGTAGAAAGAACAGAAACCTGTATTTTTAAAGCATAGGTGTAATATTTACCAGAGGGAGAAACAAAACAGGAAGCCTCAATTGTATAAGACATGATTGATCTTTTTTTGTTTTTAGTGGACAATCATCAGTTGATTTTGACTATAGAAATTTCTCATTTTTAGAACAGTTAAAAATCTATGAATACTTTCTTCATTTAAATAGATTGCCTGTAGCACTCTCCAGTAGATAACGTAAGTTTAAGAGACACAGTGACACTAAATTTGAAAAGAATTTAAAATAGAGTACCTAGCATAAGCACCGATTATTTGAATTGGAAAGATGTATAATGGTATGTATCAAAATGTATATTTCTAAGAAGCTTTGTCAAATATATCAAAATGTAAAAATTTGGTGCGATGAATTATGGACAAAGAAAGATGTCAGAAAAAGAACATAATAAATGGATTGTTTTTCTTATGTAGACAAGAGGATAAGCTGCCAGTTTTGGCAAGCTACCATTCTATTACACCTGGTATTAGCCTTTTATACCTCCTTATTAGGGTACTTGTTTTCAGTAGTTCAATATTAGGGTATTTTCAAAGGTATCTCCTTTTAGTGTTTCATTAGCTTGTAATTTGGTCAGAGCATACCAAAACTCTCTCATGCGTCTAAATGTTATACATAATACTGTTATCAGACTTATCTTCATTACATCCCTCTTTTTTTTTCATTGCACCTCTCTTAATCAAAGGAATAACTGTAATTGATTTTATAGGTTGTGTTACATAATGTGGGAATAGAATTGCTAGTATCTATGTGTACACTGGACTGAAAACTACCACCAAATTTCCCTTTGGTTTTTCTTAACCTTTTCATTTGATGGCACTGACTGAAATGCTCACTGTTGTGCTTTTATACAAAGACAGTCTATAGTTACCTGAAAATAGAATGTTCTCACTTGTGCAATTTAGCTAGCTAGCGAAATCAGCTGAGCGATCACACCAGAGATATACCTGAAGCGCAAATGCCTCCTCCGCGAAAGCACAGGACTGCCACAGAGGCATGTGCAGCCCCCTCAGGCCACTAAAAGCTGCCCCCACTTACTCGGTACCCTCTGGAATTCAGTGGACATTTCAGGGGTATCCAAAAACTACGGGGGTGGGATTTCAGAGTATAATCTTTTGCTATCTTCAGTGATACCAGACATGGTCACATTTTAGTAATGGGTCACTAGTTGATTGATATGCATGAGTACATGGTCCTTCAAAATTAGGAGCACTGGATATAAATAATGGACTCTGGACTGCTGCCCAACCCTCAGCAGATAAATCCAGTAGGGCTCCCTGGAGGTAGTCTCCCCCATTATCAGGATATCAGGCACTTGAGACCACAAGTCTAGAGTCTCTTCCCAAAAAGGAGGCAAAAGTTTCAGTGTCATATACAAACTTGGAGCTAAATTATATGAAAATTCCCATGACATGTCTTTTTGCTCTCTCCTCCATCCTTCTCTATTTCTGGAAGTAGCATGTTCTAAAAACAGGAGGAGAGACGGGTAGAGCTAAAAGGGAAAAAAAAGGCAGAGGAGGGAAGACAAGGTAGAAAGTTGGTATCAGATACAGAGCATCTTCTTGCTTATTTCCCACTACCCTCCACCTGCAGTGGGATAATACTGATTCCTCCCTCTTACTGAATATCCACTCCATTCCAATGTTAAGCAAAGATGCTGAGAGCAAGCCTAGTGGATAAAGCTATGAGATATTTACTCTTGTTGAGGCAATGAATATCCTTTCAATGTATTTTATAGGTATAAGATAAATTGGGCTAACAAAAATATAGCAAGGTGCTGTCCTGCTTTGCAGGACTTTTCAGTCAAGGTTTGAGTTGACATTAACAGCACCAGGCAAATATTTAAGGGTTTATGCAAGGTTAAGAATTACAGCCAGTTTTATAGCCAGTACCCTAAAGAGGATATCACTGGTGTGATTAATTCAAATTTATAATATTCTACTAATTCAAATTTATAATATTCTACCCAAGGATTTCCTTGAAAAATAGCTTTGATCCTCATGACAGAAGTGAAGGAGAGAAAGAAGAAAGGGAGTAGAGTCCTACTAGATTCAGCCACTTCTCTCTGTTGATGTCTGTTCTCTCCTTATCTCTCACCATCCTGCATTAATGAGGTTACAGGGAAGGCAAAAATAACCCTCTTGATAATGGAGCTCAAAGAAGAAAAAACAAATGAGCCAAGCCCCGTGTCAAAGAAGAAATCCCAATGTACATGGAAAACCCCAGAAATTCAATCAAGGAAGTTTGGCAGATGGGGTAGGTAATCAAAGACCCAGTAAAGAATGACAATCACAGAAGCCAAAGAGAGTGGCTGTGTAATCAGAGGATGTCTCGTGAAGAGATAGAAAGTAAAGGCATGAATATGGCAGAAGATCACTCCTAAAATGTGTTGACCTTATGAATATAGAATTGAGCATGGAATATATATCTATACATATGAAATTGGGATAAAGAGTATTAATTAGTCTATCTATATTTAGCTATAACCACTTAAGAACAGATTTGTCATAGTTCAGAGATTTCAGGATGTACAGCCAGAGGTCTCTACTTCAGCTCTAGTCCTTCAGCTTATACTAATGATAATTGTCTGTGCCTCAGTTTTCTTAATTTGAAAATAGGGATAGTAACGGTGCTTTCCCTGTGTATCTTCCTGAGTTTTTGAGAGAATCAAATGAAACAACAAAGCTGTGAAGGTACTTTATAACCTAAAAGTTATGTTATTAATGTTTCCTGTAGACTGATATAAATTAAGAAGGTTAGAAGGAAACTTGTCCTAAAGAGAAAAATCTTTAGGAATGGCATGAGTTTGGATATCAATAAATGCTAGGATAATGTTAATATAAAAGACAGAAGAAGTTGGTCTTAATTAGCATACAATGTATGATTTATCCTGATAGGTGGCATTCACTCCAAATCCCATCTTCTAGACCTTTGGATTTTAGTTATAATAATTTAGAAGATGATTGGATCATCTGTGTATTTTTCCAAGATTCATGGTCAATAGTTTTGCTTTAATAGTATGTGTAGTGTATCAATTAATCATACATATTCACTTTATACCACAACCTTCAGATTTTTTTTTCCAATTTATATGGAAGAAAATTGAGAGAGAATTCTAGAAGAGCACAGTAAAAGCTGAAGTTTTTTTAAAGTGATCATCCTGGAAGCTGTGGTATTCATTTCATACCCAGAGCAAATAAAAAAAAGGGCAGTGACCAAGCCAGTTTTTCTTGACCCAGCTCATAGCTCAGCCAGTAACTAGGTATTATCAGTAGTGACATTAGTCACACATCTTTCTGTGATTAATAAATAAAAACTGGTCATAAGGCATGATTCATGAAGAAAGTAGTTAAATAGGACCCAGGAGGAAACACAAATCTTCATGCCAGATCTCCATCAGGGAGAATCAGTTAGAATTAAGTGATGGATTTATTAAGAAATAGTTTATATTAAATTAAAAACACTGGGTAAGATGAAAGGAATTGCAGTATGTTTTGTTGAGTGTAGTTTACGCAGAATATACTGTCTGTAGAGGAAGTCTGTGTAAGGAGGTTAGATGATCTGTTCTTCGTACTTTTATATTTGTTATGGACAAATATTGCCCAAGTGTCACGGAAGTGCATATGGATATATGAAGTCCCTGAGTGAATATGAATTATTTAGTCCTTATCTGGATTTTGGGTGTTACAGTGTGAAAACTGTTGTCTTTTAATATAGCGATAGGGTGATGGGAGGTCAGAGCTAGCAAAAACAGTAAATGGAATTTATAAATGAACTGGGCCAATTTTAGACTGCAAGGATAATTTAGTTGCGTAAAACCATTTCTTAAAAGTCTTATGAGGAGAGTGTCCTGTCCATAAGGTAGAAACAATACTGCAATACTCGTTCTTGACTATTAAATATATGCAGTAGTCATGTTGTCACAGTGTAATATTCTTTCAAAAATTTGTTGCCCTATAGTTACTTTGCCGACCATGTCAGATTTGTCATGTAGCCTGAGGTGATTTCATAGAGGGGGTCTCTCTGAGATGAGATCAACTTGGTGGCCTCAGTTCTATGACCACATAATAACGAACCAAACATCAAATTGGTCCCTGCTAGTGGAAATTACTGCTATCAGTCTGCAGAGTCAGTTTTATTTCTTCAAAGATATCTACTAGAATCATCGTTGGGAGTTCTTAGCGGGAGAGCGTACGAAGATTTACTCCTTTATCTTTGTGTGTAAAACTCTTCTGTGGTTTAGTAGAGGAATTTAGTCTGCAGGAATCCAAAAATGGCACTTTGCATGCATGCATGCCCCTTTATCCATGGCCACCGCAGTGTAAAGTAGTCTTGTAAGGTCAGTCTCAGAGAATTGAAAACAAAACAAAAATGAAATCATACCATTAAAACATTTTCCAAAAGGTACAGGGTGAAGATTTAGATTATTTTCTTAGTTTCAATACGCAGGGCTAAATGTTGGTCATTGTCTTTGAGCACAGCATCTGACACTTGGGAATATTATATAAATTCTACGAAAGATGATGGCTATTTTAATAATGATTTTCTTGCAGCATGGTTTTAAATAACATTTGAAGCGTAAGAGAAACTATCAATGTCATTAGTTATTTCTTGGACTTAGGCAAGAATTATTTGTACTCATAAGGATGACAATGATAAGACGGAATATTGTATAGGCTAGATTTTCTGCACTATGAATGAAAAGGATGTATGAATGCCACATTTGAATCCAGTGTTTTAGTCTCTGAAGAATGTGCTGATTTCAAGAACAGAGATGTCTGTGGAATTGATGACTTGACTTCATATGTATGGTGATGGCCAAGGCAACTGGTTAACTCAAGAAGTGTTCAGCCTCCATTAGTACTAATGCCTGGTTCAGGGTATTCTCACTATATGGCCCTATTGCCCTGGTAATCTTCCCTCTACAAGTGTGGAAAAGGAAAAGAGAAATCCATGACTTGCCTGATTTCTGGGGCTTCTATTCCTGGTAATTGAACTCTCAGCCATTATTGCTCTCTGTTCAAGGACTTAGCTCATGGCTTTGGCACAGTACGCACAGAAGAATAGTATAGGCCCAGGAATTACAAAACACTCTCACATTCTATTTTCATTGGCCTAGAAACTCTAGGCTTTGGATGAGGCATACTGAATATGAATCTTGCTTCTGGCTATATAATCCTAAGGTCCTTATCTTTTCTGATTATGAATTTTCTCATCTCTAAAATGGGGTAATATGTAACTTGCAGTATGCTGGAAGAATTACACGAGACAATGCAAATTAATGTGGCAAATAATTTAGCGTAGGAAGCTTTTCAGAGGTTATTCAATCAATCAGAAGTTTAGAGAGAACTAGTCTACCCTGGTTCCTTTTTTGTAGTTCTAAATTTTTATTAATTATTAACTTAGAACTTAAAATAAGGGAGGATCCTTAATCAGTACAGTTTTTTTTTTACTTGAAGGCAAAGATTTACTTTCATGAAATCCAGCTATTACTTGAGTAGATGATTAGAAGGAACAAGGAATATTGGGTTCTCTCATGTTTGTAAGTCACTGTAGAATTATTTTTTTTTGATAGTGTAAGAAATTAAATTATCCTTAATTGTAAGATTGGAACTTAAAGAAAGAGGAAAGTTGGGACGTCATCTGATGGCACCTTGAAGATAGCTGACCAAAGCCACAAAATAAACCAAAGTTACTGAGAAAGGTTACTGTAGACCCAGCTTTGTAAAACACGTAGAACTAGTATTACTAAGACCAGACCACACTGTCAAAAGTTAAACAAAGCAGTGTCTTAGAAGCAGCTATCAGCCTAGCATATAGTGCTTGTGTTGAAAGCAAAAGAAAGCTTTCTGTTCTACCTTCCGGCAGAGAAACAGGTAGGATAGCTGGTGTGGGGTGCAATTCTGACCTCTTAGTAGGTGTTCAGTAATGCTCATTGACTGGCTATATAAATGAAACAAAATGATTTAGGGCCCTGTTTTTAAAAGGAGAGTCTGATGGGGGAGTGGGGTGAGGAGTACCAAGAAAACTAAGGAATCCGGAAGAACTATTTATGGCTCCTTTGGTAAGACATGCATTAGGAGAGAGGCTAGGGCGTTTTCTCTCTATTCCTCTCCATTCCTCTCCAAACTGCATGATAGTGGAGCGACTAGAGCCTCCGGACATCCTCCAGACCTGTTAGCCATATTCGCACATTTATAATCAAGGTTCTTCTTGTTTTGTGTTTTTCTTTAATCTACCTTTTGCTGCATTTGTCTTTCCTGCACGATCACCACAGCCCTCCCATTTTTTTCTCTTATCACTTCATTCTTTGATTACCCCACTGTGTTGCTGTCACCACCACATCCCCTCCTCATTTCCTCCTCCTCTGCTCTTTTTCCAGAGAGATATTTTTATTTCTCTCCCATCTTAGGCCAAAAGTGGAATGAAAACATGTTTGTAGTGAATGGTGTATATATATTGGCCCTCAGTTTATCTTCAGTATTCGTTTCATTTTTGTTGTCTAATTCAATGAATAGAAAGACAGGACCTTTGAATTAAAAATCAAAGTTTAATTGTACTCATTTGCCATTCAAAACTTGTCAAAATTCACGACTTAGGAAATAATGAAATATGAAACTTTAGTATTTGTTTTCTAGCCACCTGGGCAACTTGTCCTCTTTGTCTAGCCTGTGTTTCTAGTGGGCAGCTGATGCCCTTGTGACTCTTGTGGCTGTGGGGCTTGGAGTGGGAAGGAATTAGGGTACCCAACAGGAGTGGGTATGCCTGCCCTCCACTCTCTTGCTCAACTTGGGTTAAGTGTAAGTTAGCATATTCTTTATGTAAGCCTGTCTCTTTCTAGTCCATTTTGGTTCCTTTTCTCTGAGTTTTAAGTTTAATTCATTGAAACCAGAATAAAAAGAGGCTGTTATTCACAGGGTAGAACAGAGGAGCAGCATCCCAAAGGATCAGTCTCAGTGGTGGTGTTAGGTAGCCAGACTAACTCCAGAACCGGAAAAGAACAGCAGCAAAGAAAATGGGAGTAAAACGGGGAAAATAGAGGTCAGTTAGGGACACTGATGTTTTCCTTTCTGACCCATTCCCTCCCAGGAAATGATGGGCAATGAGGAGGGCTTTAAATTCAAAGCTCAAGATGCACTGGGGAACTGAAGCCAAAGAGGAGCTGTGCTGACAGCATTGCATATAGCTCTTCATGCCTCCTGATGGCTTTTTTCCTAACCCTGAGTCCAAGAGTTTATTATGGACCGTGTGATTTCTGAGATCCTTTCCAATTCTAAAATTGTAGGACTCTGTTCCTTCCCTTACGAGACCTCCCAGTGTGTATAATTTCTCCAAAATACTTTTAAAAATTGTGATTAGGAAACAGTATGTTCTAGTGGAAAGAGTAAGTATGGACGCACAATTTTAAAATCCTGGGTTTGAATCTGTAGTGCATATATCCTGTTTGTTGCTGTATTATTCTTGCTAAATCATTGACTTTTCTCACAAGTGTAAAGGGACTAATGAATATTGTCAATCTCATATGATTATTGTAGAAAACTTAAATGTATCATGGAAATGGATATTGTGTTGTAATGGCTTATAATATTCCCTAGTTTATGGACTTGTCTTTAAACATTCTAAGATTTTTGAGAGCAAGGAGTATTTATTTTTTTCTCTTCTCTTCTCTTCTCTTCTCTTCTCTTCTCTTCTCTTCTCTTCGCTCTTCTCTTCTTGGTAAGACTCTTATGAATAGAATAAAATGACTTGATCATTCCTAAAACCAGTAATTAAAGGCTGGGTGTTTAGTTCTAGTGAATAAAAACAAAACCCAACTTTTTACTGTTGTTGTTGGCTTCTATGTTACGGCCAAAATGACAAAATTATAAAGGCTTACGTAATTTTTTTAAGAGGTAGAGCCACTGCTAAAAAATTCACCTGACAGAAGGCTTAGTTGAATTTCATTGCAGAGGAGATGAAGTTACTGGAGATTTTCTTTTGTTCCTTTTCTGAACTGGGGTCCCAGAGGGAACAAGCGCTGGGGTGCTATGCAAAGTGTCAGAGACTGGCAACATTAGTCTCCCCAGGGAGCTCCTGCATCAATAATTCTGGTGCTTTGGAAGCTGTGTTTTAACAAGCCCCGCAGGTGACTGGGTGCACACTCCACCGGAGCGGGAGAAACTCTCGGTGGGCGAAGTGTGATCATGCTTCAAGGGAGCCTTGCTTTCACATTACCTTTTTCGTTTTTTCCCCTCTTTAGGTCTACCACCTAGGTTAAGGGGGTCATTTATTCAGATTTCCAAATCACACCCTTGGTCTTGGTAAATATACTTAAATTCATGAGTATTATACCATTCTCTACGTATTTTTTTAGTAGATATATATAGGTAATAATTTAACATATACATTATATCTGTTGTGAATGATCATTGATGATATAAATTGTGATGCATCAAGGTATCATAGAGTTCAGACGAGAAAACATTGAATATTGGTGAATTGTGGAAAAGCATTTTGTAAGATTCCAGAACTCCTTCATCTCTCAGGGGAAGTTTTCTTGGACTAATGAAATGAGGTCCACTTCTTTTTTTTTTTTTTTTTTTTTTGTTATATATCCTGATCTTTCCCTTCAGGGATTCAGAAGCTTCTGTATCTTTTTAAGAAATATTTATTCAGCCATTCACTTATTCTGTGACTACTCTGTTGAGCTTCTTCCAAGCTTTAGATATTGACTGTCATGCTAGGGATTTAAGAATAAAAAACACAGTTTTGTAAATGTGATTCATTTTCTGGATGGGACCCTGGAACCATAATAGTTAAAAACATAAGGAAATCTGAATAAAGTGTGAGTTTCAGTTAGTAATAATGGGTCAGTATTGGTTTATTAATTGTGGCAAGTGTACCCATACTGTGTAAGCTGTTAATAGGGGGCAAAGGGGGTAGGTATATGGAAACTCTGCATTATCTTTACAACTTTTCTGTAAATCTAAAACTATTCTAAAATAAGTTTATTAACACACACACATACATAGCACCTCTACTCACACACTATTCCTGAGAAGCTTAAGGCCTAGTTTTAAGAAGACACAAGTCATGATGGAGCAGGATTTTTTTCAATACGGAAAGTTAACACAAAGAACTTACAGAAGCATGGGGTTGGGAAGAAGAACCAGAGCACAGTCTTGGAGATGAGTGGGGTAAGAAGCGAGGAGCAAATCATCCATGTCTAATCCTGTCTTGCCACCGTTCCTGCCTCCTTCCCACCACCATCCCACTGCGTATAATGTGCTGTGTCCTCCTAGAAAGACAGTTACCCTTGGATATCTAAGTTACTGTGTTCTACTATGTTCATAGCTTTCCCACACACAGTAGTATCACAAATGTTCTGTGTTCGTGCTCAATTAAATTGCCCCCATTTCTATATGACTTTAAGCAATTCTTTTTTTTTACATGAGTAATATGATTAACGTAAACTCACAGATAAATTTTGAAAATTTTGAAGACAAATTTATTTTATTGTTTGAATTAGAATCTAATGTACCTTGGGTACTTAATATATTTCATTGATTGCATTTAGTGTATAGAATTTAATTGTTATGTTTATTCACATTAATGTCACCAATCTATATTCTTTTGTTGGATGCTACATCTAAATAGGTTCCTAATATAGGTGGCACGAAAAGAGATGGTAGGGCTTGGGGGGAGCATTCCCAAGTCAGGAAAATGGATGAGAATACTCTTCTGCCCCTGCTCCAAAATGTTAGACCCTACTTTGGCTTCAGGTCTTCTATTCCTAAAGTTTTGAAGAAAAATCCGGAACTGCTTTAAAATTATTCAGGAAATGTCTGTATATTATTGGAAGGCACAGTTTAAGGCTTTGGCAGAGGGTGGTTTGAATTCATCTGGGCCATTACATGATCGATGTCACATTTCAAGCATCTTTTCTTCCCACTTGCTTCAGTCGTGATCTCCAGTGTCCAGTGTAGCATCGCATTCATTTCTAGAGTGATGAACTATGAAGAGACAAAGAGCTAGTGCATGAAATCAGCAACAAAGCAGAAAACAAAGGCAAGACCATAACAGGGTAATAACTTACTCAACACCTTTGTTTCTGAAGAATATTCTAAATGAACAAAAGCAAGAATATTTGTTTTCTTTTTATCACTTTATCCCTGTGCAAAGGTTGGTTTATGAATAATTTGACTACATTGCCTTTGTCTTGTGGATTTATTATTTTAAAAGCATGGCTGTAGGCAATAATATAGTGAGATGAATAAACAATGTATACAAGTTTTATAATTATAGTTAGCTTATGCAAGGTATTTTCAGTTTATTTTCCAACCCAAGTTAATTGAGAAAGAACCAATAAAAAATGTACCTTATTAGTATTTTATCTAACAAAAATTGACAATATATTTTGAAATCATTGTATCCTTGAGGTTTTTTTTTTTTAGCACCATACTAAAAACTCAAATATAATACATCTAACATGAAAGAAGAAATTAATGGATAGAAACAGAAAGCTTAAAAGTGAAGTTAACTCAGGAGAAAGCACACATTTGTCACTGTCCCTTTCTCCTATAAGGAGTAAATAAATATGGAAACAGAAAGCACCTGATTATTTTATTTTTAGAAACTAAAGTTGTCAAAATAATATATAGAAAATAGGATCATTTTGATCATTTTCAGCGAGGCAAAAAATAACACATTTTTAAAAGAAAATGTGGAAAGTAATGGAAAATAAAAATGGTTTCTTTTGAAATAGCTCTATCATTAGTGATGAAACTGATAGGACTTATTTTTCATTATGAAAAAGAAAAAGAAACTTCAAGTTCAACATTATCACAATGCATGAATGTTACACATATTTCTGGTCAGATGAATGATAATCTGACAGATACTTTATAATTGCTTAGAATGGGTACTAGAATATTGAGCTTGCTGACAGTTTAAGGGTCTGCTTAAACTTGAGTTAACCATATGGTGTATTCTTAGAATAGCCATACCACCCATGTTTAAAATTTAAATTAAACAGAAAAAAAATCTTTTTTCAAAGTCAAATGTTATCGTTTTAGTTGATGTACTCAGTTAGCCATATAACTGCACCATCTTATTAATAAGGGAACACAAAATATTTCCTTTTAATTGTCTAGAGTGAAGAAAGATAAGAGAGAAGCTAGGATTATGAAATGCTAGAATGGATATTATGAGCCACCAAAAAATATCAATTACTATATTGTCATAATTATGAGAAGTTAGTATGTTTAAACTTCAACACATTAATATGCTTTGATTTTTAAGTAATTCCCCAATGCAGAATCCCCTTGTAATATTTAGATAACCACAGGAAGAAGAAAAATATTACAGTTAAGTCAATTACGCTTATAATTAAAAGAATGTAATTATATCTTTGTCATTATATTTCTGAGAAATAAGATAAAAGTTACGTACTGGGCACTGCTTATGACAGATTTTTTTGCCAAATGTTTTTTACTTGCTCCAAAATGTGTATGCCCAAACTGAAGTGTGATGTATTTTAAGATTGTAGGAGAATTTTTCATATCTGGAGAACAAAAAAGAGAAGTCTCTAAGACTTAAATCAATAAAATTAGGCAAGAATAAAAATAAAAGATTAGGAAATTAAAAACAATGAGAAAGACTACATGCAAATAAAGCAGTAGAAACACTTTAGTTGCCTTTTATAATACTAGGATCTTGTGGAATGCAGTTACGTTTTGGAATATATAATTATGTTTACTAGGCATATGCATGCCTATAAGTGAATATATAATAATAGGAACATATTCCTTCAGGTCAGAATACCGTTTGTCCCATTAGTCTGCTAATATATACCCACTGCATAGTTAGAACAGATCTTGATATTGCTTTACTTCTGAATGTCCAAAAATACTGGTAATATGAGGAAATGTATACAAAATCGATCACTGGTAAGTTTTGCTGTCTTGGAATAAAACTCTTGCCTGCAAAGGCGCTGCTGGAGGGAATGCTGCCCTTGTAGAAGCTTGTGGAATACTGCAATTTTGTTGCCTCCAGCTCTGGTGCATTTCACTTCTAAGTTCCCCAGCCAGACTCCAAGTTTCCATTCACACTGCTAGCCATGGCAATTTCCCTTTGTCTTCACTGACTATTTTTTTCCTCTTAACAAATAGGCCCAGCTGCTCCTGCAGCCGGTTGCCCACACTCCCCCATGCTGCTCTTCTGAGGATGGCAGCCAGAGCAAAGAATAACAGCTGGGATTGGCTTACTTTGGCATCTAAATAATTTTGGGTGGGTCCATTCCTAACTTTATTATTTCATTTAATTTGTATAATCTTTCCTTCTGCTGAACTTTTAAAACAAATAGGTAAATGATATTTTTCCGAAATGCTGTCTTCATCTGGCTGTGACTCTTACACCTGGCTTCTTGGGACAGATTGGTTCATTGTGCACACTGTTATTTTTTCCACTTTGAAGCACCGTTTGGAAAACAAACGTTGCAGAAACAAATTTATTAATGTGATACTGGACACATTACTTACCCTTTCTCTGACTCAAATAGATGAAAAATAAATTGCCCCTCTGCCACTGATTGTGATAAGGATTAAATTAAAGAACATTTGAATTCATTTAGAAGAGTGCCTGATGCATTGTAAATGCTAAGTAAGTGTTGGATAAAAGGAAAGTCAAAGGAGAGAGGGGGAGGGAGGGAGCAGTGGAGAGTACTGGAAAGCAAGAATGGAGCAAGGGAGAGGAGAGAAAAAATGGAGAGAGGGTGAGGAGGAGAAAGAAGAGAGGGAGGGAGGGAGGAAATAACTGCCGGAACATGGAAAACCAGAAAGTAAGCTTGTGTGGTTAAGACCAATGTTGAACACAGAATTTTTTTTTTTAAGATTTATTTATTTGAGAGAGAGAGAGCGTGTGTGTACGCATGAAATAGTGGGGAGGGGCAGAGGGAGAGAATTTTAAGCAGACTCCTCTCTGAGCACAGAGCCTGATGCGGCGTGCAATCTCATGACTCTGAGATCATGACCAAGAGTCGGATGCTCAACTGACTGAGCCACCCAGGTGCCCCTCACATAGGATTTCATATATCTTATTCCAACCAAAATAAAAATCAACACTTAGAAAAAGACTGAAGTTTAAAAAAGCTAGTGGAATTTTACCCAAATCAGAGAATTTTCCCAAAGGTAGGAATTTTAATGATTTAATCCCATGCATGGCATCCAGACAGGGAGTCAGATATGTTTATCATTTTGAATTTGTACACTCTCATGGAAAGGTAATTCACTACCTGATAATTCCTTAAATCCATTCCATTTTTTAGACTTTTATTTTAAGGAATCTCAGCATCCAAGATGGGGCTTGAACTCACGAGATCAAGAATCTCATGCTCTACCGACTGAGCCAGCGAGGCAGCGCGAGTCCATTACATTTTTGAGTGTTCTAAGGAGGAGAAAGTACTTGCATACCTGATCCCGAATCTGACTTTCTATATCTTCCACTTTTTAGCTGTAGTTTTTTCCTCTAATGCATAAGGTTGTACGTCATGTCAGACGTCCACATGCTTAAAATAGAGTCATCATGCCCTTTTGTGGCAGTGGGTGAGCATTTCTCTTGCCATGGTTATCCTGACCATGCTGTCAGGGTTCCTATCATGCTCCTTCTTGTTACTCGCCCCATAAATGGAGCACCACAATCAATACTCAAGAGATGCCTGCCTTGTCTGCAGAATAGTGGTGCTGGGAACTGGTGACTTTTATTTATTAAAGCCACCTGAGTTGACAGCAGCTTATTTGGCAAATATGCCGACCTATTGGTTTATGTTGAGATTGCTGTCAAGTCTTTCACATAGACTCTAAGCCAGAGTGTTCCTTTATTTCACATGTGTGGTTTATTTGTTGAAGTGCAGGAAAACCCTCTCCTGCTCTCTCGAAATGTAGAACGTGAATCATAAGCAGAGTAACAGCATGTGGTGTCCTGGAAAAGGACGTGAGCTCCAGAGTGAGACATTCCTAAATTCAAAGACTGTTGCTGCTATTGTGTTTCACTTTTGTTGACATCAGTTTTCACATTTATTATCTTTAGGAAGCTAGCTAGTTAGAAATGGTAGAACTTATATTCATGACAGAAATTCTTTTAAAGTTGTTTTTTTTTTAATAAAATACACATTGTATGGGATTTCTCTAGAATGTCAGGATTTGGAAGAAGTTAAACACACATTTGAGACAACTTTTAAATGAGCATATATAGAATACATACTTTGGCTTTCAGGGAAGATGTAGACCATTAATGTCATTGCTGGTAATTTATATAATTACAGTAAATGAAAGGTTAATTTGAAATTCTTTAATATGAAGAAATAAAGCACAACCTTTCTTCACAGCTAAAATAAACAAGAGACTTTTTAAATGTCTTAACAATTTTTATTTAAGAAGAATCTGGAATGGTCACCACAACAGAATGGCAGAATTAAAATACCACCATAGCTGTGATTGCTTAATTTTGTAACTTTAATTTGCTGTCATTTTGTAGATTTGCCAGTCTCTCTGGGTATTTGTAGAAAGTACTGCAATCTTAAAAAAAGAGGCATATGATTTTTCAGAGTAATTTTTTTCATTAACTCCTTATAAGTCAAATAGTAAGCTCTAGAAAAATAATTCACTGAGTACTTTATATGTTAAAAAGTATGTTTCATTAAAATTAAATTCTTGAAAAATCTGTTTTTTACCCAAACTTATTTGTGGTCTCTGGTCTGCTCTTGTTATAGGATTAACTTCATCAGGTGCTCTTTTCCTATATTACCAGTTTATGAGCTACTTACACTTTTTTTGAGTTTTGAATGTAGAGGAAAGAGGACTCTAAGAAAGTTATTGAGTCAGGTGGTCATCAAGTCCGAAGAACACTACATATCCATCGTTTCTTAAATCAATTTATATTTTTCTGGTCCCAGTAATATATTTATGGTCCACCTGCTTTATTGCAGTAGCCTCCTGACTAATATATTACTGTCAATCCAGCTGACTCGACATACTACAAACAGAGTGATTATTAAAGATGCAAATCTTACTCATCTCATTCCCCAAAATAAATCTTTAATGGAAGAATACACATGGCTTTTTAGAGAAAATGCATACTTCTTGCCATGGTACGCTAGGCTTCTCGTGATCTGAGCCCCGCTTACTTTTATCCTTCTTTCTTGTTATATATCTTTTTTTTGAGTTCCAATTTCTGTGATTCTATGACATTCTGGATGTCTGTCAAGCCTTTTCTCGACTCCAAGCCTTTGTACTTTGCCTCTGCTTCCTAAAGTCGTTTTTTTCTTTTGTCTCCATCCTCCCTTCCTCTTCTGCTTACTGTTAATGTCTGCTCATTTTTTAGGACTTGATTTAGACATGATATGTGTTTGCCAGTCTTCCATTAGCTTCACAGCAGTCCATGCATACTTTATAACAGTTATTTACGTTGTATTACAGTTGTCTATTTATATATTAAGTTCACTAGGATTAACTTGTTGGGAATAGAAACAGTATTTTATTCATTACTATATCACAAGTATATATCTTAGTACCTAGGAAAGAGTAAGAACTCAGTAAATAAATGGATGAATGTGTTGTACTGTGGCCAAGTGGTCTTTTCTGGGTGTTCATTCTGTACAAGAAACATGTGGGAAAAGCTATACTTCATTGGCACAAAAGAATCTTTCTCTAACTTAGGAGAGCCATAAATAGCCTGTTCACAGATAACTCCAAAATTATTCATAAACATGTTACCCATAAGCTTAATCATTTTTAGGTTGATATTATTTTTTGGATGTTGTGAAAGAATACTTTTTAAGCACTACTCTACTTTGTATAAATTCCAGATCAGCATCTTTGGTAACATCTAGTATATGAAACAGCCTTTTAAGAAGCCCATCAAACAGTGATTTACAATTTCCTCCTTCATAAAATCACTTAGTTACCAATGTATCCAAATTATAAATTCTAGTAAAGGAAGTGGAAGCTCTTTATACTCTGTGATACAGTTATGGAAAAATATTTGGTGGGGTTAGTTTCATTCCTTTATGGTTAACCTCCTTAGGGCATTTATTAGCCCTCATATATGAAATGGAAATTGGTCGTTCTCAAAAGAGGTTTATATATAAATATGACTGCAAGATGAGGGTCGTATAGGGACATAAAACATTAAAAATAAAAGTTAATGCTGAAAAGGAATTTGTTGACCACAAAAATACTTAAAATTGTGTTAAGATTTGTTTTATACTTTGTATTTTCTATTTAAAATAATACTTCTTAACATGTAAGAATTTTAAACAAATTATTAACATGAAGAAAGTATGCATTGGAATCTTTGAAGAATGTTTCTTGGCAGATGTGGGATCTCATCTGGGACTTGAAGCATGGGTAGGACTTCAGTAAAGGGAGAACAAGGACGAGGGCATAATAGGCTGATGGAAAAAGTCAAGACTGGTAAGGAAATTGTAGTGGATTTTCAGGAGAAAGCTGAACTTCTGAAAAGGAGCAGAAAATAAAATTGAATAAGTATACTGGGGACAGTTTGCTAGGTACATCCTTTTTATTAGAAGATATTCAAGTAGGGCAAATTGTGATTTTTGTAAAAATAAAAATTCAAATGTGATTCCTTTTCCTATTCTGGCAAAGTGTCCCATCTCAGAACTAGTTATCTCTAACATGAGATAATGTGGTATTTCTATCTGCTCTAGAATGTACTTGTACCAAAAGTAGGAAATGCAAAAAAAGAGGAGTTTTTTTTAATGTAAAAAAGGTCATAACATGAATGCTAATTGCCCTAGCTACCTAGGTCAAGTTTTATAATAATCTATTTCTATCTTGTTTATCATGACGCCATTGTTTGAAACACTTTTTTCTTTGTTTGCAGTCTGTAACCCCACTTGTCAAGATTAAGAAAGTAGACTCACACATAATTCACAGTAGCTATTTACCCCCAACTGAACATAATTATTGAAAAAAGAAAAGCATAGATTTGGAAGGAACCCCAAAGGTATCTAGTTCATGGTTTAATCTGTTCAAGGGCAGAGATTGAATCTGCCACCACACAGGTACTTACTGAAGACTTGGTTTTCTTTTCTTTTCTTAATCAACCGAATCCATTTTACTACCTCTGGGCAGGATTGTTTAAAACCTTTCCTGATGAAAAAATTCCACTTAATAAATAAAGCTTTCAGGAGAGATTCCACAACAGCTCTTAGTATTTAGCAATAGAAAGCTGACTGAAGACAAGTTCTTTTTTATATCTCGGAGAGCTCACCCGGGCTGCTTCTATTAAGACCATTCTCTCTAGTGTTGGGTGGTTCTCTTAAGACAGTAAAATTACTTTATAGTTGCTATAATCTGCCTTCTGGTGGGAAGGTGTGGGTGTCTGTGTGCAAACCTCTCTCCTCTAGTGGGAAAAACAATGATGGAGATATACGAAGTGTGGCATTATTAATGTTAGTCTTTTTATGACCTGAGAAGTTTCATGTAGTTTTAACCTATAAATTGCCTTTCCTTAAAAATAGAAATATTCTCCCCCTGCCAGCTTCTAGGAACCCCCGCATTCATCCATGTGGTGGTTGCCCACATTACAGGCCAACCCATCTGAGCCTTTTTTCCCCCTTCCCCCCTCTGGGCCATAGTCCAAGCTCTTAAATTTTCTGTAATTTTTCATCATCATTATTTTATTCTGTCTCCAGGTCCCTCAATGCCACACTATGTGCTAAGTAGGGCATAGAAAAACAACATGATATGAATTGAATGCTATGTATAACATAATGTGTACAAACATTTTAGAACAGTTTAGAGGAATCAAATCTCAAAATAAGGATAACAGTGGTGGTCATTTCAGGTAACTTGTAGAGATAAAAAGTAATAGGTGCCACAGAAACCCTTACAACAGTGCTGGGCACAGAGAAAGTGCTCAGTTAATATTAGCTGTTGTTATTTGCTGTGATGAAGGTGGCACTGGCGGTTGTGTCTAAATACATTACAGCAGGATCTGTATCTTATTTGTTTGTATCTTCTGCAGGGAATATAGTACTTTGTTCTATTCATAGATATGTTCAACACATACATGCATGCATATATTCAATAAGTAGGTCTTGATTCAACCCAACAAAATTCTTTATTTAAGAACAATAGGTAGGGGGCACCTGGGTGGCTTAGTTGGTGAAGTGTCTGCCTTCGGCTCAGGTCATGATCCCAGGGTTCTAGGATAGAGCCCCGAATCTGCCTCCCTGCTCAGTGGGGAGTCTGTTTCTCCGTCTGCCCCTCCCCCCTGTTCCTGATCTCTCTCTCTCTCTCTCTCAAATAAATAAAACCTTAAAAAAAAAAAAAGAGCAATAGGTAGTCAGTTACTTAAGCATTTAAATTGTTGTGATGTACTGTTTGAGCTATTTATTAATGTTTTAATTCTTCACTGGGTACCTGATAGAATTGCACATCCCTACCTCCCCTTGGAAGTTAGCATGGCCTTGTGACTTGCTTTGGCCAATTAAATGAGGTCAGAATCGACAAATGCCACTTTCTTGTAGAAACTGTGATCCATGAGGCTGAGGGTGTGATTCGTCACATTTCCTCTTCCTGCCTCAGCAGTCACAAATGCACTTGCCAAGATGGCGCCTCAGTTACCTGGGTGTCAGAGTTCTCTCCTCAGCTGGGTCCCACTTGAAAACCTGCCTTCCTGTCGATTTAGGTTTTTTTTTTTTTTTCATTATTCTTTGCTTTCAGACAATCCTATAATAAATATACTTGCACATAAAAAAAAAAAAGAAACAAAGAAAAGAAAAAAGAAAGGAAAAGAAAACCTGCCTTAGATATGTAAACTGAGTCTGAGATTTCCAGAGTTCTTTTTTTACTGCAGAGTAACCTGTCCTTTCTTGACTGACAATTGGCAACACAGTTATTTGTGAAGAAAACATTTTTGCTACTAGACATGACTAAGCAAACTATTTTCTCCACACACACATAAATTACCTTCAGGTGTCACTCCGCATAACTGATTGCACTGTGCCAACTTTCTCTACACTAAATGTGGTGAAATTCTTTCCTTACAAGGAAGAAACACAGCATCTGTTGTATTTGAACAGGAAAACTGCTTCTGGCTGACTGTCCACAGTGCTGAATTGGACATAAAATC
Organism: Ursus arctos; assembly: GCF_023065955.2. NCBI lineage: Eukaryota > Metazoa > Chordata > Mammalia > Carnivora > Ursidae > Ursus > Ursus arctos. Next base: position 25,987,817 of record NW_026622985.1, on the reverse strand, counting down.
TGGCTGGCTGTTTATCTCCCGAATTTTAGCACTTTGAAGCAATGTGAGGAACTAGACTTACCTATGTCATTGTATCTCACACTCGCTTTTCTATCGTCTTGTGCAATGCAAAGTACAGAGTGTAATGACTTAACTTGATTTAACTTAACTGTTAAATAATCACTTGCGATTATTCGGGCCAACAGAGCAACTCTTCTCTCAGTAATAACAAGAAAGATCGAAAGGTGGAGAAAATAATCCGCACTTCCATTCTTCTACCCCACATACTTGGTTCTTCACTGAGAGATTCAACAGTATTTCTGGAATTCTTGTTTCTCTGCCCTTATATATGAATATTGTTTTGTATTTTAAATACTTCAAAAGATATTACATCTTCAGAAATCATCTTGGTTGTATTTTTTCAGTAAATGATTATAAAGAAAATTATATTGTTTATTCTCTAATGGGAATGAGTAAGGGATTAAGATAAAATACATAGTTATAATGGAAACTGAGAGTTATGTGAAAAAAATGTTATTTTGAAAGAACTGTCTTTTAAAATTTGTTTGCACCATCCTCAAGAGTTTATCCTTAAGTTCTTGAGTTTATCCTTAATTTTTCCCATTAGTTTACCATCTTAGTATTAAGAATTAAAAATTATGATAAAATGGGGGTGCCTGGGTGACTTAGTCAGTTAAGCATTTGACTCTCGATTTCAGTTCAGGTCTTGATCTCAGGGCCCTGAGATAGAGCCCCCGTATTGGGCTCTGTGCTCATCAGGGAGTCTGTTGGAGATTCTCTCTCTCCCTCTTCCCCTCCCCCTGCTCTTGTGCACATCCTCTCTTTCTAATAAATAATAAATCTTAACAAAAATTATGATAAAATTGAAATATGGATTGTAAAATACAAAAGAATATTAAATACAGAAAAATACAAATAACCCTAATTCAAAAGCTTTGTTAATCATACTAATATGGAATATTTTTAGGCCTGAATTCTTGTCCTCATATTAGGGTAAGCCTATTTCTCTATGTAAATAGTAAATAGAGCTCGTTGTTAGTTCAATTTTAGATGAAATGAGTAAAGAAAGAGTACTTTCTAAGAACAGTAGTCATTTCATATTGTTTTGTGGTTTACAGTGCTCCGTTAATAACAGCACGATATTGTTAGGCTTATTTTAAACAGTCCTACAGTCTGATTCACAAAGGAGAATTGATAATTCCTTCCCATGTTTTTTTTTAAATTTTTATGTATTTTAGATTTAATTCTGTATGTTGTTTACTTATTGATGGGAGGATGGCGAGAAGGGCAGGGTAGGTAAAGTGGATTAATTGGGAGACACTAAAAGTCTCCTTTGCTTTCAGGTTGTAGAATATTTATGTTAGGGTGCTTCTCCCAACGTGAATAAAAGTTACTATTTTTAAGTATCTTCTATGCGCCCAATGCTGTAGATGCACTGTCTCAAATCCTCCAATTATCTTTATAGTATTATCTTATTTCATACATAAGCTAAAAGAAGCTTAATTATTTAGGTGCCTTGCCCACATAAAGCCATGTAGCTATTTAGTGACAAAACTGGCTTCAAACCCAGTGTCTATTCTTTTTGAATACAATAAGCTGCATTATGGGTATAATTTTCAGAGATTATTTTCACTTAGGATATCAAACTGTCCTTCCCCATGGTACATAGACTAGTCTTCGCTGTATATTTCTACATGAAATACTGACTTTTATCATACTTACATTTTAAGGTTGGACAAATCTTGTTGAAGCATTACTATATGAACTCTAAAACATGGCTTCCAAAGAACTTGTTCCTCAGGGTAAGAGGACACCTGTCCCAGAAACAGACATGTGTGTGTTTGACCTCATCCCTGTGACACTGGAGCGAGTACTCTGTTCTTTAAAATCCAGGGATAAAATTAGACAAGGCTGGCTTAAACTGCACAAACCACACGATTACCAAAATATACTCTTAGCATTAGGAAGGCACTGGGGACTAGGCAGGTATTTTGTTTGCTTATTTTTTTCATCAGTTGAAAACACAGTCAAATTTGGGCTGTATGACCTTGGGTATTTTGCTACGTAAGACTCAGTCCTTCATCTGTAAAATATACCCATCTCCTGCCTATAATTACTTTCTGGATTAATTTGAATATTATATTTAAAGTTTAAATCACACACAGTGCCTGTTATAGTAAAACCTTGAAACTGTAAGTATTTACTGAAAACATGAGAACATACATTAAGGAAGGAATTGTGTCATCACTGTACTTTAGCTCTGGGGAAGAATATATATATATTCATTAGTTGTTGAGTAATACTCTGAATAAAAATAAATAAAGCAGGTTAAGGAGGATAGGATGTGTTAGGGGTTCTTTTTTTTTTACATAGGGTGGTCAGAGAAAGCGTCTCTGACAGGTGATATTAGAGATCTGAAGGAATATGGGAACCTGGGGGGAAATGTTATGGTCAGAGAGACTGGCGAGTACAAAGGCACAGAAGCTGGAGCATCATCTGTCCATACGAACAGTGAAGTGAGCAGGAGGAAGTAGATGGCTAAGTGATCTGTCGGTCTTGTCTGCCATACAGAAGAGTAGATTTCGGCTACAGGAATGGGAAACCATTGGGGAGTTTTGAATTAAAAGGCTTTGTCTGGCTTTCAGGTTGAAGAGGTTACTGACTGCTTGTTAAGCAATGATAAACTTTAGGGGACAGGATTGAAACAGGGAAACCAATTCGGAGGCTCTTTTAATAGTTCTTGTTAAGAGACTTTGGTAGTGTGGATGCGAGTGCGATTGATGGAGGCAGAAAGAAGAGATATCATGGATATTAAAGGTAGAGCTAACATAATTTGCCGATAGATTATATCAGGATGTAAGAGGTAGAAAGAAGCCAAGGATGAATCCAAGGGTTTTGTCCTGAACAACTGGAACAGTGTAGTTGCCACTTCTTCATGGGGAACGTTGCTGGAGAAGCAAGTGTGATTTCTGGATGGATCCTGAGGTCGAGAATGATGGTTATTGTTGGGTGATCTGCAGCATGATTGCCTGGTGATGGAATGATCTGGTGAGAAGAAACAACTGGTGATGTGCAAGTGGAACTGAAGTCCTTGAGTAGAGGAGAGATAGGATTGATTGAAGCAGAGCAGAGGCCAGGCTGCTGCAGCAACGCAGACGGACTGCAGGGGATAGGAGTATTGACGTAGGTGGTCAGCACAATTGACGGTGGGTGGGAGACCTTGGAATTTTTCTCTTGATAATTTCTAGTTTCTCAGTTGTATGTACAGCAAGTGTCTCCACTGCGGGAGGAGGGGGAAGAAGAAGGTGTGTATTAGTCGGCTTTGGCTGCCATAACAAAGTAGCACAGACTGGGTGGCTCAAGCAACTGAAATTTATTTTCTCACAGTTCTGGAGACTAAAATTCCAAGATCAAGGTGTCAGCAGAGTTGGTTTCTTCTAAGGCCCCTCTCCTTGCCTTGTAGATGGCCATCTTCACCTTGTGTCTTACACGGTCATGTCCCAACCCCCTCTTCTTATATGGACACATTCTTATTAACGTAGGGTCCACCCTAATGACCTAAGGACTTTATTTTAACTTAATCACTCTTTAAAGGCCCTATTTCCGTATACAGTCACATTCAGAAGTACTGGGGACTAGAGTCTCAACCTGTGAATTTTGAGAGACACCAGTTTAGCCCATAAAAAGGTGGCCGAGTTTGAAGAAATTGTCTTCAACAGGCTAGGGAAATTTAGAATTGTAGGGCAGCATTTCAGTTGATGCTGTAAACCTGTTCATCACAGTCACAGTCCCATCATTGTAATATCCATAACATTAAAAAAATCAGGGATACGGGCACCTGGGTGGCACAGTCGGTTCAGCTGCTGACTCTTGGTTTTGGCTCAGGTCATGATCTCAGGATCCTGGGATCAAGCCCCTCCAGTGGTGGGCTGCATGCTCATTGCGGGGGGGGGGGGGCTCTGCCTGAAAGACTTCTCTCTCCCTCTGCTCACCCCCCCCCACACACACTCCTGCGCATGTGCACATGCTCTCTCTTGCTCAAATAAATAAATCTTTAAAAAAGAAAATTCGTGGGTAACTTAAGTTTAAAGTTTTAATCAGTCTATTCCTGGTGATTCAATTCCATGAATGTTTTCTGTACCTGTACTTTGTGTTAGTAGTATAGAAGATAAAACAGAAACTAAGAATAGGAGCTCCAGATTTCTTCACTATGCATCCACGTGTTCCAGGTATTTTTGCCACGTGCTGTACACTTGTTATTTCATTCATTGTACCCACAGAGGGTTAAGATTAGCAAAGTGGAAATGAGGGAGAGATTGGTAAAGTGAGTTTTCATCCTATGACCTTCAGATTCAAGTCCTGTTTCTGCCATTTCCTCATACAATCTCACATTCTCTCTGAAAAGTCTCTGCGCCTTACTTGCTTCAGGTATTTAATATATAATATTTTTGTTCACATTTTATCTGTAGTTGGTCCTTAAATCAAGATTTAGTATTTTCCAGGGGCGCCTTGGTAGCGCAGTCGTTAAGCGTCTGTCTTCGGCTCAGGGCGTGATCCTGGCGTTTCGGGATCGAGTCCCACATCGGGCTCCCCGGCTGGGAGCCTGCTTCTTCCTCTCCCTCTCCCCTGCTGTGTTCCCTCTCTCGCTGGCTGTCTCTCTGTCACATAAATAAATAAAATCTTAAAAAAAAAAAAAAAAAGATTTAGTATTTTCCATAAATATTTTGACTTCGTTTTACAGTTCACTGTAGCTTTTATTTGTATTTCCTATCTAAATGAAAGGGAGTCTCTCTAGATTTTTAAAAATTTATTATCCATAATCATTCAATGAGCCATATTTAATTTTACTATGGTAATGTTTAAAATACAATGGAAAATTTAAAAAAAACATATAGCACATTATTTAAGTAGGAGACTAACATACATGATCTCAACATACCACTTTTTGTATCATTGATGGAGCCTTTTTGGGCTTCATGGTTATGCTATGTGATCAAATATATAGCAGTGGTGAAAAGTATTCAAAAAAATTTTAAAGAAAGATAAGATGTATGTGTAACAGTAAATTATATACAGCATAATGTTTAAATTGTCTTTCTCAATACATAGTAATTTGCCAGACATTTCTCTATGCTTTCTCAATACTCAGAAATTTGTCAAATGGCTTTTAATTCTTGACAGTCATCCTTTGAATTCTTAAAATGAACGAAATTTTATGCTGCGAATTGTACCATAGTCTACTTTTCTTTCACCTACCTCTCTCAAGCAGTGAAACTTGGGGTTTTACCAACTATGAAAGCTTAAATATACTCATAACAATTTTGGATCACATGCCATTTGAAAATCTGAAGAATACTGTGGATTCTCTAGAAAAATTTGAAACTTTGCATGTGCACTCAGAATGTTGTGTGCAAATTCAAACAATCCATGTATTCCCATAAGACAACCCATGACATCCACAAGCTTCATATTACAGTGCTTTTAGACCCACAAATAAAAGCCCAGTTTCAGGGGCACCTGGGTGGCTCACTTGGTGAAGCGTCTGCCTTCGGCTCAGGTCATGATCCCAGGGTCCTGGGATCGAGCCGCTCAGCGGGAAGCCTGCTTCTCCCTCTCCCACTCCCCCTGTTGGTGTTCCCTCTCTCGCTGTGTCTCTCTCTGTCAAATAAAAAAATTTTTAAAAATCTTTACAAAAAAAAAAAAAAGCCCAGTTTCACCAATTGTGACTTACCATGGTGATGGAATATAATATAGACAGGGAACAGGAGAGATGTTTATGACAAAGTATGAAAAAAGCAAAACACAAAATTATATATGTACTATGATTACAATGATAGAAAATACATATTATTAAAAAATAATAAAAAAATGATAGAAAATACGCATGCTCTGAACAAAAATTTTTAAGACTCACATAAAACAAAAGTAGTTTTATAAGGGTCGTGAGATTATAAATTTCATCTTTTAAAAAATTCCTTTTAATGCTCTCTTGTATTAAAAATAATATAGTAATATGAGAAACCTAGAAAAGAGATAGCCTAACCTGAACAAATGCCATCATCCCTTAAGTGTTCACTGCACGTCTAGGAGCTTCCTTCCTTTTTATTGGATAAAGCTAAAATAATCTTTTAAAAATTCGGTGGTTATACCACTCTCTAATTAAAACTCCTCAATGCCTTCTAAATGCTCTTAGGGTAAAAATAATGAAAATGGTTCCCAAGTCTTCTTTTCATGAAATGACCTGTGTCCATCTTCCCACCATTTCCCTCAGTTCAGCCTTTCACAGAAAGAGCCTACCCTCCTGGCCCCTCCTGGCCTCTCTGGCTGTACACATGACTTTACACATTCATTCCCTTGCCCTCCTGCTCTCTCTTCTCTTAAATCTTACTTATTCTTTATATTTCAGCTCCAATTCACTTCTTCAGGAAAGGGCCTAGTGATTCTCCAGCTTGAGTGGACTACTAAAGTATTCACACTTACAACGTTCAGATTTTTATCTCATAGCTTTTTTTCTTTTTGTAGAATAAATGAAAATTAAACCCACAAACCAGTTCATATTGTTATAAAATATTATAAATATTTTAAAATGTGGAGGGTTTTTTGTTTTTGTTTTTGTTTTTTTAAATAGGTAAAACTGAGGATGAAGCATTGCAGTTGTTTGACTAATCAATATGGCAGCCCATTTCCCTTAAAGTGAACACATGTAAGGCCACGTCTCTTCAAGATACTACAGTAATGAAATTGTAAGAGTAAAGAACATGCTCTGTGGGTAGAGGAGATATTTACAACATTTATAATTTATGTCTTGAGAATCAGACTGGTAACACAATCCCAAAACATCCAGTGATTTTCATACCTTCAGAGAAAGTCAATTAAGTTGAAAAAAAGAGTTAAACGTGTCATTTGTTATTATGTGGATACAAAAGCTAACTGATTGAATCTGCCCTTTTTTAAAGTTAAGTAAGTACTGCCTTAGGTCATTTCATACTGGGGGATTCAAAAGGAAAGGCAAATTAACTCAGTGGGAGTTAATCTCAGCATCATCTCAGTGGTTGGAATAGCGCTCCTAAGTGCTCGTTTAGAAGTTCAGTATTCCTGGATTATTTCCAGTTGTACCAATCAGAGAGTGTTGGTACAGCTTGACATAGTATCATTCCTGTGGATTTAACATTTAAGGAATGGGAATATATATCATATCCTGAGTCATTAGCCTAAATACAACACAAAGATTGTGAAATGACACTATTTTTAGCTTTAACTTCAAATATTTCTTGGAAGCTTCGCCTTACTAGATCTTATTCTGTATTTTAGTATTAGTCACAATATGATATGCAAATAGGAAAATACATGTGTTTGTTTAAAACAGCAATATCTAACCCGATTTTTTAAAAATCTCATTGAGATTGGCCAGGAAATGGATGAACTGCTAACATATTAAGGCTAACAAATCATCAATCCAATGGCTGTTTGTAGATCACACTGATAGGAAAAGCCATCAACCACTCTGTCTCTTCATTCTGTAAATCAAGACTTTGAAAGATTTTTCAGCTTGGGATGCATGGAAGGTAGCGATCTTGCAAGTTCTCAATTTTCTCATTACATAGAGTTACCTGAAGCTGGCGAATGCCAACCAGATAGGTAATGATTGCTGGTCACCGAAGCGTAATTAGGATTCTGGGTCTCAAAATGTTTAATAGAATATTTGAGATATCAAACTTTTATTATTTGTTTCAGCTGTTTTTAATTTTAAAATTGTATCTCCTTACATATTTAAGGGTTCATGTAATAACAGATTTCAATGCATATCTAAATAGTAAGAGAAAAACACTTAGGTTTAAAACCAAATCCAAAAACTTGTATCACTTCTGCTTGAATTCGATCTCAGAGCCCTAACAGCCAGGCACTTTTTCACGAATTGTAGACAGCCTGATTCAGAGTATACACATAGAACTTAAATGGAACAAAATATCTGAAGAGAGGGGTTGCCCTTCTCTATGTATGGTTATTACTTATTAAACTAATTTCACTTCACTTTTCAGGGGCAGGGATGAAATTCCTTTGTCCTCCTTCAATCTGTTTACTTCTCAAATGCACTAATGCGCTTTATTCTAATGAGGAAGCTCTTTATGAGTTGTTAGAACAGTTTTTGCTTTCCAGAACTGTGGTTATCCTTAGGTCCATTAGGTGAACCACACAATTAGGGATATGAATCTTTACTCCCTGCACCTGAAGACATTTCTGACAGCGGATGATTTGGCAAGATAAACTCTTTACACGTTTAACTTCCTATTCAGTTTCTTAGCACCTTAATTTTCTGCTTGCAGCCTTTAAAAAACATTCACATGTGCAAGAGGAGTAGCCAAATCCGAAGAAAAGTGTATGCAAGTGTTTGTATAATTACTCGTTACAAGTATTGTGGTGTTGCCATAGACAGCTACAAAGATTAAACGGCTAGGTTTTTATGTAATATTTTAGAAGAATGCAAAGGTCTACAGCAGCCAAAAATAAAATTGTGGCTTAAGAGATTAGACGATATTTGCTTTGTGAGAAAACATTGTTTTTGGTCTTTTTCTTTATACTTTAAATAGAATTGTACCCATTTTAGTGCTGGTGTTAGAATTAATTTGTTAAACCACTATATTTAAACTAACATTGGGGGTAGAGTACCTTCTGATCTCCTAACAAAATGCCTACAGCAGCATCTAGTTTTATTCTGAGAAGATATGCCATTTTTCTAAATGAATAGTTATGAGTTATTGCAATAGTATTAGCACTTAAGTCATAAGAATACAAAACTTCACTCCTTCTTTCTTGTAGTAACTTACAGATATCCCCTCTTCGTGTTGTAAAGCAAGAAAGGGTCAGCTGCAGGCTTTTCATATTTTTACTCCCTTTTCTATGTTCCATCTCCCTAACACAGTCAACCAGAACTGAAATAGCCCGATACTCATATTAACACATGGACTTCAGGGAGTATTTTGCGTGGGAGCTAATGATATACACATTCATATCACTTCGAAATGCTTTATTACACCCAGAAGTAGAGGACTTTGACCAGTGGGTTAATAGTGTTTCATGGAGAAATACAGTATTGGGTTAAAAGCTTATTGGAGAAATATTATACAATGTAACTACGTTTTCTCGGACCTGTGCATAAGACAATGTAAAATTACACAATTTTGGTGGGCTAAATTTCAATTTCAGTTTTACTTAAATATTGTTGAGGACCTACTATATGCAAGCTGTGATACTCAGGGATCAAGTGTACTTTTAGCTATTAAGGGGATCATAATATGACAGGAATAATGATACATGCAAATAATGAATGGTATGGGCAAAATGGAGCAGCAGAGGGCATTACAAACAAAAGATGGGAAGAATCAGAGCACGAAACATGAAACTGTTGTTTAAGGGTGCTTAAAGTTTAAGGTAAGCTGGGACAACCAGTTTTCGTAGTTTTACATTTTGAGATTGAAGTCAATAGAGTGAAGAGCATTTTTCTTTGATTCTGATGTTTTAGTTGGCTCCTGATGCACCTGCAAAAAGATATTAATCCTGGCACACTTTGAATTATGTCATGAGATTAGAATCTGTTAAGCACTCATTTGGAAAAAAAAATGTACTTCCAAGTGTCAGGTGCCTTAGACTTCTGAAGGTAAGATGAGGGCACATCTTCTTTGGGAGGAGGAGGAGCTACGGAGAGGGGCATGTGTATAGAAAATTATTGAAGATTTGCTATGTGAAAACAGATTTTTAGATATAATATCAAAAAAGGTTGTATGAAGGCAGTGGTAGCTCATACAGTAACAGTGACGCATGGTTTGTGACCACCTCAACACTTCAGAGAATACTGCTTGTTTTTCTCACGTTTACTACTTTATCACATTGGTATTATTGACTTTATTGTGTCTCCTGATGATTAAGCAGGAACGGAAACAAAAAGTACATTGCTCCTACGCTGAAACAGAACTAAAGAGACAAAATTCTCATGCACCCCATTCCCAATGTAACCCAGAGCATACTGGAATCCTCTCTACTATTCAGAGTTAATAAAAATATTCTCCTTCTTCCTCCCTCCTCTCTGTCCCTCCCCCGCCTTCCTCCTCCCCTTCCTTCTCATACTGGTGCTAATAGTAACGGTAGTATACAAACAAGCGTAGCGACCATTTATTGAACTCTTAGTATGTGTCAAAAATTATGCTAAGAACATTAATTATATTATCCTTTTATTCTTACACCTCTGCTTCAAGTATATTTTATGTCAGTTTTTCTCAAGTAAAAAAAAATAACATGTACTAGATTAACCAAATAAGTCAGATTTATTACAAGGGACAGTTCATGATCCAGAGCACTACATATAACCAGGCCTCAGGAAAGGAGAAGAATGAGAACCTAAGCATATATTAGGAGCTCAGGAAGGAGGCTCTCCGTCTTTCATCTTTCGTTTTATCTATATATCTATAGCTTGATTTTCTCTCTTTCTTGTACACAGGACAAGAAAAAGGTAGTCACTCTACAGCTTCAAGAGACTAGCCAGCATTAATGACTATCTCTCAAGCCCAAGGCCAAATTCTTAGGAAAAGAAAAATTTGACTTTCCTAAGGGCTTGAGTTAGCTATCCAAAACTGATCCAAAGACCTTTAGCTGGACAGTCAGGTTTACTTGGAATCAAGGTGAGAAAAGAATGTGCAGAAAAAGGCCCATCTTGTGTACATTCCCTAGTATGAGGATAAATCAAAGAGGTAACTAGTTTATCCAAGTTCACATAGCAAAAAATGGCAAGATGGGATTTCAGAACACAGATTATGAGTTTAAAACCCAAGTAGCTTTCATTGAATTGTGTTGATTTTTGTATTGGTTTCCTCTTGATACTGTAATAAATTATTATAAATGTAGTGTTTTTATTTTATTATTTTTTAAGATTTTATTTATTTATTTGTCAGAAGAGAGAGAGCGAGCACAAGCAGGGGGAGCGGCAGGCAGAGGGAGAAACAGGCTCCCCGTGAGCAAGGAGCCCGATGTAGGACACAATCTCAGGACCCTGGAATCATGACCTGAGCTGAAGGCAGATGCTTAACTGACTGAGCCACCCAGGCATCCCTAAATGTAATGTTTTTAAACAACACAATTTTATTATCTTAATTTTTGGGGAGGTCAGAAGACTTAAACATGTTGGATGCGTCTCTCTTCCTTCTAGAGGCCTTAGAAGGAATCCATTTCCTTACCTTTTATAGTTGGAAGAGACCTATTCCTTGAACCCTTTCAACCTCTTTTTTTCTCATCTTACATCTTTCTCTCACTCTGACCCTCCTACTTCTCTCTTAAGAGGACCCTGGTGACTGCATTAGATCCACCCAGATAATCCAGGATCATCTCCCCATCCAAAATCCTTAACTTCTGTACATCGTTAAAGTCCTTTTTGCCATGTAAGGTACCATATTCAGAAATTCCAGGGCTTAGAGTGTGAACATCTTTGGGGAGGCCATTATTCAGCCAACTACAATTCCCTAGAGTATGCTCCATTCCTACTTAGTGCTGCCATTGGAAGTATCTCTTAATCTTCTTTTTACAACCTCATTTTCTACACATTTATAGTTCTTCTAGTTCTCTGAGATTGTGACCTTGTTTGACATAAAAGCACTATTTTTATTTGTTTTATCATCATATTAGTTGAGATTCTTCCATTCTTCCAACAGTGAATATTTCTTGGTCTTGGTAATTCCTAGATACTTAATTTCTAATGTAATTGAGATGGACTTTGACGCAAAGTTTTAATTTGACACACAGAGATGAAAGCAAAGGGAGGGAATTTCCCAGAGATGGGAGTAAAGGGAAGTTTAATGAACAAAGGGAAGTTTAAGGAACAAAGGCCCAGAGGAAGATAGATATGGTATAGCCACAGAAAATAGTCTGTTACCAAGTCTGTAGGTAATATTTATGGAAGGATAAGAGAGGGAATGTGGATTTGAAAGTTTTAAAATTAATCAGCAGTGTACTTATGTAATATGATTGATAGACAAATGATTATTATCTCAAAATTAAGTTTTCTACAAATCCATTAATTTTGAAATGTGTTTGTTGTGTGGAAAATACCCACTTTTTAGAAAGTTTGCCATTCTTTACATACACATGGGTTCTACCTTTAAAATTCCCAAAAGGTCTTCCAAAAACAATTATGTTATTTATTATTTAGAAATAGATACACACACACACACACACACACACACACACATACACACACACACACAAAACCACCCACACATTAGCAGGACCTCATGCAATGCTGGAGGTAAACATCACTGGAACACTATAGACATACACCTTTGAACTGGGGTTGTTTATTCCACAATCTCCTTCTGTAGTTCTAATCATTTTTAATGGTATTGAATGGTTTTCTGAATGTGGAAATTAAGTCTATATGTAACTGTTAGGTAATAAGTGCCCAAATATGAGTATTTGCATATACACTCATTTCTATTGTATTCATCTTGGGTAGAACTATTCGTGTTGATGTTAACAAAAGCCAACTTAATTTTACAGTCATTAAGGACCAACTATGAAAGTATTTAATAGCTATAAATCAGCCCTGGAGCAAAAGTGGGTTATTGAATTTAAGCTCACAGTATAAATGAACTATTTTGGCACCCATTAGATTAAAATGATTAAATTGTTTCTCTCCTGTGTCTCATATTCACATAGGAAGTTTTGTACTTTTGCTTAACCACAAAATACCCTCTAGAAGGGAAAAAATATAATCCCATCGCTTTTTAATGAAAGGGACATTGTGTATGTGTAACTTAATGTTTCCTCTAGATTTACTATTTTAGAAAGGCCTAGAAGTGGAAAATATTAGACACTAGTGGCTTACAATGACATCATTCTGTATTTAATTAAAATGTGTCCTTAATGCTTCACTAAGGCTTTCAAAACCACAGAGCTTTATCTAATTACATTTTTTCCTTTTAAAAAATAACATAACATAATAAAATTTTTTTTTAAAAACTGGAATTCTTCTAATTTTCATATTTGACATTAATTTTCTAAAGGATGATAGTGATAAACCCAAACATTTAAGTCAATTTAATTCAGATCTGTTTGCCTACAAAACTTTCCTAGTGTCTGTGTTTACAAGGAAAAATTTCCTAAAGTTTACTGCTTATCCACTTTTATTTAGTTAATTTAGTATACTAAGTGTCGCATATTTAGAGATATGGTCTTTTAGAAACAGAAGTTTTAGAGATATAAAAATGCATAACATATAGATTTTGTTCTAAGGAAAGAAAATGGATGTACAGTTAAGTGTATAGCATGTAATGGGATGAGTGTTAGTAAAGACACATAGAGATGTTACAGAAGCACCAAGGAGTGTCATGATAGGTTTTCCGGAGGTAATTTGTGTTACGGTTAAGTCTTAGGAGCCTTGTTGATTCTGAGCATTTAGTCCCTTTAAGAGAAGATTGGAATTCTCCCAGCTTAAGCTCTGCAAATGCTCAGAACAGCAAACTGCCAGCATTATTAATGCAGTGCATTTCCAAAGGGAGGACTCTAGCCTGTATAATAGCATCGACTCACCATTGATTTTTATATATAAACACTGACTCAGTTATCTATATGGGCAAACAGAGAATGGATAAATGAAACCCAAGATCAATTTATAAAAGCCACTAGTATTCAATACTTTATATTATTTAATTATTTCAATGTGTCCCCTCACTAACTCATTTACTAAAGTTGACCGATAGAATATAATGACAGCATTTATCATGGTGCCATTCTTACAGTCTTAAAGGCTTTCTGAAACAATTATATTTGATATTGTGAAAACCTGAAGCATACAGAAAGATACTGAAGAAGTGCTGGATCCAGGATCTTACTGAATTTGAATTTTGGCACAGCCCTTGTGCCACCTGGACGATCTGTCCTAACACCTGCCACCGCAGGTGGGTCCAGCTCACCTCTGCTCTGGCGTTCTCAGTTTCAGTGGCGCCAACTGGCATTAATTTCATATTCATGAGAGAAAATAATATATGTGAGAGCCTTTTGGAAAGCACAAGTGATACATTAATATGAGTCTTTATAATAAGAGTACGAAGTTGGGTGCAATGCCTTCCGAATATTCTTCCTCTCCATTTCCAGAGATGCACCACCAAAAATGTACCTGACCATTTTTTAATGTATATTATTTCTAATTCTTCTAATATATATTCCTCTGTACCTATACATATGTATTTTTTCCATCAGGATGATTAAGTTCCTTCTTGATATCAAAGTATGGCATATTAGTTCTATTAGGACAGCAGGGGATAGCGGTGGGGTATTAGAATTGGGTTTGATGGTAGATTATAACAACTGACCCTATATTATCTACAGAGTGAGTATTTCATGAATTCGTATTCTTTTACCACAATAATGACCAAGAAAAGTATAATTGTGTATTATTGTCTTATATATGTTTAACCCGTATTTGGACAAAGTTGCATATAGTACAGTGAAATGTAGCACCCGTTACTGATTGGAAATGGGCAGGAGAATTAGAAAGCTTGCTAAATTGTAACAATGTAATGAACATGTTCACAGGACACTTTCTAATAGGTTTCATGGAAACCACAACCAATGAATGAAAGCTGGTAGTATAGGAACATGTGTTGAATAAAACACAGTCAAGATGGTAAAATGGATGAACACAAAGAACTGTGCTAAGATAGTGAATATCACTAAAGGCTTTATGGGCAGTGACACATTTCAGTTAGCAAAAATAACTGTAATAATAATACCAAGTTTTTTTTGACATAAGGCCTGAGTCTTACACTGACCTGATACTTCCATGACCACCAAAGCATTGGTGGGCTTAGATCATAATTTCAAGTGTTTTTTCCTGGTCCTTGTCTAATCAGACATGCTGGCCATAAGTTTTGTGAATCACAGTGTTAGTGTCAGAAGAGATACTTAGGTAGATGTGTCCCTTGCCAGGAGTATTAAGTATGTAGGTGCTATCTATAATATCCATAAAAGAGATGACTACAGTGAGGGTTCTATAAGGTGAGTATTAGCATTCTTTCTAGAAGTGTCAGGCAGTCACCTGTCCAGTTGGTCTAGTCATGATTCCATAGATTTATTGAGACTAGTGTGGTCATGGTTTTGAGGTTTAAATGAGCAATCTGTAATTGGGGTAAATCAAAGGACCATTAATGGAACTGTCAGATAAGAGAGCTTTCTAAAGCCCTGGCTTAGGGATTTATCATTTTCAATTAGTTTCTCTGTGCCTAGGAAAATTTTAGGGAGAAGTCAAAAGATTGACATAAGGTCCTATAAATATAGAAAGGCCCGAGATGCATCGTGAGATCAGAGGGCACAGGAAAGGCATAGGAATGAGACTGGGTCACCAATAGCATAAGACCCCGTGTCAGGTAGCAGGGACAAAAAAGAACGGGAAACAGTACCTAGAGGCTGGTGAGCAACATCTCTTGCCCAGGGAATAGAAATGCAGGTAAAGGAAGCAGGTTGGAAAGTAAAGATTAACAGACTATTCTCATGGTTTGTTAAGATATATATACAGATAGATATGGAAGTGAACTAGTCTGCATTTATTTAGTTATACATTAATTATATACTTAAACTACAATAGCGCACATGCATGTGCTAAAGTACATACATATAGCTCTTGTCTTCATGCACTGAGAGAAGCAAGAAGCAGTGACCCTCAGGCAGCAATGAGCATATCCAGCACACAGCATTCTCCGTTGAAAGGAGCCAGGGTTCCTTGGAGAAGTGAGCGGAGCAGAGCAGGGAAGTACCAGATGAACCTCGAGCGTGAATGTGCTATAAAGAAAAGGAAAAGAAGAGAAAGAACAAAGGGATGACAGATGGAAGGATGGAAGGAAGGGAAAAGGGTGGGGTGTTAAAAGGACACAGGAGCCAACCTGAAAGAGCTCACCAAGGCCACTGCCGGAACAGTGAACAACAAGTAAATTGTCAGAGTGGATTGCATCCAAAAGAACGATAGAAGTATCTGTGAGTCCAAACTAACATAAATAAGTTATTAAATAAGTAAATGGGAGAAGGGACAAATGTTTCTTATCGAAGATTCTATTTAAAAATGTAGATGAAAGGAAGGAAATAGAAAATCAGAGAACAGCATAGTAGTAACTGTTGCAGGCAAGACACAAGGATAGATACTACAGTTAGTGGACAGAAGTTTAAGGAGAAACAGGATATTTGCATAGTCACAAAGTATGCCTTCCTAAAGTACATTATTTACAAAGAAAAAATACAGTAATTTTGCAGTGGAGAAATCTGGCAAACACCATCTTAACCTAGTGATCAGGGTAAACAGCCCCAGACTTACCAAATCATCACCCCCCATGTGGGACACTGAGATGAGATGCACTTTTGTAGTGTCCTTCCTAATAATGCACGACCTCAATCTAATTTTGGGAAAACATCAGACAAATCCAAATTGAATGACGTTGCATGAAATAGCTAACTAGTACTCTTTAAGTGTGTCAGGGTCATGAAAGACCAGGAATGAATGAACAAATACCACAGAATGGAACAGACCAAGAAGAAAGGCAACTACTTGCAATCTGGGATCCTGAGACAAAAACAGCCTTAGTGGAAAAACTGGTAAAATCAGAGTGAAGTCTATAATTTAGTTAATAGCACTGTACCAATGTTGAGTTCTTATGCTAATTGTACCACAGATTTTAACATTAGGGAAACCCAGGTGAAAAGTGTAATAACTCTGTGCTGTGTTTGCAGCTATAAATCCAAATCATCCAAAATCATCTCAAAATTAAGAAAAAAGAAATATAAGACTCATAAGGAAAGTAGCAGTCATTTTATATGTCACGGAATTGTGAAAGGCTGCTGTTAAATTAGGATGCTTTTGGTTGCAAGGAACAGAGATACCAACTTAATTGTCTTAAATAATTGCTTATGTAACTGAAGAAATGATGGAAGCAAGGGGATACTGGATCAAGGTGTTCAACTGAGACTCTGTCTTCTTTTAATTTTGATTCTCCTTAGTTTAGTTTTCTTTCCCAAGCCACTTTATCCTCACCCTCCTAAGGGAGAGAACTGCAGTTCTAGGCTGATCGCTGGTGTCCAGAGTGAGACACCTGACAATTGCAGTGGCTTTCTTAAAAAAGTAAGGGACTGCTTTCCTTGAAGTTCCCAGGAAAGTTCACCCTCCAAAGATCTAACTGGAATAAATGGGATCGGATGCTCATTACTAACCCAATGGCAGGTGCAAAGGGGAGTCACTTAGACCATTTGTCATGGGCCTGGTTTCTAAAAGCAGGCACTGCCCAGGGGATTTCAACTACTCTGCCCATCCTGGAACTGAGGATGGGGCAGTGAGCTGTGTGGAGCTGTTTAAATAGATGAACTAAACTCAGGTTCTCAGGAAGGACAAATGATTGTTAGGAAGGAAAGAAACAGCCCGATATAATGTATTTTCTGAAATAAAAATTGTATACATGATTTGGGACTAATACATCAATATTCTAATATGGAAACAATAGAAAAGAATATGTGAAATTCACACCCTCCTAGAAAAACTGGGAAGGTCTGCACTCGTCCTCTCTATAGCCATGATATAATTATTTCAGCAGTCTGGTGAGACCTGGTAGGTTAACTTATTAGGCCTTTAAATTCCATCACTGCCTAGTCTGATCCGTTTCCACTTGTTTCAGTCAGCATCTTGGAAATGGTTCCTTTGTTTACATACATTTGGCACATTTCCCATCCCTAATTTGATCACCTGCACCTGGAAAAACGGGTAATTTCATTTGAAGATTCAGGTGCCCTCATTAAGGAACAAAGCATTACGTAAGCTTCCTGCTGGCTGAACAAATTTAAATTGTTCTCACATAAGCTTCTCACCTTCTTACACACAAAATGTTATATGAGAAGCAAAACAAAAGAGTGTCCTTTGACAGAGAAGGTAAAAATATTCCATACTTTCTAGAGAGAAACAATCTTTAATTGGAGTAAGCTGGCAAAGCTCTCTATATTGGCACTGTTTGCTCTATGGAAAAACCGCAGCCACAATGACACTAGTGAATGTATTATAAAGAAAGAACACCACTGGTCTGTGTACCTCCAAATAGTTACATAAGTTTTAATAAATGTGAAATAAAGCATTTTCCACTTTTTAACATTCAATTATAGTTTTAAAAATTATCATCCATACATAGAGTTTTGCAGATGCCATCAGTGGGAACCAATTTATGCATTACATGTTTTCTTACATATTTCTGTAATGTATTTTAAAATATTAAAAATTACATGGATAAATTGCCCTAGCACTGAGGCTCAATTGGATCCACATCTATAGATCTGAACTCTTCTTTATCTTGAGACACGGGTATCTCACTGCTTGATGGCTTTCTCAGTGGGGAGCAACCTTGACCGCTTAGTCTGTTCAAATGAGAATTCATTATAGCATAATCTGAAGCTGTCCTCCCCCTGACATGTTCGCTTTCAGTTGAGAGCCCTTGGGAGGTGATAGCCCTGGTGGTGACCTTGGTCTGTAACTCCCATTGCCATCTCTCATTCCTCCTAGCTGCTTTTTAGCCTCCAAATGCAGTTAGTAAGTGCTCTTGATTTTATAGCTAAGTATATTTTTTAATCTGTGCTTTCTCCTCTATTCCCACAATGACCATCTTGTTACAACAGAATATGTATTTTCTACCTGGCCCCAGATTCTCTCCCTGTCCCAGCAGCTCCCCTCCCCCAACACACACACACACACACACACACACACACACACACACACAGAGCTTTCAGAGAGAATACTACCTAGATTTGATTTCACGATCTTGTCACTCCGTGCTCCAAAATATTTGGTGGCTGTCTAGTAACTAAAGTCTAATAAACAAGGCCGTCTGTAATTTGGCCACAAACTACCTTAGCAGTCTACTCCACTGAATCCGTTAGGTCTCAGCCTAATTGACTTTATTCATGTCCTCCTTTTTAAAACCCTTGCTTCTCTCATTCTCCAAGACACCTTTCCCTGCTGTTCCTCTCCCCTCCCTGTCTTAGTTGGGGCTGCTGTATCAAAGTACCATAGACCGGGTGGCTTATAAACAACCGAAATTTCCTTCCCACAGTTTTGGAGGCTGGAAGTCTGAGATCAGGGTGCCAGCATGGTCGGGGGTTCTGGTGAGGACCCTCTTTGGTGCTGTAGACTGCTGAATTCTTTTTGTATCTTCACATGGCTTCCAGAGGGCAAGAAAGTTCTCTGGAGTCCCAGTTATAAGGATGAGATTTCCAGTCACAAGGACTCTATGCTTATGAGTTAATTACTTCCCAAAGACTCCATCTCCCGAGACCGTCATCACCTTGGGCATTAGGATTTCAACATAGGAATTTGGAAGGGACACAATGTTCAGTCCATTGCACTCCCTGACTAGGTTTTCTTCAGCTGTTTGATCCACTCCCCATATTTTAACTAGCACCTCTATGGGAATTACTCCCAAGTTTAGTACCTTCAGCTGAAATACTTTCCTGACTCAAAACTGCATATCAACTACCTACTACTTTATATATCCCCGAGAACGAATTGAACCTGTCACTTTCCTCTCCCCATTCACTATGTCCCTGTATATTTAGTCATCAACTATTGATAATTCTAACTCCCAAATATTACTGTGATGTTAGAAAAGTTCCACACTTTTTGGTGTAGTGTGGATATCGACCATTGGTTGTGGAAGGGGGAAGATAGAAAAAAATATAAATTCAATGATCTCAGTGTCCTGGGATCATGCCCTGCATCGGGCTCTGCACTCAGCACAGAGTCTGCTTGTCCCTCTCCCTCTGCTCCTCCCCTCCTCCCCCTGGCTCTCTCTCCCTCTCTCTTTCCTTAAATAAATAAATAAATATCTTTAAAATTATACGAACCAGAGAAAATGCTAAAAATACAGGATAGACTCAAATGTACTTTAAAACCTGGAAATAATTAATGCTTTGTAAATATAGCAACCAAAGTATTACTCCAGCATATCCATTAGCCTAACCCTAAGTATATATTTATTCATTTTATTTAGCTTCTATCCACAGTTAGCACAAAGCCTAAGTTTGATATTGAATGGTGATCGTCATTAAGAACTTCTGAATAATTTAGAAGTCCCAATTTCATCCTTTTACATGTAAACAATATTTTAAAAATGGAAGCATCAACATATACAGTATTTCTAAAGTTTATGGCAAAGATTTTTTTCATTACACTCCCTATAAACTCTGTTAAAAATATGCAGCAACATATGAACACCACAGTATGTTAACATACAAATACTTATAGTTTTATTCCCACATTTAGAACAGAACATTATATTTATAAAGCAGTGTTATGGTTCCATTTTTTTTTGTATGACTGTTCTTGCAAGACAGATTTAATGTTAAAAATGTATCAAAAATGTTGGATTTAGAATTACATAGGGTAAATTGGTGTACGTCAACAAAAAATAAAATCTTCACCTGATCCCTGTTCCCATTTGCTATATTACAGTTGTTTTAGCACAGAGAGCTCTAGTTCTGGTTTCTTTCAGTGAAATAAGCATTCTGCACTAATGTGATCATTAGAAAAAGAAAAACAACATTTTGAAATACAAAACAATACCAAATTTTGTATTTCCTGAAAAAGTTTTAGCTGTTTGTTTTAGTTCAACTCATGTAAAGTTGCCAGTGTTTGATCATTTATATGGTTTGATCCCATCCCATTAAATCTGCTTTAACTATTTGCTTAATTTCTATGTTTAAAAACTGAACATTAAATAGAAATGTTGAAGGGATATTTGAATTCAGCTTTACCAAATGGTAGTTAAATCTATTTTTGTTATATGTGATGAATATGAATGGATTCTTAAATATAATACATATTCTTATATTTAACACCTTCAAACTTGGTGTGTGAAACACTAGACACACTCCTTAAATGATACGCAGACTGTAGTAATCACATCTTCCTGTGTAGGAAGAAAATCACCACACAATAAAATAGCAATTATAACTTGCTACTGACAGCAGGTCCCATGATATCCTATAATCCAATAAAGATTTGCACACATACAAAAACATTTTAAAATAAACAATTCTGATGGTGTGTTTACATTCTGCTTATCTAAATTGTGTCAATTTTATTTCTACTGGCAGTAAAACTAAACATTTATTTATCTATTCTTTGGAGGATTACTCTTCTTTGCAAGTAACACTAAGATAAAGTTATAATGTGTGGATGACATATGGAAATAAACTGATAGAAAATGAATAACTTCCTCATCAAGAGCTGGTGGCTTAAATTCTCATTTCACTAACAAAAACAATTTCTCTTTCATTTTGACTAAAGTTTATAAAACATATTTTTGATGTTTTCATAAATGAAGATGCTTTAAGTTTCATGTAACAGAAAACACAACTGACAGTGGGTTGACATTAAGAAGGTTATCATGTTCCATCCTAGGAAGATAGAAGTTCTGCGGCTCTATCAAGGATCCTGTTTATCATTTCATCTGCCGATTCCTGATATTTTTACTTCTCCCCTTAAGCTGATTCCCTTCAGAGCCCTAACATGACTTCTGTCATGACAGGCATCACAGGTAGACAGCAAGGTCCAGGAGAGAAAGAAGACTGTTCCCATTCATGCAGCTGTTATTAGGAGCAAGAAAATCCCTTTCCTGTTCCTTGGACAAAATTACATCACATACCTCTGGCAGAGTCAGTCATTGGCTATGAAAAGGGAATTACCTAATGGACTTAGACTAATCAGTATCCCACTTTTTAGTGCTTCTCTGTACACATGGTAAAGGTGGTAGTGAGCACTCAGACAAAATAGGGGCTCTGACGGCAAGAAATGCCTTTGTCAGGCAACGTAACACTTCTAATAGGCACCAAACATGTCTTTGTGTTAGCCCTTGCTAATAAATTACTTGTCCTCATTTAGGAGAAGAAAATCTACATAAAATGTTGTAAACAAATTTGGGTATTTAATACCTCTTTCTAAAAACTCTCCTTGAAATAGAAAAGTGTCTAGAATGGTACACAGTGAACCTCAAATAACTCCGGGGAACAAAATAGGGAATATGAGGGGAGAACAGTTACTTTTTAATTTATATGCTTCTGTGGTGTGTGAGTTTTTACAGTGAGAATATATTGTTAATCTTTTAATTTGAAAATGAAGAAAATAGGTTTTCCCAACTATACAGTAAATTACAAAAATGATTGTATCCAAAGAAATATTTTTTTCTACAATTTTAAAAAGGCAGTAGCGAGCAAATGCTGACAGGTAGCATGCTATTATATATTCATCTGAGGAAACCATTTTTCAAGCTGTGAGGAATCCATCATTGGGCATGGTATACAGAAGGTTGGTATTTAAGGAGAGTATTAATGTGAAACAGGTTGTTAGACCAAGCTTGAACTGTTAAGTCACTTTGAAACCTGGCGTTTCAATACTATGCAGACCTCTAGCGTCCAGTAACGTAGCCACTAACTACACGTGGTTATTGAACACTGGAAGCATTGCTAGTCCGAACTGGGATGTGCTGTAAGTGTAAAATACATACTCAGTTTCAATAAGTATAAAATATCTCAATGAGTTTTATATTGATTATATATTAAAATGACATTTTGAGTATATTAGGCTAATAAAAATATGTTAAAATTATTTTCATCTGATTCTTATTTACTGTTTTAAAAAATGCATCTCATAAAAGATGTCAGGTTACATATGAGGCTCACATTTGTGGCTCAGGTTGCATTTCTGTTGCACAGCACTGTCTAGATGTCTCCTCAGGAGGTCTGGTTAGATTTCAGTTGTGTAAGAGCTATGTAGCCTCGCTGAAGTGAAATTTACCAAACTCAAATCTTTAAATCTCTCAGGAACAATAGCATTGCTTAATCTCATAGTTAATTATAATCTAGATGTATATAATCTAGATCTAGATAAATAATAATCTTAGGTGGGAAAGAAATTCACTCTGAAGAAATGAGAGAAGTATAAACCAAATAAGGAATAATTACTTGTTAAAAGTCTGAGGATACGAATAGTGTTGAGAGTAACAGGAAATCCTGTCAATCAGATTACCTTCTGGACTAGTCAGAATAAAGACGGAGTAATATTATAGTAATTTTAAAAAAATTATAGTTGACGAAGTCAATGAAATACCCCCAGAGCTGAGGATATGCTTGATTCTGAGTTGATAATGGAATTGAACATGACGGTGAAGAGGATTTCCACCCCCTTCCAACACATGCATCTCAGTTTAGTGAGTCAGTAGAGAGGAGAAGTGAGGGAGTCATCTTTGGAAGGTCCAGAGGATATCACCACAGAGACACGGGCTTGCCAGCATCTGTTCGGAAGCATCTGAGGAGCAGGATGCTGAAGTTGAAAAATCCCCCAGGACTTTTAGGAAGTAGCCTTATGGATGAGATTTCTGGAGATTACAGTAGTGGGGCTGTGGCTAAGATTGCATGTTTCACTATTCTCGTTTTTGTTTTTATTATCATGACCTTCATTTACTTTTCATGCTAATATGCTCTAAGGCAAATGTGGACTGCAATTTAGAACATTTAGAAACAAGATTAAGGCATTTAAAGACCATTAAAATAGAGGAAAAAAGGTCTAACACTTTTAAGCTTAGAGCTATTAGCAAATGCGTTTATAATAATGTGTGACTTTTGTCATCTGCTTCATTAGCTTGGAGTACTAATAGATGACATTGATTTAATATTCAAATTAATTACTAGAGACTCTTCATATTAGTTGGGCATACCCTTTCTCTCAATGTCTACACCCAGACAGAGAATTCCACACCGCCTTTAAATGTCCATGTGCCCCAGCATTCAACGCAGAGGTTTTCACAATTCTTTTTATTCTTTAAATAAGCAGCTTTTTACTTTTTTTAAGCATATGAGAATCAATTATATGCAGTTTTAAAACTGAGAGACTTTTAACATTAAAAAAAGCTACTAAAGGGCTATTTGTATTTATCAGTTTTGTACCAATCAAATCTAATTAAATTATATATATGAACATCAAATTAATCTAGTGATAGCTGAAGCATAAAATGTTATGAAAATATACAAGTTACTGCTTAGAATAGCGTTTAAATATTTTAATTATATAAGTAATTCTCAAATACCTGTTTGGGTTAAAAATCATATAATACAGATGCATATTTTGCAAGCCATATTTATTTCGACTCCTTTTATACAATCATTATCTTTTTTTTTTAAGATTTTATTTATTTATTTGACAGAGAGAGACAACCAGCGAGAGAGGGAACACAAGCAGGGGGAGTGGGAGAGGAAGAAGCAGGCTCCCATCGGAGGAGCCTGATGTGGGGCTCGATCCCAGAATGCCGGGATCACTCCCTGAGCCGAAGGCAGACGCTTGACTGAGCCACCCAGGCACTCCACAATCATTATCTTTAAGATATTGTAGTATACTTTTAAACATTTTCCTATATAGGCTCATATATTTATAGATGTGCTATTTATGATTTTGTGTACATGTATGTATACTTACATGACCATATAGGCGTGTTTTAATTTATGTAATTATGTTTCTTAGCTGTTTCCTACATAAACGAACTCATACCATATAATAATAGAATATTTGGGAATTGGATTTTCAGTCAACAATATATGCAAGATTCTTGGGGTGCCTGTCTGGCTCAGTCAGTAGGACATGCGACTCTGGATCTCAGGGTCATGAGCTCGAGCCCCACAGTGGATGTAGAGATTACTTGGGGGAAAAAAAAAAAGGGCAGTGTATCTGAGATTCCTGCCATAGCAGAACATTTAGATCTTCCTTATTTTTTTAAAGGCTGCTTAGATTTTCACGGTATGGATAAAACCTAGTCAATAAGGTTAAATAACTTTCAGTAAAGTTGAGGAAAGCAGGTTGCTTTTCCGTTTTGTCCAGTGCTTTGTTGACAAACTATGATGAGGGAATAAACTATACTTTTTGGTCTAGAGTATGTGAACCTCCAGGGGTTTCAGATGTGAGAGGTTGACCAGTATCATTATGTCTATTTACATACAAAGAAAACATATCCAGAAAACACAAGAAACTTACCAAGGTCAAATAGTAAGCTGTGTGGTGATGTCTTACTGTAGTTGGCAGCCTCCCATTTATGCAGGTGATGTGAGAATAAATTGTATTGGCTTAAGGATTGTGTAGAAGGATAGATTTCTGAACTGAACATACAGTTGTGATAAAGCAGTATTTCTGATTAAGGGGGGAAAAAACCCCAAACACCCAATAGCTATTATGGACTATAGGTTGTGATTGGTATTAAAATGAAATTGAATCCTGAAACTCTAAGTGACTGTGACAGGATGGCAACAAATATCCAACATATGCGCAGATACATTGCTTAGATGAATTGGCATTTTAGTGGCAAAATAATATTAGATTATCTCTATATACTAAAATTTATTTAAGTGAGCTATGTTCCTTTTGCAAAGGATTGGACTCACCATATTTCTCTTGAGAATTATAATGAATCCTTCTTAAATCCCTATGATTAATATCTGAAGACACATTTTAGAACTCTGCAGGCCCCCCAAAAAAGAAGTAGCATATGTATATCCACAGTTCTTTACCTTCTCGCCTGCTAAAAAAAAATTTTGAGTCTGCCAGCTTGGCTCCTGATCCTTTGCTAAGCTTCATCAGGGTAATGGGTAGGAAAAAAGGAGATGCCAGAAGTGCTAGCTTGAATTGGAAAGGAAAGCTTTATTTCTGGAAGAGAAAAATAATACGTTTGTAAAGGAAGGAAAGGAGAAAAGTTTTTAAACATTTGGAGAAAAACCAGATTTTTGTGGACAGTTTCTGTGTGAATGAAATAAGAACACATTTTTGCTTACATTATGAGTGGGATCTCTTTTTGCCATTTAAAAAAAACTTAATAAATACTGTAGTAAACTTGTTATGATTTTTCAGTTATAAGATTAAAGTGGTTAAAGAATAATTTGAAAAAATAGATTTAGTTTCACAAATAATCTTTAGCATGCCATCTAAAGCGTACCGTTAGGTATATAAAATTGAACGAAACAACTGTAATAAAAAATGTATTTTTAATACGTGTAGGTTAAAATAGCAAGGATAGAGATAGAAAGTATTGGAAAGGAAAATACAAATACATTACATGGTTGTTCAAGAAGATTTAAAATAAATGCGAAGCTGAAGTGAGTTAGTTGAGAGTAATGATGTCTTAAAATATTTCAACATGAAAGTAATAGGGCATCTGATGAAAACTGAATAGTAAAAAAGGTGAATCTTTTAGATCTTAAGATGCAAGATACATGTAACTGAAGAGAAACAGAAACTTTATTGGAATGTACTAATGCAAAGCATGTGTGATTAAATAATAAAGAGTTAACTATTTCCTACAGACACAATTAAATACTAACATTTTAACCCAATAGATAACAGGCACATAGTTGAATTTCTGACCTAACCCCGATTTATTCCTGTAAGAAATACTAAATGGAAGATGGAATTAGTAGTATCTCCTGTGTATTTTTGAATTAGATACCCCAAATATCTGAAAGTTAAATACAAGAATGAATGATCAACATGTATATTTCCTAACAACCTCAATACCATGATACTGATATCTGGAATAACCTTTGAGCCTTAGACTCAGGAAAGTATTCATTAATTAAAAATAAAATCTTTTTAAATAATATTTGAATAAAATTGTAGCTAACCCTTGCTGGACACTTACTATATTCCATGAATTTACTTAATTCAAAGTAAGATACAGTATTAACTCATTTAATTCTCAAACAACTCCGAGACCTAGTTACTATTATTACCTGCATTTTAGAGAAAAGGAAACTGAGATGTGCATAAGTTAAGTCATTGCTAAGGTCACCCAACTTACAAGTGGTGGAAACAACCTAGAATCCAGGAAATCTGGTGCAAGAGCTTGCACTCTTACCAGTACTACCATTGGCTCACTCAGCAGTTAATCCAGCCTATTTTTAAAAGCCACAGAAAAGTTCATTTTTAGGGGAAGGCAATCACTCTTCAAAGGCATAACTTTTAAAACCAATCTGATGACTCTTAAGTGGAAGACTTTTATCCACCTAATTATTTCTGTGCTTTTCAAATAATAAAGGGGCACTTATTGTGCATATGGTATATAAAAAGAGCCTTTATGCCAGATCTACGGCACCTTGTTTTAACCTAATAATTCATTTGTATTCCCCATATTCTTTATATAAATATATACTGAATAAACTGAAAACTAAGTTTTCTCTAGTTATCAAGAGACGTTGCTTCATAATCCATAACATATTCCTTGCAAGCCTCAAATAACTTAAAATTCTGTTAACTTGACAGAGGTGGGACACATATCATCTCTTTACAAGCAATTGCTTGACATAAGATTTATTATGTTTGTACTTTTGACATTTTCTTCATGTGATGATATTCTTCAGAAAATTCTTCAGAAAGGAATAAAAGAGAAACAGTGAATTTGAAGAACTTCGTAGTATCCAATTCTTCAGATACTTGTTCTCTCTCACCTTTATTTTGCAATCTCCAGTGTACAAAATGTAGAAATATGGCTGTTCTGGTAAGAATGACCTTGAAGTTTCCTGCCCTGAAGGAAATAAGGAAATAAGTATTTTTCCTTTACTTTTTTTTTTTCTGTCTTCATGCATGCTATGACCCTTTAACTTGAATATAGCAATTTCCGAGCTCAAGGAAACCTGGAGTCTGTATTTATGTTGTTGACTATAGAGATTATTTCCTTTGCTGGAGCATGGTGGGTAATGACAGACTGAGCACGAGGAAACGGAAACCTGTAGATTTTTATTATAATGTTTGGAGGAAGATAAGTTTACTTAA
This sequence comes from Ursus arctos, assembly GCF_023065955.2. NCBI lineage: Eukaryota > Metazoa > Chordata > Mammalia > Carnivora > Ursidae > Ursus > Ursus arctos. The sequence continues at coordinate 25,959,955 of NW_026622985.1, read as the reverse complement.
AACAACCTCTATTATAGTCCCTTCTTTGGCTTGTTGGTCTTCAAAGATAGTTTCTTGCTGATTAAAATAGCATGCCAAATCTCTTTGGCTGCTTTAAAGTGATATCAAACTGAAACATTATATCAATGTAACAGCTAAAAAGGATCAAGATTCTCCACATTTGAGATTATTACTCTTTTGGTGGCCCCAAACACATCTGAGATCTGATGGAAGCTCTACATGGTCTCCTTAGAAAAAGGGATGTTTGACTATAACTGCGACATTTGCGTGATTGGCAGGGATTCAGGACTCCTCAGTTACCCTCCCCAAGGTCCCCTAATATTACATTCACAACTTTACTGTAGCCCAGTGCCATTGTTTCATAGATAATAAAAATGACTTGATGAGATGAAGATGATAACATGAGGATGTATATTCAAATGAGTTCATTTATCTGTATTTGCATGTACATGAACAGCGATATTTCTGTTTTTTATAATATATGTAAGTTGAACTTAAGTGATCCAATTTCTGCCTCCATTTTCACATGGCCTCCTCTTCTGTCCTTGGGTCACTTATACAAGGATACTTGTCATTGGATTTAAGGGTCACCAGAATGATTTCATTTTGAGATCCTTAGTTATATCTGCAAAGACCCTTTTCCAAATAAGGAAACCTTATTTCCTAAGAAGATTACACCCACATGTTCATGTTGTTAGGGCTACCGTTCAACCCATTATAGTTACCATTATTGATCATTTGTTAGGTACATGGCACTTGATAGACTGTCTCTTTTGATCTTACCAAATTTCTGTGAAGTAGGGTACCCACTACAGATGAGGAGCTTCAGACCTACAGAAGTTAAATAACTTCCCAGACTTCACCTAGTTTAGTCAGTGGTGGAGTTCTTGCTTGGCCTATATCCTCGCTGCTCAAGGCTTAAGGATTGCTCAAGTAGTTACCCAAAGTTAAACAAAACAAAGTTCCTAAAGTTCCCTTGGACTTTGTGATTTAATAAAATAGAAACTGTATGAACACAATGAGCTGAGATACAAAGTAGAAGATACATACTGTGAAGAGAAATATATATAAATTTTAAGGGTTTTCAAAGGAAGCTGATTTGCCCAGCCACTTATCAATTTATGGTATCTTAATACCCTAATACAATAAGGCAGATTATAAATGGCTTCTGTGATATTCCCATTACTTTAATACTCACATTGCAAATCAACACTGTCTTACTTAATGCGCAATCATCTACTTATTCAACGTATATCAAGGACCAGAGAATTGTATTATATACTCAAGATGTAATGGTAAAAAAAAAAAAAAAAAAAGAACAAATCTCCCCATCCCCACCCCATGTATATGCTAGTGAAAGAGATAAACAGCAAAGAAATGAGAAGGCAAATACATAAAACGATCACTATTTTCAGTGAGTGCTATGAAAGCAATGAATGGGGGAGGGGATCCTAGTTGAGTTGGGGGGAGGGTCAGGAAAGGCCCCTCTGTGAATGAGGCATTGCTGTTGAAGTGTAAGCACAGAGAAGGATTTACCCATGAGAGGAGCAGGGAAAGAGCGTTGCAGAATGAGGGAGCCACTGGTGCAAATCACCAAAGACCAGAGAATGCTTAGCATCTTCAGATAACTGGAAACAGTGACCAGTGTGGGGATGTCCCACACTGTGAAATAGGCAGGGGCCAGAGGATGAAAGACTTGCTCAACGTAAGGAGTGAGGCTATTTCCTGGGTGTACTGGGAAAACACCTCAAGGCTGAAGTAGGAAAGTGATGTAACTGAGTTCTCTCTGGGAGACCGCTTTTGCTGTTCCATGGAGCACGAATAAAGGTGGCAAGTGTGGAGGAAGAGGGACCAGTGAAGGGACTTTGAGAACTTAAAAATTATCTGTCAGTATTCAAAGTTCACTTAAATGATGGCCTGTCACTGACGTATATGAAGAGTATACTGTGCTTTTTAAAAAAAGTTTATATATACAGTCAACAGTAGCATATATTTAGTAGCAAATCAATTATCTGGTACCAATTATCTTGTACTCCATAAATGTTGAATATATGACATATATATACAATATAGGACAGACATTGTTATAGGGGAGACATGTCACTGTTAATGTAAAAGAGAAAATATATCTAACAATAGTTTTTCTCAACTAAGAGATGCAATGGCAATCCTGTTTCTCTGGCATCTGGCCACCCAAATAGAAATTAATTTATCAATGATAAATAGTGGGCATTTTTACCTGGTCTGAGTGCTTCTGCGCAAGTTCATTTTCACCAACCATCGATTCCAGAGATCTCACTTTTAGAAGTGGTCTACAGAGCAGAATTACTGCTGGTTTTCAGACCTTCATTCAACCAATGGAGAATAGAGGTATGTTATTTATTGTCTAGATTTTCATGTATTTGGACTTGAACAGTCTAAAAATAGAGTTGTAATTTGTGTCTCAGGAAAACTCTATTGCAGTTAGTTTCCAATTCCATTTTTCATTATGATTACAAACTGCTAATCATTATTTTATTATTATTTTTAAATATTTTATTTATTTGAGAGAGAGAGCCAGCACAGGAGCTGGGTGTAGGGTACTCAGAGGTGGAGTGAGAGGAGAGGGACAAGCAGATTTGGCACTGAGCCCCAAGCCCAAACCAGGGCTGGATCCCAGATCCCTAATGACCTGAGCCAAAAGATGCTCAACTGACCGAGCCACCCAGGTGCCCCCATTATTTTATTTTTTTATTTTTTAAAAAGTGACATTGTAGTCTTTCTTTCTTGGGGCGCCTGGGTGGTTCAGTTAGTTAAGCATCCAAATCTTGATTTCTGCTCAGGTCATGTTCTCTGCGTTGTGAGGTCCAGCCGCACCTCAGGATCAAGGCTGGGCTCGGAGCGGCTTAGGGTTTTCTCCCCCTCTGCCCCTCCCCCACCTCATGCATAAGCACTCTCTGTCTCTAAAATGAATGAATGAATGAATAAATAAATAAACCCTTTCTTCCTTATACATATGAGAAAAATACTTGTGTTTTTTACTGCAATAGAAAGAAGTAGTATAGTTATGACCTTTCATTAGGCTTGCTTTAAACAACTCTAGTTTCCTTAAGATGTATAATTCTATTTCTTCTCACAGCACATAAAGAGGAATAATGTTGGTATTTTGCAGTTAATTTAATTACTTTCCACTAGTAAAAACAGTGACAGGATTTTCTATTGCTAAGAAAAATCCCCCAACCACCACCCTTGATTGGCAGTGTAGACAAAACTTCTTATGAATGAAATTAAAACATTCCAAATTCATTTCTACCTATATACTCTGACAGACTGTTTCACGTAGAGTTTGAGTCCTTTTTCTCCTACTCTGACTTCAGTAGCAGTTTGGTGATTAATTGGCCAGCTAATACCTTTCATCAAATTCCAGATTTTAGTTATCACTTGTAGTGATGAAATTATGTCATTTGATGCCATATTTGTTTTTAGATTTAACCTACTGATGTTTGCAAAATTTCTTTTTCATAGTGCAAATTTCATTTATTAAATCAAAAACATTAAAAAGTAGTTTGAAATTTTAGTTTTAAAGTGCTATATTGGTTAAGTAAATAGACGTACCCTAAGAAAAACAAAATAAAACAGTAATTGTAGTTTAAAAGCCAGTGGTATTATTATTCATTAGGGACAGGTCTTTCAGACAGGAAAATTGATAGAATCCACTTCCCTTTTTTTGCAACATGGAAGTTTAAGTTACAAGAAAAATAATTCAAGGTCCACACCTATAAATATCACTATGAGCAATGCAGCAATATACTGCTGGGAGTGTATATGGAACATTTTAAAAAACAGTTTGGACTCTTTAATGGTAAAATAATATACAATGGTAGGGACTTAGAAAACATGTGTTGTATTTTATTTTTAAAGGTATGTGAGAAGTGAAAGACCTCAGCCATCGTATGGATCCTTGAATGATGCTGAATCCTGTGAAGTTCTAAGTCTTAATTCCAGTTACCATTATAAAATGACTTGAGCATTCTAATACTACTTTTGAAAGACTAGGATGGTAAATCAGTTTCAGAGTAGACATGTGCAAGGCTTAATTTATGAAACTTTTAAACTACTTAAAATGAACTTTGTTCTTAAACCCAAATTCATCACTTAGGGAATATAATTATGCAATAATGAAGATCTGATATCATTCTGACATGGAATTCAATGTATTAATAGGATCAAGAACTTTTTTCTTTTAACTTTTGGCATTTATATTCATTAAACAAACATTCACAGCATTTAGCGCCTCATATTTGCTTGGAACAGGAGTTTAAAAAAGAATACAGGCTTTGCCTCCAAGGCAAAGAGAAGAGGATTATATAAATTGACAATTATAGTTCAATGGCATAAATACCAAGATAGGATTAAGAAAGCATAGAAATGAAATTTATTAGTTTGAAAAGTTAAAGGCCTCCCAGAGATAATTCATGAAGTGTGTTTGACGAAAGAGTTGGAATTAGCTGGAGAAGTGTACTCTAGACAAGTGGAAAATCATTCAGTAAGATATAACAGAGGGACGCCTGGGTGGTTCAGCTAGTTAAGCAGCTGCCTTCGGCTCAGGTCAGGATTCTAAGGTGCTGGGATCCAGTCCAGCATCGGGCTCCTTGCTCCCCTGGGAGCCTGCTTCTCCCTCTGAATGCCACTCCTCCAGCTTGTGCTCTCTCTCTCTCTGATTAAAAAAAAAAAAAAATACAGCAAAGAAATGATCAAAGTCTAAGTAGAAGAAGGGCCAGTGAAGGTAAAGAGAAAGGGATGCACATACTAGTACATGGATAGAATATACAGGATTTCATGAGGAATTAGAAATAAGGGAGCCGATTGAAAGGAAGCATGGAGAATGACTTGACTTGAGTCACTAATTTTAACTAAAATGAAGGTGGTGGTAAGGCTCAATTTACTTTTGACCACAATTACTTAGTTCACAGTAGAAATGATTAGTGTAAGGAAGATGATTTTGAGAATAATGGAGAAATTTATTATTTTAAAAACAGGAATAGATTAGATATTCTGTCTGTCTGTAATTATTCCTGCTGAGTTTTAGGAAGAATTTGGGATAAAGACTTAAGATGATATCAAGTTCATCCTCTTACTAAAGTCTAGATTTTTATTGTTGCTCTGCATGTTTTTCGGGTTTTTTTTTTTGGTAATGGAATGGACTCATAGAACTAAATAGATTGGTTGTTTAGGCATGGAGTAGAGTGTGCTTTGGTAAACTAAATTTGGCAAAAGCAAGAATCTTTATCATGTTTCTAAGAATGACTTATTTTTTAAAATATTTTATTTATTTATTTGAAAGAGAGAGCATGAGAAGGGGGAGGGGCAGAAGGAGAGGGAGAAGCAGACTCCCTGCTGAGCAGGGAACCCGATGTGGGACTCGATCCCAAGATCCTGGTATCATGACCTGAGCCGAAGGCAGATGCTTAACTGACTTAGCCACCCAGGTGCCCCAAGAATGATTGTTCTTTCAGTGAGTTCATTCATCGTTGGTCTTCTAAACACAAATTTAACAAGCTAGATTGGCTACTGTTCTAACTAGACCATCTTTTTTTTTTTTTAATTTTATTTATTTATTTGAGAGAGAGAAAGAGAGCATGCCAGAGAGATCAGGAGCTGTGGTGACGGGGGAGAGGGCAAAGGGAGAAGCAGACTCCTCACAGAGCAGGGAGTCAGCAGGGCTGGTTTCCAGGACCCCAGGATCATGACCTGAGAGGAAGGCAAACACTTAACCAACTCAGCCACCCAGGCGTCCCAGTAATTAGACCATCTTTTTTAAAGATTTTTTAAAAATTTATTCATTTGAGAGAGAGAGACAGCCAGCGAGGGAGGGAACACAAGCAGGGGGAGTGGGAGAGGAAGAAGCAGGCTCATAGCGGAGGAGCCTGATGCGGGCTCAGTCTCATAACACCGGGATCAAGCCCTGAGCCGAAGGCAGATGCTTAACGACTGAGCCACCCAGGCGCCCCCCAGTAACTAGACCATCTTAAATTGGCTATGGGAAGTATGAAATAGGAAGGGAAAAGAAACAATTGTGGAAGTTGACAGACTTGTTCCTAAAGTTTTTATTCAAATCCATATTGTATTTATTGACTGGAGATTACACAAAACATTTTGCATTGAGCCAGGTTTCTATTAACCATGTTTTCTTTTGCCGTATTTCCTAGCATATAATGGTTGTATTGCTGGAGTGTTATGTAGAAATATCTGACAATATGGTAGGCCAGTTTTAATCATAATTTGATTTACTCTAATACAAGTCAAAATATACTAGACAATTATGTAACTCTAAATTCTATTTGTCTATACTACAAATGATAAATTGAGGTTTTTTAAAAAAAACTTTTAAAAAGATTTTTTCAATTTCAATTTTTAAATTAAAAATTGGTTGTAATATTTCAAAAGAATACTCAAAGTTGTTTTGCTTATCCAAACTGAGATGATCACACTAAAGTAATCAAAACATACAAGTGGATTGCATTTATATAGTTTATTACATAATACACAGTTTATACATAAAAAAAACCAATAGCTGTTAGGTTGGTTTTTTTTTTTAATCTCTGTCCTAACAGATTTAAGGATAATTAAATATGTCATTCAACTATGAAAAGTAAAGTCTAACAAAACTTCAATTCAACATATACCTGCAAGTAGTTAAATTTTATAATGGGATAAATGATATTATATCTTTTAGAACTTGTCTTAATAAAGCATGGCCAAACTTAGCTCTTCATATATTCTGTACTTACAATATGAGTAGTCATTAATTGAATTTCTATACATTTCTGATTAATTCAAATGTCTGTACTAACTGATTCCATAACTTCTGTGACTTTTATTATTCAAGGACTTAACAAAGCTCTACAGGTCTAAAGGGCCCATATTTGAATAAGCCATCTTTTGTTATGTCTACATTTAATCAAATTTAGGCATAATACATTTTTATTCTGAAGTCATCTGCTTTTTATTATTAGTGAGTTCTAGGTTTTCTCTTAGTTACAAGTGATACTACTGTAGGAGGGAGTTTGCTTTGGAATAGTTGTGGAAGAATATGTTCTCTTCCTACATTTTAATAATTAGTCTTTCATTGTTTTATGAATTGCAAGGAATGGTTAAAACATTTTTCTGTGTTGGATGATGCCTTTTGAATAGCCCAAGCTATGAATTCTATCTTTTAATAGCTTCAACAGTAGAAAAGTAATGTTAAACAATATAGCCATGAAACCAAATTAAATATCAGAGACCTAAGAAAACTTCTTGGGGGATGCGTGAAACATTTTTTGTTGTTTCATTGCAGTACTTTCTTATGAGAGAGCTGTCCCAGTCGTAACTGGATGCAAACAATGTTCTTGTACCAAAATTTTAGAAAGGTAGAAATTATGAGGTGATAGCCCTTTTCTTGTGCCAACATTACGAGTTAATATTTAGATATTTTTCAAAATCTGGTAGCTGTTTAGCTTACATATGTTTCTCAAAATCAATATATTTCAGGTTAGTTTATTCAAAAATAAAAAAGAATGATGTCAAAATTGAGAAAATTTTCTATGAAGACATTTTTGCTATTCCCTTATGATTTATTAAAATATAAATTCTTTAAGATTATTTATACTTATAATAAATATGAAAGAGTAACAAAATATTACATTATTTCCAAACCTCCAAAATGAGATATATTTCTTTTGACTTTTTTATCATTAAAAAAATTTATCTATCTATATTCTCTTTCCTAGAGCCAGTTTTCCTCTGTTCTTGCTTTAAACCCTCTGTCATCTGTCACATGCTTCATCTAGAATTAAAATGAGTGGATAATCTTCTAACACTTTTTAAAATTTGTTTCAATTTTGTCTAGTTTGCATTATTAGAAACTTATTTAGGCAAAGCATTACATATCTATATATTACCTTATGGTGTAAAATAAATGCAGTACTAATTAAGTGGCTGCTTGCAAGACATATGTGATTTTTTAAACTACTAGAATATGTCTTAGATCCCCTAATATTTTTAGAGTACCATCTTGAGCCTTGGCAAATTACTGACATCCTATTGTTCAAATTCTAACTTAAGTTAAAATAGTCATGAGTATGGAAAATACAAATTGTACAACAAAGGGCTAAGATACAAAATAGTTTTTAAAACTTTCTGCAGTTTTGGTCCCATTGGGAAAAAGGAGCCATATATTCTTTCCATGTCTATTAATTTATTCTTTATCCTTTGAGTTTCTTGGGTTTTACATGAAATATGTCCCAACTCGCTTGTTAGGGACTAAGTAGTGCTATCCAATCAACTTATTTCTCTATATCTATCCATCTGTCTATCTACCCATGTCTCTAACCTTCTGTCCATATATATCCATCATTCTGTGATGATTTACCTGTTTATATGTAAATTTTAATATAATTATTTTTAAATTTAGGCCTAATTCTTTGGTGCTTTCAGTAGTTAGTAAGTGGATAGTACATTTAACTGAGGTGAATAAAAAACGTATTGCATAAGTGAAAGATTGTGAAATCCAACTTATAGATTTTGAAATCGTATAGAACACACATAACTATCCCGGAAATTAATTGGAATTTTAGCTATGATAAAGACCACTAAACATGTTTGGTCATGTTCTTTCAGCATAACACATTTTACACATTCATTTGGGGTACTGAAAAACACACTATTTGTATAACAAATCTACTTACAGAAGAAGAGCATTAAGATTAAGATTACCAAGAATCTCCTTGGTAAGTTTTATCCGTTTTATGGTTATCTAAGCTGTGAAGTTTTCCTCTTCTGCTTTAGAAACAGAACACCAATTTTTAGTTGGGCTTAATGCTCCCGATTTTAGAGTTTACATCCCCCATCCTTCCTGATAGTTTATATACTATTTACTTAACATTTGCATATGTCTGAAATTTTCCAATGAAAGTTTGCTATATTAACCATCATAACTCAACAGACAGGTAAGTTCCTAAAGAGGACTCAAGTAAATTGAAGGATCAAGGTATTAGCATATGCAATTGAAAATTTTAAATTATTTTAATCAGTTGCTGGCTATAAGAAACACACTTATAGTTGACTATAATTTATATAATATTTTTACAATGAAATTTACTTTTATCCATATTTTTCCAAAAGATTTATACCCTGATATATATTCCCATACCTATTCTTTGATAGTAATGTGACACCATTCACTTGAATTCTTTCTTTGTAAACTAATATAAGTGAATGCACTGTTGGAGGCTTGAAGCTATGCAACTGAATAAATATTTAACCACCCAAGTGCTTGACTCCCTGAATAAAACTTTCTTCCTGGTGTTGTAAATAGATGAATTTATCTAGTTGTTTGTGGGTTTGATGAAATTATACTGTGAAGGTCGCAGCATGTATTCTTCTACTTCCATTAAGGATTTCTAAGTTGGTACTTTCCCCAACAAATGCAAGGAAAATGTTAAACTATCTTTCCTTTTTCAATTATTCGAAGGTTAGAAAAATCAAAGAGGGGAGATGGTATATCTTTGTAGATCTTTGATGTTCAGAAGGAAAATGACCCACAGCTTACAATAACATTTAATTATCACTGAGAGCAGACTGTGTTGCAGCTGTTCCAGATAATTAAGAGCCCAAGGGCTGACATAAAAATAAAAGAAACCATACACTTTTGCGTGAAAGTTTTGTTTCTTAAATCTCAAAAAGGGTAGAAAGCATAAATATGAGTAGAATGTCAGGCACATTGAAAATGACTTTCAGGGGTGCCTGAGTGGCTCAGTTGGTTGAGCATTTGACTCTTGATTTCAACTCAGGTCACGATCTCAGGGTTGTGACGGGAAGCCCCATGTTGGGCTCACATGCTAGGCGTGGAGCCTGCTTAAGATTTTCTCTGTCCCTCTCCCTCTGCAGCCCCCTCTCTAAAAAAAAAAAAAAAAAAAAAAAAAAAAAATTTCATAAATACTTGTTGAAATTATGTTGGAAACAAATAAAACTTGTATCCAGTGGAATATGTAAGTAAAATTAATCAATGATGTCTATATTATTCTTAGTATAAAAATTGTTCTTTTTTACTTTGTCTCTAAATGATACATTGTGTTTAAAATACCATATGGTCCATGGAATATAATCCAAATCTGATCTTTGGTTTGATTCTACCTTGTAAGCAGGTGATAATACTGTGATCTGCTTTTATCCAAAGAACAATTTTAAGATATTCTATCTCTCCTACCACTTTTCTCCAACTAGGGGTAGGAGAAGAGTGGTGTGCTGTTATTTCTCGCATTTTCAGCAAAGCTGTCTTTCAGGGTAAAAACAAATTTAAATTATGACGAATCAGACTTACTAAACAGATGCACATTTCAAAGGGAAGTGACATAATAACCTATTTGTAAGCCAACAACTCAGATGAACCACCAAATGGAGAATTTGTTTATTTTATTCCTCAGCAAAAGCTATTACCCTCCACTTCTGTTTATTGTTTCTTATATCACTTAGCTTTTGCCATGTATCAAACCACCCCAAAACTGACTGACTTAAAAAACTCCAGTTTCTTTAGTCCATGGTTCTGTGGTTGGAATGGACAGTACTTCTGGTTTGTGATAGGTTGGCTGATCTCTGCTGGGCTCTCTCATATGTCTGGTCAGAGGCCAGGTTGACTGGTCCCTGAATGATCTAGAGTGGTATCACACATGTCTGACTGTTGGCAGAGGGTCAGCTAGTGGACTGTTGGCTGGCGCTCTTCACTTCTCCACACGGGTGCTCATTCTCCAGCAAGTTAGCACAGGCTTGTTCACAAGTACAGCAAGAGACAGGGGGCAAACACTGATGAAGTCGTCTCCACTTGTATAGTATTTGCTCTTATCCCATTGGACAAAGAAAATCACGTGGCTCAACATAGGTTTATGTGGGGGAGGATTACCCATAGATACAGATACAGGGAAGGGACTTACTATTGCTAGCAGTCTACCTCACTTTCTGTCTTTCTTTCTCTCTCTCTTTAAATTTCTTTTTTCTTTTACTTTCTATTTTTTTTTTCCTTCTCTTGTCGTCAGAATATGGCCTCTTGGGCCACCTGGGTGGCGCAGTTGGTTGGCACCCGACTCTTGGTTTCCACTCAAGTCATGATCGGGTCGTGGGATCAAGCCCTACATTGGGCTCATGCTTAAGATTCTCTCTCTCCTTCTCCGTCTGGCCCACCCCCTGTGTTGGCACATGCACATGCGCGCGCTCTCTCTCTCTAAATCTTTTTTTTTTTTTTTTTTTTTTTTTTAGAGAATATGGCCTCTTTGTCATTGTACGTGTTATGGTCTTTGGAATCACTTTTTCGTGATAAAGATTTCTCTCCCATGACCGTATGCCTTTCCATTTTCTTTTCAAAAATTAATTTTATTTTCCCACTTCCAGTAAAGGATTTTAACTAGAAAAACAGAATTATTTCCCTTTATTTTTAAATTCTAAATAGTGCTGGGAACAAACTTGAGATGTCCGTCAGGCAGAGTGAGTCCTGAGCACTAAGAATTCTGCACAAAGATTTTTGTAATGCAGGTCTCTGAGGATTTGGTTTGCATTTCTATTTAGTAAAGACCTGGGAGGAGAAGTCAAGGTTAATATTTGAAGATTAAGCTGCAGTCTTAGTATTTGTATATAAAACACTGAGCATTGATCAGAGGGAGGAGACGTTACAACTCTAAAATTTACAATCTTGGTCCATTTTTGAAGGCTTACTCAAAATTTTAAAATTCATTTTTTTAAAACAGCTTCCAGGAGTTAGTGACAAAACTGGTTTTAGTTATTTTGAAAATTAACTGTATCCTGTAAAATGCTAAAGGAAACAGCATTAAACTAGACTAAAATATTTTAATGATAAAAATAAGAACCCAAGAAGAGTGTAATATCTAATATATAATAAAGCAAGTATTTTTAAAAAGATTTTTTTTTAATTCATTTGAGAAAGAGGGAGAGAGGGTGTTTGTGTGTGTGTATGAGAAGGGAAGAGGGGCAGAGGGAGAAGCAGACTTGCCGCTGAGCAAGGAGCCCAGTGCGGGGCTTGATCCCAGGACACTGGGATCATGAACCAAGCTGAAGGCAGCTGCTTAATCAACTAAGCCACCCAGGTGCCCCATAATAAATCACCTATGTTTTTATTATCTCCAAAATTATAAAGGATAAAATAAATGTCTACATTTCTCTGCTTATGATAAACTACTCACTTACCTTAAAGAGGAAAGGTAAGGAAGCTAAAATAATAGATATTAAATAAGTTAAACTCCCTAATTTTGAAGGTTATTTAATTGCAATGGTCATAGAACATTACAAACACATGCTCATTATTTATGCATTAATCAAAATGTCTCTATCCTCCTGTTATTTTTATAACTGACCAATTTGAGAATAGTGATAACAACAAACTGGATTTACCCCTGTCATTTCCAGGATGTCAACTTTTGCCAGAAAATATCAATTTTTCCGATGACAAAATTTGCCTTAAGACAAATTACAGATTTATGTATATGTCCATACACTGATACATGTGATGTGAATTCTATTTTTATTAAATATGATAGTGTACATTTGATTAATTTTAGGATAGTTAAAAATGGATGCTTAAAGACTGAATAAAAATTGACAATAACATAAGGATCTTCTTCAACATAAGGATCCTTTAGAAACCAATTTTGACTAGTGTCTATAATTTTTAAATAATTCCAAAGTTAAAATAGCTAACATTTATATATTTATGTACTCAGGGTATGTTATCCATTGTTCTGACAATATTGTCAGCATTCCTTTATAATGAGGTTGATAGGGAGACATTAACTTGTCCAATATCAAATAACTATAAAGTCCAAAATTAGAAGAGTCCAAAGTTCCTGTGCCACATTTTCTCTCTAATTTATTTCTTGGATGGAGAAATAAGATTTCCATAAGCAGGGGCACCTGGGTGGCACAGTGGTTAAGCGTCTGCCTTCGGCTCAGGGCGTGATCCCGGCATTATGGGATCGAGCCCCACGTCAGGCTCCTCTGCTGTGAGTCTGCTTCTTCCTCTCCCACTCCCCCTGCTTGTGTTCCCTCTCTCGCTGGCTGTCTCTTTCTCTGTCGAATGAATAAAAAAAAAAAAAAATCTTTAAAAAAAAGATTTCCATAAGCAAATTTTTAGGCAATGATTATTTATCTACAGGTATCAATATGCTAGATAACAAAGATTACTTATAAAATGGTGGAGACAGGATAGGGGAAAGAAGTTCTTCAAAACACATTAGAATTTAGAAAAAGTGAAGATGTTGGGACAAAGAGTTAACACTACTAGCTTAGACTGGGAGACAGCCATTAAAGTATAATGGAATGAGATTGTCTTGGACCTACAGGCCACACTGCTCTTGAAGTGAGAAGAAGCCGATACTACAGTAGCTCATACTAGAACTTGTATGAAAGGATGAGGCCAAGAGTTAATATGTATGGAGTACACTGAAATAGTAATCACATGTATGAAATAGAATTCAAAAAAACAGGAGAAAGTCCAAAGAAGAATCAGTTATTGAGGAAGGTTGCAAATATAGCGTCTGAGAGAAGTTAAATGAGTTAGGTGTTTTTAGCACCAAAGAGTGAAAACATTGAGCAAGGAAGTATAGAAATCATATACAACTTTAAAATGTATTTTAAAAACTGAATGATGGTAAGATTTAAAATTCTCTGAAAAAAACTTTTTAAAAGAAACAAATTGGTATGAAGAAGGTATCTTGTGGGGGCAAAAGGGGAACTTCTTTATAGTCAGTATGATAAAATGCAAGAATTCCAAAGAAGGTCATAAAATTTTCACCTCTGTGAAGTGAGAAAAACATGGACAGGTGTGTTTTGTTTAGATAGTCCGTAGCCTTTAGGCGAGGAAGCTGGAGCAGGAAACTTCATATGATATTAAAGTTTGGATATCAAATATATATTCTGGATACCAATATACAAATTGATAATGAATCACAAAACATATCACATCTTCATTGCATTTGCTCTCTATTCCTAAGAAATATTTTCAGTTCATAAAAATTTCTAAGCCTATCATATTTTCTCTTTTTTAAAATACATGTTTTTTCTTTTTTGCCAACCACGTCATTGCATCTGTTACATCATTCCTCCAAACAGATATTGAACAGCAAGTATGAGCCAGGTACTGAGTCAGGTGCCAAAGTGATAGCAGTTAAAAAGATAATTTCCTCAGATTGGGGGAAAAATGATTAACAATTGTTAAACAACAATAGTGACTAAAGAACAGAAACATTTACCAAGAACATTTTAGCAAAGATGAAAGTGATATATTGATGGAAAACTTTTTAAAATATACTAATAAGAATGCTATATGGACATTGGCCCTGAAACACCTGGACGTAGCATTCCAGGAATGCAATTTAATGATTTTTTTCGATAAAACTTAAAATTTTTTTTTCTTTAACTCCTTGCGATGTGGTTTTCCCAAACTATGGTTCATTTTTTAAAAAATGCCTCTATTTGCAAAAATATTTTGAAAGGCTTTGTATAATGGCAATAACTTTTTAGAGAAAGTGAGCTTACTGCCCACTGAGAGAGAATATTTTAATTCTCTATTTTATCACATTTCTAAGATTAGCTTTTCTATAGAATTATAGAAAGTTTGACAGCTCTTATTAAGCCCTGTTTTCATACATGATAGGTTGAACTGGTTGAAAAATGAAGGGAGAACTGGCCAATCTAGTTGAATTGTTGTCATCTTAAATCTAACATTGATTGATTATATTTCTTTTTTGGTGAGTTGAATTTTAGGCATCATTCCAGGCAGATACCAAATGGGAGTTGATTAACAGCTTTGACTCCTGTGGTCAAGAGGAAGAATAATGTGAAAAGGTTTTGTTTAACTTAGAGAAAGTAAGGCTAAATGAGGATAGGAGAATCATTTTAAATAGTTATGTGTTCATGTTTTCATATGGCTCAAATATTGAAGAAGAATAGGTAAAGTGAGAGTAGACTGACATATTTGGGTTAAAAGCACAAAGCAGTGGTGCTCAACTTTGGCGTGCATCAGAACGTTGCTAAAACCCAGAGTTCTGAGCCCCTGCTCTTGAGTTTTTTGATTAGATAGGTCTGGGCTAGGACCTAAAATTGGCAGTTTTAATAAATTCCTAGATGCTTCTATAGCTGCTAGTCTGGGCACCATACTGGCATTGAGTATGCCTGGTTATGGGTGATAGCCTTTGAGTAAAAAAGTCATCAAAACAATAAAAGCAAAAATAGTAATTAATAGTAGGGACAGAGGTATAGCAGTGGCTAGAGAAATAGTTGCAGGCGAGGTGTACTAGGGATGTATTTGTTTTTTTGCTTTGTCTGTATAGCCTGTTCATAGACACGTTGTCCTTTCCACAGTCCTATGACTTTGAGAAGACCATAGCCTATCACAAGTGATAATCTTAACACTAAGTTCCAGGTTTCCTTAAAGGACTTTGTCTTGTTCACTACTATCTCTGTAACACTGTCCCTGATCGCAAGTTTACTCAACCCACAAGCTGCCACAAGAATGTCATGAGTCTGAGCTGAGGCATAGGATGCCTGTCCACAGTGAACAGTGGAGCTATGCAGTGAGCTGATTCCACCCAAATCACGAGAAAGTGAAGACCACAAGCAAACAAGGAAGTCAGTAGGAAGAGAGGAAAGGCAGAAGGTGTGTAACTCCGACCTTGAGAGCAACTCCTCTTCTTCAGATGACTTTCCTGAGTCCATAAAATTAGCTGTACTTAGCTTCCTCTTCTTGGATTACTACAGGATTTTCTAATACCTACTGAATAACTTTCCCCTCTCTTTTCTTTTTTGGAGGGAGATTGGTTATGTCTCTGCTTCATGCTCCCAAAAAGCTTACGCTAGGACCTATAGACTTATTTCCCTGGAGTCAGTTGCAAATAATAAGCCCTTCTAAAAGTTGAAGGAAGTACTTTTTTCAGCTGAAACCAAATTCCCTTTGTGACAGACAAACTGGGTTCTATGAGGAAGATCCTCTGGAATCAGATATCCTGTTTTAACTGCCAATGTCCGCCAGTCTCAAGGGGTAGTCCGGATAAAATGCAACTTTCTAAGATACGACGCCTGCTGTAGTGGTCATTCTGTACATTTGACAGGAAAAAGAGTTTAGAAAGCTCATTCTGGCTGCCACTCCCTGCAGCCCTGATGTGTCCCTGGGATTCTGAATGGTTCTTGGCAGAGAATATTTGGGAAAATCAGGCCCTTTTCAGTTTAAAATGTTCAACCAAAAAGATAATTTTAAAAATGATACCAAATGTAACCAGAAGTCATCCTCCAAGATAGTGTTCAACTTCAAATTAAGGTTAAGAAAACTCTGTGGTTTTTTATTATTCTTTTAAAAATGCTCTTTTCAAATGTTTCCTTTGAAAGATCTTCATTTCAAATATGCAGATTCAATTCTAACTAAAATGCTGAATGTGAGACTGATGAATTATGAATAATATGCTTGGTTATCCTTTGGCACTGTATTTTCATACTTTGTACATGGGAGTCAGATAAAAGCCATGAACTAGGGGCGCCTGAGTGGCTCAGTCGGTTAAGCATCTGCCTTTGGCTCAGGTCATGATCCCAGGGTCCTGGGATTGAGCCCTGCATCAGGCTCCCTGGTCAGTCTCCCTGCTAGGAAGTCTGCTTCTCTCTCTCCCTCCACCCCTACCCCCACTCATGCTCTCTCTCTCTCTCTCTCTCATGCTCTCTCTCTCTCAAATAAATAAGTAAAACCTTTAAAAAAAAAAAATGAATTACATGCCCCTTTCCCACCAGGGCTCCAAGTCAATAGTGAGCTTAGTGGGGATTTTGTCCATGATTTTCTCTCAGCAGGGGTTCTACAGCTAAAAAACATTAGAAAATTCAATCCTTAGATACTAAATTAGTACGCTTTTCCACTTAACTAAGCTAAAATATCCATTATTTTCAATTTTATTTACTATAAAATCAGTGATGCCATGTACACAGGTGGTAGGGTATCATAAAATACCATTCGTGTTAGCATCTTGATGGAATACTTACCCCAAACGAATAGATGGACTTTTAAATTCAGTTTGTCATTATGCAGCTGCAGGTAGGATTGGCACACAATTTCCAGAGTGAATTGAAAAAGCTATCAGCTCGTGACTAAGAGCTCATGAGATTGTAATAGGGTGCTCTCGCAAAGGGCATATGCTTAAAAAAAAGCAGCTTAATTCAAAGCATCAATTGATTCCTTGAGGAACAGGGTGTTAAGAAGGAAGTTGCCTGCCAGAGGGAAGAATACATCAGGGATTAGGAGGCAGGCAAGATTGAAAAACAGGAAGGGAAAAACTGAAGTGTTTGCAAAAACCTAAAAATTCTACCATGAAATTATTTTAGAAGCTCAACAGAGAGGTGGGCAGTTAAAAATCTAAGGGAATCAGAGGAGATTGTTTTGTCATAAAGGAACAATAGAGGAATGAATGCTGTTTCCTTTGAATAAACCTTCTAGTTTACTTTATGGAATATTAAAAGTCATTTAAAATGGATTGCTATTTTGAAGATCAAGGTGTGTTCTCACATCTGTCCTGGTGAAAAAGCGTGGTTAACTCTCAATTTATCCAGTGTTTTCACACTGTCCACTTAGTACAGTCGGGTAAACATAGATTCCTTGTTGGTTTTATTAGTTTTGTGAGAATATCTGTGCTTTCTTAGCACATTTAATGGATACAATAAAAGGACACAAAAATTCCCACATTATATATAGTAATTTCTTTAGGATTTTTAGGTTAGTAATTTCCAGTAAATTAAATCATAGTTTATCACATGTCTTTATTTCATTTTTTTAAAACTGTGCTTTGGAAAGCGGTATTCTGTAATTGACAGTATTAGTTTACCTCAGTCCATATGTTTGAAACTCTCACACACTTCAAAAAAGATTGAGTGTGAAAGTTAAAAAAGATTCAGTAGGAACAGGGCACGGGGATGACTCAGTCGGTTGAGCATCTGACTCTTGGTTTCAGCTCAGGTCATGATGTCAGGGTCATGAGATTGAGCCCCCCCACCCCCACCCTGTAGGCTCTGCACTCAGTGCAGAGTCTGCTTTGAGATTCTATCTTTCCTTCTCCCTCTGCCCCTCCCCCTCAAATAAATAAATAAATTTTAAAAAAAGATATTATAGGAACAAAGAATTATACTCAAAATAGTTTTCTGAAAAAATCTTTTCTAATGTGCAAATTGCATTGGTATATAGATAATACTATTTGTTTAAAATGCAGAGCAGTTTTAAAGAATATTTTTTAAAAGTTATAGTCTTCTCTCATATAAATTAAATGAATATGTATCAAAGATTATTTTAACCCATTATTAAAGAGAGATGTAGTAAGATGTTATCCTACTAGTTCAAAAGAGAATTCTAAGAACCATACGAGTATAGGGAATAAGGAACTTTAAAATGAATTTACAAATAGATGCAAAGCATCTATCCATAAGGCAATAATCAATTGCATACTAGCACACATAATGAAATTGCATTTCTTCAGACAAGAATCCTTTTGGTTATTATCAGTTTTTTGACATGAAAGGCAATTAGGTGAGCTAAACATGACACCACAGTTTTTCTTATTTTTACAGTACTCCTTTCTAAAAGTGATAATTTTTAGAATGTTAAAACAAATATGGATTAACTAAACCATTAAGACTGAATTTCCATTAATGATTGCTTTTTTTCCTGGCACAATGCTATTCTTTATGTATAAATATGTATATATGCATGTATATGTAAATCAAATATGTGTATTTATATGTATATAAATATATATGTATTTTTATATATAAATGTATATGTATGTAAAATACATATAGTTTGTCTTCTAATTCTATCAAATACCATTAGAGGAAAATATCATTTTACCGAAGAGGACACTAAGACTCAAGAAGGTGACCTTCCTGTAGTACCATAGCTAGTAACTGTCCCAGTGAGGATTTGGACTTGTTCTCTTGTTCCAAGTCTACTACTGTTTTTGCTACCTCCAAGTTGATACAAAGAAGAGCAATAATTAGTGATGCCTGTTTATGATTATTAAATGCCAAAATGGGCTTCAATCATCAATTAACCATGCAGCTGGTTAAATTTATACTTTATTTGAAACCTGTGAACCCAAATAAGGTAGAATAACCATCACTTTCAAGAGATGAACTGCAGTTAACAACTCAAGGAAAGCCAAAAAGCCAAATTTGGAAGCTTATATTTGATTTATGTTGTATTTCTTTTTTTATTAAAGAAAATATTTTGCATTTCTTGAAAATCTGATTTTTGTAGTGACATGACATGTTATTAGTCATTACTGATAATACTAAAGATAAGAGTTTTAGTCTTCCATTTTTAGAATGCTAAAATAGAAGGATTATTACCTCGTTTTATTGTGGCTTATCATGATAGCATTGATTCTCAACCATATTTATATTAAAATGTATTAAAATATTGAATTCAGTTCTGAAATATAGTCATAATTTAAAAACCCATCTGGAATACATCTCTGCTAATATTAGTGGCTCTATTATTGTTTTCCTACTTTATAATTTGACAACTGCAATTTTTGAAAAGTCGATAAATGTATATTTTTATAACTATCTTTTCCCTCCCCAAATGCCACATTTTATATTTTAAAGGGAAATGCTCTTTAAAGAGTGCTATATTTGTCTTTTGAAACCAAATACCAGTAGCATGGGCGACCACAAAAAAGTTATTCAGTAAAATCTTGGTACCAGCCCTATAAATTAAAACAATATGGAAAATATGTTGTTTTCAAAAATCAAGGCTGGTATTTTTTCAATTTTATTACCTGAATTATTACTTATGGTGGAATAAGGCACCTTTGGTGATATATTAGGGTTCTTCAGAGAAGCAGAACCAATAGGATGGAAAGAGAGAGAGAGAGAAAGAGATTTATTATAAGGAATTGGCTCATGTAATTGTGGAGGCTGAGAAGTCTCCAGATCTGCAGTTGGCAAGCTGGAGACTCGGGAGAGTGATGGTGTAGTTTCAGTCTGCAAATCAGCAGGCTGGAGACTCAAGAAGCACCAATTTTTCAGTTCAAGTCCAAAGGCAAAAAATATATACAAAGTCAGCTCAGATCCCAGCTCAAACAGTGGAATAGGTGGTGTCTCTCTTACTCAGCATCTTTGTTCTATCCTGGTTTTTAATTGATTGGATGAGGCCCACCCTCATCAGGGAGGGCAATCTGCCTCACTGGGTCTATAGAGTCATATGTTAAACTCATCCAAAAATACTCTCACAGACACAGGCAGAATAATGTTTGACAAATGTCTGTGCATCCCATGGCCCAGTTAAGATGATGCCTAAGATTTTAACCTTCACTGGTAATATCTTCAAATTTTTGTCTTTTTCTTTTTTAATGGCTTGATTTATCTCAAGGCTTTCCCTCATCATTTATTGAAGTTATTTACTGTACATTACATCTACTTTCTCAGATTGTTAAATTACAGATATTATGAAAGTTATTATAAATATATTTTAGTTAACAAGTTAAATGGAGGGCTTATTTGTATGAGGACCTCAATTTTCTCCTACAACTTGAGTGCACAGAAAAAATGTTTATTCCTTTAAATGATGTTGATATAGAAAAGCCATGTTACTGGGTTTAACAACTTTATGTGGGGCGCCTGGGTGGCGCAGTCGTTAAGCGTCTGCCTTCAGCTCAGGGTGTGATCCCGGCGTTATGGGATCGAGCCCCACATCAGGCTCCTCTGCTATGAGCCTGCTTCCTCCTCTCCCACTCTTCCTGCTTATATTCCCTCTCTCGCTGTCTCTCTGTCAAATAAATAAAAATAAAATCTTTAAAAAAAAAACAACTTTATGTAGATGTACAAATAGAGCTAATTATTTTAGGATCCTATTTTATACATTTTGAATGAAGCGATAATGCTTTATTCCTTGGAATAAAACTAGAGTTTGCCTCACATCTCCCTTCAAGAGTGATTTTTAATGAGGAAGATAGAGAATGGAGCAGTGTCCATTTAACCAGCTAACCTTTATTCTAAAGAGAAACAGCCAGCAGCCATAATGATTTCATTCCTCAGAAGAGTAGGAGGGCATAGGAATATATTTCTTACCTCTGTACAACTGTCAGCATCTTTACTGACATAAATTATAGAATTTAACTTATTGTTTTAATTTATAGAAACTCGTGAAAGAATTTTCTCGAATAATTTGTTAAATATTAACTGTTTAAAATAACTATTTGGATCCCTTGAGAGTTCCTCAATTACTGACATTCATGATAATTAGTGAACACCATTTAATATTTTTAAATTGGAAATAATGAGCATTGAAATGTGTATAATGTGAATTAGATAGTATTAATTTATTTTCCAATAGTAAGGACATTGATTATGATAAAATCCTATCTTAATGTGCTTGGTTAATTGATTAAACTATATCAACATAAACTCTTAATACTTATATTCAAAATGTATAGTAGTGATGGTTTTTATTTTATGTCCTGTCTATCAATTAATACAAATTACTTATCTTTTACCTGCCCAGTGAAAATTAGGTAAGATTCATTTTAATTGAAATGCATATAGTTGAAGAAACATTATAAATATAATTGTTACATAAATTTAGTAATAAAAAGCAAATAGGATTTGCTAACACATGGTAGGAGAAGTTAGTATATCCAGGAAAAAAAAAAAAAAGTAGAGAGAAAGAAGACATTGTGAGGATGCAAAAAGGAGATCCAGTTTCCTGATGTGTAAAATGGGTAAGCCCGAGTATCTCCAGGGGTCTTTCCATCTGTAAAAGTTATATGAGCTGAGGCACCTGGGGTGACTCAGTTGGTTAAATATCTGCCTTCGGCTCAGGTCGTGATCCCAGGGTCCTGGGATGCAGTCCCATGTTGGGCTCCCTGCTCAACCAGGAGTCTGCTTCTCCCTCTCCCTCTGTCCTTTTCCTCTACTTGGGCTCTCTCTCTCAAATAAATAAAATCGTAAAAAAGATTATATGAGCTGATTCTTTCAATGATTTGCACTGAGACATGGGCAATTTGTGATTGTACTGTACACCAGTTTCTTACATGGGAAACATTTGCCTCCAGTGAGAGAAATGAGTAGTAAATAGCAAAGGTAATAGAAATAATTCAGGATATAGATAATTTTAGCTGATAAAACACATATGTTTATGTCTCTAGTGGGAAAAAAATGCTGTGACTTTTACCATGTACTTTGTTCTTTCAAACCCATTTAAGTGGGAGGGGGGAAAAAAAGGAAAAAGTAACACATTCATCCACAAACTTTTTGATGCAGAAAGCAAACTAGCATTAGACAGATTTACTCCTGTACTTAATGTCAGAGCTAAATATTTTTTTTTTGGTGAAATGAATTTTTAGTCCACAATAAATGACAATAGGAAGAGTAGTGTTTGCTTGATGATTCAAAGCTGCATCTATTCTGTGGAAAGAATGATTATTCCACTTACATTTAAATGTTTTTTATTGAACTGAATTGTTTCTCTAAGATATCCAAGTCTTTAAAGTGTTTAAGAAAGTGTTTATGCTTTTTATAAACCGAATGCTCTAAAATTATGCATTAAGAGTAATGCATGAGAGACTTTCCCTTCTTTTACCTTAAGTGGCAAGATAATTGCTCTTATTATTACTGGATTAGGAAACTATAGCTATATTAAGTTTTGTAAACTGAATTTTTTTTTTTTTTAAAGTCCCAACGCCTTTCTTTTCTCTTCCATTTTTTCAAGTGTTCCTACATTTCTAGAATGGCCCACAAAACTGGTTCAGCTCTATATCGATTTTGGAAGACTTACTAGATGCTCTTATCTATACTCAAGGCCCGGAGAAGTATATGTGCTGCCTGATGTCAAGCAGTTTGGTTAAAGCCTTTTTATATGGATTTATCATTCAATTTCTTGTTAATTTGACAACTTTGATTTAAGATTACTGTTAAAAATCTTAGAAGAAATTACAAATTTTCACAACAATTTTTACATAGAAAGCCAATAATCATCATTTTGGTCATAAAATGCAAAAGAAAATGCTTTATACATACAAAATGCATGACTCTGGGTTAAAACCATGTTATAAAAGAGGTTCATTGTGTTTATTTCTTAATTTCTGTTAACATATGATTATAGGATTATGAGAATAAATTATTGATGTATTTAAGTGCTTTAGATTTATACATTTAATATTCAGGAGGGAAATACCTTTGATGTATGGACTTTAGAAATAATGATTTAAAAAAGAAAATAAAATCAGAAAGAATGGGAAGAGCAATTAGGGCAAAATCATTAGATTTAAATCATAAGTACATAGGGATTCATAGTACTGTTTTTCCAACACTTTCGTATGTTTGAAAATTCACATGATACGATATAAAAATCTTGACTTAAAAGAGACATTACATAGTTTTTCAAAGATGAGTCATCAAGAGATTTTCTATTTAATTTATGGATTAGGATTGTGTAGGTAAAGAAAAAAGAAATCTTTTTCTTTCACTCTTAGATTCTCAACTTGGGCTCCATAAAAAAAGACAAATTAATAAGAGGAAAGCATACAAATATATTTATTATAAGTTTTTTGTGACATGGGAGCCTTCATAAGGAAATGAAGACGCAAAGAGGTGGTTAAACCTGAGCATTTTTATGCTAGGGTTGATGAAAAAATGGAAAGTCGTAGGCAAAAGGATATGAGCTAAGTGCACTGAACTGGGCGGATACTTAGCAAGGCCTGTTTATTCAAATTCCTCTCAACATTCCTCATCTTCTGAGACATGGGTGCTCCTTTCCTCTGTGGCAGGAAAGGCACCTCTCCTGTGAGAGTCTTCCCACCTGCTTCAGGAAAAAAGCCTCAGAGAATCCTCCCAACCCCTGCCATTCCCCAGTTCCTTCAGCTTAAGATACTCAGTATGCCACAGTGCCATAATTTGGGGTAGCATATTCTGAACCCCGTCAATTGATAACTTTGTCTATGTAACTATAAACTTACAGACATCATAAGAAATATTTAATAAAAGTTAAATAAATAATTAATAGTTAAATACAAAATAGTGTTTAAATCTAATTTACATTTTCAGTATTGAAAGTAAGTGACAGAAATGATTCTTTCTGTCGGGTTTTCTCAGCTGTTTTGGAGTAAGCAAAGCCCTAAAATCAATTCATTCATTTAGTCATTCATACATGTTCAACAGGCATGTACTGATTACTTAGGCCAGATATTAAGCTTTGGTAATCTAAAGATGAAGACACATGGTACCAACTTTGAAGAAACTAACTGGAGGAAGCTGGAAATTCCCAGTTGTAATAGTGTAGTCACGTGCTACAGTGGAAGACATAGGGCTCCGGACAGCAGTTAATTGGGTCAAGATAGAAGTCATTCTTGGCAGACAGAATAATGTGTGCAAGTTCATAAATGAGTGGAAGAATATATATATTTTTCAGAGGCAAAACTATGGTAGAGTATCAAAGTGCATGGTCATTGTCGGTTCTTTTGACATGTCCTTCATATATAATACAAAGGCACTGTGACAAATTAAAAATACTATGTCTAATATGAAACACAACGTGTGTATGTGTTATAGTGGTAGCACCAGGGTTTTGAGGGTTCAACATTTGGCTACAAGTGAGTTTGGCTTTGTTTCATGTGAATGCCACACAATTTATCCCTATAAGACACTGCGTCTCAACCCAGTGATTTTGCCACCAAGGGATATTTGGCAATATCTAGAGACATTTTTGGCTGTTACAGCTGGGAGCTTGCTACTAGCAACTAGTGAGCAGAGACCAGGGATGCATGTGAACAGCCCCACACCACAGAAAAATTATCTGGGCCTGAATGACTGTAGTGCCAAACTTAAGAAACACTTCTCTGAGATTACTGTTGGTCATATTTTATGAAAAGTACAAGGAAAACAAAGCTCTGAGTTCTCCATATTTATTGATATACTTAAATGTTTTAGTATGAGTAAATTGTATTATAAATTATAAAACATGTATACCTGTGAACCTATTACTCACTTTAAGATCTGAACCCTCTCTGTTCTATGTCATGTGCCTACGTGCTCTTTCCCTAACTCATCTTCTTAATTCATTCCGAGAGGTGATTATTATCCTAAATTTTATGTTTTATTCTTATCCTTTAAAAATAATTATCCTTCAGCAGTTTAATTTTGCTTGGTTATGCACTTTATAAAAGCAGTATCATCATCTGTGTGTTCTTCTGTTATGTATTTTTATTTTCCTCAATATTATGTTTTAAGGAATCTTTAGCATTTTTGAGAGTTGCCATATTTCATTAATTTTCACTGTTGCATATACTTTATGTAATTCATACAGTCATCATTTTTTGACAGACATTTGGGCTATTTTTATTACTTTTTTGGTGCTATAAACATGATGTTAAAAACATTGTCATATGCCTCCCGATGGATATATCCAACAGTTTTTTTAGGATATATACTTAGGAGTGGAATTGCTGGGTCACAGGGTATGTGAAGAAATGTTTAGATAATGCTATAGTTTTCCAAAGGTTATACCGATTTATAATCCTACCCCCATGGGTGTATGAGTGTTCCTTTTGATTCACACATTCATCAACACTTAGTATTATCTTATATCTTTATTTTGGTCCCATCTGATGAGTCTAATATGAGATATCACTGAACTCTTAATTCTGTGATTATCACTAATAAGATTGAAAATTTTTCATATGTGTATTGACATTTATATTTCCTCTTTTATGAAAGTCCAAACATGTTTTATGCTGTAGTTTTCTGTTGGGATGTTTGCATTTTTTCCGTTGTTGATTTGTGAGTCTTTGTATGTATTTTCTAGTTCTCTTATGGAATGTCAAGGATTATTGATCTCAAGAAATAGTTGGGAGTTTCTCCCACTCAGCTTATCAGAACTACTTGATTAAAACATGAATCTCCTGATGGATAGATGATAAAAGAATGTTAAGAAAAGGAATTTACATTTTGAGGTATTTTATTTTTGCCCTCTTAACTATTTGATTTTTAGAATCTCTCACGATTTAATAACAGTGAGATATGGAAACTGGTGGCTGTTCTATAAAACATGAAAAAAAATCCCTTAAAAGATCATGTTTCCCAAATAAATGAATAGAACGTCAAATAGTAACTTCTTGTTTACAATCAGAATATATTGTTATGTTTACCTTTTGACAAAGATGTCACAATTTATAAAGAATCAGCAAAAAGGGAAGAACAAAGAACACCAACTCTATTTCCCCCTATTTGGAAAGGATAAATATAAAATGCTGAAATAAGGTATTGCCTGATTATGAATATGTATACATTAATATATATATATCTATATATATGTGTGTGTGTGTGTGTGTGTGTATACACACACACACACACACACGTGTATGTATATATATATATATGTGAATTCAGAAGTTAGCCTATGGGAAGTCAATAGAATAACCATTTCAAGATACTAACAATATGATCAGTCCTTTAAAGCAGTAATTTTAGATCAACACAAAGCATCATCTGTCTGAATGTGGGTGTTGCCATGTCTCCAAGTGATAGGTGACCTTCATATTCAATCCCATGTGTGTTTAATATTGAAGGGGGATTTAGGTAAATGAAGACAGTTGATTTCCTTGGCTCTGGATATTTCTTTAACATATTTTCTGTGGATTGACTTGTGTAACCTCAAGCAGTGTAAATAAAACTGTGGTCTTTACTTTGCAAAAATAATGGACTAGAGTAAATCTTTGCAGAGTAGGGGGAGGGTTTCAGACCTGCCAGTGTTAATAGTGTGGATGATTGAGTTTGTTTGGATTAAACTAAAAACACTTATTAATTTTGAATATGAAAACTCCTAAATGTGGTTATTGACCATTCATTGCTGAGGTGAAATTGGTAAGGCAAGGAATGCAGAGAACAAAACGGGGAGAGAATTGAATTTGACGTCACAAAGATTATATTCTAGGAAAATGAGAAAACATTCACTTTGCTGACACTTAGAACTTGTAAGGCATTTGTCTGGGGTCTAGTGGAAGATGGAAAACAAAAGAGGATAACTCATTTTTAAATATTGTTTTATCTATCTTTAAAGGTGATATTGGTGGAAATGTCCTATAGATATAGGATTAAAGAAAGATGAGTTAGACATTAGATATACATACAGGGAAATTATGATTCAGTGGGAATTGATAAAATAGTAATAGTAGATCTTCCATTAATTTTTAATAATAGAAATGGGATAAAAATCAAACACAAAAATGTAAAAATACATCATTAAAGAATTGTGTTAGACTGTGTATCAAGGAAAATAAATAGTGACAAATATCAAAAATAGGAAAAGAATAATTGGATTCGATTATTAGACTAAGTGGTAGAATCAGAATTCTAACTCAAGTCCATCTGATAGGTTTATATTTAGCTGTATCTTTTAGAGTATGTAGTCACAGTATTTGAATATTTAGAGATAATGAGGATAGTACTGGTTCACTGAATGATTAAATAAGATAGCATGATAAAATACATCATAAATGAAAGGGATTTACGAAGACAAGTTGGAGGGGGTGTGGTTTTGATAAAAATATTTCCATATGACTAGAAAATCACTTATGTGGCAGAATATAAATTTCATTATTGAAAATTTCTATTATTTGGTGAGAAAAGAAATATAGTTTAAAATAAGATATGGTTTCTGTTTTGTTCTACTGTTATATTTCTAAGGTCCCAGAAGGTAGGCACACTGTTATATTCTTTAGTCTTGGGGGCATATATAGTAATGAAAGAAGTTACCAGACAAAGATAAGCCCTCTTCCTGGATTTCGTTTTCCAAAACCTAAAATACTGAGGGTTTATGCTTGGACTGGGAGAAGTAGAAGTTGAATTTGTGAGTGAGAAGAGTCCTTAGCTCAGAATGTCCCAGAAGTTGGAGCATCCTACTTTCGGCATTTGTCTCTAGTGGGAACTCCTACTTTCCGCATTTGTCTCTCCAGCGAGGTGATCAGACCTAAGGAAAATGCTGTGTGGTACTGAGGGAGAGTGCGCTCAGAGCTCAAGGCACTAGGATTCTCAGCCTCAGTAAGAATCTTGATGCCCAGGTTTCAGAAACACCAGAGGGCTAGACACCCTATTAAGGGACTATGTACCCTGGAACCACAAACCTTTTATAAGTGATAAGTGTGGATCCAGGACTGGAGAATATGCCCACCAAATATTCTGTCCAGATATGAAAGAGTCTGAGATCTTTTCAAGACTCTATAGAGAGGGAAGGAGTGTCAATAGTGCATTAAACTGAAACTCCTCCTTCCTTTTTTCTGGAATCAGAGTCATATATAATTTTAGTTAGATAATAAGAGTTATTTTTGTGCCTAACTAGAGTACTGTAATACTCATAATTTCTTTAAAAAAAAATTCTGGGAATGGGAAAGGAGCAAATCACAGACCTTTATACATTGACTTGTTTCTAGGAAGCAATGGAAAACTTCCAAGTAGGGCTCTAAGGTGGAGCAAATTTAAATTAATTAAATATTTTTAATTCCCTGCAGAATTACAACATCAGTGTGTGTTTGTATATGTGAGAAGTGAACAAGTTCATCTCAGTTTTCCATTTCTCCAAAAACTCTTAAACATAGGTATGAACATGGAGAAAGGAAAGGCCTGGGGATAGACATGCTGTGTTAAAGGAGTAGAGAAAGATGAATCCTGGAACAAAGGCAGGAGGTAAAGGAAACTGAGGCCCTAGTTTGTGAGCCCATCTTGGACTCACTGGAGCCAGAGATGGAAGAAGATATTCGACTGTGGGTAGGAAAGTTCACCCGTCTGGATCTGGCAGCCTCATCCAGACTGGGAAATGCTACCGATTCCTCATTCTTACATATTTTATTTTCTGTTGAAAGATTGATGATTACTCTAGCATCAGAGTGGGTGAATTTTTTCATATGTCTGCCTTAGTAAGCCTACTGGAGTCTGGCAGCTTGCCTCACCTGACAGCTAAAAGGCAGGATATACCCCTCTGCAACTCTGTGCGTGGAAGAAAACTTGCCTTGGCCTGTGTTTGTTTCGGACAGACCTAAAAACCACCACCTCTGGCAACAACCAAGAGATTTGGGCAAGTAGCCAGTTTTCTAAGGTTAAACATAAATCTTGAAACATAATTTGATAAGAATAAAATAATACCATACATTCTTCATGAGGGGGGTGTTTATAGCAAAGTGACCAAACTACCTTAGTTAGGCTGTGAAAATGGCAGAATGGGTGGTTCTATCGTGAAGAGAAAGCACACTCATACCAAAATCGGAGCTGATAGTATTTTTGCATGAAGTTTAGGCTTTCTGCTAAAATTTTAGCAGCAGTTTTGCAAACAAGATAAACAAGAGAAGGTTACAGACCGATGGTTCTGCAAGTGGCACCTTGATGAACTGGTCTTGGAATCTCAAACCTTATGTGGTTACCTATGGGTAAATAAAGTACAGTTCCATATACTGTGATTTTTGACTCTGCTTAAATGTTAATTAAAAATAACCTAAAATATGACTCGTTAAAGTTGGTAAAAAAGTAACTTTATAAATTATTCATACATAAAATAATAAAACTCATGAATATTATGAATCTATCCATAATAAAACCATATTATTGTACATCATTCATAAATAAAATTATTGTATCGATTAGAATACAATTAGGACTCTAATTCAGTATTCTAAGAAGATTTGGCTCCAGTTAATATTTATTAGTTCTTTACAAACTCAAGGAATACTCACATGGGTAGGTGGTTGAAATTTTATATAGGACAACTCGTAGCCTCATTTGGGTTGCTTAGAGTTTTCAGTTTCTGCCATTCTTGTTTCATCATCAGACATTATGCTTGCTTAATTTCATTTTCAGTTTATTTTGTCATGCATTTTTTATTTAGATGACTTTGAGTAAGATAAATATTTCCATCAACAGAATTTTGACCTAGGATTTAATAACATTTAATGTAACTAACGTGTTTGGTGTATTGAGTACATACTTTCCATATCGTTGTTGCTAAGGAGATACGTATACATATAACTTGAATGTGCACTGTAGGAATCTATCACTGGTTTATTCTTTATTGGATTGTGAGACTTGGTAGGAGAATGAGATCTTTTTCTGGTTTCAGAGAGCAGCATTGAAAAGTTTGAGAGACGCTGATAAAGAGTGATTTCAAAGTATATCATTGGATATTGATACAAATCTAATTTTTTTAAAGATTGTATTTATTTATTTGAGAGAGAGAGTGCACAAGCAGGGCAGGGAGGGGCAGAAACAGGCTCTCTGCCGAATAGGGAGCCAATCCAGGGCTCGGGGCTTGATCCTAGGACCCTGGGTGGGATCATGACCTGAGCCGAAGGCAGATGCTTAATCAACTGAGCCACCCAGGCACCCTGATAAAAATCTAATCTTGATGCAAAAGTGAAATTTAAATGAGCTACCAGAGAAAAGAGAAATGCATAGGAGGCTTGTTGTGAGTAAAATTTAACAGGAATGTTGGTCATTTTTGTCTTGGTCTCTGTCCCTGCCAGTTCTTACTCCTCTGCTGCCAAGACTGGCACCTGTCCCTTTGAGATACACTCCCTGCCTCTTTCCCACCCCCAACCCTGCCACTAACCCTACACTCATCCTGCACTCACTGCATTAGCCTTCCTTCAGCCCTCCCAACACACACATACTACAATGCATCCTTAACAGAGTCCATCCATAGCCACTATTCAACTACCTAAGTTATCAAATCATCCAGTAAACCTATAATTGTTCAGGTTACAGATCCCTGTAAATATTGGTCCTTTTGTGGAACTATCTTATAAAATACTAATACAGTTAATTCCATTGGCTGAATGTGGATCTTTTTTCTTTTCTTTTTTTTTTTTTTAAGATTTTATTTATTTATTTGACAGAGATAGAGACAGCCAGCGAGAGAGGGAACACAAGCAGGGGGAGTGGGAGAGGAAGAAGCAGGCTCATAGCAGAGGAGCCTGATGTGGGGCTCGATCCCATAACGCCAGGATCACGCCTTGAGCCGAAGGCAGACGCTTAACCACTGTGCCACCCAGGTGCCCCGGATCTTTTTTCTAAAATGAAAAAATAGAACATAAAATATAAGCAGGTAGTTCTACCTCATCCAATATTCAAAGTTGATACATTATAACACTGGTCATCTTAGAAATGTTTATATGTATATATCTTACACTACTAGAAAATGGTTTTAACATATAGTTTTCTCCTAGCCTATCTGCACTAAAGCGAAGGGAGCCCAGTCACAGGTCCTTAATTGCTAAAAGTTGACACTGTCCTGTACTTTCGTAGTTTGACTCTTGCTGGTCCCTGTGTTTATTTTCTCCAGTATGGTTTCTCTTTCTACCATTTTTTGTTTCCATTTCTCTTGAACTATTTTGACCCAAGAGGGTTGAGCAAAAATTTTTGCCTAAGAAGAGTATCATCCTTGGTATAAAACTACAGGTTTAATAGAAGCTTGAAAAGCTTTCAAGAAAAATCAGTAGGCATTTGGAGATTGGAAGGAGACTTCTGTCATTATGGAGGGCCCCATAAACATCTCTACAGCCTGGAAGGACGGATCCAAAATGGATAAGACTGGAAACTGGGTGAAGCCGTGGCCCCAGAGGTTTATCTTGATGTCAAAGGTTTTAAAGAAAAAAAGAATATTTGCCATTTTAGCAAATTAACATAGTTCTAAATGGACGACGCCCCCTGCAGAGTTTTCTCAGTTAGGGCTCCCATTTCCAAACGTGCCTAACACTAAATGGGGTAGATGATGTACAGTAAAAGCACATCTTCAAATATCCATTTCAGATGCAGCAAGTCATAATTAAGTTGTTGAATTTAGCAAGGTCAGTGATCCTGAGTCTCCTATCAGTGTATTTTTGATACTTGCTCATTAATGTTTTCCACTGGTAAGATTATTAGCTAGCACCAATTTAAGTTTGAAGATGATTTTGTCTAGTAGCCCAGTTTTTCCCATGAATTAGAAATGGAAGTAAAACTTTTAATTTGATCAATTAACATCTTTTGTCCAAGTCAAGGAAACTATTGAATCATGGTTTTAAAGACACATAACTACCCCAAGGAGCTATAAAGGAGTGAGATGGGGGTGCCTGGGTGGCTCAGTTGGTTAAGCCTCCAACTCTTGATTTTGGCTCAGGTCATGATCTCATGGGTTGTTAGATCAAGCTCCACGTTAGGCTCCTCACTCAATGCAGGGGTCTGCTTGGGATATTCTCTCTCTCCCTCTTTTCCTGCTCGTTATCTCTCTCCCTCTCTCTCAAATAAATAAATAAATAAAATCTTAAAAAAAGAAAAAGAAGTGAGATGAAGAGTCCCACATAGATGGGATATAAATGTATGAAACCACAGCAGGAGACCCTACTGCCTTAGTTTCAGAAAGTCACCTGCAACGCTCCGATTCAGAGGTACTCGTCATAGAATGTCAGCTCTGCCTGTGTATAGGCAGTAAACCGTAAGTCTAAGTTTTCCCATGAATAAAATGAAAAGAAAATTAGTATCTACCATATTGAGTTGTTGTGATGAGTAAATAAGATAATGTACGTAAAGTACTTAGGACAAAGTACCCAGGTGGGAACTTGGTATCTGACAATTACTAAGTGAATTCTGAACACAGCATAGCAGAAAGCTTTCTTTCACTAGTGAACCTTTCATGCCTCCCCAAATGCAGCTCTGTAGTCTCCCAGAAATCATACCAGTAAATAGTCATCACCTTGGGGTTTAGAACTGATTATTATTTATATATGTAACTGTTCAAATGAAGAAGTAACACCATTTCTAAAGAATATTATTTGACAGGACGTACACTGGATTTGTGCAAGCACTACAGTTCTCAATTATCTGTAATTAAGGTTTTAAATAAATGGTGAGGTAAGGAAGGAAACAATATAAAGAATTTGTAGAGTCCACTTAAACATATTTTAACCAGCTGCCATTAAAGGCCCTTAAAATGTTAGTGTCTTCTATAAGCCAATTATGCAAGTACCTATTTCCAAAATGTCTTATGAAGTCTTAGGAAATAATTTAATTGGTACTTTATAGGCTTTTTTTGGTTAATGTCTTTATTCTAAAAGGATCATCCTCAAAGAAAGAGGGAAAAGAAAGCAACAATTTAAAGATTTTTAAGAAGGAAGGCTAAGTGGAAAATATAATGACTAAAGAATTATTGACCTAATTAAAGTTTAAACTGATCAGTTTGAAACTAGAGTGGTATAAATATCACGCTGATATTGAGGTTTCAGCTTGTGGTTTTTTGTTTTTTGGGTTTTTTTCCACCATAGCTCAGCAAAAATGGGAGTACTATTCGCAACTCTGAAGTCAACATTGTTTAGTGCATCGTTTTATAGGCATGCAGGACAAGTGCAGGGAAATAAGTTTTTCATGTGCTTCGGAAAAGAGCCTTATTTAACCAGTTTCCCCCACTTCTTTCCATTTATGTCATGTTCTTCCAGGAGGAATTCACTTTACTGTTAAGTTGCAATAGAACTGCCATAGCTTGTTGATTCACCAGAAACACTATTACATATACATCACCTTCAATTTCTTGAGCCATTAAATCACAAACATCCCATTACAAAGGAACTCGTTAAGAGAATGAGAGGGGTTGGAACTTTACCATATTGAGTAACCAAAAATACAAACTTGAGTTTGCATTAGTCCAGACACATACGCAGCCTCCTTGGAATCACAGACAAGGTATTTTAATACCTATAACCCCTAATGAATTTGGCTTTTTATCTTGCCTAAGAAACAAAGAGAAATCTATTTAGCTTTATCTTATCGTTGCTTTTGGAATAAAAAGTTCAGTATTTCAGAGGATCCATGAAAATTAACTACCATATCTAAGACAGATTTGTGGTTTTTTTTCTTTTTGGTTGCCTTGTCCAAACTGCTTTACATCTGTTTGTCTCAGTTTCCTGAAACCCAAAGTCAGTCCATCCATGTGTTTTATCAGTGCAAAACTATCAATAACAACAACTCCCACTTTTTGAGCACAGACTACACAAAAGGAATTTATACATTGTCTCATATCAGTTGTACAAGTAGGCACAACTGGAAAAAACTGAGGCCCATATTAACGGGAAGTAACCTTCTAAAGTGTCAGGACTGGTTAACTTTTTTATTGTTTGTATATATATATAAAGTATCTCTCTTTTTTGGACTTAAAAACCACAAAAAATTTCAAACTTCTCCATTATTTATTTGGTTATAATATGAATTTATAATTTATTAACTTGATAAGTTTTTGAGTATCTACAGTATACTAGTTATAGCGGCTTAGAGGCAGAAATACATATGAAAACAGATAAACTACCACCTAAACCTTGCTCATAAGGAATTTACAGTCTAGTGAGAGAGACAGGAATTTCAGTTGATTATGAGATCAAATAACTGTAATAAAAGTTGTGGATATAATCTGACAGGAACAAAAATCTTTTGTCTGCTTTTTGGGGTGAATTATTACATACTATTTCAAGTTATGCTTTCTGATAGGACATTAGTATTTACATTATTAAAGTATTATGCTTTTAGAATGATATATTTAGAATGCATATGTGCATTCTAGAGACATAGAGGAAGGCCCTGTCTAAGAAAAAATTATTATTAAATATATTTAACCATATATGTTCTTAGAAAAGTATCTTTATAAAATATATTGGATTATTCACAATTCAAAGACCAGCAGGACTGTTTGACATCCCAGTGATATTGGGATGTCCCAAACTGATATGGCTTACTAGATTAACGTTTAGATAAAAATTATGTCTAATGGACAATTTATATCTAAAGTGATACCCATATCCTTTTATGCAAAAAAGTGTTCATAGAATAACTAATGGAGTTTGTTCTCCAACATCTTTTGAGATTAAAATTAACCTAAAATGTAGAAACAAAGCTTTTTTGTTGAACATGATAGATTGAACATGGACATTAGCCTTCACGTTTTCTCCAGACTTTAGATGTTGTTAATGCCAATGGAAAATTTAGTAGGAATGGCATTAGGAAAGGAGAAAAAGGTGGGGAACATGGCAGTAATAATGAAAAGAGAATGAGAGAGGAATTAGCAGCATTAATGTTTGGATGGCTGAAAACCTGAATTAAGTGGTAACTGATTTAGCAAACCAAGAAAGCTGAATCCTACACTGGAATGAAGAAGAAAGAGTAAATGCAATTTACCAGGAAATACCCCAAAAGTTAAGGAATTGGCAATACCAGTTTATCTGAAATTGGGATAAGGTGGGGATACATAGGAAGATCCGTTGAAAGGCTGTTTAAGAAGTAATTAGAACGGGGCGCCTGGGTGGCACAGTTGGTTAAGCGTCTGCCTTCAGCTCAGGTCATCATCCCAGGGTGCTGGGATCAGTCCCACATTGGGGTCCCTGCTCGATGAGGAGTCCACTCCTCCCCTGCCTCTGCCTCTCCCCTGGCTTATGCTCTCTCTCTCTTGCTCACTGTCTCTCTCAAATAAATAAATAAAATCTTTAGGAAAAAAAAGTAATAGAATATTAGACTCCCCTTCCCTTCTAAGCAGAGGCTTTCTCACTGGGACATACCAGGCACAGTTAGTACCCTTTCTAAAAATCTGGTGACGAAGAGAAATTTTACCAGCGTGTTGAACTTCCAGCTCACTTTCCCTCTGGGCTTTCAGAGGCTGGTAGTAGGCTATACCTAACGAAAAGATAAGAAGTTTTGTGATGAATGACACCAGTCCAAAGGTAAGATTCTATGCTTTTTAGAAAGTTGCCAAATAAAACCACCCTGTGGGCCTATCGTTGAAGAGTCCTAGCTACCCCATTGGCACTTCTTATCAACTTTTTTGTGCCCTAGTCTCATATATGAGCAGATAGTCGTGAGACTCACCAAGTATTTGAGGAAAGGCCTTAATAAAGAATTTGACTTAAAGAATCTTAATTGTTGTATTTTAAAAAGAGAAAACAGAGGTTATATGGAAGCAATGACACTGAACCAATTAATGGATGGACGGATAAATAAATAAATAATAACATACGTACTGATATCCTCAGAGATAAGAGGACTCATGGCAGTCATAAAACAACTTTTAAAAAATCAGAGACGGGGCTCCTGGGTGGCTCATTATCTCATTGTTTCCTTCTATGTACTTCTCATTGCCATATCTGATTCAGGGGAGGGGGGTATGACATTATACTAAACTAAATGATTCAGCTGTCGAAAATGTTTGTGTGGTCATAATAATCTAAGAGTGTAATAGCAAACATTGATTTAAAAGAGAACCGTTTATATTCTCTTCCAGTATGTGTGCAGGTTCGTGATGGGGGTTGCTGTGGTAGGAGAGGCAAATAGAAATCTTAATAGACATTTCTCCGAGGAAGATCTACAGATGGCCAGTAAGCACACGAAAAGATGCTCAACAGCATTAGTCATCAGGGAAATGCAAATTAGAACCACGATAAGGTAATAATGCACTCTCACGAGGATGGCCAGAATCGAAAAGATAAGCGCTGGTCAGGAGGTGCAGGGATCAGAACTCTCACCCACACCATTTTACGTTGTAAGATGTAAATGTAAAATGTGAAATGTACGTTGCAGCTTCTTTGGGAAACAGCTGACAGCTCCTCAAATGATTAAACATAGAGTCACCATATGACCCAGCAAGTCTAGGTATATACCCAAGAGAAGTGAAAGCATATGTCCACACAGAAACTTGTACACACGTGTTTATAGTAGCATTAGCCATAGTAGCCAAAAAGTGGAAACATCCCAAGTGTCCATCAATGGAAGAATTAGATAAACAGAATGTGGCATATTCACGCAGTGGAATGAAGAATAGATACATGCTGCTACTTAGGTAAACCTTGAAAACATGCTAAGTTAAAGAAGCCAGTCACCAAAGTCCATATATTGTATGATTCCATTCATAAAAATAGGGACATTGAGAGAAAAGAGATTAGTGGTTGTTTAGGGCTGCGGCAGTGGTAGAGAGTATGGGGTATGGGATTTCTTTCTGAGGTGATGAAAGTGTTCTAAAATTGACTGTGGTGATAATTGTACTCATCTGTGAATATACTAAAAAACCGTTTAATCATACACTTACTGTACATATGTATATACATATACAGTTGTATGGTATGTGCATTGTACTTTAATACAATTATTTTTAAAAAGAAAAATTAAGAAACAGCAAAACAACCATCTTATTTAAAGACTTGAAGATAAACATTAAAAAGTTATAGCTTAAAAGTGACTCTTTATAATCAATGTCCCTTAACCTGGGCATTATCGACATTTTGGGCCAGATGCTTCTTGGTTGTGCAGAGCTATCCTGCACATTGCAAAAGGTTTAAAAGCATCATGGCCTCTACCCACTAGATGTCAATAGCATCCATCTCTCCTCTCCCCCATTAGCTGTAACCAAAATGTCTCAGGACATTGCCAAATGGCCCCCAAAGGTCAGGGGATGGAGGGAGGGTTGGTTTTCCCTAGTTAAAACCACTGCTCTAATGATTGGGAATTGGAATGTGGGCAGAGCTGCGGTGTGGAGGCATGGCAATTTTTCATAACATATTGCAGAATTACTTGACTACAAGTGTGAACATATATGTTTTAGCTTGGGCTGCTCTAACAAGAAACATAGGCAGGACAGATTAAGCAACAGAAATGTATTTATTTCTCACAGTTCTGGAGGCTGAGGTGTTTAAGATCAAGATTTAGTTTCTGGTGAGCATTCTTTTCCTTGCTTTTAGATGGCAGCCTTCTTCCTCTGTCCTTACAGGGTTAGGAGGTGGCAAGGGAGATCTTGTTCTCTTCCCCTTATAAGGTCACCGATCCTATTAGATTAGGGCCCACCCTTAAGAGCGCATTTAACCTAATTACCTCCCCAAAGCCCTATCTCCAAATACACATTGGGGGTTAGGGTTTCGGTGTATGAATTTGGGGGGGATAAAATTTAGTCCAAACAATGTATAACTTTGAATAAAATAGAAACTAAATACTGGATACTTTCATAGAAAACCTATAATAAAATTAGCAGCAAAAGTTCTTCTTTACTAGATTGCCAGCGAGATCACTGCCACTGGGGATGGTTTTGTTTTGTTTTTAAAGATTTTATTTATTTATTTATTTGAGAGCGAGAGTGTGTGCACATGAGCAGGGTGGGGGGGTGGGAGGCACAGAGGGAGAGGGAGAAGCAGACTCCCCAGGAGCAGGGAGCCCAGTGCAGGGCTCTATGGGGGGCTCTGCGGGATATCATGCAGGGCTCCATGCTGGGCTTGATCCCTGGATCCTAGGTTCATGACCTAAGCTGGAGGCAGCTGCCTAACCAGTTGAGCCCCCCAGGCGCCCCACTGGGGATGTTACTAACAGTACTAGGAATACTGTTTTGTTGTTGTTTGTTTTTGTTGTTGTTTTGGATAGTTATTTTCATTTGACAGTAATCTCAAATTGTTATTGTAAAGTTTGCAACGGTTTTCAAAAGTATCTCAATGTATCTGGTTATTTAAAAACCTAACTGAGCTGTTTTATAGGCAAGATTTTTTTTTTTTTAAGATTTCATTTATTTATTTGACAAAGAGAGACAGTGAGAGAGGGAACACAAGCAAGGGGAGTGTGAGAGGGAGAAGCAGGCTTCCCGCCAAGCACGGAGCCCGATGGGGGCTCCATCCCAGGACCCTGGGATCATGACCTGAGCCAAAGGCAGACGCTTAACGGCTGAGCCACCCAGGAGTCCCTATAGGCAAAATTGTTTAAACAATTTTTTAAGATTTTACTTATTTGAGAGAGATAGCACGAGCGGGGGTAGCAGCAGACAGGGACAAGCAGACTCAGTAGGGAGCCTGACACGGGGCTAGATCCCAGAACCCTGAGATCATGACCAAGCCAAAGTCAGAGGCTTGACTGACTGAGCCACACAGGTGCCCCAGGCAAGATTTTTTTTTTTTTTATTTGCTTACTTCTTTTGTTTTAGGTAGGCTTGGACATCCATTTTTATCATATTTTTCATGTGATTCAGGAAAAAAGAAACATTCCTGGAGGATGTTTATATCACACCAGAAATATACAGGCAATGACTCTATTTTTATAAATTGTTATCAATTATTCAAAATCCTAAATATGGTATTAGTAACTGATAATTGTCTTAGTTGGTCTAAGATGTTCTCCTGGCCAACCTAAATCATTTGATGCTGTGGTTATTTCCCTGTATGCTCAGTCCTTTAAACAGTTGTTGAGTTTAAAGTTTTTACTTGGTCAATTCATTAAAAAAATCAAATATTCTTAGTTAAAGTGATCAAAGCTTCATTTAAGTTTTTTAAGCAAATAATTAATCTTGGTTTTACTATTACATTCATCAACGTAGTAAAAAACTACAGCGTAGGTACTTTTGAAAAAATTGCCCCATTTATCAAGCTGACATTTTGGCTGCTTCACAAAAAAAAGCAGATTCCATCATTGGTGTAAATAGAGGCAAATTCAAATCAAATCATTCGTTCCACTTGGAGATGTTTGATTAATGAGATCCTGCTTGGTTTTATTAATCTTTCTGCATTCTCCACATCTCTCTTCTGACACATAACCATTCTCTTTGAAACCACCTTCATTTTCTTTATGTATAATGCAAATTTAATTATAACAGTTTTGAAATTTTTTTTCTTTTAGAAATCTTTCCACAAACCATTTATAGGACCTTTATTTGTAAGCTAAATGTATTTACTCTGCTGCATGTTGTGAAGATCTATTTTTCTAACCTCTGTTAATAAAACCCCACCTGGCAAAGAAAACAAAACATTAAAATAATTAATTGAGACCTTTTGCCTCAGACATATATGTCTTACCATACCTTTTAGAATATGAAAAGCTACATAAATGCAGCTTTAGATTATAACATCAGTAAAACGTGCCCTTAGTAGTCATTCTCAAGGTCAATGACAGGTCTTTATTTTTTTTATTTGCACTATAAAATTTTTAATAAAATGCAGTTTATTATTTTCAAATGCAGTACATTTTTTTTAATTTTTTATTATGTTATATAATGACAGGTCTTTAATGATGTCTTTGAAGCAAGTGTAAATAGAATTGAAGTTGCTTTTAAAAACTCTATGGCTACTGTGATAACTGAAAGCCAAATATATTTAATAGATAGATGAATAGTGTAAATATTTACCGTGTAGGCTTAATGAATTAATTAACCTGCTTGAAAAAAAAAAGGAGCTTCTTTTACTGGTCTCTTGACCACCTTTAATTTAATGGGCTTGCTGCTTATTTTATGTACTGTCAAAACCACAACAGCTTTAGACAGGAAACATAGTTGACCCCCAACACCACCACTCCTTGGAGAACAAGGGAACTCTGCTTTTAATGCTCAATGAATATGGTCTAGAGTTATGAAACTCAGTTATGAGACTGGGGCAGGAATCTTTATCTAAAAATAGGAAGGTTATAAATTCAAGAGTTTCACAGTCAAAGCGAGGCACATAGCTCATAGTGGATTCACAGGGAACATGATCTATTGGAGATTAGAAATGCACTAGAAACAAGATATAATTTCATCCCTGCCTAATGTGCTATATTTTCAGGGTTTCAGAACCCAGCTGGAGACTGTTAATCAGAGAAGAGTCTTACTCCTACATGGGAGTGCTTTATTATTGCTCCTGCAATAAAATCCAGTCCCTAGCTTGAAATCCAAGACTATTCAAAATTTGGATTCTGATTCCTTTTCTAACCACTTAGCTTTTTACTCTAATTCCATCCATCCTAAGGCAAAATACTTATTTTAACAAGGAGGGGAAGCCAACTTTCTGTAAAGTCAAGTAAGAAATAGGTTAGACTTTGTGTCACAACTACTCCACTCTGCCACTGTTGGCAGGAAAGCAGCCAGAGATTATGCATTAAAACGTGGTGTGGTGTGCGCCAGGACACCTTTATTTACAAAACAGGTGGCAGACTTCATTTGGCCTCTGGGCCGTAGTTCGCTGACTCCAGTTCTAGATCAGTTGAGTTACAAACTGGGAATTTTGACTGTTTTAATAGAATATGCAGTCAATTTATAGACCACAGTCAAGGTTTTATTTAACTGTGGAAGCTTAAATGCCCCAGCCACTGTTTATTATAAAGGTGAACACTGATCCTCATGGTGCGTTTATTTGTAGGATTTCTGGTAGCAAGCACGGGCACTAAGGCCTCCGAACTTTCAGGATTAGCAGCAACAGGGATCAGCTACCAGCGGGATCTGGTCATATTGGATGAGGATGTCTTTAATAACTCTTTTGGAAGCCTCATCCATGTGTTCCTGGTAATGGGCTACTCTCCAGTCTGAGATGAATTGGAGGATTGTAGAAATCTGGGCCACGTGACCACTCCCTTCACGCAGACGCAGAGGTTCGCCAGGGAATAGCTCATTGCGCAGAAGCAGAACAGGCCCAGTAGCTTCTACTGAAGCAAGTATGACTGGATTAGGGGGTCTCACGTTCGCTTTGATGAGGCATTTGCCACGTTTGCAGTGTGCCACGGTGTGGCAGTTTTCTTTTATCTGAAGACATGCGTAGACTGCAGACCTCCCTTGGACTGCATGGCTGCAGGCATAGACAAGACTTCCTCACCTTGCGGCTGCGCAACTGGAAAAGGCCAGTTTTTGTTTTATTTTTTAATAGATTCTTGTTTCTATTACTCTTTCATATTCTTTTACAAATTCGGGGGGGGGGGGGCACCGGGTGGCTCAGTTGGTTAAGCACTGAACTCTTGTTATCGGCTCAGGTCATGATGTCAGTGTTGTGAGACAGAACCCTAGATGGGGCTCTCGCGTTGGGGAACCTGCTTGAAGAGTCTCTCCGTCCGCCCTTCCCCCCATGCATGCGGCTTGCGGGAGCTCTCTCTCCCTCAAATAAATCTTAAAAAAAAAAAAAAAAAAAGAAAGTTCTGCAAAGTACAATAAAACAAGAAACAAAAGTATGATTGTAAATGGAAAGATACAAACTTATATACAAATGATAAGATTATATTACTCAAAAATCTAATAAGAGATACTCCTGAAAACTCTTTGGAAGGGTGGGTCCCGAAGTTACTTACAGGTGGGAATCACCTGGAGGAACGCCATAAAAACTTAATGCCTGCTCCTCACGCCAAAGAGATTGTGATTTAATTGGCCCAGCAGTGTTTTATTTATTTTTTAGATCTGGGATAAAAAAAAAAAGAAAGAAAAAGGAAAGAAAATATCAATGTGTATGTATTGCATGTAGTAAAAGTGTGAACTGTTTTGTGGAACCTTGTTTTCAGATACATATTTTATGTCTAAGTGTGTATTGGCTGTGAAGTGAAATCTATTTGTTACCTGTGAGCATGGTGTGAAAAGTTTGAAAGCTGCACTAAATTACCTAAAATTTGCATAGACTTAAAAGGGGAGCTGCACTGAATTCTTTTGGAATTTGTTACATAGAATAATATTTGAATTACTGATAGCAGTTGGGATAAAGAGGAGAACTCCAGAGGCAAGAAGCTCTTCCAGAAATGCCATCATGGATATTACAAAGGAAAGTGAGCTCCTCGTTAGGGCCATGGCCTACAGCACAGCGGGAAAGGCAGGCAGCCAAGGATCTTATCCACGCCTAGTGCCTAGGCCATTTCACCAACAGCTGTTCCACTAACTCAGTACTTTTCCCTTTCTGCCTTTTCAATTATTCATATCTGAACTAAGCAGAATAAGAGAAGAGAAGGAAGTTTCAGATGAAGGTAACTTCCCCTGGGGTGAAGTAATCCTTTTTTGGGTGAAAGAGGGAATTAAAACTCCTCCCTGTTTTGTCTCAGATGAAGGATCTTTGTGGCGTTTGTTTTCCTCTCTTATCTCCTGACCTTGCTTGTCTTCTTTCCACACCTGACTCAAACATAAATTGAGGTGAGAGAGGGGAGGTTTTCTTTTTGATTGTAAATTTTGGGACTCCATGATGCCGTTAGGAAATTCAGGTAATATTAGGCTGAGGGGGAGGAAGAAAAGGAGACAAAGATTTAGAAGTTATTATGGAATAGCTTTTTGGTATAATTATTTCTGTTTGGGAGAGGGAGAAATCCTAGACGTTTGTAGGGCGTGAATGAGAAAAGCATGTGAGAGAGGAAGAAGTCCTAGAGGGTCTGTAGGGGGTGAATGAGAAAAGCCTGTGAGAATTAATTCATCTGCATTAAAGATAGAGAACAGAAGTGCTAGTGAGAGTTCCTTATCTTACAGGTCACATGGTACTTACTAACAAATTAACGTAAGCAAAGCAAGACTGTACCTTACATTTATTTTATTTTTGTTTTTTGAAATGGGTAAGAATCTCACGTAGATTATACCTAAAAACCAGGAAGGACTTCAAAATCATAGACAATCATCTCTCCCCTTTTTATTTTATTTTCTTAGTAAACTGAAGTTTTGAGAATAAGTTAGAGACAGCAAGTGCAGGGAAGAAGGTAGATCCCAGGTTTCGAGAATTCCTGATTAGATTGTTTCCATCATAGCAAACTTGTTTCTCCTCATAAAGAAGAGGTTACATTTTGCTGTATGTTATTCAGTCCATTCATAAATTCATTCATACTTTCAGAAACTGTTTATTGAATTCTTATTATATACCAGTCACTCTGCTAAGTGCCTGTCTCTAAAAGTAGAACGAGCAGACTTGGTGTCTGCCATCTTGAAGCTCGTGCCCGAGGACACTGAGACGTTGAATGTGTCAGAGAGAGACATTGAAAATGAGAAAGATACTTTGAAAATATTCAGTTCTGGAGGGGAAAGGCAGTTGAATATATGGGTTTCCTAAATTCTCATGTCTGTCAGTGTTGGTTAAATCCTATTTCCTAGAATGTGAGAACAGCTTCCTAGCTCCATCTTCTGTCTTAAAAAAAAAAAAAAAAAAAAGTCAACAACTATAACAAGTAAAAATAAAGATGTGATGAAATACAGAAACCTCAAATGCTAAAAAAAAAATCCCAGATTTGTTTTTTTAAATATTGTCTTAAAATTTGCATTGAAATATCTCCTTCATGTTGCCTTAATGTGTACATGGTTTTACCCAGAGGAAATAACAATCAGCAACACATGCTAATTTTTAAAAAGTCACATTTATCATGTGTTGGTTTGAGAGTCAAAAGCCAAATGTTCGATCTCCTGAGGATGGCCATATGCAACAGTGGAATGCAAATATTTATATTGAAATTAT
Organism: Ursus arctos; assembly: GCF_023065955.2. Lineage (NCBI taxonomy): Eukaryota > Metazoa > Chordata > Mammalia > Carnivora > Ursidae > Ursus > Ursus arctos. The sequence goes on along the minus strand of NW_026622985.1, from coordinate 25,915,754 downwards.
TTTCATAGGTGTCAGTCTTCTGTCTTAAGGTGGTTTAAGTTAATCAAAGAGAAACAAATCTTTGTACCATAATTTTTACAACAAAAGAAGTAAAATATTTGTTAAGTAAAATATTTTGGTATCTTAAAATTATGCATTTTCATAATTAGTATCTGTTCAAAATTAGAAAGTAAATTACAAAGAAGTAATAAATGTCATACAAACATGAAAGAAAAATACAGATAATTGAAGACATCTATAGTCGGAATAGTCCAAGAAGCATGTACACACAGAATACGTGCTGCTTAAAACAAACTAAGATTTGGGAGTTTCCCCAAGTTGTTAGCTACTTGTTTTATTTTCTTACAAAGTAGAAATAAATATTTATATTGGAATAAACAATGGTAACCTTAGGTGTTTAATAAGAAGAGTTATAGTATTAGGCAACTATTAGGGCAAACTGATTGTAACTTATATTTTATTGGTTGTGTATGCTAAAATAAAACTTTCATACGATTGCAAATGCTGAATTCCCTTTAAGAAAATCCATAGTAGGGGCGCCTGGGTGGCACAGCGGTTAAGCGTCTGCCTTCGGCTCAGGGCGTGATCCCGGCGTTATGGGATCGAGCCGCACATCAGGCTCCTCTGCTATGAGCCTGCTTCTTCCTCTCCCACTCCCCCTGCTTGTGTTCCCTCTCTCGCTGGCTGTCTCTATCTCTGTCGAATAAATAAATAAAATCTTTAAAAAAAAAAAAAAAGAAAATCCATAGTAGTTTGAGGGAAAAATGAGTATGTGTATGTATAGGCATACGTATGTCTGTACATATGTGTAATGCATATGTACACCCATGAATCAAATTTATAATATATGTAATATATATGATATAATATATAATATAATATATATTTAATATAAAATTTATATGTTGCCACAAACACATTGGATTCATGCTATACTTACTAGAATCTTAATTTAAAAATATAAATATTCTGGAAATTATTCCATGCACAACAAACAAAACTTATTCCTGCTTTTTAATGGCTATATAGTGTTCTCCTTTATGATCCTTCCATAATTGACTTAACCAGGTCTGATTGAAAGGTATAGTATCGGGACACCTGGGTGGCTCAGTCAGTTAAGCATCTGATTCTTGATCTCAGCTCAGGTCTGGACCTCAGGGTCATGAGTTCAAGCCCCGAGTAAGGGCCACTTAAAAAAAAAAAAAAAGGTATAGTATCAACTTTAGAGCTTAGGAAAAAGTTGGAACAATTAATGCATAGTTGAGGGCACTGTGTCAGTGAAACGGGAATATGTGCCAACCTAAAAAAATTGCATGATTTCCATATTTAATACTACATAAACAGAATTATCGAGGCAGTGAAACGAAGACACAGAAGGCTTAGAAGGAGGCGGATCTGACCATCAGTAAGTACAGTCCCAGGGCATTAAGATGTTATCTCCATGTCTGGTAACTTCTAGATGCATTTTTTTAAGTTCATTTAGGCAAGTGGATTGTTCAGTTTTTGTGACAATCACTGTGTGACCCATGATCCTCCTTTTTAATGGAATTAATAGTGCATTGTATTTAAACTATATTTTCTAGTTTTAATGTTTTTTAACATATTATTTGATTCCTCATAAAAATACTATAAGACGAAGAAGATTGCTGATGTTACAGACGAGAAATGGAAACTCAAAAGTTAAGTGATGTGCCCAAGACCACAAAGATAAAAAGCATCAGGGCTGGAACTAGAAAAGTTCATAAAGAAACTTTCAGTGTTTGTTGTCATATTGCCTCTCAACAAATAAATACATACTTTTATTTTGAACCCTAAATATTTTGTACACTGTTAATATCTTCCATCATGATAGCATGGTCATTTCTGTTCCTAAGAATTTCCAACCAGTCCTTACTTGAGCAGTGCTCATCATAGCACCTTCAGATCACCAACCAGATGTGAAAATCGCCTTTGTCATCGTGCTGGCTCCGAATATTCCAAAGAAAGCCTTGAGCATCTAGAGGACCTCAAATTGACCATCTTTCCATTTCGCCCATCCTGTTTATCTGTGTCATCTAAGCATATTGGCATGTGATGGTGGTTGTCCCATTCCCTTAGCAGCCAAGAGTAACTCCTTTTCTTCAGGGAGCTACTCCTGAATCCATGTAGCTTTAGAGAGGCTGACAATCAAGACCTCAAAAATCACTCCCCTCTTCTTGGCATAGTGGTCAATCACAGTATTCCATATCCCTGAACACAGAATTAGATTCAGAGGTTGGGCATGAGATGCATCCCAGGATCATCAGAGTTAGGACCCTTCGTTCTCCGAAATAGTGCTGGAAGGGTAGTTTTCCCCAGGTTGCAAGAGCTCTGCCCAGATACAGCACAGCCCTGGGCCTGCAGGCAACTGTTCTCTCCCTTACTGTGTGGTAGTGACTACAAATGGAGGGAGGAAAGTATAATCAGATAAAATCAGTGGTGGAGCGAGGCAAGAGAGGAGAGATGACTAACTAGTGGCAAGTCCCTGATTTTTATCGCTGAAGCTCACATCCCTTTGACTCTGAGAAATGTGTTAGCATACCTATTAGCCACATGAATCCCTTTTAAAACATGCTTCGTATGGTGAGAGTTGAATGTCTGTCTCTGAGAGAATGCTTGATTTCTGTAGAAGTATCCCTGCCTAGGTTTCTGTTCCATGGATTCCCCACACGTTGGTGGGGTCTCCATCACGCTGCTCAGCCTTTTATCAACCCCCTTTCAGGTAATACTGAATCCCAGCTCTACTAGCTAGAGCCAGTAGTGAATGTTCTCATCACCTGGAACAGCCACCTACCTAACCACAGCTGTTCTAGGGTTTAAAAACCCTCCGTATGCATAGAGTACCTGCATTTACAAAATGTTGGTGAAATTTTTTGAAGGCAAGGTCTAGTTTCTTCGTGAGAAATTGAATCTCTTTACCCACTACTGGTGGAATTTTTATAAGACAAATTTTGCTAGCTTTCGACAGAGGTAGCTCAATTTTCCACCAGTGATCTTGAGTATACAAAGATAGCTATTAACTGTTCAATATCTTGCTTAATGTCTTTGTTTATCAGTCACCCTTAGCAAGGAAGTAAAGTCACGGTCAAACAAAAGCAAATACATCGATGGAGTTCCCAGAGTATAGCTGTAGGCCACGGTGCTGTCCGTAAAGAATGTGCCAGGTTACTCTGCTCCCTGAAAGGCGAGAACTGGCCTTTGTCTTCTTTGATCAAGAATATAATTTTCTAGTTATTTGAAGAGGTGCTCCCACTGGCAATCATAAAATTCTTTAGTTACTATTTAAAACACTTATGTTACATTCCAGTGATCACTACATGCGTGATTTGAAATACTCCACCTGAAAGATAATCCTTATTGAGGGTGAAATAGGCAACTTGAATACTCGAAATCTCGGGCCTTGTCTGGAAGATATCTCTAAAGATACAGCACTCTCATTATCTAAAAAGTATTTACTTGTCCACTTGAGCATATTCTTCAGATATTTAAACCCTTTACAGTATGGCTCATAAAAAGAAAAGCTGAAAGATTCCCAGAAGATAGAGAAGACTAACAAATCACTACAATTTCATTTAAATTTTATTATATCTTTTTATTCTTGTAATACTTTCTGAAAATGTATTCTAAATATTTTTTTTAAGAACGTGAGAAGGTAGTAGCCACTTTAAATGGGTATTTTGTTTTATTTTATGGCTCATACTTCACAAATGGAGTCAGTAAGTGAAAGTGTTAAAATGAGTAAAGGTTAGGTCGGAGTAGCTTCTTTAATGAGATCTTGGATTCTACTGGTTGAATCTTTTTTTTTTTTTTTTGCCTGTAGGGATAATTATTTAATATAAAAATGAACAGTGAGTTGAAATGATTATGAAGAAAGTTTGACAATGTTTTTTATTTATGCCAAACTGTGTGCTCTTGATAATAGTATCTTGTAGTTTTGATTTAGAACTTTATTACTCCAGCTATTTTCATGGCAGTCCGTGGTACATTCCAGCTAGTCTTAAACAAATCATGTCGTCTGTTCCAACAAAGCTGCTATTTGGTCCTTGATAATACTGTATTGCTCTTGTAACTTCAAAGAAAAGAGATGGTAATATTGGATGTTGTAATTGTGATTTTCAGTATTTAGCTTTTTATTCTTTCTTCAAGATGTAGTGTAATTTTTGAGTTCCCATACTTAAAAATGCTTAATAGGTCCTTTGTTAAGGATTAGTTTTTACAATTAATAATATATGAAGACTGTACTTCATACTGCAAACCTTCAGTATGCTAACCTAGATGACAATTACTTTTGTCTTGTTAAAGAGAGCATTATGCAAAAATTATGACAAAAGCTATAAGCTTATAATTATACAAGTTCAATAATTAAATATAAATTAGCCATTTTCAGGGGGAGGAGTTAAGATGGCAGAGGAGTAGGGGTCCCCTTTTTCTCCTGGTCCCCTGAGTCGGGCTGGAGAGGTACCAGACCATCCTGAACACACACGGAACCAGCCTGAGACGTAGGAAGATACACCTGGACCTATACAAACGGACATCTCCAGCACAGATATCGGAAGATAAATGGAAGGGGGAGGGAGCCTCCACGCTCGGGCGCCGGGAAGCGGTAGCCACCTGCACTGGGGAGCAGGCTGAACTCTCGGACCAGCACCCGGGAGAAAGCAGACTGAGACCAGGGGCCCAGGAACGCGCACGACCAGACTGAAAACCGGAGCTCCGGAGTGCACGAACCACACTGAAATGGAGCTCCGGAGAGCACGGGGTGGCTGGCGGCTGGCGGTGTTAGAAACACAAAGGACAGAGACACGACGGCCCTGGAAGTGAGGGCTGGGACACTGGCTGTGGGGTGCACATCCCAGGACGCTGCAGGGTTTAGCAGCACCAACAGAAACAGAGTTAAAGATGCCAGAATAGCTCAGTGGAGAGCGGACTGCGATCTTTCTGTTCTGAGACAGAGGCTGGGATTCGGCCACTGCTACTCTGACTCTCAGAAGAGGCACAGCAAACCGCCAGGGAAAGTCGCCAGAGAACAAAACCCCGGAAATACCGGCTTACATAGTGCCCATCCCCATCCCCCCTCGCAGAGGACAGGGAGACTCTACCCAAACAGGGTTGCCTGAATATCAGCGTGGCAGGCCCCTCCCCCAGAAGGCAGGCTGAAAAATCAAGAAGCCCACATCCCTAAGGTCCCTATAAAACAAGTGCACACTGCATGGGTCCTGGTCAATAATTTGGGCTCTGGATAACCCCGCAACCTCTCCTCATCAGAATGACGAGAAGGAGAAATCCCCCTAGCAAAGAAAAGACAATGAGTCTGTGGCTTCTGCCACAGAACTGATGGATATGGATATAGCCAAATTATCAGAAATGGAGTTCAGAGTAACAATGGTCAAGATGATGTGAAGACTTGAAAAAAATATTAAGAATATAGAATCTCTAAGGGCGGAAATGAGAGTGAATCTGGCAGAAATTAAAAATGCTATGAATCAAATGCATTCAAAACTAGGTGCTCTGCTGGCCAGGATAAATGAGGCAGAAGAACGAATTAGCGAATTGGAGGATGGGATGGTAGAAGAAAAAGCTAAAACAGAAACTTGGCTCAAAAAAATCCAATCTCAAGAATGTAGATTACAGGAGATTACTGACTCAAAGAAACGTTCCAGTGTCAGAATCATCGGCATCCCCGAGGGGGTGGAGAAAAAGAGAGGTCTAGAAGAGATATTTGAACAAATTGTAGCTGAAAACTTCCCTAATTTAGCAAAGGAAACAAGCATTCATGTCCAAGAGGCAGAGAGGACCCCTCCCAAGCTCAACCATGACAAACCTACGCCACGTCACGTCATAGTGCATTTGCAAATATTAGATCCAAGGATACAGTATTGAAAGCTGCCAGGGCAAAGAAATTTCTCACGTACCAGGGCAAAAGTATCAGGATTAGGTCTGTCTACACAGACCTGGAATGAGAGAAAGGGTTGGCAGGGCAGTTTTAAAGCTCTTTCAGAGAAAAACATGCAGCCAAGGATCCTCTATCCAGCAAGGCTGTCATTCAGAATTGATGGAGAAATAAGGACCTTCCAGAATCGCCAGTCACTGACCACTTTTGTAACCACGAAACCTGCCCTACAGAAGATATTAAGGGGGGTTCTATAAAAGTAAAAAAGCCCCAAGAGTGATCAGAACAGAAAGTTACAATCTATAGAAACAAAGACTTTATAGGCAACATGACATTAAAATCATGCCTCTCAATAATCACTGTCAATGTGAATGGCCTAAATGCTCCCATAAATGATACAGGGTTGCAGATTGGATAAAAAGATATGACCCATCCATTTGCTGTCTATAAGAGACTCATTTTGAACATAAAGATACATCCAGACTGAAAGTGAAGGGATGGAAAACCATTTTTCATGCCAACGGACCTCAAAAGAAAGCCGGGGTAGCAATTCTCATATCAGACAGATTGGATTTTAAACTAAAGACTGTAGTTAGAGATATAGAAGGACACTATATTATTCTTAAAGGATGTATCCAACAAGTGGATATGACAAGTATAAATATCTAAGCCCCGCAACAGGGGAGCAGCGAGATACACAAGCCAACTCTTAACCAGAATAAAGAGACATATAGATAAAAATACGTTAATAGTAGGGGACCTCAACACTCCACTATCAGCAATAGACAGAGCACCGGAGCAGAAAACCAACATAGAAACAAGAGCTTTGAATGCCATACTCAACGAGTTGGACCTCATAGATATATATAGAACACTACACCCCAGAACCAAAGAATACTCATTCTATTCTAATGCCCATGGAACATTCTCAAGAATAGACCATGTTCTGGGTCACAAAACAGGTCTCAACTGATACCAAAAGACTGAAACTATTCCCTGCATATTCTCAGACCACAACACTTTGAAATTGGAACTCAGCCACAAGGAAAAATTTGGAAGAAACTCAAACACTTGGAGACTAAGAACCATCCTGCTTGAGAATGATTCAATAAACCAGGAAATCAAAAATCAATTTAAACAATTTATGGAGACCAACGAGAATGAAAACACAACGGTCCAAAACCTATGGGATACTGCAAAGGCAGTCCTAAGGGGAAAATACATAGCCATCCAAGCCTCACTCAAAAGAATAGAAAAATCTAAAATGAAGTTTTTATATTCTCACCTCAAGAAGCTGGAACAGGAACAGAGGGACAGGCCTAATCCACGCACAAGAAGGCAGTTGACCAAGATTAGAGCAGAAATCAATGAATTAGAAACCAGGAGTACAGTAGAGCAGATCAACCGAACTAGAAGCTAGTTCTTTGAAAGAATTAATAAAATTGACAGACCACAGGCAAGACTTATCCAAAAGAATAGAGAAAGGACCCAAATTAATAAAATTATGAATGAAAAGGGAGAGGTCACAACCAACACCAATGAAATTGGAAGGATTATTAGAAACTTTTATCACCACCTTTATGCCAATAAATTAAGCAACCTGGAAGAGATGTATGCCTTCCTGGAAACCTATAAACTACCAAGACTGAAACAGGAAGAAACTGATTTTTTAAACAGACCAATTAATTATGAATAGATTGAAGCAGTGATTAAAAACCTTCCGAAAAACAAAACTCCAGGGCCTGATGGATTCCCCGGGGAATTCTACCAAACATTCAAAGAAGAAATAATACCTATTCTCCTAAAGCTGTTTCAAAAAATAGAAACAGAAGGAAAACTACCAAACTCATTCTATGAGGCCAGTATTATACCTTGATCCCCAAACCAGGCAGAGACCCCATCAAGAAGGAGAATTACAGACCGATATTCCTGATGAATATGGACGCCAAAATTCTCAACAAGATCCTAGCTAATAGGATCCAACAGTACATTAAAAGGATTATCCGCCATGACCAAGTGAGATTCATCCCTGGGATGCAAGGGTGGTTCAACATTCACAAATCGATCAGTGTGATAGGTCATATCAACAAGAAAAGAGTCAAGAACCATATGATCCTCTTAATAGATGCAGAAAAAGAATTTGACAAAATAAAGCATCCTTTCCGGATTAGAACACTTCAGAGTGTAGGGATAGAGGGTACATTCCTCAATCTCACAAAGACCATCTATGAAAAGCCTACAGCAAATATCATTCTCAATGGCGAAAAGCTGGAAACCTTTCCCTTGAGATCAGGAACACGACAAGGATGCCCACTCTCGCCAGTATTATTCAACATAGTACTAGAAGTCCTTGCAACAGCAATCAGACAAAAAAAAAGGGATAAAAGGTATCCAAATCAGCAAAGAAGAAATCAGACTGTCTCTCTTCACAGATGACATGATACTCCAAATGGAAAACCCAAAAGAATCCACCCCCAAACTACTAGAAGTTATAGAGCAATTCAGTAATGTGGCGGGATCCAAAATCAATGCTCAGAAATCAGTCGCATTTCTATACACGAACAATGAGACTGAAGAAAGAGAAATTAGGGAATCCATTCCATTTACAATAGTACCAAAAATCATACGTTACCTTGGAATTAACTTAAGCAGAGAGGTAAAGGATCTATATTCTAGAAACTATAAATCACTCTTGAATGACATTGAAGAAGACACAAAAAAATGGAAAAATAGTCCATGCTCATGGATCAGAAGAATTAACATAGTTAAAATGTCCATGCTACCCAGCGCAATCTACACTTTCAGTGCTATCCCGATCAAAATTCCAATGACATTTTTCAAAGAACTGGAACAAACAGCCCTTAAATTTGTGTGGAACCAGAAAAGGCCCCGAATCGCCAAGGAATTGTTGAAAAGGAAAAACAAAGCTGGGGGCATCATGTTGACGGATTTCGAGCTGTAGTACAAAGCTGTGATCACAAAGACAGCATGGTACTGGCACAAAAACAGACACACAGACCAGTGGAACAGAATAGAGAACCCAGAAATGGACCCTCGGCTTTTGGGCAACTAATCTTCGACAAAGCAGGAAAAAACATCCAGTGGGAAAAAGACAGTCTCTTCAATAAATGGTGCTGGGAAAATTGGACAGCTACATGCAAAAGAATGAAACTTGACCACTCTCTCACACCATACACAAAGATAAACTCCAAATGGATGAAAGACCTCGATGTGAGACAGGAATCCATCAAAATCCTGGAGGAGAGCATAGGCAGCAACCTCTATGACATCGACCACAGCAACTTTTTTCATGATGTATCTCCAAAGGCAAGAGAAACAAAAGATAAAATGAACATGTGGGACCTCATCAAGATAAAAAGCTTCTACACAGCCAAGGAAACAGTCAAAAAAACTAAGAGGCAGCCCACGGAATGGGAGAATATATTTGCAAATGACACTACAGATAAAAGACTGGTATCCAAGATCTACAAAGAACTTCTCAAACTCAATACACAAACAAACAAATCATAAAATGAGCAGAAAATATGAACAGACACTTTTCCAATGAAGACATACAAATGGCTAACAGACACATGAAAAAATGTTCAAAATCATTAGCCATCAGGGAAATTCAAATCAAAACCACACTGAGATACCACCTTACGCCAGTTAGAATGGCAAAAATTGACAAGACAGGAAACAACAATTGTTGGAGAGGATGTGAAGAAAGGGGATCCCTCCTACATTGTTGGTGGGAATGCAAATTGGTACAGCCACTCTGGAAAACAGTGTGGAGGTCCCTTAAAAAGCTAAAAATTGAGCTACCCTGTGATCCAGCAATTGCACTACTGGATATTTACCCCAAAGATACAGATGTAGTGAAGAGAAGGGCCTAATGCACCCCAATGTTCATAGCAGCATTGTCCACAATAGCTAAATCGTGGAAGGAGCCAAGATGCCCTTCAACAGATGACTGGATTAAGAAGATGTGGTCCATATATACAGTGGAATATTACTCTGCTATCAAAAAGAACGATTTCTCAACATTTGCTGCAACATGGACGGCACTGGAGGAGATAATGCCAAGTGAAATAAGTCAAGCAGAGAAAGACAATTACATGGTTTCACTCATTTATGGAACATAAGAAGTAGGAAGATTGGTAGGAGAAGAAAGGGATAAAGAAAAGGGGGGTAATCAGAAGGGGGAATGAAGCATGAGAGATTATGGACTCTGGGAAACAAACTGGGGGCTTCAGAGCAGAGGGGGGTGAGGGAATGGGATAGGCTGGTGATGGGTAGTAAGGAGGGCACGTATTGCATGGTGCACTGGGTGTTATATACAACTAATGAATCGTGGAACTTTACATCAAAAACCAGGGATGTACTCTATGGTGACTAACATAATATAATTTAAAAAATTGTTATTAAAAATAATAATAAAATGATAGTCCAGGGATGCCTGGGTGGCTCTGTCAAAAAAAAAAAAAAAAAAAGCCATTTTCATAATATGCATAGGCAGGGGTTATGCATTGTCCTTGCCAACTTTATTTCATTTTTTTCTATTTTTAACCTCTCACATCTCTATTTACTCAATTTTTTAGCAGAAACATTAGGTTCTAGATGTAATCACTATGCAAATGTTTTTGTAATAATTGCCACAAGTGGTATAGTTTGCCCATCCATCACTAATGACCAAATGTAAAAAAAAAAAAAAAAAAAAACCTAATTAAAAGGGCTTTGTAAATATTTGTAATACATCTGATTCTGAGAAAAAATTATAATAAAATGTTGTCTTAGGAAATTATCGAAATCATTGGTCTTTGCTACCAGTTAAATTGAACTTTTTAAATTTCAGAGGTGGAATATTTAACCAAAATGCTGCTGTTAAATCTTTGCCGCTTACAGCTTTTCAGTGGTTAAGTGCAAATATATTTAGACTTATATTACTGAGGCTTTTGCACTATAATATAGTTATAACATGGCTTCTTGGATACCAGAGGAAAATTGGGCATATGTAGGCAGAAGCAAGAACCTAAACCTCATATATCCCATAGGATTAGGGCTGAATGAGGAAAGGGTTATATTAGTGCTGATTGCCTGGTCTTCCTTTGTCCCTCTTTGCCCAACGTACTCCAAGGAAAGAGCAGAGGCCAAGCCTTGAAAGTAGAGCACTAATTTTCTAGAGCTGCCTTAAGGAAGGACCACAAACTGAGCGGCTTTAAACAACAGAAATTTATCCTCTCACAGTTCTTGAGGCGAGAAGTCCAAAATCACAGTGTATGCAGAGCCATGCTGTCTCCGAAGGATCCACAGAAGAATTATTTTTGCTTCTTCCTGGTTTCCGGTGCTTGTGCTCTCTCTGTCAAATAAATAAAATCAAGAAAGAAAGAGAGAGAGAGAGAGAGAGAGAGAGAAAGAAAGAGAGAGAGAGAGAGAGAAAGAAAAGAAAAGAAAAGAAAGAAAACTTGGAGAGAACAGAAACTGTGGTTGTAGAAAAAAAAAAAGATCTTCATAAGATTAGAGAAGATATTGCATCTATGAAACAAGATCAGGTGCTGTTTTTTTGTTTTAAGTAAGCTCTCCACCCAACATGGGACTTAAACTCATGACTCCAAGGTCAAGAGTCACATACTCATCAACTGAGCCAGCCAGGTTCCCCCCCCCCTTTTTAATATGTATATTTTTAAGTAAACTCTGTATCTAATGAGGGACTCAAACTCATAACCCTGAGATAAAAAATCATGTGATTTGACTGATCCAGCCAGGCACCCTTGATCCAGCGCTGTCTTTTAGAAAAGTGGAAAGTAAAACAGCTCTATGAATTTAGGAGGAATAAAAATCACAGAGGAAGTTTTGGAGATTAAATTTGAGCTAATATCCCAGAGGTAGAGAAAAAAAAAAGGATGAAAAAAATGAGAGAAAATAAAATTTGGGATCAACCCAGAATTTCAAAAAATAAGCCTTGAGTGAAGAGAAAATAGGGAATGTGTGAGAGAAGTCATCAATAAAGTCATTGAAGAAAATGTCTTAGTACTTAAATTTATTTCCAGATGGAGAGAGCCCATTGCAATGGATGAGAACAAATTCATACCAAAGCAGGTTATAACATTTTAGAACATGGGGAGCAGTAGGAGGCTCTACAAGGTTCTAGAGGAAATAAAGGAGATACACAGTTTACAGGGATTGGAATTGTTTTGTTCTTTATAGATAAAGCCCTAAAAGCAAAAAGGCAACAGAAAAATGCCTTGTAATTTCTAAGAGAAATGACTTCCGGTGTAAGATTCTATATCTAGCGAAAGTGTCAACTAACCTAGAGGGTTGTATGAAAACATTTCAGACATGCAAGTTCTCAGTTAACTTTGATGCACCATTTCTTGTGAAACTGTCAGAAGATGGTTCTACCAAAACAGGAGAGCAAACCTTAGATCCAGGAAGAGGGAATTAAGGTGAGGAAGGAGTAAAAGGAATCCCTAGGATAAGAGTGATGGATCATCTTTAAAAAAAAAAAAAAAGGATTTATTTATTTTTAGAGAGAGAGAGAGCACAGGTGTGGGAGGAAGGGAAGAAGGAGGGGGGGAGGGAGAGAGAGAGACTCTCAGGCAGACTCCCTGCTGAGCCTGGAGCAGGACTCCATCCCCCAACCCTGAGATGATGACCCGAGCTGAAATCAAGAGTCAGACGCTTAATCAACTGAGCCACCCAGGCGCCCCAAGAGTGATGGATCATCTTGTACTGAGCTTGTGCACCAACAGTGTCGCCAGTCCACTCTGCTGCTGGGCAGAGGCTCTGAGAGAGCTCTCTACGTGATGTTGACAGACTGCTAGATGCATCTGGAAGTATTGAGAAGGGATTTAGACAACTGCTGCAGGGCTGGGGATGGGATTTGTGATATGCATATAGAAAACTAAGCAGAAAAAAAACCCCAGAGACTATTAAATCTGATGATTAAAAAGACCAGGAAGGAAGTATATCCCTATTATATAACTTTGTTCAAAGATAAGGTTTAAAAAAAAGTAACAGTATTTTATTAGCCCAAGAACCCAGAATTCTCTGCTATGTACAGAGACTGAATGAATTGCTAAAACACACCACCTGCTTCCAGGAATGCGGCGCGACTCCTGCATGGATTGTGTTCGCTGCATTCCCGGAAGTGCTGGCTCAGGGACTAATGAAACAACTTGGAATTTCTTTTTCTTTTGACTAAGTACGGAAAGAGCTATCAGAAATTGCCCTGCTTTCAGAACATTAAGTCCAGGCTTCCTCGAGGTGGTTTTGGCCCTTTTATTTTATTCTGCTGGGGAAGATTTGAGAACCTCCTGTCCTGTAGCGTGCTTCAGGATAGAATATTCACGCATTCAGAATTTTGTAAATTTCTCTGTGGCTATGACTTCCGTGTTAAGGGGGAAGGGAGAGCTCTCCTTGAAAGTTCCAGAAAGCAAACTTGGCTAAGTGTAAATAAAAAATGTAAGTTTTGCTCAAGCTGTGTTACAGTTTGTGAAGTCTTAGGCAACAGTGTTTTTGTTATTACAGAAAACTAAGTGGTTTCATAATTCACTCATGATTAGGCAAATATGAGGTTCCTCTTTTATGGGATTTTTAAATGAGATTTTAAAGCATTTTCCCAAAGAAAAGTGTATGATTTTTTTTTTATTGTATGTTATTTACTCATTCAAAATTCAGTTACTAGTTATCATCTAGGTCTCAGGGAATGGGATTGCAAAGACAAGACATGGTTTGCTCTCATAGTGGTCTTAGTCTTAAAAAACACATCAATATTATTGCTTGTAATTTGATAAAATGCATCTGAAATCATAGATGTAGCATAGGAACACCAAAAGACAATAATGTACACTGGGAAAGGCCTTAATAATATCCTTGTTTATAGGAAAGCTGAGGAAGAAAAATCTACCAAGGAGACAGAGTTCCAGAGTGAGAGAAGGACACACCAGAAAGTATCAGGAAAACCAGCAGAGTTCAGGATGGCAGAATGGCTACCAGGGAAAATTCCTTGGGGAGAGAAAGAAGATAATGGCAGGAAAGTTAGCAATCACTTTGACAGGGCGGCAATGTCTGATTATTTTCTTGAACAGAACTTCCATGGATCAGTGAGGTTGAAATACTTCGTGGCAAACCGATTTTGTGATATTTTTACAAACAGCACCCTTTGATTCTCTCCCACGTCCATTATGTAACCTCTTTCTTGAATAATCTCTCTCCTTCTTAGCTTAACCAAAAGCAGTTTTTCTCTTCGGGCCACTCCTGGCTGAAAATCACGAACAGAAGCTTTTCAGTTCCTAACTCACCTAACGGTTAACCTCACCTGAGGTTAAGTGAATGGCAGTTAGGTCTGTTAATCCCTAAAGCCACTACTAAGAAAGAAGAGGCAGAACCACTGACCAAGTGCATAGTGTGAGCGGCCCTGGACGGGTTACCCTTGAGGCACACTGACTCTGGCTCATCCCACCAGGTCTTTCACCCCCTGCTGTCGGCCATCCTCTTGTCTGTTTCCTTGGCTCCATCCCCTCTGTGCTGGGTTGGCCCTCACCCTGTGCTATTCAAGTCACTGTAAGTAGTTGCCCAAACACAACAGTTTTAGGCTTCCCTGCCTTCCTCATTGTATTTCCATCAATTCTGAAACATGTTCTTTGTGATTCATTAAGGATAAGAGGAGTGTTAGGAAAAAGTGGGAAATGAGGCTAAGCTAAATGTCTCAGCAAGTAGAGCAAAGTGTAAAGGGAAGGAAGTCCTGGAGGAGACAGTAAACCAAAAAATGAGGGGTTAAATTTGAATTAGTAACAAAAAGCCCAGTAGAAGGAAGTCTTATTAAAAGACAGTAACACTTAACATATCCTGTTTATCCCCCAGCCTATTGCCTGATAATGTTATAGATATTATCTCAAGTGCTGTCTTACATTGCATTCCCTAGAAGATCTTAAGATGCGTATTGGTGTGCAAATAATTTATTTAAGAAGTGCTCCCAGGGGAGACTGGTAAACATCATGGCGGTGGGGGTTGGCGGCAGGGGGGACAGGCTCCAGACAAAAGTTAAGGGAAAGACAGGATCCCTTTGGCTTGGTCTCGCAAGGAAACTTTAGGTTGTAAAGTAACCCGTAGAGGTGCCCTGACCGAAGCAAGGGATATGGGTTTTTATGTCATTGCATCTGTTACATGTTGGTCAATGGCTGGCTGAAGAAAGAAATTGCCAGGCACTTCTGGCTTTCTGTGGTGTTGGCAGAACAGCTCCAGTAGCTGAGGGCAGTGATCTGAAAACAGCTGTGAATACACGATTTTGGAAGTAAAAACCCACCAACTTAGAGAAACACACAAAAAGAAACAAAAAAAAGGGGGGGGCTATCTGAGGGGATCTAGATGAAGCACTCAAAAGTATTGCTGGATAAAATTATTGCTGAAGGTAGCATTTAGGAGAAAGCTGATTTATAATTTCTCAAGAATTCACCATGATGCACCTGTCTGCCTCTGGATGCTATTTCTGCGTAGCACATCTTTATAATGCTCGTGTATAAACATCTTTATAATGCTTTCATAAAACTCGTCTAATTCTTATCTCTTCTCCGAGTGACACTAAAGCATTACTACATTAGAAAACATATGGCTTAATGTTTTGTTAAGATAGCTGCTGTAGACTGAATTCTGTCCCCCCAAAATTTATATGTTGAAACCCTAACCCCTGTTGTGACTGTGTATGGGGGAAGGAAGGAAGGGAGGGAGGGAGGGAGGGAGGGAGGAAGGAAGGGAGGGAGGGAGGGAGGGAGGGAGGAAGGAAGGAAGGAAGGAAGGAAGGAAGGAAGGAAGGAAGGAAGGAAGTTAGTTAGTTAGTTAGTTAGGTTAAGTGAGGAAGGAAGGTTAAGTGAGGTCATTAGGGTCGGGCCTTGATAGGATCAGTGTCCTTAACAGAGACACCCAAGAGCTCCTTTGCTTGTTCTCTACTGCATGAGGAGGACAAATCAACAGGGTAGGTCTGCAAGCCTGGAAGAGAACTATCCTCAGGAACTCAGTTGGCCCACGCTCAGATCTTGTACTTCCCAGCTTCCGGAACTATGAGAAGTAAGTTTCTGTTGTGTCAGCCACCCCATCTGTGGTATTCTGTTAAAACAGTTAGACTAATACGGTGCCACGTGTCTGTCCTCATCTTTAAAAATGTTTTATTTTCTTAAGGAAAACGCAAAACATACAACTTAAAGCAAATTTCCAGAAAGAATGGTTTTAATTCTAACACCATCTTTTCCCTAGCTAGTGAAAAATATGCAACGGCTTCACTATTGAATAAGAAATTTTTATATATTCATTGTTACAAATCATGCAAGATTGGAATGGAATGGTACCGAAGTTTGCCCTCAGACCTTCCCAGGTAAACCTAAAATGTTGCCTGTTTGTCTTGGTAGAAGTGTTTTTTCTATCCTTACAAAGTTGGAACCTGCATCCTGGCAGAGACCGGTCTTTAAGACACTACAGGAGGGACTGTGATTTGAAAAGAAAGTGTTCCTTGGCAAGAACTGCCACATACATCCCTATAAAATTTCCACTGGCATTTTGTGCATCTCTGCACAGGATCTTAAAAAAATCTTAAAAAGTCCAGGTGCTTCCCAGAACAGGGACCAAAGTCTCCATTAACTGCAATGAAAACATTCTATTTACAGGCCGACTGCAGAAGAGGGAGTTGGCCATGTGGCTGACATCTTACCCTACAACCAAATGCCCCATACTCAAAGAGCCCCAAACAGAGCAAGGCAGGTTGCTGTTGGGAGCCAGCCAGTGAGACCTGGCAGCTCTCCACTGTATTCTCTAGGGTGGGTGTTTGTAACAGGCCAGTTACAAAGAATTTGAACTTGCCAATTTGCTGTAATCAGCAAGGCTAAGTTTGGCTAAACATTGTCTCTGAGTGGCTTTGTCTTCAAGTGGACTCAGCAGTAACTTCTATCCCATCTATCCCCAAAGCAGTATTTGAATTGGAAATGTTGTATTTGCATGTTTTCCTTAAATGAAATAGACGTCAGCATTCCGGTACTGATGAGAGAGGTGGATTTTGTTCCTTAAGAGGCTTTTACCCCCTTACTGCTGCAGAGCTGGTCTTGAGCTCGTTCTCACTGATCCTCCCCAGCCTGCCTTCCACTGAGCCCACGTCTGCATTTAGTCCCAGTCCTCCCTGGTAGAGCAGTTGTAGTGGGAGACACATGGGAGGTGTTGATTTAAAAAAAAAAAAAAAAAAAAAAGAGGATAAGGCACAAAGCTTGGTGATTCCATCACCAAACTGTTCTCTTCAAGGTCCTTTTGTGGGTGAAGTTGCTGAGTAACCGAGACAAGAGCAGCTGTCCAGCCAGCCCGTTCCTGAGATTCCCCAGTCTTCTAATGAGTGTAATTTGCTAGCTGTACTCTCCTAGGCATAACTTGAAAGCAGATATGTGAATGACACTCAGTAAATATTTAAATGAATGCAAGCTCTCCGGATTGAAATAGTTTGGGTCTTATTCTACAAGGAGAGATCAGAAAATTGCCCGAAAGGAAGTAACATCTTAGCAGTGCCAATGACAAATGAATGTCAGGGTTGATTTTACTATGAGCCTTCAACTGTAGCTTATATATCCGTTTATTTTTCACATATGTACATTGAGCGTCTACCGTGCAGCAAGTGTGGCAATTGAAAGGCAAGTGCGGTGCTCAGGAGGATTGGGCAGATCAAGCAACCTGCCTCATGTCCTGGCTCTGAACCTGGAAAGTTTGTGACCTCGGACATGTGACCTTAACCTCTCTGTGGCTTGGTTTTCTCTTCCATAAAATGGCAGTGAAAAAAAGATCTGTAAGGGGCAGATGTGCAGATTGTGTTCCATGAGGGGTAGACGTTCAGGGTAATAACTGTTGTTATTACTGTTTATGCGTGGTTCCACCCATGCAGAAGTCAGTAAGACAAAGCGCTGAAGACTCTTCTAGTTTGGTGGGGTCTAAAGGTAAGAAAATTAATGATTAAAGCTCAGTATGTTAAGTGCTACAATAGATGTATTCCAGAGCTGTGGCTCTCCTAGCAGGGGTTACTTAGTCCAAGGAGTGGGGGTGATATTAGGCTTTGGTATGAGTTTGGAACCACTTAACCTAAGAGACAAGATGATGAGGTCTCCAGAAAAGGCACAGACCTGAAAAAATGTTGTGCCTTCTAGGACTGCTACATAATTTATTATATCCACTACTAGAGGAGACTCTGGGATCATGGTAGAGAATGAAATCAGGGTAACAGAAAGGGCCAGAGCCAGGCCATGCTAAAAAAAAAAAAAAAAAAATGTCAATTTGCATTGCAGAACATGAGGCAAGTCGGATTCTAGGAAGTTTACTCTAGGTCTAGTGAGAACAGTATATTAAGTCGATAAGTCTGAAGGCCAAGATAGGATAGAAATTTATGAGAAGGAACTGCAGTGAGGGGTTTCATTGGGCTGGAAAGCAGGGAAGTAGACCCCCGTGGGAACAATGGCCAAATGTTAAGACTGGGGAGTACCAGAAGGCCACGTGGGAGCTACCATGAGCGTAGAGCTGTGCTCTAGTGTGGACCCAGAGGATCTCAGGGAGGAAAGGGGAAGGACAGGAAACATTACCACTGGCATTCACTGACATCGGGTGCACCTCTGTCCCCTCTTTTTAGTAATGACTATAATTTTCTGCTATTTAGCTGTTTTACATAAATCGTTTAGTTTTATCCTTAACAATAATTCTATCTGGTAAGTGCTTCTGTCTTCATTGTATGGATAAAAGAAACTGATACATGTGAAGTTAAGTGATTTGCCTAAGATGAAATAACTAATAAAAAGATAAGCTTATACTTGAACTCAGACTGAAACCAGAGTTGATTTTTGCAGAGTTTTTCCAGTCTGGGAGCTTCTTTCCTAGTTATATGTCCTCTTACTTTTTCCCAGTCTCCAGTTTTAACCACTGGTATTACTATCATTGTAGATTTCCTTGTATCTTTTCCTTTCTTTACCTGTGATTTATAAGTGTTCACTGATCTCCTGTCTCTTATTTCTGGGCTAGTGAACATATTTGGCAAAACCCAACAGTTGTTAATTCATGTTCTCCAACTTCAGCTGAATCCTTGTAATGTTCCCCAGACAATTTTCTCCATGTATCTCATCCATTCCGTGGCCTGTTCCCCATAAATACCTCTCAGATTGAGACTCTAATCCTTATGTAACAACTACAAGTCCATCTCCAATTCAAAAGATGTCGTATTTTTCTCCTTTCATGAGGAAAACCAAGGCAATCATGTGTGCATGCTGAAATTTCTATTCCTTCTGTAGATTCTTTCTGTCCACTTTTTACAACCCCTCACACATTTAGGTGCCTCTAAGGCAAACAGTAGCTTTGGGATTTCTAAGCTCCTAATGGCATTAACCCTGCTAATTACTTTTCTCACCACCATTCTTCATGGTCCTCATTTACTATGCCTGTATAAACACATCCTTACTTACCTCTGGTCCCCCTAAAAATTTACCTTCATCCCTTCTCTTCCAGTTTGCTCTTGCCTCAGATCCCAATAGTGGTTAAAAGCTAGAAAATCTCACTTTCCATTGCACAACAGGTATACGGCATATCTCGCTAGCATCTGAATTTTGATCTCTAACGGTAGTTTTGCTTATATGTTCTCTTTCTCTCATCCCCTCCTTTTTCCTCTCTTCTGTTGATGATAATGTTGCTGCTGTAGGCTCCTGCTGTCCTTCACCCCGATCCACTCCATTCTCCCCTTGATCCACTCCATTCTTCATGATAAGGTAAAAGAATAGCCTAGTCAAGGAAAATATTCTCTGTCCTTAGAAGAGGGTGGGTGAAAATGAGGAAGCTAGTAGACACTGCATTACAAGTTCTTAATGATTAATTTTTTTTAGGGAGCTTGGAAGGAGTATAGCAAAAGCAGCATTTCTTAGAATATGAATGCAATTAAATCCCCAAATAGGAATAGTTGTTCTTCTAAACTTACGGATAAATAAAGCTTGTGAAGTTGGTCGAAGCATTTAGAACAGGCTCTGGAAACATCATTGCTTCATGGCTTACTCCTCCTCTGCCTCTACAAAGCCAGCTTGTTATGGACAGACTAGAGTGTGTAAAGGCCGCGGAGCAGTCTTTCGTGCTCTGTGTAGCGTAAGGCAGCTGCAAAAACACATGATGGGGGGCATCAAGGCCATGCCTGGAGTCTTTCCTTGTCTGCGCAGGTGTGCAGCGTCAATGCCTGTGCGTGTAGCCCTGAAAGGAATAGGGTGGATCTGCGGTAGGAACTCTAGAGCTGTGGGGTGGTTCTTTGATTTTGGTAGTCACAAGAGTACATTGAGTTCAAAATTGTGTTCCAGGAAGCAAAACATTCAATGAAGTGGATACAGTATTCTCATTGTAACAAATTCCCTTTATGTATATACTGTATGCTAGATATGCTCAGAACAGTAGGATGCCTTGGATTGTTCATCTTTACTTTCACTCCTAGAACTTATTATTGTAGTTTCACTGGAAGGCACTGGTAAGAACCAAACTCTCTCTAAAACATGTCCGATGCAGTTAAAAACAATGTAGCAAGTGAAGAAACCCAACTACTGAAACACACCGTTTTGTGTCCACTCGCGTTAAATATTTAAACTTACATGCTGTGAAAATATGAGAATACGTTGGCTTTCCTGGTGACAATAAAAGTGGTCTAAGTTTTTATATACAGTTACTTATAATTACTGAGTTTATGTAATATTGTCTTACTCTTTTCAGTTACCTAAGCAAATACTACCACTCAGCAGTGTCACAATCAAATAATAGCAAATCATTTTCTTTTCTTCCTTTTTTTTTTTAAAGAGATTTATTTGTGTGTGTGTGTGAGAGAGAGAGAGAGAGAGAGCAGGCTCCTACTGAGCAAGGAGCCCAAGGAGCTCTATGTGCAACTCGTTCCCAGGACCCTAGGATCATGACCTGAGTCGAAGGCAGACACTTAACTGACTGAGCCTCCCAGGCAGCCCAATAGAAAATCATTTTCATGTCGACATTTTCTAAGTATGGTTTACATTGTGAAAGATTTCAAATTTTCATTATCTTTATTTTTAATGGAATTATATTTTTCCTTAAATAATTACGACTTACTATGAATTCTTTTCCAGGTAAAATCAGTAGGTCCAAATATCTTTACATGTTTGTTTTTCTTTTTCTTTTCTTCTTCTTTGTGTGTGTGTGTGTGTGTTTCTGTCAAACAGTGTTTAAAAATTACTAAATGCCTGTTTGGGAAAAAAATATATTTTCTCTTTAAAATAGTAAATATGTGTCATTTTAAGGAGGGAAACTGTGAAGCCACAACTCTTTTATACGTTAGTATACCTGAAAGTTAGTATTGTGCATAAAAATGCTTATTCAGTTAATGAGTAAAACTAAGTTTACAGGGAGGAAAATTATTTTATGGTTGATTGTAATATGTTATATAAAAATACCAATGTAATGACCTAAGGGAGTGACTGACAACCAGTTGTTTTATATAAAGACTTCACGTTTGGGGAAAAAAGTCTATCAAATCCAGTTGTTGTTTTTTAATACTCTGGAGGCCTTGCCATTTCTAGGTGAGCAGTCTATCATGAAGATCCCGGTAATTATTTCTGTAGTCAACTCTAAGGATTAAGGAGATGGATAAACAGTCATAGTACAGGCACATCTTGGACTTTTCCTGGAGTATTTTGTAATGGAAAGATGATGCACATTACATTAGGACTATCTCAGACTCTCCCCTCTTCCAAGCAGTCCTTAGGCAATAGGCTGAAGAAATCTGTGTCATTTTTCTGCAGGTTTTCCTGATAATTTGTACTCCTAATTCAGATCACCTTTAATATAAAAGAACAATTCAGATTCAAGGCCCCAAGAACTTTATAACCACGTTTACTTGGAATCGAGGACATTGCTTCTTTTCCTAAGAAAAGTCCTTTATTAAGCTTGAAAGTGCTCCACGGAGGAAAACACTGGGGGGCTGGAGGTTGCCTGAGAGGCCTCTGCCCCCTGCCTGGAGTTGCTAGAAGGCAAAGGAGATGAGGGGGGAAGATGACGGGATGGGGGTTGGAGGCTCTGGGTTGGGGGAGCCTCGGGTGGACTGATTGTTTCTCCATCTCCCGTCTGACTGAGGCCCCTGCTTTGTTTCAATTTAATCTCTTATTTGCCCTGGCAAGGACAAAGCACATTTCAATTAGCCAGGCCTCTGCTGGGGACAGTGGTTGCTGTTTCAAGGGGGAGGAGAGAATCATCCGTGGGAAAAATAATTTTTATTCATTTTTTTTAACTTACCCTCTATCTGTATCTGTAGGAAAAAAG
This sequence comes from Ursus arctos, assembly GCF_023065955.2. Lineage (NCBI taxonomy): Eukaryota > Metazoa > Chordata > Mammalia > Carnivora > Ursidae > Ursus > Ursus arctos. The sequence goes on along the minus strand of NW_026622985.1, from coordinate 25,893,529 downwards.
TGTGCACCTGTAAGCAGGCGAAGCATCTAAGTAAATATGATACTAATCGTTCCCCAATTAAGATGCAGTTGCTCCCTGTTCCTCTTACTAACTCCCCCAGTTCTTCAAAAAAAATCTTGACAAATGCACATGTAAGCAGTATGTTTCTATTTAATCAGAAACTGTTATTAAATGTCTAATTAATAACATGTAAATCTAACTTCTTTAGTCTTTCTTCCTCCTTAGATTAAGAATAGGAATGTTTTTCTCCTCCTGCAGCTGAGTGGTTTCCAATTAAAGAGGGAAACAAAACCTAGATTGTATGTTAAGCATGATATGCCATCCGCCAGTAAAATGTATAAAATTTATTTACACTTAAAGTCAAGTTTGATATGCAGTTGTGTTGGACAATAATGTTTTTCTTCATTTTTAAGAAACAAAGTCTTTAGGGAAAAGATTTATAGAGATCTACTAGAAGCTTGTTAGATCCTGAATTTGAACTGTTGGTACAGTTATACCAGTTATACCAAAAACTTTAAAGAGATTTTGATCAAAATAGAATGGCATTTATTTGAGACCTATCTAATTGGTTAATGACATTTGAAAACTTAGTTTTGTAAGTTCTAAAAACACGGTGTAATTTTTGTTTTCCAAAATGTGCATGCTGAAGTCCCCCAGCTGAATTGCTTCTCTTGAGATATGAAAGTATATGTGTAGGTGCATTTTTTAAGGGAGACCCAGCCTTTAATGGCAAAAGATAACAAATACAGTCTCTTAGATGTTTAATTTTGTGGCAAGTGCACCTTAACTATGAATGATATATTTAAATGTAAAAGATTTTAAAATGTGCTGGTGCAGTCAACATTGGACAATCGTTGCATTAATTTGTTTTTAGAAAAATGTGTGCTTTTTCCTTCTAGTTTAAAACATTTATGGCGCCTCTGTGCTGATTCCCCTGGGAACTTTGCACAGAGCATTTGGAAGTGTTATGGGAAGGGGTAATTATGCTGTCCAGGGAATTTGTCAGGGAACAGAACTGTTGGAGATTAAAGGAGATGTGATGGGCGCAGGGGTCACAGCCTTGATTTTGAGCCAAGACTCACTATCACTTTTTTAATTGAGTCTGAAAACTAGAAAGCTGTGATGTAGTGGCCACCTATTCCCAGGGAGGACACATCTAACTAATTGGAAATGAGTGAGCATGGAGCTTAACAACTCCAAAAACAAAGAACCAGAACTCCCAAATATGAATGGCAGTTCATTAAAACCAATAGTCAGATAAATAGAGACTTTTATAATTGATGTGTACCCTTCCTTTGATATTTTAAAAATACAAATTCATTTTGAAGAATATGAATACGTTTAGCCTCTATCCTAGCTTTAGTAGGACGCTGAGAAAACTGCTTTGCATGAGCGGTGATGCTTTGATTTTTCAGAGCATTTTTGTTTTTATATATTAAAGTTTTTAAAGTTGTAGTATTATATCATCATTTCTGTGTTACACTAAAATTAAAAAGCAGATAGAATTTATGTCGTATTGTTATACTGAAAATACAGAAGTAGCTCGTGTTAGGATATTTGCAATATATTTATTTACTGAATTTAGCAAAATTGCCTTTGTTACAGCTCCAGTTCCTTCTCAGCACATTCTCTTGTATATTCAGACCTCAGATGATAAATTACTAATCTCAGATACTACATTTAATAAGACTCCATTTTATAACTGCAGAATAGTTAATAGGCGGTTATAAAGAAATCCGGCATCTATTTTATTTCTACTTGTTAAGCTCAAATTAATATTAAAATACAACTGTCTCTAAAATATAATTAGTTAATTTTTCACCCTGTTTCCTTCCTTTAGAGTCACAGAGTATCCGAATAACATATAATGCCCTTTTGGAATGTAATGCTCATCCCTCTGCCTTGTTTTTATCCAATGTCTGTGGACACAGTAAAACGAATGCAACCAATCCGTAGCTTGTATTTCAAGAGTTCTGGGGTTTGGGAGTCCCTATAAAGGAAAACAGATCAGAAGTTTCAGCCATAAGTAATTTCATAGTGTACCTACAGCTTCTTGGGGGTGGCCAGCCTGAGGTAGCTACTAATTATATATGCCTGTGCAAAGACTCTTCCTTTTTTTTTTTTTTTCTTTTTCTTTTTCTGTCTGGAAAGTGTGTTTGCTTTCTCCCAGCACAATTTTAACAGGACAGACTTGGGAAAGCAGGATAAATCAGCCACTTGCATGATCACTTGCGTTAACTTAGCATGAGAATCAAATGGATAAAAATGTCAGTCCTCGGAGATTTCTGGACATATTTACCTTTATGGGTCTAAATAGTTTGTACTGTTCACCCTCAGTCAATTATAGTTTTTTTCCCCATTTTTCTGGGCGTAAACAAATGAGGTAAGCAAATTGTGATCTTTTATCTCTTGTACTGAGGTAACACTGATATTGTATGTTCTTTTCTCAGAAAATGCTTTTCACATACTGCAATGCCTAGAACATGCCATGGTCTCTTGCTGTTATAATGTTGCTATTAGAGAAGAGAGAGGGACCTTCCCCTTGACACTAACCTCATTGGATGCATAGAGATCTCCTTGGTCCAAATTCTTACCCCTTAGGGGCATTCCAGCCGCTGGTAGATAGGGACTTGATCTGCTCAGACCTTTTGAAAATGCTTATCTACTGAGCAGAGGACTGCAATCACTTGGAATAATCATGAATGTTGTTTTATACTCGACATTAGAACCCTTTGACAAGTCTGTTTCTTGGTGTTCTAAAATGTCCGCTTTATTTCTCACTATTTAATAAACACACTTAAGCCAAACCCAAAGAAAGGATTCACCTCTAATACTGATAAGCACTGTGTACAGTGTTCCAACACATTTTTGCAGTGCATGAGTTAGACATGGCCTGATTTCTTTTAGACTAGCTAGATTGTCTTTACCTCAATTCCTTTAAAAACCTTACAGATGACAGGAGACGCTTATGATTTACTAAGATATCTGGAAAGTTGAAAGCTGTGCAAAATCAAACTTGCAGAACTCAACACAGACATTTATTTTTGAGTTGATCACCCTTTTAATTGTCATAAATCTGAACGGTGAAGCACCATCTTTTAAAAATGAATTTTATTATAGGTCACTCAAGGTTGGCCATCATACAGAATATGTGATATCTTAAATATAATTAGCTTCTTGAACATTGTACAAAATAGATTCATCACAAAAGAGGCATCGTATAGGGCTGACGAAGGACATCCCACTAAATGCCAATTAATCACATGGACATGTACGTAAGCACCTGGGAGCGGCCACATTTGCTTCCATTATTAATATGTTGATAGACTATTCAAGTAAGCTTTTTTTCTTACCCCTTCTTGCTCTGTCTGTAATGTCGAACAGTGATCAGTTTTATTTTCCTGCTGTGGTTGACTGGAACATTTTGGTAAGTTTGATATTCTGGCAATTCTTAGTAACTAACCCATAAGCTTGCACACCTGTGATTGCTTATCGTTTTTGAATCTTGTCTAATAGCTGAGCTTCAGCAGAATCGGTCTATAGCAGAGGTTCTCAGTTTTGGTGTCCTATTAAAATTCCCTGGGGAAATTAAAAATGCCAATGGCCGACCAAATATTCCCAATTCTCTCGACAAGGGACACAGGCATCAGCCTTTCTTTTGAGCTTCATGGGGATTTCTACATGCAACCAAAATTCTAGGAAAAAAGATTCAAAATCAGCATGAAGAAAATCTCCCTTACTGAGCCCTCAATTTACCATAAAAATAATGTTTTTCTGTCAGGTTGATGGGTGCCAAAGTAATTCTTGGCCAAATTACCTAGACTTTCATGACACTGTTCAGACATACCCTCGTGTGTCATGGAGTGTGTCTGATTGCCTCCAGAAAACTGGGCCAAACGTGAACGATCCACTTGGCTCTGGATTCCCTATTTTGGCAACATAGCAAAGTTGTGTGCCACGACCTAGAAACCTGGCCCGTTAGGGCAACATAATGAACGTTGTATTGGTGTCAACCTCCACACTTCCCCAAAGCTCCCACATACCCCTAAACCTACTATTATCCTTTGTTTCCACTTGAGAAACACCCTTCCTCTAGGCTCATCAAATGTTATATTTACACTAGACCCAGTTCAAGTATTCAGGCAAAGCTAAGTTATTAGTTGATAAAGGTTTAAGGTATAATCCCTCCCAGAGGTCCCAAAATTTTAATAGGGTCTTTTGAAAGCCAGAAATATCAAAGTTGTAAAACTTTAATAACTGGAGAAACCGGGAGGGGATTAAATAATTGGACTTTGAGGTCCATCTACATTACCCCTCTTCAAATTATACCACATAGGCAGTCCTGCTCATTAGGTTAGTCCCTCTGGAAGGCATTAAGCTTCTGTTCATAGTAAGTTCAGAGGACGCACTATTACCTGATCAAAAAAAAGTAATAATTTTTGTCTTTTTTATTCCAAATGTATATTTTTTCCCCAAATATGGTGTCATATTGGTCATAGAAGTAGGGTAGTCAGTTATGTTAGAAATTACTACTTTGACCATGGTAATTCATCGCTGATTTACTATAAAAACCTTTAGTTACTAAGTGAAGTGTGCTAATTAATTGCCTTCTAAAATTTTCATTTACTCTAGATAATTTATCATGAAATACCTTATGTTATATATACTATGCTTCATCAGTGAATATTGAAGACATGAATGGGATGACTATAGAATTTTAAATAAAGCAGTTGACATTGTAGAAATTAACAGCCTCTGTTAGTAATCTTGCCTTTGCCAGAGAAAACTATGTTACCAGTCATTTCATTCATGTTTTTTAATATTCTTGAATGTTCTCCCCATAAACATTTTAGCAATTTTGTAAGTGTTTACTAATTCAGGTGTAGTAATACATGTTTTTATTCCATGTTGGAAATCAGGAGGCTCTCGGCGCTGGTATTGATAAGTTCTCCAGAAACAGGCTGGAACTTGATGGCTTTAAATACCTCAGTCTCATGTCTGTTAATTTGCAGTTTTCAGCAATATGTGCTATAGCCAAAATGATCGTTTCTTGATATTTATTTGCATCAGTTTTAATTTCCATTTTTCTTTTTTTCTTCCACCTTGTTGCAAAGTGAGTGGGAATGTTGAAGTGAAAACTTTTACACCTCCTGCTTGCCATCCCCTGGTGCATTAACATTCTCTAAGTGCCCTCACATTCTCCATCTCTCTCCTTTTCTCCTGTCTCTCTCTCTCTCTCTCTCTCTCTCTCTCTCTCACACACACACACACACACACACACACACACACACAGCTCTGAAGGTGATAAATCCTAGCAGTCACCACCACAGGCGTTCTAAAATATTGCATCATCCCTGTGAAGAGTGTCTGCTGGTCGGGAGGTTAATGCATTTGCTCCTTTCCAGTGGCAGAAGCTATCTCTTCTTGGTCAGGGCAGGAAAAGAAAATTGACCTCCTGTTCCCAATTTCATATGGAATTTTTTTCCCAGATAGGGGCATTGACCTTGCCAGAAGGATCCAAGAACATGTAAAATCATATTTGACTTGATGATGGATGACCAGTTACCTGGGTATAGGCATCTGCTCTGATAAAGTCGGGGGCCAGGGATAGGGCAGCTATCTGTTACTCTTTTCAGCTGCATTTCACTCTTGACTCCAGCTGGCAGGAAAGGTATTTTCAGAAATTCAGTTGATTCTCAAAGGAGATGATTGGCAGTCCTATCATAAACTATAGAACAAGGACCTGATCTAGAATGTCATGGCAGAACTTTGGTTTCAATCTTTCAACTTGCTCTACTAATAAATTGCTTGTCTATAGCTAATTTTATACTTTGAAGTTTCTCTAGTGAGTTCTACAAAAGACATTTTAATTTGTCCTATAAAAATGTCTCCCAAGTTTTCCAGACTTTTTCTTATTTACCATCGATTTTCTTGTTCTCAGCATGTGTGGAAGGATATTCACTTTTGCCAGGCTGTTGCCTGAGTAGTAAGGCTGTGGCTTAGGGGATTGCCTTATAATTTACAAATGTATTATCAGATCTCTAGTTCTCATTGTAGCATGACCTAATTGACTTCTTTTCATTTTCTTATATGATACCAGGGTGAAGTTAGAGGATATTTGATTTATATCTTCCCCTTTATATGTAAAGCCTATCCAAAATTACAGGAAAACTGATTAATAATGATTAATTTATTGTTTTTTATACTGATAGTGATAAACTTTTTTTGACATAAGAATTCAACTGATAGAAAATTGTCTTCAGCCCTAATTCTTATATTCCCATGCAGCTAAAATTAATGCTGCATTTCTCATAGTTTGTAAAACTAACAAATTAAAAAAATTCTGGAGAGCATCCTTTGGACACTTCTACTCAGTATTTCCCCTAACTGAAGAGGATATAGTTTATAATGTGATATGGCATGTGGAGCTAGAAGGAACTTCAGTGATGATTTCATCTATTCCTCTCATCCTACAAATGGGGAAATTAGATCTCCTGTAGATGGTATATATTCAGCAAAGTTGGGAACAGACCACAGATGTCTGTTCTTATTATTTAAATTTTTATTTTTAAGAATATTACCTCCTTTTACTTATTTGAAGTCAGTAGGTTATAGGGTGTTTTTTTTTTTCATTTATTTCATTTATTTCTAATCTTTCTTGTCTGATCCTCTGCAACCCATGTGTTTTCTGATTGTTTTGATTGGATTGCACAACAGAAACATGCCTGCCGTGAGGTAGCCTTTGGGATGCATGAGGCAAATTATGAGAAAAGGCTGAGGCACAATGTTGAAAAAAATGCCTGCTCCAAAGGTGTCTATGGCCGTTTATCAGGGGTGAATATTATGTGATTAATGCATGAAATATGGAAAACACCTGTAACATTCCTAAGAGATTTACTGTACTGAAAACCTATGACTAATCTGTTTATGAAGAAAGTATGTAATTATACAAACTCATCTATTACGATCAAATAACAAAAAAAGCAAAATAATAGATTAGATCCAGAGATATCAACATTAAACTGAGTTGTGACCCAAGGAAGTTTTAAGTTTTCCTGTGAGGCTTTGTTTCCTGATCTATAAAATGAGGTGCATTATGCATCCATTGTTGGAGTGATATGAAGGGCAAATGGAATTATGTAAATTGGATATTTCACACCGGACCTGCCACACAAGAGCCTTTCTGTGAATGCAAGTACTCTCCCTTCATGGTTTTCAAAGAAAACACAGGTGGTCTTTTAAGGTACTGTTTGCCCTGTGACAGGTTATAAACAACAGGGGTTTCTAACGGGAAGTGAATCCGTGCTTATTGAGCATTGCCAGAAAAGGAAAACAGAAGACGAATTTGTTAGCAGCTTAGTCACTAAGGCAGCTTTTTGTGAAAGAAAGTCATCAGTGAATTGTACACATAGCTTTGGTTTGTCCCCTCTCTTGGCGTTCCTCAGTCACATCTGAAGAGAACCCATCTCCCCAGGGGGCTGATTTACCTATGAAGAGGCATCCGGTTCACATGGCAGCAGCTACAGTAATTGAGGCATGTGATTTCAGAGCAAATGAGCTTTTAGTGGTTGTCTAGCATTTCCAAAGCTATCAAATGATGGCAAATAACACATAGCCTCATCTCTGTATCCAGATACATATCTACCAGGAGTACTCTTGGTATGATTTTCTTTGTCTTACAATGTGAATGAGTAGATTCAATCCCCATTTAATTAATGGGATGTCAGAAGATTACAAAATTGCCCTTTATTCTGCCTGGCTTTGAAATTCAGTTATTATTCTGTAAGAATTGAAACTATGAGGAAATGTGATGTTAATAGAGAAAGTATCCAAGTAACACAGTAGTCATTACTTTATGGTAGTATGTGAGACTGAAAACCACAGATTTTTAAAGGTGCAGATGTTCAGTGTGTTAGATGGTCAGATGGGATGTCTGGAAGTCATTTTTTTTAGAAAGGATGTTTTTTAGGATTAAATTTTATGGCTTGAGAGGAGGCTTTATTTTTATGAAGATGAGACTGAAGATCTTTATTAGAGGTCAGGAAGTGAGAATGCAGAGGCTGTTTAGCTGTGATGTTTTAACACCAAGTCAAACCATGCATCTGTCTAGGAATTGACAACTCTGTTCTTAAAAAAAAAAAAAACTACCAAATTAAATACTGGAAAACTCATAAAAATTCAAGGTTTAATAGTAGTAGAAAAAATGTTGAAAGAATTTGTACCTGCTCTTCTGGTACCTAAAAATTTAAATTTCAAGGGTAGAGATAGTTCTGTGTATTTTAGATTGAGCTTATAAATGCATAAATGATAATGAAAGCAGATTTAAAAAAAAAAAAAAGATAAATTTTCTCTTGCCAGCTGAGGTAGATGTGGACTGAAAGAAGGAATTGAAAATTATTCCGGCCTACTGTTGGTAGCAAAGCAAGGTTTTAACTTAAAATACGGACTAGCTGTTTACACCGATCATAGTAATCATGTACTTGCAAAATTTCCTACTTTACGTTAAGCCTGTATAATAAGCCTAGAGAGTAACTATGTCCACTTGACAGAATATAATTAAGAAAGGCCTATTTTTGCAGGGGAAATTTTCATTCAGTGCCCAAGAATTTATCAACATCAAAGAAGGGAGAAAGAAATCCATATATATTGGCCCTCCATTATGAATCATATGATTCTTGTGGCAACCCTACTAATTAGTTATTATCATCACCATTTCATACATGAAGGGTTGAGATTCAGAGGAATTCTTTTCATTTCACACATCTTTATCCAGAGCCTACTAAACAAACAGCTGCACTGGTCTAGGTTCTGGGGATATCACAGTGACCCAGGTGGAAAAAGTCACTCCTCTCATGGAATTTGTTTCTTGTCACAGGAGGAAGAAGATACATAAGTAAAGAAAAAATTTAAAAAAAACAAACAGCAACAACATTGACCCTATGAAGGATGCAATAGCCAGTGCCTAGGTGGGAACTTTCAATTCCTTAGACTGGGAAGACTTCACAGAGGGAGGAGCCAGCTCTAAGGGAGGTCAGAAGGAGACACACAGCAGGCAGAGGGAAGAGTCAGGGCAAAGGTCTCAAGCCTGTGCCCTGCAGCTCCCTGAGCAAGGGAGAAAGTGGGGCAACAGCCGGGGTGAGGTGGACGACTGACAGATCAGATGGTGATAGGCCTTGAACTAAGATTTTAATCTAAGGATATTGGGAAACAGTTGTAGAGTTTTATGCAGAAGAAGGAACATCATGACTCAATATTTGGAATGAGTCACTGGCCACTGGGAGATAAACAGTAGGAGGGGGCCTCGGGGAGAGTAGAAGCAGGAAAGTAGGAGGTAATCTTTCACTGATACAGCCTAGAAGTTGTAGTGGAGATGTTGAGGATAGATATTGTGGCATTCAGAGCAAAAAGACTCACAAGAAGAATATTTTGTGAAACCAAATATTTCACGAGATTAAAAGTGCCATTTCCTGAGAGTGGAAGACTGAAGGAGGAATTTGTTTATAGGTGGGAATCAAGAGTTTATTCTTCCTTTGCTATGTTGGAGAAGCCTATTTGTTAGACTCTAGGAGAAGATAGCAAGTAGACAAGTATGGCTGAACAAGTATGGATTTGGGAATAAAAAGACTGAGAGTCCCGTTACTCTGAAGAATTTGAGATATCAAATATTTGAACCAGTATGTGATGAAGTAAAAATGTGATTCAGATTTTAGTTTGCTTGTTTGTTGTTGTGTGATGGTTATTTATTAGATGAAATGTTTTGTGTGATAGACCAAAGATCAGTAAAATTGTTGTTAGAGGAAGATCAAAATTTTAACAAAAATATAAAAATGTAGAGGTGAGAGAAATGGATGAAAGTGTTCAAAAGGAACAGACTTCCAGTTATAAAATAAATAAGTCATAGGGATGTAATGTGCAGCATTACGTGTAGTTAATGACTACAGGTGACTGTAGTTAACCATACTGTATTATGTGTTTGAAAACTGCTGAGAGAGTAGATCATAAAGTTCTTACCAAAGAAAAAAATTATAATTATGTGAAGTGATGGATATTAACTTACTTTGGTTATCATTTCATAATATATATTATATGCATATCAAATCATTATGTTATATATCTTAATGTTATGTCCCAGTAAAACTGAAAAAAAAAGAGAAAGTATAGTATGTAGTAGCAAGTTAAATTACTCTAACACTAAAATTATCAAATACAAGATGAAAAAATGGAAGGCATGCTAAGAAGTTAAATAGAAGGCATCTTTTCACATAGAATACTGTCTGTATTTTGCCATTTTTCTCTTTACGTTCATAGCCTATTTTCCCACAGATTAAAGTTGCTTTGTCAACGTCTAAACTTGAGAACTTTTTTTTTTAATAATTTTTATTTTGTTGTATTAGTCACCTAACAGTACATTCCCACTTTTTGTGAACTTCAGAACTTTTCAAACTGTTAAAATTCTATGTGATATGAAGTTATGGTTGAGATGTTATTGTGTGATGGTTATTTATTAGATAAAATAACTTTTTAACTTCTTAGCATGCCTTAAATTCAGTTAAACGTACAGATTGTTGAGGATACATTAGTTTTATAGCATACAATATTTCTGAGTTAATATTGAAATATATTTATAATTTAATAGCTAATTACCCTAATTACACTTGTGTATGAATTAGCCAACTTCAAAAATCAGAAGGCATATTACAGAATGCATACTTTTGGTGGGGGTAAAGATTGAGTATCAGAAGTCAAGATTGTTTAAATATGTGTTAGAAGGAACGAATTACAAAATACTATCAGTCATTTATCTTAAACCTAATTTTGACAGAATATGATGTAAATTTATAGTAGGATTGCATTTTATTATTCCTTAAGCTTTAGATATTAAATAAGAGCCAAGCCGTTGTGAAATGTCATTATCCAGAAAAAATGGCTTTTAAAGTATGAGTGTGAACAAATCCACTCAGACATGTCTAACATTAAAAAATAAGGAACACATGAATAAATGAAATCAAAGCCTTGTTACCACAGACAGTTTCATAGACTGTATGAAAATATTTTGAAGGAAGAATGTTCACATAGTGATCAGACCTGTAGCACACTGTTAGACTACCAAGAGCATTTTGTAGGACTTGTAGAAACATGCCCCCCGCCCCCGACATACGTTTTCAATGACTAATGGTACAGAAAACATGATAGTATTTCACCTATATTCTTGGCTTCCTTAACTTCTACTTTGAATATTTCACATATTTTCTAAAATATTTGTTGCTTGGAATTCTGGATTTCTCATAGCAAGTGTCCGGAAATCCCCACAGAGTACAGTTCAGAGGGGGCTTAAAGGTCAGGTTTGGGTGAATCATTTTTCCCTTCATATGAAAGAAGTCTTTCTCATTGGCTAGTGTTCAGTAAAAGCCTGGCCATAAACAAAAATTGAGTCCACAGCAGTGGTCTTGGTAAGTTATATATTAAGCACAACATTTCCTATATTTCATTCTAGTCATTTAATGACTAAGAAAATATTATATTGTGGCCCTTAATGGAACTCCTAGTTAATCTGTATGAGGAAGGGCAGTAGATTGGGGAAATCACAGATGACAGAAAAAAATTGTTTAAACCACGTGAGCAAAAATGGATTCAGTAGGGAACTTCAAAAATGGAACTACACGTAGCAAAACTCTAGAGAAAGTCCAAAGGAAATGGAGTCTAATGGGCCAGATGGAAAACATGGCCCTGAAGGCAGGGAGGGTAGATGAGGGGATGGAAAAGTTTGGATCAATACCAGTGTCCTAGGAAAGGAAGCTTCTCACCAAGGCCTCTGGTTGTAAAACCATTGTCACCATGGCAACTAAGGCACTTCCGCTGTGAGCAAGGCTGCTTATTGCCTCTTCCCACCTAACTCCCCAGCTGAACATTTGTGCATGGCAGTTTGTTGACACCCAAATGCAGCCTCCGGGAGACTGAGCATGTTCTCTGGCCACTTCAGCTTCATAACCTTGTGTGTGTGTGTGTGTGTGTGTGTGTGTGTGTGTGTGTGTAAACTGTGAATCGCCAAATTGTTTAATTACCCCAGACAATCGAGAATTAGCTCTGTTTACTAAAGCAAAACATAACCCATTAAACGTATATTTCTAGCGTGGTTGAAGCACAAGTTTCTATATTATTTAAGGATTTACCCTCCATCTCTCAACCATAACTTCCTATCACATAGAATTTTAACAGTTTGAAAAGTTCTGAAGTTCAGATGTTGACAAAGCAACTTTAATCCTGTGGAAAAATAGGCTATGAACCTAAAGAGAAAAATGGCAAAAATAAAGACAAGAGTACTCTATGAGAAAAGATGCCTTACTTCACCCATATTAAAAGAAATGGGAATTTAATTTGTATTTCCCCAATCAGACCAGCAAAAGTCCTAAACTTTAATAATACAGAATTGTCAAGGCTGTGAGGAAACAGTCACTCTTACACAAAGTAGTTGAATCTTAAACTGATAAAATCCCCACTGAGGCAAATTGGCAATAGCTGTAAAAAAAAATTACAAATTCATGGGGTGTTTTTGGCCTAGTAGTTCAACTTCTAAAAATGTATCTTACAAATACATTTTCACATATGCAAATCAACATATATTTCTGTATACACATTATAGTTCTGTGTCTAATAGCGAAAATTTGAAAGACTTCACATACATGCCAATAGGTGATTCCTAAAATAGAATATCATGCAACTATACCCTAAGTTTTGATCAGAAGGATTTCTGAGATGTATTAAGTGAACAAAAGCAAAGTAAACAACAGAGCTTATATTATTATTTTTGTGCACAAAGGTGGGGAGGTATTAAAGATCTATATACGTTTTTTGTTGTATATGCATAAGAAACTCTGGGAGACTATCCAAGAAACTAGACACAGTTAAGCCATTGAGGACAAAGGAGTAAGAACTGTAGAAAGGGAGGAAGTGCAGATAGGAGAGAGTTTATTATTATAAACCTTTCTGTTCTTTCTGCTTTTGAACCATAAAATGTACTTTCTTTTATTTTTTGAGATGTATTTATTTGTTTGCTTTAGAGAGAGCATGCAAGCAAGCGGCGAGGCAGAGGGAGAGGGAGAGAAGCAGACTCCCCGCTAAGTGTGAAGCCCTGCATGGGGCTTGATCCCATGACCCTGAGATCATGACCTGAGCTGAAATCAAGAGCTGGACGCTTAACTGACTGAGCCACCCAGGCACCCCAATGTATTTTCTTAAAGAAAGAAGTAAATGGGCCTAATTATTATCAAGTACATAAGCTTGGAAAACCTTACTTCTAAAATTATTTTAGGGAGGGTGCCCTGGGTGGTTCAGTCCATTAAGCGTCTGCCTTCGGCTCAGGTCATGATCCTAGGGTCCTGGGATCAAGCCCCACATTAGGCTCCTTGCTCTGCTTCTCCCTCTGCCCCTCACCCTGCTTGTGCTCTTTCTCTCTCTGAAATGAAGTGAAATGAAATACTTTTAGAAAATTAAAATGAGGGATACCAAAATCTGATTTGTGTTATTTTTACAGAATTACATTGATCCTTAATATCTCTCTGAAATCCCCCAATGAGTGCCTAATACAGTGGATGTCTTTGTATACGTTTTGAATTTTTCACCCAATTGAGTGACTGCATTATCCCAATCTTAAATAACTTAAATTTTAAAAACATGCTTTTACCTTATTGTGTAAAATTTGATGGCTAGCTTTTCTTCATTTAGTCATTCAGGTCTCTGCATTTACAAGGTACCTTGTTTTGCTGCGACCATTTTCCTCACCTGCTGGTTAAAAAAAAGTCTTCTCCTTTTATCCAACTTTTGCCCCCTTCCAGCACATGAAAACCAGTTGGTATTTTTGAAATAAATCAGGTCATGTGATTGCTCTTCAAATCTTTGACAACCCTCCCATTACATTTAGAATAGCTTGCCCTAGTTGACAACATCCTTAAAGGAACGTTGAGTGAATGACCTACTATGGTTCCTGTTAGGAAGCTCATTCAGACAGAACTTACTGCTTTAGCCTCCAATGAAATACAATCCTAATTAAACATTTAGGAGGCAGTCAAAAATAAATTGTTATTCACTTTTAGGTAATAGCACTTTATATTCTTTGATTTTGTTCAATAATTTAAATACATGGATACAAATATATGTGAAGCGCATGGACAGACGATGATTCTTTGTAACCAGGTCCTTTCGTGACCTTGCATTTGTAGAATTCAGACACCAATAATCTAGAATAACATGTAAAATACTAAATAATAATAATTTATATGAGATGGGAAGACAAGGAATCTTTAAATTCTGACACAATCTTGTTTTCCTTGACCAAGGAACTAAAAGGCTATTTAATGTCTAGGCTAGTCATATGTACATTTGAACTCTTTTTGTTTTCCTTGGAAGTGGTTAACGGTTAAAACTGGGGCACTGCAATGCCTGTTGTGGACCTCTGCCTTCTTAAGATAGAATTAGAAAAGTTCAGAGAATGCATGAAGGCCAGCCACTCCATTGCTAGAAAGAGCAATTAGCAAACTACTGAGCTGCACTTAAAAAAAAAAAAAAGTTGCTGATTTTTTTTTTACCATTCTGTTTCAATATTATTACAAACCATTAATCATTATTGATCGGATTTGTCAAAATCCTCAAAGTGGTTTTTAGGAAACCTTTTCCTTTGGGGGCCGTTAAGAAGTCGAAGAAAAGTCCTAATGGTTACTTCATTTCTCTATTTCATTTTCATTAACAGTGCTTACTATGTATGCAGTTCAGTATTTTGTTGTCGAATTAACTTGAAGACATGCACTGATTCAGAAAACAGTGGAAAGCTTAAATTTCTGGGTCTGAGGATGTCACTCCTTTGTAGGTGACAGGGGAGGAAGTGTGCGTTTGAGAAGAAAACCTATTTTTGTTGGAGAACTGAAAAATGTGTTCCCCTCCTCCCCCTTCTTCCACATGGGCGTGTGGAATTTAAATATATTTTGACAAAGTGAAGAGAACTGTCTCTGTAACATATTGATGCCAATGAGTTTTAAAACTATTTCCCTTGCAGGTTAAAAAAGAAAGGCCATGAGAGGAAATGACTAAATCCTTTGTGTATATCTTCATTGACAGCTGATAATTAGCACGCGGCTTAGCAATAATAATTAGTTCCCTCTTGAGAAAATTTCCGGATGAACTCGGAGTTGGTGCATCTCAGTTTAGTCTTGTTTTTGTCCAGTCACTCCCTCAAGTAATTCATGTTATTTTTAGAGGAGGAAGAACTCAAGATGAGCTCTCTCCTTTTAACCGAGTCAGCGCTGTCCATTATTTGCACTGTGTTTTCTGGAGATTACCTGAGATTAGGGTTTCTTTTGTCCCCCTCTTCCTGTATGTCTTCTGATTCTTTCATCTAGGCAGCTTGAAGCAGTGCAGACAGATAAAGAAGTTAGGCATTGCTTCGTAAATATGCCAAGTCCATGGGCTATAATTCAGAGCTAAAATCACTAATATGACTTAAAGCGCTGGCTTGAAAACTAACAAGAGGACAGTCTCGAGGGAGGGAAGCTTCTTGCTTGAGTTCTTTTGCATTTAGTCTATACCTTTAAATTTCCAATACACCTTGGAACTCCGTAGTAAATTAAGTAAGAACATTTTCATTTTCTCAAAAGAGATGTACAATGCGGAAAATGTCACCAGTTGACAAGTCAACAACACGAAAACTTCTGTAGTTATTTGAGATAGTTTATAAAATACAAATGAAATTAAGATTGATATTAACCTGAATTTTCCTGTTGATGTTGCTGCTTTTGAGTTATTTTTACTTAATACCAACTATTCAATGTTGGGAAAACCTTCCACTTTATCTTATTTACATCAGGCTCTGCAAATATGCTTTCAACTTCAGACACATTATAATCCCTTGATAGACTGGATTTTTCATAGTTGTTTTTGTGAGGAATTTTATCTATGATAGGTTATGGAGTCCTCGTTAGTAAGTAACAAGCTTTTAATAAGTTAGTCTTTTTGCTCATTGACTCTGGAGACCAAAACGGGGGATGGCTAAGCAATGTGAGTTCATAGTGGTGGGAGACGCCTCATCTCACATGCATTCTTCATGGCAAAGCCCTTCATTCAACTTCTGTTGTGCAAAATTTGGCACCAACAATGACCAAACAACCCCAGCAGTGCACTAAATCTTATAAAAACCTCTTTCTACATCTAGAAGATGGGGATAGTTGTAGGTCCTACTTTATGAAAGTGCCACATGATTAAATGAGATAATAAATGCCAAGCCCTTAGACAGTATGTGACATAGAACTACTCAGTAATTATTAACAGTTATTAACCCCTCAAGAGTCAGGGCTGAGAGGAACAGTATCGGGAAATAGGAGGAAATTTGGCTGCATAAACAGAGTCATTTCTCCACCCTTTCCCTTTTGTTTAGGACATAATTTTGTTTTAAATAAAGTAATACATGTTCACTGGGAAAAATTTTGGTAATATAGAAATGTTACACTGGCCTCTGAAAGAGTCCAAATAGCAATAGACTGAACCTCATTTTTATTGGTTATTATAATTTTTTAAAATACCCTCTAAAATAATATTTTCACATTTCTTTGTAGATTTAATGAAGTTGAATTCTTTTTATGTGTTTGTTTTTGCCTGTCATCTATTATGACATGTCTCTGCAGAACAGAGGTGATAGTTCTTTCTTCTTTCTTTAAAATATTTTTCAACGTACTGAATTATCAAGTTGTTTTTATATCTATGCTCTAATTAAATGCTTTCCCCCGGGGCGCCTGGGTGGCACAATGGTTGAGCGTCTGCCTTCGGCTCAGGGCGTGATCCCGGCGTTGTGGGATCGAGCCCCACATCAGGCTCCTCCGCTACGAGCCTGCTTCTTCCTCTCCCACTCCTCCTGCTTGTGTTCCCTCTCTCGCTGGCTGTCTCTATCTCTGTCGAATAAATAAACAAAATCTTAAAAAAAAAAAATGCTTTCCCCCAACTTTTTCCCCAATAATTATGTTTCTGTTTCTTTCTTAAATTCTGGAATTCCATAATTTATCCAACTTTACTGCTCTTATTAATTGCTTTTATTTTTACAGTGCTCTTTTTACAAATAAAGCATACTTTAATTCCTAGAAATTTCATATGGATGAGATAGATGAATGTTTCCCTATCCCAAAAGAGAACAAAAATGGAAGTAGTATTCTCTGTGCAGACAGTAAGGTTTATTCTCCACCTGAGTGAGGGACTTTAACAATTGACTTATTATTAGGAAGGATGGCTCAAGATCAGAAAGTAAAAACCCAGTTTTTCATACTTGACGATGTTCTTCAACACTTGGTAAGATTATATTGAACGTCTGTAAACTGGAGGTCAATTTATTCAGTGTACTGGAAATACAGATTGCAATGAATTTGTTACTATACATTTATTCATGAATAAAGACAGGCTAGATAGGTTGTCTATGGGATTGATACATGTGCTTAATGGTGACAGCTCTGACCCCCATAATTATAGGGACCACACTATTTACCACATGGTTTTTACATTTAACCATGGATGGTTAATTGATCCCAAAGCAGCCAGTCTTCAGAGAGCCAGCAATTCATGAATTGTGAACACTGGCTAAGTCAATTACATCCTTTTCCTTGGGAATTTGAACTCAAAGATGCAAAAACTATTGTATTGTGGTGGGGTGGGAGCTGGGTGGTCATACCACTGGGGGCTAATCTATACCTATTTAGCATAAGCAAACCAATGTATAAACCCTTTAGAATCAGTACAGTGAAGCAGTGTCATTAAGAAAATCAAGAAACAAAGATTCACCATTTCTCAATAAAGAAATTACTTTGTGCTTCTGTTGGTTTTCAAGTTAATATGAGGCTTGGTTTTTCCATCCTTAGACCTATATTACCCTGATTTAATCTCTGTTCACTGAAATCGTTAATGTCCTTACTAACATGGCCACCTATAGCCATAAAGTCACTTTTGGTAGATTGTACTCTGATATGAATTCAGGTGACTTGCATTGAGGCATGTGATTATGATCAGAGGTGTGGCTCTCGATACCTTATTTATTCATTTATTTTTAGTGATGTTGGGTGTCCATCATAGTATTTTTTAGCCATTAAGAGGACCTCGGGAGAAGTTTCTCTTAGTCCTTAATACCAGGTGTATTAATCAGGGCTCTCCAAAGAAACAGAACCAGTAAGAGATATGTATAAAATGAGGTACTGGCTTACACAATTACAGAAGCTGAGAAGTCTCGCAGTCTTCTGTCTGTAAGACAGAAAGACAGGAAAGCTGGTGGTTTAGTTCAGTCTGAGTCTGAAGGCGTAAGAACCAGGGTTGATGATGATGTAAGTCTCCGTCTGAGGGCAGTTGAGAACCAGCTCAGTCGGACGGGCAGGTAAAAAAGAAGAGTTCTTCCTTCCTCCACTTTTTGTTCTACTCAGACCCTTGACACACTGGATGATACCCTCCAATGATGCTTTAGTTGGTGCAACAATTAAATGCTAATCTCATCCAGAAACACCTTAACAGATATACCCAGAAATAATTTTTAGCCAAATATTTAAGCAATCCTGATCTAGTCAAATTGATGTGTAAAATTAACCATCGCACAAAGCAATGTTCCTAAGCAACTGATACAGTTCTTCTATTGTGGTATAGTGACTTTTACATTGAATTTTAGGAAGTCTGGGGTCAATTTTGGTATTCACTTTAACAATATATAGGGATATTAAAGAGTGACTTTCAGTTAATAAAATTGAGTTTTCTTTTCCTTATTTTTCCCCTTCATCTTGATATCCCTAGCATTATATTTGTTAGTTTAATTGAATGTATTTGTATAAGTCATCCCAGATTCTTTTTGGGAAGAGGCAAGTTAAATCAAAAAAGAGTAGAAAATTGGAGTTAGTATTGAAGTATAAATATGTACAGCCTTTAAAAAAATGATTCTGTTATAGAATTTACTCATAATGGATACTTTTAACTTTTCCTGACTTAAAATCAAGGATGTTGGAGAATCACAGACAGTTAAGAAGGACGGTTTGGGTCTTAGAGAAAATTAAGGATCACAATCAGGATTTATATGCCTGCGGAAATTGACAAGAAAAATATAAACCATCACATTGATATGTTTTGGTCAGTATCATGATTCTGAAATAATGTATCTACCTATAAGCCCAGACTTCTTAAGAATCAGTTATTGGCACTATCGTGTTGTATGGTGATGGTCAAAGTGGAGAGCTGTGGAAGCAACTCAATAAGCTGCTCTCATTTTGTGAAAATGTTTAACGAAAACTGTAGTCTATTCATTGGGTCTTATAAGTTTAAAAGGTAAAGTGACTTTAGGAATTATTCCAGGAAGTGTCTTCATAAGTGAAATGAAATTTATTGACTTACTGCCTAAGGCATATCTATGATATTCAACTTAATGTGTCCAAACATACCTTGGCAGCAGTTTCCTTTGAGGCAACATAAATAAAATAAGATCCGAAGTTCCTTGTAACTTTAAAAAAAAAAGTATTCTTGACCCTATAATCATTTAAATATATGAAAAGTCATAAATATTCTAACTGCTTCCCTTTAGGCAAGCTTAAATATGACACATGTGATATTTACACATGTTCATCATACTCCTTCCATTTGTTAAACTTCCAAAGCTCAGGTTTTATGCTGTACTTTGAAAGACTCAGAAATATCTGTGTGGTTTTTGTTTTTGTTTTTTTTATAATGTTTTTATGACCTCCACTTTAGAAATGCAATTTAGTCAGAAACTTAAGAATTTTGAATGTGGAATGGTGATTAACATGTAAGGAAATCATCAACATAAATGTTAATTGGTATAACCAGGAGGCTAGATGTTTGCTCAAGGTGATGCAGGTAATTAATGGCAAAGCTAAGACATACATGTGGCTCTTCAGATTCTCCGTCTACAGGACTTTTTGTTATGACATACACATCTGCTATACTTTAATTCTCATGGGTTTTGTTTGGTTTTGTTTTTTGTTTTTTTTGTTTTTTTTTGGTAATTGAGTGATTTTTTCATTGTAATAACGTATGTCTATAAGGTGGTTATTTTAATTTCTGGGTACGTGAGTTTCCTTATCAGTAAAATAAAGGACAGTGGTAATTTATTTTTTAAAGGTTTTATTTATTTTAGAGAGAGGGAGAAAGAGAGTGCAGTGGAAGGGGCAGAGGGGGAGGAGAGGGTCGAGCAGACTCCACATGAGTGTGGAGCCCAAGACAGGGCTTGGTCTCAATAAACCAAGAGTGAGATGCTGAACAGACTGAGTCATTCAGGTGCCCCAAGACAGTGATAATTTAAACTATTACTCTCTGGTTGTTCACTCTTGTGGGGAGGAAAAAAAGATAAATGTAAAGTCCATAAGAAATGAACATTTTTTAAAAATTGCTTTTGTTGGACACTCATTTCAGTTTTTTCTCTTTGCATTTTCCAAACTATTCTCCATAGGTGCATGAGTGTATTTTTGTGACCTCATGGGATAGACTTGGCTACCAAAATGGGTCACAATAAAAGGTGATATACCAGAATAAAATAAGCTTGATGCGTTGGTAATCAGTCTCTATTATTACAGATAAAGAAATAGGAAGTACCACCTTTAGACTATTAGAATTATAGTAAGTGTAGCAGAAATTGACAAGTCATAAAAACAAATAGCTGTTAATATCTGTCTCTCTATAATGTACACAAGGGTAATGAGGTCCTAATGACCTCATTGGTAAATAAGTAAGGTGATCCGTAGATGGAACAGGTTCCTGGAGTGTCTTCTTTACTGGTTGGGCTGCCCTTCATTTGAGTTCAGACATTTTAATATGGGCCCATACTATTCCACTTCGGCAACACTTCCGGGTATGCTTTTATATTTTATTCCTTTCGTCATTTTGTCATTTTCCAGCAAACTTAATCACCCAAACTCCTCACCTTACTGTGTTTGGTTTAGAGACCTGTTAATTCTACATAATGTGTAACTACTCTCTTTTAATTGCTCCTTTCAGATAATTTCACTGTGCATAAAACTTGGAGAATTTTAGCAACCTATTGGAATAATAGGGTAACATTTTCTGGAATAGAGTCCATTTAGCAGCCCTGATATAAAACCATAAGTGGTCATATGTAAAGTCAAGGTGTAATGGCGGTAGACTGTATTGATCCATATTTTTGTTACGATATCGAATACCTAAAACCTGCATCTCTTGCTGTTGGTGGATGCCTAGCAAGGAAGGAAAATGATATGATTTTCCTTGACAAAATTGTTAAGTGGGAAGAATTTGTCTTCCAGGGTTCAGAACCCCTGATCATTCCTCTTGCTCCTCCCCAGATAAAGCACCTTATTATTCTTTGCATCCCTCCCTCAAACCTTGTTGTCAGATTCTTTATTTAGGTGAAGAGTCAGATGACTCAATATCATTAGTTTTACCTTTATAAGAGACACTTTGATTTTAGCAGTATTTCTTATTTTAAACTAAAGGATTTTTAATTTTTTTTTTGAGTATAGTTGACACCCAATGTTACATTAATTTCAGGTGTATTAAACTAAAGGTTTAAACTTAGCCCTACTCCACAGAAGTTTGGACATCTACAGTTTCAGAGTAGAGATACAGACAGTGAGTACATTTTTAAAAAGATTAATTTATTAGAGAGAGAGAGAAAGAGCAAACGAGCAGGGGAAGGGGCAGAGAGAGCAGCAGACTCTCCGCCGAGCAGGGAGCCCGACACAGGGCTCCATCACGCAGGGCTTCATTGACTCAGGGCTCGATCCCAGGACCCCGAGATCATAATCTGAGCAGAAGGCAGACACTTAACAGACTGAGCCATCCAGGCACCCCAAATACATTTTTAATAGAGAGGGGAGAAAGAGGTCCTTCATCTCTCCATTCTCAGAAGTAGAGTGGGCACAATGCTATATAGATGGTCGCATTTCATCCTGCTATCTGGATTTTGGTG
Source organism: Ursus arctos (assembly GCF_023065955.2). Lineage (NCBI taxonomy): Eukaryota > Metazoa > Chordata > Mammalia > Carnivora > Ursidae > Ursus > Ursus arctos. The sequence continues at coordinate 25,871,574 of NW_026622985.1, read as the reverse complement.
TCTGGTCACCAGTATTCCCCATTCTCTGTCAGATGCATTAGGTTTTGACTTTCGGAAAATGAAGCTATCTTCTAACTTGTCAGTATTTCCCAAAGGGGCCTCTTGGGGAATTTTTCAGCATGCAGAGCCTCGTCTTGGGAGCAGTATTACCGTCATCAACGGCTCTCATATATCACTTACCAAGCGTAAGTCCTGAACTACCATATGCATTTAAATACCTTCAACAAACAAACAAACAAACAAATGCACACATGACAGGTGTGTCAGATTGTGCCTTTCTAAAATTAAATGTATGTTAGTTGAAACAGATCATTTGTGATTTCTGCTGTAGGCATGAATACATAAACATTAGCCAGAACTCAAGAAACAGATCTCTTCGAGATCCCCACCAATTTTCTCATTTGTCCCTGCCGGACTGAATGCGATCATGGGTTACCTCACTGTACTAACCACCTGAGGGTTCCCAGACATGGACGCTTCGATTTTGAACATGACTTTCAAAACCAGTATTAAGTGGAGACTTTTTTTGTGTGAGTTGGTGTTCATCTGAAATTAAACGGACACACTTTCAGAATATTTTTTGTACATTTGGAGTATTTGTTGCACACAGAGAAATAAATGTAAAATTCACAGTAAAATGACTTTTCCACATAGCACTTTAAAGATCATGAATGTGAACTCTTTCTGTATTTAAAAACATAGAATATTTACCTTACATATTGAAGTTTTTAGATTCACAAACATACAAAGATTTTAATTTGTGCACATTAAAATTTATTCCCAGTTACACTTTTTTACATGTTAAGCAATTTTTTAGTTTTCTAGTTTTATCAACAAACATACCAATATGGAGCACTGAATAAATTTAAAATGTACATGATTTGATATACGTACATATCATGAGTAGACTACTACAGGAAATGTAGTTAACATCCATTATATCCCATAAAAATTTATTTCTTGTGATGATAACTTTCAAGATATACTCTCTTAGCTTTCAAATATGCAATATACTATTGTTAATGCACTGCATATTTTTAGTCTTTTGAGTAATAAATTCTGAAGGCTTTATATTTGTGATAAAATGAATGTTGTCATACCTGTTGGAACTATGTAGTTAATAGAGCCATGATAAAAGTGTTACAAAGGTATTTGTATATCGTCTTTTGTTTAGCAAACATTTTCTTTTGCATTTCAGAACTCTTGGACCTAAATCGAACATCAGTCTTTCATAGCCCTTTTGGGTTTCTTGATCTCCATGCAATGCTGCTGGATGAGTATCAGGAGAGACTCTTTGTGGGAGGCAAGGATCTTGTGTATTCTCTCAGCTTGGAACAAATCAGCAGTGGCTATCGAGAGGTATGGGAACATCAAACTGTGTATCAGGAGGGAAAGAAAAGGGGTGAGGGAGACAACTTCTTGCATGGTGTTACTTGAATTAGTTTTTGATTGTTGGCCATTTTAATATTCTGAGTGATTATTTTATTGGAAGAAATAAAATATTCATGACAAATGAAATCATTATTAAAAAAGTTTATGAAGTATCAAGAATGAACTTTTCTAGCACACCGCTGATCTGGGTATTCCCGGAAGACTTTGGATTGGTGTGTTTGACATTTGTCTTTGTATGATGGCCCTTGTCACCCCACCACTGTCCTGAGACCTGGGTTTGGAACATGCTTTTACCAGCAATCCCTCTAGGTTTTATTACTACAAAAACCCAGCCTATAGCAGTATAGATGTGTGACCTTACTATAGCTAATGTTCTGTTGGTAATATCATTATTTCAGGTGGATGCTCCGTAAATAGTAGTGGATTAAAGTATATTAAAATAGGCAACTGCCCACCATTTTCAAGCAGAGGTTGAATGTAATGAGAAAGATAGATAGCACTTAGCGTCTCTGCTTATACTGAGTTGAGCTAAATTTTTTCAGATCCAAGTCAACCTTAAGACATGCAGAAATATTTAGATAGTATTTTTTTGGCATAAATGTATGTATTACATAATACATTTTCTTTACAGTACACATTTATGTTGGTCAGAATGATCAATGTCCATATTTTTTTTAAGTCACTTAAAAAATTTATGATGAAAAACAGCATCCTTTCATCTCTGCCAGTTCCTACTCCCTAGAGAAAATTATTTCAACTCTTTTATTATTTCTTCTGATTCTTACCTCCATTTTTCTAAATAACATTTGTATACTACTCTTTCTTGGTAGCATTGATGTTAGGCATTACCTGTTGACTTTCTGTTAAGGAAGATGAGAATTTTAGCATTCTTTTCTTGCAGTACCATAGCTAAAATATGTCTGCAGTACATGAGAAGCCCCCAGTTATCTGTCCCTTCATCTTCCCAATTTAGCTATTGCACAATTTTTATTTAAGAACAACCTTTACATTAGTGTAATTAGGAAAATAGATCATACTTCTTTTTTTGACCCTTGTGGGATTAAGTATTATCCCTTCTTTTTTTCTATTTGCTTAGATTTTTTATATTACTTTCCCTAATTTTTCACCGAACACCAAACTCTCTACCCAACTTCCTTTTCTCCTCTCAGTTTCCATCAGTTCCAAGTTTTTGGTTTTTAAATTAGAGATATATTTTCTGGTTCTCTTACCATCCCAGAGTTTAACTTCATCATTATCCTTGAGCATCCCCTCTACTTCTCACTTACAGAGTTTTCTTGATGAGTTTACATGACCTTTTAGTGAAATGTGACTTCTGGTAGCTTCTTGAAGAAGGATCCAAAGATAAATTTTGAGTTTTTTATGTTTGAAAATAGTACTCTTTAGACTTCACATATAATTGATACCTGAGTATAAAATTCTGGAATGAAAGTCATTTGTTTCAGAATTTTGAGGATATTGCTCCATTAAAGATTTTCAGTATAGCTGTTGAGAAGTTGATGCCTTTCTCATTTTAAAGTTTGTACATAACCTGTTTTGTGCCACCATATCCCCTAATCTTGACCCCAAGTTCCTCTGTGTTTTAAATTTTTCTCAGATTTCTCTCAGAGTTGATGTTTTTTCATCCACATTGGGCCTTCTACTGGAGACCTCATGGCCTTCAGCTCTGGAAAATATTTTTTAAACCTTTTTTTTCTTACCATTTTCTTCTTGATTCTCTTTTCCTCAACTTTCTGGCCTGTTTATTGTATGAACTTTGGACCAGTTCTCCTGATTTCACTGACACCTGTCCAATTCCTATTCTCCAAGACACTGTAGCCTTCCAATTCCTGAGAATTTCTAAAGTTCTTTTTCATGAATCAGCTTGCTTATTGGCTCCCATCACCTTGTAAGCATTTAGATTTCAGTTTTTCTAGTGTGCAAAGCCATTCAACACTTTTCCATATGTCGTAGAACTTCCAAAATGTTGCTGACATTTCTTTGGCTTCTCCACTCAAGCTCTGTCTTGTCCTTTTTGGATTATGTGCTTTACTATCATTTTAGTAGTAGCAGGAGGGAGTGGAAGCACACAGTCTTTCCTTTTTACTATCATTTTGAATTATGTTTTCCCAGTAGTTCTTAAAAGACATGGTATCTCTTTATGTATGAGATAACATAGTATTTATATTATACACACACTCACACGTACATATACACATGTCTCTAAGACCATCTCCTCCTTCCAGTCAAATTCAGTGGTTTTTCCTCTCTCTCTGCACGGATGGTCTTTCCCCCACTGTGATGTTCACCATATGGCTCTCTTCTTTTTCTCTCAGTTACATCATCTACATTCTTGGACTTTCTGTGAAGGAATATCTAAACTAGGGCTCCTAAGTATCAGACCCATAGAATAATCTCTGTTATGGACTGAAACATCAGGGATGTGTGCCTACAAAGGAAATACAATGTGAGTCACAGTGAGAAGGTAGCTATCTACAAGCCAAGGAGAGAGGCCTCAGAAGGAGCCAGTCTTGCCAACATCTTGATCTTGGACTCCCAGCCTCCAGAGCTATGATAAAACAAATTTCTCTTGTTTATATCACCTACTCCATGGTATTTTGTTATACCACAGCCTTAATAAACTAATACAATCCCTATATTAAAATTTTAAGTATGCGAATATGGAAAGATCCTTCAAGGGATGGGATACCGAGAAGATTAAGAATCTTTGCATTAAGGAAGTGGTTTTTAAATTGTTATCCTTGGGTCAGGATCATGTAACCCTTATGGAGTTGATCCCTGGAATCCACATTTACAGCAAGCTTTCTAGATGATTCTTATGTACACAAAATCTCCTAATGATTTTCCTCAGCTGTTGTTTCCCATGTGGAACTAAGACCAAGAGATATCAGCTTCCCACATTAATGTGATTCCCCTTTTAGAGTAGAGGAAATTGAATCACCTACTTATTCTCCTTTATTGTTTTGGCCTAATTGTATCCTTAGCGATGTAATGCTGGAAAGACCGGGGAAATACCTGTGAAGACTCTATAAGGGACAAGGAGAGTGGTAGGATTTCATGAACTGCATCTTAGGGAGCTAAATAGAATCGTATGTGGCCATTGAAACTTTAGGGTGCCATCTTGCACAGATGTCAAGGAAAGTAGCTACACAACTTATTAAATTCAGTAACTTTGCTGCATTCAAGGGTAAATCCTCTTTTTGTGGGGCCTGAAGTATATGCAGTTTAGTGACCTCTTCAAGAAATATACTTATTCAAACATAAATTTCAAAATTGGGTGACAGAGTACCAACAGGGAGCCCTGAGGCTTAAGCTTTATTGGCTCTGAGGTAACTTCACCTCACCTGCATTTGTTGTTTTATACTTTTCCTTCCTGGACTTTTTGTTTGTTTTCAGTAACAGCAGAAATAAAGCTGGGTCTACTTCATTCACCTTCTGTTGAAAGGAATGGACTTGAGGATGAAGGTGCCTCAGTGCTTGCCAGGCTCTGAAGATGCTGTGTCTGCCTCTGGGCAAGGCTTTCCTACCATCGTTTCTGGACCTTGCTTCCTTGATTTTTTACCTGTTACTATATTTTTAATCTTTCCTGCTTTGCTGTATCTATCTCTGGGTTTCTCAGCGTCAGTACTGTTGACATTATGAGTAGGTCTAAGTTGGGGAAGGGGGTGTCCTGTGCATTGTAGACTAGTTAGCTGTCCCTGGCTTCTATGTAGTTGTCAGCAGAACACATCCCCACAATCATGACAATAGAAGTCTCCGGATGTTAACCAGATACCGCTTGGGAGGCAGAATTGCTGAGGTCAAACCATGAACTCTAGCCCATCATCCTATGAGCAAGATCCAGACGCCACCATAGAAAAATCTCCCCTTAAGTATATATCCATGTGATTCCCAACTCCCTCGTTTTTCCCTTGCGATCAGGTACCTTGAGAGTAGCCAAAGTCCATTTTCTCTATTTTTTCACATTGTATTTATTACTTAGCTTTTAATATCTTTTGAAATGTAATATTTGATACACAAAAGAATATAAGTAAACATGTTAGAAAGCATAATAATGAAATCAACACCGGTGAACCCCCCCCAACTCAAGAATGAGAATATCACCAATCCCACTGTAGATGCAAGTACCTGTCTTTCCCTCCTCATGCCTCCTGCTTCATACAAGTGGTTACTACCCTGTATTTTATGTCAGTTTTTTGTTTTTATTTGAAAACTTATTATAGTAAATGTTTTCCTGTATGGTATATTATTTAGAGTTACTTGTTTTGGGCTATGTAAAATGATATACAATAGTATATTGCACTCTCCTGGAATTATTTTTGTTGTTGTTTTTATTCAATATTATTTCTTAGAGTCAGTCATCTTCCTTATTGTTATAGTCCCTTTGTTGTAGAAATAGAATAGTGAATGAGGACCACAAGTTAGATTTCTAGGTTCAAATCCTGGCTCTGAATATATAACACTTGGCAAATTCTTTAACCCCTCTACGCCTCTGTTGTCCTCATTTGTAACAGGAAATGTTAGTCTTCTCTGAGGACAAAACTGAGTTAATGTAAGTAAGGGACCAAGAAGTATGCTTTGCACACATTAGAAGCTACGTATAAGCTTACTAGTCACTTCGACCGGTATGTAATACATTCCATCATATGAATATAGCACAATTTACCCATTACCTGTCAAAGGACAATTGGATGGTATCCAGGATTTTGCTTTACTGATGTTTCTATGATTACTATAGTAACTATCTCCTAATACACATTCCTGAAGGAATGCCTCCAGAGCATATATTTTGGATATTGCTGGTTATAGGTTAATTGTTGTCAATGCTCACCTGTGTAAGATAATGCCTAATACTTCTCCAAAGTAGAAAGTAGTTATACAAAGTCCCATTCCCTCCAGCAGTGTCTGAGTTCCTGGCGATCCACACACCCTTCAAACCTTCTTCCATTGGTCTCTTTCATCCACATATTTTTCAGCAGTCTTCCCTTGATTCATTTGTTTATTCCCACCCCATACCTCACTGTCTTGGCAACTACAATAGCATTTTTATTTATTTTTAATTTTACTTATTTTGATTATAGTTTTCATAACCCAATTTTTATTTCAAAAGCAGGACATACACACTGTAAAAGATTAGACAATGCCAACTAGAAAAATACCATACTATAATAGCAGATAGTGACAAGTGCTATGGAAAAAAATAAATCTGGTTAGGGAGGCAAGAGTAAAGGGGTTGCTGTATTGGATAGGGTGGTCAGGAAAATATTTCTGAGGAAGTGGTACTTGATAAGCCGCCTACACAGAATTCCCACTAGCCGTATTTCAAGGCTCAATAGCCGGTTGTGGGTAGTGGCTCACATAGTGGACTGTGGAGGGCTAGAGAAGCCGCATCACAGTGTGTGGCTGAGGTTGATTCCAAGGGCAGATCATTGAAAGATCAGAGGATAGGACACCCATTGGCTAGGGTGATAGCTGATGATTCATCCTTATGAAGAGAAAGATAGTAATCTAGGTGAAAAAAATCTTTCCATTGATGAGCATGTGACAAAGGATGATGGTGGATGACTCCGAAGAGATATAGCAGGTGGTATGGTTGTGATCACATGAGCTTCAGAGCAGCAAGGGTTTTACATTTACTATTTTGTTTTAAATTTGTATGGGGTAGATGAATTTAGAGTGAAAATTACGAATGGGCAAGAAGGATCACTTAAAATATCCTTCTTAACATGTGAGTTTAGAATAAAAAGTCACCACCATTAGAGATGGTTCGTAGAGAAACAAAAGTTTCAGGGGACAAGCTGGTTTTAATTGGAACGCTGTAAAACGAGGTGGCAGTTACAGAGCAGGCATTTGAGATGATTTAATGGAAGTGATTGAAAGGTTCAGAAAGGTGGAGACAGACTGGGAGCTGCACAGAGTTTTATGAGGATATGAGTCCAGCTATTGATTGGTGATCTCTTGGGGTGAGAGAGTGTCCATGCTTCCCGTGGGGCCTACAGGCGCTGTGTAGGGATGTGTCACAATGGATTAGCCCTGATGATCTCTTCAGGGAGAGATCTTAATTTTTAACTTTAGTGGAAAATAGAAACCATCAAACAGGTGGATCCTCTCTCTCTGATCACCAAGGCTACTATTTCTGTGTGCCTTTTCTACCTCCTTCCTTGTTATGGGGTGGGCGGGAGGTGTTCTTTCTCCTTTCACAAAGTGCCATTCCTGTTACCCGTGCTCCGTATTCCACCCGCTTGACTTTTTTAAGGATTGGTTATCTTTTGTCTTTGCTATATTATCATTTTCTCTTTCTATAAAATCAGCAACAAATATAGTTTTGTATAGAGGTTCTTAAACTTTTTTGTGTGTCACGGATCTGTTTGGCAGTCTGGTGAAGTCTGTGAACCCTTAAATGCATTAAATCATTATGTAGGGTTACTAAATAAAATACTGAAAAAAGTCATAAAATTATAAATATATTTAAATAAAGCTATCACACTGCAAGAATAATAATTCATAGTATGAAAACATGTAACTTCTTAATTAATATATTAAATAATGAGACCTAGCAACTGCTCTTTTTAGTACTCTAATTTCAAAGTAATGATGAATGTTAATAATGTTTTAAGATACCTGTAACAACTCTAAAGCAATATTAAAATATCTATTATTTCTTGGGGCTCCTGGGTGGCTTACTTGGTTAAGTGTCCAACTCTTGGTTTCAGCTCAGGTCACGATCTCAGAGTCATTAGACTGAGCCCTGACACGGGCTCTGTGCCCAACGGGGAGTCTGCTTGAGATTCACTCTCTCTGCCCCTCCTCCCACACATGGTCTCTCTCTCTATCTAAAATAAATAAATCTTTAAAAGAAAAAATAAAATATCAGATATTTCTCTTGGTTATTAAGCCACAGATATTATACTACTGTGATTTATTTCTTGGATTTATATGATAGAGGTGCTAAATTTTAGTTGGAGATTATGCAAGTAAATAATGATGTGATTTTTTTTTTTCAATCGAAGCTGGTACATTTCCTGAATTCTTTTTTCAGGCCATAGTTAACAACTCTTGCTCCATAATTTTCATCTTATAAAACATTTTTAAAAATTTGAGTAGAAAGAAACAGAAAGTTCTCATTTTTGCAAAGTTATGGATCCTTGTGTTCTACTCTCATCTACCTTTTTAGTCTCATCTCCAGTTGTCTACACCAACACATTGCTAACAGATCACTTGTATTGTCACTTTTTTTCAGCTTTATTGAGATATAATGACACATGATATTGTGTTAGTTTAAGGTGTACAACATGTTTATTTGATAAATTTATGTGGTGTAAAATAATTGCCACCATGGCATTAGCTACCCTATCCATCATGTCACGTAGTTATCATTTCTTTTTTGTAGTGAGAACATTTAAGATTTACTGTCTTAACTACTTAATTTTTAGTATATAATACAATATTAATCATCATCATCATGCTGTACATTAGGTCCCCAGAACTTATTTGTCTTATAACTGGGAGTTTGTACCCTTTGATTAACATCGTCCCATCTCCATCCTCCCATCCCCCTTTCTGGCAACCACTATTCTACTTTCTGTTTCTATGAATTTGACTTTTGTAGATTCTGACTTTTGTAGATTATACATATAAGTGATACCACACAGTATTTGTCTTTCTCTGTCTGATTTCACTTAGCATAATGCTCTCAGGGTCCATCCATGTTGTTGCAAATGACAAGATTTCCTTTTATCTCATGGCTGAATAATATTCCACTGTATATGTCTAGACCACATATTCTTTATCCATCCATTGACAGACACTTAAGTTGGTTTTATTTCTTGGCTCTTGTGAATAATGCTACATGAGAATGCAGGTAACTCTTTGATATTCTCTTCGGATTTCCTTTGGATATACAATTAGAAGTAGAGTTGCTGGATCATATGGTCATTCTGGTTTTAAGTTTTTGAGGAATTTCCATGCCGTTTTCCATAGTGGCTATACCAGTTGACATTTCCACCAGCACTGCAAAAGAGTTTCCTTTTCTCCACATTTTCACCAACACTTACTTTTTGATTTTTTGATAATAACTATTTTAACAGTTGTGAGATGGTATCTCATTGTGGTATAATGATGATTAGTGATGTTGAGCACCTCTGTTTTCTCTTTACTATCTCCTTACTGTTACACATTCTCCTTCCCTGGACTAGCCTTCAAAAATGCCCACTTTTTTTTTTTAAAGCTACTTCCTTTCTCTTCTAAACTAGATTTGGAGAAGGTTCCCCCAGTCCTTTCTTAATCATTGGTCTGATTTTGATTCTCGTATTAAAATTGGCTGTTTACTTGCCAGTCTACTTTATAAGATAGCTCCTTTAGAATAGGTACTGTGTTATATTCATGTGTGAAGTTGCAGGCACTCAAAGCACATGGACAATAAAAGAGTGAAACTGTGTCTGTTGTGAATCCTGACATCAATAAATATGTCATCTTCATTGCTCTCTTGCAGTTCCCATTGTACTTATTGCCTGAAACACTTTGAAACTAATTATTCTCTAATTTCTTTTAGGTTAATTTTGTCTGCCTTCTGCCCCCACCCCTACCCCCACCAACCACCTACCCATTTCCCCACTGGCAAACAAGGTAGGCTTCTGTTTTACAGTGTGGCAGTAGTTTTTACTCTGTCGGCACATTAATAACACCTATGGACCTTGTAAATAATATCTATGCTGTGATGACTCCCCCCACCAACCCCCATGACTGAAGTGGTGATTATAATGTGCATCCAGGATTGTGAAATACTGAAGCATTATATGTCCCTGTTAGCCTTAGGAAATACTGGTCCTATATGTGATGCCAAATAAATAATTGTTTTATGTATAATAATCCAAACTTTTATGAGTATACACACATGTAAGACTGTAATTTTGAAATAGATAAGAACTTACATTTAACAGACTTAGTGCATTATATTAGTCTTTTTAAATACTGGTTCTGCTTTATGAATTATTTCGTTCATAGCTTTTCCCAGACTATGTAATAATAGTCTTTTACACTGAAATTCTGCTCTCTTGTATCTGTATTACATTCATAAAAGACCTTGACTCACGCTCAGAAAAGTCAATCCAGTGTTAAATCCTACTATTTGCTGTGAAAATTTCAGTTTCATAATTCCATTTGTTTTATCTCATGTTTTTATTTTATTTTATGAGACACTTAAACCTGCCACAAGAGGGTAGCTTGCTGTCTTCAAAGATCTCTAAAATCCACAGATAATATGAGACTTCTTTGATTAAACTTTGATTTCATCTGGAACTTGCTGAGAATTTTTTTAAAAACATTTTTTTTTTTATCTTTCTCTAAAGCCTTTGGTATAAAAAAGATTTGGACTAAATTAGAGGAAACTGTTATTTGAATGAAAAAAAATTAAGACATCTTGAGATTTTCTGATCATAATATGACAAGATCAGGACATTAGTATGAATAGAAAATGTGGAAAGGTAAGGACAAAACATCCTGGCAGACATTTTTCACCTGAATTCCTGCAGATGCAGCCTGGATCTGTATCTCACTTTTAAAAAGCATTTGTTTGTGATAAAATCCCATAGTCTCTAAATGGGATAGGGCTCTAACCATGGAAATTCGGGGTTATTCATATTTAAATTGGCTTTTGCTTTCATCTTTTAAAATATTCCTCATTAAATTTTCTCTTACTTACTACTTAATTTTAAAATTATAATTCTGTATTGAGGAAGCACTTCCAATCTAGATAATTTGAAAAGGAATGTATATATTTCTCTTCACACCTTCCACCCCAATCCGTTTATACCTCTTGTAAAGGCAAGATGTAGCCAGAAGAGATAATGACAGTTTATTGTGTTATTATTAAATTCTCAGGTTAGCAGCTTCACACTCAACAGAATTAAATTTTATTTTTAAGTGATACATAGTTTTTTGAACTTTAATCACTGGTATAATTTAATTGGACTTTAGGAGGATTTAAAAAGATACATGGGAAATTAATGAGGTTAAGTTTTTTTTAACAATTCATAGAAAATTCTGTATATGTTAGATATATCAAAAATATGCTCAAGAAAGGGGAAAAAAAGAAATACCTACAAAACATGCTGATATTTTCTTAGCATTTAAAAGGCAACACAGTATTTACACAATTATTAGTAATTCAGTCTTTTAAAACAGGATTAAAGAAAACTTTTCATGTGACTTTAAAACATTTTAATAATGTATTTCCTTTCAAAATGATGAGTAATGATATATTCATTAGTAAACTAAAACTAGTATAATCAAAAATAAAAATCCGTCTTGATATTACATAAGCTAAATTTTTTCATATACCATCTAAGAATTATTGAAAACATTTTTGTACTTTTTTTATATTCCATGTGAAAAATTTATTTCTTTATTTGCATTTATCACATTTATTTACATTTACCACTAAGGAAGTGTTAGATATGATATATATCTATCTTTACTGGTTGTGTTTGTGTTTCTTTACTGGTTGAAAGTGTGGCCTTATTTTTTCTGATCAGTGTGTTATTTCTAGAATGAGGTTCAGCTGACCACAGTTAATTTTTTTTGAAACTTAATAAAAATAGCCAACATATTAATTTAACTTTTTACTTCATTTTAACTGTCTTAATTCATAGATATTATAATACTTTTTGAAAAGTAGCAGAATGTAACGACAAAGAACCCAGAATACATAGCGAGACTGCGTGGACTCCCATATCTTGTCTGCCACTTACGAGATGAGTGATCTTGGGCAACTTATTCCCCATCCCTATTTCTCAGTTGTGTTATCTGTGAGAGGTGACCGTAGTACTTGTCTCACAGCTTTTGTGAGAGGATTCATTGAGTTATTAAATGCCTAGAACAGTCCCTAGAATGTAGTAAGTTCTGTCTACACATTTGCTGCCATGATTACTGTCTGAACTAGACATCAAATCAGCACACAATTATAATGTCTTGCCATATCTAAGTAAGGTAAAAGAGTCCGACGTATTTTGAGGGCTATTGAGGTACATTTTAGAAACCTACATGGAGATATGAAGAATGAAGAAATGAACAAAACAGTCTGTACCCTAAAGTATGTATAATATAATGGAGAAGATACATACATACACATTTGCCATATACAGTGCCATTTATATAAAACTGTGATGTCTAAAATGCTAAGAAAGTTTATGAAAGCTGGTGAGTGGGGGTTCCTGGAGGAGATATAATTTGAATTGGACTTTTAATGATACTTGGAATTTCAATTTGTAACAGATTGGTGGTGGGAACAGAGTGAGTAGAGGAAGGAACAGAAATTTTAGAGCAGTTTAAAATAATGACTAATATCCGAAGTAGATGGGTAAAGTGGGGGGATGTGAGTGGTGAGAACAGGGTACAAAGTGAGAGTTAAGGATGGAAATGTGGTTGGGACTAGATAATGGAGAATATTGGCTGCCGTGCTGTTGAAACAGTCGAGGCAACGCATGAGCCAGTAGGAGATTCTGGATCTGTGCATAACATTACTAGAATTGTAGTTATAGCATGTTTCCTTCAGCAGTAGTGTGTTGGATAAATGAAAGGAAGAGGAAAATGAAGCCGTGAAGCCAGTAAGTAGTAGGTAGAATTGAAAACCAGGTCTATCTGTCTGAGAAGCCTATGTTCTTTCCGCTGTGTCACCACACTGAGAAGTAGGTGACTGCTTTGGTGTGAACTTCACGTCTCCCAGCTGGTCTTCACTCTCTCATTAGCCCTGCCTTTTGTGATGTGGTGTTCTTTCCCCTTGGTTCTTATTCCTTTAGCATGACTGCATTTTACCTTAGTAATGGTGAAGAACTAGTGGAATAGTTGTTGGTGACAGGAATGGAGAAGAACTGACTAGTTTAAGAAGGAACTGTTCCCCACTTGTTTACTTAGAGCAAAGATGGAGAGCCCCACTGACTCCAGTGTTCAACCATGGTAAGAGATTAGGTTGGCCGTGTTCTGTCTTTATAGTGCCTTGCCATCTGTGCTTTGTGAGGGCTACTGAAATTTCCTGGAAAACAAGTCAAAAATTTTCTCTGGAAAATAAATAGCAATACTAGTTAAGGTCTAAAATATTCTTTTTCCATTTCCCAAAGAAATCAAAAGTAGATACATTTATTTAAGTCCCATATTTTATGGGACTTCATAGACTGTCCCATATTAGTAATAAACTTTGAATTTAACAGTCATCCATAGTTTTTCTCTAAGCTTCTAAATTTCAGGCTTTTTTTCCTAAAATTTTTCTCACCACTATTATTTTAAGCTAACATTACACTAGCTAATTTGGATATTTGTACATGCAGTTTTTTTAGACACTTCTCTTTTTGAACATATTTGTATTTTTCCCATCAAAAGTAAAAGAAATTCTTGTATTTTAGAATTTAATATTTTTTACTGAGTAGAAAAAGGCATTAAAATATAATTTGCATAAAAATAGCAGATGGTATTTCACATTAACATTAGCAGTTGAGTAAATTTCATCCATTAAAAAGGGCATGCATCAGGCCAATAATGTTCTTGTAGTAGTAATATTGTCCTAGTTCAAATGCTTTGGCATGTAAGCATTTCAAATACAAATCTTGTTTATAGTTCAAAAGATTATAATTCTGGCATAGAAACTACTTGAATAACGACAGTCATTATAATTAACTGTAAAAGCGTAAACACTAAAAATGATAATATGTCAGGTTAAAGACTACCATTTATTAACCATTAGGACTCTTTTAATGTGTTATACTCAAAATATATTTTCTTTTCATGATATTTATGGGACAAATAATTTAAATATACATTGATGGACACAGGTACTGTGTGTAGATGTGAAATGTAGAAAGAACTTAAATATAAATAAACATTTTTACTAGAATAATAGAATTAGAGAATATATTAGGTGAAATTATAATAGTGTCTAAGATAGTTAAATATATTCCATGAAGAGAGATTTACAGGATCTATTTATTTATAAATGGAAATCTTTTTTTAGACAGTTAAATTATTCCTTCTTCATGGATTTGTTTTTGCTTCCCTAAATCTCTGAGTGTCATAACATCTTGTAACAGTAAGTTGTTAAATCCTTAATTGTAGCATAATTATGAGACTCAATAGGAGTCCAGAAAAAATGGCTTTGTAATTTAATTTTTATTTTTTTTTCTCCTTTGAGATATGCAAGAATAGTAAATTGCCCGTAAATGTGCATTGGAACAATTAAATTGTATTGTAGGAGTATTGTGATGAAATGATGTGTATTTAACCTTTTGCTTTTTATACCTTTTTGGAACAGAAAATTTGGAAATATCATTACACCCTGTTGTTTAACTGCCTTTAAAAAAATGTTTTATACAGAACAAATAGCTTAATTTGATGGGTTTTTGTTGTTGCTAAACCCTGGAGCGGAACCAAAATACATCCTGACTTCCACAACAAATGGAAGAAAATAATTTCCCTTGCTATCTTGGCAGGATAGTTGTACATGGTCTTTAAAATAACTCCATATTCACGAGGTCTTACTCTCTCATCTCTTTTCACATGAACAAACATTTGAATGCCATCCCAAGCTCGTTAAGCGTTGTTAAAAAAACAAAACTAAAACAACAACAAAACTTGAATAATGACATTGTTCTTTGGGGAGCTCCTGTGTATTGGACTTTAGAGTAGTAAGTTTTCATAATTTAATCTTCTGCATCTCTGCCATCCTCTCAAAGTGATCTTGTTAAGAGCCTTTTCTCTGTCTTCAGAAATCCCACCAGTCTTTCAAAGCCTAGATTTTTGTTAACATTCTACAGGATTTCCTCCCTCATTAAACTGAAAATTGTTACTTGTCTCGTTCCTTTGCCACTATTTACAGCATATTCATGTCAGTGAAGCTCCTCTCTCAAATTTTACTATGGATAGACTTTACAGCGAATGTGATAAGGTGTATTGATTGATACAAGTCAATCAATAGACATTGAATGAGCAGTAACCACATTAAAGGCGTTGTGCCCCGTTGGGATTGTGCATTGCTAGGGATACAGAAATAAGACATTGCCTTGCTCTAACTTACAGATTAATATGAGAGCTACAGTTAAGTACATAAATCATAATATAATCCTAAGTAGGGAAAGTAAAAAGAACAATACAGAGGATCAAAGGGGGTAGAAATATTTAAAAACATACCAAGAAAGGTCTTGTTGTGAAACAATTTTATAAGATGTGCCTGAGGGAATGACTTTTTCTTTCCAAGAGCAACTGACATGATTACATTTGCTGCTAAAAACAATAGAGATTCTGACAGTCCTTAGAAAAGCCATTTATCGTATTCACTATCACAAAATGTATTATCTTTTTTTGGTGTCAAAACTGTAAAGGGTCTGAGATTTTACCTCACTTGCAAGATAGCAAGTTAGCAGGTCACCATTTCCTAGATGTTGCCAGAAGACATAAGACTCATGGGTCAGAGAGAAAGGACTCTATTAGCCACAGCATAGCATAGAGCATGGCCATGATGTTTCCAGCAATTGCTTTGCCCTCATAAGTCCCACAGGGTGTGGCGCATAGCATCCCAGGTGGATGCTGCACACACAGTGAATGTGTCTTATGTCTGATGAACCTCAAGCTTAGCAAATAGGAAATCTCCGAAGGGGCGTGTTAGCAAACCTGTTCAAACCTTTGTCTAGAGGGAAGCATTCACTTTATTATCCTGGTCAGGAAACTAGTCTTTCGTTTTCCCTGGAGGAAAGTTCTATCTCTACTTTTAAGCCTGTTTGAAAAGATAATGGGGAACAGAAGCTGTCCGAAGATGTGTAGAAATTCTGTAAAGAATTGCCCCCTAAACAATGTATTCATATAGTCCTAGAAATAATCGTTATGAAGCAGTCATTTAGGGGAATACAGGATATAGTATGTTGAGGTGGTTTTACTGGTCTGAATACTATTTCAGTGTTGAAAAGCTGAAATTAGTATATTTTTCTAAAGAATTGGTTGAGTTTTACATTGAAATTGTGAAAACACGGTTTAAAGACGTCATCATTTTACATAATGAAAAATGAATAAGGGATGCTAATATCTTAAGAAGAGGAAGAGCCCTGTATCTCCTAAATTGTGTTAAGAATATAAAGCAAGATTCAGAATTACAAGTGAGGTATTCTCTGATTTATCAATGCTAATTACTGAATTAGTCATGAAAATCTTTGCAATGATAGATGATCCTAAAATAAAATTGTATTTATATTTACTTGTGTATATATAATATATGCTATCTATATACAGTCCATATACATGTGTATACATATGCACATGTTCTAGCACATCCTTTTGGATAATTTATGCATCCACAGTGAAATCATAATTCCAAAACCAAATTGAATCTCAAGTGAAAATGGGTCTTAGAAATCATCTGAAAAAAATCTCACCCCAGGTGCCAAAATTTTTTTCCAAAATAATGGATCAGTAAAGTTTATAAATTCCACATCCTCATTTCTAGGATGCTTACCCTCGCATGGTATTAGTGACTCTGCTGAAGTGGATGCAGGGCTGCATCTGAACCTGACATTGATGTGATACGTGCTGTCTTTCCTGAATCCCATCTGATCCACTGCTGGATTCCCTGCTGCCATCATGAACATTGATTCTAGGATTGTATGTGTGTGCTTTTGCCTTTTTAGTTGGTTCTTTTACATTCTTACATTTTTCCTTTGTCTTTTTTTATGTGTTGCAACCTAAATGGAACCGCATGATTTTTTTTAAGTTTATATACTGCACTGTGAACACCTGATGTTGAATATTGTTAGAAACTTTTGGGGGCCCATTACACTAATAAGAATATCAAAGTAATATTTTATACCTGTAATTGAAATCATGGAGTGCTTACGTAACTATGATAATACATGTAATTATGTAAAAATCATCATAATAAAATTGTAATAAAATGTCTTTGATACAACTTTTACAAATTCCCAATATTATTCATGTATCACGGACTGGATTTGGCTACATAATGTGTGTTAAGTGATAAGCCTCTTTCACTTCTCGCGTATAAATACCTAACATGTTATTTTATGGAGCACAACTTAAAAAGTTTAAATCGTGACCATATTTGGTATTCAACCATATATATATCTGTGTGTATATATATGTATGTGTGTGTGTATATATATGTGTATATATGTGTGTGTGTGTATATATATATGTATATATATATATATACACACACATCAGTTTTCAAAAACTATAATGACTGCAGGGGTCAGTCAGGCAAAAGAAGTCTGAAGCAAATCAGAGAGTGCCTGGCTCATTTAGAGAAACTGGAAATTTTAATTTTTATGCAAAATTTCTCATTTATAAATGTTGGCCACTAATTAAAAAGATAAAGAGCGTGCTCACTAAATTAAAAAATAGCTCCTTATCAGCAATATCTAATATTTAGTTTGATACCCAGAATTGTTTCTCTGGCTAACAGAGCACAGAATGGGATGGTGGTAGGTGGAAGGAAGGGAGATCAAGGAGAGATAATAGGGCCTTGAGGGGATAGATTTCCATAGATAGGAAAAGAGTCTGGCTAACTGACACAGGCCTAAACAATAGTCTAATGACAGTAAGCACTGACCATGGGTAGTAGGAGGCTATACCTGAACCCTTCCCCTGGGGACTCTTAAGTATCCTGAGGAGGAAAAGTTTAGTTGTAGTAATACTAATCCCTCGAGAGGCCCAGGCTACTCTGCTGGGAAGTTCCTACTCCTTCACCCAAATGTTAACTTGAGAACAGGAGGTGATTGCCTAAAAAAGAAGAAAACCAAAGAAATATTAATGTAGCCTGGCTCAAAGTGTCATGGAGGTAGGAGAGAAAGAGAAGACATCTTAGGAGTTCTGAACCCCAGTGCATATGGATCTAAAGTGAAAGCCTTTGAAAGCAATGAAGAAAAAGTTTCAGGGTATTCTGGTCAGAGCCAGTATCCCTCCAAGCAGAATCTATTGTCACCCAACCAGCAGGAAACCATGAAGATGACACAATAGCCTGAGATGATGCTCCCCAGAATTCTGAGAGACACACAGGAAAGGGAGCCAATTGAGCTTTTCGGCCTGGTGGGAGAGGGTAATTGATCCATCAGATGCGGGGATAAACTATTAATGAGAAGGTGTAAGGCCTTGGGACAACTTACCACTAGCTACACTTACTCAAATGGATCACATTCCTTGGTTCCCATCCATAGATGTACCACGTTGTGGGGCCGGACAGATAAATGTACATTTTCTATAAAGTTATGGTAAAGGTTAAATTAAGAATTGAATCTGAGGTGCTTAGTACAAAAATTAGGAAGTTCACAGGGGCACCTGGGTGGCTCAGTCATTAAGCGTCTGCCTTCAGCTCAGGGCATGATCCCGGCGTTCCGGGATCGAGCCCCGCGTCAGGCTCCTCTGCTGGTAGCCTGCTTCTTCCTCTCCCACTCCCTCTGCTTGTGTTCCCTCTCTCTCTGGCTGTCTCTCTCTCTGTCAAATAAATAAATAAAATCTTAAAAAAAAATTAGGAAGTTCATAATGCAAGTGTCAGTGAAGATACAGGGATATCGCTGGTAGAGTATGAACAGGCGGCCATTCTGTAGAGCACTCTGGCACTGTGTTAACAGAATAAATACATGCTTACCCTAAAACCCTGTAATTCTACTCTTGGGTTATGTATACAAACCCCACTCCATTGGTTACACATACCAACGCTCTTTTACTAATCTCGGACATGTATAGAGATGGACCATGTTTGATGTGGTGGAGATCTGGAGGCAGTCTGGGTGTCCCTCCAAAATACAGGAGTCCTACATCCTTTAATCGCTCACTTAGCCAACATTACCAAGTCCCCACACACCAAACTTGGCTAAGTGGTAAAAATGCAAAGGGAATGCAGGGAGGTGCCTGACTTGGAGGGATAGACAGGACCAGGGGAAAGACTGGACGGCAGAGGTCATGGCAGGTTAAGGACAGAGCAGGGCTGCTGGAAGGTGGGCAGCCTCTGAAGGGCTGAGTCTTGAGGGAGCCTTCAGAAAGATTTTTTTAAAAACTAAGTTGAGCATGAAATAAAAGTTCAAATGTGTGTCTTCATTAGGCAAATGATAGAAAGAAGATAAAGTCTTGATTTATCTTCTCAGGAAATGGAACAAAATGAAAGCATATTAGGATCACAGAAAAAATGAAATGGTTTTTCAGTGTGGTTTACATTTGCATAATAGTGCTTTATCTTTTATTTCAGATACACTGGCCTAGTACAGCACTAAAAATAGAAGAATGCATAATGAAAGGAAAAGATGCAGTAAGTATTACTCATTGTAAATTAAACACATCATCAGCTATATCCCTGGTCAGTCACAAGGGACTGACTCCCTAACCTTTTATTTGCTTCTAAAAGGCGTATATCCAATTCATTCAGGAAGAAAAGAATATATGTACACATATCCATACAGACACATACATTGTATAGAGATCATTATAAGTTGATTTCAGTTCAACTCAGATTTATGAATTTCTTATACTAATGCTTATTTCCTCCATATTTAGGAAAAAAAATAATTTCAGGTAAATTTTTAATTAAAGGGAAAGCTAAGTATATTCTTTGTGAGATTGCATTTTTCTTTGATTAGTGAATTAGAACCAAATGAAAAACAAAAGGAGAAAAAAAAAAGGAGAAAGCAAAGGCATTAAGCATGCTTTACCTATCCCACAATGTGTTTAGGGTCTTTCCTTCTGGAAGAATCCATCTTTGGTCTCTCCATGACTTCCCCGCAGTGTGTGAGGTTGTGCAGGAGCTGCTCTGACCCAGTTCCGAGCCCACTGAAACATGCATGAAAGGACTTTCATGTGCTAGGAGTTGCTGTCTGATGACACAAAACACATCTTTGGAGGAAGGCATGCACATCTCCTTTTGAAAGTTAACTCATCCTTTTTTTTCTCTCTCTCTCTTTTTTTAGCGAGGAAAAAAATTCCATGTAAAAGGCTAACACACGTTACACCAAGTCCCGAGTTTCTGTAGCGACTAGGTCAGAGCCAAGGAGTGAGTCTAGACATTCTTGCTGCCTTAGTCCACAGCACGATGATGACTAATCTAACACACTCTTAGGCTATGTCAACTTAAGCCCAACAGAGCCAAAATGTAGTCTAATTCACTCATTCTAGGTGTGACAGTGTTTCATGAGATGAAAAGCAGGTGCTTATGGTGATAGGAGGATAGAATACTTTCCCCATGCCTCAATGATCACATTTTTCCAATGATAGGGGTCACCCTCAAAATAAAATGCTACATGAGTGAGAAGTTGAAGAAAATGTATCAGCGTGCTCTGGATAATCAGGTTACTAGTACATTCCTCATTCTGAACAAGGGAATGCTAGAATCTGAACTACTTCTGGTAAGATGATTGTGGTAGCTTTTTCATCAACTTGTGAGAGATTTTCAAAGTCATAATCTGTCCTTATAAAACATTACATTTACTGACTAGAGCATGTGTTGATATCAGGGTAATATTTAGCATTAAAAGAGTTTAGTATTTTGTAATTTATTTTAAATGAAACAGCAATACCTAATTTACCAGAAAGGTGTTTGCTGGAATTAATTTACACAAGTTGGTTTGAGCAATTTTAAACGTTTTTCATTCAGGGTATTGATCATAAAACTCACCTAGTGATTTATGTAGTAAGATTTGTTAAGCATATAATACCTATTTGGTACTGTGTTTAATTAACCAAGAAATATGAAGAAATGAGCGCCTGGGTGGCGCAGTCGTTAAGCGTCTGCCTTCAGCTCAGGGCGTGATCCCAGCGTTATGGGATCGAGTCCCACATCAGGCTCCTCCGCTAGGAGCCTGCTTCTTCCTCTCCCACTCCCCCTGCTTGTGTTCCCTCTCTCGCTGGCAGTCTCTCTCTGTCAAATAAATAAACAAAATCTTAAAAAAAAAAAATATGAAGAAGTGTAAAATAAATACTCTGTCCTAAAAAACTTCTAGTTGAATCCCAATATAGACAATCTAGAGCTCCTCAGCCAAATGTGGCCTGCCATCTATTTTTGTAAATAAAGTTTCATTGGATGCCAGCTGCACACATTCATTTTTGGATTATCTATGACTGCTTTCATGTCATATTTACAGAGGTAAGTTGTTGAAACAGAGACCAGTTGGCCATTCGAACTAAATCTAATACTCCCTGGTCCTTCATAAAAAAAAGAAGTTTGCTGATTCCTGCACAGCAGTCTTACAGTAAAGGTGGGAATAAGTACAGGTGTAACATGTTATTTCTCTTGATTAGCTTTCTATGTATTTATTTGAAAATTCTCTATGAAGTGCTTTGCATGAATTTATGAGTTTGAAGATATGACTTATTTTCCCAAACATCAAAATGTTTGCCTTAAAGTCTGCATATGTTTCTTTAAGGGTAGCAAAGCCTTCTCTAATTATTGGTTTTCTGGCTTTGTGTGATTCATTTGTTTATATGTACTTAAAAAAAATAACAGCATTGGGAATAGTTTAATTACTTGGTGGAACACGCATATTGCCATACATACATTTATGTTTGAATAAATTTCTGAACAGTACTTTTTTTTTACTCCTCGGTTATGTGCTAAAATACCTGAAAAATGATACAGTCCCATTATAAATGTAATTCATGTAGCAAGGCTAAAACGTGCATCAGTCACCCCAGTGTGTTCTTCCAACATTTCTTGCCTCCTCTAGCCAAGGGAGACTTGAACATGACATTTGTAGGGCTAGGGAGAACAGAAATCATAAAAAGGGCTAACTTTTTTTTTTTTACATTGACCGATTTCTTCTTTCTTTTTTCTGCTTTAGAGTGAATGTGCAAATTATGTTCGGGTTTTGCATCACTATAATAGGACACACGTTCTGACCTGTGGTACTGGAGCTTTTGACCCACTTTGTGCCTTCATCAGGGTTGGATACCATTTGGAAGTAAGATAATTTCATTCATATCCATGAAAGTCATGCTTTTTTTTTTTTTTTCTTTTTGGTTGTGGCTTTTTTTTTTTTTTCTTTTTGGTAAAAGAGAAGAGCATTTGTAATATACTGATGAAGTTTTCCCAAGTCAGAGAAATGATCTCTCCGGACCTTTATGATCTTGTCAGCTATGAATTGGGTGAATCAGTTCATTCTTTATGTATTCATTCCCTAAACAGCTTCATTCACTTAATTGTGCACTTAAAAATATTTATTCATATCAAACTGTGTTCTCTATTGTGTTCTTACATCAATTTTATTAACGTAACCACTAAACTAGAATGTACATATAAATACATATGAAAATAAATTTATATAAGCAAGATTACTACATACAGTATTTTACAAAGGATATGCAAAGACTTGTTGATTTTGTGATTACTCTTTTTTTAGACAGGTGAAGTGAGGGTGGTGGAGTTGGGATTTTGGGGGGCAGGGTGGATTACAAACTGACTACAGCTAAATATTAGTAGGTGAGAGCTGTATGCTCCAGACCCCACTGCTAGGTGATCAGTATAAAGAAAACAAATCTAAGGAAAGAAAAAAAAAGAAGAGAGAAAAGAGAGGGGGGAGGGGAGAAAGAACACATCTCAACTGAATTCTGTCACACATATAACATTGACTAACAATCAGGCTTGAAGATCAATTTTACAAATACTGTCATGTCAGGATCTGCTACCTTTTTTTAGGTCAGAAGGCAGAATCCTACATGAAGATGGAATACAGATACAGCAGACATCTAGATATTCTGTAGTGAAACAGCTACAGTCTCTTGATTCTTATACCCTATTTATGAAAGGGCAGCAGTGACCCAAAGTATTTTCAGCCATCACATCTAAAGTATAACATTCATTTCACTGGTGAAAAATCATGTCTGCTATCCCTTACACTAGTTAACACTCAGGTGCACATATAATTAGTAATATCTGAAGTGCTTAGTTTAGCTGCCTCTTGAGAGCGCCCCTGATTGAGGTACTTCAGCTGGTAAGTGTCCTTATAGGCAGGATTTTTGATTAGCATATTTTAAATGTTAACTAACCACCTCTACTTGGAGATGAAAGTGAAGGAGCGTACACAAACACATCGAGTGTACTCCCTGAATTATTTTAACGAAACAATACAGCTGATCTAATGGAAGAACTTTAAAGAGAGACTTGTAAGGCAAATCTGCCCAGGGCAAAGTCCGAATATTTACATGTATGCAAGATATACAGACGGACGTGTATCCCTATATAGAAAGCCAGAATATACACATCTGTGTTGCAGATCTTTTGGCAACAGAGCCTCTCAGTGTTCATTTATCTCAAAATGCCTTGATTTCATTTTTATTTCTGAGGGGTATTGTCCCTGGGTATAGAATTTTGGGTTCACAGGGTTGTTTTTGGTTTTGTTTTTTTTTTTCAGCGTTTCAGAAATACTTGATTGTCTTCTAATCGCTTTCTGATGTATATTCAGGTTTCTTTCGTACTGATATTACCCTGTTTGGAATCGCTTTATCTTTCAAGATTTCCTCTTGATGTTTGGTTTTCAACAGCTTTTCCATAGTGTGTCTGCATGTGTGTGTGTGTGTGTGTGTGTGTGTGTGTGGTGGTGGTGGTGGTGGTGGTGGTGGTGGTGGTGGTTGGAGATTGACATTTATATTTCTTGAAATATTGAGATTTTTAGATACAAAAGCTTATGTTTTGCATTGAATTTGGCAAATTTTCGGCCATTATTGTTTCAGATAATACTGTTTCATGCTCTTCTCTCTTTCAGAGATTTGTGCGTGTGTGCACACGCATGCTCTCGTCTGTGTATGGCATTGTGCCACAAATCACTGAGATTTTGCTCATTTTTATTCAGTCTTTGTTTTCTCTGCTTTTCAAATTGGATCAATTCTATCCATTTATTTTCAAGTTTATTAATCCTTTCCTCTGATATCTTCAGTATGCTGTTAAGCCCACCACAGTAGTGATCAATACAGCTAATGTACTTTTCATTTCTAAAACTTTCATTTTGTTTATATTTCATTTCTTTAATGAGCATTTCCCCATATTTTTATTCATCATGACTCTATTTTTCTTTAAGCCCTTGAACATATTTCTAACAGCTGTTTTAAAATCCGTATGTGCTAATTTTAACATCTGGGTCAATTTAAGGTAAGTTTGCATTGATTGCTTCTTGACTATAGATCATATTTCCTTATTTCTTTGCATGTCTAGTAATTTTTATTGTGTACCAGACATTATAGATCATATGTTTTCAAGACTGTGGACTTGATTATCTTTTAAAGAGAGTTGATTTTTATTTTAGCAGGCAGCTTACTTGTCTGGACTCAAACTCAAAAATCTCTTGTGATGGGCGGCAGCCAAAAACCTCTTTCAACTTTCCAGACGGTGCTTTTTATGCTCTGCTTGCACATGCCATCAGGTGTCAGCCAAGGATTTGAGAAAGAATGTATACATGAATTTGAGGGTGCCTTCCTGTTTCTGGGTATCTCCTCTTGCATTTCAGCTCACCTGGTACTTCAAGTCTCTGTTCTCTGACTTTGCAAGCTAGTAAGTCTATAGCTTTCTGCTTGAGTTCTAGCCATTCCTCACCCTATGGATTAGGGAATTTCCTTGAGTGAAAAACTCTCTAGTCTTGGCTCTTAACTGATCTCCATTTTTTAAAAATAATTTTTAAAGAAATTACTAGTTTATCATTGTTTTCTGTGTGAGAATCCAGCCAAGCCATTTGTCATTGACAGAGGTGGAACTGTGTGTAATTCATCTTCATAGACACGATATTGAGTATTTTTCTCTTGTAATTATCTAAGTATCAATACGATTGAAAAAGCATTTTGGAAAAAAAATCTACATGTGTCATGGAGGGAGCTCGTGGATAATAGGATAATAAGAATAGTAAAATATTTATTCCCAAATCTGCATGTGGAGGCTTGATGACATTTTATATGAGGGAGTGAGAAGTTACAGATTATTATAGGCAAGGAAAATACTTAGTTTAAAAAACACGGAGGCAGGCACATATGGGATAGGTTTGCAGACATTAGTCGAGTTGGTTGGGGGAATGTCAGAAGATAAAACTGGGGCAAGCTGGCAGAGGATTTTAATGCTGGAGAGTGGCATTTTATAGTTACTTCTGAAGACAGCATAGGAATTTGAGCAGGCTGAATGACATGACACAAGTAATACTTAGGATTGATTCCAACAGACGGAGATGAAAGGCAGAGAGAAATTAAAGAAGGTGATTTCAGGAGTCTGCAAGATCACGAGGCTATTTAACAGTGTTGTCACAATAGCAAAGGAAAGGAAGTGTGGAAGCGATGTGAGAAGCTACTCAGCAGGAGAGGTTAGATAACAACATTTTATTGGATGTTGCTGACTAAAGGGAATTAAAAAACAATTCCAGTTCTCTTGATGATTGAAAAGAAAAACAAGAGGGAGCTGAGGAGGCAGAGTAGGCTTTTGTGAAGACATTAAAAAAATGCTCAGTATTTCTCAGTTATAACTTTTTCATTTCTATATATAGTTATTTGAAAAATTGATCTGCATGCTGGGAGAGGGTGTTATCAGAATAAGTTGAATTATTGAACCCTAGGTAGTTAATTGTCCCTGAATGAGTCTTCTCTCTCTTTCTCCTTCTCCCTCTGCCTCCATCCACCCCTCCATCTTACTCCTTCTCTATCTCCCTCTTCCTTTATCCAAATGCTTGGAAATTTTCATTATTTAGGTGGCAGTGCATGTCTAGGGAGTGTCAGTCTAAATAGAGACAGAGCAGACAGAGTGGGGCAAATCAGGTTAGTACAAAAATTTATAATCACTTGAAATAGGAAAAAATATTATAAAATGATAGAGAACATCACTGCTTACAGAGAGAGCAGTTTTGCTAAAGGAATGAGTAATTAGAATGTAGGAGATTAAAAAGTGACTCAGTAGTGATGAAATAAAGACAATAATATTGCCTATTTAATCCATAAATAGAATTGTTAAGGAAAGAAAATAAGGGAAGGATATAAAAAGTGTAGGAGTGTTCAAAGAAGGTTTTTCTTAGGATAGCAGGTAAAGAAAAATTAGTTATCAAGTAACAGGATAATGACCACTTCTTGCAGATGAGGAGGGTCAGGTGGGAAGTAGGTTTACTGAGGGGGCTGGGAGATATTTTGCAGACAGATCTCATCAACAGTTGGATATAAAGGGCTGTTTTTTTTTTCAGGAGAGAGACCTGAGATAGAAATACAGATTTGAGAATTAATATTGTGTGTGTGTGTGTGTGTGTGTGTGTGTGAGAGAGAGAGAGAGGGAGAGAGAAAGCTAAGATCTTAAGGCATGATGTCATTTGCTAGGAAGATAATTTGAGTAAAAAGGAAAAATAGCTATATACGGAGCCCAGAAACACCAATACTTGAAAGACTGGTGGAGGAAGACTCGCATTCTCTCTGTCTCTCTCTCAAATAAATAAAATAAATCTTTATTTTAAAAAAGGGGGCCTGGGTGGTTCAGTCCATTAAGTGTATGACTCTTGATTTCATCTCAGGTCATGATCTCACGGTCGAGAGATGGAGCCCCGCATTGGGCTCTGCTCAGCAGGAAGTCTGCTTGAGATTCTCTCCCTCTGCCCCTCCTCCTGCTTGTGCGTGTCCTCGCTCTCTCCCCCTCTCAAATAATAAAATAAATCTTTAAAAGAACAGAAAGGCTGGTGGAGGAAGAAAAACCCACAAAGGAGATTAGAAAGGAGTGACGAGGAAGTTTAGAAAGGAAATCAGAATGAGATAGCACGAAATAAGGGAGCGATCACCAAAGTTAGAAGTTTTGAAGAGTCAAAGTGTCATTGGACCTAGAAAGTCTTTGGAGGCATTTGTGAGAGGAGTTTCAGTACATACAAACTATGGTCTTCTGGAGTTAAGGATTAAAGCCACCTTTCTCTTGAATCACTTTTCTCTCTTTCACATTGCATTATTTTCAATTTTTTATTGAAGTGTAATATAAATACAAGAAGTATACAGCATGCAAATAAACGGCTATATCTTTTTCACAAATTGAAGACCCCTTTCTTACAAGTACCCAAATTGAATTCTTTATTTTATTTTTATTTTTTGTTTTTATTTTCACCTTTTTTTCCCTCAAAGGGCATAAATTCTTAGGGTATTTTTTCTCAGATGCCCCTTCTAGTTTAGCCTTTATTTTTAAAATTCTTTTTCCTTTTTATTTTTAAGTCCTTCCTGACTTCTGTCACCTCATTTTTGAGTTTTTCTAATTTTGATCGTGGTTTATTTCTTCTGTCATTTTCTTAATTTATTCTCAATTCTTTTGAAATACTAAATTAGGGTTAGTTCTTATCTGTTTTGTGGCTTTTTTTTTTTTTTTTTTTTTTTACAAACCTTCATTGTCTGTGGTAAATGTTATTGTTCCTTATTCTTTTTTCTTACAAGAACATTGTATTGGATTTAGCTGGAATCTTTCTCTATTGCTCATTTTTATATAAAATTCATTTTCCTGAACTTTTAAAAGGGAAGTGTGGATCAGAATAGGTATCTAGTACCTTCATGTTCTGGAACTCACCATTCTGTTTTGTTTCGTGAAGTGTTAAAAAATATGGAGACGTGTGTATATACACGTCTCCTGGCTATCATCTCTTCATCTTATCAGGATATTGCTTTTTTCTGACCTCCTTTATCTTTTTTCTTGAACAAGTGGTATTCTAGTTTCAGCAGTTTCTTCTTGGAAGGGAGGTGGGCTGGTGAATTTTGAGGGTTCATGGAGCTTCATCCCTCCCACAGACCTCTTGCAATAACCCACAGATTGGATCAGCAGAAATTCCCCCCAGGTTCAGCTGATGTTCTAAAGTGATGCTACACTCTCAATGAGCACTTAGAAATTCGAGAGTTCTTTTTTTCCATGAGTTTATCAAAACCTGGTTGCTTCTCTCTGCAAGATACTAATATCCTGTGTGGTTTATAGCTCATGGTAGTTCATCCACGCCTGCTCATACTTGGGGACTCATGGAGACGTCTCAACAGGCAGTTTTGCTCTAAGCGTGGTCCATGAGCTTTTGGTTTTGCATTCCCGGTCGATCAATCTGTTTTTCCAGGAGATTTTATAGAGAATAGAATGTATGCCTCTGCTGGTATCCTTGCAGAAGCTCACTGTACCTTTTTTTTTTTTTTTTTTAAGACTTATTTATTTCTGAGATAGCACTAGTGGGAGGGGCAGAGGGAGAGAGAGAATCTCAAGCTGACTCCATGCCAAGCCGGGGGCTTGACCTCACAACCCTTGGATCATGACCTGAGCCAAATCCAAGACTCAGATGCTTACCGGACTGCACCACCCAGGCTCCCCTCACAGTACCTTTTAAATAGCGAAATGCTATACGAATATAGAGTAATACATAAAATACAACACATTTGTGTCTACCTCTAATTTTACTCACCTTCCAAAGAAAATGGAAATTAGGCGTTGAATGTAGAGGTTCAGATAAAAAGAACAAGAGGTTCAGGTATAAAACATGCATTTCTAGAGAACTGGCAAAGACCTTGACCTCCCACAAAAATAAAATTGCTTTTATTATTGAGCAACCTAAGTTTCTGTTAGAACACGATGACTTTAGCACAATATCAGCATATTACTATTTGTATTAGTTTTCTATGATGAAAAAAAAAAAAAAGATCAAAAAGGTGGCAGCTTAACACAGCGTCCATTCATTATCTCCCATTTTCTGTGGGGCAGGAGTCCAGGTACCGCTCAGCTGGCTCTCCTGCTCCAGATGTCTCCAGGACTGCAGCTGTCTTTCTGGAGTGCAATGTCATATCCTAAGTTCTTGTGCTGGTTGACAGAATTCAGTTCCTTGCTGAACTGTAGGACTCAAGCCCCCATTTTTTTGACATCTGTCACCTTTGCAGCTCACAGAGGCCCCTGCAGTTCCTGGCCACAGATGTTTTAAGTGGCTGTTCCTGGGAGAGGCAAAGCAAAGGCATCAAGTCGAGGGTGAGAAATGAAGTCATTTGTTTCTACACTTTGCCAGCGACTCTCCTCTTAAAAGAAGCCAGCATTCTCTTTGCGAGAACCATAAGGATTAAGGGATGAATGTGTGGGCCATCTCTAGAGTTCGTCTGCCCAAACTTGGGAAGATACAATTATCCTTGTGGGCATAAGCATTTGAATAAGACTGCTGTCATATTTCATTAGTGTAGGGTGTATTTTCTCAGTGTGTTTTTATTGAAAGCCTGTTTATATCAATTTTTACATATGCAGACTGAATTAGCCATGCAACTATAGTTGGCACCAAATATACTCAATAATTCACTCTTTGATTTTCAGTGTACAGTTTGGACACATTTCCTCCAAAGCAGCTCAGCTATTTAAGTTGGGATATTAGCAGCTTCACAGTCATGAGGGTTACACCTATCCCTCAATCCAGTATAAGTCTCTTTGAGAATGTGTTAGAAACTGTACGCAAGTAATGTTCCTAGCAATTAGTCCATGTTTGTACTTCACAGACTGGAAATTTGTGTTCTCTAGTTAAATATTTTATAATATGCCACTAAGAGATTACAATTTAGACACAACAGGACTCTTGCCTTTTAGAGTCGTACATTTACATATCATATAGAGTCATACATTTATGTACATTTACGTATTACTGAGTTTGAACTCTGTATTTTCAATAAATATTGAAAATATCTTTTCAGGCAGTAATACCTAAATATCCAAAATAGATCAAAACATGCATGTTATGAATACATGGATTTTTTTTAATCAAATATAATTTTTGACAGGTACTTAACACCCCAAAATTATTTGTTTCTTAAATTTTAGTTTCTGCTTATAGTGCAGAGTAAATTTCCATTGGATAGCCAACAAAACTAGTAATAGTTTCTAGAGTTTTAAAAATTTACCTGGTAGAATTATACAACTGAAGTTAGTATTTTGTTTTACACAACTCTGATTCGTATATCTGTGCATTCAATGTTCTTTGTGTTTTTCAAGGAGAGATATGTATATTTTTATTTCACGAAGTATTTTCATACCAACTCTTGCCACACCCAGCTTCTAAACCCACAAAATTACAAAGATTTTTTTTTTAATTTTTAAAGATTGCATTTATTTATTAGAGAGAGAGAGAAAGCAGAAGCAAGGGGAGGGGCAGAGGGAATGGGAGAAGCAGACTCCCCGCTGAGCTGGGAGCAGGTCACCAGGCTCGAACCCAGGACCCTGGGTTATGATCTGAGCCAAAGGCAGTTGCTTAACCATCTGAGCCACCCTGGTGCCCCACAAAGATTTTTAAATTGGTTCTTTCAGTGACTTTCTGTTATGTCCCTGTTTATTTGTTTGTTTAACTGCAGTTATCTTAACAGTAGGTAAAAAAAAAAAATAAGGTAATAATTTTAAAATAATTTTGTAAAAATCAAGGGTGGGTGTTAGCCATTTGAATACAACAAATATATGAAGACTATGCGTCAAGTATTCTGCAACATTTATACTTTCAGGTAATTTTTATATATTAAACTAAGCTTTAGTTAACAAAAATGTCTGGATTATAACTTGCACCAAGGTATTTTTTTAAACCTTATTGGTCATATGTTTTGTAGGCTAACCCTGGTTGTAATTTCCTGATCCATTTTGGTGAAAGTATATAGAAATGTTCTATTGATTTAAAAATTATGGCAATTATTTATGTTCTCATTTCAAATAAGTGATTAAAAGGCAATATGTTTCACCCTATGAAATCAGGTTTAGGTTTTGTTTTGGCCTCGCTCTACATTTCTCATTCTGTGGACCAGGTGCTTGTTTATGTATTTTTGACTGAAAATGTAATGAAAATTATGGCAATGAAAATAGACATTACAGTAGTACTTGGGGGTTTTTGGCAGCAGGGAGCATGGAAATATTTCATGTGTTAAAATACATATTGAAAAATGGTGGAAGGGGAAATTATATATAGTAAGGTAGTAACTACCAAAGGTAATACATCAATAGTTGTTTAAAAACGAAGACAATCTTTTGAGAAGGTCAGGGAGGCTCTTTCAGGTTTAATATTGCAGTGTATCAAGACTTATTGTTTAGAAGCTAGCATTAGAAGATTTTTAAATAGAACCAATATTTTAAAAGAAATGATACATTTTGTCAGCTGGGTCCTCAAGTCCTTTTGTACATTGTTTCTTCTGCCTAATTTACTGCAAATCAAAAATGAGTACGGGGTTTTCATCAGGAGGCTGCAGTCTGTGATTTTTGTGATGTGTCAAACCCCTAAAGTTATTTTAAAATGTCTCTGAAGAGAGGGATTGTTCCTTCAGGTCCTTCCCTTCTGTCACTCTTAATAGTGAAAGCTGCTTACATGATCTGGTGGGAAAGAAAACAGGATTCCTTGTGCTAGTTTTTCTCTGAGGATGATTCCGTGAAAGCTCTTGGAAAGACAGGCTGCTTGACACACTTTACTTATGTTGTGGCTCTCTGTTTTGCACCCCAAGTGTGAGGCAGTTGGTAAGAAGCCCCTCTCTCCAGCTCCGTGTGCTGCGAGCACGGGGACGGTGCAGAGAGAAACTGGGTGATGCTGTGTTGTCGAGCAGATTTCCCTGTTGGCCCCTGGGAAACGAGGGAGCAGGAGACGCTGGTGTTGGGCCAGAGCTGTAACTAAGAAGTAACAGGCCGCTTCCACAGGGAGCAGGGAGCTCTGCTACAGGGCTTTGTTTCCACTTAAAAATATGAATACATGGAAGAAGTCAATTTAAAAAAAAAACTTAAAGTGCTGCCATGCCCACTTTGGCCCACCTCTTCCATGGCACTTCTCTGTTCTTCCTTGGATGCTGAGCTTTCCAAACATGGGTGTGCGTATGTATAAAAACAAACAAAAAGTGTTAAACTCCACTTGAAGTTCTGATTTTGTTGATTTGAACTCAGAAATATTTCATGGACATTCGTTATGTGTTAGGACATAATAATACTGTCACATTCATTTAAATGGCTGCGTAGTATTTCGTAGTAAGAATGAATAATAATGTATGTAATGAAGCGTTTTATTTTTAAACAGGCAATCCCGAGGCCACAGTGAGGCAGAGAATGAACGTGGTGCTTGGGTGGTTGGGCATCTAAAGAGCAAATGAGCTCCTCGTGGCTCATGGAGCAGTAAGCGTGCATGTCTCTGGTTTAATCAGATGTTAGAAACTGGCAGCCGGATGCCTGATTCAGCTCACAGCTGTGCTTTGTGTGTCCCAGTGTTTCTTGTTTGTTCTCTTTTAAAGAGGCTACTTTTGAAAACTGGTTGGTTTCACATTGTAAATTGTGAGTCCCATTGAAGTGACATGAAAAGAATGAGTTGCTGCTAAGTAGTTGCTGCTGGACTCCTCACACAGGGGCGTGGTATTAACAGTGCTCCGCGGCCCCCATCACTCACGCGTGCTCCCAGGCTCTTTCCTGTCTGTCATCTCCAGCTGGTCCCGACAGGCATTTGCATTTGTTCCCCAAGCACTAGAAGAATTAGGAACTTCCCTCAAATCCTCTAGTGCTTAGAATCTAGCAGTCGTCCAGTAACCTGGGGATGAATGAATGACTGTGTGGATTAATGAATTAATGAACGGGTTTGTTACATTCCTACTTTGATGAAAAACTCTAATTAGGATACTGAGAAGCCCAGCTTGAGAAATGAGTACGAAGTGTTGATAAAATAAAATTTTTAAGTACCCTCCCCCACACATTTTTTTCTTTTCATTATGTAGATTTTGCCCGCTCTTGAAAAGGTTTGGTGATGAAATCGTAGTAGATATTTGTTTTTACTTCTCTGGTCTTTAGAACATGAATTAGGCAGCGTGACATAGACAGCAGGGACATTCTTTAGGTATGCTTTTTTTGTTAACTTATAAAATACATACAGAAAAGTGTACAGATCAAAAAATCGTACTCACAATTAGTTTTTACAAATTGAACACATCTACGTAACTAGTATCCAGATCATGAAATAAAACATCATCAGCACCCCAAAACCTCTGCTCTGCCCCTTTCCAGTTACTATTCCCTGCAAATTACCACTATTCTGACTTCGGTCACTATAGATTAGTTTTGCCGATTGTAGAATTTTATGTGAATAGAATCTCACAGCATATATTTTTTTGTGTCCAGCGTTTTTTGCTTAATAGGATGGTGAGATAAATCTGTGTTGTGTGTAATTATAGTTCATGCGTTCTCATCGCTGTATAGTATCTCTGTGTATAGATATACCTCAGTTTATTTACCCATTCTCCTTCTCTGGTTATTTGAGTCGTTTACAGATTTGTGCTGTTGTGCTGCTGTGAACATTCGTGTGCATGTCTTTCAGTAAACACTGGCATATGTTTTTGCTTAGTATTTTCTGGGAGTAGAATGAATGTGTCATGGAGGATACATACGTCTAGCTTTAGTAAATACTAGCAAACTGTTTCCAGTCATTGTACTGATTCCATGCCTTCCAGCAGTGTGAGTGTTCCAGC
This sequence comes from Ursus arctos, assembly GCF_023065955.2. Classification (NCBI taxonomy): domain Eukaryota; kingdom Metazoa; phylum Chordata; class Mammalia; order Carnivora; family Ursidae; genus Ursus; species Ursus arctos. The sequence goes on along the minus strand of NW_026622985.1, from coordinate 25,837,749 downwards.
TCCTCCATGCTCCGCAGACGGTACTTGGCATTGTCTTTTTTCCAGCCGTTGTGTTGGGTACGTAGTGGTATCACGTGGTTTTCGTCTTCATTTTCCTGATGACTAATAAAGTTAAACACTTTTCATTTTTTATTGAGGCTTAGAATTTTTGAGTTACTCACGAAGTGAAGTCTCTGGCTGGCCAGTGAAGAGCTGTTTGACCTTGGCCACATGGGTTTGTTGGGGGATTTTATGAGGAACCAAATACAAAATATCCAGGTCAGTTTTAGAGAAAATAATTATCTGTCACTGATAATTATCTACCACTGATAGTATGACCCCTTTCTTTGCTTTTCAGAACTGATAGAAAATTTAAAATAAGGGTCAGAAATACAATTGGGAGGGAAAAATGGTGGAAGAGAACTGTCGGATTATATATAAAGAGATGGTGGGAAATGAGGGAACAGGGAAGGCAGTAAAACTAATATTTCCTGATGGTGATATTAACCTTCTTGTCAACCAAGGTAAGCCTATGAATAAAGATTTAGGTCTTGTTGGAAGGAATAGTATAGAGATTAATGATATGAGCTTTGGATTCATGAATACCTGAGTTTTCTTTTTTTTTCACTGTAACTTAACTAGATATTTTACAGGGTTATCCATTAGACAGTCGTCAAAGTCATTAGTGAGAATTAAGTACATTAAAAAATAAACATTTTAAGTATAAAAATAGACTATAAGTCATGTATAAATAAAAAAATGTAGCCCAATAGTAAAGTAAGTAGCTACTCTTATGACCTTTTCCATCTTTGAGCTTTGAGATATAATTATGACATAATTCTTAATATAAGGGACACTGATAACATAATGAACAGTGTCCACAGTATAAGTCCATTAAAAAGAAAAAGAGACTTTCTACATGTGGACTTTTGTACCTCATGTCAAAAGCTTAATGTTATCATAGTTGATCATTTTGACGTTTATAGTACTGTGACAGCTGATTATCTCTTTCCCTTACCTGATGGCTACTGGGTAATGGTAGATGCTTTGTAGTAGCTACATTAGCCTGCTTTTAGGTTGGAAATGATGTGAAATGGATTCAGCTTTTAAATGTTCTCTTGAAAGTATCCGAAGAAATGTTGAAAAAATATACCTTAGGATGTTAATAAAATTCTCTAACTCTAAAGATATGTTTGACATTCATGGAAATTTAGTAACTGTTAGGAGAAAATGTGCTAACCTGGTGGGTTTTTCTCGTTTTCAAGAATGTTTTCACTAAGACATTTGAGTAACATTAGGTGATTAAGTAATATGTTGGCTCCTTACAACTAACTTGAATTTTATTAGTGTAGTCAACTTAAATTAGTTACAAATTTAATCACATGCTATACTGCTAATTCACGAGCATGATATAGAACAGATGTACATAGAGTTAAATTTGGTGGTCTAATTAAAATATTGGCTTAATTAAAATGACTTGCTTATTCTAGTCTGGCAAATTGAATTTTGTCAGGTTTCACTTCCCAAAGGGAGATATATTTAAAGTAAGTAGACTCTAATTTTACTCATTTATTGTGTTAACTTTTACAATTCTTTAAAAAAATAAAATAAAATTCTTTAATGTTGTGGATATATATTCCTGAAAATGTATTTGTGTAGATGAAGCAGCGAGGCAGAGAAAGGAAAGAAGTAGAGAAGTTCAGTAGCAATGCAGGATTCTCGATGTGTTGCTTATCACCATCATTTTCCTTCAAGAAAATGAAGAAAAAATTAATATAAGAGACTCAAACAAGATTTAAATGTTAAAAATGCTTTTATATGTCCATCCATATTCTTTTTTTTTTTTTTTAAAGATTTTATTTATTTATTTAACAGAGATAGAGACAGCCAGCGAGAGAGGGAACACAGCAGGGAGAGTGGGAGAGGAAGAAGCAGGCTCACAGTGGAGGAGCCTGATGTGGGGCTCGATCCCATAACGCTGGGATCACGCCCTGAGCCAAAGGCAGACGCTTAACCGCTGTGCCACCCAGGCGCCCCATATTCTGACACCTGAAATATTGTCCGACTGATAGTCTGTGTAGACTGAATGATCAACATGTAGATTCAGTTTTATTTCCTGAACAAAATTCTGGAGCAGCATTAACAAGTAGTTTCCTCCTAGTCCAATGGCCTCAGGAAACTTTGTTTTCCTGCGTCATTCCCCATTTTTTCATTTGTAAGATGAGATAAAGGTGTCTTCTAATCTAAAATTACATAGCAATGAAATAATATTGTCTTCTGCACAGTCCTACTGTGAAAATCAGATCATCCCAGTGAGAATCTTAATAAACGTAATGACTGTGTATGGAGTACATGCCATATGCCAGATGTTTTTGTTCCTTTGCTTTGACACTCCTGACTTCCCACAAGGGAGGAATAATTGCTCTTATAGAACAAATGAGGAAAGTAAAAAGAAGGTAAGTTGCTTCTTAATGCTGCACAATAAGTGGCCAAACTTGGGCTTCATGGTCCAAGGTCAAGTTTTTTTGCATTGTGCTCTGCTGATTTGCTTCATGACATACTGTCTTCAGGCATTTTGTAAACCATGAAGTGCCATATAAAGAGTTTGATGATGGTGGCAATAATTGTGTCTAGGCAGGCATCATCTCCGTGAATCTGTGCCTTCTACTGCTCTCGTACTCTCTCAACTTGACTTTCAGCCTCTACCTCCTTCCATAGACACCGTCCCTTTTCTCTCATCCTTCAGTCTCTTCAGATTTTACTACCTTCTATCGGAGACCTCACAGCAGTGACATTGGCAAAACACAACCACAAACGACTTTGTTCTTTGTGTATCTGTCTTTATGATTTATTAGTCCTGGTTCATTTGAACCTTTTGCTTTCTCCAGTGGAGCTTCCAAACTGCTGAATGTCATTAGAGACAATTAGAAGATGTTGGTTATCACCATTGTGATTCAGATGAGCCCATGTACATGTGGTCCATCACTTGCAGTCCTTAATTAACTGCCCTGGCATTGTCCAAGTCATGACAGTTCTGGAGGTGAGATGAGGGTAAGATGATATAATGAGAGAATATAGGCTTTGAACTAGACAGATGCAATTTCAAATCTGAGTTCTGCTGCCTACTACCTCCGGGGCTTTAGGTCAGTAGTTCACATATTTGAATTTTGGTTTCCTCATCTGGAATTTAAGTCTCTCTTATAATACCTTGCTTGCCAGATTGTGTGGCTTTTCTGAGATCCTGCATGGGAAAGGAGCTGTAAGAAGAGTCTGTATTTACCATCTCTACTTCCTCAAATTCTGTTGGTTGTTCAATCCAGGGGACATTTATCACTTTTCTAAAACTGCTCATGTTACTGTTTCTCATGACCTATATGTCAAATAAATATCTCTTTAACTCCGTATCTTATGCTTCTTCTCTACTGCAGTTGACAGTATTTATAATTTTTGTATAAAAGCTCTCCTCTTGTAGTTTTTAGAACCATTATTTTTTTCCATAGTTTTAAAATTCTGAATATTCTAGCTTCCCAGTCCTTTAAATTTTGGTGATTATAGGAATTCTACGCTTGGTATGTGTTTTCCTACATTTCATGCTTTCCTTGATGATCTGATTGATTCACATGTCTTATTATCTATTTGTTGACTCCCAAATCTTATCCCCAGGCTTGACCTCTGTGCAGAACTCGACATCCACATTTCCTATGCCTGCTATACTCCTATGAAATAATGTCCTAGAGACATTGCAAAGAAACAATTATTTCAATAACAAAACTCTGAAAATTCAGGTTGACAAAGGAAGGAGAATCTTCATGATTAGTGAGAAGGTATATCCCACATTAATTTTATGACTCACCTCATCCTAAGGGACCAACGAGGTAATCACAACATTTTGTACCATGTCTCAGACACTGCATTCACTCATTTGCTCATGTCTTTGTTCATGCTATCCCTTTACCTGAACAACTTATCTTTATTCTTCGTTGAGACGACCCTAACTCATTTTTCAAGACTGAATTTACACATCACCTCTCTGTGATATTTACCTCAACCTCCACCTAGTAAAATTAATTACATTTCCTTTGGGTTTCCATTGTGCTTAAGTCTTAATTATGAATTATGATTTCTATATGAATGCCAAACTGTCTCTAAGAAAGAGATTATCATTTCTATCTCTGTTCCCTTAAGGTCCAGCATAATCCTGAAATTGAAATCGTGCACTAAAAACATGGAAGCAAAAACTCTTCTTTCTGATGGAAACAAAAAAGTATACAGTCTTTTTGTTTGTTTCTTTTAAAGTGTTATTATGATTTAATTTTATTTCAAGTAAAATTTTGTCTGATAAATTTATTCTAAATTTATCTTATGAATTTTAAACACATGCATTGATTCCGGTAATCACCCCCACTGATGGTGATTTGCAGTCAACTCTTTGACCCCTCCCTAACCGTTGGCAGCTACTGACCTGTTATCTGTCCTAATAGTTTTGTAATTTTGAGAACATGATTTAAATGGAATCATACAGTAGGCAGACTTTCAGATCGGCTTCTGTCATTTAGCACGAAGCACTTGAGATTGTATCGGTGGTGTGTATATCAATAGTTTGTTCATTTCATTGCTGAGGCGTTTTCCATAGCATGGGTGTATCCTAGTTGGCTTATCCATTCACATGGTGAGGGGCACTTGGGTCATTTCCATTTTTTGGTGATTATGAATAATGCAGCTTGTGGTAAGCCAGATTCTGAGATGAGCCTGAGGTCTCATACCCTGTATCATCATCCCCTCCCCTTGAGGTGCTTGCTTCTACCCAATAGAATATGACTTGGTTCTTCCCAATAGAATATGACAAAGGTGATGTGATGTCTCTCCCGTGATTAGGTTGCATTGTATGAGAAAGGTGGAGGGAGTCTGCAGGTGTAATTAGTCCCTAATCAGTTTTCTTTAAGCCGGCAGTTGCTAAACCTTGTCAGTAGATGGCACTGAGAGACATTCCAGAAGGAAGAGGCTGTCTTTGGTTCTGGTATGGCTCCTTCCTTCACCAGATTGCTAGAGAGTACACTTTTTTCTTTATTGCCCAGACCCTGTGGTTTTCTAAGTGTGAGGTGTTCCATGGACACAAATTTCTGCAGCATCTGGCTGCCACTCTCAATCCCAGCAGACGCAGCAGGGGAGCCCAAGAGCACGTGGGGCTGCCCCCTAGCCAGTGCACATTGCTGCTTCCCCTGCTCCCTTTCCTCACCATGCACAGACTGTGGACCCACGGGGCTGGTCATCCAGGGAACCACCCAGTTCACACGTTACCAGCATGCTAGGTTCTGCAGAGGGAGGCCTCTCCAACAGGGCATCCACGTTCCCCTGATGCCCTGTGTACGCATGACTTTCTCCGTGGGCCCGAGGGTTGCTGCTCTTGTCTGGGGACAGCGAACACCTTCAGACCTGGCAACAACACAAGCTACTCCTCCATCAAGTGGCAGGAAAGTCCTGCCTCACTTTCCCTAGTGAGGTGTGAATCCCCCCTCCCAGGGTTTCCCTCCCTCAGCCTTCCTTTCGTCATACTTGCTCTCTTGTCATCACTTAATTATTGTTTATATTAAACGTCCCCTGTTTAACACACTGTATCATTTTTTTGGTCACTTGATTGGATCCAGACTGATAGAAAAAATAACCTACTCCTTTTACCCACTTAGGAACCACATATTTTCTGATTTTCTATTGAAATTACTAAAAAAGATTTTACCAAAGCACAAAACTTGCGTGAGTGTATGCTTCTAAGGAGGAGAGTGCTACCATATGGTGGAAAGTCCAAGGAGGGTTTATTAGCTCTGATACAGAACCAGATTGGAGGAAGGCACTTAGGGTCAAATAGTGCTACTTGACAGCACAGTGCCTCCTTATGGGAAGCAGAGAGGTTTTCTGGCAAACTCTCAGGGCCTTGCTGAGAACATCTGAAAGGGGGCTAGGTGAAACCCATTGCTTACATGTTGTAGAGACTGGCCTAACTGTACAGTTGTATGCAGAAAGCCTATAAAACAAAATAAATACACACAAACAAAGAACTGACCTGCAGGGGTGGCAGCTTTCGCAAACACAGGAGGGGGAAAACACAAGTCAACAAACCTTGCACCCGTGCTGTTTTCCTTTCAGGACTTGCCACAGGACTCCCTCCCATTCCCTTCCCCTCAGGTGGCCAAATCACTGTTGAGATCCTATAACACTTATGTCAGCTAAATGTGTGAGTGTATAAAAGTAACAGGAGTCAAGAGGACCCTGAGAGAGTTAAATGGAGAATTGCTCACCTTGCTTCAAGGCATACCAGGCTCGTAGACGCCTCTTCAGTGATGTGTAGATAGAATCCTTGAACCTTGGGGCTTATAGAAGATGTTCTGAGCCTAAAATATGGTAGAACTAGAGATAGAAAAGTACTTGTTGAAGGAATGGAGATAGAATTTAATATTTGACCTCCATGTAAACGCAACATAACATGGACTCTGTGAAATAACATATCAAAGATGCTATAAAGACTGGATGGAAGTCTTAACACAGCTTCAACAGTGGTTCTCCAGATATTAGGATTATGAAGAATCATTATTTTCAGGCTTTATTTAGTTATAGTCTACATGTTCCTCCGTAATGATATGTTGATTCAACAGTAATGATATTTTTTCAGTCATTTATAGTCCTGCCTTCTCCTCTGTAAGAATTTAAAGAGCAGAGTCAAAAGCATTTTTTTCAGCAATTCCCCAGTCTCATTCCCTTTTCCAGACTAAACCACCACCCCCATTTTTAGTTGTGTCTTTCACACCTCTCTTTTTCTCTCTGGAAGTGCTTAACCCAAACAGAGAGAGAGAGAGAGAAAATGTGTGTGTGTGTGTGTGTGTGTGTGTGTGTGTGTAGGCGTGTGTGTAGGCTTAAAATCCCAGTCTCCTGTTTGCTGTGTAACTTGGGGCAAGTCACTCTTCCTCTCCATGCCTCAGTGTCCTCCTCCATGAACTAAGTTTATAATAGTATCCCATGTATAGGATTGTTGTGAGGTTTGGATTAATATAAGTAAAACGCCTAGAACATTGCTTGACAAATAGTGAATGTCAGGGAGTCATCAGCTCTCATTGTTACTACCACCAGGAGCATCTCATTTCTTTAACTTTCCAGTGGCAATCATTACCCTCATGTATTGATTCACAAACTTGAATTCCTAGTATTTAACACATCCTTTGGTATCTCCAATGAAGTCTCTAGTATCTCCTGTCATGTAAAAAGTATCCAAATCAGTAAATCAGACACATTCCTAGGATGAGATTTACCATGTTTGTTTAAAAATCTATTCTTTCACTCTTTTCTGCTCTGCTCCTAGCCCAGTTAAGATACTATTCTTTTCTTTCTCACCCATGCTTAAAACCTCGGTGTTATGTTGTCAACCCAGCTTTCCCCCAAGTTGAGTCAGGAGCGATATGGTTTTTTTGTTTTTGTTTTTGTTTGTTTTTCTGTGTCTTTAAACTACCTTTGCAATTTACTCCTCTTTCTGTTCCTTCTGCCAGAGCTATTCTTACCCCTGACTGCTTCCACTAGTTTTCTTACGGTCTCACTGGCTCTTCAGTCTGGCTTTATCTCTGCTGTCAAATTAACTTCACGAAAGAATAAGTCTTTTCAGAACATTCACGATTTACCGTTGCACATGGAGTGAAGGCAGCCGGAGTGCCTCATCTCAGACAGCCCGTGTCCTTCACAGTCAGCCTCTAACCCACTTTCTGTCTTCTCTCCCTGCTGCTCATTAAACTTCCCCTGTGCGAGTCTGGGGACAGTCAGTCACAGCCACTCACTCCTTCCTTACCCATCCCTTCATCATGAAATGTTTGTTACTCCTTTCAGAATGTCTTCCTAAAGAAGAGTGGTTGAGAGGCTTTGGGATTCAATCTTCCTGTTCCTAGCTGTATGAATTTGAATACGCTTCTTTATATCTCTGAGCCTTAGAAACTTTATTTGTAAAATTGGGTAAAAATATCTGTCTCATAAGGTAGTAACAATGAACTAAACAAATAAGCAACATTCTTGGAACAATATCTGAGACATCGAGAGTGTCCCTGATATAATCTTAACCGTTTTGTTGTTGTTGTTTCCCTGAGAAAAACATTTCAGGGCATTACCACTCCTTGTTTCAGCCCAGACCGTTCTGCCCCCAGGACTACAATTAGGTTCCAAGTTGTTGTCATCATAGTGTGTCCCTCATTATAGGACTTTTCACACTGATGCACTCATTATAGTAATTATATTTCCCTATCTAGAGCCTGAAAGAAAGTTCCCGTCTTGTGATGTTCATTGAAGGATCACTGTCCATTCAAATACCTATCTTAAAGATCTGTAATAAACAATGAAGGAGAACATTTAGGTAAAGGTGTTTTGTATCTTAAGGACTCGGCAGGAATGAACAATGACCTTTGCAGCACCTAGCACAGTGCTGTGCAGAGTAATGAAGGGCACACTGAGAGACCACATTGAAGTGATGTCATAGCGTACGTTAGGGACTATGTGTATTCCCCATTCTGTCATCACTGACGATGTGATCCTGGTGAAACATGCTGGTTGTCTCTTTTAATTTGATTATATTTCTATTCTGTACCTACAGGCAGGAGCCTCCACAATAATCATGAAAAACAAGAAACATGCTAAGGATATGCTCGCCTCTCTTTTATGTTTGTGTAATAAGCTGATTTTTGTGGTTTGATAAAGGGATGGCTGAGATGCAGGAAGAAGGGTCCAAACATACACTCTCGTGAGTAGGTCATGGAGCAGGTTTTCCCATTTAAGTACAGAGCAAATTGGGCTGTAGTCTGGGTGTCATAAAATCAGAAAGGGTTTAATGATTATTAACTTTGAAAATGATTTTGGAATACTCTTCTTTAACTATACAAGAATACCATAATGAAGAGACAATTCTGCATATGCATATGTCCTGTGTCCCTGAGAAAACACCAGGAATCCCTTAACCTAGACTCCAATAACCATGAAAGTCTACCCATTAGCCCTATTTTCCAGAATTCCCTTTGTTGACACTGTTAACTCCAAGAGCTGTATGGGTCCAGCCAGGACTGAATGACAAATCAGCTGTTAGAGAAAGCGTCCCTTCCCTTGCAGCTGTCCTGTTCTTACTGTGCAGATGGTGAATTGATTTTTCCTTTACCAGCAATTCTTTTCTTTCTTCTCCACCCAGGACTGTGATCCTTTGTGATCATGTTTGACTCAGTCAGCAGTGGGAACACTCAGAAGATTGAAGAGTTTTCAAATGTGTCCAAGTGAAAGGGAACAGGGATTTTGAAATGAGGAATTGCTCAAAGGCTGGCTATAGACTAAAAATGGGCTATGACTTCCTCCCCATGAAAAGTAGATATTCATAGTTTTATAAAAAGCATCTTTGTCCTCAAAAAAGAATTTTGATTCTTGCTTTCATTGTGTGTGGTCAGAATAACAGTGAGAGTAGTCAGACCCGGAGAAGGTGGACATGAAACACAGTCCAGAAGAGAAATCCAGATCTTAAAGCTAACTTGAGTCAAGATGGATCTTTTCTTTCTATATGTAAATGACCTGCATCCTTCAGTTAAATTTTTAAAAATATGCACGAAATTTTATTCATGACTGTTTCTAGCATTCTCCTATTTACAATTTTAATGTTAATACTAATTAACATTAACAGTAGAGTATTTAATGTTCATATTTCATATTTCATGTATGGATATATAAATCCTTTTATTAGGAATATTATATATACATATATATGAATTATCATATATGTACCATGTATTTTATCTAAGAAACAGATAGCAATTTAATTGCTCATTTATGCTGTACCAATTATTTTATTATACAGTGTATTGAGAATATCAGAAATTAAACCCTGCTTATACTGAACAAATATTTACTACCACTATTTTTTTTCTACTAGATTTGTCTTAACATATCTATGTAGGGTAGATGTTTATAAATGCTAAAAGAATAGCCATTTGCAGTTATATTCACTATCATTCTTGGCATTTCATTAAGCAGCTAAAATTATGAAATGTAGACCATGATGCCCATTCCTGCAAAACGCTATTTTCTTCAGCATTTTTACATGTAGACCTGCTTTGAGTATTGTATAATTTATTGGTGTAAAGAGATTCCAGGTAAGCTACTTAGTAATTTATTACGGAATGGTGTTTCAGTTTCAGTATCAATTGTAAATTTAGCACCAGATTAACTGGATAGCCCAGGCAGGGGTTGACTTGACATATTGTGATAGATTTTCTCTCACACTAAATTTGACTTTTTCTAAAATCAAACACAGATGATCATAAGGTAAATGAATCAAATTACAACCAGTACTGTGATTATTAGAGGACTGGCTCTGCTGATTTTTCACATAATTAAAATACCAAATTTCTTAATCTCGGAACTAGATATTTAATTATAATGTGACATTTTCTAATGTGGCCTTATAGGATATGTCCAGCAAATACTTCAGCAGCCAGCTTTCTATTTCCTTAGGCTTATTTCAGTCTGTTGCAGTTATTCCCCTCGTTGATAAAGAGATTGTGTCATCTTTGCCCCGTAGGTACCTCTTCAAGCTGACATACCTCTTCTAAGTCTTTGTGATGTAACTCTGAGAGTTTTCATAGCTTCTTAGAATAAAAAGATACTCAAAGACCACTTTGTACTTGTATGAGCCCATACTATTTTTTAAATTTGTTTTCTGATCTTTATTGATTTGTGTGAGTTCATTATATAATAAGGAAAGAAGGAAGCTTGCTTTTTTGAGTGAAAAAATATTTATGTTTTTTTCCATGTAAGTTTTTTTTCTCAAAATCACTAAGTTATTTATCAGTGTTTCTTTCACGTCTCCTAGATTCTGTCTTGTTTTAAAAGGCCTTTTCCACACTCAAGGTTACACACAAAATTTTTATGTCTTTTTCTATTCCTTGTATAATCCTCTTTCTTATGTTTAAATTGTTGATCAATCTGGAATTTGGCTACAGGGCTATGGGACATGAGGTAGTAATCAAACTTTATTTTTTTCCATATGGCACTCCAGTTGTCCAAACACCATTTATTGAATAATCCATCATTTATCCACAGTTCTTTGAAATACTACCTATATTAATGTGCATTCTTACACTTACGGCTTCTCATAATAGAGGGTAAGGTTTTAAAGTTAACTGCAAAACAACAAAAACAAAATAATATGGAATGAAATCAGCATTATGCACCATTGCATTTGATATAAAATATCTGGTTGCAAACCCTGGGATTTGTAACAGGTCAGTTTTCTTTTCCTATATGGCTATGTCACATTTAAATTTTCTAATTCTTGAATTTTTTAGTATTAATTCCTCCTTCTCATTCTCACAACAGTCATAGGAGGGAGCAACGCAGAAATATTATTTCTTCTTTTTTACAGGTGTTGAAATTGAGTTTGAAAGGTTATGGGACTTGAGCCATAGATCAAATCAGAGGCTTTCTTATCTCCACTTTGGATTAGCTCTCTTTGTAAAAACGTTTTGACTCTTATTTCAATTCTTATTCCTATTCCTGTTTTCATTCTCTCCTTCCTAGTTTATTAAATAATATCAGAGACTTTATTTCTGCCACTGAAGTATAGTTAATGTATTGTTTCATGAAAAAATCAACTAGCATATTAGTTGTTGTCATCTGTTCATTTTGGCTTTGCTATTTGTGAAATTTACAATTAGAAGAGATGCTTTGCTTAATTTTTATGGGGACTCAAAGGAGTAGCATGCATTATGTTTCCTAAATTCAGTATTGATTGCTTGGAATGTAGTAGGCTTCTTAAATCTTTGTTGAATTTACCTGTCTATACATATTCACAATGCAATGGAAATAATGTTACAAGCGATATGGAGCACAGCCTATGGGAGAAGTTGCACTTGGAAAAGTCTCCCAGAATTCAGCAAAGTCATTTTTCAACATCATTTCCTCATTACGTAGGGGTTTCTGCTGTAGAGAAAAGGAAGAATTGAATTTGCCTTTCCCAAAGGGAAAGTATAATGTAATAGCAGTGGATATTATCAGGCATATAACTTTTAAAGAAAGTCATCCAGCTTGTGCTGCTGGAGTTTTGACTGGGTGGTGGGAGTCAGGAGGGAGAAAGCCTAAGACGGAAGTGTGAAGATCCTGAGCCGCCATTCTGGAGATGAGACTTTATAGCAGTGAGGAAGCACCAGAGAGAGTAACACGATTATATTTGAGAGGGTGGTGAGGAAGAGGTAGGCAGCGAGGATGATGCTGTTTTCTAATAAAAGCAGGCTTCGGGACAACATAATAATTAAAGTTTGAATAGTATTTGTTTCCAGTACTCTTGGTACGCCAGGCATATGTTTCTGGTAGACAGAGCTAATAGTGTGGAATTTAAGAGACTATTGGCATAAGATGAGGGTGAGGAGAATGGAACCGTGAAGTAATAATTAAAGGAAACACAAAAATGGGGGAAAGATTATTTTGCCCACAAATACCAGTTTAAGCAAATATTCATTTACAAATTCAGCATAAGACAATTGAGTTAGAATTTTACTGTAGATGTATTATATATGCTTTAAAAAAATGTTCAGTAGCATCTGCAAGCTATTCCAATAATGTTAAAGGAAATAAAACATTTGAACATGTAATTTAATGAATAGATAAATAATGATAAATTTTTTCTTGTTTAAAAATCTTAATATGCATTTTCAGACCTTGCCTATATCTTACTTACCTCATAAAATACACTCAGCCATGCCCAGCAGCACAAACACATATACCCCTCTCCATCTACAACAGTAAGTAGGATGGATAATATTGTATGTAAAATGAACATGGAACCAGAAGTTAGAAGACACTCTTTGAGACTTGCTAAGCCTCGCCCTGCCTGATTTCTCATCTATAAAAGGAAAATAATATTTGTGAACTGTATTGTTGACCCTGTTTTACCTCATAGGCTTATTTGGTACGGTGAAACAATATATGCAAGAGTAGTTCCTACATTTTAAAGAATTAAACAAATATGACATTATTTTTTAGAGATTAAAAATGTAAAAAAATTAAAATGCAAAACTATTAGTGTCAAAATGTTTACTTAAAATTCCGCTTCCATTTTGTATTTTTTCTGCTAGCTTATTCATTGGGAAATATTTCAAATATTATTTAATACATGTTTTTATTGATTGGCAGAAGAAAAGAAAAAATAGTATAGTGAGTCACTTTCAAAATTAATTTACTGCAGGTTATTAGCTATTATGTGAAGAACTAAAGAGCATAATACGGTTATTTATTCTAGAAATTTACTTATCAAAATATATCTTTATTATTCATTGTTGACAGGTACATGTTTACATGCCTTGCATATTTTATGACTTTTTCTCTAACCATTAGAAGTAGTTAATAAAATAGGGGATTATTTGTTTTGTCCTGTAGTATTTGTAACGGTCTAGTTTTTTTCTGCCATCTTTCAGAATTTACCATTGACATTAGCGCAAAAATAGTTCACCACACTGACTTATTAATGGGAAACTGTCATTTCATTTAATTGGCATCCCATTTAACACCTGATATGCAATAACTCACACCTATTGAAAATAGCTTACAGCAGTCTTGCTGGGTTCCAAGCGCTCCCCTCAAGGCCTGAAGGGGAAAAATTCTCCTGGAAAGACTTAACCATTTATTCTTTAAACTTTTTTTTTTTTTTTTTCTGAAGAGCACACGCATCTGCCCACATTTGCAAACTGCATGTCCTGCTTTCTCTCAAGCACGGGGGAACTTACTGAAAAACTTCTTCATATCACCCTGAAACAAAAAGAGTAGCCCACACTGCTAATGCTGGTGATGTCTTATAAATTTAAGCCACATTACTCAGACAGAAATTCCAGCTGTTAAAACACAGATAATGGAAAGCCAGTGTACGTACTGACCAACATTCTCAATAAGGTTAAACACCAACATTACATATTACTTGAACCATAAGCGCAATTGCTTTGGGGTCATTGACAATGTCATCGTGCCTCCAGTTTTCTGGTTGGTTTGGTGGCTGAATTCCACTTCATGGAAGAAAATTACATTACTCGCTTTTTAGTATTTTATTGGATTGTGCACTAAGTTAAACACTGCAGTTAACAGCACAATGAACTCTCAATGTGAGAACCTTCATTCTTTAATTTATAGTTAATTTTGAAGTCACCTTGATCTATGCAAAACAAAGCAATAGATGTTTGGAATTGGCCTGTTTTCCGTTACCAGTATTATCCAGTCTAGGATAATTTTTTCCTTTTTATCTCTTCTCAACAATTTCCACATCTCTGCTGTATGAAGTTGCAAAAATAATATATTGAGTCCTGAGGAATTAAGATGAATGGAACCAATGTGTCTTTCTTGTACATGTAGCTTAACAAGGTAAAGAAAGCCTCCACTCTAAAATCAGGAAATGAAAGATCAGGTAAATTATTAAAAACTGCTGTCAAGTTAGTTGTCAGATAAGAATTCAGGACTCAGTCTTGACTCTCAGCTCAGTATTGAAGTTTCATGACCATACACCACAGTATCAAAAGAATACCTTTATACTCATTAAAAAAAAAAAAAATCGGTCATGTGGAGAAACACTATATATCTCCATGTCACACCTCCACATTACTTCAGATTACATATTATCACCAATGAGGTCATTGGGGATTAAAAGAAACACCACTATCATTCTTCAGTATTTGATTTTGTTTTTAATAAATGCCATGTAGTAAAATATTTTATCTTCATTAAATAGCTCGAGAAATTAAGAACATATCTATTCTTCCTTTAGTTGTTTTAACAATGTAATAGTTTTACTAAAGCCAATGGCGATCAAAATGTAGAGAAACAATAGGGCCATGATGTTGCTTTACGAGCAACCCTCAGAAGGCAGGCACAATTTGTATATTTGTCTAGTTTCAAATCAGCTCACCTGTCTACAGCAGTCTGTGAGTTCTTTTAGATACAAAAGTAAATAAGCAAAGACAAAAAGAAAAAATTGTTTCTAGAAAGATAATGTTTTTTCAAACATCACAAACAGTTGTGCATTTAATATGTACCAGGTATTTTATCTGATAGAGGGGATCGGAGATAAACATCACATGGGCAGTTTCCTCAAGAATACCCTACAAACTAGTAGGAAGGAGAGTCAAACAGGCAATTATAACGCAGAAAAGTGAATGATATGAAAGAGGGATTCATATGATGTTTGATAGGACACGAAAAGGGAAAGGAGATTCTAGGTCAGATCAGGATTCCTGGGGGTGCTAGAGTCTCTGCTGAATTTGTAATATATGGGTATTATCATCCAGGGCACACTGATGAGCCCAAGTAAGAGATCTTCGGAAACCTGCCCGTAGTTCATAATGGCCAGCATCCAGACTGCGAGAGCAGTTACAGAACTTTCAAGGGTTCAAAGCTCCTCTTCATTATTTTGTTGTAAATATTGTAGTCTTCAAATACACATCCCAGTCAAATTTAAGAAATATCCCACTCTACAATCCAAGTGGTCATTATCTTTTATTTGTGTCTTATTTGAATCCTGGAGTATTATTAACCAAGTGCTATGTATGGATGAAATGAATATATCCTCTAAAGATGGGGAACTTCTCTTTGTGCATAAAGATAATGCTGCCTCTCTAAAGCAAGGGTGTTCCAGTAGTTTCTTCTTTTTATTCAGTAGTGGGCTACACAATTAGAAACTGAAGAACACATGCATTTTTAAAATTAAAATGCTACATCTGTCCTTTATTCCTTTATTCAAAAATACAAATTTTTAATAGTGATGTAAAGAGCAGCCAGAAAGTTTAACTCTTTTATTATTTTAAAATGACTATATGTCCAGGTAGCTTTAGCCATTAATCAAATAGATAGATATTTGAAGTCTTCTGCGTTAAAGTGGAAGGATTCAGTCAAGACACATCTGAGTTTGGACAGGAGGCATAGATCTTTGAGAATACTTGAGTATCCAGCACTCATTTGCTCGCAGGTTTAAATTTGAGGTTTGGTAAGAAAGGATGTCCTTTTACAGACTCAGCTAGATTTACATACTGCGCAGAATCCAGCCTCATTCATAACTAAAAATTCCATCTGATTCTGGATTCCACTTAATTGTTTTCAAAATGTTAGGGTCATCGGTGTCTTTTTGAATATAGGATTCTGTTGATTCAATCAACTTCTCTTGAAAGTTGAAGACGCTGATATGTCAGATAATTGATACCTCAGACCTGTGCTGAAATTCACCAATCAGCAACAGCCTCAGGAGCCTAGTTTCTGACTTACACTTAAGAAAACCTGTGACTTTCCTAAGAAATTGTGACTTCATTCTCTTCATCTAACTACAGGCCTTTGAAGTCTGAGATTCTCTTGATCTTAGAATTCTTAGTTTGCATTTTCTTTGGTTCATCTACTTGACAGTTTAAACTTAATGTGTTGCATTGACTTGAGTAAATAAGCAACGTACTTGTTTTTCGCTTGCAGTTTGAATTTCAGTGTTGAAAATGTCTAATTTTATCCATTAGGTAAATCACCATCATCTGTCATTAGTGATAAAAAGTTGAGTATCAGAATTTTGTAGTTGTAGAAAGTCTGGATTTAAGAGAGCAGTTCAGTGTATCTCTTTAACAGCTTTCTGTGACCAAATATTTGGACATTTGGCTATATTAGAACAAATATAAAATGTACGTCCTACCTGCTTTTTTCAAGTCATCTATAAAGTGGTGGTGACTAACGGGTCAAACAAGTATTACATTCACACACTTGGTCACTTTCTCCTTCACATAATCTGTGGGTCAGTTTTCCAAATTGAGATGCAGCCCCTTCGGCACAAGTGTTAGCTGGGCAGACCAATAATTCTGTCTCATTTGAACAAACTTTTTTTTCTCATATCATTGCAAATTTGTCCTCTCTGAGGACCAAACACAAAAATGTCTCCAATTATTTATGGGTATTTTTGCTCTCTACTGAATTGGGTAAAGTGTATAAATAGGAAAAAAAAATTAGGGGCTTAAAAAAAGTTTCGTGGTTTTTAGCCACATCTTGGTGAGGAGCCCCCATTTGTGGCCTAGGCTGTGGTTCAATTTCAAGGATAAGAGTGCAGGGTTATAGGGACCAGGTTAACTCTGCATTTACCGGAAAGGTTTTGGACTAGCAGGATCAGAATGGTGATTTGAGAATATCAGAGAGAATATCAAGTTAGAATGGCAAGGTAAGGACAGAACAGAGAACGAGGAGTAAGGAGGGTGGGTGGAGATGTCAAATCCGGTTTGAGAAAAGTGGCTGTATCTCGCAGAGGTTACTCAGGACTTCAGGATTGTTTTTAGGTTCGTGGTTCACAGATGGGCAGGGCTATCGATAGATAGATACCACTGGGCAGTATGAGCAACATTCTATTGCAGAATAGTTGTTTTTTTTCCTACAGAATTTTTGGTATTGATTCTTATCGTCACTTTTCCAAACTACGTTCTTTTACCCAAACCATTTATAGCACACTTAATGAATAATAATTACAAAAATATATTAATGAGAATTTTGAAATCTGAGAATATTCAGAGAAATTTTCTGTGGTTATGCACTTGGCATAAGAACCAATGAAGTAGTAGTTTTTCATAGAAATACTTTCAAGTTCTTGTTTATGTGACACGAGTCTGAAATATTGCTCATAATGTGACATTAATTTCTACGTCTATATTCCAGTAACTGTTTGTGCAGCCATCATGCTGTAAATTATTAAAATTAAATATCTATACCAAGAATATGTGATGAAGAATAAAAATGATAGGAAATAAATAATCCAAATTGATAGAAAATTTTATCAGTTTCTTTTGTAGACCCTTCAAAAAGATCACTAGCGGCCTTTGTGGAATAGCAGCCCGTTTCCGTATTTATCATTGAACCTCCCTTTTGGTAACCTTTTTTTAGCACGTTTTCATTCCTTTGGAATATTTACCGGACACCTCTTAGAATAACTAATACTACTGCTCATTTGCTAAAAACTGCTAATAACATCTTTCATTTCATCACCTGCATACTTTTTGGGAGGAGTGAGAAAACCATATGGGCCTGAGAAACCATATATTTATTTACAAAACTCTGTTTGGTCCTAAACAACTTGATGGTACTCACTGATGCCCTGTTTACAATACCTGTTTCACACAAGGCCAGGTTTTTATATGTTTTAACTGAGCAATTAGATTCTTATTAAGATCGGCAAATACATAATGACTTTTCTGGTGTTTTTGTTTTGTTTTTCAAGGATCCCCTGTTTCATCTGGAACCGCACAGGTCTGAAAGAGGAAGGGGCAGATGTCCTTTTGATCCCAGCTCCTCCTTCGTCTCTACCTTAGTGGGTAATTATTGTTGCCACAGACATCAGTTGGTCATCAGATTGATTTGGAAACTTTAGTTAGGTTCTTTCGGTGTTCCTTTATATGTGTGGATGAGTCACAGTTATTCATTGGTGCTGAGAGCAGTGGCATTAGATTCAAGCCATGCTAAATTGAACCAATTTGACGCTAAGATAAGTGCAGCTACTATGAAGTATGTGTCTCATTCTGAAAATACTAATTGTTACTTAATATCTGATATAGAACATCTTGTATTATGCCATTTATTGTTCAAAATATGCAATTTGAGGAATACTTTATAAAAACCTGGCCAGAGAAAGTGAGCTATTGTAACATGTGTTACTTCTTTTAGTTTTAATTATTCTGTGACTTTAGGGAAACTTTTCATATTCTCTTCTTGGTGCTTTCTCTGTACCAGTAGAATTCATCAGAAAGTCATCTCAATTGAGAACTTTAAAGTTATTTTTCTAAACTCATGTTAATCTAGAATGTTAACTGTAGAGGTTGACCAGTTCAAACTTCCACTAAATGTCCACATTGAAATAATAGAATAAGGTGGCACGTCTCATCTAGATTTCCGTGTGATTCCATTTAATTAGAGAAGGTACCTGAGTACCTCGCTTAAGACACAATGAAATTATTTATCTTTCTCGTTTATATTCTCAGGGTTTAAAAATGGTACACTTGGCAAAGTACTCCAGTACTGTGGTGGTACTAATGGATGAGTTCCAAAGTATAAAGTTGAGGAGCTCTCCCCGACAGCTAACTAGGTGCTTTGAGGAATCATTCTTTTCTCTGAGGGTTGCGAGGTTATGATACAAGTATGGTACAGATGTACGGATTTCTGTTATTACATTTGTAACACTCAGCGTTATAGGCTAATAGTAGATCATCCTGTTGGCAGAAAATGGGAAGTGTAAAAAACGTGGGGACTTCCTATCCTAAATAAAGGGTTACACTTAAAACTCCCCACCGATGAGTAATCAGAATACCATATGCTTGATTTTGAGTTGATACAGATATTCCTGTGTATTCTAGAAACTAATAGTCCCTGAACTTGTCCACACAGTTGATTTTGATGGGCCTTGCATCCCACTTTCTGCACTTCCCCATCCCAGTCATGGTACCTAAGTCCATGTAGGTAAAGCTTCTTCTTATATTATAGCAGACCCTTGAACAACACAGGTTTGAACTTGATGGGTCCGGGTATATGCAATTCTTTTTTTTATAAATACAGTGCAGTACTGTAAATGTATCTTCTCTTCCTTATGATTTTCTAAAACATTTTCTTTTCTGTAGCTTACTTTAAGAATACAGTAGATAAGGATAAGATTTATGCGATCTGAAGAGAAACCAGAGTATGAAACATGAGAGACTATGGACTATGAGAAACAAACTGAGGGCTACAGAGGGGAGGGGGGTGGGGGAATGGGATAGACCGGTGATGGGTAGTAAGGAGGGCACATATTGCATGGTGCACTGGGTGTTATACACAACTAATGAATCATCGAGCCTTACATCGAAAACCGGGGATGTACTGTATGGTGACTAACATAATATAATAAAAAATCATTATAAATAAATAAATAAATAAATAAATAAATAAATAAAATCAGAGAATATACAAAAAAAAAAAGAATACAGTAGATAATGCATATAATATACAAGCTATGCGTTAATCAATTGTTACGTTATCCATAAGGCTTCTGGTCAATTAGTAGTTAAGTGTTTGGAGAGTCACCAGTTTTATGCAAATTTTCAACTGCAAGGTCAGTGCTCCCAATTTCCATGTCGTTCAGGGGTCAGCTGTGTATCTGTAGAGCATAGATCTTCTGTTAGCTTTAATTAATGGGGAAAGATTGATTTGCTTCAGCCCCGTAATTTGAAAAGGCTCTAAAATGAGATTTCACACAGGAAGTAATTAAGTTCTTCCGGAGCTTGCATCAAGAGATGTAATATTCTTAAAGAGTATAATATTGTAAAGAAAAATAGTATTTTAAGATAGCTAGCGTTCCTCTGCTAACCTGTGTGTGTGTGTGTGTGTGTGTGTGTGTGTGTGTGTGTGTGTGTGTTATGAACAGAATATGAGGAAGGGAGACTTTAAATATGAAAATAAGATTGCCTACGTTTAAACTTCAGTAGAAATCAAAATCTTAGGAGGGACCCTTGGAATGAATGCCAGATCCATAAATGTTAGAAATGGCAGTGTATGCATTAAAATACATGCATTTGACAGACACTTTTTTCTAATGCTTTTAGTGCTTTTTTGGGGTAACTTCATAAATTTAAAATTTGAATATGTTTGGAAGAGATTTTCTTATCATTTCTCTTACCGTACATCTTGCACAGAATAGGCCTCCTATAAATACTCATTGAATGGACTCAATATTCCTAAATAAGCAAAAAACAAATTTTGGGATATTATTCATAAGAACATTATAAGTGATATTGAAAGTGGAAAATTACAGACTAAACACTACTTCTGTAGTGAAATCCTAAGATTAGCACACCATTTAATTTTAACATTTCATTTAAATGGTTTAAACAATTCTTTAGTCACCCTGCCACTCACCACTAAGCCTCCCTGGAGCTTATTTATGCATGAAACCAGGAACTTAAACCTGAATTTTTTAAGAGGGGAAATATTACTGGAGGGACATTTCCAAGTGAGTTTCATTGAACTTCCAAATCAAATTACACTGTGCTGAAATGTGACGTGCTAGCCATCTGGGTGGCTGTTTTGCGTATTCAGAAGAGAAATCAAATCATAAGAGCCCTCCAAACTAAACACGAACGTTGTAGGAATAATCCCTCCAAAAAGAAGAAGTAAAAATAAAATTCTTCACATTTATCCACTAGCTTTCATCCCAAAGTACCTTTGAAAGATCATTCGCTCACTGTAGATACGCAGCCGCCGCCGAGACGGAAACCTGATAACCTATGTGAGCCAGCAACTCTGAGAGAGGGGAAGTAGGAATAATTCACCCAGTTGAAAAAACAGCAGGAATTTGGGCTGGAAAAACGGAGCTACCTGAGTTGAATTTGGCAAGGTCGGTGTAGCTTACTCTGACAGGGAAAGAATTCGGTAATGTAGTATTTTATGGCCACACATGTTCTCGGCTGAGGGGTTAAGACAAGACTTCAGCGAAAGGCTGACCATCTTGAGACCACGATCCTTCTTTGTTTCTTTGTTAATTGTGGGTCACGCTTACTGTTGAGTGTCTGTTGACCCTAAGATGTGCTTTCATGATAAGAAACTCAAATTTGTTACAATATATGTCATAAAGCTAACAAGGCCCCCAAGGGGTAAAAAAATGTGCTGGCAAATCTAAGAACATCTTATCATTTCTTAACTTTACATACAGTCTTCATTTCAGTTAACTTAAATTCAGTTGGCTGAAGATCAGGTGAACTAAAAAGCTTACCAAGAAACTGAATAAAGAAAGATGATTTGCTGGGTAAAAGACAAGTTAATGAACATGTTTTAATTAAATTTATCATTTAATTTAGAAACGGAATGTTAGTATCTTGCAGTGATTCCATGTGAAACAAGACTTAAGGAGTAAAACAACCTCCTTGTTTAGCTGTGTTCTGAATGTTCACAAATCAGTCGAAATGAAATCATACATTAATTAGAGTTGCTCTCCAAATGCCACTTGATATTAACATAATTTATCTTGGTGGCATATAAATTCATATCACAGGTGCAATATTTCTACATGTTTAGCCACATTTTCCCCTGCTGTGATTACTAATTTTCTATTAAGAATGGTCTTAAGGAAGTGTCTGAAGAATATAAGACATTAAAACCTGGTTTTAAAAACACCTTGTTGAAACAATGAAGTATTTAGTAAAATAAATTGATGTATTAACTTGCCTATACCTTTTATTTCATCTGAAGATAGTACTTATATTGCTACCAAATTATTGGGTTTGGTGACTAGCCAAATAAAAATTCAGGAAATACAGGGGCGCCTGGGTGGCACAGCAGTTAAGCATCTGCCTTTGGCTCAGGGTGTGATCCCGATGTTATGGGATCGAGCCCCACATCAGGCTCCTCCGCCATGAGCCTGCTTCTTCCTCTCCCACTCCCCCTGCTTGTGTTCCCTCTCTCTCTGGCTGTCTCTATCTCTGTCAAATAAATAAATAAAATCTTTTTAAAAAAATTCAGGAAATACAAATATATGTATTTAAGAGAAGGGGAGAAGGGGTGATGAGCAGAGGGAGAAAGAGAATCTCAAGCAGACTCCATGCCCAGTGGAGAGCCCAAAATAGGGCTCCATCTCAGGACCCTACATCATGACCTGAGCTGAAATCAAGAGTCGGAGACTTAACTGAACAAGCCACCCAGGCATCCCAGGAAATATTTTCTTAAGTCATATATCATTTTGGCCAGGAAGGAAAATACTGGCTGACTCCTTTTCATCAGCTCTGTTGGATATAATATTGCAATATTCTTAATAAGTTTATAACACCTTCAGTAACTGCAGGATTTTCCTTACACTTTGCCCTCTCAATTCTATTGCCATTTTTTATTGCCATTTTTTTAACGTTTCATTCTGTGCCAGATTTGTAGTTCCAGGTGTAATTTCATATTTACCGTACCTGACCTGACTATGCTACGCTAACATGCATGTTACTAGCATTTGGGGGAAAACCACTCTAATTTGTCATGTACTTTTTCTTTGTTTTCAAAGCGTTAGCTTTGTTGTTAGGATATTTTTTCGATGACTTCTCAAGTTAAAGACTTATTAAATTTTATTTTAGCAAATAACCATGAATAAGATATTTTAGGCACTGAAATTTTCTTCCTGCACTCTTTTTGGTCCTATGTTACCCTTTTTAGCAAATAAAATTACAAAAGTTTACAGCTGCTGAAATTTTCTTGTACTTTTATTCATAATAATGAGACCTTTGTGAATATATCTCCTCATTATATATTCTGTAAATTGAAGGTCAGTGTTGACTGAGTGAAAGGGAGTTGGAAAAATACAGAGGAAATTTAAGTGATTATTTCAAGCTATTAATAGCATTAATTTTTTAAAATAAATGTTCCTTTTAAATTAATTATATCAAGGACAGAGTTATGAATGAATAGTTCTGGCACAAAATATGACCTAATAAATATTAGAAAAATAAATGAAAAATCAAAAGAAGATAAAATGTATGTCTTTATAATTGCAACCTCTATAAACGTTAACAAATGAAGTATATTGCCTTATTTCTTGAATTCACCCCAATTATACAGAAGTTTAGACTTAAAGTCATTCCTTTGCCATGTTCCTGTCCCTAAAGAATGTCTATAATTCCTTACCCAACTCTGTTGCTCTCTCACATTTGGCAAAATGCCAATTATCCACATGCTCGTTGTTGCTTCTGGCTATAACTACTAGTTTCTATGGGCCTCTTTGAATATTTTGCTTATGGATTCCTCAAAACAAACAAAAGTTATTATAAGGATAGAAGAAAAAAAAGTCCAAACAACAGCTATATAACTAATACAAGGATGTATTCTGCCTGGTTACTTTCATCATCTTAAGCAGAGTGGGAGTGTGGACTGAGCTGTGGATGTTGGAATATGTGGATCATTCTTTTCCATCCCGATCCTCTCGTGTGTATCTTGTTTCTATATGCAATGATGCCTGCTGTAGTCATTCTACAAAATAATGCATCTGATATTAGAATGATTTTCTAACAAAATTATACAGCTGTTATAAATTGAAGCAGTTACATCAGTCTTTAGCCATGTGCTGTCCATGAGGCAAATATAGTTCACATTATTTAGATGTGTAGATATTTATAACACAAATAGGAGAAATGCTTGAGTAAAACTTAAGAAGATAAAAAGCATGGAAAACTGAATTTTGTCTTACCAAACAGTTAAAATCTGTATTTCCAACTAAAAACTCAAATTGATTAGTAAGTATACAGTCCATGAACAAAGCTGTTGATAAGTTTCATAAAACATGAAGGCAGTGCGGTATGTTTAAAACTTCAGAGTTCTATAAAAAAGGAATTATGTAGAAAACTATTGTAATGACATATTTTAACTTAGAATTATTTACAGTGGGTTTGTTTTTATATTGCCAAGAGTCAAATGATTCTTAACTTTCTTCCATATAAGCAGTTTAGTGTAGACACAGTCTTTGGGGGCTGAAACCATTAGGGACAAATACTGGAAGAAAAGAGTCCTTGTGTTCCTGAATTAAAATTATTAAATATAGGCTTTTTAAGGAACAAAAATTCAGGGATCTCTGTTATTCATATAAATGCCTGATAGTTTTTTCTTTCTTTTAGTATTTTTTCCTGAAGCATTTTTGAAAAATCAGAATCTTGTCCTGAGTTTTTATTGCATTTCATAGCTTATTAAATATAAAAACCTACATTGAGAAATTAATTCATTGTGCTCTTCATGAATTCGACAAACGCTTATTGAGCATTTTCTGTGTTCCAGACACTGTGCAAGATATTGGGGAACAGAGTATATAAGACACATCAAGAGGCCTGTTCTAGTGAGGCATAATGTCAAACATATAAGCAGTTGGTTAATATAGTAGGGTGAGCAATATGATAGAAATAGGCAGGGGGGCTATGGTTAACTAGGAATCATTACAGTAACAAAAGTTTAGTCAAGGAAGACTTCAGAGAGGAAGTGGTCAATAGCCAGGTACATGGGAGGTGACGCAGGAAAGGAGATGCAGAATTCAGGCAAAACGTTTCCAGGCAGAGAGAACATAAAAGCTTGGCGGGCTCAAGAAATTACGTGTAGGTCTCTGTGATTTTACAAGTAATGAAGACCATGAGATATATCGAACAACAGATTTCAAGCTGGAGGCTTAGTATGACAGATTTCCGATGCAGAACTCTCCCCCCGTTCTTGTGTCTGTACAGAGAGCCTATGTTGAGCATGACAATAGTAAGTTACATTCACCTGTCAGAACACCCTGTGGATGCTCTATTTTTTTAATAATAAGCGCACTTGACCATCTAAAATTAACATAACATCAGTTACCATCAGAATGCAGTGCTATAACAAATGAAATGTAATAAATGGCATAAAAATCAAGTTGGTTATTTATATTCAGAATATTGAAATAGATCAGACACCAGTTAAATTTATGGCTAAGCTAATACATTTATTAAATATTATGTCTTTATAGACACACAAAACTGAAAACTTGGATATTTCTGCTCTTATCATTGGAACTCTAAAATGTATTTTTTTATTTATATGAAACCTTTTTTTCAATCCATGAAAATATGATTTATCCAGATTTTTTTGCACTCTGTAAAATACCAAGGTGTTGATTCACAAATTTACCCTAATGATATCAAATGGTTATAATTTTAAAGTTTTCCATTGAAATATTTACATATGTACTTTATGTATTTGCTGTAAATAGTATCAATTGTAATGATGCTGAAGTTGGCTCATTTAATTACTATTAGGTAATATTTGTGTCTAAAGACTTATTCTGCTTCATGATTTTTCATTAAAGTTTTTTTCCCTTAGGAAAATGTTTTACCAAGCAGAACTGTTATCTTTTAGTATGAATTTATTTT
The DNA here is from genome assembly GCF_023065955.2 of Ursus arctos. Lineage (NCBI taxonomy): Eukaryota > Metazoa > Chordata > Mammalia > Carnivora > Ursidae > Ursus > Ursus arctos. The sequence goes on along the minus strand of NW_026622985.1, from coordinate 25,811,851 downwards.
GTTCTTTACACTGATAACAAGCTATGAAAGGAGAATCTTTCCCTTCTGAGGAAAATCTAACATTTCCAACAGAAACACATTTGGTTCAGTTTACACAGCATTGAGTTTTTAGCACCTGTCTGGTTTCTTTGAAGTTTAAGTCACACAGTTCATATTGTGTTATTTGAATTGTTCACAAACTGTTTTCTTTTATCTGAATACAAAAAGGGAAATGGGGTGAAATTGGTAATACATCATCTTTTCCTTTATGCAGATAACTTGCCTTGAATGTGGTATTATTCGGTATCATAGGGCTGCCATCTAGTGTCTCTAAGGGGTACTTGTTTAAGTTTGTGAAATTGATTAAAAGGAGTAGAATTTTGATACGGTGTTTCAGATTGGGATAAGTGCAATAAAATTGTTGTGAACTAATATGAAGATTATGTTCCCATAATAGTAGTGTTTTCAAATATCAGAGTTCTAGAAATGCTTTAAGAAATTAAGTCAAATCAAGTATTAAAAACTTAATAGAAAACTGTCATGATTTTTAAGAAATCTATTTTTTGTACCCATTGTGCATTAAGCATTCAGCCAAGTTCATATTAGAAAAATAAGTTTTGTTTAGAATAATTTTCCAAAATGGACTTTATGTTTTATATGGGAATATAATCAAGTTTAATAATTAACAACAAAAACACTTCAGAAGAATCCTTGCTTTGGTTGTTCAGTAGTCAATGAACCCTTTTATGGGTCACCTCATTCTTTCATGCCATAAAGTTGATGTTCCCCAAGGCCTTTTAATGAATTTAACATGACTCTCTTTTATCCATGTGCAAGTAGTGCAGAATGCCTCCCATGAACGGATCATATCCCTAACCACTGAATGCATTTTATCTCAAAATACGTCTTCTCCACATACAAATATAACTTTCTGATGAATATAACATTAACTGTCTTGGATATAAATTGCATTGCTTTTTTCCCCTTATGTTACCGAAGAACATGCTTAAATAAGAGTTCTGATACAACTTTTCCGTATCAAATTATATTTTAAGTCCAGAGCATCTTTGTTTTTCATTTTCTGTTACTTTCCTTATCACACCTCTCACTTAGCATACATTCGAGTGTACAGGATGAATTCAACAAATACAGCTCTTTTTTGTTTTTAAACTTGTTACCTGGAAATTTTTCAAATACAAAGAAAAATTGAAAGAGGAGTAAAATTTGCACCTTTATACCATTTACCTAGATTCATCAATTGTTAATACTCTGACATATTTACCCCTCTCTCTCCTGTTTCTCTTATATTACATATATGTATAGTTTAAAAGCGAATTCCTCAGTGGGAAACCTAGATTTTATTTATTTCCTGTATTTTCTTAAGGTATCCTTAGTGGATTTTGTGAACCAAAAGAGTTATTTACATTTACTTTTCTTTGTATAAATGTAAATTAGTTTATTATTACAACATTTCTAAAAGCTTATTTTTGCTAAGCCTTCAAATTCAATTTATATCTCATTTTTCTGTTTTTAAATCTGCTTTAACAAAAGCAATTATCTTCACTTTCTAAAGAGTAAGTCAGTTAACTCGAGTTGAAAATAAACTACTTTATAAAGTGTCCTTTTACAGTTCATTTGATTACTTTCTCAAATTTTAACCCATACAAGCATGTTTAGTCTATTCAAGTTTTTTCAAAGTTTTAAAGGCCTTACCTTCAAAAAAACCTTTTTAAATATTGAAATCATTTTTAAAATGTAATAAAATTTATAAACAGGTTCGCCTGGGTAGCTCATTCGGTTGAGCATCTGGCTCTTGATTTTGGCTCAGGTTGTGATCTCAGGGTTGTGGGATCAAGCCCAGGGTGGGGCTCCCTGCTCAGTGGGAGTCTGCTGGAGATTCTCTCCCTCTCCCTCTGTTTCCCCCCCACACCCCGCGCTCTCTCTCTCTCTCTGTCTCTCTAAGATAAATAAATAAATCATTAAAGAATAAAATGTATAATCATGAGATCAAGTTCTCAAATTCTGTTTATACAGTTGGTCAAATTTTTACACCTATAATTTCGATAATTTTAATTCTAAAATTATTCAGTTAAATGTATTAGAGAATTAGAGATATAATTAATTTGAATCCTCTTAAACTTTAAAGCATTTCAAATACTGTGTGTACATATTCATATTTAACAGAAAACATCTTAATACCTTGAGTTCAGTATAATCATCAACTCTATATTTTGAAACCTGTCCAGAGTTACATGATGGTCATCATGAGAATTTTACCACCCTAAATCAAGGGTGCTGCTTCTATTGATCTGCTACTATCATTTGCTTCTTTTAGAGATTTTGCCAGGGACAGGCCGCTATGCCCAGGACAATCCCTCTGGCACCACTCACGGGCACACTGCTTATCCTTTGTTGTCCCTTTGACAAAAGAGAACTGCAAGTTCCTATGCTTCAGAGGTGTTAGTCTTTCTGCAGTTCCCTTTACCTTTATTTTGTTTTTCTATTTGTTATTTTTTTCCTCTTCTCATAAGCTATTTTAGTGTCTTTCTGGTTATCTCTGAGGACACATTGTCATTTCTTGAAACCCTACATACACTTGTGATTCCTTGGTCTGATTTTAAGTCTGGGTCCTCTAGTGCATGTTACAACTAACTCCATTCCTTCTCTTAACTGACTGATAAGATAATGAATTCTTTATATCGTTCCCATCTGAGCCACACACTTACAAATAAATGACAACTAATTGGATTATTTACAACTTTGTCAGACTTTGTGGTTCCTACAGTAAAATCATGTTCATGGTAGCAACCTCTTGTTCCAAGAGGGATTTGAGTTAGCGGTCTTGCATATCATACCAATAATAATAATATAAAAATTAATAATAATACCCTGATGATATGAAGGTTAAAAGAAGTTTAGTAAAATAAAATGAACTAGATTACTTGTCAAATATTCATATAGGTCTGGAGTGCCTGGGTGGCTCAGTCTGTTAAGAGTCATACTCTTGATTTCAGATCAGTCATGATCTTAGGGTCATTAGATCAAGCCCTGCGTGGGCTCTGCACTCAGGGGGAAGCCTGCTTAAGAATCTTTCCCTCTGCCCCCACTTGTGCATTCTCTCTCTTTCTCTCTCTCTCAAATAAATACATCTTAAAAAAAATATATTCATATAGGTCTTAGTATATGCCAGCTATTATTTGAAGTGTTTGACTCTTTACAATATTTTTGAGTGGTATTCCTGTTTGGAAATGGGGAAACTGAGGCCTAGAGAGGTTAAGCAACTAGCCCAAGTTCACACAGCTAGTAAGGGGCAGTTGATATTCCAGCCCTAGCAATCTGACAGTGCAATCCATGCTCTTACAATGGTATTCATAAGGTCATCTATACAGTACACCTGGATATGTTTGATGTAATTGTGGCTTGCAGATTGTTGTCAGATCCAGAAACAAATACTGACTTCTTTTTAACTGATGTTTCCATGTAGGTAGTGAATTGTTTGCTGGACTCTATAGTGACTACTGGGGTAGAGACGCTGCAGTCTTCCGGAGCATGGGGCGACTGGCTCATATTCGCACCGAGCATGATGACGAGCGCTTGTTAAAAGGTAGGGTTCAGGAGAAAAAAGTATGTATATCAGAATTGAAAACAAGCCTGGAACTCATGGGAAATTTGCCATTTTGATAATAATAACAATACAGATGTCTTTTACAGTTTTTACAAATTTCAGAATTTTAGTAATATTTAGTAATATTAACATATTATCTATCATGTGCATGTATCATTTTATATCAAAATGGACTGGCTCTATTTTAAAACCAAATTGCCATCATAGCATTACTTAGAAATCAGGATTTAAATGAAGAAAACAAACCAAATATATGAAGAGCAAAAAAACCTTCTTTTATCCAATAAGTTGTTTTGTTTTCTCTTGCCAGTTGGTATAATTTTGGATGAATTGATTGCTTTGCTCATTTTAATGGGATCACACACATTGTATTTAGAGACAAAATTCTAGGAAAATCACTAGCCATTCATTGACAGAATTCTTTGTAAGGGATGGTGTTTATGTTTTGGCACACTTGCCTGTCCAGGGATTAAAATGCCATTTAATAATGAATTTTTAAATTTTTTCAGCCTTTTTATTAAGATTTAGAGTGCATAATCATTATTGGCAGCATGTTATCATTAAAATATTTGATGTAGTATATTAGTCAAGGGTTGTTCACTGAGATCCCTTAGACTACAAACACAAAGACTTAAATTTTCTACCTTAAAATTAAAATGGTCTTCCATGAGCTGCACTGGTAGATAATGTATGAATTTTAAAAATGATAAACTTCTCTGCTCAAATATTGTACATGTATTTCTGTTGACTTTTTATATATACGGGAGGAAATTTGTGGAGATGATCACTATTGTGCCCCTAATCTGTTCTTTTGAATGCATTTAAAGGTATGTTGTTTGAAATTGGTTTTTCCTTTCTTGACTCTTATTTTCCAATTAAAATGTCCTCTCCTAGTTCTAAACAAAACTGTTGGTTTGCAAAGAAAATGAGGGTATCTACATGATTTTACTGTTCATACAAAATATAGAGGAAAAGACTTTATTGAAACTGAACCATTCATGTGATATGTAATTTATTAGAATAACCTAGCATTTTCTTGTGATAACTATTTTACTTTTCTTCTAATTTTTTTATATCTGTAGAACCAAAATTTGTAGGTTCGTATATGATTCCTGACAATGAAGACCGAGATGACAACAAAGTGTATTTCTTTTTTACCGAGAAGGCCCTGGAAGCAGAGAGCGGTGCGCACGCCATTTACGCCAGGGTGGGGCGACTCTGTGTGGTGAGGACTGCCTTTTTCTCTCCTTCTGCGTGCTTATCTCAGATTTACCGTCAGGCCTTGGTGATTGCATAGTAGGCTTTCTACTTCAAGATATTTTCTAGTTAAAAAAAAAAAAAGATATTCTAGGATTCTGTAAGCTGCCTAAAACCAGTATTTGCTATGTAATCTTTAGACTTCCCATCTCCTGAAAGTTTTATCTTAAAAGAGCTGTGCCTTGTGTGTGATCTTCCTCACACTCAAAACCACGCTAAGAAGAGCTGGTCTGTAGTTAGGCTGCACTTTTTCCCACACAGAAGTTTGAGCTTCCTTTTTATTTTATTTTTTTTTAAGATTTTATTATTTATTTGACAGAGAGAGCCAGCCAGCGAGAGAGGGAACACAAGCAGGGGGAGTGGGAGAGGAAGAAGCAGGCTCCCAGCGGAGGAGCCTGACGCGGGGCTCGATCCCAGGACTCTGGGATCACGTCTTGAGCCGAAGGCAGACGCTTAACGACTGAGCCACCCAGGCGCCCCCCCATTTTTAAAAATTAATTTAACCAAAGTCTTTTTAGTTTCTTTAGTCCACATTCTAAGTAATTTATGTTATGCTTCAACAATTCACTCGGTTGATTCTGTAGAAAAAAACATCTGTGGTTGGTTGGGTATTCAAATAGGCTGTTAGCAAATGTTCAAAACCAACTGAAGTAGCAATATGTATTGAGAGAAAGCTAATAATATTGCAAATGTAAAGTTACTTTGATATTTAAGAATAAACTTAAGAGGAAATTTATATATACATATATATGTGCATGTAGTACATTTGTGTGTGTATATGTATGCAAATATGTATGTACTGTGTATGTGTGTGTATGTATTTCAAGCTTTTTTTTCTTTTAGAAAAAGAAAGAATGGATCCTTTCTGTATTTCCAAGATAAGCAGATTATTTATCATTAAAATAATATTAAAGTTCACTGTGTTATCAAAGCCACTACTTTATATAGGATAGACCACTCTATTAACATTCTTTAGTACCTGGAAAGCATATTTAATGGCCCAGAGTGGAAGTGTACTAACAAGGCAGAATGTGCAAAGCTCAAGGAATTTTGGGGGGATTGCACGTATGGTATTATTTGAGGATTAGGCTACATTTTCCGGATTAAATTTAAAAAATTACAACCGTTCTCATCTGCACATCTAATAATATACAATTTGTTGTTGTTAGAAGCTCTTTAGGTACTCACTCACCTGCTTTTGTTCGTCACAGAATGATGTAGGTGGCCAGAGGATACTGGTGAATAAGTGGAGCACTTTCCTAAAAGCCAGACTGGTCTGCTCAGTACCAGGCACGAATGGAATAGACACCTATTTTGATGAATTAGGTAAATCTTCTTGAGAGAATTGAATTTTACTCTTTGATGTGTAGTCCTCTCTACCCCTCACTATCTCTAGCACGTATGGGAACTTGCTTCTTGCAATGAGCAAGTTTCTGTTCTTTTCATTGTGGCCAGATCCACACGGTGGGGTCAGGGGAGTTGCAGGAACAGGAGATCCCTCTGAATAGCTGACAGTCAGCACCTCGTTCCTTCCTTGAGGCCCAGCTCAAGGTCATCCTGAACAGCCAAGTGTTTCACTCTGTTGTGATTTGGTCATGGGCGTACGACTGTGTACGGAAAGGAATTGATGTCTTCAATCTGTAATGGGTTCTAAGCTATTTTATGTCAATAGATTTTCTTTACACGCAGAGAGGACTAAAAGTACTCATGTAATGGTCTTTAATTTTACAGAGGATATTTTCTTGCTGCACACCAGAGATCATAAGAACCCAGTGATATTTGGACTCTTTAACACTACCAGGTGAGAAATTTATATGATCTATGAAAACATGAAACAAAATATGCCTTACTCCTTTACTGTGTATGTAAGTAGGAAATACTGTTGACCCATTGTCATTGTCTATTATTTTATGTTACCAATTTCTCTTCATTCTCTTATATTTGCAGTTGTTCTTTTATTTTTAAAACCATGGCCTCAATTCAGATCTTTGTTTCTGTTTGAAGCGCCCCAGCATCCTTCTGTGCTCAATATCCTAATCTCCTTCCTCTCTGACCTACAACAGAATGAATTTCTTATCATAGTTTATAAGATATTAGTTCCATGCTATGGAGGCTAGCATAATTCTTTTAATTGTTATATAGTTTTCCGAGTAAGGTTTTCAACGCTCTCTAGCAACTGTTAGCCACTCCGCTTTGGAAGTTTTTCCTATGAGATTATACCTTGACAGAATCTGTGTCTAACTCATTAGGGTTCCATCACTATGGTTTTATTTACCCACCTGTCTTGCTTCAAATGACTTTCTCTTCCAAAACTGCTTTATATCAGTTCTCTGGTACTTGTCATTGCTATCTGTAAGAAATATTCGTTGATATCTTAATCACAGAGTACTTTGCTCACTCCTTTACCCAGGTTGTCCTGATCCCATGTAGATTCGTAGCAAACATATATTTATGATTTGCCTTCCATGTTTTAAATTTAAATAAGCTGTTCAAGCTTAGGGCATATAATCTATTATTTTTCTCTTTAACATGAGAGTGTTGGAAAAATATGAAATGTTATTTCACGTGTGTCAATACATGAATGAAAAAATATCATGAGAATCAGTTTTGGTTGAAAGTTTACACATGTAATTTCCTGAGTGTGTCTTTCCAAATAGGGGAGAGTGGGGGTGAGATGACTGGAATGAGAAATAAAGAATATACCTTAGGGCTGCTTGGGTGGCTCAGTTGGCTAAGTATCCAACTCTTGATTTTGGCTCAAGTCATGATCTTAGGGTCTTGAGATGGAGCCCCGTGTTGGGCTCTGCTCTCAGCGCAGAGTCTGCTTGAGATTCTTTCCCTCCCTATCCCCCTTCCCTTACTCTCTCTTGCTCTTGCTCTCTCTCTCTCTCAAATAAATAATTCTTAAAAAAAAAAAAAAAAAGAAGAATATACCTCAGTTCTTTGGACAGGGATAGAATGATCGAATTCCCTTCCTCTTTTGCATTGCACTGGTCGTAAACTATATCATAATCATGTCTACCTTGTTTGCTCAGGGTCTCTCCACAAAGCTTTCGTTTGTTTTTTCAACAGGTGATTCCTTATGCTCACTTTGAAAAAAATAATAAAGTTCTTTCGATAAATATTGTTCTATTATAGGGAGACCTTTTCTTCAACAGAGAAACATGGAAACAATTTTGCTCTCAGTTCTTCCTTGATGCAAAGTAAAGTAGCGAATATAGACTGGTAGTTGTCACAGTCTACGGAAAATCCCTGACTTTTTTTTTTAACTTCATCTTTATTCTTATGCCAGTGAAGAATTATACACCGAATTCTAATTCCATGGCTTTATATAATAAAAGCTACAGGATAACCAGAATAGGTTCTCTGTGGGTTAGTATGGTCAGTTTATAAGCTACTTTCCGAAGTGATAGCATAATGGATCTGTCTAGATTTCAAAGACAACACATTATTTTCTTCCATAATTTCAATTTTGACTGTTCAATTTATACCTAAATCTGAGGAAAAGGCTTCCCAGCTGTTACCTGACGTAAAGGTTGATTTTTGTAGCATGGTGATCAAAGGTTTATTGCCACTTCAGTTGCGAGACTATCTCTGGTTTTCTCACTATCGTAGGCATTTCCAATTGCTTCAAGGTGTGTTATAAAATGTGTGAATTGATGTCCTAAGACAGTAACATAACCGCTGTTCCACAGGTGTCTCCAAGTGTAGGAACTTCTACATTTAGAAAGACCTGCACATTGTGCGGAACACTTGCCCAAACATTGATTATTTTGATTATCACAGGAGCTGGGGACATGTTAGCATTCATTCAGATCATGCCAAATTAAGGAATACGGCCATATTTTTAAAACAAATCACTTAAAAATGTCCTTTCGCAGAATCTTCTCACAAATGCTGCCAGTGAAACTTGCTATCGTTAGTCATCTGCTGTCTTTATCCTTCGAAGTAGAACTTTTTATTAAAAAAAAAAAAAAGATTTCAGTTGTTGCTAGTTCTGGAGGTAAAGAATCTGAGTTTTATATAATTGAAGTCATTTTCCCCCAAATTAATGTAGTTTAGTCCAGTCCTCTTTTCCCTCTGGTACAGTTGCAGTGGCCTGGAGGTCACGGGAGGAGGGGATATACAGCAAGCTTCTTGATGCCTTTGTGACCCCAAGGTAAAGAATGGAACAAAGCCCCAAAGTTTCATAAGACTTGTTATTTGATCATATACACTGAAAAATCAAGTAAAATTTGAACAGAATTAGCAGTATTAACAGCATAGTGATTAGGCAAACACTGTCTACTGTGAATACGAAACAACATACAAGGAGATAAAGCTTAAAATGAATATTCAACTTGGGAATTAATCATTTCAAATATTCAGGCCATATTTTCCTTCATAAAAATATAAAAACGTGGTGTCAGATTTAGCGATAATAAAGTGAGGTGACAGATGTCACTTTTCTTAGTCTAACAATATCATTTTCAGTTTATTGTAATAAGATAAAGCAATGGTAAGTTTTAGAGTTCCAGTACTTAAAATATTGCAGTAGTTAATATTTCTAGAATATCCCTTATCTAAGAGATTGCAACTTTTTTATCCAAAAGACTTCATCCTTTTCTCTGTAGTCTGAAGGGTGTGACTAGCTCAGCTAGTCAGTTCCAGAATAGTAATTATCTATTTTTTTTCCAGTAATATATTTAGAGGGCATGCAATATGTGTCTATCACATGTCTAGCATCCGGGAAGCCTTTAATGGACCATATGCACATAAGGAAGGACCTGAATACCACTGGTCACTCTATGAAGGAAGAGTCCCTTATCCAAGGCCTGGTTCCGTAAGTTTAGGCATTTAACAAAATATTCTTCTTTTTTAAAGGCTCTCTTAGTAATATTTTGTCCAGTGTTTCAGATGCTTTAGAAGACTTCCACTAAACAATTAAGAAATTCTACACCCAAAAATATGCTTGATTACTTGTACAGTAAAGAAATAATCCTTCTTATATCTGGTTGTATGCTTTTTATTTAATGAAAACGTCTGTGATGAGTACATCTTAGCATTATAAAGTATATATTATCATTGATATTTTGGCTGTCTAAGTAACCCCAACTGAAATTGTATTTTTAAGATACTGGTGAACACAGACACATCCAGTAAAAAGAGCATCATATCCCTCCACTTCTTCAGAAGAATTAGTGTCACATGCAATTTCCAAGGGGAAGAACCTTATCAAATAATTACATTGTAATATTTGAGTCAGCCTCTCAGCTCCCTAGGCCAAACTTTCTCCTTACTTCTCACTCTAGCTTAACTGGATTAAGCTTTTTCTCTGCCTTGCCAGAATACTTAGCATCTCATTCAGTATCTTTGCTGGCTCCTAGAAGAAAAATGCCAATACAAAAGTGCCACTAGAGTTCCAGAAGTTTTACCACTGGCCTCTGTGCACTCATGCTGCCGAGATTCTCCCTAACTCGCCATGCAGACTTCTGTGCTTTTACTTAACACATGTATCTAAAAATGATGATGATGATAACGATGTTGGTTTTGTATCGTGTGTCCTGTGCGCACAACTAAGTTGGCAAAACGTAGGCTCATTGTATGTGCTCATGGACCATGGAGAACAGACATTTAACTTGTCGTACAAGTCGAAGTCTACATTCTTTTGAGCAGCTGGTGAAAACCCATCACTGTGCTGATTCCTCAAGTACTTGAAGTGAAGTAGGAACCGTTTTTGCCGAGCCAAAATCCAAAGTGGAAACAAACCTTACCTCCATTAACAAGTGTAAAGCTTTACCATTTCAATCATTCTCACTAGCTTAAAATTATTACTTCCAGTAAGACATAAAGTATACTTTATTTCACTCTATTGATTGAAATTACAATTTAAATGGAGAAAACCCACTCCTGTGGCTTTGCTGGAAATGCTTCTTGAAACCACATGGTATTAAAGGAGATTTGGAGGAAGTGACTGGTTACTGAACTGCTTCCAGGCTGGGCCAGAGTGTTTCCAATTATGTATCATGTAAGTACTCTCCAGTGAAAAATTCAGGCCAAATTAAGAAACATGACCTGAATTTTAAAACAAACCATTAAAAATGCCCTCTTTGCAGAATCTGATTACTACACTACTGTATTTATACCCGAAAGCGGAAAATTCTTTATCAACATAATCATGCAATTGCTGCTGATTCTGGAGGGAAATATACTAAATGAGGAAGTGTTTAATAGTGAGCATGAATCAACACAGTTAAAGGTATTCCAAGAAGTAACTGAGGTGCTATTGAACATTTATTTTTTGAATCAGTGATTTAGGAATTCAGGCATGTTATAGCAAATATTTCTCGATTTCTCAATTTATTGTGTTGAATCCACACAGAAATAATATAAACTCATACAGATTACAGAACAGAGAGGGTTTTTTTGTCCTTAATTAACACTAACAGAATTGTAATATAGGTTTCTTTGTTACAGCACTAAAATTCTATAGTCAGTGAGTCCATTGGAACCATCACATTATTATCTTAGTCTCAGTAATAGGAAAACTGTCTTGTGCAGTTGTGATCCTTAATCCAGGGTGGGGGATTTAACACAACAAAGAGGCTTTTTTTTTTTTTTTTTTGCTATGAAAATAACATTGTTTACCTTCGGAAGTTAATTTACAATGTGAAAAAATAAATTTCAGAAAACGGGGGCAATAACAATATTTATGTTAATATGCATTTTTACCACCCTTGAATTTTACCAGTATTATTTAGTACTTCATTTTTCCAAGATTTCACTACTTTCTTTGTTTTTCTAGAGCTGCATGTTTGGAATAATTCAGTCTTTCTTTGCAGTCTTTAATGCACATTTTATTTCTCTAATGATTTTATTTCTCTAATATGTGGTTAGTAGATATTTCTAAGTGCAGTTGACTAATTGAACACGTCCAGTTTCCTGATTGTTTTCATATTGATAATAAATGTGTTCTTTAGATTTAAGACAGAAAAAAAAATTATCTACTTGTATTTCAGTGTGCCAGCAAAGTGAATGGTGGGAAATACGGAACCACCAAGGACTATCCCGATGATGCCATCCGATTTGCAAGAAGCCATCCACTTATGTACCAGCCCATAAAACCTGCCCATAAAAAACCAATCCTGGTAAAAACAGATGGAAGATATAACCTGAAACAAATAGCAGTAGATCGAGTGGAAGCTGAGGATGGCCAATACGATGTCTTGTTCATTGGGACAGGTAAAGAGATTAGAAAGTACTGAGACATATATGTTGAATCTTAAAATCAATAACATTATTAGTATTTTAAAAACCTACGAACATATCTGTTAATCCAGTAGACCATTTTGCACACTGCTTATTCCCTGCAACGGAAGAGAGGATTTGGGGCAGTTACAGCGCATAATTCCTGATACACAGTCAATACTTCATATCTTTGAACAAGTGAGTAAGTGAAGGATTGAGTAATTGATGTTAATAAAAAACACTGGTTCCAAGCAGAACTTCTCGACGAGGAAGGAGGCCACCATAGCAAGGATGGCTGTGCTGTCCATCCCCCAGGTCCACTGCTGCCTTCGGCTGTTCAGTAAGGTCTCAAGGGCTCCTAAACCGCTTGGGACAGTAACTTCACCTAAATCTATCATCACAACAGTTCTTACCAGGCCCCATCAGAATCAACCGTTTGTACCAAACAGGCCAAGTGATACTCGTAACGGAGGTAAACTTTTAGAGCAAAGCTATAATATCCTGCATTACTGAAACAAAATAATAAATATGCTAAAAAGTGATACTTTCAAATAAATCTACAACTTCAGTTAATTCCACACATTAGATCTAGCTTGTGGAAGAGAACTTGGAATCTTTTAGCATCTGGGTAATATAGAACAAATTCCGTCAAGTACTTTAAAATTCTATAGCCATTTAAAAAGCCTTTTATTATTTTTTTTAAAGATTTTATTTATTTATTTGACAGAGAGAGAGACAGCCAGCGAGAGAGGGAACACAAGCAGGGGGAGTGGGAGAGGAAGAAGCAGGCTCCCAGCAGAGAAGCCTGATGCGGGGCTCGATCCCATAACGCCAGGATCACGCCCTGAACTGAAGGCAGACGCTTAACGACTGTGCCACCCAGGCGCCCCTAAAAAGCCTTTTAAATGATCATTTCTTTCTTTTTTTCATATGCATGATAGTCATTGCTACAGCAGTTGCTATTTAGAAGAGTAAGCATCCTACCATATGTAACTTCAGTCATAGACATAATTCTACAGAGACATTGCATATATGTAGATCAGGAGCCAGGACATAATATTAGTATTGGTGCTTGGGCTTCTCCATTCATACTTTTTTGAAAAAGCAAAGATTTAAGTAAGGAAACATTCATCTGATTTGCAGAAATTGATGTCTGGTGTAGGCTATCTTTTATCCTTATTTTGCGAGGTTCATGTTAATGTGCTCTGCACTGTGGATTCAAGATTAACAAAGCATCACATTTCTTTAACAAACTTAAAATTACTTGGTCATGCATGAATTCACTCATAATGACATCTAGTAGAGCTTTTTTTTTTTTTTTTAAAGTTCCATAAGCAAGAAGAATATTTGATAGACCTAAGCATAAATTAAGCCTGGGAAAAGGTATGTTATTTTTCAGTGTCCTGGAAAGCAGCAGTCATATACAGTATATCAATCCAGGAGTGTTTTTGGAAATACTTTCTCATTAGATTGACCAAAGCTGTCTGAGAAAATTCCGGAAATATCAGATATATACTTATGCTATCATGTAAACGATGTTTAACTCAGAGATATCATTATACTGAGCCATAGCTTTACAGCACAAAAGAACATATTTGATGAAAGTGTGATGAGTACAACATTGGAAAATCCCACCAATTGTAGTTATTTTTCTGCATGTGTGTGTGTATGTGTGTATGTACAATACTGTATATAGGGAGAGAAAGTCCTTCTTGCAAATCACTAGTTGCAAATTAATAATTTGAAATTCATCTTTGCTTTTTGTGTGATATAATAATTTAATGTTTATTATGTGTTCTTGGCTTAAAAATTATAGTTTGTATTCCTTTTCATGTACTATACGGGTTATTGTTACTAGTTTTATTTTAAACAAATTTTATTAACCCAACCACAAAATTTGATAATTTTTAAACAAATTACTTAAATACCGTATAATTCTTAGGTCATTACCTCCAAAGTGCTAATTTTTTCTGAACTGTAAAATTTTAGCACTGCATCAAATTATTCTTACAGGCAAATTAGTGTCTTATTAAATTTTTTATTGAAAAGACCAAGCTGATAAAATCAGGTATAATAAAAATTTGGTGGAATTTTGAAATATGAATTTAAATTTATAAAATTATTAATAATTATGGAATCCAGACGATTAGTGCAAGAGTACTTATACTCTTTTCTCAGTAGTAGATACTTGAATTTTTCGTATTAAAAGTGTGTATAGGCGGGGCACCTGGGTGGCTCAGTTGTTAAGCGTCTGCCTTCGGCCCAGGGCGTGATCCTGGCGTTCTGGGATCGAGCCCCATGTCGGGCTCCTCCGCTGGAAGCCTGCTTCTTCCTCTCCCACTCCCCCTACTTGTGTTCCCTCTCTCGCTGGCTGTCTCTATCTCTGTCAAATAAATAAATAAATAAATAATCTTTTGGAAAAAAAAAAGTGTGTATATATATAATATGATATCAAATATCATTATATATAAGTACATTTTTATTTCTCAGTCTTTAACTGAAATTCCAAATCAGATTATTTGAAAAATAATTACATGTTATTTGGTCTTATTTTTTAGCCAAGCATATAAAGTTATTTTTTTACTCTTTGAAAATATGCATATATAAGTAGTCATATTGCTTCAGCTAGCAATGATTATCTGTTTCATGCATCTAAATCTCAAAGCTTATTCAAATTCATAGTCCCTGCATGGTTTTTAATTGTTTTGGAAACCAGATTGTGACAAGCTTCTGGTTTATCTCTTTTCCTTTCTTACAGATAATGGAATTGTACTGAAAGTAATCACGATTTATAACCAAGAAACAGAATCAATGGAAGAAGTAATTCTAGAAGAACTTCAGATATTCAAGGTATTTTTGTAAAAAAAAAAAAAAAAAAAAGAAAAGAAATCACCAATATTTATGTATTATAGACAATTGCAAATGAGTTGTAAATAGGAAAGATGTTAGGTCAGTTTTTTTTCTAACGGGTATGTTGTGAATTCAGAGTGAATTTGAAGTGAGAAATGGTTTAAAATCTATGTGATTATTGTAGATTATTCAAATGAGAAGGCCAGTATTTCCCCAGCTAGCATGAAAAGAACTTCAGTATATGAACTGTGATTTAAAGAAATAACACATACCACATATGAATTCTAGAATCATTATTGCAAAGTCTCATTTTACAAATGTACTACCAACATAGTCAATTAAAACAAAGCAGTAGGTTTCGTGTTGTGGACATTGTGATAAATATATTGCTTTTTATCATATCTATTACCACAAAGAATTTACTGAAAAAGAAAACTAAAAAATGATAATGCAAAGGTTAGACATGACAATTGTATGTATACATACACACAGAGAGACACACACACACAGACTCAAGTGTCAATGTTTGTGGCAGGTGTGGTCTTTAAAATCACCGTGAACACTACATTAGTGAATACTGGCCAATGCTCCTAGGGGACACACGCAGTTAGGTTCCTGTGAGTCTCTAGTCACAACATTTTTGTCACCTGGTCAGTATATAACATTGGTCCTTTTGTGTTTTTATTGAAAGACACCTTATTTAGTTTATGTTGTTGATTAACGTGAAGCTCATGATCCACGGCATTATAACGCATGCATAAACAGAGCTTACTTAACACATGTATTTTCCCATAATACACATCACAGCCTTTCGAAGCTTTGAAACACTAGACTGCACTTCAGCGCTTTGCTTAGAGGCCATTCTAAACATCAGAATTGCCTATAAAAAGCACAAGAATGTGGAAACTGTGGCATTAAGTAGACCATGAAAAGGACACTTGTTTAGAATACAAGAGCTGAAACAAGGAGACAATGTCGCATTCATTGATCTCAGCTGGGGTTGTACTCGTTGGGCAACCAAAATTTATTACCTCTATGTGCCTGCATGTGCCCACGAACACTGTAAGTATTAATAGTGGGATTACAAATGAAGTTTAGCAAGTAAGCAAAGTTGTAAAACAAAACAAAACAAAAGTCTGCAAATTATGAAGATTGACTGTAGTATATGTTTGTAATGGATACGTATGAAAATATTTTATTGATGAAAAACAGTTCGTTTCACCTTGGCTGTCCTGGAGATTAGATTCCCCATAGCCACACCCGAAGTTAACCACGTTCCTATCTCAACCAGGGCAGCTATGTTTTTGTTTATCTTGCATATTGGATTTCTGCGTCAGATTTCATTTCACATTAGGGATGATAACTCCCCTATGAGGAGCACCTGCCACAGTGTTTTGTTTATATCAACCCTAAGAAACACCGTCACTGGAATGAATAAATGAGGTGTGCGTGCCTGCATAAAGGGTTCTGTAGTTGAAAATATTGAAAAAAATATTTACACAGGGGATCAAATTTTCTCTTTGAAAAAATAATTCTTTGAAGGATAATCATCCGCAGAGTGGATCCCACCTGCCTGTTGCTTGTCTACTGGCAGAATCCATCTGAATTTGTGGTACTCATTTGAGACACTTGAGTCTTAATCACCAGCCCTAGAATAACAGGCTCTCAAAGCTGTGTTATAGATCATCCTTCCTCTGTTGCAATTTGAAGACAATCAAGTTACTCATCTTGCTCAAAGCATCCTGGGTTCATATTGATTGACCATGATAATTCCAACAGAAAAAGTATTTTATTTAGGCTTGTATTTAAACAATTAAAGTCACGCGGTTTGTTAACAATATCACCTATTCAGAAACATAACTTTCACTTCTAATGGTTCAAATACTTCATAAGAAAGAACGCTGTGATCGACCATTTATTTAGAGATACTTGAGTTTCCAAAGCTTGAGTAATATTCAAATGCAAATACAAGTTATATTTCAGAAACAAATGGTAAGCTATTTAGATTACTCACTACTTTTTTCATCTTACTTATCTGTCCTATTCCATTAAAGATAGTTTTTAAAAGAAAGCTATATTTTAGTGTAATTATATGTTCCTATTAATTTGCTAAAATGAAAGCTATAGGCTAGCATAGAACTAGTCATATACCTAATATGAGTTCAGATGATTTACAACCATATTAAAGTATGTTCCTGTGTTTCTTTAAAAACTTAAAAAACTTTTTTTTCAGAATCCTGTTCCTATTATTTCTATGGAGATTTCTTCAAAGAGAGTAAGTTTGTGTGTATGTGCATGTGTACATATGTATATGTGAGTCAAGGTCCAGGATAAAGAGCAGAAGTAGATGTGCTTATACATGAACAAGTTACAGTTTTATTCTGCTACAACTATATAGCGACTTACATGTAATAGATTTATTTTTCTATTATTAGAGGAAGGAATAAGAGTAGATTTACTTCTATAATCATGATAGGATGTTATTCTGTAATTTTTTTGTTAGAAGTTTTTGCAAAACTAACGGTAAATGATCGTAACACAAGAGTGTGCAGTGAAACATAGACCTCCTCTCCACTTCACTAGAACCAGTTTCTGGTGCAAATTTCTCCAGAAATAGTTGTTGCATATAGTATCTCAAATTTATTTATAAATAACTATTTATGTTTAGGCAAACAGAAACGTGTAATGTTAATTGTTCTGCTACTTACTGTTTTTACTTAACAATGTATCTTACAGTTTATTCCCTCAATCTATGTATATATCTGTATCACTCTTTTAAATGTTACATGTTAGTGTGCACTATTGGTGGGAATGTAAATTGGTGCAGCCAATATGGAAAACATTACAGTTTCCTCAGTGTATTAAAAATAGAACTTATGATTAAACAATTTCATTTCTGGGTATGTATCCAAAGGAAACAAACCACTAACTCTGAAAGATACCTGTACCCACATTTATTGTGGCATCATTTACAATGGCTAAGACATGGAAACAACCTAAGTGCCCGTCAGTGGATGAATGGATAGAGAAAATGTGACATATGTGTACAGTGGAATATTATTCAGCCACAAAAAGAAGGAAATCCTTCCATTTGTGACAACATGGGTGGGCCTTGAGAGCATTATACTGAGTGAAATAAGAAAAGACAAATACCATACAAACTCACTGATGTGTGAAATTGAAACAAACACAACAAAAAGAACGAGTTTGTTTTTTTGCAGAGAACAGTTTGGCAGTTGCCAGAGGCAAGGGGTGGGAGGTGGGCGAAACGGGTGGACAGGATCAAAAGGTACAAACTTCCAGTTATAAAGGAAGACCTGGGAATATAATGTACGGCATGGTGATTATAGCTAATGATACCCTAACGTATGTTTGAAAGTTGCTGAGAGAGCACAAAAAACAATTCTACCTATGTGTTGAGGAATGTCAACTGGACTTATTGTGGTGATCATTTCACAATACAAACAAATGTTGAATCCTTATGTTATACACCTGAAACTAATATAGTGTTATTTGTCAATTGCATCTCAGTTTAAAAAGTGCAACAACAACAACAACAGAAGACCATTTACTTATCCAGTCTGTTCTTGGGCATCCCTAAAGTTCTTTTAAAAAGATCTACTGTGTTAAATGACGAAAGAGGCTTTCTATTTATGTAACAAAAGAGCAGTCAACTTCTTGAGATTTTTGTCAAGCTCAGTGTAGCAGTTTTGTTACTTGGGCATCCAGGCCTATAAAAGTATTTCAGATCTTAGAGAAATGAAAGTACCAGTGTTCCGTTACCCATCCTGAGAAACTGCAGTAATTTAAGTGAACAGTCACAGAAGTGATTGTGTATAAATGTGAATTTCCGTGAGCGTTCTGTCCCTGTCTGCTAGTGGCCTCTCTCTTTGATGTCTCCAGCAACAGCTGTATATTGGATCTGCTTCTGCCGTGGCCCAAGTCAGATTCCATCAGTGTGACATGTATGGAAGTGCTTGTGCCGACTGCTGCCTGGCCCGAGACCCTTACTGTGCCTGGGATGGCATATCCTGTTCCCGGTATTACCCGACAGGCACCCAGGCAAAGAGGTGAGAGAGGCCTCAATGGATTATTTCCCTTGTTTAGAAAAGCCATAGCACTTTTTAAAATATTTTTCTTTCTGTACACATCCCATGAAAATAACCATGTTAGTTTTGTTTAAATAAGCCATCGTAGTCATACTTTGTTCATAATATAAGCTTTGAAAGTTGAATTTTCCTTGAAAATAACTCCTATCAGTTATTGGGTAGAGATTAGAGTTTTTATTGTTGTTGTTGTTTTTTTTAACCCATGTTTGAATCAATTCTTCCCCCTCCTGCCACTTTTGCTGCAAGACATGGAACCAGTTTAGATAAACTTAAAATGTGGAAATGTCAAGCCACCGCACATGAGGGAGTCAAAGACTTGAAAGAAAAATAAATAAATAAATTCTAAAATACATCCTGCATATGCCCCATGTCCTCTCAACCAGCTGGTCTTCATTTATTTCATTTTGAAAGTGAATATTTTAACTCCTAGGCAAATGTATGACCTGTATAATTAATGAAACGTGTGATTTAATTCAACACAAATGAAAGGTACTTAGAGACCTCCAAACTCTAATGTGTACAATTCAGCGAGATCACTGCCACTTGTAAGAGAAGGTAAATCTCAGGATTCTTTGAACAGGAGATGTTGAGGTCCGGAAAGTATTTTGAGGGATGGAGATATTTCTTCACTCAAGCCATATGAAATTGTGCGTTCTTTGTGGGAAAACATAAAGGAAAATATTTTTATTTATAAGAGAAGAAGCATTTATTTTTTTCTCCTAGTAAAGTGACAAAAGACAATATAAAGCAAAAACATAGAACTATATACAGTTTCCTTACTGAAAATTAAGTTTTTATTAATTCAATTATTTTTACTCTTCCACTCTGGGTTACTTCAAACTGTTTTTAAAATATAATTTAACCCACCTTACTATAGTTATTATTTTTATAAGTTCACATTGGTAGTAGAACCTCATTTTTAAAAAAGTCACTCATTCAGAACCTGCGTTAATTTGATGTTAGCTAATTTGACGTTCTTACCAGTGAGAACTTAAAGTATGTAATAGGCGAATAGTGAAAAGATCCTTTGAGAGGATACTTGTTAACTAAATAACTCACCAACTGTTTTCAAGAATCAAGCAAATTGATTTTGTACAAATCCTTGTTGATATTTAAAAATACCTCTGGAAGAATATGGCCATGTTACTATGTAAAAATACTGTTCAGTGATTTATTCACCCATTATGCCAGCTGCTGTACAAGGTGCAAGGAGGATGAAGAAGCGGTCAATACTCCCTGGCTATACGAAATCAGAACCTAAAGTGGAAAATGTAATTGTAAATAAGGATGATAGTAGGTGACTGCTGAGCACTTACTACATATAAGGTACTGGACTAAGCACTGTACACATTATACATTATTTAATTCTCAAAACAACCCAACCTTTGAGCTCAGTCTCGTAGGTAGAAATATAAGAAGTTCCAGTTAAAGGAAATTGTACAAAAGGCATAAAATGTTCGGGGAAAACCATGTAGTTCCGGAGTAAAGTAGCTAGTTCTAAGGGTGGAAAGGTAATTTCACCCAAAATAATTAAATGAATTATTTTGTTATTAGCAACAATAACAATGTTTGCAAGCCGTGTATCGAATACTTATGAATAACAAGGTTTTGTTTTAGGTACGCAGTAGGGGTGATGAATTCTAACTGAACAGTTCCCATAGCTAAATACTTCTTGATCCATGATGCTTCTTATTAAAGTATACATCCACAGGCTTGATAATACATTTATAAAGGGTGGACAAAACGTTATTTAGTAAAAGTCGAACGAATGAGCAAGATCTTAGGAAGGAGCGCAGTGCTCAAGTCAGGAGTGGTGCTCATAAATGAATGAGTTCAGTTGAGTGACATGTAATGGAGATCTTTCAGTGGGGTCAGATTCTTTTGAACCATCACCCACCCCTGGAGGAGAACTTTTTGGATGGGTTCCAGCACATGAGGAGAAAATAGTTTGCTTTTACAGCAGATCATTTTTTCTTCAGACCTGACTAGCAGCAGAAATTGAAAACTGGTCATTAAAATAAATACTTTTCTGTTCACAGAGTGAAAATGAGTCAACAGAGGAAAAACATTAATTCGCAATCCAAACCCACTTGTTTAAAATAGTCTTCCAAAATACACTATAATTTATAGAGCTAAGTCTTTTACTTCCCCTGGCTCTTGTATTTTGTCTATTTCCGGTGTTCTCTTAAAAAGTTTCTAAGTAGCAAGAGATAGAAGAAAAAGAGACAACTTTGAGAATAAAAGGCAACTTTGATTAACCTTTCTCAAACTCGTGAACATTTATAGTCTTTTTAAAATGCCGAGATAAGGACAGTTACACAAAGATAGTATAAAATGAACTGAAACCTTGGGGGATGGGATAGCATTCTTTTTAAATGCATGTTTTCATGATTCTCAACACAGTCTTTGCGTTATTATTCACATTGCAAAATTTTGCGTTATTATTCACATCGCGTACCTAGAATTATCTGATTGCACCTCCCTTTATTCTCACATCACTCGTGTAATAAACCTGATAGAACCTTTCTGCAGAGTAGAAACTGTTCCCCATTTCCTTGATTTACCCCTGCTCCATTATTCACTGCTCAGCAGACTGGATTCCCAATACCAGTGCAATACTTAGTGAAGTAAGGAATCCACAGAGCAGTTTACTTCGCATCTAGAGCTGCTGTCAGTTCTATATAGCTGTGCACATGCTAGTATAAAATAATATAGGAGCATAAAAGTTTTTATTTTTGCTCCTTTTTTGTCATTCTTTTTTCAATTTAACCCAATAGATTGATTCATACAGCAGTTTCAATCTGAACTTAATAAAATCCCAGGTTTCTAAAGTCTTCAAATCTACAATCTCTGTATTTTAAAAAACCAAGCTTTTCACATAGGTCATAATTAAAAATTTATTGCAAATATGCATCTGCCCTAGCTTTCAGTACAAGGAAATACTTAAACCATTGTTTTTTTAAGTATTGAGCTGTTAACTAGGATGTGAACTCACATGTGAGAGAGCATTCCATCTCTTGAAATGATGTTCCATTATCATTATTTGGAGGCAATTAGGAGAGCCTAGAATGAAAAAAAAAAATTGAGACTAGGATAAATTTTAGATGTCCATTAGACCAACTTTATTTTACAAAGGAGGACAGAAAGAACCAAGCAAGAGAGAAGATATGTATGAGATCAGACGGCACGTGAGTGATGGCATTGGAATTTGAATCTGGGTCCCTTTTCCAGATTTTATCATTGCATATGGTTAAAGCATTTCATTGTCACTTTGGAAGCCTCGCCATCTCTCTCTGGGGTGAAACTTCTGCTTTGCCTTCTGTTTTTTCCTCAATCTTGAAGAAATGCCATGATTTAGAAAAGCAAGGGGTATTTTCTGCCTTTATGTAATACTTCTATTTTTATCTCTAATCTGAATTAATATGCTGAAGATTTTGATCTTAGAATTTCAGTGCTAATAATGATAATTTCTGTTGTCTAATCCTTTCAGAAAGGTGCTTACGAATTTAAAACAAGATCTGTACTATAGGATTTTTTTTCCCATGGATGAAGAATGTTGTTATTTTTCATTTATATATCTAAGCAAGCTATAAAATATAAAAACACACTAGAAGTGATCCTAAATCTAACAGGCAGTCTTGCCATACAACCTGTTAAGTATGTATAACGCACGATCACATGGAATAGAGGCATATAATATCTACAGATAGTATCTGAATAAAAGAGTAAGTTGAATACATTATTAGTTTCTCTTTATTGCCAACTGTGTACTATGTGACTATCATGGCTATAGAGCAAAATACTTGGATTCAAATACTTTTACACTTTTTGCATGCACCTCATTATATATAGGAGTTTTATCATTTTTATTCCAATAAATAGTCTGCCTTGAATCCCACAATTCCTGCACACCTCCCTTACCACCCCAAACACCCATTTGAAACAGAAGAATTCTTACTGCACTAGATTTTTAAACAAAATATAAAGAGAGCTTTCTTAAATTATGTCAGGATCCAGAATTCAAACTTATGTGAACACTTAAAGAAGAGTTGTATGTAGATCTTACCCATTGAATAACATTCAGGGGAAATATGGGAGACTATGAAACTTGAATTTTATCCTTGTTTTGTATGACAGATCAATTTTTTTCAGTAGCAGAATACTACTTGAGTCTTTAATGCAGTTGGCTGCATTTTAAAGTCTGGAAAATTGAAATCTGACCATCTCCTAAATACATCTACTTTCTTGCAGGCGGTTCCGCAGACAAGATGTTCGGCACGGGAACGCCGCTCAGCAATGCTTTGGACAGCAGTTCGTCGGTAATCCAGAGAAAATCAATTGCTGTGGGTTACTCGGGGTGTACAGTGAAGATAAGCTGCAGACCTCTTAAAAGGGTCCTTGTTTTCTTTGTGGTTGATATAAACTAGAACAATGTTGCTTGAAAGTGTTCTTTTTTTTCTTCAACGTAGCTAAAATTTTATGGATTTTAACACCAAAGTTTTAATTATACGTGGACTTATAATTTTCCATTAATTGGGAAAATTAGTTCTGTATACCACCACGAAGAATTACTATTAGACCTCAGAAGAGGGGGATCTTAGAACAAGATGCCACCGTGATTTGTAGGACTTCTCTCCTCATCTCAGCACCAGAAATACCTTCACGATGTTATGCGACCTATGGCAATCTTATCAAGGGTGATCAAATTTGTAACAAGTCCGCCACTGAGCTCTGGGGTAGAATAAAGTGAAAAACCTTAAGTCTTCCACAAGAGTAGGGAAGCCGAGAGCTCCAGTTAATGGAGCAGATGTGAGTAAGCGGTCTGATGGGTAGAGGATGAGAGGAGATTTCAGCTTCAGCAAATGTAAGGAAGTCACATAACACAGAAGACCATGGTCCTGACTCTTCACACCATGTTGGTGTTTGGAACTGGCTGCGATTGGTGTCCCCAGTTTCACAAGGAGGTACCAGGGAAATGAAGCATCGTGACTAGGAGACCAGGAGTGCTTATGTACAATCCACAGTTGCACAGCATCAGTTCACTAGACCCAAGGCTGACTGAGCATTTGGTGCAGGACATAAGCCTCAGAGAACATTGGCTAAAGGAAAGCAGGATCTTAATCTAGGAGAATTTAAGTGTCAGTTTTGAAAGTGAGGAGGACTCAGGCACAAGGGAAAAAATCCCAGGTTCTAGTTACTGAATCTGATAATGGTTGAAACAACAATGAATACATCTACTTTTTTTTTTTTTAAGATTTTATTTATTTATTTGAGAAATAGCGAGCAAGAGCACAAGCTGGAGGAGGGGCAGAGGCAGAGCAGAGAGCCCCATGTGGGGCTCGAACCTGGAACCCCGGGACCCTGGGATCATGACCTGAGCCGAAGGCAGCCACTTAACTGACTGGAGCCACCCAGGGGCCCCAACCACTTGCTTTTATTCCCCACTGCAGTTAAGTGGATTAGCCTGTATGCAAATTTGAGTTCAAGTCCAGTGAGAGCCTCTCTGGGCCAAGCTATGGATTATAATCAAGCTCTGGATCAGAAGTCTGTAGTTCAGTTTTGTACCCTTTTCTTACTGTAGGAACCCAGTAATTGGATAAGTGCAGTCCCTTGACAAGATCTCACTCACACTGGTGTTTATGTAGCACCATATCACCTTGATTTCTGCTTTGTGCTTTTGTTTTGTAACCATGAATTTACGTCTTACTTGAATGTTTGGTGCCCACCTTCTCTTGCCTGCTCTGTTGGTGGATATCGTTGCTGATTTTCCATGCATTTAACACTGATGCACCTTCTTACTGTCCTGACTGTCCTGCCCTTTGGACCCACACTCCCATTTATTTCTTTCTGGTCCTCTCCATAGCCTGCAGTACCTTTTAAAGCCTAGGTTTTGGTACGCCACTGTCTCTAAATATCTCCTTTAAACGACCCTGCATAGAAATTAGTAGTAAGTCATGAAGGATGCTCACTTTGCAGCAGGAATCTAAATGAAGAATCTCTTAGAAATATTATTTTCTGTAACGCCAGAGTGGCTCAGTCAGTTAGGCGTCTGCTTTCGGCTCAGGTCATGATCCTAGGGTTGGAGCCCCACATCCGGCTCCTTACTCAGCGGGAAGCCTGCTTCTCTCTGTGCCACCTGCTCCCCCTGCTTGTGCTCTGTCTCTGTCTCTCTCTCTCTCTCTCTCTCTGGCAAATAAATAAATAAAATCTTTTTAAAATACTCTTTACTGATAAATATCAAAGTCTTAAGGTTAATGTTTATATTGTAGGGGATGCTTTGGATAAGACTGAAGAGCGACTGGCCTACGGCATAGAGAACAACAGTACTTTGCTGGAATGTACTCCACGATCTTTGCAAGCAGAAGTTATCTGGTTTGTACAGAAAGGACGGGAAGCAAGAAAAGAGGAGGTAATTCATAGCTGCACATTCATGCCGTGCTGTCTTGCATATGGTGTGTGATTAGTAAATGGATGATGATTTATTTGGTGTTTAAAAATCAGTCTATTGTGCTATACGTGTGTTATTTAAAAAGTGGATTTATTATGTGTGATTTATATATATAAAAAATTTTAAATACACACAGATTTCTATATATATAATTTATATGTGCTATAAAAATCTGCATATAAATTTTTATATGTATAAATATACATATAAAGACATAAATATATACATATATAAAATATATATGCAAAAATTAAATACAAAATACATATATACACATAAATTATATGTGCATGTATGTGTGTATATATAAATTTGGATTCCAAAAATTGGATTTTTATTCAGTAGGTACTCATAGCTTCATGATTTTAATATCATGTTGTCAAAATGATTGTCTTAAATTATATCACCCAAGGCAATGTTCTAGAAAAATAACAAATTTAACCACCATTAACACATTTACCTTAGACATATAGATTAAATAGAGTTAAAACAACAGCAGCAACATTAAGCCAATCTTTTGATAAAGCAGTTGAGTCATATATGAAACATTGCCACAGGGGTTCCGTTAGTGCCCTTGGGAACAAAAGAAAGGCAAACAAAGGTTTGTTTGTGCTTTTAAGTAGATTTATTGGTGGAGATTATATTTCTATTATCATCTAAATATGAAGGAGAAATCACTTGTGCTTCTTTTATAGATGGAAGAATAGGAAGCATTTAAAGCACACAGAAGGGATAGCCTGGAGGCAGTTACTGGATGATCTTTTTATGAGAGTCTAGGGATCTGGTTGTATATTGGCCAAGGTCAAGGGCATGAAGCAGTTAGTAAAGGCAGGTAAAACATTATGGATGCTAATGTGGGCTTTGAACTCAGTTTTCACAAAAGTGGATTTATAAAAATAGAAAGAATGAAATTTGGTTTAAAGGGAAATAGATCTTGGTGACTGCTAGCAAATGTTTCTTGGTAAAAAGAATGTTGCAAATTGAGTAAGGGAAAGAAATGTTAGACGCCTGCTTTAAGACCCAGGGAAGAGCTAGTAGGTACACAGTGGGTAGAGAGGGAATCAATGAAGCCATCAACTATAGACTCCAAATGTAGAGCCCACTGACTTTTTAGGCCTTTTTTTCCCTAGCCTATTGTGAAACTAAAAATGCAGCATATTTTTGGTCCAAAATCATACAGTATATTCTGGGAGAGGATTAAATTTGTAAATCCTAGGTTCCTGGAATAGTTATTAGAGAGGAAGGCATTCAACAAGGCTGTTAGAGATAATCTAGAAAGGCAATCAAGGACAGGAAAATTCTCCTAAATTTTCATGACGTCATAAGAATAAACATGTGTCCAAAAAGGTTACAGCATATTGCACTAAAGTACATTGTTGATTTAGTACTAAAGTATTTTCCATTCCACAAATCTGATGTGAAATTGATTTTTAAATTCCGTCATAACTCACTTGGCAGGAGAGGACCTGGGAATATTCTATAGCTCCTCTCATTGAATGGCTTCAGAAGACAGAGAAGTCATTCTTTCATCAGTGGTTTTCTTCCCTCACTATGTTCTGGTTCTAATTTGGAAGTCACTATAATCTGCCTCATTTGGAAATCTTTACCAAATCATTTTGACATGCTGCATCCATCAGTGTTCAATTATAAGCTTCTTTCTCCTATTGTTGATATAATCTGCTTCTCCTTTCCCCAAATTTTAGTTTCTGTTTTTCACATTTCCATGACTGATACATTTACTGATACTTGAAATTTTGAATTTGCTCCATGCATTGGGTGTCAGCATCATACAGTCCTTGGTTTCTACAGACATAGCGATATATATTGATTTAGTCACAATCTAGAAGAAAACACCGAATTGCTGACTTTAAAAAAAAGTGTGTTTGCTGAACGCACAGAACAGAATGACTTTGTGTGTCCTTTTGAGTTTGTTTTAAAGTCCTTTTAGAGTCTTTTTTGGAGCTTTTAGAGTTTTTTTTTTTTTTAAGATCATTTTATTATAGTTACTTTGGACAGAGAATTATTTTATTATCAAATCTTGACCATTGTATAAGATATTGAAGTTCATCTACTCAAGTACATTTCTTACCTCGTATGAAATGCTTTTAGAGTCCCCCTGACAGTAGCCAGCAAGATTCATCACAGACACTTCAAGCCGTAAGTCATTGATTTGTAGTCAGACCATAGCCTTTGTAAAAAATTTTGATTGTCACACACACACACACACATTTTTGAGTCTGGGACTTTTGCCTGCAAATCCAAACTCAGCTCCCTGGAGTTCTCTGGAAACCACATATTCAGGTGAATAACATTTTGCTCAGATAAAGCTTTTGAAATGTTTTGTAGCTGAATTGCTAGGAAGCATCTGTAAATTCAGTTATCTAGTTTCTCAACTGGGTTACTGCTCTTCTCTGGAATAGGCACTTTATGGTCTCCTGCTTTCTTAAATACCACGTATGAAACACAATCTCTGTACATTTTACTAATTCCGTAAATGTTTTTTTGGAAGCTGGTTTGCAGGTAATTCTTAAGCGAGTATTTTCCCTCGGCTCAGTGGGCTCAGTTCGGGTGTGCGTCACTTCTCGTGATAGCCGGACGGGCAGGATTTTAATCGAGGGGACTTTATAGGTGAGGCTGTTCTTCACTGTGCGTCTGCCACACAGAGAAACCACAGCAGTGGTAGGGGCCTTACCTCACTGTTCTCACATCTCACAGATGCACATTCGAGGTCGTGGACCTCTTCTTACGAATGTGGACGACAGTCTGTGACAGACTCAAGGTGTGAACTCAGATATTCCTGACTCCAAAGCTGAGCTGCTTCATGTGTTTTCATTATCTAAGTACTGAGGATTTTGCTGTGTGCATATTATAGAATATACCATTTCATTCTAAAACATGATTTATAGGTGACATAATTGAGACACAGAATGTTTAATAACTTCCCTGGTTACTGACAGCTAGCAAAGTCGACTCAAATCCACGTGTCTGTGTTCTCTCTACTAAACCACACAGCCTTCTGAAATCGGAACCCTAAATACAGTTTCAGATGCTTTGGGACATGTAGCAAATAGAAAACCATTTATAGCCGAAGTTCGGGAATTTGACTTCTGAAAAATGGTCCTGATAGCTGCTTGATTCTTATCTATATTCTTTTCATCAGACTTCAGTGAAGCATGCTGCTGCAGCCTTGTGGGCAAGAAAAGTAGTTAAGAACCGCCAGTAATTTGAACAGTTCCCACTCTAAGCCCTGATACCGTGAATCCTTATTATACAAGGTATATATCAGTGTGTTTCCATTCTCAGTTGCCCTTTCAGGCTTCTACTTTCTGAGAGTAGAAGAAGGATTCTGTATCAAATTAAATGTTTTCTCTCATTTCAGCCTATGTAGATAGAAAACCAAGAGCACTCTACCTTGTTTTCTTGGGTTTTTAACCAAAATAATGCTTCATTAATTCTTTTGCAACTTATCTATTGAGGACCTGTTTTCATAGAACCTGTATTTTGGGGAACAGAGGAAGATGATGGTGTTAGTGAAAATAATAGTACAACTAAATATAAGAACCATATTTAATGTATCAGATGATGATGAGAAGAAAAGTACAAGAGAGATTACAGGGAGAGATTGCAGTTTTAAAGGGATGTTCATGGAGAGTCTTACTAAGAGGGTCACCAACTCAGTGACATTTGAAAAGGACTTGAAAGAACTGAGGTAGTAGGCCGTATGCTAGTGTTGGAGAACTTTCTGGAGAGTGAGAACAGTAGATGTAAATGAAGGCCCTTAAGATGGGAGTGCATCAGATATATGCAAGGAACACTAGAGTGAAGGGTGGTGTGACTGGAAGGGAATGAGCAATGGGACACTAATAAACTGTGAGTCAAAGAGTGAGAGAAAGGGCCAGCCCATGCAGGGCTTTGTAGGCCCTTCTAAAGGGCTTTGGTGTTTGCTCTGAATTAAGTGGATAACCATTGGGTAGTTTCCAGAAGAGCCATGACATGATCAAAATTTGGTTGTAAAAGGATCTATTAAGAATATAGTATGTGGAGGTGGGGAGAAAGGCAGAAGCAGGTGATCACTGAGATGATAGGGACATAAATCTTTATGTTCACTGATACAGCATTAATTCTGTATGTGCCCTTTACCTTCAAGGTCAAATAATGTGCATGTGACTGCCTCAAACACATAACAACAATGTAATTTGCATATGCTGTCTGTTCTTATTGAGAATCGTGAAGGCTGTTTAACTTCTCAGGTGGAATACTTTTTCAACCTTCTGGTCTGGTCTCTGTTTAAATGTCTGCAGTTAGTGTTTTGAAGACAATAAATACTCAGAGAGTACATTAGTAGGTCGTGTGTAAATCATAGCCTTAGCCCTTTAGAAGCCTATAGTCTTAGAGTGAAAACAAGAATGTAAACAGATAATTCTAATATATTCTGTTCATTAAAGCTGTGTTGAAACTTCAAGAAAAGAGAAGTGTCCACCAACAGGTTGGGTGTGGAGGTTGAATGACGGACGGTCAGGAAGAGATTCAAGGCACAGGTGACACATGAGTCATGTCTTCCTGGATGAGTAGAAGTTAACTACCAGAAAAGGCGATAAGCACATGTGTGGGGACGAGAAAACAACATGGTATGTGTAGATCCGTGGCCGGAAATGAGGAAGCAGAAATGAGTGGCTAGATCAAGGGACCACTTCACTTTATTTATAAACCATGAGAACAACTTAGACAACTGTTTAGACACATCACTCTGGAAACTTGCATAGAGGCTTTGAGGATAAGCAGGTGTCAAAAAGATTATGTAAGAGGGTATTTCTCTGGGCCGCCTGGGTGGCTCAGTCCTTAAGCATCTGCCTTTGGCTCAGGGTGTGATCCCAGCATTCTGGGATCGAGCCCCATATCAGGCTTCTCCGCTGGGAGCCTGCTTCTTCCTCTCCCACTCCCCCTGCTGTGTTCCATCTCTCTCTCTGGCTGTCTCTCTCTCTGTCAAATGAATAAATAAAATCTTAAAAAAAAAAAAAAGAGGGTATTTCACTTGTCAAGTGGAAGATTTTTGACTGGAACTAAACACTGGTAGTAGGGGGGAAAGACAGTTTTCATTTTTATGAGATAACATGGAGTGCATTTAATTTTTGAGATAAAAGACTGCAATCAGAAATGATTCACATGTTCTTGGTTTGGGTATTTGTGTAGTTGCTGGTGTGGTAACATGATCTACAGGGAGGGATAGAAGGTGTAGGAGGAAGACGTTGAGTTCGTTTCTGGCCATGTTGAACTGGGATCTCCTGTAAAGCATTTAGTTGGAGCTTTCCTTAGTTGGAGCTTTCCTTTGGTAAATGTATGTTCAGGAATATAAAATTCAAAATAAAGATCTGGAATGGCAAGAGATATGTGAGAGACGTCAGCAGAGAGGTAGTAATTAAATTGATGGAGTAAAAGTAAGAACAGTATAGCAGCAATCAGTACTTACATATCACTTACTGTATGCCAGGCACTGTCCTAACAGTTTTAAGTACACTGATACTTTTAAGCCTCGCAACAGCCTTATGAAATAGATACTATTATTGTCCGCACTTAATAGATAAAGAAACCAAAGCACAAAGAGATCGAGTTATTTGCACAGTATCCCAGAGCTTTGAAATCAGTCTGAATTCGAGACCAGATACTCTGGTTTCAATTCTAGGCCCTCAGTCACAGTGTCATGGTGCCTCCAACTGCCGTAGCTTACCTTGGAGAATGAGTAAATAAGAAGCAGGGTGAACCCAGCCTAGAAGCAAAGGGGAAAGAAACCCCATCTAAGGAAAAATCAGAGACAAATTCCAAAAGATAAAGTGAAAACAGAAAAACAAATGTGATTATAGTTTGCATCCATTTAGGGCCTACTGTGTGCCCTGTGCTGTTCTAAGTGCCTTATGTGTAGTAACTTATTTAAAACCTATAACAGTTCTCTGAAGTAGTTAGTAGTACTGTGCGCCTCACAGAGATGAGGTTAAGTAACCGATGCCAAGGGCGACACTGGTGCGTACCTCCAGAGTAGTATAGCTTAAGTCAGTCGACACTGTGGAGTGTGGGGAGCACGAAATAATTGATCTCAGGGAAGAGGAACTGGATAAGGGTAAAGTCATAAACCGTTTGAAGTTTTCAGGAAATATGTTCCCAGTGTCCCCTGAGAATGTACTCAGTGGAATGGTTAAGCTAGGAGCCATCTAGCCATCGGTTAAGTGATGAATGAGGCTATGGGGAATTAGAAACAGCTAGTGTAGTGTGTTTTACCTAAAGGTTTGAATGAGAAAGAGAGGTCAACAGAGGGAGATAAGACTAGAGAAAGCTTGTGGGGTTTTTTGACTTAAGAAAAAAGGCGACTTAGTCATGTTTATAGACAAGTTGAAGCAAGAAGCCATCAAGAGGAGAATGTACAGCTAACTGATGAAACAAGATAAAGAGCTTATGAGAGAGATCCTAGTTATAGACAAAAGGGGTGAGTTTCAAGAAGGAAGAAAAAAACCCCTCATTGTCTGAATTGGGAAAAAAGAAAAAGATTTTATGAATGTGGATGAGGAAGAAGATTTCAAACACAAAATCCAACTTAGCTGTTCCAAATTCCTTATCTATAATTATTTAAATTTAGAATACCAGTTCAAATCTTCCTTATCTACATAGGATATATAAATTATGTTTTTGTGATTGCAGAGGACAAAACTGTTATAAACATAACTAAATCACCTAAAGTGATACACCCTAGTTTATGAATTCTCCATTCCATGTACTTGAATTTATAAGCTTCCAAAATAGCAAAAGTTTAATCTTGAGTAACATCCAAAGGAAAGGAATTCATACTTGTTCGGACACTTGGTTGGATGATTGAAGTATTTCTCTCTGCATTTCTCTTTCTCCAAAATGCAGAAGAACTACATTTTAAAACTCAAGTAAATGAGGGAAAATGTACATGTGTATTTATTGCTTGGATTTAAATGTTTCTTAGTTCACTGTGTGTACTTCTTACTTATCATGGTAAAGAAAACCGTAGTTTCTTCAAGCTACTCAGAAGATTAGTAAATAACTATTTATCTTAATTATAATACCCATTTTGAATGTTGTGAGTTTGGAGTATATGTTTTAACCTGAAAA
This sequence comes from Ursus arctos, assembly GCF_023065955.2. Classification (NCBI taxonomy): domain Eukaryota; kingdom Metazoa; phylum Chordata; class Mammalia; order Carnivora; family Ursidae; genus Ursus; species Ursus arctos. Next base: position 25,779,231 of record NW_026622985.1, on the reverse strand, counting down.
TAGAGTATTTCATTGAACCTAACAATGATTTAAAGCAGAAGTTGGCAGACTACAGCTTGAAGGCCAAATCTGGCCCTCCACCTCTTTTGTAAATAAAATTTTACTTGAAAACTGCCACGCCCATTTGTTTACCTAGCGTCTGTGGATGTTTCCATCCTATAACCACAAAGTTGAGTAGTTGTAAGAGAGACCGTATGACCTGCCAAGCCAAAAACCTTTACTGTATGGCTCTCTACAGGAAGCTTGTTGGCCTCTGATTTAAGGTAGAGTGAAGCTTTATTAAATGAGTGGTATTGTGAAAAATATCTCTGTATTTTGGAAGGAAAAAAAAATTTTTCATGAATAACCAAGCCCTCACTTTGTGCTGAGCATTATAATTTCATTGGAATGAGTTTTCAGTAAACCCAAGCAATATGAATAGTTTCTTAGAGTGTGTTCTTTTGGACTTAATTCTTTAGTCCTTTACTGACAAAACCAACGTGTATCCCAAAGACACTGTAAACAAGGTTCAGTTCCAGGAAGGAGTTGAATTAACATTCGCAAATCCCCAGTGCGAAAATTGGGGGGCAATCCCAAAAAACATAAAATATTCTCCAAAGTGATATAAGCAGGCGAGCAAGTTGCTAGTCCATAAGACCAGCATCACACTTTAGCCTTTGGTAGCATGGAAGTTTCGTTTTCCCCTTGATCCTCATTGATCTTTCCATTGTGGATTCTTTATTTAAGGGACAATATTTTTGTGTGTGCTTGTGTGTCTTAAAGTATCTCAGTTTAAAATAGCTGATTGTATGCATTGTATAGACTGCTTAAATGCACAGATGTGCTTGTTTATCATAGAAAATCCTAGAGAGAATGTAAGTTGACATCAAAACTCTAAGACTTCAATTTCAACCCAGTCTCTTAATTCTTTTTTAACTGGATGCCAGAAGTTGTCACTTTCAACTCTGCTCTCAGACCACCTACTAAGTAGGATGAATTCATCAAAGTCATTTAAATACTGTTGAGAAATCTAAGAAGCATGGTTAACTTATCAATCAGCAGTGCCTTCCAGATAACTCAGAGTTCATTGCATCCATGCAGAATTTGTACAGTTTTACATAAAACATAATTTTATTGATGATTCTCAATGCATTGTGGAGACAGCTTCTCTTGTAAAAGCAAGAGAAAAATGGAGTATATAAGTTACATCTCTTCATGTTGCAGATTTATTATGTCATCAAAGCTAGGAGAATTACGAAATAAAATCTCATCCTTATTCTACCATGTTGTTTGCTAGATGACCTGTATTTTCTTGACCTTCCCAATGCTAACCCATGACAGGAAGCCTAAGGGATCAATGACAGCCAGAAGTTTACAATATTGTCTTTATACACATGTACTGAAAGCATGAGGTTTGCTCCACATGGATATTATTTGTTTTTCTTGTTGTCATAACATGAAGTGCATGAACTCTGCCTCATTTGAAACATCTGCTTAGTACTTTCGATGTTTCTATTTCAGCCTTTAAAAAACTCCACTCATCTTTTCTAAACGAACAGTTCTTTACAAGTAGGTATTCATAATTTACATTTTCCATCTTGACAAGCATATGTTTTTAATGTCATTTGCCCCATATTTTAGTTCTGGAATAATTAGCAGTATAGCCCATTAATTTCATTTTTTTCCCTCACAGTTCCTGTAAGTGGAAAATACAGAGCAATGTTTTGGTCATAAGAATAGAAGTGGGAAGTGGATCTAGTCATTTAGATAGAACTCTCTTTGGTTAATTTTCCAAGAGAATACTGACCATCTTTGAAAATTAAATATGCATTTCCAGGTCTGTGGAATCAGATACAGACCTGTGTTTTATCCCACTAAGATCACGCTGGGCAATCTGATTGTAAACAAAGTAACGTGGCAACTCCGCAAGCCCAGTGTCAGACACATGGTGGACATTCAGTAGTATCAAAAATGTGAATTCCCTTCACTCTTTAATTCCCTTTATTCCAGGATAAATTATAGTTCCTACAGTCTTATAGATAATAAAAAACTGTACTTCTGCATGAATATGTATCCACACAGAACTGTGTATCCATACCACGTGGTGTTAGTCCCTCATCTAGAGGGACTAGCTCATATTGAACTGTACTTGGGCATCTTGTCTTGACCTTGAGATGTGACCTTAAGAAAGTGTACTTAGTGTAGTGCGATTGTTAGGTTGCCTGTATCATTTTATGAAAACACAGAAGAGATTTTTTTTCCCCCTCAGCTTCAGTGCCAGGGTTAGATATGCTTGTCATAAAGAGTAACTTTATTTTTATTACAATAATTTTTTTTGAGTGTAGTCGACACATCATGTTACATTATTTTCAGGTGTACAGCATAGTGATTCAACTTCTGTAGACACTATGCTGTGCTCACCACAAGTGTAGCTGCCCTCTGTCACCAGACAAGGCGATTACAGTATCATTGGCTATATTCCCTGCGATAAGGAATAATTTTTTTTAAATATACATTAGAGTCATTTGGGCCTTAGAATTTAGCATGCTTTCCTCTTTCTTTCAGTCACTAGATAATTTAGTGTTGACCTTGTACTCCAAATATAGTAGTTGTTCAGTACCTTATAGTATGCATTTTTGTGTTCAAACATTATCTTTCTTTCATCCCCTCCTCTTATTTTCCCTTTATCCTGATAATCCTGGTTGTCTTTGCTATGGAAATTTTAAATAAAACATGACCCTTACGTAGCTGTTTGTGTATTTTGCAGCATTATTTCTAAAATCCTATGATTAATGGGATACTAGAGCTTGAACAGATCAGTTTATTGGTTGCCAAGCCAAGATAATCATTATAGGCATATTACTTAGTTCACAGCACGTCGTCATAATGGGTTCGCACAAATCTCCTTTCTTGTTTGACTTCATTTTTCCTGGACCACCTTTCTCCACTTTCATCTTTGCTTCCCCGTATGCATGCACTGTGATGACTGGAGTAAGTCCAATGCTGCATCATCTGTACTGTATTGAACAAGTATATAACATTTTGAGGACGCATGAGCTGCAAAGATAAATCTGTTGAGTTCTAGATCTTCTTCTGCTTCTCTTTATAATTCAACACTGCGTTTTTATGGTTCATCACTGTGGCTGTGCGTGTGTCTATTTCATTGTTCCTGACTGCAACTTAGCATCCCATGGCATGGATTCATTGCTCTTGATTGCTCCATCCTCCTCAGAGTGAACCAAGAGTGTCATTAATTCCCACTACCACATCTTTAATGATCATCTCTTCAAGTAACCTCTTACAGATCTGAATGCAAATCTCTGCGTTCTTATCTTGTGACATCCTTCATTTCTGCAATTTTGTCAGCTCGCTTTTCAGAATTTTGGCAACATCTGTGCTCTCAAAGTGGTTTATATGGGTTCCCATTTTTCCATATTCTCACCAGTGTTTGGTATTTCCTAATTTTGGCTGTCTTGCTGGTAGAAGGTGGTGTCTTGTTTACATTTGTATTTCTAAAATTGCTAGTAAGATTGAACATTAACTTGCATACTTATTAGACATTTGGGTTTCTCCTTTTCTGATTTACTTACCTATTGATATTTTTTCCTGATTTTTCTCTTTTATTTTTTGTTTTCTTGACTTTCAAGAGTTCTTTACATCTTCTAGTATTAGTTTGTTCTTGAATGTAAATGTTCCAAATTTCCTCTTTGATATAGTTGATGTTTCTCAATATAACATTTTTTCACAGTATGATTTTGAGTTATTATTTATAATAACTTTCTTCTCAGCATCTTCTTGTATTAGAAAAAGGTTTTCCACTTTTGGATCTTTAATTAATCTGAAGTATATATACAACTTGAATTCTTTCTATATAGTGTAATAGGCTTCCCTAAGTGAGCTCTTAAGTAATTCACCCTGTTCCCATTGGGCATTCATCTCGATCATAAAGCAGGTTCACATTGGAAAGTGCTTTTATAAAAAGATTTTTACTTTTATGCTGTTATGTATGATACATTTTCTGGAAGTCAAACGATTTTTTGTGTGTGCTGAAGGTAGGCCAGATAAATATATAAATTGTTGGTCTTTATTGCTTGACTAAAACTAATTTAAGTGTTAAATATATTCTGAAAGAAACCAGTTCAAGGCCTACGTCTTTCCTTTTCCTATGAAAAGCAAGCATGGACCCAGATGGTTGATGCACATGGAAATCACTGCTTCTTCCTGACCAGCTTCCAGATGTGCTGGTTCTTTGTTCAATTACTTTTTTTTTTTTATTTGACATTACAAAACATACTGAATCAATCTCTATAACTCAGAATATTAAAACCATTTTCAGTAAGAAATGCTGTATTTTTGTAGATTGCCTGTAAGAATATTTGATAAAGTGATGTATTATGTATCATCTTCTTGACCAAGGAAATCGGGTCTGCAGACGTAGGGAAAGCACAGCTGATGAAAACAATTGTGTAATCAAGATTTGCTGCTCAAGGCGCCCATGTGGACTAAAGATTAAATCATGGAAGGACTTCAAATACAAATTTCTAAGTCACTTTTATTTTTAGGTATTCATAGACTACGGAAGATACATTTAACTTTCAAGGTGATTTAACGTACGTAGTGTACGGCCATCCAGATTTCGGAGTTAAAACGTCTTTTATTACTGAAATTTCTAACTCACTGTAACCAGGAAGGGAAACCTACATTCTGAGACAGACGCTATCTCTAACATGCAAATAATTGATGGAGGACAGTTCCCATTGGAATTGTCACGCTTCCATGTCTTTGAACTCGTCTGGACTGCATATACACACAATGCAGTATTTCTCAAATTGGGTTTCTGAGTTTGAAAGAAATACCTGCTTGGGGGGGAGGGGGGAAGCACTACTAACCCAGTGGCCAAGGATTTGTGTTTATTTTCATTTTTGCCTTTTGTTTTATTTTAAAACATTTTCATAAACTGGTTGGTATATGCCAGAAACTATGCTAGATGAGTTTCATATTTTCTTATTTTCCCTCCAAAGGGAAGAATAGTAGGGAGAAAACAGAGGACCTTATTCAGTGAGGGTGTTTGTATGCAGATTCTTTCCAGGTGAAGACAGTGTCCTAGAAATGCTTTTCCTTATGTATCTGTGAAGCCTAGCCCTTTCAGTAGTTACTGACAGCTCCTGAAATCATGCTCGCTTCCACCCTGTTCAAATCATTACTGGATTTACATACAAAAGGTGAATAACTTCTAGACATACCTTTATTGGGATACCCCATGGCCTTGCATTCTTGTCCACTCTGAACAAATTAATATGTTCTCATTTTCACTGAGCACTCTACTCACTCTGGAATACTCAGTATAATTAAAAGATAGGCCTTTGCTCTTAACGAAACTTACAGTTAAAGAGATGAAACTTGCATAGCAAAATTATTTGACAAGAAATATAAATACCAGCTGTGTGCTACAAATGTGGATGCTATTGAGTTATTAAAAAGAAGAAGAAGAAAAAGAGATCTTTAGGGCTGAAAAGAAAGTATTCATTAAGAAGTGAAAGTGTAAGCTTGGAAAGAAATTTCTTAAAAATGGTTTGGTGGACCCCGTAGAAAGGAGTTCACTAACAGAAAGGAAGAATAAGGAAGAATAAGGACCAAAATAAGCCATGTAAGTGAGAGGGAAAGTGGCAACACAAGGGACCAGGAAAGGAAGGAGATCTGAAAAGGAAGACTTGACTCTGGTATTTGTTCAGGCTGTCCCCACCATCTGCCCTTGAAACTGAAACAGTGTCTTAGGCTGCTAGTGCGACTTGTCTTAAAATATTTGTGAAATGTTCACAAGAATGAAACAAGGAATGCATTCTTTATGCCTGTAATTTTCATTCAAATATAGAAACAAATTTACAAATAAGATACAAACAAGTCTATGCATCATTTAAATCTTTATTTAATGTGATAATTTTTTGCACTGAAATAAGGCATCTGCATGAACATAACATGGAACACAGATTACCACATCCATGTACACATGTGTATGAGACATCTGCCTGCAGCATTTGGTGCCATGTGCTGACTCAGTCCCCCTACCACTCTATACAAGTGACTTCAAAACTTTTTATGTACATTACTGCATAGGGATGATGTTTGGTTTTCATTTGGCTGGAATGTATCATTAACATACTACATCCATCTTTGTTCTTAGCAGCTGGAAACCGTTAAAGCTTTGAAAATGGTTCAGAGTCTATGGTAAACACCAATACTAACGATGAAGTTGATCTTCCCCATGATCCCAAATATAGTTTATTAATTTACATGATTATCATGAAAATTAAACACAATAATCTAAGAAGACTTTACAGAATACTCATTTATCTCCATCCAGAAATGTACCTATTCTCCCAACCCTATGAGAAGCACTAGAGTATGCTATTTGGGGGTACGGATTTAGAAAGGCAGGATCTGGTTAACTGAACACTTCTTACCTGCTTGGGCAAGCAATAGAATCTAGATAAAGGAGCATGACAAAAGGAGAAGCAGAGTAAAATAGTACCAATTTATTGAAAGAAAGGGGGAGAGGTATCAGTCGAAAGAAAAATATTTGAAGGACTTGGGGTTTTTTGCAGGTAATGTTGCTTGCTCAGTTGACAAAGGTTAGCAGGTGACATGGTAATAAGGGCAGCAGGACACCCTTACAGGGCTGTGAGGGAAGCACATTTGAAGAGATACTGTTTTAATTCAGCCTTTTCCAATATGGAACCAGCAATAGGGAAGTCTCTCCAGACAGGTACAACAGTCTAGGTCGTGAAACAGAATCAAGCTGGGCATAATAGCAGACAAAAAAAGAAGGAAGATTTGGGAGGAGTCTACCATGAGGTAAGGTCGAAGAATCAGTCACAAAGTATGAGAATCTAACATTGTGGGAAAATAGTGAAATGGAATGAATGTTTCCCACCATCAGCACAGAAGAAATGCTGATGGGAATTTGTGATGTAGTGGATATGAGAGCGTAATAACGAGTAAGAAGTAGAACAACACATGAGGATAGAGGGACTAGAAGAAGAATAATCTAATTGTCAGGAATATGGAAGTTCATAAGGGGGGAGTGCAGTTTGTAAGGAGAGACGCTGGATTGTAAATAATGAAGGATCACGTAAGTTTCGGTCAGTGTTTGTAATTAACAGCAACACAGAACAATGGATGATCTCTGTGTAAGATACACCCTCTTAGGGAAGCTGATTGAAATGGAAATAGAAGTTACCAAATGAATGCAAGTAAAACATGAGATCAGGGAAGGGTGGAGGATTGTGCCTTAGAGGGAAGGAGAAATCTACGGAAGAGACCAAGAAGAGAACCAGAACAGTAAAATGGCGTGTACCAGACGGGGAAAAAAAGGTTTTAGGAGGTGGGTCCCTCTATGTCACATGGAGCCACGGGTTTAGAAAACAATCGAGGCTGAGCTTCAGAGTCAGAATCATCCAAGACGTGATAAGTTTACAGAGAAAGTGGTGGTGAACATGAGCAGGGACACCAAGTCCTTTGAGTTCCTGTCTGTGACACGTGTCCGGGATGCCTTGTCAGCAAGACCTGTCAGCAGATAAGCGGTTGTTTGATGCAGTGACGATGGTTTGGGTTTGACTGCTCTTCCTGCTTCCTCACGAGCGAACTTCTTGAGTTAATGGCTCTAGTACTCTGAAAAGTCAAGGGTCCTGCCAAGTCAAGGGAAGCCCCTGTCAAGGATTTGTGGAGCCCCTTCAACTGTGTCGCTCTGAAGATGCTGAGTAATTAATTTACCCTACATGGCTGGGAAAAAACCCTCTGAGAGCCTCATAATTTATCTTAACCTGCCTGCGTGAGATGCATTCTCTTACTACCCCGCCAGTGCCGTTTGCCACGATTCACAAATTCTGTAATTACATGCACTCCTGTGTAGCACACGCTGCAACTCCAGACATGCCAGATCTGATTAGGGCTCGGGAGAGCTGGACCCAGCAGGCCCACCAGGACCTGCCCCCGGGACCGCAGCATGCTTGCCTTCACGGCCTTGACTGCCAGCGCGGTTGTGGTGCTTAGTCGGCCGCTTTTATATCGGCAAAGGTGAATATCGCTTTCATTTTGTATTCTCAAGGGCGAAGTTAGCCAGTCTAGTGGGACTCACCTTTGTAGCCCCCAGGGTGTGATCCTAGGCCCTCCGAAAACACGTCCCAGTTTGTTTTTAGCTGGAGGGCTGTATATAGGAAAGGGCGAGGTAAGTACTGGTAGCACTGTGCAAAGTTCTCACTGAAGTTATTTTATTTAAATTTCACAACAGTCGTTCAAGTGCCAGTAGGCTTGTCTCCATTTTTATGAAGAAAACTAAGAGAATATATGTAAATGCCCTAGATCGCACAATTAGTAGACACCGGTGCCGGTGTTTGAATCTAGCTTTGTCTGATGTCAAATCAGACTCACTGTTTATCATATGAGCCGTATTTATCAAAAGCCTTACTGTGCGCTTCTTACCTTGAATTGTATTTATTCATAGAAGTAATGTGCATAATTCATTATGTCACAGACGTAAAAAGATATTTGAGCACTGGTTATGTGCAATCTTAATATTTACTGGAGGGTAAGATTCTTCAGAGGAGATTATGAATTTTTCTTGCTTATTTTTAAGTCTCTCTTAAATAGAAAGCCTTGTCGAAATAGAAGGAATGTTCACTTCATTAATGAATGGGTGATTTTTTTTTTCTTTCTTCAAGATTGAAGGTATCCCTGATCTCTTAACAGAGGTCCTTATAGAGACACTGGTCTTTATGATCTGGAAGGAGTAAGAACCACTCAACTAATAGTGTGAAAAATGGCATTTTTGCTGTCTGCTAAGAAAAAGTTAAATGCACTTAACAGATCTTCGTTTCACTCTGACTTTGAGTGCTATACTGAGCTAGATGGTTTTTTCTAATGATTCATTGAAAGCATTGGGGAGAAACCTCTCTCATTCTGCTCTTAACAATATTGATGTGAAATGACCTCAAAATCATCAATATGAAATGATCTCAAATGTAAATAAGCTCAACATACACACACCTGATTTAATTTGTCCTCGCTTGCTCGCTCACTCAGATGCATCTATGACTCAGGATTTCATCATGGGAGAACAAAAATTTAAAAGGATTCAAGATAGATAGTGAAAGGGTTTACAGGTTGGTGTTCTCTCCTGGATATACTCCAGTGCCATTAATGTTCTTGTTCTTGCAGGTGAAGACAGACGACAGAGTGGTTAAGATGGACCTCGGTTTACTCTTCCTCAGGGTGCGCAGAATGGACGCTGGGACCTATTTTTGCCAGACAGTAGAGCACGGTTTTGTCCATACCGTCCGTAAAATTATCCTGGAGGTAGTGGAAGAGGAGAGAGTAGAGGAGATGTTTCACAAAGACTATGAGGAGGACGGGCCTCACAAGACGCCCTGTCCTGCCCAGAGTAGCGTCCCACATGGGGCAAAACCCTGGTACAAGGAATTCTTGCAGCTGATCGGTTATAGCAACTTCCAGAGAGTGGAAGAATACTGTGAAAAGGTATGGTGCACGGACAAGAAGAGGAGAAAGCTTAAAATGTCGCCTTCCAAGTGGAAATACGCCAACCCACAGGAAAAGAAGCTGCGTGCCAAAGCCGAGCACTACCGCCTGCCCAGACACACGCTGGACTCCTGATGGGGTGAAACCGGCGACTGGCTTCCCCGAAACCGAAGCACAGCCGCGACGGCGAAGAGAAACCATTCAGCCTCTTGGTATAGCTTAAAACATTTCTGTAACGCAGAAGTGACTGTGAAGGTATTATGATAAATTATTCTACATACTCATTTGACTGGTTAAAAATCTCGTATAATTCACTAATTTTTCTAAACAAGCATATTCCTCGGTGGCTTCCCACTATATTTACCAAAAAGTGACCATAGCTGTAGTTTTGAGTACTTGGCTTCTTTTCCTTGGCAATTATTATTTTACCCTTGGACAACTTAGGATTATTGGAATATGGATGAAAAATTAGAGATTTTAATAAGCATGGAAAAAATGAAAATATATATTTTAATCTTTCTGAATTCAGAATATCAAATACTTTAACGTTCTCATATGAACTGTCTGTACTTTTTAAGAATTCTTGTCTTAGTATCTAACCTATGTGTTTTATGAAGCAGGTGTGTTGTAATTATTGTAAATCATGAAAGAAAAATTGTGGTCACCTTGAGGCTCGTGCCCTTCATAAAACATTCATTCAACCCCATTCACTACAGTTACGTTTCATGATGAAAACACGTCCTTTCAATTTCACTCCACTGCATAAAGAATGAAGTTAAGGTAACTTATTTAAAAAAAAAAAAAAGCCAAAAAAAAAGATGAAGTTACAGTTAGACGTCTAACTGGAAAATGTTTTTGCTGCCCTCTTGTGGTAGAAAAAGTTTATTATCTTTTTTCTCTTTTCACAGATTGTCCAGTGAAGATTAGAAAGCAGTTTGTTAATACATCTTGTCCATTTTCAGAAATGAAACCTTATAAAAATGTCTTTATGTCATGCTTTAAGGTGGAGATAATGTGTTTATGAATAACTTATTACCTCACAAGCCAAAAATGAAGATAACAGCACCGAAGCTCTATTAAAACTTAAATTTTATGACTTCTAAATGATCTTCCCTAAAATATAAAAGATACTCCAGAAACATACGTTTACTATTTTTAAAATGTTAAAAGAGTTTGCTCTCGGATATCAAATTTTCCTATTTTATGTTAATAAGAAAATTGTTTCATGAGTTCACTTAACTATCGAGATGCCTAGAGCACTTTTCCCTTTATAAGTAGTATCAAAAGTTTTTATTTCTGAGAATGCTTATTTCTTGATGTCTTTCCTTCTCCTTTTTAGTTAGCGATTACTTTTCTAAATTATGAAATTTTGTTGAGATTTCTCATTTAAATAAAAATTAAAAGCAAGTGAATTACACATGAAAACAATTATGAATATTTATTTAAATGTTAACTTTAAATATTCAGTTCAATTTTCAAAGTTTGCTTATGGGGTACATAATTAAGAAAGTTCAAGTGTTGATGTAATGGCTTGCAATTTCATTCGAAAATTAAGAAACACACAAATGTTTTTAAAAAGTTCATTTGTTAAGCCACCAAGCTCCAGAAGGTCTAAAGGGTAAAATATTTTGAAAATTAACATTCTCTGAAAAGCCCAGTTGCTGTTTGCCCATGAATCCACTGGAGGTCATTGCTGCCCACCAAAATTAACTGAAAACAGCATATTTATCAGTAAAATCCTGCCCAATGTGGAGAGAGAGAACCATAACCACGGATCACAGGGTCTTTAGCAAAGTTTATGTCTGAAACACTCAAAGTGAACAGAAAAGTCAATAAAGCACAATTTATTGAAAATATTCTTCCATTATCCAAGAAAAGGGAAAGCAGGACTTTTTCTCTTGTATTCAAATCTTTTTGTTAAGTAAGGCAGACAGTGCCTGTGTTCGTTGTTGCTGTTTTAATCCTGAGACATGCACAAGCAGTTGGTAACAGTGATCTCAGTCGTGAGCTCAGATATTTGCTAACTGAAGAGATAAGACGGAGAATAACATTTTTATGATATAAGTCTTAAGAATTAAATATGCCTTGAAGCTGTTTAAGTAAAGTGAGATGACTAGTAAGAGGGGGAGCTTTTTAAAATGTTAATTTGAGAAAAGCCTGAAAAATTTTAGAGGACTCAAGTCCACGATTTAGAGAGAGCACTGAATTTTCGTATCTATACACTTTTTCCCATTTGCTCAGTCTCTCCGCCTTTAGCTACCTGCAAGACAAGGAGGAATTAAGAGTCTGCCTGACCCACCACATTTTCCCCAGTCATAGATAGAGCTGGGGAAGAGAAATCCTGCCCTCTAGGGACAAACAGTAACCACCCATCCCAGATTCAAAGAAGCACCTCCATGTAGGATCGTCTCATGCTTCTTCGGACCTCCGCTGTGTTCTCCTCTGTGAAGGGAGAGGTCCTGGGAATAGAACGAGCCTTGATAGAAAACAGTGTACATCTCCTCTTTCAGTCCTTCGTCACCCCTACTGAGCTAGAGATGCGGATTTGTTAGCGAGGAGGATTGCAACTTGAAGAGGTTTTGCTTCAGAAATTGTGAGGTCTCTTCTGTGTCTAACATTCTACATTGCTTTTTTTTTTTCCCTTTGTGTTTATTGCTGAATATTTCAGTGCAAAGCTATTAACTTGGAGAAACAGGGATTCAAATGGAAATAAACACTAAGAAGAGCTTTAGGGAAAGGGAATAGAAAGTCTTTGCCTGTTTAGTAAATGGCAGTTCTGTATATACTTTAGAGGTTTTTCTTTGCCCAAATTAGTTACACGCTTAGGATGTCTTTATTGAGTGTTTAATATTTGCTATAGGGTGTGGGGCTTTGTAAATCTTCATAGCGACTCTGAACATTTGTAAAATTTGTAAAATACAGTAATAGTTCTGCGTGTTGGTGTTAAGCATGAAGCAAACACAGCAGCTGTTGTCCTTAAAAATGAGTTGTCTTCAGCCTGCCGGATACACTAAGAAAACTGCTGGGGCTGGGGTAGATGCTTGAGCCCCCAGGACAGAGCGCCACAGCCGTGCTGATGATCAGGAGCCCGTGTTCTCGTTCTTACAGCAGAGCATCGCATCTGAGTTACTTTTTCAAGAACAGTGCTCATTTTTCAGGCCAACAACTGTTGCCTTTGACTCAGTTATAAATAATAGACTTTCCACGAACACCATTTTGATTGTAGTGTGTTATTTAAGCTGATATGTTTATTTTTTCTTGGGAAGAGAGCGTTAAATTTTGGCTTTCGTTAGGATTCAATGTGTTTTGTTTATGTTTAAATGGCTTAGTTACAAGCTAGAGTACTATATTGGGGCGGGGCGGGGGCGGTCTTGCCTTTCTGCCTCCCTTTTATTTGCCTGGGTCCAAAACAGCATGTGCTTTCGTAGTTCTTGTCACCGATGTAAGCCGTGAGACTGACCATCTAGCAGGAAGGTCCAAACACCATTGCCTGTGCGTCTCTCCGACTATGGTGTGGATCTGCCCTGCATCCTTCGCCTCTATCGTTATGTACAATTTCTGTTTAGTTCAACTTAGATGCTAAAGAAATAAATATTTGCTAAACCCTTACATGCTGTCCGAGGAGTGTTTTCTACGGTCCTGCCAGTTAACCTCCAAAGCTGCGTCGTGTCAGAGCCCGCATACAGACACACCATGCCAGACTAGTGGTGGTTTTCTTTAAGAAGTTAGAAAAGCATTCAATCCCCTTTCCTTAGAAATTCGTAAGTTGACTTCCTTAAGGCGGAAAACGTCCACTCATCTTATTCCCTTGCAGCATTTGGCTTTATTTTTGCCACATCATGTTCCTAGGACCAGCCTCCAGCGACTCCTTTCAGAGCTGCAGTATCCAGATAAGAGATAGGGGTGATGAATGCTTTTGAAATGGTAACTAGTAGGATGTTGACAATTTTGCAGCCTCAACATCCACCTTAATATATGCAAATTGCTGCTTTCTCTGCTATTCTGTTAGACCTCAGAGAGGTCATTTAAAAAATGAGATTTGGGGGTGTCTGGGTGGCACAGCGGTTAAGCGTCTGCCTTCGTCGGCTCAGGGTGTGATCCCGGCATTCTGGTATCTTTCTGGGATCGAGCCCCACATCGGGCTCCTCCGCTAGGAGCCTGCTTCTTCCTCTCCCACTCCCCCTGCTTGTGTTCCCTCTCTCGCTGGCTGTCTCCCTCTGTCAAATAAATAAATAAAATCTTTTAAAAAAAAATGAGATTTGGTGTTAAATGAATCTCTCTTTGGGAGTTTTTGTTTCCAGGGCAGATTTTGTTGTTTGGGTCAGTAATCATGTTTTAGAACAGGAATTTGGCAGGAGCTTCGGGATGGTGTTTCTGGCAGCTTTATGATATGACGATGCCATTAATGACACCTGTTTCCACTTGTTCCAGACTCGCGTTCCTATCTAATACGGGACCTACTTTAGGTAGTGCAGTGCCTGATGAACCCATTGAAACTGCTCTTTCAGTATTTACTCCGTCATTAGTCCAGGGAACGCAGAGAAACAGTGATGGTCACTAGGATTCTCTTGCTTGCTATTCAAGGGAACAAAAGCATGTGCACCCATTTTTTTATTCAAAGACTATATGCCAGGCACTGCGTCAGGTGTTTCCTAAAGTGCAGAAATGTTAAGAATGCCATTAAGTTACACGAATAAAGAAAAATTGAGTTGTATTTGTTCTGAGAACATGTTTACAGTTTTGATTGGAAAAATCCCAGATCCTATTTTTCATCTGATGCAAACTCGAAACACACTAAGCGTCCAGCTTTTAAAGTGTATTTCAAGTGTCTGGAACGTTGTGGAGTGTACTTCCAATTATGAATCTTGAGACTTCTGGTCAGAGTGGCTTTGAAAAGCACACTTGAATTTGGAGAAGCTGCAAAGATGGAGCAATGGTAGATGGTATGTGGAAAGAGAAAATAATTGAACAGAAAAGGGACAGTAAGAGGCAGCAGGAAGGTGGCTGTCTGCAAGACAGGAAGAGGGCTCTCACTAGGAACCAAACCAACCGGGACCTTACCTTGAACTTGGACTTCCCAGCCTCCAGAACTGTGAGAAGTAAATGCTTGCTGTTTCAGTCTGTGGTATTTGCTTACAGCAGCCTGACCGGACTAATACTTGAAGGAGAGCCGAGGAAGGTCAGCATAAACAGAAACATGCAAAATGAGCCTGTAGACAAATATCTCAAAACATCTGAAAAGATCTAAAGTTAAGTATACAACAATGTGTGGGAAAAGTGGCCTCTCAGCTGTGATGACTGCTGGCTTATACTTTCCAAATTGTAGGTGATTTCTTCTCTGTGGATCACAGTAGGTTTCTGGGGAAGGAGAAAAGAAAATGATAAACTCAACTTTCAACGAACAAAAGCTAGTGACAAGTAGAATGATCCCTGGGAGATTATTCTATGAATTCAATCTAATTTGAAAAAATAGTCAAAGAGTTTCTTCTTTTACATGTTTGTTTGTTGGTTTTAAGCAGCACAAAACAACTCAAATTTATTATTCGTGATTTTTATAAGTCAGAAATCAAGACGCATGCTCAGCTGGATTCCCTACTTAAGATCTCAACAGACCAACACCAGTGCACCAGCTGCCTGGGCTTGAGGGAAGAACTCGCTTTCTGGCTCATCCAGGTAATTGGGAGAATTCTGTTCCTTGGGGTTCTAGGAATGAGATCCCTGCCCCCTGCCCTCCGTATTCAGCGCCAACAATGGACTGTTAAGTCCTTCTCAGGCTTGAAGTCTCCGACTCTCTGTGGCATTTCTCTGCCTCTGACTGGAGAAACTTCTCTGCTTTTAAGGTTCCTGTGATTAGAGTGAATCCACCCAGATAATCCAGGCTAATCCCTCTTTAAAGATGTATCACCTTAATTACATCTGCAAAGTCCCTTTTGCCATAGAAAACAACATATTTTCAGGTTCTGGGGATTAGGATGTGGCCATATCTGGAGCAACACAGCCCGTTCCCTGCCCCCCCATTTATGTTCTTCCCAAATGCAAATTACATTTATCCCATCTCAAGGTCCCCAGAATTTTCTTTCTTTTACAGCATCAGCCAAAAAGTAGTCCCAAATCTTATCATCTGTCTTCTAAATCAGGTGCAGATGAGACTCCTGGTATAATCCTTCACATACCCCTAGGGCACAATTTCCTTCCATCTGTGGTTCCGTGAAACTAAGGCAATCAGTTATCTGCTTCCAACATACAATGATGGGGCAGACAAAGGCCAATAGTTTACAGATATTCTTGTTCGAACAGGGGAAAAAATGGTAGGTAAAATGGAGTCGCCATCCAAAGCAGTTTCATAATTCAGCAGGGCAACCTCCATTAGATTTTAAGGCCTGGGAATATTCTGTAGCTCTTGGTGTTGCCCTCTTTGAGTTCACATTTGGCCCCATGAGCTCTCCATCCCATCCTCTGGATTCCTAAATGGATCAGGTAATTTCCATCTTTCCCCTCCGCTATCCTGGGCATTGACTTTGTCCTCAGGCAAATGGTCTAGGCATCGGTATTTTTCACAAAAGGTCCTAAAGGCAGTACTCAAGGACAGATACCCAACCACACCAAAGCCTCTAGAAGACTTCCACACCAGGATTGCGTCAGCACCCACATCAGGGAATCTAGGAAAGGTAGTTTCTAACCCTATGCTAGAAGACGAGAATACCTATAAGAAAAAAAGAGTGGGAGAGAGAGTTGTTGAGTAGGAAAAAGGCATCGTCTGCTGCACACACCATCTGTTGAGGCAACAAGTAGATTGAAAAATTTAAATTAAAATTAGTAACACTGGTGTGGGATAGGCAAGGAACTCATCTATCCTCCTGAACCGGTAATTTAGAGATTTAACACTCTAGTTAAAAATCCACATTTTGGCAAAACATTATATTCAGGCAATGTTAAAAAAAAAAGTCTATTACTTTGTTGGTAAATACTGTGTGTTTTAACTTTTGCTACAATAGTTTATGAAAAGTAGTATTTGGGCAAGCTTTCTGAAACTATGTTAACCGTGGATAAAGATTCATTTTCCATAATTGAAGCAAGAGGGTAAAATATTGACGCCAAAAGGAGTATTCAGAATTTACATTTTATAAGACATAAAAGGACAGTACATTTTTTCTTATCACGCAGTTCTTAAAGAACAGATGGCAGAAGCAGAGACGCTTTGGGAGCATTCTTGGAATGTCTGTTCCTTGTCAGTTTTGTCACTGTTCATATTAGGAAATTTGGTCTTATGGACAGTACAGCAAAAACCTCCAGAAATGTGTGAAAGGTATCCTAGCCTAAGCCAGCAGAATGGAGCTCTAGTTCTCATGTTGACAGATAACTTAGGAAACTCATTTCGTTTCTCTGCTTCCAAATATGTAAAATGAAGTGATTGGACCAGATGATTCTGGAATACTTACCATTTATAACATTGTTTGATCCTATAAAATGGGATGTCTTTTCCAAAGACCATGTTCAAGTACTTGCAGAGAAAAATCACACTGTTTAGTATGGAGGCCAAACTACTTTATCTTTAAACTGTTATTTTTTAAAGCTTTATTGACACAGGTGATGTGAAATAAACTGTACATATCTAAAGTGTGCAGTTTGGTGAGTTTGCATAATTATCTGTATATATGAAACTACCACGCAACTACCACAGTCAAGATAATGACTGTATCTATTACCTTCCAAAATGTCCTCATGACCCTTTTGAATTTATTTCTCTCTCCCCACCCCTCTCCTTGCCCAGGCAACCACTCCTCTGTTTTATGACACCATAGAGTAGTTTCTATTTTCTAGAACTGTATAGAAGTGAAAACAATACAGCACATCCTCTGTTTGTCTAGCTTCTTTCACTAAGCATAATGATTTTCCGAGTCTACCCAGTTGTTGAAATGTCTCAATAATTTGTTCCTTTTTATTACCAAATAGTAGTCCACTGTGGTGGACATACAAATATGTGATGGACTTTTCTGTTGTTCCAGTTCCCAGCTATTACAAATAGAACTGCTTTGAACACTCACACACAAGACTCTGACAAATATAGCCATTTATTTCTCTTGAGTAGAAACCTAGGAATGAAGTTTCTAGATTGTGCAGTTGGTGTCTATTTAATTTTCAAAGAATTGTTTTCCAAAGTGATTGTACAATTTTATGTTTCCACAAGTAGTGTCTGAGAGCTCCATTTCCTCCAAATCTTTACTAACATGTGGTATGTTCAGTCTTTTCAATTTTGCTCTAACTACTCGGTGTGCCCTGGTATCTCATCATGGTTTTTCATTTGCATTTGCCCAATGCCTGATGATGTTGAGCATCTTTTCATGTGCTTATTTGTTATTCATATGTCTTTTTTGGGAACATGACTGTCCCAATATTTTGCCCATTTGTATTTGGTTGTTTCTCTTCTCATTAAGTTGCAAGAGTTCTTTGTGTATTTTAGATACACAGCCTTTGTTACATATAGATTTTGTAAATATTTCAGTCTTCTGCTTGTTTTCGTTCATTTTGGTAATGATGTCTTAGTAACAAACATTTTTACTACATCCAGTTTTTGACACTTCAGGTTTTTTGTGTTGAATTTAAGAAATTTTTGCCAAACACAAGGTTACTAAAATTTTCTCCGGTATTTTCTTCTAGAAGTTCTATAGCTTTAGCTCTTACATTTAGGTATGTATCCATTTGAAATTAGTTTTGTGTGTGCTGTGAAGTGTGTGCCAGGATTTCTTTCCTTGTGTATAACTACTCAACTATTCCCAATCATTTCTACCGTTTGTTGAAAATAGGATACCCCCCGTGAATTACCTTGACACCATCCCCCCCCCCTTTTTTTCCTAGACAGAGAGAGAGAGAAAGAGATTGTAAGCAGGAAGGGGCAGAGGGAGAAGGAGAGAGAGAATCTTCTAAGCAGGCTCCAGGCTTAGCATGGAGTCCAACACATGGCTCGATCTCAAGTCCCTGAGATCATGACCTGAACTGAAACCAAGAGTTGGACACTCAACTGACTGAGCCACCCAGGCGTCCCAAGCTTGGTACCTTTTAATGAAGAGAATCAGCTGTAGAAATTTTACGTTGGCTGAGTCACAATGACCTACCAGACTTAATGATATACCCCATTGTGTGTGCAGCATTTTGTACATATGAAAGTCTTTCGGTCTCGTCTTAAAAATTCTGTCAGATAAAGACGTCTTTGATTTATCCAGCAAAATTCTTTAAAATGCTAATAACTGTTGTAGAATTGAGTGGGCTAGAATTCACATAAGCAGTATCAGTCCACCAGCTAAAAGCCATTTGGGGTCACCTGAACTGTTCAAATGACATGTTTGATGGGGTGGAGGTGGGGGAAGGAAACCAGGGAAGAAAGAAGCTACTTGGCTTGTTTAGAATGGAGCACTTGAAGAGAAAATTCAGGCCTTGGTTGAGAGACTGAAAATAACAAAGAAGAATGTGCCCCTAGGCATAAGAAAAAAGAAAATAGGAGATAAAAAGACATTTTATGCCGTTTTTCCCTATAGTTTTTTGCCCTTTATTCAGGAAAAGGGCTCCCTTAAAAATGCTTTCTCTCATCCCCTTCAGGTCAGCTCTTCACTTTTCTTGTCCCCTTTCTGAGTTCCCAGATGCCAGGGCCTTCCTCCTCCTGCTTTCCATACTGTGTGGCCTTTGCTCTCACAGAGCAGAGCTCAAGCTAGTTAATACAGGGGAAGTCTTTCCCAGACATATCAGTTGCAGATTCTTACAGTCTCTCAAAATAATCCAGTCGCAGTTTACAATATGATTTCCTTAGCTATGGTACATTTTTGAGTTGCCAAATTAGTTTACAAAGGAGTGCAACCTGTCCCTTTGTGCACAGTTTTCTATGTTACGTCATTGTAAAATGTTGTCTAAGTCTTCAAAGATATAATTACATGCAAAATAATCCTAGTGCTAATATATTTTTGGGGAATGTCATCTTCTTAAATATGAAATGTCTATATGAGTATCATGTTTTTTTTTAATTAACCAGACTGTTAGAATAAGTGGAACAATGTGTCAGATATAACCTAGTCCCTAAAATGTGTGCAGAAATGCATGTTTGCTGTATCAGTTTTACTCTATCAGGAGTGATATTGCACATATATTCTTGGTAACAATCTGAAAATTAGCTTAGAGTTTATTTTTAAATGTGAGAATGTCTCATTTCTTCAACTAATTAATTCTGTTTAAAGAGGACACACATTGGAACTCTGAATTTATTTATTCCGGTTTGTCACATCTATATGTAGACCAGCAGTCAAAGCATTTCTAAGCAGGAGACTTAAAATTGCGTTCATTTTACCACATTTTATGATATAGCTCCACACAGCAGAAAAAATACTATAAAATGTTTTCAGAAAGCCGATAAATGAAAAACGGAAGCACTTTACTGAGGAGATCACTATTTCTTTTGCTACATATATCAGTTCATCTACTGCATTTGAGGGATGTGGTAGATACTGTATTTGGTTCAGTGCAAGGCTTTCTCTGTATTATGTAAAAAGTATCTCTGCGCCAGGGCACCTGGGTGGCTCACTGGGTTAAGCAGCCAGCTCTTGATTTCGGCTCAGGTCATGATCTCAGGGTCGTGAGATGGAGCCCCACATCGGGCTCCATGCTCAGCGAGAAGTCGGCTTGAGATTCTCTCCCTCCCTCTCTGCCCCTTCCCCCTACCACTTGTTTTCTCTCTCTCTCTCTCTCGCTCTCGCTCTCGCTCTCTCAAATAGATAAATAAATAAATAAATAAATAAATAAATAAATAAATAAATAAATCTTTTTACAAAAAAGATCTCTGCACCAAAGGACTGGCCCAATTCACGCTTTCAATATCAGTCTCCTGCCTCATGCCATTTTCCTTCCAATTGTTTATACTTACATGTGTGGATGTTTACTTTTTAAGTGAAAGAACCTCTCCAAATTACATCACTAATTCTCTTATTATCCTCCTGAAAATCCCCTCCAATAGAGCCCAAACTCGTTAATGCGACGTTCTAGGCAACTGCATTATCTCTTACACATTCTACGCCGTACACCACCTGAGAGAACTTAACAAATACACCTAGCTGTTTAAATTTTTTACCTTCTACCCTCATCTGCTGGCATGTTACAAAATGGAGCCACAAATCCACTCCCTTTACAACTCAGATAAGCAGAGAATCTGTGGTTTCTTTATCAGTGCCTGGCTCTTTTCAACAAGCTCTCAGAATCCAAGTATCAGGAAAAACACCTTAGCCCTTTTGATTTCAATTTGGTATGATGAAATGAGTTTGACAGTCCTTTCAGGTAGTCCACAGTCCTTCTTGGACACTAATGCTCCGTGTTTCAGGTGGCCAGGTGCTGTCTCCTCCAAGTCCTCTCAGTGGTACCCAGTGATATGTGGAATGGAAGACCTACGTGATCTTGTGTCCCTGTTAATAGCTATGTCTTCATACCCAAGCCATGCCTTAGAGGGTCCTCAGGTTCCTAGAGTCTTAAACTGAATTATGATGCCATTAATTTTTTTTTCTCCGGGCCTTGATGTTTTGTCCTCACCTCCAGAGTCTCTGGTGTTAAGTTGTACTGGGATCTGGCTATGCCACCCATGAAATGCTTAGCCCAGATAGTCCCCCCTGGAGTACCACTCCACCTCTTCCCATAAGTTAACTGGCCACACACTTGACTATCTTTCACTTCTTTTCACAAGGACCACAGGACTTCTATAATTTGATTCAACTCAGGGAGATGCATGTGTACCTTGTGAGTTAATGTCCAGGCCTCTGCCAACCTCATCTCCCACTGTGCTGCCGGGTTTCTTTCATGAGACCTAGTTCCAAGTTGGTATATGGATCATTTATAAAGCAGCCTTCTTGAACTCTTCCAGGTGGGATGTCCTTTCTTCTACCCACAGGGACTGCTCCTTGTTACCCATTTTTCCATACTTTAGAGCTTCAAAGCAACGGGGAGAGAGAAGGTGTTGAGGCCTGAGATTTGACCCTACATTCAAATTAACAAGGTAGCCTGTTATTGTTTCATAGATGCTACCAGAAGACACAGGACTCCAGGTCAGAGACAAAGGACTTTACTATAACACAGCAAGCAGCATGAGTATGATGTTGGCCCTGGTTACCTTTGTCCCCAATTTCCATGGAAGTGACAGAAAATGGCCCACGAGTTTACTGAGCACCCAGTGTGTTTGATTCACAGTGGAAGAACATCGATCTTGGGAAATCTGCTGCTTTTCCTTTAAGCCTTGTCTTTGTTCTGGAAGGATATATTATATCTCCTTTAAAGTTGTTTGCTGACAATACAACCTGAGAAATGGCCCAGGTAAGTGCAGTCAAGGCTTTGCATTCTTGCCATACCTAGCAAGAAAATGTGGGAACACGTAAGTCCTATCGCAGAGTGCTTCTCCCAGCAGAACGTTCATATACATTTCTTCCAGTCAGCCTTCCCTACATCTCACTCCCGTCCACAATCTTCCAGGCCAGAAGAGGTAAGCTTTCCTTCTTCTTACCCTGTGTTACATCCTCCTTCTTTATCATCATTGCCTTATGCTGAGACATTGTCACAGATAGGAATATTTTCCCTACTCAGTGGAGGAAGTTTTTCAAATGTTCTTCCATATCTAGCACTTGAAAAATTCACTTGGAGCTGAGTCAATTCAAGTCCTCTGAACAGCAGATATTAAGATGGGTGAGTTCAGCATTGGGAAGAAAGGATGGGACATATTATCCCTTCTACACTCAATCACCAAGCTGCCCTGGGAGAGAGCATTGGCCGAAGGCCATCAGCTGACTGCACTACTTGCAACTGGTTCTCTTTTAAGGGAGTCCTGAGCAGTGTACTTCCTTGGCTTCCATAGGAGCCAAAGGAATTACACATTTTCTCTCTTTTCATTATGGCTTGTTTTAAAACTTGTCATCAAACCAAAGAACTCAAATACCTGCTTTGTTTACGTTGGATCCATAATTGAGTGAGTCTGGCTAAAGGCATCCCATTATTTTTAATCTTCTCTTAGTTTCATTGACCTTTCCAATTTCCTCTTAAGTCTCTATTTCATTTATTTCTGCTCTAATCTTTGTTGTTTCCTTCCTTCTGTGAATATTTCTTCTTCTTTAGTTCCATGGTGGGTAAAATTAGGTGGTTTATTTGAGACTTCTGTTTCTTGAGGTGGGTGTTAATGGCTATGAACTTCCCTCTTAGAACTGCTTTGGCTGCATCCCACCAATTTTGGTGTGTTATATTTCCATTTTAATTTGTCCCAAGGTATTTTTTTAATTTCTTTTTTGATTTCTTCTTTGACCCACAAGGAACACAAGGTTGTTGTTTGTTTGGTAAGATGTTGTTTAATATCCACATATTTGTGAGTTTTTCAATTTTCTTCATGCAATTATTTTCTAATTACATACCACTGTGGTATGTTTCCTACCATTGTAGTCAGAAACAATGTTTGCTGTGACTTCAGTTCTCTTAAATATATTGAGACCTGTTCTGTAGCCTAATACATGATCTATCCTAGAAAATATTCCATGTACTTGAGAAAGAGATGTATTCTGTTGCTTTTGGATGGAATGTTCTGTATGTATTTATTACATCCATTTTTTTTTCTAATATGTCATTTAAACCCTATGTTTCCTTATTGATATTCTGGTTGGATGATCTATCCTTTAATGTAAGTGGGGTATTAAAATCTCCTACTATTATTGTACTGTTGTCTATTTCTCCCTTTAGGTCTGTAAGTATTTGCTGTATATATATTTAGGTGCTCCCATGTTGGGTGCTTAAATGCTTACAAATGTTTTATCCTCTTGTTGGTTTCACCTCTTTATCATTATGTAACACTCATCTTTGTCTCTTCTTACATTCTTTGTTTTAAAGTCTATTTTGTTTGATACAAGGACAGCTACTCCAGCTATCTTTTGGCTGGAGTATTTTGCATGGAGTATCTTTTTATATTCCTTCACTTTCAGTCTGTGTGTGTTCTTATATCTAAAGTGAGTCTCTTGTAGGCAGCACATAGATGGGTCTTGTTTTGTTTTGTTTTGTTTTGTTTTGTTATTTCCATTCAGTTACTCTATGTCTTTTGACTGGAACGTTTAGTCTGTGTGTATTTAATGTAATTATTGATTGGTATGTACTTATTGTCATTTTCTTAATTGTTTACTGGCTGTTTTTGTAATTCCTCTTTGTTTCTTTCTTCTCGTATTCGTTCCTATGTGGACTGTGCCTCTCTTTAGTGGTATACTTATACTCTTTTCTCCTTATTTTTTGTGTATTTAATATAGGGGTTTTTTTGTGTGGTTACCATGAGGCTTACCTATAACAACTTATATTTATAAAAGTCTGTTTCAGATTGATAACAATTTAAGTTGGATCATATTCTAAGTCTTAACATTCTTACTCCCAAACTTTATATTATTGATGTCAAATTTTACTTACATATCAATTATTATAATCATAATTACTTTTACTACTTTTGTCATTTAACCTTCATAGTACATTTATAAGTGATTAATCTATTACCTCTCCAGTGAGATTGATTCTTCCATATGCTTTCTTGTTACCAGTTAATGCCCTTTCTTTCAGCTTAAAAAAGTTGCTTGAACATTTCCGGGAAGGCCATTTTTTTCCTCTTGTGAGGCTGTTTTAGTTGTCATGAACTCTTTAGCTTTTGCTTGTCTGGAAAACTCTTTATCTCCCCTTTAATTCTGAATGATAACTTTATTGAGTAGAGTATTCTAGTTGGAAGATTCATTTTTGTTTTTCTCTTCTTCCAGCACGTTAAATATATCATGCCAGTCCCTTTTGGCTTGCAAGATTTCTGCTGAAAAATCTGCTGATAATCTTATGGGGACTCCCCTGTAGGTAACAAGCTGTTTCTCTGTCTCTGCCTCTGTTTCTCTCTCTTTAAAACTATGTTCCTCTCTCAGTCTCTTCTTGTAATCATAACAAAAATTCTCTGAGATATGGTTAAGTCCTAGTAATCTGTATAACAATGTAGAAGAATCATTCAGAACGCCATGGAATAAGTGTTTTTTATTTGGAAGTTCTGAGTATAAAGAAAGCTCAGAAGGAGTGTTCTGTCTCCGAAAAAGAGTGGAAATGCATAGTGCTTTAGCAGAAGGTATCAACTGAAATCAGCTACTATCAGGAATAGTCAGGCAAAAATGGTTCTCAGAAGAGGAAGGGATTACTCTTGTGGATTAATAGACACTGGGTTGAAGAGAAAGATCTAGGGGATGAGATCATGTACAAGAGGGGATGAGAGGAACAGCTCTAGAGGCAAAGACATAAGAAAGACCCAGTGGAAAATTCTCAGTCCTTCTGATGCCTTACACCTTGAAGTTTCTGTCTTTGCCTTCTAATTTCCTACGTATGTAGCCCAAATCCCCAAGCTTCTCATCCACTTCCCATATCCTAATTTCTGATCACTTATCATGCCTCATGCTTCAACAAGTTGCTACAACTGCCTAATATATGTAAGTACTAATACCCTCTTTTATCCTAGTGTTAGAGCCTTTACCCTTTGCCCTTAATAATCTATCAGGGTTTATCATTGAAGAACAAATCTTACAATGTTACCAAACACACTGCCTTATTTCTTAATTGGTCAACAGTCACAACGTTGAACTCTCCTAAGCTATGTCCTACTGGTACAGATAACCCTGAGCTTTGTGTAGCTGGTTGGATTGTGTGCCTGCCCTCTTTGTGGCAGACAAAACCTTTGCCTTAGTAAGCAGGTCTCCATTGGGCTTGCTTCTCTTCCCTACTGTTCCCATTATGCCAAGGTCATGGATTATTTCACACCTAGACATAATTCTTCCCAAGTCTCAAAGGAAAAATAGATAGGATTTTGAGAGATAAATAAGACATAAAAAAGAAAAGCTGATAGCAAAAGTTCAAAAGGCAAAATGAATTCAAGAAACTGCAAGTTGCCCATTGTGACCGTTGTAGCTAGAATGGTTCATGGAGAGCTTATTTAGCAAAGTAGACATGGATGTAATAGGAGCTAAAGTGCTGCCTCTGATTAGGGAAGGAGCCTGTGTGACAGTTTGGTGATCACCCCCAGTTGACATTCTCTTTCTTCTTGCAACTAGAGAATCTTTTCAGTTACAACTGGGCGTGTAGCCACCAACCTAGACTCCCTTACAGCTCGTGACTACACTCAGGCCAAACGTGTTATATCTGTCATCAGTGGGGGAAATTCCTTACAAAGGAAGCTGTTTGTCCTTTATCTTTCCTTTTTGTGCTGACAGAAATGGTAAACATTGGATCTGCTGCCTTGGACCCCAAGGTGGAATTCGTGTTGAGAATATCAAGGTTACATCATCAGTCCTGGATCTTTGAGCTTTTATGTAAGAAAGCAATAAAATTTTATCATATCTAAGCCTCTTTTGGGGGGTTCTTTTTACACAAAGTTATGTCCTTATTAATAAAGAGCCTTTGAAGTCTTTGAAGTAAAATTTGAAGATAAGTTAAGATTGCTATGCCAAAAATAATACCACCAATCAAGTAACAACTATCATGAAGCATGTTCAAGCCCAAACCAACACTGATGCCAGAACGAGTCTCATAGTTTCTCCTGCTTCAATGTTTTTTTCTGGCTAAGATCACAGTAACATAAATACATCCAGGAGAGACACCTCTTCCTCTTTCTCACCGAGCTTGATTGGTGGTATCTTTTAGAAAACTAATTGGCTTCAGAACATAGCATTGCCTTTTGGTATCAGCATTCAGCAGCAGGGCAAGCAGACACCCATTTTTGATGTGATATTCAGCTCCACACGAAATACCTCTTTTATGTTCCCACCATAGTAGCTCTTAGCCCTTCCTGTAGGCATTTAAAAGAAAGCATTGGTAATGTTCATATGATCCCTAGAAGAGAGGGAAGAGCAGAGTCTCCTAATATAACTATCTGCCCAGGCAAATTGCTTCATTAGAAGTTGTCACTTAGAAAATGTCAGAAAAGTGGATACCAAGCATTTCAATTTTCCTAGGAGTTTTAGGAGACGAGGCCTTCTTCCCAGAAAAGGAGGTTGTGTGAAGATGCTCTCAAAAGTTCTTTGTCGGGGCACCTGGGTGGCTCACTTGTTAAGTGTCTGCCTTCGGCTCAATTCATTGTCCCAGGGTCCTGGGATTGAGCCCTGCGTCGAGCTCCCTGCTCGGCCGGAAGCCTGCTTCTCCCTCTCCCACTCCCCCTGCTTGTGTTCCCTCTCTTGCTGTCTCTCTCTGTCAAATAGATGAAACCTTAAAAAAAAAAAAAGTTCTTTGTGAAAGGCTAGCACTTACAATGGGCAAGGCCCTACACAAGCATTATCTCCTCTAATGTTTACAGGACCCAAAGACAGAGAACTCTTTACTGCCCATTTCACAGATAGGAACCCTGGTCTTGCAAGGTCCAGGGACTTGCCCAAGGTCACAGTAAGTGGTAGAGCTGATATTCAACCTGACTGACTCCACAGCCCTGGGTTTAACATACTCACCACATCGCCTCAAAATACTATAGCTCATATGAGGGGGTGGGCACAACCTATCCTGGCCTCTCACGATGGCATGACAATGACATTAATTCCCCATCTGCAAACAGGCGGTTTTATATAGCAGAGCAATATGCAATTTTAGTCGGAGTGCTACTGTTCCTAACCCTGGAAAGGCAATGATCAGAAGGAAATACATGCGTAGTATAACCAAAGTTTGATAGATATTTCTGAAATAAAAATTACATGCAGTTTCTAAAAATATCTGATCCTATCATTTCATTAGTTTTAAACTAGGTTGATATTTCTTAATAACAAATCATGCCAAATCCAGTTTTAGGATCATTTCCCTTCCCTTTGAAAATGTGTTCTTTTAAAGTTTTTAAATAGATATTTCCTACACCTCTTCTAAATATATCACTTTTTTTTCCCCATTTAGAGATCACTTGAATTTGAAGTATAAAGAAAACCTGGAATGACCTGAGCCCGGGAACAAGGGCAGCCTCCTTTGGCTGTGATTTCATCAGTGGGTTTGGCTGTGAATTTTTCAAGTGAGTAGCCTCTGTAATGAGCTGCTTCTTTTCCCAGTTATCATAATAGAAAGGGCATGAACCAGAATCTGGTTCCCGAGGGAGGGCCGCGTGACTGTCAGATACGAGGAGTTGCTTTGCAGCGCTCGCCTGTGACTCAGCTCTGCGAAATTCACCAACAGCCGTCCCCTAGATAAAGACAAGTGGCAGAAGGAGAAATCTGTTAAAGTCTCTTAATGGAGAAGGAGGAATCTGAGTACTGATTCCTGCGGATCTAGCTCAGAATGGGTTAGAGTCCTTGGTTTTTTAGGATACTGAGATGAGATTAGTACAATTAATGGTCCTGTAGATTTCTGTGACATAACAAAATTCTTTGGCTTCACTTGTGGCTCCTGGCTCCATGTGATTTCTCTCTTCTAAACTCTAGAAATTCGGTTGCACTTTCTTTATGGAACTGACTGCGTAATGCCATACCAAGCCTCCAAATATAGTTGTTTATGTGAGTTTTTATGTTCTCTATTGAATTCAGTTTCTCAAAGCTTTCTGTGTCATATTTATATTTGTATATCCCTGAGAATAGTGTTTTGCACATAGATGTACTTATTGAATACTGAAGTGGAAGGATTACTGTCTTTCTTTTAGGTGTTCTGAAGAATTTTCCCTGTAGTTGTCAGTGTTATTGTCTTGTTCCCTAACTATAGACTGCTTAGTGAAATTGATTGTATTTGATCATTTATGACCTACAAAAACAAGATCTATGGTTCACCCTAAAATTTCCATATCAGGACACTCATAAACAATGAAATGAAAGTTACGTTAATAAACATAACTTAATGGGAACTGGATATTACATTTAAAATCTTATTTGAATTTCTGTGAGATGAACTTCAGAGCATTGATCCTTGAGTCTCCCTCTCTAAACACATAAACTCTCTGCTTCCGTAAGAAATATATTTATGTCTTGGTTTATGTTCCACAGTATAAGAAGATACTAGTTACCACCTAGATTTATTTTTATGTTATTTGGGGAAATTTATAAAAGCAGATCTAGTTTGAATGCAGGGTATACTTCTAAGAATTATTTTACTTTTGGTTAGTAGATTGCATAAATATTAAAATCATAACTCTTACTGCAGAATAAAATATAAAATATTTACCCATCCACTTAAGCATTTCCCACATGCCTAACATGGGGAGGCAGAAGTGTGGAGATCATGGACTGTGGGGACAGGGGCATGAATGAGGTGCTCTCTATCATCTTAAGGAATTTACAACAAGATGAAGAATATCCACTGCACATATATTTCTGTCACTTAAATCCTTATGTAATCATTCCCTAATGATTTAAGCTCTGACTTACTGGTAAAAGAAAGTTCTTTCATCTATTATTATAACTTACCTTCTAAGTAATGGTGACCTAAAACTTGTGTTCATTACTCTCTAAGGCTTAAGTTCCTTTATTATGTCCAAATCTTTCATTTCTAAGCCTGTGTCTAAGTGAGGAAAATGCTTTAGGAACTAAATGCTGCTTTTACTTCAAGGAGCCTTTAAGAGATCAAAAATATAAGGCAAAATAGTTCACAGAGAAGTACTAATTAGTGCTAACTCACTTATACTGCCTCCTCTTCAAAGCTATTTAAAAGAGCTATCAAGTAAATCTGTGAGCATCCCCGTTATAAGTCATGGAGGTGGAGGGCTCTCTGCTGCTCCCAAAGCCTATGCCAAGCCTGATGTATTTGCATGGGGAGTGGGCAAGCCTTTTACTAAGCAGGGGAAAGCACACTGCAGCTCCGTAGTGTTGGTAGTGTTTTCGGAGGCTGCTTCTATAATGGTTCCCAGTCTCCTAGAATTCACACCCTCGGGCAATCCCTTCCTCTAGTGGCTTCCTTCTAAAAAAAGAGAACACAATACAAGTCATGTCATTTCCAAGACTGGGTTATAAAAATGGCAGTGGTACTCCCTCTGTTGATGTCTCACTTGCATACTCCGATGAATCCAGGTGCCAGATTCGAGCTATCCTTTGAAGAGGCCCAAGTAGTAAGGAACTGAGGGGAGCCTCAAGCCATCAGTCAGTGAGTCCTAGCAGGTCCGTGACCCTGGGAGCAGATCCTGCCCCAGCTGAACCTTGGGGCGATGCCTGCCTTGGACAACATCATGGCTGCCGCCCGTCAGAGGACCAAGCTCAGCTGCACCGGATCCCTCAGAGGAACTGTGAGCCAGTAACTGCAAGTTATTTTAAACTACTGCATTTCACCGTAATTTATTACACAGCAAGAGATGACCAATGCAAATTAGAGTAAAGATTTTAAATGTGAGATACGATGGTGGAGGGAAATGGGAAAGACAAAGACACTTAGGATGGCTGAATTGAAGGAGGGCAGACTAGATTCATGACCAGAGGCATCTTTTTTCTCAGTCAAGATTTTAAGAGTCAGGTGAAGTAAATGAGCACAGCAAAACGAAGAGCTTTATAACAGTTCCGTCAGAACAACTCCCAAGATGCAGTTAAGCATAGTGGGAAGTCTTTTTGATTTATCCTTAAATATCGTGCATCAACACAATATGTATGAACACGATCAATTCCAACGGCGATTATACTCAAATGATTCATCAAACTAGAAACACGCAGATACATACACATGTGTTATCTTGGTGACGCCCTAGGTAGGTGAACTGTGGAAAATTAGTTTACCCCAGCCTAACTCTGTTTCTGTACGTCTAAAAAGGAAGACTGTACTACCCACCACCTAGGATTGTGAAAACGAGAAAATGGATGGAAACCACCCAGTGCAGTATCTGCCCCATGGAAACTGGCTCCTATCTGTATGGTCTAATTTCCCTCTTACATCATATAGAGAGAGTATAAGAGTCTCATTCACTGATTATGGCCACTCAGTGTTTAACTTGAATAATGAATGTCCAAGTGTTCACAGGAGTTTTGAGAAAGGCTGTGAGGAGGTTGGTGTGTCTGAGCATTAAGGCTTTACCATTTCTATTTTGTCGAGACGGATTTTCTAATCACAGACAGAAGGTTCCTTATTTGCTTCCAAGTGTGGAATTTGGAGTTCACATTTCAGAAAAGAAATCCATTTTAACACCCACTCTTCCACACATATATAGATCTAAGTCTGTGACATGCTATCTTAGCTGAGCTCTGAATTTCCTGTTTGGGGCTGCATGAAACAGAACTGCTACTTGCAAATAACCACAGAGCCTCTTTCTTTCTCTCCTTCTTTCATTTTCTTTCTTTTCTTTGTCTCTTTCTTCCTCTCTGTGTCCTCCTCTTCTTCCTCCTCTAACCTTCCCCCTTTGTTCCTCCCTTTCCCCTTCTTTCTCCCTTTCTTCTCTCTCTCCTGCCTTCCTTCTCTCTCTCCTGCCTTCCTTCTCTTGCTCTCTTCCCCCTTTCCCATGTCTGAGATAGCAGCTGATAAAATACTGTGTACTTTTTTCCACATGGATTTTTTTCCTCATCTGGCATCATATTTTCACCTAAATTAATCTTTCAGAATAATCATGTTGTGTTTGAAGAAGCCAATGCCAGCAATTCAAATAAGGGAGGACAAAATGACTAGCTAATAAAAAATACTTCTTCCTGAAAAATGGCCGTCCTAGAATTACTAATTAGCCAGTACCTATAATATATAACAGCTGGAAAGCAATGGACACCAACACTGTAATTTAAGTAGAAAGGGAATTTATTAGAAGGATGAGAAGGCACTCAAGACTGAGGGAAGAACTGGAAACCAAACTCAAAAGGAAAGAACTTTACACCTAGAGGGGCAGGGTCTCCATAGCAAGGACCCCCAGGCAGTCTTCTTCAGGCACCCCTGCTGGAATGAATGAATAAATGAACACAGTTTTAGTGTTTGTTTTACTTCCCATTTGTGACATTCAAATTTCAAATTTCATGAATTTCAAAGTTCTGAGAGGGAGTTTGATTAGGGGAGCATAGGTCAGCTGGGCAAACCTCTGTTGTTACCAATGACACACACACACACACACACACACACACACACACACAAATCATTGTGACAGAGACTCCTGGTACTTTGCAAGCTTCTGAGAAGTTGGGTTGAGCGTTCTGTCTTAATTGTCTTGCCTTCTAAGGCTTCACATGCTTTGGGAGACATAATTTCTCAAGAAAATCTCAGGGCACTGGTGGGAAGTAGACATGGATGCTGGCTAGCTTAAAACGACAAATATCAACTACATGTAATTTTTATACATTGATTTGACAGAAGGAAACCCACTTGAGCTGTATGTGAGACCCAGGCTCTGAAATTCTGGGCTGTCATCCTCAGGTCAGGGGAAAAGAAGAATTTCATCATCTCTCAGAACATAGCCTCTGGAGTCAGACTGAATGGACTCAAACCCCAGCTCTGTAGCTTCCTAATGAGAACACTGTGACGAATTACCTGTCCTTGCTGTACCTCCGTTTCCTTATCTGTAAAAGGAAATAGAAAGCCTACCTGCCTCCAGGGAATGCTGTGACGATTCCTTGTGTTGTTACATGCACGTCGGTTAGATACCTCAGTCACGTTCGTTGTAAAGGGACGGAGTGTAGGGTAAACACGTGGAGGCATGAGACCCAGGAGGAAGCTCCATGCATCTGGCTGGTGGTCATCCACTGGGTTGTAATTCGGTGAGCCAAGCACGCGAGTAATCAAACTGCAGATCGAGGCGGTTAACAAAGCTCGAGTGCCATCGATCATGGAAGCCAGAGCCAGCAGCTGTGAGAATGACACGCGAGCAGGATGTGAGAATCAGGATGGATAAGGCGAAGGACAAGGCGAACCACTGGACCACAGGGCCATGGCCCCTAGGGAGCGAGCGGTTTACAGAATCACTGAAGAAGGCCACGCAGATACAGCAGGTGCACGGAACCGCCATCAAGGAGACTTCTTCTGAGTAGGTCTCCTACCTCTGTCAAAAGCTTCTCATAATTGCACCATCTTTATGAGCATTACTTTAAATTCACTGTCAGACATATGACTTACCTCCATTTTGTTTGGGTCTCTTGCTATGGCTTTGCTCCGCTGCACTATCAATGGTAACTAAACCTAGATTTTAGGGGACAGCTAGTGGGCTGAGCCACCTGCAGAAAAGGGGACATCTAGAAATAGGGATTGTGAGGATTAGAATAGAGGCAACAAATGACACATCAGCATTGTGGTATCCATGCTGGCCGATTAAATAATAAGGATACGAGTAATGAATTGTGGTAGTAATAACAATGATAGATAACATTCACTTAGCACTTGCTATGTGCCTAGCACTCTACAAAGTGCTTTGTATCCATTATATCATGTAATCCTCCCAATAAATCTTTGAGACAACTGCTAGAAAGTATAATCCTGACGGGCACAGAATTTGTCTTCACCACTCTGTCCACAATCCTTAGAAAAGGACCTGGGACTTCAGAGGTATTTCCGAAATGTTGTGTGGTCCCCAATTAAAGAACAACATGTCCGTTGTCCAAATAACCTGCTCAGGTCACATAATGTCAGATTGTAGAGCCGGGATTCAATCAGGGAGCTTGATTCCAGAGCCCACGATCAAACTCCAGGTTTTACCCAACACTACCCCATCTCCCACCGCCAGTTTCCTACTGACTACCTCCTCCTCGCTGTACTTCCTTCCCTCGATCAGAGTGAAATAGAGTGTTAGGAAAGGAAAAAAGAAATTGTCAATGATAAGCTTATTATAAAACAGGATAATGAAGACATAGTACTTGCAGCCCCAAGCCAAAGGTTTTGGTATTACGCAAACATGGACACTTGAACCAGTTATATACACAGCATTGAACTAACTGGATGATAAAAATATGATCAAGACAGGTCTCTAAACTTGAAGGATCCATGTTCTAGTGAGAAAGATGGGGGTATAAACAAACAAATAAATAATCTAGTGAATGCAGAAATGGAGGGTTTTTGTTTTGTTTTGTTGTTGTTTTTTAAAGCCCAGCAGTTTCCAGCAGTAGTGAAATGCATTGTGTCAGGGGAGAGCAGGCATGCGCAGGAGTAATGGGAGGGAGAAAGGAAAGGTAGTTTATAAGACACAAGAACTTGGAAGCGTCTTATACATGAAGCCTAGGACATTATACTTCATTTTGTTAAAAGTAGGAAGACAGCAGGATTAATGTGTTAAGTAATAACACACCACTGGGTTGATCAGACTGATGGAAGATGGGCAAGAGGACGCCACGCAATAACGTAGGGCAGATACGATTAGGGCCTGAAATGAAATGGTGGTGGTGGGTCCAATGCAGGATCACAGGATTTAGTGGCAGATTGAATTTCATCATGAAGGACAGTGAAAATCAAACATGACTCTCAAGTTTCTCACTGAAGTAAGCGGGGAGGATGATAACACTAGTAATCCCAGGAACAGAAATAAATAGGAAAAATAGATTTGTCTAAGGGAGGGAGAAAAACCTATTATGGATACATACACCATCTGAAGGATTTGTAAAAAGTGAAGAAGGAACTAAAGCACATAAAACGTTGCAAAATTCCGTATCTGTGTTGCATAGTCTCACACATGGGAATTAATTCTGTTACTTCAGCTCTTGTTTGTTTGTTTTGTTTTGTTTTTTAGTTGCTGTCTTCTAAAACTTAGCTCCAGGGCTATAATTGAATGTAATAGATTTTACTTGGACGTGCTTTAATATAAAATCTTTCTTCCTCAGACTGCTGTTTCTATGTTCCGGAACTAATTGGAGCCATGTTCATAATCTACCAGACACAGTTTGGGTTTACAGTACTTAATTTTGAAGTGAGTGGCCAAGATGGTCGCATTTTGAAAAGTCTTTGAGAAGAAAATTTTTGCATTTGGAACACCACTAGCAAAGTCTTTTCCATAAGCTTTTAACTTGAAAGAGAATAGCCCTAGAAGAGAGGAAAATTTACTAAATGCAGGATCAATGAGGAAACGAGCAAGAAGTCTAGACGTTCTGAGGACCTGACTGTCAGTCAGGTGGGTCATTGATTTGTTAGAATGAAGAGGATTTGTTAGAATGTTGAAAACTACTAGTAATCAACTGACTCTGCAGACCTCATTAGTTAACTGGCCTCATTAGGACTATGTAAACTTTAGGAAGTCTCCTAGTTGACTTAATTGCTTAGCCAACAAGAGATTTTTTTTTTCTTTCGGCTTTTTTGAGGTATAATTGGTATACAAAAAATTGCATACAATTAAGCTATACAACTTAGTGAGTTTGGACAAATGTATACACATGTTACTGTACCACAGTAACATATCCATCACTTCCCAGAGCTTCCTCTGTCCCTTTGTTTGCTTAGCTGTGGTAAGAACACCCATGAGATCTACCCTCTTAATAAAATTTAAGTGCACATCCGTCACTGTTAACTGGAGGCACTGTAGTTAGTCATCCAGCAGATCTTTGGAATGCACGTTGTCTAACTGTAACTTACACTATTGAACAACTCTCCCGCCACTTTCTCCTCATCCTCTGGTGACTGTCTTTCCATTGTCTACTCCTGTACCTCTGTTTATTTTATATTCTTTAAAGTTTAAGAATCGCTAGACCCCGCATTAGATACTCTAAATTTGAGAGAGTAAGTTGAGAGCATTTCCTTTCAAAAGGCACAAGGACTGATAAAATACTACACACACACACACACACACACACACACACACGAATATGCACACACACGAGAAATAGAACTCCCAGGTTGCAAAGATGACATGCATGAGTGAATCAATTTATGATTAATTGCTTTTTTAACGATTCATTGCTTTTTTTCTCTCTATATCTGAGAAATGAGTGCATTTGATTTTTATGTTTAAAGGTGTATTTTTGTTTGTGATGTAGAGAGTACAGGCCTTGGTAAACCTACCACAGAATTCTGGCTGTTGTTTTTGTGACTGATACTTAGAGCTTTTAATTTTGTTTTTGTTATTGTTTTCTATGACTACTGAGGAGACCTATTACAGACTTTTATGTTCTTGAAGGATATAATTAAGAGAGATATCTGGAAAAAATTATATACGTTAAACTGTTTGATTTTTTATAATGGAGTTATTTCCAATTTGAGCAGTCTGCAAAGTATCATTTTTATGTCAAATATAATAATTAAATATGGAAGGAATAACAACACAACTAGGAGGTATTGAATAAACTACCAGGTTTTCCTATTTCATCCAAGTACCATCCTAATATTTAATGAAGAGAAAACTAATTTACAAAGTTTAAAAGCAGCATTAAATCTAAATATCTAGTCTAGGGGACTACAAAGAGTATATCATGACCTGTCAGTGGATATTAAAACCTGAAAGCCTAACTGTCTATGACAGTGACTACCATTTGCTCCTTGTTCATGTGCCCCTTTTCTTGGTTTTCTGGTACCCTCACCTGAATTGGATGCACATATGATCATGCTATGTATTTTTCTTGTTGGTAATGATTTTTTTTAATTTTTTTTAGAGAGAGAGAGAGTGCAAGCCTGAGTGGAGGGTGATGGAAGGGCAGAGGGAGAGGCAGAGAGAGAATCTTAAGCAGGCTCCATACCCAGCATGGAGCCTGACGCACGGCTCGATCTCTTGACCCTGAGGTCATGACCTGAGCTGAAATCTGGAGTTGGATGTTTAACCAACTGAGCCACTCAGGTGCCCCTTTTTGGTCATGATTTTAGTGTTTTGGCAGCACTTTCTCAAAAAAAAATTAGTTGGTCTTTAATTTAGTTAAATTTCTTTTTATAGCTGATCAGTTGGGGCCAATTAGTTAAGAAAGGTGATGGTTGTCACAAAGAAGAGTAAGGATGAAGGGTGATATTAATAAGTTAGTTTTTCTCTACCTCTTTGAATTCTTTGAACGCTTGGTTAATCAGTCCCCTGGTTTTTTCCTTTCACATATAAAAAGAGAGACTAGGGTTTCTGGATATGAAATTATAGTCTTCTAATGGATATATCAAAATCTCTCCTCTCCCAAACTCTGTTCCCATTTCAAATCAGGGTACTACTACTTTCTTAATGTGTTTTAGAAGGGTTTTAGCATAATCTTCATCATTATTACTATCATTCATAAACACTAAAGACCATCAGTTGGAAAAGCTGGTTAGAAAAATGAACGTAGAGAGTCAGAGGTCTGTCTCTGAAAGGATAATGATTCACAAAGCAATTATTTTTCTTTGGAAAATGTTACATGTACCAAACAAAAGTTGATTATTTTTGCCTGATTCCTGATTGAAACAGATTTCTTTTTTTTTTTTTTTTAAGATTTTATTTATTTATTCGACAGAGATAGGGACAGCCAGTGAGAGAGGGAACACAAGCAGGGGGAGTGGGAGAGGAAGAAGCAGGCTCCTAGCAGAAGAGCCTGATGTGGGGCTCGATCCCGCAACGCCGGGATCACGCCCTGAGCCGAAGGCAGACGCTTAACCGCTGTGCCACCCAGGCGCCCCCTGATTCCTGATTGAAATTCACCACAGCCATTCCTAAATTTGGATTGAGTTCCTGAATCGTCATTCGAACATGTAAACTAATAATAACAGACTGTTAAATTGTATGGTTTGGTACTTAATGGCAATACAGAATAACTTGGATACCTGCTGAAGAATACTGTCTTAAAAATAGAAAAGTTCATCAGAAATAAAAATCTTAGTGAATGATTGCCTAAAGAACTCGTAATCTCTGTTTCTCTGGATAATCTAAAATCGGCTCCTCTATTAATCTAAAGCAGCAAGAGTTACATACTTGACGTTTATCCATTGACCACTCTGTGGAACTGCAGTTACTGAGGTAGGTTTGAATTCACTCCTTTGACTTGTGTTGAGGTCCTCCTGAATGAGGAGTTGTGTTATGAAGCACCTCTCTAAAACTTGTTCCTGAATTTACTGTCAGAATATTGTTAAGGACATATTTTGTTACAAGAACCCTCCTTGTGAGGATTTTCAGAGTAAGTTAATTTTTATTAGTAGTGTTAGAAAGTGCTGAGCTTTTCCTGAATTGATTCATAGATTCTATGAATGGTGTAACTCAGCAAATCCCAAACTAAGGTAAGACTCACTGAGGAAAACTTTCAAAATACTGAATCTTGGGTCTTTGCCCAGATGGACAGACTCAGAATATGGAGGTATAGGTCCGGGAATTTGTGTTTTTCACAAAATGTCCCAGGTGTTTGTCGATGAACAGACTCTGAAACTCACTGTGTAAACTGATCAACTTGCCCGTTTTTCACTGCCAGCTAGAAAAATTAAGAGGCAATATTGTAGTCTACTTTATGAGTCCATATGATTTCATGTTCAGTATGTCTTTTTAAAAGAAACCTATTTAAAAATGCATCCTATCTTGCTTTCTCTTAGTTTTAACATTAATTTCTACTTTCTACTCCAGCTCATGTTTGACAAATCATTGCTTACCACCTTTTAATTTTTTCTGTTTAATGAGGTAAAAGTGTATCCCATAATACACACAGATTTTAAGTGTCTTATTTAAAAAATATTGATAAATTACGCATGGTTTGTAATCCAAATATAGAAGATAGAATAACTCCCAAAAGTTGCCTAATGTCCCTTTCTAGTCATTTCTCACCTATCTTCCCTCTAATTATAACAATGAATCATCTAAGTCACTACAATTGATTTAACCTGTTCTGGAACTTCTAATACATGGAATAATGGAGCAGGTACTCTATTGTATTTGGTTTACTTTCACTAAAAAAATATTAAAATTCATCCATGTTGCTTTGTTTATCAGTAGTTTGCTCCTTTTTATAGTCAAATAGTAATCCATTTTCTAGAACACACCAAAATTTATTCATTTATCTGTTGATGGCCATTTGAGTTCTTTCCAATTTGGGCAGTTATGAGTAAACATTCTTGTACACGTCTTTTGTGGACATGGGTTTTGATTTATCTTGGGGAAAGTCCTAGGGATGGAATTTTTGGGTCACAGAGTTATGTGTGTCACATTTTAGAAACTGCTTTTCCAAAGTGGTAGTATTATTTTACACTCTCATGAAAATTCCATCTGCTTAATAGCCCGCCAACACTTGAAATTTGTGTCTTTCTTATTTATTTATTTTTTTAGTAGACTCCACACCCAGCGTGGAGCCCTACATGGGGCTTGACCTCACAACCCTGAGATCAAGCCTGAACTGAGATCAAAAGTCAGACACTTAACCAACCGAGCAAACTAGATGCACCAAAATTTGTAAGTCCTCTGAAAATTATGATATGTGACAGCATCTCATGGTTTAAGTTTTCATTTTCCTCATACTTAAGGATGTTGAGAATATTTTCATATACTTGGTCATTTGTATACATTTCTCAATAAAGTGTCTTTTTTCAAATTTTTGTTTATTTTTATTACCTTATTTGACTTTATATTATTGAATTACAGGAGTGTTTTTCCTGTAGTATATTCTGAATGCAAGTCTTTTTTTTCAGATATGTGTTGATTTTTCATTTTTGAATAATGTCATTTGAAGGGCCAAAATTAATTTTAATAAAGTCCATTTATCACTTTTTCCTTTTATACTTAGCTTTTCTGGGTCCTGTAAAAGAAATCTTTGTCTCCTCTCTCTTTACAAAGATATTCCCCTATATTTTGTTCCAAAAATTTTATGCTATTAACTTTTACATTTAGGTCTGTGATCCATCTTGAATTAATTTTTGCGTAGGTGTGAGATAAGAGTTCGTTTTCATTTTGATCTGTACAAATACCCAATTGTTCCAGCACCACTGTCGAAAAGATGATTTCTTGCTCATTAACTTACCTTGGTGCTTTTGTTGAATAACAATTGAACATAAATATATTTGGGTCTAGTTATGGTCTACCTATTTTCTGTTTCGTAGAACTCTTTATCCTTATGACATTTATATAACATTTTGGTAACTTTAGCTGTAAGTGAGGATTAAAATCATAGAAATAAGTAAAATCAGGCAGCAGGAGTATAATGATCTTTTCAAAATTATTTTTGCTAAGTCCTTGGCATTTCCATATAAATTTTAGGATTAGATAGTCAAATCCTCTATATAAACTGCTGGGATATTGATTAATATTTTGTTGAATCTAAGGGCAAACTGGGGAGAACTGACATCTTAATAATATTGACTCTTTATATCCATGAACATGACATATATCTCCATTTGTTTGTGTCCGATGTTCTTCTTTATCTATTGAGTTGATCATACAGCATTTCCTCTTTAATTTGTTAGGATGATAAAAAAATCATTATTCATTTTTACATGTTGAACCAAACATTTTTTCTCTTTTATTGAAATAATTGCTGTGTAACATTGTTTTAGTTTTTTGTGCACAAACATAATGATTCAATACTTGTATAACCCTTCTTTTATTTATTTTTTTTGTGTGTATTTTCTAGACAGAACTGGGCATTTGAAAATTGAGGGTTAGGATATTAAAACATTTTATTTCCCTTTGTCCTCTTTACAGCCTTTTCCAAACCAAAACCAAGAAGAGGTGTAATTTGTTAGGAAAATCTGTGAACCTATAGAACTTCCTGTAGCTGCTGCCGCCACCCCTCCCTTGAACCGCACCTCCACCCTCCACCTGCAGCATCCACGCTGGGGGCTCGTGTCCTCCAGAAGTCCAGCCACGGCAGTGAAATGACTCAGGATGACCTTGAACCTCAGTGGACCAATATCTACTTTTTTCTTTAACCACGGTGGCCATCTGTGGCAGAGGAAGCTAAATGCTGTAGGTCTCAGCCCTGGTTTAGAGAGCCCCATTGAAGGACTCGCCTTTCTCCACGCTGTGTAATTTTATGACAGAATCCCTGTCCTTTCTCTCCAAGATAGAACATATGTTGTGGGGAAGGGGGTTTGAGCTTCAAGTGATTGTCACAGAAATCCTTCTTTTTTTTTCCTTCCTCTGCCTGTTTACTGTGAAATGTATTCCGTATCACCCCTCTTTTGATGTCTTACCAGGGGAAGATGGCTTGGAAATTTGTAAGAATGAAGCCTATAATATGCATCTGGAGGTTTCTGAAGCTAACCGTGGTATTTAAAGCTCCTGGGCTTCAGATGGCTGCTCCTTCAGGTGAGAGTCAGCGTTCTCTTTCTGGCTTCCTAATCCAGCGTTGGTAATCTGGATAATGCCACATGCATTATTAATAACCATTTTAATAATGGATTCAAAAAATGCAGGTATGTAGGTTTATCTTAAACTAGCAGAATTTGAGAAATAGCTATTTATAAACATATTTTTAGAACACATTTGATATGTGCCATGCACTTTGGAAAACACTTTGTAGAATAAACGAGAGTTCTTGTCCCTGGATGCCCCATAGTCTGTCTGGGGCTAGACCAGTAATCATAGTTGCAACGTGCACAGTGTGTACGTGAGTATGGACATATATGATGTGTCATTTATGTTGATTCTTGGAAATCTATGGAAGTGACATCTGAATAATAACTTGATGATCATTGCAAGTGTTCTAGGAACGTCTGAAGAAAAAAATATATATAAGTAAATGAATGAAAAATGGAAGGTTATATTCTTTCAAAATTTTTAATAATTCAGTGTGGTGGGGTGCCTTGGGTGGCTCAGCTGGTTAAGTGTCTGCCTTCAGCTCAGATCATGATTCCAGGATCCTGGGATCGAGCCCCACATTGGGTTCCCCGTTCAGTGGGAAGTCTTCTCTCTCTCTCTCTCCCTCTGCCCCTCCCCACCACTCGTTCTCTCTCACTTTCAAATAAATAAACAAAATCTTAAAGGAAAAAAGATAATTATGTGTGGCTAGAATACAGCATGCATGTATGTAAAAACTAGATTTGAGATTGGAAAAAGTCAGCTGGCTCTATTTTGTAGACGGTGATTACTCCTGGAGGTTTCAAAACAGAGGCAGCACCTGATGACAGGGAAGAGTCAAAAACACCAAGATTCTAAGAATTTTAAGGACATTTCCTGAGAAAACTATTGAGAAAGAGGAGACAATACAATAAGCAAGTAGGGCTCTATGAAACCTCACTATTAGAGAAAACCCATCCAAGCCAGTGTTGGCGGGCACTTTTGGTGAGCTTGTTCCTAGGACGCGTCTACATGGAAAGAAATGTATTTTGGCTTTTCCAGTGGTGGTCAGGACCGCAGGGAAGGGGGTATCATACGTAAAGTTCCACTACATCTCACTCACACACACTCACACACACACACACACACACTCACACACACACAGAGGGAAGGAGAGAGAAAGAAAGAAATTCATAGCAGGTTCTGACTCTTCAAAATCCTGTTTCCGTTTAAAAAAGATTCGTATGGCTCAATGATCTCTCACCTGTAGTAGACTTAGACCCCTTATCATGTACACACTGGTAAGAAGTCACTTCTTGGAATCTTTTTAAAAAGCTCTTTATCTCTCAACAGTGGCTTCCAAGCATTTTCTCAACATCGCCTCCCCCCTGCACACCTGCTCAGTAGCATTCACTTGATTTCCAAGTCTTGCAAGCTGCCTTTGATTCTTGTTATTGTTAGTGTAAAGCAAATATGCACCCTCTCTCTCCAAGGACCCAACACACTTGGCCTTGACAAATTGTGATCACAGGTTATATTTATAGCAGATACACTTTTCTAACAAGTATTTAAAAATAATTTTGCACTTCATTTAAAACTCACAGTCATGCTGACGGAGTTGTTCACCCTGAGGAAGTAAAACATCTCTCCCTCTCCCTCCATTGACTTATTGATTTAATCTGCACTCATCACATGGGGAAAGCAAGTAGCGAGGTGAGTACCCATTGGGAGAGTCGTTTCTAGCACAGACAGCAGATTGGATGCTGATCTGGTATCGTGACAGTGAGGGCAGCTGTTTGTTCCCTGGATTACCAGCCCTCTCCAAGTATTTTATGGGACTCAGATCCCTTTTGTGGATTTTACCTCTGATGCCTTTTCACTCTCGGGAAGCTTACCATGACAGACTGCAGGAGAGAGAAAACAAACATTCGAACAGGACACAGAAATGTTGTTCTAATTTACAGTTGTGGTGAGGTGGGTGTAGGGGTGGGGAATCATCCAGATGGAGCACATGTGGAGAAGTTGGAGAAGCTTGGAGAAGTTTTAAAGTGCTTTGAAGTGTAGTTGGACTGTCTAGACCATGTGTACAGGTTAAAGACTAGTGTGGCATGTATGGGAATTGTAATAGTATGGACGTAATGTATGTTAAGAAAAAAATCCAAAGTGATAGAAAGAATGGTATTTGGCTTTCTTTCCTTTTAATCTTTTTTTTTTTTTTAAAGATTTTATTTATTCATTCGACAGAGATAGAGACAGCCAGCGAGAGAGGGAACACAAGCAGGGGGAGTGGGAGAGGAAGAAGCAGGCTCATAGCAGAGGAGCCTGACGTGGGGCTCGATCCCATAACGCCGGGATCACGCCCTGAGCCGAAGGCAGACGCTTAACCGCTGTGCCACCCAGGCGCCCCTCTTTCCTTTTAATCTTAATTTCAGAAAAGGAGACTGATAATGTAATATTTGTGACCCTTAGGACTTTATTTTGTGAAACCTGATTAGTGAAAATATATACAACTTTCACCCATTTA
This sequence comes from Ursus arctos, assembly GCF_023065955.2. Lineage (NCBI taxonomy): Eukaryota > Metazoa > Chordata > Mammalia > Carnivora > Ursidae > Ursus > Ursus arctos. The sequence goes on along the minus strand of NW_026622985.1, from coordinate 25,736,188 downwards.
CACACTTGAAAAGCACTTGAAAAACCATCTCATCATGTCCAACACCATCATTTAGTGTCGTGTGTTTTTACCAGAAAAAGTACTGTGGACGATGGAAATGATGTTGGTTTATCCATTTGTCTAAAAAAATGAGGAAATATTTTAATGGACTTTCTGTAACCCTTTTTTTGTGATACACTATGAAAGATATTTAAATTCTCTTCCTCGATGACCCAAGGCATCATGATATGAAATAGAGAATTATCTGTGTAGTACATGAGAATTATTTTTCCCTAACTAAAAAACAAAAGCAAAAACAAAACCTAAAATATAGAATTACGTTACCGGTAACAACCAAATGCTAAATTATGGTTCCCGGGTGATTTATTAAGAATTTAGTTAAGAAAGATAATGAAGAAATTGCCGTGAGCTCTGGTTTTCGCTCCTGGAAACTCCTCAGGCAATAATAAAAAGTACCCCCCCCTGCCCTACTCGCAAAAGATAGCCAGCATTTTGTGTTCTGAAGGCCTGAGCATTCCTTCCCTCAGGAACACTTCTTGATGCTTCTCAGGCCTGTGTCTGTCCCTCTGGATCATTCCCATCCACACCTTTCAGAGAGCCAGCAAGCTCTGAGATTGTATGAAGAAATTTGGGGAAGAAATGACAGTGACCTCTGGGTGTTCCTCAAGGACTAGGAATTACACAGGTTTATAGGATCTGGGAGGAGGTGGGAAAGTGTAGACACCTCCACTTCAGTCTCAGGTGTCCTGGGGAAATGAGAGGATCGCAGAGCAAGCATAGGGCACTAAAAACAAAGACCTCAGGAGCCTGGACTATGGGCCTCAAGGCTGAGGAAAGGAGGGTAGAGTAAGGGTGTTGAGCTGTCTTGTGACAAGTCTGTCAGTCTCACACAAAATTGTAAAGTTCCAGAAAGTAAATTTTGTATCCCTTTGGCCACACTATTTTCCCACAGCAATCCAGATGAGTTTTCAACATAAAACACACAGAAATATGGGAAAGCAGAAAAAAGAAGGTATTCTTATGTCCACATCAGGGATTACACATTTCTCATATTTTCTTTAATATTCCAAGAGCTTCATACTAAGTATTAATCAGGATTATGCTGGTTTACACTTATTCCCAGAAGAATAGTGCTGCAGATGTTTTTAAAACTTTTTTAAAAATTTACTTGAGAGAGAGAGAGAGAACGAGCAGAGGGGAGGGGCAGAGGGAGAGGGAGAAGCAGATGCCCCACTGAGCAGGAAGCCCTATGCGGGGGCTCGATCCCAAGACCCTGAGATCATGACCTGAGCCAAAAGCAGATACTTAACTGACTGAGCCACCCAGGTGCCCCTGTTTTTAAAATTTCTTAAAAGTACAAATAATTCAATAGCCTTGTAATTGTCTAAAAAATAAAAACTAACTGACTGAGCCACCCAGGTGCCCCTGTTTTTAAAATTTCTTAAAAGTACAAATAATTCAATAGCCTTGTAATTGCCTAAAAAATAAAAACTAAGAAGTAACAGAGATCGAAGTCCATGCATGATGACAATGACCGTCCACCTGCTGGATGCATAGTACAGTTTCTGAAGGAGGGGAACAACTCGTGAGGAGTGTTGATGCCCCAAGCAAAACACGTCTCCTGTACTTCAAGGAAAATGAGTTCAGTACCTTCAATATCAAGGTAAAATGGTAAAAGATAAAAAGAATCCACTTGTATGTAATGTGGCAAATAAAATCTCCAGAGCAGTGCTTCTCAGACATCAATGTACGGATGAATCACCTGGGGATTTTTTTTTTTTTTTCTTAAAATAAAGATTCTGACTCAGCAGTTCTGGGGTCTGAGATTCTGCACTTCTAGCAAGTTCCCTGACGCTGCCAATGTGCTGGTTTCAGGAGTAACAAGAGTCTAGTTAACAATCCTGGGATTATATGTGACTATGAAATGAGGCAGCTATGGTCTTTTAGCAGATTTCAAACCATAAAGAGATCAGCTAGCAGTGTTTTGCTGCGGGAAACAAGTGATCTGGTAAATTTGTAACCTGTCTTAAAATTCTTCCCTTAGATAATAGAGAAAGGGGGGGGCGCCTGGGTGGCTCAGGCAGTTAAGTGCAACTCTTGGTCTCAGCTCAGGTTGTGATCTCACGGTCTGGAGATCGAGCCCCCCGTAAGGTTCCCTGTGCAGCATGGAGTCTGCTCGAGATTCTCTCTCCCTCTGTCCCTCCTCTGCTTGCACAAGCACACGTACACGCATGCGCTCTCTCTCTCTCTCTCCCCCTCCTTTCTCCCTCTCTATAAATAAGTAAATAAATAAATACATACATACATAAAGTGGACAGAGGAATAAAAGGAGGTGACATATGGAGCCCTTATTCTAAGCCGTGCACTGATATAAACACTTTGCATTTATTATTTCATTTAGTCTCCATAACAACCCTCTGAGGTAGGTTGGTAAGAAGACCCAAAAAAATGACTTCCACAGACGAATCATAAACAAGGGGATATGTGAGAGGCTTCAACAGACAGTTTTCCATGTATGTAGAAATGTAATTCTGCACTAGTATCTGGTTGAAGTAATCTTACTACCAGAAATTCAGCTACAAAAGACATAGTCCAGTTAGGACACCAAATATTTAGCATAAGCTAACAGTATGAGTTCATTGGTAAACCAAAGACAAAGCTAATTATGTGTCATGCGTTATGAGGGGTGACAGATAACACATAGCAGGAACGTTAAAACTGTCATGTTTAGACCAAAGGTGTAAAATTCCCCTTGGGCTCTGTCCTAGTTAGAACGTATTTACTGTAATTTCTTGTTAAGTCTGGTAGCCAGAAGTGAGAGGCATCAGCTAAATGGTGAAGAAGAAAATAAGGCAGGATTTTAAAGTAACTGAAAAACAAAGGAAACCTGAATGTCTCCAAGTCATTCAGCCTTGTGCTATCAGTTTGATACTGTACTAAAGTGACTCAGGCATCAGTTCCAGGGAGAGAAGGAAATCCATCAACCTTCTGAGATTTTGTGTTTTCCTGAGCGACTCTTTGTTTCCCTGATCATCCCTTACTCCAAATTCTTACCTTTTTCCTCAATGATACATTCCTATTCCTGGTTTTGTGAGGCTCTTACCCTATTTCTATAACATTCTGCCCTCCATCTGGCTGCTGTCCCTTCTCCTAAATAGCCCTAAGCACCGTTAACACAAAGCTCTTGTGTGTAACAGCCTCTTTTTCTGGGGTATTAAAGATAATTCAGTGTTTAAAGCACTGAAAAATTTATGATGCTCTCTCTCTCTCTAGGCATTTTAAAATGGGGGGGGGTAAATGAGTACATAAAGTCTTACAAAGCACCGATTTCCCTATATGATTATTTGTTTGGATTTTTATTTTAAATTATTTTGGTTTTTAACAAACAGGAAAAACATGGATATAACTGAAAGATGAACAAGGACATAATATAAAGAGTAATTCTTCCCACTCCATTTCCCAGACGACTACTATTTCCTAATTCCCAGAGGCAACCCCTATTATCTTTTCCTTGTATATTTTTCCAGAAATGATCTATACTTGAGGATTTTGAAAAAATAACAAATGTTCTTTAAAAATGCATTCTTAGCCTTTCTGTTGGGTGATAAGACACACGTTAGAGCCTCGCCCTGAAAACAGCTTAGAACTCACATTTAATCTAACTGTTCAAAAGTCATTTTGCCACCGGAACAAGAATCTATCACCTGTCATCTCGGTCATTCTCCCTGACACCTGCACCTTCCCTTGGGGCTCCTAAGTTTGCCAACCTCTGACTCAGGATCCGCTCTTCTCAAGAAAACCTCCTTGCAGTCTACTGGTTTAAAATCCTAGTTACGTTATTTTACAGAGCAATTTATTCTGTGGCTAGTAGTTTTTTTTCTTGCTGACTATCCCCAAGGAGGACTGGCCTCACATAAAATAGGACAGAATTCTCTTCCTAAGAGGATTGTTTCTTGTCTCTTAAGTAACCCCTCAAACTGCAGCCACCTTTACGATAACACTCCATCCAGCACCTCCTAGCAACCCCATTGTTTTCTTTCCTCAGTAAAGGTTTTTTTTAAATCATTGACTAGTTTCCAGGACACAAATTCTTTCCCCAAGGGCCTTTGTGGAGAGGAGAGAGAAGACATTCTTCAGTCACAGCACATGGGCCCTATGCTTGCGCCGGAGGGATCGTGTCTTCCTCATGCAGAGAAGCCTCAACTCTGTGGCTATTGTCTGTGCTCAGTACTGTGAGAACAGAAAATGTTTCTAGTTAGAATAAATTCCTACCCCACCTCTGAAAGTCCTACCTATCACACCTGAGCTCTGCCATCCCAGTCCTTCAGGGCAATAATTTAGGAAAAGGAATTCTGAGAGAAAATACCTGGCCGACTCCATGTGCCAGGGATGGGGCAGCTCTCCTCTCCTCAGTGATAGTAGCAAGGGAGTTAGATGTCAAAGGGGTTGGGTAGATTCTTCATGGTCCTTCACTGCTTTCCTGTACCTTTCATCCACCCAGCTGCCTGCATGAGAAGAGATCCTGACAGAGATTAAGCTGCACATATCCTAAGTAAGGTACCAGTAAGTCAGATCCATCAGGCTCTGACAAAAATAAACAGTGGCAAGTTAAACTTTATCCCAGAATCATGTCAAGATAATATCTCAATGAATGAATACTGAACAATGGAAAGTCTGTTAATGTAATTTACCACACGTAATAGACTAACAGAGAGAATAAAATATCATCTTAAAGATGGCTGAATTGGTCAAATTTAGCATTCTTTTTTTTTTAAAGATTTTGTTTGTTTTAGAGAAAGAGAGTATGAGTGAGCAAGGAAAGGGGCAGAGGCAGAGAAAATCTCAAGCAGACTCCACACTGAGTGTGGAGCCTGATATGGGGTTCGATCTCATGACCTGAGCTGAAATCAAGAGTTGGGTGCTCAACTGACTGAGCCACCCAGGCACTCCAGTATTCACTTTTTTTTCCAAAAAAGATTTTATTTATTTATTTATTTATTTGAGAGAGAGAGAGAGAGAGCACAAGCAGGGGAAGCAGCAGAGAAAGAAGGAGAAGCAGGCTCCCAGCTGAGCAGGGAGCCCAGTGTAAGGCTCGGACCAGGACCCTGAGCCGAAGGCAGACACTTCACTGACTGAGCCACCCAGGTGCTCCCAGCATTCACTTTTTAAAAAACCGTTTATTTTAAAATAATAAACTCATTAAAGTTTAACAAGATATGTTTTTGTAGAAATATATTTTCCAGAACAAGTGTTAGTGAGAAGAGTGGCATCCCTTTATAAATTTTACAAATCTTTTTAATATGTGGCTTATAGAAGACAAATTCTTGTGTCTGCTTTGGCATTCAGTCTGTTGCGATGTGTTACTTTAAAGTATCTGAAAACAATCTGGCCTCACATAGATGCATAGTTGGGAAAGAGAAGAACTTTGAGCCTTTTGAAGTGCCTGAGAGCCCCTCACAGTTCTTCCAACCACTTTTGGAGAATCACTGCTTTAGAGAATCTGGATTCAAATCTCACTAAATTGATTTAGCAGTATTTCATTCTGTATTAACTGAATCAAAACTTATAGATCAGAAACTAAAAAATTATTTTGCAGGAGTTCTGATAAAGATATATAAATATACATGTCAATATTAGGTTGAAAAAGTGGACTGTGATTACTTGCCTCCTAAACACTTATTTTTAGGAATTTACTATATGCCCTAATTATATGTATATTTTTTATATATCAATACCAAGTTGATGCCAAAAATCAGTTTTATAATCGTTATGCATGGTTTCATAGTAATTCATTTGACAGTTATTCTTTTGAGCATATGTATGTACCGGACACTGTCACAGGTTCTGAGGATAGAACAATAAGAAAGCCAGAATACCAGGCTTTATGAAAATTATATTAGTGGAAGAAACATAATAAATTATCAAATAATAATAAAAGTCACCAAATTAAATACCATTTTATACTCATTTGTTTGGGAAATATGAAGAAGTCTTATGATACTCTTAGAGATGATGTGGCCTGAAAGAATATTTTAAATATGGCTGGTCGAAGTGTAAATTGGATGACAATTTGTTTTTGCCTTGCACAGTTGAACCTAACGTACGATGTAGTAATTCCACTCCGGGTACATACTCAGGAGAAACCCTCGCAATTTGCGTCAGGAGATATATTCAGAAATCTGCACAACGATACTGTTAATAGTAGCAGACAACTGGAACCCACCATAGGCAGGAAAAGTGGGGAAAATGGTATATTTGCACTCTGAAATAATACACAGTGTAGGAAATAAATTACCACGGACAACCTGTAACAGCATGACTAGATTGTACGTAAGCACAAGAAGTGGGCCACAGGAGATTAAATTCTCCCTCAGGACTTCTTATAATATTTAATAGAATTTTATTATAAAAACTTATTGGTCAAGCATGTGTGTGTGTTTGTGTTTAGGCAAGAAAATGATAAAGACAGAATTTAGGTTAATTGCCTCTAAGAAAGGCAAGAGGATGGATAGACAAAGAGTAAATGGTAAGAATTTATTTTTTTATTTTTTAAAAGATTTTATTTATGTATTTAACAAAGAGAGAGAGCCAGAGAGCACAAGCAAGGGGAGCGGCAGAGGGAGAAGGAGAAGCAGATTCCCCAGTAAGCAGAGAGCCCGATGCGGGGCTCCGTCCCAGGACCCTGGGATCATGACCTGAGCTGAAGGCAAACACTTAATGACTGAGCCACCCAGGCGTCCCATGAGAATTTATTTTCAATGTTTTAGATCTAAGGGTTGGGTGTTCAGGAGTGGGTTCAGGAGTGACCAATTTGAACTGGTCAAATGGAGCATTCATTCCTAATACAGGCCCTTCAACAAGTTAAAGATAACAGATAATGTCCTCAAAATGATCAAGAAAGAATAAAAGCTACAAAAAGCACCATCAAAGTAACCCCAATTAGAATAATTCCTTTTAAAGTCAAGAGCAAGACAAGGAAGTTACTATATTGGCTGTAATTTAACAATATTATAAAGATTAAGTCAATTCCATCAGTCAAAAAGGAAAAATAAGCTATGGTTTTGAAAAGAAAAGTTTGTCATTATTTGAAACTAGCAGTAGTTGCGTCCTATGAAAAATGAATTAAACTACATAATCCATAAAATATTTTATTTTGAAATTCATCTAGAAAAGGAAGGATGAAGCAAAGGTGAGTGAATCTTGCTAATGTATATAATAATATATTGGAATATAGAAATACTTAGAGATTAATGGAGCAGAATAGGTCGTATCTCTCTCTTCATATACGTACGTGTGTGTGTGTGTGTGTGTGTGTGTGTGTGTGTGTGTGTGTATACACATACACTTTAACATTTTTTAAAGGAAGGAGTGGGAAATAATTTCCAGGGAGTGGCAATGAAGAACAAAATGAAAGAAAATCCCGCAGTGGTCCTGGATATGAACCAAACAAAACAGTAACACATAAGACGACACCAGATGAAAGGGATGCTGGGAGGCAGGGTCTTTACTGACGACTAAGTCCCACAGTGTTTCTCATTAGGGACCTTAGGCACATCGGGTAGGACACACCTTCTTCTGCAGGACTTCAAGTAATGTGGTCATTTAACATCCCTGACCCCTGTCCACTATATGCCGGGAGAGGCCTCTAGTCATTGGGGCAGACAATCCTCCAAACATTTCTAGCCCCATGGGCTGGGGGTCTCTTGGAGCAAGAAGGTACTGTGATCAGGGAAGAGTTTGATCATTTGGGAATTTTGTTTCTGAGAGATCATCAATTTAGAGAGAATAGCAGCACATTTGAGAAATTGGAGCTGTGTGGGGCTTGAGTCAGATTACAGGTTATACACAGAGAGCCCTAAGGGACCAGAGCTGAGCGGCCGGGGGATGGGAGGCCTGGCTTTTGGCTAGTGACTGATACAACCAGGGATATGGGGCTTGATGGGATTTTCTGGATTGTTTCTTATAAAGGCGTGAATAGTGGCTTCTAATTGCAACTTCCTTGTCAAGCTCTTTTCTCAAGAAATTTCTCAAGAAATCTGTGGGGCAGATACTATGGGCCTGGGGAACAGTACCAGAAGCATGTAGAGAGAGAGCCACGGATCCTCACATAACAGCTAGCAGAGGGACAGCCACACTCATGGAGACATATTCCCCAAAACGTATTTTCTCATAAGTGATCAGACTGTTATCATTTCAAAAAATATATTCAGTTTATTTTATGATCCTCATCTACAATCCCACGATTTCATATTTGGAGATAGTGTAAATCTGATTTGAGACATTCATCATATGGCATATTATAATAATTCTTGCCCACCATCTTTACTTTTGTTACCTGTTTTGGTCCATTTTATTGTACCAAACCATTCTGAAAAATGCTACCAAGTCAGTAGAGCCTGATTAAAACTTGTTAGAAATCAAAATTTCAGCATTTCGTATATGGGGTGAATGTTACGGCTAATTCTGTTTCATTTCAGATGCTTCTGAATTTTAATTTAATTGAAATTAAAATAATTTAAATAAAATTGACTGTTAGATTTTAAATTTAATTTAAATTCTTGATTTAGTTGCTTTCCAATTTCAATTTAGAATTTTAATTTATCTCAAATAGAAACTAATTTGAATTAATTTTAAAATTCAGATTTTTTTCAGATTCGATTAGAATACACAGCATTCATTTTGCGCTGTGATTTCAGTCCATCAGAGTAGACTAATCAAAATTATTTCCTTTTATTCTATCTTCTTTCTTTGTCTACTTCCCTCCAGGGGCTTACCGAAGGCTAAAAGAAGAGAGTAGTCTGCCAATGCACAGGCTAGAAGGGTATGTATTGTCATATAAAATCGATAAGAACACCAACTAAAAGTCAGTCTGACTTTCATCATCACAATGCACCAGCAATTCTAAAAAACTGATAAATTCTAAAAGAATGATAAAGCCTTCCTCTCTCATAAAAAGCTTTTTATTGGTCTATGTTCTAAATAATGGTGGTGGTTACTATTCAGTTTTAATGGTATAAATATAAACTGTAAATTAGCACAATTTTATTACCCATCTTTTAAAAACACTATTTTTATAGGGCAGGTAATTTGGAGAACTCCCAGTTAGATCGATGTGGACTCACCTCCATGGGTTTGTCTGGAGAGTAAGCTTGTAACAGTTTGGAATTATTCAAGCTAACTTTGGTTGTGATTTCTGTTCTCCTCCCCTCAGCTGACATTATATATTTCTACATTTAAATAGATTCAAAACAAAGAGTGACAGCAGAGTTCCCGTAAAGATGAAGAAATGAACTTGAGTCACTTCAATTTTATCATTCTGTGTGACCACGTGGAGATATTTTTTTTATGTAATTAAAACAGTGAAACAGAACCCAAAATGCAAGGTGTAATATTTCTATTGGGCAAATACAAATTTTAGTTCAGTAATAAGATATTTTATTGAATTTGAGTAGTATCTTTGAAATGAAAATCCTAGTTTTCAAAAACTAGTATTCCTATTCATTATTAAACCGTACTGTTATTATCCATAATGACAACAGACTAATAGGTATAAGTCTTCCCCATCTTGTAAGAAATACATTCATGTAATTAAGAAGTATTAAGGCAGTACTTTATTTTCCCGTGTCATACTGATATAATTTGTTTGTTTCTTTATCTTATTGTGGTATGCTTTTATATACACATATACATAAAAGAAAAGCTTTACTGCCTATCTTTTTTCCTAGCCAGTATTCATTTCTTATGATTGTTGCTGAAAGTAATTTTGTCATAGAGGGGGGTGTTTAAAAATGATCCTCTCACCCTCAGTGTCAAATACACCAGGAATAGCATTCTGTTCTCCATCTGTTCCTTTAGAGACCCATGGATCCTCTCTTCACAGCTGGCAGAAGGACAGCCTCACTGATGGAGACATTTTCAAAAATATCTATATTGTATCATAAGTGATCAGGTTTTTATAATTTCAGTAGAAATATATTCAGTTTATATTATTTTTTATTTTATATTTGCATACTTTTCCTCCTTTCTGCAAACCCTGCGTGTGATAAGGTAAGATTTGTGTGTCCTTTGCTAATCCTCCTGAATCTGGAACCAATTCTGCCACACCCATCAGGTGCTCAGCAAGCATTCGGTATGGAGTAGTGCCATTTTATCCCGATTTTCTTTATTTTTTTAGAAAACATATCGGGTTCTTCTGTGATGACAAAAGAACGATTAAATGCCCGTTCTGCTTATTATGCATGGTAATATTATTTGGAATTTGAATTTTTTAAGGAAATGTAATTACAAGAAAAATCTATGAAATTTTACCTAAAGAATGAAATAGAATTGGCTGAGTAAAAGAAAATTATGGGCAGAAAGTGTTAGGAAAAAATAAACGAGTCCACTGTTTCCCTCATATGCTTCATGTCCAAGTTCTTAAACAGCTACAACAAATTCCCAACCTATGACTATTAATACCCACGATAAACTGTTGTTTGATTCGTAGACTTCGGTAAGTTTTGTTGTGGCTGAGTCTGAGCAAATAGTTGGATATTTTTCTGTACTCTAGAAACTAAGGCAGACTTTATGACTTCAGCACCGTATCCATCCATAGAAATGAATCACCAAGACAGAAGCCCCAGACACTAGACACAGTGCTTTTAAGGCTTTTTTGAAAGGTGAACCTCATTTATCTGTAACCTCTCCAAGCAGACTCTGGAGGCAGTTTTGGTCTGAATAGCCTGTCACTTAGATGTGTGATCTTGCAAGTTACTTAACCTTTCACTGGGGAAAAATTATATACATATTATATATAGAATATAAATTATATAGAATATAAATTATATAATATATGTATTAAGTGGATTCGTATATGTAAAATACATAGAACAACACATACACATTTATTGTTAATTATTTCACTAAGTAATATATCATTAATGTTTTAATTCTTTGTCATGATTCACTAATTTTAACCCTGTGGTTCATGACCAAGTGGATTAATCATCCTAGTTTTCTAAAATGGAACACCGAATCTTAGAAAAGTAAGTGATTTTTCTTCAGATCAGCAAAATGGAATTAGAAAACATATTTTAACTTTTTTGCATAGTTTGGTGCAACCGATGCATGTAGAGGGTTTACTTTAACATGAAGAAATATATTACTTGTCTCCTCTTTTCCAAAGCCATTTATATAACCTACAACTGTTAGGATTTTTCTCGTTACGGTCTTGTCCACATCCTCCGTGAGTCACAAGGGCTGTGATACAAATGAGTTGTTTCGTAACATTGTAGTTGTTGAGATTATAATATTCCTAAGAGAATATCAACAATGATTCTGAAGGCCAGGGGCAAGGGCAAGAGAACATAGTGTTTTTAAAAGAATATACCCAAGGCCACATCCCAGGTATAATATGACTAACCACCTCTTTTTCTGAGTAATTACTGTCTTTTTTACCAAAGATATATCCCCAGTCCCTCTTTATTCTTCTACCTTATAAACATACATAAAATACTGAATTGCTGAATTGCCCCCCAGTTAAGGATGGCATCCAATCCAAAATTAGTCCTTATCCCTCCTTAGAAGAATCTAACTCGGGTCCAAACCCTATAAGAGACACTGTAGCATCCAATTCCTATGGGACGTGTTATCTCATGCTGGCAGTAAGTCAACAAATCTTTCTGTTGTTTAAGCAGATGTCTTTCCTGTGATCTTTAGATTTCCTTTATCACAAAGAATATAAAAAGCTATAAAAGAGAATTGCACACTGCACACACACACACACACACACTCTCACTTTTCATCTCTCGGTGTATTTGTACTTCTATACTGCTTACTATAATTGACCATAACCACTTATTAATTGGCTATAAAACAGGAAAGTTAGGCAAGACCATATTGTATCTGTACTAATATGACTTTAATAGATCAGTGGTTTGTCTTTAAAAGTGTGTCCTGTTAGACCCATAAATATAGAGAACACACTGATGGTTGCCAGAGGGAAGGAGGGTGAGCGGATGGGCAAAATGGGTCAAAGGGAGTGAGGAATACAGGCGTCCGGTTATGGAATGTATAAATTATCAGGATGAAAGGCACAGCATAGGGAATATAGCCAACGGTGCTCTACTAGCCTTGTGTGGTGGCAGAAGGTAGCCGCACTTGTGGTGAGCGCAGCATAACGTACAGACTGGTCCAATCGCTGTGTCGTACACCCGAAACTAATGTAACATTATGTGTCCCACAATTAAAAACATTTTTCTAAAGTGTACTCTTTCAAATGCTTTAGAAAGTTGGATGGATATTTCTCTCTGGTTGATCTGCTCAATCCTGTGAAGTCATTTACTGAAATAAAAAATAATTCCCCCTTTTTTTTAGATTTATTTTTGTTCTAAAAATGACTGCTAAAACAGCAACCCATCAAAAAATGGTCATATCAAACCAAAATTGTAAAATCACTACGTACTCAATTACTTGTTAAGCAGATGATGGGAATGTGTGATAATATTTAGAAATGCATAGATTCATAGTTTATAAAGGTAGCTAATTTTAGAATTTATAATCTGTCACACTAGGGGGGGGATGTGGCCAATATTGATCCCCTCCTTCTCTCCTTGTGCGTCTGCTTGACCCAAACGATGCACTATTAGCAAACAGCACTTTAGTATGTACACTAAAAAAATGTATAAAAACAGTCATTGCGGTACGGCTTCAGTAGTGATCTGAGGACGAGTACCATCTAATGGTTCTTTATCTTTTTTTCTATTTTTTCCCCTGAGTTTCTAGTTTGTTTTTGCTTTTATGTTTTATTGGGAATTTCCCCAATGTGCTTATGCGTTCAGAGTGATCCAGAAGGATCGTTCTTCCGTATCTTTATTACCTAATGAAAATCACATTGATCTGTAAACATTCAAGAAGAAAGAAATAATTTTGGCCACAACAGATTGAAGACTTCAAAATGGAGACAAATCCCCCTAGCCCACGGCTTTTTCTAAGCACTTTTAATTTCCCATCTGACATCTTCATTAGCATTTCATGCTGTATCTGATAATGGGGGAGATAGAAGGAATGGTGGCATTTGCGTGTCAGTACCTCGTGAAATGAAGCTCAGAGCCGGCTACTACCTTCATTAGATAAGCCCTCAGAGGTAACAAGGCTTGTAATTCTATTATGAATACCGGTCAGGTTATTACTCTACGTAGATACACACTCACTCGAGGTTTATTGAATTTTAATCTGCTTATGCACTCCCAGCTGTTAAACAGAGTTACAGAATAGGTCTGCATTCACTGACAGCTGCTGTAGAACTGAGAAGAATAGCCACTCGCAACGGGAAGGACAAGGACCTATTATTTTTAAATGTTGGCATTAAAGCTGAGCCTGGAAGATACTCCTCACTTTAAGTTAAGCCAGAAGCTGAGCCAGCGTTTTTTAATCCCAGGGATTTATCATCACTCTGGAGTCTAGAACTAGGACCAGTGACTCCGAACTGGCCACAAAGTGTGACTGGGGACTTCCAGAGGCACCTAGCCCACCTAGCATGAGACTTTCTCACAGCGCACCCAGCACACAAGTAATTTTGCTCGTATTATCGGACTATGTTTTCAGTTTTAAATAACGTTGCTTGGAAGCATTAAAATCTTTTTTTGAATCAGGCAGACTGAAATCCATTATTAAAAGTGGCGCATCATTAGTAAGTATTATGTTTTTCTTTACAAAGGAATATTTGAAGTGCAAGACCAAAAGACAAAGGGATGGAATTCTGTTTGAAGAAGAAGAAGAAAGTGGAGACAGGCGAAGAATTTAAATAAAATCATAAAGCAATTCTGTGAGAACATCATTTCCAATGTTTTTAAATTTTGGATTTTAAAATTTTGAGGTGAAATATGGGTCCTCTTTTAAATTCTTTGTTGTCGTTGTTATTCGTGACCTTTTCCATCCACAAAGGACTCGGCTACGATGTGCTACAGATGGAACTGATACTCAGGAATTGATGGAACACACAGCAGGTGCCTTCTGGGGGCCGGGAAGTGTCCCAGTTGAGGGATATCTAGCTCTTTCCTGTAGAAACACATGTCAAATACACACGTGCTCGTGCCTGCGGCAAAGCCACATCCTACAAAGTCAGAATTCTTTGTAATGTCCTAGAGAGCTTTATGGTGGTTTGTTTTTTTTAATTTAAATTCGGTTAGCCAACATAGAGGACATCATTAGTTTTTGATGTAGTGTTCAGTGATTCCTTAGTTGCGTGTAACACCCAGTGCTCATCCCATCACGTGCCCTCCTTAATACCCCTCCCCCCACCACCTCCCTTTCGACAACCCTCAGTTTGTTTGCTGGAGTCAAGAGTCTCTCATGGTTTGTCTCCTTCCCTGGAGAGCTTCCTAATTCAAGTGTGGCCACCTACTTCAAGTCTCAGCATGAGTATCTCCCCAGAGAGCCCTCCCTTGTCTGACCAACCGTCAGACTGCTGTCATTGATCATGTCAGTTCTCCGTCGCCTTCATGGATGGTATCAACATTCTCAAGTATGTATTTAATTTCAATTTTGCCTTTCATTTTCTGTCTACTCACTATACTGTAAGTTTCCCAAGACTGGGGGTGCAATCTGTGCCGTTTACCAGTATAGCTCATATTTAGCTCTCTGTCAGCCCCAAAATAAGTTTATTTTGCTTTGACCTAGAGTCTCAACACAATCTTCGTCTTGAGCATGGTATTATATTTTCAATTTGATAATACCAGGATGGTTTCTAAGTTAACGTTTACTTTACTTGTATTGAATCCCAACCAGAGCAGGAAGTAACGAAGCAAGGTAATGTCTATAAAATGTGTCTACATGTTTTCCCTTTTTATGTATGCATGTATGTATGTATGTATGTGTGTATGTATTTAAAGATTTTATTTATCCATTTGTCAGAGAGAGGGAGCACAAGCAGGAGGAGCATAGGCAGAAAGAGAAGCAGGCTCCCTGCTGAGCAAGGAGCCCGATGTGGGACTCGATCCGGGGACCCTGGGATCATGACCTGAGCCGAAGGCAAACCTTAACCGACTGAGCCACCCAGGCATCCCTGCTTTCTCTTTTAAATAACAAAATAAACAACATTTTATTCCCTATCAAGGAATAATCACTTTAGAAAATTTGAAACTACAGAAGAAATGTTTTTGAGCTTTTAATTTTGAAGTAATTATAGATTCACAGGAAATTGCATAGATGGTACAAAGAGATCTCATGTACCCTTCCACCCATTTTCCCCAGTTTTTACACTTTATGTTACCATAGGATAGCATCAAGCTGAGGAAACTGATGCTGGTACACTATGTGGAATCGTTCTCTATCATGTTAATGCGTGTGTAGACTCATGGGACTGACACCACAACCGAGCCAGAGAACTATGCTCTTACAACAAAGCTCTCCCTCATGCTACATCTTATTTATAGTAGAGTCATCCTCACCTTCGGTCCCACTGCCATCCCTCACCACTGGCAACCGCTAGTATGTTCTCCAGCCCTATAATTGGGTTGTTTTGAGAATGTTATATAAATAAAACTATGCAGTATATAACATTTTGAGACTGGATTTTTCACGTGTCATAATGACCTTGAGACGCATCCAGGCTGTTGTATATATCAGTGGTTTCTTTCCATTGTGGAGCAGTACCCACTGCGTGAGTATAAGCGCTGCTTTCATCCTTCAGCCGTTAAGGGACGCGGACTGTTTCCGGTTCTTAGCTGTTACGAATAAAGCCTGTATGAACAAGCACGTAAAGGTTTTTGTAGAGACATCATTTTCATCTCCATTTTTATACAGGCATGAGTTTTCATTATTTTATTTGCATTCGTAGTTATATTTATGAAATAAGTAAAATTTATCTGATAAGATACTCGCCAGAGAAAATTTGAACTATGAAGAAATGTTTAAAGGGAGGAAAAGCAGTCACCTCCGTTCCAGCAAATGAAAGCCAATCACACTACTACTAGTTTGGTACTTTTCATTCGAGGCTTTTCTATGTGGAAGATTTTCATCGTTGTTTATAAATAGTTAGGATTATAATACATAAGTGAAATTTTGTATCCTGACTTTTTCTCTGTTATTATGAAATAATTGGTGTTACAAAAATGCAAGAAAGATACACCCAATACATATAAACATGTTTATTTGAAATAAAGCATATAGTGAAAGAACTAGCCCCGCCCACCAGCCAGTATAAGAAAGAGTGTGCACTACTACCACTCACACTCCCTTTGGGTCTTGTGTTTTATCCTTTTAGTTTTAGATGTTTTCCAAGAGATCTTATCAACCATAGTGCTGAAAACCGTAAAAACCTGCCTAAGCAAAATTATAAATGAGGAGAGGTAGGAGGTCCACTGATTTTCTTAACTGTGGCTGGTAAAACATCTTCTTTCCTTCCTCTTTATGCTTTTTCAAACAATCGTAACAAAAGCTCAAAACATTCTTCCTTTGAGAATCCTATGATTTATGTTTTTTTCTAAGTGAAGGGCCAGTTAGTCCTATAGTGTAGAAAATCTTTATAAAACCACTGCATTTTAAAATCTTACCTGTGAGCATTTTTCATAATTTGTGTTTGTTTTGTAGTTGAAGCAGATGGTCAGTCTTTTTTCTACATCATTATTGAGATGGATGAACTGGTCTTGAATTGTTAATACAGATTTTTTTTCTGGGTACAAATTAATTTCAGGGGGGCCTGGGTGGCTCAGTAAGTTAAGCGTCTCCCTTCAGCTCAGGTCATGATCTCCGGGTCCTGGGATGGGATCAAGCCCAGCATCTGGCTCCCTGCTCAGTGGGGAGCCTGCTTCTCCCTCTCCCTCTGCCCCTCGCCCCAACTCGTGCACGCGCTCTCTCCCTCTCAAATAAAATCTTGAAAAAATAATTTCACTCTATGCACTGCATAAGAAAGAATTTTTTTAGTCGTAATTATGCATCGTGAGTACATGATGTTTGCTTTGTTCCGTGGACTCTAACTCTAATAAATATCATAGAAGTTATATACTTCAAACTATAATTATTCCAACTTCAAGAACAAATGAAAATTAGATTTATACGTTAACTGTCTTCTAACTTCGTTGTCACTGTCAGGCTCTTCCTTATTCCCAGGAAAACTGCCATTGTTATGGTATTTATTTACAGCCTATTCAAATTCTAACTAGATTCAAATCCTCTTGACATAATTGGAAACATTACAAAATTAGATTTGGGAAGCTATATATAGATTCCATTGATTTTCTCTGTGTTATTATCTCCTGGGTATTCTGAAAATTTAGCATGAGAACACCCTTCTATGGAGATCTGTGTAGTAGAAAGGAAGCCATCTATGGATAGAAGGGCAAACTTCCTCACAGAGTTTGCAGGGAGGCGTCGGCCTATGCAACAAATTCTGCAGTTCAAGCCAGTTCTGCTTTCAACTGGTTCTTGGCCTGGTGATAACCTTACATTACAGCCCTTCCTAGAAAAGTAATACAAAAACAGTGACCTATTGATCAAGGAAACTGATAGCACAAAATACACTAAAAAATGCTCCGAGATGAAAATTGATCCTCACTTATGATCCTAACTAGAGGACCCCAGATGTCCTAGACTTTTACTTTTAGGTCACATTATAGATACACACACACACACACACACACACACACACACACAGATATATGCATTCATATTTATTTTTAATGAATCAGTTAGGGCAACTTTAACCCTTACTAGTCTGACTGCTAGAGATTAGTTCCACTCAAAGTGTCAGCCCACTGTTTCTCAGAGTTATTTAAGGGGTTTTTCGTGTGTGCTCAGGACCAGTCTGTTAACTCCGATCACTGCAAATTCCACCCCAATTTTTTCTTTCTGCTTGTCTACTTCTCTGGCTGTAAAGCCACTGGGATGCCCAGTAACCACTGCCTGTCTGTGACTCATTTCAGATGCTCTCCAGACCTCAAGTGCCAAGGTTTTTCTTCCCTGGACATAACTACACTTCTGTGTCCTGAACCCTAAAGAAGTATTTGTTTTACTTTGTTTTGTTTTGTTTTTTTTTTTAGTTCTAGGATCTTACATATTTTTTTTGTGCTAGCTTCTAACCATATCTTACCTGTATGCTTCCCGAGAGTCTCATAAATATCTGGACTTCTCTCCTTTAGCCACAGAAGCTCAAGTTCAATTCATGAGACCAGATAGGATAGAGACCATAGCTATATCAGTTTCTCCATTGGGTTGTAAATGAACCTCCTTTAAGTTGCCCCTGGAACCATATGCACTTGGCATACATGCTGGTTTCTACAGACAGATGGAAGACTATGGTTCTGTCTACACTCGCAGCATCTGGGACCTCGATCAGCAACCTATTCATTTATGAGTTATTTATTGTGGGTGACTCCTATGTCCTAGATACTAGGTAGGTGATGGAACTTACCTCCATGGAGTTTACATTCTAGAAAGAAAGAACACATAAACAAGGAAGGAAATGCATGCGTTTAAGAGTTGGAGGCTATGCAGATGTCAGGGTAAAAATATTCATCAAAAGAGAGCTGGAGAAGGATGTGAATAAAGTAGCCAAGGAAAAGTGATCCCTGAGAAAAGGTTTGAAAAATGAGACTGAAACAACTGAAGAAAGAACATTCTAGGGAGAGGGCAAGGTGCTACAGAAGATAAAGTATGGGTGAACTCAAGAACAGAAAGAAAACAGGTGTGTTGGGGGGAGGTTTTCCTGAAAAGGAAGTGAAATCAAATTCAGAGAAGAAGGTCAAGTACTATGTTTTCCTGTAAGGAGGAGAAGAGAAATTGAGTAATTGCTGGATTGGGATGTGATATTTGGGGGGGGGGGGGGGGTTGTGCACACTTTTAAAGTGAGAGTATGATGATTGGCTAATCCAGTAGAAAGGAAGAATCTACTGATTTATGACAGAGCCAAGAGCAGAGGAAGTAGGGAAGAGTGGAAAGGGAGGCAGAGGCATCTGGAGAGATTCACATTTGACAGGAGTCAGAGCGCTTTTCTCATAACAGAAGATAAATATAGACTCAGTAGGTTAGACTTGGTGAAGGGAGGTGGAGGGATTTCTGCTGAGCTAGCAAAATACCCTTCGTTATAGGAGAAAAAATAAACAGATCCAAGTAGATGTGATGAGTTACAATGATACCTGAGTAGGAGCCAGGTTTGTTTTTTCTTTAATAAGCAAAGTCTCATGTCCTTTTTTAGGTCAGTATTCCCTGTCACAATTTGAAACATCAACTGATTCTTAAAAAAAAAGGCTGTAAATTTACTTTTCCCCTGGATTTGCTGGATCATTTACCGGGTGTTACAGAGAAAGAGAAGAAGTTTAGTTTTTCAGTCTGGTAGAAATCTTAAATTCCTGGTATGATATGTGAGACTATCTTGGGCCTGTTCTGCTGACACAAATGGTTTGTCTTTCAACTATAAAATGGCTCCGGTCAACTGACATTCCTAAATTATTAGCTCCAAGAGAAGGCTGATCAATAGGAGGCAGAGAAAAGATAAATTTGATATGAAAATAGAATATTATTCGGAATTTCATTTTTAAACTCACATAAAGAAGGCGTTTTCATAAATCTGAGCACTCCTATTAAAAATCGTCAGTGAATCAGAGGAAGTTAGAAGGAGAAACATGCGAAGGTCCATCTAAGAAACATGCGAAAGTCCATGAAATTGGTTTTATGACAATACTTCTCTACATGTTTCTTTCACTTATAAACCTTATGATGTATGCTTGTTCTAGAATTAAACTTTGCTGACATTTGGTAGAAGAATTAGTTGAATTTATGATGACACCTAAGATTTAGAAGAGTATATATAACCGTTTGTGTAATAAAGAGGAAAAATATATATATATATAATATGTATTTTATATTTGTTTACATACTTCTTAGAAAATAATAAAGTAATAAGAACATAGAAAAGTGCTCCAGAAAGATTATTATATATGTATTATTTCCTCCAGGAAGGGTAACTGAGTAACAGGGAATGAGAGGAATGTTTTCAATCTTCCATTTTATTCCTCATCATTATTGATCCATTTGGAAGTGTTACTTGAGTATAAAATTTTGTGAAAGAAAGAGGAAGGAAGGAAGGGAAAGAAAGAAAGGAAGGGAAAGAAAAGAAAAGAAAAGAAAAGAAAAGAAAAGAAAAGAAAAGAAAGAAAGAAAGAAAGAAAGAAAGAAAGAAAGAGAAAGAAAGAGGAAGAAAGAAAGAAAGAAAGAAAGAAAGAAAGAAAGAAAGAAAGAAAGAAAGAAAGAAAAAGAAAGAGAAAGAAAGAGAAAGAAGAAAAAGAAATAGAAATAGCACATATTGGTAAATTAGTACCTGCTGTTTATGTAACTATGCTTCAAGTCTATATTCCGCCCCCCTCCCCTCCATTTTAGAAATCTTCTGAGGAGTAAATATAATGAGCAGTATAACTAGACAGTTAAAACCCTTTATTTTAATGTCCGGTTATCTCTTAATTAAATTTTTAACTTTAGAATAGAAAGATACTACTGTGTTCTGTGAAATCAGGAAAGTGTCAAAAAGCATACCTCCTCCCAACATTCTCTTTAATAGATAAGCTTAACATTGGCTTCAAATTTTAATAGAGTGGAAAGCCTTCACTATGTACTGTCTACATTTAAAGTTTATTTATCTTTTCAAAGAGAGAAGTTCCAAGACTAATGTGCACAGAAGATAAGAAATTTAAGAAATTAGGTTAACTGCTAGTTTATTCAAATTGCTTAACCTGGTGGTTGCAACTTGTTAAGTTAAAGTTATATATCAGTTTGAGAGTGAATGGTGGTGAGAAAAAATTATCCAAAATACCAGAGTTACAGGGTATTTGGGCTCTAAAAAGATACCACACACCTAAAAATACCAATGTTTGCCTTTTAGGAAGAGGCCAAATTTAAATACACATTTTATGTTATGTTTCAGTTTATCTACTTTACTTCTCACAATAGTTGTTGCAATCTATCCCCATAAAGGGTTTATCTCCCAGACGGGCTTATGTCGTGAACCACCGTGTCAAGCACCTGGGAACGTAAGTCATCTCAGTCACCAGTGCTTGTTTCTCTACCTTCTCTCTGCCCCGCATCTGATCACCACACTCCCCACCTCAAGAAAAGTATCATTTTCATAACCAATTCCCAGACTATCAGGTCTGTCAAACTTCAGTAGGCACCTGGGTGGCTAAGTTGGTTAAGGGTCCAACTCTTGATTTTGGTTTAGATCATGATCTCAGGGTCGTGGGATCGAGCCCTGGGTCAGGTTCCACACTCAGTGGGGAGACTGCTTGAGATCCCCCTTCCCACCACCCCGCCACTCTCTCTCTCTAAAATAAATAAATAAAAAAAACAACAACACCTCAACACTCTCCCTCCCCCATCCATCGCTTCTCACCCCCCACCGTAAACATACACACACACACACACACACACACACACCACACACTTCATTATAAATCGGTACATGCATTGAGCAACCTTAAGGAATTTAAGATGTGTCATTCTATCTTTTTCAATTTTTTAAAGTTTTATTTATTTAAGTAACCGCTCCACCCCGCATGGAGCTCAAACTCATGACCCTAAGATCAAGAGTCGCATGCTCTTCCGACTGAGCCAGCCAGGCGCCCCAATTTCTGTCAT
The DNA here is from genome assembly GCF_023065955.2 of Ursus arctos. Taxonomy (NCBI): domain Eukaryota; kingdom Metazoa; phylum Chordata; class Mammalia; order Carnivora; family Ursidae; genus Ursus; species Ursus arctos. The sequence goes on along the minus strand of NW_026622985.1, from coordinate 25,714,585 downwards.
TCTAAATTTCAAGTGGCTGGGGGTCCTGTGGCAAACTGCGCTGGGGCCGCTTTGGTGAGATGGCCAGGGCTGAAGTGGTTGTGGGCCAGGGTGGTCCCCGGGCTCTCTGTGCAGGGAACACACTGTCAGGACAGCTGAAGCTGAAGCAGGTGCAAGCTGGAGAGTCCAGGGTGCTGTGTGCAGGGGTGGCCTGGCAGGGCAGCTGGAGCTGAGGTGGGTGCAAGCTGGAGAGCCCGGGGTGCTGTGTGCAGGGGTGGCCTGGCAGGGCAGCTGGAGCTGAGGTGGACGTGGGCCAGAGCCCTGCTCCCCGGTTGCCCTGACAGGTTGTCTGGAGCCAAAGTGGTGCAGGCCTGGAGGGTTCTGGGGCGTTCCGCACCAGCTGGAGCTACAGTGAGCACTGAGGAGGGGTGTGTGTGGCACTGGGGCTGCCCTGGTGGATGGGTGGGTCTGGCTTGGGCTGCCAGGGGGAGGTAGGGCGCTGACACTCGGCTCCTGTCCGCACCACTAGGATGCAGAGGGAATGGCAACCTTGGTGCTCGGCAGCCTGTCTGATCTGGAGAGAGACGAGTTTCAGCGGTTCCCCCCCAGTTTGGCAGAGTTCTAGGGCTGAATGGTTTATATTGTATTCTACTTAGTCTTGTCAGCCTTGGCAGTTTTTCTGTGCCCTGGGGCATCAGGGGCTGGTGTGGGCTAGGGGCCCAGGTCTCTGAGGCAGCAGGCCAGCTATGGCAGACGGAGCCCTGATCCCACCTGCACTCTCAGGGTAGAGGGGAAATGTCATCCCCAGCACTTATCAGCGCCTCCAATCCGGACAGAGTCAAGTCCCCGCAGATCCCCTGCCATTTGGTTCCTTTCTATTCTAGTTGGGCTTTTAAACCTTGGCTTTTTTTCCTGTGCCCCAGGGTGTCCAGGGCTGGTGTGGGCTAGGGCTCTGGGGCTCACTGAGGTGGTAGGCCAGCTCTCTGCTCTGTCAAGGTGGAGGGGGACATAAACCATGGTGCTCAACAGCCCCTCTGAACTAGAGAGTTCCAGCAGTCCCCCCACAGTTTGGCAGAGTTCTTGGGTTAGATCCTTTATATTTGAATTGCCCTTTAAAATGGCAGCTGTTTCCCGTGCCCCAGGATAGATGAATCTCCTCACCGTCCCTCAGTACTATCCCTCCCTGCTGCAGTTGGCAGCATCGGGGGGGGGGGGGGGGTTCCTTCATTACTGTTTTTCTGTCTCTCTTGCTCTTTTCTGCATGGTCTATTTCTTGTTGTACGGAAGCAGTACAGTCAGCCCTCAGTTCTTCCTCAGGAGAAACTGCTCTATAAAATAGGTGTAGGTTTGGTGTGTCCGCGGAGGAGGTGAGTTTCGGGTCTTCCAACATCACCATCTTGGACCAGAACTAACCAGGAATTGGCATTTTTTAAAAGTCCTCCTAAAAAGTGATTTTGTGGTAGGTGGTTTCGGAATTGTCCTTTGAGGAACTTTGATACATGAATCTCAATGACCAGTTACTGCACACAGAAGAGGTAAGTTCAAGATCCGTGGTTTCTAGTATTTCAGTTGACAACGGCTCTCCTTTGCCTTTCGTCCTCAGTAGTTATCTACAATGACCACGAGTCATTTCTTCTAGACCTTTACTTGGGAAAAATAGTATTCTAGTTGCATACATGCTGCATGGCCTCAGGATGAAACTGTTTCCCTCAAAGTCACAGAACCCCATGTCATTCCTCAAACCCACAGAATTCCCTGTCTTCAGTGCACAGGCCGTTCCTTTCATAGCACCCCCACCCTGGAAAATTCTGCAGGCATCTGAGCTCTCCACATGTCTCTGTCCTCTAGCTTCCCTGTCGTTGCCTACATCAGAAGATCCCATCTTTCCGGGTGTGAACAGCTCCCACCTTGCTCAGAATCCCGATGCCCCGGGATTATTAACAGCAAGTTTCCAACGGTCAGTGCGGTGTGCGCACGTGCGCTCTCGCCGCTGAGAAGCAGCTGCTCGTCTCAGACCACGTTTCAGTGGCAAAGAACATTTTCTGATTTTTTTTAACAGAACAGCTGAAAATAATTTTTTTGAAATAAAATAGTACAAAATGCAGTTCCTGGTCAAATGATATATTAAGATACATAGGAGAATATGGTCCCTACACACCCATACACTCCACCCACATTAGACTTGAAAATGCACATTCACGTGTTTTAAGCCATGACGTCCTGCAGTTTTTTTTGTAGTTAGTTTCTGCACAGCCAAAATTTATTTCACACATTTGACAATTTAACCTTTCTTTTCACTGTCGAACATTCCGAGAGTGGTCTATGAAACACTGACAGAGAATTTGAAAACCTGACAGAGAATAATATTAGTCTCATAGCTGAGCAACACTGCCGTTTCTTGGTCATGAACCAAATGCAAATATCAAATTTAATTATAAATATGATATTTAGAAAATCCTGTGATGATAAATGCAAGACTCTTTAAAACGACAAGCTCACCTGAATTTGGTGTTTTAGGAGTTATTACTGAGTTAGCCCTAGGGAACTGGTTTGTGGACAGTAGATCAAATTGCACAACTCAGCAACAAATAAAATCAATCAGACAAAAATTGAAACTTTTATCTTCTTAATATTGGATTATTTCTGTAAAATGAGATCTACCTCTTTGGATGAGTCAGAGCAGAGCTAAAAAGAGGTGAGTCGATAATATTTATAATATATTCTATGATACGTAGAATTTTTTTGCATTGTGGAAGAAAAGGTAGAAGGAAAGGGAATGACTTGCCGAGTGCATATTTCGGGGGCGGGCAATGTGCTGTCCATTGAAGGGCTGAGGACGGAGGTAAAAGATGGCGGTTACTGCTCTCACTTTAAGTAGCAGCAATCATAAGACAAAAAACCAAAAAGAGTATAGTGCTGTGAGGACTACTGTACCTATCAGCATAGGGTGTTGTAGAATCACAGATCCTTTGAATGCAGGAAATATCCATTTTGGGGGCACCTGACTGGCTCAGTCGGTAGAGCGTGTGAGTCCTGATCTTGGGGTTGTGAGTTTGAGCCCCCTGTTGGGTGTACAGAATACTTAAAATCTTAAGAAAAACAAAATTCTCCTTCATAGATTTGCATAAGTAAATTTTCTTTGTGAGCATTTGTCTTTTTGCTGGGAGTGTGACATTAAAGTATTGATTTTTATTTTGATTTACATTTATAACTGGTTGAATAATGGAAACATAGGATATGCTCCGATTGTGGGGTGACAGGCATAAAGGGGAAAATAGCTGATGTTAAATTAGAAATAAGGGAGTTGGTGCTCTAGGCCGCAGTGGCAAGACCAGGGTGTTACTGGGAATTGATGGAATTTTTTATGTCATCCTTTCCAAACACTTGTTAAATCAGTGATGTCATTTCATTTGGTCATTATGAGAAAATCTTACCTCTTTTCATATCAAAAGTCACTGTCCATGTTTCATGGATTATGCTATGAAATAAAAAGACTAGAACTTCAAAGCATCCTAAATCAGGCAGAGCGAGGAAAACAAATAAAACCTTGGCATTTGAAACAAAGACAGGAAATAATTTAGCAATATGGGGCATTACCTTTCCTAAGGAAGAGGGCAATTTGATAAGTCGTGCTGTCATGGGCACATGCTGAGCATATGACTTCCTGATGACTTGGGAGTTTTTAATTCATTAAAACTAATGAGAGAGTGAGGCAGTGGACAATTTTGGTTTCCAGCAGGAGGGCATTAGGGCCAGAAGCATTCAGGGGCCCTTGTCCAACTTCAGAGATTGAGTTGAATAATGATGACGGAGTGTCTGAGATAAGCCAGGTTAACTCATTCTGGCAAGGTCTAACAGCAAGTGAAAACAAATTTTGAGACTGTCTGATGGTGCTACAGGGTTGCAAGAAGCATGGTGCTGGAGGTTTTCAGCAACTTGAGACACCGATAAAAACATTACAATTAATTATTTTGAGATTATTAACACTCGGTAATGTAGCATGTTTTCCAGAGTACGGGTTCAGGACAAACGACCATCTTGTTCTTGTCTCTGACAGAGCTCAATTCGATGCTGAGTTCTACCCTTGTATCTTTCAGAGTGGAACATATAACGAGTGCCTGTGTACTTTTATGTGCGTGAAGTTCGAGAAATTACTGGTGTATATGGACAAATGGGCTTATCACACTGCATGTTTCCATTAGTTTAAATTTTGTTTCATTTAGTTTTATATCATCAAGAAGTTGTGTAATCAATTCATAAGTCTAATTACTACAGATGTGTATTTTGGACAAACGTTCTTCCCGATCATTTTAATGCCAGAGATTCATTTTCTCTACTTTCAGCCCAGTTTGGATGAGGAAAAATTGAGAATTCCTCTGGAGAGCTTCTGTGATACAAAGACATACATAAGGAGAATCACTTCCTTTCTCCTTTGAATGGTTTGTGTAAATTACAGTGCTTGATGCTTTAGTATTCGTCTGTGGACATCAAATGAATGTTAAGAGAAGCCAGGGCAAGGGACTGACATCACTGAATTGGTCTAGAACCAACTATTCTGGGTTTCTTGTTATGTTATACATTAAGCTTTCATTGTTTGAGCAACGTTTGATTAGAAATACGGCATTTGCAAAGAAAGAACCTCAATCCAACCTGCATTCAATTTATGTATCTCAGATTACCACGGAAAGATGTAAATTGCCTGGTCAGTAGTCTGAATTAAATTTTTCTCTTCTCTATTGACACCGCTTCACATAGCAAACAATACACAGAACAAAAACTGGGTAACCGTAACATATTACTCTGATTTTACAGTACAAACCAGTTACCATAACCCTAGATAGCCAATAGAATATATAAAGTAGAATATAGTAAAATCTTCTTAAAGTAGACTCTTTTTAAACACTTTCACTACTTCAAAACATTTTTAAAAACATTCACTACTACCTTCAGTAGTAGAGAATGTATACATGAAACTATGCTGTCCTAAAACATATAAGTAGAGGCACCTGGGTGGCTCAGTACATTGAGCATCTAACTCTTGGTTTCGGCTCAGGTTATGATCTCAGGATCCTGAGATAGGGCCCCATCCCCCACCCACGCTTAGCGCTGTGCTTGCTTAGGACTCTCCCTCTCTCTCTCCCTCTGCCCCTACCCCCACTCTAGGTCTAGTGCTCTCTATCTGTGTCTCTTTCACAAATAATTATTAATAAATTTTTAAAAAATAAAAAATATAAGTATTTCCAAGGCTTTTCTGACCAGGCAATAATTCAAACGTAACCATAACACAATACAATTAATGCTGCTCTCAGTTTCTCATTCTCCCCTTTCATCTTAACATCTATGCAGCATATTAAAAGTGTCTTCCTTCAAGTATGTAAGTAAATGTAGCAAGTTAATGAGTTATTATAAAGCACACATCTTTGTAATTATCAACCAGGTCAAGAAATCGAATTTTGTCAGTAAATCTGCCCTTTTGGCCCAACGCAATCAGAAGTACTTTGTCTCCCAGAAAAAGCAACTAGCCTTTTTACGGTAATCACTTCCTTGTCTTCTTTTGTATTTTGCCACTTTACGGACCACCCAAACATGACAGTTTAGTGCTGTCCATGTTGAAAGTTTAATATGCTCTCCTCTCACTTCATCTTAATTTCTCTCTTCATCCCTTTCATTTCCTTACAATGGATTTACTGAAAAAACTGGGCCAATGATCTTAGAATTGCCGACGGACTGGATTTTCAGATTGGAGACTCATCGTACAATTCAGCATGTTGATGAGCCCTTTGTATTTCTCGAGAAGCGGCGGCTGGATCCGAGGACTTGATTAGACTCAGATTCTAGCCTTTGGACGGGACTGCAGGCGTTGTTATATTCTTTCTGCAGGAACACTGGTTGTCTTTCTTTCATGGTAGTAGATGTTGACACTTAGTGCATAGGTCCGTTAAGGGGTAGGAAAATGGTGATATTTGAGTCCTATTATTTCTTTGTAATTTATTGGCTGGGAAACCTCTATGAAGGGACTCCTTCGCTCATCTATAATTTACTTAGAGTTCAAATACCGAACCAATTGCTAGATGTTCCCTTTTATTTCTCAGTGTTCAAGATAAAATTTTTCCCTATCTTTCTCCATATGTGACCAGTTACTTTACATTATGACCGTATTTGTTAGATTTATCCATTTCAATTACTATTTTTGTAAAAACTCAAGTTGTCCCATCTCTGACCAGTCAGGTTTCTTGAAATTGGCTCTTGAGTCCTTTGGACGTGACCTTGGTAGTCTGACGGCTTCCTTGCTATCTAGTATAACAAAATGTCCCAAGCTTGTATTCATTTTCTATTACTGAGTAGCAAATTCCCACAAATTTGAAGTCTTAAAACAATACACGTGTTTGTATCTCACAGTTCTGTAGTTCAGAAGTCTAGCATTACATGGCTGGAATCTGCTTAGAGCCTTACGAGGCTGCAATGAAATGTTGAATGAGCTACGTTCTTATCTGGAGACTCAAAAGAATTGTTTTGGGCCGCGTGGGTGGCTCAGTCAGTCAAGCGTCTGCCTTGGGCTCAGGTCATGATCCCAGGGTCCTGGGATCGAGTTCCGAGTGGGGCTTCCTGCTCTGCGGGGAGTGTGCTTCTCCCTCTCCATCTGCCCCTCCTCTTTTACTTTCTCTCTCTTTTTCTCTCAAATAAAATCTTTAAAAAAAAATTGCTTTCACATTTATTCAGGTCGTTGACAGATCGAGTTCCTCCATGTGATAGGACTGAGGTGCCCACTGTCTTCCTGGCTCTTCACTGCTGGTCCCTCTCAGGTCTTAGGGTCCTTGTGCAGGTTCTTTCCACATCACCCCTGCTCTGTCTTCAAGCTAGGAGTCAAAATCTCCCTCATTCTTTGTGAGGGTTTTATTTGTTCGCTTGTTTTTTCCCCCAGCTTTATTGAAGTATAATTGACAAATTAAAATGGTAAGATATTTAAAGTATAAAATGTGATGATTTGATACACGTCTCCATTGTGCTGTCAAGTTCTGATTATTTTACAACCTGCAGGAGAAAACTCTGTGCTTTTTGATTAGGTTAACTAACCAGGTAAGTCTCTGTATCTTTGGGATTTTAGTTTCATCTGTATATCCCCTCATAGCAGTATCTAGATCAGTGTTTGGTTAAAGAGCCAACAGGAATCTGGGGGATTTTATACACATGCATGTCATACGTAATATTACATGTAACCTCATAAGTTTGTAATAGTATTTCTAATTCAAATTCAGGACTATAAGATCTTTACTTAATTTGCATATTACATGTGTATTTCCATTCTTCCAACCAGGAATTCTGGTTTTCAAAGACATATGTGATGAAAGGAACTAGAATTTCTTATACTTACTTATCGCTTTATAACATATTACACACACAAATATTTCAGAATGGCAGTGCTGATAGTAAAACCACTGATAAGCTTGCTAAAAGAAAAAAATGTAAATTTTTAAAACTTAATAATACATCTTGCATATTTTCTGACCATTAACAATAGTTGTATTGTCTATATTTTCAAATCATATAGCTCTAACTATACTCCTCTTTTAACACTTACTTTGTTTTAGTTTTACAAGTAACCTGTTTAAGAACTCCTTTGCTGCTGGTGCAGCTGGGTGGCTCGGTTAAGCATCTGAGTCGTGGTTTCAGCTGAGATCATGATCTCAGGGTGGTGAGATGCAGCCCCACGTGGGACTTTGCTCTCAGCAAGGAGTCTGCTTGAAGGTTCACGCCTTCAGCCCTGCCCCCCACTCTCACTCTCTCTATCAAATAAATAAATAAATAAATCTTTAAAAAAAAAAAAAGCTCATCGGGCTCCCTGCTCAGCGGGAATCTGCTTCTCCCTCTGCCTGCTGCTCCCCCTGCTTGTGCACTCTCTCTCTTTGACAAATAAATGAGTAAAATCTTAAAAAAAAAAAAAAAAAAAAAACCTCTTCTGATACCTGAAAGAATTTTATAATTCTGTAAAATGTAGGATTTTATAGACTATGTCCAATAATTTTAATAGAATATATCTTGGTGTCCACTTTAAATCAATAGTTTCAAGTATGAAATGTGATCTTTGATTAAGTAGTTTCAAAGAATTTTTTATTTTTTATTATTTTTTAAGATTTTATTTATTCGACAGAGATAGAGACAGCCAGCGAGAGAGGGAACACAAGCAGGGGGAGTGGGAGAGGAAGAAGCAGGCTCATAGCAGAGGAGCCTGATGTGGGGCTCGATCCCATAACGCCAGGATCACACCCTGAGCTGAAGGCAGACGCTTAACCGCTGTGCCACCCAGGCACCCCTCAAAGAATTTTTTAAATTCAGAAAATGTTATTCCTAAACTGAATGATCTGTCTCCATTTTATACATATATATATACACTTAAACATATATACATATACATGCATATATATACACATATACACACCTGCATAAAAACACACACATATTACTTTATTTTTGTTCCTTATAATCTGTTTTTAATTCTTTTTTAAAGATTTTCCATCTTTATATTTCTTTGAAGGCTATTTGTTGTATTCAATTTATTTTTCTTATATTTTTAGTTTTAATGTTTCAACGTTTTTATTTTACTATTATTAAAGATTTTATTTCTAAGCAGTCTCTACACCCAATGTGGGGCTGGAACTCACAACCCCGAGATCAAGAAGCGCATGCTCCACTGACCAAGCCAGGCAGGTGCCCCTAAATGTTGGAATTTTTAATTCTCAGTCTTTCCTGAGTTTTAGCCCCTCATTTCTGAGGTTGTTTTTTTTTTCTTTTAATTCTTATTAATACTTTTTATTATGTTTGTCATCCTTTTCCTAGTATCTTTTTGCTCATTTTGTTCTATTCATGGGTGTGTCTTCTGGTGTTCTTTTATTTGCAGAAATGTACTGTTTTTCATTGTGTTTTGCTTGTTGTGATTATGTATAAGGTTAGATAGTCATACTTTTAGTTTTTCTAAACTTTGAGAAGGAGGTTTGGTTCGGGAAAGCCTTTTTAACACTACAGCACTGCCTCCTCTCAAGCACGCACACTGCGTTCAAAATATGACGGCTTGCCTTCTGGACTTTCCTCGATCCGTTCCGCTTCCCTACATTTATCTGGATTTTGTTGCACTCAAGTGCAGTGAATACATAATAGCAAAATGGCGCACACACTTATTCTAAGAACAGGACCTACGTCTGTTGGGTTCAGTGTCGTATGTCCTGCAGTTAGCATACTGTCTGGCATGTAGGAACTCGGTAAATATCTGTGAAGAGAAGAAGAAATGAACGAATGAATGTATACTAATGCAGAACCTTCCAGTTCCATCCACCTTAGCCCCACAGAACAGCTGAATTGAGTTGATGGACAAGAGAACCAATCATTACGCAGACAAGTTTTTAGCTTTTCATTAGGGATGAAACAGCTTCAACCTGTTTCTACTTTTGGCGTCTTTCAGATGGAGCCTTAGATTAGGTCAGGATGGCTACTTTAGGATTTATAAAGAAAAAAGAGCCCTTGCCTTTTGTAAGGAGAAACATTTGTATCTATATCCGGAAGGCGTGAGCACCCTAAGGCTCTCCCTAAGAAGAATGCCAAAACCTTTTCTTTTCTTTTTTCTTTCTTTTTTTTTTCTTTTGATTTGCGGTGGGTCAGAGAGGTCGTTTGGAGTTAAGTGTTGTTGAGGCCAAGGTCTCACCGACCAGGTGAAGGAAATGAGCGGCTTTGGGAGGCGTTCCGGAGAAGATCTCAGAGAAGCTCTGGAGGTAAGAGAAAGCACGCTAAGTTTAGGGGAAATGCTAAGAGTTTCTCTTGGTTTTTAATTCCCACAACAGCGTATTCTGAATTCATTTAGAGTGCTGACAACATTTGCTGTAATTAAAGTGAGGGTTTTTTTGTTTGTTTTGGTTTTAGTAAAAGCGGTTGGGTATTGTCTTAGTCCTTTCCGACTGCTCTAACAGCGAACGGCTTATAACAAGATGCGTTCATTTTTCACAGTGCTGGAGCCTAGAAGTCTCGTATCAGCCGTGCCAGCACAGTCCTGTTCTGGTGAGTACCCTCTTCTGGGTTACATACTGCCAACTTCTCTTTCTATCCCATGGCAGAGAGCAGAGAGGGGAAGCAACCATCAGGACAGATTCTCTCCTTTGCTTTTAAGCAAAGATTTATTGGGGCCCGTGCTTTGCTGTTCTTTAAAAATTATGTTATGTGGAAATGTTAGTACAAAAGGACTTTTCTGTATCAAACTTCTGGAGATTTTCTGGTTTAATACTTCTATTCCCCGTTGAAGCTGTAGCATTAACAGTAGCTTTCAGGAGCCTGGTGAAAATCGTGGACGCCATCTTAATGCCTCCCCCAGGAAGTAGGGCAGTGCCTGTAGCAATCCTGGAAATTAAGCCTAGGTCTCATTCTTGTGTCTAAATTAGCTGATGCATTAAAATATTAAGTTGTTTAAAGATGAAATTGAGTATCCATAGTTTACATTTTGAATTTTTATAGCAACTTTGAAGGCAAGTAGTTAAACTAAGTAGAGATGAAACACAGCTGTCCAGATGCCTGAGTTATCAAAAGACCTCATAAGTAAGCAGTTCTTTAGAAAAATGAGCTCTTTTGTTCAATTCCTGTAGCAGAGCCCACATTGATTTGTATAGAAAAATTCCATTCCATAAATAGAGTAACAGTAGAAATTAAGGAACTTTTTAATGCATGTAACACTTTTTTTCTGAGTCTAGAAAAAAATATTCAGAGTCCAAGTAACTTACGGGAACGATTGTGGTAGATCTACATTAATTTACATCTTTTTCTTGATGTTAATATCCAGATTCCTTTTTAAAAATCTGTGTTATTCCTGAAGTTTTTTCTGATGTCGCCTTCAGAATTTTAGACTACTGAAGTATTCTTTAGTAAAAAACATCTATAAAGTTAAAATATTTAATTGTTTATTAGAATAAACTCCTAACTTTAATCTAGGCTTTATTCTACTTCATTAGAAAGCGGGAAGAGGGGGCGCCTGGGTGGCACAGGGCGTGATCCCGGCGTTATGGGATCGAGCCCCACATCAGGCTCCTCTGCTATGAGCCTGCTTCTTCCTCTCCCACTCCCCCTGCTTGTGTTCCCTCTCTCGCTGGCTGTCTCTATCTCTGTCAAATAAATAAATAAAACCTTAAAAAAAAAAAAAAGCGGGAAGAGAAATGCTCTGATTGTTCTCTGCTTTCATGGTCAACATTTTGAATCAACTCCTGTTTCTTCCTCTTTGAGTCTGCTCACAGAATTACTAAGTTGAAAGTGCCATCCTATTCCACACAGTTATTTGCAGGAGGTCAAAACAGGCTAGACTCTTATATCAGCATTTGAGAACTTTTTGACTCAAATAGCTAACCCTAGAAGACGTTTCACATCATACGTACATTTAAAAATATTTAGCAGAAAATTTTTCCCACCATTTTAAAAGAAAATATCCCTTTTCTGTAGAATTCAGACTTTTAAAATATTTTTAGAACGTGTTTTCTAGACCAAAGTGCTAAATGGAGCATGGTGCATGATAATAATTGAATCAGAACTCCATGTTGAAACTCATTTATTCAGGAGATGCCTTTATTCCAGAAAGTATTGTGTATGTTTAGTTGAGAATAATTATGCACTATGAATTATCTTCTGAAAATCAAGAATGCAATTTCTTAGCTTGCTGCTGGAGGAGGGCTTTTGGAAGTTTTATCACTACCACTTTCTCCAGCATAGGATAATTTTAATTCAGTATCTAGAAACTTTTACCCTGGGGAGATGGTAAACCCATCTTGTAACCTCCAGTGTGCTTTTGCATTGACTTAACATACTTTTTAGTATTTTTTTACTTGATAGCATATAACTTTCTGGAGAAGATTCTTTTTTTTTTTTTAAAGATTTTTATTTATTTATTCGACAGAGATAGAGACAGCCAGCGAGAGAGGGAACACAAGCAGGGGGAGTGGGAGAGGAAGAAGCAGGCTCAGCGGAAGAGCCTGATGTGGGGATCGATCCCACAACGCTGGGATCACGCCCTGAGCCGAAGGCAGACGCTTAACCGCTATGCCACCCAGGCGCCCCTGGAGAAGATTCTTAAAATTAAACGATCCAAGGGTTATTGTTTTAAATTTCTGACTTCAAATTTTCATGGAAGAAATTAGCATGAAAACAACATGATACTTGTATGTGTTTCTTACTGTTGACTTTATACAACCTCTAAATTTTGGTGCATATTATGCAAAGCAGCAGATTATAATGTGCACATGCTCTAGTCACTAAAAAAAATAGTGCTTTCTTTGTCACGAGGTGGCGCTGCACACAGTTTTAAATGGGCTCTTTTCCTTAGGAAAGAAATCTTACAGCCCTCAAAAGAGAGCAGCATAGCTTCTGTTGAACACTCTTATTTGCTTCCAAGGTACTGGAAGGTAATATAGAATAGCTAGACAAAAGGAAAAACAGTTTTCCAAACTCTGTGCCAAAAAAATAGAAGAATTAAAATTTATTCTTTAGAATAATTTTAATGCAGAGTAAACAAGAGAAAAAATAGATACAACTAGGGTAGATTTTGCCTAAGTCTTCTATTCACTCCACTGTTGGGTAGAATAGAAACAGAACAAAAATGAAAGGGAAGGATGAAAAACTAGGAGTATTAAAGTGAAGATTTTGAGCATGTGTAACTATTAAAAAAAAAAAAAACCAAAACCTTATGGGAGCATTAAAATTGCCAAAAAAAGAATCCCTCCCTCCCCATTTCCTTCCTCACTGAACCTAAGTACAAATTCAGACTCGGCAAGAGAATCACGTGTCCTTACATGTTAGATATGCCAAGGTAAGCAATGGGCAGAAATAGCCATCTCTGGTTTTTAGCACATTTGCAGTGAATTTTTGCAGAATGAATATTACTTTTCCACTTAAAGTGTTCAGTGGCTTTCCATTGCACTCAGAATTAAGTCCAGGCTCCTGGAGTTACTCATAGTAGCAGATTATGAACTGTTTTATGGATTTGCCATGACATAATGTACTTATTGAAAAAATCAATCATGCCATTAAACACACTTTAATTCAGCTGACCTTTTTCTTATCAAGGCTTTTTCAATGAAGGAGCTAGTGTATCGATTAACTATAAGCACAGTAGGACTGGCTGAGTACCCCTCCCCTACCTCTGCCAATCTGCTTTCTTTGACCCTCTCTTTTTCTCTTCGTATGCTCCATCCACTGTGGCCTTTCAACACCTAAAGTAAATGAAACAAGTTATTTTTTGCCATTAGGGCATCTGTACATACTATTTCGGAAATGCCTTTGGTGGATTTCTTTTCATCCCTCATGTCACACTTCTGATCTCACAAGGGTATTCCCAGGCCACCTACCTCATCTATAGTCAATTATTTTATGTCATTAGTACCCTTTTCTTTTTTTTTTTGGTCTTTTTTCAGAAAATGTAACTATATAGATGATACGCAGCCTTCATGTTTCAAATAGATTTGAGAAAGACCTATAATGGGCCCTCTTGTGAGCCACGTTATACATTAGCCTATGATAGATTCTGGAAGGTTCTATCCTAAAGAAACATACAGAACTTTATTTAACCCCGAGCTTCTAAAAATTACTTTTTAGTATTAACATTTCAGGAAGCTGTCCAGAAGACCCTTTAGAAAATGTGGCTCAAATTCATCCAAGCTCTGCATTTTATAGAAGAGGAAACATGCTCAAGTTAGTGATTGCCCATGGAATAAATTTAGCTAGCAACAGCTCTTTGATGGACACAATCCTATTGATAGTGGATTTATTTCCACAGAGTGATTGATCCCCCTCCTATCGTTATTTTTCATTGCTGCTGTCTTCCTATATTTGGGCTGCTTTTTACCAATCTTTATTCCAGTAGCTCTCTTTAAAATGATCACAGACAAAATTTTATCACAATATCCAAAAATTTATTTGGATTCACGCTTCTTACTCTTCTCTCTGTTTCTACCCACAAAAAGCTGTTATTCATTATTCAGTTGCACTTTGGCAGGTCTCTATGATAGCAGGGATCAAGGAGAATAGCAGATTTATTTCAGTATCTCCCTCCCCCTTCTAATTTAAACTTTTAAAGGGAAAGGGATTTGTTACTCATTCTTGTATCTCTTAGAAAGATCCCCAAAGAAATAAATACTAGAGGATATAAATAAGATGATTTCTCTGGAGGTATTCAAGGTCTAGAGGGGAAATTGACATAAATACTGCAATTATAATGTGTCAGGCTGTGATATATTCTGTGACAGAGAAAGGTTAGTTGTGACAGTGGGTTCCAGTCTTTTCTGAAGTGGCAATATGTGAGTTAAATGGAACAAGGAAACAGGGTCTTACCATGTGGAGGAGGAGAAAGGCAGAGGTAACATCATAACATAGTCACACTGTATTTCCCACCTCCAGAAGGCTCTAGCCTGACAAAATGCTGCCGGCTTTAGGATTAACTGGCAATTCCACAGAGATGCCTTTCTGGGACCATCACAAACCAAACCAATGCCCCAACAGAGATCACCCATTACACCTTTTAACTTTGCTTCATAAAATCTCAATTTAGTATTGTGCAGGAAATTATGTAATTTTATTGATATCTCCTAGTGAAATGAGATCATCCGAAGACGAACACACACTATTTTGATTGCTGTACCCTTAGCGCCTAGCAAAGTGTCTTGAACGTAGTAGATTCTCGATGGTTCTCTGTAGAATATGAAAAAGCAGAGAAGTTGATGAATTGCTCATTGTGAGTCTCAGGGGGTGATAGAAGATGAAAAATGTAGGAGAGGAGGTAGATTTTGAAATTGATGCTGAAGACTTGGGATTTTATTTTGTTTATAGGAGGTCACTGAAGGTGTTTGAGGAGTAAATTGACGAAGAAAAGTATCTTAGTCAAGTCTTTATACTAAGTTTTCTGACTCCCTCATGAACTGAACCATAATAAAATCACTGAACTTGACAGAATATGCTATACAAAGAGGTAAATAATATGTGTATGTATTCTCATAATGTCAGTCAAGATAAAGAGAGGTTCTATTAACAATATAGTTGTAAAATATAGTTATTAACAATATGGTCGTTAACAAGGTACATTCTTAGTCTGAGATATTTTAAAAATAATATTTAGTTTTTAAGAGAGCCTACCCAGAGAAGGCTCAAAATTTAGGTGTCATTAATTTTTATCTCATTTAGACTAACCTGCATTATCAGGTTAGTGGCTGATTATTTGCAAGTGTTTAAAAACAGTCTTGGAGGGGTTGCCTGGGTGACTAGATTAAGTGGCCGATTCTTGGTTTTGGCTCAGGTCGTGATCTCAGGATCATCATCTCAGGGTCATGATCTCAGGGTTGTGAGATCAAGCTTCGCGTTGGAATTGTGCTCAGCATGGAGTGTGCTGGAGATATTTTTTCTCTCTCCGCCCCTCCCCCGGCTCACACGTGCTTGCTGAAGGAAGGGAGGGAGAGAGAGACAGAGAGAGAGAGAGAAAACAAGAAAACAAGAAAAAGTCTTTAAAAAATAAATACTAAGACTTAGAAGTAATAACTAATAAAGCTATTTAATGCCCTAGAGCTGTGCGGATATGTTAGCCACTAGCTAGATGTGCTCATTTAAATGCAGATTAATTAAAATTAAGTAAAATTAAAGAGTTGGCTCCTCACTCACATTTACCACATTTTCAAGTGCTCCTTTGATCACTGCAGAAAATGCCACTGAACAGCATAATAATACCTTAGAGGGCAAAAACCACAACCAAAAACCAAAAGCTTCGTCATAGTAGCTTCCATTTTGTACTACTATGTTTTTTTTCAACACCCTTGTTTTCTCTGATCTCTTACTTGACTCTGGGAATGAGCTGTTGAGGTAGACGGTGCAGGAATCCCCACCATCACCACCACTAAGAGGAGGGAAGTGGGGGAGAGCAACCCAAATGACTCACCAGCCCACATCGGTAGCAGCACCGGGCTGGAATAGAATTTTGACTCAACTACAGACACTTTTCCTGGGTGACAGCTCTAGGGGAAAAAAAAAAAAAAAGGGAAAGAAAGAACAAACAAAAAACCTCTCAGTCATGAATTCTGAGAAAATCCCCTTCTAAGAGAGAGCTGGAAACGAGGAAAAGCGGGATGCATTTGCACCCCTGGGGAAGGCACCCTCCCTGTGATTCTGTAGCCAGTTCCTCAGCAGTGTCCTGTGGCAATACGTGGCAAGATAAGACGGGCAAAGAAATACACGCATTTTAATCAAATTGAAGGAAATGAAAGTGGTCGTCAGCAAATCCTGTAAAGAGCTCACGGTCCCCCAGTCATCCCATGCCAGCTCCCGATCTGATTGGCTGTGACCCGGGTTAATTGGTGGTGAGAGAGAAGCAGCAGATTCCTAGCAACGTCTGTAGAGGCTGGCATTTCCTAGTCACTCAGGCATCCCAGCCACACTTCCGTCTGCTCCTTCTCTGTCCTACTTTTGTTGATAAATACAAGCAAATGCGGGGAAATAAAAAGGGAAGGCGATAGTAGCAGCTCTACTTATGAGAGTGTTCTCCATAATGTAGATGAACGGGAGAAATATGTTCAACCAATAAAACAGAGTGTAAAACCTTCAGCTTAAAATCCAAAGCTGTAAATCACATAAAATTCACGGCTTGGAGGACAATGTGTGACTCATAAAATTTCAATTTGTGTAAGTGGATGTTGTTCCTCGCTCCCCATAAAGACACAGAGCTGCAAGACGATTTCTAGAGGAGGCACCATTGCAACACCCTTCTTCACTTTACAAGTGGCCCTGGGAGTTTAGATGGAGGGCTTCACGGTGTACATTTGGGGATGCTGAGGACAGCATCTGAGTCCTGACCCTAAAAGGAAAGGTCCACTTGCTGCTTAGTAAGTTTAATAAAGCAGGATAAAACTTAATAAGGCCGGGAAAGAGTGAGGCACTTGCTAAGTGAGCATGAGTAGTCCTTGAGCAAATTAACACATTTTGGACACTGTCTTTCCTTTTTTGGGTTATCTCATGGATATTCATTATTTTATTATTCATCACAAGAGAGAAGCTTCTTAGTAAAATAATAAAATGCATTGGATGACTTTGCTGATGTTTTCGACCCCTCCCACTATCACTTCCTCCCTCCCTCCTTCTCTGCCCAACTTGCTCCCTTCCCCCTCCCCGCCTCAAGACAGTTGCTTTACTTGTACTTTCGCCTGGATCAAGAACTAATTGGCTATTTTAACTCAGAAAATTTGTGCTTTAACATACATTGTAAAAAAGAATAAGAACTAAAAAATACTTTTCCTGAAGGGAAAATAGGAGAGATGAAGTCTTTCAATGGCCAATAAACCCCCTAATTTCATAATCTATTTGCAGATGTTTTGATAGCAAGGGGATGATTATTTCTGCTATATATAGAGAGCACGAGAGCAAGCGAGAGCGAGCAAGGATTCGTCTTTTCTCTAATTAGCATTCCTTATATTGATACATGATTACTAACCCCCCTAAGTAGGGTGACCATAACACTTATCTTCCAAACCAGGGCATGTTTAAAAGTGGAAGGGTACTATTAATCAGAACAGTGTGGCTCATACACAGCACCCACGTGCAGGAGCAGTACCCGGCTAACTGTGATGTATGTTTGTCCTACTCCTTGTCATACAAGGTTATGATCAAAAGCGTAACACCTTCCATATATACTTGCTGACACAGGTAGAATATGTCTTCTTGGTAATAAATACTGTAGAGTACAACCAACACTTTTTTGCCTGCTTTCTTCAAAGACTCTCTGTTTATCTCTTGGTGAATTGTGTAATCTTGTTATTTATTTATAAGGGTCTGAGGCTGAGCTGGTAGAAAGCAACTTTGCTTTCATAACTCTCAATAACTGAAGGCAGTGGTTTCTAGTTTCAAATCATGGGTCTCTTTCCTCAGTGGCTCTCGCCTATCAAAGAAGTCATCTCTCTTTTGGTACGATATCACACAGCTAGAACGTTGAAAATTATCCTGGGGCCTTGGTTCAAATATTCAATATTCTATCTGCTCAGCAGGATTTGAGACGTATTATTACATGGCCATTTTATGATTCATATTGTAAAATCTCCCTGATGAGCGGAAGATTGAAATATGGACTAAAGTTGTATTTTGTGATTTTTTTTTTCTGATACCATCCATGGTACCCCTGAATAGGTTACTAATTAAAGAATGGGTTTATTAACTGCATACTCTTAAATAATGTTTTGAGACTAGAAAGTGATCAAACTTAATAGGAAGACAACATAATCTGACAGGGCCTAAATTAAGAAAGATTATAGTGGTATCTTCATTAAAATACAGACATAGAAGTGAAATAAATAAGATTTAAAAAAATCCATAAGCTAAAAACTAAAGATATAGGAATACGAGCAGTGAGAGAAAACCAGGAAAGGAGACTGGAGATGGATGGATGGATGGATAGATGGATTGGGATTGATGGATTGATTTAGAAAGCTGACATATAACCAGAATTTTATGTACCTGTTTTTTTTTTCAAGATAATTATTTAGAAAAATTCAAGAGACTTTCCAAATAGACAAATGCAAACAATACACGAAGTTTAACTTCTACTCCTCTGCCTACCACTCCCGCATTTTCCTCCTCCTCTTTCTTTATATCAATGTGGATGCTTCCAACTGGAAAAAGTATAAAACACAAGCCAAACTTACTAAAATATTAGGGGGGAGCTTTTGGTTCGTATACCTACAAGTTCCAGAGGAAACTGATGTGCAGACATGGTTTGAATGGGGCTCTAGCGCCCATGAGCTGTGAATCTCTCGGGATGTACAACCCTGTGTGCCATCTTCAGTCACAGGAGGCTTTTCTCGTGGTGGCAACTTGGCAGTTGTTTGGATGGAGATAAATGTTCATGGTGTGGTGGTATGGTATTCCTGGCCAAAGTCTCAAGTTCGGAACTGATTGCTTGGCTTGGGTAACCAGAACACATTTTTTGGTAAGAGATACACTCTTTTCCCAGAGTCAAGCATGAATTCACTCTTTTCCCAGAGTCAAGCATGAATTCACTCTTTTCCCAGAGTCAAGCATGAATTCACTCTTTTCCCAGAGTCAAGCATGAATTACCTCCAACTGCATGGCTATCACACCATTAGGTAAATGTGGGGTAAAAGATGATTTAGCGTAAACGACACTTCCCGCAAAGGAAACCTGGCACCAAATATGGAGACGCAAAGGAAGGAATAGGTAGGCATGTGATTATTGCGTAGTGATGTATCCCAGATGCTCCCCTTCCTTCAGATATTGGCATCCTCCTTTCACCAGTGGACTCTGACGTTCTCGTGTTCCCTTCCCATTTAGAGAACTTGTTATAGCAAAATTTTTACTTCAACAATGTTTAAAATATATTTTTCAAGAGAGGATTTCTCTGGTAGGGCAGCCATCCCATGTGTTTTCTTTGTAACGTAAATATTAAAGATCTTCCTCTCACATTCAGTCTGGCCTATTTTAACATAGTCCTATTTTCTTTCCTGCCAATCTTTTTTTCCCCCAGTTATTTCCCAGGTGGATTGAATCCCACTCCTTTCTACTATTTTAGAGAGAAGTTGCAATATAGTTATTTTTATAAGAAACAAGATTAGGTGCAAGAAACAAGTCCACACATATTTCCTAAAATAACATTGATATGTTCAAACTTACTAGTAACATTTGTGGGGCATATTTTGTTCTTGCCAGATTTAAATACGATGGAGGCAAATGTGAAATAGAATATGTTAAGTAATTACAATAAAAACACCACTAAAAAATGTTCCAATATCTTTTCTTAGTTCTAGTGATGTCAGTAGTTGACTATCAATATTGGAGAAAGATTAAAAAAAAATGGCGTGGGGCGCCTGGGTGGCTCAGTCCTTAAGCATCTGCCTTCGGCTCGGGGCGTGATGCAGGATCGAGCCCTGCATCCGGCTCCCTGCTCTGCTGGGAGCCTGCTTCTCCCTCTCCCACTCCCCCTGCTTGTGTTCCCTCTCTAGCTGGCTGTCTGCCAAATAAATAAATAAAATCTTAAAAAAAAATGGTGCATTCATAAAATGAAGTCTTGTACAGTTATAAAAATTGAAGGACCTCTTTATATACTTAATGGAAAGAGGTCCACAGTATTTTGTTAAATAAATTTAAAAAGTCATAAATAAAGTTGGGTATCTTATGTGGGTTTTTTTTTCCATTAAAAAAATGAGGATGATTATTTACTGGAATATGCATAATCTCTAGAAGGATACATAAAAAACCTGTAGCATTTGTTCCCCAATATTAACAGGGGAACTAGGCAATTAAAGGACATTTTAGGAATTCAGTTTTTAAGTTTATGTTAAATTATGCTATACAAAGGATCATGTGGGTCTATAGGGACAATGTAAAAATGTATTAACTTGAGAAGTCAGACTAAAAATAGTAGCCTGATTTTGCCAACTATAGCATATTTAATGCAATGTGGTCTTATTTTCTGAATGCTCGAAAATCTTGAATTGCTTTGTGGCTTTGTTCTGAAGATCATGTCTCACCCTACAAAGCTCTAGAACAAGATGTTGGAGGAAATGGCTTTTCTCTCTCTCTCTCTCTCTCTCTCTCTCTCTCGGTTACCTACTGAATATTTCTTTTTACTCAGGTTTCTCTTTTCTGTGGCACCTTATTATTCTCTTTGCTTAACTGAATGGAAATTCCATGAGAAAGGGATGCTCTTCCTTTTTGTTGTTTGCTTTCTGTGCGAGGATAAAGCAGTGCTGGGTACACAGTAATCAAATCATAAGTATTTCTTACATGAAGAGTATTTTTAAGTGTGTTGTGCCATTCTTAAAAGTTTCCTTATTCTTTTTATATTTAATGATTTTGCTCAATATATTACATTTATAAATAATTGTTGTGGCTTTTACTAAAGAAACAGTAAAAAAGCAAAGGAAGAAAGACCCAGAGGTTGGGCAACATTCACAGATTTTCATAGGATGACTTTCTGAGTAATCTATTGAGCATTCTCCCAAAAGTCCTTATTATCAAGACAGTAACTGAATTGATGTAGTGGATTGTAGAACATTGTATGAGAGTGTCCTTGATGGAAAGGGGACTGAAAAATAGGACTTTTTTAAAACATCAATTTCCTCAATATTTTGACCAATCTAAATATTGAAGACCTAGAATATCTGCTCGGACAACATGTTTTAGATCTTAGTAAATGCTTTGTACTACCTAATGGACCTAATGTTGTCTTGTAAACACAGAGCGTCTTGTAATGCTGTTTTTCTCTTAGTGGTTACCCATTGGTCTCCTCAAGATCCTATAATGATATTCCAAGTTTATTTTTTTTTATAGACCCTCTGAAGGGTCATAATTATTGATGAACATATTCAGTAATCACCATGAGGAAGAACACTGTCTTGATATTTGGCTGGAAAACTTACAGGCCATGCTTGCATATCTACAAAGGACGATTCGTAGCATGTGCTTAATTTGAAGCTACGTAGGTTGGTGCTGACATAGTAGACACTGGTCAGGATACCACGCTCCATCTAATAAAAATATTGTTTATTTGTGGCAAATATCCTTGACAACCCATTTCCCCTTTAGCATTATTTTTTCCTTAGTATGTCTCAAGACGACTTCTTATATCTATAAATGATGGAGAAGGAAAGTCACTTCATTTCACCTAAATTGTTACCATATCAACTTCAGCAATCACTTGGCAATGACTCTGAGTCCCTAACCACTGCTTTGAGACCTGTCTCTGAGGGCCTGGGCATATCACGCTCTGCAGTATCTTGCATGTGGCAGCGAGCCTCAAAGTGGAATATGAAGGCCTATTTAAATATTTTGAACCATATATTTTCAAAAAGCCAATAGGAAATGAACAGCGGCCATGAACATAGAGTTAAAAGAAATAGATGTTAACGATGTGAAAAGCTACTCATCATCACTCATAAATAAAGAAAAGCAAATTGAATCATCTGTGAGCTATTTTTTGAGCAGTGAATTGGCACAAGATGAAATATTTAATGTTATAAAATAATGCTAAGGATGTTGGAGAAACATATTTGTGCATGGTACATAAAGATTTGATAGGACAAAAACTTTCATCGCAGCTTTTATTGTAATAAGAAAGGACTATTAATCAAAATCATCATCAATAGGACACTAGATGAAGTATAATGCGTTCATCCATTGGAATGCTTTACACCATTAAAATGAGCAAAATAGATTTACATGTGCTGATAGGAAAATATCCCCAACGTTTATTATGAAATTAAAAATGCAAAGTGAAAAATTGTGAGTTTGATATTCTTCCATTTGTATTAAGAGAAAAACTATATATCTACGCACCCTTAAATATATACCAAGTATTTCTAAAAGAATATATAAGAATATTAACACAGTGGCTTTCTCCAGAGAAATGCACAGAAGTACTATGATAGAAAGGAGAATATCTTTTTAAGTCTGTTAGAAGTTTTTAAGTCAGGTACACGTATTTTCTTATTTTCTTAATATGGAATTTATATTACTTAAAGGTATAAAATCAATGTTTTGTGAAGTTTTCTATGTACTTCAGAGCTCAAATAAGCTTAGTGTTTCTTTTTGATTTATCTCTTTGTCCAATGAAAAATGAATCAATATTAAAAAATCAAAAGATGTTAGCTTGTTAAAAAGATGTTCTTTGAGTTGAGTAATGAGAAGGGGGTGGCGTTCCTGCTCAGGAGAGGAAGAATGTGTGGAACAATGCTGGGCGCGGCCTCAGGACCCAGGGTAGGGAGAAAGGGCTGCAGTATTTTAGAAAGTATGGTTTATGTTCAGTTTTCCTAGGCAAAAATGAAAAGGATTTCATGGCCGTGTATATTTGAGAAATGATTGGTTAAATTTTCTTAACAAAACGGATACAAAAGCAATCTTGAAACTCTCCTGGGCATTCTGAAATGTTGATAGAGTCTTATTTTCTGAAGATTTTTGTCGTGGGAAAAAGAATAAAACTGTGGGCACACTGTTAAATGCTCATCTAGCAAATCTATGTATCCAATACGTTAAAACCTTAAAATCCGTTTTTTGAATATTTAGTGGTGATGGAAACTAAATTAAATTTCTTTAAATATTTAAATTGATGGCAAATTGAGTTTGATCAGTTCTTTTGAACTCTTCAAATATTTCCAACAAAATATTTATAAATATAACTATTAGAAATCGGTTACTGTGTCGACACTGAAACGCTTTTAAACATATCGACACAAGCATTTTAATTTTTCTTATTCCAAATTTTTACCCATTTTTAGATTTAAAATGACACCTCTTGAGTTAGGCTTTCAAATGGGAAATAAGTTTACCCAAAGAGAAACAATACCTGGGATTCAGTAGCTGGGCTATAGCACTTAAGTTATTTTTCTGAATTCTTGGATTTTAGGGGGGGGTCCCAATTTAAAATGACATTTAATTTGTTAGTGTTTTTTTTTTTAATATTTTTTTAAATTTTTAAACCAGGTATTTTTTCATGAAATGTCATTTACTTTTTATTTTATCGCTGCCGAGATTCTGTTTTATACCATTGTCAAGTCATTATGTCTTGGCTTGGTCCAATGTTATCTTTGGAAATGTAAGTTTGTTTCTCTTATCAGCATTGCAGTATAATTACCAGAAGCATCTCAAGCAGTGTTTTTCAACCGGGGGCGATTTTGTTCTGTAGGAGATATTTGTCAATTTTTGTTTGTCATCCCTTGGTGGGGGGGGGGGAGTTAGTATCTGCTAGATGAAGCCAGGGATGTTGCTAGACTTGCTGCAGTGCACAAGGCAGCTCCCCCAAAGAACTGTAGGACCCCAAATGTCGATAGTGCTGGGTTTGAGAAAAGAAAGTCTGATATGGAGATGAGTAGAATCTGTATTTTATTTTTTAATTTTTAAAAAATTTTTGAAAAAGATTTTATCTATTTAACAGAGAGAGAGACAGACAGTGAGGGAGGGAACATAGGCGGGGGAGTGGGAGAGGAAGAAGCAGGCTCCCAGCAGAGGAGCCTGATGTGGGGCTCGATCCCAGGACCCCGGGATCACACCCGGAGTTGAAGGCAGACGCTTAAGCACTGAGCCACCCAGGCTCCCCAGAATCTGTATTTTAAAGTGCTTCTCAAAGTTTAACGTGCAGATGCATTTATAAGAGCAGATTCACAAATGAATATGGAAAAGAACCAATTGTAGTCACTTTACCCTTTTTGAGCGCTCTCAGTTTCAGAGCCAGAGTAGGCAGGATGCCTTATGTCAGCATACAGGGCAGGCTCTAGCCTGAACCGGTCAGGGTCACTGTGCACAGTCCGACTGAAGACGATCAGCCGACCTGTTGAGCTGCACATCCCATGCCATATCGGATTCGTTATTCTGATTGGGTTCATTGTTAACAATAAAATGGATCATCTGAGCTCCAGCAGATTGGCCTTTGTGCCTTTTTGTTTTGTTTTGTTTTTACGTAAAGGGGAAGAACAGTGCTATTTGTTGCCCCTTCACGAAGATTCCATTTTCTTTTTTAACCTTACATAATCATAGGTTGGCTGGTGGTCACTTTAAGTCGGCCCCTTAATCCTCTATCACTGGCCCAGTTAACATCAAAGGCATTTTTGTTTTCTGGTGACAAAAGGCCATTCTCACTTAACTTGGCTATTTTTCTAGTTTTGAGCATCAACTACTCTTGGGAGTCCTGGTTTCTTTCTAGTATCATATTATACTTAGTATTATATTATACTACATTACATAGATAATACATTATATCATATTTAATATTATAGATTTTTTTTTTATATAGATGAAAATCTGAGGGCTGGGAGCATACTGAGAATCTGTCATGGGAAAAGTGCTCCTGATGATTTTGGTATTGGGCTCCTGTTGGGCAAAGCAGCAAGTGTTTTCACTTACCCACTAATCTTAATATTTCCTTCCATACGCTTTAAATTGGGTCTGCTCTTTTTTCTGCTCTTTCAAGGTGCAAGGTTATATTTGTGGTGGGAGAGCTTTCATATTTTTAAATATAGGCACTTACTGCTATAAATTTCCTTCTGACCGTGGCTTCTGCATCTCACAAGTTTGGGTGTGCCATGTTTTCGTTTTTACTCATCTCAAAGTATTTTCCAATTTCCTTGTGATTTCTTCTTTGATTCATTGGTTGACGGTACTAATTTCCACAGATTTGTGAATATTCCAGATTTCCTTCTGTTACTGACCTCTAATTTCATTCCTTTGTGGTCGGAGAAGATAATTTCGTGTGATTTCAATCTTTTTTAAATTTATCAAGACTCTTTTTGGGACCTGCCATTTGGTCTGTCCTGGAGAATATTCCATGTCCACTTGGGAAGAGTGTGTATTCTGCTATTGTTCTTGACAGGTCTTTTGATCCTGTTGGTTTACAGTGTTGCTAAAGTCTTTTATCTCCTTGATAAATCTTCTGTCGAGCTGTTCTCCTCATTATTGATAGTGGAGAATTGAAGTTCCCAAGCATTGTTAAATGGTCTGTTCCTGTAATTCTATTAGTTTTTGTTTCCGATATTTTGGTGCTCTTAGAGGTGCTGTTAGAGGACTGTACGCTTAAAATTTATATATATATTCTTGATGGTGCATTAAAATCTCCAGTTTCCTTCAGTTTGGGTATATATTATACATTCTTGTATCATTTTATTTGATCTACTTTGTTCTTGTAACATTTTTTTTCCAGCTTTATTGAGATTTAATTGACATATAACTATACTTTTTGTCTTAAAGTCTCTTTGTCTGATATTAGCATAATACTCAAGCAGTCTTTTGGTATAAATATGTATATGTATATATATATATATATATATATTTTTTTTTTTTTCATTCTTCCCCTCTCAACTTAATGGTGCCTTTGTATCTGAAGTGTCTTTTAAATTAGCATATCTGCCAATCATGCTTTTAATTGGAGAGTTCTGTCTGTTTATATTTAACATAATTACTGATAAGGAAGGACCTATGCCATTTTGCTATTTGTTTTCTATGTGTCTTATATCTTTTTCTTTTCTCTCAGTCCATTACTGCCTTATTTTGTGTTCAATAGATATTTTCTTGTGTATCATTTTAATTCTGAGTTATTTTTTAGTTTAATCCTGTAATCCTGAGGATTACAATTAACATCTGAATTTAGAAAAATTTAGTTTGAATGAATGCCTACTTACTTTTCATAGTGTATAAAACTTTGTTCCTATGTAACTCTGACCTTGGCATCTTTCTGTACTCATTATCACAAATTACATTTTTATATGCTCTGTGCCCATTGACATGGATTTATAATCATTGTGCAATTTCCTTTTAAATCATATAGGAAAAAAGAAGAGTTATAACCAAAAATGCAATCATACTGACTTTTATATTTACCTATGTCGTTATCTTTATCTGTGTCTTTTATTTCTTTGAAGGGATTCCGTGTATGTCATTTCAATCCGAAGGACAACCTTTATTTAGTATTTCTTGCAGCTCAGCTCTACTAGAGATGAACTCTCCATGTTTTTATCTGGGAATGGCTTAATTTCTCCTTTATTTTTGAAGGATGATTTTGCCAGATAAAAATTCTTGGTTGACAGTTGTTTGTTTTATCTTTAAGTACTTGAACTCTGTCATCCCACTCCTTCTCGTCTCCAGGATTTCTGATGAGAAATCAATTGCTAATCTTATTAAGGATCCTTACAGAGACGAGTTTCTCTCCTGCTGCTTTCAAGATTCTTTGTTTTTGGCATTCAGCAGTGTGATTGTAACATGCCACAGTGTGAATACCTTTGGTTTTTATCCGACTTGGAGCGTGTTAAGCTTCTCGGATGTGTATGTTAATGTTCCTTACGCAATTATGAAGGTTCAGTCATTATTTCTTCAAATATTCTGTCACTTTGTCTCCTCTTTCTCTGGGAATCCTCTGATGCATATGTTGGTGTCCCAGGGGCTTCTAGGCTCTGTTAATTTTTCTTCATTGTTTTCCCTTTCTCTTAGACTAGATAATTTCAGACATCTCCTCAAGCCATTCATTGTTCCGTCTGCTCAAATCTGCTGTTGAGCCCTTCTTGTAGACTTTTGCGTTTCCGTTATTGTACTTCGCAACTCCAAATTTTTTCTTTGGGTCCATTTTTAAAAATTTTGTATCTTGATTGATATTGTTTATTTGGTGAGACATTGTTCTCATAGTTTTCTTTAAGTCTTTATATATGGTTTCCTTTAGCTTTTTGAGTATATTTAAAATAGTTAATTAAAAGTCTTTGTGTATTAGGGCCAGGGTCTGGGCTTCCTCAGAGACAGTTTCTATTTATTGATTTTTTTTCCTTTGTATTAGTCATTCAAAAAAACTGGGTATTTGCCTATTTCACGATGTTTTGTTGAAAATGACATTTTGAATATTAAAACATGACAACTCTTGAAATCAAACTCTGCCCTCTCCTTTTTGTTATGTTTGTTTGTATAGTGACTTTTTAATAATTAATTCTGTAGAGTCTCTATCTCTTACAGTATGTGGCCACTGAAGTCTTTTTCATTAAATCACTGGTCACCTAGTAGTCACCTAGTGACTGGAGAGATATTTCCTTACGTGCCTGGAATCGAAACCAGGAACAAACACAAAATTTCCCCGTGGTATGTGGGTTCTGTGTACGTATTGGCTCTATTGCTTTTCTTTAGTGTACATTTACTGTCCATTTTGTTGATTTTGCTATCTTCATTATTTTCTTCCTTTTTTTTTATTTGGACTTATATTCTTCTAGTTTCTTTACTGGAGCTTAGTTCACTGACTTTCAATATTTTTCTTCTCTGATATATTAATTTAAAGCCATAAATTTTAGTAGAGTCTTAAATTTGCCACTAAACTGCTTTAGGTGCTTCCACAAATTTTTATATGTTCTATTTTCCTTATCGTTCAGTTCATTTTCTTACCTTCATTGTAATTTATTCCTAGACCCAATTGCTACTGATAAGCATATTTCTTAATTTGCAAACATTTGAGGTTTTATGGGTATTGAGTTCTACTTTTTTCCCATTGTGATCAGAAACAATATTCCCTATGATTTCTCTTCTAAAAAATGATTGCAACTTGTTTTATGGTTCAGTATATAGTCTACTTTGATGAATGTTTCTTGTGTACTTGAGAACAAATTCTGTACTTTTGGGGTATAATGTTATGTTATTCAGGTAAATTTGATTAATAGTGTTTTTTGTATCTCCTAAATCCTTGCTGATGTTTTTCTGATTATACTGTCAATTACTCAATGAAGTGTGTTAACATCTCCAACTTGACTTTCTCCAGTTTGAGTATGACTGCTTCTGGATTTGTCTAATCTTCCTTTAGTCTGGTAAATTCTTGCTTTGTTTATTCTGAAGCTATGTTAGGTACATACATTCTAGGATTGCTAAACTCTCCTGGTACACTGGTCCTGACATCATTATTAACCATTTCTCTTTAACCCTAGTTATATTCCTTGTTTTGAAGCCTAAATTTTTGAATATTAATGAAGTCATACCTAGGGTCTCCAGGGTCCTGAGATCGAGCCCCACAACGGGCTCTGGTCACGGGGGAGCCTGCTTCTCCCTCTCCCTCCAGCTCCCCCTGCTCGCACTCTCTCTCGTTCTCTCTCTCTCTCTCTCTCTCTCTTAAATAAATAAATAAAATCTTAAAAAATAATAATAAAAAATAAAGTCATATCCTTTTATTATTTTTACCATTTGCATGGTATAAGTTTTTCCACACTTTTATTTTAAACTGTTTCCTTACACTTAAAGTGTGTTTTTATAATCAGCATACACGTGTGTCTTGGTTTTATTTGATAGGTTAACAAGCTGTCTCTTCATCATAGTCTTTAGCTCATGAACTTTTAATGTAACTGTTAATACGATGAGGCGTTAAGTATACCATCTTGCTGCTTGTTTTGTTATGTGTCCAAATGTTCTTTGTTGCTTTGTTTCTCCTTTTTGACTAATCAGGTATTATTCCATTTTATATGCTTCATTAGCTTCTGTGTTCATACTTACTATTTTAGTAATTACCCTAAAGATTACAATCTGCATATTTATTCCATCTTTATTCCCTGCCCACCCTTCATGTTATTATTGTCATACATGTCATACTTTTACTTGTATTTTAAACCCCATAATACATGATATTTGCTTTTATTTTAAAAAGTCAATAATCCTTAAACTTTTTAAAAAAATTGTCTTTTGTACTTTCAAACATATTTCCATTTAGGTTGTTTCTCTTCCCTTCTTAGAGCCATGCTTGAATCTGGAATGAAGTCCCTTTAGCCTGAAGAACATCATTCCTTAGTTTTTGTAAGCTGTATCTGCTATTGCTACATTTTTTTTTTTTTTTAGCTTTTACTTGTTTGAAAATATCTTTATCTCTTCTTCATTTTTGAAGTGTATGATCTCTGCATATAGAATTTTGGTTTTTTTTTTTTTCTCTTACCACTTGAATTATGTCATTGCCTTCTCTAATGACTTCCATTGTTAAGATGAGTCCTTAGATTTCACTCTTAGCCTTGCCTTCCTAATGCAACATGTCTTTCTTTGATTTTGTTTAGATTTTCTATTTGCCCTTGCTTTCCCCCAGTTTGAGTTTCCTCGATGTAGTCTCTGTATTCTTTTTTTTTTTTCCCTGTATTCATTCTCAAAGAGATTTACTTAGCTTAACTCTTTGGGTTCATATTTTATCAATATTGAGAAATTCACAGTCTCATTTTCTGAAATTCCAATTACAAGCATGTTAGAATTATTATATATTCTTCCACGCATCTCCCATGCTTGTTTCACTGTTACTACTATGTTGCCGTTATTATGACTATTTTTTCTCTCTATTGTTACGTTCAAGTAATTTCTTTCCCTCTTTGAGTACTCTGTTTTTTTTCCCTGTTGTGTTGGGTCTTATGTATCTCTAGTACATTCTTGCATTTTTTCTAGTAAATTCTTATTTTCAAAATGCTCTATTTTTTATGTTTTGTAGTGCAATTATTTTTTTGAGATCATGTCTTGACTTTTTCCACCTTGACACTTATTTTATCTAATTTTTGCTTTAATTTCTTTAAAATATTTACATTAAGAAATTTTATCTGTTAATTCCAAATTCTGGGCCCTTTCTAAAACTTTCCTAGGTTTTTTTTTTTCCCTTGTCCTTTTGATTATTGATCATACTTTCTGCTTCTGTCTTATAATATTTTATCATTTTCTGGATCTTGTGTTTAAAAGGCCCATAAAGACTGAAGTACATAGTATTTTCACGCAGAGGTGGCGTGCTCTGCCCTCTTTCAGGAGGATATAGTGTTAAGTGGATAAGCATTTTTGACTCAATCCAGTCAGCAGTTAAGCTGAATTAGAGTTGTATTACTGCTGTGGTTTCTTTTTATCTCCTGTTTCAAAAGCTATTAAGGGCTACCTGTGCTGTGCATGTATCAGAGGCCACTTTCTCTAGCAGGAAATTGAAGAATTGGAGAAACCTGAGATTCTTTCCTTTGTAGCCCAGACACCAAACTCTTTGCTGCAGCTGCACTGCTACAAACTCAGGAAAAATCCCATACAAGAGAATTGGAAGTAAAAGATCTAGCTCTTCACCTACCGCTCTTATTTCTTTCAGTCATTTACAGTGGCCACGAGGTTGTGAGTGGCTCCTGTAGTTTCTCTTTATTCCAGCCGAGTTCCTCTGCCGGTGGCAGATCTAATCCTCTCCTCACCTGGACCCAGACTAGGCGAACAGTGGCTACAGATGATGGCTAGTCCAGAGAGGATTGAACAGTCGTAGAATTGAGTTCCTTGTGGCCTCTTTGTGTTTATTGCCCTTGGGTACTTTTTATAAATAAATGATTTTTGTTGTGGTGGTGGTATATATATGTAGTTGGTCCTCAACTTAACGATGACTTGACTTAGATTTTTCAACTTTACAATGGTGCAAAAGCAACACACATTCAGTAGAAATAGTACTTTGAATTTTGAAGTTTGGGTTTTTCCCAGGCTAACAATAGTTCAGTAGTTTTGTGATGCTGGGCGGCGGCAAGCCACAGCTCCCAGTCAGTCACCTTGAGGGTACCCAACTGATGCACTTACAACCATTTTGTACTCATGCAGCCATTCTGTTTTTCACTTTCAGTGTCGTATTCAGTAAATTACAGGAGATACTCAACCGTGTGTTAGGATATAGGCTGTGAGTTAGATAACTTTGCCCAACTGTAGGCTAACGCAAGTGTTCTGGGCATGTTTAAGATAGGCGAGGCTAAGTTATGATGTTCAGTAGGTTTGGTATTGTAAATGCACTTTCAACTTATATTTTCAATTTATAATGGGGTTATTGGGTTATAGCCCCATTGTAAGTCAAGGGAGATCTGTGTATTTTTGATTGTTTTGGTCAAAAGCTGTTATGTTTAGACTATGTCCCTCTCATCTGGAAGCAGAATTCTACAAAGATTGCCTTTACAGTACTGAATTTATTACCACATTAATTTTATTCCTGGAAATAAATTGAAAAAGTATTGAAAACCGTAGAATACCTTCATTTTATCGAATTCTGTTGAAATCCAAAGATAGTAGAATGCATACTATCATTTCCTAGAGGCATGTTTTGAGTCTTCATTTTTGTTTTTCAAAGAGAAAATTAAGGCAGGAGTTGATGAACAAAACATTAACTTCTGCTAGTCTTTAAATCACTAAAGTTTTTTTTTTTATTTTTATTTTTTTTTAAAGATTTTATTTATTTATTTGACAGACAGCCAGCGAGAGAGGGAACGCAAGCAGGGGGAGTGGGAGAGGAAGAAGCAGGCTCCTAGCGGAGGAGCCCGATGTGGGGCTCGATCCCATAACGCTGGGATCACGCCCTGAGCTGAAGGCAGACGCTTAACCGCTGTGCCACCCAGGTGCCCCCACTAAAGTTTATTTTTATTACTTAGTAATAAAACTTACATTTTACACTATTTTTAGTTTAAGAAGTCACTGGATTTGAGAATTATCTAACTCCAAGATTCCAATCTACATGTTTTCTTTATTTTAGAGGCCATTATCTTTTCCTGCTTTTACTTTCAAAATTTACAACTTATCTAACTTAGCAAAGACATTTTTTCTCCCTTTTGTTCCTCTTAAATTGCTTCTTCATGACACATTCAAATTCATTCTCACATAAAAACAACAGAAAATTGTTTTTGAACAGAATGCCTTAATCCTACCAACAAAATCATGTTTACTTAGTCTTTACAAAATTTTCAAGAAAATTTTGCCCACCTCAATGCAAAACCATTTCCTGCTCAGTCAGCTTTCTTATTGAATAATTGTCTTTTCTGATAAGTATTCAGTCAGATCCTTTTCTGCTAACATAATTCAAATCTGGAATAAAAGAAAAAATCTGTCTCACAATTTAATGGCTCATGAATTTTCCCTTTAACTAAATACATGATCGCTCCATTTCTGTCACTTGATAGACTCCTCTTTACTTTCTGTAAGTTTACATTTGGAGATCTTGGCTCCCTTTCCCCCATCAGTATACTTCAGGCAGGCTCATTACAAAGTAATCAAAAAACCGTAATAATTGTTGCATTGCAAAGGGAGTATTTAGGGGTCTTAAAAATATCCCTCCCCAAGCTTTCTTCACCTTTAATCAAAATAGCTATAATTTGCTTAGCTATGTATATCTTCTTTTAATCTGCACAATAATTCTATGATGTAGGTACTATTATATATTCAGCAGGGATGTGGTGGCATCTGATTCACCAACAGTGTGAATCCCAAGCTTGTCCTCTGAATCACTATATGGTGTTGCCACTTCATACTTGGCCATCGCTTTCCATCTAAGTCCTCTCAATAGGGACTCCTGGGTGGCTCAGTCAGTTAAGTGTCTGCCTTTGGCTCAGGTCATGATCCTAGGGTCCTGGGATCGATTCCTGCATTGGGCTTCTTGCTCAGTGGGGAGCCTGCTTCTCCCTCTGCCTACTCTGCCTGCTGCTCCCCCTCCTTGTGCTCTCTCTCTGACGTAAAATCTTTTAAAAAAATAAATAAATGAAAATAAATAAAATCCACTAAACATATAGAAGGATATAAAGAGATGATTTGTCAATACATAAACCAAAAAAAAAAAAAAGTTATTTCTCTTGATACTGCATTTATATAATAAGGACCACTTAAAATCTCTTTCCAGGTACTTTGCCCTCCCCACTCTGCAGTGGGTGAAAGGGAAGCTACCAAATTTCACATTTTAAAATGGCTTGTTTTTGTTGTTCTTGTTAAAAAGTCCCTTTTCTGGGCACCCTGTTACATATCACTGATTCAAGATTCTATCATCTTCATATTCACGTCAGATAAGGATTGTGAAATAGATGAAACTTAAGCCAGAAGTTATAACTTTATATAGGCAGCTGATTGTTGACAGTGACCTTCAAATTACTAAAAATTAATGGACCTTTCCTGTTTTTTTTTTTAATTTAATGAATCATGATATTTTCTTCATTATTTTAGCAATTACATTTAGTGTAGTTCCATGTCCTCATCTCTATGGGCTTGAGAGCTATTCATAGTCTCAGTGTTTTGGGGTTTGTGTTTGTGTGTTCTTTCTAATAGAGGTGATATTCTATCTCATTCTGTGTGTAATGTCATGGGGAGATTTTTGGCTGACTTAAGTAAAGAGTAATTTATTGGAAGGTTATTGGAAGGGGGCTCGGGCAGCAGACTCAAGATGGACAGGGATACATGGAGTCCTAGAAGGAAAGAGGCAGGAAGCATAGCAGCCAGGACATCTGTCATGACCGCTGCTACAACCAGAATCACTATGGTGAAGAGTCTCCAAATTCTTTCTATCCCCTTGTCACTTGTGAGACTTAGAGTCCTAAGAGAGACCATGGGGTTGTCAGGCCTTAGTCTCATGCCTACCTCCTGGTTAAACCAAGAAATGAGGAGAGGGGAAATCTGACTTCGATAATGAGGACCCAGGCCCATGGAATCTTCCTCATACCAAGACTACACAAACCAGAGAAGTTTTCCCAAAGATAAATGGGGTTACGGGACAAACAGATGTCTACGCAAGCTGCCTAAAAAAGAGAGAAAAACTTTCGATGCTTTGGTACATCTTTTAGAACTTTTGTCCTTGATGGTCTAGTTGCTTGAGCCTATCTGTTTCCATGAGGGCAGGTAATTCAGCTCTATCCTTCCCAAAGCCCTGCGTAAATCTTGGCAGAGGCAGAATGTCTAGGGCTTTAGTGTTCAGCCTTCTGAGATCCTGCCACCGCCCAGAGACCTTGCTAGGGAATTGGGTCAGGCTGATCTCTGCTACTTCCCAATCGTCATTTTTTTTTATTTAGCAATGTTGAAAACATGTGAAAGTATTGTTAACAGTAAAGCTTTACAGACATAAGAATGTTTCTTTGATTCTTATTTTAAGAATTGGTATACACAGGTCAGTTCTATATGAACTGTTGCTTGCTCTGGTATTTAACTTGAGAAATATACAGTCATATAAATGGTGATGATAATTATGATAGGCCAGGAGGAAATTTGTGCCGAAGCCTACAAGGTGACTGATGTCTATGTGGGAAGGAATATTAAGACACATGTAAGAACCACTTAAAGCTTTTTTTTTGTTTGTTTTAATATTTTATTTATTTATTCAACAGAGATAGAGACAGCCAGCGAGAGAGGGAACACAAGCAGGGGGAGTGGGAGAGGAAGAAGCAGGCTCATAGCAGAGGAGCCTGATGTGGGGCTCGATCCCACAACGCTGGGATCACGCCCTGAGCCGAAGGCAGACTCTTTTTTTTTTTTTTTTAAAGATTTTATTTATTTATTTGACAGAGATAGAGACAGCCAGCGAGAGAGGGAACACAAGCAGGGCAAGTGGGAGAGGAAGAAGCAGGCTCATAGCGGAGGAGCCTGACGTGGGGCTCGATCCCATAACGCCGGGATCACGCCCTGAGCCGAAGGCAGATGCTTAACCGCTATGCCACCCAGGCGCCCCCGAAGGCAGACTCTTAACCGCTGTGCCACCCAGGCGCCCCAAAGCTTTTTTAATCATAAAGAATTCACCTAATTATCACACGATTATAGATTCAGATATTAGAGTAAGAGAACAAAAATGATAAAGAAAATATCTCCCTAAGATTTTTACTTCAAAGAGTCAGTTTGAATCAGAGATGATAGAAAACAATGACTTCTTAGAGGAGTTTTTTTGTAGTCAATTTATTTCTCTCATAAGAGGGCTGCGGAAGTTTTCTATGGCATACACTCCATAAACACTCCAGGGAAGTGCTCTTTCTCCAAGTTCATGGTCTGCTTTCCTCCAGAACTTTGTTTTTGAAAAGCTCCTAATAGCATAGTTCCATGTCTGTGATCTCATTGTTTCGATTTATTGAAAGCTTTCTAAATTTTTTTGAGAAACCATTTGTAAGCTTACAAAAAAAAAAAAAAAGTGGGGCTGTACTTTTATGTCTGAAGATTAACAATGGCTAATTCATTAATCAAGAAATAGAGGTCAAGATAACAGCTAGATTCTCCTGGGGCCCCCTCCAAAAATGTGTATATATATGTATATGTATGTGTGTATATATATGTGTCTATATGTGTGTGTGTGTGTGTGTGTGTATTAGCGAAACAGAATTAGACTTTTTGACAGTGTTCTTTGGCCTCTGCTTTTCTTTGACATGAATGAATATAATATTGTGATGAAAAACCTTAAAACCGAGATGAAATTTTTTTTAAAAAATTATAAAATGTTGAAAAGTAATGCACTTGCTATTGTATATCTCACTACTTAAATTTTTTTTTTTAAAGATTTTATTTATTTATTCGACAGAGATAGAGACAGCCAGCGAGAGAGGGAACACAGCAGGGGGAGTGGGAGAGGAAGAAGCAGGCTCACAGCGGAGGAGCCTGATGTGGGGCTCGATCCCATAACACCGGGATCACGCCCTCAGCCGAAGGCAGACGCTTAACCGCTGTGCCAGCCAGGTACCCCTAAATTTTTTTTTAAAACCTGATGATGCATATAATCAGTGGTTACTGGTTTCTGTATGTTTTAAAGGATGTGTAATGCTTTTCATTGGTGAAAACAAAGATGTGGGTTCACATTATTTCTATATCTCAGCAGTTAAATATTTTCAGTTGTCAGTTTACCCATGACTCATGTCTTTCTTGTTGTTAGGAGATATCTATCTATCTAAAGATAAATTATACACACATAGTAGGAGATACATACACACACACACACACACACACACACACACACACAACATATATATATATGTATATTGTATATCCCCCTTAATCAGTTTTTCATATTTATGTAACCTTTTGAGTTTTAGTTCTTTTTCTCCAGCTACCAAGTTTATATTCTCTAGATAGCTT
This sequence comes from Ursus arctos, assembly GCF_023065955.2. Taxonomy (NCBI): domain Eukaryota; kingdom Metazoa; phylum Chordata; class Mammalia; order Carnivora; family Ursidae; genus Ursus; species Ursus arctos. Next base: position 25,678,285 of record NW_026622985.1, on the reverse strand, counting down.
CTATAGTACTTTCACAATATGGTGTTAATTTTTTTTTAAATTAACAAATAATTCTTAGTGGCTTGTTCTATACCAAGCATTATTCTCAGTGGGAAAAGAGACAAGGGAAGGAATATGGCTATTAAAGTAAGTCCTTACTTCTTTCCCCGGAAGAATTTTCATTGCTTCTTGGATGATAAGCATGCCCAGATAACACAAAGTGATGAACTAAAATGAAATTGTTTTCTCTAAGGGGTGTAGGGGTAGGCTTTGGGTAGTTTCCTCATTAGAACCCACCAGGATAGAGCAGTGTCATGATGCTGGTGGTGGTCGATAATCACATGCACGTGTGCTCCGCTGAGCAAGCCCGGATTAACGTTTTCACACAGATAATATAGACTTCAGGTCCTGGGTGATGCACATTGAAATAGCTTGGCAGTTCTCAAATTTTTCGGTCTTTACACTCTTAAAAATTATTAGGGACTTCAAAGAATATTTGTTGATGTGAATTGTATCTCGATGTTTTTCATAGTGGAAATTAAATTTGATTTCTAAAATTTAAAAACCTGTTGATTAATTTACATTAACCATAATAAACTTAGTATGTGTCAACCTAAATGGCATATTTTGGCAAAAGACATACATTTTCCAAAACAAAACAAAAATATGAGAAGAATGCTCTTGTTTACGTGTGTGCAAATCTCTTTAAAGCCAACTTTAGCAGAGATGGTTGAATACTAGTGTCTGTCTCTGCATTCAGTGTGTTGGGCTGTGTGGTGTATCTGCAGTATGAGAAATATAATCCAGCGTCACCTGGATGTGAATTTAGAAAAGAGAGAAACCTGCAGACCCCTGACAGTACTTGGGAGCCTTGAGGGTTTTTAAATCATGCTTTGAGAACCATTAATCTAACTCTACTTCTTTTTCCCACTCAAAGAAACTCGTGGAAATACAAGTAAATGAGGACAGCAGTTTTAAAATAAAAATTTTAATTTTTTTTAAAGCGCATGTTTTGCAGTATTCCGTGACACCTAACTTCTGACACAGATCATATCTGGTCATCTGGTCCGGCCTCATTTTTCATGACACTTACGGTGACCTTGGCTAGTGGGGGTGGGGCTGGGGGGGGGTCCGTTTAAATCCTCTTTGTGGGTGGAGAGCAGCAGGCCTCACTTGCCTGCTGCTATTTGCTTTATTTCTCTAAAGCCAATCACTCCCTACCCCAGAAAGGGCAGAAGATAATTATAGAATTAAGCCTCAATACTGATGAGGCTTAAATCCTTTCTGACTTTTAGCCTGTCTTGTTATTTAAGTTATTGACTCCTCAGGTTCAGAGGCTGCTGGGATCAATTAAATTCCAGATTGAGATCATATATATATTTTTTTAATGTAATCTACAACGGGGACACTTCTTCAAACAGATTTCCCCCTTCGAATCCCTCCCATGAGATGGGTGCCTTTTTCCTTTCTCTGGTTACTAAGTACCCAGACCTCTGTAAGCTGCTCAGGACCACAGGGGCCGCAGAGTAGGACGCTGGCATGGCTTTTCTTGAAGCCAAGATTTCAGGTTCTGAATGTCTGGCTGGCCATAATCCCTCAAACTGACTATATAGGGTTCTGTGTTCACTGAGGAGAGAGGTACTAATATTTTCTAAAAAACAAATTGTGAATTTTATAAATGTGTTTATAGAAACTCATTAAGGAATGTGATTTGACTGTTCCTCTCAGTACCATGTACTTTTAAGCATGACTAACTCGTTTCGTGAAATGGAGGTACATGCCAAATGACCTCCAAGGGCCGAAGGAGCCCTAGGACCAAAGAAGCAGGCCTGCAAGTGCAGCCTGACCAGAAACGGTTTGTTATGGGTACGTACAGACGGAGGCATGTGTTGGCGGCTGCAACATGAGTAGATCTCCCCAACCCCACCTCCCTTGAGACCTGCTTTGATAGCGCTAGAGGCTGGGTGTACATGTTAGGGGACCACCCAAGGGGAGAGGGTTTAAAAAGAGGTCTGTGTCATAGTTGTCCCTCCTCCGGGCCCATCAAGGACGTTAAGCCCCAAGGGTGTATTTCAGAGTGTGGTTAAACAAAAGGAAAGAAAGTGGGCATGGGGGCTGCACTCAAGAAAGTTTTGGGTCACAGAAAAGGCTTTGTGGTGCATTTGCCCAAGATGGCATTAGTCTGGTTCACCAAGATGTGTCTTCATTAATGCTCCACAGTTCCTTCAATTATCTGCTATTTTCTTGAACACTCTCTTGAGTGTGATCTCAAAACTTCCTTCAAATTCCTTTTTTAATTTCATTTTCTTTTTAAGTAGGCCCCATGCCCAATGTGGGGCTTGAACTCACGACCCCTGCGCCAAGAGTCACCTGCTCTACTGACTGAGCAGCCACGCGCCCCAAAACTCCTTTCGCATTCCTATCCTTACCTTCACCCGCTCTGTTGATAGCAAATATTCATATGTGATCTGCCGAAACGGAAGCCCTTCAACAGGAACTATGCTGTATCCGTCTATTTGACCTCTATCATCATGTCTTTTATCTCCAAAAACTCTTCCTTTGACCCTGTTGTCCACTCATGCTGTCTCCACATATCTCCATTTGCTCATTCAGCATGATTTGATGGATCAAGAAAATGTTTCAAGCATTTTGATGGATTCCTAGATAGAGCTGCTTACAAAGTGGTATGTTTATCAGTAGAAATGAAAGTGGCAAGGTACCCAAACTAGGAAGTTGAAGTTACTACTCCCAGGGAGTATGGGAGGAAAGGAAGAAAGAAGAGAACAGGTAGCCTGTCAACCGGCTCTTGCTGGGTATGTTACTGGGTAGTGGATTATAAAATTACTTGGATCTTGACTTTTCTAAGGAAAGACTTCAATTGAGACATTTGATAGAGAGTTAAAGCAGCAAAGGTTTTATTTAGCGAAGCGCAAGTACACTCCAGAGATATGCGTGCGAGCTGATCCTAGGGTGGGTAGCCGCCTGCTGACTTTTGCATTGTTTTTTTTATGGGAGGTCTATTTGGTCTCCTTTCCAGCTTGTCATTGCACCACGCTCTGCATCCACCCTGTTTCCTCCCCTTCAACCTTCTCTGCGAGTTTGTGTCAGCCATCTTCCCATGAACGCCTAAGAGAATCCAATAGGGCCAAAATCGGAATGCAAATGATATTATAATGATATTATAACAGACTAGGTGTTACCAGTGTCTTCCGCTAAACTGCAAACAAGGTTTGTTTTAGGGAGACCTGAGGTCTGTGGGTGGCTGCTGGGTGGTCCCTGGTGATTTCCCATCTGCCATCCTTTTCCTCCTCTTGCTCATGTCTCTTAATTGCCTACTTTAGCAGATGGACAGAACTTGGGACATACTAGGTGGGGACAGGCGAATATATTATTTTGCGAGGGAGGCCATGACAAAATAGTACAGCCTGGATTACTTCAACAATGAATTTATTTTCTCACAGTCCTGAAAGCTAGAAGTAAAAGATCAAGGTGTCAGCAGTTTGAGTGTCTTTTGGGGTCTCTTTCATTGGTTTGCAAATGGCCTTCTTGCTGTGTCTTCACATGGACTTTGCGTGAGCACATTCCTGGTATCTTTTCTTCTCCTTTTTTTTTTTTTTTTTAAGATTTTATTTATTTATTCAACAGAGATAGAGACAGCCAGCGAGAGAGGGAACACAAGCAGGGGGAGTGGGAGAGGAAGAAGCAGGCTCATAGTGGAGGAGCCTGATGTGGGACTCGATGCCATAATGCTGGGATCACGCCCTGAGCCGAAGGCAGACGCTTAACCGCTGTGCCACCCAGGCGCCCCAGTATCTTTTCTTCATCTAAGGACGTTAGTCGTATTTTATGAGGGTTCCACGGAATGGCTTTGATGAGGGAGCCGACGGCTAGGTAAAGAAGCATAAGCTGACACCCTGCACCCTCCCACCCCCACTCCTGGGTGGGACCTGTGTGACATTTTCCCATAATCTCCCAAGTATCTTAATGTTAATACCTTGCTAAGGGGAAAACTACCTTAACTTAACAAGGGCAAGGCCTCTGATTATCTTGTAGGTCCTCTTTAGCATATGAAAGTTCTTTAGAAACCTCCGTTTTCCTTACCTCCCCCAGCCCTGGAGTATATAATCAGCCAATCCTCACAACCTGGGTGCAGCAGCTCTTTCTGCCCGTGGGTCCTTTCCCCGTGCTGTAATAAACCACCTTTTTGCGCCAAAGATGCCTCAAGAATTCCTCTTTGAAGGCCTTATCTCCTAATACAGTTACGTTCTGAGGTACTAGAGTTGGAATTTCAACATATGAATTTGGGGAGGACACAGTTCAGCCCATAACAGGCAGGTTAGTGTATTCCAGGCTGAAGGGAAAACAAGTAAAAGCACAAGGACAGAAAGCGGAGAAAAATCAATAAGGAGTGGGTTTTTTCTGTTTATATATGAAATTTTTTTTCAATTTTTTTGTAAATTGAAATTTTAGTAAATACTTTCTGATAATAATGTATGTGAATGTGAATGAACTGGAAGAGTTGTCTCTATTAATATTCTAAATTATTTAAAATTGGTTATGTATTTTATTATAGTAAATTCATATTTACAAGATTAAAACAGGATAAAGGTTAAAAATGCTCAAATGTATTTATTGGGCTTTATATAGTAACTTTTCTTATTCTCCCTTGTTTGAGTTTCCATCTCAGTCTCCTTCAGAGAATGTTTATAATGAATGCATGAATGACAGGCAGGCATGAGGCAAGAACACAGTGTATTATACAATATTTAGTTATAATTCAATCTCTTGTCCAAAGTAGAGTCTGTATATTGAATATAATGTATATCATCTTTCATTAAAATGTAACATTAAATATTTTTGTAAAGTTTATAATGTAAAAATTCAAAAAAAATGATGCAAGAAATATTCTTTAATTCATCAGTTACACCGAAGAATTCTGTGAGAATATACATGCAAATTGTCAAATATCTATGTATATATATCTCATATGTTTATGTGTATATGTGTGTAAGTATACATAAACCTTAAAATCATATATAACCTTACATATTTGGTTTCCTGTATGTTGACCACTTTACGTGAATATGAACTTCAGGGTGCATGGGTGGCTCACTGGGTTGAGCATCCAATTCTTGATTTTGGCCTAAGTCATAATCTCAGGGTCGTAGGATCAAGCCCCACATCAGGCTCCATGCATGGCATGGAGTCTACTTGAGATTTTCTCTCTCCCTCTCCCTCTGTCCCTCACTCTACTCACACTCTTTCTGCCTCTGAAATGAATAAATCTTTAAAAAACAGTGAATATGAACTTCAGTAGTTTGAATTCTTAAATGAATAGTGAATATATTTATTTTAAAAAGTTTGTTATAAAATGTGTGTTCTCCTTAAGAAACCAAAGGATTGGACGTAGCATAAACCACCATCTCTTCGTCATGTTCCTTCAACTTAAGAAATACTTTATAAAAACATGGAAGAGAAACTTACTGATTAATGATATTTTGTAGGTAATTTTTGCTGATTATAATACAAATATCCTTCAGTACCTATTTAAGCCTCTCTCAAAGTCTTCTGAATGGCTCTTAGATTCAAGCATCTTTTAGTCTTCATGACTAGCCAGGGACAATTTAGAAATATTAATTTGAAAGTAAATCAGACTTACCTTATATTTGTGAAGTCAGCATTGTAAAAATTTTTGTAGAGCTCTAATATTAGTAGAGCTACTATAAAAGATATATTTGTAAACAAGCTATCAAAAGATTGTAAATCCTGCTTTAGAACTGAACACTTTTTTTTCTTGCTTCCTCTCTTTGTTCGAAGTCCTAATGACTGTACTCAAGTACTCACCTTCTTAAACAGTAAGACTCATTATAGGCCATATTATACTAGATTTAACACATTTAAACGCATGTCAGATCCTTCAGTGAGTCATGAGCAAAGTTGGTAAAAGAATATGAAAATGCATATTGGATGATGAAATAAGACATTCCATTTTCTTCCTACGGCGCCCCCATTCCCCACCCCCACCCCTGAATCTCTTTCTATTGTTTCCACTTTAGTGCCTTTACTTAGTAAGGAATTAAAGATGGCGAAGCAGGACGTGGTGTCTATGATTCAGGGCATGACTGGTGCCATTCTTTCAGTTTAACAAAAAAGTTGAATTGTTATTTTAGGATTTTTGATTTCTTGGGTAATAAGATTAAACAACATTATTCCTTTGGAAATGAATTCAGAGGAAGATTAAGTCAAATCTAGAAAATTACTGTTTCAGCCTAGTACTTAGGGGATTAAAAAAAAAAAAAAAACACCCAAAACTTACTTATTTGAGCAGCTTCCTGCTGTGAACATATCTCATTTCCTACTCCTACATCCTTTCTACTACAATTTCACTATATATAGGGAGCCATGGTAACTGTGGGTTTTGCTGCCCAGCCTGGTCTTTTTTCCTTTTATCTGATCACAAAATCTCTTTGCAAATAGTGGATAACCATTTCCTCTCGTATGAGTATGGCAGATATAGGGGTATTCGCATAACTGAAGCCTGGACAATTAGATTGCCTGACTCTAGTTGCCATCATTACTAGTTCAGGGATTGGTAAATAATATAGATCAGAACAGACATAAATTCATGGAAGAGTAAGCTAAAATGGACTATTAAAATATATTTTTAAATGTGACTATGTGCTGAGGACTATCTGTGTCATTGCGTTTTTAAATGGTTTAAAATACTTTTTAAATCTCCCTTTGTAACCTGGTAATAAACAGCCATGCTTCACGAGTGAAATCGTTTCATGAACCGGACATTGGTTGACAAAAGACAAAAGGATGGAAGTAACTATCATCCTTGGGGGAGGGGAGGAAGCATTAGAAATGGAGACATTCAAAGGAATAGATATCTTTTTAGCAAATTTTATAAGTTTTAAATGTGTCATTAGGGTTTTATAGAACGTATTTCAGGCAAAGAAGTTAAGGAGAGCAACAAATGTGAAGTGACTATGGATCAAAAGGATAGATAATGGAGCTCCCAACAGTAGAGCAACCAGCAAGTTCAGAGCACACTGGGCTGTGGTCTATTATGATAGTGCAAATGGAAAGATTCTCCATCTTTACAGTGAGTGAGATGACAAGCACTCACACAATAAGACGTGGGCATCTGAGGGCAAAGAGGGTGTTTAAAAATTTTATATGTACCAAGTTATTATTAGTGACTAGAGCTTTTCGTCAACTGAGTTTTTCACTATAACTCATATGCCAAAAATGTAGGATAATGTAATAGATTACAGATAGTAACTATAAAATTGAGATATTAGAAGACCTTAATATGACAGTTGGGCTGTGATGGTTTATTTTATCGAGAGTGAAATTAGCCTCAGATGTTTTACTGAAATGAGAGTGTACCAGGCACTGATGCTCAAAGCATAACTCATAATGATTAATAATTTTGCTTTGTAATCATGGGTCTGAGGAGTGTTGGAGCAGTTTCTAACAGCTTGATAGTATTATTTATTGATAACAGTGAGATGGGTTACTTGCAACTGGTCTCAGTGAGACATCTTGAAAGCGCTGTCATTGAGGCTTGTCATTTAATAGTCATGCCTATAGGACTGGCAGGATATAAGAAACCCTGGTTGAGGCTTCATATGGGCTTCCCGATCCTGACTTATTCTCTACGCACACCAGTGATTCCTGATCTAAGAGAGAACGTGCACCCCAAGTGATCTTTACAAAGGAAGGTGACCGGATCTAACACTTCTAGATTGGGGCTTGGCCTCTCTAGATTTGTTGTGATGAGATAGCCGTTGGCTATGATACGTATCCTTATTTTAATGATTCCACCATGTTCTGTCCTTTTCTTATAATAAGCCATAGATTTGTAAGCATTGTCACTTGAAGTCTTCTTTAGCAATTGAGTACAGACTCATTAGCAGTTAGTTTCAAAAGCGGGATTCATTGAAAGACCACTGACTCGTTGTTAATGAAAAATATGACTAAACCATTATTTAGAAATAAAAATGACATATCTGTAAAGAGGATTAAAGTGATCCATTGGTGCCGCAGGGTTGCCTAATGAAGGTTTTAGAATCAGTTACTGATAACAAAATTTTCCAGTGTAATCTGGAAATGGTGGAACCTGAACTTGAGCTATCAAAATAAATAAAGAGAAATTACAAATTGATAGCAAATTGGCTAAAAGTTCAGTTCCGTGATTATTTCTTTTTTTTTTTTTTTAAGATTTTATTTATTCAACAGAGATAGAGACAACCAGCGAGAGAGGGAACACAAGCAGGGGGAGTGGGAGAGGAAGAAGCAGGCTCATAGCAGAGGAGCCTGATGTGGGGCTCGATCCCATAACGCCGGGATCACGCCCTGAGCCGAAGGCAGACGCCTAACCGCTGTGCCACCCAGGCGCCCCACCATGATTATTTCTTTCTGCACAATTCAAAGCAGAGGTAAGTTTAGAAAAATCTTTCAGTTGAGCTTTATCTCCAGATGTTAACCTTAAAAATAAAACTGATAGTAATTTTACCGGCAGAAATGGGTTCATCAATGGTGAATCCTATTCCCTGGCTTTGGTTCTTGTGTTTGACCAGGAAAGAATTCAGAGCCAAACTCTTTTTTTTTTTTTTTTTAAGTTTATGTATGTGTGTATGTGTGTGATCTCTACACCCAAAGTAGGGTTCGAATTCAGGACCCCAAGATCAAGAGACACATGCTCTTCCAGCTAAGCCAGCTAGGTGCCCCTTGAGCCAAACTCTTAAGCAAGCAAGGATTTAAAAGCAGCTGAAGCAAAAGTACACCCTCAAGATGGCAGACGAGGCAGGCCCAGAAGTGGCAGTGGCACCGAGGGTCAGGGTTGTCTTTGCTTTTTATGTTTGGATAGGTTATGATTTCTGACTAAGCTCACAGCCAGTCATCTAAGGGACTCCTCCTACCAGTTGGGAGGGGGATTTTTGGCCCTAGATGGTCCTCTTCAGAACTGTCGTGGCAGCCATTTTCTTCCTGGGAGAGATGAAAACCACAATGTAAATGTATTATAGTGAAGCTCTGGTTACTGTAGGGCAGTGGTAGTAGGGAAGTTCGCATGCATATCCCCTGGGTCTATCCTGGCAGTTGGGAACTTGACAACCTCCTTTTTATCAGTGTGAAAGCACTTGTTCCCTGCTTGTATCTAGCTATCAGGAATAGAAGAGAATTGTAAGCAAGCTATGGCAAAACCATAGGTAAATCTGGAGAACAAAGGAGAGGGATGCTTTTATATAGAGCAAAGGGGGCAGTTGAAAGAGACTGTTCAAACTAAAAGTCCATTGGAGTAAATTGGGAGTTCAGAGTTAGTGGCTTCTCATTGGCCGAGCTGTGACTGTCTCTTACTGGCTCTGCTTTTGCCAGGGAAGGAAAAAAAAAAAGTCTTCTTTCCTCTTGATGGGATAGTAGAGTAGTATCAACTTGCAAGGTCCCTCTCTTCCTGTTGGGTTCTGCAATTGACAAGTAGTACTGGGCATGAAAGTTCCCTCGGCTGGCCTGCAGACTCCATTCTAAACAAGATTTCCTTGTATTAATTTTCACACAAGCTAGTGGAACTCCAACGGAAGGATTTTGAGAAACAGTAACGCATGATAAATGGACTAATGTGAAACTAATTATAACTAAAATGTAAAGTAGGGAAAGTTGATATCAGAAGGGAAAAAAGGCATGAACATAAGAAATAAAAGGAGACAATCAAGTCACTTTGTAGACAATTATAAGCCGTTCCCTGATGAACCCTTTAAAATGACTTCTGAGAATTTTAGCACAAAAGGCCCATCTCTGGCTTTAAACACTTCTGAATAAGGGGGAATGTTTGGGTTTACCTGAATCCTCAATTGGTTGCACCCTTTCAAAGTATGGTTGTGATATTGTGATTTACAATAAAAAATATGTATTTGGTCTTTGCCTGGCTCTAACATAGAGCTCCTAAAACTTTTGAAATTTCCTAAATGATGAGAATGATAAAAATATCTTTTGTTATGTTAATCAGGCGACTTTTCAAGTGCATGTAGTTACTTGGTTAATGGGGGCGGATTGCCAGGAAACCAACCAGGAGATTGAGGGTTAGTATATTCAGTTCCATCTACCCACCCATCCACCCCAGAGCAGTGGAGAGAGGTAGGAGTTTGAGTTTAATCACCAGTGGCCAATGATTTAATAAATCATGCCAATGTAGCAAAGCAGCCATAAAACCCCATGAAGACAGGGTTTGGAGAGATTTCAGATTGGTGACCATGTGGAGGTTGGGGAGAGAGCCATACTCCACCCAAGAAGGAATGGAAGCTCCCTGCCTATTCCCACATCTTGCCCTACCCTATGCATCTCCTCCATTTGGCTCTTTCTGAGTTCTATCCTTTTATAATAAACCAGTAATCTAGCAAGTAAAATGTTTCTCTGACTTCTGGGAGCTGCTTTAACAAATTAATCAAACCCACGTTGGGCTTAATTGGAACCTCTGATCTATAGCCGGTAGGTCAGAAGCATACGTGACCACCTGAATTTGTGACTGAAGATGGGGGTGAGGGGGACAGTCTTGTAGGACTGAGCACTTAACCTGTGGGATCGCCACGGAGATGGTACCAGAATTAAGTTGAATTATAGAACAGCTTATGTCAGAGAATTGCTTAGTGGTATGGGGGAAAACCGCAACATATTGGAAATTAGTAATCAGAATTATAATGGGTCCCAGAGAAGTCTCCTAAGTCACTAGCATGGATTTGGAGATGGACCCATCATATATAGAGAAAAGCAATAGTCCTGCTTCTCCCTTGTCTTATAGACAAACACTCTGTGTTTTTCTTAAAATGCTAGACCGTGGTAATTTTTTTTTTTTTTTTTTTACCTATGCTCTCATTTATTCTCATAATAGTCCTTTAAGGAAGTTCTTATTATGCCTTTTTCTACAAGAGAAAAGCAAAGTTCAGAGAGTTTAACTTACTTCAGATCAGGAAAGATGAAAATCAAAAAAGGTTGTAACCTCTTGTAAATTGTAGGGCTATATAAAGTGATACATTTAAGAAGTTTGAAAAAACTTACTGTTGAAAGAATAATTCTGGAAAACAGGCAAAAAAAAGGTTGAAAGAAATGAAACTCAAGATTGTCTTTTGGTTTTATGTAAGAATATATATTATAAAGTTTTTTAGACTCTTAGCCACAATGATTACCAAGTTCTTGGCTCTCTCTCTTTTTGGTCTTTTTACTACAATATCTGGTCCTTTTGTATATAGCTCTTCACATACAGAAAATGTTCCAGCCTAATTCTAGTTGCCTGTGCCTTCACACAGTTGGTTTTGCTTTGTGTCATTTCTGTCTGCTTCTTTAATTGAAAGATACTCAACTCTAATTTCACTCATATCTTTCTAATTTTCTCTCTTCTGAATACCCACTATGCTGTGAAAGCTCTGTATCTGCATAAAGTTCTTATCTACCCAGTGGTAAGAACCATTGCTTTTAGGAAACAAAGTGATTATATTACAAGGCCTTCTTCTCTGGAACCACAGTAGACTAGGTGAACTTCTGGTATACAACATTGAAAAATGCTGGATAAAGTATTAAAAGAATCATTTTCAAGGCATGACTGAGTAGGAGGAAGCATAAAGAATATAATAGGAAGCGAACAATGAGAAGAAAGGGCTAAACCAGAGAGAAGGAGGTAAAGAATACAGCGTACACCTTGAGAGAATGTGCTCATTCTTAAAGGCCTAGACATTGGATTTTAATGGAGTGGTTCCTCAAGCAACCGAAGGCCTGTGCCGACGTTAGACCCACAACAATAAAGCTTAAAAAAAAAAAAAAAAAAGCCTTAGTAAAATCCACAAGAGAGACAAGAGTTTGAAGAATGACCCAACAAGTTAGAGGGACTTGGGAATATTTTGGGCTTTTCACGGATGCAGTTTCAGGAAATCATACAGCCACGGCTTTTCAAGTTTGTGGTGATCCACCATAAGTGAAATTCCTATTAACGCTGAATCAGTCTATACTTTGTATTATCCACAGTGTTCTAAGTTTTCAGTCAGTAATCAGTAGACACATAAGGGAACGGGGAAACAGCTAATAAAAATCAAATCCAAGATGGCACCGTTGTTTGACTTAGCAGACAAATACTTGAAAAGCACTATCAGAATTTATTAAAAGAATGAAAGCAAAATATGTTGAAATTATTAGTGAAAAACATGGTCTTGATAAATTAGGAAATTTCAACAGAGAAATGGGAACTATAAAATAAATCAAATGGAAATTATAAAAATAAAGAGTTGAATTGTTGTTCTTAGCAATAACAGGTCCACTGTCTGTTGGTAGGAAAATCATGATTAACTCAGTAAGTAAGTAGGTCTTACATGGACACCCATGCTCACCACCACCTGAGGGCATAGAGTCATGTCCCCTCACAGCTTGTTACTGAAAAAAACCTTGACCAAACAATGGCCTGAACATACACATGAGGATTACGGACCATTCTTCTTCTTCTTTTTTTTTTTTTCTTTTTTTGTAAAGATTTTATTTATTTATTTGACAGAGAGACAGCCATCGAGAGAGGGAACACAAGCAGGGGGAGTGGGAGAGGAAGAAGCAGGCTCCCAGCAAAGCAGGGAGCCCGATGCGGGGCTTGATCCCAGGACCCTGGGATCATGCCCTGAGCCGAAGGCAGACGCCCAATGACTGAACCACCCAGGTGCCCCATATGGACCCATTCTTAAACACACAAAAAACAAGAGAACAGTTACTCTGGAACTCCTAAATTAGAGCAATATTCTTTTCTTTTAAATTTTATTGTGGTATGAATACTTAACATGGAATCTACCCTCTTAGAACAATGTTGTTGGTTTGTTTTGCTTTTTTACTTCAGTTTATCTACCTGAGCAAAAAGAATATGAGGACTGACTATACTTCAAAAATGTTTAGTGTTATAACAAAAATCAGAAAAATAATCTAACATAGATTTAGGAAGGCATCATAGAACAGGGAATAGAACACTAGAAAATGATTAGAGGATCTGAATTCTGGTCACAATTCAGCCACTTACTATCATGTGACTGCAAAAGTCTGAGAGACAATGTTCCTTGCCTGTGGAAGTTTAGCAGTGGATTCAATTTCTAAAGTCTCGTCCGATTCTAATACTCAGTGATGTGTACTTAACACCCTGTACCCACTGGTCTTTCATGGTAAGGAAAACATCTCTGCTGTCCTCTCTGGACTCTACTTAAAAATGGAGTTTCAGGGGCCTAGAGGACCATATCAGGAATTTATAACATACATGTAATTGGAGTCACAGAGAAAAGTATTGATTGAGGTCAAAAAACTATTTAAAAAATAGTCTGAAACTCTCCAAATTTGACTTCTAAAAAACCTGACTTGTAGATCGGGGAAGCTCAGCAAACTACAATCAGAATAAATAAGAACTGCAGGTAAGTTTATAATAACTGAGTTACTAAAGAAAAAAAAAGAGAGTGTGACCACAAGGAAAAAAAGACATTAAATACAGGGAAATAACAATATGAGAGATGATTGAATTTCATCAAAAATTGAAATTGAGCATCATTTTATATTGTCAAGAGGCACTTCATTTGTTTTTCTTATTCATTTCTCTGATTTTTGTCCCATAAGTTTGTATATTTTTCTTTATTTTCAGAATTTCTTTATATATTAAGGATATTAAACTTTTGTGGTGTAAGTATCAAAATTTATGTGCAGTTTTTCATTTCTCTTTATTTTGCTGATGATGTCTTTTCCATGGTTTTTTTGTTTCGTTTTGTTTTATTTTGGTTGGTTTTTTTTTTTTATTTTATGCTTCTGTATTTTGTATCCCAGTTGGACAAGTTTTTCCAATTCCAAAATTATATAGAAAGTCACCCATGTTTTCTTATGATACATTTATGGTTTCATTACTTACATTTGATTCTCCTACCTATTTATCCTGGCCTATCATATGAATTATGTATCAAATTTTACCTTTTTTTAATCATAAAGCTATCTTATTATTATGGTACCACTTATTAAAGACATAGTTCTGTATTTTCTAGAAATAGTAATAAATGTAATTTATTTGTGAAACAGAAATCTAACTCTAGTATATGATTATGTTGGGTAACAATGAGAATTTTCAAAGCCTAGTAGTAAAAAAAAAAAAAATTATCCTCCAAATATTTTATACAATGAACTAATGGACTAAAATTAGTGTTTAAACAACATTGTTTTTGTAGTACTGTCCAGGATGTAAAGTTTAATCAGCTGTAACAGGAAGCATGAGATCTATTGATCAGAAAACAGACCATTTACTCACAGAGCATAGGATCAGCACCACATCCCAATTTCCCATGTACCGGGCCATGATGATCTAATGCCCTTGTACATACAGTGTAGTTTGCATCAGAAGGAAGGAATCCCCAAATTCTGAGGCTTGGCACTTTATAAGAAGGCTGAGAAAGAGAGAGAGAGAGAGAGAGGGAAGGAAGGAAGGAGGGAGGGAAGAAGAGACAGACTTTTATTATTCTATAAAAGACTTTTATTCTGGGTTTATTACCTTTAGAATGTAAGCAAATGACTTTGGGAGATATGTCTTTCAATCTTTCTAGAGCAATGCATTATCTTCAATTTCCAAGACTTGTTTACCACTCAATCTCCTTTCACCCAGGCTGTCAGTACTCAGAAAGCCCAGATTGTGCAGAAACGTGAAAATATTCACAAGAGAATTGTTTTCCTAACAAAGGCTGGTTGCAAGGGAGACTAACATTAGGAATCTAGCTAAAAAGATGCTGGACGCTTGGGTTCTAGGGAATTATCCAGATTCCGATTATTCCAATGGGCATGCAGAGGATGGAATAGATCTTGAGAGGCATATTTTATATTAAACTTGACAGGACTTTGTGGCTGAATAGATATTAAGGAGAATGAGAAATAATGAGTTAAAATTAGTATGTACTTTCAAGGATGGATGATCAGGGAAAATTAAAGGGAAAGTTTCTTTCAATAGTGGGAAATAGGAATACATTTGAATATATAGTGTTTGAAATATTGGGAACAGAATTGGAGTGGCAGATGAGAATTCGCTCTATTAAGCACTGTTAGAAATAAGAAATTTCTGAGGCAGAAGTGTCTGGTGTATGTAGGTGGAGAAAAGGATCTAGAAAGTGGCAAAGACTTTGCAATGAAATAGAAGGAATAAAATAGTATTTATCAAGACAGTCCAGGGTCATGCATTCCAATGGAGATGCTTTCCAGAGAAGTAGATTTCATATAGCATAGACAGTGCAGAGAAAAATTATAAAGAGAAGCTATCTAATTTAGCATTGAGAGCCATCAATGCCTACGTGACAAAAATTCATTAGAGTGGTTGAGGCGGACACGAGTAATATGGTTAAAAGAGGAGGTGAGTGGAAAAGAAATGAAAATAAATATGTTACTCCGTTATATAGAAGGACCACTATTCGGCTGGCACAAAAAGTAATTTCTCACTGTTCTGACAGCTTTGGCTTTGCTTCTCTTAACCATCCCTTACTCTCAATGACTTGACTTCGTTTTCTTCTGACACCCCCAAACAGTGCATTTAGAGAAATTTCTGCATCGAACCAAAGCACCAGCATTTTCTTTTCACAGATAGACTTTTTCTTGGTTGAGTACTTCTGGGATTATATGTAATCTTTAGATTTTTAAAAAATTATTATCAATTTATTATTAAATCAGCAAAACACAATTATAATGGGTCATACTCCTGGGCATGAAAATAGCTCTAGCAAACAAAAAGTTATGTTTAGAATATATAAGTTTATAATACAATTTTAATTTCAAGTAAATATATATTTTATATACATATCATATATATTTAACTTTTCCTGTGTTTATTGTGTTATTCTCCTCAAAATTCCTTGACTTTGTCTAAAATAATTTCAGGAGAATTTTTAAGTGACCTTTAGACATAAGTAGAGCTGAGGATTGTGTACGAGTATAATTATAAAGAGAATTTCGTATTTGGAAGTAAGGGATTGATAGCCAACCCAAACTAGAAATCTAAATGGTAGCAGTGCCAGGTGAAAGTGTTACACGGCCATCTGGCTGTCCCCTGGGGGGAGAGGAACATTAAAGGCTCTCTTGGCTCCATCTTTGGTTTTATTCTTTAGATGAATACGTACTCTGCCGTGATTCCTGAGAAACCTCAGAGTAAAGATTTCATGTGTCTAAAATATTCAACCAAGGCACAGTTTGAAATTTTATTAAAGTAACTAGTGATACCTTGGTAATTCATTCAGATGCCCAAATAATTGTAACATTTGGCTTTTCTCTGCCAACTAATTAATTCTGTCCAGGGAGTTTTCAGAAGGAAGTTCAAACGGTTCCAAGGTTTCTAGACAGAAGCGTATGTCAATATGATCGTGTAAAGCAGCTAAGTTATTTCCGTACAATTTTGCTCAATTCTTTTATCACTGTAAAATAGAGCAGAGAAGGAACTAGGTTTATTGTGACTTTTTAAAAAAAGGTTTTCTTTATGTTAACTAACTGGAATTTAAATAAAAACTTTAAAAAAAATTAAAAAGGTTTTCTTCCAAACAGTGGCAAGCAATTTGTCTTTTAAATAGTGTTAGAATATTGAGGGTATGTTAAACTTCAAGGAACAAAAATTGAGTATTACTTTAGATGTCCTCCTAGAAAAGATTTACACTGAAGAATTTTGGGAGTAAATCTGAGTTTTTTACTGAACACGTTTAGCAAGTTACTATGTCATGGCTCCACTAAAGTGGAAATATGCCAATTACACATCTGTATCCCTTGATGTCCATCAGACAATCTAAAAGTCTCTCACAGGAGATTGTGAGGAGCCTAGACAGTGGTCTGATGCCCCGTGACTAGCCCTCCTTTCTATTCAGGCACGAAAGCTGTGTCATTCCCTGATTAGCACCTGGTCATGGATTACTAATAGTAAGAGCTTTCACCAGCAAAATGTTATGAGCTAGGCTATATTCTGTGAGTTTTGCATCTATTAATTCATTTACTCCGAAGTCACCTCATGATGTAGTTGCTATGAGGTATGATTCCTGTTTTTACAGAAGAGAAATTGAAGTGACTTGCCAAGAAGAACAAACCATAAGCAGTTTACAGGTTACTAGGAAAAGCTTGAATAAAACCTGTGGGAACAGTTGGAACTTTGGTTCCTGGCTCTTATACATCAGAATTTTCTAGGTGCTTTAAAAAAAAATGGGAATGCTTAGCTTTGTCTCCTCAAACCAGAGTCCATCAGGCTCCACCTGAGTTTTTCCTTTGCCAGCCTGGGAACTCTGTCAGGGCATTCAGCCAGGGCAATCCTACTGAGCAGTTAATTCCCCACCTTCACCCCCGCCTCAGCTTCTCTGTCCGTCATTGACTAATGGCCAGTGTCTTGAAACCCGGTAGTTTCCAGATTGTCTGGTTTTTTGTTATTTAAGGCAATAGAGTAAGTATGGTCCCCATCCCTTCATCTGGATCAGAAGTTTATCTATTAAAAAATAGATATTTTATTGTAATCTCTGTACATACAGAAAAGCACATGTGTCATTAAGTATGCAGTAGTATAATTGTCTATAATCTGTAATCAAAATAGGATAAGACCACCACTCAATATCTAAAACAAAAGGATTGTTGAATATATTGCCCATTTCAGGAAGGAAGTTATACCAATCAGACACAGTGTCTCTGAGCAGAGCAGAGGGCTCATCTTACATAAAGTTTTTGGGAGAAGTGTAGAATTCTGGTATTGACCCTTTGGAGGGGTTAAATGAATTAGCATTATCTGCAGTATTCACCTAGGTGAGGTTTTTTTTTTTTTTTAATTGATTAGTTGTCAGAGGTGTGCTTGTTGCAGAGAATCCTTTTCTGATGAACTCACTTTCAGAAGCAGGAAGCTGCCACTTGTCGTAGAAGCACGTTCACTGAAAGGAGTTTTTGACCAACTGAACAAGTTTAAAGCCAGTTCTGATGACCATATGTAGCCATAGCTATAGAATAATCCATCTTTGCGTGGGAGTACGAGGCTTCTTTTGTCACCGATGACACCTAAATAAAGAGCAAGGAAAAACAAAACAAAAATTTGGAACATTCCTAGTCCCCAGAAGATCCAACTTGGGCTTTCATCCTGGGTCCCTACCCCTTTCTTGAGAAAAGCCATTATCTTGACTTCTAATAGCATAGATTTGGTACTTTATATAAATGGAATTAGTAGATATTTTTTCTTGTTCTAGTTTCTTTTGCTCAGCATTAAATTTTAAGGATTTATCCATGTTTAATATTAATTGAAATATGTATGAGCATGGATACACACTTGTGTTGGGTATACCCTAAGTAACGGGATTGCTGAATCAGAGGGTATGTGTGTGTTTCACTGTAGTACATAGCTAAACGCTTCTCCGTTGTGGCTGAACAAATTGCTGCTCCCATCAGTGCTCTATGAGACTTTCATTTGCTCCTCATCTTTGCTATGCATGCCATTATCTAATACATATGGTCATGCCACATTGTAATTTTAATTTGCTCTTCCCTGATGATTAGTGAGGTTGATGATTAAGCCCCCAGCTCTGTTCATATGTTGGATCTTAGAGCCTTGGAAATTAGGTTTGTACCTTCTGAGCAAGAGATGTGAAAATTATTCTCTAAGAAATCTAGCAGAAAACATTTAGAGATATTGATACTGGTAGTATCCCCCCCAAAAGAATCCAGTCGTATCATTCTACGGTGAAGCTGTATTTGGCAAATTTGTCCATGTGCACAAAGCTTCCAGTCACCAGTCCAAAGTCTGACTCAGTTAGAAGTAGGCAACCAGTGGACACTAAACATCTCAGAGAACTAGCTAACATGTGGTATAGACCCAAACTAACAAACACAAAAGAGAGAAAATAATTGGAAAGAAATGGTAACTTAGTCAAAGAAAAGCATTTTTTTTGTCATAATAATATAAATGGTAAATACTGGTCTGGGCAAAATCATGCTGTCATTCTCCTGGGAGGATGGATGCCCTGGATGGGTATTTGTGGTGGGTGTGTGCCCTGAGTGTATGCAGTGGGTGCAAGTGTGTAGCGGGTGTGGAAGAAGTTATACAAATCATCTAAATTTTCATCTTCCATTGTGAAAAGTGAATACATATGGCTTAAAATTGAAAAAATAAAAACAAGGAGGCTTAATATTTGATTGAATGATAGGGATGATAATATAGAAACAGCAAACAGTTAAAAGTGGCTGCCACTGGGATGGATGATAACCTAGTGCTGGATAGAATCTTTGTAAAATTGTGTAATCCCTAAAACCGTGCACTGATAAATATAAGAAAAATAACCCACATGAAAAATTCCTTCTTTTTAAACTTAATGGTTAAGATAGTAAGTTTTTTTTTTTAAGATTTTATTTATTTATGAAAGAGAGAGAGCCCATGAGCGGGGAGAGGGGCACAGGGGAGAGGGAGAAGCAGGCTCCGCACTGAGAAGGGAGCCCCATGCAGGGCTCCATCCCAGCACCCCGGGATCATGACCTGAGCCGAAGGTAGATGCTTAACTGACTGAGCCACCCAGCGGCCCCAAGGTAGTAAGTTTTATGTGTATTTTTACCACAATAAAAGCAATGGGAAGAAGCTTCCTTGACCATGATTTTGGTGAGTGCCTCAGGAGAAAGAAAAGATAAGCTCCAGGAGATATTGTAAGTGCTCACCCCAGAAAGAGAGTGTGTAAGTAGGAGGTAATAGAGGGAAATTGCATTATTTTAAAATAAAAACAAACTAATCCAACATCCCTATATTAGTATATATAATCTCTGCAATGGAGGATACATTGATTTTATTAAAAAGTAATAATAAAATAATATCATCTCCTAAGTTGGACTCTTCATTCTCTCATCAAATATTTACCCCGTATCTACTATATGCCTGATAATAGAATGATGAAGACACTTTTTCTTTTTTTTTTTTTTTACTTGAAATTGTTTGACCTAGTGGAGGAAGTAGAAAACCCTATAAGGACATTGCAGGGAGTACCACACATAGGGGAGAGCTCAAGGGCAAACGAGCACCCCCAGACCAAGCTGTGAGTGCTTCCCCAAGCACACGTTTGCGCAAGTCCTGAAGGTGGGGTAAAATAAAATTACATAAAATAATAGAAGGTATCTATTTATTTGATGTTTTTGTTTCTTATTTATTTGGCACAGTTAACGATGAGAAAGAGAAAGCCAGAAGTATGAAGCGAAGTCGGTATCTGAAGGTACAGACTCAGTAATAGGACTGAGTTCCTTCTCAGGTCAGCCCCTTAAAGTTGGCTGTACGTTGGACAAATCTAGTGATTTCTAAAAGATACTCTTATCTGGGACCCATAGTCACAGGCTCTGATTGAAAGGGTCTGGCGTGTGGCCTGGGCACACCCCATGACTCAGCAATCCCACTCTTAGGCATATGCCCAAAGGAAATGAAAACATATCCAAAAACATCTGTACATGCATGTTCACGGTAGCATGACTTATGACTTAGCATGGTAGCTAAGATTTGGAAACAACGTCAGTGTCCATCAGTGGATGAAAGAATAAAAAAGTTGTGAGATTCTCTCTCTCTCTCTCATCTATCTATGATAAAGGAATATCATTCAACCATAAGAAAGAAGAAAATCCTACCATTTGTGATAACATGGATGTTCCATGAGGACATTACACTAAGTGAGACAAGACAACTACTGTATTGTATCACTGGTATGTGGGATCTAAAATAGCCATACTCGTAGAAACAGTAGGATTGTGGTTACCAGGGTCCTGGTGGGTGGTGGAGTTAGGGAAACATTGGTCAAAAGGTACAAGCTTGCAGTGAGAGGACGAATCAGTTCTGGAGACTTAATGCACAACACTGTGACTATAATAGTATTATATACCTCAAAGTTGCTAAGAGACTAGATCTTAAATGTTCTCACCGTAAAAAAGGATAATTATGTGACCTGTCGGAGCTGTCAGCTGTGGTAATCACATTGCAGTATGTAAATGTATCAGGTCAACAAGTTGTACACCTTAAACTTAATGTTCTATTTCAATTATAACTTAATTTAAAAAAGATTTTTTTGACATAAATAACTCCACAGGAAATTCAGACATGCAGCCAGTGTTAAGAACCAAAGATGCCAGCTGTTTTCAAAGCTAAATTGCAGTGGGAGACTATCCCATGAAAAATGACTCAGAAAATAGGTTACAGCAGAGCTCCAAGACCCCCACAGGTACACATAACGTGTGTATTATTTTCACATAATACAATGGAAATAGTGCATTTTGTAGTTGCGATACAGGAGTATCAGGGACTAGGAACTACATTTTCTATTAAAACGTTTGGTTTTTAAACTCTTCAGTAGTAGAATCTCAAAATGATCACACCGAATTTTGGCTTAATGTGAACATTTCTGAAATAGCTTCGAGAATCTGGCCATTACCAATCATCGCGTTCATATGGCCGACGTTGGTGTGATGTTGTGGGGTTTGTCTCTGAGTGGCACCCCCCAGTCTCACCCAGCCCAAACAGTTCCCTCCCAACTTGTATGTCCTTCTTACCGGAACATTGGTTCCTTAAAATGTCCATTTATCCTGGGCATGCACTTAGTGTGTGTGTTTCCCTGTAACTAACCATATTTTTCACCATGACTTACTTCATTTCAGTAAAATCTTATTTCTTACTTAAAAGACAAATTTCAAGGGTTTTGTAGAGCAGACGGTCCCTTTTATTATCTGTCAATATTATTTCTTGGTTTTACAATTAAATATTGTGAGAAATTCAAATGCACAGATAAGTGCCTAAAGCAATGTAAACATTGTATCGATACATTGATCTCTAAAATGAAGCAGATACTAATTTTTTTTGTTTTCTTTATATTTCTTTCTTTCCTTTTACTGGAATAAGATAGATGCAGATCAAGTCCCTTTTCCCATCTATTTCCTTCCCTTCACTCGCATGTGTTTTTTATTATAATATGTATTTTTGTACTCTACTGAGTGTAACCATAAAATACATAGATGATTTCACATATAACTTTGCACCTGGTTCCCCACCACTACCAGTGAACATTATGTATGCTTGTTGACGTATGTAGAACTACTTCAGTGATTTTAATTGTCTTTTCATAATCTGCATGGATAAAGTAGTTTTTTTCCTCTCCTCCTGAAGAATAGTTTTTTAATTTTTTTTTTTTTTACAATTATAACCTACTTCTGTGAACATTCACATAAACATTTCTGTCTGTGTCTTTTTTCACCATTCTATTCATTGCTTGGCAATATCGCACCGTGGCTTTAACTTACGTTTCCTGATGAGTACTCTATGTGATTATTGACCATTTAGTACTATATTTTCTGAAGTGATTTTTCATGTCTTTTGCCTTTTTTCCTTTATTGAGTTATTTCTTATTTTCTTATTTATTGGTGGGAGTTTTTTATATATTCTGGATATGAGGCCTTGTCCAATATAAGCTTTTGGGAATATCTTCATTCTCTTACTGTTTCTGGTGGGCAGAATTTTTAAAATATTTATGAAGTCCAGTTTATCAGTCTTCTCTTTTAGAGTTAGGGCTTTCGGTCTCCTATTGGAGACAGATAGATTTTTTTCCCCTAAAGTCATGTAGATATTCTCTATTTTTTTCTTTTAAATGCTTAATGGCTTTACCCTTCACCTGTAAGCTATATGACCCACTGTTTATTTACCTTCTAGTGTGGGGTAAGGTGAAAATTGAGACTGATTTTTTTTTCTTCTTATATCCAGTTGATCCTGTTTTGTTTTTGTTTTTTTTTAAACCATTTTTTCCCCAAGTATTTGCAATAGCAAGATTGGTATAAGTCAGGAGATAACGTGTATATACATCTCTTCTGAACTCTCTTTTTTGTTCCATTGGTCTGTTTCTCCTCAGAGATCCTGCACTGCGTATGAGCCTTGGTCTCAGTATAATTCCTCTAACTTTGTTTTTCTTCAGGATGAAATAATATTTATTACAGGTCTTTGCATTATCATGTCAGGTTCTGTGTGTATCTGTGGTTTCCTCTGCTGAAAAATTTGAATCCTATAAATGTTTATATGTAATTATGTGAAATTAGATATGAATATAATTACATTATTTATATTGTTTATATTAAATTATATAACAGAATATATTATATATATTTACATTTTTAAATTGGTAACTTTTGATGGGTGACACTGAAGTTGTTTCTGTTTATTTGTTTGAATTGTGTTCTGTTTTCCTGGACTAACATTATACTTGGTGATCCTGTGAGCAAGTGTTTGGGAGAATCTACGTGACTTAGTTCCTCAGTTCATGTTTTTCCTTCTTCGGTTGTTAGAGCATAGAGCGCCCTCTTCTAAAATAGGTGGTGCATTTTATTGTATTTTTGTCTTCTGATTTTTTGTGTTGTTTTGTTCAAGAATTTTATCTTTAATCTCCTTTTGTCCCTTCACCATACATTTGCAAGAAATATGGTATCTTGCAAGATACTACTCTCTCTCCCAGAAGTTACGCATTCTGGAGACAGCCACATCAGATCCTGCACAAGGCCTTCCCCTTAGGACCCTACTATCCAAGGCGGTCATCTGCTGTGGCTTGTAAATGATTTCACTAGTTTTTACTACAAGTTGGGTCTTTTCCTTCAGGGGGTGAACCCAGACTGATATCTGCTTACCACTGCTGCTAGAGCCCAGTCGCCTCCCCACTCTCTCCTCTGTATGGATGGATTCTGGTGCCATGTCTGCTGCTCTCCTGATGGTCTTTTGTGTTTATTTTCTCAGTTACACGTAGATAGGTGTGCACAGACCTTTACGACTTCTATTTGTGCCAGGGGTATGAGCTAGGCTGATTTTAGTTGTTATCCTAATCTATACTATCTGTATGAGACTTTTTGTAGTATTTGGAAGGTATGTGGCCATCATTATCTTACAGGATTCTAGAACATATCTTTCATTTTCAAACTATTCCAAAATAAATTGACAAATGGCATATTCATATAGATGTCTTACTTTATAATGTCTTATTTTATACTCCTCCCCACAGGGAGAAGCATGGGCTTACCTATTATTAAAGACTCCTATACAAAATAGCTCATTATGTCATTCTTTGGATTGATGGAATTCAAAACTTAGAATACATAAGGATAAATCCAGGAGCTCTTAAAATTCCATAGCTGCCCTTACTTTCTGGTCTTAAATAGGGCACAGGAATCGACATCTTTAAGAAGCCCCTAATCTAAAACAGGTGGAAGAAGAGTAATACTTCTGATTCTCCCCATATATTATGTTAAGATAATGTAAGCCACTATCTTCTTAGTGATAATCATAATACCTTCTATTCTATGAAATATCTTCAGGCATATGAACCTCTAAATGCTGATTAAAGAGTGAAATATACAAATAATTTTTTAGGCCAAAAATTATTTGTCAAAAAGTTCAGAACTTCTGCCAGCTAAGTGCTCTCTGATCTTATTCCCAGAAATGCTCTATGCTGACAGTCTGTTTTCAAGAGCTGGTTTAAAAGAGATAACATATGATTCAGCAGCTTGTGATCTATGTTCTGAATAATCTGATTTTTAAAAATTAATGATAATGAAGTTAAATGATACCTCCTTTATAATTAGTACCTGAAAAAAAATTACATGGATTTTACATTGCACATATCTTTTACAAAAGTCCACCAAGATGTAATGATTTAAAAGTATCAAAAAACTCATATCCAGGGATTTGAATGCCTTGGCTTAAAGATGCAAGTTCTAGGGGCACCTGGGTGGCTCAGTGGGTTAAGTGTCCAACTCTTGATTTTGGTTTAAGTCATGATCTCGGGGTTGTGAGATTGAGCCCTGCATTGGGCTCCGCACTAGGCGTGGAGCCTGCTTAAGATTCTTTCTCTCCTTCTCCATCTGTCCCTCTGCCAACCACCAACCCCCTCCCCGCCCATGTGCATGCTCTCTCTCTAAAAGAAAAAAAAAAAGTTCTATTATGGTGAGCAAATTTATTGCTTTTCCTCTATCTTTAAAAACGTTGTTGTTTTTAATAAGATCCCATTAAATGAAGCACTCTTTATTATAGAATTTAGTTCTCCCACTCAAGAATGGAGTAATTTGCTTAAAATATATAACTTTTAAAGAGTAATTTAGCATTTCTATATAATGATTTCTCTCACCTAGAAAAATGGCTATGTATTATAGTCCTGTTGTACCTCAAGAGAAATTTAAAGTTAAGAAAGCTTTAAAAACAACTTGCCTATTAATTTTCTTTATCTAATTTTATTTTTATTTTATTTTTTTTAAAGATTTTTTTATTTATTTATGTGACAGAGAGACAGCCAGCGAGAGAGGGAACACAGCAGGGGGAGTGGGAGAGGAAGAAGCAGGCTCCCAGCAGAGGAGCCCGATGTGGGACTCGATCCCGGAACGCCGGGATCACGCCCTGAGCCGAAGGCAGACGCTTTAACGACTGCGCTACCCAGGCGCCCCTCTTTATCTAATTTTAAATACTATGTATGTTCTCTTATTAGGTGACACCAAATATAAGCTAATTCCACATTTTTCTAACTATGACATTCCAAAAATTGTTGTGATATAAATTCTCATGAATCTAGATATTGTGTTTTCACTTTTACAAATATATTTAAAATCCCCACATGTGAAATATTTAAAGAACATTATTTTTTATCCCCACATTTAATGAAACCATTTTATTTAAAGTCTTGACACATAACCTGAACCTTGGTACCTTTATGATGACTACAGCCATTCTTGGGCTCATCCAACAGTTGTTAAGAACCTATTGCCTTTTCTTCTGACTGCCTAAATTGTTTAGATTCATCACTTTTTAAAATCAGCATTTAAAAAAAATAATAAAACATGAAATAAAATCAGCATGTCATGCTATCATTGGAAATTTTATACCAGCCCAGTTACTGATTCACATAACTTTAGGGTAGTTGGGTTTTGTTTTTACTATTTTCCCTGTGGGTGTATATTCGTACCTCCAGTACATACTACTTAATGTCTGGCTTTAGAAAGGATCACTAAAAGGATTTTTAAAATAGTGATATCCATCACTTGGACGTGTGAGGTTATGCCTCTTAGAATGACTAGATCTATGGTAAACCTTCTCTCTCTCACTGTCTTTAATGTAATCTACCAGGTCACCCCTATAAACATCCAAAGTAAATCAGTTACTGTCATTGCAGCCTAAAGTATCATTCCCAAACAGTGCTTTAAATCAAGAGATGGAAAGAATTCTACAGTTAGAAGGTGTATAATGACTGAAATATGAAGTAATTTCTTTCTCAAAGATAATGGAAACAGAGCTCTCCAGTCATGCAATCTACATTGATTATTTATTTACGCCACAATTCATTTCTTCTTCAGAAATATTTGTAATCAGACACAGTTTAGTTAAGCTTCCTTTTTATTATTATGATGTTAGTCACCATACAGTACATCATTAAGCTTCCTGTTTTGTTTTTTTTTTAAGATTTTATTTATTTATTTGATGGAGAGAGGGGCGGAGCACAAGCAGGGGGAGCTGCGGAGTGAGTGGGAGAAGCAGGCTTCCCACTGAGCAGGTTGACCAATGTGGGGCTCGATCCCAGCACCCCAGAATCATGTCCTGAGCTGAAGGTAGACGCTTAACCAAATGAGCCACCTAGGTGCACCTTAAGCTTCCTTAAATTAAAAAAAAAAAAAAAAAAAAAAAAGGAGAGAGAGAAGTTTCAGAGCTTTCCCTAATTTGGAAGTTATTGTTATGCCTTTTGCAAAGAAATCAGAAGGATTTTCCTTAACCAGGTTTTAGATATAGTTTATGCGAGGTCCTCTGGCAATTCCCACCACTGCCCTTCTGGATGTTGGAATGCGGTGCGGAAGAGGGCCTGTTGGTGTCGCCCTACAGAGCGATTGCAGCTCACAAGGGTTCAGAAATTTTCTCCTCTGCTTTTACCTTGATCCATGCCAACATCTCAAAAGCAATACCTTATATTTTAGGTTTTTTCTTGTATTATTGTCATTAAGAAAAATATATCTTGAACATTCAAATGTTTGTGTATTTTTTTAATTCTTATCTGTAATTTTTAAACATTAAGTGGAGAATTTTGGCTGTTTTCATTTTTTTTCCAACTATTTCATTGATCTTTCCCAAAGCAGCATTATGGCCATCTTGACCTTTGCTCATATCAAAATATCAAATTAAATCAGTAAGGATTTCATTAGAAACAAGTAAGTTTTATCAACTATGCTTCAATAAAAGACTTTTAAAAACTTAAAAAGTTTCTATAATTCTCAACTCAGATAATGAAACATGGCTTTGCTTTTCCACGTTTGTAAAGCTATCTAAAAGAATTTAGCATGCAACGCGGTGGATTAATATTGAGTCCTCTAAAAACACAGTTAGAGAATATGAGTACCTGGGTTGAGATGCCATATGGAAGTATTACAGTAAGAGGATCAAGGAAGAAGCATATCTCCGTAAAGGAAAGTTCTTCTTTTCATGTATCGGTTTTCTGATAGTGTCAGTGAGTCATAACCTCGCAAGCCACTCTATATAGAAGATACCACGAAAGGAAATATACTTTATTCTAACCTAATTTCTTG
Organism: Ursus arctos; assembly: GCF_023065955.2. Taxonomy (NCBI): domain Eukaryota; kingdom Metazoa; phylum Chordata; class Mammalia; order Carnivora; family Ursidae; genus Ursus; species Ursus arctos. The sequence goes on along the minus strand of NW_026622985.1, from coordinate 25,650,724 downwards.
GCCATTATTAAGTATAATACAACAGAATGATTTTTTGAATTGCGGATAGCATTTTAGGACTACATGTATTAGCACAGAAAGTATAAACACCTACTGAAAGACACAGTATTGAGCTGTTGAGTGTGTGGGCACAGGATAACTTCAGACTTTAAAGCACATAAAGCTGCCTATTTAATGAATGTTTAAGTTCTTCACAGATTTCAATAGTACAACGGTTGTTTGCGGGGTCATTTTTAAGTGTGTGTGTTTAGTAATATTTTAACTACTAGAATCTATTAATAAATCTACTTATTTTGTAACTGTAATCTGGGAGAGCATGTCCTATTAACATCTCTGCCTTCCTGGGCTGCATGTGCAGTGTACTTTGAGCAATTAAAAAGACTCTTATAAGTTATAATCTCTTTTCTAGGCTTTGGGAGTTTGAATCATAAGAGAGAAAAACCTTCTCTAGAAGTTACAGGATAAATCAAGTGAACTTTTAATATAATAGATGCAAGAGTATATTTTAATAAAACTTGATTAATATTTTTAATAGTGCTGAGAATTTTGATGATGCATCTCAAACCCTCTACCTAATTTGCATAGTTTCATGTCTAAGTTTTGTTAATAGAGGATATACTGTTTTAATTAAAATAAATTTGCCTAGTATTTTTTGAGAACTTAAATGAGAAAGTCACAAAACATCTGGAATATAAAGGTAAATTTAGAAGCTATTTCCTCTAGTCAGATGAGATCTCAGTTTCATCCCTCGAGGTTGGTTCCCTTACGGTGACCTGGCCTGCAAACTGCTATGACTTATCAATAAGATCACCTTTGACAGGAAGATTTATATAGGTGGTTCTCTCATAATTTCCAATTTTGTACCTGGCCCAAGTACCAGAATCCATGTCTGCATGGAATCCATGTCCACTTAAAAACTGAGACCCTTTTAGTAGAATAAAAACATTCCTTTCTGATATGTGCACCAGGATACATTTTTATTCTTTAGCTCAGTTTTTCACCCTTAATTTAAAAAGAAAAACTGGGATACGGCATCTCTCCTACTGCAATGACACTTTAATAGCATCATGGAAATAATTTTTCACCTTTTTGTTTTAAATGATAATACTTTCTCGCTTTTGCTGTTTTAAACTGTCAGCTTCTTGGTGACATATAGGAAGCCTCCTTAAAATAGGATATGGATAAAGGAAAAAGCGTGAGTTCAGGATCTTATAAGTTGAGCCTGTGTTGGTTCTTCAGTGCGAGGATCATAAAATTATAAGGAACCACAAGGATTCAAGGCCTTTTTTGAATGAGTTTCTTCACATGTAAAAATAATGCAGTAGATTGAATAGTCAATAAAATCGTTCACTTAACTGTCCTGGAATAATAAAAATAATGTCTGAGTAAAATTTGGCAGTTAATAAGGCTTTTTTCATATATATTATTTCATTCTACAGCATTCCAGCTCTTGTAAGTCCCATAAATTGCAGAAGATATTTTAATCCTAAAGAGGAATCTTTTCCATAATTAAAAGGTTGTTTGGGAAAGTACGTTAACTTCAGTTTCTTCACCTATGGAATAGGTGGTAATAAATCTCTCACAGTGACGTAAAGAGAACAGATCTCTCCACTGTGTTTTGTATAGGGGATAAAACTCAACTGTAATTAGCTCTTTAACTCTTAGCCATGTAACTAATTGCTACTGCACGTAACTGCATATTTTTCCAGCCACAATTCTCTGTATATATTCATAATGTTTAAGTCTATCAGTCTATGGTTTGAATGAAGTAGCAAGTTTATAATAAAATATGTCAAGCAACAATGGCCAGCATATGACAGTGGGATATTTTTATTTGTGGCAAGTAATCTTCTTGTGAACTGGTGATGCAGCACTGAAATTTCCCTTCAGAGAAGCCACAAAAAAATTGTCGCCCTTGCTACTGTGGGTGTCCTGAGGGACCCTTCAGCTGTCAGCCCTTCTGGGATTGTCTTAGCTGCAGAGCCTCCTTGCTCAAGGCTGCATGGCATACATGTAGTGAATGACGGACGTGGAGGTACACAGGGCCAGGCATCCCCTTTGAACTCAAGATAACTTGGGAGGACCATTCTCTGAATCTCCCCCACTGTGGGGGTCAGCTGAGGCTGCAGCTGCCCACTCCAGCTTCCTGCCCCTCTCTTCTACAGATGTTGATCCCAGACATCCCTACTTACCATCCTGTGTGCTCAGTTCTTTCTCAGAGTCGGCTTCCTGGAGAACTCAACTTGCAAAAAATACTTAAGAGACATAAGATGATGTACAATTTATAAGAGAAAAATTCATTCAGAGAGATAACTCACGTGAGTTATCTTACATAAAACAGTATAATGGTATTTAAATAAGTCTTGAATATTTAAATGGAAGGGCTATAACCCATTTACAACGAGATCTTAAGTTTGTGTGCATATGTGTGCATGCGTGACGTACTGGAAACAAACATGTAGGTCTACAGCAGATGGTGTTAATTTTAAACCAAATATAAATTTCCTCCTCCTTCTTTACTAACCAAAATATAGTTTTATTCAGAGCAATGTTATTTCTTATTCCAGACAAGATGCTCATTGTTCTGGTCTGTCTTTACCATAGAACTTATTTCAGGTCTATGAGATAGAAACAGCATCCCGCTACATGTCCTGGGAAGGTGTGTGTTTGCTTGTTTTCTTTTTCTTTTTTTTCTCTTTAATGATTGGTAAAATGGGATTGGCACTTCGCTTTCTAGAGTTCATTCTGCCTTGAGCGCAGATGTGCTGTCTGGAGCTGAGGCATCCATCCTTTGGCTATGAGGAGAAAGAAAAGAGGACAGGGGACCAGAGACGCTGGCTCTCGTATGAGCCAGCCTCAGCAGCTGTCTCTTCCCAGACTGCCTGATACACACGGAACGAGGAGGCCTTAAATTAACTTAGTCACAGGACTGACTTTCTTGAGTCTTTCAAGAAGATAGGAAAATGATGCTTTGTCATGAAATCTAAGCAAAATTAATAAATCCCTTTAGCTCTACTTTAATGTAGTAAGAACATACCAGAGCATCAGATTTTACATAAAGGATAAAGAAGGGGAGAGAAAAATCAGTCCTTCAGATTTTGGTGGATTATTGCGAGTAAAAAGGAAGAATGGGAAAGAACGAGGTTGTCATATGCCAAGAGTTGTCATGCATCATCCTCTACCTCGTGCTCACCTCTGGTTGGGTGCTGTACAGGTGTCTACGTTTATCTGATGGAGCACAGCACCAGAAAGCTGTAGGTCTCTAGGAAATATCTGCCCTTCAGTTCAGCCATGGCAAAATGCCCTGGCAGTAGGGACATGAAAATGGCAGAGGAAAGTAGGTAACTAGATAGGCCTGGGGCTGTGGTCTTGGTTCTTTAAAGCTTGTTTGGCATATTGGGAAGAATGGAATTACATGTCTGGCCTAGGATTCCTTTCCATCCTTTAGGAGGGCAGGCAAGGATGCTTTGGGGAAAGAAAGCAGACACCTGGTTTAATCTTCTGTAAATATACTAATAATTCACTTCCTAGAAAATAAGCCAACATTTATCAGGAGTAGAATTTTACCTATTGAATTCTTTAAGCCGGATGTCCCTGCTTTAGGACCGCAAACAAGTGTAGAATTTGTGGATTTGTGAAATAGGACTCCAAGCAATGTCCTGTGAGCTGTGCCACTCTGGATAGAAGATGGAGAGATTCTCTATTGTATGTGGTAGCCCTGTGCATCTTATTAAAGAGTTCATATATTATTCTGCATCACAGAGCATGCCTGATGTATCCAGACCTCTCCCTTCTTCATCTGGTCTTGATTATTTGTATTCTTGACATTATTCGTAAAGTTTGACACTGGGTAAGATATCTTGCTTTTATGTCAGTTAGATTTGGCAATCTGATATTTGTGTTAGCTCATATATATAGGACCCTAAATTCCTCTTGTGCTCTACAAAGACTACTCAGAGGTGCTAAGAATGCCAGGAGACTAACAAAGCACTTATATTGGGGGAAAAAATTCTGCAGTATTCAGGGAAAATATGTTTGGTCCAATTTCGTGAGCTCAGTGTGATCCAGTAATTTCAGTAGAATAGAAGTTCTGTCAGAATGGGGATTTTTAAAGTTTTTCTCACCCTATTTCTAATATGTTTACCAAACACATAGTAGCTTCTCATATGTTGTATAAATGTACAAATAAGTAAATAAACATGTTTAATAACTTAAGTCATCTTTCTGGGTAACTCACCCTCTTCTTGGATTTCTCAGCAATGTGCTCCGTGCTTTAGCTTTCTTGGGCTCCTCTCTAGTTGGTGTCAGTGTATATACGGTAGGAGCTTATGTAACCATGTGACAAAGGGGAGGTGAAGGAGGTCATTGAATTAATGTCAGAGTCTTCTGAATCTCCTGAGGTCTTTCCTGCAGTTCAAGTAAGAGATCTCAAATGTCAATGTGTTGGCATCCTGTGTTAGAAGCTATAGTCCTGGGGCTCCTGGGTGGCTCAGTCGTTAAGCGTCTGCCTTTGGCTCAGGGGGTGATCCCGGTATTCTGGGATCGAGCCCCACATCATGCTCCTCCGTTGGGAGCCTGCTTCTTCCTCTCCCACTCCTCCTGCCTGTGTTCCCTCTCTCACTGGCTGTCTCTCTCTCTCAAATAAATAAAATATTAAAAAAAAAAAAAGAAGCTATAGTCCTACCTGTTTGCCTCCTTCTATAATGTCTTTGAATAAACCATCTTTGTTCAGAATCCAGGAAAGCCTGTACTCTTCCACTGACCCTCACAGAATTGCCCTCTTTCCTCATGTGGACATGATGGAACTTCTAGTTTCCTTGTACACATCACAAAAGACCAAGAGTGTTGCCTCACAATAATTATATTAGCCTTTTTTAAACTTTCTTTTTACCGTTTCTCCCATGCTATATTACACATGGCATTGTTACTAAAGCTGGAACTAACTATCTGGGGGTTGAGTTGGTCTCCAGACCCTTGACTTTCTTCCCAAAGAAACACTGTTAACTAGATGTGTCTAGGTTTTCTTCCAGTAAATTTGATCTTAACTTGGAAATCCAGCCTTTAATTCCTTGTTTTTTCTAAATACCCCTCTTCCTCTGAGAGCCCCTTAATAAGAGAGGAGATGTTAAATTTTAGCTTTTTATTTACTTTGTGCCTTGTCTTGCTAGTATCCTAGAAAATAGACCTCCTGGATTAGCCACCATGTGAGTAAGGGTAATCTTTCAGCAATATTGAATAAAACCCGTAATCTGAATCCTCTGTGCTTGAAAATAAAATTTAGAATTTAAGGGAGGGATGAAACTTGTTTCTCTGTATTTTTGGCATTGATAGCCATTACCAAATTAGAGATCTCAAGAATCTGCTGCAGGACTTCAACCTGACCAATGACCTCTTTATTCTAGGCTACATGTATCTGTTCCTTTCTGGATAATAAACTCTGATTAGAGCTTGCATTTGGAAGGCTGCAAGAGAAAGTTTTAAGGGCAAAACAAAGTTATTTTTTTAATATTTTGCAAACCATTATCTCTGTTACCCAGAATCACAGAGATCTCCCACCAATTGTAATTTCTTCATCCTCTACTCCACAATTCTGCTACCATTTACACATCAGTAGAAAATGGTGGTTGACTCACATGATAGATTGGAGCTCCAGAAGCTTCAAAGACACAAAAAAAGCTGGTCACAACCTAAGAAAAGAGAAGTGGTGGGTGAAGACATGGAGAAATGTTGTCTGAGGGATATGAGGTCAACGAGTATGTATGTTCCTCTCTAGTTAAGGAAATAGCCATGCAGGTAGGAGGCCCAAGATTAAGAAAATGGATTCCCTATCTAGACAAGGGGACTATTTAACTGTGCTTAACGGAACAGGTCTCTTCCTTCATCTTCAGTCATTGCCAGATACTTGAGCCTTCCCCACAGAGAGCAACCGAAAGGCAAAGAGAGCAAGTTGTGAAGATTGTTCAGTGATCAGAATTGATGAGAAATCCCAGATGCAATCTAATGTTTTGAAGAGAGAGGGAATCAGGTTAGTTAGTAGAAATAGAATATAGGAAGGCAATGGATTCAGGAGAATGGGAACAGATCGGTCAGCAAGACCCTTGGGGAGAAATGGAGAAAAGGAGAGGAAAACTATAGAGTGTTTATATTCCTGTGCCTACACTATGAGGAAAGGGAAGAACCTAGTAAGAGTTTGAGCAAGTAGTTAAGAGCTTTTGGCACGTAGCTTGAGAAAGAAAGAAAACATGTAGAAAGGAGTTAACACTGTAGTTATAGACAGTCATTCAGGGGCTGGTTAGCCCCATCCTAGAACATGCCTAAAGAAAATTTGGGAAGGTTTGTGCTGTAGAGAAAGCAAAGTCTGGAAGTGACACATCTGAGTGTTATCAGTCCTCCCACTGAGAAGGGTGTTTGCAAGAGACAGACTACACAATCATAGAGGAAACCTTTGCTGGCTGCCTAATGGTATGTAGAGGAAACCAAGGATCAGCACAATTTAGGAAAATTCACAGCATGAAATAGAGGACCTAATATAGACAATCAGAACAAATGACACGGAAGAGAACAGATAATTTAGGGAACAAAGAAAAAAAATTGTGATGAATGTCCTCAGAGGGATTATAGAGGATGCTGCTTCTGAAAATAAGATAAGGCTTCTAAAAAAAGGAACAGCCAGAGAAAAACAAAAAGTTCGGGAGATATTAAATATAGATTGAAAAGTTAAAAGAAAAAAAATCAATGAAAAGCTCAAATATTTTAAATGACTAAAGACAAAATAAATAATCTGAAAGAGTGAAAAAATTGCCCCAGACCTTCCTAAAAAGAATAAACACCTTTCTATACTTTCCTAAAAGGAGATACAGATGGAAATAGATTAAAAGGTAGGAGAAAGAAAGATCAAAGAAATAAGAAACTTTCCTTCTCTTGAAAAGCATACTTTTTCATACTGAAAGGAGCTCTGTGGATTGAGCAACATAACTGAGAAAAGACTAGCACTTAAACAGAGCCTGGAAAAGTGCCACAGCTCCCAAGAGAAAATCATCTATAACTTTTCTTTTTTAAAGGGATTTTAAAAATAGGTGGATTTCAGGCATCTCATCTCCAATAAGGGGTACAAGAAGAATATGAAGTGTATTTTCTAAGTCCTAAAATCATGGAAAAAAGAACCTAGAATTTATTATCCAGGCCCATTATTATTAAAATACGAGGGAAAATACGTTTATTTTTTAGATGTCAAGGATGATCTTATACCATGTCGAGGGCCTTCTCTGAAAGATTTGTTCAAGTAGGTACTACTTTGTGTCAAAAAGTAAGTTCAAGGGGTGCCTGGGTGGCACAGTGGTTGAGCTTCTGCCTTCGGCTCAGGGCGTGATCCCTGCTTTATGGGATCGAGCCCCACATCAGGCTCCTCTGCTATGAGCCTGCTTCTTCCTCTCCCACTCCCCCTGCTTGTGTTCCCTCTCTTGCTGGCTGTCTCTATCTCTGTCAAATAAATAAATAAAATCTTAAAAAAAAAAAAGGTAAGTTCAAGTCTTGATAGTTAAGCAGTGGTTAGAGAAGAGATAGTGGTTATTAAAGGGAATCACAATTATATTAAAGAGTTGTAACTTGAGGAGAACATACATTTTTGAAACAAAAGGACATAAAATTTTGAAACCAAAGAGTCAATGCTAACTTGGAAGCATGATCTCTTTCATCAGTGATGATCAGCAGGTTAGGTTGCTCTGGACATGAAAGATCAATGGTATTCCAGGTCTCTAGGTAAGGGACACGGTATGTACAACGTATAGATACAGAAAAGACAGTGTGTCTTTGGGCAATTGCAAATGGATCAGTCACACCCGAGTCATTGTTGGAGAGTAGATGGTGATTAGAATGGAAATATTGATAGGAATCATAGTAATTTTGACATTGAAATTAAAGTGAACAAATACAAAGGTGGTCATTTCTATTTTTAACATCTTTTTTTAATCAAAGAAAGCCAAAGCAAAACCAAAATAAAAAACAATCTCATAGTTTTACCAAGTATTCTCCTTATTATTGTTATGGCTTGACTCAGGATTTTGCAGGGCAGAAGAGAGGACCATTACAACTAAAGCAGTCAGTACTCTCCTTCTGTAGTCCATATTTTTGTTCTCAAATGTAATTCTTTGTTTTATTTCTGTGGTGGTCTAGCGATAGTCCGTAAGTAACATTAGAGTGAGGTAGATAGTGAAACTTTGTTTACATTTAAATCAATATTCAAATAATACTATAGCTTATTGTGGATATCCTAATAATCAATAATACATGTTGTCTTTAAATATTAATTAAAATATAAAGCAGCAGATGTACAGATAGAACAGAGAGTTTTAGTAGTGCACTTCAGCAGACGTGTGATACCCGAAATTTGGTCTTACCCGTATGAAGAATACGTATGAGCGCTGATAAATAGTGACATATTACCTGGAGAAGCTTTGTGTTTCCATGTACTTTATGCCAATAGAAAGCCATCAGTGTAATCTTCCAAAGATGCCTTCAAAATTGTGTGCATGTTAGTCATTACCCAACAGTGATGAGTTTCATTAAATTACATTGGTAGCAGCAATCTCTCTTTGGCTGGTTGTGTGTCTACCAAAATTGCCACTACGAGTGACACTATAAAGAACACTACAAAAAATTGTTGTTTGCAAGTTTTTATATCTACAGTGGATAAAAACAAATTTTTTGAATGAAGTTTCTTGCCAAGTTTCTGTTTTTATTTAAAAAACTGAAGGGCAAGAGGGAGGGGAGGACGGAGGAAAGGTTGAAAGGAAGAGAAACACAAAAATGTTTTTCTCTTTGATTTATTTTATTAAAGCCAAACATCTCTTCAAATTAGAGATTTTCCTCATCTTCAGGTGGCATAAAGCCAAAATAGTTAAGGTAGACAATTATTTTTCTTAAAGGATAAACAATTTCTTTTTCTTTCGTTGAGCTTACTTTTTGCGTGAGCTTAATTACTCTAGGAAGCAGATAGCAATTTGGGACTTGGGGGGGGATGCAGGAAAAGGATAAAGAGGCAAAGGAGCAGAGGCAGGTGTGAAGGGCTTTCAGATAAAGGTGTCCCTGAGGCCTGACACTGGACATCCCTGAAAGGAGAAAGGAAAGGGAGGATTGAGCTGAAGGAAGAGCTACAGCCTTCAGCGCACTTGAGAAAGTCATGGGCAGCGGGTGGAGAGTCCTGAGTACAGGTTGCCCATTAGAGGAGGGCTGGCCACAGGTAGAAATGCATCAGCTCTAGTACTGCTGCTGGGCTCGGTCAGTGGCCAGCAGCTGTCCAGTGGAAGGCGACCTTGGCAGCTTGAGCCGTTGAATGTGAACTTGTGGCCAAGGGAGACTGTCAGCCCGCTAAGCTCCTTGCAGCAGGTTCTCTTGAAAGTTCTGAATGCTACACCTCCCTGGTCACACATCTTTATCTCAATTCTGTATTTTTTTCCCCCTTGCTCTTATTTTGTGTTTGCATCAGTCAATAAGAAATGCTGGTCTTTGTATGTATTTGGCTGAATATTTACATCCTCCCTCTTTTGGTCCGTTGCTGGTTTATTTTATGATCTATCACCCAGCCAAAAAGAAGACTTCAATGGAAGCGATGCTTTAAGATTTCTCCCTTATTCCATACTTTAAGGTCATCAGAAGAAAACGATTAACACTTTTCAAACCCTGCTTCCTATACCCAATCAGAAATGCTTGTTCCTAACATGTCAATTAATTGCCACACACCTGTGGGAACCAAATGGGGACGGTAGTTGCGTGCCCTTGGCCCACATAATTACAGAGAAGCTATTTAACACCTCAACCATAAAGTCAAAATAATTATTTTACCTGTATTATGTCCAAATTCTCTAACTTAGTGACCACATGATAGTGTTTGATAGAAAATTGTCATGAGCTATATAGCTGACAAAGTAAACTTGATGAAGAACCGTAAAAGAATGTCTATTTGGTGGAATAGTTGCAGATTGTTACAGAGGCTTCAATTTTATGTAAAAGAAAGAATGCATTATAAAAGGATTTATTATATGAGATTTCTCTACCAAGGGCAATGATAAAACTTGACAGACCTTGGCAGGGAAGCCTATGAAAGTTAAAATACCTATTTAAATTACTTGGGGTGATTTGATTTTTAACCATGGAGAAAGAATCAAGAACTCTTTCTTGGCTGTATAAGAGCTTAGCTCTGAGACTTGAGAAAAAGTGCATGAACATGCTGAAAGAATAAAAAAATTGCATGTTTCTGGAGTATTTTAATTGTTAGACATAATGGTAGATGAGAATTGAGATATTGTTACTGAGCAGATGATTCAAAAATTTATGCTATCCCTAATTTAGGACACGAGCTCAGAGGATACTTTATCTCCTTCTTGACAAATGGTATGAATTTTTTGAGAAAGGAATGTTCATCCATCGAGTGACTATGTTTGAAGTCATCATAAGTAGACTAGCCCAGAGACATAGCCTGTGATTCTTACAGCTCCACACAGACCTTCTACCATGGGAGGACTTCACCATAGTCCGTGCGCTCGTCAGTATTCCAAATTATCAGCAAATGTGACATATTCAATTCAATAGCCAATATTTCCTAAGTATTTCCCACTCTATTTTTTTTAACTTTAAAGTACTTAAGGCTTCACATTTAATTTTTAATCCTGAGAGCTTGCTAGCTGGCCTTCATCATCTCGCTTTGAAGGAAGCATTTGTCATAGTAAATACATAATTGAGGTGATGTGCTGGTTGGGCGGCTGTGCTGAAAGCTTGTCATGGTAGAAGAAAATTATAGTCACTTGAATTAATTCTAATTATTTAGCTTTTATTCTGTCCTAAGAATCTATTTGGGCTTCTGAGTGCAATTGGCATCAGAATATATGTTCATAGCCTTGCGTTTTTGAACAGTACTGTTGAAGCTTGTGTTAGTTTGCTGGAACTACCTTAACAAAGTACTAAAGACTGGGTGGCTTAAACAGCACAAATTTATTTTCTCATTATTCTAGAAGCAGGAAGTCTGAGGTGAAGGTGTTGGCATAGTTGGTTTCTTCTCAGGGCCTCTGTCCTTGGCTTGTAGATGACCATTTTCTGGTTTCGTCGCATGGACTTCCCTCTGCATGTATGGATCCTAATTTCTTCTTTTTTTCGTTTTTTAAAATAATATTTTAAAGAAGATTTTATTTATTTGAGAGTGAGAGAGCAGGAGCAGAGGGAGGGGCAGAGGGAGAAGCAGACTCCCCACTGAGTGGGACGTCCCATGTGGGGCTTGATCCCAGGACCCTGGGATCATGACCTGAGCTAAAGCAGACACTTAACTGACTGAGCCACCCAGGTGCCCCTCTTTTTTCTTTTGATCCTAATTTCTTCTTAAAAGGACATCAGTCATATTTGATTAAGGCCGAACCCATGACCTCGTGTTGCCTTAATTATTTTTTTAAGGGTCCTATATACAAACACATTCACGTCATCAGGTACTGGGGGTTAGGACCTCAACATACAAATTTTAGGGGTAGGGGCACATTCCGCTCATATATATCCTCTTCTGTAATCATCTCTGTTAACGGTTTGAGTATTTACCTTTCAAAGTCTGTTCAAAGTTAGTTGTATTTGAAAAAACACAACAAAAAGGAGACATAGCCCTACGTAGTATCTTGCAAATTGTTTAAAACAAAAAACCAAAAATCTGACCATAATCGTAGTTCCATCTCATTCTTCCTAATACAGCATTATATTGCATTTAATGAGTTTCTGTTAGTTATTTTAATCAAATTCCTATATATGATGTATATATTGGTTAAGTCCCATTTGGCTAAGTTTAACTAAAATCTGCATGGGCTTGGTTAAGCTAAAAAAGAATGAACTAGATGGTTGCAGGGAAATCACATGTAATCCCAGGAAAAGCTGAGAGTCCTCTCTAGGAAAGATGAGAGAGGGGAAGAGTGAACTTTGGTCAGTGTCTCAAAGCAGATATATGATTTATAGACCCCAGTCATGGGTCAGCAGTCCTGCCAGTAAAGAAGCTGGCAAACCACCCAATAGGTGATTTATTCACAATGTTTGAATTGATTGCATTTCTTTTACTAATACAGGCAATATTAGACTCACAGATGTAATGAACATCTGAACAGTACTGGCTATGTAGTTTGCAAGGCCCAGTGCAAAACAAAAATGCCTCTTGGTCAGATGCTGTAAGAATTTCAAGATGGTGACAGCAGAAGATTAAACCAAGGACAGAGTCCAGGCAGATGCAGGTTCCCTGCTGAGCAGGGAGCCCGGTGTGGGCTTGGTCCCAGGACCCCAAGATCGTGACCTGAGCTGAAGGCAGATGCTTAACTGACTGAGCCACCCAGGTGCCCCTAAACATACAAACTTCTATGACCGTGCAGGTCACATGCTCCTGAAATAGCCCTGATTCTGAGATATCTGCCAAAGTCGGATAAATTATTTTGTATAAATCCCACCAGAAATCAAGAGCTAAAAAATGTAAGTCTGAAATTTATGAGTGTTCGTGTATCTTTATCTATCCTTTCCCCACCCAGAAAAATTTTCCCAGAAAAGTTTGAAATGCAGTTGTGTATGGGACACTTTTACTGGCTAAATACGGGCACACAGTAGAAAGTACATATGGCAAAGGTCAAATATTTTTTGTTTCATTTTTAATTCAAAGTTTTATTTTGCCAATGCAGGCCAAAGTATATTTATTCCTAGGAGTATTTTCTCCCCAGTTGAACTCATATGTCACTATGAATCAGTGTTGTCATTTGATAGTAAGGAAAGGAGCAATTTTATGGCTGGCTTAGCAGATGAAAGATTTAATAGTAAATTATCCAAGGCATATGAATGTTCTGTGTTAGTAGATAAACACACCTGAGACTAGTTCAGTAATCCAGTTACGTTAGACATTGTGTCCTTAAAATTTAGCCTGTTTGTTTTTATTTGTTGACAATTAAGCTCTTTATTTCACTTGAAATTCTCATATATCTATACATGAAAAGCAAATGTTTATGTTAATCTAGGATGTGCTTCTGTTTATTAAAGACTGTCAGGGTGCCCTAACTCAGCTAACATCTGGCTCCCTCCATTCAGCAGAGCAGTAACACAGATGTGTGTGTGTGTTGGAGAGGGGGAGGCTGCTAAGCATTAGGGCAACAATCTGGAAATCATCTAAAAGAAATGACTTCTAGTAGGTGAACAATTTTCCTAAGCATCTAAATCTGGAGGGATATGTGCAACATTTTTTGAAAGCATGAAAATATTTTTTGAGTACACACTTTTTTAATTGCCAAATTATTTCAATATTCTTTACAAAGTCTGCCTCTTTGTTTTCCTTCTCATGAATTACCTACCAAATTCTTACTAAAAAGTGACAAAGTAGTAGAAAGCAGTGGATGAAATACTGTTAGCTTAACGTGTAATTATTTTAATCAAGTTTGAGGAAATTATATGTAGTATATCTAAGTCTTTTTTTTTTTTAAGATTTTATTTATTTATTTGACAGAGATAGAGACAGCCAGCGAGAGAGGGAACACAAGCAGGGGGAGTGGGAGAGGAAGAAGCAGGCTCATAGCAGAGGAGCCTGATGTGCGGCTCGATCCCATAATGCTGGGATCACGCCCTGAGCCAAAGGCAGACGCTTAACTGCTGTGCCACCCAGGCGCCCCAGTATATCTAAGTCTTATAAGCAATTTGAGCTATGACAGTCTCATGTCATTTTCCAAAGCAGCTCCTGAAAGGCAGGCAAATTAATAAACCTTTTGAAAAGCTGTATTTTCTCTTTAGCTAATACAATGTCTCTTTTTTTTTTTAATCAGTATTTAGATATGGCTGTTCTCTATGAAGATAACACATACACAAAGAAAACCTAAAGGGAGTAGCAGTAGTCTGACCAAGAAAGAAAGAATTAATTGTAAAATTAATGAGGAAACCCAGAGAAAAATTCTCTAAGCTGCACAAACTGAAACACTGATGCCACTATTTTAAGAGATCTAAGTGATTATTCAATTCAGGCAGACTAACTTCTGGACCTCAGGCAACTGAACATCACCTATTTCCTAAGAACTTGATATGTCCCATATAATCACCATTTGTAGGCAGTTAGCCAGTCCATTGGCATGTGGTTTCTTCCCCAACCTCCCCTCACAATATTTATCCACCAAAATAGTGCACGCTACTCAGCACATGCGAGTACTTGCAAATTCCTCTACACACATTGAGAACACAAATCAGGGCTGCCTGGGCCAGTTCCTGGCGTGTGAACGTCTAACAGCCTCTTTCTTTGAAGAAAACACTTTATAGCTGATAATGCAGAGCTTAGCAAGAGTCAGTGACATAGCCAAAGGTATACAAGTTATGTCTAGATAAGTCTATGGCTTCCCAGGCCGATGCCCTCCACATTTTGTCAAGCTATCCCCTAGTGTGGAAACCTTTGATTCCTGACATTTCTGTGACAACAAACACTATATGTGAGTTGAGAAGCTATGGGTGCAGCAATAGTGGGGGGACGAGTAGGCCGTCATGCAAGCAAATCCTGGGCTTAGAACATGATTCTCAGTGCCAGTCAACACCTGACACTGATTCCTGAAGTTGCCGACTTGGATAACTCTTTTTCAGGTCCTTTATTGCATGCTAAATATTCCTTAGATCTTTTTCAGAAATCAAAATTCTGTGCACTACAAAACAGAGTTGATATTTCAAAATTAGTTTATCTAACTAACATAGGTGATAGTCCTGGAAAATTTCTTGCCTTTCAACATTAGGTCTGATTTATCTGATTTCAAAATCTAAATTTAATAAAAACAGGATGATCTCTAAAACTCCATTCTATCATTCCAGACACCATAGCTACTCTACCACTTAGCGACCTAGCGACTGTCAACACTTAGCAAGAATTTATTATGTGAAAGGCTTTTGACATCCATTTACCCACACTAAAATGTATTACGTTGTGACGGTAGGCAGAGTATACCATAGTAGGCACCCATGCCATCCCTTCGTAGAGGTGTAAACTGAGGTTTGAAGGGTGTAGATTTGTGGTGAAGAGCGTAGGCTCTGGAGATTTAGTACCTGAGATAGAATCTCAGCTCGACCACCAAAGCGGACACGGAGAAGCAAAGTAACCTCAATTTCCTAATCCATAAAATCAGTCTATTGCAAAGCTTAACTGACGTACTGCCTAGAACAGCGTCCGGCCCGTTGTCAGCTTCCTAGGTAGGTTGGTTAGTACTCCTCAGTCAGTGGCACAGATCACAGAGCAGAGCTGAGTTTTGAACCTTTGCATGAAAGCACTAGGTTATACTGCTGCTCTGTTGCTATGTCGTACCCCCCCTCCTCCACCCTTCACCTCAAGGCGTGTCACATTTAAGGAGTGGATTTCTGAGTACAGAACGGATCACAGTTTCATTAGGAGGACCTAGGCCACATAGGACTATTTTACCTTCTCTTTTTATTTTTGTTTCTTTTAAGTACTGCCTTTTCTATTTGTAAATACATGTATGATATGAAAGCAGCGAAAATTCCCCTTAAGCTGTGGACAAGGAGAACAAGACATAAATTGCACAGCACTTACCAAAATCAAGATAAAACGTAGCCACTTCATCTGGCGTTGCATTCAAACCGGTGTGAAATTTGTGAACAATTAGGACAGCAAACCTCTAAAACTGGTGTTACTTACAAAAGGTAGTTTTCAAAGGTATACCTTGTATCTGCTTGCGGTCTACTTACAAATAAGTAGGTCTTTTTTTTTTTAAATAACATCTGTGTTCATTCTCTCCTTAACATTTCTATTGTATACATAAGTAAAAGAATAATATTTCTGACATAGTCATGTTTAAGAGCCTTTAGAAAACGCTGCATTTAAAAAGTTAATTATGCTCTATTTGGCATTCATGTTGATATGTGTGAACTTTATAATTAATTATATGGGATTATCTATTTATAAAGCAGCTTTCCTTACTAACTGGAAGAGTAATCATGTATTCTAATTTCAAAGTATTATAAAAAAATTTATTTGGATAAAGCAAACCATATATGAAAGGATTGCTTTTTTATGACCCATATATAGTATTAAGAGCAAGTTAATGCATTCGTTTGTTTCAAAAAGAATATAAAGAGATTAGTGAGACCCATGTATCACAGTTTTACCTGTTTATACTGAATGTGCACCATGAAAAGAATAATTGTTCATCCAAACCTCTTTTTAAAAACAGTCTCACTGAGGGAAATAAAACAGTTTCAAATGTGGGAAACCACAGGAATTGATAGTATGACATTCTTTTTGCCTGTTAAAATATCCTGTCTAAATAGAAAGCCTTTTAAAAAGCAAGATTAGTAATCCCACACATGTAGTGTTAAGAGACTTAGTACCTAAATCTTCGGTCCAGAAAAATGCCGTTGACATCACAAAAGGCTTTTTTGGTTGTACTAATGAATTTTTCATGCTCTAAATGTAGGAGGAATTAGTAGGAAGTACAGTTACGCATATAGACTCCCTCACAAATGCTAGCAAAGCCTCTTGTATGTTGTCACACGACTTTTATAAACCAAGGACAATGTATTCCTAATGTGAAATTTTTACTAATATATGTTCGAATAATTAGGAAGCATTCTTAATTGTTGGTTCAGTGAGTAACAAAAAGTTTAATCACTAAAATCACTAAAAAAAATCACTAAGCCTACAAAATTTTAATTGAAACACTAATTAGCCTGCCCTTCAGTAAAGGTTTCATCATAAAATTTAGAAGTTATATAATTTATTTTTTATATTTTATTTATTAATACTTCAGAAATAAACACGGTTATGTTTTATCCTTTACCTTTAAGGATAACTGTTTCTGTGTCTCATATTTTTAGCTCTCTATTCTAACATAGGGACCACTGAGCCACTGGCATATATATTTTTTTAACATAAAAGGAGAATTCCGCCTCCAAAGGGTGTCACCTTTTCTGCTAAAGGTCCTTTCAAGGATACTTTCTGAATGTTGCATGGTAGCTAGGCAGAGGAAGGCTAATATACTTTCAAGGCCGCGTAAATAGAATGAGCAGTTCTGTCCATTTAGTTCCAATTTCCTAAAATGCTATTTCTAAGACCGTGACAATTCACACACTCTAAAGGAGGTGGTAGGGAAATATCCTGGAGTATTATTGGAATCACCATGCTGATTTTACTGGCTTCTCTCTCCAGGGTTCCAGTTTATTTCAACTGCTCCCTGGTTCCCTGTGGTCTTCATAAATTCTGCGTTCACTTCTCTTTTTCCAGGTTTCTCTCACATTTTCTTCCTTCTGCTCCTACATCTTCCCTTCTTGCCTGCACCTTGGTTTTACTCTTATAAATTGGCTAATAGATAAATTAATAACTGTTTAGGTCTAAGCCCACTTCTCCAGCTCAGTCAGGATTTAGACGTTTTATCAGCAGCAACTCACACAAAAAAGACAGTTGTTGCATTAAAATGATACCAGAAGGTGAAGTGTAAGGCATAAAGTCCAGCTACAAGGGGACATACTTTGGGTAATGTCCCTCAAACCGCATCCATATGAGCAACCCCGTCTTTCCTGTCGTCTTACAGAATTGACTCTGAATTTACAACATTAAAGCGTTAAATGCCTTCTTTTAAAAAATTATTTTTTATTTATTTGACACAGAGAGAGAGAGAGAGAGAGAGAGCACAAGCAAGGGGAGTGGCAGGCAGAGGGAGAGGGAGAAGCAGGCTTTCCACCCAGTGGGGAGCCCAATGCAGGGCTTGATCCCAGGACACTGGGATCATGACCTGAGCCAAAGGCAGACACTTAGCCAACTGAGCCACCCAGGTGCCCCTAAAATGCCTTCTTATGATATAAGAAAGAAAAGCAAAACAGATGTGGGTGCAGTTTGGCATAACATTTTATCAGCTTTTCTTTAACACTTAAATTCTGAAGGGATTTTCAAGTTTAAGAAATCCTAGAAGTTCTAGGGCACCTGGGTGGCTCAGTTGATTAAGTGTCTGCCTTCGGCTCAGGTCATGATCCCAGGGTCCTAGGATTGAGCCCCATGTTGGGCTCCCTGCTCAGCGGGGAGAGTGCTTCTCCCTCTGCCCCTCCCCTTGCTCATGCTCTCTCTCTCTCAAATAAATAAAATCTTAAAAAAAAAAAAAAAGTCATAGAAGTTCTAAATCTCTCAGACAGTTAATTTTCTAGACCCAAGAGGTTTCTTAACCCACCTAGAAAACTATTCCCTGGTCCCTTGACTGTAATTTCCCAAAGATGGTGACTAATTTCTCAGTGAAGGGTCTAACTTTCACAGCCATTAGCTTGAAACTATGCTTCACACAATGAGTTGGAAATGCAGCAATTTTCTAGAAAGATAATTCAGCAACATTTTGTTCCAGGTAAAGCTCCGTGAAGCAGAATATTTTGATCCAGTTACTCCTACATAGACATGATAAAAGACAGGCTACATTTCCTGTCAAAATTAAAATCATTGAATTATTGATTGACTTCTATTAAGTGATAAGGTGACTGACATCTTGTGTCGTTATTCCTTTCCCAGTTTCATGCTCCTACAGGGGACTTTGACTTTGTACTGTGTCTTGAAATCTGAGCCCTGTTGTTTCATCAGGGAAGCCCAAAATCTGGGCAAGTGAGCATGGGGCCATCCTATGATTTATGCTGTAAGTGGTCGTTAAGAAAGACTATTAAGCACACACAGACCCAGAAAAATATCCTTTATTTCTGATTCCCGTGGCATAGTCTGGATTCTTGTTGCCAAATCCACCACAGAAAGTGGACATTCCCAAACAGCATCTCCGATCTGCACCATTTTCCTTTTCCCACAAACCTACAGCTCTGAGCTCTCAAAATGATGAGCCCCAGGGCCTAATGGGGTTGAGATCTTCCTTCACCGCACCCTTCTCTTATCCTCTCTGCTCTCCGCCTAGGGCCCCACAGTCTGGATGGTTGTCCCTGTCTCTGCTCTGTGGGCTCCTATTTTGGAATCCCATGGGGTTGGGGCGGCGAGGCTTCACGGTGATCTCCCATCAGGAAATGGCTCTCTAGACACCAACCTGGGATTATCACACTGTTTGCACACAGAGTATGTGTCTGTCTGAATACTAGGAGACAGCAACAGGAGAGAGCATACAAATCTTAGGTCTTTGCTCTATTGGTTGAATTTTTATGCCACTAATACGTTTTCATGACTTCATACACTTCAGACACTGTACTAATTGTTTTATATGGCTTGTTTTGCCTAATTTTGATAATAACTAGATTAATTGTTAAAATTGTGTCTATGTAAGCGATTAAAAAACTGAGTCAAAGGGATGCATGGTATTGCTTGGGGCAAAGTAGAATAAGAAACTTGCCAAACAATGATGCAGTTATTAAGTAGAAAATGCAGAACCAAATTCAGATATGTGATTCCAAAGTATATATGCGTAACCATTAGGCTATTATTCTCCTACACATAAATCCACCATGTACTTACTGAGTGTTTATTCTGTGCCAGGCACCATCGTAGCTGCTGGAAACACAGTGAGCAAAATCCCACATAAATTTGCTGAGACCAGAGCTGCTCTCGTTTGCTTCCTGATCTGAAGAGTACAGAGCGGGCCTTCCAGGTAGGAGCCATGGTCAGCTCCTCCAGCCAAGCCTGTCAGCTGGGGAAGCCATTAGCTGCAGCCTCCAAGGCTGACCTAACCTCAGTCAGTTCCTTAAAGACAGGTTGTGTCTAGTTGGTAAACCATCCACCTGGTAGATAGTACACTGTGCTAGTTTAATTGTTTTTTATTAAGTAAGCTTTTTATTGTAGAATAGTTTTAGATGTATAGAGAAGTTGTGAAGGTATTACAGAGTTCCCGTATACCTCATATCCATTTCCTCTATTAGTAACCTTATATTATGTATGGTACCTTTATCAAAATTAGAGAATCAGTATTGATACATCATTATTAACAAAGCCCGTGCTCTATTCACATGTTTTTGTTTTTACTTGATGTCCATATTCTGTTCCAAGATCCCATCCAGGGTACCAAATTACATTTATTCAGTATGCCTCTTTAGGCTCCTCTTGGCTCTGACATTTTCTTAGCTTTTCCTTATTTTTGATGACCTGGAGAGTTTTGAGGAATAATGGTATTTTGTTGGCAATGTTTCTCAAGTGCGATTTGCCTGATATTTTTCTCATGATTATACCGAGGTTTGGGGAGGGAGACCTCAGAAATAAAGTGCATTTTCACCCTATCGTATCCAATGTATGTATGATCAACATAGCTTATCATCATTAATGTTGGCCTTCGACACGCAGCGGAGGTGCTGTTTGTCAGGTTTCTCTACTGTTAACTCCTTTAACACCCTTTCCATGCTCTCCTCCTCGGAAGTTACTTGGTGCAGCCTATACAGAAGGAATGGAGTTACGTTCCACGTCCGTAGGGCAGAGGGTCTGCATTAATTGTTCGGAATTCTTCTACATGGGAGACGTGTGTCTTCATTCCCATTTCTTTGTTCAGTTTTTCATTCAATTATACAATCAGTATGGACTTACGGATATTTATTTCATACTTTCGGTTATAATCCAATGCTACTTTAGTTATTTTGTTCTTCAGATTTTTCCACCCATGACCATTGGAAGCTTTCTCAGTTGGTTCCTGTTTCCTTTTGCCATACCCTTCATTCTAGGTCCTCTTCTCTCCTCTCCTCTCTCCTCTCCTCTCCTCTCCTCTCCTCTCCTCTCCTTTTTATTGATTGCTTTCCGATGCTACAAGATTCTCTAGACTCATCTTGTATGTTCCCTGTCTCAGTCCTAGACTCGTTTATTTTTCCTAGGATCTCTGGTTCCTTTTATTGAAGAATGGTATAAGAAAGCAAGTACTGGGAGCTAGGTGTGCTCATTGCACTGGAAAGTTGCTGCTTTTAAGCTCTCTTCTGACAGAGCAATGAAATATATGTGTATTCTATCTCTGTAAATATATATCTATAAATAATTCTGTTTGTATATATCTGTACCTATATTAAGCTAAACGCAAATTCATACTGATGTCTTCAACTCTAATACATTACCACATGGCTCATTCTAGCCTTCTACCTTTGCTTGCTTGCCGATAAGCTCCCAAGTATGATAGTTTTTTCACCCCAAACTAATTGTAACTCATTCCTGGCTAATACACCATAAGGAATTGAGGATGAAAAGATGAATAAAACAATTCTCTTGATACTTCTGAAATTATTCTCCATGCAGCTTCCAGAATGATCTTTTAAAAATGTAAATCAGACTATTACTCTTATAATTGGTAATCTCTATGGCTTCCTATTGCTCTTGGAATAAAATCCAAATTCCTTACCTTGGTCTAAAGGACCCTACATAATCTCACTCCTTCCTACTTCTCCCTCCTCAGGACCTCCTTTCCAGTCATGCAGCTTGCCTGTTTTTCTGTTCCTTAAACCAATCAAACTTAGTTTTTGATCACCAGACTTAGGTATTTCTTCTGCATCAAATACTTTTCTCTCCAGTCCTCATGTATTCAGCCTTTGGGTCTCAGCTTAAATGTCACCTCCTCAGATATCTTCCCACACCACTAGACCCAGTATTGCTCCTGGTTACTCTCTTTTTCCTGTTTGTCTACTTCCTGGCATTTGACAAGATCTTTAAGCTTCTTGTTAATTATATACTTACTTGTGAATAACAATCCTCACCTCTGAGAATGGAAGCACCACTGGGAAGAACTTTCACTGTCTACTGCTGTTTCCACTACTGAGATGCCCATTTCTTTTTAATTTTTTTCAAGTCTTTATTCATTTATATATTTTGAGAGAGGAAGAGAGAGAGAGCACAAGCCAGGGGAGGGGCAAAGGGAGAGGGAGAGAGAAACTTAAACAGACTCCGTGCTGAGCACGGAGCCCCAGATGGGGCTCGATCTCACGACACTGAGATCATGGCCTGAGCCCAAACCAACAGTTGGATGCTCAACCAGCTGAGCCACCCAGGCATCCTTGAGATGTTCATTTCTGTGAATAGCTTGGCAAACACTGGTGGCATTCTCCTCTATGAGCATTGGCTCTGCACCCAAATCCTTTGTCCCCAGTGGGATTGCATACTCTTATTTACTCGCCTGTAGAATAAAAATAATCATTTGCATCCATAATTTACAGTCTGTAGGTATGGGTTATTAAAATAGAGCTACAATCAGGGATAATAAGAATAGAACAGTCTGGCGGGTGTGTGGGCAGGGGGAGTGAAGGGAGTACATGCAGGATTTTGTTGAGAAAAGGTTTCATACTAAAAAAAAAATTACCTCTTCTAGTATGGTTCTTCTTCTTGTATACCTTCCACAGACAGCATGAAGAATTTCTGAAGGTCGAAGCACTGAACCAGGTTAACCTTGGAAAGGGTGTTTATTTGGGTAGGGTTTCTGGAGCTGGGAATAAAATTGTTTTAAGGGTGGAGAAAGGCATGTTTTCCTAGGAAAAGCATGGAATGGGCATATGCAGGGGATTTAGATGAAGGTGTGGAAAGGAAATTAAAGCCATGAAGATGGTTTCTCTGACTAGTCTAGGACAGAGGCAATGGTAAAAGAGATTCTAGAACCGCTTGGAAGTCTGAGTTTTTGTCTGGGACATGGGAGAATGTCATGGGCAAGACTGCTGAGCACTGACGATAGCCTGGAAACTGTATACAGACGCCACGGGTACCACTTATCACCACTTCTGCTTCCAGCCTGGTCTGTGCCATCGTAACACTTTGCCTCGACTTTTGGAGTCACTTCTTATTGGTCTCCCTGCTTCCATTTTTGCTCACAAGAATCTATACACAGCAGCCAGAGTGATCTTGTACAAATTTGAATCAAATAATGTAACTCCTTTGCTCATAACCCTTCACTGGATCCCCATCTCACCCAGAGGAAAGTCCTTATGATCCACCCATGAGTGTATCTTCTGTCCCCGTTGTCATTATCACTGCACTTCTCACTGCATCCACCACTTGCTCCGTTTGCCCTAAAAACACTGGCCTCCCTGTTCCTCTGGCAGAAGCAAGGCAGTCTGCTGACACAGAATTTTATAAATTTTTTTCCCCGGACCAGATTCTCATTCTGCAATTACATATGTGGCTTGATCTCTCACCTCCTTCAGAAATAAACATCACCCTCCCGGGGCATTCCATTTAAAATTGGAACCCTTATTATATGCTAACTAACTAGAATTTAAATAAAAACTTGAAACATGAAAAAAATTAAAAAATAAAATAGGGGCACCTGGGTGGCTCAGTCGTTAAGCGTCTGCCTTCGGCTCAGGGCATGATCCTGGCGTTCTGGGATCAAGCCCCACATCAGGCTCCTCCGTTGGGAGCCTGCTTCTTCCTCTCCTACTCCCCCTGCTGGCGTTCCCTCTCTCGCTGGCTGTCTCTCTGTCAAATAAATAAATAAAATCTTTAAAAAAAAATAGAACTGGAATCCTTGACCTTCATATGAGGGTGGAGACTCTTCACTCATTCATTTATTTAGGAAATTGATCACTTACCATCTCCTAGAAACTTCATAGAGCTCATATTCTAAGGCATAGCAATGGAAAAAAATGAAATTAATAGAAGTGTGCACGTGTGTGTGTGTGTGTGTGTGTGTGTTGGGAGATGAGTGTTAAGAGAAAAAAGAAAATGGGAGTAGAGAGCGAAGGTCCTAGGGGTGGAGGCAAAGGCTGTAATTGTACATCGGTGGGTGCCCTTGAATCAGTACCTCTTACACTAACATCCATGACTAATGTAATGAGAAAAAATAAGTATACAAAAACACAAATTTTATCGTTGGGTTAGCCCCCGGGTGGGTTTAAAAATCTTCCCAAATTATCATTATTTATCTGTGTGTATCTGTTTCATCGAAAGGCCCCCCCCCAAAAAAAAAAAAAAGTTTAAAGGTATAGGTTCTGTAGCCCAAATGAGCAGATTAAAATTTCCTCTCTTACACTTCCTAGCTCTGTGACCTTAACATACCGTACTTTATTTCCTTATCTGTAAATGGTAGTACCTACTGGATTTTTACAGTCTTTCTTTATTTTGAAGTAATTTGAGACTCACAGATAAGCCACAGAGGTACTAGAGGGTTCTTGTATGCTCTTCATTCAACTTCTTTTTATGTTTACATCTTACTAATCACTGTACTTAGCAAAACTAAGAAATTAACACTGGTACAATACTATTAACTAAACTATAGTTTTTATACCAATTTCACCATTTTTTCTATGATTGTCCATTTTATGGTCCATCATCCACCTGAGTTCCCACAGTACGCTTAGTTTTCGTGTTTCCTTCATTTTTCCCAGTCTGTAACAATTTTTTAGTCTTTCCTTGTTTTTATAACCTTGATACTTTTGAGGAGACTTAGCCAGATATTTTGCAGAATGTGAGTCAGTTTGGAAGTATCCATTAGCTCATAGGTAGACTGGGGTTCTTTCTTTTGGCTGGAATGCCACTACAAATGATGATTCTTTTCTCTGCATCATATCAAGCAGTACATGGTATTGATATGTGATGTTAACCGTGATCCTTTAATTACAGTGGTATCTGCTGGGCTTCTCCATTGTAAAGTCACTGTTTCCCCCTCTGTAATGAATAAATACCTTGACAGAGACACATTGAGCCTGGGCAAATACCCTGCTTCTTCTCAGACTTGTACTCACTAATATGCACGTCTCTTGTTAGAGCTTGCCTGCACCATTCTTGTAGTTCTCTCATGGTGAATTTCTGCTTGATGGAGTCGTTCAGTGGTGTAAATAGGTTGAATAATGAAAGCCCAGTAAATGCATAATACATGTTTACTGCTTGTATTTTATTAGCGAATATTAATTATGACTGCTATTTATGGAGAGCTCACTATATGCTAGGTACTGTCTTACATATTTTATAAATATAACCTTCTCTAATCATCACAGCAGCTTTATGAGGAAGGCCTGATTGGTATCTACATTTCTTCACAGAGGAGGAAGGTGAGGCACAGATGAGTTAAGCAAGGAAACCAAGAAAAGTCTTTTAGCCACCAAATGAGAGGACATTTGGTGGGAATGTTCTCTGCAGTCTGGATCTCAGCACAAAAGGGCATTGAGAAAGGCATTATCATTTCTGTCTGTTCTTGCCAAAAAAAATGTATAGCCGAAATCTAATCAGGAGAAAATGTCAAACTAAAATTAGGGGTAGTTTGTAAAACAACTGACCAGCCCTCTTCAAAACACACAAATAACTCCTTTTACCACCCTACCCCATCCAGAGTCCTCCTATATTTGTCCTGCAAAGTCAGCATAATCAGGAAACCTAAAAAAGGAAGATATGTCTGCATTTCATAGTTTAAAATTTTAAAAAATCTAAATGCTATTAATAAATTTTGAGAAAGAAGTTAGAAAATTTTAAAAGTAGACTATTTAGTATAAAAAGGACATCTCAAGCAACGTGTACTTTGCTGAGAAAGATTGATGGTCCTTTAGAGATAAATGAGTGTAATAGCCATAGGAGTCTTCGTTAAATATAGTTTGTGTGGCTGTTATTCCCTAACGCCCACCTTGTCTGTTCTCCACAATCGATGTCTCCTTTCTACGTTATCCACAGTGCGGAGAGGCAGGAAGGGTAAGGGTAGAGGATATTTGCTTCTCATAATTTTGGGTAACAAAAGTAGTTATAATTTTCTGATTTAGGCAACATTAAAATGCCTCTTAGTCAAAATGCATGTGTTAATACACTTAAATCGAGACTCATTTGTTCAAGCTCATCATTTCCTCCCGTTGTCAATCACGGATACAATGATGCCAGCTCCTCCTCTTTCTACCTCATGCTTTTCTGATATTTTAGATTTCTTGAGCATACTGTGACCCTAAATGAGTTGATACTGTTTTGTGCGGACTCTGTTTTGTGTCCATGACAACTCTACTTATTGAATGCTATTTGGTCAAGGAGAAATGAGAGATGGAAAGAGAGACTATATTCTCCCAAGGGTAAAAGTTGCAGTCCTTGGATCTTTAAACCTTTTTTCTTTTTTTTTTTTTTTAATTCTTTGGTTGTTCAGAAAAGCCCTTAAGGGGAGAAAGAAAGTGAGAGAGTGAGCGAGTGCTAGCGAGGACACAAACTGATGAAATAACACAAGTGTCAGTCTACGGATGTTGAAACACCACAGGTATTTATTTTCTTTGTATGAATCTAAAGCTGATAGAGCCTCTGTTCTGCTGGTGGTACATTCAGTCTCAGTTATTATCGGAATTCAGAGCTCCATGTGTTTGCTAACATTCAAGATGTGTGGTAAGAAGGGAGGTCACTGGTCATTGGTCCTCTTGGTGTCATTGAGTGACATTGTCCTACTCTGCATATAACCTTCCTTTAAGTCTGGGGACTTTTTAGTTCCCAGGTCTTAACTGAAGAGTGTGGCTCTTTGGGAGGTCTGAATGCTACTATTCCTGGGACAGAATCTCCCTGGGAGCACCATGTACCCAATAAAACTAATGACGTGTTTTAATGTCTTAGTTTTCTCTATCTCTTTTTCCCATACTCTTTCACTCCTTCTTCCCCTGGGATGTACTCGCCTTCTACTTTGAATGTTGGAAAAATTCCTCTGGTAAGAGAATGTTTACAGGTCTACTCTCCTGCTTGGTATAAATGAGCAGAGGAAAACAGAACACAGTACAAAACACAAATTTCTTTCTCAGAAGTAATCTTAACATAGTTTCTTGGAAAGATAAGGAAAAGGTGCAAATACCCCTGCCTTTCTTACCGGAGTGTTGAGATGTGCTTCTACCAGATAAAGGAGGATTTTGGGAAAACTGCCACATACCTGGCTTGGGCGAGAGATACTGTCATTTACTGAGGTAGTTAGCATAACACCATGAGTACGTTTGAGGGCGTACTGTATAAACCTGAGAAACATCATCATGCTTTAGCGAGTATAAACCTCAAGGCAACAGTGAGGGGTTAAGAAAGCATTATAAAAAGCGAACAGTGTGTATGTGGTACTTAAGTCCAAAAACATGGTTTGTATCATCCAAAGAGAACGTGAGAATTTCCCTCTGAGCTTATCAGAAGAAATGTATTAAAGCTGCATTTCGACTGTAATGTAGTTTTGCAATAGGTCTTGTTAATCTTTTAGTCACTCATTCATTCACTCAACTATTCTTACATTCATAATCTGTTTACCAAATAACTATTATGTGCCATTAGGAATAAATCAACAAACAGCACAGAAAAAGAAACCTTTTGCTCTGATGGAGTATACATTCTAGTTGGTAAGAGAAAATAAATAACTAAAATATATAGTACATCAGATATGAATAAGTGATGTGAGGGAAAGTTAAGTAACGGAGGATAATAAGGAGTGCTAACATGGGTAGAGATTGCCATTTTAAAGAGACTGTTTATGTAAGTCTCAGTGTAAATGTAACCCTGGGACAATCCATTAAAGAGCAAATGCCTAAAGCTCTGTGGACAGAGGAAGGAAGAATGTGCCAGGCGGAGAAAACAGAGTACAAAGGACCTGAAGTATAAGAATGGTTGGTATGTGTGAAAAACAAGTTGGCCAATGAGTGATATGAGTAAAGGGGAAGGTGCAAGCAGATAAAGAGGGTTGGGTTAAGATCATGTAGGACCTTGTAGGCCCTGGCAGATCTTGGGCTTTTTCTTTCTTTCCTTTCTTTCTTTTCTTTTTTTTTTTTTTTAAGATTTATTTTATTTATTTCAGAGAGAGAGAGAGAGGAAGGAAGAGCAGGTGCACCTGAGTGGTGGGAGGGGCATAGGGCAAGAATCTTCAAGCAGACTCCCTCCTGAGCTCAGAGCCCATGCAGGCAGATCCCAACACCCATGAGATCACCACCCAAGCTGAAGCTGAGATTCAGAGGCTCAATCGACTGAACCACCTGGGTGCCCCCTGGCTTTTTCTTTCATTGAGATGGGGAGTCACTGGGTGACTCTGAGGTAGAGAAGTGACATGTTCTGATAGCAGCGTTCTAGCCACTTCCTGTGGGGCAAACAAAGCGAGGCAAGGGCGGGAGCTGCCGGAGCACATAGACGGAGATTGCAGGGGCACCCGGCTGGCCCAGTTGCAAGAGCATGCGACTCTTGATCTCAGGGTGGTGAATTCAAACCCTGCGTTTGGTGTAAAGTTTACTGAAATAAATAAATACTAAAAAATAAAAAGAGGGCTATGGCAATAATCCAAGCAGGAGATGATTGAGTAATCATCCTCGTAATGTGGGAGGTGAGAGATGTTTGGATTCCAGATAAATTCTGAAGTTGCAGGCTGTAGAATTTGCCACTGGATGGATATTAGGTACAAGAGAAAGAGAAGAGTCAAAAATGATCCCAAGGAATCTGACTTAACAACTGGAGGGATAAAGTTACTGTTAAATGAGTTGTGGCAGATGACAGTAGTGTTAGGCTTGGGGTGGAAATAGTATTGATTTTGAACATGCTAAGTTTGATATAACTAGTAGCTAGTATATGGACTGAACATTTAAGTTCAAGAATACTGGGTGAGATCATCAGTTCAGCTATAAAGGGGAGCACAGAAATGCGTTGTGGCTAGAGAGAGAAATAAGGTCAAGAGAGGATTTAAAAAAAAAAAACATTCTAGGGGGGCTCCTGGGTGGCTCAGTGGTTAAGAGTCGGCCTTTGGCTCAGGTCATGATCCCAGGGTCATGGAATTGAGCCCACATTGGACTCTCTGCTGGGCCAGAGCCTGCCTTTCCCTGATGCTCCCCCTGCTTGTTCTCTCTCTCTCTGTGTCAAATAAATAAATAAATAAAATCTTAAAAAAAATTCTAGAAATAGAAGTATGTTTGCATGCTGATGGAAAAGATTCTTTATGGAGAGAAAATTTGATGGTGTAGGATCTTTGATTTAAGATCTCAGAACCAGGCTGTCAATGGGTATTTATAGAGTCTTTCTTATGGAAAGCTATTTAGTGGATTAAAAAAAAAAAAAAGAAGAAGCATGGGATACAGTCCATTTCTTTTGTGAGCACATTGTTGAAGGGATTAAAACCTGTTACTTAGAGGAATACTATTTCAGTCTGGCGCATGACATTTACCAAATGATTGATTCAAGAAAGTAATAGAATAAGCAGGGATGGTTTCATGAAGGGTATGCATTTGAGAAGGTCCATGAGCCCTGGGTAAGATTTGGATAGACTGGAACAGGGGTGAGAATACAAGATCTGGGGATGCCTGGGCATCTGCAAAGAGGTAATAAAAGACACATCTTAGAATGGAAAAAGTCCATGTAAGGGACAGGGGGAAAGTCAGTCAGGAAAGGCTATTTGTGCTAGAGATTGTGCAGTATATAATGCAAGATCCTCAGGAAAGGAAGGTGTCTCAAGTGACACATATTTCTGGCTTGGGCCAGGTTTTTTTCTGCAAAGTTAGAAAACAGATTGCAGGCCCTAAAGGTTAAATAGAATTTTACTTTGTTATTGAATTTATGGTCAGATCTATGGCATGTTAATCTATCAAATTATCTATAAGGGATTTTAAAATATTGCTAACTTATTCCAAAAGTTAGTAGTAAGTCCTGGAGATCTTATGAATTCCAGAGACAAGGGATCATTAAAAAAAAAAAAAAAAAAAAGACAGGCCAATGTTAATTCTTGACCTCAAATAGATTTTTAGAAATTAGTTCGATAAAAAGTGAGTTCATGTCTGACATTTATTGGAAATTATTTGGGGAAGGAAATGTTCTTCCCAGCTAAAGAAGAGATTCATTACAAAAAATTCTCCAGACTAAGGAAAGTTTTTTTCTCCCCTTTTTATTGCCATGACCATTACTGTGTCTACATGATTATTAATTCCAGCTCGGACACATGCACATGCAGAACAACTTGAACCTGTCACTGTGTATTACTCAGGCACACAAACCAATGAGCTCAAATCCTAGAAAATCAATAGAAACAGTCAGTGGAGATGCAAAGGAGAAAATGTGGGTGAGGTCCATAGTATGTCGTACGTCTTGTCCCCATCTTTTAAAAATGTAGTTCTATTGATAAGTCTACAATCACATAAGAATTTCATAAGCCCTGGTTAGTTCTATCTGATTTGTAGAAAGATAGTGTCCTCTCTTGGCGAGAAACGGAGACTGTAGAGTAGTCAAACCCAAAACGTCCAAGGAGACAGGCGGCAAACAGAAACTAAGACGTCAGGTAGGAGCCGGCCTCAAGGACAATGCTGCTACGCCAGTCCACTGTCGCCAAGCAGGAATGGGCTCTGGCATGTCAGTTTGATTTTCCTAAGGGAGCATGAAATCTAAATTTTTTAATGGAAAACCTCCCAATTAAAAAAGTAGAGTGCATACTGACTGTGTGAGGGGGACAAAATATCTGGGGCCACATTCATCCTCCGGTAGTTGGCTTATCACAGCTTAGTCACTGCTGGAAGATGAAATGCATGTGTGATCACCATTTTATCCTGACCTGTGCCTGGATAAGGGTTCCTAAACCTTTGCAAAGATTCATGCCCATCCACAGTTCTCAAGATGAGCCTGCCTGCCTTTGTTTAACTCAAGGATTTGTTCACATCCCAATTTTTGTTTTTAATTTAATTTTTTAATGTTTTTTAATTTTAATTTTAATTTGTTTTAATATTAGCTCTACACATGACAGTGTTTTATGAACAAATTATAGTACAGTGTTGTTAGACAATAATAGATGGTAAAAATGTGAACATTTTAATAGCACATTTTTATGATTAAAGTAACATAGTTTATCAGGGTAGTACAAATATTTCTAATTTTTAAAACATAGCTAATTTTTAAAATTGATTACATTCCCTATGTTGTGACTTAATTATTTTATAACTAGAAGTTTGTACTTGTTAATCCCCTTTATCTGTTTCACCTACCCTCCCATCCACCTTCCCGTGGCACCCATCATTTTATTTTCTGCACTTAAGAGTTTAGGGTTTTTTTGTTCGTTTGTTTCTTTCTTCATTTGCTCATTTGTTTTGTTTTTCAGATTCTACAGATAGGCAAAATCATACTGTATCTATCTTTCTCTGTCTATTTCACTTAGCATAATGCCCTCTAGATCTATCCATGTTGTCAGAAATGGCAAGATCTCATTCTTTTTATGGCTGAGTAATATTACAGTGTGTGTGTGTGTGTGTGTGTGTGTGTGTGTGTGTGTGTATTACACCTTCTTTATCCATTCATCTATTGACGGACACTTGGGTTGCTTCCATATCTTGGCTATTATAAATAATGCTAAAATAAACATAGGGGTGCGTATATCTTTCCAGATTAGTGTTTTTTGTGTTTCTTTTGGGGGATGAGTTGGACTTTTTGTTTGCTTGTTTTGCTAATTGTTTTATAACCACAAAAAACTAGGATGGGAAAAAAAAAAAAAAACCCTAGTACAGAGAATGCCCTATACAAAACAACACAATAAAGGTTCAGAGATCAAGGTGTTCCCTTAGGAAGGCTGCTGATTTCATTCTCTGGTGTTTGGGATTTAGGCCACAGACCTTGTTTTCCGATTGCTCACAATGAGCATGGCACAGCCCGTGCTTTTTATCAGGTTCGAACAGGTGAATGATCACTTGGTCCAGGTAGAAGTAGATTAAGTGTTCAGTTTCGTGTATGGCTTACTACCCGTTTCTCCTCATGGTGCCCTGCCCGGCTGGGTTGCACTTCTTATCAAACTCTATCTCCATTTAGGTTGCCAGGTCCTCTGTGCTGTATTTCTCCAGCAGACCCTGTCACCTCTCCTCTGACACGTCTGCATTTTGATCATGGCTTTTTTATCTCACGTGGTTACGGTGGAGCAGAGGCTGGCTGACTTCCACCATCACCTGGAATATTGAGGGCTTTTTTTTTTTTTTTTTTTTTTTTTGTATTTAGCCTTGCTTATCACACCTGGAAAATATTCTGTCCAATATTATGCTCAGCAGAACAGTTACTGGTTGCAGACTCAAGATACTGAATTCCATTTACATCTCTATTCCAGTCAAATGGAAGCTCTAATTGTCCATATTCTCTAAGACAAAGCAACAAGAGGGGAAAAGAAGTTGTGTAATACCATTGGCCTTCCTTTACTGGCTTTGTCTACGCCATGGGATTTGAAAGCCTGGGGAAGTACGATCTTTCTGACGGTTCAGTTAGGAATGGCCGAGTGTATGAGCCAACCCATGGCCTCGAACATCTGAAAGTACAGCATCTACATTTCCATCAGGCCTCTCCTTCCCCATTCTCACTGATCTAGTTCAGGCTTCATTATTCTCATTTATTTCAGACTTTAATGTGCATAGGAATCACCTGGGGATTTTGTTAAAATGAAGATTCTAATTCAGTAGCTCTGGGGTTGGGCTTATAGTCTGTTTTCCACAAGCTCTTGGATAGCGCTGATCTGGAAGGTCCAGACTTTGCCCGGAAGGATCATAGACAATGTTAGAATCTCTGGCTCAGGGGTCACCTGGGCTCTTCTTACTACTCAGTGTTCTTGTTGTTCTGTTTCACTCTCTTTAATGTCTTCTCATGAACTATTTTGGAATGTCTCGAGCTACATTTCCCTAGCTCTTCTGAAGCAACCATACATCTAAGCACATGACTTCCTCTTTCCTAGAAAGAGCAGAAATTTATTGAGGTCTATGGTGAAAATACCTTCCTTCAGATAAGACTGTCTTTTGCTTTTGCCTTTTACCTAGAGGCCACTTTAATATTGGAAACATGAAATTTGAGACTGTTTGCTGCAGAACTTAGGCACTTTAAAGAAAGAAGTAATACTTTTTCAGTTCACCCTTGCCCTGTAGCCCTCTCGTGTCCCGGCTTATTATTTGGGAGGATCTCATGTCACATCCTATACCATTCGCAGACTCCTGGTTTTTATTTCTGTCCTTCTCATTCAATGAGGCTGTTTAAAGAGTTGAAATTTTTCTGAATCAGCACACGCTCTCAACACAAAAGCAGCTTGCAGGTTCTCATCTGCCTTCAGTTTTGGCCTGGTAATACATCACTACATTTTTAGCTTTAATGCACCCTAATATTTTTTAAAAGTATTTTGACCAATTTCTTAGTTCTTTTCAGCAAGAAGACTTGTCCAGATCAGCTAGCTTGCTATTTTTGAAAATGAGAAATCTGTAATTACCTTTAAAAATATCTGTCTTCCCCACTATACTATATACTCATTAAGAACAGGAATTGAGTCTCCTTTATATACCACTCTATT
This sequence comes from Ursus arctos, assembly GCF_023065955.2. Taxonomy (NCBI): domain Eukaryota; kingdom Metazoa; phylum Chordata; class Mammalia; order Carnivora; family Ursidae; genus Ursus; species Ursus arctos. The sequence continues at coordinate 25,617,590 of NW_026622985.1, read as the reverse complement.
TCTAGCTGGACACATAGTAGGTGCTCAAAATGGTTGATGAATGAAGGAAGCCTACGCTTGAAGACCATCTCTGGCTGGTAAGGGCATGCAGGCATACAGGTGGGCAAGAGAAATGATTCCAAGGTGGGCTTCTTTTTTTTTTTTAATTTTTTTTATTATATTATGTTAGTCACCATACAGTACATCCCTGGTTTCTGATGTAAAGTTCAATGATTCATTAGTTGCGTATAACACCCACTGCACCATGCAATACGTACCCTCCTTACTACCCATCACCAGCCTATCCCATTCCCCCACTCCCCTCCCCTCTGAAGCCCTCAGCTTGTTTCTCAGAGTCCATAGTCTCTCATGCTTCATTCCCCCTTCTGATTACCCCCCTTTCTTTATCCCTTTCTTCCCCTACCAATCTTCCTAGTTCTTATGTTCCATAGATGAGAGAGATCATATGATAGTTGTCTTTCTCTGCTTGACTTATTTCACTTAGCATTATCTCCTCCAGTGCCGTCCATGTTGTAGCAAATGTTGAGAACTCGTTCTTTCTGATAGCTGAGTAATATTCCATTGTATATATGGACCACAACTTCTTAATCCAGTCATCTGTTGAAGGGCATCTTGGCTCCTTCCACGATTTAGCTATTGTGGACATTGCTGCTATGAACATTGGGGTGCATATGGCCCTTCTCTTCACTACGTCTGTATCTTTGGGGTAAATAACCAGTAGTGCAATGGCTGGGTCTATAGGGTAGCTCAATTTTTAACTTTTTAAGGGACCTCCACACTGTTTTCCAGAGTGGCTGTACCAACTTGCATTCCCACCAACAATGTAGGAGGGATCCCCTTTTTCCACATCCTCTCCAGCAATTGTTGTTTCTTGCCTTGTCAATTTTTTCCACTCTAACTGGCGTAAGGTGGTATCTCAATGTGGTTTTGATTTGAATTTCCCTGATGGCTAATGATTTTGAACATTTTTTCATGTGTCTGTTAGCCATTTGTAGGTCTTCATTGGAAAAGTGTCTGTTCATATCTTCTGCCCATTTTTTGATTTGTTTATTTGTTTCTCGTGTATTGAGTTTGAGAAGTTCTTTGTAGATCTTGGATACCAGTCCTTTATCTGTAGTGTCATTTGCAAATATCTTCTCCCATTCCGTGGGCTGCCTCTTAGTTTTTTTGACTGTTTCCTTGGCTGTGCAGAAGGTTTTTATCTTGACGAAGTCCCACAAGTTCATTTTATCTTTTGTTTCTCTTGCCTTTGGAGATGTGTCATGAAAAAGGTTGCTTTGGCCGATGTCGTAGAGGTTGCTGCCTATGTTCTCCTCTAGGATTTTGATGAATTCCTGTCTCATATCGAGGTCTTTCATCCATTTAGAGTTTATCTTTGTGTATGGTGTGAGAGAGTGGTCAAGTTTCATTCTTTTGCATGTAGCTGTCCAATTTTCCCAGCACCATTTATTGAAGAGACTGCCTTTTTTCCACCGGATGTTTTTTCCTGCTTTATCAAAGATTAGTTGCCCAAAGAGCCGAGGGTCCATTTCTGGGTTCTCTATTTTGTTCCATTGGTCTATGTGTCTGTTTTTGTGCCAATACCATGCTGTCTTTGTGATCACAGCTTTGTAGTATAGCTCGAAATTCGGCATTGTGATGCCCCCAGCTTTGTTTTTCCTTTTCAACAGTTCCTTGGTGATTCGGGGCCTTTTCTGGTTCCATACAAATTTAAGGACTATTTGTTCCAGTTTTTTGAAAAATGTCATCGGTATTTTGATCGGGATAGCATTGAAAGTGTAGATTGCTCTGGGTAGCATGGACATTTTAACTATGTTAATTCTTCCGATCCATGAGCATGGAATATTTTTCCATCTTTTTGTGTCTTCCTCAATGTCTTTCAGGAGTGATTTGTAGTTTCTAGAATATAGGTCCTTTACCTCTCTGCTTAAGTTAATTCCAAGGTAACGTATGGCTTTTGGTGCTATTGTAAATGGGATGGATTCCCTAATTTCTCTTTCTTCAGTCTCATTGTTCGTGTATTGAAATGCAACTGATTTCTGAGCATTGATTTTGTGTCCTGCCACATTACTGAATTGCTCTATAACTTCTAATAGTTTGGGAGTGGATTCTTTTGGGTTTTCCATATAGAGTATCATGTCATCTGCAAAGAGAGACAGTTTGACTTCTTCTTTGCCAATTTGGATACCTTTTATCCCTTTTTGTTGTCTGATTGCTGTTGCAAGGACTTCTAGTACTGTGTTGAATAATAGTGGTGAGAGTGGGCATCCTTTCGTGTTCCTGATCTTAATGGAAAGGCTTCGAGCTTTTCCCCATTGAGAATGATATTTGCTGTAGGCTTTTCATAGATGGTTTTTATAAGATTGAGGAATGTACCCTCTATCCCTACACTCTGAAGGGTTTTAATCAGGAAAGGATGCTGTATTTTGTCAAATGCTTTTTCTGCATCTATTGAGAGAATCATATGATTTTTGAATTTTTCTTTCTGGATAAAATCCAAGACACTGATAGATCTGTGAATGTTGAACCACCCTTGCATCCCAGGGATGAATCCCACTTGGTCATGATGGATAATCCTTTTATTTTAATTTTTTTATTTTTTTTATTTTTATTTTTTTTAAAGATTTTATTTATTTATTCGACAGAGAGAAAGACAGCCAGCGAGAGAGGGAACACAAACAGGGGGAGTGGGAGAGGAAGAAGCAGGCTCATAGCGGAGGAGCCTGATGCGGGGCTCGATCCAATAACGCCGGGATCACGCCCTGAGCCGAAGGCAGACGCCCAACTGCTGTGCCACCCAGGCGCCCCTGGATAATCCTTTTAATGTACTGTTGGATTCTATTGCCAGGATCTTGTTGAGGATCTCGGCGTCCATATTCATTAGGGATATCGGTCTGTAATTCTTGTTTTTGATGGGGTCTTTGCCTGGTTTGGGGATCAAGGTAATATTGGCCTCATAGAATGAGTTTGGTAGCTTTCCTTCTGTTTCTATTTTTTGAAATAGCTTTAGGAGAATAGGTATTATTTTTCTTTGAATGTTTGGTAGAATTCCCTAGGAAAACCATCCAGGCCTGGAGTTTTGTTATTTGGAAGGTTGTTTATCACTGACTCAATCTCTTCATAATTAATTGGCCTGTTTAAAAAATCAATTTCTTCCTGTTTCAGTCTTGGTAGTTTATAGGTTTCCAGGAAGGCCTCCATCTCTTCCAGATTGCTTAATTTATTGGCATAAAGCTGTTGATAAAAGTTTCTAATAATCCTTCCAATTTCCTTGGTGTTGGTTGTGACCTCTCCTTTTTCATTCATAATTTCATTAATTTGGGTCCTTTCTCTATTCTTTTGGATAAGTCTTGCCAGCAGTCTGTCAATTTTATTGATTCTCTCAAAGAACCAACTTCTAGTTCTGTTGATCAGCTCTACTGTACTCCTGGTTTCTCATTCATTGATCTCTGCTCTAATCTTGGTCAACTGCTTCCTCGTGCATGGATTATGCCTGTCCCTCTGTTGCCATTCCAGCTTCTTGAGGTGAGAATATAAAAACTGCATTTAAGATTTTTCTATTCTTTTGAGTGAGGCTTGGATGGCTATGTATTTCCCCCTTAGGACTGCCTTTGCAGTATCCCATAGGTTTTGGACCGTTGTGTTTTCATTCTTGTTGGTCTCCATAAATTGTTTAAATTGATTTTTGATTTCCTGGTTTATCGAGTCATTCCTGAGCAGGATGGTTCTTAGTCTCCAAGTGTTTGAGTTTCTTCCAAATTTTTCCTTGTTGTTGAGTTCCAATTTCAGAGCGTTGTTGTCTGAGAATATGCAGGGAATAATTTCAGTCTTTTGATATCGGTTGAGACCTGTTTTGTGACCCAGAACATGGTCTGTTCTTGAGAATGAGTATTCTTTGGTTCTGGGGTGTAGTGTTCTATATATATCTATGAGGTCCGACTCGTCGAGTATGGCATTCAAAGCTCTTGTTTCTATGTTGGTTTTCTGCTCCAGTGCTCTGTCTATTGCTGATAGTGGAGTGTTGAAGTCCCCTACTATTAGTGTATTTTTATCTATATGTCTCTTTATTGTGGTTAAGAGTTGGCTTGTGTATCTTGCTGCTCCCCTGTTGAGGGCATATATATTTATAATTGTCATATCCACTTGTTGGATACATCCTTTAAGAATAATATAGTGCCCTTCTGTGTCTCTAACTATAGTCTTTAGTTTAAAATCCAATCTGTCTGATATGAGAACTGCTACCCCAGCTTTCTTTTGAGGTCCATTGGCGTGAAAGATGGTATTCCATCCCTTTACTTTCAGTTTGAATGTATCTTTAGGTTCAAAATGAGTCTCTTGTAGACAGCAAATGGATGGGTCATGTCTTTTTTTTTTTTTTTAAAGGTTTTATTTATTTATTTGACAGAGATAGAGACAGCCAGCGAGAGAGGGAACACAAGCAGGGGTAGTGGGAGAGGAAGAAGCAGGCTCATAGCGGAGGAGCCTGATGTGGGGCTCGATCCCGGAACGCTGGGATCACGCCCTGAGCCGAAGGCAGGCGCTTAACTGCTGTGCCACCCAGGCGCCCAGGGTCATGTCTTTTTATCCAGTCTGCAACCCTGTGGCATTGATGGGCGCGTTTACGCCATTTACGTTGAGACTGAGCATTGAGGGATATGATTTTAATGATGCCATGTTGCCAGTAAAGTCTTTGTTTCTATAGATTGTGACTTTCTGTTCTGTATCACTCTTGGGGCCTTTTTACTTTTATAGAACCCCCCCTTAATATCTTCTGTAGGGCTGGTTTCGTGGTTATGAAATTGGTCAATGACTGGCATTCTGGAAGGTCTTTATTTCTCCATCAATTCTGAGTGACAGCCTTGCTGGATAAAGGATCCTTGGCTGCATGTTTTTCTCTGAAAGAGCTTTAAAAATGGCCCCCCAACCCTTTCTCTCATTCCAGGTCTGTGTAGACAGGTCTGACGTAATTCTGATACCTTTGCCTTGGTACGTGAGAAATTTCTTTGCCCTGGCCGTTTTCAGTACTGTATCCTTGGATCTAATATTTGCCAACTGCACTATGACGTGATGTGGCGTAGGTTTGTCGTGGTTGAGCTTGGGAGGGGTCCTCTCTGCCTCTTGGACATGAATGTTTGTTTCCCTCGCTAGATTAGGGAAGTTATCAGCTACAATTTGTTCAAATATCTCTTCTAGACCTCTGCCTTTGTCCACCCCTCGGGGATGCTGATGATTCTGACATTGGAACGTTTCATTGAGTCAGTAATCTCCCGTAACCTACATTCGTGGGCGTGGATTTTTTTGAGTCCAGATTCTATTTTTGCTTTTTCTTCTACTAACCCTAATCCTCCAATTCGCTGATATGTTCTTCTGTCTCATTCACCCTGGCCATCAGAGCCTCTAGTTTTGACTGCATTTGGCTCATAGAATTTTTAATTTCTGACAGATTCGCTCTCATTTCTGCCCTTAGAGATTCTATATTCTCATTAACATTTTCATTAATACTTTTTTCAAGTCTACACATCATCTTGCCTATTGTTACTCTGAATTCCATTTCTGATAATTTGGTTATATCCATATCCATTAGTTCTGTGGCAGAGGCCACAGACTCATTGTCCTTTCTTTGCTGGGGAGGGGGGTGGGATTTCTCCTTCTCGTCATTCCGGTGAGGAGAGGTTGTGGGGTTGTCCAGAGCGCAAATTATTGACCGGGACCCAGGCCTTACACCCTTGTTTTATAGGGATCTTAGGGATGTGGGCTTCTTGATTTTTCAGCCTGCCTTCTGGGGGAGGGGCCTGCCACGCTGATACTCAGGCCACCCTGTTTGGGTAGAGTCTCCGTGTCCCTTGCGAGGGGGATGGGGATGGGCACTCTCTGAGCCGGTATTTCCAGGCTTTTGTTCTCTGGCGGCTTTCCCTGGCGGTCTGCTGTGCCTCTTCTGAGAGTCAGAGCAGCAGCGGCAGAATCTCAGCCTCTGTCTCAGAACAGAGGGATTGCGGCCCGTTCTCTACTGATGTTCTGGCCACTTTAACTCTGTTACTGTTAGTGCTGCTCAACCCTGCAGCGTCCCGGGATGTGCACCCCACACTCGGCGTCCCAGCCCTCACTTCCAGGGCCGGCGCGTCTCTGTCCTTTGTGTTTCTAACACCGCCAGCCGCCCCCGCGCTCCCGGAGCTCCCGGTCTCAGTCTGGATCCAGTGAGCGCACTGGAGTTCTGGAGCTCCATGAGAAGTCTGGTGGCGCGTGCTCCCGGCTCACGGTCTCAGTCTGCTCTCTCGCGGGTGCTGTCCATGAGTCCGCCCGCTCCCCCGTGCAGGTGGCTACCGCTTCCCGGCGCCCAGTCGCGGCGGCTCCCTCCCCCTTCTGTTTATCTTCCGATATCTGTGTGGGGTTTCCTCGGCTCCCTGCTTCGTGCCTCAATACTCAGCGCTGGAGATGTTCATTTGTAGAGATCCAGATGTATCTTCCTGTGTCTCAGGCTGATTCCGTGGTTGTTCAGGCTGGTCTGGTACCTATCCAACTCGACTCAGGGGACCGGCTGAAAAAGGGGTCCCCTACTCCTCCGCCATCTTAACTCCCTCCTCCCAAGGTGGGCTTCTAGGCCATCTAAAGCAAATTAGTGAGCTGCAAGGTATGAGCTTGCTTCTGTGCCAGATGGTTCATGTTTACTCAGGATGCATTTGCAAGTGGCATGAAACCTGTAAGATGTCAAGAAAGAAACCATATTGTTCTCTTCAGAAGGGGCCTTTCCTCTGTGGAAAATCTAACAGCTTCTGTTTTAGTCTTTTACTATCTATGGTTAAAAATAGCCACCATTTCCTGCCAAGAATGGCAAGGAAATCCACACAAGACCATGATTATCTGTCTTGGAGGATCCTTTATTAGATTGATACAATCACTCTTTTTTTCTTTGAAGAGCTCAGATTTTGAATGACGCGATTGGTATGTCTTTGGTCTTATGGATGATGAGAATAAAATGTGTGAAAAATAAAACTTCTCTAGTGGCGAGTATAAATGACTCAAGTGTTATGCTGGAGTCTGGCTCATTGATTCATTTCTGCAGTTTAACCATTTGTAAAACAGACCTATGATGGTTATAGCAGTGTTGTATGGCTGGTAGTTTTCAAAAGTTTGAGATTCCTGCAGTAAAGGGAAAACATGAAGTATTATCATTATAGGCAGGTTGTGGACCATCTGCCAAGAGCAGACACTGATCTTTTTATATGAGCTGTAAGTCGAATGGGGGAAGACATGGGAAGCCTCAGGCAGAATTATATAAAATCCTTTCCATCTTCCGCTTACTCATCAATAATTAACCTGGCAAATCTAGAGCTTGGTTGGAATAAAATTAAACATTCCCCAAATGGCTCCTGAAATGGTGAACAATAAAAATTCTTGCCCTATGATTTGAAGTCAAGGCATCTAGCCCTAAATGCACATAAAACATGATAAATTGATAATGATAAAGACAATTTATTATTAAATCATCCCATAAAATCAGAATAATGAGAAATGTTTTCATTACACTTTTTTCAATATCCTCATTTATTTTTCTTCTCTTTGGCTGCATGGAATATTTCTTGGGCAATAGAGGACTACGTGTCATTTTCCATTTATTAATCTTTTTGGTTAGCTTGTCAGAGAAAGTATTATATACTTCTAATATACGAAATGTGTTATCCAAGCTCTGACAGTGGCCACAGGTATGCCGTCCTGTGAGTCTATCTGTGTGCTCTTTGGCAGGCACTGCCTTATACAATTAGAAATGGGAGATGCTTTGATACAAGTGAGGGAAGCAGTAAGTCTAAGAGTCAGGTTGAGTTCGGTTTGAACTCTTCTTGTTATTTGCTGGTTAAGTGACCTTAAGAAATTCAAATAACTTTCTCGAATCCCTACTTTTTCATTTACAAAGTGAACAAAACAATAGATACATGACAAAACTGTCAGAAGATTAATAGAGATAAAAATATATATAAGAAAATTAACAGTGCCTTGGTAATACATTAAATACAATATTTATAGGTTAAAAATTATATCATTATAAAATTCCTTAACCTTGATGAAAACCGTCCCGTATTCCTCCCTTCTACAAGTCCCCCACAAAATAACCTAAGGTCTGTTTTGTGTTATTCACATTTTTAACCTGAAGACCTCTCAGTAAATAATGCATTTAATGTCTGTTGGTTGAGCACTCACTATGTGCACTAGATACAGATAGGACTGCAAGAGAAAAACATTGTTACATTACTTGAAAAACTCAGTTCTGAAACAGTTCACTGAAGAAAGCAGAACCATATGCAAATAAACGTCAAATGAATAAGATTCTCAAATAATGATCAAGAACAGTAGTGGTTTCAGAGTAGGAAAAGGTCTGATGTTGGTGAGTGGCCCTGAGCTTGGCCTGGGGAAATGCATGGAGGGATATAGGTGAGGGGACCATCTTGCCAAATTGAAGAAGAATAAAAACCCAAGAGGTGAGGATGGCATTTTCAAGGGTCAGTGAGGCACCCAGATTTACCCTTCCTGCTATTTCAAAAGAAAAATGGACCCAGGATCACTGATGTGCAAAGGGATAAGGAGGGGATGTATTTTATTGATGCTAGTTTCTCCTGGGCAGAAGTATCTCTTGCTACTTTGTATTAGTTAACACTGGCTTAGTACGTTAACGAAAAGACCAAAAAACAAAAATATACTGTGATGCAAACATAATGTATTTATATATTTCCCCCCTCGTTTACATAACTGTACCAGGGAAGGTGGTCTTAGTAGGGAAAGACAGAATTCCGTACATGGTCATCAAGGAAACTCCCCTAATGGAATCCCCCCAATGGCTCTGCCGTCTTCAATGCGTATAACTTCTGCCGGGCACCATAGTCTCCATCTTTGTCACCCACAGAGGCGTACATACCAGAATTCCTTTGGCTGGGCCTGGAAGTAGCACATTTTCATCTGCCAGAGCTGGGTCACACACAAGGACACAGGGAACTGCAAGGGAAGTTGGCAGCTGTGGTGTAGCTACTTGCCCAAAAGAGGAGAAAAGTGACGTTGGTGAAGAATTAGCATTATTCATCCTAATATGGCACGTAAACAAATCCATCCATGTACTATGTCCTGTTACTGCTTTTTTCTTAAGCTTGCCTTTTCCATGTATCCAAAAATCCCCTTGGTTTTAGTTGAACATATTTTGGTCAACATGTCCTGAATTCATGTTCTTCAGTAGGATGCTCTTATCTTTCTAGATTCACTCCTTCAATCTTCTAGATTAAAGTGATTTTATGTCTCTTTTTGTTTGATTGGCTTTGCTTCTCTCAATCTGTTACACATTTTGCAAACTGCAGTGGCCAGAATTGTATACCGTAGTCCAAATGCAAGCATGCTATCATTTTCGAACGGAGTAAATCTGTGACTTCTACCTTTTGCTTCAAAAATTATTTCTGATGGTGGCAACGATGCTGCTGACACCTTTGGTTTCAGGTTCGAAGAGAAGTCTACACGGATTCCCATGTGCCTCTTTCTTATCTTCAGTCTTGTAATGCTGATACTAAAATCCTCTGTCCTTTCAAAGTAGTAGTTCTCAACCCAAGCTGTATATTACTATCATCTGGGAAGCTTTAAAAAATACAAATGCCACCTCCTTCCCTCAAGATTTTGATTTAATTTGTCTGAGATGAAGGCCAGCTATTGATCCTTTTCAACATGTCTATAGATAATATTTTCTCAGGGTTTTGAATTGTTGTCAAAAGAGTAATTTGTATTTTTTTCCAATTCCTCTTTATATATCCCTATTGAAATGCATCTATTCTTTCTCTGATTGCAGACAGAGAAGAGCAAAACTTGCCAAAGATTTCTCCCATTAGCTTGGAATTAGCACATTGGAAAATTATGGGGCTCTGTGTAAACCTCATAAACCTTAAACTTCAGCCCATATGATAATTATGACTTAAACCTAGATGTCAATAGTCCTTTGTCCTCTGGCTCCTGTGTATGTACATGGTATCTCTATTGCCTATGTTTTTAATGTATATCAACTTGAATATAAAGATCTTCATCTCTTGCTGTGCCATTCCTCACCTCTATCCTATCTCAAAGAATCCATAAGGCGTAAATGCCTTAGTAACGTGGATTTTCCTGGAATTTGCATGGCAGAGATAAAGGTGGACTTTGCACAATCCACAGGAACCACTTTGAAGCCTCAGTGACAGGTCAGTCCTGCAAAGGCCCCTAGGCCACAACACCATTAGAGGGTAGCAGTGAAGTCATTTCCATTTCTCCCTTTCCACAAAGTAAGTGGCATCATGTCCCTTTCATCCCTTATACATTTCTCTAGTTGTGTCTTCCAGTCCATGTTACTCCACCAATTCACATTGCTCTCTTTATTCTATGGACCAATGCAGATAAGCCCTCATTTCTCTTCCAAAATGTCTGAATTCCAGTCCATCACCAGGCTAGGTAGAACTGCGTGTCCTCTAGTTGATGTGATCCTGACTTCTTTAGAAGATTATATGACTGTTAACAGGTTTTACTGGATAGATACTAAAGACACTGTTATATAAGGTATAGTATTTGTATCATATTAACTTTTAAAAAATCCTAAGAATATTCTTGAACCTCTGATCCCAAGTGTTTCTCCCAAGGTTCTGTAAGTCTGTAAGCTAGCCACCGTCTTGAGTAGGACCTTAAGAATGCCACCTTCCTCCCCCAGAAGTTTCTCAAATAAATACATTGGTCTTTCTTAGAAAAATTCTCATGCATAAATTTTTCATCTTTTTATATAACTTTCTATTTGGATAGCATTACATAGTTGAAAAATGATCTTCCCATATATTTTCTTGTTTGAGCCTTTCATGATACAAGTACGTAAGTTTTCAGCATAATTGGGCTCTTTCCCATTTAGAGTTTAGAAGGATGGTATTTGGAAATTTTGAACAAATAACTCAAGTCCATCTGGACAGTAAATGGGAAAATAGTCACTAGAAACAAAAGAGTGGAAGGGGAATTGTGAAAGATTATGCATAATCATACTGTGTAAAAACTGGAATATCAGTTAAGTAGTTTAACAAAACCCCCCAAACTGAGTGACTTAACATAAGACAGTAATTATTATAATAACCATTATTCTATTTCCTGATTCTTTGGGTTGATTGGGCACTTCTGTTGGTTTCACCTGATTCAGTGACGTGACTATAGCCAAAAGATGTGGCAGCTAAGGCAGGGTTCTCCAGTGGGACTCAGCCGAGGCCACAGCTGGGCTCACTGGGACTGGGGCAGCTGAGTTCATCTCTTCTTGGTCTCACCTCCTAGGCTTCTTCAGAACATGGGCCAGATTGGAAGGCTAGCCTGGGAAGTTCCATGCCTCTCCTACCACATTATCTCAGTAAGGGGTTCAGTTTCAGGCAAAGGGTGAGGAAACAGTATCTCTTGCTGAGAAGCGTGGCCGTTCCACCGTAGAGAGGTGTGATTCATCTAACGCCGGTATTGTAACAAACCACCACAACTGTGCTGATATGTGTCCTAGCTTAAAAGTGCATTCACATCTTATTCTCATTGTAATTATCACGAGGACCCTAAGAGGGAGTATATCATTTTCTCCATTTTTACAGTTGAGGAAACTCATGTTCTAAAAAGTCAGTGACTTACTAACCCAAATAGATGTAAAATGTCGGAGCTAGGATTTCAAGTCTGACACTGTCAACCAAAAACATCATAAAGAATAAGACATGTACACATGTCTCCATTTTCCAAAGAGTAGGTTCTGAATTCTTAAGCCTATTTATAAAACAGGTGAATAAAGAAAGAATGCTGAATCCACCTAAGTCATAGCCTCATGACTTATTAGGAATTTTTCAATTCACAATGTAACGGTGTAAAGTGGCATAGTAACTAATTGTATTCTTAAGATCGTATATACCCTATGTCTATAGGAACATATTTTAAATACAAGCAAATTTTTCTTTTATTTTAAATTATAGATTTGCTGTAGAATAAGTATAAAGGGGAAAAGGAAAAAAAAAAAAAAAAACAACTGCCTGATAGTCCAGATGTCAGAATTCAAAAATAAATTTATCAAACTTTTTTCTAAAATATTTCTCATGCTTTTTCTCCTCAAAATTGAGAAGCCAGTTCATAATCAACTGCAATCTCACTTGAATTATCTCCTCTATAGCTGCAAATCTCATTTTAAAGCAAAGCTAACAAAAATGGCTTAGAGTGCAATCGAGAAGCAGATCAACCACAGGAAAAAATGAAGTCGGACCTTAAACCATCGCAGGTTCTTTCTCCACTAAATTAATGCAATCCACTCTTAACTTCCGTTAGTGAAGAAACATTAAAAAAATGTGCCTATACAAAAATTACGTATGCTGTCTATATTTACACAAACATGAATATATATATGCACACATACACTAAAATGCATGGTCTTCTAAATATAGAAAACATAAGAATAGTCTAAATTTTATCACTCACCTAATCACATGGAATCACTGTTAGGGTATATCCCACAGCATTTTTTTTTTTATACCATTTTCTTCATGGGCATTTGTCACAAAATGATGATAGCATTTTGCTTATCTAGCTTAACAGGTTGCATTATTTTTGTCATTTTAAAAAATGATTAGTCATAATTATTGGTTCTCCTACACCATGAGAAAAAATCCTACAAGTTCATTTAGAAAAATTTGGAAAATATAGAAAATTAGAAAAAGTCAGATTACCAATGGTCCTCTCATTAAATATATATGGGTTTTGTTTGTTGGTTTATTTCCTGGGTTTTTTTCCTATGCATTTTAGTAATTTAATTTTTTTGCACTATTGTGATGACATAAATTTATGAAAATTTGTCCCATGTATCGTTTGTGAAATTTTTCCTATGTTGTAATGGACTCTTTAAAAACATTATTTTAAGTATTTTCAAAAAATACAGTCATCTGGTTGCACCAGATTTTACTTCTCTGTTCTCATTTACTGAGGCAGGAATGACTTTTTATTTATTGCTACTATAATTAATACTCTAGTGAAGATTTTTTTCCCACAATCCCATTATATAACTCAAGCAATCTCTTTGGGGTGGGTTTCTAGAAGTGTATCACAGATTATGACTCTTTTTAAGGCTCTTGATAAGTGTTGCTAAATTATTTTCCAGAAGGTTTGAATCTATTTATACTCTCAAATTTAGCTTATGAAATGGCCGATTTTACAAAACACTCACTTGCACTATTATAATGGTTTTAATATGGATATAATGGGCATTTAATAAATAAGCCACTATTCAGATAATTGCTTACTAACTAGAGTTTAATAAATATATGCTATTATTTTTAATTAAAAGGCTAACATACGAAGATTATTTAATTGTAAGTTTTTAAAAACAAGTGAGACTACACATTCTTCTACATTGATGAAGACTATACTAACTTTAATTTTTGCAAAGCCTGAATTTATTGAAGTATGGGACATGTGACACACAGGTCTATTTGGTTTTATCCTAGGTTGAGTGGTGTCTGCAAGGACACGGGTAGACTGGGCAATTTCATTCCAATGACTCATTATCTAGTCATATTTAATTGTTATCACATTTAGATTGGTTCTAATCTACTAAAATAGAAACTACATGGGAAGGTGAGAAAAAAGTAAACAAAGGAAGAGATCTGGTTTTCCAGAGTTGAAAAATCATTTTAGAAAGACATCATGGTATATAACAGTGCAGGTTTTCATAAATTAATTAATTTCATGACCTACCTATCAGGCTGAGTGAATTGGAGCTGAACTATCAACTTGTTAAATTAAATCTAAATTCAAATAAATGACCATTACAGTAGGTATGATGAATAGGGAGCAACAAAGATTTTGAATACAGCACCACTAGTGAATTTGCAGAATGAAACTAATTGTGATATTTCTCTGGGTAAGCAAGGAGAGAAAGTATAGATAAAGTTATCTATAACATTTAACTTTTCATCCTTTTACCCCCAGAATTCTGAGAATTCACACTCACGTAATACACCTGGCTTCTGCTCTAGTGGTTTTCTTCAGATCAGAAACATCTCCCAAGCACAAGCAACGTTAAGCCCAAATGGAAGACTGAAAAAAGAAATATTTTTCGAAACTCACAGGTATAAAGGTCCTAAAGGCAAAATCATTTTAAAACCTCAAACAACCAAAATGTTTCCCATTTGTTTTCACAGTCCATTTACTCTATCGTACATCCCATTTTCCTGTTTTCTGATGACATTTGCTCCCGGGACAGGAGGGAAGGAGAAGGTGAATGCACATGTTTTCACAATGGGCTATAATATTCCCATCTTACAAATTATTGCTTTTTGTTTAGTCTATGCACATTACTTTGCATATGGATTATCACTTCGTATTTCTTTCTTATTACTTTTACAGACTCCTCTCCATCTGTAATGGGAGAGATTATAGAGTTAACAATCTGTTTTCTAGTTTAATCATTCTTCTGAGGCCAGTCTTTGAAAGATTGTTCATCTTACCATTTCTTTAAGCTTGTGTTTCTTTAAGATGTGCTAAACTATCAAATGTATTTTATTCTCACAACACTTGAGCATATTATGAGAAAATAATCAGTACGTGAATCTTTTTCTTCCCCACCTCCATCTAGCCTTAGTGATTCCTAGGGCTGTCTAGGCATTGGGGCAGTTACTCATTTTGCCAGAGATTCAGGATTATGTACCAATTATCTCCTTTTTTGAAGCAAACTCATTTCCAGGAGGTATGACGATAGTGTATTTGTCTCCAGATGTGGCCGTCGGAATGTCAGGTTGCCTCATGTCATTGGTTTTTGTGGGGTAAAAGCATGCTCTTTATTGAAATGTATGACACTTAGCAGTTTTGACTTTGGAGGTCATATCTCAGTGTGTTATGAGAGAAAGTTTAAGCAAAGTTTTTGTAGGAATCCAACCAGTAATGATACTTCATCTGATGACTAGACATCTTTAAAAGCAGTGCATATCACAAATTCTTATAACTGTGCCATTTTTTAGTTTTGATACAAGTGGAATGCAAAATATCAAAATATTGTAACGATTATTGTAAAAACTTGGAAACTTTCTAAGCAACTTATTTCTGTGTATTCATTCCCAGCTGTTAGCTTTTGATTTTCTTTAACCTCAACAAGTGGGACATTAGGTCCATTTTATTAGCCAGGGTAGGTAGTAAAACTTGGGCCGCCTATCCAGTGCTGAACTAAAACATTCCCTTCTAGGAAATGTAGTAGCAAGAGGAGTTTGTGTGTTTGGGGATGGATGGGGAGTCGGTCTGTTAAGAATGGTTATTAGTGATACCTCTGTGGCTTACCAGCTATGTGCCTGTATACAAATTAACTTTCGGGGTTCTTCTGTCCACATCTGTACCAAAAAAGGGACTGAATTCATGTTTTCAAAATTTCACACCACTTTAACATTTTAATATTCTGCAATCTGAATCTTATTACAGTACCCCATCCACAATTTCCCATAATCCTCTACTTTTGTGTCGTCCCTTTAGGGAACAATACAGTGACAAGCATTCAAAAACTTCACCTGCTTACTGATGCTGTATCTAAGATTTTAATGTAATTGTTCTGGAAAAGTCCTAAATAAAAAGCTCCAGTTTTAGCTCCTTTGAGAGAATTTGTCACAAAGGTATCACACAAAGGTATCACAAAGGTAAATATCCAGTTACCTGAGTCCATTCCTAAAATCTTAAAAACCCTCCCTTAAAAAAAAAAAATTGAAACTACAGATCCCATGAGTCCAATGAGGGGAACAGATATTTCCCCTGCAGCCCCTCCCTGCCCCTTGAATGTAGTTCGCTAAAACTCAGGTTGAGGCATCCTGAAATATGCCTGAAAGAAACGGCGGCTGTTTTGTCCCCAGTTTTCTGCTGAGCTCTCCCCGGGCTCCTTTAAATCGGTGCTGAGAGTGAGGAAGGATACAGAGCGACGCAGAGCGGGATGGGCGCGGGTGCGGCCATCACCTGTTCCGAGAGGGGCATGCGCACTGCGAGGGCGCGGGCGAGGAGGCGGGGCGCGGTGGGAGGGGCGGACGGCACCCGGCTGGCACAGCTCAGACGTGCTTCTCCCCGGCTCGGGGCGCTGAGGCGGCTTCGGGGAGTTGTCCAACATGGAGGAGGCACCGGCTGCGGGCGTCACCTGTGAGCGGGACTAACACCCGCCTGGCGTTCTGGGCAGCGGTGCCGGGTCCCGAGCCCTGGGACTCCGCCGCCTGCACGCCCCACGGCGGACCCCGGCTCCGGTTGCTCCTCGGGCCGCTGGGTTCCCGACGGGGACGCAGCGCAAGGAAGGAGCGCGGCGGCCCCGAGTCCCCCTGAGCCATGGGCAACGAGGCGAGCTTGGAAGGGGAAGGGCTCCCGGAAGGGCTGGCGGCGGCGGCGGCGGCGGCGGCAGCCGGAGGAGGGGCTGGCGGGGCGGGGAGCTCCTTGCACACGGTGATCCCGGCCGGCATGGAGGCGGATCTGAGCCAGCTGAGCGAAGAGGAGAAGAGACAGATCGCCGCTGTCATGTCAAGGGCGCAGGGGCTGCCCAAGGGAAGCGTTCCCCCGGCCGCTGCGGAGCCGCCTTCCATGCACAGGCACGCACAGCATGATATATATGTCCGGGCATATATGTACAGCTCCCCGTGCACATATGTGCCAGCCCGTATGTGCCAGCACGGCAGTACATATATGTCGCTTCCGTTCATTTTATTCTCCCTAATGGGGTGACGATAAAGAGATCATAAGCCTTATGATGGGCAGAATAAAAATGATGCATTGTAGAGTTTCTGGTGGGATAGTCAAGGGTTGCATTCTTGGAACTGTGATTTTAGGTTGTGATTTTTGGCCTTTTGGAACCTTTTCCCTCTAGGATGGCGTGGAGAGACGCCCTCCAGTGTTTTACTAATCTGGAAGTCTTCCATTAATAGAAAACGGACGTGTTGGGAGATGGATAGAACTGGGTGTTTACCTGTCTCT
The DNA here is from genome assembly GCF_023065955.2 of Ursus arctos. NCBI lineage: Eukaryota > Metazoa > Chordata > Mammalia > Carnivora > Ursidae > Ursus > Ursus arctos. The sequence continues at coordinate 25,600,625 of NW_026622985.1, read as the reverse complement.
GTTTAAACCTCCTCAGTCATTTCGGCATCTTTTTCTCTGTGAATGATGTCTGAAATATTTCTGTAACAATACCTTTAATTCCCCTGGAGGTGATCTGTCCTTCCTTCCCACCCCACCCCCAGAGACCAGGAGCTGTTTAGGTAGAAGGTATAGATTGAACACACCTTTTATAGTCAATGAGGGACTCTAAATATGTTGTGGCATTAAACAGATGGTTTGGTTGCAGCAGACCAGGTGCTGTACATGTATTTCTGAATTAGTATATGCTATTTTTTAAACTATTGCTCTTTTATATGCAAAAGTATTTTAGTTGATGGAAAAATGTGAATTTGTTTTATCTTAAAATTAGTTTCCAATACATTTCAAGACAAAGCAAATAAATGACAACTTGCACAGGCAATTAAGAGCTATTCTGTAATATTAACGTTTAATTTCCCTCTCTAGCTCTCCATTTTCCTTCATCTAATAAATTAGTTGTTTTCTAATTAGAGTAGTAAGAGGGTATAATCATTGTGCCTGCCCTGCCTTTATTAATGTAAACAAACCCTTTAACTTTACACCCTCCCTTAGAGTACAGTTCTCTGTCCGTTGTCCTGAAACCATTCCTGCTTTAGGATAACTGAAGAGAGACCTACAATTTTCATTTGAGATATTGGAAATATGAAAGATGTGTATATTGTGGGTGTAGATTCTTAACCTCTACTTCATAAATGCGTTTTAACTTAGGAACTGTCATGTAAGTATATGAGTATAATTTTGTCAAATAATTATTTTAATTTAACATAGGAGAAGTGTAACGGACAGTTGAAATATTTTTAACATAAAATCTTAAATGCTTAGAATATATCAGCTAAGAACTCTGTGTTCTTGAAACGAAACCACCACTACTAGTAAAACTTGCTCTTTTATGTTAAATGTGTTTTTCAACTAGTAATATATGGGCTATTTCTTATAAAGTCTTTCTTATCCATTACCTTAAGTATTACAGCTTACGATATGTACCATTTTTCTCTACTGATGAAAACCTGACTTGGAAAAAAATGTTGAATGTTCATAAATTAGATTTTCATAGGGTAATAACGAGGTACAGTACTTTTATTAGCCTTTTAGAAATGTATGCTAGCTCTTTCACAGTTTTTCCTAAGAGGTACATGCAACAGGTTTCGCATGCTGGTTACACAGAACAAGAAAAAGTGTGAGCTTTTATTTCTACATTCTTAACTTTTCTTCTATTCAGAGGGTGGCTGAAAAATAATGATTTCAGCCTATGAAATTGGCTTTAAGCTGTACTTCTGTCCGATTCTACATTGATAATTTTGTTATAGAATTTTTTTTTTAGATTTTTTTTTTTTTTTTTTTTTGACAGAGAGAGATAGCCAGCAAGAGAGAACACAAGCAGGGGGAGTGGGAGAGGAAGAAGCAGGCTCCTAGCGGAGGAGCCTGATGTGGGGCTCGATCCCAGAGCACCGGGATCACGCCCTGAGCCGAAGGCAGACACTTAACAACTGCGCCACCCAGGCGCCCCTATAGTAGAATTTTTATTAACAGATAATTTGCGGCCTCAACAGTTATTGGTGAAAGCTTCATCTAACTGTATAAACAGTATGTTTCTGATTTTTGAGAGCTGCTTATATTTTAGTGAAATATTTTTATAAAGAGTGCATCATTTTTGGAAAGTTATTATCCCTGTATGTGATAACCAAAGAAACACTTGGTTTATCATTTAGATTTTTAGAAGTACAGTAACTTAAGTATATATAAGAAAATATATCTAAACTATTTAAAGATTGAAGAGGTTAAGTGTGTCAATTAGAGATGGTGGTTTGTTTTGTTTTGTTTGTTCTTGAATAAGGGTTGAGAGCCCAGACACCTAGGTTCTTAGCCTATGAATTTTAACAGACTCATGACAAATTATGTATACTTCTCAGCCATAGGTGCCTCAGTTTCCTTGCCTCCAAATAAGGCACGTGGCACTTGTCCTACCTGTCTTGTAGAATCATTATAAGGATCAATTACAGATTGGCAGGGATGTTTTTGTTTGAATTTTAATGTGAAGGGACTCTAAACATCAGGAGTAGTGATCTCAATATCAGCAATGAATGGCACTGGCAGTGATGGCTCCAGACACATTGTATGTTGAGTTCTTCACTGTTGTGAGTTATTTTGATGTGTCTACACCTTTTTTTACATATGGAAAAGTCAGTGCCATGTAGTGGAACTCCCACTCCCCTCCCTGCCCCCACCAGGAGTCTTGATACCAGATATCAGTGATTAACTAGTTTTATAACCTTGGATTAATCTCTTACCCTCTTTAAGCCCTAGTATCCTCTACGGTATAAAAATGAATAGATATTCCCCAAAGTTGCTTATATTTCTAATATCAAAAAACTTTATGTGACTCAGCACTGTCAAGTGTCATTGCCTGTTGTGCTCCAATAAAAAAATTTTTTTTTAGCATTCCAACAGCTTTAACATACGTATCCGTGAATGCATGTTTACCTTATTTGTAGCTGAAATATTATTTGTAGCTGAAATATATATTCTAATCTGGTGATGATAGTAGTAATGAAAGAGGAGGTTATATAAAACATGGTTTATTACAAACTAGAAGTTACAGGTTACAAACAAATGCTCTGGATTTCTGATTAATTGAAGACCCAGGGAAAGGCCATTTTATCACTTGGTCTCCTCATTCTATGTACAGCTACAGATAAGAGAAGGGCTTTACTGAAAAATGCTTCTGATAAGTAGAATATTTTATAGGAATTCTGACTGAATCCATTATTTTCTTTAGTATTCCTTTGCACCTTTCCGACTGGAAGGCAACTCCACAAATGTTTTTCTTCCTAGAGTAGCAGGCCAAGTCCAGGTTCTAAAATGCATGTGGAATGTTTCCATTTATATCTCAGAATGACTGTGAATGAAAAGAATTCAAGAAACATTAGCATAAAACAGAAACCTGATTCATTCATTCATTTATTCATTGTCATTCATTCATTCATTCATCAGACACTAATGCTCTAGTTAACAGGTTTGGTTCTAGTGATGCAAAAATGAGTAAAACAGTTTCTCTCTCTAGGAGGTCACAGTGGAGTATACAAGACACAGATTGCATTTTAGTTGTTTTTTCTTTTTAACAGAACAACCATTAACACCAAACAAAAATTGACCAAAAGACCACAGTTAGTTGAGACATCTTTATATTTTTGTTCAGTATTAAGCCTATATATTCTTTGATTGTCTATTTCTCACCTCCATATCTCCATGTTTCATGTTTCCCTATATAATTCTAGTAGCTGAAATTAGTTTAAATTGTAGGGCAGTCTTTATAGCTGTATCAGTATTTTCTCATGGGGATTTTATTATATACCTTATATTTGTAGGTGGTACATGCAATTATAATTTCTGCTGTAAGCAGTTTGCTTTAAATTTTAGTGTTGATATCACAAATATTTGGTATTCACAAAGTTTATTTTTTATTTTGTACATGTGTTGGATTATGTGAAACAACACAAAAACAATGATTAAGTTTAATAGTATTTTCAAGAGAGGACAATTTAGTTAAGAATAGATTTTTTTTTTTTGTACTCTTTAAATATAGGTCTCTAGGACTCTACTGGGGAACCAATTCAATAAAATATCTAAATAATTACTTATGAAATAAGTATTTTTGTAATGAAGTTCCTAAGCATGTGCCCTTTGTGAGAGTGGTAGATTTTATTAATCGAATGTGCAACATTTCTAGAATAATGTGAAGATCTGAACAGTGAAATTTTTGAAAATGATCTTGCTGTGGAAGGGAACACATAGAGTGGCCTGTAAAGAAGCATTCAAAATTATATTCCCCAAATGGAAATAAATAGTATTTTAAAAGATACCTTGGAACCATTGGAATTAGGGTAATAATTTTAGCTCCTTGTTTAAGTTATCTAAAATTTTTGTAACTTTTTCCTTGGAGGAAATTGCCAAAACTAAGAATTCTGTTTATTCAACTTTTATTAGAAAATTACTTTTTGCATACATTGGCTTTTATAAATTATTTCCTTCTGATTTTTTGCTATTTAGAAGTAATACTTCTGTATTTCTTTCTACTATGCCTTCTAACTTGATCTCTCTCAAATTTCTGTGCCATTTGGGGAATTTCAAAACTTAATTCATACTAAGTACTCAATGATTTGAAATTAAAAATTTATAATCTGGCCCATTAGCAGGTAAATTTTCATAGAACAAATTAAAACCTGTAGAACTTGACTGTGATCATCTCATATTTTAAGTGCTACTGAATAACTGTGTTTTTTTAATCAAAAAGAAATAAATATTTTTCCAAATTAAAGAGCTTCATATATCAAATGAAATACTCGTAATTTTATCTTTATGTAATTCTAATACAGCCTATTCTTATGAGTTGCAACTTTATCAGTAAAGAATGGCTTATTTTAAAAAGCAATGTATTTGATTTTTGGTTGAAAGTATAAAAAATCAACTATTTTAATTATTTAACCGTAGTCATCTGAAAATGATGATGTTTCCAAAACTATTTAAAAAATCCATTGTGTATGTTTGTGAATTAAAAGAAATTTTGCAAATTAATTACATTTTTAAATCTTTGTCAATAATAAATAATATTGATAGTCTAACAGTGGCAATAGTAAATGTTATAGAAAACATTAAGTAAAGAGATTATTATGTATTTTCTTCTGAGAAAAGTAATAGTACTTTCAAAAGTGGGGTCACAACCACCTTGTTGCTAACTGTATACCAAGCTGTATCTCAAGATTCTTTAAGCATCTATCATTATTTTGCATAGAGATCTTAGATTAAGAATGAGCTATCAGAAAAATAATTAAGTAGCATAACATTTTCCTCCTAACAGAAATATGGAATTGTTTCTCAAAAATTTCAAATTAAAGTAGGACTTCTCATTTTGTGAAGTTTTAATAAGAATAATATTTGAGGAATAATTTCTTTTTAGACTGAATAGGGTAAAACTGAATAATCATCAACTTTCTCAAGGTCCCTGAAAATGCATCACCTAACCTCCTTTTCTAATAAGTTCCCTGATGTCATGTGTGCCATATATTACTAATGTAACTACTTGTAATCAAGTAAAACACACAAACAAAAACAGTTGCAACAAGCTCCCACATTTTAAAATGAATATTTTTAATTCTTGGTGCTGCTAGTATTTGAAAGAATAGCATTCTTCAAACATGAATGTACTAGAACATGGCCCTGCATTGGTTTATTGAGTTAATATTAATAAGGTTTTAAGGATGGCCTGATTCTATTAAGCATCAAGGTAAACTATTATAAGTAATGTCTAACTAGGTATCTTAATTTTTCATCACTTAGTAGCAAGTACTGATTTTTCCCCTTCTTGTTTACCTTGTTGAAAAATCTCTACCCATGTTTAGAAAGTAACAAAGACTTAAAAGATTTTGTGATCATTTACAGGATGCTGCAGAATGCGTTCTGGTTGTATCTACTATGCATGCCTAATTTTCAGGCTCTAAGAAAGTAATGGCTCATTAATATTATTTTGAGTTGGGATATTTTCCATTATTTTTACTTCTTTTTGTTTCACTCTTTCAGGAAGCAAGAGTTGGATAGTAGTCATCCTCCAAAGCAGCCAGGGAAACCACCGGACCCTGGCCGTTCAGCTCCGCCTGGTCTCAGTAAGAGTAGAACTACAGACACTTTGAGGTCAGAGCAGAAGTCGCCTGGAAGGAGTCCTTCCACTATTAGCTTGAAAGAATCAAAGTCCAGAACTGATCTGAAGGAAGAGCACAAGTCTAGTATGATGCCTGGCTTCCTCTCAGAGGTTAACCCTTTAAGTGCTGTCTCCTCTGTTGTAAATAAATTCAATCCTTTTGATTTGATATCAGACTCTGATGCATCCCAGGAAGAAACTGCCAAGAAGCAAAAAATAGCTCAGAAAGAACAAGGAAAACCTGAAGGAATCACGAAGCCTCCTTCACAACAGTCACCTAAGCCAGGTCCAAAGCCGCAAGGACCTGTGAGAGTCCCAGCACAACAGGATGGCTCTCCCAAATCTTCTCAGCAACCGGAAAAGATGAAATCACAACCTCCAGGGACAGGCAAACCAACTCAGGGGCTTACCCAGGCGCCTCAGACAGACCAGGCACATCAGAGAGATGCAGCCAGGCCTCAGACTAAACAGTCCGACCCTGTAAGGGGAGAATCAGTTAAACCCTCAGTGCAAAGCCCATCCAAACCACCTCTTCAGCAAGCAAGTCCCGGAAAACCTCCAGCCCAGCAACCTGGACCTGAAAAAGTTGCCACGCCACACCCTGGGCCTGCAAAGCCCTCAGCTCAGCAACCAGGGCCAGCAAAGGCCCCGGCTCAACAGCCAGGGACAGCAAAGCCCCCAGCCCAGCCACCAGGGACAGCAAAGCCTGCTGCTCAGCAGCCTGGGCCAAAGTCTTCAGCTCAGCCTCTTGGGCCTGCGAAGCCTCAAGCTCAGCAGGCTGGGTCAGAGAAACTTCCGTCCCAGCAGCCAGCGCCAGCAAAGCCCCCAGCCCAGCAGCCAGGGACAACAAAATCCCCAGCTGACCAACCTGGGCCACAGTCCCCAGCTCAGCCACCTGGGCCTCCAAAAACTCCTTCTCAGCAGGTTGGGCCAACAAAGTCTCTGGTTCAGCAGCCTGGGCCAGGAAAAACTCCAGCTCCACCTCCTGGCCCAGCAAAGCCCCCTTCTCAACAGCCTGGCTCTGCAAAGCCCCCAACTCAGCAGCCTAGTTCTGCAAAGCCCCCAACTCAGCAGCCTGGCTCTGCAAAGCCCCCAGCTCAGCAGCCTGGCTCTGCAAAGCCCCCAACTCAGCAGCCTGGCTCTGCAAAGCCCCCAACTCAGCAGCCTGGCTCTGCAAAGCCCCCAACTCAGCAGCCTGGCTCTGCAAAGCCTTCACCTCAGCAGCCTGGCTCCGCAAAGCCCCCAGCTCTGCAGCCTGGCCCGGCAAAGCCCCCTCCTCAACAGCCTGGCTCTGCAAAGCCTTCACCTCAGCAGCCTGGCTCTGCAAAGCCCCCAGCTCTGCAGCCTGGCCCGGCAAAGCCCCCTCCTCAACAGCCTGGCTCTGCAAAGCCTTCACCTCAGCAGCCTGGTCCAGCAAAACCCGCTCCTCAACAGCCTGGCCCAGCAAAGCCTTCAGCTCAGCAATCTCCAAAACCAGTAAGCCAAACAGGAGCTGGGAAACCTCTGCAGCCATCGACTTCTCCATCTGTGGAGCAGACCCCAGTACAAGGCCTCCCTAAAACCATCTGTCCTCTTTGCAATACCACAGAACTTCTGTTGCATGTTCCAGAAAAGGCCAATTTTAACACATGCACTGAGTGTCAAACCACTGTATGTAGCCTCTGTGGTTTTAATCCCAATCCTCATTTAACCGAGGTGAGTGCATTTATTCATTGTGTTCATGTTCTTAAACCGTATCATCATTTTGCACAAAGGATGCTTAGTTTATCCCTGGGATCAGGATGACATTGTTTTCCTCTCATCCTTTCCTTCCTCCCCTCCTTCCGTCCTTCCTCTTTTTCTTCTCTGCTAATTGTAAATTAAAAAAAAATTAAATATTTTCTCCAATAATAGGCCCAAAATATTGCCACAATTTCTGATAAGTTTGGCATTTTAAAGTAAAAATGAATCAGTACAAAGATAGTGAGCATTTACTCATTGCACTCTGTCCCATAAGATCCACACTATTTATTGTGTAGCATACAGTGATATTTACTGTTTAGTATGCAGTGATATTACTTGAACTTTTAAATTCATATTCTGGCCTACCAAACTTAAGGTACTCTTAATTGGGATCATATGTGCTGGGAAAAAAGCAGACATTGTTTTTGCATTATAAATATAATTTTAATATAAAATTGGATAAACTTTTCCAAACTGTACATCCCCTTTCTCTGCCAGTGATTTTGATACGGTAGTGAAGGCATGCTTCGCTCATGAGAGTCATTAATAACAGTGTAAGTCAGTCTGTAAAGTGAAGAAGTCAGAGAACAGCTTCATCATTGATGGGTGTCTTCTCAGAAGATCACAGTTTGTATCTTCCAAGTCTTTGGGTAAGCGTTCCTGACCTATGAAATCATAAAGGGGCCAGTAGTGACACCAATGAGCTTGACATTGTTTACTCTGAGGATAGAAAAGTAATTCTCAAGAAGTCAGTTAATGTTAACCCAGCACTTAAAGGCACTGAATAAAAAAAAAAAAAAAAGATTTTAATAGGTAGAGATTTGGGGACATTCTGGGAGAAGGGGCAAAAAGCCCCAAACAGCAGAAAAGCTCAGAAATTCTCTGGAGTGAAGAAGTAACATAGTGAAGATGAGATAATAATATAAGTGAGAATAGAGAGGCTAGAAGAATACATTTTTAAAAGAAATCTGGTGGCTTCTACCCGGCGAGAAGGCACAGAATCACTTTGTCTGGAGGACAGCTGTTAGTGGGCTATGTGTGCATTTTGTCTGCGAACAGCCCAGGAAGGAACTGACAGCAGGCAAGGAAGAATTATGTGATTTAAAGATCCCTGAGAGAGGAGACTTGTGTACCCTTGTTATAAATGACGTCTATTTTATGATAATGACAGCATTGATGATTATTGGTAGCTGTGAGGTTAGTTGGGGTACTTACTGTGATGAGAGATTAAAATGATGTAAATTAAAAATGTGTTAACTTCTGGTTGTTTTCTGAAGTATCATTTACTCTTCTTATCCAAAAGTCCTATTAAGTACCTTAGCTTTTCAGATAAGCCATCTTTAATATAACGTTGCAGTTAATAAGAACATGCATTCAAATTATAGCGGAAATTTGATTATAAGTAGTTTATGTAGTTGTAGCTTCTAAAATTTTGGCGAAGATATGTTTCTGCTCATACCATATGATATTGATAGGAATGGACGGTAATAATGACTTCAAACAATAGGTGATCATTTCATAAAATGTCATTTTTTTGGCTATTTATAAAGTAGAGGCATGCAGTTGGACTTTGAAGCCATATCTATTATTAGAATACCTATTATATTGGGGCGCCTGGGTAGCTCAGTTGTTACACGTCTGCCTTCGGCTCAGGGCATGATCCTGGTGTTATGGGATCGAGCCCCGCATCAGGCTCCTCTGCTGGGAGCCTGCTTCTTCCTCTCCCACTCCCCCTGCTTGTGTTCCCTCTCTCACTGGCTGTCTCTCTGTGTCAAATAAACAAATAAAATCTTAAAAAAAAAAAAAGAATACCTATTATATGGAAGACATTTAATACATGTTTGGAAGGGTATAAAGATAACTATAATACAGATCTTAACAAGATCAAAGTGTATTAGGTGAGATAATACATGCAAAGGGCAACATAATTTGTGGTCAAGTGAAAAGAGTTATGAGAGATGGACAAGTACTCTGGACTTCAGATTAGGAAGTGTTCGTTCCAGTGGGTGAGATTGAGAAAAGTTTTGTGGAGAAAATGGCATGTAGGTCCTTTTGAGCTAAGGGTGGATACTGTTTCAACAGATGGAGGGCATGAAAGGGGGTGATGATTTGGCCCAAGACCTAGAGCCAGAAAAATGTAGGGTGTATTGAAGGAATCAGAGGTAAATCTAGGTTGGCTGAAGTGGTGGGGGAAAACAGGCAATGAGATTGGAGAGAAGTCAAGTCAGATTTTGGCCTTCCACATTTAGCAGGTTGCTGTGAACATTCTGCTTAATGAAACTTACCTTGCTTAATATGGTTGTACATTCAACCATTCATTCGTTCTGTAAGTTTGTATCAAATGCCTGTTGTGAAGCACCCATGAATGCTCTGACAGAATCAGGAATTCATTGGATGTGGTCTTTCTTCCAGGAAATAAAATAGGGAAAATAAAATTTGTAGATGAGAAAGAAAAAAGTATATATATGAGAAGTAACTTTGTACAGGGCTTTACAGTTGACATAGTTCTTTCTGACTTGTTTTTATCAAAATTAAATTTCCAGATAATTCCATGGGTATATATTCTGTTGACTGTAACAGTGAGAAAACTAGTGTTCAGATGGTTGCTATTGTTACTTTACTTGTTAGGATCATCCTGATAGTAAATACTCAAGCAGAATTCAAACCAAATCTTCTGATTCCAAATCTGTTTACTTGTGGTAGGAACAGAGATAAAGTGCTATTAGGTCCAAGGAAGGACACATCACTATCACTGGTGGAGGGTGTGTGGGCATCATATCTATCTTCATGAAAACAAAAGTATTTGGGTTGGAAATGTGAAGAATAATAGGATTTGGACACTTACGAAAGGTGTTGGGAATGTGGGGGCAGGTGTACCTCGCTGCCTCATTCTTGATGAGATGACCTCATTTAAACTTTCTATAGCAAGGACACCATTTGAAATATGAATGTAATAACGTATTCTCTGCCAAACGTATTGGGTTATTAGGAGGATTCTCTGAACATTTGCATGAGAAGGTACTTTTAAATATATTAAATGCTTTTTAAGTTGTAATATAATGCAACATGGATGAGACTTTTAAAGTTTACTCTCAACTTCTTTTTTATATATAGATGCGCTGTCATAAGTTGTTGGGCTCTGAGGTGTCAATCAAGAGCCATTTGATTTGTAGTATTACAAGTAACATTACTTTTAACTTTTGCTTTTTTCGCATAAGTAAAAATCTCATCTGAATTCTGGTTCTGAACTCTAGGAAGGCACCTTACCCTAATCCTCTGCACCATATGGCCAGTTCCTCACTCCTGAATTATCAAGGGGTCAGAGTTGGGAAATTAGAGCTCCGGATAGAAGCTGAGAGCTTCTGTTTCAAAAGATAAGACAGATGAAATTTTGGGAATAATCACGACTTCTGAACTGTTCAATAAATCCATGAGGAGGTGAACTTCTCTGCATCCTCTGAAGAGGACGTAACACTCTGGGTCATATTGTCTTCAAATATTCAGATTGAGTAAACAGTTTTTCTATGCCGGACAGGGACAGAGGCAGGACATTCTTTAGTTTAATTTACATGGATTTATTATTTGCGAGTTTGATGTTTATATGCAAGTAACTCAATACTATTACTTTTGTAGTCTGTGGGTTAAATAGAATACTGCTTTCCTGTATCAATTCTTGAAAAAACTAGGAAAATTTCTCTGTTATTTTTTGTTACCAACATATCAGAATTATGACTATATTTGTTAAGAATATCCTGGCTCTTAAATGAGTACCAATCAGGGGATGGACGATTGGAGAGGTTTCATCATTCAGACACAAGCTTTAGGGAAGGGGATTTTTACTTCCTTAACTAAATTTGTCAGCTTTCTCTTACCCCTGCCCACCACACACACACACACACACACACACACACCCTCACACAACTCAAATATCTGTGTGAAGAGGATGGTATTTAAACCGTCCACTCTACTGGCTGTCAAGATGTGTGCTGTTCCAAATAAACCTTAAGAATCTACTGGCTCTAAGCCTAGACTTTTGATGCCAAGAGGAGTTTATAGCTATCTCTTCTTGCCAGTCCATTAACAGAATAAATCTCAACAATGCAGTTCTCTCTTTGGGCTTGCTTTTTGACACAGGAACTGAACATTTGCTTTCTAAATAGCAACTAAAGCTTTTTTTATTGTTGTTTTTGTTGCTGATTTACTTGATCTCTTTTGATGTGTAGCCTGGGGCAAGATTTAGGGAGAGATTTAAAGATTTGTCCCTAACGTCTAATAATTCCTGGTTCTTATCAAATTTTGTAATATATGAAGTGACTTGTCATTTTGCAGAATGTTGATAATGAACCAAATGCCAGTGAGGAAAGTGGATTTAAGGTGCTTTGTGTTTTTTTTTTTTTTTTTTTTTGTCATGATGGCCCATACATTAATCAGTCTCTTGGCTGATACCAGATATTTTATTTAACAAAAACCTGGCTATATTTCAGGAGTTAAAAAAAAAAAAACGAAACCCAAAACAAACATACCTGGACCTGCATATATACTTTCTCCACTTATTAAAAAAACAAAACAAAACAAAAAAAGAAATTCTTCAGATTGGCAAAATGACTTAACTGGACACCTCTTTTAGGTGAATGGGCCTCTGTGTCTTGCATTTCCGGTGAGAGAAACCAGTGGGGGAGAATCTGTTAAGAAGAACTGGTGAGAAAGAGGGTAGAGCTGTGCCCAGTGTCAGGAGGCTGGAACCGGTGGAGAAAGAAAATCAATTAATACCTTCCTGATGGTGGAGTAGCTGGAAGAATGTTTAGAAAAGGGAACTTTCTTTTCTTCCTTGCTTGCTGATGTAGCACAAAGGTCTTGCACCTGTAATTCTAAGCAAAAACTGCAACATAGTTCCTCTTAAAAAGGAAGACTGGGCACAGTGAGTTCACCTCCTCTCTCCAAATGTCCCACTTCTTAAAAGATTGAATGTATGGTGGTTCCAGAAAATTGGAAAGACCCCCAGTAGTACATAAGTTGGAATGTTGAATTCCTAGAAGATAGAAAGGAAATGGGAAGAAGGTGACAGAAAAAGAGCCAAGGAAACCGCCGTACAAGTTGCTTCCTCGGGGAAACTCTGTGAGCTCTAAGCTGGGAACGAGCAAATAGAGAAAGCAGTCATGGGTTGTGGGTAGTGATCAAACAACAAATTAAAGAACTGCAGTAGGAACAAATACGACCAGTGGGAAGACAGTGGATAGGGAGAGGCTTTATTTTTCCTTTCCTCTAGCCAAAGCCAAAGCATTCTCCCAATGAAGGGATGAACTGTGTAATGGACCCTCATGAGAAAACTAGGGCCTTTGGAAGAGGATTAGAAGTAATGCCCTTCTGGGGCGCCTGGGTGGCACAGCGGTTAAGCGTCTGCCTTCGGCTCAGGGCGTGATCCTGGCGTTGCGGGATCGAGCCCCACATCAGGCTCTTCCGCTATGAGCCTGCTTCTTCCTCTCCCACTCCCCCTGCTTGTGTTCCCTCTCTCGCTGGCTGTCTCTCTCTGTCGAATAAATAAATAAAATCTTTAAAAAAAAAAAAAAAAGAAGTAATGCCCTTCTGGCACAAAAGAGTGATTTAAAGGAGAAAACAAACAAAACATTACTGAATGATGAGTCCACTGCACTGATCTGATACTGTCCTATAAAGCTGTCCTTACTTGGACACGGACCCTCTGCCATCCCATTTTCTCTCAAAGGAGAGGAGTAATGGGGAAGGAGAATGTCCACAAACACAGAAAAACCTCTGTTGATAACCTAGTAAATAATGGAGACATTCACTCTAAATGACTGGTTTGAAGAGACTAACTTGACATTTTAGTAATAATACCACATGACGGACCCAGGTGAAGTACTGAAAAATAAAACAACAAAAACATCTGACCTTACAGAAAAGAGTTCATTCAGGAAATATGAAGAACTTATAAATATTTTCCTTATTCTTGAGAAATATTTAAGAGGATATTTCATAAATAACTACCACACTCAAATTTCAGTGGGTCTGCTTGATGATCTGGAAAAGACTCAGGATTTTTCCAGATTGTAGAGCTGTATTAAGACAATTAAAAATTATTCAGCTGCTTACTGAGCACTTACTGTGTTTCAGGTACTGTTCTAGGCTTTGGGTGTATTAAGAGTGAACAAAGTAGACAGAAATTGTCCTCTCATAGAAAGTGTATTCTGGTAAGAGTGACAAAACATATAGTGTGATGACTGGTGATAAATGTTATGGGGAGAAATGAAGTAGCAGAAGGTCAGAGCATGGACCATGAGGGGAGGGGGTCGAATGGTGAAGTTCCCTCCCATTGAAGAATTAGAGTCTGGGAATTGATGGATAACTTGGGAATCTGGAATTTTTAATGGTGACTTAAGGTCTAATTTATGTATATAGTCCTAACTAAAGCTTGGGTTTGAGAGTGGTTAAGGAAGGAAAAGGTGGGAATGCACCTGGAAAGGGGTAGAATTCTGAGATTTTCCTCTTTACTACTTCCTGTGGTGATGCAGAGGCTGACGAGTTGGGCATTTTATCTCACATGTGGGGGCTCTTTCTGGATGCCTGCCCATGAAGTTGTAGACATTTTGAGGAAGTGGTTATTTATAATTCGGGGAGCTCTGGGGCTCTAAGAGAAATCTGAAAGGTCATGAAGAGTGTGCCTAAGAGCTCTAATAGGAGCTTCAGAAAGAAAGAATCAAGATGATGGAGATAAGCTCTTCAGCTTGTGCAGGGCTACCACTGGCCATGCAAGATGAATAAAATGACTGACAGGTACATCCTGAGGAAATACCAGATTTCCAAAGATGAGGAGAAAACCCGAGAGACTTGCATAGAGAAAAATGGTATCATCTACAAAAAGATGAGAAATCAAACAGCTACCATGCTCATTATCAACACAGAAGACGGTAGTTAGGGAGTGATTCCTTTAAATTTCCAGATACGATGATAAGATGAATTCTGTACCTCGGCAGGATATCAGGAGAGAGTGTGCGGGCAGCTTAAGAATGTTCTAACACATGAAAGAATGCGTACAAGTTATCACCTCTCTCTATATGTACATGTGTGCATATCTATACATATACATACAATCGCTGGAGAAGGTTCTTCTATTTAAAAGGAAAATAAAAAGAATGGGATGGAATAGCTCACTCTACCTCAGAAATGAAGAAAACTAGAAAGATATTAAATCAGTGTTTTCCAAAATGTGATTGCATAACCATGATGGAATGTGAGATGATATCAGATGGTACAGAAATCAAGCTGAAAAAGTTTTATTGCGTATTAAGATGTATAATTAATGCATTAAATGTAATTTCTTGGATATTGCTTAAGACAGTCCTAAAGTAGTGGTAATATAAGGTTGTCTTGAAAAACTGTCACTTTTATAGGAAGGTAAGAATGCATATTTTAAATTTCTAAATTGAAACTTGATACTGTAATAGCAACCACTAGAAAAACTCAAAGCATAACTTAAAACTGATTGATTGTGGAGAGTAAGGCTTGGTGGCAGAGAGAGACGATTTTACTTTTAATGTACCTTTTTGTACTATTTTTTTAAGCTTGTAAATTCGTGTTATAATTAACACTTGAGTAATTTAAAAAATCCTCATTTATCAAATGATGGTTGAGCAAATATATGATGTGACAGAGTGAATAAAGGATTTAGAATTTTGATTTTTCACCTTGAGCCTTGGCATTCTACCTGTTGACATGACAAGAATTTCTGGTTCTAAATAACGATGATGCCTATGATGGCAAATTTGGTTAATTTTTAATACATCCTTAACCACAGTCACGTGTGCTTTAACTGACACTGTTTTTATATGAATCCAGTGAAGAGAAATAGATTCCCTTGATTCTAAATCTAAGGTCTTAGTATTCTAAAGATAAAGGACTTTTTTTTTCTCTTCTCTGATAATTCATATGGTATCCTTAACAGTATTTAAAGCAAGAATACCCTGACTATGGCAAAATTAATTTATCTTCACTTAAAACAGTTTTTTAATGAATTTGAAGGAATGGAAATACCCAATTGATCATATAACAAATCTGTGTTACTTAAATATGTTTACAAACACCATATTTATTTAGCTCTCGCTTTCGGCAAGATCCAGTTTGCAACATTTTTCTTATGACTTGGATGTTCTCTCTATAAAATATATATTCCTCATGCTCTGCGCATAAATTTAGTCATTAGAACCAAAGCCTTTTTTCTTTCTTTTTTTCACTTTCAGCTTTTAAATGACTAGATGTTTCAGGTGTCTTTCTTCATATCCAGCCTTTGGAATATCTACTAAGACTGTTGTTACATATTATTGCGGCTGGTATGATGATCTGTATAGCTTGGTAAGAACAGCTGTTCTGCTGTGAAAGCAGATACCTGCACCTAAACAAAATCATTTGCTGGATCAGTAAACTTAATACAGTGATGGGTTAACATGTTCATCGTTCACGTCCCTTGTGAAAATGTATCTAACGCTCATGCCTATTCCATATTTTAATTAGTTTAGATAAAAGTAAGCTCTTAAAGTATTTCAAAGATAATACATTGAAGACAAAAATGTAAATAATCTATTAGTAGTTACAGCTATTTTCCTAAAAAATGCCAATATCAAGAGCATGAGTAAGGCATCAGGTCTGGGGTGTAGTACTAGCTCTACCCCTCACACATGTATAGTCTTACTGATATTCCTATGAATTTAACTAGTTGTAGTTTCCTTTGATAAGGAAGCAACAACTTTTTGTTTATAATAATTTTTTATTATGTTATGTTAGTCACCATATAGTATATTCTTAGTTTTGATGTAGTGTTCTATGATTCATTATTTGTATATAACACCCAGTGCTCCATGCAATACGTGCCCTCCTTAATACCCATCACCGGCCTATCCCAGTCCCGCACCCCCCTCCCTCTGAAGCCCTCAGTTTGTTTCCCAGAGTCCATAGTCTTTCATGCTTCATTCCCCCTTCTGTTTACCCCCCCTTCATTCTTCCCTAGGAAGCAACAACTTTTATACAGTGTTTCTTGCCTTTTTCTTCAGTAAAAAGGAGATTGATCTTCCGTCACAGAAAGAAGAGATCTTAGTTCAAGCACTGTGCATTTCAGAATGTGCACTAGGCCCTGTATATGCATTTTGTCCTTTAATGCTCTTTTAATAAGGTGGTATCCACATTTTGAAGACAAGTAATAAAGAGAATACAGAAATCAGAATTCATATTGTAAAGCAACTTGAAATCTTCAGTGTTTCTTTATAAATCAATCATCAGATGACCCATTGGAAAAGTGGAAACAATGTGGGATTTTAGATTTGGACAATGTGGATACCAGCCCTAACTCACCTATTTACTTGTGATTTGGTCAGGTTGTTCCATTTTTCGGAATATTTAGTTTTCTTATTTATGTATGAAACTCTTCCTGAAGTCAAGATCACATTTGGCAATATAAGTGGAAATGCTTTGTAATTGAAAGTAGTAGATAACATTATTATTAATCTGTATAAAAATTATGATAGGCAAGTAAGGATAGTGCCATCAGTGTTAACTCCATTTGTCAATGAGAAAAGTGAAGTTAGGGACTTTATGTGACTTGGATGGTCACAAAATTCCTTAGCAATGAATCTCCTACAGGAAGCTAGATCTGCTGACCCCAAATTTAGCATCTTTTTTTTTTTTTTTATAGGAGACTGTGTTGTCTTTAAATAGACCATTTCTTAAATTTCTAGGTTAAAGAAGAATGTGTGTGTGTGTGTAAATTTCACATATTCTTAAAGTTAAAAAAAATTAACTTTCTTGACGGTAGTTTATTTTTGGAATTTAGTGTAAACAAAACCAAGGTCCAAGAACACTGGTTTTATACCTTCCTACTCACTGTTGCTCAAACCAGAGTTTTATGTTGCTGAATTCTTTTTTGTTCTCTAGGAAAACTGTGAGCTCCTGCTCTGAGCTAGCTACTCTGTTAGATTTTGAAAATACAGAGGAAGTTAATAACTTTGTTCACAGTTAGGAATAGAACTCAGAGTCCAAAAGGAGAGGCAATAATTTAGCAAATGAAGATGGAATCTTGTTTGTAAAACAGACTATGGTAAAGTTTATATGGATGAGACGTGGTCTCACCTGAATATAAAACAGTAAACTGCTTTTTCTTTTATTTTCTTTAATCAAAAATAAAGATTTTAAAAATCAATTGTGAAACATTTGATAGAAATATGACATTTCTATCATTTGTTCAGTAAAGTCAGAATTTTTAGTGGAATTCATGGAACAGCTCTTAGGATTTTTGCTTATGCAAAACAAAAGAAGTCAGTGGCAAGCTTTAATATGTGAGCATGTGATTGGGAATTCTGTAAAAGCTGGGGAAAATTTTAATGTGTGGATTTATGTGTTTTTAAACTTGATGGGGGAAGGGTTAAAAAATCGTCAGAAGGAAATAAAGGGTAATGAAAAATGTGGATAGGATCTACGAAAAAAAAAGGAAAATAATGTAAAGGTGATTAAATATAATTTTAAAATCAGATTTTCCTTAAAGACACTCTTGAAAATGGGCATACATATAACTATATAAAATTTGAAGAAATTATAAGTGGTTTCCATTCCTAGAAAACTAAAAGAGTCTATAATCCTCATGAAATTTTGTTTTTTTTTTACACAAGATTTAATATACTTTAAGCATTTCATATATATTTTTAAAAAGCATTTTTTTTTTCCTTTCCAACTCAACGTACAAGTGATTATCTTAATTCTAGTTAGCATCTGATTGAATTAAAGATACATAGCTCTCAGCCTACATAATGAGTTCACAAAGTTTAGGTGACCTTTGGTTCTTTTCACTAATGGAATTTATTTCTTCAATTTTTAAATGAAATAAGAGGACAATTCAATAAGCTCTTTGCAAACACAGCCTAATTGGAACTCTTGGATCGCAGGCTACAAAATCGTGTGATAGCTCAAGGTGTGTGTTAATCATTCAAGGCATAAAAGCTGGAATTTGCCGTCTGAGAAGCAGTTCAGAAGTGTTAATACATAGTGTATCTAAGTTCAGTTTACTGACTTGGGATCCTCCTCTTTTCATGTGGCTGTAATAGAGCAAATATATTTTCATGTCTGTGTATATACAGTAATTTTTTAAGTTTTGCTTTGGCGAAAGTGGTTTTCTGGTTTTGGGTTGCATTGCCAAGCGTTAAACTATGCTTTTACCTTTTGATCCTATTTTTTGAGGACTTACACATGTTATTGCTAGTATTTGGTAAACATTATTATGCTTTAGGAAGGAAAAAGTTTAGTGTACATTTCACAAGGTTTATTAATGGTTGCTGAATTATCCATCCAACTTTTGGATGGATTGTCTTAAATAAAACTGTTGCACCAAGTTGCTAAGCATGTCATCACAGTTCTGAGAAATGCTAATGTCCTGTTTTTAGCCAAAATAAATTGTGCATTAATATGCACAGCTAAAGGTGTCAACTACAGTGAGCCCTCTGCAGCCACACTGCTGTCAGTGAGTAGCTGGCTCTGTGGGGGAGGTCGTGTGGCTTGGGCAATCCTTGAAGAGCAGAAGGCAATCTGTTTTCAAGCGATAGTTTGGTTTCCTCTTTATAATATGATGCATTATGCTATTATGTAATGTAAGTTATGTAATTATTTTCTGTGGCATTCAGAATAGTATAATATAACATATAAATAACATATTCAGTAAATATTTGAAGATAATTTGATGAAAAATAGGAAAAATGTTCAGAATAATTTATGAGAAGTTGTTGCTTCTGTTGAGTCCACGTGAGGAGAGGAGGGAAGAAGAAATAATTGGAAAACGATTTAAAGCACTGTCTGAGTCTAACTGCTGTGGTCCCAGCTGTGCTAGAAAGAGGTAGGAAGGGGCAGGCCTGGGTATGTTAAGTGGTAAAGGAGGAAATTCAGTGTGGATGCTAAAGATGGGTAGCACTCTGGTAAATGGAGGAGGAATACACATTGGCCTGTGACTCACGTATGAGAGCATGAGGAGCCTGCCTTGATGAAGTAAATGGTACATGTAGAAGTCACAGTTTGCAGAAAAGTGTAGTTGTCATGCTTTCAAAAGTAAGAACGCAACAGGCTTTATTGTATAGGGACAGGCAGGACGACAGCATGACTGAAGAAAATTTATTCAATAGCTAATGTGAATAGTATGAACACCAGGAAATATAAATTCCTAACATTGTGTTACTCTTTTGATGTTCCATTATTCCAAGTACTGTGCTGTGTTGAGCAGACATTCCATTATAAATCTTATGTAAATTTTGTGTTCAAAATTTCCAGTTTGGAGTGCACTGAAGGGTGGACATTACTCATTAGGCCTTCTGGATTTCTTTCTTCCTTTCTTCCCTTTCTTCCCTTTCTTTCCTTCCTTCCTTCCTTCCTTCCTTCCTTCCTTCCTTCCTTCCTTCCTTCCTTAGAAATTTCCATTCTGTTTTGAAGCTAAATAGATGAGTAACAGTTGTGAGCAAGAATGTCCTTTAATTCTAGAACCCTAACATTTGCCAACTCACCTCAATGCTTAGATGTATTGAGTTAATTGTCTTCAATTATTACTGAAAACACACTCTTAAAATACAGAATATAATTTTTTAGTAATCAGTAGTAATCAAAAGTTTGGGTAACTTTTTTTGAAAGTGGCAACATTAATTGAAACTCTCTATGTGAAGCTCACAACCATAAGTGGTACCTCATGAGACATCTAAATAATACATTTGTGATTATCCATCAAAGTCCTTAGCCAATGAGTTTGTATTACTGTATGTCACAGCTCTGATACATAACAAAGGTTCAACAAAGTGGAACCCAGAGGATTGGATTAAGCAGGGAGGTGTGTATAGTAATTATATTACAGGTCTGCATTAGAATACACAGTGCCCTCAGAGTGAGCAAAAATCCTGTCTAACCAGTCTCTTATCCCATTTATGTAGCATATTAAATTAGAAGAGTGAATAAACAAGTTTATGCGTTTCTTTTGTTTCTTTCCAAAGAACTAATTGAATTACAGTAGCTCATTAAGCGGTTGTGTCTCCAGACCTTGAATTCCATTTATGCACTCTCTGTAAGTAAGGCTATGGGTGGGGAAAGCAAAACATGACTATTTTTCCTTTTGTTACATCAACTCTAGAATTTAGGAATAGGTGAAGCATGACATATTTTTCTAATAAAGTTAGATTCTTTCATTTTAATGTATATATATTGAAGATACGACTTCTTCCTGGACGCATTGATACAGTTGTGGGCTTCCCTGGTATTGTTTCTTGCATTTTTCCCATCAGTTATCAGGTGGATGTGGATGATGATAGTGTGATGTTAGGGAATAAGTGCTAGTTATTTTTTTTTTAAAGATTTTTAATTATTTGGGAGAGCATGCACACACATGAGAGAGAGAGAGAGCACATGAGCAGGGCAGAGGAGCAGAGGGAGATGGACAAGGGAGCCTGATGAGGGGTCCATCCCAGGACCCTGAGGTCATGACCTGAGCTGAAGGCAGGTGCTTAACCAACTGAGCCACCCAGGTGTCCCAGTAAGTGCTAGTTATGGGAAGTTGTTTATGAAATATTGGTAGAAGGCTTCTTCTGTGAGTCAGCCTTGGCCTTGGATATTGTTTGACCTCTGTGGCATGGGGAAGAAGTAATAAGGACTAAAATCTTCTGAGATTTTTGATTCTCGTTCATGGCTCCAGTGGAATGAAGACCCAATCACGAAGAAATAGGAGAACCAACTGTATTATAGACACGGCTACCAAATGGAACTGGCAGCAGCTGTCTGAGGCAGTGATGGTAAAAAATTCAGGTTCATTTCTGCTCAGACTTACAAATAAGTGTTTAAGTTTGGAAGTGAAACAAGGCAGTAATTGCCTCGAGGTGGGGAAAATATGTATGGTTAGTAGGTACAGTGATTATGAGGGACTCTTTGAGTTTGACTCAAAATGGGGATAGGTTGTCTGTGGCATGCAACCAGAAAATGAAGGCAGCAGCGTGTCCTACAAACTGTGTAAACAATGGGAATTAGCAGAGTAAACACAGGAAAGCTGTAGCTTCAAGAGCACAAACATTTTCAGTTATTATTGAATTAAATAAATTCAAACCAGCTCAAAAACTGGGCATCTGTCATGCTTAAAGGGTTAGGTAGACCCCAGGGTGTCAGAGGAAAGACTACCACCAGGAAGTCCTTACCATTTGTTGATTACTGTCTTTTGGGGGTTAGAGACCTGGAAGTAGAAGGATGATACAAGCGCTAGCATTTTATATTTCAGAATTATGTATTTTGAAGTTCTTGCAAAAGATGAACTTCACAATTCTGGGAGAGGCATTGAGGTGCGAGGGGACGTAGTTAGAGTCAACCCCTTGTGTGGTTGGTGGTTTTACATGGGGGATCTTTTTGTGAAGGTGTAAATTATCTAGACAATGACAAAGGCCAAGTGAGGGACGTTGGCTTTGGAAATATGAAAAGATGAATGGGAAATTACCTTTCACAAGCAGTGCAGACATACTTGAGGAATAAATGATAATGCAGTGAAGATACCACAGGATTTCTGACCTCAATGACTGAGAGCTTGCAAAGGTGCTGTTAGCACTCGTTACTCTCCCTGCGCGCTTTGGGGAGGACAGGGTGGTTTCTGATGCTGGGGCGGCTTGTGGACTTTTTCTCAGTGTGTAGGAAGTTTGCTTTTGTTTTTGTTTTTCAGTTGAATCAGGGAATTAGGAATGCGTCTGTTTTCAGTGCTAGATTGTTGAGCGCTGAGATAAAATCATTTCTAGTTCCAACAGATTTGGCCAGTAGAATTAAATATCAAGGAGGCTCTTTCTTAAAGAAAAAAAAAATCCTAAGAGGATGAAAAGCTTTTCATATTGTGATTGCTACAATGTTTTTAACGCGTATTCTAGCAGCGAGGAGGAACACTGTGGGGTCAAAATGTCTTTTTTGTGTTGTTTATCCAAATTAAGAAAATGTGGCCATTAAAAGGACAAAGGATGGGCAGTGGAGTCCGTTCAAAATAAGGGTGTATTAAGAGAAAAGCAGAATTCTCCTCTACATGAAGATGCAGTGACTTGGGTATTTGACCTCTTCCACTCGCCCTTGTGTCTTTATGTGGAAATAAGGGTCATATACTATAAAGTACAAGGAGACGTTTGATTTCGGAATAAGGGCAATATAGAATGTGTTTCCCAGTATTAGTGTAAATTATGCATTTGCTATGCTGTGGTAGTGTTTTAATTCTACAGTGGTTTAAAAATGGAGCGAGAGCCCACCGGTGAGCTACACGTGAAGGTCTAAAGTTCACATTGCAGAGAGACTTAGAGTTTTACTGATAATACCAAATAAATCCAAGTAAGTGTTCAGTGGGGAGGGTGGAAGGAAGCTTCCTGGCAGGAAGCAAGGAAAAAAGTAGTCATCACAGTATCATCAGATACTTATTACATATCTGTAATAACCTTGAAGTTATATGTTAACTTGTTTCTTATCTGACTTCTGCACTATAATGTAATCTCCAGGAGGATGGGGATTTTTGTCTCTTTTATCCAGTGCTATGTGCCATGTAGAGGTTGCTCAGTAACCACTTGAATCAGAAATGAACAGGTGGCTCGGGTGCCTGCGTGGCTCAGTCGGTTGAGAGTCATCAGAGTCTTGATTTTGGCTCAGGTCATGATCTCAGAGCCCTGAGACTGAGTTCTACATCGGGCTCTGTGCTTGAGATTCTCTCTCGCTCTCCCTCTGTCCCTCCCCTCCATGTTCTCTCTCTCTCAAATAAAAAAAATCTTAAAAAAAAAATAAAATAAATAGGTGGTGTTGCCTGGCTGGCTCAGTCAGTGGAACATGAGACTGGATCTCGCGTTGTGAGTTCAAGCCACATGTTGGGTGTGGAGCTTACTTAAAAAGAAAAAAAAAATTTAAAGGAATAGGTGAATGAATTTTGCATCTGCTTTGGTTATAACACTCGTCAAAAAGATTAAGAGCAATTAACTGTAATGCAAGTCACTAACCCTAGGAGTTTAGAATTTAGTGTGGTTAATGTAGATGCACATCTTCTAATGTTTTACAGGAAAAAAAATGAGTGACAGAGCATAGGTAAGAATTATGCTTTTTTTTTTTTTTTTTTTTTAGATTTTATTTATTTATTTGACAGAGAGAGAGACAGCCAGTGAAAGAGGGAACACAGGCAGAGGGAGTAGGAAGAAGCAGGCTCTCAGCGGAGGAGCCTGATGTGGGGCTCGATCCCAGAATGCCGGGATCACGCCCTGAGCCGAAGGCAGACGCTTAACGACTGAGCCAACCAGGCGCCCCAAGAATTATGCTTTTAATTATATTTTCTTTTGTCCGACTGCATGATTATGAGGTGATGTGGTATTTAAGGCTGTGGAAAAAGACAAATGAGAAAATATGAACAGTAGAACAGCAGAAGTGACATTGACACTAGCAGAGATGGTTGAGTAGGTGAAAGTATATTTACGGAGGAGTTTCTGTCCATCAAGAAGGGGGTAAAGTGGAGTGAAATTTCCTTACATTCTAGTTCACCTTTTGTCAGGGCACCAGCGTAAGTAGCAATTGCTTATGTTTTGGGATTCAAATATTTATATGTATAAAAAGTTATTTTGTGAAATGCTTCAAACATACAGAAAAGTAAAGATAAAAATATTATAAGTATGTAAATACTCAACCCCCATACTGAAAGCAAATGTGATGAACACCCAAGTACTTTCCACCCATTTTTAACAAATGTTTTAATTTTACTTTGTTTCACATTTTTAAACAGAAATATAACATGTTAGAGTTGACAATCTCTTTAACCTTCTCTAAACAGAAGTTTGCTTTCATGAGATTGCAAAATAAGCCTTTTTTTTTTTCGTTTTTACCAGTGCATGAGTTTAAATGATTCAGTGTGATTTTTACTTTAAAGCCATTTTAATGATTAAGAAAATAATTCAATAAAGATTTTTTTCTTACTAAAAAAGCTTAGCAGTATAAACTATTAAATGACAAAAGTTTTTAAGAGTTTAGGAAGGTTTATTTCAATTTCTTTTCAAAAGGAAATTGTTTGCAAATAAGGAGCATGTTTTTTGCCAGCCTAACCCTTCATACTTTTGTACTGTGGAAAACTTTTCTGGTACCTCTGTTCCACATATTTAGTTTTCCACCATTAGACTTCTGTATATAGAACCTCAGTGCTAAACTGGTAACATTGGTTACTTTGGGTGGAGAAGATTGCATCATATAGAATTTGACATTCTAAATTACTTTGGAAATATTTAAAATTTTATATAATAAGCATATTGGAATTAAAAAAAGGTAAATGTTAAACATAGGTACTTTTATTTTTTTATTATTTTTAAAATTTTTAAATTTAAATCCAATTAGCTAACATATAGTACATCATTAGTTTTTGGTGTAGGGTTCAAGTGCTTATTCCATCATGTGCCCTCCTTAATGCCCAGCACCCAGTTACCCCATCCCCCTACCCACCTCCCTTGCCACAACCCTCAGTTTGTTTCCCAGAGTCAAGAGTCTCTCATGGTTTGTCTTCCTCTCTGATTTCTTCCCATTCAGTTTTCCCTCCCTTCCCCCCTATGATTCTCTGTGCTATTCCTTATATTCCACATATGAGTCAACCCATATGACAACTGTCTTTCTCTGATTGACTTATGCTAAACATAGGTACTTGTAAATTATCTTCTAAAATAAGTATCAAATTTACCATCTCCTTTTTATAATTGACACAATATGAGATGAACAGATGCACTTACTCCTATACCTCTGTGTATATATTTGATGTGTATCTCACATCTATACATATCTCACCAGTTGAATAAGTATATTGCTTACTTATACTGCTCTTCCTAGTATATTCACAAAATTATAAGGAAAAACGGTTTCCTCTGTTAAATCGTGCTATTATTTATGATAATTTGAAGAGATGCCATTGTTTTTTCTTTATTTTCTCAACAGAGAATGTTCTCTTTCTAACCCAGTGTGGTTAACAATTTTTGTTTTCACACATTTGATTATGTCGCCTTGGAGGGGGAAGTAATGCTCTGCTAATTTAAGAAATTAGCAATGTGTTAATAATTTGACAGGCATACACTGGGTTGTATAACTAAAAACTGTATATGAGCCATCAATAGAGAAAATATCTAATGTAACTAATTTATGGAATCTAATACGTTATAATTCATCTTTTTGATACAGTGTTTCCTATTTCTGGGGGTACAAACTTTCAGTAAATCGGGCAAAGAATCACAAAATTAGGGGTGCCTCGGTGGCTCAGTTTGTTAAGTGGCTGCCTTTGGCTCAGGTCATGATCTCAGGGTCCTGAGATCGAGCCCCACATTGGGCTCCCTGCTCAGTGGGAAGTCTGCTTCTCCCTCTCCCTCTATTGCTCCCCCTGCTTGTGTTCTCTTGCTTGCCCACACACTCTCTCTCTCAAATAAATAAAATCTTAAAAAAAAAACAAAAGAAATTAACAGTAGGAAAAAAATACAACTTTATCTACATATTTACGTTTTATTTTCCTTAACATATAGAGTGCTTAACTCTCTGAGGTTCATTAATTATATTTCAGTATAATTAACTTTATAATATTTCAATATAATTTAAGTAAAATGATTTGATCTATATATTATGGGTCAAATGAGGAGCGACATAGTTGCAAATGGTAACCAGGCATTTTTAAAATTACGTTTTTGTGTCTTTACATTGTTCCTGTCTCTGACCATTGTTTCATATTTATTTCTAGATAAAAGAGTGGCTCTGTTTAAACTGTCAGATGAAAAGAGCTCTAGGAGGTGATCTGGCTCCAGTTCCATTGTCCCCTCAGCCAAAACCGAAGACTGCCCCCGCTACTCCTGCATCCACAGTGAGCAAACCATCCCCGCAGCCACAGCAGATGTCTCCAAAGAAGGATACTGTACCCAAACAGGATATCTCAAAGGCACCCGAGTCTAAGAAGCCCCCACCACTCGTGAAACAACCAACCATTCACGGATCTCCCCCACCGGCGGCCAAGCAGCCTCCTGTGGCAGAACCCTCATCCAAGCCAGCCCCTCCCAAAGAGCCCTCGGTGCCATCCGAGCAGGCCAAGGTCCCCATGGCTGAGGATAAACCAAAGCAGCCCAAGACAGGAAAGCCAGCCACAGACGTTGTGTCTTCATCGTCGATAGCAGCAAAACCTGATATTCCAAGCTCCAAAGTACAGTCGGAGGATCAAGAGAAAACAGCCCCTCCTCTAAAAACAGACGCTGCCAAACCCTCACAGAGTTTTCCACCAACAGGAGAAAGAGTCACCCCGGTCGATTCTAAAGTCATACCCCGACCTGCATCAGATTCAAAAATTATTTCACATCCTGGGCCTAGTTCAGAGAGCAAAGGTCAAAAGCCAGTTGATCCAGTTCAAAAGAGGGAAGAACCCAAGAAAGCACAAACCAAAATGAGTCCTAAGCCAGATGCCAAGCCGATGCCAAAAGGGTCCCCTCCGCCCCCAGGCCCACGACCTACCACTGGCCAAACTGCCCCCACATCTCAGCAGCCCCCAAAGCCTCAGGAGCAGTCAAGACGCTTCAGTCTAAATCTGGGGAGTATTACTGATGCCCCCAAGTCACAGCCCACGACGCCTCAAGAAACTGTGACTGGAAAACTCTTTGGGTTTGGAGCGTCAATCTTCAGCCAGGCATCAAATTTAATCTCCACAGCAGGCCAGCCTGGGTCGCAGTCTCAGAGTGGGCCTGGGGCCCCAGCAAAACAAGGCCCTCCTCCTTCACAGCCACCTCCTCAGGGGCCACCCAAATCCACAGGTCAGGGGCCACCAGCCCCTGCAAAGGTTATCCCTGTGAAAAAAGACACGAAAGCTCCGGTGGCTGAAAGATTAGAGCCCAAAGCTGAACAAGTTCCAGCCGTAAAAGGAACAGAAACAGAGAAGAAGGCTCTGCCTGTTCAGGATAGCAAACCTTCAGCAGCTGAGCCTCAGAAGGCTGTCCTTCCCCCCAAGTTGGAGAAAACCCCCAAACCAGAATCAGCCTGTCCGCTCTGCAAAACTGAGCTCAACATCGGTTCTAAGGATCCTCCTAACTTCAATACTTGCACTGAATGCGGGAATCAAGTGTGTAATCTCTGTGGATTTAACCCTACACCACACTTGACTGAGGTAAGCAATTTATATATTACTTACGGATGTGACTGTATCGTGTTTATTCTGAAGTATTTTGGTAGCCGAATTTCTGAGCAAACCCCCCCAAAACAAAAAAGCCCATTTCTAGTAAAGAAGGCATATCAATATTGATGGCATAGTAGAAGTTTCAATTACTTATTACAGGCTTAATTTCTTGTTCATGTAATTATATTTTTCTGGGTTATGCACCAGAATTAAGAAGATAAATAAGCTGACAACTTAAAGTAACAATTATCCCAATCCTTTGTGAATTAAAGAACTGTAGCTTTGGAGATGACTATGTGATTTTCACTTAATGCCAAGGAGAAGTTGTATTTTACCGTTCCCATGATCTTCAGTCCTTCCTGCCTCTACTACCTTAGAGAAAGTTTTGGTTGCTTACAGATCCGTAAACAACATGAGGTCTGTTATTTTACAAAAATTGTTAAGAAATTAGTGTAGGTTAATAATATTGCCTCCTAGAAAATAGTGGTTCAAACTTACTATGTCTAGACTTCTTATAATTCTCTTTGAGCTTTTATCTGCCATAAATATAACAGAGTACTTTGATAAGAAATGTGCAAAAAAAACCCAAAAACAAAAACAGATACATGGGTTTCAGTGACTGATGTCAAGGAACTGTGTTTTTAAAATTTTTTTTTTTTTTAATGGATGATGGGACATTTTCTCCACATGGAATGACCAAAACAGAGATGGGCAAATTTCTACCTAGCAGGGTTATAAAAGAATGAATCTATAAACATTAATAATGTGTTAGGGTTGTTAGAATATTTAGATCTTGGGAACTGAGGGGTTAAATGATTGTTGCTATCTTAGATGTTTAATAAACATTTTGGGATTGAATTTTAAATAATTGTTCATTGTTTTTACACAAATCAGAAATACTTAAGGATTATTTTATTCCACTCTCTTTTGATTTTGTAATTCATTGGAATGGAAAAATTGAACAGATTATAGCAAATCTACAGAAGGAGATTTAGAGATTCTTGGTGTTGTTTCTGAGTTAAATTTTTTAAAGAGTAAGCTGTACACATTTTTTATTTTTTACTTTTAAAAGGTATTAGGTTGCTTTGACAGAATTAACATCATGTGAAAGTATGGTTTCTACAGACTTAAGGAGATTTTTATCCTCTTGATCTGTGATGAATAGAGTTAACTGAGATCCATTTTAAAGGCAGATAAAATTTGGTTTCCCTCAGTACTTCATGAGTGGTAACAACTATAATTATTACTTACAGTGGTTTGGATTCAATGCAAAAGCAAAACAAAAAGCAGACCTTCTATTTCTCTCATATATTTAGAAGAGTTGTTTTTGGTTGTGTATTCATGAAGCAGAAAATTTTGGTTTTACCAGTACGATTGTATTTATTTCATAGACTTAAAAAATTGTACCCTTTAATGAGGAGCTGATGGTGTCAACACAGTACCATTTAATAGTTACAAAACAAACTGCAGCGCTAAAAACAAAACATAATGTCTCTATTTAAAATGTATTTTGGGCACACTAAAAAAGTGTAGTGCAGAGGGAGGATTGTGTATGTATGTGTGCACATAGGTATATGTATATATTTGGACCATAGTGATTACGAGAATCCAGTCAGTGTGTGGAGGTATGAAATGAGAGCCCTTGGGTGGAAGGACAAGAAACTTTTCAGGAAAATCTTTGGTTTTCTTTTGTTGGTTAAATTATATTTTTTTGAGGGGAGGGTGTGCTAATTTGAATGGAGGTTTCTTGAATAAAGCACAGAATTACCTAGGCTGTGTGTGAAATTTCCGTAGTTTGAAAATATTAGTGATCTCAAGTGTTCAGGTGTTTTAGGTGAAATCCTATTTTAAATATGACCACTGGGATCACTGTTACTGTTCAGAGTATTTTGCTGGTTGACAATTTATTTGAATTTGGAAGATGTTTCAGAGGAGAAAAAAAAAATTGATGTAACAGAAGCAGTTGGCTAGTGTTCCTACCTTAACTGTGCTAATCCATGTGAAGTTTTCAGTTAGTAGAAGGCCTTAGTGCCCTCCAGCCTTTCGGTAAAGTCTGTTGGCTGACCTGGTATCAAGGGAGTGAATGACGCTGGTTGAGTGATTCGGTGTTCAAATATTCTTCTTCTTATTAACCCAAAGGACTTGAGAGGATTGGCAGAAGGGGTTAGTTGAAAAGAAAGGCACTTTGTGTTTGCATGTGTGTGTGCATACGTACACATACATTTCTAGAAAATTTTAAATACGATTTATAGGTTTAACTTGCGGTGCTCTCTCAGAATTCTTACTACTAATCTCTCCTCATTTCCTTCAGTTAGGAGCGATTAGGAAAGGATCTCCTTCCTGATCCTTGCTTTCTTTCTTTGCTTTCTCCATTCTGCTTGTGATATTTATTTCTTGTTAACCTAATATTTTCTGCTCTTTCCCTCTAGTTTTCAGGGGCACATTCAGAAAATACTCAGACTTTATGCCTGTAATGCAAAGAAGTGGTATTTCTAAGAAAAGATTTAACTATTTCTATTTATTTTTCCAATAGAGCACATTTAACTTTATATTGTAAGCCTCTGCTTCTACTCTAATAATCACTGTGAGGCAGGTCTTCTTTTCCTGTGGGTACCACTCTGCCTTCCCCTTTTGCTGTTCTGTTGCTCTGGTGGCGAGAAGAGCTGGTTACAGTTTGTCATGGGTTGGGGAGCTATATAGAGAGTACTTCTCCCTCCCCTGCCCGTTAATCAAACACACCTGTCTCTTAGGTTGCTTCCTGTTTCTCATACACAGCATCCCCCACAACACCTGAGCTGTGCCAGGAGCTGCCTGCAGGGCCCTGGGGTGCAGCCAGGCTTCCACCTAAGCTTCAAGGTTTAACTCTTTGCTGCCAAGTTTGTATAAATGGCATCCTAATCGAGTAGCCTCAGATAGGAAGGAAGAAGTCTCTTAGGCTTTAACTTTCACCAACTCAGGGAATATCTTATCTTAGAAGGAGTTTTAAAAGCGGCAGCAGGGCTTTCTGATAGCGCTGCTCTTAGAGAATTTGGAAGCATCCTGAAAAAAAACAGCCTAAGTTGACAATCAGTTTAGTGGCTTTTAATAATTTTGGTTCATTTCAAATGCAAAAAGGACTCACAGTTGCTCATACTGGGTCATAATTTTGCTTCCTTAGTTAAGATAATTATGTAGGGCCTGAGTGATGCAGGAAGAGCTAGCATATATTCGTCACTAGGCAACAGATGGGCCTTTTGAGCCGATTAAGACCCAGTGGTGTAACAGGGATCCCTTCAGATCTTTGCTGTCTAGCTGGGGTGGCTTCTGCCTTCTCTATCTCACAGCCAAGAAAAGCCTCGTGGGCATGCGCCGGATTTCTTAGGTTGGCAAACACTTATTTTGCTTTTACTTTAAAATTCATTACTTAATACTTTAAAAATCATCTACCCAATAGTAAAAAGCATTTAAGTACACGCACATACACACAATTAAAAATGGAAAGAATGATAAAAAAAAATCAGTAAGTAGAAAACCATTCTACCAATAATTATTTTCAAAAGAATTATATAATGGAGTTATGCTTTCTGTGTGAATATTTCTGACATCTGTGGCAGAGAGGGACTCCTGATGTCAACTTTCTCATGTAAGTTAAAAAGTGCTAAGTTCGTTGGTTGAAACAAAATTATTGGTTCTTAATTTTTAGGAGAATTTTAATAGGTTGTTTTTTTATTAAGTGGTATTTTGTCAGAAAACTCAAATGTGGATTTAAAACTTCTGTTTAAACAAATTTAAACAAAATAATCTCTCCATTAGTCTTTTCTTCTATGTGTTTTTACATGGTTCATATTCTATACTACATGGTAGTTCTATATTCCAGTCTTAACATATGATTATATAACATTTCCTCACATGATTAAAGACTTTGTGCATATTATTAAAAATGATTATTACTTAATTTTTTGGATATATGGATATATATTTTTTTCATACACATTCTTCTCATATTGGGGATTTAGGTTGTTTAATTTTTTTCATTATAAATAAGATGAATAATTTTGGATATAAATATTTTGTATTTTTAATGGTTTCCCAAGGAAAATTTACTAGTACAATGTTACTAAATCAAGGGACAAGGACCCTAAAGTATCAAATTCTCTTTGGAGATGTGATAGCATTTGACATCTCCACCCCTGGCGTCATGATTTCCTTCTTGCTGCAGATTCTCCATACTTGAATAAAAACATCAAAAATGATACTTGTTAATTTGGAAGTCTAAAATTGCTATCATATTGTTCCTTTGATTTATATTTGATTACCAGAAATTTTATTTGGATATTACAGGTAAATAGATGATTCTAATTAGGATCCAGACAAAATGTTGTGTAGGCATTAGGGGAAAAGGTAAACTGCCATCGCTGTTGGTGGTTTGGTTTTGGTTTGTTTTTTTGTTTGTTTTTGTTACTGTTTTTGCAACAGGCTGGTATTTGACAGGCATTTTCCTGACAACAGTCTTGTTGGGTAGGTTTTACTGTGATTTTAGAGTTTGGGAGCACGAATATCAGAGCAGGGCAGCTGTCAAACCACAGAGGTAGAATTCAGAGGCGGAGCCAGTGCGCTCTCTCCTATCATACATGTGAGTAACCTAAGGAACTGGATAGCCAATGCCCCTTGTTCTGTCCTCTCTTACCTCTAAGTTGTGTGACTTGGTAATTACCAGGACTTTCACACCAACATATTTGCAAGTATGTGCATGAAAGCTGGGTAGCATATGGGGCCCACAGAATAGTGGTGGCTCTGTTAGTGGTTGGACCTAGAAGAATGGGCCAATCGAGAGGTTCAGAAGCATAGAGGCCAGCATCATTGTAGCATTTTTCTTTCCGATACGTCCACCACTGATCACCATTTATGGGTGAAAGGGATGACTGAATGACAAAATGATGTCCCTGCCTTCGTATATTGTGAGTGTGAGGATGTAAAACATGCTCCAGCTGTAAGAAATACTATTATATTCCCGCCAATGAGTACAAAGATGTTACTCCCTGAAAATCACGAACATCTGAGTGTTCCATTGGTGGTAGTGGTGGTTGTCGATCTTTGCTTCTACCAGCCCTTCCATATAGCCTCTTCTGTCACATTCCCAGGAGTGGGATTGTTGGACCACAGGTTATCTCCATCTTAAGCTTGTTCTCCAGGGCGGTTGTCTCAGTTTATACTCTGGCCAACTTCTCATACATGCTGCTGTTTCTCTAGAGACGCTAATGAGCACTGTGGCTAACTCAAATTAAGATTTATTAAGATTATCTTAAGTGCAGAAAAACACATTGGATTTCAAAAACTCAGTATAAAAAAAATGTAAAATATCTCCCTGATAATTTTATGTCGAGTACCATTGTGTAAGGCTTTCCATCCTTAAATATTGCTATTACTACTGCCTTTTCCTCATGTAACTCTGGGGTTGCCTATGCCCATGCGTTGTGATATACTGTGGTGTAGGATATGTTTCTTTCTCTCTATACGAGAAAAATGCCAATATTATTAGATTTATTGCTCTCTGATTATCTTTTGCAGAGCTCATTTTCCTTATGTTACGCAAGATAGCTGGTTCTTTTTGCATGTCCTCCTGAATGGATAATTCTCAGGGCTCTCATCATCAAGAGACACACTACTAATGCCTGGTCTGGTCTGGCCCAAGGATCAATGTTCTCAGGTGCTGCTAACCATCATTAAGAAATATCTGTATTATTGGAAAAAAAATATCTATACTATTGACTAGCATAATGTGGCTGTGCCAGTCTTCAGGTCAGGACATCGTCTCTACTGATCCCTCTGGTTCTAAATGTTTTCTCTCTCACTTATTTTCAGGACTTTTGGGTCTGTTTATATTCTCCATGTGGTTTTGGGTAAAAATCATCACTATTTGGGTCAGTTGCTATCAGGAGACTCAGCAGTACTAAATATTATAACTTATATCATTTGGTCCACTATTTTCTCTCTTTCTTTTCTAGATGACTACTTATTGTACTTTCAAAACTCTATTCCAGTAATTTGAGGGGCATCTGGGTGGCTCAATCAGTTAAGCCACTGACTCTTGATTTGGGCTCAGGTCATGATCTTGAGGTCCCGGGGTCAAGCCCCACATTGGGCCCCATGCTTGGCCTGGAGTCTGCTTGAGATTTTCTCTCTCACTCTACCCCTTCTCCCTGTGCTCTCTCAAATAAATAAATACCTTTTAAAAACCCCTCTATTGCAGTAGCTTGAATTACAGAAGTAGTATTCCTTGTAACAATCCATAGGGTACTGAAGTGTCTGAAGAGAAGTGAGTAACTTCCTCTCCACCATGCACTTCATATTAATGACAAAGTATCTATGCAGACCATCTTTTTCTTTTTTTTTTTGTTTTTTGAATTTTTAATTGGTGTATCATTGACATGTAATATTATATTAGTTTCAGGTGTACAGCATAGTTGTTCAACAATTATATACATTATGAAATGTTCACCACAATAAGTGAATTGCAGTATTATTGACCATATTCCCTATGCTGCACTTTTCATCCCCCTGACTTAATTATTTTAATAATTATTAATTATTTTATAATTGGTAATTTGTTCCTCTTAATCCCCTTTCCGTTCTTCCACTGCTCTCCTTTGGTAGCCACAAGTTCTCTAAGAGTCTCATTCTTTTTTGTTGCTTGTTTGCTCATTTGTTTTGTTTTTTAGATTCCACGTAAAATGAAATCATGTGGTATTTGTCTTTCTCTGGCTTATTTCACTTAGCATACCCTCTAGGTCCATCATTGTCATGAATGGTAAAATTTCTTTCTTATGGCTGAGTAATATTCCATTGCATGTATGTACCACATCTTTGTTTTCCATTCATCTATGGATGGACACTTGGGTTACTTCCATATGTTGACTCTAATAAATAATGCTGCAATAAACATAAGGGTGCATATATCTTTTCAAATTAGTGTTTCTTTACTCTTAGGGTAAATACTCAGTAGTGAAATTACTGAATCATGTGATAGTTCTATTTTTAATTTTTTGAGGAACCTCCATACTGTTTTCCAGAGTGGCTGCACCAGTTTGCATTTCCCATCAACAGTGCATGAGGGTTCCTTTTCCTCTGCATCCTTGTCAACACTTGTTTCTTATGTTTTTGTTGTTTGCCATTTTGACAAGAGTGAGGTGATAGCTCATTTTGGTTTTGATTTGCATTTCCCTGATGATGAGAGATGTTAAGCATCTTTTCACGTGTCTCTTGGCCATCTGTATATCTTCTTTGGAGAAATGTCTGTTGATGTCTTCTGCCCACTTTTTAATTGGATTATTTGTTTTTAGGGTGTTAAGTTGTATCAGTTTTTTTGTATTTTGGATGCTAACCCTTTATTTGATACATCATTTGCAAATATCTTCTCCCATTCAGTAGGCTTTCTTTTATCTTTGTTGATTGTTTTCTTCTCTATGCAGAAGCTTTTTATTTTGATGTAGTCCCAGTAGTTTACTTTTGTTTTTTTCCCCCTTGCCTTAGGAGACATATCTAGAAAAATGTTGATACAACTAATGTCAGAGAAATTGATGCCTATGCTCTCTTCTAAGATTTTTATGGTTTTAGGTCTCATGTTTAGGTCCTTAATCCAGTTTGAGTTTATTTTTGTGTATGGTATTACCAGGTGGTCTGTTTTCATTCTTTTGCATGTAGCTCTCCAGTTTTCCCAACACCATTTGTTTAAGAGACTTTCTTTTTCCTATTGCATATTCTTGCCTCCTTTGCTGAAGATTAATTGACTATATAATCATGGTTTATTTCTGGGGTATAAATTCTCTTTCATTGATCTATGTGTCTTGTTTTGTGCCAGTGCCATTACTAGATTGATTACTACAGCTTTGTAAGTATATCTTGAAATCTCAGATTGTGATACCTCCAGTTTTGTTCTTTTTCAAGATTGCTTTGACTTTTGGGGTTGCTTTGGCTTTTGGGGTTTCATACAAATATTCTGTGAAAAATGCTGTTAGTATTTTGATAGAGGTTGCATTAAATCAGTAGATTTCTTTGGGTATTACAGACATTTTAACAATATTTGTTCTCCTAATCCATGAGCATGGAATATCTTTCCATTTGTTTGTGTCGTTTTCTATTTCTTTCATCAGTGTTTTATGGTTTTAGACAACAAGTCTTTCATCTCCTTGGTTAAGTTTATTCCTAGGTATTTTATTATTTTTGGTGCAATTATAAATGGAACTGTTTTCTTAATTTCTTTTTCTGCTACTTCATTATTAGTGTATAGAAATACAACAGATTTCTGCATATTGATGTTGTATCCTGTGACCTTACTGAATTCATTTATCGGTTCTGGTAGTTTTTTGGTGGAAATCTTTAGGATTTCCTATGCATAGTGCCATGTCATCTGCAAATAGTGAAATTTTACTTCTTCCTTACCAATACTTTTATTTCTTTTTTTCTGATTGTTGTGGCTAGGACCTGTAGGACTATGTTGAATAAAAGTGGTGAGAGTGGATATCCTTGTTTTGTTCCTGATCTTAGGGATAAATCTCTCAGTTTTTGACGATTAAGTATGTTAGCTGTGGGTTTTCATATATGGCCGTTATGATGTTGAGATATGTTCCTTTACTCTGATTTTTAGTTCGTCCTTTGTTATGTAATAGATTTCCATTAAAACCCAGTTTACTCTTCTAGATTCTTTAATTTGTACTGTTAGTTATATGTCTAGTCTGCGGTGTCAGTACCTTACTATTTTTATTAGTCTAGTTTTAATATTTAAAGATATTAAATATCCGTGAAAACCTTAGTAAAAAAGTCTAGTGATTAGGGTGTGTGTCTTTTCCCTGCTTATAAGCTAATAAATTAACTTGTTACTATTTCATAGTTGCCCGTTGTTGACATGACACTTCTGGGTCACAGACAAAGAACTTTTTTACTCACACCACAGCAGACAGCATGAACATCAAAATATTTGCATCCGTTCACCTTGCCCTCCATTCTCATGTGAGTCATATGATATGGGCCTATATTGATACTGCACATGTAGTGGGTTCTTCACCTGTGAAGAACACCGAGCTTGTCGAATCCACCTCCTCTATGCAAACTGTAAACTAGCCTGCTCTTTGCCCTAGAGGAAGACATTATCTTATCCTTTAAGGTTGCCCACTGCATGCACAAGATTCAGAAATAACCAAAATGAAGCAGCACTGTTGGCATAACCTGTAAGACATGTAGAAGGAGTGGCCCCCTGAGGACTGTGGTCACAAGAAGGATTCATAATCCAGTGGATTTTAAGCTTAAAATATTATGAACGCCTCCTTAAAGTGATGTTAAATATGGAGACCAAGGATGAAAAACAGTGAAAAGTGAAAGTATTCTGGTTTAGGCCAACTTCAGCCACTGGACTGAGGCCTGGAAGCTGCCCGTTTGGAAACCTCTCTTATTCTTGAGTCTGCTTCTCATCCAACTCCATGAAACTTCCATGAAATAAGACTACTTATCAAACCTCCTACTTAGATTAAGAACATGAGGCTCACGGAACTGAAATGATATGCTTACGATTAGGGCCAGATAGTGGTTGCTAAGTACTAAGTAAAAATACTCTTTTCATTAAGTTTGTTTTCTGCAGCTCCTTAAAATTTTTTTTTTCCTTTACTTAAATTTTGTGAACAGGAACAGGAGGACAATTTGCAAAGCAGACAGCCAGCCTTACGTTGAAACAAGCAATTGCTCCAGCTGACAATACATACTCCATGAATAAATATATATCAATATTTTCTTGCCCCATTGTATGTGGGTTACATAATCCTACATATTAATATAATGTTACTGTGATTAGAAAATAAATTCGATGGCATTTTCACAATGCAGACAGATTTATGTGCATGATTCTGAGATTATTCTTTCATTAAATTATAGAAATCTATTTAATCAGATAGCAAAATAATGTTTTCATTCTATATATGACAATCTACAATACAGGTAATGTAATCTACATGGTCATTTTATACAAGTTATCATAGATCTATCTTACTGTAGGAGGAAAAAAGTGGTAATAGGTATTCATATAAGTAATTGAAAGAATATACTTTGATTTAATACTTTTTCACATTGGAAATTACATATATATATATATATGTATATGCATATATATGTATGTGTGTATATGCACATTTATATATCTATAGTTTTAGATCTAAAAATAGAAATTTCCCTGGGAGGAAGTTAGGGCTTAAAATACCACAAGGTTTAATTTTGGGAGTTAACATACGTAGTCTTGTGTATTAACATATAGAAATGTGAGTCACATCTGCCTTGTCAATTTCTAACATGTGTAGTGTCAAGTGAAAATACCATCAGGAGAAATCGAAATATGTCTTACGTATCGAATTAGCCATTGGAATAAAAATAACCTCAGATATCTGTGTGGAATGCCTAACCTTGGCCTTAACTACTTTCTGTTTCTCTTTTGTTTTCTAAAAATGTTAGGAGAAAATGTATTTATGGACAGTTAAATGTTAGAAGACATGTCGTTATAGACAATTAAATATTAGAAGACATGTCATTTTAATTTTCCCATTTGGGAAGGCATAGAAAGAAGAAATGTTCTTAAGTATTTTCTTTCAGTTGCTTGTTTTGTTAATATTGTAACAAGGCTCTTTTAACAGCTAATAAATATCTCAGGTAAAGGATGGGTTGTGAATTCATCTTGTTTTTAAATCCTGAAATTCACTGTGTCTTCACTTAGATTACCTTTTAGGCATGTCAGCGTAACAGTCACTCCACATTTTTCACCTAGTTTCAGCTTAAATCACTGTTGGGTAAC
Organism: Ursus arctos; assembly: GCF_023065955.2. Lineage (NCBI taxonomy): Eukaryota > Metazoa > Chordata > Mammalia > Carnivora > Ursidae > Ursus > Ursus arctos. The sequence goes on along the minus strand of NW_026622985.1, from coordinate 25,562,213 downwards.
TTTGTAGGTAGAACGATTTTTTTCCGCATACTGCATATTGTCACTATTCTCCTCATCTCAAAGTACCATCTCCAGCAGTTTTCTTTGGCACCTGCTAAAAATAGAACCTTTCCACCTGAGTCAAACTTCCAAAGGAAAGCTAATTAAAGCACTTGGTTAAACAATATAAATTTTCTTTGAGTAAACTCTGTGAATGCCTGCTAATTTCTTTGGCTGTTTACTCAGCCTCCATGAGACCCTGTGGACTTCTGACTTCCATCATATGTCATGCAGATAGTCTTGCACTCTTGTCTAACTCATCAACATACTGCAATACGTAACTACTGAAAAAATAAATACTGTCTACTTTAAGAAGTACATTCATACAGAAGTAATGATGTAAGTATTATCTAAGTGTCCAAAACCATTAGTAATAGACTTAAGAGACTTAGAGAAGTGAACAGTGTCAGCTGAGCCATGCCAAACAAAAGATCGAATATGTTTCATGACTTTTATAAAAAAAAAATCATCCTCTATTTAAAAACTTTGCATGCTTATCAGACTTCTTAATCACCGAGAGTCAGTTTTCTCGAGGTGCTGTGATGTAGTGTAAAGATACATACTAATTGATGGACCCAATGCAATCCGATACCTGTCTGAATAATCTAGGACATTTTCTTTAATATATTTTATTGAAGTGTCATCTCATAAGATGCTATCCTAAAAACATCTTCCTTCGTCAAAAAGATTAGCAAATGCTTTATATTTAATCCCTTTTAGAGATGTTAATTGCATATATTAACACTATGAGAAATCTTTCTACATAGAACTTTGTTTTACCTACTAGATAAAAAATTTATTTTACCACACACTGTTTTTATTTATTTGGCATAAATGGTTTCTAGAAGACACATATTGCTCAAGAAATAGTATTTTAAATATTAAATACATTTGAATTGATGCCTCCATCATCTTATTCTTAGTAAGAATTCTTTCTTTTGACGCCATGCATTATATTGTCTAGGGAAAATTTCCATTAAAGTGTACCACACACACACTTCATATTCAACTTGTCCCATATTGCAGTCATCCTTTTTTTCCCCATGTTCCTTCTCATGTGTTCCCTGCTGTGCTGAAAGGCATCATAAATCCTGAGAGTCATTCCAGACTCTGTTTCTCTTTCACTCCCCAGAAGCTATGACTTTCGACTGGTATTGATTCTACTTGCTAAAGGTATCTTTGTTTCCTTATGTCTCTCTTATCCTCACTGTTAGAACCTTGTTCAAGTCCTTATTTATCATCTCTGTTATGGTAGTAAGGCTTGCCCCAAACACTTTATTTGGAGAAATTCAGTTTCACAAAATTCATTCTCCAAAATGTTTCCAATTATTTGTGCAGTGTCCTTATTTATCATATTCTAAGGAATCCCTAATTTTGTTTCATATAAGACTATATTCAATGCCATGATCAAAGTATATACTTTCAATTGTCCATACTTCTGCTTGTGCCTTGATGGTCTCTACTTCCTTGCATTCTTATCTCCTATCCATGTTTTGAGATTCATGTCAAATATCATTTCCCCTCATGTTCTCGTACTTCAGTCAGCCCTCTAGCATTTGTATAATCTCACCAGAATGTGATCCATTAAAATGCCAGCTCATGGAAGGCAGTTAATACATGTTTGTTCAGTGAAGGAAAAACAGAATTTAGGGAAATGGCACGTAGAGGGAAATGCATGCTTCCTGTTAATAGCATTATAATTACAGTTAGAAATAGTTTAAAAGTTATTAAGTCCTATATTGGCCACAAGGATTTGTAAAGTCCTTCAAAAAAGTCTTGTATACTAACATGTATCACTTCACCTGTGTTCTTCAAGTACAGAAGAAATAGAAAAATGAGCTTTTTTTTTTACATGAAACAGTAAGAACTTTATATATTTAATGGTTTTTACTTAAAAAATCACCTTAATGAGGCTAACCTATACCACTATTTAATAGTATAATCTGCTGCCTGCTTTCCATAATGCAAAAATTTCTCACCCTGCTTTTTTTTTCTTTTGTTCACAGCACTTATTATCTTGTAACATGGTAGTTAATTTATTAATTTATTATGATTTTTTGGAAACTAGCTTTCCACCTCACTAGAATATAAGTTCCATGAGGGCAGGCAGTTGACACACAGTATACTCTGTCACTCTTGGCATACAGTAGACTCATACAGAATCTTTGTAGAATGAATGAATCAATCTTATATAGTTATTGTAGATGTATATCTGAATAAGGTAAACTGGAATATTGATTCAGAATGCTAAACTTGGGACACCAGGGTGGCTCAGTAGGTTAGGTGTCGGACTCTTGGTTTCTGCTCGGGTCATGATCTCAGGGTTGTGAGATTGCGCGTGCCCCCCCCCCCCCCCACTCCAACCACATCAGGCTCCATCCATGCTCAGCAGGGAGTCTGCTTCTCTCCCTCTCCTTCTGCCCCTCCCCCTGCTTGTGCACGTGCTCTTGCTTTCTCTCTAATATAAATAAATATTAAAAAAAAAAAAAGAATGCTAACCTCACATCTGGTTAGCTGCAAATGTTTTTAATGACTTTACTACGTCACCTTTTCCAAAGCCTAATTTCAAAACGTGGAAAGAAGACACATGTATCACATATATTTGAAAACTTTCTCCAAAATAAATTGTCCTTATAGAATGGGGCTTATAAGGGACCGTGTATCTTCTGTTACAGCTGAGGGATAAATGAATGAAACTAAGCTTGAAGGAAAAGAGACAGTGGGTTTAGTGATCTCTAATAGAGAGGCAGTATGTGTTGTCCAGATGGCACCTCAGCCACCCCATAGTGGCTTAGTTTCTTCACCTACAAAATGGGCACGATAGTAAGAGGACCTCCTTCATAAGACTGCTGTCAGGGTGAGAAGAGTGAATACATGTTAAGCTTCCGATACAGTTCATGGCAGTGGATAAAGCTCAATAATTGATCGTTTTGCTAGCTACCGTTGCCAGATCTAGAAGGCATACGGTATCAAGATACACCGTTTGCTAAGACTTGATAAAAGTGATTCTTTTCTAAGTCAAGTTTTACTTCTAAGGAAAGCTAAGCTGCTTAATGAAATGTGTTTTGATGTTAAATGGCAAGCCTTTATTCCAAGCCTGAAAGATTATTTTCGATTATTTTATATGATGTGGTAAAGAGTAACGGGCCCTGACTAAAACGAAAACACATGCATTGCTGTGTTTTTATGTGCGATGTCAACCATGCTTCTATTTTTACTTAATGAGCTTTTCTCTATGATTGTGGCATATTAATATGAATGCTTTCTTTACATATGAAATGAAGCAAAGTATCTCTAAGATTTTGAAAAGACTTTTATCAAGAGAAGTTTTATCATGGGTTTTCTTAAAATGAATATACTTGGAAAGCCTTAGAATATTGCTGAGAAGTAATTACCAACAAGAATATGTTGACATGAAAAATGCTCAGTGAAATTTATGGCTGAATGGCTTAATTCATGCCAGCTATGGCCTGAGACTTATTTTCTTTTCTGACACTTTTAAATAAATTGTTCACATTTTGATATTTCTGAAAAATTTGAGTTAAATGAAGGTTTTTATGTCATCATGATTTTTTGCCAAATGAAGCCCCGTAGCCAGCATTGTTATAATGATTTATCCTAGTTCTTTAAAAACAAGCATATATTTTGTAATTAAAACACTGTATCACACTCAGGGAAATCGTAAATATAGTTCTTGACAGAGTATTATTTATTTAAATTATACAAAAATTAACCATCATAACATTTATAGTTTTAAAATGATATTATTTTCTCTTTTTAAGAAGTTATATAACACTCAAAGGAAACCTAAATATAGAGTTCATTTTAAAACTGACGTTACTCTAAATTTCAGTTGTGAAGTAGAAACTGCTTTTTTTTTTTTCTGCAATGTGTATTAGTTTTCTTTTGCTATGCAGCAAGTTGCCATAAACTTAGCAGCTTTAAAACAGTATGCATTTATTAATTCACAGTTTTGTAGCTCAAAAGTCTGGTAGGACATGGCTAGGTTCTCAGATCAGAATCTTAAGACAGACGTCAAGATGTAGTTGAGGCTGTGTTCCTGTCTCGGGGCTGCTAAAGAATCTGCTTCCAGACTTATTCAGGTTCTTAGCAGAATTCAGTTGTGACTGTAGGACTAAGTTCTCTGTTTTCTGGACTGTCTGCCAGGGGTTACTGTTAGTTCTTGGAAACGATGGGTATGCCTTGTCTTATGGATCCCCCATCTTCAAGGCCAGTGACAGAATTTCCCTTATGTGAAATGCATCTCACACTTTTAAGTCTCTGACTTGAAGAAGGACCCAGCCTTTTCCAAAGGCTCATCTGATTGGATTGAGCCTGACTGGATAGCTTTTCCTTTGATTTACTCAGAAGTCAACTGATTAGTAACCTGATCATGGAAAATAGCCCATCATATTTGCAGTTTCCTCCCATACTGAAGCGAAGGGAATTTTTAAGTGTGTATTCCAAAGGGCAGAAGTCTTGAGGAAGGGAGATGTATCTTAGGATTCTACCTACCACTGCTGCTAAGTTACTGCATTTATTAAAGCAAGAGAATTTTATGAAGGAGGGCACATGTATTAAATTGATTTTGTTACAGAGCATACATACATAAATGCACCCAAGTACTTCACTGAAACATGGATGTAAAGTAGAATTAATTTATCTGAAATCCCATGACAGGAAAGAGAGTGTGTTAGAGTGGTACCAGAAGTAATCGTTATGGTGCCATCTCTCATTTAAGCCTTCCACATAAAAATACTAATGCATTATTCTCTTTATTGGGATAGTCATGAGAGGTCTTTATGAACTTACAGTTAAATGCTTGAACTTTTTTTTTGTAATCTTACCATTCATTTGTTAAATGAACCAGTTCATATTGGAAATTAGAGTATAAGATTCCCTCTGTGGGAGGAGATGGACTCGACAGGGCTGAACAGTTGACTGGATATGTGGAAGGAGAAAGACAAATATGACTGCGTGCTTTTCATTCTGGGATATTGGGACAGAGATTGTAAAATCAAGTAAAATTGGAGTGATGTTCAATTACTGGAATGTTAGTGTGCCGAAGGAAGTTAGATTAGTCAACTCTAGATCTTAGAGGATATCAGGGAGTGCCTTCCTATTTTGGATGTCATCAGAATAGAAGTGGTGTCAAAGTCACAGAATTAGATTAAAATATAGAAGAAAAAAATGTGGAAAAGCAAAGAGGCTGAGATCTAGGAAAGGCCAGATTTTGTGGGGGAAGGGGTAAGGAGCAAAGCATAACATATTGAGTGATTCGAGAGAAAGGAAAACTAAAAAGGGCATTTTGGAACGACCAGAGAAGAGAGATATTGTAGACCTAACCTTGTTTCAGGAATTAAGAATTAATGAAGGAGGTTGATTAATACAATGGTGATATATATTGATTAATCCTCACCAAGGGAAAAAAAAGTGGTGAGGGTTGATATATTTTGCAAAATAAGAACAACACAACTTATGAAAAATATTGAACTTTCATCCCTTTCTGCCTTTCATGATTAAGAACTAAAAATGGACTTCAGTCTGTTTCAGAATTATGCATTTACATTAAGTTTTCAGAAAATATTTTACATCTAATTTGGGTAGTATTATTTTTCAAAGATAAAATTTTGGGTATAAAATTTTATTTAATTTTTGGCAGCAGACAGAATGGGAAGTCACACTTTTAAAATGGTCGTTTCAACTTTTTATGCAAAGATATTTTAGTTCTCTGGTAATTGTCTTAATTATGACGGAAGAATGAATCAAATGTAGATAAGTGGGTAGAGAGACTCCTGCTTATATAGCTGCTGTATGCGAGGATAGTGGTGATATGATGTGGAAAATGGCCTAATAAGTATGGACTTAGGATCTAATATACAAATCAGAGCAAAGAAGAAGACTATTCATCACCTGCCCTATTAACTGTGATTTTTGCTTCTCTTTTTTAGTCAGTGATTTTTTAGGTTTTTTTTTTTTTTTCTCATTGACACAGGTATACACACACCTACATACACATACACACAAACTTTTTTTTTTTTTTTAAGATTTTATTTATTCATTCAACAGAGAGAGACAGCCAGCGAGAGAGGGAACACAAGCAGGGGGAGTGGGAGAGGAAGAAGCAGGCTCCCAGCTCCCAGGAGGAGCCTGATATGGGGCTAGATCCCAGAACGCTGGGATCATGCCCTGAGCCGAAGGCAGATGCTTAACGACTGCGCCACCCAGGCGCCCCACACACAAACTATTTTACTTTGTATAAATTGTATTAATTTATCTATGACCATTCATGGATGGCAATTACTGTTGCCAAAGAATATCTGAAAACTATTATAATTTGAAACTTTAGATTTCATTCTTTATGTGTGTATATAAAATTATATAATGTATACAATATATAATATGTAATTTATGGATAATTTTGTTTGTGTTGAGTGTTTATCTTTCAAGGAACAGTTTCCTAATGAATTCAAATGGATGTGTCTATACATTTTAAAAATCCAAATGAGGGGCGCTGGGGTGGCTTAGTCGGTTGAGAGTCTGCCCTTCATTTCACCTCGGGTCGTGATCTCACGGTTGTGAGATCAAGCCCTGTGTCAGGCATCATGCTCAATGTGGAGTCTGGTTGAGATTCTCTCTCTTCCTCTCCCTCTGCCACTACCTCTGCTTTCTCTCTAAAATAAATACATCTTCAAAAAAAAAATCCACGTGAAAACTCAAATTCATTTTAAATTCATTCAAACTAGTTTTAAAGGTGAGTATTGTATTTCTAGGAGATATTTTGGTCATGATTAATTTATAATTTGAGTCATAACTAAATCTTAGCTGACACCAAAATAAAACAAACATTGTATTTTGTGTATTTGACAAATGACAGAAGGTTGGACTAAGGTGAAATGGATTCATGTGGGTCTTGATTAAATATTAAATTTTGTACTTCACAACACTTAAGTCCAGCAGGTGCTAAATGAAATTCATCCAGGCGTGACAGTAGTGACGTGAAAGTGCTGACGTCTAGATGTGTTATCTTCCTGTTACATTGGTCACTGACGGGATAAATCATAGGGGCATAGGTGCCTGGCTGACGATAATACAGCTTCTGTAGTAATTCTGGCAAATGTTCCCAGCCCCTTGCTATTAAGAGGTAGCAAATTTCCTTCTTTTAAATATCGCTTATATTATTCCTTTTAAAAAAAAAAAAAGCAAGTTGGATATGGCTCTTGGTAAAGAAAAAATGTATTTAATTGTTTTCCATGTTATGAAATAAATATTAATGATCATGTAATAAGTTAGTGAGCTTTTTGAAAAAAAATTATTTCTAAACCAAGTAAAGAGTAAGAATTTGACCTGTAAAATAATCCTCGATAACTCTTATTTGTTACAGTTATTGGCTAACATAATGACAACAGTTGATATTCACCAAGGGTAGGATATAAATCCTGAAAGAAAAACAGAAAACACTGAGATTGAAAAAAATAAAATATTGATATGAGGTTCTTCTTTCTTCACTTAGTTATGCACAGAATTCCATGGTAAGGCAGCACATAGCTACCCAGTTAGATGAGGATAAGTAGAAAGAAAAACAAACAGGATCACTTTGACAAAGATGAAGAGAGCTTAAATCACTGTATATATTGATCTTTTTTTCTTTTAAAATGCAGTGAGTCTGTAGTTGATGCATGCCTTCCAAGTGTTTAGGTGTATTTATTAACTCGTTTGTATAGTGCTTCAGGTATGACAGAGAATGGTAAAAATCCTTATTAAGTGATTCTGAAAAGCTGGGTAAAAGTGATAAATCACACTATTAATAAGCACATATGTTTAATATATTAGATCATCTTGTTTAAACGAAGTTAAAAGTTTTTTCTTACTGTAGGGAATTCTCAGAATTTTGAATGTGATTAATGTGCATGAGGAAACTCTAATAAAAGAATGTTTATGTTTTTCTCATACTTATTTTCATTAATGTGTCTAGGAATTTGTGTTATTTGAGATGTGCTTCTGGAAATATTGACCTAGTTAAATTTGTTATAGTCTATTACAAGTGAATAATAATGAGAAAACATACGTCTTTTGGTGCACCTGGGTGGCTCAGTCAGTTAAGCGTTGGCCTTCAGCTCAGATCATGATCCCAGGATCCTGAAATGGATCCCTAGATCGGGCTTCCCGCTCAGGCCAGGGAGTCTGCTTCTACCTCTGCCACTCCCGCTGCTTGTGTGCCCTGCCCCCTCCCCCACCTGTGTCAAAGAAAAAAAAGTAAAATCTTTTAAAACCCCAAAACTCCCCATACCTATATTTTCCTTTTCTACTTGGATATTTTACTGTTTCACATAAAATTCAGTTAAAATTTTAAATGCTTTGGAAGATTTTAGAAAAAAAGGAGTGACATAGCATCTGCCCTTATAAAAATCATAATCGAGTAAAATCGGAAAACCCATAGAATGTTTTATAAAAGTTAGACAGTAGTAACCAAGTGCCCATGGTTCTCAGTACTTTTTTCTCAGTACCCCTAGACAAAACAAAGGATCTTATAGTTTCTTTTGCTAAGAAATTACGTCCAAATATTACAATAGTACCACTCCGTGTGGTGTACGTTGAATATTGCTGTGATTTTCTTGAAAATTTAAAATAGTTGCAGTCCCTTTATGAGCCCCCCATAGCTGTCTGGGGTGCTTCAACATGCTGTTGGGCTAACACAGGCCTAAAATGTTCTTGGTATTTTGCCACCTTTAAATTTGTATTTGTCATTTCACATTAAAAATACTCCTATGAGATTTGCAGATAGGGAAACTGAGGTTCACAAAAGTTAAGTGATTTGACTAAGGATATATACATAGCTGATGTGTGGGATATTGAACCCAAATCTTTATTTTCTTAAGATATCCTGACCCTAGCAATTAGATTTTATGTGTGGGGTGTGTTTATGTGGCTAAGGCTATGAAAATGGAGGGTATTCTGATTAAAAAAAAAAAATGTGCCAGGATATAATTGTCAGGATGAAGAGTTCGTGCATTCTCTAAGGATCAATATAATTTTTGTAACTGATCTTTTGCCTTCAAGTAGTTCTGGACAATGGTTTCCACAAGGGCTTTAATCTTGTCTGTCTCATACCTCATGCCATGGAAACTCTCCTCTACTTGGTAGTCAGTATAGTTTGCTTAATTTAAACTTCTGTTTCTGTTGAAAACTGATTGGTAAAAGTAATGTTTTACACTGATAAGATTTGTGCTATGGTAGGAATGATTCGGAAGTTACCATAGAGAGTCTTAAATTCTGTTTCTTGATGATTCATTTGCTTATTCTATTTATTCATTCATTTAACGGACACATATTAAGTGGGTACATCCCAAAATATTTCACATTATTGAGAAGGTTGAGTGCAGTGCCCAACAGCAGAAGCCTTTGTTCAGGTCTGTGTTTTGACCTATGCCATAGTTGTGTCACTTCTTTTCTTGATATTTAAAATAAGAGAAAGAACATAGTTTAATACAATATTTAGAAGATGATAATGAGTTTAGGAGTCACAAGAATTTCTGCTATTATGTTGTGAACTAGAGTATTCAATTCTGAATTTGGGAAAAAATATGAATGTATTTTTGAGATAATTAGAATCAGCTTCTTTTGATTGCTTGTGAAAATATTACTTTTGAGTGTTAAGGAGCTCTCTAGCCAGGTGATACAGTTTTTTAAGCCATAGTATGATTTTGTTTGGGTGCCTCATTAATAGTGTTGTGACTATAAATGAAAGCTGTATTAGGTAAAATTTTAGATGGAGCTTATGTTTTTATCTTACTGATGAACATGGTTCATGGAATTATGTAAAAGAAAAAAGTGAAATACACGTGTATGTTATTAAAATTGCTAAAATAATTTTTTTTATTTTGCTTATTCCTCCTAAAGATGATTATTTTCCTTTAAAACACAATCAGGCATAAGACCAAATAAGTCTTCTGAATTTACTTATGTGGCCAAACGTATACACCTTTCTGTGGCACACACATCAATTTGATCATCCTGTAATAATAATAATAATAATTAATAATAATAATAATTATTATTATTACATGTCTGCCTTTTATCTTCTTACACACCAATTTATTTCCAGATAAATTGAATTAAAAATTGGTGTTTCTTATTCAGATTTCTTATATTATTACTGTGTTTCCTTAGAATCTGTGTTTGAGTGAACAAAAGGCTTTGAAGTCCAGAGACTCTAAATGTGCCATTTAATGAAGTCAGTGATTTTATAACTTTAAAAAATAATTTTGGGTCAAAGGGCACAATCCCTGAGTCCCTGGTGCCCATCAGTGTTTAAGTGCACTGTTATTCTTGAAGTTGTAATTTTATTTCTACTAACTCTAGGCAAATATCCTATTTGGAAAAAGTGAGATTTCTCTTTGGGAAGACCCATGAAGTGTTAGTTTAGTACAATAAACTGTTTTGTGACTTTATAATAAATATTGATGGCAAGGAAGGATCCTTTGCATTTAGTGTTGTTTAATATTTTGTGATTTAGTCTTTCTTGACTTTTGTATGGTGGCATAATTAAAATTATTTTGAAATTCCAGTGACCATTATTTTTTTCTATGACAACTTGACAAGCAGCAAAGAACATTGAAATGAAGTATTTATTATGGTTTTGAAAAGTTAGAAACTGACTTGCATTTGGTTGAGATTCTAATTTTGAATAAAAAAAACCTTCTAGGCTTCCTTTTCTGTGTTAAGTATGGATATTTTAAGACAGTCGTCAGACTCATAATTTAATGTCTTATGAATACTGGCATAATAATGATTTATGTGTAAATAGCTTCCACCCTCCCTCCACCTTAAAAATGGATGACTATTAGAGTAAGTAGATGATCTCTGATGGTCTTTCCAGTCAGAATTTTGCATCATGCACCTTATATTTTGGGTACCATTCTAAGAACTTTCCCCACTCCTTATTAGTCCTATTAGTCCTAAAAAAAATGTAGTGGCGTGCCTGGCTGGCTAAGTCTGTAGACTATGTGACTCTTGATCTCCAGGTTGTTATTTCAGGCCCCACAGTGGGCATAGAGCTTACTTAAAAAGGTGAAAAAAAAAAGTAATAATAACACTAATAATAAAGAAAAAAGTCTAGTAACAACAGGAGTAAATTGGTAATATTTTACAGTAGAAGTTCCTAGTGCTTGGAGATTCGCAATTACTTGTGAGGTATGTTAAAAATAGGAGTTTCATGTACAATCAGCCCATTTCTACTGGGCCCTCACAATATGCCATACGTTGCATCAACTGCTGACTCTACTTCAGTTAATAAAATAGGCAAGTACCCTCTTGCTATGCCAGTTCCGATAGATGGAAGAGCTAGGAATATAAGTAACTAAATGGATACTACTAACACAGGTTTCCTAAAGGCCTCTTTGAGGATGGATCATTTTAGCTGAAATCAGTAAAGTGAGAGAGATCAAATGAATGGGGTCGGGACAGTTCAGGCAGAAGGAATGGCTTTGTAAAGGCTCTGAATGGTAGAGAATGCGGAGTTTTGATTTCTTTTTTTTTAATTTATTTATTTGACAGAGAGAGACAGCCAGTGAGAAAGGGAACACAAGCAGGGGGAGTGGGAGAGGAAGAAGCAGGCTTCCAGCGGAGGAGCCTGATGTGGGTCTTGATCCTAGAACGCCGGGATCACGCCCTGAGCCGAAGGCAGACGCTTAACGACTGAGCCACCCAGGCGCCCCCGGAGTTGTGATCTTGAGTAGAGAGAGCTAGAAAAAAGCGTCATGAGATAGCATTCTCCACATCATAGAGAACGAGGATTTGTAAATAACCTTCATAAACATTGACACTTACTCTAAAATTACCACCTAATTTTAACGGACATGTTTTCTGTTAAGTTTGTTTTGTGAGTAAAAATAGAGGTAGCATCATTAAGTAGAGCAGCAGAAGTTGCATTAAATTTGCTCTCTGTCATTTTTAGTGAGCAGAGGATTATTTCTCTCTCTTTCATATTCATAGCACTTGTGAGTTACTGTATTGCTTTATTTCACCACAGTTAGTTTCTGGAATGCCCATGAAAACATGAATGTGAATATCATTTGTTGGCATATGTCCAGATGGATGTACGTTGAGAACTTATTTTTTTGGCCATATTGTGATTCTTTTTTTTTTTAAATTTTAATAATAATATTTTTTATTATGTTAGTCACCATACAGTACATCCCTAGTTTTTGATGTAAAGTTCCATGATTCATTACTTGCGTATAACACCCACTGCACCATGCAATACGTGCCCTCCTTAATACCCATCACCAGCCTATCCCATTCCTCCCTCCCTCCCCACCTCAAAGCCCTCAGTTTGTTTCCCAGAGTCCATAGTCTCTCATGGTTCATCCCCCCATCTGTTTACCCCCCTTTCTTCTTCCCTTTCTTCTACCCATCTTCCTACTTCTTATGTTCCATAAATGAGTGAAATAATATAATTGTCTTTCTCTGCTTGACTTATTTCGCTTAGCATTATCTCCTCCAGTGCCGTCCATGTTGCAGCAAATGTTGAGAAATCGTTCTTTTTGATGGCTGAGTAATATTCCATTGTATATATGGACCACATCTTCTTAATCTAGTCATCTGTTCAGGGGCATCTCGGCTCCTTCCACGATTTAGCTATTGTGGACAATGCTGCTATGAACACTGGGGTGCATATGGCCCTTCTCTTCACTACGTCTGTATCTTTGGGGTAAATACCCAGTAGTGCAATTGCTGGACCATAGGGTAGCTCATTTTTTGTGATTCTTAAAACTTTTATGTCTTGGGCTCTTCAGACATCTCAATGGAACTTAGATACTCTTTCACATCGCTGTTGCTTGCTTATGTTAACTCTGTCATGGTTTCAAATTAGGTAGTATTTCAAGTACAAGAAGAGTAATATTAGGAATAACCCATCCAATCTTGCCAAATCTTAATATGTAGCCTTACTTACTTTTAGTTGTAGATTCCTAAGGGTCCAAGCACAGCATCCGACATACTCTGCTTTGATTCCATTATCTTCCATAAATTCTCAGAGAAAACTACCATCTTAAATTTGGCATTTGTTATCTTAAATAGGATTTATATTTTATTTACACCTATATATAAGCATAAACAATATAAAGTATTGTTTTGGACTTTAATCCATGAGGATACATGTATCTCTACTTCATCTTAACTGTTGTATAGGGTGGCTTATTGTATGGGTATTTTATAAATATACCATATAATGTATACATTCTCTAGGTAATGAGCATTTAGTTTTCAAGGTCTCATTTACTCTTAACTTACATTTTTGTTCATTGGTATGTTTTTCTTTTGCTTCATTTTCTCCTCTATCCTGAATTTTAATGACTCCTTTTAAAAAGATATTTTTTTGATGATACCCTGACCTTACAGATAAACATAAAAGTATCTTAATTTTTAATTCATTTGAATAGTATTATCAAAATAGATTGGAATAGATTATGGTTAGTACCTCTCAAAATTAATGATTTCTTTTTTAACAGTGGTAAAAAAAAAATTAGCCAAGTGTTTATACACTTAGAAAGATCCTGTTGGTATGTTTTCCTCAGAGCCAATCCTAATCATCACCTTTTAAAAATTGTATAATAATAAGGGTTTCAGATTCCTTAGAAAGGTAGATTTTAACAGACATACTCAATTTATGCATGCCATATGATTATATTTATAAGCCATTTAGCATGTTTAAGATAAAACATGCCTTTTTGATATGCAAATTATGAAATGTTTAAGGTTTGTTCAAATAATAGGTCTTATCTTTTCTTCTGTAAGAAATACCACACATCACTTAGGTGAATTATAGAAGCTGCTATACAATGCATAATCAGAAGTAAATAATTATTCATTCTGCATGCTTAGAAAAATCATAATGAACTGTGTTTGAGGTTAAATTTACAAGACACCTAACAATTTTTCAACTCTAATAAAATTTGTGCCTCCAGTTCTGAAAGTACCAAATGTAATTCTTTGAATTGTTTCAGGTCTGTTTGTTAGCTTGATTAAAATCACGTTGTTCTTTTGGCTCGGCGTCACAAAAATTAATGACATGGTCTTCTCAGAAAAAAAAGGGTGAGTTTATTTGAGTTGAGGCTTTTATCAGTGAAGCACTTAGATGTCTGCTAAGAAATGTTAGACTTCAGGATAGCTCTGGGGAGGATTATCCCCAAATAAACAAATTTGGAATTTTTTTGGAGTGTGAAGCAGGATTGCCTCGTGATTGGCAAAGTTAATTTTAGAACATTTATTCTTAGAAGCAACAGATTTCAGCCATTGCTGCATTAAAATGTCACGGTTTCTTTTGCCAAAAGTGAAACACATACCATTCAAAATTGCCCTTCACTTTCACATACATTAGTTAACTAACATCCATCAACAGTGTGCCAATTATTAGGCTTTGTCCGTGTTAATGATTATGTTTTCAATTTAAGGTTAGGCTTGTATACAGATATACCCTCTGTCCTGTGATTCAGAGAGTTCTAAAGAAAATTTAAGTAGGTTATTCAGTTTAACATTACATAACTCATGAACAATTTATCATTTTATGTGGATTAACTGATATCACTAGAATTTCTCAATGAGGAGAGTAATCATCAAGTAAGTAAACCACTAAATTGAGGACAGATCTGTCAGTGGATCTGATTACACTATACCAAACCTGTTAAACCAAAGAGAGTTGAAAACTAAGATTTTTTTTTTCCTTATGAAAGCAAAATTTATATTTTAGCTAGAGGTAAAAAATCTTGACTTTTATAAGGAACGAATTTCTGTAGTTGTCAATAAGGAATTTATTCAGTACGTATCGGCTGTGTGGTTACTTTATGACAGTCACTTTAGGAGGGTCAGTTTAAACAATCATGATATGAGGTGTGTATTGCTGTTTCAGTTCTGTAGTTGAAAGAGCTGTATGCCAGAGATTTTAATTAACTTGCTTGATATCACCAAGTGGCCGAGGTAGAATTCAAACCCAGATCTTTCCAATTCCAACGTCTCTGTCTTTTTTATTTCTCTGACCTACTGCTTTATTTGTGTGTATGGTGGAGAGGTGGAAGGGTAGCAGTGGGGCAGGGAAAGTTATATAAAAGATAGGAAAATGACCATTCAAATAAAATGCAGCACTTGATTCTAAATCAGATCACTAATGTAATTTGTATTGAGTGGGTGGACGATGGTGTTTGGAATTTTAGTAAATGATTGTACAAATTATGATTTTTTTCAATCATCTAGATAAACATTGGCATCTTATTTGGATATGGCCATAAGATACATAAATATGAGTCTGATCCTATGGGCATTTTAGAATTTACAACCATCCTACCTAATAGCTTAATTACAAAGAAACATCAGGTATTATATTATAAATAGACTTGTTTATTATATTTATTATAATTAATTTTATTTAACTAAAGTAAAAGTCCCTGCTGAAATTGGTTGAGCCTTAGCCTACCAACGCATTTACTTTTACTGTCTTATTCACATGTCACAGTTCAAGGAATTCAGAATGAATGTGTATTTGCAGTTTTGTGGACTAGGTAACACTGGCAAAGTAATTGCAGTATTTTTTTTTTTCTGAGACCTAAAAATAGAGCCACTTAGTCTATATTCTAGTAAACTTTAATTCCTAAGGTTATATTTCAGTCCTCTGTGAATTTTATGTATAGGTTTTAGATAAACTGTGCCCCGTAAAAGTTAACATAGCAGTAATAGATGTTTATATTTTGTTGTATAAAACTAGTCTTACTGTCTTAAGTGCAAAGCAAAATAGAATATAGCTTTGGTATATTTTATCTGACAAAGTTTTTTAAAAAAAATTTGTTCTTAACCCTAGAGCAGATTTTTGAACATTGACTCCCAAAATATGGGACTGATGCATATATCATTGTAAATGGGAGGGTAAATTTATAATCCTTTAGTAAGAAAACAGTAATGCTGAGGATCTCGCATAGTAACAAAATATACCCAGAGGTTAATGCTAGAAATGACACAGATGATATGCCCAGGTCCCTTTTAGGAAGTAACACCTGGGCCAAGCACAGATGCCAGCTTTTTTCTGAACCCTCATAATGCTATCCGGTGTGCACCGAAGACTTGTTACACTTTCTACTTTGGCTCTTTCATATTTACTACAGGAACTTGTCTCTTTTATCTGATTCTATAACACGTACCCTTGAGGAGCTCAATTCTTCCTGGACCATGTACACAAACTTAATATCTGATGTACCCTCACACTTCATATAATCCCTCCATTGCACACGATTGCTCATGTCTAAAACAGAGATGTCGTTGAGCTCAAAACCAGAACTGTGATGGTTTAAATATGATCTTGAAAAACATAGGGTTTTGGTCCACATGGAACTTTGCTTATCACTGATTTTGGAAAAGAATAAAGCTTTCATTGGAAGTTTATGGTTTTCTCCACAATATCCAGGAGGCTTGTTAATTCCCTCAGACATTAACAATTACACAAAAAAGGAAAAGCTTAGGTTCTTTGTACTTTTCTACTTTTTTTGGGCCACACAACCAAGGAAAAATCATAATACTCTACAAAAGATTGTTACTTAAAGTAAGTGGTAACAATGGTAAACATTGAAAATATATTGTATACTGTCTTGTGGAGTAGAGAAGGTGTTCTCAAGTAACTTCTGGCTTTGGCTTTGTCTAAATATAGCTTTCTCATAGCTTCTGTGTGTCTGAAACCATACCTGAGTGACATTTTTGTCTTCTGAATTCTTCTTCGGTGACATCCTTACATCCTGCCGTGCAATATAGCCCCTCTCCTAGCAGAATATAAACTCTGTACCAGTAAGAACCTTGATATTCTTGTCTTGCTTTTATTCAAGCACAGAACAGAATAGACTTCTTTTCTAAAGAATGGATATGCAGTTCATGTTGAAATAAACTGAAGTGAAATCTGTGTTTCTCCAAGGGCTAGAATCGGCCTAGGGCTTTGTTAAGCCACTGCTGGAGTGTCCTGGACAGTGTGCTGTTAATATACGTGATTACAACCCCTGTGTCTTCATCCTTTACCTTCTGGGCTCAGTTGTGGTAAATTTCAGGAACCTTTTTTGGATGCCTTGTATTGGAAGCACGGGTCTAATATCCTCCAGTATCCTCCAGTCTCCTTGCCACAGGAAATATTAAGTGTATGATGTATAGGATATTCAAGGGGAAAAAAGAAGCTGGAGGATTTAATTAAAAACTGAGGTCTTCTCTCCCTTTTGGAACGAGAATAATTAGGTTGATTTTAGTTTAGTCAAAGCAGAAAGAATGTCTCAATGATCTAGACACCCTTTTAAAAAAACTTCCAGCTACTTACTATTTCTTATCAACACTGTAGAATTAAGTTCAGTGTTGGACAGTGAAACCTCAACACAATTGCTTTTGAGTAATCATAATTGTAAATCATTATATTGAGATATAGAAGAAATTTGGATCAACTAGTCCAAACATATAATCCTACCTCCTGTTACTATACTCCTTGTTCCTTCAGAATGGGAAGCTGAAGAGTATAGATGGTTGGAAGGAGATTCTGCCTTTACCTCAAGATTGTCTTAATTGAACTCAGTGATATCTATTTAATGAACTGCCAGTGTTTCTTTAATTAGCTGTACTGGTCACATATGGCCCTACTCTTTAGAAATCCAAATTAGAAAGGACATCACTCTCTGATTCCTTCTGAATCCTATAGAACACTGGAAACGGTTTCTTTTTCTTGTCATTATGGTAAAGCTACTGTCTAATTAGTTCTGCCTTCCATTCTTATAGCAGAGTTTGCTCTGGCAAGTGATGAGCTGAAGTTCAGAGTTAGACTTAAAAAGGCACAGACAAGTAAAGGGCATCCCAGGGTCAGCAGGGTTATAGTGAAAAAGCGAGAACTCACAGCATTCATATCCATGCTCTGGGAAGGCACTCTGGTGACCATACATACTTACTTTCTTTTTAGGGTCCAATTGTCAGATTGTTCTACAACTGTTCTATTTTATACCCAGCCTCTCCCCACTCACCTATTATATTGGGGAAGAAAATGCCAGAATTTTCCAGCCTTACGCTCAATACCTACAGAGAGTCTTTGCCTCAGTCCTGCCCTCAGGCGTAAAAACAGATAAGAGGATACATAATTTTAAAGCTATGCCCAAAGAATAAAGCCCCAAAAAGTAATTTTTAGCAAAATTAAGTCAGTCTGATGTGTGAAAATAGTTTAGTTTCTATTAACTATATTATTCAGTCCAATTTTGTTCTTTCTTTTGTTTTGAAGTTCTTTTTCATTAACAATGTATATCCAAGTAAGAATTACTGGTTAGGTAAATCACTGATGGTGCAACTTTATTGAGCCTGTGGTGGTATGTTCTTCCTATTACTGACCCTTAACAGATTGCACAGATATCCAAAATAGGCTTTATATCCGTTCCTAAGTAAAATGTATAGTAGAACTGTAATACAAGTTAACCTTCTATCTTATTTTTCTGTTTTAGTGTAAAAGTTTTTTGGGAAGTTTTTCTCAATGAGTTCTAACCAATTATCATTGTCTTTCATAGGCTATGTAAAAAAGAAAAAGTTTGTCATTGTTTCCCAGTTTTGCAGTAAAGAAATAATGCTTATGTTTACCCAAGAAATAAAAAGAGATATTACACTAATTAATTTTAGGAACTGGAAGAATCTTTTGTTACTCTATTTCATAAATTAAAAGACCATAACAAATAACTATAAATATTAAAATGCCAAAATGCATTTGTTAGTGTTCTTACAAATGGCAGAATATTTTACTATGTTCAAAAAGTTATCTAGGTATTTCATATTTTTGGTAAAAAGAGGATTCAAAACCATTATAAAATTTGGTGAGTAAAATTTATGTGTTATTTCTATGTGTGTATGCATTGTTTTGTTGTTTTAAACTAATTCCAACATTTAGAATATGTGAATTTCTCATTTATAACATAATCTTTATACTAATTATTTTTAGTTGAACATCATTGTTGACACAAGTTTTGTTATACACACACACATGTAACATATATATATGTATGTATACACATGTATGTATAACATGCATATACACACACAGAGCCAGAAAAAGTAATTAAACAAACGATATCATTTAATATAATAAAGTATAGATTTTACTGTAGTGTGTGTTGTATGAATAGCTTGAAAAAGATAGTTTGCTTTCTTTTTTTGTTGTTGTTGACATAATTATTTTTATTATAATGTTCTAAAATTGTCCAAACCCAAACTAGGTTCAATTTAAATACCCGAAGCTTATAGTACCTCTAAAACAAACTACAGTACCAATAAAGTTTAAATTAATATTACATTAACAAGGTGAATGGTGGTGTTTTGATAAAACTAATTCCCTCTTGTGGATTTGACTGCTACAATGCAGGTTCTTTTGCGTGAAGTCTCTATTCTTTTGCGTGAAGTCTCTATTGAATAGCTTGAAAAAGATAGTTTGCTTTCTAATAAACTTCTGCAAAAGGCTTTAGTATGTTGACGCTTCTAGTATTTTTGCTACTAGATTTAGTGACAGTAGAAGGAGGAAGGATGGTTGGGAGTGCTTCATGGAGAGTTTATCATTTTCTAGTTCTAGACTTAGTCCGACAATGTATGTAGTCCTAGCAAATTTGCAAGTATATTACACATCAAATAGGAGAGTAACCACCATTCTACTCAGCTTCTTTTAGATTGTTTTAGATTCTGTATATAATTATCACATTGGACACCTTAAATATACACATTTTTTGTTAATTATACCTCAGTAAAACTAGAAAAATAATAAATAAAAACAGAAGGTTAGTAAATAAATATTCTCTGTACTATAAGCCATACTCTTTGATTTGCCTCTTCTTTTATTTTGCTTCTTTATCCAGGTATTTTTTTCTTTCACCTTCCTTTTTTGGAGCCTTCCAGCTTCCAGCCTCCTTTCTTGTGTTCTCCCCTTCCCTTCAGTCTCTGGATATTTCTACTCTCCCTCCTACCCCTCCGTCATCAAAGTGTTGCTAGTAAACCTTCAGTGGTTTTCCTTCATCTAGAGAGGAGATTTCAGATTTCTTAGTCTAATACTTTAAATCTGTCAAATTTTTATCTAATTTACAGGCTTAGCATTTGTGTAAGCTGTTCAAGGTGTAAAATTTACCATCCCAATGTTCCAGGTGTATTTCCTTGGCCTCCATCTTGTGCTTTCCCACCCCAGGGCCCTTGTTCATATGCCTCTTGATATCATTAAGTCTCTTCTGCCCTCTTTTTTGAGTTCTGTTTATTCCTCAAGAATCAATTTGAATTCCTCTTCTTTTCTGGAACAGTTGATGACTAGTACAGCTCACCATTGCCTTGTCCTGTGCTGGTCCTCTATAATCTGTGTCCCCAAGAGACACAGCAGAACAAAGGAAGATTGCATGCTTTACTGGAACACGAGGGCATGTTTCCTCTTGAGTATAAAAGAGAACTTGGTCAGGGAAGGTAGCTAATCTCAGTAAGCGAATGCTAAAGATGATCATGGAGAGAAGAGCATGAGAGATGCAGATGTTTTTATGAACATATGCTAAGGTGTAGAACAGGAGTGATTATTTGGATTGTTACTGATGTGGCTGGAGTTATTTTGATGCATTTACTTCCTTTATATATACCATCCAAAATTCTAATAATCAAAGTCGTTCTACAGATACATAAAGTTTACAATTCACTATTAGGACATACATTTGTCAGTTGAACTAGACTGTAAACTCTGCAGGCAAGATTTTTGCTTTCTTTTGGTGTCCAATACAGGGCCTTATGTGTAGCAGTTGCTGAATTCACTTTTATTGTTCTTACTTTATTATTAACAACACACTAATAGATAGTGTTGTAGGTGGTGCATCTGAAAGGCAGAGGGTACCTTCTATGCTCACTTTGCAGTATTTACCGAAAAGGATGGTATTTCTTACTACATTAGACATCAATTTATTACTATTAATTATTAATTAATGAATTATTTTCTGGGAGGGATATTAAGATGTTTATTCTGATTATCTTAATCATCAGATTAATAAACAGGAAAAGTTTTGATCTTCTAAGTACTCCAGGGCACATCTTATCAGTCCCTCCACCCCTGAAATTAGAATGGTGTTTTTGACTTCTTTATGAGGTACACTGGGAGACACTTAATTTAGCTGAATGAACCTAACCTGTCTGATTTGTATTTACTTAGACAAATACTCCCATTCTTTCCTGTAATAACGGTGGTGTGGAAGTATGAGGCAATTTAGAAGAGTTCTTTCAAATATTTATCTTATCTTTCTCATATTATGATTTTATCAGCAAATAATATTAATCCAAGTTGTCATTTATTATAAATAGTGAGATTGGGGGAAAATATATTCATAAAACATTGAGTAGTCAGAGTCTTAAGGATAATTTTTATTTGTTAAAGAAGAGTCTATTCCATGTCTTACAGAGTACTGTATGTGTAGTGAAGATGTTCAACTTTTCTGAGTATGCCAGACCAGTTTTCAAAGGATGACCATGCTGTAGGACTTATGTTGGTCATTGAGGTCCAAGCATATTTTCCTTTCCTTTTCTTTTCTTTTTTTTTTTTTTTAAAGATTTTATTTATTTATTTGACAGAGATAGAGACAGCCAGCGAGAGAGGGAACACGAGCTGGGGGAGTGGGAGAGGAAGAAGCAGGCTCCTAGCGGAGGAGCCTGATGTGGGGCTCGATCCCGTAACGCCGGGATCACACCCTGAGCCGAAGGCAGGCACTTAACCGCTGTGCCACCCAGGCGCCCCATATTTTCCTTTTCTTTACAAGGGCAAACTGCTGTATTTTCTAAAGCAGTTTCAGGCAGTTGCAATATAAAAAAATGAAATGTGTTATTTAGACTTGTGGATCTAGCAGGAGAAGATTCTGGGTCACAGTTTGTAAAGCATGATAGTGAAGAACCAGAGGCATAGGCACTTTAACCTATGAAAAGAATTATTTTTCACATGCCAAAAATGACCAGGCCTTTGCATTTATCTTTTTACGTTTATTTACCTCGCTGATTTACTTTATTACGTTTAAAATAGTGACAGCATAAGTCCAGTTAGAGGATATTGATGTGCTGAATTTTATGAACAGTCTCGCCTGTTTTTCCATTATAGGTGATATGCAATCCTAGCTGACACATATGGTGTGCATGCTCTGGGCCAGGCACTCCTCTCTCAATTCTTTACATGTATGAAATCTTCTTACACAACCCTTTGAGGTGCAGAGTATCATGACTCCCATTTTGAAGATGAGGAAACTGAATTACGAGGCTGGTAACTAACTTGTAATTGTTAGAGCCAGTTAGTAATTGTTAGAGCCAGGGTTCAAGTCCAACCACTCTGCTGTGTTCACTCAGACAGCAACAGAGTTTCTGCAGTGCAGAATGCAAACCTGGGTTCAAAGTGTAGGTTTTGCCTTGTTGTTTTATTTAATCATCAGCAAAAAATGGAGATTTTGCTCTTATCCAAGAAGCTTTTCAGAAGGGGTAGTGTGAGGATCACGTTAGTTACTATAGAGGAATCCGCTCTAAAACTTATTAAGTGTGAATCATAGTCTTTTCACATATTAGTAATGTATAAAGAATAAGAGGATAGAGTTAAGTTTAATTTAGGTTGTGTTCAGTACCATTAATTAAAAAAAAATGTATCTGTGCTGGAACTGATGGAGAACTTCTGTTTTTAATGAATGGTCATGCCCTGTTTATGGAGAACAAGACTTTGTATGTGGATTGTATAACCAGAACCTGCTAGACATTTATAAGACACTCCATTCAACAACAAAAGAATGGGCATTTTTTTCATGTGGGAAGGAAACATATTCAAGATACACTGTATCATGCATCACAAAACAAACCTCAACAGATTGAGAAGAATTTACATTATATAGGGTGTGTTCTTTAATCATGTGGAAGCAAAGTAGCAATGAGTAAAAGATTTTTAAAAATCTCCAAACATTTTGAAACTAAATACACATCTAAATAATGGATAAGTCCAAGTGGAAGCCTTAAGGGGAATTAAAGAAAAATACGTTGAACTGAGTGAGTATGAAAATACAACATATGAACATTTGTGAGACTCACCTAAATCAACAGAGTGAAATTCATAGCACTAAATGCATACACTAGAAAAGAGGAAAAGTCTCAGATTAATAACCTAAACTCCCATCTCAAGAACCTAGAAATACATAGCAGAATAAAGGCAAACAAGAAGGAAAGAAGTAGTAAAGAACAGATATCCATGAAATTAAAAACCAAATAATAGAGAAAAGGAAACCAAGAGCTGGTTTCTTGTAAAGTTCAACAAAATTGCCAAACCTCTAGCAAGACTGGCAAAGAGAGGAGGCACAAATTGCCAGTATAAGTAACAAAGCAGGGGATATCATTACAGACCCCACAGACATCAAAAAGATAATAAAGGGTTGCTACAGACATCTCTGTAAACATAAATTTGTTAACTTCAGTGGAATAGAATGATTTCTCAAAAAACTCATTCAACAGGAAGTAGATAATTTGAGTAGCCCTGTAACTATTAAGGAAATTGAATTTGTAGTTTTAGAACTCCCAGAAAGGAAATTTCCAAATCCATATGGTTTTTCTGGATAATCTGGGAGAATTAACACCAATTCTATACATTCTTTTCCAGAAAGTAGAAGAGGAGGGGGCACTTCCCAATGCAGTTTGTGAGGTTAGCATTATTGTGTTACCAAAAGAAAGACAGTACAAAAAAATAAAATTTCACACCAGTCTGCTTTATCAATATATACATTAAAATCCTTTAAAAATATATTAGCAAAGAGAATTCAGCAACATATAAAATGAATTATACCATCTAGAAAATGTTTAATGGTTTCCTTAAAAACTGAACACATAGCTCTGTGTAACCCAACAGTTGCCTGGGCCCTTAATCCAGACAAATGAGGACCGTTCATACAAATATCTGTAAACAAATGTTTATAGCAGCCTTTTTATAATAGCCCCAAACTGGAAACAACCTAGATGTTTCGTAGTAGGTAAACCATGTTATTCCATATGATGGAATACTGAGAAAAGGCAACAAAACCCCAAACTGTTGATACAGAATACAATAGGCTGAATAAATCTCCAGAGAATTATGCCGAGTTTTGCATGCTGCATAATTCCATTCATATAACCTTCTTAAAATGACAGATTATAGAGACGGAGAATAGATCGACATTTGATTGAATTTGTATCAGAGTATCCAGAACCTTAGCCTGAGGATGTAACCAGGTTTAGTTGGATTCTGTCATTAGATTTGGGGAATTAACTCTGTGGGCTGATCCCAGATATATTCTGTGTTCGATGTCTCCCATCCTGTCTTTTTCTCGGCATCTCCTTTTCCTCATTCCCTCCCCACCCCTGCCACCATCCCCATGAGTCTTGGCTCTCGAGTGGCTACCAACTCTGAGACATACAGAAATTAGAGATAATGGTTTAAGGGTGCTTTTATCTTCCAGTGGGTTCAAGTCTGGCCGAGAATTTCTCTGAA
Organism: Ursus arctos; assembly: GCF_023065955.2. Lineage (NCBI taxonomy): Eukaryota > Metazoa > Chordata > Mammalia > Carnivora > Ursidae > Ursus > Ursus arctos. Next base: position 25,537,648 of record NW_026622985.1, on the reverse strand, counting down.
GACTGACAAACTTTCAGGATTGTAATGGCAAATAGCGAAGAAGGACATTTTGTTTAGAAGGCCCCCGCGGTGACTCACACACCATGTTATATGCACAGCTGCCAACTCTGGGGCATCCCAAGTTATTCCAGACAGTGCTTTCCACATATTGCATCTGAGTTGTCTAAGTTCACGTTTTTAAAATGAATGCCCTGTTCCCCTCCCCCCCAATCCAAATGTAATATTCAGTAGTCCTCTGAAATTCTGGTGAGGAATAGGCACACTTTTAACAAACAGGCAATAAAAAAAGGGACTTTGGAATGACATTTCCATATTACTTGTTTTCAATTCAAGTGATAACTCCAGTGATTTTTTATTATGGCACGTAGAAACTTGCATCAGTGAAGTTAAAATTGTTTTCTTCACTGAACCAAAGGCATTTGTTTTAATATGGCATGTGATTAAAGTCTTCCTGGTGAAAATGTTTTTTAAGGGACTTGGTAGTACAATTGAATGACCTTCTTATATAATTGTAACACACATTTTTCTTTCAAGCCCTGGCCTTGTTTTTCAAAATGCAGAAGCAATCGAATATTTGTTACAAGCGAATCCAAATGTACAAAATCTGTATCGGTAAGTGGGAGAAAAAAATGAAGAGAAGAAATTTTGGAGCCACTTTCTTCCAGAGACTGTTTGGCAAAACTCATCCAAATTGGCAGCTGATGAGAGGTTTTAGCTCTTGCAAATCACTTCAGTCCCTACTTGTGAGATTGCACCATTCTTACTCAGTAATTCTCAAAATCAGAGTTTTAGTCCTCCAAATCCCTCATACAAGTGGCAAAGAACAAGGGGGAAAAGTCCATTTTCTTCAGTTGGATGGAGAGGATATGATAGTATTTTCCATAGCTATTTTTGGCTCTTCAGTCCTTTAATATATTTTGAATAAGTGTTGTTTTCCATCGTAATATTTGGTTGGCAAGATATTTTCTAGCTTTCAGACATGGGTTGGCTTAAAGAGATGAATATTTTCTCTTTTTAAAATCCTTCATTCCACAAATTATTATTTAGTTGGGAGAACTACATTGATATACATACATACTTGAATTCTTTTCAGAGAAGCAAGGTTCTGTATTAAAAAAGATAGTAAACATTATTTTCTGTGAAAGCAAAAATGGGTTTTTGGATCAGCATATTTCATTGCTCATCAAAATATCATTTATACAGGGGACTTATATATATAGATTTACTTCTCTATTTAGTTCAAAAACTCTGTACATAAGTCTGTTTCTCAGAAACTAAAATCTAAGTGTCTGTAGCCCCACTAACACTCTTGTGTGAGAAGGCAACAATGATAGGAGGATGTAATATTTTGCATTTAGCACAGCGTTAAGACAACTGTTATTTATTGGGGGTAGGAGGAGGAAATTCCAGTGAAAATATGAGTTCCAGGTCCAAGTTTATCAGGAAATATATTAACTTTAAAAATAGCTTTCAGAATATTTTAGTCTTAAAAATGAAAATAATAGTAAATTTGTAGGTTCTCTTGATTCCTCTAGAAATGGATGTCTTCCCTTTGTATTTGTCACAGGGCTTTATGTGTTACTAGAGTATGAGACTCTAGATCTGGGGAAGCACCTTAATGAAAGACAAGTTAATACTGAGGAAGTTAAGACTCACTAAGTTTAAATGTCATGTCCAGTTTACACACGTCATTCAGAACTCCTGATTTGAAGCTGATGATATTTTCTGTAAATGCAGAATGTTTATTGTTGATTGAAAACTTTTTGGAATGCAGTCATGCTGGTAGCTTCCTAACTGATGAATTAAGGGAAATTAAATTTATGCTTTGGGGGGGGGCAGATAAATGTCACCTTTCATTTTCTTTTCTGCTTCCTAGATTTCTAACACTATGTATTTTGAAATCTTTATGTGTTTAGCACATGTCAACCAATAAATCACATTATTTTGTATAGATAATATCTATGACTTTATGAGTAAAAGTTCAAATTGTTGACTTCCTGTGTTAATGGGGGAAAATTGCACATTTTACATGAACACAAATGGCTGGGTTTTCAGGAACTGAAACAGTAACTGAATTTAGAGTGAGGTGTTCTTACTCTGTAGTCTTGACAAACATAGGGTAAGTGATTCCGAAGGCAAGGGGGATTTGAGTAGAGCCAGGGGAGATGACTGACATGATCCTGTACCTTGGCATACCATGTTTTGCCTCTGTGGCCTCAGGTCATTAGTGTTGCAGCTGCCTGTCCTGCCTGCCTTTCTACCTGGTCCTGCCAGTGGTGATTGCACTGGGTTTTGGAGTGAACCATGCCAAATCTTTCTTTCAAGAGGTAGACCAGTTATGTTAAATATCGAGTAGAGAGTTTGACAAATACTGGGTGTTGTGGTTAGCAAAGATTGGCAGAAAATGAGCACGGAGCATTCTCTGTAGCAATGTGTGGTCTGAGGCCTGAGCCAAGGGAGCATTCTGGAGAGGTGACAACCTAAATGGGCTTAGTGAGTTAATAAAAGAAGAGGGAGCCACCATGTCACTCAGGTGAAAAGAAGTACGAAGCTGTAGAGGCACGAGAGAGCCCAATATGTTCTAGAATATGAATATTTTAGAAAGACTGGAGAAGGGTTGCCAGGGTGTGGAGGTGGAGAGATAAAGCTGGTAAGATAGAAAAAGTCACCTCAAAAATGGCAGGGTGGAATTCAGACATTGAGAAAGCTTCAGCACTTTTAAATCTCTCTACCCTGAATATGTAATGCAAAATAAAAATTATGCTAGTCTTTAAATAAAACATAAAACTTACGTATATACTGAAATGAGGTTCTTTTTTTTTTTTTTTTAAAGATTTTATTTATTTATTCGACAGAGATAGAGACAGCCAGCGAGAGAGGGAATACAAGCAGGGGGAGTGGGAGAGGAAGAAGCAGGCTCATAGCAGAGGAGCCTGATGTGGGGCTCGATCCCAGAACGCCGGGATCACGACCTGAGCCAAAGGCAGACACTTAACCGCTGTGCCACCCAGGCGCCCCTGAAATGAGGTTCTTTACAGATTTGGGTTGTAGAATTTTAGAGAAGTTACTCAGGTCTGAACTTGACTCCTTTCCTCACACATACTTGGTCTCCTGGTGTGTAATACAATTCTACTGAAGGAGCTTATAAATTATAATAAGATTTTGGATATTATCCTGAAGAAACTGGAGTGATATAGAAGGATTTTCACTAGGGATTTTTATAATCACTTGATTTTTCAAAATATTATCTTGTCAGCTTGGTGGACAATAGCCAAGAGGAGTTTGAGATAAGGTAGAAGAGATCTTTTGAGGATGGCAACATAACTTCTCTGTGATAAGTAAGGACAGCTCCACTCAGGCAATGTCAGTGGTGATGGAAACGAGGAAAAGGACCTGAGGTGTTCCTGTGGCAGGACCTGCTGACCACTGAAAGCTGAGGGTAACTAAGTGTGAGGAGCCACGATGAGGCCTGTATTCAAGACGGGAGAAAAACAATCAGTGAGGGACATGTAGCATGAGTGTTTGTGAAATGTGCTGGTGAATTAACCTTCCCGGCCTTGAACGTATTTGTCTGCTGACGCAGATCTGGAAATATCAAGAATTCAGGCAATAGTGTGGGCAATGTGCGGGTTGAAAAGGGAAGAGGGTGGTTTCTCCCAGCATTTTATTGGGGCTTCGGGGACCTTAAGAGGAACTTGTTGGTACAGTTTTCTTTCTTTGTATATCCAGTCTCCCCAGTCCAAATGAAACCAGTCCTCTTCTTGGCTGCAAAATTTTTGTTTTCATGTCTCATGTTGGAAGAGCCTTTCTTTACCCTCCTGTTTTTCCTTAGCATTTATATCTCCTGAACTCTTGCAGTTTTGAGGATGTACCTGGAAAGTGCCGGACATAATCTGTGATTCATGAAACAGTACAAGTTTTTGTTTTACCACTCTAATTTTTCAAAACCAAAATTAGAGAATGAAGGAAGTGATTCCCTGAGGAGCAGTCGGTCTGTGATAGAAAAATTTAGAGGTTGTTCATTATCCACATTTAAAAGGAAATATTTAGGGGCGCCTGGGTGGCGCAGTAGTTAAGCGTCTGCCTTTGGCTCAGGGCGTGATCCCGGCGTTATGGGATCGGGCCCCACATCGGGCTCCTCCGCTATGAGCCTGCTTCTTCCTCTCCCACTCCCCCTGCCTATGTTCCCTCTCTCTCTCTGGCTGTCTCTCTCTCTGTCAAATAAATAAATAAAATCTTAAAAAAAATAAAAAATAAAAGGAAATATTTAATGGAATTACATTTTATTTAATGTAAACTGATACCATAACATTTTATGAATTACATTTTGGTATGATATCGGGAGTAGACGTTTGGAATAAAATGTTGAATCAATTCACCAACTTACAGTGCAATTAAAATAAAATGGTCTAGAACCTATGCAGATCTCTTGATGAAATGATGACCTTAGATTTTTTTTTTTAACTCAGCTGTAGCCATTAACTACCTTAGAATAACATTAACCAAATATGTTATTCAGGAGTAATACATAGTTTTTAAGATATCTTTGATGTATTTCATTCTATTTCTTTACATGTTTATTGGATCTCATAAATTTAATAACATTTAATATTTCTCATTGAAATAGAGCTTCATAGTAAAAGAATGTTTGAAAAAATATAAAGGTTAGTAAGAGAAATGACAAGAATCACCCATTATTAAAACCTATAGATAAATTACTTTTATATGTAAATGCTATATTTATGCAGTTTTCCTAGGCTATTAAATATTCATTAGAAATATAATATTGAGCATTATTTCATGGTTTATTTTGTGGGTGCACATGCTTTACTTAACCTCTTCTATATATTTGGAAATATATATTTGCTGGGCATTTATTTGACATATTACTATTACAAATAAGATTTTGATGAGTATCCTTCAACATATAGCTATTAAATATCTATTAATTTCCTAAGGCTAACTTCTCAGCAGCAAAGTAATTTTATCAGAGTATTTGAAAATCTCTTGATGAGTATTGTCAAATTTCCTTTTGACCAAGTTGTGCCAGGATCAAAAAATATTTTGAAATATGTTCTCTAGACCAGTTTAATGCTGTATTTATGATCATTGTTCTCTTAAATAATAATAAGATAATGCATTCTTTGCCATTTAAATCAAATGTAGTCAGGTACTAATGTAGGTCTCTAACTTAGGAAATGGCTTTTTTTTCCAGAAGTCAGCACTGTTGAACTTGCCAATAATTCTTGTCAATTAAGAATTTGTCCCCCCTCTATTTAATATGTAGAGAAGTCATAAGTGTCCAGGTAAAAACTGTCAGATTTAGTCAAATTTATTAAATATAAATAATTATGCCATTATTGTTTGAGGTCATACTGATTTACGCTATAGATGATTTGTCTATCAGGTCATATTCAACAAATAAATTGATGTCAAAATTCATTATAACATTAATACCATTTGATTGAAATTTTATCTGAGCTGCAATGCTATAAAAAAATCCATCGCATTATCCATTTATTTATTATTTTCATATCATATAATGGTAAAGAAACTTTGATAAAATCGTTTTAGAAGAAGTTCTCCATTTGAGAAGACAGGCTCTTCTTTAGTCTTTTTTTTTTTTTTTTTAAGGATACTGAATCCTTCAAATATTAGAGTATGAAAAATGATAATGCACCTTTTAATGAGAATTCCTCAAACAAGTATTTACCAAATACCAGTGCTCTTGGCACTGTGAAATCTGAACACAAAATTATTGAAATAAAGGAGGCTGAGCATGTCACACCATTTAGTCCAGTTAGAGGCGTGCTGTAAGCATGAAGATGGTGAAGGAAGACTGGTTTGGAAACCTGATGAGTTTTTACTCGTTATGTGATCTTGGACCACGTACTTAAATTCCCAGTGTCTCCGTGGCCTCACCTATAAAATTAACTTGACAGTAGTTCCTAAATCAGGAGATAAAGCAATAAATGACCTTAGCCCAGTGTTTGGCACACAGCGAGCGTTGGATCAGTAACTTACTACTTAGACCAGAAGCAAACTAAAATTACAAACACACGTTTCCTTCTGCATGTCACTTTTCTCCTCAAATGGCATACATTTCTTGACCTATTGCAGGATGATAATGAGAATCATATATCAACTTGGCTGATGTAAAGTTGAGCGGGGATGTATGTGAACTATGTATCATTATTAGTGTATGTTTTTATGATCTTTGAACCAACTATGTTAAATATGCAAGAAAGACACACTGATTTTCTTTCCTCTTCTTGGGCCAAATTATTTTAGATATGATTTTGTTTTGCAAGTATATTAGAAAGAAATTATAATGAATCACATTCAAAGAGGAATGTCTGCTTTGGTCTCTGAAATCCCATTTTAGTATGCTTTGCAACTCCAAGTGTGGGTTTGATAGATGAATAGAGAAATCTCTGTATGCTATTAACCCAAGTGGAAATACTGGTGGAGGTTTAAAACTAGTCAAACCTTCTTCCTGGTGCTAATTGGAAATGTGCTGGTATGTTGCAAAATTGATCAAGAGGAAGGTGTGTGAAAGTCTTTTAAACTCTCAATTGTTTTTAAAGTGTGTGTGTATGTGAATGATGATATCCTCGAAAACAAATGTAACTCTAAGTCAGTGGTTACATTGAAACTAACAGAATTATTTGTTGATCTAGTTAACAACATAACATCATTTATGGGGCTTCTGATCTTTTGAGAAAATACAGTTTAATTCTGGATAGCTGCAGAATCTAGCCTTTAATTATTAGTGGATATTAATTACCAACATTCCTTAGCCACAATATAGACTGAATGAGACAGGGTACTTTCAAGTTGGGATCCCAATTAAAAGTAAATGTAATGTAAGGCAGTTGTGAATTTTAATGAACTATGTCATTTGTATGTGGATAGTTTTTCCAATCTTTTGCTATAAGGCTTCAAAGACTTCTTTACCCTGGAGCCTTAAAAAGCTATTTCAAAATATTAATTTATAGCTATTTTTGGTCTTCTTCTAGAATGCTTCCTTACTACCTCTAGTTCAAATCCCAAAATTGGTAAGTGTATCCAAAGCAAAGCTTATAAAATTTATCCTAGTATCAGTGGAAAAGAATATCTTCAGCATGAATTCCTGTCATGAAAGACAGTTCAGTATTCTCTATTTTCAGGATCTATAATTCACAAAGATGAACATTTGGAAGACATCCTCTTCATTATTCTTCCTTTTCTTCCAGCCTTCATCTTTCACCTTAACTTAGCTGCTCTGACTTCTGTTTCCCACACAAACAGTGTTCTCAATGTTTGCAACTTGCTCCCAAGAAGAATTTTGAATATTACATTCACCGTCCTCTTACACATGACTGATGAAATTTAGATGTATTAGCTGCTGCTAAAGATCTTTTTTGTTTAAAGGAGAGCGATTATTATCAATGAAATATATCAGTAATGGTGGAATAGAAAGAGTCTGTTCTAAGTGCTGGAAATATTGAGGGTGGGATCATCATTAGCACTCTCTGAAATCATGACATAGAACAGAATTTCTGCCTTCTCTGTGTGTAGACTTAGAGCACTTTTTCTACCATTTTCTTTAACCTATTCACTAATAGGGAACAGATGGGCTAATTTTCCATCTGCTTAAAATGGTGGGATCCAGCTGTTTCAAAGGTGATTATACTTTATCCATGAAAATATGGAATGTTTCCCTGTCAGGTTGGGAATAATCAGGGAAGACACAGAGATAAAGGTTAACAGAGAGCCAGGGAAAACAGATTCTCTACATTAATTTTGGGTATACTATGCAATATAGACAACCTTATAATATTGTTTTTACTGAATATAAGAAGACCTTAAGAAACACAAAAAGCTAATATTTCAAATCCACAGATAATTAAGATTTTTATTGAATTTCTTACTTTCTATACATATTGTTCAAAGTTGAGGTCATATTTGATTTTGTATATTGCTTTTGAAATATATGGCTATTTTCTATGTTAACAAAATAAGCATCATAGTGATTTAATATTTTATTATATAAGTTGCTTCTAATAAGATAAACGTATTTCTCAGTAAACATTTGTTACTTTAAACATTTTTAACATTGACCACATTAATCATCTGAGATTTATTTTGTGTATAGGATATAAAAATGAAGTTTATAGAGATTTTTTTCAAATAGTTGATTGTGTCACTATTTGTTCTTAAATAATAATTTCTTTCCAGTGATTTATGAAGGTCCTTTATCATACCTTAAATACATCAAAGTGTTTGACATTGTTTCTAGATATTCTATCTTGTGCTTTTGGTGAGCCCGACTATGCTTCACAGTACTTTTAAAGTACTGTAGTTTTATGTACTCTATAGCTCAAAGAACCAGTCTCTCCATATTATTCTTTCTTTCCCAAGTTTTCAGAACTCTGCCTTCTTATTTTTCCAGATATCCTTTTTTCTCCCAAGTTTCAAATATGTGGGGTTTCTATTATAGTTGACTTTAACCTGTAAATCATTTTTGAAAAATGAAATACTTTACATTACTCTGGCTTTTCATCAAGGATTGTCTGTTTAGCTCTTCTTTTAATACAAAGCAAAATTTCTATTATACATATGAAACATCTATAAAAATATAAGTATTATGAGGTAAAAATAAAACGAACTGTAATTGTTGAGAGTGGTGTTATTTTCTGCTGCATTGGTTAACTAATCATTGCCCTTATATAGACATCCTTTCATTGTTGATGATTTTTAAAAATATAGGAAAAAGAAAAAATAGGAAAGTTACAACACTGCAGGAAAATCATGAATCTAAGTTAAAGAAGTGTTTTTTAAAGTGTATATATGGTATATGTATAATTTAACAAAAATTGCATAGTGTGAATTTCAAGGTATCATTGGATTTAGGATTCTTTCATTTCTTCATTTTCAAATATTTTAATATAGGTCTGGCTATTTTCCATTTTTATTCATATGATGTGGCGTGGTGATATGATTCCTCTGTGTAGATTTTCTAAGCCCATTCAGTCATAAGGTTCATCTTTATTTCGCCAAATAAATTCTTAAATTCCTGTGTGAGACACATGTACATTAATTTCCCCCCTCACTAATTACATAATCCATATTTGTTCATCAGAATACTTTGAAAACATTGATTTCTTGTGGGTCCTGAGTATGTAGTCCAAAGTTTATTTGTGTGTGTGTGTGGTTTTAGTTCAGATAAAAGAATACAGCCTTGCAAAATGTTGAAACTTTATCAATTTTCCCCCTTTTGTCAAATATCCTTTTAAATCCTGAAAGCAGAAATAAGTATAATGAAAATAACACAGTATTGGAAATTCAGATATATTCCTAAGGATATCAAAAAGCACTTTATTTTAAAAAGAATTTAAAAATATGTTGACTAAGATGTATTTAATATTTATTAAAAATATTACTGTTATAAATGTAAGAATGATGAATTAAGTTAAGATCTATGACATTAGGGAGATGATTCAAATTTTACACAGGAAAATAGAATTTTAAAATTAGCCTTTGTGATTGACAGTTTTGAGTTCATCTGTATATTAATGTATTTTGAGGAAAAATTAAGCATTGCTTTCTTCATTAAATGTAAAAAAGCTATTAAATCCTCTCTCAATCATATAATATTGTTAGCCTGAGAATGTACTAAGCATTCTACTTACTGAGAAACAACTTCAGCCACCTACAAAAAATGTGTAGAAACATAGGTTTTTGAGAGTTAATTTCCAAGTGTAAGGCCTCCAGAGACCATTTAGTTATTTATCTTCAAACCACAGTTAGAAAACTTGAAAACCGGAAATTGGGGAGCAGTGCTGAAAATGGGCTCTTTCTTTCTTTCTTTCTTTCTTTCTTTCTTTCTTTCTCTTTCTTTCTCTTTCTTTCTTTCTTTCTTTCTTTCTTTCTTTTTCTTTCTTTCTTTCTCTCTCTCTTTCTTTCTTTCTTTCTTTCTTCTTTCCTTTTTTCCTTTTTCTTCATCAATGGTTCTGTCAGAGTTATTTCTGCCCCCATGAAAGGCAGGAAGGGAAGATGAGAGCTGATTATTCATCACCACTTCTATTTTTATTTCAGTTGACCCGGTTTAGAAATAAGAATAAAAATAATTTCTGACTTATTTTTATCAGGCATTCTGCAGTTTCCATGTGGCTTTTAAGCTAGCACTGGTTGAGTGGTTAACAATTTTTGATGATTATTTTGCTGTGGCTTTTATTGGTACTGTTACGATGCTACAACATTGAAGTACAGAAATCAGCTTTTTATTGTGTCCCCTAAATATTGTCCTGCATTGGTGGCTCCATTAGCAACAGTATATCAAGGGGTAATGAAAGTAATGATATTTGGCATATAATTTGGTTTATGTTTGTATATTAACTTTGCCTCTGCTTTTTGACTTAGAGTCAGAGAATTCTGATGAGAATCTGAGTAAATTGGTTTTCTTAGTATTACCAATGTTGGGTAGTGGTAGTATTCATTGGCTTTAAGTTAGCTGTGTCCAGAAGCTTTTATCTTTTACTTTGCTGGTACTAATTTATAAATGCCAAGTTCTACTAAATAGGTTTGCATTAACAATTAATGCTAGCAACATATGGAGTATCTCCTGACTCATCATTGTCTGGCCAGATAAGGTGATTTTACACAAGCTGCAGGAAAAAGTCTACTTTCATGTGTTATAAGATTTTCTTTTTGGGGGTGCATCTTCATCGTTTCTGTTAAAAAAAAAAAATAGACCAGTCAAGGTTGACTGAGTCTATTTTAGGAATAAATAAGAGTTGGCTCAGAGCTACTAACCTAAAATTCTATTTGAAACAACTCCTTGAAAGTTGGCTTGAGTGCTTTCCTTTTCTAACAAATCTCTCAGCTAAATGTCACCATTTTGATGTTTTAATAATGTATGTTTGCTGATTATAGAATAACAGTGATAGGTTCAATTTCCATTTATCTGTTACTATTTGAGAAATTAAAAATTTATTTCTCTTAGTGGCCATTATTAGGAGGCATGTGAAAGACTCAAGAGCTCAGAGGGCAGGGCAGCAATTTTTCCTGTGCTCTCTGAGTGCTGGAAATGGCTCTTCATGGACTGCTTTAACGTGCAATCACCGATCTTGACCTCTGACTGCTAGCTCTGCCTTGTCCTCCCTTCCCATCAGTTGCTGTGATAATTTGGATCTCTCTCATGAAGTCTTCTAAGCTCCTGTATTTTTAGACTTAGCTCTTCTACCCCGGACATTGGCCCCTGATGCATCTCCTGAGTTTTATTTTGTTATCGTCTCCTTCAGATAAATCATCTTGTTTTTCAAATCTTTTCCTAACTTCATATGAAAAATGGTCATGTATTTGTGGGGCAGATTAATCCAGCTGTGATTAGATTCCATGGGAACTAGAATCTACTTAATCAGAATGCAGCAAGAGGAACTTATGGCACAATCATATGACTGTCTTCATTTGATTGAATCTTTATCTAGAACTGGTTGCCTTTTGCTAAAATAATGCATCTATTCCTTAAGCATTTTTGTCTGTAGTAAAGAGTTACCAGTTGTTTTCATTTTTATTTATTTACTTTTTTCATTTTTAAAACTTGGCATGAATGGGACGCCCGGGTGGCTCATTCGGTTAAGCATCTGCCTTCAACTCAGGTCATGATCCCAGGGTCCTGGGATCGAGTCCTGCATCGGGCTCCTTGCTTATTGGCAAGCCTGCTTCTTCCTCTGCTTGCCACTCCCCCTGCTTGTGCTCTCTCTTTCTCATAAATAAATAAAATCTTTAGAAAAATAAAATAAAACTTAGCTTGAAGTCTGACAGAAGCTGATTTCTTCCTGTACAATATTACTGTTATTTATTATTATTTTTTTTCTTTTTTTGCTGGTGAAACCACTTAAAAAGACCAACAGCAGTAACAGCAAGGAACCAGGGAGGAAGCCAGGGAAAGAGGTAGCTGATTCATAGGGGAAGAGTTAGGAAGCATTCATGAATTTATGCCAGCATCATTGAAATGAATGCTATTTTTTAAACTTTTTGTATAAATTCCAGTTAGTTATCATACAGTGTAATATTAGTTTCAGGTGTTCAATATAGTCATTCAACACTTCCATACAACACATGCTCATCATGACAAGTGACCTCCTTAATCCCCATCAACCTATTTCAACCATCCCCCCCCCCCCCCAACGTGCCCTTTGGTAAACCATCAATTGTTCTCTGTTTAAGAGTCTGTTTTTTGGTTTGTTTCTCTCTCTCTTTTTCCCATTGTTCATTTGTTTTGTTTCTTAAATTCCACATATGAGTGAAGTTGTAGGGTATTTGTCTCTCTCCGACTTATTTCTCTTAGCATAATACTCTCTAGCTCCACCCTTGTCGTGGCAAATGGCAAGATTTTATTCCTTTTCATGGTGAGTAATATTCTATTGTGTATACATATATACACTTCTTTATCCTTTCATGAGTTGATGGACACTGGGCTTTTCTATAATTTGGCTATTGTAGATAATGCTGCTATAAAATACATCGGACTGCATGTGTCCCTTTGAATTTGTATGTTTGTATTCTTTGGGTAAATACCTACTAGGGCAATTGCTGGATCATAGGGTAGTTCTATTTTTAAATTTTGGGAGCCTCCCTGCTGTTTTCCAGAGTGTCTGCACCAGTTTGCATTCCCCCAGCAGTAAGAGTGTTCCCCTTTCTCCACATCCTCACCAACACCTGTTGTTTCTTGTGTTATTGATTTTAGCCATTCTGACAGATGTGAGGTGATGAAATGAATCTTATAATTAATGACTGAGAGCCAGCCTTTCCTCCTCCCATTCGCCCCTTTCAGTGACGAAAGCTGCAAAAGAGAAATGGTATCGATAGAGTAGCAGAACCTGGGTGAAGTGACAATTATTAAATGGTAGCAGGACCCTTTAATGTAAAAATAAATCCTATTTCCCTGCTGTACTCTATAGACTTGGCTTTGTAAAGTGGCCTCCTATATGCAGAATATAATTATAATTTAATCTAAAAGGAAGAATATTTTTGAAATCCTTAACATTTGACTCACACATACACATATGCACATATATTGATGTACTTTTAAAATTATACTTTCTCTTAAAGCAGGATCTCATGTTCTAGATACAGAAATAGTGCACAAAAATATCTTGAAAGTAACCATGTAAAATTTATAGTGTGTTGATTTTATTTATAAATTAGATCTTATTAGATCTGATTATCAGATAACTCTTTACCCATAAGAAGTTCACATGTTCCCCAGACAGTTATCATTCTCTCAACAAAGGATTAAAAATACTAGAGAGGGTTTTTTTTTTCATTTACTTTTTTGCTTATTTTTGGCCATAGGAAAATAACATTGAATACGAAACAAATATTTCACATGAAGATTTTAAAAAGTGAATTTCTCAACCATTTACCTTTTGGAGTATTCATTGGATAAGTCAATCAATTTTTTATTGACTTATCCATAAAGTCAATTTTGGTTTGTTTCTCTCTCTCTTTTTCCCTGCCATGTGGCAGGGACACAGTATAAGAATGGCAGGGACACAGTATAAGAATATAATGATCTATAGATATTTCAGTATGAACTTGTAGAAGAGACTTAGAAAAACTATGAATTTTGTAAAAGTCTGGGAAACTAGTTAAGGAGTGGCTTGGAGAGGCACACTGAGGTAGTGCAGTCCTTGAGAGTCTTAAAGACCAACCATTACTAGATACCGGTTTTCAGTTCAGGTTCTATCCACATTTTAATGTTTATAGAAAAAATATGGTTGTGATACATTCAAAATTATCTGAGAGTGAAAAGAAGTTTTTCTATTTAAAAAAATTTAATCACTTTTTTTAAACTAGTCTTTCATGTCTAACTCTTATCTCCCTGTAAACCATAAAAAAAAAAGATCAAAGAAAATCCCTTGGATATATACATATGTTTAATTAGAGAACATAAATTAGGCTTTTTTGTATTAACATTTATAATTGTTAAAAATCTCCTAATTATATTCCATCAGAAGTTTACATACACATATACCTGCACACATATATATTAGAATCATTTCCTGATACTCTTTTTCGATAGGCCAGATTTTTGGCATTACCGAGATATTATCATGGGGACTTACTGTGTTGATGTACAGGGTTTTAAAATGCATTAAAATCTAATGATTTTTTTTAAAGCAAAACACTACTTGGATCCTGTCAGTCCTCAGTGTCATTTAATTTACTTTTGACAGAAATAGCATTTGTCATGTTTTAGAATCTGTGCATTTTGCTGTTCATTATCTTTTCTGCGGTCATTTTATATTTAAAAAAAATATGTAGAATGTGTTAGTTTAGAGCTCAGGCTTCTTTGGGTAAAAGTGTAAAACAAAAGAGCAGCTCAACTAGTGGGGATGTGCTGGAATTGAAGCCAGACCTAGTATCATCACGGTGTTCAGAAAGGGACCAACTGCCTTATAACCTAATTGGCTTGATAAACTATCAAGTTAATAGCTGGCACAGGAGAAGTTTAGCCATTAAAACTCTGACTTTTATTCCAGAAAAGTTTTTGATACTACTTTGTACTATAGTTGGTGATATCTTTCAATTTTTATATGTCTTTTTGAAGCGGTGTTCAGTTTTAATGGAAAAATAAGTAGTATATTGATTTTTTTCAATAATCTCTTTTCCAAGTGGGTATATTTTATTAAATACCTGTGATTTTGGTAAGGGCCTCTAATGGGCTCAAAATACCAACCCGGCGACATGATCAATGAGATGTTTCAGATGCAATCTATTCAACTGTTTATTGGATTGATTTTATCTTTCCATTAGGGAGCACTTAGAATTTTGTCTCTCTTCATTTCTTTAGGCAGTATTCTGTGATTTACCATTTTGTCAGAGTAATTCACTGGATATTTGGTTATAGTTAAGGCCATAAAATATGAAAGAATTGTTCTTTCATTAGTTGTATATGTCCCCTGTCTTTCCTGTGAACACAAAAAAGGCAGATGGCAAATTCTGAAGAAATGTGAGTTTCAGACATTTCTTAGGTTCATCCAAAACATTCTTTCCCCAAATAGGTGTTTTCTTTTTGTTTCTGAACCATTGCCTTTGTTAGTTGTTTTATGATTTTCAAATATCTAGCAATACTTTCTCTAATTTCCCTTTATTGCCCTATACCATTAAGCATTTAAATAAAAAGAAATTGATAATGCATTGCTCCATCAAGTTTGCCTGTGGAAAAAAGGTCTTTTAGAAGATTTTAATTGCTGGTGTGGCAGATCGATGGGCATTGTGTTAGGTTCTTTGACCATCATTCTAGGTGTGGAAGTGTTCACCCAACTTATCTGGGAATAACTGGGCCCTTTTCTTAGAAGATAATTTCATCTCATTAAAGTTCAGTTGTAATTTATCTGATAGGTATCTAATCATTTCTTGGTTAACAAAGTTCCTTTCCACATAGTTTTTAGGATGTACTAAATTTTGTATGTACACAGAGGGTCAGTTTTTACCACTGAAATACTCTAAGGATGTTGACAACTCTAGATTTAGGATGTCTGTTTGAGATCTTTCTCTCTCTCACACACCTGAATGAACTCTAAAATAAAAAGGAGTGACTGTATTGTATATATTAGATAGTACAAGTATTACAAAGGATATAATAGGAAAGTTATTTTATTTTATTTAATTTATTTTTTTTTTAAAGATTTTATCTATTTGTTTGACAGAGGTAGAGACAGCCAGCGAGAGAGGGAACACAAGCAGGGGGAGTAGGAGAGGAAGAAGCAGGCTTCTAGCAGAGGAGCCTGATGTGGGGCTTGATCCCAGAACGCCGGGATCACGCCCTGAGCCGAAGGCAGACGCTTAATGACTGAGCCACACAGGCGCCCCGGAATGTTATTTTAATAATGAATTCCCTTGACATTTCATATGGTTATGAAGTGCTAACCTAGACATTTTCAAGAAATATAGGGTCATTTATCCAGAATTATAATATGTTTGGTTTGTATTTAATAATATGCTAAATTAATTTTCTGCAGTTAATGCCACCAGGATGGTATTGAAATTTAATAATCGAAGGCTTAGAAACAAATACCTAAAGGGGATTTGTTTTAATTACACATGAAGTTCTCTTTGTCACCGCCACATTTAGCTTGATTATATGATTGTTATTTCAATCGATCATTTTTATTATTGAAATTATTTTTAAAGACTATAATTTATTTAAAAATAAAAATTTCACCTTTCAAAGTTATAATGTCCCAGCATTTGTAGTTGCATTCCGGTATTACCATGTGCTTGGTTATTTCAGAGTTAATGTGTCTCACTAAATTCTTACAGCTGAGTAACAAGATACAGCGCAGCTACTTTGTTTGCATTAAACATGTTCTTCCTTGGTATTTGAGTGCGGGAAAGCTAAATGAAAGGCATTCAGTGTATTTTTCTTCCAATGCAGAATTTTGCTCTGTGTGTATCGGGATACATTTTTTGTTTACAATTCTGTCTCAATGCAGAAAAAGGTCATCTCTCTTTCCTTAACATGTAGTATGATGTCTGTCACATGAAATATGCTTCGTAAATTCTTACTGGACTGAGACATGACTCACAAGGTGGGAGAATATTTGCTTCCCTCCCATTTTGTGATGACTCTTAGTTTAACTATAATTTCAGTATAAATGTAATTTTGAAGAATTTGTGAGACAGTCAGAAGTTTGGGCTAATTGGTATCGTCTTCAGTTCTAAACTGTGGTCCCACATTCCGTGGGGCTCAGAGGTGAGAATGGCATCCCTGCACCTCAGTGATATTTCCAGTCTGTCACTGCACGATGCAGACTCTGTGGCAGGACCACTGAACTGGAACCGTAGTGGTTGTGTAGGTGAGTGGCAACAAAAGTGAGAAACAGTATGACGGAAATGGGAATGCAAAGGCAATGGGTGACAGAGAGAGAGGTGAAAATCTCAAATGAATTTTGCAGCTGATTTGATGTTAAAAATAAAAGGAAGGGCAGACTCAAGAATTATGGATTTCTAAGTCTGGATAATTGAGAATTATGACCTCCTTATCCAGGGAAACAGGGATAGGTTAATAGGTAGAGCTTTTTCATTGGTTTAAATAAATTGGACTTTTGAGATAACAGCAAGGGGAAAGATGTACAAAAAGGGAGAAATTACAGAAATTTTGTAACTCGGGAGATGTGTAAGATCTGGATATCAGATTTGAGAGTTATAAAATGTGTAGCTGAACAAGAATTGGCACAAAGCTTAATTTGGTAGCTGAAGCAAGTGAGTCCCAGGAGAATGAAGCAATATGGCGAAGGTCCCAGAGATACTGGCGGAATGAAGATCAGACTCCTTCTCTCTTTTCTCAGTACATTTTTTTCCTCAATTTCATATGGATAATTGAAAATACAAGAACACGTACATTTTTGGTGAGGATTGCAGTAAAAGAAGAGGCAGAGGACTCTTTTAGATGAAAAGGCAGGAAAAAAATAAGAAATTTTGGGGGCGCCTGGGTGGCACAGCGGTTAAGCGTCTGCCTTTGGCTCAGGGCGTGATCCCGGTGTTGCGGGATCGAGCCCCACATCAGGCTCTTCCGCTATGAGCCTGCTTCTTCCTCTCCCACTCCCCCTGCTTGTGTTCCCTCTCTCGCTGGCTGTCTCTATCTCTGTCAAATAAATAAATAAAATCTTTAAAAAAAAAAAAAAGAAATTTTGGATAATATTAAAAATCAAGAATGAAGAGACCTTTCATTCTAACTTTTTAGGTTCTGGTGGTTTTATGAAGTGTTATCTTTATTTTAAGCAATCAAGCTTTTATTGTGAAATGTATGTCCTTCGTAAAGTATTTAAATGCTTCCTCTAATTGAAATTCCTTCATGAATCTGAATTTTCTCATCCATTTTTTTTTTACTCAGCACTTTTGATAGCAACCATAACAACAAAACCACTACAACAAAGCCTTTATAATGTAATTATTTTAAGAATCTACGGAGCCGTGACAAATTGTTGATTTTTTATTGAGAAAAATTTTTCTCAACTTACATTAACCTATCATTATAATCAAGAAAAATTGACAAAATTAAACTTAAAAAAAGTAATAAAATAATGTGTTTGAGTCATGTGTGGATGATTTACCCTGTAAGAAATTTTATTTTAATAACATCCTTCTTAAATTCTAGATAGGTCTAAAGCAAGCAATGGCAGGATTGTATTCTAAATTCAGGTATATGTAGGCATGTGAATATCTTTATAAAGTGTTTTCTTTACTCATTCCTCTTCCAATAACATGACCAAAGATCGTTATAGCCTTCATGTATTTCTCTGGAAGTTAAGTGGATAAATAAATATATATAGTTCTAACTTTAGTTCTTTCTTACTCTCACCCATGGAAAGCTTCTTTTCAGTAGTAGTAGAGAGATTCCTGATGTACCAGTTAGTGATAACATCTGTTTATTTTCCAATTAGGAAGCTCTATTGTACCATTTATCTCTCTGAAGAGGGGAAGACAGAGGGGAATAAGAGAAGGAAAAAGAGATTGAGATTAGAATAATGATTTTAGACTGGAAAACGTGCCATTGTTTTATTACTGAAAGAATGATCCACTTAGAAACAATTGCCAAATCTTTTCCTGAATCTCATACATGCATTTCAAGTGCAAGAAATACATTTTTTGGGGTATGTTCAAAAGGTCTCTAGATTTAACTACCATTACAGGGAAAGAAAATACTTTGCACAAGAAGATGTAGCTATTGTCACATTTTAGAAATATTTTAAAGTGGTTTAAGAAGTTTCATTTAAAATTAAGTCAAAACACAGATACTGACAATAGTGATTACTTGCCTTTATCGAACTGAATAATCCTAGACATAAGTAGGATGATGACAGATATTATCAGATTAAATTACAGAAGCTGGGGTTGAGTAAGTCATGAGTAAAAAGCCAGGTAACTGGTGCTCCGTAATGAAATGGCTGCGGCTAGGACAGCTCCTGAATACTGGATTTTCTGGTCTGATTGTATCATCATTTTCTTGGATCAGTTTCTATGGGCACTCTTTGGGATGCATATTACTACTCTACTTCTGCATAATAAAATGCTGTAAAATTTACAGCTTAGAACAACAAGCATTTATTACTTCACATAGGTTTTGAGGATCGGGAAAGCAGGAGTGAGGTCGTTCTTGCTCAGGATCTCTCAAGGAGGTGCAGTCAAGCTATTGGCCTTGGCTGGCGTCTTTGCAAATTTACTGGAGTTGGAGGTTCCGCTTGTTATTGCTAGCAGGAGACCTTAATTCTTCACCTGGTGGGTTCCTCCTCCAAGGGGCTGCTTCCAGTATGGCTTTCCCCAAAAAGAGTGATCAAAGAGAGAGAGACAGAGTGGCAGCAAAAGGCCCCAAGATGGAAGACATGCTGTTTTTAAAACCTCATTTCAGAAGTGACTTCCCATCCCTTCTGCTCTGTCTTTTCCTTAGAAGCGAATCGCTAAATCCAGCCCATACTCAAGGGGATGGGAATTAAGCTTCATCTGCTGAGGGAAGAATATCAAAAAATTGATGGATATGCTTTTAAAACCACTACAGAGCTTGAGGTTGTGCTTCTGCATCCCCTCTCCTTGTGTCTCTTTTCATTTCATTGGTTGTTTCCTATCTTCAATCCTTATCATTGTGATTTTTTAAAGGGTCTTCAGAGTACCTGGTGAGAAGCTAAGCATATATGAAGAATTCTAGTCATGATGATGATCATGAATATTTATATATTCACAAATTCATTAAAAGCCTACTGTGTCAATCACTTAACTAGGTACATTGAACACATTTTTTTAATTTGCACAACAATCCTATAAAATAGATATCAGTTTTCCTGTTTTAGATAAAGAAACTAAAGCTTAGAAGTAATTTAGAGTGAATAAATTATAAGTGGCAGTTTTAGAATCCAAACTCATGTTGTCTGATTAAAATTAAAAAATATGTGTGCGTGTTTGTGTGTATGTGTGTGTGTGTGTGTGTGTGTGTGAGCGAGTATAGGTAAATATACATATGTAACTTGATTTTACAAACTTAAAATGTATATTAAATTTCAAACTAGTAATTCTAAAAGAATTCATATTTCATTAAATCATAGTGCTCTTTTCCACTTACCTTTAACAACCTCATTATCCAACTGTGATAATTTTAAGTTTTTGTTTTAATTCCAGTGAACATACAGTGTTATATTAATTTCAGGGGAATAGTTTAGTGATTCAACATGTCCACACAACACCTGGTGCTCATCACAACAACTGCACTTCTTGATCCCCATTACATATTTCACCCATCCCCCCACCCTTCCCCTCAACTGTGATAATTTTGATATACTACAGGTTCTCATTAATATATTTTCTTTCCTGTTGACTTGTTATCTACCACTTTTGGATGTCAGGCCATTTTCTTCATCTGAAAGGGCCTAAAGGAATCCTTACTTTGGCTGAATGTGGATATTATCTGGAAATTTGGCTGAATTTTAGTTTTAATCTAAAATTTTGTACTTGAGGGTATTGGCTGGCTCAGGCGGAAGAGCCTGTGACTCTTGATCTCAGGGTCATGAGTTTGAGTCCCACTTGGGATATAGAGATTACTTAAATATATAAAACTTAAAAAAAATAAATAAAATTTTAAATTTATATATTACCCAACACTGCTATAAGGAGAATTGCCAGCAATTTTTATATAAGCTCCCAAGAAAATATTATCTCTCATTATATTACCTGCTAAAAAAACAGACTTAGCTAAGGGTAAACAAAAAGTAATTTACGTAAACACAGAAGGGGTGTACTCCTTGGTTTCAGATATGCACGGAAAGTGTGTAAGGTTTACCCCAGAAGAGTTTCTTATAAATCTTGCATATTGGTTTTTTTACCTTTCTTTGCACAGGAGGGATTCATTCTATGAATCTTTAATCTAAATGCAATAGACCAAACTTCCTAGTGAATTGCTTCAGAGCAGAAGGAAGGTACAAAGGTGGTGAATCTTACTTAGAAAAGAACACATAAAACGTGTCAAACTAAGAAAGGTATGGATCTTTGATAACTAGTAACACAAAGCAGTTGGTGGCTGAGCAGAGAGATGGTGAGGGAGTCAGTCCACTTTACATGACAGAGTTCAGCTGGTATGGAGTGAGGCCCTACAGTGAGCACACTCATTCTGGCTTCAACCAGGGGGTTCAATGATTAAAACAAGCACCCTCTTGCTATTCTAGTCTTACTGTTTTTTACAATAGCTAATCCAAAAGGTATGCCTACAGACACAGAAAAGAAAAAAAAAAAAAAAAAAGAAAGCTACAAAAACTCTTGCTAATAAGAAGGAAAAAAACAAATTCCCTGCCTTGGAATTTATTTTGAAGAGTATCTCAGGCATCCAGTTGAATTGATATAAGTGGATAAACACTTCAGATAAAGTTTCTTGAATCTAAATAAAGTTAAGAGTAAGAGACCAAGAAAAAGAAGCCCTTGGACTAGGAAAGCCAGTCCGTTTACTGGCTCTTTTCACATGTAATCTCAGTAATCCTTAGGGCAACTCGGTGAAGTGGGTATTAGCTTCATACAGACTGGAAAACTGAGGTACAGAATACTCGTTTATCCCAAAGCGGTGATCCAAACCAAATTTTATATCATAGGTTACTTCCATATTTCTTTCTGCCTCATCAAAGGGTTTTCAGAGCTGAGTTTGAGTCTTCTTGACAGAACACATGTTGTATAACTGGAAATGTAGGGAGGTACATTTGCTTATTTATCAATTATAATTCGAGTTCAACAGATGTTTCAATTATAAAAATCCACTGGAAACTTAACATTTAAAGTCATAGGTGTGATTGCTAACCAAGAAAAATATAAAAACAATCCTAAATTTAACTGTTTTGGAAATATAAATTAAAATGGAATGTAAAAATACAGATAACCAAACGCCTCATGTCTTTGGTACGGAGACCCTTCCTTCAACTTATGTTACACATGTACACGCATACGTGTCCATATGTGTGTATTTAATGGTTTTTTCGGTGAGCAAGCATTGAAGGTTCTATTACAGAATTGGAGAAACAAAATGACCTTTAAAATGGAGGAAATGGTATGGTAGATGTAGCACATAAAAAGCTAAGAGCACTAGAATATAATACAACCAATATAATATAAAAATTGATATAAATGTAATAAATCAGAATAGTGTTAACACTAGCAATTAGTGACTCTTGGAGGTTTTAGAAGTTGCGAATATTTACTTTTTAATCTCTAGACCTAGGAGACATTGGGTTGGCAGCATCTTTTTCTAGAAGAGGAGCTGTAAGAACTAGAACATTGTATTTATCCACAAATACTTAAACTTATGAAGGGACCAGAAATCTTCAGAAGAAAATGTAAATGGTAAAACAACATTCCTTCATTGGTTTTGTCCTGGAAACAAGAGTATAGCAGACAGGATGCATCTGAGGAAACAGAATCCTCCGTTAGAGTCTATTGAAGATAGGATGGAAAAACAGACACAGGGAGATTATTAAATTCACTTTTTCCACCATCGTTAGATATAACTGCTGATGCCAAAATTCATCATAACTGTGACTGACCTGCTTTCAACAAAATTCAGTTATAACCACTCTTTTGATCTTCATGTATATATTCATTTATCTGAGGCACAGGAAAGATAATGAAAGCTTTCCTACTTCTCTGTTTCTTTCAGTTGTATAATAGAAATAATTATTTACTTCTGGCTATCTCTTCATTTTATCTTCAAATTCATCTAAAATAATATATTTTGGTACTAGAATTTACTTGAAAAGAAAATGATATTTCATGGGACAGGAGAGTTTAGTTCTCTCTTTAGAATCTCCAGGATGCAGTTTAAAGTCAGGAATAGTCACCATTTTTGCTTAGTTTTAGCTGCATTTCCAAAAAATGTTCTCTTGAGAGCCTTTGAGCCAAATGGAAACAAACTTCTTCAACAGCAAAAGAATTTAGGCCTAGTAGGCTTAATCCTTTGTTCTCTTTGGAGCGAAATAATATTTAAAATAACTCCACGTGATTATGTATTTAGTGTTCTTAGAATTTGGGGATTTCTTAAAAGGTTTTTTACTCAATTATTTAGTTAAAAAGCATTAAGATTTTAACAGAAGAAGAAATACAGCAAGAGAATTATGTCGAAACGAGTTTACAGAAATAAAGCAGACAAGTAAAAAGAGCAGGTAGTCAGGTGGCTTTGGCTCCAGAAAGCCTGTTTTGGGATGTAAGGAGAGAGCACCTTTTCAAGCACTCGGTATTGTCTGCCTCCAAAACTGGAAAGCCAAGTGGCTCAAAATGGGCTCAAAACGGTTAGATTCCACTTTGTTTCTTTCTTGGAACCAACCATTTGCAAAGACGATTAGCCCGAGATAATCTGTGCACGTGATTCCCGTGAAGGAGATGCGTGTCTGAGATGCTGGCAAGGGCCTAGGGTAGTATTCTGTAGCTCCCACCTGCAGGAGTTTCTTGTTCATTTTAGGAAAACAAAGTGACTTTAAAAGGAAGGACTATTTAGAATGAATTGTTTTTACTGTTTTCCCATCCTTTTAACGTCTTTCTGAGAGAGCATGCGTGTCCATGGCATTCAAGGAAAGGCAGATTAACTTGTTCTTTGCTTGTTACCCCCATAAATCTGTGTGAATTTTAGTGGCCTCAGAGCCTCTCTCTCCTTTCAGGGACACGTTAACTGCAAGTTTGCGTCCATTTTCTCCTTTCGTCCCCGTCTTGTGGCAGATTTATCTGTATAAAGCAGAACTCTCATCAGTGAACAATGACAAGGTGTCCTTTGGTGAACATCTGTGCTTTTCTCGGCCCCATGCTAGGTGTTGAACAAACACTTTCTTCTTTCATCTTAACGGCAGTTCTGTATGGCGGTGTGCTGTGTTCATTATTAGCTGATACTCAGAACCATACTGCATCTCAAAGAGAATCCGAAATCCATAGCCTGCCATTCAGAGTGCTTTCTGCTTTGCTTTATCTACTGTTTTATTAATTTCTACCATTTCATTTCCTGTGGTACATTTTTATCGGGCTAGTCTATTTACTCCTCCCAAAGTATGCAGCCTATGCTTCCCTGCTCGTATTTCTTCTTTCTGTTCCCATGATATGGTAGCTCATTACTGACATACAATTTTATTAAGACTCTCTGAGTATCTCTTGTGCATGTCAGTGTCTGTCTTACTGTGATGACTGTGTATGTCAAAAATGCAACACATTATACTTATTTGTCCCATAATTAGACTGGAAATTGTTTCACAGCAAGAAAACAGTTTCACGGAGCAGGTACACTCACCTCTTACCATTCTCATTATAGGAGCTTGCCGATGGAGAGCCCTTAATAAGTTTGCATTGAATGAGAGCCCACATCTATAAAGCACTTTCCTAATGTAAGTTATTATTCTATGTGCTGTGAAGGCAAAGGGAGAAGTCAAAGTCTATATCCCTACATAATTTATATTCTCTCAATAAGGCAAATGTCACATAGCACATTGAAAATAAGTCGGATGTTCCCAGTATAAAAAGACATTTTTATAAGTACAAAAATGAAATAGATGTTCTAGAAGTTTAAAGGACGGAGATATTGCAATAACTTGGGTGATCTGGACCCTTCGTGGAAGGGGCAGAGCCTGAGATCAGCTTGAACGATAAATCACACTTGGATAGGTGGAGGAAAATTGCATTCTAAATGACAGGAAAAGTGCAATGGTGGGTGTAATCCATTTATTTTCAGGAATTAAAAAGAGCTGATTTGAATTCTAGGTTGAAAGCATTTGGGTTTAGTTTCATGGGTAATGGGCATTAGTGCATGTTGTTAATTTACATGAAAAACAGTACAGTGATGATTATAAGAAGTAGCTTCGGAGTCAGATACCTGGATCTACCTTAGAAAACTTGTTTGGTATTTTTTTTATGAAGTTCCTTCCTCTGAAAAATGAAGATAATAAGAATTTAGCTAGATTGTTGCAAGGTTTAAATTACAAAATGCACGTAAACTAGTTAGATGAGAATCTGCCAAATGGCACTCAACTCCAGTGTGGACAGTGCGACCTTTTATTAGGAATTTGGGAATATTAATGTAGTTATATATGGGAAAATTTGGGAAGAGTAGTAATTGGGGGCAGAAAAATATAGTTGTGTTAGAAGGCTAATGCAATCATGGAGGGTTTGGGTACATGGATCTTCACAGCAGGGCCAAGAGAATGAAAATTAAGGGAATTAAATGGTGGGAATTATACTAAAACTCTCAACAGGGGTGAACGGGGTGATGTGAGATGTCAAGGAAAATGTGAAGCTTTAAGCTTGAACAACAGAGAACGTGATAGGAGCACTGGGTGAAACACAGAGAAATGGAAGTTGGGTTGAAGACCGGTGATGCCGAGTGTGTGGCATTGAATCTGACGCGTGCCTCACACACAGGGGTCATTCATTGGATGTCTGCCCTTGATGGGCAGGACCAGTGGGCTCTTCCACCCGTGACTAGGTGTTAATGAGGCTGCTCTTGCTTTTATTTAAATGATGATTATACTTACACTCACATACTATTTATACCCAACTTAGAGATCCTATCAAGATTGTAAACAGTCTAATTTTTTTCACTTCAACTCAGAATGTTTGTTCATTTTCAAATGACTATTCTCTGTTCCTTTAATACGGGCTTAGATAGAATTTTCCTTTTATTGAGAGAGGCATTGACTATTTATTATATTTTACGATGCTTTTATTATACCCATGATGTAATATATTTTAGTTTTGATTAATTAATTTTTAAGTAGATGTTTATCTGGGCAATTAGAATTACAGTTCAGGAGACACAGAATTCAGATAGCAACCTGACTCATGTTCCCCAAACACTACTTTTTAGCAAGAGGATTGATTCTTCGTAATTCTGTAATTGCATCCGTTATGTGAGAACTTGGAAACCAGATCTAATGGCAGATACAAATTTTTTTTTTGTATTTCATAAGTAGTTTCATTAAGACAGTCATCTAAGAGGACCTGTCATGAACTACATGAAATCAAGTCTGTGACATATCCAAAGACATACTTCTTAAAGCTTGGTGTACATTTCTTTGCTAATCATAAACCTTACGCCAGTTGGCTCTTAGTTAAGCAAGTGTTGTATAGGTTCTGATAACCTGAGTAAGGTCATGGAAAAGGCCTCTGCCTTCTCTTCACTGTCAAATTAAAAATGCCAAAATGTTTAAAATCTGTGACCTTGATGCCAGGATAGCCTCAAGTTCTCAGGAGTAGGATCGGTGTCAGTCATTTGGTATGTATTCAAAGTACCCTAAATGCTAAAGTCACCCCAAATGATGGAGAATGAATCTTGAGTTGACTCAGGATTATTTTTAGCTTTAAGGCTAATGGCTTATGACTGTGTCTATTTGAGGGGGCATGTGGGGTAATACAGTTCACAGCTTAACTGCAAAAGCAGAACGGATCTTATTTTTAGCAAGGAAATAAATGTACCTATTCTGCAAAAGGAACTGAAAGTTGCATGTATGGTTAGTATGTATAATAAGAGTATCAACCTTCTATGGGAGGAGGAATTGTAGGTGGTCACCAAGACCCCAGCCCCCTGGTGCACATGCCTTTTTTAATCCTCTCTCCTTGGGTGCAAGGTTATGACTCCCTATATTATATTATGTTATATGACGAAAGGTATTTTGCAGATGTATTAAGTTCCTTAATCAACTGACATTGAGTTAATCAAAATGGAGATTATCCTGACCCCAAAAGATAAGCCTTTAAAAGAAACAAGAAACAGGAGTAGTTGGTGTTCGCAAGTTGGCCTTAAAGAGGCAAACTCACATGTTTTGGAGAAGGCCCCATGGCAGAGGATAGCTGGGGGCCACTAGTAACTTAGCACCTCAGTCCTTCAACCACAAGGAACTCAATCCTGCCGATGACCTGTATGAGCTTGGAAAAGGACATTAAGTTTTAGATGAGAAAGCAGCCCAGTGGGCATCTTGGTTTCAACCTTGTGAGGTCTGATGGCAGAGAAGCCAATTATGCCACTCCTGGACTTCTGACCTCCAGAAACTGTGTGATAATAAATTTGTATTGTTTTAAGGCACAAAATTTCTGGAAGTTTTTTACACATCAACAGAAACTAATACACCACCCATATATGTATTCTCATTGTACCCAAAAAATTAGATGGAGGCAGGCAAGCTCTTGGGAAATGAATTAAAACTTTCCAGGGTTGGATTTTAGACATATCTGATATATCTAATAAACTGTGGACCCGCAGTTTGTGGCTGACAGCAGTAGAGGAAAGCAGATTATCAGGATGCACTGTGTTACCTGGAAGGGAAAAACATAGCATTTTAATGATGTCATCCTTGTGGAGTTGGACTCTACAAGCAAGACTAAAGGGGCAAGTAGGTATTTGTTCAGTCCCCTCTTCTTGAACCTGTCCTGCACCAGCCTGTACCGACCGTCTTGCCATCAGGGACTTCTACGCACCTAGGGGAAGCTCTTGCTGTGGTAAAAGTTGTAGAAACGTGTTAACTCTTTTGCACCTCATGCTCCAAGGGTATCCTGTAAGAAAGTTGAACTTAGAGACACAGGCAGGTTCCCTAGCTGATAATAGAGAAGAGAGAATGGTGTGGGAGAGTGTAGAGTGGTCACGACATCAAATTGAAACAAGGGCTGAGGAGGGGCTGGAAGCAGAGGGGCAGCGCAGTGAGCAGCCGTCTGGGGTAGGTTCAAGGCCTTATCTGGTGGTCCGTACAGCGCAGAGGGGGTAGTAAAAAGCCTTAGGTCAGGTGGCATTTTTTGGCAGAGCACCTAGCGTTTACTTGGAGCGCAGCTGCAAACGGCGGCCTCACAGCAGCCGGAGCAAAGTAGGAGCAGCATCCCGATTTTATCCCTGGGAGCTTCTAGGACACTTCATGGGTAGAGCCAAGAGAAGTGTGTGTAGACGGGCTGGCTTAAAAGAGGGCTGAGGTCCACCTGTTTCCCTAGTGAAGGCTATCAGGCTATCCAATTTGGGTTTCAGATTTTTAAGATGACGTTTGTTACCTGCCATCTTCCCAGGAGGGAAGCACTTGGTTGTACTAGTTACAAAATAACTTTACCAGGGTGATATTTCAGACGTGTGTTATGTTCATGGGACTCTTTTCTTGCCACAGTGTGAAAGACTTAAGCCACAGAAAAAGAATATTAATGAAAACCCTCCAGAAGCCATGGAAATTATTAGGTCACTTTTGTTTCAGATTATCCCATGGCTAAGAGAATAATGCTCCTATCATCTTCTTAACCTCTGTTCCTGTACTGCTTTAGACAATACATTTAGTTCTAAAGGACTTAAACATTTTATGTTATTACATGGGTTTCTGTAGCTCTTACCATTCTGCTGCCTTTCCTATTTTCTATTTAATTGGGGAAGCTTGATTGCTATCCCTTCCGTTGACTTCTCTTTGACCTCTCTTCAAGATTTCCATCTTGATACTCCTTTCAGATGGATAGCTTTTCACTTTGTAGCCACCAGGCTGAATGAAACCCATGATTCAGTACTTATCCATCCCCTCTAGGAAATTGCTTATCAATAATGCATAGGATATTGGTTAGATATATTTTTGTCATGACTGTATGTAAGTCAGTCTAAACTGACTTTCATTTTTTTACTAAAAAATTCAATTGATAGTTACTTTTGTTTATACTAGAATGAAAATATCTCATGATTTTTATTTTTATGATCTATGCATTTCTACCTTTTAAAGCAAGAATTCTCTAGTAATGTTAACGAAACCATTCCTTTATTGGTTGATCCTTATTTTTAGATTATATTTATGTCCTGTCTGTGTATATATCGTGTGCTGTGGTTTATAAAGCTATTGATAATTGTGGTTAAAACAAAATAATTTTTAGTTCTTTTTTTTAATTCTTTTTTTTTAACATTTTTTTATTATGTCAGTTAGCCAGCATATAGTACATCATTAGTTTTTGATGTAGTGCTCAATGATTCATTAGTTGCTTGTAACACCCAGTGCTCATTACCACACATGCCCTCCTTAATACCCACCACCAGGTTACCCCATTCCCCACCCCGCTCCCTCTGTAACCCTCAGTTTGGTTCCCGGAGTCCCGAGTCTTCTCGTGGTTTGTCTCTCTCTCTGATTTCTTCCCATTCAGTTTTCCCTCCCTTCCCCTGTGGTCCTCCACACTATTCCTTTTAATTCTGTTTAATCTGGGGTTATTTATAGTTTGTATTTCTTTTTTTTTAATAATAATAATTTTTATTATGTTAGTCACCATATAGTACATCCCTGGTTTTTGATGTAAAGTTCCATGATTCATTAGTTGCGTATAACACCCACTGCACCATGCAATACGTACCCTCCTTACTACCCATCACCGGCCTATCCCATTCCGCCACCCCCCTCCCCTCTGAAGCCCTCAGTTTGTTTCCCAGAGTCCATAGTCTCTCATGGTTCATTCCCCCTTCTGATTACCCCCCCTTTTTTTATCCCTTTCTTCTTCTATCGATCTTCCTACTTCTTATGTTCCATAGATGAGAGAAATCATACGATAATTGTCTTTCTCTGCTTGACTTATTTCACTTAGCATTATCTCCTCCAGTGCCGTCCATGTTGCAGCAAATGTTGAGAAATCGTTCTTTTTGATGGCTGAGTAATATTCCATTGTATATATGGACCACATCTTCTTAATCCAGTCATCTGTTGAAGGGCATCTCGGCTCCTTCCACAATTTAGCTATTGTGGACAATGCTGCTATGAACACTGGGGTGCATATGGCCCTTCTCTTCACTACGTCTGTATCTTTGGGGTAAATACCCAGTAGTGCAATGGCTGGATCATAGGGTAGCTCAATTTTTAACTTTGTAAGGGACCTCCACACTGTTTTCCAGAGTGGCTGTACCAACTTGCATTCCCACCAACAATGTAGGAGGGATCCCCTTTCTCCATATCCTCTCCAACAATTGTTGTTTCTTGTCAATTTTTGTCATTCTAACGGGCATAAGGTGGTATCTCAGTGTGGTTTTGATTTGAATATCCCTGATGGCTAATGATTTTGAACATTTTTTCATGTGTCTATTAGCCATATGCCTTCATTGGAAAAGTGTCTGTTCATATCTTCTGCCCATTTTATGTATTTCTTTTAAAGACAGGGAAGGGGCTGCCTTTTCTTAAAGAAGGAATAATAATTTTGCTCAAATGAGTATTGTCATTGCTCATGTTAGCTAATGCTCTTCTATAAATGCTGACATTTCATGATTCATTTTGTCTCCTATCTGGGTGAGCCCCTGGCAGCCTACATGGATGGGACGTTGCACAGTTGTTAAGAGGGCAGGCTCTGGGGTCAGACTGCCAGGGTTTAAATTTTGACTCCCATCACTTGCTGACAGTAAGAATTTGGGTGTATGACGTAACTCCTCCTCCCTCTCCTGTCAATTTCTTTTGATATTAGAGTCTTGATAATAGAGTCGTCGTGAGAATTAAATGAAATCGTATAATGTCCTGAGAGCAGTACCTGAGACCTATGAAATGTTTGATAAATATCAGCAATTATGTAAATGTACTTGACCCATGTTGATACATTTAATGAATTTTACACTCGCCCTCGAGAATAGAAACTGCACAGGAAATAACAGAATTTTAGTTTTGTCCCTAATTTAATGCTCTGCTAATGTCAGACTGTCTGTGAGGGAGGCGCCTCAGATTCTTTGATGTTTTTTTGTCTTCCAAAAGAGTTGAATACTTTCTGAGAAATTGTCAGATTGAAGCTCCGTGCTGGTGGTTCAGGGTGTGCTGCACTTTGAGTTGGCAATTCAGAGGCTGTGGTTTCCTTTACTTTGAGCAAATGATACCGAAACAAACAGCTCCCTGTGTGATGCCTAAATCCTCAGTAGAACATATGAGGCAGACTGTTGTGATTTCAAACAACTCAGAATGTGAGAATATCCTTCCAAATGATGAACCGAAGTCTGTTTTCTTACAACTTGCGCCCGGAGTTCTCAATTCTGTAGCCACATGATACGATCCTGAGCCTTCATTCCATGGAATGCTGTTGCCAGGCTCCAACTGTCCTCTCTTCTTCAAAGCGAAATTCTACTTGAGCTTCAGAAGCCCCTCAACTGCCCAAGACACTAGTTGATTTTGTCTGGTCCTATTCGGAAATGGCAGTAAGGGAGGATTCATGTTTTTGGTCTCTCATATTCTTGTAAGATCAAATTAGCTGGTTGTATTTTATCCAAAGAATTTGAAGTGATGCTATCTGTATTCTTTTCAGCGTAAAAATAATTTTCAAAAGTGGATATAAAGCATTCCAAGTCTTGACTGCTTGAAAGATTTATACACCATACTTTGCGTTTAATTATGTGGAAGCATAAAATATGCAAATTGTAAGATTTGGATTTCCTTTCTTTTCCTATCCTTAATAAATTCCAAATCTAATTCTGTCTTTTGGGTGGAACATATTGATTTATACATAGGTATGGGGTCCTGAAGAGAGTTTATTTTAAAAAACCTTATTGATTTAGGAATGACCTTCTATTTTATTTATTTCATTTTGTTTTATTTGAGAGAGAGAGTGTGCAAACACGTAGGGGATGGGTAGAGGGAGAGGGTGAGAGCATCTCAAGCAGTCTCCCCACTGAGCTCAGAGCCCGTCAAGGGGCTGGATCCCATAACCCTGAGATCATGACTTGAGCCAGAATCAAGAGTCAGATGCCTAAGCGACTGAGCCACCCAGGTGCCCTAGGAATGAGCATTTTAAAAGTAGTTACATGGCTTCATGATACAAACATTGGTGAGGTGTTGCCGTACATAACATTCAGTTTACAGGATATGCAATTTGGAACACAGCTAGGTGAATATAAAATATTAGACATGAGAGACATTATTCTTAGTAGCCCAAAGAAGCAATTAAAAAGTTGTTGAAAGGGAAATTGTATTATTTAAGAAACATAACAATGTGAGGAGGTTGTGTGACCTACATAGTAGTGAAAAGTTATGAATTCAACATCAAGAATTCTGGCTTTTTGCTCATCCTATGTTGATGTCTATGATTTCACCTCTTATAAAATGAAGTGCCTGGACTTCTGACCTCTAAGTTTTCTCCCCGTCATATTATCCAAAGTTCTGACGTCTACATCTCCAATTAAGTTGGATTTCTGAATTTTGGAGATTAAACTGGCCTTTTTAGACTATTGAGAATAACGTCAGTATACATACAGATGTGAGTGGGGAATAAGTCGTTTTTCTGATTAAGTCTCAACATGACAGTGGTTGGTGGTTATTTCTCACCCCTCAGGGCTGAACAGCTACATAAGAGTAAGTGTGTTTATCATGCTAATGCTAAGGAGATAATTATTGGCTAATTTGAATTACTTAATATTTGAGGGCAATTATGTATATAAAATACATATGTTTTTCTAAAAATATTTGACTACAACTTAAGTCCTAACATTTGAGAAGCCTGGGGTTCGTTTCCTGTCCTTTAATACAGAGGTAACTACTCCTTTCTTCATGGTCACATGTGGAGTGAGCCTTTCTAGGAGCACACGTACGATTTGTTTTAATGCGGGGTCTCCCAGATTTTGTTATGCATGAAGATCTCAGAGTCAGATTGTGGAGATGCCAGATTAATGATTTTTAATATCTAGTACTCCAGCGTGATTCTTGGATTCTCTCTGAGGTGATTCAGAAACACCATACTTTGAAAAATATTGCGGAATTGCCCAGATCCAGAAAGCAAATTTAAGTTGCCGCCTGGTTCAGAATTCACTGCCTATAAACTATTGCATTAAAATGTCTGTACCTAGGCAAATCACAGAACCTACCCAAGAAAGAAGCTAAATGTCTTCTACTCATCTTGAAGCATTTCAGTGACTTGATTTCTCAAATAGTAGCATTTATATAATTGGCCTTAATTTAAATGTGAAAGAAGTATTTTATTTATTTTGAACTACCTTTCTGTCTTTACCCAATAATTTGGCCTTATTGTGTAGAATCAAAACTACAAATAAAACGAAATATTTTAGAGAGCCCTTAACCCCCCCCACATTTCTTTTAAAATAGTCAACAATACTGTTCTTGTTTCCAGAAAAGTCACAAATTTATAAAAGCATTTATACCTACTGACAGCTTTTTTTACCCTTCATCCCTGCAAATAATTGGCTTTGGCAGCTTTGCAAATGCCTGCATTTTAAAAACAGACCCAAACAGTGTCTAACTGATGGAGACAATCATAAAGAGTCCACGTGCACGATGGAAATGCAATATTGGGGATAATCAACCAAGTAATTTTATGTTGATGTTTTAAGGTTAAAATAGATTCTTCAGAAAGCTCCCTTAGATTCCCCCCAAAATAAAAGGTCATCATTTTTTATTTATTTATTTTTCATAAAGCCTGTAGTGAATCTCCTCAAATAAAGTCAATAAATATGTGTGACAGAATGTCACAGGCCATTACAGATCTCTTTCTAAAATTCTTCTCTAGGTACTTTTTTCCCCACATTCCCTGACTGCCCAGTGGGTAGGAATCCTGGTGTCCCCTTTGTTCCACAGACTGTGCAGCCCTTTAGGACTTAAAAGATTTGGGGATTGTGATATTAGGGGAAGTAGCTTTTTAAAAAGTTAAGGATTTTATTAGCAAAAACATGCTCTTTTCTATAGTTCAGATGTTCTGATGATAGAGCAATAAATATTGAAACCTTTCAGAATTTCAGGTCTAGGGAGATTGAGTTTACACCTAGGATGGTTTTGATTTAGTCCTTTCAACAAATAAAAATATGCAAGATAGTGCATTTTTAGGCTTATGGAAATGGTGATAGAAATAATAAGAATTCTTAGACTTACTAATTTATTCTTACTTTACTGTGCAATAATAGTTGAACCATTTAAATTCTGTTTAAGTTAATGTACCTGCCTATGAAGTTGGTCAACTGATTCAAGAAAATTAAATTCGTGAGCAGAAATTGTTCCTCACTGGCAGTGCTTTTACCTTAGTGCACACTTGCCTTGCCAATTATTTGTATTAAAATTATACTCAGTCTTGAGCCAGTTGACCTTTGATTTTATGCTGATGAGCGGCTATGCAAATTATGACCTTGATGTTGCTTCAAGGGAGAAGTTTTGTTCAGCCACGTAGTTCTGTGTCTGGCTTAATGCTTGAGTTGATTCCTTGATTCCTACATAAAACTAGTAACTTCTTAAATTTTAGTTTGTTTTAAAATTATGCCCATTGAATTTATTACCCAAGTATTTTTAAAAAATGCTGTCATATTGAAGAAAAATACTTGTGAAGGATTAAGTATATATTGGTATATATTAAGTATATATTTCCTTGAAAAGGAAAACACTATCATCTCGAGGAAGTTCTTGAATTTGTAATATTAAGGTGAGCTGAATATGACATAAGAACATTACCAGGACTTGGTTTTGCAGCATTCGTTTTTACATGGATACTCTTAAGAATTGATCATTATATTTTTCTCTTGTCTTAGTAACTAGAATAATTCATTTTACTTGAATTTGTGAATATTTTATAGACTCTTTGAATTATGTAAAATGTCATGGTTCTCTCTTGGTAGTCACTACTGAAAATTTTATTTATATTTATATATTTTTTAAAAGATTTATTTACTTATTTCAGAGAGAGAGAGAACATGAGGAAGGGAGGGGCTAAGCGAGAAGGGGGGGAGAGAATTCTGAAGCAGACGCTCCACTGAGGGCGGATCCGGACACGGGCTGGATCCCAGGACACTGGGATCATGACCTGAGCCAAAATCCAGGGTCACTGTTTAACCAGCTGAGACACTCAAGCGCCCCACTACTGAAAATTTTAGAGCCAAAATTCAGGTAATTGTTTGGTTCTGAACCTGGTATTTGCGGACCTCCATTGTTACCATGCAATGGCAGATGTTTTTCTTTCCTTTTAGTGTATGTGTTGAATGGTCCATAAGATGTCTGTTCACTTTACCTATGTTTCCTAGAGTCTACAATGTCTGTTGTTCACATTTTAACATTTCTGAAGTGAAGATGTAACTTATAATTTGTTAGAGTTGATTTGACACTTTCTTTTTCTGGGATTCATAAAGTATTGTAATTTTAAATGCTGTCTTAGATTCAATGAAATGAAATTTTCTGATATTATTGTGATTTAGGGAATACTTATCCAGATGGAAAAGAGCAGAATTACTGAAAATTCAAAATGACTAGGTGGATTTAGAATGAATTCCCAGACTAAGTATTCAAATAACTCTAAGACATAGCTCAATTTATAGAGTAGTACAAGGTCTGTAGCAAAAATGAGGAGACCGTACAGAGATTTCCCATATACCCTCTGCCCCCATGCATACAGAACCTCCAGCATTATCAGCATCCTCTCAGTGGTACATTTGTTATAATGGAACCTACACTGACTCATCATAATCGCTGAGAGCGCATAGTTTGCATTACAGTTCACTCTTGGTTTTGTACATTCTGTGGATTTGAGTAAATGTATAATGAATGGTATGTATCCATCATCATGGTATACAGAGAATTTCCAGTGCCGTAAAAATCCTCCGTGCTCCACATATTAATCCTCCCCACCCCCAAGTCCCAAGGACCACTGATATTTTGACTGTTTTCATAGTTTTGCCTTTTCCAGAATGTCATACAGATGGAATCATACAGTTGTAGCCTTTCCGATTGACTTTTTTCACTTAGTAATATGCATTTAAGGTGCCTCCATATTGATAACTCATTTTCTTTTAGCAGTGAATAATATATCCCATAGTCTGGATGCACCGCAGTTTATCCATTCACCTACTAAAGGACATCTTGGTTGCTTTCAGGTTTTGGCAGTTATGAATAAAGCTACTGTAAACATCTGTGTGCAGGTTTTTGTGTGGGCGTGAGTTTTCACCTCCTTTGGGTAAATCCCAAGGAGGGTGACTCCTGGATCGTACAGTAAGAGGATGATTGATTTTGTAAGAAAGTATCATCTTCCAAAGCGATTGTACCATTTGCATTCCCGCCAGCAGTGAATAAGACCTGTTCTTGCTTCACACCCTCACCAGCATTTGGTGTTGCCAATGTTACAGATTTTGTTGCTTTGTTTTGTAAATTAATAGACTGTTTGGGAGCAGTTTTATTTTAGATTTAAAAAATCATCAGGAAGTATAGAGAGGTATCATATGTCACATCTTCTCTCTCCCCATCTCCTCCCTGCACCTAGTATCCCCTATTATGAACGTCTTACATTAGTGTGTTACATTTATTAGACTTGATGAGCCAATATTGATACATCATTTTCCTTTCATAGATCTTTGGGTGTTGTATCTAAAAGGTCATCTCTGTACCCAAGATCACATAGATTTTCTCCTGTTATTATCATTTTGCATTTCACATTGAGGTCTTTGATCGATCCATTTTGAGTTAATTTTTGTGAAAGGTGTAAGGTCAGAATCTAGATTCATTTTTTTGCACGTGGATGTTCAGGTGCTCCAACACTAGTTGGTGAAAAGACTGTCCTTTCTCCGTTGAATTGCCTTTGCTCCTATGTCAAAAATCAGTTGACAGTATTGGGGAGGGTCTGTTTCTGGTCTCTCTTTCCTGTTCTGTTTATCTATTTGTTCTTTTGCTAATACCATACTGTCTCAAGTACTCTAGCTTTGAAGAAAGTCTTAATGTTGTGTGGTGGCATTCCTCTGATTTGTTTCTTCTCCTTCAGTCGTCTTTTGGCTATTCCGGGTCATTCACCTTTCCATATGAACTTTAGAATCATTTTGTTGATATCCATAAAATTAATGTCCAGAATTTTGATTGGGATTATGTTAAATATATAGATCAAATTGGGAAAAGTTGACAAGGTAAGTCTTCCTATCCATGAACTATCTCTGTATTTATTTAGATTTTTAAATATCTTTCATCAGAGTTTTGTAGTTTTTCTCATATAGATCTTGTGTATATTTGTTAGATTTGTGCCCAAGCATTTAACTTTTTGTAGTGCTAATGGTATTGTGTTTTAAATTTTAAATTCTAAATGTTCATTGCTAATATATAGGGAAGCATTTGATTTTGTATATTACCCTATATCCTGCAATTTTGCTATAATCACTTAGTTCCAGGAGTTTTTTTTTTAATTGATTCTTTGGAATTTTCCTATATAGATAATCATGTCATCTATTAAAAAAAAGTTTTACTTCTTCCTCTCCAATTAGTATACCTTTTATTTCATTTTATTCTCTTATTGTATTAGATAAGATGTCCAGTACAGTATTGTATAGAAGTGGTGAGTGATGGGGCGCCTGGGTAGCGCAGTCATTGGGCGTCTGCCTTCGGCTCAGGGCGTGATCCTGGCGTTCTGGGATCGAGTCCCACATCGGGCTCCCCCGCTGGGAGTCTGCTTCTTCCTCTCCCACTCCCCCTGCTTGTGTTCCCTCTCTCGCTGGCTATCTATCTCTGTCAAATAAATAAATAAAAAATCTTTAAAAAAAAAAGAAATGGTGAGTGGTGACATACTTGCCTATTTCTAATCTTAGGGGGAAACATCTCGTTTTCCACCAGTGAGTTGATACTTGTTGTAAGTTTTGGGTAAATGCTTTACTAAGTTGAGGAAGTTTCCCTCTATTTCTAGTTTGTTGAGAGTTTTTATCAGGAATGGATCTTGGATTTTGTAAAACTATTTTTCTGTATCTATTCATAGGATCATACATTTTTTTTCTCATTTTGCTTATTGATGTGATGGTTTACATTCACTGATTTTAAATATTGAACCAGCCTTGCATACATAGAATAAATACTCTTTGGTTATGCTGTATAATTCTTTCAATACTTCGTTGGATTTTATTTGCTAATATCTTATTGAGAGTATGTTTAAATCACTGCCTTGTATTAACCTGGAAGACAAGTTTTAATTTGGGAGTCAACAGTGTATAAACAAGTTAAGGTCAAGTGATGAAAGTTAACTGTGGTGTTCAAAGCCAAGAAATGATAGTAATAAACAGGTCAGTAGTATCATAATAATAGTAATAATAATAATGACTTAGATTGTTGAGTGTTTTTTTCTTTGTTTTCTCTTTTTTTAAATGCCAAGCATTGTTGTGAGTGGTTTAAAAAGATTTAGTCTTTAAAAATGAACTATTAGTTTTCTGTTATGTTTATCCCCATTTACAGTTGAGTTAAGTTTAAGTACTGACATTTAAATAACATTCCTGTGAACTGGGTCTGAGACACTGATTATCTTCTTCCAGAACTTAAGCCCTCAATTACCACATCATACTAATGATTGTAATTCTGTGTGATAGACTGAGAACAATGGAAAACTGAGGCCTGGCTTTTGGGAAAGAGCTTTATATATGGGTTATCAAGGGGAAGATTATATAAAACGAATAACCTTGGATTTAGAGAATAGGTAGGAGAGAAAGGGGACCAGAATTTTTGTACCATCTGTCAGCACTAATTTGAGGACCCTCAATTAACCTTATTATATTACTAGGATGTAACACTTCTTGCCTCATTTTGCCATGCTTTTGTATCATATTCTGTGAGATCATTAGATTTATCTTTTATTCATTAAAGTTTTCATTGTTTATGTCATCACTGCCAGATATCATCGAAGTATTAGTGACAGAGCAAGCTGGAAGGTTCTCATTTTCTTCTTTTTCCTTAAGAAGTGAACTTGATGACTCCAAGAGAAATTAAGATAGTGAGAAATCAACAGCAGGTGGCTAAGTCAGCTTCATCAAAATCAAAAGGGTGCATGATTGTCATTTGGGAGGACAGTCAGCCATGACTTAGCCACCTGTTCTAAAAGCTTCCATATGCAGAATAGTTAACTCCCCTGGATTTGTAAAAGTAAGAGGTAAGAAATGTGTTATCTTTAAAAAAATAGATAAAGCCCACGTTAAATAGTCAAATAAGTGGATTATAGTCCTCTCAGGATGGTTTTCTCATCTGCCATTTGAAGAAGCAGTGAGGAATATGATATTTTGCAACACTGTACTCTTTAAACTGTGAGTAGGGTGAGAATAAAGGGTCTGGAAAATGTAAAAACTGTCATAAATAAAGGAGACAGTAAGAATCTCAGAAAGTTTCACAAGCTCATCTTTATACCTCTAAGGATATTCTGCTACTCCGTTACTTAGGTATCTTCTTTGGGAAATACTGCTTTGTTTTTAAAGAATATCAAATAAATTTGCCAGATTGCTGCAGTATTAGTGGGAGATGGAGGGGGAAAAAAGAAGAAGAAAATATTTTACCTGCCTGATATGTCTAGGAATGGTTTGGTTTCTGGCTCACGTGGGGTGTGGATCAAGACCCCAGCTAACCTAGAGAGTAGTCAGTTTTGCTTCAGTGGAGAAGATCCTTAAAAAATGATCTGATTCAAGAGTGATTTCCTCTTCTTTTTCTGGGTAGCAAGGTAACTCAGTCTAGGGCATCTGAACTCATCTGGCCTTCTAGGTACTCTTTGCACTATAGAACAGCAACTCAGGCAAGCCAGCAATGTGTTTATGAAAGAGCAAGCTAGATACCATGCCCTTTCATGAGAGCTATGGACATACGACAGATAGAATGCTTTAACAATGCTAGATATCACAGCGCTACAATCCTGTAATGATCTCAGGTTGAGATTCTAAATAAAGGTAAGGGAACAAGACAGATGCATTTAAGACATCAAAGTAGTGAGGCAATGATGCCATTCAGTTCTGATCTTTGTGGCTTAGATTCTCAGAGTTCAGAGAAGGAAGACATCAGTGCATGTTGGAGTGGGGGGGAACCATCTGGAACTTTGGGCCTGGTCCTCACATAAAATATCTCTTGCTTATTTCCTGTGATTACCTAGGACTGTTTAATTTACTTCTTTCAACATCCCTTCTGTGGGTGTGTTTTTTGAGGGGTGTGTGTCTGTGTATGTGTGTTGTTTGGGGTGGTAGATGAAAGCAGAGAAACGTGGGTGTGTATCATGGAGCTGCCAGTTATGTAGGACTTGAGGAGATTATTTCAGTTGTCTAATTCTGATTTTTCCTCCTGTTTATAAAGAATGAAATGTTTCTTCAAAGGATTTTTGTGGATTAGATATGATCATGTTTAAGCATTCAACAAGTACCTAGAAAATAGTAAGCCATCATTAAATGCAAATTGCTAGTACTTGTGCTAAAAAGTGCAGGATTGTAATTGTTTATATATAGTGAATTCTTTATAGTGGTCTCTGCTGTCATTAATATGACAACCAGGGGAAATGGATTTTGAATTCAATGTGCAAGTAAAATTGACTTTGGTAATGTAAAATATTTCCAGCATCTTCAAAATCAGCAGATATTCAGTGAATAATATAAGAAATGAAGGAACTCATTTTTAATATCTTAATTTCTATTAATATATTTGGTTTCATGTAGGAAGTCTATATATGCTCCTTTGAAAATTTAACCGTATATGTTTTCTGATATTAACAAGGTGTTATACCTGTATATATAAGGATATATTTATTTGTGGGTAGATAATAAGCAATTCTTTTGTAATCTCTTTGATGTTCAAAACATGATCAGGTAAAGGCAAATTATTCATTGTCATTCCTTCCAAAGAGGTGACAGTGGTATCTGGCAAGAAAGTAAACAAACGTGATTTATGTAATAGGAAATATTCCCTGTCATGCTTTTCTGTATTTGTTACTGAGAGTTTGAGCCATTTCCTGTTTTTTCTTTTGCTTTATATTCATAGTGAGGTTTTAGTAGCTCCCGTGATGAGAAAGTACAGATTAGGATCCCATACCTAGCTGTAGCATTTTAAAATAACTAGGTATTTCTATGTCTTTAATGTTACTTGGACAGCTTTGTTGTCTTATATTGATTTTCTCCTTATTTTAAAAATAATTTCTCTTGGCTAAAGACAACTATCCCCTTGTTGTTCCGTATTTGTAAACATGTTAAAGCAGAGAGTCTAAGAAATGCCAAAGGTAGCCGCAGCTCTCCTGTTAAAAAATTAATTTCTCAGCCATAGAATTATAAGCACACATTTATGTTTGGGGCTTTGGGTAGAAACAAAGTTTTATTCCTTGCAGAAGATGAATTATTTTTTAGCTGGAATTAATAATAATGAGATAAGAATTCAGAAACGTGTATGTGTATTCATATTCTATGATTTATATTTCAAATCTAGATAACTTTAATACTAAGATCTAAGAGCATGGAAAAATCTAATACAGAAATTTTAAAAAGTCATTTAGGTAAATGATGTTTATGAAATGCTTTCAGATTCTCCTCCTTGAAAAAGGTTTTGGAGAACTAGAATAATTATCATTCTTAGGATGATAGTGTTTCTTATTTAAAAATTAGCATGTCTTGGGGCGCCTGTGTGGCTCAGTCGGTTAAGCATCCGACTTTTGATTTTGGCTCAGGTCATAATCTCAGGCGAGACTGAACCCCTTGTTGGGCTCTGCCCTCCTGAGCATGGAGCCTGCTTAAAATTCTCTCTCTCCCTCTCGCTCTGCCTCTCCCCTCCTTTCTCTCTGTCTCTCAAAAAGAAAAAAAAGTTAAAAATTAGCATTTCTTGAATCTATTTATAAAATCTAAAGCAACATGGTAAGTATATACAGTAGAGAAAAACATAAGATACACGTCTGTATTAATTCTAAGGCTTTAATGTGGGAAAATATTAAGAAGGTAGAGGTAAAGTTAGAGATTTAGAAATTCAAATAGGCAATCTTATGGGCCAAACCATGCTCCTTCTCAGATTCATAGGTTGAAATCCAAACCCCCAGTATGCCAGAATGTGACTGTATTAGGAGATAAAACTTTTAAGGAGTTTAAGATGTGGTCATTAGGATGGACCTACCCCAAATAACTGATACTTTTATGAAAAGAGATTAGGACAGAAACAGTACAGACTGAGGGCAGAAGGTAGCTAAAGAGAGAAGCCTCAGAAAAAAACCAAACCAGCCATCAACCTCATCTTGAAATTCTAGCATCTGTAACTATGATAAAACAAATTTCTGTTGTTTAAGCCGCTAGTGTATGTTATGTTGTTATGGCATCCCTGGAAAACGAAGACCAGTGTTTAAGTGTCATAATATTGATATTTTGGCTCCTAGAATCCCTACTTGGTGGTATTCCTCCTAAAAAAGGTCTACCTCTATTGGTATATTGGACAATTGTAATAGACCATTGTTTCCATAAATGAGTCAAAGAATGTATCTCTCACAGATCATCGTCTTTCCAGAAATTTGAATCTATAGGCTAGGCAGAAGGGAAAAAATAAATAAATGAATAATAATTGTTGGAACATTTCTTTTTTTTTTTTTTTTTAAAGATTTTATTTATTTATGTGACAGACAGCCAGCGAGAGAGAGAACACAGCAGGGAGTGGGAGAGGAAGAAGCCAGCTCCCAACGGAGGAGCCTGATGTGGGACTCGATCCCAGAACGCCGGGATCACGCCCTGAGCCGAAGGCAGACGCTTAACGACTGCGCTACCCAGGCACCCTCAGTTGGAATATTTCTATATTAGACAACAATCTGGAGGAGATAAAGATAGGGTCATTGATATGCCAAAAGAGCCTACTTACTAACCAGTAGTGGTGATTAGCTCTAAATACAAATGGCTATAATAGAAGCCAAAATACGCTCAGTGCCATAAGAAAGGTCGATGCAGGTAGAGAAAGTTCTGACGGGGGAAGAACTTAATCATTAGTATTCTGTGTTCCAGAGTACAGATTAAGGAAGTCTCCTTGAGCAGTGGGCATTAGAGCTGGATCATAAAGAATGTATAGAATTTTTGACAGAATTTTCAAGAGCAAATGACATTTGATGCATTAGCAATGCACAAACAAAAGTACTTTCATGGAAAAACCAATCTCACTTTTCCCTCCATCCCTAATACAGCAACAGAACCTTGTTTCTGTTCTTTTCCCTTTCTCAAGTACTTATCTTTTCTGTATGATAAGATATAGGTTGAACTTGGAAGAAGTTAGACACTGTGACAATTTAGCATCTAAGAGCTATTGTACTGGTATATTAGCTTGACAGGGGGCTAAATAATGCCATTAAATTGAATTGCATCAGGCATGCCTCTGCTTCGGATAATCAGGTCCTATCATATTAAATGACTGCTTTACTGTTAGATTTTTAAAGCTGCCATCAGTGTATAAGAAACATTGAATGATAGGAATATATAGCGGTTTTACAAATACTTTTGCTATACATCGTGGTTAGAAAGATTGCTTTATTCCATCATTGCTGTTTTTAGTGCAAGCCATGTTAAGTGACAAAAGAAATATCTTCCAAAACTTTGGCCTCCAATAAGCCGAATAATGTCCTTTCCACAAGTACACCCCCGCCATTTGTAGGCAAGAAGTTCCAGTTCACACCATATTGTGAAGATTGTTAGGCTCTGAATTAATATGTACACATGATCACTTCTTATTCTTTTTGTACATGTATTATGTACAATTTAGTGTTCCAAATTATCAATCAGTAAAATAGTTACTTTCTTTTCCTGTTTTATAGGGACTAATCTTTACGTGTGTGTGTGTGTGTGTGTGTGTGTGTGTGTGTGTGTGTATGTATGTGTTTCCAATATACAATCTTTAACAAAGTTTGTTCTGGGGGTGCCTGGTTCTGTCGGTTAAGCATCCATCTCTTGATTTCGGCTCTGGTCATGATCTCAGGGTCGTGAGATCTGCTTAAGATTCTCTCCCTCTCTCTCTCTCTGCCCCTCCCAGCCTCCTCTCTTAAAACAACAACAACAACAAAAACAACAACAGAGTTTGTTATGTATAGCAGGCTTATATAGGTTTATGTAGAAATGAAAAAAAAAAACCAGCTTGGGGATTTTTATAATTTTGATGGTAAACCACACATTTATAATTTAGTTTTTCTTAATAATTTTGTTGAATTTCAACCCAGTTAATATTTTATTGATCATCTGCTTTATGGAAGG
Organism: Ursus arctos; assembly: GCF_023065955.2. Lineage (NCBI taxonomy): Eukaryota > Metazoa > Chordata > Mammalia > Carnivora > Ursidae > Ursus > Ursus arctos. Next base: position 25,493,763 of record NW_026622985.1, on the reverse strand, counting down.
TACTAGTTATTCAGCCACTCAGATCTCTAGTTTATAGTTACCAAAATCCCTTCAAGTTGAAATAATCTGTTATTTTACTCAAAATTCTTATACTTGCACACTTTAGGGGTATTCAGAATGTAGAGATAAAAGGTGAAAAAAAACCAATAGAGTTGACTTAAGCCAATCTTTTGTGCTTCATGTGAAGAAAGCACGGTTCCAACTTCATTTCTGGAACTAAAAATAAAACCGTTAACTGAAAATGGATTTGTATGCGTTGAGCATTTGCAGCTGGTTTTGCGATGGCAGGCTTCCGTCCACCCCAGTCACATCCTGAACCTTTGAATTGCTGTCAGAAGTTTTGGGAGCTCCGTAGATGCTGGAAGCCCAGTGTATGGGATGCAAATGAAAATCGAGGGCAATTCAAATGTGGCATGGAAGGGAAACAAACACCACTTCAGTTCTCTGTTAATTGGCCACTTTCACACTTAGGTGAGAAATTGCCATATGACTTTTAAATGTAATCTCCTGGCAATTTTTTATGCTTTTTTGGAATGCAGGAGGGTACACATAATCAAATATCCAACACATTTTCCCTCTAACAATTCTCAAATACTGTCATTCCAAGTGAGCTTATTTACTGTGCATCTGAATATGCTCTGACACTGAAGGAGCAAGATTCAATCAGGTACAGTTCTGTATTCAAGGAGTTTATATATGCTGAAGGTCAAAGGAAATGAAGAGGACAAGCAATCACATTCACATATATTCTTTTTAAAATTTTCTTGACTACAATTACTGTCTTAAGGCTTTCTCTAGAACTTCATCATCATTTATTTTATTTTTTCCTTATCCCTTTTCAGCATCATGAATTTTAAAGCAGTGGTTTAAAATTTCTTGTCCTTTGGGGGAGATTTTTGTCCCCCAGAGGTTATTTGACAGTGTCTGCAGACATTTTTGATTGTCGTAACTGGGAAAATGTTGCTACTGGCATTAAGTGGGTTGAGGTCAGGGAAATTGCTAACCCTCCTCCAACGCACAGAACAGCCCCTGTACAACAAGTCATGCAGCCCAAAGTTCCAATGGTATCCTGTTTACCCACTTTAAAGAAAGAAGTAGGGGTGCCTGGGTGGCTCAGTCGGTTAAGCATCCGCCTTTGGCTCAGGTCGTGATTCCAGGGTCCAGGAATCGAGCCCTGCATCGGGGGGGGTCCCTGCTCAGTGGGGAGTCTGCTCCTACCTCTCCTGCTCCCCCTGCTTGTGCTCTATCCCTCTCTCTCTGCCTCAAGTAAATAAAAAATTAAAAAAAAAAAAAAAAGAAGTAGTAGCTTGAGACGATAGAGCCTGACAAAGCCAGGCAGTTACTCTCAGTTCTGTTAGTCTTTTCTGCTTTCGGTGCTCAGTCATCTGAAACAAGTCATTTTCTTACCCTGGTCTAGTTTCCTTGTTTCTGAAGTGGGTGTTTTGATTAGATCATCTGCCAAAAGCCGTAAATTTATAAATCTCGCAAAATTATACTCCTTTTACTTTCTGAGAAGGGAAGACATGGGGTATTATTTTAAGAGGTCACTTAACTAAGTTACTCAAGTTATAGTCCTTTTTAGTTTATAGTTTTGGAGAAACACCCAATATATTTTTATCAAAGGAGAGTCTCATAAGTCACATTTCTATACACTAGCTATGAACTATCGGAAAAAGACATGAAGAAAACAATCTCGAGGTGCCTGGGTGGCTCAGTCAGTTAAGCGTCTGCCTTCGGCTCATTTCATGATCTCAGGGTCCTGGCATCGAGCCCAGCATTGAGCTCCTTGCTCAGTGGGGAGCCTGCTTCTCCCTCTCCCTCTGCTCCCTCTGCTGCTCCCCCTGCGTTGTGCTCTCTCACTCTTGCTCTCATTCAAATAAATAAATAAATAAATAAACAAACAAACAAATAAATAAATAAATAAAACCGTAAAAAAGAAAACAATCTCACTTAAAATAGCAACAAAAAGAATAAAATACTTAGGAGCTTTATATATGAAATAAATGTAGTAAGGTGGTCTATTAATTTTTGAAATAATATCACTAACCTTGTGTAATTCCTCTTAGTCAAAAGACAGCTAGTGCGTCTAAAAGAACCAACAGGTGTTTTAATAAAACTTTCCATGTCAATTTAAGTTTTGTCTATAGCATGACAGAATGTATCCGTGTTCATGCTGTGAAGAGTTTGACTTTAATAATTAAAAATCTGAATTCCAGCAGATTTTTATTACTTTTTATTCTTTTCTGCCCCTATTAAACACATTTTTGGAAGCCCTTGCAGGTGCTCATGTTATTATCCAGAAACACTTCCTGATTCAACGTAGTAGTGTGTAATGATAAATGTTGACCAAAACCCATAGTATTTTGGGAATTAAAGTTTAAACTGTTTGCAAAAAGTGGGATTTAATATTGTCATAACATTCTTGAATAATAGGATGGACATTTGATTAAATACTAAACGGAACGTCATGCCTTTGGCTGCCCTGTTTTTATGTTTGACGCTTCTAGAATGACTTTCTATTATAGGTTAAGATTTTCTAGGGAAAAGATATTAAAAATAAAATGATGCTGTTACTAGATTTTTTTTTTAAAGATTTGAGTGTAGAAGTTGGCCATTTGGTTGTGATGTTGGGATTTTATTAGCCATGTATTCTTTTCCTATTAAAGCAAATAACCAAAAATGAAACTGACGCGTTAACATTGAAGAGTTTTTAAGACACCGTACTGAAATATGGGCTCTGCTGCTATGAAAATAGAAGCCATTTTAAGGTGTAGCCTTGAACAGCCTGTGGGGTACTGGCAGATGGAAAATCAGGTCTTTTTTAGTTACTTTGAAGCAAGAAACTGTAGGCTTACTTCACATATATCCTTATTATTTGATATTTGTGAATCTCCATTTCTTTTTTGACATAAAATTTATATTGGCCTCATACCCACCTGGGTCATTTCATGTCTTTGAAAGACACACTTTTTTTTTTTTCTTTTATGCTTCAGGGTACATTGAACATCATGATATTTGTGGTTTTGATATTTCTGAACATAATGATATTTATGGTTTTGATGTATTTCTGACATCATATTTGTGGGTTTGATATACTTCTAAAAGAAGCAGTGATAAAATTAGAAGTTATAATTTTTAAAGGAAAAAATAATCATCGTCATCCTATTTGTCATCATACGTCATTAAAAGCTATGATGTTTCAGAGAAGTTAAATTTCCTGATTCAATGATACTCCAAGTCTAAAAAACACTCACAGTTGCCCTTTAAAAGAAATTTTATTAAGAGTTCTAAGTATGCAAAAGAAATGAGACTTCATGGTAAATAAATATGCTTCTCTATTTATTATGTGATTAGTGTAGCATTGTAGAATTTTGTGTCTGTATACATACTAGAAACATAGAAGGAAGCAAAATATAGCTTATAATGAATTATTGTCTCTCTTCATAGAAATTAAATTATTGATATAGTTTATATTTCAGGGATAAAGTTAATGAGTACCTCCGAAAGAATAAAATTTTGGATTGATAATTTATTGAGTCAATAAATTGACAGATTGGCTAGTAGTTTACTTGTGTTGAAGATATATGCATTTCTGCCCATTCTTCCTGTAAGTTAATAGAATGTAGAGAAAACCACAGAGCTAGTTATGTCAGCTACATCTGTTAAAGAGAAAGAAGGCAGTTAGTGTTCTGGAGAGTAAAAGAAAAAACATTGGAAAGGAAGTATTGATACGAAAACAGTCATGTTATAATTCATTGTCTAATTACCTCAGTTTTGGTATATTGCAAATGTTTTCGTGTTTGCTATCAGGGTCTCATTTCTAACACTGCCCCGTAATCCGACACTCTCTCTCTCTCTCTCTCTCTCTCTCTCTCTCTCTCTCAAATGCTTCATCTGTATTTTAGGCTTTTCTAAGCTTTTTCCTGATGGCCTAAGGTGAAGGTGACTTCTCTCTCAGTATGCGTAGAATTTTCTCCCCTATAATATAACTGCTTGTGATTCTTGTACTTGGTTCAAAAAAATAAGAATCTTCCAGTTGGTAAAAGATGTGGGATTCAAGCTTATTAAAAATAAAGCCCCTGGAATTCCACTTGTGGCATGTGGAGTTCTGAGGATCTGCAACTCAGTGGAATGGGTGAGAATGATGATAAACAACCATTTAAAGTCTCTGGAAATGGCCTTATGGACATGCAGCCAACGAAGAAGCATTATTTAAGAAATCTAAATCTCCTTAAGAACTGAAAGAGTCTCTGGGATTTGAACCAAGACCTCCCACCTTCCTCCTGTCTCCGTACTCAGAGAGATGGAAACCTAGAGGGTACTGGTACCGTAACCAGACTAACATGAGTTTGCTCCGTCGTAAGTCACAGATAGAAGCTACACCAGGTGGAGTTGTCAGGCAAGGGAAACTTTATTTGCAGCAAATAAGGAGATCACTGGGAATCACTTCCAAAGTTGTGACTCCTGAGCAAGGGTGAATGGGTTCTTTTTATTTGGGGTTAGGATGAATATTTAGATAGGGGAGCCTTGTCATCTTATGTACAGGCGGGCGTAAGGTCTCACAGGCGCCTTAAGGAAACATGCCTATACATACATAGTATGTGAGGTTAATGAGGCTGTCCTCCTCCTTGGGCAGAAAATTTAGCATTATAATGAGGTAGGATCACTGTTGGTCAGTCAGTGGTCCATCTGTGCAGGTATGAGCTTAAGCTCAAACTGGTCTGGGTGGTCTGGGCCTCAGGAGCTCTTCATTAGGACGTGAGGGGTCGTTTTGGTTTCCATCACAGATGCTATGAATTAAAGATAAGCTGGAAAGGAATTTAAGGGAAATGTGGGAGAAAGCTCAGGGGTGCATGCAGAGTAGCAGTAAAGCTCAGGTCTTGGGGTGTTTTCGTGACAGTATGGCCTAAAACACCGGGTTTGCTCTGCCTGGGGCTTCTAGTTAGAGGGCTGTCTTTCTGTAAGGGCATGTCTCATCTTCTTCCCAGCTACCTTTTATTGAAACTAAGTTCCAGTCCACTGTGTCTGAGATGTGGTGGCTCCCTTTTCGGACCAGCCCCCCAGGGTGGGACAGGGCTACCACTGAGAATCCTGGGGCACTCCTCACCTCACTCCAGATTGTGGCTCAGGGAGAGGGCAGCGCACGAGATCCGGGTGCTTGCAGGAGGGAAATGCGGGAAAGACAGCTGGGAGGAGACTTCCTGGGGTCAAAACACATTTCAGACATTGACCTTGGGAACTATTGTTCCTTGAAAGAAATCTGAAATTGGTTAGGTAAGTGTGTAAAATAATTGATGCCCCAGTTGAAAATAATAGAAGAATCAGCTGGCAGTTAGTGGAGTTTCACAGCTGGGCGTGTTCTAGGGGAAGAGGCAGTCCAAGACAGCCCTGCCCAAACCAGTCATCCCAGGGTGACAGTCAGCATTGTCAAGGTAGTGATCCCCGAGGAACGATAAAAGAGCTTCATGGTCCAGGCAGAGAAGAGTGGGAGAACAGATTTCATTAGAATAATCTAGCCAGTCACTACACAAGTAAATAATAATAAATCCCAAGAGGTGACCATTACTCAGATTTGCTAAAATATATTACCTAAAAGATCCAATTTCTGAGAAAACTATGAGACATGCTAAGAAACAGCAAATTATGACATATCGTCTCAGACAACATGAACTTGTATATCAAAAAATCCTAAGGAATACTAAAAGCTATTAGAACTAATAGGGTTGCAGGATCAATATATAAAAATCATTTGTATTTCCATACACTTGGCAATGAACAACCTGAAAAAGAAATCAAGACAATTCTCTTCATAATAACATCGAAAATAATAAAATACTTAGGAATAAATTTAACAAAAGAAATGCCAAATTTACACTCTAAAAACTAAAACACAAAGTTGAAAGACATGAATGAGAGAAGATCTCAACAAATGGAACATTTCATTTAATGGTATGGAATTAAATTTAATTCCATTTAGTATTTAATTTTGTTAAGATGGTGATGCAGGCAGGCCAGGTCTGCGGACCCAGAAGGGATCCTACAGGACCAGCCAAGAAGGTCCTTGGCTGCGTGCAGAGTGGAAATCAAATGATAGCTGAGAGGAAGTAAGAGCAGAGTTTGTTGAAGACATAAAGCAGATACACATGGCGCATCTGGGAGACTCGGAAAAGACAAGGAAAATGAGTCTTGACTTGGGGTCTGGGGTTTTTACTCAAGATTGTGGTCTTGTGCATGTGTCTCCTTAGGCATCCAGGAACAAACAAGCGTGTTTAGGTGTCCTCCATAAGTCACTTCTGCCCTGGGGCCAAGGGTGTTGGTGAGTCAGTGGTGTTCAAAAGGAAAACATTTACGACAACCCCACCTGGTCACTTTTTAGATGTTATGTATTGTGCTGGCAGACTCCAAAGAAATTGGTAACTCCTTGACCTTTTTAAGAAGGCTCTGCATTATCTGTTCTAGGTCCTAGCAAGAATAGAGGCAGCAAAACAGTCTTTCTTGGGGCCCCTTCAGTTTCCCTGTCTCAATGGCAGTACTCTCCAAAAGAATTACTGATTCAGTGCACTCCCTGTCAGAATTCCTATTGGCTTTTTTGTGGAAGTGGAGAAGAGGATCCTAAAATTCATATGAATTGTGAGCAGCCCAGAATAGACGAAATAAGTCTTGAAAAAGAAGATCAAATTTGGAAGATTCACACTTCCTGATTTCAAAGCTTCATGCAAAGCGACAATAATCAAGACAGTGTTGTACTTCGTAGGATACATATATAGATCAGTGGTATTTAATTAAGAGTCTAGAAATAAACCCATGTGTCTCTAGTCAACTGATATTTGACAAGAGTGCCAAGGCAATTCAATAGGGAAGGATAATCTTTTTAGCAAATGGTGCTGGGACGACTGGATACTTACATGCAGAGGAATGGAATTGGACTGTCACTTGACAACTGTATACAAAAATTAGCTTAAAATGAGTCAGAGACCTAAATGTAGTATAGGAGCTAAAAATTCTAAAAATTTTGGGAGAAAGTGTATTGATAAATCTTCATGAAGTCAGATTTGGGAATGGATTCATAGATGTGACCTCAAAAGCACAAGGAACAAAAGAAAAATATTTTACAAAAAATTTAAAACTATGACTCAAATCACATTATCAAGAAATTGAAAAGACAATTCACAGAGTGGGAGAAAATATTTGCAAAACATATCTGATGAAGGACATATCAAGAATATATAAAAAACTTAAAAATAATAAGGGAAACATTCCACTTTAAAAAATGAACAAAAGATCTAAATAGACATTTCTCCAAAGAAAATCTACAAATGGCCAATAAACATATGCTTGACATCTTCAATTATCAGGGAAATGTAAATCAAAACTACAGTAAGATACTGGGGTGGCCAAAATCAGTCAGAAAATAGCAAGCATTATCAAGTATGTGGAGAAGTTGACCAATCCCTAATCTACCACTAGTGCAAATATACAGTGGTGCAGCCGATTTGAAAAACAGCCTAACGGGTCTTCAAATGGTTAAACATAGAGTTATTGTATGACCCAGAACCTCTACTCCTACCTATGTACCTGAGAGAACTGAAAGCATATGTCCATACAAATACTTGTACGTGAGTGTTGATAGCAGCACTACCGATAATAGCCCAAAGGTGGAAACAACCCAGATGTCTATCACTGGATGATTAGATAAGCAAAATGTGTGCCTCCGTACAATGAAATATTAGTCAGCCATAAAAATGAAGAAAGTACTTATACATAGTAAAACATGGGTGAACCTTGAAAACATTATGCTAAGTGCATGAAGCCAGTAACAAAAGACCACATATTACATGATTTAATTTATGTGAAGTCTACTATCATCAAATCTATAAAGACAGAAGACTAGTGATCACTTAGGGCTCAGGTAGGGTGGGGGAGTAGACAAAACAGGGAGTTGATAACTAAAGGGTATGGAGTTTCTTTCTGAAGAAATAAAAATATTCTAGAATTGATAGTGGTGATCTTTGTACATATCTATGGGTATACTGAAAACCAGTAAATTGTATACTTTAAGTGGGTGAATTTATGGTATATGAATTACATCAGTGAAGCTGTTATAAAAAAAAAAAAAAAGGTTCCCTCAGACACCTGCACACTTCAGTTAGCAAGTATGTTTACTTGAAATCTGAACCACATTCTACCAGATTGTTGAGAACCGGCATTATATGGTAGTGGCTAATATGCACTTTATCTCTCGATGCTCCCAGTAAAAAATAGTCCTGTTTGTGAGACAATTAGTGGATTAAAGAAGACTTACAACTGGTGAATTACAAGTTAGGTAGTTTGTAAGTGGAAATAAACAGTGAGGCATCGTTTCAGTAGTTGCCATTTTTGATTCTTGTGGATGATCTTTTTGAGGGGGAGTATCATGAGAAAAGTCAGAGGAAACTGGGGCTCCAGGATGTGCCTTTTCATTTTTCTTTACTATAAAACAAAGCAGAATTGATATCCTCTTTCCAAAGGTATGAGTGGAGATAGGATTTAAAAAGTTAACTGTTGCTTTCCCTTTGGTGTGTCCCTGACCAAAACCACTGTTAATTCCTTCTTGTTAGCCATCAGAAAAAAGAAGACAATTACATGGTTTCACTCATTTATGGAACATAAGAAATAGCAGGGAGATCGGTAGGAGAAGGAAGGAAAGAATGAAGGGGGTGGGTAAACAGAAGGGGGAATGAACCATGAAAGACTATGGACTCTGGGAAACAAACAGGGCTTCAGAGGGGAGGGGCTGGGGGATTGGGCTAGGCAGGTGATGGGTATTAAGGAGGGCATGTATTGCATGGAGCACTGGGTGTTATACGCAAACAATGAATCATGGAACATTACATAAAAAACTAAGGATGTACTGTATGGTGACTAACATAACATAATAAAAAAAAAAGAGTGCACTTTCTGATGTCCATTATCCAGTTGTCTAGCTCACAAGCTATGGTAGAAAATCTTATTTCAGTTAAAAAAAAAAAACCCAAGAAACAAAAAACAAAAACAAAATAACTTTCAAATGAGCTTCCATCTAAATATATTAACACTTACAGCATCGTATACTTTGGCCTATGATGTATTGATAGGCTGGGTGGTTGTTAGAAAATCTACTAATAGGAAAATGATATGGAAGAAAGCTGTTTTGAAAGCACATTTGCCAGCCAGGCCTCTGTCAATAATGGTACATTAAGCTTAGTGTGCCCAAGCAGCCTGCTGTAGTTTGGAAATACAGTTTTGCTGAACTGTCGAAATACTTTTTTTTAAATAAAGTTTTTCATAATGTTGGTCCATCAATAATCAACATTTCTTCACTTTTATATTTTTGCTTTTTTTCAAAATAAATATTTTTCTGTCTACCTTTTTTTTTTTAACACTAATGGAAAGGTATCAGAATGTTGAGTGTCAGATCTGTTTACTTTCATTTTCTTATTCTTTTTTAGCCTATATTCCATTGACCTCATAAATCATCATTGCCAGACCAGGAAGTAACTTTGAAAAAAGGACACAATGCCCATAAAGTTACTTGGCCACGAAGAAACAGCCTTAGAGCTAGGAAGCAGCAGGGGGTAGAATGGAAGCAATCAGAACAGTAGCAGCAGTAGGAGCGAAGTAATTAGCGGCTGTGTCAAGGGTAATAATTTACAGACGTTATGACAATGGAGAGTTGATATCTGAAAGAACTTCCCACTTCCTCAGCCCCCCAAAACGTTAACTGTCCTATATTCAGATTAAGGCGGGTGTGACAAATAGATCTGTGTATTGGAGCCTTTAGGAGAATCAGTCCTTGTGCTGATGTCATCCACCCTCCCCCCCACTGTGCATTTCAGAATATCTCCATCTATAGTTTTAGCAACATAAGTGAGGACAAGCGTTTCTATGGGAACGAAAGGAGGAGGGGAGAGGTTAGTCTTATGCAGGGATAGCAGGTGAACAATAAAAGAATCATGATCAAGAAATAGATGACTGTTTAACCTCAATTCATCAGTATTTAACCTGCAGGAGATTTAGGAGTACAAATGGTCCCCACCTTAGCATGGTTTGATGGCTCACCTTTCGATTTCTTGGTTTTACATGGTGTAAAAGTCATATGCATTCAGTAGAAATTTGAGTTCTGAATTTTGATCTTTTCCTTTTTTAGCAATATGTGGTACGGTACTTTTTCTTGATGTTGGGCACCGGCAAGAGCTGGAGCTCCTGTCAGCCACACGATCGAAGAGTTAACAACTGATCTTCTTACGGTCACCTGTATCCATACAACCATTCATGTTTCATTTTCAGGACAGTATTCATAAGTTAGAGGAAATATTCAACACTTTATTATGAAATAGGTTTTATGTTAGATGATTTTGCCCAGCTCTAGGTTAATAGAAGTGTTCTGAGCATGTTTAAAATAGGCGTGGTTAAGCTCTTGATGTTCAGTAGGTTGGGGGTATCAAATGCATTTTTTGACTTAACGATATTTTCAGTACACAATGGGTTTATCAGGAGCTAAGTGCATTGTAAGTCAAGGAAGATCTATATGAGATAGTGGTTTTTAAAACGGGGTCTCCAGTTAAGCAGCTGGGAACTTTTTAAAAATTTACAAATTTCTTTTTTCCCCACCCAGACCTCCTGAAGCAGAAACTCTGGGGATGGGACACAACAATCTGTATTTTATCAAGCCTTCCAAGCAGTTCTGTTACATAGTAAAGTTTGAGAACCATTGCATTAAGATGTTTTATAAGATTTGAGGGTCAGCTCCCAGATTAGACATTAGGCATTACTTCAGAAGCAGTGAGATATAACAGCGGTTGGCAGTGAATCTTAGAAGGGAAGAAATCAAGACAGGACCTCAGTCCCCCCCCCCCCCCAAGTCCTATTTTGTAGGAAGGTATGAATTCATAAAAATACAGTTATTTCTAGGTAGTATACAATCAAATGAAACTATTCTGGCTTCAGATAGAGATAAATATGAACTTCAACCCGCTAAATTCATTTTGTCTCAATTCTCTCATCTCTAAATCAGGGTAATAATAATGGTGACAGCCTTATAGAGTTACTAAGAAAATTGAATGAATTAGAAACAGCATACAGAATAAGCCTGTCACATAGTTAGGTAGAAGAGATGTTAACTCCCATTATGATTTTTCTGATACTGAAACTGTGATATAAGGTTTGGATTCCCTAATTATAATTTCCAAAAGGTCAACAACATGGTTCTCTTGTAATATAAAACAAACATGTATCAAGTATTTTTTTAATTTGTTAACTAATAAAATAACCAGTAAAATGTTGAAACTGGGTTCAAAGGACAGAGTTTATATAATCTGTTAAGAATGCTGAAATGTTTCTAATAGATGTAAAATGGGATAATATCCTACAGAGCAGTACATGGTAATAATTGGAGTTATCTATTTTTATTAGACTAAAACCAATTGCATCTCTCTTGGACAATGTTTATTTACATTATTATAGACATGAATCATTTACATTTCTCTCAGGTGAGGATCATTTAAATTGATACCAATTTTCTGCAAGATAACCTCTAGCTCTGTCAAGTTATAAAAGAGCCTAGTCAACTGAAAGTCAAGCGAAGATGCACACCAGTACTGCTCTAAAAGAACAGGTCGTAATTGATTTTACCTATTTCCAATTCTGGAATAATTTTTCTTGATGGATGTTTCACAAAAAAATAGTGCAAAAGCCAGGTTATTGGAGTTGATTTACAGGAACAAAGCAGGGCCTGAAGCTAAGGTTATATGGCTAGTACTTCTGAGCCCTGGAGCGTTTCAGGCCTGCAGATAGTAGCAACAGAACAAAAACAAAAAAATCCCCCCAAAACTGTGAGCATTAAAGAGACCTGTTGCCAGAGCAACTGAATGAACGTTACAGCACCTAGAGATGTCCACATTAGGAAGGAAGAAAAATACTCCCTTAATTTGAAACATATTTTCCTTATAACTGGTCAACAGAGACCATTTGGAACATTATCCTCAGATGTATGAAACATCTGTTTACTTGAAGTAAAACTGTAACCAAGGATATAAGAAGACAAGGGTTTTATTGTGTTCCTTGTGGTATAACATTTGGTGCATTTTTCTGTAATGCAAATAAAATCAGCAAGTTTGAGACAAAAGCCTCAGCAAGAGGCTTTAAATTCTTATCACCTAATAACTAGAAAATAAAGTAAGGTGCTGCCTAAGCATGAGCAGCAAATTTATATAATTAAGTCACTAATATGGTCTGTGTTGAAGGATGATTTCAATATAGCACAGTCACAAGGATTAGATTGATCAATCTCGTATGTCAGAGTCTTGGCTGAGAAGAAGCAAGGGTAAGGAGATGAGTGGTCATTTTCTTATTAAAAAAAATCCTACATCATTTTGGGAAAGTCATATCTGATCCTTTTCCTTCAAAAGTGTTTTGTAGAGGGGCATCTGGGTGGCTCAGTCGGTTTAGCATCCCACTATTGATTTTGGCTCAGGTCATGATCTCGGTGTTGTGAGATGGAGCCCGCATCGGGTTCTGTGTTCAGGAAGGAGCCTGCTTTAGATTCTTTCTCTCCCTCTCTCTTTCCCCCTCTACCACCTCCTTGCATGTGTTGTCTCTCTTAAAAGAAAAGAAAAAAGAAAAGAAAAGAAAAGAAAGGAAAAGAAAGAAAACAGCTTGGTTCCTAGGGGGGAAATATAAGAGAAATTTAGTTCCTTTTATTTTGTTAAAGTGTTTTCTGGTTTTCTGTCCTGAAATGGAAGACCAGGCAAGAGTAAGTATACTTTTGATTTTTTTCATAACTATATTGGACTCATTCTCACTTTATAGGTATTCAAGAATAAGACTATTAGTATGCAGCGAAGACAAGAAACAGATAGATGTGATATTGTTCCTTCAAAGAATTGAACATTTTATCTGGGAATGAACTAAATATGACTTCAAATAAAGGTTGAAGGGATATAGTAAGGTCAGCAATGGTTTATGTGAGCAGTGGCATTGTAGCAGGAATATTTTGAGGGATTTAAAAATATGGTGGGAAGAGATTTGTCTTGTTCATAGAGGAAACAAAAATTGAAAGTTTAAGGATAGAAAGTGGCTAAGGAGAAGTACAAAGTATTATACGAAGAGAAGTACAAAGTATTATACATGTTCAAAGGAAGAAGGATTAAACTAGTAAGGAAAGGAAGTTTAACAGCAAAGCTGTCATGGAGGAAGGAATATGTAAGATGGACATTGAATGATGGTGGTATTTAAGTGGTGTGTGATGTAGGATCTTCTAGGTGGAAGAAACAACTGGTACCTATGTATATAGATAGGAATATTTAGGTAATACTTAAGGAATAGGTTACATACAGAGAAATGGCACAATAATAATGATACCATTTATTTAGTGGTGGTGTATTGTATCAGACTTTCCAAATGTCACTTTATTTTGTTTAATCTTTACAGTAACCTATCAGGTAAAATTGTAACTGTCATCTCTGGATAAGTAAGAAACGTGGGTAAAGTCAAATAACTAATGAGGAGTTGGACTGGTATTCTTTTTTTTTTTTTTTTTTTTAAATGATTTTTTATTATATTATGTTAGTCACCATACAGTACATCCCCGGTTTCCGATGTAAGGCTCGATGATTCATTAGTTGTGTATAACACCCAGTGCACCATGCAATACGTGCCCTCCTTACTACCCATCACCAGTCTATCCCATTCCCCCACCCCCCTCCCCTCTGAAGTCCTCAGTTTGTTTCTCATAGTCCATAGTCTCTCATGTTTCATTCCCCCTCTGATTACCCCCCCTTTCTTTATCCCTTTCTTCCCCTACCGATCATCCTAGTTCTTATGTTCCATAGATGAGAGAAATCATATGATAGTTGTCTTTCTCTGCTTGACTTATTTCACTTAGCATTATCTCCTCCAGTGCTGTCCATGTTGTAGCAAATGTTGAGAACTCGTTCTTTCTGATAGCTGAGTAATATTCCATTGTATATATGGACCACAACTTCTTAATCCAGTCGTCTGTTGAAGGGCATCTCGGCTCCTTCCACAATTTAGCTATTGTGGACATTGCTGCTATGAACATTGGGGTGCATATGGCCCTTCTCTTCACTACGTCTGTATCTTTGGGGTAAATACCCAGTAGTGCAATGGCTGGATCATAGGGTAGCTCAATTTTTAACTTTTTAAGGGACCTCCACACAGTTTTCCAGAGTGGCTGTACCAACTTGCATTCCCTGGACTGGTATTCTTAATCAAATCTCATTGACTTTACCCCCGTGCTTCATTGTCTCTCAGCTACATCTCAGGTATTTGAAGTTACACATGTTAAAACTTAATGATTTGGCTCTAGATTACTGGATGTGGGACCTAAAGGAAAAAGAATAGTCAAAATAGTGCCTCTGTTTCATGCTGGGTCGTTTGAAAAACGGAAGCATTATCAATGAAAAGAGTTTTCATTTGCCCATTTCATGGGCATGCTAATCAAATTTGCTAGTAGACCAGCTGGGAATTAAATCAAACAAGAAATTCATATCTTGAGTTCAGGAAAATTCTAAGCTCAAGTTTGGGAGGAAAAGGATAACAAGAGAACAAAATCTTGGAAAACGCTGATGCTACAAATAGAAAGCAGAGGAGCCAATAGAGAGTAAAAGATTAGCCAAGATGAAGAGAGCCAGGGGAGACTTGTGTATTTACATTAGAAGGAGAAAGAAAAAAGAATTTCAGGGAAGAGTAATGGTGAAATGCCCAGTACTCGAAGGATGATGAATTTGTCAGTTGGGGTACTCAGGGAGACTCTTAAGATACTAAGAGCTGTCTGGTGAAAATAGAAGCCAGATTGAATGAAGAATGAATGAATGGTTGGTAGACCAATGGATGCAAGGGGCATGGGCGAAGGAGTTAAAGCTTTCAGTTTTACTACGTTATGACCAAATTTTAGTAAATAAGGAAAATCAATGTGAAAACCCCATATTATTCAAAGATCCACATAATAAAGCCTGCAGTTGAATTAAAGAATGTAGTTAATTAAATACAGTAAGAAAAAGCATGGGAGTATAGCAAAGGAGACTGATGTACCAAGGGTAGCCCTGAAAAGGGTATGCATAATGTGAGGGGAATTATTGAAAAGATTAGGCCAAATGTGATCTTAATCCTACTTAATGTTAGTTAAGGGCACTTACTTGTTTGAGGGCACTTACTTTTTATTACTGGGTCTGAAATAAGGGCCAGCATTTGTGTGAGCTAATGAGTGATTGACTACGGGGAGGGGGATAGACAGAGGGAGAGGGAGACATTGCCTTGAAGCCTCATTTCTGGATACAGGTTTTGTTCCTTATGTGATTGTGATTTTTTTTTTATTTTTGAAATTTTGTTTATTTATTTGACGGAGAGAGAGAGCACAAGTAGGAGGAGCGACAGAGGGAGAGGGAGAAGTAGACTCCCTGCTGAGCAGCAAGCCCCCTTCATCCCAGGACCCTGGGATCATGACCTGAGCCAAAGGCAGACACTTAACCCACTGAGCTACCCAGGCACCCTTGTAGTCATGATTCTTAAAAAAGATAAGACATTATAGGTGCATTTAATATTTGATTCTGGAAATGTCTCAGAATGCCTTTGCATATGGTCATAGACTCTATCTTAATTTTACTATTTCCTTTCTACTTGTAATACAGTGTTTTATCAATGAGGATATGAAATTGTGCCCATATGCCATCTAGGATATTAGAGCTAACGAGGGGGAGTACCTGGAACATAATTTAAGTTGGTAGCTTTTACCCTGAATTTAAAAAAGTTCCAAGGTCTTTGATGTAACTTCCTAGGGACTCTTAAGTGAAGAACCTTTAAATCCTTTCAGTCTGCTAATAAAACATGCATTTTAATGCTCAGAGCCTTAGGCTACTATGGGAAGATTACAGTTGCCTATTTCTAATAGTGTGGTATAAAATAGATGTTTAGAACATGCAGATGACATGTCTCTGGATTTCAATTGATCGGAGATTGTTAAACTGATATAGTATGAGCTGTAAATTAAATTTACAAAGCTTTCTCATAGTATTTTCCTCACAGTAGCTCTACTGTTAGAGCAGTTGCTGTTATCCGTAATTTATGAGTACAGGAATGTACTCAGCGTTCAGTTGCAACTCAGAGGAGCTAAGTGACACCTCCAAGATCCTATAGCAAGTTGAAAGCAGAGGTAGGAATGGATTCCTGTAGTTCAGATCTTCCACAGCCACATGGGGCCTGAGGAAAAAGAAAGATGTATGCCTCCATATACATTTATTAAAACATCCCCCTTGGGCTGCCTGGGTGGTTCAGTCGGTTAAGCGCCTGACTCTTCATTTCAGGTCATGATCTCAGGGTTGTGAGACGAAGACCCATGTTGGGCTCCCCACTGTCTCTCTCCCTCTGCCCCTCCCCCTCCTCCTCCTCTCTCTAAAATAATAGAAATAGGTAAATAAATATAAATAAATAAAATAAAAATAAAGTATCCTCCAATTTTTTTTAAAGGATTTTATTTATTTGAGAGAGAGAGAGAGAAAGAGCCTAAGTGGGGAACGAGGGGCAGTGGGAGACAGAGAAGCAGACTCTCCGGACCCCTGGATCATGACCTGAGCTGAAGGCAGACGCTTTACCGACTGAGCCCACCCACAGGCTCCAAATATCCTTCAGTTTTTGAAGCAAGTAGAAAACATTAATAAAAGCTCTATAATAATAATAATAATAATAATAATAATAATAATAATAAAGTGTATGTATAAAACCCTGCACTGCCCAATCTATTTGCATACCATTGTCATTCTTCATAAATCCAGCCTTTGCAGGGCCTACAGGGAACTTAAAGGAGCTTTTGAAGACCGAGAACCCACGGGGCTGGTCTGAACGATTCCTGTCGATGCACAAGAACACAAGGTTGTAATATAAACAAACTACCGCCTGTCTTTATATAAGGTTTTATATTTTATTCATCATGGGTTTTTTGCATAAATTTAATTTTTAAAAACGTTACATGGCTACTGAGCTTTTCCATACCCCTTTAAATTTGCTCCTCACTTCCATTGCTCTAATCCCACCCGTGCTACGTGTTCTTTCTGTTAGGCTGCCGTGCAGTGTGAATTGCAGGAGAGCAAAAGGGCCAGAGACAGAAGCTGAGCAAATCAAAGGCAAAAAAGTTTATAGCTGTTTTTAGGAGACAATGAATATTCCCGGTGCTCTCACTTGACCGTGCCTTTGCTCTTGCCATTGTATATACCTGACGTATCTTCTTTCCTTTCATTTTAATGACTTCCAGTATTTTCTCAAGTCCGAGATCAAACGTACATTCTCTGTAGAGCTATTTTCATATTCAGACAAGATTAATTATATGTGGCTCTCTGCTGTATACCAGATCCCTGTATAGATCCCAGTATTGGACTTACCAAATTATATTCCAATTTTAAATGTCCATCTCACTCCATCAGTTGTGAGGCTCTTAAAGCTGACCCAAGCCCTTTCTTATCTGAGTGTTTAGCATTAGCCCCCAACGTGGTGCCTGGGGGCCAGCAGGCAGTAAATGGCCGAGTGGCAAAATTGTGAAGATGAGTCAGCTCTCAGAAATGACTCAACAGGCAGCCTTGCTCGCTGCTTAGTTTGATATGCATTCCAGAGAAAAAGTTTCAAGGAATGGTTACTGAAATTTCAAGACTGAGACACCATAACATTTCCTGGGCCTCATTGTCTGTACTGTCAGTGGCATTAATAAGTTGGAGAGTTTTTAGTGTAGTTACCCCCTCTGGCACAGGACATGTTTACTTAGGGTTTGACTGAACTATTAAAGGTTGGTGCCAAACAGTATTAAGCTTTCCTTAATTATGGCCCCACATACAATCTATTCAATCTCATTTTTTGTTTGTCTTTTGTTTTTTTCCAAATAAAGACACTGTTGCTCAAAATGTAATCATTTGTCTTGCTGCTCAGGGGCATAATCTTTTGTGCTTAAAGCCCTTAGGGACTAATAGTGCTTTTAGATGGTTATCACTTTTGCATTAGAAGATATGCCCTGTTCTGTGGTTCTCTAATTCCCAGAGTATAATATACTTGGCTATGTGAATAGAGTTTCAGGTGAAAGAGTGTGTGGATAAATGGAGCAAACTGATTTTAAGAATAATAACTTTTTGTGTTGTGCTCATTCATTTTTACATTATAATCTACAAAATCAATAAATGAATAGATATGGAAATTATAAACTCATTTTGTTAAATACTAATATCAGCTTTTTATATACCATCAATTCTTTCATCTTTTTTTTTTTTTATTAGAAAGAGAGAGAGAAAGAGTGGGTATAGGTAGAGGGAGAAGGTGAGAGAGACTCTTAAGCAGTCTCCACACCCAGCACAGAGCCCCATGCAGGGCTCGATCTCACAACCCCTAGATCACGACCTGAGCCGAAATCAAGAATCAGATCCTAACCCACTGAGCCACACAGGCCCCCCACCATCTGTTATTCCTGCTTAAAATGTGACATGCTTTGTGATAGTAAATTTCGCAGGTCAAATAGCTAGCAGTAACAGTTTTTGAAAAGTGTGATTCTTAGATTTGGTATATGCATTTTACATGTGACATTTATTTCACACCAAACAATTAAAAATAGGATGACGTGTCTAAGTGGGCAGTAAGGTCTAAAGTTAACTTCCCGCTTTTCTACTTTTGTCCATAAACGTCTTAGGGAACAGATACAATTTATCTTTATCCCATATATTCAGGCTTTCGGATGGTTCATTCATGCCAGAGGTACTTAGGAGCTATTGTATGTTTCTTAACACGAGGCAAAGAAATGTGCTATAACCTTTCCCAAGTTAAAGAATTTGTTTTGTGCAGGCTTAAGAAAGACTTGATAGTTTCTACTCTCAAAGTCTTAAAGATGAGCGTGTCTGTTTTGAAAGAAACTACACAATTTTCTGATAACAAATATATGAAGGATAAAAGATTTGTTTCATTCGTTCACCAGATATTGTTTGCCTACTCCGTCTTCTTGATATTTTTCAAAAATATTGGTGGTGATTCTTAATTCTGTTTCCCGTCCTAAGGAATAAGGTCCTGGTTTGTTTGTTTGTTTTTTTTCCATCTTTTATAATGTTGCCATCATGTTCCAGCTACCTTCACAGAAGTCACTTTGCTTTTTGAGCTAAATATTTGCATATATAATTGACAAGTTATTTTTATGCAAAATTTAAAATTTTAGTTTATATAATTTTATCTTGCTAGAATGTTTACAGGTTAACCTAAACAACATTAAACAATACACACTACAATTTTTCCAGTCTTTAAGAGATCCTTAAATATATTTTTCTTATCTTGTAATAAAGATTACAATGTTGCCTTTTGTATATTAACTTTTTCTAGGAAAATTAAATAAAATCATATATGTGAAAGGACTTAAAATGAAGCACCCTAAAAATTAGACACCTTACTCTTATTATTAACGATATCATTTTACCTTGTTTTAAAGCATGCTGGCATTGCTGCAAATATACCAAACTGTGTTTTTATTTCTATAGTGTATAATTATATCAGGAAATGCATGTGGGAGAGGGGAGGGGAAAAAAAGAGAGAAAAGCAAGGTGAGAAAAAGGAAGGAAGGGAGGAAGTCTGTATTGATTTCATATTGTATTATAATAACATACTTGGTGCTTCTAGTATGTTTGCTTATTTCTGGCACATTATAGATTTATGAAATAACCATTTGTATCTTCATTTTATAAAGGAAGAAACTGAGGGCCATACACTTTAAGTAACTTGTCCAAGACCACATTGTCAGTAAATGGGAAAATTAATTTAGATATAGGACTCCCTAGCCAGTGGTTTCAGGCTGTTAGCTCTTCTTGATGTAAGGGTTAACATGATAATAGTTAGAACACATCACTCATTGTTATCCACTGTCAGCAAATTCTGCACCTCCATGAAACATGGGATGTAATCAAACACAAGAGCATACAAAACATGGATTTTTTTTTTAATGCTTCTTTCAAAGACATCAATCTCATAAGCACTTAGAGATCAAATGGGGTCTGAGTAATTAAAGGTTTTCTTTGGATGTGAGACATTTATTTAATAATTTTTGTGTGCAGGACTATGCTAATGCTTTTCAGTGAGTGAATAATTAAATAGGACACCTTATCTAGGTTAGTTTAAGTGATCTAGTTTAAAAGTTCTCCTTCATCTAACTAAAAAGAAGACTTGAAACCAACACTGTTGTCTTCTCCTTCCTCTTTTAGATTCCTTCTCTTTTACTTCTGAGAACCACACTTCTAAGCATTTTTAATTGTTGTGTCTTTGAAATACTCGAAGAGTCATTCTCAAGTGTTTCCTTCCTCTGTCTCTTGAATTAAGATATTGCATGTTTTTGGTATTTGAGTTTCTTTAAGATGCTTCAGCTTTTGCCCCAGAATCTAAATGGTTTTCTAACCATAATATATTCTATAGAAATAGTAATTTGGGACCTATGTGAGAGAGCAACACATTGCTTCACAGAGATAAAGAATAACAAAGGCCACTTACTGCCTAGTGCATAGAAGTGATATTTATATAGTAAACATGAGATGCTGGTTCTCGTATGTGATATCTTTATGTCTTCCTATAATTGATAAAGATTTTGTGTGGTTGAATGTCCTTTCTGTTGACCTCAAAGACTAACCAGGAACACTTGCCCTTTGCATGAGCTCTTCTGGCAAAACTAATCTATTAAGAATGTACCAAACTAAAACATTCCACATATAACTTTAAATTATTTTCTATTTCTCTTACAATCCCATATTTTTTGAAGATTATTTATTAGAGAGAGAGAGAGAGCACACACATATGGTGGGTAGGGTCAGAGGGAAAAGGAGAAAGAGAATCTCAAGCAGACTCCCCACTGAGCGGTGAGCCTGACGTGGGGCTCGATCCCAGGACCTGAGATCATGACCTGAGCCAAAATCAAGAGCCAGATGCCCAACCAGTTGAGCCACCCAGACACAGTCTCATCTTCCTGTTGAACATTCATGACAAGAAGACCACTGAACACAATATATTAAATACAATATATTAGATTATAAAATATAGGTTTTACACAGTTTTGCCTAAACCGGTTTAACATTGAAACAAAGAACTTAATTCTTTATTTTGTTCCTCTTCCTGTCTTACTCTACCCATGAAAGATTTAAAATTCATTCGGTCTACATAAGCTAAAATAACTGCTCTGTTTACAAGCAAAGCAAAACACATATGTTGAGGGAACTAAAATGCTCTAAGATTTTTTTTAACAATTCACAAAATTTACATTTACAGTCTTATTCGTTTACTCACTCATTCATTCATTCATTCATTCATTCATTCATATATAAATACATTGATTTCAGGGCCATTTATGGAAACTGTATTTCATAGCAGATGCTATAAAATGTGAGCAGGCCGGGAGCTCTGGCGCACCTATGATGTGTCAGCATACTCACCTCCTTTCTTTCACCTTCCAAACATGTTTTTTCTGCCTAACTCAAATTCTAAAAAAGGTATTTCCCTCTAATATGTATCCTAAAATACATTCTAAAGAAAGTCATGTTTAAAATGTACAATACTTTTGGGGCGCCTGGGTGGCACAGCGGTTGGGCGTCTGCCTTCGGGTCAGGGCGTGATCCCGGCGTTCTGGGATCGAGCCCCACATCAGGCTCCTCCGCTATGAGCCTGCTTCTTCCTCTCCCACTACCCCTGCTTGTGTTCCCTCTCTTGCTGGCTGTCTCTCTCTGTCAAATAAATAAATAAAATCTTAAAAAAAAAAAAAAAAGTACAATACTTTTAAACATGCCATCAATTCTTTGATGTTGTGGAATTTTACACTCAGTGCGCCTCAATTATGTCCTTATTTTCGGGCTTCCAGATTGAGTTTCCAAAACATTAGTGTAACAGCAAACAATAATCGACTAACTCAAACTGTGGTAGAACTCCTCCCTGAAATTTAGGGAAATTAGCATTATTTCTAAATATATCAATATTTAGGGGCACCTGGGTGGCTCAGTTGGTTAAGCTTCGATTTGGGCTAAGGTCATGGGATTGAACCCCACATGTTCAGTTCCGGGTTTAGTGTGGAGTCTTCTTGACCCTCTCCCTCTACTACTCCCCCTACTGGCTTATTCTGTCTCTCTTTAAAATAAATAAAACCTTTAAAAATAATATTTAATATGTATATACTTAACAGGATGATTTGTATGTCCCTACTTAAAATGGGGTTTATAGTGTTGTATTTTGGGGTTTTTGTTTTGTTTTGTTTTGTTTTTGCTAAGAACATTAAATTTTTTTAAGGTTTTATTTTAATTCCAGTTAACACACAGTGTTGTATTAGTTTCAGGTGTACAATATGGTGATTCAACACTCCCATACATCACCCAGTTCTCATCACAGGTGTCCTCCTTAATCCCCATCATCTATTTAACCCATTATAATGACTTTAATATATCCCTTATTAGGCTAATTTCAAAACTAAGTAATTCTGTCATATATATTTCAGCTCAAATACTAAAATACATAAATTCTTTGAACAGAATAGAAAAATTTGACATTATCGCTGTATTTTTTCTGGTTATAATAGAGTAAAATTTAGAAAACACATAAAATTACTGAACAAAACAAAACTGGACAGTGTATCATGACTGTTTCCCCTGATGATGAAACTACTCCAAATACTGCTTATTTTCTTTATTCCTCACATTTATTCTGACATTCTGTACATATTTGTTACTTTATACACGTTTATAACTGTGTATTTGTCTTTTTCACCTAATAGAATTGTGTGGTAAACATTTCCTTTGGCATTAAAAACATTTCATAAACTTTGATACATAATTTTTATGTCAGTGTAGGACAGTTTGTGGAGTCCTTAGCTTGCTTCCAATTTAGCTTTTTTAATAAATAATACTGCTTTAAACACTTTCATGAATTTTGGGGTGTTTCATTAGGGAGGATTCTTAAAAAGGGAGAGTAAATTCAATTCATTTGTCATAGAGTTTCTCCATTCCAGAGTTCTTTATTTGGGATTTATTTCTTAGTCATTTGAAGTGTGTTGTCATGTAATTTTCCCCATGAAAATCTGATATAGTTAGTACTATATCATAGGTTTATATATGGCATACTGTATTTCTCTTCCAGTTATTTATAGTTTGTTTTTTAATGTCTATTTTCTCTGAAAATACATTAGAAGAAGAGTAGGATTTAATGATACAGAAGAGTAATCTGATTTTGTGGCTGCAAATGTAATATGTATTTTAATATCTTTTCAAAAACAGGATGCTATAATAATAACATAAAAATAAGAAATCTAGGTGTACCTCTTTGCATTGATTTTTCTTGGAGTTCAGTGAACCCATCTGCATAATTTGGTCCTTTTTTGGCTCGGAAAAATATTGACAAACGTATCTATGATGATTACTCTTGTTCCATTTATTCTGGATTCATTCTTTAGACTACTTAGAGTTCTTTCCTTTCATGTTTTTTCATCGTTCATCTTCATTTTTCGTTTTTTTAATGTCCCATTCAGCTGCATTCTTGTAAAGTTCTCAGATTCTGTAATGTTTATGAAACTCTTTTCTGACAACGAAATAGAGTTTAATTGGATGACTGCATTACAAATTTCTCTCTTCCTTTCCTCACCTATCTCCCACTACCTTATAGGTGTAGTTTCATTTCTAGATCCTCCCCCATACAAACATTCCATAACAATGTATCAAATTGCCCAATCATTTCCTAATTATTTTTTTTCTGATTTTTTTAATCATTTTGAGACATGTATTTTTCTTCTGAGTCTTCATGAAGATTTTGACCTCTTTCGTTTTCTTTTACACTTTCGTAGTGCCAAAGTTTATTCACAAAGAAACAGAGCCCCTGTCCCCCTTGACCTACTTCTTTAAATGAGGACTACTCATTCCCTTTATCGTTCAAGCCAATAAAATAAAGCACCTGGATGCCTGTGGGTTCTACTGTCTGTGGGAGCGCTGGTTGAATCCTCCCCACAGCCTGAAATGAAAGTCCATGTGTAGCTTTTGGCCAACTTTGCAGTATCTAGCAGACTTCTCAGCTGAGCCAGCCCCAGGCCTCGGTACTTCTCATTTCTTTCTACCCTGTGTAACACTCAGAGTAATTTTCTTGGTATT
Source organism: Ursus arctos (assembly GCF_023065955.2). Taxonomy (NCBI): domain Eukaryota; kingdom Metazoa; phylum Chordata; class Mammalia; order Carnivora; family Ursidae; genus Ursus; species Ursus arctos. The sequence goes on along the minus strand of NW_026622985.1, from coordinate 25,469,617 downwards.
TACTTTGTTCGTGGTGCACATGACACTTTTCTATGTCGAACGCTGCAGTGATTTCTCTGTTGGTTAACAGTGCCTTCCACATGCGTGAACCTGGCATACAAGGCCCTCCATAATAGACCTGTTTCTCAAACATCACTTCGATTCTGCGTGTCAGCCCTGTCCCAACTCTACTACTTGTCCAAACAATAACCTCACTCTGAAGCCAAAATCAGAAGACACGTTCTTTAATGGCCCAGACCTCTTTCTTTGCTTCTTAGCAAAGACTTCCTAAATAAACAGAAGAGACCGCAGTTTAAACCTGACCATCAAAAAATAAGCAGTCCTCTTTATTCTTTCTGTTAAAACATTCACACATGAGCTGAGTTCTTAACAGCAATTGAATACACACTTTTAATCTCACTTCCTTCAACATCAGTTGTAATTTCAGGTTCCCATTTTCACACATATTTTTTGTCCCATTTTCCTCAACTTACGTGTTTTATTTTATTTTGACATTTCCAGATCTTGGCAGCCGTGCTCATTCTTAGTCAGTCCATCTGTTGTTGGGCCTCTGATGGTGGGTGTCCAACCTTGTGCCATGTCCTTTTCACACGGGGAACTCGGTGAGCCAGTGGGAAGAACATCACCTGCCTCCCGATGTTTGATTTTTTTCTACCCAGGCTGTGTACTTTCATGAAAACAAATTGGGAGCTGGTGCTTGGATGTTGCCAAGTTTCTGCATTTTTTTCCCTAGGGAAATAGATATGAGGATGTGTGACATTTCAAAAATAAAAAAAAACCTGTGAAGAACAATTGTGTAAAGGAAAGGTTTTTAACCTTGCACTTGGCCATGCAAAAAAGCATATGTTCTTTAGGGTAAAATAAGAGAGATATCATCTGGGACTTTTTCTAAAAACCTGTATTGTTGTGGGAGAAAACAAAAAGGACCAATTCATAATGTGGTAGCAGACTGTCATTTAGTTCATAGCTAAGGAAATGGGAAGATGAAGACAGTGCATCCTTTAGCTGCTTCAAAATGGTGCATTGATGAATAACACATTATGTTTTATTTGGTCTGATTTTCACAATAAAAATTTCCTTTTTTATGTGTGTGGTAATTTCTATTTTTATTTTTTTTATTATATTCAATTAGCCAACATATAGTACATCATTAGTTTTTGATGTAGTGTTCAACGAGTCATTAGCTGCATACAATAAAAATTTTCTAATGATAATTTGTTATTGCCTGTACTATCTGTTATATCAGGAAGCAGTATTTTATTTGTAAAACTCATTGATATTTTTAATACTAAATCTATTTGAAAATGTATTGTCTTACTTCAGAGATACAAGTGTTACGTTTTATGTCTATTTTATAGAAAAGAGACTGTGTGGAACTTTGGAGAGTTCGTGTGTATAGGAAAGTAAAAAGAAAACTCATGTCAAGATCAGTTTCCATGTGGAGGAGGAGAACCGGCCACCTGAAAATGTGGGGGTTTTTTGTTCTTTGTTTTTTGTTTATGTAGAACTTCCATTGAAAGCCCAGAAATTAATCTTTACAGGGTCTAGAACTGGTGGGGATTTAGAGACACTGATTTATGCCCATTTACCTCACAGACATATTTTGTATAAATTACAAAGTCAGTTAATAAATGACATAATATATAATGTTGATTAATAAGTTACTGGGAGAAGCAGTGTAGTGTAGTATTTAAGAAAGATCAAATTCTTAGGATTCAGATTGCCTGGACCTGAATCCTCTCTTAGTGGCTTCCTTGAACTGTGTGATTTGTAGTAATTCTATCACCCCTCTCTGCCGTAGCTTCCTCATCTGCAGAATGAGGGTAATAACTGGGCATAACTTATAGGGTTGTTGTAATGCTTTAGAGTTAATTCAGGTAAAGCGTTTAGAACAGTGTCTGGACATAGTACAATGACTCAAAAAATGTTCCCTATTGTAATTACTCTTCCTGTGAGAAAGGCATCTAGAAAGGGCAGGGTACTTGTATCCTTTTTCTGGCATTTTTCTCTCTTCGGAAGCTATCAAGGAAGCTCTGTGGCAATCCTAAGTTTGTTCTTTTAGGCAGGAAATTAGGACAAAGTTGTTAGTTACATAATTTGGTTGTCTAATGCATTTAGAAGAGGTCGCCTGGTACATCCACCTTCATAAACGGTGCAGTCTTGCCTCGGGAGACCCAAGAGCCCGTCTGTGCACCGAGTCCCCCCACTTGGTGCTTAGATGAGCGCTGCTAGTTTTCTGCCTTTGTTGTTCTCACTTTCCTCTCTCCAGTGTGGAATAGCCATTGCCTCCAGTTCTTCATGATTCACACATTCTATGTGTATATTACTTTCAGGCATTTTTGCTGTGAGAGCTTCACAGAAATACATTCTTTGATCCATCACAAACTAATTTTATAGTTAAACCTCAGCAAATAGACTTTCTTATTTCCATGTGCAGGAGGGGAACTTATTTTTATCCTCCTATGCCCTTTATTTAATGCATATATACAAATGTGTAATTACTCATTCGTATAAATCCTGGTGACTGATAAGTATTTCAGCTGGATTTGGTAGTAGATTAGGAAGATATTTAAATGAAGATCTTTCTTGGGTGTGGCTTGATCTATTTATACCACTCGTTCTGGCGTTTGTTCACTTGTTTTGTTATCTGTCTCATGTGTGTCTCTTGCCTTCATAGGAAGATAGTAAATTTCTCAAGAGAAGGGGCATCTTAACACTAATGCCTTTGTTCGTCATGCCAGATATATAGCAGGACCCAGAATTGATGTTTACAATAATTATTTGGTGGTTCTCCACGAAACCATGTCTTGGTTGTTTTCTCTTGCTTTGCAGGTGCTAGTGGTATGAGATGGTTTACCCAGACCTTCATAAGAATTGCTATGCTCAATGGATACAGGAACAACAACAAAACCCAAAAGCTAGATTTTGTGTGTTTAACAACATAATATGAATATCCGATATTTTTTTAAATAATTATTTTGTAGTAATTATTATCCTGCTATTTCCGAAAACACGAAATGCCTTGCAGGTTTGCTTATGCACACAACTGTTCCACTTTAAATCCATTGTAAGACTCAAAGCATGCAGTCTCAGTAATTTCATTTCCATCTATTGCCTCTTTGTGTAGATAGTTTGAAAAACTTTTTTTTTTTTTTAATTTGGATTGATTAGAACCCAGAAAATATCTGGGTCCCAATATTGTGAAATCTTCTGGGGCCGGCATGTGCCTCATTTAGATGGACATCTCTGCCATCAGCCTTCCAGCTTCTGCTCTGGAAGCATCTAAAAAGGTCATTTACCTAATAGTAAACAGATGCACCATTTGTAGATAGACCGTTCGAGACTTTGGTGTGTGTCCTAGTAATCTTATCCTGACAATGATGAGTGAGCCATCATATCACTACTTTGCGTGAAGAACCTTGGGCCCATAGAGGTTAAAAATTAAGCTGCTCATGATCACTCACATAGAGAATACTTTTCAGAGCAAATACTCCGAGTTTTCTTGTTGTTTTTAAACTCCAGTAGGTTAAATTTATCTTTGCCAATTTTGTTGTCTGCTGTAATCAAAATTTCAGATATCTGATTTATTTACTTTCACCAAATCTATTGGAAAGCATAAAATAGCTACATTAATTAGTGAAGATTAATTAGTGAAGATTGCTTTTGTCTCTTCTGGTTAGAAATTCCATTTCTTTTATATTCTTTCTGAGATCATGAGCTGTCACCAAGTAAAATAAAGAATTTGAAGTTCTATAAATAAAATTTTTAGAGCTGATCTCTCTATTGAGATGAGGATGTGTTTAACGTAATATCAGCCATTGAATGTTTAGGGCTAATGTTTGGCCTGATTCTGAAATGAGCAAATGTTTCTTATTACCGTAAGGAAAAATCAGGAAAGGCTTTGAATTTTAATGGCTTTCGGGCTAGCTGATCTTTCTGAGTTATCTCCACCTCTGCTTGCCTTTGATTAGGCTGTTTTTCAGTTTTGCAGAAATACAAGTGAAGTTGTTGAAACCTGTTAGTAATGTAAAAAAATTCCTTTCCGTAGAAACAGACATTGTTTCCTGTGCACCGCAATTGGTTTTCTCACCGTAGATAATGATCAGCTGTTATGCACCAGTTTGTAAATTCATCTCAGTATCATTATCCGACTATAAATATATGGTTTGGTACTCTGAGTTCTTTTTTGAACCAGTTGTAACATCTGCTAATTCCTTCATTAATTAACAAGCTAATTAAAATCCTTGATACATGCTCATTTTATGTCTTCGTGATAATCATATTTGTGCCTTTTATTTTGAAAATTATCTTTTAAGGCTCTTTCTCTGCTGCATTTCCTTTCTGCATTTCCTTTCTGCCTCTTGCTCACCTTCATCTGTCTAATGACATAACACTGTTAATCTTAGGAATCTAAGATGAGACGTATGTGTCAAGCCAGTGTTAGATTGAATTTCAGATTTTCTGGCGATTTACAACTACTAAGAGGTTATTAAGCAACAAAAATGGTCTGGGAATGTAATTGATTAATCAAGCAACCAAGACTTAAATGTTACCATTTCCTTAAGTCCATCGTAGACATGTTTTAATAGAAGACACATACACACATATAGTATGTGTATATCAAATATAATAGTATTTTAGATGGTGTAAGAGTTTGTTTTTGTTTTGTTTTTTTTGTAATGATTTGTTATAAAGGGGCAAAGCACTAAATGAACATTATCATGGAGGAAGAGGAAACAGTCCTAAAATTTGCCTCCGGTTCAGAATCTATCAGAGGCATATTGATTTCTTCAGAGATCATGTGATAATACATGGTGGTATACCACGGAGAATTTGCTGTTTAACTGAGAAATACTTTATTTATATACATTTTGCCAGATTTGGAGCTAAACCATTATTTATGTTTGAGTTCTCAGCTTATATCAGACACCTTCAGAAAATGCACTCTGTTATCATCATAGACTATTTCGCAGGTGACTAATGTTATTCTCATTATAAATAGCATATTCATGTTTACTCATATTTCCTATCTGGGAAGTATATACAGGATACTGGAGAAATAGGCTGACCAGCAAGTTAAATAGTAATAAAATGAGGGAGATGTGGGGTGAGGAATGAGCGTTGAACTCATGCCAGTGTAAAACCTATCACACTCTCTCTGATGGGGCAGCGTGGGCAAATTGACTTTCCTTCTTTGCCTTAGCTCAACTCCAGTAGGATCTGCTAAGTTATAAAACTCATTTTGGTGGGGCACCGAAAGAACATATCTATACATAGATTTATATTATTACCAAGAATTTAACCTAGAGGTTTTGGTCTTGTGGCCCACAGTCCAGAACTAGTCAACGGGGGTTATTTTCTTGAGTTGTACTATAGTGGTCCCCACAGTGTTTTTGTTTTGTTTTTAGAGTAGTTATAATTGATGACAAGTATTTGAACCCTAAAGGATTTCATTTGAAAATCTGGACTTCAGTCTTCTCTTTAAAAATAAGCTTATCAGGCAGCTCTAGGGTCCTATTTCCTTAAGGCAACAATCGGTAGGCTCGCAGTAGTAATTTCCCTCCTTATAAGGAACACATACTCTCCAGTTCACAAGAGCCCATACCCCTTCCTATTATGTCCTAAAAATACCTATAAAGTTTATCATTATGCTGCTGTGGTGGCTTTTCCTAATCTGATTTGCTGTACTTGTTTGTGTTTCCTGCCTGACCCCTATAATCCTTTGAGTGAACCATGTTTGTCAAGTGTGAATTTTTGCAGGTGGTGACTATGGTATACTCATCTCTGATTGTCAGTGCCTAGCAGAGTCTGTCAGTCAGGAGATGCTCAGTGTTGTTGAATGAACACACTGATGAATTTTCATTCATCATTTATTTCAGTCTTATCCCTAATCTGGGGCTATAAAAGTTAAGCTAGGGATCTTTACAGTGTAGATCAACCACTCTCGATTTGTTGGTTATTTGGGTTTTCATCAGGCTTAAAGTGCAATGAGAATTAGTCATGGTTGGGCTTTAGGAAATCAAGTTGAAGAGAGATGGGTCAGTAGTTTGAAGCTAAATTTGGAAGATATTTCTTAAATTCTCTTGAGCTTTGTTTTTTCAGCTTTAATATAGGAAGACATACCTTTACATTGTTTTGTGAATTTGTCTTGACTTTGTTAGTAAGTTCCTCAAAATAATATCACATAGTAAAATTGATAGATAATTGAAATACTCTCCAATTCTGTGTTTTTGTTTTTAGAATGTATAAATTCCTCACTAGAGAGTTTATCCAAGTAACTAACAAGCATCTAACAAGTGCCAGATTAAAGAAACAAACAACAAAACAAAATTTTAAATTAAAAAAAAAAGATGATTTAAAACAGCATAATATCTAAGGATTTTTGGGAAAATATGTAAAATATAGCTAGTACACAGTTGGGTATAAAACATGTCTAGTTGATTTTTATAAGTAAAAAATATTTTTTAAATTGGATAAATTTTACACAGTAATTTTGGAAAGACAAGATAAATCAAATAAAATGATAAACATAAAAGTGACAAAGCAAATGAAGCTACTAGGAAGTTACTAATGAGTAAAAATTAAAAATAGAAACATAACAGTGTCAAAAAATAGAAACTGAGATATAGCTGGAATCATTTAAAGATTTAAATTTTGTTATAGGTTTAAAACTGAAATATGATTTATGCTTATTTAAAGTATTTAAATATATGTATATAGCAATCTCTACTTTTTTTTTTCATTTCTTTCTTTATTAGTCTAACATTTCTTGAGTAGCCAGAATGTGCTAGGTACTATCCAGAAGTGCTGGAAAATATTAACAAAGGTCAAAAGGGATCACAGTTCACTATGTGGAACTAAGGGTAGGATCAAAGATAGTTTCACAGAAGATCATGTGTGTTCTCAGACTCCCAGATACATAGGCTGTGGGAATTAAGCCAGAGGGAAGAGCATCTAGGATTGAAGTTGGAAAAAGAGAATCTGATATGTTTGGGGGTATGACAAGTGTTCATGTGTTCAGGTCATGATCCCAGGGTCCTAGGATTGGTCAGGCTCCCTGCTCAGTGGGGAGCCTGCTTCTCTCTCTCTCTCTCCCCCTGCTTGTGTTCCCTCTCTAGCTGTCTCTCTCTCTCTGTCAAATAAATAAATTAATCTTAAAAAAAAAAAGACTTTGCAATTCTAGTATTTAGAAATGCTTTTATTTTATTTTTAATTGAATATATTTTTTCTTTTTTTCTTTTTATTTAAATTCCATTAGCCAACATACAGTACATCATTAGTTTTTGATATAATGTTCAGTGATTTGTAAGTTGCATATAACACCCAGTGCTCATCACATCAGGTGCCCTCCTTAATGCCCATCACCCAGTTACCCTATCCCCTACCCACTTCCCTTTCCATAACCCTCGGCTTGTTTCCCAGAGTCAAGAGTCTCTCATGGTTTGTCTCCCTCTCATGCCTTCCCATTCAGTTTTCCCTCCATTCCCCTGTGATCCTCTGTGCTATTTCTTATATTCCACATATGAGTGAAACCACATGATAATTGTCCTTCTCTGATTGACTTATAGAAATGCTTTTAAATATCATGTTTAGGTAATCCATATAGAACCCAATAGTATTTTTCTTTTCCTAGAATAAAGAAACTCTTACATAAATTTTTCTAATACAATCAAATCTTTACCTAAGAAATAAGTATTTATTTTGAATTATATTATTTCAGTGTCATGTAGTTGCTTCTACTGAGAAGCCATTCAATTTGATAAAAACTTTCTATTCTTGGTGCATTATTGACTATTGTCTTAATCTCTCAGCATAGTATAGAAATTGGAAAAGGATTTTATTATGTGCTTTCAGGTCATAGAATGAAAAATGCTCTTTGAAAAGCCAGCTATTATCTCTTTTCCATTACTCTTAAACCATTTATTTAAAGTTTATAGAATTCATAATTAAGTAGAAATTGGAAATCTTTGGCACAGATGGGCTAAATAGCCTGCTCACAAATTTCAGAGAAAACACATTGACTTCAGGCTGTCACTATTCTCAGATGTTAATTTCACAGTACTGAAATGATTTGTTCTATCTTTATATTAAACATTGTGCCAATGAGTTCATTTGGTGCTAGTAGAATTAGTTATCCCTGAAAATGTTCATATATAATATTCTAGGTCTCTGGTTGATCAGTTACTTACTAGTGGGGGAAGGAACCAGTGAACTTCTTATATTTAGAACTGTTTAAGTATCTTTTGTAGTACCCACTAAAAAGGCTTTTTAAAAATAAGTTAAAATGAATTAGGATAAAGGTGATTTTTCTGCATGGGTTATTTCTGGATGTAGAAATGGGTACAAAGATGAACATTTTATTTTTAGTCTTTACACAAATATCTCAAGAAACTTTAGCCTGCCCTCCCCCTACAAATTAGATTTTGAAATATAAAAAACTTAAAAGATTTAAAGTACTAGCTAATCCATTTCCTTAGTAAATGCACGAACCTGTTTTAGATAACAGATCAGCAGCTGTCTAGGTTCTGATTGAATACTTCCAGTGACAAGTCACTTTTTAAGGCAACATTCTGTATTTACACTAATCATCATATTATACTAATCATCATGTATATATATTTGGGGGCCATATTTTTTACTTCCTTTTAAATAATTAAATCTCATTGATTTCTCTTCCTCTATTCTCTTTCTTGATAGGGAAAAAAGAAAGCAATGAGTAATAAAGTTCAGCAATTCTATAATGTAAGAAAAACCACTAAAACTAGGTAGATGTTAGCATTTTACTATATGTTCTTTAGATATAAGTCACACACACATTTAAAAATGTCACATATATGGGGTTCCTGGGTGGCTCAGTTGGTTGAGTGTTGGAGTCTTGATTTGGCTTAGCTCATGATCTCAGGGACATGAGATTGAGCCCTATATCAGGGCTCTGTGCTCAGTGGGGAGTCTGCTTGGGATTCTCTCTCTCCCGCTGCCCCTCTCCCCTTGCACGTGTATGCACATGAGTGCTCTCTCTCTCTCTAAAATAAAATAAGTCTTTTAAAAAAATGTTATGTATATCTTGGTGTTACCTCTGAAACATCTTTTGTGTGTATGTGTGTTTGTGCATGATATGTGTACTAATTCTTTTAATATACAGACCCATATAATGTGTTTTCTTAATTTTGAATTTTATTGTATTATGGTCAGATAACATCATTGCATGATGTTAGTTTATTGCTATTTATTGATATTTGCTTTATATCTTGACAGGTTATAAATGACCCATTCTGCTTTTAAAGAATATTAATTTTGTGATTATTGAGTACAGTTTCATATATATGACCATCAGATCACACTCGTTCAGTTTTACTAATTCTTTGGTCAGACTGAGCAATCAATAACTGAGAGATTAATTATAATTCCTTCCCTATGATTGTGGATTTTCTCATATCACGTTTTGAAGTTTTGCTGCATATGTTTTGACTCTCTCTTACTAGCTGCATGTAAATTTAAATTGTTATTTCTTCAAAGCAAGCTTTCTCTTACGTTAGTATGTATCATGTCCCACTTTATCCACAGTGAGTTTGTTTTTAAAGTCTGTACTACTGTAGCTTCACTGGCATTTGTTTGATATTTGCTTGGTATATGATTTTTTTATCCTTTTACCTTTATGCCATTTTATTTTGAGTGTATATTAGTTATATCTATCTATCTCTGTGTGTGCTGTGTCAACAACAATAACAAGAGCAACTAATTTTTTAAAAATGTTTATTTATTTGACAGAGAGAGCACAAGCAGAGGGAGTGGGAAGGGGAGAAGCAGGCTCCCCGATGAGCAGGGAGCCTGACATGGGACTTTATCCCAGGACCCTGGGATCATGACCTGAGCCGAAGGCAGATGCTTAACTGACCGAGCCACCCAGGTGCCCCTAGAGCAACTAATGTTTTTTGAACATTTCAGTGAGTTAGACACTCTGCTGTATGCTTTACATGGACTTAATCACATAATCCTAATCATAACTCTCTAAAGTAGATCCATGTCCTCGTTTTACAGATGTATCGACTAAAGCTTAGAGACGTACTACAAAGTTAAGTAATTTCCCATTGTTTTGTATATCATAAATGGTAGAAAAGAGATTCAAGCCCAGGCAGTCTGAATCCACAGGCCCATATCAGTAAATTCTACTCTAAATGACCTCTCCCAATAAGTATTTTAAGATACATAGATTTTCTTACCTCTTTTTCCCCCCACTGGCTGATAATAAAAGGTGATCTCACCATTGTATATTTTTAAATTGCTGCATAGTAATTACTGTGCATAGATGTGATTACCCAAGACATTCCCCTATTCTGAGAAATTTGATGCTGTTTTTATTTTTACAGCAAAAAAAAAAAAGGTAATACCATCCATTTTTCAAAATTTTTCCTTTTTTTTTTTATGGAAAATGCTTTATTGTATCATGCCAGTATACTAGAAGGAATATTTCAAAGTAATACAGAAGTAATCTACAGACTTGACTAAGTGAAGATCCACTGATCCACAATTTTTTTCCTTAATTTTTCATAGTAATTGCCAGAAATCCAATAAACTCATTTTTCTAAGAAAGATCATTCTAATAACTTTGAGCGTTCAGTCCATGGGATGTTCCAGTCAGACTTTATTCCTCGTGTAAACTCCCTCTGAAACTTGTCACTGCACTAAGAACTTGTTTCGTTTCCACGTTCTGATCCCCCAACTTAACCTGGAATACGCTGGCTCCACTTAAGAGTTTTCCTGGGGGTGTTGACAGAGGTTAGATACCAAAGCACATCAGGATGTTAACCAACTTCCTTCCTTTCTCATCACAGTAAACAAAGATGTCCCTTGATGTGCGTACAGTTTCATCTGTGTCAGCAGCACGGGCATTTTTATGGTTGTCAGCTAGTGAAGAACACTTTCCCTTCAATACGTGGGCATGTCTTTAGCCACAAGTTCTTCCAATAGATCACGTTTACACTGTCACAATAACTTGGACACATGAGCAAAATAGCCTACAGATATGATACGAGTTTACACCAGCTTTCAGCAGTATATTCAGTTGTTTCCCTAACTCGTTGCCAACACCGTGCATTGCCCTACTGTCTAATTTTCAGAGTGCTTTTTCACTGATACTCATTTTTACAATGTTTACTTTCTCCCTTTAAGAACTTCTTGTTCATATGCCTTGACTGTTTTTTACTTCCCCCATCCTTGAGTTCCTAAGGAAGAGACACATATCTCATACGAATGAACATAATTATTTCAACAAATATTTATTGAGGCCCTGCTCTTTGACAGACAGTGGTCAAGGATCTTGGGATACACCTGCAAACAAAATAGACAAAAAAAATTCCCGTCTTTGTGAAGTTTACAGTCTAGGGCAGTAGACAGACAATCAAGAAATCAATAAATATGGAAAATACACCATGTTAGAATATGGCAAATGGCAAGGAAAAGATAAAAAACCTACCAGCATAAGGGGGAGGGGGTTTGTGAGGACCAAGGAACGGCGGAGAGGACAGTTTTCAATAGGTGATCATTAATGAGTAGCTGAGGGATGAGGAAAGACTTGAAAAGACTTTTTATGGTAAAAACAAGTAGGGAAGACAAGGAGGCTGCTTATGGTTTCATAAATTTTATGGGACTCTTTGTAAGTCTGGTAGAAACATCCATCTATAAAGTGTGATTCATCCAATTTCTTCTTCTCCACATTATGAAACTCATCTACATAGTACCGTTCTTAGGAGTACCTAATTGAAATGAAAAGGTTGAGGATACTCAACAAGCTGACTAAAAAATAAAGCTTTCTCTCTTTAAATTACATTTTATGTTTCCAGGGTCCAATGAGAAAATTATTATTTTGCTGTACAGCATTTACTCATTAATACCTCTTAAACTTTGCAGTCCACTGTAAATCTGATCCCATTTATAAATGAATAGACAACATTATTTATAAAGCTGTAGCTCTTTTCCATCCCAAACTCCTGGTTGATGTTGGCGTCAGTCCTCATCATCTGCATTTTCTAGAGTTAATATCAAATATTATGTTTGTTTATTCATTTGTTTTTTAGATTCCACATAGAAATGAAATCATATGGTATTTGTCTATCTCTGTCTGACTTATTTCACCAAGACAAAAGAGCTTTAGAGATAGATATGTTCACAGTGTTTTCAAAGACACTTGTGCTGAAAACTTTTAGGTTAACATAGGGGATTTGGGCATAGGTTCCCCATGGGAGAATGTTGTAGCAACATGCCCCCATGAGTCACATCACTCCGAGTTGTAGCCTCTTTGTAGTCACTTGGCCTAGGTGACTTACCTTGGTGCGTTGCCCGTCAGCAAACCTGATGATGCCGCGCCTGAGGCTTGTGTTCATAGGAATGCCACTGTGAAGCAGCCAGTGGGGGCCGGAATGAAACTTAATGAGGAGAGAAGCGCCCAGCCATAAGCTGGCACCACGCGACAGGCATGTGCAGGAGGCCTAGCTCTGCCCGTCCCAGTCGACTCCCCAGACTAAGCAGAAGCCATATAAGGGGCCCCCTCAGCGCACAGGATCATGAGAAATACACATGGCTGTTTTTGGAGCCGCTCCATTTGGGGAGGCTTGAAACTCAGTAATAGATGTCTGATTCAGCCCCCAACATTGTTTTTCAATTTGAGAGTGAAGGAGGATCCCCAGTTGCAGGCTTGATTTTTTTTTTTTTTTTAAATCAGACACACCTGCTAATGCATTCAGTTATGTAACACAGAGTGTGAATTAGTCACGAAGGTTTTCTATATATGCTAGAGATTATTTTTTCACACTAACATACATAGATATTCCTTCAGATAATTGGCATTGCTTCTTTTCCATGGCAGGAATATTTTCTCTCTTTGTGCAGTCACACATCTCAGAATCATCTTACCTAAAACTCTATTGATATACCATAGGGCCATGGTTGTCAGACTTTAAAAATTCACACAATATTAAAATTAAAGGAAAAATAATGTGTCCGAAGTTAAGTTTATCAGATTTTTATTTTGTCACCTAAAGTCAAAAAAAAAAAAAAAAAAGATGGGGGGGGGAAGCACACTAAATACTATTATCACCATTTTAAGAAGGTATGGATATTGTTAACATCAAAAATGTAGGAAAAATTCAGGAAGGACATTATCTCAAAGTAGTATTCTTTAATTGAAAATGTTTCTTTATGAGACACTAACTTTTACATTTTGTTTTCATTATGCTAGAGACTGGGGAAAAAATGGGCTTGATACCATTCATGAATCAGTGGATCACTCTTTGAGACTCTGTTTTGTTTGTTTGTTGATCCTTTTGTTTCCTTTTGTTTTTTCCTTGTTTTTCTCTAACTTATTAAAAGTACCATTTGATTGGTTCTTTTCCTTCTATAACTATAACAGAAAATCAGGGAAAGTGTGTGTTTGCCCAACTGTTCCAGAAGATTTTTTTTTTTTTGGTTGTTGTTGTTGTTTTGTTTTGTTTTTTTGTAACAGAAGCAAAACCTCCTTGTTATTCCATTAATAAATAATAATAACATAAGAATTATCGTTAAGAAAAACTGCTGAAAAAATTATTGTTCTAGGTCTATGTAAGGCCCTATTATAATTCCCACACATAATCCTGCAGTAATTCTGTGAGTTAGATGTTATGTACCATTTTACAGATGAAGAAACTGAGAGTAAGGGAAGTTAAACCAGTTGCTCAAGCTCACAGAGAACTTAGTAGAGACTAGAATTTGAAATCAAGATCTATCTGAATCCAGTGCCTGTGCTGTTAACAACTTTGCTCCCCTGTCTTATCCACTGAGGATATGTATACACATCACCTCTCCTCAAGAACATCAACCTGCTTGGTCCTGCATCATGATATTGGTGGATGCCTTGAGACAGATACTTGAGGAAAATTAGTAAAAGGATATTTTATAGCATAGGATGGTACAAGGTCCATGGGCTTTGAAATCATACTAACCATAGGTGATGATTAATTTTATATCTTGGCTTGGCTAGTCCATAATACCAAAATATTTGGTCAAGCACTGGTCGAGATACTACTATGAATGTAATTTTTAGATGAGATTAACATTAAAATCAGTAGGTTCTGAGTAAAGCAGCTTACTTTAAATAATATGTCAGCCACATCCAGTCAGTTGAAAGCCTTAAGAAAAAGAGACTGAAGCTTCCCAAAGAAGAGAGAATTCTGCTTTTAGACCACTGTGAGACTCAAACGACAACATCAGCTCTTCCCTGGGTTACCAGTCTGCAGATTTCAAACTTCCCGGCCCTCCTAGTAGTGTAAGCCAGTTCTTTAAAATAAACCTCGCTCTCCCTCTCTCTCCTCACTCTTTCTCTCCCACGTACATACACACATACGTACGTACATGCATACATACGTGTGACATGCACACATCCTGTTGATTCTCATTGTTTCTTTGGAGAACTCTAATAGAGATTTTTGGACTGAAAATAGGATCATTCGAGCAATTCACTTAAATTAATTATCTCATTTGCAAAAAGGAATTACAAATCTGCCTTGACTTACTATGGGATTACCTCCTGATAAACCCATTGTAAATTGAAGGTAGCGTAAGTTAAAAATGCATTTATTACACCTGACTTACCCAAACATCATAGCTTAGACAAGCCTACCTTAAATGTGCTCAAAACACAGGAGCCAGGGTGCCTGGGAGGCTCAGTCAGTTAAGCATCTGCCTTTGGCTCAGGTCATGACCCTGGGGTCCTGGGATCGAGCCCTGCATCGGGCTCCCTGCTCATTGGAGAGCCTGCTTCTCCCTCTGCCCCACACCCTACTCTTTCTCTCTCTCTCTCTCAAATAAATAAAGTCTTTAGAAAAAACAACACAGGAGTCTACAGTTGGGGAAATTGTCTAATACAAAATCCATTTTATAATGAAGTGTGGAATATCCCATGTAATTTATTGAACATCGTACTTGATGTGAAAAACAGAAGGATTGTATGGGTACAGAATGGTTGTGAGCGTCTCAACTGTTGACCTCATGATCACGTGGCTGACTGGGAGTTGCCACTCACTGCCAGTGCGGGGCATCAAAAGCATATTGTACCACCTAATGCTAGCCTGAGAAAAGATAAAAATTCAACATAGAGTGTCTGCTGAATGTGTATTGCTTTCACACCATTGTAGTCAAAAAATCGTAAGTCAAACCTTTGTAAGACAGGGACTGTCTACATTTGTGATTATTGAATAACTCCGTGCATCTGCAGTATTTATGCTAAACGTAATCATAGTAAGTATGCAGTGCATGTCAGCTAATTTTTATTGTTATTTTCCCCCTGCTGCTTTAACAAGCCAATCCATTCTCTCCATCTTGACTTCTAGAAAGATGAGGCAAATGTTTTACACCTAACCCCTGTGACTCTATTCAACATCTGTTTATTGTTGTCCATTCCTTCCCCTTCTCCATTTACTTTTTCATTTCTGTGCTTTATCCTATGTTAATTGTTCAGTTTTTATCACATTGTAATTTACCTATGGTTCTTCCCTTTTGTATATAACAGATGTACAAATACATAAATCCAAACTTCTGCTTGTATTTACAATCTAAGTGACAGGCTAGGATGAGTTTAAACTGGTTCTGCTAACCACACTTTCCTGCCAAGTCTCTTGACCAGTTTCACCAGAAATGGAGAGAAATCTCATGCAGGTGACTGATAGGAGGGCAGGACATCTGGCTGATTTATAAGTGTGATCTTCATAAACTTGTCTGTGGTTTATATGTTTGTACCATGAAAATTTTTGTTTCCACAGCTCTACTTTTAGTAATTTATAGACTGTTTTGGGGGGGGGTGGAAGGAAGAATTTCTTTTCGTACTTAATAATTATGGTTAGTGATTGTACTATGGCTTACAGTGAAGCTTGTTAAACAAATTATTCAAGATTTTAAGAATGTCAGTTATAAAAATAAAGGCAAAAGGATGTGTTTTTTTCAGGTTTTTTTCTAAACTTGACAGAGTATGATAGTTGTAATAATCCTTGCATTAGTGAGAAAATGATCTGATATAAGCAGGTAAGCCACCCACGAATGGGTTTATGTTCATTCTGTAGTGGATCTGGCAGAATTTGACCTTGTACTCTTTGGAGATAGCTTTTAATCGCTTTTCCTGAGAGATGGTTGCTGTCCTATTTACCTGCACTGTGGCCAGATCAGCTGGTTTACTCTAAGTTCCAGATTCAGTCTTGAGTGTTGCTACTGAGACACCTCTTTTCATTGAAGGCTCAGGTGTAATTATCCATTGAAGAGCAGTGATGACCCAAACGTGTGTCTATGATTCCAACTTATATTCTCGAGTTTGGTCTTTCTTATCTAAATCTTTTTACTTAAAATTAATTCTAGTTTCTTTCTTGGGCATAAATGAAGAAAGTTTTGGACTGTCTTAACACTTCTTTGGAAAGCTTAAAACTTAACAGAATTCTCACAGAGCGTTTAGCATCTGTAGGTCCACTTGCCACCCATACCTGTTGGCTTCACATTTCCTCAGCTCACTTAGCAGAATGTACTGAGCTGCATGCTTAGGTAGAGAAACTGTGCATAGGCGCGTGTGTGGGTGCGTGTGCGCTTGTCCTTGAATCCAAGTGAGAGTCTAGAGAAGATTCTACACAAAGAGGAAATCACTATAGAATGGCATCACTGTAGTGTGCTTTGGGAACACCAGCTGACAGAAGAGTGCTTTGAAGGAGAGGCAAAACTCGGCTAAGTGAAAAAAGGAAAGGAAGGGCCTCTGGACTCAGAAACCATGTGGAAAATATTCAGCCACGGATAAGAAAGTGTATTCAGTGAATCTTCTATTTCTGAATGCATTTAGTGGGGCTTACAAATGGGCTATTTTATTCACAAGGAAGAAGAGTCCCTCCAGGAGTTTGCTGTACTCAGATTTGCATTTTATGAAGATTGCTTGGATAGGAAGGAGTATGTAGCCAACAAGATTTTTGCTTCAACCTCAGGGATTTGGATAGAAGAGGCTAGTGCTGACACAGTGGCCAAGATTGATGGATTCAGTACTTCAGTATCTACTAAGTGGCTTTGGGTTCTGATCAAGCTCTAATTTGTAGACTTTCAGGCTCCAGAGAAAAATGTGTTTAATTTTTTAAACAGCATTCTTCATTTCCAAAAATAATATTAGTGTTAATTGTAGAAAATGTGCTAGAGCACAGAAAATAAAATTGAAATACTCCAAACCCTACCATTCATAATTAGCTACCATTAATATTTTGGTAAATACTTTTTTGGTGGAAATACATGGTTTAGTATATATATCTATATATGTATGATTTATTTTATTATTTTTTAAAGATTTTATTTATTTATTTGACAGACAGCCAGCGAGAGAGGGAACACAAGCAGGGGGAGTGGAGGAAGCAGGCTCCCAGCGGAGGAGCCTGATATGGGGCTCAATCCCGCAACGCTGGGCTCACGCCCTGAGCCAAAGGCAGATGCTTAATAGCTGAGCCACCCAGGCGCCCCTATATATGTGTGATTTAGTATAAAAATGATTTTCAACAAAATCAGGTCATAATAATACTAGTTTCATTATTGTTGTTACTCTTTTCCTAACATAGTAGGCATAATTTTCATGATATTTTTCATCTTCTAAAGTAATATTTAGTATTTATTAGAAAAGTGAAATTCTCATCATAAAAATAGGATTTACTCTTAAGCAAAAATAGGATGATTAGAATGATTCATAGTATCTCCCCCTAAAGATAAATATATTTCAGTTTTTTTTTCTATTTTGAATTTTTCCAATTGACATTTGAACATACTAAAGATTTTTATATGTTGAACAAATAACAAATACAGTATTTACTGTGTACCAGGCCTGGTTCTAAGTACTCTTCATATGTCAGTTTTTTTCCCCAAGGCGTAATGAGGTTATTATTGTCACCAATTTTGAGATGAAGGAGTTGAGGCATAGAAAGATTAAGTAACTTATCTAAGACCACAGAACCAGGAAGTAGGACAGTCAGTGTCCAAACCCAGGCCATCTGTTGGCACATTTTATGGCCTTGGAAAGTGTGTTACATTGCTTCTCTCTTAACATTATATTCATTTCATGCAATTGATTTATTACCACCTACTCTTTCACAGCCAAACTTCTCCGAAGAGTTATTTATACTTTATGGTTGCATTTCCTCCTATGCCAGCCACCCCTTGACACACTACAATCCAGAACTTTCTTATATGAGTTTACCTAGACTATTAGTTCTTGCTAATATCTGTAATGAATTTCAGTCTGTATCTGGATACCCAACTTATTTGCACTATCAGTCCATCCAGGGCAAAGGACTGCTCCTTCCTCACTCTCTTTTGTTGGTTTCTGTGGTTCCACACATTCTTCCTCTGTTCCATCCGTGCTTTTGCTCATTCCTTCTGAGTCTCCCATGTTAGACAGTTGTCTTCAACCTAACTTCTAGATATTATGCAGCTTCAGGACGTGGCCACAGCTCCCCATGCCTTCTCGCCCTCCATCCTTTTCCTTGGAGCCCATGAATTTCCATAAGCTTAAAATATCAATACATTCACTCTAACTCCCAAACCTCTGTCTCTGTATCATCTCTTTTCTCAACTTCAGACCCTGTAAATCCAGTTACCGTGGCATCATCACTTGATATCTTAAAGGCTGCCTTTAAAATATAGGTTATCCAAATATCTTCTTCTCCCTCTTTTTTGTCTTAGTAGATGACACAGCAATCCACTCAGAAATTTGAGCCAGTAATAGGAAGTAATCTTTACACTTCCTTCCTCACTGCTCACATTCACTCAAATTCGAAGTTACATGAGCTGTACTTTCTAACTTTTCTTAGATCACTCTTGTACCTCTGCTTCCTCTCGTAAAACCTAACGCTCCATTTCTCATTGGGACTCTTGCAGTCCGATGTCTTATCCATGTCCTTTCTCTAATCCATGTCTTACACAGTGGTATTTTGGAAGCAGATATGGGATCAAGTCATCTGCTGGCTCAGCCCTCTTTGATGGCCTCCTAACTGCTCTTGACACTCTTTTTAAAATCCTTTCTACAGTTTATAAGGCCCTGTGCCCTGGAGCCTCAGTGTCTCTCATATGATCACTTCCATCCACAAATGCTGATTTCCCAGAGTAACCTCCTTACTCTGTTCACTACCTAATTTTTAACTCATATGTCAGTTCCTTAGGGAAGACATTTTACTCTAAGTTGCATATCCCTTTTCAAAACACAGAGAATTCTTGCTAACACTATTTGCAATTTTAATTAATTATTAAACTTGTCAATATCTCTTTAGCATCTGTCTCCCTTGCTACGTTGTAAGTCTCCAGAAGGTAGAAACTGTTTATTCACTGTCTTACTACTTAGTGCCTATTAGTTGATACATAGTTATTGAATGATGACTGATACTTAAAAAAGTTCGCTGTATTTTGAAACTTTGAGTGTGTCTTACGTTTTACATCGAATCTAAGATTATTGTCTAAATTATGTCATACAGTAAGACATTTTCCTCTCATTTAAAAATTTCAGCATTCGATCTTTCTCTGTAATTTGAATGACCTCACTTTAACCTCTGCTTCCCATGTTAGTGAGGTATTGCATCAACGACCTAGCTTTGCTAAGTCTTAATCCATTTTTTCTTTTTAATGTTTTTTTCTCATTACGAGACGTAGTCTATTATATTTAATTAGT
Organism: Ursus arctos; assembly: GCF_023065955.2. NCBI lineage: Eukaryota > Metazoa > Chordata > Mammalia > Carnivora > Ursidae > Ursus > Ursus arctos. The sequence goes on along the minus strand of NW_026622985.1, from coordinate 25,449,924 downwards.
TTTTTAAATCTCATTTTACTGCTAAGTGGGTTATTTTCACCATTTTTTTTCTATGAAAAAAGGAGATGATTAGAGTGGTAAAATAATCACTCTAAACAAAACTACTAATAGGTGTCAAAACTGGAATTCAAATTCATAGCTTTTTGAAAGACTGCATAGTCATTCCTCATTCTCGATCTGCTCCTGCTTATGAAACAAAGCAATTCAGCTACTTACTTGGTAAATGTGTAGTAGACTAAGAGCAGTAAAATATTCTGTAATTAAGAATATCTTTATGGTCGACATGGTAGATCTGTCACTTTTTTTTTTAGATTTTACAGAAATATATTGCATTTACTGTATCTCTTTATGTAAATTGTGTTTTTGAGTAAGAGATGTGAATAAATTTAATGAAATGTCAACAGTTCTCTATTGAGATTCAATCACATGGAACATATTTGATTATCTAAAGTTCCAATGTGGTGGAGGGGGGAAATTACATATTTTAAATAATACGCAGTTAGAATTTCACCTTGTAAGGTAATATCAAATACAGACTTACGTGAATTTAAATGTATGACTGTGTGTTATAGAACCAGTACTAAGCACATTTCTTGATTACCAGATACATCATTAAGCTTAGGTATATTTAATCAGTTAAGTTCCTCCCACACCGCGCCCTCCCTCCACAACACATTTGGTATAGATGCATTGATTACTAGATAATTCCTGTCCCACTTCAGGAAATTTTGGACTTTTCAGATCATTTCGAAAGCAGTTCCTTTGTGAACTACTGTAAAAGAGTGACAATCATATAGATGTCCGTGTCATTTCTGAATTCACAAAATGAAAGGCATCGATTTTTATGGGAAGTGTTATAAGGCACTCAGGTATGATGCCTAGTATGGTGACTTTAAAATACTTTGTAGATATGTTCTTTTATTTCAGAGCACTACAGTAGACTCTTTGAAGACTTTTGGCTGCTTTCTCATCTCAGCTAACTACTCTCTTATTTGGTATTAATTGTGGAGAGCAGCGGGCGCACGGACAGTGGCCATTTATCTTCCTTCCCCTCCAGGGCTGAGGCTTTATGATTGTGGAGAGAAACAAGGAGGAAGAGCTTATGTCTTTCTTTGTAGCTGTCTATGGAGAGAAGGTCACAGATATTAAGACACATAGTTCTCATGGTCTGGGGCCAACCTAGGTGATTATTCAGTTTAGCAGTGTTAAGCATTCAGGCAAATAGAAACAAGAAGATCGTTCTTTTCAGTAGTAATTGCTATTATGTTTATGAAAAAAAAGGGACCGTGCAGTGATTTTATTGAGATGAAGATGCAGACTGTTTCTTAAAATGTTTTCTCATATTGGTGGGAGATGCCAGAGTTCCTGGATTCGACAGGCCCGTGTCTCTTACCAGTCATAGGCTTTCAGGGAAAATGCAGTTTGCAGAACTGTACAGAGTAATGGCAGAAAGCAATTTAACATACCAATAAGTATATACAGGGTAGAGACCTGAAAGGATTGCTCTGTGAAACTAACTTAAGCAAGTGCTGGTAGGGAGAACATTTTTACATTTGCCTTATGAATTGCTCCCCCTGGGAAAGGAGATGAAGTGTTTTTACAGGGCAACCTAATAATAGTGCAATGCAGTTGATTGATATTTTGTTTTGAAAATGAATAGTGTTTTCTCTGAATAAGGCTAAAATGTACTACAAAGAAGGGTTCTAAAATCACTATATGATCCTACGATGTTTAGAATTTGCAGGTATCTCTTATCCTAGTATATATCTTTGAAAAGTCACTTTAAAAATTCCCAATAAAAGTTTTATCTGAAAATATTATAACAACGATGTGGTAGCCATGAGCAGAGACTTTAATTTGCGTGGTCGCTGACAGCCAGTAAGAAGGAATGGTGGCCCCCAAACATCTGAATAAATTGCTAGTCAATAATTTATCAAAATGACATTGACTTGACCATGATACCACCAAGTCAGGTTCTTAAAAGAAAATAATTTGTCATAGATAATAAATTTCTAAAATAACAAATGTACACTTTTTACTTATGTTTATCAGAAATGTGTGTGTAAGAATAGAAAGAGATAATAAGGCTATAATAATGTACATTAAAAAAATTGAGTTAATAAGGTATATATAAACCACTATAGCTAATTCATGATATTCAATTTTAAATTGTTGCTGTTAACTCAGTGTTTTATGACACATTTTCAAATTACATCGTAAGTCTGAAGACATAAAATTTTTACTATAAATTTGTATATATATATAATTAATATATACAGGCATAATATTCCAATGGTATGGTAACACTACATGTAGATAATAGATTGATATACATACATAAAAGTTATAGAGATACACAATTATATGAGTGAAAAGTGCACATCCAATTCACATTTTATCCCCATCGGGTAGTAAGAGTTCTTAGAACATTATTGTTCATAATTACTTTTATGAATAGTATTATTGTTCATAAATGTTTATTTAATAATTAAATGAAACATAAATAATTGACTACTTTTTTCAGACTTTACCCAGATTACCCATTTTTCGGGCCTGTTAGTAAGTACTGGCTGATTCTAAAATTAGTAAGCAAGAAATAAATGATTATCAATTTTGAAAAACTTAGAAATAACTCATGCTTCATTTGATCGTTTACTTTATTGTTATGGATATGAATGAATTTTGTGGTGATTTTATTTGCCTATTATACCATGATGTGCTTTCCTAATAACTTTTTCCCCGTTGATGTGATATAATTAATTGTATCAATGTTTAATGATGTTTCTCAGGGAGCATAATCACATTTAGATATCATCTGCGGAGATATCATATTTAATCAATAATAACACCAATCATGCAAACAGATCATACATTATTATGCAAAATAAAGTCTTTCTTAAAGACATGATAGAGGTCAAAGTCTTTTCTATTTGTAGTAGTTATGAATTATAATCAACAATCTCAGGTATGCAAATAACAAGTTGCAGTCAATTATTTATTTGTAACCAAAATCAAGTTGTATTTTGTGCTCCATCTAGTAAGTTAGCGACAACTTAATCTGAGTCAGTGTGGAATCCACCTGTGATAGCTCCCACTGTGTACAAGATTCAGTAGGTTTTTAAAGAGTCATGGCAGGGATGTGGTAATTATTACCTATATGGTAATCAAGTCATATGTCCATAAGGTAAATATCAAAAAATCCATCTTGTCCTTGGTCTTAGTCCACGCATTTTAGTGAGCCAGCTCTTTTCCTATTTCCATGGTTGTGTTAGTTTTAGGAAGCCATAAAAAAAGTCACAGAAATGTTTCTGCCCCGTAGGTGTAATTCTGGGGCATATAAAACACTGCCAGACACGCGGTGGTCCTGTATACCTATACGATGACTCCATTGACTGAGTCTTATCCTCAATTCCCACAGCTTCTCTGGGGAAGGATTCCTTCATGCCTCCCTATTTAGGTTTGCATAGAAAGTATAACTTCGGGCCCCATTCCCCCATCTCCCTTCACTGTTCTCCATAAACTTTCTTCAATTTCTGTCATTATCTGAGCCTAAGAAATCTTTTTATAATCACAAAGAAAAAATTTTTTGCTCTTCAGTTTTAATGTTCTGCTACCTCAGAGTTCTCCCTATACAATGCTGCCAGTAGTCTCCTTAATGGGTTCAGGTTTGGGAAAAGACAGATCAAGAGACTGCCAAGTAACTAATTCTTTTAACCATGTCGTCATTGTTTCCCATGGCACTCAGTACTGTATAAACCGTCAGATGGAAATAAAAGGAAGGGAAAACTCCGCAAGAAAAAGATATTTCAAAATAATATTGTTCTATCTAAAGAGAATAAATATATGGTAGCTTTATCAATGTTTTACCTTAAACGACTTGTGGTATTAGTGGATTTAAGATCAGATTGAAGACTGAACAAATTTAAATTCCATTTATTCAAAATCATATATAAAACGTAGGTACCACAGTTAAAAAGTACTGGCTTTTTCTTCTTTTATTGAGAATGCTATATTATCCTTCAAATAAATTATATGCTTTAGGGAGCTAGAATCACAGAAGCAAATCCCTGGATTATAATAATGTTAAGTTCTTTAAGATTTTTGAAATAGATTTGATTTTAGCGTATGTTTCACCTTTCAAGAGTTAAGAAAATAGTAGAACCTTTCTTGACTAGAGATAATTGATTAGGAAAGTCAAGTGCTTTTTTAGTTTCTGTACCTCCTCGGATTTAGTTTCTGTACCTTAAAAAGAAGAAGAAGAAGGAAAAAAAAGCAGGTAGTTCACTAGACAGGAGCTAGCAGTAATCCTAGTTTTTATTTTTTCATTTAGAAGGATCTATGTGTAATTTAGAAATTCAGCCCCTTGAGAAGTCAATGCGGTAACAAGAAAACCCTGACTCATCCAACTCAGTGTTACAGATGGATTTGTGATGACCCTACAGACACAATTTAAAAGCTGCCTTAGTGAAAACTGGCAACATTTTAAGTATGTAAAAATTGAAAAATGGCAAAATAATTTTTTATGTATACTTTATTGCTGTTTTCAGTGATATAAGCAAATATATTAATAAATAGCACTGAGTGTGGTCATATTATACGGCTAAATGGAAGCAGTAGGAAAAATTGTAAATATACCAAATGAGTATGGAACTCTCACTGCACAGATGAGGTAGTAAATGAGCATATCAACTATTAAAATAGAAAGAAAATTGGAATAAAAATAGAATATAAAATAGGAAAACAGATTAGAATAAAACATAACAGATCACAGGTTTATGTTAGATTGCTTTTTCATCTTTCATTTTCCATTTTTTCAGTGATTCTTATTTCCTGCTTTTAAAATATCAACCTACATTTATGCTCTTTCTCTAGTCATCTTCTGTCAGAATTGCTAATAATTGAGAACAGTCTTCAAGCTTCTGAGAAGCAAGGAGGAGTAGGATAAGAGACCTGGATAACATAAATGTTACATAAATTTTTGAATAACAAAGAAAAAACTGTATGTTTTATATATGTCTATAGAGATATAATCTCCATACACTTCGTAGCTGTTACCTCTACTTCAGAGATGAGAAAAATTGACTGTTTTTCCAAAAGCCCAATAAATAATATGTAGGAAAACGAAGATTTTACTTTGTCTTATCTACCTCAATGTATTAGCCACTTTGCTATAATTCTCTTTGTAAAACCCGGTTAAAATGTTAGTGTCCTCAGATTTTCATCTGTTGAAGATGATTGATGGTTTAAACTGGGCCACAAATTGCATATATTTAATGTGATCACTTCCTATAAGAGTTGTAAAATAGATTTAAGTAAAATTGAATACTCCTTTCTAGATATACATATATAAATAATGGAAGTCCCCGGTGATCAAAAATGATATTTCAGGAATTTGATAGAAAATGTCTGATACTACTCTCTTTAAAGTATGCATTTGTAGAGATTTATTCAAGTTTTAAATTTGGAAAACAGCCCGTAGCCCTTCACCAACCCATCCCCATAGTACATCCAAGAGAACTGAACTTTCAGTTAAATGCACTTCAGATTTTGTTTCTGAAATATGTAGATATAATTCATTTGGTTGGGTTCACATGACACTCAGTATGTCATTTCAAACCCAAGTTTGCCTAAATGGTATTAAAATACTTAGCTCCCCAACTAATATGGGCTTCACACAATAACTGCCCTCCAGGTGCTTCTCATAGTATATTCCTGAATTAGCTTCAGGTCACAGTTCTCTAAAATAAATGTCCTGGTCAAAAATAATGTCATGGTCAAATGGTCAAAATAAATATCATGGAGGTTTCACTGAAAAATGTCCATTCTTTTCATTCTTCATTATCCTCTTAAATGTACTCTAGGGCTGAAATAAAGCATCAGAAAGCCATCTGCCTGGGGATTGTTACCTTGCCTGCCCTTCCACCATGCCATTATATTTAACTCATCATCTTGTGTTTGCTTTTGTTTATAGAGCAATACCTGGATAAGATCTGTTTTATTATTATTATTATTATTTTTAATTTTAGAAGAGAACAGAGGGAGGAGTGAAAGTGGAGGGTGATGGAGGGGAAAGGATCTCAAGCAGACTCCACACATTGGGCCCAGAGCCCGATGTAGGGCTTGATCTCACAACCCTGAGATCATGACCTGAACTGAGACCGAGAGTCGGTTGCTTAACCAACTGAGCCACTCAGGCACCCGTAAATCTGCCTTTTAATTTTAATAATAAGGAGTGAAAATTGGGCAAATTAAAACAGGCATTACCTTAAATGAATAATTGAAATATGAAAGAGTTAAGAGAATCATTCTCCTGTGTGTCATTGAAGCTTTCCTCACTCAAATATAGTGCAATCTTTAAGGAAAAAAAAAATTGGCTTGTTATTTTAGAGTGAGCATATTTGGACTTAGAAAAATTCCTTATCTTGTTCATTATATGAGAGCATGTTTCTAATTTATTTTGGTGCATATTTAAAAATCTGTTTGAGAAGAAAGCTGTTACAAATCACATATGAATGAGCCCATCTGCCGAGGATGCATATAATAATCTTGGTAAGTTATGATGAAATTTGATGACAGGTTTAAAAACAAAAACAACCTATACTCTTTTTTTTTTTTCTGATTCTAGTGATTCTCTCAAAATTATTGTGAAGTTCTTATATTTTTTCCTTCATCTTTCTTGAGTATAGTCATAACCTCATTTATGACTTTATTAATTATGAGAAAAATATAATCTTAAAATGACTTACTCTGAATTAAAATGTGTTAATGATATAAAAATGTATATGAGAAATACGGACTGAGAAAGCATTTATTTGATACCATTTCTCTCTTAAAGGTATCATAAAACTCTTCTAACTTCAATAGTCTTTATTCAGATATACAAGGATGTAAAAAGTATACATGAGAATAGACAACAGTATTATTATTTCTAATTTTTAAGCACGTGGTTGAAGCAGACTGATTTTTAAGGAACCGTACTGGACATATCACAAGATATTTTTAATGACTAAAAAGTATCAATTTTGTTCTGTTATTCTTAAAATGAAGGACGTTTTAATTTTTTTCCTATTCTGTATATAGTATTTTTAGCTCTTAGCAATATGTGCAGCTTTGGATTCATGTTGGTTTATTGGCACAGGCATTGACAATTTTAACCAAATATTAACTTAAAATATTTTATGGTTTTGTAATAGACACTACAGAAATCAAGCCCTGAAAGACACAGCCCTCCCCTTCAACACACGGCTTTGTTCAGCCGATCAGCATTCATAAGATGATAGCTAAGTATCAGTCAGAACCCGTGTTTGGCTGCAAAGTTTTAAAATACGTAGCTCCCCGACTAAGATGGGCTGCACAGTATGACTGCACTCCAGGTGCTTTTCATTAGTATGATCCTGAATTAGCCTCAGGTCAGATAAAGCTTTTCTAAAAAAGTTGGCTAAAACAAAGGTCATGGAGGTTTGCTTGAAGAACGTCCATTCTGTTCATTCTTCTTGATCCTCTTAAGTATATCTAGGACTGAAACAGAGCTCAGAAAGCCATCTGCCTGAACACTATTATCTTGCCTGTCCTACCACCCTGCCATTATAATTGCTTTTCATGAGTTGAACTTTGGCACTCTCCCACCAGCTTTTAATGAGAACATTTGAGGATTTATGGTTATATACTGGGTCAGCTAATGCTCACTGTGAGGATCCATTTCTAGGTTCAGACTAACATTAGTTTGACTAAATAGATTTAGCCAGTCATCATAGGGGAAAACTCCAGATTTAAGAATGATTAGGTGGAAATAATAAATTATTATAATATTCCTACAACTTTCTCAGTAGAAACTGTTCTCAGCTTCATACTTGATTTTATACCACATTCTAAGAATATTTTCATTTGACACACATTGTCTACTCAAGGATACTTTTCAAATTAAACTATAATAAATTTTATTTAAAATAACACCTGTTGCAATAATGACGATCCCTGGATGGCCTTGAAAGTATCAAGAAGCATGCATAGAGCTTACTGAAAGTTTTCCCAGGGATGAGGGGCCTGAAGTGTTTTGCCCAGATAAGAGAAACAATAGGGCTAAATGTAGCTAAATGAGCAGAAGCCTCGCTTAGGTGAGCTTGTTAGCTGTGAAAACCAAAACCACAACAAAACAAGGATAAGAACAACAACAAAGCCAGCAGGTTTAAGGTAATATTAAGATAAAAGGACGGGGCCTAGTTACAAGGTGAATGATGCGCGTTTGTTTTCAAGGTTGTTGCAGTAATGACAGTGTTTCTGGAGGTATCGCTTGAGAGCTCTGTACCTAGGCCCGTGGCCACAATGCTGATTTTATTTTCATTTCTTTTTTAACACACACCTGTCTCATGTCTTCTGTAGCATACACCTCATCTTTGAAATTGACATTACCATAAGAGAATTAAAGTCTATTTTGTAATAATTCAAGATAATACTGTTAATAAGAGAAGGTGATTAAATGAGTAAAATAAATAGAGTTCCTTGGAATCTTAATATTTGAAAAGGGCACCATAAAATTAAGTAATACTCAGAAAGAGAAAGGAAATTTTCACATTAGAAAGTCAACCTTTAATGTGGCCTGATGTAATGTTAGCATTTTGGTTAATTTCTTCACAAAACTAAACTTTTGTATTTGTTATAGGCATAATTATATATTACGGTTGTAGATGTGGAGAGATTATTAAAAACATTTTTTCATATACCTAAATCCATCCCAACAGAATACCGCATGAAATTGAAATTAGCTTATTCTCACGGTGTCAGTCTTTCTGATTTTATTTTTATATTAACTGCCAAAATATATTCATGTTGTGAAGTAGTCTATTTAGTCTAGGATGATAACATCTTCAGTTGTTTTTACAAGTGCCGTGAGATTATCTTGACTTAGATGCAAACCTAAAAGAACACATCACCCAAATGCGTTTGGTAAACGATTCTTCTGCAACAAGGATTGATTGTATCTTCAGAATATTGCTTCCTCCATTTTACTCTTTGCCCGAGACCTCATTCACACCTGCAGCGTGATGCTCCATTTCATTAATTTTAGTTGTTTTAAATGACTACATAATATATACATATGTAAATATATATATTTAAGAATTTTGGCAAAGTGCACTAACATGTAATTTTTACTTAGATCTGTAGTGTGTATTGTCAGGTCTTAATATGTACTGTTTAGCAAAATGTTAACATATGTAACATTCCTTTTCCCAAATTCCTAATTTCTAGGAACACATATAGAATCAAGTAAAATGTGTAGTAATCATTTTAATAAGCTAACCATTAGCTGGAATATTACTGATATGAAAAATATTTAATTCAACAAAGTGAGAAGGAATAAAGAGATATATATTCTTTTTTAATCCTATGCTTTTGTTGACTGTTACAGAAAGATAGTTTTAAAAAACTAGCTCAAATGCTAATTGCATTAGAGAGCAAGAATAAACCAAAAACTCAAAGAGTAGTTTTAAGATTGCCTTAAACCTTGATTATATAAAATGAGTATATGAAATACATTATGATTAATAATATTTTCTGTAAATAAATAAATAATATTTTCTTTAAAAAAGTCAGATTCTCTGAGCCTGGTGTGAATAAAGAATAATTATGGATAACCCCACTTAAAACCATGTTTTAAAAATAATAGTAAAATAATTTAAAAACACCTTAAATTAATAGACTGATTTACAGTTATCAAGTAATTTTTACCTCACTGTTTTCCACAAAGTATCCGGAAATAAAATAGAGTAGGTATGAAAATGATTACCCCTATTTTGCAGGAAGAAAATCAAAATACTGAAGGATGAGGTTTTCAAAGACTTCTATATAATAAAATTTCATCTTAAATTTTATTATTTCATTAATAATTTTTATTTAATATGTGCTTTGTGTAACTATAAATAGCACTGTAAAGGCACAGAGATTAATTGTGGATCCTTGTAACATGAAGCCAGTAAATATTTTGAAATTCTATTTTAAATGCACAGATTTTATCAGAATATCAATAATATTAAAATATGATCAAGTAATATGAAAATATTAAAATGGGGGCTCCTGGGTGGCTCTTTCAGTTGAGCATCTGCCTTCAGCTCTAGTCATGATCCCAAGGTCCCAGGATCAAGCCCAGCATTGCACTGGGCTCACTGCTCAGCAGGAAGCCTGCTTCTCCCTAACCTCTGCTCCTGCTGTCTCTTCTGCACTCTCTGTCTCTCAAATGAATAAATAAAATCCTTTAAGAGAAATAAAGTAAAATAAAATGTGAGGAAAATGTTACATGTCCTAATTTATGAGAAGCTATATATTGGATAGTATAACTTTTATAAATATGTGTCTCAATACTAAATAGCCAGTCACTTAAATAATTATATAATATACACATACAATATTTATATAACTATATAATTATATACAATTATATACTATATATTTACACAAATAAATATATGTTTATATTTTTAAATTTTTTAAATGTCTGCAGAGAATGAATTTTATTTTTCTGTAATCTTCTATCTTCATGTATCTTTAGTCCCTAAGAGAACAAATAACCAATAATTTTTCAAAAAATTTAATGTCAAACACAGAAATCACCGTTAGAACATTAAAAATACAAAAAGCCTATAGTTAATCTCCCAGAATGGCCAGCGGCACTAGAACTACACAGAATTGGACAGACTGAGGCACAGGGGTGGGCTCTGTGCAGCCCACAGCTGCTTCACTTCCATGCGCTCACCTGCCAGGAACCCCCCCTCCAAATTCCCCCAGACCTCTTTTGGGGATCCATACAAACAGATGGGTAACTATGTCCTGAGTCAGATTCAGGTGCCCCAAATATATACTAAGTGTAATATGTCCCAATTAAACTAAATATCAATTTTATATATTTACTTTCCTTTAAAAAATAATAAAGCTTTAATACCTTACGTTTGAAATATTTCTTTAGCCTGGTCCGCAAAGTAAAGGTAATATTCTGGGATACATATAGTATGGGTATTTATGGATAATTTATGGAAATGTGAGGCAGCAAAGTTCCATTTCTTGAGCAGGTGCTATGTTGCAGTCATTACTCCCTTTCTATACACATTTCCTCTCTGGTCATAATAAATTCACTGTGAAACTTGCCCCTTGGCCGAGCATGCTTTTGGTCTGGCTAACACTACTTCACGGTTCAGCCCTGTTGTCACTTCCTCTGAACAGCCTTACTGGACTCTCACTGTCCCCTGCTATACATGAATCCCATCTTCATTGTGTTTCCAGAGTACCAGTTGTTTTTATTATAAGAATACTGAGACTGTGTTTTCTTTCTTTCTCCTAGACCTTGGGCTCACTGTAACAAGCAACTAGGTATTTAATCTCTCTATTAATAGAGGGCACCCGATACAATATCTAGTGAGAATATGTAGAATGATAAATTGAGTGAAGTGTTTGAGTGTGGTATCTCAGTAGCTTCTCCAGGAATAAAAAAATTTTGTGGTACTTTCAGTGTATTTGTCAATATACAAAGCACATAGAACATTCTCATTGTTAACATCCTAACCAATCTGTCCATTTTAAAAACTAGGAAAGAAGAAAGGAAAACATATTGAGCCTCATTCTACAGTCACAAGTTCGTATAAAGTCTAATCATTTAATACTCTATATGGAAAAAAATTACACCCACAAATAAATTTCTGCTTCAAAATCTGATGTCATTCAAAGCAATATTCTAATATGGCACTTGAAATGAATTCTAAGGTTTCACTTCATTTATGTTTTTAAATGCTTATACTCATCACGTAAAGGGGAAGCAATGTAATAAACATAACTCATTGTTTTTAGGTACAATTATGTATTTAATCACAGGTAAAACAATTGTTTATAGTCGCGTCTGCAGGCCACTTGAGAAACATCACAACAGTTATTGCAGAGATGAGAGGGACAAAGCAAACAATTAAGAAGGAAATATATAAATAGAGTACTTGGTTCAATTGTAAAAAGAGACTTGGCTGCCAATTTTTTATGAAATATTTGTTATTTAACCTCAGTGCAGTATTTGTCAGTGTTGCCTTTCACTTTGAAATTCTCGTTTTTCACTTGAGTTTACTAAAAACTGCTGATTTTCCTCCCGCTTTCTTGAATGATCCTGTTTACTTGGCTTTGCTGGTTTTCTTCTTGTGTAAGTGAGGCTATTTTCCAAGAATCTGGTCCTTGTTATCTTCTTTGGTGTGTCATCTCTAAGAAATCCCACCTTCAACTCTGACTTAAGTATCCTTTATATTCCTTAAAATCTTAATCTGTGAGCTATGGCCTCTGAGATCTGCCACTTACTGGCTTTAGATACCGATCACGACATGACTCTTTAGTTTCTATGCTTCAGTTTCTTCATCTGTGCAGTGAACATGATTGTAGAAATTCTCTCCTCTGATTGTCATGAGTCAGTGAGATAAGTATATTCACTGGCTCCCGGAACCTGTTCCTTCTCCATTTTTAAATCTTTAGGTTCCTTATAAATTAGTACAGTTTTTCTGGGCAGTGTCAGTTCCCTCATTCCATTTCTTCTCTTGCCACCCTAGTCGTCTGTGCAAGCTTGTAACCTCTGCAATGCACCTTCAGTCATTCCTTCAGGGTAAGCTTGTCTTCTCCAAATGCAAGTAGCCTAGGGAGGAAATTATACACTAAATGGAAATCAGCTATCTGTTAAAAATGGGAATTCTGGTTTTATTTTTCGGCCAAGCACACTGTACACATTTGAAGGCTCTCAGAAAGCAATGTTGTTGTTGTTGTTTTAGGGTACATTTCTTTATCAGATTCTTTCCAAGATGACAGATACAGTCATACCACTTTCTGACTCAGTAATCACTTGACTTGGCTGAGCATTTCAGACAGTGAAGATTCAGCTGACTTCCCCGTGGAGCAGTTCTGCCTTTCCTGTGTTCAGAGGGCTTCGGGACACCACAGATTCCTAGAAATACCACTCCCACATTGATCCAGAGTGCAATATGGGCAGGTGTGAAAACTAAGCATTCCATGTGTTTCTGGCAAGACCCTCTCCTTTTCTCTCTCTGTTCCCCTCCCCTCACTCCTGACTCATCGCTGTTGTCATATTCTCACTGTCTAGGAAACACTGTGCAGATTTGAGGAGATGGAGACAGTGATAACAAGGGTTGACTGTGGTGTCTTGGGCTCCTTGAGGGGACGAGGGTATACAGACCGGGCAAAGTTCTGGGATTATGTCCAGTGGACTTTCTGGTTGGTGGTAGTTCTAAGGCTTTTGGGATCTGGTTATTAGGATCCATCCATCAATATCTCTTGTTCTTTAGCAGGAAATCAATTGAACTTATGTCTTTTATTCAAAATCTGGTTTATGTGGGCTAGTATTTACTTTCTGTTATTATGTGTCCATTACTGGTTTATTCATGCATGAATGAATAGGGTAATGATAATGTTTTTTGCTGCCTAGTATTTATTAATATCTTTGCCAATTGGACTTTATATTATCCATTCTCCCAGTCTGAGCCTCTCTTCTCTGCATCCCATCCTTACTGGCTCGAAAACCAGAGACAACAACATACATGAAAGTTAAACCTACTTGAAATATCTATTCTTCCCTGGATTCTGTGAGTAACTAATGTGTCTTTAGGCTTACAAGGGCTACACCTACCTGTTTGTTGGCAGCAATATAATGTTGAGCTGGAGGTTGAACTCTGAACATCTTGAATGTGTAATACACATTGTTGGCGTATTGTTGAGTACCTGATAGTGAAGCAGATGGATAGTATTTTATTTATGGAATTAAATAAACTACTTTAAATTCTTCAATACTCTGTTCCCTGGCGTCGAATTCTGACCTCTGTTTGCATTGTTGTATTTAGAATATTTCTCTAATGGTGCGGTCATTAAATAAAATACATCCACACAGTTGGTTAGTGCATCATCATTAAAAATTACATTCTTAAAAAATCTTTCAGGGCTTCGAAATAGTGAAGGTAATGTTTGATGATAGTTCCAAATTGTTCAAAATTTTTTTATTAACATGTAGTCCTATAAAAAAGAAATGTATATGTCTGTATTTATGTATGTATTTATATATTTTTTAAATACAGATGGAGTTCAGGTTTAATATATGAGACTTAGATCCTCAAGTCTATGATTGACTGCCAGAAAAAGAACAGCTTGAAGAAATGACTAGCTTTAAAACAGATGCCTAGAGTCATGCCATAACTGAGAAACCAAGTCCTTCTTGAATGTTTACTTAAATTTGAATTTTTTTCCTATCCCTACTAGTTTCAGCCTAGACTCTATAATAGATCATTATCTTCCATGTATAAATCATACATGAATCACATACGAATATATATTTAATATATTTTTGTTGCTTTTTATATAATTACATTGGTCCTTCTAACAGCAAATATTACATCTGTAGCACTTAAAATAACATGAAAATCATGGCAAATAAGCAGTAACTATTCCATGAATGAATTGGATAACACTACTTTAAAGTCTTACTGAGATTCCTCAATATTGATTAGTTATTAAATGTGAAGTCAAAAACTTAGAATGTGCAGATTTTTCTGAACCCCATTTTTGGATATCTGAACAATTATATTCTCCTTTTTAAAAAATTAGCCTCGTAGTGATTAATCTTTGATCACTCTGATTGTAGGTCTTTACTAAGTTTTTAATTAAAAGCTGGTCCAGTGAAGGGAGGGTACAGTGCTGGTTTGTAACCTGAGTTTGGCACAGATGTGCTTTGCTGGGTCTCTAACATTTTTAAAAATGAAGTTAAATGAGTTCACGTGAGCACATTTTCTAGTTTCACACGGCGCCTACATCTAGCTATGGTCTTACGCATAATATTTGTCTGTCATTATCATCAGTACTCGCTAGTGGCACTGTAGCTTGGTTTTGAGGAAGCGCTTTGATTTGGAAGGTTATCTCTATTATCCACCTACAACTATGACTCTAAAATCTGAATCAAAAACAGAAAGTAAATTTAGGTACCATTTTTCAGAATATTCAATAGCAAGCAATGTAGTGTTTAGGGACTTAAACATATAGGGTAAAAATATGCCCAAATGTTATTATTATAGACCCATAAGATAGGATGGAGGTTAACTTGGAAGTTATAAAGAGGTGAGTTTGAAAGAAGCTTCAAATATGATAGTATTCCATTTGTTAATTGAATCAGTGGTTCTGAGGTGTTCGTTATAAAGTTTTTCTTTATGCCCCATACATATCTCATAGATCATTTTCATATCTAGGCAGTATTTACTGAAAAAGAATAAAAGGGGAAAAAAAGCACAAAACTATATATAGTTCAAAAATATACAAGAGTAAAGAGTATATAAAAATTGCATATATATTAAAACCATAAAAAACAAATGTGTAACAACACAAAAATTAAGATAGTGGTTGTTCTTGGAGAGTATAGAATGGTATATGATAGCAAAGTCTCTAATAATATTGTCAGCATTCCATTTAAGTGGACAATAGATGCATGGATGTTCAACCCTTTTAAAATTTTTCATTGTGTGTCACAAATTATTTTTGATGCCTCTTTTTAACTTTTTACCATAATTTTTAAAACTCCCCCCAAAAATTAAAAACCCAAACCTTCCGGATAACCCATTTATGCATGTCACACAGACAGAACAAAGATAGTCCCTATTTCTCTTGAATTCCAGTGAAGTGTACTTTCCTTGCCATGCTACTTAAGATCTGAAATAGACTATAAGAATTACTGTGCACACATACCAATTACTGTATAAAAGTGTAAAACATCCTCACCCTTTGAATAACAGTTGGCTCACCCTGACTCTATCACTTAGACTTTAATTAGAGAAACAGACCCATTAGGAAGTACAAAATCTATATAATAAGGGATTTGTTTTAAGGATTTGACCTTATGCAGTTGTGGGAGCTGGCTAAGTGATGGCTGAAAGCCTACTGGAGATTGAAGGATGGAGGGCAGGCAGAGGACACAAAGATGAATTTAAAAGAGGGGAGAGCAGGGACCAGCTAGAACCCATGAGGACAGACCAGAACCCCTGTCTGTTCTTGTCTCCACCCTAAGAGCTAAGGAAGAAGCCAAAGAAGAATCCAGAGAAAAACAGGGCAGCTGCATGCCTGCTTCCTGTCCCAAGCCAAGCGCTAAGTGACGTGTGTGAGCTGCAACAGTGCGTGTGACCCTGTTCCAGCTGTCTGAGCACACAGAATGCACTGTCGCTGCTGCTTGGCTTCTGCCCTCCATGTCTCACCCAAAATGTCTCTGGCACCACATTATAATGGGAAACATTTAGGAAGGGGATTTTTGGAAATATAGTTCACCCTAGACAATTTTATACCTTGCAAAACCAACATACTGATCTTCCCTGCCAAAAGGGTTTCCAGGACTGCACCATGTCCTGTAGAAGGGCTCACCACCTGCCCCATCACTCCGCCTACCTTGGTGCATTCCCATCATCCAGTCAGTCTGGTGCCAGCCCCCCTTCCTGTACACTTCAGCCTCCCGCGTCTGTGAGATTAGTCTGTCTTCGAACGTTATATCCACAATGATGATTAAATTTAAAAGCTGGGACTGTTTTTTGTTTATCCTGTAAAATGTTCGACAGATTTTGTTCAATGTGCTTTAAATAATCTATCATCCATGCATATAGTTTTGTAACCTTAACAAAATTCCTCTGTGATGAAGTGTGTTAACATCTTCAAAATTTGTTATAAAATTCAATTACTCATTGCCTGTAGTGCTGACTAGTGACTATGTTAGACTTAAAAGATATTTTTTGCTTTGATGTAATAATTAATATATGCAAAATAAATACTCACCTCTTGTAATAGGGAAACAATAAAATACAAGTCTGTAAAAGCAGAGGGATGAGAACCGATTATTAAAAAAAAGAACTTGCCATCCATATGACACAAATGACATATTTTTTAAACTGTTGGTTATTTTTTATACTAGACTTATATAAATAACTATGCACCTAGAATGTAGTACACTAGAACAATTAATCACAAATAGAAATGCCATGAATCCAAAGATAAGCCTTCTCTTTAAGCCTTCTGTTTTTTGCTATAGCTGAGTTAGCTAAAGTCAACACAATAATTATGTATGATTATCCGTAAGTTTGCATCATTGGTTACCAGTGAGAAAACAGCTGTGTGTTTGGAGTTGTCCTTTATACACACTAGTGGGAGATCACTTACCCTGATGCCTGTGATTGAACCCAAATCAGATTGATTTGCTAATCAAAGAATAGTCTTAGTGAGCTCACTCTTCTTGCTGCCCTCTCTACAGATATAAAGAAAGAAGGAGAGAGGAGGGGAGGGAGGGCTGGGAAGGAAGGAAAGAAAGAAGGAAGTCGTTATAGGGAAATGAGCCCTATGTAGTTCTTATCCATGCAAATAAATATACATATTTACATAAATATAAATATATATGTGTCTTTCTAAAAGGAAGCTAAGCCCCTGATTTTCTTCAAGTTTTGTCAAAATTGTGTTAATGTAATAACTGAGAGGTATTTTAATTAATGCATGCGTGTATTTATATATTCTTTAATTGTATTTGAAACATCAAATACTCAGATCACCTTCCTAGTTTAGAAAAATACATATGAGTTATGATGAGAAAGTGACTAGAAAAATGATCCTGTTTTAGCCAAAGAAAAATCGACACAAAAAGAATGTCCACTGAGAGTATGCAATTCTAATCTAAATATAGTTTTAATCACTGGTGTAATGTGCATGATTTTAGTTGGCATGTTGCTATTTATGGAAGCATCTG
This sequence comes from Ursus arctos, assembly GCF_023065955.2. Taxonomy (NCBI): domain Eukaryota; kingdom Metazoa; phylum Chordata; class Mammalia; order Carnivora; family Ursidae; genus Ursus; species Ursus arctos. Next base: position 25,432,145 of record NW_026622985.1, on the reverse strand, counting down.
TTAATATAGTTTACATTATATAGAAACTTACACTAAGAGCCTGGAATCAGTGAAATAGACACTTTGTGTGGGTATATGGGGCTGTGTGGTCTTACAGAAATAAGCATCTACATAAAAGAACAGATGAGTAGAGACATGACCACAGATCAATTTCAACACAGGCAGAACGACCCCAGTACGATTCCTAGCGGCATCCAGTATTCTGTTCGGTTTCATTATTGATTCCCACCCTTAACATTCAGCGATTCCATTGGAAATTAGTATTTAAAAAGCCTATTTGTTTTTTTCTTAGTTTTCATATTAATATTTATGTTCTAACATATTCTGATGTAATTCTTATATCTACATAGGAAATAAATGAGGAATAACCCCAATCATTCACATATGTATTTTGGATATGAGTTTTTCTTGTTTCATTGATTGTAATGGGAACAAAAATACTAAGGAAGCTATACATTCTAGGCAAAAGCAGTGTAATAAGAAGAGGAGCTGACACGCATCTCATTCATTTTTAGGAGGGACAGAATAAGAATAGAAATACCACAAATACATCATTGCATATACTTGTAAAGTAGTCTCATAAATGAGCACAGATTTCTAATATCCTGATTATATAGTCCAGGAACTGATTGTGTAATCTGAAAAAAAGAGTGTGCCAACTGTGAATTCAGTCCTTGTCCCTTTTTTACAGATAACAAAAGGAAATAAATTTAGAAATGTAAACAAAAAAAAAATCTGATACTCAGAATGTCCACTTGAATTGTAAGAGTTATGGGTCCAGGGCACCTGGGTCGCTCAGTAAGTTGAGTGTCTGCCTTTGGCCTGGGTCATAATCCCCGGGGGTCCAGGGATTGAACCCCGCATCAGCTCCCAGCTCAGCGGGGAGCCTGCTTCTCCCTCTCCCTCTGCTGCTACTCCCCCTCATGCTCTCTCTCTTACTATCTCTCTTTCTCTCTCAAATAAATAAATAAAATCTTCAAAGCATCATCTTTAAAAAAAGAGTGTACGGACCTTAGATAAATAGAACACCTTCGTCCAAGACTATAGGTGAGACTGATACCAGTGACAAGTTGCAGGTAACATTGCTCCCCAATTTTGGGGCCTGTTTATGAGTAAACAGTGATTTCTAAACAGATCATCAGTGTAATTATTTTTTAGCTGAAAAAAATAATATTCTGAGTGATAAGCAGATAAACAGACAAACAGAAACCTGTATACGATTTTTATTGTTGACTCAAAGACTTAATAGTAGGCTGGAAACTCCAGGGTATTTGAGTTTTGGTTTTTCTGTACAGAATTTTGAGTAGGGGGCACCTAAGCTCTGCTTGCATACTCTTATTGGTGGAAACTCTCTGAGCTTCCAAATTCATCTGGTTGGTCTTTTAATGAAAATTCATGCTAAAATGTGGTGAAGACTTCTCAGATAACAGCTGTGAATGCTCCTGCAGGCTTCGTGGCCCTGCGTTCTCTACCATTTTAAGTCTAACGGCCAACTTTCAACCTACTGCAGGTCTTATTATCGTGCTTCTGAAATGATACTTAAAAAAATACATAGGCAGGCCTGAAGTTCGGAGATTTTCTTTAATGGTATTGTTGCTATAGTTACAGCTGAAATGTTACATGAAGCAAATTGCTTATTGATGGAAAAATGCTGACTAGCACAGCAGCATCCCTCTTCTGGGTTTATATTGCCTTCATTTCCTGCTTTGCTCTTAAGATTAATGGATTTGTGGAACATTGCTTTGAACAAGCCCTAATGATTTGATGTTAAAATAAAAGCATTCTATTAACATGCACCAGCTGACAATTGAATACATTCTAGTACGTTGTGATTGACATGGAGTTAGTTTTTATACACTATTTGTTTATCAGAATTTTCCCTACTTGGAGGTGAATTTGATATCCTGGCTATGAATGTTGAAGCCCTGAATTAAAAGCTGATTGGTCTCATGGAGTCTTCTGAATTTATTTGATACATTTAATAATAATATAGATAAGAATTTTTATGCTTTATACTATGAGGAGATGTTTATAGGATACTGAAAATAAAACATAATTTAAGAACTTAGTGAAACCACTGCAAATGGACTGAAAGTATCCATAATGATGACTTGTATGTTAAAAAAAAAAAAAGCCTCCATAAGCATCTGTATTTTTCTTGTATTTTCTATGTAGTAAACGCAATAATATAACAGCAATGGCTTTAATTTATATAAATATATATTACATAATAATATATAAAATATATTTATTTTTTGATTGTCTTACTGTCTTAAGATTTATTTCTTTGTTTTAGAGAGAGTGAGAGAGAGAAGGAATGAGTGGGGGGAGGGACAAAGGGAGAGAATCTTCAAGCAGACTCCCCGCTGAGTACAGAGTGGCCCGAGGGGCTTGATCTCATGAACCATGGGATCGTGACCTGAGCTGAAACCAGGAGTTGGACACTCAACCGATTGAGCCACCCAGGCGCTCCTGTCCCACTGCCTTTATTTTCAAAGATAAAGCTGTAACTCTTTGGATGTTTAACCTTAAGGCGAACTATAAATAGTCATGTGTTTTCCAATTTACAGAAAGTTAATAGTACATGTGGTAAAATCCTTTTAGGTGGTAAAAATCCTATATGGGCAGTGATAATTTATGTATTGAATTTTTGTATAATTTAGGCATCTTGCTTATTTTATCTCCAGATTGTTACTGGACTAGAAACACTATGAGTGTTTAATGGTGTGGCTGTTGAGGAGCTAAGAGTGCAGATGTTTTTTGGGACCTAGAAATGTAATGCTTCTTAACTAAATCCCTGAATACAGGGATACAAAAATCCTTGGGATTATTTTTGGTAAAGAATGCAAAAAAAGGGGCGCCTGGGTGGCACAGCGGTTAAGCGTCTGCCTTCGGCTCAGGGCATGATCCCGGCGATCTGGGATCGAGCCCCACATCAGGCTCTTCTGCTATGAGCCTGCTTCTTCCTCTCCCACTCCCCCTGCTTGTGTTCCCTCTTTCGCTGGCTGTCTCTATCTCTGTCGAATAAATAAATAAAATCTTAAAAAAAAAAAAAAGAATGCAAAAAAAATTGTGAACTACAGATTTTTACGTCTTATGTGGTTGTAGGGTATTTCCTAAATTGTCACTCATGAAGCCAATTTTTCTAGTAATTGTGGTTGTATTTAATGGTGATATGATAGTGACAATAACCCATATTGTTCAAAACGAACTTTCTTGAAAATTCATTATCATTCATCTTACTCATTATTAAAATTCTGTCAGTTTTGCTTTTCTCATTTCTACTTTTGATTTTACCCTAGCCTCTGCCTTTTCTTAAGCCCTCTCTTAATAAAATTTAATTTTGCATATTTAAAGAAGTATAAAAATTTTGGTGTTACTATACTTTCCTCCCCTTTTTAATTCCTTATGATATTGTAACTTCCTCTGCTTGCTTAATTTGTTGGCTTTCTAATTTTGGTTCTAGGCCTGCAGAAAAAAGAGACATGCGTATGAGGCTTCTAATTCAGCATTTCTAATGGGTGAAAAAATTCTCCTTTGCGATTCAAAAATTATCAGTTTCCTTATGTTCTAAACAAATTCATCAGACAATCCTGTTAAAACCATTAAATCCTTTCCATTTCCCATATATAAATGTATATATATGTATATATATATATAATTTTTTTTACTGCATATTTATTTTAACCTGTATCTTACTCCTTCTACTTGAATGTGAGTTCCCTGATGGAATAAGCCATACACATATTCTTTCCCAATGGTATATGTACTCCATAGATATAACTAGAATAAATATATACAGAGTAGATACATAAGTGAATTATGTTCTCATAATTATTTGACATGATCATAACATAAGTTTCAAAATGAATTTTGGTGAAAATTAGTCAAAGTGTAAAGTCAAAAGAATTAGGCTTGTCTTAATAATATTATTTCAAATGCAAATCATCGTGCAACTGAGAGACCAAGTATAGAAATATCAGGTTTAACTGCATAGGGATGGAATCTTAAGCCAAACACAAGTTTGATCTAGCCAGTGAGGCTCTCAGGATAAGATCCTTTTCCTTTTAGACTGGCGTTATTGCTTTCCATTTGCCTTGCAGACCATACTAGTGTGGGTTATTACTGTTTGTGGGTTTATCAAACATTACTTTAAATTGGGAAAATGAGGTGTTTTATGTGACACTGTGGATTAAATAGATGATACCTTTTATCGCCTTAGGTACGTTTCAAATGTGTGAAAATCATCAGTATACTACTTTGAAATAGTTGTTTTGTTTATTTTCTCAACACATTTTCATTTTAATGAGAGTTGTGTACCATTGTGGTATCATATACTATAAGTAGCAAGGGATGATAACTTTGTAAGAATATTTGTTCCAAAAACTCAGGTAAAAGAATCACACTATTATTTTGAAAAAAATTTGCAATGTAATGATACCTGTGTTCCTCGTATATGAAAAACTTCCTAACTTCTTTATGTTAGGACATGGCCTGCCAGGAATGCTCAACACACACCTGTGTTTGGTTTTTAGAATCTATGTGACAAAACAGCAGTGATGCAGCTCTTTGTGTCCTCAGATGTGGCTCAGCTGAGTAATGGTTTTTAAAACCACAGAAAAAGATTGATTTTCTGTAGGTGCTGTGGAAGTGCCTCCTCCAAGGACTGTTCAGCGCAAGGGCTGGAGCGAGCTTTCCGTATTTGTCACAAGGGATCATAACAGTTTCTTTCCTAAGACTTTTCTATAAAACTCTGATATATAGAAGCCACATTTGACTTTAGAATCGCTGAAACCTGAAATTAAGAAGAGAATTGGTATTGGACGATTGTACACACAAAAAGCAAATGAACCCGTAACGCATACTGGTTTTATTTTATAGAGAGCATTTTACAAAAATTAAATAATGGACTTTTGTCTTTATTCTTTAGATTAGTAGATAAGAATTATAATGGCTTACAGATTGCAAAGCAGTCATCATTATTTTTTTAAAGATTTTATTTATTTGAGAGAGAGTGAGAGAAAGAGCACAAGTGGAGGGGGAAGGGGCAGAGGGAGTGGGATGAGCAGACTCCCTGCTGAGCAGGGAGCCTGACGTGGGGCTTGATCCCAGGACCTGAGCCAAAGGCAGATGCTTAATCCACTGAGCCACCCAGGTGCACCTCAGTCATTATTATTAAGCAACATTTTTTATACCTATAAAGAAATTAGAAGCTGAAATAAGAAATAAAACTTAGATCCCTAATAATATTCTAGACCAATAAGTGATTTTAAGTCATGTAACTAGAAAGAATGATCCAGTATGAAAAGCAGTTTGAAATTGAACTCAGATAACAGTGCAGCACATGAATGCAATGCTATTTGTATGACCTTCCATCCTTGGACTTTACAGAATAGGTATTTATTAAATGTAACAATTAGAAGTCTTTAGTTGTTACATTATAATATTCATAAGGTAAGAAAAAGCACAGCATACATCAATAAGGGAAGAATTCTTCAATATTATTAGTCTAACATAATCAGTCTCCCATGCCATCATTTGTATGTATTATGAGAGAGGAGTTTTCATAATTTAGCATGCAAAAGAATCAACCAAGAATTAACCAGAATTTGCATGTCTTACGACCACCTCAGTAGATTGGCGCATGTGGCCCAGGGATTATACCGAGGAGCAGAAACATAAGGAACTGTTTCAGTCAGCGATTCAAAAAACTCTGGGGGAAAGTATATGATCTGGGGGAAAGATACCAAACAATTTGAGCCAGTGATCGTGTCTTGCTCATTTGCATCAGAAATGTGAATATTATTAAGAATGAAGTAATTTTTCAGTCCTAAAGCGGATTGAGAATTATGCACAAATGATTCTTGAAACTTTTCATGTACCTTGTAAAGTTCTACTCTGGTAGATAGAACTACATTTGACCCACATCAAGAGATAGGAGATTATATGCTAAATCCTAAAAGAACTCTGGTTAATTGTAGTTAATATAAAGTGACCATAAAATTTAATGTTTTGTGTAAATATGTGAAATACCAATTTTGAAGCCACCAAGCTCAAAAATGTTGTTTGGAAGAAATGCAGATTCTTCACCAAAAAAGTGAATATTCCCCTGGCTCCATCTACCTACCCCCCAACCCCGGCTCCATCTTTAATGCTACTTTTTTTTTTTTTTTCTTCCTTATGGTGAGGAGAGTGAATTGCAATCTCTAGGGATTCCTCATATTTTTAGACTATAAATAGCCTTTTTTGCAATCTTCCTTAGAAGTCACTATTTCATTGATTTGGAAAACAGTGACCTACTTTCTCCCTATACAAAAAAGCAACTAGAAATCACCAGATGTTAACCTTAGTATATGCACCAAAACAGATGCATTATCATTTAGTTAATCTGTTCATTGCTATTTTCTTTGCAGATTCAAGAATGGCTTTGTTTAAATTGCCAAACCCAGAGAGCAATATCAGGACAGCTTGGAGATACGGGCAAAATTCCACCTACACCTTCAGGACCAAAAGCCTCTCCTATGCCTGTCCCTCCAGAACAGCCATCGCAGAAAGCAGCAGTGCCTACCCAAGTAAAGATGAAAAAGAAGGAACAAGAAGGAAAAACAGAAGCTGAGCAAGTCATTCCAGAAAAAGTGAAAGAAATACCGTCAGTTGAAAAGATTGTCCCAAAGGTGACCACAGATCACAAACAAGAGAGTCAACCAGAGAAAGACAAAACTTCAGCCCCTCAAGAAAAAAAGCCACCCCCTGAAGACAGAAAGCCACTCCCAGAAGACAAAAAGCCACCTCTTGAAGAAAAAAAACCAAGCTCTGAAGACAAAAAGCCAGCCTCTGAAGACAAAAAGTTACCTCCAGCAACAAAACCGTCAGCTCTGGAGGAGGAACAGAAACAAGACTTACTTAAAACTCAAATACCAATCGCTGAAGAAAAGCCAGAAGGCAGAGTAGCTGCACACGTAGCCCAGGAGAAGCAGCCACAGACCAAGATGGAAGGTAGACCCTCCGGCCCGCCTCCAGGTGTGCCCAAGGAAGACCATGAGGCGACTCAAAAAGGGAAAGGACAGCCACAGGCAGCACGCACAGCAAAGCCTGATCAGGTGGAACCTGGGAGAGAAAAAACAGTAAGTTATATTTTCTTGTCTTTCACTGTCTTATATATATGAAATTTGCTAATTTTTACCTAAGTACACAGAGTGCTTAATGGTAATTATGTAAGTGCAAGCCTTCAGTTAAAGGCACTTTCAGAAAAGTGTAACGATTGCTGAAATGAACAACTGTGGCTTTCTGACGGCTTGATCGAACTTAAAGCAGATATCAAATTTATTTTCCCTGCTTTTATGCACATCTGATAAATTACTGAAGTTCTGTAGGGTGATAAGAAGAGTTTCTTACAGTTTTAAGGTTCTTCTTCTCTCCACTGTGAACATAAAATCAATATCCACCTTTAATATAAAATAATATGTGTCTTTATTTAAGTTTCTGTTTACTTAGTCACTTGGTTAGGCAAGTCAAGTTTCTTTTCACTTGAAAGCCTTTTAAGGTGCCATCAGCCATAAAATGATTAAGTTGTGATTGCCAAAAAAAAAAAAAAAGTGTGGCTAAAATTCAGGACAAAAGTCATTTTTACAAAAGTTAATTTTAGTGTTTAACATGATTTTAATATAATATACTCTAGTTGGAGTTTGTTTAATGTGTTTACTATCGAAGGATTAATTATAATCCAGGCATAATCTGGAATAATATATATTCTCTTTCTTTAGTGGCAACTTCTAAGAGTATCCATCCTAACCTCTATCTGCACAAGCAATAATGGCAGTTTTAGAACTCTGTTTTAGAGCTACCTGAGATCTTGCATCATATCTGGTTGAATAATTTTAATTCACAAGTAATAGCAATAACTTAAAAGAAAAAGAAATGATTTATTAATATTAAAAGTTAATATTAGAACTCTAATTACAATCTATATTCCTTTTTTGGTGTTTACAGTTTTAACGCATGGTTACTAACCCATCTTCGATACATGATGTATTGCTCATTAAGGAAATCCTGGTTTCCTTCATTATGCAAATGAGTGTATCAGAGTCAGAGAATGGCTGGATCTAGTAACACCACCACCACCCATTGCTTCTCCTAGCTAACCGCTTGGCAAAACCTGACACCTTTGACCATTTCTCTGTTTGTGAAACTGCCCTTGGCTTCCATGACCCTTCCCTTTTTGTTCCCTTTTTGTCTTTCTGACCATGCTTTATGAGTTCTACTCTGACTCCGTGTATCACTTTCTTTCCCAATCTCTGTGTGATGAGGTTTTCTTTATGTTTTGCTTTGTTTTTGTTTTGAGTTTTGTCTCCTTTGTTCTTAGGCGTGCCACATGAGCAGTACTTAAATCTACCTGTGTACCTTCTGGCCCTCTTTTGAGTATCAGATCTGTGTTTTCAAATACCTAGTGTGTGTTCTGCTTCAAAGCCTCATTGTAAACCAGAATTCAGTTGTTCGGATCTTATCTACGCTCTGTAGAAGCAGTTTCTGCTTCTAACTTTCTGTCTCTGGTAATGGCAGTGTCATTCATCTGTCCGTAGTCTCCCAGTCATTACCCTTCTGAGTAACCTCAGGTTTCTCCTTACCAGCGCACCCTTTGCTCTCCACATCCAATTTATCGCATTCCTGTCTGTTGACTCCTATTCCTGAGGACACTCCATTGATGGCCTTCATGACCTTTCACTAATGGTTTGAGGAATCTAATTACGTCACCATGCCTGCTCTCTGCTCTTTCTCCCTTCTATAAATGGTTGTCAGATCTTTTTTTTTTTTTGCTTACTTACATGTTTTGTGTTACAGTGACCTTGAGAGAAGACAAATATTCATTTTATTTATTTTTAATAAAAATAACATTTTTATTACAAAGGAATATTCATTATATATTTGAATTCAACTAGCCAACATGTAGTACATCATTAGTTTCAGACGTAGTGTTCAAATATTCATCAGTTGCGTGTAACACCCAGTGCTCATCCCATCACATACCCTCCTTAATGCCCATCACCCGGTTACCTCATCCCCCTATCCCCCCTTCCCTCCAGCAATCCTCAGTTTGTTTCCTAGAGTTAAGAGAATTATTTTCCCAAGTTCACATAATTTAATTGATCACTCAGATATTGCTAATGATTCTCTATTACTTGTTAAAGAACCTGAGTGAGAAACATCCGAATATTTTATTAATGTATTTTTAATTTTATTTTACACCTTTATCACTTTCTTTTTATCATGTCCTTTTATCACTACTTTTTCTTTTATAACCTCGGTATGTGTATACTTACTTCTGAATTAAATGTATGCACTGATTTACAAATATATTATTAACAGTATGAAACATTCACAAAAACATAAGTCAGTGAAATAAGCTAAAATTATTATTTTATTTGTTTAATATAGGTAGATTTGATCACATTAAAATATGATTGATTATAGTATTTTAGAGAGAGTATTGATTGTGCTTCAATATTTTTGAAAATCTTGGTCTGAGATTTTATGATAGAGTTATCTGAAATTCAGCTTCTAAGTTAAAGTTATTTTGATAATTTGATGGTTAGTTTTAATGACCATCCATAACAAGAAAGATAACCCACAAGGATATATCACAATTAGAAGGACTGGATCAGAGTTTGTACCTGCTAAATCTTGCTACCTGTTCTCTAAGTTTGAAATTGAATATCAATGTTTTTAATTGTAGAAATTCTACAAATAAATGTTAATCTTGCCTGATACCAGTAATTTGTTCTTGCTAACTGCTAGAAAATGAGGTATTTAAATATACATGTATGTATATATATATATATTGCTTTAAAACCCACTGGAGTTTTTCATTTGGAAGGCTTAGAAATAGATTAAAATATTCTGTTTAAAATTTGTTAAAGGAGCAGATATGACAGCTTCTATAAATGACATATGTCATTTTATATAGCACAATCAATGATTTCCAAATATCTGTCTTCAGAGGCTTGTTTTCACATCATACTTCTCTTAAAGAATGGCTAGTGTTTATTTCTTACTAAATACTTAGTAAGTAGTATATTGCTGATAACCAGGGTTTACTTTCTCCCATCTACTTTTTTCCCCCATCATCCCTTTACTTTATACTGTCTAGTAATGGGTGTATTACCAGTAACCACTTGTCATCACCAAAAAGTTGAACAAATTTGGCATTCTTCGACTTCCGTCAAAAAAGAATTAAATGTTCAGATTCTACAACTGTTTAATTTCCCATTACAGAATCAGTAAACCTCTGTGGTTAAGGTAAATTCATAGTTATTCGCTATCTCAATACAAAATATTAAAGGTATTCTTCAAAATATAAAGGTCTCATCTGTCTACAGCAGACACTGCATCTGTAAAATCCTGAGTAACTGTGTCCTATTTTGACCTACTTGTCACAGATGTAGTGAATGAAATTCACAGGTCCTGCTAGCTCTGTAATCTTACCCTTTTTAAAAGAATAATTCCAATCAAAAAAGCCAACTCCTCAGTAGCTAATATACAGTGTTTTCATTAAATACATATGTAGACCTTAACCAAAGTCAATATTGAGGCTTACTTCATGCATTGGTACATTTTTCCTTAGTGGCTTAGAGTAGTAATTTAAGTATTACTGAAACAGAAATAGTGAGTATTATAAACTGAACATATTAGAAATATCAACACTTTGATTCTGTTAATACCAAAACTTTTGCTACTCACTTTGTTCTAATAATTTCTCCGAAACTTTCTAGTTATTAATTTATTCTTTCCAACAATATTTGCTGACAAAGAAATACAGTTTGATTTGTCACCCTATCATTTCGTACATATTACTGCATCCATTTTTCCGTGGTGGATAAATCAAGTTTCTCCAAATGATGTGTGACTTCTTTTTGTCCTTTATTATTAAATAAGAAAAATCGAAAGAAGATTCTAAGTATTTATTATTCAGTTTATTGAAAGTTGGTAAAGCACTGGAATGTTTATTTGCAGAAGGTTTGAGAAGTTTGTGATGGTGTCATGATACCGCTTGCTGTGGTGCTAAAGCATGTTGTGTGTAGGCAGGGTTTGCTACTAGCAATAATAGATGTCAATACGAATGTCAAATAGGTTTCCTGATGATGGCAGACATTTTTAGCAAACTGTCAGATCTGATTTAACGTGGTCATCATTGCCTTTATCTTGTAATGTTGCTGAGGAAAAGCTTGTAATGATATGAGCGTCACCTTCTTTAGTCATGTGTTTGTCATGTGTTTGTGTATTTCTTACATTATGATCTTTATGATGTGATTTTTGTTTTACAAGACTCTTTTGTCTACCACTTACCTGCTATAGGAAAACCGGTGTAATTGCTGGTAGGTAATAAAAGCCAGAGATGCCTAACTGAGTAAGAAATCTCGGTATAAAGATGGATGAATAAAGTGACCAACTCACTATGACTTCTTCTTAGAGTGTTACTCCCAGTTTTCTCTCAGGATTCCTCACAGAACAGGGACCAACTCACATAAGAAGTAAAAAGAACAATAACATCAATCCATTTTTTCAATATTAGGAACATGTAATTTTGGATGAAAAAATATAGTAAAAATCTTAACATGTACTTCTTATAGCCCATGACATCATTTTGCAAACTTGCCCAGGCTTTTGCGTCCCACGGCCAAGACACCTGTCTGAATAACTTAGTTTGGCTTTCTCAGCCCTGTGGAATATGCCTCCAATATAACTCACAAGCAGCCCTTAATATTTCCCACAAGTGAGCTATAGAAAACCAGCCAAGTATGCCTTTGTGTAGTTCCTGAGGGTTGATGGTCCTTTCTCCCCTCTACACCTGCGCTCAGGTTTCTGTGCATTGCTGCTGCTCGCTTCCGTCAACCTGATTGAAAAACTCCCACCTGGACCTCTGCGCTACTTTTCTCCCCAGTGGCTGTCACTTCAGCTGCTGCACTCCCTGTATTGACGGGTTTTAAATTTGTTTCTGTTTGAAATCAAGATAATATTCTGAATTTATCTCTTAGAACATTCTCAGCACTATGTTAAGTATTTTCTCGATCATTTCATCCACAGAACAATGGATGAGGTAAACATTGTGCATTGTAAACGTTGTATCTTCTTTAAATTGAAAACTGAATTTCTGTACCCAGTATCATATGGCTAAGAATTCGGCACAGCCGAGATTATAGTCCAGTTCTGATTATAAAAGAGTGACTTTTCAACACTACACATAATTCTTCTTATGACATTGTACCATCCTGCCTTTACATTATGATAATTATTATTCTCTCTTAGCAGCTCCCACCATAATCCCAAGCACTTTATGTAATATTTTACGTTGTTATATTTATATTATTTATGCGTTTGTCATTTGTGTCATTCATATTTTCATAGTATATTGTATACATTTCTTTGTCGTCATATCTTATCTCCCATTTATTCCTCTCTACCAAAATGTGTTTGTCAAATGGGAATAAAATGTATCCTAAAATATGATAAATAATTTGAAAGATACATTCTTCTTTACTTTGTTTGCTGTTTTAAAATTTCATATTGCTACAGCATTCTCTCTTTTTATCTATATACTTAAACGGAAAACTGCTTATCTACATTTGATATATTACATTGAAACACTATAGGTCACCTGATAAAACCCAAAATCTCAACATCCTTTAGCATAAACTTTTATTTCTGCCTAAAATGACTAACAGGTTAATATTCAGGTCATGTATAAGTCATTGTATATAATGGCAGGAGAATCAGGATGAAAAATAATGAGTTTTTCTGTAGTGAAAAGGATTCCCATGTAGGTGAGAATATTTGATTTTTCTCTCCAGTCCAACTGAACATTATGGACTTAATCTTTAGAGTGCTAGTCAGACTAGCAATCCATTTTGACCCTACCATTGTATAAATGATTAAAATCATTCATTTGTTATTTTACTTTGGCCCATTGAAATAAATGGCTTGGGAAAATTAAGCAATATCTCATCATTTCTCTGTACAATCTTAAATTTAACCAGCAATTCGGTTCTTAACCCCAATAATATTAAAAAAAAAAAACTTCCATTTACCTTTAATATGGAAGGCTAAACATCTCAGCATTTGTGAAAGGGGCCGAGCTGAGTTTGGCAGTGCACGTGTGTCTTGGTATATTCCCCATCACTAGAGAAGGCTTCAAGATTTAACACTATCAGAAGAATTTCAAATGGGTCCAGTTCATCACTGCCTCTCTCTGAATGGCATGGAATATTAGAAGGAAAAGGAATTCTCCACTCTCTGCTTTTGGTTAGTAAGTAAAAAAATATATAGGAATCTTAGCCCCTGGAAATTTTGAGTAATTGTTTCATATACATAGACTAGAAATGCTCAAGTACCATAATTCTATACACGGGAAAAGTGCAATAACAGTAACAGTAAAAGTAAGTGCAGTAGGATCTAATGCTAAGTGTACTTAGAAAAATGCACAGAAAATGTGTTCCTTAGGGGAACTGAAAAATGATATCACTATTAAAAAAAAAATAAGGTATGCTTAAATTAGGTTTGTTCCCACTCACTACCTCCATCTAAGATGACAAAATTCTCATGTAAAAAGTAGATGCCTGGAATTTTCTTCTTAAGTAATCATTTTAGAGGTCATTCTAGTTTGTATACATGTAAAAAAATGAAATAGATAATTAATTTCAATTTCTGATTACCTATTCAAATGAAGAATATAATGCATACGTAAAATTCAGTGATATTTATACACATACATGTATGTATGTGTTATGTATAATACATATGTAATTTAGAAAGAGGTGTTTGAATCTATTCATTTCATTAAATCTTAACATATTATCACAAGTAGTTTACTGTTCTCAAAAATAAGTATATGCCATACTTTTTTTTTTTTTTTACAACCATATATTTTTGAAGCAACAGGAGAAAACTCCCAATCTTTTAGTCCTAGGGAGTTAGAAGTTTGGAAGAAAATAAGCCAAATTATGCCTCCCTCTCCTAAATCTTTTGATCGTACTCCTCTAGAGTTACAGTACTCCAGATAGCCATTTGAAGATTAAATAATTACAGAAAACCAAACCCAACTTATACACTGTGTTTTATGATCTTCTGTGTTCCATCAACTCTTATTTGATCAAATTATTCCCTTGTTAAAAAAAAAATCCATGAAGCAAGGGTGTGCAGTGTTAAATCTATATAGCCCAGCTAACTTGTGTGGGTACAAATTCCACTCACATACCTCCCAAAGGAAAGTAGACGGCCACAGGAGGGATAAATGCTTAGACAGATGAGTGTCGCAGTATGCCCATCTCTGTATATGAAGAACAATTTTATTTCTTTTTTTGATTTTAGCAACAGAGGGTAAAAAGTTGAACGTGTAGGAGCCTTAAAGAGGCAAAGAGCTTGGTTGGTGTCTGATCTGGTAGTTAATAGCTAACAGTGTAATGAAAAAAAAGAAAGTCATTCACCTCTCTCAGGAGAGTTTATTCCTTTATTCCTTTGTTATTTAGTTAGTGTGAGAAGAGTTGACATTATGAATTTTTTTCAATTTACCGTGGCACAATAAATCCATGACCAACTGTTTCTTCTAAACAGTTCAGACAAATGCTCCTTGGTCACCTAACTTGATTTTTTTTTAACCAACCCAAACATTTTATCTTAGACCCACAAGCCTATAGAGTAAAATGTTTGCAGACTTTTGCTACCTCATAATATGGAGTGGGAGAGTCATTTAGAGGGAAAATCATCACAGCATCATCATACAGAAATAATGATTGAATCCTCTGTGGAATGTGGAGGAAGAGAACAGGAGAGGGGCAAGAGGGGGAAGTGGGTAGAACATGGTACTAAGGAAAGAAAGAAAACATGAACACATGGGAAAAGGCCCCAGAAGGGGATTGTAGGATAGGTATTTTGATATTTATGTGTGTTAGTCTTCTGTTTAATGTATCTTAATCTCCTTTGTTACATTATATGTCTGATCTTTATTTCTGTAAAATATAGAACTTGTAGAATTCATTGTATAAAACTATAATTTCTCTATTATACTCTATTGTTATATATAACAATGGTTACATTTCCTCCATATATGGATAATTTATTACATTGTTCTGTTTTATAACTTATGCAGACACAAAATAAAGAATACAAGTGACACCATCACAATTTGATTATGATTTTTTTTTTTTTTTTTGCTTTTTCTCTTTTACAAGGAGCTTAGGTCCCCCACCCCTCTGGTTATGGTATTTACTGTGATTTAGTGAAGGGTGGAAAGGCAGATAAGGAAAGACATAGAAAGCATATTGACCCAAAAAAATTGTGTTCATCATTATGTGGGATGTGAGGAGATAGAAACATCCCTCTACTCAAACCATCTAGGAAGATTTTATTAGAAGTCTGCTTCACGTGTGCTTACCTCTTTAATGTGCAGCTCTTAAGACAAAGGAACCAAAATTAGTTGGGTGCTCATCAGCCCTACTACTAAAGTCTTGCAACTGCCAATAAGTAACTTTTTCCTGGGGAGACATCTGATTTGACCCAGGGAAGTTAATTCATGATAACCCAAAGAAGACATATTGGGTTTTTTGCACTAAAGTCATGAATAATATATCACTGTCTTTTTGAATTTGAGTTGTGTCCTGTTGTTAATTTGGCCAAAGCATTTTACCTTATAATGTGTTCAAGATACATCTCTAACCATACACATTAACAACAGGTAGTAAGATGAACGTGAATGTAAAATGAGTATCAAACCAACAGCTTCTATATTTGAGAACTCTAAGAAGGAAAAGGAGGAGGAGAGGGAGAAAGAGAGGAAGGTGGAGTTGAGAAGGAAGGAAAGAAGGAAGAAAGGTTTTTGCAAGTTTGTTTTTTGTTCAGCCTGACATCTGTCTGATCATTTAGGCTACAGGTGGGTTGGAGGAGCCCACGCTTACAAACCCACTGAAAATATTGAGATGGTTGGTTCAAGATACAGACTTACTGGAATTGAGGTGGCCTCATAGGCCAGGGTCAGACAGAGCATGTCCTCCTGCAGTTTGTTTTCTGACCCCTTTATCCCATAGGGCTGTAGGGTTATTTTAACACCCTACTTTAAGCATGGAAACCAATTTGATTAGTTGAGTTTCATTTTGCTCATAGGTATTTATAGTTTGGACTTATGCAAAAAGTCTCTATGTTTATTATTTTCATTTAAGGCCACTCTGATTCTTGAAACAAATTGCTGGAATGGCCTCATAATAGCCCAAGGAAAGCAGCAGGTCAAGGCTGAGTTCTGTCTACATAGTGTCCCGGCTCCCTTGAAAGCCTGTCGTCCCATTTACAAAAGTTAGTTATTGTACTGGTTGAAAGGAACTGACTTTGACATAGTGTAAAGGTAAAAGTCCAAGTATTTTCAAAATCAGAAGATATTTATAAGTAATATTTATTAAATATCTTTGAGGTATGATGCTGAAGATAAATGAGATTAACAACACTACAAAAATAATAGCTGGATATTTCTCTTTAGCTATGAGTTAAACTAATTATTGCATAACTTTTTCAAAGTTATTAAGTATTAGTAATAATTATTAATAATTATTGCAAACTTTTTCAAAGTCTCTAAACATTCACTTCAAGTGATGTAGAATAATATTAACAACAATACCAAGTAAATATAGTGTCTTAATGTCTTTTAAAGTGTCTTTAAAAGACACTTAGTAGTGTCTTATTTGAATCTCTCTCAAAAAAAAAAAATCTTTTGTGGTAGTTGAGACAGATATCATTATGGTCATACTACCTGCATATTTTTGTTAAGTAAAATTTCCAACATCTCTTACAACTTGTAGCCAGGTACAAAGCCCATCCTCTGATTTTTTTCTTTCTTTGCCTGTCCTCATGATTCAAAAGTATTGGTTGTATTAATGAAAACATTAATTTTTTTCTTTGACAGTTTGTAACTTTTCCCCAAAGTAAATGTACTGAGAAAGATAATGATGTGTTTGAAAGAAAATTGAATTGAAATTTAAGAAGATAGAGTATTAATGGAAAAAATCAAATGTCATTGAGAATTGACATTTAATTAAACTTAGGTTAAATGAAAACTAACCTTAGTCAGTATGTTTCAACTACTTTCACTTTTTTTGTATCCAAAGATTTTTTAAAAAATTACTGACATATAGTTTTAAAAAATCCTATAATTATTCCTCAGTTCATAGTAATTGTTTGGGAGTAATAGAGAGGCCATATTACTAGTTTAATCATGTTAAGTTTTCCTGTATCTTTTCCTCCCTGCTAGGAAAAGGAAGATGACAAATCAGACACTTCAAGTTCTCAGCAACCAAAAAGCCCACAAGGTCTGAGTGACACAGGATATTCTTCTGATGGGATATCAAGTTCACTTGGTGAAATTCCAAGTCTTATTCCAGGTGACGAAAAAGATTTGCTAAAGGGACTCAAAAAGGACTCTTTTTCACAAGAAAGCAGCCCTTCCAGCCCCTCAGATTTGGCTAAGTTAGAAAGTACAGTCCTATCCATTTTGGAAGCTCAGGCAAGTACACTTGTTGAAGAAAAGCCAGAAAAGAAAACCCAACCTCATGAGGTTTCTTCTGAGCCACCTAAGGACCAACCAAAAACTCAGAGTTTGTCTGAAACTATAGAAACTACAATTGCAGAAGAGGAGCTCACAGAAAGTCAAGAAGAAAAAGACACTTTAAAAAAAGATAGCCAACAAGATGCTCCTTCCAGAAAAGACCATGAAGAAAAGTCTGAGTTTGTTGATGACACAGCTACCAGAAGACAGCTTTATGATTCAGTTGAAGACAGTAGCGAAAGTGAGAACTCGCCTGTTCCACAAAGAAAACGGAGAACTAGTGTTGGTTCATCTAGCAGTGATGAGTATAAACAGGAAGATAGTCAAGGATCCGGTGAAGAGGAGGACTTTATTCGAAAACAAATCATAGAAATGAGTGCTGATGAAGATGCTTCAGGTTCTGAAGATGATGAGTTCTTTAGAAGCCAGCTCAAAGAGATCAGTAGTAGTATTGAGAGCCAAAAGAAGGAAGAAACAAAAGGGAAAGGGAAAGCGACAGCAGGGAAACACAGGCGACTAACTCGGAAAAGCAGTGCAAGCTTTGATGATGATGCAGGAAGACGCCATTCGTGGCATGACGAAGATGATGAGACATTCGATGAAAGTCCTGAGCTTAAGTACAGAGAGACTAAAAGTCAGGAGAGTGAAGAACTTGTAATTGCTGGAGGAGGAGGGCTGCGTCGATTCAAAACAATTGAACTCAATAGCACAATAGCAGATAAATACTCTGCAGAGTCCTCACAGAAAAAAACAGGTCTGTATTTTGATGAGGAGCCAGAACTAGAAATGGAAAGCCTGACAGACTCTCCAGAAGATAGGTCAAGGGGGGAAGGATCTTCTAGTCTTCATGCTTCCAGCTTCACTCCTGGAACATCCCCTACATCGGTGTCGTCACTTGATGAGGACAGTGACAGTAGCCCCAGTCACAAAAAAGGAGAGAGCAAACAGCAACGTAAAGCTAGGCACAGGTCACATGGTCCTCTTTTACCTACTATTGAAGATTCTTCAGAGGAAGAAGAGTTGAGAGAGGAAGAAGAATTACTAAAGGAGCAAGAAAAGCAGCGGGAATTGGAGCAGCAACAAAGAAAGACTTCTAGTAAGAAATCAAAGAAAGACAAAGATGAACTTCGAGCACAGAGAAGAAGGGAAAGACCAAAGACACCACCCAGTAATCTCTCTCCCATTGAAGATGCATCTCCAACAGAAGAATTACGTCAGGCTGCAGAAATGGAGGAGCTCCATCGATCTTCCTGTTCTGAATACTCACCTAGCATAGAATCAGACCCAGAAGGTTTCGAAATAAGCCCAGAGAAAATAATAGAAGTGCAAAAAGTTTATAAATTGCCCACAGCTGTGTCTTTGTACTCACCAACAGATGAGCAGTCTATTATGCAGCAAGAAGGTGGCCAAAAGGCATTAAAAAGTGCCGAGGAGATGTATGAAGAAATGATGCATAAAACCCACAAATATAAAGCTTTTCCAGCTGCAACTGAACGAGATGAAATGTTTGAAAAAGAGCCTTTGTATGGTGGGATGTTAATAGAGGATTATATTTATGAATCTCTAGTGGAGGACACATACAATGGTTCAGTAGATGGCAGTCTGCTAACAAGGCAAGAAGACG
Organism: Ursus arctos; assembly: GCF_023065955.2. Classification (NCBI taxonomy): domain Eukaryota; kingdom Metazoa; phylum Chordata; class Mammalia; order Carnivora; family Ursidae; genus Ursus; species Ursus arctos. Next base: position 25,412,946 of record NW_026622985.1, on the reverse strand, counting down.
AAAATGGATTTATGCAGCAGAGAGGGAAAGAGCAAAAAATAAGAATTCCAGAACAGATTTTTGAAGATCCTATGCAAAAAATAACAGACCTCCAGAAAGAGTTTTATGAATTAGAAAGCTTACATTCTGTTGTGCCTCAAGAAGATATTGTTTCAAGCTCTTATATCATCCCAGAAAGCCATGAGATAGTGGATCTGGGTAGTATGGTAACTTCTACCAGTGAAGAAAAAAAATTATTAGATGCTGATGCTGCCTATGAAGAACTCATGAAGAGGCAGCAGATGCAGTTAACACCTGGATCCAGTCCAACCCAGCCCCCCATCATGGATGACATGACAGAGTCTACCATGGACTTTGACAGGGTGCCCGATGCATCTTTGACATCAAGTGTTCTCTCAGGAGCATCTCTTACAGATTCGACGAGCAGCGCAACTCTCTCTATCCCAGATGTCAAGATAACCCAACATTTTTCAACAGAAGAAATTGAGGATGAATATGTAACTGATTATACAAGGGAAATTCAAGAGATAATTGCCCACGAATCACTGATTTTGACCTACTCTGAGCCTTCAGAAAGTGCTACATCTGTCCCACCTTCTGACACACCCTCTCTCACGTCATCTGTTTCTTCAGTTTGTACCACAGATAGCTCCTCACCCATTACTACTTTGGATAGCATAACCACGGTTTATACGGAGCCAGTGGACATAGTAACTAAATTCGAAGATTCTGAGGAGGTCACTTCATCAACATATTTTCCAGGCAGTATTATAGACTATCCGGAAGAAATAAGTGTATCTTTAGATCGGACTGTCGTACCAGATGGAAGAACTAGTGCTGATCATATTGTGATTTCCTTATCTGATATGGAACCTCCTATCATGGAATCTGTAGGAACTAAACCCGAGGGGCTCATTGCTGACACTATTTCCACTGACTCATCTACATCTGAAAAAGACCCAGTGAAGAAAGCCAAGAAGGACACTGGGAATGGAATTATTCTCGAGGTCTTGGAAGCTTACAGAGATAAAAGGGAAAAGTCTGAGGTTGAACTAACAAAAATGGGCTTCTCTGAAACTGTGTTCGATCACCCTCCGTCTGCTATGGCAGTGGAGGAGCAGGCTCCAGCAACATGCCTTCTAGCTGGACAGGTCTTCGATCAAGCAAAACCTGCATCTCACTTCCCATCTGGCAGTCCTTCTGTTACCTCTCTTCCAACTAAAATTCGTCCATTCTTTAGAAGCTCTTCTTTGGATGCGTCAGCCCAACCTCCTCCCCCTCCTCCCCCTCCCCCTCCTCCTCCTCCCCCTCCCCCTCCTCCTCCTCCTCCACCTCTTCCTCCACCAACCTCACCTAAACCAACTATTCATCCTAAAAAAAAGTTACCAGTTACAGCTCCAGTGACTCTGACTCCTACAGCTACACCTCTAGTTGATGCTGTTACTACAGTAGAGGCCACAGCTATTCCAAGAAGCAGTGGGTTACCTATAACAAAAATATGTACCACTGCACCTCCTCCTGTTCCTCCTAAACCATCTTCCATCCCATCTGGACTTGTATTTATACACAGACCTGAGCCAAGTAAACCTCCAATTGCCCCTAAACCAGCAGTTCCTCAGCTTCCAGTAACTACGCAGAAATCAGCAGATACACATCCCAAACCAACAGGTCTATCTTTAACATCAAATATGACACTAAATTTAGTGACTTCAGCAGATTATAAATTACCTTCCCCTACTTCCCCACTTTCCCCTCACTCTAACAAGTCCTCCCCGAGATTTTCCAAATCCCTCATGGAAACCTACGTGGTTATCACGTTGCCATCTGAACCTGGGACTCCCACAGATTCTTCAGCTAGTCAAGCAATTACCAGTTGGCCCCTGGGATCACCCCCCAAAGACCTGATTTCCATCGAACCAGTGTTTTCTATAGTTCCTCCTTTAACAACTGCAGGAATGCCAAGTTCTTCAGAACAGAGCTTATACATCTCTGGAGCTCTGGAGACATTTTCTGCTCTCCCTGTCACAACACTCTCTTCATTTCAAGCAGCCCCAACCTCAGGGACACAGTTTTACACCACTGACATTTCTAAGGCTGAGATCTTAGCAGCCAGAAGTGCAGTCCCTAGTGTTGGTCCCAGCAGTGTGTCTATCTCAATTCCCCCAGAGCCTCTTGCTCTGGATAGCCTACATTTAGAGAAGCATCAGCATAAGGAAAATGGAAAGGTGCAGCTTGTCGGGGATGCCATTGATTTGCGTACAGTACCAAAAGTAGAAGTTAAAGCAACTGAAAAGTGTATGGATCTTTCTGCTTCCACGATGGATATGAAAAGGCAAAGCACCACAAGTGACATTTATGGCAGACAGATTAGTGCTGTCCAGCCATCTATTATAAATCTCAGTGCAACTCCATCCATAGTAAGGCCGATGTCCCTGGTCACTGAGACGGTGACTGTTGTTACGTGCGTAGCTAGTACCAGTTACACCACGGGCACAGAAAGCCTGGTGGGCGCAGCACATGCAACCACAGCACCACTCCAGCTTACTACATCAAAGCATGCTGAGCCCCCATATAGGATACCAAGTGGCCAGGCTTTCCCTGCAGTTAGAGAGGACGCACCAATCAACTTATCCTTAGGTCCTTCGGCATACCCAGCAACATCGGCTATCACAAAACCTGTCACTGCGCCTCCTGTTGGTGTCACAAATGGATGGACTGATAGCATCGCATCCCAGGGGATCACTGATGGGGAAGTGGTAGACCTCAGTACAACAAAGTCTCACCGAACTGTCGTAACAATGGATGAATCCACTTCAGGTGTGGTGACCAAAATAATAGAAGATGATGAAAAGCCTGTTGATCTGACTGCAGGGAGAAGAGCTGTATGCTGTGATATGGTTTATAAGTTACCCTTTGGAAGGAGCTGCACAGCACAGCAGCCTGCAACGACTCTTCCTGAGGACCGTTTTGGTTATAGGGATGACCACTATCAGTACGATCGGTCAGGGCCGTATGGTTATAGAGGGATTGGGGGAATGAAACCATCCATGTCTGACACTAATTTAGCAGAAGCTGGACATTTTTTCTATAAAAGTAAAAATGCTTTTGATTATTCTAGAGGAACTGATGCAGCAGTAGATCTAACTTCAGGGAGAATAACCACAGGTCAGTATGATGTGGCAGCAGACCTTTCCTTGAAATGTCATTACGGTGTCCCTCATCTCATTTCAGGATGAAAAATGTGGTCCCTTTTCCGATTTTGTTACTTTTTGTCTTTCTTTGGATGTTTTGGCAACATATTTCAGAATACATGTGCGCTTTCGTTCCTTCATTTTTTTAATTTGTTCTGCCCAAAGTCACCCGCATGTGCCTGCATGTTCAGCATCGCTTTAATTCTGCATCTAATTAGGTTAACCTGTGGATTTGCATGCAGTCCCATTCATTATGTTCATCAAGATTGAGAGGGCTTTCAAACCCAAAACGCGTCATTCGTTCTGGGAACTGGACTATAACTCTACCCTGTATTTCAGGTGAGGTAATGGATTATTCAAGCAAGACTACAGGTCCATACCCTGAAACACGACAAGTCATTTCAGAAGTTGGGATTAGTACCCCACAGTATTCCACAGCAAGAATGACTCCACCTCCAGGATCTCAGTATGGTGTGGGGAGCGTTTTGAGGTCATCTAATGGTGTTGTCTATTCTTCAGTAGCAACACCAATTCCCTCCACATTTGCTATCACCACACAGCCTGGCTCCATTTTCAGCACCACGGTGAGGGATTTGTCGGGCGTGCACACAGCTGACGGGGTGACTTCATTATCCGCCCTGCACCAGAGCCAGCCAATGCCCAGGTCCTATTTCCTAACAACAGGTGCGTCTGAAACAGACATTGCGGCAACCGGCATTGATATCAATGCCAGTTTGCAGACTCTTACGATGGAAACTCTTACTGCTGAGACAATAGACTCAGTGCCCACTTTAACCACAGCATCCGAAGTGTTTTCTGAAGTGGTGGGAGATGAAAGTGCTATTTTAATGGTCCCTGAAGAAGATAAACAGCAGCAGCAGCTTGACTTGGAGCGTGAACTCTTGGAACTGGAGAAAATTAAGCAGCAGCGTTTTGCTGAGGAATTGGAGTGGGAACGTCAGGAAATTCAAAGGTTCCGGGAACAAGAAAAGATCATGGTTCAAAAGAAGCTGGAGGAGCTGCAGTCGATGAAGCAGCACCTTCTCTATCAGCAGGAAGAAGAGCGGCAAGCCCAGTTCATGATGAGGCAGGAGACATTAGCTCAGCAACAGCTACAGCTGGAGCAGATCCAGCAGCTGCAGCAACAGCTTCACCAGCAGCTAGAAGAGCAAAAGATTCGCCAGATCTACCAGTATAACTATGACCCTTCTGGAACGGCTTCTCCACAAACCACAACGGAGCAGGCCATTTTGGAGGGTCAGTATGCTGCCCCAGAAGGCAGTCAGTTTTGGGCAACTGAGGATGCAACCACCACTGCCTCGGCCGTTGTGGCGATTGAAATACCACAGAGCCAGGGGTGGTACACGGTGCAGTCTGATGGTGTTACTCAGTACATCGCCCCACCCGGCATCCTGAGTACTGTTTCAGAAATACCCCTGACAGACGTGGTGGTAAAGGATGAGAAACAGCCCAAGAAGAGAAGCTCTGCCGCCAAAGGCCGCGGACAGTATGATGAGCTGGGAGAATCTGACGATCCCCGCGGCTTTAAAAAGATCGTGGACAGTGGTGTACAAACTGACGACGAGGACACAGCAGATCGGAGTTATGTGAGTAGGAGGAGGAGGACCAAGAAGAGCGTTGATACGAGCGTCCAAACCGATGATGAAGATCAGGACGAATGGGATATGCCCACCAGAGCAAGGCGAAAAGCTCGAGTCGGCAAGTACGGTGACAGCACGATGGAGGCTGACAAGACCAAACCCCTTTCCAAAGTCTCCAGTATAGCAGTTCAGACAGTAGCAGAGATATCTGTGCAGACTGAACCAGTTGGAACCATAAGAACACCGTCAATACGGGCGCGCGTGGATGCCAAGGTAGAAATAATTAAACACATTTCAGCACCTGAAAAGACTTACAAAGGGGGCAGTTTAGGATGTCAAACAGAAGCAGATTCAGACACACAGAGCCCTCCATATCTGAGTGCCACATCTCCACCCAAAGACAAGAAACGCCCAACACCTTTAGAGATTGGTTACTCATCTCACCTTCGGGCAGATTCCACACTACAGCTGGCTCCTTCCCCACCCAAATCTCCAAAAGTCCTTTATTCACCCATCTCACCACTTTCACCAGGCAAAGCCTTAGAATCAGCCTTTGTACCTTATGAAAAACCCCTCCCTGATGATATAAGTCCGCAGAAAGTACTGCATCCAGATATGGCTAAAGTGCCCCCCGCGAGTCCTAAGACAGCCAAGATGATGCAGCGGTCCATGTCTGACCCCAAGCCTCTGAGTCCAACAGCAGATGAAAGTTCCAGGGCTCCTTTTCAGTATACCGAGGGCTACACGGTAAGAGTGATTCTTTTCAGTTAGAAGGCAATAGATGAGTTGATGTTAACCGCGTGTTTGCAGACTTGAGCAGGCAATGAGGCTCCTGGTACCTCTGAAACCCAGTACTACAGTTTAGTGAGGACTATTGCATTAGAAATTTGGGGAAAAATAGAAAAGTATACATCCATTTAGAAATACCAAAAAAAAAAAAAAGGCAAGCATCTTAGGTGAGGCAAAATGAGAAAGAAGTTTGTTATTTCATAACTTCATGAGACTGAAAGTTTGCTTCTAATCTTGAAATCTCCCAAGTGTCAATTGTCGACTCTGCTTTCAGTGAGTAGAATTAATATTCATATTTAGGTATGATGGAATAAATACTGAACGTAAACAGATTAGACAAAGGATGGCCCTAAATTTAGACCCATGGGTACTGGAAGTCTTTAGCAGGAGGGTCCTTGGAGATCATCCAAGCAGTTTCGTCTTCCTACGGCCAGAATATTTTCATTGAAAGGCTTAGAACATTTATTGCTTAAAAGAGAGCATTTCTAGGGCAGGTAGAGGAAAGTAATTTCATAGTTCATCCGTGCTTGTTTAGTTTCTGGCAATTTTCTTAATCTAACCTCAGGTAAGCCTTAGTCCCAGGGCTTACAGAAGCAAAAAGAATTTTTATGTTTCTTTGAATAATAGTGGTTAATTATTGAAAAATATATAGGCATGCTTCAAAGGAGAAAGAACATATATAGATATGTTGGACACATCTGTGAAGATCTCTCCAGCTGAGCTAATAAGAAATGGTAATAATCAGGTATAAAAACACGTGTATCCTACTTTAAAAGTCTAATATATAACAGAAGGCTGTTGATAAATATGATGGTTCAATTTAATACAAGATGTTCAAATTAAAAGTTCTCTTAATTTACTGGTTTGTGAACTCCAGGTCTTCAAACCCTGAAGCTTCTAAATAGGTTTATCTGAGACATTGCTGTATTTCTGCTGGCCCATGTATATTAAACATTGGCTGTGGGCTGAAAAACATGCCATTAAATATGACTATAAGTCTGTTTATAGGTATATAGATATCTCCATAGGTATATTAAAAACTATAAATTCATGTGTGTTCTCTAGTTTCATAGTGACATTTTATTATTACATATTTTCTCAAACACTGTGTAAAATTGTCTTCATGTGGGGGACAGAGGTCATAACTGTTAGGTCAGGAAACCACTGGTGAATTGAAATTACATTCAATTTACAGAGAATTATTTTTTCTATGGCTTTGTTTCTAGAATTAAATCTATTGTGAGAAGTGATTTTCAACTCAGCTATATGTATAGGTATTTATTTTTATAGCAGTGGCGTATAAATTCACCTAAGAGTTGCTTGGAAAACTTGGAAAATGTGGCTTTTGACAGGACTTTAATATTTACGGTTTGTGTCCTTAGAAAGAATAAGCTTTTCCAGTTGGTGTGTTGGTCATTTACTTAATGTATGGCCCTGTACCCTTAATTCATATGAACTCAGTTAGAGAAGAGGTTGGAGTTGTCAGTATTTTTTTCCACAGAATTCACTTCGGATTTGGAAGTGTGAAATGAAAGATACAGTGAGTTATGTGGGTTCTATTACAGGTAATGCTACTGAATAACTATCTAATCACAAAAGAAGTTGGGTAGAATTACTAAATAATTTCTGAGCCTGAAAAATCCTAGGTGGATGAGCCTCAAAGCACAATTCAGTAGTTCCTTTTTCTAATTGGTCCAACTCAGTGCTTTAATATGGAAGAACTGTGTATCAATTCAAAGATACTGTTTTATTTCATGCACAAGGTAGACCATTTTTGTATACAGGCAATGTTTTTGGCACTGTAGATACTTTGATTCTAATATGTGAATTTTATAATTGGTTTCTTTGCCCATTTCTAGACATGCGTTGAGTCTGTTTTAAAAACTAAATTAATTCCTTCATTATAAGCATGGATTAGTTGTATTGAAAAGAATAATCTTCTAAGTGATATTCATAGTGATATGGGTTTAAGAAGTTTAGCTCAGTAATTTACATACTGTTAATTTTCTCAGACCAGTAAAGTTGAAAAGAATCACCACTTGGTAGCCATTGAGACAACACGGTATAAAATGTGTACTGTAATATAGCATAAAAGAGAAGTTCTATCCTGTATGAGATGCTGTGCTGAGATCTCCTTTTTCTGGAAATGTTAGGAAATGTTTCAAAGAGGAGGTTCTGAAACATGAAAGTGAAATCTCTGTCGGACCATGAAGAGAAAAAAGGAGGTCTCTCTAAATAGAGGAAACAATATACAAAGGTTCAGACTGAGGAACAGACATAAAGCAAAGGGGAGGAAGATGTTTACTGTAAATGAAACTGGAAAGGTAGTAAAGAACATGTCACAGGGCATGTAATTTGCTGAGTTACAGTTTTGGATTTCCTTCCCATGGCTATCAAGAGATTAGACCAAATTAGAGATTAGACCAAAGAGATTAGTGCCTTCGGTCTTCTTGGTTTTCTTGACACTGTTGGCTAGCCACTGTACTCCCCCGACTCGTGCTTTCTTTACTGTCATTTCTCTAAACTGCACCTAAAGTGGTTTTCTAAAATGTATGCCAGATGATATCATGCACTCCACAGCTTCAACTCTCCAGCAGTCCTCATCAAATTCAGAATATCTTAGAAATTTCTTAACAGGGACCCATAGGATCTCTTCTCTGCCTGCCTCACAATCACCGGTCACTCCCACATTTGCCTCATCCTCTCACTCTGCTCCAGCTGCTGACTTTGCCATTTGCTGGATGTGCCAACCTCATCTCCATCCCAGCCCTGGGTTGGGATCTCTCTCTCCTCAGATCTTTGCCTGCCTCATTCCTGTGTACAGGTTTCTGCTTAAGTTTTACTACCACAGAGAGGCTTTCCTTACCTCATTCTCTAAATAAATCTTCCTGGGGCACCTGAATGGTTCAGTCGGTTAAATGCCTGTCAGACTCTTGATTTTGGCTCAGGGCATGATCTCAGAGTCCTGAAATTGAGCCCCGCATCAGGCTTCATGCTGAGTGTGGAGCCTGCTTCGGATTCCCTCTCCCTTCCTCTCTGCCCCCCTGCCCTGCGTGTTCTCTCTCTCTCTCTCAAAAAAAGTTAATAATAAAAATAAAATAATAATAATAAAGCACTGTATTGTACTTTTTGTTTGTTCCCAGGCAAATGTGAACTGATTTTTGCTTGATTGGTTCATTTTTGGTCCTCTTTCCATATTCACTTTTTTGTCTTGGTAACTATCTCAGAAACTTTTTGGAGCACTTTAATTATTACCAGATTCTTCCTTATGGGTCAAATCTTCCTTCCCGGAGTTTCAGAACATTTGTCTTAATCTTGCAGTTTGGAACATCAGAGATTTAAATTTGATTCTATTCCTACCCCAAAGGAATTCAACTATTCCTACCCCACAGGAATTCTAAGGCAGAGGATGATTAGTGTCTAGTTAGTGTTTCACTGGCACTTTGAGTTCATGCTAAGCCCTAAGATGTCTTATATATTCAATTAATTAAAATTAGCACTAATTAACATAAAATCACAAAATAATGTGCTCAATGTGCATAACTGAAGCAGTGAGTTATCCGAGTTAATTTTATGGAGTTCCGTAATGTTCCCCAGTGTCTATAAGAGTGAACTCTATCCCCTTTCTAGACCCCATCATTCTGGTATCAAAGTCATAATCTGTGTTTTGATAATGTGTATGTAACCAGGGTACCTGGGTGGCTCAGTCAGTTAAACATCTGCCTTCAGCTCAGGTCATGATTCTGGAGTCCTGGGATCAAACCCCACATCGGGCTCCTTGCTCAGTAGGAAGTCTGCTTCTCCCTCTGCCCCTCACCCTGCTTGTGCTCTCTTACACACACATGCTCTCTCTCTCTCTCAAATAAATACATAACATCTTTAAAAAACTTTATGTAACCAGTTTTATCTTGTAGCTTACTTCCTTTTACAAATGTAAATTTTTAACTCTGAGTAAAGGTGGGATAAAATTGCTGCCTTTTTCCTTAAGTCTTCAGTTTGCTTCCCAGGAAAATTCTCAAGAGATATCACAGAAACAAGGTCAACATTTATTCCTCCCCATGAGATTAAGCTGACTACCCAGATATGACTTGATAATGATGTATTTGCATCACAATTGAGAAAGCTCAGGAAGAAGTATGCTTTCTAATGAAAGGTAGTATGTACACAATGATTTTCTCACTTTTATTAGTAAAACTCTTCTTCAACTAGAATGCTTAATGGAAGCCAAATAGTTAAAAATAGGTAGAAAGTGGTATGGAATGATCCAGTGACTATCGGTAATGATTACATGAAATAATATTCACCACCTTCCTATCACTAAGTCTGGCAACTGTAGGTAACTAGTCGTGTTGATTCCCTCTCCTTAGGTTGACATTGGCAATATCTGTATGTCCTTAGCACAAATTTGCCAACTGTCATTAAAGAGCTTTACTTTATGGGTTGGTGCAAATACCTCTCAAATCTCCTAGTAACTATGTAGGCTTTCATATTCTGTGGACTACATAATGCCTCTTCTCTAGAAATATCAGATTCCTGTTCTCTGTGCTGATTTTAAATGTACTCTTCTGGGTAAATAAACCAGAGCTCCACATGTGTTCCGCACGCCCTTTATCTTTCTTATATACAACGAGATTGATTTACATCATTGCCTCACATGATCAATAACTTCACCAAGGAAAGTTAATATAGCGTATTCTCTACAAAATCAGGGGAGAAGCTGACATCATCCATCGGAAGAAATAGCATTGTAAATTCAAGGAATTTGGTGCTAGAAAGGGTCTAATTCACTCAAAAGATTTCTTGATCTTAAAAAATAGCATTTTTGAGTGATTTCTTTAAAAAAAGACATGTATTTCAGAAATAGCACGTTTTGCCAATGAGGATACATACCACTTTTTGTACTAAAATAAGCTACATTTAAAATGATATCACCTCTGTATGTTAAAAATCCTAGGCTGAGTGTTCAAGCTGGTTTTTTTTCCCTATCCTTAGACTTACTGAGCAAGTATAGAGCTTTTTGAATAATAAGGCACACTCCCTATTAAAATCTTCTTATTCTAGACTTTAAGCCAGGATCCTATTGCAAAGCAGATGGTAATTCATGAGCTGATTTTTACAAGAATATGTTTTGCTTCACTGATTGCTGTTTTGATAGCTATTTTTAAGATTTTTGGAACCCTTTAATATGTATTTCTGAAAGTAATTTCCATAACCTAAAGTGAAAAATTTTATTTCTGTCTATTTTATTTCTGTCAGAATATACAGAATTAAGAAATAATGACTGTGATGGCCAGGTATGATTTAAAAATTAATAATTACTTGAGGTTGCTTTTTATTACTCTGTTTGAAAAACGAGGTAAAACTGACTTTGATGAAATTACCCATTTTATAATGGTGGTATTTATGTATGTCAGGAAAGATTAGTCAGATATTAAAGATTGGCTTTGTAAATCATAATTATTCTTTCTGTAGCTCTTTCTTCATTACTAATATTTTTCTCATTATACTTCTTTATGATTAAAATCTTGCACTTGGAAATGCATCTGTTTTAAAATTAAAGTAGGAAATACTATTTTAAAGGGTTTTCCAAAATAATGACAATAAAATAATAATTTATGGGAATTATTAGGATATAAAAATAAAAATTAATGTCTGTACATATACATATATATACACATTATATATTATACATTACCTTTATATATTTCATATATACATATACATATACATATAAAGTAAGTGAGTTGAAAACGAGAAAGTTTTTAAGTTGATCTCATCAATTCAGTGTTTAGTAGTTAACATTGCTATAGTCCATATGTAAAAACTAATTTCAAAACAAAGGTTTTTAGACTGAAGGAGAAAAAAATCAAATCATTTGTATTATCCTTAATGCATCTACATTTCAAAATAAGCAAATGAGCATAATTATAAGAAACACTTAAAATGTCACACTTAAATATTCGGACATGCCTGTTTAACACAGGGGAGTTATGAATTAATAGAGCATTGGTTATTACTGACATGGTTAAAAAACATAGAACATTAATATTAATTAGCTTCTTAGGTATATTATCATAGTATTAGTTTCTGATCAATTCACTACACTTTCTCTTGTGGATGGTTGTGCTATTTGTAACTGACTAGACAAGGAAGCTGCATACGTATTCTCCCAAATACATCCCTTCCTAACATAGAAACATGCACTATTGCAGATTTGTACAAATTTCTAAAAATTACTAATTATTTACTGTTGTCTATGACTGGAAAAAATTAGGAAGCAACTAAAATGATTATAATATAAAAATTTGGAAATTTGATTTTATACTTTGCGGTATAAGCTATGTAGAGGCATCACAATGTATCCTAGTAGTTGTATGACATTTCTTATCATCATATTCAACATCAGAATACAGAAGTCCCTCCTTATCCATGGTTTTGCTTTCGATGGCTTCAGTTTCGATTGTCCACCACAGTCTGGAAACAGATGATCCTCCTTCTGAAGTATTGTCAGAAGGTCAGTAGCAGTCTAGCGCTCCATCGTTCACCTCACTTTATCCCATCATGTAGGCGTTTTATCAACTGGCATCATCACAAGAAGAAGGATGAGTAGATTACAGTAAGATATTTTGAGAGAGGGAAAAAGAGACCACATTCACGTAACTTTTATTATACTATATTGTTGTAATTGTTCTATTTTATTATTGTCATTAATCTCTTACTCTAATTTACGAATTAAACTTTGTCATAGATATGTGGCTATAGGAAAAAACAGTTTATATGGTTCAGTACTATCTGTGGTTTCAGGCAACCACTGAGGGTCTTGGAACGTGTCTCCCATGTATAAGGGAGGACTACTGTCTATGTTTATAATAGCTGTATATGCATATATGTCCGTATGTACAGTATACATACATAAAATACTTCATGTGTTTGTGGCCTCATACAACTAATACATTATTTTCACATGCAGTAGCTTGGTTGAGATCCAAACCACTTATTTTCTGTAGGCTTTATGTTTATTTTATACCATAGTCTGAAGATGAGGAACCTAAAGTTCCATCCCCAACCCCCATACTCAGCCAAGATAATTCATTTGCATCAAATGAAGCCCTGGATTTAACAGGATTTTCTTTATGGCACTGTTCTGTATCATGAATGCTGTGTAGAGTTTGAATTAGGAGAACACTAGAACACATGCGATGAGGTAAACAGAGTCTTCGATGAACTGGCTAGTTTAAACTACCTCAGTTTATTTAGCCTGAAGCTATAAAGAACAATGGGATTTTTAAAAATCTATTTTATTTTAACCTCAAGAACAAGGTGCAAGGGATTCAACTTAAAACAGTCGAAAAATTGAACCTTAATGCTTAAAAACAATGTAAGAAACCATTAAGCTAGATTTTATAGAACTGCTTTTGCAGAATTTTTCTTTGGTCAAAAAATTTTTATGAAATGGCAAATAAAAACTTAGCTTTTTCCTCTTGAGGAAACAAAATTCAATAGAAATAGAAGATTTGCAATAGAAGGTGATTACACTTTGTCACTTCTCCCCTCTTCTCTAGTGAATGATTACATATGTTTATGGAAAATTATATATATACAAACATTGTTTGGGCTGTCTAATAAGCCATCTTAGCTACATGAATAAATTGCTCTTAGTAGATTGGACATTTTAATTTCTTATCTATTAGGTAGTATATTTTGGCATGACAGGAACAAGGCAGGTCCCCATTGTTTCGTTTTCGGTAAAGCTCAGCCCTAATCACAGAGCTGAGTCTCCAGGCCGAGAAACTACTTAGATGGCTTAGTCATTTACTTCTTTGAACCTTGATGTGAAATCTCTGCGGCAAGGACTAATTACTGCTAATTGTAGAGAATTGTATAATACTTTGTGAAAGATTTGACATCACAATATTAATTTTACTTTTGATGTGAGTAAATGTGCATGAATTTCTTCAGAGTGTCATAAGTATTAAAACAATAGAAATGTTTGTAACAGAAAAAGCAGTGTTATATTTAGAGAAAGCTTCTTTGCTGGTGGTTTTGCAGTTTTTCCCTTTGTGGCAGGAGCTGATGCCTATAAGTGCTCACTCAAATGCACAACACTCAATAAGCTGAGGTTTCATTAATTATCCATTTGGAAAATCGTCTAATCACCCATCCAAGTATTCCATTATTCTTACGTAACTGAGTGTGTAGAATTGAGAATTGGAAATAAAAGTTAACTTCTTAAAATGTTTAGTAAATATATTGTTATATTTATATCACCCCATGAGTTTTATCTTCTAGAAGATATTTAGTAAATATTTAGTAAATATATTGTTATATTTATATCAGCCCATGAGTTTTATCTTCTAGAAGACTTAGTAAGACATTCCTTGCCAATTTTTTAACTGGACTGCCTTCTTTTATCACTTGTATATAGTGTTGTCTTTCTAAAGAATCAAATGGTTCAGCAGTTGATATGGACTAAGGATCATGGTCAAGTACTGTACAAGGAAAATTTGCTCTTTAATTTGTGGGGAGCTATTTCACGTGGTTTGGGCTTATGAAAAATAAATATTTAATTCATTGCAAACATAGGTAGATAAAAGCAACTCGGAACTATTTTAATGCCATGTTTTAATTTTTGTTTTATTTTTATCTGAACTATCTTAAGGCCAAGGTTGTGTTCCAGGCCCAAGGATGGATAAGCAATCAATGACAGAGAAACAAAAAACAGTAGAGATTTCTGTGATTTTGTGGTTAGGCTCTTGAAGAGTCTAAACATAAAATATCTTTATTATCCCAAGGTAACTTTGCACCACTGTTAAAATGGTCATTATGTTTTTTATGACTTTTGGTAGGTAGTCCTTGAATTATTCCTCGAATTGCTGATGATCTAGTGCTCTAGAAGACGTATCACAGAAGTAATGAATCAGAATTCCAGTATACCATGTGCAGAAATGTAGCAGAATTCGAGTTTTACACTTTGCAGCGTTTACAATCAAGTTAGTTTTGTTGTGAAAGATTGCCAATAAGGAAATATTTTATAGAAACATTGGAGGTCACTACAATCTCTCTTTTTGGATCAATAATTGTCATCAATATGGAATAATTCTCAGGCAGGTAGTACTACCAAATTTAGCATGTGGGAGAAAAGGTTGCAGAAAAAAAAAGGAGAACATGTATTTTACTTCTTTTATTTATGTTGCTGTGTTCGGATAAGTTTTCATGTTAATTCTTGGAAATTTTTATTAACTTTATTATTCTACTTCAGATTGCCCACATAAACCACTGAATGCATTTTCGGATAAGGAAATAGAGTCAGTATCTCAGAGTGGCATAGTAGAGCTGTGGTGCGTGATGCTTTGCCCTTGAAGAAGGAATCAGGGTTAGATCGTGGTTCCTGGCATCCTGGGTGCTGGTCCAAAAGCACCATGTAAAAGTTAAATGAGAAAATAGGAGGTATCTGTGTTCATTTTCCGATGTTCTGATCTGTTATTTTAATTCTTCTGCTATCAAGTTTTCATAGCCTCTAGGTTATGTGAATGCTTTTAAATTACTTCTTTGTTTCTCTTTATGCTTACTGGTCATCAAGCCTTCTTTCGACCTAAGAGCATAAAGCAGAATATGTTTTGCTGCCCCAATTAATTTTTGAAGTAGTAACTACAGAAAGAGTGGTTTTAAACTTAGTAATAATAACAATGTTGGGAGATTAAAAGCAAGAGAAAAAGGAGGTCATCAGTAGCTTTAGGCGTTTTCTTTTCTCCTAGGAAAATAATCTAGAAAGCGTAGTGTTAAATTAACCCACAAACTAGTTAAGAAATATATCTGTATACTCACACATCAATGTGTCTTTCTAATGAAAATGTAGAATTTAGAAATACAATATGTCCTACTTCTGAAACCATGATCATTAGCTTCACTTTAGTTTTTATACCCTTGTAGTTAGTAAACATTTGACTTTACAGCACTGAAGTATCAAAATGTCATATTTCTTTAATCCTGTAAAGCAAATTATCATTTATATATTGTTCACTGAAGGTTTGGTCATGGTCTAGCCCTCCGTAGACTTTTAAAGACAACAGCTCTTCTGTTTATATGTCCAGCTTGGCAAATTGGTGCCTTACGTGATTTCCAAGGCCATGATTCTTAAAAGTCCTATCATTGGCACTGTCATTCGACTAAATTTTAAATGTGTCTGTATCAGAAATAGGGGTTAACTTTGTTTGGATGGGCTCTGGAACTCAAAGGGTCCCTTAGTAAAGCTCTCATATTTTGAATATGACACAGACCTATGTTCATGCAGTTAAGAAGGGAGAACACCTCTCATTATTCTAATCTCTTACAGCAAGAAGAACAAAACACTTCAATTATGTGGCCACACCATGATATATCCTTCTGTGTATATAATACTGCTTTAGCAAAACACAGAAGTAAGGTTGGGTGGCATTGGTTAATTGCAAACAATTTGAGTCTGTTTGTCCCTATGTAATAGTGTGTCTGGTTACTAAATTTGTAAAAATTATGGAAAGGGAAAAACTATCATTTTTTTTCACATTCACCTAACATTGAGCATTTCGAATATGCAATAGAATACTATTGCCAAAATTAGACAGTCTCTAAAACCATATTTAGCAAAATTACTCATGTGAGAAGTACATTTTATCATATTCTAGTTAACTATACAAAAGCTTTTGAGTGGTTCAGGGAGTTGATACTGTTTAGAAAGTTGAAAATTTTTATTTTCTGCAAAGGAAGTAATAAGATGTAAAAAATATGACTGGTAGAGTTTATTGTAAAACAAGGCATAGTATTTTTTTTACAAATGCAAAAAAATTGTAGCTTAGATTTTAATATTTTTTAAAGATTTATTTATTTATTTTAGAGGGCAGGGTTGGGCAGAGAAAGAGGGAGAGAAAGTCTCAAACCAACTCTGCACTGACTGCCAAGCCTAACGCAGGGCTCAATCTTACGACTTTCAGTTGCTTGCTTTTTTTTTTTTTCATTTTCTTGATAATGACCTCTGATAGACGAAAGTTTGAAATTTTCAATGAAGTTTCATTTATCTGCTTTTTCTTTTGTTACTCATACTTTTGATCTCATATCTAAAATCCTGGGTCGTAAAGATTTACTTCCATTTTTTTCTCTTGAGAGTTTTGTGGTTTGAGCTCTTTTATTTAGGTAGTCAATCAATTTTGAGTTAATTTTTATGTAGGATATGAGGTAGGTGTCCAACTTCATTCTTTTGGATGTGGATATACACCATCATTTGTTGAAGAGATTACTCTTTCCCTGTTGAATGGCTTTGGCTCCCTTGTCCCAAATTAATTAACCAAGATGTGAGGGTTTATTTCTGCACTCTCAGTTCTGTTCTATTGATTTAGGTTTGTTCTTCTGCCAGTACCACACTGTTTTGATTACTATAGCTTTGAAGTTGCTCCGATGAGGAAGTATGGGTCCTCCAACTTTGTTTTTTTCTTTTTAAATACTGTTTTGGCTGTTGGAGGCTCTTTGAAATTCCATATGAATTTGATGATCAGCTTTTCTATTTCTGCAAAATAAGGCCCTTGGAACTTTTTTTTTTTTTTTAATTTAAGTTCAAGTTAGTTAACATATAGTGTACTCTTGGTTTTGGAGTAGAATTACATATAACACCGTGCTCATCACAAGTGCCCTCCTTAATGCCCATCACCCATTTAGTGCATTCCCCCACTTACCTCCCCTCCAGCAACCCTGTTCTCTGTAGTTAAGAGTGTCTTATGGTTTGCCTTCTTCTCTCTTTTTATCTTATTTTTCCTTCCCTTCCACTATGTTCATCTGTTTCATTTCTTAAATTCCACATGAGTGAAATTATGTTTGTCTTTCTCTGACTGACTTATTTCACTTGCCATAATATATTCTAGTTCCATCCACATTGTTGCAAATAGCAAGATTTCATTCTTTTCATGGCTGAATAATATTCTATTGTATATATGTGCTGCATCTTCTTTATCCATTCATCAGTTGATGGACATTTGGGTTCTCTCAATAATTTGGCTGTTGTTGATAATGCTGCTATAAACATTGGGCTGCATGTGCCCCTTTGAATCAGTATTTTTGTATCCTTCAGATAAATACCTGGTAGTGCAATTGCTGGGTCATAGGATGGTTTTATTTTTAATTTCTTAAGGAACCTTGAAACTCTTTTCCAGAGTGACTGCACCAGTTTGCATTCCCACAAACAGTACAAAAGTGTTCCCCTTTCTCCACAGTATCACCAACACCTGTTTCCTGACTTGTTCATTTTAGCCATTCTGACAGGTCTGAGGTACTATCTCATTGTGGTTTTGATTTATATTTCCCTCATGATGAATGATGCTGAGCAGTTTTTCATGTATCTGTTAGCCATTTGTATGCCTTCTTTGTAGAAATGTCTGTTCATGTCTTCTGCCCATTTCTTAACTGGATTATTTGGTTTTGGGGGGTGTTGATTTTGATGGGTTCTTTGTAGATTTTGGATACTAACTCTTTGTCCGATATGTCATTTTCAAATATCTTCTCCGATTCCGTCGGTTGCCTTTTAGTATTTTTTAATTGTTTCCCTCGCTGTCCAGAAGCCTTTTATCTTGATGAGGTCCCAGTAGTTCATTTTTACTTTTGTTTCCCTTGCATCCAGAGACATGTCTAGTAAGAAGTTGGAATGGCCAGGGTCAAAGAGGTTTCTGCCTGTGTTCTTCTCTAGGATTTTGAAGGATTCCTGTCTCATATTTAGGTCGTTCATCCATTTTGAGTCTATTTTTGTGTGTGGTTTAAGGAAGTGGTCCAGATTTCATTCTTCTGCATGTTGCTGTCTAGTTTTCCCAACACCATTTGTTGAAGAGACTGTTGCTACCTATTTTCCATTGGATATTCTTTCCTTCTTTTTCTGGGTTTTCTTTTCTATTCCATTGATCTATGTGTCTACCATACTCTCTTGATGACTATAGCTTTTTAATATAGCTTGAAGCCTAGGATTGTGATGCCTCCCACTTTGCTTTTCTTTTTTTAACATTACTTTGGCTGTTGGGGTCTTGTCTAGTTCCGTACAAGTTTTAGGATTGTATGTTCTAGTTCTATGAAAAATGTTGGTGTTATTTTGGTCAGGATTGCATTGAATATATAGATTGCTTTGGGTAGTATAGACATTTTAACAATTATTATTCTTCCAATTCATGAGCATGGAATGTTTTCCATTTCCTTGTGTCTTCTTCACTTTCTTTCATACATGTTCTTTAGTTTTCAGAATATAGATCTTTTACCTCTTTGGTTAGGTGTATTCCTAAGTAGGTATCTTATGGTTTTAGGTGCAATTGCAAATGGAATTGATTCCTTGATTTTTCTTTCTGCTGCTTCATTATTGGTGTATAGAAATGACACAGATTTCTGTATGTTGATTTTATATTCTGTGACTTTGCTGAATTCATGTGTCAGTTCTAGTAATTTTTTGGTGGAGCCTGTCAGGTTTTCCACATAAAGTATCATGTCATCTGCAGAGTGAAAGTTTGATTTCTTCCTTGCTGATTGGATGCCTTTTATTTCTTTTTGTTGTCTGATTGCTGAGGGTAAGACTTCCAGTATTATGTTGAACAATAGTAGTAAGAGTGGAATCCCTGTCATGTTCCTGACCTTAGGGGAAAAGCTCTGAGTTTTTTTCCCATTGAGGATGATATTAACTGTGGGTCTTTCATGTATGGCTTTTATGATGTTGACGTATATTCCCTCCATCCTTACTTTCTTTATTTGTGAATATTGAGTCACCCTTGCAGCCCAGGAATAAATCCCACTTGATCATGGTGAATGATTCTTTTCATGTACTTTCAGATTCAGTTAGTATCTTGTTCAGAATTTTTTCATCCATGTTCATCAGAGTGTTGGTCTGTAATTTTCCTTTTTAGTGGGGTCTTTGTCTGGTTTTGGAATTGAAGTAAGGCTGGCCTCACAGAATGAGTTTGGAAGTTTTCCTTCTATCTCTTTTATTTGGAACAGCTCCAGAAGAGTAGATATTAATGTTTGGAAGAATTCCTCAGGAAGCCATCTGGCTCTGGGTTCTTATTTGTTTGGAGATTTTTAATTACTGGTTCAGTTTCTTCGCTTGTTATGGGTCTGTTCAAATTTTCTATTTCTTCCTGTTTCAGTTTTGGTAGTTTATATGTTTCTAGGAATTTATCCATTTCTTCCACATTGCCCAATTTGTTGACATATAATTGTTCATAATATTCTCTTATACTTGTTTGTATTTCTGTGGTGTTAGTTGTGATCTCTCCTCTTTCTTTCATGATTTTATTTATTTGGGTCTTTTTTCTTTTGGTAAGTCTGGCTGGGAGTTTATCAATTTTGTTAATTTTTTCAAAGAACCATCTTCTACTTTCATTGATCTGTTCTGGTTTTTTGATTTCTGTATCATTTCTTTCTACTCTGATCTTGATTATTTCCCTTGTTCTGCTGGCTTTAGGCTTTATTTGGTGTTCTTTTTGCAGCTCCTTTGGGTGTAAGGTTAGGTTGTGTATTTGAGACTTTTCTTCTTAAGGAAGCCCTCTATTGTTATATGCTTCCCCCTTAGGACTGCCTTTGCTGGATCCCAAAGGTTTTGGACTGTCATGTTTTCATTATTATTTGTTTCCATCTATTTTTTAATTTCTTTTTAATTTCCTGGTTAACTCATTCATTCTGTAGTAAGATGTTCTTTAACCTCCATGTATTTGTAGTCTTTCCAAATTTTCTCTTGTGCTTGACTTCAAGTTTCATAGCACTGTGGTCTGAAAATATACGTGGTATGATCTCAGTCTATTTGTACTGGTTGACGCCTGATTTGTGACCCAGTCTGTAATCTATTCTGGAGAATGTCCCATGTGCACTCAGAAAGAATGTGTATTCTGCTGCTTCAAGATGAAATGCTTCGAATATATCTTTTAAGTCCATTCTGGTTCAGTGTGTCATTCAAAGCCATTATTTCCTTGTTGATCTTCTGCTTAGATGATCTGTCCATTGCTGTGAGTGGGATGTAAGTCCCCTACTATTATTGTATTATCATCAATGAGTTTCTTTAATGTTGTTATTGATTATTTTATATATTTCTGTTATTATATATATATAAAATAAAATAGTATATATTTTATTTATTTATATATTTGGGCTCCTAAGTTGTTTGCATAACTATTTACAGTGGTTCTATCTTCCTGTTGGTTAGACCCCTTTGTTATGATATAGTGCCCTTCAACTCTTATTACAGTCTTTTTGTTTAAAATCTAGTTTCTCTAATATAAGTAGATGTCCATTAGCATGATAGATGGTTCTGACTGCCTCACTTTCAATCTGCAAATGTCTTTGGGTCTAAAATGAGTCTCTTGTAAGCAGCGTACCGATGGTACTTGTTTTTTTCTTTTTTTATCCGTTCTGATTCCCTTTGTCTTTTGATTGGAGCATCAGTCCGTTTATATTCAGAGTAATTATTGATAGATATGAATTTAGTGCCATTGTGTTAACTGTAAAGTCTCCGTTCCTATAGATTGTCTCTGTTCCTTTCTAGTCTTTGTTGCTTTTGGTCTCTTTCCTGCTTAATGGGTTCCCTTTCATATTTCTTGCAGCATTGGTGTAATGTTCATGAACTCTGTTAGTTTTTGCTTGTCTTGGAAACTCTTTATCTCTCCTTCTATTCTGAATGACAGTCTTGCTGGATGGAGTATTCTTGACTGCATATTTTTCCCACTCAGCACTTTGGATATATGGTGTCACTCTTTTCTGGGCTGTCAGATTTCTTTAGACAGATCTGCTGTGGCTACCGGTGTAAGTTAAGGACCTTTTTTCCCTAGCTGCTTTCAGAATTCTCTCTTTATATTTGTATTTTGCAAGTTTCACTATGATACGTCTTGGTGTTGACCTGTTTTTGTTGATTTCGAGGAGAGTTCTCTGTGCCTCTTAGACTTGAATGCCTGTTTCCTTCCCCAGATTAGGGAAGTTCTCAGCTGTAATTTGTTCATATAACCTTCTGCCCCTTTTCCCCACTATTCTTCTCCTTGGACTCATGATATGGATATTATTGCACTTTGTGGAATTGCTGAGTCCCCTAAGTCTATATTCATGACCTAATAATTTTCTTTCCCTCTTTTCAGCTTCATTATTTTCCATAATTTTATCTTCTCTATCACCTATTTGATCCTCTCCTCCTTCCGTCCTCATTGTGATTACATCCAGTCAGTTTTGTATCACAGTTACAGCATTTTTATTTTAGGCTGACTAGTTTTTAGATCTTTATATCTGCAGCCAGGGTTTCCCTGGTGTCTTTATGCTTCTTTCAAGCCCAGCTAGTATTCTTTGACTGTTGTTCTTAATTCTTGTTTAGATGTATTGCTTATAACTGTTTTGAGCAAATCTCTGGCTATAATCTCTTCTTGATCTTTCTTTTAGGACGAATTCCTTTGTCTTGCTCTTATGTCTAGGTTTCTTTCTTTTGTGTGTTATGAAAGCTTGTTATGTCTCCTGTTCCTGAGAGTAATACTATATTAAGAAGGGGTCATATGTTGTCCAGGGCCTGGTTCCGGAAGTGTTCTGGTTTATGCTATGTGCACTGTGCTGTTGTGTTTTGGCTGCTCTCTCCCACAGGTTAGTCATCTGCGGAGTTCCTCCTCGCTTGCAGTGGAGAGTGTTGAACCTTTAACTAGGTATGTTTTGATTTGTTTGTTCAGAGAAGGCTGATTAAAAATTTAAAAACTTTAAAAAGCCTGATCCAAGAAAAAAGGAAAAGGAACAAACAAACAAAAACTATAAGCCTGCTTCCAAAGAAAAAAAGAAAAATAAATAAAATAAAAAATAAGATAAAAATTAAAAACTTTTAAAATTTAAAAAAAAAAAAAAAGAAAGAAAAGAAAAAAAGAAAGTCTGGTCCTATTTCTACTGGAACTGAAGCTGATGCTTTGGAGCACTCTGTGATTGATAGACTTGGTATATGCAGGGCTTCTGTGTTGGTCTTCTGAGGGAGAGACCAGCAGTGCTGGCTCACAGTCCTCTGTGCCCTAGTAAAGATTCCCCTGCTGGGCACAGGGGTGTGGGGTTTGGTTTAAGTGACTCCAGCCTCCAGTGGAGGTGCTGTTTCTCTCTGAAGTCCAACCATGCTAGTGAGCAGGTTTAGAGGTGTGTTGGAATATGGCATCACCCTGGGGAGGTAAACTCACAGCCACTGCTGTTTGGTAGGCCCTCACAGAAAATCAAATTCTCTCCCCTCCTGTGTCCCAGGCTTTTGTCAGATCCCTGCCCTCAACCACTCTGTGCCTGGGCCATTGGCAGACCCAGTGCCACAGTTCTCCTGTATTTTATCTCTGGACTGGGCCTGAAATTCAAAACTCCAAATCTTAAAGGACCCAGCAAGGCACAGACCCACTCCCCACCCCCAGAGGAGAACCTCGCAGCACTGCACCCTTCACCGTTCTGTCCCAGAAAAGCAGTCACTGGGCTGCACACATGCCTGGAGTCTATGGTGAAGTACAGCAAAAAGCTGTGACCAGGTTATCTGCCCTCTGTAGACACCTCTGTCCTCTGCTGTTGAGAGGACACTCAGTGGCACTCGGCAGGCCTTTAGTCCTTGGAGTGGCAATATACCCTCTTCCAAACGTACTCCAAGAAGGAGCACCTTCTCTTCCAGTGTGACCCAAGCGATCCCCACACCACTGCATCTTGCATGAATCCTGTATGCTCCCCTCTCCTGATTTCTCCCTCTCTCCCTTACTTTTGTCCACAAAAACGACTCCCTCTCCTCTACAGCACTGGGGCTTTTCTCCGTCCCCCATTTCACAGCTCCAAACCTCGCATCTGCCACATTCTCTCCCTCCAATTGTGCAGATTGTTTTCCTAATCCTCAGATCAATTTCCTAGTTGTTCAAAATGATTTGATGTTGATCTAGCTGTGTTTGAGGGCCAAGTCAAGCTCAGGGTTCTCCTACTACTCTGCCATCTTAATTCCTCCCTCTCCTGGAATTTTGATAGAACTTGCAGTGAATCTGTTGATCACTTTGGGTAGTATTGCCATCTTAACCTATTAAGATGTTAATTCTTCCAATCCATGAACATAGGAAAACCTTCTATTTATTTAGCTATTTTTTTTTCAGCAAATTTTTGTAATTTTTAGTATACTAAAAAGCATACTAATAAGTCTTTCACCTTTTTGGTGAAATTATTCCTAGATATTTTATTCTTTGAATGCTGGTATAAATGTAATGGTTTTCTTGATTTTCTTTTCATATTGGTCTTTGCTGGTGTATGGAAACACCACTGACATTTTTGCATTTATCTTGTACCCTGCAAGTTTGCTGTATTTGCTTATTAGTTCTTAGTTTCTTTGTGCATTCTTTGGTGTTTTCTGTATATAAAATCATGCCATCTGTATATGGAATTGTTTTACTTCTTCCTTTCCAATTTGTTTGTTTTTTATTTATTTTTCTTGAGTAACTTCTCTGGCTAGAACTTCCAATATAAAAAAGAACAGCAGTGTTAAAATAGGCTTCCTTATCATGTTCCTGATCTCAAGTTAGAAGTTTTTGGTCTTTCACCATGAGGTCTTTCATTATTAAGTATGATGTTAGCTGTGGTTTTTCTTAATAAATGCTCTTTGTCATATTAATGAAGTTCCCTTCTCTTCCTAATTTTCTGAGTGTTTTTACCATGAAAGGGTTCTGGATTTTATCAAATGTTTTTTTCTGTATCAATTGAGATGATTGTATTGTTTCCTTCATTCTCTTGTTGTACTGTATCACGTTGATTGATGTTAGTATTTTAGTGTGTTGACTCACATTACATTCCTGGGATAAATCTCACTAGATTATTCTGTTAATATGTTGTTGGATTTAGTTTACTAGTACCCTGTTGAGGAATTTTGCATCTATCTTCATACACAATATTGGTCTATAGTTTCCTTTTTGATTTCTCATAAAATAAATTAGGAAGTACTTACTCTTCTATTTTTGGAGACATTTCAGGAAGATGGTGTTCATTCTTCTTTAAGTGGTAGAATTCACTACTAAAGCCATCTGATCCTGAGCTCTTTTGTTGTTGCTAGGAGATTTTTGTTTACTGATTCAATCTCTTATTATAGATCTTTTAAGATGTTTTCATTTTTTCCCTTGATTCAGTTTTTTATAATTTGCATACTTCTAGGAATTTCTCCATTTTGATTTTGCCTAGGTTGTTTAATTTGTTGGCATGCAGTTGTTCACGTATTCTCCTAAAATTATTTTTATTTCCATAAGTTTGTTAGTAAATCCCCACTGTCACTTCTGATTTTATTTATGTGTCCTCTTTTTTTTCTTAGCCAGTCTAGCTAAAACTTTGCCTACTGTCCTGATCTTTACAAAGGACCAATTTTTTATGTTGATTCTATTTTCTTGTCTATTCTCTATTTATCTCCACTCTAATCTTTATTATGTTTTTCTTCTGCCAGCTTAAAGTTTAGTTTTTATAACCTTGGATGTCAAGTTAGCTTATTGATTTGAGATCTTTCTTTTTTTAACGTATGCTTTACAGCTATAATTTTTTCTTTGAGAATTGCTTTCACTGTATCTCACACTTTGGTATCTTTTTTCAGTTTTCATTCATCTTAAAATATTTTCAAATTTCCTTTTATGATTCCTTTTTCAGTCCATTTGCTGTTCAGAAGTATACGTTTAATTTTCATATATTTGTGATTTTTTTTGTTTTTATTTATTGATTTCTAACTTCATTTCACTGTGGTCAGAAAAAAATACTTTGTATAATTTCAGTAATTTTAACTTTGTTAAGACTTGTAGTCTAAGATATGGTCTATCTGGGGACTATTCAGATACCCTCGAGAAAATATGTATTTTGCTGTTGTTGGGTGAAATGCTCTGTGTATGTCTGTTAGGTAGATCTAATATATATATATGATTCTTCAAGTCCCTTATTTCCTAGTTAATCTTCAGTCCAGATGTTATATCCAACCTGGAATTTGAGCTGAGTACACAGTAAGCAAAACCACCACAGTGCTTTCTTACTAAATGATAACAGCCTCTTTCTTCTTTAAGCATTTACCTGTTTGGAGTAAGATTTTTACTGGATGCCAGAGTTCCAAAAAAAGTTGATTCTGTCAGTTTTTGCCAGCTTAATGGTTGACTTTATGATGTTACTCCAATCATAGCATAGAACATTAGTTTGTAATTTTGCCTATCTTAATTGAAATGAAGTTTCACTTATAGTATAAGGGTAGTAAAAATAGTTTAGAATTTACCCATTTCATTTTTGGCTTCATGTGAAGAAGTAAATTCTATTGAACTTACCTTTTTGCAGATATGGATCTTTCTTTAACAGTCAAAAAAAGCATGGCCTATGTGTTGTGGAGCTTTTTCTTGTTTTTTGTTTTCTGGAAGGCAATATGTATTTATATAGCCACATTTGATCTTAATAATAACAGGAATTATAATATTAGCAGCTATCATTGAGTATTTCAAAGTCAAGAAACTACTAAGTACTTGAAACAGCTAAGCTCATTTTATCTTACAGCAAAAGTTATAGGTATTTGATCTTCAATTGACAGAGTCAAAAACTAAGAAAAAAATGATTAAGTTGTTGAAGGTTATGCTGAAAAAGTAAGTTGCAGAGTTATGATTAATTAATCTGAGTCTAATTCTTTTCATCATACCAGGCCTCTTCCTGGTCATTCTATACATGTGGCCTTACCTACATTTTTTCCCCAATGAATCATTATTAGGTTAAGTAGTAAAATCCAAAGACCTTTATTATTTTTGGAAAACCATTCAGTTTATGAATTTCTGAACTTCTGATACCAAATGAATAATTATTCTTGTTGTTTTTAAGAAATGCTTATTATAATAATAATCAATTAAACATTTATAGTAATATCTACCATTTATTGTGTGCTTGCTGCTATGAGAGTGGTATCGTATGTAAGAGCTATTACAATCTAATATATTGTATATTACTGGGTAAATATAATGTGTAAGTATGTGCTATTATAACCAAAATATTTTACACATTGAAAATAATTATTATTTTCCCCAGGAAAAAAATAGGTAAACAGAGGTAGATGTAAATCTAGAGATCAGGAATTTGTAGGCAACATATCATATAATTTTTTCCAGACATATTCTGTAATTATTAGAAGCTTTGACTCAATCATACTGTAGAATAGAAGAGCAAGCTGAAATTTTGAAAGATTATAATTTAATTTTAGAACACATACTTGTCAAGTAGTTCATAAGTTTAAGAAAGCAATCATTGTATCATTTTTATTTTATGATAAATGAAAATAAGCATTTTGGGACTTAATCTGTATACTGCCATTAAATTAAATATGTGTTATATTTATTGTAGCATTTTGGTTGCCAATCTACGTAGATAAATAATTAGATTATTTGAGTGAGAAATGGATAAATATGTGAATGGATTTATGTATAGCTTAATTAATATGCTAAAATGAGTTTTGTTTAGAATATTTCTCTTGCTAAATGTACGTTATTTGCCTAAGATTTTGGGGGGGTTTCAAGAAAAACAAACCCAACTAAAGAAATTTTAGTCATTAAGTTTCTGAATAAAAATCATTAGCTGCCTATGAAAATCAAAAAGAACTTCTCATTGCCTTTGAATGACCACCATAAAATCTGGTCATCTCTATGCAAGAACATTCTAAATAATTTTGCTCATGAATATAATTAATGAGAATCGTTTGTAAAAGTGCATTTTAATATTTCAAATGCAAAGGCAACTCACAGTAGTAGCTAACTTGTAAAAAATGTGATGCTCTTATTGGTCAGTGAGGCGAACATGTGGAATGATTTCAGAGGAGTACTGGACCAGGCCCCCCAAATTAATCCCAACACATGACATACCATCATCTAATTGATTTATCTGAGTAATAAAGAACCCACCCAGCAACCGATTAAAGTTCAAGTATGCCTAAGATGAATCTAGTTTTCAACTTTTCTGAGAAAAAAATTCACTTATATACGAAGAATCGCAAAGAGATCAAGGGAGGATCATTTGGCCTTGGCCTTATTCTGAGAAAATAAGACCTCAAAGTGTAGACTTCCGATGTGATCTTCAAGTACAAAACACTGTGTATTCTTCTGTGTATTTAAAAGCATAATTCTTCAGTGTCAACATTTAAAATATATCACGGATTTGTAATCTTATTGGGATATTTCATTGTCTCTTATGTATCCAGAATATAAAAAAAAAAAAAAAGAAAAGAAATAGTCTGGGTCTCTCCTAAGTGCCAATAACCCCTGCATTTGTTGATTTAACCATGCATATAAGGCGAGGCTATGAGAGCTGAAAACTGTTCAGGTGATAGGAAGGCCTAGAAAGCCTATTTTTGCACAGAGTAAACTATCTTCCCAAATGCTTGTTTTTTCTCTAACTACCCAGTGTGAGGAACACTTAAAATAATTTTCGCTGAAAAATCTAACATTCTAGGAAGTTGAAAACCCCAGGATACGTTTCAAAAGTCAAAATTGCTAAGATTTCACCTTTCTGAAATTGCTAAGATTTCACCCTTGTGCTTAATTAACCATGTATAAATTATCATTATTTCTTGGAAGCAGCTTAAAGACTGATCCAGTCTTATCTGATAGGAAATGTCATACAGGAAAGAAGGCTGAAGGAATGACCCAGAGAGGGTCTTCCCAACTCTATAGTGAGTCATTCCTGGCTTATAAATCAGTACTTTGCAACAGAACATAACCAGAAAGGCAAGGTGAAACCAGACAGCAAAGAGTTTGTACATGTAACACCTCCTCTCCAGGGAGAACTTGTCAGAGAGTAGATGTCTAAAGAATGTGACTGAATCATCAGAAAGGTAAATAGGCACATATTCAGATGCTCAGCAATGTGGAAAAGTCAGTAGACATTATTAATTATTTATTCCTGTGTAAGAAGTTACTCCACAATTTATTTTAAAATAGTAAAAATAGAAAAGAAAGAAAAATGAACCTGTGTGCTCTTCTCTCCCAGAATACATTTCCATCAGTAGTGCAACCCAGCCTGTTTTATCTCTAAGTGCAACGATCATGTGATTCCATTTCTTGTAATAAACTGATATGTCACCATCAGAGTCCTGATAGGTCCTGAGTAATTTCCACATCTGTGAGGAGGCTGATCTAATACCTGGTTCTCTGTTTCTTTACCTTCTAAAAGCTCATTTCCAGTGCTTACTGGTTCTCCTGCGTATTGTCCATCCATTCCTATAATTGCTCTCGGCCCTAAAGTTAACTGAAAATTATCTAACTTAGAAATCATACATCTGACTATCATATCAACTCTCTATCTCAGTGCTTACTCACAGAAGTTGACCTTTGCTCTACCCTACTAGAATTTCTCCTTTGTCTGTTTATCACCCCTCCTATGTTTGCCACTCTCAATCCAAGCCTCGTCACATCAGAAACCATCTTACAGTTCCTCTAATCTTTCTCCCAGGCTGGCAAGAAATTTGCCCTTCATGAATCCAGATATTTGCCTCCTCCTTTTCTGCATCTGACCTACTGAGCATTTCCAGAGGAAGACACATTGACAGGGATATGGAAATAAAAGTAGGAGCCCATTACCTCCATCAGACCCTTCCGCTGTCAAAATCTCCTACAAGATTTAACTACTCAGCTTCCTTTCTCACTTTCTATTCCGCTCAAATCTGAGAAGCCCTGCCCTAATCACAGTAGATAAACATACTTCCTCCATCACAGGGAAGGCACAAGCTTACACAACCATCAGCCACTGAATGAATATATGATCATGTTACACCTTTTCAAGATATCCTTGACTCTGCCCTCTTCCAGATCTTTCATGTGCAGTCACAAAGTTCAGTTTATTTGATGTTGTAGACAGCTTCTAAACTCATTGCTGCGTTCTGGTATTTATGCCCTTGTGGAATCCCCTTTTCATGAGTGTTAACCAGTTGCTTCTAATGAATAGAATATGCAAAAAAAAAAAAAAAAAAAGGAACATTACTTCCAAGATTAGGTTACAGAAGACCATTACTCCCATCTTGCTTGTGCCCTCTCTGACACATGTTACTTGCTTGCTTCGATGAAGCCAGCTGCCAAGCTGCCAAGTTGTGAGTGCTCTACAAAAGCCACTATGGAAAGGAGCAAGGGAGGCCGGGAAGGGACTGAGACCCCCGATCCAACAGCTTTCTGGGTCATGAGTCCTGCCAGCATCCGCCTGATGTCTGAAGTAGACTTTTCCCTAGTTAGGCCCTCCAGTCATACCACAGCCTTAGCTAGCGACTTGATTGCAGCCCTGTGAGAAATCCTGAGCGGAGGCCACCACTAAGCCACGCCTGGGCTGCTGACCGACAGAATATGCTTGCTAACAAACGTGGTTTTGAAGCCACTGAATTTTGAAGGGATTTGTTACGCAGAAATAGATCACTAGTCTACCATCTAAAATGCTTTGTCTAGAGCATGATTCTGGAGCTAGGCTGCTTTAGTTCAAAACTCCTCATTTCCTCCATTCACATTCTGTCTGCCACCTTCCAGCAGGGTGAACCTGAGAAAGTTGATTAACCTCGCTGTGGCTCAGTTTCCTCGTTTATAAAATGGCGATAATAGCATCTACCGACTTAGATCCCTGTAAATTGAAATGAGTTTAAAAAAAGTGAAACCATAAGAATAAAGCCTGAAATCCTTAGTATTCTATATAGTATCAGTATCCCTTAGTATCCCATCATGACCCTGCTACCACTCTGGTTTCAAAGGTGCAGTTTTTGTTTTTGTTTTTGTTTTTGTTTTTGTTTTTGTTTGACCATTAAAACAGCTCTTGTCTTCCTGCTTTTCTGTTCATTCTCATCATATTCATTCTACACTGAAGCCAGGTAGAGCTTTCCATTGGTACATTTCATTGGTTGGGTCATTTCTGTGCAGTAGCTTTTTGCTGAGATTGTCATATTTAGAAATCATCAGTGTGACTCACAGGGACCTGCCCACCTTTCTATACCCATCTCATGCCATCCTCTCTCTTGCTCTCTGTCATCCAAACTAGTTTAGTTTAATGACTTCTCTCCTGACTCTAGACCTGTATGTGCGTGTTACCCTCTCCACCAGCTCTATTTCATAATATATAACACATTTATAATTAATATTTTGCACATAGTGTCTGTATTTCTCATGAGAGAGGGGCCATATGGCTCATCTGCATTACTGTTTTCCCAAGGTCAAAAGCAATGCTTGAATAATATGGTAGTTGTTGCTCAACAGATAGTAGAATGAACAGTGTCTGGACTAATGCAAAGACTTGGCTTCAGAAGTAAAAATGTAAGGAGAGATACAGATGTTAGAAATAATGTGGAGCTACCAAAGCCTTTAAATAATTTTAAATTCTACAAGAGATACATAGCAATAATTTTAATATATATTGTTCATTAAGATGCAAACCTTACATTACAAAGTATATGTTGTCTCTGAAAAACAAATGTTTTTTGTATAACAGAACATGGCTAGCCACATTTTGTCACATACATACCAATATATGTGTATATACAAATATAATGAATATGAAAAACAGAATTTTTAAAAATAACATTTCATGGATAAAAACCAGTAATGTATCAATCACCTTATCCAATACTCTCATCTTGACTTTATTTTTAGTAACTTCTTTGTAATGTCCCAAGCTATTCTTCTTTCTCCCCTTTCAGACATTGACTTTTTCTACATCCATCCCTTTCTCTGTAATCATACCTTCTGTTTTTCTTCTAACTCTAAATATTCCATATAGTTTTGATTTTTGCCATCCTCTGCTCCACCCTAAGAACATAGGAGAGTGTCTTTCTCATAGGAATGCATCAAAAATATTGCATAAATAAATATATTATGAATACCTTTACGTTGAAACTCCACTGGTGGGATTGTAAAAGGAGCCAAAAAACTTGTTGATCATCCTTTGACTTGAAGTATCATGACATAAAGAGCCCATAACCTAGTAACTGTAGCTTCACAAAAGTATTATCTTAGTATATTTGGGAAACAAACTAGACTAGAAGTCAGAGACAAAGGTTATGGCTTTATAGGGAAGAAATTGTCTACCACAGAAACCAGAATTCATGCATTTGACTTTAAGCTCTTTTATACTATTTGTAATAGTAAACCTCTGCCAAAACTATCTCCTAATAAATACGTATTATGGTGTCATGTCTGTACTTAAGCTCTCCTTGCCTACATAATAAAGTCCAAATATGACATTCGAGGCCCTCCATGGCCTGAAACATCACTGTCTAGCTTCACCCCCAGATACTGTTTCTCCCTCCATATATACATGCTTCAACACTGTTGAAGGCTTTATAGGTTCCAGGACATACGTGCCGCCATGTTTTTATGCTCTTCCCATGGTATCTGCTGCCAAGACACTATTCCTCTGTAGATTGTTTCCTTCCTAGCATTTTTATTTTTTATTTAATCTTTTAGGCAGGCTTAGGGCCCAATGTGGGGCTTGAACTCTTGACCCCAAGATCAGGAGTCACATGCTCTACCAACTGAGCCAGCCAGGCACCTTTCCTTCTTAACATCTGGAAATACCACAGAAGGTGTCTCCTCAGAGGCCTATATATATATAGAGAGAGAGAGAGAGAGAGAGAGAAAGAGAGAAAGAGTGGTATGAGATACAAACTGCTCTCTCTATACTAAGAACCATATGTAGGGCTTTTATTATAAAATGTATCATGTCAAATCACAGTGCTTGGTGAAATGTCTCTATTATTTTTCTAAGTTCTGAAAACGGCTTGAAGGTAGAAATGACACTGGGATCATTCATCCCTATGGCCTGACACAGAACATGGCACCTAATACAGAATTAGTAAGTGTTTGTTGGATAGTTGGGCAGAGGGCCAAAAAACAGAATTCACCAATCCCAAATAATCTAACATACACACTTCATGTTAGACTCCCCCAAAACGACTCTTGCTCATTTCATAAAATAATAATTTATTGAATCCATTTCCTAGAAATTTAGGAAATACACTGTTTGGAGAATGAAGATTGATAGTTTGAAAAATATCACATGAGTATCAAGTTTCCAGAAAACTGAAAATAAATTTCAGATTGATGACAAATTTTGTTTACTTCTCATTTTTATAGCGATTTGCTTCCTCCAGGCTTTTAAATGTACTATTGATTTGATGTGTCAGATATGAGCCCACTGTGTTAACACATGTTCATTATTTATCATATGTGCTAAGGTAGAAATCTTCATTGTAGATTAATTTTTTAAATATTTTGAATTTTAAATAAATAACAGTGTACTTAATCTTGAGCATTGGCATGAGGCAAACATGGAGTTAAGTTCCAGCTCCGCTACTTACTAGTGATGCAAGTTGGGCCAAGTTATCTACTGTATCTAGTTATAAGTATCTGAAACCTGGAATTAATATTAGTTTCTCTCTAAAAAAGATGTGTCAGAAATTTTATATATATATATATATAAAGCTTAATATGTATAAATATATATATATGTAAAGCTCTTAATGCTCACTACATAGTAAGTTTTGATGTATTTTAAGTCTTAATGTTTTAGTTACTACTGTTGAAACAGTGTACTATCCCTAACTGTAGGCTATTGTTATGTAAACGTTTTGTCCATTTACTCTTCTCTCTTGTGCATCTTCAGTCATTTTCCTTCCCCTACGCTGACCTTCAGACTATATCTTACTCATACTTTTCCTCCCTAAGGAATACTCTGCCTCAGCACTCCCACCCCCAAACCACTACCCGTGTCCTCCTTGGTCACCAGGCTGTGCTGAGTCCATCCACCCTCACTGCTTTACTTTCTTACTGTTTATTTTTAACCTCATCTAGTCAGAGTCACTGCAGGAGCTGCTTTCCACAGTATCACCAGTGACTTTCTAACTGATAAATCACAAGATGTGTCTAAATCTGCCCCTTCACCTGTATAGTATGTTAGATGGCCAGTCAATTATCTTGATGCTACCACCTGTCCTTCCTATGGCCCTTGATTGCCCCATTTCAGAATTATCTCACTTTTGTTCCTATACCCTTGTCTAGAATATTACTGTTTCATGTGACAGTTTACTTTATTACATCACTCTTAACTAATTTCATTTATCATTTATTATTTTTCATTTTCTAAGTTGTTTCGTAGACTACTAGGACTACTTTTTCTAGTCCATAAATTTTGAGTATGGGAACACTTCATAAAAATAAATAAAACAGTATCTACTTCCAGAAGAATTATCCATTTAGCAGTTAATTTAGTTAATGAAGATATTATTCCTTTACTTAAACATTTACTTAAAGTAAATATAGCAAATGTTTATTGTCAATGCTAATCATAATACTGTGTGACATAGATTAAAAGAAAAATTGGAAATCTGTATATACTTGTCAATGATACTCTTTAAATTATAAGCATTATCACTTTTAAAAAATTACTGTGGCTTTCCTCTTCTTACCCACAAAGAAAGAATATAACGGTAACTAAAATAATCATCTCACGTATATGAAGACTTTTTACATAAACATACACGCATACATACATACGTACATAAATTTCAATTTGTTTTGAGACAGATTTAACAGTTGTTCAGGGTTGAAAAGTAAATTTAGATCACCCCTCCCTGTTTTCAGGTAAAGCACACAAACTATGGCATTGTGTTTAGCCATAAGCTTTAGCATTCTTTGGACTTGGTGGCTATAATCTAGTTGCAAATGCAATATGCACTTGAACCCAGATGTAAGGTACTTATGACTTAATATACTGAAAGAATATGTTAGTGTAAGGGAACACAATAGAAGTCCCTATTGAAGAAATATGAATTTGCACGTGTGGAGATTTGGTACGGGAGAGAATAGCGAAGCTGCAGGCAGTTTTGCTACAGTGCACTTTGGGAGATGATAATGAGAAGAAAGAATAGACAAGATGGGAAGGTGAGTCTTTACCAGATCCTTAAAATCCAGGCGAGATGATTTGGGTGACATATAATTATCATCACAGGACTCAGCAGGGGTAAAAAAGGATTCACACACCAGTGTGGTCTCTCAGAGATAGCTTGAAATAAGAAACTCCTTAGAAAACTTTTTCATTGTCCCTTTATGGAATGGTGAAACTCTAGATAGGTAAAGCCTGAAAATGTAAAAACCTGAGTATATATGCAGATGATTCTAGAAAAGAACAAGCACCTCTTAGTGACAGAGTAATAATAAACAAAATGCTAAAGAGAATACTAGTTACCATGTAGAAGAGAGGGGTTTATCCACTCCAAGTCAACACTTATGATATAAATATCAAGAATGATAGATGAGTACCCCAAAGGCAGTGTACAATTGGTCCTAGATTTCTTGTGGTCCTAAATCTGTCATTTGACTATAATAAGTTTGAGATGAAACTTACACTAAAACATAAAACACTCCTCTGAGGAGATTTGTGACAGAATATGAATATCCCTCTCGAATTCTCTATGGAGTGTGTAATAGTTGAATAAGGCAGTTGCCAGTCTGGGGGGAAAAAAAGGCCCTACGTATTATGACCATTATACCAAACCGTATCAGAGGACCATTTGAATAAAATAGACTTTGTTGCGTTCACTGGAATACAGCCATCTGATTTAATGTCAGGAAAGAAAAAAAGGGGGGGAGGAAAGAGGGAGCGAGGAGGAAAAGGAGAGAGGACAAAGACATATACATACAAACATGCATACCAAAAATACTTAGCCTAAAAAACTTTTAAGAGGGCTTTGAAAAATACTTTGGACAGATCTTAGGAAAGAAAAGAAATTAATCTCTTTGGGACAGTGCAGAAAATATAAGGCACGAAGTGTTGCACAGACTGACATCTCTAATGCTTTTGTCCAGTGAGGTAGAAACTAGTTTTCTACATGGCTGCTCAGCCCAAGAGCAATGACTTTCAGCAAGAAAAGAAAGCAAACTGGGACAAGAGGTGCATTAAGGAGAAGCTTAAAGATGGCTGATGAAATATTGAGGGCCATTTTCACAATATAAGTGGAGAACATTTTTGTCCCTACTACTAGATTGAGAAATAACTTGTAAATGTATGACTTTAAGTATGTTCTGTTACTTTGTTTTTATTCTCCTGTTAATACGGTCCTGTAGTTGAGTTTCTCCCTTTTTTTCTTGTTATTAGAATATTACAACAATTAGGAGAAAACTACTTTTTAAAAGACAATTTCATTTACATTTACAAATGGTAAATTCTCTCCCGGGGCAGTGGAGATTCAACTATTTATTGATAAGGATATCAATAGAATATCAGTGATATTCTCATAGCAATAATGATACTGCCTATTTAGAGTTTCGATTCATTGAAGTAGTTGTTGAACTATTCCACAGTACTCCAGTTGAAGAAGCTTGATGGTTTTATGTTGTATCTGCCAGGCCTTGTGCCCTGTTGCAATGCCTAACAGATTTTAAGTGTTTTATCAGTTTTTAAAATATTTTCCCATGAGTGGTATTATTTATAATTTTACTCTTCACTTGTTACTTCTCTGTTATCTTTTATTTTTCTTGTACATCTTCAAGCAATAGAAATTCTTGACATTCTAATTCAAATTCAAATTCAAATGAAATTCTAAACATTTTGTATGTTTTGGCTTTCTCTGGGGGTGGGGTGGGATGGAGGGATTGTGGTAAATAATAGACCTATTCGGTGAATGTGTTATTAATAAAATAAGGCATAGGACAGAATGTTGAATATTTTTATAATCAACTATTTTGTCTCATATCTGGAAACTGTTGATATTGGGGGAGGGGAGACCCCTTGAAGGTATTGTTTTCATTGACATTTCAGAGTGAAAACTCTGCTTCCAGTCAATTTACAAGGAAGGGTGTGTAAACTCCTATTTCCTAACTTGTAGCCTTCTGTTTGTCTTAGAACCTCATCCTCATCCTCTACCCTAACTTCCAAAAGTTAAAGGAATATGCTAACTTATCCTCATGTATTTTAGGAAGATATCTTGTTTGCAGGGGAAAAAAAATGTAGACATTTCATATGCCATCCTGATGCTTAAAAAGCGTAGCTCTTTATAGATGACGTTTATACCCTGAGAAGAATGAATGGCCAGGAACAGGCAGAAGCAAATAAAGTCAGAGAGCAGAGTAGTTTGTATAAGTATTATTCTTATCAAGGCAAGGACTTACACCCACATTCACAGTATATCCAGGCCTGGATGAAGAGAGTTCAGATAGGGTGGGACAAATGACCTCAAGAGCAGTTTGTAATCTCCATTTCTGTAGATTACACTACACAATTAAAGAGCGGGTACCACCTCGTACTTATCATTACAATCCCAGTATTTAATACAGTGCACAATATGGGATTGTCTCTCTTTCCAAAACATGTGCTCAACTTTTTTTTTTTTTTAATTTACACCAAGCTATTAGAAAGGTGTTTTTGTTTTTTGTTGTTACTGTTCTTTTTTCTTAAACTATTTTCTAAGATGGCAAGAATTTCCTGATTTTAAAATTGAGCTTAGCTATCTAAGTCATCTTAGTGATTCTGGTATTCAGTTTCTCACACTAAATAATTGTCCCGTTCTCCTTGGGTTATAATATCTTTTTAAATTACATGATTGATTCTCCTTGTGAATTTACAGTAGGAGGTAACTTTTTATTTCTTTATTATTTTTTTTAAGGTTTAATTGATTTATTTGAGAGCGAGCATGAGAAAGAGAGAAAGAATGTGCGGGGGGAGGGGGGAGGGGGAGAAGCAGACTCCCGCTGAGCAGGGAGCCTGATGTGGGACTGCGGGATCATGACCTGAGCCATCTAGGTGCCCAATGGGCAACTTTTTAAAAAGGACTACCATTACATGATTTTTCAGTTAGCTCGGCAATTCCTTACCCTGTGACTTTTCCCTAGTTACTGAAGCTGTGGAAAATTTCCCAAGTTTCTTATGGGATAGAAAGATTAGTTTTCTGCCCTGAGTCGACTAAGTCTCATAGTTGTAGGCACCTGTTTTTTTTTCTCCCTGTTCCTTAATTAAACTATTTTTTAAAACCTGGTTTATTATCTTCTTAATATTAGTTCATATTAATCCAGAAGGTAAGAATTATTTTGTCTAATAAAGGGATTAATTTTAGGATCATAAAATGTACAACAAAGCAAAGTAATCTATTTCTATGCTTATTGATTTACTGAGATTGCTACCACAGCCGGGAATGTCTCTTCTTCATTCGCTCTTTATCCCAAGAATTCTCTTACTCAAGACACCATTCAAATCCCTGTTCCTCTAAGAAGCTTACCATTTCTATTCGGACTAAGGCACTATGATAAACAAATACTAGCATTCTCTTCATCAATTGATAAGTAACAAGAGATCCATGATCTCTTTCTGAGACATCCTCTTGTATATCCTGCTCCACCACTTTTTTTCTCAACTTGTTACTGTTTTCTTTCCCTCTGAGACATTTTACAGTGCTTAGTGACATTTTTGATTGATAAGACTGGGGGAAGATTTGCTGATGGTATCTAGTGGGTAGAGGCCAGAGTTGCTAGTAAACTCTGCATGGCACAAAACAGCCCCACCCCACCCCGACATAAAGTCATGTGGTCAAAAATACCATTAGTGCCAAGTTGAGAAACCTTGATTGATTACTCACATTGATGCCAGATCATGGTCTGCATGCAGATCTGACAAATTATTTGCCTACTTTCTATACCCATGGCCGAAACTATGTTGGTGCCTGTGTCATGGGGCAACAGGAAATGCTTTGCTGAAGCCCTGAGAGATTATATCTGTTGTTTCTGTGTTATCTACATTCTCTGCCACATTATCATTGAAGGAAATTAAATTGGATTGTCACAGTTTTGTGTTTGACAAAGCCACACTGATGGCTACCCAATACACTGCATTACAAGTCATTGCTAATGCTCACACATTTAGAGCTTCATAGTTTGTCTTGGAATTTCACACGATACTGGAGTTCATTTGACCAGTATGTAATAACCAGGACTGCCTTTTCCATCTGTTAAAAAAAAAAAAAAAAAGGAAAATGGATGAATGGAGATTTTAATATAGCTTTCAAGGTGTTTATGTATATGTATATATATGAATATATTCACACACACACAAATTTTATTTACTCTTCCATATTTCCTCTTTCTGTTTGCATAGAACACTTGATGAATGTGTTTCCTTCTCACAGGTATTGATGCATCACCAGCCCAAAGTGAAACCATAATCCTTGGTGTTTCTTGGAAAATTTACGTTTCATATTGTTCCCTCCACATATAAATTATTCTCTTTTTAAGTCGCATCCATTCTTTAAGACCCAGGCTTTCTGAAAATCTTTAGAACAATCAATCAATAAGGGGCACCTGGGTGGCTCAGTTGGTTAAGTGTCCGACTCTTCATCTCAGCTCAGGGAGTGATCTCAGGGCTGGGGGATTATGCCCTGCATTGGGCTCTGCGCTCATTGCAGAGTCTGCAGGTCCCTCTCCCTCTGCTCCTCCCACCCTGCATATTCTTTCTCTTTCCCCAGCCCCTCCCTTTCTCTCTCCCTCAAATAAATAAATAAAATATTAAAAAAAAAAAAAAAGACCCAGACTTTCTGGTATTGTCTTAATCCATCTTTCCTTCTCAAGTCTTAAAGTAAGCCCTTTTTCTTCTGGGTCCCAATACACTCTGTTCATATGCTCTTCTGATTTACCTGCTGACTTGTTATATAGATGATCTTTTAAGAGGTTATGCTTTCTCTAGAAAATTATATTTATCTGTATCAAAGTAGTTTATCAATAAATCTATGTGGAATTATACTTTGAAAGTGAATCCACATCCCCACTATCTGAAAGCAAAGGGTCTTCGTAAGAACTTTTCCTGCTTAACTGAGAGAACAAGC
The DNA here is from genome assembly GCF_023065955.2 of Ursus arctos. Taxonomy (NCBI): domain Eukaryota; kingdom Metazoa; phylum Chordata; class Mammalia; order Carnivora; family Ursidae; genus Ursus; species Ursus arctos. The sequence goes on along the minus strand of NW_026622985.1, from coordinate 25,373,548 downwards.
TTAAAAACCCAAGATATTATCATGATGAAAATTGATTTTCAATTTTCAACGTTTATGAAATAAAAATATGTTCCTGTGTCTCTCAGTGGTACCGTGGTTTAGAAGTGTATGTCTGATATTGACAGCAAGAGCTATTTAGCAAAAAACAAGTAGTTTTTTCACACAGCATCCTAAAAGATATTCCTGATTTACAAGTTCTTTGAGAATAAGGTTTAATTGAGTTCATTTTATCTCATGCCTCTTAGTTCTGTCCCTTTACTAACTAGAACAATGCATTTTAGAATTAGACTTAGCAACTACTGAAATAAATTAATAATTTGAATTTTGCTATATTTATTATTTATAGAAATCAATGAATAATTTTGGTCTAGCATCTATTCTTAGTTCAGCTTTTTGAAAAAAATAGGTTTCCTCCTTTTCTCATAGTTAGATTGAGCCTAGATTATTTTGACAAAGAAATAATGCACATGCATATATTTAAAGACTTGGGGATAGTATGTCCTTATACCTTAGCTATCTTTATTAATAGCCCTGACACCTCAGAACGAGAAAAAATTCCTTTCCTTTGCTATATAAGATGCATGTTATAAATGGACTGTCCTGAGAAAAATGTTGTTTAAAATAACTTTGGACAAGAAAACTTATCCTGGAGTTTATTTGCCTCTGATCACAATTACTTCCTAGGTGTTGCAATTGAAATTAGCTATTCTTCCAGTCCCTCTTTAACCTCCATTCTATTGTTAGGACTTCTGTTCCTTTCCCTTGCTTCACTCTTTGCACAGCTATTCTAAAATATTTAAAATTTATATATGCAGTACAATAATTTTTTTAGATTAAGGGCACCGGACCTGTCTAAAAACAACTTTTGCCAAGCTAGTCATCAAGGAAAATCTTATTAAATGCCAAGACGTTTCTAGATTTTATCATCATCTCTAATCATGGCCTCCAACTACATCCTCGTTAATCATGATAAGCTTTCTTTTATACATCTCTTGATTTTTTTTTTTTTTTTAAAGATTTATTTATTTATTTATTTGACAGAGATAGAGACAGCCAGCGAGAGAGGGAACACAAGCAAGGGGAGCAGGAGAGGAAGAAGCAGGCTCACAGCGGAGGAGCCTGATGTGGGGCTCGATCCCGTAACGCCGGGATCACGCCCTGAGCCGAAGGCAGGCGCCTAACCGCTGTGCCACCCAGGCGCCCCTTGATTTTTTTTTCTAAGCAATTATATTGTTTTGATTCTCTGTTTTGGGATTCTTTACTTTTGTTTTACAATATACTGATGGGATTAGAATTAAATAACCAGGTTAGAAGTTATTTATGGTCTTGAAAGTCCATTCTTTTTAAATTGTAAGTTGGCCAGACATCATTTCAAATTATTATATTTCAGTCTGCCCTCGGGGATAATAACTGATCTAGACTCTTTACTTGTTTTAACTCATTTATTCCTTAGACAAACCAATAATATTGAAAAAAAATTACCTCCTTTTCCATATAAGAAAACTGAGGCTCAGGGAATTGAAGCAACTTGCTACTAGTCTCACAGCTAGTAAAACAGCAGAGCTGAGATTGAAACTCTTTGAGTGTCTGCCCGGAGAGACTTAAGCTTTCAATCACTGTGCTACACTTCCTCTCAGTCAGGAGGAATATGGCTGAGACCTTGACAAGTCTCTAACTTTGTGACTATTTCTATAGTCAGAGTTAAAGCTATTTTGTTACCAAACAGAACAGCAAAACTATTTAGTTTTGGGAGACTGAGTAGTAAGCTAGGCTAATTTAATAAATGTCTACCTTCTAATTTAGTAAGTATCTACCTGCTTCCAACCAGCTTTGTCTCTTGCTTCCATGACTCACATCCATGGAACACAAAATATTAATATACACAAGTCATGGATGGTGAAATATTTGCAACTTTGGATGATAATTAGAAATCCCCAATACTTAGAATGCTTCGTTACCCTATGACTTTATTTAAAAAAAAGAAAGGGAGGGAGGGAGGAAGGAAGGAAGGAAGGAACAAACGAACAAACATAATTGAGTTTGACTAAGCCTATGCTCTCAAGTAAAAATTATAAATTTTGAAAGGTAAATTAGAAAAAAATTACATGTATGTGCAATGAATAATAAGAACTAATACAGTTCCTCGTAGTTTTATTTTTCCTAAGATTACATATATACTCTCATTGTTGATAGTGCTGGTATAAATATCGTGGAGCATGTGCCCCTTCGAATCAGTATTTTTGTATCCTTTGGATAAATACCTAATAGTGCAATTGCTGGGTCATAGGGTAGTTCTGTTTTTCACTTTTGGGGACCCTCCATACTGTTTTCCAGAGTAGCTGCAGCAGTTTGTACTCCCACCAGTAATGTAAGAGGGTTCTCCTTTCTCCATGTCCTTGCCAGAATCTGTTGTTTCCTGTGTTAATTTTCGCCATTCTGTAAGGTGATACTATCTCATCATAGTTTTGATTTATATTTCCCTCATGGTGAATGATGCTGAGCATCTTTTCATGTGCCTGTTAGGCATTTGGATGTCTTCTTTGAAAAAATGTCTATTCATGGCTTCTCCCCATTTCTTAACTGGATTATTTGTTTTTAGGGTGTTGAGTTTGATAAGTTATTTATAGATTTTGGATGCTAACCCTTTATCAGATAAGTCATTTGCAAATATCTTCTCCCATTCCAAAGGTTACCTTTTAGTTCTGCTGATGGTCTCCTTTGTTGTGCAGCAGTTTTTTATCTTGATGAAGTCCAAATAGTTCATTTTTGCTTTTGTTTCCCTTATCTCAGAACATGTGGCTAGTAAGAAGTTGCTATGGCTGATGTCAACGATGTCACTTGCCCATGTTCTCCTCTAGGATTTTGATGATTTCCTGTCTCACATTTAGATCTCTCATCCATTTTGAATTTATTTTTGTATGTGATGTAAGAAAGTGATCCAGTTTTATTCTTTTGCATGTTGCTGTCCAGTTTTCCCAGTACCATTTGTTGAAGAGACTGTCTTTTTACCATTGGATATTCTTTACTGCTTTGTCGAAGATTAGTTGACCAGATAGTTGTAAGTCCATTTCTGGGTTCTCTATTCTGTTCCACTGATCTATGGGTCTGTTTTTGTGCCAGTACCGTACTGTGTTGGTCACTACAGCTTTGTAATATACCGTGAAGTCCAGAATTGTGATGCCTGCAGCTTTGCTTTTCTTTTCCAAGATTACTTTGGCTATTCAGGGTCTTTTGTGGTTCCATACAAATTTTAGGATGGTTTGTTCTAGCTCTGTGAAAAATGCTAGTTGTATTTTGATAGGGATTGCATAAAATATGTACATTGCTATGGGTAGTGTAGACATTTTAACAGTATTTGTTCTTCCAATCCATGAGCATGAAATATTTTTCTATTTCTTTGTGTCATTTTCACTTTCTTTCATAAGTGTTCTATAGTTTTCAGAGTACAGACTTTTTACCTCCCTGGTTGGGTTTATTCCTAGGTATCTATTTTTTCCATGTTTTTATTTAAATTCTAGTGAGTTAACATATATGGTAAAATTGGTTTCAGGTATAGAATTTAGTGATTCATCACTTACATGTAACACCCAGTGCTCCTTACAACAAGCGCCCTCCTTAATACTCATCACCCATTTTGTGCACCCCCCCCAACCTTCCTCCATTAACCCTCAGTTTTTTCCTTGGTATCTTATGGTTTTTGGTGCAATTGTAAATGGGATCGATTCCTTGATTTTTCTTTCTCCTGCTTCATTATTGGTGTATAGAAATGCAACAGATTTCTGTACATTGATTTTAAATCCTGCAGCTTTACTGAATTTGTGTGTCAGTTCTTGCAATTGCTTTGCTGGTTAGAGCATTCTTGGCTGCATATTTTTCCCATTCAACACATTGAATATATCATGCCACTTTCTTCTGGACTGCTAAATTTCTGTGGAGAGATCTGCTGCTAACCTTATCGTCTTCCCTTCTAAATTAGGGACTTCTTTTGTCTTGCTGCTTTTAGCATTTTTTCTTTAACTCTGTATTTTGCGAATTTAACTACTATGTTTCTTGGTGTTGGCCTGGGTTTTTTTTTGTTTGTTTTGTTTTGTTTTTAATGGAAATTCTCTGTGCCTCCTGGATTTAGATGTCTGTTTCCTTTCCCAGATAAGGGAACTTTTCAGCTGCAGTTTTCTCAAATAACTTTCTGCCCCCTTTTCCTTCTCTTCTTCTGGGACTCCTATGATATGAATGTTACTGTGCTTTATGGAGTCACTGAGTGATCTAATATTCGTGATCTAATATTTTTCTTTTCGTCTTCTTTTCAGCTTCATTGTTTTTCATAACTTACTTTTACATCACTTACTCACTCCTGTGCTCCTTCCATCCTTGTGGTCATTACATCCAGTCTGTTTCGAATCTCAGCTATTGCATTTTCTACTTCGATCTACTTTCTAGGTCTTCTTCTCTGTGGTAAGGGACTCCCTGGTATCTTCTATGCTTTTCTCAAGTCCAGCTAGTATCCTTATGATTTTGCTTCAAATTCTAGGTCAGGCATATTACTTATGTCTGTTTTGATTAGATCCCGGACTGTGACCTTTTCTTGTTTTTTCTTTTGGGATGAATTCCTCCATCTTGGCATTTTGTCTAGGTCTCTGTCTTCCATGTGTTAGGAAAGCCTGTCTGTTTACATCAGTTTATTGAAAATGATCTGTCACGTCTTTTGATATTCTAAAATTGTATGATTCTCAAGATCAGTGGTATTTATAATGCAAGTTTATAACAAACCAAACGAAATCTAACATATCTGACAATTCATCAATGGTAGACCTTATCAGATTTCTTTTTAAATATTCCAATGGGTTTTTATTGCAGTCAGTTCCCTCTGCTTCATGTATAAGTTGCTAAAACATTAAGAACAACTAAAATTACTATAGAATAATAAAGTTGAAAGAAAACATAAGACTCAAATGGTCATGAAAATGTGAAATATTAAATAGAAAATCAGTCAGATTATTCTTTTTTTGGTGAAAAAAGACATTAGAGATTTAAAGTTTTTCTTTCAAAATATTTCATGATTGGAATAGGAATGACAGCCACCCTTGGGTAGGGGGAGAAGTAGGAATGAAAAGATAGAAGCAAACAATTGAATTTAACAATGGTAAATGTGCATCTTCAACAACTATAACTTTAATTTTAGAGCACTAGCACAAATACTCTGGTCATACACTTAGCAAATAGTTTTATGTGTACTAAACAGGATGAAAAATGAGTTTCTAGAATTCTCTTAAGAGTCTAACTGAAATATAAGCCTGGGTAGCAATGAGTTCTGTGCTTAATTTCAAAATTCACTTCTAATGTTACAGAAGTTATAATAATAAATAAATAACTTACCAGGAAAGGAAAATTTATTTTTCAATGAATTGTATTTGTGACTAATAACTTAAAATAATATATTAAATTTTGTTTTATTATTTTGTCGTGGCTAAAACATACATGAAATCATTTTTATTTAAAATGTAAGTTACAAAGATTTTTAATCTTTTTTCCCCTTTCTTAGTAAAGTTCTATTTTTTGTGTATTTAATTATAGACAAAAGGTTCTCAAACTATGACACCCTCTGGCACCCAGAAAAAAGTTAAGAGAACTCTGCCAAACCCACCCCCCGAGGAGACCTCCACTGGCACTCAGTCAACATACAGCACAATGGGCACAGTTTCCAGGAGGAGGATCTGCAGAACCAACACAATGGCACGAGCCAAGATTCTCCAGGATATAGACAGAGAGCTTGACCTTGTAGAGAGGGAATCTGCAAAGCTGAGAAAGAAACAAGCAGAACTTGATGAGGAAGAAAAGGAGATTGATGCCAAATTACGGTATCTGGAAATGGGAATTAATAGGAGGAAAGAGGCATTATTAAAGGAGAGAGAAAAGAGAGAGCGAGCCTACCTCCAGGGAGTAGCTGAGGATCGGGATTACATGTCTGACAGTGAGGTGAGCAGCACCCGACCAACCCGAATAGAAAGTCAACATGGCATAGAGCGACCGAGAACTGCTCCCCAAACTGAATTCAGCCAGTTTATACCACCACAAACCCAAACAGAATCTCAGCTAGTCCCTCCTACGAGTCCTTATACACAATACCAATATTCTTCCCCTGCTCTTCCAACCCAAGCACCTACCCCATACACCCAGCAGTCCCATTTTCAGCAACAGACTTTGTACCATCAGCAAGTTTCACCTTATCAGACTCAACCAACATTTCAGGCTGTGGCAACAATGTCCTTCACGCCGCAAGCTCAACCTACACCAACCCCGCAACCTTCTTACCCGTTACCATCACAGATGATGGTGATACAACAAAAGCCACGGCAAACTACATTATATTTGGAGCCCAAGATAACTTCAAACTACGAGGCGATTCGCAACCAACCCCTGATGATAGCACCTGTTTCTACTGATAATACGTATGCTGTTTCTCATCTTGGGAGTAAGTACAATAGCTTAGACCTGAGAATAGGATTGGAGGAAAGAAGTAGCATGGCAAGCAGTCCAATATCAAGCATATCTGCAGATTCTTTCTATGCAGATATTGACCATCATACCCCAAGAAATTATGTCCTAATTGATGACATTGGAGAGATTACCAAAGGAACAGCAGCATTAAGCACTGCGTTTAGCCTTCATGAAAAGGATCTGTCAAAAACAGATCGTCTCCTTCGATCCACTGAAACACGTAGGTCTCAAGAAGTGACGGATTTCTTAGCACCTTTACAGACTTCCTCCAGGTTGCATAGTTATGTGAAAGCAGAGGACGATCCCATGGAAGATCCCTATGAGCTAAAGCTTCTTAAACATCAGATTAAACAAGAATTCCGTAGGGGAGCAGAGAGCTTAGATCACCTTGCTGGTCTTTCCCATTATTACCATGCCGATACAGGCTATAGACATTTTCCAAAATCTGAAAAGTACAGCATTAGTAGACTCACACTTGAAAAACAAGCAGCAAAACAACTACCAGCAGCCATACTTTATCAAAAGCAATCAAAGCATAAGAAATCACTAATTGATCCTAAAATGTCAAAATTTTCACCCATTCAAGAAAGTAGAGATCTTGAACCTGATTATTCAAGCTATATGACTTCTAGCACTTCATCTATTGGTGGCATTTCTTCCAGAGCAAGGCTTCTTCAAGATGACATCACTTTTGGCCTCAGAAAAAATATTACAGACCAACAGAAATTTATGGGCTCATCTCTTGGTACAGGGCTGGGCACTTTAGGAAATACCCTAAGGTCGGCTTTGCAGGATGAAGCAGATAAGCCATACAGCAGTGGCAGCAGGTCCAGACCTTCTTCCAGACCTTCTTCAGTCTATGGCCTTGACTTATCAATTAAAAGAGATTCTTCCAGCTCTTCCCTAAGACTGAAAGCTCAAGAGGCTGAAGCTCTAGATGTTTCCTTTAGTCATGCATCACCTTCTGGCAGAACTAAGCCGACCAGTTTACCAATTAGCCAGAGTAGAGGAAGAATACCAATTGTGGCCCAGAATTCTGAAGAAGAAAGTCCACTCAGTCCCGTTGGCCAGCCAATGGGAATGGCCAGGGCTGCAGCTGGACCCCTTCCACCAATATCTGCAGACACCAGGGATCAGTTTGGATCAAGTCACTCATTGCCCGAAGTTCAGCAACACATGAGAGAAGAATCACGAACTCGAGGCTATGACCGTGACATAGCGTTCATCATGGATGACTTCCAACATGCCATGTCAGACAGTGAAGGTAAATTGGGCCTCAAACTACCTTGTTACTCTCAAAACTCAAACTCTTATTTTTCTGCATGTTTAATTTTCCTTCTCCAAGGATGTATTCTACTTTTCTTAGTGCGTCTTTTGCATGTTTTCTTCAATTTTATTTCTTGTAAATGGAAATTTGATCTTGTGTATAGATTTCCTAGCATGCTTTTCTTTATTTCTTTTTAGTTTATTCTTTTATTGGTGTTTCTTGATTGTTTGCTTGATTTGTTTGGTGTCCAATTTTCTAAAACCATTATCAAGTAATTGTGTCAATAAAATATGGTCATCCTTTAAATCCATAGTTGGCAAGTTTTTCATTGTATGTTCTTTTATTTTTTTAAAATGCATTTCTAAGTATATTGGTCAGTTTCTTTCAGTTTCTGAAATTATTAATACTTAGAGTCATTAAGTACTATTCTGCTAGACTTTGTAATAGAAAATTATTTACGTTATTTTTGTGATATCCTTGTTCATTAATTGAGAGAATGTTTTCTTTTTGAGAATCTTTGGCTAAATCCCTGATATTAGCGTAATATAGAATTTTATAATTCTCCTTAAATAAAGGATTAATATTTTTATTTCCCTCACTATGAATACTGTAATTGACAAGTTTGTGCATTTTGCATTGCATACTAGAAAGCTTAGCACTAAATATGATATTGACAAAAAATAATTATACCAGTACACAGAAAACATTCTTTAGATTTAGAATCAAAAATGTGCTCACTACTTTTGTAAGTTTAGCAAGCTGAAGCCCTCCTGGTTGGTGTACCTATTTTGGTTTTTCCTTGGCTTTGCTTTTTGCATCATCCCATTTTTTTGCCCTAAATTGTTTCACTAATTGTTTTTTTTAATAAATGATTTAAGGCAAGTATATACCTTAACTGAACACTGGCTTATGATAATTTTGTTGTTGTTTAATCATATAGAATGATAGGACTGTAGAAAATTATCTACTCTAAATATAATTGTAAAGACAAGGGAGGAGAGTTAAAGGGTTATATAGAGTCCTTTCCATGCCAGCAGGACTCATGACTTTTGTCCTCTTTTTTCTCTCCCTCTATGGTTTACATTTGATGTAGGAATGGTTTGAGTCCTGGAAATAAAATATTTCTCATTGAATAAAAATATTATTACTTCATGCCTTTGAAGACTGCAGAGCACTAAACTAACATGAACACCCCCCTTTTAAATCTGACATTTTCTCTGAGGATTCACAGGAAAATATGTTTTCATGAAAAGAATTTTCCTTCTACTTCTATATCTAGACACTAATATGATTTTAGAAGTTCAAATCTAGATTTGAATAGGATTAAAATGAGTTGCTGGATCTGAAAGTGGAAAGATTCCTCTTCTTAGTGAAATCCCAAGACTGGTTCCTTTCTGATTTATTTTCTTCTCTACAGGCTATTGGGTTGACCATTTTTATTGATAATTATTCAATTAATAAAACACTGTTTGTATATTTTTTTATTTAGTCAGTTTGAATCTCTCTAGTTAAATAAGAGTTATGATATGTGGAAACAGTTTTTTTCTTTAGTTTTTTTCACAATCCACATTTTACACACATTTTATACATATAAAACAATTGCTGCAGAGGAATAAAAATTCTTCAATAATCATATTGGTAAAATAACAAGATAAAACAAAAACTTTAATAGGTTTATAGCATAACTAAACACCTAAGGCTGTGTGTGTGTGCATGGAGCATATATTTGAGAGAATTTGACAAATTTGTTTATTCATCATGGATATTTTGTCAACATGGTGCCAGACATTTAGATTTTTCTAGATATTCCAGAATGTGGTATTTATTTACATACAATCATATAAAAGTAACCAAATGTTTTATTTCTCATTTATATGTTTGAATGGTGTAAACTTCTAATCATCAAGGAATGTATGAAAAACATTGTTTTCATAAAGTAGATGATGAGACATCATGCAGCATACAAAATTATGAAATGTATGAAGATGATATCAAAAAATAATTAAAGTGAAATTTAGATAAAATTACACAATTAAACTAAAACATATTTAAAAATTAACCAGACAAGAAATTTAGCCATGAAGAACATACAGATATAGAATTAGACAAATGACAAACATAACAAATTGAATTACATATGTAATATTATGTGTGTGAATTGTAGTGATTATCTTTAAATGTTGTGTTTCAAGATGTTACTTTTTTTTGTTTGTTTTTAAATCATGTAAAAATATTACTTTTCTTCTGGTATAGCAATGGCCTGCTTTTCTTTTGAAATCTTGGATTCCTTGGGTAATTAAGGGAAAAAGTAGAAAATATTTTTCCTAATTACATAACTAATTTGTGAACTCATGAAATACTAAGAATTTTTAAATAAATTTTTACCAAATATATCTCTGTAATTCAATGATAAGATCACGTTGAGAAGTATAACATTCCAACAGGCTATTTAGTATTGAGTAGACAAAAGGAAATGTAATTGCCTTCAAATTGTTGTGTGCTTTCTCTGAATTCGATTAAATTCTAATTTATAGACTCTAAGAACATTTTTCAGATGTGTTCTATATGACTTTAGTTAATTTTGAAATAGCTCACTTTAGGTAAAGTCTAGATAAGCATAATTTACATCACTTAGTATTTATGGCCATCAGCTTGAAGTTCACAATTTGATGTGCATGCATGTTGGTTAAGTACGGAGCAGGAAGCCCTTTTTTGGGAGCAGATTTGGAGGAAAGCTAAGCTAAAAACAGTCAAGTTATATTTATTTTTACAAACACAAATATTTTGTTGAAAACATTTCAAAGTATACTTCAAGCCAAAAGAAAAAAAAAGCATCAATATAGTCTCTTTTAAAAAATTTTTTCAACCAATATTTGATACTGAATAGAATTGAACTATTCTTATAACTTTGAATAATGCTAGACCTGAAAATAGCTTACTTTTATTTTACATTTATGATTTCCAGAAAATATCATATTATTTTCCTAACAGCCTAACTTAGTTACATATTGAGTTATTGTAAGAAATAATAGACAATTAAAGTATGTAATCAGAAACAAATTGACAAAATTTGGATTGGGTTGAGATTCTGCTTTATTTGTATAGACATTGCCAAGAAAACATGATTTAAAGGATTGTGATTCAAATGCACTTGGCAAAGTTATGTATTCAAGTGAAATCATGTACTACATTATCCAAGATATGCATTTATTAAAATCAATATAGATTATTTTTTTCATGAGAAGTAAATAATAAGAATATGTAAGAAGTAAAATAAGATAGTATTACTCTGGTTGGGGATAGTCTATTAAGTTTTTAAGTGACAATGATTACACTACAGATTTGTTTAGTATTTACTTATCAAATTTCTATTACATAAATATTTTGTCATAATTATAGTTTTTTAGTGTCAAATTAAAAGTATGAAAAACCATAATATATTATCAAGGAGATCGAGTCAAGATTGTATAAATAATAATGCAGTTCAAGGGACAAATTAATATTTATTTTCAATGTGTATCATAATTAGGGTATTAGTTCTTTCGCTAGTCGATGATTAATTTTTCTGTTTCATTCATCTCCCAAACACTTATTGATTGTTATGGCATTTGCAAGGCATTGTTTTTAGTGTTGAGGAAGGGGGAAAAAAAGAAGACCTGAGTCTTATCCTCAAGCAGTTTAGAATCTCCTATTAGAGATCAGATAAGTGCACATACAGCCACAAACCAGGTATGTAACATTGCATTTCCTCAAACTGAAGAATGACTAAATTATGACACATCATCAATCATCATATTTATTGGGGGGAAATGCTGTGGTTAATCACAGGAGGTGACCACAGGACCAAGATCACAGGAATTATGGAGGTGAGTAGTGGTTTATATGCTATGGGTTTACCAGTCCTACCAGCAAAGATACAATGAAAATTACTTGGGGAAAAATGTGTTGGGAAGTTTTGGAAGAGAAGTCAATCAAGGGCATAGACAGAAAAAGAAAACTGTGATGAATTAGGAGAATCAAAAGAATGGCATTGTAGATGCTAGAATTTCAAGAAAGCCTAAGTTGATACAAGCACCATCAACAAATCTTTCAGTATGAAAATTTGAGAAGGGCTGCTCCATCTGCCATTTAGAAAGCAACTGTGTATTTCCAGAGATCCTTTTCACAATTTAGGGATCCTTTTGCAAAGAATAAAACTTTACATAGTAAGGTCAAATTCTGCATAGTAGGTAAAATGGGATTTTTTTTGTCACTAAATAATAGCTTTAAAAAACTTTGGAAGTAGTAAGAACTGAATGGGATGAATAATTTAAAATAATTATGTACTTAAATATGGTTGCATTTTCAAAAAAGTATTTTAAGATGTCAAGTTTTGTCACATTATAAGTATTTAAAGCAGTCAGCGAGCTCTTCAATCTTATTTCTAAATCCGTGGCCACATGGAAAATAATTATTTAATTTTTAACAAAATATTCTAAATATATTTTTAATAGTAGGCTACCAGGTGGGTATGGCACACATGTTCCTTGCAATAATACTTGGGATCCTCTTAGAAATAAATGTTTTCATTTATTTATCGAATGTTATAGAGTTGTCTTGTTTCAAAAATACTCACTTGATGTTCAAAGCCAGCAGCCACATTAGTAGTGATTGATATGAAAGTGGGAAAGTGACAGAATCTTCCGTACTGAAGGACAACATTTTCCTTAGATTTTAATGGTGGGTGTAGGTAGTGAGAAGAGATGAGGAGGCAGGAACTCAAGGGTTGAGGTTCAAAGAAGGACTTCTGAGGAATATTCACTTGTTCATTTATTCAGTCACTATCTAAATTTCTTCTCACTTAAAATTTAATTTTGTTTTATTTTGCTCTGAGAGGTTGAATAGGTGTGTACATTATTTTTTTCTAAGTTATTCCATGGTACAAAATTTTTCTCATAGTATTGGAAATGATTTTTCTCATCCTCTTGGTAGTTGTATTTGAAATGCATGAATGGTTAACAAGCCTGGAGCATGTTGGTACTTCAGAACATCTGCTGTCCTCTATCATCTGTATTAGTTGTGGCTGCAATGTTTGATATTTCCTTGGTCTCCAAAGCCTATCATCTGCGTCGTGAAGAAACAGATTGGTTTGACAAACCCAGGGAGTCTCGTTTGGAAAATGGACATGGTCTGGATCGCAAACTGCCAGAAAGATTGGTCCACTCTAGACCAGTTAGTCAACATCAAGAGCAAGTAAGTGCTATATTGAGAAATCTCTTTCAGATTTATCCCCCACGGCCAAAAAAATCAGTGAGTCCGTCAATCAGTCAATCAGTCAGTCATCCTAGAATGGTCTCAGTTATCCTAAAATACATGGGACTTTTGTCAATCAAGTTCATAAACATTTTTTTCAGTAACTTAAAATACTGAGTACCTTATTTAATAATCCCTGGCTATCAACATTGCAGCATAGCGGTAGTGCTTCTACTGGGCAGTTTAAGTGATTCATTCCCCCAAAAGATAGTTAAGTTTGTACAATATACGCAACGCTGCTATACAAGGACAATACCTGTAGCTCCTAAAGACCTTACACAATATTGGGTGAAATAGATACAGGTAATTTCAGTGCTTTTCAATAACAGTGTGTTCAGGTGTTAAGAAATAGCAAATAAGGAGGTGACCAAACCAAGTCAGCTGGGGACAAGGAAGGCTTCATTTTGGGAAAGAAGGGAATTTATATTTTAGAGTCTATTATATGGACATGTTTGTCTCATGTTTATCTTTGGATTTTATCATCAGAAAAACTCAAACTGGATACTATTAATTAATATCTATTTATTTTATGTTTTCTAAAGATTTATTTATTTTAGTGAGAGAACACTCACATGCATGTGTGACCAGGGGAGGTGGTAGTGGTGGATGGGGGGGCAGAGGGAGAGAGAGAATCTCAAGCAGACTCCCAGCTGATCACAGAGCCTCATGCAGGGCTCAGTCTCACAACCCTGAAAGCACGACCTGAGCCAAAATCAGGAGTCAGATGCTCAACTGACTGAGCCACCCAGGTGCCCCAATTAATATCTATTTATAGGTGAAACTAAAACTTAGAGATAAATTTCACAGTTAGATAAATGTGATAACAAAATTCATGGTCGTATTCACCTTAGAACAAATCAGGTGATGCTTGAGTGAATTTTGAGAGACACATAGGAGATCAACAGTTGGATAAATTGAGGGAGATTCCTCTGGTTAGCCCTGTGGCCTCAGTTGCCTTAAGAGAGCAGATATTTGCAGGCTGTGTATCCATAATCATTAAAATACCCTTAGAAGAGACAGTTGAGTTATTTCATATACGTTAATTCCTGTCTGATCAGTGATTCTCTGATACAGAAGACAACTCAGTTTTGAACAACATAGGTAAACCATATGAACTTAACTGTAATTTACTTCAATGTTTGTCACATTCAAGTATGAAAGAGATGACTTTCATCACACATACGTACCATTGAAAAGATAGTACCTGTAATCAAATTTTATTTCCAAAGCAGTTTCATTTTTCATGGACAAATTTCTAGCTGTTAAATAGAACTTCTTAATCTCAGGAGCACCTGGGTGGCTCAGTCAATTAAGGGGCCAACTTTTGATTTTGGCTCAGGTCTTGATCTCAGGGGCCTGGGATGGAGCCCCGCATCAGACTCCGTGCTCAGTGAGGAGTCTGCTTCAGGATTCTCCTTCTCCCTCTGCCCCTCCCCCTGCTCTGTCTCTTCTCAATCTCTCTCTCAAATAAATAAATAAATAAATCTTTAAAAAAGAATTTCTTTATCTCAAAATGTTGTTCTGTATTGGTTTATATGTGCTATCATATTTTCTAGAAATTTTGGAATTCTTTTATGTTATATTCTTTTTAGTCTTTGATATCTTTAAAAACTTTGTAGTTTATCCTCATCCCCCACCCATCTCCCCTCTGGTAAACATGGGCGGGATGGGTCAAATAGGTGATGGAGATTAAGAAATACACTTACGATGAAAATAAATAAATAATTAAATACATTTTTTAAAAAAATTTTGGTTTAGGGCTGTGTTTACCTCTATATACATGTCCATATACTTCCATTTCTTTGTACTTCATTTAAATGTATCAGACAATTGAATTAGACTTATCTTAGATTACCTTGTTATTATTAAAATTGTATTTATAGCTATAGTTCAGTCTCACCAATTAGATCAGCCTGACGAGCAAGGAAAATTAATAAGATCATTCTGAACATGTTTATAAAATATAGATTCACCTCTTTTTATCTGTAGTTACTAGAATAATAAATCTGTCAGCTGAAAATAGCTTCTTTGAATATATTTTACTGTAAGAATCTCTCTATATTGACTTACTTTTTATATCTTACCTGTCTCATTTGTTTCTTTGAAGTTTATTATTTTCCACAAACCTACATTAAGTCAATGAAAGCACAAATCCTTTAAAGAAATCTTAATAAGATGAAATATATAAACTGGAGAGCTGGAAAATAACTCCTATTCAATTATTTTCTGACATTGCCATTTCCATGGATATTTAGAATAGTCTTGTCCAACTAATTTATTCAACCAGTATTCTTGAAGAATACATTTTTACATAATCTGTGTCCACCTCAAAAAATATATTCTAGAATTCTATTGTATGTAGATGAAACATTAATAACCTTAATGGCACTTTTTGATTCTAATTTTCTGTTGCTAACATCTGCAGGTTTATGATTTAACCCACTGAGGATATAATACATCATATTTAAACAAAATATAGACCAATATAATGCCAAAATTGAGCAGAATATATTTCGGAATCATTTCATGAATTTCCTGCTATTTTTTTATAAAGTATAAAATGTAAGGATCCTTCTTAGAATTATTTAGACGTACATGTAATAAAGTAATGTGTAATTTCTTATTAAAAGTAATTTTTTACATTTAAAAGGTTTTTACTTTTTTTATTCTGATACCTAACATACAGACAAAAAACTACACATGCAGTTACCAAAACTGCAAATATGCAGAAGTAGAAACTAGTTATAAAGTGAACGGCCATAAAACCAGCACACGGACCAAGAAAGGGAACATGCCTGCCTCAGAAACCACTGTGTGCCCCTTCCAGGTGGTAATCCTCAACCTCCTTCAAAAAAATGACAAATATGCTAACTTTGTGACAATAATTTCTTTGTTTTTCATTATAGTTTTTTCTAAACAAGCTACAAAGAAGATGACATACGTTTTGATTACATTTACATAAAGCTCAAAATTCATGGTATTTTTTTGCATTAATATTTGTCTTCAGATACTGTTTTTGTCATTAACTCATCATAACTGTATTTTGGTCTAGAGAGAATAGCAAAATGGCATTTTCGTTTTATTCACTTGTTTCATCTCTAATCATAAAAAGGTAATATCTAGCTCTTGGTACTAATAAACCCGATGCTTTTATTTGGAAACTTATGCATAACAAGAATTTATACTCATAAAAAGCCCTGGAGGCAAAAGTAATAAAACCAAACTGATTAATTCAAACATGAACTTATCTGCTTTAGAAATAACATATAAAAGTACATGAGAAACATAGAAAATTTTTTCTGAATTTTTATTAGACTCAAAATCATATTATTTGAATATAAACATTTGAATATATATTATAATGTGTATACATATTTGAAAGGAAACAAATACTGATTTGCTTTATTCACTTCATCTATAAATAGGACTGATAGCCCTCACAGGGTAATTATAAAGGTCAACACTTCTTAATTAGTACCGAATGCCTCCATGTTCTGCATTAATGCTCATGCCTTCTGCAGTCTTCATGCAGCTGCAATATTGAGGGACATTAAAATCCTCTGAGAGAGCCATTCTTCCTCTATATTCTGGGCCTTTGGATGTCTTGTTCCCTTTCCCTGAACACTCTACCTCCTCTCATCTCAGCTACTCTACTCATCACTTAGGTCTCCATGTGCATGACCCATCTTACAAGAAGCCTTCTCTCACACTACCACCACCACCTCCCCACACATCGGGGCAAGTATTCTTCCTTTGTGCTCCCAACAGTATTGCATGCATTATGTCACAGGCTATGAGCTCCTAGAGGGCAGGGGCTCCCTACTCCATCCTCCGCAGTTCTATACAGTGCTTAGCACAGTACTTGGAACACAAGAAGGATCCTCTTCCCTGCATCTAGCATGTGTAGTGTTAGGAGAGGGAAAAGGATGAATGTCCATATGAATAAAAGGTAGGTTAACACAGTGTTATTATTTCATAAGTATGAAGGCTCAATTATTCATGAAAATATTTGTAGATAAAGAAGAAGAATCCTTTGGCTGGGAGGCATAAAGTTGATAGCTCTTTCAGTACAGAATCACCAAAAGATGATGATAACCAAGACCAGATGCTGGGGGAAAGGTTGGACACCACTTGACATCTGTCCTGCCCTCACTCATACTCTTATTTGGCAGAAGTAACACCTACCCTGAAACCCTCTCTGCTGGAGAACTCTTTGAACATTCACCTGCAATGCTTAGAAAAAAAAATCTAAGATCCAACTAGTTCATATATGGAAGACAGATACCACTGCTTTCTACAGATTTTTGGTCACTTTGATCATAATTATAGCAGTTTTATGTTTTTGATTTATTGAGTTCTTTTTTTTTATAATAATATTTTTTATTATGTTAGTCACCATACAGTACATCCCTGGCTTTTGAAGTAAAGTTCGATGATTCATTCATTAGTTGCATATAACACCCAGTGCACCATGCAATACGTGCCCTCCTTAGTTCTTGATGCTAGCTATAGACAGTCTCTGAAGTTACATGAGGTGCCAGGAGATGTTCTGAAAGTGACATTGTATGGAAACGAAGATGCTAACATCCCTTCTACTAACATGATCATAGGTACAAGTTAGAAGGTGATAATGGCTAGCTGATAAAACTCTGCTGAAAAATTTGGAAAATTTTACGACTCTCCTAGACTGTGCAACAAATGCACTTGAGTTTACATCACCTTCTCCCTAGTCTACGGAATTGGATAGAATAGCATAATGAAAATGCATTTTCTTACTTTACTTTTGACCAAGTGGAAAAAAGTGACTTTTTAAGATTGTTATCAAATAAAAAATGAAATTAAAGATATTTAAAATGAAATAGTACCAATTTTGTTAGTTATCTATAGTACCAAAGCAAAGTTCAATTATATCGAATAGTTCTGGTATTTTCAATGAACATGGTTTAATTTTCATTAAAAAAAATTAAGATCTTTAAATGCAGATTAAGGGAGGAAGGAATAAAAGAGGAAGACGGGAAATAGAAGGAGAAAAGATGAAGAAGGGAGGGAAAGTAAGAAAGGCAGAGGAGAGAAATTGAGAGGGAAGAAGAAAGGAGACAGAGATAGACAGATACTGACACAGGGGAAACAAGACAGGGAGAATCAAGGGAAAATGTATACACTCTTCTTGCCACGAATATAAATAAATAAGGTTTTCGGTGGCTTGCAAAATTGTAGTGGTACAAATTATCTAGACAAACTGATTACTGACCATAATTTATTCATAATCTTGCAAACAACATTTTAGTTCTACTCTGAAGAATTCAGATAAAATCCCTGGACTCAACAGGATTCTGCTGTTGTTTGGGGAGTGTTTTCTGTTCATCAGAAACCTGATTAAGCTTATTCTTTCCTGAAGAGAAGAAAAGCTACAGGCTATAATTGGAGCTTGCATTTTTCAATACATATTTTACTTTTAATATAGAATTCTAACAGTCTTACAGGTGGATTTACACATTAAAACCACAAGAGTATTCAAGGAATCACAAATCAACATCTCTTGGGTTCTAACTTCTTTTTAATATTTTGGTTTAGTGCTCACACACTTCTTAAACATAATCTGAAATAGGTAATATTGCATGCCTCTTTACTAAACTTTATTTTGTTTGTAATTTTAGTCTAATTTTTCTAAAGTGATAGGACATTTCATACTAATAAAATCCTCTTAATACAGATATGACAAAATATTTCAATATTTTTATCATCTATTATCTCACAAATCTCATTTAAAAGTAAAGTACCATAAAATACAAAACACAAGTTTGCATTCACTAATTTCTTTTGTTTCAGAAGTCTCATTTTGCCAGGGGGAAATAGAGATAATGCAATCTCTAGTATTCTCATATTCAAGTCTCAATAATGAGAATTGGAATCATAGGCTTGCAACCATAGCTTTAAGGGTTGATGCTTCTACCCGAAGGAATGTCAACAGTAAATGAGAACTCCATCAGTAACACAGCTTTGAATAAAAGGAAGGCCTCAGAAAGAATTAGAATGAACAAAGGCTTTATTTATGTAGAACTAGCCTCAGCAACCAGTGTACATTGAAACTTCTAGTAGATATGCACTGCAAAAGCACAACCCCACAATAAAATCAAAGCAACACAAATATAAAGCAGTCCTATTAGAGTGACAAAGCTGTGTAATATGAGGATTTTTTTCTGCCTTTTCTCCTCTAGTACCACTTAATTGCTGAAAATTAAAAATACCTTTACGTTTCTAGGTTGCCCAGAGCAAAATTAGAGACTCAACACGTTGTCACATACATTGTCTACCACTGTCTATGTATACTGTAGGAACAGACATCCTTTGAACCTGTTAAGTATGTCTATCAATTTCCCAAACACAGAAAATCAGTTTGCAAGAGTAATTGGTTATAAATGTGAAGATCACGATGAACTCAGAAACCAATAATATTATATAGTTAAGGTGCTTGAATTGTGATCATTTGAGAATCTGGTAATATTTTTTTATTGATTGAATCAATGCACTTAAAAAAAAGTCTAAATCTGTGTATTGTGTTTTAAGTGTCTTTAAACATTGATTGTTCGCCTTATCATATGTATATCTTAGATCATACAGATGAACGGGAAGACTGTGCACTACATCTTTCCTCATGCAAGGATAAAAATAACCAGAGACTCTAAGGATCACACAGTTTCAGGTAAAGGAAATCAAATAATCTACTTTTTATTTTAATATCAGATTGAGATACGTATTTGTATTTCCGTTTAGATGACTTACCAAATTTTAGAAAATGCTGTTTATGTCAAAAGTTGTGTATTGAAGAATTTAAAAAAATAAGCAGTCTATACATTTGAACATAAAAGATTATAAGGGCATGGTCATTAATATGACAAATTACTAAGTGGTACACATTTAGATCATTTTTTCCTTAATTGCATTTTTAAAACATACATGGTATTATAATACTCCATAATTATTGCTCTGAGCAATATGGCCACTGGTTTTAGAACAATAAAACATTCTCACAAAGGAAGTAGGTATCTCTGATTCTTCCAAGGAATGTGTCCCCCTAAACCATGTCAATTTGAACATTATCAATTATGTTGAGTTTTTGTTTGTTTACTTGTGTTCTGATGTGAACCAAAGCGTATGACAGATTTCTAAAGCTTTTCATTTTGAAAAAATTTTAGATTCCTAGAAAATTCTGGGCTCCTAGGAAATAGTACGGTCAGTTCTTCTGCCCATCCTTTACTCGGTTTCCCTAATGTTAACATCTATCTGATAAAGATGATCAAACCCAGGAAGTTCACATTAATTAATATAGTACTATTAAAACATCTACAAGCCTTGAGGTGCCTGGCCGGCTCAGTCAGTAGGACATGCAACTCTTGATCTCGGGGTTGTCAGTTCAAGCCCCACGTTAGGCGTAGAGATTACTTAAAAATAAAATCTTTAAAACACACGCACATCTATAAGCCTTATCTAGAGTTTTAGTTTCCCCACTAAATTCTTTTTTTTTTTTTTCCTGATCCGGGATCCAATCTGGATCTGATGTTGCATTTAGTTGTCATCCCTCCTTTGTCTCCAATCTGATAGTTTTGCAATCTTTGTGTTTCATGACCTTGATACTTTTGAAAGATAATGGAATTTCTGTATTATAAGTTTAAATTTTTTGCTTAGATCTTCAAGGCAAAATATAAATTCTGTCAAAGTTAATGACTTTTTGAAATATGAATAGTACCTGTATTCTCATTCAAGTATATTCCTTGTGTTTATAGACACTGTACATTCACAGAAAATATTCATAAATGTATGTTTTATGTATATATATGAACATATGTATAGATGATCTGTCTAACGTGGTATATGTGCTGGAGGATTGTTTTTTTTTCCCCCTTCAAGGACTGATAGAACAAAGGACAAAAATAGATTTTTTTTTTTTCAGTTTACTTGCTCCTGTTCCTTGTACATTTTAGACCATGGAGCATGAAGATGTGGAACAGGTTTTGCTTTAAGCAATTTTCCTCTCTTTATTTTCATAGAGAATGAATCGATTAGGAGTCTAATGTTGTTTTCCTTTTAAGATTGGGTAATTTTTCTCCTACCAGAGACAGATAATTTAAACTTTCATAGTTTTATTGCATGCACACTGTATTTTAAGCAATGATGAAAATTCCAGGGGTGAATCCTAAAAGCCATGGGCTCTATGTATTGGAATAATTATAATGGAATAACTAGCTCTATGGAATAATTACTTCTACAAATGGTTTCAGTTCCCTCCAGCTCATAAAACAAAACAACATAGTACTTTCCAGCAATACCTAATTTTTTTTTAGTGAGAACAACAGAAATCTTACTAAATCATCAAAACACTCTACAATGTATCTATCTTGCTGTATTATTGCTTTTATACTGTGTTAGTCATCCCCTCAACCTTCTTACTTGTCTTTTGCAACTCATTATTTTAATTTGTTTTCTTGTATTAGAATTAGGAAAAAAGTTTTTAGACATAGGAAAGACAGAAATAAGAGCTATTGATACCTCATTATGAATATTCTAGCCTGAAAACTAAATTCATTTTCCTCTGTATATAGATTTTATGAAATGAGAAACAAGAATCATTGTTTTGAACAGTATGTTTACTAGCAGTGTACTGTATCATCTCTCCGCTTGCCCGTTTTTCTTTTAATATTTACCTAATATAAAAATATTTTCCCCATTACATTCCCCTGCATTGATTACTTCTGAATATATTTTCCATATGTTCTTGGGTAGCATGATCTCATAGTGAATTAAATGTTGTGAAACAATTCCTGTTGTTTTCAAATAAGTCTTCAGGACCTCAAAGGGATTTAAATACACGTATATACAAAGCTAGAGCGAGAAAGGACTCCTTTGGCAAACAGTGTCTAGAAGGTCTAAGGTAATGGCAAGCAAACCCTGGCACACAGCGTTTGTGCTCCTAGCTGATCTCTCTGTTGTTTGCCACTCAACCAAAAGCCTTTCTTTGCTTAACTGAACATTTGGTGGCATTAAGGATTTACCGTTGTTTTTTGGCTGTGATTACCATTTTGATGTTAATGTTTTTAATAGAAATTACAGATAGATTTTTTTAGAGATACATCCTCAAATGTTTACAAATGAAACAATATTTTGTCTGGGATTTCTTTCAAAATTTGTTGTGTGGAAAATGGTGAAGAAAAAAAACCATGATTTGATAATGGTTGGCACTGGAAGGTTGACCACACTGGGTTTTATTACAGGCTTGCATTACTTTTCTAGTTGTATGACATTTTCCATAATAAAAAAAATTAAGCTCCTATTTGTTTTTCATAGAGAAAATGAGCAGTGTGGCCTGTAGCTTCCTCAATAGTGAAAAAGCTATCTAACCAAAAATTTAAATGCCTTCGTAAACATGATGAGGATGTAAGCAAGGAGGGGGTGCAGAATAAAATGTAGTCTATCTGCCCTCCCAAATAGGAGGTCCAAATGGTCATTAGTGTATTTTCATTTTGGTTATATAAACCCATTGAAAGTAGAAAAACTGTATCTTTTATGATAATTTAATAATCCATTCTAGGGGGCGCCTGGGTGGCTCAGTTGGTTAAGTGTCTGCCTTCCACTCTGCTCATGATCCCAGGGTCCTGGGATGGAGCCTTGCATCATTGGCATTGTAGACTTCCTACTCAGCGGGGAGCCTGTTTCTCCCTCTCTGCCCCTCCCCCACTCGTGCTCTCTCTCTTGCTCTCAAATAAATAAATAAAATCTTTTTTAAAAAATTGAAATAAACCATCCTAACAGGACGTAGTATTAAAATATTTTATAACAATTATATGAAACAAGTATACCTCTCAAAAAAAGAAAAAAAATTATTTTCATTTTTTAGAATCAAAAATAATTTCAGAACAGAAGACAGGAATAGAAAGTGTGTGGTTTTTTAAAATTGTTTCTCTTGTGCGTTTCCTAAAGTTGGAGCAGGAGACCCTCATGGTTTCCAAGATTATTTCAGGGGGTCCACAAAGTCAAAGTATTTTCATAGTAAATGGTAAGATAGCATTTGACTTTTGCACCCTCATTTTCTTGTGAGTATGCAGTAGAGTTCTTCGGACATTCCGTGTGTGTGCCATCAGAACAGGCTGGACACAGAGCAGATGTGAGAATTTAGCCGTATTCCATTTAGCTCAAGATTAACTGGATTTGCAATAATGTAAAACAACACCACCCATCTCATAAGTATTTTATTTTTAAATTAGTTATTTTTATTAAAATATAATTATTTAACATCAAATGAGTTTATTTTAAATTCATAAATAAAGGTTTTAAATTCTCAGTTTTAATTTATGATACAGAAAATATGCAGGCCTGTAATCCATATGAACAAAAGCTCTTTGAGGTCCTTCGTAATGTTAAAGAGTATAAATGGCTCATTAAAACCAAAATGTTTGAGAGCCATTACTCTAAGGATATTTATGGAGAACGTTAAAAAAATATAAATAACCTTTTTTTCTTCCTATAAAAAAACTTATACAACATAAAATGTATTTTGCAACTGTTTTTATAACTCATATTGGATTTTTAATTTTTTTTATGTATTTTTTTATTGAACACCCCTGGTGTGATTTACATTGTGTTGATTGCTAGGGTATTAGAAAGAACACAACACATACCCTTATCTACAACTTACTCGTAATTCAGTAGTACAATCTGAAATGTAAGTAATTATTACAATAGAATTTTAGTAATAATTAAGATAAAGCCAAGGAATTTATAGAACATTATTGTTCATACTTATACATGTGTATGTATAAGTGTGTACACACATATTCTTATGCACCATTATTTATATTTCTATGATGTTCACAAAGAGAAGTACATGAATACAATCTTCTTTTAAATGATCCATAATTTTTAGAAAATAGATCCTTTGACTATTAACTGAAAACTTCAAAGATAGAGTTATGGGTGTTGATCAACGAATTTAATGATTTTGGAAGTCTTTATTCAACCAAACACAAGGCAGCAAAGTGGAGAGAATAGGTAGTGAATTTTAGCAGAAAGACCTGAGTTGGAGTTCAACTCTTTGCTTATTTAAATTTTGAGAATAAATTTGCTTATCTGTAAAATAAGAGCAGCTCTCTTTATCTCACATAATTGCAAATGAACCTAGCACAAAATCCTATACTTACTATACACTCAACGAATGTTATTTCCTCTTCTCCTAGAGAAAAATTATCAGGAAAAAAAGAATAAAATGTAATGCTCAAGAAATGAGTCTGTTCCTTTTTTATTTCAAACCATCTTACGGCTCCAGAAACACAGCTGTTTCAAACAAGCCAAAGAAATTCTTCTGATTTCAAAAAAGATATTTGCTTATGTATAGTTCCATAACAGGCTGGCTACATCTGCAAGGCTAGAAAGACTAATTAGCAAGTGTAATAGGGAAGAACACTAAATATGTTTAGGTTCAAACGACAGCAGTGTCTTCAGTGGAAATAGTGGCTCATTTTCTGTTCTGTGTTAGTCTACCATCTTTATGAGCTTTTAGAAAGAGGAAACAAATGTAACATCTCATTGGCTCTGAGTTAGTAGCAATACCAAATGTGGATAGCTCTTTCTTGTTACTATTATTTAAACCACTTTAATAAGGTATAATTTACATATCATTAATGTACACAAAATCAATTACTTTTAGTAAATGTGTGGAGTTGTGTGACCATCACCATAATCTTGTTTTAGAACATTTCAGTCATTACAAAAAGTTCCCTTGAGCCTACTAGCAATATCCACCTTCAATGCTTCTCTCCCAGCCACGGGTGAGAGATTTACTTTGAGTCTCTAAGTTTGCTTTTTCTGGGCATTTCATATAAATTGAATCATTCAGTGTGCAGTTTTGGTGTCTGGCTCCTTCACTTACCAACATTTTTGAAGTTACCTATTTTGTCACATGTATCAGTACATTGGTCTTCTTATTGCTAAGTAGTAGTCCATTATTTGGATATTCTACAGTTTTTTATCCCTGGAATTTTCCGTTTTTAAATATTTGCATACAAGTTTGTGTTTGGACATATGATATTTTTTAATGGTTTCGTAGAAGTGGGATTGTTGGATTCTATGGTAAGTTTCTTTTTAACTATTTAAGAAACTGACAAATAGTTTCGTAAAATGAGTGTACCATATTACATTCATGCCAGCAATGTCTGAGGGTTCCACTTTCTCCATGTCATAGCCAACACTTGGTAATGGCTATCTTTTTGGGTGGGTGTGGATGAAAACTCATTGTTTTAACTTGCATTTCCCTGATGATTTATGGTAATAAGCATATTTTCAGGTGGTTATAAACAATGCATATGTCTTCTCTGGTGAAATGTCTGTTCAGATACTTTGCCAATTATTTATTTGAGTTATTTGTCTTCTTACGGAGTTTTAAGAATTCTTCATATATTTTGGATAAAAGTACTTTATAAGGTATATGACCTGAACGTATTTTCTTCTAGCCTATGTCTTGTGTTTTTATTTTTTTAACAGTTTATTTTAAAGGAAAAGTTTTATATTTTAATGGAATTCAATTTATCAGTATTCAATTTATCGGTATTTCTTTAGGGACCAGGCCGCTCTTGCTAGAGTATTAAGAACTATCTCAAGGTCACAAAGATTATCTTTTATTTTTTATATCAGAAGTGTTTTACATTTAAGTTAACAACCTGTTTTGTGTTGGGTTTTGTATATTGTGTGAGGCAGAGGTCCATGTTCATTTTTTTTTTTAAGCATAAAGAGATATCTGTTTGTGCAAGAATGTTAAAAAAAAAAGAAAGAAAGAAAGAAATCCCCAATTGAATTGCCTTAGTATGTTTGTCAAAAACCAATCTGCCATTAATACAAGGATTTATTTCTGGATTCTCAGTTCTCTTCTCTCTGAGTATGTGCCTAACTGTTATTTCACCAATTTTGTATTCTCTTGTTTACAGTTGATTTATGTTAAGTGTTGGAATCTGGTAGTGTAAGTCCTCCTTTTGAAAATTGTTTCAGCAACTGTAGATCTTTTTGATTTCCATAATATTTTAGCAACAGTCAGCTGGGATTATGACAATGCTTGCACTGAAATTATAGATCAATTTTGAGAGAATTGCTATTTTAACGACATTGAACCATCCCATCCATGAACATGTCATATTTTTTCATTTACTTAGACCTTCTCTAATATTTTTTAGTAAAGTTTTGTAGTTTTCAGTGTATAAGACTAGCATTTCTTTTGTTGAATATCTCCCAAATTATTTTATTCTTTTCTTGCTATTATAAGTGGAGTTGTTTTCTCTCTCTCTCTCTCTCTCTCTCTCTCAAATAAATCTTTAAAAAAAAAAACCCTATAGACATAAAATGCAGATAAGGTTGAATCTCTTCTAAAACTCACAATTTCTACCTGGTAAATTTTAATGAAAGCTTGCATTCGTGTCCTCAGTAACAAAGGAAGTGTTTATTGTCAAGGCCAGTCCCACATCAACAACATCACTTCTCCTGACATCTGTCAGGATAAATATTGCTTGCACAATTCTGTTCCTGCTAAGGAAGTGCTTTGCTTCTAACGGGAGATTGGTTAGCACATTATTTTATGCACTGTTCATGAAATTAAATTAAAGGAATTAATGTTTGATTCCATGAGAAGAGGGTGAAGACATCCAAGATATTTAACCTAAAGAAGAGGAGGACAAACAGTAATGTTAATGTGAAATTTAAGGGTGTAAATCACAAGTGTTTGTGAATGGGCCACAGATAAATGGTCAATAAGAAATGAGATTCAATTAAAGGAGTAAGGACTTATATTGTTCTCCTAGAATATTTTCTTGACAATTAGAATAATAAGGAAAAGTATATAGAAAGAACAAGGATGTAGGAGTCATGAAAAAAAAATGGGCTCGAATCTTAACTTCTTTACATGCTGGACAATGTAAACAAGTTTCTGAATTGTTTTGGTCTCAGCTTCTTTGTCCTGAGATGATATGGAAAGTATCTAACATAAGAAGTTGCAGAAATAATTTTTTAATGCAAAAAAAGTGCAAGACACATAGAAGAAACATAGAAGAAACTCTTGAAATGTTACTTCCTATTTGCCTCTATCCCTGAAGATGATACTAAAGAGTTTGAAAGAAATAAAATATATTAAATATAAAAAAATATTGACATAAGGTACAGAAACCAAACAGAATTCATCAGTTCAAAGTCATGTATTTGGAGACATTTGACAGTTAAAATTCAACAAATCTGATGTAATAGAAAATAGGATGAAAATAAAGAAAAGCAACTCTCTTTTTGTTTAAAGCACAGTCTCAATGGAATGTTTTTGAATACTCATAGCAACATGTAACACTTCTTGTTCTTTTCAGGTAGTAGTAAGAATTTTTTAAAGAGTAATAAAAATAACCAAAATAACTATATTAGATAACTCTTTAGTGAAAAGTATCTCCTGATATATATATTGGAAGATAGAAGCTGTTGAACTATGTTGAATACTTCCTTCACCAATAGCAAATTGATTTTGATGAGAACAGGTTTAGATTGTAGTGCAAAAATATTCTGGACACCTGGATTTTATTTTTATGTCTCTAGTGACTCAGCAAATTCAGAACTTCTCTTACCTAATCAGTTTCTCAACTCTTCTCAAAACTCGTGGTAATTATAATTGTTCTTATGCTACCAGTCTTGTGCGTACTTTGTTCTTTATAGATTTGCATACCAAGCTCTAAGTGTTAATCTAATTACGTATTCATTTAAAAGATACAGATACAGTTCATATTTGTAATACAAATGCAAAAATACAAAAATGATTAAAACTGTTATACTAAAAAAGTAACAATTTCTTCTTTGTCATGTTTGTTAAAGATACAAGATGGCATACACATTTATGTATCAGTAGAAAAATAAAAATATTAGACAAAACTCACATCAAATAATCAATTTAATCAATCCCAGCTACTGATTAGATGGTACAGTATGATTTGTGGCTGCCCAAGCCAGAAACATTTCCTCTCCTCAGTCTGGACTGAGAATTGCTAGTTTCCCATACATTTCTTCCATCTTGATGGTTTCTTCTTTTAATGGCCTAATTGCAATCCCGCCCATCACTGTCCTCTCTACAAGTGAACAGGGAAATGGGGGCTGGATGTGCAGCTCTCAAACCCATCCCTTCTGATTCCAAACCAGGTGCACTGGTGCTAACCAGATAGGAGATGCCTTGCTGGTCGCTCATGTGGAGCAAGAATGTGGGCTTCACTCTGGCTTTGCTGTCTTACTAGGTGTTGCCTTGAGCACTTACCTTCGTAAACCTTCGTTTTCGTCGTGTATGAACACGGGGCTTTGCTTGTTTGTTTTCTTTTTCTTTTAACATCCAAAGAGATAATGTAATTTATAAGGCACTTTCTAAGAATAGAATAGAATACAATTGTATTATTTTAACACCTTTATCATTGATGCATTAGCCCCACGGAGAAAAATAGGTGTTTTAGTATTTATCCATCCAGTATTCATCCAGTTATGTATTGCGTGTTGCCCAGATGCTATGTGCTTGTTACACCTATTATACCAGAATCCCAGCATTGCAGAACTGATACACAGAGCCCGTCCTCTGTTTTTGTGGAACAAAAGTTGATTTTTTTCATGGCCTATCTTCCCTTTCATTCCTGCCCTCTGTCACTGCTCGGTCACTGTGGTAACTACTATAAACACAAATGTTCCACAAGTTTTGCTACCAAGATAATGTCCATGTATATTGTGTGCACAGAAAACTCGGGATACAACTTTTATCTTTGTATTCATTTTCTACTGATGTGTAACAAATTACCACACATTTAGTGGCTTAAAACAGCACACATTTAATATCTCACAATTTTCTTGGTCAAGAATCCAGGCACAACTCAACTGGGATGTCTGGTCAGGATCTCACAAGGCAGCAGTCTACATGTTGGCTGAGCTGCGTTCTGTTATGAGCTTGGGAATATCCTTCCAAGCTCCCATGGTTATTGGGTGAATTCATTTCCTCCCACTATGGAATAGGGCTCCCCATTTTCTCCCTGGCTGTCAGCCAGGCCACTCTCAGGTTCTGGAGGCTCCTCAGCATCTTGCCCTGTGTTTCTTTCACCTAACATCGCACACATGGCAGGTTACTTCTTCAGGGCAGCAGAAAACTCTCATCTTAGTTGGCTAAGATAATGTCATCATGGTAGTGACTATCACATTACCTTTGTCAGACTCTGTTGGTTAGAACTAAGTCACAGGTTCCTCCTGCCCTCAAAGGGAGGGGGTTATTCCGGAAGTGACTCATTGGGAGTCACGATAGATTACGTCTGCCACAATCTTCTGTTATCTCGAGAAGTACAAAAGGAATGCTGATTGCTAAGTTTTGAATTACAGTAGTATTTTTCTTCCTACTTACCTTTTATTAAATAAGACTTATTTTGGAAAGTTCATCATAGTATTACAGTAATATAAGTTTAAACTGTTGTATTTCCACTGACAGTGTAGGGTTACATGAGTGTCTTGCAATAGAACAATTTTCTTTTACACACATAGTAAATGACCCCACTCCCAGACCTGGGCTGTCATCATGTGATCAATATCTAAACAAGTGTTTAAGGCCATATCTATAGGGGCGCTTGGGTGGCTCAGTCGGTTAAGCTTCTGCCTTATGCTCAGGTCATGGTCTGGGGATCCTGGGATTGAGCCCCGCATCGGGCTCCCTGCTCAGCTAGGCACCTGCTTCTCCTTCTCCCTGCCCCCTTCTCTTGCTCACTCTCTCTCTCTCTCTCTCTCTCTCAAATAAATAAAAATCTTTAAAAAAAAAGGCCATATCTATAAACTGACCCCACCCTCTAATTTTGTAACACCCAATTTCATATCAAAGAATTATTTCATTTTGGACCCTAAGTACTGCTAAATGAATTAAGTTTATTTTTAATTTCCTTTTATAGGAATATCATGCAAAACCCTCAGGTTTGGTCTTTATGATTATAATTTTGCATTTGCCTTAAATAAGCTAAAATAAAGAAATAAACCCAAACCCATGTGTTATTGAATGAATTAAGCATGATCTTTTGAGTATAGCAGTCCTGGGAAATTTTCTTGGTGGGAATTATTTCTGAAGTATTTCAGGAGAAAGAAATCCTATGCACCTTTAATAAAATTACTTTATCAGTATACAAAATATCTTTTATTTGAAAGATGTTGTTCAACAAAGCCAGAATGCCACTGTCTTCTGATAGTTACTTGTGACATTTTTATATCTACCTATGTGTATAATATTTTATATACTTATGTATTGTGTATATATTTTGAAGGTATGTGTGGGGTTATTCCTAGAAATTGTATTGTAAGCCCTAAGGAGTGATTGTGGGAGCAACTGAAATGTCAGCAGTGTCCCTGTTCTCGGGCTGTTGAATGCAGTGGCCTGGTAGGAACAGATTCCCAGCGTCTCCTAGGGCAGGGCATAGATAAGGACCCATGAAAGAAAATAACCCTCAACTTCCCTTCCTGCCTTGGGTAATAACTAGGCAGACATCCCGTTTCTCCCTTATCCCATAATCCCCGCCTTGTGTGCCCGTGCATAAGAGCGGGTACAGGCCTGCTTTCCAGCTTCAAGATAATTGCCATCCCTTTGTATTCCCTCCCCATGCTTTGATAAATCTGGCCTTTCCTTGCTGATAAAAGAACAAAACGAAAGCTGTGTGCAGAATTCAGCTGCTGCTACTCTCCCTCGGAGAGGCAGCCCTGCATGACCCCTCAGATTGGTGTCTGAGAGCATTATTTCGGTGTGCAATGACAGATAATGTGTGTCTGTATACATATATATATAATCTTTTATATATGTGTGTGTGTATATGTATGGAAGATATGTGTGTGTGTATATATGTGTATATGTATATATATGTGTCTTCCTTATTCCCCATGCCAATGGCCATTTCAGTCACATGGCAGTCCAACTTGGGCCCATTTCTTCTAGTATGATGTGAGTATGAATAGCCTTTTATATGTGCTTTGTGTAACATTTTTATCTTACTATTGG
Source organism: Ursus arctos (assembly GCF_023065955.2). Lineage (NCBI taxonomy): Eukaryota > Metazoa > Chordata > Mammalia > Carnivora > Ursidae > Ursus > Ursus arctos. The sequence continues at coordinate 25,342,439 of NW_026622985.1, read as the reverse complement.
TCATATTACATTAGAAAAGATGATGTAAACTTTTGTTCATGGGAATGTGACAAAAATGTTCTTTTTGAATCCTTCATATATGTAAAGGATGGTGTATTTAACACTGGGGAAAAGAATACTACAGAGCAATTGACTGGATTAGGAAAAGCTAACAGGAATAGTTGAGTATGTAATTTGCATGCTGAGGTTTAGAGTCAGATTAGATTTGGTATTAAGGTGGTGTTTCCATTTTGATGCTTCCAGAAACAGTCAAGTAGGGATTGCTATTAAGGCAATTGATATGTGTTGTTGTATTTGTAGGAATGTTTTTCTCATAAAGATCAAAAATTAGTAAAAATAAAGAAAAATGGTGAATTAATGAAATATTCTTTGGATCTTTATGTTCAAGTATTAATGAATTAATGTAGCATTGGTAAGAACACAAAGGAGAATTTTTATTGGTTTTTAAATATAAGTTGGTGTATTTTCCTAAATATTTACATAGATAATATATAACCTAGAAATTAGTAGGTGAAAGAATATAAAAATAAACTTCCTCAGCTTCACTCAAGAGTATAATTAATGTGTAAACTGTAAAAATAGATTTAATTAAACTATCCTTTGGGGCCTTTTCCATTATCTTCAGTACTTCATTAGCATTAATATTTATATAGATAATCTTTCTTCTTCAGCCCAACTAATGACATGACTAAATTGTAATATATATCATTATCCTGTGATAACTTTATTGTGAATAATAAACTCCATTGATTTAAGGACTACTATTCATAAGATAGTGTGTTCACTGATAAAATTTTGCTTTTCCTTGATGCTTAGATGTGGCTTGTGATAATGTCAAAATGAACCAAGTATTTTAATTTTGTCTAAACTTAATGGTCTACTGGTTACATCATAAATATTTCATATATTAAGATGAAAATAAAAACATTTTTAATACTTTATGTAACATGTTAATACACATATAAAATTAAAGTAGATTTAATCTTTAAATTTAAATGCAAATATAAAGGTTTTTCCTTAATATGCTCATGTTTATTTTATACACAGTTTATTTTATTTGGTTTTTTTTATTTCAGCTTTGTTGAGGTATAATGGACTTATAAATTTGTAAGATATTTAAAGTGCACACTGTGGTGATTTGATTTACATATATATTGTAAAAGGATCCCCCCCATCTAGTTAATTAAAACATCCATCATCTCATGTATTTATCTTGTGTATGTGCGTGTGTGTGTGTATAAGAACATTTAATTTCTACTCTCAGCAAATTTCACTTACACAATACAGTGTTACAACCATAGTCACAGTGTTTTATACTAGATCCTTAGACCTTTTCCATTTTATAGCTAAAATTTTGTACCCTCTTACCAACTTCTCCTTATTTCCCTGACTCACAGCCCCTGGCAACCACTTTTCTACTCTGTTTCTATGAGTTTGACTTCTTCCCCACACATACATGTGATACCAGGCAGTATTTGTCATTCTCTGTCTGGTTTATTTCACTGAGCATAACGCCCTCAAGGGCTATCCACCTTGTCCCAAATGGCAGGATTTCTTTCATTCTCATGGCTCAATGATATTCCATTGTGTATATATATACATGTATATATCTTCTTTATCCAGTCATCCATCAACAAACACTTGAGTTGTTTCTGTATCTTGGCTATTGCGAATAATGCTGTAATGAACATGGTAGTGAAGATAACTCTTCGAATCCCTGTTTCTTTTCCTTTGGCTAGATAACCAGACCTGGGTAGTTCTATTTTTAACTTTTTGAAGAAGCTCCACACAGTTTTCCATAGTGGCTGTAACCAATTTACATTCCTACCAGGGTTCCCTTTTCTCCACATCTTTGTCAACACTTGCTATCTCTTATATTTTTGGTAATAGCCATTCTAACAGATGCATAGTAATATCTCATTTTGGTTTTGATTTGCATTTCCCTAATGATTAGTGATGTTGAGCACATTTTCATGTACCTTTTGGCCATTTGTATGTCTTTTTGGAAAAATGTCTATTTAGTTCCTCTGAATATTTTTATATCAGATTGTTTGCTGTTGTATGAGTTCTATATATATATGAGTTTATGTTTTTATATTAACCCCTTATCAGAAATATGATTTGTCATTTTTTTCCATTCTATAGGGTGCCTTTCATTTTGATGGTATCTTATGAATCCCTTAATCTATTTTCACTCTTCTTCATTCTTTTTTTCTCTTTGCTCCTCTTCTTAGATGACTTCCACTGCTCTGTTTTTGAGTCAGTCATCTTTTCTTCCACTTCTCTGGTCCGATATTAAACCCCTCCCTGAATTTTGCAGTTCGTATATTTTATTCTTCAGCTCTGTGATTTCTGTTTGGTACTTTCTAATATATTCTGTTTGTTGAAATTTTCACTTTTTTCATGCATTGTTCTGCTAACTTCGGTGAACATCATTGTAACCATTATATTGAACTTTTTATCAAATAACTTCTCTCCACTTCACTGAGGTCCTTTTCTGGAATTTTATCTTGTTCTCTTGTTTGGAACATATTCCTCTGTTACTTCAGTTGTTTTGACTCTGTATTGGTTTCTAAGCATTAGATAAAACAGTCACCTCTCTTAGTCTTGATGCGGTGGTTTCATGTAGGAGATAAACATTATGATTCAGCCTGGTCTGAGCTTTTGGTTGTCTCTCAAATCTTAGTGATTGTCCAAGCTGCCTTCTTCGTTCTTAATGGCTCCCAGTAGTTGAAGGCATGCCAAAACCTGTTTTTCTGTGGTTTTGTTTTTGTTTTTTTTCTCATTGACCCAGTATGTAGGAGTCACTCAGCTAGTTTCTGGGTTTTTTTCAGAGGGAATTGCTCCACGTGTAGCTGTAGATTCGTTGTGTCCATGGGACGAGGTGAGTTCAGGAACCTCCTATGTTGCCATCTTGGCCTGGAACATTAAACGTGACTACGTAATAGTATATTTACCGCATAATTATAATAAAGACTTAAAAAGACTGGTACATTTAAATTATAATCCTAAGGTTATTAAGGTAATACTTTTTCTTAATGATTTTGCTACATCCATCGTTGAACTTCTCTTTTCTTAAAAATATTCTCTACATACTTTAAAGGATTTCTGAAAGTTAGATTTCTCTGTAAGACTTCTTCAACAATATCTCTGCTAATATGTTGTGAAAATACTGTAACTTTTGACAGTCTTTTATTAAAGCTTCTGTGTTTTCTTGGTGTCTACTGGTCTCTCTAACCTGCTGCACTGTTCACTTGAGCAAAACCACTGTATTTTCGAGGCATCTAACTAAGGAAACATTTTATTAATGTTCTTAGGTAGAATATAAGTAGAGAGGCAAAAGGAATTTATATTGATAAAAATTTGTCAAAAGTTGAAAAACAGTAATAATGTAAACATCATTTATCAAGGACCTTTCAGATATAAGCATGTCAGTTAAAAATTAATGTTGCTTCTTGAATTTACCAAATCTTTTATTAAATTCTGCAATTTAGATTTGAGTTGGGGTGTTTTATTTTTATAGAAGTATTTTTGTTAATTTTTTCTGCATTTAATACATAAAATATCAAAGTGCAACTATAGAAATGTGAAATCAGAATGTCCAGATTTAGGGGCGCCTGGGTAGTGCAGTCGTTAAAGCGTCTGCCTTCGGCTCAGGGCGTGATCCCGGCGTTCCGGGATCGAGTCCCACATCGGGCTCCTCTGCTGGGAGCCTGCTTCTTCCTCTCTCACTCGCCTGCTCTGTTCCCTCTCTCGCTGGCTGTCTCTCTGTCACATAAATAAATAAAATCTTAAAAAAAAAAAAAAAAGAATGTCCAGATTTAAATAATTAGAAATCATATAAATTAACTTTATATTCATTATGTCCAAATTAGGATACATGTAACTACTGTAAAATAAGCAAAAAACTGTTATACTTTCTGAGTCTTTTTATTTTCTATCATTTTATCACAAATTTTAATATTTCTATGCTACTTTATTGTATACATGAAAAACATAGCAGCAACCACGACATCAACCAGAGCAACCATAATTCTTGAAAATTTAGTATGTGCTTGAAGTGGTTTCTTTATATATAAAATTTCATTTCTCACAGTATTGTCATGACTGAACATTTCTTTCATTTTACCAAAGATACTGAGGCTTATAACATGTATTTAGAAAGTGTTTTGAGCATTAGAATTCAGTAGTATGAGGCTGTATTTTATAAAATTAAGTAAGTATTTTATTGTGCTACTTTATGAAGATGGCTATAGTTATGATTTCCTTCCACTGATCCTTTACTACAGGGTTTTAGAGTGTACTCAGTCACCTAAAATCAAATGGTACTAGGGATCCAACTACTTAACTCTTAAGACATTTTCATCTACAGAATGGAACTGTAACCGAATCTTTAAAAATAGTCACTTACGCCAATTAATAGAATTTAGAGTTCCACAACTACTCTTTTAGCTATACCTTTACAAGGTGTAACAGTTCCATTTTGTAGATCCTAAGCATATGGCTGTGCCCTATAATATAGGATGCTGAAATTGTTTTTCATGGGCTATGTTTACATTCTCCTTTTCAAACTTAAAAAGAAATAATTAAAATCAAATGCCTTGAGCACTCTACCCTACTGTACTCTCCTATACCTAGCATTGTGATAAAGTCTGATGTAAGCTATGATCTTGGACATATGCCTATACACTAAGGAAATGTCATAAATCATCTTTTAGGATCTGAGACTGACCGCATCTTAAAATTGCTCTGGATACACTGATGACCACATTAGAAATTCAGTATCTGTGTATGTTTTTATGAAAAGTTTAACAAGTGGCAAATTACAGCTCTGAGTGGTTGAATCATGGAAAGTGAAATCAAATCTTTAAGAAACTATTTTTATTTTTTACAGATAAATTCCATGAAAAAAACCTTTCATTATGGCCAGCTATTTTAAAATCCTCATTTTGTAATGTCCAAAATGTCCTTCACACACTAAAAAATAGGCTAAACTAATTGAATAAAGAGTGGCTAAGAACTTTTCTTCTTCCTCAACCCTTATCTGTGTCTGTCTGATGTCTTACTGTAGGATCAGTCCTGGTGACTCCTTAAAGCCTACTGTCTAAGAGCTCAACTGTTCTATGCAGACTTAGTTGAAACCAGGTCATATATTAGATGATGTTCTGTATTCACCCAGTTATATTCAGTGTGTATCATAAATTAATCTCTACTCATAGTGGTAGCAATGGACCAAGAACCTGGTGACAGAAAAGCTCCACAAGTGGGCCCAGAGAATGCTAGTATCTTATTTAACTCTGACCCCTTGACAACAGCAGGAAACTTAGATGCATACGATTAATTTCTTTTGTTTTATTTTTGTTTTGAGGCTAAATCTTCAGAACACTTACACTGGTAAAAAAGTAGAAAGAGGGAGGCAAGTAGAGAGAGAGAAAAGAGGGTAAAAACAAGGAAGAAAAGGAGAGAGGAAATTCCTTTGGAACCATCTTACAACCTGAGAATGGTGTTTTACCAAAATATACTAGGTAGATGACAGAAGGATTTCATAATCCAGTGTTACTGGTTGTTGAATGTTTGTACTGTGTTGATGCTGACTACAGGGATTGTTTTTGAAGAGTAAAGTGGGAAGGGAACCGAAACTATAAGAGAGCTGACTTTTAAAATTTAGAGATTTTGAAAGAGTTGAAAATGGTACTTCAATCAGTGAATGAAAAGAATTTTAATTTAAAGAAATAATTGTATCTTCATTTAAGAGGAAGAATTATTCTGCTTTCTTTTAGTACTTTTATTTTTAAATATCCTTGACATTGGTAAAAAAATATATATCTGGTGCTGTGTATATATATATATATATATATGCTAATTTTTAGCTGATTAAAAAGAAAATATAAACTTAAAACATCAAGTTCATTTCTGTCTCAATTAGTTTTCACATAATAATCATTCTCTATCTTTTTCTCCAAGTGATTATTTACAGAAAAATGTGTTCCGTGAAATAAAAAGTTTACTAAGTCCTTCGTCAGTAAAGAATAATTTTATTGTGCCTTGCAGTAAGTGCCATGCTAATGCACAGACAATGTTAGTCAATGAGTTAAGGCTAAAAAGTGAATAATAATTAGTAATTCACAAGTTATAATCGTGTTTTCATTTTATCATTTGCAATCATATGCTTGGATTGTGTCTTCTCAATTTATGATAGCAATAACTGCCTTTTTAAGTGAAATGCTCCTCAATTTTGTAAGTGAACTGTATGCTCTGGAATTTCTTATAGTGAAAACCTCTACATACGATATTTTTACAAAGTATCTGGTCAAAAATGGACAAAGATATTTATGTCATATCTTGATGATATGGATGAATTAAAAAAATCATTTTTTTAATATCAGGTGATTCATCATACATTCTACCAGAATCTCAGAATGTCCTATTTCATATCAACTATTATTGAATTCAGAATAACATACTTCTGTTATTAATGTCCAGTCCCAATATTCATATTGTAGATAGCTTCTGGGTACCAGAGCCCACTTTTTGTCCACCTTATAACTTGTGATAACTGTTGTCCCTTTAAATTATGACTAATAATTTGCTAATTTTTCAATACAGGTAATGGATTAGGAATTAGAATTGTGGGTGGTAAAGAAATCCCTGGACATAGTGGAGAAATTGGAGCCTATATTGCCAAAATTCTTCCTGGAGGAAGTGCAGAACAGACAGGGAAACTTATAGAAGGTAAGAATAAGGATTTCATAGTAAATTAAAATGAATGTACTCATATTAACTGTATTTTTAAGTTCATATGCAGGTTTCCTCTTTATTTACTGTCTAGGTAAACCTCTGTCCTTATAGTTAATTATGAAATTTTGGTATAGTAATATAAAAGAAAATGTGTTCACAATTCATTTTATTTTCAATTGCATTGTCCTTTTAGCTGTTGGTTTGCTATGGGATTATCTTGTTTAAGAAACACTAATTAGTCAATATTATTTACTGACTTGGGCAATATTATTTAAAAAAAACACTTTCATCATTGGGATTAATTTTTTATAAATACTAAAATAAATTATATTGAAATCAGAACTATAAAATACCAGATGATTCAATACACACTAAAGTCAGGTCAGCCAACTATGAACAGCCCATAGACCAAATTTATCTGCTGCTTGTTTCTGTAAACAATGTTTATTGGAACACAGCCAGGATCATCAGTTTACATGTTGAACATGGTATTTTCCCACTACGATAACAGAACTGTATTCATGACAGAGACTAAAAGGTGTATAAAGACTAAAATATGTACTCTCTGGATCTTTATAGAAAAAATTTGCCAACTCCTGTGCTAGATTACTGTCTACTTCTAGATGCTATACACCTTATTACATTAAAAGCATTTTAAAAAATGAACTTTACAGATGTATCTAAAGGGCCATAAAAATATATTTTATCACTTTCTTTTAAATGTTATAAAATGCTTGATTTTCAAAATTCATGATGATTATTTTCACTTGTTAATTAAATGTCTTTCACATTTTCCAAACTCTAACACATAGTTTACAAGTTTTCAATTATATTGCTTATGATGAATATTTTTTATCATAAAATAGCCTCAACCTATCATTTTATTTTACTCAAAATACTTATTCGGAAGGTTTTTTTCTGTCATTTCATAGTTTTACAAAATGCAGCCTATTGCTTAACATTTAATTATGCTAAAATAATTCACTGTCATTTTCCTAAATGTATTGGAACCTACCTAAAACGTCCCTGGGTATTTTGATAGACTGTTAGAATAAATAAACTTGAGGCATTATTGATTCATCACAGTGTCCTACTGGAGCCAGCTTGTACCAATTCACTAAGTTACGTTCTTCCCAACTTCACATTCACTGACATCACATTGATGGCTTGAATTGATCATGGTGGGAGTACTTAAAAAGTGGAAATAGATAAATGTGAAAATTAGGCTTGTTTTGTTTGTTTATTTGCTTGTTGGTTTTCAGAATGCCAGTTTACCACGACATTCCCTAATATGTAACCGAAAGCATATTATTACAAATATTCTAATGTCATGCATAAAACAGGAAAAGGTCGGAGAATTAGCCAGATAGCTAAAATAAGGTAAAGACTATGTGAATCAAGATATAACAATTATGGGGGCGCCTGGGTGGCACAGCGGTTAAGCGTCTGCCTTCGACTCAGGGCGTGATCCCGGTGTTATGGGATCCAGCCCCACAGCAGGCTCCTCCGCTGTGAGCCTGCTTCTTCCTCTCCCACTCCCCCTGCTTGTGTTCCCTCTCTCGCTGGCTGTCTCTCTCTCTGTCGAATAAATAAAATCTTTAAAAAAAAAAAAAAAGATATAACAATTATGAACGGAGCACTGAGTCTGTATAAAGTTTCTATGACTACAATCCTATCACGCCTAATGCTAGTCTTCAGGTGTTGCAATCTACTTAAGCTGTAGAAATTTACACCATTTTTTTTAAATGAGACCATTTTTAAGAATGGGTGATGTGATCATTTTCATACAGCATACTCCAGAAGGAAATGTATATAATGTTTTTATTTTAAAATAAAAAATTGCAGCAACTGTCTGTGGTACGGTTTTACAAAGATACTTGAAGAAAGATCCTCTTCACTTTATTTACACCATTGAAACTGGGAAATACTACAAATCAAGATGATTTGAAAAACAGTTTCAGTGAAGCATACTGTTATGAAATGAGACTCTTTGTACTTGGTAGCTTATGTGGCTATTTTTAAGTTCATAAATTTAAATTTAAAAAATAGATATAATACAAATTAATTCAAGAGAGAAAATTGAAATGAACCTAAAATTTTATATGCTCAAACTGCTACAAAATTTCTCATCCTTTTAGGAAGAAGTAATTTTCAGTCTACCTATTTGGTTTGAGTGGGAGATCATTAAAAGCTACATGCATATTATTTAAGATTTTTATTTTAATTATTTATTTAGTAATTCTCCCAAAGATTTGCCGAAGTGCCAAACCAGGCCTTTCAGTGAGCAAAGATCCTCTGGTTGGAGTCCAGTTCTTATAAAATGCACACCCATAATTTGTTATTTATAATTTCTAGCTTTGCTTTATTTACTCTTTCAACATAGGTCTTTAATAAAACACTTGATAGTGTTCCTTTCTATTAGATTCATTATGCTGTCTTGGTTCAATAGTTAGATCCTGTTTTTTGAAACATTAAATATTTTAAGGAGTTACTTTAACATACAAACCATCCACAAGGCTATACCTGTGTTCTGTGCCACCAGGCTAAAATGATAAAAGTTTATTCCCTTTATATGCAAAGATGAACTAACTAGAAGGCCATCAGTCCAAATGGGAATCCACAAGGACTCATCTTGTTTGACCAGTATATTTTCAGGATATATTTGTTTATGTATATGTATTTATATTTACATAGTTTTTGTTTTGTTTGTAACTATGTGCTTTATTCATGCATGGTATCCTTAGAGCCCTCACCTTCAACCTTTGATGGATTATCATAAAATTTCAGAGCAGTAGATTGGTTAAAACACAATTTTGACTTTTATGCCTGAGTTAAGGATTCACTATAACAATACCAAGTGTATATCACTGGAGTCTAGTGGATTTTTTAATATTTAAAATTTTTTGTGACGATCATAAAATTTTATTTATTGAAGGCAGTAAAGATGGTTAATTCACTATAGTTTAAAATTAATTATTTTCTTTCCTAAGGAAAAGTTATATGTATATGAATAAATAGATAAAATGTATGTTTGTGTGTATGTAACTGTATATCTCCATCTGTAGAATGAATACCAGGGAGACTTAGGAATTGATTTGATGTCTTCCAAGTGTACCTTTCTGCATTTCTGAATACAAAAGTATGTACACTGAGCCTTTTATGATTTAAAATTATCTTCCAGCTGATTGAAAACATGAATGATATTTGGTTGACCATAGAATTCTTAGATTGTATTTTTTTCCCCACTCCATACAATGAAGCTCTTGCTGAAAAACAGGTCGACCTTACTCTTTTTTCTAAGTTTGGTTATTTCTCCTACAGTAGGCTTTTCAGACTCCTCAGTGTCTCACATGCTAACACTGTCGTAGTACTCAATGCCATGGATTCTGATTGTGTTGACTTTTGGAAGAGCAAGAGTATTTGCAGTTTTCCTCTAGCTTTTTATTCTCTGGATTTGTGCATTTAAAACATACTGACCAGTCATGTAGGTTTTCCAATGCTCATAAGCCAAGTGCTACTCTCAAAGTACTGACTTACATAATGAAGGGGGAAAAAGCCCCCTATACTTCCTGAAGAAGATTTTTATTCATTGTTTTTTGAAAAATCTTTCTGAACAAGGTTGTCTATCTTGTTAAATAAGGTAGGAAAATGATGTGTTTCTGAACGCTGATAATTAGCAATAATTATTATTGTAGAATCATTAGGCTATTTGTTTTTAAGCACTCATAATAGAGGCTTGTGCCATCCCCTGAAATTAAAAAAGCAGTTAGGGAGCATTGCGTTAATCAAAATTTCCTGAGCCAATCTTTTAGTTTTACAAAATTCTGTAATTTTCTGAAAGAACTTACACAGTCAGATACTCGAAGGAAACGAATCTTCCTAAATCTTAAAACTTATTTCTCTGCAACATTACTAAACATTCTTAAGCAAATACCAGGCCAAGAATGATATTTTGCAACCTGTTATTCTTCCTTTTAATGCATAAGGTCAACTTTCTGTTGGAAAAAAAAAAAGAAGAGGATGACGACAAAAATATCTGTGGAACTAAACTACAAATTTAAGTTTCTAAAGTGCCATTTCTTGCTCTTTGCTTTAGGATTAAAATTTTAAACAACCTCAGATCAACAGTGTTGAGGCTGTGTAATGCTCATCAGTGTTGGGGCTTTAAGTGGTGTATGATATCATCTCATTTTCTCCTTTGATATTGTTATTTCTCTTTGAACTAATTTGAGCATCTAAAATTACACTTGAATATATGGACTTTAAATATATATTTAAAACTTGCCACTTCCATTTTAAATTTTTATTTTTAGAGAAATGATTATAAACCTGATTCATAGTACAATATCCATACCAGGTTCAGTATAATCAGTACCTTAACCAACGGCCTCAAAAAATTAGATGCTTCCTCTGTAATAAACTCTCTTTTCTCTGTTTTACCTAGTGAAACCTATTCGATATGATTACAATTTTTGAATTCATGACATGCTTTATTAAAAAAAAGAACTTTCCTTAAAAATAACTGTATGTTGTTCTCAGATCAAAGTACCAACTGTTTCCAAATTTGGGAAGTCCATAATACAATTATCTATGCCTCATGACAAGCAAAGACTGATAAAGACCAGGGTCGGTTCTGTGTTCCATCCACTTGTGCAAACATCACTTGTGCATGGATCTTTTGTGTCCCTTAACAATGAGAGTTTTTCCCTGCATACCCAGTGCCCAGCACAGTGTCAAATAAAACAAGATTTTAAATAGCATATATAGATATGTGTTAAATAATTAATTTTTGATTACAAATGTTGTATACTTATTGAGATGTTACTCGCAGGATTTTGCGAAGCAAATAATAGTACAGGTAGTCACATTCTACTGTTTGTTAAGAACCATGTACATTTAAGACAGCATCTATATTTAGTTAATTACCATTTTTGATTACCTTTTCAGGAAAAAAAATGTACAAAATAGAAACCATTTCCTCTGGGCACACGTTCTTACAACTTTGAGCTTAACTGCTCATAAATTTACATAAATTTACTCTAGGTTTTTGGGTTTTGTTTTGTTTGAGTTTTTCTTCGCTTAGAATTTAAATTAAGATCTCTGGAGTGGGGGGTGCAATATTGAATTTTTACTGATACAGAAAAAAACAACTCATATCTGGAAAATGCAGCACAGTTCTGTGCAGTGGCAGAGTGTGAGGAGATTTTCCTCTGGAGTTCTTCTCCGGCCCAAAAGCATTGTAAGAGGGTGAAGGGCACAGAACAGAGGAGTTTTAAATTAGACATTAAAATCTAAACTCAAAATAGCAAGTGCTTTGTGGAAATGTTTGCTGCCTGACACATGTTTCTGATTTATTTGCACTTAAATGGTGAGTGTGTTTTGCTCTCAGTCTTGTGAATTTTACTAAAACAACTCTGTGGTTGAATGTTTCCAACTACACAATAACCACAAAAAAGTCAGGGTTTGATGGTCTCTGATTCATTAGAAGAAGACATGTTTTTTCTCAGTCTGAGCCCCCTCCCCAGCCAGGGAAATTACCTTTTAAGCCTCACACAGCTTATTCACACTTTTCACCTCCTCATCTCTTGAGATGCCCAGCTCAACATCCCACACCTTCTTTTCCACCTTCCCCCCGGGATGGGAGCGGGGCTGGGGGAGCTTCTCAGAATTTCATGGTTAGATGTATGCAACTTAGCACTTAAGCGGTGCTGACTTGCAATTTTGATTACAAATGTTTGAGTGCACAAAAAAAACATAGAGAATAATATGGCAGACCTGTCTAGCCATATACCCACCATATTTATTTTATCAACATCTTGCCATATTTTTTTCATATTTTTAGGGGAAAGGGATACATGTAAGTCAATTAAGACCTCCTGTAGTCACCTGTCTTGTCCCAGACTTCCCGTACTATCCCAGAATAGATTACCAGACCTAATTTGAGGTTACTCTTTCACTTGCTCTTCTTCTTCACAGTTTTATGTATGTATTCATAAACTCTTCATATCTTGCTTGTTTCTGAAATTTTTATATAAATACCTTAATGTATTTTTGCAACTTCTCTTAGTCACGTGAAGTTTATACAATTTATCCAAAGTGGTATATGTGGCTCTAGTTCATTTATTTTCACTATGGGGCAGAATTCTATTGTACATCTCTACCATTCTATTATTGTACCTCTCTATTGTAATTTAAACATTCTCTGGTTATTTGAGTTATTTATGAGGTTTTTTTTAACTATTTCAAGCAATGCTATAATTAATTTTTTGAAGTAGTCTCCTTATGCACACATGGAGGAATTTCTTCTACAAGTTAAATTTCTGGTTATAATGACTACCTTGTTAAATAATGTAGGAGAATGTTGTATGGTTTTTTCAACAGTAGTTGATTTTTCCAAGTCGCTGTCCACAGTGTTAAGATGTTTTTACATTTGTGAGTAGTAAATGAGTCTCCTTGTTTCTCTACATCTTTGGTCCCTTTCACTAAATTTTCTTTTTCAAATGTAATGTGGGATGGTGTCTGTTGTTTTTGTTTACCTTCCATTTGGTAGTGTTGGGTGTGATAATATTTTATTAATCTTGTTAACTCTTGGGTTTTTCTCATCTGCATTTTGCCTGTTCTTTTGCTTATTCTTTAATTGGATTAGTTTGTGTGTTTCAAATTGAATTTGAGGGAATCTTTATATATTCTCGTAATCTTTTGTCAAGTAAGTGGGCTGTAGATGTCTTCTCGCAGTCATGACTTGTATTTTTTGTTTGTCCTTTTGTTTGTTTTTACACAAATTGAAATTTTAATATGATCAAGTTTATCATTTTGTTTCTGTTAAATTTTATAAATGTTCTGTATTGTTTAGGAAATTGTCCTTGCCCAAAAGTCTTAAAAATTTTACTCTATATTTCCTTCTAAAAATCATAAAATTTTTCTCCCTTTTCACATAATGTCCTGCTAGACGTAGAATTAAGTTGTTTTAATCTACTTGTGGTCTGAATAGAAACTCTAATTTTTCCCCCCACAATAAAGATAATCAGTTGTGTGTGCTCCATTTATTCAAGAGTGTGTCCTTACTCCCAGTGATCTACAGTGCTCCATCTGTCAGATATTGAATTTTTTTTATACGTATGTGGGTCTTTTATGACATCTTTTTTCTAGTCTACTGGTCTGTTGTCTATCCAAACATCATTGTCACACTTTTAATTATGATACCTTTATATTAAGTCCTGACACGTGGTAGGTACCATACTGCTGTTCTTCAAAATCCTCTTGGGACAATTCTTGACGTATGACCTTTCATACACATTTCACAATCTTCTTATCAATTTTCAGGAAAATTTCTGTTGAAATTTGATAGTGATCGTATAGAAGGAATATATTAACTTGGGAAAAAATATATCTTTTTATACTGAGTCATGTCTGTTTGAGTCTTAAATGCATTCACAATACTGGACCGTTGTCCTACGTAGAGATTTAATAATTGTATTCTGAATCACTACAATAAAATAAGTTTGGACAGTAAAAAAAATAACACAATGCAATTGTTAAACTTATTAACAATTTTGTATCATTTTATATCAACTCCTAACAATATTATATCCCCAGAAAAGGCAGAGTAGAAAATGTAAATAAAATAAAATTTTGTTTAGGAAATATAATGGGCCAAGTATAATCCTCCATGTACATATCATTGGTTCTAAGTTTCGTTTAATCACTGAAGTTCTTGAACTCATTCTCCAATTTTTTTTTAGTGTTGTATATCCTAATAGTGAAATACATTATTGACATGATACTTTTAAAATTTCATCAATTTCTATAAAAGAATAATAAATCCATAAGAACTAAACAGCTTCTATTCAGTGAACCCAAAACAATCATTTGATTTTAAAGATAACTTGTATCTATATTATTATTATTGATGATTAAATAAAATTTGTTTACAAGATTTTTAGAAAGCCTTTTGGAGCCAAGATAGGAATATAGTGTTAAGATCTAAATGTAGCTTCAAGAACCTTTTAATGAGTCAGCAGGGACATAGAATAGGAGAGTAAGAATTTAAAACCATTGATGTCCACTGCTTGCTTTTAGCTTTAGCCTGGGCTGTAGGGAAAGTTAGCTTCTCCCAGGTCATTATACCTGTAAAGAATGAATTTATCTTTTGTTCATCCATTTGTTATTCTGTGAGGAAATATGCCTGTAGTATAAATTCTAATTCATGGATATTGTTAAGTTCTTAGCTTCTAGTTGTTTCAGTGTAGGTGGTATTGATCCAACTAGCTAGCTCTTTGTAGAGATGATTTGACAGGGTTTGTGGCAAGAAAATGCTGTTGGCTTTATGGTTGACTATCAGTGATTGGTGTGAAGGTGAGGCTAGCTGTTTTTGGAGTGGTGGTGTTGATGTGAGAAGTTGGCCTCCGGAAATCCTTGTTATGAAGAAGTCTATGGTAGGAGAGTTAACTCCAGTAGTATTGTTAGAAGACGCACTCCTGTGTAACTTAAGGGAGAATGTTCCTAGGCAAAAAAGTCTCTATTTCTGCTTATGCTTTTTTGGCATATGTTACAGATGGCATGGCAGTGATCAAGGTTGGAGATCAAGAAACACACCACACAGATGAGTGAGCTTCCTTGTTCTTGGTCCTGGGGGATTACCAGGTACGGATTGGTCATTAGTATGAGATTTCTCAAAATTCCTGCAAGCTGGTATGTCAGGCACACGTGATAAAAGATCACATTTCATGTTAATACAAAGATTTTCTAATAAATATTTAGGAATCTATCTTATGGAAAGAAAAATGTAAGCTTGGGGCACCTGGACTGGTAGGTTGTCATGTATTATTTTTGGGATGCAGTGATATCAGACTTACTTTGTCAGGACATAAATGATTAGCTGTGTTGCCAGGACAAAGAAATATATTTATCTTTTTTATCCACTTATTTTGAAATTAGAGGAAAAGTATGTTTGAGTCATAATATTTCTGATAGGGATATCAAGAAAACTAAATAATTGTCCTGTTTTGTACATTTTTTTAGTGTAATAATCCATACCGTAATCTGATTGCCTTTATTAACAAGGGTAGCATACCTTGAAATATTTATGTATGTTCAAGCGATACTGCTTCTTGATGAACAATTGCTTCTATACTTAAATTTCTGGATTTGTCTAGTCAGTATGCCGTAACAGGCTACCTTGTAGTGTGTGTGTGAATTGGAGTGGTTATTTTGGAAGCAAGGATGCTGAACTGTCTTTAATATTCATACTAGATCTTTATCAGCCAATGCTTCAGCATGTCCCACATACACAGACAATGTTTTTCAAGTCAGACAGGTCAGGGTTTAAATTCAGCTGTTGCACTTGACTGCCTGGATACATTGTTTAACTTTTAGTAGCTTGGTGTTCTCAGGAGGGAAATTTAGATAATAATAGTCAGATTTAGAAATAATGTACCAGAAGCATTAAATATAGTGTTTGGCATAGTGTTTTACATAAGTGGAGAAAAGATCATGTTTACTTCTACTTTGGAGATCTTTGATGGTAAGAAGCATATTTGCTATATTAAGCTTGAATTCTGTGTCCCTTATACCTGCTCATGTGTAGATAATTGACCATAGTCAGTTCTGATCTCTGAACTGCAGGGACACAGAATATTTCTCATTAAGAAAGCACCGAACTTGGGTCAGAAAACTTGGAATTAAAGCCATCTTCATGACTTCAGCCAAGTTGCTTATGTTCTCTGAGTCTCCTTTTATCTCATCTGTACAAATGAGAGGTTTCAAGACCTGTCTCACAGGGTTAATGGAATGAAAGGAGCTGAAATATTTTATATGCTTTTTTAACTATAAGGCACTAGGCTAGCTACAGAAGTTATTTTCTTAGGGACAGATAAAATTGTTTTCATAGATGACGATAAATCTTACAAAGCTCAGGCTTCCTATAGGGGAATACTGAACTGTTTGAGCTGTCTGCTATACTGGAATATTATTTCCATTCACAGGCCTGAATTAATTAAAAACAAACAAACACCTCCTGCCTGAAGTGATTAAGCCATTTCTCATTTTAACAGGAAAACCAAAGTTTTGGCTAATCTTTGAAAAGGCTTCTAAGTCTTTCTTCTTATCAACAGTCTGCTAATCAGTACACCTCAGGTCTGATTAAAATCTGTGGACGCACACGCAATGAATATCTGTTCATGTAACTTTCATGGTCTGTTAGTCACTGAAAACACATCTTGTTAGAGAGCAGACCTGTGGTGTAGGCGTCAGATGTCTGGCGCTCAGTGTCTGGACTCATTTTTCTCATCAGCTCCTTTTGTGTGGGACTTTTGACAAATCACAGAAGCCCATCAGGTTTTATGCATTGAATGTACAGAATCCTCCTCGAGACCCTTCTATCATGCATACTTAGGAGGCACTTTACCTGTTGAAGAGATGTCAGGGAGGTTCACTGTTGAGAAGAAACATGGTTACAGGTTTGTAACGAGAAGGTAAAATGGTAGCATGTGAACCATGAGCTGAGTGTGTTGGATAAAATGAAAATTCAAGCACTAGCATTAAGAAGGTGAGAGTGATTACATGGGATGAAAAGAGAAATGAGACCAGAATGGAGAAATTATGCCACTAATGAAAGTTAAGTCTCAGGGCTCCCCCTCACTCTACAAGCCCCCTACACAGCTCCAGGAAGTTCTGGGCAACGGGTGATGTTTGTGGCATCTGTTGCTTTTTCGGCATTTGTAATTTGTTGTGGTTGCTTTTGTCCTTTTAACAAATATTCACTTGTATCCCGTTTTGTATTCATAATTTTATATATTTTTCCTTAAAACTGCATGAGCCTCAGGCCCTGCAAAACTTGAATTCATCCATGTATGAGATGTTTCTTAATGGGAAGGACACTGAGGAGCATACTGCAGAATTGTCTAAGAGCCTATTGGGGTGCCGTGGCAATATAGTGAAAAGTTAGTTGGATGTAAAAAAAATAAAAATTAAAAAAAAGAACAGGGAGTTTGGAGAGAAGGTTGTTGTGAAGGAGTGGTGGTGATATGAGGAATGCCAGGAGTAATGAAGAATGAATATGGGTTACAGTATGTATTCAGTAACTACCCTGCACAGAGTCTATCTAGAATGATGCAGAATGATACGATGTACCCTGCTTTGAAGGTGCCTACAGTCTAGAAAGGCAGTGGATAGAAGGTACTCATTGTGGAGGTAAGGTTTGATGAGGGTCTAAATGAATAAAAATATAAAATAAATCCGAAGAGCTAGTTAAGGGGGAAAAAAGCTATTTCTTTCATGACTTTTTATGGGCACTTTATGTATTTTTTTCAGTTGCAATAAGAGAAATCTAGAAATTCAGAATACACTGGTTTATTCCACATGCATTAGAACCAATACAGTAACTAAGTGGAGCTTACAGACTTGTCTCCTCCCATCCCAAAGAATCCCAGGTAACCTTCAGGTAATTTCTAACAGCAGATTGTTAACTTCTCAAGGCAAGGAACTGTCTAGTAACTGAAACAGATCTTTCCAGGCTTTCATTTATTTCACTTGTTAATTTTTAAAATAGTTCAGCATAGTTACAGCATTCTGCTATGTTCCAGACAGAGTGATGAGTGTTGAAGCAGAAAGAATATTCTGCAGAAATTCAGGTTTTCAGGTTTTCATACCAGCACTCAGTGAATTCAGATTAAAGGCTTTTCAACTGTATAGTAAGTTACACTGAGCACTGGAAGAAAATAAGATTTCTCTCTTAAACTGCTTTTGTTTACTTTACTCTCGAGGCTTTCCTAGATCCTCATCATTGTCATTTATGGCGCTTGAGTCTGCTGAGGTCTATGAGTGATCCGTTTATTTCTATAATTTTTTTTAGTACGTGCTATATAGAGCGATCTCTCTTGACCCCGTGGGGACATAAAGAAAGAAAGCATGGACTGTACATTTTAGTAGGTGAGACAGAAAAAAGCAAAGTTATTTATAAGTAGCCTGTATTAAATGGTAATATGTGCTAAGGAGAGAAATACAACAAGGAGCAGAGATATGCCTGTAGGAGGGTGGAGTTGCAAGTTTAGAGGGGCTGTTCATGGAGGGCCTCACCAAGAAGGCAGAAATGGAGAAAAGCCCCCAAGGAGAGGAAAGAGTGAGCCAGAAGTTATCAGTATTACAGCAGACAAATGAAAAGGGCAAAGGCCCGGAGCAAGATCATGCCTGGTGTGCGGCAGGAAAACTAAGACAGCAAGGAGCCCATTGTGGCCTCAGCTAGTGAGCATGTGAGAGAGGACAGCAGAAGTTTCAGTTACAGTAGTCACAGAGATCGAATCTTGTGGGCCACTGTAAGGACTCCAGCTTCCACTCGTGTAGGATGAGAAGCCCCTGGGCTGACACAGAAGCAGAATGACATTTAAATAGGAACACTCATCTCTTTCTCTCTCTCTCTCTCTCTTCAAGTAAATAAATAAATCTTCAAAAAAATAAAAAAGTGGATGGTGGAGGGGTCAGGGGGTTTTGTCTGGGCCCCAGTTGAGCATCTGACTCTTAGTTTCAGCTCAGGTCATGATCTCAAGGTTGTGAGACGGAGCCCCTCTTTGGGCTCCAGGCTCAGTGGGGAGACTGCTGGAGAGTCTTTCTCTCCCTCTGTCCCCCCCCCTCCACCGCTTGTGTGTGCACAGGCTCTTTCTCTCACTCTCTCTCTCCAAATAAATAAATCTTTTAAAAAAAATTAAAACAAATAGGAACACTCTGAGTGCTGTAACTAGAATAGTTAGAAGGAGTAAAGGGTAGAAAGAGAGAGACATAATGAGAAATTATAATATTGAATTTGTATATATTTGTACATACATACACAATACGATATATGTGTTACATTTTAGCTCTGTGAAAATGACTTCAGTGTGTTCATTCATGTGTTCCTATACATAATATTCAAAATTAGTAAGCCAAAAGTCACTCCCCTATATTTTTAAAACATAAATCCCTACATACCATAACAGTCCTACAGAGTGAAGCATGGAAGAGACTGACCCGAACCTTCCAGAAGTGGGAGGGCCACAGGGGAAGCAAGGTGTAGGCCCTCTCCAAACTGCATGATGTTATTAAAATAACAGTTTGATTATTGTAAACCTTGCCTCTATGCCTTATGTTGTCAAATGAATTGAGTCCGAATTCATTGGGACCTACCAGGCCTGTGGTGGGCATACACCAACCTGATGGAACTCATGAGGGTCCATCCTCACTCCCATTTCTCAGCTTCCTACTCACCAGCCCCCCGGAGTTCTCTCATCCTGAAGCCGGACTTTTGTTCTTCCATGGCGCTCCTACTCCTCCCTGGGAGAAAACATATCTGGAATCATAACTGATTGACCTTAGTGACCCAGAATCTAGTCCTCTCTCTGATACATACTAAATATCTGTCAACTTGATGTGGTATGTTTTATCATAATTAAATACATTCGCTTATTTTGAATTTGCACTTAATTCTACAATATTAGCTGTAAAAACAGTCAAGATTTTGTAATTAGGTTCTGTGTATCTTAAACAGGAAAAAAGCCCTTAGAATGCCAGTATTCCTGAACTTAGAGTAATCGGGAGAGCTGGCTTTTGGAACTACCACTAAATCTAATTTCTAAAGCTGAGGTTTCACATCAGTAAAAGTAGGGGTAAGTTACACTTACCCTATACTACTGGAATGCTGTGAGGATAAAATGAGAAAAAGTGGGCAAAATCATTTCATAAAAAAAAAAAAGTCCCATATTGATGCTATTAACATAAGTGAAATGGGTCTCATTTTACTTCTTTTAAATCAAAAGGACTTCTTATAGTTAGCTGGTATATGTATGAACGTCCTTCGTAATTCATTTAGTATACGTTGCCATTAGTTTTTATAGTTGTAATCATGTTTGCTTATGAATTAGGAGAAGAAGTTTCTCTACATGAATTTTTTAAAGCTGAAGGGAAAATAGTTGAGTTTTGTGACATCAATAGATAGCTATTGAGGTTAAACTGTTGTCTTTAGGGGCGCCTGGGTGGCTCAGTCCCTTAAGCCTGGGACTCTTGGTTTCGGCTCAGGTCATGATCTCTGGGCATGGGATCCAGCCCTGCTGGGCTCTGTGCTCTGAGCTCATTTGTGAATCAGCTCAGGGATACTCCCTCCCCATCTTCCCCCCTCCTTCCCTTCCCTGCCCCCCTCCCCCAACACTCTCCCGCCTGTGCAATTGCTCGTACTCTCTCACGTAAATAAATAAAATCTTTTTAAAAAATGTTGTCTTCTTAGGCAGTCCTTGTTTTTCAATGGAAAAATCAGTTACTGTAATATGTTTAATATTATTATATGTATTGAAATATCATTTTACATATTAAAAGTGATTTAGAACTTTTGGAATGAAATTCTGCCATCTCATGATATTTATTATTGAACATCTCTCAAGCCAATGTAAATTATTTGCTAATTTTTCTTTGATATGTAAGAAGTAGAATTTTGATACGTCCTATGAAGTAACTTAACACCTAATTCATTTTATTTCTTTAAGATTCTCTCAGGATGATAAAATGGATATCGATTTTTTTATTGTTTGAAATGACTTCTTTATTTTATTTATATCCCTTTGCTCCTCAAATGGTGAAAGAATTTATACATTAAAAGTTCACGATTTTAATTTCAATTATACCATTCGTAACAATGATATAGTATCTTTGGCTCAAAAATAAGCAAATTATTGTTGTAATATTGTAACATGTTGTAATATTTCTAGTGATGAGTACCTAGGTCAGGATAAAAACTCCCTACTTCTTTGTCAAAAGAAACATTCTATTTTCTTATTCAGTAGACTAAGTATATTTACTTTTACCTTTTGCTTTTAAATTTAGTTTGGGAGATTTCTTTTTAGAATTTCCCTTTTCAGAAATATCTTTTTATCTGATTTTACAAATGATTTAAAGTTACAATTCAGTAATCAAAGTTCTGTGCTTTCCATCTGTCAGCTAATGTTTGAAATGGAATTGATATTGTCCTTATATATGTTAATTCTCAGTGGAGCTGATGATGATGGTGATGATGATGGTCTTGCCACTGATCCAGATAGCTCCTGTATTTATTAGAAGACTCCTTTCCTAGAATTAAGTGATGATATATTAGGTTGGAATCTGCTGTCTGAGTAGTGGGATACATTTAAATAACATTAAAAAAAGAACAATGCAGAATATATGAATATTAAAAAAGGTTAAGACCATAATTAAAGTTAAAATCCTTAATGGTTCACTAGAGATACTTAAAGCAGAGGAGGCAACAGTTAATGCAAGCATTTCTCATGTCCAGTTGCATCACCTAACCTAGCTTCTAATGTCCATTCAATTAACTATGTATCTTTATATTCATGAGTGCATTTTGGATTAGTGTGTTACACTCTATTTAATGGTATGAATCTGGTAATACCATTGAATTAGAAAGTCACTTGAAAACATCCATTTTGTTCTGACAAAATGAATTGGGAAATTAAGAAAAGTTTATAAATCACCAATTATCAGGGAAATTCAAATAAAAATTCAAATAAGATGATGACATCACATACCTATCATTGGATTGCTCCACATGTCATATTCTTGAAATTATTAAAATTTTACTAATCAACCCATATCCTTTTTCCTGTCTTATTCAGACACATTCTGTTTTAGTCTGTTTCATATAATATGACTAATTCTAAATACCATAAAAGTAGCCATAGAGTGACCTTAGCATCTGTACCAATCCTTCCAGGAAATACTGGACTGTAATACTAGATTATTTTAGAGGTTATAGTGATTAGAAACACAATCCTATCATGATAATCTTCAAGTTGAACCACAAATCACAGCTAATTATATTCCCCTTTTTACCTTTAAAAAGCATGAATTTGCAATAGCCCATCTTGTCTCATATAGGATTTTTTTTTCCTTTTTAAAGGCTGAACAGTATTCTACTATATGTATAAACCATGTTTCCTTTATCCATTTATGTATCAATGTATATTTAGATTATTTCAGTGTTTGACTATTGTGTATATAACTATAATGAGCATGAGAGTGCTACTGTCTCTTTGAGATTCTGATTTCAATTATTTTGGATAAATACCCAGAAATGGGATTGCTAGATCATGTGGTAATTCTGTTTTGAATTTTTAGAAAACGTCATACTATTTTTCATAACGGTGCACCATTTTACATTCCAACCAATGGAATATAAGGATTCTAATTTCTCTTCCTCTTTACCAACGCTTACTGTCTTGATTTTTTTGATAACGGCCATTCTAACAGTTGTTATTTTTATTTGAATTTCCTTGATAATTGGTGACATTGGGTAAGCCTTCCTACATTATTTTCCCTTAAAACAGCAGTGTGATATTTGCTTATTTCTGGGAGTGGAGTAGAGAAGAGATGGGAAAGTCAATTAGCTTTTTTTTCATCCCTAATTGACATTTTTCATCCACCATAAATGGTGCATCCCACAAAAACTTTGCTTGTTCAACAATCTTTTCATTTTTTGCATGTCCAAGTCTTCAAATAAAATTGTCATATAGAGGGATGCCTGGGTGGCTCAGTCGGCTAAGTGTCTGCCTTCTGCTCAGGTCATGATCCCAGGGTCCTGGGATTGAGTCCCTCATAGGGTTCCTTGCTCTGCTGGGTGAGCCTACTTCTCCCTCTGCCTGCCGCTCCCCCTGCTTGTGTGCTATCTCTCTCTCTCTCTCTCTGACAAATAAATAAATAAAATCTTAAGAAAAAATAGTCAATTAGATAATACAATTTTTAAATTAACTTTTTATTATAATTAAAATGGAATTATAAATTATGTGTTCTTTGTGCTAGATTTTACATATCTGAGCACCATTTATTTAGGTGTGCTTTGAGGTAGGTTTAGTTGGCATAAACTGAATGAGATTTTCTATTTGCTGATACTAGCATTGGCCTGAGAGATAGATGAAGTTCATACTTCTGCACTACCATTAACTAACTGTGTGATATTGGAAGTCATGTCAACTCATGTTTCACCTTTCTGATGTATTCTATAAGAAATGAAAACTAGAGCATCTGCAAGGATCTTCCTTGCTTTATAACACAAGTCTATAAAATAGTTGTGACCTGCTTTTACAACACATTTTATTTATATGATTCTTTTTCAGTGACCTTTTTATTGTTGACCATTAATACTGCAAATTATGTGGTTATCTATTTTCTTTGTAATTATCTTTTTTATGATTAGAACTAAATCTGTTTTAGATCTGAGGGTGTAGCAGTCATTGGTTCTAAATATTTCAGTGTATTCAACCTGGGAAAAAAGAGTGGGTGAGCCCAGACAGTTTAACTACAGTCTTTGATATTTCTTAGATATTTTTTTCTATTTACAATGTTGTGAGAATTTTTTTATTTTGTAAATTAATTTCATTTGAGAATATACATATGCATGCCATACTTTGCCTATTTTAATTGCTTGTTTTCATAAAAAGTGTGAATGAAAGAAGAAACATGGGAAATAAATTGCTCAAGACCTCATCCCAAATTAATGATAATTTTAAATACAGAATTCAACTTCTTTAATTATGAGCTGTCAAAAAATTTGGCACCTGGGAGGCTCAGTTGGTTAAGTGTCTGTCTCTTGATCTCAGCTCAGGTCTTGATCCCAGGGTTCTGAGTTCAGGCCCCACGTTATATCTATATAAGCTGTATAACATTACTCAAAGAACTCTTGTCACTAGTATTATCATAGCATATACTTTTGCTTAACTGTTTTCATTTATATTGGGCTTTTTTATTTAGTACAAAAATATGCAATAATTTAAAGCAAAAAGTAGAAAGTTACCCCAAATCTCATATATATATATATATATATATATATATATATATATATATATATATATGTTTAATACTACTGAAATTTGGAAGAATATGCATTTATAATATTTACATTGAATATTCTAATGAGTTTAGTTCTATTATCTTTATACTGTGAAGACAGGATATTGTGATATCTCACATGTTTTAAAATGTAGAGCTTACTAGAGTTAAAAATTTTGGTATTTTAGTTTGAAAACAGCTTTTAGTTTGAATGGCATTATTAGCACTAGGTACTTTGGCATGTAAGTAAAAAATTTTTTTATTATTTTAGAAAGAATGGGAGGGGCAGACAGAGAGGGAGAGAATCTCAAGCAGACTACATGGAGCCTGGTGCATGGCTTGATCTCACAACCCTGAGAACATGACCTGAGCTGAAACCAAGAGTTGGTCACTTAACCAGCTGAGCCACCCATTTGCACCTGGCATCTAAGTTTAAACCACATTTAATTCAGACTACAAACTGAATGTTCCAGCCTCTGAGTTAACCAATCCAGAAACAAATGTGGCAATGCCCAGAGAAGGTAAACTAAATAGGGTATTCCGTGGGGGCCCTGGGGAGCCAACACCGGCTCCAGTAGCCTGAGCAATGACTCCAGAGAGCAGTGAGAGGAGATGTGGGGAATGCAGAAGAGAAAAATTAGATGACATGATTCCTGTGCTTGAATATCTTAGTATATTGTAAGGAAAATTTGTAGATAAGGAAAAACAAAACCAATATGTAAATTTCAGGATCCAAAATATTTGTTCAAATCTTCATATAAAGCTCCAGCTAAAAAATTGCATTTTCATAAATTGTAAACAAGCAGTTGTTTTTTCTTTGTGCCATAGTCATAGTCTTCTCCCTCTCACAGAGTAGAAATAAACCGTAACAGTGATCTAGCAATACAATCTTCCTTGAGGAACCCAATGATGGCAAATTAACCAGTTTGCTGCAGGTCACAACAGCTAGTAAATACCCAAGCTAAATGTGAACACAGTATGATTATGGAGAAGAGAAAGTATCAGCAGTCAGCAGTACACTGGTTCATGAAACACATTTCTGATAAAGTATCTTTCTGTAGCTAGCACATATGCTCCTTATTAAAAGAAGGGCAGAATTTAATTTTTAATGCAAAATATCAGACACACACACGTTGTTGTATGTGAAAATATTATTAGACTATTGGTTAAAAAAACAAAATGTAACATTTTATTGTAGCCCTTTTTGGCAATTCAGACTACATTCTCAATAAAATGAATTTCAGATTATCTTCCTTTCAGTGTATCTCTAAAGACATTGTCCTAGTCAATGGAAGTTTTTCTGATGCCCTATTCAAGTTGTGAAGCCATTTTATTTTTATTTTTCGATTTAATTTTATTTAAATTCAATTAATTACCATATAGTATATTATTAGTTTCAGAGGTAGAGTTCCCTGTCTCATCAGTTGTATATATACAACACCCATTGCTCATTACATCACATGCCCTTTGAGGTCATTTTAAACTCAACTCATTCAGGTAAACCAGGGAAACAGGGTTCCTGCAAGTCCCTAAGGATACCTCTAGAGTATGGAGGGTGAAGGAGAAAGCAGGCAGAGAGAGACTACTTCAGTGACAGTCACTCCGGGTTTATGTATGTTATGTACTGAGGCTCTGTTTTAAGTTTTGATCTAACTATGTATTCCATGAGTAAAAATAATAGCAATCATAATGACAGTGACAAAAATGGCAATATTATTATGAGATTAGCTCTTCAAAAAGATACTTTTCCAACCTTAAGATTTTCTGCTTCTAGATGTGTTTTCTCAGGAAAATACATCTGGGTTTTTAATGTCTTGTCATGATCGAGGGAGTATCCTTTGTCCTGTAAATAAGCAGGACGCTATTCAAATACTATTTTTTCCCGTTCCCAAAGATACCCTTTCTCCACTCTTTTTTCCCTTCCTGATTTTCCTTTCTTCCACCATTTTTTCTTCCTTTCATGTTAATGTATAAATTGGTTAAAGTTCTAAAATATTAAAAAATAATTTTATGAAAGAGTAAAATCCATCTATCTATGTATTTCTCTTATATTAACAGTCCATCTCTTGAAAATGAATGAGTAATTAGTATAACTGATGTGGACAATGTATTGGACCCCTGAAACTCACTTGCAGGGTTTGTTCACGATTTAGAAAGCCAAGGCAAATGACTATTTCAAATTCTGAGTTTTTGCTGCTGCTGCTAATTTATAAAGGACTTTTGAGAGCAAATGTCCCGATTTAGGAAATTAATCTATAGTCATGATTAATAATATCAATGGAGAAAAGGTGCAAAACAATAAATTTTGATTAATTTATTATATACATATATTTTTTTAATTAAGTTTGGCTTTTGTTTTGTTCTGTTACCCTAATGGCATAGATTCTCATTCCATAGCACGCCCGCGTCATTGGTTCATGTAAGTTTCCCTCATGTGTGTATGTCTGTGTGTGTGTGTGTGTGTGTGTGCATATGTATGAGTGTGTATGGTTTTTGTGTTTGTTCAGTTATTAATTCATTTTCTTTTATCTCATTTTCTTTTCCCACTTCCTTCTTCTGTTCATGAGCAACTATTACAATTTACAGAATTTGTTATTTTTTGTAAAATATATGTTACTTGGTACGAATAGAATTTTCATGTCCATCAAATGTATTTCCTATAGACAGATCCTGTTTCTCACTTGGTTTTACTTGGAAAATAGTTTTAAGGTGGAGCCACCTTTTGGTGTTAATGCCTGGCATGGTCTCTTACCTGCACCCTCTGCCCGGTGTTTTCCATCTTGAGCACTTACTATACTCTCATTGTCCCATTTCTCCTGAGACCGCCCCCTCCCACAAATAGACACTCAACAAGATTTCTGAGTCATAGAGTATACATGTGTTTAATTTCATGATGTTCTGCCACATTGCCCCCCAGAGGGGTGCACTTATCTGCATTCCCATTAAAATAATTACGTGTTTATAAATTGTAAACAAGCAGTTGTTTTATTTTCCTGTGACATAGTCATAGTGTTCTCACATCACAGAGTGGGGGTAAAGCTGAATAGCCATCCAGTAAGTATAATCTCCTTTAGAGTCAGGGTCCCCTGATCCTACATTCTGGTCAACACATGGTATTTTCTGGCTTTTAAACTTTTTGCAATACGATGAGCGCTAAGTAGTATGTCATTACTGCTTTAACTTGTACTTTCTAATCACTAATGAGTCTGGGCCTTTTTATATATACTTTTAACACTTTGAAAATTCTTTCTCACTGAATTATCTTAGTTTTACTAACTGCCAAGATGTTTCTGCTTTTTTCTAGTAGAGTATCTTTTTTTATTGAATTTTATGCTAGCATACAATATTAGACGCAAGGTGGTCATCACCGCGTAAGTCACTAATTGTGTAGTGCCTGCCACTTACTAGGTCCTGAAAAAAATAGTGTGGAATTGAAAAAAAAAAAAAAAGTCATGAGCTTTTGTACATGTTTGAATATACCTGTAAGATTTCACCTGTTAACTCAATAATTTTAATCATAAGATGTTTGTGATGTAATGGTAAAGATTAAATATAGACAAAGAAATAACATACATGAAATAGTGTGTTATCAAGAATAGCATTTACTAGTTTTGGGAGATATAAAGTTCAGTAATCCCAGAAATTATAAAAACATGTAGTTGAAAATGTTTTATGTTGATTGATTTCTTTTTAATTCAAACATTTAATTCAAACCTGACTATTGTCTTTTTTGGTTTTTAATAACACGTTAAATGTAAGATTGTAAGCAGCAAATCCTGTCATCAGTTGTTGCACATTCAATAAAAATTCAGATGATCATCTGTCCACTGTCAAAGTTGAACAATTCATTAACATACATGTTGATATAATTGAAATATAAAGAAAATGTAAATGTTTGCTCATAATGTTAAATAATAGATATAACCATTCATGTGTACACTGTCTTCCAGGAATTATGTCTAAAACAAAGTCAGCGTACAAAGTTATCTTCAGATTAACTACTTCCATTCAAGTTTATGAATGATAAAATACTACTTTAATGAACCTCAGTGTAGCATGATCATGTTCAACAAATGCTTACATGCATTTTAAAATAGTTTGTAGGATTCTGCAATTAACATTTTTCAAGAACGCTATATTTAAAATCATATCATACTTAATGCTCTAAAATTATTAGAGCCTTGTTATGAATTAATAAGGAGTGATTGGTTATATTCCCTTTGTTATTTTAGTATGGTTCTTGTAGGATTTGTTATGGATTTGGGGAAGCGATGCATAGGAAAGGTGTTGTTAAGGACTCTGTGCAAGTCATCACATTCCCTGTAGCATCTCATACTCACCATTGGAACCAAGAATAGAAGGACAAAAGTATTGACAAAATCTCTTGAACCAGAGTCCTGCACGAACTCTGGTGGGAAACTGTATGAAAAGAAAAGAAGTTCAGTCTGTGTATCATGGAACAGAACAGATTGTGTAGTTTATGACCTCAGGTGTATTTCTACACAAGATTCTAGTTATCTGCTGTCTTTTTTTCAGCAATTTTATTAACAATTCTAAATAGTTTTCCCTTTGTAATACTAGAAGTGTTTTTTAATTTCATTGGGTAATTATGTTTTGTAAATTTGCCGCTTTATTTTGAGAGGTGAAAAATAAACAAGTTAATCCAAGAGAAGCAGCATGAAGATTATGCAGCTATTTCTTTTCATAGAATATGCTCTTGCCGAAAAGTGACAATGCAATTATAACACTATAATTTATTTCAATTCAGAATCATCTTTACATAAATATACCCTTTATCCTGATTTTTTTTAAAAGTGTGTTTTTCTGTGTGCTTTTCCTTTTGTAGTGCTAAATTTTTCTTTAGTGGTATCATCGTTGTCTCTTATGTAATTTTCTCATTTTATATGTACAACAGCCTGGGATTGTTGAATTAAACCTAAGGGCCATCTGAAGATAAAGTTTTGTTGGAGTAAGTTCTAGAGAAGCTATTTTTGTTTGTGTTTTGTGGACATTTTTATGGACTTCTTTTGCCATTTCACTGTAGTAAAAGAATTTCCCTTACTTGTTTGCAACCAGTAATATGCTTTCCAGTATATATCAAAATCATTAAAACTTTTAAAGATTCAATTATGCCGTGTCAAGAGTTTTCCACTGAAGCCAATGGTGAGCAGTAGGGAATTTCACATAGGCATCTGTGAAGCTCATTGAAAACCTAATTGCTCAAGTATTTCTTTTTATTTCAATTATAGTCTAGTTATGGCATACAGATATTTTCTTAGGTAAAGCTGGTAGCATTCACAAATATTTGGGCACTATAACTTTGGACAGTTTAATTTCTATCGATTTCACATAGCTGTATATTAGGACCAGCTGATTAATGCCAAATATGTACTCCTAAATTAGTTTGACAGCTCGTATAAAATGGACCAAAGAAACAAAATTTAAAATGTTGAAATATTGTTACTACTTTTTTTAAGTGAAAATTATCTTTCTAGACAGAAAGGAAACATGAAATGCTCTCTAATTAATCAAGCAACATAATTGACGCTATCCAGTGCAAAAAGAAGATGTAGAGTTCTTTGTTGAAACATTATTAAGAATTTCAAAATGGTGCCAGTGAAGCATTAAACCAAGCATAAGCCCTTCTGAGCACAGGGCCTTGTACTACGACACGGGCCACTCCCCCCCAGCCCCCCGAAGCTGTCCTCTCTGATTCTACTCAGGGACGTCTTGCATGAAGTGAAGAAAAAGAAAAAATTCCACGTGGAAATCTGTCTTATCTGAACAAATTGAAGCAATAACAGTTTCTTAAGGGGAGCTTCACAACAAACTCCTAACGAGTTTTTTCCACCTTTCCCATTCCATATGGAATATGGAAGTTTATACCCTTCTAGATACTTGTTCCCCTTGGGAAAATTATATTGGTGCTTGTAAT
Organism: Ursus arctos; assembly: GCF_023065955.2. Taxonomy (NCBI): domain Eukaryota; kingdom Metazoa; phylum Chordata; class Mammalia; order Carnivora; family Ursidae; genus Ursus; species Ursus arctos. The sequence goes on along the minus strand of NW_026622985.1, from coordinate 25,311,928 downwards.
GGTATTTTTTTTCCTACACAAAATTGGCCTAAGCAATTTATGTTCAATAATGTTTTCTTTATTAAAGCAGTGTGAACAAAATGCATGTGTTTGGTAATATTTAATAGGTTTTCAAAAGCAACATTTTGCATGCTGTTTTAGACACATTTAATGTGTTCAGGTGAGTGATGAAATCAAACTACATATGGTTGTGGTATTAATGTTCCAGAGAACTTTGATGTTCTCTGCAATGGTGTGCCGAGTTGGTTTTTTAAATGTCTTCTATGCCCTATGAACCTAGGCTAGAAATACAACACATTTTTTATTCTATACTTGAATTTGTCTTTTTAGGGATGCAAGTATTGGAGTGGAATGGAATTCCTTTAACTTCTAAAACGTATGAAGAAGTGCAGAGTATCATTAGTCAGCAAAGTGGGGAAGCAGAAATATGTGTAAGACTGTGAGTTTTTCCCCATCTTTTTGTTTCCATTTTTTGGCTATTCATGGCTCTTTTAATTTAAAATTGTTAAGGTGGAACCTTTGCCAGTCAGCAAGATTTTCAGTAATTAGAAAATAAAGTGAATACAAGTTTTCTAGATTTCTTGTGTTCAGAATCAAAGTCTAAAGCATAGAAAGAATTGAGCTAATTTTGTGTCTGATTATGTCTGTAGTTCTCCCCTTTCATGCTTTTATTGAAACATGCTTCATTTAGATGAAAGCCTAAACCCATTTAGATGTCATGTCTGTGTATAGTATTTCAAAATGAACTTACATTTAATCCATAAAGATTTCACCTTAAATAATCATTTTTATCAGCTGACTTCTAATAGCATTGCAAATATATATTTGGTTAGAAGGGTGAGCATGCTTGGAAATTGCTTTATATCATTAACCACTTCTCATTTACCTACCGAAAAAAAAAAATCAGGGTAGTTGGAAAAAAGGGCCTTTTGTCTCCCGTTTCCTCAATTTCTTTCTTAATTTCTTTGTTTTAATTTTTAGGGACCTCAATATGCTCTCAGACTCTGAAAATCCCCAGCACCTGGAACTTCACGAGCCACCAAAAGCTGGTAGGTGAAAGTCATCTTCTTTCAACTGTGGGTAAAGGTGAAGATGTAACTGTAAATATAGTTGTTGGGGCAGATGAAGCTGAAGATGAGGATATAAAGACAAGCATAGATACTATATGGACAAAAATGTAGTTTAGACCAATAGATGTTTGTTTATTTATGTAATCATAAACAAAATCAAAAGCACTACAGCTATGTTTTGAGCATTCTGGGGAAACATAAACTTGCTTATTAGACCCATGAAAGAAATTCATACCAAATTCTTGCTGTGTGAGTTTACATTTGTAATTCTTTAAAAATAAATTCATCCCGTGAGAGTAATCCGTGGAGCCATTTATTTGAGATTTTATAGAATTTTTAGATAATACTCGATTCTTTTTAGCATAACTGGATTATGGAACAGTCATTCTTGGACCTTTTGACTGCCTTTTTCTTATAAAGAAAAAAGCAACATGTAATTTCATAAGGACATGATGAAATAGACTTAACTGTTTCTGAGCTAACAACTAGAGTCTTATAAATGTAGATCAAATATTCCATTTAAAAAATCACTTATTTCTTTAACAAATATTTATTGAACATTTCTCTGCTATAGCCAGCAATCTAAGAGTCTGGGTCACTGCACTAAAGAACAGACCCAGGCCTGTAGAACTTTTCATATATCTGTGTATGTAAATTACCTTGTCATCTAGAACTCGCTAAGTTCCATGGTATTAAGTACCAATGAAACTGAGAAATACATAGCCACTTCGTTTTGTTGTAGTGGATAAAGCGAAATCCCCAGGGGTTGACCCTAAGCAGTTGGCAGCAGAACTCCAGAAGGTTTCCCTGCAGCAGTCACCACTGGTCATGTCATCCGTTGTGGAGAAAGGATCTCACGTTCATTCAGGTCCCACATCCGCGGGATCCAGTTCCGTTCCCAGCCCCGGGCAACCAGGGTCCCCCTCCGTGAGCAAAAAGAAACACAGCAGCAGCAAGGTGAGAAGGGACATCTGAGGTATTTATTTTCTCTCTCCTTATTCAGAGAGGACAGGAAATCCAGTATCATTTTCAAGGTGTTTTTCTTGTGATTTCTCATTTGATTGAAACAAAAAACCTTCCATTTCTTAATAGATAACTAATCAAACTGTTATGAAGATGATATATTTCTACATTTCTTAAAATGTTTTAGCAGTTATTATGAGGCCCTTGAACAGTATGTCTTGTGGTTCCTATTTCCTGGTTCTTTTTATTTCTAGTTGTTGCATAAATCTGAGCCTCTTTGCATCTTTTTGGAAACACAAGATATACATTACATTGCATTTGATAATATAAATAAAAGGTATAAAGGGCACAGAGATAAAGAGAATTTAGGACAATAAGAAATAAGGAAAACTGTAATATAGAATTGCCACTTTGAATTTGATCCCTAATTCCATACTTACTGGGGAGCCTAGGTGGCTCAGTCGGTTAAGTGTCCAGCTCTTGATTTCAGCCCAGGTCATGAACTCAGGGTCATGAGATCGAGTTGGGCTCTGCGCTCCACGGGAGTCTGCCTGAGATTCTCTCTCTGCCCCTCACCCCCATGCGTGCATGTGTGCACGCTCTCTCTCAAATAGATAAATCTTAAAAAAAAGAAAACAAAACAAATAAGGAAAACCAGTAATATAGAATTGCCATTTTGAATTTGATCCCTAATTCCAAACTAATAAATTTCCCTTTGTTGCAAGTCTTCATTTAAAATAAATGTTTCTAACTATTATTTCCAAGTTACTGGGCTTTTGAAAGAAAACAAAGAATTAATTTTTAACCTTATAAAAGCAGATGAAATGTAGACAGGTTGTAGTTTTTCCCCATAGATTTGATTCTTATGGTCAGTAAATATATTGGAAAAAATATTCTTTTGTTTAAACATGAATAAAGATTTCTTTTTATGGTAAGATATATGGGAGGGACAGGCTATGCCTGGGTCAACTGACTGGGCTTCAGAAAACAAAGTTGTTTTACAAAGTATAAAAACACAGCAGGTGTCTCCAGGTGTCCCCCCCAAATCCAGTTTATTCAGAAAAAGACAACAAAGGTAGGATGATCTTAATCATTGCATCATTTAATAACTTGTCCCAAACTAAATAGGGCTTCTCAAAGCCTAATTTCAAGAATAGTTAGATTCAATTTCAAAACAAAATTTAGCACAACTGTATTTTACCACATGCAATTGTGTGTTAGTTTTTGAGAATTACCGCATGGAGGTTCCCCGTCTCCTAAGTTACAGACTGATATTTCTCATTCCTTTCTCAATGACTCCAGGTAGAAGGCCTCAAGACATGACAAACTCTACTAGCCAAGTTTCAAAACCAAGCACATTATAATTCTACAAGTTTCTCATCCAGTGTTTTTTATTTCAGCAACTGACATCATCATCCTTCCAGGAAATTAAGTACAAATTTAAGACCACCATTGCTCCTTTTTTTCCTTCATTCACAGTATCTGTTCAGTCACTGAATCTTGATCCTGAGAATTCTAATTTTCTAATAAAGCTGTAGGGATTTTCTGTCTTCTCTGAACTCAGCAGTTTTCTTTAGTAAAGCATTATTTTTTTCCCCAACATTATTACACTCACTACTGGTAACTCCACTCACCAGTCTCTCTTCGTTCCTCTTAAATTACCCTCCAACTGTCTGATTTGTGCAGAGGGATCTGATTGGGTCACTATCCTGTTTAAAAAAGTATCCCTGCTCCCTGGAAAGTTGGCTGCCTCGCCTCTGCCTACTACCCTATCCTGCTCAGTCATAAAGGGCTTGGTCAGTGGTTTTCCTTGGGAGATTATTACAGTAAGCCTAACGTCCAATCTTTACAATAGCCTTGCTAATAAGTACTCTATATATTAGGGTTTCCAACACATTCCTACTTTCCACGGACCTTTTTGGATGGCACCGCATTGTCAGGGGTCACACTTTGTACAAGATAAAAGATGGATAAAATCCCTTCCCTGCAGATGGGGTAGACCAGTAATTCTTAAAGTATGATCCCAGTAACAGCATTGGCAACATCTAGAAACATGTTAAAAATGCAAATTCTTGGTTCCACCCTATGCCTTCTGAATTAGAAACTATGGAGATAGGACCAAGCAACCAGGGTTTTAATAAATTCTCCAAGTGCTGATCTAATTACAATGAACAATGATATGTAAACTAATTCAATGAAGGTATATAATGTTGTATGTCATTAAGAAATACAGTGAAGGCATGAAGAGTGAGGTTAAGAAAGCTGGTGTTTAATGAACTGATTCGGTAAAGAGGATAAAGGGACCAACATTCCAAGTAGAGAGTGCAACATGAAAAAAAAATCTCAAAAACAGAAATTGCCTGCCTAGAACATAGGTGTACAAAAAAATACAGGGGTAAGAAACAAAGGAGAAGCCTAGATGGTTGTAAATTAGAGGATATTATATGCTGTGCCTGGCTTTTACACTGCAATCTGCAGGAAATGAAGAGCCAGTGATAAGCTGTAAGCAAAAATGAAATAAGAATAACAGGAAGCCTTTGTCCACAAAATCTTTCCATAGTCCAATCCTGCCTTAAAATCAGAAGGTATCCTTTTTCATTTTCTCCTCCCTCTAAATTGCCCCATGCTTTATATATCTCTTAAGACAATTTGCATATTTTTTAAAGATTTTATTTATTTATTTGAGGGAGAGAAAGATAGCACAGGGAGAGGGGAGAGGGAGAAGCAGGCTCCCCACTGAGCAGGAAGCCTGATGCGGAACTCAATCCCAGGACCCCAGGATCATGACCTGAGCCAAAGGCAGACACTTAACCGACTGAGCCACCTAGGCACCCCAACAATTTGTACCTCGATTGTAGCTACTAGTTTCCTTTTTTTATCCTTCCAATTAGGCTGCAAGCTCCTTAAGAACCAAAACCCGTTTCTTACTTTCTCTATGCTTTTTAAGCACAGTAGAGGAGCTTACACACTTGTGAGTCTCTATAATATTATGGAGGTGCAAAATTTGATTTTTTGTAATACATAAACTGTTTTGGCGATGATTAGAAGATGAAAACAAGTATAGTAGGACAAACATCAAGGAAATGATATTGACATGTTTTATGATATGCAGTAATTCTTTGCCATGCCAAGAATGCAGCCTATGTGGTTTTACTGTATTTTTGCTGGAATAAAAATTTATAGAACAGTATTATCCATAGTGATAGTCACATGTGACAATCAAGCCCTTGAAATGTGGCTAGTCTGAATTGAGATACACTATAAAAATGAATTAATGCCAAATTATCAAGACTTAGTATGAAAAAAGAACATAAATTATCTCAACAATTTTGATATTGATTTTCATGATGTAATTAGACTAAATTGGGTTATATAAAACATATTATTAAAAATTAATTTCACCGGCTGATTCTTAAATTTTTAATGTAACTACTAGAATATTTAAAATTACCGATGGTCTCATATTCTACTCTTCAGTGATAATATAGAGATTACTTAACTCTTACCAGTAGTAATAACAATAATCTAATCACTTTTGGGATGTAGTGTATATAATATTACACGTACATTTTTAATTGAAATATATAGTCACTAGGTGCTAACACTCTTGAAGAAAGAGACTGTTACTCATTTATCTTTTGGGGCATTTATTTCCAACACTTAGCTCGTATAGTTTCCTCAAACATTTTTTTTTTTGAATGAATGAATGAATGAATGAATGAATGAATAAATAAATAAATTTAATGATATTTCTTGACTATCAACATGTAGTATTCATAAAAGGCAATGCATTTTTTCATTTGTTCTCCAAATCCTGCAATGTTAAAGAATTTATATTGAGAAATTATGGAAATATTGAGTGATGGTCTGAAACTTACATAGCCCTGAGTCAGGTAATATGTCCACATATGTCATATGTTCTTCGGATAATTTATAGAATTATGGTTTTAACTTCTTTGTGTTTTCATTAGGTATGAGACTGGGTACTAAAATACGAAACATTTAGGTGATGGAATGTATTAAAACTAAAATATTTTAAATATAGTTAGCATAATTATACATTTGGATACTTAGAACACCATCTAGTAAACATTCTAAATGATTATTCATAAGTAATTATTAATCTGTTAATACTCAAAATGATTCCTTCTGAGTAGACGTAGGTAAAATATGAATCAAAATTATTTAAATGCAGGTTTAAATTATATAAGCTATGTATATGACTATTTTAAGTGATTATTTTGCTTAAACTAATTCAATACGAATTTTTATCTTGAAGATTTTTATGTTACCACTTCAAGCTGTTTTGTCTATGAAATTCTAACCAAACTTCTTCATTTTATCTTTAAAGTTTGAATGATTTCTTTCAAGCCATGGTATGAATAAATGATTCAATTAAAGTACTTATTAGTTTTAAATGTCTTATGAAGTAAGTCATTGGTTTCCCAAACTTTGCTGGTCAGAGCACCCTGAACCCCTCAGTAATTTTTTTTTCATGGCTCTCTTATGGCCAAAGATATACCTAAGACAGTTTTATTTATTAAATAATTAGTATTTATATCCTAATATCTGAGGAACTATGGGGGAAAATGATACATATAAAATGAGCTATAAGTTGGCTAATTAAATTGAAATAAAAAATAATGTATTTGTTTCATTGTTAATAATTAGATTAAATTTCATTGTGATATGTGCAGCTGATGGACATTGCACAACTACTCTAACCATGAACTCTTTTACACTCAGCTCACTGATTTTCTTGAAGTACAGTTTTTATCACCACAATAATGAAAAACCAACCTCACAAAGATAGGACATCATTGAAAGGAAAGTAGTTGGCTCTAATCTTGAAAGATAACTACCCAGAGCTCATCGTTTGCTCAGTGTCCAACAGATATTGATCTTTTTCCTTCCATAATTTAAAATATCCCTCTCCACACTTTTGAGTTTACTGCCACACCCCAGAACAATTAAAAAATGGTCCGTAAGTTTATTCTCTGCACTAAATCTAGTTATGATTGACATGCTTATATGTCAGATGAGCTGCAACTGTCAAAAAGAGATCAAAACAAGTTACCAAAAATCATTTAGCTTTGTGTTTTGTGAGGATTTTTTGGTCTTATTTTTTACTTTTTATGTGCATTATTCTCGTTTTCCTCATTGGAATGCAAAGATAACTGGTTTTAGGAAATCCCCTATCTTTAATCAAGATACAAATAGTTTCAGAAACTTCTATAGTCCTTCCTTTTCTCAATTCAGTTTGCTTTTATTTAAATTTAAACAGCAAAATAATTATTTAGTAAATATACTTATTAACTAGCAGCTTACCCTTTGCAGCCAGAGCATGGTTTCAGTATTAACAAATGGGCATTCTTTAAAATGACCCGAATAAATAAAGGATATATGGCTTGGAAAATTTAATCTCCACTCTATAATTTTACCAAAGATTATATTATTTTTATTACATAGTTATTTCATAAAATAAGACCTGGAATGAGCTGTCTTCTTTGGATTGCCTTCATTTCTAGAATAAAAATATAAAGGAAAAGGCAACAACAAGTATATCCACCTAAATATTAGGGATCTTTCCTTTTCTGGTTAATTATTAAAACAAGGCCAATATTATGCACATGTAGACAGACAGGGCCTTATTTTGGGGTATAGCAGGGTGGCCTCCATTTTAGTAAATATTTCCCAATATGGATGCCCCATTACTTGAAACTGTATTATAGATCTGGAGTCAGGAACATCATCTCCATATGCACAAATACTGCATTGAAATGTAACAAGTCGGCTGTCAGCAATCATTTTTTTCAGCATTATCAACCAGTTTACCAGGTCACATTCCTATCTTTTCTTAAGGCTTTACTGACATAAGGAACTTATTAAGGAAGTGAGAACTTACATAGAATAGGCTAGAACTTTAATTAAGGAATGTGAACTATTAAGACGTGATTGCCTGGGTACTTCACTCTAGAACGGAGCACGGAGGGGTTGAGCAGCCGTGGAAGGAGCACAAGGATGGACTTCTCTAACCTCTGTGCTCCTAGGCAGTCTTTGTCTAAAAATAGTATCTTTTTTCATTTCTCTATAGATCCTTGAAACCTGTAAATAGTTAAATTGAGTACTTTAAACCAAAGTAATCATTTCATTAAGTAACTGAAATCTGCAGTCCTACAGGTATAAAATTATAGCTTCAAAACAGGCTGAGGAAAATGAAAAAATAGATTTATGTATCTGTAAAATTAAATACATATTGAGAAGGAGAGGTAGACCCCATAATCTGAAGCAGCCAAATGGATGAAATGTATTTTCCAGGCAGTGTGCTCTGACCAAATAGAAATTAATTCCAGAAGGAAGTTTAAATGATAAATTTTATGAAGGGCTTATCCATTAACACAATATACGTTTTTAATATTGCAGCCTACCGATGCCACAAAGGTGGTCTCTCATCCGATTACGGGGGAAATTCAGGTATGAAAGTTTTTAAAACATCATCATTGTACTATCTTCGTTGGCTGTTTTTTCCCCCCACCATGGTCTGTTGAAATTGTAAACAGTCTTAGGACCTTTCCTGTTTTAGATGTGTTATATATTACATTGACAGATGTGTGAAGGAAAAATACAATTTTGTAGAATAGCGTTTTAGTACAAATATATAGTTTATAAAATCTAATGATATGTATGGAATTCTATAATTTGATATGTGTCTGGTGCCTTAGCAGTATCAGTACATTTTATGTCTCAGTTTATACTTGTCGAATGTGTTTCAAACATGACAAATTCTTCTGGAAATGTAAAGGTTCTTCTTTAAGAGTTTCATGAGTCCAATGTTATCCTCTTTTCTTCCTCCTACCAACAATTGTTGTATCATTGCTGAACATTTCTTCTGGAGTAGTGTTTTTCACACCAGGGGTCACAACCAGTTTGTAATTTACAAAATCAACTTAGGGGATATTGATCAGGAAAATGGAAGAAAAATAGTACAAATCACTCTCTTTTTTACTTCTATAAATGTGTGTTTCTATGTGTGTATTATATCATAACTATTTCTTACCATGGGTCATAGTCAGAAATGTTTAAAAAACTGTGCTTTAGATAATACCAAAAAATAATTCAGGATAGATAAGAAAAGTCCCATAGAAATAAGTAACACAACATAAAATAATAAATATTTGGAGATAGCAGTTTTCAGATAAGGGGAAGAGAACAGTAAGTCTTAGAGCTGTGTCTCCAACATAGGCTAGAGGAAGTTTTCATGAACAACTTCACAAAAACAGCAGACTTGAAATAATTTGAGGATAAGCACTGAGAAAGGGGGACTATGTTCCTGGAAGAAGAAATGCTTTAAGGAAAGTTTCCGCTGCCAGAGAGCAATAAATGGCAGGGATCAGCCTTGCTGCCGTGAAATGTTCCTGTACAGATAAGTTGAAACTAAATGAAAAAGAACCTTGAACACAAGCTAAGGGGTGTTAGCCACTACACTAGGGGGATCAGTAAAGATTTTGGAGTAAGGGAGAGACTAACGGAAGGGAATATGTAGTTAGATTTCATACAGCAGTGGCGTCCAGGAAATATAGAGGGGGGAGCACAAACGCAAAGGAAGCAATGAAGTGATGATCTGGGCGCACGCCGATTAAAGCAGAAGTGGAGTGTGAGTCTGGAATCGGAAGAGGTGCCAACTGCAGGCACCTCACTGAGGAGGCTCCAGCGGCCCCGGAGCCTAGAACCTTCCATGCTGCACACCGTGCACCCTCACTGCTCCTTCCCCCTTTCAAGACAGCCAGACCAGATTCTTGTTGTTTTCACGAGCAGCCAAGAAAATGATAGATTTGCTGATTTGCAGATTCCTAGATTTTTGTTTTTCTCTCTCTCTCATTTTTTTTCTCAATGTCTTGCCCACAGACCAGTGTTTGCTATGTTTCTTTTTGACTTGGTGTTGTTTTTTTCTTCTTTCATTTTCCTTTGAGCGGTAATATTTACTTCTATAGCAGAAATTTACTCTGATAATATTCTTTCTTAATTCTTAGACTGTTTTCTTTTTTTAATATTTTCTCATGACAGCGATTTCTAGCTTATTTATTTATTTATTTTCTTGTAGCAAAACCTTTTTGCAAATGCAACTCTATGTGGAAACCCAAATTAATGAATCCACCAGCACTGGGGGAGCTCAGGGTGGAAGGTTACTGGGGACGTTTCATTCTGTCCCAGAAGTAACATCTGAGCAACCCTGAGTGTTTTCTAAAGCACTGCAGGATCAACACTGAAAAGCACTTTCTTAGAAGGGTAGCCTGCATGTTTTCATTTAAATAAGAAATGGTTTTGGTGCCTCACTGGATAAAATTGGACATTAAGGCTGGCGAAGAAAAGACTAGATGGGGAATAATTTCTCCTTAACAATTTGGAAGCTGTTCTAAATCTCAGTGAAATTAATTGCAGAATAATTCCATTTTGGGGTGTCCCGTTAGAGTACACAAGCACTGCAGTTCGAAACTTCCCATTTTTTGTCTTCCTTCGTGGCACTTTGTTTTATACGTCACATTGCTTTCCTGATGATCAGACAAACAGCTTTTCTGTGTCGAGAAAAGCAACGGAAGATTCCTTTTCTGCCAGAAAAATATAACCAGATGAAAATTATGCTAAAAGTAGGAATTATTTTAATTATCGGATTTTAAATAAAGTTTGGCTTCTCTACATTATCCCATTCTCAACATGAACACAACATACCTGTTTCATATGATTATAAAAAAATAGGTTAGTATTTTTATTTATGGATGTTTTTTCTTCTGAAATATAGATCCGTTCCTTTCTGTTATTTGATAAACAAAAGCAGCATCAGGCAAAATTAAGGCTTATTCAAAATGATGCCATAAGAATATTTAAATTTTGAAGGAGAAAAATTAGTTAACTCCATTATCTTGAATTATGCAGGCTTCACAAATATTTATTTGAATTGTTAATCTTTTCCTATTCAGTGGCAGTTGTGCAACAGCCATTAAACATCTAGGAGGCAGGGCCTCTGCTTCCCTCTTCAGCGTCTAAAATTAAAGAACAGGATCTTATTATCTTAAACTCTGAGTCTATTAGAAAAGCAGGCACAGAAAAAAACTATTGATAATATAATATAATATAGAAAGAGATAAAATCCACATTAGTCTTACATTTCAGACTAACAGCTCTATCTTTAAATAATGATTCTACCCACTGCTAATTATTTGGTAAAATGCAAAAGACATCTTCTAATAAATTCATCAACTGATTTATTTTCAAAATCCTACTAATTGTATTCATGAACACTAACAACATTTACTATTTTTCTAAGAGTATAAATTTTGTTTAAAAATGTAACTCGCAATTCACTGCATGATTTTTCTTCTAAATGAATTTTAGACAGGCCAGAACTTTAACCATGGAAAGAATGAACAGCACATTTACTAGTAATTAGCATGTGCCTGGGAGCTCTCAATTAAATTAGACATACACTAGTCTGTTCAGTTTCAAGTAAAATGGAAATGAAGGTTGAGGCTCCTTATGACACTAAAGAAAAAGTACTGGTGGGTTATTGAATAATAATATATTACAAATTTCTTAAAACAACAACAAAAAATATTCATGGAATATTTTGATGTTCTTTTAAGCTTCAAATCAACTATGATCTTGGAAATCTCATAATCCATATTCTCCAAGCAAGAAACCTTGTCCCTCGAGACAACAATGGTTACTCGGACCCCTTTGTTAAAGTGTACCTTCTTCCTGGGAGAGGGTGAGTAAAAAAACAGTGTCTTCTAAGTATCACATTGCATGGATTTAAAAAAATAGCGTTAGGGTTTCTAGTCTCCAGTTTTAGAGAGTTTATTATCTGATCCTCAGTTTTATTCACATGTCATATTTATTTATTTCCAACTATTAGATACGGTTGAAATAAAAATTTGTAATGAAGCTCTGAAGCATCCCAGGAGAGCCTTGATCATACTAAATCCTGTCTTGATGACAACATGTCAGTCTTTTGAATCTAGAAACCACTATAACCAATCAGATGGACTGTGAAATCATTTAAGAAATTATTTGTGGCAGTTTTAGAGAATTAGCTTTACCTTCCCGCGTTCATTTGCAAAACCAATGTTCAAGGGCTTGTAAATTACTGTTTTGTCTTATAGGACATCATTATCTAGCTTGTTACACGTTCATTAAGTGACTTATTGATGTCTCCTTATTTATATATGTATTTTCAAATCAATGTTTTAAAAATTATAAAATAAGAAAAAGAAGAGTAATATTTGAAGTGTTGAATATAAAAAAATATTTCTTAAGTATGGTAAATATTTGGTAAATAAACGAAAAATATCTCTGAATCTCGTGTGATATACAAACTGTTCATATAAAGCAAGTCCTCTTTGGAGATGTTTAATTTTCACATGATAAATGCAAATTGCTACGTTCTGGCATATAAATCAGTACTCAAGGATGGTTTTGAACAGTAATTTGGACCCAACAGATCTTTATACCTTATCTGAACAACCCAAATTAGCATGATGGAACCATAAATAATCAATAATTGGAGATATAACAAAAAGAATTTGGGGCTGGTAATTTGAAGGCTCTGGTTTTATTTTTATTCATTTTTCATTTAACTTGAGGAGTGACATTTGAATATTACTTTTTACTTGGAAATTTTGAATTGTTCCATGTGAGTATAAAGAATAGTATAATGACCCACCACATACTCATTACTCGGCTTCAACTTTGTTATTTCCTAGCCAATCATGTCTCATATTTACCTTCATATACTCCCTCTATACAGATTATCTTAAAATAGATCAAAAATGAACGATGTACTATATGTTGGCTAATTGAAATCAAATTAAAAAATAGATCTCAACTCATAACTTTTTTCTGCAAATATTTTACTGTATAGTCCTAAAAGATAACTCCTTTAAAGCAATCATAATACCGCCTACAACCATTGTAATTTTTTTTTTAAGATTTTATTTATTTATTCGACAGAGATAGAGACAGCCAGCGAGAGAGGGAACACAAGCAGGGGGAGTGGGAGAGGAAGAAGCAGCCTCATAGTGGAGGAGCCTGATGTGGGGCTCGATCCCATAACGCCGGGATCATGCCCTGAGCCGAAGGCAGACGCTTAACGACTGAGCCACCCAGGCGCCCCTACAACCATTGTGATTTTAAAATGTTTAAATAATTCCTTAATTTCCCCAAATGCCTTGTAATAATTTCCTATTGGTGTGAAGACCTAACTGATATTTATAGAACAGTCTTCCCATCAGTAGTAGAATATAGTATTCCTTTCAAGTGCACCCGAGACAGTCAACAAGAGAAACTGTATCGTGGGCCATAAAACAAACCTCAGAAAATTTAAAAGCACTGAAATCACTTCTGTGAGTATAGTTGGTTTGTTTGAACAGGATCCAAATTATTACACGTTACCTTTGAATCTGCTGTTTGTTGACTAATTACATCACCACCGGCAGATCACCATTTCTTTTGAGATTAATTTTTCTTGTTAATATTGACAGAGCCAAGGAAGCAGAGCCAATAGTTTTGTCTGTCAGGAAATCAAATAATACTCATAAAATAATTTGAAAATTTCCAGGTGTTATATCAAATTAACTATACAGCCTTTAATTTTATCCTAATAATTTTACTTAGAAATTCAGAATGGCTGGTTTTGTGATTCTAGTTTTAATTCATTGAATTTAATTTATAGGGCTCATCAGTATAGCACAGAAAAGAGGAGTTTTCATTTTACGTTCATTTAAATCTTTAGTCATTGCAACTGCAATTTGGCTACCTTTTTTTAATATGAGTATAACAACAAACTGATAACTTCATTCTGCCTTTGATTGGGTCATTAGCTCTTCAGTGTTATTTAATGACAATATTATGGGACAAGAAGAAATCACTGCCAAGGGTATATCCCTAATTAGCATTTGCTAATGAATAAATGAAAATAAAGCAGCATCTTTTCCTTTCTGTCTTCTCTAATAATATCCTGGAGAATATCACCTTTTATACTATATGAGAGTCCCTATCTTTTATTTATTACAGGATGTGTTTCAATTAGACTATTACATATTTGAATAACCTGAAAGGACAGGCAGATAACAGGAATATGTCAGTCATTCTGCGGGGAGTAACAGGGAATGAAGGAACTATAGTGAAATAAAGAGTGAGTTTCCCACGTATTTTGTCAGATAATACATGCCTGCTAGATGGGATTTGCCCCAAAGGGAGCTAATCAACTACCCCTATTCATGAACCTTTCCTTAAATTACTCCTAAGGATGAAAGTGGCCAAGGCAGTTGGCTGTTATTTGGCTTAGAGCTGTTATTTTCACTGTAGTTCTAAGACTCTTTTTCTGCCTCATGTTTATTTATATGTTACGGTGTAACTCCTCCAGTTATTATTCTCGTATTTTCTTCCTTATTTCTGTTCCTAACTTTTTTCTTCCTGTCTTCCCAACTTGCCTGTTGTATCCTTCACTCTCGCTCTCGGAATCAATGCAGTCAAGTCATGGTTGTCCAGAATGCAAGGTAGAGTTGGTTCTCTTTCAGTGTCAAGCTATGCTGTAATGTCTAGTTTTATTTTTTGCCTATTTGTGTACATTCACCTGCAGTTTGACTTGGGTTGTAATTTGCATCTTTTTACATGTTGGTACCTATTGAATTAGGCTACCAGCAAATTGCTCTGATTACAACATTACTGAACAGGTTTAGCAGATGTGTGCCATAGAACATTGAAAAGTAGAAAGTAGTTCTCTAGTCTTTTTCCCTTACTTAGACCTGATATTGAAACTTTTCCATGCTGCTCTGCTTTCTGCACCATGAAGGCACTGCCATGCAATAGGATACCATAATCTGCCTGCTCTAGCACATTGGAAACAACATAAGAGCATCCTCCTTTCTTTGCCAATAGTAGGAAACTGTTTTTTTTATAGAGCTCATAACGTGGTACGTCATCACATGGTCAGCTAAGGGTATCTTTTAGATACATATCTAAGAGCATTCTTTTCTCATTACATTATATATTAAACATGTTATTTGGTTGAGGAGGTGAATCTTGTACCGTCTGTAGCAATGGGGTGATGAGAATTTTAATCCCACCCAGAATATTAATGGTACAGGATTTGGTTTTGTTTGCAACATTAACATTTGACATCTTTACTAGTCCTGAAGAGCTGTTGCTCAAAAGAGGTTGTTTCTGATTTTGAAAGGCATATATATTTAAATATTTTAAAGAATAGGATTAGTCACCACACCCTTTCTAGTGGCCAGAAACTGTTTCCTTGCACACATAATCATGGTAAATTCAATACTGTGACAGGTCGCTTGTTTTGACTAGTTCACTCATCTCAGGACAGCCTCCAAATCTCTCATCCAGATCCGTCTCACACCAATATGCAAAATTAGTTCGGTTTAGATAGTGTCATTCTAGAACAGAATTATCAGTCACTTTATTCAGAACCTCCCTCTCCTTTATCTAGAGAAACTGGGGGGAAATTGTCAGAATGACAATACTTGTCAGTATTTAATTTAGGAGAGAGCATGTTTTGTAAATGGAAACAATGGTTGAAACAGTCTGGGATGTGCTAGTTACAATTTCGAAGATCTAGAAGTCACTTTCTCATCCTATGTTTCATCTAGAAGTCAGTTCTATCATCTCTTTGAGAACTGTCATTGCAAGAAAGAATAATAATGACAAGGTACTAACATTGTAATTTTGGCTGAGGAGGCCAGTGAGTAAAATCGTAAGGAACTTGGGTTTGAATTTCAGCCCTGCTTCTTAGAAGTTATGAGGTTTATCTAAAACGATTTCCTCTTCTACTAAATAAGAATAATACTAACAGCCCTCCCAGGTTTTTTGTAAAACACACAGGGTAATACCCCAAAAGTGATAAGCATAATGTCTGGCACATAATAAGCTTTCAATAAATGGCACCTGATATTAGTGTCAGCATTATGTACAATTACACTCTCTTAGGATATACCATTTAGGATTTTCCTAAGCAACTCGAAAACTGGCCTTTAATTGTTGTGATATATGCATATATACAAATATATATAATTTATATACAGGAAATATATATATATTTAAATTGAGGGGAAGAACTTTAGATTGCAGGGTAGACTATAGGGAAGACAGCCTAGACACTTCAGCTTATGGAGCCTGCAATCAAGAAAGTTGTTGGAATATTCTTATTTTATGATTGGCTACATCAAGTCGCCAGTGGTCAGTTATTCCTACAAAAAAGAGATGCAGAATGCTTGGGCTATAGAATTATACAAAATTATTATCAACACCAAATAGGAAACCAAACAACTTTGTTTTCTTTAATAATAAAATGTAATACATTTGTCATTCTTAACACTAAAAAAAAAAAAAGAAAGTCCTGTTAATTGATAAGAATTTCACTGGTCCAATTTTCTCATCTCCTCTCATTTCCTCTTCCCACCCTCTGATCAATATACTCAGAAGCTCTGAAAGCCCAATTGTCAGCCCCAAGATGAGGGAAGCAAGAGTGCATGAACCCAGTACTTGTCCCTGGCTAACTAAGAAATGGAAATGAGCATATCTGAAGGATCTCATTCTGGTTTTCTCTCATTACACTGTTTGACAAAGTGCAGGCTTTTCCCCATGAATATGATTTCGCTATGATTGAAGCTGCTTTTCGTTATCGTGATACCTGGAAGTTCAGTTCCAGCCTGGACTTTCTCTAAACCTCCTTGTTAGCATAGCAGGGCCTCTATAAAGCAGGTACCGGTGTTGCGTGTATTTACAATTCAAAGGCCAAAGCTTTTTTCATTTCAATAGATTTTAACAGGGGGAAAAAATAAAGGCATGTTTTAAGGATCCATCCAATCAATATTTCTTTAGCACAGACTGTTCTAGACACTGCGTGAGGTGCCAAGGGTAGAACTCATAAATGGCTATAGGCTCTGACTTCAGTGATGTGCCAAGAACACACTACTGCGCAGAACAATAGGGCTTATAAAATGATCTGAGCTACTTTCCAAATTAAAGGAAAATCCTTAGAGGAGTAATTAAAAATAAATTGTGTGCGTGTGTGTATAATTTCCAATAAAGGAAAACCAGATAAAAGAAATGAAAACCTTCAATATTTTAGATAATTCTGTGAAAGCAAAATACGAAGAAGCCGTCATATTCCATTCATCTTTCTTTCTTTTTTTTTGAAATTAAAAAGAGAAACTCAGAGAACTCTTTTTCTGCTAGTGTAGGGGAGAATAATTGAATTTCAAGTATCTTTTTCTGTCTGTTTTAAAAGCGTATCTACTCATGAGAAAGTAACTGGTCAATCATTAAAAAAAAATGAAAGAGAAAAGAAGTTAGTCAAAACTTCAAGGACATGAAGGTCAATTTTTTTTTATTAGCACCATGCCCCATCTTGATTAATTGACTTTTTATTTTCCCTTATTAAAAAATTTCTCTGATTAGTAGATACAGCCTAATTGTCCTAGTATAATGTCATTATTGCAATCTTCCCATGAGGGAATATAGTGTGTTTTCCAGACAAAGAAGGGAAAGGAAAATGAGCTCCTAATTTATGCTCACATTTAAAAATCCCACTGCTTACCTGGTCATCTTCAACTTGTCAATCCAGATTTTGATGTTGCTTGAGAAGTGCAGACAGTTTTCAATTGTATAAAGTGGCAGCACAGCCCATTGGGATCATTTTCAAGACGGTCAGTTCGTGGTAGTTACAAAGCAAGTGTTATTGAAGGAATGGCTTTGTGCGACCCTCTCTGTGTCGTAAAATTCAAGTCCAAAAAAAACTGCAAAGGATTGCATTATCGTTTACACAGCTCCACCAGAATAGTGAAGGCAAGTTGTGTGCTCCTACATTAATCCTAAAGGCAATGGACACCTTGAGTCTGGAGAGAATTGAAGAATCAAACTCACTAATAACATAAAATTTCCCCCAATTGTGGTTATTTCTGAGTGTACCTGGGCAAGAATAAATATTTATAGTAATTATCCTTCATTCCACAACACTCTTTTAGGATATACTATTCAGAATTTGCCTAAACAACTCTAACACTGACCTAATTTTTTATGATATGTGTGTATATATATATATACACACACACACACATATATATACACATATTGTATATAATTTGTATTACATAGGAAAATTATATATTTAGGAAATTATATATTTAAATTGAAATTTAGGAAATTATATGTTTAAACTGAAGTGAAGAAATTTAGATTGTATGGTGAAGAAGACAAACTATGTACTTCAGCTAATAAAGCCTGAAATTAAGAAATTGTTGGATTAGTCACATTTTGTTGAGTCTAATCATTGAGTTCATACAGCATACATTTAAGAGTAACCAATCAGTTTCCCTATGTTTGAATCATGGTTCTACCAGTTAATAACTATGCAGCCTTTGCAACATGCATTAATTCGCTGTTTCATTTTTTTCCATCCTGTCTTATAGAATTGCCATGAGATTAAGTCAGTTAACACTTAAGAAGCATTTAGAACTCTGCCTGGGAAAAACTAAGCTTTTAATGAATGTTTGCTGTTTTAATTTTAATGTGCTTACTTTATAATTGCTTTTCATACATGAATTAAGAACTTTTGCTAAATGTATAAGTGGAAAATATGAATAAAATATGCAGGTGAAAAATTATAATAACAGTTATTCATAGATTCAGAAAAGATGATGAATAATAAATTCTTTGGAAGACATTTAAATAATACAGACTATTTTCATATATATTGACATAGCTAGGATTTTAGTGAAAGTAGTTGAATTGCATTTGACATTAATTCCCCTCTTTTTAAAAAGTTATGCATTTAACTTTTCAGCATTGGAAAAAATAATTTACTACTATTCCACGGTATTATGAATCTCATCCTTATGTTTCCCCACGGTCTCATTACCTTAGTAACAAAGTCCAAAACAATTAGAAGCCTTTAAACTTCTACTGCCATGTGTTTTTCTTCTAAGTATACCTGCCTAGGGAAATAGCCATGGATTCTGAAGTAGTAACCAAGGCTTGCTATTATCTTGAAAGTGGTCACATCCATTCTTCCTATGTCATCATAAAAAAAAAAAAATCAAGAATAAGATATAAAGGAAAATAGTTTACCAAAGTTATTTTGAATTTGTATTATAAAATATTTCAAAATCAGTGAAAATTATAGAAAATAACAAATACCTGTGTTCTTGCCATTTAGTTCTATCAAATTTTAATATTTTGCTATGTAGGCTTTTCAGATTTTTTTTATTAAAAAATATTTTATAGGTACCCCTGAAGCCCTCTGAAACCATTCCCCTGTCCACTTGAGATAACCACTAAATAGAATGTATTATCTATAATTCCCAAACTGTCTTATGATATTTATATATGTTTATTTTATATACATGTATTCATAAACAGTTTATTATTTCACATTATTTTAATTTTAAATCAAAATAACTTACTATAGCTATCCTTCTGCACATTTTTTGCTCAACTTTTTTTTTCAAGATTTATCCATTTTAATATATGGAGGTATATATTTCTTCATTTCAACTGCTGTTTACTATTTCGTTGAACAAATATATCATAATGTATTTATATATTATCTTATTAATATGCTATTAGAAACTATGTTATGGTGAATGTTCTTGAACACATTCCTTGTGCACAGGTGGGAGAATTTTTCTAAGGTGGAAGTGGGAAAAGTCAAAGGAGAATTTTCTGGGTATTTGGGTACATAAACTTCACTAGTTTCATCTAAAAACTATGTACAAATTTATACTGTCTACAGTGTATGATAACTCCTGTTTCTTTAAATCATTAGACATTCCCCCCAAATTGTTTGCAGTTTATCTTGAATAGAAAAAAATGGTCAAACCCTGCTTTTATTTTTACACAAATGAGTTTGTTAGAAGTGAGAAGAGTGATGCTTTATTTCTTAAATAGGATTCAGTTCACAATGGCTGACACATGAGGTCTTGGGAAACATAAGTTGAAAAGTTCTCAATCTGCGCATTAGATTTACCCAAGAGATTTTTTAAAAATTCTGATACTCAAGCCTCAACCCGAACCTATGAAGTCAGGATCTCCTTGGAAGTGCAGGGCAGGGAAATATGGGTGCAGTGCTGGTTGACCTATTTCACAGCCTTAGAACTCAGGATTCCCAGGTGATCCCAATATGCAGTCAATGCTGGGAATTACTGCCCTTGCAAATAGCTGATAAGAAAGAAAATAAAGCTAAAGAGAGAAGAAAGACATTCTTAAAGGGAGTGGTGAACTAGAGCTTGATTCTCAGTAGTTCTGTCTAGAACAGACTGGGTGAATTAGTGCTCGGGAAAGCACAGGAGGCATTCCGGGATGTGGCAGTGCTTGAGACCAGGAACTAGGCAAGAGTTAGTCCGCCCATAGCTAGGAATAGAACAACAAATCAGGGTCAGGATCCGGTCCCTTTAGAAAAGACAACTTTTAAAATCAAAGCACATGAAAAGGATTCCAGATAAGTAGGTTCGTTTTCAGGACTCTGTTGCCCACTGGAGCTGAGGTATTATCTAGGACCTAAGCTATAAGGCTAGGCAGAAAATTCGGGAAAAAGCAGCGAGGATTAGATGAAGGCCTCGTCTGTATGGGTAACATTGGCTAATAAACAACAGTAATTCCAACCCCATCAGCTGGTTGATGTCAGCTATAGATGTTGTTTGTCTTAATTAGAATAGTTTTGGGATGTAAACTTCTAACTGTTGCTCAGAGGGAATGGAAAAGTCAAGGACAAATTCAAATGCCCCAAGTTAAAATGAGTGAGGAACTCTTTTGATCTGGTTTATAATGATTTATCTGGGCTATTGACATAAACCAAGAATTTATATTTAATTGTTTTATAACTAAATATCCTACTTCACTAAGAGTGTCAAAATATACTTTAAATACAAGGTAACAAATGTTCATGGAATCTCAGCTATTTCTCATCCTTTCCTCAGTCAAAACAATTATTACAATTTTATACAGGAAAAATGTGAAAGACCATTTGGCTTTGCAGACATGATTAGAAGTAAAACCATTGGAAAGTGAAATACCAAATTATTATTTATGTGGCAAGAAGATATTGATGTTACCACATAGTTCATGCATTTGTCTCCTGCATTCAGGAAAGAGAAATATTCTAAAATTATGGTATAGTTAGAACACCTAAAAGCTTTTCTTTAAAAACTACTTTAGGGCAAATAAAACTAAAAGCATCGAACATATTTTTAAATTGTCATTTTGTATTCAACTTAAAATAAGGTTTTAGACAGGAAGGTGATGGGATGATTGCATAATGATTTAAGACAAAATATCATCTTAAAATGTCTGCATGCCCTTCTGGCTGACTATGAAGGCATCAGTTAAGGTGAATAATCAAGATAACTCTTTTTTTTTCTTCTAATTCAGTGCTGAGTACAAGAGGAGGACTAAATATGTTCAAAAAAGTCTTAATCCTGAGTGGAATCAAACAGTAATTTATAAAAGTATCTCCATGGAACAGGTATGCAATGATTATTTTCTATGTGACAGATTTAGGCTAATATAAGAATAGTGATGACAAAATTATTGCAAGATTTTGCTATCAATTTTGCCACACAAACAAAAAAAATAAGTAAAATACAAATAATTAATGTGAAAGGAAATGAATACTGTTCAAAGTTACCATGAGTGTAAATGTGTGCATTTCGACAAAGCAGCGAAAAAATAAATAAGACCAATGGAACATTTTCCATCAATTATTGCAAACTTCAAATATTTCAACAGACTGGGACACATTTATTATATTTTGAGGGAAAATATTTTCCAACTGGCTATATTTTTTTTAAATATTGGTCAATCTCTTTCATATTTTTCCAGTTTTACTGAGATAATTGATGTAATGCATTGTTTATGGTATATACCATAATGATTTGATATGTATATATTGCAAAAATCATAGCTGGCTATATTTTGACTTTCACAAATAATACAAATAAAATATGCAGTATATATGAATGTGTTACTGCACCAGACAACATTTTAGGAGTTCATCTCCTCTCTAAATCAAGGCCTCTTAAGAATCTGGCATTGTGGGGCCAAACTGTATGGACCAAGACATACAGATGACTAGCCTAAAGGATTTTAAAGGAGATTTATGATTTGTCCTCTGGAAGATTTCTAATTTGATTATGAAGTTGAAGCTAGGTACAAATTGTAATCTGGGTTCTTGAATTTATATTTTATATAAAATTTAATATAAACCTATATTTTAGATAAAATTTGAAGTCTTTTTACACATATGGAAGGAGTTCAAGGAAGTGAAAATAAATGAATCTATAATAGAGTGTGATGAAAATGTATGATGAGGTATGGGGTTGACGACATTTTGATTTAAACTGTAGCTCAAGAAGAAAACACTGGAGGTGACAGTCTGGGATTATGATAGATTTTCTTCCAATGATTTTCTTGGTGAGGTGAGCATCTGATTTCCTTTTCCTTATTTGCTTTCATTATAAACCACCAATCAGAGCTTGATGCAAGCATATTTCTTAAGTTCATTTTGGTTAAAGCCCTTTGGTGGGTAGGACGTATTTCCTTATTTATTCCTTGACTGGATGAATAGTAATTTGAGAAATGGTTTTCACTCTACCATTTGATGTACTTTATAATTAATATGCAGATGAATTATTAATTGTTTTGATAGGAGATATATAATGCTGTGCATACAAATTTAAGATAAATTATTATAAAATGAGCTCGATTTTTAAAATGCATTTTCAGGGATTTGACTGCTCTTTCTCACTGCATCTATCAATGACTTGATATGACATCCTGCATTCTTATTTCTTTTAAGTATCCCGTGAAAAATCTCTCAAAATATTTTATGAGGCAAAACTAGAAGTAAGAGAGAACAATAAAAAACAAATGTATGTAAGTTCACATGGAATCTAACCTAACCATGAAAGCTGGCAGAGTGATCCAATGCTGTGTTTTTTTTAATCTATCATATTTCAAAAAAAATATTTTATTTAGTAATCTTTGCTTAAAGCAGAAATTATGAATTAACATTAAAAAATAAATCATCTCCAAAAATAAAGTAGCACCCAGACAACATGGTGTCCCTTCCCAGAAACAATAGAAAACAGTTGTTTAGTCTAGATGACATGCGACCTTGTTTGGTTCCAAGATTCCTCACTTTTCTTTCCCATCAGAACTGGGCCGTTTGACCTTTACTTGCAGGCTCCATGCTGGTACAGCCCCTGGGACTAATCTCCATCTTTGGACAGTTCTAAGGATGCAGTATTATATCTGACTTACTGTCCCATTTCAGAAAACTGATTTATTGTAGTCCTTATAATTTATTGTTGACATGAACCTAGAACATATATCCATTGTGTTGGTTGTCGTTTTTTTTATATCTCATCAAATCTAAAATGCCAGCAATTGTAAAATGGGCTGTCACTCATGAACCACGAAGAAAAAATGCTGCCAGCCAAACAATGACACATCATAAATTGTTAGTCATATCCCTATTTCAAATATGAATTGAAGCATGTTTTAAAATACAGGGAATAAGTTAATAATTGCAAAATACCCATTCTTTTTTATTTTGTCCCTCTCATTACTAAAACCAATCTTTAAAGATGAAGATATCCAAGTTTAGTACTAAAATATGTTCATTTAGTAAAAAGAGCGCTTTCATTCATAAAGAGGTTGAGTTGTGACTCTACCTTTTCACATCATCTCCAAATAATTTAATAGTTGAAGATTTTATACAGTTCAGTTTAATCAAATGTTCATTTAAAAATTTTATTTATTTATTTATTTATTTATTTAGAGAGCGAGCATGCGCACGGTGGGGAGGGGCAATGGGGGAGCAGAGCAGAGCCCAATGTGGGGCTCAGTCTCAGAACCCTGAGATCATGACCTGAGCCAAAACCAAGAGTCTGATGCCCAACTGACTGCGCCACCCAGGTGCCCCAATCAAATGTTTCTTAAGCATCTAATATGCACAAGACATTGTTCCCAATATCATGGGTAAAGAAAAATGAGGAAGACAGCCTTGTTATCCTCAAAGTCATACTATGTCTTTTGGCTTATATCCTTGAGTAAATTGCAGATCATAGAAAAAAGTAATGAATGAATTATATCAATTTCATTGACTTATTGCATTTTTTCCAGGTATTGATTGATTTATCTAGCACATCTCATCTTGATAACACTCCTAGATGGTATTCTCTCAAAGAACAGACTGAAAGCATTGATCATGGCAAGTCTCATTCCAGTCAGAGCAGCCAACAGTCTCCAAAGCCATCTGTCATCAAAAGCAGAAGCCATGGTATCTTCCCTGACCCATCCAAGGGTAGGAGATATTTCAAGTAGAAAAAGCTTTTTTTCTATTTGTTCACTCAGTAACTTCTTGAATATGGATGCTTACATATTTAATATATTTTAAAATGTTGGATTCAGTTGGAAAGTATGTAATACAATATCCTGCAAACAGTAATGGATATGGAATCAGGAAAAGTGGGCTTTAGTCTCCGATCAGTGCATAATTAGGTTTATGACTTTGTGATCTTCACCTCTCTGACTCTGGTTTTTAACCAGTACAGTGGAGGGGGTTGGGCTGTGCAAGCTGTTGGATTATTTCCAGCTCTCAAAATCCATGATAATATGGTTTTATAAAATATTGGGGTATTTCATTAAAAAAAAATCCTCCACAGTCCCTTGACTACCATTTATGCATATTTCTTCTCATTGTTTAAACCCCTATTTTTAAAGGTATATTCTTACTCAGATATTATATATGTGATATATGAACATATATAATTTTGCATCCTGCCTTTTACTTATATCAAGAACATTTTCCCCATGTCACCAAAACAATTGGTATGTTGAAATTTACTTAAATCTTTTCTGAATGTTGGCCTCGAGCTAATTCTATGATTTTTTTAAACTATCATTATTTTTGAAATGGTAATGTTATACATTGGGTTTGGCAATACGCACAGCATTCCCATTTGAATGAGATTTTCCTTTGAGAGGTTCATTGCCAGTTATTCTACAATACAACATTAATCTTCACCATAAACTGAGTTACTGCCTAGATGAGATAACCGTGTAATATCTTACCTGGACATACTGAACTATTTATAAGTGTGAGCTATACGTTTTTATACTGGACCTGAGTATTGCTCCCTTCTCTCCTCTTCTCAGAAAGTACATCACATTGAAAAGTGGTTCTTTGCACATTAGGAAGGAATGGGTCACAAGTGCAATTGTTCTCGGAGATGGAAAACCACGAGGCCAAGTCCAGTAGGCCACTGAGTTGATATGACACACCACGGACTACCATGAGGGCTACAGATGACTTATGAATGAGCTTTATAGATCATTTATGGATTCCACTTAGCCAGATCAACTCTGCCCTGATTAACTTTCTGGAAGATCATTAGCATAAAGATTTCTCTCTCTCTGACCGCCGTAGAAAATGTGGGATCTCTATCTACATTCCTGAGACGTGATTCTCCAGTCTCCACTGTTAATGTGTCTGGGTGACTCACGCCCCTTCATCTGGGAGTTCCCTGCATTTTCCCTGGAAACTCCTCTGTGGCCATGTGAGCCTCTTGTCTCTTGCCTGGTCCCTCCTAGAATTAGCAGGTGCCTGGTGAAACTGAAAGTTAACATATGCATTTCCATGAGGCTAGTTAGATGTATTTCCTCTTCTCAGACTTGTCTCTTCTCAACATGATTATCCTTTTGACTTTCCTCCCAAAAACTGTTTCCCAAATGTTTAATCACATTACCGAGTAGCGAGCCATTGCATAAATGAGCCCAAAAGGAAACAGAATTAACATAAATCTTAGACAGTTTCAAATTGTGTGAGACCAAGCTTGACAGGAGGAACGTTGGAGCACTCTTAACTCACGTCTCACCCTCTTGTAACCAGACATGCAGGTTCCCACCATTGAGAAATCCCACAGTAGTCCCGGTAGCTCGAAATCCTCCTCCGAAGGCCACCTGCGCTCACACGGACCGTCGCGCAGTCAGAGCAAAACCAGCGTCACCCAGAGCCACCTGGAAGATGCAGGGGCTGCTATAGCCGCTGCCGAAGCCGCAGTGCAGCAGCTCCGTCTGCAACCAAGTAAAAGACGCAAATAAATTCCTCAGCATGGCCGCTTACTGTTCATCTGTTGCCTTTCTCTCCTGCCGTCCTTCCCTGTTTGCTTTCCATGTTTTGGCAGACCCTGCTCCCTCTGTCCTCTGTCCCTCTGTCTGTGTAAGAACAGTATCAAGACATAAATCTGCTCTTTCTTATTTAGATTTTTTTTTCATTTATTTATTTACGTGGATTGCAGTAAAACTGGCTGTTTCCCCTCTGTCTCTACCATCCATCCAGCCTGGCTCACAGTATTTGGTAGCTGTGTCTGTGACGTTTGCAGGCAAGGCAGTGTTGTGTGTCCTTTTCGTGTGCACTTAAATATCCTTGAAAATCCGGGAATTATAAGCACAAGTGGCTGCCAGTTTTCCAGGCATTACACCAAAAAAAAGCACACACATAAGCATTTAGAGCAGATTAGAGATGAGATTCTCGCATCTGAAAACACTCAAAAATTGTTGGGCAGAAGAGTAATGCGACCAACAGTTGAGTTCTCGAACTGAGTCGGGGGGAAAGCCATTTCAAGCTTAAGAAACTTAATGAATTATGCATGTGAAATGTTGTAGCTTTCCATGTGGGAAACTTTCTAGTCTTTTGGGAGAAAAAAAATCTGTGAAGAAAATCATGTCTTATATTTTCCAAAAAGTACATAATATTAATATATCTGTAGACATCTGTGATGAGGCAATGTAACCTCATTAAGGAACGCAGTCAGGTCCATTCTGTTGGATCACACTTTGTATATGATATCAGAGAATCTATAAGCTATTTTCTTTTCTAACCACTGGAAATCCTTACACAGTCAAGATACCGATTAAAGAATAACAACTCACCCATCTTAATTGCTGTATTCTCGTTTAATTAGCAAAAACGTAGTCAGCCAATACGTAAAAACTTAAGGAGCGCAGAGATTTTACAAACGGAGTTGCCCTTTTACTTCCGAGCAGCATTAGCTGGATCACGGAGAGAGATCGATGTGATCCCCATGTCCCAAAGTCTTCATTTTCAGAGAAACAGCCAGTTTTAACCCCCTCTAGTGCAGTGCATGTGGTGTCATCCGGGCATTTGAAAACACAACTTCTTGAGATCGAGCGAAAGATCACTTCTGTTTGCATGAGTAACGTTGAAGCTGGTTCCATCTGAGGATACATGCTCTGGGTTTCCATTTCACCCACACCGCCACAGCAGCATATAAAAGCGGTCAGTCTAATCATGCCAGGAAGGAGCACAGACACAGCATAGCAGGCGTCCTCCCCATTCAAAGAACTCAGTCTGATAATCTGCCTCCACCAGCCAATGGCAACCAAGACCAAAGCCAGCTAGCCCTCAGGAAGGTGGTGTCTGATGGACCCGTCAAGCCAGAAGGAGGTGAGCAGAAAGGCGCTATGCAAAGCACACAGCAAGAACATCCCCCACATTTAAAGCCCTCGTCTTTTAATTTTTAGAGATTGTCTGATAAAATCTGTTTATCCACTTTTTAATGTGCTTTTGTGGGCATGGCATTTCAGGACTTCATCCTCACTGTGTAAGTCCCAAATATCAGTCCCATAATATATTGACTACAGTGATTTGTATTTTTCTATGCACCGGGCATCTTTTGACTTCTGTTGGGAAATAGATTAACAATATTCATATTGCAGAATGGAATGCATGCTACTAACCTAATCTGTTCAAGCATGACTATAAATATGTTGCATTGTGATAAAAGTTTAAACTGCTCAAAATTCGAATTAGCATACCAGTTGGAATGTAGATCAGTTTTTGTTGCATATTATTTCAAGTGTAACTTTTTAAAACTTCAGTGGATTTTGGAAATTCTTAGAGGAAAGTAAGGGAAAAATTGTTAATGCACTCATTCACCTTTACATGGTGAAAGTTCTCTCTTGATCCTACAAACAGACATTTTCCACTCATGTTTCCATAGTTGTTAAGTGTATCAGATGTGTTGGGCATGTGAATATCCAAGTGCCTGTGTAATAAATAAAGTATCTTTATTTCATTCATAAACTACTGGGTTCTGAGCCATTGTTATATGATGCAGCTTAAAATGAGTGTGTCAGTTTTTGCTTTCTCATTTGATTCCTTGCAATAGAGTATTGCTAGTTACTGTCCCATTGCTAGCGAGACTTCTAATGATAGAACATTTGCGGAGCGGAACAAAGCTTTATGTGGAAACATCATTAGCTAGATGGAAGATTATTACCAAATGAAAGCACCGAGTGTACATAAACATGTGTGAGTAAGTAATGGGGTTGGGCTCTTCTATGCGGTACTTGCATTGTTTCTGGCTCCCACATCTGATCTACTCCACAGTCTTCTCAGGTTCCTGGATAGAGGAGGACAAATCCCCTGAGCCCTGGCTGTGGAGGTGTGTCTAAACTTGATTCCGTAGCTGTGTTCAGAAAGGAAAGCAAGTCTGTATCTATCCCTAAGTAGACCCCAGCACTCCTGGAGTTTTCCCCAAGAAAGAGTGTCACCACCAGTGGCAGGACTCAAATGAGGGTGATTATAAAATTACCTTCATATTTAATTCAAAAGCATTTATAAAAAAAAAAGGTTTTAAAAAAATAGGGTAGTGGTGCCCCCATAAGTCCCTTCCAGGCCTAAAATACTTGATTTTATGATTCTCTATGTATCCCCAAATTAAAATCAAGCCTTAGTCTTTCCTATTGTATTTCTCTTTATTCTCCAAAAACTACAATTTTTAATACGTTCTTGTCCCAACGAATCAGATATTTAGGGGCAGTGGAAGATGTACGTGGCATAAAGCATGGTGATGTTTTCTGAATTAGCCAGGTAATTATCCCCTATGCACGGATTCCCTTTTCTACTTAGCTTACTGGTACTTTCAAAAAGTGCTTAAAATCCTGCCTCTTACCTTTTCTTCCATCAAATAAGTTCAGTTGGTTTCGTACAGCTGCTTACTTTCTTACTTCAAGTGTTCCATAATGATGTCATAGTAGTGAAATGCTTCCCTATTTCCCTCTATTTATTTGTATTATATCATCAAAATTATTTATATTATCATGATTTCAGTATTATATAATATTTTGTCTGATTTTTTTCTAGATGCGGTTCTTAAAATTTGTAGCAAAACATTTTTAATTCCCTTTCTTTGCATAATGCTCTAATGGATATTCTGATCCATTTAAGGTGCTGTGACTGAATCCTGAGGCCGTTCTCTATTGAAATAATCAAGATAACATAGCTTGCTTTCTTGCTTAATTTGGTACTGAGGATAAAATGCCATTTTTCTAGAACATAATTATTTCCCTGCTACTATAAATGTACTAAGACTATAATTCAGCCACGCATTTTGCCAAACAATTAGGAGTAAACATGATATAGGATTAAATTTATATAAAATGCCATAGAATTAGTTTAAAGCATAGAAAAATTGGTATGAGATGTAAACATACAAAGAGACAACAAGTTCCCATTCACTAACTACATAAGTAAGTATTATTATTAATTTTAAGTGTTTAGATAAAGGCCTTCCATTTCAAACCTCGCGATGGAGTTCATACAGTCCCATCTGCATTCTGATGATAATGCCCTTCTTCATTTGAACGGTTCTTCACATTGTACTGAGTGTTCTGTCACCCATTTTCTTATTTTATCACACCTAGTAGATGAGGCATTCATGGCAGATATTCCTATCCCTGTGTTCTGAGTGAGCAATCAGAGAGAGCCGGGATGATGGATAGAATACACAGAAATTTCTAGAATCGGCAGCATGACCCCCGTTTCTAGGCCTAAACCTTTGCTTCTTAAAGACGTTGTCTCCTCTGAAATCAGACTCTTCTGATTTCAGTAAAAACAAATGTCATTTACATACTTGTTATTTATCACTTAAGTTCTTACAAATGATTAGAGGTTGCTAGAAATGATGGCAGAATACAATTTAGACTTGCTTTCCTTACATGATCCTTTTTTCTGAAGGCTGAAAATTAAGCTGCCACAAACCGAGGCAATAAAACCCTCTCGTGCACGATCCCAGTGTGGCAATAACAGAGTCTGTAGAGACTG
The DNA here is from genome assembly GCF_023065955.2 of Ursus arctos. NCBI lineage: Eukaryota > Metazoa > Chordata > Mammalia > Carnivora > Ursidae > Ursus > Ursus arctos. The sequence continues at coordinate 25,281,697 of NW_026622985.1, read as the reverse complement.
TGTGTACATCTGTAGTCATTTCTATCGAGGCTGACGATATTGTCCCTAAAGAGCCTTTCAAGTACTTTTTTGTGAACTTCTCAGCAGATTTCTGCCTGAAGTAGCATAAAATATGGGTCAAACAAGAATTATGGAGTGAGCCAGAAAGAACTTTCTGTCTCCCTCCGGGGTTTAGTTGCCTCCTAGGAACCCTGAAGAGAAAGATTAGACAGATTGTGCCAGATAATCCTGATGCCTAAACAACTCTTTTTGTATTTAGAAGGCCCTGGAAATGGTGTTTTCCCAAGCCAGTCGCTTTGGCGGAACAAGGCTCCGTCATTTCAGAAGGTGACGGCAACCAGAGAGGAGAGTTTAAAAAATAGTTGTTTGTTTTTTCAAACCATGCTCAAACTGAAACTAATTGAAGCATTCTTTAAACCTTAAAAATTAACTTAGTTGACATCCACTATTTTACATTTGAAGTGCATTTTGAAATTCCTGAGCTATTCTTGTTTGGTACTAAGATTTTACGTGAATTTTAAAATGAGGAACAGTAGTAGAGGCTGAGGAGAAATGTCCGTCCACCCTGGGAAATGAGATAAGAGCCATTGGAACTGGTGGGAGAGGCGAGGGGAGCAGAGGAACCATTGAATAGGTGTGTGAGGGAATTACGATTAAGCATTCCCTGGAGGGGCCGAGTTGTAGGAGAAAAGCCTGAAGCCACTTCCACAGACCACTGCTGGAAACTCCACTGTCAATAAGACTCATTTTCAGCACCTGTCAAAGAAGTGTTTCATATCCGCAGGTTGTCGTGGTGAACCCCTGCTAGGCCATCACTCTGTGGGAGCTGCTCTCTTGGGCAAGTGGTAGGGGGTGGCCGGGCTGGGAAGCGGGGCGGGCACCGGGAGTAGAGGGTACTGTTGGTGACAAAGGGCAGTAGCTAATCTGTGTCCCATTCTTTTCTGACCAGAAGTAGATGGTCACTTTTGGTCAGAAAGAATTTAGCATTCTCTGTTTCTGGGAAGGACAGGGTTCAAAAGGAAGTAAAGGAGAAATCAGAAGAGAAATTTGGAGGTGAAGTCTTCTGTCACGTATGTAAGAGGTTAATAAAAACAGATTTTCATTCCTCATTCCAATGTGTTCATGTAAAAACACAAACTTAAATAAAACTTTGGGTAGTTTAAAATGAAAAGAAAATTGAAACTGTAATGATCTGAACACAGCAAACATCCAACAAAATCCGATGGACTCAAGTTGGATAATTTCAGCTTTCAAAGTTCTCTGCTTGTTTTTCTGGGGGTGAGGGTTTTCTTTGTTGTCTGTGAAGATCAAAATGCTCCTCTAAACTTGTTGGTTTTTTTTTTTTTAAGAGTTTCCATATTTTCTTAGAATGATTAAGCATTTTCAAATCTTTCTTTAGTCATTTAACATTTATTGCCCGGAATATCTCTGCTATATATGCAAAGTCACAGAGAGTAAATGTATAGCTCTGACCATGTGACACTGTCTCTCGTCTATGGAAGTTTATTCACAAAGGTGAATCTACCGATCTATCATCATGGGTACTTTTGTTCTTTTCCAGTAGTAGCTGTGGGTCTGCACCAAGCCATCCACATGTCTGGTTCACACTGGGGATTTATATGTTCATTTCATCTGACATGAATAAAAGACCAGCTGGCCTACCTAAGTATCTGACTTGGCTTCAAGATGGCTGCACCTTAGTCAAACGATCTAGCTATGGGCCTGTATAATTGGATGTGACTATGAAGACATGATCTAATTTTAACATGCCAAAGTCCCTTCGATGCTGTTTATGACATAGCTTTAACAGAGTTCAACTTTATTTTTTTAATGCAAATTATTTGGGCTTGAAGAAATTATTTTCAAAAAAGTTACTTTATCAAATTACCACCAGGGAGCAGGACCCTGAGGAAATGAGACAGGCAAGTAAATGCTGATGGAGGAAAGAAATGAGAAGCATGGAGCATGAGAAGGCTGATGGGGAACACAGTGCGGGACCCTGGACAGAGGGCACAATATGAGCATGGGGCTTGAAATGTGTTCACCTGGGTAGGCGGGATCATGGAACTGGGGGAAACACTACCTAAGGAGAGGCAGAGGAATGTCGAAGGCACCATCTGGCTACTTAACAGTATTGCCTAACTCCAGATATCTATCCATGAATTACTTGATTTTTTCCACTTTTCATCTGCATGTACTACATGATGTAAAACCATGATATTTCACCCATTCTGCATTGTGCAAGATAATGGGGGGTGGGCAGAGGGGGGCTTAGTTAGTGAGATAGGATGAAAGGAATCTTCATGTATACTGAGCCAGACTCTGAAAATATCGTTTTTCTTTTTATTTTATTACTATGTTGAATGTATAAATATACAATTAATCATTGAGGAGCCAAAAAAAAATTTACTGATTTTAAATGAAAACATGTTGTATCAGAAATGCAGAATTTTGATCGAGGTCTTGAATTTTTTAGATATATGAATAGCAATAATGTAGACAATCATAGCATTATAACTCAATGTATTTTAAGATACTATAAGATAACTAAAGATTTCCATGGAGATACTGAAGGCTAATAATGAAATTGATAATTTGAACAGTATCTAATCAAAATATTGATATTACAGATCAAAAACATAAATTTTTAAGAAGAAAATTCTTGATAGAAGGAGCATCGGACCCTTTTTTTAAACTTATAAGCAAAACTGGACTAAAATTTCTGCTATATTTGTTTTTAAAAGAGTACAGGAACAAAGTCCACTTCTCCTCCCGAACACATTTTAAACTGAAAACCACAGTATTTGAAGTTCTATAGGTCACATTATAATTTTACCTAACTATATAAAATGAATTGGAATCTATATAAAAAGGTATAAAAAGTGGATTTTTTATACTATATAATTGAAACTTCTTTCTATATGGATCTATTATATACTTTTAGTTTGTTACAGAGCATTGTCATTGCTGATGACATTTCATAAAGTAAGTAACTATTGAATCACTATTTTGGCTTCATCCAACTATTGAGGTACCAGCAAATTAAAGACTTCATGTAGAGAAAACCCCTTTTTTGGAAGAACGTGTGTTATTTTATGCCTGCGAAATATTGTTATTTATTGTGGGTTTCTGCAAAGTAGTTTTTTAACGCAAGAGTAGAACAGACCCACATAGTTTTTGGATACATATAATTTTTAAATCAGACCTTCTACTTTGTAAAGTTATAAAGTCTGGATAGAACAAGTTCCAAAGCTAGAGAGGTTAATAAGAATAATATCAATAATAAGAAATCTTTCTAAGAAAGCCTAACAGCTTGATATTTTTTACTACAAGCATAAAATAAAAAATGAAAGGCGCGATAAAATAATCATCATGTATATAGTGGTTTAAGATGACTGTCCAAAAAAGCTGATGCTAATTGGGTTCTTCTCATTTAATACTTCATTTCTATTATGGTAAATCTAGGTGAGTAGTAATTCTCAATGTGTGTCCCAGAGGCCCTTTAAGGGTTTACAAGGTCAAATACAAGAATACTAAGTGTTATTTGCTTTTTTCCCTCTCATTCGCTCATGTACAGTGGGGTTTTCCTGCATTTACATGAGATGTTATGACATCATTGCTTTGAAGGCTAATGGAATATGTGCTTATCAATTGCTTATCCTGAATTTTTCTTCGTTTTGAATATGATAAATATTGATAGATATAACTCACATAAAATAAATTCTTTGGGGAATTCAATATTTTTTAAGAATGTAAAGCGGTTGAGATCAAAATGTTTAAGAGCCACTGATCTATATGAATGCTCAATCTTTCCAGTAGCCAAAGACAGTGGAGGGTTCTTCCAAGATCTAATTGTCATATTTGTCTCTAAATTTTCTAGGCTTTTTTCTCTTATATTGTATTCCAGAATCCCTTCTTTCCTTTCTCACCTAATGTCAATTTATAATTATTAAGATTGACAAATGACATTTCTTCATTTAATATTTAAACTATTTTCTTGGGTTTGATTTAGGTCAAATTATGAATGTATGTCCATATTTATTACTGCCTACTTTCAAAATTTGACTGGTAAATTGCCTAATCAGCTTTAATCAAACTGCCCCCAACCTAAAGTAGACAGGAAGTATTATAAAGATAGGATAAGTTTTATCTGTGTCCCTATTTTAAAGGTAAAGCTTATTGGAAAAACAATTGTTATAAATAGTTTCCTTGTATCTTCTGTTGTAGTATGTATATTACTGGTCTCATATAGTACAAATTAATTTTGTTGGTATAAGAAAAACGGAAGATCAACACTCTGATTCAAATTTGAGAAAAAATTAAGTTTTTTGACCTCTTCCCTAATTCTTGATTTTTAATTTTCAAGTAATAATTTAATGTTTTTAACTAATTGAAGCTAAAAGGGAATTCTGAAAATATTTATCATTTATAGACAATATTATCTTAATTACATATCTTAGTTGCTCATCATTTATTCATATTTATATATACATTTTTTGAATGAATATTATGTTCCAGAACCTCTCCAAAGAGTTAGTGACCCTGCAGTGAACAAGACAGATGAAAATAACCATTCCTGGTAATCTCCCATCCTAGTAATATTTATTGAATAACCAATTAGATATCTGAGAAGAATTAGGAAGCATGGGAAAAGTGTAAGTTTTGCTCTGCTGATATTGAAAAAGAAAAAATGCATGGTCATTGTCTTAAGTTCATATGCAATCAAACATCCTCATGTTTAGAAATATCTGGAAATATAGCTAATTATATTTTTATTTGTCCTGGCTCTGATTCTCAGTAGTAATCTTTCCAGTCCCCTGGGAAAAAACCACCTATAGGAGGACAGAAAGTATTTGAAAATGATCTGTTTGGAGAAAGTAGAGAGATTATTGAGATTAACTGGAGAGGTGAGGTCCCATATGATGGGACATGCATTGATCAAATAATTGTCCAAACTGCTCTTTATTCTGTGGCCACTGACTACATTTGAATGATATGAAAAATAATAGTCTGTGTTTGTTATAATGTTAATCATATAAATCAATCTGCTTTGGGCAAAATGTTTATATAAATCAAACCACTTGGATACCATTTAAGGAGAACATGTTATCTACACGTTCTTGATCTAAGTTAGCAATTTCAGGATTATGTAAGAACATTTTTCAAAACTGATTATTTTTAAATTACTTCCCACTCAAACAGTCCTGCATGTGTTGCAAGCAAACTGCAAGAGAGAGAATACCTGTTGTTCAAAGTAGAATTAAATGAATATTGAAAAATTAAGAATTGCTCTTGAGAACTTAATTCAGATCATGCATTTGTTTCCAAATATGATTCTCCCTCCTATTAATCTTTAAAGATAAAAATCTTTATTGTGTTGTAACAATTATGTTAGCATATTTTAGCACAAAACCAAAACTTGGTACTTAAATTCTTTGTTGATTCTATCTCTTTGAAGGCAGCTAGAATTATAGCCTAAATCTATTAAATATAAAATGAATTTTTAAAATTTTCATTTATGATAATATCTTAATCAGATTTTTTTTCTATTAGTTACTAGGAAATCTTGGTTTCCACTTAAATTGTATTCATTTTAGGTATTTTAAATATTAAAATGTTAGTATCAGTTTATTTAGTATACTTAAATATTGAATATTTAAATATTTTATTTACTTCTTTGAAAACTCGTTCTGAACCATAAACCTTAAAAAAGGGAGATGCACTTAAAAGGCAACATTCTAACGAAAATATAAGAGCTATAGCATACTGAGCCATCACATGTAAGAAAAAAATCCTCTCCACTATGTTATTAGTTTAATTTTACTCTCACTTCCAAACACCTCTAATACTAAAGTTATGTATTATTATTCTATTCCCGGAAGTGATCATTAATCCCATTATCTACAAAGCTAGAGAATGTATAATTAGTGAGTATGGGAAATACCTGCAAATTACTGATAGCATTAGATAAAAACAGATTGAATTGATTATTGAAACATCTTGGAAATTCAGTCCTAAGGCCGATGTGGATGGAGAAGGAAGTGTGTGAATGTGACTAATCTTTACTACTTTTCCTGGGTTGTAGCAAAGAAGAGGCATCACACCTCCTTCCTCTCTGAAAGAAGCTACAATGTGAATATGGAATATCTTAAGGGATATAGTTTAATTTTTATAAGGAAAAAAAGACACTGCAACATTCCACTTTTCATGGTTTGTTATAACTTTGTGAGATTATATATGTATATATATATATGTATATTCACCAGTAATGTGCCATTTTAAAGAAATGACATAGAAATCTGAGCTGTTTTCAATACTTTCATTTGTAAAAACTTGTAATTTGGAAGTATGTGGAAACTCTTACAAGAGGCTATTGAAACTACCTATGCCATTTTTTTTTTTTTGGCTGACTTCTTTAAAATTTTTCCAAATCAGATAATGAATATCCTGAAGTAATATTAAAAAAATATTAAATTTCTAAAGTCCCTTTTCATTTTAATACCCCTAAACTGTCATAGGGAACATAAAAAATGTGATTGGACCTAATTCAAGGGAAAACCTACCAAATAATGCTGGTAACAATGGACCTTAGAATCTGACCTTTTCAGGTTCACATCCAAAGCAAATCAACAAATCAGATAAAACTGCAAAATCTCATTAGTAAAAATAACAACCAGAAAAACAATAGCAGTAAAAAGAGATAGAGAGATAGAGTGAAAGATAGTGGGGAAAAAGGTAGAAAAGGTCACCAAAGTAATGTCCAGCTAAGTTAAAGTTAAAGCTACCAAAAGAAAAAAATGTGTATATGTATACACATATAGCATACATATAGTGTGTGCATATATATATATATATATGTATATATATATATATATATGTGTGTGTGTATACATATATATACTATATAGTGTATATATATATGCTATAAATACATAATATACTATAAATACGTAATATCTAAAATAGCCAGTTATTTCTGTTCCATCATTAAGCTATTGAAATAAAATAATTAATGACTGATTTAATTTTGATCTATGAAGATAATATGAATACTATATCAACCAAGTACTTTGGGAAATTATAGACTACAACATTATAAATTACTCCTAAAATAGTTGGATATATCTTTGAGCTGGACCAAGGATTTAAACCAGTGATAGAACATCACAGGCAACAAGGCCGTGTCCTGCATCCCAAGCCTGGAATTTGGAGGTAGGCAGAGACCTCACAGTCTCACTTTGAGACAATTGGATGAGACAGAAAAGTGGATTAGTACTTTTTAGTTTTCTTTTCTTTCTCTCATTGATTAGTGTGTGACACGGAACAAATCACTTCATCTTTCCAGGGCTTAGTTTTTCTATAGGCAAAATGATGGTTCTGGAGCGGACTATCTCTAGAGGCCTCATTACCTTTTAATTTCCATGGTTCCACAATTTTAGAAAGTCAAGTCTACAATTCTGATCCTCGGACTGTGAGCCCAGTGCTGCCATCGTGTGGTAGGTACAGTGATAGTTCTGTGTTTTTAACTATAGTTGAAAGGGAAAAAACCAACAGAGAAAACTAATTTGAAGACAGATGTGCAGTCAAAAAGATACTACCAGGTTTAATTAAGGTTAGCCACAGTAGAGTAATAAAACAAAATGGTGTCTAACCATCTAGCATCTGCAGAAAGTGAAGAGGTCAAAAAATAATTTAAAACAGATTGAATTGCCTCACGGAAGGTAAAATGTATTTACTTGAAATGGCCCCTCAGTAATCGAGTATGGAAATGATTTAACACTCAAGGATTTATTCCTCTGGGGTACAGGAACCCTCTCTACAGGAGTGGGCTTATTCCATCATATATTTATGAGATACATTCTTTCTCCTAGTTGCTACTTGATAGTACAAAAAGGAGTCAAAAAAGAAAGTGGACACAAAAAAGTAGGCTTCCAAAATGCATTTTATTATTAAGTAAACCTCAATTCCTCATAAAAGAAACATTCCTCATGTGCAACACACAGGCATATGATATATTCAAACATAACAGGTGCATGATCTCTGAAACTCTAAAAGAATAAAGCAAAGGTAGAATAGTTTTAAATTATTAATTAGGAATCATAAGTCTATGGAAAGTCATATTTAGTTTTAATGTTTTAATGTTATTTTAAAATAACACTGTTTTTAAATATTATTATATGGAAATATAAACCAGAGTTCACCCGTTGTCTGTATGTCCAGATTTGGAATGTCTGTAAGACCTCCCTCTTGTTCTCCCGTGGAATATGACTATACATATTATTTCTCATTGTCATTCCAATTTAAATGCATATATAAAATATCAAAGTTCTGTTATGAGCTTTTTAAAAAAATTCACAAAAGTATGCACTCCCGTGTTTATAGTGTGTTATCATTAAATATTCCTTTCAATTAAACTGGTTTTGGAGGGATTGAGAAAAGAAAACATCTAATTGAGTTATCACATTTTTCTCTACAATATGACAGATTAAAGTTGCATTTCTGTTTTTAAAGCTACACAAAAGGAAATTCCATTGCCCCAAGTTTCCTTGACAAAACATGGAGAAAGAAAATAATAACCCTCCTACATCAAGTGGTGTTGGTAATGAGAGATTATGATTTGCATAGTGCACACAGCTGTGTGTAAAATATCTGCTAAATCATTCGGATGTTTGAGTTGTGTGGATAGGGGAAAGAATTATTGATTTTATTATTTCATTAAATATTGCTTCAGCGTAGTTCCAGGATAAGCTTTTGAGAAGGCTACCATGGCAAAAACACAGGCTCGGCTTCCAACAGCAACATGAATGTGAGAGCCACAACCAAAGATAGAAAGTGGTCATTGCAGAAACAGACCTGTGATCTTGTGCTAGGAGAGAACGGATAGGAGAGTGGGCTTCTGAGGGGGAAGATGCGGAAAATGCACAGAGCAGGTGCAATCGGAGCTGGGCCTTGACGGATAAGTACAATTTCGGTATGAGAAAGTGACAGGGGCAGAGAAAGGCATAACAAAATTGGAAGAACGGGCCCAGCTACAGCTCAGGCGAAAAGCCAAACCAAAGGGAGCCAGCATGAATGGTGTAAGTGCGCTTCCGTGAAAAAGGAGAATGACGGGAGATGCATTTGGCAAGAAGCAGATGGTTAAGGACGTTGAGAGGCAAACTAAAGAATGTGACCAAAATCATGAGATGTCTTGAAATGACATTGCGATCTAGCCTCTAGTATCAAGTCATAAAAGCACTTTATTCAGTAAGATGTTTGAGATAATGCAGGTTTAGTTCAATGTAAGAGAATTGATATGTTCTTATTTGGAGACTGTTAATAGAGAGAGACATTAGTAAATATATGCATTGTTTCAAGCGTCTGATAAAGAACTATTAAAATACTTGGGGTTTTAGTACCAGTTTATCAAGACCTCTGCATTTCTGTGTATTTAATTGCATTTTATGCTATGTAGATATAGCCTAGTAAAAAGCAAAGTCTCTTCTACAGTTTTAATTGAATTCATTTTTAAAAACAACCAGACGTCAGGCTCTCTGTATGTTACACTTCCATACCAGATTAGGGGGAAAAAAAACAGTTGAGCACCACATGTTTTGATAAGATGATGCCAAACATCTCGATGTATGTGAATTGTTCACCTAACTTCTAACTGCCCGAAGTTTCTTTAGGCTCAAACTTAGACATAATTTTGTTTTCCAAATATATTAGCTAGACTTAGACTTATTACAATATATGTACATGTTCTCTAGATTTGGTTTCCTTTCTTTTTATATTTCTTATAAAATATTATTTGTTTGCATTTAAATCTACAGCACTTGAACAGGCTTTCTCAATGAGATTTCTATTCACCTAGGCAAGATGAAAAACTGTCCTTAAATTTATTTCTAGCCTTGTTCCTTTCTTCTTGTTATATTGTTTTACATTCTATTCACATCTCAAATTTCCCAGAAGAGGAGTAAAACTAGAAATTGCGTCAGGTAAAATCAAAGTTCACAAAGAAAAGATTGAATATTTTGAAATTTAAATAAGACAGCTCTGTTATAATAGCTATTTTGATGCATTGTGAGATTGCTCTTGGTTGAATATTGTTTTAATCTAGTAAAAGTAAGTTGATTTAAAAATTAGCGTATGTTAATTAAGGTTTGTTTTTGAAAATAGTATATTGATATTTTCCTGTTGATGGTATTAAAGTATTTCATTCAATATCATACTAAAAAATATTAACAATACTGTTGATTAGATTATATAAGGCCAATCTAAAAGTATGGCAGCCTCCCTTTATTTACAACCAGTTGACTAATCTGACTCATTATATGTTTGATTATACAGTTTAATTTACTTTAGAAATGTTCATAATTTTATATCATAGTCATATATCCTTTGAATGTTTTTAAGTTATCCTTTTAAAAAGTTTTTAAGTTAACACTAAATACACCATCTGGCTTTCTTCTACATAGAAAATATCAAACATTATAACTATCGTTCTGTTTCCTCATCTACTATGGGTTACTAGTAATTCATCGGTGACTGCTTATTTAACAATATTCAAGCCTTTTTCTAAATAGCTAGTCCCAACTTACAGATAACCTGCTATGTTATTGACCAACATTTCTTCCTTATTTCTCTATTCTGAGAAAGTGTTCTTGCTATCACTGGCATAGATATTATAACAATTCCTGGTGGCTTTAGAGAATCTGTTGTCCTGAAATGGAAAAATTGGGAAAGTAGGGAAAAGCCAGAACCTTTGCAAGACTTGATCCTGATTACCCTGATGGTGGACTTCCTGTCCTCAAGTGGTTTCCCTCACAATGTCTGTATTTTTCCCTTCGTTTGATGTATTGGTTTTATTAAAATTCCACCAGATTAAGAGTCACTGTGTTTATATACATCTCTTTAAGGAAAATGTAGATATCTTAGAATCATTAAATGATTATCAATGATTCACCCACAGTGTGAATCTATCCAACAGCTTAAGAAACTCCTGATTGAACACAGGTGTATTTATAGAAGAGAGAGACTCCGAGTATTTTTGTATCCCAGAACATGTCTAGAATGGGAAAGAAAATCGAGGCAAATTCATTGTCAGGGGCTAGGTATGCTCAAAGACACTAGGGAGCAGCGATGGATAGGAAAACTCTGCCGAAGAGGTTGGGGGTATGACAAATAAAATCACAAGATGGGGAAGAGAAAGTAACTGAGCTCCTGCTTTATCTCACTTCCCATGGTCACAATCTTATGAGTTGAGGTATGAGTTACTGAACCCATTATTTTCAAATGCGAAAGCTGAGACTGTTTAGATTTACTCCAGAATGAGCTAGGATTCCAAATCCTGTCAGTTTGATCAAAGCTCATGCTCTTAAACTCTGACCATGTGGCAGAAGACATAATAATAATTTTTAAAATTTGCCTAGAAAAGCTCCTCTCCACAAAAGAAGAGGAAACACTTGTTTTCTCTTCCGTTTTTTGCATCAAAATTTCCCCCCAAATCTCCTATGATCTAGAACTCCACTAACAATATTAGTACTGTACTCCTAGTACATTAAACAACACAGAATTAGAATGTTTCAGTGGGAATATGGATTGCTTTATCCAAAAAACTCAAACTTAAGGAATTATTGAAACAAGTCCCAATCATAAATGAAGAAATGCTGAAGGGGAAACAAAGATCTTCAAATTGAAAAACCTGCTGGAGATAGTTGTTAGAGATGCATACAAACAAGCACAGAATCCTCCAGTCACTTCTTGAAACCATCTGTTCTATTTTGCATCTTCACAGGAGGCAAACAGATTATTAGTTAATATAGAAAAGAAATTTTCCCTTATCCTGCTATTTCTCTCTACCCAAGTCTTTCTAAACTCCATTCTCTGTGAAATAGCCAAAATTCGTATTTGTTTGTCCTCACTGTAATACTGTACAAATAAACCACAAAGAGAACCAATAATAATGATAATAGTGATAAATAGTTACATACTATTTAACTCAGTCTAAAAATCTGATGGTTTATCCCCAGAAACAATTGTGGTTTTTTTGTTTTTTGTTTTTGTTTTTTACCTCTGTGTCCAATAAAAATAATCAAGTACTTAGTGTTACCACAGCACATTATTGAGTAAGGAGGAGAAAATGAAAGGCAGATTAAGAAATGTGGAGTTCTTGCTAGAACTGTTTCATTATCCATGTGAATGAAGAAAACGTATAATTATGCATTTGGAGATCAATGGGAGTTTCATTGATTGACTGTGGTGTTGACTCTTCCCACACCATGCAGCAAAGCCTACCAACCACCGGCCTGCAGAAAGCTCCGTGTCCACCGGCTCCTCGGGCAGCAGCTTCGGCAGTGGGTATAGCGTGGACAGTGAAGGAAGCAGCAGCACCACAGGGGAGACTAATCTATTTCCTATTCCAAGGATGTAAGTGTGGGGTTTTTTCTTTTCTTTTTTTTTTTTTTTTCCCCACTACAAGGTTAACAGCATCATGAGTAAGCTTTTCTTAACACTTAACAGGAAATAACTAGATAATTATCCAGTTCTGACTCATGGTTCCTGAAGCATTTCAAAACTGTTGATGCCCACATAGAAAATAGACTGTTCAGGAAAGATTGGATTAATTTAGTTAATTCTAAGAACGAATGCTAGTCACTTCCAGGACTATTTAATCAATGCAATCTGTATTTATTAGGAAAACTGCTACAATAATAACTAAATGAAGTTCAGCAGCGATAGTCCATTGATGCAGTAATCACATAATGACCAAACACAAATATTATTGGTGTTTGAGATAAACTTAGATTAATTTACTTTGAATCAAAGGAGATTTAAACATATTTAAAGAGCTCCTATATCATTTTTGAGATAGATGACACATTAGGCTCCTCATAGAGACTTTTTAGTAATCTTACCACAATTAAAATGGAAGATTTTGAAGTGTTTCCATATTTTCTAGAACAAATATCAAGTAATACAAGGGTTCCCAGTAGGTAATCTTGGAATAAAGTTCATCTGTAATATGTTAAGCCTCAAGAAAATGATATTGCAGATCGAATGCAAAATGAAAGCAGATTGTGTTTAGGATGTGTTAGAATGGGCTGAGTCAGGCTGGTGGCAAAAGTTAGCAGCATCCAAGCAGCATATGTAGGTTATGTCTGTTCCAGTATTAAAATCGAAACTTTCCAACCTTTCCTTCTCCTCCTCCCAGGGAACTAGTTTTCCAGGTTTTGAAAAAACATCATTGAGCCACCCATCTCCAGGACCTAGGTCAGGGCAAATCTAGCTTTGCAAGGTCTATGAGATAAAAATGGCCTTTGCATTTTTAAATGCTTGGGGGTAAAAAAAAAAAAAAAAAAAAACCCTTTTTGTGACACATAAAAATTTTGTGAAATTGAAATTTCAGTGTCCATAAATATTTATTGGAAGCCACACCCATTTGCTTATGTGTTGCCTAATGTCGCTTCTGCACTGTAGAGGCAGACCTGAGTACAGAGGCCATTCAACCCATCCCCTGTCTGGCTCGCTGCAAAGTTTGCAGACCCCTGATCTGGGCCCAATATTTATATAATGGCCCAGATTACAAAAGCAAAATAATGGCAAAAAGGGGTTTATCCAGTGAAAAATGTCTTATATTTTGTGATTTTCAAGTTATATTTTTCCTACTTAAATTGTTGTATATTGGATGACCTGCCCATCTTTTTTTTTTTTTTTTAAGACTTAGGCTATGGATTCAATAATTATTTATATTTAATTAGTTTGGGTTTTTTTTGGAGGTTACTTCTAAAAGGAGTGTGATCTCATTAGTCCTCTGTCTCTAATGATCCTGTATGAAGGAGAATTTCAGCAAATTCATTACATTTCTCTCTCTAGACTGTGAATATCATATAAGTTTGTGATTTTTTTAACCACACAACACTTAATATCCTTCCAATTTATCCATACATTTCAAATAATATAACACTGATGATAAAGTTAAAACTTCCAGGGAAAAAGCACGTTATTTCCTCAATATCTGAGTATCTGTAGTGGAACTAGATTATGTATTTTTTACATACATACCACATTCCAATTTTGTTTTTCCCCAAAGCCTTTCAAAACTGCCTTGGACACACCATTGTTTTGAATTATGAGCACAAAGGTAATTCTCTTTTCTAAAGGAGTATTTGGTAATTTTTTTATACTCCCTTTTGTGTCTAACACAATTATTGCTTAGGCTAACATAAGAGTTCAATAATTACTGGTGATTGATTAACAAATATAAATTATACACTGTGTAGTCTGCATGCTCTGAGCTGAAGATTATGTCGTGGGAATTCAGTAAAATTGTATCCTTCACATGAGCCACAGTCACAGTTTCCTTCGTATTTCACGTGGCTTCACGATGCTGCAGAAGTACCTGCAGGATCTGAGAGATGCCGCTTATACACGTTTTGCCTGTGTACCTAACTTTAAAATCAGTTTCCATTAGAAACAAAGACTGCAGCTGAGGATCAGATACCGTTAAAATTTGAAACTGAGGACTTGAGATCAAATAAAAAATTACCCAAATTTTACTATTTCTAAAAAGTATAATTATTTATTAAAATTTGACATATATAGAAGAGTAATTTTTCAGTACTCTCATCGGTTAAATAAACACTCCTAAAATGATTTTCTTTTTCATTTGAGTTTGATCAGTAATAAGACGTTTGGTTTCCTCTGCTAGACATAGTGTGTTGCTCACGGTAAGAGTTATTAAGCTTTTCTCTCTGATCAGAACAGAACAGAGTTACTTTTTTTAAATTTATTGTCTACTTGTATTAAATCTCATTGAAGCAATTACACAAATTGAAGTTCCTCTTATTGCTTAATCAAGACTTTTTTGGTATATGTTCAGACACAGACTGTATCTATATGTATATAAGTATATATATGATTTCTAACATTTTTGCATGTCCTTGACACTTGATAAAAATTTGTCTTTAAACCTTTGACCTAGAATTGTCATAGTGGAACAATGTAATGGCTTTCAAGATAAAATAATTTCTGAGTTTAAATCTATTCATCTTTCATTATGTGCAGAACCGTCTCTAGAATGGTAAGAGGATCTTTAGAGTAGTTTTCAAGTGAGACGTAATTGGATTCTTAAGAAAGAAATACGATTACATTCTCAGCAAATTCAGCAAAGCAAATATTTTTGTGCAAGTAAGAATTAATTGTTAGCAAATCCTGCTGTGTTAGAATTATTGTCTAGAAAGTATAGTATCGAGGCATTCTTTTGTTCAAACACCCTTTTTAAAACTTAGGTGTTTTTATTTCATCATTTTAGAACATCTTATATAAGTATGTATAAAGGCAATGCCAAAATCTTTTCTTTGCCATGTAGCCTTTTCTCTTACTAAAAAAGTAAGAAGTAGCTTATAGTGTTTGGGCTGTTACATTATCAATATTCTGAACACACAGCTCTCATAGTATCATGAATTCTTCATCGATTTGGCCTTCTAGAAAGTTCAAGGCTGAAACTCAAAGGGTAGTTTTAGTTGGCTGAATTCTAAAGCCGTTATGTTCATACCTACCTATTAACACTTTCTATTTATTGAATTTTATGATGTTCTAGGCACTGTGGTAAGTACTGTATATATATTTTCCATGATTTCCTCCGACCCCAAAGCTAGATAGTGTTACTATCTTTATATTACAAAAGGAGAAATAGATTCACCAGATTAAGTAGATTTGCCTTAGATGACATATAACATGAAATAACTGAAGCCAGAGGCAGAGGCCAGGAGGTCTGACTTCAAAAACCAATATGCTACACACAGTTGAAAACACGACAGGATCTGAAAGTCACTAAGTGAAATAAAAATCTTTGTTATTACAATATTATTCTTGTAAGCTATTTAATTCAACATTTCCCTTCTCACCAAAGGGTCTGTACAAATCATCGTAACAAAACATACAGATAGAAAAACTCTTCTCACTTCTTGAGTTAAAAAATGGAAAAAACAGGGGCGCCTGGGTGGCTCAGTCGTTAAGCATCTGCCTTCGGCTCAGGGCGTGATCCCGGCGTTCTGGGATCGAGCCCCACATCAGGCTCCTCTGCTGGGAGCCTGCTTCTTCCTCTCCCACTCCCCCTGCTTGTGTTCCCTCTCTCACTGGCTGTCTCTCTCTGTCAAATAAATAAATAAAATCTTTAAAAAAATGGAAAAAACAACAACAACACCCCAATTCTCAAACAAAATTTAAAAATTTCATGATAGTCTGATCTTTGATAAATGAGTCAACAAATGAGACACTGAATTTTGAGCTATTATGTTCGGACGAAGGAGAAATAATAAACAAGCCCCGATTTTAAAATTAACACAATACAGAGCAATTTATTGTGTTTATACTTGCCATTCAAGCACTTTATTTCAAGTCTGAATACATGACGTCATTCTATTTTTTTGTGTGTGAACTTGATCTTCCCATTTGCATTTAGGAGAGTGTAACTAAATAGATAACCTTTTATTTTCTTCTTAAACAGAGGGAAGATGGGGCAGAATGGGCAGGAGCCTGTGAAACAGCCGGGAGTAGGAGTGGTAACAGCAGACCCGGAAGGTAAGGTAAAATTTACAATTTTGGATTTTGGTTGAATCTACGTGATACACTACAAGTGTTTCATTTGTTCCTCTTTGAATATAAATGTAAATTGCTAAATGCTAATGGCAACAGCACTAGGAAGTATGGCACCATTCTCTATGTTACCTAGTTGATTAGAATTACTTTGTAATTTCATTTAACAGTTTCCCAATTTCTTGATTTATATTTAAGTACTTTGGGTTACTGAAAATTTAAAAGAGAAAGAAGAGGGGCGCCTGGGTGTCTCAGTCAGTTAAGCGTCTGCCTTTGGCTCAGGTCATGATCCCGGGGTCCTGGGACCAAGCCCACATCAGGGTCCCTGCTCAGCGGGAAGCCTGCTTCTCACTCTGCGTCTGCCCCTCCTCCAGCTTGTGCTCTCTCTCTCACTCTCTGTCTCTCAAATAAATAAATAAATAAATAATATTAAAAAAAAGAAGAAGAAAAGTGAGAAGGATGACATGAGAGAGACTCAGGAGACTTTGTCAGGAAAAATAAATATCTTGTTGAGATTTTTAAGAATTTTTGTCAAAATACCATGCAAACAGAAAATAAATCATGAAACTTTACTTAAAATGGAAATGCTTAAATGCATGGAGCTCAGAAGAAACTAATGGTATAAAGATCATTTTATAGGAAAAAAAATGACTAAAGTAACTTCCAAAGTGAAAACCCAATTTGAACTTAAATTTGGTTTTCTTAAACAAACAGTAAATGTATTACAAAATGCAAGAAAATCTTTAACTTCAGCAGACATATATTCAGTACCTATAATGTGCACAACGACGAGCTTATCTTTCATTATATTGTGATAAGATCTGACAGCACTGTTATCCTTCTCGGATTGTACAACCTCTCAGTAATTTCAACTATCTTCATTACTTTATACTATGCTAAGTACTTTTCACATATTATCTCATTTAATTCTTAAAATTACCTATGAAGGTAAATAATACCATATACTGGTTTTACATAAGAAGAAACTGAGGTGCAAATATCACACAAGATAAGAGCAAGTAACTTGAACCCAAGTGAATGATGTAAAGCACCTGCTGTGAAAAAGAATGATTAATGGCCCTGTATCACAAAGACACTAGATAAAGAAATAGGAAACCCAGATTTGGATTTCAAATCCGGTCCTATTACCTAACTGGTGACCTGATCTATCTTCAGAAACCTCTTCTGGCAAATGCTGGATACTAATGATGCCAAGATTCCTTGTGGGTTAGTAGACACCACATTTTTCTGATTCTACTGAAAGTTTTTCTTTAGGTTCATTCAAAGACTGTCTTTTCTTTTTCTGTTGCCATTTTCCCCAGGATTCCACCCTCAATCTACCCATCATTTTACATACTCTCTCTCTGCATAAACTCAGCACTTCTCATCTATATGTTGATTAGTCCCAAATTTACCCTCCAGACTCCCTGGAATTCAGACTCCAATAGTTCATGTCTGCCAGGCATTTGTGTGCAACCAAGAAAATGGAAACCACTCTGAATATTTAAAATAGAGGAAGTTGACGGCTGGCAATGACTACATATTCATGGTCTCCCTGAGAAACTGAGCAGGTGGCAGTGAACTAGCAGAACTAGTGAGGTGGCAGAGGAGGCGACTGTCCCTGAGAGCTGAAACCAGGGCAAGCCTAAATTGCAGGAAGCAGGAGACAAGCAAGAGAAACAGTGAATGCCAGAAATAGATGCGGAGATAGATGAGGACGGGGAGAAATACCCTGGTTACTTCCTTCTTCCCGTGCTCTAATCTCTGCCAATGCCTGATCAAATCCCGCTGGAAGCCAACTGCCGGGGGAGCCTGGGAAACATCCAAGGGGACAGCTACCCTGATAGGAGAGCAAGGAGAAGCTGGGGAATGCACCTAAGGGCCCAGAGGTGCAGGGCCAGTGCAGTATTTTGCCCGGAGATCCCATAAATGAATCAGATTCCATATGTCCTGAACTTAATTCACCCTCTTCCAGATTTTGCCTCCTTCTCCTCCTATGCTCTTCTACCACTAACCAAATCTACTCCTGTTTACTCCATAATTTGCATATTTTGTTATCATTGTTCTTTGACTTGAATGTACCTGTTTTTATGTCTGTCTTCTCTGTAAAATTGAACAACATTTGGACTAGAGCTGTGGTTTAGTCATCCTGGTGGCACAGCACTTAGCAGAAAGCCTCACCCATAGAGTCGCTTCCAGAATGTTTGTTGAACTTCTGTATGCCATCTGTCAGGGACTTTGGTTAATATTGAATCAATTCGGTGTCTTGGATCTTTTCAAGCAGCAAGACCACAGTACAATGTTTCATGATTCTTTTCTCTTTTTATTTCCCTCATGGTTTTTAAATCATTTCCTTTGAATACATAAAGCTTTTCATGTTTTTAGTTTAAAAAACAGAATATTTGTTGAGTGAATGAATAAATGATATAATAATATATGAAAATAATGCCCATTGATTTTCAAATGACTCTAGAATTCAGGTAATTAGGGAAGTAATTCATGTGTACTTTTTTCAAAGTTGAATTACTTAATTTTACTCTTAATTTTAAAGTTCATAGATAAAATTATTGTAGT
Source organism: Ursus arctos (assembly GCF_023065955.2). Lineage (NCBI taxonomy): Eukaryota > Metazoa > Chordata > Mammalia > Carnivora > Ursidae > Ursus > Ursus arctos. Next base: position 25,262,545 of record NW_026622985.1, on the reverse strand, counting down.
ATAAAAGTTAATAACTGTCAATGAATAAAAATTATTCATCCTTATATTGCTTTCTTCTTTCCCATCAGTCCCACAAGAAGGAGCCAATCATAAGCTGTTTTATATTTTACTTAAACTTATGAGTCAGTATGTTGATATTTTAGTGAACTCTTATCAGTAGTTAATCTCATTAGTTATTGAGCAGAGGGCTGGAGGTTGAGGATGGGGATAAGATGGAATACATAATAATGTGAGTCATTTATAGTTATGTGCCATTTTAGTAACAGTATTTTGGACAGATTATTTTTGACTGAGTTACTTCTGAAATTTTGACAATAAGCAAATTAATAATTTACATATCTGTATGAAGTTAAGCATGAATATGTCCAACTATAAGAGATATGTAAGAGATTGCTAATAATATGGAGAAGAAATCTGCAATAAGTATTGAACCTTTACAAACAATTTGAAAAGAATATGTAGAGGGGCGCCTGGGTGGCTCAGTCGATTAAGCGTCTGACTCTTGGTTTCCGCTCAGGTCATGAACTCAGGGTCGTGAAATCGAGCCCTGGGTCAGGCTTCGCGGACAGTGGGGAGTCTGCTTGAGATTCTCTCTCTCCCTCTGTCCCTCCCCAACCCCATGCACATGCTCTCTCCCTCTCTCTCAAAATAAATAACTCTTTAAAAAGTAAAAGAATACATAGAGTGGGGAGAAAATTATTAAATTACACAGGAATTTAATTACTCTAAGCAGATAAGAAGAAAACATCAATTTAACATACAAGATTTTGTTTTGTCCCCATAGAAATACAGAATCAACTCTGTGCTGTAATCCAGGTATATTTATGATACACATTTTGTTTTGAGCGATCCAAAGGATTGCTTTCACTTTCCTTTTGTTGTCAGTCAACATATATAGCTAATCTGTGGGAGAACGACAAACAAACAAAACAGAATTAGTTCAGTTTGGTTTTAGACATAATATTTAGTTTCTTGATTGGATTTTTTTCTCCTTTAAATTCTTCATCAGGAGCACTTTGTTTTATGCACACCTTGGTCCACGCTAAGGAAAACTCCTCTACAAAGCTATGCATACTTTAAAGCAAGAGTGTATCTTGGATTTTAAGTAATCACCCTTGGACGGTTTGTTCTTATAACATTTTTATTCTTGTTTTGGAATTATAGTGCGCAGAATACAAAAAGTAATGCTTTATGGGGTTAACATTCTATGTGGAGCTTGTTATAGACATTTTTTTAAATGCTGGTCATGTCCTTGTTCTACATATTGAGTAAACCTATTTATTCTGCATTCTGATTTTTTAAAAAATCATTTTCCACTTAGTCATTTTCTCCAATAATGTTTCATCTTCCCTCTCGCAGTGACTCATAAATTTTAATCTCATGCTGATTAATCTCATGCTCAGTGGGTCAGAATATGAGATCAATCAAAGGTTCTGGAGTTCCAACCTAAGTTGTAGTAAAAAATGGTAATACTCCTGTGGACTGTCTCTGCTGATGACTGGTTGAACTGTCACAATTTAAATAAGTGCACAATGTAAAGTGCAAGTAAACACTGTGTTTGGCATGTGATTAACATCCCTTACACTGTAGCTGTTATTAAATTAAAAGTGAATACAGGGGCACCTGGGTGGCTCAGTCTGGTCAGCATCTGCCTTCAGCTCAGGTCGTGATCCCAGGGTCCTGGGGTCGAGCCCCATGTCAGGCTTCCTGCTCAGCAGGGAGTCTGCTTGTCCTTCCCCAGCCACCCACTCCTTCCCCCCACCTGACACCGGCTCCTGCTCTTTTAAGCTCTCTCTCAAATAAATAAATAAAATCTTTTAATCATTAAGTAAATAAATAAATACAAGTGAGTATAAAAGAGAGCCATTTGGATTCCATCCAAGAGTGATATTAGTCAAGACTGACAAAATGTCATGCACTCTTCAGAAGAGCTATACAAGACCACTCCTCTTAAAAATTTAGATCGAGTCAATTAGACTTCCCAGGTGTAATGACAAGTGTTTTCCCAATTTACATTAAAACCCTCTAGTACCCTTATTAGATGATCCAGTCCTTTCCTACACTGTTTTCATTAGGTGTATTTAATAGTGTTATTGTTTGTTGGTAGACATCCATGTATATTACATATGGTGCCTGGCTTCACCCATTTCTTCTCCTAAACCAGGGGTTCACAAGCTTTAGCAGCAGGCATTAAGAATCACACTTTGTGTGAGGTTTAATTTGCCTGGCTGCATGTATTTAAAAAACAAATAACCCTAATACATCATTTATTTACTTAAGTATCTTTAGAAGCCTTAATTTAATCACTCAATTTCCATTTTCAATGAGCCAGAACAAATAAAACTCTACCATTATAGAAACATGCTCAACTCTACCCACAAATGCTTTCAAATAATTGAGTCTGTGAAAGCACATCACCAATAATGCTAACCCAAGGAGGCAGGGACCAGGGGGTAGGACAGAGAACAAGGTTCGATTCAACATCTTACTGAAGTGGGGTTTTTTGCTGTTGAAAAAGCGTAACAATTTATGTAGAAATAATGAAAGTCTCTAATGACCACAGCAATCTCATTTTAATTGACATCTCAAGTCTACTTTATACCCACATATATTTTTTACATAGCTCCAATCGTGATTAGTATGAGTGCCTTTAAGGTGAATGAACACGTTTTACAAAGCCCATGAAACAAGTGCAGAGCAGAAATGACTTCCTGCATTAAACCAGTAAAAATCTAGGCTTCAGGGTTGGAGTCTCTATCTTGTTATCCTGTTTTGAGAGACATTTTTTTTAAAGATTTTTTTAAAAGATTTTTTCTATTTTTTTTAAATATTCATTTAATTTTCCCTCTTCCCATGGGTTGTTTAAATATTAGCCCACAAAGAGGAAAATATAACACCTCTCTGAAAGGCCCTCAGTTAGAACATAATAACCGCTGTTCTAAGGGCATCCCACGGGTTGCTCAGCAAATACTTAGCAAGCACCTGTTGTGACAGCACTGGGATAAGCCCTGGGCTGCAGTGTGGAATGTGACTTAGTCCTTGTCCTTCTTTTTTTTTTTTTTAAGATTTATTTATTTATTTATTCGACAGAGATGGAGAGTGGGAGAGGAAGAAGCAGGCTCATAGCGGAGGAGCCTGATGTGGGGCTCGATCCCATAATGCCAGGATCACGCCCTGAGCCGAAGGCAGACGCTTAACCACTGTGCCACCCAGGCACTCCAGTCCTTGTCCTTCTGACTGCCTAGTGGAGTTCCTACAACTCAGATCATAGTTATAATCTTGACCCTGAAGATAAATTCATTTCACCCTCTAGACATTTATTTCCATTTCTTCAGGCTGTCTTTCTAATTAGACTAAGGAAATTTCAAATTAAATATGAAATGTCTTTTTTTTTTTTTGTCTTCTGTATATCTCTTATTTTCTGGAATTTCCTGATTCTCTTCATTTTACTGATGTCAAGAATGATCTTTCAAGGAGTTAGCCAGTAATAAGATTAATATTAAAGTACAGCTGACTTTTAATGTTGTGTCAGTTTCAAGTGTACATCATCATGATTTGACAATTCTATACATTACTCAGTGCTCACCACGGTGTGTAGTCACCGCCTGTCACCAAATAATGTGATTACAATATTAGTGACTATATTCCCTATGCTGTACTTTTCATTGCTGTGACTTATTTATTTTATAACTAGAAGTTTGTATCTCTTACTCAAGGACTTAATTTTTAAATGAAAAGGTATCTTTATTTAAGTTCAGTGTTATTGAAGATGATGATGGACAAAATTTATTTATAATATATTTACCGTTGTAGATGTTTTGTTAAAATCATTAAGATGTGATGTTATTAGATTTTTATCTCAATTTTGAGGTCAGGATGTTATCAAGGGAAATGTGATTAGTGGGTTATTTTGTATCATTTGATTACTTACCGTACACAAATTGTGCTTAAAAATTTATCAACATATGCACATTATAGTATAAAACCGTTTTCAGTGGATTGAATATGTTTGCTTTTTTGTGAGCTTTAAAAAAGGGCTTTCTGGAATGTTTTATTGGCGTATCTGTCTATTTGGGTCTGCCACACCTATTTAATTATCCAAATTTTATTTTCAGTTTTTAAAATTGGACTGTTCTTACCTGTTTATTTTTTAAAAATTTTTAAAGAACTTTAAATCTCTTTGTTGAGAAGCAAAGGAAATTCCATATAAATATTCGTTGAAATTATATTAAAACTCTAATATAATTTTGAGGTAATTGACATCAATACATATAATATTTTCTTATTCATCAATATGGTATATTTTTATATGCTGAATTGGACATGCTAATTTTTATATGTGTGATATTAAGCAAGTTACTGAAATTCTCAAAGTCTCTAAGTCTCTGGTTCGTAATCTACAAAAGTCAGAATAACAATGCTACCTACCTGACCAGTGTGTTGCAGGGAGTGACGGAAATAATGTGTAATGTGCCTGGCGGTGTAGCTGGCTCATAGTCAGTAAGCGCTGGTTATCATTGTTCCGATCGTCACCTGTATCATGTAAGTGATTACTGCTAACCTAATTCTTCCCAAGCCTTTTAAACTCATGTTCTCTAAAATGATCTTTTTTCCCCCTCACCTTTGACATTTCAATGAAAAAGATGTTTTTAGGGTCCTACATTTTGCAGTTTGTTTCCAAATACTGTTATTACAGTATTTCAAGGTACTCTCTTTCCCCCAAATAATTCTGACGTGATCTGTTGTATAGGATTGCTTCCCCTCTCTTGAGGTTCATATTTCCCTAAACTGCCTGGGTTTAAAATCAGTGCAACTGATTTCTGGACCTGTAGTATTCACTGGGAGTGTAAAATTGAAGGTGTCTACTAAAAAGTAGTCTAATATTGAAATGTGAAAAACATTCTAGGTCTTTACTCTGAGCCAGATTCATCTCTGGAGGTTATTGATATACCAGTAAAATTTCAATAAATTTCTGGAAGATGCGTTGATATTTCTTAGCCTTAGTACACATCAAAGAACTGGCAATTGACAAACTTAAAGCCCAGAATATTTTAGACCTTCAGAAATTAATATCTCTAATGACAATTTTTAATATTTTTTAAATGTCTTTTTTTTTTTTTTTTTGCCTAGAAGTCTCTGAAATGCTTGCAATGGGAGTTAGTGCTCTGATTTATTTATCAGAGAGCAGCTCTTAAATCAAGATAAGAACATTACAGTGTAGCAGAAGGTAATGAAAATAAGCCAAGAGCATTCTCTTACCATAGTTGTAGAAAATTAATAACAAAGATGTATATATATAATAGATACTTAGTGTTTATTTTATTCTAAATGTGTTTACATTATATGGTTCACTTGTCACAAAACAGTCGGGAATATAGATAAGAAATAATGATTTCAACTTTTTAGTTATGGAAACAGAGACTCAGCAATGAAACCATTCACTCAAAGTCACATAGCAACTAATTAAACAGTCTGGGTTAAAATTTACAGTTACATAATCTACTGTCATCTGACTTTAGCCCATTGTACTTTGTAACATTTTTATCTTAATATTGATAGTTACAGAACTACTTCATGAAAAACTATTTTAAATTTATAAGATGGTCTGTAATAATTGGAAAGGAAAGCATTCAACTATAGTTGATGCATATGGCCAATTAACTAACATCAATATCAGTTACATTACAGGCACTATGTAGCTTACCAAAAGAATTTTAAAATCTCGTTTTATCAGACATTTAAAATTTCCATAAAATTACTGTACCCAAAACAGTATTGTATCAACAAAATAGACATGTACACAAATGAAATAACATAATGTATATACGATAATATGACTATAAATTTTAAATGAAATGGACATTTTTATTTAGTAGAAAAAGTTCATTTTGCAAAGAGTTGTGTCATGATTTTCTTCTGTAAGAAAAGTAAGTTAGTCTACTGGGTTATACCATATACCCAGTAATTGTAATTTGGATTAAGGAGATAAAGTTAAAAATAATATGAGTATTTGAAGAAATTTGGGAGACTATTTAACCTTGGTGGCGTTTTCAGGGTCGCTTTCTAAGCATTAAAAGAAAGCCATAAAACATCAAAGAAACAATAGATGTTTTTGTCTGCAGGAAAAACAATAAAACTTATATGGTAAAAGAATCAAAAGCAAAGGCAACAAGCAAATAATGAATAGGCTTTAAAAATTTTATATGTGATCACCAAGTGATTATTAACCTAAATAAATGTCTCCTTAAAGGTCTCTATATTTTGCCCAATTAAAGAAAGAGAGAGAGAGAGAGAAAAAATGGTCAGAAGTTATGAATTAGCATTTCAGTGAAACTGGCATCTCACTGAAGGGAAATTATCAATTAACTTATAATTGTTAAAATAATTGTTAACTTAAAATTGTTAAAACAAGATTAAATGATAAAGCCACTAGGTTCAAGTTCTAATAATAATTCCATGAAAAATAGTAAGAATGGAAAGAAATATTATTCAAATATTATTCAAAATACAAAATACAAATATTATTCAAAATACAGCACATTATTCCCCCAAATCAAAGAAAATAAATCTCCACATTGGAAAGACAAGGAATGAAAAAAGACTTACAGCTGGAGCAACATCATAATAGTTCAGAAAACTAGAGATATAAAAAAAATTCCAAATATATAGAGAGACAATTAATTAAAAGGTATTATATACAACAGAGGAAGGACAGGAATCCATATAATTTCTCAATAGCAAAATAGACATTTAAAAGAATAGAGAAAAATGAAATTTTTTTGTAATGTGCCAGGCACATTACACTTGAAATTCTAAGTGGAAGGGGTTGTACCTAAAATTCTATCCACAAACTATCCATCAAGTATAAGGGTTGAGTAAAATCATTCTGGGGAAGGCTAGGTCTCAAAAATTTTACTTCTTATGCTACCTATCTGGATGAGAGGGGTGTTCATGCAGGAGGGGAAAAGAGAAATTGACAGAAGTCATGATGTGCCTGACCAAGTGAAAAATGAAGAGGTTTCAGTACTCTTGGACATTTTACAAACAATTAGGGGTAGGTACACAGAAAGCTAAGCAAACTGTAAAATAAAAATAATCAACAATTTGAGGGAAAACAAAAAATTTAGGTAAAGAACTCCATGTAATACCCAAATGGTCTCAGACGTGAACAATGTTGGTCAAGTTAATGTAAATATGAAACATTAGTGTAACCCAGATTGCAACATAACTAGGTTGCAAGGATGAGGAAGGCTAAATCTTCATCCACCAAAATAAAACATCAATAAATTATAATGGCAATATAACATTATTTTAAGAAATTAACATAGAAAGAACCAAAGAAACAGAAAAATAGTTGACAGTAGGTTTTTCTTGAAGACTTTTTCAAGGGTTAGGTAAAATGAAGGATTGGGACATGGGAGAATTGATTGTTGAAAAAGAAGGCTTAACGTGTACAGTGATTCAAACTTTCCCTATGTGAGAGAATAAAAATTTAGAGCTAGCGATCAAATAGTATTAAAAGTATAAGAAAAAATTGCCATTATTTACAGTTAATAACTTCCTACTAGTACCCTAATGATTATGAATATTCATTCTCTTAAAACTCTGTAGTAATTGTTAATGCAGGTAGTGTTTTCTTTAACGTACTCATTCATCAAAGATAGTCTGATAGCACCACTGTTAGGCAAAGCTTTTTCACTTTTAAGGAACCTGACTTTGATTACAAAATACAGAATCTCTGGGGGAAAAAAAAAACTGTGGAATTCAAACTATCAGGTGGTTTTAACATTTTTTTCCACATCACTCAAAAGTTAAAATGAATTTTATAAATGCTAAGCAACAAAAATTTCAGAATTTTGGGAAAAGCTAAAATTCATTGAAGATGGTTTGTTTTTCTACCATTCAGGTGATTGAGATATTTTCTCTGATTGAAACATTCTTATTTGTTTTATCCAGAAAGTCATTTGAAAATTTACATGATATTCTATAGGAAAAAAAACCCACCTCTTATATTTAAGTAAAAAGGAGAACTAACTTCCCTCCTCCCTCTGGAAAAAGACCAGTACATGTCACAAAAGAAGCACTTTCCCTGAAGGAACCAATTTTACAGATAAGGAAGTAACACAGACCTGAGATAATATCCTCTGAGGAAAGTACACACTGCTTCTTTTGCAATGTCTCAAATAATCAATATATCGTATTTGCTTTGCAACAATAAAAATTATAGGAAAAGAGCCATTCACCTGCTTAATTCTTTTACTTTAAAAAAGAATTGCCATCTATTCAAGTTATCTTTTGCACTTCAGTATTTTCCTGCAGCAAGCAGATGCAATTTTCCACTGTTATCGAAAGCAGAGGCTTACTTGCCCATGAAACAGCACGCCATTGTGAATTCTGTAATTTACATTGCCCCCCGAGGTCCAGAAGCTGTCGTTGGTGTTATGGAATACAAAGGAGCTATGGCAGAGCTGTATCTTACACATTTTATTATGACATGATTGCCGATGTATCTATACGCTACATATATCTCTGTAGATCTATGTCATCTAGACATGTATTTCTAGATATACCTATACAACATACAGATAGGTTCTACTTGACCTTTTCAAAAAAATCTACACACCGAAACAACCACAAGAGCCACAACGTCACACTGCCACTTGCTTGCTAAGCTCTCTGCTGGTATCTTTAAAAATTTGGTGGCCTCCATTCTTACAACAAACTGTCTAAATTAGGTATTGTAATATTTATGATATTCCTGTGTCTAGCAGGAAGCCTGGCACACAGCACCCACTCGGTAAATATTTTTTGAATCAAGAGATCCAGATTCAGAGAGACTGAAGCATAAATCAAGCCTAGAAATAAAGTTGTCACGTTAAGTTCCTATTCGCACCAAAATATTGAGATAGTCTTAAAACTTCGGATTGTTTGAATCTGCCTGCTATGCGCAAACATCTCTACAAGCGATATTAATCATGTATGTTGAGGTACAGCTTTTCTGGAGTTGACCAGCCTCAAACAACTCAGGGAGGTGACATGGCTTCAGTTAAAAACTACATAATCTGCTTCAAAGTATAGTAATTCTGCATCTGTGTTGGTTGTGCCTCTTTTCTCACAAAGCCAGGCTGGATCTGCAGACGATGATTAATGACGAATCTCTACCAGAAAGACCCAGTGCCCTGGGGAAGACAGATATGTTCATGAACAATTATGATAAGAGTTATAATAGAAGGGAACGTACATTGAATATTAAGGCACTTTGCTTTAGTTTGGCTAAAGAAAGCCTTCCTGGCAGGGAATGCTTTTGTAGATGGCTCTTGAAATAAAATAATAAGAAGTGTAACTGGAGGAGGGCCACGGAGGTTTCCAATAAGAGGAAGTTTCATGTTCAAAGCCTGCAGATGGTGAGAGAATATGTATTAGTGGTGAGCCGGTGGGCACTGCTGTGTGATTGCAGCAGGGTTTTCGGCTGGAGGGAGACAGGACTTGAAAGGTAATCACGGTTCAGATAATTTATGAAATATCAGACACAGTCGGGAAGAATTTCAAGTCTACGCTATAGATGGGCAGTTGGAAGCAATAGATGGATTTTTAAGAGGAAAATTATACAATCAGGTTTGGTGCTATGAAGCATAAGGGACCACATCTGCAGTCAGGGGACCAGTTAGGAGACAATTCAAAAGTCCAAGTAAGAAACGAGAAGGACTGGAATGCCGGCAGAGACAACAGTAGGAGAAAAGAGGGATAGACAGCTCTGGGAGAGATCTAGGAAGACAAATAGGAATGCGTCCGTTCAAAATGCAAATAGTGCAGCTTTAGGCACCAGCAGGTAGAGATGAAATGATGTGATTATGGTCACTTTTTCAATGATCAGTTGTTAAGTAAAAGTGTGATTCCAAAGGAGAAACTGAAAGTGTTAACAGAGGTCAGCGCAAAAAAGTGATAACATAAAGTGGAGCGTGGGGAAAATGATAAAATGCAAACCTGCGCTTCACAGAATTTTAAAGAAAGAAATTGACTGTGTTTTAAAAGGCCAGATGGTATGCACTTCAGAGAACATTTTTAAGATGAATTAAAAGAGTAAAATGGAGTTTGAATGAGGTTGAACACTGAAATCTTGCTCTCTTGACTTTGTCTTTATACACATCTAGTGTCACGGATCTGTCGTTCGGAAAGCTTGAGGGCTCAGCTCCCTCCACACGCTGATGACCCTGTGAGTGTGTGCAGGGCAGCCCGAGTGACGGGTGAAAACCACTGGCAAACAAGTTCAGATGATGGATTTGATTTTTCAATAAAAAATTTCCAGGCTGTATCCTAATGACAGTGAGGGGATTAGTTCAGTACTTTTTATTTTATACGTCTCTTGTATTATACAAAGAAATAAAAAATTCAGAATGCCCCCATTAGGTATTGAAAGCAGATTTAATCAGAAGAAGTTACAATTCTACATTTGAAAGTGCATAAATATTGATCTATGCGTTTTAGAAAGTTCTCTGAGAACACGAAGGGTTTTTTTTTTTTTAAGCAGAAGAAATGGAATTTATCAAAATACTCCCTCTTCTAAAATTAACCGAGTTATTGCATTTACCTTTTGAAACTTTTTTTTCTCGGTCACTAATACCGCGTTAAACCAGAGAAACAGGGTTATTGGTTGAATGGCTTGAATCAGTCAGTCCTCAGTCTTTAGTACCAAGTATCTGAGTCTATTTCATATTCTTTGGGTCTATGTCAAGTTAAGCAGGGGTGTCTGTTTGGCTTGTGTTTTAATCGGTGAAAATAGTATTTTAAAATGATTTCAATTACTGCAAGAGGCCAGAAAAGCCAGAACCATTTGTCAACAATTTATTTTCAAGACAGATAGCTTTTTCTTCAAGTGTTTGTTACTTTTGATAGTCTGATACTTTGAGTTCATTTCCTTTTAGTTAAGGATGTATTGGCCGGGTCCAAATTTCGGTCAAGTTGTGCAGGTTAGTCTGATTTTGACACTGCTGTGATGTTTCTCAGCCAATTTACAATTTGCTTTGTTATAGTCGGCAGTGAGGTTAGCTGGGTAAATTTAAGATGAACTGTTGCTCATTGTTTTTTTGTGCGTTTTAGAGCAAAATAGGATCTGTTTTCAGAATGTGTTTTTCTTGTGAGTTTAGAAATGTGAATTAGCAATCTCAGATTGAGATCTTTATAGCATTTGATTTGGTATATTAAACTCTCATATAACTAAATTTAGTTAACTAATAACCTTCTTCTTCCTCCTAGATTCTTTCCTTTAATAAAGTGTTTAGATATATTTGAAATAAGATATTCTACTGAGATGTTCCTGAAAGTAATTGTATTATAAATTGAGAATGGAATGACTGTGTTGTTGAAAAAATGGCATTTAAAAAATTATATCTTTATCAATTAATGAGTGACTAATTACTCTTCCTGCCAAAATATTACCTAAGATTTAATCTAGGTTGAATTGTTACCATGGCAGACATGATAACATGGAGGTACGTTATGGAAATATGCAATATTATGTTACTTTAAAAAATACAATTTTTAATTTATTAAGAATAATTCCTTGCTAATTTCAACAGCAAAGTTGTAAGAAAATTCAGAACTTTAAATTTATTGGTGGGGAAAACTATGTCAGATTTTAGTTGAGTTTAGTTGAGTTTTATTAGCGGATAGAAGGGAAGACTGTGGCTTTTTGCCTACAAACTCCTCCTCCCATATTTTATACCTTCTATATTTTATACCTCCTATATTTTATTTCCTCTTTCCATTTCAAAAACTGTCCAACTGTAGGTTCTCATCACCTCTCACCCTGAGAACCTCCTGGTGTGAGTGCCCTCTGAACTGACAATACCATCATCTTCAGGATCATCTTTGACAGTGACTGTCTAGTGTGGCCTGGTCACTCTAGCAGAAAGCATTTCTGTGGACCCCTATAACTACCTAACTCTAGCTGGGTTTTAATACAATAATTAGTCCATAGAACACACAATAATCAGTCCAAGGATATTCCATTTTATGTTCTTTTAAGATAGGTTACTAAACTCTCTACTTGATAATTTTAACTTTAACAGTAATTGTGTTTTATATTTATCAAGACTAGTAATAATCTGGAGTGTTTCATTCACTAACAAAGGCTAAGGTCAGTGTCATCCATGTACAGACATTCAGGATGTGCACAGCCCAATTCCAAGAGGAACTGTTAACATAACTCAGTTGTAAACAACACCCTCTGGAGTTATCAATGTGATGTTCCTGCAAAAGAAACGTGGCATATTCTACTGTCTTGACTTAGGGTCCAGAATGACACAGGGTTTACAAAAATTAGATGTTAAGGGACAATTTCCATTATGGTAAGTTAGACCTGTTAATAATAACCTACTGAGAGGTTAAATATGCTGGGCTCATTTAATCTTTGCAAGAACCTTGTGATATAAAACTGCTTTCCCAATAACCCTTATTATTGTGTCTGGAAGGTAGATGTGATGCCCGGGTATGGAGCATGAGGCTTGCAACTATTAGGCAAAAAGGAAGTAAATGAATACGAAAAATGACAGAATAGGAATACAGAAAGAACCCGAGTTCCTAAACTCATTACTATAATGGCAAACCTATGTCTATCTCTGGATTTCTTGTTATATTGGAAAAATAAATCCTTATTTGTTTAATCATTCTAAGTAAGTTTTCCTGTCTCTTATAGCTGAAAACAATTCTTAAGGATACAGAAAGAAAAGAACAGAAAGAAGAAGAAGAAAAAAAAAAGAAATTAAGTAGAATTAATTCCAAATCACCTCTAATTCTTGTTGCTGTATTTAAATGAACTCATAAAAGATGAATTTAATTAAAGTATATTAAACATTTCTAGCTACATGCTATATATAGAAAAAATATACTTAAAGTAAAATCTCATAGAAAAGTTGAAAAAAAGAAAGATGAGTATCATGCAATCGTTATTCAAAAGGTAGTAGGCAACATGGTGGTAGAGTCAGACAAAATGGTCAGAAAAATCAAGGCAGAAAACAGCAGCCTTCCTATGTCACCTGTATGACCCCTTCAAAAACATGATGGAAAAAAAGAGAGAGCCTTTTCACCATAGCAGCACAAAGTCTAAGATTCCAGGAAATAACTAATATCTAACAAAATACAGCACTTTATGAGAAAAATGCAAAATACTGTTGAAGTTCATAAAAGAAGACATGAATGGATAGGCATAGAGAGCATGATGTAAACATTAATATCATAAATATTGCATTTGTTCCCAAGTGAATTTGTGAATACCAGGAAAGTTCAATTAAGTAACAAAAGCTTATTAGGGAATTTTGAGAACTGATCTTAAAATCCATATAAAAGAGCTGAGGGCCAAAAAAATTTTGAATAAAAATGATAAAGTAGAAAGATTACTTACAAAGTTATAGTACATAAAATGCTATGATATAGAAGTATAATCTAGTAGACCAGTGAGCCGAACAGCTGGCCCAGAAAAGGTCCTTGTGTAGATGGAAACTCTATTTACAACAAAAATTGCACCGCAGATACATAATTCAGAGAAAATTGGCTGCCAGCATGAAAAAAAATTACTATTACCTCTTACTATAAAAAGCAATAAATAGGTAACTGTGGATGGTTTAAGTATCTAAAATGAAGAGTAATACTTCCAGACTTTCAGAAGTAAATAGGGACTGTCTTCCCAATGAATGGCAAAATACAAAAGAACTGTTAAAACACAAAACCAAAACCATAGTGTAAAAGGCTAATGAATTTGACTATATTATAATTAAAATAAACTTTTGTTCAAAAAATGACGCCATAAACAGAACAAAACAATAAAACAACAGGTATTTACTGTACATATGACGCAAGTAGATCAGGGTCCAATATGCATGTGCATATACTCGCATATATTGTTTTTCTGAAACTCTTTAAGAAAACCCAGAATTTGCAGAAATGTGACAAAATGGAATTATATACTTCTGATAGAAGAGTAAAACATAAAATGTTAGTGTAAACATTTTGGTCAATTTGACAATAACAACTAAATTTGTATACTGTTTAAACCTACGATTCCAGTATATACTAAATATTCTACCATATCCCAACCGAACTCTTTTATCCATGTGTAAAGAATTTCATATAAATTTTCATTTTAGCTTTGTTTATAATGTTCAGTTTCGCTTTGTTTATAAAAATGTAGAATTGGAAAACTATATTCATGACAAAATGATAGATAAATAAGTTTTGCATATTCGTTAATATTATAAAAGTAAATATATAGACAGAGAAAAACCACTTGAGTTACTATATACACCTATTTTTGATAATTCCTAGCAAATTAGGAAAGGTAGGGCCCTTCCTGAGTTTTGTAAAGATTATATATGTGTATATTTTTAAATCATTTTACTAATAGGAGTAATTTTGGTGCATGATTGTTTTTTGGGGTTTTTTTGTTTTTGTTTTTTTTGAGAGAGAGCGAGCACATGCACAAGAGGGGGAGGTGGGGCAAAGGGAGAGAGAGAATCTCAAGCAGACTCCCTGCGGAGCGCAGAGCCTGACACAGGGCTTAATCTCAAGACCCTGAGATCGTGACCTGAGCCTGAAATCAAAAGTCAGACATTTAACTGACTGAGCCACCCAGGCACCCGTTGGTGCATGTTTTTTTAAGATCAGACCCAAGGATATTTGACATAACATTGGTCTTGACTCATATGTAAGGGAAGACAATAAAATAAGAGGTACAACAACTGAAAGGGGGAAAAAAACATTATTTGCAGTCAATTTGAATACATATGTATATAAAAATCTGACAGAATCAACAGATAAATGTTAGAACTAATAAGAATTACTCTAGTCACCAGCAAGTAACCATAAATACACAACAACAGTATAATTCATAACATCAAAACATTCATAATATCGTATCTTGGAGCTTACTTAGAAAATAACTAAGATATCTACAGAAAAATAAAAGCAACTTGAAGACTCTACTGAAGGACATAAAAAAAACTCTGGATGAATGTATAATCATTTCATGTTTAGAAATCTAATAGAGTTTCAATTAAGTTACCAGCTGAGTATTTTTGAGGAACTCAATACCCTTATTCTAACATCCATATAAAATAACAGAGAACCTCCAACATCCAAGTCAACTTTGAGTAAGAGGAGCAAAGAAAGCTTTGGTGTTCATTAGTGTTACTCACTGATGACCTCCATTCCTCTGACCCCCAGACTGTTTGGCTCCCTCGTGGCGCAGGGGGTTCTTTGACTCATTCCAGCCTATGAGTGGCAGTTGGATATGATGTCCGCCATTCCTGGACTGAGCATTTAATCGCTGATGGGAGACTTGAGGAGTTCTCTTCTCTTTCAGGTATGGCAATCAGCAAAGAGGGAGACCGCTGACTGTCCCGTCAGCCTAAGATGTTGTGACTTTTAGTTTTCAATCACTGCTGTTTTTTGTGATATTTGTTACTAAACAGAATCTAATCTACCCTGACTGACATAAGTGTGAAGTTACCCTGCCAGGTATTTGGACATAATGATAAAAAGAGTTTGGTATTTGTGCAAGATGAAGGGAACAGTGGCATAGTGCATAAAGCATAGACATAAGCCCAGGAATATATGTGAACAAATCAATAGGTCCGTTTCATGTATAGACCATTTCTCCTTTTAAGAAGAAAATAAAAACCAAACCCTGGACTATGGTCTAACTTAATCTGCAGTAATTGACGTGCCATGAGGCCCTAGCGGGAAGCAGTTGACACATTCAAATGGAGTAGTTAAAAGAGTTTAATAAAAAGACCATGGACAAAGTGGGAGAGGTTAAGGGAACCACCAAGGCCAGGTGAAAGGGTAAAAGACTGGCCACAAGAAAAAGCCACTCCTGAGCGGAATGAGGTGTGAGGAGGGAGGCTGACGCCAGAACTGAGCAAGAGCGACCGCCATGATACAAGAGATTCTGGGCAGGAGCTCTAGCATTTGTGGCAAGTCACCAGTCCCTGCAAAACAAGCCAGCAGATGAGGATGGGTGAAAGGCAATAAATAACTCGTCCTCTATCCTCCTACCCTCACACTGCCTGGTGACTTCTTGTTGCTAAAACCCCAGAAGAAGCGTAAGATGAGGAAATCCAGGTGATACAGTTCAAGCGTTCTTCTCAGGGTAAAGCGGGGTAAGACTAACGAAGAGGGGAGAGACATAAAAGAATATCTAGTGAATTGGGTTGAAAATAAATAGTTGCGCTGGAATTCTAGTTCATTCTTTTAGCTTGCATGGCAGTTAAGGACAAAGGAGATAAAGTGATAGCTGGGAAAAAAAATAGGATCAAGGAAGATTTTTATAGGATCTTCCTATATGTTGCATTAGTAGAAAGTGAAAAACTGAAGAGCCAGTGAAAACCGAAAGATCAAAATGAGTCTATGTTAAGGGTGTTAGGATTGGTCAAGAAGAGAGAGAGAGATGACAGAAATAACTTGATGGGCCAACCTTAACATTTGATTCCTGTAATCTGTTGACCCTCCTTTAACACCTCAGATGCTATTCACGGGTTTATTCAGAGGTTACTTGGCTGCCTGGTCACCTTCCATTCCTATGAGAAGCCGGAAATTGTTCTATGGTTAATTGGTAGTTTCACTCGTACACAAACCTTCCTCACAGAAGCTCCTGGTTTCCCTACCATTATGCAATTACCTGGTTTTATTTTCTAAATTCATTCCAGTTGGATGCTGATGTTTCTCTGTGTTGGGAGAATATACATAGATCCACCGCTCCTCCTGGGTGGTTGATCTGCCTACTTTTAGGTCAAAGGTCAAGACGACTTGATCTTTTTGATCTACAGCGTAGATGGGAGTCTAGCCAAGGCCTTGTGAACTGAGGAAGCCAGGCTCGTGTTCTCGAACTTGACTCTCCTCTGGAAAAAAACCTTCACCAAACTTCCTTGCTCCATCTACCAGCTCTTCTGCTTCACTCCTCCTGGGATTTGTTTTCCTGAGGCTTTTGAGAGTAATTTCAAAACTGCAAGCATTTGAAATGTGATGTCCATTTAAGTTTTCAGTTTTTCTTTTCTAATAGCAAAAGTTCTTTTTTTTTTTTTTAAATCTCATACAAGATAATAGGAAGCTTTCAATTAAACATTTTTAAAAAGAGCTCTGGTTATTTTCAGTCACAGTGAAATGAATGCTAAGAAACATGTACCAAAAGGACAAAAAAAAAAAAAAAAAGCCAAAAACACTGAAGAAGATCAATCAGAAGAAATCTATTTTTTCCTCCTAAAATTATGTTCTTTCTGGCTTTGTCTCAGAAAGAAAGGATTTCTTTATGTAACAGAGCACACAGAGAATGTGCAGGCCTGTCCTACTTTCATAGAACTCTTAAATCATATTAGGCCAGAATGCCTGCCTTATTGTATAAAATATCTCCTTGAATCTGGGTTATTTCAAATAAAGGACTTAATGAAAGCTTACAGAACTCTTCTCCCGTGGAAAAAATGATTTAATGAAAACATAACAAAATGCCTCCTCGCTCAGCCTCCACTAAGCCCTGAGAAATGAAAATGTATCAGGATGTCACTGCGTAGCTTTGAATAATAGAGGCTTGGATATATATGTAAACAGAGAATAAAATTCACAAACTGACATTAAAGCATTTATTTCGGGTGAAACTATAGGAGAAAAAATATCCCAAAATATCTCAATTTGGTGGCCTCACCTTAGTTTAGACGGAAGAGTCAGACCTGAGAAGTCTCTTTCTTCAGATGTGTGTGGAAGTGATACTCACCTTGTAGGTTTTCTGTAAAGATTAGAGATATTTTATAAATTCATTCCTTAAGCATCTAATACGGGCTAGGTGTCTTTTCTATGGGCTAAAACAATAAGGGTAAATACGGCACAGTTCTTGCCCTTAAAGGCTGTAGAGTGATACATAAAGTGCCTGGAACACAAGTCTTGTTCAATAAGTCGAATACATGGTTGTTTCCAGTCAAGTAAATTGTAACTCCCTGCATGTAATAAGTCAAGAAGTTTAGTTCCTAAATCAAGACTTTGGGTAGGAAATGAGTAAGCACTTATTCCTTCTCTGAACTCTTCCTTGTCTTTCCAAGACAACTTCCCCATGAATCCTGAGTCCCCACAATCCCCAGCTGCCTTCCCCCGACACGTATGTGCTCACAAGCATGTACGAGAATTTGGCACACAAGCACTATCACATAATGGATTATGACAGTTTTGGCAATAATCTTGGGCTGTCTTGCTGGAAACGTCTAATCTAGCTATGTGACGTTTGGCGAATTCGTCAACCTAAAATTTACAGGCTCCTTTCTTGAAAGTGAAGTTAGTAATATTTCTATTTCACATGTTTGAGGAAAAATGAGATAGTGTGAGACAAGTTTGCATTACATAATTGGTATTCATCATTCATAATGTTATAATATTATCCTCTTGATTACAGATTAGTGTATGCTTAAACTGTGAGTAGAAAAGCGTATGTCTGGAGATATACTTGGTATGAAGATTCATCTTCTTTTCTTGAAAACCAAGTCCATTGAATTTCGTTGTAAAAAATTATGTATTTATATCTGATCACAAAGCGTTTTACAAATCCTCTCTCAGAAATTCTCTAATTCTTTATTATAGTATGTGTTTGTAGAAAGTGCTAGATCCGAGCATTTATGGTCATCTGTGACATACAGGTGGAAAAGTAGTCAGGTGATCGAGCCAGCTGTATGGTGTCATTTTTGTTGTCTGAGCAAGCTGATTAATTGAGAGTCAACTTCATGAGATCTTACAGTGACGGTAATAGGAGTTGAGTTTAATACACTATAAAATGAAATAGATTAGTTCTATTTTGCTTCTCCCTTTCAAATATTAAATTACCAGGATAAACCTTCAAAACCTTTGGTTCTTCACCCCTTCTATTAATCCTATGTATATGAGGTAAGAGGTAAGAACCTTTGCTCAGAAGACATGTTTCAGAGAATTAAGTTTAAAACATATCAATGGCTTGAGAAACAACGATTTACTAGGAAAGAACATTCAATGCAAATAAGATTACCAGACCTAGTGAAGGATCTAGTAGCTTTCCCTGCTACTCCAGGACATGGTGTAAAGAAAGGAGAAGTGCCAGTTATAGATAATTATTGAGTGCTACAGTCACAAATATCGAGTACCACCTTGAACTTTTGGAAGAGAGAGATGTAATTTCAGAATGGAAGGTAAAATTATTATGGACTCTAGACTAGGGTTAATATACCTGGTCGGAAATCACAGAGAGAGGGTGATGAATAGAACAAATTAAAGTGAGCTTATTTCCTCTTTCTAACAAGCTCAGCAAAATGGAAAAAGAACTCTTGTTTTTAGAAATTTCTATTTTAAAAGTATTGACTCATATGAATATCTTGAGATGTTTTGTTTTGTTACTTTACTCTCAATAAGTTGAGCAATTGACCTAAGGGTATAGATTTGCTTGCTAGGTGTAAACTGTCTGTTTCTTCTAGAACTGATCCTGCATTGTATCATTGTTGAGACATAAGACGAATAAATTATTATTGAGTAACTAGCATTGTAGGCATTGTGCTATGTGTGTATATATATACACATATATATATGTGTATATATACACATATATATGTGTATATATATACACACATATATATACACATATATGTGTACATATATATATACACATATATATGTGTATATATATATACACATATGTATATATATATACACATATATATTAAAAACACCTGTCATGTATAATATATACACATATATATTTAACAATATATTTATTATGTTAGCATTTAAAAAATTCATTGTTTAGACTTGAAACTGATAGAATAGAAACAATTGAAAGGAAGGGAAATACAATTATACATGAGGGAAAATACATCACTACTTTGGCTATTAACAGGTGTTAGGACATTAACAAGATTTTCTGTAAGGGCTGGGTTTAGAAATCCTGAGTAAACAGAGACAATTATTTAGCGTAGATGTTTAGTAAAGGGTCAGAACTAAATCATATTTAGGTAATATCAGAAAATGTTCACAAATTTATTATCCTATAAAGCTGAAAGAGATACTGTAAATAGTTCACAAACAATCGTATTATATGTCGTCACTTTACAATATGAGGAACTACAAAACAGAATTATTTAACAACTGGCCTGCCATCCAGATTTCCTGGTTTTGGAACTCCACCTTAATCCCACTTTAGAGTTCGCTTAGATTTGGAATGAGTGATAGGAGCTAAGTAACAAATTTTGAGGTGATAGGCTCTCAGGGCTAAATATATATCCTACCTAACACCCATCAGACTTCATTAGCCAGTACCCGTGGCCTGCGGCGCTGGCATGTAGTATTAATTAATGGAAATTTGCGAGGAAACCTAAGTGTCAGTGAGAATTTTATTCACTCTGTGCTGCTTTTTTTTCCTTACACAAACTTTCCTTTTACAAAACGTCCTTCTTTCCTTCTTTTCTTTTCCACATTTTATTCACTTTCGGTTAATTAAACGATGCCTCTAAAGAACCTTTTGGCCCCAACTGGTCTTGCATTAACAAAAACTGCTCAGATCGCAGATTTCTTAGAATTCTGAGAAAGAGTAAACCTCGATTTACACTATGCGCAGTGAAGTAGTTCAGATACCGATAATGTTAAAAAAAGATTTTTCTCAACCCATAGTCACTTTTAAAAATTATTTTGTACGTTTAGATGGTTTCCATGTAGGATCTCATACAATTACGAATATTTCAGGAAGTATTTATTGCCATTTTGTTGTTTAATATAAATAACCTGCATAATGGATGTAATATATATATGTAGACAGTACTTCTGGCTATGGTTTTAACAACCCACAGCATAGAGCACCTAGCTGACTCAGTTGGTTGAGCATGACTCTGGATCTCAGAGTCCTGAGTTCAAGTCCTGTGTTTGATGTGGAACATACTTAAAAGAAAAATTTTTTTTTAAAAACACCTATCATGTCAACAGGGAGATGGGCAAATATAACCTTGAATCAACAGCCCACAGTTGCCTGCTATCTTCTTCCTTGCTAAGGTCCTATGTGTGGCTAAAGTAAAATAGCGAAATGGCCCCTGAGAATCCCTTCATTCCAAACACACTAAAAAATATATATGCATTATGTATTTAATCTATTTTGTACTTAATATCTTCAATGAAATGTTTATTTAAGTACATCTTCTCTTCCAAGTACTTTCAAGATGTCAGAGCAGCCTGTTTTCTAACTTCTGGAGCCAGTTAACATCATTTTAATGTTTTTCCTTGAGTATTCTTAGGATTTCTTGTCAGAAATATGGTTGTTTGTTTTTTCAACTGAACTTTGCTCTTTATTCTGTTTTGTTTTTTGGACTGCTCTTAATTTTAAAAAAAGTCCGGCATTTGCAGCATTTCTGTCCCCAAAAAACCAAAACGTTATTTTATTCATTCATGTGTATGTTTGTTTATTGATGTATTTATTCAGAAGTGTAGTTAACATAGTGTTATGTTAGTTTTGGATGTACGTTGCAATGATTCAACAATGCTACACATTACTCAGTGCTCATCATAATAAGTGTAAAAATCATATAAGAAATTACGAGGTTTTCATGAGAGAATAGAGCTCTGGACTTAAAATCGGAAGGTCTAGATTGAAGTTCTGCCTGGACCCCTTAGCCATTTGGCAAGTTACTTCAAACACCTAAGCCACTGTGTTCACACCGGTAAAATGGAGATTGTACCGACCTTATTTCTTGTTGTGAAGGAATTATTGTGTTCTGTTAATGGTCATGTTTTCTTAAAATGCACTTCTCCAAAAATATACATCAGATGGAGGTATAGATATAGCATGTGTATAAATGTGTGCATGTAGATATGACCTACACATGTTTTTCAAAGACAATTTTATATATATATTTGTGAGGAAAAAAAAAGTGAGAAGAGCACTGCATATCTTAATGGAGAATAAAGCACCAGAGAGTGTGAAAGAAGAAAGCTGTGCAAGATAAAAATAAGTCAATTTGACAGTTATACTTAGTTGGGGCACTTTAGCTAAAGAGATAGAGGGACACAAACAATTTTAATAGAATTCAGTTATTCGTGGTCTTTGTCAAAAAATGATTATACTGTTTTTTTAATTTAATGAAGGGGCTATATCATGGTGAAAACAAAGGAATAGGTTACTTTCAATAAATATTTTAGCCCTATTCATTTATAAAAGATCTCACTAAGTCTAAGAAGCAAAATAGAAAATATTAAGAGGTTGAACAGTTATGATTTTCAATACCATATTTCAATTTTAAATTTTATTAACTCTCTGTTTAAAGGAAATCAGCACACTTCCACTTTCTTCCTCTTTGATTTCATCTTCAAGGTTTTTTTCCTTCTCTCCTCCCTCCTTCCTCCCTCCTTCCTCCCTCCCTTGAGCCTCCCTCCCTTCCTTCCTTTCTTTCTCTCATTACTATATCCTCTATATCCTCTGCCACAGGCTTTTAAATATTATCGAAAAGCTACATGTTTTCTATATTTTTGAAGTAGTTTAAATGGCAATATATCAGTATATCAACTAATCAATATTTCCAGGAACACAGGATGCTCTTTTGATCCACAGATTTACTCTTCTGTTACTTCAGATGGATACCTTTGTATTTTAAATAGATGCAATTTTCTAATCTCTTGAATTTTCTTTTTCCGAGCAATCAGTTACACTGGATCCTATTTCTCAGTTTGACGTATCTATCACTGTTTTCTACCTTCTTTACTCTCTGTTTTCCTTTCTATAGTATCCTAAGCCTTTCTTCCCTCTATGTGAATGTATTGATTTCTATCTTATTCAATTTTGTTCCATGGTGCTTCTAATTCATCCCTGGTTTTAAAATGGGGCTACTTGTATTTTACCACTGTAACCCCATTTGTTTGTCGTCTCGCTTTTGAACTGTGGCCTCAACATCCCTTCATCCCTTCCTCTTCTATTTTTCCCCCTTCTTTCTATTCTTAAATCGCGGTTATGTATCATATTGTAGGATAAATGTCTTCTCCAGAGTAGGATTTATCGTCAGTCTGGAGCTGCTGCCCCCTTGTGGCGGCAGTGGAGGGAGGCTTCTGTGCCGTCCGGCATCTGCTCCAGGTGACAAAGGCATTCTGAAGTGTGAAGGGGCAGACATGATTGACAGCGATGACTCACAATTAACGTGATCTCAGCAGGCATGTCCTTTCTGCCTTTAATAGAAACATTAAAGAGCAAGCTGGAACAATCTTCCAACAGGAGAGAATTATCAAGAACTTCACAAGTACCATACTGAGAAGCACATGAATTTAACCTTCCAAGAAAGAAGCAGGCAAAGGGGTGATTTGAGAACTGTAATTAGCAAGCTTAATTCCACCTTTTTTCCCATAAGAGAAGGTGGAAAACAACAACAAATAGCACATGCTTCGCGTGTGGGGTTTTAAGGGCTGTAAAAGAGGAATATGACCTATAAACGTGAATTTCTCCCAGAAAAAAGGATTGTTCTGCTGTTTTATTCCTGCATGCTCATTAGTGTCCTCAGTTCTGTCCACAATTTCTACTGGCTCCGAATAGTGGGAGTGTATTTTCCTTGGCTCCCTCCTTACCTCGTTAGAACCCTCTTTTTCCCCTCCATCCTAGGTGTGGGTTTGAGACATGCTGTTCTTTCCACTTCTGTATGGCTTTGGAGAAAAGACAGAGCTGTTTCACATATAGATTTGCTGGCGTGGTTGATGAAGTTTTACTCTCCTTTTTGAAATTTGATTAAATGGGGTTTTTTGGGTTTTTTGCTGGCATTCACTCCACCAAGCCAAGATATGTCTTATTCCCAGGAGAAGATAGTCTCTGCTTCGGGTTTTTCACCTACTTCATTTTAGAGTTCCAGGAAATGGGGAGCCTTGGATGTTTTTCCTGATTGTATTGAAATCCTCAGATCTTGAGTGATGAGCCAGGATTGCCAATCTCAAAGTTGAGATTTTCCTCTCAGCATTACTTTAACACATAGTTATTTTCATTATCATTATTTTTCAGAACTCCTGTCTTTTCTCATTGTATTTTGCCATTCACCCAAGAATTATTTCATTGAAGGCTTTTTATGTGTGATCAATGTTTGTAATAGCTTCATTTTATAGACCTTCCTGATATCTTCTTTGCAATTCAGTATGTGATCAATTTTGGGAATGTTCCACGTATAGTGGAGAAAAAAGATATATTCTCTATGATCAGGGTGTGGTATTTAGTAAAGATACACGAGATCTGCTTTATTGATTATAATGTCTCAATATTCTATGACTTTGCTTCTCTTGGTCTACTTGGCCTGTCTTGTATGACAGGTGTTGTGTAGAAGTCTTTTACTATTATTCTCATTCCTCTCTTTGCAACTCTTACATCTCATGTTGTAGTTTCAGTCTTATTTAAGTGGTACATATATCTTCATAACTGTGATATCTTCATTAGGATTTATGTATCCTTAGCTTGATCAAATGCCCCTTTTTGTCTTGTTTACTGCATTGTGCCCTAAAGTATATTGTCTGATAATAACAGCTCAACCCCTACTCTTTTATTGTTTCCATATACCTGGCATGCTTATAATTGATTCATTTTTCAATATTTGAAACAAAACTAAATTTTTTCATAGAGTTAAGCTTTGCTTTATGAGCCAGTCTGAAAGTCTTTTTAAAAATAGGCTAGCTAAACCTAGTCATGTTTCCCGATGTGATAGATATGTTTGATTGCAACTCTGCATTTTGTTTTATAATTATTGTATATATTTATTATATTTCTTTTTCCATTTGTTGTCTTTGATTTGAAAAAAATTCTGTAATTAAAAAAGATTTGTATCTTTGTTTTAATGATTTCCTTTTTATTTACACCATTTATAATTCTCGTTCTTCTTCACCATACTATCTACTTTGCCAATTTTAAATTGCATCCTTTGTTACCTACCTATTACCCATACAAAAATCAATAACCTCACACTACTTTCCCCATTCCCTCACTTCCGCATCCATCTATTTTCAGTTTTATTCTAATACTGTCAGAATACTTAACAAATGCTGTTCTCCCACCCATCTAGGTCCTCACTCCTGCTTTAGCCTCAGCTCTGCAATTAAATACGTTAAATACTCACCATCAGTCCTTGTGCTGAACTTTCTCTAGTTATCTCTTTGGTTTAATGAAGTGCATTTCTCAGAGAATCAATCTTTGTACAGAATTCCTGAGTTCTTATATGCTTAAAACTATAGGCTTAATACTTGAAAGACAGTTTAACTGTATATAAAATCCTTGGCTTGCATTTTATTTTCTTGAGTTTCTCGAGAGGAAAGCTAATATCTAACTGCTGTAAAGTATCTACAATCATTGGTTGCTAAACTGTTATGATGTAATTATATCCAGAAGATTTGTGTTTCAGTGTAGAGTGTGGTTTCCTATATTTTTGGACCTTAGTTATTGGTAATGACAGATATTTCTCTACATGTCTGGGTACATCCAGGCATAAAAAGTTAAATTAATTTAATTGAACACTTGATCCAGGAAAGAAATTCATCAAAATAACATATCCACAAAATGTGACAAAATTCAATCAAAAGGATTAAATAACCACCATCTAATATATTTACAATTTTGCACATAATGCTTTTGTTACTTTAGTTTCCTCTCAAAGATTACTCAACTATAGTCTACATTCTATATTTTGTCTATGTGCATGCAGAGGTCAAAATTATTTTTTAAAATATACTAAGATATTATTTACCTTTTCACTGTATTGACATTTACATTGATAATGCAAAAGCAATGATGCAGTAAACTGCTGGGGACTTAGCACAAAGCAAGGCAGTGACACCAAACTATATTAACAGTCACCGTATTTATTTTTTTTAACTTCCACTCACTTGTAAGGAAAATGCCAGTTTCATTTAAGACTGTCCTTAATGAGGAAGTTAAGATTATTGTTATTAAACCTAGACCCTTAAGTACACATCTTTTTAATTCTTTGTGGTGAAATGTAAAAGATACCAGAAGCACTTCGCTGCCTGCCAAATTATGATAGTTGACATGAGGAAACCTGTTTGTGGTTTTTTTGTTGTTTTTTTCTTTTTGAGTTGCAAGCTGAACTAGCCTTTTTAATAAGAAGTGTAATTTTTGCTAAAAAGATAGACAAATGCTACTTATTCTCAACAATTAACAAAGTAAGCTTGTCACTTTAAGAAAAACAAGTGATGATAGTTGTCAGTGATAAAATTAGACTTTTAAATAAAAATAGAACTTTGGAAAACTTCTATCAGCCTTCCTGAGTCTGGAGGCTTCTCAATATTCAAAGACCTTTTTGATGATATTGGTGATGATATAAACACATGTGCTTTAAATATTTTATGAAATATGTCAATAAGAACTGCCTAGCTCAATGAACCAGTATTTTCCAAAATGAATATGCTATTACCAAGTCAGGCATAGTTAAAAGAGCCATTCAAAATGCAAGATTAAAAAGAATGCATACAGACTGATGTATTTTAAAGTAACAGTTCAAAAGTTCATTAATATGATTTCAGATTCCATATTTCCTCTAATCTTTAAGAAATTACCACTTGTCAAATTGTAATTATCTAATATTATCTAAAGAGGATATTAAAATACTTTCTTCATGTATTTCTTTCTTCATATATTTCAACATATCGAATGGATTTAATACAGAAACAGCTATTAATAAAACAACATATTGAATTGGATTTAATATAGAAACAGGTATGAGGATCCAACTGTCCTTTATTAAGAAAACATTAATGAAATTTGAAAAAAAATATGAAACAGCATTCCTCACTATATATTTTTGTTCTGGAAAATATGGTTGTTTTTCTTTAAAATATTTATTTACAAGTATATTATTGTCATTTTAATTGCGTCAATAAATATTCTAGAGTATCTAATTTTGTAATTTAATTAGAAATGTTAATTTCTAATATTGATAGCTATAATACACACGATTGTTCTTTGAGGACCTTCCATTTGTTTGTTTAAGAGTGTAAAGAAGTCTAAAACCAAGATGTTTGAGAACAAGTGATCTATATCCAAACTTAAAAACCTTTAATAGGTTCCTGTTGTCCTAAATATGAAAACCAAATTCTTAACATGGTACCAATTAACAACATGTCATAATCACATGAACACAGATTTAGTTCTTTAGTCCCATGATGTTCCCTCCTGTGAGCACACTGTTCCTTCTCTGTAGCATGTTCTTTTTTTTTTTTTTTTAAGATTTTATTTATTTATTCGACAGAGAGAGAGACAGCCAGCGAGAGAGGGAACACAAGCAGGGGGAGTGGGAGAGGAAGAAGCAGGCTCATAGCAGAGGAGCCTGATGTGGGGCTCGATCCCAGAACTCCGGGATCACACCCTGAGCCGAAGGCAAATGCCTAACCGCTGTGCCACCCAGGCGCCCCTCTGTAGCATGTTCTTAATCCATTTCAACTAGTTAACTCTTTCTCATCCTTCTGGTTTCAGCTCAAGCAGTACTTCCGCAGACTGTCTTGGAATCATGCCCTTGTATTCCATTACCTTTTTTCTTTTTCTAATTTTACATTTATTGATGAAAATAATTTGTTAAGGCTTTCTTCCCAACAGGTGGAAAAACCATAAAACCATTAAGGATGCGTGTTTTGGCTCACGACTGTTACCATTCTTCCTAACAGAGTGCTTATCACAGGGTAGGATGGGAAATAAAATACTTGTTGGTGATTGGAGAAGTGGATGCATACATGAATTGGCAGGGAAAGGGTGAATCATAAAGAACATGACCTAGCACGAATAGCTTCTGCAGTGATACAAAGATCCAAGATAAACACTTGAAAGAAATACATTTCATTTAGGTCACTCGTGGTATTTTCCCTTGTGCAATTTCATTACTACATATTCTTGTTGGCTATTTCTTTTATAAAGGAAAAGAAAGAAAGTAGAAATAACATATAACGACATTTAGTTGTGGTAGCAAATGTTCTTGCACAAGCCTGGTAATGAGCAATTGTTAGCAAACAACTCTTGTATTTCACATGACTGATTTCCTATAGATTATATTAAAATTATATTATTTTTATGGATATCTTTTTTCTCGTAATCTCATCTGTTTCCTCTTTTGGCCTAAGAATCTACAGTCAAGTAATACTTATTGACTTGCATTTCTTCCATACCTCCCTGTTTACTAGCCTGTCGTTATTAGCACACTTTGTTGTAAGTGTGTAATTTATCAGTCTCCCCAAGAGATTTTACACTCCTTAAGGGCTCAGACTGTATTTTATTCATCTGTGTATCCACAGGATAGAATAAGGTGTTCAACACTTGATAAGCAATAAATGAATGGATGAATGAATTATTAAATTAAACATTTAATAGATGGTATTTCATATTCCTTAACACTTTTATTAAATTCTTTCAGTCAAAACTCAGGTAATGGGAGAAATCAAGATTGCACTGAAGAAGGAAATGAAGACAGATGGTGAACAACTAATAGTTGAGATTCTCCAGTGCAGAAATATCACCTACAAATTTAAATCTCCCGATCACTTACCAGGTATCTAATTTTGTGATAATGAGCAATGTCATACATCTAGGAATTCTATAGGAATATGTCCTAAATAATCTGGAAAATGTAGAGTAAAATTTGGGTTGTACACCAAATATATCTGAAAAATGGAAAGTAATAACTAATTTCTTTTATGTAAAACCAGTTGATATTTTACTAGTTTTTAGCTAAATTTTCTCAAGACATAAACTTAGAGTAATGTATTTACCATACAACAGGAAAACTGAATTGCTAAGAAAATTGGTGTATCTTTTAAACACTTTCTGTTGTCTGAAACAAATCGAGCGCAGTCTTCCGGCTTTGTGTAAAACATAGGAGAGCTCAGCGTACAAGTATAATTCTTTCAATAGAAAATTGTGTGAGTCGTGGACACTTTACAAGCTGAGTTCTTATTTTCAGATTTATATGTAAAAATATATGTGATGAACATCTCTACGCAGAAAAAGGTAATCAAGAAAAAAACGAGAGTATGCCGACATGATAGAGAGCCCTCATTCAATGAAACTTTTAGATTCAGCCTCAGTCCTGCCGGACATTCTCTTCAGGTAACTCTATATTATACTGTTACTATTTTAAAATTTTGTTCATACACAGTTTGTTTTCCATTGTTATTTGACATGTGTATACTGATCATACAGTATGTGACATTTTACATGTTAATTCTTAGAGGTATCTTTCCAGTGGCCCTTTAGAATTTCACAGCCCACTCACCCATCCGATTAGCTACCAAGTCTTCCCTATTCTGACTACTCAGTTCCTTTCATGTAGATTTATTTCCATGCTCACTGCCACTATTCCTCTTTGAGTCCTCATCTTTATTACTCAGATCACTTTAGCAGTATACCTGGCCTCCTTGGCATCAGAGTCTTACCCTCTTAATTCATTTCATCACACTGCTGGCAAGGGTATCTTCTAAAAATGGCTAGGAGGGTGGCAGGATGGATGAAATAGGTGAAGGGTATACTTATTGTGATGAGCACTGAGCAATGTATAGAATTGCTGAATCGTTGTGTTGTATACCTGAAACTAATGTTAACACTGTACGTTAAGGATACTTGAACTAAAAATAGGTAGATAGATGATAGATAGATGGATAGATAGATAGATAGATAGATAGATAACAACACTGGCTAGCAGGTTCCATTAAAGCCCTTCAATGACTCACCAATATCCTGCCTCATTCATAGTTCTCTAAGGTGAGCTGTAATTGTATTGATTTAATCTCATCTCCTTGTGTACTTCCCAGCGCTCTCTGTACTCCAGTCACACCACAATCTTCAAATCAGGTTAAGCCTCCAATGTTTTGCTCCTATTTTTCTTCCCTTTCAATATTGTCTTCTTCATCTCTCTCCACCCATCTCATTGGTCCACAATCTTTCAATGTTAACTCAGCCCTTTACTGATGACCCCAGGTGCAATTTATCACACCTTATTCACATAACACTTTGCTTAACCTATTAGGCTATCAATCCTAATCTGTGCTGTACAATCATCTATATGCTTACCTGTCACTGCTTCCATGCCTCCTGCCTCTCTAGGACAAGGCCTGGCTTTCATTACTCCTTGTTCTACAGCCTCATACAATGCTGGTACATAGTGTGTCTTTAGTGGATGTGGGAACAAGGAATGAAAGAGGGAAAAAGAGGCAGGAGGAAAGAGATGAAAAAATATGGGAAGAGTAAGACCATGGTATTGGCACTTAAGGGCCCACACTAAAGACAAATATAAGAAATATTACTAAGCTTAAACTGTACTGAGAGCACCGACAGACATTAGAGTGGAAAGAAATTTAAAAAAAACAAAAACAGTAAAGGATGCCCTGCAGTCCATGTGAACAAAAGTGTCATCTGCAGAGATTAAGTAGTTAGAGAGGGGGCGCGGGGGAGGAAGATCACACATTTGTTTGAAATGTGATACATTTGATAAGAAAGCGGGCTCCAAGTGAAAATCTGCAATGCCATCTGAAATCCCAAAACCAGAGGCCAGAAGAGATATGAATTATAACCATACCTAGAAATGTAGATTTTGAAGTCAGAAACGTAAAAGTAAGGTTTTAACGAAGAATGAAGATGAATTCTCTAAAGGAGATTCTGAAAGAGAGAGCAAAAGAGAACTGCCAAGGATTCATGGTTAGCACTACTGATGCTCTCCACCTTTCTTTCAACTCCTCTCTAAAAGAAAAAATAAATGTCTTGAGTCTGAGATCCTATGGCATTTCACCTAACGTAAGTTCTACATATGACAAGAAATCACTTTGGAAGTGCATACCATAGTGAAATCACAAGTAAATGAAATGTTAAATAAAATTAATGTTGTGTTTTATCTGCCTTGCAAGCTCTTGTTTATTTCTCAGCACTCAATTTCGTATCTGAGTTAATATTTCATAAACCAGTAGAAAATGTACCTAGCAAAGTTCTTTTGAGAAATTTTCCATTCATGTAAGCATAAACCTAGTCAAAATTAGCTGCTAGTGCATGTCATCTAAAATTCTCATATCCTCCAGGATGTCTTTTCCTTTGGGAAATGCTGATGTGAATTAATTAACATTATGCACATCTTTTGAGGACATCTTGAGGATTAGTTCTCTTACACGTTTAGCTGCTACTTTCCCTCACCCTTTCTTGTCTGTGTGATTTCTTTGATGATCAATGTCCTTTAAAAAGGTTGAAAAAATATATGCAAGTGTATATAATTTTGACTATTTTTTCTAGATTTTACTTTTCTCTAATGGAGGGAAGTTTATGAAAAAGACCTTGATTGGCGAAGCCTGTATCTGGCTTGACAAAGTGGATCTCAGAAAAAGAATAGTCAACTGGCACAAACTTTTGGTCAGTCCTACTCAAACCCATTGAAGAAATGTGTCTGCTCAGGGTATAGAAACTGCTCTAAATAATTTCACATCAAGACTAGAGGTGGATACTATTCTACAGTGTTTTTAGGGGTAAATGAGAGAGGAGGAACAACAGGCAAACACATACCTAAAGCTTTGTGAATGTTCTGTTGTGGAACAGAAAAAAACTCAAATGAAAAAAGTTCATATATCGGAGACCATAAAAAAGAGCTTTGAGTCCTTGGATGGCTTCAAGAAAGACAGTGAGAGCTTTTTTGATTCCTTAATGCACAGATCTTTGAGCAGAGTTGAACTGTAGCTTAAGGCAGCCGCTCGAATATTAATATGGTTCCTAATGCAAGACAGAGTCAATCATTTGTGCAAAAGAACCTTGGTTGAAAGGAAAGAACTGCTGTAACAAATCTCAGTTTTCAGGAGTCTAAAGATCTTTTTTCTTCATCTTACTTCCTCGGACGACTTACTGTTTTTAGATTCTGACATAGGATACAACTATAGTATGCGTTCAAGACTAGACGTGAGGTGGTTGGGTTCAGAGGGAGAGGGTACTGGAGATGGAGAAATTACGGCTTTTAGATTTTCTCTCTGTCCAAATGTTACAAGCGTGAGCATCGCTGATTTTGGAATCCATGTTGTAAAAGCACATTTGTATAATATGAAATGATGTAGAGTGAAGATAATATTAAGTGGAAGTGGAATTATATTTATGTAGAAATAAAGCCATGATTGGCTCACACAGAATGTTGCCCCACAAAAATATTGGAACCTTGGTTGAAAACATCAAAATCTCCTTACCTGATCATTAAGCCAATACATTTTCAACGTACATACCAAAGAACATAGGTTAAAATGGTATGTTCCAGGAAGTGTGATAAGTTGTTCTTTGTGGAATTGCAAATGTTTTTCCACATGTTTTCTTTCTGTTGAGTGAGGTATTGAAAGAGAGGAAATTCTTCCTCTGGCGAACAAATCATATTAATCTGTGACATGGATTAATTAACTTGGTGTCATTTCCTGCTGTTCCATGATGCTTTTTTTGTCCTTAATGCATTAATTGATTGTATAAGGAAAACCCTGACACTAAACTCAAGTTCTTCCTAGTGCTCCATTTTTCTCTGTTAGTGACAATATCACAGTGATCAAGTTCATCAATATTGGGAAAATAAGTGAAAAGTCGGTATTATATTGAGATTAAAATATAACTTGAGCTATTTTATTAATACGGAATATATGGACCAATGTCCAAGTCATTAAAAGGAAGCTTCGTCTTCTCCGTCAACCAACTGTGTAGACAAAGGAAGTAGAATGGAGTTCTAGGACATGCACTCTGCTGGGAGGAGGAGCCTGGCTTCTGACTTGGTCCTGCCCCTGTGTCACCTTGCACATGTCACTTAAAGTCACTTCCCCCAGTTTTCTTATTTGTAGGATAAAAATAATTACATATTCCTAGCCTTCCTAATGGAATGTTGGGGTGATCAAGCCAAGTGAACTGTGAGAAAAAAAAAGAAAGCACATTGCCAGATATAGTTTTATACATAAAGTGAGGAATAATTATTATGCAGCTCTTTATTTCTCAAATTTTATATGCAAAAACATCCTCCATACCGATGGGAAGCACTGACTTGGATAAAAGTAGTGTATTCGCTCCAAAACTAATGGTTTTTCTTTAAAATACAAACTTGCATTGAACCTGAGAAAAGGTGAAGAATTAAATCAAGATGATTTGCGAATTGGGTTATTATAAATGAAATGAGTCATGCCAATCTTACACTATTCCCATATCCTACCCTAAAATAAATTGCTTCTCAGAGCATTCTGAGTTTGAAAGCTGCTTCTTCATTCAAAGTTGAGATTTTAGCAGGTTTTGAGAAATTATCTCCAAATACATTGGTTGGATATTGAATTTTCTCACTTTTAAAGAAAAACATACTTTAAATTTGAGAGGAATTGATTAAATGCAAAACATTAAAAATAAAACAATTTCTAATAATTTCAGGCTATACATCTTTATTATGTTCGTAAAGAAATACAAAATCACTCTTCCCCAATCCAAGGAAGAAAACAGTCCGTTTTCTTCCGTCTATGTTTTTACCTGTCCTCCCTGATAACGCAGCGTCATTCACCATTGATACCGCTCTCAAACAAGCAAGCCAGGAAGGGAGCACGGAAGATTCGATACTGCTAGGATTTTATTTTTAGAGACAACTAGATCTGCTGATGGTTGCTATGGATATTTCCAGCAGAAATGAGCGCTTTAGGGAGCTTGTAATCATCACTCATAGCTGGGGAAGGGAAGGATTCGGGAAGATCTCTTTCTGACATAAAAAGATTCTGCTATTCACCCTTCGAAGGAAACTCTGGCTCACCTTGGACCCTCTTCTGCAGCCGCGTACATCCAGCGGTATGCATGAGAGGTTGTATGACCAGTAAGTTTGACTTCATTCCAGTTGTGATTTCTTTTAGAATAACACAAATGAGGTGCCACCAAAACAAAGATCATCCCTTGGTAGCTACTTGACCTGAAAGGGTAGGAGTTTCTCCATTCTAGGTGCCCCTTTGTTCCAAGGCACCAGCGATGGGGCCAGGTCAGTCAAGAGAGCTAACGACAGGGCTTCTTTTTTGTGCACCAGCATCCCCTTCAGAGAGCATAAGATCCTGCCACAGTGTGCCAAGTTTGCAGCTGACCAAAATCCTAAATTGTGCGGGAATTATTCTATGCAACACTGATCCTCAAACAAATGCATTTCTTCTGAATGATGTCGATTACCCTTCTTACAACCAAGCTGTTTCTTTTTTAATTGCAAATAGGGCTCTTGGTGGTTTTTTACTTTTTTGTATATATCACAGCACATAATTTTCCACTTTTTCGTTTCTTTTTATTTTTTGGAATCAGTTTTTTTTAATCCTACTGATGACAAAGTTTGTAATCTCTGAATAATACACGGTCAGTCCAGTTCCAACACCTATATCTTGAAAAGCATCTTAATTTTCCCACAACTTCGTTGAGTCATCAGAGACTGGAGTTGCTTCTTGGTTTCAAATTTGGTCCTAAAGAAACTTTTAGCTGTAGAAGCAAAAGCACAGAGTGAATTTTTACAAAAGACGGGGATTTGTAGAATGGTCATTACAGACAGGTAACGGTACAAGCAAGAAGTCGGTGTTTCCCCCTGTTTTTACTTAAGATTAAGAAGATTTTTGGTGACTCTGACCTCTTTCTTTACCATTTCTGTTGAAAAGAACAGTATCCAAGACTAAGGAACAGTGATTGTCTTTGTTCCTTAATGTGCCCATATTGTAACTAATCATACAAATAAATGCATATTTTCAGCATATCAGTGGACTTAGTTTTGTGGATCACACACATTAAAATAGTCATATTGTGGGAATATTATAGCTGGTAACCAGCTGATATTGATTCTTACTGTAAGAATGGTTGTGATGGTAGTGGTGATAGTCGTAGTGACACTAGGTTGGTGGTCATGTGAAGTAAAACAAAATTCTATACTATATTGTGCCCAATTTATTAGAAATTATTTGATCGATGTTTCATTTCATTAAGATATCATAAAGATGTTTATAGTATTTTTTTACTTTATTATTTAAATCATAACAATATTTTTAAAAACTTATTTTCATTGCTATAATGTCTAATATTCCAAAAGCAGCCAACTACAGCTATATATATGTTTATAACTCTCCACGTGACAGAGTGAGTTTCTGTCTTTTTGAGCTTGACATGGAAGTGAAAGAAAGCTCGATGAATAATTATGAGCCGTCTCTTTAATAATTACTTGCCTTTGCTGTAATTCAAAAATGAATGAGTGAAGCAGATATTCTCATTGAATATGACACATTGATGTTTTCTGTATGTTCCATGTTGTTGTCATTATTCAAGATATCCATTAAGTCAAAATCATTTAATCAAATGATTCCTTATCTGATATGTAGATCGAGAGCATTTCTTAAATGGTTACCCTGTACATAACTATACATTTGGTAAAATAGACAAAGTTGAAATATTAATTTCATTTGGCATTCAGCATGTGAATATGATTATCGTTTGATTGTGTCTGTATATTTGTTGGTGATGTGCTCAGGTGCTCCCACTACTGATTAATGTGTGTGCTAATATCCTAACAAAAACACATCTGATATTAATGGGAAAAAAATCTTGTCTGAAAAAAATAAAAATCTAATAAAATTTATTTCAAAATAAAAAATAAAGTACTTGGAGATATGTCTTGTTTCTAACTACATGTTGCATGCTGTGTTGGTGATTTGCTAATGTGTTCTTTTCTGTTCTACCCAAATCTCTCTGGAAAATCTAATGAACAAATATAAATTCTTGGGCTAAAGGTTGTAGAAATTGAATTGAAATACATGAGAATTGTATCTAAAATGCTTGTAAATCTGTCTTGAGTTTTACTCTATGTAAAAATATGTCTTGGTTTTGTGATTGTATACAAGATGTATCTTGATAGCTTATGCAGACTGTGCTGTATAAAAAGGCTGTTGCCTCAGCCTTCCTAATAAATATTGAAAATGTCAACTTTGACTTCTTGTGTTTACCAACTTGGTAAGTTGATTCTTTATTACAAAATAGAACATTTCATAACATATTCTCTGAAAATTATATCGTAAATACATTCATTCACCCAGTTTAAAAAATAAATTTTAAGGGGCGCCTGGGTGGCACAGCGGTTAAGCGCCTGCCTTCGGCTCAGGGCGTGATCCCGGCGTTCCGGGATCGAGTCCCACATCAGGCTCCTCCGCTATGAGCCTGCTTCTTCCTCTCCCACTCCCCCTGCTTGTGTTCCCTCTCTCGCTGGCTGTCTCTCTCTCTGTCAAATAAATAAATAAAAATCTTTAAAAAAAAAAAATAAATAAATAAATTTTAAATCCAGCACAGAAAACAGAATTAAATAAATGTATAGCTTAATAAATTATTATATATCGACACTCTTGTCACCACCACCCAGGTCAAGGAATTTAACTTTGCCAGTCATCTCATAAGACCACCATTTTATCCCTCCCTCTCACAACACCTTCCCAAACTCTAAATGCAACCACCATTATCATATTTATGATAATTACTTCCTGGTTTATCACTGACATCTGCCTAGTAAAAAAATACTCACGTGGTTTTCCTGTTTTATTTTTAAAATGTTTTCTAAGCTTCTTTTAATCTACATAGTCTCCTCCCCACCCCTTCTTTTTCAGTGAATCTTTTTGAAGAAACCTGCTCTTTCAACCAAATTGGGTTTTTGCTGAATGCATACTCACAGTAGAGGTAACAAGTTCCTCTGTCTCTGTATTGCCTGTAACTTGGTTTTTTTCCCTACAGATCTGACCTGATTCGCATTCAAGGTCAAAGGCTGACATTATATGTTTCCATTGGGAGCTGTATAATGTCCGGCTGTCTTTCATTTTGTCCGGTTTATAGCCACCGGTGCTCACTGGCTAGAATAGATCCATTAATTAACTAAAGGTTACAAAGTGTTGGTATTCTAATTCAATCATCATTTCTTCTTGGAATACTTTTAAAAAGATAAACTTCTCCTCAACCAATATTTGATTACCCAGTAGCATAGTTTGTATAGGAAAGGTAGGATACAGACGGAAAATATTGGACAATTTTCCTTTACTTACCATTTTTCGAAATAAGAAATGGTTCCCTATTATCCTCCAAAGATGACCAAAAAGCTTGTGTTTTTATTTTTATTATCATTGCTAACTCAAGGATGAAAACAAATTAGATTTTTTTTTTTTACTTTTTTTGTTTCAAGTTTTTTTTAAATTCTAGTTAACATATAGTGTAATATTGGTTTCAGGAGAAGAATTTAGTGATTCAAAATTTGATATGTTTTAATTCATTGAAACCATTCTTATTAATGCTCAAATTTACCTTTCTTAATGAGTCAGGGACATCTTTGGGTGAACTTATATGTTTCTTATATTCTTTGATAACTTCCTGTCTATGGCAAGAAAGTTATATATCATTTCCTTAACCTTAAACAGTATAGGAGACTTATTTAACTTGAATTTTTATTTTTCTATTTATCTTTTTAAAAATAATTAAATTTAAGAATGCATTGACACTGCTTAATCAACTTTCACCTGATATGCTATTGTTTCTTGGCCTTTTGGCTAAGATCAAGTGTGTATCAAGTATATTATCTAATATGGTAAACTTTTTTTTCAAAGTTTAGGTAAAACACATCTTGGAACATTTTTTGAAGATAATGTCCGATCTAAAAGTTTGTAATTAGTTGATGATTAATGAATTGACTGTTGATTATCTAGGCTTTAAGAGCTAAAATGTCCCCACATCTACAGTTTTTAAAGCTTTGATGGGAAATTGAACCAAAATAGTTTTCTATCAAAACATAATAATACAATTATGGTGACAAAAATGTTGAAATCTTTTACCTCTGTTTAAATGACAATCCAAATAAATTAAAATTTTATTTTTAAAGTTTCATTTTTTATTTTATTTTATATCATATTTTTATTTGATTATTTGTGAAACTTAAGGATTATTTTGATGGATTACTCAATTTAAAAAATGACCTTCCAACAATTTGATTCTTTGAAAAAAAGTTCAATAAAATTAACAAACCTGAGGCAATCAAAGGAGAAAGAAGGCCTAGTTACCATTATTAGGTAGGAAAAATTAATGTATATGCCAAGATCCAAAGATCTGGAAATGCGTGAAAGTGATAAGAATAATAACCAAGTTGAATTATCCCAGGTACACAAGATTGTTTCAGTGTTGGAAAATGAATTAATGAAACCT
This sequence comes from Ursus arctos, assembly GCF_023065955.2. NCBI lineage: Eukaryota > Metazoa > Chordata > Mammalia > Carnivora > Ursidae > Ursus > Ursus arctos. Next base: position 25,224,348 of record NW_026622985.1, on the reverse strand, counting down.
AGTATATTAATATACTAAGGTACAAAAATCATAAGATGCTGGGTAATATTTGATAAAATTCAAAATCCATCCATAACAAAAACTTTATAGCACACTTGGGATGAAGGAGTATTTTTTAAATCTGCTGAATATTATCTACCAAACAAACAAACAAGAAAAATCTTGCTGGTGAAAGGATAGAAAGCTCTTCCTTTGAGACCAGAAACAAAACAAGTACCCCTACTGTCACCATTCTCTTCAATACCTTTACCAGAGTTTCTAGCCATTGTGTCAGAGCAAGAGAAGAAAAATACAAGTAAAGGTATAAGAAGTGGAAAAGAAGAAAAGAACTATGATTATTTGTAGATTATACATCTCTGTGTGTAGAATATCCAAAATAATCAACAATTTGTTTTAAAATATGTAGGAATTTGTCAAGTTTACTAATTATAAAAACTACACAGAAATAAATTTCTTCTCTGTGAACAAGAAATCATCAGAAAATGAAAATTTCAAGAAATGATTTTTACTAGCATTAAAAGTATCAAATGCCTAAGAATAAATTAACGAAGAAGTTCAAGATCTCTACAAAGAAAACAATAAAATTTTATTAAGATATTAAATAAGAGCTAAATACAACGTTCATTGATTGAAAAACTGGATATAGTAGTGACGTGCAATTCTTCCCAAATCATAAATCCATTGATTTAATGCAAGTAAATTTTTTAAATGTGAGGAAGAGCACACTGAAAAACAAGAACAAGATATATGAATATTTTCTAGCAGATATTAAGACTATAAAGGTATAGAAATTAAGAATGTAGTGCTGACGCAGGGTAAATTGAACAATGGAACAAAATGGTCCCTAAATGGATACTTCGTATACAACAGAGGAGATAAAGCAGGTCTGCAAAAAACCATGAACTTGCAATTAAATAGTGTGAGTCAACCGGATAGCCACTTAAAAAAAAATAAAAATAAACAATGGACCCTGTCTCTCACAATTTGCAAAGAAAAAAACCATGTAATTTAAAGACCTAAATATGAAAGACAAATTTATTAACATATAGAGGATAATATGGGAAAATAACTTCATAAACTTGGGAGAGGAAGAGATTTCTTAAACAAGGGACACTATCCAGAAGGAATGTTAGGTAAAATACTACTGCATAAAAATAAAGGTTTCTGTTCCTCAAACACCATAAAGAAATTGATAAGAAAAGTCAAAAAATTAGAAAAGATAATTTGATATAAAAACCAAACCAACAAAAAGACTAGTGTCAAAAGTACATAACACAAATCCGAGGCAAGAGAAAAGCAGCATAAGAGAAGTACAGGAAAAAACACTTCAACAGATACTTTAGATAAAATCCAAATGGTTTAGAAACATATAAAGAGGTGCTCAACCTCATTAGTTTCCAGGATAGTTCCATTTAAATTACAGCAGTATATTATGCACATATGTAAGGAAAAATCTAGTCTGGGGAAGCCAAACGTTGGAAATGGAATTCTCATTAAGTATAAAATGGTGTAAGTACAAAATGTCATGACCATTTTATTTATTTATTCGGAATTTCTTTTTTATTATTATTTATTTTTTTTTTTAATGATTTTTTATTATATTATGTTAGTCACCATACAGTACATCCCCGGTTTCCGATGTAAGGCTCGATGATTCATTAGTTGTGTATAACACCCAGTGCACCATGCAATACGTGCCCTCCTTACTACCCATCACCAGTCTATCCCATTCCCCCACCCCCCTCCCCTCTGAAGTCCTCAGTTTGTTTCTCATAGTCCATAGTCTCTCATGTTTCATTCCCCCTTCTGATTACCCCCCCTTTCTTTATCCCTTTCTTCCCCTACCGATCTTCCTAGTTCTTATGTTCCGTAGATGAGAGAAATCATATGATAATTGTCTTTCTCTGCTTGACTTATTTCACTTAGCATTATCTCCTCCACGACCATTTTAAAAATAGTTAGAAATTACCTTGTCTGTTGAAGATTTCCATACCTTACCGCTCAGTAATTGCACTCCTAGATACTCACATCAGAAAAACTCTTGAGCTGGTAGGTCAGGAGGCCCTTTCAAATGTGCGGGGTGGTTATTTAGCCAGTACAAACCGGTGCAGCGTACCAGAGGAATTTGTTTCTGTTGGCCCGGCTCCTCTTCAGATGGGTTTGACAACTTGTGATTGGTGTGTGAACTGGCCGTATCTACCAGTAAGTATTTTGAATAGCATCCTTGTAAGCGTACTTACAGCAGTATCATTCACTGTAGCCCCAACTCAAAACAGCCCCCGAGTCCACCAATGATGATATGGCTATTTTGTGGTGCAACGACGCGGCAGAATGTAAGACAGGAAAATGAATAAACAGGACTCTACATATCAGTCTGAACGGATTTCACAAATACACGAAGAAAAAGTAACATGCCACCAAAAATCCAGTGTGGTTCTAAGAACCATGAAAAAAAATTAAAGGATTGACTAATACAAAAGGAAGAATAGCTTGCCTCCTGGAAGAATAAAGCAGATGTCATCAGGGAATAGTGTTTATGGGATTTCTAAGACACCAGCAATGTCCTATTTCTTAATCTATGCGGTGATTATATGTATATTTGCATAGCAATTATTATTTAAACCACACATTCTTTTGTGTATTGTATTTTTCACAATTTAAAACAATTTCAAAAGAGCAAGAATAAGTAATGGTTAAAAATGAAGCCTCTCGAAAAAGAATGAAAAATGTGTTTGGGAAAACAAGGTTAATTATAACTTCTGTAGGCTGTTTCATAATGATGGGGACAGAAATGAATTTTAAAGAATGAACTCAACAAGTTTTTAAATCTTTTTAGACCCTTGGATTGTATCAGGGCAGACTAGAAACTTGGGCGGAAAGCAGACGCCTCGGCCCACAGGTGGTATCTCTCCTTCACTTTGGAATCTAAACTCTTGAAAGATCGTACGGCCTTTCAGCTGGTGAGATCAGGCATGCGCACCAGAACACGGAAAACAAGCTCTTTACCTACCGTCAGCTGACGGGAGATGCTAATCATCTCTACAAAATCCCGTCACGACAGGCCCCCAGTCGTGTCTGGATAACCGGCTACGACAGCTATAACCGAGTGAACACGTAACACTGGCCGTCACAGGTATGAAGGCGAAATCTAAAATTTTTTTGTTGTTTGATTGGTTGGTCGGTCAGTTGGTTTGGTTTGACTTGATTTTTAAGATGAGAGAGGACTGAACAAAATGCAAAGTCAAAGGGAAGGACATATTTGACAGGGAATATTCTCTACATTCTGGCTACAAACAGAGAAGAGGCAGTGAGTTTTAGCGTGCAATATGAGAAGTTGGAATCTAAGTCCTTGTCTGACAAACCCCTTCAAGAGGAGAAAGGAAAATTTCTCCGAGGGTCGGTTCCCTGCCCTGACTCCACATTAGAATCATCTGAGGAGCTTTAAAAAACATGGTTACCCAAACTCCAAACCAGACCGTTCAAATCGTCATCTCTGTTTTCCGGGCCAAGCGTAAGTGTATTTTCAAAGCCCCCTCGCTGTTGTCCGTGTGCAGCCAAGGTATGAAATTACTGCCCTAACGAAACAACCAAAAAAGGAGATTATTAGTACAAATGTAGACAGACCGTGTTTTTGATATGAGGAGGTTAAGACCGTTTCCTTGTGATAGCTATGAGCTTCTCATTGAGATAAGATATGAGGTCATCTGCCTACAGGGAAGAGGAAGGGAATATGGATTAGATTTTTTGAAGAGAATAAAGGAGGTTTAAAATAGTCCTGGAGATGAGTGGGAGAGCAAGTAGGAAGAGAAGAGTGCTCTACATAACGAGGGCCCTTTTGAGTTTAGAGACAACACACAGTGACCCCTATCTGACTTGTGACATGATTTTCCCCAGCTTTGGCTTGGGGTTTCTATGTAGGCACAGAGAACAGACATGGTAAACTTTAATGAGAATCAGTCTTAACAGATGGATTAGGCAAAAAGATATGCAAGGGAATTAAAGGACAGGGTGACTAAATTGTTGGACCGTTGAACGTGTAACCATCAAAGAGGGAAGTAAAGACTGATGGACTGGGGGAAAAAAACATAAAAAATCAAATCTGAAGGTGAAATAACTAATTTTTCCAGGGCAAATCAGGCAAATTGCAGGGAGAGAAAACTGAGTAAAGTCTTAAAGGGGACGAGAATTTACTAGTTGAACCAAGAGAATAGGAGTTAAAGGTAAGGGAATACTGTTACTAAGTAAAGCGTTGTGAAGTGCATTGCCTATTACAGAAACACTGGGCAACGTATTTCCCAAGTAAAATTTGCAATGATAAAGAAGAGCTGAAAAGAGAGGTTTGTAAGTTATCCGGAATCAGATTGTATAAAGTGCCATCAATTTTGATTTGGGAGAATAATGATATTGCTCTGAAATAAGTGTTGTGATTCAGAAAAGGCAATATCTGATTCTATATTTTATTTATGAATGGGAAAATTTGCAAGTAAAATATTTCTAGGCGTATTTAAGAGCCTCTGTTCTTCAGAGCATGTTTCCAAAAAATCAGGGAATATCATTTTCTTCGCCGTATACAGAATTGTGCCTAAAAGTTTGAAGTAAGCTGAACCAGAGACAATACTGATTATTAGCAAAATTGACCAATTTTCTTTCATTCTGTGTGTAATGCCTTACCAAGCTCATACCTCAAGATGTTCAGTTGACATTTCTGCTTTCAGTGAAGAAAAGTTTCTGCTGTGGGGCCAGCTTTCTTCTGTTGAGCTGGAGAATTTCATTTTCTGTTCTACCCATGAAATTCAAGGAACTATTCTCATCAATTGATGAGCGTTCTTGAATGGTTCAACTCTTGCCTTAAAAGGGGCTATTCAAATTTATTGCTGTAGCCATTTAAAAGGAAGTCCTATACTAATGAATCACTTCCTTTTAATAGGAGTTAGGACTTGCAGACTGAGGCATAGCTGCCTAGAGTACGGAATTCAGTTATACCTCCCTCAGACCTTTGCACCTCGGCCTGGGGTTTGCGCAGCAGCCTCTTCGTGGCCTTGCTGCCCCGTTTCTTCCAAATGCGTCCTCCGCACAGCCACCTGCGCCCTCTCTGAAATGCAGATCTGGCCGTAACGTGTCCCTATTAAAACTTCACATGGTTCCAATTGCCAGAACCACGGCAAAACACTAGACAACATCCTTGACACCATCCTCTCTTTCATTCTCCCCCTCAACCTCAAGCCGTCAAAAAAACTCAGCTTTCGCTTTCTGTAATTCTCACATTTGGACTGTTGCAAATGCTCTCTGTTTAGTTATGCCCCTCGCACTGGGGAGTTACCATTGCACAGAGCGAAAGTTGCAATTACACAAGATGAGCAAATTCTAGAAACTGCTGCACAATAGGATGCCTATAGTTAAGAATACTGCATTGTGCACTTACCACGTTTAAGTAGGAAGTTTCATGTGAAGTATTCTTACCACTGAAAAATGGGACATGAGGAAACTTTTGGAGGTGACGAATTTGTGCAGTATCTTGCTTGTGGTGATGCTTTCACAGGTGTTTATATATGTCCAAACTCATCAAATGTATCCATGAAATATGTGGCTTTTTGTATCTCAATCATACCTTGATGAAGTTGTTAAAAAAATAAAAATTAAAACAGAAGTAGGCACGAAGGGTGGAGAAGCAGGGACCTAGAGGCAAGAAGAAGCCTGTCTACCATTTGGTTAAGCTGGGTGAAATGTTAAGTCCATCTTGGTCCCCTGCTTACTTCCTACCCAACCCCCCATCTCCAACACCCACTCACGTATACGCACACGCATGCGCACATGCACGCACACTTAACTTTGGGGGAAAAAAAGGACAAAAACTAGGTGGATTCAAAGTCAGGAGAAACACTGATAGATCAGAGAACTCTTTCCCTTTTAGAACTTTAGAAAGAGGAAGGTCAGGAGCCAGGGGATAGCCTGTCAGGAGATGCAGTGTGGAGAGAAAAAAGGTCAAAGGATTGAGAGACCAGAAAGGCGTTGGTATAATAGTAAAAGACTTTCATCAGTTTTAGTATTCTCGAGAATAGGTGAGGTGAAAAATCACTTAAACTTGCTTGGCCTTATGTCAGATTGCCTTCCTGATTCTAGCATTCTGTCTAAGCTCAGACAAGAATATGTTTTTTCTTACAAATTTTGGCAAAACATTTCTTGTCATTAAATATTTTTTGTTAATGAATTTAATAATTGATCACTATTACACAAAATACATGTTACATAATAAAAATATTTTACAGTAAATGTATTGAACTTGTGAAATACAGAGAGAAGGAGAAAATTATTCTCTGATAAGGTTTTATCACCTCACGGTCTTAGTATCATCATCCAAGCGATGAAAATACTTGTATTGATGAAGAATCTGAAAAAGAAAGAAAACAGTTTAAGGAAAACCAGTATGGAATACCGACGAGCTAGTGCCCCAGAAACAGTCTGAAGTTTAGAATCTGAAACAGAAATAACCCTGAAAGTGAGATATTGTTATTAAACTGACCAAAAGCATATACAAATTTTAAAGGAGATCTTAGAATTAAGGATGGAAAATCTACAACCTTATCACAGGAAGGTACATGGTCATCAGAGAAAGAGCGCCAGCCACGAAGTAGGTTAATTCACATTTTCGAAAGATATTCACTCCCAAAAATGTGAGCACATGACTGAGACAAATTAGTAATTTGAAATTTTCAACCCGCTCTCTGTCACTTTTCATACTTTTCAGCATTGTTACCACCACGTTCTGGAATTGCGTTAAGAATGGCTTGAGTTATTGAGGGTCATCATTATGATAAATTAAGAAGTCATTTCTTTGAAATTCATTCAAAGAAAATGAATTTCATGTGAGTAACCACAGTAATTTCAAGGAACATTAGTCTATGTTCAAGACAGACTGTATGATTTAGTAGGAAAACATTTTTTTAAAGATTTTATTTATTTATTTGACAGAGAGAGACAGCCAGCGAGAGAGGGAACACCAGCAGGGGGAGTGGGAGAGGAAGAAGCAGGCTCCCAGCGGAGGAGCCCGATGTGGGACTGGATCCTGGAACGCCAGGATCACGCCCTGAGCCGAAGGCAGATGCTTAACGACTGCGCCATTCAGGCGCCCCTAGTAGGAAAACATTTGACAGTCAGAATAACTGGGTTCTAACCATACTTTTGCCACAACCTACTTTACAACACAATCTCCCTTCTCAAGGCCTTAGTTTTCCCAAATTAAAGGGTTGGACTACGTAGTCCAGAAAGTTCCCTATAGATCTAGGAAAAATTGGGAGCAGCACTGCACTCCTTAATAGAACCTTTCTCTTGGGATGCCTGGGTGGCTCAGTGTATTAAGCATCTGCCTTCGGCTCAGGGCATGACCCCAGGGTCCTGGGATCGAATCCTCCATTAGGCTCCTTGCTCAGGAGGGAGCCTGCTTCTGTCTTGCCTCTCCCCATGCTTATGCTCTCTCGTTCCCTCTCTCTCTGTCAAATAAATAAATAAAATCTTTAAAAAGCCACAAAAAACAAAAAACGTTGAGGGTTGCCTGGGTGGCCCAGTCGACTGGTTAAAGCATCCAACACTTGATCTCAGCTCAGGTCTTGATCTCAGGGTCCTGAGTTTAAACCCCGTGTTGGGCTCCATGCTGGTAGTGGAGCCTGCTTAAATAAACACAAACAAACAAAAAAATACCTTTCCGTTGACTCATTTGCTGCCCATTTAATATAATTTCCTGCCCCTCCCCCTGAAAGTCATTATAATTAGCAAAGTTTTAAAATGAGATTTTCAAAAATTCCGTCTGAGTCAATATGTGAATCTAAAAATATGCAATCGATAAAATAAGGCTCACTTTCTGTGGAATTTACTGTACTTCTGGTAGAACTCTGTCTTGCTACCTAATTCTGGTATTAATAATTTTCTTCTGAACCTCTGGACTATATAATATTTATATAATTGCTATAATTCTTGTCTTCTAGATTTTAGGCACAAAAGAAAGGTATGGGGAAAAAATCAAAAGACAAGCCAATAAGCAGCAACATTATCTAATCTTTGCTTATGATCAAGAAACACCAGTGTCATGTTTGTGGTCATTCCATTCATGTACCTAAAAATGCCAGTTCTGAAATGGCCAATGACATAAATGGCTAATCTCAACTGATCAGATCATTTGTCTACTTCACTCTTCAGTGCCTGTCCTTTGTGGATACTTTCTGTCAGATATTAACCTATGATTCAGAAATCGCTGCCCACTCTCAAGTGTCCATCCGCATGCTCTCCAAGACCTTATCTCTGATCTTCTGGTCTCTTCCTTCCATGCTGCTGACCAGCCATTAGCAAATGTCCAGATATCTATATGTCTTCTCCCCTCAGGTCACTTCTCCTTTCACAAAGAGTGGATGACCAGGTTCTCCATTTGCACCTTTACCCATCAGGAAGATTTTTCTCTCCGCTGTTATCAAGCAACACTGTTCACTGTTATCCAGCTTCAGTTCATACCCATGTACTGAACCTGCCCATCCATAAATCAAGCTGGGGTTTTTCTCCTTTCTTCAGCTGTTCATAGGGAATTTACTCATGAAGGAGCACCTAGTACAGCCATTGCTAGTCACTTGGGGTTTTGGCCATCTGCTCACACAGCTGGTCTGAGCCCTCTGTTGTCATTTAGACTTGATCTCCAATGTACCATTTCTAACTCATGATGGACTGCTGTTGAGCCTTCTGACTTTATGACATCGTGGGTCTAAGAGAACTCGGCTCATTATGGGCAGTTCCAGACACATGGTCACTTGACTCCCCATGGTCAAGTTTCTGTACCAGGGCCAAGCATCATGCCAGCAGGTGATTCTCAAATGGAGTATATAATTCTCTACTGCAGATGGCATGGCCTTTTTCCAGAATCCCAATAGCAGGCATTATGAATATCCCACTGGGGTTTGCCATAAACTTACATTCTATCTTTTCTCACCATTGGCATTTCCAACAATATAGATCCTGCCAGATTATGTGGTCCCAGTGGTAGGGCTGCTTATACCACAGCCTAGACTGGTTGCAAAACACTTTCTGCTCTGAGATTCATTCAAATCGTCCACATTATTGGACTTAAGGGTTATAATAGTATTTCTATGTGCACAAGGTATTCCAGCCAGAGCTCTAAAACTTCTATCAGGTGTTGTGCTTCCTTTTATATGTTAGGGATTGGAAGATGCATCAGTTTGTCTTTTACCTTGCAGGGGATATCTCAACTTCCCCTGACCACTAGACCTGTAAAAACTTGACTAAAATAGCAGTTCCCTGGTATGTCTTAGCAAGGCCTCTAATGTCCTAGCCACCTGTTTTTTGTTGTTGTTATTGTTGCTGTTCTGTCCAAATCAGCATGATGTCATCAGTGTGATAGTCTGTGAAGTGTTCAGATGGTCCAGATTTCTTTTGAATAAGTTATGACAAAGGAGTGGATGAGCTAATATAGTCCTGAGGAAAAACTAGCAGTGAATATTGTTGTCCATTACATATAAAGGTAACTTTTCCTTGATCTTTTCTGATCATAATTTTAAAAATACGCATTTGCAAAAGCCATGCTTGCATACCACGTGCCTGAAGCCTTCTTGGTCAGCTCTTGCGATGATACCACATACAGTGTAGCAGCTGTGGCCAGACCTATTACTTGGCTCAGCTTCAGTGGTCTACGGTTTCCAAGATGCATTCAGTTTCTTCAGGAGCCAGAACAGTGACTTAGAAATGTGTTACGACCATGCCCCTGCATCCTTGAAGTCTCTAATGATGGTGCTAGTTCCTACCATTCCTTCCCATCCCCAGGGATGCTCTGATTAATCATCTTGCTTGGGAGTGGGTAATGGGCAGTAATTTTGGAGTCCTTTCCCTTGGCCTTTCCAGTAAGTATAAGGACCCAACATGGAGAATGCTCCAACTGCCAAATGACAACTCACTTGGAGACAAGGAGATGACCACTGGATGTATCTGTGGACACAGTGATTCCACTCGAAGCCAGACTTTAGCAAGATTCCATTTATTACATGGTTTCTGTAATCTCCACCCTAACTATGGGGCTCTGATGATGTGCTGAGTCTCTACATATCAATGTCACTCAGACCCTGTATCCAACAGATCTCTGTCTGGATGTCCCTTTCCCCAGTATATGGTCACACGAGAAAATGGTTGTGGGTCCATTTGGGGAAGGGAGAATCATCACAGTGTATAATCCCTGTGGTGTTGCAGACTTCTTCCTTCTGAGCACATGGTCGTCTCTTCGGTGAGTGGATTCTGGATCTCAAGATCAGCTTAGGTTTAACAACGGGGCAAAGAATTGCAACTTTTTATTGAGGCAGCAGCCCTCAGCTTCCTGCTCCTCCATTTTCTCCTGCCGCTGATTATAGATGTTAAATAGCACACTCACAGGCTACCTGCCTCTTTTGCCCCTGGTGATGTCATGTTCTATTAGCAATCTCTTTAACTCTCTGAAGCTCAAGCTCTCCCTCCCCCCCAACACCACCAACACTTTATTCTTGTGGGTCCCTTGCAGAGGGCACTTAGCACTGCTACCTAGCTTCAGTCCAAGGCTGAATCAGCCTCATGAGTACTGATCATGAGACGAGCTCCGTGAGCACGTTTCCTGCAAACTCCCCTGTCCCTCCTGGATGAGTTACCACTGAAGTGCTCATGAACGTTGGCACCAGTGAATGCTACCAGTGCATTCCTGCCAGCCTTGCTGGGTGCTGAATTCCACAGGACCTCCCAGGGAGCATAGTCTAGACTCGTAATACTCATTCCACCGGCCCACATTCCCGAATCCTCTTCTCCTTCCTCTACAATCGGCCTTGCCACACAGGCATTTGCACCTCGCTCAGTGTAGGCCATCACTTAGGCTTAACCTGTAAGAGCCACCCTCAGCAGTGAGTTTGGTCCATTTTGGGGGGTCTTCACCAGGGTAAAATCAAGTATTCCAAGAAAATGCTGCCAAGTCAATAACATGTTCATATCCAGTTTTTAATTCTGGCCCTCTCGATCAAGCACCCTCAACACCCAGTACCAGAAGTACTCTCTTGGCAGACCATCGTGTCTCTAGTTATATGATGCTAGAATTTGTATTTATATTATGCTAGAATTTATATGATTTTATGCTAGAATCATACTTGTCAGCCTGGTAGCCAGGGCGGTGGGAGGAATAACTGTGGAGAGGACCACCTACTGTCTTGCAGCCTCTTTCTGCATGTGACAAACGCTCGCTTGTGTGAAGGGGGAACAGCCTCCTCCCCTGTGTTGAGTCCTCACGGTCAGAGCGATCTGAAGAGCCATAATTCTCAGCGATGTTGTTAAGGCGAAAATTGCACAGGACAGTGTTAAACAGGGTTAGGAAGACCCTATTCAAGGCTATTGAAATAAAGGAGAGAAGCCAGAACCAAGTCTGACTTCAACTCCATGCAAACAAAAGGCAGGAAGGTTTTTAGGCTCTGGGGTGAAGCAGTGGAAAAGTGCTGGGGGGTGTGGGGGTCGGAAGGGTTGATGGATGGAATATAGCTAGCACAATGCGTTTGTGAATGTTTTTCTCTGTTATTAGGCTGTTGGTGTTTATTAATTGCTGTCCATGAAAATTAGGCTCCTACCATCCGAGAGGCTGGAAGATGGTGCACTATCTTCCCTGAGGATTAGATTTGGAAAAGGATGGCTCTCTGGTCCTAGAGAAAGATTTCTCTGAGTTGAAAAACTGTCAAGAGGCTTTTTAAAAAGATTTATATCTCAAGGAGGCAAAGAAAAAATTACAGTTACACACTTTCCAAAGTAAATGCTCTAAGGAAAGAGAGGTCAGGAGCTTAGAGGTAGGAAGAAGTCTCTCTAAAGTTTAGTCACGTTGAGGAGAACATTAAGGCCATCTGGGTCAGCACTCACTCAGGTGTTCCAATTCTGTCAGAGTTCCAGATTTTTCCAACTACTGTCCTGACCTCGGGGCACCAGTATTGTCTTTGCTGAACATTTCAATGTCTCTGGAGCTCTGCAATTCTAACATGAACTCTGGTTCCTCTACTGCATCTGCTCTTGCTGTGCAGGAAACAGGGCCTTCTGTGTTCACTACCCTAGAGGCCCTCTGGCTGTCACACTTAAATCTGGCTGTTAACTGCCCTCAATTTGCCCTTATTCCTCTATAAGGCATCAATTCCATTTAATGGTAAACAGTTAACTCTGCTGTGCTTATAGGCATCATTCACCCTGTATTTTTCAAATGCTCCAGTCATCATGCTCTCAGGAGTATTCCTCTCTTTGGGGACTTTTTCCTAAGTCATCACTCATGAGATCCTCAGAGGATGGGCCGCCATTTTTATGGGGGGGACTATGTAGCCCTCAATTTCCCCATTTGTGTCAGTTTGGATCCTCCAAGACGTAAACGCTTGGGCGGGACAGGATGTGCAAGGGATTGGGGGTATTTCCTGCGAAGGATAAAGCAGCGGAGAGGAGAAGCAGGCAGGCAGAGCCTTCAGACAGAGATGGGAGGATGAGAATTGTGAAGAGTGACAAGATAAGGACTGGGGAAGAGGGAGCCTCAGACCAACAGAAGAGTTCTAAGAAAATCTTGGACAAACTGAGGAGAGGCTCTAGAGAAAAGGTGTTTGCTAGAGGAATGTCACTTCAGCAGGTATGGGTTGACTCCAGTCCCCCTGCCCTGCTCAGCCATCTGCTGAGAGCAGTTTTGGGGTGTGTGGCCTCTCTCGGTGCTAATGGGGGTAGCAGCTAAAGGTGTTGGTCTACTATGTGCCCCTAAGGAGGTTTCCCCGGACTGGGTATTGCCACAGAGGCCACAGTCATCTGCAAGAATCCACTGGAAAATACAGAATCCCCAGAGGAAGGCTAGGGAAGGTCAATGGCAATTAAAACTTAAGACTATGGGAAAATGGGGAGAGGTTTAGAATTAGAAACTGGTGTGTCGCATATTCCACTCTTTTTTTAAAAAAAGATTTATTCATTTTAGAAAGAGAGAGGAAGAGAACACAGGGAGGGGCAGAGGGAGCGGGAGAGTGAAACTTTAGCAGACTCCTCTTTGAGCTCTGAGCCCATACGGGACTCAATCTCAAGACCCCGAGATCATGACCTGAACAGAAACCAAGAGTGGGAGGTTCAACTGACTGAGCCCCCCAGGGGCCCTTCCATTCTATTTTGGAGACTTCTAGAGCACAACGTTTAGTTTTAATCATACTTTAGGTGTTTAATCCCAATGAATATAGTTCCCCCAAAACAGCCCATTTCTTATACTGAATAGGATATTATTGCATAGGTAAAATTTCCCTTTAAAAAAAATGTACTAAGAAACACTAAAAAATGAGAAGATGGAAAGAATAGTGTTGGTCCCATGACTTACTTGTTGGTAAGTAAATAAGAATGGACTTTTAAACTAAATCATTTTAGAGAGCTCGATGGTCTTTTAAAGTATGAAAAAAAAAGTTCTAGCTTGGTATAAACATGCTTTTGGTTCCTGAATTTTAATTGGCTTTTAATGATGGTGCAGCACACTTTTAGCAGAGCTCGAAGCGTCTCCTTTGACTTACTTCAAAGGAACACTCAGAGCTGCTGTCCCCGCAGTTGTCAGTACTCTTGTAAGTAGAATATGAAAGTGTGTCTGCTCCCAAGGAAGGAAAAAAAAAAAAATCCCAAGACCTAGATACAGTCAGATATATAATTGTGACAGAAATTTATTTTTTTTCCGTTAAGATCCAGGGCCTCCATTGCAACCCATGTAGCTTATTGCCCTAAATATTAATATTTGTTTTCTATTTTCTCTCGTCTTTTTTTTCTGTTTGGAGGTGTCCTTCATCATCTTCCTCACTATCATCAACAACATCATCAAAAATCACTATGGAAAGGATCACTTTGCCCTCCATGTGTTCATTCCTAGTCAGTCTAAGCTAACGTTTGCCGTCCCCCACGTGCAACAGGACAGATTCCGGGCTGAGGACCACGTACATGTTAAAACGAAAACCTCAAACACATAGTTCTCAGAAACATTGAGAGTAGCTCACGGAAGCTGGAGTCGGAAAGTGAGAGAGCTTGTGGAAGTTTTTCTTCCAATCGTCAGGAAGTTGAGCCTACCGTGGGCGTGGAGACCCGTGACCCCACCCCCCGTGGAACATTCGTTCACACGGTGCTCTGAGATCAGGAGACCTGGGGAGACCAGCAATCCTGACGAAGGAGTTGGGCTCCTCTAACAGGTTCCCCATATTCCCTGAATAATTTTGACACCAGGAATATTTTTTAAGTACAACATAAACATTTTAAGACACTGTCCCAAGAAGCAAAGGTAATTATTGTTCAGTTTTGTTTTGTTCTAATGCTGTTTGGAACTCATTATTGAGAACCCTTATCAAGCTGTGAGTGATTTCTCACAAATCACTTCTCTTCCCTGAAAGATGCTGTTAACTTGGCATAAAAAAATGTGGGGTTTTTTCTTTCCCCCAAAGTCTAGACTAAATAAAGCAGCTCATATCCATAATGGAAGAAACATATCAAAGCATTTTTAAAATTGTAATTATAAAAAAATCTTTTTGTAGTAAATATTTAAAAATATTTTACTCAATAATTAATCTCTCTCCAGAAAATCAGCTTCCTGTTTCTCATTGCCTCCTTTTTAGGGTAAGAAACATGAATTATGATATATTAGTTTGTTATATTAACTACCTGAATCTAGCCCACTGCAAAAGGAAGGGGATCTGAGATTGAAAGAGGCTGGAAATTCCAGATCCATCTTCATATATATATATATGTGTGTGTGTGTGTGTGTGTGTGTGTGTATTGTATATGTATATATATGTGTATATATACATATATATGTATATGTATATATATTTACAGTATTTATATACACTCATATACTGTAAAACACATATATACTGTAAAAATAGAGTATAAAAATAAAGTATATATGTATATTTACAGTATATATCTATTTTACAGTAAATTTTTTACAGTCTATATTTTTACAGTATATAAAGTATATGTTTTTACTGTGTGTATGTGTGAGTATATGTGTGTGTATATACTCTCTCTCTGTGTCTCTCTCTGTCACACACACACACACACACACACACACAGCTAAAGCTTCCCCTGCCGCAGTATTTGTGAATACTGCCCTCTGGTGGAGCCCTATGGGTTCAGCTTAAGGTTGTGGAAAATAAACTGCATGATTATACCTGGTACAAGGACACTGATCAGTGATAATCCCACTAATGGAAAGATACACAAAATGTGTACTCAGTAGTCCCTCAGAGACAAAAGGCTTTCTACTGTGATCTATTTGCGATTTATTTCTTAAATGACAAATGAGGCTTGGTCAGGTTTTTCTGACAGCCTTCAGTCTTCAGCTTTCCGCTTTCATCATTTCCTGTCCATAATAGGAAAATCTGTATTTAAAGTGTTTTAGGTTTTTATAGATCCCTACAAATGTACATTTCCCTACTTGCACCTACCAATACTTTGTGCATAATTTTGTCTTCCACAAAAGTTCTCTTTCTGCAAAGATTGTAGCTGGGGGGCAGGAGGGAAGTCCCCTGTTTAAAGAAAATTGCATTTAATATAAACCCAAATCAATCTTTATATCCTTCAACGCTGCTGATATCCTGCTCAGGTTGTCCTAAAAAGATCCCAAAGCAATTAGTGTAGCAAACAGCAAATAGACTGCAGTTTAAGACTACCCTGACACTATTACACTGTATTTTATGTCAAGAAAGAAAGAGAAAGAAAAGCACAAGCTCTATCAATTTAAGAGACATTATGTTTTAGAAAATTCAAATGTAATGAAGGTGCATTTCTTTTCCCTTCCCAGCTAGCCAAAATAAATAGCAATAATAATCATTTATTGAGTACCTACTATTTTATATAAGTTATAATCTTTACTATACATTTATAATGTGTGTATTGTAATTCCCATTTTTTTAAAATGAGGAAATTGTAACTCAGAAAACATAATGTGATGAGAGTTAAACAACTATTGAGCGATAGGGCTCATATGGAAACCTGTCTAGTTATATTCCCAGGTCTATGTGTATATTAAAATATTAAGACTGCAATTTAGTATACTTTAAAAAGTAAAGTTAGAGAATGTGAAAAATTTCCTCATATCAGAATACTAACATGTTTTTTAATTGAAGTATAATTAACATACCACATTATAGTAGTTTCAGGTGTGCAATATAATTATTCAACAATTCTATACTTTGTTCAGCGCTTACCAAGATAAGGGTACTCTTAATCCCCTTTATCTATTTCACCCATCCCCCACCGACCTCCCCTCTGGCAACCATCAGTTTGTTCTTTATACTTAATAGTCTGGGTTTTTTTGTTTATCTTTTTGTCTCTTTTTGTGTTTGTTCATTTGTTTTATTTCTTAAACTCCACATATGAGTGAAATTATATGGTATTTGTTTTTCTCTGATTGACTTATTTTACTTAGCATTACACCCTCTAGATCCATTTTTGTTGTTACAAGAGCTCATTATTTTTATGGCTGAGTAATAGTCCATTGTATGTATGTATGTATTTATATATGTATAAGTGTACATATATATATGTATATATACCATTTCTTTATCCGTTCATCTATCGATGGACAATTGGATTGCTTCCATATCTTGGCTTTTGTAAATAATGCTGCAATAAACAGAGGGATATATATATATATATATATATATATATATATTTTTTTTTTTTTTTTTTACATTTTTATCTTTTTAAATATTTTTTAATTTAAGTTCAGTTAATTCACATGTAATGTATTATTGGTTTCAGAGGCAGAGGTCAGTGATTCACCAGTCTTATATAACACCCAGTGCTCATTAGATCACGTGCCTTCCTTAATGTCCATCACCCAGTTACCCCATCCC
This sequence comes from Ursus arctos, assembly GCF_023065955.2. Taxonomy (NCBI): domain Eukaryota; kingdom Metazoa; phylum Chordata; class Mammalia; order Carnivora; family Ursidae; genus Ursus; species Ursus arctos. Next base: position 25,207,468 of record NW_026622985.1, on the reverse strand, counting down.
TCCACCCCCACGCTCCTACATGTACCTTTTTGAAGTAGTGTTTTCATTTTCTTTGGGTAAATACCCAGTAGTGGAATTGCTAGATCATTGGGTAGTTCTATTTTTAATTTTTTGAGGAACCTCCGTACTATGGCTGGATCAGTTTGCATCCCCACCAACAGTGCACAAGGGTTCCTTTTTCTCCACATCCTCACCAACACTTGTTGTTTCTTATGTTTATTTTAGCCATTTTGACATGTGTGGTGATATCTTATTATGGTTTTGATTTGAATTTCCCTAATGATGAGTGATGTTGAGCACCTTTTCATTTCTGTTGGCCATCTGTATGTCTTCTTTGGAAAAATGTCTATTCAGGTCCTCAGCCCATTTTTTAATGGGATTATTTGGGTTTTTTGGTGTTGAGTTATAGAAATTCTTTATTTATTTTGGATATTAACCCCTTATCGGACATATCATTTGCAGATATCTTCTCCCATTCAGTAGGTTGCATTTTCATTTTTTTTGAAAGATTTTATTTATTTATTTAGAGAGATAGGGAGAGAGTGAGCAAGCAGGGGGAGGGGTAGAGGAAGAGGAGAGAGAGAATCCCAAACAAACTCCGTGCTGAGTGTGAAGCCCGACCTGGGGCTCCATCTCATGACCCCGAGGTCATGACCTGAGCGGAAACCAAGAGTTGGATGCTTAACCAACTGAAAGACCCACGTGCCCTGGTTGCTTTTTCATTTTGTTGATGGTTTCCTTAACTGTGCAAAAGCTTTTTGTTTTGGTGTAGTCCCAATAGTTTATTTTTGCTTTTGTTTCCCTTGCCTGAGGAGACACACGTAGAAAAATGTCTCTATGGCAAATGTCAAAGAAATTACTACCTGTTTTCTTTTGGGAGTTTTATGATTTTAGGTCTCACATTTAAGTTTTTAATCCAAACTAATCACGGCTTCTCTGGATAGATCTTCAGCCACTGTGATAACTTCTAATAACTGGAATTGTATCTTTATGCATTAGTTGAAATTCCTGAGAAAGTAGATGGGTTTGGCCTCACTAATCTTATGGAGACTGACCCCAGTTCATGAGCCACCTGCCAGTTGTGAGTCTGCTGCCCTGTTAGTCTCATGCCCACACTTCATCAATGAGCTTTGGAAGCAGATGTCTTGGAGATGAGCCACAGGTAGGTAAGGAACTGTCTGAAGGAAACTTTGACTTAGAGGAGAAACGTCATCATTCATCCCCAGCTTTAAGTTTCAGTGGTTTTTCCATTGCTTTCAGGACAGAACCAACAAAGGCTGACATGTTTTGGCCCCCGGTCAGCCTCTTTTTTACTCTCCTTTTTCTCTGCTGTGGCCATGCTGACTTTGCAGTTTCTCCAAACACCCTTACTTCCCTGTTGTCCGAGCATTTACCCAGGCACTTCTTTTTGTTAATAATCACCCTTTTGACCTCCTTTCAAGTATCACACTTTTCGTGTCTTTGAAAAAGTCTGCAGAATAGTTTACTTTTGGAATCTGAAGCCATTAAGTAAATACCATTTTATGGTAAATCTAACTGTGGTCCCCTAAAATATAGGCTATTGGTCTTAAATGTTGACAAGATTCCAGATACACTACTCCAAAATGTGACACTGTAACATACTGAATATTTTAAGCTGAAGAAATCTGAGAAACAGCCTATGCAGAAAGGGCTGTCTGACTTTACCCTGACTCAGGCCATAAAGCTGTCATGGAATGGGTGCTTTCCCTGTATCTGGAAGAAATGTACATCCCTATCTCCATGACACTGAGCAGAATCAGGATGAACAAGTCTTGCTATTCCCCCCGTGGGCCACTCTAAGCTCATACCCTTTTGTGTCCTACCCCATTTGATCAAGACTTTCCACTCTTCATCAAACCTAGCAGAAAAACACTCAGGTTTGGGACACCTGGGTGTCTTTGTTGATTAAGCGTCCACCTTCGGCTCTAGTCAGGATCCCAGAGTCCTGGGATCGAGCCCCCGCATTGGGCTCCCTGCTCAGCAGGGAGCCTGCTTCTCCCTCTCCTCCCCGCTCATGCTCTCTCCCACTATTTCTCTCTCTCTGTCTCTCAAATAAATAAATAAAATCTTAAAAAACACCCAAAACATTCAGGTTTAACCACTCCTTTGGGTCTTCACTCCTTATGAGGCTCCTGTGTCATGTGAAACTTATAATAAAACATGTAGGCTTTTCTCTGGTCCCTCAGTCTTGGCTTTTCTCTGGTCCCTCAGTCTTTTGTTACAGGGGCCTTGGCTGAGAACTTAGTAGAAGAAAAAGCTGGTTTTCTTCCAGCATCAGCAACCAGTTGTCAGCAGCAGCCAAGAGAGTGCAGGTTTCTAGAAGGTGGGAATAGTCATATTATGTTAAATAGTAGTGGTCAAGGAGAGAAAGCGTGGGGAGCCGGAAGTGGTACCCTCTCAGAAGTAAACTCTCCCATCTTTGAAGTCTCCTAGCAGTTGCTACTTTATACTGAATTGTTCCCATAGTATTTTTATCTTGTTCTTGTCCAAGAAGCTCACGCACAACCACATTTCTAAGGGACACCTTAATCAGCATACACGGAAGGTGTGGTATGTGACATCTACAAAGTTTTGCATCATCACTGAGTAATAAATAAGCTCGGTTGAAGACTTGTATCATCTCATTACCACCCACAACAGAGAGGAGTCTTTCATGGTTTTTTTTTTTTTTTTTTTTTTTTTTTTTTAGGTTTCATCTTTTTTTAAAAGAGCAGGAAAATTTTTTCAAGTTATGTTAGTCTGTGGATTTTCATGGTTGTCTAAATTCAGGGAACTCTGTATCGGGGAAATATTCCCCTCCCCACCCCCCATTCATGAGTAATCTCCTGCTAATGGTTGGCATGGTAAAGTAAATTAAGGAGGCCCCTTTTGGTGTATATGTTAACAGAGTGATAATGGGATACTGAGGAGTGAGAATTAAATAGGAAATGTCAAGGTGGGTTCAGAGAAGTTTCATTAAAAGAAAAATAGGAACATGCCAAGGAGCTTACAAGCAATTAATTATTTTATGCCAAATGGATTTTAAGAATTAATTTCATCTGGTCAGAAAAAATGTCGATAAGAGAGGCACCCGGGTGGCACAGTGGGTGGGCGTCACAGGCTGGGTTTTGGCTGAGGTCGTGATCTCAGGATTGAGAGACAGAGCCTGTGTTGACTCTGCAGTCAGCGCAGAGTTTTTGCTCCGTTGACCCTTTCTCCCTCTCCCTCTGCCCCTCCCCCACCTCTCTCTCTCTCTCTCTCTCTCTCTCCCTCTCCCTCTGCCCCTCCCCCACCTCTCTCTCTCTTTCTCTCTCTCTCTCTCTCTCAAATAAATAAATATTTTATAAAAAAAATACAAATGTCAGTAAGTAGTAAAATCTATATTTGAGCTGATAAAAGTAGTAAAATCTGTATTCGCTGATGAAAGTTGTCTAAAGAATAATAATAAAAATGTATTTCACATAAGTGGTTGATTAGATAAATGTTTCATCTTTGACTATTCATTTTGAAAATGAGATTGAAATAATGTAAAATTTTCATGGAAGTTGTGCTGACATTCTAAATCAGTTATCCCCATCATCTTGAAAATCAAGATATTATGGAAGGGGAAGTAGAAAGCTGGCATTTGATGTAAAATTCATCTTAAATATTTTTCTAAGGGGATTTTATTTTTCATTTTTATTTTTTTAAAGATTTTATTTATTTATTTGACAGAGAGACAGCCAGTAAGAGAGGGAACACAAGCAGGGGGAGTGGGAGAGGAAGAAGCAGGCTCCCAGCGGAGGAGCCTGACGTGGGGCTCGATCCCAGAATGCCGGGATCACGCCCTGAGCCAAAGGCAGACGCCTAATGACTGAGCCACCCAGGCGCCCAAGGGGATTTTAAAGACACTTATAAAACAGTTTTAGGGACGTGTATTTTATGTATATGATGTATATATCTATAGATTTGTTATGGTGAGCATCAGTTGGCTTACACACTTGTAAGCCTTAAGTGAGTTGTCTCTAACACGGACCCTTGATGCGCAGACAGCACTGACTTCTCAAAGCTCCCATGACAGTCACTTGGCTCTTTGGTAGCTTGTGTACCTGGCAAGACAGTAACTTGGCCACCTCCGCCTCTGAAAGCTGTGCAAATTCTCAAGTTAGAATTGTATTTCTCATTTTTAGTTCTCTGTTTAGGGATTTTATTGTTTATTTTTTCACCCATTCATTTACACTTATTGACCCGTATTTGTAGAGCTTCATTTGTTTGCTCTTGTAGAGATCATTTTTGTATTCCGTGATCACTAAGGAGCAAGCTGGTGAATTGTTGTCTTTGCTCTACAGTCATTTGGCCACCAGGTGGTGGTATAACTCTCTGAAGTAAAAAAAAAAAAAAAAAAAAAACTTCCCAAACCTATTTCAAGGTTTATAAAAACAAACATGAAAAAAAATAAGTACAGCTTATTTTTCACAGTTGAATTTTTCTTTTTTAAAATAAGATTTACTTATTTGAGAGAGAGAGCGCGCGAACAAAAGGGACAAGGGGAGAGAGAATTTCAAGAGGACTCCCTGGAGAGCGCGGAGCCCTACAGAGGGCTCGATCTCGTGACCCTGAGATCACGACCTGAACCAAAACCAAGAGTCAGTGGCTTAACGGAGCGCACCACCTCGGCGCCCAAACAGTTGAATTTTTCTATGGCTGTAAGAACTATACAAATGTTCTATTGTGAATAAATTTTTCTTTCACAGTTATGTACATTATAAGAATTGAAATCATTGTAATAATGATAACGATAAGCAACAACCACAGCTAACATTATTTAAGGCCTTATTTTATGCCAGACACTATGCCTGACGTTTTACATAAAGTGATTTAGTGCTCACTGCCCTATCCTAAGTGCAATCATCCCTGAAGATTTCAATCCAGCAGGTCATGAAAGGAGACCTACTAAGCTGTACTTTAAACAAGTGTCCCTCATGATTCTTACCACCAAATAAGCTTAAAAACTATTGATTGATGTCTTCAACTGCTCTGCTTACAGTGGTGTTTAAAATCACTTATTCTCAGAACTGTATCTTTTACCTGAAGATTTTAAAATCAGGATTATAAAATCAAAATAGTATATATTCAGGCTCTTCAATAATACTTTTACCTCCAAATTTTGACGATTTAGGTGAGCAATGTGTTGAAGAAAAGTTTAATGCTTTTGTGTTTTATTTTGCTGTAAAAAGTGATCATGTATGGGAACCTGGGTGGCTCACTCAGTTGGGCATCTGCCTTCTGCTCAGGTCGTGATGCCACGGTCCTGGGATCGAGTCCCACATTGGGCTCCCTGCTCAGTGGGGAGCCTGCTTCTCCCTCTGTCTGCCACTCTCCTTGCTTGTGCTTTCTCTCTCAGTTGAGTAAATGAATAAAATCTTGGGAAAAAAAAGAAAAGAAAAAGAAAGTGATTATGTATAAAAGGTATTTTGTGCTCTCTTATAAACATATCCCAGCGAAATCTATGCTACACAATGTAGTAAAAATAAATATAAAGTGCTTTACCAATTTAAAGTTACTTAAAATATCTAATTTGTATTTTAGTGATGCAGGTAAACTATTAGCAGTTCAAATGCCATGTAACAATAGTGAGTTAGTAAAATTTCTTATAAAGTAACTGATCCCACCTCTTTAAAAAGCATGTAATAATTTGCCTCCCTAATTTTACACTCCTGAAATTAAAAACTGCACAGACAACGAAGTTCTAAGAATCCAGTGACAACAGCCAGCAAAATATTTTCCTTTAGGTCTAAAATGTTTAAGTGCTCTATGTATTTAGATTACTCTTACATAACATGTATCAGTATTTTCATTTTTTGTCATTTTCAGAATAATTAAAAATTCCTTTCTATCTCAGATTTCCTGTCCCTATGACAAATCTCAAACCTTCTAACTGGATTAAGGGTTCCCATACCAAAATACTCCATTACCTTTGTCATTTCCAAGGTTCAAGTATATGATTGAGTAAGAAATAATATTTATAATATGATATCACACTGTAATAATATTGTACTTATTATAAAACAGTGGTATAGTAACAGTGTAATTATAAAGAGCAATACATTTCTTGCCTCATTTTTAAGACCAGATGACTGAAACCTGCATTTAAATGTGACCTGCATGCATAGGGGCAGTGACAGAGCAAGGCTCATGGTCCCCAGATCAGTGCTTCTCTGGGAATACTCTTAACCTATCCACAGGGCTGGCAGAGCTGACTGCTTATAAAGCATAAATTATTGAATCAGTCAATCAGTGAACACATAAATACCCCTGAAAATAAACCTATTCAAAGTGAACTTTCAATAGAACAATGACACCAAAAACTGTGTCAACTAATTTGAGGGGTCAATGACATGAAGGAACAACCAAGATTTAGATCTTAAAAGATTGAAAGAAGGCTATGAATGAACTGGGCTCTTAATGTGATTGGACTAAACGTTCTTGAAACGTTCTCATTCCTATCTTCAAGTAAGCAATAATATCATCTGGCTCCGCACTGGAATGATTGCCACTTGTAATTTCTTTGTGGTCAGAGAAGTGTCTTCAGTTCTTTGATTCTGATAATCTCTGATGAAAAGACAAGGACTTAATCCTGAAAATCTGCTATCCAATATCTAGGTGGGACCAACTGAGCCCTGAACGTAGAGACTGTTAGTCTCTCACTGATTACGTTTGTTGATTCCTATGTCACTATTTTAACAGATTTTGAACGGTTTAATTAGTATTTCAGTGTTTCCAGTGCACCTCTAATTTCTATTCTTTTCATACAAATTTAACAACTGATATTTCTTAAAAGGATAAAACGAAAACATGTTTTAAAATGCTTGCTTGCTATACCAAGAAATGCCACTAGATGTCACTAACGAATAGAAAAACTTACCTAAATCCGGAAGTAGCCAAAGAAATGAGATTCTCTAAACAATGTAGAAGAATTGGGTCTCTGATTATATTTTTCATTGCCTTGAAATTTACCTTTAGAACTTGGTAGTTTTTTCTATTGATAGTCCAAGATTCTATTTTTTAAAATTAATTTTTCCATTTATTTGTTTTTCAATATGTTGGTGGCAGCTTTATTCATAATTGCCCTGAATTGAAACATTTATATTAGTCACTGTGGTAGACATTTGAGTGTCCCTTCCAGATCTGATCCACAGACAGCGTCTAGCTCTTAGCTCCTTCTGCCTCAGCAGCAGAGAGCCACCTCTGTGGAGATTATGCCCTTTGAGTGAGGCCCACTTCTTTTGACTGAGAAAGGTGGGAGTATAAAGACCTGGTTATTTTGGCTCTAGGCAGAATATTAATTTTTTTGAGATATAAATGAAATACAACATTGAATTAGTTTTAAGTGTACAACATAATGATTTTATATATGTATAAATATATAGATATATTACATATTGAATGCCATAATGAGATTAGTTAACCTCCAATACAACACATCGTGTTACTTTTTTTCTTGTGATAACTTTTAAGATCTACTCTCCTAGCAACTTTTAAATGTACAGTATAGTATTGTTGACTGTAATTACCATGTTGTATATTAGGTCCCCAGGACTTACTTATTTTATAACTGGAAGTTTGTACCTTTGGACCATTTTTGTTTATTTCGCCCATACCCCACCTGTACCTCTACCAACCTCCGATGTGTTCTCCGTATCTATGAATGTTTTTAAGAATCCACATGTAAGTGATATCACATAGTATTTGTTTTGCTCTCTCTGACTTACTTAGCATAATGCCCTCCAGATCCATCCATATTATAGCCAGAGGCAGGATTTCTTTCTTTTTTATGGATGAATAATGTTCCACCGCATGTATGTGTGTGTGTGTGTGTGTGTGTGTGTGTGTGTGTATACATATATACATACATACATATTGCTTTCGGTACTTTGGCCGTTTTAACAATACTAATTACCCCAAGCCATGAGTATGGGATATGTTTTCCATTTATGTCATCTTCAATTTCTTTTTATCAGTGTCTTCCAGTTTTCAGTGCACAGGTCTTTCACCTCATTAGTTAAATTTTCTCCTTAGTATTTTATTCTTTTTGATGCAATTGTAAATGGAATTTTCATAATTTCTCTTTTTGACAGCTTATTAGTGTATAGAAACACAACTGATTTTGTATATTGATTTGTATCCTACAACTTTATTGAATTAAATAGATTTAGCCTAGCAATTTTTTATGGACTCTAGGGTTTTCTATACATAATGTCATGTCGTCTTCAAATAGAGACAGTTTTACTTCTTCCTTTATGATTTGGATGCCTTTTGCTTCTTTTCCTTGCCTGATTTCTCTGGCTAAGACTTCCCGTACTATATTGAATAAAAGTGGCAAGAGTAGACATCCTTGTCTTGTTTTAGATCTTAAAGGAAAAGCTTTAAAGTTTCACTGTTGAATGTGATCTTAGCTGTGGGCTTGTCATAAATGACCTTTATTATGTTGAGGTATGTTGCCCCACACCCTTTTTATTCAGAGTTTTTATGAAAGGATGTTAAATTTTGTCAAATGTGTTTTTTGCATCTATTGAGGGTAAAAATCATAAAATCATTTCATTTTATTAATGTGATAGATCACATTGACTGATTTGTGGGCACTGAACCATCCTTACAACCCTGAAATAAGTCCCACTTGGTGGTGGTGTATGATCCTTTTTGTGTATTGGCGAATTAAGTTTGCTAATATTTTGTCGAATTTTTGCATCCATTTTCATCAGGGATGTTGGCCTGTGATTTTCTTTTTGTCTTTGTCTGGTTTTGGTATCAGAGTAATGCTGGCCTTGTAGGATGAATTTGGAAGTATTCGCCCTCTTTTTTTTTTTTTTTTTTGTAAGAATTTGACAAAGATTGGTGTTAATTCTTTAAATGTTTAGTAGAATTCATCAGGAAAGCCATCTGGTCATAGACTTCTGTTTCTTAGGAGATTTTTGATTATTGATTCAATTTTCTTACTAGTAATGTTTCTGCTCAGATTTTCTTTTAATTCATGGATTCAGTACTGGTAGGGCATATACTTCTAGGAATTGATCTTTTTTTTTTTTTTTTTTTTTAGCTTATCCAATTTGTTCGCATGTAATTGTACATTGCGTTCTCATGATTCTTTGTATTCCTGTGGTAACAGTTGTAACACCCTTTCATTTTTTATTTTATTTGAGTCTTTTCTTTTCATGGTGAATCTGGCTAAAGGTTTGTCTATTTCATTTAACTTTTCAGAGAACCAGCTCTTAGTCTCATTGATCTTTCCTACTCTTCTCTTAATAGTCTACTTCATTGATTTCCACTCTGATCTTTGTTATTTATAGGTATGATTCTACTTTTTTGTTTGTTCATACGTTTTTTTCTGTTCCATTGTATACCATGTTTTCCTTATCCATTTATTGATAGGCACTTGGGTTGCTTCCATATCTTGGCTATTATAAATAATACTCTAATAAACAGAGGGGTGCACATATCTTTTCATATTAGCGTTTTCGTTTTCTTTGGGTAAGTACTCTGTAGTGGAATTATTGGGATGATACGGTATTCCTATTTTTAATTTTTGGGGGAAACTCCCTACTGTTTTCCATGGTAGCTGTACCAATTTACATTTCCATCAGCAGTGCACAAAGATTCCTTTTCCTCTACATCCTTGCCAACACTTGTTATTTCTTGTCTTTTTGATTTAGCCATTCCAAATGGTATAAGGTGATATCTCATTGTGGTTTTGATCTGCATTTCCCTGATGATTGGGGACTTTGAGCATCTTTTCACATGTATGTTGGCCATCTGGATGTCTTCTGTGAAAAAATGTCTGTTGAGGTCCTCCAACTACTTTTTATTTTTTTTTATTTATTTTTTTTTTTTAAAGATTTTATTTATTTATTTGACAGAGATAGCGACAGCCAGCGAGAGAGGGAACACAAGCAGGGGGAGTGGGAGAGGAAGAAGCAGGCTCATAGCAGAGGAGCCTGATGTGGGGCTCGATCCCATAACGCCAGGATCACGCCCTGAGCCGAAGGCAGACGCTCAACCGCTGTGCCACTCAGGCGCCCCCTCCAACTACTTTTTAATCAGGTTGTTTGGATTTGTTTGTTTGTTTGTTTGTTTTGGTGTTGAGTTTCATAAGATCTTTATGTTTTACAAATATTAACCCCTTAACAAATACATCATTTGCAAACATCTTCTCCCATTTGCTGGGTTTCCTTTTTGTTTTCTTGATGGTTTCCTTCATTGTGCAAAAGCTTTTTATTTTGGTGTAACCCCAATTATTAATTTTTGTTTTTCTTTCCCTTGCCTGAAGAGACATAACTAGAAAAATGTTGCTACAACCATTGTCAGAGAAATTACTGCCTGTTCCTTTCTAGGATTTTTAGGTTTCAGGTCTCACATTTACATCTTTAATCCATATCGAGTTTATTTTTGTGTGTGGTGTTAGAAAGTGGTCCAGTTCCCTGGCACCATTTATTGAGGAGACTGTCTTTTCCCATTGGATATTCTTGCCTCCTTAGTCATAAGATTAATTGACCATATGGTCATGGACTTACCTCTGGGGTCTTTATTGTGTTCTGTTGATCTATGTGTCTATCTTTGTGATGGTACCATACTGTTTTGATGACTACAGCTTTGTAGTATGTCTTGAAATCTGGGCTTGTGACACCTCTAGCTTTGTTCTTATTTCTCAAGGATGTTTTGCAATTGGGACCTTTTGTGCTTACATAAAAATTTTAGGATGACTCGTTCTAGTTTTGTGTCACGTGGGCTTCTTTTTTTAGTTCCTTGAGGTATAATGTTAGGTTGTTTATTTGAGATTTTTTCTTAACATAGACATTGAATACTATGAACGTCCCACATAGAACTGCTTTTGTTGGGGTGCCTGGTGGCTCAGTCGTTAAGCATCTGCCTTTGGCTCAGGGCCTGGTCCTAGGGTCCTAGGGTCCTGGGATTGAGCCCTGCATCAGGCTCCCTGCTCTGCTGGGAGTCTGCTTCTTCCTCTCCCACTCCCCCTGCTTGTGTTCCCTCTCTCATTGGCTGTCTCTCTCTCCATCAAATAAATAAAGAAAATCTTAAAAAAAAAAAAAAAAAGAACTGCTTTTGTTGCATCCAGTAAGTTTTGGTATGTTGTATTTCTGTTTTCATTTCTGTTGAGATTTTTTGAAATTTTTCTTTTGATTTATTCATTGATCCTTTGGTTGTACAGTAGCATGTTGTTTAATTTCCACATAGTTGTGAATTTTCCATTGTTTTTCCTGTAATTGACTTCTAGTTTCATACCATTGCGGTTGGAAAAGATGCTTCATATGTTTTCAATCTTTTAAAATTTATTAGGGCTTTTCTTTGTAGTCTAACATATGATTTCTCCTGGAGAATGTTCCATGTGTGCACAAGAAATATGTATATTTTGTTGCTTTTAGATAGTATGTTCTGTAAATATATGTTAAGTCTATCTGGTCTAATATTTTAAGTCCAAAATTTCCTTATTCATTTTCTGTTTGGTTGATCCATCCATTGATGAAAGTGGGGTCCTTAACTAATACTGTTTTGCTGTCTATTTCCTCCTTTCAGTCTATTAATATTTGCTTTGTATATATAGATACTCCTATCTTGGGTACACAAATATTTATGAATGCTATATCCTCTTGTATTCATCCTTTATCATTATATAATGACCTTCTTTGTCTCTTACTAGAGTCTTTGTCTTAAGTCTACTTTGCGTTACATAAGTATACTACCTCAGCTTTCTTCGGGTTTCCATTTGTATAGAATATCTTTTCTATCCTTCACTCTGTCTGCATGTGCCCTTAAAGCTGAGGTGAGTCTCTTATAAACTGCATATGGTTGGGTCTTGCCATTTATCTTTTATAATTGTAAATGAGATCCATTATCATGAAATAATATAGTTAATAATAAATGCCATTTACCATTAACATTTTGGGGAGTAATAAATACCAAAATATTTCCTATATTCATTTGGCTATTGTGCTATTCATGGAAGTGATTTTTGAAAAAGACAAATTTGATCAAATAGGTCTTGGTTAATTCTGGAATGAAGGAAATGAAGAAATCCCTTTTCTGATTCCATCTGCTCTTTGCTCACTCTGCTCCAGCCACACTGGCCTTCTCATTTTCTTTTTCTTTTTTTTTTTTAAGATTTTATTTATTTATTTGACAGAGACAGACAAGTCAGCGAGAGAGGGAACACAAGCAGGGGGAGTGGGAGAGGAAGAAGCAGGCTTCCCACCGAGCAGGGAGCCCGATACGGGGCTGGATCCCAGAACCCTGGGATCAAGCCCTAAGCTGAAGGCAGATACTTAACGACTGAGCCACCCAGATGTAAGCTTCACGAGGCAGGGGTCTTTTTTTCTCACTGTTATGTACAAGCACCTAGAAAAGTGGTTGACATGTAAAAGGAACTCCTTCTTATCTGTTGAATTTATTTGACTTGAAATCAATCAACAACTATTGTCTTCCTATTACAATGTACCTAGCTCTTGTACAGAAGGGGAAAAGGGGAAGTTATTTTCTTCCAGTGAATTAAAGAATTAATTGCTTCAAATGCATGACTTGTGCTATATATATATCTGTTCACAGCACCTGATGTTCCTTAAATCAACAGTCAATATTGATCTCCAGCTACTATGATAGTTTGTATTGTACCCATAATGTACATACATAATTCACACTTGACATACTTGCACTTACTTTTCTGGTAAGACTAAGGGAAGAAACTGCCTGTCTGTATTTAGTCTGAAAATGGAAAAGACAAAATCCAAAGAAAATGCAGTTAGGGACTTGGTCGAAACTGAAAGCTGCAAAAACAGAAAGTGGAGCCCCTGCCTTGAATTAAGACCATGCTGATTTACTATTAAGAAGATCCAAATTTGACATATTGCCACAAGGCAATGCATTTTAAAAGACTTTTATTCTTATTTAGGATTGTGTAAAAGGAGAGTTTAATTGGTAGGAAAGGTAGGAAAGGTCCCAAATTATCAAATAAGCTGTTATTTCAATATTGGAAAAATTTAAATATCATCATAGGATAGAGCATAAGAGGCTGTTAAGTAGCAAAAGTCTAACATGCTGCCCCTAGGAATGATTTTTAATAGTATTACTCAGAAAAAGCTAGAACATGCATGCTATCCCCCAGCCAGGGTATACTCATTATTCAGGCCTGAGACTAAGATTCTGCCAAACAGGTTAAGAACTTTTCCTTTGCTTATCCTCCTGCTATATTTTTACAGAACCCTATGATGAAAATACAGAAGGAGAGAAGCCATAAAGAGATGTAATTAGAATTGAATTTGGGGTAACTAGGTTTGGGCCAATCCTCCTTAGCAACAGAACAGTTAGAATCTGCATTTAAAGTAAAATTTGAACTACGCTATTAAGCAGTTCATTATCTAAAGCTAGCAACAAGGGCCATCATACAATGATATGAAAATTGAAATCTATCTAATTCCCTGTCCCTGTGCTAAACAATATTGAGACAAACACATTTATTTACATCCTGTTTTAAACAATAAACAAGAATAAGTAAAAATAACTTAGCTGTTTGATCCAGGAACTATTTGCTTCTAAAAAATAACAAAGAATAAATTAAAATAGCTTAATCATTTAAATGAAAGTTCATCAAGGCTCATTTCAAGATCATCACCTCTTTGTATTCACTAATCCATAATAATTACACCATAAACTCAACTCAGTCCCAACCAGTTCTCTGCCTTTCAGGGCTATTTTTAAAATCATCCAGCCAAGGCCCTAAAACTTTACAGATATCCTCTTCTACGTTCTTCATTTTAAGATAATACTAAGACTGTCAGGGTAGAGTTCTGCAGTAGGTCTAATAAGCTTAGTTTTGCTTGATCAGTAGATGCCTCGGTTGGTCTTTGGAAAGGACGATATTCAACAGGTAAAACTAACTCAGTGTTGAAATACAAAGAATAAGTGTCAATGTCCAGTAGCCTAAAGCCAGTCCAAAAACATTGAACTTGAACAAAATTGGGGAATGGGGGCAGTAATCATTACAACAAGAAAATGCACACTATGGTCATTTGTGGGTATGACTCCAAAAGAGTGTGCTAGAAATGCATTATAAAATTGGGGCTTTGGGGCTCCTGGCTGGCTTGGTCAGTTAAATGTCTTGTCTTTGGTTCAAGTCATGATACCAGGGTCCTGGGATCAAGCCCTGCATCGGGCTCCCTGCTCAGAATGGAATCTGCTACTCCCTCTGACCCTCACTCTGCTCTCGTGTGCGCACTCTCTCTCTCAAATAAATAAAGTCTTTAAAAAAATTGGGGCTTTTATTAGGTGATTTGGGGACAGCTTGAAGGAAGCTCTGGATATGAATGTTGAATGTTGTTTGTGGACTGGATGTTGTCAGGAATTGGAGGCAGTCCTAGAGTTGCCTCCTTTTTTAGCTCTCTATTGCTGCATAACAAACTACTACACATTGAGCAGCTTAAAACAGTACACACTTACCTCACCATTCTGGGGGGCAGGGCTCTAGACATAACTGAGATGAATCCTCTGCTTTAGATCTTCTTATAGGGCTGTCATCAAGGTGTCACCTGGGGCTGTAGTCTCATCTTAAGGCTCACTAGGGGAAGGATTCATTTCCATTTTCCTGTGCTTGTTGGCAGAATTCAGTTCTTTTATAAGTTGTCATACTGAGGACGTTAGTTCCTTGCTGGCTGTCAGCTGGAGGCCACCTTCAGTTCATCGTCACATGGGTTTCTCTGTATGGCAACTTACTTCATTCAAGTCAGCAAGAGACAACCAGTCAATAGAGTCTACTGGCAAGATGAGAATTAAAATCTTATGCAATGTAATCATGAAAGTAAAATGTCATCATCTTTGCCATAGTCTACTGGTTCAAAGCAAGTCAGGGACCCTGCCTACATTCAAGGGACAGGGATTACACATGAGTGTGACAGCTAGTAGGTGGAATAACGGAGCCATCTTGGAGTCAGTCTGCTTCAGACATCTTAAGGAATCTTATCTAGAACAAGGGGAGAATAGAGCATGGCTCAAACTATGATTAATAAAGAAGTAGTACTTACTCATATTAGCAAGGATAGGAGGATATTTGGTCATTTTTGTGCTTTCGATAATGTTTGCATTTTTATCTGTTTAGACATTAATATGGAGTGGTCTATTTTGGTCTGTATCCATTTATAGCCACAGATGTTGGTGGCATCTGTGGTATTATCTGATGTTGATGTCCTATTAAATTATTTATGTTCAATAGGAGAATGCCAAGACATAAGATCAGAAGCTAACAAGACCAGGGTCTAACTGATGGTTCAAGAGCAGTTCCTAGCTATTAGAGGAGGCCTTTGTCTTGCTCACAAGAAATAAATTAGGTTATGTAATAGAAGAATGGCAAATCTTAGAGAACAGAGAAGGAAAAAATATATACAAATCAGATCATAGATAATTTTCTAGATAAGCAAGATTAATTATTCAAGTCACATTTTCAGTCAAAATGGATTTGAGGGGTGCCTGAGTGGCTCAGTCAGTTGAGAAGCTGCCTTCAGCTCAGGTCATGATCCTGGGGTCTTGGGATGGAGCCCTGCATGGGGCTCCCTGCTCTGCGGGGGACCTGCTTCTCCTTCTCCGTCTGCCTGCTGCGTCCCCCCACTTGGGCTATCTTTCTCTCTGTCAAATAAATAAATAAAATCTTTTTAAAAAATGGATTTGAAAATGGTCTCTTAGGACTCTGTTGTATAAAATGTACAGATTTATCATGCACAATTTTATATAAGCTACCATTACAAACATAGTTTTATTCAATAATGTGAATATACAAATTTTAGAACTATTTTTGTTTGGTTTTCTAAAGACCTAGGTTAGAAGATAATGAGAGATTTGAAACAAAAGAACTTCACATTGTTAATTGTCGGGTTTCTGTTGCTCAAAATTGACATAGCAGGAATTCAAGGCTTTTTTTTTTTCTATCTTAGAGAAAGGACTTAGAAAAAATTATGAATTTGAAAATAATAGGAAGTATGACGATTGAAATATAATCAAATAAAAATTTAGTGATTGCAATGGTGTCTCCAAGGTTTATGGTTGAAGAAGAAAGTGCAGAATGGGGTTCAACATCTCTCTTCCATATTTAGGAAAGTTAAAAGATAAAATTTTGTTGGTCTGTCACTGAGAATAATTATATACTTGAAAAAGTGTCCCTGTGGAATCTACACTCATGACCTCAAACAGTAGTAGCTGTTTCTGTAGGGAAGCCATGACAAGAGAACGTAATAATACATAGTACTAGTACCCTATGAAAACGGTGGGCAATCCATGGTCAAGATGTCAAAAATTGTTCCTAGTCAGTTGTCTTTCCCAATGATTTGAAGCATTCCTGAAGATACCAAGGCTGTGTCTGGTTTCTTGACAGTTTAATTTGCTCTAGATGTCTGAGTCAGATTAATCTGAAACAAACAAACAAAAACTGCTTCCTACCCCTGCATATGCTCATTAATCAGATAAATTCTTTTCAACTGTTTTTTGTCTCCTGTGCTACACACAATAGTCACTCGAGAGTCAAAGGCATAGTTCTCATTTACATTCTGTTTCCTGTTTATCTTCCTAAAAGAAACTTCACTGCCTGTTTTTTGTTTTTCAAGTCTCAAGGAATATATTCTTAGCATTCTAGCATCTTCCTGAAAACACCTTTGCTCCGGTCCTACGGTCCCCAGGAGGTGCCGTTCTGCTGTAATTTGATAGTAATTTGCTCCTGCCTACATCAAAGTACTTACCATGATTTCATCATTGAGTACCTGGTCTCTCTTTCCCTCTGTTAAGAACAGTATGTAAAACTTACAAATAAAGGGTTTGCTCTTTTCTTTTCTTTTCTTTTTTTTTTTTAAAGATTTTATTTATTTATGTGACAGAGACAGAGACAGCCAGCGAGAGAGGGAACACAAGCAGGGGGAGTGGGAGAGGAAGAAGCAGGCTCCCAGCGGAGGAGCCTGATGCGGGGCTCGATCCCATAAAGCCAGGATCACGCCCTGAGCCAAAGGCAGACGCTTAACCGCTGTGCCACCCAGGCACCCCATCTGTTTTCTTTTCTTTTCTTTTCTTTTCTTTTTCTTTTTTTTTGGTGGAGCTTTGTTACGTCCAGCTAAGGATTATCTGATTCCTAGGAGTTTGTGCCTTTGTTTAACTTGCTATTGTATTATTGATTTAGAGGATATGTAACTCTGTCAGGACAGTCATTAACTGGTAGACTGAAATGATGCTTGTCCTACAGCAACGCAGTTTTATTGTCTTGTAGGACATTAACTAGGTTTATATCTAAATTAGTAATCTTGTTCAAGTATTCATTCTTTTCCAATTCTCTTTGAATCAGCCTTGCTGGTTTTATCATTAATGAGTGAGTTAAAGATTTGACATCTATTCACTTTATATTCGTTTTCAAGTTATATATTCAAGTTTTTGAAAATTCTGCTCTGACACCACTAATCTCTTAGAGTCTCTGCCTTTCAACCCTACACTCAGTGTTTGGAATATAGCAGGTGCTCAGGAAATGTTTATTGAGTGTTTGTAGTGAATATTGCAGAAAAAGAAACTGGACTTGGGATGAGAACTTGTTTAAATTCAAGTGGTTTCTGGTGTAATAGTGAAATTGGATTGAAAAACTTCAGTTTTTAAATTTTTAGTCCAAGGATATTTCTAATGGAACATGACAGCTTGAACACCATATATAGGACAAGATATTCAAATACTATGGTTACCACATGCTTGGAACAAAATACTCTGTTACCTGAAATAAAACTGAAAAATGGCATAACTGCTTTAAACTTTATTATAATATTCAATCACCTTTATGAATGTCAAAATTATGTGTAAAAGTAATGTAAAGTAGGTAGTTAACAAAATAATATCACCCATTACATACTTAGGGAACAGTTTTATTACTATACTACCCAGATATTAAAATTTCAATAAGAAAATGTAATAAATATGAGTTATTTTTAGAAAAAGGAACACAGCAGGTCATAATAGTGCCATATTTTTTCAATTTTTATGAATCATAATATTTATATTACAGTTTCAAAAATGTGCATTTGTGGAACAAGAGAGAACATCGCACAATCTGGCATAAACTTACACTGTCTTTCAGAAGATAAATTATAAAAGTCTGGCCAAATAATGCCCTCATTTTATGTAAAAAGACTCAGAGGCAGAGACGTGAAAGAGTTTTAGGAAAGTGACTTCTGACTGAAATCATTTAGAACTTCTTAAATAAATATACATTCCATCATAATTACAAAAAATTTTCATAGACATGTTTGTCTACAACAAAATACAAGGGAACAATGCTTTTCCTAAATACATATAAATGTCCTATAAGTAATTTTCATAAAAACTTAAAATTAAATATGATCAATAATATAAATAATAATCAGACATATCTTTCTGATTCAAATTAAATATCTGGCAATTTTCTCTGTAAGTTCTTTACAGGGCCCTGGGAGGGATATGACATTAAACACAGCATTGCCTCTGCCCTCAAGATTTCATTTTCATGACAAAAAAATATGTAAAGAAAAAGTATCCCTGAAAAATAAAGACCCCCAAAAGAGAGCTAGTACTTTCCGGAAACATGGAGGTGATTACCATGAAAAAGACAATATTTAAACTGACCTCTGAAACTGTGTTTATTGGTTCATTCAACAAACCTTTAATGAGTTTCTAGTCCCTATGAGTAACATGTAACATGCTGTGGAGGTAAAGGACACTGCTCTTGGCTTCAAGAAGCCTACATTCTAAAGGCAGAGACAAAAACTAGCAAAGGGAAGTATCCCAAGTGCTCTGCGGGAGCTGTTTGCAGGAGTCCCCGGGAACACAAGGAAGCGGTCAATTTACCATGAGTTACAGGGATGACCAGGAAAGGGAGGTACTTAAAGTCACAGAAATGGAGGGTAAGCTCAGGAATTGAAAATGACTAAAAAATGTGCACATGAGAAATGGTCGTGATATTATAAATGAAAAAAGAGAGAGAGAATGCAAAACTTTGAACTTCGTGTCAACATTGGCAGACCCACACATACTTAGGGAGGAAAGAGGCAACGCCATCACAGAAAATAAGCCTGAATGGGAACAGTGGTGCTGTGTGGGTAATAAGATTAGAGATGATTTTCATTTCCTTGCTTATACTTTTTATGGTCAAATCAGTTGTAACTTATCTTTAATGAAGAAAAAATGATAGAGACTACTTTAAAAAGTGGTCATGGGTCTCTGGAGTGCCATTTTCTATTGTGTATGATAGAGCTAGATGAAAAGCCCTGTTGGAGAAGGTGACAGTGCTTAGACTGGCCTGCAGGGGACTTTACCTTCCTAGGTTAGCAACTCTGTGTTAATGTCTGAGCCCCCAAATGTTCACTGTAGTGCGTTCTGTGTGGCTGCCAGACGTTCAGTAGGAGTCACACATTCAATTTCTTGTAGCTGTTAAGAGGGGTCTTAATGAGTCTTAATGTCAAAATGATGAGGGAATATGATTTCTGTCAAAAGCTATTCAGGAGTAACGGAATTGGCAACTCAGACCTCTGAAAATCACTAGCAGGGACCCTGGGTGGCTGAGTTAGTTGAGTGTCTGACTCTTGATTTCAGCTCAGGCAATGATCTGAGGGTCATGGATTAAGCCCCTCTTCAGGCTCCATGAGCAGCATGGAGTCTGCTTGAGATTCTCTCTCCTTCTGCCCTTCCCCCCCGTTCACGCTCCAAATTAATTCGTTAATTAATTAAATCTTTTAAAATAAATAAACAAAAGGTTGAAAGCCCTTACCCTTAAAACTAGAATGTTCTATCATTCGCTTTCATATACTTAGAAGTTTATGGGCTTTAAACTGGCCTAAAACTGTGGGAGAACCTCAAGTCCCAGCTTCGCTAAATGTAAGGGATCAGGAAACTAAAATAATCCATATTTTAAGAAATGTTTAGAAATACTTTATTCTTAGAAAAGTATTAATTTTTAATTATTTGGAAAACTCCTCTAAGTGGGTCATTTCCTGACAATGTTAGAAAAATACAATCATTGTATACCCAACGATAGTATAAAACACTAGCATTCTTCTTATTAATTCTGGTGTTTCTATTTGACATCTTTTTATTTGTTGTTTTCATTTGGGACTGGAAAATACTTTGAAAAAAGCAAGAGACATGCAAGAGCTTTTAAAGTTGAAATAATTTGAGATACTCTACACTAGACCATGTTAATTTTCCTTTACAATTTTCATCAAACACATGCTAGGAAATAATGCTGGCATTTCTACAGCATTTCTGAACAAAGGGCATTGACAGTTTTGTTCAAGGATGTTTTCGAAACCGCTCCAAAACGGGGATCAGACTGGTTTACATCACAGGGTGGCAAATCTAAATTCTCCCTTCCTGGAGGCATTTCAGGGTATTAAAGATAATGTGTCTTTATAGATGGTAGGAGGGGCAGGCCCGCCAGCAACTCCACACAAGAGCAAGATCTCCTTGGTCTCAAGGTCATTCAGCTCTGCCACAGATCTGCCACTTGTGCGGTAGCCACCTCGGCCCACCTCCACGTTACCCCCTATGGGCCTTGGGAACCAATGGGAACGTGGAGTATATGCTGCCTTCCGTGCCTCATGTAATAGACAATCTAAAGCTATTCGGGCTTGTTTTCTCCTTACCGACCAAATATATGGGAAGTGTGGCAAACTGACCAGTCCCTGCCCCTTAGGGACCATTGGACTGTTTAACAGATTAAAATCTGGGATTGTAAAAAAATACGGTTTTGGAGGCATAATTTCCATTACATGCATATACATTAACAGTCTGTATTTGTTTTACCTGACTCCAGCGGTTTCCTGTTTAAATACGTGTTATCCTTAAGTTGGCAAACACTTATTTTAGTATTATAACCCCCTAAAATATTTTTGGAGTACCTCTTTTGGAATTATCTTTAACATCTGTTTTTAGATTGTACATGTTATAACCATATTTTGTTTCCCTCACAAACAATATCATTCACCTTGATTTTTTTTGGATTAACCTGACTTGTCTTTGGGTCGCCTTCAGCTTCTGATGTTCTCATAAGGGATTTTTTTTTTAATAAATTGCATTTCAAACTAAAGTAAATTCTAAACAAGGTATTCTTTAAGTATTAAATATTTTTTGATCCATATATAGAGAAATAAAAGTAGAAGGAGGAGGAACCCGAGCCCACAAAGCAATCCAGTTTTACAGATGGTTTGTGCAAGTTTCAGGTACCTTTTAGATGGTTTTCCATTTTTATGTTAATTTGAATTCACTAATTCAATTTAACAAATATTTTTTAAAAACTATATATTCTCAAACGAGTTCATCAACCTTAGATGAGATTTTACGGTAAAGCAAACATAAAAATACATTTTAAAAACCTGTAAAATGTTAAATAGTGATTTCCTTTCATTTAAGCCTCCTCAGTCAGATTTAGTGTAGAAAAGCCTGAGGAAATAGAAGTAAAGCTGCCTGGAAACCCTACTGGGGGCGGGGTGGGGGTGGGGGACAAACTGGATCACTGACCTTTTAAGAGGATCTCCAGACTAATCCCATCAAAATGCCAGCGATCAAGTACCCTCAAAACGACTACGAACAGCCAAGAATTTCAACCCCAAGCTTCTGGTTCTATAATCTGATTCTATAATTTGTCCTCCCAAATTTTCCCTTATCCTCACCCTCTTTTGTGAAGTTCCTTTCGATCTCCTTCCCCTTAGATTAAAGCCCCGAGTATCCACTTTTCCCCTAGCTCTCTTAAAAGAAACCTGAATTGTTGGCCTATTTCTCTCTGACATCCAATCCATACAAAGACAGGAGACCAGGTATGTCTATGCTTTATTCTGACATAACCTCTTTCAGACAAATTTTTCTTCTTCCCCATCAAAAACCTCTCCTTCTTTGAAGCTGACATCTTTCAAGTACCTCATCCTTACACCTTCTTAATTTCTTCATCTTCCAAATTGTCATTCTCCCTCATTAATAAGACTCCTAATATGTTGTCTTTCATTTTAATCCTACTTCCATCCTAATTTTCATGACATCAGCCTTCACTTGAATGACAAAACTCGAACTCCACCCTCTTCGTTCCTTTACTTATTTGTCCACTGTCTCTAAAACATTTCCTTCCACCTCTCCTGTATGCTGCACTCCCACGGTCATGCTTTTGCCTTGACATTACCAGCAGGAAAGAAGATGAGCAGCTGGCCTCTGGTCCGTTTCTCTCCCTTTACCAGAAGTAGGGAGGAAACATTATCAGAAAAGAAAGACCCCAGATGATTTTTGTCTAATCTCACTGTAAATATGCTAATAATTGACTCCAGCATGAGCAAATCACCGATACATTCTAGGAGGAAAACCCTTGTCTGTTGGAAGGCTTTTATCAGGTCAAGCCAAAATCTGTGAGTTTATCCAGGAAAGCTTCCTGGGGAATGTCATATAAGCTATGTAACTCTGCCTTTACAAAATGGATGTATTTCATAACTTGAAATGCTCCCCTTTGTGTTACGTAACCAGCCCAGCTCGCTCAGGGACTTTATCTATGACTCTGGGCCAGAAGGCAGGTCCGACGCACGAAGGAAGATGCCAAGGAGCCATGCTCTGGATCTTTTCCCATGCTTCTTGATTATTTATAGGAAACTTAATAGTAAGATCTATAATTTTAGTGAATCCTAACTGCCAACCAGCAATCACACGAGCTCTTAATTTCATATATTTTCCCCCCTAACACCTCTTATCCTCTCCGCACAATTCTGGAAGCAGTTGAGATTATGTTAGTAAAATATATGTTATCATAGCACATTGTATTGTATCATTAATGAAAACCTATTTTTTATTCTCTCTCTAAAGAAATCTAGATAAATCTCCATCTAGTCCTGTGGCTTTCAATATCATCATCTATATGTTAACGAATCACAAACATTTAGCCCAGACTCATTCCCTCCACTCCATCTTACTTGACATTTCAGAATGCTGAATTGACGTCCAAATCCAGTAGGGGCTAACAAACTTCTTCATTTTTTTAAATCTATTTTACTTATTTTCTATCATCTTAAGAAACAAAGCCATCAATCACCCAGTGGTTCAAGCTGCAAATATGGAAGCCATTCTTATTTTCTGTCTTTTTATCAAGCTCCTTCTCCCATAGCTAATTCCTCACCAATTAATTTTGTTTCTACAGCCAAAGTATATCCATGTGGTGGATTCCATCTTGACTGGCACCGTCCCAATCTAAACAACCGTCCTATGTTTACCACAGCAATTTATAGTAATTCCAGACTGATCTCTTGCTTCCACTCTTATTTCTTTCCAGTTCATTCTCCACACAGCACCCAGAGTAAACTTGTAAATTCTGATTTTGACACCTCTCCTCCTTAGAAACCTTCAGTGGCTTTTGAACACCCTAGGATAAAACCCAACTTCCTTATTATGATTTACAGCAGTGTGTGTGACCTGGCCCCTGACTTCCCCTCAGGTCTTATCCTATAAACAATCCCTCCTTACAACACTTAGTTAAACTGGCCAGCTTTTTCTTCCTCAAGCTAGCTAAGTACATTTTGGTCTTCACTTAAACTCTTTATGTAGTTGACTTTTCATTCATTTGGCCTCTGATCAAACAGGCTTCTCTTTAGAAAAGTTTTCCATTCCTACCCTCTAACGCACTTCTACCAGATACCTTCCACAGCATCCTCAGACAATTTATTTAAATCATCTTTATTTATGGTTTTACCTCGTTATTCTCGCTTCACTTCCTACTGGTTATAAACTCCTTGAGTTGATCATTTTGACGGTTTTATTCATGACTCTATCTCCGGAGTCTGGCACATATTAAACACTCAATAAAGGTTAACTATTACCATTGCTATTTTAAAACAAATATTTATTAATTGCTTAGAATGTTCTGGGTGCATTAGATATATTACCTCATTCATTCTTCACAACAAACGTATGACACACAAGTGTTTTGTATACTATACATATATATATGCACACACATATGTATTTATATATTCGTGCCTCTATACATCTTATAACCGAATCTGTATCTAAATATATATATATAGGTGTATATTTTTTTGATGGGGGAGCAGCAGTTTTTCCAGGGTTATATTCACTAATAAGTGATGATGTGGTGGAATCAGCATTCAAACCACAGGTGTCCTTGGCCAAGTTGTCTCTGTTAAAATTCACTTTATAATGGTTATTCTTACATCAGTTATGGTAAGAAACTGAAATAAAAGAATACTATATTTGATAGACTCTGGTAACCAAAAAATTATTAGTATTAGATCAATTATATTCTGAGCTATAAAAAGTGCTCCTAAAAACTCTAACCCTTCGAGTTATTTATAGTATTTATGCTAGGAGTAAAAGTTGGAATCCAGGGAAACAGAAAATATCCAGCAACTCTCTGATGCATGCTTTTCCTTTTATTAGATTTCTACTCGAGAGGTTTCACAGAAACATGAAAATTTTACTCAAATTGGATAAGCGTTCAGGAATTATTTTTCGAGAGGGAAAACTTGTATCATGAAAGATTTATGAAATTACCATACATATTAATGTCCTATTTGGGAGATTATTATTACATTTAAAACATTAGGTAATCATTATTTTTTTCATGGAGAATTTGGGACAGTTTAGCCTTGAATTATAACAGTGATATTTAACTATGAGATGCTCTCGAATATTCTTACAGTATTTTTATCTTCCTGTCAATATCTTGAATAATATTCTATGATAATGTTTGTTCTCAAGTTCTAAGATGTTTGCTTTGAGAGAATAACAAAACAAAGCAAAAATAACAGTCCCAATAAAAGTATGATATATTTGATGAATATGTATTGAACTCAAACTCATATTCCAAAGTTCATGCTAGATATTTAGTTCATAACCAAAAGATCAAAAGAAAATTATGTTCAGAATATAAGCAAGAAAAATTACAGAGAGGGTGGCAAAATTTGAACACCCATTAATTCAGCTACCATGTCAGAAGATTTAAGTTCAGTTGAATAAACAAAGAACATTCCAAGGGTCAAAGAATAAATACATATGGCATGGATTTTGAGAACTGTTATGGTTAAGCTTACTTTAATACTTTGAATTTCATTTTGTGTGCCTTCAAAAATAGCCATCTTTACAGAAGTGACTCACTCAGTTTCTATCTCTATTACATTCCTACGACAATATTATTTTATATCATTTTCACTTACTGTCTGAGCCACTAACTTCTGGCAATCCGCTAAGCACCCACTTATTGGTGCATTCTATTTCCATGTGACAGACATTATCTTTCAATTTGATTACTATCCACTAGCATTCATCCTAATAGGCAGAAAATTGTCACCCATAGCCCTTGGGCTTCTCTACATTTTCTATTTTGCTAGCTAGAACCCAAGCTCTCTGAGCCTTGGTGACACACTTACAAAACTGGGCTAATCCCAGTCAAGAAGATTTGGAATGATAACTAAATTGCGGTAATGTTTATAAGCATGCTTTATAAAAGGTAGCATGTCATGCGAATATAAGGTATTATTACTGACCTGATTTCACCAACTTCTCTATCCATTCCATTTATTGAGCAACTTGAATTAGAAGCAAAAGATATTAAGTGATTAATCCATACTTAAATTTTGCCTCTATTGCTTGGGTGATTATGCCTTATTTTGTCAGAAGTGCCTAAGGGCAGAAAAGTATATGTAAAACAAAGAGCATTGTATCAAATGAGTGTGTAAGAATTTCTGGGAGCACTAACATTTCAAACAAGAAATCTGGATGTAACTTTGTTCTAGCCCTATTAGCTTATCTAAAGTTGAACAATGAAATTAATTTGTTAAAAAACCAGGTCAAGAGAAGAAGAGGTGAATGGTTTGGTTTTCATAATAAAATAAAAATTAGATTAAAGACAACACATACAACATTCTTACTGACTGTTCTAGGAGGAGTCCCAAAGTATAAAGTTTGTCATTACCAACCCCTGTGGTTGGCAAACACTTTAAGGGGAAATTATGAAGCAAGATACTTTGGTTAGATACAATTATCCATTAAAATATCAAAACAAAGCCCAAGGGCTATGGGTGACAATTATTGTAATTATCCATTAAAATATCAAAACAAACAAATTGCCAAAATCAATGTGAAAATAATTGTATTCCCCATTCAAAGATTACAGTGTTCCACCTAGCAGTTACATTTCTCATTGTAAATAATACATTAACTACACACACACAGGGGCACCTGGGTGGCTTAGTCTCAGTTTTGGCTCAGGTCTTGATCTCAGGGTTGCAAGTTCAAGCCCTGGGATGAGCTCCACACTTGGTGTGGGGCACCACACACACACACACACACACACACACACATTTAGTGTGGAACACACACACACACACACACGAGAGTTTGGTTGTAATGAATTAAGCTCCAATCCTAAACACTTGGCAGAATTTAAGTTTTAGAAGTCTATACAAACTGAGGCCCAGAGCTGGACTTAGTGACAATGCTTTTCTGAGAAATATACTAAATTATATAATGTATAGAGTATACAGAGAGGATAATATAACATATACACACATAATAATATAGAGTACAGCATTCATCTTTACTCCAATTTTAGGTAAAGATCTTTGCAAAAACTTACTTTATACTCCACACTTTGACCTTGAGCATTTTGATATGACTATTACTATTACAATTAAGTATAATAATTTAATTCAAGCAACACTTATAATATCAATAGATTGGCACTGACCTAAGTACTAGAATTACAATGGTAAACAAAACACTGAAATAATAACTACATTCAGCCCTGAAATTGGCCTTCAATTATTGAGGTGCTACCCTGTGCAGAATAGCAAACTTACCATTTTACAACCTGTAAGAAGAAACCAGGGAATTTAGGGAAATTCTAAATGTGTGTATAAGTTGAATGGTCAGCAGAAATCTAAATTTCATGATAATTTCTTTTTAATCTGTTACTGTTGGAAAAAATTGTTTACTGATCTTTTAAATCATTTTTTTACTTTGAGGGATGTCGAATTTGTAGGCACTCAATTTAGTCCCTGATGAGAGCTACCTCATCCAGCACAATGGTTCTTCCTCAGCAACTCCTGGGTAGTTAAGTGTAGTAAGTACTTGGGAGTTCCCTTAGGATGGAACGGTCCCCACTATTGCTCTTGTTGGAGCCATTTTATATACCATCATTCCAGGGATTAATTGCCCTTACCTTCTTTTTATTCATTTAAGAAATGTTTGCCCAGCTGTTCAAATACATTACAAGCTGTAACTGGAACACAGGCTCATAAATTACTTACTCTCTTTCTCCAGCTAGACTAGTGATTACGTAAGTAGGCTAATTCAGATATTTCAGTGTGCTTAACGTTTGCCGTTTCACAAATGAGAGTAGATAAAATAATGCCCAAGGAATGATCTTTGAGCTTTTTCTCAGACTTTGAGCTTCTCTGCAACTTTATATTCAAGATGAACCTGAAAAGAAATGTGATAGGAGTTTCTGCCTCCCTGCACACACGGACAAAACAATGTGCTAGAACAGCTCTCTGTCCACGTAGGAGTCTGAGATCAGTGAGTGAGTGTGGCATAAAATATGACCCGTATTCCTGTATAGATATTTCCTTGTACATGTAAAGTAGAGAACTCAGATTCAACCAGTCTTGACCAGCCTCCTGCCTCCAGTCATTTGATCCACTCGGCTTCAAGAATCTCTCAAATCTTCTGTAATCCAGGGATCTGCTTTGCTCAAGTTAGAGCTACTGTCTAATGTATCACATTTCTGTAATTCTTGTTTTATATCACTCATTAATGCTTAAAATCCTGGGGTTTTTTTGTCTTCTACTCTCTGGCTCACGCTTTCTTGATGGGAACTCTCTCATCTCACCAATGAGTCTATAGACACATCTTCAGCTAGGACCATGTTTTCCCCCTCTTGTTACAATAGGGTACAAGTTCCTCCATTTGAAGAACAATTGGCCCATGTATATTCAGGAACTCAGTTCTTTTCACATGTAAATAATTTCCCTTTTTGTCTTAGTCTAATACCCTTTATAATTTTTATTTTGTTATATTAGTCACCATACAGTACATCCCCAGTTTTTGATGCAATGATCCATGATTCATTATTTGCGTTTAACACCCAGTGCACCATGCAATACGTGCCCTCCTTTATACCCATCACTGGCCTATCCCAATCCCTCACCCCCTCCCCTCTGAAGCCCTCAGTTTGTTTCCCAGAGTCTACAGTCTAATACCCTTTAAAGTAATCTGTCATTTTTAGTCCGACTGCTTTAAGTATTTTCTATTTTTTTTCATTTTCTTTGTGATGTTATAGAATTTCTTTATTTTGATTCACATTTTTTGGCTGCTTGAATTTAATTGAAGTTTATCATCAGTTTTAGAAAACTTTAAACAGCTATCATTTTAAATATCATCCCATTACATTCTCTCTTCTCTCCTCCTGGGATCCTGATTAAACCATGTTATTCTTTCTCACCATATCCTCTGTGTCACTTCTCTGTTCTTCTGTATTTTCTTTTTTCTCTCTTTCTTTATCTTTCTTTCTTTTTTTCTTTCTTTTTGTCTCTGTAACTACACTGTGAATATTTTCTTTTGACATAAGTTCTAGTTCATTTATTTTCTCTTTAGCTATGTCTAATCTACAATTAAACTGATGTCTTAATTTTTAAATTTTCTTTATTGTCATTTATTTTTATTCCTAAAAGTTTTTTGGTTTGTTTTTAATAATTTCATCACTTTTATTACTTTCCTGTTTTCAGCAAGTATCTTTGAGCCTGTGTGTTGCTTATTTAAATATATTTGGCATAATAGTTTTTAGTTTGAATGTGATCATTCCACTACGTTAAGTCTTTGAAGAGAGTTTCTGTCACTGCTATTATTACTGTTTTTGCTGTTTCTCTCTCCTAAAATCTACTTACATTTTGTGCTTATCTTTGGATTTGTTTGTTGCTGTATGTAATCATTTAAAGAAATAATTTAAAGCCTTTAATATAGTAAATAAGATATTTCCCTTACTTGCTTCTGCTGTGTATGTGAGATTATGATCATTTTAAGACTACCTTACACTATGATAAAGTACACAAATTTTCTAGACATCCCAGGAGATTTTAACAGACTGCAATTTTGTGTTATCTCTTCCACACCTGGTTCACTCTCTCCTTTAGGGTACCATATTTCTAAGACATTCTCTTCTCAGACCTACACTATCCAATATGGTTGTCTTGAGGTCTTTCTGGTTTGTTTAAATATGAATATAAGTGACCTACTTAATATTACAATGCTTACTTTATATTACTAAGCCATACAAAGCAGCTAATTTTTTTTTACTAAACATAAAATGATTTCCACCTAATTCAAATAATATTCAGTTCTATTTAAAAAGAGAATTCTCATGTAATACTTAAAAATCAAACAGTAAACTCTTATCCTAAATCCTACTGACAGTGCACATCCTTATAAATGTCCTTTATGTTTTTAATCCATTTACTAAATCTAAATAGCCATCTATCTGCATTTTTATTAAAAAAAAGTAGAAGATGATAGGCATAGCACAAAGTCTTTGGAACCGGAAACATTGCTTACTGTTCTGAGGCATATGCCTCCTGGGAGTATGCTGTGATCCTAGTTTCAACTATAAATTTAAAAATCAGAGAAAAAAGCAAGTAATAATACTAAAATATATTTTTCTTTGAAACAGTCTATATCCTTGACACAATTTAACCAACAGTGAACAGCAACAAGGTGTTTTATCTAGCCTTCAACTTTAAGGGATTGTTTCTAAGATAGGCTCCAGGAGAGCAGATAGATGGGAGAAAGGAAAGGATGCTGTCTTTAGAAAAATGAGAAGCTAATAAGGAGGAAGATGTCAGATCCATAACGCTGCACCAGGAATCACTGTTACATCTGCCCCCAATTTAGAACATGATCCTATCATATTTCCATGAAGAAGATGGGGTGTCTAGCTGGCTCAGTCAGTAAAGCATGCAACTCTTGATCTTGGGGTCATGAGTTTGAGCCCCATGTTGGGTGTAGAAATAACTTAGAAAAAATACATTGAAGAAGATGAAGATTTCAAGATAAGATCTGACCAGGACTAAGTAACTTGACTAAATCCATCCTCTTATGGAGTGCCTGGGTGGCTCAGTCAGTTAAGCATCTGACTCTTAATTTCATCTCAGGTCATGACCTCAGGACTGTGAGATCGAGCCCTGGCAGGCTCTGCACTGGGCATGAAGCCTGCTTAAGATTCTCTCCCTCTGTGCCTCCCCTCTTCATTCATACCCCTCTCTCTCAAAAATAAAAATAAAAAATTCATCCTCTTATAGGTCTGGTCTGTAATACAAGTGCACAAGAGTGTCCTAAGGTCTTGTTATTCAAAGTGTGGTCCATTGCTGGTAGACTTTAGAAATGCAGTGTCTTGGGCTCCACTCTAAACCTGCTGAAACAGAATCTGCACTTGAACAAGAGTCCCCAGTTGGATAATAGCCAAAATAAAGTTAAGAGGCAGTGGTTTAAGGAAATTCAAAATTACCTAGTGAAGCTTTTAACATAAATGCTAAATCAATAAAGATTATCTTAGTCTAAATAGCAAAAATATGTCACTTAGCTTAATCCTAGTTATTTTATGATATGTTAGAAAAATTACACATAGATAAGATGTTTAACTTCTTTTGAATGTATACGAAAGAAATTGTGATTGTCAGGTCTTGTAAGCTCATAAAATAAAGAGATTTGGGAGATGTTTACAAGTCAGACACCTGGACAAAAGCAAAGAGAGGAAATAAATAATAAATAACTATTAGCACAGTCCTGCCTTGAATGGTATATCGTACCTTTAAAAAGTTAGGTTAGAATCTGTTGATCTGCTAATTCTGCTCCCTGGGGATTTTTCTTTCCTTCTTTTTTTTTTCCCCCTTAAGATTTTATTTGTTTATTTAACAGAGAGAGGGAGAGAGCACAAGCAGGGGGAACGGCAGACAGAGGGAGAGGGACAAAGCAGGCTCCCTCCTGAGCAAAATCTGAAGTGGGGGCTCCATCCCAGGACCCAGGGATCATGACCTGAGCCAAAGGCAGAGGTTTAACCAATTGAGTGGTTCCTCTCCCTGGGGATTTTTCCCAATAAAAAGATCCAAAGGAAGAAACATGTCATATGTATGAAAATAGACATCACAGATTTTTATTTGAAAATATCCATTGAAGACCAATAATCTGAGAAATAAAGAAGCATTAAATTACAAGATGCTGATAGTATAGAATACAAAATTAGAGGTAGAGAAACAGAAAATGTTTATGACTGGTATCAAGAAAAAAGAAATATAACAAAATAAAAATTATTAAAAAAAAAGAAATCAGACTGTGAATCTTGATATTATTATACTTCTATAAATGCATTCATATGAATGAGGGCTAGAAAAGCATTTAGAAACATGTAAATTGATTTGCTAGTGTCAGGAGTTGGTAGTACTTTTCCACTTGTAATAATAAAATTTGCAAGTTAGAAGGCTAACTTGTGGAATGGCAAAGCAAAGACTCCAAAACTCTACTCTTCCATAGAAACGAGAAAAGGCAAAATAAACATTTTCAGAATGCTCAAAGTTAACTAAAGTTATGCAACAAGCTGAGGAACATGTATTCAAGAAGAAGAGTTGGATTTTAGTACGAACAGAGCTTTATAACATTTAATGTGCTCTAATCCCCTCCTTTTCCCCCTGCTCTGCAGTAGCCTTGAAAAGCCAAAGGCTCACAACTACAATAACTGTGAAAAACAGCAGCCTGGCGGGTTCTAAAAAATCAGACTGGTTTGGAGCATTCTAAAAGCCCCATCCCCAAAGAACTGTCACTTTTTTACCTACCTGGCAGCTTGCTAAATAGCTTTAGGGCTAGTTTTTATTTGATTCAACCCAGAGGTCCATCTGCTGAACAGCACTCACCCCAGGACATTAGTAGGAAACAACCAAAGGCAATTGTTTAACGCTGGAACTGCCTGAAATAACATTGCCTGGTGGGGCTAATAACATGCCCACGGAAAAACTTCAAAAGAAAAACTGAGATCTTGGAGGTCCATAGGGGGCTGTGAAAAACTCTGATATGTTCCTGGGAATTTCAAAGTCCACATACATATTTGGGGCTGTGCTTTTGACCACAAAATACCTAAGAAGGCTACTATCACTTCTGGCTGACCTCGAGGCTCTGCACAAGCTGGAAGTCACAGCTAAGGAGAGGTTTAAATTGCCTGCTGGAGCTCTGGAAACATACCTATACACACATGCAGCTCTTTGGCAAAAGCTGAGGGACTTATTCATTCAAAGCATTTGAAGGGACCTCTGTTCAGTCATTACCTGAACACAAAGGTAACAGAGCAGAGATGTCAATGACCACACATAGAGAAGAATATAGACTTTGATGTGTTAGTTCAGGAAATTCACTAAGTAAACAGAAATAGCAACAGCAAAATAACAGGCCTGAGTTAGGGTAGAGGGATCTAATTTCCAGAGTTGGCACCTTACGTTATTTAAATACCCAGGTTTTGAGTCACCTGGGTGGCTTGTCCTTAAGCGTCTCCCTTCAGCTCAGGTCATGATCCCAGGGTCCTGGATCAAGCCCCACATCAGGCTCTGTGCTCAGAGGGAAGCCTCCTTCTCTCTTCTCACACTCTCCCTGCTTGCTCTCTCGCTCTCTCTCTCTCTCTCTCTAATAAATAAATAAATAAATAAATAAATAAATAAATAAATAAAATCTTTAAAAAATAAAAAATACCCAGTTTAAAAAAAAATCACATGAAGAGACATGTAAAGACTCAAGAAAGTATGGTCTATACACAGGAAAAAAAGCAGCCAGTAGAAATTGTCCCTGAGGAAGCCCAGATGTTGGGCTTTCTAGGCAAAGACTTTAAATCAGCTATTATAAGTATGTTTACAGAACACAAGACAAGTCCTAGAAAATGTGTTTTAATATCCTTCATATCTGAAGAAAGTACAACATTAATTAGACAAGCATTGGCATTTTAGGGAATTTTTAATTTAAAAATATTTAACATACTAGAGATGGAAAATGGGTAAGAGTGCAAGAAAACAGTATTCTTTTTTCAAATAATTAAAGTATTTCTTCTCATTTAATGGGCATTATTATTCTAGTAAAGATTTTAAAAATAGCATTTTATCTATGACATCTTAAATTGTCAATGGGGTATTCTCAAATAGTGAGGGTTTTTGGGAATAGAGTCCTTTGGGTTATTGAAGAAACAATCTGTATAGGACAAGGACACTCAAACAGCAAATGACAAAAACTGATAGAAGCGTTCAGAAAAGTTTTAGCAGAATATGGTGGCTCCAGAAGAGAAATTCAGATTAACCATTACCAAAGCGGTGCTCTGGTCCACACCTAGTCAAAGGGTCTTACTAATTGCTCTGTGAGAAAGGATTAGAACTTGATATCAGACACCCATTCTATATTATGCATACTTTATTATTTATAATAAAATTTATAGTAATCATGTAATAAATTCTATATGTTCAATAGTTAATTATTTTCATAAATTTTTTAAATGAAAATCTGAATTTAAAAAATCCCTGGTATTGCTATAAGTACATCTGTATAGCTGGTAAAATTCACCTACAAGTGCTAGTTAGCATTTTGAAAAGGAGACTAGCCAAAACCAAGTATTTAGCATTATAAACAAATGGTTTATTTCTAAGCTAGAAGATTCACAAAGATTAGGAGATTTTTATTCAATACTGAATCCTGAACACCTTGCCTCAAAACTGTCTGGAATATGTGGCTATCTTTGTTATAAAAGTACATACACACATGGATGAATGAATGATATATCACATTGTCATAATCAGATATATTTTTAAAACTAAAGATCATGTTGGAGTTATTCAACATCAGCTAAACCCGAACATCTAGACATGGAACAGGATACCATGTGAAGTAGATAATTCTATTATTGGTGATGTCAAGCAGAATATAGATGGCCACTTGTCAATGTTGCTTTAAGAAAGGATTCTGGTTATGAGAAAGAAATCTAGCTTTTTCAAGATGATGAGTCAAAGATTCCATTATATCTATACAGAAGAGTTATTTTCCCTAATTTCCAAGCTCTCTCATTGTTACGCAAATAAGGTACATTTGGCCCAGATATTAACACAAAGTGGTATCTCCAACCACTTAAGGAAGGTTTGAAAAGAAATAGAAATAGAATAGTTGGGTATACTTAATGGAGAAATTACATAATAAATGAAAAAAGTATATTTGTATAATTTTTCTTCAAATTAAATATGGGTGGACCTACTAGAAGGGCTCAAATTTTAAAAAGTGATGACAAATGTTGACAAGGTTGGGAATAACACAAACTCTCGTATGTTGTTGGTGGAATGTTAAATGGCATAACTACTTTAAAAATTATCTGGCTATTTATTTTTTTTTAAGATCTTATTTATTTATTTGAGAGAGAGAGTGGGAGCACAGAGGGAGAAGGAGAGGAAGAAGCAGACTCCCCACTAAGCAGAGAGCCTGACGTGGGGTTTGATCCCAGGACCCCTAGATCATGACCCAAGCTGAAGGCTTAACTGACTGAGCCACCCAAGTGCCCCTTTCTGGATATTTCTTATAAAATTAACCTAGATGTAAGTTATGACCCAAAAACAACAGCATATATTCACAAAAAGTCATATAAGAATGTTCATAGCAGCTTTATTCATAATAATAAAAGGCTGGACACATTCCAGGAGTCCATCATTAGGAGAACCACGGACTGTGCCATATCCATACTATGGAACATGAAATCATCAACAATGAATGACTAATACACAATATGAATGAATCTCAAAAGCATTATGCTCAGTAATTTTTTTAAAAGACTTACAAAAAGGGCACATACATAATTCTATTTATATGAAGAACACATGAATAATTCCGTTTATGTGAGGTTCTGGGTCAGGCTATTGGGGAAAAATCAGAATGTCCTTTAACTCTGGAAAAAAGAGGGTAGGGAATGATTGGAAAGGGACATCAGAAACTTTCAGAGAACTTTAGTGGTATTACACATAGGTTGAATATTTCATTGTATGTAAACAAGAATTGGATTCTAGCTAATGGCATGCATAGGCATATGCTAAAAAGTAAATATAATAAAATGTTCATTATAGAATCTAGTTGGTAAGTATTTGGGTGTTCAAGTCACTCTTCTTTGAATTTTTCTTTTGAGGATTTTCATGTTAGAAAAACATGGATGGAGGGAGAATTTGAATCTAATAATTCAAAGAAGTTAAAATGAGGACAAAGAATGCAAATGTATAAATATGGAAAACTTAAGTTGTAAAATTAAACTCAGAATATAAATGCTGTGTGGCTTTCCTTCTGCCAGCTCTTTTCTTTTCAAGAAATATAAAAAATGAATGTGAAAACCTAACTAAAATCAAGTGCGTCTTCAGTGATAACATGATAAACTTTTAAAGTATCTAGTTAATATGATAGTTACATGAAATTTATTATGATAATGATAAAAAACAGAGGAAGCAGTATCAAAGCAAGATCCCAAGATATGTCTTTTCTCTTTTTTTAATATACTTGGCATATAACATGTAAATTTTAGGTATACAACATGGCTTTGATACATTTATATATTGTAGGGATAGTTAGCACCTCTATCACATTACAACTTACCATTTTTTTATTGTGGTGGAAATAATTGAGATCTAGTCTCTTAGCAAGTTTGATGTTTATAATACAATATTGTGTAGCTCTTTTAAATGTGTTTGTCCCCTCTACCAAGTGGCAGTTCAGCTTCCTCCCCCTTTCTCTCTCCCCAGGCTGTGCCTGGTTCTGCCCGGAGAACTCAGCCCCCAGTCTCCCCAGCAGATTTGAAACACTCACCAGGCTTCTCTCAGTGAAACTCTCCCCACCTCCAATCCCCTCTTTAACTCAAAGGTCTCTTCTTCAAGGAAGCCTTCTGTAGGCCTTCAGGCAGATCTCAAGAGCAGCTTTTCTTTCGTTATCTTACTTGCCAAATACAAATTGAACTAAGCAAAGAGATACTTTATTTGAAAGGATTATTACCAGGGGCAGAGGTGAGGGAGGGAAGGAGGAACTGTTACACTAAGGAGAGCTCTGACCATAAGATCTGAGCTTCTCACAGGTTAGGCAAGAAGGATCTTTCTTTTACAGAAAAGAAGAAATAACCCTGGAAAGAAGCATCGTGGGGAGGCAGGGTGAAAGAGTGGCTTGATGGTGTTACCGGTGGGAGAGTTGTGTGAATGGAGGTCTTCTTCTTGACTTCCCTATGAAAAGATTTATGTGAAGATTCATCCTCCAAAAAAGACAGCTAGGAGGAGGGGTGTCTGGGTGGCTCAGTCAGTTAAGCCTCTGACTCTTGGTTTCAGCTCAGGTCATGATCTCAGGGTCCTGGGATGAGCCCTGCTGTAGGCTCTGCACTCGGTTGACTTGGGATTCTCTCCCTCTGCCCCTCCCCTTGTGGGAGCGCACACACTCTCACTCTCTGCATCTCTCTCTCTCTCTGAATAAATAAATAAAAACTTAAAAAAGAAAAAAAGATACCCAGAAGGAAAGTACTAAGCTCTCAAGGTGGGAGAGCAGGCAGTTTCCCTGAGGTGGAACCTGCCCCCAAGCTGTGTTGGGATTGGGTGCTATCGCGTCTCTCTGGGCTGGGAGGAGCTGTGATGTCTAATCAGATGGTCTCTAATGGAGGCTGCTTCCAACCATTTGGGGAACTCCTCCTACAGGTTGAGAGGGTGAGTTTTTGACCATACAGGTTTGTCCTGGAACCATCAAGGCAACCTTTCTCCAAGGAGGCTGGGGGGCGAGGGCGGGGGGGGGGGGGTAACCACAATGCAAATACATTCTAATGAGTCTAGTGGAAGAAGAGAGCATAGGCTCTGCACCTGTGTCTCTTGGTCTGTTAGCCTCAAGGTCTAGGGACTCTGCCTCAGGGCATTCCTTCTATTGCTCCTAACTAGCTTCTACCTAACAATTGGACAGATCTAAGAACATTTTATCCTAAGACCAATGTATACTCTAGAGAGACTGTATTGCTAGCTCAGGTTGAGAGTGAATCAAAATTCAGGCACCTGGAAGGAGAGAAGTTTTAAACAAGTTTAATGAGCAATGATTCTGTTCCCATTCATCAGTGGGGACAAGCAGTTCAATTAATCGTTTATGAGGCAACAAAATGAGAATTTGGGAGGTTTGTGTCTTATCTAAATCATACAGGGAAGCACAATTCTCTCCAGTAAGCCATCTCCTAGACATGAAGGGTAGGGGATTTCTTGAACTGAGGCTGTTTTTTCAGTATCACAGGGCTCCAATAAATTTCAACACTGTCCTACTTTATACATTCATTAATATGACTATCTGACATATGTGTATCTCACCCATTAAATTATGTCACAGGAAAACATTGGCCAAGTCTATTTTTGCTGCACACATCATACATAATCTCAGAGTCAAACATTCTGGGTGTTAACTAGCATACAAAGGAAAGAATGAGCAAATGGGTGCAGAATAGTTCATAGAAACTTTATACCTCAGTTTTCACATTCCTTAAAAGAAGGATTTAGAGAATGATCTTCCTATTTTGAAACATTTTAGTTTCATAAAACGAGATATTTGTATAAACACATAATATATGGATAGAATTGATTTACCCTAGCTTTCAGCTGTTAAGGGCAAGATGGCATTTTGTTTGGTATTTTATCTTGTGCCTTTCAAGTTCTGTTGAAGTGTAATTCGTAGAGTGAATAATAGAAAAATAGAGATTTTAATTTTTGAAAATGTAAACTTTTAGTTTAATTGCCTTTCTGCATCTTCCTGAATATAGAATACCATTACCAACTTTGCGATTGCACCCCCACATGTCTGATGACTCTCATAACTTAAGAAATCAGCCAATCCAAAGACTTGCCCTGCTTCTAATATCCTGCCCTAAGAACTCCACAGCTCAATGCATAAGCAGTAAAAGCTTGCTCTTACTTCCCCTAATGAATTGCCATTTTGGAATTGTCAGTGTGATCTGTTCTTCCTTGAGGCAGTGAGTCATTAAAACTCAGTTTGTTAATATAAAAAACAGCTTACTTTATTCAAGAGGGCTTTTGTAAAACTGCAGTCCGAAGAAACTGGAAGAAACTTGACGTCCTTTAAGAAAAGGAAACACTTGGAAAAACCCATTATGTAAGTAACCACTCCTTCCAAAGCATATATCTTTTTGGAGTAGGACCAGGTGGGGAATTCTCATTTAGGAAAATAGGGTCTAAGTCATAAGCAAAATGGGA
This sequence comes from Ursus arctos, assembly GCF_023065955.2. Lineage (NCBI taxonomy): Eukaryota > Metazoa > Chordata > Mammalia > Carnivora > Ursidae > Ursus > Ursus arctos. The sequence continues at coordinate 25,169,147 of NW_026622985.1, read as the reverse complement.
ATCTCATATCTCATGTAGACCAATGGAGGGTTTCAGCGGGAAAATCTCAAAATCTAAGATACAGGTATAGGTACTTGAGGGAAAAGTTAATGGTGATTGGAGAAACTCAGGGTCATTGCTCTCCTTTCCAAGTACTTTTAATATCAACTCTCCCACTCCTCAGCAGAAGAAAGTTAACCCAGTGCAATTTAGAAGGAGAACTTTAAAACACAGGAGGGAACATGGAAATCAGTAATTTTAGTGGGGGCGTGAAAGGGTCCTCTGGAAATACTTGTGATTTTAAAAAGACCAGTGAGTTTAGGGTGTATCTTTAAGGAAGGCGAGGATCCCACCTGTGAGCCCCTCAAGAGTTTAAAGCCCTACTTCTCAGTATAATGTGCATATAAATCACTTAGAAATCTTGTTAAAATGCAGATTCTTATCCACCGAGTCTTGAGTAAAAGCTGAGATTTTTCATTTCTGATAAGCTTCCAAGTGATGTTCATACTCTCGGTCTGTGGTCCACACTATAAATAGCAAAGGTCCCGTAGAATGTCTGCAAAGACATGTTCAGCAGTAGCGGGAAGTGGTACCAGGCACTGTAGCTCCTGACCACCAGCTGTTTAGGCTTCCTCTGGATTTATACAAGGAAGGATCGTTACAAAGTTTCTTCAATGACACTAAGATTTCTAGGCCTCGCATGCTTCCCACAGGCATGTTTTAGGGTTTTTTCCAGATGTGTATTAAAATTGAAATTTATTTTGTATTCTTTAACTCTCAAAGTGGTTTTTTTTTTATAGATAAGATTATGATCCTGCTTACAATTTTAAACTTGGTGAGGAAAAAAAAGTCCCTGTTTATGAAGTCGGGACTTTGTCAGTCTTTTCATTTCATGTTGCCAATCTTTTCCGGTGCCTACTTGCTAATCCCCCTGTAGGCTCCAGGCTAGAGTTGTGACTAACCAAGTATTTAACACAGAATGATGAAGAAGTGAAAGACGTCTTGTTCCCCTGAAGCAGAATGTAAATTCATTCCTAATGGAAATCATGGCTTTCAATCTCACAGGGCCTTAGTGAATTCATAAAACATCTTCAGCATGTCAATATTTGAACGAGTGGAGGATGTATTTCTCACAATGACCCATCTATTTATCAGAAACACAGACTTAATCTTTTGCGTGGGATTTTTAATGTTTTTAATTTAATCATTTTTAAATCACACATCTTTATTTTATTTAAAAAAATTCTTTAGAAATAGTGCATTCATTTAACTGTATACTAATTTTCAGAAGGCTGTTCAGAGAGTGCAATTGCTATACAGTACTAAGCATAATAAACAAAAAATACACGTACCCGTTCAGCTCTCCCTAAACCCAAAGCTACAGCATACGTTTTTCCTAAACAAAACAAGAATAATCTTTTTAATTAAACCTCCAACTCCCTATGCTTACTTTATATTCAGTTGAGTCGCAGATGAAAACCAGTCCCCCAAAATTTGCATTCCACACCCAGAATTTCTGTGAAACTCTTGGGCTGGTATTTCAATTACCTGATAGAAAAACTTGCTAGAGATCCTCCAAAAAACTAACTTATCTTCTTAAATAATTTTTAAAATTATTAGTATTATTTGTTTCCAGGTAATGATTCCAGAGGATACATATATAGTGAGACAATTGTTACTAAATATTTGATTTTATGATTTTAAATCATTCCTTTTATAAAGTTCTTTTACTTACAGTGTAGGACTTTCTTAAATTATTCACCACACTTTGCAGACATGTCTGATAATGTTCATATATTCGCCATTACATGAATGTTTGGATTTAGGTTGGATGTTGATGACTTTTTTTCTAATTTTCCGCTATCTTAGCTATAAATTTTTAGGGCTTGTTTCTGTGGTTCCTTCAAGGAGACATTTATGTGTTTCGCTTTTCTTCATTCTTCTACAGTATTGCTCAGTTGTTACCTTATTTTTTTTTTAATTTTATTTATTTATTTATTTGTCAGAGAGAGAGAGAGGGAGGAAGAGCATAAGCAGGGGGAGCAGCAGGCAGAGGGAGAAGCAGACTCCCCACTGAGCAGGGAACCAGACGCAGGGCTCCGTCCCAGGACCCTGGGATCATGACCTGAGCCGAAGGCAGACGCTTAACCGACAGCCAGCCAGGAGTTCCAGTTGTTACCTTAAAAACATTATTTCACTCACTTAAGTATCTTCCAGAGCAGTGAAATGTGCTGTTTTGAACATTTCATTTTAGAGTTATTAATTGTGTCTTTTAAAGCAATCTGGAGACTTCCTTCTTATTCTGTCCATGTATTTTAGAAGGCAGAAAAGATAACTTTATTACTGTGCCCTTTTTTTGTTTCAAGGACAGACTACATCTGATGTATTTCAAAAGATACATGGAACTTTCCATTTTTATTCTAATTACCCTTTTTAATGATGTTTAATGTTGTCACTTACAGTGAGGCCATAAAACAGTATGCACGGAGGATACAGATGTTAATGACTGCTTCAAAAGAGTATAGTTTGGGGAACGTGCAGTATTGCAGACAGGAATATTTTCCCATCTCCGAAGGGATTTTGAATGCAGCGGTACTCAGAAGAACCGCATCTATGATTTCGCCGAGTTTACCTCAAAGACATTTTTTGTTTTATCCTTTCTTTATTTGCCAGGCAGCCTTCAAGCAACAAATTTACATGAGAAAACCATAGTGTACTGACTTTTAATTAAAACTTCACACCCAAAATGCATTGGGATTTAATTTAAATATTTAATTGGAATACAACTTAAAAATGAAGATAAGAAAGAAGGAAGATGAAACTAAGTTATTGCATGACACTCTGATTTAACCATGACACGTACACTGATGGGTCACTGTGCAGGGGGCTTTCCTCACCCATGGACCACTGATGTTTTCTTGCTAATGAGTAGCCCCTACCCTGGATTTTGCAGGTACTAAAACTGAAGTCAACCGACATTGAAATCACAATCCCCTCATTCTCTTGTCTTTTTCATTGTGATGAAGGACACTGACATTCATCTAGTTGCCAAAGCCTGAAGTCCCTATTTCTCCTATTCCTTTCTTCTCCTTCATCACCCAGTGTCCTTTATGAAGATGCCTCTGCTTACACAGGAACAGTGCTCATTGGCTGGGTAATCAGTTCCTTTTTCTACAGTTTGAGCAAGGAATTTAGAAGAATACAAAAAGTAGTGGAGTCAAATCAATTCCAGAACACAATAGCAGAGATCCATGAACTCTTACTGCAGAGAGGGCACCAAGGTCACATTAGAGCCAGAGTTGCATTGAGTTCTGAATAGGGTTGCAATATTCTATGAGGTATGGCAATTCTTGTCTGTTCCCTGAAAGTTGGATGTGTGGTTTTTTTTCCTCAGTCCCAATGAACTTGGCCACCAAATACAATTCCTGTTTTTAATGTTCCCACGTTACTTAAGAAAACCTGAGCAAGGCTCTCCTGCTGACAGCCAACACGTAGATGATCTTAAACTATCCTATCAAAGTGTTATTGATAAACAGTGATATCAAATGGGCATTAATGATTAAAAGCATGGATTTTGGATTGAGTCCCGGCTCTGCCACTTACCAGCTGGGTGGCCTTAGGCAGATCACTTAACCTCTCTATGCTTTGGTTTCCTTATGTGTAAAATGATAATAGGGCTTAACTCATGAGAATTCCTGGTTTATACTACAGGACTTTTTTCCTTTTTTTTTTTTAATTTAAAAGAATATTAAATTATATTATGAATAGTTAATTTTTATATGCATTGCATATATTTTGGGAGATACATTTGTATATTAATTTTATTTTCTCCTAGCCTTGTCTGTAGATAAGAATTATTCTGGTCACTTGAATACTATTGCGATGTCAGTCCAAGAAGTTGTTATGTGCCTGTGTAATGAATGACCTTACATGGAGTAAGAATGCTTTGCATTCACCTCCTAATTTCCATGGTTTAGTTTTCTAAATGTAGATTTCGAAGATAATAGGTTCTTGCAGGAGGACCACACCCAAAACAATCCACAGCATGAAAAAGATATTTTGTGTCATTTTTTTCAAAGATCATTTATAGATTTTTTTCTCCCGTATTAGAGCATGAATACAGTGACATGTTCAAATTTGGGGTAGTAAGGGCTGAAGTTTATTGTCCACTTTCACTTAAAAGATGAACTGTAATTCCTCTTTTGGTCCTGTCATTAACAAGCTTGTAACTGCTTGCTGAAAATAAATCTCTTTCCTTTCAGTGACATGCTGCAGCCAGCTCATAATGACTATTGCAAAAACCGGGATTGAAGTTTAGGAATTTGTAAGCCAGTTAACATCACACTGATGATTTGAACTTGGAAATAGTGGGAATATTTACATCAAGGAAATCAATAAATGCCACAAATCAGGGCTTTTTCTTCTTCTTTTTTTTCAGAGAGCTGGGTTTTGAACACCTGCTAGCACACCACTGATACCATTCTTCCGTCATATCATTTCCCCCCCATTTTGAAGCAGAATGACTCTTTTAAACCCCAGATTAATCCACTCAAACATTTGGCTGTGATATTTATTCCACAGCAACTGTAAAGAGATTTATGAGAGAAGCCCGGCATCTTCTGTCCTTTGTAAAAAACAAGAACATAAATCCTGTCTGTCCAAAATATAGGCAGAGTAAAGAATGTTGCCCTGTCTTCCTTATCTCATCTGTCATCATAGGTAAAATTTCAACTAAATCTTTTGAGAAATCTGAATAGAATATTTATAAAGCCTTGTATTACAGGTTGTACTCAGCAACTTCAGTTTCAGAAAGAGTTGATTTTTATCCAAGAAAAAACAAGAATAATCTCTAAAGGAATATGCATAGAGATCACAGAGAACTTTTTAAATTTTGGCAAATATGCACATCAAAAAAGATTATCTTCTAATCTCATTCAGACCACTTTTGAGAGAATTGTTAGTTCATCAGCTGGCAGTGATATTTGGGTGTTCATAGAGAAACCTAGACCTATTCCACTTTATTCTATGTTTGATAAGGAGATTTCCCATTAATAAAAAATAAACATAAGAAGTAGAGATAAATGTGCTTCTTGTAAGAGTCTAAGATGTCCTCTCTATAGGGAGAATCCTGAAAAATAGTCTTCCCAAATGCAGAGCAAGAGATGGACTTATTATGTTAGACATGTGCTTTTGTTTCTTTCTGGGGTAAATAGATGGTAATTGAATTACTCAGTTATATGTTAAGTATACATTTAGCTCTCTCATAGACTGCAGAACTATTTTCCAGAGTGGCTTGTGGTTTTTGCACTCCCACAAGCAGTATATAAGACTTCTGATGAGTCCCTGTCCTCATCCACACTTGGTATTGTCTGATTTTTTAAGTTTTGACATTCTAGTGAATCTGTGGCAGTATCTCTTTGGAGTTTTAGTTTGCATTTCCCTGATGATGAGTGATGTTGAGCAGCTTTTCTTGTGCTTATTGTTTGTCTTCCCTTCTGCCGCCATGTTTTTCCGTACATGTACCTATCATGTGTTAGTGGATAAGCCACCCTCAGATGCAAAGCAGATGAAACTCACTGGATTGTTTTGACCGAAAAAGCACTTTCTTCAAAGAATGCCAAGAAAACTAAAGAAAAGCTGTACAATTGAGTTTAGTCAAAGAAGAATCCAGAGCAGCTCTGGTATCTTTTAATATAAATGTACCAATAGATCTTTCTCTTACAGAGTTGGCAGTTAGGTGACTCAGTTCTACAGCTTTAATACATCACAGTACCAAATTCTGAATTTCTGGAAGACTCTTATTGCTTCCATTTGAATTAATATGTTCTTTAGAACTTTTTACTTCTTAAATGCTTTTCTCCTAAATTATGGCAGAAAAAGTCATATTTGACACAATTTCCTTTCTTATAGTTTCTTCTCATTAGTCTGATCTTTACTTAAAGAATAACTTCTCCTCATATTCAGCTTTATGTGGTGATGAGAAAGATTCTAAATGCACAGGGAAGGAAAGAGGATGAAAATCTGCCTCACATCCACTACTTTGATGATTTTTGTGGAGAAGAAAAGCAGACTGTCAAGGAGAATATTCTCACCTGTAGCAGGTGGAGATTGAAGGTGAAGCAGAGGGTGGGCCACAGAGGAAAACGTTATGCAGAGGATGCTCACATCAGAGAAAGTGGACCCTGGATATCTGAGACAAAGAGAAATTCTTTGCCTACAGAGGCAAGTGTTGATGTGGACACATAAAAAAAAATGTAGGTAGGTAATTGGGAGTTAAGAAACATCTTGCTTAATGATCTTACTTTCTTGGTCAAGAATTTTGATGCTGAGAGGAGAGGTGGTGGAACCTGAAGAAATAAAGAAAGAAAATAGCCTAGGTGAACGATAGCTATAAGAACCAAGAAAAATCTACACTTGCCACACAGTGTTGGATAGAGCCTCCAGGAGAGGCTGTAGTCCACAGGTTTATAGGAATATGACCTGCACAGTTTTGTGATGCTTTCTATTAAACTCTAGTAATCTGAAGTACAGAGAGGACAGCAAGAAAACTAAAATGTCACCAAGACTGTAAATTTTTTAGGAATTCATGGTGGAAGAAAAGGCTGAAGTGATTAAGAAGAAAAGGGCTAACGTGATCCACCATAGTGTTTTTTTCTGGAAGAGAAGAACATAGAGCCTTGAGTGTGAAGCTTAATTGACCTCACTGTTCTTGGTATTTGCTTTTGCTTATGTGGTGAAGTCCTTCACTTTTTTAAAAAAAACATTTATTTATTTTTCAGAAAGCGAGAGAGAGAGTTCATGAGGGGGAGGGGCAGAGGGACAGGGAAAGAGAAACCCAAGCAGACTCCATGCTGAGTACAGAGCCTGACTCAGGGCCCAGTTTCACGACCCTGAGATCGTGATCTGAGCAGAAACCAAGAGTGGGTAGCTTAACCACACAACACAGGCACCTCAAGTCCTTCACTTTAAGAAAAGGATACATATTTGTGTCACTTGCTAATATTTTATTATGTTTAACACTGGTGCTGGTATTTCATGCACTGTAGAATCTATTATGTATTTATTATGTACCCATTGTGATGAAATATATTACTACTCTTATTGAATAATCATTCTAGAATATAATTCTAGAAAATAACCTTTTGCCAAAATGCATGCCATAAAATCAATGTTTTAATGACCTAGCCATTACTTTCTTTTCTATATCCTTACATGTAAAATGACTTTATCTTCAGACATATAAACACTTCTAACCAGTTTATCAAGCTTACACTGAGAAAATTACCTATAGAGAAGAAAGACTTTCTGAGAATCATTGTACTCAGAATCCAACCTTGCTACTTACTGTCTGTGTGACATAATTGTGTTTATTCTTATCTATAAAAATGAGATGATGATAATAGTACTAACTTCATAGAGCTCTGACAAAATTTAATGTAAGTAAAATTCTTAGAAATCAGTGCAAGAGAAACTCTATATGAAGATTTTCCTCCTTCCTTCCTTCCTTTTTCTTTTTTCCTTTCTTCCTTTCTTTCTTTCTTTCTTTTCTTTTCTTTTCTTTCCTTTTCTTTCCTTTTCTTTCCTTTCCTTTTCTTTCCTTTTCTTTTCTTTCTCTCTTTCTCTTTCTTTCTCTCTCTCTCTCTCTTTTTCCTTTCTTTTCTTTTTTCTTTTCTTTTCTTTTCTTTTCTTTTCTTTCCAAATTAAATTGATCTATGATGATAGCTTTCAAGATGACCCAGATCTCTCAACTTCTTACAGTTCACTGAGTCAAAACTATTCCCCATTTCCTACTTAGGCTGAGTATGCTCTTGAGAGATAACAATGTTCCGGTCACATATTCGATGCTCTGTTTGCTCCTTTGCTCTGGATTCCTTCCATTCCTCCATCTGGAAAACTTCTGTTCATCCTTCAATACTTGCTCAGCTTCAGATATCACCTTCATAGTAAACTCTGTTTGACCCTTCCTGGTCCTGTATAATTCTTAACATTTGATAAAAAGAAAATCTCTATTAGCATAAGTCACACCATTTGGCAACTTTTGTCATGTATATATTTGTTTCCTCTACTATCATTGAGCACTTCTGGGATAGAAGCTACATCTTTGTTTTATTCTTGCCCTCATATATAATACTTAGAATATTTGTTCAGTAGATCAAAAATTTGGAGCAAGAAATAAAGAAGTAAAGGAGTCCATTAGGCAATCAAACATCTTTAAGGGAAACGTTTGATAACAAAAAATAAGTTAATATTTATTGAGTGCTTATGATGTGACATTTCCTGCCCCATGTGCTTTTCTCATTATATCTTCCTAAGAACTCTAGGATATGAGGGTTGGGCCAAGTTATGTACGTGCGTACAGAGCTAGTAAGCAGTGAAACTGACATTTGAGTCCAGGAAATCTGATTACAAAACTTGAGTAATTAACCTGATATCACTTTTTGTTATGTTGGTGATAAGTATAAAAGTCATTCTTGGGTGTATATAACACGTATCTACATAAAACCTCAACTACATAGCGCATATAGATAAATATATGCAAACATTGTGAGTAATTTCCTCTTTTGTATTTTCTATTTATCCCTTGCATTATTTCCCTTAAGAATGGACTTGTTCTGATATAGTAATGAACACCTGCCTAGTCTATGTGTAATGAATGGTTAATTGCAATTTACTAATTTGCAGTGATTGATTGCTTTCTATATTAAATTAACTTTTGTGTTTACTCACTTTTTTAAAGATGACTTTGTGAGAGTCCCTGACATCAAGATCCATGCTTTAAAAAGATAATAATAAAAAAATTAAAAAATTAAAAATTAAAATGAATAATGATGAGGACTTTCTTCACATTCACTTTCTTATCCCACATATTACTCATTCACTCATTTTTTCATTTGTTTAATAAGTCTGACTAAAGCATTAATTAGGTTTCTAAATAGTGATCTAAACAATAAAAAAAACCTCAGAAATCGTTAGTCAAAGTCCATTTGTTTTTGTTACATATGTGGTTAAAAATAAATTTTTATTCCTAGAAATGTAATGCAAATGTATTATAGGAAAACATCATGTGCTGATGAACTCTTCTCCTCTTAATAGATTCTAATCTAAACTTGGCACCCAGGAGCCAGTGAGCTAAAACTGACTCTCACAGTTTTGGTTTAGTTTTGTTTTTATGTAAATTTGATATATTTGGCAACATTTAAAATTCAGGAGAATTCCTACAAACTCTAGTCCTTGCTTTCTTTTCTAAAAATCAGATCAGGCCACACTGAGACCACCCTTCTTCTAGGCAACAAGTCTCTCCTCCTGAGCAGTGATAACCCCTTAAGATCATTAATATGATCGTATTTCCCTTTGTCCTCCCCACTCATTCAGTTCAATCCAGCTCAGTTCACTCGGTTCTATAACCTGCCCCATTCCTGCAGACATGTAGTTTTATATCCGTTATTCCAAGCTGACTTTATTTAATATAAGCACTACTAAATGGCATTTATAACTTATTATTCATAATTATTGTAATTATGTCATTATTCAATAACACTCTTTGTTTTCTCCTTCTTAAACTTTAAAATAAATGGCATAGAAGACACTAAAAGAGCTAAGCTGTTTTTTGACAAGCCCTGCAATATCTTTGGATTTTCATACCCGGGTCATAGTGCTTAATGAAAGTGACTAGTCATCCTTGACATGCTAAGAACCAGGGAGAAATGCAAGGAATAAATTACATGGCCTTCAGCTTGACAGCATCAATGTATCTTAAGGTTATAACTTTATAACTTCAATTTCTATTTTCAAGTGCAACAAAGAAAACGAAATCATGCATGAAAACTTCTAGAACAACAAAAGGAATTTTCTTGATCAAAGGAAACTTGGAAATGAGATATAATTATTGGAGAAAAATTGTTAAGTCTCAGGAAATAATTTTTATTACAAAAAGATATTTTTAGCGTATTGAGTAGAAGTCATATATTTTATTAACATTTTAAATATGTTATTTAATTCAATAGTCCCTAGTAGACAGGGCAATTACTATGACATTACCTTTGCATAGAAATGCCATTTGTAAGGGGCGCCTGGGTAGCGCAGTCGTTAAAGCGTCTGCCTTCGGCTCAGGGCGTGATCCCGGCGTTATGGGATCGAGTCCCACATCAGGCTCCTCCGCTGTGAGCCTGCTTCTTCCTCTCCCACTCCCCCTGCTGTGTTCCCTCTCTCGCTGGCTGTCTCTCTGTCACATAAAATAAATAAAATCTTTAAAAAAAAAAAAAAAAAGAAATACCATTTGTTTGTGAATTCATTAAATTTATGAATCTTGAATATCAGCTGTGTACACCATTCCAGGGAGAAGGTCTTCAAGTAGTTCACAGTCAGCTCAAGGAAACGGGCCCATCAACAAAAAATGTGATCAAGACTAACAAACGTTATTACAGGAAAACGACTTTGGTAGTTTCTATTGGTTAAGATCCAGTTTCAGAGATCAGAATTTGCTCTCGCTAAAATAAGCAGCAAGAGATTTATTATGGACAAATAGGATAATTGGGAAATGGAGGCTCTTCCTTGAGCTTTCAGACATAATTCTTAGAGTTCCACCACAAAAGCAGGCTACCCTGAAAGCAACTACCTCAGCTGTTGAACCAGGTGCTGCCCCCGCGGGCCAGTACAGCCAGGAGGAAGGGTGATGGTATATTTTAAACGGTGACACTTGACCAAACTAGATGCGCATCTGGATACGACAGGTCAACAATATGGAGGAGAAATAGATTTTAAGAAGAAGTCTTCCATTAAAAGCAGATTTGGAGAGAGAATGTTCAGTTTTGGAGCAGAGAAGGAGAGGCAGTGTTCGGGTTTGATTGTGTGGAGTTCGAGGAGCCTGTGAGGCACCCAACAGGAATGTCATGGAAGCGGTTGACTAGAAGCCCGAGGGAAGTTAGAGATCAAGATGGAAGTTTGGAAATTGAAGATAAAGGTGGTGAACCTAGTTAAGTGTGGTTAAAGGAAGAGGAGAGAGGGGGTCTCTGGCACCGGCCACATTTACAGAGCAGGTAGTAAAGGCAGAAATCCAGTGAGAGTGGTTGAGAAGCAAGCTCTAGAATGCAGAAGGATAGATGAAAACTTTTTTTTTTTTTTTAAATAAGCAGTACATGAGAGTGGCAACCTCTTTGAATGCTACAGAGAGGTCAAATAAATCATGAAGGTTGTCGATTGTTTCGATTGTGGATTGCAGCATTGGCAAACCACGACTGCTTTGACGTGAATGCTGCCTTGGGAGCGAAAAGGCAGAAGGTAGATTGCAGTGGATTGAGGAGTGGTGGGTAATGAATCAGAGTCAGGAAGCAAAAATATACTCTTCTAAAACACTTACCCATTAGGGTAAGACTTAAGATACCCTGAGAGCCAGAAAAAAAGATTAAAACAAAAAAAGCTTTACTTCTCTTTCTTTTAATTTATTAAACAAGAAGATAAATGAGTATATTTATATGCAGAAAAGAAAGATCACAGAGAAAGGTGAAAGTAGAAGAAAGAAAAAAAAAATACTTGATAAAGCAACCTCTTCAGTGTTTGGGATGATGAGCCTTGGAAGGAATAACTTTTCCCCATAAGACTGTAGGAAAAAGAGAAAGAAGTGTCAGATATCGGTATTTTGTTGTAGGGGAAGAAGGACAAAGTCACAGTTGAAAGCCTCAAATCTTTGAGAAGTAGGATATTGACAATCCTTCAGTGGCTGTGACTTGCAGTCACTGAGGAAGAATGGTGAAGACTGTCTTGGCCTGCAGAATCTTGGTCTCTCTCTCTCTCTCTCTTTTTTTTTTAAGATTTTATTTATTTATTTGACAAAGAGAGACACAGCCAGCAAGAGAGGGAATGCAAGCAGGGGAAGTGGGAGAGGAAGAAGCAGGCTCCCAGCGGAGCAGGGAGCCCGATGTGGGGCTCGAACCCAGGACCCCAGGATCATGCCCTGGGCTGAAGGCTGACGATTAATGACTGAGCCACCCAGGCACCCCTGGTCTCTCTTTTGAGATGTATATCTACTATCTGGCATAGAGAATGTGTCCTATCACACTGCCACAGCATAGGAGGTCAGTTTCACACACAAAAAAGTATGATTGGCCCAAAATCCCTCTTCATTTTGTAAGATCTTTCACTGTTTCATTAACCTTTTCTTCTCTCTCTGTAAGAACCAATATCTAAAGTAAGACTTATGGGCCATGGTCAAGAGCATCTAAAAAAGTAAGCACTTTGTGTTGGATTTCAGGAACTCACGTGATTATTTTAATTTCCTCTTTGAACCCTTCTTATGTTGAGGTATGCTTTTGAAAAGACCAATTCAAATTAGTCCTTTTCAAAATTCTGGTACTAGGGATGCCTGGGTGGCTCAGTTAGTTAAGCATCTGCTCTCAGCTCAGGTCATGATCCCGGAGTCCTGGGATCGAGTCCCTGTTGGGCTCCTAGCTCAGCAGGGAGCCTGCTTCTCCCTCTCCCTCTGCCTACTGTTCCCCTGCTCATGCTCTCTCTCTGACAAATAAATAAATAAATAAATAAATAAATAAATAAATAAATAAATCTATCTTTAAAAATATTCTGATACTAGTACTATTGTTAGAAACCATAATTGTACTTCATGAAGTTGCATATCCATGGATGAATAATAGGCCAATGCTAACTTGTATAAAGCCTATATAGCAAATATGCTAAGTTTAAAAAAAAAATCCCAACTCTATGCTTTAACAAGAAAGACAATAAAAATTATAGAGAGAATGGAATGTGGGATGTTATTAGAGGATACGGTGAAGCAGATTTGAGATATTCAACGTCAGACCCCTAGATGGAACTTCATATAATTTTCATCTTTTTTTTTTAAGATTTTATTTATTTATTTGACAGAGAGAGACAGCCAGCAAGAGAGGGAACACAAGCAGGGGGAGTGGGAGAGGAAGAAGCAGGCTCCTAGTGGAGAAGCCTGATGTGGGGCTCGATCCCAGAATGCCGGGATCACGCCCTGAGCCGAAGGCAGACACTTAATGACTACGCCACCCAGGCGCCCCTCCTATAATCTTCATCTTACCTATCCCCACCCACCCTTATTTTAAGTTCCCTTGATGGATACTTGTGCATTTTCTGCAAAAAAAAAAAAAAAAGAAAACAGTGTTAATATTCAGGTTGTAAGAAATATAACAGCCTCTTTGGAAACCTGATGTGGGGAATGGGAAAAGAAGGTGACTCAAGACAGAGTAGTTGTGGAACAGCAGTAAGGAAAGGCAAGAGTAGGGGTGCATATGTTCTCTAATTTTTCTCTAGCATCTTACAACATCACTGCAAACTATACAAGTGGTCTTTAAAAATATTTTGAAAGCAGTGTTGATTACATGTATTAAATGTGGTTAGATTTTCAACATACTATGAAAAATTATTTTAGAGACAGAATCTCTAAAATTTATTTTTGAGACTCTGTCTTTATTCAAAATACCAACCTGATGTTTCAAATAAGCCGTTCTGTTTATTGGTTAAAAATATATTGTACACATCATTGAGGAAGCTATTTATACTCTTACAATTATTGTGTTAACCATGTGGGCACTCAAATCTTGCCATTCACATTCTCCGGAAACAAAAGTGGAATCAATATAAAAAAACAAAGGAAAAGAACAAAGGAAAGAGTTGTACGAAATCTAACATAAATGAAAAAAGAATGTAGAGCTGGTAATACCTCAACAACACGTGCTTAGGAGATCAGAAATATTTTAAGAAATAGTAGTTGAGAACAGAAAAATTGACAAAAACCAAGATATATTTATCCACAAGCTGTTAAATGATCATTTCCTGGGTTTTTAGCATCTCGTTCTCTCCGTATCTACCTTATGTTTAACACACTCTGGTAGAAACCTCATATTCTCACTGGAAACAGTTTCTTGAGAATAGTTTAACCTTTAAAAACGTGTGTGTGTGTGTGTGTGTGTGTGTGTGTGTTCTATATTTATATTTAAAATATTGATTCATCTTGGGGCACCTGGGTGGCTTAGGTGGTTAACCATCGAACTCTTGATTTCAGCTCAGGTCCATGGTCTCAGGGTCATGAGATCAAGCCCCACCTCAGGCTCTGTGCTAGTGTGGAGCTTGCCTAAGATTCTCTCTCTCCCCTTCTCTCTCTGCCTCTCCCTCATGCACACTTTCTCTCTCTAAAACAAACAAAATAATAATAAAAATAAAATATTGATTCATTTTTTCTCAAAATACAGAAGAAACTGTAAAATAGCCTCTATCCTTAATACCCTCTTTCTATTTATTGAGGAATAATTGGGAATAATGGATAAATAAAATTATATATATTTGAAGTATACTAGATGATGATTTGATATAGATATACACTGTGGAACGATTACAAATATCAAGATAATTAACACATCCATCACCTCACATTGTGTGTGTGTGTGTGTGTGTGTGTGTGTTTCGTGAGAATGTTAAAGATCTCCTCTAAGTAATTTTGAAGTACACACTACCACATCCTTACCACCCTCCTGACTGCTGTGACAAAGACATGTAGTGACAAAAAATGTAAAGTATTAGATAATGTTAGAAAATTTTTATTTTTCAGAAAATTGCAAAATTCTTACCACCTATCCCTCTCCTCACAACACCCACTATTAAAGGTTTATTGTGATTCCCCTCACCAAAACATACATTTATTCATATACTTCCGGTTAGTTTTAAATTTACTTTTACAAAAGGAATCTTAACATACTATTCTGCATCTTTCTTTTTTCCATTAAAATAGATCTTAGAGATCTTTTCCTGCTAGTACTTAATACCAATATTTCAGTATTTATCATGGCAGAGCATACCATTATATTATATATTATAATGTATTAATCTGTCCCCTTTTGATGTACAACACGTTTTGGTTGTTTTAGCATTTGCTCTTTTAAAAATTTCTGCACTGAATATCCTTGTACATAAATTTGGACAAATTGATAGATTAAATTTCTAGCAGTGGGCCAAAGGTGTAAGTATTATAAATTTTGACAGATATTGTGAAATTGTCCTCCAGAAAGAATGGAATAATTTATATTCCCAGCAGCAATGTATGAAACAGATCACTTATCCACACCCTGGCCTGTACTGAAGAAATAAAGTATTTTAAGTCTTGTAAATTTAATAGGAGAAGAATATGTTTTTTCATAATTGAAGTTCTTCCATTGTTATCTAGATTGAACATCATTTGCATATATTTTACTGTCATTTGTATTTTTTTGAGGACACCTTGTTTTTCTTAAAAAACTGGTTTGTTTGAGCAAAGGAAAAAAGAATGACAAACAAAGAAACGACTTTTTTTAAAATTTAGTTTTATTTAAATTCAATTAATTAACATATAATGTATTATTAGTTTCAGAGGTAGAGTTTAGTGCTTCCTCAGTTGTATATAACACCCAGGGCTCATTATATCATGTGCCCTCCTTAATGTCCATCACCCACCACTCCCACCCCTCCAGCAATCCTGAGTTTGTTTTCTATAGTTAAGAGTCTCTTAGGGTTTGTCTCCCTCTCTGATTTCATCTTATTCTATTCTCCCTCCTCTCCCCTATGATCCTCTGTTTTGTTTCTTAAAGTCCACATATGAGTGACATCATATGATAATTGCCTTTCTCTGACTGACTTATTTCTCTTAGCATAATACCGTCTAGTTCCATTCATGTCATTGCAAATGGCAAGATTTCATTTTTTTGATGGCTGAATAATATTCCATTGTATATATACCACATCTTCTTTATCCATTCATCTGTCGATGGACAGCTGGGCTCCAATGTTTATAGCAGCAATGTCCACAATAGCCAAACTATGGAAAGAGCCAAGAAATGACTCTTAACTCTAGAGAACAAACTGAGGGTGACTGGAGGGCAGATTGGGGGAGGGTGTTGGGGACAGGTGAAGTAGGTGATGGGGATTAAAAGGTGCACTTGTCCACTGGGTGTTATACACAACTAATGAATCATCGAGCCTTATATCGGAAACCGGGGATGTACTGTATGGTGACTAACATAATAAAATAAAAAATCATTATAAAAAAAAATAAAAATAAATAAATAAAAATAAAAGGTGCACTTGTCATGATGAGCACTGGGTGATGTATGAATTTGTTGAATCACTATATTATACTCCTGAAACTAATATAACAGGTTGTCTATACTGAAATTAAAATAAAAACAATTTAAAAACTGTTTATTGTTTCTTACTGATTCACATATGCTTTTTGTAAGTTAAGAAAATTACCTTATTGTTGTATGCATAATTTTTGTCAGCTTATAATTTTTCAGTTTTGTTTTTGGAATATATCTATTGTCATCCAGAAGTTTTTTTGTTGTTGTTAATTTTGTTTAAGGTCAAATTTTCCAATCTTTTCATTAATAGCTATTCCAAAAGCCTCTCAGTGTTCCAGTTTTATGAATAGATTCATTCATACTTTCCTCAGTTTTATTAATCACCTCAGTGTTTGTTTTTTTTTTTTTTAATGTTTCAATCCTTTGAGCATTGGGAACATATCTTTTTTTGTTATTTGTTCCAATTAGCAGTATTTCCATACCACTTACTGAATAATAATTTTTGGTACTTGAAAATTGATATGCCACAATTATCATCAATCTAATGCCCCTAGGTGCTTGGATCTATGTGTTAAAGAAAAAGAAAGCCTGTTTCATTGCCTTGACTCTTTTTTTTTTTTTTCTTGGATCCTACTGCCTTAGGTATTGTTAGTAAGAATACAAAAGTTTTACCTGGTGACTTTGCTTTGAAACACTTTATTTATTCAACTGATTTTTTTGATTATGATTCCTTAGAGGTAAGCGGAGGTGGAAAACACTTGACTTTCTCTGGGAACCTATTTATGTCACCTCATTGAATTGTGTGATTCCTAGCCATAATTCTTTTATGCAGGTATTAATTATCCAATATCACAGATGAAAAAAAAATCAGCTTCAAAGAGGTCAAGTATCTTGTATAAAGTCACGTTACTACCAAGAGGCAGGGCTGAGATTCAAACCTGTATGTGTCTGCCCCTAAAGTCTACACTTCTCCCACAGCCCTAGGGTTTCAAAATCTCGTGTGAGATACAGGGTCAAGGGCATACAGGGACAGGGTCATCTTCTAGCATTAAGCATCGCATAGAGAGTTGGAATTTGAGGAAGAATGCTAAATTTTAGAAGGGTGGTAGGAGTAACCAGCATGGAATTCTTAAATCTCTTAGAAAACAGAGACTATTTAGGTTGGTGTATAGGGTATTTAAAGGAACTTAAAGAGAAAAAAAACCAAAACTCAAAATGGAGTTTGAGTCGGGTGGTAGAGAGCTTTGATTACCTGGCTAGAGAGATTGTGTTGTATTTATGGTCTCGTTAGAAGGAAAGTTTTTCCTTCTCTGCAATTGTGAGCGCTCTTTGAATTTGACTAGGGCAAAGGTCAGCAAAGTTTCTCCTGCAGGGCAATTTCAACCAGCCCATTTTTGTTGCTGTTGTAAATAACTCTTAGGGAAACATAGCCGCCCCCCATTGGTTGACACATTGTCTGTGGCTGCTTTTGTGGTACAATGCAGAGTTGAATAGTTGCATAGAACCCGAAAAGCCTAAAACTCTGTTCCCTGTAGAAAAACCTTGATAACCCTTACACTAGGATATTTTCTCAAAATATCACTAGAGCTGACCTGCGCAAAGAGGTTAATTTTGTTTATATGAATAAAATGTCAGGAAAGGATTTTCAACATTGATTCCACATTGATTATTTGATTCACCAACTCGTGTCACCATCTAAAAATGCTTGAGGCATCTTTATCCTAAAACTGGTCTTTTTTAAATTTTGTTTTTATGTAACGACACAACTTAAATCATTTGACGTATTCAGAAAAATAAATAAAAAAGATCCGTCTAAACACAAATTGATCAGTAATATTGTTTATAAGGCCTGGATGTGTCATAAAATACCCTGAAAACCACTTTTTTTTCAAATTTTACACTAATACAAAAACATTTTAGAAATAATCCAAGGGATAGATCAAGAATAAGAAACCAAGCATCTAATGTAAGGAAATAATATTGCCTATACTATGTAAATTATGTTACTTTTGTTCAACAGGAGGAGGCCAAATGGGCTTTAATGGTACTGATTATTTATTTGAGTTTTCATTATTAAAACACTTGAGTCATTAGCTAATTAGCGTAAAGTGCATTCGTGAGATGTAGGAGAGGAAAAATGTTGCTGGAGTGCATCAAGAGTGATGTGGTTCCAAGAGCTGACTGAGCTCTTAGCAGCTTCTGCCTCTTCAGCTCCTTGACTGGCAACCACATCCTGGGGTGCTCAGAGCCTCTCCTCCAAATGTCACTTTCCTGCTAATGATATCTTCCTTCCAAACGTGTAGAGTTTGAGTTGTTTCTAAATCAACTGTGGATAATTTGTAGAAAATGTGAACACTACAATGTAGGTGTCGTTTTAAATTGATATGGAGCAAAGATTAATGCTATGCTTCTAATCAAGATAGAAAATGACTTCCTATAATTATCTACTTTAAGAATAAAGTCTTCTATATTTAAAGGAGAAGTAGATATCTCATCCGTGCTCTAGACTTAACCTTGCACTATTGATATCGGAGCCAAACGCTTCTTGGTTGTGGGGCTGTCCTGTACGTTGTATGACATTTTCCAGCATCCTTGGCCTCTACCCATTGGATGGCAGCAACCACCCCTACCCCCCTCCCCAGCAGTGATGAAAAAAATGTTTCCAGACATTGTTAAAAGTCCCTTGCAGGGCAAAGTTGGCCCTGGTTAAGAACCACTACCAGGACAAAGATGTGTGACATGCTGTGTGAGAACATGTGTACTCCTCATCTAGTTAATAACCAAAACCATGGTTCTGACAGGCAGCCTGCTGCTTTTAGAGCTGCACTTTTTCTTGAGAATTATATGTATCTATTAATCTTTTGTGGGGAAGAAATATGAAGACTCATATGCTTAATCTTCAAATTAAACTATCTTCATCACTAGGCTGCCATTTACTAGCTATATGACAATAAATGACTTGACCTCTAGGAGCCTCAAGTTCCTCGTATTGGGAATAATTTATGTAAAGTAGTTAGCCCTGTGCCTGATATCTAACAAGTCATTAATAAGTCCTGGGTTTTTATAGATGATCATTTTAAATTGCATTATGATTATTTTTTCCTTCCTTATGTAAAGATTTTATATTTCCATTCCATGTACGTCTTGTATGATTTTCTTTAGCCAATAAATTATGAGCAAAAGTCGCCACTTTCAAGAAGCTTTAAGAACCACTGCATGGTTCTACCACCTCTCCCCTGGCTCTCTCTTGAGACCAGCAATGTCTCAGGGGCTGTTCCTTCAGCCTGAGGCCTGGAATGAAGACAACATGGAGCAGGACTACAGCCAACCTGTGGCAGACATCTAACTTGAGCTGGAAATTAACTTTGGTTGTCCAGAATGAAGACACTAAATTGTGTGTGTTTGTGTGTGTGTGTGTGTGCACGCACGCGTGTGTACTTTTTTTTTAAGTCAGCCTAACTTGGCCCGAGCTAATTGATAAACTAATTTATCAAACATTTCTTGAATGCTTATCATATATCAGACATAATATTATGGATAAAGAGATGAGCAAACCCTGCCATGATTTTTTAGAATATAGATTCTACTGATAGAGAAGGAAAAAGATTACTGAACATAATGAAAATAACTGAACTGAATGTGATGGAGGCTGTCTTTGTTAGGGAAAGTGAAGTGTCTCTTCAAGTTCAAACACAAGGTCAACTAGTTTGCTACTACAAGAGGGCAGAAGAAGAATCAGGCTAAAGGAAGTACAAGGCAGGGAAGCATGCAAACAAAGAGCATTTTCCTTTAATGGTGAAGAGTTAGGAGGAGACAGAATATGCAGTGTGTGAAGACAGGAGGAGGGGGCACCTGAGTGGTGCAGCAGGTTAAGTGTCAGACTCTTGGTTTTGGCTCAGGTCCTGATCTCAGGGTCGTGAAATCAAGCCCTGCATCCAGGCTCTGTTCTCAACACAGAGTCTGCTTGAGTTTGTCTCTCCGTCTCCCTCTGCCCCTCCCCACCATGTTCTCTCTCTCTCTCAAAATAATTAATTAATTAATTAATTTAGGAGGGGGGAGATGCCATAGATAGTTTATACAAATAGTGATGATGGTGTTTTGAAATTTGGGATTTATCTTTTTAGACAAAAGGAAACCATCGAACATTTTAATCAGCAGAATAATAATATCTTATTCACTCTATCATTGACTGTCCATACTTACTGCCTATTTAGACGATTTTAATGGCCTTGTAACATTATTTAAAGATGTGGTTCTGTGGGGCACCTGGGTGGCTCAGTCGTTACGCGTCTGCCTTTGGCTCAGGTCATGATCCCAGGGTCCTGGGATCGGGCCCCACATCAGGCTCCCTGCTCAGCGGGAAGCCTGCTTCTCCCTCTCCCACTCCCCCTGCTGGTGTTCCCTCTCTCACTGTCTCTCTCTGTCCAATAAATAAATAAAATCTTAAAAAAAAAAAAAAAGACGTGAATCTGTGTTTAGATGTCTGATTTCTCAGAACAAACTCAAAGAATGGATGTTTTTCCAATAAGCTAACATTCAACTTTCCTAATATTGAATTTATTACTTTGAGAGGTGTGATCTAAAAGTACAGCAACTTAGGGAATTACTGCTTACTGAAGAGCATTAGCTTTTCCTTCTTGTTGAAATATTGCCAGTGACAGTGTACTAAGGTACTGTTTCAGAGAAAGATGACAGGGAAAAATAATAATAATAACAAAAGCACAACAGTGAGCAAGTCCAAAATAGAAATGGAAACTTGTCATTGGAAAGGATTCTGGAAATGGTAGACTCATTTCTTCTTTATTTGAATTCTATTTGGGATTCATAAGGAAATACCATTTTTCCTGTGGGTCTGGGTAAATCTATTCCATTGATGATAATGCCATCTTTTATGGATTTCCTGAAAGCTGTTTATTGTTACAGAACACATTCCTAACTGATAGATTAGGACACTTGGCCTTTCCAACAATTGTGTAGCCATCGTCATCATCATCATCATACTATTATTATTATATATCAGGTGGCTCTGCTCTCATGACTACACTCTAAGATACAGTCTCATCAATTGTAATCATGATACATGGCCACACTCAACTGCAAAGGGATACAGAGAAAATGAATTTTAGGCTTTATAACCTCTGTACCCTCTATGGCTATCTGTCCAGTTTTGTGGCCATGAGCCACAAGATTCAAATTTAAATCAATTAAATTTAAATAAAATTTAAAGTTTAGTTCCTGGCTCTTGGTAGGCACATTTCAAGTGTTCGGAGTTACATGTGCCTGGTGGCTACCGTATTACATGGTGCAGCAGATATGGAACATTTCCATCAACACAGAATATTCTGTTAAAAAGTCCTGATCTATAGTAAAGACATGCAAGAGGGATAAAGTTCCACCAAACTTCCATCATGCCTTGCAGTGTCTAACATAGAGAAGATCCATGTTCAAAGGTTCTTTTAAAAGGCTAATAGTTAGTTATCTATTTCTTTTGTAAGCCAAATATTTTATTTCCTTACTGATTAACATTCTGTATTTAGAATGGGGAAGATAGCAAATAATGAGTAAGTTAAAAATAGTGACTGTACTCTGTCTAAAATTCAGTGGAATCACCTACAAACTTTAGTCCTCTACTACTACTACAAAATTCAAGGAAAGGCATAAAATAAACAAGACAGCAGCCTCTCAGAGGTTTAATGCCACTTTCTGTGCCAGCCATTCTATAAAATATTAATGAGGACATTTGCTGTAATAAATGTTAATACATTCTCTCGAACGTGTGAACACTGGCAGATGATTCTTTATAGTGACATTCAGTAGTAGGAAGAGTTTATTAAAACAATATATTAATTTTCAGGAAGATAAAAATAATACTTAAGTTCATATCTGCTGTTTTTAATAGTTTCCTACTGATTTTTTTTAAATTGGAAGAAGGTAGTATTTTGCAGTAGAAAATGTTTGAAACCAGGGACCAAAACCCTGGGTCCGTAAAATGCCTAAATTTTGCTCTCTCTTATTCATGATAACATTACTAGAATCAGGAAAGGTTAACAGGCATCTGTGGACTTCCATATATGAATGAAGGACATACCAACCCATCCCCAGTCACTTAGTGGACATGATTTAAAATCTAGCATCACTCAATATGTGATATTGAGAGAGAGTTCAAGAAAGTTTCTGACATACTAGAAGGCGACTCTGTGCATAGAAAAAAAAATCCTCATTTCTATACATGGAGAAAAGAACCCTCATTTGAGAAATAATTGACAAGATACTGTCTTTTCTGATCTCTTGATGTAGCAACTGTGGTCTGTATGTTATTTTTGTGATATTTCTTGGACCACTCAAAAATGAGAGCATAGTTTTGAAATTTATTTTAATCTATAAATCATGTAACTGTTGATATGTAGGTAACTGTTAGGATTTTTGCAAACACTAAATTTTCCTTTTGCAACGTTGATGATTTTGTTTGATATTTCCAGTTATGGTCATAACAATATAAAATTAACTTTTTGAAAATTAGGTAGTGAAAGTAGAGAGAAATGCTCTCTAGCAACCTAGAGTACGATTCAGAATGCTAAACCAGTGATTCCCATAATGTTATAATGGCCTGCCAAGAATATTATTGAAAGCCCTTTGCCTTATATGACCCAACTTATCTATTCAACAAATATTTATGGAATACCTTCCTCAGGCCAATCTTTGTATTGCCTAGTTTGAGGCGCCACAGAAAAGTTAAAAACACAAAACAATTCAACAGTTGTTTTGCAGTCCATAGAAGAGTCATTTTATTCTGACAGCGTATTAGAATCACCTGGGAAGCAACTCCGTGTTTCTTCCAAAATTTGTTTGTTGAAGTTTTAGCTCCCAATGTGATGGCATTTGGAGCTAGGGTTTTGGGGAAGTAATTAGGGTTATGCGACGTCGTGATGTCAGGATCCTCATAACGGGACTGGTACCCTTAAATGAAGAGACAACACAGAGGTTGGTTGTTTTTTTCCCCCCCTCCCTCCCCCAGAGTGTGCACACGTGGTTAAGTCACGTGAGTACAAAGCAAGATGGCAACCAGTTATAAGTCAAGCGCAGAGGCCTCAGAAGTGCCTCACTCGCCTGCCTCTTCATTTTGCGTTTCCCAACTTCCAGAACGGTAAGAAATACTTTTTTTTTCTTTTTTTGCTTGTTTAAAGTATCTAGATTTTTGTGTTTTGTAATGGCAGCCGGAGAGAGTAATATAGAAGCTAAAAGATATATTAAAAAATAAATGACAAAATCTCCTACCTAGTCCTGCTTTAAGATGTTTGTGTTGGTTTTGTCTTGTTCTCAGGGCATTGGTATTTTATTGCAAGCCTTTCAGGTGAATTTACTCTGCAGCCAGCTTTTGTTTCTTTCAGAAGTATTGTCCAAAAGAAGGAGTCTCAATGTTTGTTTGTTTTTCCGCCCATGCACTCCTGGTATCTACAACCCTACCCACAAAAACCTCTCTCTGAGAATTTCACTGTGTAAGGAAAGCGGTGAGCGCAGCTTGCAAAGCTTTAAGAAAGCTGCTCGGAATGATGAGTCTTATTTTTTCTCTACTTGCATTGAGAATCACTGTGTACGATAAAGAGCTGTTAGGATAGAAGAGAAAGAAATTATTTTCATGAGCTTTTTGAGACAATTTTGTTTGGGGTTTTTTTTTTTTTGGGAGTGTGTGCGTGCGTGTGTGCACGCGCGCGCTGGCGCTCAGGTGATACGAATTGATCTAGTGATTAGTGAAAGGCAAACGTACTTTCTACACGGACACCCTTCATTTCCCCCGTGTTTTGAGATCAGATGAAGTGGAATTTTGGGGAGAGTCGTGGGAGAGCAAGGTAGGAAACATGACATTTCTCAGAAGGTACACTGTCTCAGCCTGCACAATGCTTTCCCTTTTGGGAAGTCCCACAAACCTTTGCAGAACTTTTCAAGGAGAGTGGGTGGTCCTAGCCCCCAGGTGGGAGCTTATACAGGAATTTGGGGTGATTGAGTAGAACTTTTCAGTCATAGCATTGTAAAGTCTGGACTTAAAATTTGAGTCATTTACATCTTTGTGTGGGTTTAAACTATTGAGCCATTAGTAATATCCATAATTTAGAAATAAAAGTCTAAGTTCCCACTGAAGGGGTTTTAGTGTTGGGGGTTAGTGAGGAAGGCAATATAGTCTCTTCCCCCACCCTCTTCTATAATTTAAAATCCTACTGTACACATAATTGGAAAAGCAAAATAACATTCTTCCCCACACGCCAGCAGTTCTTAGCAGGGCAGGATGGTACTTTCCTAGGGAGTGTTATCATGTCAATACAAGAAACTGTTTCAAAGCTTTGAATCTCGAGAGGATACAGGGAGGTGAGAGCTGATGGGGCACTACCAAAAAACTGCATTACAGAATGGGATAAAGCTGCCACTATTGCAGATTGTGATTGCTTTTGAGTCTCTTCATTTGCTAACTTTGGGGGGGGGGAGATAATGATAAATGAAAGAGCATGGCCACACTTGGTGCAAGGTAACATAACAGCAGCGGTTTTCAAAGGGGGGGGTGGGGGGGTCAGTTGCATCAGCATCACCTTAAACTCTTGAGAAATGCTAATGACTTGCACACATCCAGTCTGAAAGAATCAGCAGCTCTTGGGCTGGATCTGGTAGTTCCCGCTTAAACACCCTGCAGTTGATTTGGATGCTGACTCACATGTGAGAACCATTGCTTTAAAATAGCATCAGCTGCGGCGTCTGGGGCCTCAGTCAGACTCTTGATCTCAGCTCAGTTCTCAATCTCAGGGTCATGAGTTTGAGCCCCATGTTGGGCTCCATGCTTGGCCTGGAGCCTACTTAAAAAAAAAAACTCAGCTGTGGGAAGGTGGAACAGTTGATATAGAAACAAATATCATATTTCACGTAAGATGAACACTTTAAGAGGAGCAAAGATAATAAGCCTGCAGAAACCCTACTTTGTGACAAGCACTGAGTCTCTAGGGAATGGGGGGGGGGGTTCTTCATAAGCATTGCTGAGGGACAGTATGGCACAGTGATAAAGAGCATAACCTGGAGCCAGACTCTCCAGGCTTCAGTCCTCAGCTTTACCATTTAAGAGCTCGATGGCTGTAAACAATTTCTTCATCTGCCAAGTACCTAACTCAAAGCCTTGTTATAGGGATTAAGGAGTTAATATGTAAAGCATTTAGAACAGTGCCTGGAATATACAGCTCTAAGAGTATCTAGTATTTGTGTCTTTCTCAGTATATGATGTATAATTTTATATTAAGATCCCTTAATCCAGTTGTAAATTCTCTTTATATATGTAGGAACTGCATCTTAGAGTTTAAATAACTTGATGGATTAGTGAGGATCCTTTCAATGACTAGTATCAAGAATATAATCAAAATGCTTTGAATATTTAAAGGGAAATTATTGATGTGTGTAGCTAAACATTCCATAGAATCCAGACAACGTCTGCATTCTTGGTGTTCAAATGGTTGTATCAGAACCTGTGTTCTTTCCATAATATTTCTTCTGAGAGGACAACTGCATACCCTCTTTCCACCTCATCTCTTCTAACTTCTGGTAAAGTGAGTGATAGACTTTATTCCTATATGGAGAACCACAAAATGGAGGCCGCCCCAGCAGCCCTTATCACAAATCAAAAACTAAGTCAGCCTGCACTAATGGGAAACACCTGTCAAGGAATCCCAACATACACCGCAATCCTCCAACTCAGCTGTAGCTAGTTTGCCTAACCTTAGAGAAGAGAATCTGCTAGTCTTATAAGGAAATCCCCAGACCTCCTAGCTAAGCATGCCCTGTTGGTGTGTAGCCTCTTGTAATACCGGTTGTGCAGCATGGCCTACCCTTCCTGCCCCTGTCCCTGGATTGTATCCCTGAAATAAGGACATCAAACTTGTAACTAAATTGTTTTGGTTTTGTCATTTGACAAGAGGTTGTCTTCCCCAGTTTTTTTTTTTTTTTAATTGAAGTAGAATTGACACACAATATTACACTAGTTTCAGGTATACAATATAGTGATGTAACAATTCTAGACACAATACTCCGCAAGTATGTGTAGTAAATAGTAAACATCTGTCACCATCCAAAAGTCCCTATGATGTTATTGACTGTATTTCTTAGGCTGTACTTTTCATCCTGGTGTTTTAGTTATTTTGTAATTGGAAGTTTGTATCTCTTAATCCCCTTCATCTGTTTCACCCACCTTCCCACCCACCTCCCCTCTGGCAACCAGCAGTTCTCTGTGAGTCTGTTTTTGTTTGTTCGTTTATTTCATTTTTTAGATTCTGTAAATAAATGAAATCATGTGGTATTTCTCTTTCCCTGACTTAGTATAATATTAAGTCCATCCATATTGTCATGAATGGCAAGATTTCATTCTTTTTTGTGGCTGGTTGAACAGTATCTCATTTCATACATACACACAAAGTCTGCTTCATCCATTCATCTAACAATGTACACTTGAGTTGCGTCCATATCTTGGCTATTAATGCTCAATAAACGTAGGGGTGGTACATCTTTTTAAATTCGTATTTTTGTTTTCTTTGGGCAAGTACCCAGAAGTTGAGTTACTGGAATGTATGATACAGATATTTTTAATTTTTTGAGGAACTTTAGCCCCTGGGCTTACCCACAAAAGCCTGACTTGGTTGATGTGTCTTTGAGCCAAGTACAGACTCTCTGGCCTGGATCACATGACCATCTTTCCAACTGTACATCAGGTCAGACTGACCACCCAACCCACATCCTCTTTCCTTAGAAGGAGGTGACAAAGCTCAGGGTTACTTAACAGAAAGAAGGGAAGGGGAGTAATGGTAGGAATGAAAACAACAGGTGTTGACTACTTGTGCCTGGGGTCATCCAGGTTTCCAGTGGTAGAGCCATGCCTCTGATTAAAGATCCCCATCTGTTTGACTTGGAAGACATGCTCTTTGTGCTCCCAAATAGTACTTGAAATTAAATATTTTTGCTATTCACTATGTACTGATCAATGTCCTAGGTCCTAGGAATGTAAAGCTATTTAAGACGCATCCTTGCCCTGAAGAGCTTCATTTAATGGTGGAGACACGTGTAAAGAGAAAATGACAGTGGCTAGATTAAGGTGCTCAGAAGGAGGCAGGAAGGGCTCATTAGCAGCAATTAGAAGTACTTGCTAGATGATCATTAATCATCAACCCACACTTCTGGACTCCAGGATCTGCACCCTCTCTTTGCTGGGGAACACCAGGGGAGAGAGAACAAGTTAACATCTGAGATGTATTTCCTGGAGGAGGGAGAAATTCTCCTCAGTTACTCTAATTTGATTAATGGAAACATTGATGTTGATAGTCAATTTTAGGGAAGGTACTGCATGAGTTAGGCGAAAAGGAAAAAGTCAAAAATTAAACATGTTTCAATTAATTTATTAGAAGAGATACTCTCCAAATGGGGGTATCTCGATCCTAAAACCCCCAAAGTTTGTTTCCAAACTTTTTTAGTGCTTCAAAAAGAGCCTGAGTTCATTCACAAAGGAATAAAAGCAAGCTCATTTTCCCGTGGCGCTTAATCGTGAAACTGTTCATTTAATATAAAAATGACACATTGGGTGAAACCAGCTCCATCTGGAGAAACTACAGAGCTGACTGAAGATGCACTGTGCTCCAATCAGAGCTCTGCATTTGACATTAAAATGCTGTGCTTGGCTGGCAAGTCAGAAGGACCCGACTAGAGTAGACAACACAGAATCTTTCTTTCAATTCAAGTGAATTTCGTGACTTTATAATGAAAAACAAACAGCTGAAAGGCACACAGCATTCCTCAGTTAAATTCATGAGATGAAGGGAAGAATGCAGTGGAGATGCTGTTAGTCTGATTTGGTCTTCAATGAAGATTCTGGTACAGGGACGGAGTGAAAACTCTTGAGGCATTTTATGGACTTCGTGAGGCCATGTGTTACACATTCTAAGGCTCTTAGGTTTGTTTGGCACTTCAGAGGTTTCAGCTTGGTAACGGACTTGTTCAGCTGCTGGTCTGGCAAATTCTTGAGGAAGAGCGGCAGCAGCCTTCTACTCGATAGTGTCCACCTATCGATGGTCTCATTTACACAAACTGTCGTGGACATCTGCTAAGGAAAAGTTTTTACTAAAAAAAAACAGAACCCATCAAAGCATTCAGAACTCAACTGTGGAAAGAGGGATGTGCAAAATTTTGAAAATCAACTCTATACTTTGATCATAAACAATAAAAAGTAGACCTTGTATTGAGTTTTGAACCTAAGAAGAGTAAGGCTTAGCATTTGGCAGAATTGGCCAATGCGTCCAATAAAGTGGCCAATCATTTGTGTAGAATAATTGGCTTCGCTATTTGAGTAGCTTAGCTGTAGCTGCATGTTAGGGATTGAATGCTTGTTGTAAACCTGAAACCCCTGTTAAGGCCTTAACCTCCAGTGGGGTTGACTGTATTTAGAGTAAGGAAAGGAAGAAAAATGGAGTCAATAGGGTGGGGCCCTGACCCCATATACTGGTGTTCATCTAAGAGATACCAGACAGTTCATGGTCCTCAGAGGAAAGCCATGTGAGGACAAAGTAGCTATCTACGAACCAGGAAGAACGTTCTTACCGTGAGCCAAATCCTGCCAGAAGCTACACCTGGGACTTTCCAGCCTCCAGAACTACAAGAAAATAAATGTCTGTTCTTTTTTTTTTTTTTTTTTAAAGATTTTATTTATTTATGTGACAGAGAGACAGCCAGCGAGAGAGGAAACACAGCAGGGGGAGTGGGAGAGGAAGAAGCAGGCTCCCAGCGGAGGAGCCTGATGTGGGACTCGATCCCGGATCGCCAGGATCACGCCCTGAGCCGAAGGCAGACGCTTTAACGACTGCGCTACCCAGGCGCCCTTTTTTTTTTTTTTTTTAAAGATTTTATTTATTTATTTGACAGAGACAGCCAGCGAGAGAGGGAACACAAGCAGGGGGAGTGGGAGAGGAAGAAGCAGGCTCATAACGGAGGAGCCTGATGTGGGACTCGATCCCAGAACGCTGGGATCACGCCCTGAGCTGAAGGCAGACGCTTAACCGCTGTGCCACCCAGGCACCCTAAATGTCTGTTCTTAATCCGCTCAACCTATGGTTTTTTGTTAAGGCAGCCAAAACTGCATAATGTGGATCTCAGGACTGAGAAGTGGCGTACTGCTGTATCGAGTACCTAAGCGTGTGCAAGCAGCTTTAGAGCTGGGTAATGAAAAGAGGCTGGATGAGTTCAGAGGTCCATGTTAGGAAAACTGAGATTGTTGGGGAGGAACTGTTGATAGAAATATGGACAGGAAGGATGATTCTGGTTACGGTGCAGAAAGAAAAGAGGAGAGCCAGAGAGAAAGCTTTAGTCCTAGAGAACGCGTGCATCATCCCGCACAGGATGTTGGTAGAAATAAGGATGTTAAAAGTCCTTGCACTAAGGTCACAGATCGAAATGTGCAACTTACTGGAAACTGCAGGAAGGATAGTCCTTGGTGTATAGTGGCCTAGATCTTAGCTGAGTTGTGTTTTACTGTTTTCTGGAAATTGGAACTTAGAAGCAATAAGATAGGATATTTCACTGAGGAAGTTTCTAAGCGAATTAGTGCAAGAGTAGCTTGGTTTTTCCTTACCCCTTAGAGTAAAATGCAACAGAAGAGAATTAATTTGAAGCAATTGTTATGCAAAGGAACCACAACTTGAAGATCTGGAAAATTCGCAACCTAACTATATTAGAAAAACTGAGAAAGCTGCTTCTGAAAAGAACACTAAGGGTATGGCTGAGCAAACACTTGATAAGGAGACTGGTTTGGATGCAAACCATTGATTGGATCATTTTTTCTCAACAGAAGCCAGGAAGAGAGGTGGAATTCTATCAGGAGAAACACAGCCAGTTTTGAACTGAAGGGGTCAGAGATAAGCTGTAACGAAAAAGGCTATCTGGGGTTTTTGGTCCTAGAGGATAGGACTATAGAGCCCTTCAGCTTCAAACAAGTTTTATCCTTCAAGAAAAAGGAAGAATGACCCCAAAGGTGGTTTAGAGATCATCAGGGTTGCCATTCCCACTACAGGTCCAGGGGGCAAATCTGGTTCCCCCTTCATTTCAAAGAGTGGGACTTCTGGGCTTTGAGGGCCCATAATGTTACTCCCCACTGTCTCAGGGGCAAGGCCTTGGCCCATTGCTGTCAGGACAGTGCTGCCCCATAGAGCCACAGGGGTGATATGGCCAGCCCAGTGGGCCTGGAGGATAGAGCATCAAACTGGAGGATTATTCTCAAACTTGAAATCTAATGGAATTTACCTTGTTAGGTTTTTGACCTGCTTCAGATTCATCACCCTTTTTTCCTTCCAGTTTTTCCCTTTGGGCATATCTATCCTGTGCCTCCCACAGCAATGTATTTTGGAAGCATATGACTTGAATGGTTTCACAGGTTCACAGCCGGAGAGGAATTTGTGCCTCTGGTTGGATCCTACCTGGAGTCTCCCTCATATCTGATGTAGTGATAGATAAGTGAAACTTGGGCCCTTAGACTTGACAGTTGATGGAAGAATAAGTTAAGAATTTGAGGCTATTGGGATGGAATGAAGGTATTGTATGAGGGAAGGACGTGAATTTTGGGGTCAGGGTAGAATGCTGTGGAATGACTGTCAGCTTCAGAGGGGAGGGGGTGGGGGAATGGGATAGGCCGGTGATGGGTAGTAAGGAGGGCACGTATTGCATGGTGCACTGGGTGTTATACGCAAGTAATGAATCATGGAACTTTTACATCAAAAACTAGGGATGTACTGTATGGTGACTAACATAATAAAATAAATTGTTATAAAAAAATAAACCCACTTGGTAAAAAAAAAAAAAAAAGAATAAAGAAATAATTCAGGTTAAATAGGATCATAGGGTGAGGACCTGATCCCTTAAGATTAGTGTCCACATAAGGGGAGACACCAGAAAGCCCGCCTTTTACCGTGTGTGCACTCTTACAGTCTCCAGCCTGTGATCATATTTTGTTGTGGCAGGTCAAGCTGACTCATACAATAGGTAAGGTTATGTTCATTTATATGCCTGTTTTAGATGCGAGTCTCCATATTAATGAGCGGATATTATCAGTCTTATTAGCTATCTATTATGAATTGACTCACTGATAGTGATCATTTTCCTCATTCTAGTAGCCCTCCCAATATAAAGAAATAATCCCTATCTCCTATAAATTTCTATGACTATTTCTACCTTGAGATTCTGCCATCCCTTACTTGACCATTCTATTTAGCAAGGAGCAACTTGCAATTTCTAACATGCATAGTATTTTATACCTTCATATGGTTGAGCATAATCTTCTCTTTATAGAATTTCCTTCTGCCTTTTGTGGAACTAAGAAACTTGTAATCTTCCGGTATTCAAGTTAAGTATTGCATCTACATTCTTTGTGAATCTGGACTTTGATGGGCGGAATAAATGCCCTTTCCCCTGGGATACCTGTGTATCTTGTACGTCGTTTAATTAACGTATTAAGACAATATATACACATGAAAGGAGATGGCTGGAAGAACAAAAGCTTATGAGAGTCAGTACTGACAGGCAATATTTCTGAGATAGAATTGAGAACGTATAATTAAGAAAGAAAATGTTTTTTAAAGTAAAGAGGTGCTGGGTGATGCCAAGATTCAGATTTCCTCCAGAGACAGAAGAGCTGAAACTAGCTGAAACTTATGAGTCTAATGTATATGGATCTTCCAGTCACTTAGGAGTGGGCCAAGATAAGCTAGGACGCTGCTCGCAGATGCACAGAAATGATGGAGTCAAGAGCTTACTAGATGACAGGGTAAGAAGGGCTATGATGTAGTGACTAATAGGGACTCCAAAAGAGGATGAGTCTACACATGAGGATGGGAGGGTCATGATCTGAACTGGGAGTGAAACGGTTCAGATCTGCAGAAGGAGCAAGAGGCACAGTGTCTGTCAGCCACCCAGTGACCTCTCAGTTACGCAAGCTGGAAATCTTGGAGTCGTATGTGACTATGATTGATGACTCATCGGGTACAGTTACGCCACATCCTAATCGTTATGCTACTTAAATATTTTTTAAATGCCACCCTCCTCTCTATCCCCACCTCTTACATTATTAAATGAGAATCACTACAATACTAGATGCCTTTGGTTTGCCCTTCAAGATTCATTCACGTGCTGCCTCCGCCCGCTCCGTGCTCTCTGGCTTCAGGTTGGGTTTGGCCATGAGAAGAAGGGTTCAGGCATTTCATCTCCCGGTTCCTTCCCTGTGAGGTCTTCCAGGATGGCTGTGTTGTGACAGGAGGTCACTGCTCCTTCTAAAGCCACCCATTTCGCATGACTGTTGGTCCAAGTACTTAAGACCTTTCATTCTCCTCCTCCTTTGGCTCTTAGTATGTGGCTCATGCACCATCCTTTGTGACTGCCCCACACTGTACACTCTGTCTTCTGCCCATGCTAGGTTGAGTGTGTGAACAGAATCCTTTCTTTCCAATCTGCCCAAGGGAAGAGCTGATCCTGTCATTCTCCAAACTTGCAAATTCTCCCACAAGGTGAACTGAATTGCCTTCACATAGTTGATAAGACCATTTAAGTATTAACCTTTGTGGGAAGAGCCTCACCTCTTGACATGCTTGCAAGGGGACTCCACACTTGGCTACTGCGAACGATTGGGCCCCACAGCACCTGTGGCCCTTCCGGTCACATGCTTTGGCATAAACCATGTCCTCTTTGTGAAATGCTTTCTCCTCAGCTCACATGGAAACATGTCTATTTGTTAAACAAAAACAAATGTCATGAAGGATTGAGGTAGGGGATATCTTTTAACCTACCTGAAGCAATTAGTGAGTGTTCGCTTAAATCCTATGACAAATTGTATCTACTTCTATTGCATTACAAGTAATATTGTCTTTTCATGGTTAGTGGCAGGCCTTCCTAGGCCTACTAGACTTTAAGCTTCATAGGGGAAGAAGTGTGGTATTTTTAAATCCTGATAGCAATTTGAATCTTGATATCTTACTCTGTGTCTGCCATAGATGTTCAATAAAACAGATGGAATAAATAAATATGCCAGCCTGTAAGCTTTTAGTCTGGAGATCTCACATCTGGTTAAAAGGTGAGATGATCCACTTTTGACATCTTTTTAATTTATTTATGGCTAGGATTAATTTACCTGAGCCATCTGGCCAGACAGATGTCCTGCTCCTACCCTAGTTACTTATCCTATATATACCATTCTTAAAACTTCAAACCCAACAGAAAAGTTGATATGGACACAGTATTAGAAATGCTTACATTAAAAATTCATATGCATTGGCTATAAATTGCATACCATTTTCCATCAAAAACAAATATTTACTGTGTATTTTATTTAGGAGACATTTAGTTTTCAAATGAGCATTAAGAAAATGCGTTTAAACACACATGCCTTCTGATAACGGTTGAATAATTGAGGTATATAATGTGTAGGTATAGTTAAATGACAAGACAAACTGAATTTATTCAGTTAGAACATAAATAATAAAAATATATCCTGTAAATAATTTAGACCTAATAAGCTAAAGAGCTTATTTCCTAAATCTACACTTTCCTTTAACCTACCTACAAATAATGGTAAATAAAGTAAAATGCAAACTTCTCTTAAGGATTTTAACTGTCTTTAGCCGCTCTGCTTAGTTGAATAAACAAATTTAATAAACTGAAGGAATATGCTCTCGTGTTTTTTTTTTTTTTTTCCTCTTTCTGCACAGATGAAGCTTTAAAATAAAGTTTCCCACCTTCTGTTAAGCTTTCAGGAAGGCATCTGTGCCTCAGTAATAAGCAGCTAAGAGGCTAAGTCACAAATTTTTCAGCTGAAAAGTCCGATCTGAATTCTTCTGCTGTCTCGTTCATGGGAGTCTCTGACCATCCTTGTATCACTGCTCTGGTGAAGGTGAAGAGAGAAGCTGTTAGTTGGTCTGAGTTGTGGAAGTGGATCTCAGGCCGGACCATTGGGTTGTGCAGGCATTTTTCCTAATAGAGGTTTTTATGAGCTACTGGCTAACCAGGAGCAGGAAGAATGTCTCTTCTCAAAAACAAGTACTACCCAGACGGGGTCTGAGAACAAAGACTGACATGTAAATGACAAATTCAACAGTGAGAACATCTGTTTGAAAAATAACAATTCTAGGGGCGCCTGATGGCTCAGTCGTTTAAGTGTCCGACTCTTGGTTTCAGCTCAGGTCATGATCTTGGGGCCCGGGATCGAGTTCCGTGTCTGACTCTGTGCTCAGTGGGAAGCCTGCTTGAGATTCTCTCCCTCTCCCTCTGCTTCTCCACCCACCCCCTCTCACTTGCGCCATCTTTCTCTCAAATCAATAAACAAAAATTTTTTAAAAACTGTTGTCATTTGTTGCAAAGAGCAAACAGAATATCACAGAGAAACTATTACTAAACTTGTAGAGCTCGAACAGAATAATGGCCAATTGAACGAATTGGATTAATTCAAAATCTACTTCCTGGTGCAGGTATATCTTAACCTATGCAACAAAGGTTCAGTTTAAGACATCATTTACACTAAATTTTCTCAGTGAATTGATAGTAAATGCAGTAGAGTTTGCTTTTTAAGGAATACTTATGGAGATGGCTTGTGAAGAATCCTTTTTTGGGACACGTGGGTGGCTCAGTGGGTTAAGCGTCTGCCTTCGGTTCAGGTCATGTGCCAGGTCCTGGGATTGAGCCCCACGCCAGGCTCCCTGCTCGGGGAGGAGCCTGGGTCTCCCTCTCCTGCTCCCCTGCTTGTTCTCTCTCTCTTCTGTCAAATAAATAATATCTTTAAAAAAATCATTTGTTAAACCATATACTTTGATTCAAATTTATCTGAATATAAGTTTAGATTTTCAAATTCAGTAAGATTTAAGAGATACCTGTTGGACTGTTCTTGCCATTGGACCCATTGAAACTGGTATGAGGGTAAGGATACTATTTTTATGTCATCACCAGTCTGCACAACCATGTAGTTTTACAGCTGTTTACATTTGGAAAATAAATGGAGTGTATTTCATTCCCAGGGCAGACCTTCAGCAGTGCCTCTTCCAAGCACTAAATTACAGCAGCGCACTGAAGACAAAATATGTTGTGTAATCTGTGTCTGTTTCATAAGACATTTTTCTCCCTAGTAAGTTTTGATGACTATACCAGTTCTTTGAGAAGCCATACATATTGAAGGAGATGATTGCCGAAAGTAAAGCAAGGCACAAGTTTAAGCCCCAGAAGTGCCCAATTTTTAACGAGTTATGATCAATGCCATTGTATGTGCTTTTGCTTTAATATTTCATAATATTTCCATGTTGAGATGTTTGCATAGTGTTTCATTATATTGAGATAAGATGATTATGGAATCATCTTTAGGTTATTTCCAACTTTTTTCAAAATCCTAGTATTGTAATGATGTAGTGCGCATCTTTATTCATATGGATGAATTGTATTTTTATTTTTTCTCAGTGCATGAATAATCAGTAATGCTGTTTTCGTAGAGTGAAAATTTTCTTCTGCACAGGTACAGTCTACAGATTAGAAAGGCTGAAGTCCTCCTAGTGCCATAAAAGTGTTTTGTATATACTGTACTCACTAAATGGAATTGTGGCAGCTTTGGAAAATGATCATTTAGAATTTGTTCTTGCTAAATTGGTATATATGAAATAGTGTCTTAAGATAGCAAAGCTTTTATTCCTTATATGCTATTTAGTGATCTTCTTTCTGCAGAGTGTCATAGCATCAAACATCTGAACTTGTAGACCATTTATTCTGGAGAGATACTCTATTACCTTTCAACAAATAATCCCCAAACTCTAATGAAAAGCGTGATGCTTCCCTCACATGCACTCACTCTATAGGCAGTAAGTCAAAGGCACTGCCAGGTTTTGTTTCAATAACTTTGGTGAACTAAGGGCACCTGGGTGGCTCAGTCGATTGACGTCTGACTTTGGCTCAGGTCATGATCTCGGGGGAGAGTTGGGGGGGTGTCCTGGGATCAGACCCCAAATCAGGCTTCCCACTCAGCAGGGAGTCTACTTGTCCCTCTCCTTCTCCCCTTTTCTGCTCATGCTTGGTCTCTTCCTCTAAGTAAATGGATAAATTAAAAAAAAAAAAAAAAAAAACTTTGGTGAACTAAGAAATAAAAACAGTACCTGATGTAGGAAGGACAAAGAAATTAAAATTTGGAGGATATATTAGAGACCTTTGTAAATCCTTCAAATTTAGGAATATACAAGAACATAAATAGCATAAGAAGTAGAGTAAGTTCTTAGCCTAGTTTTAATATCCATTCACAGCAAAGTGAGCAGGTAGTTTTGCCCTTTTGGCACATACACTCTCTTTGTTTCCCAGTGTGGGTTTAGGAAACTTTGTTTAGGGAGTAAATTTAGAAAACTCCTCCCCTTGATTTTTGCAAATCAAATTGCCTGCTTGCCGCTGCTTAGATTTTTTTTTTTCTATCACTGGCAGTATTCTACACATACAAATATTCTTTCATATATTTTTTATTTTATTTTTATATGATAATTTTTATCACATTATTAGGATTTACTAGTAAATTAGAGATCAACGCATCAAAATAAAAAATTGTGGATGGTGTGCAGATGGCTAGGCTCAGTGTAGTAAGTTAATTGAAAGTAAACTATGAGTGAGACTGTAAATTACATATGCAATGGGCCTCCAGATAACTCCTTTAAAATGACAATTACTCAATTTTTAAAATCCAAAGTTCTGCACTTTGAAAATAGATTACAAGAATAACTCCTAGCCTGTATGAAAACATAAGTTATTTTAAGGAAAAAAAAATGTCTTGAGCTAGCTAATGTTGAATAGTTTTGATAACCTGAAATTTCTTAATTTGCAAAGAATTTTTTTCAATGATTCTTTTCAAAGTTTAAGATGTATAGTGATGTATTTGTCCTTCTATTTCTAGGCTCCTGCTTTGTTGGACTGGATCCAACTATATAGCTACCCCAGACGTAGTCTACGCATAGACCGGTTTACATAGCACGTGGATGTGTTATAAACATATCCTCCATGGTTTTAAACACAGTATATACCTTTTTCTGCCCCTTTTGAAAACTTAAAATAAATCTTGGAAATCATTTCATACCTTATTTTGTAATCAACTGAGCAACCTTCCCCTGTATTGTAACATAATTTTTTACACCGGTCCGTACATCCTTGGCTATTGGTTGTCTGCATTCTCTCACTAATGCAGATATGCGGTACTGCTCGTTCTTGAAATATTGTAACATACTGGAGAATGTTTTTTAAATAGCTTCCTAAAAATTAAGTTGCTTATCATCGATGGTAAGAAAAATTTCCTTCAGAGTTGACCACGTTCTCTAACAAAGAATGTGAAGGCTGCCCCCATTATACGGGTGCAAGTTCTAAATGTTACCTTTGTTAATTGCGTAGGTGAACAATACCTTCATGTCCTTGTTTTGATATACATTTTTCTTGTTTAAGAGTGAAGTTGAGCATCTTTTCACACGCGCTTGTAGTGAACTGCCAATTCATGCACTTTATTTTCTAGTGTTGGCTGGTAGTTCTCTTGGTTTTATGAGCTTTTTTTTTTTTTTTTAAAGGTTTTATCAGAGCGTGTGCACACAAGGGGGGAGGGGCAAAAGAGAAGGAGAAGCAGACTCCCTGCTGAGTGGGTAACCCCCGCGCCCCCCCTCCCCCAACATGAGGCTTTATCCCAGGACCCTAAAATCATGACCTGAGCTGAAGGCCCCTTATGAGCTTTTTAATACAACTCTACCATGCTTTTTGTGAAATAACATGCTTTTTGCAAAACATAAGAGAGACTTGTTCTTTGTGATACACTTTTTATACAGACATTAAAATTTTTAGGTTATCAAATTCATGAACAGATGAGTAGTTTCAAGTTTTGGTATAATGCTTAGACCTTGGTATTCAAGATCATTTTAAAAAATTAATCTTTTAGGGGTGCCCGGGTGGCTCAGTTGATTGCTTTCGGCTTAGGTCATGATCTCAGGGTCCTGGGATGGAGCTCCGCATTGGGCTTCTGGGTTGGTGGGGAGTCTGCTTCTTCCTCTGCTGTCCCCCCTGCTTGTGTGTGTGCACTCTCTGTCTCTGTCAAATAAATAAAATCTTAAAAAAAAAATCTTTTAAAAATACTTCAAAGTTTTTTCTTCATATTTTCATTTTATTCTTTATACTTTAAAAATATTTATACTTTTATTTCTTTAATTCTTGTGGAATTCTTATAGATAAAAGGAATATGGAATAAATTGAGCTAGTTTTACAGTCATCCTGCTGAACCCTTAAGAGTTATTATGCTACTCTTAGCTAATTTAGTGATTAATCCATATTTCTCCTCTGATCAGAAATGCGTGTTTGTCATATACTGATTATTTACGTCTGTGTCTTTTTTTTGTTTTGTTTTGTTTTGTTTTGAAATCTCCCCTTCTGTGCTCAGTACCGGACTGTTAGTTCTTATGCCTTTTATCCAGTAATACAGTTAGTCTTTCCTAATTGCTACCTTTTTCCCCATAGCACATGGTTTCTATATTTTTATATGAAATTTAATCTTTTAGGCAATTGAAGTTACCACATATTTTATTGGAATTAAATAAAACTAGTGTTAGGGTAACTTGGTATCATTTTATAATTGAGATATTTTATTCAAGACCATCACACAAAAGGGAATAAATGTTTCTCTTCATTTTCAAAAGTTAGGTTTTGCACAGATCTTGTAAAGTTTATTTCTAGAAATTTAACTCTGTTTTTTTTTTTTTTTTTTTTTAACTTCTGTAAATATTTTTCTTCCAAATGTTTTGTACTATCGGGCTATTTTGATAATTGTGTAACTTTCCATGTTGCTTGTTTTATTGCTAAAATACTTTCCCACAGAAAGTGTATACAATCATACTACTTAAAAATGACAATTTTTACCTTGATAAATTAAAAGTTATTCTTGGGATCCATTAAAATTTTGGATTTGTGAATTTATAATTTTCAAAGTTAGATAATTTGGACTATTTTTCTATGTTTCTTTTTTTTTTTTTTTTTTTTTAAAGATTTTATTTATTTATTTGACAGAGATAGAGGCAACCAGCGAGAGAGGGAACACAAGCAGGGGGAGTGGGAGAGGAAGAAGCAGGCTCATAGGGGCGCCTGGGTGGCGCAGTCGTTAAGCGTCTGCCTTCGGCTCAGGGCGTGATCCCGGCGTTCTGGGATCGAGCCCCACATCAGGCTCCTCCGCTGGGAGCCTGCTTCTTCCTCTCCCACTCCCCCTGCTTGTGTTCCCTCTCTCGCTGGCTGTCTCTGTCAAATAAATAAAATCTTTAAAAAAAAAAAAAAAGCAGGCTCATAGTGGAGGAGCCTGATGTGGGGCTCGATCCCAGAACACCGGGATCACGCCCTGGGCCAAAGGTAGATGCTTAACCGCTGTGCCACCCAGATGCCCCTATTTTTCTATGTTTCTGTTCGGCATGCCACCCCCTCCTGCTGCTTCTGTGTCTCCAAGTGCGTCATGTTCAACTCCTAGATATTTTTTCTGATGTCATGGATGTTGATTATTTTTCTTTTTTCTTTGAGTTGTCAGGAGCTCAGCTGAGCTGGGGGAGAGAAAGCTGAGCTACCAGGTGTTGGAGTAGCTGATAAAAGTAGCCCCACATAAGGGTTAAGCCTTTTATCACTTTCTGTGGTGGTGTAAACAGGAGCATGCGCCCACTTCCCCTGTTCCATTGACCCTCATGGAACATACCTGCAAGAGAGTCAGGTGGTTCAGTATAGACATGGTGGAGTCTTCTCACAGTCGATGGTCCCCCCAATCACTTACACAACAAAAGGCTCCAGTGATTTTTGTGGGCACTGAGATCAGAGAGACGATGGTGGTCGGGGCTGGGGCAGGCTAAGTGGGGAACAGTACTGGGTACTGAATCAGTAGGAACAGGTGTCTTCAGTGTTTCCTTCTGCCCTCAAGGCCCATCTTCCCTGCACCAACCCCGCCCCCCCCCCCATGTCCACCAAAAAGGAGGCCTCGGGAGAGATACTTGAAGACTGATAAAGAAATCAGAATGTAGCTGCCTGGGCTAGTAATGCAGATATGGGAAGGGCATGTCTAGCCAGATTGGCTTGGGTCCTTGACCATCACTCTCTTCAGAGACTGGAAAGCTCTGGCTGTGGACCAGTCTGCTATGGGGAAGAGAGTTTCCTGCCAGCTCTACCCTGCCCCATCCTACCCTGCCCCTAGTTGGACCATCAGAGAGTCTTATAGGCTTATGGCTGTCATGCTTTAAAAAAAAATATATATATATATATAGGTTTTTTTTTTTTTTTTTTTAAAGATTTTATTTATTTATTTGACAGAGATAGAGACAGCCAGTGAGAGAGGGAACACAAGCAGGGGGAGTGGGAGAGGAAGAAGCAGGCTCATAACGGAGGAGCCTGATGTGGGGCTTGATCCTGCAATGCCGGAATCACGCCCTGAGCCGAAGGCAGACGCCCAACCGCTGTGCCACCCAGGCGCCCCTAAAAGTATAGGTTTTTAACCATGAGCCGAATTCCTCATGTGCTTCGTTTTGGACAGTTTTTATTTAAGTGTATGGATTTATTATTTCCTGCAGTGTCTAAGTATATTTTTTATTTAAGATAGTGTTTTTGATCTTGAGAAATTTCTTTTGTGTCTTTTTAAACATCTTCCATGTCTCATCATGTTCCTGTCTCCCTCTGCTTTCTTGACCATACAAAGCACATGTAGGGTACCAGTTTGAGGTCCTGCCTATAGCCAGGCTTCTAACATCTTACTACATGGTTGGTTCCTGTTATATTTTCTCTGAATTAAGGAATATATTTTCGTGCTTCCTTGCCTACCTTTGAACTTTTTAAGGGATGCCAGATAATGTCTTGTGTACTTGGTTGATGGCTAGCTTTGCTTCATTTCTTAAAATCATTTTAAGTTTTGTTTTTGGTAAGCCATTAATAAAGACCAATAAAAACCTTTTGAGGCTTGCTGCAGAGCTTTGTTAGGACAGGTCCAGAGTAGCCATTATTCTAGGGCTAATTTGGCCACACTATTAGGATGATACCCTGTTAAGAATTCTACCTGAAGGCCATGTATTAGAAGGTCTTTACATACTGGAGCACAAATGATACCTAACTTCGTATGAACGGATTCATGCTCAGCCAAAGAGTTAAGACCATTCTGCAAATATCTAGGCCCCTCTCCTTTCCCATGTAGTATTTTTTTTTCCCTCTGAAACTGAAGCTGTTTGGAACTCTTTGAACTCGGACCTCGGCCTCCTTAACCCAACAAGACCACCAGCATTTTTAGATTCTTCCTCCTGGTATTGCAGCCTGACCTTGAGTCCAAGCAGAAAGCTGGTCAGACCATAAAACTCACTTTATTTCCCTTATCGGGGTTCTCATATTCCCGCATACCACTTGCTATCCAGTATCTAAAAACTATTGTTTAATACATTGTATGGTTTTTCTCATTATT
Source organism: Ursus arctos (assembly GCF_023065955.2). Lineage (NCBI taxonomy): Eukaryota > Metazoa > Chordata > Mammalia > Carnivora > Ursidae > Ursus > Ursus arctos. Next base: position 25,127,591 of record NW_026622985.1, on the reverse strand, counting down.
TGAAATGTGTGTGTATGTGTGTGTGTGTGTGTGTGTGTGTGTGTATATACATAAAGATTTTATTTATTAGAGAGAGACACAGAGAGGGGAACACAAGCAGTGGGAGAGGGAGAAGCAGGCTTCCTGCTGAGCAGGGAGCCTGATGCAGGGCTCGATCCCCAGACCCTGGGATCATGACCTGAGCCCAAGGCAGACGCTTAACGGCTGAGCCACCCAGGCGCCCCTATTTTTTTAATTTTGAGAGAGAACACGAGAGAGAGAGAAAGCATGAGCAGGGAGGAGAGGGAGAAGAAGGCTCCCCACTTAGCAGGGAGCCTGATGTGGGGTTGGATCCTGGGACCCTGGAATCATGACCTGAGCCCAAGGCAGATGCTTAATGAGTCTCACCGTGGCATAATTGGGTCCTCTGGTCAGGGTCTCACAAGCCAGGAATCAAGGTGTTTGCAGGACTGCTATTTTGAACTTTGGAATTCTCTTCAAAGCTCACATGGTGATGGGCAGAATGGCCACCTCTCAGCTCCTTACAGCTGTAGGTGTCAGGCTCTGTGTTCTTGCCCACCGTCAGCTGGGACTGATGGGAGCTCCTAGAGGCCACATGGAGCTCCTTGACCTCTTACGTCATGGTGGCTAATTATGTCTAGGTCAGTTGTTTGAAGCCAAGTCCAGTCAGAGCAATCTGCTTTTTGATTAACTTAGAATCCGTTGATTTGGGAGTTGACGTCTGCAAAATTCCTTCACTTTTGCCATATTCTGTGGGCTAAAAGCAGATCCCAGGTCCAGCCTGCACTTGAGGGGAGGGAAATACCTGAGGATATAACTCACTGGGAGCACTCTGAGGGAATGTCTTACCAAGACAGCGTGGCCAGTTTTGTCTTTATTACTTGTTCTTGGTTGGAAGTGGCCGTCTTCTCTCGCTTTGTTGCATCTTTTCTATAAGCCTGCAAGTAGAGCCCTCAAAATAGTAAATGAAGTGATATTAGACATTCTTGTTGACAATGTTAAAGGAACTTTTCCCATTATTACTAAACATTTGTAATGTTATATTAAGAAGTTGCCAATAATTTATATGTTAATGCCTATTAAATATTGATAAATATTAGCAAACATGTTTTCATAATAAGATTCTGTGATTTTTCTCCTTTGGCCTAGTTATAAGTTGAATTACTGATGCTGAAACACATAGGCGTTTCTAAATTGAATGTCACTTGGTTATGTTGGATGATTTTTCCCTAGTACTAAGATTTATTAAATTAAAAGACATAAGTAGAATTCTGTAGTTTTAATCTATTTATGTAATGTTTTTATATTAAAGATACATCTGCTTCTTTAAAAGAATTCGAGTTTTCCTTTACATGCTTTAGAATGGTTTAAACAATCTAGAAAGTTTTTTCCTGAAGTATTTTATGGAATTCACCATGTCTGGCACTTGAAGAAGTTGCAGTTGTTGATGTTCTCAATTCCTTGTATAAAAATTGGTCTGAATTTTTATATCTCCTACAGTCCATTTTATTTATTAATATTTTGCTAGGAATCATTCTTTTCCCATAAATTTTTTTAAAACTTGGGAAAGTAATCATTCATAGTTTAATCACTGTACCTTTTATCTCCCATTCTGTTGCTTATCTTGCATCCTCCGATTTTTAAAAAGGTTTGCAATCAATTTGTTTAGCTATTCACTGAAAAAAAACATTTCTTGGACTCTTTAATAGTTGGTTTGATTACCTAATTTACCTTTTCTTGATTCCATCATTTGCTTATTTGAAGTTTTACCTTCATTTTTATTTTGTTTCTTGATTTGAAGATTGAATTCATTTATCTAACACTTTGTTCACAAAGTAGGTGACTTTTAGGAGTGCCTGAGGGGCTCAGTCGTTAAGTGTCTGCCTTCGGCTCAGGGCGTGATCCCAGAGTCCTGGGATCGAGCCCCACATCAGGCTCCTCCGCTATGAGCCTGCTTCTTCCTCTCCCACTCCCCCTGCTTGTGCTCCCTCTCTCACTGGCTGTCTCTCTGTCAAATAAATAAAATCTTAGAAAGAAAAAAAAGTAGGTGACTTTCAGTCTCTTTTCCTCCAAGTTCTGATTTTACTGTTGTCACTAAATCCAACAGTTTCATATATAGAGTTTCATATCACTTTGTCTAAGAAATTTATTTTAAGTGTTACTTGTTATTTGATGCAAGAATTTTTATAGAGATACTTTTATAATTTTAATATTAAGAGGGTAGGAATTTTATAGTATTTTGGGGTTTCTTTATGTAATACCTAGTTTAACATAAAATGTGATCAGAAAGTGTTTGCCCTATAGCTTCTTGGTCTTATATTAATGCTAATTATGGCCATTATAGGATGAATATATGTGCCTGTTGTATGAGCATTTGCAGAGAAACTTTATGCAAGCAAAATTTATTTAAGTTAAATGTTTAGGAATTAAGAATACGATCAATGTGTAGTACCTAGTTAGAGATTTTTTAATACTAAGTTTGATGTATATGAATTCGGGAATTATGGTCCAGTGTTTATAGTCTGACATACACAGCATATATTATAAGCTCAAACACAGATACTATCCCCTATCCATGGTGATGAAGTTCAAGTACTGAAAAATGAAAATTTGTTCTTAATTCATCAAGCTGCAAACCTTGACCAGAAAAAAAAGAGAAAAGTTGTTTATTCAAAATCAGTAATACAAATAAAAATTACTCCTATGATTTACTGTAGAAATAGTAACATACTGTAGATGATTGAAATGCTGTTCCAGACCCCTCTGGGGAGTTAGGTAATAGTGAATATCATTAACATTCTACCTTTCAGAAATCCAAACCATATTAAGCTCCAAAATACATCTGGCCCCTAGAACTACTAATAAGGGATTGTAGACCTGCCTTTCTATTAGAATTTTTCCCTATAGAACAAATACATATGATAGATTTAGTTTGTTACTTTTGATATTAGTAAGTGTAGTCTAAGGTAAGATATCTTCCAGAGTTTTATAAAATACTTTCTTCATCCACTTCTTTTTAATTGTTCTGTTACAGAAAGTACCTACAGTGTGAACAATTATTTCTTAAAAATTAAAATCAGTGTAAAAGTTAAATTCTCTTGTATAGGGGATTAAAATGTTAAAATTATCTACACACAAAATGTTTCAAAGAGAAATTGTTAAAATGCCTTAAACCTCAGGTGAATATAATTCAGGTAAAATGAAAACTTTACTCATTGGACAACATTAATTAAGGATTTTATTACTACACTTACAGGTGGAATCTTAAATAGACTTATTGACTCTACTTTTATTTCCTTGCCTTTCCCAGAATCTCTACACTCAGTACTACAGATAAGTCCAAATGCACTGCACCTCTACCCTTACTTTCAGTACTCCAAACGTATGAAGAAGTTAATTACTCAAACTTGACCCCAGCAGTCACCAGATCAGGAGTTGTCCTAGGTGCTGAATTCTTGGAGAGGGAGGGAGACAAACAGAAAATAGTACTATTACCATATGTGGATGGCTTACAAAATGCTATGAGAACAAACAACTAGGAAACCAATTTGATCAGAGCATGAAGGAAGATGGAGAAAAGGAAAATTATATATGGACCTTGGGATTGGTAGAAATTTTCTAGTTCGTCAGTTGCAAAAAAAAAAAAAAAGTTGAAGAGGAAACAGTATTTGTGAAACCCAAAGATATTTAAGGAGTAAAGGCTGAAGATAGATGGAAAGAAGGTTTACAATAAGTGTTATTGGGGGATTGCGTGTTTTGCTAGACACTTCTGGCTCTTTCCATGCCATGTTCCTGAAAGAGAACTGACTCATTATCTCTCCCTTGCATGCCTTACAGCAGATTCCAAGACATTATTATACTGAATGTGTTTTGTAAATTACAAACAATGATACAAATGTTAAGTGCTCTGATAGGTTCCAAGATAGATCCATAGACTTAAATATGTTATGTAATTATCCTAGCTTTCCAAATTACAATGTCCTAAATGTGATCACTGAATATAATGAATAGAATGCTGATGGTAGTTCTTGTAAATAGATGTGACAGTTGTGAAGCATTTTAGAAAGAAAGAATTTGAGGAGGGGGGCATTTTAATCTGTCACAAGAGAGGTCTTGGTAGTTTTATAAAAGGGAAGAGATTATTAATCCTTTCCTTATTTTTATTTATTTTTTTTTTTTAGATTTTATTTGTCAGAGAGAGAGCACAAGCAGAGGAAGCAGCAGATAGAGGGAGAAGCCGGCTCCCCACTGAGCAAGGCGCCTGATGCAGGACTGGATCCCAGGACGCTGGGATCATGACCTGAGCCAAAGGCAGATGCTTAATCCACTATGCCACCCAGATGTCCTAATCATTTGCAGTCTTAAATTGTATACAGGCAGTTTGCATTTCTTGTTTTACTAAAAGGCTCATTTGACATTTTCTAGTAAATTCCTATGCTTTATATCTCAGCACCTTTGTGCTCATTTTATCATTTCAGCTCATATTAGCAATATGTGCTTTATCTGCTTTTTTATCTGTGCTTGAGAATAAAGGTTTTGGATTATATTTGGTCAGATAATACAAACTACTTAATAACAATTCATAAAGGGAAAAAGATAAACACCAGCAAATTATTTTTTGCCCCTTTGGTTTTTCTGTACATGATAGGCTGTAAACTACTGGAAGTAAGGACTTGGGGTGCCTGGGTGGCCCAGTCATTTAAGTGTCTGCCTTGGGCTCAGGTCATGATCCCAGGGTCCTGGGATGGAGCCCCACATTGGGCTCCCTGCTCAGTGGGAGTGTGCTTCTCCCTCTGCTCCTGCCCCCTACTCGTGTGTGCACATGTGTTCTCTGTCTCTCTCTTTGTCTCTCTCTCTCTCTCAAATAAATAATTTTTTTAAAAAGGTAAGGACTTTATTAACTTTAAAATCTTGGTGTTAACCAGTGTCTGACAAAGAATAAGCATTCACTAAATGCTGTTGAATGAAAGAATAAATTCATGAGAGAAAATGTATTACAAGTGAGAAGATATTAGTCATTGATTAGTAAACAAAAGTTTTAAATCAAGCATAAAAGAAAGGTCAGTTAACTGGATGGGTTGACATATTCTTTCATCACATTCATATGATAAAGATATAACAGAGTCACAGAGAAATTGGTATGTTCAAAACTCCTTATGAAAATTAAATTAAGCCAGACATTGAGAAGAACTTCCATCCTTCTACTCTTTTTCTACTGGGAATTTATTCTAAGGAAATAATGCAAATGTGTTAGGTATGGATATAAACAGATACTCATTTTTTTTAAATCCAAAATGTAGGCAACCTAAAAGGCCTCTAATGGAGAAATGTTGAGGTAAATTCCTATACCCTTTTGGGCAACTATTAAGCATTTAAAACTATGTGTAGGAATATCATAATTGTGTAAATTACTTAAGTGTCAAGCAATTGGGATAAAAATCTGTACATAGGTTCTATTAAAGCATATGTATATTACGTGCATAGGAGGAAAAAAAGATGAAAGAAAGTGATCTGAATTCAAAGTTAGCTTATGATATTACTATGGGCAATTTCTCTTTAAATCTTCCAACTGTCAAAAAAAAATCTTCCAACTGTCTGGTGATGGTTATATTGCTGATTCTTGGCAGTTCCCCTCCCATGGCTCTTAGCATGCAGTCACTCATTAGCAGTGAGATAACACTGAGTATTTACTATATGCTAGACTGCTAGACACTAAGCATATAAAATTGACTGTGTTGACTGCAGCAATCAATAAGCTGACATCTATAGGGGGAGTTTTCCCTGAATTTTAGCCTATTATTTGCAACCCTGTTAGCCTTCCCCAAAAGTGCATTTGGTCACTAATACAGCTGCTGTGAGGAAGGGAGTGAGATAAGAACGTTAAAGTTTTTTATGTATGGAGGTGAAGGAAGAGTCAAGGAGATTTCATAAACAGATGGCTTTTCCAAAAAGTGATGAGGAAGGGGTAAGAAGAGAAATTTTGGAAAGTCATTTAAAGGTTTCCACAAAATTACAAAAATTTATAAATTTCAAGTACTTCAAGTTTGTAGTAATCTCCTGGCACACAATCCGGACTTGTAGTACTCTATGCAATCCTACAGTTTTTCTCCAGATGTCACCTTTCTCTACTAAATACAATCAAAAGTGTTGTGGATTATCTCACATGTTTTTTGAATTTAAAAGTGGGTACAATGTTACTGGGATGAAGGCCTGGAAGAAGCAAGAGCAGTGCTTAGATGTCCTTCAAACCATAGAGCAGAAGAGGTAAACTATCAGCAGTGTGGCATAGTAGAGATGCTGGAGTTGGAATCAAAAGGCTACTAGTTGAGTTGCTGCTCAAAATAAGACATTGGACAAGTCTCAGAAACTTTCCGTTTCTCTACTGGCTTATCAATGATGAGAAGTATCTCTATTTACCTACCTGCTTATGTTATCAGTTTATTAAAATCAGCTTAGAAATCAAATGAGAAATGTAAATGAGGGCATTTTTCTCTATTGAAGTGTTGGATATAAAACATTAAAAGTAGGACTAGTTCTGATAACCTCAAGATACCATATCTTAGGACCAATATGCCTTTGTCTCAAAGGAAGGACAACAAGTATTTTATCATTCTGTCTGCTCCTTTCCTTGTACTACATTTAAAATTCTTAGTAAATATTGTAGGTAAAGCAACTGTAATAAGAACTTGAAAAGTTGACATTAATAAATTGGTTGACCTATAAGCAAGTTTGACTTAAATGGGAGTGAAATCTCTATGTAGTCCCATTTTATAATTGTGGTCCTGATTATGTATTCGATTTTATACTTTTAAATTTAGACTATTAAAAGAATATGCAATAACTGAATACTGATGAAGAAACTATCACAAATTATTAATATTAAAAAAAGCATGTCCAGATTTCAGGAATGGCCTTTTGAGTCTGAGAATACCAACTTAATAATTTTTTTCATTCAAAAATTTACAATCAGTTTCATTGAACAGGAGTTTTAATTAAGCAACTTCCAATTCTATTGCATGAAAAAGAATTGAGTTCTTCAACAGAGACAAGTTGAAAACTCTTCATGACACCTAGTAAAAGAGCATAGTTCCATAGACAAACCCAAAAGAAACCAAGTGACGGAAATGGTTAATGACATTTATCATTGCATTAAGTCTATATTTAGAATGTTGAGGGGTTAGAGTTTGTAAGTATCTCTGGGGAGAAAAGCAATTTCATTATGGTGTATCTAGTATTTATAGCATATGAATTGGCACAGAAGTTCTATTGAGACCATATAAAAATATATTGAATGATTCATATTTCTCTGCTACAAATTATTTGCCGCAGTAAACACACATCATTCATCTTTATAAGTTTGACTAAATGGGCAGAAAGTCTAATCACGTAAATATATATATTCATCCAACATGAAGTTTAAACAAAGTTGTATTTTACTTTATGACAGGAAAGGCTATTTCAAGAGAAACAGGAATACATGGAAATATCCAGATTCTACAATTCTATACTGTTTTCCCAATTATACTTTCCCAAGACACATGTATAGCTTAATTCAGTTGAATCAAAGAAATTACTGGATGATTCTTGGTTCTACCTAGTTATATATATAAAACTTGTATTAAATATTCATTGCTCTTCTCAATTTTTTAAAAAGTCTTTAGAAACCATGAAAAAGAGAACCGTAGAAGGACTTGACAAGAAATTGGTACTGGTATGGTAAAGTTTACAAAATTGCTCCCAGCTAACATAAATTTAAGTGTTTAAAACACTCATTCAAAATGCTCTGTACCTTATCACATATAAGCTTTATTTTAACATATTGTTAGCATATCACTTTTTGTAAGATAGATAAATACTGTGAATACCAATAGCAGTGAAAGAGCACCTGAATGAATTGTTCAATAAGCGCTAAGATTCACAAATATTTCTTGTTACCTTTAGAAAGAAGAGCAAGGCAAGTTAATTGCAAAATGATGAATGCTTTCAATATTCAACACACTTAGAATGCAGGCCGAGTTTGGTATATTTGATTTACAAGTTTCATATACGATAACCCATATTCATGAAATATTGCCTACTGAGTAATACAAGAAGTCCTTTTTTTCTGTGTACCTCCAATAAAAGGTAGTACTGCCAAACAGCTAGTTGTGTTGTTTTAGGTTCCAGATTAATAGCCAATCTACTAGGAACAGATGTTAAATCCTCATTTATACTGGTGTGCATCTCTTGTCTATTTCCGGTGGAATGGGTTTCACTCTGATCAATAAATGTTTCAGCCGAGTTGTTTATCTTATTAGAGAGGTCAAAGCAGTGACAGAGGTACATCTGTTTTCATGTCAAATAATGTTGGAGGTAATGAATTTTCTCCAAGTAGATAAACAACACTCCTGCGATTGTCCTTTGGTCTCCCACTACAGAGCTGATCATGATTAAGCTGAGGCTCTTGGGGAATTGGAAGTGTTGGCATGTCTTAAAATATTTTTTTACTCCAAAATTTATTTCCATCACTGTGGTATTTTCAGTTCTTGAGTAGTGACCCGGTTGCATAATGTACATCTAAGATGACGCTGGTTACATAATGCATTTGCATAAGTGGGAAAATGTAGCAGAAGGATTATTCCAAAATACAGCCAGTTAAAATTGTTCAGTTGCCTACATAATGAAAAAAACCTCTTTGCGAGGTTCAATATTAAATTTAGGATGCTAATAAAAATTCCTGATGAGCACAGTACAAAAATGTATACAAGTGTATGTTCACATATGTACCTTGTTAATGCTTGGTGAAGGCAATCCTAGTATTGTCCTTTCTTAAGTGACTAAATGAGGGCAACCGTAAGTTTACATGCAGGTGAAGCACAAAGCGATGTTCAGACAGATCTAGAAAGTTTCCATGAGAAACTTGATTTGTTGGGCAGGAAAAAATATGAAGGTGTTGTCTCACTTGCTTGATGGATAGGGCCAGTTTCTGTGTGGAGTAAGTTATTGTGTTTCATCAAGCCTATTTCCTGTAACAGAATTGGATGTGATGAATAGATTCAGTCACTCTGATTTGTAGTCAATTGGTGAATTGCTAGCATTCATTTTAGCCCTCACTTTGGCATTGATTGACCACGTAAGCGCTGTCACTTGAAGCAAGTCACTTGAGCCCTGTAGTCATTGCTTTGTAGATGGGGAAAATATGTAAATCCTTGCCAAACTGTCATCCTTGGGGACAGCTGCTCAAGCCATGGGACTGAGTGAAATCTTGCCAATTAGCAGATCAACTGGCCAGACCAGAGAGGTAGTGGCCAGACCATCAGTGTCTGGGAAAATGACAGAGAGGTAAACTGCAACTGTCTTCCATCCACACTTAGGGATCTTATGATCTAGTAAAATGCCAAAACTTGAGGCAAACAAATGATTATCATTAGGCTTTGAATTAAACACAAGTATCAAACACTTCAAGCCAGTATTATTTCACAGGTTGAAGGGCATTTCAACTTCAAGATTGACAAAGACATAACTAAAAACCAAAATATATTAAGTGATTATTTTTCACTATAGTTTTCTTAATATTTTTTTCAATACAGACAACTCGATCATTTAATGGCCCCAGATGATGGGCAGGCATTTTGGGAAACATCATTCCTGAGAAGTAGCAGGGCCGTGCAATAAAGATTCTGGTATTGGCCAGACTCTGCCGAGAAGCAGAAAGACAGATGAGAATGCATTATCCAGAGGTCCGAAGTAGGCAGCAGTGCCTTGGTTACAAGGCTGGTGTTCACAACGGTCTCCAATCCTGCGGGAAGCACCCTAGCCTTAGAGAAGATAGGAGCTGGCTGGGTTACTAAGGTCACACTCAGATTTGAAAGCCAACATGTTGAGACCAAATCTCTAGGGCAAAGATCAAAAGTCTGTAATAACTATATAGCCCAGCTAATAGTAGTGGTGTAAGAGCAGGAACCAAAGGGAAGCTTAACCCTGAGCTGTCTCAATTCCTAAATAAGTAGCAGGCTTAAAATTACTGTGAATGAAACCCTCAGCTTTCATCACTGAGGCTAGAGCTGTATCTATACACAGTGGTTTCCCCAGCTGTGTGGATGAAAGTGGGGGCTCAAGGCTTCTTGAAGCTTACTGCATGGATGAATGGCATAGGATGGTCCAACCCTTCTCATGGGGAGCCTCTTTGTAGTCATTTTCTTACCTCTGTGGAAAACTTGGTGAGACGTTCAGGTGTAATGTTTCTGTCTGTGAGATAGTAACACAAAACTGCTTGTAATTCCTCAAGAGGATGCCTAGCACACCTCCCATTGGAGAGTAAAAGCTATGGAGCATTCATAGCACAGTGATTCCTCTGCATGGAGCCCTCTGTCATTTGCCAACAATCACTCTTTGACTTGTAATGAAGATAATCAAACATGAAACTTATAAAAAGGCACAATATATGGATCATAATTTTCCAGACACATCTATAGCTAATATGAATGTGTTTCATTTCTGCTAGTGTGCATGAAATCATGTAGCTACAATTAACGTTTTTCCAACATTCTCTTAACACAATATAAAAGTCACTTTTTGCTGAAACATCCTTTAATTTGGGTTGAAAAACTGCAGCCCACAGGCCACATCTGGCCTACCATTTAAATTGGAATGAACTTGAACCTGAGAATATATATATATATATATATTTTTTAAGATTTTATTTATTTGACAGACAGCCAGAGAGGGAACACAAGCAGAGGGAGTGGGAGAGGAAGAAGCAGGCTCCCGGCGGAGCAGGGAGCCCAATGTGGGGCTGGATACCAGGACCCTGGGATCAGGCCCTGGGCCGCAGGCAGATGCTTAACAACTGAGCCACCCAGGTGCCCCATTGAACCTGAGAATATTTCTTAAAAACCTTTTCAATTGATTTGATGGATAGGGTTGTACTAAATTCTACCAGCAATTAAGCAAAATGTTCCCCCCCCCCCAAATAATTTTGTTTTTGTTAGTAGACTGATAGTACACAAATACTATATACAATTACTTTTATAGCTTTAATTTTGTCAATAAAAATTGTGGAACATTTTTTCCCTGTTAAATAAGAAACAACATAATTTCTTCAATTTTACCTCTTATCCTCAAAGCCAAAATTACTTATTATGTAGGCTTACAGAAAAATTTGCTGACCCTTGTCAAAAATCATCAAAGAAATTTTACCTTCTATTCATAACACATTTAAACATAGGAAAATTTATATTTTATTTAAAGTCTTTAAGATAGTATGTGATATATATGGCAAATTTGGTTAGCAATTATTTCCATATGTGAGCAAGCAAATCTTTAGTATATTTGAATTTGGTAGATTCTGTTCTACTGAATAAATTATTGGAAGCACAACCACCTTGATAAAAGAATTTTGTCTCCGGGCGCCTGGGTGGTTCAGTTGGTTAAGAGTCTGCATTCTGCTCAGGTCATGATCCTAGGGTCCTGAGATCGAGCCTGGCATCAGGCTCGCTGCTCAGCTGGGAACCTGCTTCTCCCTTTCACTCTGCAGTTCCCCCTGCTTGTGTGCCTGTGCTTGCACTCGCTCTTTCTCTCTCTCTCTCTCATAAGTAAATAAATTAGTTAATTTAGAAAAAATTTGTCTCAACATTACAAATTAATACATGAAAACCTTATATCAAAGTTGTGAATATAGTACTAAATATATCTGTAGGTATTTCAAATAATACAAATTTTTTAAATAGGATATTAATGCTTAAGGATTATGGAGGGTGAGATCACGTTTTATTTTAATATAATGGAAGTAAATATTTAAAAAGAAAAACCTGAATATTTTCAAAAATATAAAGAAGAAATAACAATAAGTTCTATAGAAAAGACAAAGCTTTTGTCAAACCAGGATGCACAGTCTTTGGTTTTAATGACTCACTAGTGGGAACAGTGAGAGAGGTATTGGTGACAAACAGTCCTAGAGAATGTTAAAGAATGAACAGTAGATGAAAATTACTAGAGGAGGTAAATTGCCAAGGAATTCAGAGAAAAATTAGTGTTTCTTCTGTTCTTACACAATTTATATTGTATATTTCACTTCTAAAAAGTCACACGAAGATATATTTAGTGACATAAAGCTAGCCATATTATTAAAAATCCATTGACTAAATATAACTTGAGCAATTAGAATATATATAAACTCTACCCATTTTTCTTCAGAAAGCAAAACTAAGTCAAAACCACAAATCTGTCTTTGAGGTAGAATTTCTTTAATTTTAGAGAGAGAGAGTGCATGAGTGAGAGAGGGAGAGAGAATCTCAAGCAGACTCCATGCTGAGTGTGGAGCCAACAAGGGTCTCAATCTCATGACCCTGAGATCACAACCTGAGCTGAAACCAAGAGTCAGACGCTTAGCTGACTGCGCCATCCAGGCACCCCTGAGCTAGAATTTTTATTTCTTTATTTTATTTTTTTAAAGATTTTTCATTTTATTTATTAGAGAGTGCGAGAGCCCGTGTGCATGAACAGGGGAAAGAGCAGAGGCAGAGAGATAAGCAGACTCCCCGCTAAGCAGGGAGCCCGAGCTGGGGCTTGATCTCAAGACCCCAGGATCATGACCTGAGCTGAAGGCAGATGCTTAACCGACTGAGCCACCCAGACACCCCACCCCGACCTAGAATTTTTAAATCATAAATCAAATGATAGGACCATGCCCTGTTTTTCTTCTTAAAACAGTGATCATATGTCCATTCCACGTAAGTAAACTTAAGATGGAAATCTATAGGTAAAATTTCTCATATATATCAATTCTCTGCAGAGATCAGATTTGTGTATATGATTTCTTATTAAAGACTTCCTTTTGAATGGTCTTAAAGTATAGCTCAACACCTCCTAAACTAAATTTATAACTCAACAAACCCTAAACTGCTACCTTTTCTCCACCATTAATATCCATACCACAGCCCTACCTTGGATGTTGCGGCCCCATTTCATCATTAATCTGTCAATATACTTCTAAAATATACAACCAGACTGCCCCCAAGTCTTTATCTCCATGAAGATTACTTTATTTCATAGCTTCAACATTTTAAAGAATCTGTTAAAATAATCTCCTGTTCTCTGGCCTCTTTAGACTGGAGTAAAGTCTTCCCACTGCTTGAAGAATAAATACACCGAGACATAATCACAATCTGACGAGGATACTTTGTGCATGAAACTTTTTAAGGCAGCCCGGTATCTATAAAGTTCAAATTTCTTAGCATGATAAGATGTTCTTTATCATCTGCCTCCCTTTCTTCTCTAATCCTCGATTTTTTTCCTGGACCTATGCCCTAATCTTAAAACACCAGCTTGACCTGCATTCCCTAACTAGTTATATTACTTTGTGGTTCTTTCCTTTGCCACTTGAAATTCCTTATCTCACTTTCTCCCCTTACTTATCCTTCACCTTCTGGGCTCTTCTCTGTGTAGCATTTCTGACCTGTTCTTTCATTCAAAGTTACCGGTCTTCCTTTGTGATTTCACAGCACTCTGTAGCGTGTGTAGAATATTTTACAAATTTTATCTTTCTGTATCCCTCCTAGACTGTGCACAGATAACTGACAGAGTGAGAGTCATCTTTCTGTTCTTAACACCTAGCAGTACCTCGACTATATTAGAGAACTAGTAAGTATGAATGAATAGAAGCATGAATGACAACTACCCTATTCCATTTTGACAACAGATCACCCCTGAATGCCTGATCATAGCATCAAGTCCCTTCACAGCTCAATCCTCACTTACTTGAGAGAATTGTTCCTGCTTCGACAAAATGTTCACTAAACTTACCCTGTGGACAAACCATGTGAGCAACAAATCTGTATTTTGATCTACATCTCTGGCTTATAATTTGACTTAGAAATTTTAATCATATAATTTTAATATATAAGTATATAACTATAATATACAGAAGTTATAAAGATATTACATATAGAATCACATAAATTATAAATACTGTTGTAATATGCAATTATAGTGTTTATTAAAATGTTTTAATAATCATAAACAAGAATAATATTCTGCATTTATAGAGCACCTTTACAGTTATATCCTTTTATATAAATATTTTTTAAACCTCATATTTGGCAAGACCTAATATCCCCATTTTGTAGAAAATCATTTGTTCAAGGTCATCCAGGATAGAACACATGAATTCTGTTTCCCAGTGCGGTTTTCTCTACCAAATCACACTCACAGAGTAACAAAAGTGTGGTAAGTACATAGCAGCATATTTGTATTTTACCACCTCCTACTTAAAAATGTGTATGAGGAAATATGAAAATAGATTCATTCTAGTTGTGTGTTTAGCTACCGGAAAGTTCCAATATTGAAAAGTTGAAGGAGATGACAAAGGTAATTATGTTGCATATACGACAGTCCTTTGATTTTAAATTCTTCCTGAAGTTAGTGCTACTGGAATTTTTCCACTTGGCAACCTCTGGTGTCTGTTTCCCCCCTGAGCTGTCAAAATTATATCCTAATGTGAGGAAGAAATTTGTTATTTTAAAATAAATTTCTGCTAAAAATAAATGCAGCCACCCAAGTTTGCCCTGTCCCTGGAGTCTTAGATGAATATGTATCTCTCTGACAAGCTAGTAGAGTAAGGGTTGAGGTCTTTCCTGGCAAACTGACAGTTGTTCAACGGAGAGATGAAAGGGGGAAAAGGCACTGTTAAATCTCAGATCGATGTCTTTTAAGTAGACAGTGTTCTAACATTGAGTTGAACCTCCCAAGCAGAAGACCCCTCTTTATGTATAAGGACCTTCCGTCCATACTGTCTGCGTTTTAGAGAAAATACCTACACTGACAGGCAAGTTCTGTAAAAGCCATGATGTTTGAATTTGCATATGATATAACATTTGGACTTCTCATTAGAATACTTAATTTTCTGGGCCACATAGAACTTAGTTGAAATAGACCTGCAATAGTTTTTACCTCTACCTCAGTGACCTAAAATTGACTGCTAGTCAATAATGGAAAAGTAAGACCCATTCCCTTGACATTTATAAATTCTAACTCATTTGCTCCATTCCTTCCCTCATTCTTAAAACAGAATTATCTTCTGGGTGTCAGTCATTAGGATAGGCACAAATGGACTATCTAGGCTAAAACCAGTAATGGGATGATTATGTCACAGAGAACTTTTTTGGAAAAACCAGTACTTCTGCTGAGAAAGAAATTGGTCTAAGCAGAAGGACCAGTGTATGATTAGAACTAAAGGCAGGAAAGTATGTGACACATTGACGAATACGTTTGGTAAGACCTGAGCTAAGTGAGAATCAGCAGGGATAGAGAAAAGAAGACCAATTCCAGATATTTTAAAGATGTAGAACTGATAGGTTTCAGTGATAGGTGTTGGGAGTAAATCAGAGAAGTGTGTTGTGTAGTTTTCTGACTTGGGTGATTGGCTGTATAATGGTGCTTTTCTCTGCCTGGAAGAATACAAGGGGTGGGGATGGTCAGGGAACAGTGGAGAAAAACAAGCAGCAGGCCTGGGGAATTAAGAGCTCAATTAGAACAACCTATGAAATACATAGTGGGGTTATTGAGAAAACTAAGAAGTGTCCAGATTGATGACTGGAATTTCAGTTTGGCAATTACTAGCATAGAGGTCTTAAGTGGAAATTCAACTTTGAAATGCATTAATACATTTATAGTTTTAAAAGTCATTTTTTGTTAAGAGTTTAATGCAAAACAGTAGTGTCCTGCCTCAATTCTACCTATCTCCTTGATTTCACTCCCAGGCAAAAACTTGCCCAACCCCAGCTCTTCTTTCTCTTATTTGCCTCGTTTCTAAATGACATGCTCTATCACCATTTCTCCCCCTCAAGTTTTAGGTAATGTATCTTGACTTCCAATTACACAAGGTGAGGGCTTTCCTCCTTTACATTTTCCCTGGCTGTTTTTTAAATAGTTACGTCAGTTTTCATTAGGCATTCCCCACAATCCTCAAGGTCAAACCATTGTTGAACGTGCCGGTGGTACCTTGAAACTACTTATGCATAAACAATAAGGGGGATTGAAGGCCCCAGAATGAGAATAATGAAGGCACCGTTTACTATGAGTCACTTAAAAATAGGCAAACATTTTAATTCAGCTCATTCAAAGCATTTTCGGGTTGAGGAACCCTTTCCCAAACTGTAAGCGTGGTATAGACTGCCCAATGGGGGGCCACAATGGAATGGCCCAGTACCTTTACTCACATGGGGGAGAGGTTATGCTGCTGTGCCTTCTCCACAAGGTCCTATGTGGCTACCTACCCACTTGTTTAATTGAACCTCACCATAAGCTAGCACGAGGGACTCAGAAACCCCCTTCCATGCTTCAGCCTGATGTCTGTCCATCAGCCAGGATGCCATCAGCCAAGAAAAGGAAGAATGAACCAATCCCTATCAAAAACATCTCATGGGGTGATGTCAAACAGTTGACCTGCCGGGCTGAGTAGGTTTTGATCAGTACTGGCACACCCATAACACCCGAGAACATGTTCCTTTGAGTCATTTCTTGTGTATCTACTAACTCTAAGGTAACGATGGTACTGCTTAGTCTTTGATGTTTCCCCATGATTGCTCATACTCATGCAGATCACACCTATTGAGCCCACATACTCAGCCCTCCTACCTTAAATTTGGTTCTTGGGGATGATCCAGAAATTCCTATTTCTTCTAATGACTCCTCCCTCACAGGTAGTCACTGGGTCCCTATAAATGATGAGGACTCTTCTGTCTACCCATTTTATACACTCAAAACAAATTGAACTTTTACCTCTTCGGGAGTTCCTTTATGTTGTTACTATAATTCGAGTAGCTGCAATACAAATTCTAGTTTTTCCATTTCCATCCATAAACAATGGTACATGAATAGCATCCTGAGAAATGCCAGGAACCATGCAAGTACTATTAAATATCAGAATTTTATTCTCACAATAGGTGTTGGAGGTGAATTATGCGATGGAAAATGTGTACAGAAGACTCCCATCTCTGTGTGGACTAGACTGTGGTTAGAAATGGGCTCATATGATGGTTTTTCATGGGATCTATGCTGCTCATGTAACTATACTTGGCTTAACCTATAGAACAATATCCAGTTAGAAAACTGGGGGCCCCAAGGGTTGATGGTAATGGAAAGCAATAGAACAGGAGAAGGAACAGTCTGGAACTGGTCACTCCCCTATCACTGTAGTACATTTCGCTGTATGTATGATATGTAGTACACATCACTGTAGTACTCCCAGTGTGGAGTCCTGGCTTCGCAGGGCTGATTCTCAGAATTAAATATTTTAACAAATCTTACTCTTCCATAAAAACATCTTCCTGGAGAATCGGTCTCCCCTTTGTTCACTGAAAATATAGGCATGGCCCTGCTACCTTCTCCAAAGGAAAATTTAATTGGTCTTATAAAGACGAAAACAACGATACTTGAATCTGAATGACATATCTCTACATCTTATTAGCTGCTGGAGCCCCTATATTTAACACAGCCCATACCCAGTTTGCAGGCAGCTCTACAATAATGACGCCCTGCTTTTCAACCTTTAACATTTCATGAATGAACATTACCCATGTATATGTTGGTAAGCAGCAAGCCCAGGCTTGGCTCCCAGTCTGACTGTGCAGGCCCTGGCGAGGTTGATCCCCCCTACAACAATTGGTTAATGCTTCAGAAGAGAGAAGAAGAAACGGTTGTTAGGTATCGTATTGGCAGCTATTTCAGCCATCACTACTGCAGCAACCCGCTGCCACGTGTTTGGCCATCTCCATCCAAATGGCACAAGTGAATTCATACATGCAAAACACTACAGCTGATTTATAAGAACAGGTCAAGATGGATCAACAAATTTTAGCGAGACTGCAGGCTCTAGAAGCCGCTGTTGTCTGGCTAGGAGAACATCAAGAGCACTCTGGACCAGATCCCAATTAACTTGTGACTCGGTATTTACCTCCTACTGCATTACTTTGACTCCCTATAACAAGACTTGGGGGCAACTGAAAACTCATCTTAATCAAGCCTTTTCCTCCTCCTTGAATTTCTCCATTGAAAATCTAAAACTTAGGTTACAAGTACAAATACAGGAACTCCAACAAGAAAAGTCAACAAGCTGTCATTAATACTCTCAGTGATATCTCTACCTGGCTCTATCCAAAAAGCTGGTTCTCTGGACTCAGTCTCCGCTCTTGGTTTTACGTGGCTATACTGCTTTTGATGATCTTTCTCGTTATAGCCGTCAGGGCAAGCCTCTCCTGCTGTTCTGCCTGGAGAACCTGAAACACACTTGTAGCAACCAACGCTGATCCTCGCCACCCCCTTCAATAGCCCACCCACAAATCCCAATATACAAAAAGGGGAACTGTGGAGTTATTCTTAGAAAATGTACTGTAAGCCCTAAGGGGCAACTGTGGAAGCAGCTGAAACGTCAGCAGCATTCCTGGTCTAAGGCTGTTGAACACAATAGCCCAGTAAGTACAAACAGGATCCCATGATCTCCTGGGGCAGGGCATCAGTTAAGAGCTATGCAAGAATGTAACCCTCAATCCCTATTCCTGCCTTGGGCGATTGCTGGTGCAAACATTCTGCTCCTCCCTTATCCCATGACGGCCTGCCTGCCTGCACGCAGGCATGTAGGGGAGGGTGCAGGCCTGCTTCATGTCTTTGTACTCCTTCCCCGTGCTTTGATACATCTGTCCTTGCTTTTCTGATAAAAAAACAAAAGCTATGTGCAGAATCTGGCTGCTGCTGCTGCTCTCTCACACAGAGGCAGTCCTGCACGTCCACTCAGATTGTTGTCTGACAACTTTATCTCAGTGTGTGATGACAATTTCCCAGTGTATTTATTACTGTAATGATGAAAATACTGTTTATAGATAAGGCTTGTCATGTGCTATGCTTGTGACCTCTCTTGGACAGCTTTTTTTCCTCCGTGGAGTTAATTACTAACATTTTGTTGATTAGCTTAGTTACCTATGTGTCTATCACCATTTCATTCTCAGATAGCTGCTAGAAGAATAAATACTCTCTCAGTTTTAAACGTTTCAAGTAAGTCTATGAATTCATTCTTTTTCTTGATAACACTGTAAAAATCCCTTACTGGTTTTAGCCTGAACCAGTTACTCTCTGGCCTGTTGCAGCTGTCAGCTGTCAAGTTAGGGACTCAACCAAAGACTCATCCCTGAGAATAATGCTTTTCTACTACCCTTATTTCATAGACCCCTGTTATTGATTGAATTGTTTGCCCCAAACTGATATGTTGAAGCCCTAACCTCCAGTAAGTATCTTTGGAAGTGACTGCATTTAGACATAGGGCTTTTAAAGAGGTGATGAAATTAAAATGAGGTTGCTATGTGTGCCTGATCCAATCTGACTGGCGTTGTCTTAAGAAAACATTAAGACAGAGAGAGACACACTAGGGGCACACATGCACAGAGGGACAACCATGCAAAAAGCCTATCCATCTTCCATCCAAGGAGAGAGGCCTTACAGGAAGCCAACTCTGTACCCTAAACTTTCAGCCCCTAGGACTGTGAGAAAACAAATTTGTTTTTTCAGCCACCCAGCCTGTACCATTTTGTTAGGGTTGCGCTAGTAGACAAACACAGCCCTGTATGTTGTTCTTGATTCCTTTCTTCCCCACCCTACTTCTTAGAGTATATTTTCCAGATGTTTTTTGAAAAAGAGTGATTAGGGGACAATTTGGGGAACTTTGGCCTCTCTGAAAATATCTGTATTTAAACTTTACATTTATGTGATAAATTTTCTGGGTATAGAATTCTGGGTTGGTTATTTGCTATGATCCTATTTATTTCCTCTCCTGTTATGAATGTTATATACCACATATCTAGAATTTTAGTACTTATCTACATACAAAACTTAATGTTTGAGGATAATCACTACCTTATCTCCCTTCACATCAAGTGCTTGACCCACGTTTACTCTCAAACTTACTGTCATCCTATAATTCAGTTTTATACTATTCTAATACATTAAGGCATTATTTTGTTTTATGCAATCAAGTTTTGTTTAAATCTTCTGTATATTTTGTCTTTTTCGTCATTAGCTCTTGCTTTCCAAACCTTCCAAACTGGACCCTTTATCTTTTGCCTGCAAACGATGGTTCAAAATTGAGATTTGTTAGCTCTGCAAATTCTGTCTTTTACAAAAATGTGAAGAGACTTTGGTCTTTTAAAAAAATTTTCCTACACTATTTTCTTGCTCCTATGGATTGTGTTTTAGAGAATACAGAAGCTATCAGTAATTCGTAGTAATTTTAACCAAGGAGGAAGTTCTAAAAAGGTACATCTAAAAAGAGTAGTGTATCTGTCATGATAGGCTACATCATGCTGAAGTCAAGAACAACTTCCACACCTGTGTGGTCTAAAACACCAGAGGTTTAAATTCTCACACATGCTCCATTTCCATTGGAGGTCCTCTGGAGTCTCTGCACTCCATTATTACCTTCTGAGACACTAAACAGCCTCCATCTGTTCACCATGGCAAGTCTTGTGTTCACCATGGCAAGATTGGGGGTGGAGGGAAAGGGATAAAGAGAGACGCAGGGTGCCTGGGTGGTGCAGTCAGTTGAGTGACTGACTCTTGATTTCAGCTCAGGTTGTGATATCAGGGTCGTGAGATCAAGTCCTGCATTGGGCTCCACACTCAGTGGGGAGAATGCTTAAGACTCTCCCCCTGCCTCTAAAATCTTAGAGGGAGAAGCAAATAGTTGATTCCTAAATTTTACCTCCCAAAGTAAAACATGTAATTCCACCCACGTGTCACTGGCTAAAGCAAGCTACATCACCACTGCCTGATTCACGGGATCAGAGATGTCTAATTCTCTGTGCTCAGAGGAGAGCTAGAAATACTTGAATAGCTTTAAGAAAAACTAAAAGGAGCAATATAAAGGAAACATTGAAAAAATTAGAGTAACAAAAACTTAGTGTTGAATTTGAGGTGAATAAACTGTTGAAAAAAATTTCTTGGCTAATTCAATTTCCAGAAAGTTATTAATAGAAAAATATTCAAGCAGAAATGACAAACTTTTACATTCTCTTAATCCAGTTTACTCCTTATGGATTATCATGAATCAAGAACTGTTTGTTTTTTTCTAAAAAAAAAAAATCACAATAGAACATTTACAACCTACATTAGGACAATATACATATTTTTTTTAAGATTTTATTTATTTGAGAGAGAGTGAGTGAGAGAGAGAGCACAAGTGGTGGGGCAGGGGGAGGTTGGGGAGAGCGGCAGAGGGAGAAGTTGGCTCCCTGCTGAGTTGGGAGCCTGAAGCGGAGCTTGATCCCAGGACCCTCAGATCATGACCTGACCGGAGGACAGACACTTAACTGACTGAGCTGCCCAGGTGCCCCTAGGACAACATATTTGGAATAAGGAAGCATACCTTAATATAATGGCCTTAACTATGTACCATGCACAGTCTAGGCCAGATACGAATGCTGAGGAAGTGTATTTTATCCTAGTTTACCTTCGTGGCACAATGATAGGCCCAAAACAGGGCATCAAGAATCTCTAAATTAAGTATCAGGGTCATTAAGTAGCAGATATTTGACAATACAGAAATAGCAAAGAATTGTTAAATACAGCACAAAGAGGATGGGTGATACAGAGATTATAAATATACATATTTTTGGGATCCGTGTATTAGCATCTTTTCAGTTTTTTTCAAGTAATCTCTACCCTCAACATGGGGCTGAACTTAAAACTATGAGATCCAGAGTCACATGCTCTACTGATTGAGCCAGCCAGGTGCCCTTATTAGCATCTTTTCTCACACATCTTTGGACTTTAATTCCCAAAAAGTGCTAAAGACAGTACTGTAACTGTAATAATCCATTTGGACTCTAAGGGGCGCCAGGACTGTGTTTATAACACCACGTTTCTAGACAGGAAGAAGTTAATTGTCAAACCTCAAGTATCTGAGTCATTTCCCACTGTGAGCCCCCTTTGCTGTGACACTAAATGGGGGCCATCATTATTTCATAAATATCTCTCCCTGAGGCAGTCCTTGAAGCTCCAACCCAACCACACCAAAGAAATCTTACTAGTGTCATTAAAATGAGTATCAGCTAAGAGCTTTACATAAATTAACTCACATAGCAACATCTTATTAAATCTCAAACAAGAAATTCTTAGTCTAAATTTTGAAAAGCCTAAATGAGATATTAATGAAGTGTTCTATGTTCAGTGTTATCTGGGTTGAAGGGAGTATGTATTAGATCAAGTAGTCCCATGTGTCTTTTCTACTCTGCTTAATATTTCTATGCTTGAAAGGTCAGATTCAAATTAACATCAAGGGATTTTTAGAGAGGCTATAGCCTGAGCTCTATGAAGAGCTCTTCTCTCTTTCACTACCACCTGGAGTCCTTGGTCAACACTTTCCAGAAATGCTAGGTCTTGAGGATCATCACAGTTCAGTGTGTTTCAGGAAAATCTGCATATGATAATACTGTCACTCTGAGTAGGGAAGGAAGGGCCTTATAGAATTGTATAATCCCTAAAGAAAACGCATTTAATAGTAACTTCAACAGATTGCTAGTAAGGTTCACTGTCTGAAATCTCATTTGATTTAATTCTTGCAATAACTTTAAGAGGCAGATGTTAATCTTATTTTAAATGTGAAGAAACAAAAGCTTATAGCAATTAGGTATACTTTCCCTGGGTCTTATAGCTAGTAGGTGCTAACAACCAGGACTTTAATTAAAGCCCGTCTTTTTTCAAAGCTCTTCTGATATGTTATTAGCACATCAATTGTTGCCAAATTATACTGAAAGAATTTTTCTGTCGGTATTGTGGTAATGATCTTACCAAATCAATTTTTCTTTGGAGATGGTACAAAAATACGTTTCTGCAGAGGAAACCCAACATGGTGTCTTTTTACAACAAACCTAAAAGTTAGATTTACTTGCAATTCATGTGATTGATTTAAAATGAAAATGGTGAGGCACAGAGTTGAGGTGAAGTGCTTGTCATAGAACCTGACCTATAGCTATCATTTCTCAACTTACAGGTAATAAAAATCTGTCAATTTCATATGCTGGTTTGTTTCTAGGGTCCTGTAAGGGTGAGAAGCTCACTAAGGATTGAAAAGGAGTTTCAAATTGGAATTCTCTCTTCCAAGGGCTTGTCACATCACTGGATTGTTCTATCGTACAAGTCAGTGAGACTGGATGTATTAGCATATGTGCACACCGGTACACAAGATTTTATCTATTCACCAACATTTATTAATTGATTGCTTTAAGACAAAATAGGTGTATGACATGAGAACATGGAAGATGTTGAGCTTGTGAAAAAGGAAGGGAGAGGAGGGTTTAATACAATATGACATGAATTAGTAATTTTTTTATATTTATACGACATTCTTCAGTTAGAAAGGAAATTATGCTTTATGCTTCTTCAACTGCTATAGCTGAAACAGATCAAAGAAAAATTCTTAACAGTAGTAAGCTGTTGGCTGAACATGAAACTTGTGCCTATTAGGCAGCAATTATCCTAAAGGCCTGGATATTTAAAAAATTTACTTTGCTCTCAGAGTCGAAGTAAGTTTAAGATGCAATTAGAGGGGCACCTGGGTGGCACAGCGGTTGGGCGTCTGCCTTCGGCTCAGGGCGTGATCCCGGCGTTGTGGGATCGAGCCCCACATCAGGCTCCTCTGCTGTGGGCCTGCTTCTTCCTCTCCCACTCCCCCTGCTTGTGTTCCCTCTCTTGCTGGCTGTCTCTATCTCTGTTGAATAAATAATAAATTTAAAAAAAAAATTAAAAAAGATGCAATTAGATACTAAAAGTATGGAATAGCAATGCAACATATTAAATTGGAAAAAAAATAGAATGAGTATTATGAACTCATTACCATTGTGACCTATGAAGCTTATGTCCCAATTGTGTTCTAGCTGGAAGTAGCCCAAGAGCTAGGTCTGTCTCCTAGAGATCCTCCTCCTGACCCAAATACTCCAGTGCGCTTCTAGGGTCCGTTTGCAGCTCTTTCCTGTACTCTTCCCTGTAAAGAATCAGTGCTGCTTAGAGGATGTCTCATCTGATGGCCAGGGCAGAAGTAGCAGGATAATGCTGATCATCGTCTTAAAGACCCTAAAGCAATTTTTAGGGGCAATGCTAAAAAGAAGCAATATTCAACTTAAACTAGCTATTAACGTCAAATTTGATAATTCGAGCATTAAAATACAACTAAATATGTTGATTATAATGGTGGAAAAGATGACAACTGGAACATAGTGAATCTACAAAAGGACAGAGACATAAATATTCAAGAGAAAGGATAAAGTGTGTGGAAAGATAAAGATCAAACAAAATTAGAGTGAATGTAATAGGAGATGACTAGTTTTGTTCACTTTAAAATGCAGTAAGGTGGTGTGTTCTTTTTTATACATATATCTTTATATGTCAATTGCAGAAATATAAATAAAAATTTCTGTTTAACGGAAGAACAAAGAATAATGAGTAAACCAAATAGTGCAGGGAAAGTAGATGCTACATTGAGAAAGGAAGGACTAATCAACACCAGTGGTCAGAAAAAAAAAAAAAAACAAATGTAAAGAAAGTGAATAAAGTGATGATACATAGAAAGGAATTGTTTAGGTGTGCCTGGGTGGTGCACTTGGTTAAGCCTCCAACTCTTGGTTTCAGCTCCAGTCTGATCTCAGGGTTGTGAGGTTGAGCCCCTTGTTGGGCTCTGGGCTCAGCGCAGAGTCGACTTGATTTTTCCTCTTCCTCTCCCTCTGCCCTTCCCCCCGCACAAGCACACATGCACATCCTCTCTCTCTCAAATCTTTCTTTTTCTTTTTTTTTAAAGATTTGGTGGCGCCTGGGTGGCTCAGTCAGTCAACTGTCTGCCATCGGCTCGGGTCATGATCCCAGGGTCATGGGATAGAGCCCTGCATTGGGCTCCCATCTCAACAGGGAGCTTGCTTCTTCCTCTGCTGCTCCCCCTGCTTGTGCTCTCTTACTTTCTCTCTTAAAATAAATAAATAAAATCTTATCCAAGAAAGGAATTATTAGTAGTAGTTCATGCTAATAATAGCTTTTACTATGTTCTAGTACTTTATATGTACTAACCCATGCAATCCTTCTAACAGCTCTGTGAGTTAGATACTATTATCATTCCCATTTTACAGATGGAATCTGACACGGAGGTTCTGTAATATGCTCATGATCACACAATTAACAAGGTTCAGAGCTGTGATTTAACTCGAGGTTGTTAGAGTCCAGGACCTGTGTGCTTAACCTCTATGCAATCAAACATTGCACAGGGACCCTCTGAGCTGAACTATTCAGACTCATTCCTGATGTTTTGGAAGGAAAGCCCATAAATGCTCCCATGAATTAAAATAATTTTAAGGAGTTAAAATTATATTTCATACAGTGGCCAAGTAAGACTTTTAAAAAGTCATTTTGTGATGAGGACATGAGGCCTCATAAAACAGGCCATCATAAAACATGAAAAGTGTGTACTTAAATTTTGTTTGCTTCATCAATGTGGTTTTTAACTATTGAAAGGAAGTTTAGCATGACCAGTGCCTTGATCTTGACTGTCCTTGAGAAAAGCAACCAAGGATCAGTTGATTTTTTTTTTTTCTTGTTGAGGAATAATTCACATATATAACATTCACCTGTTTATACGATTCAGTGGTTTTTACTATATTCAGAGTTGTGTAACATCATCACAATCTATTTTTCACCACTCAAAAAAAAAACAAACAACTTTTGCCATTAGAATTGATGAATCTTCTAACTGTTATCTGAGGGTGCAGATATTTGGGAGATAGCGGTCTGCAACCATTACTGAAACCCTCAGAAGGAATCAAAACATCATCACTGAATCCCTAGAGGTTATGAAAATAAGAATGACAATGATATAAGAAATACATAAAACAGGTCCAGGAAAACAGAAGAAATATATGAAGCCTGTGGTGCTGATTTTTTTTTTTTTTAAGATTTTATTTATTTATTTGACAGAGATAGAGACAGCCAGCGAGAGAGGGAACACAGCAGGGGGAGTGGGAGAGGAAGAAGCAGGCTCATAGTGGAGGAGCCTGATGTGGGGCTCGATCCCGTAATGCCGGGATCACGCCCTGAGCCGAAGGCAGACGCTTAACCGCTGTGCCACCCAGGCGCCCCTGTGGTGCTGATTTTTAAAGAAGGGGTGTACACATAAACTTAAAAAGGAGTTTTTTGATCATTTTTGTATATTTGCTTTTTAAGGGTTTGGAAAATGAACTATATCAACATATAATTGTTTAAGGAATTTAATCACATTTTTTTTTAAAGATTCTATTTACTTGACAGAGACACAGCGAGAGAAGGAACACAAGCAGAGGGCGAGGGAGAAGCAGGCTTCCTGCTGAGCAGGGAGCCCGATGCAGGGCTTGATCCCAGGACCTTGGGATCATGACCCGAGCTGAAGGCAGACGCTTAATGACTGAGCCATCCAGGCGCCCCTATAATCACATTTTTTAAAAAAAGACATTTCTTTTAGAGAGCAGGGGGAGGAGCGGAGGAGAGGTGGAGAGAGAGAGAGAGAGAATCAGTCTTAAGCAGGCTCCACGCCGAGTGCAGAGCCTGATGCAGGGCTGGATTAGGACTCTGAGATCATGACCTGAGCCGAAATCAAGAATCATATGCTTACCCGACTGAGCCATCCAGGTGCCCCAGGATTATAATCACATTTGTAATGTTTAGATGCCCAAGAAAAAAAATCCTTTTTTTTCTATCAGTTTTACTTTATTTCAGAGTAATTAAGCATTTAAGTACAAACATTTGAACTTTTATATTACACAATAGTTTGTATATTTTTTCAAGAAATTGTACTTTCTATTTCCAGATACTAATCAAGACTTTGAACTCCTGTTGTTTATTCTTGAGTCTCTTTAAAAAAAAAAAAAAAAGTGTCTTTTTAAACCAAGAAATATACTCTTAACTATAGAGAACAAACTGGTAGTTACCAGAGGGAAGGGAGGATGGGGGTTGGGTGAAATAAGTGGTGGGGATTAAGGAGCACACTTGTCCTGATGAGCACTGTGTGGTGTATGGAAGTCTGGATCACTGTATTGTACACCTGAAACTAAATTGGTACTGTGCATTAACTATATTGGAATTAAAATTTTTAAAAAAGAAAAGAATGACAATTCTATGT
Source organism: Ursus arctos (assembly GCF_023065955.2). Taxonomy (NCBI): domain Eukaryota; kingdom Metazoa; phylum Chordata; class Mammalia; order Carnivora; family Ursidae; genus Ursus; species Ursus arctos. The sequence goes on along the minus strand of NW_026622985.1, from coordinate 25,100,437 downwards.
AGTCCTCTTCACAAACCTGTGTGTTCTCCCCATATGAATGTTTGTAATCTTATGATTACACATGGTATTATCTTACCAGTAAGGCATCATATTACAAAGTCTCTCTGGACTACCTATTTTTAGAGTTCTCCTAATTTAGAACCCCATCTGTACAATTATTTATAAGAAATTACTCTGAAATATTGGTTATTCAAGAGCATTTACTAGAAGTGACTGAAGGGCTCTGTGAAATGAAAACCACTTTGTTATTTAAGCAGTTTTTATTTATATATCTGCATATATAGGTATAAAATAGGTATAAAATAAAGGTATAAAATAGTTATGTCTTGATGTCTTGCGTTTACTATCAGTTACACGGTTGTTTACAGTTTAGGCTTTGTTCACAGAATTTGTACCCTGAGAAAGGCTTTCCACTGTTGTTTGTTATCAAGGAAATGGTATATATTCTTTATGTAAGTTTTAGTTCTGCAAACTCTTCTGTCTTGTCCAGTATGGAATTAGAAAGTAATTCCATATGATACTGAGTTTTCAATAGGAAAATAGCTACTGGTCATCTGTTGATTTTTCATTTATTTAGTGTGTATAATCTGTTCCAGGCTGTTCTAAGGGCCTTATAAACAATGATGCATTTCATCTTTCTAACCCAGTAAGGCAGGTGCTGTCATTCTCTCTTTTATGAGTGAGAACTGGTGTACAGAGATAAGAAAATAAAAGCCTGCACTGAAGCTAGATTCTCGCAGAAGTTACTGGAATTTAATTGGTGTAGTAGTCTTCTAAGTGGGAGTGGCATGATCAGACCAATCCGAAGGAGCTGCACTGACAAGCACCTTATCCACTAAGACTGTCTCTAGTATAACAGTGAATATTTTGTGACTTGCCCCAAGTCACATAACTAATAAATAGCAGAGAGAGCTTTTGAACCCAGGCAGTCTACCTCCAGGGCCTACACTCTTAAAATCATATGAAGAGGGTGCCCTTAAGAGGCCTATTCCCACAAGTCCTTAACTTCTGATTCTTTAGGCTCACAGTTCAGAGCCCCGAAGTCTCACTGCCCCGTTCCCAAATGCCCCTTGGTTTGTAATCTGTTTCTCCCCAAAACCTGTATATGCTTTATTTTCTCCTTACTTGGAGCGACATAATTAGTTTAAACTCACTACATTCTTAATGATGGTGATAGGATTTTAATATTGCATCGGAGTAGAAAAAACAATTGTAACCAAAATCCATAGAAAGTATGTAGTGAATCTTGTGAAAATTAATAAAGGGAAACGTCATTAAAATGGAGTAGGGAGGTTTGCCAGGGGAGCTCTCATGCCCTACCACTCACAATCAGCTGCAGACCCAACAGGAAGAGACGGACCTTGCCCAGGATACTAGCTACTATACCAGCAGAAGGAAGGAGGTCTTTCTCCTCCCCCAGCAACAGCCCAACCAATGAGAGATAGTCATAGTTCAGCCAATGAAAAGCCACTGTACTCAGAACTCCCAGTTTACTCTGCTGGACTTTCTGTTCATAACAACCTTCCCAAATTCCTGCTTTCCTCTATAAGAGAGCCTGTCCGTCTACTTTGTTTAGTGACTTGCCTATGGTTTTGCCATAGTTTCCTTAACCCTGATTGCAGTACTCTTTTGTTTCTAAATCCATCTATTGTGGGTAAAGTAAGTGGTAGTTTTATGTTTTAAGGTTAGCCATCTACTTTCAACACCAACACACTGCTAGTGACTAAGCACGTGGTGCTAGGAGTGGTAGGCAAATCTGGGAAGCGTAACCAATCAGTAAAAGATATCTGTTTCCTTTGTACCAAGTTATTAGAGTTTGATGAAATCTAAATCATATGGGGAAAAAATTGAATGTTTAGATAAGCATTTCTTTTTAGAATAGTTAGTACGTAATGACTTATTTTCAACTATTGCTTTCTGACTCACCCTTCGGTGATAAATAAAATTCTCCACTAATGCTAGATTCTCACACGAATTTTGGGTATTTAATTTCTAAAACCAACTTTTGAGTAGACATGGCACAATCTGATCGAGTCTAAGAAGCCGCAGTTACGAGGGCATCGTTTAGTAAAAGAGTTTACCTAGTTTATCACGGCCAATGTTTTAGAAAGATTAAACTGATGTATTTCAATTTCACCCATTGTGCTCTTCGGTCTGTAAAGCCAGATCTTGAGGATTATCACCTCAGAGTGAGGAGGTAGCGGGGAGGGGTAAAATTGTGTCCTTTTTTCCAAGATAGTCGTTTCAAGGCTTGGTTTCATGGTAAGGTAATTTGCTAAATAAATTTGAAGACCCAGCACAGGGGATTCTTCCACAGTGTTTACCCAACACCTTAGACACAAAACCTGTGATAGAAGTGTAACCAATTAACACGAGTTTGCACTTTGGTAAGCCACAGACAGAAGCTACACCAGGTGGAGCTGTCCACAAAGGAAACTTTATTTGCAGCAAATAAGGAGATCACAGGGAATAACCCACAAAACATTTTCCAAACAAAGGCCGGTGGGTTCTTTTTATTTAGGGTTGGGGTGACTATTTAGATGGAGGAGCCTTGACATCGTATGTAGAGGCAGGCATAAAGTCACAAATGCCCTGTAAGGAAACACACCTGTACCTGCATTATATGTTATGTAAACGAGGCCTGTGCTCCTCCTTGGGAGGAGATTTTAGTATTATAATGAGGTAAAGGTAACAGTCACTCCACGGGTCACTGCATGGTCCACCTGCACAGGCATGAGTTGAGGTTTGAGTTCAGACTGGTCTGGGTGGGTCAGAGCTCTTCTTCAGGGCAGTCACTGTTGTTCGAGGCGTAGGTAGTTTGGGTTCCCATCACGGGATGTTATTCTTGTTGGGTCTTTTGCCTGAGTTAAGAGATAAACTGGAAACAAGAGTTTAAGCAAAAATGTGGGACAAAATCAGTGAGTACAAGCAGGTAGGGTGTAAAGGTCAGGTCTTGGAGTCTAGCTGGCGACAGAAGGAGATACTTGCAGGGAAGGCAGAAGTCTGTTCTTTTTGGTCCTGGAAAGTTGTTGGAGAAGTAAGGGAAAAAGTGACCAGAGTAAAGGAGGAAATGGTAGATATGTTTTAATTTCCTCTTATCTAGATTCCAACTGGTGGTAGGCCACTGGATAAGGTGAGAGAAACACAAAGAGCAAGGGATTTTACTACTTTTTTGGGTCTCTAGAAGAAGATAGTTGTAGGTATTAATTTCACTAGAGGTGGTGTGGAGCAGAGAAAGAGAGGTTATGAGAAATAGGTGGCTTAGATGAAGTTAGCACTTCTTGACTTCCTAATTGAGAAGTTTCTGCACATGATCGCTCTCCACGAGACCTGAACAGACAGCAGAGTCCATGCTGCAGATGTGAGATGTTCATCCTCTCAAAGATCAACACCTTGTCGAAGAAGCATCAGTCCTTCAAGGAAGCCCCAGCTCTTCATTAAGATCCTACAGATCATTGTCCTTGCTCAAAAACTACCAAACTGTATTATTACAGCACGCACCAGGCGGACACCCGGTCTGACGATTTAAGATTGTCGGCCCCTTTCACAGCCCATTCCGTTTCCCCCAGTAGTGCACTGTGCAAGACATCTCCGCAAGTAACAGCTGAGAGGCTGAGCAGAACTGGCTGACTGACGTGGCAGAGGAGTTAAAATTGTAGTTGAAGCCTTGCTGAGGCTTTTGTTCACAACCGAAAAGGCCACCTCGTACTTCAGTCAGAGTTGCATGAAAACCAAGCAGCCTTCACAGGGATTAAAATTAGAGCCTCAAATTCTTTCACCAGTTTTTCATATGCAATCTGACATTCAATCCAAAATCATGCATTTGGAAAAGTGGAACTTGACAGAAAACCAAGAGAAAAAAATGCAAAATAGAACAGAACCCCCTCCCCCATAAGCCTGCTCCCTATCACCTTACCTTTCCTTGCTTTATATCTCTTCTCAGCATTTAATATCCTACATAATCATGTATTTATTTTGTTTTTTGGTCTGATCTCAGTCACTGGCGTATAAGCTTCCTTAAGACATTGGTTTGTTTCTGTTTTCATTTGGCTTTGCTTGAGAAATAATATTGTTGAACGAAAGTATGGCCAAATTAATTTGCATACCAAATAATTGCTGTGAGATTTGAGAGATGCCAGTGCTTCCTTGAGTCTGCCTGATGAAAGAGAAACTCGATGGAGGGAATTGAGGAAAAGCAGGGGTATCTTACATAAATAAATGAAAAGAAAGAGAATAGGAGGTGTTGGTGGTAAAGGAGGAAGAGCAAATATATAAAATCTGGATCACAGGGAGAGTAAATCTCTCGATGTTAGTGTAGGAAAAATGAATAATAAGTGACACAGATCAAGAAAACTGAAAAAAGAGTAGAGGGTGGAAAATCATGAACTCCAAGTAAACATTACATTTTATCCAATATCATAATTGTCATCAATATTAATAAATCTGAGAAATCAGGAAAAAGAACAAAATGTTAAATAACATGAGTTTCTACATATTATAATGAGCTTAACTGAATCCAAGTCAGCAGTATTTATTATTTTTTAAGGGAATTAAGCTGTGTGGAAGAGTTTGTGACATAGGGATGAAATGAATTCTAGAATGGTTCAGACTTAACAATCATGTGAAACCACACTGGACTTGATTTCATTTATGTGAGGAAAAATTTGAAGCCTTAAATGGTTTATAAAGGTCAAAATCTGAGAAAATTTTAGAAAGTGAGACTGAAAAGGAAATACTTTTTGAGAAATCTGAGGAAGGAGAGTATTTTTTTAATGTACGAAATATATTGTGAATAAAACTCTTCTTAATGTACAAATAGATATTTAAGATTACTGAGGAAAGTTGTAGGATTATCCATATTTTAGAGCAAAAATTAACCATAAATGGATTTTGTGGTTTCTTATCTCAATGACTCTAACTCTTTGATTCCATTATTTGTGTATTCATTATTTGCATGCTGTTTTCTGGTACAGAAGGTCTTAAAATGTTTTCATCAAATACAGGTAAAGAATTCCATAAGAGTACAAAATGGCTACATATTTTAATAATCTAATACATCATAGGTGCTAAGTGGTTGCTGAACGATACTCAAATCAATCAAACAAACTACTGAAGCTATAATAAAAGTTTCCTGGGGGTATTGTTGACATGATAGAGGGGAGAGCATAAGAAGGAAAGTGTGTCAGGGATTATACTTTGAAAACTAATTGAGTTTTTAATGGGAAATCTCATGGATATAATCAGCCTTAAAATTGCAAGGAAAGCAGAATACGTACCAAATCACTTTTACAAATCAAAAGTTTTATTGTAGGAAGATTTCTGCAGAATTCAATGCCTATGGAAAATTGACGTGGACTATAATTAATTATTCATCAGGAAAAATCCCAAAGAGAAATCAACAAAAATCAAATTGCAGACACGTAGAAGGACATGGTCTAAGGTCAAAGATAATCTATGCTTGTTCTGTCACAATTGTCTGACTCCTTCCTAGAGGATAGAATGAAACCTGATAGATAGGAAATTTAAAGCCCACCCTGACAGCTTGAATTTTTTTTTCGTCATTTGTTTTCTGAATTTCTCTGTTTTCTTTTTCTGCATGGAAAACTGCTCTGAAAGGTTTATTGTATTTTTTAGCAAATATTAAAATAGAATTTAAACGAATTAAATTTGGGAAGTGGTCGGGGGCACCTGGGTGGCTAAGTAGGTTAAGCGTCTGCCCTGGGCTGAGGTTGCAATCTCAGGGTCCTGGGATCAAATCCTGCATGGGGCTCCCTGCTCAGCGGGAAGTCCGCTTGTCAGTCTCCTTCTGCCCCTCACCCCCCCCACTGTGTGTGTGTGAGCGCTTGCGCACACGGCAACATTCTCTCTCTCAGATAAGTAAATAAATAAGAAGTGAGGGAAGATAGGGAGGCAGGGAGGAACAGAAGGGAGGAGTGTACATAATTGATTCTGTTTATCTGGCTCTTCAGTGTCTGAATTTGGAAATTCCCTAAAGTCTGACCCTTTGGTCTGTTTTTGTTTCTTGCCTGGTACTTCGGCTCCCAAGACCTAGAAACAGTCTGCCGGTTTACGGGGAAGAATGATCCCGAAGGAACTGTTGGAAATGGGAGTCCCTCATTGCTGTCTAGATACTGAAAGCTTTGTGCAAATGGGACACTGGAGTAAATGAAACAAAAACAAGGCAACTTTCTCTAAGCTCAGTTTTACAGAGAAGAGAAAAATCCAGCAGGGATCATCGGGCGTCGTCAGTTCTCTCTAAATGCTGAAGGGGGAATTTTTCCTTTAGCTTGGGTTTGAGCACTGTTTTTCAGTGTTGTTGAGCACTACTGTCCCCTCCTCCCTATCCCCCTAAAAATACCACATCAGCTTTTAAATAGGGGCTTTCTGTCCTAGCCATGAAGATCACTGGAGGAACAGACGGATTTAAATTAGTTCTTGTCCTCACAATTCCTTAGCAGCACCTTCTGATTAAATTTAACTTTTATTTTTAATATCTAAAATAACTCATGGTTAGTCATCCAGGTCAAAAATGGAGTTATTATTCTGGACTGTATCTTCCTATAACAGAAATCCTTCTCTCTTTTTATCTAGCTGCCTCTTTTTGCTAAGTATTCCTTTAAAAAAAAACTGTGTGTGTGTGTGTGTGTGTGTGTGTGTGTAAAGTCACCATGAAAAACACTGTTTCAAATATCCACAAAGGCATGAAGACTTTCCAGTTTATAGACTGTACATTTAAACACATAGACATGTATACACACAGGCTGTAATTTTGAATATGACCATTCTATTTTTTGGAAAAATCTTTTGAATAAAATAGATCATTTGATGTCTTATTTACTCAATAATAATTTTCTCTTCTGGAGTCCACAGCAGATAAGTGAAAAAAAATGCCCCAGTAGCAATGTAGTTTTCATCACGTACTTACATAGTCATAGGCATTAAGCTGGAATCTCACTCTTGTCTACAAATAGTCATTAGTCACTAGAGCACCTGAAGGCTCCATATGCTCCTGACAATCCCCCAAGATAGATGTGCTCTGTTACTTAAGATTTATGGCTATGCCCATGAATCATCACTATATATAATTCAAAAACTGGCATTTGCCCTTGTGCTTAAACGTTGATTCTCCCATTCTATCAATGTCTACATCTTATTTTTACAAGCTCTAATCAGTTTGTCTTAATAAAACAGACAATATGTGTTTATGAGTCAAATGTTTTAAAATTATAACTTTAATTAGGGAACAGAATATTTATTATCTCACAGAAATAAATCTATGTTTGAATTCTTTGGGGGATGTTTTGGGGGGGGGGGGAATATTTGGCTTCTAGAGAAGGCCAAAAATTTTTTTGACTTGGAAGTCAAACTAAAGAAGAAATCCTATTAGTTTGGATGACTGCATGGCCTCTGGGTCAACATAAATTCTGTTCCACATGCCTAGTCTGCTTCCCAGGATGAAGGTGAAATAGCAAAATCTTTGGTTTCTGAACCGAAGCATATTAGCAAGTTGGTCTTCACACACAATACTAAGTAAGGGTGGGCATCTACCCAAAGTAATTGGACATTCAGGGAGATGAATTCTAATCTTGTAAGCAGATATAACAGTGCTGAGATGACCATCAGAGAATCATTGTCCTGCTTTTTTTTTTTTTTTTTAATGCTGGTGGCTGTCTAGTGCCTGAGGGGTGGAATCTCAGTTGTATCCTGTCATAAAATTTCTCTCTGAATTCATCTTGAACTTCTTTCCCAGATTCACTCTGTTCTTTCCCATACATCAGATTTCTTACTGTCTCCCTTTTCTCTGAATGTTCCCATTTTTCTCTTAAAATCAACAACAAAACCTCTTAGACACCTTTTAGAACCAGATAAAAGTTACCTGTTCTCACGCTTGCCCTGGTTTTCCAGGCAGAGTAATTGACTCCTCCCACTGTTACCCTTTGCACTTCAGGTGTTTGTTTTTTTTTTTCTTTTTTTATATTTTATTGAGAGAGAGAGACAGCACAAGCAGGGTAAGCAGCAGGCAGAGCGAGAGGGAGAAGCAGTCTCTCTGCTGAGCAGGCTGCCCGACATGAGGCTCGATCTCAGTACCCTGGGATCGTGACCTGAGCCAAAGGTGGACGCTTAACTGACTGAGTGACTGGGCCACCAGGCACCCCACACTTTGCACTTTGTGTATGTCTCTACTTCTTATCACATCATAGGGTAAGTGTATCTTTAGAGATACTGATTGCCCATTAGACTTGAGAGGAATTTAAAATCGAACGAATCTTAGAGGAATTTAAATTCTCTGCAGAGTTGACAAACTCACATTCATGCAAGAGGGCAGGCTGCTTGAGGAGCTGGATTTTTGGAAATCCGCCTCACTAACTTGTGTTGAGGATGAGAAGTGGCAACCCACCCAGAAAGCGGATGGAAGTGGTGGAGACTGAGTGACTGAGGAGCCCTTGCATGAACAATGCAGCCAAGTGATCTCAAAATGCAAGTCCTTGCTGTGACTTCAAAGTCTTTCCGTTGTTTTATAAGATAAAGAAGCAGGATAAAAACCCCAAAAAACAAAACCAAACCCTCCCAAAAACGAAACAAACAAACAAAAATGCATAACTGATAAAGTCCTGCCTGACTTGAAATCTCCGAAACTTCGTATCTTCACTGTATCTCCCATTCCTTCTTGATCTCTCTGTGCCAGTCTTTCTGTCCTCAGTACCTTCAGTGCTTCCACCATTGGGCTTTTTATATGCTTTCCTTTTCTTTCCTTTAATAACCCCTTCTCATGTCAATTCTACCTCAGGTTCCTCCACTCAACCACCAAACACCTCTTCTGTACCACTAATGCCGACACAGCACTGCTTACAATTTTCAAATGGTAACCATAGTTATCTGTCTCCAAACATAAATTCTGAGTTCCATGAATACAAGGATCCTTTATCTGTTATCTCTTATTTTATCTCTAGAAATAAGTGTACTGCTAGGCAGGAGGTAAGCAGTAAATATTTGTTACATGAAGGAAGGAAGGAAGAAGTGAATAATACTAAAAATATTAATTTTTAAATGGATGGATGGATGAACAGAAGTTGCATTATTCTAATTACACAATAAGAGGACAGGTCTGTGAACAAGGGGACAAAACTATTTAAGATCTGGGCCGTAGACCTTTAACTTAGGCATTAAGTCAATACACCAATAGGGAATTACTGAATAGTAATAATTTACATGAGAATTAAATGTGTCTATTAATGTATAAACAATTTGCTATGAGAAAGATAGAAAGTACTTTTAAAAAGTTCTTTTTCAATTTCATTAGTGGTGGAAAATAGACAGCTTGGTAAAAAAGGTAACCTTTAGCTCTCAGAGGCGAGTTTCTGCTTCTGCCAGATATTTTTCAGCTATGGTTTCACTGCATTGTTCTATTATAGACTGATCTTTCCCCTTTTGTGCTTTACTTGAGAGAAAATCTCACCAAGTGTGATTTTAATGTGAAAACACTAAGTCCATATATAACGATAAAAATTCCCTGCCACAAGGTAAGAAATAAAAATCAATAATCAAGAAAATATTTAGCTACGAAAAGACAAGAGAGGGAAAAAAAATACTTTAAAGGTCTGATAGAAAATTACATAATAAAAGAGTCTCATTGCTTTCAGCATTTAAGTTTGAAACATTTTTGGTTTTTTCAATAAAATATTCAAATGATGCTAATTCAAATGCCCTTAACAACAACAAAAGAATGCTCTTAACATAAACAAGTTTTGCTTAAAAAATACATCTGAGATTTCATTTATTTTCTAATATGTGTGTGTTACATACACATTCATGTATGCATATATACTTTATTCAAATAGGTATATAGTATAAAATATATATTAATACAATTATATACTTTATATTAAACATAAATAGATACTTGTAGAGAGACCACTTTAGCATTTGGGAAATAGACTTTTTGGGTGCAGTTTTTAACCATTTGTCATTTTTCAAAAAGATTCTTTGCTCCCATATTGCCTATTTGCTCCCACTTCATGGCTAGGTATGTAATATAAAATGAGGTTTATTGCAGGGGATTTAATGAAGGATGACATCTACCGCATTACCACAACCTTGGCAGTGTCGTGCATGCTTCTTCCTACCCAGAAACACTAACCAGAATTTTATATTCATCTTTCACTTGTTTTTCTTTATATTTTTATCATGTATTTCTCTGCAAGAATGTTCTTTTCTGTTATTGAGCTTCATATAACTATCCAATCAGTCCTTATAACTTAATTTTTTATTTGATTATATAGTAAATAATCAGCTGTATTCATGTGTGAGATCTCTGTCGTTTACACAGGGGATTGGTATTTGATTGTGGGAATATGTTGTATTTATTCACTCTCTTGTGGATATTTGTTCTGTTTTCTGTGTTTATCTTTAATAGCACAGAGGACCATAGGGGAAGGGACGGAAATCTGAAGGAGAAATCAAAGAGGGAGACCAACCATGAGAGACTATGGACCCTGGGAAACAAGCTGAGGGTTTCAGAGCGGAAGGTTGGGGGAGGGGGTAAAAGGGTGATGGGTATTAAGGAGGGCATGTGTTGTGATGAGCCCTGGGTGTTATACGTAACTAATGAATCATTGAACACTACATAAAAAACTGATGTACTATATGGTAGCTAACTGAACATAAAGAACCAACAGCAGCAGGGCTCTTAAGGATAGCATGGTTTTCTAGTGCATGTGTGCAATAGTTTCTCTGTTCTGTATCTCTGGGAGTGCAACTGCTGGCTAAACGCAAAACTGTTTTTCTAACTGACACCCCTAATGTGTCCTTGAGCCAGGAGTGAATGCGAGTTCCCGTTGCTCTATGATCCCCTAAACTTGGAGCATTATCACACTTTCTCATTTTTTCTAATCTGTCAAAATGGTATATCATTCTATGTGTATGTGTTTAAGGATACAATTTTGTTAATTTTAGAATAGTCGCAGAGTTATGTAACCATCAACACAACCCAATTTAGGAACATTTTTATCACCCAAGAAAGAACCCGTTAGGAGTTACTCCACATCCCACCCTCTACCACAGCCCCAGGCAACCACTAATGTATTTTGCCTGTACGGATTTGCCTACTCTGTTTCATATAAATGTGATCACATACTATGTGGTCTTTCATGATTGCTACTTTGCTTAGCATAATGTTTTCAGGGATGATTCACTGTTCACATGAGTCAGTATTTCGTTTCTTTATATTACTGAATAATATTTCATTGTGTGGCTATACCACATTCTGTTTATCCATTCTTCAGCTAATGGACATTTGAGTTGTTTCCACATTTTGGCTATTAAGGATAACGCTGCTATGAGCATTTGTATACAAGCTTTGTGGACACATGTTTTTTTTTTTTTTTTTATCTTCCATATATACCTGGGAGTGGAATTGCTGGGTTATATGGTGACACTGTATTTATATAACATTTTGAGGAATTTTCAAGCTATTTTGCAAAGTAGCTGCACAATTTTGCATTCCTGCCAGAGATGTATGAGGATTCCATTTCTCTACAATCTTGTCAAGACTTACTGTATATGTTACTGGTTACAGTCATCTTTGCAGGTGTGGAGAGACTATTTCACTGTGGTTTTGATTTGTGTTTCCCTAATGACTAATGCCAAGCATCTTTTCACATGCTCACTGGCCATTTGTGTATCATCTTTGAGCAGATGTCTATTCAGATACTTTATCCAAATTTCATTAGATTGTTTTGCCGCCTTATTGTTGAGATGTACATTTTTTATGCATTCTGGATACAAGTTCTGTACAGATATATCCTGCGGTGAGCTCTGTGTCAGGTCAAATGATGAAAATACTCTGTAAACAGGGGAATGCAAGACCATTTAAATAATGATAATTCTCCAACGATGGGGCTTTTTGAGAAGCCACAAACTCATTCTGCCTCCTCTAGTGTCTGTAAGGCTGTTGTTTTATCGTAGCTCCTGAGGTTCTCGTGAGGATGATGATTTTCAAGGCTACGGTAGAGCTGGGAAGAGTAAGACTTGAATCCAAAATATATAAATAATCTTCACAGTTCAATAGTAAACCAAAAACTTGAGAATTGGCAAAAGATTTAAAAAGTCATCTTGGAGGAGTTATAAATGACAAATTAGAACATGAAAAGATGGTCAACGTGATTAGTCATTAGGGAAATGTAAATTAAAATCATAATGAGATAACACTATATACCCTCTAGAATGGATAAAAGTAAGACTCTTAGTACCAAGAGCTGATGAAAATGTAGTGCAACCAGAATTATATTACTCTTATGGTGGAAGGGGGAAACATGGTGCACTTTGGAAAAGTTTGGACTGTCCTATAAAATTAGAAAATTCCTTACACGCTCCAGCAATTCCACTAGAAATTGACCCTAGAGGAATGACAACTTCTGTCTACACAAAATCCATTCAGTGAATGTTCATAGCAGCTTTATCCATAACAGCTAAAATTTAGGAAATAATTCAAATGTCCATCAAAAGGTGAGTGGATTAACAAATCGCATGACATCCCGACAATGTGATGCTATCCACAATTAGAAGGAAAGCCCTCCAAAAAAATGAAAAATAATAAATAAATGATTAAAGGAAAGACCTCCTAAAATATGCAAAAATATGGAAGACTTTCAAATGCATTACACTGAAGAAAGAAGCCAGACACAAAAGATGATATATATTGTATGATTCTATTTATATGACATTCTAGAAAAGGCAAAACATTAAAGACAGAAAATGATTCAGAGTTTGCCAGGGTCTGGGTTTAGGGAAATGGAATGGACTGCATTGAGGCTCAAAGGGACTTTTTTGGAGTGATGGGAAATTTTCAGTATCTTGATTGTGGTAGTGATATAATTATATATATATATATATATATATATATATATATATATATATATATATTATATCACAATTCATTGTACTATGCACTTAAAAGGGGTGAGTTTTACAGTGTGAAAATTATACCTCAATAAATGTGAGGAAATATTTTACACAGATGTTATATTCAGTTTACATTTGTCCATCAAAATGTGACGGACATTTACATTTTAATAGAGAAAATAGTACTATCAAGTACATAGCAAGTGTCAATGACAAATATATAAGTTACACAAAAATATAATAAAGATGTGCAAAAACTTCATGTAGGAAACTTGCAACTTGATTGAAATCTTTTAGGGATGATCTAGATAGATGGAAAGACACCATATTCATGGATAAAAAAAATCGTTAGAAAGATGTTGGGGTGCCTGGGCGGTTCATTCTGTTAAGTGTCTGCCTTCAGCTCAGGTCATGATCCTGGGGTCCTGGGATTGAAGCCCAGCATCAAGCTCCCTGCTCAGCTCTGCACCTCTCTCTGCTGCTCCCCCTGCTTTTACTCTCTCGCTCGTACTCTCTCTCACGTAAATAAATAAAATCTTAAAAAAAAAATGTCAGCTTTCCCTGGTTGAGTCATAAATTCAAGTTAAATTTGTTCACTCAGCAAATATGTACTGAGTACCTACGTTTGCCCAAGCATCTACTGTTTCAGGTGCTTGAGATGTACAAATGAACAAATTCACAAATAACTTTGTCAGTTTTGAGTTTATAGTCCATCTGGGTAGGAGATGGGTAGGTGAGAGAGAAGTAAAATAACAATGGGCATATGACTACATAAACCTCATAGTATGTTAGAAGGCGATATTTGACTACGAACAAAAAGTAGAGGCAACTAAAAGAGTAGAAGTAGTGGGGACGGAATTCTGACAGGTTACAATTTTAAACTGGAATTTTCCTTAAATAATCAACTAATTTACTCTGAAATATATGTGGAAAATGAAGTGGATTAAAATAATTACTGTAAGAGGTATGTACCCTAGAAAGATGAGCTCTATCAGATACTAAGACCATTTTAAAGTTACACTAATAAGATAGTATTGTATTGGTGATTGGTACACAGAGGAACAAAACAAAGAGCTCATAAATATACCCAAAGATATATAGAAAGCATGTACGTAAAGAAAGAATATTTGAATAACGGTCCTAGAATAGAACTCAACTTCACATATACTCAAATAATTTCAAATGGATCAAAGAATTAAATATAAAAGAAAATTATTTGAAGTGGCAATATAGGGGCATATCTTTCTGAAATGGTGGTTCGAACAAATGAATACTAAAACTGCAACAATTTCTTAAGGAGGGCTAAAAAATGCAACTATATTTAACAACTTCTTGATTTCACTGTGACTGTCTACTTTATTAGTAATCAAGAGTAAGTGAGTTAAATTCACAATACCATTCCATGTTCACTAGGCAAAGTAGAAACTGACAATTCCTAATAGTAACAAGGATGTGGAACAATGGATACACAGGAGTTGAGAGTGATATATAACTTCTTTGAAAAAAACCATGATGCCTAATAAAATGTTTGAATATATGGTCCTCAGGTCATAGCAAGAATGTTCATAAGATCACGATTTTAAATGAGTTAGAGTTAAGCAAATTCATATGGTTGTATCTCAGAGCATGCCATTGGGTGTGCAAAGAAAGAGATGAAAGACTATAGTATTTATTACATTAAAATAGGTTTTGAAATCAAGGAAAAGAAAACATATTTATGGAAACAAATATATAGCAAAACTGTATAGCAAAGAATGATGAACTTCTTAGAGGCAGGGAAGGGGAGTTATTGGGGAAGGGCACATTATTATATTGTATTTCTTAAGATTCATCGTAGGTAGGGCACTTATCTGTTTTTTAACTCTGATAAATATTATGTAAATTCTTTTGTATATATATTTTATAATATAACATTTTAGAGAAGTATTGAATATATGTTTAACCATCTAATTTATACCCTATGGTCATCTTACACATTCTATTTTATAGATATATGAAACCTCATTTAATATTTGGTTTGCAAAGGTTAAATTCTTTTTTTAAATGATTTTTATTTTGTTATATTAGTCACCATACAGTACATCCCCAGTTTTTGATACAATGTTCTGTGATTCATTATTTGCATTTAACACCCAGTGCATCATGCAGTATGTGCCCTCCTTAATACCCATCACCAGCCTATCCCAATCCCCGACCCCCCTCCCTCTGAAGCCCTCAGTTTGTTTCCCAGAGTCCACAGTCTCTCATGGTTCATTCCCCCTTCTGTTTACCCCCCTTCATTCTTCCCTTCCTTCTCCTACCAATCTTCCTATTTCTTATGTTCCATAAATGAGTAAAACCATATGATAATTGTCTTTCTCTGCTTGACTTATTTCACTTAGCATAATCTCCTCCAGTCCTGTCCATGTTGCTGCAAATGTTGTGTAATCGTTTTTTCTAATGGCTGAGTAATATTCCATTGTATATATGGACCACATCTTCTTAATCCAGTCATCTGTTGGAGGGCATCTCGGCTCCTTCCACGATTTCACTATTGTGGACAATGCTGCTATGAACATCGGGGTGCATATGGCCCTTATCTTCACTACGTCTGTATCTTTGGGGTAAATAGTAGTGCAATGGCTGGATCATAGGGTAGCTCAATTTTTAACTTTTTAAGGGACCTCCACACTGTTTTCCAGAGTGGCTGTACCAACTTGCATTCCCACCAACAGTGTAAAAGGGGTCCCCTTTCTCCACATCCTCTCCAACATTTGTTTCCTGCCTTGTCAATTTTTGCCATTCTAACTGGCGTAAGGTGGTA
Organism: Ursus arctos; assembly: GCF_023065955.2. Taxonomy (NCBI): domain Eukaryota; kingdom Metazoa; phylum Chordata; class Mammalia; order Carnivora; family Ursidae; genus Ursus; species Ursus arctos. Next base: position 25,084,734 of record NW_026622985.1, on the reverse strand, counting down.
TCTCAATGTGGTTTTGATTTGAATTTCCCTGATGGCTAATGATTTTGAACATTTTTTCATGTGTCTGTTAGCCATTTGTATGTCTTCATTGGAAAAGTATCTGTTCATATCTTCTGCCCATTTTTTGATTTGTTTCCCATGTATTGAGTTTGAGAAGTTCTTTGTAGATCTTGGATACTAGTCTTTTATCTGTAGCGTCATTTGCAAATATCTTCTCCCATTCCGTGGGCTGCCTCTTAGTTTTTTTTTGACCGTTTCCTTGGCTGCACAGAAGCTTTTTATCTTGATGAAGTCCCACAGGTTCATTTTATCTTTTGAAGAAAAAATATGGAGATATGTCATGAAAAAAGTTGCTGTGGCCGATGTCAAAGAGGTTGCTGCCTATGTTCTCCTCTAGGATTTTTATGGATTCCTGTCTCACATCGAGGTCTTTCAACCATTTGGAGTTTATCTTTGTGTATGGTGTGAGAGAGTGGTCAAGTTTCATTCTTTTGCATATAGCTGTCCAATTTTCCCAGGACCATTTATTGAAGAGACTGTCTTTTTTCCACTGGATGTTTTTTCCTGCTTTGTCAAAGATTAGTTGCCCAAAGAGCCGAGGGTCCATTTCTGGGTTCTCTATTCTGTTCCATTGGTCTGTGTGACTGTTTTTGTGCCAGTACCATGCTGTCTTTGTGATCACAGCTTTGTAGTACAGCTCGAAATCGGGCAACATGATGCCCCCAGCTTTGTTTTTCCTTTTCAACAATTCCTTGGCGATTTGGGGCCTTTTCTGGTTCCACACAAATTTAAGGGCTGTTTGTTCCAGTTCTTTGAAAAATGTCATTGGTATTTTGATCAGAATGGCATTGAAAGTGTAGATTGCTCTGGGTAGCATAGCCGTTTTAACTATGTGTATTCTTCCGATCTGTGAGCATAGACTATTTTTCCATCTTTTTGTGTCTTCCTCAATGTCTTTCAAGAGTGATTTGTAGTTTCTAGAATATAGATCCTTTATGTCCCTAGTTAAGTTAATTCAGAGATAACATATGATTGTTGGTGCTATTGTAAATGGAATGGATTCCCTAATTTCTCTTTCTTCAGTCTCATTGTGTAGAGAAATGCAACTGATTTCTAAGCATTGATTTTGTATCCCGCCACATTACTGAATTGCTCTATAACTTCTAGTAGTTTGGGGGTGGAGTCTGGGTTTTCTATACAGAGTATCATGTCATCTGCGAGGAGAGACAGTTTGACTTCTTTGCCGAGTTGGATACCTTTTATCCCTTTTTGTTGTCTGATTGCTGTAGCAAGGACTTCTAGTACTATGTTGAATAATACTGGTGAGAGTGGGCATCCTTGTCGTGTTCCTGATCTCAAGGGAAAGGCTTCTAGCTTTTCCCCATTGAGAATGATATTTGCTGTAGGCTTTTCATAGATGGTTTTTATGAAATTGAGGAATATACCCTCTATCCCTACACTCTGAAGGTTTTAATCAGGAAAGGATGCTATATTTTGTCAAATGCTTTTTCTGCATCAGTTGAGAAATTCATATGGTTCTTGACTCTTTTCTTGTTGATATGATCTATCACACTGATCAATTTGCAAATGCTGAACCACCCTTGCATCCCAGGGATAAATCCCACTTGGTCTTGATGGATAATCCTTTTAATGTACTGTTGGATCCTATTAGCTAGGATCTTGTTGAGAATTTTGGCATCCATATTCATTAGGGAAATCGGTCCGTAATTCTCCTTTTTGATGGGGTCTTTGCCTGGTTTGGGGATCCAGGTAATACTGGCCTCATAGAATGAGTTTGGTAATTTTCCTTCTGTTTGTATTTTTTGAAACAGCTTCAGGAAATAGGTATTATTTCTTCTTGGAATGTTTGGTAGAATTCCGCAGGGAATCCGTCAGGCCCTGGACTCTTGTTTTTGGGGAGGTTTTTGATCACTCTTTCAGTCTCTTCGTAATTAAGCTGTCTGTTTAAAAAAATCAATTTCTTCCTGTTTCAGTCTTGGTAGTTTATAGGTTTCCAGGAAGGTATTCATTTCTTCCAGGTTGTTTAATTTATTGGCATAAAGCTGTTGATAAAAGTTTCTAATGATCCTTCCTATTTCGTTGGTATTGGTTGTGACCTCTCCCTTTTCATGCATAATTTTATTAATTTGGGTCCTTTCTCTATTCTTTTGAATAAGTCTTGCCAGTGGCTTATCGATCTTATTTATTCTTTCAAAGAACCAGCTTCTAGTTCTGTTGATCTGCTCTACTGTGCTCCTGGTTTCTAATTCATTGATCTCTGCTCTAATGTTGATCAACTGCTTTCTTGTGTGTGTGTTAGGCCTGTTCTTCTGTTACAGCTCCAGCTTCTTGAGGTGAGAATACAAAACTGCATTTTAGATTTTTCTATTCTTTTGAGTGAGGCTTGGATGGCTATGTATTTTCCCCTTAGGACCACCTTTGCAGTGTCCCATAGGTTTTGGACCATTATGTTTTCATTCTCATTGGTCTTCAGAAATTGTTTTAACTGATTTTTAATTTCCTGGTTTACCCAATCATTCTTGAGCAGGATGGTTCTTAGTTTCCAAGTGTTTGAGATTCTTCCAAATTTTTCCTTGTGATTGAGTTCCAATTTCAAAACAGTGTGGTCTGAGAACATGCATGGAATAATCTCAGTCTTTTGGTATCAGTTGAGCCCTGTTTTGTGACCCAATATATGGTCTGTTCTGGAGAAAGTTCCATGTGCATTCGAAAAAAAAAAAATGAGTATTCTGTTGTTCTGGGGTGTAGTGTTCTATATATATCTATGAGGTCCATCTAGTCCAGTATGTCATTCAAAGCTCTTGTTTCTTTGTTGATTTTCTGCTTAGGTGATCTGTCGCTGATAGTGGAGTGTTGAGGTCCCCTACTCTTAACGTATTATTATCTATATGTCTCTCTATTCTGGTTAAGAGTTGGCTTATGTATTTAGCTGTTCCCCTGTTGGGGGCATAGATATATTTATAATTGTCATATCCACTTTTTGGATACATCCTTTAAGAATAATATAGTGTCCTTCTTTATCTCTAACTACAGTCTTTAGTTTAAAATCTAATCTGATATGAGAATTGCTACCCCAGCTTTCTTTTGAGGTCCATTGGCGTGAAAGATGGTATTCCATCCCTTCACTTTCAGTCTGGATGTATCTTTAGGTTCAAGATGAGTCTCTTGTAGGGGCGCCTGGGTGGCACAGCGGTTAAGCGTCTGCCTTCGGCTCAGGGCGTGATCCCGGCGTTATGGGATCGAGCCCCACATCAGGCTCCTCCGCTATGAGCCTGCTTCTTCATCTCCCACTCCACCTGCTTGTGTTCCCTCTCTCGCTGGGAAATAAATATCTGTCTCTATCCTGTCAAATAAATAAATAAAATCTTAAAAAAAAAAAAAAAAAGATGAGTCTCTTGTAGACAGCAAATGGATGGGTCATGTCTTTTTATCCAATCTGCAACCCTGTGGTGTTTTATGGGAGCATTTAGGCCATTCACATTGAGAGTGATTATTGAGAGAGATGATTTTAATGATGTCATGTTGCCTGTGAAGTATTTGTTTCTATAGATTGTAAATTTCTGTTCTGTATCACTCTTGAGGCCTTTTTACTTTTATAGAACCCCCCTTAATATCTCATGTAGGACTGGTTTGGTAGTTACGAATTCCTTCCATTTCTGCCGATTCTGGAAGGTCCTTATCTCTCCATCGATTCTGAATGACAGCCTTGCTGAATAAAGTATCCTTGTCTGCATGTTCTTCTCAGATAGAGCTTTGAAAATACCCCGCCAACCCTTCGTAGCCTGCCAGGTCTCTGTAGACAGGTCTGACGTTATTCTGATATTTTTCCCTCTGTACGTAAGGATTTTCTTCCCCCTGGCCACTTTCAGTACTGTATCCTTGGATCTAATATTTGCGAATTTCACTATGACGTGACGTGGTGTAGGTCTGTTCTCACTGACCTTGGGAGGGGTCCTCTCTGCTTCTTGGACACGAATGCTTGTTTCCTTTGCCCGATTAGGGAAGTTCTCAGCTACAATTTGTTCAAATATCTCTTCTAGACCTCTTTCTTTCTCCACCCCTCAGGGATGCCTATGATTCTGACATTGGAATGTTTCATTGAGTCAGTAATCTCCTGTAATCTACATTCTTGAGATTGGATTTTTTTGATCCAAGTTTCTGTTTTAACTTTCTCTTCTACCATCCCATCCTCCAGTTCACTAATTCGTTCTTCTGCCTCATTTACCCTGGCCTTCAGAGCATCTAGTTTAGACTGCATTTGATTCATAGCATTTTTAATTTCTGCCAGACTCACTCTCATTTCTGCCCTTAGAGATTCTATATTCTTGTTAATAGTTTTTTCAGGCCTTCACATCATCTTGACCATTGTTACTCTGAACTCCATTTCTGACAATTTGGTTATATCCATATCCATCAGTTCTGTGGCAGAGGCCACAGGCTCATTATCTTTTCTTTGCCTGGGATTTCTCCTCCTCCTCATTCTGATGAGGAGAGGTTGTGGGGATGCCCAGAGCCCAAATTATTGACCAGGACCCAGGCAGTGTGCACTTGTTTTATAGGGACCTTAGGGATGTGGGCTTCTTGATTTTTCAGCCTGCCTTCTGGGGGAGGGGCCTACCACGCTGATATTCAGGCAACCCTGTTTGGGTAGATTTGCCCCGTCCCTTGGGAGGGGGGGATGGGGATGGGCACAATGTGAGCTGGTATTTCCAGGCTTTTGTTCTCTGGCAGCTTTCCCTGGCGGGTTTCTGTGCCTCTTCTGAGAGTCAGAGAAGCAGTGGCCGTATCCTAGCCTCTGTCTCAGAACAGAGAGATCGCAGTCCGCTCTCCACTGAGCTCTCCTGGCCTCTTTAACTCTGTTTCTGTTGGTGCTGCTAAAAACCCTGTAGCGTCCTGGGATGTGCGCCCCACAGCCGGTGTCCTAGCCCTCACTTCCAGGGCTGGCACGTCTCTGTCATTTGTGCTTCTAACACTGCCAGCCACCCTGGTTCCCGTGCGTGCTCCCAAGCTCCCTATTTCAGTGTGGTTCATGTGCACTCCGGAGCGCCAGTTTTCAGCCTGGTCGCGTGCACGCTCCCAAGCTCTCGGTTTCAGTCTTGTTCGAGTGGGCGCTCCGGAGCTCTGGTTTTCAGTTTGGATGCACATGCACTCCCGAGTTCCTGGTATCAGTCCAGTTCCAGTGAGCGCTCCCAAACTCCGGTTTTCAGTCTGGTTGTGCGCGTTCCCGGGCTCACGGTCTCAGTCTGCTCTCTCGTGGGTGCCGTCTGCGAGTCCGCCCGCTCCCCTGTGCAGGTGGCTTCCGCTTCCCGGCGCCTGAGTGCCGCGGCTCCCTCCCCCTTCCGTTTGTCTTCCGATATCTGTGCGCGGTTTCACGGCTCCCCTCTTCGTACCTCAATACTCAGCGCTGGAGATGTTCATTTGTAGAGATCCAGATGTATCTTCCTGCGTCTCAGGCTGGTTCCGTGGGTGTTCAGGATGGCCTGGTAGATATCCAGCTCCACTCGGGACCAGTTGAGAAAGGGTCTCCTACTCCTCCGCCATCTTTTCTCCTCCTCGCAGAAAGTGGTCACTTTTCTGTTCATAGAGTTTCTGCTACTCTTTTCTTCATTCTCCAGTTGCATTCATAGGTATTCAGAATGATTTGGTAGCTCTCTCGCTGAATTCCTGGGACCAGACGAACTTTAGTTCTGCTCCTCTGCCATCTTGGAATGCCCACTGCAAAGGTTAAATTCTTAACTGTTTTTGAACTAAAATTGAAAAAAAAAAATTTTTAATGGAGCCATTTTAACATTCACTGGAGAAATAAGGGATGCTTTAGAAAATAAGTCCTATTAATGCTATCAAATGTTCCCATTCCCTTTCTGATTCATATAAACTTTAAAATTGATTTCTCGGGGCGCCTGGGTAGCACAGTCGTTAAGCTTCTGCCTTCGGCTCAGGGCGTGATCCCGGCGTTCAGGGATCGAGTCCCACATCGGGCTCCTCCACTGGGAGCCTGCTTCTTCCTCTCCCACTCCCCCTGCTGGTGTTCCCTCTCTTGCCGGCTGTCTCTCTCTGTCAAATAAATATATAAAATCTTAAAAAAAAAAAAAAAAACAACTGATTTCTCTTTTCTCTACCTAGCATAGGCCAGAATGTACTATCAATTAAGTCAGTCATAACAAAAATTATAATTGGAGTTAAAGCTTGTAGAATACCTACTATGTGTTGATACCTTTAAGTGAGAGAACATAGCAGATAAAAATCTCTACCCTCATGAAGCTCACATTGTTATGGAAGGAGAAAGCCATTAAATAAAGGATATAAGCTTAGTATGTTGGAAAGCAAGAAAATTTATGGAGGAAATTGAAGCCGGGAAGGGCAAAGAAGTGCAGAGATAGGGGGAGAGTGAATTTTAAATAGAATGATTAGGAAAGGTTTTGCTGAGAAGGTGACCCTCAAGCTGGTGACTAGAAATGTTAAAGGGAATCCTGGGGGGAAGAGCATCCAAGAAAAAGAAACATTTACAGGCTCTGAGGTGAAGAGGAGAAATGGCAAGGGAAGCACAGTTGAATGGAGAAAGGGTCATCAGGGGCAGCAGTGTAAGAAACAAAACCAGAGAGGGGGTAGATCATGTAAGACTTATAGATGATGCTAAGAGATCTTGATTTTATTCTAAATGAAATGTACAAATTGCGCTCTAATTGTATTTTACAGGCGTACATTGTAACAGGCTCATGAAGAAAGTACGGAGCATTAACTGAAGTTGGGCAAGGCAGACAAGCCGGGCGACTACTCAGAAGGATCATCAGAATAATACAGGTAAGTGATGATGATGCCTTGGACCATGTTTTAGCAGGAAGATGGTGAGCGTTTTGTATTTTGAAGCTAAGACAGACACGAGTTAAAGAATTCATATGGAAATATTAGAGAAAAAGAATCGAGGGTGACTCCAATGCTTTTGTTCTGAAAACTGAAAAATAGAGTTGCCATTCCTCTGCTCTCACATGGGGAAAACTGCAGGTGGACCATGTTTAGAGAGAAAGATCATGAGTTCACTTTATTCAGTTTGAGATTTATGTATGAGCCTGGGGTTCAGAGACAAGTGTGGGCTAAAGATATAAATGTCAGTTAAATATATGGTACTCGGGGTAATTAAGGGAGTGTGAACAGACAAAAAATATAAGGGGACAATGCCTGAGCCCTGGAGTTTTCCAATATTATGTCTGGAGGAAATTAAAAAAAAAAATAGCTAAAGAATAAGGGAGTGTGGTTGGTGATGGGGATTGGGGAAGAACCAGGAGTGAATTTTGTCCTGGAAATGCAGGAAATGTTTCAGACAAGAACAGAGTCACCAACTGTGGCCGATGCTGCTCATAGGCAGAGTAAGATGTGGACTGAGAACTGACTGTTGGATTTACCAGTACGGAAGTAAGTCGCCAGTGACCTTCTCGCGATAAATCTCATGATGGAAGGGGGTTTGGGGCAAAAGCTGTTTTGAATGGATCCAAGGGAACAAATAGAAAGGAATTGAAAACAGAAAAGATAGACAACCCCCAAGAGTTCTATAAAAACAAAAAAGAAATAAGACAGCTGCTACAGAGGAATGTGGGGTTGAGATTTTTTTTTTTTTTTTAGCACTGGAAGAAGTCACAGGTATTACCTCTGGCCACGAGAATGATCAAGTACAGAGTTTGATTGCATGAACCATGTCCCTGAGCAGGGAGAGGAAATGGAATCTGATGTAGAAGTGGAGAAGGTGGCTTTCTAATGGAGCACAGACCATAGAGGGTTACAAGAGTGAAGGTTGAGAATGGGATGCTGATAATGGTACATGTGTAGGTTGGGGAGAGGGAGCTGGGGAAAGATGGTGTCTCTTCAAAACTCCATGACCAAGAATCACAGGTACTGAGAGTAGAAGACCAAATTGGAATGTGTGATAGACCAATAGGAATGTGTGATAATAGTATTTCTTAGACTGCTCCAAGAGCCCACTTGAAGTTAGTAGTCATGAAGTTTAAATGAAAGTGATGAGTATGGCAACATGGTTTTCTTCTACTCAAACTGATGCTTGGTAGAGGTAGAGAATACAACAAGAGATGGAAGAGATTTGGGGTATATGCAAGAGGACGATTAGTTGGGCTGTGGACTGTAAGCTGATTAGGGAAGTGAGTACATGAGAGAAACAGGAAAAAGTAAAATTTCTATAGGATTAACAGATTGGGTTAATCCTATAAATCCATTGCATGTATGGGTTTTGAAGGATTGTTTGCTCAGAGAGCAGGCACTTAAACATGTAAGGGTTTACAGTGGCTGTTGTTAAGTCATAAGGGATGTACACTTTTATTGACCTTTGCCTTGATTGGACTTTTCAATCATTAGAATCAGTGTTCTGGATTGTTTCATGTATTTCTGAGAATAATATATTCAAAAGTTATCATTACTTTGTTTAGCTTTTACAGCTAACAGTTTAATGTTTATATAGACATTGTATTAAAGCATTGGTGCTCTTTCTATATAAAAATTCTTATTTTAAGTCTTAAAAATAATTTTTCTTTTAATTTTTAATTGAAGCATATTTGACATGCAATGTTACATTAGTTTCTGGTGTAAAGCATGGTAATTCAGCAATTCAGTATGTTACGCTGTGCTCACAAGTGTAGCTACCATCTGTCACTATACACGTGATTACAGTGCCATTGACTAAATTCTATGTTCCTTTTACCCCCATGACTTACTCATTCCATAACTGGAAGTCCATACCTCTCATTTCCCTTGACCCATTTTGCCCATTCCCCACCCCCTACTCCCCTGGCAACTCAGTTTTTTCTCAGTGTTTATGGGTCTGTTTCTTTTTTTGTTGTTCATTTATTATGTTTTTTTAGATTCCACGTAGAAGTGAAATCACATGGAATTAGTCTTTTCTTGTCTGATTTATTTCACTTAGCATAACAATTTGTAGGTCCATCCATGTTGTCACAAATGAAAAGATCTTATTCTTTTTCATAGCTGAGTAATATTCGTGTGTGTGTGTGTGTATTATAGCTTCTTTATCCACTCATCTGTTGATGGACACATGGATTGCTTGCATACCCTGGCTATTGTAAATAATGCAGTAAACATGGGGTGTACGCATCTTTTCAAATTAATGTTTTTTTTTTTTCTTTTGGTAACTATTCAGTAGTGGAATTACTGGATTGTATGGTATCTCTATTTTTAATTTTTTGAGGAATCTCCATACTGTTTTCCACAGTGGCTGTACCAATTTACATTCCCACCAACAGTGAATAGGAGTTCTCCTTTTTCCACATACTCATTGACACATATCTTTTTTTTTCTCTGCTAGCCATTCTGACAGGTGTAAAGTGGTATCTCATTCTAGTTTCGATTTGCATTTCCCTGTTGATTGGCAACATTAAGCATTATTGTGTTAATTCTTACAGAAAATTGTTGTGCTCCTTTCTGTAATAAGTAAACAAAAGTTTACTTATATATATATATATGAGAATATATATAGTGATATATATATATATCAAGATCAAGATATTTCTTGATGATTTGAGAAGATATTAGTGAACAAGAATCACTAATATTCAGTAGTGAATATATGCATGGAATGTTGCCATAGAAAGGACCCACAAGTAGACTACTGGCAGAAATAACAAGTTGACTAAATGAGTAAAATGCTTCAGGTTAAAAAGGAAACAAATAACATTGAAATACCATGATGAAAATATATAAATGTATGCTTCTTTAAGACTTTAAAAGCCTACATTATAGCTATAAATACCATAGTTTTGAGATAATTGGGAACACAGTATTTTAAAATATTTGCAAGGGCTGTAATATGATTTGAGACTGACTTCTGTATTTGCCAGAACCACAAGTACTATTAATTCTATGGTTTATTTTCTTAATTTACAATAGAAGAAAACCCTAAGTTAATAAAAAGGAAGATAAATTTTTCACCATCCACGTTTCACAGATAGGCTGAATTCTGTCCAGTGGCAACCCTTGGGTCAAGGGTCAAAAGCTGCATCTGTAGGGCATTTATGTCATCTTCATTCAGCATCACTTTAAATAGAAGTAGGGAGAAAGTGTGGCAGTCTGAAAATTTAGGCCTGAAAGTGGACACATAGTACTTGCAGTCATTCCAGTTGAGATAAATCAATCATGGGATGACACCCAACTACAAGGGACTAGGACAGATGCAGCCAGTCATACATCAAGAAGACGAAAGGACAGAGTGAGAAGACAGCCAGCAAACTCTGTCACCAAGGACACACCCTCCTTTTCTCACATTTCTCCTTCCCAATCCCCTTTGGTGTGATGTTTGTTTTGTTTTTAAAGTCAGTTTTTCTTGCAGATCTGTTCCTTCGAGGTAGTCTCTCAGTCTTTTGGAAAATCTTGTAGTATTAGGATTTTCAGAGGAAGTTGTACTATAAGGTGCAGTAATCATACAATTTGAAGACATTTTTATTGAGATGTAATTGACGTACAGTATTACTTTTAGGTATACAACACAGTGACTCGACATAAGTATGCAATGCAAAATGGTCGCCTCAATAAATCTACTTAGCATCTGTCACCCTACAACGATAATACAATATCGTTGCCTGTATTCCCTATGCTGTACGTTACATCCCCATAACCTATTTCATAACTGGAAGCTGGTACTTCTTAATCTCCTACACCCATCTTGAGCCAGCCCCCACCTTTCTGGCAGCCACTGATCTGTTCTTTCTATCTGTGAGGCTGGGTTTTGCTTGGAAGACATTTTTAGGGTCATATAATACAAACAAATGCTGGGAGATTATTGCAAGGTAAAAAAATGCAAGTATATATGATCCAGTGTATTGTCCAAGTTGGTCTATTCATCTGAAATTTTATTAAGTAAAATAGGTCTTGAAATAAGTGTGCTATCTGCCAAATCAGAAATTAACTTTGTATAAAATTGTTGAAAAAAATACTCATCTCAGGTATGTATATATATATGCACATGTATGTATTACCTTTTTCCTTTTTTTTTGCTTTTGATTCTAAATCACCCGAATTTACTTTTCTATACTTACACAGATTAGTAGAAAACAAAATAATCTCTTAAACCCACAGTATGATTATCAGGTGACCTTCTAACATTACCTAAGGCAGGAGTAGCAATTTTGCGCAGTGAAGATGGCTATCCATCCGATTATTCTGTAATATCTCTGCTGTGACCAGTGAGACCCAAATAATTGTGTCTTCCGCAAGTTAGAGGATGAAAGTGGGAGTTCGTCTTAATGACTTTTTATTTATCAGAACAGTTAAGCTTGAAAAAAATATTAGATATCTGAACTTTATCTCACTTGTAATGACCTCGAATAAAAATGAAGATAGAAGAATAAGGGTAAAACGAGCTGCTGATACAAGAAAAAGTTTGCTACAAGGAAATCAGTTCCAGGGGATTGATCTCCCAGAGGCCCATTTTTACTTCATCCGGGCAGTAGGTATATTTTAGTGGTTTATTTAGTCTGTCTTTCAAACCATGTGTTGTTTTTTTTTTGTTATTTAACAAGGAGTGGTGAGTGCTTTTTTTTATAATTATAAATAGAACATATTCTCTTAGATCTACTTAGCATTGATAATTTTATCACTATGCCAGCATTTTTTTTCCTTTTTATGTTTTTTAAGATTTTATTTTTACGTAATCTCTATACCCAAGACAGGGCTCGAACTCACAACCCTGAGTTCAAGAGTCACACACTCTACCAACTGAGCCAGCCAGGTGCCTCTGCATCAGTGTTTCTTAACCTTTTTGGGGAACTGTTGTGGAAACTTGATAAAAGCTTTGGACTCTTTCCCTAGAAAAAATGCACGTACACAAATAGAAATTTTGCATAGAATTTTGAGGTGTTTACTGACACACCAATATTCTTCCAGAGGCACCCTTAGAGTTCAAGCTGGGACCTGTTGAAAACCCTGCTGCTTCTACATTTTCATATAATGGCAAAGAATCTGAGTGTAGCAAGACCATTTCTCTACATGTCACGTCTCTAATTTGTTCATTATGCTGGTCTCCACGCTAGGAAAATGATCTTGGTGCTATTTTCTAGTTCATTCTTGGTGAATATATATTAACTACGTCTTTTTACTCTAGTTTAGTTCTCACTGATCCAAACTTAGCAGAAGTGATACTGTGACTCATCCAAAGTAATGCATTATTCACAAGTCATAGAGGCTCAGTTTACATGACATTTGAAGCAATGTAAACCCTAATTGTATTTTAATTACTATTAATAGTAAATTGTGTGCATTTCTCAGCATATATGACCCTAGAAGAGACAGATGAAGTTTGTCAAAAAATGGAAGACATTTCACATGTATGACAGGATGGTGAATGGGAATTTTCTGGTTGTCCCATAATTAGTGACTAGATCCCAAAGCTGAAAATGAGGAAGTACTAAACTCCCACTTTCTAAAGAGATAACGCCCAAATGGACGTCAGAATCCTCTCTGCAGAACTTGCTAAGGGATCAGACCTAGCCCCAGAGGGCTCCAGAGTAGTGAGTAGCACAGTACTGCCTTGACTCAGCCTGCTTCAGACCCAGATCTAGCCAGGCGGCTGGTGAACCAGGAGCAAGTCGGTCTCTCCACCTCTCAGTCCCTCAGGAAAATGGGAATAGTAGTAACCATGAAAGTAGTCCTTAAACAGTTCTACTTAGCACGTAGTCAATGCTCAGTGGTGCTTATATCTACCATTTAGTAAGTACTCAATGTTTTCTATGCTTTAGGGTCCTCCTTTTTAAATATTTCATATGGCTATTGTGAAGATTAAGGGCCAATATAGATGTAAATAAATATAAAAGTACCTGGCCCCTGGTAAGTAGGCAATGAATGCATTATTTTGTCCATAGTTCATACAACCATTGCCCCGTCTCTGTGTGTGTGTGTGTGTGTGTGTGTGTGTGTGTCTGTGTGTGTGTGTGTGTAAACTGAGAAGTAGGAGAGACGCAGTTGAAGGCATGGTTGTGGTGAGCCCTGCGGAAAGGGAAGCATGTTCTCTGTAATTCCATACAGGAAAAAATCGTTCCTCCACCTGCAAAACAAAGTGAGAGGGAGGCTTCATTAGAATCACTCAGAGAGGAAGGCTCCCTAGCAGGGCCAGGGGCTCCATTTCTGTATTGAGTGCTGGTTCAGCAAAAACCTTGCGGACACGCCGTGTTGCCGGTGTTCTCCCCCACTCCATTCAGTGTCTGAGCATCCTTTACGTGTCGCCTGCACTGATACTCCAGCTTTCCCTAACTCTCAAACCACATAAGTTCTCTTAAATAGGCGTGCAGTGCTTTTCTTTATAAAACTTACCAGAGCTGACACTTCGATGTTTATTTGGGGTCTATTTGTTAAATGATTATCTAGCCTAATAAGACATAAGGTTCATTAAGACAACGACTGTATTTTCATATTTCCAGTGTCTAGCTCAGTGACTTGCTCATAGTTAAGTATTCGAATTTGGGGTAAATAAATGATACAAATTGGACGATAGAATAATCAGTGTTCAGATGTTGGAAAGGTTCCCATGATCCAAAAGAAACACAGTGCTAGATCAGTTTAGCTACGAAAGAAAAAGATTAATTCTGGTTAAATCATCCTAGGAGGTTTATCACAGATGTGTAGGATTAGAATGAGAATTTGAAGAAAGGTAGATGGCAATAAACAAATTGAAAGATCTAAGAAAAGGTATCTGTGCTAAATATACTGCATTGTGAATAAGTGAATCTAGGAAAGAAGAAAGCAGATTTTTGGAAAAATAAAAGATACATCTGTAATTGTCAGGAATTCGTCATAATACATCCCTTTCAACACGATGCTGATTATTTGGATAATTTCCCATAAAGAGTGGTTAGGTATTGACATTTTTAAGCTGAGAAGGACATGAGATGTGTATCAGACAAGGTTTAGTATAGAAAACCAAAACTAGTTTCGGTATTTTGAGTAGAAAGTAACTTAACAGAGGATTAGGTAATTTTAACATTGCTGGAAGAGTTGGAGAAGTGAGCTCCATACTGGGCCTCCAGAGCTGGCTGTAAAATGTTCCTCAAAACCCAAGAAGCTAGAAAATAGACACGAAAACTCTGCAGAAAAGTTTTAAAAATGGTGCAGAAAAAAATTCACATCAGTACAACCGATTATCAACGGAAACAAAACAGGTCAAATATATAAAATGTCTCCGTGTTTTTCCTGCTTTTCAAATATCACATCATTGCATATAATTGACAAAACCTAGTAAGTATCAAGAAACCCAGCAGTGGAGTTTCCAGGTTGGTGAACACATTGATGTACTAGGAGGAAGGGGTGCACCCAAGAGGGTATGGAAGCTCTTCCACCCCCATACCTTATACCATCCCTCTCTTCCATTTGGCTTTTCCTGAAATGTATCCTTTATAATCAACTGATAATACAAGATGAATCTAGAAGTTTCTGAGCAGAGCATTTGAGTTCCTACCAGGATTTCTTGCAGTGAAATACACCAGCAGCTGCAATCAAATGCAGTCCTGTCACACCTTCGTGATGTTTCCCTTGGCCAGGAATATACTAAGGATCTCAAGAATAGAAGCATTGAACAAATTATGGCAAGACAGAGCCACATAAAATACTCACTGGATTTTCTCGATAAATAAGGTAACACTGTGCCAGCCAGCAGAACCACTTTCTGTGTTGTGCGGATATTTAGGGTCACACAGATTGGACTAGAATGGAACCTGTCCTCTGTTGGTGGAGTCACCACAAAGGAGTGAAAACATCAGTAACCATTACAGTTGCTGTAATGCAGAATTTTTTCAAAACCAACTTGTCATCTAAGCAACTCTTACTATACTCATGACAGAATAATTGAAGAGGTAAAGTACATTTGAAACCTTAAAAAGAAAAAACTAACATCAAAGAAACCTAAGAAATGTAGTCTTGGTTTATCTCCATCTCTGTCTCCCCACACCATACTATGTCTCGCCATACTGTGGGGAGGAAGACAAGAAGTTGGCTAGGGCCAACCCACAACACCTCACAAGGAAGTATTTTTTGTTTGTTTTTAATTCAGTGTCCGTGTACTAGTTGGCTTGAAGTTAAGGGATTGATTTAAAGAAGTTGGTGAGGGAGGAAAAAGCCACCAGTTGCTTACTCCCAGTCCATGTATCTGCATAAATGTGGTGCTTGCAAGTAAGACAGAAAATCCAGCCGACCTAACAGATGACGTTCTCTTTTCAGCATTGGTATATAAATTTATTCCCTTTAAAGTGCATAATCAGTATGTTTAAAAATTCTTTAGAAGCTGCACTTGGACTGTGTAACATTTCAATTCTTAGAAGACAGATCAAAAGCTCAGTATACCTTTTGAGTTGTTTCCCACTGAAAGAAAGAGAGGTAGAGAAATGTGGGCAAAAAACAACGGACATTTGAAAGCATGCAAAGATACAGTTTTAGCTTTTCCAAAAAACCCACAAATATTTGAGGTGATCACTAAAATTGCATGTTTTAAAATATTATTACAAAAATATTGCCTATAAGTATTACACTTCCAACAACAGCATCCACATTTGGTTAATCACCAATAATCCATTCATCTGGTCGATGTATAGCCATGGCCGGTCCACTGCCTACACCCCAGCCTACATTTTGCTTTTTACAGTCCTTCCATTTGGAAGTGAAAGTCAGGATCCTTGCCAATAAAACAACCACCTCCAATGTTTTCAATATTGCTACCATCACCCTGGCAACACAGAAGACAGGACATAAATAGTTGCTCTGCCAAACATATCTCTTGCCTTGTTTTACTTGTGGGAGTTAGTTGTCAAGGCAAGTTTATACCAAAGTTAAAAGTAAATTTTGACTTATCAATGGCCAGATTTTCTAAAAAGTATATCCACGTTTTATGCAGATCATTAAGTGGAAGTGTAAATAGAATATAAAGTCTATGAAGACCAAGATAATACTTGTGTTGTTCCCCAGCACTGAGCAGAAATAAATGCTCTATAAATAGTTACTAAATGGACTAATTTGTTCAATGCGGGCATGGGTTTCTTAAGTCAAAGCATACAGTTTGACTTGATTTACATCACTGTGCCAGTAGCATTAAAATATAACCTTTTAAGATTTTTAAAAAATTTTTAAGTGAACTCTATGCCAGATCGAACTCATAACCCAGAAATCAAGAGTCACGTGCTCCACCGACTGAGCCAGCCAGGCGCCTCTAAAACACCTTCTAAACAATCATAGTCCAGAATATTTTTTAGATGACAGAATTATCAATGGGTGCAGAGATTTAATTAACTAGTTTCAATTGAATTGTCTCCTGTAATATCGGACATAATATTATACCATTGACGCTCTTGACACTGAATCGTGTACTTGTTACATTTTGTAGCATTGTAGACGGCTCCCCGCCCCCACCCCCATGCCCCATGCCCCATGCCCCATGCTGTAGGTATTTTGCAGATAAAACCTAGGCTCTAATCCAACAGTAGGATTGAGCAAGGTTTCTCCGTTTGTCAGAGGAGGGCAAGACATGAACCCCATTCATCAAAGCCTGCACCCCTTTTAGTCCCCAAACTGCTTCCCTTGGTTTCTCTCTTTAATCTCTAGAATTCTTTGGGCCTTCCTGGAGTTGAAAAGCTAATCTAGCAATCACACTGTTGCGCTAAACTGGTTTCGCTTTCTTAGAATACCAGCCATCATCTCTCCCCAGTAGTGATCTTGGTGCCTTTCCCATAATTCATAAACTTTCCACTTTGAAAGAAGAGGGACAGTGGGAAGCAGAGCCGTCTGGGATTTCCTGCATGTTTAGGGAGGGTCTTTTTGAAAGTAGAACTGGCTGGGAATGGTTTGAAACAACGTGTATGGTAGATTTTGTCTCACTCTAGAATGAGCCAAACTGATATTCAAGAAACCATTAAACGAGAGCCTAATGGGGGAAAAAATAATGAAGCACAATCATCACTGATCTCCCTGATGAGGAAATATGGTGGCAGAGTAGACAGAACTTGATATTTGGAATCAGATAAGTGATTTAAAGCCTGATTTCTTTTCTTTGTAAAATGGTAAATTAAAATATCTGGGTTTCAAGGCTGTTGGGAATTTAACGGATAGCATATGGAAGCACTTTGTAAATAAGGACATGCTACAGAGGGGAGCCTGGTGGCTCAGTCAGTTGAGCGTCTGTGTTCGGCTCAGGTCATGATCCCGGGGTCCTGGGATCGAGCCCCACATCTGGCTCCCCGATCAGTGGGGAGTCTGCTTCTCCCTCTTTCTTTGCCCCTCCCCCTGCTTATGCTCTTTCTCTCTCTCTCAGATAAATAAAACCTTCCAAAGTGGTCCACAAATATGTTATGGTGATAATAATAGTTGTTATTAGTGTTAGTTCTGGGACAGAACACAGAATATTTAATCCAACGTTCTAATTCTATATTAAAGAAAATGGAGATATAGAGGAGTGAAATGAGACAAAGATTCCTAATAAACGTGGCATAAAAAGAAATTTGAAAGTAGATACGAACCATCATTGCCTGTCATCTGTGTATTCCAGTGCCTTGTCTCATCATATCTATAAGATTTACAGCGACAGTCCTTGCTTTCTGTGCTTCTGACTAATGTAAAATTCTCCAAACAACAGAATAAAAGAAAAGCAGTGGTTACAAGTGCTACTTTTCTGTCCAGCCTGGGAAGTGCAATATGTAAGATCACAAATGCTTGTGTAAGATTTGTGTTGCTTAAAAAGAATGGGGTTAAGAAGATCACGAGCACCATTTCTCATTAAAGGACAGGTGGGGTCAGAGGGAAGTTTCCAAATGCTGGAAAAAAATTATTTGAAGAAGAAAGGAAAGGGACGGGGCGCCTGGGTAGCACAGTCATTAAGCGTCTCCCTTCGGCTCAGGGCGTGATCCCAGCATTCTGGGATTGAGCCCCACGTCAGGCTCCTCCGCTATGAGCCTGCTTCTTCCTCTCCCACTCCCCCTGCTGTGTTCCCTCTCTCGCTGGCTGTCTCTCTGTCACATAAATAAATAAAAAATCTTAAAAAAAAAAAAAAAAAAAAAAAAAGGGACGCCTGGCTCCTCATTTGGGGGAGCGTGCAACTCTTGATCTCAGGGCTGTGAGTTCAAGCCCCACAGTGGGTGTAGAGATTACTTAAAAATAAAATCTTAAGGAACAAAAAAGTGAGGCTTAACAAACCTTTGGCATAGGCCAACACTTTAAAAATCCAAGAAAGCTGCTGCCTGGGTGGCTCAATCAGTTAAACACCTGCCTTTGGCTCAGGAAATGATCTCATGGTCCTGGGATCAAGCCCCACATCGGAGTCCCTGCTCAGCGGGGAATCTGCTTCTCCCTCTCCCCGCCTTTCCCCCTGCTTGTGCTCTTTTTCTTGCTTTCTGTCAAATAAAATCTTAAACAAAAAACACAAGAAAGCATGAAGTGTGTATTAGCCTGGGCTCCTGTAACAGAATACTATAGAATGGAGGCTTAAACAATGGACGTGTATTTCTCACAGTCCTGGCAGATAGGCAGTGTAAGATCAAGGTGCCAGCGTGGCTGGAGATCGTTCTGGTAACAGCCATCTTCCCGGCTTATGGGCAGCTGCCTTCATGCTGTGTCCTCCGTGTCGGGGTACATGGGGCACTCTAGTGTCTTCTTTTAGGGGCACTGATCCTATGATAAAGCCCCTACCCTCATGACCTCATCTAAATCTAATTCTATCTCAAATGACCCATCTCCAAATACCATCATATTGGTGGTTAGAGTTTCAACATAAGAATTTTGAAGAGTGGGAAATAGTGATTGGCTATTGAAATATAATGGAGAGGAATAAATTCACCTATTAAAAAAGAACAACAACTCCCTATCAAGGTGACTACCTAGCAAATACATTTGCTTCTCCTTCTCTAAACCTCTATGAAAGGTTAAAGAAATACAAAACTAAAAAATGCAGTTTATTACTGGAAGACTATAAAATATAATAACAAAAAGCAAAGCTAGGGGCACCTGGCTGGCTCAGGTCATGATCTCAGGGTCTGGGATCGAGCCCCATGGCAGCGCTCCCTGCTCAGCTGGGAGTCTGCTTCTCTCTCTCCCTCTGCTCCTCCTGCCGCGCTTGTGCTCACTCCCCCTCTCGAATAAATAAAAATCTTGGCGGGGGGGGGGGGAAGCTAAATCCAAGCTTGCTCTCCCACCAACAGCAAAGAATGGTAAAGAGATTCTGGAAGTCGTAAAGCAAACAGGGTAGTGGATAATGAGGCAAACTAAGCTGAGGAACTTGAAACCCTTACAGGTAAGATGGATTTTAAAAGTGATGTGAGATACCCAGGAGGACCTTCGAATAACCCCATGTTAGGGACCTTGGAAACTGGAAGGATGGTCAGCTCAGGAAAGAAGAAAAAAATAAAACTGCTTTTACAAGAGTAAGTGATTTCAGCGATAGCCTCCAGAATGAAGGCTGAACCAGGAGTTTACGGACAGCGTAAGGTCAGTAAAAGGTATAGTAACACCAATTTGGATATAGTGTGATTGGGCATTGGTGCCTGTACTTCTCCCAACCTTCATATTGGGAACAAGAGAGAGTGAGCGGATTGACTCATTGCCAATATTCTCATGGGTCAGATTCTCTTAATGCTGCTCTTGATGAGGAAAAGAAATCGGTATCAACTAACTGGGAGGTTCCAGAAATCGCCGTTCATATCTAGGAATCCTCTGCATCCAGCCGCCGGACCCAGAATCAGCTCCTTGCTTCTAAATCCAGATCGTAACTTCCACCAGGTGGCGCCAAACCATAGCAGGGATGGATTTAGCTCCAGCAGCCAAACCGCTGGAAAGTGGGAGGCTGCAACAGGTCATAGGGCACTTACTAACCTTGGTAGGAAGCAACCCCTTATTATATGCAATTGTATTTTGAAGGCAAACTTCTTGGATGATGGCAGGATTTACTTTAGTTAGAATGAATGCTTCTTCCTCACTGCTTTTACACATTTTACATCCTTGTTACAAACTGGGCACCTTTAAATGAAAAGGTCTGATGAAATTTCCTGACTGTTCAACTCAGGCTTCCAGATTCCAAGTCCTTTTTCACCTGCATGTTCAGATATCTTTATTGGCCCTAAGACTGGATAAAGTTTATTTTCCATTCCCTTTACTTTTCTGGTTTTTTAATAATATTAAAGACTTCAAGGACAATTTTGATTCATTCCAAGTCAGCTCAGAGTGTATTCGTGGAACACTGTCAATTTCTATCTACGTTCAACTTCACGTTGATTTGCCAAGCCTCCAGGGCTCATGTCCCCAGTGTTCATTTTGTTTAAAGTTATTCAGAGGATGCTGGCCATGAATTAACATTACAAGAAGCTTTGAACATTCAACCTTTACTTTCTAGCAATTAGGAATCCGCTTCCTGAGACTTTGTTTACGTTCGATAGACACTTACAAAGCCACAAACCTGTTTTTTCTATCCTCAGGTCCAGGGAAAGAGCAGGAGCTGTCAAAATTCTGGCGGCCTGCTGTTGTTTAAGCAGCATGTGTCGAAAACATGTAAGGTCATAGCTTAAGACTTCATGCTCTGTGGTGATCGTTACCACCGCCCTTGGACACGATAGGAATCCACAATGTATTCCTCAAAACTTCTGTTTTCAATAATTTGTCAACTTTGGTTTTTTGAGATTCCAACACTCATAGTGAATTGCCATGTGTATATTTCCACATTGGAGGCCAATATTTATACAAAAGTTAATGCCGAGATTTAAAGTGTTCTTAGAGAAAAAATGAATCTAAAACACTGATTTTACAAATAAGAAATTTGTGATATAAATGGAACTTGTTGAAAATTATTGTTGTAAAAGAGAAAGGACTAGAAGTTAATGTTTTTTCATATTTTCTTATACCCTTTGTCTTAATAATTTCACAGCTCATTTTATCAGGAGACTTTGGGGAGATTCAGGAGTTATCCAGGGCCAGGTGAAAAAATCTTTCTGATAGGTTTCTCCATTGCCTGTTTAGAAACAGATTAATCTGATTCCCATCTTTCGGAGATTATTATCAGAGAGATGACCTTTTTGTTATAACAAAGTATATCGGTAAAGACCAAAGCCATTGAAGTCAGACCTCATTTTGAACTTAGGCTCCTTGTTTTATTACATCTTAGGCAAATTAATCTCTTACTTAATCTCTCTGCATCTCAGTTTGCTTGTCTGTAGAAGGGGACAGCTCAGCATCTCTTTCATGGAGCTAGTTCGAGGTTGAATCCAATAGTGTGTTTATAATGTAGGATGAGGCCTAGGGACTTCTCAACAGTGTTAGATACCGTTACTGTCATCACCGTGATCCCAGTCATCCCTGCAGTGCTCATCTGTTTATACTACATTGTCTAATCTGTAGAAGGTGAATACAGAATTTTAAAATGCAATTGTAGGGGCGCCTCGGTGGCTCAGTCGGTTGAGCATCTGAGTCATGGCTCAGGTCATGATCTCAGGGTTATGGGACTGAGCCATCTGGCTCTGTGCTCAGCAGGGAGTCTGCTTCTGCCCTTCGGCCTCTTTCTCTGCCCCTCCCCCCTGAAATATATAAATCTTTTTAAAAAATAAAATGCCGTTGTAAACCTCAAGTGTATACACAATGAAACTGAATAACGGATGAGAGGAGATTGGACCGTTGGAGATACAGCAAAGAACATTTACTACATAGAGCTATGTCTGTGAGAAAAGAGTGTATTAGTAGTGAATTGGGACTCAGTAAATTTAATTTACACTAATGGTTTATAATGCATAAGATTGTTTCACTCCATTAAAAATCATTTTGAAGTGTTTAAACTTCATTATTATATTTTCATTGGAATACACTAATATTTACATACTCATATAGAAACTTAAAAGTTACCTTAAATTCCACCATCTGGAGAGAACTAGTTAAGTGCATGCGTGTATGTGTGTGTTCTGTAAACTTTAAAGATAACGTTTTGATATACATCCTTTCATACTTTTTTCTACACATCCATAATGATTTGAGGAGAGTTAAGGAGGAGGCCATATGGCTAACAAAGAGAACAGTGTTTAACGCAGAGAAAACAGTAAGCGCAAAAGCCCTAGATTGGGAACATGCCTAGCATGTTCTAGGAACGGTGAGGTATGGAATGTAGCAGGAGTGGACCGGTGAAAAGAAAATGCAAACCAAAAAAAAAGGTAGCTAGTTAGTCGGCTGAAGGTCGTGATGGTAGCTTCCATCAGAATGATGGCAGTGGAATTAGGAAAAGGATGATATATTTGGGGAGAGATAGCTTGATGTATTTTGAAATGATAGACAACAAGTTTTATGGGTGAATTCAAAATGAGGCATGCTGAAAGAGAGTAGCCAAGTGTGACTCCAAGGTTTGGGTGTGGATCTTCAGAAGCCTGGAGCTGCTGTCTGCTAAGTTTGGAAAGAATACAAGGGAAGCAGGTTTGGTCGGGATTGGGGCGATATCAGGGCTGTCATACTGAACATGTTAAGCTTGAGAGGTATAGTACCATTCCAGGTGGAGACACAGAACATGCATGTGTTAACCTAGAGTTCAGGGGAGAAATTTAGGTCTCAGATAGAAATTTGGGAGCCATCAACACATAGATGGTTTTTAAGTTATCAGAAAAGGTCACCAAGGGAGTGTAAGCAGAAAAAGTTTCAAGGTCTGAGGCATGGGGCACTTGAAACTCTGAGAGTTTGGAGACGTGCTGCAGAGCGAGCCAAGGAGGCTGAGAGGAAGTGGTTGGGACTTTGGGGGAAAATTGAGAAAGCCTGTGATGGAAGGATTCTAAGGAGGGAGTGACAAAGCACGTTAAATGCTGTCTGTCGTTCAGATTGTCCAACTGAGAACGGACCAATGGATTCAGCAAGGTGCAGGTCATTCGCTGCCATCCCATTCTGGTAGGAAATTCCTTTTTCAAGTACCTCCTCATTCTCAGCTAATGACCTGCTACTTATTTCAATGTGAAAACAGAAACAGAAGAGGATTTAGGCAATCCCATCTGTGTCTTAGCCCAGAGGGTACCCTCTCTCCTGTTACGTGGAGAGACTCTTTGTGCTCTTAACTGTGGCCAACATGGCTACTTGTTCAAGAGCCCATCCCTTCCTGACAACCCAGGAACATCATGTCAGCAGTACTTGCTTCCAGCATTTTTGTTTTCTCCATATTTTAGTATTCTCAGCATACAAATGTCTGGAAATAAATTTGTCAGGTGAATATGTCCTTTTTTAAATGAAATGGTTCAATAATTATCACTGTTTGTGTTTATTCATTAAATCTTGGATCCTCAGTTATTCTTTTAGTCTCAGAATCCATCTGTGTTGAGGTTTAACATGCTTTTAAACATGGCAAAAGGTACTGTCCTATTTCTGAGTTAGGTCTAAGTATATATACATAACTACAAGTATAGAACACTAGTTTGCAAATTATCACAACTGTCTGGTGATTGACCAAGATTTTGACGGCATGGAGCTAGAGCAGAAGAGCACCATAATTTTCTAGTTTGGGGAAAAGCTGCCATAAAGAGTTATCTCTAATTCCACTGTAAGTTGCACCTGGAGTGGCCTGATCCTCTCTTACGCAATTCCTTCAGGCGAAGCATCTTGGAGATATTTTATGAGGGCAAAGAGTCTATTTGCAGTTGTAGGCACTGGGCTGGGTAGTAGAGTTAAAACAGTGGTATCAGTTTTTTTCCTCAGGTTTAAGTTCATGAAGGGGTATCAACATGCAAACAACTCATTACAGGGCAGTGCGACGACTACTTTAATTTTTTATTTTTTTAAAGATTTTATTTCAGAGAGAGCAGGCGTGTGAGCACAAGCAAGGGGAGGGGCAGGCAGAGGGAGAGGGAGAAACAGGCTCCTTGCTGAGCAGAGAGCCTTGGGATCATGACCTGAACTAAAGGCAGATGCTTAACTGACTGAGCCACCCAGGTGCCCGTGACCAAAAGAACACTTACAGGTAGGAGGTGAGGCAGATGGTGAAGGAGCCAACAAAAAGAAATTAGGGAAAACCTGAGGCCACATGGATGTAAAGACCCATGGTTGTATTTCTGGACAACAAAGTGAAGAAACAGAAGCAGAAGTTAGAGAAACGGGCAGCACCTGGGTAGCTCAGTCAGTTGGGCGTCCCAACTCTTGATTTTGACTTGGGTCATGATCTTGGGCTCTCGAGATGGAGTCCCATGTCAGGCTCCATACCCCTCACAGAGGCTGCTTAAGGAGTCTCTCTCTTCCTCTGCTTCCCCGCCCCCCCTTCCCTGCTCACACTCTCTTTCTCTGTAGATTAATGAATAAAATCTTTAAAAAAGAGAGAAATGGGAAACTAAAATCAACATTCCAGCTTCATAGAAAAAAATGAAAACCAATTTAAAGGTAGAGATAGAACATATTGACCTCAGAGATCACAAAAAAGTTCATTTTTTAAAACCTTGATTACCCTGCATAAAGCATTGTGTGCGAAGTAATCTAAGGAATCCCTTAGAGAATACTTGTTTACCAGAAGGAAATGAAGGTCAAAGGATAAGGGGCCAACCCAAACAAGAAGGGAAGCAGACACGACATTCTACTGAGAGGACAGAGAAAGAAAAGCAGACCTTTTCAGCCTTCTCCTGGTCAGATTTCCAAGGTAAAAGTTTTTCAGTTTTAAGATTACGGTTGCTTCTGGCAGTTGCTTGAGCTAAAACTGACTTGTCTGCGTGAGGTCCCAACAACATTTTTAAATGTGAAAGAAATTAGTCAATAACCACAGTATTTAATCCACATAATGTCAAACAATCAAGTCCTTCACTGAATTGAGAGAATGTTTTGGCATCCACCATCCATCCCATCTACAGCCACCCCAAGAATTGATTTTGAATCAAAGGTACTTTCGGCAGATCGTGAAATTGTGAACTACATTTAGTATTCTAAGCTGCCAGAATGTAATTTGCTGAGGATCTAGTTTCTAGAGCTCTTACAAGGGACACGGCCAGCCTTGGCAGCCACGTGAAGTCGGCTGCTTGCCTAGAGTGCCCAAGGCTTTACCTTTCTCTGCCTATTTATTTCTTCCTTGGCTTCTGTCTCCTCTCCTCCTGTCAAAACATTTTTTTTTCTTCCCCAGAGAGGACCTCATGTCAGCCAATTATATTTTAATTTGATTTCAGATTAGTATGTTCTTTATCACAGGGTTACTTTGCATGTTGAGTCTGAACATAAATGCTCTTAAGAGAATTTCAGGAATCAGCAAGTAGGCAAACTTTGTCCAGTGAGAGAAGAAGATACTTCCCAGTGTCTCCAAAGCTGTGCACCCCATAGATTCCAAATCTAGCTGAATTTAGGAAGCTGCCAGTTAAAGAAGTCTCAAACATGGAATTATTATTCTTTAGCAATGGTGACACCTGTTATTGGTCACTTGCCCCGAATCCATTTTTCATTTTCTTGGTAACAGCACCCAGTTTTTTCCTTAAAGGGTTGTTACTCCCTTCCTCTGTCTCTGTGGTTTGTGTAAGGTTAACTCCAACCCTGGCTCCCAAAATGAGCCTATGATTTCATCCTAATGAATTTGAGTGTCAAATTTCCCTAGACTCGGCAATTAATTCATCATTAGGCAAACAGGGAGAGTCAGAAATGCAGAAGCACATCGACAACGTCCAGAGCAGGGCAAGGCAGAGACCGTGAAACTCGGGGCTTTGGGACCTTGCCTGGGATTATAGAGGGAAGGAAGGTGACTATTTTCCTGAGTTACTGAGTGGAGCACATGTTAGAAGGAATTACTTGCTATTAAGAGGAGCAGCATGTTCCAAGGTAAAGCCAGGAAAAGAAAGTGGAGACAATAAGAGAAAGTGTTTGCAAATCCTCATCATCTCATTTGAGCCACTCGTCTTTTCAGTTAATGTGCATGAGTGCTTTTTAGTCAGTTTTAGCTATGTTATTTACAACTAAATAAAGCATCAAGGTATTCCAATTTCTGTCTCTTTCATTGGACTTCTGGAAGCCCTGAATGATGTTACAACTGCAGTGAGGACTCCAGTTTGAAGGATGCCGGACTGTCGCGCTGACTCCCTTGCTATCTTAAAACTTCTTCCCTCTGATCCCCAAAGCCTGATTTATTTTCAGTGATTATTTAACACACATTTACACAGTCATTATTATTATCCCAACTACTTTACAGATGTTAACAGTTAATTTGTTGAACAGTCCCGTGTGGTACTTTCTCTTTTCTGCCTAGTTTTGTAGATGAAGACATTTGGCCAAGATTACAAAGCTGGGGTCAGGTTGGGAGCAAGGATGCCACCAGTGAGAGCACCTAATGCCTTCTAAAGCACTTACATCCGTGTTCTTCAACCCTGCCTCCACATGAGCCTCTAGGGAGTTGTAAAAAAATAATAATAATAATATTATTTCCCAGGGCTCAGTCCACAGATTCTGGTTTAATTGGTCTGGATTGGGACCTAGATATCAGTCTTTTTAAAAGCTTTATGAGGGGGTGGCACTTCAGTCAGTTAAGCATCTGCCTTCAGCTTGGGTCAGATCCCAATTTCCTGGGATGGAGCCCTGCATCGGGCTCCCTGCTCAGCAGGGAGTCTGCATCTCCCTCTCTCTTCTGATCCTCCTGCTGTGCTCTCCCTCTTGCTCTCTCTCAAATTAAAAAAAAAAAAAAAAAAAAAAGCTTTATAGGTGGTTCCACTATGCAATTCTTACCAAACCACCTATTTAAAAAAATTAACAATTACCTAGTCCTGGGCTCTGAGCATCCAAGAAGGAAGGAACTCCAAAGCCTCATTAGTTTCTATATTCTCACTACAAAACAATACTTTTAAAGATTTATTAAGACAATCCATGGTGACACATAATATGTTTAAGTTATAGATGATATTTGCTAAGATTGGATTTGCTAAGATGGACTAGGGTTCATGAAACGATGAATGTAACCAATGCGTGATATGGATGGCAGCAAAAGCATAGGTATTTAGATTTAAATAATTACAAATGACCCAATTTTAGCTTCTTGTTCATGCTAAACTGATAGTAAAATGGGAATTTTTCCATGCAAGGTTTGTTTCTGGCCCATTTTATAAATTTAATAGAAGTAAAATACTGTTCATTTGCATATTTTCTGTCTCCGAAGGAATATAGACTATTTCAAACCTGATCCTCTCCTTTGTATCTTAACTTTAAAATGAGGAAAGAAATATATCTAACTTTATTTTTCACTTCCTACTCCCTCATTACCAACCTCCATCTCTGAACCTCTGTCTAGTTTTAAGGGGTCACAGATCCATTAAGCTTTCAGAGACATGTATGGGTAAAAGGTAGGAATAAACTTGTAAAGACCTCTCAAAAACAATGGAGAAAATATTTTTCTTTTAAATATCTCTGGGTGCATTGCTTCTAATGAATTAATGTCCTTCATAGCTTCGACTATTTGTGGAGCATATTTAATATTTTCTAATCCTTCCTCCATTCACCCTTCAGATTTCTTTAAATGTTACCCTTCCAGTTCAGTGTAATTTCAGAGATCTATGTGTACAAGGTAGATTATAAGTACATAGGCCTGCTTGATTTCTAATTTCTCTTTCTTTGGGGGAAATAAGAAGCTGTTTTCCTGACATAGAAGAGTAGCACTTAAGGCTTTTTAAATAATAAGTATTCATGTAAGATCAGCAACTATATTCATATTCCAGATAAATATGCTAGCGTCTAAATGTTTCAGTTTTTTTATTGTGTGTTCTTAAATGAGTTTTTTTCCTAAATAGAACCAACAAATTCTTGTAAATTTTTGCTAAGTTTACCACACTTTAATATACCCTGCCATCCTTATCCATTCCTCATGCTTTTCATAAATCACTTAGCCTTTTTTAAAAAAATATTTTGTGGGGCGCCTGGGTGGCACAGCGGTTAAGCATCTGCCTTCGGCTTAGGGCGTGATCCCGGCATTATGGGATCGAGCCCCACATCAGGCTCCTCCGCTATGAGCCTGCTTCTTCCTCTCCCACTCCTCCTGCTTGTGTTCCCTCTCTCGCTGGCTGTCTCTATCTCTGTCAAATAAATAAATAAAAATCTTAAAAATATATATAAAAATAAAAAAAAAGTTTGTTTATTAATTTGAGAGAGAGAGAGAGCCCAGCGTTGGGGAGGGGCAGAGGAAGAGAGAGAAGCAGGCTCCCCACTGAGCAGGGAGTTCAATGTGGGGCTCAATCCCAGGACGCTGAGATCATGACCTGAGCTGAAGGCAAATGCTTAAATGACTGAGCCACCCAGGCGCCCATTTTGCCTTTAAATAAACACATTTCAACACATAGGAAAACATTGAGTTATTGAATAAATTAGTGAACATAAAAAAAATCTTTCCATGTTCTCATTGTTGACCGTAAAAATATATATGCTTTATTAGTTATTCCCTAATTACAGAAAGTTCATCAGGGAAGGTAAGTGACATTCACTCCTTTAAAATAGCAATATGTAAATATAGAATTATTACTTGAGACTTATAACTCATCAGGGGGAATAAACTGAGTTGTCTTCAGGTGGTCTAAATCATTTCAAGACTTTGTGGATATTTTTGACTTGTTGAAGACCGCAAGTATATATTAAAACATACTTTTTAATAAAAGGAAACAGAAAAACTATATTCTTATTTACTGAAGGATATTGCAGTATAACAAGTAGCATTTGGGAATCTCTTTGACACAGCACCGGAATCTGAATGAGTTGCTTGGTTGATTGTCGAGGCTTTTGTTGTTCATGTGTGATGAGAGAGAATTTAGAAACTAGTGGTGTCCAATGATTTTCTGATTTACACCACCGGGGGGCACATTCAACAATTAGACTGCCCTTGACCAACCTGTGTGTCTATTCCATAATGACTCACTTCTGCTTCCTTTAAAGAGGTAAAAATTACTCTCTTTTTTAACTTCAGAAATTCCTAGTATTTCTATTGACCATCCTAGCAGCCCATTCATTTCTTTCTGAGACTCCCTTTCCTGAGTTTACAAGGCCAATTGGATCTTGGATTTGTATCCTATATGTGGTAATAAATACAAAGAATGTTAATAATTCTGAAAACATAACAAGATGGGAAATGCATCTTCCTAAACATTCTTTATTGAGTGGGCTAGCCAGTCCCAGATTAAACTGTAAAACAGATGAAATATGCCATGGTCTCCTTAAAAGAAGCAACTCTTTTCCAGGCTCCTGTGTGGTTCAATAAACATGTATTGAGTTTTTACTGTGCAAGGCACTGTACTAAGTGGTTAGCAGGCAAAGATGGATGAGTCATTGTCATCACAGCCTGTTCCTCTGTAAACCCAGAGTTTTTCTCTAAGTAGAGTCTCTAAATAAGGTGACCGTATGCCCTGATTTTTTCCAAACTATCCCTTTTTACTTCTTTTGTAAAAATATTTATAACTGCCCACTTTACTCTCAAGGAATCTGGTTTGATTTGTATGCATATGTATATATTTCCTTTTCTTTCATGATGTCAGTCACCATCACAAAGAAAATCATGCTGATGTTAAAAAGGACTTAATATAGGACTCTTTCTTAGTAGGTATTGACTTGTGTCCACCAGTGGCTTCATGAGTTTTTAAGAATTTGTTTTTTTATTTTGAAGTTATTCATACATAAAAAATTTTGCGAAAATAGTCTAAAATGTTCATGTTTATCCTTCAACTAGACCCCTCAAATGTTAATACTTCATAGAACTGCAGCAAAATGATAGATAGCAGGAAATTAGTATTGATACAATACACTTTTCTAATGACAGACCTTATTCAAACTTTGTTAAATGCCCCACTGATATTCTTTTTCTAGTCCAGGATCCAATAAAAGTCCCTTATTGCATTTAGACAATTTCTCTATGGTCTCCCTTCACTCTGGAAAAGCTGTTCAGTCTTTCCTGTCTTACAAGAAAGGTACTTAGAGGTCCTTCACACTTTTGAAGAATATTGGCGAAATTACATCATAGAACATCCTTCAGTTTCAGTTTATGTGAATTTTTTTTTCATGATTACGTAGGGTCATGGATTTTTAGCTATAATATCATAGAAGTGATATAGAAAGCTCATTACTTCATATTAGGCAATAGTCACAGGACTTCTTAAATGATACTAACTGCAAAGGCAAATCTTCACTTTTCTATTTTGCAGTGATAGTCCTACCTACATGTTAGCTATTTTAAACCTTATGTAATAAAGTCATTTATAATATTGTTACTTCTTTCTCTCACTTTCGTAAATCAAAGATTTGTACTGCTGTCCTAGGAGGAGTTTGACTATGAGACAGTTGATTCACTTACGATTTGATTTACCTGCATCAACCAGGGTGGTCAGCTCTGATGTTGAAAAACTTTACATGATCTACTTTATCTAAAAATTGCAATTGAAAAGGGCACATCCTTCATCTAGCCCTCAATACCTATGTGACACTGATGAGTCAATGAAGTGTTTTTTAAGTATTAGTAGAAAATGTATTGAGCATTTGGTTCTGCCTGGGGTAAATAGAAGTGGAGATTTTTTCCTAGAATTCAATAATATAGCTAAGTAGTAAACATTGCTGTCCTCAAAAAAAAAAAAAAGTACTATTCTTCACTTAAGGATTTACCCATAAAAGTCCTACTTTTTAGGGTATCCAATTCTTTATGTATATAATGTCTGATTCATTGGATTTGTTTGTATCTTGGAAAAGATTAGGAAAGACATATTATCTGCAACTTCCCATTTGCTGACGCAGCAAGGATTAATTTAGTATAGCTACTACACAGTAAATTACTCTCAGTGCTCAACCACAAAATTATATATTCAGTTGTTGGGGTGAGCTTTTTTTTCCCCATTCTAAAAGAGCTGTAGCTATTCATTCACAAAATGTGAGAATTTACAAATGCCATTTAAATAGCTTCAGTTTGTGAAGTTTTAAAGAGGAAAATGAACAAACATCTTTCATCCAAAGGTTCATAGAAAACCACTACAATGAACAAACAGTATTTGTGAAGCTGTGTTTTTTATTGACGCATAGCTCTGAAAGAAAATATACTTTGTTTCCTAAAAAAAAGTGCAATGAAAAATTCTACTTCATATATTTTTATAATAGAGTTGCCTCGGTATTATTCAGTCTCCATTTATTGTAAATTAAAAGGGCATGGTGTGCATGTGTGTGAAGTTTACGAGGAGACAGATTATTCTGTGTGATCATGTAGTCTGTATGGTACTGTGGTTCCCCATGCATGCTTAGGATGTGGACTGGAACAAAAAGAAATTTGCTCACACGCTGCCTGAAGACAGTGTTAAGCCTCTTGTAAAATACAAATGTTAAAAATTTTAAAATAAATTTGAAAGCATTTTTTTAGATTTTACCAAAATGCAAATGGACAATACTCTTTATCGTTCAACTGAATCTGTACCAAAAGGAACATTAAAGTTGGGGCCATATGTTCACGGCATGGGATAATCAGATAAGAATAAAGTAGTAGGAGGTTCTGGTTTGTCAGAACTTAATTATATGTTCTTATGAGTCCCGAGATGAAGAATTTCCTTTCCACATTTTATAATATTTTTTCATTAACTGCAAATCAGATTATTTTAGAGACTTATTTAAAATTGCCGCATGATCCTGTAGACACAGCATGAGGATGCAGTTATAAACTGACGTGGCCAGCAGCGAAGGGTATTACGGGACACACATATTTCCGCTTACATTGTGTTAAACATTGCCTCTTTGGTTTCCACTCTCCACACCGTTTAAAATTAGCACACAAAAAATAATCGTGAAAACGTCATAGGTGATTTAAATTTTCTCTCATCTGCTGAAATCTAGTAATACCACTTTAGAAGTTTAGGAGGAGATTAAACAAGATGTATATGAAACCATCTCCCAGTTGGCTTCATACATGCTAGAAGTTTCTTTTTTAGCTGCAGTAGACCCAATAATAGTTGATCTTCATTGTCTGCTAATAATTTCACTGGATCCAAACTCACATTTCACTAACAGTCTGGAATATCTTTGCCCTTTATCATTTGAGCTATTTTTTTTTCTTGTTTATTAGAGAGCTGCAGAAACTGTTCTTCACAAATCATTATTTCTGATGCCATTCTCTGAGGTGTGAGCATCTGCTCACTGCTAACAGAGGGTGCAGCTGTTGTTCCGAGACCGGCTGTGTTGCGTTGCCAAGCAACTGCTGCAAGCCAAATCCCGGGGCAGGTTGCTCACCCAGGCGCACCTGCCGGTCGACCCAGCTATTTATTTAATTAAAAATCTGTTCCCGCACACCAGCTTGGCCGGAAAGGCAACAGCAGCAATCGATTACAACTATATTAAATGACCTACCCATATTGTTTCATTGACTTCTTCGGAGCAAACCAAAAGTGTCTCTGGCCACCCCCACTTACTCTTAATGACTTTGCAAAAAGTGTGTAAGAGAAAAGTATAGACGGATTCTATCTGCATGACAGGGAAACGGAAACCAATTTGTCAGGCACAGCGTTGCATGTAATAAAATGTGCCAAAAATAAAATGTTTCATCGACAGGAAAGCTGCTAACAAGACAATACTGCATTTTTTATGTGCAGCAGGACAAAAAGGATTTAGAGGAGGTATTTACTATTAATTGGGAATTTCAGAAGTCAATGTTTTCCTAGGCCCAATTGCTTTCTTTTCTCCTTTCGATTAAAAAAAAAAATTACCACTTCAGGTGCATTAGAGCTCACTCTTCTGCTGGTTTTCTATTCCCATTCTCCTCATTTTCAAAACGGACAGAAGCTCTTTTATGTCAACCACATGATATTAGAAATAAAACTGTCAAGAATTAATACCAGCCACTGAAATGGCTTTTAAAAACCAGGGGGAGTCTCAGCAATGCTTATATACGTGTCAACTGCACTCTGTCCTTAGAAGCTTATTCCAGCGCCTTGTTCCTCTTAAGAACAACTAGATCTAATAAGGATTTCAAGGGACAAAAAAATTTAAGCTCTTGATTGTGATTGCAGGACAATTTTTTTTTTTTAAATATGGGTGAGGTGAAGACTTTCAAGTGGGACTCTAATAACTGAAGTAATTCTAATTTTTATGGCATCTTTTAAAATCAAGACAGGTCTTTATTAAGAATTCAGTGTTTGTTATGTCACCAAGAGCAGCATAAATGATTATTAAATAGTCTAGAATTCTCTTTGACTGATGTATAAATTATCTGTATAAAGGAAGCTTGTTCTTAGAAAAGGGTCTGGGTAAAATACAAATACTTTAATATTAATGGGAGCTTTTAAAGAATATAAGAAAGTGGGTCTTTTTAAAAATATTATGTGTTTGATTAAATTCAGAATTTTTTAAAGTTGAAATTGAGATAAAAAGATAAAAAATTCTGCCATCATATTAGCATTCTCCTGGTTTGATGCATTTTATAACTTTGTTTAGATAAATATAACTCATTTCCGTTGTCACTATCTGTTGCTTGCCCATTCTACATTTATATTTGTATGCTCATTGTTGACATAGAGGTTATGTTTATTGTGTAGACAATGCTTAACCTTACTAAGTATCTCATATCCATAAAGCCCTGCTATTTCACGATATCTACTTCCAATGGAAATATCAAAGAATTATTTCTATGATAATCTCTATGAACTTACCTGGTTTAAGCTTCATTTTATTTCTACAGAGTTGCACCAACCACATGCCTACTTTTGTGGACGCTAGCATCAACCACTCATACACGATTTTCCATACTTTGCCTACTTACAGTAATTTTTGCTTTCGTTCTCTTTTCCTTTCCTTTTGGTGAAGTAATACCTACACTGAATCTTCTACTAGGGGGAATTTGAAGGTCCAAAAGTCATTTTAAATCTAGAACTGTTAAAACTTCTTTTAGTACAGGTTGGTGACTCTTAACAGTATAAAGAAGCAGTATTTAATTAGATATTTTCTTTCTTTTTTCAAGCTGAACAGACTATCATAGGACCGTAACTGAGTTTCGACAATAAATGTATGTAAAAATGTTGTTCTCATACAACACTCCCAAACAGTAGTTGGTTTTGTTTTTGTTTTGCTTCAGCACACTCAGTCAGAACCTGCCCATTCTTCAAAGTCTGGCTGAATATCATCTCCTTTGTCAAGGCACATTTTTTTTCAAGTTTGTTGTAATTTTTTCCCCTCTATCCAATATTTAACATTTATGTTTATGTGTCTTGAGTCCTTGAAGTATTGATTGAAAATTATAGTGTACATTTATCCATTCAACCAGTTTTAAGCCAGGGATTGTGCTGAAAATAAAAAGATAAATTTCTTCAAGACTGTAACAGCAGTTATTTACTAATTGGAGGAGCAGAGAATAGAGATCACAAGAAAAACTGTGAGGAAATAATATTTTGGTGTCTGGAAGTTGTTCTGTGCTAATGATGGTATTTCCAAAAACTATTTCTATGAAACAGTTCCTTCTTGGTGATAAAAAAAAAAAAATAAGTGCATCAAACTCAAAATCCCCAAACCTGAACACTAAATTGCTTGCTAAACCCACTCCTCTGTGCTCAGTAAAAATATCACCTTTATACACCTAGATGCTGATCCCAGAAAATCTGGAATTCTTTCTTACCACTTTTAACCCACAGATAATATTTATTGAAAAAAAAATGTACGGCCTCTCTTTAACATCTCCTGTTTAAATTGATCACTTCCAAATAATTACAATAATCCCCTAGCAGTCTCCCCTTCTCCAGTCTCAACCTTGATCATGGACTCTGCATTGTTGCTGAGCAGATCTTTCTGAAACACACATCTGGGGAAGTTGCTTGCCTGTTTAAACTTCCACTGGTTTCTTATTGACTACATAGCAAGTCTGCAGTCCTTACCATAGCACACGTGAACTTTCAAGAACTGGTCTTCATTTTAAATGTCCAACTCACAATGACTTCTTCTGTGAAGTTTGACTCCATTCTTCTTGACATAATTTCGCATTCCCTCCTTTGTCCCTCAGACTTCTTTATACTCCTTTCCCAACACCTCCCACAATTTATTAGTCTCAAGAGAGCTCTCTAAATAACCTGTCAACTGCAGGGAATATTGTTACCAGTCCAACACTGCGGCAGCTTCATTCTCTTCACTTCTTGTCTTTTCAGACACCTCACCTCAGACTGCATGCTCCTAACCACAATAGTTCAAGAGACATGAAGTCTTGTAATAAAATGATGAAATAAGTATGTTTTTATATGAAGGGGTAGAAGTTGTAAACAGTGGTCCTTGATAAGAATGTTTTGATTACTCTCAGGGTATAAGACAATACTTCTCAGACTCATAATATTACCAGAATATTGGAAAGCTATTTTTTTAAAGATTTTATTTATTCATTTAAGAGAGGGAGGTAGGGAGAGGGAGCGCAAGCGGGGGTAGGGACAGAGGGACA
The DNA here is from genome assembly GCF_023065955.2 of Ursus arctos. Taxonomy (NCBI): domain Eukaryota; kingdom Metazoa; phylum Chordata; class Mammalia; order Carnivora; family Ursidae; genus Ursus; species Ursus arctos. Next base: position 25,049,369 of record NW_026622985.1, on the reverse strand, counting down.
AGCAGACTCCCAGCTGAGCAGAGAGCCCAACAAGGTCCGTCAATCCCAGGACCCTGAGATAATTACCTGAGGTAAAGTCAGATGCTTAACCTGCTGAGCCACCCAGTGTCTGGAAAGAAAGCTATTTTAAAAATAAAGGTTCCATAGCGCCAATATGTACCTGCTGAATTAGAATTAAGGAAGTTTCCCCAGTGATTATAACAATCAGCCATGTTTAGACATCTTTGAAGAAAAGACCATTATAGAATAAGGATTAATAGTTTGTAAAGGTGTAGAGATTTGTCTTCTAATCTCCTATTTCCACGTTCTGGAGACTGGCATACATACAAATGAATACAAAAGGCAGCCTGTGTAACCTTGGGCTAGACAGATATGGACACTCCATTAACAGAATTTATAAAACCTGCATTAACGGGAGTAGTCTTTCCAGTGTGAAGAGTATAATTTAATTTTTTTGTATTGAAGAATAAGTGACATACAAGATTGTCTTAGTTTCAGGTGAAAAACAGGGATTTGATGTTTATATGCGTTATAAATTGATCACCACAATAAGCCTAGCTACCCTCTGTCACTATACTAAGTTGTTAGAATTATGTCTTATTTATTTTGTAACTGAAATTTTGTACCTCATACTCTTCCTCACCCACTTTGACCATCCCACTGCCACCCCTACCCTCTGGCAACCATCTGTTTGTTCTCTGTATCTATGAATCTATTTGTATTGTTCATTTGTGTTTTAAATTCCACATATTGGTGAAATCATATTATGTATGTCTTTCTCTGTCTGACTTCATTTAGTATAATACCCTGTAAGTCCATCCTTGTTGAAATGGCAGATTTCATTCTTACGGCTGAGTAATATTCCTCTCTCTCTCTCTCTCTGTGTGTGTGTGTGTGTGTGTGTGTGTGTGTGTGTGTGTGTATTACATCTTTTTTATCCATTCATGTATTGATGAGCATTTAGATTGCTTCCATATCTTGGCTATGGTAAGAAATACTGTGATTAGCAGAGGTGCATATGTCTTTTCAAATCCATGTTTTTATTTTCCTTGGTAAATACCTAGACATAGAATTGCTGGATCATATGCTAGATCTATTTTGTATTTTTTGAGGAATCTCCATACTGTTTTCCACAGGGCTTGCACCAATTTACAATCCCATCAGCAGTCACAGGGGTTCCTTTTTCTCTACGTCCTCCCCAACACCCTTCTTATTTGTCTTTTTGATAATAGCTGTTCTGACAGGTGTGAGGTCATACCTTATCATGGTTTTCATTTGCAATTCTCTGATGATTAGTGATGTTGAGCTTCTTTTCAGGTGCTTGTTGGCCATCTGTATATCACCTGTGGAAGAAAATCTGTTCAGGTCCTCTGCCCATTTTTAATCAGATTATTTTTGATATTGAGTTTTATGAATTCTTTATATATTTTGGATGCCAACCCCTATTGAATATATTATTTGTGAATATCTTCTCCCACTGAGTAGATTGCCTTTTTGTTTTTTTGGTCATTTCCTTTGCTATGTAAAACCTTTTTATTTTGATGTAATCCCAATAGTTAATTTTTGCTTTTGCTATTCTTCCCTGAGAAGATAAATCCAAAAAAATTAATAAGATTGATGTCAAAGAGCTTATTACCTATGCTTTCTCCTAGGAATTTTATGATTTCAGGCCTTAGATTTAAGTCTTTAACCCATTTTTAGTTTATTTTTGTATATGGTGTTAGAAAGTGGTCTTGTTTCACTCATGTCCATGTAGCTGTTCAGTTTTCCCAGCACTACTGAAGAGACTTTTTTCCATTGTATATTCTTGTCTCCTTTGTCATAGATTAATTAACCATATGAACATAGATTTATTTCTGGGCTCTTTATTCTGTTGATACATGTGTCTGCTTTTGTGCCAGCACCATTCTGTTTGGGATGTGATTGCTTTGTAGTATAGTTTGAACTCTGGGATCGTGATACCTCCAGCTTTGTTTTTTTCTCAAGATTGCTTTGGCTACTCAGGGTCTCTTGTGAGTCCATATAAATTTTAGGAATATTTGTTCTAGTTCTGTGAAAAATGTCATTGGTATTTTTATAGTGATAGCACTGAATCTGTAGATTGCTTTAGGTAGTACAGACAGTTTAACAATATTCTTCTAATCCATGAGCATAGTATATCTTTCCATTTATTTGTGTCATCTTCACTTTCTTTATCAGTGTTTTATAGTTTTCAGAGTGCAGAATCTTTTACCATCTTGTTTAAATTTATTCCTAGGTATTGTATTCTTTGGATGTTATTGTAAATAAGATTGTTTTCTTAACTTCTTTTTTTGGTAGTTCATTATTAGTGTAAAAAAAACACGAGATTTCTGTATATTGGTTTTGTATCATACAACTTTACTGAATTAATTTGTTCTAATAGTTTTTGGTGGAGACTGCTAACCTGAAACTAAAAAGTAGCCATGAGAGGCAAGCAGATATTTATTTTGAATCCGTGAATTACCCTTCGGGGTGTACAGATTCAAGTAGAAACCCAAATAGTGTCCTGCTTCTGTGATGAAAGCAAGGGATTTTTATGTGAAAGGAAAAGTGACAAACAAACTGAGGGCTTCAGAGGGGAGGGGGTGGGGGAATGGGATAGGCTGGTGATGGGTAGTAAGGAGGGCACATATTGCATGGTGCACTGGGTGTTATACGCAACTAATGAATCATCGAACTTTACATCAAAAACCAGGGATGTACTGTATGTTGACTAACATAATAAAAAATATGATTATTAAAAAAAGTGGGCAATTACATAAGTTGAAGAAAAGGAAGGGGAAAAAATTGGTTTTCTGTGGGTGTTAACAAGCTAAACTCTTGTGAGTTATGCATTGATTGACTTTTGATTCTATCTTCAGAAAGTCCACAACCATCAGTCTTGTAATCAGGACATCTGTGGCTATTCTGGGTCTATTTTCAAATGGTTCCAGTCATGTCAGTTCTTTACATTTCACTCATTTGATCCCAATCTCTAAAAGTATCACTGATCAACCATTAGAAGGCACCATTGATCAGTCATTGGAAAGCATTGTTGTTAGACTATTAGAAAGCTGTGCCTGTCAGCAATCAAACATTATTGATCCCTCATTGCCAGGAAGGCTCATTCCTGGTATGTCATGAAGGAAGGAAAATTATTTCCCCAAGAGCCATAGGCCACATATAAGCAACAAGAGTGCCAGAGCAGAGAAAGGCTTTACTGTCAAGTTCCTTTAAGGCCACATGTCTTCTTCAATTTCTGGAGCTTCCTCCTATGATGTCTCATAAGCCTTAGAAATCATTTCAAAATGCTGAGTGACCATTATTTGGGTGATTTCTTTATAACATTCAGCTATACAAAGGAGACCAAATTTTACAATGACAAAAAATTTGAATAATAATAAAATGCTGAGTCCAAATTGGAAGAACTTGCATCAGGAAGCAATTCCTGAGGGTAGCCACTAAAAACGATCAAGGAACCATACAGTATCAGTGGGCACTGCATTTAAACATCAGGTTTGTGCCTGGGTTTTATCTAGTTTGGTTTCTACTTTGCCAAAAGTGTTCAACCAAGTACAGCAAGAGGTGTTTATCACAGATCAAACCCCACCCTCTTCAGCTAGGAGGTAATGAAAAACAATTCTATTACCTAATACTACTCCTAGAAGGAAATCCAGAAATCTTTCCTGGGCAGCTATTGCTTTAGCAAGAGTAGCAATATCCCCCAGGCTTTTAGATTTCTGGTCATGTATTTGTTTATGGCACTGCCTCCCCAGGAAAAAGTAATCTTCCAAACCTGGCACCTGCACTGAGATTGATACCACCAAGCGTTGAACAGTCTTATGCAGCCAGTGTTACACTTTAGTCTGTGAAGTAAATTTGAAAGTCATGCATGATGCTGAGTTTCTGATTGATTATATACAATAAAATGGACATAACCCATTAATACAAGTGCACAGTAACTTTCAATTCATTAGGAATTTGGACAATGTGTTCCCCACAGGTCTTTTCACCAAATATAAATGAAAAGAAACCCTAATGAGGCACAAATTTGGGGTCATTAGAATGAAAGCAATCGAATCAAGGGTTTGAGGAATATGAAAAATTGAGAAGGTTATCTCTAGAGAATGATTGAACTGGGAGAAATCAGGTAGCCTTTAAATTTTTCTCTTTTACATGTATCATCCTTCAAGTCTTTGGTTTGAGTGGTCAGGCAAGGTATCCTAGAAAGAGTCTAAGTAGGCCTCACTCTATATGAAGGCTCAACAATACAATTGACACAGGAAGTTAGGGGAGGAGTGGCACAAAGATTGGTAATTAGATGTACTAAAGGATCTCCTGATTCATGTACAGAGTAAGGCCTCTAATGACCAATCCAACAATTTAAGTTTCCTCCATATGCAAGGGATTGTGATTTGCAGACAGTGGAATCGTCCACCCAGGCAAAGATAAAAAGATAAAAGGGGAACAAATTATTAAAGCTAATGTTTGACTTACTTTTATTGTTCAAGAGGGGATCAATATTCTGGGACAAGCCAGGGGCACCTGGGTGGCACAGTCATTTAAGTATCCAACTCTTGGTTTTAGGTCAGGTCATGATCTCAGGGTCATAAGATTAAGCCCCAGGTCGGCCTCCATGCTCATTGTGAAATCTGCTTGGGTTTTTCTCTGTCCCTCTCCCTCTGACCCTCCACACTCCAAAATATAAATACATCTTTAAAAACAATATTCTGGGGCAGGCCAGAGAAATGCAGTGTAACCAATTTAATAAGTCCATAAGTGTTATAAAGTAGATATAATGTGAGAAGAATTAAGAGCAGAGTCAGAACAATATACATGAGGGTACAGGCCTGGTTCAGAGTCTTGGGTTAGTTGTCCATATCAGATGTTGTCTGTTTCATTTTTTAGTTTGATTTGTAGATCTCCACTGTTTGTACAGAGCTACATGTCAGATAGATACTTCTTTAGCTGTGAGATGTGTACTCAAGGCTCAACTCCCTGATGTTTGGCTACATCTGGATAGTGAGGAGGACCTGGTATAGTCTCTCCATGGAGACTTAAGGGCAGTCTTTCTTCTTCTTGATTTCAGATCAGGAAGGTGAAAGAAAATTGGAAACATTATTTTGGAAAGTCATAGCCCAATATTTGAGGAAACTAGAAAAATTTAAGATCCAGTCCAGCTTATAGGAATATAACAAAATTTCAAAGACAATCTATAGAACTACAATCGAACATAGGCAAAAGTATAAATATAATTTTTCTATAATTACCCCCATTTAAAATAAAAAATAACAAAAATAATTTATTTTAAGCTTGGCCTGATTATTTATACAAAGCAGCAAGAATAGTGACAGACCATATAAACTCTTTTTAAGATTTCTTTATTGACTTCTTGAAAAGATGGCAGAGGAAAAAGACCCTAAGCTCACCTTGTCCCATGGATACAACTAGATAGCACCTACATCAGTGTAAATAACCCAGAAAAATAGCCAAAAGACTGGCAGAACAGACTCTCTATAGCTAGGTGTGGAGATAAGGCCACATGGAAGAGGATAGGAAAAATGGAGATGTGGTTGGGGCTCAGAGAGGGCAAGAAAGCCAACCCTCATAGCACCTCAGGCACAGGGAATCTGCACGGGGAAGGTGAATACTGGTAACATTTGGCTCTGAAAACCAGAGGGGATGAATTTCATAAGTTCTTAAAATGAGCAGGGCTTAAAATCTAGGGTGATAGGAAACTGAGTCCCCATCCTTAAAGAGACAGCACAACAAACAGCCCCACAGAGATACAGCATAAAAGCAGCATTTTGAAAAATGCCTGGGTATAAGGTAGGGAAGTTTTGTACTACCCTCAGAATGTGTATGAGAGGGGCAGAGGTCACTGGGAAATTTTTCCAGGAACAAAGGAGCTGACAGGTGCCATTTCCCTCTCCAACCTCCCAACCTAGACACAAAGACACCTGTGCGAACAAATGCAGCACCAGTACTTGCTCCCTACCTTGCACATAAGCACACCCTGTCCCAGCACTCACTTGCAGAGTGCTCCCCTTGAACCCAGCCTGTCTCAGTCCCCAGCTGTTGAAGGTTTCCTCCCACAGTGGACAGGTGTAGATTTTGCTGGCACCATGCACTGTACCCCATGTTCTGTGGATCCGCCCCTTCCAATATACCCTTGGCCAGAACCCTTCCAAAGTGGTACCATAAGCCTGGAAGTGTGCAAGAAACCCCAACAGAGGCCAGTACCACTCCAAAATGACTTCTGCCGCAAGGAAAGGGAAAGATAACCACAGACACTAGTCAAACTGTGGCCCCAGCAGTGGGCTGGGGGAAGACAGCTAACTGGTCTGACTGCAGGCCCTACCAACCAGCAAGTAATTCTCAGGGGACAACACAGGGAAAGCACCCTACAGTTCAGTGCTACTGCATCTCTGGAAGCTCTAGTTGGCCCTAGACTGGCCCACTAACAACAACGGGAAGCAAACCTTACCCACAACAAGCAAAGGGAGCCATTGTAGATGACTGGACTGAAGGAAAAAGCATCTCAGCCTTGAGAGCAGAGTGTACACAACACACATAGGAGATGCCCCTGAATTGCCAGATTCTGATGAAAACGGGACATTGCACTGCAGGTCACTACAGGACTTCTTCATAAGGCCACTACTTTGAAGAGCAAGAGGTGTAGCTGACTTTCCTAACACACAGAAACAGAGACAGTTGGACAAAGTGAGGAGACAGAGGAATATGCCCCCAAATAAAAGAACAAGACAAAAAATCAGAGCAAGACACCTAAACAAAATGGAGATAAGTAATATGCCTGACAGAGAATTTAAAGTAGTAGTCATGAAGATACTCACTAGACTTGACAAAAGAGTAGAGGACTTCACTGATACAATCAACAAAGAGATAAAAAACATAAACCAGAACCAGTCAGAGATGAAGAACTCAATAAATGAAATTTAAAATACACTAGATGAAATAAATAGTAGAGAGAGGAAACAGATCAGTGACCTTGAAGACAGAGTAATGGAAAGGAATCAAGATGAACAGGAGAGAGGGGGAGAAAATGAAAGTAGATTTAGGGAAATGAGCAACACCATCAAGCATGAAACATTCACATTGTAGGGGTCCCAGAGGGAGAAGAGAAAATAAAGGGGCATAAAATTTATTTGAGGAAATAGTAGATGAAAACTTCCCAAATCTGGAGAAGGAGACAGAAATCCACATCTAGGAGGTACATAGAGCCCCCAACAAAAGCAATCCAAAGAGGTTCACATCAAGTTACATAGTAATTAAAATGTCAAAAAGTAATGTTAAGGAGAGAATTTTAGAAGCAGCAAAAACCAAACCAAAACAAAAGCACAAAATAAGCCAAACCCAGTAACATACAAGGGAAACCTCATAAGGCTATTTTTCAGCAGAAATTTTGGAGGTAGAAGGCAGAGGCATGACAAACTCAAAAGTGCTGAAAGAAAAAAACCTGCAACGGAGAATTCTATCCAGCAAGACTATCATTCAGAATAGAAGAAGAAGAGATAGAGTTTCCCAGAGAAACAAAAGTTAAAGGAATTCATCACCACAAAACCAGCTGTACAAGAAATGTTAGAGGGAACTCTCTCAGTGGAAATGAAAGACTGTAAGTAGGAGAAAGAAATGTAGGAAACACAACAGCAGTGAAAATAAATATATCTATAAAAATTCTATAAAAATCAGTCAAGAGAGTCACAAAATAAAAGTATGTAAATAATATACCATATACCTAAAACATGGGGTGGGGGACAGGAGTAAAGAGTGAGTTCAAAGTTAAGTGACCATCAACTTAACATAGACTGCATTATGCAGGAGATGTTATATACAGACATAATGGTAGCCACAAATCAAAAGCGAGTAATAGGTAGGCAAAAAACAAAACAAAACACAAAACAAAACAAGGAATCCAAGTATATTACCAAAGAAAGCCAGAAAACCATGAGAGAAGAGAGCAAGAGAATCAAAGAACAGAGAACAACTACAGAAATAACCATAAAACAAGTAACAAAATGGCAATAAGGATATACCTAGCAATATTGAATGTTAATGGACTAAGTCCTCCAGTCAAAAGACAAAGGGTGGCAGGATGGTTAAAAAAGCAAACCCACCTATATGTTGCCTAAAAGAGATTAATTTCAGACCTAAAGACACATGCAGATTGACGCTGAAAGGATGGAAAAGCATCTACCATGCAAATGAAAGTGAAAAGAAAGCGAACGTAGCAATACTTTTATCGGAAAAAATAGACTTTAAACAAAGACTGCAACAAGAGACAAGGACACTATATAATCATAAAAGGAACAGTCCAACACTGAAGATATAATCAAATATTTTTGCACCCAAACGGGGAGCACCTAAATACATAAAACAGTAATAACATAAAGGAAGTAATTGATAGGAATACAAAAATAGTAGGGGACTTTAACACCCCACTTACATCAAAGGCTAGATAATCCAAACAGAAAATTAGCAAGGAAAGAGTGGTTTCGAATGACACATTGGACCAGATGGATTTAACAGATATGGTCAAAACATTACATCCTAAAATAGCAGAATACACATTATTTTCAAGTGCACATGGAACATTCTTCAGAACAGATCACATATTAGGCTACAAAACAACTCTCAACAAATTTAAAAAGATTGAAGTCATACCATGTATTTTTTCTATCCACAACACCATGAGACTAGAAATCAACTATAAGAAAAAATATTGAAAGAATACCAATACGTAGAGGTTAAATCACATGCCACTAAACAATGAATGGGTCAATCAAATAGAAAATTAAAAAAAATCATGGACACAAATGAAAATACAACAGTCCAGAATCTTTAGGATGCAGCAAACATGTTCTAAGAAGGAAATTTATAGCAATACAGGCATCCCTGAAGAATCCAGAAAAATCTCAAACAACCTAACCTTACACTGAATGGAGCTAGAAAAAGAATAAACAAAACCCCAAACCAGTAGAAGGAAAGAAATAATAAAGATTAGGGCAAAAATAAAATAGAAACTAAAAAAAACAATAGAACAGATCAATGAAACCAGGAGCTGGTTCCTGGAAAAGATTAACAAAATTTATAAATCTTTTGTCTCATTTAAAAAAGATTAAAATAAAACAAGAGAAATAAGAACTAGCACCACAGAAATACAAATGATTATAAAACAGAATTAAGAAAAGGTATATGCCAAAAATTGGACAACCTAGATGAAGTGGATAAATTTCTAGAAACATACAACCTCCCAAAACTGAATCATGAAGAAATAAAAAATTTGAAGGCTGATTCCCAACAATGAAATTCAATTAGTAATCGAAACCACTCCCAATGAAAAAAAAGTCCAGGAGCAGAGGGCTTCACAGGTGAACTCTACCAAATATTTAAAGAGTTAATACCTGTTCTTCTCGAACTATTCCAAAAAAAAAGAAGAGGAAGGAATGCTTCCAAATTCATTACCTTGATACCAAAGCCAGATAAAGACACTACAAAAAAAGAGAAATACAGGTCAATATCTCTCATGAACATAGATGCAAAAATCCTCAATGTAATATTAGCAAACCGAATCCAACAATGTGTTAAAATCGTTTACCACAATTAAATGGGATTTATTTCTGGGATGCAAGAATGGTTCAGTATTGGCAAATCAATCAACAAGATACAACACATCAACAAGAGAAAGCATAAATACTATATGATCATTTCATTAGATGCAGAAAAAGTATTTGACAGCAGCATTCATTTATGAGAAAAACCCTCAGCAAAGTAGGTTTAGAGAAAACATACCTCAACATAATAAAGACCGTGTAGAAAAACCACACAGTTAATATCACACTTAATGGTAAAAAAAAAAAAAAAAAAAAAAAAAAAAGCTTTTCCTCTAAGGTCAGGACAAGACAATGATGTCCACTCTCGCCATTTTTACTCAATATAATACTGGAATTCCTGAGCCGTAGCAATCAGGCAAGAAAGATACGAAAGACACCCAAATTGGTAAGGGGGAAGTCAAACTATTCTGTTTGCAGATGACATGATACTGTACCTAGAAAACCCTAAAGAATCTACCAAAAAACTACTAGAACTGATAAATGAATTCTGTAAGATTACAGGATACAAAACCAGTATAAAGAAATCTGTTGCATTTCTTTACACTAATAATAAAGAAGCAGAAAGGGCGATTAAGGAAACAATCCCATTACAACTGCACCAAAAACAGTAAAAATACCTAGGAATAAACTTAACCAAGGAGATGACAGGCCTGTGCTCTGAAAACTATAAACCATTGACAAAAGAAATTGAAGACAACACAAACGAATGGAAAAATATTCCATGCTCATGAATTGGGAGAACTAATATTTTTTAAATGTCCATACTACCAAAAGCAATCTACAGATTTAATGCAATCCCTATCAAAGTGCTAAAAGCATTTTTCACAGAATTAGAACAAATAATCTTAAAATTTGTATGGAACCACAAAAGACACTGAATAGCCAAAGTAATCTAGGAAAAGAACAAAACTAGAGAACAATCCCAGATTTCAAGATATGTTAGAAAGCTGTAATAATCAAATCAGTATGATACTGGCACAAAAATTTACACATAGATCAGTAGAACAGAATAGAGAGCCCAGAAATAAACCCACGATTATATGGTCAATTAATCTTTCACAAAAAAAGCAAAAATATGCAACAGTCTCTTCAAGTGGTGTTGGGAAAACTGGACAGCTACATGCAAAAGAATGAAAGTAGAAAACTTTCTTGCACCATCCACAAAAATACACTGAAGTTGGATTAAAGACCTAAAACCATAAAAATCTCTAGAAGAAAAAATTAAATGCAGTAATTTCTCTAATATTGGCCATAGCAACATTTTTCTGGATTTGTCTCCTGAGGCAAGGTAAACAAAAGCAGAAATTAACTATTGGGACTACATCAGAATAAAAAGCTTCTGCAGAGCAAAGGAAACAATCAACAAAACTAAAAGACTACGTGCTGAATGGCAAAAGACATTTGCAAATGGCATATTTGATGAAGGATTAGTATCCAAAATATATAGAGAACTTTTATAACTCAACACCAAAAAGATAATCCAATTAAAAGGACAGAAGACATGAACATTTTTCCAGGCAAGATACATAGATGGCCAACAGACACATGAAAATACGGTCAACATTACTAATCATCGGGGAAATGCGAATGAAAACCACAATGAGATATCACCATACAACTGACGGAATAGCTATTACCAAAAAACAAATAAGTGTTGGAGAGGATGTGGAGAAAAGGGAACTCTGTGCACTGTTGATGGGAATGCAAACTGATGTAGCTACTGCAGAAAACTGTATAGAGGCTCCTCAAAAAAATAGAAATAGAATTACCTTATATTCAGTAATCACACTACTGGGTATTTACCCAAGGAATGTAAAAACATTCATTCAAAAAGATATATGCACCCCCCCCCCCGTGTTTATTGCTGGATTATTTACAACAGCCAAATTATGGAAACAGCCCAGGTATCCATCCATAAATGAATGGGTAAGGAACATCAATAAATGTATACTGTATGTGTATATACATGCGCGCGCACACACACACACACACACACACACACACACACACACACGGAATATTATTCAGCCATAAAAAATGAAATCTTGCCATTTACAACAACATGGATGGATCTTGAGAGTATAATGCTAAGCAAAATAAGTCAGAGAACAACAATTCTGTATGATTTTACTCATACATAGAATTTAAGAAACAAAGAAAGAAAAAGAGAAACCAAGAAACACATTCTTAACTATAGAGAACAAACTGATGGTTACCAAAGGGGAAGTGGGTAGGGGGATGGCTGAAATAGGTGATGGGTATTAAAGAGTACACTTACCATGATAAGCACTGAATAACATATAGAATCATTGAATCATTATATTGTACAACTGTATTGTATATTATTTATACTGGAGTTAAAATTTAAAAAATAAACAGATATTCAAACTTTATAAGCAAGGCATTAGGCTATTTTCTCCAAGCAGTTCCTTAAAGCTGTCTGTCATATCTGAGGCTCTGTATATATCCGTCAAACATGACATTTCAGTCAAAGTCTTGGCAAGGTAGCCAATTTTTTAAATTTTGTCCTGTAGTGAGAAGAATAGATTCTTATTAATTTATGTAAATAACAATATTGTCTGATTCTGAAGGGATCAAGTAGGAAGAAAAAAGATACATGTTTCATTTTTGCTTATAGAAGTATATTTTGCCAAATTGTTGACAGCTTAAAAAGATTTTCTAAAATGTGGAAAGATAAGAGATTCCAAATCATTGATACTTCAGACAGAAATTCATTTTAAAAAATAACCATGTTCATTCAGTCTGATGTAATTAATATTTATTTTGCTTGGGGCCAGTTTTGCCTTTATGCATGATGATTGACGGCGACAGTTTTAAGAAATTTGTAAGGTTTTCATTATGGCTTGTATAATTTGTCTAGAGAGGTAGGTGCCATGATTTTTCAGGACTGTGGCAGGTAGGCCCCAAGTGGGACACAGATTTTGCAGTAACCCATAGTTCCTGGCAGTTGAAAGAAATCCAGGTGCAGGTGTTCAAAAAGTCCAGTGGGAGGAGGTCTGAGATCTCTGGGGACCAAAATAGTTTTCCTTAAGTGCACTAAGATGGCTGAAGGAATGCAAAAACTAAAAATGGGGTGTGCCAGGGAGCCAGGAAGAACCAAGTGGCTGTCTTGGATTTCCTCCAGCTCCAACTATTCATTTAATTTATAACCATTTTTACCCATCTTAATTTCTCTAGTGCAGACTGCTGATGTGTTATAGGGACATCAGGATAGCAAAAGTCTGATAATGAGGGGCCTTTTTTTTGGGAGAAGTAGAATGGATTTTGCCCACGTGTGCCACAATGTTTATAGATTTTAATGCCCATTGTTAAAGATGTGATGAGAATTCATTGAAATGGAAATGAAAACAATTTAGTTATTTTACAACCCAGTATTTTAAGATAACTGGCATTACAAGTGACAAGTTCACTTTGGGAAGCTTGTTAAAATATTAAAAGGTTTTAAAACACTTGATCAAACAGGATCATAAGCCACTGTGAAGCAGTACTCAGTTACTCCTTCAGCCATGGTGATAAAGACTGCATTCTTTATAAATACTGAAGGGTAACGAGTTACAGGAACCTTAGCTCTTTCAGTAGGAACCAGACTGGGTTTAGAGTAATCCAAAGAACTAGAAAACCATTTTTAAGGAAAACTCTTTTATAGTCTTTTATCAAGAGCAGACCAAGGGCACAAGAAACGGTCCTTTTCAGAGAGAGCAGACCAAATTATAGCTTCACACCAGTGTACTTATGATATAAAACTCATTCTTAAATAGACTTTAATCCTAGCCAATTTGATCAAACATCAAAATTCCTTTTTAAAGATTCTTTTCTACAAACCTGAAACTTTTTTACATTCACATTTTTTTCCTAAGTTTTTTCTCCTTAAATAACCAACCTTACTTTAGGACAAAATTACCTTCTTTTCCTTCAAAAAAAAATTTCCATTTCTTGTATCTTCTTTTACCAAAAGGACACATCTTATTCTTCCTGTATACAGAGATGTTTCCCTTAATATTTCTAGTAGTTCTATTACATTTGTTAGAATTCTGAACTTTTAGAAGACTTAATTTCTAGCAAAAACTGAGAAGTGAGGAATTATGAATTGTGTGTTAGACCACCATTTTTTAGATTGGCAAATTTATGAATACATTTCATAATTTCTAGAAACATGATCTTTTTCATAGTATAGTCTTTAAATGAAGTACGAAACTTGTTTAACAGACCTGAATTTATATTTAGTTTTCCTGTAATAAAGAAGCCAAAAGTAGACAAATGTATGTTTAATAGTTAATATTTAATATTTTATCTTATTTGGAAATGATCTAGCCATTTAAATTGCTGTTATTTAACTTAGCAAATCTCCAAAGTTTTAAGTTACCAGAAAGATTTTGGGAGCCATCTTTAAGTAAAAGTTTCATCAAACCAAGTTATTGTTGACAAATTTTGTAACAGAGGTAACACAAGTTTATTTTTAGTAAATCTATGAAGAATAAAATCTTGTATTTAATACTGATACTTCTAAAGACAAGTCTATTTCAATTAAACCGACATACTTAAATTAGCTTTAATACTGAATTATTTTCCCGATCACATGAACCTGAAGAACATTTTGGACTATCTTTTTTTTTTTTTTCTGAGAATTTAGTATGCCCAATCCTTACATATGTTTGCCTTTAATCAATTAAATTTTAATATTGATGCATCTAGGACACACACAAACATACAGATAAGCTGGACAAAAATTTTAGAAGATACTTTAGAGGGTTTTTTCCCCTAAATTTCAAATGAACTTTTCTCCCTTTTTGTTCTCCATTTGATAAGAATTACTTCCCTAAAGATTGTACTTTAAAGAAATTATTTGGACACTAGTTAACCTTTTTGTCTTAAAGTTACAGGGACAAGCCTCTGATATGTGCTTAGAGGAGGCTCTGAAAGTCAGCTTTCATTTTGGCCAATTTTTTTTATTATAGAGTTATTAAATTTTCCAAATACCTGTCAGGTTTCAGTCAGGACAAACAGCAAATATTTCTGACATCATTGAATAATCTCATTAATTTTTTTAAAAAGATTTTACTTATTTGAGAGAGAGCACGAGAGTGAGATGAGGGGCAGAGGGAGAAGCAGACACCCCACGGAGCAGGGAATCCGATGCAGGGAACCCCGGGATCATGACTTGAGCTGAAGGCAAACACTTAACCTACTGAGCCAACAGCCACCCCTCCCATTAATTTTTAATTTTAGTTTCCCTTTGGTTTCTTTTAGGGAATAGAAGTTTATGAGAAAAATCATTCAGAATCTCCTCAACTCTCAGACGGGTCCATGTGGGGGCTCTCCTTTGAAGGTAGCTAGAGAGTATCTATAAGGTCATTAATGTAGCAGTCTTTGTTTCCAGGTGCCATCTTGTAGGCACCTCTTATATCTTCAATTTCTCATTAGCTCTTTGCAACAAAACTTTTAATAAAGCTATTTTGGAATTTTGAAGGCTGTGTTTTTAAGTGTCCTTCCTATCTGATTTTACCTAAATCCTTGTTCTTCATAATGGTCATAGTTGTTCTAGGTTGTAATTCTCCAGAGGGCTGGCAGCAGTTTGGTAGCACCCTCGTTACAAATTAAATTTAACCCACATTTTTGTTCAGCCACATCTAGCCACAAAGGGGTATTAACCCACATTTCTGTCTGATCATAGGATCCCAAGTTGCTAAGCCAAATTCTCAGGACACGAAATGAAATGACGAGACTTTCATTTTGTAGATAATTACAGCTTTCTGAGACTGTAGTTCTCTAGGCAAGTGTGTTGGAAAACCGCACTCTTACCTTCTTAGAATTAAAGATCTCATTTGAAATCTGCAGTCTTTCAAGTCAGGTGCACAAAAAGACAAGTTATGGAAGCTCAAAGGAACCCCAAAGTGGCCTCAGTAGTTTTAAATCATCATTAGTAATTTCAGTCCTTTCAGAAAGGAAGAGGGGCCATAATTTCTGAACATAAACTCAGCTGGAGTTTACAAAGGAGGAATTTCTCCGAGATTTTTAGAAACTTAAAGTCTTATCTTAAAAGTGGGCAATAAATAGGGGAATCTCTACGAAGGACAGCTCCTCCAGATTAACCTGGATATTTATCATATAGGGAAACACTTGCAGACAGCCGTGGTGATGAACTAGCAGAGACCTGTTGTCTTCTGTCTCCATGATCATACCCACATTGGGGTATTGTCTCCAGAATAAAAAAACAAAACAAAAAAGAAACAAAGGCAGTAACTTCTACCAAAAGGAAGAAGGTCAGAAGCCTGAGAAAATTCACAATAGGAGTCAGTCATCTATAGAAGTGGCTGAGCACAAGGGGCTCACTGTAGGTACCATACCCATTTCTAGAAGACGCCAGTCCATGAAGGTGAGATCACTTCCAACGCCAGACAGGTTCACCAGAAACTAAAGAGCCACAATGAAAGACAAACATACATTTATTTGGGATAAAAGAATTGCAATTCAGGAAGTCTCGATTCAGTAGAAACCCAACTACTGTCCCACTTAAAGGGAGAAAGTAATAGGGTTTTATGAGGAAAAGGAAGTGGGGGCAATTAGATGAGTTGAAGAAAAAGTTTTCTTTGGGTGTTAACCTAAACTACTCAGCATTACACATTGATTAAATACTGATTCTATCTTCAGAAAGTCCACAGCCATCAGTCTCATGATCAGAGTATCCATTCTCCCACTGGCTTCTCAAGTAGCTGTTTAAACAACTGCAGCTTTGCCCAGTCCAAAGGTTTTGGCCCAATTCAAAGATGGTGAAGGCAGTTTCTCAGCAGTGGTTCCTCCAGCTTTCTTTTAAAATGGTTGCAGTCATGTTAATTTATCAGAAGTCTTTAGGATTTTCTACGTAGAGTATTTTGTCATCTACAAATAGTGACAGCTTTATTTATTCCTTTTCAATTTGGATGTCTTTTCTTTTTCTTGACAAATTTTCTTGACTATGATTAGGAATTCCAATATTATGCTGAATAAAAGTAGATGGGGTGGCCATCCTTGTCTTGTTCTTCATCTTAGAGGGATAGCTTTCAGCTATTCACTGTTAGGCATGATGTTAACTGTGGGTTTGTGATACATTGCCTCTATTATGTTGAGATATATTCCTTCTATACCTGTTTTATCAAAAACGGATGTTGATTTCATCCAGTGATTTTTCTGCATCTTTTGAGACAATCAGACATAATTTTTATTTTTCATTTTTGTTAATGTATTATGTCAGGTTGATTGATTTGTGGATATTGAACCATCATCTTTTTATCCCTAAAATAAATTCCACTTGATCATGGTATATGGTTCTTTTTTAAAAAAAATTTTTTTGAGTATAGTTGACATGCAATGTTACATTAACTTCAGGTGTACAGTGATGCCACTTCTCTATATATTATGCTATACTCAGTACAATTATAGCTACCATCTGGCAAAATACACTATTACACTATCATTGACCGTGTTCTCTATGCTGTGCCTTTTATTCCTGTGCCTTATTCATTCCCTAACTGGAAGCCTGTATCTTCTACTCCCCTTTACCCGTTGTGCCTATTCCTCCATCCCCTCTTCCCTCTGGCAGCCATAAGTTTGTTCTCTGTATTTACAGGGCTGATTGTGCTTTTTGTTTGTTTATTCTTTTGTTTTTTTAGAATCCACATATGATTGAAATCATATGCTATTCATTTTTCTGTGTGACTTATTTCACTTACCAAAATACACTTACCAAAATCCATCCATGTTTTCCCAAATGGCATGAACTCATCCATTTCTATGGCTGCATAATATTGCATCAAACACATACACACCCTATATGAGTTAGTGTTTTTGTTTTCTTTGGGTAAATACCAAGTAGTGGAATTATTGGATCATATAGTATTTATATTTTTAATTTTTTGAGGAATCTCCATACTGTTTTCCACAGTGGCTGTACCAATTTGCATTCCTACCAACAGTCCATTAGAATTCCCTTTTCTCCACATCCTCCCCAACATTTAGTTCTTTGTCTTTATTATAATCCCATTCTGACAACTGTGAGGTGATATCTCGTTGTAGTTTTGACATGCATTTCCCTGATGAATGGTGATGTCAAGCATCTTTTCATGTGTCTGTTGGCCATCTGTATATCTTCTTTGGAAAAAATGTGTGTTCATGTCTTCTGTCCATTTTTTAATTGGGTTATTTGTCTTTTTAGTGTTGAGTTGTGTAAGTTCTTTATATATTTGGATACTAATCCTTCATCAGATTCATGTTTCGCAAATATCTTCTCCCATTCAGCAGGTTGTCTTTTAATTTTGTTGATTGTTTCCTTTGTTGTGCAGAGCTTTTTATTCTGATGTAGTCTCAATAGTTTATTTTTGCTTTTGTTTCCCTTGCCTCAGGAGACCTGTCTGAAAAAATGTTTCTATGGCTGATGTCAGAGCAATTATTGCCTGAGCTCTCTTCTAGAATTTTTATGGTTTCAGGTCTCAAATTTGGGTTCTTACTCCATTTTGAGTGTACTTTTGTGTATGGTGTAAGAAAGTGGTCTAGTTACATTCTTTTGCATGTACTTATCTAGCTGTTTGCTGTAGGAGGAGACCAGGAACCAAGGCCTGCCTGGAGGAGGCATTTTCACAGGGGAATGTGGGTGATGTGCTGTTAGTAAGCCAGAGGAAGAGTGTTGGTGTCATCCTTGTTCCTGCACGTGTCCATGTATGTAAGCTACGGGTTGGAGAGGAAAATGGTTCCTACCAGCTCCTTTGTTCTTGGAGAAGTCCCTCAAGTATTTCTGTCCCTCTAGCACCTGTACTGAGATTAATAAACACATCTCTCTCCCATACTTCCCAGGCATTTTTAAAATTGCTGCTTCTGTGCTATATCCCTATGGGGCTATTTGTTGTGCTCTCTCTTTAAGGGCAGGGGCTCCATCCTCCACTTTTCCTGGAGCTAAGCCAGCTGATTTTTAAAGTTCCAAGTATTAAGCCCTGCTGAGTGTAAGAACTTAAAAAATCATGCACCTCTGACATGATATAATGAGCCTCAGTATTACATAGACTGATGATTCACTGACCTCTACCACTGAAACTAATAGCACATTATATGTTAATTAATTGAATTAAAAAAAAATAGACATAGAAAAAAACAAGAAAACCAAAATTATCAGGTGTAAATCCTTTCACATAGAATGCTTCGTTTCAGTTTTTCTGATCTTATGAACTGCAACAGAAATAAAATAAAATGACTAAATAAAACAAATTATGCGCTTCTGGTTTGCACAGCCATATATGGGGATATGGCTTTCTCGTATGGGTTCCCCATGTTTGTGGCACCTGATGTGAGGTTATGTGTCTTCCCCTTCTCCATTCCTGTGGGATCCCTCCCTCCCTAGACAGTCCCGTGGCTCCATTTAGCTCTAGGTTGTGTGTTCTCCCTTCTTACCCTCCTTGATGTTGCCTCTTCTCTACATTTAACTGTTGAGAATCTGTTCTACCAGTCTTCAGGTTTTTTACTGGGTTATTTACACTGATGTGGGTGTTACCTGGTGGTATCCATGCAATGAGGTGAGTTTAGGATTCTCCTACTCTGCCATCTTCCCCAGAAGTCCTGAACTTTTATTTTTTGGTCGTATATTTTGTTACCGATTCAATTTTGTTAAGAGTCATTGATCTGTTCGGATTGTCTATTTCTTCCTGATTCATTTTTGGAAGATTGTATGTTTCTCGGAATTTATCCATTTCTTCTAGGCTGTGCAATTTGTTGGCATATAATTTTTCATAGTATTCTCTTATAATCCTTTGTATTTTTGTCTCATCAGTTACTTCTTTTTGTTTCCAATTTCATTTGAGTCCTTTCTCTTTTTTTATTGATGAGTCTGGCTAAAGGTTTATCATTTTTTCTCTTTTCAAAGAACCAGTTCTTGGTTTCGTTGATTTTTTTTCTTTCTATTGTCTTTTCGGTCTGTATTTCAATTATTTCTACTCTCATCTTTACTTTTTCCTCCCTTCTACTTACCTGGAGCCTTGTTTGTTCTTTTTCCAGTCCATTTAGATGTAAGGTTAAATTGTTTAAGTTTTTTCTTATTTCCTGAGGCAGGCCTATATTGCTATATATTTTCCTCTTAGAACTTTGTTTTGCTTCATCCCAAATATTTTGGGTCATTGTGTTTTCATTTTCATTTGTCTCCATGTATTTTTTCTTTTTTTGCTGTATTTGCCCATTGGTTGTTTAGTATCATGTTGTGCAGTGTCCCTGTGTTTGTGCTGTTTTTTGTTTTTTTTCTTGTAATTGATTTCTAGTTTCATACATTGCAGTCAGAAAAGATGCAGTTCTCTTAAATTTACTGAGGTTTGTTTCACGGCCTAACATGTGATCTATTCTGGAGAATGTTACGTGTGCATTTGAAAAGATAAATATTCTGTCATCTTTGGATGGAATGTTCTGTATATATATGTTATGTTATCTTATGTACATCTGGTCTAATGTTTCATTCAAAGACACTGTTTCCTTATCTAATTTCAGCCTGGGTGATCTATCCATTTATGTAAATGGGGTGTTAAAATCTCCTACCATCATTGTATTACCATCGGTTTCTCTCTTCGTGTTTATTAATAGTTGTTGTGTGTGTATTTGAGGGTTTCGTTGGGTGAAGAGATATTTACTGTTGTTACATCCTTTTGTTGTACTGATCCCTTTATCATTATGTAGTGCCCTTCTTTGTCTCTTGTTACAGTCTTTGTTTTTAAAGACTGTTCTGTGAGAGAAGTATCACTACCTTTCTTCTTGTTTCCATTTCCATGGAATATCTTTTTCCATCCCTTCACTTTCAGTCTGTATGTGACTTTAGGTCTGAAGTGAGTCTCTTGTAGTCAGCCTATGAATGGGTCTTATTTTATTTTTATCCACTCAGCCACCGTATGTCTTTGTTTGGAGCATTTAGTGTATTTACATTTAAAGTAATTACAGATGGTTATATATATTTTTTCCATTTAGTTACTTGTTTTCTGGTTGTTCTTTTTTTTTTTTTTAATATCTAATTTTTCTCTCTTCCTTTCTTCCTCTCTTGGTCTCTTCCCTTAGTGGTTTGATGGTTTTCTTTAGTGTTATGTTTGGGTTACCTTTTTATTGTTTTGTGCATCTGTTTCAGCTTTTTTGGTTTGTGATTACTGTGAGGTTCACATACGTCATCCTGGTTTACAGCCACATCTATTTGAGTTGGTCAGTGCTTAAGTTTGAATGCATTGCAAAGTCACTACAGTTTTACTCCCCTCCCCAACATTTGCAGCTTTGACATCATATCTTATATCTTTTTGTTTATCCCTTAACTAATTATTCTAGATACAGTTGATTATATTAATTTTGTCTTTTCACCTTCATACTGGCTTTATAGGTAGTTGATCTGTCTTTACCAAATGTTTGCCTTTGTCAGTGAAATTTTTCTTTCATGTATTTTATTTTTAGTTATGGCCTTTTCTGCTTAAACAAGTCCCTCATATTTCTTATAAAGCCGGTTTAGGTAGTGATGAGGTACTTTAGCTTTTGCTTGTCTGGAATACTCTTTAGCACTCCTTCAGTTCTGAATGATAATCTTGCCAAGTAGAGTACGCTTAGTTAGAAGTTTTTTTGGTGTGTGTTTCTTTGTTTGTTTGCTTTAGCATGATGAATATCTTATGGGACCCCTTCTCGCCAGCACAGTTTCTGCTAAAAATCAGCAGCTGGTCTTACAGGGATTTCCTTATACATAGCTACTTGCTTATATCTAGCTGTTTTTAAGATATTCTCTTCATCTTCAGTTTTTAATATTTTAATTGTACTGCCTCTTTGTGTAGATCTCTTTGGGTTTGTCTTGTTTGAGGCTCTCTGCTTCTTTGGGCTGGGTGTCTGTTTTCTTCCCCATGTTAGGGAAGCTTTCAATTATTATTTCTTCAAATAAGCATTCTACACCTTTTCTTCTCTTTTCTTTTTCTGGAACCCCTATAATGTGAATGTTGGGGTGCCTGATGTTGTCTCGGAGTCCCTTAAACTATCCTCATTTTTTAAAAATTCTTTTTGCTGTTCAGTATGAGTGCTTTCTATTACTGTGTTTTCCAGATTGCTTGATTACATTGTTCTGTATCATCTAATCTGCTGTTGTTTCCCTTGACAGTATTATCCAGTTCTTACTGATATTTTCTTATATTTGTATCTCTTGTTGAAGTTCTCACTGTGCTCGTCCCTTCTCTGGAGTTCGGTAAGCATCTTTATGACCGTTATTTTGAGCCCTTCATTGAGTCAATTGCATATTCCATTTACTTAGTTCTTTTTCTGAGATTTTGCCTTGTACTTGCATTGGGAACATACTCTTCTGTCTCTTCTTCTTGCCTAACTCTCTGTGTTTGTTTCTTTGTTTGAGGGAATTCAGTAATGTCTCCTAATCCTGAGGGAGTAGCCTTGTGTGGGAGCTGTCCTATGAAGCTCAGAAGCACAATTATCCCTGGCCACTGAGCCAAGTTCTCCAGGGATATTTCTGATGTGGGCTACATTTGTTGTCCTGTGTTGGCAGGGCCATGACTCCTGATGGGCAGGATTATCCTGTTGGCTGTGAGGTCCAGCCAAGGTGAAGGATTGCATGGGGCTGTCAGTGGGATTCACCCTCTGGCATTAGAAGTATTTTTTTTTTTTTTTTTTTTTTTTTTTAGGAGAGAGAGAAGGAGAGAAGGGGTGGGGGGGTGGATAGAGAGAGAGAGAGAGAGAGAGAGAGAGAGTCTTAAGCAGGCTCCATGATCAGCGTGTGAGCCTGATGCCAGGCTTGATTTCAAGACCCTGAGATCATGCCCTGAGCCAAAATCAAGAGTCGGATGCTTAACTGACTGAGCCACCCAGGAGCCCCAGCAGTATTAAGGAAGAATTCCTAAACGGCATTGGGATTAGCATGTCAGAATGAGATAGCACAAATGGCTGCCACCAGTGTCTTAGTCTGCCGGAAGAGGCCCAGCTGCCTTCTGCCTCCCTGGCATCCTCTTTAAGATGAATAAGTGTTTCCCGTTTACATGTGGTGTGTGCACTTTTGATCTGGTATTTTTGCACTGGTTTCCAGGCTGAATGAATCTGCATGCAAGCTCTTTATGAGCAGGTTTTCCTTTCCCTATAGTTCTGTAGCTTTCCTTGAAAGTATTACCTGTCGGTTTTCAACGCTAGGGGTTTTATAGTCTTATCTTTCCTGTAGGGATCTAAGGGTGTCTGATGGGGGGCTCAGATTTCTTTCTACTCAGAGAAAATTTCCATACCTTTGAGATCGCTTCTGACTATGGAACACCAGGCCTGGGGTGTGGTTTTTACTAAGCAAAACTATACCACTGTCTCTTCTACCCATCTCAGTGCTGTCCTTTGTTATGGATACTCTGTTTATTCAATGTCTGGGTCCCCTTCAGAGGGAATTGTTAGATACGTAGTGGTAGATTTTATTGTGTCCATGGGAGACTGTGAGCACAGGATCTTCCTATACTGCTCTTTTGAACCCTCCCCATATAATTTTATTTTTGCTATGTTTTCTGGAGCACTGACCACGAGGGAGGTTTCTGATCGTTCAGACGCCACCTGAAGCCCCATGGGCACCCTTCCCCTGCCACTTTTCTCCAAGCAAAACAGGATCAGGTAGTGATTTATTGCCAATCCAAGCTGAAGGCAGAGTCTTAGGAGATTTATAGGGTAAAGAATTGGAGAGAAGGCAAAGGAGAAAGAAAGCAATTGAGCATGGAGCTCTCTGCCCTTTGCAGACATTCCTCCCAACAGAGACCAGTTTAATAACTTAGAAAAGCTGCTCTCCAATTGTTTGCACCTAAAGTTAAAAAAGAAAATGAAAAGAAAAAGCAAACAAAATAGAATTGATTTAACATTTTTCAAGATTTTATTATATGCTTAATGAGGTAACAATAAGATATTTTACTTATGGATTGTAGCAACTATTCTTCACACAATAGGATAAAGCATCAAAGATCAATATGATGCAGTACACTCATGTTTATCATGTATCCCCGTTTTATTTTATTTTTTATTTATTTTTTATTTTTTGTAGGAAGACACTTAAACATGATAGACTGCAGGGTCAAAGATAGATAATACACAATCTACTTTCAAGGAACTCACAGCCTGAGGAAACATCTTACTAGAAAACAAGAAATTACTGTGCCCTGTGCTAAGTATCATGGTGTAGAGCGGAGGGACAGGAGAGGCTGAAGCTTCGGCTGAGATTTCGGTGGAAGGATGGACTGGTATTTTTCTGATGGTCAGGATTAAGGACATTTTTGTCAATGAAAACTGAATCCATAAAAACATGAGGGTATTAAATAACCTGATGGTTTATGAGAAAGAAGTATGAGGTGGTTTATGTGGCACTGAGTGTCAGCCTAGGCTTAGGATCCTGTGGAGATTGGAATCCTATCTACTACCAACATTGACCCTGCAACCTTAACTAGCCTTATCTAAGTTTCTGCTGCTTCTGCAGTAAGATGAGGATTATATAATAACATCCCTGTCACAGAGTTGTGAAGTTTCATATTATGTATGTAAAGTGCTTAACATAGTACCTAGCAGTGCTTAGCAAAGTACCACTTAACAAATAACTTCATAGTTATTTATTATGGTTGTGCCGCAGAATATATAGAAATGAATGATGGATATGGATCTGAATTTATACATGACCAGATCAAAAGCGGCCTTATGCCATGCTAAAGAAAATCACTGTATTCTCAAATCATACTAAAATATCTTTTGTCCTTTTATGTCTTAAAATGGAATAGAATTGATTTTGAGTATTTCCCCTGATATTTTAAAACAACAAATACCTCAAAGAAAACAAGCCTCAAAGAGAAGCCTGAGAAGAATGTGCTTTTTACAGTGTTGTAAAGTGTATTTACACAAACGATTGAGAGAAATGTATTTGTAAAGAAAATGTGTACTCTAAAGAGACCTCAGGGTAAGTAAACAAGGAAATGGTAATATAACCTTCCCCACCCCCTTTACCGTATGTTATTGTGTGCCTTACATTAAAACAAAATCAATAAAAAGGAACACATGCAATTTTACAGCCTTCATGGGATGTACTACTGAAGCTGCTTTTAAAAATCAGAAAACAGAGCAACACATGACCCAGAGTTCTACTTACTTAGGTGTCATTTCTTTTACCATCAGAAGACGAAGTACACTAGCCTCTGTCATTTGAATATGTGACCCCCTTGCTTGTAGGACACGTAGTTCACTTTAAAATTTCAAACATTGGACCTTTGTTAAACTTATGTGAGGGCCTCTCTTCCCTCTTACTTCCTGTTATTTTTGTTTTATTCGTATTTAATCTGTTCCCATCCTGCACCTCAAGATGCATGAATATTATTAATTAGCATAAATGCATTTAACAAAAGAAATCTTTTTTTTTTTTACCAGAAATATGCATGAGAATTGTCGACTGTTGAGAGATCTGAAAACACACTAATATAGGACATAAATGAGTCTAATTCCCAGTTTGCCCATTGAATGACATTGAGTAACCAGACTGTAGAATTCAGTTTCTACACCTAGAAAGTAGATCACTTCAATACTTTCACCCTCAAGTCCATGCCAAAACTAAGGCTTTTGGGCTGCCTTGATTTTATTTATAAGTCAGCTCTGTTCTAGTGAAATATGTAACCACTGAAAAAACAACAAAATGACTATGACTTACCACTGAAAAATCAACAAAAGCATCAGTATTTGTTGACAGTATCAGTAATAAAGACAAGGTAGTAAGTAATAGGTTAACCTTACTTTAGAATTAATGAACTGGTCAAAACTGTGGACAGTCATTTCTTTGAGAGACACATTATGGTTGTTGCATTTTGATTACTCTGAATGACACTAAAAGGCATAACACAGTCTTCCTTACTAAAAAGTGTCTAAATCCTTTCTTTTCAAAAGAAGCAAAGAGTTCAAATTATTTAGAGCATCTCTGAATGAACGTTAATGATTTTTCAGCCACTTGTTATATGTTTCCCATTTTTAATACCCATACTCTGATTTTTTTTTCTAGAAAACACCTTGCTCTCTACTCTCAGTCCAAATGTTTCTCAAAGGAGGAAATGCTACTCCTCTGTCCTAAACACCATATTCCACTCATCTCTGGGATTAGTTAGGGTGGGATCTGACCTAAATGGCCAAATCAGAGTAAATCTCAAGACTTGTATTATAAAAAGGGAAAAATACCATGTCTTGTCCAGAGGACTGGGGCACTGAATTACAGGGTGGAGAAGTTGCCAAAGCCCCCCTCCCACCCATATCTGAGAGAAAAAAGTACCATCAAAAAAGGAAATTGGCATTCATTTCACCTCTTTACAAAGTGACTGCATGATAGAAGAGTCCAGAATCACTGACAAGTCAGTCTTATGCCGAAAGTCTTCTCAACTCTGCAAGACAAATTTTTAAAACTATATAACATGAGTAATTTATTTATGCAGCCATATATTTTATTTATTTTGCATTTTTAGGTCAATTCAATATGAGATGTCATTGTTTAGACCAGTGCTGTGCAGTAGCCACAAACCACATATGGCTATTTAAATTTCAATTGATTAAAATTAAGTCAATTGAAAACAAATATTTACTTCCTCAGTCTTGCCAGATTTCAGAGGCTCAGTAACTATGTATCATTAGTATCTATTAAATGGACTATGCACATAGATTGTTTATATATCAATATGTATTATTTATATCGTCAAAGAAATGTCCATTGGTTAACATGGACTTGAACGATAGAATTCCATGAAAAGCGAAACAACATAATTCACTTGTCCCCAAAAAGGTATACTTGGAGCTGAGTATACAGGAATGAATTGGTAATTATAGCAGAGGGTGATAAAGAAAATTATAGGAAGTAGATAACAAAAGCCTATGGACCAGAAATGAATTTCCTGAGGAAGTGACATCTACTTTGAAAGATAAAGTATTTAGAGTATTTTTGTTACCCACAAAATTTTCCTTGCACACTTTTTAGAGTTAATCCTTCGATACTTGGCTCCACGTGGCTAATGTAATGCCTTTGACCCATAGAGTGGCTTTGCTTTGTCCAGAATTTCATATAATGGAATCATACAGTATATCATGTTTGATGTCTTATTTTTTCAATAGCATAATGGTATTCAGATACATTTATTTTGTGGATAGCAGCAGCTCTTGCCTTTGGGTGGCAAAGTAGCATTTCATTGTATGGACGTACCATAGTTTATCTGTTCACCTCTTGAAGGATATTTGCATTCTTTTCAGTTTGGGTTTTTATAAATAAATGTGCTGTGCACATTCATGTACAAGTGTTGTGTGAACACAAATACCTCCTCAATAAACATCTACTAGGGTACTTCATTTCCCTTGAATTTCTCCTGCATAAATATCCACTAGTATAATTGCTATAACTACTGTCATAGTTATTTATTACAGTTGAATGAATATGTAACCTTGCTCGTTGTTTTTCATGGGAAGATCTGAAATGAACAAAGAGGATAATTTTTCTTCTGGTAAACTTTGAAGCTGCCTACTACCAATGGGTGGTAGTTAGGAATTAGAATAAAGCAAGGTACTCAGCAGTCATATACTATTGTATGCCAACCTTGATGTACTACTGGCAATTTAAGTCCAATAAGCTAAAAATATATTAGTATTAGAACCTGCGTTATTTTTAATTTAGTAGAATGAATAATCTTTGCTAATTTTACAATATTTTCATAAATTTTTCTGTGATTTGGAGTCTGTCCTGAATGTCAGTGTATTCTTTTGCATAAATGAAGACCTTTTCTTACCTTAATTAATTCAAAGAAATAATTCTAATATTTTGTAGTGCTTTGGAGTACAAAATTTTATCTACTACACAGAATCCTAAGTTTCTGTCATATTCGTGCACATAGATGAATAATAAATTGATAGAATGTGTATACATATATGTGAGGTAAAGTGCTCTTATTTCACACCTTGACAGGCTGGGGAAAATTGGGTATTACTTATATTGAGATAAAGAATCAAATTAGAGGGCACCTAGGTGGCTCAGTTGATTAAGCATCTGCCTTTAGCTCAGGTCATCATCCCAGGGTCCTAGGATAGAGCCTCACATCAGGCTCCTTGCTCAGTGGGGAGCCTGTTTCTCCCCCTGCCTGCTGTTTCCCCTGCTTGTGCATGCTCTCTCTTTCTCTGTCAAATAAATAAATAAAATCTTAAAATAAAAAAAAAAGAATCAAATTAGAATCTCTACATCAATACAACCAGTTTTACATTTTGCATTTTACAGAGCACAGTTTCACATTTTAGATTCCTCAGGATCACTGGTCTGAGTTAACTGGTCATATATATATGCCATATGTTATCACTACATCTTTCTTAGTTTTACATATGGTAGACTTAAATCTATATTTCAGTTAGTGGAAGTGAATAGCATATTCAGCTGTATAACTCACTATGCAATGATAGTGTTTTGCCCAATTATGGAATAAGTACTCCAAAATATTTATCTTAACTTTGAACTAATTTAATACAAATTCCGTAGAAAGTACAGCCAGATCACAGTCAAATAATTTATGCACAAATAAGACAAAATTGATGTTACCATGCTTACCTTGACTTTTAATCAAGTTTTATGTGATAACTACCAGATAATATTAACTAAGTAATTAGATTTTTTCCAGTATCAATACATTATCACATATGATGTCAGATAATACATGACAAAGAGTCTAGATGGTATTTCCTTTATTAACAGAAATAAAAGTCTCTGTAGTGCAATAGAAATAAGACCAATGTGGTCCTTGAATAGACTTAACAAGGATAGTAAGTCAGTGTCACATATCCAGTTGTGATCGTGTTCGTCTCTTCTTAATAGCATTATTATTTCTGTAGAGTATCTTTATAAAAAACAGTTGAAAAATATTTGCAAAAATCCATAATATATTTATAAAAATATATTCAATAAAATTATTGTAATGAATTATTTGTCTAGAAAATCATTTATTTACAAATGAACAATGAGAATCATATATATGTATGTATTAGAGCATCTAATCTGAGGCTGCTCTAATATATATTATAGAATTGTGAGAATGTGGCTGGTTATTATAAAAATGGCTTGTCCAACAAGACCGTCTCACCCTTCTATTCATTATTTGAATCCACTTTTAATTAAATCCTTGGGGCTCAAGAATTTTAAAAACTGCTTTATCAGCTGCATAAACATTTCTTAGATACAGTGATCAGGAATTCTGTTTCCATACTCCATTCACCTATTCTAATTAGCTGATTTTGAAAGAAAGAAAATCTTGTTTGCCTGGAGTAAAATAAAATAAAAAGAGTGCACTTTAAAGACTGACTTTTCTCCTAAGCAGTTAACTATCTGATTAAAACTCTCTAAATGGAGGAAATGGACATTAGGAATTAATGAAGATTCTTTATAGCAAAGATTGAAATTATTATTTTTTAAAGATTTTTATTTATTTATGTGCCAGAGAGACAGCCAGCGAGAGAGGGAACACAAGCAGGGGGAGAGGGAGAGGAAGAAGCAGGCTCCCAGCCGAGGAGCCTGATGTGGGACTCGATCCCAGAACGCCAGGATCACGCCCTGAGCCGAAGGCAGACGCTTAACGACTGTGCTACCCAGGCGCCCCCGCAAAGATTGAAATTATTAAAAAAATGCAGAACAAATCTTGGAACTAGATCATACCACATTCCAGAGGTATCAGTTTAGAGAGCCTCCTCTGGTAATTGTGTCACTCCAACAGAAGTGGCAGTTGGCTAGAAATTATTCCTTTGGGGGTGGCTCCTAAGTAGCTGAGTGCTGGGTTTTGTTTGATTGGTTGGTTGGTTGGTTTTTGACGTAAATCATGTTATGTTATGTTTTAACAAAACGAGAAAGTTCTCAAGAAAGGAGTCATCATCCAGACTGACAGATAGTTCTAGACACTAAAGCAAGGTAAGACAGAGAGATGCTCATTTGATTTAGTGATGTAGAAATTGCTAATTTCCTTGGCAACTGCAGTTTCAGTAGAACTGTTGGGAAGAAGAAGCCAGATTGCAATGGGTTGAGAGAGGAGTGGGAGGTAAGAAAGAATTCATGATGAGTGTAAAAAATTCCTTCAAAGGGTTTTGTTATGAATCAGGATGAACAAATTAGCTGGGGAAGGTTGAGGGACTAAAAGAGAGTTCTTTGATTATTTTTTAAATGAGAGCATGTTCAAAAGTTAACAAGAGAAAAGCAGAAAAAAATAGGTTGAACCAGAAGAGAGAAGTCAAGGGACCATGTTCTCTAAGGGTTGAGTGAGTCTTAGGGAAAAGCATCACTTCCAATTTTAATGAAAACAAACTCAAGTGTTTATGTGGGTACATTTACTAATTCAGTGGCAGGATGTTGGGAGATTTTCCTCCTAACAGTTTTCCTTTTGAAGTAGCAGAGAAGTTACCTGTTGAACATGATGTAGGAGACCGGGTGAGCTGGTACTGTTAGAAGGTAAAAAAAAAAAAAAATTAACTTTATAAAAGGGGAGAATTAGAGAAGAAAGGTGACTTTATTTTTTCAGGTGAGAATCCTTGGCAATGTAATTGGCATAGCCAATATCGACATCTCAGCCACAAAAACCCAAAAATCAAATCTTAATCAAATTAAACCTCTAGATCTGTCAACTTGCAAGAAATATGGAGGATAGGAGGACATATCAGATGACATCAAGAAAATGTCATCAGCTGAATTCCATGGTATATGTGATCCAGTTGCTTCAAAAAATAAGTAGCATTTTAAAAGGATAAGGGGGACACTGTACTTATGATACAATTAAGAAAAATTGAGCTTTAACTGGATGTTTAAAAATTGAGTTTCCGCAACTGGATCTGAGTATTTCTATTTTGGAATATAACTGCAAACACTTAAATATTTTGAAGTTAACACCATTAACTGGATATTAAATCATTCAGGATTACTGTTATTTTGTTAAGTATGGCATTAATATTGTACTTATTTTTAAATGACTTTATCTGAGAGATACATGTTGATGTGTTTATGAACAAAAAGATAAGAGGTCTGAGATTTTGAAATGCGTGAGCAAAAAAAATGAGGAGCAGAGTTAGAAGAAACAAGAATGGCAAGAGTTGGGTAATGCTGATAAATAACGTGGAGCATAATTCTAGGCACCTCTTTCAAAATGTTTTGTTGTGAAGAGGAGTAATGGTGAGACAGTTGGAGAAGCTGTGGGACAGCACAGTTGATTTGTTTTAAGTGGCGCTAAAGCATGTTTACGCACTGATAGTAATCCAGTGGATGGCAAGAAATTGATGATGTAAGGGAGGGAGGCCTTATAAGTGCAAGGTTGCCAAGGTGAGAGGAAATGGGACCCAGAACTAAAGCCGAGAAGTTCAAGTTCACCTTTGATAAAAGCAGGGAGCCTTGGTCCAACAGAGAAGGTAGGGTGCCTGTGAGCAGATGTGCGTAGTTCCTACTCAGTGGGAGGAATTCACAGTTTCTAAATGAATGCTTCTCATTTCAGGCATCCAATATAAGGCAAGCTAATAAGTGAGATTAAGGAAGCAGTAAGGGACCAAAAGAAGTTAGCAGAGAAAAGAGAAATACGAAATAGGCCTGGAAACCCAGAAAGTAATTTTCAGGCAGGTCTATCTTCTAACGCATCTCAGTCAAAGCATTTGTTTATAAACAAGTGAAGGCTGTGATGTAGTCATAAAAGCACCTTGTTTCTCAGATGATTTTTTTCTGTGAAATCACTTTATCTTGACATTTGATGGATTCGGGGTAGTGAACAATTCTCAGTGATGGATGCGTAAAGCTGCTTGAAGATAACGAAATGAGGGGAAAAAAGGTATTGGGGGCCCTCATGCCACAGGGCTCGTCTGCCCCTCCTTTCAGCCTTCAGAACCCTCTCAGCTCTTCAGACAGTGAGGTTCCACATGGGCCTAACTCGAGACTGCTACTGTAGATTTCATGTCTGTCTTTACTTTCTTTGAAGACGTCCACTTTTATAATCACGGCGACAGAAGCAGAGGAGGGTGATTAAAGGGGGCGCGGGGATGGCACAATGAAACTTTGTTAGCAGATCTGAAGCCAGGCAGCCTTCACGATGTGCCACATAGCACAGATCCTGTGAAATAATAAGAGATTAGCACAACGTCCTGGTGGAAGTGAGAGTTTGAAGGCCAATTAGACGGAACAATTTTTTTTTCTAATGTGTCAAAATAATGCAAGTGACTGTGCTAAATAAATTCATGCTGATGCACTGCTGTGAAAATTGAATGATGAATAACCTCGGTATTATTCCTGCTTAGTGTAAGACCCGGCAGACTAATGATTAGATATTCTACAATACATTTCTATATAGATGTTACAAATTCCATTTTAATTATCTACTTTCTGTGTGTCGTACATTCCCAGATGATGCTTTTGTCCATTCTGCTGTTT
This sequence comes from Ursus arctos, assembly GCF_023065955.2. Lineage (NCBI taxonomy): Eukaryota > Metazoa > Chordata > Mammalia > Carnivora > Ursidae > Ursus > Ursus arctos. The sequence goes on along the minus strand of NW_026622985.1, from coordinate 25,017,305 downwards.
AATATGAAACCTCAGGCCCTCGTCGTAAAAGCAAGTAGCCTTTTGTACTATAACCTAAAATGCTTTTCCTGTGTGGAGGCCATTACTAATAAATTCAGCGTGCCTGGAATGCTCATAAAAATTTGGGTCAGAATATGTAGAAATAGATATATTTATTTTGTTTCTCCTTGTAATGCTTCCTTCCGTAATAACTCTGATACAAAAAGTAATTCTAAGGAGAAAGTAAATGAAAAATATACCTTACTATGTCAAAAAGGTAGCAGTTTATTATGGCTGTTTTCAATTTGAAATAAAATAAGAGTTAGTTGAGTCTCTACTAATTTTGCAGTGAGTTTCAGTAAGATACTCTTTTGTGTGTGTGTGAGCTCAATAAAATGTGAGGAAATAAAGCATAAATATTCATCTTTGAGATACCTCAACAATTACCTTCTTCGCCTGGATACATTCAGTTTTCTTTGAGAAAATTTTCTTAATATGGGATATAACTTAAATTTTAAAAGAATATGGGTACAGTTTTGTAAAATACTTCTTAAATATGCTACTTAAGTAGAATGTGCATATATAGGGGCGCCTGGGTGGCACAGCGGTTAAGCGTCTGCCTTCGGCTCAGGGTGTGATCCCGGCGTTATGGGATCAAGCCCCACATCAGGCTCCTCCGCTATGAGCCTGCCTCTTTCTCTCCCACTCCCCATGCTTGTGTTCCCTCTCTCGCTGGCTGTCTCTATCTCTGTCAAATAAATAAATAAAATATTTTTAAAAAAATGTGCATATATAATTCAGTGTTCTTGTCATCCCTCATTGCAAGAAAATAATGTGAAAAAAGACTACAAATGACACTAGATATGACCTTTGCTGATGTCCCTTATAGGAGCAATCCGCAGTGCATAAGCCAGCATATGGGTTAATAGTCTCATTTCGTAATTACTACATGAAAAGTTGGAGTCTTCACATGTCAAATAAGTATTGAAAAGCAAATTGAAGATAACATATGTCATTTTATTTAGCTTTTTTATTAAATTATTTATTTTATTTTTAAAACATTTTTTAAGTTGGTTTCATGCCCAGCATGGAGACCCACCATGGGGCTTGAACTCATGACCCTGAGATCAAGACCTGAGCTGAGATCAAGAGTCAGATGGCTTAACTGACAGAGCCACCTTATTTAGCATTTTTAATTGAGTAATATAATAAACAATAGGTAATCACTTAGGCTCTTAAAGTTAGAAGAATTGGCCCCAGGAGCCAAATCAAGTTCATTCAGAGCATTGAGGGAGAGCGTGGCCCTTATTTGTATACCGATATAAGTACTCTTCTTTCTTTTGTAATTTTAGTTTACAAAATCATTGTACTGTACTGAAAAGGTATGCAAAAGATCCAAATATTTCAAGATCTCCTATGGCACATTCCTTCTATTTAGAAATTCTCAGACAGGCTGGCTCCTCCCATAAAAGCAACCAGTTTGGAGCTCTGTTCCTATAAAAATATAGAGCCAACAGGGACAGATTCTGTAATCTAACAAAATTTGGAAATCAACTAACCGTCTACTTAATTTCTTCATCTTTTTGTTACTGTTATCCTATTTTCCCTAAGATTTCATTATGTAACAGTATTTCAGAACACAATGACTTTTATCACAGCCGTAGCAACAAAAATGGCATGTAAGAGGTGAATGAACAAAAAAATGGTAAATGTACAATAGAGTTATATGAGCAATCCTATCAATTTAGTAATTTAGTCCTTTTAACAATTAATGCAAATCCATACATTTAATTTAGCAGTACTGATGAATGTGGAGCGAAAATGCAGGAAAAAAATGCATGTTTATTTCCAGTCTGGGTTAATTGCCACATGTATTTAGTGTTCATTTACTCCAATTATCTTTCAAGGAAGCTACAAATAGGGCATTTTTCTGAGTGCTAAATTCTTCCTTTTCTCCTTGTTACATAGTTTATGGTAAAGCTTTCCCAAAGCTCCTACATGGTGCTGTAGCTTTACGGTCAGCATGTATTTTTTTTTTTTTAGTCCTATTCAAAGGTTGGTTTCTGAAATACTTGAAGTATCTTAGTACACAGTCCTTAGATGATGTACTGAAGATGGGGACAATATTGAAGTAAGACTTAAGGATGTATTGATGTTTTCTGGAGGTGGGAGAAATTTTTGTAATAGTAGTAGAAATAGTAATAGTTGGTAATAGTTGTAGTAATAATAATTGTAATAGTAGTAGTAGTGTAAAGCATTCATATTATGTACTAATATTAGAAGATTGAAGATCCTACTGACCTTTCATGTAATTTTACTTTTAATTCAAAAGAATCAAGACATTCTTAATTCAAGCTATTACAAGAGTCCCTAAACTCCAGGGAATGTGGCAAAGAAATTTTGACCTGGTAAGGGGACAATAAAACCACCAAATATAAAATGTTGAAAGGAGATTAGGAATTAACTATTTCTACTCAGAGATAAAATGCTAATGTAGATTCAGTAGCCCTTTAGAGATAGAATGAAGTCTGGGACACAGATCAGATCACTCTCTCAATGAAAGTCACCACTTTTTGTGTTTCTATCAAGTATCTACTTCTGATTTTTTTAAATGATTTCTTTTGAAATGTTTATTCTAAATGTGTAAAATCTATGGAAGAATTAAAAGGACTATGAGAATCACCTGTAATCCCAGCCTCCTGAGATAGTCTTAATGGTCTGTTGTTTTTTTTCCAGTCTTTTTATTGTATGAGTATATACACCTCCTAAATAAGATTATATTAGTTATAAAGTTGTATTACTGATTTTAGTTTTGCTTTTAGTTTTTTACTTATTTTGTATTACTAAAGTACAGTGACAGTTTGTGTTTCAGGTGTCCCGCACAAAGACTGTGCGCTTGCATACACTACTTAATGTTTAGCACAGTAAGTCTGCTCACCGTCTGTCACCATACAATGTTATTACAGCATTACCGATGGTATTCCCTCCCCATGCATACTTTTCATCTCCACGATCTATTTATTTTATAACTGGAGGTTTGTACCTCTTAATTTCTTTTACCTATTTCACCAATCAATCCACCCACCTACCTCCCCTCTGGCAACCATCAGTTCTTTGCATTTAAGAGTCTGTTTGATGAATGGATAAAGAAGATGTGGTATATATATGCATTGGAATATTACACAGCCATCAAAAAAAGTAGTCTTGACATTTGCAATGACATGGATGGAACTAGAGGGTATTATGCTAAGTGAAATAAGTTAATCAGAGAAATACAATTATATGATCTCACTGATACATGGAATTTAAGAAACAAGGCAGAGGATCATAGGGGAAGAGAGGAAAAAATGAAACAAGATGAAACCAGAGAGGGAGTCAAACCATAAGAGACTCTTAAATCTTGGGAAACAAATGGAGAGTTGCTGAAGCAGAGGAGGTTAGGGGGTTGGAGTGGCTGGGTGATGGACATTGGGGAAGGTACGTGTTGTGGTGAGCATTGTGTATTGTGTAGGACTGATGAATCACAGACCTGTACCCCTGAAACAAATAATACATTATATGTTAATTAATTGAATAAATTTTTTTAAAAAGCCTGTTTGGGTTTATTTATCAGTTATTTGTTGTGTTTTTTTAGATTCCACATATAAGTGAAATCATAAGTATTTGTCTTTCTCTGGCTGCCTTATTTCACAGTATAATTCCTTCTAGGTGTGTTCATATTGTCACAAATGGCAAGATTTCATTATTTTTTATGGTTGAGTAATATATCAGTGTGGGTATTATGTGCACACACACACGCGCCACATCTTCTTCATGCACTGTCAATGAACACTTGGGTTTCTTCCATATCTTGGCTACTATGAATAGTCCTGCAAGAAATATATGGGTACGTGTATCTTTTTGAACTAACATTTTTGTTTTCTTTGGGTAAATACCCAGTAGTGGGATTACTGTATCATATGGTATTTCTATTTTTAATTTTGGGGGGAAACTCCATACTGTTTTTCACAGTTACTGCACCAATTCACATTCCTCCAACAGTGCATTAAGGATCCCTCTTCTCCCTACCTTTACCAATACTTGTTACATCTTGTCTTTTTGATACTAGCCATTTTCACAGCTGTAAGGTGATATCTCATTATGGCTTTGATTTGAACTTCTCTGATGATTAGTGATGCTGAGCAACTTTTCATGAGTCTCTTAACAATCTATATGTCTTCCTTGGAAAAATACTTATCCAGGTCCTCTGCCCATTTTTAATCAGATTGTTTTTTGTGTGTTTTGAGTTGTATAAATTCTTTATGTATCTTGGATATTAACCCCTTATTAGTATATCATTTGCAAATATCTTCTCCCACTCAGTAGGTTTTCTTTTCATTTTGTTGGCTCAAAAGCTTTTTATATTGGTATAGTCCCAATAGTTTATTTTTGCATTTGTTTCTCTTGTCTAGGGAGACATATCTATAAATACGTTGCTAGGGCCCACGTCTCAGAGATTATTGTCTGTGTTACCTTTTAGGAGTTTTATGGTTTCAGTTCTCACAGTTAGGTCTTTAATCCATTTTGAGTTTATTTTTATTTATGGTGTAAAAAAGTGATCAACTTTTTTCATGTAGCTGTTCAGTTTTCCTAGCATCATTATTGAAGAGACTATCTTTTCTATATTGTATAGTCTTGCCTCCTTTGTTGTAGATTAGTTGACCATATAATATGGGTTTACTTCTGAGCTCTCTATCCTCTTCTATCAACCTACATGTCTATTTTTGTGCCAGTACCATAATGTTGTGATGACTACAGCTTTGTGGTGTATTTTGAAATCTGGGATTGTGAGACCTCAGGCTTTGTTCTTTCTCAAGATTTCTTTGGCTAGTCAAGGTCTTTTATGTTTCCATATAAATTTTAGGATTATTTAGTTCTTTTTAAAAATTACTGTTGGTATTTGGATAGGATTGCATTGAAACTGTAGATTGCTTTGGGTACCGTGGATATTTTTAAAATATTCTTCATATCCATGAGCACGGTATACCTTTCCATTTATTTGTGTCATCTTCAGTTCCTTTTACCAGTGTCTTAGTGTTTTCAGAGTACAGATCTTCCACTTCCTTGGTTAAATTTATTTCTAGGTATTTTACTTTTTTTGGTGCAATTGCAAATGGGATTGTTTCTTAATTTCTCTTTCTGCTACTTCCTTACTAGTGTGTAGAAATGCAATAAATTTCTGTATGTTAATTTTGTATCCTGCAGCTTTACCGAATTTATTAGTTCTAATCATTTTTTGGTGGAGTTTTTAGAGTTTTTTTTTTTTTTATGTATATATATCATGTCATCTGGAGAGAGTGACAGCTCTACTTCCTACTTACCAATTTGGATGCCTTTTCTTTCTTTGTTTTTGCTTTTTTTTTTTTTTTTTTTTATCACGTCATCTGGAAAGAGTGACAACTGTACTTCCTACTTACCAATTTGGATGACTTTTCTTTCTTTTTGTTTTCTGATTTCTGCAGTTAGGACTTCCAATACTGTGTTGAATAAAAGTGTTAAGAGTGGACATCCTTGTTTATTTCCTGATCTTTGAGGAAAAGCTTTCAGCTTTCCACCATTGACTATGATGTTAGCTGTGGGGTTTTCATATATCACCTTTATTATGTTGAAGTATGTTACCCCTAAACCCAACCTATTGAGAGTTTTTATCGTGAATGGATGTTGTATTTTCTCAAATGCTTTTATTGCATCTATTGAGATAATCATATGGTTTTTATCCTTCTTGTTAATATCATGTATCACATTGATTTGCAAATAGTGAATCATACTTGCAGTCCTGTAACACATTCTACTTGATCATGCTGAATAATCCTTTTAGTATATTGTTAAATTTAGTTTGCTAAGATTTTGTTGAGGAACTTTGCATCTATGTTCATCAAAGCTATTGGCCTGTGGCTCTCTCTCTCTCTCTCTCTTTCTCTCTCTCTCTCTCTCTCTCTTTTTTTTTTTTTGTAGTGTCTTTGTTTAGTTTTGATATCGAGGGGACACTGGCCTCATGGGACATATTTAGAGGTTTCCCTCCTCTTTTTGGAATAGCTTGGGAAGAGTAGATACTAACTTTTCTTTAAAAGTTTGGTAGAATTTACCTGTCAAATAATTTGGTCCTGGATTTTTTGGAGGGAGGGGGTATGTTTGATTACTGATTCAATTTTGTTACTAGCAATAAATCTGTTCAGATTTTGTATTTCTTCCAGATTCAATATCAGAAGACTGTTTTTAGGAATTTATCCATTTCTTGTAGGTTGTCCAATTTGTTGGTATATAATTGTTTATAGTATTGTCTTATAATGTTTTTATATTTCTGTGGTATCTATTGTTATCTCTCCTTATTCATTTCTGATTTTGTTTTTTGAGCCCTCTCTTTGTCTCAATGTGTCTGGCCAAAGATCTGTCAATTTAGTTTCTCTTTTCAAAAAAGTAGCTTTTAGTTACGGTTTTCTTTTCTGTTTTTTTGTTTGTTTGGTTTTCGTTTTGTTTTGTAGTCTCTTATTTCACCTCTTTCCACCCTAATCTTTTTTTTAATTCATTTTTTTTTAAAGATTTTATTTATTTATTTGACGGAGAGACAGCAAGCAGGGGCAGTGGCAGAGGGAGAAGCAGGCTTCCTGCTGAGCAGGGAGCCTGATGCGGGGCTAGATCTCAGGGCCCTGGGATCGTGACCCGAGCCGAAGGTAGATGCTTTTAATGACTGAGCCACCCAGGTGCCCCTTCCACCCTAATCTTTAATATTTCCTCCCTTCTGCTAACTTTGGGCTTTGTTTATTCTTCTAGTTTCTTTAGGTATAGAGTTAGTTTATTTGAGATTTTCTTGTTTATTGAGGTAGGCTTGTATTGCTATAAACTACTGTCTTGGAACTGCTTCTGCTGCATCCCAATAATTTTGGACCATTGTGTTTTTATTTTTATTTGTCTCCACGTATTTTTTTATTTCCGCTTTGATTTCTTTGTTAACCTATTGGTTGTTTAGTAGCGTGTTGTTTAGCCTCCATGTGTTTGTGTTTTTTTTCCAGTTGTTTTTTCTTATAATTGTGTTCTAGTTTCATACTTTTTTTTTTTTTTAAGATTTTATTTGTTTATTTGACAGAGATAGAGACAGCCAGCGAGAGAGGGAACACAAGCAGGGGGAGTGGGAGAGGAAGAAGCAGGCTCATAGCAGAGGAGCCTGATGTGGGGCTCAATCCCATAACTCCGGGATCACGCCCTGAGCCAAAGGCAGACGCTTAACTGCTCTGCCACCCAGGCGCCCATAATTTCATACTCTTGTGATCAGAAAAGATGTATGATATGATTTCAGTCTTCTTGAACTTACTGAGACTTGTTTTGTGGCCAAACATGTTGCCTATCCTGGTGAATGTCCCACGTGCACTTGAAAGAATGTGTATTCTGTTTCTTGATGGAATGTTCTGTTTATAGCTATTAGTTCCATCTGGTTTAATGTGTTACTCAAAGCTGTTGTTTCCTTGCTGATTGTTTGTCTGGATGATCTATCCATTGATGTAAGTGGAATGTTGAAGTCCCCTACTATTATTGTATTACTGTCATTTTCTCTATGTCTCATATTTGCTTTATATGTACTTAGGTGCCCCAGTGTTGGCCGCGTACATATTTACAATTGTTACGTCCTTCTGTTGCATTGATCTTTTCATCATTACCTAATGCCCTTCTTTGTCTCTTGATACAGTCTTCATTTTAAAGTTTATTTTTTCTAATACAAGTATTGCTACTCCTGCTGCTGCTTTTTTTTTACTTTTGACCTCCACGTGCATGGACTGTCTTCTTCTGTCCCTTCACTTTTGGGATGTATCTGTCTTTAGGTCTGAAGTTTAGTCTTTTATAGGTACAATATAGATGGATCTTTTTTTTTTTCTTTTAACCCATTTAGTCACCCTATTCTTTTGATTGGAGTAATTAGTCCATTTACACTCAAAGTAATTATTGATAGGTATATGTTCATTTCTGTTTTGTTCATTACTTTATGATGTTTGTGAAGTTCTTCTTTGTTCCTTTATTCTTGTTCTCTTCCTTAGTGCTGTGATGGCTTTCTTTCATGTTATGCTTGAATTCCTTTCTCTTTAATTCTCGTGTGCCTCTTATAGGTTCTTGATTTGTGGTTACCATAGGTTCACATATAAACATCTTTTTTTAAAAAGATTTTATTTATTTATTAGAGAGAGAGCCTGAGCGGGGGAGGGGGACAGAGGGAGAGAGAGGAGCAAACTCCCCGCTGAGCAGGGAGCCCAACACTGGTCTCCTTACCAGGACCCTAAGATCATGATCTGAGCCAAAGGCAGACACTTAACTGACTGAGCCACCCAGGTGTCCCTCACCATTAGTTTTATATATAACATCCTGTGTATATTGCAGTCTATATTAAGTTGATGATTGCTTAAGCTTGCATTCTAAAAGCATTAAATTTTTATTTCCCCTTCACATTTTATTTATACAATATATTTTTTTAATTTTGTGTATCTCTTAACTAATTTTTGTAGATATAGTTGACTTTACTACTTTGGTGGTTTAATCTTCATATTGGCTATTTAAGTAATTACTACCTTTACTATATGTTTGCTTTTATGTGTGAAATTTTTTCCTTTCATAATTTTCTTCTGGTTGTGGCCTTTTCTTTCCACTTAAAGAATTCCAGTTAACATTTTTTTGTGAGGCTGTTTTAGTATTGATGAACTCCTTAAATTTTTTTGTTTGCCTGGGAAACCCTTTACCCCTCCTGCAATTCTAAATGATAATCTTGCCAGGCATCATGTTCTCAGTTGTAGGTTTTTTACTTTCACTACTTTGACTATATCATGCCACTCCCTTCTGACCTGAAAAATTTTTGCTGTAAAGTCAGCTCATAGCCTTATAGAGTTTCCCATGTATACAACTTGTCTCTTATTTCTTTTAATATTCTCTCTTTATCACTACTTTTTGCCATTTTAATTACTATATGTCTTGGTGCAGACCTCCTTGGGTTCATCTTGTTAGAAACTCTGTGCTTCTTGGAACTGGATGTGTGCTTCCTTCCGCAGAGTAGGGAAGATTTCAGCTAGTGTACCTTCACACAAGTTTTCCGCCAACCTCTTTCTTCTCCTCCAGGAATCGCTATATAATGCAAATGTTATTACACATGATGATGATACAGAATTTCCTTAACCTAGTCTCATTTTTTCTTCTTTTTCTCTTTTCATTGTTCATCTTGATTACTTTCCATTACCCTTTCTTACAGATTGCTGATCAGTTCTTCTGCCTCCCCTTATCTGCGGTTGGTTTCCTCTCATCTCTTTTCAATTATTGTATTCTTCAGTTCTGTTTTATTTTGTTCTTAATTTTCTGTCTCTTTGTTGAAGTTCATCCACTCTTTTCTCAAGTCCAGTGACTATCTTTATGACCATTACTTTGAACTCTTTGTCAGGCATATTGCTTATCTCCATTTCATTTAGCTCTTTTTCTGTGATTTTGTCCTGTTCTTTCATTTGGGACATATTCCTTTGTCTCCTCATTTTGTTAAATTTTCCGTGTTTCTTTCTATGTATTAGGTAGGTCAGCTCTGTCTCCTGTTCTTGAAGGTAGTGGCCTTATATAGAAAATGTCCTTTGGTGCCCAGTAGTGCACCCCCACCCTGGTCACCAGAACCAGATGCTCCAGGGATGTTCTGCGTGTGGGTAGCTTGCACCCTCCTTTTGTGGCTGAGCCACATTTGCCTTCATCCCATCTGGTTGCAGTGACTTGCTTTGCCTGCTATGAGTGCACTACAGAAGGTTTGCTCTGTTGAAAAGCCTGGCTATAGCCATCACCAGCTCATTGGTGAATGGGGCCAGCATTTAGCATACCTTTCTGCAGTTAGCCTGTTTGGTACAGCTGCAGGCACCCCAAAGGGCAGGACTTGCTCCCTATGCAGCCAGCTAAGAGGCCAGGCTACAGGAACTGTGTGCATGCTGGTGTGTGGGGTTATCTTCTCCCACTCTCACTCTCTCACTTTGAAGTGGAGCAGGTCATCTAGGTCTGCCTGTCATGTGTGGCAGGAGTTGCTTTAGATAAATGCCCGTTGAAGCAAGTAAGTTGGTTGGGTGGGTCTGTAAGAGAATCCTAGGGAGGGGCACACTGTGCCCGCAGGAAGTGAGAGAGTTCGCACTGCCTCCCAAGTCTGGCCATCTAGGCTAGGGGAGGGCTAGAAAAATGGTGCTTGCCAGCTCTTTTGTTTCCTGAGAAGTCTGAAGATCCCTTCCCCTCCAGCACACATTCTAAGAGTAGTCAATAAATCTCCTTCATGTTTACCCCTGGTGCTTTTCAAATTGCTGCTTCTGTGCTATGTCTTGGACAGTTATTCAGCTTGCTAGCTTTTTAAGGGCAGAGACTTAGTTTCCTATAACCCTTTGGCTGTCCCAGAAATTAGCCTTGTTGGTTTTCAAACCCAGACATGGGTGCTTTGTCTTCCCAGTGTGGGTTCCCAGGGCTCGGGGTGCCTGTTATTTTGTTGTCTGGTCCCCTTGCTTCTCTGTTTGTGATCTCCCTCCTATTTGTGGTTAGTCGTGTTAGGAGTTTGGTTTCTGACCACATGTCCACCCTTCCTACCCTTTTTGATGTGGCCATCTCTCTATGACTAGCTGCAAAAGATCTGTTCTGCCAGTCTTCAGTTCATTTCTAGTCAGCTTATCGATGTTGTTGCCACAGTGTGTCTGCGAAGCAAGGTGAGCTCAGGATCTTCCTATTCCTTCATCTTTCCTAACTCATTTCTTTTACTTACTTTTAATTGTGTTTTATTCAGTATATTAGTTTTCATTTGCTGTGTTATGAATTATCACAAAATCAGCAGTGTAAAACACATGCATTTATTACCTCATAGTTTCCAGGAGTCACGGGTCAAAGTACAACGAAACTAGTTCCTCTGCTCAGTGTCTTACAGGGCTGGAGTATGTCAGTTAGGCTGCATTTTTATCTGGAGGCCGGACAAAGGGAGACTCTTCTCCTCAACTCATTCAGAATTTGGGCAGAATTCATTTCCTTGTAGCTGAAAGCTTTTTCACTGCCTGTCAGCTAAGACCTCCTTTCCATCCTATAGGCCGTCTGCATTTCCTTGCCATGTGTTTTTCTCTGCTTTTCTTTTTTTGGGGGGGGGGTGGGGTATGTACTTTTCTATGACTTGGGGCCACTTACTTCATCTGGCATCGAAGGAGAGTCAATTTGGTGAGACCCTCTATTCAGGGCTCTCAGCTGAGTAACTCTGGCTCCTCTAGAATAGCCTCCTTTTTGATTAATTCAAAACTAACTGTTTTAGAACCTTATTTATATATGTAAAATTCCTTCACATTTACCATATACTACTGGTTAGTAGCAAACTGCAGGTCCTGCTCACACTCAAGGGGACAGAATTATACAGGGTGTGAACCCCAGGGGCCAAAATCTTAGGAACACACTCATATCTGTCCAGTACACCAAGTCATTTAATTTCCTCAAAATTACCATTTAGAAAACAAATATTTTTTTATAATTTTGGATGCTTTTAGTTGCCACAATTTAAAAAAAAGCTATTATCAAATGAATTTATAATATAAGCAGATAGATTCAGAGGGAAGAAGGAAAAGTCAAGTATTAAATGTTAAAGAAACTTAAGAATCACCCATTTCCAAGAGCCATTATAATAATTGAAACAAGAAAAGATTCTCAATGGATTCTTAAACCATTGAGTGAAAGATTTTTGAATAACATAATCAAAAAATTTCAAGTATTACTTCAGACATTTATTAATTACAAAATAAAATGACAGATTTTCAATGGAAATCTTTTGTAGATATTCACCTTAATCAATTATTAAATTTAAAAAAACCAATAATGAAACTGATATTATGTGTCTAAAGATAATATCACCTATTTATTATGTTAAGTGGTACAAAATTTCATTTTTATAGGTTAAAAGTGACCAAATAGCAGCAGCTGTAAGATGCAACCTAGTTTTTTTTAAATCTGTGAAATACTCTGCAAAACAACTGACACAAACTCTTCTAAAATGTTTTTATTATGAAAAACAAAAGAGTTGGAAAATTATTGATTAAAGTGAACTTAAATAATATAACAAATCATTGAAATGTGAAATCTTTAGTTGGATTCTGGATTTTTTTAAGAACCTAATTAGTAAACTGTAGAAATTTGAAGATTAAAGTAAACAAATTGTATCAAAGTTAAATTTCTTGACTCAAATAATCATAATTGTGGTAATACAAGGAAATAACCCAGTTCTTAGAAGACATTTACCAAGGTATTAAGACATGATCTGTACTGTCATGATTTCTGAAATTTGTTTCACTATATAAATGTATGTGTGTATATGTGTGAGGGACTGTGTATTAAAACACAGCAAACGTGGCATTGACTTTAGGCTTGAGTGATCGAAATTGGAAGAGTCTCAAGGAGATTATTAATAAGGGTTTGAAAATACTAGTGATTGGTGTCCTTATAAGGAGAAGAGACATAAACACACAGACATACACAGGGAAATGCCATGTTACAATAGAGGCAAAGATTGGAGTGATGTGTATACAGGCCAGGGAACAACGAGGATTGCTGGCAACACCAGTAGCAAAGAGAAAGGAATGGAACAGATTGTTCCCTAGAATCTTCAGAAAGGGCATGGCCCTATCAACACTGGATTTTGAACTTGTGGCCTCCAGAAATGTGAGAGAATAAATTTTTGTTGTGTTAAGTTGCCCAGTTGGTGACAATTTGTTATGGCAGTTCTAGGAAACTAATATATTGTGAAAAAATACAAAAATAAAGAGATGAACTAACAATGAGCCTGTTTGGTTTTTGATAATTTATAAAATAATATAAAGCTAGGATTTTCTGAATTTAAAAATAAAATGGTTTCATATTACCAGCCCTTCCCTGAAAAAAAAAAATACGGTAAGTAATGACTTCAAGGCAAAGATCAACCCAGGATGCCCCTGTAGGACTTTCTGTTTCTGTAGTTAGAAGGATCTAATTTAGTGTTTCATTTAAGCAAAAAAATTTCTAAGGATCTGAACATGTTGACTTGTTCCTTTCTAAGACTCCTAGGAGCCTCAGGGGCCCTGTCCCAGAAAAGTTTCACACTGGGTACAAATAGAGAAAGGCCTGTCTGACGAGATCTGGGGGAATGACTTGTAGATCATAGAATGAATCCCATAATGATTTGTAAAAAATAAAAGAGAGTAGAAAGTGAAAAGAGGCCTTTGGTTCCTAAATCTTCCAAAGGCAGGTAGAAAGCCCAGAAATCTCTTAAGCTGCAAATACACTCTGTGGAATCAGGAGCCTAGATCCAGACATTTCAAAGAATCATCCCCAGGGAATAGGACTAGACCCTTATCAGTTAAGTGCTCAGCTAGATTTCAGAATAGTTATGGAACATTTACTGCTATGACTTGGTTTCCCAATCTTGCATCCCTTTCAGTGGGGATGTCTATTGTGATTGCTGTATCTTGGCTTCCCTGTTGTAATGTTGGGTCTGTGGACCTCAGATAACTTGGCTGTTTAGTCTATAGGCCTTTAGGTTGAAAGCCACCATACTCAATGAACATCACCCCAGTGGCTTCACCTGGACCTGGACCTGAATTAGAGGACAGGGTCCTAAAATGACGCTGTAACAATAACGAGACTGGGTTTTTGGGAGGGGGTAAGAGGCTATAGATATTGTATATGAGAGGGATATAAATAATTTGTGGATAGAAGATGGACTCTGTTAGACTAAGAACGGCAAAACATTTTTTGATCATTCCAGTGCAAGGTGGGGTTCATGTACTCTTCCCTTGAATGTGATCAGGTTTTGTTACTGCTCTGGTCAATAGACTATGGCAGAAATGGTTCTATGTTAGTTTCTGGGTTCAAGCATTAAGAGTCTGGAAGAGTGTCCTTCCTATGGACACTCATGCTGTACAAAGACCAAACCACATAGAGAGGAGTTTTTAAATAGATTTTATTGCTTGGCCATTGAAAAGGTAGTTGTTGTTCATAATTCTCAAGAGAAGAGGAGACACCACACCACACAGGGCCACTCAGGGAATCACCCACGTGGTTCAGGAAGCAGAAGGAGTGAGGGGGATTTATGGGGTGGAGTCTTTATTGTGGTGTCCATAGGAAAGCCAAGGCCAAGTAAGCAGTTTTGGGATTGGCTAGTTAGAATAACTTCAGCTTCTGGGATCTAGAAACTGTCTTTACTGGTCTGGTACCTGGTGCTGTGATGATTAGGGCAGAGGCATAATTTTGCCTAGAGTGTAAAAGCCAGATAGAAGAATATGAACTTTTGGTTAGTTTACATGCAAGAAAGCATCTACCCTGATAAGTCATTTGTTATCTCTAAGAGTTGGCTAGCCCTGGGAGTAGCACTTACTCCCTAGTCTGCAAGGGCTCACAAGCGAGAAGTACAGAAAATAAGAAAATGTAGTTAATATAATGGAGGGCGCTCTGGCCAAGGGATAATGGCCACATGAGTGGGTCATAGGGAGTGCTCACTTCACTGAAACCTTCAGCTGACTTGTGCCATTATGTAATATATATCCCATGGAAGACCCCAAGCAAAACCACTTCCCAGCTGAGCCCAGTCAACCTACAGAACCATGAAAGCTAGCCAGCTGTGTTTTAAGCCATTAAGTTTTAGGGTGCACAAATCCCAGCAATGGGCAACTAAAACAGAATCTGTGAATCTGTGGTTCCATGTGTATACACACACACACACACACACACACACACACACACACAGGAAGAAGAGAGAAAGAACAAATGGGAAAAAATGTTAATTGCTCGATGATCTGAGTAAAATATTTATGGCTGTTCTTTATAAATTTTCTCAGTACTTCTGTGAGTTTGAAATTGTTTAAAATTTTGAGAAAAAACACGTAAGAATATAAAGAAAAACCATCTTGTGTGCAATATAGACATGAATTCAAATTGCATTATGAAGGCCAGGACAAAGAACTAAGCCTTTTTGTTAGGTTGAAGATTATATGAGGAGAAAAGTATCCCCATTGTGGGTAAAGCCTGAATAATGAGAGGCGTAACTTATCACTAAGCTATAAGAGGGGAGAAACGAAACTGTAAATAAAAGAAATGTGAAAATGCTGCCAGATCCAAAAATACTTTCACATTAGGTTACTTCTAGAGATCTGGAAATTATTACTTCCTCCCAGCACATCTTTGGGGGGAAAAAAGGAGTGTTTCTACATGCTGATAATTGCAAAATAAAAATGCCTCTGGCTTTAAAAAAAATAGAATAAAGTGTCTTTATTGGCTCATCTAACTGAAGAGTCTAGAGGTAGATGAGGCTTTATAGAAAGCTGAGCGTAATTTTTCAAACGTATTAACAGGGACGGTTTTTTTTGTTTTTTTTTTTTTTGTTTTTAATACTGTTTCTTCCCTCTGTCTTGCTAAGTGCCAGCTTTATCCTAAACCTGATTCCAACACAACACCCCGTACATCCGAAGGCTATCTGCATTCTTATTCCCTCAGGAAAGAGCAAGTGTCTTTAAAAATCTGAGATTCACTGAGACCAAATGCTCACTCTGCCCACAAGGCCCCAGGCCGTTGTTACATCTAGAAGAAGGAATGGGGTGAGCAGCCCTGCCTTGGTTATGTGGTTTGCTCCACAAGACAGGGGTGATATGAGCACATCTGATCCTACCTAGAGGGAACATAGATGTGCTGAGAACTTAAAAAGTAAAAATCGATGCTCTGTTGGCAATGAACCCGTAACCACTGCTGTATATATTTTCTCTCCAGTTCTCAGAAATTTCTCTTTGTATATTGCTTCATTTTTTTCTTACAATGCAAAGGGACCATTCACTACCATTTTTGGGAATAGAATACCTCCTTTTAAGAGGATAGCCATGCTTACATTGGAAGCCTCCTGTTCCCAGGCAAATTTGTAGGAAAAGGAAACTGCCTGCCTTGTTCTGAGTCCTATGACCAAATAAATGTGGCCACGGCCTTGAGTCAGTTCCAATAAGCAGGAAGTATCCGGTGCGCCATTGGGCTTGCTGTTTGTGAATGTCACTAACAAAGGAGGTTTGTGGGAGGGCCGTGTAGTCAACCCCAAGTTGTCTACTCCGAGTTCCACCGTAGAGGAACTATTAGCTTGAGATAGTGTAACAGGCTCCAAAATGGTTTCCGGTGATCCCTCATTGTTGGTTGTTGACACCCTCGTCTGCACCACGTGAGTCTGTGGAGGTGGTGGAGTGCCATCTAAAGCTATGTGGTGAAAGACGTAGGAGCTTCAGCCCTGCTCTCTTGGATTGCTCGCTGTAGGGGAAGCCAGGTGCCATGTCATGAGGACACTCAAATAGCCCTAAAGACAGGCTTGCATGGAGAAGAACAGTCTTTTCTCCACCAGCCAGCCTCATTTTGTTAGCCCTGAGGTCTAGCAACACTGCAAACAAAACTTTCCATCCTATGTAAGCCTTCAGATGACTGCAACTTCAGCCAACATCTTGACCAATATCATGAGAGACTCTCAGAACTGCCTAGCTTTTTCTGAATTCTTGGTGCCTAGAAACAGAGGGATTAGCTGATGGTTGCCATGAGCCACCAAATTGTGAGGTAAATTGTTATGCAGCAGTAAGTAGCTAATATAGATTTATAGTCTCTGTTTTGTTAAAATCACTGTATTGCCTGGTTTGTGTGAGTATTTTGTCCTGAATTAAGTATATTAGGTATTATACTTTATTAAGTGTTCTTTTAGAATCAAAGGAAGCTACTTATTTTTATGATTAGATATATACTGATGTATCTTCTACTTGTAATAATTAGCTAGTGTGTATTTATAACATATATATACACTATATATATGAAGTAGGTTATTGAGAAAACCGAGGCTTAAGGAGGTTGGATAACCTCTCGAAGTTGACCCAGTCATTGGCAGCCCAAGGACTCAAGGCCACATTATTTTACCTCAGGGCCCATGCATTTAATCATTACATTTTATATAGACCTTCTGTTCCTACTCTTAACCTTAATTGCTCATGATTTACTATGGAATTTAGAATGATCATATTTTATTTAGGATTTTGTATTACATTCACAGAAATGATTGTGCTCTGTCTCATATATACTATATTTTGATATTCGGGTGTCAGAATGATGATAGCTTCATAAACTAAATTGAAATGTTATTCCTCTCAGTCTAGATTCTGCATTAGTTAATAGTGTGAAGATCATATATTCCCATAAAATAAGAAAAAAATAGGTTTTGAAAGTGTGGAATCAAATTACCTGGTTTCAGAATAATTTTGAGAATATTTTTGAGTCCGTACATTTTTTTGTTTGTTTTTAGCTTTGGTTTTGGGATAATCACAAATTTACAGAACAGTAAGATTTTTTAATGAATTATTTGAAACTTAGTTTCCCAAACTGATAGCATATCACTCTCAAATAACTTACTGTGCAATTCCTATAAACAGGGACTTTCCCTCTAGGCAAGAAAATATAATTATCAAAATCAGGAAATTAGCACTGATAAACTTTTCCATCTAATTCTCAGATCCCATTCAAATTTCACTACAGAATCAAAAAAATGTCTTTTCTGCAAAATCATTCAGTTGATAATTACTGGCTATGCTTAGCTTTCGTATCTGTTTGGTCTTCTCAGTCTGGAAGAGTTCCTTCATACTTGATTCTCATGACCTTGGCATTGCTATCGTTTGTAATTATTTTTGTAGAAGCCTTCTCCCTTTGGATTTTCCAGCTGTTTCTTCTGACTAGATTAAGAGTATGCTTTGGTGGGAATGTGACAGCAATGACTGCATCCTCTTCTTTGCATCATTTCAGGTGACCCGTGATTTCAACTTTTCCCAGCTCTCTTGGTGGTTCACGTTGACCCCTTGATTGAGATGATATCTCCTGGGATTGTCCACTATAAGGTCATTATTTTCTTTTTGAAATTAGTATCTACTTTGTGTGGAGATAGTTTGAGGCTACTTAAATATATTCATCTTCATCATGTTTTCAATTTATTCCTTGTATGTATGTGTTTTGGTATGGATCCATGGTTTCTCATTTTATTCAATGGGTTATCATCCACCACTACCATTATAGGGTTGTTTATGTTGTTTCTGATGTGACCGACGGGAGCCCTTTCAACGTGACTTCTTTCACATGTCCCATCATTCTTTGAGCATTGCCTTTTCTCTGGTACAAGATGTTCTAGGTTCATCTTGTAATTTCCTAGCTGCGAGAGTGATGTTACCATTTCTTCCAAGTGCCCTGGTTACTTTCAGTAGAAATGGTTTTGAGAAGCCAAGTTCTGAGCTCTAGGTTGGCTTAGGTGATTGAGGTGTCCCTGATTGTAGGTAGTTGAACAGAGCTAGAGAGTGTGTGTGTATCCACGCACATGTGCATACACACACACACACACACACCCTGTACTCTGTGTTTACTGCTTTCTGTATCCATGTATTGGAAAGCCCTAATTCACACTGACACACCCAGTTCCATTTCAGCACCACAGGGTTCATTTTCACTTTTTCCCTTTCCGTATTTCCCATTCCTTCCTGTGGTACTGAGGAAGCTGGTTACCGCGATGCTTAACTTATTTACTTATGTGATCAGCACTCTGTTTGGAGGATGAATCTCAGATCAACCATACATGGTAGCTGCCATAAGTACCATCTTATAATACTTAGTCCTTGTCGGATAGGTTACAAAGCTTATTTCTCATTTTGTGAATTTGTTTGCTCTGATTTATCTTGAATAGGACTACTAAGTATCTGTTTTTATTATTTTTAGCCTTTGTTTGAAAAAAATCAGTATGGGGGCTTCTGCTTCTAACTATGACAAGGAACAGGAATTGGATTTATTCTCTCATCTGAAATAATTAAAAATCAATGCAAAATATATTATTAACAATTTTTAGACTTTTGACATCAGGCAGCACAGGAAGGTGACACCTGAAAGAGGAGATATCATGTAGTCAGGTGGCTGCTAAGCAGCAGCACGGTGGCAGCTGCCGGGTTGATTGGCCACAATTCCGTAGACTGAGCCAGCAAGGGGACTACCTGACTACATTTGGACAGTGGAGTACTTGTGGCAGTAGTAACAACTTGGAGTGGATTTTCCCCAGCCTCAATCCCTCAATACCTGTACACATACCGGGGGGGAGGGTACATTACAGGAGAAGTACCCTGAACTCAGAAGACCCTTCAATCTTTTATTTTTTTAATATTTATTTATTTGTTTGTTTTAGAGTGAGGGGGAAGGGGGGAAGGAGAGAGAGGTGGAAGCAGACTCCCTGCTGAGTGTGGAGCCTGACCTGGGGCTCGATCTCATGACCTCAAGATCACGACCTGAGCCAAAATCGAGAGTCAGATGCTCAACCGACTGAGCCACCCAGAGCCCCAAGACCCCTCAATCTTATTAGGGAACTATTAGCAAGCCTGGCCAAACTTTGCCCTGGAGGAACACATTATATTTATTATCCTGGTCAGAAATCTCTCCTCTGCTGTAGAGGGAGAACTGTCTGTGTTTTCTAAGGCTGTTTGCTGTACAAGCATCTTTGAAAAACTGCTCCAGGACACAAGCTGTTGCAAAACATGTAGAAATGCCATGAAAATTGCCTCTCAAGATGGAAGACAAAGTGAGCCCTACAATTGCCCCAGCTTACTGTCTGAAGAGAGTGGCCAGGGTGCAGTGCAGGGAAGGGTGACCAAGACAAAGTTTGGTTATCTCCCTGCCTTGAAGAACGTTCTAATGTTGGTTAGAAGTGGCAAGTGCAAACGTCTTTGCCTTGTTCCTGATCATAGTGATTTTATTTGTAGTAGCTCAAAATTGGAAACAACCCAAATGTTCATCCATAGATAAATAGATGAGGAAATTATAATACATACATAGAATAGCACCCAGCAATAAAAAGGAACAGATCAATAGAGGCAAGAAAAAATTGAAATAATTATGCTGAGTGAAAGAAGTCAGACACAAAAAAGTTCATGCTGTATAACATTCTAAAAATTGCAAATGTACAGCAGCAGAAGACGGATCTGTAGTTGCTTGGACTGAGGATCAGAGACATACTACTAAATAACATGAGAACTTTGGGATGGCAGATGTTTATTATCTACATTATGGCAATGGTTTCATGAGTGTACACATATGTTGAAACATCAGTTTGTACATTTAAATATGTGCAATTTATTGTATGTAAATTATACTTTAATAAACCTGTCAAAGTGGAAGAAAAGACACTGGAGATAGTGGATTTATTTCTAAAATTCTGTATTCTAACTGATCTTCTGTTTTTCTTTTTCCTTGAACACTTAATACACCTCTTACTCTCAATTAGTAATGATAACACTTCATAAAATGAATTTGCTTATAAGTATAGCTGTGCTCACTTTGTAATTTTGCTTTTGAATTTTGCCTTGACCTTATAGCTATTTAGAAAAGTTATTTTATAATTAGAGGGTGAAATTGTAGTGGTAATGATTATATTGCTTTTGGGGTAGATAATCTTAACCTACATCTCAGATGTCGTTTGTTAATCTGCTCAGAATTGTATTTGTTCTCACTTGTTCTGTATCCATGTCACCTCTACCAGGCTAGTGGGCCCATGTTCCAACTGTGGTGATTTTTGACAATGAAGAGTTCACAGTTGTCCTTTTCTTAAGACAATCGCCCTTAGCCAACAGGGGCCACCTCATCCAGGAGTTAGGTCTCTCCCCTCCAGGGCAGCCCATAATCATTCAGTGATTGATAGAGAGGTACAAAAGTCCAGCCCCTTTATCTCAGAGTTAAAGGACTTACAGATGCACTCAGCTCCCGAGGTCGCTTCCTCCATCGTGCTAAAGTCTAGAATGTACAGCGACCACTTTCTTCAGCTCCTTCCCCATTCCTCTCCTACTCCTCTCACTCCCTTCCTCGGTCAGGGTTTTTCCCCCCCTGAAAAGCACTCCCTCAGTAAGTTACAGGCATTCACGTTTCTGTGTCATGCTCTGCGATACCATCTTATCAGTTTTTAAAAATGCCTCACAGATGCTCAAACAAGAACGAGTATGTAACATCTATGTTTATGCACACGTACCTCTATATTTACACATACACATTATATTGATCTCCCATGGAAGTAGCAGCAGAGGTTACTTTGCCCAAAGTATGTCTGTTTCCATTTCTTCCTTCAATACCGAAGCAGTAGCAGTAGATTTCTGTGTGCATTGCCATAGGGGAAAAAGATGGACACAGCTTAGACTTAAGAGTCAAAATAGTTTTTATGCTTTTCCAAATAGCCCTTGAAACCCATAGTAGAGGAAATCTTCTTGACAGCAAAGGTGTTCACTTGGAATAGCCACACCATTCTTCCTTGTCTCAGTAAATTCCAACACCACTTACTAAATTTATTTTTTAATTTAATTTTGTATTTTTTTTTTTAAGATTTTATTTAGAGAGTGCATACGGATGCGCATGAAGGGGGGAGGGGCAGGGGGAGAAGGAGAATCTTAAGCACACCCCGTGCTGAGTACGGAGCTCCTGGTGGGGCTCAATCTCACCACCCCGAGACCATGACCTGAGCTGAAACTAAGAGTCTGACATTTAACCAACTGAGCCACCCAGGCGCCCATCCCACTTAGAAGAGAATACAGACTCCTTACCTGATCTGGTACCCAACTTTTTCTGTACAACCTTCTGTCTTTTCACCCTTCCTCTTACTCACTGGACTTGAGCCACACTTGTGTCCTTGATACTAATGCAGAGTCCTGCATCAGGAACTTTGTACTTTTTAGAACAACTTTTCTATACCTATAGATTCGAGGTGAGTCTCTCCTTGCTTAACTCCTATCTCTGCTTAAATGTCACTTTCTCAAGGCAACGTTCTTGACCATGATTTTTATAAGTATATTCATTACTCTCTGTTTTCTGACTTTGCTTTATTTTTCTGCAAGGTAACTTTAATTAAATTCTATTATCTCTTAATTGTTATCTGATCATTCACTTAATGAAGTCTTAGAAAAGATATTTTCTCTTCTGTTCGCTGCTGTTTCTTCTGCATATCTAATAGTGCCTGGTACATAACAGCTCATTGTTAAATAAAATGAATAAAAGAATGGATGAATGACTCAAACTAATGCTACGTTCTGGTTAATTTTATGTTTGGATCATGAATATTTTGAACAGTTTTATTAATTTTTTTCTTGGATTTTCTAGCTTTTTCTTTTCTTTTTTTTTTTCTTTTTTTTTTTTTTTTTTTGGAAAAGCAACATTTGCTTGAAGGCCACAGATTTTTGGCTCTAATTTGAATTTATGTCTCTGTATTTAGATCACACATTCTTGTGCAGATATTTAATTGACCCTAAGTTTTGAAGATCAGTTTTATTCCCTTGGGCTGTTAAAATGAGAATTCTGGGCATGGACTTTACCCTGCTCTTTCTTTCACATTGAACATGCTATCTTCTATCAAATACTATCAGCCCTAACTTCAAAATAAAACCAAATGCAATATTTTCTCAGCTCTTCACTACCATGCTTATTTCTCACCTAGGTTACCGCTATTACCTTTTTATATCCTTAATTTATCCTAAATTTGCAGGCATGTTGTCTTTGTTGAACTTTGCTTTTCCCCCTTCAGGTCACCTCCAAGAGCCATCCTTCCATCCTTCTCCACCTGGGACAGATTGCTCTGTGGCTGTCAGCGTAGGATGTGCCTTTATTTCTATTGTGGGTAGAATTCGCCCTTTTCCGGATTCAGTGTCATAATCATTCTTATTAGTCCATTATTTTACCAGAGTATATCCTCAAGTATCTCTCGCTTTTGCTCTCTCTGGGGGAAGCTTAACCTTTTAATTTCCAGTATCTTACCTTTATCCTTAGTCCTGTGCTGATTCCTCTGTGTTGATTCCTCTGGGCTAGTGTTCAATCTGAACACGTGTTTGTCCCTATTATGTGTTTTTATGTCTCTGATAGTTCCTCCTATTCCCTCTAATCTCTGTCTGAACTCCATTTGGTCAGATATTGGGATGTTTAGACAAGTCATTTCTCTTTTAGATTTTTCTTCTACATTGCTTCCTCTACGTTCTTTTAGCCTACATTCTGAGGGATTTTATTGACTCTCTTTTTAAAGTCAGTGTGGGTCTGTGTTTGTCACCTGTGCATTTTCTTTCCAGTAGGTTTTTCTTTTTTTCTTCGTTACTTTTGCTCAACCTCTAACTGCTTTCCATGGATATAATATGTTAGTGAATGTGTTCAATGACCCCAAACAATTATTTTATCTTCTGTTATTTAGATTACCTTAGTTTCCTCTTAAAAGTTTCTTTATTCTTTATTTTGGTCTTTTACTTTCAAATATCTTGATTATCAGTTCACAGAAATAATATGAATAACATCTTGATTATTGATTTGTAAATAATAGGAAAGAGGGCTATTTATCTTATGCATAGAGGATGCTTACCAACTCTCTTAAAGGTGAGTCAAGGACCTGACTTTTATGCTGCATTTGCTCCACTTAAATTCTAAAATTTATGCTGGGATGCTGACACCCATTCTCTCCTTTCCTTCTCACCAGAGTTCCAGTGAGTTATTTAGAGAACTACACTCTGTTGGAGGCTTTACTGAGTCCATGCTAGCAGCAGGCTGTTCTTTATGTAAAGTCTTGGGGAGAGGGTGTCAAGTACCTAGTGCTCAGTAATACATAATATTTCCATGTTCAAATCTGGTCTTCCTCCTCTTCGTTTCCTCTGTCAGAATTGTGTAATGGCTTCCCACAGCCGTCTCCATCTACTGGCATTGTTCATTCCACTTGCTGTTCTCCAGATATTTGATAAAAGCTCTTGTCTGCTTATAGCCTGCATTCCTATCCTCTCTGTTGGTGTAGTAGGATACAACTTAAAAATTGTTATCATTATCACTGTAATGTGATTTGGGGAAAGGAAGAACATAAGCTTAAGTCTTCAGTCTACCCTGTTGACCCAGAATCATTAACGGATTCTTGCTGTCTTTTTCTTTTAATTTAACAAGATATTTGATTCAAATGTTTTTCCCTCTCTAAGGAAAAATAAAAACCCATGAGAAGATGTTGGGCCTAGTGTCATTCCTGACCCTCATAGGAGACCTTGACCAGTAAACTTCTGTGGACCTCAAGCCCAAGTCTATTAAATTGATCAGTTCAGGTGGAAAGATTGCTGTACTTATTTCACTTCTAAAATTATGATTCTATTGTAAAAATGTTTATTAATAAGTTAAAAATACTTTTCTAATTATCAGAGAATACTTTCTGACTATATTTTGGAAAGCCAAAATAAGCATTAGAAGACATCGTGTTATTCAAGAGAGTAAAAAAGAAGCTCATTCTTTAAAAAAAAAAAAAAAATCCTCTTTTTATTATAAATTCCGATGGGGGAAACCAGCTGGCATTAAGACAGTAAGTTTTTATTTATAGGAGAAAGAATGACAACTCAGTTCACTTTACAGAGAAGTCATACCAAAAGCTCATAAGAAAAGATTATGTCCTTTGCAAATATTCATATTGCTCACCGAATCTTTTTTGTGATTGTGATAACCAGATCACCTAGTATATAGAGATATACTTGCTTTTCTTCACAGCATGTACACAACAATGTTAGGGATTGGGCATCAGTAGGCTCAAATGAGATCTTAGATTCTTATTCTCTTTTTTTAAGATTTTATTTATTCATTTGAGAGAGAGAGAGAGAACGAGCAAGAGAGCACAAGCAGGTGGAGGGGCAGAGGAAGAGGGAGAAGCAGACTCCCACTGAGCGGGGAGCCCGATGTCGGGCTCAATCCCAGGACCTGGAGATCATGACGTGAGCGGAAGG
Organism: Ursus arctos; assembly: GCF_023065955.2. Classification (NCBI taxonomy): domain Eukaryota; kingdom Metazoa; phylum Chordata; class Mammalia; order Carnivora; family Ursidae; genus Ursus; species Ursus arctos. Next base: position 24,992,517 of record NW_026622985.1, on the reverse strand, counting down.
CAGATGCTTAACTGAATGAGCCACCCGGGCACCCCCTTAGATTCCTATTCTTAAAAGATTTCTGTATAGTAGTAGGGAGATAGAGGGATGCAGAAAAGTAGTTGTAGTATTTTTTAAGAACAAAACCATACCATTAATTGAAACTGTGTGTCTTTGCTGCTTCTTACTTTGAAGACCCTGATTTTAATCTGAGCTAGCAGCGTGCTCTGAAACATGTCTGTATATTTGACGTCATTTGGAAAGCTCCTGAGGCATGCATTAGTTCCCATTTCCCCTTTGGAGAGAAAGTGCTGTTGCTGAATGAAGCAATGTTTGGAATATGCAGTAGCAAATTCCAGCACATACAAGTGGAAAGTTTTACTCCGTGGGCATACAGGAGAATTGTAAACGCATCACAAAACATAATTGGCTCTGTTATAATTGGACCCTGGGGGAAAACTGTCCTCTACAGCTCAAGGATTTTCTCCTGGGAATAGGAAAACCATAGCTCCTTTCTTGCCAGTTTCATTCCTGTGCGTCCTGAGCATCAATTAAACTGCAGAGTTGATGGTACTAAAATATTTATTAGGGAAAAAAGTTAACTTCATGGAAGTAGTACCTTCATAAATCTGATCCTACATCATGAAGTTGTGTATTTTTTGGCAAACTTTATGTTCATTGTATTAAGCATTTCAGACTATGTTTATATTATGTATATTTTAAAGACAATTTTAAGCCAATTGGGGGAGAAATTGATTTCCAATTATAAAGCATTAATCTGAGATTATTTATAGAACTGGGCAAGTTAAAGTGGAAGCATGGGATTGAAGAAATCTCCATTTTTCCTGGAGGATTCGGTGCTGTCTTTGCGTGGGGAATGTTTCCAGTTTTATTACTAAAGTGAGATGTTAAGAAAATAGTTTTAAATATGCTCCTATTCATTTTAGGTATAATAAACAAGCTCGTGTCATAGTTTTGTTCTGAATAATCTTTGCTGACAAACTTAGCCTCTTTTGAATTGCTCTTTCTTCTCAATTCCCCAGATTCCCTTCTTCCTCAGCCTAACACCAGCATTACACTTGTGTGCTTATCTATTTTGTGCATGTGGCATTTTTCTCACTCTTGTAAGATTCCCAGTAACAGATATCATATTTTATCAGTTTTTTTGTTGTTGTTGTTCCAACGCTTAGATTGGTACTTGCTAAGGGCTAGATAGTTGTTGCATTTACTACTGAGTTATCTAGATTTTTTTTAATAAACTGGTTCTCTTTCATCCTTTTCTCTTTCCTTTAAATTCATAGAAGAGTCTAAAAATACAAAGCGAATATTGCTCTTTGACCAAGCTGCTGAAAAGTAAGAAAGAAATGAAATAATGAGTAAGTTGTTATAAATAAGTCAAACTAGATTTTGACACCCCTGAGCCATGATGAAAACTTTTAATGTCTATAAAAGGAAATTTTATTCTTCAGAAGGTAGCTTATAAACAACAAATTATCCTTGCAAAGCAGTTTAAACACAAAATGGCTAAATATTCTAGGTAAATGTATTTATGTTTGCAAATTAGATTATTAAGTTTTTCAGTAATCATAAGATGTCTGAAGTCAGCAGACCACACCATGTCCTCATGAACACATTGAATATTTTCTTAATTCTATTATTTTCATTACTTGTCTCTTTATTCTCACTTTCTTTAAATTTTCTGTGAGGCCACTTCCATAAGGAAGGCAATTTCTGAGACATAGCCATTTGAAACTAATAATTATCAGATCATGACTACAGAAAATAATTCTTTAACCAATTTCTTATTTTAAAACCAGCTGAACATCAGTTGGCTTACACTTCCTCCTACTTTCCTCCACCTTCCTCTCTTTGTCCATAATCTTTGGTTTCTGTTAAAGAGCCTATTCTTACACTGTTTGAACCTTGTCTTTCACCCACATACATCCTGCTACTTTGCAGGTAACCATGACGATACTTCCCGGTACTGAGGTTATGTGCCATATAAAATGCAGCCATGCTGTCTTAAATTTATTAGCAAACACACCTTTCCCAAAATACACACACTCACACAAAGATCATATTAAAACTGCATAACATTTAGGGAGTCTTAAAAGACCAAGTGTACAATCAAATGATTTAATGTGTAGGAAGAGATCAGGATTCTTTTGTTAGGAACAAATACAAGCATATGAATCCTTGCTAATACAGAAGTAACAACTTAATGTTTTCTAAATCATTACTCCAGATACTTTCATTCCTCGGTGTCTGCTGCAAGATTTACATTTGGTAATTAACAATCACAGCAAGGTTGGAGGTAGATCTATTTTCTGGTAAATTATTATTACTAATTCTTAGTTTAGGGGTGCCTGGGTGGCTCAGTCCATTAAGCATCTGCCTTCAGCTCAGGTCATGATCCCAGAGTCCTGGGATTGAGTCCCGCGTTGGGTCCCCTGCTCAGTGGGGAGTCTCCTTCTCCCTCTCCCTCTGCCCATCTGGCTGCTTGTGATTTCCCTCACTGTCTCTCAAATAAATAAATAAAATCTTTAAAATAATAATAATAGCAATAATAATAATTACAATAATTAGTTTAATATTTCTAAAGACACTAATCAAGAAATGAGAAGATGGAGATTCAAATTCTGGGCAACCGTAGAAATCACTGGATCAACTATTCACAGCTTTTCACTGTATAGCCTATAGCCTAAGATTTTGTTGACCCACAGTTAAAGATTCAGTCATCACCTTTTTAAGGTATTCAAATATCTCCCATTCTGACTTCTCCACAGAGCTCTAGTTCATTATTGAGTTGGAATAATATCGTAAAATCCACCAAAAATAAATATTTTTTGAGTTTAAGTGCAAACACTGACCTAAATACTGAGAATAAAAGAAATATGTTAGATGTTAACCTAGCGCTTGGAGGACTTACAATTAAATTAGAGATATAAGCCATGTCTTACTGAGTCTTTTTAATAAATGGCTTCTTTCCTTAATAAACTAGTATATATTCAGTAACCAGTACTGAGACACACTCTCTTAGATGCGCCCAAGAAAGGTAGACACAATGTCAACCTTCAGGAAACTCCCGTCCCTACATTTCTTTCTCATTCCACTGTGCTTCATGATCTTCTCTCAGTACCAGAGTTAGTATCCTTTTCCTGAGCTTTTCCTGCTCTCAGTTATGTGCCAGATTAAACTCTTGAAAACAGTTTCCAGCATATCACCAACTGTAAAAGTTTCCAACAGAATGAAGTTTGTCATTGCTAGGCCTCCAAAACCTGGTACTCAGTCGATCTTGTGTTACTCCATTCTTATATTTTTGCCAACATTTTCCCTTCTATCTGACACTTCCCCTTGTTTACTGCTTATCAATATTTTAAGACCGATCCATGCTACAACTGGTCTTTGAAGCCTTCTCAGACATTCGGAATGATATCATTAATAATAAATAATAACAGATCGTACCAACAATAATAATGCTATTTAGTACTGGGAGATTCAGTCTGTGTTCCAGCTGTGGACCTGGACCAGTGCCTTTCACCTATCATCTCACTGAATCTCTGTGTTACCGTCTTATTCCTACTGTAACAAATGACCACAAATTTGCCAGCTTAAAATAGCTCACATTTCTTATTGACAGTTCTGTAGGTTAGACTACTACTGTAGTCTAATGGGTATCGGTGACTAAATCAAGGTGTGGCCAGGGCTGTGTTTCTGTTTTATAAGCTCTAGAGGGAATCTGTTGTCTTGCCTTTCCCAGCACCCAGAGGAGCCATTGTGTCCCCCCGCTGGCTTAGAGTATATGGGATGGAAGGGACCAGTGGTTAAATACAGCAGCTCTGACTCAGAAAGCCTGAGTTTGAATCCTTAATATTTCTATTAACTCTGACCTTGAGAAGTTGCCTTTAATAATTCTGTGCCCTAGTTTCCTTTTCTTTGGAACTGGGATCATAATGGTCCATAACTCATGAGGCACTTATGAGGATTAAATGAATTAATCCACGTAAGGACTTGCAACAGCTACTGGAAAGTAGAAGTACTCAAGAAATGACAGCATTTGTTGTTCCTGTTAGGATCATTAGACGAGCCTCTAGACACACTGAGGCTGTCGCTTCCAAAGGGAGAGGGAGCAGTACGACCCTGGAGTGAGTTAAAGTGCAATGTAATAAAAATAATAATTTCAATAAGAAAAAGCACAAGATGGGGCACCTGGGTGGCTCACTCTGTTAAGCTTCTGACTCTTGATTTCACCTCAGGTCATGATCTCAAGGGTCGTGAGATTGAGCCCTGTGTTGGGCTCCAAGCTGGGCATGGAGCCTGCTTAGGATTCTTTCTCTCTCTCCCTCTTCTCCTCCCCCATGCTCTCACCCCTCCCCCCAAAAAAACACTGTCTAAAATAAATAATTTTTTTTTTAAAAGAAAAAGACATTTTTAGTAACATGCAAGACTGTGGTTAGTTGAAGGGTAGAAATAACATCCATTAAATATTTCTTAGGATGTTTCTAGGTGCTTAATGTCATAAACACTTAATCTGGGGCTTGGAAAAGAAAATTCTTCAATGATGTTCACTTGTCTTTAAGGCTACTGAGAGTTGTTTTTGTATCTCCTTTTGTCTTAGGTTACCTGGAAGTTGATCTTGAGATTAGGATTTTGGTTCAAGTGATTTCTTAGGAAAAGGGAAGTGATGGGACCAGGATAGAGGGGGACTGTGGTCTCCGTGTTAGACTAGTTTCAGTCTGAGACCCCGAGGAGGCTCTGAGCAAAGTTTAGACCCACAAGTTATTTCCATGTTGAGCAAGGGGAGCAGCCATTGTGTGTTCCCATGCCAATCTGACCAGGTCTGTGTGAGGGACACCCTTCGAGGTGAGATAACTACAGTTCAGCAATTTTTCCATGCAGGGGACAGCTGTGAGTTGCTCTCAGCTAACCCACACAGCAGCTGGTAAATGGGGGGCACTGGCCAGTACAGGGGATCTGAGAAAGATACCACTGCTGTCCAGTACATACTTGACAACTTCTCTGTGTATTAGGATCTTCTCATTCATATTCCTCTCTACTCCTCTAGACCAGTCATGAACCAAAAAAAGAAAAAGACTTCTGCTATATTTGGTTACACATACACACATACCCGTTTATATATGTATAAGTGTGGTAGGCTAACATTATTGAACCCTTACTAAACACAAGACACTTATTATCACTTTACATGGATAATTTCATTTATTCCTCAGAACCCAGTAAGGTAATCGATTTCATTACATCATGATCTAGTTGGGGAAATGAAAAAAATCAAAAAGAGAATTGGTTAAGATCAAAAAGCTAGAAAGTATAAAAGCTGAGGTCAAATTTAAGGACTGTCTCAGAAACCATGTTCTAAATGGAACTAAAATAAATATACTACCGCTTTTCTTTCCTAGCCCTTTCTTTCTTTTGGCTCATGTGTGAATTCTAGAGAGTAGAGGGCAATCTATACGGAATAATTCTACTCACTACATGCCAGTCCAAAACATGGTCTTTGAACCACGTTCTCTCATGGTTCAAAGTCAATTTCATTCCAGTTTAGGTTTCACCTAAGTTTTAAAGTTGACTCCTATTCTTAGATGATTTAAGCGTCTTAAACCCACAAGCCTGCAGTCAGCCTCAAAGAATCAGAAGCCCTCTAACAAATAGACCTTTCTGTGGCTACCTTACCAGTTCTTCAAACTTAACGTTTCCCAACTTCCTTGTTTCCTGTATCCCTGCTGTATCTACTGTGTCTCATAATCATTTTTTTTACATGGAATATTGTTTCAGTCATTATTTCAAAGATATGCGCTAAGGGTCTGCCTGTACAACAGTGATCCAGTAAGGCAGGGTGGAGCTAACAGGAGGAATGAAGAGCAATGAGATGCCTAAATAATAGGGACGAATCTGAATAAACGTTGACTTGATAAAGGAGTAACAACAGTATCTTATGGAGGTTAAAATAATTCTAATAATAGTACGTAAAGCAAGAATAGCATAAATCCAGTCAATATGTTCCAGTATCTTTGCATTGTCTAGGAAATGACGAGTATTAGCTTATCTTAGACTTTAATAAGTCAGTGATGTAATCACGAGAGTAACCACTAACAGAATATGTAATTATAAGTCTAAGAAAGCAGATAATATAGTAAAAAGAAAATAAGTCAGGGAATGGGGGAAAAGGCACACGAAAGAGACAAATAGAACGCAGAGAGCAAGATGATAGATTTGAATTCAAATACGGAGGTAGAGTAAATGTTAATAGGTTAAATACTCTAACAAGTATTATCAAACTGAACTTTTTAAAAATTAAAAAAAAAACTATGTTGCTTACAAAAAAAGACATTCTTGATATAAATATAAAGACCAGAAGTAAAAGAATTTTTGAAAACCTGCTAACACTTTTTAAAAAGCTGATATAGCTCTACTTACATATGGCAAGAAGCATTAGCATCAGTAAAGAGATATTTCATAAGTAAAGTTTCAATTCGTTACAAAGATAGAACAGTCCTAGACCTTTACATACCTAATAACACTGCTTCAAGATATATATCACAAAACCGTATAAAACTAATAAATCCACATTCAGAGTTGGAGATTTTAACACAGATCCCTTTGAAACTAATAGAACAAATAAAACTCAATAAAGATATAGAAGATTTGAACAACGGGACTATCAAAGTTGACTTAATTACCATATTAATAAGCATTACGTCTGCACAAGATACAATTCACGTTCAAGTTCACACAGAACATTTAACAAAATTGATTATTTGGTGGTCCAAGCAAATCTCAACACTCTTCAAAGTACTAAAATAACGCAAAGTGTTTTCTCCAATCACAGACCAATGGAGCTAGAAATTAAAAGCAAAAAAACAAAAACAAAAACAATACCCCCACCCTACCAAAATCCTCACAGGTTTGAAAATTAAACAGTAATCTTCTAAATGACTTCATCACAATACTTAGAAAATCTAGAAAATTTTTAAATGAAATGACAGTAAAATACTTCATATCAAAAAGTGTGAAAGCCACACTTAGAAAAGTAGAGAGAAAGAAAAAAAAGCCTGAGAAATCAATAACGTAGCATCCATCTCAAGAAGGAATGAGTGAGTATAACACTGAGGTCTGGGTTTCTGTATTTCATTCCTCTTTAAAAGAAACCAGAGTGCTCGCTTTGGCAGCACATACCCTAGAAGAAGGTAGTGATTCCTGTCCACGTAGAAATGCTTGATGACAGTTCAGGAGCAGGAAATGTACGAGGTAAACCTGGGATAGATCTCCTATTATGCCTGAAGGAAGGAAATTCTCTGAGACGAATGGGATTCAAAAGGACACAGTATTTGGTTTGAAGAGACTTGTGGATTTTTATACATTAAGAATTCCCTAAGTAACATTACTGAGAGAAGGTGGGGGAGAGAGGAGGGATAGGGGAAAATGGGAAAGATTGGATTTACAGAAAAATGCCTCTATTTTAGTAAATGTAGAAGAACTCATAACATAAGACAACCATCTTGCATCAATTGATCACGAGTGGTGAAACCATTGGGTGAAAAGTTGCTGGGAAACAGGATTATTTGCAATTCTCAAAATACTAGTCTGTGGATGACATATCAACTACCAATGCATAGCTTTATACAATGAAGAAATTAGTCCTCATCTCAACCAAGTGATCAAATTTAGTGTCACCCCAAGTAGGACAACATGACATGATGTTTCTGAAGTTTTCAGGCAGTAAAAAAAAAGTATACGTCATTGCCTGTGAAGTGTCTTTGCCAAGAATTTATCTGACTTGAATCTAATTATGTGGAAATCACTCAAACTCCAAATAAGGGACATTCTACAAGACAACTGGGCTGGACTCTTCAATACATCAGTGTCATGACAAGCAAAGGCAAGTGTACTGTTCTAAATTAAAAGAGACTAAAGAGACAGAACAACCAATGTCGCATGTAAACTTTCACTGGATCCTGGATCTGAAGAAAAAATAGCGATAAGATATTTTGGAGACAATTAGAGAAAAATATAATGTGGACTGTATATTGATGATCTGAAATCATAGTCCATTCTCTTACAGATGGAAATAGTTACAAATTTTTTTTATAGCTTCTGTTACAAATTGCCCAAAACTTGGTTTAAAATAACAAATGTATTAAAGCTTTATTAGCTAGAAGTCCCACACTGGTCTAATGGAGCTGAAAATCAAAGTACTGACGGAGTTGCATTCCCTTCTGGAGGCCCTAAGGGAGAATTTCTTTCCTTGCGCCTCTCAGCCTTTAGAGGCCACCGGCAACGGTAGCTCCGGTGCCCTCTTTCTTCATCTTCTAAGTTAGCAACATGCCGTCTCTCTAAGCTGTCTTCCCTCTCACACCTCCCTCTGACCAAGCAGGGGAGGATTTCCTACTTTTAAGGATCCATGTGATTAGATTGGTCCCACTCACATCCTCCATAATTTCCCTCAAGGTCCCTATTTTATTTTATTTTATTTTATTTTATTATTTTATTTTTTTAAAAGATTTTATTTATTTATGTGACAGACAGCCAGCGAGAGAGGGAACACAAGCAGGGGGAGTGGGAGAGGAAGAAGCAGGCTCCCAGCAGAGGAGCCCGATGTGGGACTCGATCCCGGAACGCCGGGATCACACCCTGAGCCGAAGGCAGACGCTTAACGACTGCGCTACCCAGGCGCCCCTAAAGGTCCTTATTTTAATCACACCAGCAAAGGTTAACTATTCACAGGTTCCCCATGTTGGGGGTGGATTTGTTATGAGAGAGGAAGGGGTGGGAGGTAGGGCATCACTCTGCCTAACCAGGGGTATTGTGGTCATTTAGGAAATTATTTTTATTCTTCGGAGAAGCATGTTACCTATTGAGGAATAAGTCTGCAACTTACGTACGTGTGTGTGTGTGTGTGTGTGTGTGTGTGTGTGTGTGTGTGTGTTGTGTAACCGAATGTAGCAAAATGTTAAGAACAGTTGAATCTAGATGGAATCTTTATGGTTGTTTTTTGTTCTGTTTCCATTCGTCTGTAGGTTTAAAATTTTTCAAAAGAAAGGTGTTATTGAGCTTCTTCAGTCCCCAGATAATGCAGGACATTTCTGATTTAAGAATGATTTCAAAAAAGAAAAATGGGGACAATGTTAAGACTGGGTATCTCATTCAATATATGTAAATGTAAATACAGAGAGAGCCAACTAGATTGAAGATAAAGTTGTAATTCGTTTTTTTTTTTTTTAGGTGTCACTCATATTTGCTGGAAAAGTATTTAGTAGTTTGTAGGAGACACAATGACTTTGTTTTTGTCTGTTTAAATAAAATTATGAGTGGATTTGTTTTGTCTCAGAGTGCACTTGTCTGATGTTGATGTCCTCTGAAAATGTTTTTCAATGAAACAACGTCATGCCTTAGCTGTGGGTGACAGGCCAGCTTCTAACAACACTGAGTCCTAGCTGTCAAGGTCAGACCAGTTTTTAAAAGTCTAGGGCTGCTCCTTCCTACCTTCCTATCTTTTTATCTTCCTACCTTCCTTCCTGTTCTTCTTGGTTCCTTTCTTCTTCCCTTGTGGTTTACTGGCTTTCTTGAGTGTTCCGCTTGGATTCCTTTCTCTTTATTTTTTGTGTCTATATTATAGATTTTTGATTTGTTACCATTAGGTTCATATATAACATCTTATGCCTATAGCAGCCTGTACAAAGTTCATGGTAGCTTCAGTTAGAACCCATTCCAAAAGCACTGAATTTTAACTACCCCCCATGTTTAAGTGTATGATGTCATACTTTGCATCCTTTTATTTTGTGAATCCCTTGAATAATTTTTATAGATATAATTGATTTTACTGCTTCTGTGCTTTAACATCCATATGACTTCTATAATTTCCTTATGCCTGATTATTGCCTTTTCTTTCCACTCAAAGAATTTCCTTTAACATGTATCATAAGGCTGGTTTAGTGATGATGAACTCCTTTAACTTTTGATTGTCCGGGAAACTCTCTATCTTCTCTTCTGAATGATATAGCCTTGCTAGATAGAGTATTCTTGGTTGAAGGTTTTTTCCTTTTAGTACTTTGAATATATCCTGCCACTCCCTTCTGGCCTTCAAAGTTTTTGTGATGTTTTGTTTTCTGTTATATGAATGCTCAAAACATAGCCACAAGTGAGTTAATTTTAACTCCACAAGTGAGTTAATTTTAACTCCAGTGATAAATTTGCAGAATATTGTCCTTAAAAAAGATAAATAACGTAGGATAAACATTTCAAGGAGAAAAAATATTCACACTCATGCCTTCATTCAACAAATATTTAAAAAGTCTAGTAGGTGGAGAGTACTCTGAGTAACTCAAAGAGAAATATGAAGATGGGTAGGGGACAGTGGTTTTTTTAAAAACAAACGAACAAACAAACAAAAAAACCCTATCCTTTGATCATATATGTGACAGGTATTTGTGACTTAGGCCATTTATTGTAAATACGGGAAAACTGTCAGGATATTTATTAACTAACTCTTTGTATAAAGCCAAATTGTAATTATTCACATATGGCAACTTAATGTTAAGAATATTGTCAGGAAGCTTTGTAGAATTATTTAGCTTGGCACATACATATTGAGAAATTCACTTATTCTCTCCCAAGGACTCATATCAAGGCTGTTATATACGGAGTTGTCAGTAGAAATAAATTAATGGCTGAGCTTAACCAAAGAAATCAGTGTTAAATAATATATTACTAATAGCTGCTCCCCATGAGGATTACCCAGCCATATAGTAATATATGTTCTCCGTTCACATTGATACATGAATGATACGAAACCAGAATTGTGCTACCTGCAGTCTTGGACGTTCATGTTTAAAATAAGTATTTCTTAGTAAAGTTTTTTTCCATTAAATCATAGCAAAATCTGATGGTGGGAATCACTCTTATTACTGCTAGCGTCATCAGCCTTTTATAGTCAGTAAAAGCAATCCTCTGAAAGGAAATCATTCTCAGGGGAAAACACACCATTTAAATGTGGTATTAACAAAAGTAACTGATCTGTTGAAAGACCGCCCTCTAAGTCACTCCTAGGCTTTTCATTATTAGTTGCTCCCTGCAGGTGCATTTGACTGACTACATTTGTATGAGTTTAAAAAATTCCCAAGTTACCCAGAAAGAATGAAAAAGATCGTCTTTTTGGTTAATGGTCACTCTGACTTCCAACAGGATCGGGACATTAAACTTTCTGAAATTCACTTTAATGTAGCTTTCATGCCTTTTGTTCATTTTCTGATTGTTTAGTTACTTACTATTGAGATTTGAGAGTTCCTTGTTTTCGATTCTACTTTTAAGTCATTAGGCCTTAATACTTCTTCAGTCTTGCCCTCTCTCCTCTTTCCTTTCAGGACTTCCAGAATGACAGTAGTGGTAGATCTTGTGTTACTGTCCTACAAGTCCCTGAGGTCCTGTTTTGCTTTGCTTTGTTTTGGGGTGGGGGGTGGACAGAGGGAGAGAGAGAATATTAAGTGGGCTCCACCCCAGCATGGAGCCAATGCGGGGCTGGATCTCACTATCCTGAGATCATGACCCGAATCAAAGTCAAGAGTCGGACGCTTAACCGACTGAGCCACCCCGTCACCCCTGTTATTTATTGGTTTGTTTATTGTCTGTTTTCCCTTTCTCGTTCCATTGGGTGGTTTCTGTTGTTCTGTTTTACACTTGACTTATTCTTTCCTGCATGTTCTTCATTCCGGTGTTGAGTCTATCCACTGAGTTTTTAATCGCAGTTATTGCATACTTCAGTTCTATAGTTTCTATTTGGTTCTTCTTTTTCCTTCTTTGCTGAGAATATGTCTTTTCTGAAACTCTCCTTTTTTTCTTTTTTTTGTTTCAAGCATGCTTGTAATGTTCATTGAATCCTTTTTAAATTTTGTGCTTTAAAATCTTTGTCGATATTTCTGTGTCATCACAGTGTTTGTATTTATTGTCTTTTTAAATTCAAACTGTGCTCTTTGTAGTTCTCTATATGCTGTAATATTTTGGGTATGGAATTATGAGACTGGATTGCATAGAAACCTTTTTGAGTTGGCTTTCTCTGACACTGCTGCCGCTGAAAGTGCAAGAAAGTGAGGGGCACTTTTTTTTTTTTAAAGATTGATTGATTGATTGATTGATTTGATAGAGAGAGCACAAGCAGAGCCAGTGGGAGAGGGAGAAGCAGGCTCTCCCCTGAGCCGGGAGCATGATGCAGGGGCTTGATCCGGGACCCTGAGATCATGACCCGAGCTGAAGGCAGACGCTTAACCGATTAAACCACCCAGGTGCCCTGGAAGTGAGGGGCAGTTTATTACCACCAGGTAGGGTTAGAAGTCCAGCTTCCCACTCGGCCTCCATTGAGACCAGGGAAGGTCTTGTTTTGCTGGGCTGGGTAGAGTTCCAGCTCTGCTCTAGGCCTCTGAGGATACCACTCTGGCTGGGAAAGTTAGGTATGCTTCCTTTCTACTGAGTGGGGGCTGGAGTTCTGGCCCCAGGGACGTCAGGGCAAAAAGAGTGACCTCATTATCACTGGATGTTGGAAAAGTCCTTATTCTAGCCCTCGTCTCCCATCACCTGGGTGGAGAGGGGAAGAGGTGTTCATTCGCTGTAGCTGGTGGTGGAAGACCGTGCTCCCCATGTGGTCTCCGCTGACAGTGTGAAAAGGGGCCAGTCCTTACCACCCACTGGGCATGAAGTCCTAGCTCCCAGCCTGGCCTTCTCTGGCACCACCAAGGAGGTGGGTTGGGGAACCTTGTCACAACCTGGAGATAACCTTGCCTCAACCTTTGCTGATGAGGGAGGCAGAACTGGAGCCACAGTTTCCTCTCTGGTGTTTGGCTGGAGTAGAGCAGTTATTTATTGCTTAACATGTTTCTCTCTGCCTGAGCTGCCCATTTCCTAGTCATTTGGCTAGAGAGAGCAGGCTTTTGTTGGAGTTATTTTTATCTGCCCCATTTGTATTTCCAGGTTGCCACTTTTCCAGCATCCAGTCAGGGATATATGAGGCAAAAAGAAAACCCACTCTTTAACATCATGCTTTATATTCTGGTCCCAAGATCTCAAGCTGGCCTGCCTTCTCCTCTCTGCCTTTGAGTTTTGTTATTTTTGTTTTATATATAATATCTAGGATTTTTAGTTGTAATTAGTGGGAGGACTATAAAAAAAACCCAAAAAACAAAAATGTCTATTCCATCTTCCTGGAAGTGGAAATCTGAAAATAAATTTATATTTTCAAATTAGTAACTTTTATTTATCACAAATTTTTCAGGAGGACAGTGAGACTATTTGATGAAAGTCTCATATGACCTTAAGCATCCACATGATTTGGGTAGTTTTTTATTTCATTTTACTTTTTTTGGTTTTGGTTTTGTTTTTCTTTTTTTTTTTTTTTTTTAGCTTTGAATTGAGAATATTCTGCTCAACACAAATGATCAGTTACCATAATATCCTTTTTATTTCACCTGTGACTCACAGGCCACCTATCACCCACTGCCTGTTTTGGTAAGCAAGGTGGGCCTACATCACAGTCACATCCACTTATTAACATGTTTTGTATGGATACTCTGCAGTACAATGGGAGAGTTGAGTAGTTGTGACAGAAACTTTATGGCGCACAACACTGAAAATAATTACTATCTATGCCTTTGAAGAAAAAGCTTGTCAATTCCTGTTTACAGTGTCCCACTTTACCTTCTCAGGACACTAGTATATTAATCCAGTCCAGAAATTGACATGAGAAAGAGTGGACTATCCTTATTTCAAAGTTGAAGTAGTAACTATATTCAATAATTGATTATTTTAGTCAATAAATGAGCTCTCAGTCATTTAAACATTTAATAATTGATGAAAAATATTTTTAGATTGCTTTTCCTTAATCTGACACATACAGTATTGTCAATTAAAAAAATAATGTCTCGGTTTTAAAGTCAGAATTTCCTGTTAAATTATGTTGAGTCTACAATTGTAAACTTGTATTAAGTGCTTATACCTTATAATCTTTGTTGAAGATTGTAGGATTCAGACTCTGGATTACCCAGTGGAATTTTCCTGAGCAACATGCAAATAAGTGCAGTTATGCCCCAGGTGAGAAATAGGCCAAAGATGTAGCAAGGGAGAAAGACATGAGCATAACTGTAAAATTCTCTTCTATGTTCAGTAAATTTGTGGAGTCGCTAGGAAACTGTCATGGCTACCAAAGAATAAAGGAAGACGAGATTGACAGTTGAGTTCAGATAGGTGGGTGGCTGTGGACCAGGTCATACAGGATTCATTTGCCATGGTAAAACCTTTGTACTCTGAGCGAATGGAGCAGCCACTGGGAGGTGTGTTGGGCAGAGAGAGGAATTACATGATTCAGCCAAAGTTTTGAAAGGAACACTTTAGCTGATGTGTGGAGAATGGGCTGTAAGAAAGTAAAAGGATAAGAGGAATACCAGTGAGGGGACTGTTGCAATAGTCCAGGCAAGAGAGAACAGTGATTTGGGATAAGGTGGTGTATAGTAAGAATTTGATTGACCTTGGTCCCTGGTTCCCAGGAGGTAGCCTCAAATCCTTGGAATTTCCTGGGTGATAGAAATGTTTTGTTTCATGGCGGACTCTGATAATTGATGTTAACCAGGTGACTCATGGTGAGATGACTCAGAATGGTGGCTATTCAGGCCAGAGAGACCAACCTTATGGTTAGAGGACTGTGGCTTTGAGCCACATATCAATCACTCTGACCCCTAGGGAAGAGAGGGCTCTGAAGACTGAGTTCATTCATTTGGGCGATGATTCAGTCAGTCAAACCTATAACAAAACCTCAATAAAGAAGCTGGACACCAAAGCTCAGATACAGAGTTGTGTCCATAGAGATTTTAGGAAAGGAGACCAAATGTCACTAGGGCACACTTTGGGTGGGTTAGTAAGGATGCTGCCATGTTTGGAGAGTCATATTTATTTTTGATATTATGCATTTTCCCCTAGAAGCAAGACATTATATTTGACAAGTTGTTGATCATGAAAATAAAAAGAGTTTATAACACTTATGTGGATGTGGGAACGTTCTTCAATATGACATATTGATATTTACATTTAATAAATGTAATTTATTACATTTATTACATGTAATTACAGTGTGACCATCGCCACATTTCTGCACATTATGGTGCCTCGGACATTTATAGCATATATGTTTTTATAGGAGATTAAATGAACACTATGCTTTCCAGTAACTACGTTGCCACTTAAATTTAGAGAATTGGATGCACTTCTGACCTGACAGTGCCACAGCTTTAAACAGTTTCATGTGTATGTGTCACATCACAAAGAACCACACTCATGTGAAGTGATTGGTCAGACTGCATGTTCAAATAAGCACATACGGCTTCAAAGAATCTGTAGATCTTAATTTGGACAGAAAAATTATAGAGTTCAAAACTCCAGCTGAAAAATTCATGCAGGTAGGAGAACAGCATTGGATAAACAAACACGAGTAGCTAGTGGTAAAAACATTACAGATTTTCAATGTCATTTTAAAGTTACTACTGTAAAAGTTGAGAATCGCCAACTAAGAGCACAGGACAATTTGTGACCTCTACTTATCCATCTATCATCTATCTATTTAAAAAGCCAGATTAATTAAATCTTTGAGCTATGTGTGTATATGTAGAATAAAATAGATTTTAGGGCACCAGGCAACTCCATTACACGTGATAGAAAGGAATCTGTAATCACCAATTACAGTACCACTTTTTAGTAAAAAATTCTAGCATTTGAAGATACCATGACTATAGTTATGTGAGTAAACTTTAGGCAGCAATAGATGTTTTCAATAAGAGAATTGTATGTTGCTTTTGGATTTTTTCCAAGCTCTTTCAAAGATTTATATAAAACCAGCCAAATGCTTGATGACTTGTCAGCAACTCTATATTGCAGAAAATTTAGGAGCAGTATACAGAGCTTATCTAATATAAAGGAATGAAAGGAAAATGTTCTTTTGCGTTATGTTTAACGCAAACATTGAAATTAATTGAATGATTCAAATGCATGGAATTACAGGACTTGTCATTTTTAAAATTATCAGTCTGGTTTTCAGGTCATAAAAGGACGTTGAATTACATCAACTGGAGTCATGCAGGAGGAGTGCCCTCATTCTGAATCTGTAAACAGATATGAGCTCATTGGCCTAACTGGCTAAGATCCCAATGTTATTTAAGAGATATGGAGACTTTCTCAAACTTATTAAAGGTGGTAGGAGAGTAATTTTGAATATATATATATTTAAAAAGCAGAGAGCATAGCAGATATTTTGGTTTATCTGTAGATGTTGATTGTCGCTACTTGAAACCTCATTTGGTATTCAATCAACAAATGTCAAGGCACACTGCTATGGATATAAAAAATGATGAGAAATGGGGTTCCTGGGTGGCTCAGTTGGTTAAGCATCTGCCTCCAGCTCAGGTCATGATCTCAGGGTCCTGCATCAGGCTCCTTGCTCAGCAGGGAGTCTGTTTCTCCCTCTGCCTGCTGCTCCCCCTGCTTGTGTGTGTGCGCGCGCTCTCTCTCTCTCTCTCTCTCTCTTTCTTTCTGACAAATGCATAAGTAAAATCTTTAAAAAATGATGAGAAATAAATTTCTGGCCCTTAAGAAATGCGTGCTGTTGTGAAAAGTAAAGGACATATTCACATGAAAAATAATTTGTGCAAGACCCTGCAGTTGCCAGGCAGAGTTCTAAGATAACTCTCTTTGACCTGAGATAGTAAGATGCAGTTGTTTCCGGTAAGGAGAAGTTGAGCTGGCCCTTGAAGGATGCATCACAGCTGGATATGCTAAGGAGACCCAGCCAGGCAAAGGATCAAGCAAATGCTATGCATGTTTGGAAGTGGCAAAGAGATTTATTTCCCAGGATATTGAATGTGTGTGGTAGAGCAGTGAAAATAAGATTGGGCTTGGTTGCGGAGGATATTAAATGCCAGATTGAGAGGTATGGATCCCAAACATTGTATTAATATTTTCATTTAGTTCCTGAGTCACTCCATCTGTAAATCAAAATGTAAACCTAAGATCTGGATCAATTAAAAAGCAATGAACTTGCTTACCTGAAAACACCAGTTGTTTATTACAGGCCTGTTTTCTTTGACCTGAGAGATTTTGCAAAAGTAAACTGATGTCGACAAAAACCATTGGTTTAAAGAAAAAAAAAAGGATGATATAAATATCTTTTATCAGTCTTAAGTATGAATTCCAGTTCTAAAAGAGGATTTCTCAATAAATAAATAGATAAATAAAATACGTAAATAAAAAGGATTTCTCACTGTTGAAACATCCTCTGAGCTGATTTCTTCATACCACCCCACAATAGTACATGGTGGCCATCTGAGTTTTGCCTGCCCAACATTCTTTCCTTTTATTCACGCCACCGTTGCTTTCCCCATTGTAGCTGATTTGGCAGAACGGCAAGTGAAAGGGCCCAGATCTTCCCTAGCCTTGGGAGGGGCGTTTGACCAAAGATGAATCTCATTCCCTGATCTTGAAACCGAAATCTTAGCAGAATGCTGCAAACCATGAAACTGAGGCAAACTATCCCAGTTTGTGGCACCCTAGCAAGATTTATTAATTTCTGTGACTTAGCCTCCAGAAGTTGTTCTCTGTCCTGTGCGCTGGGACAGAGGCTCTATAGTTTCCTCTTCATATCCTCCAAGAAATTCCTTTTTGTTTTTTTCCTTAAGTTTTCTACAGAGAGTTTTTATGGCTTGCAATTGATGATACTGACGAATACCAGGCAACTTGGAATAATGGTTGGGAGGTTTTAGTCTGACACGCTGTTGTTGGTGGGTTCTATCTTGGACCTAGTGTTTCATAGCTAAAGTGACAATATAATTCATTATCTTAAACTGGGGCACTTTTGAGAGTAAAAATGAGCATCATTAAAAATTAATCTGTAGCAACAGATGTAAAGCCAAACCGGGGCATAAGTCTTACCTTCGTGACAGTGTATCTTGTGTCAAAAACTTCAGGTAACAAGCTCTGGTTTGCATTTTGGCTCGTCTGAAAATGTCAGGGATTCTGTTAAATGATAAATAGTGGAATTCTGAATTCCCTAATAAAATTATTGGAGAAAAAGAGTCCTTTGCAAAATAAAAAATCCCTGCAGCCTGATTTTCTCCTTACTGGGTCTTAATGAAAAGTTATTTGGATGGTTGTTTGTAAGTAATCGCTTCAGATGTGTTCTCAATGCCATTGTTGGGAATCCATGTAATTCTAGTAAGACTGTTTTACATTCGCTTACTTCACATTCTGGTAAAAACAAAACCAAAATCAGTATCAATTAACATAAATTATTGGGCTTAAAAACAACAAAATTGGATTTTTTTTCACTCTTTAGCCATTTCATAGAAAACTGAAATATATTTCAAACTTCCAGATAAGATTAGTAAAATGTGTAAATTTATCCTTCTTTTGTCAAGCTTATAATATTTTACCACTTTCTTATGATTTTAAAATTGCCTTAAAGGTGAACATTCAAGAGTACAGGGCTGGCTCAGTCTGTTAGAGCGTGCGGATCTTGATTTTGGAGTTGAGAGTTCGAGCCCCACTTTGGGTGTAGAGATTATTCAGCAATATAATCTTTTAAAAAAAGTAAAAATAAACACTCAGAAGAATGTAAATTACTTTTTCCCTCCATGAGGATCTTGAAAGCGTATTTTGGAGGTATGAAACCCTCAACAAAAATGCTCAATTGGAAAATAAGTGGGTGTCACAACTCACAACTTGAGTCCTTAACATGTTAATATCATTAAGACAATAAAGTAAATCCAGTTTCTTTCTCTGACTGAAAAACTGCTCTACATGAATTTGGAGATGTGTCTCAATCACCGAACCTTGTTCTGTGAAGCAATTGTTAACCAGAGGAGAGGCTCTGGTGCCCCGACTGAAAGGGATAATGCAGTGTTGATTTAAGGCCACTAGAGGGTGAGTTGGAAAACACAGCCACAGTTCCCGGCACGAAAGTATTTCTGCAAAACAACACTTCATTTAATCAATATGTGACAATTTATACTTAAAAGTGTTATTTATCTTCATAGAATTTCATTATAGGAAGTCATACTTATACTTTGAGATAATTTATAAACACAGTGATTTGATGACTTGATTTGAGCCAACTAACAAGAAATTGAGCCCTCCTGTCTTTCCTGTGACATATTGCTACTTATTTTTAAAGTGATTTATTTGAAAACAAACTAAAAGCTAACACTCATTACTTTTATGTTTAATTTTATGTTTTCAGATTTTTAAAAAGATTTTATTTATTCTTTTGAGAGAGAGAGAGAGAAAGAGCACAAGCAGGAGGGAGAGGCAGAGGGAGAAGCAGACTCCCCGCTGGGCAGGGAGCCTGATGCAAGGATTGATCCCAGGACCCTGGTATCGTGACCTGAGCCGAAGGCAGATGCTTAACCATCTGAGCCACCCAGGCACCCCTTAGTTAGAATTTTTTATCATTTAGATAACTTTGATAGATTTAACTTACAAAAATAAACCAACACTTAGGTTAAACATGCGAAGTCTGTTATTCAAGCATAATCACTCTGTGATAGAACAGAAATCTGGCAGTACATTTAGGAAGAATGTTTAGAATGATTACAATTCCTGATAAGTCCCAAATTCACTTTTTCAGTATCACAAAGGCTCACTAGCCTCTTCAGAGTGTCTCCATTTTAGTCATACGTTAGATTTATTTAAATCAACTTGATAAACATTTCCAGCTAGACCTTGTTTAGTTCTTTTATTTTTTTAACCCAAAACTGCTGTTGGAAAATGTATCGTCTTTGGGTATATGTTTCTTTTTCAAATTTTACAAGTATTAATTTCATAGGCTCCTTATTACTATTTTCAATTATGAACATGATGATGACGTTAAAGGCCGACATTACTGAACCAGGCACTGTTCAGAGTACACAATGATCTTACGTACCAAAAACTATTTTGAGTGTGTAATACAAATTAACTCATCCAGTCCTCAAACAAGCCTATGAGCTTGGTGCTCTCATTATCTTGATTCTGTGGATAAGGAAACTGAGGAACAGAGATTTAGTAACTTGCTTCATATCTCAGGCCAGTAGAGAGTAGAGCCAGGATTCCCACCCAGGCAGTTTAGCCCCGATACATTGATAGATTTTCGACTTCAGTTTTTTAGAAGTAACTAAGTTCTGCTACTTGGAAACAAGAGATTGTTAAAAGTCATCAAGTTCTCATCTATTAACCATGCAGTCTTGCAGTTGACACCCATTTTTGGTTATTTATTATTTGTTTCTAGGTCTTAAATTCCCATGATCTTAAATTTTGGTGATGATATGACATACCTAAAAATTCTGTTTTCTGAATGATCAAACATAATCTCTTTTCAGTTTCATGTCATGTCTGAATGGTGTATAAAATGTTGCCCCCAGTATCAAAAGAACTGACATTTTTGAATCTCAGTTTTCATATTTGCTTTTGCTTTTCTGTAAAAACTATATTAGTATATACTTAATTATATAATTATTATTTAATCATATTTATATTTAATCACTATCATTCTGTTTTGATTCCTTGCCTGTCTTCCTTTTCCTGTAATAATAATGTTGATGATACTGAACAATGTTTATATGCTAACATGTTACAGAGGCAGCTTGCAACTGTGGACAAAAAAACCAAACCCATTTGATTAACATCAAAAGTAAAGATTCTGTTTCTGACACTGTCACTGAAGTTATATCAAGCAAAGGACAACTTTCTGAGATTCAGTTTCCTCACTTGAAAACTGAAGATAATTCCAAGTGAGGTAACCCCACACAGTTTTCAGAAAATAAAAAATGTGCTAGACAATGTCCTCTGAATTGGAAACCATGCAGTGGTGTGTTCGTTATCAGTGCTGTGCTTAGTGTTACTTCAGTCAGAAATCAAAAAAATATCAAGAGATGGGGCGCCTGGGTGGTGCAGTCGTTAAGCATCTGCCTTCGGCTCAGGGCGTGATCCCGGCGTTCTGGGATCGAGTTCCGCATCAGGCTCCTCTGCTGGGAGCCTGCTTCTTCCTCTCTCACTCCCCCTGCCTGTGTTCCCTCTCTGGCTGGCTGTCTCTTTGTCAAATAAATAAATAAATAAAATCTTAAAAAAAATATATCAAGAGATGAAAAAGGAACATGTGACAGCTTATAAGAAGTATATAGCATTGGGGTGCCTGGGTGGCTCAGTTGGTTAAGCTCCGACTCTTGATCTCAGCTCAGGTTTTGATCTCAGGGTTGAGGACTCACCCTATGTTGGGTCCTCGTTGGGTGCCTGTCAGGCCCAAACGGGGCATGGAGCCTACTTTAAAAATAATGTGTCTATAGCACAAGGACTTTAAAAGTACTTGTTTAAGTAAGGTAAATTCTAATTAAGATACTTGAAAGTAGTTTTGATGAAAAAAAAAAAAAACCCACCAAATAGCTTACAGTTTAGTTCTGTAATCTCTTGGATTCCGTGAAAGAATGAAAAAGGGGTAAGATTTGAAAAAAAAGTTACGTTCAAATTGTGGATGGTTTTAATGTCCAGAACATTTGGCCTTGGTCTAAGAGAAAATTGGACTCGCTGAATGTTTTCCAATAGAATAATGATACAAGACCTATAATTGAAGGACATTAATTTTACAGCAGCATTGGGGGGACAGCCTGTTAGGTAAGAATTGAGAAGTCAATTATAACAGAGTAAGTAATTGAATAAGAATGCCTGCAAATATTTGCAAAGTATCCACTACAACTTTTAATAATTTGCTTCAAACTTGAAAAAAAAATTAGTGTTGGTAGGTAAACGTAAATAAAAGAGGGAAATCTGAATTGAATATGTATTTTAGTTTATTGCAAATAATTTAAGCTCATTTTAAAAGCTAGCTGTCTAGAGCAGTTAAATGCTCTGTTAAAGATCCTACTAAATTGTAAATAGGTTTGCTGAGTTAATTTCCTAACTCCCATTTTAGTGAATTCCTTTGATCATTTAATTTGGAAAAAAAGCGCTTACATAAATTTCCATAAGTGAATAATAATGTTTTGACTAAATGCAATGTATTATACACTTATCAATAGTTTAGAAATTTAATTAACTGTAATTTAACAATGCAATGGAGATTAACTCTTTTTGGCTTCAGTCTAACAATGGCGCATAATATCAAGAAAGTTTAAAAGATGAATATGAACACACACAACAGTCCCTTGGAGGTAACACTGTAGACAGTTTTGTTTATTGATACTACAGTGACATAAAACCAATGAGTGAATCACAGCAGTGGTGAGGGGAGTAAGGATCTAAAAACAGAAGAAGTGGGCCAAGATTTTCCTAGAAAAGGCCAGAAGAACACACTTAAAGTATTTCCACTTATATTTGGTAATGAAGAAATGATAGGCTGGCAAGAGTGAGGCATCAAAATGCAATCAAGAAAGTGAGAGACATCCCAAGATCAACACGACAGAATGAGCATGTCTTTGAATTAAGTGCAGAATGATGGCAAGAGCGCTGTGCTGTTGTCAGAGCTTTGCAGTTGCAAGGATGATGCCTGGTGAGCATACAAGACTCACGTTAACTTGGCTAACCCTTCATGAGAAATTCATTTTGGTTTGTTTGTCTCTTCATGAGTAATGAAGCTGCATCTAAATTTAGCTGTGCTGTGAAATTGAATCCCCTTTATTAAATAATAAGTGGCATCTATTGGCAAATTTAGGAATAAGCGTGTTAATACACTCACTCTCTGTTAGATGGAACATGACAATCCTGCGTATTTTCTTAAAAGATCAGCTGTTTATATGGATCAGGATGAGTTCAAGTATATGTTGGTTTAAATAACAAATTTTTCTCTCTAGTACTGGTTTCTTAACTGTAACACTCAAGTACATTTAAAAGTCTTATAAACCTAGGAAACACCAGAAGTGGTCTTAACAAGCAATGGGAAATAATGCTGATGCAAATTTAAAGGAAAAAATGGCTCTGTTGTAACACCTGTTAACTGCTGTGCTCAGACTCTCCACACTGTTGCTTCTCATTTAAACATAGAAATGACTGATGTCAGTAAAAATAGTTCTCACTGGTTAGCTGGCAGTGGATAAACTTCCTAGTTTCTAGCCAAATATCAAGAACTTGATAGATAATATTATTTCTGTTGCTAATAAGATAGTATAGCTTTATAGCTCTGAAGCCAGAGTAAAATCAGAAGCTCAGTGGAGTTGATTTAGAACAAACTTCTCGTGGTTGGCTAGAGATAGAAATCAATCATTCTTAAAGTCAAGCTGACTCCACAGTCCTAAACAAGAGTACACATAACAGGAAAAAATGGTTTGGAAGTTTCTCTGCGTACTTTTTAGTGGATTCAAAAGAGGGATTATGATCAACTTTAGAACTCCAAATAAACCAGAGATTGT
The DNA here is from genome assembly GCF_023065955.2 of Ursus arctos. Taxonomy (NCBI): domain Eukaryota; kingdom Metazoa; phylum Chordata; class Mammalia; order Carnivora; family Ursidae; genus Ursus; species Ursus arctos. Next base: position 24,969,127 of record NW_026622985.1, on the reverse strand, counting down.
TACTGTGCTTAAGGATAAATATGAAATTGAAATGTGTACCTCATCTGCAGGAACAATTACATACAGACCAACGGCACAATCCAAATTGAGTCATAGTCTAGTAAAAAGTCTCGTGGTGTCTCCAGTGGCAGAAGAATTCTTACTTCATGTCTCTCTCTATGTGCCTAGAGACTAGTTGTATAAGAAAAATTTGGGTGGGGGATACATTTATATCAAGCCCCAACCTTTTATGCGAAATAGTCATAAATTTGGTTTATTCTCTCATTTGACCAGTCCAGGGAAATAATGAGAGGAATAAGTGGATGTGGTGATGGTGGCAACCTATCTGTTGATGACTTGCTCGTAGCAATTTCTCTGAATTCATAGCCAATAGGGTTTTTTTTTAAGTGAGCAAAATTATACGGTTCCAGTTTGGGTCCTTTGTTTTTCAGTACACTCTGCTGGTACTAGCCTGCTGTAGGAGACTGGGGAACCTTGGCTATGAACTTCACCTTCACTCTTTCCCTTGCCTGACATGTTATTCCCCCTCTTCAGTCTACATTGTTTTTCAAAACATTCCTCCTTCTTGGCACTAAGGAATTAACAGGGAACCGAGGAGAGAGGCAACAAGTATATAAAGCATTGTGGAAGAAAAAATTACCTGACAATCAACAGTCTAAGTTCAGTTCTGGTATTATAACTAACAGAAGCAATTTCCTTAGCCTGTCTGAGTCTTTGTTTCTTCATCTGCAAAAGTAGGAGCTAGAAATCATGCTCTCCTAGCTCTGTGATTTATTCTATTGAGTGTGTGAGAAAGGCTGAAATAAATCATCATATATTACCAAAGCGATATTGGTTACAACAGGATGGCAGTCTTTTTGTTTTTGCTTCACAGAAACTAATGTGTCCTTTTCAAAACATCATAATTTTCTATTTCCAATTCGGGGGAAAAAAGTAGAACATAAACTCCAAAGTCTGATGGAAACCTCAGAGAACTTTAGAAATCCTGTTCTAATACACACTCTCTGGCTAAGATACCTCATTTAACTAAATGTTTGCAAGTAACACCTCTTTTTCTAGTAGAAATAGCAGTCAAAATCATTCTGTTAAGGCTTGAAGTGCATAGTTTTTATACGTTGTCATAGATCAAAAACATTCTGTACCTGGAGACTTCCTGTGAGCTAAATATTAAACTCTGGAAAGAAATCGTTGTTTAAAATCGTTGTTTAAAATCACTGAGGTACATATCAAGCATTGGAGAGGGTTGGAAATTTTATCACACTTGCAGACTAACAAGTTCGCTTGCCACACTTGTGTCGTTGCTGACAAAGAGTCTTCTGGGTCAAAGAAAAATACCTTATTTCTCATTGTATCAGCTGATAACAAAGCATTAGCATTTAAGCTTGTACCCCACTCTACACAGGAGAATTTGAAGAGGAACAAATGTTACCCATTACTGGAGTGGGTTACATTATTGGAGAGGAATTCTGAGTGTAGGGAATAAATCCTTTATAATGGGCAGTAAGTCTGACCAACCTTTGCCCCTGAAGAAGACATTATGTTTATATATGCACAACAGTAAGCCAACTTTTTGCTCCAGAGGGAGACACTATTTTCATCATAAAAAAAATTGTTCCTTACACAAATGTCCTCAGGAAAATAGTCCAGAACAAAAGTTGTTGAGTTCCTCTACTAGCAAATTACACAGAAATCTAAGAGACCTAAGGAGACTCACTCCCAACAGTACGTTAAATCAAGCTGTTTAAGAATGCCTAATCAGTGAGGCCGCGTTAAAGTTAAAACTATTAAAATAAAACTGTTTACACTTTAGACATCAGTCACAGTTGGAGTTTGAGAAGACAGTGAGATAGAAAATTCAGCAAGCCAGAATATTATTTTAACACAATAATTCTTTTTTTAAAGTTCATTTATTTTTTCAACATGATAAGCATACTCTTTAATCCCCATCACCCATTTCACCCATACCTCCACCCACCTCCCCTCAGGTAACCATTGGTTTGTTCTCTATACTTAAGCAGTCTGTTTCTTAGTTTGTCTCTTTCTTTTTTTCCCCCCTTCATTCGATTGTTTTGCTTCTTAAATTCCACATGAGTTATGTCATATGGTTTTTGTGTTTCTGTGACTGACTTACTTTACTTAGCATTATACTCTAGTTCTATCTATGTGATTGCAAATGGCAAGATTTCATTCTTTTTTATGGCTGAATAATATTCCATTGTATATATATATGCCATTTCTTTATTCATCTTTTGATGGACATTTGGGCTATTTCCATGTCTTGGCCATTGTAAATGCTGCAATAAATAGAGGGTGCATGTATCCCTTCGAATTAGTGTTTTTGTATTTGGGGAGTAAAAACCTAGTAGTGTGATTACTGGATTGTAGGGTAGTTCTCTTCTTAATTTTTTGAGGAATCTCCATAGTGTTTTCCAGAGTGGCTGCACCAGTTTGCATTCCCCACCAACAGTGTGCAGGGGTTCCTTTTTCTCCACATCCTCACCAACACTTATTGTTTCTTGTGTTTTGGATTTTAGCCATTCTGACAGGTGCAAGTTGATATCTCATTATAGTTTTGATTTGCGTTTCCCTAATGAAGAGTGATGTTGAGTATCTTTTCATGTGTCTGTTGGCCATCTGGATGTCTTTGAAAAAATGTCTATTTGTCTCTTTTGCCCATTTTTTCATTGGATTATTTATTTTTGGGTGTTGAGTTATATCAGTTCTTTATATATTTTGAATACTAGCCCTTTCTCATATATGTCATTTGCAAGTATCTTCTCCCATTCAGTAGGTAGCCTTTTAGTTTTGTTTGTTTGTATTCTTTGCTGTGCAGAAGCTTTTAATTTGATGTAGGCCCAACAGTTTATTTTTGCTTTGATTTCCTTTGGCCCAGGAGACATATCTAGAAAAATGTTGCTATGGCCAACATCTGAGAAACTACTATCTTTGCTCTCTTCAAGCATTTTTATGGTTTCAGGTCTCACATGTAGATCTTCAGTCCATTTTGAGTTTATTTGTGTATGGTAAAAGAAAGTGGTCCGGTTTCATTTTTTTGCCTATGGCTGTCTAGTTTTACCAACACCATTTGTTGAAGACACTGTCTTTTTCCCATTGCATATTCATTTCTCCTTTATGGAAGATTAATTGACCATATAATTGTGGGCTTATTTCTGGGTTTTCTGTTCTGTTCCATCGATCTATGTGTCTGGTTATGCCCATACCATACTGTTTTAATTACTACCACTTTGTAATGTAAGTTGAAATCTGAAATTGTGATATCTCCGGTTTTGTTTTTATTTTTCAGGATTGCTCTGGCTATTTTTGGATTGTTTGTTTTAGTTCTGTGAAAAATGCTGTTGGTATTTCGATAAGAATTGCATTAAATCTGTAGGTTGCTTTGAAGAGTATAGACATGTTAACAATATTTGTTCTTCCAACCCATGAGCGTGGAATGCCTTTCCTTTTCTTTGCATTGTCTTGAATTTCTTTCATCACTGTTTTATAGTTTTCAGAGTACAAATCTTTGACTTCTTTAGTTAAGTTTATTCCTAGATATTTTATTGATTTTGGTGCAATTGTAACTGGACTGTTGTCTTAATTTCACTTTCTGCTGCTTCATTATTAGTGTATAGAAATGCAACAGATTTCTGTACACTGATTTAGTTTCCTACCCATCATTTCTTTATTTAGAATTCACTATGTTAAAGGTTATTATCAAGGTCATCAATAATCTCCATTTTGCCAAAGTCATTTGTCAATCCTACAGCCTTCTTTCCACCACCCTGCAGCACTGACAAAGTTGACTACTTCTCAGGTCCTGAAGCATTTCCTTCTATTATTTTCGAGATGCCACAGTATCTTAGAGGTTTTTTTCTTCCCATATTCATAACTCTTCTCTAGGCTACTTTGCTAAACTTTGCTCATATCACACAACTGTACATTTTAGTGTACCCTTGGATAAACTTTCAGCCCTCTTCTCCATCAAACTTTTCCTAGGCGATCTCATCCAGGCCCCCAAATTAAAATCTAATTGATATTCTAATTACCCAAATTATGTCTCCAGCTGAAAACTCTGTCCATATATCCAGGCTCATATATTCAACTCTCAATTCATCTTTCTCCTAGCATGGAATTGGCATATCTAACTCAACATGTACAAAAAAGAACTCCGGATTTCTCCCAGCCCAACAAGATCAGTTTCTCCTTGAGAGTTCCCCTCACATATCAACTTGTTTGCTCAGGCCTCAAGTTCCAAAGTTGTGCTTGATTTCTCTCTTTTCCATATTCTTGACAAGCAGTCCATTCATGGGTCATGTCAGCATGACACCTACATACACCTGACATCTGACTCCTTCTCACTATCCCTAGTACATGACTGTTGTCCAGCCTATTGCCTTTTCTTGCCTGTTGGACTACATTCACTTCAAAAATGCTTTTATTCTTCAGTGTAGTTCATTCTTATATGGTAGCCAGAATGACCATTGTAAGATGACTTAAAATGTTCCCAGGCTTAAACTCTTACAAAGATTTTCACTTCTGAATAGAAATGAAACCACCTCTTACAGGGGCCTCCAAGACCCCGCAACTTTCATTAGCATTCCCTTGTTGGCCCTGTCCTCGAACCACTGTCCCAGGTATTCTCTGAACTTCACTAACACTGCCTTTCTTATGTGCCTCAGGCACATCTAACCTCTCCCCATCTTGGGTGTCTTTCACTTGCTCTTCACTTCGCCTGGAATACTCTTCCCCCAGATTTCTGCATGGTTGTATCTTTGTCATCAGTCACATCTTAGTTCAATTTTATCTCAGAGCTCCCACTCCTTCTAAACCAGTCACTCACTGTAGCAGACACTTTCTAGCTGCTTATTTTACAGCCATTTTTCTTTGATAACAGAGCTTTGATTTTATTCACATCTCCGAGAAGAACAGAGTTTTCAAGGGAGACCAGACCTCTCTCAGCCCTAAGATATTACTTTTGGTTATTTTAAGGCAAGAATGGTCATCTCAGACTATTACAAATTGATCAGTTAGGCATAAATCTGTCATACAGTTCAGAGGATGCTTTGGATAGGCAGCAAACCATGGCACTTCTACAAAAATGTATCTCTTAAAAAGAATGCTCCCTTTATTACCCGAGGATATCTGACATCTGAGACTGTCAGCTCTTTTAGAATTCCTGAGGATATTCAGGCAAAGAGGACTGGCCAAGATACAGAAAAATGTCAAAGAAGGAAGAATTTCTGTAAATGGTGAGATGGCTGAGCTCTTGAATTGATCATCCAGGAACTTTTCTAGCTCTGCCTTCATGTTATGTGAGATAATCAATGTCCTTCCCAAAATTTTATTTTGTTTTTCCTATAACTTCAGATGGGAAGCATCTACTCTGCTACATTAAATATCTGATTATCCTCTTTTTTTCTTCCTAGCACTTTCCATAATGAGGCCAGAGACCTCATCTTTCTTGTTCATCCTTATTTATTAAGCACCAGGGTAGTGCCTTGACCACAGTAGGTATTCAGCAAATATTTTTAAATTAGTGAATAAATTAGTGAAACAAAACCGATGTCCAGTGGAGCTCATAATGTATCGAAAGGAATAAAGAAATGGTCACACACCTTCACACATGTAATAGGTATGATGATTCTTTAAGATATGTAAATGTGCTTTTCTCTCTCATGTGTCTATGCTATGTAATCTTCCACCAGTCAGCGACTGTGTGAATGTGTAATGGGGCAGAATTAGAGCTGTCAAAGAAAAAGAAATAGCTCTTCAGCTTTGAAGATTAAAAGTTGGATTTTGGGGGGGTGTCTTGAAAACAGTTGTCTAAACACCAGGTGAATTTGAAAAAAAAAAAAAAGATTTTCTAAATTCTTCAAATTTCTATTAGCATGTGAAGATTTCAGCCCTCCCACCCGAAGTACTCAGATACATCTAAGGTGAGGTAGAGAAACATCTAGAAAATGAGTCTTGGCACTTGTGGAAGAAGATGGTTAGAGAGGTTTCTGGAGTAGAGAAAAGGGAGAAAGTGTAAGGAAAGGGAAAAATATCTTTCCCTTCCCCGTGAGATGTGTGAGTTTGAAGAACATTGTAGAAGTATTAAAACTGTATCAGAGGAAACTAAAAATATTTGAAGTTAGTAGCTCACTTTCCTGGATAGATCATGGAAGAGGTTGAAACATGGAGAATTCTTTGTGATCCTACCCAAGCCCTGAAGGCAGGAGATGTCTAGATGGAGGAGCACCAGGACAATGGAAGACAATAGAGACTCAGAAGTCTTTCACCTGAAAGTACAAATGCCTGGAATGAAGAGCTTCAGGGAGTGTCTGTAGGATGCCTGAAACAGTCAGAGCCATGTCAGGAAACGATGAGAGCAACCACAAAACAGTGGAAACCAATAAGGATCTAGGGGACAGTGTATAAATCTGGATATACGTGGGCTCCATCTTTGTCACAAATGTGTATTTCCAGTCCAAACCTCACCTTTGAATTTTTTTTTTTTTAAGATTTATTTATTTCTTGGGGGGGGGGAGGGGCAGAAGGAGAGAGAGAATCCCAAGCAGACTCCCCACTGAGCACAGAGCTGAGGCAGGCTCCATCTCAGGACCCTGAGATCCTGACCTGGGCCAAAACCAAGAGTCAGATGCTTAGCCAACTGAGCCACCCAGGCACCCCCTCACCTTTGAATTCTAACAAATATACCCATTTGCCTGCTCAAGATTTCCACTTGTGTGACAAATTAAAATCTTAAAATTATTATACTCCCTCAAAATTAGCATACCTAAAACAGAAATCTTATGTTTCTTACCCCAGATCTGCTCTTCCTTTTGCATTTTCTATCTTGATAAATGTTCACCTTACCCAGTTGTTGAGTTTAAATCTTGAACATCAGTCTTGACCTCGCTCTGAAACTAATACTCAATTGCAAATCCATCAGCAGGTTTGATGGTGTCTGAGTTCAAAATACAATCAGAATCTGGTTACTTTTCATCCATCTCCACTACTGCCTCTTTGATTGAAGCCACTGTCATTTCTTGCATGGACTTGTGTGATCGTTTTTTAACTGCTCTCCCTTACACTAGTTTTGCCAACTTTGTCTGTTTTGCTCACACACACCTGTCAGTATGATACTTTTAAGATGAAAGTCCGAGTATGTCTCTCTGTTACTTAAATCCTACAGATGGTTTTACGCAGCCCTAACAATAATATCCACATCTCTCCCTGTGGCCTAGGAGGCTCCAGGTCATCTGGTCACTAGGTACCTTCCTGATGCATTCACCAGCTACTGCTATCTTCTACAGCCACCCTGGCCTCATGATCAGGCCTCTGCCAAGACAAGGAGCACCTGCACCAAGTCCTGTGGAACCTTTCCCCCTCAGTGGTCCAATAGCTTGCTCTTTCTCTTCATTCAGGTCTTTGATCCAGTGTTTACACATCAGCAAGCTTCTTTATGACCACTGTCGAAGGAGAGTAAACATAGACTGCTACTGTTCTAAAGCCAAAACATTTTCTTTACTATTCTTTCCACTGCCAATCATACTGTAGTATTTTAATTCCAAATTGCAAATCCTGTTAAAGAAAATGTAAGAGAAAATTTGGACAGTGAAAGTATATTATTTAAATACACTAGTACATCAACATAGAGTTCAAATGAAAGAGGCATCATTTCCAATGGATGAAACAAAAAATCTTTATTAAGTAGGTGGCATTTAAGGTAGTCCTTGAAGAATACATATGGTTTCTTAGGACCCGATCAGAACCTGAAAGCCAATTAGATCCAAGAAATGGATTGCACATAATCATAAGAAGTTACCATGTGTCCAGCTCGTAGGATACTGGATTCCATTATCAAAAGACAGGCTTATACTGCAATTGCAAAATGAGGAAAGGCAAAGTGAGAGAGCAAAAGTCCTAGAAGTTCTAAGTTACCAAGGCAAAAATATGGGTATCCAGAAGCAAGCCTTTTCTTGGTTTGTAGGACTCTGGTGCCTAGAATGTGACAGCCGAGTTTATGGCTTTATGCAGAAAAAGAACAGATTTGAGGCTGGTTTTAGGCTGCTGTGCTCAGTTTTTAGGCTTTTCCAAATATTACCCCTGCCAAGTAGCAAGATGGTTTCCAGGACCCAAGGAGTCTGGACCTAGAGACTGGAGCTAGGTGTCTTGTTCTGGTTAGGCTGTGCTATGGACTGAATTGTGTCTTCCCATGTGGCTCAATTGGAAATAGAATCTTTAAGGAGGTGATTAAGGTTAAATGAATTCGTAACGGTGGAGCCCTAATCCAATAGGACTGGTGTCTTGATGTGAAGAGACAGACACCAGCTGTCTCTCTTCTCCATGTGGGGAAACAGGGAGAAGGTGGCCATCTATTAGCTGGGAGGAGAGTTCTTACCAGAAGTCCAACATGCTGGCTCCCTGTTCCTAGATTTTCCAGCCTCCAGAAATATAACAAAGTAAATTTCTGTTGCTTAAGCCCCCCAGTCTATGGTATTTTCTTATGGCACCCCAAACGGACTAACACATGAAAACAGCAACTCTATAGTTTCATGATTACCTCTTGGCAAAATGACCAGACAAGAGTCAAATAAGAATTTCAGTGTGACTACATAAAAAAAATTACTCAGATAATAGAAATAAGGCAGTTGGAGAGTTGTGGACCTCCCACGTGGCACTTCTGTCTGCAGTCTTCCTGCCCTCTGACAGTGCCTCTTGATTGCAGAGGGATGGTTCTACCGTGCCAACCTCATCCTGATCATGGCATTGACTTGCTCTTCAATAATAGCTCATCATCTATGTCATAAATTTCCTATCTATCCTGGCAATTGAGGCCCTTCATGATCTGGTCCTGGTGCTGTACTTTTGATTCGTATCCTGCCATTAACACTAACACCTTAATTTTTGGCCTAAGGGAACTATGTCAAATTTCACGTGTTCACATGCTGTTTTCACAGCTTTAAGCTTTACACTCTGCCTGGGAAGCCTTCTCTCCTTCCCAGTCCTCCTCCTCCATTTTTAAAACAACTATCCATTCTTCAACTCCTGGCTACAATCTTGCCTTCTTTCTTGACCCCAGAATTATTCTGTTCTACATAATTCCATTGCAACTTGAACGTTCATCTATTATATAAACTCAACTGCCATATCTTTTGCCTATGCTTCCCTGTAGTGGACTTATTTCAGAGCCTCAACTCATCACATGGTATGCACTTGGCCTGGAAAACTGTCTCCCTCCCTTCTTGTGCTTCTCTGTTTTGCAAGTATAATTCCTGTTCATCATCAGTCCTTGATGATGAATTTCCAAGAAGAAATTCTTCTGGAAAACCTTTCCAGTTTCTTAAAATTAGCTGGTCTCCCTAAATACCCCTTTTCACTCTCATTACCCCTTGATTGCATTATATTTATTTATTTGCTGTTTTCCTCACTCTGGAATGATGAATGAATGCCTTCCGTCTACTAGAACTCTGCTGTCCAGTACAGCAGCCACTAGCCACAGGTAACTCATGAACCCTTGAAATGTGGCTAGTCCCCATTGAGTTGCGCTGTAATTGTAAAATATTTACCAGATTTTGAAAATGGGACCAAAAAAATAACATAAAATATCACAATAAAATTTTGTATATGGATTACATGTTGAAATAACATCTTGGACATATTGAGCTAAAAATTGTTAAAATTTACTGTTTTGTTTTTACTCCTTCTAACCTGACCACTAGAAAATTAAAAATTTTCATATGTGCCATACATTATATTTCTACTAGATAGCACTACCCTAGACCATAGACTTCAAACATAGAGAAAACATATTTTATTGATATTTCTTCAGATATTTGTATGGCTCAAAACTGTGTATTGAATGAATAAATCAATAAATGGCAAATAATCAGTGGAAAACATAGCAATATCACTTAATTTGGAGCAAGCAAAGACGTTTACACAGGTTGTATGTGGCTAATCCAAATGATTTTAGATCCAACATAAAAATGCTCTCTTCATTGTATCATTATAATATAGAAGAAATCAGGGAAAAAGAGACCAGCTTGAAAACCTTGTGACGGTCAAGTTCTGACTCTAAAATGTACATCCTGACTTTAATATATACTTTCAGTTTTTCATTTGAATCTGTATTTGGGGGGCAATTCCGAATGTGCCTGTCATAGGCAGATGCTTCTGTTCTCTAAGACTAGAGACATAGGAATCAGTAGGTGGTGGTGCAGATGGCAGAGAGAGGGCGGGGTGACATTTCAAACTGTGGGCGGGACTAATGCAAATTTGGCAGCCCAAATGGAATTTTTGTAGGCCCGATAATTTTTGCAAGACTTCTTGCTTCCCAAGCAGTCTTTGTCTGCCCCCCAAACCCCCCACCATGTATATATACACACTCACATACACTTATCTTAACTCTCTCCATTGGAAATCTTTTATATGCAATTCTCAAAGACCAAAAGAGCCCTTCTCAAAATTGTGCTTATGAGACCAAACTTTATACTTCTAGTATTGGAAACCACAGGAATTTCTATTAAAAGGGATCTTAAATATAGATAAATAAATTTGTTTTCCATTATGCATTTAATTATTAGAAACATTATGCATACTCTATAGTTTTAATATTTAATAATAGCAAATTATTTCATCTGATTTTTTTTTAGCTATTGTCATTGGAATCGCAGAGCTGGAGAGTGCACACTTCCTAAGATAAGTCAGCCTCCACACTGAGCTTGGCTGGCATGACTCAATGCCATTTCCAAAAGCACAAGGTGGAGGAATTTAATCTCTGTATCCTGATCCCTAGCCTTTCTGTAGAGAATGCCCTTCAGCTTGTCAACATGTTCATATAGCAATGACATGTTTTCATCTGTCTAGCCATTCTAGCCCACTGAGTTATATTCCTTTTTTTTTATGTGCTTGAACATGGGAGGGCCAATTATGTTACTGAAAATTTAAATTTCTGTAAATTACTCTTACCAATATTCTCATCTGCCAAATTTGTAAAAATATTGGAAGTTTTGAAGATGAAATTATTCATTACCTATGATAAAATGATGCCTGTCTTTTGGCCCCACAAAATGCTATAAACCCTTATATTCCAAATTCCAGGTCAATCACCCTCTAAGTTTTTGCTTTCGCAGAGAGAGAGAGAAAAAAAAGGGGTTACTGTCAAGTGTTACCCTATATTCTTTACATTGTTAGTTGGGATGGTAGTTACTATGAAAAACAATTTGGCATTATGTAGTAAAATTATGCATACCCCACTACCCAAGAACTCATTCTTAGAGTCTTGTCCTAAAGAAATACTCAAACACATGAACCAAGAAATAGGTAAAAGAATGTTCTCAGGAGCACTGTAGGTGATAGAGAATTAGGAATTACACAAAGGTCTATAAACAATAAAATGGTTCAAATAGTTGTGATGAATTTATACAACGGAATGCTAGACAGCAAGAAAAATGAATGATCTGTAGCTAAAATGAACGTGAATGTACCTTGGAGTCATGAGGTTGGGGAAAAATAAGACATGAAGGACTACATACCATAAAATCCCATTATTTAAAGTCTTGATATATGCAACATCAAGCAATACATTGATTAGAAATACAGACATAGGAGATAGAAATGTTTATACATAAAAAAAAGTCATGACAAAGTTCAAGATTCTGGTGAATTCATGGTGAACAAGGGGTGGGGAATGTTGGAAGCAGGGCAGGGCAAGCAAGGGCTTCAGGGTATCCTGTAAATGCTCTATTTTCTCACATGAGTGGTGTGTACAGGAGTGTTTAACATTATATTTTATATAAAGTAAAGTTATTAAGTTTCATTAAAACTTATAATTTGTTATGAATATTTTGTGTATATCAAATAGTTAATGTAAAAGATTTAAAACATAGAGTTACAAAGGAAAGGGAGGGAGGGAGAAAGAAAAACATGAAAAAATAAAGGGGGGAAAATAATGACAAAGAAAGAGAGAATAAAATAGTTGCCCAGTCTCTGAGCAAAATGGAAATCCCAAAGGGAAAGTTGCAAAGAACAGAGAAATGTTGGTTATGATGATATTTTAACAGTAAGATTGAAATAATCATAATGATGATGTGGTATCTAATGTTTATGCAGTATTTTCCAGACAGTATTCTCAGTTTCTATATTCACTGATTTGACCATTAGAATAACTTCAGGGGAGACATTCTACCACCGTTTTCATTTTTCACATTATTAAACTGAAGGAAATAAAATTTCAGTAAACTTTGAAAAAGTCACGTATTTGACAAGCAGCAGAGTGGGGATATTAATCCCATTACAGACAGGCTGCTTGCTTAAGGTTCCAAGAATCATGGTGCCCAGTAAGTAAGTCTCTCTGGCAAAGCCTCCATAAACTTCCCTCAGTTTTTTCTAGAATACAGCTAAGTCATTTCTGGGAATGTTGCTCAGTCTCATGGAAATCAGGCAAATCAGATCCTCTTTCAGGATCTATAACATTAAAGTCTGCGTTTCTACCTTTACCTTTTAAGATATTCTACAGTTTCCTGCCTCTTCTCAAGACTGGTCATCCTGCATGAGATACTGAGTTTGGAATCTAGCAGAGGCAGTAGGTCACTTTTATTAAATGCATTTTCATGCATTACTGTATCTTCCTCCATTTCAATCCTTCATCTTCTTCTAAGAGAAATAGTAAGTCTTATATAATGCATAAGATTTTTCATCTAGTACATAGTCTTAAAGAATAAAATTGGATAATATATGCCATATTTTCAGCCTAGCCTTAAGTGAAAACCCACTGAGGGCAGTGCCAGGTATAGAGTTTTATACCCAAAAACCATCATAAATGGTTACAGACAAGGAAAAATGGTAAGATTCTATATATTTTTCCAAAATGTTAGCCTATGTTGTAACCATTTCTTAATTTCTTACATCATTGTGAAGACCTTATTCTGTGGAATGATATGTGCTTATTAATATTTTATCATTGTAGTTAGAAATCATCATAAAACAAAATTACATATGACTCATCAAGTTGGGGAAAAAAGCTCAGAATAATCATCAAAAATGAGTCACCTTCCCTTAATTCCCCAACCCTGTGGTTCTATAACCTGAGACAGCAGTGATCCTTCTCAGCCCAACTTTCTATGGAACCTAAATCCACCCTCCACCTTAGTCCTTACTGTAAGTGTGATGAGAATGTGAAGAAAATCTAAAGAGTTTTCCAGATCAGGATACAGCAAGAACACCACAGTCTTCAGAGTCCGTGAAGCCTGGCAGTGTGCCTTCCTAAAAAAGTTTCATAATCCTGTTTTCACTCTCAACAAATCCTTAAATTTAGCCTCAATTTGTATAAGGGGAGTTAGACCTCCTTCACATGGTGGTTGTGAAAATTTGGTGAGCTGATATATATAAAACATACAACAGCGTCTGATGCTAGTAAGTGCTTAACAATTTTTAGTTTCCTGAACTTCCATTAACCCAAGTAGATTTTTATACCCATTATGACTGTATGTAGCCTCAGCATCTCTAAAATCATATGGATAAAATCAAAATAATGTATAAAATACCTTTTCAGGACATATGAGCCGTATCACATTCCTTAGGTCCTCTCCCAGCTGCCTTCAGGAACCCCCCGCTTTCATTGTTGATCATTGGAGTGTTTCCAGTAACTTCAGCCTTGCCAGTATCCCTGGTTGGAGACATTTTTAGAAGATCTCACTCAGTGCTTAGAGACCTAAGATCAAGTAATCCTTGCTGGTAGTTGTTCTCTTAACTTATGCCTCAGTTGTTTCAAATATGCCTCATCTTATTTTAATAACTTTTGCTCCTAGTTCTGGTAACCGCATTCTGATCTCCCCCATTTATCACTCCCCTTCCCCCAATCCATTCTCCTCAGATTTGGAAAGATAAACTTTTAATTCTGCATACCTAATCATGTCATGCCCCAATTAAATCCTTCAATGACTTTTCATAACCCTAAGAAGAAATCTAAAGTTGTTAACGTGGTCTTGAAGATTCTGTATAATTTTGACTCTTTCTTCCCTTTCTAGTCTCCTATGGAATCACTCCTCTTTTTTGTATGTTTTTGTTTTTTGTTTAGCTAAAGACCAACAACATTGGCTTTTAAAATTTCTTTCTTGAATGTGACAAACTCTTTTCTGCCTCTGGCCCTATTGTTTCATCAGACTTCTTTCAAAATTTCCTCATTGTTTCTGATTTTTAGTGGCTTGACTATTGTATGCTTAAATGTGATGTTCTTTTTGTATTACTGATTGAATTTCACAGTGCTTCCTAAATTTCTGAGCTGACATTTTTGGTCAGTTTTAGAAATTCTCAACCATTCTCTCTGCTTCTGCCCTATTCTCCCTCCTTTCCTTGAAAGACTCCAATTACTTGTGTGTTAGACCTTTACCCTCTGTCCCATATGTCTATATACGATTTTCTGTATTCTCTCTTTTTTTCCTCTTTAGTCTGGATAGTTTGCATAAATTTGTGTTCTAATTCCCTAATCTTCTTCATGTCCAGTATGCTGTTAAACACAGTTATTTTTCAGTTCTAAGATTTCCATTGTGTTCTTTTTTTATATAGTTTTTAATTCTCTGACAAAATTTTCCCTCATTTCATTTATTTCTCCATATTTTGCTCTCTTTTCTTGAGCACTCTAATCATAATTATTTGAATGTCCTTGTCTGCTCTCTCCACTGTTTGGATCCCTGTAAGTCTATCTTTATTTTTCTTAAGTTTTCTAAATGTTTAATCCTGTGGTTCAGTCTTTTAGCATCTCTACAATATCTGACTAAATTCTGGGCATTAAGCATAAAAACAAAACAAAACATGGAGATTCCAAATTATGTTATTCTTCCCTTTCTTCTTGTAGGAAAATATATTGAGACTGATCTCCTTAATATATTCAGTATATTCTGGGTTGAGGTTTTAGTAATGTTTTGTCTGCTTCTGGATTTGTCCTGCTTCTAGGCCCTTCCCCTCTAGGGATTTTGAAGAAACATCTGAGCCTTTTTTTCTGGAATTTCAGAATTCTAATTCTTCCCTCCCCTGCTTCCCTCATCCCCCAGCACAGTGCAACTACTGAAAATTTTGCTATGCTTTTCAAGAGCTTACTTCTTGGCTTATTAAACTGGCCATGTGTCAGGAATAATTCTCCAAACCCCTCTTCTCATGAGGATCTTGGCCCCCAGGCCTCCTTTATCTCTCTCTCTCTCTTTTCAACCCTACGAGACTGCTAAAATCTGTTCTGATTTCCCTCCATAGGTGATCTTTTGCTCAGACAGAGTCCACATCTCAGGCATTTGCTGAGAAGTATTCACTCACCTTTCTACAGTCTCCCTTTCTCCAGACTTCTGGCCCCTTTACTCTGGTTGATTTAGGAGTTCCTTGATGCTCTTTCACATTTTGTGTGACTTTTCTAATTATTCTCTAAAGAAACTTTGGTCTGCTACCAGCTACCCCATTCTGTCAGAACAAGAAATGTGCCTCAACTTTTTCACATGATTTTCCTCTCTTTGGGATTTTTTTTACCACGCTTTTTACCTGTCATTCTTTTGCTATATATCTTTCTCTGAGAAACTATTTCCTAACTATTTACTAACTCATCAATTGGTATTACGTTTTGCTGTTGAAATTTATTATAGTATCTTATACTTTTCACCTTTTGTGATTAAATATTATTTGCTTACACCCTTTCCCTGAAAAAAATTTAAGGTCCAAAAGTATAGGGACCATTGTGTTTTCTTCTTCTTTTCCTCCTTCACTTTCTGCTTCCTCTCCTCTTCCTGCTCCCCTTTCCCCCCGTATTTCTCCTCCTTTCTCTCCCTTTCCCCCCCTCCTCTTTCTCAGAGCCTTTTATGGGTTTTTGTACATTCCTGATGTGTATCTCGGTGAGCTATTCACTCACTCAGTTCAACTAATCAGCATTTTTGTGGTTGCTGTTCCTTCTCCTGAGATGTGGCATCGTACTGCTAAAGCAGTGGTTTTCTATCCTGGCTGAGGACATAGTCCTAGTTAGCAAAACCTTTATAAGAAAAATTTTAAAATACTGTTTTGAGTATGATGAATATGTATTAGTAGCAAAGAAATCTAACTGTCTAACGAATGTGTAGCCCTTCTCCCGTAGTATAACATTGACTTTGGCAAGTCCATGCTTGGAAGAAAGATGGTTTCCCAACCCCTATGCTCCTAGACAGGACCATGTAATTAGTTCTGCCCATTGAAATGTGAGCAGGAATACTGTGAGTTGCTTTTTTATCATATCTTTAAAAAAGAAAGCCTTCATTCTTCTGTCTCCTTTTGCAGGCGACAGTGAGTTTGAGGGAGCTGGGCACCACAAGACTAATGGAACCTTTTTTGCTAATAACATCTGGATGAATCTCCATGTTTAACTGTTACTAGAATAAGAAGGAAATGCTGATTTTGTTGAGTTACTGAAACATATGGGTTTATTTGTAACAACAGTTAACATTCCTAAACTGATACCAAAATTGATTCTTTTTGTTCTGGATACTAGAACAAAACCCTAAATTATGTGGCTTTGGTTCCGTGGTCAGGAGGTGATCAGCAAAGGAGTTGATCTAACAGACTAGGAAAATAGGGACTCATGATTTGCAGTGTCAAAACATTTCATCAAATTGTACCATTAGAACTTTATAAAGATACTACATACCACCAAAACTATAGCTCTGTCTTAAAAAAAAAAAAAAAGAGAGAGAGAGAGAGAGAGAACGAAAGACAGGGAGGAAGGTGAAAATGAAAGGCAAGGCAAGGCCTTAAATAATGGAGATAGGGTATGTTGGATGTTTGTTGCCTGACTTCATGGAATTTTACAAGAAAGAAAAGGGCTCATGTAAGAACACAATGAAAAGTTCAGCACTATGGCAGAGATTGGTTTAAGAGTCTCTTATTCCAAAGAAGTTTATGATTTCATATGGCGCTAAGGAAACTGATGTTAGAGCGACAGAAACAGACCGAGAGAGGGAGGGAGAGGAAAATAAGAACTAAAGCAGATTTGGGTATTCAGTCTAGGAATAGGAAAGAACTAGGAAAGAGTGTGATTATTATAACTTGGTACTAATGGAAGTGATTAGACCAGAAGCCTCCATCGTTTTAGAGAATTCTTTTGTTAAAAACCAAACCAAACCAAAACATGACCGTGGCCTAAAAGAAAAAGCCTACAACTGTTTAAAAAAACGTCTCTGTCCCCTCAAATTTATAACAGGAAATGTGATCCAAAATCTTTTGCTGCTGTTACAAATTACCACAAATGCAGTGGCTTTAAACAACACAAATTTATGATCTTATAGTTCTGGAGGTCAGAAATTCAAAATGTGCACTGGACTTAAATAAAAATGTCATTTGGGGGGCGCCTGGGTGGCTCAGTCGTTAAGCGTCTGCCTTTGGCTCAGGGCGTGATCCCAGGGTCCTGAGATCGAGCCCCACATCAAGCTCCCTGCTCTACTGGGAAGCTTGCTTCTCCCTCTCCCATCCCCTGCTTGTGTTCCCACTCTCGCTGGCTGTCTCTCTCTCTGTCAAATAAATAAATAAAATCTTTAAAAAAAAAATGTCATTTGGTGCTGTGTTTCTTCTTCCATGACATTTTTTTTTTTTTCCTTTCCCAGCATCTAGGGACCATTGCATTCCTTAGCTCATGTCCTCCTCTATCTTAAAAGCCAGCACTGGCTGGTTAAGTCTTTCTCATGTCTTGTTATTCTTACTTTGACTTTCCTGCCTCCCTTATTAATGTATGAAGAGGCTTGTGATGGTATTGGGCCCACCCAGATGACCCAGGATAATCTCCCCATCTTAAGGTTAGGTAACAACCTTAATTCCATCTGCACCCTTAATTCTCCCCTGTCATGTAATATAGCATATTCACGGGTTCTGAGGATTAAAATGTAAACTGTTTTGGGGGCACATGGTTCTTCTTATCACAGTGGGTATACTCCCTACTGTTCATTTCAGAAACAGTCATGGAGGATAATGGACAAGGCTGCAAGCAGCAGCCTTTGAAAAGAATAGATAAGGAAGTACATCTCTGAGTCAGAATTCAGGGCCTTATCATGGAACTTCTTTAAGAATATGTGTTCTTTACCATGTCTACTCAGCAGGATTTTGTCATTGCTGAGGAACAGTATTGTGTGTATACCATTCTTCATTTTGCCAATGGGGATTTTTTTTGGTAACAGTAATCTTTGCACTGACCAACCTCTATGTTGTTGGCATGTGGTAAGGGGAGGAGCCAGAAATTTGTTCTTCAGACGTTGCTGTGTCATGGGGAGCCATATCTGAATGAGTTAGAATTGTGCACTGTGTAGAATTCCTTGACGTGGGGCTGAATTAAGGGAAGGGACAGGAACTTAGCTTAGAAGAGAAGGGAAGGTTCTATATGTGGGAAGAAGGAAGCATAGACACATTATGGTCAGAGAATAGCCTGTTCCAGAGACCACTAACTTGCTACGAAAATTTGTGCTCTTGCTTCTATAGTATTTATGAAAAGTTGCTGCCCGGAGAAGGACCTCATTTGTCAACCTCCAGTTGCATCTAGGTGGGGCCATTTGGCTAGTTTACCACAAGGGAATGAGGGTGATATGAGGTGATACGTTCCAAGCCATCTCAAAAGTGGAGATTTCTGAGGCGGCTGGCTGGCTCACTTGGTTAAGCATAGGCCTTTGGCTCAGGTCATGATCCCGGGGTCTTGGGATTGAGCACTGCATCAGGCTCCCTGCTTGGTGGAGAGCCTGCTTCTCTTTCTTTCTCTACCTGTCCCCTGCTTATGTTCGCTCTCTCTCTCTCAAATAATTAAATACAATCTTAACAAAAAACAAAAAAGAAGTGGAGATTTCTTGTTCAGTGTCTCTTTCTCCTTTTGTTTGGGTTCAAGACTCCAGGGTCTTGGGAGACAGAAGGAAAGAACCATACTCCTTCAGTTACCACTAGGAGAAATCTGCTTGGTGACTGTCTAGCCTGCGCTAGATTACTAAATAAGCAAAAAATGCATTTCTTCCATGTTAAATCCTTAAAATGTAAGGTATTATTTGTCACATAAATCACAATTTCCCTAATACAGAATTACCTATATAGTTAGGGGGAAAAAAAAGAACCTTAATCCTATGAAACAAAAAATTAGGGACACCTGGGTGGCTCAGTCAGTTAAAAGTCTGCCTTCGGCTCAGGTTGTGATCCCAGGGTCCTGTTATGGAGTCCAGCGTCCGTCGGGCTCCCTGCTGACTGCTGCTCCCCCTGCTTGTGCTAGTTCATGCTCTCTCTCTACCTCTGTCTCTCTGACAAATAAATAAAATCTTTAAAACAAACAAACAAAAAATTAACTTTAAAGTAGTTCATCTTTCCCCTATTAAAACAAAATTTATGAAAATCACAGCTCGAGTGCATAAATAATTCTGTGACTATTTTAATCAGTGCTAAAATTTATGACTATTTAGGTACAAAAATGCTTAAAATAACAAAAAATGTTCTGTTGAATATTCCTTTAAAAGTAAGAAGATAAAAATATGTTGTTTGATATAATTTAGCATGATCCTCAACTTTCATTTTTATGGGTCCTGGTTCTGTTTATATGAATATAATCTTGTCACATCAGCTTTAAGGTTGGAACAATTTTTTGTAGTAAAGAGAAAAAATATATATGACTATTAACTACCATTATTTTATGTAAAAGGGGTATAAATAGAATCAAATTTTATAGGTAATAATACCTGCAAAGGTTGAGTTATCATGACAAGAATTAACCTATTTAGTTTTGTAAATTATTGCAAACTTAGACATAACATTTCAGGACTTTGACCCCCTTAATGGTATCAAGTGAGTATAGTAATGTTATTTATGTTTTAATTTAAACTCAGGAATTAGCTTGCTCCATCACATAACCTGATACTGAATGGAATAGTGAATGATCAAATAGTTTCATTTACAATGCAATATTTCTTATAAATTAAACATTACACACACACACACACACACAAATTACATGGCTTTGGAAATGGTTTTCAAAAGTCAATATGCTTACAAAATTCTAATTTAAACTCCTAAACCTACAGTAACCCAGTCCATGTGCCCAGCAGGGCTAATCTCTGTACTAATGCTGTTTATTCATACTGAAATAGTAGAAATAAAGAACAAAGTATCTGTCTCCAGATGATACAGATTTCTTTGGAAAACTCAGGTAATTGAAAGAAGAGGAAGGCTGATTACAGTTCTATACTTTCTCTATTGAATTATTTTTATTTCCATAACCATACTTTCATAGTAGTACCTATATTACTTTTCTGCCCAGGGCAGTGAGACCAGCTTCTATTTTTTTAACCTATAAAGAGTTTTGTTTATTTTTTTGCTTCTGTTCTCTGAAAGGAATCTGTGACCGATATGAGGCTTAAGTCTTAGAGAGTAAAAATACATAAAAGTATCCTTTAGTGTCACACAAAGTGTATTCGAGAAACATCTGAGACTATGTTTGAAGTATTCTTTGTTAATAATGCTTTCATGTTGATGATGATTATTTTTTTTATTTTTATTTTTTACCAAAACCAAAATAACTTACCGTGCTTGGAAATCTCCTCTCAAGGTGTAGCTAGTTCGCTTGATAGACTGATTTTTGATAATGACGGATATTTATGTGTCCATGGAAGAGGTGCTTTCACCCTGATGGCTTATGCATATGAATGCACTTCTTAACTAACCTAATGCAGTTAAGTTGAATAATGGAGTTTTAAACCAAGTAGGGGAGGCAGCTGGCCTTGAATGGTACATGCTTTGGGAAGAATGAGGTCTCTGACACGTCCTGCCTCTCCTACTGAAGATCAGGCTTCCAACTTGGCCTCACACGTTGTTAGAGCTGTTTTCAGGCGTGCCAGTATCAGGGAATTTGATACATGAAAGGCAGCAGGAGATCTGACAGGCAATTTCACCCAGGAATTGGTGTTAACGGTAACACCTGATAATAAAACCCACAGCACCGAATCCCCATTCTTACCATGTACCAAGTTAATCCAGCAGTGTTGGAAGCTTTGCTCTAAGCTATTGATTTATAAAATTTGTATTCAGTGCGTCATTTTTTAAAGTCTTCCTCTACTTTTCCTTAGCCCACCGCCCATCATCTCCAACGTATAAATATTCACTTTAGAAAGAACCAGAACTCCCCTGGCCAGCAGAATCAGTCTCCTTTGCAAGTTTTTAGACATGCAAATCTGGATCTACTGAATCAGAAACTCGGGTCTGGGACCAGTAATCTGGGGTTCGGCAGGCTTTCCAGGTGTTGATGATGCAATGCTCAAATTTGAGAAGCTCTCATGTGTGTGGATGATACTGTAGCTTAAAGTTAGGGCTGTAGCTTTTTCCTGTCATTAGGGTTTTCTATCAGCAGTGGCTAGGTCCTGCCTCTGTCTCAGTTCCCTGGTGCTGAATGTGTTCTTTGAAACTGCTTAATGGGGAGGACAAACACTCATGTCTACGGATTCAGCCCTCACATGAATTTCTCTTGGCTCTTAGGAGGATGATTAGAACAGTTATACTGGGTTTACTTGAAACAAATACAGCCATCAAATTTCGATTAATTTTTCTGCATGTAGTGCTTTTGGCTTGTTTACCTACCTGCTTTGTTTCTTTCATAATATATTTATAGGGTGTTGTACTACTGGCCCAAGTACTTGATTAAAAGCAGTAGTGTATATAAAATTTGCAGTCAAGTAAATTGCACTAGACAGTACTGTATATAGCAGAGATGTAATTTAGATATAGTTGATATGTCATGTAATGTGATGATTCAAGGGATTTTAGTATATTTACAAAGTTGGGGAACCATCACAACTTAGGGCATTTCATGACACCAAAAAGAAACCCCATACCCATTAGCAGTCATTCCCCATTCCACGCCCCCTGCCCCTTAAAATCCAGCCTAGTTCTAGGCAATCCACTAAGATACTTTCCATCTCTATGGATTTGCCTCTTCCAGACATATCATATAAATAAATAATATAATAGGTGGTCTTTACTGACCAGCTCCTTTCACCAAGCATGTTTCCAAGGTTCATCCATGTTGTAGCATGTGTCAGCACTTCATTAACTTTTATTGCCAAATAATATTTCATTGAATGGTTATACCACATTGTATTTATATATTTATCAGTTGGTGGACATTTGGCTTTTTACTTTTTGGCTATTATGAAGATTGCTTTTATGGACATTTCATGTACAAGTCTTTGTGTAGCTAAGTTTTAATCTGTCTTCAGTAAATACCTAGGAGTGGAATTGCTGGGTCATCCAAAGCAGGTGTCCTGTTTTACAGTCCCACAGTGTAGTTTCTGAGTTTTTGACTTGGCATTCTGGATAGAAGTTGCAAGTTTTAAAACTTTTTTTGGGGGGATGCCTGGGTGGCTCAGTTGGTTAAGCATCTGCCTTCTGCTCAGTTCATGATCCCAGGGTCCTAAGATGGAAGTTCTGCATCGGGCTCCTTGCTCAGCCAGGAACCTGCTTCTCTCTCTGCCTGTTGCACCCTGCTTGTGTGTGTGTCTCTCTCACAAATAAATAAATAAAATCTTAAAAAACAAAAAACCTTTTTTTTTTTAATACCAAAGGGCATCTTGCATCCCAAGATTAGAAAAAAGAAGTAGATATCTCATATAAACATTTATATATAACAGACAAACACACATTTCATCCACTTTTGGGGTGGCAAATAGAAACATTTAAATTCATGAAGCACACACCTATTATCAGAATGTTAAGCTCTTCAGAGGTTCTTAATAACAAGTAAATAGATGACTGACTGAAATTGTAATTATATGAATGAATGAATGAATGAAGACATCTAAATTTCTAGTTTGCATCTAAACATATGGTAAGTTCTTTAGATTTCCATTGTGCACTCACACATAGTTGCTTCATGTGTGAAAGGCAAAACTTGGGGTTTTTTTTTTTTAATATAATAAATTATTCTTCATGCTGTTAATGAGATTAAGTGATGACCATCAACCTACATTAATCAATTGATATTTCCAGGGTTATTAACTTAAAAGTTATTTGAAATCTGTTAGACTTTATGATTAGAAATGGTGATTATAACCCCAGCAATTGAAGCTAAGCGAAAATTCGAATGCACGCTCAGGTTGCTGACCAAAATTGACATGTTCTTTCTATGAGAAAATATAAGCCTGTGTTTCAAAACAATGATATAAAAATCATTGTTTGGAGCACGTTTGTAAGTTGAGAATTGCCTATATTTTTGGATTGCCATTACTATTACAGTGTTTAGGAGATATTTTTACTTAAATTTAAAAAAATACTGCAGTGAGAAAGCATTAAATTCAGTTGGTTGCCTTAATATTTCATTGACAATTAAAATGACAAATTCTTTATCTGCAGATCAAATAGAAGTTATCAAAATGAAATGCATTTATAGATTTTATTGATCTAATTTCTGGTTTCATATTCACTTTTTAAAGCTTCTCATTTACTTGATCAGGGTGAGGATGTTTTATTTCTATAAAATGTTTCTTCCTCATCTCCATTGAAAGGGAAAAAAATCAGTACTCCGAAGGTGTCCTACTGAGGTATTGCTATGTATGGAAGAACAGTACATGAAGTAGTAAATAGCTCTAGCCAGTGATTAAATGTAGAAGCAGAGTTGATGTATCTGATAAATGCAAATGTCATTTATAGTCTCACATACTTCAATATCATAAATACTCTTCTCATTGTATAAGTACAAGATGACAACACAAAATAAACTCCATAACATATGCCTAAGTGATACAAATAAAGTAGTAGGTACATGTGCCAATCTAAATTATAATTGTAGTGTATTTATATATGATATACACATATATACACGTATATATGTATGTATATGTATGTATGAGATATACGATAACAGTGTGCCCAAATGATTACCTTTTTTATATAAGTTTAAATAACTTTTTATGGTGATTAATTTCTTGAAGTAAACTATGTACAGGATATAGGCTAAAGTTATATAATTGAAAAAATACCCTAGCCATCAGAAATTTGTATAATTTAGGTATCAAGGTCATCAAAATTTGTCTAACATTAGTGTTAAGTTGAATTAATATTTGTTACATATCTTCATAGTTAATACTTGCAGGTCTCACCAAACACTATCCCTGTTTAAATATGTAATAATTGATCTTTTTAAATATAAATAATACTGAAAATCTTTCTATAATACTAAAAACCATTAGAATGTACACTTTAAATGGGTGAACTGAATGGTATGTGAATTATATACCAATAAAACTGTTAAAAAACAATTGGAAAAAACCCCATGTCATTATTTCCAATAACTATTTTTTCCAGTTAAATTCGCCTACATAGAGTGAGCCTTGAAAGGGTTTATTTGTTCTCATTTTTTGTTATTACACACAAGAGCAATAGAATCTACCTTTATTGATCATTAGTGTACTGACATGTACATTTTAAAGAGTGCACACAGATTACAAAACAATGAGAAAAATAGTGGTACTTCCTTAGAGCCTGTGTCTACCATAAAGTTCACTAAATGTGTATTACATGCCGGTTAGTTGTCCTTACAGGTTATTGTTTAGTTTTCTCAAAAATAATTTGTTATGAATAGATTTATCAAGTCTTAAGTCAGTAGAAAGGGAGACATTTTTCACGTTGCATGGCTAAATGCTTTATCTGTTGTCCCACAACATCACTCATTGGGGGGTGGGGGGGTGGTTACGAATTAATGAGAAAGTGGAATGAATGAATGAATGAAACTCTGTATCATTTAATCCTCACAGGATTATTCTCAACTTTAAAAATGTAAAACTGAGGCTCAGGAAGACTAAGTCATTTGGCCTACATCTCTGAACTCCTACACGACGGAGATGGCTTTGTAGTTTGGTTGGTCTGCTTTATTTCTAGCACCCCACTGCATGCAGCATACTTCTCCATAGCTGAGAGTTTTGAATGATTTCAAGACTCAACATAATATCTGGAGTCAAGAATTTGAGTGTTTAATGGAGGTTTTAGAGATGAACGAGTTCAGGTTTTCTCATTAAGAACAAATTAATACAAGACATGGACATAGCCTGGGACATATAATACTTAATTCACTTCAGGATTGAGAACATTTTCTGAATGTGAACACATTTTCAGGTGAGAACAAAGTCATTGAAGCGACTAAGTCACTTTTGCCCTTTCCACCTAATCCCATTTACACCTTCTGATTGTTGATGAATTTTTCCTGAGTAAAGGTATTAGGAGAAATAAGAGGTTCTGAAGGTTGTACGTGGAAAGAAAGTAGGTTCATTAAATTTTAAGAGTGCTTTACTATAAAAATGTTTGTTACATACAAATCAGTATTTTATATGATGTGGCTTATGATGTTTTCCCTAGAGTTGATATAAAAATCCTGCATGATAAATGATCAGATTGCTGCCTATGGGGATATATCAAATGGAAAGGGAATTTGCAAACTTTCGTTACAGTAGATGTACCTTATATAACACTTTCCTATCATTATTTTAAATTTTAAAAAGCGGTTAAATATTCACATTATATAACCTCTTCCACTTTCAGAGAAACTTAGGTTATTAATACTTTAAGTAGGGAAATATTGAAGATTATGTATTTTATTGAGCAATAAACATTTTGGTTGATTGAATACTGAAGTAAGCTTGTTGTCCTGCTCTTTTGTCTCATTTATGGTAGTGGTTTCTTGTGTAGGCAGCTTTGGCCTTCACATTTGTTGTTGTTTCTGTTTTACCTCTTTCTTCTTTGCATTGTGTTTATCTGTGTTGTATGAACAAACTCATTTTTCCCTGCACATTGTTGCTCCTTTATATTTCCATTTTTCTTTTCTTTGGCTAATTTCTCTTTGCATTTCAAAATTTTTCTACTTCCTTTTCTCCTTACCACCTAAAAAAAAAATCTCTTTTTTGGTCATGTGTTAAAGACACTCAACTATTGTTTGTGGGGCGAGAAAAAAATCAAAAGAAGGGGTGGAGAAGGGGCGGAGTGGGGTTGGCTAGTTAACTTGGGGAAGAAAGGGGGAAAAAAACAGCAGAACTGGGTTCTGTCCCTGAACACTGATGAATCATGGACATTTGTTAAGGCTTGAATTGAAACTTTTGTCACCGTGGTGTAAGTAAGTTTATGATGACAGTTCTTCTGTGATAAGTATTGTGTCATTGTTTAAAGGGAGAAGTTGTACATAGTTTGAGAAATAGAAATTAAGTTTAAAAGAATTGCATAATCAATCCAATATATAGGAAATCTCGTAACACTCTGCTGTTGACAAGAACAGGTCTTGAATACAAGGAATTTCAGGTACTATTAAAGAAAGACACAGAGATGACTAAGACTGCACAGCCCTCCCAACCAATGTTTTCATGCACGTTCTTACAGATAATGACTATGAATCCTAATTAATCCATAATTAAAGAAAGTTAAAATCATTATTAATGGAAGCAGGATTAGTAAATGTTAGGATATTAGAAAAACAAAAACTTTCATTTTGAAGTTCTCCAGTTCTCCAGTTGATATTTTAGAGTTATGCATTTGCTTTAAATTTACTAACATTTACTCTGCCAGCGTCCTGCCAGTATAAATTGTATCCACAAAAATGAATGACATCTTGGCAAAAATAGATTGATCTGTGGGTAGCAGAAAGATGTGCAGTAACATCCACGTAATAAATAGACTTAGCTTGAAACTCAAGACTCAGTTTGCTGTTCTACTTTGGGCTATCTTCACCCAGGTTGGCAAACTGATGAAATCAACTCTTTTCTTCTAGCCGGCTATGGACATTCTGACAGAATTATATTCTTAAAGAGTGGGTCACCTTAGAGTAAAATTGAAGGAATTGTGATTAAGAAAAAGAAAATGTGTATAAATTTCCAGTTGTAGATGGTGCAAGCTATTTTTAGAATTGTTTAGATCTTTATTCTTAGTTTTAAATGTATGAAATGTTGATGTATTATTATTGTATGTATTATTATATCTAATAGGGCATTAGATAGCATATAACAATATCCTTCAGATCATTAGGCATCACAGTATCTTTTCCCCCCAAATGTCAGAAACCCTTAGAACCCCACCACCTTTAAAGATGTTATGACTGTATAAAAATATTTGCACTGTCTTGATTTTCAGATGTTTCCAAATCTCAAACTTACAAATTTGTCTCCCATCTGTGATAGGTGAGTAAAATAGAGATCATATTGTCATTTCTCAATCGAATGTAGTATTGTAACTCTGTGTTTACTGGTATGTCTGGGTAGTCATGTTTTCTTTGCAATAAGAGCAGAAATTTTTTTTTTTTTAAAGATTTTATTTATTTATGTGACAGAGAGACAGCCAGTGAGAGAGGGAACACAGCAGGGGGAGTGGGAGAGGAAGAAGCAGGCTCCCAGCAGAGGAGCCTGATGTGGGACTCGATCCCGGATCGCCAGGATCACGCCCTGAGCCGAAGGCAGACGCTTTAACGACTGCGCTACCCAGGCGCCCCTAAGAGCAGAAATTTTAATCATATAAATCTAAAATCTGTGCTCATAAAAATAAGATGACTGCTCTCTTATTTTCTCTCCATTACTCATTACTGCAGACGGGGACGTTAGCGGCAACATCCTTTATGGTGCTTCTATGGACACTCATCTAATAGATGAATTCTTTCTTATCTGTACGGGTGGTGAATTTGATCCATAACATACCTACAGTCTTAGAGAAATGTGCTAGGTTACAGTGGTGGTTTATTGTGTTTAAAGTATATTAAAAAACTAGTATCAGAATAATATCAATCAACCATCTTCCTTCTTTTTCATCAGAGGCTGTAGCCATAAAATCTAAAAAAAAAAAAAAAAACTGGAAAGAGTGCCAACGGTTGTTAGTTTTGGTCATTTCATATGTTACCCTCTATCTCTTACTAACCATGTTCCATTGTACTTTTGCTGCTATTGAATACTTGGATAAATAACTGAATTCTTCCCTTTGTGTAGGCCTGAGTAAATGGATTCCCTATACTTTGAGGTTTAACTTAAAATTCAGAAAGAAAGAAAGAAAGTTAAAAAACCCCCAAAGCTCCAACTCTATGGAGTGAAGAAAGATCTTACAATGAAATCTAGATTTTCAAGTTTAATAGGTTTTTTTTTTGTTTTTTTTTGTTTTTTGTTTTTTTTTTAATGGGAAGTCATGCTGTAGGTACTGGTTTATTCTGAGACAAAAAAGGAATGAAGAAATCTTATCATTAGCAGAAATTTAAAAATACAGTAGCATGAAAGCCATTGCTTGGTTGAGGATTTGATAGCATGTAATATAACTGGTTATATTTCTAAATACTTAAATCAGCAGAAGTTTGCCTGTACAGGATTCTTTTTTTTTTTTTTTTTTTAAAGATTTTATTTATTTATTTGACAGAGATAGAGACAGCCAGCGAGAGAGGGAACACAAGCAGGGGGAGTGGGAGAGGAAGAAGCAGGCTCATAGCGGAGGAGCCTGATGTGGGGCTCGATCCCATAACGCCGGGATCACGCCCTGAGCCGAAGGCAGACGCTTAACCGCTGTGCCACCCAGGCACCCCTACCTTTATAGGATTCTGATGGGTAAACAATAAACTTCCAGTTAGTGCTTGCTCAGTGTTACTTTGTGTTCAGTTAGTACTACCCATTAGCAACTGTTGAATGTTCCTTTGCGTCCATTCTTCCCTTAAAAGTTTAATGTCTTGTCAGTAACTGTATTACTTGGGCCACAAATGTCCTTTAAATATTTGTCTTGTTTGTAGGAGTATTTGAGCATCTTTCTTCATCTATGGTAGTGTCTTTTCCACGGTGCTTTCTATAATGGCCTCTCTGTGCTGTGTTAGTTTAAAAATACTGAATGTGAACTCTGACGTAAAAACCCTCACACACGCCCTTAACCATTCTCCTGGGAATTGATAGTTCTGAGTTGCTTTCTTTTCTTATTCCCGTCTCCTGAAAATATTCCCCAAGGACAGAGATAGTTGAAGCTTTCTGTCCATTTGTTTTTAACTTTCGTTGTCTCTGGCACACATCTGTATGTGCATAGAAGCATAGTGCCTCAAATCACAAGTATTTCTGATTCTGACTTTCATACTATATATCTCAGAGACAGGTCCTATCCTCCTATTGGCATGTAAATAAGTAAGGCCTGTTGTCACTGTTTTTTTAGTTTCTTAATGGATACTAAAAAAACGTAGAAAATTGGTCATCGCCTTTAAATTTTTTTTTGCCAAGGAGAATTATTTTTCTTTCTAGAGTCTGTGTGTGTGTTTGTACATATGAGAAAAACGAAACACAACATTTTAGTTACATTGTCTTACTCATAAAGCAAAAGTGTTGAAGAAATTAGATTTGATTTACTGAAAATTTTCTTTACAAGACTGCTTATACATACATAGAAAAATACGCTCACAGAAAAATGCAACAAAACTTGAATTTTGTATTACCAATATGCACAGTATAACCTAAAACCAAAAAGGAGTGAGAGGGAACATTTCATGGCTATTAGGTTCATATTGTTCTTTGTCCATTTTGAATAAAAATAAAACGTATATGAACAAATTGAACATTTACTTATAGCAACAATTGAGAGTTAGCCAAAAGTTAGAGATCATAAATTGGTCATGAGTAAAAGTGCTTTGAGTGAACTAAATAGTTTGGATTCAACTTTCTTCTAGAAATGATTAATACAGACATCAGATCTTCATTAATCTTCCTTATTAGATTATTTTCTCTTAAATGAATAGTAGATACTGATTTCTGACTTCTTGCTTACGGATGGCCCATAATACAAATTTTATAATCAATCCTTATGATTTATAAATACCTTATCTGGAATAGCAAATTTTAGTGAATAAGCAAAAATTTTATTATAATTAATGGGATATGATCTGGTTTTTATGGTGTTTTTCAAAATAACTGAACTGCGCTGAAACAATGCATTGTAGAAAGCTATGACTAATCCAGTAGACACATAATGCTATGTTGTGAAAATGATCCTGTTTTAGTTATCATACATAAGAAATCAAAGCCACATTTTGAATATCCTCATTAGAAAGGTTTAGGTTGATAAAGCATTTAATAGCTAACCTCACAACAGAGTATTAAGCAATGATTAAGGCTTACAGTTGATAACCAGCACTTTCAGAAAGAATTGTAGAAGCAATATCTTTCTTCAACAACTTCAGATATTAGAGAACACGGCGCTTCATCAGAGGGATCCAAAGAAATTGAGGTTTGGCTCAAAGGCCAACAAATAATGAAGGCTGACTTACCTTCTCTAGAAGTTTATTACATTCCTTTTGCTCTTTAAGCTCCTTCTCTTAAAGATATAAATTGGAAATGGTGTACTTCCTTAGTAGGAAGTCTGAAGTCATTACTGAAATAATTGACAGAATATAATACAATATTTTTATGTAGGGAGGCTATTATGATAGCAACATATCACATAGACAGTAATGGGCATCTAATTCTGCTATTCGTAATCCCCATGCTGAGAAAGAAAATCTGCTTTTGAATCATTAAAAATTGAAGCAAAAAATGATGGGCTTGCCTATTTGGTTATCTAAATTTGGACTGGAAGGCCATCTTCAGTTACATAAAATAACCTTCCCAAGCTCTAGTTCTCAATCCCATTACATCCCACTTCATTTCTCATTTGCCAGCTCCTGTGGCCGCACTCTTCACGCTTAGCAAAAAAACAAACTAAGTTAAGTCACGGTGGGGTGCCTTTTGTGAGGCCATTCAGAATAGGAAGAAAGAAGCAAAGTGCAAGCTAGAGATGTAGAGAATATAAAGAAAACAAGGCACAAGAAAGGAGGAAGAAGAATATATCACGGGGTCAAGAATCATAAAATCACATACACTTTAACATTTTTTTGCTAGTAAGTAAGTACTATGGGTCTTCTCCGTTTGGGGAGGCTGCCCTCAGAAAGCTGGAAAATCAATTCTGAATTAATAAGGGTCTTTTTCCTTTCACCAGCTCCTGGTGAAACTAAAAAAAGAGCTAATTAAAAATCTTACAGCCACCCCATAATTACAGCTTTTACGCATATGCAGGATGGTCATTTTTTTCCATCAGGAATGGTATTCTTTTCACTTCCTGCCAAAAGTGCTCCAATACATTACTATAGGGAGTTTAAGAATTTAAGATATTCAGGGAAACCTTTCCACCACTGGCACACCACTTCCTTCCTGAAGGAGGCCTGTGCCCGAGGGAGAGGCCTAATCTGAGACCCTTCTGCTCTTTCTAGAAGGGCTAAACTCGCCCCGCCACTGCTTCTCCTGGGGGGTTGGAGGTGAAAGTGGTCTGAAATGGCTTCTCCCTAGCTCTTACCCCCCTCTCCCCCGTCCTTTCATTTCTCCTCCACATTTCAAGTGCATTTCGCAAATTGCCACCTGTTCCTGCTGCTTACCCTTTCCCTGCTTTCACATTGACAAAGTGAACTCACCCCTACAGCAACCCTGTCAAGGCAAAGCAGCCCAGTGGCCAAAGCAGGGCGTTTTGGAGGTCTCTCACTAGGATGTTAAAAAGCCCTTAGCAGCATTGTCCTCCCGGGAAGGAGAATTCGTCCCTCCAGCACTCCGTCCTGCTTAACGGCAGGTCCGGAAAGATTTTACAACGTCAGGTCCTTCTCTGACAGTCCTCAGCCCGGGCCCTGAGGCTCGGTTCTCGCCAGGTGAGCCCTACTTGGGCGTGGGGCCGCTGGCACAACTGTCATTCTGCCACGCCAGAGGCTCTAGCCTCTGGCACTTCACGGCAAATAAATAGTGCCACCTGGTAAAGTAAAAAGTGGTGCTTTAAAATGCAAATACAACCCCTCCTACATTTGTTGTCAAATCACTTCTCCACGATTCCTAGGCAGGCAGTGGATTCTGCGCCTGGGAGAAGGGCTGGGGGAACGTGCCTGCCTGTGCAAAAATAACCCCCGAAGACTCAAGCCAAGTACTCGGCTGGAGCTCTGAAGCCTGTAGATGCCCGCTGGGCGGCTGGCTGTCCCCCGGGAGCCCCGCGGGGCTGGGTCCGCTCCCCCGCCTCACGCCGGGCGGCGGGAGCAAGCCGACGCCGACTTTGGGAGTTCCTTTCTGCCTTGTATGGAGGGCTGCTCCGGGCCCGTCTCCGCCCGACTGCTCTGACGCCCAGCCCTCCCGCTGCCCACCCCCAGCCACCTCCCTCTGACTTGCCCGGAGAAGCCAGACGGAGCCTCTCCCTGCCACAAGTCTCTCCGCCTGCCATTCCCCTATTCCAGCATCCACCCCCACCCCCTCCCCAGCGCCGTCACCCCTCCTCCGCCCCCGCCTCCGCCTCCTCCTTCTCCCCAGGCAATCAAGGGAATAAATCAGGGAGGAAACCAAGAGGCACAGAGATAGCGAGAACGCACGAGCGCCGGCGGACTCGCCCAGGTCTGTTTCCAAAGTCGCCCTTGATGGCGGCGGAGGCGCGGCAGCCGCGGCGCGGAGCAGCCGACGCGCGCTAGTGGGTCCGCCTGCCGCCGCCCCTTCCCCCGCGCCAGGTTTCGCCCCTGCCGCCCCCCGCGCCAGTCCGCGCTTCGGCCCCCGGCGCGCCAGTTCTCCAGACGTCCACGGTACGGGCGGAGTGTGCTCCTTCTCCTCCCGCGGTTTCCAGCGGCGTGCCTTTCCCCCAGCTGGGGAGGGAGGCGGGATTGATCTTCGATCGCGAAGATGGCTGCTGGCTGCCTGCTGGCCTTGACTCTGACACTTTTCCAATCTTGGCTGATCGGCCCCTCGTCGGAGGAGCCGTTCCCTTCGGCCGTCACGTAAGTCGCCGAACGGGGAGGGCTGGGAGTGCGGGCCGAGGGGTGCCGCGGGAGCTGGGCGCGGGGACAGTTCCCGACTAGCGGGGCTTTTCTGCCCGTGGGGGTGGGGAGCGATCCGGGCTCGGATCTGGAGAGGCCGAGCGGGAGGTGCGCGCGGCTCGCCGCCGGAATGCGCGCCGAACCGGCGTCTCGGGCGTCTCGGTGGGGCCGGGCTGTCCCGGGAAACGTCCGCTTACTACTCGCGGCGCCTCAGCCTGTCTCTGAAAGGATTCCTTAGACTTAAAGAGTTCAGCTGTACTTGGGTGGGGGGGGGGGAAGTTTCCAGCCAGATATCCGCTGTCCTCAAACCCAGTCCGGGGGTGGGGGGGGAGTTGTGTGTGTTTGGGTGTTTTACAAATAGGTAATTTTGCTCTTGCCAGGGTAGCATGGACTTCTCCCGCCCTTGGCCTGGGGGATGCTCTCTAATTGCTGTAGTGGCCAAACTCATTTAGAGCCCAAATTACTGGGCGCACTTGACAGTCTCTCTCATCGGAAGAGTGCTCGACGCAGCTTAGAGTGCTGTCCACTCAAGGGGCTCGCAGGTACTGGGACCACACTATCCAACCTCCTCATCCTTCATTCGAAGCATCTAAGTGCCGGCAGACACACTGTTTCTGTTCTTAGAATGAATAGAACCTGTTCTTTGAGGGAGGGATGAACGTTTCCAGAGTCGCCTGCAGTTTTCTCTTATTTTTAACATTTCTAAAATAACTTAAAAAATTCGCTGCCGTTCTGGAAATAGAGTATTTAAAGGTAACTCTACAGTCACACGGCAGGAAGGGAATGAAAATAATAATTCTCTTTTCTCGTAGGCTGGAAAAGAAGAAGCAAAGTCAATAGCTCATAAAAATATATACACATTTTTAAATGCGCTGAAGAGCCTATCGGGCATTTTGGGAAAGCATTTATTTTGGTTCTTAAAGCTACTTTAAAGCTTCTAAGAGTAGGTGATCTTAAATGGATGAGTCACTTTAATGCATTTTACATAACAAAAACAAAGCCCAAGGTAGCCTTCCGGTATTTCTGCTGTTGGGAATTATTTGCTGTCCTTTGTTGGCTGAGTGCTGAATACTGGAGTTTTTGGTCGATGGTAATAGTGAACCTTTACCAGTTGAAACCCTGCAGTGATTATTTAAGATGCAGCTTAAAGTATTTATTACATTAGGTGTCAGTGCAAGAATCGGAAGGATGCACATTCTAACCCGGAGAAGGGGAGTGTCGAATATTTTTTGTCATTGATTTACAGTCATGCTCCTTTTTAGATAATCTTCCATAAAAATGATTGCAGATCCTTTTTGTTATGAAGCAAAAGGGTAAATGCCATCTGTAGATCTTTCTTTAATTGGCAGTATGTTCCAAGCGGATATTTTGAAATATATAGAGTAAGAATTACTCTAAAGATGCTTCAAAATTATTCACTCTTATTAGGAAATTACACTTTTGTTGATTGAATTCATTATTCTTTTTGTAGCTTGGCCTATAAAGCAAGAACTCAAGTGATTCGCTTTCATTTGTGTCAAATAAAGAAGTGTCTCTTTAAAAAGGAGTCGGTGTGTGCAGTTCACATCTTTTTAACGTGTTATTTTTAACTGACAATTTATCAATATTTCTTTCATTTGGAGGGAATGCATCATTCACCCCACTGGGGGAAACTGTAACTTTTTAAAGATACAACAAAATACCACCTTTTATTCCAGAACGTACCATTGTAAAATATTAATGTACAAATTCTTATTGTGAGAAGGACATCTGCAAAAAATGCTTTCCTAAAATTAAAATAACTTAGTGTTTATGGTCAGAAATTCACTGGAGACAGTAAAGAAAATAAATAGTGAAGAAAAGTAGGAATTAGGAAACCACAATTTCTTTCCTTTGAAAAGATTTGAAATTTATTGTTTAACAATGGAAACTTAAGATATTTTCAAATAATATGGAACATTAGTTATTTTGTAGAGTGAAAGCTTAATAAAAGACCTTGTAGAGCTAAGTCAGTCTCTGATAGGTAACCTTAATGCTGTTTGTGTAAGTCTTGTGCGTCTTCAGTAATTTATTTCAAAAGTTAAAATCCCATCTTCTGAGGAGAAATGATAGTTGACATTTGTACTTCTTGTTAGGTTTCTGAATAAACTTTATGAAATTTAAAAAAGTGCAGTGTTAATTTTGTAAAGGTGTGCTATTTGCTTTTCTTGCAAGAAAATTCATATGTAGTGTTTATCATGATATATCTCAAATCTTTGGGAAACATTTCAAGCTTATAAAAACTCAGTACAAAGCTTATAGTATCATTAAAAGCAAACTATTACGCTCCTATATATAAATTTCTCAGGAAATCATTAATTCTTTTGTTTTTTTTCTTACAATTTTATTTTTCCCGGGAAAAGTAGTATCAGTAGTTTTAGAGGAAGAACATGCCATTAACACAGTATGAAATTAATTGTGCACTCACTAGTGGGACCTGAATTACAATTACTAGTACAAAAATTTAATTTTTTTTAAGTATTGTTAACAATAATATTAAAGGTTTAAGTTTTATTTTAATAAAACAATGCATCATTTTAAATTTCATTTTAAATTTTTCCTGGTTTAGCATATATTCTCATAGCATATTTTTCTGGATTTAAGTATAGTTAAAGTGTTCTAAGACCTAACACTAAAATAACAAGGTTCCCCTCCCCCCACCAAGAAAGGAATTTTGATGCAATTCTTTTGCTAGGTTAGGCTTTACTTTTGGAAATGATTGTCTCAATAAAGTGTGAATCATAAATATGCCATATGGTATCAACCATCTAATGCATATTGGTGTATATGTAAATGGAAATCACATCATTTTCATGTTATAGTATGCACATGTTATATTGGTAGTTTAAGATAGAGTTTTCAAATAGGGAGTTCTTGCTTGTTCTAGAAATAATTTCTTAGCACATAAATGAAAACACTTCTGTTTTAAAATTCAGAATAATGTTTGTTAGCCAGTATTGTAATGTTAATTTAAATCTGTTGCTTTTTTATTTTAGAATCTATTTACAAATCCAGATTTTAAAAAAAAATCACTGTAGTTATAACTACTGTTAGTGTTAAATTTTTATCTCAAAATACCAATCAGTCAAGAATAATTGGCTGAGAGCCCATTGGTATATGGGGATTTTAATACAAACAGTGTAATAGGATACATATATTAATAAGAATTATAGGTATCTACAGGAGATAGATATATCTCATGAAAGAGTAGTAGTTTGGGGTTTAAATACTTAAGATATAATTTTTTTCTGTTATTAGAGAAATTTATACTTAAAGGCTATAGAAAATAAGTTTATGTCATAACATTGGGATGGATGTCTTTTTCATGTGTTAGAAGTGACATAATTATTTTCATTTGGGCTTAACAATTTCTGTTCACATACTACATGTATAAGGAAATGTGCCTTAAGATAAAATAAGAGGTAAAATATTGATTGTAAATTAAAACCTAAAAACAATGACTGCTAATAAATCCCTTTCTCAGATCTTTAATTTGTTCTCAGAAGCTTAACCATAAGACAACATTTATTATTCCACAGGTGTATGTTTAAAATATGCAACAGTAGATATATTTTTCAGGTAAGTAGTAACATGATGTTAAATATCTTAATATTTATACATGGGTATGTGTGTAGCTGTTTGGATTGGCATTTGAATGAGCATTAGGCAGAGTGTAATGGATATGATCTAAAAAATATTTTGTAAGGTACAAGAATCTAAGCTTATTATGGCTTATAAAAAGGAATAGAATGTACCTTTATTGTTTTGTATGGCTTTCACTAGTTCAATTTTAATTTAATAAGTGCATATAAAATTAAAATCTATAGTAAATTGTTCATTTTGAAAATAGAAACTTTACCACTCTTTTTCTTCAAAGAAACCTGGCTGCGAGGACACTTTTCTATTATTTCTGCAACACTGATTAAAAAAAAATAGTCAAATACATTTTCATTCTCAGGTTTATACGTTGTAAGGTTTTGCAAAAATATAAATAATGCATGCAAATTGTGTATTCACATTTACTGTGTAGATTCATAAGTTTATATAAGAACAGTGCATTTAGGAATTTTTAAAATGACTTAAAAATCGTACCCATAACAAAGTATTATTTAATTGATATGTTTTCTGGAGTATCATTATATAAAACACACAGAAGTTTCTGTTCTTTTCCCTTTTTTTTTTAAATATGGATATGGATTTCCAAGAAAATAATCTGTTCTTCTCAATTCACATCTGGTTTTCTAAATAAATGTCTTTGAACTGTTTATAACCATAAACTGGAGACTTAACTGATTAAAATAAAATAAAGTATATTTTAGGGAAATCATCTGATTTGTTGATTTCCTTCAGTCTCTTACATGTACGGACATGATCAGTTCCAACATAAACATACTTAGATAGGAGTTTCAAAAAAAACCCAGAATTTGTTTCAGTATTTCTAAAAAAGTCACATTTTGTTATTACTGAAGTGTCAGCATTCCATCATTTGTAATAGTATTGTTGTAATATTTCAGAAAAGAGTGTAAGCTGCTCGCCATGGGGAATGAGCTCTGTTCTATCCCATCCAGTCCTCATTTACTTAAGGCTTATAGTGTGTGCATCAGACACTGTGTCCCTACGGTGTCAGCCACTTTTTCTTTTCATGGACTGTTTATGTCTAGTACTGCAAACGTCCCTAAGCCTTTCATAGGATTGCTTTCCAGTAAACTTTGAACTGTATCAAGATGGTCAACCGTGTAGCTTACGCATGATTTATTGTCTGTGTGTGTATGCCCCAAATCATGAAACTGGTTGTATCCTATTGTTTACAGATGTGAAAGAAAAAGGCGATTGACTTCAGTGTTAATTGAAGTAAGAATAGTAGTACTTTGTGAAAATTATTGTATTTACCTTTTCCTTCAGGGTCTAAAATATCAGCATTGCATAATTAGATAATTTGTTTATATTATAGTATTTTATTTATTAGATTATATTTATCTATATAGGTGCCTGTTATCTATCTGTCTGTCTATCTTTTGGTGCATGCTCACACACATATTTCTCTTTAACCTTCTTCGAGTGGTTTGCTAGGGTAGAAAAACCTCACGTGAGGTAAATTTATTAACAATCCTGTATGCTTGAAGATTCCTGCCAATCCACAACTGTTTTTAGTGGCTGAATCTCTTTCAAAATGTTTTTATAACAGTAGCATTTCAGAATAATTTGTAAGGAGAATCAAATGAGATAATTGTATACAAAAGCATTGAAATGCTCAGGTCCTATACAGATGTTATTAACATAATTGATGAGTAACAAGTATGATTTTGCCATCTTTTTAGCAAAACAGGTCTATTGAAAGAAACTACTGCATTTGACATGTTGGGCACTTATTAAAAGGCCTTTGCTACTAAGCAGTTTTTATTTTGGACATTTAGATGTGGGATATTTAGAAATTTTTAATATTGAACATATTTTATTTAGGAATAAAGGATAAATGTAAACAGTTTTAAATATTTTATTTGTAAAATATAAACTGTTAGGTTTTCCTTATAGGTTTATATAATTTGTATAATTCAGTATTATTGCTCCGTTAAAATCGCCATTTATACAGATTTTAGCGAGATAATAAACAAGGAAAAGATTGACATTGTGGCCTCAACGAACTGGCACACTTTTACAGTTAATTTCAATAATGCAGGATCAGGTTGTTACATATGAAGCAATATTTAAAGTTCTCTTTGAATATGAATGCGGGATATTTCTGGCTAAATGTTATTTTAACATTTGCTTCTGCTGATTTTTTTTTTTTAACCATATGCTTCTGCTGGATTAAAAAAAATAGGATACATTTTAAATTCTGTATCATAAATGGAAGAACAATTTAAAGTACAAATGATGGCAGTGGATAATAATGGTGTTGCCCATTTTAAAGGCTTCAGATTTGGGGATAATCTTACTGTCAATTTGAAAATTTTTTTTCCTGAGTCATTAAAAATTTATTATAGTTGTCTCTGGGCAAACTGAAAAAATAACTCCTGTATTCTTTTATTCAGACAATTGCTACTTCTGTCTCTCTTTCATACACTTACACATTTATTGTTAATCGTGATTCATTATTATTTGCATATTACATCAAATCAAATGGGGAGTTTTTGCTTTGTTTTCTCCCAAGTGACCTGTGACCAGACCTCAGGACCTTCTCCCTTGAATCATCTCTGACTGTTTCAGGGGCCTCTCTCTTACCCTTGGACACTTCTCTCTATAGGGAAATTGTTGAGGGATTTTGATGCTCAGATAAATCTGTAATACATGATCAACACTTCTACCAAAATTGTCAAACAGTCTAGACAATTGTTTCTTTTGACATTTTTCCGCCTACTGTGGGGGATAATTAGGGGAAGGAGGAGAAAGAGGTAATAAAATTGTTCTCTGTCTAAGGTGCCTACTGTCAGGCTATAGAAAGGGATGGTTAGACATTAATGATGTCTTATTTTGAGGGTTAAAGGAAGAATGGCTCAGTAAAATAACTGGGCTTAGGCACACTGAGGAAATCTGATTTAGAAAAGCGATCAAGAGTTGTTGTGGTGAAAATGCCATGAGAAATAATGCATGGTACGTGGGGCAGACAAGGGAGCCTTCCGATTTACTTGGTGCGAATTTACATTAAAGGATGCTACAGGGGCAACTGGTTATTTTTTAATTTTCTCCTCCCCTCCCCCCCCCACTTCCCAAGTGAATGTGGCTCTTCTGGACATTATGTTTCCTGGCATCATATTCATTTATAGAAACTTGAATATTTATAATATGGACATTCACCTTAGAAACCAAAGACAATACAGTTGTCAAGATCTCAAAAGATAGAAGCAATTAAACATTTTTTTTAAAGAAAACCTTGGGATAATGGCTAATTAGGTAAGAAATATTAGTATAACACTTTATTACAAGCATAAGTGCTGATCATCACACAAGAAAGAAATTCTCTAAGTAATTTCTTCAGTTAGATGACAAAGAATGAAATAACTTGCAGGTAGGTAGTCTTCTAGGTAGTACATTTAAGACTTTGGACCTCTGAGTATGCAGTACATGTTATGTTTTAATTTACGCTGTCTTTTTTTTTTAATGTCTCCTTCAAATATTTTTAACATCAAATGTAATTTAACTATTAATGCAGGTCTTGTTATTCATTGTAAATTATGTAGTGCACTGAACTTACATTTGGAGTGTCCAAAGTGAGGAAGAGAGTCCCCAAGGGAGTCATTTACATCTCCAAGGCCACTATGAAGCAGCTGGATCGGTCGGCGCATGACTGAGGAACAGCACATAGCATGTTGAAGAAATACTGTCTATTTTGTATTAGGCATTGTGCTTCTGGGTGGGAAGAGATGTTGCTGGGACCAGGCCATTGGTTTAGTCTAGGTTATAAAATGTTTGCACCAGGGCTGTATTTTTATAAGACCTGAAGTGGGGGATGGGCAGTGTTCGCAACAATGCGGACGTTTGTGGTAGCCCAGCTCTGCATATTCAAGATATTTATTTATTTATTTATTTATTTATTTATTTATTTATTTATTTATTTGACAGAGAGAGAGACAGCCAGCGAGAGAGGTTACACAAGCAGGGGGAGTGGGAGAGGAAGAAGCAGGCTCATAGCGGAGGAGCCTGATGTGGGGCTCGATCCCATAACACCGGGATCACGCCCTGAGCCGAAGGCAGACGCCCAACCGCTGTGCCACCCAGGCACCCCCCCTTTTTTTTTTTAAGATTTTTTTTTTTTTTTTTATTCGACAGAGATAGAGACAGCCAGCGAGACAGGGAACAGCTCTGCATATTCAGACAATGTTGGCCTTCATCCTAGGGTTTTTTAAAATTGAAAAGGAAAAGTAATATGTGTCGAATCACAGTACTTAGATGATAGATTCCAGAGAGCCAATAACTGAAGCGGAGACAGTGAGAGCAGTTAGTAAACCATTGCAGCGTTCCCAGAGTGAGAGATGCCTAAGGTCCAAAAAAGAATGGTGGCGAGGTGAGAGCAGAGCAGATGGGAAATGTAAGGCGAAAGTGAAATTTCAGGTGCTGTTGGTTATGGGATTTGGGGATGTAGGAAGAGATAAGAGTCAGAGATGATTCTAGGAGCTCCGTCAGGTAAACCATGCTACATTAAACTTTGGAGAACAGGAGGAACGGTGGGGGTGAAAGTAATAGTTTCACTGTCGGACATCTGGAGTTTGCAGGGTCTCTGTGGATGACTACTGGGCCATTAGAAATAGGTACCTGAAGGGGATTTGGATAAAATAAGAGAACAGTTCTGGTAGAGTGTTGCAGAAAGAAGCGTAGTTTCAGTGCCTTGAAGAGTTGGTAGCAGGTGGGAATATACCAGCAAGCTCAGGTGGTTCTTTCAAGGAATTTGGCAATAAGTGAGGAGAGATACAGAGTTCAGAAAAGGGGGTTTAAGGGATTTGGCATTCTTTTGTTTACAGAATTAAGAGTTATCTCAGGCAGTTTGGAATTCTATGTGGTGGAAACCCATAGGACTATCTTAAACCAAAAGGGGAAGTATTTTTCACTAGTAGTGGCTGGATGGTCAGTCATGGGAGTTAAGGTCAAAGATGTGCCAACAACTGCAAAAAGGGGTGGGACTGCTCTCAGGATCATCTCTCATTCCAGTCTTTGGTTTTCTTTGTCTAAGTCTTTATTCTTCTCTGTCCCTGTATATTGGCTTTCTCTGCTTCCCAGTGTTTGTTGAATTGCTGGGAGGGCTTACATTTTCTCCACTGAAGCTTTGAACCAGTTTGAGACTAGAATCCTAGTCCGAAACATAGCCTCCTAAACAAGGTATGTTGACATTCTGAATATGGGCCAGATGGCCACCTATAGCCCATTCAGTTGTGATCAGGAGATGGGGTTTGGAAAAAAGACTCTGGTTGCCTGAGCTTAGGTCACTCCTGAACACG
The DNA here is from genome assembly GCF_023065955.2 of Ursus arctos. Classification (NCBI taxonomy): domain Eukaryota; kingdom Metazoa; phylum Chordata; class Mammalia; order Carnivora; family Ursidae; genus Ursus; species Ursus arctos. The sequence goes on along the minus strand of NW_026622985.1, from coordinate 24,927,397 downwards.
TTGGTACTATTTCACTGGAGGTCCTACACTGCAGCAGGCCCCTTGCTATTACCATGACTAGAGCAAGAGGCATTTCTTAGCAAAAGGCTCCAGGAGGGTGGGGAAGGTTGTAGAGACAAGTAAGTGTTACCAGACGGGGAGATTGGGGCTTATCAGAGGGAGAAGGCCAAATGGCAGAGATGAAAGAGATGAGAGAGGCCTTGATTGATGGGAGAATGTTCTGAGAGAGGCAGGTGAGGAAGGGATCAAGAGGAAAAACAATGTCTTACAAAGTAACTTCTGAAGTATGAAACAGCCTTGAGAATTAAAGTAGATGGGTGAAATATAGGATAGACACACTTTTAATTTGCTGGAGAGGTTTTTGGAGGAATGCTCCAAATTACAGATTCCATTCTTAAGAAGGAATGACATGATTCAGAAATGTAATACATACACATTAGCAATGTTCAAATTTTGAGATTGACCAAGTATAGTCTTTCTTTACTTAATAGTAAAACTTCAGTTCACCACTATATTCCCTTTGGGCACAGCAACATTTGGCTCCCTTTTGTCTTTTTCTTTTACCTTTTTTATTTTTTGGAGAGATTACCTTGAAGGTCTGTGTAGTTTTGCAGGTTTTAATATGTGCATATATTTATGGTAGGAAGATGTTGCAGACATATCAGTGAAAAGGAAAAAAAAAAAAAAAGAGCAAATAGTTATTTCTTTTGCCAGTCTAGCGTACTTTATTTGTTATTTGGCAGATTGGGGTAGTTTCCTGCCCCACCTTGTAGGTGCTTCCACCCCACCCCATATCCAGTCTTTAGCACAGGGCAGAAATTTGAATTGCAACAGATCGTGTCAAGAAAACAAAATAATAAATTTGATAAGATAACAAACCCCCCGACAGATAGAATATTCCTTCAAAACCTGTCCCTTCTTGCCCCTTACAAAGGCATCTCAGGTCTCCTGAAGATCTGGAAATTACTGGCAGCTGCCATCACAGCAGTTCCCTGAGTTTCCAAGATGACTGAATGAGTGGCTTGGATCGCAAATGCCAGTGGATTTAAGAATCAATCTTGATCTCATTGGTCCCAGCTCAGTGTGGAAAAACCACTCTTGTGGTTTGTAACAAGAGATGAGAAGAGTTAGATGGGAAGAGTGGGCTATTTATTTCCCTTTTGTGATTCTGCTCTTTTTTTCTCTCCTGTAGGTATTCACATTGTACTTAAGTTTATTTTGATGTCTCTTCCTGCAGAATGTCTGGACACTAATAGTTACTAACAACTATCTTCCAATGATTATAATATTGCTTTCTGATCACTTTGAGCTCCCGGTGTGTGCCAAGCACTGAGAATTAACACTGTTTTTTAAGTCATCCATCCTTTAGGCCAGTACCCTAAGAGAAGTATTATTATCTTTCCTGTTTTGTAGATGAGGGAAGTTAACTTGAGAGTATGAAGAACTTTTTGGAATTTTCCTAGGAGCTAAAAATTTGACCCCAAGCAGCTTGATTCAGAATCCGACGCTTACCGGCTGTCCTTCACTGCCCTGTTGTGGCCGGAGCTGGTGTCTTAGCAGCCGCGCTCTCACCGGGTCCAGTGGTGGATGGCTGCATATTCCAGCAGTGAGGTCGAGTGGAAAGAGGAGTCTTGTAAAGCAGAGCAAAACCAACTCTCAGTTTCAGTTTCTCCATCTGCAGAACAAGGATAATATTAACTTCACCCTGAATCACAGTGTTGTATTATGAGGATCAAAGGAGAGGGTGCATGGGGAACTTTGAAGGACTGTTTAACAGGCAGGCTTTATTATTTGTACCACTTGTGATTTGTCTGCCTTCTAGAGATCATGAATTGATGACTGAGGTTTAGCGAGCTAGATTGTTGTGCTAATAGATCACTTAGGCCATTAGAAAAGCCTGAAATGAATGAGCAAAGGAACGCTTAGCAGGCCTGAGAAATGTCTCTTCCTAAAACTTGTGTAGCCTTTAATCCTAAAGCGGAAATGAAAGGACTAGAGTGAGTGAAGTGTTCTGTCTCTGGGTTAGGGACACAACCCAGATCCTAAAAGGGACCACGAAGACAGCAGAACCACAAAGGATTTGATGTGTTTTATCTTGACATTTCAGCCAACACCTGTTGTCTGAGAACTGTGCCACAGGAGGTTGAATCTATTTTTAAAAGCCATGTCTTTGCTGATAACCTCTCATTTTCAAACACAGATGTGAGTTTTCAGCTTCAAGACAGACTATTGGGAAGTTAATAAAGCAATGTGTCCATGATGTTTATAGAAATGATTTCAGACAACCCTACAAACTGGGTGAGCACAGAGGAGTAAAATCGAGGCCAGTTGCATTTTTATCAACCAACACAGAAGTCGTTAGAAACCTGCCAAGAGCCTACTGAAAAAGGCCATTTTCATTTGACTCATCCAGCTGGTGATGAGTGACACTCATTTAACCCCACCCCTTAACTTTATTGTATAAATGGAGGTCAGCCTGCCACAGACTCTCATCTTTTGTTGGTAGAAATAGAACACCTAAATGAAATTACTACTGCACATATCTAATCGATTCCTGGAGGAAAGCGATGTTTTAGATAAAACTGTGCATTAATAACATGACTCATGAGTACAACTTGGTGATACCATTGAAGCTGCTTGTTTTCAAGTGCCAAGGACCGGCCTTTTTATGGCAGTCAGCTTGACATTTGCCACAGAAAGGAGTGTGCAAAATTCTTATGATGTTTGTCACGTTAAAAATACCAAACCCTTCATTGCCTTGACATTATATTAGAATTGACTTAAATTTGCATCTGCAGAAATGTTAGGAGAGACAAACGGGCCATGTGAAGCCTCAGGAGGATGGGCACAATGGAGGGTGGGCAGATTGCTCTAAATTAGACATGCAGAATGCTTGGTTGTCTCTCCAAACACCTGATTTTCCTGTCGATATAAATGTAGAAATCAGAATTAATTTTCATGAGGTAGAATTTTATTGTGCATGGGTAGCTCAGTTCCCAGGGGATTGATACATGGTGTTAAGGTCTGCTGGTGAGTAATTGTTTAAAATTTATATTAATACTCTATGGTAATAAATAAACATAGGGGAATGGTAACTCATCACAGAGCAAACCATGTATGATAATTAGATGAGGTCATTCATCTCCTTAAATTATCAGATGTGACACAACCTGTCTGTGTGGTGTCTACAAGCCAGCTGAGTCCCTGTGTGTAAATGACTGTGACAGAGGGGTGGTTTGAGGGTTGCAAGCCTTGGATTTGGTCCCTCCCTTTCTGGGTTTTTCTACATGTGAAGTCAATTGGCCCCTGGGATTCTGTTTTTATAATATGCACAGGGATCTAAAACCTGAGATCAACAGGCTGCTCAGAATCTGTTTTTTTTTTTTTTTCCTGTTTTCTGTTTTCCCTGCATCCCTACCTTAACTAATGGCAGGGAATCATATTTATATAGTGCATATAAATATGGTGTTTATAAACATATTTGATGTTTATATTTACTATATATGTAATATAACAATATATTAGGATAATAAGTGTTACACATATTAGACATGTAAACATTAATCTGTAATGTTAATACATGTAAATATTGTATATAATATAAACATAATTTATATGGAATAAAAATAACAAAACATTAGTAAAGTATGCATATAGATTCAGATGTGTTACGTATATGTAGAATATATATTTAGAAGACATTATAAAACCTGAAAATGGTTTCTAATACCCAGAAATGCTGTCATACATATGAAGGATTGCAAATTTCATTAGGACTAATTGAAACATCAAAATGGTTGGAATAGGATATGTGCTTGCTGATTATAATTTTAATTTTTTGTTGGCTTTGAGTCCTGTGGATCCCACTCTTTCACATCTTCCAAACCCCACAGTGATTCCATATTGCCCCACTTGCCTCCAAAAGTTGCTAGGAAGCGTGTTCATAGACATTTAAGCAAAGCCAGAACCAGACTGGTTTGTCTTCTGGCAGTCCCAAGGACTCAAGGTAGGCATTCTGATGTGGTCGAAAGAATCAGAGTTTTGAGTCAGGTGATGTGAAGGTTAAACCCTGGCTCTGATAATAGTCTGTGTGATCATGGGAAGTTAACTTCCCTGAGTTTCAGTTTCATGCTCTGTAAGACAGGAATCATACTCCATACCTCTTAGGGAAAATTCTGAGGCTTAAATGAGAGGCCGTCAAGTCCTGGTGTGTGTATATTCCACTGAATTTATTGTGCAAAGGGTGAAAACTGTTAGTTTCTTTCATCCTATTTACTGGGAAACCAGTAGAACTGGAGGTTTTCCTTCCAGTTTTAATCCACTCCTAGGACTGTCTATGGGCATTATTAGGGATTACTTGATTTTTCTAAATAATCTCTTACTCTGTTCATGTTAAACAAATCAGAGCATTGGGAGGAAGTCTTCCCTGGAATGGGCATGGGAACGGGAGGAGTAAGTCAAAAATAAAACACACCAGATCTTGTCCAGTGTCCTCAGGTTGGGGGTAAGGTTCCCCATGCTTTGTGTCATGGTGGTTGTCTGATGTTGGGTCATACCTCACTGGGAGAGATGACAAGCTGCATCAGCTGCTGTTGAGACCACATCCTCTCAGTTTACCAAATTAGAACAGATTCCTCCCAAAACATGTAGGTCTCTTATTTTAAATGGATTTGGATGTTGGATTCATGCTAAGTATCATTAAAGCTTCATTCTTATACCTGACTACCTAGTACTTACGGTTCTAAAATGTGCTCATCTACAGGGTGGTTGCAGCCTTTCTAACCAGGCTTCTTCATCTGAACCACAGAACATAGATAATGGTTTGAAAGATTCTCTTTCAGTTCTCTCAGAAACGGTTCATAACTAGTATTCTCGAAGCATAGAGAGACTAATTCTTAAAGATTGGATGCTGTGGAACATTACGTTTTCATTCTTTCATGGAACTTTCCTGGTTAGGTAAAAGTGTGGATTCAAAGCTCAGCTCTCCGATTATTGACTGGCTAACTTGAATGGTTGGTAAACCTCCTAAAGTTTGGAGGATGAAGAATGTTAATTCATGTAAAGCAGTGGCACAAAGAAAGTACTGCATCAATATAATTTGATGAGAAGCAGGAGAATTTCGTGGAGTCAGGTGACTTGGGTTCCTGTTGGTGTCCACCACTAATGATGTGGGACCTGAGGAAGAATTTCTGGTTTTAGCACCGGACTATTTCCTAACGACGTGATATTCTAGTGTGTCTGTTGAACATAAACTAGATCTTTCTTGGTACTCCAGTACTCTGGTGCCTGTGGGTATGCTTTGGAAAAGATCCCACCTCCCACCCCTGTATTTAAGTTTTCTCTCTTCTGATCTTTCTGAAAGCAAAAATGGTGAGGTTTGATGTTTTCTGTGCTTTTTAATACTCTCTGTTACCCCTAAATTGCACGAAAGCATAGTATAGTACCAGGCTTCTTTCTATATCTGATTGAAGGGCATATTAAGAAATATGTAATGAAGTGAGTGATGTAGCATTCTTTTTTTTTTTTTTAAGATTTTATTTATTTATTTGATAGAGAGACAGCCAGTGAGAGAGGGAACACAAGCAGGGGTAGTGGGAGAGGAAGAAGCAGGCTCCCAGAGGAGGAGCCTGATGCGGGGCTCGATCCCAGAGCACTGGGATCACACCCTGAGCCGAAGGTAGATGCTTAACGACTGCGCTACCCAGGTGCCCTGTGATGTAGCATTCTTGTGTACAGAAAAATAATGTTAGTGGCCCGTTGCCACCTCATGATTTTGTTTTGTAAAAGACGTCCTATAGATGTTCTCTCTTGATAATATATTTCTAGTAATTGTTGCAAACTGTCTGAAGCTGGTAACTCTAAAACCGTGTCAGCAATAATTGTGATACTATGTATAACATAGAATGGTGCCCCTGTCCTCCTTTTAAGACTGGAGATAAATATATGGTATTTTACCTTGAGGGATAAATTAATATTATGAACTTTTTTTTTTTTTTTTTGATTCATTCATTTATTTTAGAAAGGGAGAGAGAACGCACTTGCATGGAGTACGGGAGGGGCAGAGGGAGAGAGAGAATCCCAAGCAGACCCCATACCAAGTGCGGAGCCTGACATGGGGCTTGACCCCATGACCCTGAGACCATGACCCCAGCGGAAACCAAGGGTCGGCCGCCCAACCGACTGAGCCACCCAGGTGCCCCTATTATGAAGTGTTTTTAAAAAACAGTATAGGGGCGCCTGAGTGGCACAGTCATTAAGTGTCTGCCTTCGGCTCAGGGTATGATCCCGGTGTTCTGGGATCGAGCCCCACATCAGGCTCCTCCTTTAGGAGCCTGCTTCTTCCTCTCCCACTCCCCCTGCTTGTGTTCCCTCTCTCACTGGCTGTCTCTCTGTGTCAAATAAATAAATAAAATCTTAAAAAAAAAAGTAAATCAATTATACTGTTAAAAATATCAATTCTAATTTTTCAAAAAGAATTTATATTAGAGCTCATCACGCGTTTTAAAGTTCAGAGGTGTGTGTGTAGAATCACATACTGAGTGGCTTATCCTTGTGCCTAGTTGACTAGATTTCCTCCTAGTTGTAATTGTGTGACTAAATGAGAGAAGTCAGGAACCTGTTAAATTCTCAACACGTATGCCAAGAAGATTGGAATCAAATTATATAGAAGAGATTGAATACTGGGGCGCCTGGGTGGCACAGCGGTTGAGCGTCTGCCTTCGGCTCAGGGCGTGATCCCGGCGTTATGGGATCGAGCCCCACATCAGGCTCCTCTGCTATGAGCCTGCTTCTTCCTCTCCCACTCCCCCTGCTTGTGTTCCCTCTCTTCGCTGGCTGTCTCTATCTCTGTCAAATAAATAAATAAAATCTTAAAAAAAAAAAAAAGAGATTGAATACTGACCACTGATTTAAATGAAAGCAAACCAGACAGAATCTTCATAAAGGCATTTTACATGAAGATGGATAGATAACATGAATCTCTTGTTTAGAATTTATACTAGTTCTAGATTCATTTATTTATTTTGGTTTGGTATTTTTAATACCGTGTAATATATTACCACAAACTTAGTGGTTTCAAGCAGCGTGTGTTTTCTCACCGTTTTCTTGGTGAGGAGTCTGGCTGTGGCTTAGCTGGATCCTCTGCCTGGGGCCTCTCAAGGTTGCAGTGGGTGGTGACTGGCCTGCTCTCCCTTTTGGGTTACTCTCTTTTCCTCTTTTAAGCTTATGTGGTTGTTCACACTTCTTTGTGGTTGTAGGAATACCTCTTCCCTCCTTCCATTTGTTCTCAGCATCTAGAGGCCACTCAGTTCTTCTCCTCTTACACAGAGTGGTTCACTTCTTCAAGGCCAGGAGGAAAATCTCTCCATTCAGAAGGGGGCCCCGTCCCTCCTAAGAACTTTCAATTAATGGACTAGAACACCCAAGGGGCGCCGGGATGGCTCCACTGGTTGAGTGTCTGCCTTTGGCTCAGGTCAGATCTCCAGGTCCTGGGATGGAGCCCTGCATCAGGGTCCCTGCTCAGCGGGGAGTCTGCATGTCTCTCTCTCCCTCTGCCCCTCCTCCCTGCTCTTCCTCTCTCTCTCAAACAAAAAATCTTAATAAAAAATAGATAGAACGCCCAAGATAATCTCTTTTGATTAACTCAGAATCAAGCAGTTTGAGTCTTACATCTACAGAATCCCTTCACTTTTGCCCCGGTAACAGCCTCACTGTGGCAGTGATGTCCCTTCATAATCACATGTATGACACCCCACTGTAGAGAGTAGAGGATACATGGGGACCAACTTAGAATCCTTCCTTCCACAGGTTTTACTATAAGACAATCATAAAAACACCAAAAACTAGAAAATAGGATGCGCATTCCTTTCCCCCTTTAGATGTTCACAAACTTCAGAAATGCTCTGAAATAGATGACCTATCATCTTCTTGCCTCCAGGCAAACAGTGCTTTGCCACATTGGTTCTGATCCGTCCTGTAAGGAAAGTGAATGACAATAGCTCATTAACAACTCATTCCTAGCATTAGCTGAACTTTTCACCCTCTGCAAAGAAAAGAATTCTCTATGCTATGGTTTTAAGCCAATTTACACAATTATTGTCAATAAATGTGTGGAGAATTGTAGGACAGTTCTTTTGAAATGCAAAGGATTAAGTCACTTCCAAGTTAAGGTTTATACTTTATGAAATCTTAGGTCTCGTGAAATTATGTGCATTTCCCTGCCTGTATAAACTAGGTGATCTTCTAAAACCCTAATCAGCATTTTTGTTATACGTCTCTGTATAGAATGGTAATGTTTCTAATGCCCCATTTATAAAGTATCAATGCAGAAATGTTTGTAACTGAAAACATCCATATGTAATTTCTCCTATTCATTGAATAGATTTAGTTGAATAGCTGTGACTTCTGCTTTTCAAAGAGGAAGATAATCATGAAATGCTTCTCCACAATACCTAAGTACTGGGTACCCAGTAAGTTTACCATAAAAAGGGGGCCCCACTATCCTGCATACAAATACTCCCTTGCTCATTTCATTTTGGAAGTACTGCTGATTGCCTGATTTGTTCAGTATTTCTCTTGTTATTACGTCTAGCACTAATGAATTTGGTAACACCAGGGGATTCCAGCCAAAGTAATTGTCTAATGCAGTGCTTTTTGCACTAACTGCGCTAAAGGAATAGAGTTTATTCATTTTTGGGGTAAATTTCCTATCCATTGCAGATGTTTATTTTTGTAGAATACAAGGAAAATCAATGAATGGGAAAATAGAATTTAAAAAAATAACTTCGTTTTTAAATAATTAGATTATATAATCATAACATTACTTTTTTAAATTATTACAAACGTGTCTAAACACTCTCCGTTTCTGTGCTTTTCCTTGAGCCATATCTGCAGAGCACAATCTGAGTAACACTGGTTTAATTGGTTTGGGTGTTTAAGATAACTAAATGGCTGTTTTCAGCTTAAAAATGGCATTTAAAAAATAGATTTTCACATTTAAATCATTTCTTAAAGTGACATAACCTACTTTTTTATTTTGGCTACTGAATAGCTATGGACTTTTTCCTCAAAATAAGCATAATATTTTGGTTTAAAAGGAGGTGCCTATTTGAGATTGCTACATGCTATATAGTTCCTTAGAATTTTATGTTACTTACAAGCAAATTTGACTTTTAGTGTATTCTCTTTAGAACATTTACTATTCCGAATGAGCCGAAACACTTGCTTTGGCAGAACAAATATTTTGGTATTGCAATAAAGGGGAAGACTGCATATTCTTTATCTGATTACTTCTGTAAGTCAGAGCTAATAGGAAGGTAGCTAATCCCTTTTGATGGATTCTTGGATATATTCAAGAAACAGATGGGTCTAAAATTGTTACTACACAAATATCTTCGGTCCTAGAATCAAGATGCAAACATTTTAATACATACCTGAGGCAGGTTGATTTTTTTTTTTTTTTTTGATCTGTATAAAGTGTACTTGTCCTATGAGGCTGAGGGTATATAAAAATCTCCATAGATCCCTCACATCTCAGAGTGTCTGCCCAGGTATAAAAGTACAAACATTCTCACTCTATTGAAACACATGCATATCAAACAATGTGATTCTCTTTAAGGCATTTAAGTTTTCAAAGAATGGCTCAAATGTTCACTTAGTAAGTAGTGAGAATTGCAGAATCTTTTCATTTTTTTAGACCTCGATTTCTCCTTAGGCATTTGTGCACATTGAAATGATAATGTATGAAAAGAAATTTTCAATTTTTGACAAAGGTTTTGTTTTTTTCTCCTGGTTGAGCTAGAGATTTTTCTGACAAGCTTTTGCTAAAAATGTTCTCAATTGCAGGCTTTTACCTAACAAAACCAAAACGTATGAAGTTCTAGCCATACACTGGTAAAACAAGATGATCTGCACTCTATTTTATGCCATTCTGTGCAGTCTCTTCTGAGTTCTATCACTATACACTCATTCCTGAAAGTCTCAAGGACTTTCAGCGTTTTTCCTCATTATTGAGATAAACTAGTTTCCTGAAAAACCAGAATTATATATTTTAAGAGTCTCTCGAAGGGTCCTTACTCAATTCTTTAGTGGGTCACTTAAAACTAATCAAATTTAACAACTCTTGTTATAAAGATGTTGCATCTCTCAGCTAGTATGTAGGATGTCAAGCCAAGAACAGTGTCAATATTGACAGTGCTAGACAAACTCTGGCTAACCCTCCCAGAGCAGCTGGCCCTTCTAAGTGATTTTCAGGATAAGCTCACAAAAAAATACCTTATTGATAAGTTGCCTTATAACATAATTTCTTGGGTCTTACATACTAAGAGTTATGGCTATTTCTATGTAGTTTGAATATCCCCTTCAAGAAAGAATGGTGATTTAGAACATTACAAAGACCATGATTTTGAGAAATCTCCTGAAATTTTAGGAAATTGTCCAACACCTAGGTAACTGTTATAGTTAATTATTACAATAAATTATTAACTATTAATAATTAATCTTATGTGCACATCATTTAAAACATCTTGGCAAGATGACCCTCAAACATGAGTGTCTTAATTTAATTTAATGCATTTGCAAGTTGGCCGGAAATGTGGGCAAGAATTTAGAACCAGATGTCATTGTCTTATAAACTTTACATCTAAAAATAAAGTGTTATTGGGGCACCTGGGTGGCTCAGTCAGTTACGAGTCTGCCTTGGGCTCGCTCAGGTCATGATCCCGGGGTCCTGGGATTGAGCCCTGTATCGGGCTCCACCTTCAGCGGGGGCCTCTCTCTCCCTCTGCCCTACCCCTGCTCATGCTTTCTCTCTCAAAAGATAATAAAAATAAAGTATTACCTTTGTAAACAGGTTTGGTTAGGGTTTGGTGAGGCCTTTTTCTTGGAACTATATAGAGCAACAGGAAGGGAAAATATGTTTAAAGTTATATATGGATGAGGCATCAGAACCTTTGTTGCATCATGTAATTTTTATGAGGCCAAGGTGTTATCTCCAAATTATCGATGAGATTATTCCATTGACCTTTGATGATTTTGAAATGAAAGTCTTTGGGTTATTCTTTCTCTTTCCCCGCCATCTTTAATTACGTTATGAATTAAGGCACATTTATGCATACCTGATCCGATTAATTCTGAGCTAAACCTACCTCCGGGTGAGCACCGTGGAAGTGACATGGCCATTATGTGTAGTAGTGTAGGAGGCAGTCACCAGCTGTGTTAAATGTGGTTTTGTGTCCTTATACCTTTCTTTATACTTCTGCCACAATATTTACTCTTTTCCTAATGGATCAAGTGCCCACAAGCTCTTCCTTGGTTGATCAGATTCCTGCTTTTATGTTCCATCCATGATTTGAGACCTCCCACTCTCTTAAAACAACAACAAACGAACAAACCTTAAAGGAACTCTTCTTTCCCAAACCACTGAATAAACAGAATCTTTCTAGAGATACCGTTTGAAAGAGAGTTCACACAGATAAATCTCTAATGTGTAGACCGTATCAGTGCAGACCATATTTTTAAAGAGGGGATTTTTCTGTTCTGTAGTTCTCTTCTGCCTTGTAACTGCAACTATGCAATCTTAGGGTTTTCTGTCTAACTTCAGATTCTACCCTTTAAATATTGGACATTATTATAAAAAAGTCATCATTTTTGATAGCTATCAGTGGCACTGGGAGTGGTAATAGGCTAAGTGTGGCAGTCAAGATATGTGGATATGTGTGGTATTTTATAACAGTTAAACAAGAGTGCTATTTTATAAAATTACAGGTACTAGAATACCAGTGTAGGAGATTAAGAAGGGCAGACCATTAGGATAAGAGGGACAAAGATGTTTTCAGGGTCGTGCACTTAAAGAATTGTAGAGAATAATTGAGTTATATACTTAAAGAACTACATGATACAACCAACATGAGAGGAAAGTGTGGTTTGATTTCTCTTTGTGCTCTGATTTTTCTATTTTGTGTCATTCTGCCTTGAAGGTTGAAAATTGACTCCACATAAAATGTAATACAAATTTATCAAAGGCAAGTACTCTGCAAAATTGTTGTTGTTTAGAATAAGGAAACAAGGACCTCAAAACACTTAAAGCAATTATTCCTTGTAGTGTTTTTCAAAGAAGATAGGCTAGCGTTTTTTAAGAGGCAGAACTGGGATTCCAGTTAGGTGCATTTCTGAATACTTTTCTCATGCCTTTATCTGACAATGAGAGTGGTTCTGTTTCTGGCCTCCAAGATGTGGTAGGTTAAAAGCAATGTTTTATCTTGTAAAGAAAACAAAATCACAAGTTGATAATGGGACGAAAACTGGAAAGAGGTTTTTGGAATCTTTAATTAATATTACATGCAATTCAGTTTTGACTCATGTATATTTCTTACCAATCTTACCAATCTCCTAAATTCAGATACAGCGTGATAAAGGCTAAACTATTGTAGTTTAATTTTATAATAATTGGTTATATTTTATAACATATAGTGTTTGGTAACAATTTATTATTTTGACAAGTTAGATCAAATCAGAGAAATTTGACTGAAAATAACTGTTAAGATTTATTAAAATGCACCTAGGAGAGATAGTGTTACCATGTGGAATTTATACCAAGCTGCTAATTTTTCCACCCAGTTTAAGGATGGGTTTTTTTTAACTCAGCATTACTGACATTTTGGACCAGACCATTCTTTGTTTTAATTTAAAAAAATTTTTTTAATTTAAATTCAGTTTAGTTAACATAGTGTATCATTAGTTTCAGGGATAGAAATCAGTTGCATATGACACCCAGTTCTCATTACATCAAGTGCCCTCCTTAATCTCCATCACCAATTACCCCATCCCTCTACAGACCTCCCCTCCAGCTACCCTCTGTCTGTTTCCTATAGTTAAGAGTCTTTTATTTCTTGCTGCCCTGTTTTTATCTTATTTTACTTTTCCTTCCCTTCCCTAATGTTCATCTGTTTTGTTACTTAAATTCCACATATGAGTGAAATCATATGGTATTTGTCTTTGTCCGACAGACCATTCTTTGTAAGGAAGGCTTGTCCTGTGCACTGTAGGATATCTAGTAGCATCCTTGGTTTCTATCTCTTAGAAGCCTGTAGCAACCCATCCCCAAGTCATGACAATAAAAAATGTCTTCAGACATTGTGAAATGTCTCCTGAGGTGCAAAATCACCCCCGGTTGAGAACCACGGATCTAAGTGAAATCTGCACAATGAATTGGCCCATGATATGTGTTCCTGTTGCCAATGCTGTCTGTTTCTGGCTCAGTTTGCATTTCGGTAACGTTTTTGTCACATCAGTGAGTTTTGTTCATTAATCCCTCATAATAAGTATGCTATTAAAAATAGGTAAATTGGCTAGTTCAAAATATTTCCTAAATTAAGGTGTTAAATTTAGTGCTTTGTGAAACAGGAAGTGTAATTATTTAAAATAGAGTCAAATGTACGGGGGTACAATTCCCCTGTTCCTGGAGATCTGTGAATTTCCTGAAGGAAAATTTTGCAGTGAAACATGTCTTTAACAGAAGCGTCCTGGTGTCTGCTCCTTCCTGCTGGGTCTGGAGCGGAAATGAGACAATCCATCCTGTCCTTGTGCGCACTGCATGAAATGCTTTGTAGATAGAGAAATGCTGGACACTTGCCAGGATGGCCTGTGGGCAAACTGTAATTAACATGGACACACACACTCTTGCTAGGGGTGTTTGTTTCACCTGGGAAAGATGCATGGAAAACTAATGAAGTTTTTGTTGGCTAAAAGTGCTCCACTTTTTCAGAGGGAAACAATTAACAGAGACCCCAAAACAATAAGAACATTATTGGGACAAACTCACTGTACTACTAAGGTGCATTTGTAGGTGTATTGTGTAGTGTTCTGTCTTATATGTGGCTTTGAAATTTTATACGGCTGGCCTGAACTGATCACATACCAAAAATATCTTGGTGAGTATGAAAAGAATACCAGGTGTTTCTGCTCATCGACTTTTTTGTAAATGGAGAACAGCTACATGCTGGCTTGTTGTCTTTTAGGACAGTGCACTTACAAGAATGACAACACAAAGTGGCGTAGCATCGAAACAGTAATCCCAGCGAGCGTTGTCTACCTTGCTTAGGAGCGAATGCTATTTACAGGAGGGAGAGCGGAAACAGAATGGTTCACGATAATCTTTTCCTTTATTTGATCAAAAAGTAATTTCTCTGCTTCTTTTTCTTCTGGCTGCAAAGAAATAATACAATATTTGACCTCTTCAGTTGATTGGCTTAAGTGGGGCTCTTGAAGTATTTCAGATGCATTCTACTGATTGACTTAGGAGAGGCCAAAAAGATGCGCTTTTATGTGATCAGTGTCTCCTTTTTATATTGTCCTCTCTATGATACCTCTCTTGTACATATTATTTTATTAACAAAAGTAAACATATACAGGGGCGCCTGGATGGCTCATTCAGTTGAGTGTCTGACTCTTGGTTTCAGCTCAGGTTATGATCTCAGGGTTATGAGATTGAGCCCCACGTTGGGCTCCGCGCTCTGTGCAGAGTCCACTTGTCCTTCTCCCTCTCTCTCTTGTTCTCTCTCTCAAATAAATAAATAAAATCTTTAAAAAAAATAAAAATATACTGCACTGTTACTACATGGAAAATCTAGTGCATGTCCACATATTTTTCTCCCTTTCTTTGGGGTGCTCATTATTCATACATGAACAAAATAATCACTGCCTTTCCTTTGCTGTACTACAGACAAACATGGTGAAATCTATTCTATACCTACCTCATTTTATTTCAGCTCAGCTCTTCCTTTTGTTTACTTTCACGTTGGGTTTAATTTGGACCATTTTGATTTCTGCCTGTTGTCCAGCCTAATTATTAATTATTATTACTAATTATTATTAATTAATAATGTCCTTTTACTCTCAAAAGTGTCCAGGTTCAGATAACAAACTATGTGAATACCTGTGCTCAGGTTATTTCACCAGTAGGTCTTTGTGTGTAATCCAATTTATGGTGACATCATTAGGGAATTTATATTATTTATTATTATTGTATAATGTGATATATAGTAGAAATATTTGAGTATATATAAACTTCTAAACATATGTCTGAATTGTAGATCTATTCTAAAAAAAAGCACAGTGATCAAGAAATTCTTGGTGTGCATTATCAACAATAGCTAAGCTATGGAAGCAGCCCAACTGACCATTGACTGCTGAATGGATAAAGAAGATATGGTGTGTGTATACATACAGTGGAATATTAGTCAGCCATCAAAGAGAGTGAGATCTTGCCATTTGCAATGATGTGGCTGGAGCTCGAGTGTATTATGCTAAGCAAAATAAGTCAGTCAGAGAAAGACAAATACCATATGATTTCACTCATATGTGGAAAATAGGAAACAAAGCAGATGAACATATGGGGGGGGAAGAGGAGAGAGCAGAGAAACAAACCATAAGAGACTCTTAAAATAGAGAACAAACTGAAGGTTGGTGGAGGGAGGTGGGGGGAAATGGGTTAAATGGGTGATGGGCATTAAGGAGGGCACTTGTGATGAGCACTGGGTGTTATATGTAAGTGATGAATGACTAAATTTACTCCTTAAACCAATATTACACTATATGTTAACTAACTAGAATTTAAATAAAAATTTGGAAAAAAAGAGAAACACTTGGTATAGCTTATTCATATCCTAGATATACTCTTTCCTTTCAATGCATTAAGAAATGGGATATTTACTATATATTCTACAGTAGCAGTTTAAAGTTTTTAAACAGCTATGAGTTACTAAGTTATGCAAACCATTAACATAAGGAACAATCCTAATTTATTCATTAGCTGTGAGACTGCTTTTAAATTCCTGCATGGGACACTGTCTTTGGTTGACTTACGTTTGCCTAGAATATATGTGTTGAATTTCGAGCCCCCCATAATCTCAGAATGTGACCTTATTTGGATATAGCATCTTTGAAGATGTAATTGGTTAGGATTAGGTCATGCTGGATAGTCTGTATCCATATAAACAGACCCCAGCACACACACAGGGACAGCGCCACATGGAGATTGGAGTTTTGCGACCACAGGCCAAGGAACTACCAGAAGCTAGGAGAGAGGCATGGAACATATCCTTCCCTACTACCTTCAAGGAGAGTATGGCCCTGCTGACATCTTGATTTGGGACTTCTAGCCCCCAAACTGTGAGACAATATATTTCCGTTATTCTAAACCACCCAGTGTCATGGTACTTTATTATGGCAGCTGCCATACACTAATGCAGACACCATCACCTTGTCTGAGCAGCTCTGTAGGGATGGATGTTCGTGACATTGCATTCAATTATTTAAGGCCTGGTGCCTCATATTTATCATCATATATCACAATTGCTGCTGTAGTTTCATTTTAAATAGGGCATCATTAAAAATAATTCCTTTAGAACATTGAGTTATAAATGCTTTCTATATTTATACTTCCGGACAAATGATCTTTTACTGGGTATGTGTTCCATTCCCTGCCTATACTCACCTGCCCATCTAACTTTTCTTCTGGATATTTTTTCTCTTATAAGAAAATATAGATTTATAAGCCCAATATTTCCAAAGATAAGGTGCAGTGCATTTAAGCTAAAAGAAAAAATTTGAAGTCTTATGAAGCATAGGTCTCCAGAACCTGGAGTGGTGGGTAAGACTCATGCATATCCTACCTGACTAGAATGAAGGTAGGTGCAACGTAGCTTGTCTCTTAGGTCTTAAAGGCAAACATTCCAGGTAATTTCACGCAGCTCTGACACTTCATGTCTAGGGAGTTTTTCTAGTATTCTCTTACAAAGACAGACTTTTGTCTGATGTTTTGTCCTGTGCTCCTCTCTGGCATAACACCAATGGATCTGCTCTAGGTTTGGAAAAATGTGTGATGGGTAAATAGGATGATTCTTGCCAGATAGACTTTTCAAGAAATAAAGAAAACCCTTAGGCTTTAAAGATCTGTTTAATGAAAAAAAGGAGGACAATTTTGCGCTTTTTTTCCCCCTTCTTCTAAAATAAGGTAATATGATAATAGTACCTTCTACTTTGGGACATTTTAAGTTAAAATAGTATGAATTGGTTAACATGTACATTTTAAGAATGCTAATGATGTGATTATAAATATAAATGGGTAGCTATAACCAGTGCATTAAATACAGAGTTTCACAGAGGCATACACTCTTCTAGAATCAGAGGTCAGGCTCACATTGAGGTATTAGTGCTAGTACTGTGTTCACCTTCCTGAAGAGAAAATTTTTACAGTAAACATTCCAGACACATACACCTCCCTAGAATGGATAACAATCACTTGTAGGCGGAATCAGTACCGTGTGTATTCTCTCTCAGGACATGACACTGTTTTCACCCTGGCCTCCCTGGCTAGAATGCTTGATATGTGCTTGTAACACTAATGGCTACTCTTGCTTCCCACAAATTAGTACTCAGTATTTCATTGTCTGGAGTTCTGGGTAGTAGGTCGTCTCACTATGTATTTTTCTTGCTTTCACCAGGGTGTAGGATCTTCTCTGATTTTGGCTTTTGTGCCACTGAGTACAGTGTGTAATGTCTCGTTCACCATTTCCTGGACAGTAAAGTGCTTTCACATGCTCTTTCGTAGTGAGCTCACTGTGTTGTTGTGACATTCAGATGAGTTATGTGTATGGGAATACTTTGAGAACTGTGAGGCGCAGTATTGATAAGTGATGTTAGGCTATTCATTTTCCTCACTAAGTCAGTTTATTGGATTTGTAGAACATTAAATTCACTACTGAGATTGGTGGTTGGGCTCTATTTTCGCTATCTAGCTTTTTCTGAGCTCACCTTATGTTAGAAATGCAGTTTAGACAGCACTATTTATATGCTGTGATTTTAAAATTGTAACCATGTTATAATTATAACTTGGTTTATCGTTCTAGTATTTTACTGGTTAAAATTCTGGCAAATGGATTAGGGGAAAGTAAGTTATAAATGTTATTCATGATAATATATCCTTGTTAATAAAATAATTTGATGTGTATTATCATTCCATGTATATATATCTATATAGTATACATGTATATACTATGTATACATAATGTATTTACTCATTAATACAACTAATGAAATAATTTAATAAACATTGCCAGGCAGTATATTAGTCCCTGAAGAAACAAAGCCAATAGAACAAGACCATACCTTAGATAATTTACAGGATAGTTATAACAATATTTAATATTTACTAAGTATTTTCATCTGCTTTCCTTTTTTTTTTTTTTTTTTTTTTTAGATTTATTTTTTGAGAGAGAGAGAGAAATTGAGAGCAGAAGCAGGGGAAGCGGCAGAGAGAGAGGGAGAAGCAGGCTCCCCGCTGAACAAGGAGCCCAATGCGGGGCTCAGTCCCAAGACCCTGAGATCATGACCTGAGCCGAAGGCAGACACTTAATGGACTGAGCCCCCCAGGCACCCCTTTCATCTGCTGTCTTAAAGCTTTATTTTTATTAACATTTTCTTCTAAATTATTTTAGGTTTACAAGTATTTTGATTGTAATTAAAAAATACTCAAAGTTTTCCCATTAAGTATAAATAATAGAACAAGCTCCATTTCTTTTCCTAAGAAATAATTGAGGCTTTAGAACCAAACCAATGTCAGCCATTGTCCTGGAGTCCCTTTAGAAAGCTGTTGGTCATAAGTATGAGACCTGTGTGGCCAGGCAGAGATGAGAAGACCTCTGAAGAGCCAGTTCTCTGCCCAGGCCTGAAAATGCAGACACATCACCTCTCTGGCTGAGAAATCAGGGCATGAATAGAAATAAACTTGCTGATGACCCATTTTTCTTCGGGTAAATGTTAGATGTTACGGAGGAAAAATTAAGTAAGTTAATACAAAACTCCTTTTGCCCAGGTACGGAAGTGGTTCTCCAGTCAAGTTATAAAAGATAAAAAGTGGTTAAGAAATGCCCAATTAAGAATTGCTCAGAAAAGTTATCCAAGAAACACTAAAGGATATCTGTTTAGTTTGTGTAATAGATACAGATAGATATGCAGACGAATTCAAATAATATCTCTTTAATTTTTAAGATAAAGTGATTATGGTTAAAATAATTTAGTGAATGAAATACCTCCTTTTAGCAAACTGTTAATACTTATTTAAGTGGTTTATAAGCATTTTGGAGCTTTTTGTCTCATTTTACATCTTTGAAACAACTTGCAAAATGTTTCAGTTAATTCTGAATTTAAGAGTGTTTTGAAAATCTCAGGGGAGATGTGTAATGTTTACTCAAAATAGACCTTTTGAATTTCAGGTATTCTTTTTAGCACAGGTTCTGCATAATTTTCCACATTTATACCAGAAATTGATGACTTCTGGTCTAAAGAGTAAGGCAAGGAGCAATTCAGTGTGTATTTCAAAAATAAAAATAGCACTTATCAGGAGATTAACAATTGCTTTCTCTCTCTGTTTTGAGAACCAAATCAGAGGAAATTGTTGAAACAGTTACCTGCACAGATAACTTCAAACGCAAATATGGACATGTAATTGAAGTCGTGTGCCCTCTCTGGGGAGGCTGATCAGGGCCCAGAGGCAGTGCCTGTGAAATGAGGCCAGTGTTTTGATCAAAGTTTACTTTTTAAAATTACTTCTCCTCTGTTCAGTGACACGTAGGTGGGTGCTAACTCAATTACCTTGTTTGAGATTTAGGTAAAGAGGTAATTAACCATGACCTAGGATTTTGGGGAGATTTTCAAATACAGATTGTGTGTGTGTGTGTGAGAGAGAGAGAGAGAGAGAGAGGGAGAATGAATGAGAGAATGTTTTGGCCTGAGGTGAGGAGTTTAACATCTTGAGCAGCTCTCAATTTCTATGCAATTTTTCAAATTTTTGTCAAATTTAGACATCTCTAAATTAGACATGCCCGTTGTGAGAAATGTACGAAAATGCAGAAGTTCCTCCAGTGAGGTTTACAATTTAGGAAAAAAAAATTTCCCCAAGATAATTTCTACCCCTATTAGCTCCTCTGAATTATATGCCAGAAAAATTGGTAAAGGCAAGGTGTCCATATACCTATATGAAAAAAAAAAAAAAAAGACTCTAAGATTTTGGATTCTTGGATATAAATATTATATGCCTATTTAAGATCAGCATTTTAAATTGTTTTGCCTCTTGTTTTTTGCCTCTTGATGTGTCGATCAATCAGCTTCTTAGTGAGAAATAATTTATTAATAACCATAATTGGTAGCATTTATTAAGTGCTAGGTGCCAGGCAGTATGCCAGTGTTTTACTTATATTACCTTATTTAATCCTGACCTCAACCTTATAAAATAGGGGTGGACATTATATTCTTTGATGAATGAAGAAGAAACTGAGGTCTTGAGCCATCGAATGTCCTTTTCCAGACCGCATAGTTATAGTGGGACAGGGATACACCTCTGATCTGTCTGATTCCACACTGGCTCTCAGCCGCAACATTATATTGCCTTCTTAGGCAGAACAGCTCGCGCACCAAGCATTTAAAATAGTATTTAAAGGGCACCTGGGTGTCTCCACTGATGAAGCATCCTACTCTTGATTTCAGCTCAGGTCATGAGATTGAGCCCCGTGGAGCCTGCTTGATTCTCTCTCTCCCTCTCCCTCTCCCCTCTCCCTCTGCTCTTCCCCTTGCTCTCTCTCTTAAAAAAAAAAAAAAAAAAGCATTTAGAATAAGGATGACCTTGTTTGGGTCATTACATATTACTAATATCTTAACATATTCTATATTAATAATATATAATTATATATAGTTGCTATAATATTAATATATAACTTAAATATAATTATATATTAATATTATGTAGTGTTATTAATATTATTGGGAAGTCTATAGTTTTTCTCTAAACCAGTGATTTTTTAAATGGAGGACATTTAAACTGCTATTTCTCTGGATAAATTAATGACTCTTGTTCTTCTTAGCTGTGAGTCCCCAAAAGAATACATAAAGTATTAATGGAATAAACATTTTTCCAGAATAATACGTGTGAAAGAAATCTTCAAAGTAAAATAGGCAAATGAATATCGAAGAAGCTGCTTTCAGAATATAATGCTACGAGAGCAGTCTTGAAAGATTAGAAGAGTCTGTGATTATGAATTGGAAACAGCTGGAATGAATTCAGTCATGATCAGCATAACTGAGGATCGTTTCTGAGAGTGAGGGATATAGAAAGTTAAAAGAGTCATCGCTCGGTACTGAGGTCACCTGCTTCGTAGCAGACTAAAATAGAAGAGAACAAGTGTTAAGAATTCGTTCTGCCTTCCCCATGCTTTTGTAGCTTTATTTTTAGAGCTCTGCCAACGGCAGTCTGGAGCATTGTTTGCCCTGAGGTGCCTGCCTGCTCAGGCGGGCTCGCCCTCTCTCGCGAGTCTTCGCCTCCCGTGACAGGTGTGAGGGACTTCCTGATTGTCACAGGCCAGTCACCTGGGTCAGCCACCCCGCTGTAGCTTGCTTCTTCAGCCCACTGAGCTCCTAAGAGAGGTAATTTTTCTACTGCCTGTTCACATGTATGAGTTATTTCTTAAGGCGAAGGCAATCAGAATGAAAGGGGGTTGGACAGATAGTGGTGCAGGAGTGATTAAAAAATACCGAACAAAGAATGGATTAAACTGTTGTGATGGATTGATTCATAAGGAGAGGATGAAAAAGAATATTTCGGGGTCTCCCTTACACAGCTAAACTCTCATAAATGTCCCAAACCACACAAACATACCTTTTTTTTTTTTTTTTGTAAAAGCAGAACACTTTTTTTTCTTATTAAAATTGTGCATGTGTGTAATCATAGGAACTCTTATTTAGAGATTTATCCAGAGTATGCTATTTACTCAAGTAGAAGTAGCAATTTAAAAGATATTGTTAAGAGCCACAGTTTCAAATACTTAAAAATTTAAAGCCCGGAAAACAATAGTGAGCAGAAGACAGCTTAGCCAACAACTTTCTCAGGAACTGTCAGCAGGCATGCTGTTCATTGGAATTAGAGAGATCTAGCGGTTTTATAGCACAGATACACATTTGAATCACTTGGGAAGTTTTCAGAAATTACCAGCGGTTAGGTCCTACCCTAGAGACTCTGATAATTGGCTTGGCATTGGTATTTTTAAAAAATCTCCCCAGGTGATTTTATTGTGTAGCCATGGCTGAAAACCACAGACTTAGAGAACTCAACAGCAATTAGTTCTGCTTTTGCCGATAGGTGTATTATCTGGAGTTCCCCATTCCACTTCTTTATATGTCCTTTCTTGTATTAGGAGCTATTAGAAGAGATAACATCTTATAAAGACTGGAGAGCTCTGTGAGGTGCGTTCAGAAGTTTGTACATCCGGTTAGATATGGTTTGCATAACTTGCAGAAAATAACATTTTAAAGTATACTAGCATTAATTAAAAAAGTCACAAGGCTTTCATTGCCAAATGAGGTATGCAAAGAGTCACTCAAAAATTTGTTTAATATCTACTATGAGACTGATGGAGAGACTAAGGGATTTGGCATTTTATTTGTTCTCAAGGAATTTATTTGTGATTAGGGGGAGCTAATAGGTAGAATTTAAGAAATAATTAGCCTTCCAAAGCTATGTGTGCGTCTCGGCAACGGACAACAGTGCTGTTGTGAATGCAGAAAGAGTACCGACTGGGCTCATATGGTCATAGAGAGTTCACAGGAGGTGGTGTAACTTGTAAAGTTTACCAGATGGTCGGTTTGCAGTCCTCACCATTACAGCTTTTCTTTTAAAATTTCAGTCCCTTTGAAGTTTTGTTGGTACCTTTAAAGTACTGAGCTCCTATCACCAACTCAGACTTGTTTATTAGTCTTTCCCCTGTAGGTAAATTTTGTTCATTGAATCACATTGTCTTGGGACCATCCTTAATTAGCTGATTACTCCTTGTGTTTGCAACCACTAGGTCCTTGAGTGTGATGTTTGTCTCAGAACAGGGCAGCTTTTGAGATGGCCTTCATAGAATGAGCGGAACATAGGTACAAGTGTCGTATGTTGAATTTTCCCACTTCAGGTTAGCAAAAGGTAAAGAGAGTATACCTGACTGAAAAAGGAAAGTTATTGCAGTAGTGATAGAGTTCATACAATTCATCTTCTGTGTGCCCTGATGCTAAGTGCATTTTTGGTGTTATCTTACATTTATAGCTTCTGTCACGTATTAGTTACTTTTGTTTAGTAAAAAAAAAAAAAAAAAAAAAAAAGACCCAAAGAGTTTATAATGTTATACATTAGTAAGTCATCAAGTCAAAATTCAAACACAGTCCAGAAGCCATTCTGATACCAAAAGCAGTGTTCTCTACATTCTGCCATGCTTCCTGGTATAAAGGAATCATGGGAAGAGACAAAAGGAAAGTATAAGGAACAGGCTGGGTTGAATACTGGTCCAAAGAATGGATTTCATCCTGATGGAAGTGGAGAGCCATTGAGGATTTTTGAAGGGGGAATATATTTTTGGTATTTTGGAACATTATTATGGCAGAGATATATAGATTATATTGGTTCAGTAAAAATGCTTATTCATTAAAAAACGATTTATTAGGGGTGCCTGGGTGGTTCAGTGTTAAGCATCTGCCTTTGGCTCATGTCATGATCCCGGGGTCCTGGGATCGAGCCCCTCATCGGGCTCCCTGCTCAGTGGGAAGCCTGCTTCTCCCTCTCCCACTCCTCTGGCTTGTGTTCCCTCTCTCACTGTCTCTCTCTCTCTGTCAAATAAATAAAATCTTAAAAATAATTTATTGAATACCTACTGTATTCTACACAGTAGCTAGTCCCTCGGAGCAGAGTTGTGTTGATAAGTGCTTTTAATCTAGAAC
Source organism: Ursus arctos (assembly GCF_023065955.2). Classification (NCBI taxonomy): domain Eukaryota; kingdom Metazoa; phylum Chordata; class Mammalia; order Carnivora; family Ursidae; genus Ursus; species Ursus arctos. The sequence goes on along the minus strand of NW_026622985.1, from coordinate 24,903,598 downwards.
TCTCACAGTTTGGAGATAGAATTAAGATACAACATCTGCCCTTTCCATATCTTGTTGTTGAACCAGCCTATTGGGTAATTGTGTTACCGGACTCAGGTTCTTGGACCCAGCAACAGTAGAAACGAGACTGGACCCAAAATGTAGGAACATAGGCAAGGCTTTACTGGGGCACAGCTAGAGCTGAAGGGAGACACAGTCATGGGTGGAGTGTCAGACTAGCTCTCTGAACAGTGGCCAGGGAATGTTTTGAAGGGGCTGAGGCAGGAAACGAGTGATGTTTTAAGCATGCTGGGGCACGGGAATACAGGAAGTTGGGTGCACAGGTGAAGTTGATGGAACATGAGTTCCATACATTCTATACATTGCATGTTTCATTTGCATGTTAAATCTTTACCCCGGGGTGTGATTCTTAGTATAAAGGGGGAAAAAGTTAAAGTTCAGCACTGGGGTCCATCTTGGGCACAGACTGGTTTGGTGTGGTCTTCCCCAGTCTTTGTAGTAAAACATCGCCCTCTCGGGAAGCATCCTCCTTCTGCATTGCTGCAAGATATGCAACTCAGGAGGCATGGAGTTTTAGCTTTTTTCTTTTCTTTTCTTTTTTTTTTTTTTCTTTTTTTTTTTTTTTTTTTACGGAGGCCACCAAAGAATGCTGGATTTTGTAGTCTGTGTTGAGTGGACCCAAGTGCAGTCCCTGCTCTGTCTCCATTGAGTCCTTGTTGGTGTTTGTTTTTTGTACACCCAGCTGTGACAGTGATGGGCTCTAGGGGAAGAAAGCTAGCTAGGAATCACAGAGCCTTTTGTAGTGGTCCAGATGATCTCACCTTAAGGGTATGAAGAAATGGAAGTGAAGGATAGAGAGAGGAAATAATAGAAAGAGTGGGCAGAATTTGGTTACATGAAATAATGAGAAAAGCCGGAACAGTCAGAGATACTATCAGAAGTATTGCTCTAAGTGACATTTTTTAATTTCCTATATATTCACACAAAGCTGAAAACATGGAAAAGGAATAAGCATTTACAGTATTTTTCTGCTATCTACTTTTTGTCTGTGTTCTGTGAACCTTTGTTTGTCTTTACACAAAAATTTTTTTTTTAAAGATTTTATTTATTTATTTGACAGAGAGAGACAGCCAGCGAGAGAGGGAACACAAGCAGGGGGAGTGGGAGAGGAAGAAGCAGGCTCCTAGTGGAGGAGCCCAATATGGGGCTCAATCCCAGAGCACTGGGATCACGCCCTGAGCCGAAGGCAGACGCTTAACGACTGCGCCACCCAGGCACCCCTTTACATAAACTTTTTAAAAATGGTTCTGTCACCATTTTTGACATGTAGCATGCTGTGACATCCTAATGTTCCAAATGTTAATTTTTACTTAAGTGTGGAAGTACGTTCATCTCATTGTACACATCATTCTTTTTATGAAATGTTTGGTATAGGGGACTGTGAAAGATACCACTGTTGGCATGTTTCTTTGTAGCTGTAAGAGAATTCACATTTGAGAGGTTATGAAAGAGGGAATATTTAAAGCAAGGGAAAAGCAGTTTATGCATTAAAATGATATCCTTTGTGGCAAAGAGCTAATGAGTCACTAAATTTGACGAACATGTTTTTTGAGCTGTTTTTCTTTTTAAAGATTTTATCTGTTTGTTTGTTTGTTTATTTTAGAGAGCTCGTGTGCAGGCACAGGATGAGGGGCAGAAGGGGAGAGAGAGGGAGAGGGGGAGGTTCTCAAGCAGACTCCACACTGAGCATGGAGCCTGTCGTGGGTCTCAGTCTCACAACCCTGAGATCATGACCTGAGCTGAAACCAAGAGTTGGATGGTTAACCAACTGAGCCACCCAGGTGGCTCTGAATTGTCTTTCTTGATGGCTGACACTCTTTAAAGAAAAATGCCTACCATTAAGTGTCAATATTATGGCCAGAACACAGAGTAAAACCGACCTCATCAAGCATTACACCCTCTTCCTGGGCTTTCTTACTACCATGCTCTTTCCCAGTCTGTGTGTCCTCGAGCTCTGACGGAGCATTAGAGAGGGCCATAAAATTATTTTTTAGGAATCCTCAAAGCCTTATGGGCACCAAACATTATGGCCTAGACGTGGAAACTGTCTTCTTCATAATAATTTTTGCTGTTCCTCAGTTCTATATCAGTGCTGTTATTATTAAATATATTTGGACATATGCACTTCATTTATTTTTTATTACAGGAAATCCTTATTCAAAAATTTTAGCCACCTGTGGCAACATGGATGGACTGTGAGGATATTATGATAAGTGAAATGTCAGGCAGAGAAAGACAAATACCATAGGATCTTACTGAGGTGTGGGATCTACAAAACAAAGGGAGAAACAAAACAACTCATGCATATGGAGAACAGAGTGGCGGTTGTGGGGGGGGTGAACTACCTGTAGGGTTCAGGAGGTATAGACTTCCTGTTATGAAATGAATAGGTCATGGGAATGTGGTGTGCTGCAGTATTGAGACTATAGTCAATGGGATTGTGGTGTATATTTCACAGGTTGCTGGAAGAGTGAATCTTGAAAGTTCTCATGGCAGGGGAAAAAAATTCTTTCTATTACTTTTTATGGTGACAGATGATGACTAGCTTTATTGTGATGATCATTTTGCAGTGTATACAAGTGTGGAATCACTACGTTGTATACCCGAAGCTATCAGTGTTATATATCTCAAACACATCTTAGTTGGCCTTGCGCTTAGTCATTTTTGTGGCCAGCGTACAGATAATTACAAAAATTCAGTTAAGTGAATTAAAATAATAGTAATCTTTCATTATTTGGGGGATAGACGATGTATACATCTTACAGAGGTACAGAAATATTCTGAGCCATTTTGTGCACACTTATTTTACTTACCTCTGTCCAAAATAAAGGTACTCAAATATGGATGTCACACTCATTTCCCATTGCCTTTTTGAATTTCAAATATATTCTCATAGCTCTGGCAATGTGAGCTCGCACACCTAGTGAGTGTGCTCTCTTGTGGTAACACTACCCGGGTGCAGGCAGAGCCCTCAGAAAACACTGTAACAAAGAGTTGAAGACAACTGTCAGTCAGCTGTTAAATTGTGCTGGAGTTCTGTGTCTGCGCCAGTCCCTTTCTCCAGTTGGGCGGAGGACATTTACCACCAACAGATTTGCCTTATTGGCCTCTTTATAATTTTTTTTAGAGGGCTAATAAGCATATTTGATTATTGCAATTCGTTTTTTTTGTATATAGGCCTATCATTTGAAATTAGTTAAATGTAATTGTTGATGCATAATAATTATTGGATTTAAAAAATAGTAATAATTACCTGGATGAAGTTGAAAAGAAATTAAAATATAAAAATAACCAAAGAGTGAGACCAAAAAAAAAAAAAAAGAAAAAGAAATCTTCCAAGGTTCAAATAGATAAGGATTTAAAGAAAAAAGCAGGGCATTGAATCCCAAAACTATGATTTCTGAGCTAGGTCTTCTCCAAAGTAAGAAAAAAAAATTAAAGACTTTATTTTTTAGAGTAGTTTTCGCAGAAAACTGGAAGGAAAGGTAGTACCTAGATTTCCCACATATCCTGTGTCTCCGCACATGCATGGACTCCCCCATTAGTGACCTCTTTTTCCTTCTACATATAGCATGAGAATCTAAACCATGAGCCCAGATGTGAAAAGAGTTGAGAATATGATATTTTTTGATGATAGGTTGGGGAATGTCTTCCAACAAACACCATTCAAACTATAATCCCCATATTTGAAACATAGTTCCAATTGTACAGATGTGATCATTTGCGTTATATAAATAACCAAAGTACATACTGAGCCATGTCCCTTGGAATCCCCTTCTGAATTCCATAGCGAACATTGCTACTATTGCTACTGGACATTCAGCCAAAGTATGAATTCCTAGACTTTGTCCTTCATTTTCCTACTGACCACCTCCTGTATTATATTTTTGTTTTGGCCAGGGATGTCACAATGCCTTTACTTAGAAATGAAGTAATTTTGCCAGCTTTAGAAATAAGATTCTTTTTGCATAAATTTAACTTATTTGTATATCCAAATTTGTATATTAATTTTAAGCCTTAATCATATGTCTTTTTTAGACAATTCTGCTAAATTTTAGTATATTTAATAAATACATTTAAAGAGGTGTTAATGGTCTGTTATTTTCATGTAATGATCTTAATTAGATATGCAGCTTCACTTTTAAATTGAGAACACTTGTTGCCTTTGAACATCATGAAACATATGCCTTTGACCATATTTTATGTTCAGAACCCTTAAGAACGGTGATATGAAATGACTAATAATTTAAAATGTGAAAGACAATTTTAAAATGTGAAAGAGAGTATCAATATTTTTTGGTAACCCTCCCATTTTACCTCAAGAAAAATTATTATAATACCAAGTGAATCTTATTTAACCAGTTTTGAAACACTCTAGCTCAGTGAGAATAATTCGCAAAATCAGCTAACACAGGAAAGGAAAGTATCTTGGATGGTTTGAATTCTTCTATTTAAATCTCCACTCACTGCCCCTAGTAAAAATAGATTTAGCACTTGAGTGACAGCAACAAATGCTGAAACCTAATCCTGAATTCTCAGTGCTCTGATGGGTCATATTTGGCAAATCACTGCTGTCTCTGGACTTCACTGATCCAGCAAATATCTTTTCTGTTGACCACAGAGGGAAACTACATGAGACGTTAGGCATAGTCTCATGGTGTTCTTTCTGCAGTGTCAAGTTAGTAGTGACTGAGGGTGTGAAAAGTGAGTTAGTGCGAAAAGTTATGTAATGGTGCCAAGTGTGGAATTAAAGAATTTGGCCTTAATTATTTTATAATGCATACAAAAGCATGCGAGAAATATAACTATGTTTATTCCTCTATAATTAAATTTTAAATCTGAGCCTGAAGAATGATAGTAGAAAATGTAAGCTAGTTACTTACAACTAACCTTAGTCGATTTAAGGATTGTTCACTAATCCGTTTGTACCAGGGATAGTAATTACGTTTCTAGGCTTTGGAAGGGAAGGGTTCATCTAGTATCCTTTGATAATCTAATCTAACGGCTAATCTGTTCTGAGCGTTGTCTCTACATGTAGATCCTTAGATATGCATGTTCCTGCACATGTCACTCTGTGTCCTCTTCATTGCAACTGTGAGCTTCCTTCAGGTCACTGGCCTCTGTCAGCCACTTCCATGTCTCTTTCTTGGCCAGAGTTTCAAGAACTTTTTTAGAACTCCCATCCAAGGATCTGACTCTTTGGTCTGTGTACTTTGACTACTGACTCAGTATAAGGATTAGGGGTGGGGGTCAGAGAAATGGAGAAGAAAGTAAATTCTCAGTTAATAGCATTGGATGTTATTCCTTTACATGAAAACTATTGAGTACTTACATTACTAATATAGTTTGTTATATAACTTGAATATTTCCATTGCCACTACATCTGGGAAGGGAGTGTGGTTGGGTTTGGGTGATATTGGAAGCTCAAACAATCTTAAAAAGTCTAAAAATCTTAGAAAAATACTGTTTTTTTTCAGTTGCGATTAAAAAAAAAAATCCTTCAAGGTAATGGAGTAATAAACCACTGTCAGCTTTGGAAGGGAATTCAGGGGACATTGGGATCGCTTCCCCAGCATTCCATTCCACTTTCCGCCTACCATGTAGTATCCAGGCTAATCAGCGCAATCTCATCCTTCTTGACGATGGTGGGGATGACACCCAATTTGATTTAGAAGGATGTCTGAGACTGTTTTCAATAGGTAGGGAAAAGGATATTTATCTTCCAGATTTCACAGGATACGTGTAAAGTTGGGGATTGTTCCATGATTTTGCTCCCCAAGGTGAAACCATCGTGATATGATACAGGGAAGAAGGCAGTGTGAAAATAACTGCAGAGAAAGAGAATTAAGAGTTCTAATTAAACCACACTTGAAGTCCATGGTACCTTTAGAGATTTTTAAGGAGAACGGTAAAAATAATTCTATTCAATGAGCCAAGAATTTGAGTTTTCTGTCTCTTGTTACCAAAAACACTCTTGCGAATACAAAGATATGTTTGTTGGCAGTTCTTAAATATGTTGCCTTTAGGACCTTCCTGCAGTCAGAGCTGGCCATCATCTGGCTCTCCTGACTTGAGTATCACCAAGTTCAAAACTAGAGCACTTTCCACCCCACCCTTCTTATCCCAAACTTCTTCTCTTTCTTTTCTCTTGGCTAATGGCATCACCCTTTAAGTGTTCTAAGTTAGGAAACTTAGAATCATCTCAGGACCTCCCTTCCTGATGCTCTTCTGTCCCCCTCGCACCCAGAATCAATTGGCTATCACATCTTTTTTCTTCCTCCATTTTCTGTTCCCTTTGATAATGGCTTAGAGCAAGTCTTTTCCACCTCTTATGGCATTTTCTTATTAAAAATAGTAATCTGTTAACATTCTGGTCCCTTAACCACAACATCCTGTCCTTCACATTGCAGTCTAATAGCTTAAAAAAACAAGCACACAAAGACAAACATCTGAAGACGCCCCTTCTTTATTTAAAAAATTTCAGTGGATTGCATTGCTTATAGGATAAAGTTCAACTCTTTGGCCTCAACCTACTTTTTAAGATGGAAAGGTCTTTATTCTGCTCTCACTTCATCATTTAAAAGATTGGAATAATATTAATAAAGTCATAAATATATTGTGAGGGTTAATATAGATAATGTGTGAGTGTCTAGGACATGGGAAGTTCTAGATTAAGTAGTGATTGCTCTTACACACTGAAAAGTAGTAGTTACTGCTGAAATCTGGCTCTGTGACTTTGCATATGCTCTTGCCTGTCCTGCCCAGCCCTTCTGTGCAAGTCTTCTTGTCTTTTATAATCCAGCTGATTCTTTCCCTCTGTGAAGCTGTCATAGCTCCCTCTGTTATAAGGGGTGCATTTTGTTAAGAACTTTCATGGCATTTATCACATTATATTACCACATATTTTTTTACAAGTTAGGGGCATCTGGGTGGCTCAGTCCATTAAGTGTCCGACTCTTGATTTCGGCTCAGGTCACGATCTCAGGGTTGTGAGATCGAGCCCTGAATCTGCTGAGCGTGGAGCCTGCTTAAGATTTTTTCTCTCTCTCTCCCCCTCTGCCCCTGCCCCCAAGGTGCTCTCTCTCTTGAAAAAGTAAAAAAATAAAAGTAAAAAAAATTAGAAAAAAATAACCCTTTTTTTCCCCTGAGTTTTTTGAGAACAGAAATTAACCCTTTTCCACCTTCTAAAGTTACATCGCTACTCTGACACTTTCTATCCCCTTTCCAACTTGTATTTTTTTCTAGTGCTTATATTTAGGTAATACCGTTATCTAAATAATATTTTTTCTCACATTTTTTATCTTTCTCACTAAAATGTATGTTCCATTAGAATAGAGGTTTTTGCCTTTTTATTCACTGCTGCATCCCTAGTCCCTAAGAGAGGACAACATATCGAGGGGATGAATGAATGTCTCATTTATCTTTTATTTCTCATGCCTAACATAGTATCTGCCATATATTAGGTGCTGAAGAAACATAGCTGAATAAGTGAGTTATGCTATAAATCTGGAAAATTGGAAGAATGTGTATTGGTGACTTAAATGTAGAAGATTCTCAATTAGGGCTTAGGTACATTTAATAGGGAGAAGATAGGCATGAATTGTAGTGATATTGCCCAAGTGCCCCCTTTGGGATTAAAAAAAAATATATATTTTTTAATGGAGGGTATAAAATGAAAAGGAAGGTGAGAAGGGATATGGAGTCTCTTAGTTTTTATTCATTTACACAGAGAGTGAATTACAACTGTCACATGGAAGTGTCACCAATTTCCCTGTCTGCCAGTTTATAAAATGGAAATGTAAACTTAAACTTGTTTTGTTAAGAACCTTTTTTTAAAGATTGTATTTATTTATTTAGAGAGAGAGAGAGAGGGAAATGTGGAGAAAGGAGGGTCAGAGGGAGAGGGAGAGAGTCTCCAGCGGTCTCCCCCTGAGCATGGAGCTGGACGTGGGGCTCGATCTCATGACTCTGAGATTGTGACTTGAGTGGAAACCAAGAGTCAGACACTAAATTCACTGAGCAATCCAGGTACCTCAAGAACATTTTTTTTTCTAAACTCTTTTCTGTCTTGTGAGAATAGTTCAATTCTAAAACGCACAGTTTTTGTTAAATCACAACAAAGGTAAACAGAATTGAGTGGAAACACGAGTGCCTTTTCTTGCTGATTGTGGCTTTTGAGAGACTGAAAACTTCATGATAATCGAAATCTGGCCAGAGATTGACGATTGTACTGGTCAGGTTTGAATTGGTGGCTTAAATGTGGAAGGTTCTCTGTTCCAATATCAAAATCACTCTCAGTTTATAATTAAAGAATGAAAGAACAAAAGAAAGAACAAAAGAAGGATGAAAGGAAAGAAGGAAGAGGGAAAGAGGAAGGGAGAGAGGATGGAAGCAAGGAAGGAAAGAGAGACGCAGTGATTTTGTGGTGAGACTTGCTCAGACTTGAGTAAAGCAGTTCTCTAAATGGCGTTTATTTTACTGTGTCCCAACAGCAGCGTTTAGCTTCTCTGGATGTATTAGTGTGGATATACAGGTACATCTACACGTATATACACACATATATTTATGTAATAATAAGTAGTTCAACACATAATAAATGATAAAGAATTTAAAAACCCCACAAAGTTGTTTTCTGATTTGAAAACTATATTATCAATAAGCTTTTCTGAACAGAATGATGTTTGTCCTTAACTGTGGCAAAGACAGCCAGTTATGGAAGTGGTAAATTAGCTGATTTGCTGCAATAAAAATCATGAAGCAGTCATCCTTCTCTCGCAGCTGCAGTCATCCTTCTCTCGCAGCTAAGCGTGCTCCCCTCCTCTGTCAGTCTCTCTCCTCTCTTTTAGGAAGGGGCTGTTAGGAATGAGGCTCCAAGGCCATCGAGTCCTTCCTTGTACTTCAGTGGTTCTGCTCTGATCTCAGCCTCCTACGGTCCTGATGTGTAGGGATTAACTTCATTTCTAGGTATTTAGGGGAAAAAGCAGTTGGACACAGCCTCCCCCAGAGGCTTTGCCCTTGGTCTCTCTGTCCACCTTCTAATCCTATCCAACTGGGTGGTCTCCCTGGTCCCTTCCCCTACTCATGACTCTCGGCTGTTGGTCATTTCATTCCCACCACCTGGCTTGCCCTTTGCCCCTTTTATCATCTAGTAAAAAACATTTCATCTTTTAAGACCCAGTTTCAAGTCTTATCTAGTAAGTGAGATGAATCTTGACTCCCCTGCTGTGTTACTTTGGTAAGTTATTTAACCTCTGTGTGTCTCATTTATATAACGGTGCCTATCACAAAACACGGCACTGATGATTAACTGAGATCTTCTGTGCTTAGCACAGTCTTTTATATGACAATATATGCTCAAGAAATTAGGTGGTCAGAAAAAGATAAATGCCACCTTCTGTGCTAATGATGCTCTTTCTTTGAATAAATGCCTCATTAGTGTATTTATTTTATTAATGTAATCACTAATGTGCCTTTGTTTCTCTACTAGTTTGTGGGCCTTATTGGCACAGACTTTTGCATTTTTCAAATGCTCAATTTTAGGCAGAATGAATGTTATTAAGATTAACCACAATCTGGGGCACCTGGATAGCTCAGTCGGTTAAGCAGCTACGTTTGGCTCAGGTCATGATCTTGGATTCCTGTGATCAAGCCCCGCATTGGGCTCTCTGCTCAGTGGGGAATCTGCTGCTTCCTCTCCTTCTGCCCCTTCCTCTCCCTCTGCCACTCCCCACCTTGCTCATGTGTGCGCTCTCTCTCTCAAAAAAAAAAAAAAAAATCTTAAAGATAATCACAATCTAAAAATGTTGTCGTAAATACAAATACATAAAGTGTATAACTATTCATAAAAGGAGGAAATAGAGGATCAAAAGAATGCCAAAAGAAGAAAGAAAGAACTATGAGTACTAAACTACGAGCATATTAAATACAAGCATAGTCAAATTAAAATATATTGTTATATCAGTATAACATCATTCACCTCTATTAAAAGTTTAAGAATATAATGATATAGGTAATCCATGTGGGAGCAGGGAGCTTGTTAGTTGGAAAGACCAAATGCTAATGATAAACAAACAAAAACAAAAACAAAGAAAATTGAGGGGAAAATGGTTTGGTCAATGAATGCCTCTTCTGTCTGGTTTCTGGTTCCAAAATCAAATGACTTTGGTTGGCAACCCATTGTGGAATGAGTGGGGAGAGGAGGATCATGCAGCTTTTATGAAAAATCTGGAAACTGATGAAAAATACAAAGAACTCAACACAAGACTTGAAAAGCATTTAAGTTCACAGCATCAGAAATTAGTTAGAAATATATGGGTGGTTTGGGATGTTGTTAAGACTGTTTTTAGTTAAGGAATATAAATAAAAAGGAAATCTTATTTCATAGCATTTATTATGGAATATCAAACTCCATTTATTATGGAGTATCTTTACTCCCTAAAGACATTTTTTTCATGTCTTCTGTATTGCCAATATGTGGACCCATATTTTAGTATTTTGCGTAATAGTTTAGAGCTTGGTTTTATCATATATTTCCTTCATTAATTGGATACCGGAAGTAGCAAGACCACTGCCAAGAAAACCAATTTAGTGAGTTTCACATAAAAAGGTGTAGATAATGGATAGACATGAAGGGGAATATTACAAATTGAGGAATAGTTGTTTAGAAGTAAAGGAGCAGTGAGTGCAAGGAATCCCCAGGGAAGAAATACATTGTGAAGTCACTGAGTAACGAATCAACTGTGAGAAAGGCTAATGTTAATATTAAGGAAACGTTAGCTAACTTAAGACCATCCACGTATTCATCTTCATCTTTAAAGCCCCAGATTATGAGACCTGTACAATGATACCTGGAACTCTGCAGTGCTTGAAAATTACACAGAACTTAAAAGTTGGAAAGAAAAAGCTTGGAGAGTAAAGGGCCAATATAGCAGTTGAGAAGGTAATTTCAACTGAGAAAAAATGGTTCCTAAAACTTGAGGTTGGGTTAACGGGTGAAGGGCAGAGTGTTTTTATTTGAATTATACATAGAAAACTTTTAACTAATAATTGCGAAAAATAATAAAATGTATTAGAAAGTCCAAATCTATTTGGAATAAAGAAGTTTTGAGTTGCCTGCCTGACTTTAATTGTCATGTTTTCTGCTACAAAATATTTTTATAGGCTGAGAAAATATGCACTTATTAGTAAACGTTGACCAAAGTCTGTAAATGTCGTATTGTAAGTACAGATAGACAGGCATGTTATTCTAACTTCCTTTAGACTGTTAATTGTACTCAAATAAACTATTAATTGTAACCAACAGTTCATATCAATGAACAACATAACATTCAGTTTATTTCCTTTTTAAAATAAACATTTTTGCCTTTCATACTTAATATGAGTTTTCTGCTTAGAGGATTATTTTTTTAACTATAAACTAATTACACTGAATTACTTCTAATATAATATTAAGTGGAAAAATCTGCTTTTCAAAGCAGAATGCCAGGCATGAGCCCTGGCAAGTATGATTTTACTTCCATAGCAATAAAGCACGTGGTACAAAGGACTGGGTCCTGGGATCAGATTGCTCGACATTGCCCTTGTCACTTAACTTGGTATGCAGTGTCAGGCAAGTATCTTTTTAAGTTTTCCGTAGCTCAGTTTACTCTTCCAGATTGTACAGTCTATCAGAGTTGTGGTTTTTGTCTTCTTTTGTTCAAAATAGTATTCTAAATATCTAGAATAATGGCCTACCTATGTAGTAGGCGTTCAGTAATCCATCTCAAACTGAAAGCCTGTATTACCTACCAATAGGGTGCTTTAAATGTGGACCATTTCCCATAATTCCTGACAAATAGGAAACGCTAGTTGTTGCTATCGCTTATTCTTATAATTGTTAGTTTCTATTGTGGGTGAGGATGAAAGAGGTTTAAAAGTAAACCATTCCAAGGAAGAGGGCTGATGTTTTGCAGAAGGGCTCTCCATTCTGGTGAAGTATGTTAGTATCTGATGATTAGTTCTATTTAGTCAAACACAGGGAGAGGAGAGGATGGGTTTATGTGCTCCTCACTAATAAAGGTTTGAAGTGGCCTTGAACCTCTTCGATTCTTTGCCTGTTACACTTACCCTTTTTTGGTCTCCTCTAACAGAAAAATAGCTTTTGATTCTTTTGCTTCTAATGTTTGGGTTTATTCTGAATTTGAGGCTAGTAACTTAAGCCATTGGTGTTATGACTCAGGTTTTCTTGTCCTTATTATTTCTCTACCTCTTCATGTTTTATATGCAGTAACTCTAGCTAATTAAATGTAATGGCTAATCTCTAATTTTTCTACCCCAAGTATGAAACTGATTTGGAAGTTCACAGGTCCAGTATAATATTATCAGGGCTTAGGAACTTTGTAATATACTCAATGTTGCCAGAGTATACTCAATGTTTGCCAGAAATGTTTGCCAGAAATGTTTGTCATTTTTTTAGAAATCTTTTTTTAAATAGAAAGGATTCTAGGAAGGCAAACAAACCAGCAAGACTCAGAAAACAACAAATAGCCCCCCCACCCCCAAAAAACCAAGCACCTAAAAACTCCCCTAAATCTTGTACATGTTGCTCCTTTGGAAATGGTCCCTTACTCTTTGTTCTGTATGCAAGATACACTGCTCTCACAAAAACGTCTGTGAATCAGACTAACTGGCAAATGATCTTGGATGTTGATTACAACATCTCTCTTTCTCTTACTTTCTCTCTCTCCCCACCTGCTACCTACCTACCTACCTACCTACCTACCTACCTGCCTACCTACCTACCTACCTACCTACCTACTCTGTCTGTCTATCCATCCATCCATCCATCCATCCATCCATCCATCCATCATCTGTCTACATATGATAGATTTTATCTATGGTAGATTCTAATACAGATAATTTTGTTTTTTCTCCCCTTTCTTCCTTCCTTCTTCCCTTCCAATTTTCTGCTTCCTCTTTCCCTCTTTGTCTCTTTCCTTTTTTCCTTCTTCCTTCCCTTTTCTCTTTTTTTCTGTGTCATTTTTCTTGTAAGCTGTTTAAAATTTATAAAGAGAAGCAAAGGTACTATGTAAAATCTCTGAATTCTGATTTGAAATGCAGGTAGACATGTTCAGAACTCTGTCCACCTGAAGCCTTCCTTGACTCTGCTCATTTTCCCCTTGTGCCCAGAGTTAATCAAACCCTCCTTTGGGTCCCATTCTGCCTTATACTTGTCTCTATTGATGTGTTAACTTTTAATTAAATTTTATTAAATTTTTCTTCTGTATTATTTGAGAATACATTGAGAATTGCATCTCTTTTATTCCTTGCATTGCATACTTGGCACATACCAAAGGTCCAGTAAGTTTATTTTTTCACCCTTGACCTTTGGCAGTTTCTTTCAATTCTTTTCACTTGAAATTTCTGTTCTCCTCCAGTTCTTATTTCAATAAAGGCTTGTTTCTGCTGTTTTCTCATTGATGTTTCATTAGGGATCTATAAGATATCTACCTACAAACAAGAAATTGTATATAAATTATATATATGTACCTATATAAGTAACTCAAATGCTTATTTACTTTGCAAGTGCGTTTGATTTTACATTCCTGAATATCAAGAATAAGTATTTCTTTACTATTATTATTAAGTCTTACTCTGTATTGTGAAAACACAAATGAAAGCTTTAGTATACATACAACGTGGCATTTAGTAGTTATGTCCAAGAGATTGCAGTCACAGGCAGATATTCTTACAAATGGATTTTATATGTTGGAGAACTTTTTTCAAGTCTTAGTTTTGATTACATTAAAATAATTCAAGAATGTTCAGAAAGTACATCTTTTCTGTTTGCTATTACATTAGAATAAAATATCCAAGGTATTAAATATTATTTTTAATCTCACTCACTAATTTAAATGTGTATTTTATTAGCTCTTCTTTTTATTTGTCTATTTTTGTTAATATGGATACAGTACTATTATTTGAGCCATTGTCTAACTTGAACATGTCTGTTTAGCCTTTAGCACAGATTATACATTCTTTATATTCAAGAACATACTTAGCATTTGTTCTTTGTGTAAGAATTCAGCATTTCCCTTTTGCAAGATGACCTTCATTTCCATTACTTCATTAAAATAGTACGTGTCTGTATATAGGTAAAAATTTTACATGCAGATGCTGTTTCAAGGTAATTCAAGTGATATTACCTTTTCTTTCTTTTTCTTTCTTTCTTTCTTTCTTTCTTTCTTTCTTTCTTTCTTTCTTTCTTTCTTTCTTTCTGTGTGTAGGTGTGACATTTTATCATATTGAATCTTTTAGGAATGAGCTGGAAGACTGATTACTTATAACCTCACTTTTATAAAACTCATGGTGTTGATAATAAGATCAAATTGCTATCACTCCCAGAATATTAATAAGAAAGGAGGAATATTATCTTCAAGGTAAAGGGCTAATATATTTTTTGTATTGTCTTTGCTGTTTTCTAATGACTTACAGAGGCACTTGAATATTTCAAAGACGAAACATTTATAATTAGAATTTTTTCATTGACATGAGACGGGATGCAATATTACCTTTTTTTCCTGAAGTGGTTATTGTTCATGTATTGTTTTATCTATTCTTTTAATCATAATAATACATTCATTCATTCTAAACTGATAGTGATTTAACATGGCAGACCTCACAAGGGTATTTTAAAATAAAACAACATTTCAGGAAAGAAAAAGTTTATATAAAACAAGGGATGACTATTGCAGGTGGGAAAGGAAGTTAATTTTTCCAGCCCCCTTTAAATTCCACCATATAGGACCCTCAACTTTATCTCTGCAAACAACTCCTGCTTTCTGTTTGGTTTGTATCTATGCAAAGAAGCAAAACTTAAGGAAAAATAGTCTATTATGTGACAACAGTTATGGCATGTAAAGGTCAAATATAATATTTTTGTACTGTATGCTCTCTTGGCTTGATGTAATGTTGGTTTTTCTTTTTGGTGTTGATGTTTAAAATTTCACTGTGTTTTGAATTTGAGCAGGTTAATCTGGATAGTCTGAGGCTTCAGAATTGGATGAGTGGGTAAAAAGTCAGGTGAGTCAGAGGGAGAAGGAGAGATTGCACTGCATAATTTGCCGGTCCTGTTCAATCCACTGTTAGATATTATGAGGAATTTCCTCCTGACACAGAAAGCATGCACACTACCTAATCATCTAATTATATCCTTGCGTGGTGAATGTGTTGTCACATTCTAAAACCATCTTTGAATTAGCTTTTTTTTTTTTTTAACCTTGGTACTCTGTGCTTTCCGAGATTTTATATGGTCGTATGAACTGTGAGTGATGCTCAATATTGACAAGTACAGTGCAAACAGCAGATGGTAAGATACTGATGGAGACATTTGTTAATGGGCCAGTTGTCTTGCTTAGAAGCACAGCTTTTTGGCAGTTTTTGGCTCCCCCCCCCCTGCTTTTCTACACTATGTAGCTTGGAAGGAGGTTCTTTTATGTTTCCAAAGGTTCTTTTATGTTTTGTTCATGGGGAAAAAAATCGTGAATGTCAGGACAGCATCCAACTTAAATGAAACCACCCTTGGTAAATGGAGTTACTGCATCATGTAAAAGAATACTTCTTTCAAAATCATATAATTTCTGTGATAAACATTAGAATTTATTTTAGTTTTATAAACCTGTTACCATATTCAATAACTAACATTTTCTACATTGGATACATAGTTTTGTATTTATTTATGTGTGTATGTGGGAGGTGCTGTCCCATAACCGATGGTAAGCACCTCAAGGGAAAAAAAAGATGTCTTTCACGTCCTTTCCCAAATCTCTGGAACTGTGCACCTTCACAGCAATTGCTGTATAAATCCTTATTTTTTATTTTATTTTATTTTATTTTATTTTATTTTATTTTATTTTATTTTATTTTTTTTTTAGAAGTAGCATTTTGTGTCTTTGCTATTCATTTCTTTGCTAACTGGCTATTTCTTATTGATGATGTAGTCCTTAAGCCCTGATTTAAGGCATCCTAAAGATCTGTCAGGGGCGCCTGGGTGGCTCAGTCGTTAAGCATCTGCCTTCGGCTCAGGGCGTGATCCCAGAGTCCTGGGATCGAGCCCTGCATCGGGCTCCTCCGCTGGGAGCCTGCTTCTTCCTCTCCCACTGCCCCTGCTTGTGTTCCCTCTCTCAGGCTGTCTCTCTCTTTGTCAAATAAATAAATAAAATCTTAAAAAAAGAGTCTGTCAGGCTTCCACTGTATTTCTACTCTAGGTTTGCACAAAAGCAAGGAGAGAATGAAATATTGAAAGCAGGGAGAATGAATATTCAACTTTCCCAACAGGCTTTTCTTTTCCTCCAAGAGAATCTGAAGGTTAGCACATAGTTAAGGGCCAATGACCCCGCTTTCTGTAAAAGGCAGGTCAAGACCTAAGAGAAGAATTGGTCTCTCGAGTCTTTCTCCTACAGATTCTTTGACTGTTTGAGTAAGTTAGAATGTTCTATGGATTGTCATTCAGATGAGACACAACCGCATTGCCCTTTCTCTAAACCTTTGCAGATTTCTAGGATGCTAGTTCATCTTGATTTTACTTATTCTATCCTGACCTCTTAAGATCGTACAGAAATTCCTGCTACCCCTGTCTTCTCCTCTGAGATCCTGATGCATGTACATCTTTTTAAACTTAAATAACAATACAGAATAACATGTGAGATATATTTAACTTATCTTCTTGCTTATTTTTACGTACGCTAGTTTATGCAATTCTCCTAACAACCCAATAGGTTAGGTATTGCTACCTGTATTTTAAAGCTGGGTAACCAAGGTTGAGAATTTCTGTGGTCACTTCAAGTAAGAATGAGGCATTAAACTCAACTATCAGCAAAGTGGGCCAACTGCATGATTAGAAGGCTGTGGGGCATGGGCACCTGGGGGGGTCAGTCGTTTAAGCATCAGACTCTTGATTTTGGCCCAGGTCATGATCTTAGGGTCCTGGGATCACGCTCCATGAGGGGCTCCACACTCAGCATGGAGCCTGCTCAAGATACTCTCTCTCCCTCTCCCTCTGCCCTTCCCCCTGTTTGTGCGTGCTTGCGTGCTCTCTCTCTCAAATAAATAAATCTTAAAAAAAAAAAAAAAGGTTGTGGGGGGTTGTAGGGTAGGGAGACTAGATTTTTCTAGTAAAAATAATACCTTATGTTGTGCACATAAATGCTTTATTTTTTTTATTTTTAAATTTTTTTTAAAAGATTTTATTTATTTATTTGACAGAGAGAGAGAGACAGTCCGTGAAAGAGGGAACACAACCAGGGGGAGTGGGAGAGGAAGAAGCAGGCTCTCAGTGGAGCAGGGAGCCCAATGTGGGGCTCGATCCCAGAATGCTGGGATCATGCCCTGAGCCAAAGGCAGATGCTTAACAACTGAGCCACCCAGGTGCCCCTAAATGCAGTTTTATTAATAGACTACATACTTAAAAATGGAGGTGAAGTAAAGGACCAGGAAATCTTTAAAAAAAAAAAAAATCAGAGCATATGTAATACATAAATAAAATTTGGAATTCATGTGTTTGTCAGATATACCCATTGTGAGTATTCAGATCTCTAGTGTGCATTAAAATGTTTGAGGGTACAAACGACAGCCAAAATGAGAGCTATCTGTAGAGGAAAATAGTCTAGAGATTTAAAAATAATCTTCCATCCTTACTGTCTGATTTATCTTAAAATTTTTTTTTTCAGTTGTGTAACTTCTTTTAACTTTTTCTGGAAAAGTTTAGATTGTCAATTTTCTTGAGGTGAGATCGTGAACATATTACCTTTAGAGTAAATTTACGTATTCTCATCTTGTCTGTGAAAGGTGAAACTAGAGCCTCACACTAATTTCAAGCAAATCTTTCTTTCCTTTTTCTTTTCCTGAGAAGAAAATGCCACCCTGGAGAAGCAAGTAAGTCTCAAGTTTGGTGTTCTTTGATGCCTCAGAATTTTGCTGACTGTTCTTAGTTTCCTGGTCTACATCCTGCTGCTGTTCTCTTGTGTCCCCTAGAGCTGCTCTGACCTTCGTGGATCGTATATGTCATGGAAAATGCTCTCAAAAATGAACAACCAACTTGACTATATTCTTGCAGTTTTGTGCATTTTGTTCTCAGCACAGTGAACTGGTGGTTAGAACATCTGGAATTTATTTTCTTATATGTTCTCTAGTCAGTCACTCCTTCATTTTGCCATTAGTAAAGGAAGCCAACATAAAACAAAACCATAGCCTCGTCTTTTGATTATCAAGTATAATGAAATTTGTAGAATATTTGCTAATTCATGGAAGAAAAATGAATTTATAAGTAGAAAATCAGTACTTCTTCCCTGTTTTCATAGACTTCTTTCTCTGCCAGTGGAAAGTCAGACCTAGAGATTAGCTCTGATTTAATTTGAACTGAGGAACCTTCACTTTGAACATGAACAGTTTATGCTATTCTAATGTATTTTAGTTTTCTTTGCTACTTCATGTTTGCAAATAGGTAATGAAGTAACAGAACTATTACTGCTTAGGTCTAAGATATTTTGAAATAGGGAATGTCTGAAATCCTGTAGGAAAGGTAGTTTTTAATTAGTTATTCCCCCTGGTCATCTGAGTACCTCAGAGAATTAAGGGGTCATTTGGGAAAGTGAAACCTGATATTTTCATGTAACTTTCATTGTTGGATCATCATATCAATATATTATAAATTCATAAATAAAATTTGTCACGCTTGGCACTTTCAAGCATGATAAAACATTTGTGAATTTAAAGAAACATTAAATTTGGTAGTACAAAACAAGCTAACAATATTGCTTAAGAATGCATGTTTTTGACTGAGATCTGAGCCTCACTGATCCAGCAGTGATCTTCACTTTCACATAGAGAATAACAATAAAGAAAATGCCCTTTTTAACATGGGGTGGAGGGGAGCAGGGATTGGAATAGCAACAAAGAATGCTTTAAATTTTGCAGGGTAAGAATACTACAGTTATTTCTAAACTGTTTCACAAATATGTATGTCTTCATTAGTATTATTTCTAATGGTTGTTTATAAAAATACTGAACCTGAGAAGGGGTAACAATATGGATTACTTCACTTGCCATCATAGTAAAGGCATTTAATGATTTATAAAGGACATATGGCTATTGGAGATGGGTTTTTTTCCAAACAGCTATCTTAAGTGCAATAATTAATAATTAAACTGTCACAGCTATTCTTTAACCACATGATATATATTTAAATTGTCACTGTTTTATACCGTATACATTAACTGTGTGTGTGTATGTATGTATGTAGAGGCTACTAATCTAATTGCTTGAGATATAACAATTTTTAATTATCACAGTGTATTTTTACAATGAAACAATTAACAATGGATTAGGTACTTTTGTATCTAGAGTCTTTAAATGGTGTGGGACTATATTTTACCTTGCTCTTCATACTTGCATTGGGTATTTCTGCTCTTTCTCCCTTGGCTTCGAAAGGTTATGATTATGTTAAAATGTAATTTGAAACAGGAGCTAATTTCTTCCCTCAGTCTCATGTGCAAATGTATCTCTAACGTATTGTATATTTTGCACTTTCTAATGATGTACAATTCCATTTGATATAAAAGTTTCCCAGGAGAATGCAGTACAAAATAAGAATTGGGAATCTGGTTGATTAAAATGGAAGGGTATTCAATACTCCCGTTTCTTTTTTTTCTTTTTTTCCTTGCTGAGTGTGCTTTATTGCAGTGGTTATTGCTGTTTGAACAGGCAGAGACTGCCACTTAATGATAGCTGGTGGTCCCTAGGGGACTTTGCAAAAGATTCCACAGAGACATAGTGATTCCATGAACCAAAAGTATTTTGAAATTCCCTGGAAAAATTCTAGCTCAGGTGTTTCTAGATGTATTTACAACTCTAAATCTAAATATTAATGCCAGGATTAATTAATGTTGTATAGTTAAAAAACAGACAAGGGGTGCCTTTGGTGGCTCAGTTGGTTAAATGGTTAAACATCTGACTGTTGCTCAGGTCAGGATCCCAGGGTCCTGAGATGGAGCCCCTGCAATCCTGTGAGCCCTGTGAGCCCTGTGTCAGGCTTCCTGCTCAGCGGGCAGCCTGCTTCTCCCTCGCCTTCTGCCCCTCCCCCCAGCTTGTGCTCTCTTGCTCTGCTCTCTCTCTGTCTCTCAAATAAATAAATAAAATCTTTAAAAAACCAAATAAAATGTCAAGAAGTATATCCAACATAGGTGGTATTTTGCTGTAGTGTTCTGAAAGTATATTTGCAAGTGAATTCTTTGGAAAACAAATGATGTATTTTATCATTAAAGAAAACAACAGATTCCCAGGTCATTTTGTAAAGCCCATTTAACCCACATCTACCAGATAAATTAAAATAGAACTATTTCAAACTCTTTTCAGCCACCAGGCTTTCATGCTCATTTATTCATCGTGGGCATCAATGAGAGACATTTGTAGACATGAGGGGTGGAGGATAGAGGTGTGGGGGCAGAAGAAATATTTATAAAGAAGTCGCCTTCTCTAAAGATCTAATAATTCCTTCCATAGTAAGTTGTAATCCTTTTCCAATTTGGGATTCTGAAGTCTCTTTCTTATTTCAGCAATGGGACTGAAGGCTCTCCAGCCTCTTTGTGTAGCCAGTAGTAGGGCTGGAAAGAGAAGGATAAGCAAAGCACAAGCTGAACAAAATGTGATCCTGTTTCTCAGGGACCTTGGCATCCAGAGGGAAGGCAGAAAATCCTTAGGTTCATTGTATTGTGAAATGGTGAAGTTTCTTAGGAGATGTTGCAACGAGGAGATGGGAACTACTAATGTAGACCGAGGAGAAAGATTTGCATTGGGCCCAGGATTTCAGCAGGGGCTAACGGGATGGGAGGGTTTCAGTACATTAATGTGATTTATGCTCCGTCTACGTGCATTAATTGATTCTTACATCATGCCCCATTTTCCCTTGTGTCTTGCATCAACACTCAGTTAAAAACAACTCCATCTTTGCTATTTTCAGCAGTGAAATACACTTTCTGTTGATTTCTGCCCTACCTTCTACTGACTTCAAATTATATGAAAAATAGCTCTTCCTCAACCAGTTATTTTTGTTATTTATGTACAAGGCAAACAAGTATGCTTTACATTCTTTTATCTTTAGCCTCTTAATGCAATGTTCATTTTGTACTATAAAACATAAATTCTTTTTAGAGTATTCTTTTTCTATTTTTTTTTAACTCATTTTACTATCAGTAATCTATTTTATTTTAATTTGAAAATATTTCACAATGAATTGTATTAGTCTGCTTGGGCTTCTGTAACAAAACACGGTAATAGATGGCGTGTTTTAAATAGTAGATATTTATTTTTCATAGTTGTAGAGGCTGAGGAGTTCAAGATTAAGGTGCCTGGTGATTTGGTTCCTGGTGAGAATCCTCTTCCCGGTTTGTGGGATGCCACCTTTTTACTGCGTCCTCACCTGCTGGAGAGAGAACATCTGTCCTTCGTTTTATAAAGCCCCTAATTCCATCATGAAGGCCCCACCCTGATGCCCTCATATGACTTTAGTTATCTCCCTATGGCTCTATCTCCTGATAAGTCACATCAGGGAGAAGGGTTTTGACATACTGATTTTGGGGGGCACACAATTCAATCCATAGCATTGAAATTAAGTAAAAATGATAAAACACCCTGGAGTTTTTTCAATTGCTGTATTAATTCTCTAGTGTTTTTGTCACGTGAACCTTGATAAATGAGAGTTTTAAGTGTATGCCTGACAAGGAGCTGATTTTTCTGTGGTATTTCACCATTTCATGTTTTCAGCGCTCATTTGGCTATATGTAGTGGATACACTTCATATAGACTTGCAGATTTTTCCAGAAGCTGCTTTTGACTTGTTTAGTTTAAAAAAAAAAAGCATTTGACTTTTCAAATATGTAAAATTTTGGTCATCTACATGCCTTCGTGTAAAGAGGTACTGTATAAGTATTTACTGTCAGAAAATTTAATTTGTGTGAAAAGAACTTTGAATAAGATAGGAATCTAGCATGTGTATATTAGTCAATAAGCATTAATATCAAATAGAGCTAATTCAAAATAGATGGATTTAGGCCGAGTGATAAAGTTCCTGTGGAGATAGGTCCAGGGAGAGCAGAGCTCAGGTATAGTAGACACAACACTATAGAAATACGTACCATGCTTGTCCCTCCTCCGAGAGCCTCAGCTTGTCTTGCATTGCACTGAACTTTTCAGACATGTTTGCTACTAATTTATTTTGTGTCTATGAAGACCGAGGAGGCTGTCCATTTTTATCAGAATTTCTGAGTACATTGTCTCTATCCCCTCTTCAGATATCATCATTCTTCTTGATGCCCCTTTCCGTCATAACTATTAAAAATCCTCTTTCTTCTCAGTCTACATATTTGCTGCTCTATTTCTCCTGAGTGCTTTCTCTTCCAGACAATGGCTGCTTATGAATAATTGAATGGTGAATGGTTTTCGGTGCAGAGTGGCAGTGGGACAGCTGGCAGTCTTGCCTATAAACATCCTTGGGATGGAAGAGTGTAGCTAAGGGCCAATTTTTCTCTTTTGGAATAGATCAGTGGCCCAAAAATCTTGGTAGAAGATGTTCAAACACAAGTTCTGTCAACTCGTCTAGTGGAGAGAAATACCCAGCACGAATGATGATGTTTTCTGATCAAGGCTGCATTTGAAACGGCAAATGTGTAAATATCCCTAGTGGTTGATTTTCCAACTTCTGTTGACTTTTAGGTTCCTACATAAAATATCAGTATAAGTGCTTCTTCTGTAGAATGGACGGTTTAGAAGAATCACAGCGCTATTTCAATAGAAGCAATTGAACAATTAAATCCCAAACCATAGAATCCCAATCAGTAGGAGCAATTGAACCATTGAATCGCAAACCAAACTTAAGTTGTCTGCACATCTCTTGCCACCATTGTATGTTTTCATGCAGAAATGTCTCCAAATATATTAATGCTTTGTTTTTAGAACAAAGAGTAAATATTTATGGATGCCAGTCATATAATAGATTTTATACTCTTTCTGTATATCTAAACATGTCACTTGATTAGTCTTAAATAGCAATAATTCATCCAGTCTTTTCAGAAGCACCATTTTAGGCCGTGTAACATTTACGGTATCACAAAGGGTATTATGGAGGAGGTGGTCCCCTTACACTTACTTAGACAACCAATGACAAATAGAAGGTCATTTTCTGATTTAAGAGGTCACTTTCCTTTCTTCTCTGGAGGGCCTCCATCCCGCCCACTGCCCCTCCCCTGACAGTTCTCTGAATAGTTTCTGTGAATGGGCCAGCACGCCTCTGTTTAGGCCTTCGCCACTCTTGGTGCAACACTTGAAAAGAGCAGGTGCGGGTCAGAAGTGAATGGAAGAGCCCAGGATCACTGCTGGGAAACATGTTCAAGCAAGTCACAAACTAATCTGGAAATGACTTTAGACAAAGAAGACAAAAGAACACTTTAGGGTCTAAATCACCCACTTGACAGAGGACAGCTCCAGGATGAGAAGCCATGTAAGGACTAGTTGCTTCTGTTTTCCTTTCACTTTAATTCTACTGAATTTTTGAAGTGAAGGACCAAACTCGGGCTCTCAGAAAATCAGGAAATTTCCTTAAATGCTAATGAATTGCTGTGTACAGTTATTTTTCACTTATGTCTGTATTCTCAATAGGACTCTGTATGCGTAGAACCCAGCTTCAATTTGAACTTTATTACTTTGGAGTTCAAACTGTCTTTATTGAGGATTCATTCTTCAAGTTAGGATGCTTTATTTATCTCCTATGATGTATTAGGAAAAACTGTACTTCTATGAGTATTTTTGTATTTAGACACTTATAAGGACATAATACGGTAGCATATAAAAATAATACAGAGTTAAAGACAGGAAAAGGATAAATGCAAATGAGAGACTAGTGTAGTTTAAATTCAAATATATAAACCACAGAATTTTACAAAGTTTAAAAAAAATTGACCTGCAGATTTCATTCTTGAGTTTCCTAGAGACTAAAGTAAGAAGGGAAACAAATCTGTTATAAAATTTATATACAGAAGTAGTGTACTAATTCTACAGGGGCTCTCATATTCCTTTTCTGGTACTTAGGTCTGAAAGAAATTTTGTCCATGGGTTTTTCACATGTGAGTTGTTGAAGGATTAATAACTGTAAGACTGGAGTCTGTAAACTTCTCTACATTATAGCTGAGGGTTTAATAGCAAAATCAAACTTAGGCAAAGTAATTTTATGGGGTTTTAAGATGATGTGATCCAAGAACAACATAGTTTTGATCAACAAGTAAGATCTAGACTCCAGAGGAATGTTTTTAAACAGTCTTCCATAAATATTGTTTCAAATCATCAGACTAATGATAAAAGCAGTCACAAATAATTTGAGAATATATTCTCGTAGGACCCTGGAATCTAGATGGTCTTTGTTGCTTCTTGGAGAAATAGTTATATACTACATTGACAGTGAAAGAGTAGTTAGTAGGTTAGAAAGTTTGGTGAAAATTCAGTTTATCTGATCAAAATGCTTATTAAATGGATACTCCCCCCCCCCCCCCCCGCCACCTTGCTGTCTATAAAAATCTGTTCTAAGAGAGTGTCTAGAGTTACAGTGAGCTTTTCGTTATGTAATAGTTCTGGATTACTCCAAAACAATCAAATGATCAATTCTCCAAACTTATCCTCAAAACAACCATAATCTTAAGAGATTTTCTCTGTTTATGGACGTTGATATAAAGGAAGTATTGACACAAAGTTGATGTTATGAATTATCTGAAAGCACAAGCTGGAGCTTTTGTAGACTTATTTGACTTTTTTATACCTTTCCAATCAGTCATAACACCAATTTTTCTATTTAAATTTTATCATCTTTGGAGGTGAGAAGAATGTGAGATTTGTAATGAACCATGCTTTAATGCCAAATAGAAACTTTCTGCTTCTTGGATAATGCAATGGAAGACAATTACAGTTAGAACAAAGTGTAATTGTAATAAACGTTGACGATTTAAAAGTAATGCTGTAATGGGAGGAAGCTGGGTTGTGAGGAGGGAAAGTTGTAAAGGGATGTGGCAAGGCATTATTTTTTTTTTACTTTTTATGCTTAATGAGTAAGAAATATTGCCTGAAGCCTATGGATAGTCCAATAGGGGCTTAAGATACTATCTTATTTTAAGGATGAAAATAATAGAAAATTTAAAAAAATTATAACTGAGAAAAGTTGGAAGAAGGGAGAAAGACAGCTGGGGATATGGGGGTAGTTAGGGAAGTAGTACATGTGAGTTAATTTCCATAGATTTCATAGGAGTGAGTAGGCCCTTTTTACATCTGAAGAATCAGGAAGTGGAGGTGAAAACAGGTTATTTGAAGAATGAACATGGCCAAAACAGGAAATGTAATGAAAAACTGAAAAAATTGGCTGTACCTTCATGGAATAGAACCAGGCATGGAATGAGAGGAAACTTTTACTTTTCATTTCAAAACTTTCCATACCATGTATTATTTTTATTTTTATATTTTTAAACAGGTAATGAGTGATTCACTGGGTATATTAAGTTTGAAATTTTAAGAAATTTTCTAAGTAGTCAATAATATTTGAACGTGTTTGAGGACAGTACGAATATTTACATACATACGCACGCTTTCCTAAAAACTTTTTTTTTTTTTTAAGAGATCATGGCCTGAGTTGAGATCAAGAGTTAGACCATTAACCAACTGAGCCACCCAGGCGCCCCCCCCATAAATGCTATTTTCAAAGCATTTTAGATAGATTTAAATAAATTAGATTTACATGATTGTTTTTATAAGTGCATACCGTTGTTATATGGGTAATCACGAAAGAGTGTTTGTATTTGTTAAAGTCCTTTTAAATGGTTAAAAATAGTAGTGCTTCTATTATTTATGAAGGTTGTCTTTGAAATATTTTCCTAGGGAGAAGTAAATGTTTAATAGCTTTATGAGGAAAAAAAAAGTCTTATGAATTATGTTTCCATGAATTCTTTTGACCCATGTTCTGAAATTCATTATTCAGAGGAAAAGGGGCCAGATCAGCAAATGTGTAATTTTAAAAAGCATTTAATTTATTATGCAAGTGGCTGGGGAAAGACATTGAGAAACTTTGAATAAAATGTAACTGGTACAGGTCACACACACACACACACACAAAGTACCACTTCCTTTTCCAGTCCCCTCCCTCATCCCGATTTTAAGAAAAATACAGTTTAACAGGAAAAATATAAATTCTTTAAGTTTCAGTTTACAGTCTATAGTACAAAGTTGAAAACAGGCTTGGACACAGCTCCTGTGTGTAGCGTAGACACAGATACAGAGACACGCACACGCCCGCACGCGCGCACACACACACCCTCAGCAGCAGTAGCAAGCAAACACTCCATCCCTACTGGACCTAGAACTCTCCCCTGGTCAGATGACAACTTGAATGTTGACTTCAGGTCTCAGAGTCAAAATTTTATGTAATAAGTTTATTGATAAATGAGATTACTTCCAAGGAGACTAACTACGATGATAAAATAGCAAGGAATCATATTTTAGGAAGAATAATAATTTGGTATTTTTAGCAATCCCAAAGAATTCTTGACTGAAGTAGACATGAAAGCATCAGAAATTTAGGGCTATGAGTGAAAATCATAGGGAAAGCAGAGTAGGGCTCACCTGAAAGATGTTTCTTCTATCAGTTAAAAAAATGAAAATAAAATGGAACTCTCAAGAAACTGAGCTTGTCATGACTCAAAATGTTTAATCCAGTTATAATCATTGCTATTCATTGGGCGCTTGTCTACTAAATGCTCTTACGTCCTTTTAATCTGTTATTTAATTCTCACAATATTTGAAAGGGAAGGGGACTTCTAAATAGCTTCATCCTACAGGTGAGAACATAAAGATTCAGGGAGACCGATTGTCCTGCCTAGGATCTTACAGGCTGTATGTGACAGGAAATCCCAATTCTTCAGACTCTGAACCTTGAACTTCCAAGTAAGAAGATTACGTCTAAATGTAATATATTTAGATTATACATACTTGGAAGAGAGTCCGAGTTAAATGTGCTGAGGGCCTTTTTTTGTTTTGTGTTTAATGTCAACTACATGTGTTAATGATTTTCTTTGATCTTACATGAATCCAACTTGACATGACTTTCTAGTAGTTATGGTTGTAATATTTAATGGCGTAGGGTAAGAAGGCCAATCCTATTTCCCATCAGGTGGATATCAGGGCTGATCTTTCTGGAGATTATAAGAAAGCGTTTTGGTGTAATTTGGTGTTATTAAAAGAAAGATCTAGAAATGCATGAATTCCTGCCAAACACTGCTCTTGTTTTTGGATTTTTTTCAGAGGAGTTGTATATACAGATAGATAATTCAGGGAATGAAATACTATCATAGATGCTTCCCAAGTGATCGATAGCCTAATGCAGTGTTTTGGAGCTGATGGCTTAGCTGTAAATAATGTCTTGAGAATCTAAAATTTGGGCCCAGAATGCTCCTGTATTTGTGGAAACGAGGAGAGCTAAAGCAAGACCAAAAGAGAAAGAGAACCTAGGTCCACAAAGGGAATTTGTCTTTTTTTCTCCATCCAAATTCTCAGAACCAGAAGAAGTTGGAGAACATGAATAATACAGTCTGAGGTCTGATAATCCTGTGGCAAAAAACAAAGTGCGAAGGGGGGGGGGGGAGCAGCTCTTTTCTCTTAAAGTATCCTTGTCCTTTGTGCCACAGTGACTCCTGTACAGGCCAATCAGTATTTCAGGTACAAACCAGTGAAGTTATGAAATCCTTCCTTTAGGTAGGGAAAGGTAAAGAGGTGTGCTTCTATCTGGGAGGAAGGAGACAAGGGTTTCATGTTATGGACAAAAAGCAGAGCTGTTCCTCTATTACAGTCTTTATTGGATTTTTCAGCCTCCATTCTTGACGGTTTTCCCAAACCTCCTAAGAGCCTTACTGACCATACCAACTCTGTAGGTAAATTACAGGCTGAGACAAGCTGATGGGAAGAGCTGAATCCAACAGACGGTCACAGTTGTATTGATCTAATAGAAGAATCCCAGTCTAAATGGAAAAGAGAATCTAATACCTTCCAGAGCAACTCTGAAGCTTTAATCAATAGCTGGAATGTTAGATTTTGGCAAAGGAAGAGGTGTTAGATTTTTAAAGCTGACTATGTGACCCCGATAAAACAGAATCAATTTTTATTAGGAATGGAACCTAATAATTTGGCATGATATATCCAGAATTTCCTTGACAAAATTTGAGTAATGGATTAGCTCCACTGGAAATTAGGTAATTTCTTGTGACTTTAACATAATGCACTAGAAGCTTCAATCAATAATTCTTGCACTGGAGAACAGTTTTGAAGTAGGCAAACAGCACGTATAATAGTGTCGTGTGTATATAATTATCTCAGCGTGCCAAAGGGTGGAAAACAATCTTCAAGTGTCAGAGGATTAATAACCCTCCATTTCATTGTTTAGCATTCTATTCTAAACTTGTGTTGGTTTTGTTTCTGTTTTCCCCATTGCCTAAGAGATTTTCTTATAAGTATAAACTTGACATTGCTCAATACAACTTACTTTAATGAACAGTGAGCTGAAATGCTGTTGAAAGCCAAATATTTTACTTGTCAGTGTCTGAGAAGGCTACTTGCTAGGAAAGATTTAATTGGGCTAGGTACTATATGGAAATTCCATGCATATATAGAATCCAGAGTGTAACCCACATGAATTCTTCTAAATTAGATACAGAGGTATATATTTGGAAAAGAAGTGTGGAACTGTTCTTTTCAGATGAGAAGAATTTAACCATTGCTGACACTACTGATTTAATAAGATACCTGCTGTTTTGGATTATTGTTTACTTAACTATGAAAAGAATATACAGTGCGTAGTCAAAGGTTATGTGTTACGCCTTGGTTGTTTCTCTTTGAAGAGAACGTTAGTCTTGTGACAGGGAAGGGAACCCAGGACAGAGCTACTGAAAATCATGAGTGTTATGCTGGCATTGTCAAGTTCCCAGCTGTTTTCTACATATGTTAGCAATAGAGCAAACCGTAAGCGTGGTATCACGTGCATTAAAGTTTGTTTTTTTTCTCGTGTGTGAATGACAGTATTTATTGAGCTGCTTAAGACATGTAGCAAGATGGAAAAAAAAACATTAAAAGTTCCTAGTCATTTAAAAATATATGTCAAACAACTTTAAATTTGCTGATGTTTGGGATCCAACCACATTTTTAATTTATTTTTTTTAATGCCCTCCTAGTCTGGTGAATTGCACAAAACCAGCCAGACATTCTTTTTTGAGGGAAAAAAAAAAACCCACACAGATTTCTTGTATTTCTTAAGGGGTAGAGTGCCCAATGCCCTAAAGATCCTTTTCGTGACACCTATTTTCTGTACCCCCAGCTGTAGCTGACAGAATCGCAGTGACACGTGGTCTGTTCCACCAACGGGCAACCAATGTGTTTTCAGTCATTAGGACTGCTCGTGGAGCCGGGAGAGCCTGAGGCAATCACCAGTAACTGATTTGCACCCCAGGGACCTCATAGACACACTGTTTGGGGCTGTAGGCAATTAAGACAGTCTACAAGGAAATCAATAGTATTTGGGGGGCATAGTGTATATTTGCTAACCACCGTGCTAAATACACTTACGTGTGTGTCCTGCCACCAAACTCTGCATGTTTCTGGAGGAGAACCTACACATGGGAAGCTTGTTAACCTCTATGACATGAGTAACACACACAGAATTGTAAGAAGGGTCGGAAGTGCTACCTGATGAAGTAAGTGGTGTAGATAATATGTGGTCTGAAGAGGAGGGGGGGAGCCATGGAACTGGGGCCACTGGAAACATTTGCCCAGGAAGAGGCTTGAGCGGGGCACACCCTCCCACCCCTCCCTGCCTCCATGCTCCTGCAATAGACAGAGCTGGGATTTTTATCTAGGCCCTTGCCGTTTTAATAGGAGAAGTTTTATGATTTGTTAGGAAAATCTCTGTGTCACTGAAAATGCCCAGGAACGACGCTTGACAGCATCACCTCTAGCTTCTGAAATACAAGCAGCCACCCGTGTCTTCGTGTTCTCTAGTGGCCTGAAATATGACTTAGGGTGATAGGTGATCAGGCAGGGGCGTTTCTCTATAACTGCAGACCCTGTGGATGATGGGGTGGGGCAGATAGAACAGTGGCAAACCTAAATGTCCTGTGTGTGTGTGTGCACGTGCACACCTGTATGTGTATTAGGAGCATTCACTTTGAAAGTTGTGTTCCTCTATCTTTTCTGCTGCTCATTTTTTTCTCTTTATATATCTCTGATCCCAGTAGGGAGTGCCAGGTTTTCATTTGCGGCATCTGCAGAAATTCAGATCCAATATAATATTTTTTGAAATAAATCTGTTATATTCCATCAGTTTCGTGCCTTTAGTTTGTTGATGGTTAGAAAACTAGAATGTGACTTCTAAACTGTAAATTGTACAATTCAGCTACATCCTTAGCCTTTTACAGAAATGCTGTATTTCCTACTTTCCAAATGCTTTTGTTGAGAGAGATTTTCATAAGGGTAAACTGAGTCACATCAGTCCTCAGATACTATATACATACCCCCGAGGGTGGTTAACCAAAGGGACGGAAGAACAAAATTGTGTTAACTTCCTGGGTTCTCTGCCTTGCGCAATGAAGTGAGGAGAATCACTTGGCACATTTCAGGATTTCTCAGCTCCCCTTAATGATGGCTATAGGCCAATTTAGTCAACAAACCGTGCAACTGCAGTAATTGAGAATCACGTCCTTGTGACAAACAAATGTTGCACAGTAAATTGCTGGAAGATACAATTCCCTATTCCGTGTGTGGTTTTTTGTTTTGTTTTTGCTTTTTTTAGTTGTTTTTGTTTGTTTACTGTTCTCTGTTTCTACTAAAAAATTTTTTTAAGCAACTGTTTTATGGAAAGCATTGCCATATAGGACATCTTTATGAAGCTGTTGCTAAATCTGGATTCTGTTCCCCTTCATTTAGTTTTATTTATTTTTCCATCTATTTATTTGATCTTCTGGTACTGATTGCAGCCACCATAAATTCTCATTTGCAAAGATGGATGGAACAATGACAAAAGCATGGATCAAAGCTTAGAAGGAGCACCTGTGTTTGCTGTGGGGTGTGCGTGCGTGCATGTGACTGTGCGTGTTAGATGTCTCGATCCATTTGTACATTTCTCTGGGGAATTTTCAGGCAATTAAGTCAACCCTATTGCAAATAGAGCCCTCTCCATACATTCTGATTTGATAGGAGAATGGGTAATTCCTGTTAATGACTAGTACATCTGTTCAATTATATTGTTTTGTATTGCTGGTTAATTACGTGTCAGGTTGGAGGAGGGGGAGACCGTGAAAGCATGATTCCCTTTTAAATGTCAGAGACTCTTCCTAAATTACCTGTCTTTTTAACATACATGGAACACTTTGACAGGCATTGTGTTCTTCTGACCTTAAAACATTTCCCCTGTCTTGGAGAAGAAGTGGATGTTCCCTGGGAAGTGAGCTATATTGGAACTGGTTTGCCTTGAATGTCACTCATGTCCAGTTTCGTGTGGAGTGACCCTTGTCAACCTTTTGCTGGCAACAGAAGGAGGGCTTCCCATGGGTAATATGATTTTTGTTAAATAGCCTTTTCTTGAGGAGGGTTTTCTTTAGAAAATATGGCTCTGAATGAAATTGAGGCTATATTGTTTAAAACTGTAACTTGCTTTTTCCTAGATGTATCTAGATGTTAGCAAATGAAACACCATTTGTGTATTTTCATTTCTAAATGGTATGATCACACTGAACCTATTTGTAGATTATAGACTAATGGATAGACTTGTTCAGTGAAGAATGGTATTTATAAAACCAACCCTTGAAAACAGAACAGGAAAAGATTTGTAATAGAGAGGAGAGTGGCTAAGGAGCTAAGTATTCTTTCCATTAGCTAGGGAGTTATGAATGCCACAGTATAAAAGCTTTCTTAGCCAGTTCATATGGGTATTTCATTTTTTATTGGTGTCGGTGGGTTGAGGCCAAAGATTATTACATTTTACTTGACAACTCATGCTATGTCACAAGGCAGTATGATGTGTTTTCATAAAATTATGCATTATGTATGATATCCTGTAACAATTAAAAAGGGGGAATTGACAGCACAGAAAATTAAGTTCTTAAAAATGAATCATAATGGTGGAGGCTTGCTTGAGTAGAGGACTGATCTTGTTTAATCACCTTGTCTATAAGCGTTTGAAGTGTTTTTGTGGACTGTGTGGTTTTCCTTAACAAAAGAGAAGGATATTAATATTACATTCAAAAAAGCAATAAAGAGTTGTTGATTGTAGTGACTTCAGTCAGATGCCTCTTTCCCAAAGAAAAGGACTTATGTGACTTACGACAGTATGGTAACAACCTGGCAATTTCTCAATTCGGTATTGCTCTTGTTCATGTTAGTAATCTTTCTTTTTTTCTGGCTATACCCTAAGATAGTAAAATACAAAAATATATAAAGGAAACCGTAAGCCATTCTCTTTATTGTAGACACAGTGATACTTAATTATCCGTTGTTATAGGTTCCTTGCAAGACCTCCCCTTCCCAATTTTATCAATATGTAAGATTTTATAAATACTTGTCAAGAGTCTTCTCTGCAAACTATTCTAAATGTGAATAAAATTATTTTCTTTTATGTTTTAGGGGAGATTAGAAGATGAAAATCTATTTCTAACATGTATTGCTATAATTTAGTACAGAATGAGATTTTGCCCTTTTAAATTTTTTTTAAAAGATTTTATTTATTTGAGAGAGAGAGCATGCATGTGAGTGGAGGGGAGGGGCAGAGAGAGAGGGAGAAGCAGACTCCCCGCTGAGCAGGGAGCCCAATGTAGGGCTCGATCCCAGGACCCTGAGATCATGACCTGAGCTGAAGGCAGACATTTAACCGAATGTACCACGCAGGCATCCCGTATTAAAATTATTTCTATTCATTGTACTAATCAGTTCTGTAAGTTATTTCTCAGGGAACTAATTCATGTGTATCTTAAATGCAGTGAGGAATCTCACATTAATTTCCAGAGGATTGACAAATTTTTTTGAGGAGCGATGATGCTAAAACTACCCAGTAATTTCGGAAGTACTACAATGACGTTACCCAGTATCTTAAAGTTTATGGTTTATTTTTGTGTTACTATTTATTTGCTGTATTTTTATTTTTGACAATATTATCTTAGAAGTTATATATATGTACATTAATGCTGTAATTAAACACACTTTTTTATCTTACACAAAAATTTATATTAAATATAATATACAAGCAAAATAACTATGGTTTTTAAGCTTCTGATCTTATTAATTTGTTTAATATATAAAATTGAAGGTCAGTTCATTTTATTTTATTTTTCTAATAATAGAAAGTATACCAAATATAGAAACATACAGAGGAGAGAAAAAGAAAAAGAAAAATTAGGGGAATTTTAGTAAAAGCATGAAAATGACAAACAGTTGTACAGCATTTCAGGCCTACCGTCTCGCAATGAAATGCACATTAAGCATCTCATAGAATTTCATTACAGTGAAAATTATTTTTAAAATCTTACCTGAAACAAGTGAGTTTTCAGTCAAGTTTTACATCAATGGGACAATTATTCCAGTGTAAATAAATGTTCCCTCTGGA
Organism: Ursus arctos; assembly: GCF_023065955.2. Lineage (NCBI taxonomy): Eukaryota > Metazoa > Chordata > Mammalia > Carnivora > Ursidae > Ursus > Ursus arctos. The sequence goes on along the minus strand of NW_026622985.1, from coordinate 24,869,841 downwards.
AAAAGCTAAGGATATAGATGAGTAATACATTTGTTTCTCAACCTTAAGTTTCTGGTTCTAATGTTGTAGACTTTGTAGAGCGGCCACAGTAACTTAGTGAAGACTTACTATGTTGCAGATATTGTTCTGAGCACTTCATGGGTAAGATCTTTTTCAGTCCTCACAAGAGCCCTATGAGTTACATACCATTACTAGCCTAATTTTTAAAACGATAGAGCAACTCTCCTGCACCATCTAGTAAACAGACGGACGAGGATTAAAACCCAAGAAGTCTGACTGGGAGCCCAAGACTTTAACACAATTACCGAGATATTGCTGACTGGGAAGGAATTGCTCCAAGTCTTCCTAATTGTTGATAGACCATATCTGTATAAGGAGGGTTATAAATTAGCCTTTAAAAATTCTATAATTATTACCTTATGATGCATTATGCTGTAAGAGATTTAAACAGATAATATTTAATATTAATAATATTTAAACTACGGAGGCCACTTCTTAGGACTCATCTCCCTGCTCCCATTACCTCTTCCACGGGTACCAGTTTGGTCTCTCTCTTTCCAATAATGTCCACTGTTCATGTAACTTCTTGTATGAATGCTTATGGAGTAAAATATTTATCTACATATACATATGGATAAGTTCACACTCTATGCATTATTATGACTTGCTTTTCCACTGAAGATCTTGAAATCTTTCCATTCATTATCTTGTCATTCCTTCATTTTTCCGTTCAGTCTTCCAGCTGCTACATATTCCATGGAATCGATGTCTCTCTCTTCAACTTCTGAAGGAGTCCTTGTATGTTTAGGTTGATTTTCTTGATTTCCTGTTACTAAAAATGTCCTAATGTTGAAACATCTGTTTCTTCCTGAATAAATGTTCTATGGTCATGGTGCATTATTATTATTTTTTAAGATTTTCTCTTTGATTTGGTTAATCAGTCTTTTATAGAGGTTTTTTGCTTATGTTCGTAGGTGAGATCAGTTTATAGTCTTTTTTTGGGGGACCTTGTTTTAATTGTGGGATGCCTTTTTGCTGTTTCTCAAAATTTAGTTAATGTATACATATTAATTTATAATCAGAAAAACCATAATGTTATTTCAAAAGATCATTTATATTTGCTCTGAAACAATAATTGTGGAAGTATTGGAGGCAAAGGAAGATAGAATCAGATTGTTCAGTTAGCAGGCCACTCACGCAATAGCCCATGCACTAGATGAATAAGTCCTTCTAAGTAGTAATCGTGAGAATGGAAAGGAAGAGTTGACAAGAGTTTTGCATGTAACAGAGTTAGTATTAACTTACTCAGTGGTTAGTGAATTCCTCCTGTATGTCAAATCCTAGTCACCCTCATTGTTACCATGTAGCTAAAAGTTGAATGGAGAGCTTGACAAACAAATAATTACTATGAAATACAACACCCTTTTGATATTGTAAGTAAATTGTACAGGATCCTGGAGAGATTTACTGAGAAGTAAATATTTGAGTTTAGCTTTAAAGAATGAATGGACATTTTCTTTCTTTTTTTTTTTTTTAAGATTTTATTTATTTATTTGACAGAGAGAGAGGCAGTGAGAGAGGGAACACAAGCAGGGGGAGTGAGAGGGAGAAGCAGGCTTCCCGCTGAGCATGGAGCCCAAGAGCCCCGCTTTGGGGCTATATTCAGATTGTTTCAGGTTTCTGAATTTTTATGCAAAATGATCTTAAGATGAATTCATATAACTTTGGAGTAAGACTGATACAAGGATCCTTGTTATGTTCGGCAAAAGAACTGAAAATGTCAATAGAAGATTGGAAATATAGGAAGTGCTAGTTCTTGGAACCTCCTTGTGAAATATTAAAATGTAACTGACTGTGATATACCTGGAAATTTCTGAACAGGGAATGAACAGGAAAATTCTGAACAGGGAGTTAAATGATAGGATCTGGCTATTATGAGTAATAGCTAGGTCTTTACTTTTTGTTCTTATAGAGGGAATGCAGTCCCTTAACAGCTATCTAGAAAATTGAGACTCGATTAAATCATGTAAAATATGTAAAATTACATATTTCTTGAAATTAATATTCTCTAACAACTTAAAGTAAAATGGTCCATTGATTTGCTTACAGTCTAAAAATACAGAAATAGAGATATTCTATTTGCACTTTAATTTCAGAATCTCCTTTTGACTTTGAATGAGAAATCAGCTATGGAATCATTTTTTTTCCTGCTTCATAGAACTTAATGAGCTTTAAAAAGTAATTTTAACAATTGGCAAAGCCATACAGTGTTAAGTGGTAACCTCTGTATATTTCCACATAATTCGTGTAGCTGCTTTTCTCTGAAGAATCTAAATATTTACCTTAGTATGCCAATACTTTAGCTTCATAGGGAAATAGCTGCAATCCCTTGAGTCGAAGTTTCAAGTGATGTAGTGCGTTCCCGTAATCACAGCAAATGCTGGCAGTTGAAGTCTGGGTAGCTGAGCAAATTGCTAGTGGTTTGTATCCTTGAATCAAAGCTGGTAGAGGTGGACAGTGCCCAGAAGTTGTTACTCTCTGATTTATCAGCAGTTGCTGATGCATTGTCTTCATCCCTGTTGCATTTTCTAATTTTTGTTATATAGGGAAACAATGTTTCTTTTATTTTTCTCATTCCAAAAGGACCCGAAACAATTTAATGGACATTTTGTATGAGAATTCAGAATTTGAAATGTAAGTTTTGGGGCGCCTGTGTGGCACAGCGGTTAAGCGTCTGCCTTCGGCTCAGGGCGTGATCCCGGCGATCTGGGATCGAGCCCCACATCAGGCTCTTCTGCTATGAGCCTGCTTCTTCCTCTCCCACTCCCCCTGCTTGTGTTCCCTCTCTCGCTGCCTGTCTCTATCTCTGTCGAATAAATAAATAAAATCTTAAAAAAAAAAAAAAAAAGTAAGTTTTTTTGCACATAACTTTAATAGAAACTTTGTGGTCTCTGTGTCAGCCAAGAATATCTTTATCCATTCTTTTCCATTCCATTAAAAAAAACCCAAAAGCTCAGTTGTTGGATTTAAGACCATGCTTCTTCAATGGAAACCTTGTTTACTATGCCTCACATATAAATGCAGATATCTCAATTTGACTGTTCTCTGTGCTTTTCCCTGAAGAGTTGTACATTTATTTATTTAATTAGTGTTTTATTGGGCAAGTATTTTATCCCAGCAAAGGTAGGTGCTTTTGATTTCAGATAAGAAATACCTCCTCTTAGATTGTTTACATTCTATTAGAGGAAAGAGACTGAAAACAAGTAAATATAATCATTGTAAGGCTGTGAAGAAACCCTAAATGAAGAAGCCCAATGTGAAGGACGGGGGGTAGGACAAAGTGATGGATTTAGCTAGTGTGGCTAGGAGTGTGTCTGTGAGGTGGTGACATTTGTCATGGGGCTTAGAGGGGTGAGAAGAAATGAGAAGACTTGGAGGACAAACATGGTAGTCTAGAAGAAACAGCAGGCAAGAACATGCTCTTCAGTGATGGTGTCAAATTCTACATAGAGTGGCAAGATCAAGATCTTAATTTCTGTGCTGTGACAATGAGTGGTCTATGAGGATGGCTGGCTCAGGAGTTATTTCTCATTTGGGTGTATGTTCCCTCCATTGAGTCTGAGTGCTAAAGTTTTTTCTGGTTCATTAGCTGAAATATTAAGGAGTAAAGAAACCCCCAGTTAGGATTATAGAGAACAACCAAAGACTCCTCCCCATAGTGGCTTGATTACTCAATTCTTGTGTCATCCACTGTGTTCCACAGAAAATAGGGTTAGGCAAATCATATCATTTCCGCCCTTCCTCAAACCTCTCCTTATTAACCACATAGAACTCAGGAAGAGAATGTGAGAAATGGCTGCCCACGATTTAGAAATAGCATAATCTATAGCTCTTCAGTATTTGCTGCAGTGAAATAATTAAAATTGGGTCTTTTATGGAAATGTTTAAATAAAAGAGTGGCTAAAATTTAGAGATGCCCAAATGTGAACTCCATTGCAGGGAGCCAACCGAAGGACTGCTCTAAACAAATCACCATTCATTTATTGATCTGTCATTGATCTGTGTAGTGAAAATCAATATTATTCAGATCCCTCATCCACACTGAAAAGATGTATACTTGAACTATAAAGATCAGTGAACATTACATTTCTTAACAATAAATTAAATTTAAACAAAAAGTACTCTCACAAATAAAAAAAGTCTTAGATTTGTCTTCCCAGTTCTGTGTGAAATAGAGCAAAGCAGCCGTATGGTCCATCATAATTGAATTAAAGGCTATATATCATTTTTGTCTCTAGGACTGCTAATTGCCTATCTGAAAAGTTGCAGTGATTATATGAACAATAACATATAGTGCATTGTCTAAAGTTTTTGGTGATGAGACAATTTTTTTCAAATGCCCTAAAGTAAATTTTCATCTTTTTAGAAGAAATTTCACATTCATTTTTTAAAATGTGCTTTTACTTCTGGTCTCCTTTATTTTTCTGCTCTCCTCCCCACTCCTCCCAACTCCATGTGTCCCTCTTCCTCATTCCTTCTCTTGATTTCTGTCTTTTCCTTTGAAAAGGAAAAGAAAAGTGTCCATTGAATCTCTTTCAATTTCTTCAGTTTCATTTTCCTTCATTTAATCTTATCTGCTACCAGGTGGCTGAGTTACAGATTCAGGGAGAGTTGGTTAATCAGGAGCATGTTATTTCCCCTGGGCTTCCTAGCTCTGTTTCCTCCTCTGGATTTCTCTAATGAAAAGGAAAGATACTGTGATGGTCACCATGGAGTCTCTTCCTTTAATTTTCTTGTCTGCCCATTCATTTCACAAACTGCCCCTTCTGTTAAATCAGAAGAGTAAACCTAGAGAATACGACCCCCTTGGATGGAAATTAGAGCACCTTTACCACAATCCTGACAGAGGTGTTTTCTTCTTCAGATGGAGAGTATGTACCCTGTTCTTGAATTTATCCAAAATGAATTCCATGAACTTTCTGAAAAAGCTAGCAGGAGCAGTCTGATTGAGAGATTCAGGAATAAGTTTCTAATTTTTCTCCCCAGTTTTGTTGGGAGATAATTGACCTGTATCACTAAGAGTTTAAGGCATACTGCATGATGATTTGATATATATATATATATATATATGGTTACCGCAGTGAGCTCAGCTAACATCCATCCTGTCATATAGATTCAAAAAAAAAAGAAAGAAAAAGAGGGAAAAATTTTTTTCTCTTTATGGTGAGAACTCTTAGGATTTACTCTCTTAAAAACTTTCCTATATATCCTACCAGTGTTAGCTGTAGTCATCATGGTGTGTGTTACAGTCCTTGTACTTACTCATCTTCTGACTGAAAGTGTGTACCTTTTGGCCACCTTTCTCCAATTCCCCCTCCCTTCGTCCACTTCCCCCTCCCTCCAGCCTTTGCCTCTAGTACCCACAAGTCTGATCTCTTTCTCTATGATTTTGGTTTTTTTGTTGTTGTTTTTATATTCCACATATAAGTGAGATCATACAGTATCTGTCTTTCTCTGTCCGAACTTATTTTATATACCATAATGTCTTCAAGGTCCAGCCATGTTGTTGCAAATGACAGAATTTTCTCTCTCTCTTTTTTTTTTTAATGGCTGGGTGATATTCCACTTTATATACAACAACTTCTTTATCCATTCATTCATTGATGGACAATTTGGTTGTTTTCATAATGTAATTTGAACCCCAGTGTTAACATAAAGAAAATTAATTTATTTACTTCTTTAACTTCAGTTATCTTAAAGAAATAGGAAAACCAAATTAATTTCACATTGTAGTAGAATTTTGATGACATGCTTTGGGATTTCAGAGTAAGAAATGATATATAGAGAGTGGAGGCCTTTAAACAAAACTTCATAACCACTTCTGTTAACCAGTTTGGGCTTTTACTAGCTCCTTTTATAACCAGAGGTAGACAGGAAAGCAGGGACTCTGTTGATAGGTCCTCAATCACTTTATGAAATTCTTGGGATAGTATTTTGATCCGTAATTCTGAAGTTACTTACTCTCTTTTTGGAATTTGCTGTGTATTTGTCTCCAGTTGCTGTTTTGTTCCCAGAGCTCTGCATTCTTTCTGCCCAGCCCCCTTGAACCATTATGCCTGTGGGCTATTTCTCTGATTGTTGGCTCCAGCTTGGCTTCTGGACACTAGCTCCTGGATCTTCCTTACATACCTAGTCCAAAGAACCTGGGTGGACGGCAGACCCAATCCACTCCTAAACCTCAAACCCAGGTCCTATAGCTTACCACTTGGTCAAAAAGATGTTTCTATTAAACTTACATGGATGTTTATTAAGCATTATTACTTATTTGCCCTTTGTTGCTGATGGTTTCTTTTCTCTTAATATAACAGGGAGAAGATATAAATTCTCATATTGCTATGATATCCATATGTTTTTATTCACCCCTTTCATTCTGTTTAAATCTAAGTATAAAGGCAAATAAAAATGGCAGTTGTATGGCCACTATTAAGTCCATTGTATCCATTTTCCTTTGGCTAGGCATTAGGAATTGGATGTCTAAAGACACCTTTAATTTTTTTCTGAAATTTTTATAATTTTAGTTGTAAATTCCAAATCAGTAATCATTAAACTATATAGAATCATCAAACCATATAGAATATATATAAAAACTAAATCTTATTTAGATCATTACCTAATAGTTTATAAGATATACCACAGTTTCTTTTGCCCCCAGAAGAACATTCTGATAGTTTTGCCCCCAAACAACAAGGTGATAAATGCCTATCACAGAAAGTATTGGGGAGAATTGGCATGATCGTTTTTCATGGGTAATGTATACGGGCATCTTCCATTAGGAAGGAAACTGGACAGCAAGACCAAGCTGTTTTCTTCTTCTGCACTTACTAGAACTGGAAATAATGTTTGTTACCCGCAGTCTTTGGATAAATAACTTCGGTTAGAGATTAGTTGCAAGGTGTTCCAAAGCGATATAAACTCCCATGAGGCTACCATCTCCCTGATGTGATCAAGAGATAGGCAAGGATGGTCTGGACTCTGGGGAAATACACCAGGGATAGTGGAAAAGACAGCGTGCCAGACAGCAAGAGATGTGCCAGTAGACTTTTTTCCTTCTATTACTACAGGTGACCTAAAACAGGTGGTGTGAATTCTAAGGGATTGCTTACGCTCAAACCCTTTTGTTTTTTCTGAATAGCAGTAAGAGGAGTCCATTCAGCCTCTCTTATGCAGAAGGAGCATTTGGAGAGAGACACTATGGGCTGTCAAACCTGTGGGAGGCTGCTGAGTCACATATGATTCACACATCTGGCTTTAGAAATCTTTAGATTTCCACGTTATAGTACGGGGTGGTCCATTTTAAAACTGCTTGTTGAAATTCGCATTGGGATATGCTCTGAACGGAGCACCAGAAACAGTGACAGAATGGCTGTTAAAAAAAAATTAGAATTCTGCAACAATTCATTCTGAATGTTGATGTTTAATTCATGTGACTGGCTGCTCCATGATTCCTTCATATTTCATAAATATGATGGGTTTTACACGGGTGTGCTATCTTGCCAAAGCGGTGTCCTCTCTTCACTAGGGCTTGTGACATGCTTGCTATTGTTGCTTAGATGACTGAGTGAGATCCGTGTTTAAGTCTTTCCTTCTAATTGCAGACGAATTGTTTCCAATGTGGAGGATATACAGAACAACACTAGACTTTCTATAAGGAGATTGACCATTGTATTATGAAGTATTTATTTCATATTTTATATGAATAATTTAAATACCAGAAATCATCATGTTATTTGCTTCTTGAAAGGGAAAACATTACCCAAGGCTGATTTTTTTATTGCCCCCCCTTTTTTGATTAGTAATAGCAAATCATCTGTTAATAAGATTTATTTTAACTAGAAAAGTCACGTTTTAAGTATGGATTTAAAATGGCCTTCTAAGTAGTTGTATGTATGCGAATCATGCTTCACAGCATTTTTTTTTTTTTTTTTTGATTACTGGCTATGACATAGAAATTTCAGTTGGATTTAGCTCCATAAAGTGCTTTTTCTCCTTGTTAATATTTTTCTGTTTAATTCCCTCGACTTTCAGGTTTTTTTTCACATACAATACATAAAGGGCCATAATTTTATAATATTATAACTTAAACATCACCAAGTATTACATCTATTACCTAATTTAAAAAACTTAATTCAAATAAAAGATGTTTGAAATTGTGACCAAGAAACTAGAAATAATTTCTTTTCCTGTATTCTTCTGATATTTATGTAGGCCTTATATAGGTTCATATTCTTTGTAAGGAGTTATTTGATAGTGCTAAAAATTGTTAACTTTTTCACCATTTGCTAAGCATAAATTCATGTTTAGAAAGCACAATTCTCATAGTTGATTTCACAGTGTTAATGGAGAAAAACAATTTGATTAAAACAACTAGTTTAGCTGTGTGTTTATACTGAGCAGGGCAGGAAGGAGAGCTGGCTCCAATACCTCCCCAAGCAGCAGTCTCGTGCTTGGCATGTTCAGTGTGCTCAGGCCATCAGAGAGGAGCGCAAGGGCAAAGAATGTGTTGCTCAGATAAAGAGGGTTCAAAGAGAACCTGGGTCTGTGGGGACAAAAAGGTTGAGAGCAATTAAATTGTAATGTATTTTCTGAGCCGAAAAGGTATTTACCACTTCAAGTTTGAAGGTTTCGTTCCAATTTTTCTAGAATTTCTGCACCTAATGGTAAAGGAATAAAAAAGTTGGGGATAGGCTACCCTTACAATATTCCTTTCTGGTGGTCCTCAGAAGGAGAGTTCTTGTTTTTTGCATTTGCAAGTTAATAAATTTGCATTGACAGCTTTTTTGATTGTTAACTAAACTCTGTCCTGGAACAGCTGGCAGACAAATTATACTATGGGCTGTCTTTAAAAGGAGTGCAGCACGAGTCAGTCTGGGCCTAGGCTTTTTTTAAAAAAAATATATTATTTATTTATTTGGCAGAGAGAGCGAGCACAAGCAGGCAGAGCGGCAGGGAGAGGGAGAGGGGGACGCAGGCTCCCTGTGGAGCTTAGAGTCTGACTCGGGACTCTGATCCCAGGACCCTGAGATCATGAGCTGAGCTGAAGGCAGATGCTTAGCTGACCGAACCACCCAGGCGCCCCTGCTTTGTTGGCTTCTTAGGGCAGATTGCTCCGCACTTTGCCATTTACTAACTCTTTGATCTTGGGCAAGTGACTTAACCTCTCTTTGCCTCAGTTTCCTTATCTGTAAAGTAGGATGCTATACTGCTTCAATAGATTTTTGTTAAGAATGAAAGGATGTTCACATGACATGTTTAGAACAGCTCCTCACACTTAGGTGCTCAGTCGATATTATCTACTATCCATCGAGTGTCTACTGTATGCGTAGAACTGTGTTAGATATTCTCAGAATACAGAACTACATGCTGTGGCCTATCCACTCCCTGAAATTAAGTATTGCTGGAGAAAAATAATACTAACATAAGACCTATAGCAGTACATGTGACATTCTGTAGGACAGGCTATATAAATCTTAGAAACATAGGGAGAAGAAAAATTTCTGAGGGTTTGAAGACTTGGATTGCCCAGAAGTAGGATCTAAGCACAGACATAAAGGATGAGTTTTGGGAGCCGGGGGGACTTAGGTAATTTCAGGTGAGCAGGAAATGCTATTACCTAATGTGACAAAACTGCCGCGTTTGTGAGGCAGCTAAACTGGCTTGACTGCAGACAGTGATCCATATGGAGAAGTGGATTGGCCATTTAGAATCCAAATATTTAAAATAAGCACTTGAGTATTCGGTGGTATTTAATATATTATGAATGCACAGTTCAAAATTCAGAGAAAAAAGGAAATGAGGACATTTTTATCAGGACATTATATAATATTCACATGCTTGAATGAGGCTAAAATAAATTTTGGGAACAATCTGCAATGACCGAAAAAAATACAGATAATGCAAGGGAAGATCATCAATAAAATGAATGGAGGTTTTGTCATAAGCAAATCATTTTGTTTATAGAAACACCTGCAGCAGAATTTTGTACCCTTGTGGGACACCTCCATTGGCACCAGGCTAGAGGGATGCGACTGGAGGTTCTAACTCACCGGGATGGGGAAGGATAAAAGACAAAACTCTCAGGGCCCTCAAGGGAGCAAATCCCTCATAGGAAAACCCTTTCCCCTTCTAGCGAACCGTGGAACTGCATTCGTATCAGCCCTAAAGTGTGTTGCTCATTTGTTGTCTTGGACGCTGGAAGCAAATTGCTGGAGCTGAGGTAAAAAATATTCACCAAGGAAACAATGAAAAAATTCTTGGGTAAAACAAAAATAAATCCAAGATGGTATAAAACGTAGGTATTAACAATCTTTGATCTTTGAGAATTAGGAGTGTGTTTATTTATGACACAGATTAAACACACAGACATGGACACAGACACACACACACACAGACACACGCAGACACACACACAGGAGCAGCAAAAGGCCGACAGAAAATGAAGGCAGAGGAACATGAACTCAGCTTAAAATCTGATTTTAGTGATAACCCCCTTTTTTTCCTACTCTCAAGGACTTTTACCTTTCCACTGTGATTAGCACTTCACATCCCTTTCTGCATTTCTTACAGGGTTGATTCTAGATAAAAATGGAATACTAAAGCATTTCACAAGTCTAAACAGCTTTCTAAAAACAGAGCAGCAGTGTTATTGAAAATGGTTTCAATTGAGAATAATTTCAGGAACTAACATTCCTGGCGTAACACCCATCTCACAAACAATCCTAGATTTAATGCAGATATCAAGCACTCCTTTTACACTAAGGGAAAAAAAAGTATTTAATGATATAGTTATCTACATTATAAGAAATGCCTATTTAGCAAAAAAGTGTGTCTGGGCCGTCTACATCTTTGGCTTACTTATGTTATATTTATCCAACTACAGGAACACTGTGGGTGGTTTATTACGTAACAAAAAGAAGTGTGGCATTGGTGGGATATTTATAGCAAGTAGAACACTTTTGAAATATATGATCTTATTACTTCAAATTTATGAATAAGCTCTTTATATGTATCAGCACAACTGAAGTGGTCAGATTGTCAGATCTTGTGATATCCTAATTTTTTCCCAGGCCCACAGGGTATAATTATGCCTCTTATTAACTTGGGTTAAAAATAAAATTATTTCTTAAGAGTAGTGGCATAGGCAGAGAATGCCTAGGACAAGGACTTTAAAGGGTGCAGCCTTCTCACTCTCACGCTCCTCCTTACTGTAACAGCCTCCTCCCTTCCCCTGTCTACCTCCTGTTCCTCTTTTGCTTTAGTCACTATGATAATGGCTGGTTGGATAATTCAAAGAGAGTGTGGAAGAAAGATGTCTGTTTTGCTACTTTCTCCTTGCAAATAGCAGTGGGTTCATACACCACCTTCTCTTTTCTAGAGGACTTAACCACATCACATATAGCACAGGACAGTTAGTCTTGGTAGGACCTATTATAACAATTCTTAGCTATCACTTTGGCCTCATTGTTCCAACCAGTAAAAAGGCAAATTCTCTCTGTAGCATTTTAAACAATTAAATAGATAACTATGTAGACTTGACACTTTGTACTCAACCATTACACTTTACAATAGATTAAACAGGGTGTAATTTGTGCTGTTCTGAATTTGATGTTCCTCAAATGCATGCAAAATGAAATGGATTACCATATTTTTTTTTCTTAAATGAAGAGTTTCCTGAACTATGCACTACCCTTTTGAAAGCTGTGTAACAGGCAAATCCAATATCAAAAGGAACAGTATTAATTGCATGGCAAGTATTTTTCTTTCAAATTTAGTGAAAACTCGAATATCTTATATATTGGCTTTTAAAATTTGGGCTCTTTCTGTACCATAAAATGAAGTCCAGGATATAAGAGACTATCATAATTATTCAACAAAATCTTTGTCTCAGTATTTAGATCTCGTAGTGAATTCTCCAATTTACCCTGAGTCTGCAGACATTGTCAGTTGGAAACATATACTGGCTAGTTGACTATTTGTTATTGTAGGGGCAGAGAAAGATTACAAGACCTTTTTTTCCCCCTATGACATTCATTATAATTGAAAGATTTGGGATGATAAGGTGTTCCCTTTAGAGATTCAATAATCCCCTTATAATAGCAAGTCATATTTTGAATATTTGCTACTTATTGAAAAGTGGGTGCTTCTTATAGATGCATGGGTACAGCAGTTTATTTTTTCTGGTGTGGGTTGCGAAGAGAAGAAATTTGTTAAACCAGTCACTTTCTCTACTTAAATAAAGATAATTGTGCTTCTTAAAAACACAGTAATGTAATTATATTTCATTCTGATACTTTTTTAATGTATTCAATAAATACCTGTGTGCTTACTAGATACAAGACACTGTAATAAAAAGATTGAGGATTCAGTGATGAATGAGAATGAAATATATCCATCTCATCTGGAAACTGTACAGGAGAATAAGCACAAAGCACAATTAAAAGGCTTTTGGAGTTTAGTGGACAGAGGAGAAAATCTTTAGTGTGGGAGGTTGTCAAAGGTGCTATTCCAGTACTTGTGGAATTTATTCCATCACAATGGAGGTGGAGGGTTCATTTCAGGGAGAGGTTATAGAGCAAACACAGAACCTGGAAAAGGACAGTCAGCCCACATGGACATGTGTGAGGTTGGTTGGTGATTAGAAAATATGCCTTGTTTATAAATACAATACTGTAACATTTTAATGAGATTTTTGGTTGTCTTCATTATTTAGAATTCATAGAGAGATTCTGAAATTTTCAGGCCCTTGAAATTACTTTTCCTTATCCTTCTTTCCTACATGCTGGTATCTGCCCCATATTCATCTGAATGCCTTTTTCTCTCATCTTTCCCTCATCTTTCCCTCTCCAGTCCTGAGATGGTGAAGACATTCACACATTTATGCTGATTAGTACCAGAAAAAATGGTGACCTCCGGTCTAGGGCACATCTTTAAATACACTCCGGCTAATGCTCTTTTTAAACCTCCAGCTTTCTTTCCAACTATCCTACCTTAATACCTGCTGCTTGTCTCTGAACAGATGACTGTCTCTTTTATTACAAAAGAAATAGACACCAGTAAGTAGAACTGTCTCAGCTTTCTGATCAGGTTGCTCTGGTTATTTCCATTTACCCAAAAGCTTTTACATTTTCCCTGAAATCTCTACAGAAAAGGTATCCTCCCTTCTAGCCATGGATTAGGCTTCTCCTGGATTATGCCTATTTCTTCACTCATTCTCCATTCTCATGTTTGGAATACAGGGGGTGAGCAAGAAAAAGCCTAATGTAGAGCTTCTGAAGGACCTTACTTGGTCAATAAATTACATATTCTCTCCTGAATCTTGTCTGATTCCTTTCTACTTGCTCTTCTCCTTGTACATGGAAACATGCCTACATCTCTCCTACTAAAAAAGAAAAATAGGGGTGCGTGGATGGCTCAGTCCGTGAAGCATCTGACTTGGGTTAAGTCATGATCTTGGGGTCCTGGGATAGAGTCCTGTTCAGGCTCCCTGCTCAGGGGGAATCTGCTTGTCCCTCTGCTCCTCCCACTGCTGGTGCTTTCTCTCTCTCTCTCTCTCTCTCTCTCAAGTAAATAAATAAGTAGATAAATAAATAAATATGTAAATAAAAATCTTAAAAGAAAAAGAAAAATAAGGACTCTTTGTTCTTCATTCTTTCCTAGATTCCACACCATTTCTCTCATTCTCCTTACACATATGGTTTGGATAAATTTCTTCCACCTTATTTGATGACTCTATAACTACATCCTCTCTCTGGAAATTTTTCCCTTGTTTGGGTTTTGTGATACCATTGTTCTTGGATTCCCTTCTCTTTTACCACTACTCAAATAGTAGGTCTCTTCTTTAAATGTTATTTTCCAGAGTTCTAGTGCTGGGTATTTCCTTCCTCCTCCTGTATACTGTCCTTTGGGAGTCATACATTGATTTACCCAAGTCCTTTATATACATTGTAAACACTAGATCTTTATATTCTTATTGAAACTTCTGAGGACTCCAAACCCAGGTATATTAGCTAAGCATCTGCGTTTGGCTCAGGTCATGATCTCTGGGTCCTGGGATAGAGTCCCGCTTTGGGCTCCCTACTCAGCAGGGAGTCTGCTTCTCTGTTTCTCATTGCCCCTTCCCCCCCTCGATCGCGCCCTCTCTTTCTCAAATAAATACATAAAATCTTTTTAAAAATGGTGTCAGTGCTCTTTGCTCCTGCCGACTCCCTGCTGTAATTTATTGTTTTGAATGTAAAAATGGAGCACAATTCTATTTATCTAATAAAAGTAGTAAGAATATTAGTTCGTATTTATAGTATTTTGCAAATGGATTATCAGGGAAGAAGGATTTACTCTATTCAAGCTCCTTCTGGCTGGATTAAGAATCACATTGACTTGAGACAGATTAACTGGAGAAAATCAAATTTAATAGCATACCTGTGAGGAATCCACACAAACATGGAAATTCCAAAGGCATTTAGGCACCACAAGGCTTATATGAGCTAAGGAGAGGAGTGGCGTCTGAGGATACAAAGGGGAGAAAGACCATTAGCAAGAAGGTGAGAGGAGATGGCTGTAAAACAGAGGTTCCCTATTAGGGAGGTAAGTTTCTTAGGTAAAGAAGAATCTCTGTTCATAGCTGTCTTCCTTATGTAAGTAGGCAGTTGAGGGGGAGGTAAAGAGCTTTTCCTGAATATACTGGTTTTTGATTGCCTTTGACTCAAAATAATGTTCATGCCAAAGTGGCCCGTCTTGGGCCCATCATGGTGGCCTTCCTTTGGCCCCTACAATATGCACCAGCTTATAAACAGCAGAGAGTATAATATTAAATAATGTGGTTTACAGCCATCATTTAATGGTTCTATACATTTCTTTCCACACCCTTCTCCCGTGTATTTTTTTATTTCTTGGTATTTTTTTTACCTTTTAAGATCATATTCGTACAGCATGGTTCAATAAATATTCTTCCTTATTTTCATTTGTGTGAAAGTATCCCCAGCTTTTATGTGTTTCATTTTTTAACTAGTTGGCTTCATGTTTGAATCAAGCCACTGTGTTTTTCTTTTAAGTATTCCGCCCTTTTTTTGTCACTTTCATTTTTCCTTGTTCCTCTTTAAGTTTATCAGCTAGTTATTTTTTGTATGTTCACCTGCACCTCATTTAAATCCCTTTTTTACATTATGCTTTTCCCCTACATTTTAATTCTGTTACATTTAAATATATCTGACAAAAAGTTAGTAACATTGTAGATCTACTGAAATTCTTATCTATTCCAGGAAAAGAAAGACAAACATGTTTAAATCTCATGATGGAACACTTACAAAATACACAGTTAATTTTCAAAACAGCTCTTTTCTAAACCACTCTTAGATGTGGTCTCTTAAAGGTGGGAGAACACTTGGTACTAATAAAATTTGAAGAAGCAGGATAATAAACAACGGATAGATACACATGTCATATATATGTAGAAAGAAGTTCAAATTCAAATATAAGTCATTTCCTATAATTCTTACTAGTGTTTTCTTGTATTTGCATGTGCAGAAAAGAATACACATTGTATGTCTTTTTACAAATAAGGATGAATAAATGCAATAGATGAAGGAATTACCAGCTATATTGATTTGAATAGGGAATATTGTGTGCTGTTCGGTAATGTCTCTAATGCCAGGAAGAAGTAAGACCATTGATTTAAGCTTTGCTAAAATGTCCTGACATCCGTAACTTATATTTTAAGATCTCCATTTCATTAATCAGAAATATATACATGAAAAGGATTTGAACTAAAATCTTTCAATCATAATTTTAATGCTTAAAACCATTCCTTTAAAATGTCAGCTTTGATTCAAGAATTCCAAATCTAAGAGTCTAGCTAAGGAAATGAAATACTTTTAAGCCTTATGCACTAAGGTATTTGTTGCTGTGTAATTTGTGGTGGTTAAAGCTGATGATACTCTCTCTTAATAAAAAAGGATGGTCAAATATATTATGGGATGTAGAGATAATGGAATATTAAGTGGCCATTAAAATACAATGTTTATAAAATATTTGTAATGACATGGGAGAGTATTTATCATATGACCTAAACAAACAGAGATGTGAATTTTACATAGTATGCTTTCAGCCACGTGGAAGAATTTTAAAAGACTAGAAGGGAATACATCAAAATATTAACAGGGGTTATCCCTGGGTGATGGAATTATGAGAAATTTAAAATTATTTCTATTTTCTTTTTTTCAAATATTCTATATGTAGCACACCCTTGATATTAAGAAGACTTGTAAGCTAAATGGTAAAGTTTAATTTAGAATACTCTAATTAGTAACTAGTTATTAATAGAATTCTCATAAAAATTAAGTTAACATGTACCCTTATATTGGAAAAGAGATCTCTGTCGTTTTTTCTTTTTGTTTTGTGGGATGTCAGCATCCTGAGAAGTTGACCACTGAAGATTCATTGGTTTTGTAATTTGAAAGTGGGTTGCGAGGGTGGACATAGTAGGAACTTGGAGGGGGAAGAAAGATACAAGGCAATTTAATGCATTAACTACAGCACAAGTATATGTGTGGCTTCAGTTTGCCAGAGATTGATAGAATGTTCTCTTCTGATTTCTGCAGCATCAAGTCATGGGTGGATAAGATGCAAGAAGACCTTGTCACACTGGCGAAAACAGCAAGCGGAGTCAATCAGCTTGTTGATGTGAGTAACATCCCAAGAAGTTTGTTAATCTTTTCCTTGATTTGAATGCAGTACTATCTTCTCGGAAACTGCATTTCTATACTATGAATAGGACATGTTTTTTCATGTGAATCGGGTAGTGAAATTCGGAGAAGGAGCCTTGGTACTTCTAGTACTGCTAGTTATTATTATTTTTTTAAGGATTTTGTTCATTTGTGATAGCAAGAGAGCGAGAGAGAGAGAGAGAGAAGCGAGAGCGAGCGCATGAGCTGGAAGCAGGGGCAGAGGGAGAGGGAGAAACAAGCTCCCCATGGAGCAGGGAACCTGATGTGGGGCTTGATCCCAGGACTCTGGGATCGTGACCTGAGTCAAAGGCAGATTCTTGATCGACTGAGCCACCCAGGCGCCCTGAGACTGCTAGTTATTGTGAACAAAAAATGCCATTCTGAACAATTAATGTAGCGTTTTCACCACACCCTACTGTTTACATGCAGCCTTACCTTAGATGAGTTCATGTGATGTGTAGAATCCCCTAGAATTCATCTTGGGGTTTTTATGTTCCCGTTCTTCAGAGTATATTTTAGAATCTCTCACACAGTGGTGACTTGAAGTCCTGTGATGGATTCTTTTGAATATCCTCAGTGGGAACACATGTTCTTTCTTTGAGGGTAGATTTTATTTTTAAAAATGGTTGGAAAGTGTTTATAGCCATGTCTAGAGACTAGAGTGAGTCATTGAGATGGGTAATAACGATTTTTGTGCAAGAAAAGAAGACATTCTAAAATATGGTTTTTCTTACGATTTATGAAATGGCTATGAAAGTCACTCCAACATGATTCTTGAAAATGATAGCAACATATAAATATTTGTGTAGCATCTTAAATAGATTATTTTCCTTGGGTAAGAGTGTTTACATGTGTAGGTTCCATAAGATTTATTAAAAATTAGATGTCATTTCTTTAGAGTCTCACTACTTCCATTCCAATGTAAGTAACAGTTTGAAAGTGCTTTTATCTTGTGTTCTTAGTGATGCAATGAGACCTTTTGTTTTCCACAAATGTGATGAGTCACAGAGGTGAGATATGGTATAAAAGCAAGTTCATGTATGATACATGAACATTCATCATAGGGATATATATATATGTGGGTATTCCTCCCAGGGGGACACTGAAGTGTATGGTTACCTTGTGTATTGATCAAACTTCATAAAGAAACATACTGAAGTATGTTGAAGAAACTTAAGTATCTGTGACATGAGCTAAGGAATGTATTGGGAAATGAAAAGTGTTCTTTGTGAATAACAGTGATTGAATTTAATTCTAATCAACACTTATTAAGCACAGAGTATGTCTCAGGCTGTGTCCAGGCTGTCAAAGGTTGACAGAGATGCATTTCCTCTCTTCAGAGGACCGACACTGTATGACTCAAAAATCCTTCCTTTGAGGGTGCAACGGTTCCTGTAAGCTGATGCTTGGGGTCCGCAGTGATTCCTCATAGGAAAAATGTGTTAAAATGTCAAATTGTGCAGGATAATAAGGTGAGCCTCTGTGAAAGTGATGGAGTTTGTGGCATGAGGAAAAAAGAAATGAGAATTGACAGATTCTGGTTAGAAGTGATATGACTGTCTTTATTGACAGTTTGAGATTAAAAATAAACTGCTCTTGGGAGCTCTTCTTCCCTCCTCTCCACTGTTTCCCTAGCCTCAAAAACCACTTTCTTGGCTGACCTCACTTTTCCTTTTGGTGTTAATGTGTGAACCCTTTCACTGAACCTGCTTTTTGCAATGAATCACTTAAAAAAAACACATACACACACACACACACAAAAACCTCACCTGATTTCCATTATGCTTTATCAAGTATAGATTATTAAGAACAATGCAAATCTTGATGAATGAATAGATGGCCTAGTCTGAATTAGGATAAAAAAATAGAATGGGCAGGATGTAAGAAAATCCCCACAATGTTCTGTTTAGGAGACATATACCTAATTATGTGACAGAAAACTGTACAACTAGAAGAATTATATAGTATGTAACAAGGCGGGGGGAGAGAGAGAGAGAGCAAGAGCAGAATCTATTATTGGAAAAAGAATTTAAATATTGGGGGCACATGAAGAGTGTTATTTTACATAGAAAAATGATTCCATATGCCCCTTTCCTTTGGTCTAGAGAGCAAAGGTCCATGATGGGGGCCAGAGGGTTGCATTTCTTTTTGGCCATGGGAACGTAAAGCGCAGAGTAGCTGAAGGACACCGGTGTTAAGAGTGAACTTTATGCTGAGTTTCGGGTTATTGGATGCATGGTGAGGATCAGAAGTTGAATAGAGGAATTTAGCAGATTCCTGGGTTGATATTTAATATTGTGGAAATGATAGTTCTTCCCAAATTATTTAATGGAATTGTTTTTACTGGCATCGCAGGGCACAGCTGGCTTTTTGCTTGAAGGCTCAGAAAGAAGCAGCTGCAATGAGGCACCATAGCTAAAATCAGACAT
The DNA here is from genome assembly GCF_023065955.2 of Ursus arctos. NCBI lineage: Eukaryota > Metazoa > Chordata > Mammalia > Carnivora > Ursidae > Ursus > Ursus arctos. Next base: position 24,850,637 of record NW_026622985.1, on the reverse strand, counting down.
CTTTCCAATATTATAAAAACGGCTTTCTGGTTTCCTAAAAACACTAGCCCGGGGAGAGGGGTTGATAATGATTAACGCATTGTGTTAATTTAAGGCGGACATTGTGTTACTTTGATGCATTTATGTATTGCAGTGTGGTTGTAATGATATCCGTCACATTACATACCTATAATACATTATTATTGTCTGTTTTTAACAAACTGTACACAGACTTTCGGATTGTTTCTTCTAATTCTTGAAAAATGCCTTTTATCTTTTGATGGGGGTTCCATTGAATCTCCAGATGGCTTTGAGTGGTATGGCTGTTTTAACAATATTAATTCTTCCAATCCATGAGCACAGGATGTCTTTTTATTTGTTTGTATCTTCTTTGAAATCTTTCAGCAAAGGGAAGACATTTTATTACTTTTATTTATTTATTTTTTCTTAAAGATTTTTTAATTTATTTGACAGAGACAGCCAGAGAGAGAGGGAACACAAGCAGGGGGAGTGGGAGAGGAAGAAGCAGGCTCATAGCAGAGGAGCCTGATGTGGGGCTCGATCCCATAACGCCGGGATCACGCCCTGAGCCGAAGGCAGACGCTTAACCTCCGTGCCACCCAGGCGCCCCACATTTTATTACTTTTAAACACACACACACACACACACGTAGACACACGAATCCCTGTAGCTGGCAGATGGAGAGGCTGATCATCATAACGAAGAGGTAACATTTAAAAAATTAAGGTGGTCTTAACCTTGGAAACAAAGATTTTTTTTTTTTTTAAAGATTTATTTATTTGTCAGAGAGAGCGAGAGAGCTTGAGCACAAGCAGGGGGAGAGGGAAGGGCAGAGGCAGAGGGAGAAGCAGACTCTACACTGAACAGGGATCCTGATGTGGCACTCGATCCCAGGACCCGGGATCATGACCTGAGCAGACGCTTAACTGACTGAGTCACCCACGTGCCCCGGAAACCAAGTTTTTAAGTTTATAAAACATTTATTAGCAACCATTTTGTCATGTAATATGTTGATAAAATATTTCATGTAAAGATATAAATTAAATTATATTTTTATTAAATTTCAACTAATATCTAAATTATCAGGTATTCTGAATGAATAGGTTCTATAATAATGAATTTGTTTTATGAAAAAGGTTTTTTTTTTTTTTTTCCAAGAGAGAGCATGCACATGTGTGGGGGAGGGAAGGGCCGAGGAAGGGGGAGAGAGAGTTTTTTAAAAAAGATTTTTATTTATTTATTTATTTGAAAGGGGGGGGGGTAGAGAGCACAGGGAGGAGCAGAGGGAGAGGGACAAACAGACTCTGTGCTGAGTGCAGAGTCCGATGCAGGGCTTGATCCCAGGACCCTGAGATCATGACCTGAGCTGAAATCAAGAATCCAACGCTTAACCAACTAAGCCACCCACGTGTCCCTGAGAGATAGAATCTTAAGTGGCTCCAAGCCCAGCTTGAGTCACATGTGTGATCTCACAAGCCTGAGATCAAGACCTGAGCCGAAATCAAGAGGGGGTCGATGAACTGTCTGAGCCACCAGATGCCCCATGAAAAAGTTTTTTTTTAAATAGATTGATAAATACAAACTTCTGTTTGTTTTTCTATAAAATACACTTCTGAATCTACAAAAAGTGATAGTCGAAGAGAACAGAACTCTGCAAGTAGGTCAGAGATCCTCGGTCGCCCCACCTGACTGACCCTGTTCCGGGGAAAGCAAATCATGACACTGTAAGCAAGTCACAAGCCTCCGGGAGATTTGTTGTGTCTTTTGTTCTGTTTCTTTGTACCTCCCCCTTTCCCTTTAGGAGCACAAGACTTTCTCACAGCCTCCTCTTAATTACCAAAAAACCCAAAAACAAAAAGGGACTGATGGTTATCATTCACATTAAGTCTGTAGTAACTCTTTCATCTCTAAGCAGAACATATTTGATATTAGGAAGCAGGTGTGAAGACTATATTTTGAAAGAGGGTAGAGTTTTTCCAAATAGGTCCTTTTCCTGGTAGGGGTCAGGTGGGGTGGGGGGACCCACTGAATCTGGACTGAGGTGAGGCACAGGTTCAGAGGATGCAGAATTGAAGGAGGCTGGTGTGGAGTATCGTAAACTCACGCCACTCTCAGAATGAGTGAGTAGCTCCTGAAATTTTGTGCGCTGGGTCCTCACTTGCCTCACCGGATGCCTCACCCTGGGGCCCAGGGACAGTCAAGGCCTGATTCGCTCTATATCTTCTGCTCCCTGTGGCTGGAGGCATAGACATTTGCAGCCTTCTGGACATCACACTAATCCCAAGCCTCTCTCTGCTGCATTTTCTTCCCTGTTCCTTTCCCATCCTACATACGATACCAGGTCTCTCTTCCAGTTTTCTTTCTTTCTTTTTTTTTTTTTCTTTTTTGATGCTTTTTAAGCTTCCCAGACTCATCTTGTGTTTATGTAGGGCGCAGTGACTATTCCTATAGTTATTCCCAACAATATGTGTATTTTGAAATCTTCGCCCACATCATCTGACACTGCTCTATACTCTCCTTCTATTTCAATTCTAATGTTGTGTTGTATCTTCTGACAATGAAGGATGGTATGGGAATCCAAATTTTTTCTTAATGGAGATTATCGTATCCTTTTAGCTTTCTAAGAGAGTGGAAATTATGCCTGTCACCTTGTTTCAAGGCTTTCTTCTTAGATGCAAATTCTGTCTGGGTCTCTAGCATGTTAGCCTAGAATATGCAAGCATACTTAAGAAAATTTGTGGATTATTTCCATCCTGCCCCCGGAAGTGTATTTTTGAAGGTAATACCATTCTGCAATGGCATCATCTTAGAACTTTCTGGTTTTTGATTCATTGTTGTGAATTCCTGAGTTCAAGTTATGTGAAAATCAATACCTTCATATTTCAGTATGCTCTCAAACCTGTCAATATGAAACGTGTCTAAATATTGAGCATTCAGTAATCTTTAATTAAGTTAGTATTTACATAAGTGTTTTAAGTGAATAATTTCTTTTCATTAGTAACTCATGGTATTAACAGACTCATGCTTTTACGTTGACATTGTGGTCACGTCACTTATGTAAATAGAATATTAATTTTCTAGGTGGTGGAGAGTTTAATAAATTAATCTGTTTACAAAAGAAGATACTCCAGAGCAGAACATAATTAATCATTGGTGATTCCAACTAGGGAATCAGCAAGATGCAGAGGCAACAAGGGCTGGGATCTTCTTTTCTCCTCTGGGGAGTGCTGCTAAGTACCTGGATGGTGTTGGATTTCCTGGTACCTGCCTGTCAAGTGAGACAGATCCTAACACCCTCTCTTCCTTACAGAAATGTTACAGGGGTAAAAGGGAGTATGAAATGAAACACGAAAGCAATAGAAGATGCTATGAAAAAGTTAAATGCTTACTACATGTTAATATGTAGTTTTATATTCATATTCCTTTATAAAAGTAACACAATTACTTTAAAAAGTAATAGAACTACTTTGTAAGAATAGTATAATCACTTTTCAAATATAACTATTTATTGTTATTTCATATTCTGGTTTTATTTAGAATTGCCTATTCTCTCAATGATGAAATGTAACCAAATGAGTTACCATAATTACATAGGCAACTTGAGCTTGTAGTTATTTTAGGGGGAAAAACACTTTTTTTCTCTAAGTAGACAGAAATCTATTTTGACTGCAGATACTACTATCAGTAGAGAATATGGATTCCCTTTACCCTCGTACTGGAGATCTTAAAGTAAGAAGCTAATTTTTTTTTTTTTAAACAGTGGTTAAGTACTTTCATTTTCAAAGGTATGGAATAAACTCTAGGGGATTTCTAATCTGATGGCGACTTTCAGTATTATATTAACAGGTTTTTAAGTGTGTTCACAAACAGTAATAGTGAAAGACTATTAAAATGTTTTCTTTTTTTTACCTTATCAATCTGTTCCAATATCAATCAGTAATTAACACTTAAGTTATACTAGTACTTGAGGGATAACTGATTATTCATTGTTTTTCCAAATAGCAATCTAATGGTTTGGTAATACTAATTGCAGAGAGAGTGATAGAATGCTGCCTGTGCTCTTTTCTTGTCTCCGAGCCATACAACGAAGATGGAAGCTAAGAACCCCTAAAAGATATAACCAAGCCGTAGCTCCTCTACAATGAAGATGAATGGCATAAAAGACCAACGTTTGCTACTGCCCGCTCTCAGTATACAACATACAGCTTCTGATTATTTATTTTCCCTGAAGACATTTGTTGTCTTTATACCTAGAGCTGTGGTTCTAAGCCAGGGGCAGTTTTGTCCCCCAGGGGACATTTGTCAGTGCTTGGAAACATTTGTGATTGTCACAAGCGGGGGAGGGGAGGTACTCCTGGCACCTAGTACGCAGAGGCCCAGGATGTTGCTAAACCGCCCGCGATGCACAGGACATCTCACAACTAAGAGTTACCTGGTAAAAATGTCTGTGGTGCTTAGCTTGAAAAACTGCTCTAGAAGGACTGAAACGTTTGAGGCAAGGCCAAATGTGTGGAATTCTTTAAATGAACATAAATGTGTAAAGTTGTCTATCAGCATTGGTAGGTAGCACTTTTGCTTTAGAAAAGCCATTTGTTAATAAGGTATAATGGTTAAGAACAAATTAAACAGTGCCGCTTTTTAAAATTCTTTTGTTGGCAGTAAAATGAATTTGGGTCGTTTGGGGTTAGGGACATTAAGCAAGCAACTCACTCAGCCTATGGTTAATTATTTTTTAATTTAGTTTTAATGGAATCTAGTATGATCTCTTCCCTTTTAATTGCGTATGAGTTTGCTGCTCAAAATGCATATACAATTCATATATAGCTCCGGATATGTGAAGGGAAAGAGGCTAGATTAAAATGTCATCTCTGGAATTAATAGACAAAAAAAAAAAAAAAAAAAACCCAAGTAGGTGGCTTCTTATTTTATGCTTCTTAATGCTTTTCTTGTTTTAATCATTAGTATTCCTTTTTTTTTTTTTAAATTCTGAGTGTTTATTTTTCTTAAGGATTTTGTTTATCTGAGAAGGGGAGGGGCAGAGGGGGATGGAGAGGGAGAAGCAAACTCTGCGCTGAGCATGCAGCCTGATGCGGGGCTCAATCTCTGGACCCTGAGTCGGGTGCTTGACCGACTGTGCCATCTAAGCACCCCTAATTCTGAGTGAGTTTCCTTCCTTCCTTCCTTCCTTCCTTCCTTCCTTCCTTCCTTCCTTCCTTCCTTCCTTCCTTCCCTCCATCCCTCCCTCTTTTCATTTCTTTCTTTCTTTTCTTTCTTTTCTTTCTTTCTTTTCTTTTCTTTTCTTTCTTTCTTTCTTTCTTTCTTTCTTTCTTTTTCTTTCTTTCTTTTCTTTTTAAAGATTTTTATTTGAGAGAGAGAGACAGAGAGAGCGTGAGTGGGGGAGGGGGCAGAGGAAGAGGGAAAAGCATACTCCCCACTAAGCAGGGAGCCTGATGAGATGCGGGGCTCCATCCCAGGACCCCGAGATCATGACCTGAGCTGAAGGCAGACACTTAACCGACTGAGCCACCCAGGTGCCCCTGATTCTGAGTATTCTTAAAGATAAACTCACTCTTTACCTTATGTGTGAAATGTCTCCAAGCTAAAAACTGAGGATTTCTTGCTATGAATCTTTTTTTGCCCAACTTAGTCTTTGTTATAGTTTAGTTACTGTGATCCAGGAATGAGCCCTTACATTTCACTGGCATTTGTGTTTAAATATTAGCGTCTGTTCCTCCGTGTAGTATGGAGAAAGCATAGGCATGTTTATGGTTGGTGCTTGTTCTGGTCCTTCTACCATCCTTTTTTTTTTTTTTTCCTTTTTTACTTACCTTCTACCATCTTTAATGCAAGCTTGAAAGCATCACCATCAAATTGTTAATAAGAACTAGAATGAGTAGCAATATATGCCATGGAAGGTTCTCCAATTCTGACTTCATTCTTCTTAAATATTCTTCTTAAAGATAATGTCTCATTTGAAATGTGATACTGTCTCAGCTAAAAAGGTGTATCATATCAAGTAGAAAGAGTGGAAAGAGTAGGGAAACATTGAACTCTTGTGTTTGATTTTTGAATGCCAGTTTGCCTTATATATCATCAGAAATATAAGCACTATAAATTTGAGAACATGATCAATTATATATGTGTATGCATGTGTATATGTGTATATCTGTATATGTGTATAATTACATGGGTGTGTATACATACATTCAAATGATGTTCGTAGTAAGCCAGTGTTATATCTTGAATTCTTTCTAAGGTGCTGATTTTCCTAGAAGTTCTGAATAAGATAGCTTGGGGTTGACCATATTGTAAGGTATAAACCATTACCCTAAATTTTTTCCCCACTTTCAGTATTCTTATTTATTGTTTACAGACAATTTACGTATCTCCTACCCTTTCCTTTAAGTTAGTGTGACAATTTTCCATAATAAACAAAGAGCAGCTTTGGTCAAGAATGGAATGAAATAGCAAAAACAAAAAGCAAAAAAACCCAAATCACTGCTGCTTTTAAAAAACCAACACTGTCACCAGTTATATTCAAACAAAAACACACAAACGATGTTTTCGCGAAACATGTCTTCAGCATTCCTTGCGACTGGCTGTCCTCACCCCCACGCACACGGCAGGGCTGCGTCAGCCCGTTTGTCAGTTTGTCAGTCTGTCAGTTTGTCATGCTGGCTCTGGGAGGCTCAATCAGCTTCACATTATCCGGAGGCCCTGGATGGAAGATGGAGGTCTTGAAATCCCAAATGCTCATGGCTCCCATCGATGCCAGTAGTGCAGACTTTGTGACAGTCTTGCTTGTCCACCTCATAGACACTGAGTGATGCCGTTCTGGTGCAGTGTCTCCAAGGCTGGGTTGCGGTCCCCAGTCGTGGCTCTCGTCCGTGGTGCGAAAGCATTCCATGGCAGACATGTTACGCCGGATGCTCTGGTTCGGAATGTCTAGTTTGGACATGAAGGTTGAGCAGCCACGGTCATCCCAGTTAAAGAGCCGGGGCAGCAGTCATGGCCCGCAGTTGCAGTGCTCTTCTCCGAGACAAGTGACACACTCAGGAGGGGCAGGAACTCTGTTTCCAGAGTTGAGACCTGCGCGCTTTTTGACATATTGGCAACGGCTACGATGCTGTCATGGCTGACCCAGGCCAGGCTGTTCCCACGGGCAGAGAAGCTGACCCCACGCACCCAGCCACCAGTGCCGCTGCCACCGAACTCTGACACGGGCTGACCAAAAGCCATCTCGCTGCCCCAGGGCATGCTGGTTGGCTTTTCATCCACTGCTTGAATGTAGGCAGAAAACACTCTGCATTTGGAATCAATGATCCTGCTGCCAGCCAAACATGGTTGGAATGCCAGTCCAAGCTGAGGAAATACCCTGAATTTTATAGCTGTCCATGACAGTGTCTCACTTTGCCTTTCAATCGATATTTTCCAATAATTCATTGTATCACACACATTCTGATTTATTTCCTCCCTTATTAATACATATATCCTGCAAAGTGTGGCTGCAATCCCATCTTTTTGTCTATCGTAACCCATGTGGTTTTACTTTCCTCTGAATTCTGACAACACAATTTTCTGTACCTCTTCAGTGAAACACTTATTTTCTTCATATTGATCATTACCTTATTTTACGTATTTACTCTATTTTTGGGATCTAATTATCATTGTGGTGTTGTATTTATATTCCATTAGTTAATCGCATAGCACCTTACATAGCTTTATTGTTTTTTTAGGTTCAAAATAAATACTAATTTTAAAATACAAGGAGGAACTTGTTGTAAGTCAGCATTTACATTCCTAGCAAAGCTTAGGTGCAGTAACTAGTATCTACTGGTTACTAGTTACCAGTGTTACTAGTAACTAACCCTTGTAGGCTCTGTATTACATGTTGGGCTGTACCAGTGAACAGAACAGGCAAAAATGTCCTCTCAAAATTTACATTCTGGTTAAAGGAAATAGGAAATATATAACAAACGAGATACTTAGTAAATTGTTAGATTATGATGTTTGCATTTGCTTAAAGGTAGCTGAATAGAAATCTCAAGCCATGAAAAATTCAAAGGTATTATCCTATTTCAGAAAGCTGGGTTATAGGGGAAAGGAAAGAAAAGGCTATAATTTAAAGTGATTTTTACCAATTGTGTTAAATGCAACTGACAGTGTATTAGAGAGTATTAAATGGGGGGGGATTTTCAAAACTTGACATTTATTTCTGAGATAACATCACTTAGTATTTTAATTAAAGAGGACAAGGGGAGTGTTTGAGGAGATCAGGAGTTAATTAGTAAATACTACATATTCTTTTATGGCAGTATTCATTTTTTTTTAACTGCGCTAATTTTCAATGGAGGAAGATAGACTTTTAAAAAATGTTCTTTGTTGTTGGTAAAATATATTCTAGTAACACTAGATCTGAATTGACGTTAGTTATTTTTTACCTTAGATGAAGGATTCTTCACATATCTGAACATCTCTTTCTGTTGGCCAGCTTGTCTGATGATGTAACTTATGATAAATAAAAAGAAGGACTTTATTATAGTTGTGAATCATTGCAAAATTTCTTAAGGTAAGGGAACTTTGATCTTAAAAGTGACCATGAAAGAGCATTATATCATTCTTTTGTGTTAATACATCTTTTAGAAACAAGACATTCTCAGTTGCTAGGGAACAAGTAGTTCAAAAGCCCACAAAACACTTAATAAAGAAGAAAAAAAATATAACCAAGCCATCCCACATTGCAAAATTTAAGTAAAAGTAAGTGAAATTGATTTTGTGAGTCTCTAAAGCAGTTGAGGTGACAAGGCATCTCTTTGCCTGCCTGCATTATTAGTACTGAAGATGCGAGAATGTACTCCTGCTAGCCAATAAAGGCAGTGAAATGAGAACGATGGTGGGAGTTTGGTCACATTTTCTTTTAATCCCTCTCCTTATTATGAGGTAGGATCATATTCATTCATCCAATTCATATATAGTTTTGGACAGTGTGTGCACATTTATTTTGATATTTTTAGCTCAGGATCCTACATTATTGTGAGGGTCATAATAGGAGTCCTGAGATAATTTCCTTATTTTGTAAAGTCGAACAGAAATTGTACATTTCTCACAATAGAGCTCATTCTTCCTATGAATGAAATGAATCGAATGAGTAATGAAATGAAGGTGCAAAGTAGTAATTAATAATGTTAATCACAACTTTCAAAGCATGGGTCTTTCTTAGCATTTTTATTTTTTGGAAGAGTGAATCACTCGAGGAGTTATTATAGACTTATTATCCAGAGGCTGATTATTATTGTTAACTGTCAGCTGGGAGCTCTTCACAAATAGTTCACTGTTTTAATTTTCCTTTTTTTTTTTTTTTTAAAGATTTTATTTATTTATGTGACAGAGAGACAGCCAGCGAGAGAGGGTACAGAGCAGGCGAGTGAGAGAGGAAGAAGCAGGCTCCCAGCAGAGGAGCCCGATGTGGGACTCGATCCCGGAATGCCGGGATCACGCCCTGAGCGGAAGGCAGACGCTTTAACGACTGCGCTACCCAGGCGCCCCCCATTGTTTTAATTTTCTATTGTTAGTGTAACAAATCACCAAAAATGTATTGGCTTATAACACAAATTTATTATTTTACAACCTATAGATCAGAAAGTCTTTCCCTTGGCTCATGGACCCTTTCCTCCATCTTCAAAGCTAGCAACATTGGATTTCTCCTAATGTTGCGATCTCTCTGGTTTCCTCTTGCATAGTCACGTCTTCCCCTTTTCAGGATCCTTGTGATGACATTGGGCTCACCAAGACTGTCCAGGATAACCTCTTTCTTTTCAGTTCACCTGATTAGTAAAATTTCATTTCATCTGCAAAATTAATTCCCCTCTGCCATGTAACTGCATATAGTTGCAGGTTCTGGGGATTAGCATGTGGATACCTTGGGATAGCCATCCCTTCTGTCACTCAGTACTGTCTGAGTGCTGCTTTCCTTTCACTAGTCAGATGTCTGCTTCTTCTGCCCTTGATGCCCCTAACTATTGTGCCACATGTAGTGAAAGAATGTGATTCGTTCAGTGTGTTTTCATCATTTATACAAATTTTTCGTACCTGTTTCCTCACAGGCCATTGAATAAGAAGTTAGCTGCTCTAGTTCTGATATGTCCTGATGCAATTAGTCAGGGGCCAAGGTCAAGGTCATACATTAGAATATTGCTACCCATTTGTAAGGAAACATGTAGGACTCTTCTTTCATCAGGGACTGTCAAACGGAAAACTTGTCTCAGGAAGATGAAAGTGGGCATGGCAGAAATGTGGATTGTTTACTCGGGACAAGTTCCATGGGAGGGAAGGGGTTGCCAAAATTTACATATTTAAGACTTAATATGCAGAAATTTCTGTTTCTCTTTATGGAACTTACTCATGAGCTGCCATTCTCTCTCACCTGGGGGAAAAAAACTTAGTCTCAGAATTTCAAGGTTTCTGTCCCAACTCCCTCCCAATAATCTCTAGTTTTCTTGACTTTGCTCCTTGGCATCTGGGTGCAAGGGCAAACATGTGACAAGATGTGTAGTATATTTGCTCTTTTCTGTGCTCTTGGCATAGATACTGAATGTGAATGCTACTGAGAACTTGGCTAATCTCTTCAGCCTCCTTAGGGCGCCTTGGCTCTGGGTGGTTTGTGCCATCAACCTTCAGCTGGAACTCTGCTCCCTGCTGTCCGTCTCTCAAGCTCTGCTTTGGGATTCCCTTGATTCTGCACTGACGCAGTCTCCTAGCAGACAGATTAATGCTGAGCTACCTTTCTTGTTCATCGCAATGGGATTTCCTATTTTTCCACATCCTGCTGAAGACCAGGGAGATCCAGGGCCGAGTGGTATTGCACATCCGCTTTGCCTAAACATGCCACATTACCATTTTACCTTCAGCTGCTTCGGGCAGTGGTTTTCACCTTTACAATGTGAAATGGGAACCAAACTGCCTCCACTCTGATACTCCAAAGCCTGAATTTCAGTATTCTCACTAATACAATGGTTAATTAAATGTATTTTTGAGGTTTCTTCAAGTGAGTAAAGATATAGTGTATGTGGAACACCGCAGACTGGTATAGAGTAGAAGCCTAAAAGCGATTGCAATACAGTCTTCTAGGTCTTCCATAACTTGGAAGCCTACCTTGCTTGCAGTAAGCATCTCTGGGGTATCTGTGTTATTCTGTGGCATGATAGTAAGTATTATGATTTCTGAAATATTTCTTTAGGTATGTTTATGAAGCAATTACATCAATCATTGGCGTCACTTTTTAAATATTATACTTGAGGTTATTTTTAAATGTATCATTCTGAAGATTACCTTGGAACTATGGACTTGGAGCAAAAATTTAGAAGTTTCCAGTGAAAAAAGGAAGAGAAACTGTATTCTCTGTTGTCTATGAATGTAATAGTGAATGGTCATTAAAGCCAGTTAATTAAGATTTGTAAGAAAGCAAGAATGGACAGGTGACAGATACTCTTTCTGTCAAGACTTGTGGCATGGATGGAAGTGAGAGGATTTGAACTGCAGAAAAATTAAGACATATGAGTATATCCGTCAGGAGGAAAAACATCCTGTCTAGGATTCTCATTATATGCTACATTCTAGTAGAAGAAATGGAAGCCAGTGTCACACAGCGTAAGAGGAATTGAAATCTGATTTGAATGGAGCTCTGTCTGGTATCAAAAACTCATATTATTCACACTGTGTTCTTTTTTTTCCTTTTTTTCTGGAAAGAGATTGGATAAAATGGTAAAACAGACAATTATTTTTAAAAAAGAAAAAAAAAAGGGGGCACCTGAGTGGCTCAGTCAGTTAAGCGTCTGCCTTTGGCTCAGGTCATGATCCTGGGATCGAGCCCTGTGTTGGGCTCCCTGCTCAGCGGGGAGTCTGCTTCTCCTTCTCCCTCTGCCCCCTCCCTATTTGTGTGCTCCCTCTTTCACACTCTCAAATAAATAAATAAATAAAATCTTAAAAAAAAAAAAAAAAAGAAAAAAGAGACTATTAAGAGAAAAAGAAGTATTGTTAAGGTTCTGTTTTAAAAAATCACGTTAACATGTTAAATATTTTAGAAATGGGGTTTATTTTAGTGGCAGGAGGAATTATAAATGTATGTACTTTGTAAAAATATATAATCTTAAAGATCCACTTGAGCCCTTCTCCTCCAGAAACTTTTACTAAACATATACCAGGAGACTTCTGTGAGCCTTCGCAGTACCTTTTGCAATAACGAAGAATATTGTAGTCTTTAAAACCAGAAGCAAGAACTGCTTCTAGTGGTGGGGCTGTTCTATGGTTTTAATTAATTTTTATTACCAAGAAAACATTTCAGATGTGCTTTTATACATGAAAAAGACAACAGGATATTTATATTGGGGCTGTAGATGTAATTTTCCTTGACTTCATTTATTTAAAGTTTATTTGTGAGTTAGATACTGTTTTTTAAACTTTTTCTAAGCATTTGAAATTAAAAAATAGAATCAATTTGAGAGAATATTCTTTATATATTTGAGAGTATCTGCATATACTTAATTGTTTCTCTCTGATTCGTAATCCATTCGTTCTTTAAAGAACTTGTAATATATCTGGCATACGTAGGAAGTGACCTCATAAGTGACCTTACGTTTAGTACATAATGCAAAGTACAGATTGTGTATTTGGAAATGATCTTTACCAACTCTGAATTCTGTCGTAGTCCCCATACCACAGGAAGAAGGGCAGACTTCAAACAGAAATGAACACCATATTAATGGCACAAAGCACGACTGCCTTTCACACCAATTAGCTTTATTGGTTTTGCTGCAAAGAACTAAATGTCCTGAATCAATTATGGTGATGTTGAGGTTTATCTGTTTGCATCCCAAATCAATTAATCTTTTCAGGAGTTCATGTTCCTGGATGTCATGTTAGGCTAAAATGAAAGAGAGAGCCTTGGGCTGAATGGAGTAGTTCATGGACAACCTGGTCTTTAAAATAGGACTCAATAATTTGCCCCTCAGCAGAAAGTGTTAAGCAATCCAGTAATATGCAGGAATTCCAAATAAAAATGAATATGGAGGTTTTATATGACTAGATTACTGTGCCCTGAATAGTTGGGGTGATAAACCTACAGGGTCAAAATTCAAATGAGTATGGGAAAAACCTCATAGTTTGAATAAGTCAAAAATTTTTCGGAGTAAAAGTTTGATGTCAGTCTCTTCAAATGATTAAGTTTGAATGACTTAAACAATTAAAATTTCATGTGAAAATAACGTGTTCTGCTACAATAAATGTTAGCATATGCATCTGTGTATACTTGAAACCAGTGTTTCCCAGTAGCATCCGTGGTCACCTGGAACCGGGCTATAGGACCTGTTGGTAGTATCGCAGAAAGCTGGAGTTCTGCCAGAAAAAGCAGGGTTGAGCTGGTTCCTTGCATGTGCCTGGATTCACTTCTCCTAAGATGGTAAAAACCTGCCAGTCCCTGGCTTTCAAAGATGGTTTAGTCATGCATGTGCAACCCATCTGTTGGGTGCATAAGGGATTTCCTACTCGGCTCAGCCCTGCAGCCACAAGCATGGACACTGTTTTCCCCCATCCCCCATTCTTTACTGTCACCCCCACCCCTGGAGTGTGCAGGCTGTGCAGGACGGGTGCGTCTTATGCCACTCCAGGGAAATCCTTCTATAGACACTGATGTGAGGCCGAATTATAGGCTTCTTTTGCTGCGTAGTTTGATTCAGTGATTCAAAGAAAACAAAACCCTAAAGATGCAGTTTGCTAATAAAAAATATTTGCACTATTACAGATTTAACCGAACTCTAATGCAGACCTCAGTGACCTTCAGTCCCTCTGTGTAATAAAGCTCTCTGTGTTACCTGGATGAAACTTAGCAGGGGTTTCATGCTCTCTCTCTCTTGCTCTCTCTCCTCCCCCCTGCTCCCTTCTCTCCTCTCTTTCTCTCCCTCTTCTTCTATTCATAGGGTTTAGCAGCATACATTGTAATCTCAGGGGTTGTAGCTGGGGATAAACCGTGGGAGGTCTCCTTTAATACATTATAACTTCCCCCTTCCTTCTACTTTGGTTCACTGCACACATCCTCCAAGCCTGACCTGCCATGCCTCCATCCTACTGTTTTCTAGCATGGCCTTTCTTTAAAAAAAAAAAAAAAAAAAAAAAATCCCAATGGCAGTTAATACCAGGTTTTGATTTTGGGGAGGTACCATCTCAGGTCACAAAATTGCATACACAGGGGCGCCTGGGTGGCTCAGTCGGTTAAGCGTCTGCCTTCGGCTCAGGTCATGATCCCAGGGTTCTGGGATCAAGCTCTGCGCATCGGGCTCTCTGCTCAGTGGGAAGCTGCTTCTCCTTCTCCCTGCCGCTCCCCCTGCTTGTACTCTCTCTGTGTCAAATAAATAAATAAAATCTTAAAAAAAAAAAAACCTTAAAAAATTGCATACACTAGATCATTGTGCTACAAGATATTTACAACCTGTTGACATGCTATTTTGACTAGCTGGTGGTCTTATAGCGAATTTTTATTTACATATATATTTTTAACATATCCAAATTCCAAAAAGATCAAAATGAACGAGTGGGTCTTTCTAATCATTGTTTATGGTTTAAAATACATTCTACCGTGAATTTATGAACCATATAAACAATTATTCTTATTAACTTTCTTTTCTCTTCACGCAGATTTATGAGAAGTATCAAGATTTGTATACCGTGGAACCAAATAATGCACGGCAGCTGGTGGAAATTGCAGCCAGGGATATTGAGAAGCTTCTGAGCAACAGATCTAAAGCTCTGGTGGTGAGTTTAAATTGGACCTGCTCCTTTTATTATTTTCCATTACTTGTTTATTTTTCACACTTTATTTTCTTTAGTATGCTTTCTTTACTTTGGAAACGATGTCCATGTAACGTGTGCATAAAAGGTGAGATATCATAGCTTCATTGTGGAACCCAAAATAATCAGTGTATTTCTAATTATTAGTTTATTTTTTATGTTAGATGATTTTATAACATAGGAACAGTATGTTTAATTGGTACATACGTCTATTTATCCATGTGTAAGTTAGGAGGTGTATTAATCATGTTTAAATCTATGATACAACATAAAACCCACAAATATTGCCAGCACCCTTCAAGCTGCCTTTGTAATTGTCTCTTTTGCTGTCACTCTTCCTCCCTGCCAGAGGTGGCCAATACTCATTTCTTTTCTTTTTAAAAATAGATATATCTCACATAAATGTTTTGCGAAACACGGTGGTTGTTAGTTTGCTTGTTTTTCAGCTTTATTGAAATCACGATGTTGTGTAGGTAGCTGTTGGCGACCTGCTTTCTTCCCTCAACGTTACATGTGTATGATTTATCTGGGTGTTTGCACTTGGCTTTAATTCACTCTTATACAGAGTTAAAAATTATTTTGTGAGGTGTATCTCAACTGGGTCATTTATTCTCTGTTGGCAAATTATTATTTGAATTATCTCCAGTTGAGTGCTACTGTGAATACTGCTGTTGAATTTTCTTGAACAAGTCTCCTGGTGCATAAATGCAGGGATACCTGTAGGGTGTTATATACACGATAGGAAAATTAATAAACTGTAGGGTACTCACAAAGTATGAAAATCGTTTTCCAAAATAGTTGTATCAGTTTATACATCAGCTAGCTGTATACGAGTCCCCATTGATCCGTATTCTGACCAATAAATGGCCATGTCAGACTTCTTAACTGTAGGCCGTCAAATGGATGTAAAGTAGTACCTCTACTTCTTAGTAATGAAGCAGACATCTTACTTTATATCCATTCACCGTTTTTATTTCTTTAGTGAAATATCTGCTCATATCGTCTGCATATTTTAATTTTTAAAATTGATTTGTAGGTTATGTGTTCTTGGTGGTAACCCCATTTTAAGTTCTGTGTAATGCAAATACCTTTTTTTGACTTGCTTGTGACTTGTCTTTTCATTGTCCTGGTGGTGTACTTTGATAAAATAAGTTCTTAATTTTAATGTAGTCACAGTCACCTTTTAAAAAGGTTTTTAGTAACCAGGGATGTACTGTATGGGGACTAACATAATAAAAAAATATTATTATAAAAATAAGGTATTTAGTAAAAAAAATGTTATTAGTATTTCAGGGTGTGTGTTTTAAGAAATCCTTCCCTATCCTGAGGTCATAAACATTTCTTATATATTTTATTCTAAAAAGTTCTGTGTCTTTCAGATTTATTTAGTCTACCTGCAACTAATGTCAGTACATAGTGTTGGGTTGCACTTTATTTTTATTTATTTATTTATTTATTTATTTATTTATTTATTTATAAAGATTTTATTTAATTATTTGACACAGAGAGAGAGAGAGAGAGCCCAAGCAGGGGGAGAGGCAGAGGGAGAAGCAGACTCCCTGCTGAGCAGGGAGCCTGATGTGGGGTTCGATCCCAGGACTCTGGAATCATGACCTGAGCCCAGGGCAGGTGCTTAACCAACTGAGCCACCCAGGCGCCCCTAGGTTGCACTTCAAATTAAATGTTTTTCTGACCAATTTACCCAGGGCCATTTATTAGCTTGCATTACCCCAGTGAGCTCCAGTTATCAAGCTAGATTTCTGGCAGGCCCAGTCCCTCACCATATTCTTCAGAAGAATCCTGAGTATTCTTGAACCTTCACATGTAATCTAAGTTTTAGATTCAGCATGTTGTTATCCAAGAAGATCTTTACTGGGATTTTGATTGGTATTGCATTGACTCAGACCAAATTGGGAAGATTGATGTCATATGATATTTTGTCCTTCTGATTTATAAATAGACTATTTTTGCCATCAAGCAAGTTCTTATTCTATTCAATAATATTTTAAACTTCCATTGTAAAGTTCCTGTACATCTTCTGTCAGATATAATGCTGGAGGTTATGTTTAGCTTTTCTTAGTCTACAAATCACAACACTGTTACAAGAGTTTGTCCCAGGGTAACTCTGATTTTCCTGTTTACTTATCACTCACCGTTCAGAGTTTTAGCTTACTATATTTTATATATATCTTGGCACTCAGAAATTTTGCCTGCTTTTCTGGCACTTATAAATCTTTATGTTTCTTAAAATATCCAGGATCTTGTTGTAATGTAAAAGGAGAGTTCTTTGGAATATTCGAAATGCCATATTGCCATAAGTTGACACATTTAATTTTTAAGAAATATATACATGAGTTATCCATGGTAAAATAAGTTTTCATTACTGGAAGATTGAAAGCATTCTCTTCAATTTTGGGTATGTAAATACCATTTTTACGCATCATTTACAAATGTAAAGTGTGTTTTCAATAAAAGTTTATTTAATAAAAATACATACTTTCTACTTAAGTGATTAATATTCACTCAATGACAATTGAAAAGGATTCCAATTATATTAATTTTTATCAGCTTACCTTTTTCTTCCAAATATAAGAAGTAGATAATCCGGACATCAAAGTCCCAAGAAAAATGGTCGCAGAATGAAATATGATGTATCTTGCCTTAATTGGATTAAATTGGAGCCTATTGAGATTTCCTTTTTTATCATTTGGAATTGAAGCTCTAGACACCTGGTACGTTATTTGAATCCTGTGGGGGATCAGTGACTATCCTAAATGCGTGAATGGCAGAATACAGAAATCACAATAACTAATTAAATGTGGAATTAGTTAGATTATATGTCAGGGAGAAAGAGTCATGTTTGTTTTTAGACTAAATTCTTTATTTAACTTTTTTGACTCCACAAAAAGAGAAAACACATTATTTCAAAAGGAAATGTTTTGAGGCTAATTGAAAAACAGGTGCTACATTGTACTGTAAATGAATGCAAGATGGCATTATTAATTAACTTCTATTTTTGTTGTAGGCTTATACTCAGACTTCTTGACTAAATGGGCTTAATTTATCTGGGTGGGATGCCAATGTAATTCCACAAGTAAATATACTTGTGGAAAAATATCATGAATGTACAAAATTGAGGCAGATAAAATTTAATACCAGTTAGACCTTATGAGTATTTACTAAGTAGCATTATTTAATTATTTCTCATAATAATACTAAGCTCTTGACATCATTATTAGTGTCATTTTCAATGAGAAAACTGGGTGTTTGAGAAATCCTTTCAATTGCTCAAGGAAATTTATCTAATAGTTAATGTATGTCAGTGCTTCTTAAATTTTAATGACTGTTACTTCACCTGTGGCTCTTGTTAAAATGTACAAGCTTATTCAGTAGACCTGGCCAGAGATACTACATTTCTGATAAGCTCCCAGGTGATACTGATACTTCCAGTATAAAAACTGTACTTTGAATTAGCAAGAGTGGAAGAGCATTCAAATTCAGGTGTGTCTGACTTCAAGATCTGTATTCTTACCTACTATACAGATATATCCTTTGGCCTGAAAAAAGTATATAATCATAAAAAGGAAGAAATGAAGACTAGGGAATATGCTATAAATTACTGTTCATTCAGATTGATTAAGAATTGCACTACTCGGTATTTACCTCAAAGATACAAATGTAGTGATTTTAAGGGGCACCTGTACCCCAATGTTTATAGCAGTAGTGTCCACTATAGGCAAAATATGGAAAGAGCCTAGGTGTCCATCGATAGATGAATGAATAAAGAAGATGTGGTGTACACACACGAACACACACACATACACACACACAATGGAATACTACTCAGCCATCAAAAAATGAAATCTTGCCACTTACAATGACATGGATAGAATTAGAGGGTATTATGCTAAGTGAAATAAGTCAGTCAGAGAAAGACAGTTATTATATGACCTCACTCATATGTGGAATTCAAGAAACAAAACAGGATCATAGGGGAAGGGAGGGAAAAATAAAACAAAATCAGAGAGGGAGACAAACCATAAGAGATTCTTAACCATGGGAAACAAAGTGAGGGTTGCTGGAGGGGAAGGGGCTAGTGGGATGGGGTAACTGGGTGATGGATATTAAGGAGAGCATGTGATGTAATGAGCACTGGCTGTTATATAAGACTGATGAATCACTGAACTCTACCTCTGAACTAATAATGCATTATATATTAATTAATTGAATTTAAATTTAAAAAGTAAAAGGAAAAATCCTAAGATAGAAAAAAAAAATCCTTAATGGATTACTCAAAAAAAAAAAAAAAAAAAGGATATTCCAGTTGATAGAATATTCTGGAGGGCTATGAGTTTTTTTTAAGTGACTCCTATATCAGTTAGCCATCTTCAAAAAATGGCTTAGTGAAGTAAAATATACAGTATTGAAAAATTTTTCTTTTTTATTTGGATGTGAGAAAATTTTAAACCTCTATTCTTCAGTATCAAGATTAGCAACCTAAGATGAAGAAGTAACTTGGATTGGTTGTTTACTCACATATCCACTGAAGAAATTGCCAGTTTAGGTTGATAATTCAGTTTTTTGGTTTTTTTTTTTTTTTTTTTTTTTAAAGAAATTGAACTGCCTGAATTTGTTTTCCTTCCTTCCTTTCACCTTTCCTTCCCTCCTTCCTTCCATTTAGTGGAATGATTACTTTTCAACATCTGTGATATATTTTATTATGCATGCATGTACAGAGATTTTATGGTTTTGAGCCTTTTAAATCAACAGCTTGTTGATTTAAAACTATTTTATTGCTTTTTGTTTATCTTGCATTTGTTTGTATGTTTGACTCTAAACTATTCCTACCAAGATTTTCTTTTTTTCAATTTCAGCATTGATTTTGACATTTTATTCACATTCATTTTATGCTATTGTCTTTTTATCTGTTCTTTCAACCAGCCTTAGAGCTGAAAGAGAAATCAATATAAAAAGTTTTAGTTGCTTTTGCCCTAAAACTATGTCTTTTATAAAAGCAAAACAGACTTTTGTACTTAAATAGTTGTTTTTTTGTTTTGTTTTGTCTTTATGACTATATAAAAACATGTTTCTGATGACTGATATTCAGTAGGCTCTTACAGAAGGCCTATGAGGTAGGCACATTAAACATATTCTTGTTTTATAAATGAGGAAACTCACACCAGACCAGTATTCTTGTTCAAGACTTGAACAGATACAGACTTGTATGAGGTAGTGGTGGAATTCAATTTTAGGATATCTGTCTACGGTTTCTTTTCCCCTCTAAGCCCACACTGGTAATTACTTCAACAAATTTATTTCTGAAATCATCTGCTAAATGACTGTTTTTCTGGCACTTGTTACATCTGTGTCTCAGAAAATGGTTCAATGTGATGAATATTAACATTAATCAACATTAACATTTTTAATTGCCAACATTATTGAATTATTCTAAAACAGACTCAAATCAAAGAGTGTTGACAAGCAACAACCCCCTCCAGAAGAACACCCCAGAGCAACAGTAACCATTTAACATTGTTACCAACATTTATTTCAGCCTGGTCTAGGTTGAAAAATCTACAACTGTATATGAATAGTTCATGGGAGAAATCTCTTCAGCAAAATGATCCAACTTCTAGTGGTGCCTTCTGAAAGGTGGAGGTGAATGAAATAAATCACTGGGCTCATGGCTCGTCAACCTGCGTGGCCAAGGAGACCTGCTGAGTCAGTGAAGCTTTCCAGACATTTTGCTCAAAGAAAATAGGATCAAGATTTTAATAACTGAATTTCTGTAGTGATACTTTTCCAATTATGGTGTATCCTGTCTCCCTCTGGTGTCCTGGTAACTTTAATTAAAACTACTCCAATTTATTATAAAGCTTTAAATACTGTAATATGCCCAAGTCTTTTTTCAACCTTGATATTGAGCTTATGATTAGATAATGAAAAAAGAAAATGACAAATGTTTTCAGTGACTCTTAAGATAGGGTCTTTCTTCTGGAAGGATTAGATTATTGCTGTTTAACCGAATTGGTTGTTTTTAAAATGTTTCTTTAACTACTAAACCCATAGTTCTGTCTCTCTCATGTTTGTCAGAAATGCCTCTAGAGGTTGCTAAAATACAGATTCCTGGCCTATATCTCTAGAGCTTTTAACTTGGAGCTATAGGAAGAAATTTCAGAAAACTGGGTCGAAAGAGATACAGGAGGAAATGTGAAATTCTTCAGACACTCAAAGAAGAATAAAAAATGTATTGTATTTGGGTGTTAGGAATCATTGGTTTACTTTTGTGAGAACACGTTCATTAGAATATATTGGAACAGAAAAAAGGCTACAGTGTTAAAAAGTGATTAGGTTGTGAGAAATTATCAAGAAATTTGTTAGGGGCGCCTGGGTGGCACGGCGGTTAAGCGTCTGCCTTCGGCTCAGGGCGTGATCCCGGCGTTATGGGATCGAGCCCCACATCAGGCTCCTCCGCTATGAGCCTGCTTCTTCCTCTCCCACTCCCCCTGCTTGTGTTCCCTCTCTCGCTGGCTGTCTCTGTCTCTGTCGAATAAATAAATAAAATCTTTAAAAAAAAAAAAAGAAATTTGTGTTTTCATGAAATTTGGTAGCACAGTGCAAGAGAAACATGGAGTACTATTAAAGACTTTGTTTTTCTTTTCTGTTTGTGTTTGACAATGGAGGGCGTATTAGCATGTTTATAGACAGAAGGGAAGGAACCTATGACATTCGAAAATAAGAAAAAAAACTCTAAAGATTGATTCCAGAAAAAGCAGGCATAGAGAAGATCAGAGTCATGCGATTTATCTTTGAAAAAATAGTGGTATTTTTCACTTGAGACAAAAGGGATATTAAATATGAATAAAAACTTCACAGATACAGAAAATCTGAAAGTCATACTCAATGACTACTTCTCTCTTGGTAAAGTAGAAGTTAATGTTTTATGCGAAGAATGAAAGGGCTGTGGGATCTTCAGGACCATACTAAAGACTTGAGGGATCAGAGTAAGAAAAAGTAAAAAGAATCTGTTGTGGGTAAATGAAATGGCTGATAAATAAAACCTAGGGCCTTCCTAACTAACATTGAGAAAAAACAGAAGGCATGAAGTACCTTCATATTCTAAAAATGAAGTCCTAAGCTGCATATGAATTTGAAAGAGCTTTCTGAAATTTGCGTGTGCGTGTGTGTGTGTGTGTGTGTGTGTGTGTTTTGACCATTAGTCCAAAATTTATCTTGCGGCTATAAATTTATCCAGGTTGATGAGAACGAGAGAAATTACTTTGGAGAAAGTATGAAATGTTGTGCTCTTTCTGTGTTCCCAGAAGAAAAATGTGCTTACTCTTCTCTTTAATGTTAGTGTAAATGTCTTTGCGGGGATTGCTCAGCTTGCTTATATATATCCCTTTGACTCTTGAGTGGTAAAGAGACCAGGTAGTCTATTTGTTTTGCAAAGCCAAGATTACTTTTATTTATTTGGATTTGATACATACCTCTGGATGCTAAAAATGAAATGCTGCGGCTAGACAATCTGGCCTGGTGGCTGAGCCATGAAAGGTGGCTTCATTGGGTATAAGCTCAAACACACAGAGGTAGGCCTTATGGGGCGGAGCAGGTCTGTGACTCGATCCAGTAGGGATTCCTGCCAGGGCCAAAGCCAGTCGGGCAGAAAGAGGGTAGATACCCTCTCGGATGGGAATGGAGAGGTAGAGCTGTAAATGGCAGCCGGAAGTGTGGCACTGCAGTTATATAAACTGTTTAGCTTCCAACAATGCGGAAAGCACTCTAGGAGGGGAGCAAGTCTGTGTTGAACATTTGCCACTCCCAGAGAGGACCAGCATGTAATTACTAACAAGAAAGGGCCCTCCATTGCCAGCTTCTCACAGTGCTATCGCTAAAACCAGCGCCTGTGAGCTGGTAAGTGGGGCCCAGAGGGGATCAGGAGGAAAAGCTCAGAGAGTGGAAATAGAAATCTCCCACACTCCTTAACCTGAAACTCCTGAAGTTTCTCAGCCTGAACCAGTCCCAAGCTGAGAATGGGACTACAAATACATTTTAAGCTAAGCTTAGACTTTTAATTTTTAACCTAGATTAGATATTTTAGTTGATTACATGAGATTGTTTTTAGGTGTAAAAGTTGTATATACAGTGCTGAATGGAGAAGTTAGGGAATATGTAAGGATTAAAGTTGTGTTCGAATATGATTAGTACTCAAGCAAACAGGTGATTTAAACAGATTGCAGGTCTATTTTCTCTCATGTAACAAGAAACCTGGTTCAAGGTTTCTCAAGGTAGTTCAAGAGATGTCCAGAAGTCCCCTTTTGTTATTTCCGTGTCTATCTCACTCAGTATCCCCGTCTGCAACAGGGAGTATGAAGTGTGGTACCTTTAATTAAAATGTCAGCTGGTGTCTGCATGAAGACCTTTTCAAGATTTAGTGTGTGTTTTAGGGAAGGGTGTCTAGAGAAAATTCATTTTAAAGAAGCAGAGGAAATAGAGGAAAACATTGCTGGTATGTATGTATGTAGAGTCCCAATCCTTCAGTATAATGGTTATATGTACAATCAAATCAGCTTTCCCTAACAAGGCTTGGCACAATGTGAGTGGTAGTAGTTGAAAGGACTGTGAAGTCCATCTTGGGTTGAAGATTGGCAGAATACATTTTGTAAACATCAAGGATACTTAAGAATTAGTTGGCAGTAGTTGAAATATTTGAAATCATGAACCACAATACATAGGGTCTGGTAATGGTCAAGAATGATAAGTTCAAGACATTTTTATGTGGATAAAGTGTAAGTTTATTGGGAACATTGGAAAAACAAGAAATTGTGGTAAATGATGGAAATTCGAGAAACTAAGAGTTTTAGTAATAGCAAGTTTAGGGCATGAGTGAGTGAGCAGTTTGCTTAGATGGAAAAGAGTAAAAGTTTTTAGAGTTTTAATAGTGCTGAGCAAAGTAATAGTAAGCACTTGAAGAATATCTGCTTTAGTCCAGACACTTTGCTAGGCTCTTCCCATATATTTCTAACACAATTTATATTCTGCAAAGTTTGTATAATTGCTTTCATTTACAGATGAGAAAAGGAAAGTTCAGAGAATTTAAAAAATTTTGGCAAATCAAAACTACTTCTGTATATCTACAAAATATTTGGTGTTTCCTGTGTGCCTCTATTAATTTAAAAACTTACTACATTAACTCATTCAGTCTTCACACTGCATCAGAAAACTCACCTGAAAGTCAGAAAATTCAAGGTCTTGACCAAGTCTTACATAGAGTGAGATACTTGGGCTTGAGTTCTTGTTTTTAGGTTATATAGCTTTTAGCTCTGTACACCATATTTCTCACCTCAACGACATCTCAGTAATCTTAGCCAAAATATATGTATGTGTCATTTGTCCAGTCAACTCAGTTCTCTCTGTAAAGATGACATTATGCCTTTCATGGGGTCTCATGGTACCTTTGGATTTAACTCCTGTAATGTCAGCATCAATTTTGTTTGCCCCATAACGTCTAACACATACTTAAGACATTAATTTTGCCACTAAATAAAATACAGGCATACCTAACCTGCGGAATGTCTTTCCAGTTAATGTTTTTGCAACAGAATGACTCTTGATTTTCGAAATGCAATTTTCACAGCGTAGACCGATTTCTCAGTAACATATTTTTGTTTTTTGGTTTCTTTTTTGCTGATGCCTATAAGGCAACTCTTTATATTTACAGCCTCCAAACTCAATAATTTTTTAAATAATGTGATATCTGGGAAGAGTCGTGATTTACCTTCCAAATGCAGTCAGTAGCACATCAGAATCCTGTGTAGCTGCTTCGAGGAGCAGGCCAGGTGCCGGCCGAGGAGGCCTGCGTGCTTTCTGCTGGCGCTGAGAGGCCAAGCAGGGCTGATCATATGTTAACAATCCTGTTTATGTTTTCATCAGGAAGCAGTGTTTGCAGCACTTCACACTGTCATCTAAGAGTTTCTTACACTTTTCAGTGCACGTGGGCCTGTGATAAGTGCATATTGTACTGTTTTACTTAGGTTTTTGAAAGTTGGTTGGGGGTGTGGTTTGATACAAATACCCTGTGGATTTGTTCCCATTCAACATAATAAATGATCGACTATCAGAATTTTCACTCAAAATAATCAGATTTTTCTGAAGCAGATTACTGGAGTAAATGGGAGATGCCTGTATTTCTTGATACTATTTGTTAATGTGTCAAATGGAAATCTCTAGCAGTACCATCTCATTTCCTCTCTCAGATTATACACTTTCAGAGCATCTTTATGGATTTTTAAATCTAATGTAATTTTAACAGTAAGAATATGGGGCCAAACAGAAGGGATGGTGAAGAACCCAGGGCTGCATTTAGGACCTCTTACATGACACTAAGAGGGAAGCGGATGCATATGCCCTGTGACTGTGGGACTATTCTCTACCACACTCAGTGTTTTAATTTTTATCATATTCTGTTCTGATTAATATATTCTTTAAAGGTTAGCAGTGAAGGGTTTTGAAACACTTTCTACTGTAAGTTTCTCCGTGGGAGAGTATTTTCTCCCTCCCTCATTCCTTAAAGTAGTGTCTTCACTAAATGACTGTCTAAACAAAGACACTTTTGAAAGAGGTAGTTGCCAAATAGCCTTTAACTTGCAGAGCACGATGAATGGTATAGTGCACCTAATTTTTTAATGAAGGTGTTCAAACAAGGAAAAGTTTCAGGCAACAGTTATTGTCTCTTTATAGGAAAAAAAACGTCTTTTGAAAATGTGATTTTCATAGTCTTTGGTTGCCTTAATTCCATAGGATCTGAAAGTAATATTTAAAGTATCAGTAAGAGCCTCACTCTGTTGACCATTTGACCAAGGTAACATGTGCTCTAATAAGGCAGCACTTGAAAAAATTAGTGCGGGGACACCTGGGTGGCTCAGTTGTGAAGCGTCTGCCTTCCTTCGGCTCAGGTCATGATCCTGGGATTGAGCCCCATGTCAGGCTCCCTGCTTGGCGGGAGGCCTGCCTCCCCCTCTCCCACTCCCCCTGCTTGTGTTCCCTCTCTCGCTGTCTCTTTCTCTCTCAAATAAATAAATAAAATCTTAAAAAAAAAAAAAAAAGAAAAGAAAAAATTAGTGTAAAAGAGAGTGTTGGGTTTGTTGATTGCATTTAGGAAATGAGAATTTGATGCATGAGGTGACCTGCAAAGCTCATGTAGGCAGTAATGACTATGGAATTTGTGGGGCCCAGGACAAAATGAGAATGTGAGGCCCTGCTTGAAAAGTGATTAAGAATTTTAAGGTGGCAGCCACAGAGTGTTATACGAGTTGGTGGGGTCCATGTGAGTGAGCAGAGGGCCCAGTATGACTGCACAGGTGGCCCAGCCACGAAGCAGGCTGGTCTTACACACAGGCGCTTAGTGGTGGTCATGGGATTTGTCCAGTGCTGTTCCTAGGATAATCGTCATCAGTCTTTACCTGGTGACTTGGGAGTTTAAGAAACCTGTAATGAAAAGATTATCTCAAAATGAGGCAAAAAAAAAAAAATTCCATTTTTCTTTCTCCTTTTGTGAAATTACAAACTTGTCCCAACAGTGTGATAGAAATGCTCTCATTTAAATATGCTAGTATGATGTTTTGCATAAAAATAAATCTAGAGAAACCGGGCTAATCTAAGGCCACCCTCTTTGATTCACATGCTAGAGTCTGTAGATCGAACTTCATAGCGTGCCATAAATTTGGAGAGGATCTGATCAAGGAGTGTGTACTGTAAACACCGTTTTAGCCTTTTATAGAGTTGAACTTCCAGGGGTGGTTTGATTCCCGAATGTTCTTCACTTTGATTTTTTTAATCCAGTGATGTCTACTTTATCTTTTTATCCATCTTCTTATCCATGAACTCCTTATTTTCCTATCACAAAATTACATAAACTCTAAACCTTCTTTGGTGAATTCATTTTCTGGCTTTTACTGAGTAACATGCAGGTAGACGAAATCCTTTATGAGATAGGTAGGGTCCGCCCAGCTTTTTTTTTTTTTTTTTTTTTAATATACATGAGGGTTTTTTTTTTAAATCTATTCTCAACAATTTTTTAGAGCTTATAAAATCAAGAACTGCATTTGCGAAGATGAGCTGTCTGTGCCTTCCTTAAAATCCCCTGACACAATCTATCATTAGAATGACGGAAAGCCCTGTTAATTTTAATTAGAATATCATTGAACCATAAATCTTGAAGGAATTTGGGGAATTCATTTTTCTGGCCTTCTCCTTTCAGGCAGGTGAATGTCTAAACCACCAAGGTTAGGGAGGGTGTCGTTCTTGTCTCACACATTTTTACTGAGGAAGCTTCCATAGTTGTAATACCCTGTTATAGTTGCTTAGCTTATTTTTCAAGAAATTATTTCTAACATCCACGTCCTTGTCTAGTTTAAAGCTGTTTTGTTTTCTCTTCTCTAGGTGTGTTAAATTTCGACTGGCCTTCTCCTTAAAAAAATATCTCATTTTGTGTTTGTGTGTGTGTGTTGGGAGGGTTGAGAGTGGTAGGGAACATCGACTCATCCTAGCAAATAATGATGATGTTCATTTGCTGAATAGTCATTATTGCTGGGCATTGTTTTAAATTCTTTATACATTATCAGATTTAAGCTTCAGAACAACCTAATGCGGCAGTTACATTATCATGTATGAAGATCGGAGGTGTTGCCTAACAAGGCCAAAGCTAACGAACTCAGAGTACCAAGTGGAAGGGGTTTTAAACCCAGGTAACTCTGACTCTTTAAAGCCTATGCCTTTTAATATGCTACGCTGTATAACCTAAGGAACCCCGTTTCTTTAGCTCTCCTATATATCTGGACATGTCTTATATTCCTTTTTCATTTTGTACTGTATTCTGGAACTTATCAAATATTTATTCTCCAACTTCCTTAGAACATAGAGGCCAGAACTGAAGATGGTAATTTATAAGGAAGCACTCAGAAAAAGCCCAGTACAACTGCAACTTAACCATTTTTCGTTTGCATGTGATCCTACAACAAGAGCTGTTATTTATTCTCTGTGGGTTGTATGGTAGATGATATGTATGTTAGATGATTCTGATATATTTTAAACTTACGTTGGTAAATATACAAGTATATCCTTGTTGTAAATAATTTAAACTATATGAAAATATAGTGTAAGATGAAAACAAAAGTTCTCTTAAGAGCCCACTAGAGTAAATGACTTTTTTCTTTTTTTAATAACAGTTTGGTGATTACCCTTTAAACCCATCGTGTGTGTGTGTGTGTGTGTGTGTGTGTGTGTGTGTGTTCTTTACCAGTATTTCATGTAGATGTTTATGTCATTGGGTATTACTGCATATAATTATTTTTAATAGCTTTGTAGCATTTTAATTATATTAATATATTGTTGTTTACTTAGCCAGTCTCCTATTGAGAGACATCATTTCTATATTTTTGATATAGACAATGCTAATACTGTTTATAGCACATCTTTATATATGGAAAAATGGTTGATTTTTATTTTATTAGAATTAAGTCATATAAATGGGATGGTTGAGTCAAAAAACATATTGGGCACTTCTGTTTTTCTTTTAAGGAAATAGAAATCTTTATTCTTTCCACTAATTCCTTCTTCCCCTTTTTCATATTTGTTTTAAATAACAGGACTTCTGGTAGACGCAGGAGGGAGTGACAAGGTTGCCTTTGGCCCCGTATAATAAGTTAAATACGGTTCCTTAAACAGGAATTAATTTTAAATGATAGATATATTTTTAATTATTATAATAATGTCAAAAACTCATACTCTTCTCTACAGATTAGTGCCTCTGTTGTTGGCAACATAATCAGTGCAAAATTAACAGGCTGGCTGGGGCAAACATCTGTCTTCCAGATTTATTTAAAAAAAAATAGTCTAAGAGTTGCAGTTACTGATTACACACACCAGCTCGTCGGCTATATCTCGCATGCATGATCTCAGCCACAGGCAGGATGCCAGCGTGCCGCACTGTGCGTGAGCCATCCTGCTGTCGGCAGACCTTGTATTCTAGAGCAACTGACACCATCGAGTACCAGTTAAGAGCAAAAATCAAGTTGTGTCTTGACAGCCAAGGCATTAGTTACAAAAGACTGTCTACGCCTTCTGTGGCTAATTTATTCATTTAGTCCCAGGACTCATGACTCCCTAATTGCAGCTGCTCTTATAAATATTGGTCTCTTGTTGCCTGACAGTCCAATTGCTTCTGATTGTTTGCACTGTCTTTTCTCAGATATTCCAGGTCAGATGACTTCAAAGTCCAATATTATGTCATAATGACTCATTTTCTGCAAAAGGGTTTACAGAGAATTTATTGCCGTATACATTACTGCCTGTCCATTTTTTCCCTTCTGCACAACAACATAATGTGACCTCTTAAAAAGGAAGAGAAATAAATCATCTAGTATGATATTTATGTGCTCAGAATACTTCTTTACAACGTGGATGTGCAATAGCCATTTTTGCTTATAGTTAATCCTAATGAGTTTGACTTTTTGCAGAAATGTCCATTGTCATTAGATGACTTTGCACACATCAACTTTCCCCTCTGGAATGGGCTTGTTTAAACTTAGGAGATAAAATACATTAATAGAGTATGTAATTTCTCATGCCTTTATTTAGGCATTATTATTTTGACTCACTAATTGTATCCATTGAGATGAAATTAGTCCCCACAGTTTCTCAGTAAGAGTGACATTTTTAAGTTCAAATATTGCAGTGTTTCAAAAATAACAAATACCTTACATAACACTTTAAATAGAAGGATAATAGTAATAACAATAATTTATTAAGTGCTAACTGTATACTAGGCACTGTGCTAAGGACTTTATTTGCATTTACTTATTTAATCCTTACAGCATACTTTCGGACTTGGTGTTAACATAGTCCCTATTTTAATGGAGCTACTTCATCCAAGGATTTGAATCTGGATCCATTTAACTCCCAAGCTTCTTATAGCAGCATTTCTCCTTATTCTGCCTTGACTACTATATGTCAGATACTCTGCACACTATTTTACATGTATTATTCCATTTAATAATTTCTTCTCTTTCTCTTCCTCTCTCATTCTCCCCCTCTTTTTCCTACTCTTGTTCTTTAGTACTTATGTAAAAATGTGTGGGTGTTGGCTGATGGAGACAGAGATCACAAAATTCTAATTTTTTTTTTTTTTTTAATTAAGCTCAGTGTAATTACTTGGACTTATATGGGAAAATGAGCCATTTAAGAGTGACTATAAACCACATACTGTGCTGGGACCTTTGCACCCATAAATGAATATATCCTGGGAGTGGTTTAGGGAAACTCTGGTCTAAATATTACAACATATACAGTTGTGGTAAAAGCTAAAAAATAATTAGAATTCTTATTTCTAAACTTGTGCTTAAATACCATGCAGATAATTACTCTCATCTAACCAGTGAAACCAACTCTCTCTCTCTCTCTCTCTCTCTGTGTGCATATACATATACATATATATATACACATCTCAGTTGACATTTCAGTAAGTACATTTTACTAGCTCCTAAAGCACCGGGCGGTTATAAGCAAGGATGCAGAGCTGAGTGGATCACTTGCAGTTCTAAAGTTAAGATATGCTCGAAGGGACCAACATTTAATTACAGGTAGTGAGCAGTTGGATGTGAGGGAGGTCTGGCTCCAACATTTGTCACCCCACTGATCATCAGGGTTGATTTGGCTGATCTGGTTGGCTGTGGTGTGCCTTTCCCCCCTCACCGCTCTTTCTGGTTATACCCCTCCTGAAGCTGCATGTTGGGCCAAAGAGGGTGACCTTCCTGGAAAGAGGAGGTTCAGTCTTCACTCAGGGGTATCTGAGTATCTGTGATTCCCTGCTAGAAGCTGCAAAGAAACTCTTCAGTTCCATTTGTAGGAGAAGTTAGAGTGGTCAAGCTTCAGAGACTCCAGACCCATCCAGATGAGGCGCTGCGTGTGATAGTCTATCTTTAAAATAGCTGGGGGGGGGGGCGGGGGGGGGGAGGGAGGGAGGGGGGAGAGAAACAGAGAGAGAGAGAGAAGCAAGGCATGGTATGTAGTGAAAGACAAGACCTCTTATGCCGTTAAAGAAAGAGAGAGAGGGAGAGCG
The DNA here is from genome assembly GCF_023065955.2 of Ursus arctos. Classification (NCBI taxonomy): domain Eukaryota; kingdom Metazoa; phylum Chordata; class Mammalia; order Carnivora; family Ursidae; genus Ursus; species Ursus arctos. Next base: position 24,819,682 of record NW_026622985.1, on the reverse strand, counting down.
GGGGAGAGAGAGAGAGGCTTCATGGGAGTGGGAAAGGTAAAACGTGGAGATCAGCTGAATTTCTTTAGTAGAATACAAAGAACTTGAGACAACTCTCTTAGAATTTTTATGCTCATAAAAGTTCTAGATGTTTAATGCATTCACTGTTACTCTTTTGCCTTCAAATTGTTTACTGGGGCTTTATAATTTTGAGAATGATGTTATCTTTTGGGAATTAGGAGGGGGAATAGCTCTTTCTTTAATTTCAGTGATGTCAGATGTCTGCCAGTCTTCTGGCCAGGAAAATCAGGCCTGCTTAAGGTTGCTGCACTTCCATGATCAAATTTCTCTTCACTAAATGGTAGTCTCTAGTCCTTAGCTGACATTTCACCCCATTGCCCCATTGCTGTTGGAAGCTACATCAGCATATTAAGAAGCAGCAATTGGCACCTAATGCCTTCCCAAGAAAAAGTTACCCTGTTTTAGTTACCGCAGAGATCCTCAGCTGCTCTCCCTGAAGTATTTCAGACATGCTCAGTGATTTGAAACAGCATTTCTCAGCTGTGTAGAAGGCACACTGAATAAATACTGGAAGGAGGACAGTTTAAAGACTTAAAGGCAGTTCCTGTCAAGGCAGGCCATACTTTTCCTCTCAGCCGCACACACATGGGAATCATCCCTATGATCTGCCAGTGTTTTATTGCCACATAAGTAGGCGTCCATTACAGAGGGAGCTGGCAGCGTACATTTTTGTTGTGTTTGTGTGACAATAGTAATTTCCCGCTTCCCCATTTAGTGACAGTGCTTAAAAAGGAAAATAATGTACACATTTTAAGAAGCAATGAGCTCCAAAAGACTCTTGATAGTTTATATAAATGCAAGATCGTATGTGTGGTATAGCTGATGTTTAAAAAGTGGGTAATACTCAGTTCCTATGAACCAGTGAAAGACTGGAGTCTGCCCCATGTGCCCTCAGTGACGTTAGTATGTCCTTTCCTAATTCACTTGTGGTGTTACTGGCTCAAGTATGACAGAATGAAGTGGTGTTTTGTTTTGTTTTGTTTTGTTTTGTTTTTTTAAAGATTTTATTTATTCATTTGACAGAGAGACAGCCAGTGAGAGAGGGAACACAAGCAGGGGGAGTGGGAGAGAAAGAAGCAGGCTTCCAGTGGAAGAGCCTGATGTGGGGCTCGATCCCAGAACACCAGGATCATGCCCTGAGCTGAATGCAGACGCTTAATGACTGAGCCACCCAGGGGCCCCAGAATGAAGTGTTTTGATTTACATATTAAATCCTGATTCAGTCATTGTAGTTCTTTCCTAATGCTTCAAATAACAAAGTCATTCCATTATATTTAGTTCTCATTATTAGAGAGGGGGGGGGAAATACTTATAGGCATGTCTCCTTGCAAGGAGCTGGGTTTTTCTCTTTATGATAAATTGGGGTGGTGAGAGAAAGAGGAATTGGAAGTAGGACCAGCAGTGATGAAGATATTGGATATTATTTTTTCCCTCAGTTTTGATCAGAGAATAAATAGATTGACTCATGTTTATAAAGACAGCTAGTAATGAAAGGAAATTATTGAGTTATCAAGAACATATACAAACACAAATAAGCAGACGTCAGTGAGAGACAAAACTTGTTCTGTCCTATCAGTGATTAGAACAGTGTGTTAAATATTTTTAAAGCAATTATTTAAATGGTTAAAGTAATTATTATATAAAATAATTAAAACTACCTTATTCAATATCTATGTCCTTCGTAATGCTTAGTGATTCTAATATTGCCATTTGTTAAGTAAAATATATATTAGGTTTTTGATTTCTGAGAGTCTCTTTGTTTACTTTTTATGACCCTGGTATTCCCATACCACAAAACAAATAATGTATTTTTAAAAATACCTCTCACCTTGTGGCATTAATCTAAAATTTTTAGAATTAATAATATTATCCAGTATTTGCAAAGCATAATCAGTGATTAATTAAAATTAATTAATTAGTTAAAATTCAATGAGGGGCACCTCGCTGGCTCAGTTGGTAGAGCATTCGACTCTTGATCTCAGGGTCATGAGTTCAAGCCCCATGTTGGGCATAGAGCTTATTTAAAAAGAGAAAACTTAGTAAGAAAGAAAGATGAGAGAACAAGTTAAATTTTAATTAATTCTGATATTTGTGGCCACTAGTCGATTTGTGTATGGAATTAGCTATGTTGTGAAAGGCAGTGATTGTATTGTCTTGCTCAGGATTTAATTTCTAGAGTCTTAATTTCTTTACTTCGTGTCATCAATAGAGAATGACATTTTATTTCCAATTAAACAGGTGAATTGCCTTGTGTATTGTTTCACTTTATTTATTTGTTTATTTTGCAAATCTTTATCTTTCCCTCTGCAACATTTTCAACCTTTGCTCAGTGTGTTTCTTTTAAACAAATCTAATGAATTCTTAATTTTGATTTAACAGGATAATTTCTTTTTTGTAATTGGGAGAATCCAGTCCATTCATATTTAGTTTACTGTCCAAAAAACTCAATTTTATTCCTTCCATGTTACTTTGTTGGTTTTCATAGTTGCTGCCTCTTATGCTTTTCTCCCCCCCCATTCTGATCAAATTGCTTTTCTTTCTGTTTTCCCCATTGGTATTTAATTTGGAAGTTCTGTTTTGCTTTTCGAATCTTTGCATGGCTCCTCTCCCTTCTCCTATTTTCTCAGTGACCTAAATAAGATCTACGGTTTCCCCGCATCGATGCAGTTTTGTTTCCTACTTTCGCTACCCTCCTTTGTCCTGTTGGTACAACTTGAAGAGACAGAGTCTTTCTTTCTTTCTTTTTTAAAGATTTATTTATTTATTTAGAGAGAATGGGAGGAGCAGAGGGAGAGGCAGAGAGAATCTCGCTGAGCACAGAGCACAACGTGAAGCTGGATCCAGGACCCTGGAACTATGACCTGAGCTGACATCCAGAGTCTGCCACTTAACCGACTGTGCCACCCAGGTGCCCCAAGAGACAGATTTTTCTTAGAATTTCCCTGAGAGTGTGTCCCTTCAGTTTCTCTTTCAAGACTATTTTTTAAGCATTCAAATTGTATGTTCCCACGTAGCATCTTTGTCTCTTGGGCTATAGTCTTGTTTCTCAGTACATTGTGGATTTTATCTCCCTGTCTTCTGTTCTCCAGGCTTCAGATGAGATGTCTAGGGAAGATCTATTTTTTCTTTTGAGTGCAGCATGTTCATTATGTCTCAAAACTTATACAAGCTTTACTTACTGGAGTCCAAGAATTTTACCAGGATATGCCTAGGTGAGGATCATTACTGATCATCCGTCTTATTCTGGGAGCCATTCTGATCTTCAAACTCAGGTCTTTTTCCAACTCAGGTGCACTTCTTTCTAGTATATGTTTAGTTTATAGTCTCTATACTCTTTTAAAATATTTTAGTATTTGTGTGGTTGGTTGGTTGCCTGGATCTCTTCTGCACATCTTTTAGCTTTTCCTTTATTTCCATTCTTTATTTTTTCTTCAGTTTGAACTTCTTGCATTTGAACTTTAAGGCTCTTAGTTCAGCTTTCCATAATGATTACTCTCTTTTAATTCATCTGCTCAATTTTTTGTTCATAGAAACTCATGATTTTATTTTATGTTACTCCCTGCATTTATTTATATATCTTTTAAAGAATTAGTTGTTTATTTTGGGAGACAGAGAACCTGTGCAAACGTGGGAGGAGGGACATAGGGAAAGAATCCCAAGCAGACTCCCCGCTGAGTTTGGAGCCTGACATGGAGCTGGATCTCAGCACCCTGAGATCATGACCCCGGCCGAAATCAAGAGTTAGGCGCTTAACTGACTGAGCCACCCAGGTGCCCCTCCCTGCATTTATTTTATTGTTTTTCATTACTTCACCTTTCTCCTTTATATGTTCTGTTTCACTAACATATGCTCTGATCACTTTACTTAATCTTTCTGGACTTAATAATTTTTTTCTGTTCCTCCTGGGGTTGTGGTCTGGTGATTGAAATATATCTAATGCAAGAATCCCACAGAGAAAGGATTCTTTGGGCCCATATTGTAACAGAACTTTTAATCAGTTCTCTTATCTAGAATCTCCCTGCATATTCTGAGCCTCAAGAGCAAGAAAAACTCACTTCACTCAACTTATTTCCTCCTTGTGGTTTTTTTTTTTTTCAAATTGTTTCTATTTTTTAAATAATTTTAAGATAATTTTAAACTTATACAAAAGTTGCAAGATCAGTAAAAAAAAAATGCAGTTGTATATATTCACCCATATTTCCCTAAAGTGTTTCACCACACTCACACACAGGACAAGTTGCAGAAATTTTCCTTCTTGGATTTTGAGGTCAAAGAAAGTCACAGGGGACTGCATCCAGCTTTGTGTAGGGTGTGAGGGCAACATAGATGCTAAATTCCAACTCATCTTGAATCTTCTGTTTTCAGTTCTCATGGGGTATCTGTACAACTTCAGTAAATAAATGTTTACCCCATTGGGGAAAGAAGCTCTGTATTGTTTTTTTCCTCTTGGATCTTATTATGGGCTGATTTTTGTCCTTCCTGAAATTCATTTGTTAGAGACCCAGCTCCCAGTTCCTAAAATGTGACTGTATTTGTGATAGGATCTTTATTTATTTATTTATTTAGAGAGAGATTGAGCATACACAAGGGTGTGGGGCAGAGGGAGAAGGAGAAAAATTCTAAGCAGGCTCCAGGCTCCATGCTCAGCTTCGAGCCAAGGTGGGGCTTGATCTCCTGCCCCTGAGATCAGGCCTGAGCTGAAATCAAGAGTGGGATGCTTAACTGACTGAGCTTCCCAGGCATACCAAAGATAGGATCTTTAAAGAGGTAATTAAGTTAAAAGGTCATCATTAAGGTGGGCCCTCATCCAATATGACTGGTGTCCTTATAGGAAGGGTAGATTAGGACACAGATGAGCACAAAGGGAAGATCATCTGAAGACACGGGGGATTTGGTATGGCCATCTACAAGTCAAGGATAGAGGCTTCAGAAGAAACCAACCCTGCTGACAATTTGAAGTCAGACTTCTAGCTCTAGAAGAGTTGTATTTTGGTATGGCAGCCCTAGCAAATTAATGCAAATCTTAATTGTTCCAGTGACCCATAGGTAACTGACTCTCTTATATAGGAGGGTGATAGGCTTAAAAATCCAGAACAGGAGAGAGAAAAAGCTATTTACCTTTTTTTCCCTCCACAGTGTAATGTGAAGTAGAATGGTGAAGTACAAGGTGCTGAAGCCATTGTTATCACTTATACTTGCTTCGAATCTTCACATTATCACAGGTATAATGATGGATAAGTTTATCTCATGCATTTCTATACCATATTAAAATATCATTTTTATTGCTACTAGGGTGATTAGACATTTGAGTCAGGAGAGAAGGCCTGCTGTTTAAATTTGCAAAACAAAATAGATGATTCTTTCTTTTCTTTTTTTTTTTTTTTTAAAGATTTTATTTACTTATTTATTTGACAGAGAGAGAGAGAGACAGCCAGCGAGAGAGGGAACACAAGCAGGGGGAGTGGGAGAGGAAGAAGCAGGCCCATAGCGGAGGAGCCTGATGTGGGGCCCGATCCCTTAACGCCGGGATCACGCCCTGAGCTGAAGGCAGACGCTTAACGACTGCGCCACCCAGGCGCCCCTAGATGATTATTTCTTATGCAAACATGAATCAAGTAAATTAAGTAAGGTTCTAATATTTTTTAAAGGAAAAGGTGACATGCAAAAGTTTGAACAAAATATTTGTCTCAGGAGCTGTAAGATCGCCGATAACACACCTCACTAATGTTAAACTTCGTTGCAATACTTCCTACGTATTGTTGATATTCACTACATTTATTTGGTATGCTGACTATCAGAACACCTAAGAAGACTGTTTTTTGCCAGAAGTCTCATTATCTTGGTGTTCAGAAGAGTTGGATGAAAACAATATCCTCTGGTTTTCTCACATTGTCTCATGACCCAGCACATACAGCTGACTGGAAGAATAAATGCTTTTAGCCTTTTGAACACAAGTATAATTCCTTTAGTGTCTGTAAAAAATTAATGAAGACAAATATAACTTTATTTTTTTTCTTCAATTTTTAATTAAGCTAAGAAGCAAATATAACAAATAGAAAAAAAAATAGAAGCAAGTGAACCAGATGTATTTACCCGTCTGCATTGGCAACCTTTGGTACTTTGAGAGTCAGAAAAGAAACCAAACGTTAAGATTGAAAATGTAATGGCTTAAATGTTATTTATTCATCTGATTCTTTTAGAATGGTATGGTTTCTTTCATAAAAGCATGGGATATAAATAAAATAGGTTGAAAAGAATATGTATTACTTTACTTAAAAATGTATTTAAACAATCGGTAGTCATCATTGACACATATATAATAGTTTTATTTTTTATTTAGTGCTTATTATTTTACAGTAATATGTTATTGTTTGATTTATAAAATATACATGTTTGATATAAGAAATATGAAAATGAGAAAAACTTTAAATCTTATCATCTGGAGATAGCCATGATTTAAATTTTTGGTGTATATATCATTCCACTATTTCTATAAAAATATTTACTTTAAAAGTTAGATTATGCCCACATATTTTGGGTGCATGTACATTCATGAATCAGATTCTTGTAAATATTTCAAATTTATTTTCTCAGTTAATCTTCACAATTATTTTAGAGAGAAGTTATCTGAAACTCAGATAAATATATATTTCAAAATCATAAGATTCTTTTAAGAAGATTTATTTATTAATTTGAGAGTGATAGAGCACACATGGGAGAGAGGGGTAATGGGAGAAGGAGAGAGAATCCCAAGCAGACTCCATGCTGAGCTCAATCCCACCACCTTCACCACCCCAGCCAAAACCAAGTGTTGCGCAATCAATCGACTGAGCCAACGAGGTGCCCCCAAAATCATAAAATTAATTAGTGGTAGAGTTAGGGTCATTCAAAACTGGTAACAACTGATGATTTGGGTCTTAAAAATTATTTTGTATCATTTCCCTAATATATCACTACAATTCCCACATTTTCCTGTATTACTGCCTATTCGTTTGTAACATCTTTTTGTGCTTGTCTAAACTATCTTTTGGACACAGCACAATTTACTTAATAGTCCCCTCTCAGTAGACAATTAAGTTTGATTTATGTTTCTCTATAAGTAAGTAATGCTGGGATACATATCCTTGCAGATAGTCATTTCCCAAATCCTGGCTGATTCCCATGAATAAATTTTACAAATTAGATACCATAGAGCTGAGAGTGTGCACATTTTAGGTCTTTTTATTTCTTATCCTCCAATTGAGCTCTCAAAGTTTGTGCCACCATTTGAGTGTACCCATTTTTTATTGGGTATAATCATTTGAAAATATATTTTCAAAATATATAATTGTTATACATAAATGAAAATTTTATCATTAATTGAAATACTCTTTATGGTACGACATGAATTACTAAAACCCTGAAAATCTATAGAGTTTTAATAATGGGCACAGATATGTGAAGATTTTGGTTTTCCATGGAGTTTATATGGCCATGGAACGTTCCTTTTTTTTTTAGAAAGAAATTTTAAATATACTCTCATTGTAGAATATAAATGTATATAATTTATTAAAGACAATGTACAATTTAATGCAGACATTCCTCATTTATGTAAAAAAACTTTTTAAAAAAAGAATTAGAATATGAAATTTTTGAAAGTTAGATGCCAGATTTTTTTGTCATCTTATATGGTAGTGGAAAGAAAGAAAACCCTATAACGCTATTCTTAGCAACTCTGTTTTTTCATTATGTACGATGGGGACAAGTAACATTTTGTAGTACATATAAAATATTTGCATATTTAGATTTATTAAACTTAGAAAATATTCACCAAAGTAATCACAAAGTAATCACATAACAAACCTTCCTTTAGCTATTCACTTTCCTACCCTTGCAAGTTTTATGCAGTAATAATGAAATGGTAATGTGCAAATTTAAATTGCAATGTAGAATCGAAATTTGGATGTTATTTATCAACTTATCTTTTTCTGTAAAATTTAAATTTGGAAGTTGCCATCAACTCTTTTTTGTAATAATATTAGTAATCCAGATACTAGTTCCTTATTACTATTTTGAAATATTTTGGCTCTTTTTTGAAAGAGAGATTATATGAATGTAATGGATATTTTAATTTTAGAAAGTATATTATATATTCATATTATATCTATAACATTTTTGACTATCATTTAATAATTGCCCTTAGTAGAATAAAAAAGAAATAATTATTGCAAAAAAACTGCCTTTCCTGCATACTTATGATAGCAAAAGAAAGCAAATACTAATGCTGTTTTTTTTCCCCCACACATATTCTGGATAAAACTCTAGTTTTATATGAATTAGTGTTTTCAGTTTTGTTTTATGTGGACAACATGATCTGTATGGGAAATCACAGAAGAGCTTTCCAAGTTCCCATTTACTTCTGTATAAAATATTATCCATTTAGAATGAAATCTGTATTTCTGTCAAGGCCTATCAGCCCTTGTATGATCTGTTTTATCTTTTCCTCTCTGATTTCATTTCATTTCTCTTGACCTCTCAAAATGTTTCAGTTCTTGGGCCTTATTTATCTTCATTCTCATGTAAGAGTATTTGCATATTCTTTTTTTTTTTTTTTTTTTTTTTAGATTTTATTTATTTGTTATAGAGAGAGCACACAAGCACAAATCAGGGGAGAGGCAGAGGGAGAGAGAGAAGCAGGCTCCCCACAGAGCAGGGAGCCTGATGTAGGATTTGATTCCAGGACCCTGGGATCATGACCTGAGCCAAAGGCAGATGCTTCACCGACTGAGCCACCCAGGCTTCCCAGAGTATTTGCATATTGTTTCCTTTTCCAGGTTAGTGCTTTGTCTTCATTGCTTAGATCTCAGTGTGAGGGTCATTTGATTAAAATAGCCCTGTTTGACTGTATTATTTGAATTAGAAACCCCACCAACAATTGTTTTTCTGAGTTACAGACTCCTACATTACCTTTAGAGCAGTGATAACAAATAGGTAATTATTCAAGTTTTGTTCATTTATTTCATTGTCTCCTTAAGCACTAATGTCCATAAAGGCCCATTTCAGTTCTTCTTTATGTCTGCCTGCCTCACATAGTGCCCGATATACTGGGACAGTTTAATAATATATTTACTGAGTAAAAAGTTGCTTACTGACTAAAGTATAGGTCTCTTTCCTTAATGGTCTTTCTAATACTTCTTTCTTTTTATTTTTTATTTTTTTGCAGTTTTATTTTTTTATAATTTTTATTTTTTTATATTAGTGGTCTTTCTAATACTTCTTGTTTTTTTGTAATCCTATTCATTTAGGGCTTTAGAAATGAATTTAAATCACGTTTATTTCATTGCTGCTCATATAATAATAAAACTGAAAGTTTGAATGAAATAATAGGACACATTGAAATCATATAGATGTATTCTTTTTACATGAAACTGCTCTTGTTTCTGAGAACACACAAAAAAAGCAAAAAAAGTGAGAAAATATAAGAACCAACTGTAACATACCCCCTCAAAATAAAAACAACCACCACCACCACCACCACCACCACCACAACAACTATAACCACTGAGCATAGTTTGGTATAAGATCAACTTTTATAGTTTTTCTTTAATGTTCATATCTTGTCTATATGATACAGAGAGAAAGTGTTATTATTTTTAAAGATTTATTTATTTTAGAGAGTGAAAACACATGAGCAAAGGGAGGGGCAGAAGGAGGGGGAGAGAGAGAGAATAGAAAGCAGACTCCCTGCTGAGCATGGAGCCCTTTTTGGGGCTCCATCCCATGACCCTGAGATTGTGACCTGAGCTGAAGTCAAGAGTTGGCTGCTGAACTGACTGAGCCACCTAGGTGCCCCGAGAGAAATTATTTTTTTCCAATTCACCAAGTCAGGCAAAAATGATTTGGCATTTACCATTACTTTTCCTTATTAATTAAATTGTGGCTACTTTAACTCAACACTATTTTAAAAACCATTTGTGGGAGCCTTCCTTTTAAATAAATTCCAAAGTGTGATTGAACTATAAATATGAAATTTAAAATAAAGGGAACTAACTCATGAGTTCTAGTTTCCAGTTTTAGATAAGGACAGAAGATACTGTCATCCAGGCGTTAAGAGTATTATAGAAATGAATGGAAAACTTAGATTTTGACAACTCCTGAAATACATAAGCAAGAAAGGAAACCAGTGGAATCTCAGAGGACTTGATAATGTGACTCTAGTATTATCCTTTAGTGGCAACTGTAGTTACAGTCCTTTTCTTTAATGAATATTGATAAGTACAGAAATATAAAGATGGGACTGTCCCTGTGGGAATGTCCACATTGTCCTTGGATTCCAAGTTTATAGAAAATATTTATGTGATATAGGCCTTTAGACTATTACTTATTAGAACATTTAAATAATTCATGCTATTATTTAGTAATTCTAATTAACATTTATGTTCTATAATAGCTGCAAATATTTTTTGTATAAAATTGAAGGGTTTTGAATAACATTTTCTAATTAGTCATGCATTTCATAATTTTTAATGCATTTAAGAAGGAAATTTTTTTTGTTATTTTTTTATTATTTAAACCTCAGTTATACCCTACTTGATTCTAAATAAAACTACCCTTTGGCAATAAATTCTGCTTCTGATATATCCATACTACAAGAGTAATTGTAGAACATTATGGTTGGGTCTCATTTGGTAATAAGGTTGTTTATGGTGAATGAATACATAATTATTTTTAAGATTACTTATTACTCCTGTTATAATGCAAAATTCTTTATTACTGGCCTCCAGCACCTTAAATAAAATCCATTCCTGAGAGGTGGTGCTATATAGAAGGAGCTGAACAAAGCCATAAGTCACAGATATTAGTAAAGACCACAGCTAGATTAAAAAGGCTAAAGGTAATCTTGGGAATAAATGGAGCCGCTATATTTTAGGAATATATAATTTTTTTATAGGGCCCTTCCTTATTCTGTAATTACAGTAAAACTTCTCTACATTCTAATTTCTTTTGAAAATGAATGTTGACCTTGCTTGAGGTTTGTTCATCTACTAAATACTGCACATTCTTTCTGTTATGCTACAGTTTTTACAATAAGATTAGGAGTACTACACTTTTGATTAGATAAAAAACAAGTGGTAGATTATCTTTCAAACCTACTTTCCCCCAAATTAAATGGGGGGATAATATGTTTATTCAATATTAGCTGTCAGAAGCCATTTATGTCACATTGATTATCAAGATTGTTGTCATACCACTGAAAGGACTAATGCGTTTACTATGATTTTTTTAAGTGAATAAACCTAGTATCTGAGACCCTGAAATGTAAAATGATCTTTGCATATAATAGGCAGTCTTCAACTACAAGCACAAATCCTTTTGCTATCAAGTGTTAGAATTTTATTTATTGGATATAGACCATTAGCCAGGTACATAGATATTAGAGATAGAAGAATTCATATTCATATTTATACACAATTGATCAGGATACTATACAACATGTGAAACCTTGAAGAACATAGAAGGTGCGATGATAATACCTAGGAGAGATTGACTAAAACTCTGCGTTGTTGGGGTTTGGATGGGGTCAGGGAATGCTATAGCTACATTTTAAACCAGTACATACTAAAGTGAGTAAGAATTTGACAGCTTAAAAAAGAGACATACTTGTAAAAATAAAACATGCAGTTAGGTCTCTTAGGTCTAAGTTCCTGTAAATTCATTAGAATCCTCCCTGCTACTCCAAGAAGGTTTCTAATTATGTGTCTTTCTGCTAATTAATTGTGGTAGCTTGAAGCTTCATCTCTTGTAACAGCAATAGCTCTTAAGACTGTGAAAATTGAGCTTGACACATCGAGCAGACTGATTAGGATGTCACAAATGCTCTGCGATGTTAACCCCATTTTAAAAGGGTCACTTATAGAAACAGCTTTTTCTATTCAATATCTGCATGTTCACATAGTAATCTCACATTTCCCCCCATCCTTTAGTTATGCTTTCGCCAAGTTGTCCTGTGTTATAGCAATAGTGACTCATTTATGTTCATACACTAAACGGTACGTCCTGCTAAATTTTGAAACTATCCCTCCAAGTACAATGTCTGAGTCAGAGCACAGTCGAGACATAATTTTTTTTTCTTTCTGGACATGCGTAGGAGTAGGTGGGCCAGGAGCTCTTGTTACGGAGATTAAATAGACGAATCTTTTCTTCTCTGATATTTGTTACTTACTGTAATCAGGAACATTTTACATTAACTTATAAATTTTTTTTTCTTTATAGAATGTTTGAGGAAATGGGCAAATGGAGTATTAGAAATATATGTTTTCTTCCCAAATAATGATGTCTTTTGTTTTACTTCTCCTGAAGGGTTTTGTGCTACTGATGTTTTGATGGCAAGGCTTCCCTCTGCTACCTTTTTAGTTTAGCATGTAAAAATACTGATAACTATAGGTCTCTGTATACTTGTTACCTTCAGCTGATATATTTTACACTGATTTAATTTTTCCTTTGTTCTTTTTTAAGTAGATTTTTATAAAGTGAATATACCATCTTGTAAAAACAAAGTGAAACTGTTTTAGCAAAAATATAGGTAGAAAATATAAATTTAAAAAATTAGCTCTAAAGTTATTAGTGTAACCCCCTTATGAAGTTTCAGAAGGATAGTATTGATACTTTCTAGACTGTTAGATTAAATTTTGTTGTGCATGGCTGGGCTTCAGAGACACAACTCTTCTGCATCTGGGTAATCATCTGTTTTGTTACAACAAGGGATTCCACTGTAATTATTTTAAGCATGCTAGATTCCTTGACTTCTGAAATAGGTTTTGAACATCAGGAGATAGTTAATGATACAATTTATTATTAACCTTTAATAAGTCTTTTCATTTTTAAACATATTTCTGGCCTAAGAATAAAACACCTCGTCTCAAAATACAAAAAGTCGTATTTCTGTTGCATCAGAAAATCCAGTTATAGTAAAAATAAACAATGAGTCATGCCATCTTATAGAACTTCAAGTGTGAATAACTCTGAATTCCTAGATTCAAGAGAAAAAGACCTGGGATAAAGCAGCCTGATATCAAGTTAAAATTATTTCATGTTATAGCTGACTCACATCAGACAAAAAACCCTTATAATTTTATATAATAAACACAAAGTATTTTATTATCAATTTTAAGTACTTTCAAATGGTAAAAAGTAAATTTCCTGGTATATTCAACCAAATCAAAATATAGATAGCTACTCCAGCTTATGTTGCTGTTAAACAAAATGGTTTGAAAGTACTAGAGTTATGATGAAACATGATGGTCTAAACAAGTGCATTTATCTTTACTTCCTCCTAAAACTCCATTAAAGTAAAATTAAGGAATAATGAGGCTTAAATCTATGAGGATAAAGATAATAGAAGAGAAGATAATGCCAGAGAAGGGATGCTAACAAAAGTTGAGAGGAGCGATTGTTGACTTAGAAGAGCAAAAAGCTAAGTGCCTACCTTGGGATGATATACGATCAGTGCATGCTACAGTGAGGAAGAATCCCATTGGTGCATCAGAGCTCTGGAAGAGTTTAGAAACTGGAGTCATAGATGACTGTGAAAGGTTGGGTTCAGGGTAGGACAGAGATCAGTTGGGAATGTTTAGAAGAAATTCCATTCCCAGTCCCTTTCTCACTGACCTCAGCCTGAAGCTCTGAAGTCAGAGAAAACAGGAGATATGAAGTGTCCTCATCCTAAAAGAGATGTCATCAACCTAAAAAAGGAAATTCCAAAGATTTAAGTTAAGTCTACCTTGAGTTGGGAAATTCTTAGGTTCCTTCCCTCTTGAATCCCTTCATTAAAAGTTAGAAGACTTGGTTTCTGAAGATACTGGCCCAAGAGGTGAGTCCTACAAAGATTAACATTTTGGGATTCACTAACAAATTGGCCAGGTCACCAACTGATCACCCTGTGGTAAAGCCCACATTTCAGAAGGGAAGTCCATGCACAAAGAACTTAATGAGCTCTTCAATGCCTTACTCTTCAATATGGAGAGACAAAGATTACATGTATTTGAGGAAAGTTTTGAATATAATGAGAAAGTCAAAATGACAAACTGGATAGAAAGAAGAAAAGGACAAAATCAAAAACAAACAACACAGTGCAGGAAACAGGAAAAGTTTAGAACACTCTAAAAAATCTTCCTTAGTTAAGAGATCTTTTATTTTTGAAATAAGATTAGAGTGCTATATCTAATTCAGAGAACATATAAAAATTGATAATGGAAATAAAAACATTGACTGGAAGAGAGGGAAGATAAAGCTGAGAACACTTTCCTATGGAAAAAAAGGCAAAGGAATAGAAGAAAAAGTCTTAGAAAATTAGAAAATCAGTCTAGGAGATCCCAAATAAAATAGAGCTCAAAAAAGAAAGAAAAGAAAATGGATGGGAAGAAAAGATAGACGTGTGTGTATGTGTGTGTGTGTGTGTGTGTGTGTGTGTGTGTGTGTGTGTATTTATATAAATATTGTATATACAATACATAATTTCCTATAAAGGACCTGAAATCCAGATTGATAGGACTCTCTTAAGTATGAAATACAAGAAAGAAAAACATTGGCAAGAGGTTTTTAGAGAGAAGGTAGCACAGCTCTCGGCAGAGAAATAAAGGATACTACACTGAGTGATAGTCAAAAGGCAACGTACTTTTAAAAAATAATACTGGAAGTTAAAAACAATGGGAATTGCTTTCAAAACTCTGAGGAATTATAATTTCTAAAACTAGATTTTTATATCCAAGTCAAACTATCTATCAAAAGTGAGGTAGGGCAAGTAAATTCTCAGAAAATTGTTCTTCCATACATTCTTTCTCAGGAAACTACTGGTAAGAATACTCCAGCAAAATGAGGAAGCAAGTAATAAAAGGAGTACCTAGATTCAACAAAACAAAGACAAGGAATTGAAAATAGAAAGGATAAGGAAGTTGCTGGGTGTCAGCAGAGTGGCAGGCCAGGAATTAATCAGTTCAAACAGGTGCAAAATGATGGAGAGGACTGGAGTGATGTCTCCAAGGAAAACAAAGGGCTTGACCAAAGAGATTGACTGTTTCTTTCTAGAGCCTGGCAGTATATAACTCCGGGGAAATCAAAAGGTTGTAAAAGAAAGAAAATGTTGTCACAGTATCCTATGTGGCTTAGCTATGACTAATATTTACATTATCATGATTATATCAACTCTGAGTACTGAATTTGTGACTACCTATGCTGGAAAACTTGAAGGACGGAAAACTGTGTACGTATGTGTGTATAGGGGAAGGGGAAGTAACATAAGAAAACTAAGTACTTTTCATTGGAGAAATTCTGTGGATATTATCTAAGTTTTAAAAATATAGCAGTTTTAGCATGTTATATTTAAAAATAAAGTTGTGTAGCAAAAGAGGGTAGGTATGATTGAATGATATGAATCAATGTAATATGATCTAATATGGTTGGCTCAGAATCAACTGGGAGTGGAAAAGGGTGTAGCAGAATTTTAAAAAATAATGCTTTTTTTTTTTCCTATATGATTTGTGATACTGATTGACTTTTAAATTAGGCCTCCATCTGTATTATTTAGGAACAGTAACATTTAATTAACAATAAAATCATGCAGTTTCTATTTCGAAGTAAATATACTGCATTTGTATTACTTACATAAAGTGATGTATTACCTCTCAAACTTAGCTTGGACTCTTGCTTCTTTTCTATGTTTGCGCCTATTTTTATTCAGTATAATATTGCTGAAAGGTCTGTTTGCTTCTTGAATTCTCTAGTTTTGCATTCAATAAGATTGAAAGAGCAACAATTTATCCTTCTGTGCCTCTGCATGTATTTGAGGCATCCTTTTGACCCTTCCCTGGGTTAAGCTGGCCTTTGTCCTCTAGTCTTCCTTTCCCGGACACTTCTTCAGTCCGTGAGAGTATCTCATCTGGAAAGCAGTGACAACTTCTGAAACGATTCTCCAACTCCTAGTCTCTTTGTGCTTCAGTTTGTTGTACCGTGCTCCCAGGTTAAACTTCAGAGTTGGAGCTGTGATGCAAGCTCTTCTTTCAGGGAGCAAAAAAGTGTTAAGGGAAAGATGAGGTGAAGTCTTTTCAATGGAAAGGCAATTGTCTTGAGGAAGGCATATTATGTATGTTTCCCGGTGCCGGTGAGAAGGTGATTCACTCCACGGTGTTTACTGATCGCTGATATATGCCAGACGCTCTACTAGCTACTAAGGTTCTACATATTAGAAAGACAAGCCCTTCCCTTTTAAGTCACATTGGTCGAAATGCTGTCAATATTAATGTTCTCACAGAGATGGCGGGAATTTCAGAGCCAGTAGTTGGCCAAATATTTGTCAAGAGAGAATCAGAATCAATGAATTCTGTTTCACCTATGGTAGGTTAAATGGTGATTCTTTCCCCTGTATGTCTTTTACTCACTGGGAATAATATTTATTATTTTTTAAAATGTTTACTAATTTTTAATTCACAGCCCTTTCATTTGTCGTACATCAACTTTAGAGGTGAATTATGGAGCTGGTTACATTGTTTGGAATGGTGAGCCCCTTTCTTCTGTGTCCGTTTCTCTAACTCTTGTTTCTTACCTTTTATTCCGGGCCTCTGCACGCTCCTATCCACAAACAATTGCAACTTCAAAATGAATAATTCATACGGTTCATTGTATCCTGAATCCGCATATCTGAGACCACATATAATACCTTGTGTTTGTGCAGGAAGCCTTTTGTTCTTTTGCAAGAGAAGAAAAAAAAATATGTGAAGTGTCAAAAGATGTTTGTGCTAAATTATGTATATGTTGGGCATTTGATTCTTTCAGTCATGCTAGGGGGTATGTTTCAATGTGGGGATATAGAACTAGGTTTTATTGTACTTTTTTCGCACTGGATACATTCAAATATCATTTCATCTTGATTCATCATAAACAAATAGTATTCATCTTCTCCTTTTGGAAGGACAAATAGGTAAGTACTTCAGTCGGATCCCATCAAGATATACAACTGTGTGGAACTCAATATTTGCACTATGTGGTCATAGTGCCTTTCTGATAGGTAGCGGCTGTTGCAGGCTGGCTACATGACTGTGATTTATTATTTAACTATGGGCTGTGTTCATTTCAGCAGGGAGCCGCTCTCCCTGCAGCTCCTTTGAGATCTGTGACTGTCATCACACTTTGCACAGTGGCATGGACATCATTCTCAGTTGCAGATCCCTCTGAACTCCTCCGAAAGGATTCATTTTCATAACCTCAGTGGAACACACAGAGAATTCATGCCTAAGCTTATTGACTCTCTGATATCCAGTGTGTTCATAGAAGCATAAAGCCATAGGCAGCTGTTCTTTTGGGTCCCAGTTGTCAGGTGGGAAATTACGAAGAGCTTCGTGCTGTTCTAAATAATTAAAATTAATACCAGAAGAAAACCTGCTCAATTAGCATCAGATTCCTTACAGATATGGAATATTAAGCTAGTGTCTGTACGAGACAAGTGTGTGCTTGTGAGATACAAATATTTAAGTAGGAATAATTTTTAATCTGCCTAGACTACTTAACCAAATATATCAATTCAATGACTCTTAATAAAGAAGCAAAATATTCAAGGGTGTACATGTGTGTTTATTAGGTAGGGAATCCAAAGAAGCTTTTAATATGAGTGCTCCTCCCATCTTCCCCCCCCCGCCCCGCACTCCCCAGGCTCCTTAACCCCAAAGCAGTCTTGCCTCCCCTCAATTTCCTTTAAATCATTTCATAGGATGACTTTCGGGGGACAAGGATGGGACCAAAGGGAGCCGGGAAAAAGATAACAATTTTGTTTTTTTTAATTGGAGAGAGGGAGCGGGAGAGCCAATGGGGAAAGGGATGGAAGAAAAGGGAGAGAGAAGCTCAAGAGAACTCCCTGCTAAGTGTGGAGCCCAGTGCAGGGCTTGATTTCACGACCCTGAGATCACGACTGGAGCTGAAACCGAGAGTCGGGTGCTCAACCCACAGAGCCACCCAGGCACCCCCAAAATAACATTTTTGATAGACATATTGACTAATAAAAACAAGTTCTAATATTGGAATGAAGGTCAGGAAGACAACTGTGAGAATGTTTACTCTGTGGTGCTTGAAGACCTATGTATAAAATACTTGGGAAGATCGTACCTCAAACATTCATGGCATTTCATACAGCAGACAGCGTTAGCAAGCACCCAGCATCCACTGCTCTGCTCCACATATGAGCTGAGAAAAGCATAACAGTGTGAGCGGCTGTATCCAAGGTAAAAGTAAGAATATAAACACGTTCTGTTCTTAGTGCTTGTGACTCGCAGAGCTTTATCTCTTTATATTTATGTCATTAGAAAGCCCACAGTTTGCTTTCTCATTATTTTAATTGTCCACATCATTTTTAGAAAGGCTTGTCAAAGATAGCTTGGCAAAATACATGACATTTGAATCATTAAGGAATCATATATGATACCCCAGATCTGAAAGTAGAAAGTGCATTTTAATGCTATCTTTTGAGAATTTGGGTCAGCCCTCCTGGGAGTTCTGCATTTGATATTCATTTCCTCTCTCAGCTGCATTTTTCTCACCGAAAAGACAGTGCAGTGAAGCATATAGGACAGATGTTGTGTATGAGAAAGAAAAGGGAAAACAAACACAACTGTGCAGTGGGATGCGGTTGGGAGGAGATGTAATAGAATTCAGCCTGGCTTTTTCTCCAGAACATCCCAACCAAGTATAGCATCCATTCCTGAGGCCGACTTACTGCTAAACTACCTGCCTAAATATAATTTAATTTAGTAGGAAGTATTTTTAAAAAAATAAACAAGGATTGAGGGAGCCTGGGTGGCTCAGTCAGTTAAGCATCCGACCCTTGATCTCAGCTCAGGTCTTAATCTCAGGGGTCATGAGTTCAAGCCCCGAGTTGGGCTCCATGCTGGCATGATGCCTACTTAAAAAACAAACAAACAAACAAACACACAATGGGACTCACTGAGGAGAGAGAGAAGGAGAAAGTCCAGGCTAGATTTCCCATGTGTTAATTGATTTGTATGTGCGTAACTGGACAGTTGGTGTTGAAGTTACTTTCTGGAAACCCTTGAAAAAGAGAAGAAAATGCATTGGTGCTAATTGTCACTGCCCTGGGTTGAAGACATATGTTATTAAAAAAGAGTGTTCAAAGGACAGTGATAATAAATTGTAAATGAACTGTAAATTAGATCATCTGATGATTAAAAAAGAAATCCCTCTTTTAATCTATATGCGCTTGTTAAATGATACAGAAGGCAGAAAGCACCTGCCAGCCTTTTCCATGCCCTGGACCTGCTGTGCTTTTGAAACCTATAGATAAGTCAGATATGTTCCTAGCAGCCAATGGAGACCATTTCATCTTTATAAATGAAAAAAAAAAAGAAGAAGAAGAACAACAACAACAACAACCCACACACACTTAAATAGGCAACGAGACAAAGTAACGTGGTTAAGGAAGTAAAAACCCATTGGGAGAAATTTTTTCTAATAAAAACATTTTTATTTTTGCTTCCTTCTTTCTTTCTTATCAGAACACACTAAAGCTTTTTTAAGGTGAGAGGAGGTACTGAGACATGATCTAATCTGCCTTCCCCCGACCGGGCTGTGCTTCGTCAATAATCAGAGTCTGGGATTCAGAATATGAAAGTAGGGAAACCAGGGGAGGTGAGCAAAACTAGAAGATTAAAGACTTTGAAGAAATCAATCTGTCCTGTTGTATTTTGCTATCTTAGTTTATAAAGAGCTATAGGATTAGTGACATCTCTCTCTCTCTCTCTTTTAAACTATGTTGAAACTTGTGTCCATTTCAGTGAGCCAGGTTTGGTTTTGTTTTGCATAGACCATTTATGTATGTGTGTGTGTGTGTGTGTGTGTGTGTGTGTGTGTGTGTGTGTGTGTTCAGATACTTGGGGATCAAAATTTCCTGTGAGTAGTTATAATCCATTTCTTCGTTGGAAGTGTAAGAAGAAGATGGGGCGCCTGGCTAGCTCAGTCGGTAGAGCATGCGACTCTTAATCTCAGGGTCGTGAGTTCAAGTCCCACATTGGGTGTGGAGCCTACGTTAAAAAAAAAAAAAAGCGTAATAAGAAAAGGAGTAGGGCAAGGGGCAGAGTAAGGAAGCAAGGCAACAGCACAGGCAAGGGCAGAGAGGAGAGAGGAAGAGCAGAGAGATACCATCCAACCTGTCCCACAAAGGGTTGTTTCCCCATCATTGGGGTCCTTTCCCTCCAGTGAGCTTCACAGTGCTGTCTGGATGACAGACGGATGTCCGTGGAAGCTACTGGCAGGCACAAAATTGCTATGTAGGTGAACATGGGGGAGAAGGAGAAACAAAAAAAGTTGGAAGCAGTGGTATCATATAAGGGACCTGGAGGGCAGAGAGGGGAGGAGACATAAAAGACAAGGGAGAGGGAGAAACACAGCTATTGGATAGCCTGGAAAACACTTTGGTCTTTTTTTTTTTTTTTTTGAAGATTTTATTTATTTATTTGGGAGAGAGAAAGAGAGTGCGGGCATGAGCTTGCACAAGCAGGGGGAACAGCAGAGTGAGAGGGAGAAGCGGGCTCCGTGCTGAGCAGAGAGCCCTATGTGCAGCTCGATCCCAGGACCCCGGGACCATGAACTGAGCCAAAGGCAGACACAACCGACTGAGCCACCCAGGCGCCCCAATGCTCTCATCTTTTAAGGAGTAAGTGAACTCTCTGCCTTTTTTCATCTTTGATCTACAGTATCAGAACTGATTATTCGTTGAAATATATACTCTTAACTGTATTTAATGACCGTGCCTATTTTACCTATTTAATGTAATAGGGGAGCGATAGTTCATAACCCAGATTCTTCACAGAGGGTCCTGTGGGCTCCAGACTCTGACTCTTTAGTGTGTTACAGCCAAGATAATTACGGTACCATCGTTTCCTTTTTTTTTTTTTTTTTTAAAGATTTTATTAATTTTTATTTAACAGAGATAGAGACAGCCAGCGAGAGAGGGAACACAAGCAGGGGGAGTGGGAGAGGAAGAAGCAGGCTCCCAGCGGAGGAGCCTGATGTGGGGCTCGATCCCATAACGCCAGGATCACGCCCTGAGCCGAAGGCAGATGCTTAACCGCTGTGCCACCCAGGCGCCCCCCATCGTTTCCTTTTGCCCAGGGCAGTCCTAATTTTATCTTTTGCCCCATGTATTTATATATTCAGCACTTGCTTTTACTCCAGATGGTTCCATTTTGACAAAGTGTTATATGGTCCCCTTACCACAGTGGATCCAGCCAATGTATTCCAAGCCAAAGCTGTCATAATAATGTCTGTAGGTCTGTCTCCGAGACCTTCTTATCACACCTACCAAGTAGCTGAGATTTCTTATAACTGTTATTTGGTTCATTGAAGAACTGGAGTTAACAAACCTTCAAAGCCCTTTATATGTTAAAAGTGAAAAGGCAATAACTATTCCAAGAGGAGCTACTGCCTACCGGGACCCTTTGCAATCTTGAAAGATACCTCGGCTGGGACTCCAAGAGTATCCAGAGCTGGGCCGTGTAGGGATTTGGGGCCTGATTCGAGGAAAAAAGACATGACCGTGAGAGGCAGTACCATGCAGGCTGACCTGGGCAGCACTTGGACCTGAGAGGGCAGGTCCCTCACAGCCTGTGAGTCTCCAGAAGTTTACGGCACAGGGGCCACCACCTGGGAAGGGAGGAGGGCATGGGGACTCCGAGGGAGGGGCCAGTAGAGAGGGGCTTCCGTGTCTAGGTGGCATCCCTTAGCAGTGCTGCAGGGAATCCTGGCTCAGAGAGCTGTGATGACAGCAGTATCTTGGGGGGCTCCCTGGCCCAGGGCTTCTCTGTTGCTCACACGTGGGACGGGGCATTGAGGTGTATGCAGAGAGGGAGCTGCTAAATGGTTCCGCATCTGTGTGGGCTGTTTTTAAAACAACTGGTCGTGTCAAATTTGAGATGGGTGCCGATGGGCTTTTGAGCTAATAGGACTCAGTCTGCTGAGAAGAAGTAACCCTAGACAGTTGTGCACGGGTCATTCTTGGTTCATTTCTGTGACAGGCTGGTGCATGCATCTTCTCAGCGCCAACGGAATGAAGGGCTGGACCATTGTGGGTCTGACGCATGTTACCAAGACGATCCAAACAACTTGTGTGTTATATTAACCCTCATGGTGAGAGGGAAACTGACAAATACCTAGACAAACTCCGGTCACTTTTTTTATTTGTCACTTGAGGTAGTAAAACATTTTCTCCAAATATATAGCACTCGTGCCTCCCCTGTACCCTCTCAGACTCCGTGCCCTCGTGTGATCACAGTCTTGTCCTTGTTCCTGGTACAGCTCTGAACTGTGTCCAGGCGGATGCTACCACTGCATCAGCATGGCGTGCGAGGGTATTATGGTAATTCGTACTCATTTATGATGCCGATTTAGAGAATATTCATATTTACTCTGTACTCAGCCTCTGAACCAAGCTTAATAGGTTCATGACATCCTAGGACTCTCAGAGGTCTCTCACCAAGATGAGTTTGGTGGTATAAATAATGTGGTAGATATTAACTCTTCTCCATTCTTAATAAACGATGCTCTCCTTTACTGTTTCCAAGGACATGGAGACTAGAATAGAATCTAAAATTATAAACTCTGTATCAACATTTATGAGCCTGAGCCCATAAGACCAGGAAAACGTTGGTTTTATTTTATAAATTTAGTTTTTTTGTTTTGTTTTGTTTTAAAGATTTTATTTATTTATTTGACAGAGAGACAGCCAGCGAGAGAGGGAACACAAGCAGGGGGAGTGGGAGAGGAAGAAGCAGGCTTCTAGCGGAGGAACCTGATGCGGGGCTCGATCCCAGACTCCAGGATCACGCCCTGAGCTGAAGGCAGACGCTTAACGACTGAGCCACCCAGGCGCCCCTATAAATTTAGGTTTATTCAGAGTTTGTCCAAGGGTGCACATTATTTAGATACCTTGGGTCTTTTTTATAACAGAGCCCAGAGAACTTTGAGTCTCCAGTCCAGGCTCTTGGAGCTGGCCGAGACCAGTAGCCTACTGTTAATGGTAGTAATAGCCTTTGCACGAGTTCGGTGTTTCACATGTATAAAATGACCCACAGTGATTGTCGTCGCCCTTCCTGCAGACTTTCTTGTATGTGCCTCTTCCCCTTCTTGCACTCACCCCTACCTGTAATCTTCCAGTAGGCTTACGTATAGGCACTTTGCCTCAACTCTTGAGTAACGGGAGCTACTGTCTCACGTTCCTTTTCTCTTTGACTTCCAGGCATCATCGTCATCATCCTTACTTAACTCATTTAAGAAAATTCTTTATTTTTCATTCATTTTTTTTCTATTAAAATTCTGAGAAATTCTAGTATAAAGAAAAGAGTAAAAATAGTTTCTGATTTCTCAACTGAGGATTACCACTGTTACTGTTTGCTATATTCCTTCTAGTCCCCATGCATATGGCTCCAGGAGTGAGGAGAGGGAGAATATGTATGTAGGAGAGTTGAGGATGAGAGAGAGAAAGACAAGGATAGAGTCTGAGTTAGAGCTACAGCTGAATATAAGTTAGAGAGAGAATACACACGCCTGTGGGCTTGGATTTGATGTCGTACTGCAGTTACTATTTTCCAGTTTCCTTTTTTCCCTTATAACTATATTGTGAGGATTTAATGTTTTTCTGGAATATTTAAGATCACTCTCATGCCAAATTGATGTAATAGGATGTATTTATTAGTTTTAATGTTCTTTTCATATTTTATTATTCTAAACACTGGCGTAAATATATTAGAAGATAAAGGTTTATCTTTTTTCTAGAATTATAATAATTATGTTGTGAAAGCTTGGTATTCTAGAATATTTTAAATGCCTACCTTCTGTACGAAATCAAGGCTTTGATGTGTATTGCTAAACTGGCCTCCAACATACTTGCTTAGACTCACTACCAAATTCCTACTTTCCCAAACCTTAACTCATTTTATCTACATTTCTTTTTAAATTTTTTTCTGACTTTCAGTAACAACAACAAAAAAGACACTTTACTTTTCATTTTCTTGGTGACCCATGTGATTTAATCATTTCATGTTTTTATTTTTTGTTACTTGGCTTTTCATCTTCTTGGTAAATTTCCTATTTCTGTCTTTTGCCAAATTGTATTTCATAGGTTCAGTTTTTGTAATTTGATTGTATGAGCTTTTATGTATTATGATTTCACACTGTTTTATCATTCCTTTAAAATTCGTTAGCTGAGTGTCAGTTTTGACGAGCATGGAGGACGCAGTGTCTGCATTAGCCTGAATGGGCCCCGTGCTTGGACGGCTATGGACACCCAGTCATGATACTCATATTTATTCCAACTTGCCTCTCCCTTTCATTTTTTAATTGGCGTAGTCGCCAGTCTTTTTCTTTATAGTTTCTGTCTTAGCCGTTTTGTTTAGAAAAAACTCTAACTTGCACTATTCCTCTTCTTTTAGCTAATTTATTATTTCATTGTTTTTGTAATCCCCCCTTTTTTTTCTCTGCACATTTAACCTTAATCCATTTGAATGGATTTTGGCACATGCAGTCAAGTGGGCACCTTCCTTTTTTTCTTATCCAAATAGTTCACTAATGATTCCAGGATCATGTCTCCATTTATTAAGAATTTATCATAAACCTGCAATTGAAATGACATCACTGTTTCTAGACTTTCAGTCCTATTCCATTAATCTGTTTTATATTATTGTATTAGTAGCATGGTCAACATTATTTTTTTCTTTATTGTGCCACTTAAAAGCTCAGAGTCCATGTATAACCTTGTTTATTTTAAAAAATGGATATTTTTGGGGCGCCTGGGTGGCACAGCGGTTAAGCGTCTGCCTTCGGCTCAGGGCGTGATCCCGGCATTATGGGATCGAGCCCCACGTCAGGCTCTTCCGCTATGAGCCTGCTTCTTCCTCTCCCACTCCCTCTGCTTGTATTCCCTCTCTCGCTGGCTGTCTCTCTCTGTCAAATAAATAAATAAAATCTTTAAAAAAAAATAATAAAAAATAAAAAATGGATATTTTTCATGGTGAATGTGAGTATAGTTTTATCAGAATCTTTCCATTATCCTATCCCCCCCAAATACATAATTTTAATTCCTAATTGTATATAATCTTGCTTTCCATATTCACAGATATTGTTCTTAAAAGTCTCTAATGTCTTAATCCCCAAATCCAATTGCTTGTTAGCAAGTCTACCAGCATCTGTGACATTTTATTGTGTATTATGATACATGAATAAATATCTATTCTCTGTTTGTAAATTTTAACCTTTTACAAATTCATAGGTTCTTCAAATGCTGCCTCCTGCCCGGCTTATCTTTTTTATTCACCTTGCCCTCACCTTGTATATAATAAACCTTACATGTTCCACTCCTACCATTAGAAGGGACCTTTGGGGCAGGTAGCTGTGAAAATGTATCATAAGCCATCAAACAATTTGAGGGAGGTCAGGCTGAATTCTGGAGTACAGACTGGAAAAGATTGATCCGCTATTTTCTGAAATGATATTTTTTTAACTTCAGTTCTTTTCTAGCAGCAGGTAGATTGGTACTCTTCAGGGAAGGTGTAGTATGGTCAAAACACAATTGTAGGAGCGAGTTTTCTGTAATACTTTGTAAGAAGTGTGGGAGACAAAAATCCGTGTCTTGTTTCAGATGTTCAGGGTTCTCTTATGAAGTTAAAGATAGATGAAAAATTCTGAAAGTACAGTCACCATTGGTATGGCATTGACAATTTTACACAGCTTGATTCTTACAGTGGGGGAATTGCAGTGTTTAAATTTACAATACGTTACGGAAGGTATGTGATATACCTGAGTTGTCCCTGCTGCCCCACCATACAACCATGTAATAGATTTGAACAAAAGGGAACTTACCAGAAATAATCTAAGAAATGTGCTTTTACTTTGCAATCCATTTTATTGACTTGAATATCCTTATAGAATACCCTCTGTGAGTTTTCTTCCATTTTACAATTTTTTTTTTTTTGCTGCACTTTCTTTAATAAAACGGAATTATGATTTTATTTGTTGGAAGTATGGGAATTAGTTGTGTCAGAAAATGGGATAATCACTTGGGCCAGCTCTATTGAGAGAATCAGACATGGCCTCCGCCTGCTAAGAGTTTTCCTCCTAAGTCCCACTAACCTCTCTGCCCTCAGCTCTGCTCTGTCCCACGGGGGTTACCCAGGATGCATCCGTCTCAACTTCTACACAGATTTTCTGTCTGGATCTTACTGTTCTTTTTTTGTTCAGATATTCTCCAACTCCCCCAGATCAGTCAGTGGATCTAAACATAATGGTGACAACAGATTAGATTTAGCTTTGGTATATGAAGTTTACTTGCTTGGTTTTTTTGATATTTACAGTATTATGAAAGATTTTATAGATTGCTATCATAAAAAGAGAATCAACATAAGTTGTTTCAGTAGGTAGGAATTTACATTCATAGATGGTAATGCCATTTTAAGATGGAATTATAGAGTTTTAAATAAACATTTTGAATTCATAAATTTTTTGGCCATTCAATTAAAGTTCATAATGACGTATATGTGCATTTAATGTTTATTTTCATATTGTATTTGCCATATTGATGTAAAATTGATATAAAAATAGCATATCTTTTTATAAAATACCCACTGTATATTTACAGTCTTAATGATCCCTCCTTTCTTTGTAAGAATATGTAAACAGGGGCGCCTGGGTGGCACAGCGGTTAAGCGTCTGCCTTCGACTCAGGGCGTGATCCCGGCGTTATGGGATCGAGCCCCACATCAGGCTCCTCTGCTATGAGCCTGCTTCTTCCTCTCCCACTCCCCCTGCTTGTGTTCCCTCTCTCGCTGGCTGTCTCTATCTCTGTCGAATAAATAAATAAAATCTTAAAAAAAAAAAAAAAAGAATATGTAAACAAAAGGCACATCACAACTTTTTAAAGCTTTTGGGAGTAACATTGCAAATTCCAAAAAATGGAACGCCAGTAAAATTTATCGTAACATTTTATGAATCCTCTTATTTCTTTGGTGTAAGAAATTCAAATAAAAATATGTGAAACTTAACTCAATGTAACTGAGAATGTTCATTGTCTAAGGAACAGCAGGCAATTAGTAGATAATTGTTTATGTGAAAAATTTATGTCTCTACATTCTCTTGTGTGACAGGTAATGTGACTGTCTCTTCAACATCCAGTCCACCCTCTCTTTTGTGTAGCATCTGTTTTGTTTGGATGATACTGACCAGTGTCTCACATGTACTGTCTCTTGAAACAGTGACTAGTTCTTGAAATACCCTAGGACTCAGTTAATTAACACATGACCTTCCATTGTCTAGAAGGACTGATTTAGGTTGTCTCTTCATCAGTAGTTGTGTGAGGAAGAGAAACCTCTTTCCTTCCCACTGATCTGGTACCTGGCTCTCCTAAGAACAAGACAGGAGCCTTTGGATCATAGGACACTTGATTCCTTGATGATGATGCTGAGGTGCTCAGTCAAGAACACTGAATTACACCTTACCTCTGGACTTACCAGTTCCACTATCAAATCAGTCCTTTACTGGTCTTGTCAGTTTGAGTTCAGTTTTCAGTTATTTGCAGATAAAAGAAACCTGGCTTACATACTTGGTGCCTTGGAAATAGTTCTGACCTGGATTCCAAATTAGGAACCTAAATGCTTGTCTTAGTTTTTCCATTTACTTGCAGTTTGACCTGAGACAAGTAAGTTATTTTCTATATAGGAGTAGAACAAGATGACATAAAAGGTTCCTTGTAGCTCTAAAATTCTATAGTCTTGTGATCCTAAATTGGTTTCCAAATTAAACGTAGGGGGGAGAAAGCAGTATGTGAATTTTGGTTAATGATGAAGATGATTAACTTCTTCCACAGCTAGACTAGTCCTCTAGGCACTTATGAGCAAACTACAGGCCTTGAGAGTAGGATGATGGATCTGTGCAGTCTTTGGGATATATTAAGATGACACATATCAAAGTTTCATCTGGGTAGATGTTACAATGAGCAAAAAAATGCCGCAGAATTTCCTTATTAATTATGTGAGCCTTAAGTTTTGTTTCTCTGAGATCTTTTGTTTCTGAGATTCTGAAAATTAAAATTTCTCTGTACTTTTGTCGCTCAAATGTTTCTTTACCATATATATGGTATATGTGCACATGTATGTGAGCATTTGCAGACACACATTATGACCCACGGTTTTTACATATTCACTAATGCCTTGGTATAGAAACTAGCCAAAACCTAACATTAAAAATATTATTACAGGTAGTATTTGTTTTCACTTATGGTTCATGATAAATTATATTTTTTATATTTAACACCAATATATTTTTTAATTGCTGCTTTTTTTTGATTCACAAAATTTACTTTAATAAATGAATGCCAGATTTTATGTTTTCTAAATCACTATGACTTTTCTTCATATGGCTTAAAAGTGAAAACATGAAAAATGTCATGGCTATTATAATTTTTTGTTTGTTTTTTTTATGGGTGTCCAAGTATAATTTACCTTTGATTATAGAAGCTGTGAGCAGAGACCAGATTGCATGAAACTTACCTGAACTAAAGTTAGTCTTGTCATAAGGTACAACCTCATAACACTTTAGGTTTTTTTATAACTATAAAGCTGCAAGTTACCAGTAATAAGCATTTTCTATAATAACTATTTGTTTAGGGAGACTTAATGTATTCCCAGGTCCTAACAACAGATCAGTGGTTAAGAGGCAGCTATTAAAGGACACTGGATTATGAGCAGTTCTGCAGCCCAAGGAGATAACAAGTTTGTTAAGTTGGGCAAGAAGAGGAGATTGGATGTTATTTAAGGAATTAGTTCAGGTTCAGTCTCATGCATATTTATCTGCATTCAAATAAGAATAAACTTGGAGAAGAGGTCTTCTTCTCTGAGTGGTTTTGAGATTTAGAAGCATTGATATTCGATGATGAGGAAACATCTTAGACGGACCATTATTGGCCAGGTATTTTGGTTTCTAAGAAATATAGACTCTTCGGTTGATAATCAAACTCTGTATATGGCCTATTAATCTATAAAATAAGCATTTTGTTAAAGTTTGTATTGGCACCTTTTTGGAAGGGGCTGCTCCATTGGCAGTCTGTTGCCGGAAACAGGCAAATTACATCCCGATGGAAAAGAGGAGCAGAAAGGATCCTGTCCTCCTATATTTCTTCAGAACATACTCAGTTCAGTTTATTGTTCCTCTTTGAAAATGCAGGTACTCCCTGGAACAGATAAACCTATTTGTCACAAGAGAACTACCTTAATAAGCAGATTGTATTTTTTTTTCTTTAAATACCGGACCATGTAATTGACAAGATAGAATGAAATTTTCATGAAAACAGAGGAAAACTTTAGAAATGATTTTTCTGAGGGCTTCTCTGGCTAGAAATCTTGGGACAGGTAGCTAAAGGTGGGAGTGCCAAGAGCTAGAAAAGAGGTCATATCATTTTGCCTATATTCCCAGAAACTATCGACTCCTTGAAGAACCAACACATATGTTCTACTGATACATACACAGGAGTATCTGTGATAATCGAGTAGAGTCTTACATATGGTTGCCTTCTAAGTCTTAATGTCCTGTATTCCCAATGCCATTAAGTGTTAATTTAAGTTTTGTAAACCCTAAACAAATGAAACTAACAAACCTTTAAATGTGTGGATTAAATGGCAATATTGTTGTTTATCATTAATTTTTATTTGAATTGCTTACACCAAAGAAATAAGAGGATTCATAAAATGTTATGATAAATTATACTGGCGTTCCATTTTTTGGAATTTGCTTGGTCTCATCCAAAGATGGGAATTTCTTTTGTCAGGAAGATGTAGTTTTGTTTGTTGATAGCACTACATTAGGTTTATCAGTGATGTTTAAAAAATAAATTGTCTTCTATCTGTTGTATAAATCATATTAACATAATAATAGGTTGACATGTGCAGGCAATCTGTTTTTGTTTGTGATACATTACTAAAAGTTGTGTGTGAGAAAGTTAATGTACACATTAAGGGGGAGAGGAACTCTCTTTCGAGAGCTAAAAATTATAAATATTTTTATTCCTTTTTTATGACACAATCTTAATTATATATTTTTCAACATATTTGTGTGTGTAATGTCTCTATATATACACACACAAATAATTTCATAGAGATACATTTATATCTCCAATCGAGGTTAGAGATTGGATGTTTTTGTTGGATCAAATTTCTGTCATTCTCCCAACTCTTAGTGTAACCATACTTATGCTTGTGTCCTGGATATCAGTAATTTTACTTTTCTAATCTACAGTGATTGTATAAGAGGGGCCCCTGAGTGGCTCAGTCAATTAGGTGTCCAGCTCTTGATTTTGGCTCGGGTCATGATTTCGGGGTCATGAGATTGAGCCCCGTGTAGGGCTCTGCTCAGTGCAGAATCTGCTTGAGATTCTCTCTTTCCCTCTGCCCTCCCCTGACTTGTGCTCTCTGTTTCTCTAAACAATGCAATGTTTAAAAACAAAGATTTAAATGGACAAAATGCAATTAAAAATCCGATACACGGGGCGCCTGGGTGGCTCAGTCGGTTATGCGTCTGCCTTTGGCTCAGATCATGATCCTGGAGTCCTGGGATCGAGTCCCATATCGGGCTTCCCGCTCAGCGGGGAGCCTGCTTCCCCCTCTCCCTCTGCTCTTCCTGCTCATGGTGGCTCTCTCTCTGACGAATAAATAAAATCTTTAAGAAAAATATCCAATACAGAATTATACCGACAACATTGCTGCTGAACAGATAAATGTGAAAACTCTGTCCAATAAAACCATTGATTCTTGGGTAGTTTTGAGTTGAATCAGCTGTAAATGATCAAGCATTACTTGATGTTAAAAAAAAGAAGGGGGAGCACCTGGCTATCTCAGAGCATATGACTTTTTTTTTTTTTTTTTTTTTTGAGAGAGAAAGAGATGGGGAGAGCACAAGCAGGGAGGATAGGGAGAAGCAGGCTCCCCACTGAGCAGGGAGCCCGACACAGGGCTCCATCCCAGGACCCTGAAACCATAACCCAAGCTGAAGGCAGACGCTCAACCTACTGAGCCACCCAGGCGCCCCTGAGCATGTGACTCTTGATCTCAGGATTGTGAATTCAAGCCCCATTTTCTGCACAGAGCTTAGTTAATTCTTTTTAAAAGAAGGATGTTGACATGTAACCTTTCAAAGTACCCATTACTCAGAAGTTGTCTTCATTAAGATTTTTTTGCAGTTCCAAATAAAAGACAAGCTGATTTAAATAGCAGACATATTTACTGAAAGAGTGTGTTGGGTAATTTACAGAATTGAGGAAATTGCAGATAGAGCCAGGCTGGGGACTATGCACTTGCCACGAACCCTGCACATAGGCATCATGCTTACACTGCTCCCATCAGTACTGGTCACCTGGAGCTGCTGTTGCTTCCCCTAAATCTGGATGTTTCTGCCACAGCCAGGATGGGTCTGTCTCACTGTCCCTTCATCTCTGAGTCACTCTCTTCTCATTCAAAGTTCAGGACAGGTCCATCTGATTGGCTGAGTTAAAATAGTTGGCCAAGTTCCAGAGGCAAACAGGGTAGGCATTACAAGCTTTTGATTTCTAAACTTGGATGTGGCTACTACTTCCTGACATAGTTTATAGCTTGAAAAATTCACCAAACGAAATGTTTCAGTGACCAAAAACAAATGAGTAAAAAACTGAGACAAACTTCCATTGTAAAGTTGAGCTAATAGCACTTTAAGTACTTCTTGAGGATGCTATCTCTAAACACTCCTCTCTTAAAATGATTTGATTTGACACTTCAAGAATACCTGATTACTTTAATCGGCCAACTCAACTCAGGTTGAGAATATGATAAAGTAGAACTGCTTGTTTGATTATTTTGTCTGTGAAGAAATAGGAACAGTTAAACAGTTAATTGGTATAGATGTAAATGAGATGATGTGAATGGAGACCTTGGAATGGCATACCTTTTATGGTGGAATATTTTAATAAATGACAGATCAAAGTCTATTATAGTCCGCTCAGTTTACTCTTTAAAAATCTACCATTTTTCCACAGAAAATCATTAATTGTACTGTCTGTCAAGGGGCAAATAGAATATCTTCTATAAACAATTATTTAGTGCTTACTGTGTGCATGCACCTGCACTGTTGCTTACAAGAAACACACTTTGATGTGTGAGGACTGCTGCTCTTCGGCTTCCAGTGCATATCATCTTTAATCAACTTGGCAGGATGAAGTGTTGCTTGTGGAAAGTAATTACAGGTTTTCAGTGGCAATGACAGAGTAAAGCTAGCTCGATGGTGGTTGTCATGCTGAAGAGTGTACGAAACACATACATAAACTATGGGCTCTCTGTAGAAAGACCCCTTCCAGAGATAATGATAGAGCTGCTTTCCGGGACTGATAGAATCTGAGAACAACCTGATAGGGGGTGCAGCCTTCACCTTGGGGGAACAGCTGTGCTATCCATTCAAGAAGATCAGAGAAGTTAAAAAGAAAATATTAAATAATGGGCAAACACTGCTGGGTACGTGCTCTGAGATGCATTTACATTGAAAGAAATGTTATAAACGTGGGAGTGGTATTGAAATTTTGATTACTTGGGAAAACAGTTCAAACGTGGTCTTGCTGCCCTTTCTTTTCAGGGAACTACGCATGACAGAGCCAAGGACCTTGCTGTAGGTCCTAAGTAAATTTTGATGTTTAACTGAAGTAATGTGTTTACACTGTGATTGAATTGGCGGTATCAGAGACCTGGTGCTTGGTGGAAGGAGCTGCGCCTTGTGCAGCGGCATCTATATTTCATATCACACCTACTGCCTGCCTCTGAGACTGGTTCGTGTGCAAGGGTTTTCCTTCAGTATACTTGTATTGTCACATGCTAGATCGCAGTGTGTAGAATTTTCTTTGGCTTATTTTTCCTGTTCCCTTACATTATGTCGTCTTTATGGATGCGTGGAACAAAATATATTGGCTATTCCTCATTCAGTCATTCAGAAATACCGGCATTTGACAGTTATTTATTGAGTGCCTAATATATATCAGGCATTAATGCAGGGGCTAGAGCCAACAAACATGAACGGATTGCCTCCCTCATGGAGCTTGTGTTCTCATACTCTGTGCGCTTGGACGTGTGTTGCATTCACGTGAGCCCCTGCACGTTGTTGCTGATATTGGTGTAGTGTTCTGTATTTGGCTTGACCCTTTGTCATGTGTTAGTAAGGATAACCTGGCAGTGAGGGATCAGCGTCTGAGGAAGCAGTGTGCGCTAGAAATGAAGACGAAGAAATTGCAGGACCTTTAAGGCCAGAAGTGGAGGGGCGGTAAGAAGAGTAGGCAAAGGTATGCATTAAATGGGGGCATTTATTCTAACATTCATTCAGAAAACGTTTCTTGAATCTCTGCTATTGGATGGGCATTTTTCTAGGAACTAGAGGTATAGCAGTTATCCAGACAGATGAGTTTTCTGCTGTGATTCTGTATTTTATAAAGTGAGGGAGATACACAGTAAACCATAAGAAAATTAGAGATTTTTGTATAGTAAAATATGCTCTGGAGATTGGTGTCCAGAGGAACATAATTCTTGATCTGTTGCCTGGGTAGGCTGCTCTGAATATGATGGTTAATAAAGGTCCTCTAAAAAAAATAAATAAGATAAAAAAAAAAATAAAGGTCCTCTAACCGGAAGTAAGAGGAAGATGCGGTGGGGGGAGCGGCTATGTGCAGCCACGCAGGTGCCACTCAGGCAGGGGGGGTGGTTCGTGCAAAGGCCCGAAGGCCCAGGGAGCACTCTGTGTTCCAGGAGCAGAAGGGCCAGTGTGGCTGGAGCTTAATGAACAGGTGTGAGGGTGTCTAAGAAGAGTTGAGAGAGGTAGCCAGGTTCAGATGGCATATGGTCTTCTAGAAGAGCATCTGCAGTGCGTGTGACAAAGACTATTTCCTTCTTTCCTTCACTAGAAAAATTGCTCTCTCAATATTAAGAAATTGATACAATATTAAGAAATTGATAAGTAGAAGAAGTAAAAAAAAAAAAAAAAAACCACAATTGCCCTTGACCAACCAGGGGTGTAAGGGCTCTGACCACATGCCCCTACACACACACACACACACACACACACACACGGAGTCAAAAATCTGCATCTAGCTTTTGGCTCCCTAAAAACTTAACTACTAATAGCCCACTGTTAACGGGAAGGAAGCCCTACTGATAAACAGTTGATTAACTCGTATTTTATGTATTATGTGTATTAAGTATTATATGTATTTGGTATGTTGTCTTCCGCTAAAGTATGCTGTAGAAAAGAAAATGTTATTAAGAAAATCATAAGGAAGAGAAAATAAATTCACAGTACTGTACTGTACAAAATTTGAGTATAAATGGACCCACGTAGTTCAAACCCATGTTGGTCAGGGGTCAGCTCTATACTTTTTAATTCTGCACTCAGGTATAAATAACATTGTGGCACTTTTATTTCTCTTCCTCTTTCTGTCCTCATCCTTTCACATGCACCCACATGCGGGCACAGACATGTGCGCTCACATACAGAACTTTTAATTAAATTGAAGTTTTTTTTTTTGTTTTTTTTTTAAGATTTTATTTACTTATTTGGGAGATAGGTGCATGAGCCAGGGGAGGGGCAGAGAAGCAGACTCCCCGCTGAGCAGGGAGCCTGACCTCGGACTTGATCCGAGGACGCTGGGATAGTGACCTGAGCCAAAGGCAGATGCTTAACCAATTGAGCCACCCAGGCGCCCTGTTAAATTCAAGTTATACTCCTTACATGTTTATTTTTTATTTTTATTTTTTAAAGATTTTATTTATTTATGTGACAGAGAGACAGACAGCGAGAGAGGGAACACAGCAGGGGATAGGGAGAGGAAGAAACAGGCTCCCAGCTGAGGAGCCCGATGTGGGACTTGATCCTTGAACACCGGGATCACGCCCTGAGCTGAAGGCAGACGCTTAACGACTGCGCTACCCAGGCGCCCCTCCTTACATGTTTAAAATAAGTTATTGGCACTTGCTCTGTTAAGAATGTTTGTCTAGGTCATCAAATGTAATGATAAGAAATAAGACAGTATTATATAATATATAAAATATACAATAATATATAACAATTAATATATGAAATACAATTTTAATGATAACATCATATGGATATACTGAGCTCTGTGGCTCATTTCTTTTTTTTTTTTTTAAAGATTTTATTTATTTATTCGACAGAGATGGAGACAGCCAGCGAGAGAGGGAACACAAGCAGGGGGAGTGGGAGAGGAAGAAGCAGGCTCATAGCGGAAGAGCCTGATGTGGGGCTCGATCCCATAACACCGGGATCACGCCCTGAGCCGAAGGCAGACGCTTAACTGCTGTGCCACCCAGGTGCCCCTCTGTGGCTCATTTCTAAAAGCTTCAGTTTTTTAGCATAACAAATATGAATGCCATAAATATTTGAATATAAAAATATGTGTCTAAAACTCCAATTTCCTTAGCAGAATTTCCCAAGGTGGAGACATATCAGAAGTCATTATTATTATTATCATGCCAAAATTTCCACCTAAAATTATAAGCACTGTATGAGAGTGTCTTCATCTTTACTCCCTTTGAAACACTGGTTATTATCATTTCTTAAACATCTGAGTCGACAGATCACAAGTGGTATCTTTTATCTGTTTCTTCTGTGGCTTTATTTAGGACAGGAAGTGAAGTTGTTTATTATATTGTTGTTTTAGTTATCTATGTCTGCATAGTACACTACCCCAAAGCACAGTGGCTTAAAACGACAAACATTTATTATGTCATAGTTTCCATGGGTGAGGAATTCAGGCGTTGCTTAGGTGGGTGACTCTCAGTGTCTTACGGATTCAGGGTGATCTGAAAGCTTGACTGGCGGTGGAGGATCTGCTCTTGAGGTGTCTTGACCCCATGGCTATTGGCAGGAGATGTCATTGCCTTGCCACATGGGCCTCTCTGTGTCCTGTTTGACTGTGGTCGCTATCTTGCCCCACTGTGAACGATGCAAGAGAGCATGAGGAAAAATTCGTAGTATCTCTTATGACCGAGTCTGTTAAATTGCCCAGTGAAACTTCGACTCTGTGCAGTTTGTTAGAAATGAATCACTAGGGAGCCTGGATGGCTCAGTAGGTTAAGTGTTGGACTCTTGATTTTGGCTCAGGTCATGATCTCAGAGTTGTGGAATCAAGTCCCGTGTTGGGCTCTGTGCTCAGCACAGAGTCTGCTTGTCCCCCTCCTGCTACTTCCCTCCTCCCCCCTGTGCGTGCTCACTCTCTCTCAAATAAATAAATAAATAAAATCTTAAAAACATAGAATCACGAAGTCAGGCCTACTACTTAGAGAAAGGAGTATCAGAGAATTTGTAGACCTATTTTAAAGCCACACAGAAGTTTTTACCAGTTTCTCCCTGGCATTTAATAGGCATTGACCATGTTGCTGCAGCTATCATTACTATCAGACAACTAATGTACCACCTCACTACCATTAAGGGCTTTTTTATGTGTTTTTCATCTATTCCAATGACCTTGCTGCCAAAATTGTGGGTTTTTTTTTAAATTTGGAATGCCACAAGTTAGCTTATAATCATTTTTATAAGATAATCTGTCTTGTAGAGGTTATATTGAGGGAAAAAATTTGTCATAGATTCTGTCTCATAAATTGATCATTTTGGATTTCTGCTTAAATGAGTTTTGACTTATGTTAAATCGACAGGTTTTTCATGTGTACTGTTTGTATTGTTAGTTTATCATTTACTGTCTAGGATTGTAAATACTATTTATTTCAAATAAGATAGATTCAGGATAGAAGAAAATGTTTATATAGAGTTTTGTATTGGAATTAGTTTCTCTCCTGGTTCCAGCCATTTACCTTACTCTTGAAGCCTTTTATCTCTTTGGCTCTCATTAACAACGGTCTATCTAAAGCTCAGTTTCTCTCAGCTTCCAAATAGGGATGATGAAAGAAACTTATCCACAAGTAGTTGTGGTGCTTAAGGGAAAAAGAAGCTATGATATATGTTAGTTATTGCTTTGTTGGTGGTGGTAGTGGTGATAATCTGAGGACAAAAATCAGCACATTGAAAATTAGCAAGCTTGTGTGAAATTTGGCCAGTTGGAACAGGCTCACTTATGGATGGTAAAGGGTACATAAAATTATAATGACTACTTTCCGTTTTAATGGAATAAGTATATTTTATGGAATAAAGGATGAATAGGAAGTCTGAGAAAGAATTGATATCATTCATTCAGTTATTGCATATAGGCAGGAAGCAAGAGTAAAAATAAATGACTCAAGCTTTTGAGTTCAAATGGCTGGCTGAACAGTGGTATTTTCAGTTGTAAGGGGAAATTCTAGAGGAGAGCCAGGTTCAGGAGAAAGCAGTGGTTTTGCTTCCTTCCATGACGAATTTGAGATGTTGGTGGCTACCTAGCAGCGAGTGAAGTTGGAGGATTGACACTTCTGAGATAAAGGATGGTAGTAGATATGTAGTTTTATTGAGGTGACAGTTGACATGAAAAAGCAAGAGCAGAGGGCTGAATCTGTGGTTAAAGCATTATATTTATAGGATGGAAGTGGGGAAGAGAATCAGAGTCTCAAGGGAATGGTGACATTAACGTGGCATCCAGTGCAGCAAGAGAAGGAGTTTGTAGTTAGTTAAATGTGAATACAGTTAAAGAAAGATGATTATAGAGAAAATACAGTTGAATTTGACATCATGGATATTAGCATAGTTAGGCAGAGGACACAATGAAATACATTAAGCAATGAATGAGTCCTAAGGAAGTAGTTAAAGGGCGTTTAGTGATGAAGACATTAAGAAAGTCAGTGTTCAAATTCACCAGAGTGGCCAAATTTTTAAAAAAGACTCAATGCTAATTGTTGGCCAGTATACATAACAACTGGAATTTAAATACATTAGGCATGGGGATGCCCAATTTTACAGCAACCAGTTAGGAAAATTCTTTGGTAGTATCTAACCCTATGAGCCAGCAGTTCTTAGAATATACCTAAAAGAAATGAGTGCATATGTCTACTAAAAATTCTGTGGAATCATTTGCAATGGCTCTCTTAACTGCAAGCAACTCAGATGTTCTTCAACCAAAGAGTGGATAAATCTGTGCTACATGTGTACACTGCATTGCACAGCAAAACAACGACAACAAAAGAACAAAATACTGCTACATGCAACAACAGTTCTAAATCTCACAGATAGAGTGAAGAGCCAAAGAAGCGAGACAGAAAAGAGTATGTGCTGTATGATTCGATATACACGAAGTTCAAGAACAGGCAAAAACTAATATGTGCTCACGGAAGTCAGAATAGCAGTTCTCTCAGGCATGGGTAACTGAGCAGCAAGGACAGCTGTTGACTGCACTGGGCATGGAGGCAAGTGAATCAAGTCCAAAAAAAATTAAAACAAACAAATAGTAAATAAGAGGGAAAGTCAGAAATAGCTGAGGAAAGAATAGCTAAGAACTTAATTACGTGAAGCCATTGATGGGTCTATAATTCACGATCAGGGAACCAGAGAGGAAGAACGACCAGGTAGAGCTATAGAGCAACGTGCAAGTCTCTCCTGTCTCTCTTTTTATTCTTAGAAGTCACAGTTTGTTACTTTGACTTGGGAGGAGGGGAGCATATAAATGAAAAGCTTAATTCTTTCCCACCACTTCCCAGTATCTCTTGTACCTCAGTCTTTAGCTCAGAAAATTTTTACCAAGTACCTCTTACGTTGCCCACATTGAAGTAGGTATTAAGGATATGCTGCCGTTGAAAGGTGGTGTCTACCTTAAAGGATTATCAGATAGAGAAACAATGTTAATAGATGTACCATGGAAGCCTGTGGAAGAGTTCTCAACTCCTGAGGTGAAGAGAAAGCCTGGGGGAAATCTCAGGTGCTGCACAGTGCGGTTATGACACACAAAGGAAATGGTGGGATATGAGACGAGGGCAGTAACTAGAGGCCAGATAATAAGGGGACTCATTTAGCGTTGTGCCCTGGGAAGCCTGCACACTTGAGAGTGGCCACATTTGGGTTTGAATTTCACGACTTGTCTGTAAAGTGGGGAAAATGGTGTCCATTTTGCATGCTCATGAGAATTAAAAACATAAAGCCCCACTCGTTGTTATTTTAGTGAGGGTAGCCCTGTCACGACGGGGAAGCTCTTAGAGGTATTAGGGAGAGAGAAGAAGAATTGGATTTATTGTGGTTTCGCATTGGCCGCTTTAGCGGGGTCTGGGCTGGAGGACTGCAGAATCCAATTTGGATGACCAGTGTGAAGGCTGCTATGGAAATCCTGGAAAGTGAAGACAGCCCGAAGGGAGACTGCCCCTGTGCAGGTGCAGGAAAGGTGAGAGATGAAACAGGAGAGCGTACAGGACGTCCTGCGTCGCTGCATGTGAACATCGAGGGAAAGGGAGAGATTTAGGTTTCCGGTTTGGGTCATCAGATGGACTTGGGGCGTTTTCACTAAGGACAGTGTGCAGGTGGAGCAAACTGCTCATGCTTCCTCGCAGCTTTCCACGCCATTTCAGCTCTGCTTCCGGCCCAAGGAACCACTGTCTTTTCAGTGTCCTCTTGCCACCTTCTCTGATAGATGAGGACCGTGGCTGCAAGCTTCCTGGACACCCTTTGCTGTCGTTTTCCTCTCTTCAGCCATTTATCAGGCTCTTCAGACGTACTGTCCTGGGAAGGGTTTTCTTGTCATCGTGTTCTGTTTACCATACTTAATTTTATCGTTGTCTTTTTTTGTCTCAGGTGTCTCTCAAGTTCTCTTTCCATTCCCATGTTCTCTAAAGCTCATCTTTGGTTTTCATCCTTTTAATCATTATGCAAGTCACCTTGTCCCATGTGGCCAAACTAGTTTCTCAGCCTTTTTTGCCAACCATGGTTCATGTGACTCTAGTAATTAACTCAGAATTCTTTTTGGGGATGTCTGATTTGGGTTGAATAAATAAGAGAGGAAAAGAAGTAAGAACGGACGGTGTGTGATTGGAGGGAGAATGAATAACTAGGCTGTGCCAGTACATTCAGTAATTAAATAAACCCCAAACAGTATGTGTCTGGTTTGCTTTATATCACGTTCACTGGTTGTTTCATCTGTTTTTGTAAAAGAACCTTTAGATGTTATTCTCATATTTATGATATTTTATGCACATTTTCAGTTGAAGTACTTACTGCATATTTATAGAGAGATCTGAACCATTAAATCTTAGCCATTATCATGGAATTTTTTTTTTTTAAAGACAGATTTTAACTTTGGTGCAGTTATAACACTGTCTTTCCTTTGGTCAATTTTAATCTTTCCATACTCTGTGTGTATTTCACTGAAAGTTTTTGTAAAACATATTAAAAACCAAACTTTGCACCAAAAATAGACTTTTCCTCTGCCCATATAAAATATTTAGGTGACTGAGTTCACCAGAAATAGTAAAATAATTCTTACTTATTGATTGTTGGTTTTGGTTGTCCAAATAAGACAGCTTATAGAATCTGTAGGTTTAACAAGGTTGGCTTTAAAACCTTTAGTTTCTTCAATTCAGCAAGGCAACCACATATTGATGTGGTGTAGGAGGAAAAGTGTGAAGTGATGATTATGTAAGAAATGCTATTCAGTACCTGTGGTCTGGGAATGTATGGACTAACAGATAAGCGTCCAGTGACATTACACATCAATACCATATTATACATTTTAGCGCTGTAATCGAATGTCTTAAGATGAGTTGTTAGCAAACAAATTATTCTGAGCTGTTTTCCTGTTTGGATTCAATACCAGTTGGTACTGGCATATAAATAATTGTGATACTTCAGGACTGTCATGCATCTCAATATCAAAAAGTCAGACTTTCGGGGCGTCTGGGTGGCTCAGTTGGTAAGTGTCTGCCTTTGGCTCAGGGCATGATCCCAGCGTTCTGGGATCGAGCCCCACATCGGGCTCCCTGCTCCACTGGGAAGCCTGCTTCTTCCTCTCCCATTCCCCTTGCTTGTGTTCCCTCTCTCGCTGCCTCTCTCTCTCTCTCTCTGTCAAATAAATAAATAAAATCTTTCAAACAAAAAAAAAAGTCAGACTTTCAACAAATCAGTAAGCAAAAATTAACAATCCAAAGAAAAAGAAGCAAAGTATAAGAAAAGACATTTCATACACACACACACACACACACACACCCCACAATAAACATATGAAGGTGTTTATCCTCTGCCTAGAGAAATGCAAATCAAAACATTGGTATAGCCTTTTTTTCACAAATATTTTTTTTAACTGAAAAATAAATTTTTTGTTTCTTTATAAAAGATTTTTTGGAGAGGCTTTTGATATTTGCCTTGAATCTATTTGAATATAAATTAATTTGCAAATTTATGGAGGCTGGATTCTGGATACATTCATTGGGAGATTCTGGGTGATGAATTTGGTGGATGAAAATGAATTTCAGAAGTAGTTTGTACTGTGATTGAAATGTAGATATAGAATAAATCAAAAGCTTCCTGAATTCAGCCTTTTTTAGAGTAATACAGTTCTTCTTCCAGTTTATCTGGGCATCGAAAAAGGTCAAACACATTTTTGTTAAGAATTAGTTGAAGAGCTTTTCCACCAGTAGACAGTGACAAAAAGCTTTCAGGCATTGACCTCCTCTGTTTGGGGTTTCATAAGATTCTACTTAGGAGTTCATTTCTACAGCTGTTACAATTTATTTTACATATGAGTGATAGTAAATGTATAACCATTTTCACAAAATGTTCTGAACTCACTTAAGAGTATTTGGAGGAGCCTATACTTATTGAATGTGGCGGAAGCACAAGCTTATTATGACAGCTGAGACCTGTGAGGGAGTCTGTCCACTGGTAAGCAGTCGTGCCCTGCACTTATAAATCTTAAATCAAAACCCAGATTTCAGGTAGACAAAGGAGATGTACCTCATTATGATCCAAAGGCCAGGCAATTTTTCTTTCACTCTTCAAATTGGTTTATTGAATAGAAATGCTTTTGTGTTTTTTTTTTTTTTCAAGGTAATTGAATGGCT
Source organism: Ursus arctos (assembly GCF_023065955.2). Classification (NCBI taxonomy): domain Eukaryota; kingdom Metazoa; phylum Chordata; class Mammalia; order Carnivora; family Ursidae; genus Ursus; species Ursus arctos. The sequence continues at coordinate 24,777,569 of NW_026622985.1, read as the reverse complement.
CCTGTAAGACTGTCTCTGTATAATTTTATAAAAAATAATGCATTAGATGCACACAAAGAAATACATCATCTGGTAGATCAAGGAGATGACTGAATGAGGTAGACTATATTTCCATGTATATTCCATCTAAATATATTACACATATTTTCACTGTTTTATCATCATGTAGACAGAGCTGGAATCATTAAAAATAGCTAACCAAAAATATAGTTATAAGATTCTGTATTGCCTCTCACTTCTCAGAATCAAATCCTAGATAAGGGAGAAGGAAAATAAAGAAGAGAATGACTGAAAAAATCAAAAGGTTAAAGTATAAGGAAGTGGAAAATGGGCTGCAAATAATGGCAGGTGGTTGAAGAATAAGGTATAGTTTTAAGATAAATTTATCCTTGAGACAGCAACATTATATGTTTACGTAGAGCACGATAGACTTTCCAAATCTTTCATATGGGTTTGCAGTAAAAGGCAGGTATTCAGAAAAGAAAAGGAACCCAGAGCAGATTAAATAAACTTCTGAATATGTAGCTGTGAGTCCCCAAAATGAGCTAAAAGGACCTATTGCAAATGGGATTTGGTAATTTCTTGAATGAAATCCAAATGTGTGTGTGTGTGTGTGTGTGTGTGTGTGTGTGTGTTTGGTCTTTTCTTTCTTTCTTTCTTTCTTTCTTTCTTTCTTTCTTTCTTTCTTTTTTTTTGTTGTTGTTGTTAAATAGAGGGCAAAAACTACACAGACACCACAAAATGAAAAAAAAATTATTATGCATGGGTTAGATTTGGCCCTGGAGATCTTAGATCTAATATGATTGGGTTTGCATTGCTTTAGGAAAATTGTAAGGCAGTATTTAGAAAGAAAGTATATGGTGAAATTTAGCATTTCAATTTGAGACTAGCGCTTTGGTTCTAATGAACAGATGCTCAACTGTGTATTGAGAGACCTGATGCAATTAAAAGATGTTTTTAGGTGGGAGGAGATCATTCAGCCATGGATCGCCTGTCAGCTCTGCCTTGGCCAGCTTTCCTTGTGACAGATGCAGTTAGTTTTTCCTAAGTCTATTCAGCCAGCCATTAATTTGGCAGTGGTCTCTCCAACAATAACTTATAAGACCCGGGTTTGGAATAAGACTTACGTGTCTCTTTTTTAATATATCAGAGATCAGATGTGTCAGTGCAGTGATATGAACGTGCTTGATGATGAGATGAATCACACTGACTTTTCAGGAGAGAAGAGAGAGACTGAAATTGGAAACAGGACATATCTAGTTGGGAGAATCTGCTTTAATATAAGGTATATATTTTGCGTTGTAAGTCTGTATATGTGATAGACACAGAGAGATACAGCTTCTTAAAATAAGGGTAAGAATACTTCTTTTTGGAGTAAATGGCTCCATCATCAGTGGTGTATAGTGGAGGACACTATTTTTTACAATCATAGATGAGGAAGCAGGTGCATCTTGAGTAAGAAAGTGGAGCTTAGAGACGCTGTCATTTACTGGAGGCAAAATTTGATTCAACTGATATGCTTTCCCTTGTCCATTCTTTTCCTTTTCTTTCTTCATTTCTCTTCAGGTCAGAGGCTGGCAGCATAATTAAAATTTGAATTATTTATGAAGAGCCATTAAAGTGGGTGGCTTGCAGATTAGTCAAAGACAGCAGAGCTGACACTAAGCTGCATTTCTTTTACTCTCTCACAATAAATGATACCTTGACTATATGCCTTGAAAATAAGCATGACATTGAAGCTTTTAAAAGAAAAATGTATAAAACATTGTGACCATTTACACTGAGGCGAACACAAGTGTGTATCTATAATCATTATAATGTGCAAAATACCAAGTCTTTGTGTGTGCATACATGCATAAAAGATGTTTCTCTGCCAATAATTCATTAATATTGAATAGAAATATAATTACCAAGGGGAACAGTTTTTTTGTAGATATATAAAGATATGACTGGAACTATAAATATACACACATGGGTATCATTAAGTGTGCATTTTATATTTGGACAGGGACATTGAAACAGTTCAGAAACATCTGTCACCAGCATGATGTGTTGAGAAGCAAAGAAATGGAAATGGGTGTCTGTTTTCTCAAAAGCATTAGGATTTGTAAACATAAACATCTTTTTTTTTATCTGTCAATTAGAATGAGTTTATGGGTCTAATGCAATTTTTGAAAACAGTGACAGCCTATGTAATAATGTTAAACTGAAATATTCTCCAAATTAACAGAGAGAAAAAAAAAACCCCATATGATGTGTTTCTTTATAGCCTCATCCTAGTCTTGGGGGAAAAAGCATATTGTGATATGTTTCATTTTGCATAGTGATTGAGGCAAACCTTTCTGTTTTGCTTACCATATGCATGAGTTTATTTGTACCATTTAGAGGAAAATCAAACATACCTTTGCTTTCCGAGCCTTTTCTTCCACTCGGTGAAAAATGGCCCAATTCTAATTCCATTAAAATTGAAAAATATTAAATGTATCATACCTTTATTTTCATTTTTAATATGTCTCTTTTAAGATGTCCCTATGCAGAATATATTAATGCTCCATTGATATAATCACTTTTGTCTAATATTTATTCAGTCACATTCATTTCGAGTTTCAGAGTTGGTTCTCTGGTTAGGGTCAACCTTTTTTTTTCTTTTTAAGATTTTATTTATGTATTTGAGAGAGAGAGAGTGTGAACACGAGCCAGGGGCGGGAGGGGCAAATGGAGAGGGAGAAATAGAATCCCCGTTGAGCAGGGAGCCCAACTTGGATCTCGATCCCAGAACCCCAGGATCATGACCTGAGCTGAAGTCAGATGCTTAACTGACTGAGCTGCCCAGGTGCCCCTGGATACGGTCAGTCTTACGGGTTTTGTTGTTGCTGTTGTTTGTTTTTGAGGGGAAAAGTGTTTTTTGTTTCTTTGTTGTTTTTGAGTTGGTGGTAGTTCTTTTTTGTTGTTTGTTTTTTAAGAGGGAGAGAATGTGTGCTGCCACAGGTGGGCAGGGGTGGGGAGGGGCAGAGAGAGAGGGAATCTTAAGCAGCCTCTGTGCCCAGTGCAGAGCCCAATGCGGAGCTCAATCTCCCGACCCTGAGATCATGACCTGAGCTGAAATTGAGATTTGGATGCTTAACACAACTGAGCCACCCAGGTGCTGTGGTAGCAGTGTTTTAAAAGTAACACCATGCAGGTTTCATCATTCAAGTTTGAGTTAAAGTTCTATTTGTCTGGAGCCAAATAACCAACGCATGATGTTTTTCCTGGCTTGTTGATGTGTATATATCTATAAAACAGTAACATATTTTTCTCTCTCTTCTAGTGCTCTCTTTTATACGTCACTAAAACTCATCCAGCAGATTTCTACCTGTAGGTCCATGGGTGTTGCATGATAAAATAACAACAGTATCAACAAATACAATAAACTTAGTGCTTCTTGTTATTTGTTAGCATGGGAACATTCCATGCTTTGTCATTTTCAGAAAAAAGGACAGGTTGGTCAGCTTCCTCATTAGCATTTGAAATTGGCATTAACCTCTGAATAAGTCATTCTCACAGGGAAAGATTAATCCATTCTAACACTTTGAATGCCAAGGTCATTGAAAGAAAAGTACCAGTAACACACCAGGATTTACCAATAGCATTTATGCCATTTTCTACTGAGCGTGAAAATGTGTCTATTTCTAACATTCTCTTTTCTCCATTTGGTGCTTATAATCTCTGTCATACAGTGGCTTCTATTTGATTGGAAATGATGAAGTAGAATACTGTCCTTACACATAGGTGGAGCTGCTACCTTTGTGGCCATCTGGAGTACTTAGAGAGGCAGTGTGCTAGCTCATCAGTTTGTATCTGTCATGGATTAGTACCTGGCATGAGCCTTCATGGGGCGGGGGGGCTTATTAAAATAGAAATACCATGGTTACATAGTAGGTTGGCCTCAGTCACTCTTGACATTGTGAGGAAAAAAAGGAAAAGAGTGGTCTGAGAAGTCTGAAGATGAAAAGATTCTTAGAGCTGAGCATGCTGCTAAGGAAGCATATACATATATATGTATGTATATATATATATATATATATATATATATATATATATATATATATAAAACATTGTATCATTTAAATAGTATTTATGTATATATGTATATGCGTGCATAAGATCGATTGAGTATATGTATATAAATCATTTGGAACTAATGTTCCTTGGACAGACTTTCAAACAATTTGAGAGCTACTGGTGTAGGTTTTATTTTTTATTTTTTTTAGATTTTATTTTTATTTTATTCATGAGAGACAGAGAAAGAGAGAAGCTGGCTCCCTGCTCCGAGCCTGACATGGAACTCAGTCCCAGGACCCTAGGATCAAGACCTGAGCCTAAGGCAGACACTTAACCGAGTCACCTAGGTGCCCTGGTGTAGGTTTTAAAAAACAGTCTTTACAGTTGAATAGCCTAGAACAAAATCTTCTTCTGTCAAACTGAGCAACTTTGAGCAAGTTACTGCACCTTTCTGAAACCTACTTCTTCAACTGTAAACTGGTACAAATAATGTCTACTCAATATGATTGTGTTAAGGATAGAATGCTATAATATGTGTAGAACTCTTAGTGAAGTTCTATCATATAGTCATTAGATAGTAATGCACGTGAGAGAATGTTATCTTGAAAGTCATATTTTACCTATTTCAAATATTTGCTTAGAGGTAATCTTTTGTAATTGTCTTGTTTGAATTATTTGCATATTATTTCAGGGGCATAGTGTTACTCTTCAAGGAAACCTTTAGTTTCCTATAGTAAATACTTGTTGTTTTTGCTTCTTGATATTTCTTTGCACTTCTTACGGAAAAAGTACTTGTATTCCATGTGATCCTGGTGGGATTGTCAGTAGTGATGTTGATGTTGATGTTGATGACAATATCATTAATAATGACCATATATGACACTTGCTGAGAGTCAGGCACTATTCTAAGTACTATATTCTAAGTACTTATATATATATATATATTATATTAGTTTATATATATAATATTAATTTAATGTATATTAACTCATTTAATCCTTACACCAACCCCATAACATATCTACTATAATCATCTCAATTTTATAGACCCTCCCCGCCCCGAACAACAGCAATAACAATCACAGCAACAACAAATGGGACAGGGAGAGGTTAAGAAACTAGCTCAAGGTCACACAGTTAGTAAATGGTTGAGTTAGTAGTCAGACTCAGGCAATAGGGATCCAGAGTCTGGACTCTTAACCACACACCATATATAGAGACAGGTCCTCAGGAAGGGCCTTGTTCCTCACTTCCCACTTGCATGAGCATGTGACCCCAGCCAAGCCTAATTTCTCAGTTCTTTAGCATTCCAATATCAGTGTTCCTGAATGGTTATGCTTATGTTTTTCTACCTACTTTAGAACCCCTAGAGCATTTAGGACTGAAAGTAGTATGTTCTCAATCCAGAAAGATGAATTTTATTTCTTATGTTGTGAAGTGTTTCTGAAATACTTTAAAATATTTATTCAAATGATATTCATTAGCCATTTGATATTTAAAACATGTATGTCCAGAGACCTTTTGGAAACTCTAGATTTGTACAAAAACATTTGCCATTTCAGTCCCTCATTGTTCCCATTTGTTAATGGGATGGTGTGATGGTAAGTAGCAGAAGGGACCTTTAGATAGGCTCAGTGACTGAATCATTTACGTTCAAATTCAGACTCATGGCCATAATAACTCAAATATGTATCATAGAAATATTACACAGAGGCTCATATTATAGCTTTACATTGCTTACAAATAGTTCAGACACCAAATGTGATGTGAATGTTGTACATGTACATACAAAAGGACACTGGAATATCTATAATTTAAAATACAATTAAAAAAAATACATTTTGCATTTCAACCTTATTATTATTAAACTATTTGGATTGAGGCCTTACATAATGGTCCTTTCTTGGATAGAAGATGACAACTCCAAAAGAGTTCATCTATGTTTCTGTCTATCCCTCATCTACCTATTGACCTATCATCATTGATGCAGCTACCCATTTCTATCCCAGTATTTATTTAGGAATCAGATATAGGATTTAATTTTCTTAAATAATGATATTTTTCTTCAAATAAGTAGAAAAGACATTTTCAAAAGTACTGGCTTATGTATTCCTCTTAGGTAAGATGAGTGATTATTGAGTGAAATCACACAGGGGTGTGATTAATTTTTAAATACCTTCAGAGGAGCTTTCTTGGTGATATATTTCATCTTGTCATCCTAAACTGTTTCAAGTGGCACTCTGGGTTTTAAACTAGAAATTCATGGTTTTTTTTTTTAAGATTTTGCTTATTTGTCAGAGAGAGAGAGAGAGAGCGCACAAGCAGGGGGAGCAGTGGGCAGAGGGAGAAGCAGAGCAGGGAGCCCGATGTGGGGCTCAATCCCAGAACCCTGAGATTATGACCTGAGCTGAAGCAGATGCTTAATCAACTGAGCCACCCAGGCATCCCGAAATTCATGTTTTTTTGCAGAGCAGTAGTGATTGTGAATTATGAACCTTAGTTCTGTAATTGCTGGTGACTCAGAAAAATTTATCTAAGGGAGGGCTCAAATGGTGGACCTGTCAGAAATGCCCAGGAGTAGAAATTTCTGAAGGAAAACAGTATATACCATTGTTGTCCACCAAACTGGACAGTTTTACTGTTTTCAGATTGACCAGGGAACTCTGTCCTTGGCTAAAACTCACAGAAACGCTGTTTTCCTTTTTCTCTGTAGGGAGAAGGAGTAGGTGGAGACAGCACTGAGGGACTGTAATTGCTTAAGGAAATAGGGAGAAAAAGGCACCGTGACTATAAAATGGAGAATATTTGTTTTACTTTATTCATAAGAGCGAGGGCTGGGATTCCTTCCCTTTTCAGCTCTAATATCATCAAACTTTATCTGTGTGCATTGTGCCTCTTTCTCTTCAGTCCCAGAGAAAACGTCCTTTCCTCTGCTGGAAGCTAATGGCTTTACCTGTTTTCAAAAATATTTGCCTCCCATCTCTTTCAACATTGGGGTCTCCCTCCACCAACAGTCTCTGTTCCTATTTTATTTTCAATCTCTTCCACTTTGCCAGCTCCTGCATCAAAGCTTATACGTTTATGCATGCTCTAATCTTTTCCATCTTTATAAGATAAAACTATAAACAAAATAAATACTCTTAAACCCTGTGTTCCTTCAGCTACAGTGTGTCTTCTTATAGCCGAACTTATACCATAGCTTACCAGATTTTCACATTTCCATGAATCAGTATATTTTTCTTAATGTGAGAACTAGTCGAAATAGTCTAATAGTCTAACAAGTCTAATAACAATTACTATGTCTCACCAAAACTTCTTAAAAGGAAGGTTATACATCATAAAAAGAGAAAGGACATGTGCATGGTTATTCTGTTCTGACTACCTGTTTTAAGGTGCAGATAGTCCTGGAGTGTAGAATTCTTACTCTCATTAATCTCTTCATGTCTTTGTTGTGATCTCATTGTTGTAACTCAGTGCCTGTATTCATATTTTAGGCATCACCACATTGGCTTTAAATCAAAACAAGGAGTGTGATTTAATTCAGTGGATTGAGTTGCCAGTTGTAAATGGAAATTATCCCAAGATGCATATGCATTTTCCCTGAAAATAGATGACTGGCACTGAGTGTGTGTTTTTAGTGTCAAGCCAGGGGTAATGTATATGATTGGTGGTAAAATATAGACTGCTGTGGGCTTGGGGCCAGAATCCTGTCTCGCATTCTGTGCCAGTCCCTTCGAGGAGCAGAGCTGGCTAGAGCTGATTTGCTCAACTGGAATGCCTTATGTAAGATACCGTACTGAGTGTCATACAAGGAGGGAAAAACGAATCATTTTCTCGATTGAAACTCACAAAAGCTTGCTTGCTTTTCCTCCCTCCCTCCCTTCTTTCCTTTCCTCTCTCCCTCCCCTTTTCTTCCTTCCTCCCTTCCTTTCTTTCTTTCTTTCTTTCTTTCTTTCTTTCTTTCTTTCTTTCTCTCTCTCTCTCTCTCTCTTTCTTGTTTTATAATGGAAAGTATTAAAATTTGACACCAACGCAAATAATAAAGACAGTATATAGTATAATCTGGTTAGTTTTGGGAGCAAAACAGAATATTTCCAAATTATAATAATTTAAGTGAGATTGTTTCTGCTACCCTCATTGTTGACATTCCTAATGAAGTCTTAACATATGTTGTGGGTAAGGAATTTAAAGTTTTGAAACGTATGATGTGTGCACTATTTCCAGTGATGGTGCTGTAATCAGAGCATGTACTAAGTCAAACCTTTAATGAAATATAGCTTTTTAAAAAGTTTTGCTTCAAATTTTAAATAACGTTTTGCTTCAAATTTTAAATAACTTAAAGTTTCAGGTTATTTCAGTTCTCTGTGTTTCTATTTTGTAAAAATAATATTATCATACTATCTTCTAATGAATGATTTGGTTAAGGGTTTTTGTCCATAAGCATAAATTTATAAGTTAGGTTATAACTAACTAACATTTTCAAAACAGGACAGTAAACTCATTTTGAAAGATTCAAATATACTTTTAAAACAGTTCAGGATGCCTGGGTGGCTCAGTCAGTTAAGCATCTGTCTTCAGGTCAGGTCATGATCCTGGGGTCCTGGGACTGAGTCCCGCATCAGGCTTCCTGCTCAGTAGGGAGTCTGCTTCTCCCTCTCCCTCTGCCTGCTGCTCCCCCTGCTTGTGCACACACACTCTCTCTCTCTCTCTGACAAATAAAGAAAATCTTAAAAAACCAAAAAACAACAAAAAAAACCCAGTTCTTATAATGCTATACCACTAATCTGTTCTCTTTTCGAAGTATAAGCTATATATGTGAAATATCCGTGTATATATATCTATATTTTCCTGTACCCATAAATGTATTCAGTGATCACATGCTCTACACAATCAGTATTACTCTATGGTCCAACTTAATGTGATTGTTAGCAAGATGTATTAGAAAACAGCGAATTGTACAAGGAAAGAATAAATTTATACATTTATATATTCTTTTCAGTACTGGAAGCCTAGTGTTGAAGCATCCGACAGCAACTTGGAAAGAAAATCAAACTGTGATAGTCAGGTTTTAATTGCTATGCACAGGCACATATACATATTGGAAGCCTGAAGTATGAGTCTTAGTAATCCAGAATGATCGCTTCAGTAATTTGACTGAATATATTCACTTATGTAAGAATGAAAGTACTAAGCTGAAGGGCATTTGGTTATTTAGTTTACACGAAGAAAGGAGATCATAGAGAAAACCTGCGGCAGTAACTCAACACTGCCTCTAGTGGGAGACATTTAGCTGTTTGTTGATCATTGACATTTAGGAACCATTGAAGAGACTGTCGTTAGATGCATCATCAGTCTCTTCCACCCATTACTGTGAACTATGTGACTCATCTGAGGCACCTTATTCTGATCACATGCTCAAAAGCTGTTTATCTTTTGGCTTTTTAAGAAGTTTCACCCTCAGGGAGAAAATGCATAGGTTTTGCCAACTACAGTAATCCAGAAAATGATATTTCTCATGTCTTATGAACTGGTTAATTTTTTCCTTAATGAAGTATTTATCAAGAACTCACTAATGGGATTAGCTTTATTTTGTATTCTGGGGATAAATCAGTGAACAAACAGGCAAGTTGCTTGTTCTCAAAATGCTTATATTCTGGAGTAGTAAGACAGACAAGATACACTGACACTGAGAAGAATATAAGAAAAGACATGAACATGGTGATGTGACACAAAATAAGTAGGGGAGAGAAAGGTCTGCTTTGGAGTGTGGTGATATTTAAATTAGGAAATAAAGGCTAGGAACATTTGTTTAGTAAGTGAGGGAGGAATGGTTTTCTAAGCAGAGAAAACCAAATATTCTGACCAGGTTAGAGTTTTAGTGTATAAAAGAAGGCTAATAGGCTACAGTGAGGCTGGAGACGTAGGGAGAGGTCAGATTAAGTAGATCCTTGTACATCAGTGAGTTTGAACTTTTTCTAAATGCAATAAATACGTGAGTTTTACATCAACACCTAAAAGATAGATCTATGTCAAGGTCACTAATGAAACCAGGATTCTAAATCTCTAAAGCTGAGAGTCTGACTCCAGAATGTGGTAAATTTAAATAAGGTAATGGACTACTCTGTGAGGTCTTCTGCAAAGCCCGTTTTTTCTTACAACCTGAGCCTGTAGATTTCTTCTGTAGATGCTAGCAAACAGATGAATGATAGCATAATATTATACAATATCAACAGTGTTATGTAATTATTGTTTCAACACATAGGAATGTTAGATAATTATTGTTTCAGAACATATGACTGACCCATATTGCAAACTCAGAAAATGTTATGCTTATTTGGGCAAAGAGAAACCCTTAGCCTAAAGGGAAATAATGCTGTTTTCCTATTAGTCTTTTTTTTTTTTAATAATAATATTTTTTTATTAGTCTTAAATACATTCTGTTCTCCACCAGGCGGAGTCTCTACCAAAAAGGCACATGAAGAATTAAGAACAGAATAATAGGGCTATACAAATGAAAATTTGGAACAAAGCGAACCAGTGAAAGATACATGAAAACAAGCAATCATTATGGCTTTCTTTTTCCACAATTATATATATAATACTATTTTTTTTTCTGTTGAACACATTTCAGGAAAATACAGGATGTCCAAGGAATTTATGCTGAATGTTAATTTGTTTTGTTTGATAGTCATTTTTGGAAGGACAGAATATAAATTAACCAAATTAAATTACAGGAATGGAATAAGGTTAGAGGAGGGAAAGATGTGATCTTTTTAATCCCTTAGTGATATACAATCACCTTTTCGTAGCCTCCTATTTAGTATGTGGCAAAGCAAAAATATAAATTGTATTTCCTTATCAGTAAAGTAAAATAAAGATTAGGTGAATGATCTGTTGGTGGCATCAGTTTTTGATATTAGTTTGTTTTTGAGTCAGAATAGAAATACTTCCCAAGCACAGAGTGAGGAAGAAGGTGAAGCTACTGATCAAATTGACTTGTCCCGGAAGAAAGAGTTGTGTTTTTTCCCCCCCAAAAAACAACCTGCCACTTCATGGTTCAGTAGCTTCAAGGAATCTGTTTAAAACCTTGTGAATTTCTGGAGAATAAACATTAACTCTATTTTATTTCTATTGAAAAATCATCTGATAAAAATACATTATGTCAAACCGTGAGATTTATTAAATGAAAAATAAGAGAGAAGGATTTAATATACAACATTAATGTGCATTTATTTTGTATGTCAGTACTGTACAACTTACCAGATTCTTCTTGGTTGTTGTAAAATATTTATCAGTGTCTTTCAGATTTCCTTATAAAATGAAATTGTCTCCCATAGCCAAAAATTTTTATCATGATGTCCTTGACTAATGTTCTTGGACATTATATGATACATAAAATATAACAATACTGTACTTACACAGTTCCTTTCTCTCTTTATGGATTCCCCTTTGAAGTAGTTTTCTGAAGTCTCGCTGGCCGCGGCCGTCATCCCTACCTCAGTTTATGCCTTTTATCATTTCTGACCTGTTTTTGCAACTGTCCTCTCGCTTTAGAGTCTCACTGCTGCCCTTTGATTTGATTGATTTTCCACACTACTGCCAGTCATCTTTTTAAAATGTAAAACTTATTTCATTGCTCTACCCCAAATTCCATATTCCCGTCTCATTCGCTTCAGGACAGACTCGAATTATTTTGAGAGCCAAACAGAGCTTGCATTCCTGAAGAAGCCCTGTTTCTCTGGCCCTTCCTCCTCCCATCTCTGTAGCCCAGCACACTTCCATTCTCTGAATGCCCACACGCTGTGTTCTGACCTTGCAACGCCCTGCATTGTATTCTACACCTGGTGAACTTCTCATCCTTAAGAGTGGGCTTTCTCCGCAAAACCTGCTGAGATTTTACTCTGCTTCACCTCTCTCCCAACTCACCCTCTTTACCTACCACAATTTGTATCTGGGTGGAGGGCAGCGTCTTTTGCTTAAAGAGCTGAGTTCTTATCACACTAGGGACATTTTCTAGATGTCCCCTATTTTGTAACTCTGGGAGTCCAAGAACTCTGTATCTCCATTGATGAGTACAGTGGGCACTCAGTAAATATATATTTAATGAATGACCAAATGCATGTTTAATTAAGAGAGGAAGTATGACTGGTGTAGTTGTGATAAGGCCAGGCAGCCCTGTCAGTTTTCAAGTCCTGGCTCCATTACTTGTCAGCTATCACTAACAGACAAGTTACTTAACCTGTCTATGCTTTACTTTCCTGACTGAAAAATGAACGCTACAAAAATAACGACCTTGGACCATGGTTTCGAGAACTCCATAAAACAGCAAAATGCTTCGCATATTATCAGTACTTAGAGGAATGTTATCTATTATTTTTATTACAAAGGAGGGAAGCTTTTTAAAGTTAAGGTATACAGTATCCTTGTTTTGTCTCTTCTAAAGCATATTCACGTTCTCATTTGTGAGTACAAGCAAGAATAGGGTAAAACATATTTAGAAAGTAGTCATCAGGGGTGCTGGAGTGGCTCAGTCGGTTAAGCATCTGCCTTCGGCTCAGGTCATGATCTCAGGGTCCTGGGATCGAGCCCCACATCAGGCTCCCTGCTCAGCAGAGAGACTGCTTCTCCTTGTCCCTCTGTCCACCCCCCCTCCCCTGCTTGTGATCTCTTATTCTCTCTCTCAAATAAATAAATAAGATCTTAAAAAAAAGGAAGTAGTCATCATTACAGTATCTCAAAAGTAAAATATAGTAACTGACCTAAAGAACTTGATACTCTTGTATTTTGAAGGACACACAAATTCAGGTAGTGAATAGTGCATGAATCACAGAAATAAAGTTATGATTTGCTAGGCTTTTTAATCTCATGCGTCTTTTGTAGTTCTACAACTGAGAACTGTTGATTGACAAAGAATGTTAAAGTTTGGGGGTGGCTCATTTGGTTAAGTGTCTGCCTTCAGCTCAGGTCATGATCCTGGGGTCCTGGAATCAAGCCCCACATCAGGCTCCCTGCTCAGCAGGGAGTCCACTTCTCCCTCTCCCTCTGTGTGTATGCGCTCTCTCTCTCTCTCTCTCTCCCTCCCTTCCTCTCCCTCAAATAAATAAATAAAATCTTCTAAAAAAAAAAGTTAAAGTTCGTCTTTAGGAAACTAGGCATCTGGCGTCAGTTGGGTCCAGGTCTGCATCCCATCTCCCGCTCCTTCCCCATTGTGTAACTACTAATGGACTTCTTGGCATTTCTTAATTAACTTGCGAGTTATTTTAATGAACCTAACATGTGGCATATAAAAAGCTGAAAAAGTATTTTTAATGTATGGCTCTGAAGAGAGAAAGAACAGAGGGCATAGCAGCACCAAATCACTTACAAAGCCGAAAAAGAAAATGGAAAAATGCATTACAGCTCAGTCCTTGCACGGCCATATCGTCCTTCACGGACCTGGCTATCGAGCGATTGCTTTATAAGGATCTAATTGCAACATCACAGTGAGAATGTATTGCACTTTTTGGGATTATTTAATATGCCTGTACTTACATATTTTATTTGAGGCATAATTTATGTAGAATGAAATACACAAATTTTGTGTGAAACTAAATGAGTTTTGACAGCTGTTTACAGCAATGTAACCCAGACTCCTGTGAAGATATAGACGATTTCCAGTATGCCAAAACGTCTTTGGTGCCCCCTTTCCTGATTGTTTTTACTGGATGATTTAAAATCTCTTTGTTTTCTGGTATCACATTAGCAACCTATTTTAGATGCTAGTAAACTGACCATTATATAAGCCTTTTGAAAATGTGGAAATTATGCAGGTGGCAGAAGCAGGTGGTGTTTCTGGCTTTGTTTAATATTGTTCAGTAACTTCTTATTACTTCATGGCATTGGGAGATGGGAGATATCGAAGAATATGAGAGATGAACATTCTTCATTCTATCCCCTGCCTTAATGAAGATTTTTGAATACAGATAGAGATAACTGACTTATTATATTTCTTATGACTTTTCCTTGTTGTTCCTGGCTTCCTTTATTTCAACACATAGATAAATATGTGTAGCCGACTTTCTTAACATTTAAAAATATCTGGAAAAAGATTATTAAAAATTATACAAACCAAATCCTGAGATATTCTTGTGGTAAAGTGGGAAGTGATTTTTGATTGCTGATGGTCTTGGAAAAAATGATAGTGATGGGAAACAAAATTTCAAATGGTAGATATTGGAAATTCCATTGGACCATAAATCTTTTTAGAAAGACAAGGACACACAAAAGAGCCAATACTTAATTTCCTAGAAGAGTACTGTGTACTAAAGCAGAATGCTGAATATAAGACTCAATTAAAATGTCTTATTATATTGTAGTGAATTAGAAGTTGGTGTTTATGAAAAAGTGAGATCTGTTACACGTAAAATCATTGCTTATGCTGAAACAATTGAAGCTTAGACTCCTTCTGCTGTAATGATCACCCTCAGAGAGAAGATAATTAATGCCACTAACTTGGGTCCCTAAAAATTACTTTGTCTATCCTAAGTTATATGATGAGGTAAAGAGGAGAATAATCTTCAGGATATCTCAGTAGGAAATGGTAAGTCCTTATTTGTATGGTGTTTAAGAAACAAAATACCTTCCCACTGTGAACATTCATTTACATAGGGTCAGCTCTGACTTCTTGATATAATATCAAGCTTCATTAAAATGCAGGAGAATGGCAGGGCAAGTGTAGAGACCATTTGGCTAGTTGCCTACTTACCCCGCCCCCGGGCTCCACTCCTTCTCAAAGCTCCCCTACTGTACCAGTCATAAGGTTTAGGTTGGATTGATACTAGGCCTGACTTCACGAATGGTGTCTGAGGGTTCTGATCCAACTCAATTCAGGATTGGAGATAAAATCTGCCAAAGCCAATCAGTACAAGATCCCTGCTTGATTATAGAGTTAGGCTCAGAAATATTGTTTGATAATTGTGAGAATATGACCCTTATTCTCCCACAGGATAAAAGCAAGGATGATTTCAGCTCACATTCCAGCCAATGTGCAACCATGAGGTTGGCAAAGCTGAAGATGATGTGCTAGAGATAACGTAACACATGAAGTTGGTCAGAGCCGAGGACATGTCTTTTCTTTCTTTAACATGGCAAAATCAGTCCTTTATGATATGGCTGTTTGCACACCTTTTCAGCCTCAGCTCCAGTCTGTTCCCGAGCCATGTGATTCTGTGAAGAATTCCTAGATTGTCCCATACTCTTATTTCTCCCGAATTCTTTTTTTTCCTACAAGTCTCTTTATCTGGAATCTCTTACTCATGCTTCTTGAGTCCCTGACTACCATTTGTTCAAGACTCAACTCTAGGATATCTGTCTGCTATAGTCTGAATGTTCCTATGTCCCCAAAATCGAAATGTTGAATCTCAAACCTAATGCCTAATGTGATGGTTATTAGAAGGTGAGATTTGGGGAGGTGATGAGGTCATGAAGGTGTAGCCCTTAAATGGGATTAGTGCTCTTCTAAAAGAGGCCCAAAAGAGCTCTCTGGCTTCTTCGACATGTAAAGTTACAGTGAAAAGATGGCCCTAAAGGACCCCCACCAGATACCACAGTCTTGGATGTCTCAGCCTCCAAAACTGTAAAAAAATAAAGTTTTTTTGGTTTTTTTTTGTAAGCCACCCAGTTTATGCTATTTTTGTTATAACAGCCAGAATGGACTAAGTCACTGTCTTTTTGAAGTATTTCTTAGCATCTTTTACCCCTGTTGCATCTACTGGTTGTAGTGTACATCTTCTGTGCTCTCGTGACACCTTGGAAAGCAGAAAACCTCTGTGTTGAATTTAAGTGAGGATTTTTGGCTTCCCTCTCACTAGAACATCTTTAGTATAGATATTTTTTCATTATTTTGTTCAAAGAACTGCCCCTTCTCCATGATAGTACTATTGCAGAATTTTGATAGACGACATCCACACTGTTTTTTTCATAATTGATATGTGACTGCATTCTGATATTGTGCTCACTTTATGAAACTGATCCAAATAATCATGTTTCAGATGGCATCAGGTGCAAGAAAAATATTACTAAGTTGGGTTCACTGTGTCACCTTCAATTATTGGAAAACAAATCACTTGGTTATTTGAAGTGTTAGCCTGTGAATAAGAAAACAGAGATTCTATTCTTACCTTGCACATGTTCGTAATCATGAAAATCCTGTTTTAAATGATGGTGAGAGCAAAGTGCTCGGGAAAACAAATAGCACAAGTCAAATAGGGTCTTACCTGGGTTTAGTTCCTGGGGGAGCCAAAGAGCTTCCTTCTTTTCTCGGGTCACCAGAAGTGCCCTTGACCCCAGCTATCAGTCTACCAAAAGGAGTGCCATTAGGGAAGAGAACTCTCATGGGAGACATGTATGGATCCGTGTAAATCTGCCAACAACTTAGAAAAAAACAGCCAAAGTGAATGCCTGACTGCTGAGTGGGCATCACGAACCTAATGCATGAAGTACTCTGTCACTGGTATGTTAGTGTGCTTATTATTATTATTAATACGCATGGTCATGGCCTATGACATCTTAGAACCTACAGGAGAGCCTGTGTACTATCTGCATTCTTTGCCTGGCCTGCTCAATGTTTTCAAGCGTTAGCTTGGCTGCATTATAAATTGCTTACTGTCTATTGCTTATACCACGGCCTTTTCACACATTTCTGGTACTTCCTACTTTCATCTTCTGTAAAATAGGAAGTTTATTGCTTGAAGAGCTTAGGGCTCATCTCTCTCTCTCTCTCTCTCTCAGGATATTTGAATGTGTGTGTGTGTGTATTTCATAGAGTTCAGATTTTTTCTTTGTACATTCTCTTTCCAAATTTCAGGATGACTGAATAATGAATTTATAATGTTAAAACATCTTTGTAAAAGTGTTAAAACACCAACTTAATTTATCCTAAGGAAATCTCACAAATTAGATGAAAATGGTTGTGGAGGTCCTCTCCTTATAGTTAATAATTAAAAAAAAAATGTTTTTGTCTACCTGATGCAATCAAATCAAGTGAGCCTCTGTTTCCATGACAAACACCAACAAGCCAACAACACATGAGTAGGGTATGTTTCAGGGCAGAGCTCAGTGGACCCTGTGAGGAGAGTTTGGCCCTTCTACTTTCACTTGCAGAGTTACACACTCAAATTGGCATCAAAAAAGATTGGTATGGTTTATCCAGATTAGTTAGTTACTGAAATGTTATCTCCCTGCTCCAAATCCCCATTTTAAAAATTCCCGAGAGGCCTGTAAGTAGAGAAAGCAGAAAGCAGACTAACGTGGTCGGCAGTCCTAGAGCTTTCCTTATACTCTGTCCAGCACATTGTGGCTTCCCTTCCTTTCAAAGCTGGTAACTCCAGTAACTCTAGAGGGTGAGCAGTGACCTGAGGGACTGGAAGAAGACCCTAAGTGTGGGGGCCTTCTCTATGGCTCATCTGCTTTCAGGGGTTGTGTGTGTGTGCATGCGCGTGTGTGCATGTGTGCACACAATTGTCGGGAGGGGAGTGAAAGAGTATGTTGATATACAAAACTGACAGAATTGAGGCAAAAGGGCACCAGAATTCCATCTCCTTCTCCCCCAGGCCTGTGTGTCTGTATCACCAGCCAGAGATGGTCCGCCCTTTTCATAAAGATCAAAGCTGTCTGAATATTCCCCAAAATAAGTTGAAAACACTTTCATAGAACAACTACCAGTTGGAGGAGCTTGTACAGATATTTCAACTGTTTAGTCAGCTGAAAGTCCCTTTTCTCAGCCCTCCTACCCCAACCCACATTCTCCCCACCCTGCGCGTGCGCTCTCTCTCTCTCTCTTTCTTTCTCTCTCTCACACACACACCCCAGATAAGGCTTAAGAAAGACTTTGTCCCATGGGGCGCCTGGGTGGCACAGCGGTTAAGCGTCTGCCTTCATCTCAGGGCGTGATCCCGGCGTTATGGGATCGAGCCCCACATCAGGCTCCTCTGCTATGAGCCTGCTTCTTCCTCTCCCACTCCCCCTGCTTGTGTTCCCTCTCTCACTGGCTGTCTCTCTCTGTCAAATAAATAAATAAAATCTTAAAAAAAAAAAAAAAAAGAAAGACTTTGTCCCAACTAGATCATAAAGTAGTTTCTAAAATAAAATTCTTCTTATGCAGGACTAAAAAAAAAAGTTCTGTGATGTTTCTTAGATGTTTTGGTATAAGTAATCATGGATTGGTTTGTTAAAAGTGATGTATGTTTATGGTACCATTCTTTGTTTGTTGTCCTGAAAATATGTTCACATTCTACTATAATGTGAGCAGAAGAGTTACACAAGTTTATTTTTGAAGTGTTAAAATATTTATATATTAAATGTATGAATTAATAGCTCTATTTATGCATAAAATGTGGAAGTGTATATGTGTATAATATATACTTTGAGATATTAACTGAGTGGTCTAAAGAACATTTGCTTCTTTTTCTTATCAGTAGTTTCTAGTTTTTTCCTATAATGCGCATGAAGCACTTATAAAATAAATATTTTTTGGTGTTTTTTTAAAAACATAGTGATTCTTCAGGATTCCCAGATACAGAGGCTTAGTGCTGTGAAGGGCTATTACAATGATAGCCTGAAATGAGTTTACACTGAATGCAATGGATCCAGTATACACAGACAATATAATATCTGACCTTTAATAAGGCGGGGCCACAAGTTTGTATACAGGCATGTAGAACACATATATAGCATTAAATAAAGTGCTTAAAAACCATCAAAGAGAATATGCTTAAATGTAAACCTGTAGCTTATGCTATGCTACAGAGTGAAGTTATCAGGACTTTTATAAGAAACCACGAACATGTATTTTATTCTCTAATGTTTCCAGTTTATTTTTGGTAAGTGAAAATGGAGATCTTTCCACCTTTTCTTTAAAGTGAATTTTGCAAAACTAACAAAAGGTTTTTCTAAACACTGTGCATGCGCGCACCTGCGTGCATGTGTGTTTAGCTGGATAAAGAATTTGCAGCATGTCAAATTACTGAATATTTAAGAATGCTCATCTTTTAGCAAGATTTGGGGTTCCACTGCTATTTATAAAGCAAGTGTCTTCGCCACATTTTACTGTATATAGTGGTTAGTTATGCCATTATTGGAGTTTTCTTCCATCTTGGTAAACGCCAAAAAAAAAAAAAAAAAAAAAGCGTTCTTTTTCTCTTTGGAAGCCATTAAAGGTGAACTTCAGTTACATAGTGGAGACTTTTGCATGAATAGAGAATTATTCAGAGGTTTATTCAAGACGAAAACAATTATGCATCATTGCAGGGCTGAGCAAGCCATAAGCCCAGGGATTCAGAGAATTTTGCCTCCACTGTGAGGACCGTGATTTGAGTAAGACTGTCATCATTGATGCTATGAAACATTAATGTTCCAATGGCCAGCAGAAGGTTTGCCATGGTATTGCTGTCCAGGTGACACATTGCATTTCTTGCTTGGAATCAGGGTGGCTCTCTACATTTGAGTGGACATGCTGGAGGATGCTTTATGCTTTGTTAGAAAATCAGCTCTGAGCCGTTGCTACGTTTTCAATTTTATTACACTTTTCCCAAGTGTGAGAGGCAGTAATGATCAAAGATTTTTCCCATGTATAATTCATATGATTTTGATGGAAAGCACGTTGCAATTGTCTGTAGAAGTAGAATGTGGTTAAAATTAGACAATTAAAATAATCCTGGTAATTGCGTTTGTGTTAAAGTTGCAAATCTGGGACGGTTAAGGAAAGATTTTGGAAATAGATTTTTCAAAGGCTTTAGTGTTTTGATCTTTCAGCTGCTCTTTAGCACAGACCTCTAGGGTATACTTTATCAAGCCATCAATTTGTGCACCTTACTGAAGATGAGATTTATGGAATACTTGTGGTCTGCATTAATGACCCAGGCAGCCACACCCTTCACAACATTTTTTTTTTTAAAGATTTATTTATTTACTTGAGAGAGAGAGAGAATGAGAGTGAGGGGGGGCAGAAGGAGAGAATCCCCAAGCAGACTCCCCACAAAACACGGAGCCCAATGTCGGGCTTGATCCCATGACCAATGAGATCATGACCTGAACCGAAAGCAAGAGTAGGATGCTCAACCGACTGAGGTACCCAGGCATCCCTCCCTTCACAACTTTTAAGCTACTTCTGAAATACTGCCTTGCCTCCTTTAGTTTAGCACTTCATCTAATGTAAAAAGTGTGTCGTGTATTTCCAGATACAAATCATGTTTGTGCATTAATATAGTCTATTGTCCAGCATCGCAGTTTTTATTTTTTTATTTTTATTTTTTAAAGATTTTATTTATTTATTTGACAGAGAGAGACAGCCAGCGAGAGAGGGAACACAAACAGGGGGAGTGGGAGAGGAAGAAGCAGGCTCCTAGCGGAGGAGCCTGATGTGGGGCTTGATCCCAGAACACTGGGATCACGCCCTGAGCTGAAGGCAGATGCTTAACGACTGCGCCACCCAGGTGCCCCCGGCATTGCAGTTTTTAAAAATATTTTATTTATTTGGGAGAGCGAGAGAGAGCATGAGCGGGGAAGAGGAGCAGAGGGAGAAGGAGAAGCAGACTCCGCGCTGAGCAGGGAGCCCAGTGCAGGGCTCGATCCCAGGTCTCTGAGACCATTACCGGAGCCAAAGGCAGATGCTTCACCACCTGAGCCACCCAGGCACCCCCCCGCCCAGCATTGCATTTTCATTACCTTTATTTATTTCTGAAATTTCTCTACGTTACTCTGGCACTTCAGTTTAGCTGTATACGTTTGCCCCCCAGATTCTCCAACAAATGTTAAATAAATTTTTAGAAGACATTTTAAATAAGCTGATCTATAAATAAACCTTGAAGAGAAAGACTCAGAGAGGTCTTACGTAAAGGAATAGGTGTAATTTAACAATATTGAGACTACAGTTTTAACACACACACATTTTTAAACTAAGTATGTTACAAAAACATGAAATGAATAAGATGACCGATGATACGCCCTGCTTCTGCCACCCATTTCACATGTGACATTGTGTAAAAAAATTACGTATGGCCTGGGGAAGCATATGAAAGCTACTCACAATGTACTTAAGATGATCAAATAAGATAACAGATGTGGTGATACTTTAAAAATGTGATTATACTACACATGGAAGCAATTTGTAAGAAGGGACACTACATCAAAAATCCCTAAGTAATGGAGAACATGATTCCTGTTGACAATAATGTCCCTTCATGTGACCTTGTTTCTCTGTGGCTTTTAGCGTTCTTTAATCATGATCATTCTGTGTTTTAGTTCTTTGTTTCTTGTTTAATTTCATTTTCCTTTTATTTCAGCTGATGTGAAAACATGTGGCCATGCTGTTATTTTACTTGCAAATGGGCTTTAAGCACATCTCTTAGAAGTTCTTACTTGATTCAGTTTAACATAGGTTAGGGTTGTTGGTCCACTGTAGAAAACCAAAACTGAACATCCAGTATGCACCTAAGAAAATGTCTGTGAAGACCATCTGAAAATGCAATCATGATTAATAGTTATTTTAGATTTCTTTGTTTCTCAAGCTCACTTTCTCCCTTTTTTCTTATGGGATTATAGAAACCTCTTTGATAAATAGAAGGATTTGTGTGTAAGGCTTGGATACCTCATCCCTTAGTGTCATGAAGGATTTGAATTTAAAGCTGATTAAAATCCTAATAAATGAATATACATTTGAAGTATTTATCCATTGAGATAAAAATGGCATTTTTAATAACAAGAATGAACTTTGTGTCTGTGAGATATTTTCCCTTGAGAAGTTCAATGCCTTTGAAAAATAATAAAACCCACAAATTGTCTCATTAATGTGCATATTAATTAATGAATGAAAACTCTTTTCCCTCTCGTTTTAAGATAAAAATCAAGGTGAAATATGAAAGGCTTTATACCACTAAATTAGTCCATTGAAAAAACAGTGAGCTCAGCCCAGAAAATTCTTAAAAGTCTTTGGTCTTTATTCCCTTTATGAAGCCAGTATGGGATTTCTGGTCACCTTTGAAAATGGAAATTTTGACATTTAAATGCAGGAACTACAAACCATACTTTTAAAAATTCAGAAGCTAGAGCTAACTGTAAATAATTCTGTGTTTTTGCTTTGGAGGTTATATAGAATAAAGGTTCAGGGTCTGGGATCTGGAGTGTAGCTCAGTGTGTTTGCTTTTGGCTGCATGCACGGAGTGTGGTATAAGGGTGTGGGAGCCACGGGGCCTCCAGGCCTCAGCCTTTTGACCTCTGCCGTGGGCATGACACCTCACTCATGGGCTCGTTGTGGGGATTAAAAGAGAGAATGTGTGTAAAACACCATATTCCTTGGCAAATAGCATTTATTCAGTAATACCTATTTTAATCGTGAATGGATAATAGTAATTACTGGCAATAACAAGTAAATATTTGGGTACCTAATCTGTTCCAATTGGAAATTTTGTTTCCTTAGTGCAGCAAAAGATGAATCAATTGTATGTTCAATATGTATATTTGAAAACATCTGAAAAAGATTTACAAGGCATGAAATACACCGCAGAAGTGAACTTTAAAGTGAACTTTTAGTTAAAAATCAGCCAGGATTCTTCCTTCTTCTCTTCTTTGGGAAGGTGTATTATAAATAAGATTTTTTCTTTAATGGTGCTTGTGGAAGATGGGCTGGTAGAGGAAATAAGAGAACCCGTTCAGTTTCATATGCTGTGTTCAAAAGCTTGATTTTATTGTAAAATATAAAACCTGAACAGTACAGTTTAAAATGTTTCGGTACAGAATTCAAATAGATGTTAGAAGTATAAGTTCTTTCTGTGTAGCATATACCAAAATGTTTTAGTGTCATAACTATCCAGAGTTAAATATACAACTTCTAAATAATTTAAAGTTTTCCCTGGAAATTTGATTTGTGGTTTTAAAACAAGATTGACTTTTATAGTACAAATCACTGCGTGATTTTAAGGCGCACTCTTAATTTTAAGAAAATGTGAACGAAATACATTTTCATGGCTTTTGCAAAGTATTTTTTTTTTTCCTTCTGCAATAAATTCACTATGAGCCTGACTCAACATTGATTCGGAACGTGTGGCTGTGTATAATACAAAACAAACAAATTAAGAAAAAAGAATCAACACAGTGAGCTCGTTTGGAGAAGGAAAATTTTCTATTTTATGTAATGAAAATCGCTTTTGTGTTGTGTTATTTGTTTTATTGAATAGGATCTTTTGCATTTGACAGAGATACTGCTATTTATGACTTCATTCCAGCTAGTATCTGAGCATAAAAATGGACTTTTTTAAAAAAAGATGCAACACCAAAAATCTTACTAGGATGAGTATGAATTAGTTAAAATCCACAAATGAAATTCTTCATCTAACAGAAAAATGAAGTAGTTGTAGCGAAGTTGAATATGAAACAAATAACATGTTTTGTCTTACATTATGAGAATTGCTTGTAGTACCATGATCACATTTACCTGTTTTAAGTTTTTTTCAGTTTTACATCCTAGAATACTGTCTGCTGAAGATAATAATGTCTCTCATAGGTTAGATGATTGATTAAAATATTTTGCATTATTAATTATTTTGGTCTTAGTGTATCATACGCCACTGTATACCGCTAATCCATTATTTCTCATTCTTGGCAATAAAATTCATTTACCGTTACTTTAAGGATATTCAGATTCACATAATATCATTTAATCCCTAAAGTAGGTCATGTACTCTACTAGACATTTTCACCTTTTTTTTTTCTTTATGCACGCCTCATAGTAACCTTTTGATGACAGAGTTTATCTTCTTTATGAAGATAAAGGAATTTTGGAGAATTATTTTAGAAACATATTATTTTAAT
The DNA here is from genome assembly GCF_023065955.2 of Ursus arctos. NCBI lineage: Eukaryota > Metazoa > Chordata > Mammalia > Carnivora > Ursidae > Ursus > Ursus arctos. The sequence continues at coordinate 24,753,683 of NW_026622985.1, read as the reverse complement.
GATTAAAAACAGTTGAAGAGGTGTCATCATAAGTCTGTTCTTACAGCCCAGGAAATTATGTTTTCTCCTGTCCCAGGACTTTCAATACAACAATACTATGAATAGTGAGGCAATTTTACTCCTAGAGGAATTAAAGATGGTATCATCCATTTATGCTAGTAGCTTGCTACGGTATTTAAATTCATACTGTTGATACTGTAGCATTTGCACTAAACCTAGAAATGAATTCCACATATGTGTGCTTGGCCCAGCATTAACCCCTCGACCTTGTCTCCCCCTCCCTTCCCTTCCTTTCATCATTACCAGAAGTGCACGTGTGCATATACACACATATGTGTATTCCCTCACTCCCTCTCTCCTAAGCCTTCTAGAATAATTAAGAGATTAAGATATGAAAGGTGAGATGGTGATGGTATAAGTAGCTCTCCCGGGACTCCTTTTGTCATGAATCCCCAAATTGATCCCATAGAAGAAGGATTCCTAGGATGTTTGAAATTTCATTGTGGGATACTGGCTTCCCTTCAGCTGTCTGACCTTCAGCAGGTCTGAATAGCCGTTCCCTGGAGCTCCAGAAGTCCCCGAGTTAGTGCAAAATGTGGTCCCGAGTAGCACAATTCTCTATGAGCTTACACATGGTAGAGAGAGCAACACAGAAAAAAAGGATTTAGGTCAGAAATACAAAGGCTTTGAAATACAAAGACATAGTTTTATCTTCAATAAGCAATAATCTATTAATAAAGCTTGTAAAGGTGTTTGAGTCATAATCAGGTTAATAGCTATTGAGAAAATCTGAAATGTTCTTTTCAGTATATATACGAGTTACACTAATCCTACTATACAACTGATAGAATTATTATACTGAGAGCCTGAGACCAAATTGTAGATGTTTTAAGAACTGATTAGGATCCCTAGGTTTGTGTACTTTTTTTTTTTTTTTTTTTAAGAGGGGAAGAGAGTTTGGGGGGGGGAGGGGCAGGGTGAGAGGGAGAAAGATCTTAAGCAGGCTCCCGGCCCAGCACAAAGCTTGAGGCAGGGCTTGATCTTAGGTCCCTGAGATCATGACCTGAGCCACAGTCAGATGCTTAACCGACTGAGCCACCAAGGTGCCCTAAGTTTGCATACTCTTAATTCAGCTCTAATTTTGAAGTATTTCAATAACTACACCTCAAAACACCTTTAACAATTATTATTATTTTTATCATTATTATTATTATTATTTTTCTAGAGAGAGAGCACGAGCGGGGGAGAGGGAGAAGCAGACTCCCTGCTCTGAGCAGGGAACCTGATGTGGGACTCAATCCCAGAACTCTGGGATCATGACCTGAGCCAAAGGCAGATACTTAACTGACTGAGCCACCCAGGCGCCCCGAAAAAGTTATTTTTAATTGAAGTGTAGTTGACATACAATTTTTTGTTGGTTTCAGGTGTACGGCATAATAATTCGGTGATTATATACATTACAAAATAAGTGTAATGTAGGTTACACGATAAGTGTAGGTTCTGTTACTATAAGCATTATTACAATACTGTACTTTTCATCCCCGTGATTTATTTATTTTAAATACTAGAAGTTTGTACCTCTTAATTCCCTTCACCTAAAACACCTTTTAAGCAAAACCTTAATGGTGCATTCTAGGTGAGATGTAAGGAAGAGGGCTTTAAGAATTTAATAAATAATTTAATAAGTTAATGATGAACTAATGATATATAAAGCAATAGAAAAGAAAAGATATGGTTCCTGAGAATATTTTGATGTGTTGACACTGTTGAGTCAGTAATACACTTACCCTTGCCTCTAACCTTTGAGATTTTAAACTCAGTGTGTCTTATGTTTTCTTGAAAGGAGGCTAATAGTTTTCTAAACTCAGATATAGATTTAGATTCAAATTTAAAATGGGATTAGTACATCAGGAATGAAGTTTGAATCCTCTTGAAGTTTATAGTAAATTAGGAGATGAAGGAGGGTGAAGGGATATAACATGTGTTGAGAACCTGCTGTTTTAGAGATATCATTTATTATAAGTAAAATTATAAGTTCAGTGATATTATTCCAGTTTTATAGAGGAGGAAACAGAGGCTCATAGGTATTAATTCATTTGCCCGAGTGATACAACTGGTGGGATGGGCTTTACACCTGCATGACTCCAAAGCTGTGGGACCTTTCCTTACTCCATACTCTCTATAGAGAGTCTGAAATTAGAGTAGGTGAATTGTTCAGTACTGTTTCATATTTAATGTGCCAGTTCTCAGCTAAATCAATGACATCTACATTAGTTCTTTCTTCTGTATACTTAACATCTTTATGTTTTTATCATGGATTATGAAAAGAGCTCAAGTACAGTGGCTGAGATCTTGTTAGTCCATAAAGAAATTGACAACTGGTCCATGTGGTGGTGGTGGTCATAGTGTGTGTGTGTGTGTGTGTGTGTGTGTGTGTGTGTATACATCACAAGCACGTAGACAAATTCACGTGGACCCTGTGAATAGGCTAAATACTTCAGTGGGCTTTTCTGCCTTTGACAAAGTATGATGATGCAATTGGCTCCTAATATATCATAATAAAAAAAGAGACAGACTTACTTCAGCCCTATGGAAAACTCTGGCATTGCCTTTAACAATATAGGTTTTGATATCTTTATAATGGATATTGGGAATATTACTCTTTACTTTTTCTTTTTTTTTTTTTAGTAAAAAGCTTTGCACTACATAAACATGCATTAAAGAGAACAATACATGCACTAGAAGAAAGATACCAGATAGCACAATTATTTTAGCTGCTGCTGGTTGGTATCATTACTAATGAGGAGCAACTTGGAAGAAATAAGGGAGGCATCACTATAGCAGTGGGTTTTTTGAGGAGGGAATTGGGTCTACTGACTATTTCAAATTATTAGTCCATTGAATAGTGATTGAGTAGAGCTAAAATTTTATTTCTCTTGTAGTGTCTTCACATGGCCTTGGTCGTTTTTTAGAACATATTCTAAATTTATCACATTAGGCCCATTTATGGCTTTATTTGACTGTTATTTTCATTTAGGGGCGAGAAGATCTAGCTTTCTACTAGCAGCATCCTCATTAATGTCTTTTGTTTTCCTGACACAGTAGTATTTCTAAATTCATTCTGTTGCTCTTAAGGAAATTAGAGAAAAGGGGAAAAGTGATGGATATAAAATACTGTTATAAAAATTAAATAGTCATTACTAGAGCCTCTCCTGCACTGCTGTTTCATTTCTATCATTTGAATATATTGGCTCCTAACATACTATAAGGAACCTCCTAAGAATATATTATTTAGTAATATTTTACTTCTCTCAAAATGTCCATATCTTAATACATCATTCATCTACTCAGTGATTTTTTTTTTCATTTGACAAAGATTTTTTTGGGCACATCTATCATGTGTCAGATATTATAATGAGTTTTGAGAATAAGATGAATGAATTTAATTGCCATGTTTGTCTTCAAGCAACATCTAGTCTATCAACAAAGACAGATCCATCAGAGCCCACTACATGGTTGGTATTATTTAATGTTTCAGTTTAACAAGCATTTAATGAATGCCTATTGTATAACAGACATAGTGATAGCACTGAAGATACAAAAGTGTCTAAGTCAAGATTCCTCCTGTCTGAGGTGCTTGGGTGGCTCAGTTGGTTAAGCGTCTGCCTACGGCTCAGGTCGTGATCCCAGGATCCTGGGATCAAGCCCCACATTGGGCTCCCTTCTCAACGGGGAGTCTGCCTCTCTTTTTCCCTCTGCTGTACTCTTTCTCAAATAAATAATAAAATGTTTTTTTTTTGTTTTTTTTTGTTTTGTTTTGTTTTTTTTTTAAGATTCCTCCTGTCAGAGAACCCATAGACTCTTCCAGCAAACAGAGATGCAGTCTATCATTAATAATGGCTATGGAGTTAGAATTGTGCTGATGGTTCTGAGAAGCACAGAAGGAGTGGTTACCTGTCTTGGGCCAGGAGTAAGAATAGTACTGCTACTTGCCTGCCCTGGGGGATGATGAATGTAAAACATGTTTGGAAGCAAGAAGAAAGTAATTCAGTAGAAATAGAGAAACTCCACAGAAGAGATCATTTTTTCTTCTGTCTTTTTGGTAGCAACACAGACTGCCATGTTAAAGAATTGGGGACTTTTCTTGAAAATGACAGGCAGCAACAGGGGGAATTTAGTGGATCGCACTGGTTTTTAAAAATATAGACTCTGGGAGTATAAACCGTCTAAGGCCAGAGGTAAGACAGCTTCTCATTAACAAGAACTTTCATTATTAAGGACCCCTGGCCACTGGCTCTTTGTTGACAATTGGGAGGTCATTTGTTCCCCAAAATTCTTTAAGTACCTATAATTTTCTGGGATCTGAGAATGTAGGGAGATCATAACATGGGTACTTCCATGGGCATTTCCTGTTAGACAAGTGTAAACATGATTTATAGTCACCCTTTCTGAGGTTGTTAGAGATGATCTTTAGATATCAGACCTACTGAAGACACTTCGTAAATTCGTTTTCAATATATATTTTTTCAATTAAATTAACCTTAATACAGAGGTCCACTGGTTTATATCTAATGATGTCTCAGAATTACCTGTCATATTCCTAGTGACCAACAGCTTATAAAAGAGAGGCTACAGAAAAACATGAAATCCGTATGAAAGTGTAGTGGGCCTATGAGCCTTGGACCCTTGGAGGTACCTGATAAGTGCCGTACACTAGCTACAGACAGAATGGTTGATACGCCCCTGTATGTGCACTGTGTTTCAAATGAGTGTGCCATTTTCTTTTTTTTTTTTTTTAAAGATTTTATTTATTTATTTGACAGAGAGAGACAGCCAGCAAGAGAAGAAGCAGGGGGAGTGGGAGAGGAAGAAGCAGGCTCCCAGGAGAGGAGACTGATGTGGGGCTCTATCCCAGAACTCCGGAATAGCGCCCTGAGCCGAAGGCAGACGCTTAACGACTGAGCCACCCAGGCGCCCCGAGTGTGTTATTTTCTGATAAATAAAAAAGAAAATAATTTCAAAGAACTACTGATTTTATAGCAGGTTTTATTCTCCCAATTCACAGTTATTAAGAACTCTGCAACGGGGCAGACTTCAAAATATTTAGATGATCAAAAAAAGTTTGCAAAGATTATGGAAATCACCCCAGAGGAGGCACTGATGTGTTCGTACCTGGCTGCTAGTTATGTGCTCCAAGACTCCTACCGTGTCAGCTAGGGCCTGGCCTGAGGTACACGTTCGTGTTGAACACGTCAGACTCTTAGGCACTTTCAAGTCCATTTTCAAGGCATTTGCAAGTCATTGAAGCTTTCCCTTCAGACCTGATTTTCTTTGGACTATCCCTCAGATGACTAATGAATAGCTCCAGTATGCGTTTGGGAATGACTACTGGCGTGATGTCATTTTGCGGCTTTCCTTTTAGATTGGACTTAAGTGAATAGAGGTCTCAAAAATAAGAACTTATTCCCAAGGTTAGTATAAGTCCACTTGCTAATGGAGAGCACAGGAAAATGTAGGTTCTGTCACAGGTTAGATAGTGGTTGGGCCCTGGACTTGAATACAGATCACCCTGAATCCTGTTTTCTTCACTATGAATTTGTTGTGTGATTGTGTGAGAAAATTCAGGACATCTGCCTTTCAGTTCTGTCAACCGCAAAAGGCAGACAGTACCTGCCTATCTAAATGCAGGATGGTTGATAGAATGAAGTCAGACGATGTAGGAGATGGTGTTTGAAAAGATATTACTATTTAACTATAAGCACTCATCAGTGACAGTAGTAATAAGTAATGTTTCCATCATTCTAAGTGTGCTTCATATGTCCTGTTTTGTAATTGACATCTTTAGTTTCTAGGTAAGCCACCAGTTGTACCAGTTGCTTTGCAGTCAGAAAATAATCCCACTGGAGATCGAAGTGTTAATGTGAGATTAATGCCTGGTCATGATATGGTTGTAAAATAAAAAGTACTTAAATGAGTAAAGTTTGAGACGACCTATTTATACCTGATAATTCCAGTAGAAAAAAAAAGTAGCAAAAAATAGGGGGAAAAACAAGTAAAAAACAGGACAGAAATATGTATTCATGTGTTTGTATGTGTATGTCTGATGTTTTACCAATAACACATGCAACTCTGGTATCTTGTGCTGAGTAAAAATTCACTGAGCTAGTTTTAGAAATGTTAGCTGTTGGGACGCCTGGGTGGCTCTGTCGGTGAAGTGTCTGCCTTCAGCTCACGTTATGATCCTGGGGTCCTGGGATCGAGTCCCATCTTGGGCTCCTTGCTAGGCAAGGAGTCTGCTTCTCCCTCTGCCTGCCTCTCCCCCTGCTTGTGCTCTCTCTCTGACAAATAAATAAAGTCTTAAAAAAAAGAGAGAGAGAGAGAAGTGTTAGGTATTAGATTTTCTGTTTAGGGGCGCCTGGGTGGCACAGCGGTTAAGCGCCTGCCTTCAGCTCAGGGCGTGATCCTGGCGTTCTGGGATCGAGCCCCACATCAGGCTCCTCCGCTATGAGCCTGCTTCTTCCTCTCCCACTCCCCCTGCTTGTGTTCCCTCTCTCGCTGGCTGTCTCTATCTCTGTCGAATAAATAAATAAAATCTTTAAAAAAAAAAAAAAAGATTTTCTGTTTAGTTCCTGACCTTACTCCATATTAAAAAAAAAAAAGAGAGAGAGGAAGGGAAAGGATTATTTGTATGTGGAATTTTATAAAGCATGTGAAGAGACTTGAAAAGTTGTTTTTAAGGTTTAGAACATATTCTTTTTTCTGTTTCTGAGTTTTTGCATAATTTACATAGGCACTGGATAAGTAAGCAAACAGCTGTTAGAAACAGTTACTTTAGAATATATTAATTGTAAGCAAAGTGTCATAGAATTAGCACAATAATTTTTATTTTTACTGCTGCTAGTACATGATTTAGGTGGACCATTAAAATAAAGAACATTTTGATTTATAATTGTACTAAAATACCCAGGTAGAAATGTAAGTGGATCCAACATTTGTGGAGGAAGCAGATCTCCTTTAGCAAGTTCTTGCTAATTGGATTGTTTATTCATTTATTTGACTCTTCAATATACAGTTTCAAAATTTAGAATAAAAATCACCTTCTGTAGATGGTAAATTAGTTTTATGGCATGAAAATGCTGTCAGTGAGGAAATATTTTTAGGAACATATCAGTCAGGGGCGCCTGGGTGGCTCAGTTGGTTAGGTGTCTGACTTTGGCTCTGGTCATGATCTCAGGGTCCTGGAATCCTGGACTCTGCACTCAGGGGAGGGTCTGCTTGTCCCTCTGCCCCCCCCCCCCAGCTCATGTGCATGCACTCTCTCTCTCAAATAAATAAAATCTTCAAAAAAAGAACATATCAGTCAAATAGAACTTAGAAATATGAAGGTTTTTCTTCCATTTGTGTTGTTTCAAGTTATATACTTTTAGAAATAGCCCAATGTAAGAAACATTACTAAAAAGCAATGGACAAAAACTTCTAATACCATTGTTTAAGTTCTTCATTCTCACTGAAATCAATGAAGAAAATGCTTAGTTCAAGTCATTTTTTTCTGGCATACAGTTGGTTAGTGTAGAGATTAAATTATGAATGTCACATTTAATTTAAAACTAAAGAGAGAAATGGCATCATAGAGAATGTGCACTTTTGTGAATGTCAAGTGCAACTTGTTGAAGGTCTTTTGAAAAACAAGTAGGAAAGACTGTGCGTTAGTTATGCATGCCCAGAGCACCTACCAGTTTGGAATACAGATGCCAAGTACACTATTGATCACCACTGTTTTTAATTCAGGTTGGCTCTTGGAATCACAGTTTCTGTTTTCCTTTTGAAGAGAATGAGCCTATGCTACAGAATGGATCCAGAGCCTCTTAAAATCTGTGTAGAAAATAACATTCTTGCCTAGGGGCTTGGTTTTCACTTTCCATAATTTGAGATTTATCTGGTAACTTGCTAGGAGTTTCTAAAGAGGCCTTTCCTCTCTGTGTTCTTAAATACTGGTTCTCCTTAATAAACAAGAATCTTTGGTTAGCATGGTGCCGAGGGCTGAGGATGTTGCTGAATGTGGTTAGTCTGCTTCTTTCTGTTCACTTCTAAGCCTTTCACTTACTAAGTGGGAGGGCTAATAGTGTTCTTTCATGTAAGGCCCTTACCCAGCTCTGGACATGCAGTGTATTTCCATTAGATAGATGGGAAGTGTGATGCATGGAAATCTCAATTCTTTAGTACAGAAACGTCATTGGGCCTCATACATAGTGACATTGTAGGAATACACGCAGGCCAATCTTGTCCCCTCATCTGTGACTTGTTACGACACTGTTGCTCCAGACTCCAGTATCCAGCCACCAGAGCGGCTTGGCATTGTTCCTTGACATTTTCGGCAAAATCTAGAAAAATGAAATGAATTTAAACATTATGAAACCATGGGCATGAATATAAAAGATACAGGTAGAACTGTCATCAACACATCAGTCAATATTCTTAAGATGACTAATTTTTAGTTATTCCAGCTGTTATTGTCGTCATCATCATCATCAACAACAACAACAACAACATTTCACTTCTCTGGTGTCACAAAACTTGAAGTGTGATAGTGGCATGAGTTATTGGCAATTAAAGGATCATTCAGTATAGTGAAATCATAATGTTGCCAGTGCTATAGAAGCTGCTTCCTCTCAAATCCAAGTCCACGTGCCTTTGGTGTGCCAGATAGCATTTTCTTAGGCACCAAATAAAGCGCTAAATGATAATTGGTTCAGTTCCATTTTTTAGTAGCCCTGGTTCAGAATGTTTCTTTAAGGAGAAAAGCATCATTATAATGTTTTTATCTGCAGAGGGAAGAGTTCATTTTGGCAATTGTACCATAGAGAATATATGAACTAAATGTTTAGTTGCTTTATATAGTTTACCATTCTACCTGTTTTGTGAGTAATTTTAATGAAAAGATAAAGGAACAGAATTAAAGCATACCATGGTTAGTACTTTAATCTTTTAGTTTGCTTCTTTAGCCTGGTGACCGTGTTTTGGTAATTTTACTCATTCTCATTTCACCTCCGGTCACTGGGTTAGGTATTGGGTAGAGATTATTTGTCAAGTGGTAAGTTGTGGCCTTTTAAAAATTACATCTTTATGAGTAATTCTCATAAACCGTCATATTTAATACTAATTGTTTAAAGTGAAGGTCTATTATGAGTCCAGAAGGTATAAGGATATGCCTATTTTGGAAAGAGAAGTAGGAAAAAGTTTCTCTCTTCAAATGCATAGCATACATGAGACAAACCAAGGTAATTCATATTCATTTCACTTTCAGCCATAGTATTTTTATGTTAATAAATATTTTCTTATGTTAACTACTTAATTTTCTTGAATTGAGTGGTTCCATTTTCAGTTTTCCCTGCTAGTTGGGGTGTCTAAAAAATTCAAAGATAGTTATGGCCCCCTTGTGGTCAAATAATGTAAAATTCCCAAGATTGAAGAATAATTATTTTTTTCTAAAGTGATATTGTTGAAAATGCTAAGGCTATGATTTCAAAAATCACAAAATAGTCTAATATATAATAAAGATATCAATTCATTGAATATATATTTAATGTGTTGTCAAGTATCTAATTTTTTAGGTAAGTAAATAAACGATCAGGTTTATGTAAATACAGCATTTGAAATCATTACGTTCCCTCCTCCAACCTCTATGACATTTTAGTGCAAATGTGTTAATAAGCAGTTAAGTATGTCTCCTATGATGCTGAATTTGTTAACTAAATATCACTTAATACGTAAAACCTATTAAGATAGTATAGGATATGAACCGGCATATATTATATGTATGCTTTTGGTGATTAAATCCTAACATTTTTATTAAAATAATTATCTAGTTTCTCATATAATTCTGTCTTACTCTTGATTAGAAAAAGAATCTTGAGCCATTTCAGAGAAAATAAACATTAATGAAAGTAAATTTTTGAAGTATTCTTTTTCTTCTATGTTCAGTATATGTTTTATGTTCTACTTAGGGATTAAAACATTTGCTGTCAGGAAGTATATGTCTTTATGCATATTTCAATTAATTTTATGTAAATGGAACAAGCAGTTGTCGTTATCACCGTTGTGATAAGACTTAAATGATTCCTACTGAAAAAAATACTGATGTGGAGAGTTTACGTCCTACTTTTTGTAAACAACTTTATATACATAGAAAAAATAATCCGGATTTGGGCCAATTGCTCTTTAAAATAGTATGTGAAAGTTATATAAGATTGTTTTATGTATAAACCTTTCTACTTAAAATATGAAAACAGATGGTAGTGAACTAAGCAGAAATAAATCATGTTATGCAAATATAACTACTATCTCTGAGTTGTTTTAGTGAAACAATCTCTTTGGCTTTGATGTGGTTTTAAGAGTGAAGAGGAAATAAGGGTCTTATAATGTATAGTGTGTGCCAATGATAGATATTCAAAGTCTGTCTCAATCAGTGCCAATTTGATATTACTATTTTCATCAGGTTCCCTTTCCTTGATCTCATGGGATAAACTTGTCTCTTCAGTGAAGAAATGGAAGAGCTAGCAGAAATTAAATGAATACTTCAATAAAGGTCACAACAAATTTATCAGAGCTTTGCTAGATTAAAAAACATCTGTGAAGGCAAAACTCATCTCTGTTGTTAGAAGTTAAAGCACAAGGGACATTTGTGGCATGATAGTAATTTCTGTCTTTTCGATTTAAGTGCATCATATGAGAACTTCTACCTTGTTAAAGTCACGATTTATACACTTTTCTGTATGTATACTATTTTCAACAGTAAATTCAACTAGGAAAAAAGTTGCAAACACCTGTACAAAATTCTAGGGTTGGCCATGTTATGAAAATATTGACATGTTGAGGTTAAAGTGTTCATTGAAACATACTTCTATACAGAATTCACTGTAAGATGCTTTCTTTTTTTTCTTTTTACTAAAAATTTTAGCATTTTGATTTGATTTGATTTTTTTTATAATAATATTTTTTTATGATATTATGTTAGTCACCATACAGTACATTCCTGTTTTTTGATGTAAAGTTCGATGATTCATTAGTTGCGTATAACACCCAGTGCACCATGCATTATTTCACCTACAATAAATTCTACGAAGTGGTTTTTTCCCTATAATTATCTCAAAGTCAGGAGAGAGAAAGTTATCTTCTCCTTGATCACTTAAGTGCTTGTATGTTATAAGAAGTTAGCTCACTGGTTTTACGTGTTTCAACACTTCTGCTTGAAAGTGGTTTGGAAGCATCTTTGTAATTAGTTTGTTAATTTCTTTCTTGTGTCTTTGGGCTGTTGTAGTAGAAACAATGTGGCCAATGCTTTACCCTTAATTTTGTAAAAAGAGAAGCAGTCACTATATAATTGTCAGCATTAAATTAGATGACACATGAGAAAGTCTGTAGCATAAGGTATGGCACTGGATGTATTTTCAGTAAAAGTTAGGGTTGGTTTGTTTGTTTTCTTTTTCCTTCATGGAGATCTTACCTCAGTCTGCTGTTGGAAATGGATGGATTTTCTGCCTTGTTGGCAATACAAAGAAATGAGCATTTGTTACTTTGAAATATGCATCATTTTATGAGAGCATTAGCCAGATGAGAAATCTTTATGGTGTCAATGGCATTTATCAGTGCGATCTGAGACCTAATTTCATCTGCTGCTTAGTTTTACATTTTAATTCTGTGACTATTTAATTTGTAAAACTGGCAAAATTATTTGAGAAACAATAAATACATTCATTCCCTTTGAACTCCTTTTGCTGGGTATGTTTCCTCAAGAAATAAATTAAAAAGTAGAAAAAAGGCTGCAAAGTCACAAACATGGAGTAGTAAAATATTGTGGTCTGAATATCAGGCTACTACTGCAATAGCTGAGTAGTTAAAATTCTAATTTACCTTATATAGACTACTATGTAATTTAAAAACAAATATTTTTAAGTGTTTGTTTTAGTATGCAGTGTTTCATGGGGTAAAGTAAAATTTAAAAAGTATGCATTTCATGATTACAATTATTTATTATAATTATATACTTGAACAAAGACTTGATAAGAATTAGGAAAATGTAGACATCTCTTGAACTAAGGTGGTAGAATTTGGGGTGATAATGTTCCTTTAATGTTATAATTTTGTTCTTTACATTTGGGATAAGCTGAGGTGGAGAGGGAGAGTACAGAATGAAAATAAGAGCAGTTGCTTTTTAATTAGACCAAGAGCATTTTTCCTGGCACACTGATTTCTGTTTACTGTACAATGTAATTTTTTTTTAAGGCAGTATATTAAAATCTTGCAAAATTGAGATGTTTGCCATGGAGTTCTGTCTGTTTGGTTCTCTCCAAAACAGATTGCTGAAGTTTGACCTAAACATGTTTGTCTTGATAAATTTAAAGGTAAATGTAAATTATTTCATAAGCACAATTCATGGAGCAACAACTGTGAATATGCTGTGATTTCTGGAAGCTTCCAGGTTTGGTGGCTAACCTGTGTTTTGCTCTTATCCCTTCTTGTGCTCGACTCTAGCTCTAATCACATAGAGCAGAATCTCTTCATCTGACCTTAGGGCTGGAGGGCACCTGTGTGAACGCATAGGTGAACAGTCTATGTAAGCAGAGCGAGTAAAATGTAAACATTTACTTGCCTTTCTTTTTTGATTCAGGCTCTTTCCAGCCTCCCACGGAGGGGCACGGCCTGTCTGCAGTTTCTCGGCACTGTGCTCTAGGGCCGAAGCACAAACAACAAAGGGAGGGCTAGGAAGGCAGATTTAATGAATTTTATCAACTGTCATACCACCTCATTAAAAGAACATTTCAAGGGGAACATTTGCTGACATGGCTTTTTGAGGATTCATTTATTCCACAGACAGTGAGCCAGAGCCTCCTGTGTAACTGAGGTACAGACGTAGGGGCTGTGAAGATGAATCTGGCCTAGTCCCTGCCTCAAGCAGTTTATATAAGTGAGAAGTTTGTCCTCCCTAATTTCAAGTCTCCCTAAACTGCAAGCAGCTTCTTTGCCTTTTTATACAACACAAAAAGAAAGCCAAGGATGCTTTTATTACACTGGTGTTCTCAGATATATGTATTTCCAGTAGATGTAAATTACATTTCACAGAGCCCATGTATTTCTAGAAGTAAAACTGGCAAAATATCTGTGGTGGGTTTTTCCCCGCCTTGGGGGGAAAATATGATTTAAAAAAATAACATTAGCATCATAGAAAATACAAGGTTGGCATGGTGCCTATTTGGACAGTAAATTCCTTCCATTAGTTGAGCACAAATACATGCCTACCATGATTTTTTTTTTATTAAAGAATAATTTTCATATCTATCAAAGTGAAGCACTTGCATACCCTGTGATCCTTCAGTTCCACTATTAGATACGTTCCTAGCAGAAATATGTAAATTGCCAAAAGACATGCAGTAGAATGTTCATAGCAGCATTGTTTTTAATAGCCCCAAGCTTGAAACAACCCGAATGTCCATCAGTCGTACAATGGGGACATCAATTGCGGTACATTTATTACACTGAAATAGCACATGGCAGTGAAAACAGGTGAGAGTAAGGAAAACTGAAACGTAATGTTGAGTGAAGGAAACTGGACACCAAATATAGGTTCTGTTCTCTGACTCCGTATCAGTAAAGTATAAAGCTTAACTACTCTATGGTATTAGGCAGCATAGAGGCTGCAGTTTTGGGGGGAGACTCAGTAAAAGAGGGTGTTTGGGGGCCGCTAGTTGCATGAAGTTTTTTCACCTGGGTACTGCTGACGGAGGTGTGTTTATTTTGTGAAAATTTACTGATTTTGACACTTAGGTATTTTTAGGATGTTACACTTCAACACAGAGTTTAAAAATTAACAAAGTAAGTGACTAGTTGGAAAAATATAACAGGAGATGGAGCTGTCCTCCTAACATTCGCGTGCCTCATCTATGATGCTGTTTGTGGAAATAAATGAAGATCATACTACCACCAACAAGAACAGAGGCCATTTATTCAGAGCTTTCTATAGCAGCCACCATCACTTGCATCGGGCAGAGACCTGGGGGTAAGGCAGGGAGTGGGAAAGCATAGTGAAAAAAAAGGAAGGTTTCAGATGTGCTGTGGTTGGAGGATGTTGGCATGGGAAGCCGGGGCTGGGCTTACATGGTTGGTTCGGGGTGCATCATTGGCCTTCTCTGGTTTGTCCTGAGTTAGAAGCCAGGGCAAAAACAAACACAAACAAACACAGAACAAACACAAAACGGAGAAGCTGGTGGTCTTCAATCGAGTTCTGTTAGTTCTGGGTAAGTTGCTGCCGAGTTGTGATTTGGTCTCCCAAGGTCATTGCTTCAGAATTTGTTGGTCAGAGTTCTATTGTCATATACAATCTGAGCAGTCCATTTGGCTATGCAGCGTCATTGTAGAAAGAACCATGTGGAAGTGGAATCAGTAGGCAGTGTACAAGGAAAGTGATGTGCTCTGTCAAAGCCTCACATTTGGTAGACTTTAGATGGAAGTCTTGACGGCTTCTATTTTGGGAGGTAGACCTGTGATGTCTCAGTATGAGACAAAGTAATAGGGTATGAGAAAACACCTACTTAGCTAATCTAAGCCCATAGCCACTGAATTTACGTAAGGGATTTATAATGGAAAGAGAGTTTATTTATACGAAGTGGCAGACACATCTTGTTCAACAATTAGACATTCCTTTTCTTGAGGGTGAGTTTGTTTAGAAATAGCCATTAAATTTTACATGCACACACAAAAAAGTCTGGATTCTCTATGACCATATATTTGGGGCAGTGGTTCTTAATCTGACTGAACATCGTGCATGGTACTGTCCCTACCAGCAGACATAGAATCCAATGTAATCGATAGAGTGTGGGGCCCATGTAGTGCCATTTCGTTTTAAAGATCCCCTTGTGATTTTACTGTGTGGTTCATGTTGAGATCTACTGGTTTAGAGCAAAGGTTGTAAAATGAATATCTATATCTATGTATCCATCTACCTGTAAAGCTTGAAAGTGGTTCCTGGTATTACTAAGTGTTTTAGATACCTTGAAATTATCACCAGCATCCTATGAGGTAGTTGCTATGATTATCTTTCTTTTAAAGATGAGGAAACTGGGGGTCATAGTAATTACATAACTTGCCTATAGCAATTTGATAATTTATCTGAAGTTACACAAGTACAGGTGCATGAGTCCTTATTGACAGAGACAGAATCTGACTTAAATTGAAGTCAGGCTGTATGTAGCCTTTATTTATCCCCTATTTGGTGTGACTATTCAGACAGTCACAATGATTGATTACTAGGTTCTGGAAGTGTTAATATAATACATAGAATATTCATCACAGTTCCTTTTAAAGCTTTTTTTTTTTTTTCTTTTTTAAAAAGAAGGAAATTTTAAACTATCTGGGCTCAAGATTTTAGGTGAGGGATTATGGACCTGGAATAAGTAGTGGAAACAGGTCTAATAAAATCCGGAGGAACCTTCTGAACCACCAGGCTGTATGCTTTCATGTGACATTTTTATTAAGTTGCGCTAATCTAGTGTATTTCCCTTCTCATTCTAAGAACATGCTTATCAAAAGAGCCCAAACCAGTCCCTGTTATGGGTGCCTCTGTAATTTCAGGCTTGGAAGAGATTTTAATAGCTTGCTTTACCAATCACTAACCTGGTATTTGACTCTACGCCATCTTCTCGGGGCTGCAAACCCATCATCTTAGAGCCTGGTCCAGAATCATTAGCAAACTCTCAGCTTTGTCGTTTACACAATTTATTTTCTTTTCCTTTCAGAAGATGAGTTGCACAAAGAAGCCCTTTTTTTCCGTGAGTCATTTAAGACGATGACAATAGTTTCAGCTGACTAATCTTCAATTTCTCCTAGCCTGTGCCCTGTTCTTTTAGGCTGAAGGTCCTCAGCTCATTTAGAATTTATAAGTTTCTTCTCCCTAAGTGGGAGAATGGATCTGTTTTATTACTTTTCAGCTGTTTATATCTGAAGGCTATATTGACCTCTGTAGCAACATCTTTCAATTTTATTACTCTGTATCCAAGATTTTAAAACAATATATTTTAATTATTAACATGGATTTTGAGGAGGTGAAAAGTAACAAGGTAGCATAAAGTTGTTCACTGTCCTTGCACAAATAAAAATGATAATATTTTATCTATTTTATGTAATACAAAGGGAGGGCCTTTTAAGATAGTTTTTATATTACAGGTTAAACTGTACACTGTGTCTGGCTCAAATGATCATTTTAGAAGGAATGTTAAAAATATTCACTACATAATAAAGTATATAAAAACACACTATTTGGGGTTTAATTGGGGTGTACAAAATACTAAGTACTTTCCAGGTCTACAGTTACAGAATTAAGCCTCTGAATCTTATTTTTCTTCCTTTAGGATATTAATTGCTTTTTTTGGTATATGGATCTGTTCTAATTTCTAATATAATGGATGATTGAGTGAGCTCCTTCCTCGTCTGTACTCAGGAAACCTACTCTGTTGGTCCTGTAGCTCAATTGCTTTTTAAACGATCCCTCTGAAGAGCCAGTATGCTAGCAGGATGACAGAGTGTCTCAGAGCCTGCACACCTGCCTGAGAAGTTAAATCAGTTCTTCCCCTTCAATGAAAAGAATGGGCAGTAGGAAGAACCTTCATCTCAGAAAAGAGGTCTTGGTAACACTTGCTTACCTCATCTAAAATGCAGTTCGGTCTCTCTTGAAGGGTTGTTGTGAGGACAAATGAGAAAATGAAATGCCTAGCAGAGTATGAGTCAGCCCTCAATAAATGACGTGGCTGTGGTCATGTTGGTGATAGTATTTTGAGCTATTAGCACCTCTATGAGTCAATGAGAATCAATCCATCTTTGGTTTAAGAAAGATACTTGGCCATCAATGAGACTTTTCTTCACCTGTGCTTTCCAAAAGATGTCAGAGAAGAACTGACCGCCTAGTAAGCCAACTAAACAACTAACTACCTGGGACACATTAAAGAAATAATAGTTTCATATTTGGCATGAAAACAGTATTAAGGTAGAATTATGTAGTGTTTCCTAAGATATACTTGATTAGCATTTAGTTTCTTTACAGACTTTAGTCCTACCCCAGGTCTCCGTTTGCGTGGAAAGCCTGAATTAATATGCATAGGTGCTCCATTAGATAGCCATTTTAGAAATACCCTCATGGTAAAAGAAAATAAGAATCAGAAGGAACACCTCTGTTTACTAAACACATTGGTAAAGACAACAGTTTAGAAGTTGTCCCCTGATAGAGGATGGGTTGACATTCCTTCATGTAGGATGGCTGTTTCCCCAAAGGAAAGGCTCGATTTCATGTCTTATTCTATATATATGTGTACGTGTGCATATAAAATACACAGATATTAAATATCAACTATCTTATCACAAATATATCAAATAGTCTTTTTCTAAACCTCTGTTAAGTCATGGATTCCCTTGAAAAATTGGTGCAAGATATGGAACCTCTCACCAAAAAATTGATATATAAATTCACACACAATATTCTGTGAATGGTTTTTAGAAATTGATGGAACCCCTGAATCTAATTCTGGTAAATGGTTCATGAATCTCAGAGTCAGCACTGTTCTTCAGTGAGCTTGAATTAAGGGAAATCTTAGCAATTTCCTTCATTTTATAATGAGTTTATTGAAGTTCAGAGTAGGTAAGTCACTCAGCTACTTTTTTCAGAGACCAAAAAAAAAAAAAAAAAAGAAAGCCTACTTCTTAATTCTTCAGCATTTTCTTCTCTTATTCCTAGCTGTGTCCACAGTGACTAAATTCCATAATCAGGAGAGCCTGTGACATGTGTTGTACGTTACATAAACACTTCTGTTCATAATTCTTACTGCTCCTTCCATTCTTTCTGTCAATTTATTGTCTACATTTAACCCACTTTCTCAGCAAAGTAACAAGGTCACTTAGACAATGTATACTGTATAAATGAGAAAATAGGAAAAGTTAAGAGAGAAAGGGAATGACTTTTGAATAATTCTCAGTATTAATTTTTTGTCGTGATGATCGGTAGTTGATGTATTTTTACATTGGACGGTTTTATCAAGCATAAATTTTGTGTCTCATTAGTGATCTAAGTTTGTTTTCCAACAGTGGGACATTCTAATTTAGGTTTGAATTTCACATCCAAATAGAAGCAGAAATTTCATCTGTCACTGCACATTTTAGCTTTGCTGAGGGGAAGACCCAGATGCCACGGGGAGAGAAATGTGGCCTGGGGACGAGTAAACAGTCACTCCATGATTGATGAACAGGAGCAGTTCACACAGTCTCTGTTAAGACAGGGCGCCACATCTCCTCAGACCTACATGAACTATCAAGTGTGGGCTGACTGAGAAACAGGTCCTGTCTTATTTCTTACCCTTCCTAACATGACAGGAAAAAATGCTCTTTGAATTGTAACAAATCGTTTGACACATAGTAACAGTAGATCAAAATGATTTTATGAACCTTGCAAGAAAATGAATGTTTTGAGGAGACCAGGGTATTTTTGTTGGGAAGTTCCTTTTTGAAAATTAGTGTGTGATTGAGATAGTTGCTGGATCTGGAATGCCAGAGTTCAAAACCAGACCATTATGTACTGTTACCTTGGGTTAGTTATGTAACTGGCTGTACCTCAGCTTTTTCACCTGCCAAATGGGGACGATGATTCTACCTATGTTTTACGTTTTGTGTGAAGACCGAATGAGTTAATGCCTTGTGTATAGTAAATAAGTGCCCAGTTAATAAAAGCTGTTCCTATTTTTAAATTTAAGGTAATGACAAATGCTTCTCCATGACTTTATAATTATGCTGCATGCTACTTAGGAATTTTATAAATTATTACCAATAATATATTCATTTATTCAGCAAATATTTTTGAGGGTTCACTATGTGTACCAGGCTCTGCTTTAGATCCTGGGCAAATCACAGTGAAGGAAACATTGACGGGGTGGGCCTGAGAGAGGCTGCTCACATGGGCCCATAAGGGGATGTTTGAGTAGACAGTTGAAGGCAAGTATGAGAAGCGAACAGATGAGCACTCTAGGCAGTGGGTTTTCAGGTGTAGCAAGGCTCCAAAGCCAGAGTGTGCTTGGTACATTCAAGGATCCACTCGTAGGCAGTGGAATCAATGTCAGACTGAGAGATGAGATTGGTGGGTGGGAGGTGCACGTCATGTCAACCTTGACAGGTGGAGGGAAGGGAAACCATTGGATGGGGCAATGGTGATGTATCTGATTTACATTGTAAGAAGCCTCACTGTGGTTACTGTGTGGAGAATGGGGGGGCATGCATGGAATCAGGAAGGTTATAGGAACTATTGCAGTGGTTTAAGGTAGAAATGATGGTGTTTGGGTTTAGCCTGATAATGGGCGAAGGTGTAGAAAAAGGCCTGATAATATATTAAATATCTACCATGAGCCAGGTGCTTTATATGTATGTTGTCCAATCTACCCAACAGCCCAAAAAGGAAAATATTATTGCCTTTTAGAGGGCAATGATTTGCCCAAGATCATGCAACTGACATGGAAATGCAGCTTGGTGCTCTTTCTGTAGGTGAAAATAAAAGACAAAAAGAAAAATTACAAGTACAGCACATCAGTCACTATCCAGCTAAGTCTAAACTTTCTTTTTGCACACATACTATAAATTCCAGCCCAGTGAGTACCTCAGGGAAAAAGGTTGTAAGAGTGGTAGATTGACGAGAATCTACAAGATGTTGTGTAGTAGGTTTTAGAGTTTTTTGTTTTTGTTTTTCTTCCTCATCTGTACACCCTTCTGTCCCTCTGCTGAGGCTTTGGAGTTTCTAATATTTTGAGATCCAGTGCATTGAAAACAAAAGGAAAAAAAAAGGAAAATTCAAAACTTATTTTGGAACAAGATGAACAGTAATTTAGCATTTTAAGATAAAGCACTAGAAGGAAAGTACAAAACCAAAAAGTAACAAGAACAAAAAACCCTGAAACAACTTTTAATTGGGTATTTATTTATTGAATAAATAATCGCTTCAATTATCTAAGGCCTAGTATGTGGCAGGTACTATATTAGACACTTGGGATAAACAGTGGATAAGACATACCTACCCTCAAGAGTTTAGCTGTATAATAAATGATAATAGCATATATTAGAGGAAAAGACTAACTTTGTATTTTAAGTCAGAAAGTAGTAAGTAAGTGGTTATATGTCTTGATGATGACAGGAAAGTCTTCAGACAGGAGAATGCATTTGTGATAAATCATTGCTTCTGTTACAGTTGGACACAACTGAAAAGTTGACTTGACCTTGGAGTAAAAAAGTCTTCATTCTTCAGTATGGAAAGCCATATAAATGTGGTCACGTGTACATCTGACTGCAGTTAGAGGTCTATATGAACCTATCTGTAGTCTTGGTTAGCTCTCTCTGACCACTCAGATCTCAGCCTACCATGGATCATATTAGCTTCTGGTCATTTTTCCCTTGGAGGTCCCTTCTAAGAAGTCCCATTCCTGACTGAGCGTTGTCTGAAACCCTAGCATGCAGCAGTCTCTCTCTTGGACCCTTCCACTTTCTACTGTCTTTCATTTGAGCTGCATCTCTGGGCTGCTGCTTTTAATTTTGCAACCCTTGCTCTGCTCTCCTCCCATCCCCCATCAGAGTCCTCATTTTGCTCATTTTTTAATGATATTTTTCTAGCACCTGAAGAAATGGTCTTAACTGCTGAGCGGAGGTTGGGATTCTTCACGTACTGGTAAAAAACCCTTGACATTATACAGAGAATAAAAGGAACCTCTTATTTTCATTTCATTGCATCTGGCAGGCTGTTCATCATCCCAAACTGCTCAGCTTTCAGACTACAGGAGTTTCTCTTTATACCAAAATCATGGCTATTTACTTTAAAAGTGCCATTGTATAAAATAGCCTATAACTTGTCTTGAAGCCATTTTGATATACCACTAGAATTTGTAATAAACTAATACTTTTGTAACAGTGAACTGATTTAACAACAGTTAGTTGCTTCACTCTGAGGTTGGAAATCCAGGGCCCTGTGTTAGCTCTTATAGGATCCTTGAGGATTTATTGCAGAAAAAGCATGAGGAGTGAGTCTTACGTGTAATAGTCCATCCTGAAGCATAATATTTATTTGATGTGCGTATAACGCAGCAGTGTCTTAGAAGTTGTCTATATTAAAATACTCAAACACACTGGTTCTCAAAGTATGGTCCAGAGACATCTAGAAGTCTCCAGAACCCGTCCAGAGGGTCTGCAAGGTATAAATCATGCATAGGTAAAGGACACATCCCATGTGTAAGACAGAACAGAAGGATTTAATTTAGCAAGAATGAAAAGTTCATTGGTAGGATTTCAGATTCCACAATGTACTAATCTTTTTGTTTTTTTTTTAAGATTTTATTTGTTTACTTGAGAGAGAGCACAAGCAGGTGGAGGAGCAGAGGGAGAGGGAGAAGCAGACTCCCCACTGACAAGGGAGCTTGATGTGGAGCTCGATACCAGGACCCTGGGATCATGACCTGAGCCGAAGGCAGACGCTAAACTGACTGAGCCACTTGGGCACCCCCACAATGCACTAATCTTTAAGAAACTAAGAAATGGGGGCGCCCGAGTGGCTCAGTCGTTAAGCATCTGCCTTCGGCTCAGGGCGTGACCCTGGAGTTCTGGGATCGAGCCCCACATTGGGCTCTTCTGCTGGGAGCCTGCTTCTTCCTCTCCCAATCCCCCTGCTTGTGTTCCCTCTCTCACTGGCTGTCTCTCTCTCTCTGTCAAATAAAAAAAATAAAATCTTAAAAAAAAAAAACAACTAAGAAATGTCCACTTGTTCATTTTTAGTGCAGTTATCACAAAAGATAATCCACCATTATTAAGACTTAAAATATTCCTTTGTTTCCAAACTACATACTTCTTCCATTCTTCTCACTGTTTTGAAAACTATTTTTCATTAAGATCTATCATTAAATTATTAATGGAATTATTACTTTTATTAAATGGATGAATAATAGATAATGATTTAAAAATTTCTCAGTTTAATTTAAACTATGATAAATATTACTAGATACAACCCAAATATACAGAACCTTTTTGGGGTTCTCGATAATTTTTAAGAGTCTAAAGAGGTCATGAAACCAAAACACTTATAACTGGTATAAAAATTGTTGACCATGACAGAAAGATGTGCACTGACTTCAACAAAACACAATAAAGATCCATTTAAATCTAGGCAGCTGATTTTTAAAAGCAGTTTTACATTGATATTTGAATACAAAATCTGCATCTTGTGGATTTTTAAAGCAATTAGTGTCATTCTATTGATTTCTGTCAGACCTGTAATATGAAGTTCTTGGAAGAATTTTCCTTTCAGACTCTTCTTGGTATTGATAAGACAACAAATACCTGGAACTCTGTGTAGGTTTTAAGAAATATTGACAAGACTAAAGGTGTGCTCTGTGATCTCTATTGTGAAGTGGAAACAAAGTGTTGTCACTCCTAATCTTATTATGGACTGGATGTTTGTTTCCCCCCAAATTCATATATTGAAACTCTGACCCCCAATGTGATGGTATTTGCAGGTCGGGCTTTCAGGAGGTAATTAGGGTTAGAGGAGATATGAGGGTAGAGCCCTCATGAAGGTATGAATGCCCTTATAAAAAAAATAGAACCCATGGAATCCAGAAAAGGCCATGTGAGGACATAACCAGACAGAGGGCCTTTACCAAGAACCCACCCAGGCTGGCAACCCGATCTCAAACTTTCCAGACTTTAAATGTTTGTTGTTTAAACCACCCAGTCTGTGATAATTTAGAATAAATAGTAGCCCAAACCAATGTGCTTATGTAGGCTTTTCACTTGTGACTGACTTCTGCCATTCTCAAAAGCTGTGCTTTCTATTTTTTTTTTTAATTTTAATTATTGATTGATTTAGAGAGAGCGAGTGAATGAGAGCAAGCAGAGAGAAAAGGAGAGGGGGAGGGAGTACAGGGGGAGAGAATCTCAAGCAGACTCCATGCTGAGTGCGGAGCTGGACACGTGCCTCCGTCTCTCAACCCTGAGATCATGACCTGAGTTGAAACCAAGAGTTGAGGGGCGCCTGGGTGGCACAGCGGTTAAGCATCTGCCTTCGGCTCAGGGCGTGATCCCAGCGTTATGGGATCGAGCCCCACATCAGGCTCTTCCGCTATGAGCCTGCTTCTTCCTCTCCCACCTCCCCTGCTTGTGTTCCCTCTCTCGCTGGCTGTCTCCATCTCTGTCGAATAGATAGATGAAATCTTTAAAAAAAAAAAAAAAAAAAAAGAGTTGGATGCTTCACTGATTGAGCCACCCAGGAATGTTCCATCAGTTAACAAACTGACAATAATCTTTATGTCATGAAAAGGAAAAATGATAATCATTTTGTAAAGATTCTACATGTGAAAATCCATTGGCAACATTGTAGAATTTCTTCGGTGTCTAAAGTATTTTTGCATGGATATTCTTTGGTAGGTGCCTTTAGTATTGATTTTTAAATGATTAAATCAGAATAAGATGAAATTGTAAGGCATAGATTAGAAAGTTGCTCAGGTATTTTCATAACTAAAATGAAGTTGGGGGGCTCCTGGGTGGCTCAGTGGGTTACGCATCTGCTTTCAGCTCAAGTCATGATCTCAGGACCCTGGGATCGAGTCCCGCCTCAGGCTCCTTGCTCAGTGGGGAAACCTGCTTCTCCCACTGCCTGCCGGAGGCTCCCCCTGCTTGTGCTCTCTGTCTCCCCCTCTCTCAGACAAAGAAATAAATAAAACTTAAAAAAAAAATAAAATAAATAAAATAAATGTAGTTGGAATTTAAACATCAGGTTTGTAATTTTTATTTAAGTATAAATAGATTTAAAATTACTCTTTTCTGACAGTTTTCTTGTTTATAAAAATTTACAGCAAGAAAACTATAAAAATATCTTTTTTTTAGTCCAAAGAAAATGACTTACATTTTTTTTTTTTTTGATTGATTGATTGATTTGCCAGAGAAAAAGAGAGAGAGAGAGACAGGCAGAGGGAGAAGTAGACTCCCGGCTGACGAAGGAGACTGATGCCGCACTTGTTCCCTGGACCCTGAGATCATGATCTGAGCCAAAGGCAGATGCTTAACTGACTTAGCCACCCAGGTGTCCCAGAAAATGACTTTCCTTGAAAATATTTCTAAAATATTTAAACATAACTTAACGTCACCTAGACTGTTAGCTACAATTCTTTGTTTAAAATAAATAACATAGATAGTGGATAATCTTTTAATTGTTATACGTTAAAAGTCACACATAGGGGCACCTGGGTGGCTCAGTTGGTTAAGCATCTGTCTTCGGCCCAGGTCATGATCCCAGGGTCCTGGTTTCGACCCCCACATCGGGCTCCCTGCTCAGTGGGGAGCCTGCTTCTCCCTCTCCCCCTGCTTGTTCTCTCTCTGGCTATCTCTCTGTCTCTCAAATAAATAAATAAAATCTTAAAGTCACATATAAACAGCAAAAATATTGACTAGCTCAAAATGTGTGACTTCCTGTTACTATTGGAAACATAATTGTAGACATGGAAGGGATCATGATGCCTTCATTAAGTCCTGTGGAAATTGAAAAAACATAAGTACATATTCTCAAGTACATATTCTTATTAGTACATTTGCTCTTTTCCGAGTTAAAAATATCTATAAAATAATTTTGTGAAGTATACTGTATTGTAACATGATTGCCAGTAATAAAGCTAGTGATTATATTTTACTAAATCATAAACGTTTTATCCGTATATAGACTGTATAGCTCTCTGTCTTATAAGACTTTGCCCTCCAAAAACACTTCTCAAATTTTTTTTAGTATTTATTAGGCAACTAACCTCAAACAGCTATAAGTTCCTTAGGTTGTACCACTGTGATTTTACAAGTGAACACATTTCAAAAACATCTCTTTGATAAATGCTTATAATTTACAATGAATTCTCCACACCACAGAAAGAAAAGGAGCTGCCCTGAAATGGAGGGTCCCATGAAGACCATTTAGGCAAAACTTGGCTACCCATGCATGCTCCTTTCTCCTATCTATAGGCTGATTTCTTTATTTTCACCATATAGAAATGTTTAAAAAAAAAAAAGCAATCCAAAATATCTAACTGTTCCGGATTTCAGTCGGCTCATGGCATAAATAAACCACTTGAACAGCTTGACATTTCTTGAGAAAAACAGATCACTTTCTACCAAATAGCAGTATCCATACGCGACCGAGCTGGCCGTGTGTTGTGCTGTTTCTCAGCTGCTGTGGAGAAAATGAAATTAATACGTGTTGTCTGTAGTGACGGTGGTGATGATGGCGGCAACAGTGATGAAGAGAGAACTGGAGTTTTCAGAAGGAAAGATTAGTGATAATTTTGCCCCTGAAACTTTTCTGAGTTTTAATAGCTTTGACATTTATTTTTGTTTTTCTTTTATTTGAAATTAATGGGATGAGCATCTGGTCACTCTCATGATAAAAATATAATTTTTGTGTGTATATGTGTGTGAAACGTCACCATAACTTGGTAGATCTTGCTTGTGGCAGTAATGCAATAGCTGCAGGAAAAGTATGGCGATCACATCTATATCCTGCAGTGGAATTTCCTGCCTCTTTACTTTTTTGGTTGAATTTGGAAATGTATCTAATTTATTTGAACCTGGCTGTGCAAGTTCTTTATGTCAAAACATAGTCTTTTTCCTGATATTTAAAAAACAAAACAAAAAAACAAGATGTAACAGACATAAATGTAACGTGAAGTACAAATCTTGATTTCTACTTGTTCTGATTAGCTTCCTAGTTTAGATCTTACAGCTTCAGAATGCTGTCACCTTGTGTGTGTGACCTGCGATTAATTCGAAGTATATTGTTTAAAGGGGTCAGAGAAGAGGTGGTGGAGAGGAGTAAATTAAAAGTCACTGACAAGCTAGGCCAGTCAGATGGGCGATATGAATAAAAACGTGAGCTTCTGTCGTTAATGGAGAAAGTCAGACATCATGAAGAGAAGGGAGATTGCACTTTTTATAGGAAGTGACTGTGAGCTATTTCTCCACTGATTTGGCATAAAAAGGATATCATATAATGTAACTTAAAATGTCTTCCACACCATCTTTGTAGAAAATACAGTAGTTGTTCCCCAGAATTCTTTTTATCTCCCTTTCTTTCTTCCATCTCTCCCTTACCCCCTTCCCCTTCTTCCTTTCTTTCTCTCCCCATCCCTTCTTCTTTTTCCCCACTACCCTTCCTCCATCTCTCCTTTCCTTCCTCCCTCCTTTCCTTCTCCCCTCCCCTCCCCTTCCCTTCCCTTCTGTATTTCAGCTGCCTGAACTTTTACTGATACTCATTTAGGTTTATAGCCACTTTGAAGATGAAGAGGTTTGAGTACATAGCTATTTATTTGTTTTGGTTTATGTTCATTAGATTTATTTACTAGTTTTTTAGTTGCTTAGTCTTTTGTTTGTTTTTGGTTTTTTTAGAAAAAGAGAGTGTGCTGAGCAGGGGGTGGTGGGGGCAGAGGAAAAGAGCAAGCGAGAGTTTCTTAAGCAGTCTCCACGCCTGGATCTCAGGACCTGAGCCGAAATCAAGAGTAGGATGCTAATTGACTGAGCCACCCCGCCGCCCCATTTAGTTGCCTGTTTATGGACTTTTTTTTGCTATTTGGAACATCATCTCCTTTTGCTTAATTTTGGATTCATGGTACTCTCCTTACTTGATTTTGCCAGAAGTCTGGTCTTTGCATAGCTAAATAAAATATTTGACAAAAGTGAATCCATTCTTAGGAGTCAATTGTCTTATTGTGGTGCTTTAAGTTCCAGAATGTTTTATAGAAGGAAGAATAAATCAGTAGTTTAATTTTTGGAAAGCAAAGTTCAGAATATTCACAATGAAATATCTCATGAATATGTAGCAAACCAAATTGATTTTGATAAACTGCTTCATATTCTACTGTTATTATTCTGTCTAAAAAATTTGCTTTGTGTGTTGAGAAATTTAAACAATATAAGGAATATTTGGAAACAAAAAGAGGTGTGACTGTCAGGAGCATAAAAGGAAAAAAGAGAAGCTATCTATTACTTTTTAAATATGCTAGAACCAATTCAGTACAGCAGTGCTTTGCAAGGACTCGCCTGTGTTCAAGACAAGAAATAGTTTGCTGATCTCCATTTTGGTGGACTCTGTGGTTTCCTTCTGACCTTTCTATTAGATTATACTAGACCTAGAAACATCTCCTCAAATTGGTCCTGAGCTGACATACTGTTGATGAAAAATTATTTCAACCACAGCATTCATTTGAGATGCTTAAAAAATGTTCTTGCCTATGTCCAAAGCTCTATATGTGGTATGATTAAGTATATTTGAAGCTCAATAATTCTATAGCATAGAAAGGTCTACTTTAAAAAAAAAATAATTTCTTTTTTAAGATTTTATTTTAGAGCGAGCGCAGAAAGAAAGTGCACAAGTGTGGAGGGACAAGCAGACTCCCCACTGAACAGGGGAACCCCCCCCACCCCCGACATGTGGCTCAATCCCAGGACTGTGGGATCACGACCTGAGCAGAAGGCAGATGTTTAACCTACTGAGCCACCCAGGCGCCCCAAAATGTCTACTTTTGAAGGCTATGATATTACAGTAACATCTTGAGGATAGTAAATACTACAGAATGAAGAGCCATTGTTTCATAATTAGTCAATATGGCCAAGTACCCTGTGATTTAAAGTGAAAAAGTGGTCTATTAAGCTGAAAATTTTCAGTTTGAGGCAAAACGGCTGACAAATTTTTATCGAAGGTACAATTAAAATTTATTGCTTGTTTCCTATTTTTATGTCAAATTAAATTGGACATAGGATCTGTTTATCTTTTACAGAATTTTTTATGACATATCAGAGTAAATGTAACTGGTTATAAGGAAAAGATGCAAAAATTTTAATAGTATTAATCAGGAAAACCTTTTTAAAAAAATTTATTTCTTTATTTTAGAGAGAGAGAGAGTGAGTATGAGCAGGAGAGGGAGAGGGAGAGAAAGAATCTCAAGCAGATTCCCTCCTGGGTGTGGAGGCCTCCGGCGGGGCTCGATCCCAGGACCTGAGATCATGACTTGAGTCGAAATTGAGTTGGACGCTTAACTGACTGCACCCCCCAGGCACCCCAGAAAAATGTGTTTAGGTGAAGGAAATTTTGGGTTTTAGTGCTTTAAGAAAATGATTACTGTTAAAGTGATTTTGGCATAAAAGAAGAACTCATGGCGAAGAAGAAATATAATGTAATTGAAAGACTGTGGCATTGGATTTTAAAGGAGTATTAATCAATTAAAATTATTTTAAGTGCTTACTATATAGGACATACTGAATCAATGAAGAGGTTTAATGGTGATTTTTAAAATAGTTATAAAAGATTGTACATGAATTACAGTAGACATTAATTATATTTTGTATCATTTATTGTTAAAACATTCTGAGAAACTAGTATTTCTTTTTGCAGAATGTGAAATTTAAGTGTTGGGGCTCAGATTAGAACAAAATTACAGGAAATTCTGCTTGCTACTATGATTCTAATATACAGGTAACTGCTTTTTATAAAAGACCCTTTAAATTGGTTGTTCTTTGGAATGCTGACTTAAGTGATATTTCTTTCTGATGTTTCCCTGAAAGAAAGAGACTGTTGATAAAGCTGGAATTACATATTCTATTGTTTAAATTGCTTCATAATAGCTAAACCCTTTTGGAAGTTTATGGATGTTTTTGGCTTACTAGGTTGTTATTATTATTATTTTAATGATTTTATTTTTAAGTAATCTCTCCACCCAATGTGGGGCTCAAACCTACGACCTTGACATCAACAGTCACACGCTTCACTGACTGAGCCAGCCAGCTGCCCCTGGCTTATTTTATTATTAAGACCCTGAGAGTTAATTGATTTTCTTGATACTTAACTTGCTATAAGGAGTAATTCTGATGTATTGTGAACAGAAACCGCTTTATGTACACTGTATTTGCTGCAATCATTTATGCTGTTTTTCATTTTGAATGGATATGTTAACTATGCTCGTTATTATACTGAGATTTTTTTTCCCCCAAGTAATCTCTACGTCCAATGCGAGGCTTGAATTCACGATCCTGAGATTAAGAGTCACATGCTCTACTGACCGAGCCAGTCTGGTGCTCCTCGCTTTGGTAGATTATAGAATATTTTGTCTGATTTCTGATGGCACAGTTTCATTCCAGACTCTTTTAACTTCCAGACTGGGCCCTGTGTGCTCTGTTGCCCCACTTAAGTCCTCACTTTGAGGTCCCCTTGAGGATGGAGGCCCTTATTCTCTCAGCTGCTAGGAGATTTGACAGTTGGTGGCACTCAGCCCAGGAAGGCCACCTTGCCCACATCTAGACCTCTGCAGGGAGAGAGTCTGCATAAGTGGGTGATTGGGGGTGAATACAGCATGAAAGAGACATCCTACCCATTGAATTTTGTCATAAACAGAAGAACATTATCTCACCAATGATCTGGTGGTAACAGATCCAGAAAGGCTTTCTCAGAGGAGATACATTAGTTTCCTTTTCAAATATGAGAAAGAGGAGAAGAGGCCAGCATGTATTCCAAGTACATACACAGAACAGCATAGGCCATTTGGAAGTCCAAAAAAAAAAAAAAAAAAAAAAAAGCATGGGTCATGTAGAGAACTGCCAGGAGTTCATCAGGATGAATCAGCAGGTGCAATTAGAGAATGACAAAACATAAGGAAAGAACAGTAGGCCATGGCAAGATAATTAAAAGTCTTATATGTCAACACAGTGAAAGTATACTTTGCCTGTAAGCGGGAAGGTGACATGATCAAATTTTAGATGTGTAAGTTTTAGATGTATCTTCTGTAATTTTAATTGTGAACAGGTTTTGTTTTGGGTTTTGGTTTTTAATGAGCTTGGATTTCAAATCTGCCAAGTGGTTTGAAGTGAAAGAATATAGTTTTATGGAAGTACGACCAGCTGAGGAGGGAGAGATGTTTCTTCTGTGTTATTTGGAGGTATAAGTTTGCCCATAGATATGTGAGCCATATGCATATATACCTGTGGGATTCTCCATTCTGTCAGCCTAAAAGGGACTGGCTCCTCAAGAGTGTCTTGCTTTGAGTTTGTGTGTGTAAATATATTTTTTGGAGAACTCTTCGCAATTTTCTAATCTGTACATATTATTACTGTTCTACTGATTCTAACGCATATTGGTCTTTTAGCAAGACAGTCTAGAATGTTGTTTAAGAAGTAGGATTGTGGGGCTTCTGGTTGGCTCAATCAGTAGAGCATGTGAATCTTGATTTCAGGGTCATGAGTTCAAGCCCCATGTTGGTCATGGAGCCTACTTAAGAAGAAAAAAAAAAAAAAGAAAAAATAAAGAACTACAGACTTTCATGTTTTAAATCTCACATCTACCACATACTTGCTCTGAGACCTTAAATCTACCAAAAGAATACCCGTGTCTTTATTTATGGGAATAATAATGACCCGTTAGGTGAGAAAGTTTCAATTTTATGTGACATAAACCAAACTCATGTTTAAAAAAAAAAAAGGAAAGAAAAATAAAGAATGGACTATACTGGCACAGTAACTTTGAATTGTGCCAGTCCAAAGTCCAGAGGCCCTCATGGATCCAAGAGTTCCAGTGATATCATTAGAACGGAGGCTCTACTTCAATCTGTGAAGGCTTCATTCCCAGACAGACTTCCCCCACATTGAACAAAAGATGGCACCCAGCAACTCTAGGCATATGTTCTACAAATTCAGCAATTGTGGAAGAAATGTGAAGTGCCTCTCATCCAATGGTTCAATGTAAGTGCTGGCTTGAGTCTTACCATCTCTCTCCTTGTAGGATTTTCAGATAAAATTCAAATATATTTGAATTTCAAATAAGCAATGAATCATTTTTTTTTTTTAAATTATGACCTAAACATTGCATGGGAAGTGCTACCCTAAGAAATGATTTGTTGTATATCTGAAATTAAAATTGAACTGGTTATCCTATATTTTTATTTGCTAGTGATAGACACCCTTCTTGGGGCCCTTGTCTTTTCCTGAACCCCCAACTCTGATCACTGTGATGGAGTGGCCACTATCAATCCTTATTAGCTAACAGCCCCCCCCCCCAAGCAAATGGATTGAGAACAAAAATTGAGGTGCTGGTATTGGAAAAGAGATACTGTGCATAGAGTAAACAAAAACATATCAACAAATAAAAATGTTTTATAAAAATGATATACAATAGAACTTCTGTGAAGATCGCATCATATGGATAATTCTTTGAAAGCTTTTAGCACAGTGCCTGGCACGTAGAAATCTCAGTAAATGTGTTCTACTATACATATTATCACTGTTCTACTGATTCTAATGCATAAATAATTGCTCCACTCATTAAGCACACTGGTACTAAGTAATTTTATATTATTTCACAATTGTCATGTAGGAATAAAGGAAGCAATAGGAGAGTGGTGAGATAATTCTGTTGAACATCTTCATGCACCCTCTGCCTAAATGGAATTTTTCCTAGGAACGGGAGAGATTACTAGAGCAAAGAGAATGGACATTTTAATTCCCCAGATAATTTATGTTGAGCTGGCTATCAGTGATAATTCTGCAGAAATTCATATTTCCAACTACAGAGGCTGGTTGTCTCCCTTCCACCTGGGGACTCAGCCATATTTTCTGTAGCCTCTGCATGGACCCATCTAGGAATCTAAACTGTGTCTCCAGTGCCCAGCTCGTTTGACCCCTTACTCCAACATCACAGGTGAAGGTTAAAAATGGCTATTCTATAGTTCTATAGCCCAGGAGAGACAGTCTCAACTTCCACCCTAACACAAAGGAAGTGTCATCTTCCAGACTGTTCAGGAGACCTGACAATTCAATGTTATTACTATTTTCCCAGTTATTTATTCCTTTCATGGTGATTTTTACCAGTATGCCTGTAATCTTCTGATGTCAACCAGTCCTCCTAGGCAATCCACACAACAGATGAAATGAATGGTAGATAAGAGGTCTTAGGAAAGCCGTATCAAACTAAGCCTAATATTAGCGAAAAACCAGAGTTGTGAAGTTGCTTAAATGACCGTTTGAGGAGGAAGAATAAAGAATCTCTATTCATTGCAACTGACCAAATTGATTTGCTTTCCATCAAGAAAGTGGTTTAAAGAATGATTCTCCCCATTTACCGTTTTCTCTGCTTGTTCTTCTGCTTGTTCTTTTTGTTCAGAAAACCAAAGATAAAATTGACTAAGATTGCAGTTATTATATGTATGTACTTATTTATTATAGAAACCTCAAGGAAGAATAGTTGTACTTATGTTTAGCTTTCCCTGTTAAGGATAAAACTGGAAGTAAAACGTCCCCCTACAAGGATCTGACTGGAACGACATTAGGGAGGTGTATTTATACCTTAATTATCTGTTCTGGGAGCAGTGCAGGGGGCCAGCCAGGAAGATCTCCGAATTGCTTTGCACATCTCTCTGAAAAAGAATTGAAATTTATCTGTTTGAAGTAAATTGGTAAATATCTAAAGTTTAGATAACAGTTATTGTCTTAACTGAACTTTTTTTTATCCATCAAATCTTCTCAGTCTTAACCAATATCATCTTTTCCCTAATCTGTACTTACTTACACAAGGTCTACAAACTCAACTTCTTTGAAAATTAACAATAAACAGATACATATATACATTAATTTATTTAGAAAATTAATTCCATCATACCCTGATATTTAGGCTTTTTTAATCCCATATTGTGTAAAGCCACTTTGCATTTCTGTATAAGAGAAAACCCATGCGCAGTGTTGTTATAAATTTGACTGTATTCCATTTGTTTATTTTTATGTTTTTTAAGATTTTATTTATTTTTGGGAGGGAGAGAGAGACAAAGAGAGGAAGATGGTGAGCACGAGCAGGGCAGAGGGAGTAGTAGACTCCCCACCAAGCAGGGAGCCTGATGTGGGACTCGAATCCAGGACCCTAGTCTCGTGACCTGAGCTGAAGGCAGACACTTAACTGATTGAGCCACCCAGGCACCCTATTCCATTTCTTTAATTATCATTCTGTGAAAGAATAGGTACGTGCTGTTGGACCAAGTGCCTCACATTATGCTGCTAATGTATGGGAAGGTGCATTATTAGTACCTAATACTAGTGATAATGTCCATTTATTCAGTGCTTTGGGTATGATAGACGTTGTACTTAGCATGTGACAACCATTAACTTACTTAACTGTCCTGTGCAGGTCCGCTAGCCATTGCTACAGAGGGAAAAGTACAGCACTTATTTTTGAAGTTAGGGAAGCCTTGAGGATATTGATATGCTAAGGCAAAAAGGTTTATAGATAGGTAGACAGAGAGAAAACATACAGAAACAATCCAAGGGAGGCTGCTGAGCATGTTGAAGAGAGGTGAGCCTTCCAAATTAAGGAAGTCTCCTCTGAGATGGAGGGAGAGGTGAGGGTTGAGGCAAATGGTGATAAAAGGCAAACAGTTTGGTTGACTCTGATTATGTATCATCTTAGTTTGGACAGCTGTAACAAAATACCATCCTACGTGGCTAAGGAACAACAGAGATTTATTTTTCACGTTTCTGAAGGCTGGAAGTCTGAGATCAGGTTGCCAGTGCAGTTGGGTTCTGGTAAGAGCTCTCTTCCAGGTTACCTGTAGCCGACTTCTTTTTTCCTTATCAAGTAGAAAATAAACCAGAGAGCTCTCTGGGGCTTTCTTTTGTAAAAGCAGTAATCCCGTTCAATCCCTCCCCCAGGAGCTATTACCTCCCCAAGGCCCCAAGTCAAATATCATCATATCGGGGGTTAGGATTTCAACATGAATTTTCGGGGGACACAAACATTCAGTCCACATCATGAACTGATTTATAAAGTGGTGTAGATGCAGAAAAGATAAAAGATTGTGGTGATTCAAGACTGAGAAATTCCCAGAAAGCTGGGGCAGAAAGGCAAGTTTCCATGCTGAACACTAATCTCATTAACTATTTGGTTGATTACATATAGAATGATTGTATGTGCCAGCATTGTGTAAGACATTACAGGGTCCCAAAGGAGTATTAAGAATTAGTCCATGCTCGGAGAAGCTCACAGTCCCATAGAGAAGACAAAGCATACAGGCAAACACGTAATGCAAGGAAATGAGTGGTTAGTATTACAATGGATTTCAGAGACAATTAACATGCTTGGAGATAAGAGTAACGGCAGGGAAATATTAGTTTCACTAATGTTTTTTAAATCTGAGATGCCATCGATTGTAGGAATTAGGATAATATTGCATTTAAAAAAAGATCTATAAACTAGGGCTCATCATCCATTGTAAGACCCATCCAGATTATATAGATGTTAATATGGGCAAAAAATCTTTGTGTCCAAGGCAATAAATACAATAGACGAGGAATACTTCAAATAAAATGAGAGTTAAAGCTTCAAACTATTGCATATCTGGTGTTATTTTAAAGAGAGCTGTTTTGAACTAATGTTAACAAAACAATGAACCCATTACTAATTGTCTTTTTGATTCATTTATATGACAATATTTGTATAGTGCATGCTATTTTCTAAACAGGGTTCTTATCATCATCATTTTATATTAGCATCTGTGAAAAAATTGGTTTTATATTTAAGTTGAGAAATTTTGTCTAAGTTAATGACTGCTGATCTCAAAAGAATTCTGGTACATAAGGCCATTTGCTTTATAGTTGGAAGCTGTTTCTTTTTTTTTTTTAATTCAAAGATTAACATGATGATTTAAGATTCACACTTACATTGAGGATGTTTTTAGATTGTGTTGTAAATGTTGGTCTGAAAGTGCCAAAAATATACTTTAGTTTGTTAATTTTTAGAAACAAAGAGGCGAGATGTTTTTTGGTTCACACAGTGCACACACGTGGCACTGGCTATGTAGGGAGCAATTTGGTAACAGCAAAACATTTCACGACCTCCGTTATTTCAGAAACAATGCCTGTTTTTGTTTCTTTGGCTGTAAGAAAGAATTAGAGAGAGAACTTTACCTGGCGTATATACAGAAATGAGCTCATTAGTGTTGGAATATCTTCTTATAACTGTTGGGAACGAGGAAAGAAAAACCAATCTGTTTGTTCCCTATTTCATATTCATGAGGCCGCTCAGGAGGCAGTTTGATTGACACCATTGGTATATGTTGTCTGCTTTCTTTAGATCAAGCTGGGGGTTTAGGTTCACCTCTCACTCACTTCTACTTTGTTACCAAGGTCTATTGTGGCTCTCTAAATTGTGTTGTGATGAATTGCCCACTTGGGAATTTTTAGGACGTCTTAATCCCAGTATGACAGAAATCCCTTCAATAAATAATCTACCAACCCCTATGCACATGCGCGTGGATCAGTGGACATAGATTTATGACAGCTTTCACGAATGAAAAGTAGCGACAGGGAGACTTTGCTAGAGCCCTGAGAATCTATGAATGGTCTCTATTTCCCAGTTTAATTTTCCCCAGATATATTTGGTTGAAATGTGCTCTGCAGGATTTTCTTTTAAGCTGCGTGTGTGTGTGTGTGTGTGTGTGTGTGTGTGTGTGTGTGTGTGACCTGTGTGTTTGAATTTGTGGTGACTTCAGTGGTTAAGATTTGATAAAGCAATTGTTGAAAATCATTTTTTGTTTTAAGTTGGGCTTTTTTGGATAAATGCAAGCTAATAAAATTGGGTAGTAATAAATTGTTAAAATTCTGATTAAATGCTTGACAGCGATTTCAAAATCATTTTCCTAAAAATAACCTTTGAAGAAAGCAATTTGAGACAAGTGAATGACTAATGGCTTTAAAATCTGAACAAGAATAGGTCACTCATTTTCAGTGATTTTTCTTAAAAAAGTGTTTTTTATAGGAGAATTTACCTGTGGTAATCTCATTATATATTTGATAAGACTGGTATGATACAAAAATAGCAATCTCATTATAATTATATATTTGATAAGACTGGTATGATACAAAAATAGCAAAAAGCAAGTTTGATAGCTTGAACCATTAGTCTATAATATTTTTAATGTAAATTTTGTTGATTTTTGATAAATTATGCTACCAAGTCATTAATGTTTGACATGAAAGCTATGTCAAAGAATAGAATCTAAGGAGTGTACTTCATGTATATTATATAATACATATATATAATGCCCTTTTATTATTAAACATTTAAAAAGTAAGAGAAGCAATTTTAGGAAACAAATCTGAAATTGAGTCTTTTTTTTTTTTTTTTTTTAGTAATTCTTGCATTATCACATTTAGACTGTGAATTCTGTCACTCTATTATAGAAGCACCATGCTTTCTATAAAGCGACAGCCACCTTTTCTCGCCCTTAAGGTATATGGGGACAAGTTCACAGCCAGCTATTGTGACATGTTGCTGTTTGTCATTAAAGATTTGACAGCTTTATAAGCTTTTTACAAGGCCCAAAGTTTTCTTCAGTAATGAAGAAAAGAGAGGGTTTTGTACTTAATGTATACACTTGTTTCCCTAGTGAGATACTATGTGTGTTTTTGTATATATTTGTAAAAACACTAGGGGAGAAAAAAACACAAAACCATGGACTGGAAAACTGTGGTTTCCTAAATCCACAGAGGTAAATTAAAAAACAGGCATATTGTTGATGTTGTCAGTTATAAAAGACTGGATTTTTCAGAACAACCCCTTAAGAGGTTATTAAATCCCTGCTAAGTACCAGCTTCTTTTCCTTGGACACTGGAGCTACCAGCAGGTGACCGGAGCCTCATTAAGGCTGTAACACAGGGTCAAGGATTAGAATTGCTTCGGGCTTGGATGACTGAAAAAAATCAGAGCCTTTAAATTACTACACTTGCATTCAAATTGGACAGTATTACATACTTAAAAAAAAAATCTCCAATCGTCCCTAATTAACCATGAAAAGTACAACATTGGATAATTGTTAAATGGAACAAAGTGTTAGAATTTTGGGAGGCACTTGACATTGTACAAAGCTTTTTTATTGCCACTGTCTCATTTGATCCATACGATGAATTTGTGAGGCTCCAGGGTGACTGTTATTAAACTCACATCACAGGAAAATAAACTGAGGCCCAGAGAGAGCAGTAATTTGCCTAAGATCACACAGCTAGTAGGAGAGGATCGAGGTTTATTGAATTCTACCTGTTCCTTTAGAGCCCTTTGAGCATGTTTTCACCCAGGGGCGGATACAACAGCCCTCTCCTCACCCTCCCTCACCCCCTCTCCCACCAAGGGAGTTTTTGAAATTGTGTAAGGGTGTTTCGGTTGTCACAGTAACAGTTGCTGGCATTTACTTATTTATGTATGTATGTATTTATTTAGATTTTATTAATTTATTTGAGAGAGAGAGAACATGATAGGGGCGAGAAGTAGAGGGGGAGAGAGAGAATTTGAAGCAGATTCTGCAATGATCATGGACCCGGAGGCAGGATTTGATCTCAGGACCATGAGATCATGACCTGAGCTGAAACCAAGAGTTGGATGCTTAACCGACTGAGCCACCCAGGCACCCCAACAGTTGCTGGCATTTAGTGGGTGGGGGGGCCGGGGATGGTTTCACAGCAGACCTTTTCTGCCCCCAAATCCTGTAATATGTTTGTGGAGAAACATTTACAATCCTTGTGCGTACCAGGAAAGGAGATTCTTATCATTTTATTTGTGTGTTTAAATTCCACTTAGTACATTTATTCCTGTTTTCACTTGCTTTTATAAAACATGTACGGTTATATGGTTAAAAAATGTTTATTTTCTAAAGAATATTATAAGTAGAATTAGTAAAATAATAAGTGGATAGTTAGAATTCCTCATTGCCATCTGGCTTCCAGCAATAGCACGTGCACATAAACACATAACCGTGTTTTCTGTGTATCTGGTGTAGTTTGTTTAGCCGTTATTCTATGTTAGTAATGTCACTCTCGGAACAATGACTTTTAACCCCCTTTTAAATTTGATATCCTGCTATTATACTATATCACCAAAGGCACTGGCTAGCTCCTGCTATTCTGAGACCACAGGGAAAGGTAATTAGCCTCAGGCTTTGCCTGAAGAACCAGCAAGTTTTCTTTTTGCAGTTAAATTTGCATCTTTTTGCATATATTTAGTATCTGATTTGAAAGGTGATAACTGTTTTATTTCCTAAATGCCTAATTTGGTTTATGGAATGTGAAGAGTAGTTTTGTTGCCCTTTGACAAGTTAAGGAATAAAAATAAAATACCATATACAGTGTTGCTACTTAATACAATTGATAGAGTGTTTGATTTCACGGATGTTGTAGACCTACCTCTTCTACCTTTCTCATTCATGAAGGGCCATAAGAAAATAGGTCAATTTTTAGTAGTCTTTTCCTATTAAAAGCATCGTCTTTGAATAAAATATATGTATATAGAGAGATATATACTTATCTGCCATAAGTAAGATGTCTGGCCTGGGTGCAGCTGATTCACACTGAGCTGGTAAATATCTTCCAAAATTAATAGATCAACATTTAGTTAATAAGTTGGAAAAAGAACACATAAAATTCACATTCATGCCATATTTTATTAAATACATATTTTAAAGTTATAATTAATAGACGTACCATATACTTCAGAAACAAATTATCCTTTAGACATTAATGGGGAACCTCCATTGTATGTGCTTATATTTTTCTTTAACTTTTACTTAACTTTTTTTTTTTTACAAAGAATTTTTAAAGGTGCATATCTATCAACATAAAAAAAAGATTAGAAACCTCGTTTATAATAGGATTGAAATTGCTAGAGGGAATCAATGAACTTGATTTAGTTTTTCTTTATGGGAACTGTTTAAGTGTATCATAGCTCTATGGTCTCTGGGGTTAAGCTTTTTAATACTTCAGAGCATTAACAATTACAATTGATATAGGTTGAATTTTTATTTGTGTAGATCTGTTTTTTAAAAAACCCTCTTTTCATAGGAAATCTATGTTTTGAAATTATAATAATGTAGAAATAGTTGTGATTATCTACATTCTTCTAGTAACTAAGAATATTTGATTGTAATCACTTTTTACCTGAAAAGTTAGTTGACATTTCTTAAAATGTATATCCGTACAGTTATTTCCTTATTTTATCTCTATCTTCTTCCAACAGTGGGAAGTCATAAGGCGCTATCTTAGTTATAGTGGAAACCTGAAAGTATTGTGTCCTAGTTACTGCTGCAGTTGTGTATGGAGAATAGACTGCCCAGAAATTAATATCAGAATCTCACTGAGGGATTTTATAGTGACCATCCTAAAAGAATAAATTACTTATTTGGGAGCTTAAAATAGCAGAGGTTGGGTTACTTGGGTAGCTCATTCTGTTGAGCATCCAGCTCTTGGTTTTGGCTCAGGTCGATTTCAGGGGTTGCGGCATCAAGCCGGACGTTGGGCTCCACGCTTAGCAGGAAGTCTACTTGAGGATTCTCCCCCTGTGCTCCTCCCCGCCCCCCACTCTCTCTTTCTCTCTCTCTCTCGCTCTCTCTCAAATAAATAAATCTTTTAAAAATAGCAGAGTTTGATGTAAATTAACATCACAGTGAAAAAAATAAGATGTATAAGAACAAGAGGTTAAAAAAACTGAATACTGTGGAAAAGATTTATTAGTCTATATCAGTTAGTTTTGATAAACTATTGTCCACCTCCTACAGTATTTTCCCACACACAAGGAAAGAGATCACTCGGTGGGGGCAGCCGAACTGTTCGCAGCTAAAGCCCACTGTAGCTGAGGGATGGGTGTGCTTGGCCACCTTAACGTTCCACAGAGTTGAAGTGGGCAAGCACCACCACTGTGTGATCAATTAAGTCATGTTTGGTAATCTGGAAGTATTTGCTGAGTAATCTTTCTGAAGCTATAATACTGGTCACATCATTCAGACATGTAATGCATTGTTTGAAGTATCTTTTTATTTTTTTTCTTAAGATTTTATTTAGTTATTTGACAGAGAGTGCATAAGCAGGGGGAACAGCAGGCAGAGGGAGAGGGAAGGGGGGAAGCAGACTCCTCGCTGAGCAGGGAGCCCCACGCAGGGCTCAGTCCCAGGACCCTGGGATCATGACCTGAGCAGAAGGCAGACGCTTAACCAACTGAGCCACCCAGGCGTCCCTGAAATATCTTTGTAATATGCATTCTCTAGTGACTAAAACAATGTAATTAGAACTATACCAAAAAAGCAAACTCTATACAACACAAGTTGACTGAAATTCTCTCTGTTAGTGTCACTAACGGACACTTTATTTATATCATTTAGCCTTTTCTCACACCCTCACTGTGTCCTCTGTCATTCTCAGCACGCTGGTTCAGATGGTTGACAGCACTGTTACACAGTGTCAGGTTACTATGCTGTCAGAAGCACCTCTTTCAACGCCTGGCATTTAATGGTCACTCCTATGTATATGCGGGGAGACTGAGCTGGGGATACTGTATGTGAATGGGGCCACCTAGTATTAGAATCGAATAGTGAATA
This sequence comes from Ursus arctos, assembly GCF_023065955.2. Taxonomy (NCBI): domain Eukaryota; kingdom Metazoa; phylum Chordata; class Mammalia; order Carnivora; family Ursidae; genus Ursus; species Ursus arctos. The sequence goes on along the minus strand of NW_026622985.1, from coordinate 24,713,211 downwards.
AACATACACACTTTGTGATTCTTTTCAACTACGTTTATTAAGAACCCTTTGTAAATGACACACCTCTGGTTCCATGCATAGCTTACAAGCAGGAGTACACAGATAGGCACTATCATTCTCCCGTAGCAGGTTTTCTAGCCGTAAAAGCTGCATAACTCACTGTCTTCCTTATTGTATAATTGGCTTCGCTTAGATAAGCAAAGCAGCTTATCTAAACAGCTTCACATTCCTGAATACTCAACAGTTTCACACAAATCTTTCCTCTGACAATGTTCTTTTGCATAATCAGCGTTCAAACTCTTTTAGAGTCATTATGGTAAAAAGTATGGAACAGCTTGTGATTAGGGTATGTTCACAAAACGGCAGCATTTTATGACAGAAAAGGTAAAATGTTGAAAGATCGAGATAAAGGTTTTAAAGAAGCAAGTTCATCAAGAAATAAAGAGTAAAAAAAATTATATAGAGCGCCTTGGTACAAATTCAAAGCCATGCAAATGATGTATAAGAAATCATGTTCTTTGTTCATCAAGAAGATAGAAATGAGGTTAAACTCAACAGTTGTGTTTATTCTTTTTCAAATAGAAATATTCTTTTTAAATAAAAATATATGCCTGCAATTTAAAGAAAAATAGGATAGTATGGAAGATTTTAGAACAAAAATAAAAAGATGCCATTATTTTAACATCCAAAGGTATATCGTTATTAATGTTGTGATTCATCAATGTATGAATATTTTATAAATATCTATATGAATATATATATATGTGGTAGATAAAAATATTTACACCTTTCTTTTTGGTAAACAATACACAATGTACATTCTAGTTGGGTTTATAAGAAAATAATAATAATATATGGGGGCGCCTGGGTGGCTCAGTCGGTTAAGCATCTGCCTTTTGACTCAGGTCATGATCTCAGGGTCCTGGGATCCAGCCTCACGTCGGGCTCCCTGCTCAGTGGGGAGCCTGCTTCTCCCTCTCCCTCTACCTGCTGCTCCCCCTGTTCATGCTCTGCCTCTCTTTTTTAAATAAATAAATAAAATCTTTAAAAAAATTATATGTTAATTGAATTTAAATAAAAAAAGAAAAGAATGTTAGACATTCATAATTGCTGAACCTTGTTTTGCTGCATTGTCTTTGTAACATATATGTGCAGGTATGTATGTTTGTACACACGCAGATATGTTTCTCTTCTTAATGATGGTCGTTGTTGGCCGCCAACCCCAGGCAAACACCATTCTGACTTCTGTCTGTAGATTAGTTCTGTTTATTCTTTTTTTTTTCAGTTTTGCATATTCTTGTGCTTCATAAATGGAGTTAATGTGGTATGTGTTCTTTTTGTATCTGTCTTCTTTCACCAAGCATACTACTTCATAGATTCATTTATGTGTTGGTTTGTATGGTAGTAATTTTTTACAAAGATACCACAGTTTGTTTATCCATTCTCCTTTGATGTACATTTATGGTGTTTCTGATGTTTTGTTTTGCTGTTATGAATAAAACTCTAGTGAGAATTTTTCTATAAGGCTTTTTGTGGGCATGTTTCTATTTTGCGTATGTTTGGTGCTGAGGGTGAGTGGAGTTGTATATTTAGGAGTGGAGTTGTTGGGTTGTAAGATGGGAATATATTGTAATTCCATAAGAAACTGCCAAAAAGGAAAACTCAGTATGAAGGTAATTTCTGGTTTAAAAAAGTGTTAATTATTTCTAATATAGCTGTCATCATATAAATCAGGTTAAAGATGAAATGTTCAGAAGCATTTAGAATCTTTGTCCCCGTGTATGGATATGTCTTATATAAAATTCCCTCTTACAAAGCCAGTATAATTCATTAGTGAATAAAAGCTTTTAGAGTGAATTATTTTAAAACATTTTTACATGTTACAGAGCCCCCAAACTCATGCTTTTTTAGGATAAACCAATTGTAATTACTTTAATAATTAGTTATCATACTATAACTTCACAAGACATTTTGTTTTCGTTAATTTTTCTAAAATATCTGTTTCCTGCTCTTGCTATTGTCCTTTGTAACATGCTGAATATCAAGGCTATACTCAGAGACAAAACACACATTTGATAATCAATATTTATGTAATGGACTCATTGATGGAAATAAGTAAATGCAGGCCAGTAAAAGCTAAATAAGTCAGTGAAAATAATACAGATATGTGAATAGTATCTCTTTGAGCAAGTTGACATCATTGCGGGGGAGGGGGGGACCAGTACGTGTGACTACCACAGCTATAGAGTAAAACCATGAGTGTCTGGGAAGGAAGATGTCCGCATATTGGTTCTTCCGTTAAGACAGAGGCAGAGGAAATCCGAGCTCTTCCTTGTGAGTGTGAAGAAATGAGAAGAAATGATCATAACCCCAATTCAGGGTATTAAGTAAAGCTCCTTACAAAGCCTATGAGTAATTCGAAGGTACAAAAATTACGACTCATTAGTTTTGAATAAAAGGGAAGATCAAAAATGTCTGGAGCAGCCTAGTATTAAAGGAGCAGAGGATTAAGGTTTCCTTTCTAAAGTCTCTTTTCTTTCCTTGATGGCAATCCAAAGGGCAATAGCATGCACATTTTTTTTTAATCCCAAATATCTTTCTGATTGGTTTGAATGTGAATGGAAGGAACCAGCCTGTTTTCCCACCCTCATACCAAACTAGATAGTAACACAGACTTGTTCAAAGTTCTTCATCAGCATCACTGCCTGGTTCGCACTCCAGACATTCTGATTTCACTGGCCTGGGTTCCAACTATGTTTCCAATGTATTGGGAAACTCCTTGGTATTTCTCATGTGCAGCAGCATTTGGGAACCGCCATCCTAGAGCCTCGTAGCTTGTAGGGCTCCATGCATTCATTTTGCAGGTGGAAATGCTGAGGCCCAAAGGGAGGAAAGAACTTGCCCAGGTTCACATAGAATATCTGTGGCAGAGCCGAGAGTGGCTATAGTATTCTTGCACCCCACTGATGTACCGCTCCCATCCTACTGCTTCTATAGGTAATTTACCTCCCTGTGCTTTGGTTTTCTCATTTGTAAATGGGGATCTTAATGGTACCTACTGGTACGGTGGTTATAGTGGTGAAAAAAGATTATGTTTCTGGAGTGCTTAGCATGGTGCTTGATTTTCAGCATGTAATATCCACTTATTGTTGTTGCAGTTTGTACTGGGGGCACAGAAATGAATGAGATGCCCAAAAGACAGTGAGCTCATTGAGGACAGGGACTGAGATTCCTCTCTCCATACCTGGCATTCAGTGCAGACCCTGATGTTTAATGTTTTTTCAATCTGGGGAAAAAAGTGCTTTCCCTTTATTCAAAATATATGTATTTGCATATTTATTCCACATTTTATTTATTACATATTTACGTATATATTTATACAATTTATTATATAATATATATAAAATTCCCCATAGATGTCACTGACGTTAGGATAACAAGCTAAGTTGAAATGTAGTTGAAATCACATTGCAGCAGATAGATTTTTAAAGAGGTATCCAGAGGAAAAAATATGTAACTTAATTTTCTTCTTGAATCTTAGTTTTCTGCATATTATATTAAAAGTAATTATAATTGAATATTTAAGTCTTCTGAAAAATGGTTTCTAACTTGTCTGTGTCATGTCTATGGAACATCCCTGTAATTTGTGAAGAATCACCAGGTTTAACAAAAGTCATTAGGTTTCTTAAGTGCTTGTAACATATCACAGTGCCTTAAAAGTAATTTTTACCACACAGTAAAAGGATCATTTGTAGTTCATTATTCTGCTTCATATAATATAAAGTTATATGCCTTTAAATTCTAGTCTTTGCAGTAGAATGCCCTACATTTATATTTTGATTTATGGTTTACAGAGTTATAGCACATATGTGATTTTAAACATTTCTAATATTCTTGAATTATAAAAATCAGCTTATTTTAGAAATGTATTCTGAAGCCCCTAAAACATCAGATATGTTATTCAGAGAACCATGGATAGGGTGAAATTTAAAATACCCCTTTCTATTCATCTCATAAACTTCCTTTATATTTTAGATACTCTCTTTGAACATTCCTAATTATTGTATCCTGCCACATGAATGATGTTTTTCATTAAATAACTTTTATGTACATTTTAATTTCTAATGAAGTAACTTTTTTCTTTTCTGTATTATAATAACCAAATCATGTATATGACAGTTAAATAAAGTGGCCACAATTTTTCTTTGATTTGTTTTTACAGAATACTTCGATTTTTTTTTAAATTCACATAAGAAAAGGATGTTTTTCCTTAAAAAATTATCAAAGATTATACAATTTATGTTATTTATCCTAGATAATGCCCTCACTTAATTCTCCAAAAAAAGTATTATTTCAAAACTGTACTACTATCCTTCTACTCTGCCTATCCTTCTTTAGTTTAGAGCAACTGACCTCTGTGCATTCAGAGAGAAAATAGAGGATGTCAGGGGGGAACGTCCTCAGTTTCTTTGCTTACCCAGTTTTCATTGGGAACCACCGTCATCTCTCTCCTTTATTTCTGACTCAGGTTAATTGGACTCGCCTTTGTTCAAGTCCAGCAATCTTCTCTTGTTATTCCGATGTCTTTCTGCCCTCTTTAATGACTTTGCTCCCCTCCATCAAATATTGTTTTCTGTTGTTCTTTCTTTAAAGTAAACAAATTTACGAAAAGACCAACTAATGAAAAATAAAACAACATTATCTCTAGGCCACATAGGCCCAGTTCTTCTCATTACTACCCATTTTCTGCTTCTTGAATCTCCTTCGCATCACCATTCCTAATGCCCCTGGTTGAAAGTGGGATCTCATCATTTTCTTCCTACTGTATTAGTTCTGTAACTATTCACTAGGAATCCCTACCTCAGGAATATTTGTCCTATCTGTCTTTCCAGCATCCATCATAGAATGGTTCAGGGGCCTTTAAAACCCAAACCTCATAGCATATTAAATTGGTTGTTAACATGAGACTGTTCCTGTCTGGAAATTTTGGCTGGGCTCTGAAGCAAAGAATCCTGAGTGCCAAGTATCCCTGCTCTAAAGAGAGATATTATACCATGTGTATAGGATTTGCAGACTAGTTCCCCAATCAAGTTCTAACTCTTGCTAATCTCTCACCTTAAGGCTAGTTAATAAAAAGCGAAGAGGAACCCTGGTGGGAGTCAAGATGTCCCCAACCAAAAGCACCAAGCTGTCGGGTTACCAGAATCCCAGTTGGATGGAGAGGTTCACAGGCTAGCTGGGGAAGGAGTTACCATTTCCAGGTGACACATTTAGCAATCTCCAGCAAGGGAATTTCTTTGGAACTGCTAAGGCATCCCAGGAAGCAGAGTTAGCACTGGGATTCCTTCACACCCAACAACAGGGAATTGTAACAGCGAATTGTTGCAGCCGAGAAAGACCCTTTGTGCCATTACCTCTCCTGCCCCCATGCCAACTAATAAAGGGTTGCAGCAAGTGGGAGAGGAATGATATAGAGCCTAGTAAAAAATAGTGTGAGTTATTCTGCAAGTTTCTTTACCCAAGTCAGGACAACCTAAGGTAAGAGGGTTGAAAAATTCAATTGAGAGAGATTTCATTAGGTCAGAGGGTTGTGGTGTTTTTGTTTCTTTGTGTGTTTGTTTTTAAATACCAGAAGGTGATTAGAAAATTATAAACTCTGGAGGAGATAACATTCCAGGATCAGGGAAAGGAGATTTGACATCGCAAGGAAGAGAGGCAGCCACTTGCACCTGCGGTGTCCTATAGACTTATTAAAAAAAAAAAAAAAAAATCACTCCCGTTCTGGTAGCAAGCAAGATCTTTATGTTCTCTATTTATCTAGCTTCATCTTTCATCACCAGCCCTCCAGTCCTACACTCTGTCTTCTCAAAATACTTTGAACAGCCTTCATCACCTTCCTGATTTGATTGACTTCTATTTGACTTTAAGATGCAGTTCAAAGGGGAACTCTCTTACACTGTTGGTGGGAATGCAAACTGGTACAGCCACTCTGGAAAACAGTATGGAGATTTCTCAAGACATTAAAAATAGAGCTGCCCTACCACTCAGCATTTGCACTACCAGGTATTTACCCCGAAGATACAGAGGTAGTAAAAACAAGGGACACGTGCACCCCAATGTTCATAGCAGCAAGTCCATAATAGCCAAACTGTGGAAGGAGCTGAGATGTTCTTCAACAGATGAATGGATAAAGATGTGGTTCATACATACAATGGAATATTACTCAGCCATCAGAAAGGATGAATACCTACCATTTACATCGACATGGATGGAACTAGTGGGTATTATGCTAAGTGAAATAAGTCAAGCAGAGAAATACAATTATTGTATGGTTTCACTCATATGTGGAACATAGGAATTAGCACCGAGGATCATAGGGAAGGGAGGGAAAACTGAATGGGAAGAAATAAGAGAGGGAGACAAACCATGAGAGACTCTTGACTCTGGGAAACAAACGGAGGGTTGTAGAAAGGGAGGTGGGGGGGTGGGGAAACTGGGTTATGGGCATTAAGGAGGGCATGTGATGTGATGAGCACTGGGTGTTACACACAACTAATGAATCGTTGACTACTACTCCAGAAACTAATGATGTCTTATATGTTGGCTAATTGAATTTAAATTAAAAAAAAAAAAAACAAAAAAGATGCAGTTCAGGGATCACCTTCTCAATGGAGCCTCCAATAATGTCGCAGCACACCCCATATCACCTTAGGTGTTCCCTTAAATGTTCTTACAGCACCCCACTCCCGTCCCTCCAATCATCCATCAACCTGGTGGCCTTATTTAACTTTCTTATGAGACTAGGTAATTCTCTATCTCATTATAGAATACACTTGAGAGTTCCTTTTCACGATAGATGTTTCAGTCCTTCCTTACAGATAATTTTACTTTTACTCTTTTGACTCTCTTCTCCCTGATCTGACCCTTGCCAACCATTGTTACTGATGCCATTTCCCCAAATCTGAAAGTGTTTCTAGAATTAATTTTTCTTTAAGCCATTAATATAGATGAATAAAAATACTGTGTGGTTTTGTTTGCTTGCTTTTCTCATTAAGATTTCTAATGTTTCTGCTATGACTTTGGCTTACTATAATTCATTAAAGAAAAAAAACAAAAACCCGAAGGCGATTTAAAGAAAAATGGGTGTGAGAGCCACCGAACAAAGACCTCAGCCCTTGTCCAGTATGTTCATCTGCATCCACTCCCATACGTACAAATCATGAAGGGAAGAAAATGTTCAATTTCTGCTGTTCCAGTATAGGAACCTATTTTCCTAACCCTGTATGAACTTGCAAAGGCTTATTGTTATTTGTGATTTTGGCACAAAGCATAATGAGGTTTGTCATCCCGAAGGGCTGAGTTGAGACAGTCACAGGAGCTCTTGTGCCATGATGTGATCTCAGGAACCACTTCTGGAGGCTCTCAGCTGGTCGGTGCTGCCAGGAACCAATCCCCAGCTCCAGTGAGCTGCTCACAGAAGAGCCATGTGGACTCTTCCAGTGACTGCTACCAGCTCCTGTGGAGCTATGGAGGGCTTTTAGCAGCTACTTGGAAATCATACTCTAATAAGGCTGATTAGTTTAAGAAATTTAATTTAACACAGACTTCCTCATTTAGAGTGATTTGCTAAACAACAATGGAGTCTCATAATTTTGATGCCGAAATTATTTTAGTGAGATTGCAATCTACTCTGAAAGCAGCTATACAGGTGTGATACTTTTTAAAAAAATTATAAAGTTCACAAAATATACATAATAGATAAAGGGAATATTTTGAAAGTGTTTATAAATATGTTATTAGATTTCATTCGGGACAACCAAATGAATTTTCAGGTTAGAGAGCAGCTAGTCAAAGATAAAGTCAAAACATTTCAAGCTTGTTAAATACATTTTTTTAAAAAAAATAATACACCCTCTTTCAATATTGAATTTTGGGGGGAGTTCAGGGAAGAATTAAAACTTCAAGCGTTCTACAAGGTTTCCAAAACATTGCCACAGTGATTTAGAAAACTATGAAATTCAGTGCATTAACTTTGTTCTACACTTTAATGTTGTATGCACTTCTAAAGATTAAAGCTCAGGTATAATGCATGTTTTGCTTAGATTTTTTTAAAAAATATACTGTATAAATGAGACATTTCATTTTGTTCATGCTAAATCTTTTTAGACTTAAAAATACCCCCACAAACCCACACATCTCAAAAGACTTGGCAAACTATAATGAAAGCAATTATTGTTAATTCCAAAGATTGCAAAAATATCCCAGATATTTGTCAGTTTGCCTGGAACTATTTTGGACACAAATGGTAGAAGAGATTAATTTTCCATTGTCATATGGCCATTAGTCATCAAAAAAAAAACCAGATAATGTGTTAGTATGTATTGTTTGAAGTTATTTCAGCACTATTTCCAGCTGTGTCTAACATAATAGTATATAAGCATTTCTCTCAAATGTTTGGCCTTGTTTACCACTTTGAATTGTGAAGGGTTAGAGGTCAGGTAAAATGTATGTTTCTCTATATATCTGACTGTAAAGCCTCGGGTTACATCTTGGTACCCCTCTGAGATCAGCATGTCACTCACCGGTATAGTTCGGTAGAAAAAAGCATCAGACAAAGGGGATTAGGAATTAGAACAGATGGAATCTACTTGCGGTTGAACTGATGATTTGAAGGTGACCTTGATAATATAACTTTTTGTTGTTTTAAGGAAATGATGACTTAAATATTAATATTTTCTCTGTAGGTGAGGGTAGTTGCCATTATATAGGAAAATAATACTTCCTGGAGCCAATTTCAAAGGTATATAGAGAGAATGTATGTTGTGTGTTGTGTGTGTATAGTATTTAAGGTAGATGGTGCGATAAATTAAAATAGAAAAGGGATCACTGCTCCAGTTATCATTTTAAAAAATCTATGTAGAAAATATAGAAACAATCGAAAGCATTGAATAGAAGGCATAGGAAAATCTAGTAGGCAGTTGGCCCTCAGCCAAAGGGAGTGGATTCAATACTTACACTCCCATTATTTTTATTATTTTTTGTAATTATTTCATCCATTATTGTTGTTATTCAAAATGTAATTACATTACAGGTCCATAATGGAACCGACGCTGAAACATCTTAAATGCTTGCTCTCTGTCTTCTTTACTGGTTGATCGTTCTGCCTTACAAACATGTTTCTCAAGGACTGGCCCTTCACTTTCCTTGCCATTCTCTTTATATTCTCTTAAACATGTAAAAGGATGACTATCAAGTCAATAACTTAGGTTTTTTTTAGGCTCCAGTTCCCTTTCCCCAAACACTGAAATCTCTACCCGGATTCCCAGTTTCCATATGCACCTCAAAATCCCAAACTGAACATTTAATAATTGCCTCAAAAAGTCCTATCCTAGTATTTTTGTACTTTTATGAAATAGCAATGTCATTTTCGTATTGAACTATGCTTGCACCATGATTATCTCTTTCTTACACGCCTATTGGCCTCAAATAAACTAAACACATTTATTTCCCAAAATGATCATGAGTGTCATTCTAAAGATTTCGGGGAAAAGTTAGAAAAGGGATTTAAGTCTCTGTCATAAAAATAACACCAAATTGAGAACTAAGCTTCCCATTTAATTAAAAAGATTTTGGACTACCCAAAAATAAGAAATTGTCACTGATCTCATTCCATGTATTCGCCGTACAGAGCCTGCCTTGAAGTGTCTTTTTTTCCTTCCTTTGCTCACGCCCTCTAGAACTTCCTCCCGGGTGGTTCATTTTCCCTTACACAGAGTAATTCCACTTGCCTAACTCGACTCCCAAGCTTATCTTTGTAAACCCAGCTAGAGGCACCCCTGAATACAGTAGGCTTCTATTTCACAGGATTTAGTCTCCCGAGAAGGAATTCATTATTAGTAGAAATAATTTTCTGTAATTCCAGTTCTCCTTACCCTGCTTCTTCCCTATGCAGTCCCCATACTCCATTTAGCTTCAGAAGTCCAAATCACCTCTTCATTGGTCTCTCTTTTCTGTGAGCCACACACCACCCAGACTTTCATTTCTTTTTTTTTTCTCCATCTTTAGAGATTCACTTCATTAATTATTGAATAAAATACTTCTAGATTTCTTGTTTTAATTAGCTCGGTGACCTTGGGCCTATTCTGAAAAAGGTTTCTGTACCTTTAATACAGTGGTAGTAATTCCCGTTGATAAGGTTTCTGTGAAATTACCTGGCACAATGCTTGGCACTCAGTACTAAGTGACTAAATGTCATAATTCCCTTATTTTCTTCCTTGGAGTCCCACTGAATATTAAGTAACTGTGGGGCACTAATTGGTCGTCCCCTGTCCCCCCCCCCCCCCCTATTCCTTCTGTTTCTCTACATTAAATTGTAAAATTCTTAAGGGCAGGAGCTGTATCTTGGTGCTTAAAGAGCGTAGTGGAGAGGGATAGTCAAGAGTCAAATATTTTTTGAAACGCATGAATTTCTGAGAATATTGCTTTAGGAAGTTACCTGTAGCAATAAGTCTGTATAGTCAATTAGATTATAATGATATTGTTTGGTGATAGATGGTAACTCCATTTATGGTAAGCATGGAGTAATGTGTAGAATTGTTGAATCATTATGTTGTACATCTGAAACTAATGTAACACTGCATGTTAATTATACTGCAATTAAAAAAAAAAAAAGCTAACACCTAAAAAGCATGTTTAGAAAAAAGAAGTTACCCATAGTATGTGGTAAGGCTTTTGTGGAGGGGCATGGGCTCAAACTCTCAGTACATTGTGATTATCTTTCTTTGGTTTTCTAAGATGAATGTGAGTCCTAATTGAGAGAAAAGTATTTCTGTCTAAGCTGGTATATTGCAGCTTGTTCCTTTGAAATATATCCATTAATACTGTAATTCACTTTTTCCATTTTCTTTACTTTTCTTTGTTCCTTTCTTTTGATTTGCTGCTTTCAAATACCCATTTGTGCTTGAAGTTGATTACACACACCCACACACACACCCACCCACACACACACACACACACACGTCTCCTTAATAAGTGAAGAAGGAAATTATTTGGGTGTATTCATGTAATGACTTTGACTTTTTTTATGTATAACTTTTCTTTGATATAAAAAAAATACAAAATACTTTTTTATAGTCAAAGTTTTCCCAGATAGAAGGTGGAATCAAATGGAAGGAAAAACCAAAGGTTTTATACGGGATAATATTCAAAGCAACTTGCCTGTGTTCTTTGAGTTTGAAGGTGGTGATTAGGTTTCAGATTTAGAGAAGTGTGAGACAACCTAATTAAACACCTTTTTGCTGAAAAGCAGCTCGATAAATCCAGATTGTTTTGGGAAGCTCTCAAAGCTTTTATCAGAAAGCTAATATTGCAAAAGTCTTTTAAACTAATAGCTTTTGAAAAATTATTTCCCAGATCAAAAATAAATTATAAAAATATTTAAATAAATATGCATGCTAGAATCCTACATTGAATAGATGCAAACATATATCTTCTTCAAAAGCATAAGATATACAGTCCATAAGTGTGGCGGGACATATTTTCTAATAATAGTTAAGGCAAATTAATTTAATAACTTTATGACCCCTTAGATCTCAGATTTCTCTTTACAAGTTCTTAATAATTATATTATTAAAGGGATCATATGGAGATAAGGATGGAGAAAGAAAAGCAAATCATTATAGATCATAGATTTGTTGGAGTTGTACATAAAGCCTTCATCTTCTCTCTGAGTGTAGTGTTTATTATTGCTGTCATTAGCAGTGTACTTACTAAATGTGAATTGTTTACCTGTGAATGCAGTGGAATACATTTTGTAATTTTGTAGTATCATTCAATAGCGTGCCTTCCTTTCTAACAAAAATATTTTTGGGTTGCCCTTACTGACTTTCCAATGCCCCCAAATACTGATCCTTTATATTATCTATTTTGTCATTCTATAAAGTGAGTTGGATGGACTCAGTGACCTCAAAGATCCCTTCTAATCTTTAACAACATATGATTTTATGACTTGATGTTTTTTGTTTTTGGTTTTCATAAGAGAAAATGGTGATGGATTTAAGGAGATTAGGAGGATTCCTTTATTTAATTGAAAATAATCCACAGCGCTATCAGAAAATATTTAATACGATGGTATTACAGTTTGAAGAAAGCATGAGATTGCAGTTAGATGGTAAGGGTGTAAACAAATCCACACACTATTGGGTTGATTAAATTTATCTTTCTGAAACTTGAATATATGGTGGTCTTTTATATACAAATAAGATTTGAAGAAAATTAATGAAGCTGAATCCTTGTTAGGTGGCTATGTTTTTCTTCATGTTTGATTGATAGCAAAGGATTGCTACTGTCTTTTAGTAATTAATCTCCTTTGTGCCATAGAACAAAGTTTTTTTATTTAAAACAATTTATTCACAGTTAATACAATTATGGATATGAAGCAGTTAAACGTTGACTTACATTTAGGATAAAGAAAAACTAATTGATCAACTGAATTCTTCATGCATAGAACAACAGCAATACAGTCTTGCTGTGGAGATGGTTCTTTTTCTGTGGATGTAAATAGCAGTATCATTTCGGCTTCTAAGCTGGTTACTTTCAGTTACAAAATTTTGCTTCTTTGACTCTTCCGAAGCATTCAGTAAAGAGTCCAAAAATGGCGGTTTCCCGTGGTCAGACACTACACTGTTTGATGGCAAACTCTATGGTAGGGGACTTTTTTTCTTTCCAAGGCAAGGTAGGGTTTAGCTCATTATTTCAAATGATAAATTCATTTTAAATTGCTCATCTTTATAATATATCTGTAATAAAGTTTGTGGGCTACTGTTGTTTTATTTATTTAGTGTAAACTTTTAATTCACCCACAACAGTTTTCAAATTTTAAGAGAATTCGTTTAAATTCTTCCTAAAACAAAATTATATGTATCCCTTGCAGTAGCCCTAATGCAGCAGCTGCTGCTGCTGCTCCCCCTTTTCTCCTCCTCCTCCTCCTCCTTCCTCTTCTTCTTCTTCTTCTTCTTCTTCTTCTTCTTCTTCTTCTTCTTCTTCTTCTTCTTCTTCTTCTTCTTCTTCTTCTCCTTCTTCTCCTTCTTCTCCTTCTTCTCCTTCTTCTCCTTCTTCTCCTTCTTCTTCTTCTTCAGAATTCATTCACTTATTCGACAGAGAGAGAGAGCACAAGCAGGCAGAGCAGCAGAGGGAGAGGGAGAAGCAGGCGCTCCACTGAGCAGGGAGCCTGACGCGGGGATTGATCCCAGGACCCCGGGATCATGAGCCCAGCCGAATGCAGATGCTTAACCACTGAACTATCCAGGTGCCCCGCAGCTACTACTCTTTACTCATCTGTGTATTTCCAGCAGGTAGCCTGGTAGAAGCTCAGTTAAACTCCATGAATGAAAGTTAAGGTTTTCCTACAGAAAAGTTTCTTTTGTGAGTTTTCCCCCCTCCTGTATACGTTTCTGTAAGAATCAAGTTCTGTATTCTTCTCTTATTCTCCAGGATCCATTGCTTGGAACCTTTAAGCACACATGCTGTAATCAGGTGGTAGCTCTTACTCTAAAACAATCCTTTTGTTTTCCTTTGCTTTTAAATCTTTCTGAAATTTCCCATCTTCTGATATCCTGTCTTCCATCTAAAACCAATATAAATTAATTTGTAGTAATTTCATGGTAAGAAAACTCATGGTGATTAGTCCCATGGATAGTTCAGTTTAAAAGCACTTTTGAAAATAAAATTAAAAAAATAAATAAAAGCACTTTTGGAATAGGTAGTGTATGTTTGGGCCAAGAGAGTGAATCTTGGATGGAGAAACTTTTGAGCTCTATTGGTCAAGCAGGGGAAAATTGAGGCACAAATCAGCCTGCTACATCTTTTTGGAGTCCCACTCATGAGTCTCTATTACTCTGCTTAACCATTAAATAATCTTATTAATCTTCTGCCTATATGTCAAATAAGACCAGAGCACTGTAGGCCGGGGACTCCTTTCATAGTGTTGAAATTGGTGGATTCCTAAAGCCCCTGATTTTCTTTACTGGCTATTTGGAAAGTAGACCTTGTACTAAGTTCCTACAATGATACTTTTCAACAACATATTATCTTATTTTCTGAGACAAAATTGTGCTACATCAATTTATTTGACGTTCAATGAGCCAAACAAGTATAATATGCCTTAAATATGAGCACTGTATTATTTTGTTTCCACTGTCTTACCCACCAGATACCGTTTTCTCTGAGTCTGCTAAAATCCTATTTTGCTTCATTCTTTCTTTACAAATCCATCTAATCAGGATTAATATTCTCTTAGTATACTTCTGTTTTATATATATTTTTTTCTCTTTGGTATTTTCTCCTGCTAGACGATGATGTTCCATGATTTGGGCATGAAGTTTAGCTTATAGGTATCACGGCATTCTACAAAGCTTCTAAAGTCAAGTTCTACGTATAGAAAGTAGGTGCTTGTAAATATACACTGATTGATTTTATTAATTAAAGCAATTTAAATTTGTTGATGGCTCTCAGCTGTTTCCTCAGAAATCTTGACTATTGTTATCTTTTTTTTCTTGTTACGTTTACCCATCTTTTGATCTTCTCTGATGTTGGAATTGAAATAGTTCTCATCTACACATATTGCTGGCATAATAAATTCTCTTGGGCATTGTCCGTATTTCTGAGGTTAACTTTCTATCAGGTGAATTTAAATTAGCCTATATTTTTCCATGCTTACTCTGTAGGTTATATCATTTCTGGGTTTGCTATTCCATGATGCTTGAAAGAATACCAATTTAATGATTTTCTGTAAAATTTTAAATGTTGAATCACTAATCCTTTTGGAAATGTATTCATTTTATGTATTATTGTGGTACTTACCTTCAGCCTTTGAGGTTGATTGAGGGTAGAGACACTGATTTTTTTTTTTTGTGAAGATTTTATTTATTTATTTGTCAGAGAGAAAGAGCACAAGCAGGGGGTGTAGCAGGCAGAGAGAGAAGCAGGCTCCCTGTTGAGCAAGGAGCCTGATGTGGGACTCAATCTCAGGACCCTGGGATAATCACCTGAGCCAAAGGCAGACACCTAACTGACTGAGCTACCAGGTGTCCCCGATTTTTTTTTTTTTTAAGTTTTCATGAAATCTTTTTTTTTTTTTTTCTACAATGCCAGGTTTTTTATTACTGGTATGTATTTAAAGCCAGATATTTGTAAGGGTTAAATACATGGGTTTTATAAAATCATTTACTCTTGTTTGTGACCTTGTAAATAGATCAGGTGTTATGGAATGAAAAGACAACTTCAGAGGTCTGGTATTTGCTGAATTCCTTAAATTTTAGATTGGTATGTTTGACATTACACCTTTACCATAAATTTGTGAGGGAGATCATTGTCTTCTTTTAACAGAAGAAACTGATTTAGAGATCTCAGTCTGTAGTTAGAATTCAGATCTGTGTCTGATTCCATCATGCATCTTTCTCAGATACATTATGTTATCATATATAGATATATACTCTTTAGCTATTATGGTCTTTAGCTATGAGATCACTTTTCTAGAAATCTTCCATTCTACTCATTCCATTCCCTTTGTTGTAATATGTTCCCCAAAATGTTCCCATTGTAGAAATAAAAATAAGGTATAATAAACTTTAAAAAGCATGCTTACCCAAACATTTCTTTGTGATAGTTTTTGGATATGATAATAACCTTCTTTCTTTCTTTTTTTTTTTTTTTAATTTTAATTTTAAGTAATCTCTGCACCCAAGGTGAGACTCAATTGACCCTGAGGTCAATAGTCACATGAACCAGCTAGGTGCTCCATGGATATGATAATAGCCTTCTGTCTCTGTCAGGTCTGGGGAATTTCTGAAAATACTGTGAGTTGTACATGCCTCAGTATTGCCAATGACCGGAAATACCCCACACCCTCCAATTTGCTTTGCTGTATAACACGTATCAAAGTTACACTGCCTTGTGCTTTTAGGCTCTTACAGAGATTTTGGTCAAGTAATTTTTACTCCTTTTTTCCTGGAGTCCTTGGGGGTCCTAGATAAGGACAATTAGAGGTATATTATTTGAGAGGCTTCATTCAGCATTAACTTTTTCAGCCTTTCCCAAATGTAGCTTCTCCCCCCCCCCTTTATATAGTAAAAGTGTTTGCATCTGTTTTCTCTTTCTTTAGGATAAATTATTTTCTTGAAAATTCCTAAATACTTTGGGTAGTAAATCTCTATGGAAACATTTCCAGGGTGAATACAGTTTATGTGTCCAAACTAAGAACAATCCTTCTCTCTCACTTGCCTTTTTGATCGTGGATATCCTAGATCTCTCTGGAAGCAGTAGAGCCAGTAGAGTTTTAGAGGAGAAAACCCTGCCTCCACAATGTATTTTTTGTGTTTGTTTTGATCTGATTCTTTGTCCCATCCTTGATAGTCATTCTCATTGACAGCTACTTTTGAGTTATCAGGATGGGTAACGTTTTTCTAATTCTTAGCTGCAGGGCTCTATCTCCTGTGACCTATTGTCCTTGCCTGTGACTTGCAGCAGCAAAGCCCTGGAGTGTGGCGGGATGGGGAGAGAAAAATAATCAGATGTAAAAGATGCTGCTAATTTAGAAAATGAACAAAAAATCAAAGAAATGCTATGGGAGATTTTTCTCAAGTTCTTAATCGTTTGCTTAATACAGATCTGATCTACTCTCTATGGAATTCTCCTTGTTTACAGTTTGAAGAAATTAATTAATTACTCCTTGTTTATAGTTTGTCTGCTACTTATGTGATATTGAGAGCAAATTGTCTAACTTCTTTCGTTAGGTGGGATTGGGACAAGGGCCTTGGAAAAGGTCGCTGTATTCCAATGCCTACTCCTCTGCCACTTTCTCTTTGCCAGGCCCTTTCTTGGAATTACCCCACCTATCTTTCCTCCAAACTTAGTAGATATTATCATTAGCTTCATTTACATATGAGTGAACCAGACTGTAGAGAATTTAAGTTGAGCTTCATTTCTGGCTCTCCGAAGTCTGTTTGCTCTTCTGTAAAAAGAGTACCAAGTTTGTAGGAAAGGGACGGGATAATTCCTCTAAGTTGGTTGGCCAAGAGTAAGTACTGAAAAGATGTCATCCCTTACTGTTATTTAGGCCTCATTATGACGGTCAACTGAGATACCATCTTCAAAAGTAATTTTATAAGTTATAAAAAGTGACATTTTAACCATCATTATTCTTAATAACATATGTGCAATGTATAATGAATATACAATTTTATTTTTTCTCAGAAAAAAAAGAAGCCTTCTTGAGCTTTCCATTTGAGAGCCAGAGGTTTAAAATTTTTTCATGTCTTAGAAGTTTATATCTAAGAAATATGAGCAGAAAATTATAGAATAATTATGCAAATTATTAAGAGAATTTTGATAATGTCGGTTACTGGAAGTTTTTTATTGAGATCATTAAAAACTCACTTGAGAATGTGGAGAAATAATAACAGTATGACTCAAGTAAAAGTGAAAAGCTGAAGAACTACTGAATATTTTACAGCATCATAGGAAGCATAGTCTCTAGAAAAGGAGGAATCAGGAATGGCATTTTTTTTTTCAGATTTGTAGTGGATGATGTTTCTGATATTTAAAAACCTAGTAAATTGAATTTTTTACCAATGCGATTGACTGATTTACACATCATAATGATTTTCCAAAGCCTAAGAGGAAAAATTATACAAGTGGAGAGGGAGCACGTGGTACACATTTTTATCCACTACAGCATGTGATACGTTCACTCCCAACGTATTAACAAAAATGAGGGGGAAAAATTGTTTCCTTAGCAACATTAGCAAAACAGAAAATTTGCCTACTGTCTAAGATCACGTTTTTTTTTTTAAACCCACCCACTCACCAAATTGGAAGCCTGTGAGAATTAATTAAACTCAAAGATAAATTATTTAAAAGTGAAAAGAGATTAAGATAACATGGCAGGAATGATAAATTGTTTACAACCAGTCAAAGCATAGCCTGAGGTAAAGGAAACACATCTCCTTTGATAGAATAAGAATCAAAGGAGGGAGGGTTGGGGGTGGAGGAGAGCTGGGGACGGCAAATCATTATGGTAAAATTAAAAGGGGGGAAGGTGGCTGAAGGAGGTATAATCTGACAGGATCTGGGCTGCGCTGCAGTATACTCAGACCATAGCGATGGGTACCTGTTTGATTATAACCTTCAGTGAAAAAAGGAGCTCCCCCTGTTCCCCTTCCTGATGATTCATAATAGCTAATGTTGACAAAGATATCACTGCTGTCTTTGCTTTGCAAAAATCATGAAATCCCTAAACAATTCTGTGACATGGGTATTATTATTTCTGTTTTACAGATGAAGGACAGAAGTGCAGAGAAACTAAATAATTTGTCCCATATTTTCAAAATCAATACATATTATATGGTTTCCTGAATTCTTTTTGAACAGCATTGCACAAAATTTTCATTCAAAATGAAAACTAATTTCAGCATTATATTCAGACCAGCCAAGGGAGCGCTTTATGTAATATTTTTTGTTACCATGTAATATTAAGATGTTACTGCATTTACTGGTAATTAGAACACATGTGTAGTAGCTGCCCCGGTCAGTTGTCTGTTCAAAGAGCAGTGGAAGGTAGTGGATGTCTGTCTGTGAATTGACTTGGAAAGTTAATAAATCAAAACTGTTTCAAGACTAACTATGGCAAGGAAAATATAGTGGTAAACACTTTAGGGATTATAAAATGTTGAAAGGTAAATTACATATGCAAAAAGAAATGATCCTTTACTACGAGGATAAACCTTTTAAGTTAGTTTCCACCAAAAGATAGCAAAATAAATTTGGTAAAAAAAATTTTTTTTTTTTTGAAGGAGAGAGAGAGAGAGTGCGTGTGCATGCACACAAGAGCAAGTGAAGGGGCAGAGGGAGAGAGAAAATCTTAAGCAGGCTCCATGCTCAGTGTGGATCCCACCTCCAGAATCAATTTCAGGATCCTGAGATTATGACCTGAACCCAAATCAAGATTCAGATGCTTAACTGACCAAGCCACCCAGGTGCCCCAATTTGGTAAATTTTTATCTGCCTTTCCTGTTAATCTTTTTTTTTTCTCACTTTGTTACTTCATATATAAACTTATATGAATGAGTATAAGAAACTAATGATAAATTATATGGTTTTTTTGTTGTATGTGTTTATTTGTATGCTTGCCTCTAGTCACGCTCTTTGAAGAGCTCAAGTCTTTAGATTGACTTTCTGTTTTTCCTTAAGAACAAACAAAAAAAGGTAGAAATAAACTACCAAAAAATTATTTTCAAAGGCACTTTTCATTTGGTATACATTTTTTATTATATCAGTTTGCATCATTTCAACTAAGTTGTATCTTTGCTATTTTCATAAACTAATGAAATCCACATGAACTTGGATACATATCTAGATTTAAAGGAAGGTGGAGCCTCACACACAGCATCTGACAGTGAAAACTGGCTTTTCCAGATCTTTTTCCTTCTGTTTATTTATTTATTTATTTATTTAAAAAAAAATTCTTAAAGTAATCTCTACACCCAATGTGGGGCTTGCAACCCTGAGATCAAGAGTTCCTGCTCCACCAACCGAACCAACCAGGCACCCCCTTTTCCTTCTTTTAAAGTGGTTGTTCTTTTAGATTACCTGATACCTACAAAGATTTGAGTATTTTCTTATTACTATATTGATTTTCCCCTTTCTACCTTGTGTAAACTTTTGTGCTTTATGCTTTATTTGACAATCAACGTATCAAGAATTTTTAAGGTTTTACTTATTTGTGAGAGGGAGACAGAAAGACAGCACAAACAGGGAGAGTGGCAGGCAGAGGGAGAAGCAAACTCCCCGCTGAGCAAGGAGCCTGATGTGGGGCTTGATCCCAGGACCCTGAGATCACAACCTGAGCTGAAGGCAGATGCTTAACCAACTGCGTCACCCAGGCATCCCGACAATCAACATATTAAAAACAAAATGAAACCCTGCAACCTACACGTGCCTGTAAATTTAAGTAGTGGGCTCCCAAGACTGAAACAAGTTTGAGTCTACAAAGTATCCTGTATCCAAGAGTGGAAGAAAGGGAGGGAAGGAGGGACGGTGGAAAGAGGGAAGGAAAGAATTATAAAGACTATAATACAAAGTACTGTGTTTCAATAGTATATTTCAAAGAAGAAATATAAGAAGATAAAATTATAGAAAGTTGTAAAATTCAATTTTATCAGTGCCTGTTATTTATTTCCAGGACATTTGCTTGAGGATTCAATAACATTTCTGCAGTTTCTGTGTACATTTAGTATTGCATTTGTAACATTATGCATTTGTTTTATAAATTTTGTCAAAAAGGCAGAAATCATTTTCCTTGCTATGATTTTGTTTTGAAATTAATGTTAATTGTCTCCAAGTTCATAAACTATGGTAGTCAGTAAAAGTAAGCCTCTAAGTCATGATTAACCTACTGAAGTGGTATGCATCCAGTCAGGGACTTCTGTCTTACCTGTTCATCTCCAGTAAGTCTGACTCACCAGGTTTATTTGTCAAAAAAGGGACTTTAGAACACCTAGTTTATAGGTTTGTGTCCCACAGCTGTAAGAGCTTGACGTTAAGATAATACAAACTTCTACTTGAGCAATGCTATGAATTTTTATTTTAGAGCAGTGCTTCTCAAACTTCAGTGTACGTTGGACCCACCAGGAGATCTTGTTAAATCCTGATTGCTAGGACCCACACGAGAGTTTCTAATTCCATAGGCCTAGGGTGGGATCTAAGAATTTGTTTAACCAGTTCCCAGGTGATGTTGCCCCCCTTGTCTGGGCCCACTTTGAGAAGCACTGTTCTAGAGACACCAAGACTTTGAAGCCGAGTGAAAATGCATGCTCTGTAAAGAACGGAGGATAAAATAAATATGACATCGGTTAAATGCTGGTGAGAGTTGGAAGGTGTGGAGATGGATCAGTGACCACTTTTATGGAAGCAGATACAACCAGATGGGGTGGGTCAAGAAACGTAAAAAGGTCTGAGATTTTTATTCTTCTTGCAAGCTAACAAGCTAGCTTACCACAATGTCAGGGATTAAGAGACTCCCTTGAGTCAGACACAGTGGCCTTGATGACTCCCAGCACAGAGGACTGCATGGGCTCCATGTTCACATGAGTTACTCCTGGCCCTTAAGTCCAATGGGGGCCATGCTGGGTAGCCCAAATGGACACTGCATATGCTCTGAGTTTGTTTTACAGCTGAGGAAGCCTGGCTTGGGAGACCCCAATCTTTTAAAGGGAGCCTGCAAGCAAACCTGTCTAACTTTTGCCCTGCATTTTCCTGAGCAACAAATAAATCTGTTTTCCACCCTGTAGGGAAGGACTCCCTCTGTCTTCCAAGGCTGTTTGCTATGCAAATGTTCTAGGAAAGATACTCTAGAGCAGAGACTCTTCTTTCCTCTCTTCACATGACATGCAGAAACATGACAGACCTATGGGGAATTGTCTCCCAACATGGTGATTGGAAGTAGGACAAATTCAGAGGGAACTGTCAAAACACTTCTGATATTTGTAGTCTCCGCAAAGTTATGCCTTGTTAATGACTTTCTTTATTCCAGAAAGAATTTAAGCTGGATTTTTTTCATCCCGAAGTGGTAAAATGTGTATAATATTTCTTGCTGATAACAACTTCAAGATTTTCAGCTTATTAACTTTATAATTTCAGTCACTTAACTACTTTGTACTTCAGTTTTTAATAGGTAGTAGCTTCCATTTATATTGAGGACTTTACAGTCACCCTTACAATATAACATAAGTGCTACTGTAATCCTCATTTTATAGTTTAGAAAATTGAGGTAACAAGGTGTTATTTAACTTACTGCTGGTCACATGCCTACCAAGTGGTAGAGCTATTTTCACCGTACTGAGATCTTCTGTTGTCAGTAGTGAAAAATAAATGCTAGATATGTAATTGTGAGGTCACCTAGGGGTGTAAAATGACCAAATTAGGATGACTTAGGTTTGGTATTTGATATATTTATAAGGCAGTTTGTTGGTAGGCACAAGGTTACCATGATGTATTCAACAGAATTCAGTTCTCAGCTGAGGAGATGTTGGTATTACTGAGTATGTGATTTCCTCATGTAAGTGACTTGATATTGTAGCTTGACTGTGTGAGGCTGTGGAGCAGATTATCAACAGGAATAGGACTAGACTAGTTTTAGAAACTATCTTGTCATTGCTGTTTTTCTTTCCCTCTGGAGCACTGATCCAATTCTCTTCCTTCTCCACACTGATTCTTTCTTGGTTTCTGAGTCTGCATTGGTGATCAACATTCAGAGAATAAGGCAACTGATTACAGATTAATTCTAGAATCCCAGAGTGCAATCACATGGACTACCCTGGGTCCCTACCATATCCACAGCCAAATTCTAATATTTTTAAGGATTAAGTGACTGTGAATTAATCCATCAATTTTTGAGAATTAGGTAGTGATGTACTAGTCTAGAAAGATGATTGTCATGTAGGAAGACAACTTCTGTGGCCTCTCAAAGTATCATGATAATGAATGATGATAATTTAATGAACCTAGTTTTAAGTCTTAAAGCAACTGAGGTAAAAACCTCGAAAGTACTTGGAAACGATTATTCCCACATTTTCACACACATTTAATTGAGCGCCTACTCTTGCTACACAGTGTGTGAGATGTTGGAGGTGGACAGATGTGAAAGAAGTGCATCCTCCACTTAGTGAACTCACATTAGTGGTCTGTTGGGAGAGAGAGAGGCAGGGAGGTGAGTACGGCATTGTGTGGCGGCTAATCAAGGGTTATTTTTGTTGATTTCCATTAAATTATGCTTCTATTTAGAACAGCATTTCTCTGAGAGTAATTAAATCCATATGTCTAAGGTAGCTAAAAATGTTACCCTCTAGAAGAGGGTTTTCAAGGTTTAGTCCCAGGAAAAGGTGTACTGTATTAAACATGTAGATTTCTGGTAGTGACACCACGTATAGAAATCAGAATCATTGGATGGTGGTGGGATTTTGAGTGGGTTTGTATGAGGTATGTTGAGCAAGCCGTTCTGGTGATTTTTTGCAGGTATCATTGTGGAGAGCTGATATAGAAATTAATTCAGTCAAACACTTTATTGTGCTGTAGAGCCAAAAAAACGGGGGGGAGGTAATGATAATTACCAGTTGTGTATTATTTACTTTCACTACTACTCAAAGGAGTTTTGCTGTTCCTACCAGATGACATCTCCTTTACCCTGATTTCTGTGTTCTAAGAGTCTGCCAATTTATTTGGAGCTAATTACATCTCCGAAGATTAGACTTGAAGCTTTGTGGTTAATTTCAAAAGCGTTTTCTGAATATGGCAGATCCAGACTGAAGCCTATACAACATGATCCAGAAGCCATGTTCCAAAAGATTTATTTTTCCCTGGACCCACTAATAGAAGAATAAATGATGTCTGGCTTGATTTCAACAGCTTTTATTTATATGCTCTGCATATATTATACTCCCTTAAAGCTTGCACTTGAAAGAGAAATAGTGTTTGTATTATGAAACTTATTTCACATAACCTGGAATCAAATCATTTGTAGGAAAATGATAGGCTATCAAAAAGAATCTGTAGCCTTACTTGCATCTTATACAGTATAAGATTTATATGTGATTTGGCTTAATATAATCACAAATTAATGTTCTACTATTAATTTTCATAATTCCTTTATGTCATAATTCCAGTATTTACAGAAGTCTTTAAATATTTGAATAGATATAAATAATAAGACTACGTACTTTATTCTACTTGGTCAGTTTATTTATGAATAATTTTAGTCAAAGTATATTTTAAAAGTTACATGTTATGTAACCTGTTCTGTTTCTCTTAATAAACAATAGTCAAGATGGCAAACTCCTTTTTTTCTCCTCTGTAAACTCAAGTAGATGGACCTATGCTAAGCTATTTTATTAAGGTCTGTTAGAATTTTTCAGATCATTGATATATATTTTTCTAAATTAAAATAGGATTTTATTAAAAATAAATTTTTTGTGTCTTGGAATCAATTTGAGATTGCTCTGCTAGAAAAGCAAAAGTGAGTTTGAAAAAAGAAAGATAATGATTATAATTATGTGCTCATGTTTCATGGCATTAAACAAAAGCAGAAAGTCTACAAAAGCATATTTTAAGCAAGCATAAGTAAAACATAAAAACAACATTTAGTTATCTTTTTTTTTTAAGATTTTATTTATTAGAAAGAGTGAGCAAGCAAGAGAGATAGAACGTGCAAGGCCGTGGGGAGAAGCAGAGGGAAGGGGCGAAGCAGACTCCCTGCTGAGCAGGAAGCCTGAGTTGGGACTGGACACCAGGACCCTGGGATCATGACCTGGCAGAAGGCAGACGCTAAGCGACTGAGCCACCCAGGCGCCCCAGCATTTAGTTACCTTTGTAAATGTGGGCTTGGTAACCGATAGCTCCAGAGTGAGAGGGAACTGACGTGTTTTTTGATAAGTAGTTTTGCTTCAGGGTTGATTTAGTTCTTTCGAGCTGCATGTGTAATGCCTGTGCAGAAGGAATAATGGTCCCTTGATAGAAGGAATGAGTATGTTCTGATGATGAAGATGCATTAAGTGCGTAGAGGTTTGGTGCTAAAAAATGGTCTTAGAAATAGCTCCAGCTTTGTTTCTCTGAGCGTTCTTCTCCCCTCTAGGCATTATCTTTACTTTCCAAAACCCTCAGTAAACCATTTCTCAAAACTCATTGGCATTAATTGATTCTCATTTTCAGTGTAAACCATCACTTGTAAGGGTAATGGGTTTCTCCTTAGACAAATCACCCCCACCCTCACCCCTTGAAGCAGGTGGAGTTTCTCTTTGGCATTCAACCTGCGTGCAACCTATTAATTAGAAAGAAGAATCAACAGTGTCATCAACATCATATAACATTTATGTTTTTTAAAAAAAAATACACGTCAAAAAGTGCCGAAGGATGCAGACCAGTTCGTTATAGAGATTGCTCTGGGTAGGGAAATTGGTCAAGGAAAGAGGAGAACTTCAAGGTTACTGGTAATACTCTACTTTGTATATAAAAAGTTTTAAAGGAAACATAAACAAAAAGAGATAAAGGTGAATTCTGAGTAATGGATTTTAGACTATGGTTTTTCTATGCTTTGCAGTATTTTTATCTCCCCCCAGGATCAAACAAATAAAAAGACCTGTGACTAACAAGTGTCAGTGGCTAGCAGTATGCACTCTTTTTAGAATCTTTCCTGTTCTTTGATTTTGAGGTATTTCCATCTTTGATAAAAGCACTACTTTATGATGGCTGAGTAATATTTCATTGTATCATAAAGTAGCGCTTTTATCAAAGATGGAAATACCTCAAAATTAAAGAACAGGAAAGATTCTAAAAAGAGTGCATACTGCTAGCCATCGACACTTGTTAGTCACAGGTCTTTTTATTTGTTTGACTGGAGGAGATAATGCTAAGTGGAATAAGTCAAGCAGAGAAAGACAGTTATCATATGGTTTCACTCATTATGGAAGTAGGAAGAAGTAGGAAGATCAGTAGGAGAAGAAAGGGAAGAAGAAAGGGGGGGTAAACAGAAGGGGGAATGAACCATGAGAGACTATGGACTCTGGGAAACAAACTGAGGGCTTTGGGGGGCGGGGAATGGGATAGGCTGGTGATGGGTATTCAGGAGGGCACGTATTGCATGGTGCACTGGGTGTTATACGCAACTAATGAATCATGGAACTTTACATCAAAAACCAGTGATGTACTGTATGGAGACTAACATAATATAATAAAAAATATTATTATAAAAAAATAAAATAATCCATAAAAAAGCACTACTTTAAAAAATGTGTTCTCCATGTGGCAAATTCCACAGACATAAAGTAAAATTAACAAAGCATGTATTCTGTAACCATTAGGAAAGCATCTGTCAAACCCTGATCCCATGATCTATTTATGTGTGTTTGTGTGTATGTGTGTGTGTTTGTATATGGGCTGGTTTTATATATGATACGTGGATGTGTATAAATACCCTTTAGAAGCAGGGACTATGTCCTATATTTTTATTCCCTCAACACTTCCATTATAGCAAGTGTTTAGTACGTATTTATTGAATACAAGTAAACACACTCTATACTTGTTATCCTATATATATTTTCCTCCCAGTCAGGATGTGTATCTACGTAGTGATCATGGTTATTGTGTTGATGTGTGCTTCATAACTCATCCTGGCTAGCCTATTCAAATTTTATAACTTTTAAATCTCAAATCCCAGTTTCCAACCTGACTTCTTCAGCGAAAAGATCTTTTTCAAAGTACCAATGTTTCTTTATAGAAATGTTTTTAAATAATATGTAAGTATAGTAGATGTGATTTTAAGAAAAACATATAAAGCAATTTGTCTACATGTTAAAATTTTCATAGTGGTATCTTTGTTCACCAGAATATAGTGAGTTGCTCGAAAGCTTTGATAGAATTCTGCTGGGCATATGTATTCATGCCAATTTAAATAACAATTGTTTATGCATTGTTTTATGTGAATTAAAAAAGAAACACTGTGTTGTTTCCCATTATTTGGTTAAAGATATTGAAAAGAGAAATGTATTTTTTACCTTTTAGATGGAACACTGTTTTAGATATGCAAGTGTGGTGTTGTCTACTTGAGGTCTTCATTACTTCCTTTCAGCATAAAGAATGCTAAAGAAGTGTTACACCTGACTCTCTTTTTTTAATATTTCAGGAAATAAGGTGAGAAAGCAGAGCATTAATGATCTGCTCGCCTTTCTCATTCTGTTTATGGTAAAAATAAATTAGAATAAAATTGAGCTCATTTTATTGTCTACTGTGTTAAATATCCCTTGAATTGCTTTTGGGCCACCATGTGGTTCTAAGGCAAGAGCTTTTATCTAGGGCGAAATACAATGAAAATGTAGGGACTATTAAGATGCTTACTTTCAGGGGCGCCTAGGTGGCTCAGTCGTTAAGCGTCTACGTTCTGCTCAGGTCATGATCCCAGGGTCCTGGGATTGAGCCCCACATCGGGCTCCCTGCTCTGCTGGGAGTCTGCTTCTTCCTCTCCCACTTCCCCTGCTTGTGTTCCCTCTCTCGCTGGCTGTCTCTCTCTCTCTGTCGAATAAATAAATAAAATCTTTAAAAAAAAAAAAAGATGCTTACTTTCATTTCACTCATATATGTCCATGTTGAAGTGGTCATCAGTGATTATAGTTCTAACAGGCTATTCTATGAAGTTACGTTTCTAAGATTCAAAAAGAAGCAAACTTTATTGAGTTTATAATGTGCTAGATATTTAGCACAGAAATAGAAAATATAAAGGTCGACGTTATTCTTAGATGCTGAAAAATGTTAAGTCCATTGCCTGAAATCCCGTAGTTAGTGAATAGCAGCACCAGAATTGGAAACCAGATCTGTTTGATTGAAAAGTGCGTGCCCATTATAATATTATACCTCCAAAGTAATTGCTTGTACTTGTAGGAACAAGCATAGAAGTCTGTTCATTCACCCAAGCCTGCTATTTTTAGAAGGTATTGTTAGACCATTCAAATGATTATCCTGATTCTTTTGATATGTTAAAAACATTCCATGAAGATAAGCAAAACTCATTAGAGTAATTAAAAAATTGTGAACATAGGCATAACACAATAAATGGCTAATCCTTATTGGGTGTTAACTATTTGTACATTAATTACATTAACGTGCATATTTTACTTAGTCTATTGTGTATATCTATTACCTCTTTATTAGAAAGAAAAATCTTGACATACACTAGCCAAAGAAATTGTTTTGAATTAGAGATGTTTCTTTGAATGACGTTTCTAAGCCATTCTTTTTTTTTTTTTTTTAATTTTATTTATTTATTTCACAGAGAGAGAGACAGCCAGCGAGAGAGGGAACACAAGCAGGGGGAGTGGGAGAGGAAGAGGCAGGCTCCCAGCGGAGGAGCCTGATGTGGGGCTCGATCCCATAAAGCCAGGATCACGCCCTGAGCCAAAGGCAGACGCTTAAGGACTGAGCCACCCAGGCGCCCCTAAGCCATTCTTGATATTAGCATGAGTATTGACATTATTGGAGTCTAACTGAACTGTCAGATGATCCCTGAAGGTTTCCTTTGAAAGCTATTAAAAGAAAATTCTTTATAATTGAATATTTCAGAAAACTTTTATTTTTCATCTGCAGTTAACAGTCGACGAAGCATATAACATACAGATTTAGAAAATAGTCTATAGCCAAGAAAATATATTTAGGTATTGTTAAAGAGAATGATAGAATTATTTCAGTATTCCCTATATAATTATACTGCTTTTATTAGACTTTCATATTACCTGACAGAATTCAGTGCTAGTGGAAGAGATAAGGAAAGTGAAGGTTGAGAATGAATAGACAAAAAGTGAAGGTTGAGAATGAATAGACCTTCAGGGGAGTTGATCTTTCTCTGATCTGATAAACTTCTCCTGTTCTCTATTTGTTTCTTTTTTCTTCATCTTCTTTTTTTTTTCTTTCAGATCACTGCATACTAAAAGCTTTTTCTTTGATGAGCAGTGTTCTCTCAGGATCTGAGGGCAAGACCTATATAAAAACAGTTTCCTAGCTGACATGTAATTTTTTTTGTGTGTGCTTTGTTTTTTGTCTTCAGCGGTTTCTAAAAATTTGCTATGAAATTTTCTGTTAGCCTGAAACAGCTTGCTACCAGTGTTTCTGGTTTTGGTACTATTATATATACCTTGTATATTCTCTGACTGTCTGGTGATGTTAATATTTTTAATGGGCTTAATGGAGACTAAAGTTTGGTCTTGTATGAGCACATGCTTTGGAGTCAGAAAGCTTTAAGTTCATTTTTTTGAACATACGAGTCCTCGAAATAGTCTTGAAATGATTTTCTGTTTTAAATGCTTAAACCAATAAGTAGGTAGGGATGTATATATTATTAATACATCCATGACAGTGTATATATGCTTATCATTCTATACCCAAGGAATTTTCATATACACATATGCTGTTTTGTTTATGATAAAGCCATTTAATGAATCTACCTGGCTTATCTCAATAAGAGCAGGTTTGTTTCCATCTTCTCTCATAGGTTATTTATGCTGAGTTGAGTCTTTTGTATCTGTCTGTACTTGATCTGGTTTTAATGTTTGATACTAGATTAAACTGCACTATAAATTAAATGAGAAAAAACACACTTTCCTTATTCTGAATTAGGTTATTGTTACAGGATATACTTATGTAGCCAGTTCTGGCTACAAGAGCCATAACTGTAGTTAAATACTGAGCAAATGTGCACATTTAATTAGGTAAGAATTTTATCAGTCTTAACACACTTTGCCCGTGGCATTTAACAGTAGATCATCGGCTTTAAAAATAAAATGTCGCTTGACCAGAATAGAAGTTAATTAAGGACTTGAAGTGTCCAGAAGACGTGTCAGTTTTCTGTAAGTCGTGGATAGCTGTCTTTTGCCACAAGAAAGAGCACCATCATCAACTATGTGTATTAGTCCCCAAGACAGACCCCTTACGTGTCAGGTTCAGTCTTATGCTTTATCATGAAATTTACTAGACAAAAAAATACGTCATTAATTTTTGCATAAACAAAGTAGTGTGTTTTCTTGATTATTTATAGATTTCTAAGCTGGGGATAGAAAATTTAGCAACTTTTGAGATTCAAACCAACCTTTTAAAAATACCCTTTTTTTTCTTATACATAACTACATGTCTTTAAGTTTCTAAAACTATTCTAGAATTTTGTAATAAATGGCATTCCTTCATAAAATAAGTGTTTAAAAATTTTATATATATATATAGTGTTCCCTCTCTCTTATTAAATATATATATAGGCAATAAGGAACTAAAGCTGATTTGGTCTCTTCTCCTGGGAGACTTGTCTTTTAGAAGTTTGCTGCCATTGTTCATCCCTTTTTAATTTTTTTTCTAGAAATAACTGTGATGATTACTGTCATTATGGCTTATTAAACATGGATTATGTTCATATCATAAGCCATGTGATTCTGGGTCATATCAATTAAGTTGTACTTTCTTATGCTTTCCAGAGTAGAGAACAATGTGGTAGTTAGAGCTGGAGCTTTGAAAAGCATGTATGGCTCTGTGGGTGAGGATGTCCCCCAGTGCGTTTTGTTTGTGGGGATGGCATCCTCCTTGTGTGTGTTGTGCAAGGAAAAATCTTAACATTCCTCTCCAAGACATAAAGACATTTTAAAGTTCTAATATTTCTTAGTCGAAAAAATTATTTAACTTATGTAAGTTTTACCCAGTATTTTGTTTCAATTCTCAAAATGTTTATTATTCATCCTATACATATGAATATTTAGCTGTTGTTGTGTTGCCTGTTAAAAATGAAGACTTGTTTTCTGAATTTTGTCAAGAATATGCCTTCTGGTTTATTTTCTCATTTTGTCTTTTCTTTCTCTATCTTCCCATCCTGAAGTTTTCCTACAAAGACGTTGCTTCCTTTTCCACTTAATTTTTATTCACTTTAGACTACATTTTCACACTGAATTAAAATTTTCAAAAGTATTATGTTGCAATATTACTGAAAGGCATACACTTTTCCCTTGGTTTTTTTGTTTAGCTCTTTGTTTTTGTTAGGGATAGAGAGCCTCTTTTGGTTACTCTACCTGGTCTTATTTCTCACATTTAAAATGTCTCCTCCTCCTCCTCTTCTTTTTCTTCTTCTTTTTTTTTTTTTTGAGAGAGAGAATCTTAAGCAGGCTCCAAACTCAGTGTGGAGCCTGATGTGGGGCTTGATCTCACAATGCTGAGACCATGACCTGAGCCAGAATCAAGAGTTGGACACTTAACTGACTGAGCCAGCCAGGCACCCCTAGTAGCTCTTCTTTTAATCCATGTTTGCCTAGTGGCTGATAAACTGAAACCGTTGTCATTTTAAGCACACTGGAGAATTTTTCTTTTAAATTCATCTGAGGAATTCTTAACTTTAGATCTCCCATTTGGCAGTATTTTGTAGTCATCAGTAATACCTACTTAATAGTTTAGTAAGTGAACAGATCATAGTATTAAGTAACGGCATCATAATCAGTAACGAATATAAAAACTGGCATGAAGATAGGTTCCCGTTGTCTAGTACAGTCTGGACTTCTTCGGAAGAGTGCTCACTGAAGTATAGTTCACAGTGAAAGATCACAGTGAAAGATCAAAGCATGAACCAGTAATCCACTACAAGATTTATACTTTTCTAAAACCTAACCTATTTATTTCTGTCTCTTAAAAATGAATTTAATATTTATATTTATTATATTTACTGTTATATTCTTCCTACTTCTGCCACTGTCCTCTAGCTGTGTTGGGGGTAGGCCTCCGCTGAACTTCCATTGAGCCGTCTTCTCAAAGGGGCATGGAATGCAGATGGAATCATAATGATCTAAGTTAGATAGCTCCCATCTGCATTCCTGACTGCCTACCAGGCACTGTTGTAAGCACTTCACGTTAAATCACTCATTTAATCCTTTCAACCATCCACAAGGCCTACTTTGATATTACTCACCTGAGAAAACAGAAGAGATTTAACTTTTCCCAGGTTTGCACAGCTAGTATGCAGCAGGGTTGGTATTTCAATCCAGGCAGTCTGGTTTCAGACCCGTGTTTATCCACTGTCTTGTAAAAACTTATCACACGCACAGTCTGACAGTAACTCTGAGACATACAAAGAGAAAAATCTGAGAACTATTAGAGAAAGAAAAAATAGAGATTATCTATAAAATGTGACTAGCAGACTGACAACAGACGTTTTATCTCCAACTGACCTGAACGGAATAACGTTTTAGAAGTGCTACAGGAAAAGTCAGGCTAGAATTCTCGAACTACGTTAACATACAAGAGCAAGTATGAAATAAGGCCTTTTTCAGATGTGCAGATTGTGACAGTTTGGTACTCATAGATTTTCTGTGAAAGAACTAATAAGAATGTACTTCAGCAAGAAGGAAATTACTACATTTTTATGGCTTTTGGTTAAAAAAAAAACCCTCAATATGCTATTAAGAAGGTGCCTAGGATAGTGCTTAGCATGTATTGATTGGTCTCTCAGTATCATTTCCTTTCCGCTTATATAGAAACATATGCTATGAAGGTATTTACTAAAAACAGGGTTCTACCAAGATGAATATACTCTACTTATTAAAGCTTTCTCTGAAACTGAAATGTTAATCATTGAAAGAAAGTACTCATGGTGTCCACATCTTCTGATGACGGCAGAGCTAGTAAACCATGATATTCAGGAATAGTAGGTTATTTATATTAGGTAAGAGTAAATGCACATATGTCAACTTTAGTAGGGTAGGTTACTAAATGATTGAGAGCTTATGAATCATAAATAAGGAGTTTCTTTTGCTTTTTATGTCCTTATAATTGATTTGAAAACCTCAGTGCTTTATGTATTCACAAGTATATATTCATGTGGTCATTTGAATTCTAAGATATAATGTTTCCTTTTCAGCGCTTGGCTTTGGAAGCAGAGAAGGTTCAAGCAGCCCACCAGTGGAGAGAGGATTTTGCGGTAAGGACCCTTTTTAACCAACTTTAATTAGTGACGTTTTGTGCTTGATCATTATGATTACGTTAACATTTTTTAGTGATAGAATCTTAACATGTTATATGAGCAAAACTCGGCTATATTTTGTTAATTTAAAAAATTTGCTTTTGGGTAATCAGGGCCAATAAGTTAGTCAAATGTTCTTGCTTGTGTTCCATATTCAAACAAGTCTTTTGAAATGTTCTCCTATAATCAAAGTTATTTATAAAATTAATTACATTAAAATGGAATTACATTATAATATCTGAATCACCATCGTAGATATTGGGGATACACTAGTTGAAAAACAAGTTGCATTTAACAACTTGGGAGTTTGTAAGAGGTGATATGCATATTACAATCACCTTGGTGTGGTGTGCAATGTGATTGAAATAAGAATGAATGTATTAAACTTTCTAAAATTTAATTTGCTCCGCTTTAGCTAGAAACAATCTTTCTTTTACTGTGGCCTACTTTTAGAAGTTCCAGCTGATACTAGCTTTTCCATATATATTTTTGGTAAACTTGTGCGCTAAGAATTACTAAGCTAATTATACAAATAGCAAAAATTCTCCTCATAATGAGTTTTGTCTGTTTATCTCTCTTTCTCTCCATCCATCCATCTTCTCTTATCTATCATCTGTCTTTCCTTCTTTGCATCTGTGTGTCCATCCATCTACCCATCCATCTTCTTTTTTCTATCTCTATATCGTGTATCCATTCCTATATCTATTCATACATCTGTCAGTGTATCCAGTCTTTCAGCTTATCAATCAATTGATCAATCAATCTTACATCTAGGGACACCGTGGAGAAGTTTGCCCTTAAGAGTTAAAATATTTATCTTCTATGTTTGAATTATTTTATTTATAGTGAAAATCTCTGTAGTTTATGAGCATAGAAAAATTCCATATTACTAATTTTGGGGATGTTTAAAATAGAATTAGAGTGTGAGTAACAGCTTGGTACTATTAAATTGGTTTTAAATGTTTTGTAAAAAGTCTCAGATTTGAAGGTAAGAAAGTTGTGCTTCAAAGAATATAAAATTGAGGCTTAGGAATTAGCACTTTTACTTTGTGTTAGCATGATTATGTTATACATCAAAGGAAAATACACTACATGATATATCATTCACTTATATGATGATGGTTAGTCGTCCATGCTTCATGTTTCTGATGTTATTTATTTTTACTATCTTTTCCACAAATTTATATTTCTTAGACCAATACTTAGTCTACCAGCTAGAGACTCTATTTGACTATTGTCAGTTTGCTTGTTTCTTTTACTCATTTGGTCATATTGCCTGAGTTGTTGGTGTCATGTGGGTACCGGCTTAGTCCATAGTTGTTTGTCATAAGTAGGTTAAGAAAGATCAATTTGTCATCCGTAATATATAGAGAAAAAAACTGGTGACTGAGAAGCATAAGTTTGAGTCTTGTGGGGAAATTGTAAGCTTATCCAATGAAGGGAGTTACAATATTGTAGTTTCTTTGAGATGAAAGGAACACAAACTTGAGTTTTTTGTTGTTGTTTCTCAAATAGACAAAAAGCAGCCAAACTAATTTGTCCAAATAAATATCCTTTTGATTCATTAATATTAAATGGAAATTGCTCTTTTCTCCCGTCTCAGAGGTGGCATAGTAAAAGCAGTATAAACACATACTGGGTATAAAGCTAGACCCTCTCTTCTGCTTAGTGTCGGGATAGTACAATTAGTGTTGTTTTAGTTAAAATTTTGAATAATTCTTAGAACTCAAGAAATCACTAAGTTCACACAGATCAGCTTTTGTAATATATAGATTCCGTTGCTGTTCATAAACTTTTCTTTGTGTTAAGGGAATTTGGTAATATTTCTCATAGTCGCTTATTAGTTATATGTCTCTTTCAGTTTCCAAAGGAGAAACAATGTGGTCAAATAAAGTGGCACTCAGCGATATCGTAATGCCATTTATATCATTGGTGTTGTTTTATTTAATTATTTTGGTATAACTTTCTGGTTGTAAGGGTTTCTTTTCCAGATGCGTTGTAAACCCCTTGATATTGTAAAATCATTAACACTAAATTAACATTTTGGCAGTGACTATTTCTCCTTGCAGAAGTAATGGGCAAACCTTGTCCATGACGCAAAAGCTCTCGATGTGTGTTGGCCATGACCACATTTACTGTGTCCGAGCCATCATCAGTTGTAAGGCACCCTATCATTTATGTATTGCTAAGAAAGAAAAAAAGAAGCCAATTAAATTATGATGCATCAGCAATTTTAAGATGCATTCTGATGTGTCAGATGTCAAAATATGAAAAAGCTTACCTTGAAATGTAACCCCTGTTCTCTGCTCTCTCGGTACCTGTGCCCACCGAGTAGCACTGCTAGGATCAGTCACGCAAGAGGACACATTGGTCCCACCATGACACAGAAGCCATTACTAAATCTAACCCAGTTAAATAGAAAGTAAATGGTTTTCTCAGTAAGTGTTAGGAGTTCTTAGCAAATAGTGACCACCATGTAAGAGAGTTCTTGGACAAATTCTGTTCTTAATTTCCCCCTAGATTACCTCACAATTTATTTAGGACCTATGAACATATTGATTGACATCAAAAAGGATTGTTAAAGGGAAAACAAGTTAGTTCACTTTAGAGCTCTGTCAACTCATTTCCTGAGTACCTTCCTTGAAGGATTGTAAACAATGTGCACAGAACACATAGCTGTCCCAGTTTACGCACTGAGAATTGATATTTTTCTGTCTCTTACCATGCCAGCCATACCTAGTCTTCACAAAAGTCCTTCCTATTTCAAGAGCCCTTTGAAATATCGAAAGTTACTCTATGTTTGAAGAACAGAATGTAAATGCAGATTGCCTAAACTCAGGTATTGCAAAAATAAGACACACTTTCCTTTTTCCTTTTCTTCCCCATGATAAACCAGATGATGCGTTAATGCATGTTATGTAGCAAGGGTAAACAAATCCTTCAAAGCCATAAAACAAATCAAACTTTAATTTGTGGCTAGAAACTAGAAATCATCAACATTGAATCTCCTCTTATTTAGGAGACCACCCAAAATAATTGCAAATTTTATCAGTACTTTAGCCAAACATTTAAAAATGTTTAATTTGAAGGTACATGCTACCATAATTCAAAAGGTCCTCTTTTTAAACTTTATAATCCTTTTATCTTTTAAGATATTTAACTGTTTGTATCAGTGTGATAGTTCTTTAATGCCACCCGTTAATAATTTAACAGTAGGATGATTTAGAAGGCAGAAATCTTTTCCTAAAAGATACGTTATTATGTCCCAAAGATACAATATTCTGATTCTTCCCTCCAGTATAAGTAGGCAAAATTCATTCATATTACTTAGGCAAAATGTTGATTAACATTTCCTATGCTTTAGCGTAGCAAAATTCCAGAAACAGCAAGAACAAAAGGCAAAGCACTAAAATGCTGAAAATGTTGGCAACAAGCGAAGGCCCATGTAATTCACACTCTCCCTCAGCGCCACTCAGTTCCCAATTGAATGTACAATTGAGCTAACAAAGGGCATATACTCTAAATGGATTAAGATTTATGCAGTCATGCATTTACAAGTTCAAACCAATATTTGTAAATAAGCTGTATCTACCAGCTGCCTTTCAGGTCTTCACGCACCTTATAGGTGTTAAAGGTGACATTTCGTGTCACTTATGATGGACAAATTATTAAGGGCAGGTGGGAAAAGAAAAAAGAGCTTAGCAAACTAATTGTTCTGCATGCAATAATTGCTGTTATTTCTACCCAACAGATCTTTTCCAATTGCATTTGAAATCTCATTTGATTACATTGCAATGGTTGGTTAACTTAAGCAATTTTGTTTCTAACTAAGCCTGCGATATTAATTGTACTTACACATGTATAAACATAAGGGGTGCCTAATTTGTATTTTAATAAGTAGGATCTTTATGTATGGCTTATTAGCATCAGTTTGTTACTGTGCAGACTGAGTACAGACGTCTAGAAATTGGCCAGTAAATAAAACATTTGAGGAGCCTTTTTTAGCTTCAGCTTTACAGAGAAACCAAATTAGAAGGTGAAAAATTTTCTAGTGAAGTTGAATGTTATTGAGTGTCAATCATGCTAACTTGGTTCTAATTTAGCGTTATTTTTGTATCTTTAAAAAAATCACTGTGCTCAAATTGCATTTTGAAATGTTACTTTAAAAGGTTTGTTTATAAGAGTTAAATTAATAGGTATTGGTGTTATGTATTTAATTACTTCGTCTCTCTTATTCATTTCATGGAAATGCATCTCTTCTGTTGATTGAGGCACAAACAATTGTGAATATGTGAACTGTAAAAACATACTATATTTTGGTTACATTGTATCAAGATAAACGTTGTTCTAAGTTATAAATTGGTGTAGGTTCTGCATGTGGCAGAGCTGTTTTCAGGGATAAAAACTGGGGGAGTGGCGTGCTATATTAGTGAATAAATGAATGAATTTAGTAGATTACCAAAGCGATTTTAGGCTCTGGATAGATTTAGTTGTTTTTTGTTTTTGTTTTTCTTTTTAAAAATTTCTTCCTTTGGTAGAATTGCCCTGTTGGGAAAAAAAAACACTTTAATATATTTTTGCTACATGTCTTTCATCTTTTTTTACTACTCTTTTCTTTTAAGAGTCTTGTCAATCTATTCTCATTATGAAGATAGATGAAAAGGAGCCACAGTGCAAAACTGATTTCCCCCCAAATTCTGGAAAACCAGTTTCATGGGAAAGAGGCGTATTTGTGACTCTCCATTTAGCATAAATGGCGTACCATTGTCTTCCCCTGTCTTACTTTCCTAAATTTTCTATTGCAACATCTCTCCAGTAGCTATTATCATTCTCATATTCTGAGCCTGAAACAGAGTGAACTACTTGACGTTTCTCTGCATTATTTCTTTATTTCATCTTCAGACTTTTTGATGATGTCTGCCTAGAAGTCTCCCCCTGCCTCTCCAATTTCTTCTTGATTTTGATCCCCTAATCTTGGATTTGTTGTCTTCATTCCCAGTATGTATTCCTATTCAAATATGTACCCACTACATTATTTTCCTTTTTCTACTTTCTTCCAGTACTAAAATGTAAACTTCCTGAGGGTAAGAACTGTGACTGATGTGCTGCTAAGAAAATTGTCACCTAGTATGCAATACATAACACAGTAGCCTTTCTGTAATTTTTTAAATTAAAAAATAATTACTTGAAGTTTTGAAATATCTATTTTTACTCTAAACATTATGGTCAGTTATACTGGAGATATAATGAAAAATGTATTTGAACAGCACTTTTTATGTCTAAATATATTTGCCTACAGCCGTGGCACAGTTACAGAACGCTGGGTTTGGAATTATGCAACTCTGATTCAAATTTTGTCTTTGCCGCGAACTTGCAATACAATTTTCAGAAAATAATAGCCTTTTGAATATCACTTTCTTTATATAAAAACTCTTGGTTTTATATTCTCTACCAGTATGATTATTTCTGTTAGTTGCTCAGTAATCGTCTCTCTGTGCTTATAGCCTTGTCTCTCTACCAAGGAAGATATTTTCCAGCAACCTCATGATCTGTCCATGTGTTCACCAGCGGGTTGACAGAGGTCCATGAATGGCTGTTCCCTAGTCCAGAGGGCATCTGCTAGCTCCCATGGCTGTTGCTTTCTATTTGCCATCATTGGTCCAATGGAAGAATATGGTTCCGCTCAGGTGGTTGTCACCTGTTGCATCGCAGGCTCCAAAGCCCTTGAGCTTGAGGCAGAGTGTGCTCTCTGCAGAAATAGGGTGAATGACTCTATTTCCAACCGCGGGGGGGGGGGGTTGTTTAGACACCTAGATAAATAATATTTACACTGTTTTAAAAAGAAAAAACTTATGCAAACATCCATTAAACCAAATATCAAATTTTAAACTTTTGTGAGAAGAACAGAACATGATATCCACTCTCTTGACAAAGTTTAATCCAATCCAGTGTTGCTGACTACAGGTACGATGTGTAGCGGATCTCAGTGCTTATTTATCTTGATTACCTGAAATGTTATGCCTGTTAATTCATAACTTGCCATTTCTCCCTGCCCTGAACCCCTGTTGACCACAATTCTAGGCTTTAATTTTATTAATTTGACTATTTTAGATACTTCAGGCAAGTGGAATCATACAGTACTTGTCTTTCTGTGTCTGGCTTATTTCACTCAGCATAACATCCTCCAGGTCCATCCATGCTATTGTATTGCCAAATTCCCTACTTTTTAAGGGCTGAATGATAGCATATGTGCCACATACACCACATTTTCTTTGTCCATTCCTCTGTTGATGGACATTTGGGTTGTTTTCACATCTTAGCTCCTGTGAATAAGCATACAATGAAAATGGGAGTGTTAGTATCTTTGAGATCCTGATTTTAATTCTTTTGGATATATACCCACAAGTGGGATTGTTGGGTCATATGTACTTCTTTCAGTTTTCTTGAGTCCTCTTCATATCGTCTTGTGTAGCGGCTGCACCATTTTGCATTTCCACCAACAGTGTGCAAGGATTCCAGTTTCTCCACATCTTTGCCAATGCTTGTTGTCTAATAAAGACTTAAAGATAAGATCTGAAACTGTAGGACTCCTAGACTGAAACATCGAGGAAAAGCTTCATGACATGGTTTTTGGCAATGATTTCATAGATACGGCACCAAAAGCTCAGGCAACAAAAATTAAGAAGTGAGACTATACAAAACAGAAGAAGCTTCATAGCAAAGGGAACAATCAGTAGAATGAAAGGTAACCTGCAGAATGCGAGAAAACATTGTGACCATATATCTGGTAAGGGATTGATCTTGAACATACAGGAGGAACTCCTACAACCCAACAGCAAAAATTCCAACCCTACAGGTATTTAATCACCAGGGTTCTGAAGCTAGTTCTCATATTCCCTGTGTCACAAAGTTCCTGAAGAAAAGATTGATTCATTGTTTATTTAATACTTCTCTTCATGAGAGCAGAAACATCTGTCTTTAGGAGTCTTTGAGGAGACGTATTTCTTACTCTATCCTCCTCTTCCTCAATTATCCCTTTGAACTCTTGTCTATGTATTTCTCCTTGAGGAAGCAATCAGTTGACCTCCAACAGATGAGTGAATGAAAACAGATTCCTGATAATTTTCCAGCTCCTAACCTTTATTATCACAGTGCAGGTTCAGCATAGAGGACCCTATTGCTACATTACATTCTAACTCCAAAAACCTGTTGGAGATTAAATGAGATGGTTTATATAAATATGCTTAACACTTTGCAAGGTCTTCAAAAATGATCATTTTAGTAGAGGAGACACTAACTCCTTCTAGATTTATTTCTTCCAAAAAGTTGGCATATTGTTTTTTAATCATTAAGTGCAGCTGATTATGCCTTTTGAAGAAGGAAAATGTGCATTGCCCATCCGTAATAGGCGCTAGATGAATACTTAGTCAACTGACTTAAATTCTGTTTACCTTATATTTCATATAGATAGTACGACTGCGTTCATGTAGATTGACTGCATTTGGCAGTGACATGAGGGTATGGAGGGCAACAAAATTAAGTCTTTAATTATTACTGATGTTTGTCTTTATATTTGTATGAAGTTCTGGTTTACTTGGTGCCTAAAACAGCCCTGGTACACCTTTTTGTAACTAAAAAAAAGGGGGGGTATCTGAATGAATCTTTAGAGGGTATGAAACTAATGCATATATTTATTTACTGTAGATCCTTGTGGACTGGGGCCCCAGGGCAGTAACTCTATTCCCAGAGATAATTTTAATCTTGAGAATTACATCAGATGCTGTAATAATTTCAATTTAGTGGAATTAGGGTTGTGTTAACAACTTTGCTCATATTGCTATCAGAAAGAAAATGTTTCAGGACTTGAAGAGAGCTTTCTTCCTAAAGGCTTAGCACTATGGTGAAACCTTGGAGGTTTAAAATAAAGAAGCAAATTTTGAGGAATAGGCAATTTATGTAGGTCATGGGGTTCTGTCACTAGTAGGATACATTTTGACTTTGGAAGCTGGCTGGGATAGCTGACCGTGGTGAGGACTTAGGGTTTAGCATACTGGTTTACCTGAAGGGATATTACGTATCCAGAATGTAGAAAAGCTGCTCAAACAGGGGTTTGGGTGATGTTGAGAGTGGGTATTGCCCCCAAAGGCTTAATAGAAAAAAAAAACTTTAAGTAGACTGAAGAAAGTTTTGAGATTTCTCTGATTTAAACCTGAGAGGTTTAAAAAAAATGGAAAGAGGGGCGCCTGGGTGGCACAGTGGTTAAGCGTCTGCCTTCGGCTCAGGGCGTGATCCCAGCATTATGGGATCGAGCCCCACATCAGGCTCCTCCGCTATGAGCCTGCTTCTTTCTCTCCCACTCCCCCTGCTTGTGTTCCCTCTCTTGCTGGCTGTCTCTATCTCTGTCGATTAAATAAATAAAATCTTTAAAAAAAAAATGGAAAGAAAACCTAGTTATATTCATCTGCAAGTTTCAAAAATTATGTAACAAAGACTTTAGTACTGGATTTGAATACATATGAGAAAAATGCTATGGGAATTTGGGGGAATGACCGACTCTCACCATCCGTGCAAATGGCCACCTTCTTTAAAGCTTATGCCTTTTGTCATCAGACTTTCCAAAACAGTCTGTCAGTGGGTTTATTCATCATGCTATCCTCTCTCTAATTAATTAACATTTTTTCTTTTACTTTCTTATCAACATACAAACTTGCTCCAGTATCTTCTATCATTAAAATATGTGTGTGTGTGTGTGTTTGTGTGTGTATATCTTGCCTCTTTTAGCTTCACCATATTTGTTTGCTATCTTACATTGCAACTCAGAAGAAAAGTAGACCTTCCTGATCTCTCCATTTCCCCCTTTTCTCTCTGTCAGCCCACTCCAGTCTGACTGCAAATTTCATCCGTGGTTCTTTGTAGTACACATGTGCCTCCTTGTCATCTACTCTAATGGGTATCTTCTGTGTATCTTCATACCTCGTCTATTTATATCATTCTAATGGACCACTTACTAGTTCCCCTTTCTTTAAACACTTTCTTTTCTTAGTTTTCAGGAAATCCCACTGAACCTAATTTTCCTGTTTTCTCACTATCCTTTCCTTCTCAATCTCCTGTTACTATCTACTTTGTCCCAGGACACCTCATCCATTTCACTGCATTTAAATATAATTCCACCCAAGTCTCTTTTCTGCACTTTAGGCTCATTTATCCAACTGACCACTTGCTATTTGCAGTTAGTTGTCTCACTTGCATGTCACTAACATGCTCAGATGAACTACTGTTTCCATGACTTTCTCCCCTAGTATCCTGATCATCTGTTAATTTTCCCATCTCAAATGATGTCCGCTTCTCCCCAGTTAATTTAGCCAGAATTAAAGAGTGATCCTTAATTTCCTTCTCTGCCATAACCCCTCATATAATCCATGTGTGTAAATTCTGTCAATTTCAAATATATCATGCATCTATTTATTTCCGTTCCTCTCCTTTACCCCCCTTCTATGTTCATCCCCCATCCTGCAGAATAATTTTGAAATTGTTAATCAAATTATGAATCAAAGAGTCTACTGCCCTATGGTATCCACAGATTTTTTTATATACATAGTTAAAATAAGATTTTAGGCTCTCAATTAAATGGAATAATGAGGCTTTTTTTAATAGACAGTTTTACAAGATAGTGGAAGACATAGCTTTGCATATCCTTCTGATATAAACGTTTTGAGGATCAAGTAGGACTAACAAATTTAAAAATTTTTAAACCAATAAGACAACTGAATATCAGAGCAGAGTAGGGTAAGTGCCACAAACCTGAATTTTTTTTTTAAAGATTTTATTTATTTATTTGACAGAGAGAGAGACAGCCAGCAAGAGAGGGAACACAAGCAGGGGGAGTGGGAGAGGAAGAAGCAGGCTCACAGCGGAGGAGCCTGATGTGGGGCTCGATCCCAGGACCCTGGGATCACGCCCTGAGCCAAAGGCAGACGCTTAATGACTGAGCCACCCAGGTGCCCCCCGCAAACCTGAATTTTGAAAGCAATGACCTGCTTTTCTCAAACTGCCATGAAAAATGTGCCTATATGATAGCAGCAACAATAAAATTAAGGCAGCACAAGTAATAAGTTAAAAAAAAAAGATCAAATATAATTTTTAGTGAAAATTGCACAAAAATATGTGAAGTTTTATATGTGAATTCAGGTTTAAATTAACAGTTACAAATACCTTTTTCTGCTCCATCAGAAGACCTACTGGTCTGAGAAATACAACTTGTAATTGCTGGATATTATAGAAAATGAATTATCATGGCATTGTAGTATTGTGTGCTACGGGGTATATTATATGTTAATTAAATTATTAAATTACCTAAATTATGAAATTGCTACATTGCAAAAACTGCTTTACTTTGTTACAGTGTTTCACCACTGCATGGACAGTTCTCCTGGGATCTTATAAGAATCACCTGAAAACGCTTTTTTTTTTTTTTCTTTTCAAAGTCTTCCCTTAAGTCCTCCCCACAGAGTCCTCAGTGACTTCCTTGTGTGGGGGTGAAGTCAAGACACTGAGAATCCATCTCTACTGAGCAGTGTAACTGAAGGCATGTAATCTATCTGGCATGTGTGTTAAGACTGAAGAAAGGTTGACAACCACTAACTGGAGGACTCGTAAGAGTAAAAACGATGAGTCTGAATGCAATTCTAAAGCTTAGAAGGGATTGAGTGGTAAACAGATTTGAAGATAGAAAAGAGAAGTGTACTAAGAAATTGGATGATCTAAAAAATCTACTTGGGTTTAAAACCCAAACAGCAATAGCAGCAGTAATCAGGCTTGTTCAGTCACTTTCTTTCTGAAAGAAGAATACCTTAATCATTTTTGTAGGAATATTTCAGGACCGTTACTTCAAAAATCTGAATGATATAGGTATAGATACAAAAGGAAAATTAAAATCTCTCTTAATTGCCACAACTAGAAATATTCCTTGTTTATATTTAGTGAGCATGATGGTGTTCAGTTTATCTGTTACCTCTTTTTTTCATGTATTGTTTCCTGACGTACACCAGGGGGGAAAATATAGTTATATGACTTGAACAGAACTTACAAACTTGTAACAGGAGAGTGCATTCTACTGAGAATAAATCAACATGTTCATGTTTCTCTCCCCTTCCTCCTTCATCCCCCAATCTTATAAAATTATTGCCTTTACATTAAGATTTAGGCTCAAAAACCATAATTCCCACAGTGTTTAATCCTGGTTGTATATTTTGATGGCTTAAATGCTATCATCAGAACTTCTGCAGTAGCTCTTCCATACTGATCTTATTTTTTTTTAATTCATAATTTGATTGAATGGATTTTGTTGTCGATTAGTTTGACAAGGAAGAGCCATAGGATGCTCTAATCCCTGAGTTCTTGCATGATTGAGAATGTCTGGGATTTCATTTTGGGCTTGCAAAGACTTCAGCTAAGTATGCTTTTTTTTTTTTTTTTCCACATCAAAATTTGGGGCATTGTTTCATTGTCTCCTGTTGATAGTGGCTCTAAGGAGGTCTTAAGCCAGTCTGATTCTAACCCCTGGACCCCATCCTGAATTGACTTGAATTTTTTGCTTGTTCCCTAATACATTCTTCAATGCATTGATGTAATGTGTATCAATGTAATGATGCATCTTATTGTTGATTGGTGTCTTTGTGTTCGAGTTTTAATTTTATTTCAGAGATGGGTACTTTCAGCATCTTTCTGAATATTTTTTTATAGTTTTTTTTAAATGCTGTTTTCATCAGGAATATGACTTAATGTAAATCGGACCACCTTTTTTGTTTTCCATAACTGGTGTCTGCTCTATTACAGTCTTTTTTAAGGATCCTTATTTTATTTTATTATTTTTTTTGCTTCATTTGGCATGATTTTTTGAAGCCTGTCTGGAATGATGGTCTTTTCATATGCATCTGTGCTTTCCTTGTTTTCATGTAGCTTTCTTCTCTAAATAATCTGTTTTGCATCTCCCCCTTTTCTGTCTGTTCTGGCAGCTCCTTTGCCAGTTTATAAATAATCTCATCATTAGACCTCCTTTATCTTTTATTTCCTTTCATTATTTTCCTGACCCTCTCTCTCTCTACCCCTTATTTTAAAGAATAAGTCTATAATTTCTCTGAGACTGTAAAGAGCCATGGTCTTAATTCTTATTTTTATTTTAGAATCACGTGTCTTCTGTTAGTTTTCCTTTCTTCCTTTCCCTTTCCACAAAATGGCTACGTATGGATTCCTGACTCTCTGACTAAACTAATGGTCTGATGAAAGATGATGAAGGAGAATTAAAAAGAGAGAATCCCAAGGTAGTTTAGGGCTTCCATTAAGGTGAATAGTCTGAACTGCCTTCCAAAATATGTTCTGTACTTTGCATATTTCCAGA
Organism: Ursus arctos; assembly: GCF_023065955.2. Classification (NCBI taxonomy): domain Eukaryota; kingdom Metazoa; phylum Chordata; class Mammalia; order Carnivora; family Ursidae; genus Ursus; species Ursus arctos. The sequence goes on along the minus strand of NW_026622985.1, from coordinate 24,668,242 downwards.
TTGTTTTTAATGTTCAAGAAGACTGTGAGACTTATGGTAGAAAACAGTTAAATCATGGGCTTTTCTTGTAGTGATATGATGATTACCATTTCTCTTTCCTACTAGGATTTATTTCCTTTTATGTTCTATAGCTATCATTTATTAGGTAAAAAATAGAAAACATTAGCTGGTATTAGAATTAATTGCATTTTTAAAGCCAAAATAGAGAATGTCCGACACCACTGTTCAGCAAATATATATCTGATTATCCTCTAGATACCAGCTGGATATTGTAAGTTCTACTTTAAATTATTAGAAAACACGAAGGAGGAAATACAGTGTAAGCCAGTGCAAAGATCTAGAAAGCAGAAGAAAAATCGTCTGATATTTAAACAGACACCCTAAAAGTGGTACTATTTGTACATGAGAAGTATTGATTCAGAGTGTGCTTCTGATTCCAGTTCTTTCAATAGAATATTTTGTCATCTAATATTAAGTCTAACATTTTTGACCCATTAAACAAGTTAGAAAATATGATAGTTAAATGGGACATACTCTGATTAATAGGATTGCCAACCTAGGTGCCAGAGAGAGTTTGATTATTTCTTATAGTGCGCTTTTGGCTATTTAATCCCTAAACTACAGTTTCTTCACCAATAAGATGGGAGTAATATTGGTAGCAATAGCATAGAGTTATTTTGAAACTTAGTTGAAGTAATGCATGGAAGCCTTCACAGAGGTCCTTGAGAAGTAGAATCAAGCTTAAATAAAGGAAATGTAAATGATACCACATTATTGAGAAATTGATGGCGCTCAATGTTGGCTAAACAAATATGACTGAAATTTTATTAACAATCAGATTTCGTCTTTTTCCCCTTATATTCCTCCTGCTTGCTTCCAGGTGGCATCAGCCAAGTGTCCCACGATCTGCCCTCCTCAAACACATATACATATACATCAGTACACCTGGTGAGATTGATTTTGCTTGCAAATGTGCTGTTTTTCCCTTTGGAAGCATATCTTTAAAGATTTCCAGAACAAATAACAGTAGAATGTTAAAAAAACAATGGCAGTACAGAATCAAAATACCGAGTTTGATAAATTATATTCTTGCTTTGAGCAGAAACACACGCATGTATATTTTAGCATGGCTATTTTAAGCTGTCAATGTCCTGAAAGCATTTCTGCACTCCAAGAGTTTGTATCACCATTGGAATCCCATTACTTTACAGCTCACAATCGGTAAAATCTAATAAATTTTACATTTCCACACTTTTATTTGAAAATCTTAAGCATTTTTATGTTTTTATGTTCTGAGGGTTTTGGGTTTTGAAATACAGAGCATTAGTTATACTCAGGAGAGAACAGATTACAGAATCCAAGTTGTAATAAATCTAAAATGTATGTTTGATGATTCAACTGCTAAATTCTTTTCTCATAATCCCCGTGCTGGGTAAAAATGACCAAATGATATATTGGAGACGACTACAGCCTATTTCTTTGGCTAAAGGGGAAATGAAGCCGCCTGACAGAGAATATCGATGTTTCTGTTATTTTAATAACATAGATGTTAATCCTGAGGCTTCCCAGAAATTTCTCTAGTTCTTATAGAGTTTTCTTTGAAATTCTTGTTTTTCCCAGTTGCATTGAGAAGTAATTGACAGCCATCACTGTAAGTTTAACACCTCCGGCATGGGGATTTACATATGTTGTGAAATGATTACTTCAATAGGTTCGGGTGATATCTATCTTCTCATATAATTACAATGAAAGAGAGATAAAATAAAGGAAAACAATTTTCCTCGTGATGAGAGCTCTTAGGGTTTACTCTTAACAATTTTTTGTTGGTGTCGTACAGCAGTGTTAGCTATCATCAGCGTGTTGTCGTTACATGTTTTGCTATTGAGTTGTATGGATTCTTTATATATTTTGGATATTAACCCCTTATTGGAGATTTGGTTTGCAAATATTTTTTTTCTCATCCCTGAGGTTGTCTTTTCACTTTGTAGATGGTGTTTTGTTTTGTTTTGTTTTTGGCTGTGCAAGAACTTTTTAGTTTGCTATAGTCCGACTTATTTATTTTTGGTTTTGTTGCCTTTGCTTTAAGGTGTCATATCTGAAAAATTATTACCAAGACCTATGTCAAGGAAGTTTGTTCCTATGTTTTCTTTGATGTTTTCTATGTTTTCATGGTTTTGGGTCTTACATTTAAGTTTTTAATCCATTCTGAGTTACGTTTTCTGAATGGTATAAGATAGGAGTCCAGAGACTGTCTTTTCTCCATTGAGTATCTTGGCTCCCTTGTCGGAGATTAGTTTGATTTGAAATGTTGGGGTTTGGGAGCGAAATAATACTTGAGATGTCTTTGGGGTAAAAAGGTGGTTTTATTTAAGCACGGGGACGGGACCCATGGGCAGAAAGAACTGCACTGATGTTGTGAGGAGAGACTGATTATATATTTAAAAGTTGGTTTCTGGTTAAGGATAGCATAAGTCTCTAAGGGATTTGGAAGCAAGGTTTCCAGGATCTTGAGGGGCTAGCTGTTGTTAGAGAATGTTCATTTACTACTGTCTAGTAAGCTTTTAGTCATGAAACCCTTCAGATGTATATCAGTGGGCCATATGTTTGGAGGATGATTGCCAACATATATCATGTTGGGGGGAGCAGTAGAGATAAAGGGAATTTCCAAAGGGATTTTCATATGTTAAAGAAGACTTAGAGGATCCTAGAGGCTGGGCTAATGTCAAACTAAGGTTGCCGGTTTGCCTTTACTGAAGTATTATAATTGACTCAGTTGAGTTCCTGGAAGAAGATAACTTTGCCTGTCCCAAGTACTTGTCATGGGCTATAAGTTGTAAGGAAGTTTAATTTTTCTTTTCTGTATTTCTTTTGCCTTTGTTCTATGCAACAAGTTGACAATATATGCTTGTGTTTATTTCTAAATTTTTGATTCTGTTCTTTTTTTTTATGCCAGTACCATGCTGTTTTGATGACTAGGTTTATAGAGTAGCTTGAAATCAGGAGTTGTGATGCGTCCTGCTTTGTTTTTCTTTCTCAGAATTTCTTTGGCTGTCTGGGTTTTTTTCAACTTCTGTAAAAAATGCAGTTGGGGTGGGGTGTTGGTTAGGCATCTGACTCAGGTTGTGATCTCAGGGTCATGAGACTGAGCCCCATGTCAGGCTCTGCGCTCAGTGCGAGTCTGCTTAAGACTCTTTCTCCCTCTTCTTTCTCTCTGCCCCTCTCCCTCCATTCTTTCTCTTTCTCTCTCTAAAATAAATAAATTTAATTTTTTTTTAAATGCAGTTGGAATCTTGATAGGGATTACATTGAAACCATAGATGGCTTTCAGTAGTATTGATATTTTAACAATATTGATTTTCCAATCCGTGAACACAGAATATCTTTCCATTACTTGTATCTTTGATTTCTTTCATCAACGTCTTGTAGTTTTCAGCATAGACCTCTTCACCTCCTCGGTTCAGTTTATTCCCAAATGTTTTATTGTTTTGATGCTGTTGTAAATGGAATCGATATCTGTATTTGTATTTCAGAATTTTTTTTTTGTTAGTGTATAGAAATGCTACTGATTTTTGTATGTTAATTTGTATCCTGCAACTTTACTGAATTCATGGAATAGATGTAGCAGTGTTTTGGTTGAGTTGTTAGAATTTTCTATATATAAAAATCATACTGTCTGCAAATAAAGATAGTTTTACTTTTTCCTTTCCAATTCTGATAACTTTTATTTCTTTTTCTTAGCTGATTGCTCTAGTTAGAAAGTCTGGTACTATGTTAAATAGGAGTGGTGAGAATCGACACCTTTGTCTGCTTCCTGAACTTTCTCTGAAATTCTTGTTCGTGAAATTATCTTTTTGATTAGATAACCTAGATTTTAATCTCTAAAATTTCTTTTATCTTGCTGGGTTTTATTATTTTTTTAAAAAATTTTATTCATTTGTAGAGAGAGAGAGAGCATGAGTGGGAGGGACAGAGGGAGAGGGAGAGAGAATCCCAAGCCAACTGGTGCCCAATGTGGAGCCCAACAGGGGGCTCCGTACAGGGCTTTTTCTCACAACCCTGAGACCACGACCCCAGCAGAAACTAAGGGTCGGATGCCCAACTGACTGCGCCACACAGGCACCCCATCTTGCAGGCTTTTAATTCTATATTCTGATTCATAGTTACTTATTAGTTTGTGGTTGCAAGTCAGATGGTGGAAAACTGAATAATTTTAATCCAAAAATGAATATTCACATTGTGTGGCATTTTCATCAAACTGTCTATTTTCTTATCTGAGTGCATATGGAATAAACACCAAGAGAATGTTGTGGAACTTTAGAACATTGGATTCTCTGGCATGGAGGCTTTGTATGACCTACTTGCTGTTGTTTCTTTTCTTAGTACTCTCAAATGTCAAGGGTATTTCATTGAAGAATATAAATTGTCTTGATTCATGCTTTGTGACTCTCAGGAACAAACAGCAATGACAAGAAAAGCCAAGGCCTATCTACAAAAGCCCTGCTTGGCTATGTTGAAAGCTTTGTGAATTTAGAATGAAGATGGGCAATTGTACTATAATTCATAGCTCTGCCTGAGAGTGAGTGCCAAGAAGCCCTATCTTTCAACAGCTTTAAACTTCTTCAGGAGATGTAAGATTCAAGGTTACTGTTGAGCACATTAAAATCATCAAACTACTTTGATTTCTAAGGGTATTGAACATCCGTTGCATGATTTGAGAGGAAGTCTATGTAATCACGTTAATATTAGTCAACTTGGTAATATGGAAACTATAAATTTTAAGCAACTTTCATGGTAGATTATAGAATGTTTAAAAAAGCCTTTGAGCAAAAAAGTTCAAGTACGTTTTTGTGAAAGAGAGAAATCTATTTGGCTTTCCATTTCAATTCCCCCTCTATCCCACCTCAAAAAAAAAAAAAAAGGTAAAGGAAGGAATATGTAAGTGATTAATCGTGGTTAATAGTTTGGTTATTGAGATTTTGTATATGAATCTGTTACTTGAGATTGTGTATATGAACATCTCCTTTTGGGGAGAAAAATGAGAGTTTATTTACTATCATACTAAAATTATAGTTCTTCCTCAATTATTTATATACTTTTTAAGAGGTGCAGTTAATGTAAGTGGAGAGATATATAATTCTTTTAAAAGTTGGGTAGCGATATATTATGTGGGGTTATAGAGTGCAGGTTGATTACCTAGAGAAATTCCAAACTGATTTCTGAGTTGCTTGAGATTGATTTCCCAGCTTGGAAGAAACACACGTGGAGCAGGAGCTTAACTGTAACTGCTCTGGAAGCTTCCCGGCAGGTTTATTTGTGCAAGGCAGTTTGGTTACAAAGGGTTTCCTGCTGGGATGCCTGATACCAAAGGTACACAGAAAGCAAAAGTAAAGAGAAGTCAACAAAACAGGTAATTAAGTAGGCATTGTACATGCTGATTGTCGCTAAATTTAAAAGCAAGGTTTATTGAGTTAAAGCAGAAGTGTGGACATAAAGTTGACTACCTAGCATGCCAACATATTTTGTGTAAATTTAATTTTTTTTAAATCACACCATTAGATATTTTGCAATTACGTTTTGATGTGTGTTTAACATTTTAAATCTTATGCATTGATGCTAAGTTTTTGATGATATAAAAATTCATCTGTAGTTCTAAACCTTTTTTTAAAGCAGCTGCACCTGTTTTATTCACGTTCCTTTTTTTTTTTTTGTAAATTGAATGTTTGAGGAATTAGATGAGATGGCAAATAAAATATTATTAATACATGAATATTGACATTATCTAAGCAAACGTGACATGCTCAGTATATTGCTATCCAAAGATAATAGTATTTTGCTGATGTTCTTGACTGTGTTTTCCCTCAACTCTGAGCTATTTTGGTTACCCTCTAGTGAAATACACAGTAAGGAAGACAGTAATTTGTCACACCTTTTTTTTTTTCCCTGGGTTATGAAATCTCATCTTCTGTACCCTTTCACACTTTCATTGTCATTCTTTTTTTTAGGTCATCTGCCTTACACTTGGGCTTCCTAGGAATAGCCAGTCAGGGAGATTTGAAGAAGCCCAGAGTCCAATTTAGAGAAAATTTAAGCTTTGAGGAGCTGATTTTCTTTCACTAATGGCAGAAAATACTGTTTTAGAAGCTGACCAGGAGGGAATATTGGTATTTAGAAATTGAGAGATTTAAGACTTAGTATTCCCATACTAAGGTTGCTTGTATTGTTTATCGTTATATGTATTATATTTACAAATATAGCGTATACTAGTGTGATATTAATAAAAAGAGGACATTCACTTGCTCTAGAGGAAATTACAAAAGCTTTCCTGTTACATAGATCTAGATTCAAATTCTATTCTGCTCCTAACTGAGAAACTTTGAGAAATTGGCTTACCATCCTAAACCTCAGTCTCCTCATCTGTAGATCATAGTAATATCCATCTCCTTGACAACAGAGTATTGCATGAGGTCGTATAGTTTTCCATACTAAATTATCAATAAATGGACACAGCGTTATCATTATTATAGTTTATGCCATGTTTTACAACTCTGGCTCTACAGAAATGAACGTTCATTGTTTGAATCCTATTTTATACCTCATTTTAAGCTCAGTGCAAGTTTTTTTTTCAATATTTATGTGAGCACGTGTATGTTTCATGTGCTATAGTGTTCTTTCTGGGGAGAAAAATGAGGGCTGGTCATCTTAGGTTCTCTTTTTCCTCTGTACATGTACAAAACTCACACATTTCTTAAAATATTTCACTTAAAGTTTTGTGCTGGCAAATATTAAAAAAAAAAACCTTAAAAGAAAGAATGATATTAGAGCATTGTCTATTGTCTGTGTATACAAGCATATAATACTTATTATGTGTGGAAGATGATGGAGAGAATGGTGGTAGGGAGACTATTTGAAGAATTTTTTGTGTGTTGAGAAAACACCTTTGAAGACCTATGGCCATTGTATTTTTCATTGTCCTTTAGGCTTTGGTTACAAGAAGAAGCCTATGGCTCAACAGAAAAATCTTGTTCATCCTTTCCATCAGCCTAGACTGATGCTACTGACCACGATTTCCTTTCTTCCAGTCTGTTGAATAGTTTATGGCTAAATTTAATGCTTCCTTGCAGGATTATAGGTTCTGTAGCAGTTAACCTTTTCCTCCTTCTAAGTTTTAAAAAAAATTGTTGTTGCTGAAATATTAATTTTAACTGAACTGTTCAATAGGTGTTTTGTGGTTTGCTTTAAGAATGGAATCATGTAGGGGCACCTGGCTGGCTCAGTCGGAGTGTGTCACTCTTGGTCTCGGGATTGTGAGTTTGAGCCTCGCTTTGGGTGTAGAGATTACTTAAAAGTAAAATTTAAGAAAAAATGAATGGAATCATAAGCCTTAGAACAATAATGCTTAAAAGGTGTTGGTGGATGGAGAGAGAAATTTAGAAAAATATCCATTAGAGCTTGTACAACTTTCTTGATGTCCTTACACAAAACCCAGTTATAAATCAATGAGTGCGTCAATTAAATATCAGTAAGTGGTCATACAAACATCAGTGAGACTGTGGTTTAAAGTTGTAAGGCATTGGAATTTGTAAAAGTAGTATTTTATCACAAATTTATATTATGCATGTAGAGATCTGATGATCTATTATATGCTTTTACATCATTTGTCATTTTTAGATGTTACTGTAGATCCAAGAGTCGTTTAAGTGAAAATTGGAGAAAAATAGTAAAATGAGCAACTTCCAATTGTGTGATTGAGCTGTTACCTTATACTTATGGAAATTGGAGATTAAGTCTAGAATGATTAACTTTTAGGGAAATAAAATCTTAAAAACAAATCTATATATATTTTAATTATATATAATTTATCACCTTGTATTTTCAGCGTACTTTGTTTATATATGACTAGTTTACCTTTAGTTTAGAATTTATAATTTTCTAGAACGTTTATTGCAGATCGTCCTGTGTCCTTTTCATGAATTCCCGAGGAAGCTAGAGTTATAATCATCCCAGCAAAATAACTGATGGCCACAGGAAGAACATGACTTAAGTGTCACTTAAAATTCTTAGTCTGTGGGTTTTACCAGATTGTCAGCATTTCGTGTACCATTGACATCAGGAACGACCTCTGTCTGGGAAGGTTTTACCATTTGAGCTGGTGTGCGAAGTTAAAAGGATCACATAATAGGTTTGAATTTAAGTGTGTGATTACCTGGCTGGTCAGGTCATGGCTGTCAACCTAGGTGATATGTGGGTTGGTAGGTATGACAGCCATCTTTCTCTTTAGTGACTTTTGTCAAAGGATCAATAAATAACAAACTATTGCTAAATTACCGGTACAGTCATTTTGATGCTGCCTTAGTGTATTTAAAATGAGAATTAAATTACATGAACAATGCCAGATAATTCTGTATGTAAAATTGGAAATACCACTGAAGCATACAGTGCATTTGTCTGAAGATGTATTCCAACTTTGAAAAACAAAAATACTCCTTGGACTTTCTAGGTAGTTAAGTTTTCTAAAGGCTGGAGCAGTTTGTAATTTTGTTATTTCTTTGAGATCATTGTTCCAGATTTAATTTCTAGTGTTCAGTGATACAGCATCTCTGTCCCTTCCAAAAAATTCCTGCAACAATATTTAATTTTAAAATTGTTGGAAATACAATAAAATGGAAATAATATAGAATATATTAAAGTGATATAATAATATCTTAAAAATTAGGGTTGCTAGATTTAGTACATAACATACAGGGTACCCAATTACATTTGAATTTCAGATAAACAACAGATATATCTTGTATATAGATTTGAAACATACTTTTTTTTTACTAAAAAAAGTCACTCTCCAAAATTCATATTTAATTTGGTGTCCTCTAACCTCTATTTTATCTTGCAGTACTAAAGTACTAACATTTTCTAGAGCTCATACCTAAAAATTCTTAGCCCAAGCTTTCCTCAACTTTCTATATTTATTGAGCTATGGTTTCTTTTTCTAAGGAATCCTAAGCAGTTTGTAAACAATACTAGGTCAGTTATGTAAGTGTGATATTTGTATCATTTACTTGATGGGGAATGGAAAGGACATTATGTATATTAATACTTATCAGCTTTGATTAACTATTTTTAGGTTTCTCTCATACTCTGTTGTATACAGTTTGAAAAATTTACCTTTAACTTGTAAAATATAAATGATAATTTCACTTGCCCTGCTTTTAGTGTACTTGTTCTTTTTGAGTGTTTCTAGAGCTGCTGTATTTTCACCAAATAATCCATGAAAGTGGCCAAATTATACAACAGATTGGAGGAAAAAACACAGCCTTCTAATTTTGTAGAGAGGAAATTGTGTCTGTAAAGGTTAATTGGCTGCTAATACCTTCTCTTCCCACTTCTCACCTGGATATTGACTTTGAAATTTCTTGATTCTTTAAATGTAAAGTATTTTTCATACTGATTTTCTTATGCGTTAGGAAAGAAGCCAGTATGATCAAAAGATGAGTATGTTGATGTGTTCCTTTGTTCAGGAACACATCTGGAAGCATAGTTTAAAATGTAGACAACTCTATAATTGGCTTGGCTTCTGTGCAGGATTTTTGCTCTCCACTGAAGTGACACCAGCCTCTTGTGATTGAAATATCTTCATTTAGGCAAGTTCTTTAGCTGATCAATCTTCCTTTGTCCTCAGTTTCTTGTGTGAAACTATCTAAATTTCATTACTTATACTTAACCAAGATAAATGCCTTTTTTTTTTTTTTAGTTTTAGTTTTAGGAAAATGTTTTTTGATATTTCAACTTTCTCTTATTCTATTCTTTTTGTATAATTTTATCACTGAAACCAATATTTTCTGGGTACTTAAATAATGGCCTTGGTTATAATTGTATAAAACAGTCTAAATATAATTTGAATACTAGATAATAACATTAATTATATATATATATGGTCAAAATTTATGAAGTTCTTTCAGTTAAATTATAACATTATATTATCATGCCACCGTTTGAAGTTGGAGTTCTTTGTCCAGTTGATAAATTAGTAGACAAACAACTTTGGATAGATTAATTTGTTTGCCACAACAAACTAATAATTGAACTGAAGAATAGAATTCAAATTTTTTGAATTGTCATTTCTATTACATCATGTTGCCTCTGCTTGGTACAACTCTGTAATATTTTGACAAATATCGTTAATTAATACTCTCAAGAAAAAAAGATAACATTTTTTCCTTAAAAATTACACATTTTGGAAATTAAAATGAATAATTTATAAAAGTATGTCTGAGGGAAGAAGCCTGGTCCATAGAATTTCCTTTCTCTGTCCCTCTTTTTAAAAATTTTGGACAACAGACAAAATGCAAGTAGGAGTATGTTGGAGTCTTTTGGATTGTGGCTTTCATAAATTAACACTTTAACAATTATGCATGTTTTAATTAGAGACAAGTTCTATCTGAGTGAACAGTTTGAATTGAAAAAAAAAGCTGTTTGAAATACAACTTGATTAAACACGGTTACTAAAACAAGGCTCATGAAGTATAGGCTGATAGGAATTTGTTTGTTTCCAAAGCAATTCTGTATTACTTGGATGGAATGGAGGGCTTCTAAAATCTCAGAAATTACACTATTCATTTCTTCTGCAGCCGCTTTCCTTTCTTCGTACTATTAGAGGAAGTATTTTTACAGAGAGGTCGTATGGATTTAAACTGTAATCTCTCCCCTAGAAAAAACTGTGATTTCTCCTTTTCTTAAACATACACTAATGGTATTTTATTATATTAATGAAACGTAGCAACAGTTGATCCAGAACAGTTAATTTATGCTGCAATGGAGAGATTGCCGGCTTGTTGTTTGGTAGGAGTAAAGGGGTTTGCGTTTTTTTCATATTACATCTTAAAGGGGTTCATTCAAGCTCTTTTGGGGAATGTTTCTGTCTCGATACGTCCATCCTCAGAAAAACAGTCCTTATTTTTCAGGGATAAATGAATATACTTTGACTTGATCTTTCTAGATATAAAGAAAAATAATGATGTAGAGCTTCTAATACTTGTACATGTTTCTAAAGAAATATGACAGGAATTTCAAGTGGAAAAAAAAAGTTTTGCCTTTGTTTTTCAGAACTGAAAGATACCTCTTTAAATTCTGTTGAGCGTTCACAGGAGAAGAGAAAGTAATCAAGTCTCACTGAAAGAAATAGATGAACACAGCTACTGGATCTTCGTGTGTGATCTAAAACAAAACACTTACTCAGTGGAAATATCAAAATACATAGGTGGAAGGATTCTAGAGACCATATTTATCAACTGACTCATCATTTTATAGTTGAGGAACCAAACCCTAAGAAAGTCACACTGCTAACTAGTCATTGCTTAAAGTCATTTGTTGATTTAGCCGTGTGCTCAGTAAATATTTCTACAACACTCTTTATGTGCCTGTGATAGATGTTGATTCCCTGCCCACCTCTTCTCAGCACGCACACGTGTACAAACACAAACACACACACACACACACACACACACACACACACACACACACATTCTTATAGCTTTCTGTTCAAACATCTGCAAATCTTTGCCTGAGTGCCCTCGGTGGGGACAAAAATTTGCAGAAATGAATACCCTCAAGCAATGATGACCAGTATTGGTGAATACTGTCCTTGAGAAACAGTGGTTTCCAGATGAGTCCTGGTTGCCCACCTGCTCTTTAATATACCTTGCATTGAAATCCATTGTCCTTGTCTCACTTCTCCATTCTCCTATTAGTATGTCCTGGAATCACCTCTCACGTTGATTATCTGTGCGTAAATCCTAGTGGAGTGCCTGCCTCAGGGGAACCAAACTGAGGCAGGGGTGGAAACCTGTTCTCAAAGACCTTGTCTCTAGAAGGTAAAGATCATTAAGCAGGTCATTCAGCAACTCTATGAGGACGGCATGCCTGTTCAATTCAGTCATTAGCATGTAACTTTTGACGGACCTCCAGCCAGGCATTGAGCACAAAGATGATCAAGGTACTGTCTCTGCCCTTACAAGGCTCAGATGAGTGAACACAATATAGTGTGATAAGTACAAGGATTGAGGAATGGGGTTTACCTGATCTTTGGATCTGACCTTCACCTGTTAATTCCACAAACAAACCAATGAGGTTCTTACCTACTGTTGTTCTCCCTGATTTATAGAGGATGAAGATGTCAGAAGATTCTATGAGAGGTATTAACGGGGGTACCTAACTGTGATTTGAAGTGGGAAACCGGGGGGAAAATTTTCCACAACAAAAAAAGCTTCATGGCCATACACAAGGTGTGAAAAGGCCTTCTTCCAGAATCCCAAATAGGAAAGGTAGCGTTTTTCCCTCTCCTCTATAATTTCTCCCAAACGCCTCTTTCTTTTCTTACTGTTTTCTACCTGTAAGAGGAGTTAGGCCATGTGTATTTCCCTCTTTCTTTGCTCTTCCAACCCAACTCAGGAATGTCTCAGCAATTATTTCCTCATGTGAAGGAACATCCCTTATTCCATATGCTGCATTCTAACTCTCACTTATTGTTTAGAATTTCTAGTTTTGTCTTTCTATATGATGTTTTCTATTTTTTTTATTTTTTATTATTTATTTACTTATTTTTTTTTAAAGATTTTATTTATTTATTTGACAGAGAGAGAGGCAGCCAGTGAGAGAGGGAACACAGGCAGGGGGAGTGGGAGAGGAAGAAGCAGCCTCCTGTAGGAGGAGCCTGATGTGGGGCTCGATCCCAGGACTCTGGGATCACGCCCTGAGCTGAAGGCAGATGCTTAACGACTGAGCCACCCAGGCGCCCTGATGTTATCTATTTCTTAAATTTAGAAATCTCTTCTCTGATAAGACTGGCTTTTAAGACTATTGCCTGCCTGATAGGAACTTAAACCTAATAAAATACAAAATACCCAGGCTGAGCAATGATGTATTTATATTAGTCCCAATTTTCACCTTAGGGTGCCAAACTGATTGTCTCAATAGTGCGGAGTTGGGATGGAGAGAAGGAAGGGAGGGGAAATCCAACAAGCAAAGTGATACCATGATATAAGGCTAACTAAGATTTTTTTTATCAATTTATTATTTTCAAGAAGATCATATCTATTATATATTCAGGGAATTTTATTTTATTATTTGTTTATTTATTTTAGAGAGAGAGAGCACGTGCCCATGTGTGTGCCCACAAATGAGGGAGGGAGGGCAGAGGGAGAGGAGAGGGGGAGAATCTCAAGCGGAGTCCAAGGCCAGTGCAGAGCTGGACAACGGGACTCACTCCCAGGACCTCGAGATCGTGACCTGAGCCGAAATTGAGTCAGTCGCTTAGCTGACTGAGCCACCCAGGCACCCCGGTTCAGGAGATTATATAACATTTAATGATATAACATACGTAAATGCCTTTCATGTAATGCACACATAATCCAAATCTCTTCTCCTCCTTCTTTCCCATCCCATATAATCCATTAAACCCAATGAAAGATAAATTAAATTGATGTAATAGCTATTGGTTTAACGTTCTTTGAGGCTCTGATTTTGGCTAGATTATTTTATGCTCATTAATTCATTGGTCATAGTGTAAGTCTTGATATTTCATTGTTGGTATGATAATTTTCTGAAGTTGATAATGATTAATTTGAAAAGGCAGTGCTGATATTACAATTGGACAAATTAACATGACTCTCTTACTAGGACATCGTATATTGTTATGATCAAGTGCTGTTAACTTTGATCATGAATCAAGAAAATCTGTGGGTTATCAAAGTCAGTAGGAAGCAGCATAGAAAATAGACTATGTTGGTGGATTAATTTTTAATGTTTTAGATGATTATACCCAAAGCTTCATTAGAGTTACAGATTAAAGGAGATTAAAGCAAGTTCCTCAGCATTATAGATGTGTTTGTCCAATTCTGGGCTGAGTTTCCTGGGGGATTTGGTAGCTGAAGAAAATAGTATGTTTATCTTCTCATATTCTACTTTTGCTTTTCGCCTGCAGTTTAAATCATATATTTATCAATTTTATTTGGAGCACCAAAAAAACCTTACAGGCAGATTCTTATTAAAGTTTATCAGATGAAGAAATAAATTGCGATAGCTTTTACTGTTTAATAGGAATTGATCTTTGAAGTTCAACAACCAAGGAACTCTGAAATCACAGCCCAATTGGAATTCCTCTTTGATTTCTTTTAGAGTGAAAGTGGTGTACACTTTGGCTTATTTGGAAATTTTTTAAAGCTATATACTTTTTCTCTGATGCATTGTGTGTGTGCACATATGTACGTTGGTGTGTATTTTGTTATTTTTAGTCTAGAATTTCTAATAGTTCCTTCTAGGCTTATGTTATTCATTTATTCATTTATCTCTCCATTCAATAGCAGTTCGTACAACATTGCAGACATTGTGCAAGCATTGAATAGACACATAATAGAATGCTGTCTCTACTCAAATAAAAAAAATTAATCTTTTTTTCTCAATTTATTTTTAAATTTCTTTTATGCAGAAGTGATGAATATTTCCTTTGGTGAATATTACAACTTTTTTTCCCCCTTGTAGAGTGATCTTTCCAATTGTGTCGCTAGCCTCATAGCATGGCTTGGGAATGGAGTACTTTAGTGGCTTTGTATTAGATAATTAACTATAGTAAAGACACCTGGGTCTATTATCTTTTGCTGAGATGAATTTTCTTAGAGGACTTTGGCTTATTGATTGGTTAATGTGCTGGGGCAGTTACTAAGGAATTCTTCAATTTGCTAGCAACATAATGGAAACTGAAAAAACACAGCAACTATAATATTACAAATATATGATAACAATTACTTGATGAATAAATGTAAAATGTTATTTGCTGAAAGTAACAGAAGTAAGCTTTAAAAAGGCCAAAGTGATTTTCCGGTTCTTTCTTCTTCCATTAAGTTAAAGAAATTAGTATTAAATTAAATTCACATTTTAAAACAAATTATAAAACAACATTAAAAGAACAGATAAGACAAAGGAATGTGTCTCAAAGATTATTAGACACTCTTTATTATTAGGTGACCTTCATAGAGTAACTGTGGAATTCACTGTCTCTAAGAAGTAGATTATTCTCCGTTCATGATAGCAGTACATGGGAGGGGCTAGCACGTGACTGTCATTAACCCCTGTGTTAGATTCCGTCTCACTGCCATTGGTCTTAGCTTTCAAATATGCAACATGGAGATTGGTAATATCTCACTAGTTTATTTTTAACGATCAATCTAAAAAACCACATGTATTTAGATTTCTGATGTGAGTTTTGGCATGTGTATAAAGCTCAGTATGTATTTCTTATGCATGAATGCTGAGAGTTCAGAGAAAGAATAGATTACTTATATTTTTCTGTTATAATCATTGATCATTGAACACCATCTGAGCAATAGTATTACACTTCCATCTTCATTTACTAGAATTTTTTTTAAGATTTTATTTATTTGACAGAGGGGAGAGAGAGCACACAAGCGAGGGAACAGTGGCAGGCAGAGGGAGAGGGAGGAGGAGGCTCCCTGCTGAGCAAGGAGCCTCTTGGTTTTCAGTTCAGGTTATGATCTCAGAGTCCTGGGATTGGGCCCCATGTTGGGCTCTGCCCTCAGCAACCTTCAACGCAAAGTCTACTCCCCTTCTCCCTCCCTCCTCCCCCCCCCACCCTCTCCTTCTCTCTCTCAAATAAATAAATAAATAAATAAAATCTTTAAAAAAAGAAATTGTTATATTCAAGTATATAATCAAAATTTATACGGTTATTCCATTTTTTATTATGCAACTACTTTTTAAAGGCTAGTGAGGAGCTGATGTAAAGAAATTGATAGAAATCACCTAAAATTTTTAACTACTTGCTGATATACTAACAAAATATTAAGTTGGCAATAACAGATTTTTTTGATCTTTAGTTCAACAGAGAACTATTAGAAAAATATTATTTTTTTTATATACAAACTAAGAAAATTTTGAGTTTTGGGCTCCTTTGATTTTTTTTTTCTTCTGGTAGAATCTTAAATTTTAGAAAAGAGAAGTTTTGTGCCAGAATTCATCTGAATTTTTATCCCACAAATCTTTTTTGCAAACCTTCTTGATGTGAATAAAGAGAAGACCGAGAGGAAAGAAAAGGAGTGATGAAAGAATGGGGTCTGTAAGGATGCCGGGGGAAGGGGGGCTGGCATCTGGGGCACAGCTAGGGGGATTAGTCTAGAATGTTACATTCTCATAATGCCACCAGCAGAAATTCAAGTTCAGGCAAATAGTATTGACTGTTAGTAGCAAAATTAGAATGGAAAAAAAAAACCCATATTGTAGGGAATGCGGTATTGTATTAGTACTATCAGTGGTAGGAGTTAGAAAACACATTTTAACCAGCTTGAGAAAAAAGCTAATTACTGTTCTATAACTGAGAGCAAATGATGGAAGTAGCCTCTGTCACGTCAGGATTCAGACTTGAAGCACTTCAGCTTTTGCAACCATAAGTATTCCTGGAAAAATAGAATCTTCCTAAGAAAGGAATAGGGAAATGAGGTACTATTATTGGATAGATTAAGGTGCCTGTTAGTTTCTGTGGTCAGAAAAGCAGGCTAGTATAATTTGCCAGCCAGCTGAATCATGTGATTGTAAGAAACGGTTCCCCAAAGACAGGAGAGTTTCTGAATAGAAAAAAAATACCAAACAAAGCAATCCTCATGTTTACTATCGTTGTTAAAACATGAGAACTGCTGACTTGCACCATGCGAGGGCGCTTATCTAATTTTCTTCAGCAAGATGCCACAGTTTGGGTATTAGGATGGATGCACAAACTTTTGGTTTAATATAGAGTTGGAATTTTTCCAGGCAGGAGTGTATGAGGATTAAGATGTAAAGGAGATATGGGGTTGGAAAGAGTATTTAGAATCACAGAGAAATTCGAAGGACAGTAATACATTTAATGGATAGGATGTGTACAAAACTATTACACATTACTATCTGTATTAGGCTTATTTTTTAATTTTTTTTTTTAAGTAATCTATACCCAACATGAGGCTCGAACTCAAAAACCCAAGATCAAGAGTTGCGTGCTCTTCCAACTGAGCCAGCCGGGTACCCTTATGTTAGACTTTTTAATCAATTACCTCATTTAATGTATCAGTTTAAAAATAATAACAACAACTAGTAATCACATTTCTTATCCAGTCTGCTATGTGGAATCCTTGAAGAAAGGACTTTAAATGAATTAAATAGACTCACAGCATACTAACTAGTGTAAGAAAAATAACAGTTTACTTTAGTTCATATATAGCTATAAGCTAAAGCTAATAGATAACTTCTATGGATATTCCTGGTTTTTCTTTTTCAATATATAAAATAATAGTTGATAACATACAGGGCACATAGTGTGTAGCAGGCACTGTGCTAGACACTTTACATCACTTGTCTTTTTTATTGTCTCTTGTCATATCATGTGAATGTAGGTTTTTCTCATGCCTTCAGCCCAGTACTCTGCTGACACTGATCTCCAGATGTAATGTGCCCATCTTTAGTTTTCCTTCTTATTTTCATCAGTAGCGTGCTTATGTGTCCAAACCTGAAAGGAATATAATGGCATAAAGAATAGTTTTTTTGGGGGTGCCTGGGTGGCTGAGTCGGTTAAGCGTCTGCCTTCTGCTCAGGTCATGATCCGGGGGTCCTGGGATCGAGCCCCACCTCTTGAGCCCACGGTCAGGCTCCCTGCTCAGAGAGAGTGCGCTTCTCCCTCTCCCCTTGCCACTCCCCCAACCACCGCTGCTCCTGCTGTCTCTCAAATAAATAAATAAATAAATAAATAAATAAATAAATAAATAAATAAAATCTTCAAAAAAAAATAATTCTTTTCAAAAACTCCTGTCTTTAATTTACTGTGTCAACCACTCTCAGCTCTGTTTAGGAAGATTTGCTCACATTCACTGCCCACCCCCCCCCCCCCCGCCCAGCCCCCACACAGACTCATGCACACACAGTCACACATACAGAGTAGGCTCCTAAGTTCTTTTATTCACACAGTGCTACCGTGCTGCTGAATACTGCATCCCGTGCACCCTGGTGCGCTTGAACACAGGTCTGTGGCAGTGGTGTGTAGGTTTACCAGGTCAGATTGTTACAAATATACATTAATTGGAATATTTGCATTGGAACTGATTTGGGCTGAACAGTATGGAGTATGGATCTTGGTGGACAGGAACCATTAACACAACTCATTTATAACAAGAGTATCCTTTTTTTTTTTTTTTAAACAAGAGTATCCTTAATATTCATCTGATTGACTTCATTTTTGGAACTGAAGAGTGATAAACAATAAGAATGGGATTTTTTAAAAAGCAACTTCAGCAGACAATGCGGTTGCTCAAAATTTGTCAGGCTGTGGATCATGTGCAGAGTCAAGTGAACAGCCAAGAAAAGGGAATTAGTACATTGGACAGGAAGTTAATCTCTATTTGAATTTTGAATGTGTCATATATTTCAGATGTTGGCTATAAAATCCTGATTTTCAGTTCCAATATTTAAATCTTTTCTTTGGCACCATCTTACTTCCATGTGGAAGCTTTGTACTTCTGCTTCCGATTTTTAACATAAACTCATTCTATTCATCAGAGGCCAACTTTTACAGGAGAGTGGCATGCAAGGGACTGTCACTCACAATATACGTTTTTAAGATGGAATGGTCTATTTTGCCCAGATTTAATTTTGACTCCCAGTAGACAATGGGGAACTGAAGTAATTTATCTCTCAACTTGCTAGGGGATGCTTTAAATTTCAGTAAGCAGCAGTATTATATTAGCATGGAACATTTGGGTAAATTTGTTTCAAGGAGATAATAAATAACTAAACTACTTGGTTAAAAATCAGAAACAAACAATTTGTTCTTGTCATCTGGTGGTGCTCAAATGATGAAAAATAGCTCTCCAAAGGTTTCACTAATCTTAATTCTAGTTTGAGGCTGTTGCTGGCTTCATCCTATCATACTGCATGTAATGCCCTGAAATCCACCACAAACCTTTGTATTTGAGTGTAAATACCTTCCAAAATGAAGTTTAATAATTTGCATGAAAACATCTAGCCAGAAGGATCGTAGAGAAACAAGATGACTCACTTTGTATTCTGTGCCTATGATGATTACCTTATATGCCATCATTTTAAAATATTAAAGGATAACTGATATAACTGTGTATTTTCTGGAGGAGGGATTGAGGGAATTTTGAGCGATAGGATAGGTAAATGAATCAGAAACACACACACGTACACACACATGCACATACACACACGCTTGAATTGATTGTAAATAGAGGAGGCATATTTTAGCTCTCTGAAGTTCTTAACTCTCACCTATTTTGAAACCCGAGAAAGTTTGGGTTGTGTGGTCTTGTCATCCAAGGATAACAAGAGATATTCTTCAATTATAGCAGCTCAGAGCAACCGACTCTGATATTCTTGCCACTTGTTATCAGGAGGGTGAGAAACTTGCTTCTTATAGTCAGGGCATAGATAGTCTTCATTTTTACTTCTCCAAAACAGTACAGATCGAGGTCGCCAAAGCGTATTGCTCAATGAGTGGGGTGTGGCTCCCTCTGTTGGTTGGGAGACCCAAAAATCTCCTTGTACACAGTCTTAGTGGGGTGGACGCAGGGGACCGGGTAAAGGAAGAAAGAATTCAGCTGATACTTCCTCTTTTTTAATCCTGCCCCCCTCCAGCCATTTCACTGTTTTTACACAATTTGTTCTCCTAATTTTCTTTTAGCATAGAGTTAATTTTAACTAACATTCATTCCTATAAGACATCAGAACATAAAAATTAGGCTGATTCAGTGTGAATTGTCCCTTATTCCTGAGAACTGTCTTTTATCCCAATCCTGTTGGGATTGGGTTTGGATATATCTTGAGCGATTTGATTTTGGACTGATGTAGTTTAACATAGCTACACATGTTATATGTTTTTATATAGCAGAGGAGATAGCTATAAATGAATGCGATAGGAAAGAGAATTATGACTTCACCAAATTAGAATTTTCCTCAAGCTTGTATTTAAAATTCTTTCTGAGCCACTCTTCAACTCTACACAAAAGCCACAGTAAAGTAAGTAATTGTAATTTTCTGTAAGAAAGCATGATGAACTGAGAGTGAAATAATTATTTATATATGGTTAGACAAATTAAATGTTCTGTGACTGTTTGCCATTTATTTTAGTGTCATACTGCCACGTAAGTGTGCTGGTTGACAAATTAAATGCAGTTACACTTTCCCCAAATCCTGGTGACCTACATAGATTTATGCTTATTGAAGTGCATCAACTGATGTTTTCTGTTGGGTAAAATCAGGGAATAAATAAAATGTGCATGCTATCACTGCGAAGTTTAGGGTTAGAGAAAGTATGTTTATAAAAAATTAGGTATATTTATAAACATAAAAAAAAATGCTTCTAAGCCAAAAACAATGTCACATGTATTGGTGAAGAAGAAATTTTGTTCTAAGGCAGTGGATGTAATCAGTTCCACATTCCATTACAATCTTTGATCTTTTATAAAATCATGACAAACTAAGAACACGTATTTAATTAGCTACTTTATTTTTTTTTAAGATTTTATTTATTTGACAGAAAAAGAGAGAGAGGGAGCACAAGCAGGGGGAGCAGCAGGCAGAGGGGGAGGGAAAAGCAGACTCTGCACGGATCAGGGAGCCCAATGCCGGGCTCCATCCCAGGTCTTCGAGATCATGACTTGAGCCAAAGGCATGTGCTTAGCCGACTCAGCCACCCAGGCAGCCCTAAAGAAAGCTTCAAGTAGTAATATAAGATACCCCAGTTACAATGAGTATGGTTGTTGTAGATGCAGTATAATTTTATGACTAAGGTGTTTTTGTTGTTGTTGTTGTTTTCCAGTTTACTTAATAGAAAAAAAAATCAGTTTTGGGGATCTTATGTCTTCTGGAGTCTAGAAAGCCTTGTGCAAATACATAAAATTTAAATAAACTTTGCAATACACATTTTCAATAAGTTTTAGAAGCAATATAGACTTTCTAGAAGAAAAGTAATAGTGTTTTGCATAAAAATATAGTGCAGTAACAAAAGGAAAAACATTTGAAAGTTCTCAAACTTAGATTTTCTTCATTTTTATTTTTACTTTTATTTCAGGCACACTTTGTTGTAATAGAATCAAAACAGTTTGAGTTAAAACTAGCATTTCTTTATCTTGCTTTATACTCTTTTGACACTGTAGGTGATCCTCTTAATTTTAGGTTTAATTAAATTCTTATTTTTATTTGTTATATGTGATACTATGTCACTTATATAAGAAAAAAAATTAAACAGTTTAGTCCATTAGGTCTAGTACCATGGGCCGAATGTAAGTCTAAACATATTAGTTGCTTTATATAATTGATCTGTGTCTGTTCTTTTATCTAAAGGATAGGGATAGCTGCATTTAACTTGCTTTGTGTCTCTCTTGGCACAGCAATGTGCATGTAGATGTTTAATGAATGTTGAAAATAATGATGTTGAATCACTTAAAATTTCATGCAGTTTCACCTTGTTTTCTACATTTCGATTCTGTCAATATAAGGAACAAGTTGGCAGAAATAAAGTCTAAGATGAAGATAAACTTATTCAATATTTTATCTTTTGATGGAATCCACATTCTAAGTTGAAAATTGTCTCCTAAGTATAAATTACAGAGTTGCAAGAGGGATCAATAAACTAGTAATTAGATTTGGGGCTCTGGTGGATTCAGAAGATTCTTTTGTGTATGCGATGAATTCTGATTTTGTATTTTAACTTTGTTACAAAATTAGTGCTGTAAGAAATGCTTCAGGAACTAGAACTTTGATGCATGTTAAAATTCTTTAGCTACTTAATTCTTTTTATAAGAATTAATTAAATGGTAATTTTTAGAGCTGTTGATTCTAAATGAAATAAATTCAAAGTCATGGTTTCATTCACTATTATGAATTATGTGTTCTATTATTTATTAATATGGTTTTAGTTTGGTCTTCAGAGCGATCTATCTTTTATAGAGCTTCAGGCTAATATATTTCTCAGATTAAAAAAGGGAGGCAGATTCGGCAGCAGATAAGTTTGAGAAACACAAGATCTGTTTTATTCTTGAAGGTGTATAATGTACATTCATATACTGAGACTCAGAAGCCAAAAAGAGATGATTTTAACTTCATCGTTTATTCTAAAGTCATAGGACCCTAGAATGTCTTAGGTGATTTCTAACTGGTGGAGGTGGTATCTATTTTAAGAAGCACTAATTTATTGAATTTTTTGAGTAATTTTCTTTTTAAAAAATGTATATTGTGTTTTCTTTTAATAAAATTTCAGAGTGTCCATATTTTCCATGTTAAGGAGGCAGAGAAAAATGCATTTTTACATAGGGCTCCAGTTACTACTAAACACATGAAAGAGGGATTAGGTTTTCAATCAGTGCAGGAGAAGAAAGGAAAAGGAAATCAGTATAAGTGGATTATTTTAACACTGCATAAAGTAGTCTTCAAGCCTCAAGGGATAAAATTTTTAAATTCCTTGACAATCATTTTGTTCATTCTTTCCTTTCCCTTTTCGTTCTGTAATACAATTTATATTCATAATTTATAGTTATGGCATATTTCAGCAACAGTGATGGCCAGCAGAAATGTCTGAATACATTTATTCTTGAAGAGCCAATGCTCATTCACCACTTTGGTAGAATATGATATTAGTGCGTTAGATAATCTGATTTTTTTTGCTGTCTAAATTCAATTATTCTTGATCCGTTTCCTGAATCTCATGAAGAAATGTCTGCCAATCCTGTCCAGATACACCTTTCCTTACTAATTTCAAGATGTGATATATATTTTAGAAGTCAGTTTTTTAGCAAAGTATTAACGAGCCACATTCTTACATTTTTCTTGAGTTATTTGCTTATAATTTCATGATTTGTGTGTGTGTGTTGTAAGTGTGTATGTGTATAACTTCTTTGCAACATGCATTCTCTATTTTTTCTTGACAAATCGTTCTCAGACCTGGACTGAGATAGTTTTTCCTCAATGCAAGATATACTTTTCAATATCACTGATACAGTGTTTTAATATCTTTTTAGAAAATATTGGCTAATTTTTATGGATCTTCATGGAGTATTTTATGAGAGGAATATCACGAAGGGTTTATTATTTAAAATATGCATAAAATCTGTTCAGTGCTTGATTCAGTGTATTTTTACATTTTTACTCAAATCAATAAAACACTCTTCTCTTTTTTTATAGAGCAATGAAGTTGTCTACTACAATGCAAAGGATGATCTTGATGTGAGTATTAAAAGTTTTACATTAAATTTCAAGATAAACTGAATTATGCTAGGATGACTGGCTTTACAGAACATGCTGACCTAGCAGGTTGAGTTTTTCAGAAATTGTTCTATAGCATAAGCAGAATTACTGGTTTGACCTAACAAGGTAATGATGAATTTTTGGGCTTATGTGATCTTTAACAAATTATCATTGGCATCTTCCTGGGTAGAAACCCAGATTTTTCTCTGGATCTAAATTCTCACTGCCCCTGTCCAGACCTCAGTCCACTGCACTGACTCGCATATCTTGCACACCATTAGCCATGTGGGAGACCCATCCATCTCCGTCACCTGACTCTTGTCACATGGGTTATTAGGCCAGTTCTCCTCTGGCCAGAACTGGACACACCAGGGGGAACCACTTATTTCCCCTACAGCGTGAACGACACCCTGGAAACTGTGCAACAGCTGGCCTTGTCCAGTCAATCTTTGAAGTATAGTGAGCGCTCAGTATGCCTTTTTAAACAAATGGCTGTAATGTACATATTCAGATGATTTTCAAACATGGATTATTTTAGCACCAATAAGTTACTTCTAATGTTGCTACCTCTGGACAGCGTTGGGAAGACATTTTAATTACTTAGTAATGGTGGAAGCATTTGCAAAATTATAAAACAAAATTTTACACTTAAGTGCATTTAAATTCTCTTATCTGTGACTTTTTTTAATCAGGAAAAAATATTTATTTACACATTTATTTATCCAGAAGTGTTTGTTGAGGGCTTCTTGTGTTTTCAGTGTTCTTCCAAGAGCTTGGGATGGTAGATCAGTGAATAAGTTGAACAAATATAAAAAAATTATTTAATTTTTTAATATTATTTCGTATTATTTCTGTTTTATTTACATATATATTATTTTCTATATTATTGATATTTATAAAAAAGTTATTCACACTTTTTTATCTGAATCAAAATATACCTATATACTACTTTCTTCCACGTACTTCCCAGCTACTTGAAATGCCCCATCTTTCCAAACTGCACCATCACTACTGCTGAATGTCGTAGTTTATTGAGCTCCAGTTTTGCCTGCGCACGGCTAAGCACGCTACACAAACTCTTTTACTTAATTCCTACAATGACACTATGAAGCAAGGAGATTATGTTTTCTCCATTAAATAAATGAAATACTAAGATTGTTTTTAAAAGCGTGTTCTTTTTTACTAGCCATAGGTGTTGTGCTAGTGCTTTTATAATAATAATTATCCGTTTATGATAATTATGTATGTCATTTTAATCAGGTAAGAAGTTTATTAAGGACAAACTGACAGCTAACACAAAATGTTTTAGTAGTTTATTGATTGGTGGGGCGCCGGAGCGGCTCAGTTGGTTAAGTGTCTGACCCTTGATTTCAGCTCAGGTCATGATCTTGATGGCTCAGGTCTTGAGATGATGAAACCCAGCATTGGGCTCTGTGCTCACTGGGGATTCTACTTGAGATTCTCCTCTCCTTCTCCCTTTGCCCTTCCCTCCCTGCTCACACTGGCTTTCTCTGTCTCTCAAAATAAATAAATAAATCTTAAAAAATTGTTTATTGATTGGTATTGGAATGAACATTATTTTTGTTCAGACATTTTGTTTCACTGTTAGGATTAGTATTTGATATTTAAAAGTTATGTGATCATTTAAAATATATATGCCAAAACTTTATCATCCTTCCTGGTGGTACACCAGTTACAGCTTTTTAAAAACAGTTTTTAAAACTATGACGAAGATTTCATAATAAATAAAGTGGATGGATCGACATGCTTAATCCAATCTGCCAATTGAATGTTGCCTAAAGATGATACCAATACTGCAAATATGTTTTTCTTTCCTCTAAACTAATTAAAGAAGCCCTATTTTTGATGTCACATAAAAGTTTTATTTACTTAAGTTTGTTTCTTAATTAGAAAGTTCTTTTATTTTGCATAGAAATTGCAAGTTTTCTTTGTTCACGATAATAATCACAGGCACAGATGTAGACATAACTTTTTAGTTGAGTTTCACCCCAGTTAGTATTCAGGGGTATAATTGATTAGTACAACAATAAAATTCATAGTATTCAATCACTATGCTGCAAAGTTAGCAAAATGTCCGTTATAAATGGAGAAATATGCATGGGGTGTACTTAGGTTCATAATTTGCCTGCACAGATGTTTATTCGTATATTCATATAAAACTCTGTATAGAAGAGAAAAGGATTAATACGAGTGAACCTAGTGAACTTTGCCTTCTCTGATCCCCAAAAGTTTATATTATTACCATAGGTTATAAATATGCCTATAAAAGAGATTCATTGTCTTAGGACAAGAGATGAGCTTCAGCAAGTTAAAAAGACTCTATAAAAAGCAAAATATCAACTTTAAAATTTAAAACTTAAAAATGATGCCCAGAAAATAAAATGATGCTCAGGATTTGGAGAAACTATTTTCACTTCTTTACATATAAATAATAACAGTGCCGGAATAACTTGGAAGAATATTGTATAGTAGGAAGAGGGCTAGGGTAGGAATCAAGAGACTTTGGTTCACGTTCCATTCCACCCTTAAAATGGTACTCACTCATAGGGCATTAGAGCTTATTAAAATTGTAGCTGTTTGCCTCTCACATAAGACGTGCTACAGGTGATGAGGTGACCCACACATTTCATTGCAGTTCAGAATATTCTTGGGATACTGGTAGCACGGTCAAATTTGCTGCAAAATTGTACTATTTCATGTAAATTTTTGAGAACTAATTAAGAACTAGAAGGTAATTTATATTTCACTAAAACTTCTTATTGGGAAGATTAAAGTGCTTTAGATATAATACTGTTGCTCTTGTAAACCCTTAGACGTTGAATAAAATTGAACCACGTTTAATGGTTGGTGTATTGGTTTGGCTCTAAAAGAGAGACCTAAAGTGAAAGTGGCTACAAGAAGAAAATAGTTTCTTCCTGTCTCACGTAAACAGTCTGGATATAAAGCCTAATGTGGCGAGTCTCGATCTTCTAGCCCCTGGGGTCCTTCTCTCAAGTTTTCTCCCCTCCTCAGTATAGCTTTTTCATGTCGTGATCCAAGATTGGTGCTCCAACATCCACAGTGATTTTTGCATTCTAGAGAACAGGAAGGAGGCGAGTGGCAGTAGAGGATATGCCCTTTGCCTTTAAGGGTGTGTTTGGAAATCGTACACATCACTTTCATCTGCCTCCATTGTCCACAGCTTAGTGCCCAGCCTTGCCGATTTGCATCAGGAAGTGGAATATGATCCTCCCCCCAACATAGGCATGCGCCCAAACAAAATAGAGGGTTCTATTACTAAAGAGAGAACAGAGAGCATACTAATTGCAAAATAATTAGCAGCTTATGAACACATCGTCCAATTGCTCTTCTTGACATACTGAAGTTAATTCTGGAATTCTACTCACTTATCTGAGTGGACTCTGTCATTTAAATATGGTCAAATCCTTCAACTTGGAATTGAGGAAAAAATCCTTTTTTATAGTAAAATGTATATAAAACCATATGCTGTATTGAGTATTTTTCAGTCTCCCATAATGCATGTGTTTTGATCACTACAATAAAGTTATTTTCTGCAATGGAAGTATTTATTAGCTTACAATGAAATTTAAGAAATGTAAGTAAATGTTGCACTTCATTGATAGTCTACCTTAGGGTTTTCAGTAGTCACCTTTTTTTTTTTTTTTTTTTTTTTTGAGTTTGTTGCTTATCTGATGAAGTTGGACTTCCATGGATGGTGAAATTTATAAACCTGACCGTAGTTTTGCAACAGAGGTGGATTTAACTGGCTCCTATACTTACAACTTACACATGTAGTGTTCGATATTTTACATAGCAAATGTTCACAAATCATAATGCCTCTCATTGTTTTGATTCAGATTGGCTTGCTGTCACTGTTCTTTGTCCTGGATTTTTTATATACTGATTTAATTGTGTACACTATTTTTATTGCTCAAACCCATAAAGTCACATCTGTTATTAAAAAATGGTGATTGAAAATTATGGAATGGGACTTTTATCTCACACATCAGCGCTAATATCTAATGAACAAAGGAACTAATTGGAATAGTAAATATTGAGGCAACATTTTCAATTAATAAACTTGTCCTCATTGTTTGAATGGTAATATAAATGTTTGAGAGCTAAAGTATCTGTTTTAAATGTTATGCCTCCTGAAGGAGACTAAAAGATTGTCAATCCAGAACCTGTGGTTATGATTTTTAACTTTTTTCCCATTTCTGCATTGGCAGGAGAGGATTCATTTTTCCATCGTCATGCCTGGTGGGATAATGGTCATTTTCTCCATTTTCTATACATCAATCATTTCATTTCCATGTCCATGACGATTGTATGATTTTAGACATTATTCTCAAATATTTATTTAAGGGCTATTGAAATGGTCTCACATTTTATTTTATGCTTCTAAATTATTCATATACTTTTAATAATATTATACATTATTGTTATGTAAATATTTCTAAAGTACTATATCCCTAATTCTTTTTCCATTGCCAAGATCTTCATATCAGTTATTATTGCCTTTATTTGATATTTAAGACACTGATGGAAGTTTACTAGGTCTTTTCTAAGCCATCGTGAATTTTGTAAAGAAATGGCAGTTCCTTCTTGGAGGCATGACCAGTCTTTTGTGAAGTATTCTCTTGGGGTCCTTTCCTAGAGTAGAACTTCCTGGAGGGCAGCTTTTGGGTACTCACAGCAGGTGACTTAGTTCTTACAGTAACCAGCACATTGTAATCACTCGGTGAGGTGTTTTTTGTTTGTTTTTTTCCCCAATAAGTCAGTGAATCAAAGTTCCAACAGAAGCTTAGCTTGACACAAATATGAATTGGCTGGAGAATACCAGAGTCATAATTATCTGTCTCTCATCTCTGTGCTCCACACTTGGTCTCGTTTTTAAGGATACCCTTTCACCACCAATTTCAGCCCAGACTTGCGTGAGTTTCCATAATCTGAAGGATTGGAGTCAAAGACCCTGAAGAAAACACTGTCCTTTGCCAATGCCTACTGTTGACCAGAAACCATACTGTACATTCTATATCATTCTTTAGCCTTCAAGTTACAAATATGACAGAAGCAAGAACAATGCTTGGAAAGGGATGTGTACCATTTTACTATTTCCTAACCCTGAGAAAAGAAAGGTCTTTCTTCGTCTAATACTAATCAGATAGAAACCAGTCAGTGGAGGGATACATGAAAAGATCAATAACAGTACAGTAGAAATACTGAAGTATTAAAGGCCCAGGTTAAAGACATTTCTCCTTTGAGGGATTATTTCAGGTACTTCACAGAAAACAACATTAAATGTATGCTTAGCATCTCCAAAGAAAGAACCAGTGATCTGTGTGACAAATAGACTGAAATAAAATCATCAGAATCGATGCTGCTAAAATAACAATTCCATTGGAAGAACTAACAAATTTGACAGCACAAATTATCTATCAGTGATACACAGAAGAGACAGAAAATACTCCCAGAATGTCAAAAAGGTTAAAAAAAATTTGGGAGAAAAGATAACATATGGAGGAGGACAATATGCAGTGAGGTAAATCATAAATCATGTATTTGCAACGATCAAGTCCAAGCATATGGATTAGAGGTAATAAACAAAGGTTTGATGGAAGAAAGCATTCAGGTGTGCTAAGAAATCTGTATATAATTGTAGATTTGAAAGGCTACAGTGTTTCTTTCATTAGAGGAGAGAATATGTTCACATTAGCTAGGACACTGGATATAGGAATTTTTTTTTACCAAAGATTTTTAAAGGATTTAGCCAAGATTCTCAAAAGACAAGAACATTTATACTGAAAACTCGCTCAAGAATATCCAAGAGGAGATTTCTAGTAAGCAGCTAAAAACTGCATTTGGCCTAGAATACTTTTATGCTTAGCTTATGAGTGGACTTTGCAAACAGGTGGTGGAAATTTCCCCAGCAAGTATGAAGCGCCAGGTATAGCAAAGCCAGGTTCGATTACAGATACACGTTGGTGTCCCGGCACAGTGTTAAAATCAAAATGAGTCTGAGTGATTTTGGATGCGATACATTGGCCAGTTTGCCACAGTCCCCCTGCTCTCTGTTGTTTCACTCTCAGCCTGTTTCACCTAGCTACACAACATAAAAAATAAAACAAAAATGTACAGGATAGAATCCTTAGCACGCCAACATTTAAGGGAAGATGTGGGCAGCGGTGGGGAGTGGAGAATATGAGTAGCTGGAAATGAAGAAGGAGTAGCTTTCATAATAGAATTAAATCATACAAAGAAGGCCATAAAAATTTACTATTTGTTGGAGTCCAGATTAAATGTGGAATCTCCAGTTTCCTATTATTCTTCCGTGTTTATTATGCTGGTCTATCACCACTTAAGATTTGAATATACAGAATGATATATTCAAGTGTAGTCTATTGATTTGGTTCATTATAATGATGACACATGGCCTCACTTAAAGGTAAAACAGGCATTCAAAGGTGATCAATAATTCCTTTGGAATATAACCTTTCAGTTGGCTGCATCTGAAATTAGTCAGTTTGTGGGAAGCTATTGGGTTATAAGCTTTACAAGGGCTGTGATACGAGACAGTTCCTCAGGGGCATTTTATAATTTCTGTACTCCTATACTTAGATCAGTGGTATTTATATTCACCTTATGGGTATAAAAATAAATACTCAGTGACAGCCTGATTTAGTGAAGCAGTTGATGAAATAGAGGGTAAAATTAATGTCCCTTTGGATTGCGTATATGATAAAAAGTTACGACTATAGTTATTTAAACAAATTTTCCAATTGACACTTAAAGGTACAGGCGGAACTGGGCTAAATTATTTGGTGAGCCACAGTTCCATGAAGAATGCAAGGCACATAGGCTTACTGGAAACTTAAGACAATCATTCCTGTGTCCAGTATGCTGACGAATGTTAATATAGTCTCTCCTCTAATTACGTGATCATGTCCTACAATTTTTCTAAACAGATACTAAGTATTCTTTAAAAACCAAATCAAGTACTACTTTCTCTGGAAACTTTCCTTGATTTTTCTAGGTAGCAATTGGTATTTCCTTCCTCTGGATGTTCTAAACAAGCAGTTAGACCTATCTGGTTTTATGGTATAAGACTTTACACTATAGTATTTGTATACAGGGATAATCTATTAAATTTTTAGCAAATTGAGATAAGGATCTTATTCCATTTCTCTCTACCATTTGTAATAGTTAGGAGTAATGGTTGAGATAATGCCTGTTAAATTGGGTAGGTGTTTATGTGTTTTAATCCTCATATTACTTACATAGCATTTGTAAGGACATGTTTACTGTTTTTTAAAGATTTATTTATTTATTTATTTATTTATTTATTTATTTATTTGAGACAGAGTGAGAGACAGCGAGCGCAAGGGGGGCAGAGAGGCAGAGGGAGAGGAAGAAGTAGGCTCCCTGCCGAGCAGGGAGCCCAATGTGGGACTTGATCCCAGGACCCTGGGATCATGACCTGAGCTGAAGGCAAACGCTTAACCAACTGAGCCACGCAGGTGTCCCAGGACGTGTTTACTTCTTAAAGTGGTGCTCTATTTGCTGAGTAACTAGGAAATCTCTGGCAAGCATGATGGAAGTGAAAATGTTTTGTTTCAAGGTTGGGTGAAAACAAGTTAAGAGGGGAATGGCAAAGCTGACCTTGACTATAGATACTGTTTTCTTATCTTTTCTCATCTTCCCCTCCCCTCTCTTGGGCCCTGAAATAGTCATGAGGACTAAGAGTAATGTCAAAACAGACAATGTGGTTTTCCCCACATCCAAAACTGATTCACATTGGGGAATAAGCAGAGTTAGAATATTTGTTTTCAATGACTGTAAGTGCCATAAGAATCAGGATTTTGGGTTCCAAGTCTGGGCAGATCTGATAAGCTAAATAATTATGAATCTCTGTGATGACACATGATATCAGGCTTATTGTATTTACTCCATCAAACTTAAGTTCTGTCTGATTCTGCACAAAAGTAGAATAAATAATAGTTGTTGAATTTCATTTCCAAAGAGGTGATAGCATTAAAATGAGTACCTTTCCATGTAAGATTTTTTTTTAACTTTTTACCAGTGAAAAAAATATCTTAAATATATAGAAGACAGAATAGTATAGTATCTCTATAATTGCTTCATCTATTATTTAGAGCTTAAATATTTTAAGATAAAATAGAGACACGATGTTTCATTCCTACATACTTCTGTGTGGAACATGTTTTTCCCCCTTTAAGTAGTGACAAGGCGTACATGTGTGATCACTCTACACACGGTTGTACAGAGGGGGTGTAGAGTGTGATGGTTACGAGGTTGCATTCTGGAGTGCCACTGCCTGGATTTGAATCCCAGCTCTGCCATTTTCTAGCTGGGTGTTATTGGCAGTCATATAATCTCTCTGTGGTTTACTCTCTTGGTCTGTAAAATAAAGATAATAGTAATACCTGCCTCACACAGTTACTGTGAAAATTAGTTGACACATATAAAGCATGTAGAACTTTCCTGTCTTGTAGTAGGCAATCCAGGAATGTTAATGAATAAAATTAAAAAAAATAATTATTAAAATGGTTGTAATAAATTTAAGATATATTTGACATGATTTTAGCCCCAAGTGGAGCCTGTGTATTTGTTAACAATAATGAAGAGGTATTAGATTGAGCTATTTTCCATTTTATCGTTATGAATATAATCCTTGCATTTGTGTAAAAAACTTAAGACAGTGCATAACAAAATAAAAATCTGAGTAGACTCTTCAAAAAACACTTTAAAAGTGGGAATGCAATCTGGCAATTTGTCTTCGTATCATTGTAGATTTTGTATAACCAGATTTGAAAGGAAAGTTAAATGTCAAAAAAAAAAAAAAAGAAAATGCTACTAATGCAACATTTTTAAATGAAATTTCACATTAAAGTTTCCTTAAATTTGAAATTGATTGAGGTTCTTAGTTTAGCTTTTAGAGACATCTGTCCCAACAAATCCTTAAATTCCCTGAAGGTTAGCGAAGCAGATTCCCCAGAAGGCTTGAGTTGTGCCAGCAGCCTGCGTTATTTTCTTCATTCCCAGAGCAAGCAAAAAGAAACCAGATCATTACAAACCCTTATTAACCTAATTCCAAGATCTATGTTTCTGACTAAAATCCAGATGAAATGAGCTCAACCCAGAATTCCCATGTCGATAAATTGAGTTGATTTATTTGCTACATTTTATTGTATTGATCGTGTTAAAAATTTGACCTGTCTGCGACATTTGGCTAGTCTCCTGAATTCCCTTGCATATTTATGTTGCTGTTTGTTTTCTTAGCAGAATCTTGTCTACATTAAAATTAATTCCAACATAATGCCCTATCTAAATATTTGTCTTTTTAAAAGTCCAGTCTTTCATGATTTTATTTTATTTTAGAGAAATAAATGTGATTCAAGAATGAGCTAGTAAGGTGTGCATCAAACAGCAAAGCAGTCTATTCTAATTATTAAGGAAACAGTCAAAGTCTAGGTTTCTTTTCTAACTTTTTTTTTAACGCTGTCTTATAATATGCAACCTTTATTTTCAGGCTCTGTTAATGATTGACATTGATTCCTCAAGTAGGTGATGGCATAGAAATAGAATATTAATTGCTTCTGTATAGTAATTGATTTAATCGGAATTGCTTTGTGCGTGAGTTTAAAATAAATGGTTTACATATTTTGGGTGCTACATATTTGGATTATAACAATACTCAACGTATATTATATATACTTTTCGATCCTAGGCAGTAAATGCTTTATATCCTACGTACCTTTTAAAGTCCACACTAATCCATTCTGACACATACTATTATTTTAATGATTTTCAGATAAGACAAGTGCCATTTAATGAGCTCAGGAGACTTGCCCAGTGTCAAACACATGATACTTGATCATGCAGGGAATTGAATGCCATGCCATTGATATGATCCATAGTGAGAGTCGTGTGTCACTGTGCTGTGCCACCCTGCCTATACACCAGGCACCTGCGGGGGATAGGAGAGGGCCCTGAGATGCAGCTGGTAGAAATCAAGACTTAAGGTTAAAATTTTTTGAGAGTTTTGATTTACATTTTTAATTTATTATGCCTATTTGTTATTCTGTCCATATTTATTTGGCTTGTATTTTATCCAATCGGCTTCATCATTGACAGTTGTTAATGGTGATTTGCAATAGGTAAAATAAAATCTCTATGATTGAAAAGATTGTTAGACTTCGCATCATAAATCTGCAGTGATCTGATCCGCCATCCCCAGTGATATTTACCATGGATACCTTAAAAGTATGCATGGACCACTGTGTGAAATATAGCCACGTTAAGATTCATTGGGGAAAAAAACCCATGAAACTAGTAAAAAGGAAGATTAGATTAGGTTCTGTTTCTTCTAGGAATTCTGCCTTTTGGTTTTGGAAGCTTTCCAAATTTTTTCAGTCTCTTTTGACAATTTTCTAATGCTTTGTGCTCTTGGGCATATGCTCCTTTTGTAAGGATAGTTGGAACATTGGTTCTCAGTTGTTTGGGGTAGTGGCATATATAATTTTCTTTTAGATTTCACACCCAGGGGTGCCTGGGTGGCTCAGTCGTTAAGCATCTGCCTTCGGCTCAGGGCGTGATCCCGGGGCCATGGGATCGAGCCCCACATTGGGCTCCTCGCTGGGAACCTGCTTCTTCCTCTCCCACTCCCCCTGCTTGTGTTCCCTCTCTTGCTGGCTGTCTCTCTGTCTGTCAAATAAATAAATAAAATCTTAAAAAAAAAAAAAAAGATTTCACACCCAGTTCTTTCTTTTCATTCATTCATTCATTTCATTCATTCATTCATAGTGAAGTAGAGCCAGCAGGTGGAGGGGCAGAGGGAGAGAGAGAGAATTCTAAGCAGGCTCCATGCCCAGTGCAGAGCCCGACATGGGGCTCAATCCCATGACCCTGAGATCGTGACCTGAGCTGAAATCAGGAGTCAGACATTTAACCGACTGAGCCACCCTGGTGCCCCTAGTTCTTTCTTTTCAGAAGTAGTGTATGGTACATATATTTAGAGCTCAGTGAACATTTATTAAGTTTGGAAAAGTCACTGGCATGTGGGCATTTTATACTTACTCTGTGTTAAAGTTTGTAGGGTGAACAAAGATGGGGACTGGATTGTTTTGGATGGTATCTTCAACCTTTTTTTGGTTTGCACCTACAAATCAGTTAAAAACTAAATACACCTCCTGATATAAGAATATTTACTTACAAATTCTATATATGTACTACTGAACTAATATGTTGACAAGCCTCAAAAGAGGCTTTATGTTTAGTGAGACTTTACAAAGTATTAGTTTAGGTGGCATATGGTATTAAAAATCACTGTAAGAAAAAGCATAAGCATTTTTTCTGGATGATTAGTTATTAAATACCTTTGTTAGTGATGACTTCATATTACCATGGGAAATATCTCAACAAGCCACATGAACACGGGGCATTGTTATCAGCAGTAAATATAAATCCAAATTTATAATAGTTTTGATAATATTAACTTTTTTGACTAACTTGCCTAATTGAACTAACTGGACCATAGTTTTTATGTTGTCATAAGGCTAAAGAAGAATTAGTGCTGGAAATAGGAGCATCATCTCTGTCATTTCTTTTTTGTTCAGTGCAACTTCCGTTTCTAGAATTTCATCTTCGATCGTTATTAATTTGCAGAAATCTTTTAAAATTACTGGCCCATGTGAAATGGGTTAAACCATAGAAGGTAACAGGTAAATTTACATGCCAAGCGTAGAATACTACATTGAAAGCGACTTTCCAGTGAGAAGACAGCTCTTAACCCGTCAGTGTGAGGGGTTTCCACTTTCTCCTTGTGGCACCTGGAGTGTGACAGGTGACGTGAGACCAGCGCACAGCAGTTAGTAAGGCGGAGGGAGGGGAGCGCCAGTGTCGATCCGTATAGTATGTATTAGCAGACTTTAATATTTTTTTATTTCATTTGCTAGAAATAGATATAAGTTCTGATGTCTTCTTCCAACCCTCCAGTGAATTCTCTTGGAGACCACAAACACATGGGACATTCAATTTTATTTAAGTTCTTATCAAAACGATGGCCTCAATTAACACTAGAAGGAAGTAACAAAGAATGAAATCTGTGAAATTGAGGAGTTAAAGCCCAACTTAATGTTTTAATTCATCTTCGCCTACAAATTGTCTGACTGATGTCTGTAGCTGTGTGCTACAAATATATTTCCCTAAATTAAGATGCAGATAGGGGCATTGGCTTTGGTTCTCAGGAGATGCCCTTGGTCAATGCTTCTTTATACGAGCATTCCACCATTTACATGTTCTTCAGTTACTTGGCATTAAAAAAAAAATTTTTTTTTTGGTAACAGTTTAAGTTCAAATTCATTGATTGCAGATTTAGAATTTTCAGAGCTAGAAGGATCCTTACAGATCTTGTTTCCCTCTCTTTAAAAAAAGAAAGGAAGGAAGGTATAGAGAGGGAGGGAGGGAGGAAAGGTGAGGATTCAGAGTTGAAATGAAAATGAGAACCTAGATTCCTGACTGAGGCACTGTCTGTCCATTTACCAAACTGCTTCCAATTTTGTGCTTGCTTCTTAGTGTAATGGAAAAAGCATAAGTTTGGGGATCAGGAAACATAAGTTCAAGTTTATTTATTCACTCAGAAAACATTAATGTGGCAAGCAAAGTTCTAAGCGATGTGCTAGGTGCCAGGGATACAACTGAACAATGTCAGTGAGGTCTCCTGCCCTCAGGGAGATTATGTTTTAGTGTAGTGAGACAGCAAACATAGAGCAAAGAAACGGTTAAATAAGTACAGTTAGATTAGTGCTCTACAGGTGATAAATGGGGTAATATATTCAAGATTCTTTGGAGGGTAATTTAGATGGAGGATTTCCAAGAAAGGATTTTTCATCTGAGACCTGAAGAATGCCCTGGTCCTATGAAAAAGGTGGGGGGGGGGGGCAGGAAAAGCATTCCAGGCAAAGGGAACAACAAGTGCAAGAACGTCTGGACCAGGAAGAGCATATGTGGAAGGACCAGAAGACAGGCCAGTATGGCAGGAACATAATGAGCAAGGATATGGAGAACAGGAAGAGTTGTCAGGCAGGAAATGCACACATACGGAGTCTTGCAGGCCATACACAGGTATTCGTGTCATTTAAGTTTGGTGGGATAGTGGAGACCTGGAGTCTGGGTGCTCTGACTATCCCTTAGTTACATGGCCTTAGGCAGTTTTTGCTTTGGATATTAAGAGAATAATTGATTTTACCTTGCAGTTTTTTAAGCATCTTTTGCCCTGACAATATTTTATAAAGTGTATTTGTCTGTTCTAATATGTATAAAAATGTGCTTTTAAATTTTTAGAAATAAAATGGCCTCACTTAAATGTTTTATTTTCTATGATATAATATATATAAGACTATATGGTTTCCGTGGGGGCAGTGCTGTATTGAACTTTGAGACTTTCTAAAATCACATAGTTCTTTTCATATCTTAAGATACCATTTCATAATTCCTTAGCAGAGAAAAATATCCTATCAGCCTTTTTTCAAAATTTAGTTTACATATTTATATATAAAAATATACATATTTAAATAACCATATTTAATATAAAATAAAAAGATCTACTTAAGTGTACATACATGTGATAGTGTGACATGCGTTGCTAATGCTGGTGATTTGAAGATTTCATACTACATGGCATGATTTAAACCAGCCCCAAGGCCTTCTTGTGATCACACTTACCTTACACACTTATCGGGATTCTAATGGCTCTCATTCTCCCTGGGTGCTAGGTCCTAGGATAGGTGGTTTACATGCATTCATCCATCATGCAAACTAAAATACATCAATCTTATTTTGAGGATGTCTTGGATTCTGTATTTTAGCTTTTTATCATGGTAACCTTCAGCAAGCAACCTCAACATACTTTATTTAAGGAATGTCTATTTTGACTTGTAAAATGTAATTTAATGAACAAGTTATTGCAGTGATCAGTATCCCTTTTTCAGTTAATTTAGTTGTTTTATGTATTTTATTTCACATTCATACTTGTTTTTGACTCGCTGTCCCATTTAGAAAGTAGTATATAAATATTTAATTGATGTATAGTTGACACAAATGGAAAATATATATATGTATATATATATATATTGCTTTAATAGCAGTATTTTTTAACTTGCTGTCTTTGTTATTGGGGAATTTCAGCTGCTTACTCTTTCCTTTCCCCCCCAAATTCTGCTTATTTCGGACCGTTTTTTCTTTCTCTTTTCTATGTCATCATTAGTAATAGAAGAATATGTGGAGGCTTAACAGTGAATCTAATCTTTAAGAGCTAGAATTGTTTCTTCAATTTTCTTTTGACCACTAATATTATAAATTTGCTTTTCTTGTTAACTTTAAAACATTCTTTTATTAATGCATTGAGTAAATTGCCTCTGAAGAATTAATGCCATAGTTTTTCTGCTAAAGGGTAAAGCTAAGGAATTATAACTTTTTAATTACCTGAAGAACTGGGAAGTCCTCTGAATTCATTTAAAAAAAACCCTTTGTTTCTTCATGAACATATTTCTTCATTTTATGATTAGCTAAAATCATACATTTCTGCAAGAACAATATGGCCATTTATTAAATTAATTTAAAATTTTTATTCTTGTTATGATTCAGTAAAACAAAATTCAAATGTTATATTGAAGTCTTTACTGTGTAATTTAGACTGTGTCCTCCAACGCATGTTTCCTTTCTAACACTGGTCATTTAGTGGCTACTTCCCTGAGTCATAGCATCCTCAAGGTGAAAATAGCATCGCAAATCAATTAACTCAGGAGACGCAGCAATGTTCTTACTGCCGCTGTAACTGGATTCATTATTTAATATTCAGCCTGGCTTTACAATCTGACCAGAATGATTAAGGCTGGATGACGCTCAGCACCTTTTTCTCTCTCTTCATTATTCATTAATTGAGCATGGTCAGCTGGCAGCTGCTTTGATGAATCTCCGTTTCTAATTGATGCAAATGATTTACTGAAAGGGAAGCTTTCGGGGCGCCTGGGTGGCTAAGTCGGTTAAATAGCTGACTCTTGGTTTTGGCTCAGGGTTGGGGGATCGAGCCCCGGGTCGGGCTCTGCACTCAGTAGGGAGTCTGCTTGAGATTTGTCTCTCCCTCTCCTTCTACCCCTTCCCCCTCCTCTCTCTCAAATAAATAAATCTTAAAAAAAAAAAAAAAAAAGGAGCCTTTCCTCTGTAGGGTCAGAACAGGTGCCCAGCCTTAACTAATGGAGCATCACAGAATGCTTAGATACCAAGGGTCAACTAGTGGTTACACAGGCAACCTTGCTTTTTAATCCATGGAGCTGATACCAACATGCTGGTATACCAGACTTTTCAGATTTAGTGACTAAGAAAGTCTATTTTAAATATAATACATACATGGTAATTATTTATATTAGATGATAAGGCCATGCCTAAAGGTGTATTATATATATCCAAGATTTTATTTGATACTGGGAATACCAGTAAAACTAAAAAAAAATAAAAATAAAATCTAAAATCAGTTAAGGCTACATTGTCAAAGTTGCAGATCTCTGTTGTAAATAGTATCTATGAAACAGTTGTGAAAAAGAAAAGAATGTGTTTAGAGGTGGAAATTTTAAAATACATATGGAGAATTGTACACCAGGCTATAGTCTCTAGTTATGAAAGAATTTGGATCATTACACGCGAACTCATTCATTTAACTCTTTGTTTTCATTAGGGAAATAGAGATACCAATTGTGATACTTCTATAAAGAGTTTCAGTGAACCATTCTTTCTCAGTGCCAACTAGCTTTCTCACAGTGCTGTGGAACACAAAAAATAGCAAAGAGCAGGGGGGTTAAACTTAGCCATAGTATGATTGTGAACAGAGTTTCTAATTAAGCATGTGTAGTCTGAATTGTGACAAAGTGATTAAGATACTTTCAATTGCAATTTAGGTAAAATATATAAACTTAATTTCTGAACATTCTGCTATCAGAATTTTTTTTACATTTTAATAAAAGTTAACATGAAAAAGTTAAAACATTATTAAAAGCAAATGTTTTAGTATAAATAACCAATTCTAAGAATGTTTCATTTGAGATAAATTTGCATATTAAATATGCAAGAGCCTTTTGTATCTGTCGTAGACTTATCATCTTGACTTTCCAAAATAGATTTGCTAACATGTACTGCTTGTAAAATTGAATGGCCTACCCATCCAACACTGGCCTGTACTTTGTCTCTGAGTGATCTGATGTATTATTTAACGACAGATTATTTATATTGAGAATGAATAGTATGAGAAACATACTTCTCATGTTTCACATATGTGTTCTAATAAATGCATTCAAAAACATTTTAGAATAGGCCTGCTTAGTTTCTCTGTACACTTCAATATAGGGTAGCCTGGAGAATCCAAGAGAGATATTTTGGGGGAAAAATGTTGGCAAGAGATATACTTATTTTTTCTCCTGTGTATTCTGGTAAATAGGAAATCTTAATTCCAGGAGGAGAATTTATTTGAAATTTTTAGTTAACATATTAAAAAAAAATGTTAAGAGGCTCTTCTCCAAATTCCTTTTCTCACTTTTTTTTTGTTTCTAATACTTGCTATATTTTCATTACACTATATAATGCCATAATATATCAAGATGGGCAAAGACATGACTTATGAGGATATCATATGTAAGTTACAGTAATCTCATAAGTTTAAGGAAATAAATGAGTTACATTTAGAAGGTCTAATATTTTCATGGAATTATTTCAGTTTATGGAGACTACAACAGGAAGAACCATGGAGAGCAGCCATATTTATCAACTGTGCATTAAAACTAGTTCTGACACATGATTATACAAGTTGAGAAGTACATTAATAATTTTTTTTATATTTTGAAAACGACATTATTGTTTTAAAGTTATTCCTAAAAGCTCTTTATATGGTAACTTAAAAGTGCAAGAATCTCCATAAAATGTATTTAAAACTTACTCTTTTTAAGAGTGAGAGGATTCAGAGGAAATGTAAACAACTTTTATCTTTGTAAGATAATCATACAATACTTAAAATCACTCTACAAAGGGCTTAAAACAAAAATTAAGTTTTTTTAATTAAAAATACATGTTCATTGTATATTGGAAAAAAACAAGAAAACACAAACATGAAATATATATTTATATCTCATAAATAGAAAACCAACCATAGTGCTTATATGGTTTGCTTTATACTCATCCATTCATTTCTCCCTCTACCTCTCTTTCTCTCAAAATAAGAGGCCTTGGTGCCACCTGGGTGACTCAATAGGTTAAGCGTCTATCTTCAGCTCAGGTCATGATCCCAGGGTCCTGGGATCGACCTTCTAGTCAGTGGAGAGCCTGCTTTTTCCTCTCCCTCTGCCTCCCCCCCCACTCGTGCTCTCTTGCTCACTATCTCAAATAAATAAAATCTTTTAAAAAAAGTAATAGGCCTTTTTTTCCTTCTTTTTGCTTAATATTTCCTTTTTATGCTTAAAGTCATTTTTAAATGAACATAATTTATATATGCATTCCAATGTAATTACTCTTTTATATTACTTAATAACACACAATTGTATCTGTAATAATTGTGACATTTTGCTATTGTTGAACATTTAACTTGTTTCCAGATTTAGATAATAAGTGGCATTTCTATAAACATAATATCAATAAATCCTTCTCTCCTTCAGTCTACCAACAAATAAGTCTCAAGTGACTGAATGAATGAAATACTTGCACATATCCACACATTCCTAACCCTAATACACGCGTGTACTTCATTATCTATTATCCATCATCTGATCCTTCTACTTTTCATATATGCCTAGTAAAATTGGCTAGAAATAGATGTAAATGGAATCTCTGGGAAAGGTAGGCTTATGGAAAGTATGTGTGATTTTCTAAAATTATAGAGACGGGATTATAATTTTTTCAGACCTGAAAATGACTACAGATTCTTAGCTTGAGGGTTCTTAATTTAAGATAGGAGAAAATATTAGAGCCAGCTGAGAGATTCTTTCAAAGGACAGCCTCCTCATTGTGATCACGTCTTCATTGGTGGGTCCTGAGGTTCCCCAGGTGATTCTGATTAGGCCCACGAGATAAAAGCACCACCTATAGCCTTACCTCATTTATTTGTAAGTCAGAAAACTGAAGGCCAGGGAATGGTGAGTAGCTCAAGCCTGAAGTTATTAATGCAACAGCGTAGAACCAAATCTTTCAACCACCGTGCTTCCCACTCGGCTTTTCTATGGGATTTTGTAAGTGTGCTCTTTGTAAGAGGTATTAAATGGAAAACAAAATCCCAGGTTCACGTAAGCTTGAGAACGCTGGGTTAAACTCTTGAGTGAGTCCTGTCTCAGAGCCTTTGCTGTGCCAGTGTGGTTTGTTTCGTAATGGAACAGCATTTCCCCAACTTTGGTCAGTATGGCACTAGCCCCTAGAGTATCTTGAAGGATTTTTGTCTCTTAAAACAACTCTTTTTTAAAAAAAGATTTATTTGAGAGAGAGAGCACACACAGGGAGAAGGGAGAGCAGGCGCGCGTATAAGCAGGGGGAGGGACAGAGGAGAGGGAGATTGAGAATCTCAGGCAGACAATGTTGGGGGGAGAGGCGCCTTGATCTAAGATCATGACCAGAACTGAAACCAAGAGTTGGACAGTCAGCTGACGGGGCCAGGCGCCACTCCGTTTTGAAAACATCTTGTGACAAATATTCCTCACCGTATTACCATTTGCATGCTTCTATTCGCAAATAATAAAACTTACACGTGGAGGGTTAAAAAAAAATTAATTGATATGCATAGTAGTGATCAACCCGAATTTTTTCATTAGTAGTTCCAAGTAAAAGCGTGTGACTAATTTAAACTGTTATTTTTTTAAAACAGTGGACCCCCAATTTTAGCGAGTACCAGATCACCTGGAGGGCTTGTTACCCTGCGGATTGCTCCGCCCTTCCGTGGCGTTTCTGAGTAGATCTAGGATTGGGACATGAGAGCCCACATTTAACAAATTTCAGTGGCTGCTGCTTCTCTAAGGACCATACTTCGAGAAACCATTGTAAATGTTGAGATTTTCAGAATATTTTCAGATGAGAAAAATAGGGACATCATTCGTAGTTGGTGTCCTCTTTACATTCAGCTTATTGTTGAAAGTTCTTTGTTTTAATGTTCCCCTTTCCTTATTCAAGTCAGTAGTGCTCAGGAACAGACAA
The DNA here is from genome assembly GCF_023065955.2 of Ursus arctos. Lineage (NCBI taxonomy): Eukaryota > Metazoa > Chordata > Mammalia > Carnivora > Ursidae > Ursus > Ursus arctos. The sequence continues at coordinate 24,625,699 of NW_026622985.1, read as the reverse complement.
TGGAGTATGAGTTGTGTGTGTGTGTGTGTGTGGTTTTTTTTAAGATTTTATTTACTTGACGAGAAAGACACAGCGAGAGAGGGAACACAAGCAGAGGGAGAGGGAGAAGCAGGCTTTCCGCTGAGCAGGGAGTCCCATGCGGGACACAATCCGAGGACCCTGGGATCATGACTAGCCTAAGGCAGACGCTTAACGATTGAGCCACCCAGGTGCCCCGGGGTGAGTTTTTAAATGTGTTAGAATCTGTGGTTGAATCCACAGCTGAATCCCGGTTATTTTCATTCTTTATTAAATAACTATTGCAGTCAAGGCTGATGTGTTAGATTCAGAATTCCTTTTGCTCTCTGGTTTCTATTTTCCTTATAACGCTTCACTTTCTTCTCCACGCGGTGCATGCGCGCACGTACCCCCCACCTTTCTTTTAGAAAAGAGTATGATTAATGATACCTGTGTGAAGGTATTTTTTTCCAAATTTTAGACTTGAAACACTACTGTTTTGTTATTATATATTCAATTTCTTTGTGGGTTAACTATTAGATATTCATGGCTTTCATATAAAATAAATCAGTGATCAGTTTTCAAATATTTTTGTCAATGACCTGTTTTACAGTCTACATCACAGTCTAACTATGCACATATGGTACATATATATGCACATATATACACAGTCCTATCAGAAACACAAATTTCACAAAATAGCTCTACATCATAATATATAGAGTGTACTTTTATATATTTTTAAAATATATTTCACTTAGAGATGCCTGGGTGGCTCAGTCGGTTAAGCGTCTGCCTTCAGCTCAGGTCATGATCTCAGGGTCCTGGGATCAAATCTCAGATAGGCCTCCCTTCTCAGCAGGGAGTCTGCTTTTTCCTCTGCCTGCTACTCCCCCTGCTTGCACTCTGTCTCTCTTTCTCTCTGACAAATGAAGTCTTAAAATTTGTTTTAAAAAAAATAAAGTACGTTTCACTTAAATAATTTGGTCATAACTGAGTTTAATGTTTCATTTAAAGAATAACTTGGCTTATTAAGTACCTGTGAAATTGATTTCATTACCTGATGATGGGTTGGATTTGCTGCTTTGGAAGCCATTGGGTTTTTTTGTTTGTTTTTGTTGTTTAAGGCCATATTGCTCATATCTATGTCTAAATATTTCCAACGTTGTATTTTCCCTGGGAAAAAATAAACACACACACACACACACACACACACACACACACACACGTACACGTGTCCTAATATCTCAGGATACTGATGTGTTATTTGATCATTTCAGTGTTTGGGGCTGTATGGACAGTTGGACACAGTTCTTTGTAAACCTGCTGACTTTATGTTGTTGGCACTGTCTTCCAGCCTTCTTAGGAAATTTTCTGGTTGTCCAGTTATGTCTTTCTCTTGTTATCGCTGGCATCACTGTAGTGTGCTGCCGAAAAGAGTCAAATGTGATTGTTTTTCAGTTTGGTTTTGAGGAGATTACCTTTGGAATATGGAAAACAGTTTCCAACATTGAGTTGAAAATACAGATCTGAACTTAATTTTTAAAAAAGGGCAGAGTTTAAAACAACTGTATTTGAAATGGGGGAAAAATTAACATAATTAGCCAAAACAACAGCAACAAAAAACGTTACAGAGATGCATTTTGGATCAGTGAAGGCGATTCTCAGTTTCCTGCTAGGGGAGGGTAATAAGGTAATTCAGTATCAAAAGCCTAGTTTGAATAGGTAGAAAATTAATTCTCAACCTTAAACTCCTGTGGGCTTTTCTTGAATCATTATTGATTAGACCTTACCTCCTACCTCAGGAGACAAAATGGTTGCAGTTAGGATTCAATAGTGCTTAGTTACAAAAGATCTTTTCCAGTATACTTTATTTTTAAAACAAAAATTGTTACAACTGGAAAATGTGCAAAAATCAAAGGAACATGATAAAAAAATAATCCTTCATTGCTATCTTTTTGCAGTCATGTTTATCATGAGTTGTCAAACCAAGAATTATCCTCAACCGCATAATAAAAATTTAGTAGCATAGATAGTGAAATATGTATCGAGGGATAATTTTAATTCAATTGTGTTTAAAGGAATTTATCCTGTTCTATAAATGTACATTTTAATAAGTACTGCTTGTGAAAAAGCTCTGGTCCCCTCAGGTTGATCCTGCCTGACTCCAGCATTGAAGAAATGAGGAGAGAAGTTAGATTTTAATGTGAATAATATAAGTATAGTGCTAATTCTGATACCTGAATATAATTTGTGTATCTGATGTCATTATGGTGCTATATTTTTTTACAATGTTTTTTCTACATGGTTTCCTTTTTTACTCTGTATTTAATATATAACATATTAGTTTCAGGTGTACAATATAATTGATATTTCTATATATTGCAAAACAAGTACCACATTAAGTCTAGATGTCATCATGGTACTGTATTTTTAAATATTCTTGTAGATCTGTTTTTTTGAAGACCAGGCATTTGTCAAAGGAAGACAGGAATGTGAGACAGTATCTGTTATCTCAAGTTGTAATATTCTTTTTATTGTCTAAATTTTCTGATACAGCCTGAAAAAAATGAGAGTGAGCCAGGCAGCCAGAGGATAAAACCTGTTTTTATTGATGATGCTAATTTTGGACGACAGATATCCTATCAACATGCCGCAGTCCATATTCCTACGGACATCTATGAGGGCTGTAAGTAAAAGAATTTAACAATTGTTGGAATACCATGCTCTTGTCTGTCTTTTGTATCTCCGATTTGGGGAAGAAAAAGGAACAAATGGGATACCGTTTTGTTTACATGTCATTTAAGAGTCTGTGGTCAACTGTCTGTAAAAGAAGAAAGTTGATTTTCATGAGCAGTTTATGTTCATATAGCTTCACCATGTGAATATTTGTAGGAGAGTCTGCGTCCATTGGAGATGTCCTTCTACACTATTATTGAGTAAGTAATTCTGCCTTCCCAATTACCATTGAAACTGAAAATTAATATATTTTTAAAAAATCAAAATTACATAGCACAAGTGCACACAAATAAAAATATACTTAAACTGTAAAGGGAAAGAGCGATACATTTTAGACCATGCTGTTTTAAATCCCATCTTACGGTGTTCTGTGTGTGTCTGCCTGTCTTACCCTAGGATATAAATAAAAAAATACCTGCCTCTCAACATATTGTGGGCTCAAGATAAATGTTGGGGAAAGAGTAAAGAAATAGAGAACCTCTGAGTGGAAGCTTGAGAAGCCTTCACTGAGAGAAAGGGAGGGGAATAAGTTCCTTAGGAAGATTCAGGGCAGGGAGCTTGTGCCAGTGGAATCCCAGAGAAACCCTATATATTAGTAAGGGCAGAGCCTGCGAATCTGACTAGGACAATCTATTATCAATGAGGACCACCCGAGAGTCAGAAAGCAGGGTCTTTGTTCAATCATAGTTCTGGTGTTCCATGTTCTCCATTCTCTAACCAGTTCCTACTCTGCCTTCTTGCCTAAGTAATTACTAAGAAGAAAGGACCATTTGAGATTTTTAAAAGTATGTTTCTTCTATTCCCCTTCATTAGAGAAGCTGTAGGGTGGATTGGGTATCCAGAACTGCCTGGATTCTGGAGCCAGATGGTCTGAGTTCAAAGCTAAATTTTTACAGTATTTTTTTTTTAATTTAAGATTTTATTTATTTGAGAGAGAGTGCAAGTGGCGGGGGTGAGGGGAGGGTATGGAGAGGGAGGAACAGAAGTGGGGCTAGATCCTGGAACTCCAGGATCATGACCTGAGCTAAAGGCAGATGCTTGTGACTGAGTGACCCAGGTGCACCTTTGCAGTATTTTTTTCTTTTTCTTAAAGATTTCCTTTTTTATTTGGCAGTGCACATGAGCAGGGGGAGTGGCAGGCAGAGGAAGAGGGAGAAGCAGGCTCCCTACTGAGCAGGGAGCAGGACATAGGGCTCTATCCCAGGACCCTGGGATCGTGACCTGAGCCGAGGCAGACCCTTAACCAACTGAGCCACCCAGGCACCCCTCCAGTATTTTTTTTTTCCTTTGGCAAATCCTTTAAATTTCTGAGCATTTTCTCACATATGAAATGGGAATAAGATTACTAACCTAAAAGAAGATTGAGGATAAAATAAGTTAATGTACTTGTTTTCCAGCCTAGTAAGTAGGTGCTATTTAAATATTTGTTTTTACTGTTAATTACAATTGAAGTTTATTTAAGCACAGGGGACTAAGTACAGGGACTAGTAATACTAATTATCATTTATATTTTGGATTCACTGTGAGATTGTTTAAAAGGGAATGATAAATGATAGAAAAATTTTCTTACAAATAAATGTGTAATATATAAATAAAAATATTTATATAAAAACATAAATGATAATTGTAATTTGGATTCACTGTGAGATTGTTTAAAAGGGAATTTGAAATGCATGTAGAATTCTTTTCATAACAAATTTCATCTTGATGAAATTATTGTATTCATTGTTTTTGATTTTTAAAGAAGTACATGGTGTTTTTTTCCAATGAATTCTTTTAAGATACTGCATGTGTGATTTTTCTTTATCGATAATAGAAACAAAATGTTTATAGGTAGTTTCTGTTGTTACATGAGAATTAAACAGACTTTTTTACAGTTTAGCACTACTGTTAATTCCGAGTCCTTTTAGGAATTGCCTGGGATTTAGGTTCAGATTTTTTTTTTTTTTAACTTTGATCATTTTGTACTTTTTATTTTTATTTTTTTTTTAAGATTTTTTATTTATTTATTTATTTGACAGAGATAGAGACAGCCAGCGAGAGAGGGAACACAAGCAGGGGGAGTGGGAGAGGGAGAAGCAGGCTCATAGCAGAGGAGCCTGATGTGGGGCTCCATCCCATAACGCCGGGATCACGCCCTGAGCCGAAGGCAGACGCTTAACCACTGTGCCACCCAGGCGCCCCCATTTTGTACTTTTTAAAAGAATTATCTTGATATTTGTAATTACATTCTGTAACTGTTACAACTATTCAGACAATACTGAGTTATATGATTGTTTCTCATTTTTTAGAAAATATTATTTCATCCACCTTCATTTCAAATTTTTTATCACCAATTGTTTGTCGGGTATGCCAACAAAATAATCTTAGAACTTTTAAGATTATATCTTTCTATTGAATTCATGTTAGAAGAACACACTGGCTAGATATAGAAGTTGTGAGTCACAATATTTTTTTTTTTGTCAATACTCTATGGATATCCTGGTACTTTGTTGTTGTTGTTGTTGTTTTTGTTTGTTTGTTTGTCCTATATTACTATGTTGAAGAAACTTGAGGCCAACTTCAGTGTTTTCAATTTGTTAGAAAGCCGTCATTATTGTATTTCTGTTTTGTTGCCTCCTATTTGGGGATTATTTTTCCTTACTGAAAATCAGTATCATTATCAAGAAGATACTCAAGTCACTGACTTTTTTTAATAATCTATGGAACACTTTGTTAAAATACGTATTTGCGTGGAAACTTGTACGTAAAAGAAATTAAAGCAAGAACCACCAGGACTAAAATAATGACTCGAACCCTACCTACCTACTTAACCTCTTATGTTCTTGGAGAAGAGGTCTGTCCAGGATCAGCAGTCAAGATAGATTGTCTGAGAATGTCCATAGATGATTGTTTGTTTGTCATTCCCAAAGAAGAGAAGGGAAAATAATAAGGTTAACTGTATTGTGGTTTTAATCAGCTTATTTGTGGTGTAGTGGTTTGGGGAAGTTGGGATGGGTGTTTTGAAGAGCTTTGTCTCAGTGCTAATTCTACCCACTTCTCCCCATGTTGGATAGGGTAGAAAGAGCCAGTGGGCCACAGCACTGTTCTTTGCTGGACATGGGCATCCTTCACTGGTGTAACTTGGGAAAGAGGAGAACTTGAGCAAACTGAATGATTTGTATGGCACATAGGGTGCCTCTCTAAGGCCTGGAGCTTACTTTCTGGTCTAGTAGGCACAGGAGACACATTTCAGACCCAGTATGGTATACAGACTCTGTTACCCCGCTGGCCCCCCCAGCCCAGTTCCTTTCCTTCGGACACAGAAAATAATGAGGCTCTTCATACGTTCTCTCACTCACATTCCTATAGAGAAGTAAATCATTTTTCCTCTCTGTAGAAAAATTTCCTTGTGGTTCAGGCAATCTAATAGGGATTGTCAAGAAATCCTCAAGGTTTTTTTTATTAAATTCTCAAGGAAAGATATGGGTATTTTACACATTTTTTTAAAAGTCCCCCCCCCCAAAAAAAAACCATACACCATGATAACAAATTTTAATATAGCCTACATATTTAACATAGAAAATCGAAGTCTGCAGCAGTCACACCTCCTGAAGCTGATCATGATTAACAGTGTGGGGCCATAGTCCTATAGAATAACTTTAAATGCAGGAACTAATCGTCCAAATGAGATTTTTCACACTGCTTTTCAACTTGCAACTTAGGGATTCTTGTTAAAGTATTGGAAGGATGCAAGTAGGAGAAAGATATCTCCTCAGGAGTAGGTTACCCAGAAAAAATAAAGACAAAGTGACTTTGCTTAGTTTCTCAATGACATGTTTGAGAAATAAATGAAAAAAATAGATTTCTCATTATTTTCCATAGAAAATTAGCACCTAATTTACCAGTCTAGTAAATTACCTTGTGCATACATTTTGTGAACAGCAAGGGTCAGAAGACTCCACAATTCCATTGGCCTGGTTCATTAATAACATCATTTCTTTTGAGTTAGTAGTGGTTGACTCCATGCTATCCTTTTTTAATGTACTGTCTCCTTTGTTTACTATAACATTGTTAAAGTAATTTTGAAGAAGGGAAAACTGAAGCAGTCTTTAAGGAAAGGCTATATTATTAATAAAGATGGGGTCAGACTCCAAATAAAGTCTAGTTCCAGTCTTTTTTTAATCACTATAATAAATGAAATTCTTGATATTTTACTTTTGAGTTAATTTTAACTCTTAGGTTATTTGGTAGACAGAATTGTCCACTGGAGTTAGTAAGACAATGTGTTCTACATGAGAATATTTATTTTCTTACTTTTTTTTTGTTTTCTCCTATTTGAATTTTTTTTTTTTTAGTTGAAATCACATATATAAAGTCCTCATCCGTTATATGCTGAACAGACATGAAAAAGGACACAGAGTGAATCTGAACATAATTTTAAAAATAGTATTGTGACATGGTATACATAGATTTTTTTCTTAGTATATTGCAAAAGTTTTTAATTTTGTGAATTTTTTTCCATTTTATTTTTTTATTTTTTATTTTTTTTTTAAGATTTTTTTATTATATTATGTTAGTCACCATACAGTACATCCCCGGTTTCCATGTAAAGCTCGATGATTCATTAGTTGCATATAACACCCAGTGCACCATGCAATACGTGCCCTCCTTACTACCCATCACCAGTCTATCCCATTCCCCCGCCCCCCTCCCCTCTGAGGCCCTTAGTTTGTTTCTCAGAGTCCATAGTCTCTCATGGTTCATTCCCCCTTCTGATTACCCCCCCTTTCTTTATCCCTTTCTTCCCCTACCGACCTTCCTAGTTCTTATGTTCCATAAATGAGAGAAATCATATGATAGTTGTCTTTCTCTGCTTGACTTATTTCACTTAGCATTATCTCCTCCTCTGCTGTCCATGTTGCAGCAAATGTTGAGAATTCATTTCTTCTGATAGCTGAGTAATATTCCATTGTATATATGGACCACAACTTCTTAATCCAGTCATCTGTTGAAGGGCATCTCGGCTCCTTCCACGATTTAGCTATTGTGGACATTGCCGCTATGAACGTTGGGGTGCGTATGGCCCTTCTCTTCACTACGTCTGTATCTTTGGGGTAAACACCCAGTAGTGCAATGGCTGGATCATAGGGTAGCTCAATTTTTAACTTTTTAAGGGACCTCCACACTGTTTTCCAAAGTGGCTGTACCAACCTGCATTCCCACCAACAATGCAGGAGGGATCCCCCCTCTCCACATCCTCTCCAACAATTGCTGTTTCTTACCTTGTCTATTTTTGCCATTCTAACTGGCGTAAGGTGGTATCTCAGTGTGGTTTTGATTTGAATTTCCCTGATGGCTAATGATTTTGAACATTTTTTCATGTGTCTGTTAGCCATTTGTATGTCTTCATTGGAAAAGTGTCTGTTCATATCCTCTTTCCGTTTTTTGATTTGTTTATTTGTTTCTCGTGTATTGAGTTTGAGAAGTTCTTTGTAGATCTTGGATACCAGTCCTTTATCTGTAGTGTCATTTGCAAATATCTTCTCCCATTCCGTGGGCTGCCTCTTAGTTTTTTTGACTGTTTCCTTGGCTGTGCAGAAGCTTTTTATCTTGATGAAGTCCCATAAGTTCATTTTATCTTTTGTTTCTCTTGCCTTTGGGGATGTGTCATGAAAAAGGTTGCTTTGGCCGATGTCATAGAGGTTGCTGCCTATGATCTCCTCTAGAATTTTGATGGATTCCTGTCTCACATCAAGGTCTTTCATCCATTTGGAGTTTATTTTTGTGTATGGTGTGAGAGAGTGGTCAAGTTTCATTCTTTTGCATGTAGCTGTCCAATTTTCCCAGCACCATTTATTGAAGAGACTGTCTTTTTTCCACCGGATGTTTTTTCCTGCTTTCTCAAATATTAGTTGCCCAAAGAGCTGAGGGTCCATTTCTGGGTTCTCTATTCTGTTCCATTGGTCTATGTGTCTGTTTTTGTGCCAGTACCATGCTGTCTTTGTGATCACAGCTTTGTAGTACAGCTCGAAATCCGGCATTGTGATGCCCCCAGCTTTGTTTTTCCTTTTCAACAGTTCCTTGGAGATTCTGGGCCTTTTCTGTTTCCATACAAATGTAAGGACTATTTGTTCCAGTTCTTTGAAAAATGTCCTCGGTATTTTGATCGGGATAGCATTGAAAGTGTAGATTGCTCTGGGTAGCATGGACATTTTAACTATGTTAATTCTTCCAATCCATGAGCATGGAATATTTTTCCATCTTTTTATGTCTTCCTCAATGTCTTTCAAGAGTGATTTATAGTTTCTAGAATATACGTCCTTTACGTCTCTGGTTAAGTTAATTCCAAGGTAACGTATGGTTTTTGGTGCTATTGTAAATGGGATGGATTCCCTAATTTCTCTTTCTTCAGTCTCATTATTCGTGTATAGAAATGCAACTGATTTCTGAGCATTGATTTTGTATCCTGCCACATTACTGAATTGCTCTATAACTTCTAATAGTTTGGGAGTGGATTCTTTTGGGTTTTCCATATAGAGTATCATGTCATCTGCAAAGAGAGACATTTTGACTTCTTCTCTGCCGGTTTGGATACCTTTGATCCCTTTTTGTTGTCTGATTGCTGTTGCAAGGACTTCTAGTACTATGTTGAATAATAGTGGCGAGAGTGGGCATCCTTGTCGTGTTCCTGATCTTAAGGGAAAGGCTTCCAGCTTTTCCCCATTGAGAATACTATTTGCTGTAGGCTTTTCATAGATGGCTTTTATGAGATTGAGAAATGTACCCTCTATTCCTACACTCTGAAGGGTTTTAATCAGGAAAGATGCTGTATTTTGTCAAATGCTTTTTCGGCATCAATTGAGAGGATCATATGGTTCCTGAGTCTTTTCTTGTTGATATGATGTATCATGCTGATCGATTTGCGAATGTTGAACCACACTGGCATCCCAGGTATGAGTCCCACTTGGTCCCGATGGATAATCCTTTTAATGTACTGTTGGATTCTCTTACCAAGGATCTTGTTGAGGATTTTGGCGTCCATATTCATTAGGGAGATCAGTCTGTAATTCTCCTTTTTGAGGGGGTCTTTGCCTGGTTTTGGGATCAAGGTAATATTGGCCTCATAGAATGAGTTTGGTAGCTTTCCTTCTGTTTCTATTTTTTGAAATAGCTTTAGGAGAATAGGTATTATTTCTTCTTTGAATGTTTGGTAGAATTCCCCAGGAAAACCATCCGGGCCTGGAGTTTTGTTATTTGGAAGGTTGTTTATCACTGACTCAATCTCTTCATAATTATTTGGCCTGTTTAAGAAATCAATTTCTTCCTGTTTCAGTCTTGGTGGTTTATAGGTTTCCAGGAAGGCCTCCATCTCTTCCAGATTGCTTAGTTTTTTGGCATATAGCTGCTGATAATAGTTTCTAATAATCCTTGAATTTTATTGGTGTTGGTCATGACCTCTCCTTTTTCATTCATAATTTTAATAATTTGGGTCCTTTCTCTTTTCTCTTGGATAAGTCTTGCCAGTGGTCTGTCAATTTTATTGATTCTCTCAAAGAACCAGCTTCTAGTCCTGTTGATTTGTTCTACTGTGCTTCTGGTTTCTAATTCATTGATTTCTGCTCTCATCTTGGTCAACTGCTTCCTCGTGAGTGGATTAGGCCTGTCCCTCTGTTGCTGTTCCAGCTTCTTGAGGTGAGAATATAAAAACTGCATTTTAGATTTTTCTATTCTTTTGAGTGAGGTTTGGATAGCTATGTATTTCCCCCTTAGGACTGCCTTTGCAGTATCCCATAGGTTTTGGACCGTTGTGTTTTCATTCTCGTTGGTCTCCATAAATTGTTTAAGTTGATTTTTGATTTCCTGGTTTATCGAGTCATTCCTGAGCAGGATGGTTCTTAGTCTCCAAGTGTTTGAGTTTCTTCCAAATTTTTCCTTGTGGTTGAGTTCCAATTTCAGAGCGTTGTGGTCTGAGAATATGCAGGGGATAATTTCAATCTTTTGGTATCAGTTGAGACCTGTTTTGTGTCCCAGAACATGGTCTATTCTTGAGAATGTTCCATGGGCATTAGAATAGAGTGAGTATTCTTTGGTTCTGGGGTGTAGTGTTCTATATATATCTATGAGGTCCAACTCGTCGAGTATGGCATTCAAAGCCTTTGATTCTTTGCTTAGTCTTTGCCAGGGTGTTCTATTTCTGATAGTGGAGTGTTGAGGTCTCCTACTATTAATGTATTTTTATCTATATGTCTCTTTATTCTGGTTAAGAGTTGGCTTGTGTATCTTGCTGCTCCCCTGTTGGGGGCATATATATTTATAATTGTCATATCCACTTGTTGAATACTTCCTTTAAGAATAATATAGTGCCCTTCTGCGTCTCTAACTATAGTCTCTAATTTAAAATCCAATCTATCTGATATGAGAATTGTTACCCAGCTTTCTTTTGAGGTCCATTTGCGTGAAAGATGGTACTCCATCCCCAGTCTGAATGCATCTTTGGGTTCGAAATGAGTCTCTTGTAGACAGCAAATGGATGGGTCATTTCTTTTTATCCAATCTGCAACCCTGTGGCACTTTATGGGAGCATTTAAACCATTTACATTGACACTAAGAACTGAGAGATATGATTTTAATGATGCCGTGTTGCCAGTAAAGTCTTTGTTTGTATCGGTTGTGACTTTCTGTTCTGTATCACTCTTGGGGCCTTTTTACCTTTATAGAACCCCCCTTAATAACTCCTGTAGGGTTGGTTTCATGGTTACGAAATTGGTTAATGACTGGGGAGTCTGGAATGTCTTTATTTCTCCATCAATTCTGAATGAGAGCCTTGCTTGATAAAGGATCCTTGGCTGCATGTTTTTCTCTGAAAGAGCTTTAAATATGCTCCCCCAACCCTTTTTCTCATTCCAGGTCTGTGTAGACAGGTCTGACGTAATTCTGATGCCTTTGCCTTGGTACGTGAGAAATTTCTTTGCCCTGGCCGCTTTCAATGCTGTATCCTTGGATCTAATATTTGCGAAATGCACTATGACGTGACGTGGCGTAGGTTTGTCATGGTTGAGCTTGGGAGGGGTCCTCTCTGCCTCTTGGACACGAATGTTTGTTTCCCTCGCTAGATTAGGGAAGTTTTCAGCTACAATTTGTTCAAATATCTCTTCTAGACCTCCGTTTTTCTCCACCCCCTCAGGGATGCCGATGATTCTGACATTGGATCGTTTCATTGAGTCAGTAATCTCCCATAACCTACATTCGTGGGCGTGGATTTTTTTAAGACCAGCTTCTATTTTCTTTTTTCCCTCTATTAACCCATCCTCCAATTCACTAACTTGTTCCTCTTCTTCGGTGACCCTGGCCATCAGAGCCTCTAGTTTTGCCTGCATCTGGCTCATAGAATTCTTAATTTCTGTCAGATTTGCTCTCATTTCTGTCCTTAGGGATTCTATATTTTCAGTAACTTTCTCGTTAATAGTTTTTTCAGTTCTACTCATCATTTTGACCATCGTTACTCTGAATTCCATTTCTGATAATTTGGTTACATCCATATCCATTATTTCTGTGGCAGAGGCCACAGACTCACTGTCTTTTCTTTGCTGGGGGGGGCTTCTCCTTCTTGATCTTTCTGATGAGGAGAGGTTGCGGGGTTGTCCAGAGCCCAAATTATTGACTGGGTCCCAGGCCGTGCCCCTGGTTTTATAGGGATCTTAGGGATGTGGGCTTCTTCTTTAAAGATTTTATTTATTTATTTATGTGGCAGCCAACCAGCGAGAGAGGGAATACAAGCAGGGGAGTGGGAGAGCAAGAAGCAGGCTCCCAGTGGAGGATCCCGATGAGGGATTCCTTTCTGGAACGCCGGGATCATGCCCTAAGCCGAAGACAGGCGCTCAATGACTGTGCCACCCAGGCGCCCTGGGTTGTGGGCTTCTTGATTTTTCAGCCTGCCTTCTGGGGGAGGGGCCTGCTGCTCCGATACTCAGGGAACCCTGTTTGGGTAGAGTCTCCGTGCCTCCTGGGAGGGGGGATGGGGATGGGCACTCTCTGAGCCGGTACTTCCAGGCTTTTGTTCTCTGGTGGTTATCCCTGGCGGTCTGCTGTGCCTCTTCTGAGAGTCAGAGCAGCAGAGGCTGAATTGTCAGAGAACAGAGGGATTGCGGCCCGTTCTCTACTGATGTTCTGGCCACTTTAACTCTGTTACTGTTGGTGCTGCTCAACCCTGCAGCGTCCCGGGATGTGCGCCCCACACCCGGCATCCCAGCCCTCACTTCCAGGGCCGGCGCGTCTCTGTCCTTTGTGTTTCTAACGCCGCCAGCCGCCAGCCGCCCCGCGCGCGCTCCGGGAGCTCCTGGTCTCAGTCTGGATCCACTGAGCGCACCGGGATTCCGGAGTTCCATGAGAAGCCTGGTGGTGCGCGCTCCTGGCTCACGGTCTCAGTCTGCTGTTTTGTGGTGCTGTCCTTGAGCCCGCCCGCTCCCCCGTGCAGGTGGGTACCGCTTCCTGGCGCCCGAACGCCTCGGCTCCCTCCCCCTTCTGTTTATCTTCTAATATCTGTGCGCGGTTTCATGGCTCCCCGCTTCGTACCTCAATACTCAGCGCTGGAGATGTTCATTTGTAGAGATCCAGATGCGTCTTCCTGCGTCTCAGGCTGGTTCCGTGGTTGTTCAGGCTGGTCTCGTACCTATCCAGCTCGACTCGGAGGATCGGCTGAAAACGGTGTCTCCTACTCCTCCGTCATCTTAACTCCCCCCGTTTTTTTACATTTTAGAATAAACTCTGTACACATCTGCAGAAGAGGGTCTTAATAGTCTCAGGGGATAAAAAATACTTTGACTTTGAAAATAAGATAAAATATTTAAATAGGTGTTTTCAGAAGTCTAAGACATACTTGGGAATGTGTCTTAATTAAAAAAAGGAAAAGCTCTGTCTTGGATTATTTATTTAGTCTCATTTATCTTAATACTGGCTTCTCCCCTTTTGCTGAAATCTCATCAGTAAGACTCTGACCTTGCCTGGCCTCTACTCTTTTGAAATTCATATTCCATGTTATGGGCTGTGTGAGTAAATGACACAGGAGTAAAATCAGAAATGTCAACAAGATCTTGAAACTTAATAATTACTGGTATTCTTCATGCAGTTCATTGGAACATATCAGATTTACAGGACTGTTGTAGATTTCTGAATTTAATAAATGTGAAAGCTTACTTTAATTGAAGGCTTAACTGAAGAAAACGGTCTCTTCTTTCACTAAGACAGTTGTGTGACTATATTCTCATAAGGAATCTCATGTTCTAATTTCTTAGAGGCAATTACTTTTTAAAGTCCCAAGAATTGAAATGTGATTATCTTTGCTCATTGATATATTTAAAGTTTTAGAGTAGTACATTTAATTAGAATCCTATCTGAAAGTGTTCGTTTTTGAGAATTTCACTGGTTGGTACTTTTATTTTAGAGGGCATTCAAGCCATACTTCATTTTCAGATCCAATTTATCTGTTGGACTGTTAAAACAAAACAAAAAAACCATAAAAACTAGTAAAAGAAGGATTGATTATTCAGACAGTTTGGTTTCAGTTAAAGAAATTTATTTTTTAATCACTTCAGATCCAACTATAGGAAATGTCTTCATAGAATGCTCTATAGTAATCTATCAATAGAAATTTTTATTTATAGAATTATTATAGTTCCAAAAGAATCTACAGTAATAAGGAAAAATAATAACTCCAAATTGCATAACATTTCGACATACTCAATACTTCTGTCCTCACACTAACATTGGAACATAAGCAAGGCAATTATTTCCATTTTAGAAATTAAAAAATGGACTTTTATCGGAAGGGAGTATTCATTTTGATAAAGGAAAATGGAATTTTCAGGAATTGTATTGTCTTTTAAAGTCTCATTTGCTTTACTAACAATACTTCTTATAAATGAACTACTTAAAATTACTAATACTGCCATTGCAGCTTATCTTGATGTTCATTTATGTTGTGTTTATAGCTATAGTATCTAAAATGATATCAGTATAAAATATAGAGGAAAAAGCTAACGTGCCTTTGCTGCCAATTGTATAGCTTTTCCATCTTTATAAATTTTAACAGCAAATCTGTTGCAAGAGATGGACATCATTTAATTATAGAGTGCTAATTAATAGTTTACATTAGTTTTAAACAACTCATTTTGTTATTCCAACAAGTAACAAAGTGGGTAATATCTCTTATAGATTTAGAAAGTTAATATTTTAATTGATTGGCATCCTTAAAATAAGGCTGTCTGACTTTATAGCTCTGATAGTTGTAAAGATAGATGAAACCTATCTTTTAAAAAAATATGTATATTTGGTGCTCTTGGGCAAAAGGCTGGATTGACAAGTGTAACATTTTTTTTTCAACAAATTATAGTCCATGTGAGAAGATTTCACTAGACTGATGTTACTTTATCGTACTGGTTCACGAAATACATCTTGTAAGAAGAAACTTTACATAATATTGGTAAAATACTCACTTTCAGTGTACTATCTTAATTTTTAAATTGTTATTAACTTAGAAATAAAGTTTGTCCCATATGTCTTTAATGAACTGAAATTAAAGAGTAAAATTTTGAGTTCTTGGATAATAACTGATTTGAAGGAAATGCAACCATGGGGAATAAGATTATTTGGTGTAACTTAGAATGGATACTATGAATAAGGTAGATTACTTTGGATGTAGCTGGTTTGGTTATAACCAAAATAGATTTTTAAAAGTTAATAAAAAGGGACAAGAGCTATCAACTATAGAGGTAAATTGTTTTTTCGCATAGTGTTTGGTTTTGAAATATGCATTGTTTTCTGTTGACTCTAATGATTGTTGATACATTTTGATTTCCATTATCTGGTGAGTGTATAATATCTTTAATCTGTTTTTGGCATATTTAACAAATATTTTGAATTATTTATGAGCTAGCTCAGAAAGAAAACCTGTAGACAAAAATCAAAGTTGTGCTCTATTCTCAAAATACCAAATAATATGGATTATATTTATATGTGCTAAGAAAAATAACACTTTTATAATATAGCAGTATTATAGGTTTGAGGTAAAATTTTATTAACTATCTTGTATTATCATAGAAATCTAAGAAAGGTCACGATAAGATAACCTGGACCACATTAGTTTTATTAAACACGGTATTATTGAATAACCTCAAAAGCAGCCTGTATTTAAGTGAAAGTTTACGAATTTGAGATTAGTTTCAGATATGTTCAGTATGTATCATGAGTAGAAAAATTACAAAATGTTCTCTTTATTTTGCCTGTGGATGGGAGTGGAACATAAAATGAGCAAATGAACAATAGAATGGGCGATATGATAGAATGATAAATGTTCTGTGTAAAAATAGGAAGGGTTTTAGGTAGTTCCTAGGTTGGGAGTGGGGAGTTGATATTTTAAAATAGATAAAGGGAAGGCCTTGTGGATAAGGCAGCAGAGGCCTTGTCATGCATGTATAGCCTAATGGATAATTGCAAAGACTTTGAATTCTACTGATATTATTATAGTTATGTATGCTTAAACAAAATACTATAGACTAAGTGGCTTAAACAGTAGATACTATTTCTTATGGTTCTGGAGGCTGTGAAGTCCAAGATCAAGGTGCTGGTGGGTTTGGTTCCTAGTGAGCGTTCTCTATCTGGTTTGCAGATGGCCACCCAACTTGCTCTGTGCTCCAATGAACTTCTCTTTGTACACGTGGAGAGAGAGAGCTCATGTGAGGTCTGATCTCTTTTTCTCTTCTTATGAAGACCTTAATCTTACCTTCAAGGTTCTATCTTCATGAGCTCCTGTATCTCTGATGACTTCCCAAAGGCTGCACTTCTAATGCTGTTACATGGGGATTAGGGCTTCCACATAGGAATTTTGAGAGGACACAGGAGCTTTTTGGAAGTAATACAGGTATAATGAGCTGATAAGGTTGGGTCTCAAACCCTGTAGGAAATGTGGCCTTCTAGGAAGAAGTTCTTATATGTACTCACACAGAGAAAAGGTCATGTGAGGACATAACAGGAAGGCAGCTGTCTACAAGCCCGGAGAGAATGCCATCACCAGAATTCAAAAAGGCAATCACCTTGATCTTTGATTTCTCAGCCCTGGAACTGTGAGCAAATAAATTTCTCATTTAAACTACCCAGTCAATAGTATTTTGCTACGGCAGTCAGGGCTGACTAAAACCCAAATTTATTTCCTGAGAAAAAAATGCTATAGTCTTGAACTCAGATTTAAAAGAATAAAAAACAAGCTATGAAAAAGTTAAGTTGGGTATTTCATACTTCGTACTGAAATACAGTGGTCGAAAAATATTTGGCTGCTATATTTGGATTTACAAGGCCACCCCCCACTTTTTTTTTTTTTTTTCATTTTAATTCAGAATCGCCATTTCCGTACTTCCCCTTGAAGAACTTGCACCCTGGAAACCAATTAATGTTCACCAAACTCAACAGATGAGTAGATATGATTGAAACGACAGTGAATTTGCAATTCTATCCCTCTATAGTAATGATTAGATTGATCATTTTCATGGAGAGTTCCCTAAGTTATTTAGTGGATAGGTAGGCTTTGCAGATATAGAGATTGAAATTTATAGTTACTGAAGTGTGGTTGTGTTTCCTTTTTGTTTTGTCACATTTGAAACAGGGCAGAAGACTACTGTAACAGCCTGATTGTCTAGTCATTTGATCATGGTGCCCAATGTCCAGGATGGTGCTGACAAATTGTTTACCATTCTGTTCAGATAACGTTCTGTGCACACTACAAATTGATGACGTTTTGGAACACTCTGTTCCTGGTTCAGTTTGTGAAGCATCTCAGTCCCTTAATTGAAACTTGAGGGATATTTTAACCCATTATGATATTTGAAATTATGAAAATCCATAGGTATTATTAAAAATTAGGTTGTAAGTTACTCTTGAGAGAGCTACTATTGCAAAGTTCACTCACCTCTTTTATGTACACATATATAATGGTGGTTGCTTCTGTCTTTTGTATCACCTACCATGTTATGGACAACTACTTATTATTTCTAGCAGAATTATTCTGGCATGTTCTAAACAAAATTTAGGTTGTTTTACCCAATATTTTCCATTTTATATGACCATGTCACATTAACATTTCACAAGTATATATTTCACTTATTTCACTTAATCTCTTCACTCAGAAAATTATATACTAATGACAAGTGGGCACAATAATTTTGATAAAATCTGTAACTCACTTTGTGTTCTATAGGAGTCACTTTGTTGTACAAGCGTGACACGGTTTGTTGTGAAAATCTAACTTTTGTTAGCCTCCTGAACTTTTTCAGTCAATGACTGTGGATAAAGGTGACTTTCCTGGGGACTTTATAGTAATAAAGTGGCCTTGATCACTTTAAGTCCTAAAAATAGTTTTAAAAGTTTCAATTCGGAAATTAACATGTTTATTTCCATGTAATAGTCAAAATTTCCAATTTGACTTAGTATTTATTAACTCTTCTCCCGTCCCCTAGATGAGAGTGAATGGAAGCCTACAGTAGAAAAGGGGCCAAGATGGTGAGCATTTCCTAGCTGTTGTCTGAATTTTACCCCCACCAGGTAGAAGCAAGGAGAGGAAGGGAAGGAAGAAGGTCCTTGTTGCTGGGCTGGGTGGCTTTAGGGCAGAGCTGAGTAGATGATGGGTCTTTTAGGTAATTTAAACTTTTTCTTTTGAGGAGCGATTTTGTGGGTTATTGAGACATTTCTTGCTGGGTTCTTCTCTTCCGTAGTTCCTTTGACTCAGCAGACACACATCTTTATAGGGTGGAACTTAATGCTAGTTGGTTCCATAGCCCTGGGTAGCATTTTAGATAGGCCTCCTCAGAAGCACTTAGGGTACTATGGGGCAGTAGTAACATCGATCTACATGTTTCATGCCAGTCTTAGCAGATGCTACCAAGTCAGCCAAAATTGGGGCACAAAATGTCTCATAGTTCATGTTACAGTGTATGTCTCTTGTACCATATTTTATCGCAAAATTTTTCTCTTCTTGTTGTGTATTTGGCCAAATGGGAATTCTCCTGTTCTTAGGAGCTTCATGAATAATGTTCTCTAAGTCAAGAATACTTAGAAAGGTGTTTAAAAAATTGCTGCCAACATAATTGGTTAATTTTGATACTGAATTAAATGTAAACCTTATCGCATAAGGCTAGCACCCATGTTTAGATCATGTAAATCCCAGCTCTCGTTCTAGCGTGCATATAACTCACTAAGGAATATTCTAGATCTTTACTTCTTTCAGAGCTGGTATTTCTCAGTGCTCTTTCTTAAGGGAGAGATCAAATATTGTACAACATGTTTATTAAATGTTCTTAATTCCTATTTGTTTTTCATATCTTAGTGGGAGCTGCGTTAAAAAGAAAATATTCTGTGAATTTTTTAGTTTATTTATGAACAAGAATAGGAATTTGTAAAAGGTCCAGTTATCGTTATGCTTTTGCTTACAGTTGAGTGGGAACAACAAATAAAAATTCACTGGTTTTTTGTTTGTTTCTATAAAGAAATGTGAGAGGGAACATAGAGGCACAGTATGAAAGGATGCAATTCCTCTGTAAATTTGATAGCTGGAAATCAGAAGTGTACTTGGCTAGCTTTCTGTGATGCGTATAACAAGTGACAGGCCATTCAAAGGTTGAGGAAGAGAGATAATGAAATCTTAAATTAGAATAGCTTTCCAAACAGACTGACAGTACTGTTCACAGCAAATTAAAAAGGGATTGACAATTGGAGAGAAAATGGAGGTCTGAAATTTGAGATGAGAATTTTTTAATCATCTGGCATTTTGCTTCATGTGTAAAATCTTAGCAAATTTCTCCCTGGAGATAAAAAGGCATTTAAAAGATCTTTCTAAAATCCTTTATAAGAAAAGAAAGATTTTGAATGGACTAAAGATTCCAACACTATTTTGTCACAAGATAGAAAGCATATTTTAAAAGTTAAGAGGCTGTGAGCTACACAAGTATTGAAATTGGATTTAGTCACTACTCACTGTCAGTAGAGCAAATGAAGTTATATTTTAACTTAATGAATAAGACGCAACCCTTTTAAAAAAAATAGTGCTTAAGGTATATAGCTTTGGAAAAATATAGTAATATAGGCCTTGCTAATTGGTTCATTCCTGCGTAAAAGTTGTTTGTTTCTTGTCCATGATCGTAAGTAGAAGTTTGTTTTTTAACCCTGTTAAAATCTTTTCTTAAGAGCCTAAATTTATTCAACTTATTGTCTGATATTTTTTATTCTCAGAAGGATGCTGTAGGTTGTTTTGAAGATATTTTTAAAAATTTCTTAAGTAGAAAAATTGAGAAGTTCTATAATGGTGAAGGTTGGAGTACAATGGATAGCCTTTGATAGAAATGGAGAATGGTTCCAAAAAAAAAAAAAAAAAAATTAAGGGGTAGAGAAATTTTAAAATTTTGAAAGGACAATGGTAGTCCAGTGAATATTTAAATAAACTGATTTAGCAAAAATGAAATTAGCATTTGTGAGAATGTTTTAGTACATACCATAGTACTTACTTCAGAGGTCTGTTCAAAGGATTAAAAGCACATAAAATAAGCAGACCATTGTTAGATGAGTGTTAAAACAAAATCTATTATATTAGCAGCCTTCATTTTCCTAAGAAAATTTAGCTATAGGGGTGACTGGGTGGCTCAGTTGGTTAAACGTCTGACTCTTGATTTTGACTCCAGTCATGATCTCAGGGTCATGGGATCGAGCCCCAGATAGGGCTCCACACTCAGCAGGGAGTCTGCTTGAGGTTCCGTCCCTCTCCCTCCCTGTCTGCCTTTCCCCCATTCATGTATGCATGCTCTCTCTCTCCCTCAAATAAGTAAATAAATCATAATATATACTAAGTTTTTTTTTATTTTAATCTTAGTCTAATAAATATCATCTAGAAATCTTAACGTGTAATTGAGCACATATGCACATCCTGTTTTTCATTCGAGTTAAAAGAAATCAATGTTTTAATATTCAATGAAGCAGGATGAATTATAGAATTGAATATCAGTGAACTAAGTTAGAATTATTTGATATTGATTAGTTTCTGTTTATAGTTCTTTGGTCAAGGTTATTGCCATATTCTGTGTAGTTTGTGAACATGAACTTAAGCAAATTTTGAGATTTTAATATTTTAATAAATAGACTGTGAATCTGAAATTCTGAATTTGAAAGTATATTTACTTTGAAAAACATGAATTTTCTAATTTATGGTTGCCTTTTGTGTAATAGGTGGTATATTGTCAGAGTTGGTAAGATTTTAATCTTTAAGGTTCAGTTAAGTTTACTAAACATAAATGATAAAATATTTTGCTACCATAAAGCCAATTCTTATGAATGAGTAGCATTAGCAATACCTGTCTGGGTATTTAGATATATTTTACTCCTAGGTGTTACATAAATTGTTTCTATCTTTCTCTAAAAGAATATGCTAAGATTGAAAGTGATCTCTTTTTTTATGTATTCTAAGAAAATATGAATAAATGTATATTAGTTTACAAGGATCTAATTGTATAACTGGTATTGCTTTATACAGAGAATATGAGAGAATCAGAAGATAAGAATGAAAATAAAGCTGTTAAGTAACTGTGACTCACATGCATTTTGTATATTACAGTATTTCAGCAAACTAGATAGAGTATAAGCTCTATCTAGTAGTAACCATTAGGAATCAGGTAGAAAGAGGAGTTATTTGGACTATGTGTCACATAATAGCATAATCACAATATTTTAGTATTTTCTCTCTACTTTTCAAGAATTTCAATATGTGGCCAACTTTTTCTCCTGTCTTTATCAGAACAGTCTTCTCCATGGAACCATGTTCCACAGATGATTGCAAAGACAGTCCTGACTCAACCTTTTATTAGGTTGTTGCTTTTGTGTTCCTCTATGAAGATCATAATTAAAAGAGAAGCCGTGATTGTCTAGATAATAGGTTATGTTTTTAATGAAATTAAAAATAATCATTCCATGAATGCTCTTTTAATGAGTGTTTTGTGCTAAATGCCAAAGCTTAGTAGAGACGGCATTGCTCATCTCTGAGTCTCTCTTCTAGACATTTGAAGGGTCATACTTTTCCTTCCTGCAACCAGTACTTGACTGGTGCTGTCCAGTGGGTTATGGTGGTAATGCTGTGTGTGGCTTTTCAGCTGGTAAATTTAAATGTCTGCATTAGATTTCTGAAACTCTCTTCCCTCCCCATGGCCATATGGGTGGAAATAGATGAAACTTGCATCAGTCTGAGTCCCTGAGTTAAATGAGTACGTACTGCAAAGACTAACCCCTCTTCCGTTCCTGGATCCCCCCAACAATAAGCTATGGGTTTGTAGGACAAGTGAAGAAAAACACACAAACTACTTTGATGTTTAACCCACTAAAATCATATACATATTATATGCATGTAAATATTCATATACACTCACATACTCGCATATCAACTACATTCTGATAGTTCTATCTACCTAAGCTCTAAAATATCACTCTTTCATCTACTTACGTTTGCGTCATCATTCTATTTATAAAATAACTAACTACCTGGCTTCCTGTGCTTCTCAGGACTTTTCCCCTAAATATTTGAAAATCAGAATTTTAATCTTGAAGATTGTCTCCAAAATAAATTTTAAAACTTCATATTTACCAAATATTAAGTCCCTTATCAAACAGATTTATCTACAGCTATAAAATAAATGTCACTTTTATTCTCTTATTCTCAATCTTTTATTCTGTTTTTCTTTCTTTCTTTAATCCAGATTTTAAAACTATGACTGCTTAGGGAAAACAATCTCATAACTCTCTCTCTTAGGACACTGAATGATAGATTAATTTCAGACTGACAGTTTCAAATCCACATTTTTGTGTATTTCCAAGTCAGCAGTCAAATTGAGGTACTATAAAAATACATAAATCCTACATGTTGAAATGATAATCTCTAGTTTATCAGTTTTAAAAAACTCAAAATTAAATTGTTACTATATGTGATGTTAACTACCCTTAGATAAGACTGTTGATAATTTATGACAAAATATAATTGAACTAACATGTACACTTTAATCACCAGGCTGGAAGACATTTTCAAAATAGATTTAAGTTTAACCTGAGTTAGTTGGCTGTAAAAAAATATACATATATAAAGAATATAGATTTTTTATATATTTAATTGAAATGTTATTGAAATATTTCTATCAAGTCTTATAATGAAGCAGAAAATGTTAATGAAAATTGAAAAAAATAAAGGTTTTCAGTGGGTCAAATTAGAATAGTATATGCCTTCATGATTTTCAGTGTAATGAACTATGTTATTTAAAAGTTTCATTGTGGAGCTTTTAGGTTTTTATTTGTTTTATGAGTTCTGTGTCTAATTTGGCATTTTACTCGGTTCATTTGTTGAATTTCTGGGTAAATAATGAAGACGTCCTACCCATCATCTTCTGTCCACATCCCCAAGATTTTGGCCATGCTGAATTCAGACCCTCTGTTGTAGTAAAGGTACGGAAGGCTGATTTGGTGCAGTGACAGCTGAAAATTCTGTTGTGACCAAGACATTCTTAATTTCAAACTTCACCTCCTTTTAGTACATATGGTAGTGCACATGCACAGTTATTTTCTTCTTCAGATTTTCATTTTATGTTAGTGTATAGTTACTACAAAATTAATTCATTCATATAATCATATAAATACACAGAAGAATCCCTGAGGATAGGAGTCTGTAAAGGAATGTTACATTTACATATGTGTTGTATCTGCATTTACATTTGTATTTGGTATAAACAGTGAGGTATAGATTTCAATGTAAAAGAGTGCCAACTATTTAAATTCCATTTTATCTTAAACATATAACCAAAAACTCCTGGTCTTAACTATAATTTATACATTTCAAAAATTACAAGTTTTAAAAATTTCTAAGCTGTATTTAGAAAATGACATTAAAGCATTTGCCAGAAAAATAAAAACTGTTTGAAATATTCTGAAAATTGAAATATTTAAAATATCATTTCAAATCTTAATCCTGATTTTACTTTGTATAAATGCTCATGTGTATACATTTCATATATGTATAGCATTCACGTGTAGAACTTTTTCCAGCAAACTGCATTGATTCAAATTTCAGTAAAAATACCTTAAGCTAGGGGTGCCTGTGTTGCTCAGTCAGTTAGACGTCTTCCTTTGGCTCAGATCATGATCTGGGGGTCCTGGGATCAGGACCCAGCCTACACTGGGCTCCCCACTCAATGGGGGGGGCTGCTCTTCCCTCTCCCTCTGCCCCTCTCCACCACTTGTGCGCTCTATCAAATTACATAAAATCTAAAAAAAAAAAAAAAAAAAAAAAAAAAAAAGTAGAGAAGTATCCTCCCATAGTCTGTATTTTGATGTTAATAGCATAAAGTCAACTTCTTCTGATCTAAGGGAAAGAATTGTTTAGAAGTGGATGTAACAATATTCATGAATTTTAGAGAAATTTTCTTTATAATGAATACATATTTATGCTCAAACAACTGGTAATACCTGTGAAAGATTTATTAAATAAAAGATGCTAAACTCTGGACAATAACAGATTTTATTTTTTTTTTAAAGACTTAGAGAGAGCATGAGCAGGGGGGAGGAGCAGAGGGATAGGGAGAAGCAAACTTCCTCCTGAGCAGGGAACCCGACATGGGGCTCCATCCCAGGACCCTGTGATCATGACCTGAGCCAAAGGCAGATGCTTAACCCACTGAGCCAACAAGGCCCCCCAATAATAGGAGATTATAAAATTTGGTTTAAAAAATTTCCTATAAAATGATAAGATGGATTCCAATTGGTGGAAAGATCACTGGGCCCATCTTTAGAAGGAAGGGAATAAATTTACATTCAGGAGAAGCTTCTTTGAGAATGAAAAAGGAATAGTAAGTTGAACTGCAATGTCATTATATTTGGAATTTCCAAAGGCATAAAAAATGTTTTTTCTGTCCTCATACACACACAAAAATTTGTTTGAAGTTTCGACAGCATCTCGAAAGGCTATTATAACTAAATGCTTTTAAAATGAATTAAATGGTATTGATTATGTGCATATAAGCATATATCAGTTTAAATAGATGATAGAATGATATCTGTTGCCCATAGTGATTCACACATACATACACACACACCCCTACCTCCTTGTAGAAGGTATTGCTACTTTTTTTAAGGATATCTAATTTTAAAAAGTAGGAAAAATGTCAAAAAATGTTAATAAAATAAAGGAGCATTTTTTTAAAAATGGAATTATAATCGATATATAACATTCTATTAGTTTCAGATATACAGCATAATAATTGATATTTGTATACATTGTGGAATGTTCACATTAAGTCTAGTTATCTATTACTAAGCAAAGTTTAAAAAAAACTTTTTTTTTTTTTTTGCAGTGAGAACTTTGAAGAGTTACTCTTAGCTACTTTCAAATATGCAGTACAATATTATTGACTATAGTCACCATGCTGTACCTTATGCCCCCATGACTTAATTTATAACTCAAACTTCGTATTTCTTGATCTCCTCCACCCTTGACCCACCCACAACCCTCCTCCCTTTGGCAACCACCCATCCGTTTTCTGTTTCTCTGAGTTTTGTTTGTTCATGTTTTTTTTTTTTTTTTTAGATTCCACATATAATTGAAATTATATGGTATTTGTCGTTGGTTTATTTCACTTAGCATAATATACTCTAGGTCCGTCCATTTTGTTGCAAATGGCAAGATGTCCTTCATTCTTTTTTATGGCTGGGTAATATTTCATTGTGAAATATTTCATTGTGTACACACACACCACTTCTTTTTCATTCACTTATCCATAGACACTTGGGTTGCTTCCTTATCTTGGCTGTTGTAAATAAGGCTGCAGTAAACATAGGTATGTATATATCTTTTCAAATTCATGTTTTTGTGTTTTTTGTTTCATTGGTTTGTTTGGTTTTGTTTTGCTTTTGGATAAATACCCAGAAGTGGAATTACTAGATCATAAGGTAGTTCTATTTGTACTTTTTTTTCTATTTTTACATATTTTGATGAACCTCCATATTATTTTCCATAGTGGCTGCACCAGTTTACGTTCCCATCAGTAGCACACTGAGTGGTCCCTCTCCTCCACATCCTCATTAACACTTATTTCTTGTCTTTTTGATACCTGCCGTTCCAGCTGGTGTGAGGTGATATCTAATTGTGGTTTCGATTTGCATTTCCCTGATGAAGAGCGGAGCATCTTTTCATTCTGTTGGCCATGGATGTCTTCTTTGGAAAAATGTTTGTTTAGGTTCTCCGTGTTTTAATTGGATTGTTTCTTGTTTTTTGTTATTGAGTAGTGTGAGTTCTTAAAGTATTTTGGGTATTACCCCTTTCCAGATATGATATTCAAATAGGTTCTTGATTTCAGTGGGTTGCCTTTTCATTTTGTTGATGATTTCCTTCACTGTTCAGAAGCTTTCTAGTTTGATGTAGTCTAGTTTATTTTTGCTTTTGTTGCTCTTGCCTTTGGAGTCAGAGTCAAAAAATTATTGCCAAGACTAACACCAAAGAGCTCACTGCCTATGTTTTCTTTTAGTTCTATAAACTCAGATTTTACATTCAAGTCTTTAATCCCTATATTGAGTTAATATTTGTGTGTGGTCTAAGATACCGATTCAGTTGCATTCTTTTTGCATATGGTTGTCCAGTATTTCCAACAGTATTTACTGAAGAGACTATCCTTCCCCGCTGCATAATCTCGCCTCCTCTATCGTAAATTAATTGATCATATATGCTTGAGTTTATTCCTGGGCTCTCTCTTCTGTTCCATTGATCCATGTGTATGTTTTTATACACAGGCTTTGGTTTTAAGCACAAAATGTTGGCAATGTCATATTTAGGAATAGCAGATAAAAGAGCAAAAAAATGGGAGATTGATAGTTTAGTAGAATAAATATAAGAGAACTTCTGTTGAATCAAAGAAATGAAAGGCTTTGCTTCAGATTGATTTGGAAGGCCAGAGAAACTGACAAATAATATAAAAGATCCTGGCTTCCAACAGTTTGATACGGAACACAAAGTGACAAGAGAGTACAGGCTTCTTTTAAAAACATGAATAAGATTAATATCAAAGAAAATACATTCTGGGAAGAATGGCAAAATCCATTTCAGTAACCCATCGATGTTTATATCAGAATGCTAACTGTGTGTTTAAGATTAAATGGAGTTTATTACTTCTTAACAACGGCCTAATTTTGTTTTATGAAACCTAAGATTTAAAAAGTCTTGATCTGTTTGTTCCCTCCTGATACTACATTTTCCTGAACGGTTGATTGAAATTTTCTCTCTCGGAATAAAAGTGTGGTAGGTTTCTCCGTAGTTAAGTCTCGTCAGTCTTGCCGTCTGTGAGTCAGGGTGGTTGGCATTTGTGCATTCAGCGCTGATGCTGGTTTAAATCCTTTCTGAAAGTCAAAGGCTGTAAAGCGAATTGCGGAGGAGAGCCGTGCGGGGATGGAGAGAAGAGCACGTTCGGCAATTTGAAGTGTTTTTATAATACATCTACGACTCCTGTGGTACAACTTTACGGTCTTACAAGCCCATGTAATCATCGCGCCTCGGTCTCCTGAGGCTCTGTAAGTGTAAAGGCACAATAGATGACCTCATCACTCTGAGGGAGGCAGAAGGGGAATTGCAGCTTCTCCGAGTCCACAGCGCGCATTAGTTAGTGTTCTACATACAAGAGGTGCAGGCATTGTATCCCTGGGTACTTGATTTAAGTCAATAACCATTTTAAAAAGCAAAATTCAAAAAAATGCATGAGAAGCTGATGGGTTTTTATGGGTTTCAGTATTTTTATATCCTCTCTCGATGGACTGTGAGGCATGCATAGATACATGGAATTTGTATTTGGGGCGTTTATTTTAATGCAGGTGTGAAAATCAGATTGGAACGGCACGTTTGGTTCTTTGTTAAATGGAAACTTTAGACAATAAAGCATTCTGCCCTCTGATTACTTCTTCTGGGGAAAGAGAGGTCCACATTGTTTCCGTTTGGCAATCTCTCTTTGATAAGCTTCTGGAGTACTTGAGCCTCTGTAGAGCTTATTGGTGTCAGTAACTAACTTCATTCAAACCAGTACTTTGAAGTGTTACTGAAACAGGAACACTCAAGCGGATTCATCCATGTAGCTTCCGTAGCTAAGCTACACATTCAATTCTGTAATTGCCTCTCGAATAACCCTTTTTAATGGATATCTCACAGCCCCCCCCATTATGCTTAAAATGGAATTCATCACTGTCCCAAATATCCCTCCTGCTCCACTGTTCATATCTTTGTTAATAGTGCTATTCAGGCCCAAGCCAGAAAACCAGTTCTCTTTTTTTCCCCTTATCCTATTGTCTGTCACTACAATCTGCAGAATCTTTCTCCTCTTTTTTTTTGTTTTTTGTTTTTTGTTTTTGTTTTTGTTTAAGTATTATTTATTTGAGAGAGAGAGGGAGATGGGGAGGGGCAGAGGGAGAGAATTTCAAGCCAACACCCCATTGAGTGTGGAGCCTGGACACAGGGCTTGATCTCACCACCCCGAGATCATGACCGAGCCAAAATCAAGAGTCGGACATTCAACCGATAGAGCCAAGCTGACACCCCTTTCCTTTCAGTCTTTTGAATTTCTTTGCATTTCCCATGTGTACCACTTTCTCTTTCTTTCTTTCTTTCTTTTTTTTTTTTTTTTTTTTAAGTTCAGACCATTAGTATTCCGCGCTGACCTGACTGTACTAATTTTCTCTCTTGTCTTCCCCATTCATGTCTGTCTTGCTTCTCAACTGCATTCAGTCTTCTACCATACTGGCTTCTCTGGAAGTCTCAAGTGCAAATATGTTAATTTTGCACACCAGCTTATATGTCTCTATAATTCTCAGAGTAAATTTATTTTGTTTTTAGTACTTCTGGGTCAGAATAGCTGTGTGTCTCTAATCCTCCTGCCACTGTTGTCCCACACCCCCCTTTTAGCCATTTTGAATAACGTCTTGCTCCTGGAAAGCCTCTTTAAAAACAAAACAAGCAAACAAACAAAAAACCCTGTGCCCTGCCCGGGGTGATGGCTGAGTCAACCACTTAGCCCTCCTACCGCATCTCCACTCCTCTTTCAAACTCTGTTTGCCTCCTCCTCTGGGAACTCGAGAGTGACCACCACACCTTCTGACTCTCAGAAAACACTTACTTAGCTTCATAGTCAGGTTTCTGTTACCAGAGTCTGGGATACAAAAGCCAAATTTGATGTAAGCTGCTTTGATTTATCTCTCTGTCTTCTCTATTAGATTTAGAACAACTTGAGAAGAATTTTCACAATTTATTTGATTTTAATTCCAAGAGCCTAGTCAAGGATTATTAATAAATGTTTTTGAATGATTGAATACAGTGCTGGAATTAGACCTTCACCTCTCTAGGATTTCATTTATTATAGTAAAAGTGCCCAAACCATTTTTAATCTGTTCTATATTCCTTTGTGTCACATGTATCTGTAGGGATATTTTGGCGTTGCAGGAACACTGTGTGAGTTTTTATCCTTGAAATATCGTTCTAGATCATAAAGCCATTCTGCTGCTCTGTGTGAATTTCCTATTTGTCAGTATTATTCGTGTCTATTATCATCTTAGAATGCATTGCGTCAGTCTTTCCATGGTGAGTTCTTTGTCTTTCACATCTCAGCTTAAAGTATTTCTTCAGAGAGAATATTCATGACAGTCCAGTCTTATGTAGCCGCCCAGTCAATCTCTGTGACATCCCCAGTTTCAATTATTTAAACAGCACTAAACAACTGTGATAGGTTATTATTTATTTAGGTGACTTCTAGGATGTTCCAGGGCTCGACTGTTGGAATGACCCTCTAGCTCTGAAGAAGAAAGAGCCTGCTAACTCTGGCCCACAGACCTACCACTTATTGTGGTAATTAAAGTGTTATTTATGTATCTATTTTTATTTGAGTATAGTTGACATGCAGTGTTACATTAGTTTCAGGTGTACAACATCATAATGTGACAAGTTTATACATTATGTTCACCACAAGTGTAGCTACCATCTGTCCCCATACATCACTACACTGTTGTATCATTGACTGTATTCATTATGCTTTGGGTTTGGGGGGGGGGTTGTATTTTTTTTTTTTTATTCCTGTGACTTACTCCGTAACTGGAAGTCTATATCTTTCACTCCCCTTCATCCATTTTTCCTAGTCTCCCTCTCCTCTGGCAACCGTCAGGTTGTTCTCTGTATATATACGTTTGATCCTGCTTTTTGTTTATTCATTTGTTTTATTTTTAGATAACCATTTATGAGTGCAATCATATGGTGTTTGTCTTTCTCAGTCTGAGAAATACTCTCTAGGTCCATCCGTGTTGCCTCAAATAGCAAGATCTCATCCTTTTTTGTGCCTGCATAATACTCCGTTATAGATATAAAATACACATAGATGTATGTGCACACCACATCTTCCTTATCCGTTTCTCTGTTGATGGACACTTAGGTTCCTTCCAGATCTTGGCTGTTGTAAATAATGCTACACTAAACACAGGAGTGCGTGTATCTTTTCGTATTAGTGTTACTATTTTTTTTTAGGTAAATATCCAAAAGTGGAATTATCAAATCGTAGGGTATTTCTATTTATAATTTTTTGAGGAATCTCCATACTGTTTTCTATAGCAGCTGTACCAGTTTACGTTCCTATCAGCAGTGCGCAGTGGTTCCTTTTTCTCCACATCTTCACCCACACTTTTTGTCTTTTTTTTTTTTTTTTTTTTACGTTTTAGCCATGTAAACTAAGTTTTAATGAGACACAGTCACATCCCTTTGTTAATGTGTCACTTCTGGCAGCTTTTTTGTAGAGTTTGAATGTGAGTCATTGTGACAGAGACCATGTGGGTCATAGACCTAAAAATATTTCCTGATTCTTCGGGAAAAATATTTATCAACTCCTGCTCATGCTCTCAGATCGGTGCCTGACACAGAAGAGAAACTCAGTAAATGTTGGTTAGATGAGTGTCCGATAGAAATTAGGTGATTAAGAAATGAAACACACAGATTGGGAGATACTTAATAGGAAGCTTCTGAGATATATTTGGTGACTTAAAGGGCTTCTAAAAACTGGGCTGTAGTGTGTACACCAGCCTTTTCAAAACGTGTGTGTTAAAAAGGGTTGATCTATTTCCGAACTTGAAGTGAAGCCAAAAAGACGACCAGAATTGATGAGCTCCTCTGGTTCGGATGAGGAGTGCGCTCACCTATCACTTTAAATCTAAGGGAGGACAAGGAATTCTTGGATCATGTGTACCTGCTTAGAATGTGGCATAATGAAGGTTAAACTAAAAATGTTTTACTCTTCACTGAAAATTACCTCTGACTTAAAAAGGTGACCTAACACATGAAAATACAATTAATATATTCATTTACTTGCAACTGTTTTTTAGTACTTGACCATGTTCGTCATTACTGTTCCTTGAATGCCTCCTATGCATTAAGTATAGCATTATTTTCATTTTTCCTAACAACCCTTGATATCCTAGGTACTCTTCATCTTCTACCTGAAAAACTAGAACCCTATAGATTAGTTTGTCCATTGTTGTATAACTGTATATTAAACACAGAACAGTCCCATCCCATTACCTCTTCCACTATATTCTAGGCATTGGAGGAAAAGTAAATAACATAGTGTCTGCCCTCGTAATGGACAGTATAATAGGAAGCATGCAAATAAACAAGGATACTGAAATGTGGGAAGCATGTGATAGAGGTCTACAGAAAAAGCTGTAGGAGAGTGGGAAGGGTTTTAGTCTGCTAAATGAGGGTAGGTGGGGTGGGAAAAATCACAGAAGACCCTGCAGAGAAGATGATGCTGGCTGTGCTAAGAAAGAAGGGAGGAGGTTGACAAATGGAACTGGTAGACCCAGTCCAAAGTGAGAAGACAGTGTGTGCAGTGCTATGGGAGGCAGGCAGCAGCACTGTTTGCTCTGAGAAAGGCACACGTCTCATTATAGCTTGGGTTTATGGCAAATGGAAAAGCAGTGGAAGACCCAGTCGGGAGATTGGGAAGACAACCAGGTAAGACCAGTTTTTATGGAGAAGAACTGAAGACGTATAATTAGGGAGGGCATTTACAGAATAGAACACTGTGGCAACAGTGGGAAGAATGGGTGAAAGTGAGGTGAAACTGGAAGCAGGGAGACCATCTGAAGGTTTGCTGAAGACCTAAGTGAATATGGCCCTAGAAGAAGAGAAATCAGTATGTAGATGGTAGCACCGACATGGCCTGGTCTTTTACCATCTTCTATTACATTTAACATCAAAAACCTTTAAGCCAGTTCTAATAGTTCGTGCAAATCATCTGTTTTGATCAGGTGTTGAATCGTTCATATTTTAAAACTATTTCAAAATAGCTCAAGCTTCTCCTCCAGTTTGACTTTGATAAATTCAAGCTTTTGTGGGGTATTAAGCTATGACTTATTAATTTATTAAAAACATGGTTTATTAAGATAGAAAAATAATTATTTTTTTATTAAATTATTTGCTGAACAACACACTAGCCAGGACTGATAAATATAAAATTCCTGTGTCAATAACTGTACATTAAAATCTGAACGAATCATGCTCAGTGTGTTGTAAGCATCCTGAAAGCTGACAGTTGATGTATTTTTATAGATGTCTATTTGTTAAAAATGCCCAAGCA
Organism: Ursus arctos; assembly: GCF_023065955.2. Taxonomy (NCBI): domain Eukaryota; kingdom Metazoa; phylum Chordata; class Mammalia; order Carnivora; family Ursidae; genus Ursus; species Ursus arctos. The sequence goes on along the minus strand of NW_026622985.1, from coordinate 24,593,276 downwards.
TGTGCTAAGGGTTCTGCAGGTATGAATACTAGATGTGTGGGGACAAATCTCTATTCACGTGCAACCAGAGATACAAGGATATGAACCTCACGTCTTAGAAATGATATTAGATTTTATACACAAGTCTGTAACAGTCGAGTTCAATTTCTTAGATTTGTTTTGTTTTCACTGTGAAGCAGTGTGTGGTATTTAAACCAAGTGACTGGGCTTCTTCATTATCGCCAACTACCACGTACCATGTTCCAGGGCGTCTGATCTTTCCACCTTAGAATCACCAGACGTTTCTTTGTTCTAAAACTGGTTGACACAAATCCCTAAGTTCCGGGCAGCGTGTGCCTCGTTGACAGCACCACCCTGTTCCCCAGGAGCCTTGTTATCCTCCTTCAACCGTATCTTGTTAGTCAGCTCCCGTACTTTCTGAGCCTTCTTAGTGAATTCAGCAGTCCAGCTGTACACATCGACACTAACGTCCCTACGCAGGTGGGCAGTCTCCGAGCAAAGGCGAGGGATTTCCCAGGTCTAATTTGGTCTGTAATTTTCAGCCCGAGTTTCCTCTCAGCTCTACCAGAACTGTGTGTTCATAACTCCACGTACAGGTGTGCATCTGTTGCTTCTGGTACATGTATTAGATCTTATATATAATTTCTTCCACCAAAATTTTATTGTGTCCATGCTCTATTCAGGGCTGCATTCACCAGGGTGGTTTGATTTCAGGAGCACTGGAAGTATCCCATTGTAAAAATTATCTCCTCACCAACATTACATGGCCCATTACATGATATCATTAGTTGTTTTCTTCTTTCAGTTTGCATTCTCTTACAATGTCCATGGTTTTGGAAGAATTAACACTCCGTTTTCTTCATGTAATGTAAAATTGATGTAGCGTCATTCTCTATTAATTTGGGGCCAATCCTTGAGGCAAGGGGAGAATACAAGGTTTTAATTCCTCATCCTAGCGCTTTAGCAGCTCAATCAGAATTGTTCCATCAAGATACTTTTATTTTTATTTTTCTAATTGTTTTTTGAAGAAGAGAGAGAAAGAAGGAGAGCGAGCACAAGTTGGGGAAGGGGCAAAGGGAGAGGGAAAGGGAATTTTAAGCAGAGTGCATGCTGAGAGCAAGCCCAATGCAGGGCTCGATCTCATGACCCTGAGATCATGACCTGAGCCAAAAATCAAGACTGAGCCATCTAGATTCCCTATTAAGATATTTTTAAAAACCCATTTGTAGGCTGGGTATTAAGAGGTAAATAAGATAATAATGATAAGGGCTGGTGATATTTTTTGTGCAGTGACTAAGTGGCGGTGTTCTAAGTACGTGTAATGTTCAGCACGGCTCTGTGAGGCAGGCGCTCTTATTAGCCCCATTGCGCAGGTGAGGAAAATAGGTTTAAGAGAGATTCATTTTCTGAAGGTCAGATAGTTCCTTCTGGCATCAAGACCTGAGGTCTATGAGCGGGAAGGCAGTCAGTGAGAGTAGTCTTTGCCAACACTACATACATTCACATACTAAATTCATAAATGCTAAGTATTCAGAGGAAAGGATCCCACCAGGAAAATATTATATGTGTTTAAAAAAAAAAAAAACACCTCAATTTGAGGTTTTTAAAATTTGGTCTTAATTGAATATTATCATATGGCTCCCAACTCCATTTGAATGGTCTCAGAGTTTATTTTTTTGGGAAATTCCCATATTTTATTTCACTTTTAAAAGTTTAAATAAAAGATGTTTAGGGCATTGTAGGTATTTTCATTTGTTCAAAATTAAGCAGGCCCTGTGTCTACTGAAATATAAAACGAATATGTAGAAATAGATATTTAACTTTTTTTTACAATTTTAATTACAAATAGATCTTTGATAAAATGACTTTGGTGAAATACTATCAGTGGGAGCAATTGGATCATCATCTTCAGGTAATTACTCGAAAGTTGCTGGGTTTTATTTACAAATTAATGTTTTCAAATTTAAAATTAGAATTTTTCAGTCACGTGATTCCAATGAGGAATACCTCATCATGTGAGAGCTTCAAATAAAGCAGACAAAAGGGATGTGGCTTTATTACAAAATAAATCAAATTACAGTCTCATTGCTGCATATAAAAGGAATGCTACTGTTCACGTAAAATAACTGACAAGACTGAAATAATATGCTGAGCTTTGGAAGGAAGCTTCCATCTGTGTCAAACAGCTGAAGGACATATGCACCATACAAGTTCTCAAGCAGCTGAGGAAAGGATTGTAATTACAGCCGTTGTTCTCAGATTGCCTTTTCTTCGTAAACTTGTTGGACGTTCACACTAAGCCTACAGATCATCTAGGATCCTTACTGTATTTGTGTTTATTATTTTTTTAAAATAAAAACAGCAGAAGCACAAGGGGTTAAATGATTAAAGTAGCCTGTTGTGCCAGTGATAAGTCTCTTGGCTACCAAAGTTACTAGTCATTTATTTGGTCTTGAGGATACTAGAAATGGAAAAAAACTTAGAATGCCTGAAGGATAAAACAAAGGTTTTTCCTTGTTTCCTATACTTAGAATATTTCTGAAGCAGAACCCCTATGTGCCTCCAAGAAAAATCTTACAAGTAATTACCATTTTATTGAAAGTGACATTAAAATCCCTCCATTAATAAACATGACATTAGATCCTAGTGTCTTCCATTTCCCTTGCATTATTCTTATTTTCTGTAATGAGAAGTGGATTTCTTCTGAGCTCCTCCTATGCACGCCACAATTTGCAGATTTCATTAAAGCAGAACAACAGCTGGGTTCTGGGCATTAGCCTGGTGCTCAGTCTATGGGAAACTAAAGAGAGAGGGAGCAAGGGCGGAAATCTCAGTAATACGGGAGTTAGAAAACTGACAAGGACAAGGGCCTTTTAATATTTGTACCAAATTCACTGTAGGAATAAGGCTTATCTCCTCATCAGGGTTCACATGTGCCTTTGGAGGCTTTTGTTCAGCCATCCGCAGTGGGAGGTAGACTCTGGTGCCGGAGACGTGATTAGGGAGATGAGATTTGGTCTTCCAATCTCCCTGTATCTTATTAATCTTTCATTTACACTGGGATTAGATGAGATTCCATTAGCCAAATCCACTAAAAAGATTCGTTCATTTTAATATTTATACACACTGTCTAGTCCTTAAAGTGGATTCTTTTTGTGTGTGTACTTAATTGGATCAGTGGGTTTCTTGTTATTAACAGTTTTCTTTTTAGAGATGAGGTTGATGAATAAAATTAGTGACATCTGGTTCAGCTCAGCTGTTAAATATAACTTTTAATAACTACATTATGTACTACAGGATAAAATGAACATTTGCTATAAAGATAAAATCTTAGTTTAGAATCACAGAGTAAGCATTGGCTCATTAAAAGAAAAACAAAGCAAAACTGGTAATATTCTGTGAATGTCCAAAAACAGGCGGTGGGAGAGAATGATATTTAATGGCACTAAGAAGTAGCTTCGAAACCCTTACTTATTATTCAGGTATGAGAATAGTGTATTAGAATTTCTGAGACTAAAATGAAAATTTGTCCAACCCAAAGGATATGAGAGTGTGGCCCAAAGTGTTAATTTACTTTCATAAAATACTATTTTTAAATTAGATTAACTTTCGCTTTGAAGAAATTTTGTTTTGGCTTTTTGTTGATCCTGTTCATTGTGAATATTGCTTTTTAAAAAGTGCATTGAAGGTCCTGTTTCTAGTTGTACTTGAGCAAGATTTCCAAACTTGGCATTGGTGACACTTGGCTGGGTAATGCCTTGTCGTGGGGGTCATCCTGTGTGTGGAAGGGTGTTCAGAGCATCCCCGGTCTCTCTCCACTAGATGCAAGTAGCCTGTCACGCCTCTTGACAATCAGAATGTCTCTAGGCATTGCTGACTATTTCTCGGGAAGGAATAGTGCTCTCGGTTGAGAAACACTGTGCTACAAAGATATAGTTCTTTTTTTTTTTTTTTTCATATTTAAAATTGTAGATAATCAGAGTTACACATGTAATGAAAGCTTAGAAATCAGATGCTCATAAACAGTACAAATTTAAGAATCTGACACAATTTAGTGCTGTCTCTATAGCTCTCACAGTGTTTTTTTTTGTTTTTTGTCGAATTGAATACCTTTCCTAGGTTTTATTTTTGCCATTTAAGAAGGGGGTAATATTAGTATCTCAAAGTGTCATTCTGAATATTAAATGGCATAATGCATAGACAATGGTTAACACACTTGCGCCACAGTATGTGGTTAATTCAGTACCACTGACTGTATCAGTAGCAATACTTTAAATAACACATGCCGATGTTACCTAATTGCAAGGCTATACTAGAGCAGTATTATTAGTTAAATGGAAATAGTATATTAAATATTTTGACCAATTCTCTTGTTTTACTTATTTAACTGTAACTTATTTAGCATTGTTAAACAAGAGTAATTTTCGTATCTATTTTGTTTCATAGTTTTAATATATACAGGTCTTACCAAAGACTTGTCAAAACTATCTTGTGTTTTATAAAATACATTTTTGATGCAAAGTTATCAGTTATTTTATATTTTGAATAAATCCTACATTTTTCTTTATTTTGCTAGTTTCAGTTTCATTTGAAAGATGTAGTTGATATGTATAGGCATTATAAATAATCTTAAGGTTTTTCAAGTAGTCATATGGTGCTCTTAAAACATTGGTGAGGCCCTGAACCTTGACTAAGTCAAGAAAATGTATTCAGATTTAAAAAGGAACAGTAGTGCGATGCTTTATGGCTTGAAATTTGCAGAGGAAAGGATTCAGAACTTGTCAATCTGTAATCCATGTCATAAATAAGATACGGATTTAAGTCATGTATCTTAGAAGAATTAGCAGGAAATGTAAGGTACTTCTTTTGTGCTGTTACAAATTAGATTTTTCTTTGTTCCCTTGAGAAGCCAGATTGAACAATAGAATATCCTGAAAGAGAATTGCTGAACACCAAGGCCATGTATTTGGAAACTAAGTATAGGGAGAATAGAGATGTATACTTGGCTTTTTGAATCAATTATCAGTGAAATCCTGTCATACCATTTAGAATAGAGGCCCCCAAGTCAAGGTTGACTTTTCTAGCATTCATGGTTTCTAACAGGCTTAGCCTTGCACATTTATAAAAGATTTATTTTATTTGCAAAATAAAACATTCTAACAAAGATAAAGATCTCCATTTCTTAAAAGTGGACCTAAAATGAGGACTAACTTTACTCTTCATGCAGCCATAAGACGCTTAGTTAAGTTCATTAGTAATTGGCACTAGGGTCAAGGCTAGATCACTATTGACCAATCTTCCACAGTGGGGGAAAAAAATGTAGGCCACTCATGTACTTCCAAGATCTGTTCAAGTGAGAAATTCAAAGTTTGTGTGAGTGGAAAACATTACTAGTTTGTGGGGAGCAGTGATTAAAAGGGCATGAATGAATATAGTGTATGTTAAATAATGCAATACATACACAATGTGTAATTGAAAATGTGAAATACAATATAATGTTAAATATTGATAAACAACCTATAGAAAAGTAGTCACAGCTATTATTTGTGTTCTGAAGTATATCTGTCTAAATAAAAGGATCAAGGTCTGTTTGGGGCCAAGAAATATTCCAAGATTTTTTTTTTTAAATAATTTATTCTGAAATTCCTGTATGAAATATTTTTTGGTTATCAAATTATATGATTTCTGTAATTAAATAAAATTCTTTGCATTTTGATTTCTTTCTGTAGACATTCGAGTAAAGATTGAGACTTAAAAGTAATTGCTTTCAAAAGGCTTTGTAATATATAATGACAAAGGGAAACAAAGTCTGTTGAATTTTAGTGAGAATGCTACAATTACTTCTTGAGTGTCGAGTCTATAAGAATGAACAATCCATTTTCACATTAATATTAAACAGTAGTATTTGTTGGAAATAATTTTCTGTTGTATTTGGGCTCGTTTTATTTTTTTCATCATAGAAAGATTATGTTTTATATCTTTTAAGTACTATGGTCTTAGGGAAATAGAAGAGACTAAAAATACTGGTTGAAAACAAAAAGGCTCTAGCATAACCGCATAAACACACTCGGTAATACAAAACAACAACAAAAAAATCTAATAGTAACTTCTACTTTTCTAATGTACCAGGCTTTCTATGCAGTTGTAGCTAGAAGAATTACTTAAAAACTTCTTTCTAAATAAAGTCTACTTATGAATTTAAATAAGAGAGAAAGAAAGAAAGAAAAAGATTGTGTAGGTAATTATAATGGAAGTAGCAGGGGAAGATAATAGATTCAGGAAATGACATAAACTTCTTTTTAGAATGGCCAGTATTCCGCATTAGTTTCACTCTTCTGTCCTCTGCAGATTACCCAGTTATTTCAGTATTGTTTATTCTGAGTTACGCTAATGGCATAGAAATGGAGAGATGTGAGACACCTTAGTGATTCTGGAGAAGCTATTTCATTTTATAAGGTTAAGCAGATAAAAGTCTGTTCATTTTAGGAACCCTATTTAAGAAACCAAAATAAGATACGTGTATTAGTCAAATGTAATACATTGCGTGGATCAGAAAAATATAACCCAATAGCCAAGAAGGATCTAAAATAGCATTCCTACTTTTTGGTTTGTTTTGAAGCTTTACATATTTTTTTAATACATTTTAACTTGTTCAGTATGGTTTGAGAAAAAATTAATTCCTAATGCAGCAATTTATTTTACTTCGTAGTTTTGGTGTTTTAAAGAATTTGAATGAATGGTCTCTCTTAAGTTCTATGATTAAAGACTGGAGCTAACTTGCACTCCCACGACAGATTCTTTGCTTTTGATTTCTTGCTTCAGACATTCAAGTAAAGATAATGACTAACAGAGTAATGATCGCACTAAAATCTTTATAAATATACGAGGGCAAATGGAAGCATCTGAATCCTTAATCTGGGATTAAGCCTTGCATATGTGACAGGTATACAGTACCATTTCTTTCATTTGAATGAAACTTAAAATCAGTTCAAGCACCTCTTATTATAGATTCTTTATGTCCTTGGCTCATTTGCAGATGAACAAGTTTTGAGAAAACATTTTGATACGTACTTTAGTAATGTCTTATCTGAAAAGAAATTTTCAGGTATATAGGCTGCAAACTTTAAGACCCATCAACATAATAAGAAAATTTCAGAGCTTGACTTTTCCCCCAAGTACCTAAAAGTATAATTAACAATCAGCATATCAAAGCCTGATACTTAGTAGTTATCAAATAAAATGGAGAAAACAATTAGCAGCCTTGAAAACAAATAAAACTTTATTAAGAATAATTAGATATCAGTTGTTGCTTAACGTGAATTAAAGAGTGAAGGAAATTGAAGAGATAGCTAGAGTAGATTGGCAATTAATGAAGTGTATCTGGATCATAAATAAACATTATTTGTTCAATAGAATATTACTGTAAGTTTCATGAATGTTTAAAGAAAAGTACAATGTTCCTCTTTTTCTGTGATGTTTTGTATATAACTATAAATATTCATGAATAGTATTAGTTCAGGTTATCTATGTGAATATAAATTTTTATATAACGGGCCACTTAATGTTCATTGGATCATGCTTTTGAATATAAATTCACTAGTCTCTCAGACGCACCATGGATCTAACCCAGCTCATGAATATTCACACACACACAACCGATCTTTCTGCAAGTAATCACATCCATAAAGATGGAAATCTTGTTAGTTCCCAATAATGAGAAATGTATTAGGATGCCAGTCCCAGGACAATTTCACAATACCCTTGTTTTCATTTTTTTGTAAATGATAAACTTAAAAATATAAACACATATGCTGCACATCTTCCTTGTTAGAAACTCTTGTTTCTTTTACCTTTACAAAATATTGGATGTGATTTAACCATGACTGCATTTGCTTCCTTTATTTACTGTGGTCCTAGAAAAGAGCAGGAATTCAGCAGTATCTCCAGTTCTTATCCCCCCACTCATTTCTACTGTTTAGGCTTGACTGTAGATTCTCAAGTGCACAGTGGTCCGGTCTCCTGATCTGCTGGGGGCGTGGTACATATTTTCCGTGTAGAGTGAAAACAAAAGATGTGAGATGATGTATGTCATCTTTTTGTGTAAGGGGAAAATAATATTCTAAGCTAAGTAAATGTTCACTATGTTAGAAATAAGATGCTCTGATCATGGAGGCCCGTAATCTTTAATGGGCTAAATCCCACATTATGATTGCTTCTTGTTCATTATAATAGATGGCATGTGTTTTTAATACTTATCCAAGTTCAATCAGTAATTATAAGTAAGAATCAAAATCGATGGCCTGGCCCTTATTAGCATCATTCTCTAATATTTAATTGAACTAACCAGAGAAAAAGAACTAATGCTCACAAAGGTAGCAGTAAAGCATCAGCTATTTCCGATTTTTTTTTTAAAGATTTTATTTATTTATTCGACAGAGATAGAGACAGCCAGTGAGAGAGGGAACACAAGCAGGGGGAGTGGGAGAGAAAGAAGCAGGCCCATAGCATAGGAGCCTGATGTGGGGCTCGATCCCATAACGCCGGGATCACGCCCTGAGCCGAAGGCAGACACTTAACCGCTGTGCCACCCAGGCGCCCCTATTTCCGATTTCTAACATTGGTATTGTCAAGCCTCTAAATGAATTCTCTCTTTGTCAAAATGTATACATTTGTTGTTCTTGTGTAAACAGTTAACAGACTATGTTAAATGACAAACATTTATTTTTTTTTCAATTCCAGTAACCAAATTATGTTAGCGTGTTAGAGATTCATCCGCAGTTGAGGGAAGTGAGGCCAAGTGTGCCCCCCCGCCCCTCTTCTCAACCAGGAGAGCTGCTGTTGCCTGTTCTGTGTATCACAGTGGTTCGCAGGAGGGAGCAGTTTTGTTTGTATTTTGACAATGTCTGGAAACATGTTGCTTATCACAGCTGGGGGGCGGGTATGTGGTGCTGGCATCTAGTGGGTAGAGACCATAGATGCTGCTAAACGTTCTACAAAGCACAGAATAACAAAGAATTACCCAGCCCAGAATGTCAGTATGGCCTTCGTCATATAAAAATTTGTTTGGAGAGGGGCGCCTGGGTGGCACAACGGTTAAGCGTCTGCCTTCGGCTCAGGGCGTGATCCCGGCGTTATGGGATCAAGCCCCACATCAGGCTCCTCCGCTATGAGCCTGCTTCTTCCTCTCCCGCTCCCCATGCCTGTGTTCCCTCTCTCGCTGGCTGTCTCTATCTCTGTTGAATAAATAAATAAAATCTTAAAAAAAAAAAAAAAACTTATCTTTGGAAAAAAAAATTTGTTTGGAGAAATAATTCCATGTCTAAATGACAACCACTGGGTTAGAGTACTTTCAGAGATAAAGTGATGAAAGGTATAGCATTATTTTTCAAATAAATGAAGACAGAGTCAATTACTAATGATAAATTTGAATTTTTCCTTTTTTTTCTTTATCAGCAACAATTGTGTTAAATGAACTCAACTGGACAAGTGCCTTAGATGAAGTTTTCAAAAAAAATCGAGAGGAAGATCCTTCGTTGTTGTGGCAGGTGTTCGGCAGTGCCACAGGCCTTGCCCGATACTATCCAGGTAGGTGCTCCGTGACTCAGTGGGTATCAAATCAAATGGTAAGTGCCAGACTTAATATTTCTTGGTATTTCTTAATATTAAGCTAAAAATCTCTTAGCTTCTCCCATATTGTGAGAAAAAGATACCACACTACTTCTCTACGGAAGCGTAGTCTTCCTTACATGGCTCTGTATCTTACCCAAATCACTTGAAACCGAGAGACCTCAGGAGCAGCTGAAGCTGTTGACATCTGGAATCAGGCGATGCCATGAGCAGGTGTCTGTGTACCTGGGACAGGAGCTTATCAGAGATCGTTAAATAGTCCTGAGATGAGGGTCCGTCTGCTCAGCATGGACAATGTGTTGAATCACATTGGAGAATGGAATAGTATTTTTAGAAGCTAACTGAAATATTTCTCCAGATTTCAAGTTCGTGTTTTTGTATGAAGGTGTTGATGCTTTGCTTTAATCAGTGAATGTGGATTTGTTAAAATGAGTATGACTGGAAATGAAATGAAATTTCAAAGGAAATAGAGCTTGCATAAGTATCACGTTGGATTAATTTTGAGGGCATCTTAGTAATGATACATATTCAGTGAAGATCAATGTTTTACACATCGAAATGAACAAACCCTTTTGTAATATCCTTTATTCTTCTAAAGAGGGTAAGGAGAAATAAATCAACAACAAAAAAGAAAAGTTTACGACTCGTATAGATTACGAGAACCTGTTGAAAAGACTAAGTGAAACGTCTGAGGGTATTTTTAAATTTACCTTTTAGAATGGGCTGACAAGCACAAATGCTTGTTCCTGAGTGTTATGGGATACATGTTATGTAATTTGACTTTAAACAATTGCGATATATAGAAGAATTCTTCTTGAGACTTAAGTTTTCTAAATATCTTTAACAAATAGAATTATTCACAATAAAAAGTCACACCAGTGAAAATGGGGCGAAATAGACGTTAGCTAATATCTAGCTTTGTATGGCGATAACAATAAATAAAAAAGTCTGTGGGCATCATCAGACTGAATAGCACTCAGATCAGGTAGACGTTCAGCATGGGTGCAAATGCCAGATGGTAAGATCAGTGACAGTTCTTTTGTAGAAACCCAATGGGCTGGTCAAGGCCTACTTCACTTTTCATTGTTGGAAAAAATCATGAGTTAATAAAATGATGTTAGTATCTTTGTAATATTACCCTATTGGTTGTTACAACAGAATTTTCTACTTGAAGAAGTATGATTCAGTGTAATACAACCCCTCTAAATACTCTTGAGTTATTTACTAATATGTTAAGTATCATGTATCAGGAGACTGAAAATTTTAGTATATAAGATCATATTTTAAAAAAGCAACACTACTCGTGAACATAATAAACCTGATATAATAAACCTTGGGCGCCTGGGTGGCTCAGTCAATTAAGCATCTGCCTTTGACTCAGGTTATGATCCCCAGGTCCTGGGATCTAGTCCCACCTTGGGCTCTCTGCTCAGTGGGGAGCCTGCTTCTCCCTCTCTCTCTCTCTGCTGCTCCCCCTGCTTGTGCTCTCTCTCTTCCTGTAAAATAAATAAATAAAATCTTTAAAAAAGTATAATAAACCTTACAGTCTTTACAAAAGTAATTAGATACCTGATGACCTATTCAGTAACACACAGATAAAAGAATACATTTATCAATAACTTATAGCATTTTATAGCTGTAAAGTCTTTTAAATTGTATTGCCTCATTACAGATTCCATGTATGAGAAATTGATGGAAAGGTGGGAAAAGATGAGAGAAAATTAGTATAATAATGAAAAGCCAAGAGCCCAGTACCAGAGGGAAATTGATGATGCTGAGAATAGGAAGAGAGACAAATATTCTAAGAGAAAGAGGAAGGGGAACAGAGGGAGGATTGCATAAGAAAGGAGAGAGAGAACATAGGGTCAAGCGGAGGAAGGGAAGATAGGTTGAGTTATAAGCACTTTTCAAAGATGGCTCTTTTTACAAATAGCTAACTTTTAGCCTTATCTTCTATATTCTTTCATTTTAAATACTAATCAAGGATAATGGCTTTGATTTTTTTCTTAACCCTCTTCATATGTTTTTAAACATGTCGACATTTGTCCGCTTTATCTTAAAAAGATTTGTGAATGTTTAATTTAACTGAATCTTTATGATTCTCCCCCAATATTAGCCGTGGAAGCAACCCTCGGCCTCTCACAGTACTTAGTTTTTAAGCAAAGGTGTGCCAGACAAGTTGGTTCACTGAATGGCTGATGACTTGAATTCATTTACCTGTTAGAGGAGGTCATTTAAAATGGCCCTCTTGACTGCTATGAAATACACTTGAAGTAATTGAAACTTTGGTGATCTCTTCCTAAGTTCTTTTTATTTCATTTCGTTTTTGACTACCTTTTGGCATACAAAAGCCATACATGATGGGTACAACTTGATGAGTTTGGCCATAAGTATACACCCCTGATAACAGCACTGTAGTCAGTACTATAAACCTATCCATCATCTCTAGAAGTTTCTTCCCATTGTCTTATTTATTATTCTATTTTTTGTGGTAAGAGGGTTAGCAAATTTTTAAGTGTATAATACAGTATTTTTAACTCTAGGCATTATGTTAAACAGAAGATCTGTAGGGTTTATTCCTCTTACATGACTGAACTTTGTATCCTTAAACACCTCTCCATTTCCCACGTGCCCCAGCCCCTGGCAATCACCATTCTTCTCTACTTCTGTGACTTTACTCTTTCAGATTCCTCATGGAAGTGGTATCATGTAGTATTTGTCTTTCTCTGTCTGGCTTATTTCACTTGATTTGATGTTCTCCGGGTTCATACATATTGTCACAAATGGCAGAATTTCCCTTTTTTTTTTTTTTTTTTGTTAAAGACTGATTGTTGTTTTTCGTTTTATATTAACAAAATAATAGAACCAAGTCTCTTTATCAAAGATATTAAAACAATATTTTAAAACTAAGCCACCATATTTCTGTTGATGCTGACATGTTTCCAACACATCCAACACTTTTTTCAAGTTTAAAGTCCTTTTTTTTTTTTTTTGAAGTGATTTTTAAAAAATTATGTAGGAATCATAGTTTTTTTTCTGATCTTATCATTTTGATACAGGCCAGGATGAGGTAGAGTAGCTCATCCCTAATAAGTGTCTGTTAAAGTAAAGGTCAAAAATAGCCTTTAATATTGTTAATTATCTTACTATGAATGGAAACAGAATATGTTACTTTTATGTAATTGGATTTTTATATAACAAGATTTGTACCTCAGGCTTAGATCTCTCTAGTAGCTGTGAGAAACTGGTTGGATTTTCCAAATTTTCTCAGCCTTGGTCATCAAATCTGAAAAAAATATGAACACTAACTCTTCAGTTTATTCCCTGAAGGTTGTTATCAATGAAATAATAAACTGTAAAGTACTTTGGAAATGGAAAACAGTAAGCATTTTTACAAGAGTGAATATCAACTACAGTAATGTTGCCTAAATTCATTTTTCTCTTCATGTGAGAAATTGAAGAACATAATTGAGATTACAGTTATAGTTGACAAGGAAACTGAAATAGCCATCTGTTTACAACCCCTTGCACATTTCTAAGCACTGATATCTACCAGTTAACACCACAGGGTAGAGGTGGTCTGGAGATGAAGGTTTTAGTTTCGGACCTTGATTAAGGCACTTCTCAATAGGGTTTCCAGGTCAAATAAAAGTTGCTCAGTTAAGTTTGAATTTCATGCAAACAACAAAGAATTTTTTAATACAGGTATGCAATATTTTGGAAATACACTAAAACCATATCTGGTCTTTATCAAAATTCAAATTTAACTGGGTGTACTATATTTCTTTCAGCTAAATCTATCAACCCTATCTCTCACTGAGTTTCTATATTTATAATATAGGAAAATCAGCTTCCATGTTATGTCCCAGAATTCTTGTGGTGATCAAACAAAATCTATTACATATATTAATCTAAGTGAAGAAATTTTATATTTAAAAAAAAGTTTTGTCAACTATCTTTTAAAAATTTTTTGCTACAGGGGTGCCTGGGTGGCTCAGTTGGTTAAGTGTCTGCCTTTGGCTCAGGTCATGATCCCAGGGTCCTGGGATCGAGCCCCACATCAGGCTCCCTGCTCAGCAGGGAGTAGGCTTCTCTCTCTGCCACTCCCCCTGCTTGTGTGCACTCTCTCTCTCAAATAAATAAATCTTTTTTTAAAAAATGTTTGCCACAGTTACTGAAAATAACGTGTTTTGCAGAAACAAGGATCCTCTGACTCACAGTAGAGTCTAAAAAATGTCATTCATGTTGAGATGCAGTTTAGAGCAGGGCTACTTAGCGTTAGTGGGTTAAGCAAGTATATTCCACCCAATAGGCAGCGTATAAATGTCACTGCCATCATTTGATGTGGTGGCAACCTTTGGAAAACACAGACTTCAGCCAATAATTGGAGGACAGTAATGTTTAGATTGTAGAATTGTTAAAAGAAGAAAACAAATACACTTCCTAGCAAATTGCCTGCATATAGGAGAAAGTCGGTGATGATTAGTCACTTTCATTTGTTCCATTTATCAGATTACTTAAATGATGTGGAGAAACTACTGGCCCCAAGTAAAGAAATTTCTAGAGCTGACATCCTAGAAAGGCACCTCTGCAGAGCTGGTTTGGTTAGTAATCAGTGGGGACTTGAACTCTGACATCTGTCTTTGGACAGAACCTCGATAAACTGCCTGTTTTTTGATTTGGCTGATGTGTATGGAAATGAACTGTAAGAAGGATTCTGTGTGTCTTTTTTCTTCTCTTCCTTCTCCTCCTCTGGCTCCTCCACTCCCTCCCTTCCTCCTCTCAGTTTCCAACTTAGGAGGTGGATAGGCTGCGTGATAATAGAAGGGGCATTATATCGTGTGCAGAGTTCGTGATGCATGTGAAAACTGCCGTCAGGGGAATTGCTTACTTTGGCTAAGTCTCATTGTATCTGTGAGCCTCTTTCTTCACCGGTAACTTGGGACGATAGAAGATGATTTCCGTGCAGACACGGACATTATCTCCTCAAGTGTTGAGGCTTTATATTTGCGACGTCCACAGTCCTTGTGTGGTGGGACAAGAAGTCCTAGAGCTAGCTTCATGCCATAGCTGAAGCCGGGAGCCCCCGTGTAGTGACATCTTCATTGAGTATGTGCTGACTGGAAAATCAGTTTAATTTGTGAGTGCTTTCCTTTTAAAGCTCTTAATTGATTTGGATAAATGAACTTTAAAGCTATTAAACTGCTTTCAAGAGCTGTCACCTTTGTGAATTTTTACCCGTCGTTAAAACAGAGGTACAAATTATTCATTTACCGGTTAGTATCTCCTGAAATTGTTCTAATTCCTGCTGTAATTGGGACTGTAATTAGGAATTAATGGCTCACTGAAATGCCAATGGAGGCAGTACTTACTCTTTTTTTAGATAATTAGTTGTATTTGCAGGGAAAAAAAGCCAAAAATCTACTTCATTTTCATATGACATTTTCTTAATGTCTTATTAAGCCCTTGTTCTTTCTCTGCCTTCCTTCATTTGTTCGTTCCAAAACCGTGGGATTACAAAAAAGTGACCTGTTGCTTGTTGAGTTAGTGTTAACTATACCCCTGGGAGACAATTCTTTGTTATATCTGCTAAGATTTTGCTAGAATGAAATGCGGAAAAACCTTTATATATACGAAGTATATGAAGAGACATATTCTTTCCATATGGGTGGTCATTTGTCCTTGAGTTGTTAGTACTTTTTGAAAAATAACTAAAAAATGTTGTAAACATCAAATAGCAGATGACAGGTTAGTCCAAAGAATACTTTTTTTTCCCCTTTTTGGTTATTAATGAAGACAGGATTTGTGATAGATTTTTAGCAATTTGAAGAAAATGGGATAGAGTTGGAACCTTGATATTAATGGTATGTATAGATGTACTGTTTTCAGTGATCAATTATCTTTCGTGAAAGATGCCCATTTTTTTTTCTTACTTTAGTATTTGTGAATGGATGCAAGGTTTAACTATAAATGTATTATATTTGCAGATTGCTATATAAACAAACTTGACATGGAAGTGATTACACTATCACTTTTTTTAATGCTGGTAATTCCTAAAATCCAGTGTACCAGTTAGGAATACTACCAATTACAAAAATGATTTGATTTCAAAACTATGAACGTGTGTTTCTTACTTAAGACAGAGTATCAGTCAGTTGTATAGACTGGAGCTGATAGGGACGCTTCACAAAGAAGGGGTCCACAGTCCTGTTTTACTGCTGTCATCTGAGTGTGGCCTCTGCCTCAGGCCCACCATTGTTACTTGTGTTCTGTCTTAAGGGACGAGGAACAGTCTTCTCCCTCTTGTTGACGGCACTTGTTGGAAGTCACATAAAACCTTTCCTCTTGTGGGATGTTGGCTAGAATTTAGTGGCCTCATGCACCCAGTTACCTTGAAGGTGGTCATGTGTGCAGCTAAAAAGCAGAAGCTGTACTAAGAAGGGAAGAAGAGATAATCGGAGACAAAAACACCTCTGACATGGTTATTACTCTGTGTACATGTGTGTTTTATTTTTTTATTTTAAGGTTGTTTTTAATTTTATTTGAGAGAGAGAGAGAGAGAGAGAGAGAAAGTGCATAGAGGAAGAGGGAGAAGCAGACTTCCCGCTGAGCAGGGAGCCCAACTCAGGGCTCGGTTCCAGGACCCCGAGACCATGACCTGAGCCGAAGGCAGACACTTAACTGACTGAGCCACCCAGGTGCCCCCACATGTGTGTTTTAAAAGACCAAATTGTTTCCGATCTGCCTGAAATTTTAATCTAATTAGAGTCAACAATTATACATGTTGAAACTTAGATTACAATACAGATCATTAAAGGATTAAATATCAGATAAATTAGACCAGCTGTAACAATAGATTTGCTATAGGAGTTTTGAGAAAGATCTACCAGAGTTATGGGCTTGGCTTATGAACTATGGATTGAAAAATCAAGTTGAAGGAAAAAAGGCAAAGCCGAATTGGAAGGAAGCAAGGCACAAAGTGAGATACAGGGCGATGAGCAAGTACTGTGAGAGGCTAGTAAGCCCAGTTAATCTAAGAGTTCGTTACAGAAGAAGAGTGCTATAGAATCAAGGGTTCATAAACAGCAAATTATGTGGCTTCGAATGTCAGAATTGTTTGGGATTTAATGTGTAGGAAAATACCACCGACATTCTGAGCAGTGGAATACTATAGCTAAAACAGTGTTTTTTCTGATAGGAGGAGAAACGCTGAGAGAACCTTGACCAGAAGGTACACTATTGTAACAATCAGATGTGGGATGTTAAAGATGTGAACAAGGAACCAAATAGGAATTTATTTTTTAAATTTTTTAAAAGATTTTATTTATTTATTTATTTATTTGAGAGAGAGAACGAGTGGGGGGGTAGAGAGCGGGAGAGACAGAGAGAGAGAGAAGCAGACTCCCTGCTGAGCAGGGAGCCCAATGTGGGGCTCAATCCCAGGACCCGGAGATCATGACCTGAGTCGAAGGCAGACACGTAACCCACTGAGCCACCCAGGCGCGCCCCCACCCCCGAAATTGGAATTTAAAAAGGAGAATATTTGGATAGAAAAAAAAAAATGAGGATATTAGAGACCTTAAAAAAATATTGATACACTTATATGTGTAAAATGTTTACCAGTGTAGTGTTAGCTGACACCTCCCAATCACCTCACATAATTGCCATTTCTTTTTTGTGGTGAGAACATTTCAGATGCAGTTTCTTAGTGACTTTCAAGTAGATGATGTATTAAGTATAGTCACCATGCTGTACCCCCAGGACTTATTCATCTTTCGACTGGAAGCTTGTACCTTTTGGCCAACATCACCCTATTTCTCCCCCCGCTGCTGGCAACCATCATTCTACTCTCTGTCTCTCTGAGTTTGGCTTCTTCAGATTCCATATGTTAAGAGAGATGATACAGTATATATCGTTCTCTAACTTTTTTCACTTAGCATAATGGCATCATACAAGTGTCTCAGATTAACGCATTGTTATATCTGAATTTTATCTCAATTAAAAGATAAATGAATTCAGTGATCGACATAAGGTGTAAGTTAAGATGACTATAATTTTTAGTTCGAGTGGATATGAGAATGTTGGCACTGTATGCTGAAATAAAATTCCAGAAGTATTTTTATTTGGGGAGTAAATTGGTAAGTTTGATTTAGAACAATAATTATAAACACACACACACACACACACACACACACAATATTGAAATTCTCAATTGATCCTGATTTATAGAGATGCTTTAGTAGCCTTATTTTTGTTGCCTTTTGTATAACCTCATCTCTTACCTGAAGCTGTCTTATTTTTCGCACATGAGGGTTGTAATAGTTACCCACTTTGCAGTCAACTATGGATCCAGTCAAGCTTAAATTAAGTGATTTATTTTATTGCTGACAGGAAAGAGTAGTTGAATAGGATGCTAATATGAACCTGGGAGTTGCTTGTGTTTGGAAGGTGGATAACATTATATATAAAATGTGTGAATAAGTATTGCTAAAAAGCTTCAGTTCTTTTTAACTTCTAAACGATACCTCTCATTCTGTTCCTTTTTCTTTTATACTTTCTTAACTTATAATACCTTGTGTCATCCATTTTTATATACATAGAAACATCTTTGCTATGCAGTTGATTTCATGTTCACTATATTTTATTAAGGAAAATTAACATCTTTGTCACAAATTCGGACACCTTTCTAAGCACTTCTGTTGGGTCCATCAAATAAAAAATAGGAAACATATTATTATCAACATTGTCTACGATGTATTGGCTTACAAGCACAGGCTACTTGTTCTTGTAGAATCACATTTTTTTTGTTTTTATCAATATATCAATATTATCTCATTGGATTTGTTTGCTTAAAAATGGGAAACTTTCTGTCTGTCAGAAAGCATTTTTACTCTATGTAGCACATACCCGAAATTATTCTCCAGTAAGTCCTCACCTTTATGGAACTTGTGTTTTCAAGCTTATTTCTGAGCCCCAGCTAATCACTACTTAGGGCATCTAAGTGATTAAGTCAGTGCGCCGTTTACTTTATTGAATAGTCCACTTCACTGCACGACGTGTTTGTTATCTGCTGCTCCTGCCGACGGACAGACAGCCCTTTATGCTCAGTGAAAATGTTCTCTGTAGCTTATCTGGCATTGGTAGAATTACCAGCAAATCACTTTGTAATAAGTGCTTTTATTTTTAAAACTACAGTGATTTATCCTTGGCTGTGATACAGTGTATCTGTGTGTGAGTTAGTGCTACTTGTGTATCTATGAGTTAGAGACATGTTCTGGACACACCACAGTAGTGCTATCAAAGGTACTCTCAAGCCAAAACAGTGATACCATCTGAACATCAAGCCTCAGGGCTCAGCCAGTAAATTAGAAATCCCTAAACAATTGCATTAATTGAGTCAATATAGTGAAGTATGGGTTGGAAGGGGGGAAAGTATTAAGAACAAGCAAACGTTCTGTTGCTGAGGAAACCAAGATACTCTAAAAGTTCAAACACTGGTAAGAGTGAATTTTGCTCTGGAAGAGCTCACAGGTGAGAGAAAAAATTATGAACATGTTAGATTAAAATGCAAGGCTAAGAGATAGCTAATAAATATATTAAGTTATCTGAAACAGTTTAAGTATCAGTTCTCAAGTCGTATTATACAATCTGGAATTATTTCCTTAATGATATCTGGCTCTGTGAGTACGGGCTTCACATCATCCAAAGACAGTACCCTACAATGCCCATCTCCAGTTTTATTTACCCCCCGGTTCAGCCTTGATCACGTACTCGTACATTGCCCTTTTCTCTCCTTTTATTTGTTTTATTTTCTATGACCTACCTTTTCCTAGTTCCTCTTCATGTTGTAATGCTAGAGCTCCATCTCCGGCCATAGGTGTCTTATCAGTCATTTAAATAGAATACAGCACCACCTTTCACGTAAAAACTTTCCCCAAGAGCAATTTTTCTTTTTCTCAGAGAACTTGTTTTTTGTGTATATTAATTGTAATAGCTATCACATTTTATCTTCCTTCTAAATACAGTTCGTATTCATTCTTTCAAAAAGCATTGCAGTGTGAGCAACGGCTGGTAGTAATGGCCATGTGTGCGTGTGTGTGCCTGTGTGTGTGTGTGTGCACATGTGTGTGTATACTCCCCATATCACCTAACACAGTGCTTTGTGTATAGTGAATGATAAGTGTTTGTTAAATTAAGCTGGATAAACAGATTAACATAACAGTGATTAGAACTGAAAACAAGTATCCGAGTAGAACTTAAGAGAACTGTTTCTAAATAAAGTGAGACAAGGGCAAAACAGAGATGGAAACTGCCAAGAAACATAGTGTTGCAATTATCTAGGTCCCTGCCTATACACCTTTCCCATCGTACCCCCTTAAGCTATGCCAGTGTTCTCCATGGGGTTTCTGGAGTTGACCTCATGTAGTCTGTTTTTAGATTCCCTGGAAATTTTGTTGACTCTGTGACAGCAGCCTGCATCATTGGCGATGGAGTAGGACGGGGAATGGTAGGACGTTCCAAGCCCTGGTCATAGGAATGTGCTTGTGGGCAGTTACAACTTAAGCACATCTTATATAAGCTGTTTTAAAAATCTCTCTATATAATAAGCAGTTTCAGTGACCCAATGTTACTGTTTTCTAATATTCACATACGGATTGCTTATTATGTGCCAACTGAGTTCTAAGTGTTATGTGTGTAAATCATTGAATTTTTTTTTTAAAGATTTTTTATTTATTTATGTGACAGAGATACAGCCAGCGAGAGAGGGAACACAGCAGGGGAGTGGGAGAGGAAGAAGCAGGCTCCCAGCGGAGGAGCCTGATGTGGGACTTGATCCCGGAACGCCGGGATCACGCCCTGAGCCGAAGGCAGACGCTTAACGACTGCGCTACCCAGGCGCCCCTAAATCATTGAATTTTGACTATAACCCTTGGAAGTGGGAATAGGATTCATTATACTCTCGTTTTATTGAAAAAGGTTAAAGAATTCATCCAATGAAAAATCTAGGTAGGCTAGCTCCAAACTCACTTCTGAAGTTCTACACTAGGCTGTTTCCAATCAGACAAAAAAATTTTCAAGAAGAGACAGGAGGATAGACTCTTCCTATGAGCATTGACTCCAGTGGAATGACTGCCTTTTAGTCCTACCTTCTGCCTCTGTGCCATCAGGCTTCAGTCATTTAGCATTTGAAAACTTGATCTGGGAATGAAGGTTATTTGGGAACGAGTTGCTTTTCCAGACACGTGTGCCACCAAATTCAGTACTGATAGATGAAAGTTAAGACATGAAAATGGAATAGATGCTAGTAATATAAATATCCAAGCAATAAGCAGTTTCCTCAGGGCCAGAATAACAGTGTCCTAAGAAGATAGAGGAATGTAAGAAAGAAATAGTGAAGCAGATTTCAAACACTCTGGGAAGCATTTACTTTATTTATGTTCAGGTCTGTGTAATGGGGTTGAGTTCTGACCTCTATCAGATTATAGCTAATGTTGCCAGAGACTGTATGTATTCCTCTCAGGTAAAACCTGTACCTAAGAGGTAGATTAGTTGTAGAGCAAGTGTGGTCACATCTAGCTGCCATTCCTTTAGTGGTTGTTCTCATCTGTAGGATCAAAACGGGACCGACGCTACCACATTTATTGTTAAGGTGAAAAAGAAGGGGAAAATTAGTGGAAGGCAAACAGCGTGACCAAAAAGTTGTACATGCGTTGCTTCTCAAATGCTGTTGATGAAAATTTCATCGCATGGCCCCACTGTGGCAAGAGAGACCGAGAAATACAGTTTCTAGTGGGTAATCACCTAAACTTGGGAGGTACTGTTACTAGGAGGATGGAGACAGAAGAGGATTTTAAAGCCCTGTCACAGACTGTTCCTTTGGTCATCCAAATATCTGTGCATATGGTTCCCCCCCCCCGCCCCACATAGAACACACTCACTATCTTTCCATAGAAGATGATCCAAAATCCCAACAAGTTAGTACAATCCAGATAAAAATCCAGGATCTCCGGGTAACATGGAGTTCTCTTCATCATGTCGATAACAACTTTTCCTAATTTGACTATTTATAATACAGCAGAATATCCATTACTTTTTTTTTTTCCCTGTTGCCATTTTTGCCCAGGTATCTTCTATGCAATGATACTGTCTTCTGGATGACGACAATAAAAATTCTCATGTGAAAAAAAGAGAATAGGAAATACAGAGCATTCACGGGTTTGTGGTGCATATTACAATTCCTTGGGTAAAAATCACAAAGACAACCTACTCTTGGATAAAGAAAATTTCTTGGTTAGCCTATGTGCTTGCTCTGGGAGTAACCCTTCTGTCTGTAATCCTCTCTGGCACATTTGAAGAGGGATGTGCTTGGGGCTAAACAGCTTTCATTTCTTGATGTTTCTGCAGCAGGTTTACAGCCCAGAAATTGCTTTCGGGTTCACAATAGTGACAAGATTTCTGCAGTCTAGCCATGTGGTTGCTTTGGTAACACAAACAGCATCAAAAACAATACCGAGTTGGCTTCCACTTATTTTCTTCTTGTGCTAGCAATCTCAGTCCTAACATTAGTCTGGAAGTCACTCTTTAAAAAGAAAAAAATTTAGAGAACGTGGCAGGGGAGGGGCAGAAAGAGAGGGAGAGAAAATCTTCAGTAGACTCTCCACTGAGCATGGAGCATAAGGCAGGGCTCCATCCCATGACCATGAGATCATGACCCGAGCTGAAATCAACAGTCACACACCTAACTGACTGAGCCACCTAGGCCTGAGTCAAGAAATCCTTCTTTTTTTTTTTTCCTAAGATTTTATTTATTTGTCAGAGAGACAGAGAGAGAGAGAGAGAGTACACACACGCAGGGGGGAGCAGCAGGCAGAAGGAGAGAGAGAAGCAGGCTCCCTGCTGAGCAAGGAGCCGGAGGCAGGACTCGATCCGAGGACCGTGGGATCATGACCTGAGCCAAAGGCAGACCGTTAACTGACTGAGCCACCCAGGTGTCCCTAGAAATCATTCTTAACTCCAACATCTTTTTTATATTTACTGCATTCCGAACTTAGACCATCTTCATCTCTCTCATTTTAAAGGTGGCTTACTCAAAACATTGCTGAAAACAGAAAACTCGATGTTAGAGTAGTGGACCTTACTCCTATTTTAGTTGTCCATCTGTACCTATGGCCGAGGCTGCTAGCTGCCTACCAATGCTGTGTCTTCTCATTCCACTGTGAAATTTTGCCTTTGGAAATAACCCTTGCTAGGGACTATACTTGTCAGACGTCCTTTGTATCTCTGCAGCACCGGTAGTATATGCGTGAAAGTAAGAGGTCTCAGTTCAAGTCTGAGATGGTTAGGACTTGGGTGTGCCTTGTCCACACTTCCTGAGTGACTTTAGAAACCAAGTGCTGAAGAAGGCAAGAGTGCCACCAGCTATAGGTCATTGAATACTGTCTTGAAGCAAAATTTATGCCTCTGTGGCTAGTAGTATTTAACTTAGACTGTCCTATGAGTGAAGAAAAAACTTTTTGCTAGTAAACAAAAGATGTGAGATTTTCATTAAGTTCATTAAGATTGTTCTCTATCACAGATAGAGAATCCTTTCCATGTCTTGGGTATTTCCCAGGTTAAAAGTTTTACTGGAGAACAGAGCCCATCTCATAACAGAGAACCTGAAAAGGCCACCTATTTGCCTTTCTAGTTTCTCTGGCATTTTTGTGTGGGTACATCACCCTCCGTCTATTTCTGAGACTCATCCTGGACCTTGATACAGCAGCCATGATATGAATTCGGGAATGTGGAGAACTCATTCTGGGACAGTAGTATTTGCGTAGGACCATTCAGATTCCTGGAAATTTTGTGATCTAGGCACTACACATTTATTGAAGTAATTCTGGCTTAAAAAATGGTCCAAACTCGTTATCATGGCTTAGAATTCAGAACCATCACTAATAATCCGTAAGAGGTGACTGAGGCGAGCTTAAAGGAAAGGTCCACATAATACCGATTAGATATAGCCGGCAGGACCAGGGTTGGGTTTTAAAGGCAGTTTTGAGTACGTGAAGTTTACTTTTCTCTTTCCATGTGACCAAAAATGCAAACTCTATTAGAATTAGAAAAATGCTGTTGAAATCATTAATGGGAAATGCAATTAGCTGTCATTTGAAGTGGTGTTTCTACTCAGTTCATCATTGTGTTTTATTATTTCCTGGCAGCCAGAATGAAAAACTGTACTCTCATATTATTTTTAGAGCATTTAAACCAGAAAATGGCTCTACAATCTGCATACTTTCTCAAGAATATTTCTCTAACCCATATTTCAGTATTCTGGATAATTGTACACACAAGCACCTTCTGACGTCAGTGATGAGTAACTAGCATAGCACACCCTGAATGGCACATGAAGTAGAATTGCAGTCCAGTAGGTTCAGACAAAGACACGCCCACAGTTCATTTCTGATTGGAGAAAACATTCTCATAAATGGTCATTCTCACCATTAACGATGGCATTCAGAAATAAGATGACCACTTTTTGAACTCCACTCCTTTCTCCTGTCATCCCAAAATGCTTTGCATTAGCGGAAAGCAAAAGAGACGTCTAAAATGAACCCCATTATGCCTTTTTACAGGAATTTTAGAAGCTCCAATTTCCTCTCAAAACACATAGCTCTCATTATGCATCATTAAGAAGTGATTATTTCAGGGAATATCAGTGAATGGTTATTATCCTTTTTACTATTTGACCTTCTGTAATTCTGAGCCTCTATAAATAATGTACCACTTAAATGCTGCAACGGGATTTTACAACAAATTAATTAGTGATATCACAGAAGAAAGTACATTGTTTAATTGTACCATAATATAGATATCTTAATTTAATATAATCAAGGGATATTTCCTAGTAGTAAATATCTCAGAAGACTTCTAAGAGAATATTAATATTTTTAAATATAAACCATCTAATGTTATAAACCATATTAAAATTGAATGGTCTGGCTCTTACTATACATTGCAAACCTTTCTGTCTTTAAAGATAACAATCTTATGGAGTAGAGTACTACATACCACAATTAATTTCAATTAATTATAGTGAAAACAAAGTGTAGATGAATGTCATCTGCAAAGAATTCAGAAATCTAATTTAAACAGGACTTTCAAATTTCAGTTTTGTTAAGTCACTTGTCAAATTCACTGTTTAACCACTTCCAGCTCATGGTGGTTGTGGGGCCTTAGCAGTGTTACCTAATGTCACTCTGTCATCTCTCCCAATCATTTGTAACAGTCTGAATCCAATCAGGAGAGAGAAAACAGTATTTTGAAGAGGGAAGTTATTTTTTTTTTTGAAATTTAATTTTTTAAAATAAAGAATTATTGTAACAGGACTTGGAGTAATGAGGGATTGGCTAGACATACAGATCACTCTGAATAATATAGGAATACCAGATATGGTATTATGTAATGTAATCTGTAACGACAACTACTCCTGGCATTGACATAGCCCAAGAAAGCAACCTCAATCCCAGGTGCCTCTGGGTTGAGATCCAGATCTTACTTTTTTTTTTTTTTTCTCCAAGATTTTATTTATTTGAGGGAGAAAGTGCTTGCGTGTGTGCAGTGCAAGGAGCCGGGGGATGGGCAGAGGAGGAGGGGAGAGAAGCCAACTCCCTGCTGAGCAGAGAGACAGACACAGGGCTTGATCCCAGGACCCTGGGATCATGACCTGAGCCAAAGGCAGATGCTAAACCAACTGAGCCACTCAGGCCCCCCAAGATCCAGATCTTATAGAAGATGTCATCATGGCTCACCAAATGACCAAAAAGTTGCTATGGTGTGATGCTAGAATGGTTTGCTGGTGATTCGTCCTCTAGGGTTCAAAATATCTTGTTGGAGACACGCCACTACAAAAGTAGTCCGGGAGTACTGCTGGCCAGTTTTTTCTGGAGAATCTGAGAGCCCTCCCAAAGTTACTCAAGCTGCAGGAGTTGAGCTCTGGAGAATACAATGCATGGCTGGAGCCAGACACCAGGAATGCTTCACATGCCCCAAGAGCCTCTGAGCAAACAAATCAAAAGCAGGAAGCAAAAACCCGTTTCTCATTGAGTGTCTTTCTTTCATCATCTGCTGACAAAGCTTAAAATTGTGCTCCTTGGTAAAAGAAAAATACTTAAAGAGCCCAGATCCATTTTCATAGCGCAAGATAAATGGGTGAATTTGGAGCTGAGAGGCAGTAAATGCCGCAACGGCAAAACATTGTACTGAGAGGGTATCATTCATTTAAATTTGTAGTTATTGCCTAGACCCCAGCTTGGGGAGTCAGATGCTACAGAGCACTAGCTGAGAGTGAACTAGCATGTCTCCCACCGTCCTTATTGCTTTATCCCAGGGCTCCCACAAAAAGAAAAACAAAATGAAATGTTACCTCACTGGCTCTAAGTTTTTGCAAGTGCAGATTGTAGGAATAAAAGTAAATTTATCATTTCATTTGCATTGACTATATTGTAAATGATTCTTGGGAAAGGGCTATAGTTAAACTGTTTTATATAAATGTGATTAGTCCTTTAAAATGGATGTCGTTTTATAATATAGTCACTAATGAGAAAAATTCCGTAGGCAAGGAGAGACTCAGAAGTTATCTATTTTTTGACATATCCTAATTGGCCAAATTATCGTAGCTGGCTGATAAACCTGATTCACAGTAAAGTTTTCCATAATTTCCATAGTTTTGAGCGAAGAAAAGGGCAAAATAGATTGAGGGGCATAAGTCATGTGAATTAGTCGTATGTTCAAAGAGAGGACTTTTTCAGCATAAAATTATCATCTGATTTATCAGCATTTATTATTCTCCATTAGGTCTAAGATATGTGTGTGTGTGTAAAGCACTTAATTTTAATTAAAGGGTAGATTTGGTTAGAATAAGTGTAAATTAATTGCATTTAAAAAATCAGTGCAGTTAGACAATTTTTTTCCTGATGATTGCAAAATGATAAAGGCTCTGAAACTAATACAAGATTCTTGAATTTGTACTTGAAGTGCTTCAGATCATTCAAATAAATTTAAGGAAAATAGTTTTCCATGGATTTATTTTAATTCTACTTTAACTTTTTAAATTATAATCACACATGTTCTGGCCATCACCACATATGTGAAGAATAAGGTTTAAAAAATCATGCCATTATATAAATAACTATTCAAGAGAAACAAGTGTCTTTTTATAGATCAAGATAGTATTACATTGCATGAAAATATAAGGATCAAATAACTGAAAGTAAAATTTCCGTTAGTGGCAAGTAATTTCTCTTTTAAGGTAAATTTTTATGTTAGTAGAGGGGAAGTGAAATGTATAACCGCTGGACACCTCGTGAAACATGTTAAGTTAGCGTCCAGAAAATCCCTATGTCTACAAGTTAGTTATGAAATAATGTGAAACATAAAATTGACTTCTGTTAACTTCCTCTTATACTGCTGTGTTTGCCATTTTAAAAAAGACTAAGGATATAAAAATTATAATCTCATTTTAACTATTGCTCTGATAAGTGGAATGTGTCAGTGCAGTTTTGTGACTTTTGAAAATATCTTTATAGATCATATGTAATATTTTTACTTAATCTATTTTTAATTTAATTTCTCTTTCTTTTAGCTTCTCCGTGGGTTGATAACAGTAGAACTCCAAACAAGATTGATCTTTATGATGTACGCAGAAGACCATGGTAAGAATTTTTAGGTAGTCTGAAAAGATGAACTAGACAAAAGGTCACATTTTTTTGTGAAAAAGTTGGAAGAATTTCCATTTTAGAATGAATATTGTCCAGTTATTTTAAAGAGCTCTGGTGTGTGTTGTTTTTCTCCCATCTCATAAATAAATGCAGTTAAAACTCAAAGATAGTTCAAGTGAGCAATAATAATGAAAATGGTTGAAATGCTTTATCAAATGATTTCAGATGGACTAGTTTTAAGTTTTATATTCAATATCATCTGTAAATCTCTTGTAGCTGGTGGGGGTTTCTATTGAAAAGCTCCCAGTTTGCTTGGAGTAGAGCTCTAATGAAGTGTCTCGACAGAGTAGAGGAAGGTTTGCCTCTGGCAGTGAACTAATGAGAACTGGCCCCGAGGTAAAAGCTGTCCCTAGTTATGGTCACATAGCTTAGGTTTCATTTTCCCAGAAGAAAAGCTTTTTGTTTCTTACTACTAAAGCAACTCTTCCCCTAACGTATACCTTGAAAAACAGCAAATGGCTCATGATTGCACTCACTGGGAAACAACTATTAAACTTGTACATTTTGTTTCCATTTTTTAAAAATGTATTTAATGTGCAGATTTATTGTTTTTTTATGAGTTCACATTTATACAATATACTTCTTTGTAACCTCTTATTTCATATCAATACCTTTGAGTGCTTATGCATAAGAGACATGCTTAATGTCATTTTAGAATGATTATATGGGAATTTATTTTGAAAATCCCCTATTATTGGACATTTAGGTTATTTCTGACTCTTTGCTAGGGTTTAAACAAATTCCAGGATGTGTGATGATTGATTCGAAGAAATATATTTAAGACTTTTAAAATGTCCCATTAAGCATTCCGGTAGCAATTTACATGAACACTGGCCACAAATGATAGTACCAGATATAATCCACATAGTATTCTTGTTAAAATTCCTCCAGGTGTGCTGGCCCTGGAGCTCTGGGTTGTTAAATGGAAGCCGAGACTATGATATCCCATAGATGGTGTTCAGGAACTTGTTTTTGGGGGGAACCTTAGAAGCAAGGTGCCAATTTGCCAGCCTGACCTCTCATCTTCCCATAGAGAAGAATGCCAGGACCATTTCAGATGCTGGATGTGAACTAGATTTGCCTTTCATTGGAATATGCTGGCAAACCTGCCCCTTTTACCTTCTTACAGAGAAATGGACTTGGGTGCACGTTATAAACTGTGTCATGAACACATAGTCCTGAGTAGATACTCACTGTGTTGGATGTTGTCTGAAAGCAAATTGGAAGGTTTCCTGCAGGATTCTGAGAAGCTAGATTTAGTCGTGAGCAAAGAGGCCTGAGAGATAACTAGAAAGTTGAGTTCAGGTTCAGCTCTTCCTGGTGGGTAATTACGTCAGCCCTCCGACCCCCCTCGGGCTGTGGCCAGGCAGCATAAACTTTGGGGATCATTCACCTGCAATTCAGTTTATCTCTCTATAGTTTCTGAACGATCTGAATACAGCTCTCCTAGATTTGCTTTGAGATGCAGAGAGTCTGTCTGTAGGGCTGGGGTTCAATGTAAGAATCAGTGTTTTGAACTGGTTTTCCCAGTGATTCTCAGACACTAAAGTTCTCAGAGGCATCACCTGAAACCCTTGGTAATGTTATATATTACTCTGTTTTAAATTATTATCCCTTTGTGTTACCCCTTAGTATTTCTTTTCTGTTGATAGTTTTCTCACATTCCTAGACCACCTAGCTATTTCTGTGTTTATTTCTTACATTGAAAAATAGGATATAATCTTAAAATTCCTTAGAGTGAATTCTAAACCCATGGTCAATAAATTGGAGTTTAGGATATGTATATATTCATATATATATATATATATATATATATATATATATATATATATATATATATATATATATATATATATATATAAAATTTCACATCCAGGAGTTAATTTGCTTTGCTTCTAACATTAGAACACATATCTTGATCTTTTGTTCTGTGAAACATGCCTTTAATATTCTGCCTCTGACATCTCTAGTATGTTAAATATAGCTTTTTCAAAATCAACGACATTGTAGAATTGTGAATGAAAGCACATTGAATGGAAGTAGGGCCATGCTTGGAAAATACTTTTAAGAAATCAGTAGCAATTCAAAACATATCAATGTTTAATACTTTTCAAGAGGAAAAAGTATTCATATGGTATTTGTTTCAGGTACATCCAAGGAGCTGCATCGCCTAAAGACATGCTTATCCTGGTTGATGTGTGAGTAGTTAAATATTCTATACTGAAAATACAGGCAGAATTTGAAGATAACAGTAATATGTTGGAAATAGGTTGGGTTAAAAAAAAAAAAGGCAAAGAACAATTATTATGACTTTTATATCCAGATAAGCCATATTAAGATAGTAACAAAACAAAACAAAAAATCTCTTACTGAAAATAAGAAGAATCTAAAAGTATGGCATAGTTCTAAAGTCTGACCTTTTTGAAAAAATCTTTTGTTTCCAATTTTTTGCTTTATGTTTTAAACAGAACTGAAGTATATGGTTGCTAAAACTTAGCAGTTCCTGCTACCAGAAAAAAAAAAAAAAAGAAGAAGAAGAAGAACCATTTAGTTGGCACTTAGTTATTAATGATTCAAATAACTTGTAGGGATTTGGCCACAAAATAAATATCAAATGTATTAAAGGCCAATACTGGGACTTTTTCAGGGGAAATGCTGGTATACAGGAAGGAATTCCATGAGTTTTTATATTGGTCGTTTTATTTATTTTTTACATCGCTTCAAGGTAAGGGGTGTGTGTGTGTGTAATCTTCTAATAAAATTTAAGGTGAAATTGTGGAACATAGAAAATAATTAGTTTTTAAGAGCAATACCAAGGAGTTAAAAACATGAGGTATAAAATGCTTATTTTCCCTGAAAGAATAAGTTATATCTTTTTATAATTCTTTGCCACATTGGAAGAAACAGAATCCAGTGTTTTGTAGGCAGATAAATCCATACCACAAGCTAGTATCAACATTTGAAAACTTTAAAAAATGATCTGAAGTAAACACGTTAAAAACCTATCACCTAGCCTGAAGAAAGGAAGATAAATGAATTCAACAACTACACCTTACATGTTAATTCCCATTTCATTTCTTAAGATATATGTAAATCAGAACATTTTAATTATTGTGGAGTTTATATTGTATGCTAATCCTTGATATTCTTCTTAAGTATAAATTTAAATGGTGATTCAATATGTTATAACCTTATTGAATATATAATTCTCAGAAATAATTTTTCACATTAAAATCTTTAGAACCCACATGGATATCAGATGATTAAAAGTGCATAAGAAGTTGAAATACCATTTTAAAAGATTATTTCAACATGTATGAAGGGTCTTCTTTATACAATGTGATAATGCAGAGACAAAGATGATTAAGATGTCTCTCAAAGATAATTCAAGCGTATTAGTGCAATTAAACCATATTCCCAAGTAACTCAAATAATTGTAGAAGGTGATAGATATAAAGTATGACCCAGCATACTGGGTCGTAAGAGTCCGTAGGAAAGAGTACTCTGATTTAAAGTGTCAGAAAAGACTTCATTAGGTAGATAAAATTAGAATTGATTGCTTAGAGTTAGGATTTCACAAGTGGGCATGGGAGAGGAAAGGAAAGAGAAAGGAATTTCCAGTGGAAGAATTGACAGGAGCAAAGTGATGTAGGTGAGAACATCTGTGGGAACTGTATTAGGGAGGAAGGGAGGGAGGGACAGAGGAAATAAATAGGGAAATGAAAGTTTTTGAATGCAGGGCTCTTGTGAACACTGGATATTTAGTAGGTAACTGAGTATTTAACAGTATTAGATCAAGGTGTATTTCCAGAATTTTCACCTATTTGCATGGGGAGGAGTAGAGGCTAAGAGCTGGATGGAGTGGCTGTCCATACCCAAGTTCAGGGTCTTCAGGTAAGAAGCACCTGACACACAGTGGAGAGAAGATAAGAGAGGAGCCACTCCGTGGGAACTGTGAAGTGGAATGAAAAAGGGAGGTTGTCTGGATGGGTCGGAAAGT
Organism: Ursus arctos; assembly: GCF_023065955.2. Classification (NCBI taxonomy): domain Eukaryota; kingdom Metazoa; phylum Chordata; class Mammalia; order Carnivora; family Ursidae; genus Ursus; species Ursus arctos. The sequence goes on along the minus strand of NW_026622985.1, from coordinate 24,561,890 downwards.
TGAGAAGGAGGAGGAAATTGGATGACTGAAATCCAGCCTCGTTGGTACCAGGAACATTAATAGAAAAAAAATATGTTTGGGAGTAATTTGCCATTTTGTATATTGATCCTGTAGTTGCTTAACAAACACCAGGAGTCTAAAAGTGGGGAAAAACCAAGAGCTCTAGAGATGAAGAAGGGGGAGTTAGTTGCCTAGAGAGGAGTCTCACCATGAAATGAGGTCGCCAAGGATCATAGAATATGGAGAGACAAGAGAAATAAAGACTAAACCCCATCCAATTTGGCTAACAAAGCTGGTATTCAGTATCTATTTCCTGCATAAGTAATATGCCACGAGTATCCACAATTTCTTAAAATCATCCCTGGACATGCAATTTTCATCATTGTAGTTAGAAACCTATACATTCTGATGCTGATAGGAAAGATAAGATTCCTTATAATTTATTTCTACTCTATCAAAAATGTGACTTTCTTTACTAATGTTTAAAGCCAGAAATATTTAATTATATAAATGACCTAGAGTTAGTGCAGAAGTCTCCTTTCCTTAGGCTGTGTGGTGTTGCTTCAATATGTGGTCACGGACCCATTGTTTTTTAGGAGTGGAAGTGTTAGCGGCTTGACACTTAAACTGATCCGAACGTCTGTCTCCGAAATGTTGGAAACCCTCTCAGATGACGATTTTGTGAATGTGGCTTCTGTAAGTATAAGATGACTGCATTTTTGTGGAAATAATTCTGCAATTTCTATCCCCTCCCAATTTTAAATACTTTGTGTTTTATCATTGATGGGCTGAGGTAGGTCTGATCTATGACAAGGCTGACTTACTGAGCAGTCCTAGTCTTGTTCCTAATTCTCCTGTACTTCGATGCCAAGGTACTTTTTGAATGTCTAAGGCTTTTCCCACGAGTGAAGTAAATGAAGTCATAATGAAGCAAAAAGACAGGGCAAATATTCTCCCTTCACGCGAAGGAGCTTAAACAGGTGGCATGAACTCACTGTTATCACCGTAATCCTAATGGGTAGCAACTTAGCAGAATCATTACATGGCCATTTTCTGTTCATTGTAATACTCATTTCTCACACTGGACACATATCCATCATGTATAATGGTTTTTTTAATTGAAGTATACTTAAGATGCAGTGTTGTATTAGTTGCAGGTATACAACATATGGATTCAACAGTTCTGTACATTACTTAGTGCTCGGGATGATAAGTATAGTCACCATCTGTCACCATACACTGTTATTACAATGTCATTGACTCTATTCCCTATTCTGTATTTTTCATCTCTGTGACCTATTTATTTTATAATTGGAAGTTGGTACCTCTTAATCCCCTTTATCTATTTTACCCACCCCCCCACCCACCTCCCTTCTGGCCCCAACCAGTTTGTTCTCTGTACTTAAGAGTCGCGTTTGTTTGTTCATTTGTTTTGATTTTTAGATTCTACATGTAAGTGAAATTATATGGTATTTGTTTTTCTCCACCTGACATTTCACTTAGCATAATACTTTCTAGGTCTACCCGTGTTGTCCCAAATGGCAAGATTTCTTTTTTTTTTTTTTTCCTGTGGCTGAGTCATATTCCTCTGTGTGTGTGTGTGTGTGTGTGTGTGTGTGTATCTCACATTGTCTTTATCCATTCATCTTATGTTTGATATTTCCATATCTAGGTTATTATAAATAATGCTGCAGTAAACATAGAGGTGCATATATCTTTTTGAATTAGTGTTTTTATATTCTTTGGGTAAATACGTAGTATTGGAATTACTGGATCATAAAGTGTTTCTGTTTTCAATTTTTGGAGGGACCTCCATGTTGTTTCCACAATGGCCACACCAGTTTACATGCTCAGCAATAGGGTGCAAAGGTTTCTTTTTCTCCACATCCTTACCAATCTTGATATTTTTTGTCTTTTTCACATTAGCCACTCTGACGTGTCAAGGCGATATCTCACTGTGGTTTTGATCTGTATTTCCCTGATGAGGCGTGATGTTGAGCACCTTTTCATGTGTCTGTTGGCCATGGATGTCTTCTTTGGAAAAGTGTATTCAGGGCCTCTGCCCATTATTTAATCGAGTTGTTTGGTTTTTTGTGTGGTTTTTTTCTGGGGGGGGGGTTGAGTTATAGAAGTTATATATTTTGGATATTAACCCCTTATTGGATAGATCATTTGCAATTATCCTCTGCCATTCAGTAGGTTGTTTTTTGTTTTGTTGATGGCTTCCTTTGGTGTGCAAAAACTTTATATTTTAGTGTAGTCCCAACAGTTTATTTTTGCTTTCCCTTGCCTGAGGAGACCTATCTAAAAAAATGTTGCTAAAGCCAATCTCAAAGAGATTATTGCCTATATTTTCTTCTAGGAGTTTTATGGTTTCAGGTCTCACATTTAGGTCTGAAATCCATTTTGAATTTATTTTTGTATGTGGTTTGAGAAGATGATCCAGTTTCATTCTTTTGCATGTAGCTGTCCAGTTTTCCCAACACCATTTATTGAAGAGACCATCTTTTCTCCATTGCATATTGTTGCCTCTTTTGTCATTGATCAATTGCCCATATAAGCTTGGGTTTATTTCTAGACTCTATTCTGTTCCATTCATCTATGTATCTGTACTATACTGTTCTGATTACTTTATAGTATATCTTGAAATCTGGGATTGTGGTATCCCCAGATTTGTTTTTCTTTCTCAAGATTGCTTTGGCTCTTCAGGGTCTTTCGTGATTCCATACAAATTTTACTGTCATTTGTTCTAGTCATGTGGAAGATACCGCTGGTAAGATGTATCGTAATAATGTATTAATAATTATAATAATGTATTACGTTTTCAAAGTATTAACACAAGAACCAATAGATAAACCAATGTGCTTTATAAAAAATCTTATTTTCAAAGAACCATAGTAGACCTTCCTACTCATAGCTAAAGAATGTTGAACCCTGAAGCAAATAAAACAGGACAAAATGAATATTAGCACGTCTCACTTAAATTCATAGAATTTAGGCAAGAAATTTCATGACCATTTATTGGTATATAATTTCACACTTGAAGTGGTTATATTTACAGAGATGAGAGTGAGCAATGTGTGATGAGGTCATTTTGTATTGAACATAAAAGAAGAGGTCTGTCTCTGAAACCTCTTAGGAGGAAAGAAGTTAAAGCAACTCCCTTCACTGGAAGGGCACCCCTAGGAAAAAAGTAGTCAAGGGAAGCGGGTATCATCTCTCTGTTAGCCAAAGCTCCAGGTAACTAGATGTATGATGTTTACTAAGAGGAAGAGGATTTATAACCACAATGCTTTTAGCAGGATATAACTGGCTGAGGGTAGTTATAGAACCCAGGATTAATGAGGCCAGACTTTGTAAAAATGTCCAATAGGTGATACATGCAAGGAACTCTGCAGACCTCTTTTGGAGACTTCTTTTCATCTGGGCCACACTTGTGTCTCCACCACAGTAAGGCACAACCTGTTCTTTTAGTTTCCTAGGGCTGCCATAACAGAATACCGTGGATTGGCATTCAAACTATAGAAATGTATTTTTTCATGGTTCTGTAGGCTGGAACTCCAAGATCAAGGTGCTGGTAGGGTCACTTTCTCTGGCTGCCTCCTTCCTTGGCTGGCAAATGGCTGCCCTATTGCTGCTTTTTTAGATGGTCGTTCGTCTGTGCGTCTACACCCCTGGTGTCTATTCTTATATGGACACCAGTCTTATGACATGATGTCCTTATCCTAATGGCCTCATTACAACTTAACCACCTCTTTGAAGACCTTATCTTTGAATACTGTTACATTCTGAGATTTTAGGGGTTCGGACTTCAACATATGAATTTGAGGGGACACAATTCAGGCCATAACATCTGGGGAACCACCCTCAGTGTCCAGATCTTTCTCTGCTTTACCCAAACCTTTAGCAGTCGTTTAGCTTGTCTGTGTCCTTGATATAATTTTGTAAAACATGACACTGCCTACGATCTGATTCATCCCATTCTTATTTTGCTCTCTGCTTTGTGTGTTAGCTCACTACTTACCAAAATGTGAACAGGTAAAATATAATGATCGATCTCTCAAACGAGATCAGAAACGTAGTTATTTAGTTTCACTTGTACATTAAGTATCATTTATTACAAAAGCATAATAAAAGAGAAAGTTGTAAAAAACATTAAATTCAGTATGGATTTGGCCTGTCTAATGAAATTTATATAAAACCAACAAATATTAAATATGGTCAGTATCTTAAACTGGCTTCTTCCTGATTCTCACTCATGGATTCCAAATGTGGTAGTTGATTTGGGACATGATCCCAGGAAACACTACCAGTTAAAGAAGTGTGGAATTGAGTCAAGGGAAGGAAGGAGGGAACCAATTAAAGGATCTCAACTTCATTTAAAGGAAGTTTATCCTGCTAAAGAATCCTAGAAGCTGTTTAGATTATAAACTTCAAAGTTATTCTGCCCAAAGGCCCAAGGAGCCGGAGTTTTATGTACCAGCCTTCCCCATATATGGGCAGAATAGATTCTGGCCAGAAGGGGGGAAACTGAGACGAAAAGTTGTAGGTAATGGTAGTTAGAAACCTGACGGTGTCCTCTGTATCCAGTCACTGATCCTTAAAGATGGTGACTGCTCACAATTCACACACACACACACACACACACACACACACACACACACACAAAACCCAGCTAAGAATACACAGGAAGGTGGGCTGCTAGCGTTAGAACAAAGTACATCATTTATATTTTTCTTTTATCTCCTCTCATACCCTTTCTCATTTCCCTGCACATTTGGCTAACTCTGTGCCAGCAGCTCACTTGCTTGACCTGAACTCGAAACCCAGGGGCCTGTGAATGCACAGTCCATGCCACAGTGGCTCCTGGAATTGTCCACAGTCGTCACCGAGCACATAAGTGCTTCACTGAGTCCCATGAGTTTAGTGATTGGTTCTCCTTTCCCACATTATATAGCAACAACCTTCATGACTATCGCCTTGTCAGCTGGAGCTCTGCCAGTAGATTTTTTTTTTTTTTTTGGAGAGAGAGAGAGAGAGAGCATGAGAGGGGGAGGGTCAGAGGGAGAAGCAGATTCGCAGATGAGCAGGGAGCCCGATGCGGGACTCGATGCCAGGACTCCAGGATTGTGGCCTGAGCCACCCAGGCACCCCCAATTTTTTTTTTCTTGCATGTTGTTTTACTGGCTTGAGAAATTCAAAATATCAAGTTAGTATAGATTTAGGTTTAGTGAAATTCTTACTGTGACCCTGGTAGGAGCCACACCTCACCTTCACACGCCAACATGGAAAGCAGAACATTTGTGTTCAGCAGACCCTAAAGTGGCAAAGACAGGATGTACAAATTTCCTAAGTAGATCACTCTCAGTAGTGGTGAGAGATGATGTCCCTACATCTTTCCCTTGGTTCCCACACTCTGTACTCTGCCTTTTCGGGGCAGAGCCAGTATGGGGAGGGGCAATCTGATTTGTAGCATTTGGTAATTTTCATAATATAAATACTCCCACTGAGGCCAGTTTCACTCCATTTGCCACACACAAAGGCTGGATGACTTGTAATAGACAAACCGCCTACCCGGTTGTTCAGTACTTTGTGATGAATGCTCTTTAGCTGTCATTGATGTGGGACAAAGAGGTCTGCACGTTCCCTGCCTGCTTCGAAGGTGCATCTTCATGCGTCTTCTCCAGAATACTTTGGGGAGGGTCTTCCAGTCTGGCTCCTCCAGGGCTTTGGCCAACCAAACAAGCCGTTTGCCGCTATGTAGGAGTCTGTGTTTTCTTATCTCACGCTGCTTGTTCCTCCATACCACGCTGATGACTGGGTGTATTTTGCCTCGTGATCCCTCAGCATCCCTTCTCTGCATACTCTCCCAGTACCTTCTGGTTCATATTAGGCAGATCTTGTGTCTCTTTTGTTGAATATTCTCCCTCTTTCTCTCTCTCCCAGTGTCTTTCTCTCAGTGTTTCTCTCCTTCTCTCTTCTCTCTCCTCTCTCTCTCTGTCTGTCGCTCTCTTGTTTTTGTTTTCCTGGAGCATAGACTTCTTTTCCAGACGGTACATTTTGAGACCTTAACCTATCTGTTTCCTAGAGCCATGAGGGAAAATGAGATCAGATCTTTAGGAGAACATGTGTCATCTTTTATGGTGTCTAGGAACAGAAAAACTACTATCTTTTAGGCAGAAGAGGTGACTTCTGCCAGTCCAGAGGGTGTAAGAGAATCCGGAAGTTCACTGTTCTCAATTGCATCCACTAGGTGTTCTACGCTTAGGGTCCCATGATTTGCCTATCATTGCTCTCACTTTTACACAGAAACCTGACAAGGCTATAAATGCAGCCTCCTTTTTAAGTATGTTACTTTCAAAAGCATATACTGTGCCTATTTCTGGCCCGTGTTGACCTCACAACAGGAGATGGGGATCTCTTCATTTTTTGCCCTAGAAGCCTTCTGGAGTTCACACACTGCCTTTAGTTGATAGTTGGCTGACTTGATGTTATCATTTTCTTCAGTGAATATAATAACAACCCACCAACTTCAAGCCTTTATGATTACTATTGCCGTATTTCTGAAGAGGTAGGCACCTCCCCTTCAATCTGTATTGTGTTCCAATCACTGCAGGTGGAATGCTTAGCATTTGTGATGCTACCACCTCTGAGGGGTTTTTTTGACTCTAGTTATGACTGGTATACAGTCAGTTACTAGTGGAGTCTTGGTTGCCACATGGCTGGTGAGTAATGATTTAATTCTACAGTCCCATTCTGAGGATCTGCTTCCTAAAACCACTGCCATTATCAGCTTAGATTGTATTTCCCCAGATATAGTCCCTGAGACAAGGATTCAAGTACAAATGGTTTATTTAGAAACTCTAGGAAATACTTAAAGAAATGTGAAAAGTTAAAAATAATAAATGATGGATTATCAAATAAGTTATCACTCTGAGTGAGTACAGCTTAATGCTCTGGACAATTCTGAGAATCAATACGGATTACATAAATCAGAGTTATCCCATCCAAGGGGAAAATGTGCTGGAGTATTTAATGATTGCTGCCAAGAGACGTTAATTCCCTGGTGTTCCCAGGCCAACAAGTACACAGGCAGAGGGCTTGCAGAAATCCCAGGCAGTTAAATTTGGGCTGGTGGGTATGGAAATATGGACGGGACACCACTAGCATCTGCCTTAGCTAGAAACTAAACAATGCTATTAATAAAAATGCCCTAAAAAGGATTTCAGATTAAACAGTAGAAATGGATTAGAATGAATTTGATGTTTTCAACATTTAACCAGCAACTGGTGATTCTTTCTTAATTAAATCACTTAGATGGGATTGACATTGGGATTCTTAATGTCTGACAAGTCTTAAAAACCATTACTTTTCTTAAAAATATTAAGGCTTTTAAATGTGTATTGCTTTAAAGAAAATTGTTAACTTCTTAAGAAACATAATTGTTTCTTATTTCCTTGTGGTTTCTGTGAACCAGGTCAATAGACCTTGTTGGTTCATCGACGTTTCTTCACAAAGCCATACTCATGCATCCCAACTTGATGTGGCTTGACTGTGTGTGCTGCAGGTGTGTTGGCAAATGAAGTATGTTGATTGTAGAAAGAACTGGAACTGCATTTATCTGCAAATAATGTATCTCAGTATCTCAAGTTAAATATGAAAATACTCCATTACATATTCAAAAATAAGGAAGAAAATGATATTGGAAAAGGCACAACCCATGCAAATTGTAAGGCAAATAATGCAGGAAGATATTTGAAAGATGAAGCCATCGTGATTTCCCTCTCTACTTCCAGAGAAATTTATTGCTGGTCTCAGCTCCTGTATATTGTCTTGTTTAGTTTAGGTTAGATAGTTACTTTAATTTACTTTCATGGTTTATGGTCCTTATTTACCATAAAAAGATATTTTTGTCAACTATTCTCTGAATTTTTTTATTAACTATATACTGTTGTTTAATTTTATTATTTCAGAAAATCATTAGTACATTTTCATGATTGAAAAGTCACTGATTGGTTTGAAGTGATCTTATTGTTCCAGCCATAGATTTGCCCTTCAGAAATCAGTATGAACAAGATCTCAGGTAGCTACGTGTTGTTTACCTTATTTACATATTAACCTTCATTGATCACAAATCTTAGGGAATTTTTAGTGTTATTTTTTTAAACACTGCTTTTGTGGCAAGAACCATTCTCTGTGTTTTCTATGGTAACTCATTTAGTCTTTTTAACCACCTTGTGGAGTAGGTACTATTACTCTTCTTAATTTTACAGAGAATGAAGCAGAGTTCTGGTATCTTTTCTAAGGGAGAGGACAGAATAGGAGCACAGCCATCCTTGTTTATGAGTCTAGGTGTAACCACAAAGTTATGTGGCTGAATGCTGAGGAAAATATAAAATATATTTACTAATTTTTTTAAGATTTTATTTATTTGAGAGAAAGAAAGAACAAGCAGGGGAACAGCAGGCAGAGGGAAAAGCAGGCTCCCTGCTGAGTAAGGAGCCTGATGTGGGGCTCAATCCCAGGACTGACTCCAGGATCATGACCTGAACTGAAGGCAGACGCTTAACTGACTGAGCCACCCAGGCACCCCTATATTTGCTAATTTTATTGTGAAATCCAATATATTTAAATAAAACTCCAAAATATTGGAATTGTTAGAAATTCCAGGATAGAATATGATTAGATTATAAAAGCAAAGAGAAATTGTTTTTAAATCTAAATTTATTATTTTTAAAAAAGAATGTTATTTTTGTTTTAGTGGAGGAATTCTTTCAGTAAATGTCTCCGTATTTTGGCTGGAAAAAGCACATATGAAATGGATTATTTTTACAATTGTATATAAACACTTAAACATTATATCTGGATTATACATTCTGCCTGACTAGTATATTTTCTTTTTATGTATTTATTTACTTGCTTTATCGTGTATCTTTTGCTCCTGTCAACTTCATATGCTCTTATTTGCGTTTATATTATATTTAATATCAACCAAATTAACTTCATAATTTAAAATAAATTCTTCAGTTTTATTAGTTACCATGCTAAATATTTGGGGTTTTAAAATGCCTGAAATTGATACATATAAAGAGAATTAATTATTATACATCATTTTGGTAAGAGAAAAGCAAAAATATGTTTTTGTCTTCAACAGATAGGCCTTTCTCATTAAATACAAATTTCCTAATTTAATGATATGGAAATTCTAAGGAAAAAACTCTTCAAAATGTATTTATAATGTCGTGTGGGTTTTTTTTTTTTTTTTTTTTTCCTCTAACTGTTTGAAAGTCTAGGAAAGAAATGATAGAACTTTAGTTTTTATAACTTCAGGGGGTCATGACGTTAAGGCACTCAGGAAACCTGGTAGTGATTGTGTAATTAACTTGGACAGTGATTTTTTCCACAAAGCCCTCACGCATTTCTCTTCCTCCTCATACCAAAGCTCGTGTGAGTCATCTTAAGAGTTAGGGTGCAGTCAATAGGAACACTCGCCAAAGTTGCCTAGAATTCCCGACTGAAAAATCCGACAGTCTCTCATTTTTAGGTTTATGTTCCTAAGTCTCTTAATGTTTAGTAAAGAACAGTCATTGTTATGCGTCAGTCCTGTGTAAGGTGTCAGACGTGGGGCCACGTCATGTCCTAGTGCCTTCTTGTTTATCTCCAGGGCCGCCTTTGTTGCACAAGGGGTCCGGCTGCTGGCGGCGCTCATGCACGCGTCATGTCGCTGTTTTCGCACTAATCAGGTGACGTGCTTTGATGGAAGTGAGTGGGAGATGATGGGAGCAGCAGTTCCATCACAGCATGTTATGATTTACTGGCATAATTTCAAGTGTGGCAACAATGAGTGGAATTTGTTTCTGAAAGTGAGGGAGTTCGACATTTCCAGAGTGAAATACTGCAAGCCAGTGCAGGATGAAAAGGAAGCATGTGCCGATTATGAACTGTACGTGAAAAGTTGGCACCTGAAGGAGACAGTCCTGTGTTTCAGTGAAATCACAGATCTCTTTACTTAAGGATTCGATGCAGATGTTGGGATGATGTGAAGGGGTTTTCAGTCCCGTTTCCTTCTTGGAAGTTTTCCTCATTTGTGGTCATTAGAAAGTATCATCTTTGAATACTCATGAGAAAGAAATAATCACGATATTCTTCCTTATGATATCTTCGCTGTTAGTTGTAGGAGAGCACTTTTTCAAGTAAGTTCTACCCTTCGCCCAGACTTTAGTCACTAGGCAGCAAGTCTGGAAGTAGTGGTCTCTAAATGCAAGTGCGGAATAGGGAATGTGGAGCCACAGCCATCGTAGCGGGAGGCTGGACAGGGACGATCACGGTGTCACGGTGGTGGCATTAGTAAGGCTCACCTCCGCGTAAGTGACCTGCTTCCCGCTCACCGCAGACGGAACTGTCTCTCCGTGCGCTGGTGGACTTGCAGAGCGATGACACACAACCTTTGAGGCTCACTGATCAGCTTGCAGTTAGGATGAAATCTCAGGTACTTCCCCGTTTTTGACTTGATAGTTTAACACCAACTTACTGCAGAGTGGAGGTTTGTTTCCATCTGAAATTACACTGTATCTGCACGAAAGACATGATTTGGATTGTTTGTTTTCTCACGTGCTTTAAATTTTAGTTTTCCTTCCAAAATAGGCCTGTGTATTCCTAGAGAAGGGAATGGTTTTCTTTTAGAACTTTTAAAATCTGCATATGATAGCACATTTGTACGTTGTTGCACAATTTACATTTAAAAGTGATTTTTTACCTTTATTTTATTAAGATTTTATTTATTTATTGACAGAGAGAGAGAGAGAGAGACAGCGAGAGAGGACACAGAAGCAGAGGCAGAGGGAGAGGGAGAAGCAGACTCACGGAGCCGGAGCCTGAAGCAGGGCTTGATCCCAGGACCCTGGGATCATGACCTGAGCCAAAGGCAAACGCTTACAACTGAGCCACTGAGGTGCCCCTTTTCACCTTTAGAAAACAGGTGCAGGGCACAAATAAAGTAACAGATACTTGGCATGCCAGTGCACTTTCGTGACAAATGAATTCTAGGAATTTCATTTCATGTCTTATAAAATCGTCATCATCTAGATTTCAAGAAATATTTATGTGGATTTGTATCTCATTTATGTCAACGAACAAGAATACTGTAGTTTATACCCTTGCAACTTCAAGTGGGGCATGTGGTCCAGCAGCAGGAGCAGCACCTGGCCGCCAGTTAGAAATGCAGACTCTCAAGCCCACACGTAGCATGTCTCTCAAGTGATTCCTCAGCGGTGAGGAAATCGGGAAGTCCCACTTGGGACGTACATTTAGCAAAGTCCAGCAGGCATCTGTCTGGAGCTTCTTGTAACTTAAAATGTGTATCATTGATGCAGATTTTAAGATCTTGTTATTTCATAATGTTACTAGTACTACGGATGTTTACAAATATTTTTATAGTGTAGCCATTTGCTTTTTGGACGGGTGTATTAAAACAGGAAGGAGTAGAGTTAGGTTTCTTACATGAACCAAAGTTCTCTCTTTCATATATATTTGATTTTTTTTTAAAGATAAAGATGGGCGCTTTTTAAAATTACCTTCATTTACAAGACACATAAATTATGGGCTGTGAAGAGAAGACTTTCAAAGGACAGATTTAGAGATTATAATAGGGTATGTAATCAAGGTTATTTAGTTTAAAAAAAGAGAGATTGCCAGAGGATAACTTAATTGCTTTGCAAGTATAAGAAAAGTTTATAAGAAGGTGTTGAAAAGCGAGATAAATATTTTTTCCATTAATTACATGGTACACTATAGTTCTTGGTACTTAGAAATTAGTTACATTTTCAGTTTTAGGAATGGCCAAGTAATACTTAAGGTGAGGCAGAAGGCATACTTGTCTTTTGAACTGATCTATTGTTTTTAAAAATATAAAAGTTAGAACTTACTTGCTGGGGCTTGAAGGACTGGGAAAAGAGTCCATGTGCAGTAAGCAGAGTTGGGTCACTATTTACTGAGTAAAATTACTCAGAGGTCATATATTTATTTAATTAGGACAAGAGGTAAAGAGAACGGCTTGGGCTAGCATGAGCTGTAGGTTAGCCGAGTTGCTCTCAGTTACTTAAATTAAACTATCATATCTGCTCCTAATTACTTAGTGGGTTTAAATGCAGCAGAAAACGAAACATAAGCTGATACTACACTAAGAATGCACAGACTTAAACCGTAATTTGTGAATAGCAGAATCCCATTTCAGCACATTTCTAAGGCTCTAGAAAGCATTTTGAGAATTTTGATGTCTATGCTAGAGCTTGAAAACATGTACTAGGACCTGAAAATGTTTTATTGTTACGTGTTTCATTGTAAGGCACTTTGTCATAAGGTGACTGTTTGCAAGGTAAATTCTGTTATGAATTCCAAATATTGGCATTTGCTTTTTCTCATAATTAATTCATCTCTCTAATGTTTTGTCCAATGTTTGCACCCTTTAAAAATATATTCCAAAATTTTTTTTGCACTCGTCCTGATCTCTCTCCTGCTTAACCCTATGTTCTGTTGATAGGTATCTTCATTTATTTTTTTTCTTTAGTTTCTACTATAATCATACTTTAAATTTTTCAGATATTTATATCACTGAACTATATGTTCAAGTATATATTTATATTTATTTATATATTTTGTTTTAGTGGAACCCTGTTAGGTTGAATATAATGTCTTCCACTCATGTTGGTAACCCTTTTGTTGATCCCAAATGCTGTTTCGTATTGAAAAGAATACGTTGGTGATGTTACTGACCTTCCTTAAAAGACAGATTTGTTCTTTGTTAGGTGCGTGTCTTACAAATATGCACGAATTAAAATCAGTTCTGTTTACGCTGAATCTTGATGCTTCCTGAGTCTAGATAGATGCGTGCTTTTTTCCCCCGCTTGGCTCAGATCTTTGCGCAAATCCTTCCTTATTAGAGAGGACCCCTTGGCCACCACAGCTCCAGTATCATTCCAGTTTTAGTTATACTATCACTTTGACTATTGTCAACCACTTTGCCTCATTTCCTTTGTAGCATTTGTCTCCACCTGATACTTTCTATACATGTTGGTTGTTTATATTTTGTATCCCTTGTACTCTCACCTCCCCTCTGATGAATGGTTTCATTTTTCTTTTTTTGAGTTATTATAGAGACACTGTTTAGTAGAAATGTTACCATATATACAAAAATTCAAGACCCATAGTGGGGCTTCTTCAATTGAGTATTTCTTTGTTAGTCCTAACAGTGCTGGGAGAGGGGAAGTGCTACGTAGTTGTCAGAATGTTGTTAAAAATTCAATCAGTGATCAGATATTTTTGTGTTCTTAAATGATAAGAGTCATCCTCGCTTATTTATCTGCAAATAAATTATATATGTATATTATCATTCTCACTGAGTTCTTCAGGCAAATCCAGCTAAACTCACAAGTGATCTTTTTTCTACTAGGGAAGACAGTCCAAGTAATCAGCTTCAGGTGCCATAAAAACATTGAACATATTGGTCAGCATTGCATCATAATTTTGGTAAAGAGGAAAAGATCAAAGAGTGTATGATCGTTTCATCATTTCATTAAAATTTCATCCTTGGAAACTGGCATTCAAATTTCCACAGGACTATGAAAAGAACTTGCGATAGAAATCATACTGATATGTTTATTATATCTTAAGAATCATGTAGGGGCGCCTGGGTGGCTCAGTCGGGTAAGTGTCCAGTTCTTGATTTTGGCTCAGGTCATGATCTCAGGGTCGTGAAATGGAGCCCTCCCTATGTTGGGCTCTGCACTGGGTGTGGAACCTGCTTAAGAGTATCTCTCTGCCTCCTCCCCCAATAAATAAATAAAAATTTAAAAATCCTCTTAAAAAGAAGAATGATGGAGAAAACCTGCCCATATTTCTAGCCGAGCAGGTGTTGTGGCATCAGGATTACGCAGTGGTTGACAAAGCGATGGTTGAGAAAGAAAATGTAGATATCAAGTAGAGATGAGCAGGGAAGCTTAGTACAAATTACTTTTGAAGCAAAAAGAATAGTGTACTCTCTCAATTGTTTGAAACTCTAAGTGTATATAATTAGGTTTAAAATTTTTCTGTATCAAAATATAAATAGAATATATTAAAATGATAATTAGGCTTATTCAGAAATTTACTCAACATTTCAGCAAAAGTCAACAGACTGAATTTTGGGCATGTCATGATTCAAGTTAATTGAAATATTTGTTTAGGGGTGACTGGGTGGCTCAGTTGGTTAAATGTCTGACACTTGATTTCAGCTCAGGTCATGATCTCAGGTTTGAGAGATCAAGCCCTGCCTCAGGCTCCTGGCTTGGCATGGAGCCTACTTAAGAGTCTCTCCCTCTTCCCTTACACCCCCTCCCATACAAGTGCTTACTGAAAGAAAGGAAGGAAGGAAGGAAGGAAGGAAGGAAGGAAGGAAGGAAGGAAGGAAAGAAAATTGCTTGAAATATTTGTTTAAAAGTAAAAATGCCAAAAGTTTTGATGGGCAATAACTTATAATTACAGGCAAACAAATTTTGTCTTAATAATGTTGTCATTACCTTCACTTTTATTGATGTGACTTTCTTTTGAAATTTACAGAATTCATTATTCCTTTTTTTATGTTATTCCTTTGATAGTTGAAACTATCAAATTTAAATTTTAAGATTTTAGAATTTGAGGGCCTTTCTTGTTGATCTAGTAAAGCCCCCCCCCCCTTTTTTTTTCCAGAAAGGGGGAAACAAGCTCAGAGGACATAATTGAATCAGCTGTGGCCATTGAAGCTTATTAGAGGCAGGGCTTGGGCTAGACCTGACTTTCCTAAATTGGATTAAAAAGTGGAAAATTCTTTATCAGTTTTTTCATACAGTAGGTCACAGAAAACATAAACCAGCAGCCAATGTTGGGGGACAGCAAGATCAATTTGCAAGCAAGAGTTTTCAAGTCCCAGAGTGCTCCTAACAAATTTATGGGGTCTCTAACCGTGCAAGGGTGATCACCCCTTCTGGTTTTTCCTGGACAGGGATTCATAATAGAAATTGGAATCCTATTCACAGTGTTTGCAAAACATCATGAATAACTTAGCATTACTTTTAATAATATATTTAGAATTTGCATGTGAGAAAAGAGAAAAGAACATGAGATTCATGTAGCAGAGTTGAAATGGAGATATAATAATACATGTGGAATTAATAACTCTTCTTGAAATGAAAAGATGACTCATGAAGATGTCAGTTTGTCCAAAATTTATTGGTAAATGTTAATTTTAATTAGACAAAAGAATAGTTTCAAAGTTCAACAGAAAGACCATGTTGAAGAAGCAGCATGACAAGGTCTGGCAGCTTATACTTTTTGGTATAAATTGAAAATGATGAGACACCATAGAGAAGAGTGTGCCAGGCATTTGGGTTTGAAGCAGAGCCCTGACTCTTGGTCGCTGTGTGACTCTGGGCCCTTTGCTTAACACTCTTCAGTCTCATTTCCTCACCTGCATCATGGAAACTATTGAAACTAAAACCAGTGCTCACTTCGGCAGCAAATATACTAAAAATGGAACAATACAGAGAAGACTAGCATGGCCCCTATGCAAAAATGACATGCAAATTCGTGAAGAAAGAATAGGTTTAAAAGTTATAATTAGAAAGTAAGCAACAAATTAGAAAAATAAGACTTAGAATTCACAAGATTATATGAAAATTAATATATGAGAAAAAGTTTTACATTGTTAGCCATCAAGGAAATTCAAGGAATTAAAAGATTATTTCAATCTTTTCACTTAGAATTTACCAAATAAAAATGATAAGTATTCGTGCAAGTGGAGTGGGATTGTTACATATAGAGTATAAATTGGCACAGAATTTCTGTAAGTTAAATTGGCTATAAGTTAAAGAACCTTAAAATCATTCATTCTTAACTGGGAGTGTAATGTACGTGTGTATGGATAAATGTTATCACCTGTTTCTCTGAGGTTTCAGATAACTGTCTTGTTTCCTTATAGTATTTCTAGTTTCCAAATTTCCTATAAAAATAGGAAAATCAAAATAAAGTATTTTTAATAGGGATAAAACCTAACCAAGATTTTGAAGATCCCGCTCTGTTCACTTTGCTTTTATTTTCCTGCACTGCCCTCTGGTGTCCAACATGTGGATAGCTTCTGATACCAGAATTGTAACAGCCTAATACACAAAATTGTATTGTTTATTTATTTTAGGTAATTCATTTAAAGTAATAATTTTGTATAATATAAATTTGTTACATTAATTATTATAATTATGTAAATAAGTTCGCTTGTATTTTGTAATTTAAAAAAATACCCATGATTCAAACAGGCTAATCTGAATTTGAGGTTTTTTTGCTGGTTATATACACAGTTGGAGCCTACCCTTTTGCTTTACTTGCAAAAAAGAGAAAACAAATCATTAAGACAAGTTCTAAGGAGTAATTTAGATATTGAACAATTTTTCAGAAACCAAGAAATTATAAATTATCCTTTTTTCCCCATTAAGAATGTTTTATAATTTAGCAGTGTACAAAGTTTCCTAAACAAAGTGTGTCTTCATAAGAGATTAGACCACTTGGATTAGGAGAAAGGGTAAAAATTAAAGGTGAGTTGAATGGTCAGAGATTAAATGGGCCGCTTCTATTTCTCTGCAGTTCCAAGTGGAATACTACTACCTTTGGGTTTCTTTTATTTTTAATTCTTAATATTTCTAGAGGAAAACTACTTGAGCCCACTGACGATTTCAAAGGTAGACTTGGGGGGGCGCCTGGGTGGCTCAGTCGTTAAGCATCTGCCTTCGGCTCAGGGCGTGATCCCAGCATTCTGGGATCGAGCCCCGCATCAGGCTCCTCTACTTGGGAGCCTGCTTCTTCCTCTCCCACTCCCCCTGCTTGTGTTCTCTCTCTCTGTCAAATAAATAAATAAAATCTTTAAAAAAAACAAACAAAAAAACCAAAAAACACAGGTAGACTTGGTGCCCTGTGAAAATGTGTTACGACATCCAGTGAGGGCGCCGTTCCTACACAAGGTTGCTCTCCGGGAACTTGATGCTTCTTTGACTTCCAGTGTGCATCAAGGCAGTGCCAACATTTCGTTTTTATCCAAGGTGAATTCAATGAGCAGCGGAGTTCTCTGTCTCAGAAACATTTTGTGAAGTGATTTCTTACTATGCAGAGCACCTGAGAACAAAAATACTGTCTTTATAAAACTAAGAGTTTAAATTACTTCTTTCGAGAGGTTAACAATGTATTTTGGCACCAAAAGTTATCTTTTACTATGATGTGTGTACTTGATTCTGATATATAATAGGAAGGTTCTTTGGAAGTATTGAAATTTACTGTTCATGGTTATTTCAGACAGTGTTTCAAACATTAAGTTAATGTTTGAAGGGTACTTGTATTGTCCTGTTAGTGAACTTTAAAGCTCACTAAAGCTGAAATCGTTTATCAGAATCTTTCTAACTAATCTAGTAATCTGTTCTGATTTGAGCATATTAATGTTTTTACTAAAATAATTTTTTAAATGATAGATTTAACGTCTACTATGTGCCAGACTCTTTAATAGGTGTCTTACATACATCTTCGTTTGGGTATTTTAATAGTGTCTATTTGGACAGAATATTTACATGTATGAATATATAAGCTTAACATAATATAAAGCTAAAATATTTCTACAATTATAAATCTGTAGCTTGATTTTGATCAACATTTCACACTGTCTTCTAATGAAACTCCATAGATAAATTTGTTATATATTTATAGCATACTATTATATACTCAGGACTGAGGTTGCACTGGTGGAATGGCTATTTTCTTTGACTATGTGGGCTTCTAATCCAGTGGAAGACTCTATCAAGATATCATACAAAGAAGTAGGAAGTTTTAACGAAGTTGTGTTCTGTGAAAGATACATCTAGGCCTAGGAGAGCTTATAATGGGGTGGTTTGATCTAGTCAAGAGAGGTCATGAAAGCCTTTTATAAGGAAAGACTGTTGAGGAAGAGAAAGGGAGGTGTTGTAGGCAGAAGAGCAGGTTATGTGGAAGGAGGAAATGAAAGAATGGTCGTTTGCTGGAGTAGGGATACAAAGTTCCACGTGCTTGAAACTGCAGAGGCTCACCTTAACCTACACATCTTCCTGTCTCAGCGTGCTAGCAGGGATTTTCTCAACAGTTCTTATAAGAGACCTACTTGGTTGAATTTTCTGGGATTGGGAAAGGAATCAGTGTGGTATTAGTTTGGATTTCTGACTCTAGGTTTAGTGAAATAATACATTTTTTTAAAAAAGCATTTTCTTGATAGGTGACAAAACAGGGCTCCTTAAATCTATTTTCACTCACAATATACTATTTCAAAGCTTTGTAATACTATATTATTAAACTTTTGCCCTAAGGTTTTTAATACATAAGCAATTTATGTATTAAATACGTGGTTCATAAATTAAAATTTAGGCACATGTTACCAAAGACTGCAATTTCAGCTTGTGAAAATAAACCGGTTCTTTTTGTCTATTCTAAAAGCAGATGAGTATACGGTGTCTGTGAAATACACACTTACCTAATTTCAAACTTTTAAAATTTCTCATCCCTTTCCTAGGAGAATATTTGCTATGGGGACTTATACTTTGTAAGCTCTTCCTTTCCCTGCATTATTTATGAGTTTTATTATGAGTATAATCGTAGTATTTCTGTTACACACCACTGAATTTGTATATAATGAATTGAATTTATATTTAATCAGTTTGTGTTAAAGTGACTTAATGAGATGCTTCATTTTTGTGTTAAAAGCAGGTCAAGGCCAACCGAAAGACTCAGGGCAATACATTATTTAGTGCTCATTTTCTGCATAACTTGTAATGTTATCATGATTCACGGTTTAAATCAGTTAATAACATTTCCTCTAACCATTTCTAATAATTCTCTAAGGTCAGACATTTTACTGTTGATTCATTGGCAAACTTTTTTTTTAACTTTCTAACATGGGAATTCTCACATTCTTTTGTTTTCAAATGGAATGTGCAGAATAAGATTTTGTTAGATGATCAAAGAATGAAATAAAAGAGGCAGTGGAATTTAGAACTGAAGATCCTAAGTTTCCAACACTTGAATTTATAGAAAATAGCAAAGAAATCTATTGGAGCTTTTTACTCCTATATATGATGTACCTGAAAGTAGTGTTCAAAGTGAAAATGAGAAAGAACTCCAATTATTTATCTGTGCAGGACTTTTTCCTTTTTGTTTTATCTCCACTTTCTACAAACCTTCCGTCTCCTCCCTTTATCTTGATTGTGGCTTTTGTCCCCAGTGAAGAGCAAGGCAGACAGTCAAGGTCACCTTTTCAACCCCAAGTCCACATATACACCCAGCAGCCTCTGTACTCGGCTCCCGCTCATCTTCCCTAGAGCAATGAAGTCCATAGCCATTCAAGAGTCACGCCACGCGCCGGCTGTCTGTCCTTCCCCCACTTATATTTCACCTCTTTTCTCTTTCCTGCATCTTTTCCTTCCTTTAGTCTTCAATATCAGTCCTCTCTGGATCTAATGACCCTGCACTTTCAGGCAGCTTTTACTTGACCCCAAGTTCACCCTTACAGGTACCCCCCCTCTTTTTCTTCTTTGTTTGCCGGCCTTGGCACTTTGCAGATGTGCCTCTCTGCATAGGCCACCACTTCCCATGTGCCTCCCGGACATTCCGTGGGCTCTGCCCCGCCGCTTCCCGCCGCTGACCGTGTAACACGGATGACTTCCATGGGCACTTTGAATTTTGCATCTTTGTCTCTGAACTGCACTGTCTTCCTCTCTGAGACATTTTTTCTCTCCCTCTCATCATCCCAAACAGCCCAGTCTCCTGATTTCCTTCCTGCCTCCATGGGAGCTTATGTCTACTAAGTTTTCTTAGGGACTCCTTTGACTACCTTCCTTTTATTTATATGATTTTACACTAAATTTCTATGTTGAAGCCTTTTATTATTTTTTTAATCTTTAGCCAAGACTTCTTTTGAGCCTCATGCTTTAAAGATGTTATTTGACAGAGAGAGAGCGAGCACAAGTGGGGGAGTGGGAGAGGGAGAAGCAGGCTCCCCGATGAGCAGGGAGCGTGATGCAGGGTTCGATCCCAGGACCCTGGGATCATGACCTGAGCCGAAGGCACATGCTTAACTGACTGAGCCATGCGGGCACCCGAGCCTCATGCTTTAACTGTTATGATTGCCCGACTTCATCATTTGCATGTCTCACTTATATTGAAAACTCACCGTCACTTGAACTTTGTGCTTCTCTTGCCTCTTCCTCGAATACCCCCGAACCCATCACTCCTGTAGTCCTCCGGCCATCCTGACGCCCGTGTCAGACCCCTGCATGACATTCCTGATACTAGGCTCTTACTCAGCAGCATTCTCCTTCCACCACCACACGCTGTGGATTCTTCCTCCAAAATCAATGTACAACCCTTCCTTTTCTGACCATCTCCACAAATACCAAAGCCACTTATTTAATGTTGAGCTAGATTACTGTAATAGCCTTCTAATTATTTTCTCTCCTTCGAATTTTGCTCACCTTAAATCCGTTTCCCGAATAGCAGCTTGCGTGATCTTAAATTTTTACGTTAGATTATTTTGTATGTGGCTTAAAATCTTTCTGTGACTTTCCATTTGACAGAAATTCGAAGCCCAGTTCTTCAGCATTTCTGTTAGACCCTGAGTGATCTGGCCCCGCCTCCCTCCCCGAACACATTTTCTGTCATTGTCCTCACTCATGTGTGACTGAGCTAAACTCTCCTTCTTTACATATCCCTAAAAGGCTTCCCTTTTGTTGTTCTGTTTGTCTGGAATGTTCTTTCCCCATACTCTTCAATGAAATATTCCTCTGGAATCACAGGAAATGGATTTCTCAAGTGAATTTCCCCCCAACTGCTCATGGTCCAAACTGGAACCCACTTGTGATATCATCTCCTGGGGAATAATGCTCTATTGCTTTACAGAACCAAGCCTAATGTATTGTAATATGTTAAGAGGCCCTCCAAGAATAGTTAAAATCCCACACTCTTGTGTCACAGTGCTAGTCTGATCCTGACTCTTATTTGCTGTGTGAGTATGGGCGAGTTCTTTAATCTCTCAGTGCCTACGTTTCTTTGTGAATAATAATAATACATATCTTGTAGAGCATTTGCAAAGAGGAAGTGATTAATATTTGTAGAGTAAATGCAACACATACTAGGCACCATACATGGGCTTATGTACGTATGTATGTATATGTTTGTGCATAATTTACTTAATGCCTGAAGACACAAATATCACGTGCCACAATTCTTGACCTATAACAGGCTGATAGTAAATATTTGCTTATTGAATTGATGAAATGTGCAGTGCACCTTATAATTAAGCTTCATCGATTTCCAGAGAAAAAAAGAATGTTATATTTGTAAGAATATGTGATCAGTTATAAAATTTATATTTCGGGTTGTGATCCATCTATTAAAATTGTTGAATTATATGTTTTTGAGAAAATCTCCGACATTTCATCTGGCCAGACCCCTACCTTCCAGCAGGCATGATTTTATTATCATCCTCATTTTGCAGATGTGACACTCAGCCCCGAGAGCGTAAGTAGCGGAGTTAATAAATGATGGGATGTTTCCACTTATCTCAGTGTCAGTCTCACTGCAGAACTCATAGTTGTTAGCTTTTTTGGAAATACCCAATGAACTACGTGAATACTTTTTATAGGGTTGGTGATACTACTTCGGCGATGATTCTTCAGTTTTCACGTTGGGGCAGGCATCAGAGTTGACCTTTCGTCCTCCTACAGCCTCGTTCAGGGCTTCTTCATTTACAGCAATCCCTGTCTGCAGGGATCTGCTAGCCCTTGGCCGCGCCTCCAACACTCACCTGCCTTCTGTATATAAGCTCTCGAGCGAACAGTTCTAAAAGGCCACCTGTTGTTCCTGAGTCTTCCACATTACTTTCCTGGGTTAACCCTGGTAGAAAGATTGTACTGTCACATTTCAAGATTACTAAAGCTCTGTTCCTGTCATTGACTTTGCTGCTTTTCCACCTCACACCACCTTCCTTATGAGAGGCAAGCAAGTGGTTAGTTTGTCCTTGAACCCACCCAGGTGTCACCGTATCATTTCTGGATTCTGAATACATTTCATTGTTTGTTGGCATTTTTTTTTGTTTTTGTTTTTTTTGGTCCTCTAAATGCTCAGAAAATTTGAGAGCTGAAAGGGACCTTACATAATTCAAATCCCAAATTTATAATTGGAGAAACTAAGCTTCAGGAAGGTGAGTGACAGGCTTAGGGTTACAGTAGGAGTCGGGGGTTCGGATGAAAATTGCTGTTTGATCCTTAGTGCACTTTTGTTACCAGTTTACTCACTTTATGAAAGAGAAAGCCACGCAACAGGACGGGAATGTACAAACCACAAATTCAAATAAAATGCTGTGATTGGTTTTCATGTTCATTTATTTACTTTTTTATCTTTCACAGTTTAACAGCAATGCCCAGGATGTAAGCTGTTTTCAGCACCTTGTCCAAGCCAATGTGAGAAATAAGAAAGTGCTGAAAGACGCGGTGAATAATATCACAGCAAAAGGAATCACTGACTATAAGAAAGGCTTCAGTTTTGCTTTTGAACAGCTCCTTAATGTAAGTATCTGTACACCCCCTCTTCTCTTTTATTACTGAATCACAGCATATGAATTTCAATATGCTAGTACTTACTACTATGAGTAACTATGAGTTATGTAACAGTGCTGTTTCTCATTTAATTTAAAAGCAGATGTGTCCAGGCAGTAGAAATCTTTGAACTACTTTTATTTTTAAATCCAAAATTCAAAAGACATACAAAATGTAGACATTCTTTTTCTTTTAGATCTTTTCTTCCATCATCTTTTAAAACTCTGTTTAAGAAGCACGTTTGTAAGATAATTATTTAATTTTATACAAGCACTTCCAACTTAGTTGGCGTATGTAGAATATCATTTACTTTTTCTTAGTCACTACTGTATTTATCTGGAAACTGGCGTTTTCCATCATCCAGTGCTTGGTGGAAATATTTTAGTTTTAAACATTTACTTGGTTCTTGAAGTTGTTTGTTAATGTACAGAAAGGTCCAAATGGGGGCTCCTGGGTGGCTCGGTCGTTAAGCGTCTGCCTTCGGCTCAGGGTGTGATCCCGGCGTTATGGGATCGAGCCCCACATCGGGCTCCTCCGCTATGAGCCTGCTTCTTCCTCTCCCACTCCCCCTGCTTGTGTTCCCTCTCTCGCTGGCTGTCTCTCTCTGTCAAATAAATAAATAAAATCTTAAAAAAAAAAAAAAAGGTCCAAATGACAGACGTGAAGGGGAGGAGGGAATAAAATGCCAAAGCAGGAGCTCCTTGCTCAGTGAAGATCTCCCCCAAAAAATCACCCAGCATTGTCTCCATTTAGACTGTCACACTCCAGCACGCCTACTGTCTGCCCCATATTATAGCATATATCTCACACTTCAGATTAGTGTTTTCATATGGCTGTGTTGTCTCTTTCACTTTGAACTGTTCAAGTTTTTGATCTCTCACAGAGCAATATTATCACAGTGGTTGAGAGTGTGGACCTAACTTTTCTCTCCCTCGATTTCCTCCCTTACACCATGGCACATCCCTCCGAGGGTTGTGGATAGGATTGTCCACAGAACCTAACACATAGCAAACCTCATGCGAGTGTGGGTTGTTGACGTGGTATTGGAGTCATGATCATTACGACTGTAGTTCCTGACTAGCACGTGTCTGGTAGAGTCAGCTCATAATTCATACCATATTTGCTGAGTCACTGAATAAGCCCTTACATGTAGTCTTATCTGCAAATCTGACTTTGTTGTTCCCTAAGTAAAGCTTCTAAAACAGTTTTCAAGATGTCTGATTGGTTGCTTCATCCATTTGTTCATTCAGCCAATATTTATTGCGTGCCTCACAATTTCCTGTCATGTTACTAGTGCTAGAATAGCAGAGGTAAGCAAGACTGTCTGCTCTCAAGAATGTCCAGCATGGTACAGTAAATTATCATTCCTAGTACAGTATGTTAGTGCTGTTATAGGGCATTCGGAGTCTGTTTACTAGAGTGGCACGAAAGAGGGGTTTGACTTACCCAAAGGAGGTCGGGAAAGTGGGCATTTCCTTGGAAACAGGATTTTGAAGAATGAGTAGAATTTAGGCAGGTAGATGAGAGGAGGAAAATCATGTCAGATAAAAAGAACAACGTGGACAAAGTCGCAGACGTAGGAGACATCGTGGCACATTGAAACAATAGCAGGTGCTGTGTGTGGCTGGGACATGGCAGTGCAGGGGCTGTGAGGGAAATAAAAAGGCCACGAGGTGTCCGTTAATGAGGTGTTTAGGAGCAAATGAAAAGTTGATAATATGAGAATGACATGATCTACCGAGTGTACTAAGTTAAGCTGTTATATAAGTCCTGGTGTTGGAGTCGAAGCAAAGAAACGTTAAGGAGAGTGAGATGGTAACTATGAGATGGTTTCTGGACTCGAATATTTGGTGGCTGGTGACACAGGAATCTAGAGAGAAGGACTATGAGGGTAGAAAAAGCTCAGTTTCAGATCTGTGGAGTTTGAGGTGGCGGTATTTATTAGGTAGCGTTAGATAATCAAGGAGACAGGAAAGCAAAACAGTTTAGCGTCGCAGTTTCCAGGGGATTCCCTTTGGTAGAATGCATTTGTTTATTAAAGGATGTATGTTGGTAAATAGCAGGATGAGAACTCAGAACTTTCAGATTCAGATGTAATGGACTATGAGATGAAAATGTATTCTTTCTGCAGTAAAGAATTAGAAGTCTGTGATTTTTTTTTTATAGAACTTCTTTTTCTTTTGAGTCAATCAGGTTTTTCTAGATGGTGTCATTTTAATTACTCTTCTCGGTGTTGTTAATTTGCATCACTTCATGACATCACCTCGTATTCCAGTTTTAGTTGTGACATGATAAGGGGTCTCAAGCCTTGTGTACTATTTCCAAGGCTGTCTCGTTAGAGAGGCCGCATTAACTCCCAGATTCACTACGAGTTGCTGATTAAGTATAATTTAACTCCTCTTGGCCTCTCGCAGTGCCCCTACCACAATTGCAAATGATTTTTAATATGTTCTCTCTGAAATAAGTCTCATATATTCTGCTTTCCGCATGTCCTTTATGTAGTGCAGTTCTTCATTTTAAAATCATTTCCCCAGGGGTGCCTGGGTGACTCAGGAGGTTAAGTAGCTGACTTATGATTCTCAGAGTTGTGGGATCGAGCCCCGGGTCAGGCAATGTGCTCGACTCAGAGTCTGCTTGTCCCTCTCCCTCTGCTCCTCTCCCTGCTCGCATGCTCGCTCTCTCACTCTCTCTCTCAAGTAAATAAATAAGTAAATCTTTAAAAAAATAATAAAATAATTTTCCCAGTGTCATTCCTTGCCTTATTCAGAGCTGATGCAAATTTTACCTATTTCAGATACTTCCTGTCTTCTTACCGCACAGTGTCATTCTCTGGTTTTTGTTTGTCCTTGTAAGGTTTATCATGAAGATCCTTGAAACAAGTCTCAGATAGAATTAAAGGTATCATTTATCCCACAGTACACCTTAAACTGAGATTTGAATTAGTCCTCAGGTAGCATTCCATAAAATATTACAAGTATACCGAGATGCATTTTTCAAAAAAAAAAATTTTATTAAGTACATAAATGATAGCTGCCGTGCTGTGTACTGGCCGCAAAGTGATACAAGGAGACACAGGGATATCCATACTGTGATTTGTTATGAAATAACGTATTAAAGTAAATTACCAACTCTACTAATTGTCATTTTATTGAAATAGTCAAGTTCTTTCCTTTACTGAATTTGTTACAAACCAGTAGCATAATTGTTACAATTGTGTGACTCTGCCAGTAGCATAATTGTTACAATTGTGTGACTCTTCAGATAACTGCAAATCCTCTGCCTAGTTGCTGACTCTGCTCTACCACACAATTACTAAGCAGGCTACTCCTGGGAAAAGTCATGTTGAAAACAAAACATTTCTTTATTCCCCCTTTTGTGTATGTCCTAACATCTCTCTCTCTCGGGAAACATTATTATTTAATTACACAAATGATCAGCAAGACCCAGTGTGCTTACTTACACTGGTACTTGTGTTCATTAATAATAATGCCCCCACTACTTCCAAAAATGAAACCAAGTCCTTATGTAAAATCTTTACTTAATCACTTTTCTGTAACAGCCCTTTAGGTATGTATTACATAGGCAGATAAAAAGAAATCATCAAATTAATTTTAGTTAAGGTATTTCCATGTCTTTCATAAAAATATTTTGATGATAAAATAGGTAGCTTTCTATATAGTCAAATTTTCAGATGGCTTTCTTCAAAGATAAGAACTATGCTTGAATGTGACGAATTGTATTAGTCAATACTTACATTTTCACAATACTTGCTTAACAGCTTTAACTGCTAGTGTTCTAATGGCCTAGTCAATGGGGTGAGATAATATGAAACAGGATCTTTTCATCCTTAGAGCGTAATATTGTCTTGATTAACTTTTACAATGGGAAATGGGATATATCTGCTTTGAAAAGTAAGATAAGTACAGACTTTGCATAAGCCTGAACACTACCTGAGAATTAATGATTTTTTTTCAAAAATAGTAGTCATTTAAAGGCTGGGCTGGTGCTATCCAACATGGTAACCACAATCCCATGTGGCTGTTGAGACTTGAAATGTTGCCTGGTCTGAATTGAAATGTGTTATAAATATAAAATACACACCAGGATTTGAAGAGCTACTATGAAAGAAAAAAAATGTGTACTAGCTCAGTAATTTCTATATGGATTTCATGTTGAATTCACAATATTTTGGATGACTGGGTTAAAGAAAATATGTTAGTAGAATTAATTTCAGAGATTTCTTCATACTTTCATTAGTGTGGTCATTAGAAAGTTAAACTTACAAATTTGACTTTCATTATACCTCCATTAACTAGTACTGAGCTGGAGGCTTGACATTTTCAAAGAAGCTAAGCATTCATAAATTAGTGTAATCGTGTATTAAAATCAACACTTTAGCAAACATTTCACAACAGTTGAAGTTTGATATTGTAATTTCAGTCCTCAAAGAAGTCCAGCTTTCTAAAGTAGTTTTTCATTTTACTGACCCTTTGTTACTAATCCATTGTTCTCCTGTGTCTGACTCTTTGGAGACCTTAAAGTTTTAAGAGAGGATTTGCCATTGGAATTGAGTCTTTCAGAATTAGAGTATGCATGGCGGGTTGAGAGAGGATAACAGGATATTCTGTGATTAGCATTTACAAAAATATAAGAGCATCGGGTGTTAGGGATCAACTAGGAGTGTATAATTTTGGAGAGAGAAAATGAATAAAGTAGGATGAAGAAGGAGGAAAGGGAGCAAAAATATTTGTAAAAGGATTAAAAATATATGTGGAAGGGTATGCATATTTTTCATTCATACTATTTATTTGTTTCTGGTACAAATTATAGGGGCATAAAATTGACATAATAACCATTAATTTAAAATCCATTTATTAATCAACCACTGAGATGTTATTATATTCTAGGCTCTTGATCAAAAAAGACAAAACTTCATGCCGTTATGGCCACTTAAATCCAATCAGGGGAAGCCAGCGATAAATAAATAGATATTTTGTACATAAAAGAATGTAAAATGCTATGAAGCAAAATACAACCTGGGAGAGAGATGGCAATGTAAAACACAGTTTTCAGTAGTGTCCTCACTGATAGGTGACATTCGATCAAAGACCCAAGGCAAGTGAGACCTATGGATGTCTGGGGGATGGGAGGAGGCCTTGTAGAGATGGGCCTGGCCTAATCTCAGAAGTGGTTCTTTAGAATATACCTACTGAACAGATCTTTCCCCCACTACCTGCAACCTGTTCTTGCTCTTTACATATTGTTTTATATTCCTTACCTTTTATTGTGAATGATATACATTGTTTTTGTTTTCTTTACAGTATAATGTTTCTAGAGCCAACTGCAATAAGATAATCATGTTGTTCACGGATGGAGGAGAAGAGAGAGCCCAGGAGATATTTGCCAAGTACAACAAAGACAAAAAAGTGAGTGCAATTTTAAATACTTTAATCTTAATATCAATGTAGATGGTTTTTAAAGAGACTGTCAGGGAGGGGTAGTAGGAGGGGATATTTGTGTGCTGATTATAAAGTCATACAGATCATGGGTTATAAACCATTGGCTAAATTACGGGATTATTAACTATATAATATTTTTATGTGATCCATAACTACCTTATGTCTAATTTATTAATAAAACAATTTGAACCTATAGAATCTTATTTGATTCTTATATATAAATTTTATATGAGAAAATGTTATAGGAAGAGAGTAACCAGAAGAGAATGGAAAAATAGGAACAGTTTGAGGTTTTCTAGGATAAATTTATGATCATTTAATTATTAAAGATTATAGTAATACTAAAACTTCCTACAGATGCCTAAAAATTATCTTCACAGACATTATTCTGTTGATTTACAAATAAAGCATTTGTAAGAGCAAAAACTGCATCCTCATTTGCACACCTTTTTATTTTTGTTTATTTTTTTCTACCTTAAAAGTAAAACAACCAGGTATTTTACCAGCAAAATGGGTTTATTCAGGAATAGCAGAAGAATTCCAACTCAGGACCTGTGAACCCTGGCAAGCCATAGGCAAGGGCCCATATCAAAGAGAAGGAACACTACTCTATAGAACCAAAAAAAAAAAAAAAAAAAAAAGAGGAAATTGGCAAGGGGCTGCCTTGAGCAAAAGTCCTTTGGAGGAAAGCCAGAGTTCAGGGTGGTGATTGTTTCTCATTGGCTGAGTTGAGCTATTTTGTTATTGGCTGAGCTTGTTGCTGCACAAGGAGAAACTCTTTCTTGTGCTGAAGTAATAAAATAGGCATTTTCTGTTGCAAATGCAAAGTACCTCTTCTTTTTGGGGTCTGCAACTGATGAGGGGTGGTAGGGCCTGATGGCTCCCCCTGCCCCTTCTGGCTCCCAAAACCATTTTAACTGAGGTTTCCTTTATTCACTTGTACACTTTGAAGAAAATATTTTAGACAAATTCTTTTGTGATGTATTTAAAAAGTGTTCTGTTTCAGTATGCAATGAAGAGAAGGTGAAGACAAGTATTTTGAGGTTGGAATGTATTTGTTTCAGTGATTGTTTAGCTGCAGAGGATAGTGTTGTAGGGAGACCTGACTATTTTGAATGTAGCAAAACCTGCTGATACTGTGGAGAATGTTAACTGTGACTATTTCTCTAGCAATCCTACCATCAGCTTATTTCATCATTCTTACTGGGTCTTTGCATTTGATAAGAGAATGATCCTCAGCTTGGTTTTTTAAAATGTTAAGGTTCCATTAAAATATAATGATATAAGCTATTTTTTTGGTTCACAAATTCCAACAGAAATGACATATTTATCCAGAAGTTTCTTCTGAGTAAAATGCTGATTCACTTTGCTTTTAATTGGACTTTTCAACATTTAGAAAGGTGTGGTTCATCATGAGCTCTAGTGGATTATTTTATATGCATTGCAGGAATTAAAAGGAGAGAGGAAAGAGGTGAACTAATATATTTAGATAGTTTTGCAGACACAATGTTGTGAATAATTTGATATAGTACTGACGAAAATTTTGGAACACTTTGAAGTATTCTTAGGTGCTTTTTAGCCTATGTGTGATTGGAATATGATTGAAGAATTGAAAACATATACACACACATAACTTCAAATTAATTATGAATCTTTTTAACATGTAACTCTTTGAATACTATAGATGCTGCAGTTAGATCATGACAAGTTTACTGCTTTGGTTGAGTTTCTTTTTTTTTTCTTCTTCTTTTTTTCCCTAAATACCTGCTGATTTGAATTGTATAGAGAAATCATTTCTTTTGAAAAAGTAAATAAATTGTACCATTAACTGAATACTTTCAAAAGATAACTTGATATTATGAATATTTCTTTCCAAGAAATTATCAGAATTAAAGGTAATGGGAAGATGTGGGTGCATTAATATAAGATATAATGTATATTAGTTACCTTATTCAGTAACTTCTCATTTTTCAAAATTCAAGGCAGTCATTGCCCCTTGGAGGATGTCCCAGACTCTCCCCTCCCCTTCAGGCTTGTTGGGATGCTTGGCTCTGATGCCAAGTCACCCTATATGGAGTCCTACATACTCTACCCATTGGATATCTCCTTTGTCCCCTCTCTGGATTACTAGATCCTACAAGTCTGGGCCTGTGTTTGGTTTAACTCTGAACTCCAGGTATCCAGCAGAGAGCTCAGATTGAAGATAGTTCTTTTAGTACATGACTGTAAATAGAGACTATCTAACAACAGTTGGAAGTATGATTTCTATCATAGGACAAATACATAATTATGAAAATAACTTGGGTCAAGGAATATTCAGCTGATTTAAATATTCTAAATAATTCTAACATTACCATATTTGAAGAGCTCAAGTAAAACAAAATAAATTTAACCCAAAATCCAACTCTGTCTCAAACTTCTACTAGTTAATCTTATCCTTATAATTTGGAAGAGACTTTTTAGTGTCTTAAA
Organism: Ursus arctos; assembly: GCF_023065955.2. Taxonomy (NCBI): domain Eukaryota; kingdom Metazoa; phylum Chordata; class Mammalia; order Carnivora; family Ursidae; genus Ursus; species Ursus arctos. The sequence goes on along the minus strand of NW_026622985.1, from coordinate 24,531,298 downwards.
CTTAGTCATAATTTTAAGTATACTTTATTATTTATGATAGAAGTATATAAGTGCAAGCCCCACTCCTTATATCATTTTTAAGTGGATACAGGTTTAGATAAATTATCTTTTTCTTGTTATATTATCCAAACCAACCACCAGGAATCTCATTCACTTCTGGGTATTTTTCTTTTTTTTTTTTTAAGATTTTATTTATTTATTTGACAGAGAGAGACAGCCAGCGAGAGAAGGAACACAGGTAGGGGGAGTGGGAGAGGAAGAAGCAGGCTCCCAGCGGAGGAGCCTGATGTGGGGCTCGATCCCAGAACTCTGGGGTCACGCCCTGAGCCGAAGGCAGATGCTTAACAACTGCGCCACCCAGGCGCCCCTCACTTCTGGGTATTTTTCTTCATAGAGGAAGAATTTTTTTTTTTAAGACTTTATTTATTTGATAGAGCACAAGTAGGCAGAGCAGCAGGCAGATGGAGAGGGAGACGCATGCTCCCTACTGAGCAGAAATCCCGATGTGGGGCTCAATCCCAGGACCCTGGGATCATGACCTGGGCCAAAGGCAGACGCTTAACCGACTGAGCCACCCGTTTTTTTAAGAAAGCCGTTCCTTTCTTAAAGGAATATAGTAATGAGTTTTACATTTTATATAATTTGTGCCTAAGGTGTATCTTGATTTTAAAGAGTATATAATACATTCTAACAAATTTAAATAAAAGAATATAAATGTGTAAAAGGAGAAGTGATTTTCATCTAAACTTGTAATTTTTTTTCTTCTTCCAAAACTGTATTTGCATCCATAATTAACACAACAACATGTCTTGGAGGCATATTATAAGGGTTCCCCCCCCTTTTTTTCTTTTTTAATGCAAGAGGAATTATGTCATAAAGAAAGCAGTTGTTTTCTCCCTCTTGTCACAAATTGTTTGAATAAATGAAGAATTTACTAGTTTAAAGCCATTTTTCTAAGTATACATTCTAAAAACGTCCAATCTAAATATTAATATCTTGAAACACTGCTTCTCATCCCCTTCACCTTTTACAGGAACTCAAGTTTTTAAGCAAAGCGTTTTGTGACATGCTAAGCCATGTAATAAATGATTCATATCACATTCACTTCTGTAAAACTGATGAATCTAGTCTTATTCAACAAGCCTGCTGTTTGTCTGCTAACACAGTGACTCCTGTGCTCTATGGACACACACTTTTCTTAAGGCCACACACCTTTATCAATGCCAGAGCAACTTTGCAAATGAATTAGCGCTTATTTTTTGCGATTTAAGTGCTATTTTTACCTAACATAGAAATGAAGATGTTCTTGGAATTAGATACTTTATTGGTTCTGTGACTCGAATCTCACTAGCTGTAGCAAAGTTCTGTGATAAGCACACTTACACATATATGCTTACCTACATACACAGATATATCCACACACATTTATATCTATTTTAAATGGGCATCCTCTCTGTCCATCGTATCTCCAGAAACAGGAGACCATGTGTGTTTCTTTGGCATGAGATTCTTATGTAAAGTTGTAAGAATAAAAACCAACAGGTGGTTGAGAAGTAAATGAGGGTGAGGAAATAGAAATCTGAATATAAAGTACTTTTTTTTTCCTAAAATCTTTGCAAATGTGCTAAGAAATATTAGGGGGAAAGTAAGACCGTCAACTTCAGATCAGGTTGTTTATATGCACACACAGGTATAGGTGTCTATATATATATATATATATATATATATATATATATATATATATATATGTATATTTAAGAATGGAAGAGCTAATTCATTATTCTTTGTTAGGGGTTAGTAAAGGCATACACATACAGGGAAAACTAACACATACAAAACAGAGAAATGATAATTGATGGAGATCCTTGAAAGACGAGGGAGAGAGAGATACAGATCATAGATTTCTGATTTAAACAAGCAGGAATTCTACTTATGGAAACATTGCTGTCCCACATTTCTTATGTTCTTTACTTTGTTGCTCGATGGCTTACCACATTTCCTAATGTGGGAAAACTTTATTAAACAAAAATTTTGTCTCTTGGTATTTGCATGTTCTGTATCCGCTAACAGTGAAAATAGAGGATAGCAGATGACAACTTTTAAGTCAGTCAGACTTTTGACTGTACGTGTATTTTGTCAAGACACCATTTACATAGTTAACTGTCGATGCGAAGGCGTGTGCGTGTGTATAGTGTGTGGGAGTACGTACCACTGAAGATAGCGTGTATAGATAGAAGACATTTTATTCACCGTCTTCAAATATGACTTCAAATGGTTGTGGATGAATTTGAGGACCCCTTTCTAACTTCTCCATATTCAGAATTCCCAACCTTTCACTGTCCCACGCACTGTGAGATGTTGGCAGCCCACAGATACTGATATAGAAGATAATTGACTATCTTTGTCATGTAAGGACGTGTATGACACAGAATGTTCAGTATTTTTGCCATAAGCATTTTTCCCCATAGACGTCTTTGCCACAGCATTTTCATTGCAAGCATTTTCACCTTATAACTAAATGGCCATAAGGCCATTTTGCCATTAAAGATAAAAAATAATTGGTTGACAGATTGGTTTGACAGTTTGGTTTCTGAAACTGGTTGATAGTTTGGTTTCTCCCTGGATGCGTGCTGCATTGATGGATTGTCCTTCCGTTTCTGTAGGATGGAAATGTTAGCCCTCATGATGGTGTCTACACTTTTCTGTAGAACTTTGGAATGTCTATCACTGGGCATGTACCAGTATGGGAAAAAAAAAAAAAAAACTGGAGAATGCTTTCACAGCGCACACACACACACACACACACACACACACACACACAGCTTAGCGCTTTGGAGACTGATACCTCTCTTATAAGATGAAGGAAGAGATTTTAGCAAAAAAAGAAAAAAAATGTAGAATGCCAAAGGAGGAGACAAATCAACAAGCCAAAAATCCCAGAAAAATATAATGCTATGAATGAAAGACTTTAAAGACCAGAGCTTAGGTATCACCACAGAATAAAAGCAGGGAGTTCTCGGTATTGCACTGAATCTACGTATATACATTTGTAATATATTAAAGAATTTTGTATTTCACAAAATAAAGTCTTTTAAAATTTGTTACTCATTATCCATGTTTTGTTATCTTTTTCAATGAATGATGCTCCTTTATTTTTCATGATTTTATCTTTTATAACAAAATTGCCTTAAAGCCAATACTTAGGCAGTGAAATGTGTGCAGTGAAATTGTTTGCAGCAAAGATGTTTACAGTGAAACTATCTAGACCCATGTATTGACCAGTCCCATACCTGCGAAATAAGTATTTGTTACATAATAAATTTACCACCTCAGACTTTCTCTAGCCACCTTATCTTTCAGATGGCCAGTGTGTAAAAATACAATTTGATAGATGGAATAAAATAAAAACTTCAAATATTCTTAAAAATTCTCTATGTGATTATAACTTTATGTTAAAACCTGTTCTTTATTTTTTTTTAAAGATTTTATTTATTTATTTGACAGAGACAGCCAGTGAGAGAGGGAACACAAGCAGGGGGAGTGGGAGAGGAAGAAGCAGGCTCATAGAGGAAGAGCCTGACGTGGGGCTCGATCCCAGAACTCCGGGATCACGCCCTGAGCCGAAGGCAGACGCTTAACGACTGCACCACCCAGGCGCCCCAAAACCTGTTCTTTTAAAACAAAGTTCACTTGTGGCTTTAAAAGTCGCAAAATTACAAAGTCATCAAGAAAGTTGGGTGAGCTTTAAAAGAAAAATCTAAAGACTGCTCTTTGAATTCTGCCTTTTCCCCCAAGCCTCTTGCTTGGCATCAGAGTGGCTGCTGAATGCTTCATTTGCATTCATTTTTCATCCAGCTGACACTAGACATCGTTGTGAGCAAGCCAGGTCGGTGTGATGAGGCACATCCGGAGAGCTGGTGACTGAGGCTGCAGAGACACAGCACAATTTAATGAGGCCAAAGGGTTTGAGAATTAGAACAAAATGTTTGGGTTCTTTGGAAATGTATTGCTCTTGGGAATGAATCTACCTGATTATAGATAGGTACAGCTTTAAAACGGAGTCCCTGTTCATCTCCTCACACAGCTGTTCCATATTAAAATGCATTCACTTTATAATCTTTACCTGCAGCAATGCCATTCCTTAGGGCTCACCCATGTGTACGACATTTCCTTAAAAATGGTGCCAAAACGAAAATGAACTCTATCATAAAGTCCAAACAAATGAATAAAGGAAAGTGAAACCAGACTCAGAGTTGAAAGATAATTCCCAGGCCTAGCAAAATTAAAGATAGATGATTTTCTGTAGAATAGCAGAAAGATTGGTTAGCCATACACACTTTAGATTGCCTAGCCCGGTAGAAAATCGTCCTCAGATTCTTAGCTTAATTCTCAGCATTAATTAAGAAATGCAAAAGCCTCGAGAATTTATAAAATGAAAATTTCAAAATAATGAATAAATCGAGTAAAAAGCACAAGTGGAAGCTATGATAGATTTCAAAATAAAGAATACATCGCTAAAATTGTAAGAGGCTGATGATAGATGCATTGTTACTTTTTAAAAATTATTTAGAAAACGATTGGCAATGTCTTTCCTGTTTTTCTGTCAGAGCCAGGATAGAAAGACCTAATATGTAGCCTACACAAATCTAAAGCAAGTTACAAATGATGGAATCTGGGTATGTGTTTTACATAGTAACAGTGAAAATTGTCAATTAATTTTTCAGCAGATGGTAAGGGAAGTTATTGCCTTCTCTACTGTCTCTGCCTGGCTTCTCCCAGGCAAGAATGAAACCTTGGGAAGCAGTGTTTGAATATATGCAGGATTCAGATTTGCAAAATATGTAATACCATTTAACCAGTGCACTGTTGCTAAAAAGTTTCCTTTTAGATATTTTGCCACTTTCAACAGTTCACAAAGGTTTTCCAGCTTTAGAATAGAAAACATACCTTTGTTCATAAAATCCAAGTATTTTATTTATGCCGGAGTTACTATAGAGTTGAAAAGAGTAATTGCCAGTAACATTGGCCCTGCCAGTAGAGAGATTATCCATTTAAAAGGCATGGAGTGTGTGTGTGTGTGTGTGTCCTCTCTGACAGATTTATTTACATTTGTTTCTCTTAATATAAAATTAATGTTGACAGTTCATTCCCTGAACTAAGGAAAATATTATCAGATACCTTCTCTTGGGGGTTGAGTAATACTACTATCACACATTTTACAGAATCCTTAATTTAATATCTAAAGTTTAATGAAAAACAAAATTAGGTATTACAAAAAGTGCAAAATATATAAAGAGACATACAGAAAATATACAGCAGATGCACCTGAATTAATCTCTAGATAGAATTCTGTCACCTAGAATCAGGATTGCTGTTGTTTGTGTTAAATGGTTAGACCAGAAAAGGCACGCTCTTCTGCATTTTCTGAGGCTGCTTGCTTTTCCCATGAAGAATTCCGCTTCCCACAGATCTCTGCAGACCTCTTTGCTGCCCAGTCTTTGGGGGCACTCCCTTTCCCCCAGACTCCTTCATCATTCTGTGTTTGAAGCACTGTCTGTCCTCTTTCGTTCTTCCAGATTCCCCTTTTTGAATATTTTAATTCTTTGTTCACTTACCTTGAACTTCCCTCTATGAAGGAATTTGTTCTGATAACACAAAACCACTTTAAAAAGAAATCAAATGCAGTGGTCATGTAGGTTTTGTGTACATGATCTTAAAGAACCAAACAGATGTTTCTGTCACGTCTTACATGTGGCTGCGTAACACAGATACGTGCCTTGGGATTATGTTGGTATTTTACTTTTATTGACGACAGTTCCAGTGACTCATCCTCACATTATCAGATGATGAGGTGAGCTTGAAGCTCAGTGAAGCAGGGGTTATGTCGGTTTGTAAACGTACCATTGAATCCTTCGGGGCTAGTGTGGTGCTTGATGCCCAGTAGTTGCTAAATATTGACTGATATGTCGGATGGATCTGTAACTACACAATAAATAAGCTTCTAAGGTGGTAAACTACAAAAAATTCATAAATGTAAGAAAAATTCAGTAGCTTCATTCTGCTTTTTAAAGATAATCATTTAAAACAATATTTATTTCCTTATGCTTGGAATGTGGAGTAGAATCGATGTTCTACTCTTGTATGTATCATCTTATAAGGAAGGAGGGTTTAAGTTTATATAAGAACTGATTGTATTGATGGCATCTTTCCATTTACCCTAATCAGTCTAACACATAGTTTTTCATGACTATTCTCACTATCAGTGTCAGTGAAGTATTTGGCATTACCCAAGAATATCTGAAATAAATCAGTATATCGCTTATTTTCTGACCTCCTAGCTGATGATAGTCATGGCAGAGCTACAAATTGCTTGGAAATACGGCGTGCCCGTAGCTTATTCCTGCTTTATCAGGAACTAGAGATGTATGCAGAGGGAAGGAGAACTAGAAATTACTTCCTTATAATCTGACTCATTTTAATTGTTGTTATTAAGTTTTAAATACCAACATAATCCCAAGGTATGTATCTATATTGTTGTCCACCCAGCACGTAGGACGCGGGAGAGAACTGTCTGCTCGGTTCTCTAATAAGATCACGTATGCAAAACCTATACGACTACTGCATTTTGTTTGTAAAGTGATTTGGTGTTATTTGCTTGAACAAATTCAGTAGTCCTTGATTAAATTCTTGCCTTTGTCAGACCAAAGGAAATTCCATGTAAATATATCTCATATGGACACAGTGGAATTTAGACAATATTGGCCCCTTTTCTTTAGTTCATTGCTAAATGTAATAAAGCAAGCCACATTTGTTCTTCTAGAAAAGTGTCATTTCGAGTTATTGTTAGTTCTTTTTGAGGCATGGAAGGCTGATGCCTTACTAATGGAAAATGTTACACCATGGAAATCTGATAATTTGTCTGCAGAACTTGTCGTCCTCTTCCTCCTCATCCTCATTACCATAGCTAACATTGATTGCACTTATAATTTTCCGTGTAACATACAACCTTTATATCTATCATTTCATTTATGATGGGGATACTCATATGATAAAAATATTTTTATGACCATCATCATCCCAATTTTGGAAATAAGAAAACCAAAATTTGGGAAGTTAAATAACATAGTGACAGTGAAAATTGTCAATTAATTTTTCAACAGATGGTAAGGGAAGTATTTGTTGCCTTCTCCACTGTCTCTGCCTGGCTTCTCCCAGGCAAGAATGAAACCTTGGGAAGCACTGTTTGAATATATGCAGCATTCAGATTTGCAAAATGTGTGATACCATTTAACCAATGCACTGTTGCTAGAAAGTCATACAGCTACCAAGTGGCAGAGTCAAGAATTTAAATGATCTCCAGTCCAGATTTCATAAGCTCACGTGGAATGCGCCTCATTGGTCATCTGTCTCTTTCTCCCGGGCAGCCTTGTGGGGCTATGCCAATCATCATTTGCCCACCCAGGAGCCTGCCTTGTAGTCAGACAGCAGGACTGTTCCACTAAGGGACATGCTCCTTGCAGCGTGTTAAGAGGTTAAGACGGATTAAACTAAGCCATCAAAACTTTGCAGACTGCAAGTCCCTTTCAGATCATCAGGCTTTATAAAATAAATTAAGTGTGAAAGGTGTATGTGGACACTTTTATTTATTTCATAATACTATGAAACTAGGGATGTGGGTTATTTGAACGCTCCGGATTCTGCTATACTTGTGAATTATGGAAACCACTGTAAAATTTTCTCCTAAAATATTCAGTCCAATCTAGTATTTTTATAGGCTGAAGGCCAAAAATTTTAGTACACACAGTAAATTAATAAAACCCATTTCTGACATCATTTTTCTAACATGTTTCGATAGCTGAAGTTTTTATTTTAGTTTTATTGGCCTCTTTTCTTCGTAGTCTCATTTCCATTATTCCTTGGAGATTTGCCTATTGTAAATTAAACTTGAACTCTGGGTAACTGATAATTGTTGAGGTGACAGTTTCCAGTAACTGGGTTCTGCTGGGAAATAAGAAATTCCTATGGCTTTTTAAAATAGGTTGACCCTGTGGCTTTGGAAAAATCTTAATTGAAGACAACTATTTTAGTCTTCAACAAACAGAACAAAACAAAACAGATTAGCGGAAGTCCAGAATTGTAAGATAAAGTTATAAAATAGTGGTATATTGTAAGAAACAAATTAATAATATATTTTAAATAACCACATTTGCTGTAAATTAAAAGTTTTCTCTATGCAACTGGGCTGGTCTCGACATATCAACAGTAGACTGTTGGAATTACAGTATTTTGTTCAGAGAAAAATGGCTTTTGAAGCAACTGAAGTCAAAATTATGTAAATTTGCAGCTAGTTATAATGACTGACTTTTAGGAATTTTAAGTTTAACTTTATTAACTATGCCCTCAAAGTACTGTTGCTTGAGTCAAGACTTAGGAGAAATTTTTCATTCTCTAGAAATAATAGAGTACTAGAGTACTAGAATAATAAAAGGTATATATTTTAAGTATACTTCATTTTGCCTCTAAAGGTTTGTTCAACTTCACTGGACAAGTCTGCAAACCTAAAATAAAAAGATAGAGAATTTACCATGAGATAGGTATAAAGAAACTGCCCACATTTTCAAAATGCAAGATGACTATCAGCCTAGTTTGGGCTCTGTGTTAAAATGAACAGATTTAATTTGAATGACACCAGAGCTTGTCTTCGATCCATCTGGTAAGAAGTTGAAAACCACTCAGCCAGCTATTCAGTTTTTTTTTTCATTTAATATTTATTTTCATTTATATATGAGGCCCTATATTAGGTGCAATAGATACAATACTGTTTCAACCCAATCGAAAGTCTATTCAGTACTACCTCCCCATGTTATTTCTGCTAACGACCTGATCTCCAGCATGATGAAAAATATTAAGTCTGTCTATAACTGTGTTTGTCTTATATATGACCCTAAAGAGGCCATTTTGAAACATGAGCTTAACTCATCCAGATTAGTGGAGGAACATTTAACCAATTCTCTAGAAACATTTCAGTTACAGAGTTTCTGGTATGCATTTGTTACATGAATCCAGTATTGTGATTACAAATGCACTACTGGTTATGAATAAAGAAATTTTTCCTCCACAAAAGTTGACTTTGCTTTGATGAAGGCATGGTTCAAAGTAATTTGCTTCAGTGAGACTCAAGATGAAATATTTAGCTTGTGTGACTACACATGAAGTATTTTGAGTTGTTTTATATGTCATTTTATTTGTTTTTATATAACACCATGCACATAGACTGATAAGAAAAGAACTCTAAAAATATACATCCTTGAGAACGTAATTTACCTTAATTTTTCCTTGTGCCTATTTCAAGGAATTTATTTTTCTCTTTCCTGCAAAGTATAGCTAAAAGAGAACAGTAAATTTAAAGAAGTGGAAAACATCAGAGGAATGAGGATGGCAATCATCTCTGTGGATTTGCCATTTGGAATTTTAGAGTTCATTCGCTATTCCACAGGGTGGCAGTAATATAGCATAGACTAGGAAGAATGAGCCTACTTAAAATTCGAAGTGGAAAGTTAAGAGTCCGGACATCATCTTTTAAATGTCACGTTTATTGTGAACATGCATTATAACAGGTATATCGCACATGTGTATGAAATCAATGAAGTTAAAATTCTTAGTACATAATTAGTACAAAACTAAATGCAAAGTTGAGGATGGCAGTTGGGATTGGAATAACTTTTATGTTGGCTTTTTCATTGTTACATGAAGAATTTAAAAGCTAGGGTGCTTTACATTAAACTTATTCTCAACCAAGTGTATATTTATAAAATAATTTCAGAAAATTTTAAGCAGCCAATAAAATCATTAAAATATACACAATGCGTGTGGGGGGCACGCATGTGCACGTGTGTATGTACCAAGAGAAGAATAAGCATCTCAAGCATATTAGAAAGACCTTGGAAATATTGTAATGATGAGGCAGTTACAGAAATTATAGAAAGGTTGAATTTATAATTCTTAAGATTTTAGTCACCATGGGGAGGAAAATTTCAGAAAAAATAGTGTCTAACAACATCTGCACTCAGGCAAATAAAAATTAAGAGGTACAGATAAATTTCTACTATGGGAATAATTCAATCAGTTAATGCAGCTTTTATTCAAATAGCTGAGGATCTGTGTGGCAAATGAACACGGAGGGAGACACACACACAGACAATGTTTAGTGTGCTTTAAAATTTTGCACTTCCATACCCAGCTCTGATTCTGAATTTCTTAATTTGGACAACTTCTTAGATCTTTATGTCTGCAAACCTCGGGGTTAGGCAAAACTTTTGGAGTAAAAGCAACAAGTATTTTTGTTGTTTGGGGGAAGTTTCTGTTTTGTTTTTTACTAGTATGTATTTTGGCTGAGTTGTGTTTGTTTGGACTGTTTGATGAATAGCGTCAGTCAGGATCACGTGGTGTGTGTCTAAGTGTAACCCCCTATGTTCGCAGAAATGGTTGCCTCCCAGCACTATCGATATGTTAGTTCTTTTAGTCTTATTTATTTCTTTTTACTGAAAAGTGTTTTGTGGGAAAATATTTTACCAGAACACTGTGGTAAAAAGAGACACGAAGACAAAGCAGTGGTTTAAATTGAAAATTTGAGAGATGCTTTAAAATGTTCATTGTGAAGGAGATCTCCCACATGCTTTCTGGAGCATCTGGGTTTTTTCCCCTGCCCTTAATTCATGTGACAATTGTTTAAGGTATAGCAGTTAAATTGAATTATCAGTAGGGTAACATACCTGTTTACAAAAGTATTTCCATTTAGGAGTAAGTTCAACTATGTCAGAGGTAACACTACATTGAAATATAGCTGTATAGACAGCCCAAAAATAAATAAATTTTTAGAATTTAAGAAAATGAAATTGTTACATTTTAAGGAATTGGGGGTGGGGTAGGTAGGTGTCACCGACTTCTTTTGACCTGGAATGAGTCACTTGTCTGTATAATTTGAGATGATTAAAATTCAGATGTGTCCAGCAAATGGCTGAGGCGAGCCTGGGCAAGTTACGGGTGGCTCGCGTGAAACAGTGCGATTGAAGCAGCAACATCGCCGGTGTACGTTTGGGGCAGGGATTGTTATGAAGCGATCTCTGTGTGGCCAAGACCAGTGGAGGAACAGAAAACAGATGTGAAATCTCTTTTGAGAGTTGTGCTCTGCGGTCATGTGCAAAGATGAAACAGGCGAAACAATTAGAAAATGTCAGTTCAAACAGTCAATCGACATGAATTAGGGAAAAGCTGTTAACATAGTTCAAACCAAAACATGAAATCATGGAAAAGTGATTTTCTACATGTTTATCTTTAGAAAAGGCTAAAATGTTTAACTTAAAATACTGGTTTACTTAGATTACTAAATTGGTAAAAATGAATATATCCTAAATAGCCACTTACTAAATATTTGTCGACGTTGAATTTGTCCTCTCCATTCTTATATTATTATGAAATGACAGTATTTTCATAATTAAACATAATGGCTTCTGATAAACATTTACGTTGTATAACTTTAAAATTATGTCAACTGAATTTTTAAAGTATTTGCATATTTTATAGCACATTACAGTCGATATTTTGATTGTCTTTAAAAATTCTAGGACCTTAACATGGAGATATATATATATATATATATATATATATATATATGCGCTAGTCCTCTTTTATAGAAAGTTAGTAATATCATTAACATCTTGTATGTGCATACTCAGTATTTTCATGGTGTGAAAGTAATAAAACTATCACTAAGTATAATTGCCTTAAACAACTAAAAGCACAATGACCTCCTTTCTATATACATCATTATAATAACATTTATGAAACAGGAATTACTATTACTTATTATTTTTTGCAGTGACTAGGTATGTGGATAATATGTTTTAACCAGGTGAGACAGGTGAAGTCAGTTGGGCTTAAAAGTTGCCATTTCTACGCCGGAAACGTCATTGTGATTCCGACAGAGCATCAGGACATGGTGCTGGGCACCCAAGTGCTGTCTTAAATTTAGTAACTGAAGTCCACGTTGAGAGTAGGTTGTGCGGCTTTCTCTGCGGTGACTTCCTGAAAGATTGACTGCCTTGATTTTTCTTGTCACATTTATCAACTGAAAAGCATGCTTTTATTTGTTGTTTGCTTTAGCTCTTTTGTGTTGGCATTCAGTTAAATTTTATGCAGCCTAACACATCCCTGTGTTTCAATTCCCCAGGTACGTGTATTCACATTTTCAGTTGGTCAGCATAATTATGACAGAGGACCTATTCAGTGGATGGCCTGTGAAAATAAAGGTAACAGATCTGTTTTCTTGACCACATTTTAGTAGAAAACAAAATTGGTAGTTGTTAGTTCTACATACTCTCATTTAAGATAAAGTTGTAGCTAATGTTTGCAGGGATAGAGACAAGAATAAGATGTTGAGTGTAATTTTTTTTTTTAAGATTATTTAGGAGAGAGAGAGTGGGGGTGGTGAGTGGCAGAGGGAAGGGGTGAGAAAGAGTCTTTTAAGCAGACTCCGTGCAGTGCGCGGAGCCCAGTGTAGGCTCGATCTCACGACCCTGAGATCACGACCTGAGCCGAAACCGAGTCAGATGCTTAACTGACTGCGCCACCCAGGCACCCCAAGATACTGAATGTATTTTCTGTGGCAAAAACCCATACACAAAACACTTTGACATTATTATTATTATTATTACAGTATATAAAAATTCAGACATTTGATCATATGGTATATGATATAATATATTGATACCATTCGATGCTTTATTTAAAGATACTTAATGATACTTATCAAATAGAATCATACCTGAAAAATGAAGAATGAAAGAATATCTGAATTACATAAAACTTACATATAAGAAAGTGTGACATACAAGTACATTTTTTCTGAGTGGTTGAATTTTCTTTTAAATGTCTTACACATTCCAAGGTAATTCTGATTTTGTGTAGTGAGCCCATGTTTCCTGTGTACACAGAAAAAAACCTGAAAATGTTATTTGAAAAATACGCTGATCGCATAGCAATAAAAGAAACCTAAATTTGTTATGAAAGTCATATTTAGGCAAATATTTTGTATAAATAATTGTCAGATACCCATTTTCATGTATCTTTAATAATTTCTCCAATGATAAAAGTATTTTAAATGATGCTAGGTTCCCTAGTGTTTGGTAGAAAAACCACATTTATCTGATAGAGTTTAAGAAACGTAGTGAAATTTCTCATAAAGTTTAGAAATTTGTTAGGAATATACATTAATGAAACATTTTCTCCATTTATTGGTGGTATTGATATGTTAGTGTTTGCTCAATTAGAAGTGAAAAAAGTGCTTTTTTTCTCCAAAGACCTAAAATAATTTTGTGACCATGTATTGTGATATATATATATATATGTGTGTGTGTGTGTGTGTATATGTGTACACATATATATATGTGCATAAATATATATGTATATGTTTCAGGTTATTACTATGAAATTCCTTCCATTGGAGCAATACGAATCAATACTCAGGTATGGTTATTTAATATTTGTTTAATTTTTTTTTCAAAGAACAAGATGTTTCTTTGCTGCTTTAAATATGCTCAGTTGGAGAAAATAGGTGAAAATAAAAAAATGATGCATAATACTGTATTTGTAGCAAAACGTTGAGTATCATGGTGATGTATTGATTGTTATTTCAGTAAGTAACATTAAATAATTTCCAAGTGTTCTCAAATATTCAAAACTCAGGTAAAAAACTATGTACGTTGTTCTTCTCAGATGTTAAAAACATCATCAAAAAGAAATAAAAAATTTACTAACAATCTTATCTCATTTAACTTGAATTTGGTTCTATTTCAGATCACTTAAATGAGTTTCTTCAAGTTGCAGGTACCACAAAGAAAATTAAGCAGTACTTAATCCAGACAAATTATACAGGATTCTAATCAGAATTTAGATACTTCCCAAATAACCCTTGCAGATCTCTTTACCTGTTTAAAGTAAACTTAAAACAAAGTGATGATTTCTCCATAACCTTTTATTTTATTTTATTTTATTTTATTTTATTTTATTTTATTTTATTTTATTTTATTTTATTTTTAATTATTGTATTATTTTTGTTTTTTCCAAATATTTATTTACATTCTAGTTAGTTAACATATAACCAATAACATAATATTGGTTTCAGGAGTAGAATTTAGTGATTCATCACTACATGTAACACCCAGTGCTCATCCTAACAAGCGCCCTCCTCATACCCATCACCCATTTAACCATTCAGTTTAAAATATGCCTGTTAAATAACCTTGTAGATTGAAGCCATTAAGGTAATTTAAATGTATATTATTTTCAAGTACTCATAAATAACCATTTAAAATCATTACTCAATTTTATACATCATTGAGGATCCACAAAATAGACTAAGTCAAAATTGAGCCTAAATAACATGGCATTTGTGGAACTGATACTGACTGTGTTTTATGTTGAAATGAAACAGCAGCTGCACTTGAGTCTGATGTCTTACTTGGCACAGAATTTCATTTATTTTTTGATATGTTTAAATGTAGTTTTGAATTTCAGCCAAACAGTCTGTGATATGAAAGCAAGTATGTGGCTGCTTTATTATTTCACATTTGTATGATTCCATCCAGTAAATCACAGAGCCTTAAATAGTTTAGATTAACATAAAGCAATTCACAAGGAACGTATTTCACTTATCATTGGCTGTACCTCAGAAAAAGAATGTTCTGTTATTAGAAAAAAACTGGGGTAGACAGATTGTGTAAATAATACAAGTTAAATATTGTTGATTCAAAGTATGTATAGATACCATTTATGGTATATCCGAAATAGGAATTAAATAATTATGTTTACTCTCTAATAATTTTGATTCCATATTTATTTTTCGCTCTAGGTAATTTGCTTCTGTAGAGTTATTTTGTTTTCATTTTTAGTACAGCATTTCTGTTTTTCAACCACTTAACCTTTTTTTTTTAATAGGAATATTTGGATGTTCTGGGTAGACCAATGGTGTTAGCAGGAGACAAAGCTAAGCAAGTCCAGTGGACAAATGTGTATCTGGATGCACTGGTAAGAGTTTGGCTGTTCAGTCAGACTGTCCTGACAAAAGCACGTAGCTGTTTCTGCTTCTTTCTAGGTGACATTGTTTCTAATTCATTAAACCCTTTCTATAAGTCCTTCTATCACAACTTTTTTTGCTATAATATACATAAAAACTTAGACTTGTCTAATCACAAATGTAAAATATTACTTTATTTTTTAGGTGATCTGTTGAATGTGGGATTTCAAACCTCAGATCTTGAATTTGTGGTCATTTCAATAACATGTTGAATTTTTATGTAAAAAAGTACTAAAGTCATGTGAATGAATACCCGCTACTGCAGACTTCAAATAAAAATTTAAGGAAAGATTTTTAAAGTAGACTTCGGATAGCAGAAGCATGCATAGCCTCCACAACTCACGCCAGACCCAACAAAGCTCAAAGTAGCTACAGTTAAATAGGCAAATAATCTTACCCTACTCTGAAATCATCACAAACTTAATATCCTCTTTGTATATATAATCTCTTCTTTCAAATCCAACCCCAGAGTTTTATGGAAATAAGCCATTGAAAGGATCAAACATGGTATGATGAATTAAAAAACAAGTTAAATTTTCCATTGTGCAATTGAAATTTTAATATTGGTGGTCTTTGATATTTCAAAGCAGTGGTTCTCAACTGGGGTGATTTTGCCACTCACAGGTCATTCGAATGTATCTCTGGATGTTTTCTGTTGTCGTGACTGGGATAGGGAGGGATTGCCACTGGCATCTCATGGATAGAGACCAAGGAAACCTCGTACAATACACAGGGCAGTCCCCTCAGCCCGTGCACGAGCACACAACGAAGAATTATTCAGCTCAAAATAGCAGTAGAGCTTAAGTTCAGAAAACTTGTTTAATATAAGTTTTACTTTCCTAGTGTGAAAGTGATAAATAGTAAATATCATACTTAAGACTTATTCATAGGCTTTATCTTGATGAAACGACTTTATTGATGATTTGACTAATGCAATATATCAGAGAGAACCAAAATACTAAGCCCTGCAAAGTAAATGCTGATTCAATAACCCTTTCTCCTACTTGGAGTACAATTATATGCTGATACTACTTTTCTGAATGCAGTGATGACCCCAAAGTGCAAAATGCAATCCATTTAGAATTACTTATCTTTTGGTTCTTGTAAAATAAACATATACAGGAAGTTGGAAGAAAAATAGGCACTATTAACAGCAGCTTTGCATGCTAAGAAAGATAAAGTGAAGCTTGCTTACCTCAAGTCCTAGCTAAAATTACTATCCAGTGTTCCTTCTTGACATCACATATTTATTTAAGGTCACATGGTCATCTAAAGCTATGGTCAAAATGTTTCATTTTTCCGAATCCATCACAAGACAGGGTATGATAGGAGGAGTCAATAATTACGCCCTCTAGGATTTCCTATGACCAGAAGTTCATTAACCAGCACGTCTGCATTGTTGGTAAGGTTCTTACTGATAGCACAAATGACGTTAGGAAGAGATTTTGGTTCTAAACGTGCTGTTCAATGAGCTGAAACTAAATGTAAAACAAAAAAAGAATCACAGGAATTGGCTAGTCAGTGGACACATAGAGCATTCTTTTACTGACTTGAGAATGAAAAGTGCCTGTCTTGCATTTCTAATTACAATCCTCTGCACGTAGATTTACAGTATATGCTGGTTACATTAAGAAAAAAGTGGTAAACATATTCCAAGACAAAACTTAATAAATATAATGAGAAAATGAAAAGAACTGTGGAAACTCAGAAGATAGAAGCTATATATTTGGGGATGGTGTAGGGCGAGGTTGAAAGGATGGTTATAGTTTAGTTGAACATGTGAGTCCAGGTAAGGTTTCTGTAGTTGGTGGGGAGTACTGAAACCACACGAAGAGGGTGCAGTCGGAGTCGGGCAAGTGCTGGGTTTGTTGGAAAATGCTACCTCAGTCACTTTTGGAGCTAATGGGAGGTCAGAACAGAAACAAGACTGGGACAGTATTGTGGAAGGTTCATTTTATTTGGGAGATAGTGAGGTTCTTTGGACAAAACGAGATAAAAAGAGTTGGAATTCAAAAAATACAAATATCAGATAAATTCCAGGAGAGCAAAAATCTTGTCTTATTTCTCTTTTTTGTTCTCTAGAGACTGGCACAGTATCTAAGAATAGAATACAAATTTTTTGTCCTCTGAGTAAATGAGAGACAAAATAGAAATTGGGCACCAATGAGTTCGCTGATGATTGTGTCTCCTGTGTTAGAAGTCTAGTATCTCATTTTAGGGCAGCTATTACCATATATAGAAGCAAATTACCATACTCTGTATAAATGCAAATGTGATGTGCAGAAAATGATTGTATCTATGTATACTTTATCGTGTATCATGCTAGCATTTTAAAAACTATGCATATACATTGTAACTCAAAAGTTTTCCAAAAGGCATTTTTACTGAATTTTGTTTTGGAAACAATTTTTATGAATTATGTATAATCTGACTTTATTGAGATGGAAAATTTTCATTGCGAATGTGAATTTGCATATTTAACTAAGGGTGTTTTCATTGTTGAATATTCTGGCTTAGAACTAAATAGAGAGCCAACATGTATACCATCATGCACCAATGATGTGTAGTTGTTTCCTTAATTGTGTTTGTCCCAAACAATTTGGTATCTTATTCTGCTGAAAGCCTCTGTGTGATTGTCCTTCTTCATTAATTCAGTTCCCATTGTTTCTGGGCTTCCCACATGCATGATTATGAACTATTGCCTAAGACATATTCTCCATGAAGCCATTGCTGTTTCTGGAATTAGAACAGGGGTCATGAGATTTGGATCTGGGGTCATTATTCACAAGAAGATTACTAATATTTTCTCAGCATAGAAAATTTGAAATCTTCAGCAATAATTTTTAAATCATTTTAAAGTGATTCTTTTGAAAATGTAGTTTTGACATGAAATAATGGTAAAAATATATATAATTGCTGCAGATAGCAATAATACTAAACAACAACCTCTGACTTGAAAATCAGTTTATTTCAACTAATCTCCATGGATTCATTTAATATCTGAAATTATCTACATGCCGAATAACAGTAGGTCATTATTTTTGTTCATGTTTATTTTGCTTCGTGACCATACTGTTGGATTTGATGCTTGCAGTTGGCTGTATTATTTTACTTTGTCAAAAAGTACTATTCGTTTTGGAGGGCATTTAGGAGCATTATTGCTTCTTTAGAACAGCGTAGTATTTACCTAGACTATTGGAGAAATGGAGCATTGATAGCGTCTTTCTTCTATTTATTCTGCTACACTCAGTGGTGTAACATGAAGCCTTTGGCTTAGGGCATGAAAAAATTAAGAATGAAGTTATAAAAAGGAAGGCAAATAAATCCTATGAAACGGTATTTTATTTTCACCCTGCTCATGGAATCCTGTGATATTAGGTAAACTACCACTGTGAACAAAAAGGTGGAAGGGCAGGGTGACTGAAATATTAGTGTCATTTGATTTTTTAAAGTTATTTGCAATGCTGTCTTAAGCTATTATTTTAGATGTTGGATGCTTCAATAGCTGCCTAATTGATTCTGATTATTTCCCAGACTACTACATGATTTTTAAAAATAAAAATAAAAGTTTTTTAAAAGCTTTCAAAGTCCTTTAATAATTCTTTGTGTCTATAATGTAACCATAAAATGCAGTGTCAGATACCAGAAACTAATGCAGAATGACAAAGTTTAAATTGTAACTCTAATTTGCCTTTTCTTTCTGAATCTATTTTTAGGAACTAGGACTTGTCATTACTGGAACTCTTCCGGTCTTCAACATAACGGGCCAAGTTGAAAATAAGACAAACTTAAAGGTTAAAAGTTAATTGATAAAATTAATAATCATAAATGATAAACAGTGACGTTGAAGCTGAGTGTGGATAAGATATTTCTATAAGGAAATACATACAATGTAACTGTCTTGTGAGACCAGAAGTAAGAGGGAACAGCTGCTTATGTGATAACCACCTGGGAAAAAGGAAATGCAGGTCAAGTTCTCTGTTTCCCCAGAGCCAGGATTCAGCTTAACTCTATTTAACTATGAACTGATGAGAACACAAGTTCAGACTCGGAGTAATTACATGATAAATGGGCAATACTGTTGTGTCCCCTTTTTTAAAATGTGTCTGAGATAACCATGGAGCTCAGAAAGAGAAATCCAAAAACCAAAACCATGGTGATGTTTGAAGCCTGTGTAAATAGGTATATTTATTGAATGATTCCTCCTCCAACTCCCATTCAAACAGTATTTTTTTAATCATCACATAAGTTAAGCATCTGATTTAAAATGAATAGCTCTCCATTTTTTTTCTATTTTTCAAGACTGAAGGAAAATACTTCATGAATTTCCTAACAGTGTTGATTTCTGTAGCACTGGTAATATTGTCAATGCAGTTAAGATACTACCAACTTAAAGTTCTGAAAAATCTGTATCTTGTTAAATTCCATTCCTTATTTTTAAAATACTCCTGATTTTGAAGGAGGGTTGCAGTCCTCTTTCTTAGCTTGTATCGGGAAGAATTGAGGATTGCAGGAGAGATTAAGATTTTTTTAATACTAAAGACTCATTTTATGCTTTGGCTGACATTCCATATTGGAGGGACATTTATTTCCAGTTTATGGCATAATGAAGTCTACTGTGCTACTATTATTGGTCCAGTTATTATAAATTTCTGTTCAACTCTTTCTTTTAATAATGTGGCCATCAAAAATATTAGTTATTCCTCTTTGGGAAGCCATTATCATTATTAAATATCTGTGGGTTCTAACTAATTTAACCCATAGAAGAGTAATTGTTTAACTCCTCAGATGGACTAAGGAATTGCTTTAATTAGGAATTTTTGCTGAGGGTAGGATTGGTCCCTGGCAAAAGAAAATAGTTGTTGCATTACTTTCTCGCTCCCTATGTACCTACAGAAAATTCACAGTCTTCTCATATAACTATTGAGTGGATTTTATAATTTCCTTTGTAACATTTCAGTTTATTTTGTAATTTGCATAATTCTATTTAAAACAAAAGTTCCTCATTCTAAATTTTACACCATTTTCATCTTTAATGTCCCTGAGAAGATTATGATAGCAGTTTGTCTCATAGCCTTGTTGACTTGGAACTAAATTTTGGTGCCCATTGTTTGGTATTTAGAAGTTACCAGCACTAGGAAAGAGGGTTTTGAGGGTTTCTGCTATTTTACTACAGTGAGGTCAAATACTTTTCAGGATAGTTACACATACGCAGGCACTGTCAATAGCAAAAAAAAAAAAAAAAAAATTAAGAAAAATCCATTGTCTTCTCATTTCATATTACCTGGTATCTTCAGGCTGGACATTTTTGTGATTTTTTAATCGTAGTACACCACAAAGTCACAAAGTGCTCTCTCTCACACGCAGGGCTGCAACTAACTGTACAGAAGCAACTACAATATTAGGGGTAATGAGTACAAGAGGCATCAAATAAAAATTTACTATCTTTTCTATTTTAGCTGCACTTACCAAATTTCATTTAAGTTAAATAATAATGATGATAAAGTTGTGGGTAAACAGAGGTGAGAATCATGGTAGATTGATATCAAAAAGTGTCTCACCCTTAAATATGTTTTAGCTAGTATGGAATACAACTATTGTGAAGCAAAAAGATGAGCTTATATAATAATTGTGTAGAACTATATGCATTTTTGGCATAAAATACAGTTCCTTTTTCTCTCTTATTATAGAACCAGCTGATTCTTGGTGTGATGGGAGTTGATGTGTCTTTGGAAGATATTAAACGACTGACACCACGTTTTACAGTAAGATGAAATATACTCTTGAGTATCTTTTTCATTTTAGAGCTTTGTACTAATTTAGCTTGTCTATAAAGCATTTAAGTAATTCTCAAAAATCATGTGCAGTTAGCGAAGGAACTAAATGTTAACTAAATGTTAAAAAGGATAGATAACTTTCTTCATGCTTTAAAATGTATTAAGAATTTTTAAGAATTTTTTCCTTTAATGAATGTGATTTCTGATCGTGATTCAGAGATCTTGAAACTTTTCTGTTTTGTTTCTTTTTTTTCAGCTGTGCCCCAATGGCTATTATTTTGCGATTGATCCTAATGGTTATGTTTTATTACATCCAAATCTTCAACCAAAGGTATGTATATAATGTGTTTACAGTGACTCGTGCAATTCTGTAAAATTAATAGTTAATGTTCTTAATAGGTTTGTTATCTTTAAACTCACTGTATAGTACTAAATATAAAAGAACATTTTATCTGTAATGTTAATGGATGACAAGACCACAGTTTATAAGATATGAAAGTGTGAAAGCAGTTTTCATTTTCTCTTACCAATTCAGCTCTCCCATATTCCTGTCGAATATTTAACCAGTATTCACACCTCAGAGACAGCCATTATCACCCTGTGCCTGAGTTCACACATCCCACTTGGGGTTGTGATTGAGGCGGGAAGGTAGTGAGGAGATGGCCCCAGATGGGTGTGAACCTGATAAATAGAAGTAATGTTCCTGTATGCTCGGGCCACATGTTCCAACACCCTTTTTTCTGGTAATTATCTCTCCTTTTCATGTCCCAGGATGTTTTTCTTTCTACTTTTGTACAGGCTTATAAAACTATGAATGAAATTCAGTTAAGTAAAACCCCACAGGATGGGCTTCAGAAATGGGAAGTGTTTATTCATCGGGGAGTTGTGCGAAAGTGATAAAATTCCATAGATAAACTATTGTATCCTAATCTTTGTGCCAAGATATAAAATATTTTCTTATGTATCTCCTCCAACTTATTTCACCTTCCATTAGTGCTTCACAGGGGGGAGGGCGGGGAGGTTAATATGTATTTCTCTAGAAGCAGAAGTGGTAGAATCTTCCTATATTATATAATTGTAATTTATAAGCATCTTCAAGTTATTGTTTAACTTTGAGGGTAATACTGAAGATACTTTAATCCATGCTGGAGAGAAATATATCAGAATTTACCTTCTTTTCCTCAGTCACAGGTATTTAATTTTAGTGATATTTTAGAGCATACACAAGTAGGTGCATAAACACATATACATTTAATGTTGAGTCATTTAAGTATTCAAATCAGTGATAATTAAGAACCATTGATATTGAATACAAAACCATACTAAGTTGGTTACAATAAATGTGTCGATTTTAATTCTTCTCTCTTTGGAACTTCCATATAAAATCCATTGTGATCTAAATATTAGCTAATCAAATGTAGCTGCTGATCACTCTGTATTATTTTTCAAGTTTTTTTTATTATAAATGTAGTATAGGCATTTTTTCCCATTATTGTGAGTCTTTCGCAGCTCTTTATAAACATGTGTTAAGTTCTTCCTAATAGAGTTATTTATGATTAGCTAAACAGTCTATGATTTTGTCACAGTTGAACATTTTTATCTTTTTAAATCTTTTTTAAGATTTAAAAAAAAATTGCAATATTATTGTTTGGTCTTAGTATATCCAGTATATTTTCGATTATATTTGCACAACTGAAGTGATTTAAAAGCAGTAACAATAGTATGTGCTGAAGGGTGTGAAGGATCCCCATTTTTATGATTGTAGGTCTTAACCCCTTCCCCAAAAGGAACTTTATTACTTAGACAAAACAATTTAAAAAAATAATGGGACTAATGCACGTATGATATATAGATATAAATCTATCACTTAGAGGCAGTGATTTGAAAAAGGTTTTCCCCTTTTGTACATGCTTCTAATAACCAGTATTTATGGAGAAATTTTTTTTTACTCTTTGATGTTAACATACATTTGGCTCAGACTTGGAATAATTTACTAAAACTCATAAAATTACATATATAAATTCTCTAGAAACCATTATTACAGCCCAAATGATTTTTTTTCAGGAGTATGTCAGCTTTTCATATTTTAATATAGGAAATTATGATAAGCAAGTATGCAACCAAGATTATTTAGAAAATGTTATTTTACAAAATCATTAAAATATGTTTGAATAGTCCATGTGCTCTTTTTTCTGAAATTCATGCTTGTGAATTAAATATGCTTGTGAATTCTCATCATTAGGTTAAACATAACAATTTCTATTTTGTGGGTGATGGTACATACTGTACAAGTAGATAAAAGAACCTTATAAAAGGAGGATACACTGTAAGAATGGTTTTAGAAATTGACAAGTACAAAGGACCAGTATGGTAACAGCTAGTGTACTAACAAAATTATTCTCAATCCGTTCTTGAGAAATGTACCAGTAGAAATAAAGGGAGATAATGCTCTGTTTTCATAGTATCCCTTATTATTTAACAAGGTCAAAGTTTAGTGTTATTACAAGTATTCTTTGCTTAATGCCTTGTGTTTGCTTCCTAAAATTATAATCTTAAATTATTTCAGTATAATTTTGTAGTTTGTAGAAGGCAGTATGAGTATCCTTTAAAAACGCTTGATAACAGGAAATAAAGTAGCTATAAAGCTTTTGCTTATCTAATTTTCTAAGGAATCATTACTTACCTTCTCAAAGCATACTGTCTCTACCATGACCACATTTTGACAAATACTGGATTATGTATCCTGCTTTGTTTCCAAATGCATTTTAAATTTCTTCCATTTTGTTTCATAAAAAGAACCAGATCGGGTACACTTATTAGATATCTAATTTTGGTCAATTTTAAGAAATATTTATTGTACAGGAAATTGCATAATCTACATTTTAGAAGTCAATATTTAAAATAAATCTACAAAAAAATTATAAAAAATAAAATAAATTTACAGTGTTAGGATTAAATTCTCCTTTAGTTCCACAGATACAACATTTGGTAACAAAGGGCACAAATTTTAAGGGTTTAATATTAACATTTTTCAATATCCTATAATACTTATATTTGAACACATTAGAATCATGTAAATTCTAAAATTTGCTGTTTGGGTTTTTTTGTTTTGTTTTTTGTTTTTTTTTTGAATCAGCATAAAAGTTTTCTGTGGCAAACTACCTTTCTCACTTCCCAAATATGTATTTCTTTGGAGAGAAAAAAAAAGGAAAATACGAAGTCATTTTGCTAAATAGTTTTTGAGTATTTTTACTAGCATAAATTTTTTGATTCACCACAATTATTTTTAAACTTTAATTTTATTTGTTGACTCATCATGAACTCTGTGATACCTGTTTCTGATCAAGGAAATATCTGATCAAAATTGATTGTAGGGTAGAAGCCTTACCTATGTTGACATGTAGCGTGATGAATTACCATCTTTCTGTTGCTTCAGCCTATTGGTGTAGGTATACCAACAGTTAATTTAAGAAAAAGGAGACCCAATGTTCAGGTAACTGTGAATGAAGTTAGCAGTGTCTTCGAATTTGCTAAATCAGAGTTGAGATTAAGCTTTTCTACCTAAAAGCATATGATTAATGCTGCCTTTCCTGACCTCAAGCTTCCAGAGCATGAGTTGGAGATGAGCATCATTTCTCGATAAACTGGAGCAAAAATGTTATTAATGATGGCAGAGGGTATGCATTTGCTAACTCAGGTTTGCTAGCAAATTATATAATGTCGTTAATCAGAGCAGTCATAATGAGATGGCTTCTAAAAGTAAATTTGTTATTAAATATTGTGATACTAGTGTCAAATCCATGTAATCCTAACAATCGCTTGTCAAATTAACTTCTCAGTGGAAATAAAAATACAATTCTGATGTGGTAGTTTCTGTAAATCATAAAATTTAAGCCAAATTGTCTTTGAATTTCTTAAGTGTATTTTGGGACTAGAGGTGGAAGAAATTTCCCTTAAGCTAATTGACATGTCCAGAATTGCAAATAAATGTGAATTTTTATTGCCTTATAAGCTCATGGCAAAATCTTTTCTCTTTTGTCAACAAAATTTAAATGTTATTTTATGTATGCATATTTCTATAATCACACTCAAAATCATCAGCAGAAAGGATACTTCCTCCCTTTTGGTACAGTACAGTAAGAGAATTAGTACAGTAAAACAATTTCAGAATTCCAAAGGAGGTTCAGTATGACTTAATGTTTTATATGTCAGCCTATCATTGCTTTAAATAAAGTTAGTGAAATTATAATGGAGAGGTAGTATGATTTTAAGAAGAGATTAAACTGAACTAGCAAAACAGAATCTTAAGTTTGTTGTACTTAATTAAAGCTAATACCGTATCTTTGAGTAGTTCATTAAACCCCATTTTACTTTAATTTCTTAGCCTGAAAAACAGGAGGATTGAACTAAGAATAATTGTTTCTTTTCACCCTACATTGTATGTTCCCCCGAGAAATTAAATATATATGTTGATCTCCAGCTCCCTCTCCTGAAAATTCTGATTTAAAATGACCAGGGATGAGACCCAGGTTAATGAATAGTGTTTCGCGTTTTCCAGGATGTCCTAAAGTGCAGAGACACTGGATTAAGAAGCTTCAATTTTCTTGTAGCTCTAGAATTCTGTGCAATCTGATCTTCATGTTGTATCAGTCTTCATATCTTCTATCATTCCCGTAGAGGTTCAAATTCTGATTATGTCTTACCTTGATTTATTAAATTGTTTTACATTGCTCTCCTTGCATGCTTCTGTTTGTGTATTATCTTCATTATACTTTTTGCATTTATGTATATTTTAGTGAATTTTCATTTTTATAAGTTCCAAATATTGCATGTAAATATTATGATGTAATTTGGAAATAAACAACCTGAAAAATGGTTTGTTTTCCTTCTAAGGAAACCTCAAATGGCAAACTGGCAACCACACAAGACCTTTGAATTTTGCGGAAAAGTTTTTGAAATAGGTAGTATTTTTCATAATACGAACTACTAAGGATTTCCATTTAAAATTTGTGTAAAAGCATTCTGCCTATTTAGTTTGACAAATGGTGTTGTCTTTACGTCAGCTATACTAAAATTTTACACATGAGAAATGTCAGGTATTAAAATATCAAACAAAAACATTGGGACAGAAGGGACTTGATTCCAGTTCTCAAGACTGGTGCCTTTTTTTATTAGAAGATTCTGCTTTTGGATTTTTCAATCACTGTGCCTGTGATTGATCTTTTAAAAAATGGTCAGCCAGATTGCCATTTAAAAAGTACAAGTTATGCATTGACATTTTGCTTTTATGATTTCATTTTCTTCTCTGTGTCTTTGTATGTTGGATTGGGACATGATCTTCATATTGCCAATTCTTCCCGATAATGCCTCCTCCATGCATGCTGTTTGGGTCTGGTCATGCTATGCATTATCCGTTGCATGTAAGATAATATTCTTATTTATGTTTATATTTTATCATTTTGATTATCTTGACTTTGTTTTGCAGTGAGTGTGTTAAATTTTTAATGCTGTTACGGTGTTTGTGTGAAGATGATTTATTTCAGGGGACTTTAAAGAAGCAATTCTGAATAATATTGTCTACTTTAGAGTATCCTTTTGTTAGTGACTTCCTTGATTTGTTTTTTTTAAGTAAAGGTTTATGATTATTTTCGATATTTATTTTTATTTTCTCCTTATGACATATGCTACATTTCAAATAAATATTTGCTTCTGAGGCAATATGTTGCTGTCCAAACAATGGTCAGTATTATCACCTGTTAAACAATCTAATACTCATTTTCAGTATTCTAGAACCTTATGAGTCCAGATATCAAGCTCATGAGTAGTAAATATTTTGTTAATAAAAGTGACAGAGTTGAAGATTATTTTTTTTATTTGCCTTTAAGAATACCCATTCATCAGAACATGAGAATCATAAACTTTCATTTTTTAAATGTAGTTATTTCTTGAAGGAAGGATTTTTGTCTTAATTAGAAAATAAACACATGCTATATATAATGTCATTTAGCATTTGAAATAAATGTTTAGTTTTAATATATTTTTAATTATTATTATTGTTTTGGGTAGTCAGCGCTCCTAAAACAGTGTTTAAAATAGTGATAATCCAGTTCATTTGGTGGTGTAAGAAAATTAAAAAAAAAAATAGTCACAATCTGAATGTATTTTGGAAGAGCCTGTGAAGTTGAAATCATTAAAATTCCAGTGACCTTGCACTCATACAGCATAATTTGTATTATTTCTGTCTCATTAAATACCACATCTTGGTAGTATTTATTTTAGTCAACTTTAAAAACCTAGTTTCTAAAATTAAGTAGTTGTAAAATTATAGATGCCTATTATGATTTTATTATTGTAACAAACTTTGATGTTCTATTATGGCGTGTTCTATTAGTGGTATTATAAGAGCATCAGTGTGTTTTTGTTTATCAAATAACTGAATAAGTTCATCTTATGATTGAGTTTTATTTGATATATTTATGTAAATAAAGAATCTGCCTTGTTCCCCAGTTAATTGTCCTTATTGTTACACACCAGCAAGAAGAAGCAGTAGATGTTAAAGCAGGAGACCATATTTAGTGAATCCAAGGGTTATTACTTTCGTAGGATTTTAATTACAATAGTTTATCTCTATCCAAGTGCTTGTGACCTGACCACAAATTTTAACTTATTAAAATATAATGTCACATTTCTGAAATTCAAATATTTGAAGCAAACTTCCATTTTTTTATGCATCTTAAGAATCTGCTTAGAAGAGTTTGTTTTACATAGGAAATTCAAACATGGTTTTTAAAAGATTTTCCCTCGTATTATTTTGTTTTATAGAATATAAATAAAGAGTGTGTATTACTTATATGTTGCTTTTGTTGTACCATTATTGCAACAATTGCCCAATATTTACCCATATGGCTTTATTTTGCTCTTTTCCCATCCTAATTAAAGGAAAGAAAGTTGTGAGTGGACCTTCAATTGTCCTAGTCCCACAGAACTTGTAATTATGAATGTAGTATCTAACTCAGCCCTCGAAATGAACCTGCCCTCAGTGGGTGGTAAATTAAAATATTCCTGCTACACCTAAAGCTCAACTCCCTAGCCTATTTACTGTTATTTTAAAATATAAGTATATGAAACTGTATACCTTTATATAGCGATTTAATATACCTTAGGTAAGTTACACCTATGGAATTATTTTCATATTTGAATATACATTAAATTATTTATATGCAGCATCATTTTACAATGTCATATATGCTTAATTATTATTATTTTCTGTGTAGAACCCCAAATCTCAGGAGCCAGTAACTTTGGATTTCCTTGATGCAGAATTAGAGAATGACATTAAGGTGGAGGTGAGTTGCGCCTAAACCGTACTCTCAGGTCCGACGCCGAGCTTCATCCATCCCACAGTATCCTTGAGCAGCTCCACTGTGTTAGTTTCTCTCCTAGGTACTATGCACACGGTGATGAATGTTCTTTGTCTGTAAAATTTCTAGATCCTGGGCGCTCTCATCCAGTGGTCATATGGAAAGGAATCGGTGTTTTAAGTTGGGTGTGACATTAGTTTGTTTCCTTCTCATTCCATAGGTAGAGAGGTTTTAACTATTTCGGTACAAATGTGACTTGTAAATTTCAGTACACAACATAGAGATTGAGGACATCGGTGTAGAGTTGAAAGAAAAGTTGGAGGGAATCTAACCATCCAACCACCCAATGAGCGACATGAGGAGAAAAGCTGTCATGTTTGTCTTGGTACACTTTACCCAGAAAATTTCTATTTTATTTCAAAACCAAAATTGCATGTCATTTCCTTGGAGAGGATCGTCCGTAGTAATAAGGATAATAATTTAAAAAAACAACATTTATTAAGTACATAATATGTGTCAGTCATGGATTCTCAAGAGTCTTTGAAATAGATACTATATATATGATCATTATTTGTCGTACTGATGGTATGTTTTAGGTCCAGAGGGTTAAAAAGCTTGTGTCCAGTGACTCAGCCAGTAAGTAACAGGACTAGAATTTGAAACAGGCTCTTACCCTTCAGAGCAGAGGTGTTTGAGATTCTTGTAAACGGATTAACTTCTCTCGTCTATGCAAAGGCCACCATATTTCTTTAGAATTTGTCACAGTGTTTTAATATGCACTTTCTTTACACATTTTACACATTGACTCCCTCATTGTAGAACAACAGAATTTACTTATTATTACCCAAGGCCAAGGCGTAGTGCTGGGATGTCTTAGGTGTTTAATGAATGTTGGTCATAAATTATTTTGAAATGAGAGAGCAGGATCATGCAACACTGCAGAGCACGGTCTTTGGGCCCTCACGCCGCTGAGTGACTGTAATAGTATAATTTAACCTATTATGACTCAGTTTCCCTTCAGTCAGTCCCATAAAGTAATTGACCACTCTTTCATTAATTATATTTCAAAAATTAATGACTAGGTGAAGATACTTAATTAAGGATGCCTTTATTATTATAAAATATGTAAAATGACAATATGTAAAAATATTGTAAAATAATGTAAAATATGTAAAATGTGGTAACTTTTAAAAGAATATTCCCAAAGAACAATTCCAACTACTAGTACAACCACCCTACTATTTTTATTCAGTCCTGTTGTAAAATAAGTATAAACCTTGAAAAAACAGTAAATTAATAATCATCCTTTGGCAGTCAGTTGAGTACTTGGAATAAAGTAATTCTTTCATCTTCCTGTAGATTCGAAATAAAATGATCGATGGAGAGAGTGGAGAAAAAACATTTAGAACTCTGGTTAAATCTCAAGATGAGGTAAGATTGAAGTCAGGCTTACTCTTAAATGTATAGATCGATAATGATATTGGTAGTTTGTCTTTCCTAGTAAAGCAGTATTTGTTAAACAGATGTCTCAAGTAAACAAATGTTTGCCTTCTTTGCTGAAGGAAATTTTAATATATTTTTAACTCTTTTTAATTTTTGTAAAACGTTTGCTTTAGGTTTCTTGATGCTGTTTTACATTACTAACAGTATGTTCTTGAAAATTACATTTTATGTCTCCATTTTTTATCCTCATAGAAAATAGAGAACCCAGTTTACTGTTGTGCCATATTCTTTTAGGCCATTTCAGTCGGGCAGAATTGAAGTTAATATTTAATAGCCGTATGTGATAAATGACCTGTGCACGCACAGGTTCTAATGGCTGAGTTTCATGTATTATTTTGGTGGGGTGTTTTGGTTGTCTACTTTTGTTTGGCTTATCTTCTTTCATTATTTATGCACTTACGTTATAATTCCTTGCATTTAAATCTGAAATTAAATCAAGGGGTAACAGAACTGTACCCGTAAATCACTGGTACAAATATGTAATAAACTTATATTGTTTTATATTGCTGTGGGAAAACTCTGTATGTGAGCAGTGTGTCTATCCAATACCCGTTGCATGTGGAGTGAATATATTTGAGTATTTGAAAAATACACAGAATCCAGAGGCTTTGGAGCCTGGAAATTGAAGTGTTTTTATATAACTTACATCCTTTCCCTCACAGTGCCATCCTTTTTAAATGTAAACATTTCTTTTGAATTCCTCAGCAGATCTTTCTCTAAGGTGGAGCTAGGATCCAAGTAGGATCCTCCATTAGCACTTGGCTTTTGTCACTTAATGTCATTAGGGGTCCCCATTACCAGAAGACAGGAGGAGGTATATATCACTTTCAGTCATTGTTGAAACTTCAATTCTCTTTCCTTAGACTTCAGCCATGCTCTTTACCCGCTCACTCCTAGAGGAAAGATGTAAACCATTCAGCAGTTCTGCCAACTTTTCCATGTTGTTCTGCCAAGAACTCTTTGACCTACACATTCTTTCCTCAACTTATAAATTAATTTTGTTTGTATTAAGTCACATTGATGTTTTTCTCCTTCAGTTTACTGTAAATTCCTCTAACCAATATGTAGACTTTTCTTATTAATAATCTAACCACCTGTAGACTTTTCTTATTAATAATATTGAAAGAAAACATTATCTTGTATGTTTATTTTCTTAATCTGATGTACTATCTTTTAACTTGCCGAACAACACTAATTTGCCATTTTTTATGAGTGGTATGAAAGACATGAACATTATTTCTTTTCTTTTTTAAGAATTCTACTAGTCCAAAAACCTCCTCACCAATTCCTGTTTTCCCTCCCTCCATCCTACACACACACTGAGTAAACTAGAGGAATATTTGATGTGTAAGGCAATACGTATGGTTGCTATAAAATGAATTTGGCATCATACATTTTCCTTCATCCTGCCAGTTTAAATCTTTTTAGAAGATTTAGCTATTTTTATTTCATCAGTAAATTGTAGAAAAGAATAGTATTTAGTACAGGGGTTGATTAAATTAGACAAAGATTGTAAAGTGGTTAGTGTATTGCCTAACACCAAGTAACATTTCAGTGAAGGTTATTGTTCCGATGAGGATGATAGAGCTGGAGAGAACTAAAACGATGTAAAGATGCGTATATGCCATCACTATACCTAACGGAAGAAAGAATGATAATTTCTTTACTCGTCTTCAGTAGCAACATATGAACGATTCTGTATCCATCAGGGTGTCGACCTCTGTACTTCCTTTCCCTGGTGGATTTAGTTGTTTTCTGACCTTCAGTGGTACAAAGTAATTCGTCTTTTATGATAAATGCTAAAAGAATGTCTTACTAAGAACAGTCATATGCTAATCTTACATTTGGATCTAGAAATAGTGTGTTAACTCCCTGCTATTACCAATTTCTCATACACACACTCTAGTATGGAAATATCTGAGGCTTATCGAATATATCCTGGTCCTATTTATTATTAAAATTTATTTTTTAGAAAATGCTTCCATAATTTTGAGGTTAATAATTCAGCATGAATTACTAAGATTTTGCACTTGAAACTCTTTAAAAGTCATGATGCAATTATTTGTTTTTGTCCTAAAATTTTGCTTTATTCATACATACACACACACACAGCCTCCCACCCATAATAGTACAAATAAATGTAGACTAGATTGGACATTTGTGAAGGAGGGTGTTGAATGACCACAGAATTTATACATAGATTTTAGTGCTCTGCTTTCCATATAAATTCACATAGATTTTATAAGGTGGTAACAACCATATCAAACTTTTTTTGTAGAGGTACATCGACAAAGGAAACAGGACATACACGTGGACTCCTGTGAATGGCACAGATTACAGGTAACTAATTAGATTTAAATGTGTATTGTATACAAGAGTATTCTGTGGAGTGTCTTTCACCTATTTCTAGTCGCAATTTTTGCAGTAGATAAATATGAAGTCGTCACATTTTCAGAAACTATTTTCATTGTAATTAAAACAGAAAAGTTATCTTTTCCAGTGTAAAAATGTATTAAAAATATCACTCTGATTTTCAAAATGGAAAAGATGGAAAAAAGCTAGGAGTATAAAATTTAGAAGTGAAAACCTGTGTGATGTAAATCCGTTTGATCACCTTGCATATTTATGTGAGCAGTTATGTTGACAGAACCCCCAAATAGTTTGTAGTCATCATTTCCACTGATCTCCTCATTTAAATTGTCAGTTACTTATATGTAGGTAGCAAATTAACTTAAAAACTTGTCACGCGGTAGTATGATCTGATATAAAATGCTCAGTTGATACAATTTCCCCCCGATGACTGGCAAGTGTGTAAAATCCTGAGCATACCAATGGACACGGTCTTGGAAAGCTGGACGGACTAATACCCTATAGTGGCTTGAAAGTCCTCCATTCTTCACTTGCTGAGCATTTCCTTTGCTTTCTTGATCTAACTCTTCTTTGAGGTCATAGCTTTCCCTGTGGTCCTACTTCCCCCATGCTCATAATACTGAGGTTGATAGGAATATTTCCTTCTTGTTACTCATTCTCTTCCTCTTTCCTAAGATCCCCATCTCTTCCTCTCATTCCTGTAAGATTTCAATTTCTGGCTCACTGTCCATCACTCGCACATGCACATAGATCACTATTTCTCATGGTATTTTTGACATACCCACGCTTACGTAAAACGACAAAAATTATTTACTAAATCAACCTTAAAAAGATTTTAAAATGCAAGCTTAAAATTTTTGTTATTAGATTTCACAGATCTAGAATTAGTGTGCCAAGTTGCTGAAAATTTTTCTAAATGCTGTCTCAAATTTCTCTACCTAACTGGTCCTGAGCTGGTAATAGAGAGTTTCCAAATGAGCCCGGTCTGTGGCCCCACTGAAATAGCATTGACAGAGATGAGTTTTTTAGTACTTGGACTCTCAGTTTATCTCCTCTTCACCATGTGGGAAAGTGTTCCCTGCCTTTTTTCTTAGATGAACAAATTCTAAAGTAGAAAAAACTGGATCCCTTTAACGCTGACCATGAGTCAACAATAGTGGCAGTTATAATTTTTAAATTGTCATTATACCTTGCTTAAATAGTGTTTGTAAAAGTTTCACAAATGTCCCCTACATTCGACCCTTTTGCCTCACACACACAGTGATGGGACCAAATGTGACCAGTTTAATACCCCAATTCTGAGTATGTCAGTCCTTGGTCATAAACCTTCATTCTGTTACCATTTTCCTCTGAGTTAGGTTGGGACTTCCAAGTCTGATATTCTCATCTCACATTTCTCTCCCAGCCAGTGTGCCTGTTGTGTCTCTCCCCGCCCTCCCCGTACAGTCACTGCTCTCTGAACAGCCCTAACTTCCCCACCGTGGCATGTTTTCCTCACACATTCCCTACCCAAATGTACAACTTAGGGCCAGATGCAGTCTGTTTTCATTATAAGTACTTCCCTGATTTGCCTACAAATAAATTCACGAATAATAGTGTAGAGCAAAATATTACATCTATGTTGAAGAAGAAAAAGTAATGGTGTGTTTGGACTTAATGAATGAAGTTCCAAATTTCACTTAGTGATTTCTGTCTGCTTAAGCCTTGATGTAATTCAGATATTACAGTCGAATTATAGTAATTAATTATTTTTATAGACTGCTCTTTTTTCATGAAGAAATTCATTTTATAGAGACATGATTGAGTTGAAAAGGATGTTATATTCCATTTAACTAAGTTAACCATGTTTATGTGAGTCAAGAAAACATTGCATGGGCTCTCCCATCCACCTGGTGGCCGCTGGCTTTATTAGGTTTTAATCCCCAGGAGAAAATAAAGCAGCCTTGGTCCATTGGTTTTATATGGGGAGAGACAGCAAACACTTCATATGACAACATCATTGACTCAAAATGTTGATAAAGATCTTATCTGCTAAAAATTGAGGAAAGAACCATTGCCTTGAGATGGAAGTAAATTAAGCGTGACTGTATTTTTCTGTAAATGAAGTGTAGCTCTTAATAACAACCTGAGACGTGCAGGCCAATAAAATGTATATTTGATATGTCAATTTTAAAACTTCTATTGTGTTCCTCATGAGTTCCAGCACTATTTTTATGGTACGTGAGATGTAACCCAAGCTGAGAGAGTGACACTGTAGCAGCCACATGATATAACGTTATCGGTTTTAATTAGAAGTTTCTCTTAGCAATAAATGCTGATGGAGCAATAAAAATGTCCTGATTTCCCTGGAGAGGAATTTGTAGGAGACAATCTTCAAATGCTCAGTAATTCTACTCTACATTTTATAAATGGCAAGTGAATCGTGAAAGGTCATCTTGCTTTCAGACTAATTGCACTGCTTATTTTAATTTTAATCTCTTCCTCCACTTAAAGGAAGTTACCTATAAAATGAACGGAGAGATTTTCATTAAATCCACATAACATTTTATTTCTCTGACCTTTTCCCATAAGGACAGTCTATGAATTACTTAATGAAGGAGAAAGATGTGGGAACTGGAGGTAACAAGCATCCACTCATTTTGCTATCTTGGCTACATAATTAAATTGTAGGAAATAAACCCTTGCTTTTTTTTTTTTTTTCCTCTTTGTAGAGTGAATTTTTAACATATATAGTCATAAGAAGGAAAACGTGAAATTTTATATTTTTTCCTGTTCTGTATTTTCCAATTAAAAAAAGTAGATAATGAGATTATAGTTTCGTCGTTCTTCTCAAAAGCCCGGGAAACGTGAAACTTGAGTGATTTAAAAGAAGATCTGCAAATACATAGAAATACTCAGAAGCCTAGAAATGCACACCTTTTCCTGTGCATTGCAAAATTTCAGATTAAATATTAAAAATGAGTGCCGAAGGAGTCATTTGGTACGTTAATCAAGCATTGCTTTTTGAAAACACTTAGTTCCCTGGGAATCTTCTTCTACCCTCATTTTTTGTACCCATTAGTTTGTAAGTTTCCTTGGATATTAAAGCAGAGTGAAG
This sequence comes from Ursus arctos, assembly GCF_023065955.2. NCBI lineage: Eukaryota > Metazoa > Chordata > Mammalia > Carnivora > Ursidae > Ursus > Ursus arctos. Next base: position 24,496,057 of record NW_026622985.1, on the reverse strand, counting down.
GTCATTTGCAAGTGTAAATGTGGATATGGAATAGTTAGTTATGTCCTACACAAATATATTAGCCATCTCAAGGGTGGAAGAATTACACATATGCGGTTGTGTTATTTCAAACTGCATAATATTCAAATATTCCAAACTCTTTTCTGCTAGGAGAACCAATAGAATGAGCAGACAGTGTATCTTAGTGCATCTGAATTTCTTACCTCAAGACTAAAGTCTTAAAATAAGAAGTATTTAACCCCTCAAAGGGAGTATTTTTCAGATGATTTTATGCATTGTCATAGAAATAATGATCTTTACATTTGTAATTTTTAAATAGTGTGTATTTGCCACAGAGCACTTGAACATGATGTATAATTCATGAAGGAGGGGTATCCAATTAGTATATAGTATTTATTTTCTTTAAACGTAAACGTAATATTCTCTATCTTTTTCAACACTCAATTTCAGTACACTTTCCTGGAAATACAGTGCACGTGACATTTCTTTCTCAACTAATTCATGGGCACATTTAGTAGCTTATTTTCCTTGTATCTCTTCTGATTCCCTACAACGTAGAGAACCGGAGGACTCTGGATCGCAAGACCGGATAAAGTACTCTATTTGCTGAATGCATTTTCCTGTCACAGTAATACGTCTCTTCTTTCCCATGAGGAAGATCTTTGGATTTTCCATTAACTGGATGTGTCTTTTTTTTTTTTTAAGTTGTTTGTTTGTGTTTATGCTTCTCTTGTTTCTATTGCAGTTTGGCCTTGGTATTACCAACCTACAGTTTTTACTATATAAAAGCCAAAATAGAAGAGACAATAACTCAGGCCAGATGTAAGTACTGTGAAAGCGACCCCAGAGTCTATTTATCTCTTAGTATCAGATGTATAAATTTGTCTAGATTTTAGAATGCCCAAGGCCTATACGTTTTAGTAGGTGTTACTTCCAAATCTACAGCAATGATTCTAACCCATTCCAAACATGCAAGGAACAAGAAATATTCTACGTGGATAGAATATGAGCAGGTACCCAGTCTCACTGGCACCCCCACCACCCTACCCTGCCTTGCTTTGTGCTCATAGAATCATTGCAGTGCTGCGTTCTCTGTTGCTGTCATTTTAAGGGTCTGCTAGCTGGTGCAAAATGTTTCACACGGTCTCTACTCATGGCACTGTGCTAATAAGGCTGTAACTTTTCTTTTTCTTTTTTTTTTCTTTTTCTTTTCTTTTCTTTTCTTTTTTTTTTTTTTTTTTGCATTTGGCAAGAATAATATTGTGCTCCACATCTTCTACTTTGTTTGACTAAGTTAAATTGCACTGGTCTTCGGCTTTGGTTTGGCAATTAACTTCCTTCTCATAATCCAGATTAATAACGTCTTCAGTAACTCAAATGGATTATTTTTTTTTTTAAGTGTCATTTGGAATGTGGAGTAATTATTAACATTAATGCATATTTTAAGTCATTAGTAATCTTTGTTTTGGGTGACTAGATTTGGTAAATAAAATGACCATCATATCCTTTGTACATCTGTTATTATTAACAACCTAAATTTTTTCTTATGATAAAAAAAAAAAGCACCCGTGTGTGTGTATGCCTTTTACATCTGACTTTAAGTAAACTATAATTTCTTTCATTCCCATCAGTTCTTTTTTTCTCTCTGCAATCCTCGTTCACATTGTGCTAAATTTAGGCTTTTATATTTACACTTTCACTTGATAGATGTGATGGTCTTTTTTCACAACCAGCAACTTTGCATGAGCTAGTTCTTCACTTGATAAATGAGGGGATGACTAGTTGGTCTTTGATGGTTGGTAAATGCTTCTGAAGATAGGCTAACGTCGTCGCCATTGCACCTGCGTTAAACACTTTGCAAAATAGACCCTTGAAATCTGCCCAGTACAGAGAGGGTACCTAGTAGTAACTGACAGGACTACCTTCCAGTCTTCAAACAGATGTCTTTTTTTTTCCAGACTACAGCTGTACATAAATATACCTTTGATCTATGCACAATATTTTTATTCAAGAAAGTCATTGAATAAAATATTGTTTGTGACCCCCTTTGCTTTACCCTCTTTTTTTTTTGTTTCCCTGCTTTCTCTTTCTGATGGATTTTCACAGCCAAAAAGGGCAAAATGAAGGGCAAGTATTTTCTTGTTGCTCAATTTCTTTCTGTTTAGTACACTTGACATTCCCCTGATATTTCCGTTCCTATTGGGTATTATCCTCTGTGCTTCTCATCTGCTAGATTTTCCTCCATGATCACTCAAACCTTAGCAGCAAAAACGGGGGAAAGAATATGCTTGTGTTTTCATATGCAGTGTGTTTCACATTCAGGTTTTTTTTTCTGAGCCTTAAATACTTGTGTGTTTCTATCCTTCCACCTACTAATTCACACCTAATATGAAGAATGTTACTAATTAACTAAAGGCATTGATACGTTTATTAAAATCATTTTCCTTACCATAATATTGATAAAAATTTTATGTTGAGGTTTTAAATGAAATAACTCTGATGTAACATTGATACAAAAGATACCTTGGTTATGGTAGGGTTAGTAAATGGGAAACTTCTAAGACAGCATTATTCTGATATAACTGGTCTAATTTTCGTTATGAAATTAAAATGGATTTTATAATTATATTATGCAGTATTAAGGACCTTTTAGGATATAAGTACTCTTTTTATTTTTTTTCTTACTAGGTTATCATTCTAATGCCTTCATATCATCATAGAAACCCAGGCTGTGTACTCTGGATGGCTTATCTAATCCTGTAACATTATCTTTGCAGATTCAGAAACACTGAAGCCGGATAATTTTGAAGAATCTGGCTACACATTCATAGCACCAAGGTTGGTTTTGTTTTATTTTATTTTCTTATAGTTTGTATGGATAGGTGAGCCTTCAGTAACAGTTCTGAGTTAATCCCATGCCAAATTATGGAACCAAAGGGAGCAGTAACTTTAAAACTGAAGCCATATTCTATTCATTCACTCAGTAAGCAACTACCCTGGGCTAAGCAATGTTCCGACTCCAGAGATGTAACAGTGAATAAGACAGATGTAGACTTTGCTCTTATTGGAAATAACAGTGGTATCCATCAGTGTTGAAGAACTGGGAATGTGCATTTGTGAGTCCACAGACACAAACACGTATACGCACAGGTAGCTAACTGAAATACCTAAAGGTACATGTGTACCTGTGGGCGTAAGGCTAGACTCCAGTCTGAACATCATCATCCATTTATTTCTTTCTAACGTTCTGGGAAAGCAGTTCAATATAATTTTAGATTAGTATTCTTTTCCCCTCCCCAGTATTATTTCTCACATAATCCCCCTTCTCTAACCCTAATATGCCTCTTTCTCCCTACCTCTGTTTTTGTGTAATTATTTGATACTCAGTAATTATAGAGTGTTCTTTATTTTTATTCTTAGTTCTTCTTTTTTATAAGTTTTCATTGAAAATCCAGTTAACATACTGTGTAACATTAGGTTCAGGTGTACAATATAGTGATTCACCACTTCCATACAACACCCGGTGCTCGTCACAAGTGCCGTCCTTAATCCGCATCCCCTATTTCACCCATCCTCCCACCGACCTCCCCTCCGGTAACCAACCATCAGTTTGTTCTCTGTAGTTAAGACTCTGTTTCTTGGTTTGCCTCTCTCACTCTTTTTTTTCCCCTTTGTTTCTTAAATTCCACATATGAGTGAAATTACACAGTATGTGTCTTTCTCTAATAGATTTATTTTGCTCAGCATAATACTGCTCTCTAGCTCCATTCATGTTGTTGCAAATGGCAAGATTTCATACTTTGTTTTATGACTGAGTAATGTTTTATGACTGAGTAATATTCTATTCTGTGTATATATCACTTCTTTATCCATTCATCAGTCAATAGATGCTAGGGCTGTTTTCACAATTTGGCTATTGTGGGTAATGCTGCTGTAAACATCGGGGTACATGTATCTCTTTGAATTCGTATTTTTGTATTCTTTGGGTAACTACCTAGTAGTAAGGTATTTTGTAAGGTAGCTTTATTTTTAAGTTTTTCAGGAACCTGCATACTGTTTTCCAGAGTGGCTACATAAGTTTGCATTCCCACCAACAGTGCAAGAGGATTCCTCTTCTTCCACATCCTCGCCAACACCTGTTATTTCTTGTGTTGTTGATTGTACCATTTGCACTGGTGTGAGGTGATATATCATTGTAGTTTTGATCTGCCTTTCTCTGATAAGCGATTTTGAGCATCCTTCCATGTGTCTGTTGGCCATCTGTATGTCTTGTCACTCATGTCTTCTGCCCATTTTTTAATTGGATTATTCATTTGGGGATGTTGGGTTTTATAAGTTCTTTATATATTTTGGATACTAACCCTTTATTGGAGAGGTCATTTGCAAATATCTTCTCCCATTCTATAGGTTGCCTATTAGTTTTGTTGAGTGCTTTTTTCCTTAACTAAACAACTTTGTTTTTTTTGATAAAGTCCCAATAGTTTGTTTCCCTTGCCTCAGGAGACATGGTTTCAAGTCTCATATTTAGGTCTTTCACCCGTTTTGAATTTATTGTTGGGTCTAGTGTAAGAAAGTGGTCCAGTTTCATTCTTTTGCACATTGCTGTCCAGTTTTCCCAACACCATTTGTTGAAGAGACCATCTTTTTCCCATTGGATATTCTTTCCTGCTCTGGTCAAAGGTGAATTGACCATATAGTCAAGGGTTCATTTCTGGGTTTTCTGTTCTGTTCCGTTGATCTATGTGGCTATTTTTGTGCCAGTACCATACTGTTTTGATTACTACAGGTTTGTAATGTAACTTGGAATTCAGAATTGTGATGCCTCCAGCTTGGTTTTTCTTCGTTCCTTGGTTCTTAATATGCACTCTGTAGCAGACACATATAATATCAAATTAATACAATTCTATTAATCTAGGCTAAACTTTTGAAGAGAAAATATTCAGAATAGTGTATTATTAATTTCTCACATTTTATACTCTTAAAAAATTACTGTAAGAACCCGAAAACAGCTCACAAAATTAAAGAGTTGCTGAGACCAATTTTTTTTTTTTTCAGCTTGAGGATGTCTGAATTTTGGTGGTTCTTGAAAATAGGAAATACATGTAACTTTATGACAAAACTCCGCTAACAAAGCATATTCTTGGCTTCATGAGCAACTTTGACCTTCAGCTTCTCCTGCTTGAATTGCCGTCATTGTTTGATACTGCAGATCCCACCCTCCTGGGGTACCCTTTGCCTCCTCTTCCTTGGTGACACACTAGTTGGGTTTTCTTCCTCCCTCCCTTGGCTGCATATTCAGTCTCTCATGAGTTTCTTTTCTTCTGCAGATGGCTTACATGAGGGTGCTAGCTTAGAGCCTCTTGTTATTCTGTGTCTGCAGACACACCACCCATCTATTCATTGTTGATAGTTTGAGGCGATGCTTTCAAAATCCGCAAGATGGCCGTAATGTCTGGAGACAAAAGAGGGATGTCATTTATTGACATTACATTGCAATATAGGATCGGACAATGGATTTCCAGACTGTATGTCTACCCACATATTTCAGTCAGAGACATTCATATTTATGGAAAACTAACAGGATTATCTTTTCAGTCTGATTCAGCTCAGTGTCTGCTAAGCATCTGTCTTTGCTCCCTTTCCTTGATAACTTTTACTCAATCACCAAGTCTTGCCAAAAAGAATTTATTGTACGAGTATCAAATATATCCGCCAAGCTCTGCTGCCTTTGCTCTCATCCAGGCCCGTGCTCTCTCGGACCTAAGCTACTGCAGCAGCCTCCTACTTGATGTCCCTACCTCCTCAAATCGTCCTTTACTTCCCAGTCTGGTCTTATTCTGGAACTGGAGAGAGTTTCTAGAATGTGAATATAATTACGTTGCTCATGTGCTAAATATGAATCAATAGTGTCTTGTGACAATCTGTACCTCATATCCTCGCTTGCAGCTGCTGTGTTACTGGGTCCCGGTTTGCATTGTGGTCCTTACACTCTAAATCTGGGGCCAGCAGACCATAGCCCGCAGCCGCCTGTGCATTAGAACACAGCCGTGCTCGGGTGGTGCGCTGTCTGTGGCCGCGTCGCCACGGAGGCGGAGGTGGTCAGTTGTGGCACAGACCTTCTAGCCCATAGAGTCTGCAGCATTTATCATCTGGCCCTTGGACAAAAAGTTTGCCAACTTCTGCTCTACATTCCAAACACATTAAACTCCTCTTCGGTTTCTATGTGTGCTGGGTTTTTTCTGTTACCTCTTTCAATCCACTAATTTTCTCTTCTATTTTGGACTGCTCACTCACACGCAGCCCACCCCTTCCCAAACCCCAACTTCAGAGCTCCCTGATCCAGGAATTTCCTTCCCATTTTCACTGGATTAGACATCCTTGCTGACTGCTTCATAGAATACTGTATTTCCCTTTCTAGAGCACTGGTCCATTTTATGTCTTTTACTTTCCCCAGTAAAGAGATGCTCAATCTGACTCACCATTCAATACCCATCATCCCGTCCATTGCCTGGCACACAGGTGCTGAATAAATGCATATGGTGTCTGTAGAATCTGTAAATATGTAAATATTTTAAAACCCTTATTAAAAATACCTACAATATTACCACTTTTTCCAGTAAAAGTAACTGAGCATTTTAAAACTGCTAAAAACAGTTTTAGCTAGAAAGAATATTAGAGGCAGAACAAAATCCGATAGAATATTAACATGTTGATTCATTGACAGTGTAAGAAGAGATTGAAATTAGATGTGATGTATTGATAAGACTCTCGTTCTATCTCAGATCTGTGTTCTTCTCCAGGCAACTTCTTCACTCATCTCTCCTAATTATTGAATAGCAGACCATACAGACAGGCTTTCTGAGCTTTACTGTCAGTGTGGAAAATATGGTAGAAGTCCCAGTAGTCACAGAGAGGATAAATGTACTCTGAATGCCAGTTCCCAATTTGTCAGCAGTGACTGTTGAGTTAAGCAAAGATTAACATATGAACCATTTTTGTGGTCTGACTGGAAAAGTAGAACTTACCTATGTGTTAGGGAAAGAGTAAATACTAGAGAAGGGAAATGTTACAGCTTGTGGGACAAACCAGTGAATGTCCACCTCAACATGCATTAAACCTTTTATATGATGATTATTTTTACTGCTCAAGAGAAGTCTGTAGTAAATTAGTAGTATTAACCCATTTCACAGGTGAGGAAATTTCCTTGCTATTGCAAGATCTAAGTATGCACAGTGATTATCAAATGCTAATCGATCTCAGAAGAACACCCAGTACCTCTGAGTAAAATATAAATGCATAGAGCATTCTGTTTACCTTAAAAGGTATGCAAAGGATGCAAGTTCTAAGAAATGGAACAATTTTGCTATTTCTCAGAAATGAAAAAGGCATTTCAAAGAAGAGGTAGAATGAGAACGGGAACAGTATGTGATAGCCTGTAATTAAATGCTAATCGTGGGAAGAAGTCCATTTCAGCTCTGGCAGTAATGAATGAGCAAAAGTCATGTAACCTTTCTCACCCCTGCCTCGAAACGAAAATTTTCTACGAACTGAAGTTTTTTGGTGGCTGTGTGTGTGTGTGTGTGTGTGTGTGTGTGTGTGTTTGAAGTTCTGACACTCTCTTTCTCTGGACTCTGAGGCTTTCTATTTAGGTGATGGCCTTGCATCTGAAAGTGTTCACTACACAACTGCACTTCTGTCTACACTATCCGATGATCCCATCTGTTGTATTTACCTAGTTAGTATAATGACAACCTTATATTTATGGTGTTTTCTATTTATTCTCAATTTCCAAAACACTTAGGATCGCAGTTTCCAAAGTAGGCGTCTCAAAACTCTGTGGGTTCCAGAGTTCCTTTCAGAAAACCGACCAGGTCAAAGCTTTTTTCCTAAAACAGCGGTAAATGTTTATCTTTTCTCATGTCGACATTGGCAGGGACCGTAGAAAAGCCGTGAGGAGCTGAACCTTCACAGGAATCCCGGCAGGGACACCGAAGGCTCCTGGTAGCCGTGATAATCTTTCTCGCCAGGGGAAAAGCCAGTCTCACTCTAAAATATCCTTGATGGAAACAGTAGAAATTATGAGTTTTATTGAAGCTTTACCCTGAGTACATGTCTTTTAATATTCAGTGGCAAGAAGCTGGGAGTTCTGCTGCATACCAGAGCAGCTTGGCTGGCTCAAAGGAGAGCACTTGTGGGATTGAATTGAGAGCTAAAATAGGTGTTCTTTGCACTTTTTTCAGGAAATATAATTTTACTTAACAGAACGACTTGAGTATTTGGTAAACATTTTCTCATTAATGAAGTAAGGCTTCTACGTTGAAGAAAACAACAGTGTTTGTTGCTCGTGACAAAATCTGTGTTTTCACACAAAAATAAGAATTTGGGGGAAAATTGTATTTACTGTTTCCCAGTAGTTATCTGATGAGACTAATGTGCATGATTTTCCAATCTTAAAATGAAATGTGTCGTTATTTGGCAGACCTGCAAATTTTCCAAATAACCAATTCAAAGTCAGATTGATTTAAAGTGTAAGATAGTGCATTGAATTTTAATGTAACAGTACAAAAAGTTCAGTGTTTCAAATTTGGTATTACAGCTAACTACCAAGAAATTACGAGTAGTCAAATTTTGGTATGTTCTTAAAAAAAAAAAAAAAAAAAAAGAATACCTACAACACTTGGGAAGCATATAAAATAATTCTCTTTTCCGGCTGCATATCTTCAGGAGAACACATATTTTTCACGTGCCCAAATAGAGTCTTGCAGTCGATTGAATGCAGAGGCGTACTTGTTTTCTATTAAGTCAGGAATTAAAGAGATTTGCAAATAGGTTAATCAATGCCCCTTTTTTTCAGTAGGTTATTTTTTTTTAAAACAGTAATTTCTCAAAGTGTTAACATAGAATGGATTTATTCTTGATATTTAGTATTTAAAATTTTCTCTATTTCTATATGAAACTCCCAATATACAATGAAAATAGTACATTTAAGAACAACAAAAGCTTTGAGCACCTGTTGCCCAGAGGGCGGGTGCTTAATATATATTATCCACCCTACTCACCCCTGATTGTCAAAGTGTTGTTCCACTATAGAGAGGAGGAAATGGAAATAAGAAATTAAACAGCTCGCAAACTCATAGACGTAGTAAAAGAAAGTGTTTTCACTTCGTCTGATGGCTCTGCACTTTTTTTAAAGTTGTGATTTTCATAGCTAATGTCTTAAATATTTCTTTTTCAGAGATTACTGCAATGACCTTAAAATATCAGATAACAACACTGAATTTCTTTTAAATTTCAATGAGTTTATTGATAGAAAAACTCCAAACAACCCATCCTGTAAGTATAGATCAACTTGTAGTAATCGTTTAGTGTCACCATTACTGTATCCAAAGCGGCCCACTCTTGGTTCAGATTAGTGTGTTGGTATGTTGGCTTTTTTATTTTTGTTGTAAATTTTTTTTAAGCTTTTATTTATTTTAGGGAGAGATAGAGAGAGTGTGTGTGAGTGGGAGTTCACAAGGCGGGCAGGCAGCAGAGGGAGAGGGAGAAGCACGCTCCCACCTCAGCAGGGAGCCTGACATGGGGCTAGATCCCAGGACCCTGGCATCATGACCTGAGCCAAAGGCAGATGCTTAACTGACTGAGCCTCCCAGGTGCCCCTATGTTATAAATTTTTAATGGTAAAATGTAACAATTTGGCCCTTTAAGAATTCTTATTTCATTATGAAGGAAAATCACATTTTCAAAGCCAGGCAATAGATACCTACCAATGTTTAAATGTAAATAAGGTATCCTACCTTGGCTCCTTTCAAATTTAAGAAACTTAATTTTGGGGGTGCCTGGGTGGCACAGTTGGTTAATTGTCTGCCTTTGGTTCAGGTCATGATCTCAGGGTCCTAGGATCGAGCCCCTCATTGGGCTCCTTGGTCAGCTGGGAGCCTGCTTCTCCCTCTCCCTCTGTTGCTTGCCCTGTTTGTGCTCGCTCACTTTCAAACAGATAAATAAAATCTTTAAAAAAAAACCCAAAATTTTGATGATATAGTGTTAAATATTTTGAAGGTTTTTTATTGAATTGTTCTTGCTATATAGAGGAAAACATACATGTTTTTATCGATTTATCTGTCCTCCAATTTATACAAGACAGTTTTAAGATGAGAATAGGGAATAAGAAGAGAATAAAAACGGTGTATCACTTAGTTTTTCTGATCAACTTTATAGGTGCTTATTTTTTTAAACTGTAATTTTTCATTTTATGAAGTAAAACAAGTTGGAGTAAATAGGAATTTTAATAATTAACCAGAACAGTTGTCTTTCAGAAAAATTTACATCATTCATACTATAAAACTTCATAGAAATTAAGATTCTTTACTTTTAAAACATTTAAAAATCTTAACGGTTTTCTTCCTAAAAATACCCTATAAAAGTACTGCCCAGAAAAGATGCAGAGGAAATGGGAAATAAGAGGAAAACCAACTGCATGGCAAAAATTTCTTTAGTAAATAGAACTTGAAAAAAAAAAGTAACGGTAACTGACTTTTATCTCCTCCTCCCTGCATCCTCACTCTTTCTTCTCTTGTGCTTTTATTTTTTTTAAGATTTTATTTGAGAGAGACACCACGAGCAGGGGGCAGAGCAGGCTCCTGGCTCATGCAGGGCTCCATCCCAGGACCCTGGGATCATGACCTGAGGTGAAGTCAGATGCTTAACCCACTGAGCCACCCAGGTGCCCCTATGCTTTTCTTTTTTAAAATCATTTTCCTTTCCATTAGGAAGAGTTAAAGAGAGCACATCCTCAATTAAAAAAGTGAATCGAAGCCATGTCTCAAATGTAAATTTCTCTCATAAAAAGAAGGAACTTCCTAGCACCGCTCACATTAGCTACCAATTAGAATTAGCTACTCTGAAAACTGGCCATGGGTAGATCAAGCCCCAGAGCCCTGAGTAGTGAGTAGTGGTGGGCTCCCTGCTCTGTGGGGAGTCTGCTTCCCCTCTCCCTCTGCCCCTACCCCCGGTTGTGTACACTCAAAATCTTTTAAAAAATAGCTGTCAAATTTATATTTTCCTCTAACAGTGTTATATATTATAGTTTCCTCAGTCATGTTTTAGCTCATGTTATCCAATAATGTGTAAAACTAAAAGTATCCATAATTGAAATCTAGATAGTTTCTTTTAAAGCGGTTTGGGCTATTTTAGTTTTGCTTTTATGGAAGTACTTAAACAGTGAGAATTTTAATTTAACTGATGGATTAAGTTAATTTATTAGCCTGCCTCAATGCTTCTGCTATAAAGCTGTTGTCTTCTTCATATCCCCCATTATTTTGGAATATAAAAATGAGATTAAAACGGTAAAGCTCAATACTGATAATCTGTTGATGTATGCAGCAAGGGACATGTTTCAAGACATATTTTAAAATTACAGGGTAATTAAAAGATGAATGCAATTATGAAATTACTTGCAACATTGATTTATATTACAGATTAGAATAATGGTCTCTTTCTTTGACCTAAAAGGATTTGTGGCAAGTAAAGTATATCATTCTCTTTTCAAATGGACTGTTTTTCAAAGTGATTCAATTTTCACTGTAATAAAAAGTTACTAAAATGAAGTCTAAAATATGGATTAAGCTGATCCTTTAAAATTGGGTGAAAGATATATTAAATTGAAAAATATCAACTAAAGTGTTTTCCAGTATACTCCCCGCCTCTAGTAATAAGATATTAAGACCCCGTATTCTTACCTGAATAAAATGAAATTTTATCAAAAATGTGAAGTTCCAGAGTATACTTGGAGGTTATTCAGAGTTTCACGGGCTTAGAACAGAGGAGCCAAGAGAAATGAAAAGGCGAAGCTTTTTGTTCAAGAAGGTTTATTAATTGACCCGTGGTCATGGCCATCTGCCACTCCATTACCTATGAACTTGGGCTATGATGTTCTTTGGTTATTCCAGAAATGACAACCTGAAGCCTGTGGTCTTCCATATTACCAGTAGATTCCAAAAGCCAGTCTTGGAATAGTGCTGGTCTGCTCAATTCCTTGGCCAAATCATACAAACAGAAAACTATACATGTTATGTAGTTTTATATTTATATATAAAATTGTCCATTAAATTTGGACAGTTTGGATTCACCATACTAACCTATTTTAAAGGGAGAGAGGAAAGCTATTTCCTCAATGTTTCTTAAAGTTTACAAAATAATTTTCATTTAGAATTGGCTTTTCTGTTAATTCTGGCCATAGCCTGAAAAGTAGGAGGTAAGATGAACAATGTTAAAAAAAAAAATGCAGGAAATTAATATTGGATATATTTTGTAATTCATTGAAATAATTATCCACTCTAAGTTGCTTTTACAAATAGAGAATATATTTGTTCATCATTATCCTAATGAAGAAACGATGTGGATGTAATTGAGGCTATCCTTTTTCTGTGTTAGGTAACACGGATTTGATTAATAGAGTCTTGCTGGATGCAGGCTTTACAAATGAACTTGTCCAAAATTACTGGAGTAAGCAGAAAAACATGTGAGTATTTGTTCTTGTTAATAAAATATGTATATTTTCTGCATTTCAGTTTGGCTTTTCCCTGAGAAATTTTTGGAAAATAGATCTCAAATTTAGAGTGTATTATTTATCTTTAATAATTTCCTGAGAAAAACATCTTGCAATTGTTGACAACTTACATTTGCACTTGTGGGTGTGTGTCAGGACTAACACATGCCCTTGCTTAGCTTTCTCTGCTTATATACTGCAGTGTGAACAAACCAAATTAAACAGGCAGTGTTTGTGATAGAAGAGGGCTTCCGGTGAATGCTTGATTGGCCCTTTAATAACACTTACCATACACCCAGTCAGCAAATTGAGAAATCCGAGTATGGTTCTCATTTACGGTCCCTACTCCATTTCGAGTCAGTCACCAAATGCTAAATATTTCTCCTAACAATATTGCCCTGTCTTCTTCACACCCAGCTTCCTAATTTCCCATTTCTAAGATGATGATAGCAACTGCTCTTTCTGCCTTTCCGGCTTCCAGTTCCTCTCCCCACAGCCCCGCACCTGCCAGTCTTACTATTAAAATGCAGTTTCAGTTTCAGGATAAAGGTGAAGCTCTCCAGCAACATTGATGAGCTGACCAGTCTCAGGAAGGTGGTCATTGAAACTTTACTTCCTGTTGCTTCTTACCTTGTGCCTTGTGTTTTTGTGACACCAAATACTATTGCATTCTTCACTAGCTTTCCCTTAACATTCACTCTTGGCTCTATGGGTAAGCTCTTCCTGCTGCCTCTGTCATCCCTGCTAAGTCCATCTTTGAAATGCACCTCTATTCTTCCTAGCTATGAGTTGTCTTCCTCGAGAATCCTCCATTTCCCAGATATTTTCACTATTAAACCCTACCTTACATATATTGGTATATTTATTCTATCTTCCTTTATTTTAGGAACTCATTTTATTTCATTTATTATTACTCATTATTTATTACTTTTTTATTTATGATTACGTCAACACCTAAATTACTATCTTACCAAGTAAGTGGAATAAAAAATTTCCTTCTTCTGTCTTTCTGTCTTCTGTTTTAGCAAGGGAGTGAAAGCGCGGTTTGTCGTGACTGATGGTGGGATTACCAGAGTTTATCCCAAAGAGTAAGTTCAAGTAACATCTGCAGAAATCAGGACATTACAAAGGGGACGTGTGCATACTGTTGAAGGAAGCTGTTGTGTAGAGAAGCTGATTCTTAGATTAAAACAGTTAACCTATTTACAACATTTAAAAAATACCCTATTTCTTTAAAAATGCTATGTGATTATTCATTGATACTTTTGGGTGTTTTGGATATTTATTCCAAAATTTAAGAGAGATTTTTTTTGTCTCTGTAGACACAGGCTAACCTAAATGAACATAATGGTCATAGTCCATTGGCAATATTTTCATAGCACCTCATTGTTTTCACTGTTTTTCAGTGGATCTTATCTCCTATCTCCAGAACAGTCTGTAAAGTGGGCTGGGGAGGCTTATTACTATTAACTGACTTGTACATAATTACCTGCAGAGTAAAACTAAGAGCTTTTTCTGACTCTTGATATCATTCTGTGGTGATATATTGCTTACTAACGAGTATCATTTACACCATCAATTACCACTGACTTTCTTAGACATAGCTGAGATGTAGGCATATCTATCTGTACAATTTCACGATGTTCACGGCAAAGTAGGTTATCAGGCAGATTAAATAAAAATGATGAGCCATTTCCTCCTTAGGGCTGGAGAAAACTGGCAAGAAAACCCAGAAACATATGAGGACAGCTTCTATAAAAGGAGTCTCGATAATGATAACTATGTTTTCACTGCTCCCTACTTTAACAGTAAGTATTACTTGAAATTCAGCATTCCCAATTTCCTTTTTTTTTTTTTTAAATTGTTACTACCCGCTTTCCCCTGAAACCATACATTTTAAGGTAATTGGTCAGAACAGTCCTTATTCAGTAAATATTCTATGCATGACATTGGAAAGACAGAAGCATCCATTTAGTGGAGGAGGTAAAATGCCTACACAGGAAACAGCCAGTAATGAAGAGAGAGCGTATCTACAGGCTTGCGTGATACATAGAAACGTGTAGATAATCCTTCGTTTCACAAACTGCAAATAGATGAATGTTTCATGACTTTTGAAAATGTAACTTATCAGTTCATCAGTTTTAGTTCAATATATTATTTATGAAATTATCGATAGCCCCCTTCCCACTATTTTAACAAACGTCCTGAAGCAGAGATTTGGCGTGCCTCCGTTATGGTGTGGAGGTCGGTGCAGCCCAGCTGCATAATTCACATCCCAAAGTCGGTGCGTTCAAAACAGCTCCTGGACGCGCCAACGAGCCTGGTGCAGAGAGAGAGGAGAGGGAAGAGAGGACTACACCCGTCCTTGTCACCTCTCTATTCTAGGGTACTCAGGCAAAACACTATCCACCTGGTAAGAGAAATTCACTATTTGATTAATCTAGACAGGCCTGTTTTCCTTTTTTGTTGTTTTTCTTTTTTAGAAAGCGGCCCTGGTGCTTATGAATCCGGTATTATGGTGAGCAAAGCTGTGGAAATATATATCCAAGGAAAACTTCTTAAACCGGCAGGTAGGCATGTATGCCGTATACATACACATAACCAAAATTATATGGGACCTAATATTTATATTAAAATCTTACAGTACTTATCGGGAAGGTCATCAGAAAGCCTAAAGCAAAATAAAGACAAAGATAGACATGCAAAGTTTTAAAAAAGTAAAATACAATGAGTTACCTCTGAGATTGGAGAAGAATAAAATCGATACTGTATAGAGGTGAGGAATTTTCGAAGTGTGTATGTTTATACTGCTGACACAAATTTATGGAGTCAAATCAAAGTTCTAAATGCCGGATTGATCCAGCATTTCCACTCCATAAGTCTGTCCTACAAGATACTTTCAAGTACACAACAGGATATTCAGCCAAGGATGTGAAATCTGTAATAAGTTAACCAGGAAGAGTTAAGTTTTCGTCATTGGGGGAAAAGATAAAGAAGTTATGACATATCTATACTATGTGCCGGATAAGACGAATTAGGTAAGAATCTTTTTTTTAATAAAATGACAGTAAAATAGAAAAAAGACTTTTCTTACTAAAACAAATCAAGGAAGAAAACAAAACAAATCATAAAACCAAGCATCAATGGGAGCTGGAAGTAGGCTGGAGTAAGTGGATGCAATGAAGTAGAAATTTTTTTTTTCATTGTGTGATTCAGTATTTGAGTGTTTAAGAAAGCATACCTTAAGCCGGATTGAGAAGGTCTATTGCCTTCCTGCTCCTGAGGGCAGTTTTACCTCTTACTGGTTCAGCTACTAACTCCATCACTAACTCATTCATTCAGTGGCTCATTTACTCACTCACTTATTCTCCCAGTCACTCATTCACTCACCCTCCCACTTATCTGTCCTGGACATACATTTCTTAAGCACCTGGTGCATGCATTGGCACAGCTAGGGAAGCCTCTTAAAACAATCCATTTGAATGACCTCCTTTTTTTTTTTTTAGCTTACTATGTATATTAGTTAATTGGCCAGGTTGTAGCCAGTGAATCAACTATGTTGAGTATATAAATAAAATTACTTAATAGTTTAAGAGCTATTAGCATTACTTCTTAATGAAAATCCCAAGAAATAGCTCTCAACTGAAATTTACTGCTAAATTATCATCTAGCAAATATTATATGGCTCCTAACTAAAATTGCAGCTTTTTAAACTAATTTAAATCAGCTTTTCAATGTATAGCTAAAATTAATTTAATCTCAAGAAACTTAAATTTGCCTGCTCAAGAATATTCAAATGTGAGAGGAAAAATAGATACTAAGACTCACAGCCATAGTTTTTAAATGTATGTGTCACTTTTTCTTTACGTTATTTTTCAGTTGTCGGAATTAAAATTGATGTAAATTCTTGGATAGAGAATTTCACCAAAACGTCAATCAGGGATCCGGTAAGATATATATATATTTTTTAAATGTTTATGCTATACTCCATGTCAAATGCAATTAAGAAAAGTAAAAGTAAAGTCTTAAACATTGACAAAATAAATTTTCAGAGCTACTAAATTGAAGCAGAAGTATAAATTACTATTTTTGGAAAGATTTATTTTTGTTTAAATTAGTTCATGAGAAAAATATTTCAGTGTTATAGTTTGAAATACTAGATAGCTATTTGATATTTTATAAATATAAAACTATTACTTTTATTATGATGGGCTAGACTATTATTTAATCTTACTTTTAGACTTGATAAGTTATTCTAAGATTTTTAACCTGGTAATAGTAAATCATTTAATCATTTTTTCAAGTAAAAATGTGTGGCAATAATTGTATTTTTGTCTTTCAGTGTGCTGGTCCAGTTTGTGACTGCAAAAGGAACAGTGATGTAAGAAAACTCTTTAAAATTTTTAACTGTATTTTTTTGTGTTGCTATTGCTAAGACTTTAATGCTAAAAATGCAAGAATTTTTAACTAAACACTAAAAATATTATTTTACAGAATTTTGAACTAGACAAGAATTTGAGTTTCATGCTTGTAATTCCTAACCTTATTTTTAAAAAATACTCAAATGTTAAGAGAAGGTCTTTTAAAAAACCTATCTCAGTGTGGACTCTTCTCTACAATCTCAGTTGTGTTCAGTCTCATGACCCTGAAATGAGGACCTGAGCCAAAAATCAGGAGTCAGACGCAAAACCAACTGAGCCACCCAGGTGTTCTTTACTGGTTATCAGGGCAATCTTCCCTTTTCTTTTGTAATTTACCTGTATTTGGTCACACTATATTTATAGTGATGAGAAAACTTTTTGAGCTAAATTTTGGAATTATTTTTTGATCAAATTCCACTTACATGGATTGGATTTTACATTGTCTTGTTACTTTTATTTCTTTGTCAACTTAAATTCTCTAAGAATACTATATTACTCATTCCAAGAATAAAAAAGATGAATTCCACTATTTTCTTCCACTCTTCTTATGTATGCATGTTTGTATTTCCAAGGCAAACAGTGGGTTCATAGCATCTTATCATTTCATTTTTATAGTTTCTCCATTTTACATAGACTTTGTAAATACAGACTATGAAGACTGTTTTCAGAGCCAAGGTTTTTAGCAGGCTGCTTCCACATTAGGAAAATGGAATGCATATGTCCTTAACTCTGAAAACAATGTTTTTGTTATTTTATACAATAAAATTATTAAACTGATTCATGCATTTAAACATGATATAAACTGGGTGGGAACTGATTTCTGTGATGAGCATTTTTTGTTTTGCTTTCTGCTTTTAAATCTCCTAAGTATCCTCATGCTGCCTTTAATTCTGAAGGGTGGTGGCTACAATGCATCGATGCATGTATTTTTTTAAGATTTTATTTATTTAGTTGACAGACAGCCAGCGAGAGAGGGAACACAAGCAGGGGGAGTGGGAGAGGAAGAAGCAGGCTCCCAGCGGAGGAGCCTGATGTGCGGCTCGATCCCAAGTCGCTGGGATCACGCCCTGAGCCGAAGGCAAACGCTTAACGACTGCTCCACCCAGGCGCCCCTGCATCAGTGCATTTTTAAAGCTATCTTACCAAAGTATTACGTGTTTGTACATTGTTATTAAATACTTTGGTTTATCCAATTTCCTGGATCACTTGGATGACAAGATGGCCATTCGGAATGGCAAAAAAGTGGACAGTTTTAACTGGACGGTGGGGGAATATGAGCTCTGACAGTGTGATATGAACCTGTATGTGTCCTTAACTTATTTCATCAAAATCTCTGGACTACATATCTTTAAGTTGAAGCTTTCTTCTGTTCAGCAACTACAATGAAGTAATGATAGCCATCCTCAAAATGTGTTTTTTTTATTTCATTAGGTAATGGATTGTGTGATTCTAGACGATGGCGGATTTCTTTTGATGGCAAATCATGATGATTATACGAACCAGGTAGGTACCTGAGGTGGGACAAAGTATAGTTTCCAAAGTGTATTTCCTAATCCACATTACAAAAGTCCTTCAAACCATTATAGAAATTAATGAGTTGTTACATTAAATTTTAAAATGTTAAATATAACTATTAATGAATACATTCTAAATATAGTTTCCTTTCTAGTAGTAACAGTTACAACATACAGTTGATAATTTTAACATAACTTCTTATTCTTGATCTCTCAAATTTAGAAAAAGTTCACATATTAAATATTAATTAATATCTAACTTAACACATGGCTGCTTTGAACTGATAAAGTTTCTATTCCCAAATTTGCATGTAGGCAGCATACAGGCTAATTGGCTCACACAGGATTTTAAGCAAACTAGAATTCTTTGCCAAATTACTTCATTTCTAAATCTACCTTTCTGGCTTCTCTTTAAAATATATAAGAAAATGCTCACTGTTGAGAGATCTTTTCTTTTTAAAGATTTTATTTGAGAGGGTGCACGCACGAGGAAGAGCAGGGAGAAGGGCAGCGGAAGAAGGAGACGCAGACTCCCCACTGAGCAGGGAGCCCGACCCAAGACTTGATCCTAGGACCGTCTGAAACTTTATTATTTTACCTTCTGTACTAGATTGGAAGATTTTTTGGAGAGATCGATCCAAGTTTGATGAGACACCTGGTTAACATATCGGTGTATGCTTTTAACAAGTCCTACGATTATCAGTCGGTGTGTGAACCCGGCGCCGCACCCAAGCAAGGAGCAGGGCCCCGCTCGGCCTACGTGGTCAGTAACGTCCCCTCGTCGGTTCCTGCCAGCGAGCACTCCGTGTCCGCTCCCGTAACGACTGTTCAATTCTCTTTTCTAGCCATCCATAGCAGACGTGTTACACATCGGCTGGTGGGCCACTGCTGCCGCCTGGTAAGTCACTGTCGTATTTTTACTGCTCATGAGAAAGGGGTTGTAAAATAGTCACGGATTTGATGACAATGCAGATTTTGTGACACGTGAGTCATTAGAGGAACTTCTTTTTTTCGTTTCCTAAAGCACATTCTGAACATATTTAATTTAAAGCTGTTACTCAGTTTTTTGTGTCAAAACAGTGTTTGCTCCTGCAAACTCTGGCCTCTTCAGAGATCTGTTGAAACGCTCTAGTGTTTTTCTCTTTACACTCAATTCTTTAAATTTTAGGTGTATTAACTTATGATGTCTTGAATTTGATCCACAAAGGCATCTAATTTGGATATTGAAGGCAACAAGTAGAAACTTTTCATGACTTCTCTTTTCACTTTTTCCTCTCCATACAAAGGCGGGCAGAGTTTTAGAGGCATTGTGTTGCTGAAAGGGATCTAATTCTTTTCACTGATTCACCCTCCTTCCACACCTCACTTATATTCTCCCATCTACGAAAATAAGACATTTAAACTGAGGCACTGTGGAAAGTCTGTAAGATCACATTTGTCATTGTTTGGCTCTGGTCAGTCAAGTAACTAAACCTCCTTGTTGTCTGGGATCCTTTCTCTTCCTCACCCCTCCTTTTGTATCCTTTCCCTCATTAACATTCATTTGATGGTGAGACTTTCCCAGCTAAAATTAAGCAATTGCTTTCATATGAAAATGGTAAAAAGATTTTAGATTAGATTAAAAATCCTATTTTTTTCTGGGGAAAAAAAATGTGCTCTCTGTTGTGACAATGGTATTTATATGTTAATTGACTCAGGTTTTCTAAATCTCATAGTAATCTTGAAATAGCTGATTGGTTTTATCTTATTTTCTGGCCAGAATCTACCTCCTTCTCACCACCACCACCCCCTTTTTAAACTAAATTCAATTCCAGATGATTCTGTACTGTTGGCTCAATTGTCATTTACTGTATGCCCTAGATATCACAGGTATATTTTAGGTCATGAATGTAACATTATGTATTTACAAATATATTCCGTATTGTCAAGTGAGGAGTTCACAGACCCACAGCACAAAGTTGTTTTTGTTTGCTCTTCTCCACCACAGCATTTTAAAACTGAAATAAGGAATATTTTATATTCACATGTCTTATTAGGCCTTAAGTATCGATCACTTGGTACTGAACATTTTTGACTTCATGACTTCTCATACGGAAAAAAAATTACACTAAGAAATACTTACTTACATAAAAATACTCAACTTTCTTTTGGCAAATTCTGTTTTTTGCCAACAGATGAAAAAGAAATATATACAGGCAAAATCAGGGTTTTACTGTGTAGTTTATAAAAAACTATTTAGATTTTGAACACTAATTATTCATATTTACAATTTAGGTCTATTCTACAGCAGTTCCTCCTGAGTTTGACCTTTCCACGACTTCTTGAGGCAGGTATGTGAATACTCAGCTATTGTCATAATAATTAAAATTTTGTTTGGGGATGTGCTGAGTTCACCCAACTCCATGAGAAAGTATGTGCATTTGTGTCTAAGTGGGAATCTTTTGGTCAAAACTTTCCTCATGCTTTAGCAACATTTTTTTTTTTTTTAATGTCCTGTTGACCTCCTATTTATCAAATTTATTCTCTTGCTATTTATTGGGCATCTGTTAGTGGCTGCCAGTACTTTACTCAGCAGTAAATAAGCGTTGCAGGTACCTGCCCTTATACACTTGCTTTGCTCCCCGAGAACGAAAGGTCTGGGCCCTCCTGCTGATCTGTGTTTGTCCCCACAGTTGAGATGGAAGAAGAGGACTTCACAACTTCTCTGTCCAAGCAGAGTTGCATTACCGAACAAACCCAGTATTTCTTCGATAATGATAGCAAATCATTCAGTGGTGTTTTAGACTGTGGAAACTGCTCCAGGTAAACCTGTCTTCCTTTTAGGAACAGTCCGTGTTCGCTAAGAAACTGGAATCACTTCATTACAGAAAGTAATGGAGATTAGTGTTCGTGTGTGTGAGACACAGGACTAATTGTAGTTGAAAACAGATCTTTAGTTTCACTGTAGGTTTTAAAATTTACATTTTATAGAATTCATCCTGACTGGGTAAATTGTAATCCTTTCAACTATCATAATAGGGTCAAGAAAATTGTACCTACTTTAAGGCAAAACCTAGAAAACTTGATTGTATTTGACTGTTTTTTTGTCTAAAAGGACCCCTCTAAGAATTTTTCTGAAGTCATAGAATTATATGAACTGTAAAAAGATTAATTCTGTGCAATTCTAAGCCAAATACATGATTTCTATTTACATTTATTTACTAAATAGTTTTACAGAAAGGTATTCTGGGGAGGGAGGTGTTTTCTTCTACTCTTCACTGAAATTTACAATTGAATGCTTCTTTACATTGGGGTGAAGAACTAGGAGAAAATATCACTTCCTAAAAATCAAGGTTAATGTTAGTCACCAGTAGGCATAAAACATCTTGAGCCATTTTTGGAAGAGATTGAAAATTTAAGTGGGTTGTGAAGGATAGAAGAAAAAGGCAAGGTGGGACTTTTCAAAGTTTTGAGAGAAAATGATCAGGCATGTCACAGGATCCCTGAGAATAGAGGCACAGATGGGGGACACTTTGTTTTAGTGACTGACGGCAGGTTATTCTAGCCTAGAGAAGAGGAAATAGGAGGAGGTGAGGTCATCTGAGCTTATGAAAGGGCTGGAAGAGTTGCTAGGTGATCCAGACATTTGTAACAGATGTTTTCCAGCAGCAGTTAAAACTAGCATGATTTTTTAACAGACATGATCAGTTTGACTTTTTGAGTTCCTTTAGCAAATCTCTGTGTCCCAGGAGGAGGTTGAGGGTTGGAAGAGAAGAGTCAGGCATCAACTCAGAAAAAAAATCATACCATCTTGTACAGAACTTAGCATAATCAAGTTTAGCAAACAATTGTAGCTGTATGGTTATCTCAAAATTTCAGAATCCTTTGGCTTTTGACTAATAGGTGTCTGGTAATAATTTTTAAAGCACAGATTGCTAATGTACAGGTTTGTATTCACGATACTAAGTTCAGTCATGGTTGCTTTTAATCCACTTTATCCTTGTGCCCCAAGTTCAGTGGAGAAAAAAGAAAATTCAATCCTTTTGGAAAATGTATAAAGAAACGACACTTGAGTGACTAAGATAGAAATGTTCATCTGTCATTAAAGGCAGGAGAAGCAGTTTAAGACAGAACAAACCTGTATGGAATTGAACTGAAAGCCCTTATTCGGTCTGTAGCTGTGCTGCCCAGTTTAGTAGTTACCAAGCCCGAGGCGCTCTTCCAATGATCAATTACAACTAATAAGAAACTTTGTTTCTCAGTCCCACTGGTCACATTTCAGGTGCTCCGTAGCCTCAGGCGGCCCTTGTTAACTGCACTAGACAAAGCAGAAAACATTTCCATCTCCACGTTTATTGACCAGTACTGATTTAGATGAACTCTGCCCTTAGCTTGGGCAAGATGCATTTTGGGCTTCTAATTTCTGTGTATCTGTAGATTAAGGTCGCTTTTCATTAATAAATACAATTTCTTAGGCATGTCAAATAATAATACATTGATCCTGTAAGCTACAGCAACTCAGTAGTGCTTATTTTGCATTGAGGACTAACACTTAGAAATCTGTTGCAATTTTCGAGTATTCCAGAGAGGTAAGATGTGCATGCTAATGAGTAAACACATGGTCCTATTTCTCTGCTAAAAATCATCCTCATTTTGTTTTACTTCTTATATTGGTGATGCTTTGTGTCTCAGGATGTCAGATGCTGGCTTTCATTTTATATGTAAGATTCTTTGAAAGATTTTTGGATAAATGTTCATTTTCTGTGATTTTTAAAAATATTTATTTTGCAGAATCTTTCACGTAGAAAAACTTATGAACACCAACTTAATATTCATTATGGTTGAGAGCAAAGGGACTTGTCCCTGTGACACACGACTGCTCATACAGGCAGAGCAGACTTGTATCCTTTGACTTCGGAGATGCTGGGAATCACCCGCCCCTGCCAGTAATGCATTTTTAACATCCTCACATTGTTTATGCTCCAAGAGAAAACGACTGAGTGCCGTGACTACCCACACGGGCAGAAGGGACTCCTCACACAAAATTTGGCTTGAATGTGCAGACCGATGATGCTACACAGGTACCCGGAGAAGGTGAAAGGTTTCCTGCTCCCATAATGAGGCCTTGTGGAGGAGGCAGTGCGGATTTCCAGGTAGATCTGGAAATGGCTTGAAAGAGCAGGTGCTGGGTTTTGGGGTTTGCTAGCCTGGGCGGCTAGAAAGCTGTCCACACTCGAGGGTTAAAAATGGGGTCGAATGTGATGTATAGCTACAGCGAAATATTATTCAGCCTTAAAAAAGGTGGAAGTCCTGGCCCGTGCTCCAGCTGCAGTGGCAGGAACAGCAAAACTGCTTATGCTAAATGACAATGCAGTGACTAGTGACGCTTTGTAGAAGCCAGAGGTTCTGCAGAAACTAGACTCTTTGCATTTACCTGTGTTGTTTCTAGGGGGAAAGAAAGGAGGTTTACTATTAGCAATTAGTCTGTATTTCTGTCTGGCTAAATCAGAGGCACCCAGGTCCTCCCTTGGGCTTTCTATGTATGACTCTTCTACTGTGAGTCATTTGTTCATTTCATCCACTTACTTACATTTTACAAATATCTGTTCAGTACTTGCCCAAGGGCATGCTATGTAAAGTGAAAATGATCCCTTCACAAAGCCACTAGTCTGAAAAAAGAAAATTTCTGAAAGTTTCCTTCCTTAAATCCCTAAGCACTGGAGCTAGTTTGTGTTGGACTAGACTCATGGCATAGGTGTCTGTTCTTTTTTTAATTGTGTGGAAAGAAAAAGAAACCGCATATTCCTTAACAAGTGTCTTCAGCTGATGGTCCAGATCCTTGTGATATGGTTAAGCAACCCAGATACCGAAAAGGGCCTGATGTCTGCTTTGATAACAATGTCTTGGTAAGACCAAAAGTTTATTGTACTAAAATGTTATAACTCAGTGGTGTCTTCAAGAATTTAAGGAGATAGATTACAATTTTAACTCAAGCATTAAGCATAGTGTTTCTCCTTAACATGATGTACTTGCTGGTCAATAGATTTTTCATTTCAGTATCTTCCATGGCTAGCCTCAGCTTCCCAGTCGCTTCTTCTGTCACTCCTCCTCACAGAAACTGTACTTTCAAACGCAATTCCAACGAATTTACTAATAATCCGCGGTCACAAATCTGACCATTTTAAACACTGACAGTCAGTGTTACTTATGAGTTGCCTCCCTTCATTTATTCTTGGGGATATAAAAGCTATTTTTGTTAGTTTTACTCTTTAGTGTATTTAAAAACCTGTGAAACAGCTATTGTCCTATATATATATATATTTTTAACATCGTTTCTCACTCTATCACAGATTTGTATTTTTACCTTGCACGATATTAGACCAGGTCAATTACAAAGGGTTAGGTTGATAAAATTACACAAAACATCTTTATTGTATCTGCTGTGAGGATGACCACTGCGTTCCTGTAGGTCAAACACTGTCTGACCTACTGTGCATGCAATGAGCGGTACGGCATTAAAATCATTTTAAGAAACTGTTCTCAAATATGAAGCCCACACCGGAACCCCTGCCTACTTGTAAAAACTAATGTTAAACATAATTTTCCTAGATTCTGCTTCTTCATGGTGGGCCTTTGCAAAAAGTGGCTTGTAGACTCCAAGGAGCATGCCAACAGAAAGCATTATCTTTGACATTTATTTTATAATAAAAAATTCATGAGTACCTCTTGATTAATGTGCATTTATAGAGGTTGTAATCTATTTAGAATGGACTTATCTACTATGTACTTACTTCTTCACATATACACATTGCTACATTTGTCCCCTCCCCCGCAAAAAATAAGACATTTCCACAGATAGATACTATGCAATTAGATAATATAAATCAGTGATAAGCAGTAAGGCTTAAAAAGCAAGATGTGTTAGCCAGTAAATCCCAGTTATCTCTGCCTGGACTAGTGAACACTTCTCTTTGATGGAGAAAGTGATTCCGAGTTGCCCCAAATTGTTTTTTTTCCATTTTATCCAGTTGAAATAAAAATCCAGGTCGGAGGATTTCTGTTGTTCCGTCTTAGGGATTTTCAGGAGCTTTGCCCCTGTCAAGTCATATCCCAAAGAATGTTGAATGTGGGCCCAACGCGAGTGTTGCTCATTAGGGAAACTTCATTCATCAACTATTTGTCACCAAAGCCTGAGATTAAACTCACTTAGCTGAACTTTAAAGATCACGTAAACAGCCCTGTTGCCTGAAATATTTTCACCCTAGGAGAGGATCTTCTTCAAGGCCCTGGAAAGATTGGACTAAGACAAAAATTTGCACTAGTTCACGTTCTTGTGAATTCTGCATCGGAGTGTGTGTGAAAGTACAACTTTTGCTCAGTAGCTTACTGTGCTTATAATAACGTCTGGTGTTTCTTTAGCAGTGAAATATTTTGGTAATGCTTATTTTGCAATGGTCACTGCGAATCTGCACTGGCTGGAGGCTCACATGAACTGCTAACTGCCAGCAAACTGCATGGAATCTCATCTTGTATGTCTTCTTTTCTGTGTTTTCTTTCCTTTTCCTGTACTTGCTACTTTGCCCGTTATTAATAGGATCAACTTATGTGCACAACGAGTCGTGCCTGTACCATGATGTCAGCTCCTATCTTCATTTTACTGCAAGTTTTCATGTGGTGTGGATGGTCAGTCACTTTCTCTAATTTTTCTTTTTTGTGTGTGTTTGGCTTGAAATTTTAAGAAATAATCCATATCCCTAAATAAGTGTCCTGAAACCAGGTTCTTAAAATCCCAGTACTTATATTGTTTTGTAAATAGCCGAATGCAGGTATTGCTTAAGTTTCTAATCCTAAATCAAGCATATCCTTTTCCTGTGTTTATTTAAAAATCAGTGTGGGGAAAATTATAGCCTAAGGACAATTATTAGAGCTGGTCATCTCTGTTTTCCAAAGATGCTAATGTAACATTAATGAACCATTTCAGTTTTATCCAACATTATTTTCCAAGTCAACAATTCTATTTTTTTAAACAAATAGGACTTAATCAACTTTTTCTATTTTACTACCAAAATATTGATATTCTTATTGGAATATTTTAGAAGAAGTGCTTCCAATTTCTAAGTTCATTTATTTTACTTACTTACTCTCTAAAAGGATCCTTAACCTTTGACCAACTTCTGAATTCTATCATTAGATTTTAGGGCCTGAGCTTGTGGTCAGGGATTCATTTACAGTTTTGCAGTTTCTTTTCTGATGCCCTGGAATCATCATGATTAGTGTTACTGGAGCAACTTCTATACTGTTCTTTCTTCCCTGCTGTCCAGGTATTCATTGATTAGGGAGCCACTAGATGGAGGTATGGCCATTACTGTGAATGGAGTGAGCTCATCAGAGGGGGAGGAAAGTGAAGTAGCCACGAGAGATTCAGAAAACTACATTTTTTTTCTGGGATAATAAAATAATGGTTGGTTTTCATGGCACAAGATTCCAAGTGAAAGCGAGCTAGCTGATTTGGGTCATTAAAAGACCAAAATTAAATGATCCCCTCTCCATGGATGTATTTTTAAAATTGATATCAAGATAGATAGATAGCCATTTGAAGTCATGTTTTACTGATCCCTACGGAGGTGATTTTACCATTTACATATGAAAACTATACTAAAATCCTATTTTCCACACGTCTCCCTATTTGTGATGATAGAAATGAGCCAACTACAATATAAGGCTAAGAAAAAAGGTGAGGAATACTGTAAATATTCATTCTACTTCTCTCGATCATAGACTTTTTAGGTAAGATATACAGGCAACTAACACAAAAAACAGGTCAGTTCCCTCTTTACCTTTATGTTAAAAATCTATAGGTAAGCATTAATTTTTTTTCATCTAAGACTCTCCCCCTCAAAAATGTGATTATGGTATTTTTCTTTCTCACTAAACTATACATTTACCAAGAAAATAAATATCACTGTAGATTCAGCTGGATGGGATCAGTACATTATAATGAAATAATTTTTCAAAGATGAAAAGAGCACATCTGGGATGCCCTGTTACTATGTCCTTGAGGAATATATAACGAATAGTCTTGAGAAGATGATGTAGATGGCATATACTTTACATTGATAAGATTTCGGTTGAGTCTTTAAAAACATAGCTATCAGTATGGAACAGTGGGTCTGATAACATCAAAAGAAGTATCATTTTCTCGAAACAACCCAAAGTTGAAAAAAATAATGTAAAATATTACCCAAAAATACTACGGTTAATTGGCAGCTGTTCCTGACACTGAAGACCAATAGAGGTGAAAGTCTACGCTTCGGTGCCAGTCTGGCTGTAACTAGGAGTGTGTGGTGGGTGACATTCTGCTCATACCTCTTCTTAAGGATCATCTCTCTCTAAGCATTTCAAGAAAGAAAGACTGTCTGCAGCCAAGACCCTCATATCCTATGGAGTCCAAGAAGAGTATCGATTACAGATGACCAGTTGTGAGGACTTCATTAAAACAGAAGTGTTCAAATGAGACCTTTTGACAAGAGGATTCTGGAGAGTTAAGTGGCAAAGAAGAACAAAAGAAAAAGAAAGTTTATCAAAGAAGTAAAGCCAATAATATGTGCCAAACTGCAAACCTAATTTGGGAAAGCACATGATTGGGTACATGAAAAATGAATATGCAGATGTGTGTATGTAGATATACACACATTTAAATAGTTGAACAAATACCTACTTCATGGATTAATGTGGTAAGTGGGGAATGGTGCCCTGTAGGAGAACAAATTAGACAACTTATTCCTATTAAAAGAGTTATTGTGTAGCATCCAGCTGCCTAAATAATTTTAAAAGTACATTTTCTTTGAAGCTGCTGTAGGTGATTTAACTACAGATGTATTTAAATTCCAAGTTAGCCATTGTGGGGGGGGGGGTCTTCACGAGTGATTTGCCTTTTGAATATAATCACTATAATTCAGAAAATAAATCACCCCTAGTTATTCTGGATAGGGGAAACAAAGGCAGATTTAGGAGTTAAAAAGTATTGCTAAACGAGAGACAATTGAAGATATTTTAGCCACTAGTATATGTAGTCTTAAAAAGAAAACGTTGGGACAAAATCATGTGACTAAAGGAATTCTCAGTTGCCATGTTTAGTAAGAGTCTTTTAAGAGAAGTCTCTAGATGAAAATTGAAAATTACTATATTTCAAAATTACAGTTTCTTTTTATATTAATGTGTCAAACTGAAACAAGGGACCAATCTTTAAAAATCAGACTATGAGCAGGTAAATCAGTGGGCATGGGGTTTTGGTCTGTCCTTAAGACAGAGAAAATGCTAAGGTTTCTCCCACATCAATGCATTTGCAACTTAGAATGTTTTTCCAGTCTCGGTATATGTGGTTGCCCATGCAAAACACATGAGAAAACATGACAGGAAACTGAAGAGACAGATTTTTTAGTGTGAACCAACTTGCAGACTTGAGGGACTCCAATCAACTTATCTAAACTAACTACCCCTCCCAGACTGAAACAGACATCATCACACACAGGAAATGCAACTGAGCAAATAAATCCAAAAACACTACAAATATAAAAATAAAAGCAATAGAAACAGAGTCAGAGTTTTTTTCATTACATTAAGAGGAACTTCTTTGACAAAATACACTGTCAATACATTGTCTTGTGTGCTAATTTTCCATCCCATCAAATTAATACTGTACACCTCTGAATTAGACCAACCATTCTTCTGGCGATGAGGTATTTGAAATGTTTATACTAAAAAATGTTTTTAATCTGGAATTCAAAATCTGAGCATTGTTTCTTTTATCTTATTATCCTACCTAGAGGGAAAAGTATTTGAACAAAGAGGAGCAAGGACTAAGTCCCAGAGAGAGTACACACTTTGACCCATTGCAGAGACAGACAGTGTTATTGGAGCAGAGGAAGTTGTGGGGGAGGGGAGATTAATACAGGAAGATGGAGAGGCAGCCAGGCTCCCTAGGTTTGCTAAGAAATTTGGATTTTGTCCTGAGCTTTTTGGTATAAAGATTGTAAAAGAGCAAGGGTAGAAGCAATGAGACAAGGGAGGCAGCTTTTGGGAGGAGTGATGGTGAATTAGACCTGAGATAGTGAGAAGCAGTAAGTCTAGGGATGTATTTTGAAGCTATAGTCAAAAATACATGCTGGTGAATTACATTTGGAAAAAGTTTTAAAAAGGAGCAGTCACAGATGACTTGTTGACTTTGCCCTGATCTATTTCTCCTAGAAGTGTCATTCAGAAAAGTACTATCTTTGAGCAAGTTTGAGACCTTTCTGAGACATCAAAGAGGAGAGGTGGCAGAGATCAGTGTGGAGGTCAGAGGAGAGAGGATTCAGGTCTGAAGATAGATACAAAAGTGTGAGTTATTGTGGTTCTGGTCCACGCTGGTGACATAGCAAGTCCCCAACTCACTTTATCCCACAGACACACTAAACCTATAACTATAAACAAAGCATTCCCTCTGAAAGAAATTGAGAAATTGAATGACCCATGCACACTGGGCGAACGAGATAATAGCCATATCAAAACAGGTAGGAAAGGCTGAGACACTATCTCCATAATCCCCCTCACTGACACAGCAACATAAAATCAGGAGGAAACTTAGAACTCTGAGCTTTCCCCTGAGAAATCAAGGATTTGGTCTGAACATCTAGCACTCTAACTAACTTGAAAGACTTCCATCCAAGATAGAGTCTCCCCAAAGACTACGTCCGAAAGTCTAACAGGGCTTATGTCCATGAGACCCACAGGACCAAAGAAACAAACAGTTCTCATCAGGCTCATGAGGACTTATGTGGCTAGCCTCCCATGGCTCAGAGAAGATGGACCAGACAGACATGCCCTACTCTCACGCTTTCCCTGATAGCAGTTGAAGTATGCAGATAACCTCTATTGCTTGAGAGAGACTAAGGCTTCTCATTTAGCACATGCCTCCACTTTCACCCTATGACACACTCCAGGTCACCGGTCTCTACCTGAAAGGAGCTTGTGAACACATCTGGCATTTGGCTTTTGAGGCTACTGCCCACAGAACACCCCCTTTATCACTGGGCTATGGTGACCGGTAGGGCTGATTGCCACTGTCCAGAGGTACCTGAGACCAATAAATAGTTCTTAACAGCATATTGCCCCAGGGCTGAGCACAGAGAAAACAGACAAAAAATGCTCTTTGGTTAGTCATACCCTAAAAGGAAGAGCTCTATTTGCATACCTTAAAAACTGCTGCCTCCGGGTCCAGGCTCTACTCTGCATCTAGGTGCTGTATGTCACCCCCCTCCCCGGGGCCCACTTCATGGGAGTCAATTCAAGACTGGGAAAGGTGGCTGTTTTATCTAATGCAGAGAAACCAACAGAGTCCAGGAAAATGAAGAAACAGAAAAATATGTTCCAAACAAAACAAGATAAAACTCCGCTAACAGACTGTAAGGAGTTCAACTTAATGATGTTTACCAAAGTCGGGAGAAAGATGCATGAACTTAGAACTTCAATAAAGAGAAAATATAAAAAAAGCATAAAAATGTCACAGAGCTAATTGTAGTGTATCACAGTAATAAAGATAAAAATGACATGGATACCTAAAAAAAAGAACATTTGACAAAATACAACATCATTTCATGGTTAAGAACCTTGGTCAGAAGGGGTATAGAGGAACATCCTTCATAATAAAGGCCATGTGTGTATGTACGCCAAACCCACAGCTAACACACTCACTGGAGGAAAATGTCTCAGAGATGAGACAAGAAGGCCCACGCTCACTGCTCTTATTCAGTATAATACAGGAAGTCCTAGCTAGAATTTTATGCAAGACAAAGAAATAACAGGGATCCATATAGGGAAGAAGAAATAAAACTTCCAGTACTTACAGATGATATGGTTCTGTATATTGAAAACTTCAAAGAGGAGAGGTGGCAGAGATCAATCAGTATGGAGGTCTGAGGAGAATTCGGTAAATTTGTAGGATATAAAATCAGAAGTCAGGTGCATTTCTATACATTAATAATAAGATATCTGAAAAAGAAAACTATCCCAATTCATTCAACTTAGAATGCTTCTGCACAGCCAAAGAACTAAATGAAAAGGCAACCTACAGAAAGGGGGGGGGGATTGAAAACACTATATAGAGGATAAGGAGTTAATATCCAGAATATATACAGAACTCATAAAAGTTTAAAAAATCAACTAAAAATTGGGCAGAAAAACTAAATAGACATGTTTTCAAAATGGCCCACGGCTACATGAAAAGATGTTCAACATCAGCAGTCATCAGGCAAACACAAATCAAAACCACACACTTCAGCTTTAAGGACACACACCTTAAAGTACGTGAAAGTGAATGGATGGAAAAATATATTCCATGCAAATGGACACAATCGACTTCAAGACAAAACTGTAATAAGAGATAATCATTATATATTGATAAAGGGTTCAACCAAAAGTGGATATAACAACATTTGTAAATATTTATGCTCCTGACACAGAGGCACTTAATATATACAGCCAATATTAACAGACCTACTGGGGGAAGCAGGCAGCAATATAATAGTGGAAATGGTAATAATACTAGTAGGGGACTTCAGTTCCCCACTTTCATCAATGGATAGATCATCCAGACAGAAAACGAACAAGGCAACAGTGGAGTTAAATGACACATTAGACCAGATGGATTTAAGTGACATTTACAGAACATTCTATCCAAAAGCTCAATATACTTTCTTCTGAAGTACACATGGAACAGCCTCCAGGATAGAACATATGTTAATATACCGAAGAAGCCTTAATAAATTTGAAATCCTATCAAGCATCTTTTCTGACCACAGTTGTATGAAACAAGATATCAAGCATATGAAGAAAACTTGACGAGTCACAAATATGTGGAGATAAAATAATACGCCACTGAACAACCATGGGTCAAAGAGGAAAGCAAAAAAAAAAAAAAAAATTATATAATTATATTTTCAAGACAAGTCAGACAAATAAATATATGTAATTATATATTAAAGATAAAATAGAGACAAATGAAGGTGGAAATTCACTGAACCAAAACTATTAGGAAGCAGCAAAGCAGTTCTAAGAGGAAAGTTTATAGTGATAAACACCTATATTAAGAATGGAGAACAATCTCAATTAAATTTACACCTCAAGGAATAAGAACAAACTAAGACCAATGCTAGAAGGCAGGAAATAACAAAAATCATGTCAAATAAAATAGAAACTAAAAAGACAATAGAAAAGATCAATGGAACTAAGAGCTGGGTTTTTTTTTTTTTGAGAATATAAAATAGACAAAACTTAAGCTAGACTTACCAAAAATAAATAAAAGGAGGATTAAAACAAAACTAGAAATGAAAGAAGAAACATCAAAATTGGTATCACAGAAATATAAAGTATTGGAAGAAACTACTGTAAACAATTACATGGCAAAAATTGGAAAATCTAGAAGAAATTGATAAATTTCTAAAAACGTGTAGCCTATCCAGAACGACTCATGAAGAAATAGAAAATCGGAACGTATCAGTTACCAGTAAGGCAACTGAATCAGCTCTCAAAAACCTCCCAACAATCAAAAGCCCAGGACCAGACAGCTTTAGTGGTGATTTCTACCAAATATTCAAAGAAGAGTTAATACCAAATTCCCTCTCAAACTCTTCCAAAAACTAACAGGAGGGAACACTTTCGAATTCATTTTACAGAGCCAGCTTTACCATAATAACCAAAACCAGACAAGGATATCACAAGAATAGAAAATTCCAGGCCAATATCTTAGAGGAACCTAGATGCAAAAAAAGCCTTAACAAAATGTTAGCAAACTGAATTCAACATATGCCATGATCAAGTGGAATTTATTACAAGGATGCACAGACAGTTCAACATTTACAAGTCAACCGATGTGATATGCCATTTTAAGCAGGTGAGGGATGAAAATCAGATTATCTCAATAAGTGCAGAGACAGCACTTGTAAAATTTAACATCCATTTTAATAATAACTCTGAACAAAGTGGTATATAAGGCCTCAACATAATAAAGGCCTGCAGCTAACATCATACTCAGTGTAAGACCTAACATCATGAATGAGACAAGGATGTTCATTCTTGCCACTTTCCTTCAACATAGCGTTAGAAGTTCTGCACAGAGCAATTAGGCAAGAAGAAGAAATAATAGGCATCCAAATTGCAATGTAAGTATTAAAACTGTATTTGCAGATGATACATTACATATAGAAAACCCTAACGACTTCACCTATTGGAATAAACAAATTTAGTACAATTGCAAGATTAAAAAAATCAATGTACAAACATCAGTTGAATTTTATACACTAATATATCACAGAAGTTATGAAAATACTTTCATTTACAGTTGTATCCAAAAGAATAAAATACTTAGGAATAAATTTAACAAAGGAGGTAAAAGACCTGTACACTAAGAACTATAACATAAAATTGAAGACACAAAAAAGTGGGAAGATAATTCAGTGTTCATGAATTAGAATTATTGTTAAAATGTTCGTCCAATCTAAAGCAATCTATAGTTTCACTATAATTCCTATCAAAATTTCAATGACCTTTTTCACTGAAATAGAACAAACAATTCTAAAATCTGTGTGAAACCACAAAACCCTAATAGCCACAGCAATCTTGAGAAACAAGAACAAACCTGGAGCCATCACACTTTCTTGATTTCTAACTATATTATATACGGTAATCAAACAGTAGTACTGTCATGTGTGCACACGCGCACGCACACACACGCACACACACACAAAGATACACAGATCAATGGAAGAAAATAGCCCAGAAGTAAACCCATGTATATATGTGCAATTAACTTATGACAAAGGAGCCAAGAACATACACCATGGGGAAAGAACTGTCTCTTTTATACTAAGTACTAGGAACGGCCACACCCAAGAGAATAAAACTAGAGCACTATCTTACATCATACACAAAAACCAACTGAAAATGGGTTAACTACTTGAGCTTAAAACCTGAAACCGTAAAACTCCCAGAAGAAGACCTAGGAAGTAAACTCGTTGACATTGCTTTTGGCAATGATTCTTGTTTTTTTTTTAATTTTACACCAAAGGCAAAGGCAACAAAAGCAAAAATAAACATGGGACTACATCAAAATTAAAAGCTTCTGCACAGCAAAGGAGACCAACAAAATTGAAAGGCAATCCATGAAATGGGAGGAATTATTTGCAAACCATGTTTTGATAAGGGGGCAGTATCCCAAATATACAAAGAAATCATACAACTCAGTATCAAAAGAAATCTGATTAAAGAATGGACAGAGGATCTGAATAGGCAGCCAACAGGTGCAGGCATGCCTTGTTTTACTGTACTTTGCTTTAGTGCACTTCGCAGATACTGCAGGGGATTTTTTGTCGTTCGTGAATTAATTTATTATTTATTTATTTAGTACAAATTGAAGGTTTGTAGCAACCCTCCATCAAGCAATTGTACTGGTATCATTTTTTGTCTTTATGTCCCATCTTGGTAGTTTTCCCAATGTTTCAAACTTTTTTGGTATAATTGTATTTGTTACGGTGATCTGTGATCTTTGATATTACATTATAATTGCTTTGGGCCACCACAAACCACGCTCATCTAAGACAGCAAACTTAATCAACGTGTATGTTCTGAATGCTCTACAGACCAGCCATTTCCCCATCCCTTTTTCTCTCCTTGAGCCTTCCTATTCCCGGAGATGAAATGATATTGAAATTAGGCCAATTAGTAACCCTGCAATGGCCTCTAAGTGTTCAAGTGAAAGGCAGAGTCACGTGTCTCTCACCTTAAATCAAAAGGTAGACACAATTAAGCTTAGTGAGGAAGGCATTTCAAAGGCCAACACAGGCTAGAAGCTGGGCCTCTTGCACCAAACATTTGGCCAAGTGCAAGGGGGAAATTCTTGAAAGAAATTAAAAGTGCTATTCCAGTGAATACACAAATGATAAGAAAGTCACATACCCTTATAAGTGACGTGGAGAAAGTTTTAGTGGTCTGGTTAGGAGATGAAACCAGCCACAACATTGCCTAAGCCAAAGCCTAATCCACAGCAAGGCCCTAATTCTCTTCTGAAAGCTGAGAGAGGTGAGGAAGTTGCAAAAGAAAAGCTTGAAGCTAGCAGAGGTTAGTTCATGAGATTAAAGCAAAGAAGCCAGCTCCGGAACATAACAGTACAAGGTGAAGCAGCAAGTTATCCAGAAGATCTACTGATGTGATTAATGAAAGTGGCTACACTAGGCAACAGGTTTCTTTTTTTATTTTTTTATTTCCCTTAATTACCATATAGTGTATTATTAGTTTCAGAGGTAGAGTTAAGTGATTCATCAGTTGCATATAATACCCAGTGCTCAGTCCATCACGTCCCCTCCTTAATGCCCATCACCCAGTTATCTCATTCCCCGCCCCCCCAGCAACCTCTTAACTACAGGAAACAAACCAAGGGTTGCAACAGGTTTTCAATGTAGATGAAATGGCCTTCTACTGGAAAAAGGTGTCATCTAGTTCTTTCATAGATAGAGATGAGAAGTCACTACCCATCTTCAAAGGACAGACTGTCTCTCTTTCGGGGCTAATGAGCTGGTGACTTTAGGTTGAAATCAGTGCTCATTGACCATTATGAAAATCCCAGGGCCTTTAAGAATTATGCTCGGCCTACTCTACCTGT
Source organism: Ursus arctos (assembly GCF_023065955.2). Classification (NCBI taxonomy): domain Eukaryota; kingdom Metazoa; phylum Chordata; class Mammalia; order Carnivora; family Ursidae; genus Ursus; species Ursus arctos. The sequence continues at coordinate 24,459,907 of NW_026622985.1, read as the reverse complement.
ACCCTATCAATGGAACAACAAAGCTTGGGTGACAGCCCATTTGTGTACAACATTTGAAGCCCACTGTTGAGACCTACTACTGAGGAGGGGAAATTCCTTTCAAAAGATGACTGCTTATTGAGAATGCACCTGCTTGATTCCAACCCTCCTGGCTGACTGTGAGGGGTTCAAGACTGCAGTAGAGGAAGTAACTGCAGATGGGGCAGAAATGGCAGGAGAACTAGAATTCCAAGTGGAGCTTGTAGATATGACTGAATTGCTACAATCTCACATTAACACTTGAGTGGATAAAGAGTTGCTTCTTCTGGAAGAGCCAAGAAAGTATTTTCTGAAGATAGAATCTACTTCTGGTGAAGATGCTGTGGATATTGTTGAAATTAACAGCAGAGGAATTAGGCTATTACATAAACTTAGTCGATCAAGCAGTGACAGGGTTTGAGAGGATTGACTTTAAGTTTGAAAGAAGTTCTGTGAGTACAATACTATCAAACAGCATCACAGACTACAGAGAAATTATTCTTGAAAGCAAGAGTCAATCAATGCAGCAAACTTCATTGTTGTTTCCTTTTAAGAAATGGCCTCCACCACCCAACCTTCAGCAAGCACCAGCCTGATCAATCAGTCAGCAGCCATCAACAATCAAGGCAAGACCCTCAAAAAAAACCAAACAAACAAAAAAGACTCACTGAAAACCCAGATGATGGTTAGCATTTTTTTTGTCACTACAGTATTTAAATTAAGGCATATGATTTTTTTAGACATAATGCTATTGTACCATAAGAGAGAACAGTATAGTGTAAACATAACTTTTATATGCACTGGGAAACCAAAACATTCATTTGATCTGCTTTATGGACATATTCACTTTATTGAGTATCTGGAACTGAACCTGCAGTATATCCAAGGTATGTCTCTACATGAGGAGCCTCAGCATCACTTAGCGGAGACATGCACATCAAAACTTCAAGAGCTATCACTTCACACCTGCTAGAATGGTTGTTATCAAAAAGACAAGAGATAACCGGTGCTGGCAAGGATGTGGAGGAAGGGAATTCCTTGTATTAATGGAGGCAATGTTAATGGGTACAACCACTAGGAAGACCAGTATGGGGGTTCCTCAAAAGTTAAAAGTACAACTACCACATGAATCGGCGATTCTAGGTATTCCTTTGAAGAAAATGAAAACACTAGAAAAGATATATGCACTCCTATGTTCACTGCATTTTTTTCAATAGCCAAGATATAGAAACAACCTAAGTGTCCATCACAGAGGAATGGATAAAAAAGAAGTGGTATGGAGATAGATAGAAGGACATCCAGCCACTTGTGACAACATGGTTGGACCTTGAGGGCATTATGCTAAGGGAAACAAGCCAGACAAAGATAAATAGTGCATGACATCACTTATATGCGGAGTCTATTAAAAAAAAGAAAAATATCAAATTCGTAGAAACGGAGTTGCCAGTGGCTAGGGGGAGATGGGGAGAGGTTGGTAAAAGGATACAAATTTTCTGCCATAATACAGATACAGTCTGAGGATCTAATAAAATTGATGACTGTAGTTGATAACACTGTAGAACTGAAATCTGCCAAGAGAGTAAAAACTATTCTCACTGAAGGGGGAAAAGTGATAAATACGTGGATAATGGATATGTTAATGATCTGGGGTGGGGGGGTAACCTTTCATAATGTCTATCAAATCACCTAAATACATACTTTAAATATCTTACAATTTTATTTGTCAATTAAAACTGAAAGTCAAAATTTTAAAAGCAAAATCAAGAAAAGTAAAAATCATTTTCATATGAAAAAGGACAAAAATATGAGTTATTAACAGATGAATGGAATTTAAAGCTATAGGACTAGATTAGATTACCTAGGAAGAAAGTATAAATACAAAGAAGAGAGAAGTAACTCCTGGAAAAGTCTATCATGTAGAGAGCACAAAGAGAAGCAAATTGAGCTAAAGAGAGTAAGATGAACCCCAAAGAAGTTTGGAGGAAACCATATGTGTCAGGCAAATACACATGAGAAAATATTTCAAGGGGAGAATATTGTTCATTGCCAAATGCTCCTGAGAAGTAAAATAAGACGAGGACCAAGAATGGATCATCGTTTTATGGACTCTTTAGATTTAGGAGCTAGCTTTTGAAAAATAAACTTTTTCTTAATAGATTCTGTTTCTTTCAGACTTCTCTTTAACAGAAGTGTTCTGTCTCAAAATGCAGCTCAAGAAAGAAATTTTATTTATTTACTGGGTGGCAGGCACTGTATTGAACCCTAGTGAGGAAAACAAGCCAATGTTCTCTTCTCTGCAAGCTCAGAGTCTTTGGAAAATCATTCTGAACAGTTTATTTACTCATTTATTTACTTACATAGGCTATTATTTTGATTATTGGACAATGAACCTTGGCATAGTGAATTTATTCAAAAGCCTCATATCTACATCTACTTATTTTCCTAAACATCTTTTATGAAATTCAGTAATTAAAAGAAATCAAAGGATGTAGCAAATGTTACAAGACACAGAACCAAGGAATAAAAGATAAAGGATAATTTTGCATTTAAAGGAACTTAATGAGCTACCATGAGACAGTAGGGGTGTCCAAATCAGTATATCTATTGCTTATATTTCATGGTTCTGTAAATTAAACAGATGTCTCTTGCTAGCTTAGCTCTTTATTTTAAATATATTTTTAGAGTATCTTTTCATGTATGATTCAAATACATTATTAATTTTGGTGAAGGTCCAGATGCTACATAGGCTGCGTGGTATGTTCACCTTTGAAACTGGAAATAAAGGATATGGGAAATAGAGAAGATCATTTCTCGCATTGATTTTACCAGTCCCAAACCTTGCCTTATTGAGCGTAATCACTAAAATCATAATTCTTGGGAATTATAAAATCTATAGTAAATTTTATATTTACTCCTTATTTCTGTAAATATATAGGAATATCTGGTACTATGAAAGGTTTTTGTTTTTTTTTTTTTTACTTAATTTAGCAACTGTTATATTAGCCAAAACAGCATTTATTATTCAAGTATTTTCTTTCTTCATCATCAGAATCTGCAACTCAAAATTTAAAGCATTCTTGACATGGTACTAGGGAAATCACTTTATTCAAAATTGCTGAACTATAAAATCTAGGGTAATGTGATTTATTTGGATTCAAATTAAAACCATTTTATCAGGTGAGTCAGAAGTGGACTGAACACTGGTGCTCTGAGAGATGGCTTGCTAAGTATTTCTTCAGGATTTTTCTTTCGCCTTTTCTTTCCACCAGGAGGATTATACTGACTGTGGTGGTGTTTCTGGATTGAATCCCTCCCTGTGGTCCATCATCGGAGTCCAGTTTGTACTACTTTGGCTTTTATCTGGCAGCAGACACTGCCAGTTATGACCTTCTAAAACTCAGTCTGCAAAATTAAACTCCAGACCCTGCCCAAACATGAGCCCTCGGTTGCGATAAAATAGGGTCAGCTGTGGAATGAGCAGGACACTAGCTGGGCCTGTACCGTGGCTAGATCTAAGGCACAGACTCCTATGGCCCCACTGGCTGCATGTCCGGGTCTCAGATCCCTCAACTTGTGTGAATGCTGCATCATCGATGTAGAACATCCAAGCAAAATGCTATACACGCTCTATTGGAAGATTGGAGAGTTTGTTGTTTGCATTGTTGGTGATTATATGTAAAGGGCTCCCCACACTGTTTATGAATCATATAAATTGTCTTGACCTTGACCTGGAATTTTGACCTGCTGCAATTCTTGTTCTTTTACCAAGAAAATCTTTAGAGGGGAAAAAAAAAAAAAAGGAGTTATTTTTGCCTTCACGTATTCTTCTGTTAAAAATTATTTCCTGCTTTGAGTAGTTATTGAAAAACAAAATAGAAAAAGAGAGATTGATGTAATCTGTTGAAATAATGGCTAATTTTCTACAAAAAGAAATTGCCATAAATAAAATGCCTTATGAAGAATGGCTTCTCTGCCAAAAATAGAACACGAATGACAACCAATTAAGTTTTGCTGGGGTAATGAATTGGTGTTTGAAAATAATAACTAAGAAACTGTTAAACTCAAGGTGCTTGAAGATGCGATTGAACATGTGACATATTTCCTCATCAATGTAAGCCCTTAATGCTTCGATGTGATGTTTCTTTTGTTCACAGTAAAGTTCTGTAGTGCTAGCCAGATATTTCAAAATGCTCTAAGAGAAGCTTGTTGGGGGGAGGGGAAAATGTTTTTTCTTGTGATAAATGAACTTTGGTTACCAAGGGTATTTTGCATGATGCTGCTGCTATTTTGACTTTCAGTTTGTTTTTCTCTTACTGTAGAGTATAGTCCTTTGAAAAGTTAACCGAGTGACATTATTGTTATGTAAGACTCTGAACCTTGCAGTGTAATGCACTTAAGTCATCCTTAAAAATGTCGTTCAATTACTCTGAATATACTGTGCAACGTCAATGCCCAATGACTGGGGTAGGTAAATGGTGAAATGGGAATTCACGGATTTTATACAGACTCGTGCTTTTGCCTGAAAACCTATGTACAGATATTTTAAGTACATAAATCAGATTTGACACATTTATTTTTTGAAGAGTACATATATGTTCTCAATGAAGTTTCACACTAGGTTTCCTCTTTGTTCGTTTGAATAGTAGCACATACACTCCAGACATTTCTGCCGCTGCTGCTTTTTCCCCTCCGTTGTAAAAGGGTATATGATCACTTGACCAAAACTTCCATGCAGTCTGATGAGGGTTTTATAATAATCTGAACAAATAGGAAACCTTGAATCTGTATGTATGCACATGAATACTTGATTGTGAATAATCAAAATTGTTTTTATACAGCCTCATTGGTGAAAATGATTAGTGTAGTAAATCAGATATTACATTATAGAGTAATATGGTAGATTATTATTATGCTTTTAAAAATAATTTTCAGGAGTCAACAGTGTTTGAAGAAAGGGTAAAAACAATGAATGTGTAATTCTAGTTCAAGTAAGTAATTCTGCTGAAGGCTGGAAGTATACAGATATTTTTTATGGCGAAATGCATTTGTTATTTTGAACATGCCAAATATTGGTGTGTGTATATGCTGGAAATTTTCTTATACATCATTTTTAAGTCAATATCTTATTAACATTATCCAGCATGCTTTAATATGCTCCGCGTATCAAAGACATAACCAAGTCTTTAGCATAGTTTAAAAGATGTTTGTTTTGTTTTTAGCTTTGCATACCTTTGTAATTCCCTCCCACCACGATATGCCCTAGGAACAGATTGTGTCTATTTCCTTATTTAAACTATTTTTTATTTAAAAATGGGGGTGGGTGGGAATGGAATCACTTTGCCAGCTATTGTTCTAAGAGTTGACATCAGTTACCATTTCTAATGCATTGTTGTGATTTTGTAGTCTCATTTGTAACTGGTATTGACATTTTAGAAAACACCAAAGTGATTAAAAAAAAATATATATGGAACTTCTCACTCTAGTGACACTATGTTTAAATCATGTTGTTTGTTGATTACATATTTAAAATTTACTGTTAACTTTTGCTAGACTATTTTAAATCATGAAAGTGTTGGGAAGGGGATATCAAAATATAAAATTATGTTAGTTTGTGTGTATATACGACGCACATTAAAGCAACTGAATTGCTTCCAGCATACAACAAACTACCTTAAAATTATCTTTAAAATCTATTAAATATATTTTCATGGCTACTGTCACTGAAATAGTATGTTTTCATCAACGACATTACTGTTGCATTAATCACAGTTAAACTTGGCATCTCTTGGCAGGGTCCTCTTGGTTCCATTTGCCATCAAAATATATTTACGTGCACGAGTCTTGCTATGATCCTTTCTCTTCTGTTATAAAATAAACCTATACTATGAGAACCATGTGCTTGGTAATAAATTGGGTAAGAACATGCTTTCTGACTAAAAACTGTTCTCATGCCTAATACTAGTCTCCATCCTTTTAGCATTTTGTCAGAGACAGTAAAACTCATCCCATCCAATTGTTTTATTTAAATTAGGATTTTTCTGTGAGTTCTAATTCTTGACAAGAACTTAAATTATAGCCTGTTATAAATATTGATTTTTCAAAGACTAAGCGATCAAGAAAAAAAGCTTTTACACTCTTTGGGTTCTTTCATTTTTGCTCTATTCATCCAGTTTAATGTTAGTTTGTCATTAAAACGAAATCAAAGTAAGTCTTACATTGGTGTTGAATAACAGGAATGACTTTTACATTAATGGTTTCTTTATATTTTCTTCATTTGAACAACCAGCATTACTGCCAAACACCAATCGTGGTCCATATTTCTAACAGGTTTTTAACATGACATAGTTAGCAAGTTTGATTGAAGAGATTTTTAGGTCCTGGGCCTATAAGATTTTAGTATGATCTTTTTTCATGTTTCTAATGCTTGAGGCGTTATTGCTTTACTTGGGAAAAAACAAAAACAAAACAGTGTTGCTGCCATTTGTAAGTTTTCCTAGAATATTCCTATTATTAACTTTAAAACTGGCCTTACTGGGTTCAAATAGGCAGTATCCCTTTTAAGTGACCTTTGCAACCCAAGTGTTACTTGCTTATTTGATGCTCTATTTTATGTCTCATTTAAATCTTTCTCTCCACCAAAGCTTAAATTCTATGTCTTAATTTAAAACTCTGAACTATTCCATTAATCGTTAGTTGACATTAAAATATCTAGAGGTAGACAGTTTGACCTTGTGAAACAAAATGAGCGCTGTGATTTTTTTTTTCAGGTGTAGAAGAGAATGATGATTTTACTTGCCCCCAACTTAAAATATTTTATTACTGTCTAGAACTTATGCTGTTTTCCCATTCGCAGAATGTTCATATTGCTAATATTCCGTGTACATTTCTGTAAAGAGCAAATCAATACAACAGAAGTATCAAGTGTTGAATAAATTCCAGAATTTCAAAGACCCAGACAACCCTTACCAAGAGTTTCCTCTACCTTATTTTTAGTTCACATAATTAACTGAAAGAAATTCCACTGAGACTAGTGGGATACTGTCTTGTATAGATGCCAGTTGAGTTTACAGTGTGACCTGACAAAGCTGTCTTTTTTGTTGTGCCGTATGATTGTTGGATCATGCTTTTTAGGGATACTTTTATTGAAATGCTCAGTGTGCATCCATGCAAAAGGCCAACTGGCTTTGTGAACAAAAGATCTTTTCTCCCCTTTATTATGTTCTCTTGACACTTTTGTGGAAATTAACTAGCCTGATAAAAAAAATTTTGTAAAAATTTGTATAATACTGTTATAAAAATATTTATAATCCCAGAAAATGTTGTGTTAAATCTTGTGCAAAAACAGTATATTCAGAATAAAAGTTTATCATTTAAAGTCACCAGTTTGGATTATTTACTTACATAAACTCCGGTTGAAAGAGACAGAAGTTATTGTCATAAATATATTTCAATCAGTCCTTCCTGTGAGGACCATTCAAGATAGTGAAATAGAACTTGGGATTAGGAAAGTGCTTTTACTATTACAAACCTCAACTCACAAACAAATGTGTTTGCAACTCCTTTTCTAGCTCTGACCCTTTGCATATGACTTTTGCCGTCAAGGCATTTAGGAAGTTATTAATTCAGACTTTGGGCTTCTGTTAAAAAAAAAAAAAAAGAAAGAAAGAAAAAGAAATCCCCAGCAGAAATAAAAATGTTTCCATGGTCCTTTAAAACCTTGGGGAAATAGTTTGAAAGAGACAAAGTTATAATAATTAAAATGTGTGTATCTTTTATACATCTGACTTTTAAATATTTCTCCTAGCTACACTATAGCAATCAGCAGCTTGAGGAAGTGAGGTCTAGTGTAAAGAATTAAGGGGAAAAAAAACAAAAAACCTGTTAAGTTTCTTTTATATTTATATCAGCTTGTAACCTGCCCTCATATGCTCACCTAATAAATAAATTAATGAGCCTGATACTGTGTGGAATCTAGTATAACGCAGGCCTGTTTTTCTTTCTGGGGACTCTCATGTGAGAACAAAAACTCCTACGCACGGAGGAAGGCATTATGTGAGTACCAACGACGGTGGTTACTGGAAGAGCCGAGCTCCAGTTTCTGATCAAGGCATTTTAACAGGAAAAAGCCTACAGAAAAGTGTAAGGTGGATAACATTTGTTTTTTGAACATCTGGCTTCATTTTGTACCAATTTATCTCCTCAATCAATCCTCTTACTCCCCAGACACCCTCATTTCCTCTATCAATCATCTTGAACCCATCTCCACCTCTTCCCTTGGGACCTTGCTTCATCAATTCTCTTTCCTCAAGCATGTTCAGTCTCCCCTTTCTGCGGACTTACATCTTTCTGCCAGCAAACACGTTGAGAACACCTTTTAAAGCAAAATTTAAACATCTACTGTTGCCTCTTATCCCTATTACTTCTCAGAGTTGTAAACCTAGGATTAAAATATTCCTTTGCACATCCACAGTCTCTTCTGAAATCCAACTCAACTGGGACTCAATACTCAACGGGACCTTACAATCTTAGATCTGAAAGGCTTGTTATCTCTGACCTTCAGTTTTGGGCTATGACGACTGGAAAATTTTAGTTACTGGTATGAGGTCCTAATAAATTCAAGGTATTGTGTATTTCTTTGTTTATAATCAATTAATTAACCTATACTCTGTTATTAGTTTCAGAAGTAGAGGTCAGTGATTCATCAGTTGCGTGTAACACCCAGTGCTCATTATGTCATGTGTCCTCCTTAATGCCCATCACCTAGTTACCCCATGCCCCCCACCCCCTTCCTCAAGGTATTGGGCATTTTTTAAAGCTCCAAGGCTTTGTATCTTAAAGTGGAGTTACTCATAGAACTCCTACATCATTTTCTATAAATTGGTATACAATCAACAAAGCTGTTCATTGAATGTTGTTTTTTTTAAATGGACTCTACTTTTTTTTTTAAATAAATATATTTAAGTAGGTAATTTACTATCACTGCCATAATTGGGAAACTAATATAATTTGCCACAATTAGTAGTTAAGGCCACAGGTTCCTGCCTATTATGAGAAGAAATGCATAAAATCACTCAGCATATACCACCTGTCAAATGTGCTAAATTTAACATAACACATCTTCAACACCTTTACTGTAAAGATAGTGGTAGAAATATAAAAACTACCTAATCTAATAGTTTAAAGTGTAAACCTAGACTCAAACATCTGACTATAAACTGTAGTTATTAATACATTAAAAAATGCAGGGTTGCCATGAGGACTAAATGATACAATAATTACTGCAATTATTACTTACTTAGTATAAGGCCCAGCACTGCGTGAGCACCCAGCAGTGCCACCCATTAGAATTCCGAGTTGTTACAATAATCATCTTCCTGATCTTCTTAGTCGTCATTTGGGCTGGAGCTTTTAAGACCCTAACTACTGACTGGGAATATTGAAAATTTACTAAGCTTTGACAATAGCATAAGGAAAGCTCTCGGATATAAGACATAAATGGCACCATGGGAGCCGACAGTAAGATAACCTGGCAAGAAGGAGCTGGCCAGAGAAGTCTGCCATGATTTCAAGCTGAGGCAAGGAGGTCCCAGTATTGTTAAAGACAGCAAAGTGTGTGAATGCTGAGAGGTGCATTCAAGTCACTGGGAGTAACTGAAGATGAGGCTCAGGATGGCTTAAGGTGTGGGTGAGGAGTCTGCAGAGACAAAGGGCCAGAGATTGAAGTCCTCTCTAGAACACATGGTGGTGGGATGGGGGAGGGGGGCAGGGCGGTTAGGCATTTGGAAGCTGCTGGCAACTTTTAAGCAAAGAACAGTTTGATCAGACTTGCATTTCAGGAAAACCACTCTGGATGAAATATGGTTTACTGGTAGAATAACATCTATAGAAAGGAGACCAGTTGAGACTATTGTCAAGATGAGAAGCTTGTTGATTGGCACAGGAGACTCGACGGATAAAAATGGACTGATTTTAGCAATATTTAGAAGGGAAAAAGGAGAGAACTTCATGATTCACCTGTTGTACTGCAAGGACAAAATTTAAAATGACTCCCAGGGTTCTCAAGTTTAATTGGGGGGAGTTGTACAATCCCCCAAGGTGGGGAACATCGGAGGGTACTAGGGGCAGGGATGTGATAGGCAGAACAAGTCCAGAGGAGCAAATGAGAGACTCAACTTCAGAGTAATGAGACTGAATTCATTGTAAATGAGCTTCTGTACAGTGCTAATGACGCAAAGAAAAGATAGGGTCTCTGCCACCCAACCATATATACGCCAGGATAATGATTCTCAACATTAAATCATTTCAAAGCTCTTATTGGAGGTTTTCTTTTTTTTTTTAAGATTTTATTTATTTATTTGGGAGAGATTATTGGAGGTTTTCTTGATCTCCTTTGGTTAAACACTGACTGATACCCAGAACCTACTCTAATTCAGAATCTCATGTATTTTCACTGTGCAGCCAGAATTACACTGCTGGGGGCATGTTAGGCTGACTAAAGGTATGACAATTCTGATGTAGGTAATTTCTGAATTATACTTGATGAAACACTATTTAGATACAAGTTATTTGTTCCATTTTAAATAAACCCTTTTTTGAACATGTGTTTTGAAACACACCCTATGATCTTAGCTCGACTGCAGTATTTTTGAGGACTTTTTTTTTTTTAACATTTTATTTATTTGAGAGAGAAGGAGAGAGCATGTGCACATGAGCAGGGGGAGGGGCAGAGGGAGAAGCAGACTCCCCTCTGAGCAGGGAGCCTGAGGTGGGGCTCAATCCCAGGATCCCAGGTTCATGACCTGAGCTGAAGGCAGACACTTAATTGACTGAAATACCCAGGTGCCCCAAAGACTATACTTCTTAATGTTTGATTTTTTTCTCTTTGGATCCAGATTATAGGATAATCAATAAAGTTCTCATCAATTGTGATTGATAATCAGGATCCACTATTAGAACAATTCCTACTATAGGAGATTCTATTCCCTTTTAAATCATACTAATGATATCAAATGTTTTATACAGTTGAACCACAGATTTTGTCTAAAATAGATATGACTTTGTCATACACAATCCCCAACGCTCTACAAAACTCTCGCAACCAGTTCATGATTTATTAGAGAACTTTGCCGATGAGGCTCATTCTTACGGCAAATGATACTGCAAGCTAGAGGAAAAAAAACTGTATTAGTTGACAATCGGTTTCTGTACGTATTTTGTTTAATAATGGCTATTCCTTAATAAAAAGCTAATAAAGCCTTTAAAAAAACTCACTTAAATGAGGAGTATTTCTGATTGATTTCAGAATTTCAAAAAAATCTGAGAAAAGAGGCCACGTGATACATGGTAGAGATTCCAGGCTGCAGACTGCCTGGGTCCACATCCCAGCTCCCCAGTTTGGGTACGTTTTATCGTTTTATCTCTTTCTCTTCCCTGTCAGTCTAATTTACACTACTGACTCCACAAATATTTGTATATAAACAAAATGATAATAGTTATTATATAACAGTTGCTCATGCCCCTATTTCTTATCTGAGAAACTCAGTAAGTCTGATGCTGATGATTTCAGCTTTAGAAAAACTTGGCATCAACTGAAGGTTGCTGGAGTGGAAGGAGGTGGGTGGGGGATGGGCTAAATGGGTGATGGGTATTAAGGAGGGCACTTGTTGTGATGAGAACTGGGTGTTATATGTAAATGATGTATCACTAAATTCTCCTGAATATTACACTACATGTTAACTAGAATTTAAATAAAACGTGGAAACATCAAAAAGAGTAAAAGAAACAAGAAAAATTTGTTATCAAGAGGATTCCTAGGTTGTGAGGAATATTGCCAGAACTTCAAAATAGTTATTCTTCTGGGCACGAGGGATACGATGACAATGATGAGAAATACAAACACAACACAGGCTGTAGGAGAGCTTCATCAAAACAAAAACAAAAACAAAACAAAACTCATGTAAATAAACATATTACTAATTAAAAAAAACACTTTGCAATAAAAGATCTTGGTAATAAAGAAGTGATGGCAAAGGGGAGAACAGGGCCTGATGGAAACTTCACTGGGTTGAAATGGAAGATCCTGTCTTCAGTGTCTTCATCCAAATCTCAGAAACAATTAGACAAACCAATATCCCTGACATAGGTGCAAAAATTCCTAAAATAAATATTAGCAAACTGAATGTAAGACATTAAAGGGACTATACACCGTGACCAAGTGGGATTTATCCCTGGGATGCAAAGATGCTTCAACATATACAAGTCAATAAAAGTAACACATTACAATGTGTTACTTACATTGTAATCATTACAATACAATGAAAGATAAAACTCATATACTTATGTCAATAGATGCTGAAAAAGCATTTGACAAAAATGCAATAAATTCCGTGATAAAAACCTTGATGTATTGGGTATAGAAGGAATATACCTCGAAAGGGACGAGTTAAGATGGCGGAGGAGTAGGGGACCCCTTTTTCAGCCAGTCCCCTGAGTCGAGCTGGATAGGTACCAGACCATCCTGAACACCCACGGAATCAGCCTGAGACACAGGAAGATAAATATGGAGCTCTACAAATGAACATCTCCAGCGCTGAGTATTGAGGTACGAAGCAGGGAGCCATGAAACCGCGCACAGATATCGGAAGATAAACAGAAGGGGGAGGGAGCCGCCGCGTTCGGGCACCGGGAAGCGGTGGCCACCTGCACGGGGGAGCGGGCGGGCTCGCGGACCGGCACCCGCGAAACAGCAGACTGAGACCGAGAGCCTGGGAATGCGTGCCACCAGGCATCTCATGGAACTCCGGAATCCCGGGATGCTCACTAGATCCAGACTGAGACCGGGAGCTCCGGGAGTGCGCCGGGGGCAGCTGGAGGGGTTAGAAACACAAAGGACAGAGACGCGCCGGCCCCAGAAGTGAGGGCTGGGACACTGGCTGTGGGGTGCACATCCCGGGACACTGCAGGGTTGAGCAGCACCAACAGTAACAGAGTTAAAGTGGCCAAAACATCAGTGGTGAACGGTCTGCGATCCCTCTGTTCTGAAGCAGAGGCTGGGATTCGGCCGCTGCTGCTCTGACTCTCAGAAGAGGCACAGCAAACTGCCAGGGAAAGCCACCAGAGAGCAAAAGTCTGGAAATACCGGCTCAGAGAGTGCCCATCCCCATCCCCCCTCGCAGGGGACACGGAGACTCTACCCAAACACGGTGGCCTGAGTATGAGCGTGGCAGGCCCCTCCCCCAGAAGGCAGGCTGAAAAATCAAGAAGCCCACATCCCTAAGATCCCTATAAAACAAGTGCATATTGCTTGGGTCCTGGTCAATAATTTGGGCTCTGGGCAACCCCGCAACCTCTCATCAGAATGACGAGAAGGACAAATCCTCCCCAGCAAAGAAAAAACAATGAGTCTGTGGCCTCTGCCACAGAACTGATGGATATAGATGTAACCAAATTATCAGAAATGGAGTTCAGAGTAACAATGGTCAAGATGATGTGTAGACTTGAAAAAAATATTAACGAAAATATTAACGAGAATATAGAATCTCTAAGGGCAGAAATGAGAGCGAGTCTGGCAGAAATTAAAAATGCTATGAATCAAATGCAGTCTAAACTAGATGCTCTGATGGCCAGGGTAAATGAGGCAGAAGAACGAATTAGTGAATTGGAGGATGGGTTAGTAGAAGAGAAAGCTAAAACAGAAACTTGGCTCAAAAAAATCCAATCTCATGAATGTAGGTTATAGGAGATCACTGACTCAATGAAATGTTCCAATGTCAGAATCATCAGCATCCCCGAGGGGGTGGAGAAAAAGAGAGGTCTAGAAGAGATATTTGAACGAATTGTAGCTGAAAACTTCCCTAATCTGGCAAAGGAAGCATTCGTGTCCAAGAGGCAGAGAGGACCCCTCCCAAGCTCAACCACGACAAACCTATGCCATGTCACGTCATAGTGCAATTCGTAAATATTAGATCCAAGGATACAGTATTGAAAGTGGCCAGGGCAAATAAATTTCTCACGTACCAAGGCAAAAGTATCAGGATTACATCAGACCTGTCTACACAGACCTGGAATGAGAGAAAGGGTTGGGAGGCATTTTTAAAGCTCTTTCAGAGAAAAACATGCAGCCAAGGATCCTTTATCCAGCAAGGCTGTCATTCAGAATTGATGGAGAGATAAGGACCTTCCAGAATTGCCAGTCACTGACCAATTTTGTAACCATGAAACCAGCCCTACAGGAGATATTAAGGGGGGGGGGGGGGTTCTATAAAAGTAAAAAGGCCCCAAGAGTGATACAGAACAGAAAGTCACAATCTATAGAAACAAAGACTTTACAGGCAATATGACATCATTAAAATCATCTCTCTCAATAATCACTCTCAATGTGAATGGCCTAAATGCTCCCATAAATGCCACAGGGTTGCAAATTGGATAAAAAGACATGACCCATCCATTTGCTGTCTACAAAAGACTCATTTTGAAACTAAAGATACATCAAGACTGAAAGTAAAGGGATGGAATACCATCTTTCACGCCAATGGATCTCAAAAGAAAGCTGGGGTAGCAATTCTCATATCAGACAGATTGGATTTTAAACTAAAGACTGTAGTTAGAGATACAGAAGGACACTATATCATTCTTAAAGGATGTATCCAAAAAGTGGATATGACAATTATAAATATATATGCCCCCAACAGGGGAGCAGCATGATACACAAGCCAACTCTTAACCAGAATAAAGAGACATATAGATAAAAATACATTAATAGTAAGGGACCTCAACACTCCACTATCAGCAATAGATAGATCACCTAAGCAGAAAATCAACAAAGAAACAAGAGCTTTGAATGCCATACTAGACCAGAAGGACCTCATAGATATATATAGAACACTACACCCCAGAACAAAGAATACTCATTCTATTTGAATGCACATGGAACATTCTCCAGAATAGATGTTCTGGGTCACAAAACAGGTCTCAACTGATACCAAAACACTGAAATTATTCCCTGCATATTCTCAGACCACAGTGCTTTGAAATTGGAACTCAATCACAAGGAAAATTTTGGAAGAAACTCAAACACTTGGAAACTGAAACCATCCTGCTCAAGAATGATTCAATAAGGGGCGCCTGGGTGGCACAGCAGTTAAGCATCTGCCTTCGGCTCAGGGTGTGATCCCGGGGTTATGGGATCGAGCCCCACATCAGGCTCCTCTGCTAGGAGCCTGCTTCTTCCTCTCCCACTCTCGCTGCTTGTGTTCCCTCTCTCGCTGGCTGTCTATATCTCTGTCGAATAAATAAATAAAATCTTTTAAAAAAAATTAAAAAAAAAAGAATGGTTCGATAAACCAGGAAAACAAAAATCAATTTAAACAATTTATGGAGACCAACAAGAATGAAAACAAAATGGTCCAAAACCTATGGGACACTGCAAAGGCGGTCCTAAGGGGAAAATACATAGCCATCCAAGCCTCACTCAAAAGAATAGAAAAGTCTAAAATGAGGTTTTTATATTCTCACCTCAAGAAGTTGGAACAGCAACAGAACAGGCCTAATCCACGCACAAGAAAGCAGTTGATCAAGATTAGAGCAGAGATCAATGGATTAGAAACCACGAGCACAGTAGAGCAGATCAACAGAACTAGAAGCTGGTTCTTTGAAAGAATAAATAAAACAGATAAGCCACTGGCAAGGCTTATCCTAAAGAATAGAGAAAGGACCCAAATTAATAAAATTATGAATGAAAGGGAGAAGTCACAACCAATACTGATGAAATAGGAAGGATCATCAGAAAGTTTTATCAACAGCTTTATGCCAATAAATTAAACAACCTGGGAGACATGAATACCTTCCTGGAAACCTATAAACTGACTGACTGACTAAACTGACTATACAAGACTGACTATAAACTGACTATAAACTGACTATAAACCTATAAACTGACTAAACAAGACTGAAACAGGAAGAAATTGATTTTTTTAAACAGACAGCTTAATTACGAAGAGATTGAAAGAGTGATCAAAAACCTCCCAAACAACAAGAGTCCAGGGCCTGACGGATTCCCCGGGGAATTCTACCAACCATTCAAAGAAGAAATAATACCTATTCTCCTAAAGCTATTTCAAAAAACAGAAACAGAAGGAAAACTACCAAACTCATTCTATGAGGCCAATCTTACCTTGATCCCCAAACTAGGCAAAGACCCCATCAAAAAGGAGAATTACAGACCGATTTCCCTAATGAATATGGACACCAAAATTCTCAACAAGATCCTAGCTAATAGGATCCAACAGTACATTAAAAGGATTATCAATCAAGACCAAGTGGGATTCATCCCTGGGATGCAAGGGTGGTTCAACATTTGCAAATCGATCAGTGTGATAGATCATATCAACAAGAAAAGAGTCAGGAACCATAGGATGCTCTCAATTGATGCAGAAAATGCATTTGACAAAGTAGAGCATCCGCTCCTGATTAAAACCCATCAGAGTGTAAGGATAGAGGGTACATTTCTCAATCTCATAAAAACCACCTATGAAAAGCCTACAGCAAATATCATTCTCAATGGGGAAAAGTTGAAAGCCTTTCCCTTAAGATCAGGAACATGACAAGGATGCCCACTCTCGCCATTATTATTCAACATAACACCAGAAGTCCTTGCAACAGCAATCAGACAACAAAAAAGGGATAAAAGCTATCCAAATCAGCAAAGAAGAAGTCAAACTGTTTCTCTTCACAGATGACACGATACTCTATATGGAAAACCCAAAAGAATCCACCCCCAAACTACTAGAACTTATAGAGCAATTCAGTAATGTGGCGGGATACAAAATCAATGCTAAGAAATCAGTTGCATTTCTATACACGAACAATGAGACTGAAGAAAGAGAAATTAGGGAATCCATTCCATTTACCATAGCACCAAAAATCATACATTATCTTGGAATTAACTTAACCAGAGACGTAAAGGATCTATAGTCTAGAAACTACAAATCACTCTTGAAAGACATTGAAGTAGACATAAAAAGATGGAAAAATATTCCATGCTCATGGATCTGAAGAATACACATAGTTAAAATGTCTATGCTACCCAGAGCAATCTACACTTTCAATGCTATCCCGATCCAAATAACAATGACATTTCTCAAAGAACTGGAACAAACAGCCCTTAAATTTGTGTGGAACCAGAAAAAGGCCCCGAATCGCCAAGGAATTGTTGAAAGGAAAAACAAAGCTGGGGGCATCACGTTGACGGATTTCGAGCTGTACTACAAAGCTGTGATCACAAAGACAGCATGGTACTGGCACAAAAACAGACACATAGATCAATGGAACAGAATAGAGAACCCAGTAATGGACCCTCGGCTCTTTGGGCAACTAATCTTTGACAAAGCAGGAAAAAACATCCAGTGGAAAAAAGACAGTCTCTTCAATAAATGGTGCTGGGAAAATTGGACAGCTACATGCAAAAGAATGAAACTTGACCACTCTCTCACACCAAAGTTAAACTCCAAATGGATGAAAGACCTCGATGTGAGACAGGAATCCATCAGAATCCTAGAGGAGAGCATAGACAGCAACCTCTTTGACATCAGCCACAGCAACTTTTTTCATGACACATCTCCAAAGGCAAGAGAAACAAAAGGAAAAATGAACTTGTGGGACTTCATCAAGATAAAAAGCTTCTGCACAGCCAAGGAAACAGTCAAAAAAAAAAAACAAAAAAAAAAACTAAGAGGCAGCCCATGGAATGGGAGAAGATATTTGCAAATGACACTACAGATAAAAGACTGGTATCCAAGATCTACAAAGAACTTCTCAAACTCAATACACAAGAAACAAATAAATCATAAAATGGGCAGAAGATATGAACAGACACTTTTCCACTGAAGACATACAAATGGCCAACAGACACATGAAAAAATGTTCAAAATCATTAGCCATCAGGGAAATTCAAATCAAAACCACACTGAGATACCACCTTACACCAGTTAGAATGGCAAAAATGGACAAGGCAAGAAACAACAATTGCTGGAGAGGATGTGGAGAAAGGGGATCCCTCCTACATTGTTGGTGGGAATGCAAGTTGGTACAGCCTCTCTGGAAAACAGTGTGGAGGTCCCTTAAAAAGTTAAAAATTGAGCTACCCCATGATCCAGCCTTTGCACTACTGGGTATTTACCCCAAAGATACAGACGTAGTAAAAAGAAGGGCCATATGCACCCCAATGTTCATAGCCGCATTGTCCACAATAGCTAAATCGTGGAAGGAGCCGGGATGCCCTTCAACAGATGACTCGATTAAGAAGATGTGGTCCATATATACAATGGAATATTACTCAGCTATCAAAAAGAACAATTTCTCAACATTTTCTGCAACATGGAAGGCACTGGAGGAGATAATGCTAAGTGAAATAAGTCAAGCACAGAAAGACGATTATCATATGGTTTCACTCATTTATGGAACATAAGGAGTAGGAAGATCGGTAGGAGAAGAAAGGGATAAAGAAAGGGGGGTAATCAGAAGGGGGAATGAAGCATGGGAGACTGTGGGCTCTGGGAAACAAACTGAGGGCTTCAGAGGGGAGGGGGTGGGGGAATTGGATAGACTGGTGATGGGTAGTAAGGAGGGCACGTATTGCATGGTGCACTGGGTGTTATACGCACCTAATGAATCATGGAACTTTACATCAAAAACCAGGGATGTACTGTATGGTGACTAACATAATAAAAAATATTATTAAAAAAATAAGAAATAAAAGAAGGAATATACCTCAGCAATATAAAGGCCATAAATTACAAACCCACAGCTATGTTATATGTTATAGTGGATGGAGAAAAATTGAAAGCTTTTATTCTAAGATCAGGAACAAAAATGCCCAGTCTCACCATAGTACTGGAATACCTAGCTAGAGCAATTAGGCAAGAAAAAGAAATAAAAGGTATCAAAATTGAAAAGGAAGAGGTAAAAGTACCTATATTTGCAGATGATATGACTTTGTACATAGACAATCCCCAACACGCTACAAAAACTCTTGAAACTAATTCATGATTTTGGTAAAGTTGCAGGATATAAAATTAACATGCAGAATTGATGGTATGGCTCTACACTGATAACGAAACATCTGAAAATGAAATAACTATTCCTTTAATAAAAGCATCAAAAATACCTAGGAAAAACTTTCACAAGGAAGTGAGAGAGCTGTACAACAAAAACCAAGACTTTGCTGAAAAAAATCAAAGGAGACACAAACAAATGGAAAGACATACTGTGCCCATGGATTAAAAGATTATTGTTAAAATATCCATAGTACCCAAAGCCAACTATAGATTCAACACAATCCCCATCAAAATAACAATGGAATTCTTCACATAAATAGAAAAACACAATGCTAAACTTTGTATAAAATCACCAAGACCCCACATAGCCAAAACAATCCTGAGGAAAAGAATATGGCTATAGGTATCACACCTCCTAATTTCAGACTCAATTATAAATCTACAATAAAAAGTAGTATGGGGTGCACCTGGGTAGTTCATCAGTTAAGTAGTCGACTCTTGATTTTGGCTCAGGTCATGATCTCAGGGGCCTGGGATCAAGCCTCAGGTCAGGCTCCATGCTGAGCAGGGAGTCTGTTTAGGATTCTTTCTCTCTCTGTCTCCGTCCACCCCTCCCCCTGTTCATGCATTCTCTCTCTCTCTCTCTCTCTCAAATAAATAAATAAATCTAAAGAAAAAAAAAGTATAGTACTGGCACAAAAATAGACACATAGACCAACAGAACAAAATAGAGAACCCAGAACCAAACCCACACATGTATGGTCAACCCATATTCAACAGCAGAGCCAAGAACACCCAATGTGGAAACGATAGTCTCTTCAAAAAATGGTTTGGAGAAAACTGAAGAAATACATGCAGAACAATAAAATCAGACACCTATCTTACATCACCCACAAAAATTAACTTGAAATCAATTAAAAACAAACATAACATCTGGTAGCATAAAACCTTTCGAAGAAAACTTAGGAAAGAATCTCATCATTGGTCTCAGTAGTGATTTGTTGAACAATAAGACACAAACAAAAGCAAAAATGAACAAATGAAACTATGTGAAATGCAAAACCTTTGCATGGCAAAAGAAATAATAAAATGAAGTCAACCTACTGAATGCGAGAAAAGTTTTGCAAATCCTTTAACAGATAAGGGCTTGATATCCAAAATATATAAAGAACTTAACCAACAGGTACATGAAAAAATGCTCGACATCATTATCATGAAGGAAATGTGCATCGAAACCATGAGATAACTCACACCTTTTAGAATAGCTATTATTCAGAAGCAGGAGATAAGTGATGGCAAAGATGTGGAGAAGAGGGAACCCTCATGCACTGTTAGAATGTAAATTGGTGCAGCCACTATGGAAAACAATACAGAGGTGCCTCAAAATATTAAAAATAGATCTCCCATATGATCCAGCAACTCCATCTCAGGGTATATAGCCAAAGGAAACAAAGACAGGATATTTAGAGATATATGCACCCCCATGTTTTCTGCAACATTATTCATAATATCCAAGATATGGAAAAAACCTACATGTCCGTCAGTGGGTGAATGAAGATGTGTTACATACAGTTGACCCTTGGATAACATGGATTGGAACTACAAAGGTCCACTTAAAAGTTGATTTTTTTATATAAATACAATGTAATACTATAAATGTATTTTCCTCTTCCTAGGATTATCTTTTTTCTCTAGTGTGTTCTAGGAATACAGTATGTAATACATATAATATACAAAATGTGTGCTGTTATTGGTTAGGCTTTGTGGTTAACAATAAGCTATTCTGGGGAGTCAAAAGTTTTAAACAGCTTTTCAACTGCTTAGGGGTTTAGCATCCCCATATCCACATTAATCAAGGGTCAGATGTACATACAACGGAATATCATTCCACCGTGAGAAAGAAAGGACATCCTGCCATTTGTGACAACATGGATAACCTTGAGTACATTATGCTAAGTGAGAGAAGTCAGACAGGAAAGACAAGTATTATAGGATATCACTTATATGTGGAATCTAAAAATGTCAGACTTATAAAAATAGAAAATAAAACAGTGGTTACAGGAGAGGGAGGTGGGGAGATAAGACATGTTTTTTAAGAGTACAAACCTTTAACAAGTAGCAAGTAACTCCTACAGATGAATGTACAATATAGTGAATATAGTCAATATTGTATTATAATCACGAAAATTCCTATGAGACTAGAACTTTATTCCAACCACTGTAAAGATAATTATGTAATATGATAGAGGTACTAATTATTGATACAATGGCAATCATAATATAATATATAAATGTATCAAATTAACATGCCGTACATCTTAAACATACACAATGTTATATGTCAAATGTATTTCAAATTAAAAAGAATAAAAAATCAGACATCTGGAGCGCCGTAGAGCTCGATGTAATGATGAGGCAGAGGGTGACATTATTAGTTCTAGGAGAAACTGACTTCAGATGACAGCTTGGGTTGTGCAAGAAGGAACTCTCTGTTGTTCCTCTCAAGAAAAATGCATCCCCTATGTTTTTCTTCTTTTTCTTTTATTGTAAATCTTCTTGAATTTGGTCCATACTTAATTACCCTTGACATACTACCATTTTTAGTTCTAGTTTCATTTCAGTTCCAAACTCCTGAAATTTCATCTCCACCTCTCCTCTAAAACTGCTGTTGATGATACTCCGACCTGTTCTTCCTGTCATCTTCTACATTCTTAAAACTCAAGACTTCTCTGGGTTCCCGTGCTCCACGCTGTTCCTGCTCACTTTCTTCCTCTTTCTACTCTTTCTCAAGGCCTTCCAACTCACCTGTCCCGTAAGTATTGATATTTGTAGAGTTTCATCTTTAGTTCTCTACTTATCTCACTTTAAAACTTTCACTATTCTGATTTCATTAAAAATGTGTCTTTGTATATTCTATGTGGCCCAAATTTCCAATTGCCACTGGATATTCATTCCCAGATGTCTTAAATACATGCCAAGCAAATAACTGCTATTTCTCAATAAATGCCCCTCCTTTTTGATTCTGCATTTTTAAAGCTCTGGTCAGAGAGCCCTAGTCACCTAAACTAGAATCTTCAGCATCATTAAATTATCCAATTCTGACAAGTCTGCCTATTTCTTAATATCTTTTTCTTCTCTACAATTCCTCGTACCCAGGGCTACCTTTTTTCTTCAGACTTTTATCAAGTCTTCCCCAATTTAAGTGGCTCCCAACTGGTTTCCCTATTTGGCATTATTTTTTCCACTTTAATCAATACCCCATGCTATTTTATTTTTATTAAACTTACCTCTTATGATGTCTTTCCTATTTATTAACATTCAGTGACTCCTCATTGTTTATTAAATAAAATGTAAGGGGCACCTGGGTGGCTCAGTCAGTTAAGCATCTGCCTTCCGCTCAGGTCATGATCACAGGGTCCTAGAATCGAGTCCCGCATCAGGCTCCCTGCTCAGCAGGGAGCCTGCTTCTCCCTCTGTCTGCCGCTCCCCCTGCTTATGTTTCTCTCTTTCTCTCCCTCTGCTAAATAAATAAAGTCTTTTAAAAATAAATAAACATATAAATGCCTTAGGAGGTTATATGATACCAATTGCCAACTGACCTCCGCCTAAATCTAACCTTAAATTCTCCTCCCCTTCCCATCCCAACACCAAAAATTGCAATTTTACCTTAAGCTTCACCAAAGAACCTATAGTTCTTCAAATATAACACATTAATTTATGTTTCAGTGCCTAAACACACGAGTCCTACAACTTCCCCTAATCTCCCCTCTTAGCTATTAACACTTCAACACCCAGTTCAAACTGCCACCTCTGTGGAGCATTCTATGATGTTCTAAAGCACCATTATATTTCCATTTACACATCGCTATCATATGTGGAATATATTTCTGTTATGATCTATAAAAATGTGTTGTGTTTATAACAAAAGAGCAAAATGTAGACTTTAGAATTTAAAAAACCCTGTTTTCAATTTTAACTTTGATTTTTACTTGTGTGATCTTAGGCGATTTACTTAACATGACAGCATATCAGTACCTGCAAATGTAAATTACAGCAACATTTCCTTTGCAATATTTGAACAACTATTGCTGTACAACTGGCGGAATGTTGGAATTTATTAAATAGTAACAACTTTTAGCACATGGAACATTTCCAGGATAGATCACATGTTAGGCCACAAATCAAGTCTCAGTAAATTTAAGAAGACTGAAATCATATCAAGCATCTTTTCTCACCACTGTGAAAATAGAAATCAATTACAAGAAAAAATCTGGAAAGAACACAAACACATGAGGGGTAAACAACATGCTACTAAACTACAAATGGGCCAATCAAGAAATCAAAGAAGAAATCAAAATATACATGGAGACAATTGAAAATAAAAACACAACTGTCCAAAATCTTTGGGACACAGTCAAAGCAGTTCTAAGAGGGAAGCTTAAAGCAATACAGGACCATCTCAAGAAATAAGAAAATTCTCAAACATACAGCCTCACCTTACACTTAAAGAAGCTGGAACAAGAAGAACAAAACCCTAAATTAGTAGAAGAAAGGCAACAATAAAGATTACAGAATTGAAATGAAAGAGAATAAAAGATCAGTGAAACAACTGATTTTTTCCAAAAAACAAACAAACAAAAACCCCACAATTGATAAATCTTTAGCTAGCCTCATCAAGAAAAGGGAAGACACAAAATCAGAAGTAAAGGAAGAGAAATAACAACTCACACCACAGGAAAAAAACAAATAAAAATTATGAGAGTAATATGAAAAATTATATGCCAACAAATGGGAGAACCTAGAAGAAATGGATAAATTGCTAGAAACATGCAAGTGTCCAGAACTGAATCAGGGATATTTAAAAATTAGAACAGATTACAGATGAAATGTAATCAGCAATTAAAAACTCTCAACAAACAAAAGTGCAGGATCAGATGCCTTCGTAGGTGAATTCTACCAAACATTTAAGGAAAAGATAATACCTATTCTTCTCAAACTATCCCAAAAAATCAAATTGGAAATTTTCCAAATTCATTCTATGGGGCCAGCATTACCCAGATACCAACACCAAACACTTAAAAGAGAAAATTGTAAAAATTTTTAGAATTAATTTTAAAAAAATTTTAAAAACCTGCTGTCCAGTATCTCTGATGAACATAGATGCAAAACTTTTCTCTCTCTCTCTCTCTATATATATATGTATATGTGTATGTGTATGTATATATATATATATATATACACACACACACACACACACACACACAAACCAATTTCAACAATGTATGAAAAGGATCATTCACCATGATTCAATTGTACTTATTCTAGGGTTTCAAGAATGCTTCAATATTCACAAATCAATGTGACATATCAGATTAAAAAGTAGGAAGGATAAAAACTGTATGATCATATCACTACATGCATGAAAAGCATTTTACAAAATACAACATCCATTCATGATAAAAACTCTCAATAAAGTGGGTTTAGAGAGAATACATCTCAACACAATGGACACTATGTATCAAAAATCCACAGCTAACATACTCGATGGTGAAAAACAATGTTTCCCCTAAGGTCAGGAACAGTTTTTCCCTTAAGGTCAGGAACACAAGAATGACCACTCTCAACACTTTTATTCAATAGAGTATTGGAAGTCCTAGCCACAGGAATCGGACAAGAAATAAAAGGCATCCAAACTGGTAAGAAAGAAATAAAACCGTCATTATTTGCAGATGGCATGGTATTACGTGTAGAGAACCCTAACGATCCCACTAAAATGCTGTAGAAGTAATAAATGAATTCAGCAAAGTTTCAGGATAAAAAACCTGATACACAGAAATCTTGTGTTTTTATACACTAATAACAAAGTAGAAGAGAAATTAAGAAAACAGTTCCATTTATAATTGTACCAAAAAGAGTAAAATATCTAGAAATAAATTTAACCAGGTAGGTCAAAGACCTTACTCTGAAACTACATGACATTGATGAAAGAAACTAAAGATGACACAAAAAAATGGAAAGATATACCATGCTCATGAACTGGAAGAATTGGTATCATTAAAATGTCCATACTACCTGAAGCAATCTATAGATTCAATGCGATCCCTCTCACAATAACAACAGCATTTTTTGAAGAACTATAACAAATCATTCTAAAATTTGTATGGAACCACAAAAGACTTCAAATAACTGAAGCGATCTTGAAAAAGAAGAACAAAGTTGGAGGTATCATAATCCCATATTTCAAAATATTCTACAAAGTTACAGTATTCAAAACAGAATGGTATTGGAGAAAAAAAAAAAAAAAAGATACATAGATCAGTGGAACAGGACAGAGAGCCCAGAAATAAACTCATGCTTATGTAGTCAGTTAATCTATGACCAAAGAAGCAAGAACATGCAATGGAAAAAAACAGTCTTTTCAATTAACGGTGCTGGGAAAATAGCTGGACAGCTATATGTGAAAGAATGAAACCATACTACTTTCTTACTCCATACACAACAATAAAGTCAAAATGGTTTTTAAAGACCTAAATGTGAGACCTGAAACCATAAAACTCCTAAAAGAAAACATAGTCCATAATCTCTTGGACATTGGCCTTAGCAAAATATTTATGAATATGTCTCCACAGGCAAGGGGTACAAAAGCAAAGAGAAACTATTGGGACTATACCAAAATAAAAACCTTTTGCACAGCAAAGGAAACTATCAATAAAACAAAAGGGCAACCTAGTGAATGGGAGAAGATAAATGACATCCAATGAAGGGGGAATATCTAAGATATAAGAAGAATTTGTACAAATTAACATTAAAAATCCAATTAAAAATGGGCAGAGGACCTGAGTACATCTTTTTTCAGAAAAAATGTACAGATGGCTCTCAGACACATGAAAAAAAAAATGTTCAACATCACTAATTAGGGGACTGCAAATCAAAACCTCAGTGAGATATCACCTCACACCTGTCAGAATGACTAGTATCAAAAAAACCCAGGAAGTACAAGTGTCAGCAACGATGTGGAGAAAAGAGAACTGATGCACTGCTTGTAGGAAAAGACAGACACAGGAGAGAAGGTCATATAAAGACACAGAAGAAATGAGTCTGCCCCAAGCCAAGGAATGCCTGGAGCCACCAGAAGCTGGATGAGGCAAGGCAGCACTCTCCCCTAGAGCCTTTGGGAAGTGTGCCGTTCGGGCACTGGTTTCGGACCTCGGACTTCTACAGCTTTGAGAGAAGAAATGTCTGTCATGTAACTCTCCCATTTTGTGGTAACTTTGACAGATCTGAGCTACTAATATTTTATATAATCAACTCTCTATGCCTAAGAAATAAAATAATAAGAAACTAATGTCCTATGAGGATAGTAACAAAGATTTAGACACTGCTAAGGAAAGCACAGGAAGACATTTAGTGGTTATTTGTGAGTTACTTAGGGTGAGCTCAATAATAGTCCATATTTTTACTTAATTAAAAATATGAAGGCCAAAGCACTAGGGAAGACTTTTCAACGAATTATTTTTATACACAAGAAAGATACACTAAATTTTCATAATGCATATTTAGGAATAGCTTGGAAGGAAAATACACAAAATAAGTGAGAACCTGAGTCTGCTTTTGAAATAGAATAATTTTTGCTAGGCTATGAGAAATAGAAAGGGGTTCAGAGAGTTGATGGCCTTTGTCTTCAATGTCTGTGTTTGAAGAGTTCCAGATTCATAGAGTAGTTCCCCCTTCCAGCAGAACCATTACATCCGCCTTTTCAACTTAGTAAGTGGAAGTATCATGTACAGAGTTCTCAAGCCAAAACCTGGGATTATTATAATCCATGCCTCTTACCACTATCCTACTTTGAGTAACGTCTAGCACTTTTCTTCTAAGTTATACTGGCTATCTGTCTTCTTTTCTCTATTTCATCACCACCCTTCTTAGTGTGACCAGCATCTCTCCCTGAATTATTCTGGTTATTTGTATTGTGATCCTGGGCAACTTACTTGACCTTTCTAGGCCTCCATAAAATGAAAAGAATAATAGTACTAACCTAATAATAGTACTGACGTTATAGCTGTGAATAAATGGGTTAATAAATGTAAGAAAGTTAAACAAAACTTGGAATATAGTAAGTACTACAGTGTCAGTCATTATCAAGATTCTGAAATTTAATTAGGTCACATTTTATGGTGGGAAATGGAAAGTACATACAAGTGAATGAGGAGAATTAACCGTGGACTTCTCCAAAGGTTGTCTTTGTCCTCACGATCAAACAATATACATCTTCATTGCATATAACTGCCCAATACTATCCCATTAGATGAATTTGAGGACCTTTGTTGTATTAAAGTATTCAATATGTACATATAATAGTAAAATACATATTTTATGAAATAGTATTTTTCTAAATATCAGTTTCATTAATTTATCGAAATGGAACTAATTCAAGAATGAGTAGTCCAGATGCTCCAAGAAGTGTATTCCAGGAGCACATCTGGGTTGATTGTTTCCATTTTGTGGCATTACCCCTGCTGTGAATTTGCTTACTGGTTGATTTCTTTAAAAATTCCCATGTATGTACAAAAATACATACTTGACTTCTAGTTTCTTCTTGTCCATCCCTTCCCATTCTTAGTGGTAACTAATTGGGAAAAAAAATTCTCAAATTTCTCTGATACTATGGTTCAAATGTGATGTTCAAAACTGAGACATGGGCTTGTATGTATGATCTACTACCATGAATTTCCCTAGATAAAATAGGTATTAATAGCATTAATTAGGTAACATCATTTTACATGACAATCAGAGTTTGACAAGAATCGTAAGCTAGGAACTCATTAAATCCCAAATCATGGATATGTAGAACATTTTATTAAGCCATTCCACCACTCTTAACAACAGTAGGGTAATGAGACAGGTCAGCAAATAAGGTTATAGTTTGAATACAGCCATAAGAAAGCAAGTGTTCAAGTAATAGAACTGAGCGATGTTTGTTTCAAAAGCTTATACTTAAATTGCTCCTACTGTATTTTTATTCCCATTGCCTTGTTCTTGTTCATATAGCAAATCAACAAGCTTTTAATGTATATATATTTTATATAGAAACTCTGAGTGCTTTAAAATAATTAATATACTCTTCTCCTAATCCTGTTCCCATCATGACCTACTCTGCATCTGAAATACAGACAAATGTAAGCACTGTGGAGATCAGTATGACAATAGTGGCAAAAGGCTTCACAAAAACACACAGGACTTTTACTTTAGGAAGATCCTGTTGGTATTTACTTCTGATGTAGGTCAGAACTTCCAACATAAAAAAAAAAAAAAAAAAAGAGGAGGAGGAGGAGGGGGAGGAGGGGGGGAGGAGGAGGAGGAGGAGGAGGAGAAGAAGGAGGAGGAGGAGGAGGAGGAGGAGGAGGAGGAGGAGGAGAAGTAGTAGTAGTAGTAGTAGAAGAAGAAGAAGAAGAAGAAGAAGAACAACAACAACAACAACAACAACAACAACAACAAACAACCCCAAAAATAAAAACACAGCATGTTTGAATAGCCTCTTTGTCTACTGGGGCTAGAGTTTTGGATATGCTGTTCTAAAATATTTGTGGAAAAGCCTGAACAACTGCCACTTTGATGTCTTGAGCAAAAGAAAGTTCCATATGTTCTAGGTTACAAGCAGTGCAAGTACCCCTGCTATTTAGTCTTCTAAACCTGAAGATCCATTGGAGCTCGAAATACCTGCATCAAATTTAGATTCTTAGTAGACACTGTGAGTTGACCAGTAGGTTGTTTAAGTAAGGCATTTAACTTTCAGAAAGCAAATTCTCTTATTGGGGGGTGGAGGGACAAAGTAAGAAGCAAACAACAGATTTGGGCAAAAACAAAGTCTTTGGAGGAAATGAAATATGTCATCTCACCAACCAAATGTGTGTTTATGGGACATGAATTGATCATGTGTCCCAAACTATCCATCTATTTCAAACACTGGGGGGTCAAGCATGCCTTGTGACATCCCATCCTTAAGGAATGTGGTGTGTTGAACTAGACCAGTGAACACTCTGAAGGCACAAATAAGTCTCATGAACAAGGTACTCAGGTTCACAGTGTTTCTACTCACAACGCCCTCCACTTAACCCAACTAGGCCTTCATGGATTGTTCCTATGAACATTTGAAAGAGACCAAATAAAAACCACTATAGATAGTTCTGTGCAATTCATTAGCACCAGCTTACTGAAGACTTCTATAGTATTAAGTCCCACTCAAGATTAGTTATGCAATAAAATGAATAAAGAAATACTCTTTGTAAAGAAAAAAAAATACTCTTTGTATATAGGACAACTTGCAGTATGCCTTCATTCCCATGTTACCTGGAAAGCCATGGCTTGAGATTAATATCTACACGAGGATAATAACTAATAATTTACCCTGGTGGTCAGGGCCTTGGAAAGGGTAATATTGCAAGACTGGTAACATCAAAATTTGGGGAACACTGATGTGAATGGAGCTCTAAGATTTAAAGCCTATAAATGTTCTTATCCCTCAGGAAGTTCCACAGGAAATTTCCCCTAGAAAATTATTTTTTTCTTTTTCAGTGTGTGTGTGGGGGGGGGCACAGCTGACTAAATTTTAAAATATTCAAAGTATACATGATGATTTGATATATAATGTGAAAGGATTGCCCCCATGGAGTTAATAAACACATCCATCACCTCAGGTATTTATCTCTTAGAAAACTTTTACTAACTGTAGTGTAAGGCCTAACTAAAATTAACTCCAAATAGGAAGTGCCACCTTGATGTCTGAATTTGGGGTGGTCTCACTGCAAGTTTCCCTCCCCACTCCCCTCCTGTGGATAAGATCTCTATTGATCAAACATACCAGGCAAAGTTCCTGCTTCTTCCTAAGTAGCAAGTTTCAATTCCCTGCTAGCAAATGGAATTATTCAAGCAAGCTAATCACATTCTCCCACTGGAACCACAGGGCATTTCACTTTCTTGATACTCCCAAAACCTCCCAACATGCTGGGCTGTTCACTCCATTCTCAAGAGTAACCCTCGTGTGTAAGGTGTCCTAATTGTGTAAGGCGTCCTCCTATCCCAGGCTGTTGGTATATGTGATTAATAAACTGCTGTCAATCTCATTTGTCTATGATTGGATGTTCTGTGTTAAACTATCCCTATAACCCTAGAAGGGGAATCTCTCACTTACCAGTGGGGTGAATAAGAGGCAATTAAAACAATAACCAAGGAGACAGGATAATGAATTCTTCATATTTTGGTCAACCTTTCTGTTTGTTGGAGCCAAAGAACCCTAACTGAATCAAACCAAACTGAAAGTTAACCATGATCTCAGATGTGTGATGGAACCATTCACTAAACAAGGGGAGCCAGGGCAGAGACTGGATTGAGAAAATAACAATGAGTTCATTTGGCAAGGTAGAGTTTTATGTGCATATGGGACCCAGCTATAGAGTAGCTGTGGGATAGGAGTCTCTGTCTCAGCAGGAAAACTCAGAGGGAATTACACAGATTTCCGAGTCAATATATAAGTAATACTTGAAGCCATAGGTTTAGATGTGCTGGGCCAGGAAAAAAAGAGGTATATAGCCTAATGGATTTTTGATCCCTAGACTTTCTTTTATGCCAATCTTATTTAAATTTTTATAAATATAGATTTTTAAAGGATATAACAGATTTTTTTAAGAAAGGTGTTAATTTGCAGCAGTGTGCCCAAGTAATCACCTGCTTCTTAGATAAGTTCTAAAATAAAATTATGTCTGAGGTTTTAGATCATGTTTGACATAAACCCTACATATTGAGTAGACAGTTTCTCAAACTCCTATGCAGGAACCGAATGTGTCCTACACATAGTACAGATGGGCTGACTGCAGAGTAAGAAAATCAGACTATGGAAAGGAACATAAAAGACGAGGAGGGTAGAGAAGAGGAAAAAAGTTCATTTCAATATTTTCTATGTGTTTAACTTTTTTTCCAGTACTTAACACTGTATATTCATTTATATTCCCTCCCTGATAAATCCTGGGCTTCTTCAAGACAAAGGTAAGTTATCTCTATAATCTCACTGTAACATCAAAGCTTAACATTTTGATACTGTATTTGTTTTATAAAACTAGTAAGAATAGACCTATCATATACTTTTGATTTGTGAAAAAAGGGTGATCTCAAAGCATTTGAAGTGTTTTCCTCATATATTTAGGTGTGTCTCAAAGTAAGACTATAATAGACTTGTTAAAAAAAGTACTCTAAGTTAAGATGATAGATGTCATATAATAGGCAAAGTTGGCCCCCATTTTGTCAGATGCCTCTGGAATAAATGGAATGAATTACAAAGAAGAATTAAAATAGAACATCAAGAACAGGAGTGGGAATGAGTATCACTGATCAATGAGAAAAACCAACATTCATGTTGAAGATAATAGCGAAGGTCCAACCTACAATATTCCATAAAGATGGTAGGAGCAAATTTTTCCAAAGAAGTTTTAAGAAGCTCTCATCTCAGAGTCAGGAGGTATGAAGTGTAGAAATGGAAAATAGTGCTAAAATTCAGTTAAAGTTTAGGTTTGGAGTAACTGTCATTAGACACCCATTTGTTTTTCCCTAATCCTGAACACAATCACAAGCAATCCATATTTATTCCTAAGAAAATTCATTGGTGGTTGTACAGGAACATAGTTATGACCTCTGAATTATCAGATAAATATATGACATTTTTGAGGAAGGATCATTTGTTACTCTTCGAGGACCCTCTTTCCATTAATCGCAGGCCAGCAATAGTCTTTACTGTTGTTGAAGTCACTAAGTTTTTTTGTTTGATACTTAGAAAAATCTAGTCTATCTTATTTCGTCTATGCTGTAACACCCCGATTTGTCTGCAAACAATAAGAAAATCAAGACTTTTACTGTGGACATTTGTACCCCAGAGTTAAGCCCCTATAATTCCAATATTTGGAAGGTCCCACAAAATAAAGGAGAAAGTAGATTTGGCTTAAGAGGAACTTAGAATGAAAAAGCTCACCAAATGCCTATCACTTTAAATTTGAAAAAGTTCACACTTAGACATATTTTCATTAAACTTCAGAAAAATAAAGGAGAAGATATAAAACCTTCCAAAGACCTTTCTTTTTAAAGTCATTCAAAAACCAGCGAGAAAGTGACTGCTATGAAAAGTGCCACCTCTAGTTATTCAAGCACCTGAGTTGTAGAGTCCGGCAATGCAATTTACTAACCACGTGATTTGGGCAATTCATTTAACTTGTACTTCAGTTATTTCAACTATAAAAGGAAAATAATAGCTTTTAACTTTTACAGTTGTTTAGACCTTAAATGCTTACGATAGTACCTAGACCATTCCAGACTCAGAAAGAGCACTCTTGAAGGTGAGAAGACAGTAGGGCAATGCACTCAGAATTTATTGATATGTTTTAACTGCTGGCAGTTACAAAAATGAACACAATTAACAGTGTCCATTTATAGTGTCTGTATTGGTTTCTAATTGAAATTTGTTTTTAGCTCTTGAATCCCAATTTCTGTTTGGTAGTAGAGATAATTATCTAGCCATTCAAGGTAACTCAGCTACTTAGGGTTTTAAAGCGTGGGCCCTTGGAACTCCTTTCTTCCCTTGCTTCTTTTGTTGATAGAAGGTAAGAGTTGAAACTGAAGGTAACTAGGAGTGCAATATCTGTTCCAAATGCTGATGTCTGTCCTTGATAAGCTTCCCTGTCTGATCTACGATATTGGCCACTGCCTCCATTTTCTTCTTTAGGAATTTTAAGCTTTGATGTGGCAGAATTAAAAGGATAACTGGTTCTTGTTTTGAAGAAACTCAGGATTTATCGGGGAGGGAAGATTCATTATTATGAATATACAGTGTTTCAAAATTTTAGTAACTATGGGGTTACAGAAGATTATTTTCACCTAATTGAGGTCTTTCCATTGCAGTGATTTATGTTCCCAGATGGAATAATTATTTGTGTCTCTACTTTCATAGGAAATGTACAGCCCCCCCCCCTTTTTTGGAAGTGGAGCTTGGTGTTTCTCCTGTCAATTTAGGTCCCACCTTAGTTTTTCGTGCATGTATGTGGTGCTCTGAACTCCGCTTTTTCCCAATATACCTTGGATCATCCTTCTGTAGTGTCAGTTACAGGGTTCCTTTGCTCCATTTCATTGCGAATCCTCAGCAGGCATGCCAATTTCACAGTCTCAACCACATTTTGCATCACATTCAGAAACTTCCTGATCTTCTTCATGTTGATAACAGCCAAACATCTCTAAACTAAGTTGCAACTATGTGTTCGCATGTAGGATACATCCTAAAGAGTGTGTAAATAACTAGTGTGACTGTAGTGTGAAGATGTTGACTAGATTTAGAGATGAAAGACATTATTCTATTACACAGTTGCTGGAATACATGAGAGAAAAAGACGGAGTTTCATTTATAAAAATAAATCATAAAATAAGACTAACCTACTCCTACAGCATTTCTGTTGAGAAAAAAACTTTTATTTTAGACTCATCCTTTCCCACAGATCTCTATCTCATTGCTCAATTATATGTTGTAGGTAAACATCTTCTCTCCACTATTTAGACAACTGCCCTAATCAGTAAATGAGAGTTTGGTCCTGAATATGATCTGATACATAAAGAATGTGATTTAAGGCTCTGTTTTCAGCTTTTAAGTCTATGAATGTCTCTGAGATTCACATACAATGCCATTTGACTGTGGTTTCCTACAGTTAGGAGAAATACTTTAATAATTTATGATTTTTTTTTCATTTTGGTCCAACTACATATGACAATATTGAATATAACTTTTGCTATTATTTGTTATAAGCCAAATATATCTCTCTTTAAGATTTTAGTGACCAAAGCATTAAACTATGTAATGTGATGTTCAAGTTTGGTATGATAGCTTAATTTATAGAAATATGATCTTCAGAAATGTTTTTTTAGCCCCATATTTGGCTTAACTTTTCTTTCTAGATTAATTTTTAAATAGAAAATCCTGGTTATCGATGACAATTTAAAAAGCAAAAAGGCCTCTTGTTTGTTTCTTAAAGAGAAATGCGTATGTGTGTGGATATATATTTTATATATATACATATATATATATAATATACACACATACACACATATACATACACACAATGTATGTATATATGTGTTTGTGTGTGTGTGTGTATAAATGAAATGACTTCCTTATAAGAAACATTAGTTATCAAATGCCTTAGGTCACACTTTTCTATTTCAAGATCCTTTTAGTCTTAGAGTGTGAAAAATAATTTGTATTTCTAATTTGTTTTAAAGCATAGATGTGGGGATGTAGATAGAAGAAACAGTGAATCGTTTGAAAAAAAAAATGAAGAGGTCATAATTTCTCATCATCTGATCATGCCCTTCTTATAGCACTGAAGTTCAAGGACATGTGGAATGAAACATGATAAAGAGTCTGTATATATTATATATTACATTACCAATGTCTAGCTTCAATAAAAACTTCATCCAGCTTCTGTACCATGTGGTATATGAATTAGACTCACTTTAATTGACTCCAGCTGTTAGTTACTATGTGGAATAATGAATCATATTCTTTTCAGCATTGTCTAAAATGAGATACGCGTACAAAGGGAGAAAATGTGTAAAAAATAAAAAAATAATCACCAATTTATATTTATTGAGTGTACTAGCCCCAAATAAGGGGGGAAAGATAGAATCTAGAACATGGAAAAGTAAATAATGAACCAAGTTAAAGGCATTCAGGCATAATGCAAAGAACAGATGTGTAGAAGTCAGTACACCTGGTTTTAGGCCTTGGCTTTGCCACTAACTATCCATATGAGTGGCTGAAATATGAATTATTCATGGTCCTTATAGCCCAGGTAAGGTAAAGAGAGGGAACAATGTACCAGATTTGTATAGGCTGATAGGTGAACCAGGGTGACAATAGAGTATCTACCAGAGGACAATACAAAAAAGCATGGCCAAAGGAAATTGATAAACCCAGACTAGTCTAGGCCATAGTTACCCACAGGTGTCCATATAGTGACAAAATTTCAGCCAAAAAGATAGAGAAGAAGGGCAGAAGGTATTTTAGAGCCAGGTAAGATGAGCGGTTTTCAAACGGACTGCCAGTTGTGGAGCCTACCATAGACTAATGAAATCCGATATCTAGAATTGAAACCCAGACATGTAGAGTTGAAAGAGACATGCATAAAATTTTTAATAGCTCCCTACATAATCATTACATGTTGTCAAGGTTGGGAACACATGAGTTACATGGTCAATTCAAAATTTTGCCCTTGAAGAAGCAGGTCACAAGATATTCGACTGGGCTCAGTCCCCTCAGGAAAGCCAAGCTCTGGAATAAGAGTGAAGAGAGTTATCATTCCAGGATTAACCTGAGTGACCAGTGTAACCACGTGGAAAGCAGATTCCAAATATAGCCAGTAGCACACGTGAGATGACCACACTTAGCTCTTAGTACTAAAGACAGACCACTGAAGAGTGGAGGTGACAACCAGAGTAGCTTAAGATCCCCCATCAGCATCAGAAATCAGTTAGGAGAAAAAGAACAAACCAAACTATGTTAGATCAAACAAGGGTAACACCAAAAGGCACATGCTACTTCTGCCTTAGTTACTTGCACAGCAAAATGAGGTCAACAATCCATTTCTTGAAATACTCAGGACCCACATCAGTCCTCCTCTCCACTTCAGAAACTTCTCACAAAGCATCCTGCTCAGAGTTATGTTTTCATTCGTTCTGATTATCAATACTTCAAAACATTCTAAAATATTCCTCTTTCACACACACAAAAATTGCACAACCTAACAAAGTTATTTTGACACATTAGCTCAATAGTCATTTTGAACAGTACCATGTAAATAGTGAAATGAGAAAGAAAAAATAAACGAGTTAAAAAAATTGTAAAGCAGAGGGTAAAATTACCATTATTTTTGATGAAATAAGTACTAGCTAAACCCTACAGAGTATTGCAAACACTAAGTTATATAATAAAGTGGTGGGTGCAAAATTAATATACATTATCAAGAATCTTCTTTTATACAAACAGGAAATTAGAAAATAAGAATAAAAAGAATATTTAGAAAAATATATTAAAGGGAATGTGGAAGAATAAACTAAAAAAATAAGTGCTTCTAAGGAACTTAAAATAGAACAACATTCTCTGAGCTTAATTAGAAAATCTATAATAAAGATGTCAGTTATCAATTAACTTTTAAAATTAACAGAAAGCAAAAATAATTGGAATTTATTTTTAACACTAAACGTGTTAACTTCAAAGTTCATAAGGGAAAGAATATATGAAAAAATAAGGTCAGCTGGGAAGATGGCAGAGTTGGAGGAGTATAAGTTTGCCTCATCCCATAGATACAAATAGATAACATTCATATCAGCATAGATAACATTCGTATCAGCTTAAAACACCCAAAGACTGCAAGAACAAACTCCACAGCTAAAGGTTAAATCTGTTAAGAGTCTGTCTTCAGCTCAGGTCACGATGCCAGGGTTCTGGGATTGCGTTCCACATCAGGCTCCCTGCTCAGTAGGGACTCTGCTTGTCCCTCTCCCTCTGCCTGCCACTCCCCCTGCTTGTGCATGCTTTCTGACAAATAATAAAGTCTTAAAAAAGATTTTAAGAGTAGCAAGAGAAAAGAAGACAGTTACATACAAAGAAAACCCCAGAAGCTATCAGTGGATTTTTCAGCTGAAACTTTGCAGGCCAGAAAGTAGTGGCATGATATATTCAAAGTGCTGAAAGGGATAAATCTGCAGCCAAAAATACTTATCTAACAAGACTATCATTCAGAAGAGAAGAATAAAGAGTTTCTCAGACAAGCAAAAATTAAAGGAATTCATGAATACTAAAACAGTCCTACAAAAAATATTAAAGGGGGCTCTTTGAGTGAAAAGGGAGACCACAAGTGAGAGTATGAAAAGTAAAAAAAAAAAAAAAAAAAAAAAAAAACTAGGGGTGCCTGGGTGGTTCAGTCAGTTAAGTGGCTGACTCTTGATTTTGGCTCAGATCTCAGGGTCATGAGATAGAGCCCTGCGTCAGGCTCTACCCTGGGCATGGAGCCTGCTTAAGATTCTCTCTCTCCCCCTCCACACACCCCTTCCCAACGCCCCCCCCCAGCTTGTGTGTGTGCTCTCTCTCAAAGAAAACAAAAAACACAGGAAAGTAGTAAAAATAATTATCTCTATAAAAATCAGTCAAGGAATTAAGAAAATAAACGGACGTAAATATGATACTTTATACCCAAAACATGGAGGGGAAAAGAGTAAAGAATGAGCTTAAACTTAAGTGACCATCAACTTAATATAGGCTGCTATGTGCAAGATGTTATATGCAAACCTAATGGTAATCACAAATAAAAACCACTAATAGATATGCAAAGAATAAAGAGAAAGGAATCCAAGCATATCATTTAAGAAAGTCAACAAATCAGGAAAGAGAGCAAGAGAATTTCGGAGAATATCTATGGAAAGAATCACAAAACAAGTAGTAAAATGGCAATAAATATATGACTATCGATAATTATTTTGACTGTAAATGGACTAAATGCTCCAATCAAAAGACATAAGGTGACTGAATGGATAAAACGAGATCTACATGTTGCCTATAAGAGACTCACTGAGGGGACAGAGAAACATTTATCACGTAAATGAATGCCAAAAGACAGCTGGAGTAGCAGTAGTTATTTTGGACAAAATAGACTTTAAAACAAAGACTCTAACAAGAGACAAAGAAGGGCATGATATAAATAAAGAGGACAATCCAGGGGCGCCTGGGTGGCTCAGTTAGTTAAGTGTCTGCCTTTGGCTCAGGTCATGATCCTGGGGTCCTGAGATTGAGCCCCACTTCAGGCTCCCCAGGGAGTCTGCTTCTCCCTCTCCCTGTGCCCTGCCCCTCCTACTCTGTCCCAGTCAAACACTCTGCCCCTCCAGCCCCCCTCATGCTCTCTCTTGTGCACTCTCTCTCTCGAATAAATAAAGAGGACAATCCAACTAGAGGCTATAACAATAGCAAATATTTATGTACTCAACATGGGAGCACCCTAATTCACAAAAGAGTTAATAGCAAACATAAAAGAGATAATCAATGGTTATACAAAATTGTAGTGAACTTTAAGACCCCACTTACATTGATGGAAAGATCATCCAAACAAAACAACAAGGAAACAGTGGCTTTGAATTACACATAGGAAGAGATGTACTTAGCAGGTATATTCGGAACATTCCATCCTAAAACAGTAGAATACACATTCTTTCAAGTGCACATGGAACATTCTCCAGAATATTAGACCACAAAACAGGTCTCAACAAATTCAAAAAACACAAATAATACTATGCATCTCTTCTGATCACAACGCAAACTAGAAATCAGCTACAAGAAAAATCTGGCAAGAGCATGAATACATGGAGGTTAAATAACATCGTTTTAAACAATGAATGAGTCAATGAAGAAATCAAAGAAGAAATAAAAAATTACATGAAAACAAAGGAAAATTAAAACACAACAGTCCAAAATCTTTGGGATGTAACATAAGTGGTTCTAAGAGGGAATTTTATTGTAATACAGACCTACCTTAAGAAGAAAAATGTCAAATATACAACCTCACCTTACACCTAAAGGAACTAGAAAAAGAACAAAACCCAAACCCAGCAAAAGGAATAGAAATAATAAAGATTAGATAAATGATATAGAAATAAATAAATCGTATAGAAATAAATGATATAGAGACTAAAAAAACACAGGACAGATAAATGAAATCAGGAGTTGGTTCTTTGAAAATATCAAAAGATTTTATAAACCTCTAGCAAGACTCATTAAAAGAGACTGAGAGAGAGATGACCCAAATGAACAAAATTACTAATGAAAGAGGAGAAATAACAATGAAACCACAGAAACACAAACAATTGTAACAGAATATTATGAAATCTTATATGCCAACAAATTGGACAACTTAAAGGAAATGGATTAATGCCTAGAAACATATAACCTACCAAAACTAAAGCAGAAAGAAATACAAAATTTTAACAGACTAATTACCAGCAATGAAATTAAATCATTAATCAAAAAACTCCCCAAAAACAAATGTCCAGGACCAGATAGCTTCACAGGTGAATTCTACCAAACGTTTAAAGAAGAGTTAATACTGTTCTTCTTAAAGCAGTACAAAAAACAGTAAAGATGGAAACCCAAATTCATTCTGTGTGGCCAGGATTAGCCTGATGCCCAAACCAGACAAAGACACCATTGAAAAAGAGAACTACAGGCCAATACCTCTCATGAATATAGATGCAAAAATCCTCAAAATATTAGCAAACTGAATCCAACATTACATTAAAAAAATCATACACCATGATCAAGTTTGAATTTCTTCCCAGGATGCAAGGGTGGTTCAACATTTGCAAAACAATCAATGAGCTACATTACATCAATAAGGGAAAGGATAAAACCCATATGATCATTTTAATAGATACAGAAAGAGCATTTGCTAAAGTACAACATCCATTCATGATAAAAACCCTCTGCAAAGTAGCTCTAGAGGGAACACACCTCAACACAATAAAGGTCTTATATAAAAAACCCACAGTCAACATTATACTCGATGATGAAAAACTGATAACTTTTCCCCTAAGATCAGGAACAAGACAAAAATGTCCACTCTCACCAATTTATTTATTTTTTAAAAAATATTTTATTTATTTATTTGAGACAGGAGAGAGAGCATGAGCAGGTGTAGAGGGAGAGGCTGAACAGGGAGCCCGATGTGGCACTCGATCCTAGGACCTGGATATCATGACCTGAGCTGAAGGCAGATGCTTAACTGACTGAGCCACCCAGGTGCCCGTCTCATCACTTTTACTCAGTATAGTGCAAGTACACAACATAAAGAAATAAGAAAAAAATAAGTGGCATCCAAATTGTCAAGGAAAAAGTAAATTTCTCACTATTTACAGATGACATGATAATATATACAGAAAACCCTGAAGATTCCACCAAAAAACTTCTAGAACTGTGAATTAAGTTCAGTAAGATTGCAGGATACAAAAATCAATGTATAGAAAACTGTTGTATTCCTTTACACTAATAAGGAAGCAGCAGAAGATTAAATTAAAAAAAAAAACACAATTGCACCAAAAACAATAAAATATTTAGGAATAAATTTATCAAAAGAGGTTAAAGACTGTACTCTGAAATGAACTTTTGGGACTTCATCAAAATAAAAAGCTTCTGCACAGCAAAGGAAACAGTCAACAAAACAAAGAGGCAACCCACAGAATGGGAGAAGATATTTGCAAATGACACTACAGATAAAAGGCTGGTATCCAAGATCTATAAAGAACTTCTCAAACTCAATACATGAGAAACAAATAATCAAATCAAAAAATGGGCAGAAGATATGAACAGATACTTTTCCAATGAAGACATATGAATGGCTGACACACAAAAAAATGTTCAAAATCATTAGCCATCAGGGAAATTCATATCAAAACCACCTTGAGATACCACCTTACACCAGTTAGAATGGCAAAAATGGACAAGGCAAGAAACAACAAATGTTGGAGAGGATGTGGAGAAAGGGGAACCCTCTTAACATTGTTGGTGGGAATTCAAGTTGGTACAGCCACTTTGGAAAACAGTGTGGAGATTCCTCAAAAAATAAAAAATACAGCTACCCTATGACCCAGCAATTGCACTACTGGGTATTTACCCCAAAGATACAGACGTAGTGAAAAGAAGGGCCATATGCACCCCAATGTTCATAGCAGCATTGTCCACAATAGCCAAACTGTGGAAGGAGCCAAGATGCCCTTCAACAGATGAATGGATAAAGAAGATGTGGTCCATATATACAATGGAATATTACTCAGACATCAGAAAGAACGATCACCCAACATTTGCATCAACGTGGATGGCACTGGAGGAGATAATGCTAAGAGAAATAAGTCCAGCAGAGAAAGACAGTTATCATATGGTTTCATTCATTTGTGGAACATAAGGAATAGCAGGGAGATCATTAGGAGAAGGAAGGGAAAAATGAAGGGGGGTGGTAAACAGAGGGGAAAATGAACCATGAGAGACTATGGACTCCAGGAAACAAACTGAGGGTTTTGGGGTGGGGGATGGGCTAGCCCAGTGAAGGGAACTAAGGAAGGCACGTACTGCATGGAGCACTGGGTGTTATAGGCAAACAATGAATCATGGAACACTACATCAAAAACTAATGATGTACTGCAGGTTGACTAACATAACATAGTAATAATAATAATAAACAAAACTGTACTCTAAAAATTGTAACACTGATGAAAGAAACTGAAGACAATTCAAAGAAACGGAAAGACATTCCATGTTCACGGGTTGGAAGAACAAATACTGTTAAAATGTGTATACTACCCAAAGCAATCTATTCAATTTAATGCATCCCTATCAAAATACCATTTTCCACAGAACTAGAGCAAACAATCCTAATTTTTGTATGGAACCACAAAGGACCTCAAATAGCCAAAGCAATCTTGAAAAATAAAAACAAAAGTGGAGGTATCACAATTCCAGATTTCAAGTTATATTTCAAAGCCATAGTGATTAAAACAGTAGGATACTGGCATAAAAATAGACACATAGATCAATAGAATAGAACAGAGAACTCAGAAATAAACCCACCACCAAATGATCAATTCATCTTTAACAAAGGAGGAAAGAAGATGCAACGGGGGAAAGTCTCTTAAAGAAATGGCGTTGGGAAAAGTGGACAGCTACATGCAAAAGAATGAAACTGAACCACTTTCTTTCACCATACACAAAAATAAACTCAAAATGGATGAAAGACCTAAATGTGAGAACTGAAACCATAAAAATCCTTGAAGAGAGACAGATAGTATCTCTTGACATTAACTATAGCAGCAATTTCCTAGGTAAGTCTCCGGAGGCAAGGGAAACAAAAGCAAAAATAAAGTACTGGGATTACATCAAAATGAAAAGTTTCTGCACAGCAAAGGAAACAATCAACAAAACTAAAAGGCAACCTAAGGAATGGGAAAAAGATATTCACAAATGACATATCTGATAAAAGGTTATTATCCAAGATATATAAAGAATTGATACAACTCAATACCTCAAAACCCAAATAATCCAATTAAAAATAGGCGGAAGTCATGAACAGACATTTCTCCCAAGAAGACATTCAGATGGCTAACAAACACAAGATATTCAACATCATGTATCATGAGGGAAATGCAAATCAAAACGAGATTCCACCTCAAACATGTCAGAACAGCTAAAATCAAAAACTCAAGAAACAACAAGTGTTGGGCAGGTTATAGGGAGAAGGAACCCTCATACACTGTTGGTAGGAATGTAAATTGGTGCAGTCACTGTGGAAAACAGTATGGAGGTTCCTAAAAAAATTAAAAATGGGACTACCCTACGATCCAGGAATTGCAGTACTGGGTATGTACTGAAAAAAATATACAAAAACACTAATTCAAAGGGATACATGCACATTTATGTCTACTGCATTACTTACGATAGGAACTTACGAAGGAACCCATGTGTTCATTGACTGATGAATGGATAAAGATGTGGTATGTGTGTGTGTATACACACACACACAGACACACACACAGACACACACAATGGATTATTATTCAGCCATAAGAAAGAATGAAATCTTGCCATTTGCAACTACGTAGATAGAGCTAGAGAATATAATGCTAAGCGAAATAAGTCAGAGAAAGACAAATATCATGGTATCACTCATATGTAATATTTAAGAAAAACAAATGAGCAAGGGGAAAAAGGTGAGAGAAACCAAGAAACAGATCCTTAACCATAGAGAACCGATGGTTTCGAGAGGGGAGGTGGGTGGAGGGATGGATGCAATAAGGGATGGTGATTAAAGAGTACACTCATCGTGATGAAAAAAATGAAATGAAATGAAATGCAATAGGGGCACCTGGCTCAGGTCATGATAGCAGGGTCTTGACTTCCAAGTTGGGCTCCCTGCTCAGTAGCGAGCCTGCTTCCCTCTCCCTCTTCCCCTCCCCCTGCTCATGCTCTCTCACTCGCTCTCTCTAATAAATAAATAAAATCTTTTTTAAAAATGAAATAAAAAAGTATATATATATATAACAGTATTATTTTTTAAGGCAAGAAATTAAAACAACTTTAACAATAACATTTTAGTTGTATAGGAAAGAACACTCAAGGAATTAGGGAAACTATAAAAAACAAAAACGAAAACAAAACAAAAAACCATGGAATTTTGGTCCAGGCAGGAATTATTGTCTAGATGGAGGTATTGACTACTAAGTGACTCAATCACAGATACAAGGCAGCTGCAAGTCTGGGCTACGAAGTTTCATTCTTGATTTCTCCACTTCCTTTTTGAAATTCACATTTAGAAAGTAGGCTTGAAGATCACCTGAAATAGGGGGCATCTACATCATTCACCAGCTTCATACAGCTTATTAACCCTGATATAATATTACCTTTCTTAAATTCAATGTAACAATTGCTCTATTCTTTCGATCTGACCCACATTTTCCATTTTTTAGTCTTTTTTGAGGCCTCCCTTTCACAGCCCAAAGCTTACCCCTACTTTAACCTCATTTCTTCCATCCATTTTTTTTTTCAGTTGAAGTTTAAGTGGCATACAATATTTTATTAGTTTCAGGTGTATAAAGTATTGATTTGATAATTCTATACATTACTCCATACTCAGCATGGTAAGTGTAGTTACTATCTGTCACCATACAATGTTATTACAATACTACTGAGTATATTTCCAACGCTTTACTTCATCTCTGTGACTTACTTATAACTGAAGTTTGTACTTCTTAATCCCCTTTACCTATTTTGCCTACTCCCCTGCCCACTCGCCTTTGTCCACCGTCAGTTTGTTCTCTGTATGTTAATTTGTTTTATTTTTTTACATTCAGAGAATCATTATCCTTAACACATTTATGAATATGTCTCCTCAGACAAGGGAAACAAAAGCAAAAATAAGCTATTGGGACTACACGAAAATAAAAAGCTTTCAGACAGCAAAGGAAACCATCAACAAAACAAAAAAGCAACCTAGTGAATGAGAGAAGATATTTGCAAATGTTATATCCGATGAAGGGATGTATAAAGAATTCATGCAACTTATACACCAAAATCCCCAAATAATCCAATTAAAACATGAAAAGAGGACCTGAATAGACCTTTTTCCAAAGACATATAGATGGTCAATTGACAGATGATGCTCAATGACATCAGGGAAATGTAAGTCAAAATCACAATGAAATACCATCTCACACCAGTCAGAAAGGCTAGTATCGAAAAGAAACGGATATGGAGATAAGGGAACCCTTGTGCACTTTTGATGGGAATATAAATTGGTGCAACCACTGTGGAAAACAGTATGGAGGTTTCACCAAAAAAAAATTAAAAATAGAACTTCCATAGAATCCAGTAATTCCACCACTGGGACTTTACCCAAAGAAAAGGAAAACATTAATTTAAAAAGATATATGCAGCCCTATGTTAATTGCAACATTATTTAAATAGCCAAGATATGGAAGCAACCAAAGTGTTCATAGATGAATAAAGAATGTGTCTCTGTCTCTTTCCTTCTCTCTGACGCACACCGTACATATAAACAGGAATATTACTCAGCCATAAAAAATATTGAGATCTTGCCATTTGCAACATGGATGGACCTTAGAGGGTATTAAGCGAAGTGAAATAAGAGATAGCAAAAAACAAATC
Organism: Ursus arctos; assembly: GCF_023065955.2. NCBI lineage: Eukaryota > Metazoa > Chordata > Mammalia > Carnivora > Ursidae > Ursus > Ursus arctos. The sequence goes on along the minus strand of NW_026622985.1, from coordinate 24,415,060 downwards.
ACAATTTTTTTAAATAATATGTTTCCTTCCTGTAGATTCCACAACAAATAATGCTGTTTTAATCAATTCTAACTACAACTGAAACGACTAAGCATTCTTATATTTGCTGCTATAAAGATATAATCATGTCCCTTGTCTTTACATATTGAGTCAATAAACCTTGACCTCACTTTTTATTATATCTTACTTTCCTAATTGCAATCATAAAGCAAACTATTATGACATGTTTTGTTGGAAAATAATCTGATTTAAGAGTTTTAAAAATTATTAGTCTGTGAAGAGTTGATTGTGTACTAGATGCTATGTGGATTTATTCCAGAATTTCATACCCATTATTAATTTATTGAAACACTGGAGAGTTTACAGTTTCATAACTCACTGGTATTATTTTAGATGAATGGTGTACTCATGTGCTTTGGAGGGGGAAAAACATTTAGAACAGCAATATTTTAAGCCAGAAAATGAAAACACATATATATTTTTTTCTTTTGCTAAAAACATACATCTAGTTGACATTTTTTTTTTCTGATGTTCATCCATATGGTTGAGACATAAGTAAGCCTTTTGAGACTGATGAGACATGGCATTACATTTTAAATTTTTGTTTTTCTGTGAGTACAAATTGCATTTATCTTAACACAGAGGTGAAGGAAAGTGCTTATTCTACACAGAAGTTCTTTTTATATTTTATAGTTTATATCATTATTGATAGTTTTAGCAAAGAAAATACATTAAACATTTCTCCCCTCTAAGTAAACTGCCAGTCCATACTGTTCATTTAGAAAGGATAGATTTTTGTTCACCTGAAGCATAGAATTTGGCTTGAGGCCACGGAAACAGTTTGAAAAATGACCTCTAAAATGTTTAAACTAACAAAGCAACTGTATTGTATGCATTCATTTTTGTTTCAGGAGAAGTCATTCATTTTACACCCTTTGAGCAATATGGTTAATTTACCACTAATGTTCATTTTATGATATATTTTAGGAGAGGCATATTGTTTCAACTAAAATACAAAAATGACATTCAAATAATCTGAAAAGTTAGTTTTATTTTTTACACACTCTGGAATGTGTGGTTTTTTGTTTTTAGTTTTTTTTTTTTTTTTTTTTTTTTTTTTTTGCAAAAGTGTACACACAGTATACCTGAGGGTGGAATAATTATCTTTACTTTTTCTCTGCACATTTCCTGCCCAGTATCGGGAAGGTAGAAGAGGAGAGACTCTCATGCAATGAGGAGGAGGAGGAAAAAGTGGAAGAAGGAGGAGGGAGACTAGAACTGTGACCCATTAATTGTGCTGATGAGATAAAACAAAGTAGATATTAGACAGCAAACCACTGACCTTAATAACTGTGATTGCAAGGAAGTATTAAGGGCAGATACCACCCTTAATGACTTAAGCAGGAATTGAGAGAAAGGAATTAAAAGTATGCTCTGTTTCTAGTGAGCCAATGAGTTCTTCAATGGATAATTGTAGAAAGATAAAGTTATAGGGGGAAGTAGGATTCAAGTTTTGTTTCTTGAAACAAATATGCATTTTGACACTCAACAAGTTTGCATTTGAATTGAACAAATGTGTAGGATTAAAATAGTCCCCACGGAAGTCTGAGAAAAAATGTATGAGGTGACTGTTGTCACTAATTTTTGTATGAAACTGACATAATTCCTTTAATTTTCTATTTTGCAATAAAAAATGTTTTGTTCAATCTTAGTCTCTTAATGACAACAATGTCTGATCATTTGTCATAACTACACATCATGAAATCACCCATGTCAAACATATTCTTAGGACTACAGCTCTATTGTTGATACTCTTTGTAGCCTTTTAAAATAAACCACTAAAAACAAAACAAAACACACACACACAAAAACCCCTCCACTTAATCAGAGTGGAAATTCACTAGAAATGTGTCAAACATGAAATTAATCTATCATCATCAACTCTGTTTAGACATAAAATTCTAGCAAGCTTGAGAGATTTATTTTTCCCTTCAGTGGCATCTACTATGTAATATGAAGCTTTAATATATGGAAAAGTAGCTTTCTAATTGCAAGTGTTATTAAAGAACTTAATATTTAAAAGTCCACATTTTCCAATGTATGGGATTAAATGCACTTACTACATCTTAAAGAGGTGGTTTCATCTCCAATTACTACATGGATCTCCACTATTTAAAGTCATAAATATGTCATTAAAAAGGTACTAATAACTCTGTAAATTACAAATTCTCCTGTTTTAATATTAATAACACAGGAATTTTTAAGATAAACTATTAATACAAAACATAAAATTACCTCTCCTAATGTTTCCAGAATTACCTGTAAAAATTACATAAGTTAGAAGCATTCTCAGAATGTGTAAATTGATAAAAAAAATTTTATAAAAAGTTTAAATGAGGTATCATTTTTATGCTACAAACCAAAGAAGGTGTGCAAGTAACTATTTTAACAAAAAAATATTATAAATAGAAGTAATTTACTACTAGCACACAGCAATTTTTACATGATTAGTTCCACGCAATATTCAATTTGATTGAATTGGTGATTTTTCAAAGAGGAATTATAGGTCTTAGTTAGAATGATTTGCTTTCCTTTTGCCTTGTTTTACAAGGCAGAAACTCCCAGTTTCTGTTAATTGCTTAATATCCAATGAGGCCATTAAGACTAGAGTTAACTACCTACTTTATGATACTTGTCATTGATGAATATTTACTTTTTGTTTAGTGTTATCCGAGAATGTTGTTTATGGTAGTGCTATTAGTTTGTATTTTTAGGCTCTTTCCTTTGTAAAGTAAAATATGATCAATTTTTGTGACTATTTCATAAATCATGGAAAAGAAGATAATTTCTTTGAGATATATCAATTAGATCATCCTTCTTCAATATATTATTTTGGCTTACTGTATTTATCCTCTTGCTTTATTAAAGATAAATATACATTAAAATTCCCCATTTCTAACAAGCTGTTTCCATATCCCCTTGTATTTCTTACAAGTTGCATTGTTTTACTAGCTGGTCTATATTCTATCTAAGCTAACACATAAAGAAAGAGAGAGGACACAATTTATCTATACCAAGAATCAAATGGAGATCTCACTGCTGGTTAAAAGAATAAGAAAATACTACCAAAAAAATCTATGCCCATAAATTCAATAACTTGGGTGAAGTGGAGCAATTCTTTGAAAAACACCAACTACCAAAACTTATTTTAGAAGAAATTGTTAAACCAAATATTTCTATGTCTATTAAATTAAATTTTGGCTAAAATTTAGTGAAAAAATTAAATTGTAGTTTAAAATTATAAGTTAATTTTTCTTTTTTCATTTTCTTTTCGAGAGAGAAAGAGAGAGAGAGCAAGTGGGGTGGAGGGGGAAAGGGAGAGCACGAGAGAGAATCCTAAGAAAGCTCCACACTCAGTACAGAGCCTCATATGGGGCTCAGTCTCATGACCCTGAACTCATGACCTGAGCTGAAACTGAGTCACATGCTTAACTGACTGAACCACCCAGGTACCCCTAAAATTTTAAGTTTTAACTGACTCGAAGACCAAATGATTTCAATAGAGTTCTACTTAACCTATTTATAATGCAGAACTACATAGGATACGTACTGGTAGAACTACATGATCACTTCCAGAAAACAGAATCAACAGGAACACTTCCCACATTTTTTGACTCTAGCATATTATCAAAACTAGACAAAGACATTGTAAGTACAGACCGTTATCTCTCATGAATATAGGCACAAAAATCCCTTAAAAAAATCTAATAACAGTTGTAATCCAGTGATATACAAAAAAAGTAACGAATCATATCCCAGTGGAGTTTATCCCAAAAATGCGAGGCTGGCTCAATACCAAAAACTTAATCAATGGATTTGACCATATTAACAGACTAAATAGCTTAAACTATATGACCATCTCAACAGATGTAGAAAAAACATTGGACAAAAAGCAATATCCATTCACAATAACAAACTCTCAGCAAACTGGGATAAGAAATAAAATCTTTAACCTAACGCTTAATGCAGAGTATTTATGAGTCTATAGCTAGCATTTTACCTAATATGAAAGACTGAATGATTTCATTCTTTTTTTTTTTTTTTAAGATTTTATTTATTTATTCCACAGAGATAGAGACAGCCAGCGAGAGAGGGAACACAAGCAGGGGGAGTGGGAGAGGAAGAAGCAGGCTCATAGCAGAAGAGCCTGATGTGGGGCTCGATCCCATAATGCCGGGATCACGCCCTGAGCCGAAGGCAGACGCTTAACCACTGTGCCACCCAGGCGCCCCTGAATGATTTCATTCTAATATCTGAATTACACCGGAAGTTCTAACAAATAAAGCAAGAAAAATAAAAAGTGCACAAAATGGAAAGGAAAAAATAAAACTGTCTTCATTTAGATGACATAATTTTCTATGTAGTAAATCCCAATGAATTCATAATGTTTTTCTGGAAATAATGAGCTTAAGTAGGGTTTCAAAATACAAGATCAATTTACAAAAATCAGTTGTATTCTGATATACAGGAAATTAATTATTGGAACATAAAAATACCATTTACAGTAACAACCAAAAAATGAAATACAAAGGTATAAACCTATCAAATTTGCTCTTGATATATACGTAGAAAACTTTAACTCACTGATTAAAAGAAACAAATTCAAATAACTTGAGAAAAAATGTCACATCCATGAATTAGAAATCTGAATATTGTTAAAATGTTATTTCCAATTTGATTAATAGATTTGATACAATTCCAATGAGGAATTCAACAAACACTTAATAGATATTGACTAGCTGATTCTAAAATTTATATGTAAATCAAAGGAACTAGATTAGACAAACAATTCTATAAAAGAAGAACAAAGTTGAAAAACATCAGTTATCAAGACAATGTAGTACTGGAAAAAAGACACATAAATCAAGGAATCCAAGAGAAAATCCCAAGAATAGTCACATGCAAATATCATCAACAGTTTTCAACAAAAATTCAAAGGTAATTCAACAAAGGATAGTGTTTTCAACAAATAAGACTGGAAAAATTGGGCATCAATATGTCCCCCTCAAAAGTACTAAGCCCCAACATCTAGCTCACATCCTATAGAAAAAATTATCATAGACCAAAATCTACAATCTACAACTATAAAATGTCTAAGGAAACGCAGGAGAAAATCTTTATTGCCTTGGCTTTGACGTTCAATTTTTAGAGACAACACCAGAAGCAAAATCTCTGAAAGAAATTGCCAATAAGTTAGGCATTATAAAAAAAAAAAAAAAAAGGCTCTGCAATAGACACTAAAAGAATAAAAAGACAAATCAAACTGTGAAAATTATTTGAAAATCACTTATTCTATAAAGGGTTTGATTCAGAACATATTAAAAAAAAAGTCAATATTAATAAAACAAACAACCCAATAATATATGGACAAAAGCTGTAAACATAACATCACTGAAGATAGACAGTTGGATAATACATGAAATAATATCATTTGTAATTAGGAAAATGTAAATCAAAACAATGCGATGCAACTACACATGTGTTAAGTAATTAAAATTACAAAAACTAAAAGGTGTCACGCTAATGTGGGCTTGGATGTTGGACATTTATTGCTTAGAGAATTCAAATGGTTCAGACACTTTGGAGGACAATTTGACAGTTTTTTATAAAATTATAGAGTCATCATATGATCTAGCAATTACACTTCTAGGTGTTCACCCAGGTTATATGAAAATTTACGGTCACACACCAAACCTTCTTATAGCAGTTTTATTCATAATAGCTAAAAGTAGAAGCAACCTAACTTTTCTTCCAACAGGGGACTGGAGAAACAAATAATGTAATATGGTCCAGAAATTAAAAAAAAAAAAAAAAAACAAGTATTGTTTTATGTTACATGGATGTATCTTTAATGCATTTTGCTAAGTAGAAAAAGCTAGACAGACTATTAAATGATTCCATTTATATAAACTTCTGGAAAAGGCAACGCAAAAAAGATGGGAAACAGATCAGTAGTTGCTAGTGGTTGCTCAAGTGGAGTGGGACGTTAACTACAAACAGGACATACAGGGAACTGTCCTATTATATTACAATGGTGGATATATGAATCTGCATTTGTTAAAACTCATAGAATATACACCACAAAGAGTTAAATTTAATATATGCAATGTTTGAAAAAGAGAAAGGATTATCAACCAGGATGATGGAGGATGCCCATAATGGAATGCAGTCTGTGACAAATGAAATAAATTGCATTACCAATATATGACATGACCACGCTGTAGGGAAGTGGGAAAAAAATATGGCCTTAATTAACCTAGGAAAATGTTCGACTGGAAATTGTAGGACTAAAGACAAAAAGGAATTTATAAATTAAAAAAAAAAAAAAACAGTGGATTGTGGGAAACAGTTTTCTTATTATTGGAGAGGGACAGTACAGATAAAAAAGAAGGAAAAGCTAACAGGTGAAATCCGCAAGAGAGCCGATTAGGAGATCCCAGCGCTTGCCGCCCTCCCCCCCTCCCCCCAACCCACACAGCAGAAACAACAAAAACAAGGAATAAGCAAATATCTAACAACAAAAATAGCTCTAGGAGAGCTCTAGAATATGATAAAGGAGATGCAGAAACACTGTGGAGCAAAGAAAATGAGGATGGCTGATGAAACTACCTGGAGTCCCACTGCTACACGTGAAAGATGAGGCAATTAATTATATATGAGAAGGGAACAAGTGCTTTCAAACTGAGGGCAAAACCCGAGTTCCAAAGTGTTGGGACAGACCCGAGGGTATACACATGCACTCTCTTCTATGACCACTACTCTACAGTAACCTATGACTTCATTATAATATATTTACATTGTGGTCTTAACCCCCTCCTGCCTTGAGCAGAGGAAGGCTGATGAAGACCAAATAGGGCCAAAAACTTCCCCTCTCAATTGTTGGAGGAGTCCCTTAGATGATTGGCTGTAACCCTAGGCAGGATCTGCCCAGCTATGACCCATAATCTACCCAAGCATAAAAAGTAAAGACAACCTTGAGCCCCTGGGCACACACTACCTCTGGGCCTGTCCACTCTTCCATCTAGAGAGTGTACTTTCATTTAAACTGCTACTAAACCCTTGCTTACTTAAGAGTTTGACTCTGAGCTCTTTCTTGGCCAAACTCAAGAACCATGAGTTGTAAGTTAAAGTATTGTATCAGTGTTTAATCTGCTGAATTAGAATATCCCTATTCTTAGGAAATACCCACTGAAGTATTAGAATTAAAAGCTATGATATTGGTGCAGAAAGAGATAGCACGTGCAAGAACATGAATGACAGATCAAGCAGGACAAAATATGAATAGGTGAATCTAAATGAAGGGTATTTGGGCTTTGTATGTACGATTCTTATTCTGGGGCTGGGGCAAAGGACTTACTATTGACACACTCTTCCTAAACCCTGGGACTGGAACCATCTCTGTTTCTTGCCCCCCATCGCCTCGGGCCAGATCCATGGCTACATCTTACACCACCCCAACAGTCCCCTCTTGCAACCACACACATGCCTTGGAGCCAATTCTATGACCACTCAGTACATACCTACATCTGACACTGATGCCTTTCTGGTGAGTGAGCCTGTACCTTGGGCCAGCTGCCATAGCTGTTCTGAAAACACCTGAGCTCTGGACTCTAGCTCTGTGGCCACTCAGTATACTCCCACACTCCTGACTCCATTGCCACTGCTGCCATAAGTACACATACTCCCTAGATCCCAGCACTGCTGCTGCCATGTTTGTGCCCTTGCACTAAACCCAGTGCCAATAAAGACCCTTTCAACCGTGGTCTCCCCCATAGGGGGAAAAATAAGAAGATCCCAACAGATTTTTCTACCAAAGACACCAGCAGCCCTAGTTACCACCATGGATACACACAAACTTGGCTTCCAAGGACACTTACTGTCTTTGTCAAGCTGGTGGAGCTCCGTAAAGGATATAGCATTGTGCCCTCTCTCAACACAGAATTACCACTGCACCCCCACTACAGTAAGAGCTGCTGCACCCCACACATATGGCATCATCACCCCCACCAATAGATGAAGTTCTTTCTGGAGTAAAGCCAGTCTGGAAGAGGTGACTTCTTCCTCAAATGAACAGACATCAATGAAAGACCATGAAACACACACACACACACACACACACACACACACACACAATCAAGGAACCATGACATCAAAAAGTCACAGTACTGTTCTAGAAATTGACCTTAAGTAAATGAAGATCTACAAATTGCCTGATCAAAATAATTGTTTTAAGACAAATGAGGAAGCCACAAGACAACATAACAAAGAGAAACTACAAAAAAAAAAAAAAAAAAAAAAAAAAAAAAGAACCAAATACTGGAGCTGAAGAATACAGTGAATGAAATGAAAATGTAATGGAGAGCTTTAAGGACTTGTTAAACAAGTTTGAACAGATTAATCAAGCAGAAGAAAGCATCTACAAACTTGAACAGATTAATCAAGCAGAAGAAAGCATCTACAAACTTATAGACAGGTCATTTGAAGTTATCCAGTCAGAAGATAGAGAGGAAAAAAAATGGAAAAGAGTGAAAATAGTGAGGAAATCTATGGGAAAACAACAAGAAAACCAATATGTACAGTATAAGAGTCCCAGAAGGAGAGTAAAGAAAGAGAAAAGGGCAGAACACTTATTTAAATGAATAATGGATTAAAACCTTCCCTACTTTGGGAGGGAAGCGGACATCGAGATTCATAAAACTATAGGTTCTCAAATAGAAACAACACAAAGAAGGCTAACCAAGATGTACTATAATCAAATTGTAAAAATCAAGGGAAATTTTAAAAGCATTCAGAGAAAAGCAAACCCGCATAAAGGAATCCATTAATTATACACACAGAGTTTTCAGGAGAAACTTTGCAATTCAGGAAAGAGTGGGATGTTAATGTACTCCAAGAAAACAACAACAACAACAACAACAAACAAAACAAAAAAACCCACCTGCCAACCAGGAATACTACACACAGCAAAATTATCCTTTAAAAATAGAGGAGAAATAGTCTTTCCTGGACAAACAAAAACTGAGGAAATCCATCACCACTAGACCTGATTTATAAGAAACACTTAACAAAGTTCTCCAAATCGCAGTGAAAAAATACTAAACAATAGTGTGAAGACATATGAAAGCATAAATCTTAGAGGTAAAGCTAAGTATATAGACATATACAGATTAACAAAGTCACATAAAGGGTTTTTAATACTAATATAACCCTAATATAAAAGTTAATAGGTAAAAACTTGTTAATGAATATACGACATGAAAAGAATCAACTTCTGACTACCAGAACACAAAGTATGTGTGGGATGGAGTAAAAGTGTAGTGTTTTGTATGTGACTGAAGTTACATGTTTGCAACTTAAAACATGTTGTAACTACAAGATATTTTATTCAAACCTCGGGGTAACCCCTCCCAAAAAAACCCCACATAAAACATACACACAAAAAAGAAAAACAAATCACTATAAAAAATAACCATAATAATAAAGGAAGTGAGTAGAGGAAGATGAATGGGATTCCCCCCCCCCCAAAAAAAACCCTGCAAGACAAATAGAAAATAATCAAAATGGTAATACAAACTTGTCCCTTATTAATAATTATTTTAAATGTAAATGGATTAAACCCACCAATCAATAGACATACAGTGGCTGAATGAATTCAAAAAAGAAAAACAAAAACAAGATTCAGTGATACGCTGTCTAGAAGAGACTAATTTTAGAAGTAAAGACACACATAGGCTGAAGATAAGGAGATGAAAAATGAAAAAAAAATGGAAATGATAACCAAAAAAAGCAGGAGTAACTATGTTATTGGATAAAGTAGACTCTAAAGTCTTGTTTCGAGAAACACAGTTATGATAAAAATGTAATTATATAATGATAATTATAGGGCCTCTTCAACAGGAAGAGGCTAAAGCTATTATAAATACATGTGTAAGCTACATCAGAGAAGCTACATATATAAGACGAATACTGACAGATCCAAAGGCGGAAATTGACAACACAATACTAGTAGGGAATATCAATACCCCACTAACAATAATGGGTAGAATATCTAGATGTAACAATTAAAAAATGAGTGACTTGAGCAATCCTATAGACCAAATAAATCTAACTGATCTAAGTGAATTTTCCAGCTACAGCTCAGTCCATAGTTTCTCCTTATGCGCATGAAATGTTCCTCAAGATAGACCACTGGCTAAGTCTCAAAACAAGTTTTAACAAATTTAAGGAGATCAAAATACAGTCGACTTTTGAACAACTGAAGGTTAGGGGTACCAACATCCCATGCAGTTGAAAATCCACGTGTAACTTTTGACTCCTCAAAAACTTAACTACTAATAGCCTATTGTTGACTGGAAGCCCTACTGATAACAGAAAGAGTTGATTAACACATATTTTGCATATTATTATTAAATTCTTATAATAAAGTACTCTAGAAAAAATATGTTACTAAGAAAATCATAAGAGAAAATACATTTACAGTACTGTACCGTATTTTTTGAAAAAAATCTGTGTATAAGAGAACCTGCAAAATTCAAACCATTCATTGTTCAAGGTTAACCTATAATTTAAAGTATTTTTTCCAAACAAAATGGAGTGAAACTAGAAAACAATGGTAGTAAGAACATAGGAAAATTCATAGATACATAGAAACTCAACAGGTTCTAGAACAATTTGTTCAAAAAAGTTTGAAATTTCTAGAGACAAAAATGAAAACAAAATACATCAAAACCTATGGGATACAGCAAATGCAAAAATAGGATGGGAATTTACAGCAGTACTTGCATTTATTGAAAAAGAAGAACGATTTCTAATAAGCAACTTAACATTACAATTCAAGGAACTAAAATAAAAAGAACAAAGTCTAAAGTTAGCAGATAGAAGGAAATAAAGATTACAGCAGATATAAATCAAATATGGAACAAAAAACTTGACAAAAATATCAAATGAAGAGTTGGTTTTTTGAAAAAGTTAATTGATAGCCTCTTAGCTATATGAACTAAGAAAAAGAGGCTTCAATAAATAAAATCAGAAATCAAAGAGGAGACCTTACAATAAATACCTCAAATAAAAACATAAAAAACAATTATGAACAATTATTTATCAACAAATTGGATAACCTACAAGAAATTTCAGAATTCTACAATGTACAAAAGTTGAATTTGTAAGAAATAGAAAGCCTGAACAGATCCATACAAATATGGAGACTGAATCAGTAATCAAAAATCACCTAAAGTGTAGAACCTGACGGATTCATGGTGATTCTAACAAATATTCAAAGAATTAATGCCAATTGTTCCTGAACTTTTCAAAACACAAAAGAAAACAGAAGAGGAAGTACTTCTAAAATTGTTTTATGAGCACAGCATCATGCTGATACTACAAAATCAAGCAAAGATAACACAAGAAAAATAACTATAGGCTAATATCTGTGATGGATATAGGTGCAAACATCCTTCATAAAATACTAACAAACTGAATTCAACAGCACATTAGAGGAATCATATACTATGATCAAGAAGGAGTTATATGCAAGGATGGTTCAACATTCATAATCAATGTGGCATACAACATTAACAAATGAAAGGTAAAAATCATATGATCATCTCAATAGATGCAGAAAAAGCATTTAACAAAATTCAAACATCCATTTGTGATAAAAACTCAATAGAATGACGACCCAGGGAATGTACCTCAACATAATAAAAGACATACAAGACAAGCCCACAGCTAACATCATACTCTGAAGTGAAAACCAGAAAGCTTTACCTCTAAGATGATGACCAAGACAAGGACGTCCATTCTCACCAGTTTTATTCAACATACTAATGGAAATCCTAGGTAAGGAAATTCGGCTAGAAAGGAAATAAAGGGATCCAAATCAGAATGGAAGAAGTCAAAATGTCTCTATTTGAAATATATTATATACAAAAAATCCTCAAGATTCCACACAAAAAAAAGACCCTATTAGGACTAATCAACAAATACAGTAAAGTGTACAAAATCAATATGCATTTTGCAATATGCAATTATTACTGCAAATGAATGCATATTACAAAATAAATTATTGCAATATGCAATACGAAATCAGTTGCATTTCTTTACATTATTAATAAACTATATAGTAAAAGGGAATTAAGAAAATAATCTTGTATACAACTTGAACAAAAGAATAAACATACCTAGAAATAAATGTAACTAAGGAAATGAAAGACCTGTACCCTGAAAAGTATAAAGAATTGAAGAAAGAAATCAAGAAACATACAAATGGAAAGACATTCTGTGCTCATGGATAGAATATTAAAATGTCCATACTACCTGAAGCAATCTACAGATTCAATGCAATCCCTATCAAAATTCCAAAGACATATTTCACAGAAATAGAAATAACTGTCCTATAATTTGTATTGAACCACAGAGGACCATGAATAGCCAAAGCAATTTTGAAGAAGAAAGCTGGAGGCATCACACTTCCTGATTTCAAACTATAATACTATAACAATCCAAACAGCATGGTATTGACATAAAAACAGACACATAAATCATGGAACAGAATACAGAGCCCAGAAGTAAACTCACACAAGTATGGTCAATTACTTCACAACAAAGGAGCCAAGAATATACAATGGGGAAAGACAGTCTCTTCAATAAATAGTGCTTAGAAAACAGGCCAGTTGCACATAGAAGAATGAAACTGGGCCATTATCTTACACCTTACATAAATATCAACTTAAAATGAATTAATGATGTGAATGTAATACCCGAAATAACAAAATTCCTAGATGAAAACATAGGAAGTAAGCTCCTTGACATCAGTCTTGGTGATGATTTTTTGGATTTGACACCAAAAGCAAAGGCAACAAAAAGCAAAAATAAACAAGTGGGACTTCATCAAACTAAAATGCTTCTGTACAGCAAGGGGAACTACTAAAAAATTCAAGTTATTCTATAGAATGAGAGTATTTTCAAACAACTTACCTGATAAAGGGTTAATATCCAAAATATATAAAGAACTCATACAACTAAACAGAAAAAAAAAAATCTAATGTAAAAAAATAGGCAGAGGACCTGAATAGACATTTTTCCAAAGAAAGGTGCTGAAATTTACTAGTCATCAGGGAAATGCAAATCAAAACCACAATAAGATATTGTGAATATCTTACTAGAATGGATACTTTCAAAAAGATAAGACCTAACACATGTTGGCAAGGATGTCGAGAAGAGGAAGCCCTTTTCTACTGTTGGTGACAATGTAAATTGGTGCAGTCACTATATAAAACAATATGGAGACTCGTCAGAAAATTAAAAATACAACTACCATATGGTTCAGCAATGCTACATCTGCATATTTATCCAAAGAAAGCAAAATCACTCTCAAAAAGATAATTGCACCATCATGTTCAATGCAATATTATTTACAACAATTAGGACATGGAAACAAGGTAAGTGTTCATCAATGGATGAGTAAAGAAAAGGTGATACACAGATGGACACACACATGTGCACACAGAGTGGCATGTTATTCAACCATGAAGAAAATCATGGCATTTGTGAAACATGATTGACCTCGAGGGCACAATGCTAAGCAAATAAGTTAAAGCAAGACAAATACTGTAGCATATCATTTATATGTGAAATTTAAAAACCTAATTCATAGCTACAGAGAATGGGTTTGTAGTAGCCAGAGATGAGAATTTAACAAAATGGGTGGAAGTGGTTCAAAAGTTACAAAATTAGGTCATAGGGCGTTCCAAGACGGCAGAGGAGCAGGAGACCTAGTTCGTCTGGTCCCAGGAATTCAGCTAGAGAGCTACCAAACCATTCTGAATACCTATGAACGCAACTGGAGAATGAAGAAAAGAGTAGCAGAAACTCTATGAACAGAAATGTGACCACTTTCTGCAAGGAGAAGATGGTGGAGGAGTAGGAGACCCTTTCTCAGCTGGTCCCGAGTGGAGCTGGATATCTACCAGACCATCCTAAACACCCACAGAATCAGCCTGAGATGCAGGAAGACACATCTGGATCTCTACAAGCGAACATCTCCGGTGCTGAGAATTGAGGTGCGAAACAGGGAGTCGTGAATCCACGCACAGATATCAGAAGATAAACGGAAGGGGGAGGGAGCTGATGCACTCCGCACTGGGAAGCAGTAGCCACTTGCACTGGGGAGCGGGCTGGACTAGAGGACCGGCACCCATGAGAGAAAAGACTGAGACCGTGAGCCCAGGAACACACACGACCAGACTGAAAACTGGAACTCCGGAGCGCTCACTGGAACCAGACTAACACCGGGAGCTCGGGAGCGTGCGCGTGTCCAAACTGAAAACCGGAGCTCCAGAGCGCACACGAACCACACTGAAACAGGCAGCTCAGAAGTGCGCAGGAACCGGGGGCGGCTGGCGGTGTTAGAAACACAAAGGACAGAGACCTGCCAGCCCTGGAAGTGAGGGCTGGGACACAGGCTGTGGGGCGCACATCGCAGGACGCTGCAGGAAACAGAGTTAAAGTGGCCAAGAGAGCTCAGTGGAGAGCGGACTGCAATCTCTCTGTTCTGAGACAGAGGCTAGGATACGGCCACTGCTGCTCTCTCAGAAGAGGCACAGAAACCCGCCAGGGAAAGCCGCCAGAGAACAAAAGCCCAGAAATACCGGCTCACATTGTGCCCATCCCCATCTCACCTCTCAGGGGACAGGCATCTCTATCCAAACAGGGTTATCTGAGTAGCAGCGTGACAGGCCCCTCCCCCAGAAGGCAGGCTGAAAAATCAAGAAGCCCACATCCCTAAGGTCCCTATAAAACAAGTGCACACTGCCTGCATCCTGGTCAATAATTTGGGGTCTGGGCATCCCCGCAACCTCTCCTCATCAGAATGACAAGAAGGAGAAATCCGCCCCAGCAAAGAAAAGATAATGAGTCTGTGGCCTCTGCTGCAGAACTGATGGATATGGATATAACCAAATTGTCAGAAATGGAGTTCAGAGTAACAATGGTCAAGATAATGTGTAGGCTTGAAAAAACGATTAATGAAATTATTAACAAGAATATAGAATCTCTAAGAGTAGAAATGAGAGCGAGTCTCGCAGAAATTAAAAATGCTATGAATCAAATGCAGTCTAAACTAGATGCTCTGAAAGCCACGATAAAAGAGGCAGAAGAACGGATTAGTGAATTGGAGGATGGGATGGTAGAAGAGAAAGTTAAAACAGAAACTTGCCTCAAAAAAATCCAATCTCAAGAATGTAGATTACGGGAGATTACTGACTCAATGAAACATTCCAATGTCAGCATCATCGGCATCCCCGAGGGGGTTGAGAAAGAGAGAGGTCTAGAAGAGATATTTGAACAAATTGTAGCTGAGAACTTCCCTAATCTGGCAAAGGAAATAAGCATTCTTGTCCAAGAAGCAGAGAAGACCCCTCCCAAGTCAATGACAACAGACCTACACCACGTCACGTCATAGTGAAATTCGCAAATATTAGATCCAAGGATACAGTATTGAAAGTGGCCAGGGGGAAGAAAATCCTTACGTATAGAGAGAAAAATATCAGAATAACGTCAGACCTGTCTACAGAGACCTGGCAGGCTATGCACGGTTGGCAGGGTATCTTCAAAGCTCTATCTGAGAAGAACATGCAGCCAAGGATCCTTTATCCAGCAAGCCTGTCATTCAGAATCGATGGAGAGATAAGGACTTTCCAGGATCCGCAGAAACTGAAGGAATTTGTAACCACCAAACCAGCCCTCCATGAGCTATTAAGGGGGGGGGGGGTTCTATAAAAGTAAAAAGGCCCCAAGAGTGATACAGAACAGAAAGTCACAATCTATAGAAACAAAGACTTCACAGGCAACATGACATCATTAAAATCATATCTCTCAATAATCAGTCTCAGTGTGAATGGCCTAAATGCTCCCATAAAACACCACAGGGTTGCAGATTGGATAAAAAGACATGACCTATCCATTTGCTGTCTACAAGAGACTCATTTTGAACCTAAAGATACATCCAGACTGAAAGTGAAGGGATGGAAAACCATTTTTCATGCCAATGGACCTCAAAAGAAAGCTGGGGTAGCAATTCTCATATCAGACAGATTAGATTTTAAAGACTGTAGTTAGAGATTCAGAAGGACACTATATTATTCTTAAAGGATGTATCCAACAAGTGGACATGACAATTGTAAATATTTATGCCCCCAACAGGATAGCAGCTAGATACACAAGCCAACTCTTAACCAGAAATAAGAAACATATAGATAATAATACGTTAATATTAGGGAACCTCAACACTCCACTGTCAGCAATAGACAGATCACCTAAGCAGAAAATCAACAAAGAAATAAGAGCTTTGAATGACATACTGGACCAGATGGACCTCATAGATATATATAGAACACTACACTCCAGAACAACATTCTTTTCGAATGCACATGGAACTTTCTCCAGAATAGACCATATACTGGGTCACAAAACAGGTCTCAACCGATACCAAAAGACTGAGATTATTCCCTGCATATTCTCAGACCACAATGCTTTGAAACTGGAACTCAATCTCAAGGAAAAATTTGGAAGAAACTCAAACACTTGGAAACTAAGAACCATCCTGCTCAAGAATGATTGGGCAAACCAAGAAATTAAAAATCAGTTTAAATAATTTATGGAGACCAATGAGAATGAAAACACATCAGTCCAATGCCTGTAGGACACTGCAAAGGTGGTCCTAAGGGGAAAATACATAGCCATCCAAGCCTCACTCAAAAGAATAGAAAAATCTAAAATGCAGTTTTTATATTCTCACCACAAGAAGCTGGAGCTGTAACAGAAGAACAGGCCTAACCCACACACGAGAAGGCAGGTGACCAAGATTAGAGCAGAGATCAATGAATTAGAAACCAGGATCACAGTAGAGCAGATCAACAGAACTAGAAGCTGGTTCGTTGAAAGAATAAATAAGATCGATAAGCCACTGGCCAGACTTATTCAAAAGAATAGAGAAAGGACCCAAATTAATAAAATTATGAATGAAAGGGGAGAGATCACATCCAACACCAATGAAATAGGAAGGATCACTAGAAACTTTTGTCAACAGCTTTATGCCAATAAATTAAACAACCTGGAAGAAATAAATACCTTCCTGGAAACCTATAAACTACCAAGACTGAAACAGGAAGAAATTGATTATTTAAACAGACTGATTATGAAGAGATTGAAGCAGTGATTAAAAACCTCCCCAAAAACAAGAGCCCAGGGCCTGATGGATTCCCCAGGGAATTCTACCAAACATTCAAAGAAGAAATAATACCTATTCTCCTAAAGCTGTTTCAAAAAATAGAAACAGAAGGAAGACTACCAAACTCATTCTATGAGGCCAATATTACCTTGATCCCCAAACCAGGCAAAGACCCCATCAAAAAGGAGAATTACAGACCGATTTCCCTGATGAATACAGATGCCAAAATTCTCAACAAGGTCCTAGCTAATAGGATCCAACAGTACATTAAAAGGATTATCCATCAAAACCAAGTGGGATCCATCCCTGGGATGCAAGGGTGGTTCAACATTTGCAAATCGATCAGTGTGATAGATCATATCAACAAGAAAAGAGTCAGGAACCATAGGATGCTCTCAATTGGTGCAGAAAAAGCATTTGACAAAATACAGCATCCTTTCCTGATTAAAACCCTTCAGAGTGTAAGGATAGAGGGTACATTCCTCAATTTCATAAAAACCATCTATGAAAAGCCTACAGTGAATATTATTCTCAATGGGGAAAAGTTGAAAGCCTTTCCCTTAAGATCAGGAACATGACAAGGATGCCCACTCTCGCCATTATTATTCAACATAATACTAGAAGTCCTTGCAACAGCAATCAGACAACAAAAAGGGATAAAAGGTATCCAAATTGGCAAAGAAGTCAAACTGTCTCTCTTTGCAGATGATGTAATACCCTACATAGAAAACCCAAAAGACTCCACCCCCAAACTACTAGAACTTATAGAGCAATTCAGTAATGTGGCGGGATATAAAATCAATGCTCAAAAATCAGTTGCATTTCTATACACGAACAATGAGACTGAAGAAAGAGAAATTAGGGAATCCATTCCATTTACAATAGCACCAAAAATCACATGTTATCTCGGAATTAACTTAACCAGAGACGTAAAGGATCTATATTCTAGAAACTATAATCACTCTTGAAAGACATTGAAGAAGACACAAAAAGATGGAAAAATATTGTATGCTCATTGATTGGAAGAATACACATAGTTAAAATGTCTATGATACCCAGAGAAATCTACACTTTCAATGCCATCCCGATCCAAATACCAATGACACTTTTCAAAGAACTGGAACAAACAGCCCTTAAATTTGTGTGGAACCAGAAAAGGCCCCGAATCGCCAAGGAATTGTTGAAAGGAAAAACAAAGCTGGGGGCATCACAATGCCAGATTTCGAGCTATACTACAAAGCTGTGATCACAAAGACAGCATGATACTGGCACAAAAACAGACACATAGACCAATGGAACAGAATAGAGAACCCAGAAATGGACCCTCAGCTCTTTGGGCAACTAATCTTTGACAAAACAGGAAAAAACATCCAGTGGAAAAAAGACAGTCTCTTCAATAAATGGTGCTGGGAAAATTGGACAGCTATATGCAAAAGAATGAAACTTGACCACTCTCTCACACTATACACAAAGATAAACTTCAAATGGTTGAAAGACCTCGATGTGAGACAGGAATCCATAAAAATCCTAGAGGAGAACATAGGCAGCAACCTCTTTGACATCAGCCACAGCAACCTTTTTCATAACACATCTCCAAAGGCAAGAGAAACAAAAGGAAAAATGAACTTGTGGGACTTCGTCAAGATAAAAAGCTTCTGCACAGCCAAGGAAACAGTCAAAAAAAACTAAGAGGCAGCCCATGGAATCAGAAAAGATATTTGCAAATGACACTACAGATAAAAGACTAGCATCCAAGACAAAGAACTTCTCAAACTCAATACATGCGAAACAAATAATCAAATCAAAAAATGGGCAGAAGATATGAACAGACACTTCTCCAATGAAGACATACAAATGGCTAACAGACACATGAAAAAATGTTCAACATCATTAGCCATCAGGGAAATTCAAATCAAAACCACACTGAGATACCACCTTACACCAGTTAGAATGGCAAAAATGGACAAGGCAAGAAACAATTGCTGGAGAGGATGTGGAGAAAGGGGATCCCTCCTACATTGTTGGTGGGAATGCAATTTGGTACAGCCACCTTGGAAAACAGTGGGGAGGTCCCTTAAAAAGTTAAAAATTGAGCTACCCTATGATCCAGCCATTGCACTACTGGGTGTTTACTCCAAAGATACAGACGTAGTGAAAAGAAGGGCCATATGCACCCCAATGTTCATAGCAGCATTGTCCACAATAGCTAAATTGTGGAAGGAGCCGAGATGCCCTTCAACAGATGACTGGATTAAGAAGATGTGGTCCATATATACAATGGAATATTACTCAGCCATCAGAAGGAATGATTACACAACAATTTTAGCAACATGAATGTGACTGGAGGAGATTATGCTAAGTGAAATAAGTCAAGCAAAGAAATACAGTTATCATATGGTTTCACTCATTTATGGAACATAAGAAGTAGGAAGATCGGTAGGAGAAGGAAGGGAAGAATGAAGGGGGGGTGGTAAACAGAAGGGGGAATGAACTATAAGAGACTGTGGACTCTGGGAAACAAACTGAGGGCTTCGAGGGTGGGGTGGGATAGACTGTTGATGGGTAGTAAGTAGGGCACGTATTGCAGGGTGCACTGGGTGTTATATGCAAATAATGAATCATGGAACATTGCATCATAAACTGGGGACGTACTGTACGGTGACTAATAAAAGTTATTTTAAAAAAAGTTACAAAATTAAAAAAAATTAGACAATATGCACCAACCATTTGTAACACCTTTTATATTTGTGTGTATATATATATATACACACACATATATATACCTTTTACATATGTGTATATACTATACATATGTGAGATGTAAAAATGTCACTCATTGATAAGATTTTTTAAATTATTTTAACTAAAATATAAGTAGCAGAGTAAAAATTTATATTTTAGGTGGTAGACACTATAGAAACCAAATCAGTTCAGTAGACAGCACATCTACAGTATAGTAATGATGTATAAACAGACAGGTTAGACTTAGGAAAACAAAGAAAATATGTTGTGGACAGATAAAAGGATTCAATATTTGAAAATCAGTAATTCTTGATAAGGTATTAGAATTACACAAAAGTCGGGGCGCCTGGGTGGCACAGTGGTTAAGCATCTGCCTTTGGCTCAGGGCGTGATCCCGGCGTTATGGGATCGAGCCCCACATCAGGCTCCTCCACTATGAGCCTGCTTCTTCCTCTCCCACTCCCCCTGCTTGTGTTCCCTCTCTCACTGGCTGTCTCTGTCTCTGTCGAATAAATAAATAAAATCTTTAAAAAAAAAAAAAAAAGAATTACACAAAAGTCATAAAGAATACACCAATAAAACCCAACACATAATCAGTTTCCATACTGAAAAAAAAAAAATACCCAACCATTCCTTTCCTTATGCTTTTCCGCATACCATAAAATAAGAGTGAGTTTAGGAAATACATTTTATATAAACCAATACAATAAAAATATGATTTATATCATTCCACAATATAAATTTTAGAAGGTAAAAATTATTTAAAATTGAGCAAAGATCTCGCTGGAACTGAGGAGGATGTTCTAGATCACATCACATTATCACTGCAGTTTTAAAGTGAAAGTTTATAAGAATTTCATTTGCAGTTAGAATGATTTTTTGTTTGAAAACTATAGTAAGTTTTTCTCAGATATGACTATAGCTCTGAAATATTAAACACACTTTATCAATATATAGAAATAAATATTTAAGGAAAATGAAGAGGACTAGCACTTGGATATTGAAACATTTAGACAGAGTCTTCTGAATAATTTAAGTAAATATGATGGCAAAGTGGAGGTTAACTACAAAAATAATACTTCAAAGATCATATGGATATTTAAAAATAGAGTCATTAATAAACAGGGTCTAAAAATAAAAAGTATACTCAATAGAAATCTATGGGGCTCCAATTTTAAGAGTTCATAATATTAAATTATTTTTATACTATGAAAATCAGAAGACTTGTTATTAATCATCAAAAAATTACAGAGAAAAAATTTTTTTAATTCAGGCAGGATTTATATATTGCCAATTATTGAAAAATCTTACAAAAAATGAAACCACATAAAAACGACTTATTGTTTTGTAACTATAGATTTTTTTTTACAATGCTATTACTATATTACTGACTATATTTCCTATACTATACTTTTCATCTCCATGACTTTTATAACTGGAAATTTTTATTTATTTATTTAAATTAACTATTAATTTTTTTGAGAGAGAGAGAGAAAGAGAGGCAGAGAGATGGGGAAGTGAGGTGGAAGAGGGAAAATCTTAAGCATTCTTCACATGCAACACAGAGCCTGACATGGGGCTTGATCTCAAGACCCTGAGATCATAACCTGAGCTTAAAAAATTAAAAAAGAGTCAGATCCTTAACCAACTGAGGCACCCTGGTGCCCCTGAAAGTTTGTACTTCTTAATCCCCTTCACCTGTTTCACACACACACCACACCCCGCCCCATCCCCTCTGGCAATCATTAGTTTACTCTATGAGAGTTTGTTTTAGATTTCACAGAAGAGAAATCATAAGGTATTTATCTTTCTCTGACTTAACATAATATCCTCCAGATCCACCCATGTTATTGCAAATGGCAAGATCTCATCCCTTTTCTAATATCCCAGTTGTATAAATGTGTGTGTGTATAAAATATTCCTTATCCATGCATCTATCAATGAACACTTCGGGTGCGTCCATATCTTGGCTATTGTAAATAACATCGCAATAAACACAAGGGTGCATAGATCTTTTCAAATCAGTGTTTTCATTTTCTTTGGATAAATACCCAGGAGTGGAATTACTGGATCCTATGGTAGTTCTATTTTTAATTTTTTGAGGAAACTCCATATCTTTCCACCATGCTTTCACTAATTAAACTTCCTGTTAACAGTGCATGTGGGTACCTTTGCCCACATTCTCACCAACAGTTGTTATTTCTTATCTTTTTGATACTAGTCATTCTGATAGGCATGAGGTGATATCTCATGGTTTTTTCATTTCCCTGATGATTAATGATATTGAACATCTTTTCATGTGTCTGTTGGCCATCTCTAGGTCTTCTTTGGAAACCTCTCTATTCATATCCTCTGTCCATTTTTAACTGGATTATTTGGGGTTCTTAGGTGGTCAGCTATGTAAGTTCTTTATACATATTAGGTATTAATTCCTTATCAGACATATTACTTGCAAATATCTTCTTCCATTCACTAGGTTGCTTTTTCTTTTTGTTAATGATTTCTTCTGCTACGCAAAAGCTTTTGATTTTGGTGTAGTCCCAATCGTTTATTTTTGCTTTGGTTTCCCCTGCCTGAAAAGACATATCCATAAATTTGTTAAGCAGATGTCTAATAGATTACTGCCTACATGTTCTTATGCTAATTTTTTGGTTTCAGTTCTCACATTTCGGTCTTTAGTCCATTTTCAGTTTATTTCTGTATATGGTATAAGAAAGTGATCCAGTTTCCCCAACACCATTTATTGAAGAGATTCTATTTTTCCCATTGTATATTCTTGCTTCCTTTGTTGTAGATTAATTGACCAGATAAGCATGGGTTTATGTATGGGCACTCTACCCTGTTCCATTGATCTATGTGTCTATTTTTGTGCCAGCACCATACTGTTACCACAGGCCTTTCTTTTTAAGACTACAAACTTCTTCCACTTCTGTTTATTCTACTCAATCAACACTTGCATTCAAAAAGTTTACCTAAAATTCACTGTATTGCAAAGTTTTTTTTTCCTTCATAAGTGAAACAAAGTTTATTTCAAAAATTAAACATCTTTAAGAATTTTGCTGCAAAACTCTTAATACCATTTCCCTTAAAAAAAAAATAGAGCTAAGTTCAACTTGTGCAAATTAGTTTAATTCTGCTTGAAGTAATTTTCAATATAAAGGCTGCGTTGTGGATATGAATAATAATATGAATTGGTGAGTGGTCTTTCACATGGTAATACACATGCTATTATTAACAAACAATTAATTTTGACCCTTTTCTATTTAACAGCAGGGTACAGAAAATCCTAATTCATAAAAGTGAGCATTAGCAAACAGAAATGGAGTGAATTTTCATAGCCACTTCTCCAGATAAGAGCAGCTTATGTCAAGCAAGTTCAGAATTCTTTAAGACATTTCTTTGAAATCATGTCAAATCTGTTCTGTCTTTAAGGCTGACATCATCTTTGGCAAGATATACCTTATTGATGTTGTCTTTGTCAGACACAAAATAAGAAATCCACATTTCAATTCTGAGGTTGTCTGAGTAGAAGTCATCTTCAAAAGAAGTCTGCAAGTTTCCCAGGTGTCTTCAGACTCTTCCCTGTAGTGAAACTGATACATAAACTCTTGACTTCATTCTGCACAAAACTTTCCAGCACTGGAAAGTTCACGTGCTGTGAATTCTCCTTCTCCCATCTCCTCCTCCAGAATGGCAGCTTACAAAAATAAACTTTTAAGTGTTTCAGAAGGCTTCATATTATTGCCTCTAAGGCCAAGGCAAGAATACCCCACTCAAAAACCTAGGCTGATCTGTATCTGTTCAGAAAATGGGCTTTTATTTGCATTTTTTGACAATTAGTATTCTTTAGAGGAAGAAGAAACTGACTTCAAGTAATTTAATGGTGAGGGGGAAGCACCACCCCATTTTTCTGGAAAGTATACTACAATAGTTTATAGAATAGATAGATTAAAAGACCCAGCGATTCTGAGTCTTACTGCTTCTAGAATATTCTATAAGGAATCATGTATCTATGTTTACTAGTCTTGGTGTATTCTGACAAAGCTAACTCTTGGTAACTTAGAGAGCATTGCTGTTTAACCCCTGGGATCTTGCTCCCAGATTAAAGCTTCAGTTTCAGCTTTTACCTCCCCTATTCAAACATGAGGCAGATCTAATATGTCGATTACGCCTATGCTACATTCAGGGAGCCCCACTTTAAATCGTGGTGAAGGTGGGGCGAATGTTATTACATACTCAGGGACAAACAGTACATAGGACTTAATCTGGATATTCAGGCTATTCCCATTTCTCTTCTTCATTCATCACAAGCCAATTTTTTCCCCCAATTTCTGGCCTTTGCCCCTGTGAACTTTTAACATGTGGCAGGGAACTGGTGGTACTGCTCTGGAGGATTCTGTTTTGCAACTAGTTGTTTTAGAACCTGTAAGGTTTAGTTTTTTAAACAAGGTTCCAGGGGCGCCTGGCTGGCTTAGTCGTTAAGCGTTCCAGGGGCACCTGGGTGGCTCAGTCGTTAAGCATCTGCCTTCAGCTCAGGGCGTGATCCCAGCGTTCTGGGATCAAGCCCCACATCAGGCTCCTCCGCTGGGAGCCTGCTTCTTCCTCTCCCACTCTGCCTGCTTGTGTTCCCGCTCTCGCTTGCGGTCTCTCTCATATTATTTGGTTTCTTATTCTTAAAAAAATAAAACAAAGTTCCATTTCTGCCTTCATACCAATGGTCTTTGAGGTCTACTCCTTTTTTAAGAACTTAGTAAAGTTCACAGGAAGTAGATTGAACTATTCCACTCTTTTCAACAAACTCCCCCAAACTGCCTGCCACAGTAGACCTCATTCTGGGTTTCAAATATCATGAAACATTTTACCCAGGTGCTTCAATAATACATAACAAGGATTTGAACTTGCCAGTCTTTCTTGGAGAAATCACCAGTAAGAAAATGTTATTTTTTTCCTCACAAAAGAAATCGGTTTGTTTTGAATTGATTCTAAAACTCAAGAAACATCCACTTACTCAACTGAAAATCAACACGGAGATTTAGTCAAAGGAGTTCCATTTTGTGTGAACTCAAGAGTGGGAGGAGGTAAAAGGAAAGAGAAGAGTCTAGGATTTAGGTGCTCGGGGAGGGAAATTTTTTTGTTACCAAATCTCCTTTTGCATTTTTTTTTAATTAGAAAGAATAGCCCCAAACACCTGCCCAAAAACATCTTAAAATCTTTTGGGGAGGTAGTAAGTATAAGCTAACTATTTCTGTGTCTTCATAACCATCTGTCAATCGGAAAATGTTCAAGAGCAGGAAAATCTCACAAAACCTCTGCCCAGAAGAAACAGCCCAAGTTGTTCAGGATCTGACTGATATAAATCAAAGTCAAAATTTTTATTTCTTACTTCATCTAAATCGTCCTATTGAATGTCTTGCCTTCCTCCTTTTCTTCTTCCTTCCTAAAATTAATATTTTACATGTAAAAGATGTAAAAAAAAAATAACCCAAGTGCTTCACTTGATAGGGATATTCTACTGGTCAAGAAACAAACTGTACCTGGAAAGAGAAGACTTCAAAACCAAAAAGCACAAAGAAACTGGTTTCAGGAAGGTTATGGTAAGGTTTATGAAGCACAAAGGAGGAAGTTCATAGGGCATGATTCTCATTGATTAGAATGAGGTTAGTTACATTCTTGCTGATTGGCTACAATGTGCTGAGTCAGGCTGACAAAATAAATTAGGCTCAAACTTTGGCCAGAGTTTAAGTGGGTATTTTAGGAAATGTGTCTCTCTGAGCTTTGCTGATCTGGGTGTGGGCCATTGGCTCAAAGGCAAAGGTAGATCTCTAGCTCTGTTTTCGTTTTTATTTAGTAAGGTACTATTTTCCTCATTTCTTATTTTTTTATCTCCAAGTTGGAATAATAAACCATGGGATAATTTAAGAATTCATTTCAATTTTGAAATATTTCCATGCAGGGATTGGTAAATTCTTGCTGTAAGGAAAAAGCCTTGCTCATATTCTCCTGAGCTATCTTTGGGCCATAGTTTTCTTCATAAGGATAGGATTCCCAAAGTGTAATGCATTTTTTAAATACTAATTGAGAGCTGGCAGAGAATTCACTGGGGTTAGACAGACATGTTCATTGGGAGAGACAGATGCTTGAAAAATGTTGACATGTGGTTTTTTTTGTTTGTTTGTTTTTTTTAATTTATTTAGAGAGAGGGAAAGAGCGTAAGCACAAACAGGAAGAGGGGCAGAGGGCAAAGGAGAGAATCCCAAGCAGACCCTGTGCTGAGCTTGGAGCACAATAGGGGGCTCGATCTCAAACCCTAAGATCATGACCTGAACTGAAACCAGGAGTCAGACACAACCAACCAAACCACCCAGGCACCCCTTGTTGCCTATTTTTACCATGTATAGGCACTTTGATCCTCAGACAACTCATGTCTGTCAACTTTTTTTTTTTTTTTTTTTTTTTTGGACACACAGTTTATGATTACCTCCAACTCTGCCACCTTCCCCTTCCCCCACTGCCATGGATTAACCTCATTACTGAAATAGTTGACTATCCAAAAACTTCTCTAGGTCCTGGAAGTGGGTGTTGTGATATGTATGGGGCTGGGCTGTACTGCAAAGTGAGGGCAATCTGGCAACATTTCTAATTTTATCTACTTTATCAAACATTAGTCTTATAGTTTACCTTGTTGCCTGAGTGCTCAGTCTAGACTTCATCAGCTCGATCTCCACCTGTGTACAAGGCAACTTGATGGACTATAAACCCTTCACAGGTAGGCTACCAAATTTTAAATTATGCATAAAATTTTTTCTTGTTTTCATTCAAGTTATATAGTGTCATATTATTTTTGTCGAATTGACTTTTTTAAACTAAACTGGTTGTAAAACATGATATAGAGCAGATTGTAATTTAAAGGGTAAGGTACCGAGTGTCAGGATAACTGAGAGCCAGAGCCACATGTTTACTTGGGATATCAAATAATTTTGTCTGGTGGTAGGTAGAAAAGAGTGGTAAAATCAGGGGTGAAAACAGCTCTCTCAAGCATTACCACTTAGTTGTACATGATGAGTGACTAAAGCAGTAATTGTGGATTGGTGTTTTCTAACAAATATTTTGCAGTTTGCTATTTTTAAGGCCATATTTGTCTCCTAACCTTTCCAAGTGTGTGGGGGGGGATAAGTCTTACCTTTTTATTCCAATCTCCTTTTTAAAAAGGAGTATAACACCAGAGGGAACGGTAAAGCAATTGCCCAAAGTCATTGTTCTCTTGGTCACTCTAGGCAGATTGCCAATTATGAAACCATAGCAATGTTAAAAAAAAAAAAAAAGAAAAAGAAAAAGAAAAGAAAGAAAAGAATGAAAGAAAACCCTAGATACTTATTCCCAAAGCTGACATTTTTAGCATATCTGAAGCATCTGTATTGGTGGTAACTGTCAAACTTTGCATTGAAAAATTCAAAGCCAGAACCTGAGTGGGATATTAAATATGAGGATGAGGATTCTGTTTTCAAGCACTGTAAAAAGAAAGAAACTAAAAGCCCTAAGGCAAATATATTGCACTGACATTTGAAACTCTTACAATGGATTTATTTATTATGCTTTTTTTAAAAACAAAGAACTAGAAATACACATTCCATTTTGCAAGGTGAGATATATTCTCTCTCTGACAATAAAAATGTAAAAATAAGGTATTTTATGTATTGAAATCCCAATGAATTTGAAATTTGCAAATGATCTCTTTCAGAGGACCTCAGGACAATAGTTTAAAAACCTCTGGTGACTATATAATGATTCATATCCAGAAAGTGCTTGAAAATTGTTAAACACTGATGGTTTGTAATACAAGTTGAAATAGTCCATATTGAAATGACCTCTGGTGAATTGGACTGGCTTGAAAAAACTGTTTTGCCAGGGATCATGTTAAGTGAGTGCTAGCAAGCAGGGAGACAGGTGTTTCCTGTCCCAACCACATGGCATAACCATATAGATTAGCTGCAGGGAATGTAGCCAAAAGTTTTTTTTTTTCTTTTTTTAAAGAAAACCTAATTCAATTTACCACCACTCATACAGAAATTGGTTTAGGTTTAAATTGTATTCTAAATAATTTAAAACTCATAATTAAGATTTATATTCTTTATTCCTAATACGGCAATGCTACACAATCTCCCACAGTCATAATTGCTTGTAACAAGATGGGCTCTTGAACCTTCTCAAACTTTCTAGTGGTCCAGCTACTCTATTATTGCCCTGGGAGATGGGCCACCATCTTCCGCTTGAACACTTCCAGTGTTGGGAAAAGAGGAAGAGGAACGCAAAGATGACAGAGACAAATTCAGTTTTAGATATCTCTGAGGCTGCTGTTTACTGGTGAGGATTCAGATATTTAAACAACTAAAGTTAAAAGGTAAACTAAAGTGCTGCAAAATGGGAAGACATCTACACATGCTGCCTCTTTAAGTTGATCGCGCATTAATGCCAACCTGGATTGCCACACAAGACTGCTTTCACATTTCTCAGAATTTTTGTTCTGTCCAAAGAATACTGAATTGGTGGGGATGCTTTCTGGGCACAACACCGATTTAACAACATGTAGTGATTAACTGGCATCTTTAGCTCTCGTTCCTCTGGAACATACTCATCCAATACTCTCCAGGCAGTGGGGCACTGCAGGGCCCCTGAGAAAGAGTATCTCCAGGGTCTGTAGCACTGTCCTGCCACATCCGATGTAGTAAATGATCTGATTAGGTGCAAGAGAGTGGCCAAATGAATGAAAGAGAATGACTTAGTCACGACACCCTACTAAGTTATATTAGGGGTCGTCTTGGGCTGTTAAAGAGCAGAGAAGGATGTAGGGAATTCCTACAATAGCATCTGCTTACAGGCTAAAGTCTGCGCAGAAATGATGAGCCCTCAAAACAGATTTTTCCATACTTGTTTCCTATTAAGAATTACAGAATAATTATAACACATTATCTTCCGTGCTGCTATAAAGGCTCTAAGAAAGATGCATAGGTTATGCATAAATCTGTTCTAGCAGTGGGACAGCACAAGCCAGGGGTTATGACTGTGGGTCAGAGGCCCAGGAGTCAAATGCCGGCATTACCACTTAAGCCCCATCCATAACTTTGGACAGCTTATTAAAGTACTCTTTGCTTCCATTTCTTCACCTATCATGTGGAGGTCATAATCTGTAGTAAATAGACTTAAGGTGATGGGTAAATGGGCAAACTGGCACAGAGTTTTCACATGGTGATTATTTTTGTTGTAAAGATGTTAAATGTCATTAAAGGTATTTTATGTACTTTGCTTTGTTCCCATCTATAAAGGAACACACGTTCCCAGCTCTCTACTCTGCTTTGTAACTCTTGTTGGGAAATCCTCAAAGATGGATATTTTGGTGGAAGAGGCAGAGCTTTCTTTCTTTCCCTCCCCCTCCCCCTCCCTTTTCTCTCCCATTCCCTCTTTTGCTGAGTCCTTCGTTTTGTGGGATCTAACAGTTATGTACTAAGGATCTGCCCACACAGGTAGTAATTTCCTGGGCTGCAGGCTGAAAGCACAGAGACTGCACGTGGTGGCTGGGACTTCATCAGCTCTGGACAGATGGGAGCATAATTTTGGCCAAAAGGCAGGGGGTGGGTGGGAAAGAGATTTCTCAGAGCAGTGCTTTGCTGGTGTCTTTCAAAAGGGAAAAAGATTATACCTCTAGGTTAAAAAGCAAGACTAAACCACAGTTATGTAATTTCAAAAGATTCCTCAATCTGTATTGGTGTTATTTTTACAACACTAAACTTCAAAGAAGTAACTAAAGAATTTCTCCTGACCTCATACTACATATATTCCATTAAAAATTCAATTTGTAAAACATATTTCAAATGGTTATTCTCAGGAGAACATGCCTCAGTAAAGACCAGACACATGGAATATTTCAACTGTGTGTGGCTCTTCTTCATTTTTTTTCCTTTTTCTTTGCATACAGGATAAGCTGTCTAGATGAATAAAGATATGGTGTATTTTCCAGGACCAAATTATCTCTGGGCTGTGATCAAGCATGAGAAATTTCCACCCCGAGGAAAAAATGTTTGAAGGGAAGCAAAATGAATGAGTTCATAGGTAGCACTACTTTTAGGTTGTAAACATATTGTAATTCAAATATATTTTTTAATGGAGAATACCTAGGAATTCCTTAATTACGGATTTCCCAGGTATATATAGATTGCCACACTAAATTTTTTTTTAAAGATCACCAAAGACTTTAGAAGTTTTCTAGTCCAATTCTCCCATCCTGCAGATACATAAGCAAAGAGCTAAATTTCAGAGAGAGCGAGACAGAGTGCATTCTAACTTTGGGATAGAAAACAGCTTTCTGTTGGACTGCCAACTCTTGCCAATTGCCAGTGCTTAGGCGCACATTTCTCTTAGGACTAGGGTTAAGTCCAGATTCAGCTGGAAAGGGTGGTATAATCAGTTAGCATCTGCCCCAGACTTGGGCCCAGGTTTAAGAAAGCAAGATTGTCCTGTGGTTACTGATGGTAGTTGCTGACCCAGCAGAGAAGAGCCTTTCACGTCTGTAAGATCCAGCAATGGATCATAGTGCTATGCTTGCTGCTTGAGTATATTTAGATGCACTTTTTTTTTTTTTAAAGATTTTATTTATTTATGTGACAGAGAGACAGCCAGCGAGAGAGGGAACACAGCAGGGGAGTGGGAGAGGAAGAAGCAGGCTCCCAGCGGAGGAGCCCGACGTGGGACTCGATCCCAGAACGCCAGGATCACGCCCTGACCCGAAGGCAGACGCTTAACGACTGAGCCACCCAGGCGCCCCTAGATGCACTTCTTAACATTTCTGTATCTCAATTTTCTTATCAAATGGGAATAAATTATTTATTGAAAAAATATTGATTCATCCAGAGCTTTCTGTATAGTCCTAGATTTACTATTCAGAAGCAATGATGCTTGTTTCCTAGGTTGACTTCTTCAGGCTGACATTTATCTCCCAAGACTATGGTCACGAAAAAGACACTCAAAGGAAGCTGTGAAAAATTTGATAGGACCAAGGAATGTAGTAAACACCAATAAATGTTGAACAAAAGTCATGCAGAATGAAAGCCTCAGGAACGTCACTGTACATAAATAT
The DNA here is from genome assembly GCF_023065955.2 of Ursus arctos. NCBI lineage: Eukaryota > Metazoa > Chordata > Mammalia > Carnivora > Ursidae > Ursus > Ursus arctos. The sequence continues at coordinate 24,383,903 of NW_026622985.1, read as the reverse complement.
AAATAGTGGGCATGTGGAATTTAAAGGGACCAATCCTAAAAGTCAACTCAGTCGAGATTCTTGCAAGAATATGTTGGAGAAAGTATGGCCATATCAATTCTATCAGAGACCAGGGTGGCCAGGTATTTTGTCCTGGGAAAACCGTATTTCCGCAAGACCAGCAATTTGGAGTCTGAGTGTGCGAAACTTGGAAGACTGTAGTTAAGCCAGGGGACTGGGCAAACATGTATCACAGTGGGAACTTCCCTGTCAACAGCTTTGACTGTGAACAGAATGGTGGCACTGAAGTGGAAACTTCTCTCCCTAGAGAACTATAGTTACATAGTTTCAAATTGGTTCCAATCTATAGGTTTATTGATCTGTAGCTTCAAGTTTTCTTGTTTCTAACCTGTGGTCTAAGGACCAGAGAGTCAAAAACAGCTGTTGGGAGAGTTGTGAAGATGGAGAATTCATAAGATGACCAAAGGCCAAAGAAATACCTGCAGTTGAGGGAGAGGAGTAATCATTTCCTCTCCACCTGGGGGAGAAAGTGAAATCAGGACAGGCCATAATAATGTTACTACAACTGTCCAAGGCCAAGAAATTCTATGAGAAAGACCGTTCTTAGCTGGAGAGAAGATTTAAAATTGTGACCGCCTAGTTTGAACACACTTGTTTAAAACACGTTTGTTCATGTTTGACTTGGCAGGTGAAATTGATATCATTATGTGTCACGTGAGTCTTTCTGTCCCAACCTACATAAATATTGAAAAGCAGTAAAAATAATAAATACTTGTTAAGTACTTAGTATATGCCAGGCACTGATAATTTCTTTCAACTGTTTTTGGTGATTAGGAAAAACATATTTATGGCACCTGAGAAGGTACCTAGTCACTAAAGAGTAGCTAGTATTTTCCCCCCACATCCACTCTGTTAAGAAAGGATAGCTTATGACCTGGAGCCAAGCTTGTGCTTTTTCTTCTTCTACTATGCTGTTTGCATTTCTGAAAGGCAGTTGTATTGTCTTTCTGATGTGATGGATGAATCCCTTTTACCTCATTTATTACCATCCCAATTCTCATTTATCTTCTCACTTTTCTAGATGATTGCAGCCCCTCAAACAACACATTTTTTTCATAATAAAACCCACATTTAGAGAGATTATTGTCTTTACTGGCCCACAAAAGATTAAGTGAAGTTAGATACTAATGTCAGAAACGCATACATGTTCTGAGAGTAGGAACCATACATACATACAACACACCTGGAAATAACCTGTTGTCTTATTTTTAGAGTAGACCATTAACTGCTACAACTTTGATCATTTCTCATTTCTGTTGTATCCTATTATGGAATGTATTAAGCTATTAAAAGAGTCACTAGTCTCGAGGTTCCCTTTAAATATGGCTTAAATATACTATTAGTACAATGTGTTCGTAATGAATAATGTGTTCGTAAATGAATAAACAGCAATCAGTTATTATACTGTGAATGAAAGATCTAGTTAGTGTGGATACAACTGGACAAAAGGGCCTCTCTGAGCAGGGGAAGATACTTTAAACAGAAGAGATTTTAAATTTTGTACTATATTCTTATAGTTTTATATTGTCAACTGTTACACTAACTTGCTTCAATCTAGAAGAACAAACATCATTTTAGCCATGGCTAAAGCTCTTTGCTGATAGACTAGAAAAGCTAGCATGAACTGAAAGACAAAAATGTCCAGTGTCTTCCTTACATTTAAAGGTAGACAAAGTCACATGTGTGTATATACCATGTTTTTTAGTTTGATGTTTATTTTGACTTAAACATGAAATTAACGACTTTATAAAAATGGAACATACAGAATATACAGAAGAGATTAAACATCCTGATTCCGCCCCCCAGAACCATCATTAACACCTCCTTCTGTTATTTGTCACTGACGGAGCTGCACTGTGCTTCATCCTATTTTCCCTTAATGCATCATTAGCATCAATCACCCCACCTCCTCAAAGGTCTTTAAAAATGTATTATCCCTTTTAGGTCCACAACAAATCAAATCAAGTCATTCTGTTGTTAGATGTGGAGTTGAGTACTCAGTTTTTTTTTTTAATATTTATTTCTTGATAATATCAATCTACTTGCAACAAACATCTCTGTACATAAGTGTAAACACATATATTGTTGATAACATTCCTAGAAGCAAAATGGCAGGATCCAAAGTTAGCATTTCTGAAGCTTCTGCTACAGACAGTGTTTGTGTGGTCAACTGCTATGATGTAGTCATGCTTTAATCCTATTTCCTTCTAGCTTGTTTTCCTAATTTCTTTTATATCTAAATCTTGAACAAATTTAGATTTTTTTTTTTTTTAGGAGGGGAAACTTGCATTTTCCTAAATTATCACATAGTACAATTCATTTTTAAGAATACGCTCTGCAATTAAGATATTAATGTATCATAGCCATGAAATTTGGGATTCTGAATAGTGATTAGTCTCCATGTTTTTTCTGTTATCTAGTATCCAAATAAAAACCTCTTGTACAAATAGTTCTTTCAATTTGTTAGAGGAAGCAAAGGGCCAAGCTCATTTCTGGAAAATCTGTTCAGGGATGCCATGGTTTAGTACAGAATAGAAGCAGTATTTGTTGAAGTTTGTAAATAAATATTCGTTGAACTATTGAATGCTATATAAATCTTATGAATCCTATGCTCTTAAGATGTTTTATGGATGACTTAATTTTCTTATTAAGACATAAAAACAGGACAACATCTACTGAAATATTTGAATATTTGAAGGATCAGGAGTTGATCTAATGGAAGCATAGAACTTCTCTTTGTCCTCTTTTATTTTCTCATTATTGGCCTGTCATCTAGTATCAACTGTCACTCATGTAACTGACACTATACCCTGATCTGGACTTAAAAGGAAATCATACTTGCTGGTCTTGTCTGTACACAGAGGTTGTTGAAAAATCCTTTAGCACAATTAGGATTACATTATAGCAAACAAGTAAGAGAGATCTGGGTTACAATTTCCTCATTCTCCCAGAAACCATTTATTTTATTGTCTTGCTTTTTAACCAATTAAGTCACCTTTTTCTTAAAAGCTCTATTCTCTAAAAACTACTTTAGGCCTGTAAATTCTTCAGGGCTAATTGTAGCTGCTGAGGAAATTATGCATTGAAATCAACTTTAAGTAAATTCTTATAGGCAAAATTTGGGCAGTTCATTTCAGATCCATTACAGAAAGTGAGATCATTTTTACATGTGCAATTCTAGATAATTCTTTCATAGACATCATCTCAGAGTTTAGGATGTATGCTAATTTTTACTGTGGTCATAAGGACTATCATATTTCTACTAGATTTTTCATGGCACTTTAATATGTAAGCAAACTATATATATTTTTTCTTTTTAAGATTTGAGAGAGAGAGAGAGAGAGCGACAGAGCGTGCACAAGTGGGAGGAGCAGAGGGAGAGGAGGAGAAAATCTCTAGCAGATTCCCTGCTGAACTTGGAGAAGGACCTGGGGCTTCATTTCACAACCCCGAGCCAAAACACTTAACTGTGCCACCCAAGCACTCCTAAGCAAATTATTTTCTTAAAATAATAACAATGATAAATTGGTGTATTTAGTGAAGGTTAAATTATTTGCCCATATAAAAATATTAGAAGATTCTGTCACTACTAATTATGAGGCTTTTATTCAATACCTTTTCAGTGTGACTGGGATATTGGCTAGAGTAATGCTAATAATGGCTGTAAGTAATTGAGGTACTACTATGTGACAAACCCATACACAGTTTTTGTTAATTGTACATTCCACATTAGCAACCCATTTCCCTTATTAGGAAAACATGCATAAAACAACCATTTTCTCTAAATCCCAAAGCTTAATAGTATAATCAGGATTTCAAATCCAGACTGGAATGACTCAAAAGTCCTGCTCTTTTCCACTTTGATAGATCATCTTTACCTGCTGAAAAGGATCCAGGCACTGTGGAATCCCAAGTTGATTCCAGTAATACTTATGTGGCATCCGTGCTTGATATAAGTATCATATTTTCCATGGGAAGTTAATTCATTGCAACAGCTGGAAAGTCACATCGTATTTCTGTGAGACTCTAGACCCAAAATGCCAACCAATGCTTGATTGTGAGTCAGTTGTTAACCACAAAGCAGGTGAGCCCCAGGGCTAATATCTTCACTCTGTGCCTTAAAATACAGTTGAAAGGATATGGATCCAAAATATGTCTCTACACAAAATAATCTGTGTGTAACCCTCGCTCTGGGTCTCCTTTCAACTGTTTATAGGAAGAAATTTTCCTTTTCTTTTGGCTATATACACCTCTTGTTCCCCATTGTTAAAGTCCTGTAGTGTATGAAGTTTGAATAAATATCCCGACATGATCTCAGAACCATACCTTAGGTCTATGGAGTTGCTGTATTACGGGCGAGGTTTGTAGCAATTGAAAAATGGTCAAAATGTAATTGTCATTATACTCTGTTTACTCACAACATTTTAGCTAACAAATATACATACATGGTTTCATACACAGCTTCAGTATTCTCAGTGTAGGCTAAACTCCCTTAGATTAGTAAACAGATTCTTCATTGTCTACTTCTTTTTTAAATAGTTCTATATTTTTATTAAAAAGGTTTAAACATAGTGAATATTTATTTTTAAACATAATGTAATATGCAATGTATTATCTCCCCCCCCCCCCCCGGTACTCACAATTCTCAGGCCAAACGGTATCTCATGCTGTATGCTATTTTTAATTTGTTCAGAGAGTGTACGGAGGCCAATTCCAAATGCTAATTTATCTCCCCCCCCCCCTTTTTTTTTTAAAGATTTGAGAAACTGAGCCTGAGGGAGGAGAGGAAAGAGAGAATCTCCAGTAGACTCTGCTCGGAGCCCAAAATGGGCCTTGATCTCAGGGCCCTGAGGTCACGACCTGAGCCGAAATCAAGAATCAGATGCTCAACCAAATGAGCCACCCAGGTGCCCCTCCATGTTCTTTAAAAGCATCAAATTTCATGGCATTCAAGTATACTACTTTCTTTTTAAATATTCTGTTATGAATAAACTTTATGTTAATGAGAACTCTTAGTTCCAAAAACAAATCAAATCGTAACAGCTTAATCACTAATAAGCAAGGCATTGGACATGTATTGTGGTAGCACTGAGAACTGAAGGAAAGCCACATACCCAGATATCGCAGACAGCTGCAAAGCCAGACCAGTTCAAACCACCCCACGAATGCCTGTAAGATTTTGTCCATCACTGGTTTCTGGTTCCATGATTTATCTTTGTGTAACTATAGATGGGCTTCTCCACAAAGCAGGAAAAGAGCCACCTGCAGCTTTGTCCTCAAAAACTCACTTCTGAAGCTAAAAAGATTACTTCTACTTGCTAAACAATCCTTTCAAAGATTCCGCTTTTTAGAAGGGCCAGATTGGTTCACTTGCCATCACTTGAACCATTATAGCTAAGGGAGTAAAAATCATTATTGACCCAGCTAGAGCCCCTGTTATGTCCCCCAGTGTTTTGCAATGGTCAACCCTCAAATATTTATGGAATTAATACCCCAGAGACAAGTTCGCTAAAATATAAACATTGAAAAAAATAAAAAGTCCAAGTACTTAGTAAACATCCTCTGTCTATAATCTCCTTAATTAGTGAAATTTTATATAAATCTCCACTGTATTCACAATACATTAAAATGTCATCTTGATAGGATTTTTAAACAATCACCAAATCTACCATTTAATTCATCTGTTATTTGAAATTAATTAAAAGACCGAGGACTATACAGTCAATTTGAATGTATGACAAAGGCAGCTGTTAAGTTGGTTTAAAGCATTGAATAAACTGTTTTAAAAAATTAACAGTTAAAATTTTTTTTTTTATCTATCCTTCTTTCCAGAAATACTCATAGAATATTCTGGAAATACAACTGTTTATAAAACAAAGCCCTTGTTATCATGGAATTTATATTCTCGTTAGGGGAGTCACTAAATGCATAAATACACAAATCCCTATCAGGTATTGAAAAGAGCTACTTAGAAAACACAGAAATTACAGTAAGGCAAGAGAGTGGTGGCATCCAAGGAACCGATACTTTAGATGGGGTGCCCTGGGCAGATATTCCCCTTGAGTGTTGTTTGAGTAAGACTTAAATCAGGGATGGAGTCATGCAAGTAACTCAGGGCAGAGACAGTCACACATCTAAGGAGCCTAAAGGAAGGTTCTAGGATGCGGGGAAAACTGCAAGATATCCATGGAGTCTTGAAGAGGCCTGAGAGTGGTGGGAGCTGGGATCAGATCATATAAGGCTTTATGGACTGTCCAAAATGAAACACTCTGATTTTTGTTTCAAATCCTCTCTATGGCCACTAGATGTCTGCTGTGTTGGGAAAGTAGGTCTGCAGAGTCAAGCGGAGGGCCTCCAACAATTTTGATTATTAATACATTAATTTTTGCTTATTCTCCACTGTTTCAGCAACTTTTTGGTGACTTCAAATAAAGTAAATGGTCTTCAAGAAATTTCAATGTCATGGCCTCAAATCAATTTTACTTTTTAGATGGGAGGACCACTAAGTGTTGGGAAGAAAATGATAGACACTCAAACAACCTATAGATGGGGAGACTGACAAAGTGATTAATACATTGGAGCGATATGGTAGGACAGAAGGAACACCTAAAGCAGTCTTTAAAAAGGTGGGAGGGTTTGACAAAGCTTACAGAAAGACAGAAGTTTTAATTTAACTGTTAGAAGAGCATGTGCAAAAGCTGTAAGGGAATGTGTGGAAAATTCAGGAAATGTTCAAGGAAGTCAGCTTGGCTGAGGCAAAAGAGTTGTAGAGTTCGGGAAGTTGAAGATAAGAAGAAAAATTAAGTGTGGGTCAGTGAGAGAGACATGAACTATTACAGCTGAAGCCCCACCAACTTTGAAAATGGGCACTGCCATCGAACAGATGACTATGGAAAGAGCTATCAACAGTGAAAGACGGAAAAGGTACCGAGCCCTCAAAAACCCACCATCATGCAGTACCTACCAGCAATAAAGGAGAGGAACCACATAGAACTGGTGAAGCACATCAATGATATCTGCACCCATAACTTGTGACACCCCCCCAGGAACAGATTCACCACTCAACAGCTCAAAATCCTATTGCAATACAAATAGGTAGCATTCTCTAATTGATAAAGAAGCATTTGAAATGAACGTTAGTGTGGTTGTTCATTTATCCCTTGTTTTATAATTATTGAAAAATTCTTCTATAAAAAAAGTATTATGTAAGCTTACTAAGGATTTTATTTTGGGTATGATGTTTGGAACAATGGAAAGCCCCAAGGGCCTTTAAACAGATGAATCAGATTTATACTACAGGTATCTCTGCTCTTTGCCATTGCAGTATTGACAACCACTCAGAGCAATTTGAGATTGGACGTAAAAAAAAAAAATATATATATATATATATATATATACACACACACACATATACACACACACACATACATACACACACACACACACAGGCTTCTTAGGGAATCATATAGAACATGAACGATAATATAAAAAGCAGTGCATATGCTGAAGAGCTACTTAAAAGCCGTTACTGAATGGGACCGGATGGTTAGGAATGAAGAGGAGCTAAGGACAAAACGCAGTTTCTGGCATTACTTTAGATTCCAACATTTTAGACTCTGAAAATTTGTTCAGTAGTCTGACTTAAATTTACTTTTGATAGCTTTTAAAAATGTTTCTCAGGGCAAATTAATAGTGCCAAAAAATGGGGCAGAGAGATTTAAAAAACAGAAGTGCTACTTATATGCAAAAATAACCAAAAACAAACCTATTCTAAATATGTATTTTTTAAAAGATTTTATCCATTTCTTATGAGAGAAAGGGAGAGAGAGAGAGAGAGAGAAGGGGGAGGAGCTCCCTGCTGAGCAGGGAACCAGATTCAGGGCTCGATCCCAGGACCTGGGATCATGACTGAGCTGAAGGCAGATGCTTAACTGACTGAGCCACCCAGGTGCCCTCTAAATATGTATTTTAATAATAAACCAAATCAACTCATTCATGTTTTTAAATGCTGTTCATCAAAATTAATACAATTACATTAAAATGCTAATTTAAATTGTTTATACATGCACATCTGCCTTCTATATTTTTCTGGGTTAGCAAGATCTCATTGCATGTTTTATTCTATTATCATTCATGAGAGTGTATGTGCAGATACTATTGAAGTATTCATGACCGCATGTTGGGTAGATTTAGCGTTTCATTTTTAAGTATTAGTTAATGAGCAACAGATAATCATCATTAGATATTCAGTTCAGGTAAGAGAATTATTTTGGGGACCCATCCAAAACTGGTCTATTGGCTTTATATCTAGAGAGATATGAATGTATAGTAAAAAGTTTCAATAGATAAATTTTCATAATCTGAATTATGGTATACCATATGTACAAATTAACTAGATGGAACTTCATGTGGTCATTTTAAGAATTATGTAATACATTTTCAACGAAAAGGCATTTAAATTCTCAAGGTTCGCCCAGGAAAATATTATGTTGTGATTGTTGGAATGGCGATTTTTACTCTTATTTTCATCTCAGACACTTAGATAGGATAGTTGCTATGTCCTTTGCCATTCTTAGAAATTTGTAAAATTTCAAATGTAAGCTAAGATGATGTTAGTCTTTCAGTTGACTATCATTAGTTTCCTAAAGGAATACTATACAGAGGAAAATGGATGCAGCAAGGCTGCATTAAAAGGAATTAAAGGCAAAAAAAAAAAAGGAATTAAAGGCAACATGGCAACATCCTCTTCTAATTTTGCCTTGATGAACCCACGTGTGGACACTAAGTGTTTAATCACACCTTACTTAAATTGGGTCTGAATATTTACTAAAGTTGTTTTTTAAGCTTCAATAAACTTCTTAAAGGAAAACACAGAGCCTTAAACAATGTTTTAATAATTCATCGATATAGTTCATTTTTATCTTATGCCAATTGTGGGACCATTTACAGCAATAACTTCAAATTCTTTTAAATAGACATCAGATTCTAATTACTGTAAACTGAAACACTTCTAAGAAAACAATGTGTTTAATTTATGAAATTTTTGAAAACTTACATCTGTTCTTGAGAGACATCATTGCTTTGACGTCAGTGACTTAACCACATGTAATAAATTCTTGAATTTTTTTTAAAAAGTACCCTTGACGGTATGTTTTATGATCTTCAGAAGCCTAGCCATTCCCAGGAAACACTTTTATCATTTTCTTTAGTAATACAAGTGTATTATTTATATGGAAAAAAAAGATGAATGATTCTAAAGACCGAGAAGCCATTATCAAACGATTCTTTGGTTTATACAGTCTTGTACACTGTGTTATGAAGATAGAGTATACAAACTCCATGTATTTTTAAATGAATAGATTAAGTTGTGAGAATTTCAACTGGTTTGTTATTTAGAACATCTTCATAAAACAACATAATAATATTTAGAACATCTTCATAAAACGACATAACAATAAAACAATAGGTTATCTATTCTTGTATCTTAGGAGATAAGGCCGATAGACAAAATACTGAGTTTCTTCTGAAGAGTTAAAGACATGTATTGATAATCAAAAGTATATTCTGTCTTCCTCTGAAACTATTCAAAGGTCCTCTCAACTCATGGTGAATCTAGTCTTTCCATTCCTCAGATCAAAGAATTGTAGTCATTCCCGCCTCTTATTTCTATCACACTCTGTCCCGCCCAGAAACAAATACTCGGATTTACTTTCAAACTGTATTCAGACTGTGAGTCTTTGCCATCACCTCCACAGCTACCACTTTAATCCAAGCCCTCTGTGTCTCTAGGCTGAATCACTGCAAGATAGTTTCCACGTATCTCCGCCACCCTTGACCCTACAATTCACAGCACAGCAGCCAGAGTAATCCTGTTAAACAATTTACTTTTGCATTTCAACCTCCTGATAGTTTCCATTTTACAGCCTAAAACCCAGAGTCTCCACAACAACCTTCCAGTTCCTACATGATCTCATACTCTTTCCAACATCTGCTCTTCCCAATCTCATTTTGTATTGTTTTTCCCCTTTTGTTTACCACTTAACAAAATTTGCTTTTTCTCTGCTTCTTAAGCAAGGTAGTTGGTTATACACTTGACTCAAAGCCTTAGCGTCTGCTCTTAAGTCGAGATAGAACACTCTTTCCCTGTATGTTCATATTGTTTGCTCCTTCGTAAAATATTTTCGCAAATCTTACCTTCTCACAGCTCAGTCAGAACTTCCACGCCCGTTGAGATTCTGGCCGAAGAGTTGGACGCTCAAAAGCGTAGCGTAAGGGCTAATTAGGGACTATTTATAAAGACTGGGAAGGCTAAGAAGCATGGGAAAGCACCCACAGATCAGCAACAGCTGGAAGCCATTACCATCCCTAGAGTGAAAGCACGAGAAGAGATGCTGTTACCTGAAAGCAATGAGAGCTGTGATATTGAGAGGAAAGTCACCTGTTTACAGGAGCTCAGGGCTCTAGGTAGAGAAACAGATACTAATAAACTGTAGTTCATCAGGCAGCGAGTAAGGGAATAAATAACTGATATTTCTGTCTCTTTCCATCTTGTGATTGCTGAGGCCACACATTGCCTGGGAGTCTGAGAGATACACACTGTGGAGGAAAGCCTCTGAGGGCACATAGTGGTGGCAGAGAAACGCAGGGAACGGATCTGGTAGGCAAAATAAAAAAATAATCACACTTGCCAATCCCTTCTACATTCACAGAATCCACCTTTTTTTTTTTTTTTTTTAAATAACAGCTCTACCAAGATCCTATTTTACATGCTACAAAATTGACCATTTTAAAGGTCAGTTCCCCTTGACAAAGACAAGTAAAGGTAAATGAATTGCACCAGAAGAAAGTCAGGGGTATATGATCACTGCCTCATCTCAGGACTGTCAACTCTTCCCTCTGTTGTAGTCCAGAGGAACTATGATCGTCCTGCTGGTCCATGACAAGAACATTATACTAGATTATTACAATGTATGTAATATGTTTGCTTATTTCTCTAGGCCACATCCAGGAAACAAAATTCCTCTACCTTTCCAGGAGCAGATCAATTACTTCTATTTATCATCGTTGATGCGAACTGAAAAGAAAGTGATTTCTGATTCAACAGCTGTATATCAAACACCAAGGACTGATTTGCAGCAATGGTACCAAGAGCAGCTGGGATTAGCTCGAGCTACTTATCATCCTGAAGAACATTCAGTCATTATTCAAGACTCATTTGGTTTGGTAATGGCTAAAGAGACAAGTTAAACAGGCCTGTAAGAGGAATTGCAAACCCTACATTTGTCAAGATGTTAATGATAGTGCTAACCCTCTGTAGTTCTCCTATAGACGTGGTTTTGCCTTGAAAGTTCTATTTTGGATGGAGAGTAGCATTTATAGGGGCTTCCACTAAAGATAAAATTTTTCTCTCATAATAGACCCTATTCCACAGTCAGCTAATTAATAAGTCAGTTATTTAATAGAGTTTTGCCAGTCACTAATTATATACATTCTTATTATGCCTGCCTCCACTGAGTAAATAATCACAGGATAGGTTACTGGTTCCACCATGAGATAGACTCAGACCAAGACTTCATCCATCCTTGTACTTCAATAAACCATTCTAATCTGTGGAGGTTAGTGGTGGTTTGATTTCTAGGGATTAACCTCAGTGAAGAGCCTTTGTATAGGTCTAATAACCTTCCAAAAGTCTGTGTATTTTCATCTCTGGTGTCGAGTTCTACCACCACCTTCCTCTACTTGGGGAAGACTTAGAGAAAGACTCATGGTATAACCTGTGGCCGCGTTGTATCTTATGGTTTAGGCCTACTTCTGGCATGGAGGACCAGGAGTTCATCATTAAAATTAAATTCAAAGACCTTTTTTCCAATCCATCCTCCCCCCATTATTATCTCCAGCCTACAGAAGACCACCATCCAGAGCTTTCCCTAAATCTTTGGAGAATAGAGTGTCTTCTGGCCTTTCCAGGAAGATAGTAGGAGGTAGCTGAGCAGCTTGCACAAAACAGATCCTCCCAATATCCCCAAGGCCTTCACCCTTCCCCATTTAGCACACCAAGAAGTGCCATTTCAATTTCATTGGTAGTATTTCATCACAGAGTTCAGTTTTCATTTGGTTAATGAACCAAGCCACTGTTAACTGTACTTCCAAGTCCTTGAGCTAACATTAAGTTCATCCCAGGTGGGTTTCCCTAAATTCAGTTAAAATCAATCTTGTCTTTTGCCCTCTGTGGTCTTACATTAGTGTAAATAATTGCCATTTATGTTGCCTAACCTCCTGGCTATGCAAATAGGCAAGGTCCTTTGAGCAGGTTTTTTGCTTTATATCCGGGCTGTGCTGAGCTCTAAATCTCCCTAGGGGCCTAGAGGTGAGGGGACTGGTGTGAGGGACAGCCAGGGCATCTGTAACTCCTTGTTATTGGTGAAATTATTTAAAGTTTTTATAGAATGGGAGCCTTGATCTCTGGGGGCACAGAGGGAGGAAGAATCAGTTTTCTCTTCGAGGGACTGTTGAGAAGGATCCGAGTGTGTTCAGTGCTTTCTACCTTGCCCGCTTCTGCCCACATGCTGCCATGCCCCACCTCAGGGCACTCTTCCTGCTACAGCTGTATCTTTCTCTGAGAGAGGCCGGAGGTGTTGCATACTTAATTGGATCTGAAATTCTGTAACCCCAGCGACCAGGCCCACGGCTGGAGCCTCAGCTGTGTCTTTCCTGCGACTACATAAGACAGTTCTTTTATAACTGCCTGAAAGTCAGGTGATTTTCCACCCATGTTTTGAGTTTGTAATTCAAGTGTCTCTCTTCTTTCATGCTTTTATGTTATTTAGAACAAACTAACTTATCCCACGGTTTTTATAATCACCATAGTGACTAAAGGCTTTGCTACCACAGGATTTGCACACGCCTTACCCTCCACCAGCATTCCATCCCATGCCACCACCAGTGGTAACGTGAGTAATCTTAATACCGATGCAAGCCACAAATTAGCAGTGTCCCATTCATTCAAACAAGGAGATTCCTTGTTTGCATTCTTCAGATATGTATGCAACAGTCCCAGATACAATGTAGAAGGTCTGTTTTGGGGAAGCAAATTTTGTAAAAAAATTAAGTATCAGAAATTGTCCAGGCAGGAAATAGCACACTTAAAAGAGTATGTCAACAGTTTAATGTAAGAACTATTTACACAGGTGTGAACAGAGTAAAGAGAAGAAAAGGGGGATGGCAAGGCACCCGGGAAGACTCTCGGATGGAAAGCCCTTAAAAACTCCAGGCTTGATAGGCAAGGGAAGGGAAAGAAATATTACGAGATTTTTTGGTCCATAATGTAGAAGTTGCCCAACAGTCACTGTGGCTAAAGCAGTGAACCATAGCCACTACCAAACCATGACCCCTGATGGGTGGTTGGCGAAGTAAATAATCAGGCCTCCTGTTAGTAACTTCCATCATCCCAACGCATTTAGAATCTAGCGAACAAGAGAGCATGGATGATGCAGTACACAGAGATCCTTTTCCTGGGGCACAGGACGGGATAGAGAGATGTGGAGAAAGGTCTGAACAGGCAAACGGGGGATACTAGCACCTTTCTCTGACTCACTGATCCCTCTATTAAAAACTGCAACGTTCAAGGGGCGCCTGGGTGGCTCAGTCGGTTGTCTGACTCTTGATTTCTGCTCAGGTCATGATCTCAGGGTGGTGAGATGGAGCCCCGCATTGGGCTCTGTGCTTAGTGGAGTCTGCTTTTCTCCCTCTTGCTCTGCCCCTCCCTGTGCACTCTCTCTCTCAAATAACTAAATAAATCTTTAAAAAAATTAAAAAATAAAAACTACAACACTCCCTTCACTTGCCACTGCCAATTTAGGCTTTTCTGCTGTATTTTTTTCCATATCAAATATCGTCTTCACTATATATTTATTTATTAGGCTTATTATCTATCTTTTCTACTAGAATGAGAGCTTCATGAAGCATAAATTTCCCTGTTTGGCTCATGGTTCCTAGTGCCTAGAGGAGTGCCTGGTACATAATAGGTACTCCATAAACATTTGTGGAATGACTCTCTATTATGCATAACTTAAACTTTAAGCGCCCAAAAGTTGACCAAGGGCTCAAGGAAGACCCTGAATATATACTGTGCTGTAATTATAATGACCATTTTACAGCCTGATATTAAGTGGCAAATGTTTTCAAGATACATCAAAAGAATTTATAACATTCTGCCTATTGTTTTAATTCTGATGTTTCAAGACTTAGAGAGCTAGTGTTTTAAGATTTTTAAAAGACTGCTGACCATACAGGACAATCCAAATTTGCAGTTCAGATGTTTGAAAGAATCAAATATACTGCCTCCTCCGTTTTATTTTGATAGTAGCCATTATTACATGGCCATTGTATAATCTTAGAAATTATAAGCAAGCAAAAAAATGCACATACCTTTGATTGTTCACACATGACTAACAACTTTTTGGCATATATCATATCACATACTCTGCATAAAAACAGGTCATCTTGGGGCACCTGGGCGGCTCAGTCAGTTAAGCATTTGACTCTTGGTTTCGGATCAGGTCATGATCTTGGGGGTCATATCAGGGTTGTGGTCTCAGGGTTGTGAGATCGAGCCCCATGTGGAGTGCCCTGCTCAGTGGGGAGTCTCCTTGAGATTGTCTCTCTCCTTCTCCCTCTTCCCCCACCCACCCCACGTGCGCTCTCTCTCTCTCTAAAGATAAATATATAAGTCTTTAAAAAATACATTTCTTAATAATTAAATTCTTTAAAATTTCATTTTGATAAATCATGTAGCAGAGATATTTCCCCATATTAGTAAATATGTAACTAAATATTTTTTGATTAATTCTTATAAGGTATTCTGTTTATAGATATTTAGTTTTTAATTGTTACTTGGATATTAAGCTATTTTCCTGTTTCAAAAATTTTATAAACAAGACTAGAATAAACATTTGTTCATATATTGCTGTACAGTATTTCTTATATCTTCTTGGGATGAATTTCCAGAAGCAAAATTCCCTAATCAAGGTGGTCTAGTTCACAGAGACAGCGATTTGACTCAAGAAATTGTGTTCTAATTGACATGTCCTCAAAATTACATGAGAATGCGTATTTTTCTCTATGCTGGCCAACAATCAGCAAAGTCATTTTTGTTAAAGTTCCAGTCTGATATAAGAAAACAGCATGACATTGTTTTAAATAAATTTCTTATTGATAATTGCTGTGGTTAAAAAATCTCATGTTAGAATAGGTATGTGACTGATTTAGAGGCAGTAGCACTCAGTGCAATTACAGATCTCTACAACTTCCACACACAACTTCGGTTTGCTAAGTTCACTCGAGATTGTCGAGTGTATGTTATGTATATGTGTATATTATATACACATCTGAAGACTTTTCTCATCCATGAGGTTTTTGTAAGAAGACTGAACGGCAAATGGAATCCAGAATGTTTCATTTTACTACTACTGAACGTCAGGTTTATTAACAACCAAATCTCAAGTCATCAAGGCACATATTCACAACAGAGATACTGTAGCCCGTGATTGGGTCATAGCTCATTCTTCCCTTCATGCTTTTCCTGTGCCCCAGGTTTCCTTGGTGCTCTCTTTGACTCCAATATTCAATTTAAAATTTATGCTCTCAGGTCTAACTTCTCTCTTTTCAACTCATCGTTCTATGTTAGTTTAATACTGTGGTAACTTACCTTCAAAGTTAATCTAACTTTTTACTCCCCAGGTTCCCAATGTCAAGCTGTTGTTCACAGCAAGATTGGAAATTCGTACACTGCAGACCAAGAGAGTGGATTGCCTGGATAGGTCTCCATAATGCTCAACACACGTTGGGCATAAAATACTATCAGCATATGCTCATTTCTGAATTCTAGAGAGAGTCTGCTTGTTAGGCTGTACCTTTTATTAAAACAAAAATAACACAAAAAGTTTGGGAGTCCTCAACTCTATTGAAATAATCCAAAAAGTTCGGTTGTATTTTAGCTACTTAGTTCCTCAGTTTCCCATCTGTGGATTATTATGGTCTTCCTTGATTCTTTTTCTTCGTGCTATGGTCACTTTGCTACCCTTTCACTGGTGGTTCTCTGCCGCATTTGTGAAATAGCATAATTTTTCAGCACTCACTAAACATGTGGCTGAGAGAGTTTTGTAGTACTCTGTTTTTTATTTTTTGTTTTCTTTTTCAGTAGCTGTTTTTCAGGATCATTTTCTATTTACCTCAGCAGGTCTGCAATCACACACAGTACATTATTATTTCAGTAGGACATGAAAAACAATAACAGCAGTGATCCAAAGAGCCTGAGGAAAGACATGATTACAATTCAGGAAAACAAAAGACAGAAAAGCAGATGAACAGATACCATCTTTTATAACTGGAGACTGAGAGGTCATTGCAGGTGGAATGACCACAAGAATAGCTAGCTTTTTAAATAACATTGTTTTATTTTTTTTTCCTGATTTACGAAAGTAACACATGACTATGCCCATTGGAGGAAACTTGAAAAAACATATACAAATACGTAAAAAGGAAAATAAAAAACTACAGGAGTCTAAAAAATTATCTTTTAATGTATGAATACCACACCTCCAGAACTGTGGTTCATAATTATTTTTTACTTTAAATTATTTCATTAGCATTATACTGTGATTAAAATCACTTGATATGTAATTTAAAGGCTTTCATAGAAATAGTATGTATTTTTAAATGTTTTTTTGTTATAAATGAAACATTTTACATCTTTTGATAATTATTGCTGAATTTCCTCCAGAAAATGTGCCAAACTTTTGACAGAAAATTATGAGAATGTCTATGTCTTTGAATTATCACAAGCATTTGTATATCTGTCATGAGTTGAGCTGTATCTCCCAAAAAGAAATGTTGGAGTCCTAATCCCATGTGTCTGTGAATGTGACGTTACTTGGAAATAGGGTCTTTGCAGATATAATTGATTTGAGATCATCCTGGATTAAGGTGCACCTTAAACCCAACAGCTGAAGTCTCCCTCAGGAGAGGGAGCTTTGGAGACACACGGAGACACAGAGGAGACACAAGGGTGAGACCCAATGAAGACAGAGGCAGAGATTGGAGTTACGCAGCCGCAGACCAAGGAATGTTAGGGACTGCTGGGAGCCACCAGAAACCAAAAGAGGCAAGCCAGGATTCTCCCCAGAGCCATTCAAGAGAGGATGGCCCTGCCAGTAACTTGATTTTGGACTTCTAGCCTCCAGAACTGTGAGAGAATACACTGCTGTTGTTGTAAGCTGCCTGTCTGCAGGGCTTTGTTACAGCAGCCTTAGGAAACTAAGGCAATATCCTCAAAAAGCATTCCAGAATTCCATTCTTATTTGGGCTGTCACAGATAGGTATCTTTCAATACTGATGAGGAGAAACCTTTTCTCTTATGCATGGGGTGGAACAAATGTTGTCTTGCATATTCTCTCTGACAGATTAGTCTGAGGCTCTAACAGTTAACCCCTTGTTAACTGTCTTCCTATGGTAGATGTGTTCTAACTGCCATTTTATAATTTTTATTCGTGAGGTTCCTTTTCCCCCATACCGAAGAGTGCCATGTGTACAGAGCTGTGTGAAAGCCTGGCATTTTATTTCTCATGGTTGACTTTTTTTTTTTTTTTTTTTTTTGCGCCACCAAAGCCCTGACATAGGCAAGATTTCCCTATCATTACAATGGGACACACAGACTATTTTTTTTAGAACCTCTTTGTTTGTTTTGAGTGGTCAAATCTTCTGAGCCCCAGCTTTATTTAGAAGTGTAATTTGCAACTCTATTCTGAATTCAGATCCAATACCACATTTTCTCTTGCTGTTGGTTATTAAAACTTCAGCTCCCTAGATGCCAGATTCTATATTAAGGCCTAATTCTTCCTTCCAAAGCATTAGCTAGTGAATTTCCCATTTGCCTTTACGTTCCCTCTGCATTTCTGGAATGAAATGAAGCTTCAAGTTTTTCTTTGGAACCTTCGAGTTTCCTTATCTTTTTTTTTTTTTTTTTTAAGATTTATTTATTTATTTTTTGAGAGAGAGAGAGAATATGGGGAGGGGCAGAGGGAGAGAGAGAGCGAGAGTCTCAGGCAGACTCCCCACTAAGCATGGAGCCCAGTGCAGGGCTAGATCCCAGGGCTCAATCCCATGACCCTGAGATCATGACCTGAGCTGAAACCAACACTCAGACTCTTAACTGACTGAGCCACCCAGGTGCCCCCATTCCTTAAAATTTTTGAGTGCCTACAGAGCCAGAAATAACACTGAATACTGTAAAAAGAAATGTAAGACTAATGCCCTATTGTGAGATGCTCATAATCTAATCAGAGTAACAGATTCAGAAGTGTATGTGTAATACAACATTATAACTGCTACAATGACTGTTTGAACAAAGTGCTAATAATCTACCAAGAAATAAAAGCAATCAAATACAAAGAAAGTGTCAAATTAATAAATACTTCAGTATCTTCTTCCTTCACTGCAAGGACATTTGAAAGTGCCTCTTCATTTGTGGCCATTATATTGTTTTTCACATGTCAACGTAGCTTCTGGTATCCAATCGTACTCTGAGAATCTCAGTGTTCTAGCTGAAGTTTCCTATGCTCTCCTGAGGGACAGGGCGGATGAAGTGCCGGAGGATGGTGACATTACAATAAACTTGGTTGGAGGAGGAAAGGCTGAGGTGGGGCAGCAGCTCCAGCAGACACCAGGGTCTGGATGGGCAGGGCCGTGAAGGCTGGACTTGTGAAACCTGCCACTGCTTTAGAGAGTTAATAAGTGAAAAGACCATGCTCCTGTGTGAATCAATAAATTGCCTTTTGCATAGTGAGTACTTTTTTCTCCTCTTTCACTTCCCTATGATAAACTTATGTTGGTGGGCTCTGCTGTTTCTCATTTGCTTTTTCTGGCTGGGTGGGTACATTCAGTAGCAGGAGAAGGAATAATAGTATGACAACATCTGAGTTTGTTCCGGTAATCAAACTGCATTTTCTAATCTAGCTGTACCAGAAATAAAGAGAAAGTTTTGAGTTCTATCTGATCCTAGTATCTATCTACTTCTCAACTGGTTGAGAATACACTGGGCATGCTGGGCCAGGAACCTTGGAAACAGTTTAGGAACCAGCATTTTGGGCCCAACCATTTTGCGACACAGAAGCTTTTTAGTAATACAATGGTACATTTAATGAGCACAGCTCCATGAGTCTTTCATTTTTCCCTGAGGCAGAGAACTGACTCGGAGGTGATGAATGTTTGGTGCTTTAGCCATTAAGATTTGTTGATTTTTTTCAGCAGCAAAAGAAAAGTAATAGAGGTGGGGTGGGTGGAAGGGGAAGGGGGGTCAACCCACAGAAGAAGAAAGGAGCTAAAGCCAATCTCATGCCTGATGTGCTAAGTTTTAAGCAAATGGAGAAAAGGGTTTGTCTTTGCTTCTTCACTGTACTTCATAACATATGTAAGACATTTTCTACTTTTTTCTCATGTGTGTATCTCATGTGACATGGAAACTGTAAAACTCTTTTGCTGTTCAATTCACAGTTTTGTGGCAAAAGCAAGTTATATAGTCCATTGACAATCTTTCCAAATCTAAATTTCCTTTCAAAAAAGACGCGTATTACACAGTGTATTTTCACAAAGGATAGGTATGAGGTTCTCTATCAGCTCGTTAATTCCTGTCAATTCCACACTCGCATTAGAAACACTGAAAATTTGCTTCCCCCATCATACATTTTTAATACAATTTTAAAAAACCCACAAAGTAGGAAATCTTTACATTTTCCACTTTATATGAATTGTGGTATTAAAAGAAATGATAGATAACATTAGCATACGTATTTATTGAGCCCCAACTATAGGCCCGGCTGTCTGTGTCTGGTGGTGACTAAAAGAAGTAGAGCTCCTGCTTGTGCCTACCTAGGGGTCTGTAATTACCACTGAAGTGTATATTGTCGTTAATTTATTCAACCAGACACTGAATTTATTTCCTTGGGCTGAATAAATTACCAGAAAGTGGGTGGCCTACAACAACAGAATTTATTTTCTCACAGTTTTGGAGACCAGAAGTCTGAAATTAGGGTGTTATCAGAGCCAAATTCCCTCCACTGGCTCTAGGGGACAATCTTGCATGCCTCTCCCAGCTTCTGGATACTTCTGGCATTCCTTGGCTTATGGTTGTACAACTCCAGTTTCTGACTCTGTCTTTTCCTCTTCTCCCTATATGCTTTTTCTTTGTGTATTCCTTAGAAGGGCACTTGTCACTGGATTTAGGACCCATCTTGATAGTCCACAATCATCTCATTTAGAGATCCTTAATTTAGTTCCATCTGCAAAGACCTTCCCCCCCCCCCCAATAAGATCACATTCACTAGTTCTGGGGTTAGGATGCAGCCATATCTTCTTATGTGCCAGCTTTAACCTACTACAATACTAATCAAGAATTCACAACATAGAAATGATAATGATATTATCTGTAGAATTACATAACACCTTATACTACTTTGTTATTAAAAATACTTAAGTAACAAATGGAAAATATTCCTCTTACTATAATTTTTTTTAAAGATTTTATTTATTTATTTGACAGAGAGACAGCCAGCGAGAGAGGGAACACAGCAGGGAGTGGGAGAGGAAGAAGCAGGCTCCTAGCAGAGGAGCCCGATGTGGGGCTCGATCCCAGAACGCCAGGATCACGCCCTGAGCTGAAGGCAGACGCTTAACGACTGCGCTACCCAGGCACCCCTACTATAATTTTAAATGTTTAAAGAAAGGAAATGGTTTTTTATTTTCAATTTGGTTCATAGTTATTCATGATCTCTTGACCCCTCGTAGAAAACGCATCATTCTAGAGAGTCATTTTCCACTAGAGGTTGGACTACAAAACTCATCCTCTGGAGAAGGGGTTTACCAAATACCCATCTTGTGGGTCAGAGAGGGATTCTGAAGTTTATGAAAAAGACTGTTTGATATACCTATTGTCTTTAGATATCAAGACTGAAAAATTATCCATACCTAGC
The DNA here is from genome assembly GCF_023065955.2 of Ursus arctos. Lineage (NCBI taxonomy): Eukaryota > Metazoa > Chordata > Mammalia > Carnivora > Ursidae > Ursus > Ursus arctos. The sequence goes on along the minus strand of NW_026622985.1, from coordinate 24,362,820 downwards.
AGGGATAGTGAGAAAGAATTATAGGATTTAAAATGTGAAAAAACCTCAAAACCTCTAATCAGTAATCAAACTGTTAGTATCCTCGTATTGTTAGTATCTATTAAAAATATTCCTCTGTCACAGTAATATAGGAGTCAAAACTAAATATGTGAACCATTTTGTAAATCTATGCAATAATCCTTGAACTACCATGAATGACAGTTGGTTATATTTCTACCCACCTTAATACTTATGTCTGCTTCAACTATACTTCAATAAAAAAATAAATAAAACAAGAAACAAACACACATCTATCTGTTCATGTAATCTAGTAATCATAGACTCCTGCTGTCCTCATGTACTCCTGTTTGATTTCTTTGTTCAATTTCCTTACAATATTATTCTTAAATATGAATCAAAAGAAGAGCAGATTATATACTTTCTTTCTATATTGAGAGCTGCATAAAATTTAGAACATAAACTTCACCTATTCTAAAAGAAAAAAACAAGAGTAATAACATTTTGTCTCATATAAGTGATAATGTTTTCTTCAAGATCCACATAGACCTAAATATCTTTGTGGCATAAAAAGTGTAGAAGGACCAACAATGCACTGAGAAAGTCTGCAGTGTGTGTATGTGTGTGTGTGTGTGTGTGTGTGAGAGAGAGAGAGAGAGAGAGAGAGAGAGAGATTTTTAGGGATACAAAGGAATATGGGTGAGAAAATGTTTTCTGTCAATTCCTCCTTCGAGTCCGTAAATAGAATGTATGACTTTGAGATTGATGCACATGTGCTAATACAGTCTTCTTCCAAGTGAGAAGCAAACATTTGTTGGGCTAGTTCTCCAAAATTTTGGTAGTTTATGTCTAATAGAATAAAGACATTTGGATTCCATTTTCTCTAAAGTATGCATATGACAGATACAAGACACATTTATTTCTTTGCCAATTATGCCTTCTATTAAAAGGGTATGTTTTGATTTCAGGGGTTACTCCAAAAGTCAATACATATCAGGAGATTTGTGCGCAAAGAAGCAAAAAGAAAAAAAATAACATGCAGTTTAATGAAATACAAAATGAAACACGATATAAAAAATAAAATACAAAACATTTGGAGTGTAGTTGGAGACATCTGATAGACTTATAGTAAGCTTAGCTCTGATTAGCATGTCAGGCACACTGAAAGAATTGTTCTGTTTCTTGGAGTGCAGATCAAGAAGTGCCCATGCGAAGGAGGATGACTGAGTTCGGAAGTTTGGGTCAGGTGTCTGTTTCCTACACTACATCATGTGTATTCATGTCATCATGATGAATGCAAGGTAACTTAATACTAATACCATCTAAATCCAGCTGTAAAGAGTATGCGATAGTATCACGGCCTAAGGCTACTTGTTTGCTCAGTCTACTACTTGACAGCATGACCAAAGTCAAGGGTTATCACTAATGGTGAGTAACATCCTATAATAATGCCATGTGGGCTGAGGAGGGACTTTGTATGTTTGAAAAAATACAATGCACCCCAAAACTGTAAAACTCAAAGCCCTTTTTCCCCCCGTACACCATAACTCATTAGCATTAACTTAAAATTAGAGGAAAATACCCATGGATGTTTTATCACCATAACCTAAGAATGTAAGGTTAAAAAGCAAAGATAATCCCTTGTGGTTTCTCAATGTATTCTTTGCATATAAATCTAACTGTATGCAAACAATTGCTTAGGTAGAAAAATGTCATGAATTCTGCCCATGAGCATCGATAAATTCAACTTAAAGGACATGCTCTATAATATTATTTATAAAGATAATATTGTCCAACTTAATCTTTTTCTTTTCAATAGTCTGATTACTAGGTTGAGAGGAGAATGTTAGAACAAGTTCTGAGGTTAAACGAATGGATTTTTTTTTTTAATTTCAGCTTTCATGAATTAGAAATTTGTCTGTTGCTTCTCTTAACCACTAAATAACTATAACAACAACAACAACAACAACAATAATAATAAACCTCAAGTGCAATAGAGAAGGGTCTATTTACTTTGTTTTGAGCAAGCTTAAGATATACCCAGGTTTCTGAAATACATACACAGCACATTAAGCTATTTTAAGAAACATACTATGATTTATGGCTTCTCATCTTTACACTGGATCTATATATAATTACCAGTATCTGGCTGTCAGAAAGTCAGATATGTGTAAAAGAGAAAACCCAAAATTATAAGTTCGTTTAGGACATGTAGGAGTAGGTCTAACTAAAATATATCCAGTTACCAAAGTCACTTGAAAAAGTGACTTTGAAGTACAATACCTCCTTACCAAAATTCCTTGGAAGTCAAACATTCTCCTTTGCCGCAACAATGACTTAACAACGGGTTACATATAAAGATACATATAAAAGATCAAGAACAATCTTGTTCTGATAAATGTAAAGGAAACTTAATAAGAGAGATCACTAAAATCGGGTCTAAATGAAAGAAATATATATATTAGAAATATATATATTTAATATATAAATATCATATATGTTGTATATATATTATCTTGAGATACATCATTTAGGGGTGATTTGATATTAGCTTAAATGAAGTTCAATGTTATCTATGCATTTTTCTTTTGATTCTTATAGAGCATATCTGTTACTTAATAAGCTTTTCCACAAAGGTAGATTTGCAAAGGTTTGGAAAAGTATTCCCTATTTTAATAGTTGTGGTAAATTTGTCTTTTGGCCACCACTTACCATATTTTCATTACTCTGATATCACTTTATACTGAAATTGCCTTATTCCTTGCTGTCTAATCAGTATATAAATATGCCTCACCCAATGGTACAGTTTTCTAAATTGACTATATTACCAGATCTTTGAGCCATAAGAAAGTATTGTTCTAACTCATATATCCTGCAAATTACTTTACTTATATACATCATACTCTTTTTGCATGAAAATACACTTTCTGTGTATGTTTGGGTGGGAGTGATGCCATTAGCAGCGAGCATTTCACTCCCCATTCAGTGACCCTTCTACATTTTGGCAGTCCCCGAAGGCATGGGCATACAGTTGAGGCAGCTGCCTACTTGAGAGTCAAGCTTTTCAAAGAGCAGCAAAAAGAATTAAAGCACAGGAAAGTGTAGTTCATTTGTTTACTCTTATTATTTTTATTATATGTTTTTAAAATGTGTGCAAAAATGAATGGGATAGTAAAATAAAACCCATGTGTATATATTTTAATTTCAGCAGTGTGTCTGATTTTGTTTCATCTGTTGCTTCTCACTAGATTATTTTCATGCAAATCTAAGACAGTATATTATTTCATCTATGCATAGTTCAATAAATCTCTAAAAGACAAATACTCTTTAACCAAAAACATGACCACAATATAATTATGACAACTAAAAATAAATAAGAATTGATTTATACGAGTGACTTTCAAATAATTAAATTCTTACCTCTTAAAATGTTCTTATGTAGGTTTTAGATGCATGAGCTGTGTTGGCTCAAGTCCTATGCTGATTTCTCTATTTGGAACAAAATCATAGTCTTCTCTGCAGTAGATATTATTATGATCTCATATTTTTCAGATTGAGACCTATATGAAATAAATCCCCTGAGATCAGAGTTTAAATGACAGAACTGGTTTAATTCTAGGAATCATGTTCCAGTATCTACGCACTTTCTTACTCGGATCCATCCATATAACTTAGTTTATTTCAGGGTGGAAGAATATAAAGAGTGGAATTGTACCCAAAAAATATAACATTTTTTTCTAAAATTAAACATGTATTGAAAATATAAAATCCTTCTCTTTCTTTTTCTCTCTTTCTTTCTTTTTCTTTCTTTCTTTCTTTCTTTCTTTCTTTCTTTCTTTCTTTCTTTCTTTCTTTCTTTCTTTCTTTCTTTTCTTTCTTTCTCTCTCCCCTTCCTTCCTTCCTTCCTTCCTTCCTTCCTTCCTTCCTTCCTTCCTTCCTCTCCCTCTACCTTCCTTCCCTCCCTCCCTCCTTCCTTCCTCCCCCCTTCCTTCCTTTCCGTAGCAACCATATTTAAGTTTTTGCTCACCAACTCAGAAATGCCTATTCATTTAATAAACTTAGTAGGAGCTTCAATTTTATTTTCTGCAGGAAAGTTTACATTCCCCCCCCAGCTAAAAATATGTCAGAGAGAGAGAGTATTATGGAATTAATTTAAAAATATATTTGGATATATGGTTCTCCATTTAAATTTAAAAAACAGGTTCTATAATTGAGATTGGCCGCTCTGTGAGTATAAAATGAGAGGCTTAACAGTTTTAGGACCCGGAACTATAGGAACTATAAACAAATCAGGGGAGCACTAAAATCAGGGGGATTTGTTGTATATGGAGTACACATTGGCTGAAGCCAAGAACGTATTAGTTTGGGGCACCTAGATGGCTCAGTCGGTTGAGCATCTGACTTGCTTTTACCTTAGGTCTTGATCACAGGGTTGTGGGATCGAGCCCTGAGCCCACAGCAAGCTCTGGGCTCAGCAGGGAGTCTGCTTGAGATTCTCCTTCTTCCCCCTCTTCTCATGGGCACTGTCTCTCTCTCTCTAAATAAACAAAATCTTAAAAAAAAGAAAAAAAAAGAAAAGAATGCATTGATTTGAACTAGCTTCAGTTGGGCCTTGTCTGAACTCCTGGAAAGTTGATTCCAACTTTCTTTGCATTTTCACCTCATGTGTCCCGTTGTCCTGAAGTATCAAAGTAAATATTGACCAAATTAATCACCTTTGGGAAGTGATTTCTACATATGGATTCCTTATTTCCGTTATTAGAACTATCAACTATGTAAAAGACACTCTGCCAAACTTGGCAAGGGATATAAAGATGAATAAAGCCCCGTATCCACAAGTGGAGACATTGAAAATAAAATAGTATTACGGAGAATATATGTTACATAAGATACATTCATAATTCTGAGTGTGTTCAAAAGAAAAGGAATCATAGCAAAAAAATTCTAGAGAAACAAGGATAGGTTTGTGGACAAGACATTATTATTATTATTATTATTATTATTATTATTATTATTATTCGGTGAAACCCTTGTCCCTCCAGCTCACCAAGCTGAAAACCTTGGAGGCATTTAAAATTTCTCTCTGTGTTAGGCTTCAGTTCCAGCAAGATGTTGCTGCAGATTCTACCTTGGGACCACTCCTTGTTCTGTTCACAGCACAATAAATCAGAATCTTAATTTTCTTTCTGAATTTTCACTTTCCCTTTGTTGAATTTAAGAAAGCTGCCAGACTGATTTTCCTAAAGGACAGTTTTATACTGTTATTAGAATTAGGGCTTATGGGAAATATGGCTGAGAGAATAATAATTCCTTGAAAAGCAGCAAGTATCTCAAAAATCAAGATATTATTGTCAAGGTGTGATTCTCAAACTTTAGCATGCATCAGAATCCCCTGGAAGGTTTGCTAAAACACACATTGCCTGGTCCTAGATCTTCCAGTTCAGTAGGTCTGCAGAGGGCTTGTCAGTTTGCATGTCTATGAATTGCACAGATACTGCTAAGGTTGCTAGTCCCAGGATCATACTTCGAGAACCATTGGTCTATATTACTATTATTAACAAGGTGAGTAGAAAAAACACGGGACTCATGAGATGATCTGGGTTCTTTTTCAGATATTCCATTTGCGAGGACTCTGAGATTATGGAAGTTGGGTGGTCTTTTGAGATTTCATTTTTTCAACTCAAACTGGCTCCAATTGGTTTGTAAGAACCAGTTTTGTGGCTCTCCTCTGAACTCTGAATTCAGTGACATTGTGGAAGCTGGAAATCAGCCATGGTTGGAATATTTACACCACAAAAATGGACAGTTGTTCTAAATCAGATTTTTCCCCCATTTTTGAGAACTAGTTGTTAATTATCAGTACCCTGTTGATTAGATCCATACTGATGTTCACAAAATTTCGGGTGGTTTAATAATTTTAAACCTCTCACTCCTTTTCAAATAATCTATTTTTCTCTGAGCAACAGATCATCCTTTCTCAGTGTGTCTTTATTATAAAGCTATAATGAATCTAGGACTTTGAGAAGTGTATTGGTTGGGAGCAAAAACTTTATTGACTGTGTTTTGGTATAAATCAATCCTAACTTCATGGAAACGTCTATATTGTGATGCATAAATGCAGGAAAATTAAAGGGGAAAAATTTGAAGTAAATTTAAGACATGCTTTTCTAGTTTTCTTCTGGTAGCAATACCAGATGTTTTTAAAGATCAAGCCCTAGGCTCTCTTCTCTTCAAACTCTATACTTTCTCCAAAAGAATTTCATCTGATGGTATTCATTAACCCACTTTCTTTGCAAATGACTCCCAAATTTGTATTTCCTATTAAAAAACTCTTCTTTGTGCCTCAGACCCACAAAACCTATAAGTAGCTTGATATTTTTCACTTAGATGATCTAAAAGTAACTCTAATTTGATACGTACAAAAAGCATTCATGTCTTCTCCCCAAATGTGGTCCTCTCCAAAACATTTTACCTCACCACTACAGTCCTCATTTTAAATGCCCTTTGAAATCCTCTACTTCTCATTTGAGCTGCTATCTCCCTAAGCCAAACTTCTCTCTTTTCTTACCCAGAAGAGTTTTCTAGTTTCCTTTATCTACTCTTATCTTCTTCCAACACATTCTTCTCCTAATGATTAGATAGTCATTACAAATACAAGTCTGATAATATTTCACCTTTCTTTAAAATGCTTCATTGGCTTTCTCTGCTTTTAGAGTAATAATCAAAAGCCTTAATGTGGGGGTGCCTGCATGGCTCGGTTGAGTATCTGCCTTTGGCTCAGGTCATGATCTCAAGGTCCTGGGATCCAGCCCAGCATCGGGCTCCTTGCTCAGTGGGGAGTCTGCCTCTCCCTCTCCCCCTGCCCCTCCCCCTGCTCATACTCTCTCTCTGTCTCAAAGAAAGAAATAAAATCTTAAAAAAACAAAAAAGCCTTAATGTGTTGCACAAACCAACATTACATAACCAACAAGCATGAACTGACTCTTGCCTATTTTCCCAGGCACATATCAATACTTCCCTTGATCTCTATATGACCACCTTACTGGCTCAGGACCTTTGCACATGCAGTTCCCTCTGTCTTGTATCACTTCAGTTCCTCATCTTTGTTTGTAATTAAAATCTCAGTTCAAAACCACTTCTTCAGGAAACCCAAACCACCTAAGGAATACAGAAGAATGCTTTTCCTATAACACTATGTGGGTTTTTTTTCATGGCTTTTGTCAGTTATAATTTCATAGGCATATCTGCTTTATCTGATTAATGTCTATTTCCTTCCAATAGATTATAAACTCCACAATAGTCTGTTTCTATTCACTATTATATCATCAATACTTAACAGACTATGTGATACTCAGTAAGAAATATATATATATATGTAACCAATTGTTGAATAAATGTTACGGTATTATAATTTAGAATAATCAGACTAACTTTCTCCTTCCTTTCTTCCTTCCTTCCTTCCTTTCTCTTTTTCTTTCTTTCTCCTCTTCTCCCTTCCTCTCTTTCTTTCTTCTCTCTTTCCTCGTCCCTCTCCCCACATCCCTTCCTCTCTCATACTCTTCCCTGTTTCTTTCTCTTTCTCTCTTTCATAATCCCCTTCCCCTAATAGATCAGCAAGAGATGTTTATTCCTCTAATCTGCAAGTCATTCTAAGAACCTACCTGCAAGGTTGTAATGTAGTGATTACTAACCCTGGCTGCATATTAGAATCACCTGGGGAGATTTTAATAAATACCCATGCCTAGGCTCACCACAGACCAATTAAATCAGCATTTCTGGAGGTGGGGCTCAGACAACATTTTTTTTTTAAAGCTCCCTGGGTGATTCTAATGTGCAGCCAGAGTTGTGAAACATGCTGTAATGGATGAAATCTGAATACCCATCTGTTCATGAACCATTCAAGCCATTACTCTTGGCCTCGGAAATTTCTAATTCTAATTAAATGATCCTTATATTCATGCATTCACTTATTCATTCAAAACTTACCATTTTAAATCTTATCCAATTAAATTTTATATTTGTTACACTCATATTACATAGTATATTTACTACTAGAAGCAAAATTTTCTACTAGGCATTGTGAAAAACTACACAATGTGGCCAGATACTTTCCAGATTCTGAATTGAACTCTTTCCTCACTTAGCTGATAGCATGGGTTTAAAGCATAAATTTGAAAAAAAAATTTTTTTTAATCATAAATTTGTCCCTAGAATTTTGCTTTTCCTCTCGCTGTGCATATTACTTGAACACGTGGTATACTTTTCATACTGATTGCGCAAATGTAATAATGCAGACATCATTTATGCAAGAAAACCCACAAATCTCTTCTGTAAGATAGGCACATCTGTGCAACACGATTTCTCTCTTGATCTGGAAACTATGAAGGGGAGCTCTTCTGATTGCTAGAACATCGAGGGGGACAGTGGTTAGAGATGCTGTTGCAAAAAGAGAAGCTGAAGAGCTGTTGGGGGTGGGCAGGAAGAGTAGAAATATTTAAAAAGAGACATGGTGAAATCAGGAAGCTTTTTCCTCAAAGGGCAGTTGCTGCTGGAGCAACTGAGTCATCCTCCCAGTATTGTCCGTCCTAGATACAGTGAACAGGAAGTGAAAGTTCAGGGTTGCTTACTGTCAATTACCATCCACATAAACAGACACAGGAAGATCAAGTCATGTTACTTAGCCTTATTGCCCTTGGATGTTTTGATAAATATGTTAGCTATTTACTCAATATAAATATTAAACTTACATACCCCTGAGGCCAAATTTTATAATTTTCCTTTTGAATTCCTCTCTTTGAAAAGCACTGTCTTTTGCCACACATTTTCTTTTTGAATTCACCAACCTCTACGCCCCTTGCCTCTCCTCAACTTCTGCTTCCGGGAGGGGAAAGTCTCATCGTCCAGGCCTCTCGTAAAGGTAAACTTGGTGCCAGGGAGTAATCCCCTTGGGTCACTAATGGATATTCACACATCTGAGAATGCTGTTAAGAAGCTTCTGAAGTGGAATGCGATTCCAGCTGTAGCAATTACATACTGCTCATATTTCCTAGTTTAGACTCCAGGGAGTTCAACAACTGCCTATTAGCAAGCTGACGATGGAAGGAAGCGCTGTAAATCTCGCAGGCAATGATAAAGCCGATGCTCCTGGAAGAAGTAGGAAAGGGTGAATTGCAATTAAAAAACAGAACCGTGAACCTTGGCCTTTTAAAAGAACAACACCCACAGTAAGTTAATGAAGAACACGAGAGGATAAACTGAACTGTAAACATTTCTTATATCTCTTTTCAGTTATCATCTTGGTTGCAGGCAGAATGAAAGAGAAAACTAAACATCTAGAATCCAAATTAGTCTGTACGATACGTCCAATTCTCCAACAAATACCGTATCGGTTTGGATGTTTCAGGACCTTTGGCTTACACATAATTTGGTCACGCCTGTTAAGATGGAGTGGCAAAGAGTTTATACCGCCTATCATCTAGGTATTAAAGACTATTTAGGACTTTCAAAAATAGCTGTCCAAAGAGGACTTGATGTAATTGTTATAGAAAGAAAAAACTACACTACTTATCACACATAGAGAGCTCATTAAATGGCATAGGATGTCTATGAAGCTTCATAACAACTTAAGAGGCCCTATTACTGGGCTGTCTTGACAGATACGGAAACCAAAGTTTAGAGAGATTACGTAGGTCAATGGTAAACCCACAAACGCGAAATAGCAAGACAAGGATGGGGACCCAGTTCTGTCTGATATCAAAGTGCACGTGTTTTATATTAACTGATGTTTCCCGCTGTGACTCTAACTGGGATCTATTTGAGGTGATGGAGATAGGAATTTAAAGACCAAAAAAGGAAGAGTCAAATCACAGATGCCTGAACTAGATATGTTCAATTTTTTAATGACAGTATAGTGAATTGATGGCTTATCTACTCCATTGTTTACATAAGTTAATGAAAATTTTGGAATGTGAGGTAAGTTCCCTGACCATACCCCAAGTAGATTGAATGTCTTCACTGATTGATGACTAGTGAGAAATCTACCCCCTATAGGATGAAAGGAGGGAAGTTTGATATTTAGGCTGAAGGAAAGGGAGAGTGAGATGTAATACAATAAAAAAGACAGAAGAATTAAATGTAAGAATGATGGAAAATAATATATTGCTCTATTTTTATTTTCCTTAGTGCTTTTATGTATATTATCTTGTTTCAAACTCAGTCTTTCTGAGGAGTAAGATCCACTCGCTATAAAAGGCACCAGTGCTTCAAAATAAGAAAAAAACAAAAATTGCCATATATTACAAAACAGTAGAGCCATTATTGTCCATTTCATTGACCTGAAAGAGGTATAAAATATGAACGTCGTGCTTTTGTAGATTGCTAATGTCTCACAGTACTATCCTTAGATCGGTTGAAAATATAATTGTTTCCTATTGTCAAGTGTACCAAAAAATAAAATAACATCAGACTAGATAGGACGACCCCAGCAATAGCCATACAATAGCCTCAAACCATTTTGAAAGGGGGGAAAAAGTGCTTATGAATGTATGATTATATTTGTAAAGCATTATCTCTAAGATGTACAAGTTAATAATCATCCTTACAGTTTAAACAGCTTAATAGCTGACTTTGTACTGCATTGACAGTAGGTGTAAAGCTTAATCTGTAAAGTTTACAGTTTACCAAAAGCATAGGAAGTACAAGTGAGGAACACATTTGTACCATGTGAAAAATCTACCTGCTAAACATAATCATTTTGCCTTCTTGAAAATACTTTTAGTGCTGCATTGCAAATGACTTTACAACATTTCTGACCAAAATCTTTCAGTCGATTGGCTTTAAGTAGAATTAGTGGCTGCGCCTCCCTATATAATGGAAATTCCTGTTCCACTGCCAGCGCTCCATTAAGATGATTCAGGAGAAATTTAACCAACCATATAAAAACAAACAAACAAACAAACAAACAAAAAACAATGAAGATGATAAACTCCCACATAGTCTAGATTCTGTGTAAATTACATATATGCAATTTTGTTTCTTAATTTTATTTTATTTTTATTTATTTATTTTTTTAAAGATTTTATTTATTTATTCAACAGAGATAGAGACAGCCAGCGAGAGAGGGAACACAAGCAGGGGGAGTGGGAGAGGAAGAAGCAGGCTCATAGAGGAGGAGCCTGATGTGGGGCTCGATCTCATAACGCCGGGATCACGCCCTGAGCCAAAGGCAGATGCTTAACTGCTGTGCCACCCAGGCGCCCCTGTTTCTTAATTTTAAGTAATACTTTGGACTTAGAGAAAAGGAATGTTATATGAGAGCGATATTAGCTAACATGAGGAGTTACAAATGGTGAACTCTGGAGCCAGAATGTCCCACACTATCTGGGTTCAGATGCAGTTAAGGACTGTTTCTCTAGTCCTTAACTTTTTATAAGGCATCCTTTTTCATCTGTAGAATAGTTTATCAATAGTCCCTACATGATAGGATGAGGATTAAAGAAATTAATGCATGTGAGATACTACAACAGTGCCCAACACCTAATAACGGACCGTATCAGTGTTACCTGTGCTCCCACCACCACCCCCTTACTGGGTCCCTCTCTCTAGTTTATAAATCTATTTCCCTGTCTGGGTGATATTTTTTTCTGAGATTAATACCATTGAGGTGTAAATGTGAAAATATTGTAATAATTTGACTTAAAAAGTATAAACAAACAGGTATGGTAAGTTGCCCTCATGTTACTTAGAAGTTAGTAAAACTGGAAAAAAAAATAGAACTTAGGAAGGTGTGAAAAAGTGAAATAAATATACACACTAACAAGATTCCCATCCACCTTAATAATACCTGTTGAAATCTATCATCTATATGCATGCAGTTGTAATGTTTATACACATAACATTTATATCCTGCTTCGTCACTAATTATTTTTGTCAAATATGTTGTGTCAGATTCCTACAAGACTTCATAAATATATTTTAATAGCTTTACAGTATTACATCAAATGGCATATTCTGTTATTGTTGGATACATTGTTGGTTTTAATAATTAACAATTATAAATTTTGATCCAATAAAATAGTTCTATAGATTTTTCTTCTTTTGAATTATTTTCTTTTGATCAGCTATAAGTAGATTACTGGGTCCAAATGTATGGTTTACTTTTTTCTGACCCAACTTTTCTTTCAAAATTGAACTCATACTAATGTTACAGTTACAAAATAATATTTGATCTGTGTGAAAATGCAAGTGGAACAAAAATGTATGAAGTAAAAAATAACTAAAAAGCCTAATTTCCTATGGCTCAGTAATCACTCTATTTGCTGTATATTCTTCCAGATTTTTGTTTAATAATTTAGGATTATACCCTATAAAGTAGAGTCTATATACTGAATATATCAACCAGGTCTATTTTACTTGATATCTTGTGGATATCTGTTCATTACCACTAGTTATAATTGAGACACTTTAATGACTGAGTAGTATTTTTCTGCATGGTTATGCTATACTTTTTTTTCCTAAATAACCCACCACCATTGGTCATTTAGGTTGTCTCCAAATTATTACTATTATGTTCAAAGAACCAAGTACATATGTGGTTTTTGTCACATTATTTTATTTTAATAAATTCTAAGAAATAAATTTGCTGAATAGAAATTGTGCACTTAGAATTTTAATTTTTTTTTTTTTTTTTTTTACCAAATTGCCCCTCAGAAATGTGCCCATTTGTTCTCCACAGTGTTTGGAGTCCCCCTCTCACAAGATTTGTTCACTCATTCTCAATCTGATTGGTCGTTTACAATTGCAATCTTGGATTACTGATACAGTAAAATATCTTTTCACCTGTCAAATATATTTTAAACTTTGTTTATGATGAATTTTGTTGTGTGATAATTTTTATTTTTATATTTTCATGTAAATGGACATATTTCAGTCTTTTATGATGTTTGGTCTTTTCTTTCCCCCAAACCTAAACTTATCCTACAATCAGGGAATGGAAATTGTGTTTTAAATTTTTCTTAAATTTTATACTTTAAATCCAAACATGTTAATGAAGTTGGAATCTGTGTGTGTGTGTGTGTGTGTGTGTGTGTGTGTGTGTGTTGTTACGTAGGGGGAAAGCATATCACTGACTAATTTTTTACGGCTTTTCAATTACAATTTTATCATATGTGAGGTTACTACAAGGATTTCTATAATGTCTTTTTATCTATGTGTTTATTCTTGTTCTTTGCTATAATAAACAGGACCCTATTTGTTCTTTTTATTATTTTTTTTTATCCAAAGGGAAGAGGCACAGCATTATACTTATAAAAACTGCCCTATTTTCTTGCATTTTTTCCAAATAAAATACAGTATTAATTGGTTAAGGGTCACACCTCCAAAAGTGAAATTGTGATTGCATAGAGCAATAATCATTATTTTGGGAGAAAGCTTCCATTTTTATTGATTGGGTCTCCCCTCCCAGGAGCAACTTACACCTAATTGCTCATGTGTTCTTTTGACTTGTGATTAATTTTTTCTTTCTTTTGGTCCCCACATACCCGTTTTTTAGTTCTTTGGTTGAAAGCAATAAAACTCCTCTAACAGTTTCAAATCAATTAAACCTTTATAGGGTATCTCTATAAACAAAGTAAAATAATGGGTTCAGAAAGAACAGATGGCCAGAGTGGCTCTGGGATCTAGTTGGCACATGGAATGGACATCTCCAGCTCCCCGCCATAAAACTGGGAGATTACTATATCAACAGGAGGAAGAGATAGTGAGTAGCCAAAACCAAAATATGGCCTCTATTTTAAACTCACTATTGTTATTATTAAAGTGAATAGAATGACAATTTTAACTTTTAATGATTAGCTGGTAAGTCCCAGTATAAAATAAATGATTTTTAAAATGTTCCTTTAATAAAATTTTCTATATTCTCTCAAAATTTGAATACTTTGTTACTTTTTTCTTGAATTCTCTAAGCATTCAAAAATATTTTATGTAGATAATGTTTTTTCTTCTTCATTTTAGATATTTTATTGTCTTATTATGTTCTAGAATATAACCCAATATAGTAATGATTGTCACACTTTTCCTGTTTCTAATTCTAATAGAAATGCCTCTAGTAGTTTACTGTTCAGTATCATTTATTATTATATATATTTTTTACCATGTTAAGAAATATTCTTTTAATCATTAGGCTGGCATTATTATTTTTTAATTAGGGTTGGATATTGAATTTTATGAAACACTTTTTGTGATCTGTTGAGATACGGTTGTTCTCCATTATTTATTTATTTTTTTAAAAGATTTTATTTATTTATTTAACAGAGATAGAGACAGCCAGCGAGAGAGGGAACACAAGCAGGGGGAGTGGGAGAGGAAGAAGCAGGCTCATAGCAGAGGAGCCTGATGTGGGGCTCGAACCCAGAACGCTGGGATCACGCCCTGAGCCGAAGGCAGACGCTTAACCGCTGTGCCACCCAGGCACCCCATCTCCATTATTTTTGAAATTAGATATTATTATCAGGTTTGCTTTTGTTGAATCATCCATGTGCTCTTGAAATAAAGCCTTCTCAGTCATGGTGTATTATTTTAATAAGAACACAGGACTTGCTCATATTTTATTGGTGTACGTAGATCAACAGTTTTATGTAAGCTTTACTCATAATTTTATCATAGCTGCCTTTGATAGTTTTAGTGTAGAATTTCATTTACTTTAGAATGTAAACTAAAAATAAGCTACTTTCTTCTTAAAATTTTTCCTTTAATAACTCCTTCTTGACTCTTGACATTTTGGACCAATAATCTTTTTGCTGTGGGAGCTGTTCTGTGCATGTAGGATTTTTAGTAATGTTCCTGGCCATGCCTTCTAGAGACCAGGAGAATATTCCCTCACCACCTCGCCCAGTGTGACAATCAAAAATATCTCCAGACATTGACAAATGTCCTGTGGCACCCCCAAAAATCACCCCCAATTAAAATCTACTGGTGTATGTTTTGGGAAAGCTTAATGTTTGTGGAAACTTCCCTACGAAACCATTGGAACCTGGCTCCTTTTGTGAATTGATATGGAATTGTTGGCAAGGTTTCCAATTTCTTTTTGAATGTTGTCTACCCAGTGGGGTAGTTAATATCACAATTTAAACACTTCCTATAATGTTCTCCAATGTTCTTTTCTCTGCACGTTCCCCTTTCTCATCTGCACATTCTTCTTGAGCAAGTTAATCATTTCCTATGGCTTCACATCATGCTGTTCATTATCGAATTCCAGATCTTTTTCCTCCTCTACAGAACTTCTAGTTTTCCAAATTAATATATCTATCTGTGTTATATATCTATACCTGGATGTCCCATAGGACCCTGACACACCGCATGTCTAAAATAGAGTTTACTGTCTGACCTCTTCCTAAGCCCCATCCTCTATTAGCTGTGGTACTCCATATACTTCATCACACATCACAGACTTAGGACTCAGACTAGATTCTGATTTTTTCCCTGTCTCACTTTGAATTAGCCCAAGGTCTGCAGATTCTTTTTTTTTTCCCCTAAAGATTTCATTTCTTTATTTAGAGAGAATGCATGCGCAGTGGGGAGGAGCAAAGGGGGCAGGAGAGAGAGTCCTAAGCAGACCTGCCCATGGGACTGAATTCCACAGCCCTGAGATCATGACCCAGCAGAAACCAAGAGTGGCATGCTTCACTGACCCCTCCACCCAAATACCCCCAGTTCTGCTGATTTTACATTCAAATATTACTTACATCTTCTATACACCAGATTCTTATCATTTCTACCTAGAGTATTTGGTGAAGAAATTTTAATTCAGAATTTCAAATACCATAATCCATATTTATTTATTGAATATTCTCCAACTCTTAAAAACATCATTGTTATAATAAGAAGGGGGGAGAAGACTAAAACTCAAGTCCTAATGACATAAGAGATCAGGAAATGTATTAACTCAGAGAATCGTCTATAGAAAGGAGCCACAAGTCTCTGTACTTTGCCTGTTCAGTTTGCTTTAGTTACTTTGTAGATAAAAATTGGCTAATTATCAATTTCTAGCTTTAAAATTAGAATACATATGTAATATATGGAGTGACTTAATCAAGGCTATAAAGGTATTTATAAAATGAAGCAAAAGGCTCTATCTAGCTAGGTAAATGTAGTAGGGACATAAAATTCCAAAATTTGGTAAAAAAATCCAAGTATAACTTATAGTTTAGGGCTCAAGTGAGCAACATGGAGGTTGATGGTAACTGAAAGAAAAGAACAATTGGAAATGTGGCACTCTGTGAATATTTTGTGAATGTAACTCCACACTAATATAAAAATTGTCATATGCTGCATTGTTAATTATATCACTAGTAAATATCAATTGAGACTAAAAATTCAAACTGTTACAGAACAAAGAATCACTTACCTACTATTTATATGGAAAAAAAATAAAAGTATGTGTGACTTACTTAACAGAAGCATGCAGAGCACTAACAGTTCCTGGGACCTGGATCTGACCTTGTCTGCAGACATACAGTTGCCATGGAGGGAACCAGAGCCCTGCACAGAGGCGGGCATATTAACCCAGCAGCTAGAGGGAGACAGTGACAAATGATGGAGCTTGTGTAAAAGGGAAACCTAACAGCAGGATTCATTCTAACAAACAAGCAATTTGCTGTCCATTTAAGGTCAGGAACGGCATCAGTTTAAAGTCTAAGTCTAAAGACCAGGTGCATGTTCTGGAATGGCAAGGTTCCAAGCAGGAGCTTCAGCTCAGCTAGAATCAAGGACCCAATCATCACAATAAAGGTTCAGGGAAAAGCTGAGTTATTGGAACACAGCTATGAGTCATTGCTGGAGTGACTTACGTTTTGTCTCAGTTAGCTGGAGCTCCAAGTATCCCTCTAGGATGTAGGGGAGTGTTGAGTCTGCAAGTGGTGTTCAAGGAATTCCAGCTGTGTAGAGAGCAGCACTTCAGGAGGGAGAATTCAACTTGACTGTGAATTCAATATAAGAAATGTAATGCAGTTGTTATCTTCATCATGATCAAAGAGGGTAGTCTAAAAATGCTGTATTGTGCTTAGTTCTGGATATAAAGTCTTGTGAAGGACAGTAACATCATGGTTTAGGAACAAATTTAATTGCCTAGGGTGCCAGGCATGTACTGTAAAGGAATAAAGTGGACCCACAACAAAAAGAAAGAAGGAAAAAAAAGAAGTCAGGAAGAGAGGGAAGTGAATGGGAGGGAGGGAGGGAGGCAGTGTGTGAAAGAGAGAGAAAGAAAGAGCAAGATGTTGAAATGGCAGCTGCCACTCAGCCTGCCTTGGGCAGTGACTGGTGAAGGGTGAGATGAACTGGGTACTTTGCATCCTGCTAAGGGGTGACCACTTTAGGGGCCTTTGATCTGGACACTTTCAAATATTTCCCAAAATGTGAGATGGATTTATTATTATGTGTATCATCTGAGTTTTAATCTTGGTAATTGATGTTTTTAACTATGTGTGGGCCAAGAAAAATATTCTGCAAGCATTGGCCACCAATCTGGAACTATGCCTCAAGGTAGCAGCTAGAAAAATGAAAGTCCTGACTCTTCCTCCCAAACGGAAAGCATAGGAATGTTTAGTCCAGACAAGTCATGAGACACACTTCAAATATGTCCAAGACTGTCACGTGGCAAAGATACTGTTTTTTATTCAAAAAGCAGAATTAGGAATAATGAAGGTGGTTTTTAATACAATGTAAAGATGAACTTTTTAACAATTAGAGCCAATCTGGTACACAAATCCCAAAGGGTCTTCTCCTCCAGGGCATGCTGTACCTGGTGGATTAAATCTATTGAAGGCGTGAAGGAAGCTTTGAACTGAATTGGGGAGTAAGATCTGGATGCCTTTCGAGAACACTGGAGCACATCAGTTTTCCATCCTTTGACGATTTATACCTTTAAGTTGGTTAATAACAGTACTATCCTGGGAATATAAAGAATTAGACTTTTTCAAATATGTATTTTCTACCACCATCTTATGTTTAATGTAGATGTGACAAGTAGGTGTGTTACTTTCAAACACAATGCTATCATTTTTAAGAAAGAATATTAACTATTTTTTTGCTTTGATTTTCTTTGATCATTTAATGATGAGTTTGCTCCTTGATCTTTTAAAGGTAGCTCATAAATGAGAAGCATCATGTAACTGTGGTAGAAACTACAAGCTTTGAAAGCTGATGTAAATGGGTTAAAATCATGAGTCTTCCACGTATTAGTTACGTGATTTAACTAATTTTTATGAGCCTTACTTTTCTCTTCTATAAATATTTAGTTTGATTTTCTAAACTATGTTTCCTTTTCACATTTATAACAGAATACAAGTATTACAACACAGGGTTGGATATGTTATGTGAATTAAACCACGTACAGTGACCGGCCCATATTTGCCCTAGAGTTTGCAATACACATTTAAAACTAATCCAAATTCACTTTCAAATAATACTATACTGACTGATGGGTAATGCAAGTACCTGTAACAGAGCATTCCCATTTTGTCCCTCCCATCCGTCATAACATTGCTGTCATTCGTTTCACTTATCCATAAACTATAATCACCGGATATGTTATTATTATTACTTTGAACAAACTGTTATCTATTAGATCAATTAATAATAGAAAATTTTTTTTTAAAAAATTGCCTTCATTTACTCCTTCTCTAACACTCTTTTCTTTCTTTATGTAGTTTTGAGTTTCTGACCTATATAATTTGTCTTTTCTTTGAAGAACTTCTTTTAACATTCCTTGCACGGTAAGTCTACCAACAGGGGGTCCCCAGTAGAAGACACTGCTGATAACTGTCACTGTTGTGACAAAAGTAGCTGTGGTTTCCCAGGCTGTTCCAGGAGAATGTTCTACCTGGAGAGAGGGTGGTGCCAAGTCTGCTTCTGGAAATGAAAATCGTAGGCACGTGACAGAAGAAGCAGATATCACCACGGGGCCTCTGATCTTCCTGGGGAAGGCTGGTGATCATGGTGTGTGTGTGTGGGAGGTCAACCTCTCTTCACACCTCTGTGATTTTGGGCTTAGAGGTGGTGGGATCCCTGACTCTGGCTACCATTGTCCTGGATCTTGCCAGGAGGCCTCACACTGCATCCTGCTCTGTGATATGCCCTGTGTGTTTCCCAATAAAGGAAGAAAGTGAGAAAAAAACAAACAAACAAAAGAAACCAAACCCCCAAATTCCCTTAAGTCTTGTTTGTCTGAGAAAGTATTTCTACTTCGCTTTTTTTTTTTTTTTTTTGATCTAAGAAAGTAATTTTTTAAAAGATTTTTTTTTTTTTAGAAAAGTTTTAGATCCACAGAAAAATTGAGGGGAGGGTACATAGATTTGCCAGGTAATCCCTGTCCATATACATGCATAGCCTCCCCCATTAACAACATCTCTCACCAGAGTGGAATATTTGTTACAAGTAATGAGCCTACCCTGACACACCAGAATCATCAAAATACCCTCTTCCACTTTTGAAGGATAATTTTTTTGAAAACAAAGTTTAAGTTGGCATTTTTTTTCTTTTCAATACCTTATAATAGTTCACTCCATTCACTTTTTGCTTGCATAGTCACAGTAGTTTCTGAAGCGATGTCCAAAGTTATTCTTATCCCTGTTCTTCTGTAGGTAATGCTCTTTATTCGTGGGCTTCTTTCAAGATTTTCTCTTTGGCTTTGATTTTTAAAAGTTGAACATGATGTGCTTAGGTATAGAATTTTGGTATTTATCTAGTTTGTTTGTTTGTTTGTTTTTGAGCTTCCTATATCTGTAATTTGGTGTTTGTCATTAATTTTAGAAAATTCTATTATAATTTAAAAAATTTCTTCAGCTCTTTTCTCTCTTTTTTCTCCTTCTGGTATTCCTATTATACATATTTTACACCTTTTGAACTCATGTCACAGTTATTTGATATTCTATTCCATGTTTTTTCCCCTTTCTCTTTGCATTTCAAGTTTTTATTGACATAGCTTCAAATTTACGAATTCTTTCTACAGCTGTGTCCAGTCTGCTGATGAGCCCATCAAAAGCATTCTTTATTTTTGTTTGTCTTTTTATTTCTAGCAATTCCTCTTGATTTTTTTCTTAGAATTTCCATCTCTCTGCTTACATTGCCTATCCGTTCATGCTGCATGTTGTCTGCCTTTACCAGTAAAGCCTTAACCATATTAATCATAATTATTTTAAATTCCCAAGGTGATCATTTAAAAATCTATTTGGTGGTTCCCCCGCCCCCCCCCCCCCCCATCCAGGGTTTTGCTTTCCATGATTTCATTTTCCATGGATTTGTTTTCTGGGGTTTCAGTTACCTGTGGTCAACCATAGTCCAGAAGCAGACGATCCTTCATTCCAATGTACATTGTCAGAAGGTCAATAGTAACCGAACGCTCCATCACAATGCCGGTGTCATTCACCTCACTTCATCCCATTATGAAGGAATTTTACCAACCCACATCATCACAAGAAGAAGAAAAGTGAATACAGTATAGTATGATATTTTGAGAGAGAGAGCTACTATATTCAAATAACTTTTATTACAGTATATTGTTAGAATTGTTCTGTTTTATTGTTGTCAATTCCTTATTGTATCAAACTTATAAATTAAACTTTATCATAGGTATTTATGTATAGGAAAACATAGTATATATAGGGCTGTGTGTTATCCACAATTGCAAGCATCCAGTGGGGGTCTTGACATATATCTTCTGTGAACGGGGGGGGGGGGGGGGGGGATATATCTGATTTTGGTCCTGATTTGGTCCTGACACATTTTGTCTCTACAGAATGTGTTTTTGCCTTGACCACGCCTTACTATTTTTTGTTAAAAGCCAGACATGACGGCCAAGTAAAAGGAAGTGAGGTAGATAGGCCTTTAGTGTGAGGTTTTATGTCTTTCTGGGTGTAGGGTATATTTATATTTGCTGTAGCTATGGTTTCAGAGGATAAAATTTTCTTTAGTGTCCATGTTTTTGCCTCCTGTGTTTTTTGGGTTTTCCTAGAGACACTTAACAGGGTCTGAGGTTTGAAGCTCTTTTAGCTGTTTTCCTGTTATTATGCAGGAGCCTTATTAATATGTTGGTAAAATGTGGGGGAGGGAAAGTGATCTATAGGACCGTGCTAAGGTCTCATTCTTTTGCGTCTGAGTTGGGTATTTCTCTTTCCAATGTCAAAAGCTAGCAGAGGCTTGAGTTGGGTTATTTCCTTTCTCCAATTTTGGATAAACTCTGGTAAACTCCAGTCAGTTAGGCTCCGGCAAAATAGTTTCCTTGGGCCAGACCTGGTTGAGAACAGAGAGCTCTGGGCATATTTCAAAATGGTTGCTTTCCCCATCCCTCTGTTGGAAACACGAAGTAATTTTTTTTTTTTTTTTAAATCTTCACAATTAGAATTTGTTAAGGCAACTGGAAGTAAAAATCATGAAAGTGAGCTTCCCATGCCCCTCACCCCTGAGAATGGGGCCACCTCTGAGTTTTTAACTCTTCTGTGCCTCCCCCAGTTCCTCAATTGTACTTTAAAGTCTTGATGCTGATTCTGGTTCCAGTTGTAGGCTTCTGCTCCTGTGCTTCTGCTTCAGATAAGTAGGGATTCTTTGTGTTTGCCTGTCCGTCTGTCAGTTTTTGGGGTAGCGGTTAGACCTGTGTCCTGAATTCTTCGGTATATAAAAAGAATTTTGACTTGCAGTTTATTCAGCATTTCCCATGTCTGGATGGGAGTGATGATTTCCAAGCTCTTGGCGTGCTGTACCAAAAATCAGAAGTCAACTGGCCCAGAGAAAATACTCAATAAATATTTTGTCTCTTCTCATATATTTTATTGATTGAGATTGATTAATTGATTGATTGATTGATATTGAAAGTGTAGCTCTTTTTTGCCTTAAAAAAGACTATTCTATTCGGTATAGCTTTGTAAAAAAAGAAAATTTAGATATGTGTAACAAATCACAATTAGATGCATTTTTGCTTCACATGTATTAAAATGTGTATTTTGTTATTAAAATAATGAAGTAAAAATGCACACACGCAGGTTGTTTGTGTGGGAATTCTTGATCTTCACTCATCGGAATGTGTTTCAGTATGTGAATAACACCATTAGTACAATTAGTGCCTGCATAAGCTAAATCAGAAGCTAAAATTCAATATACAAAAGCTATTGTTTCATGAAGGAAAGTTCCTTTGCCAAAGAGGAAGATCTTTGTAGATCTTCCAAACACAAGTGTGTGCTCCGTCACATTTCCCCCCCTCACCTAATTGGAAGAGTGCAGGAAAGTTCTTTTTACTTTGCTTATATTTCCTATTCATTTTCTCTGAGTTTCCTCTCTATAATCGGTGACATACCTTTACTTCTCATCTGAGAGTTGTGTTTCCCAATTCTGAGGTATTATCCAAAGTCTAAATTCTCAGATCAGAGTTAAAAAAAAGCTCAAAAAACAAAAAACAAAACCAAAAACCAACCAAACAAAAAATAAAACAAAAAGTAGATCCCTAAATCTCGCTTGGTGAAAAGCAGCAGCAGGTGCTGTGCTCAGAGCTAAAACCACTCTTCTCTTGAGGAGTTGCAGGTTCTGTCTCTGATCTCTTGATGCCTCATTTCTGCCTAATCAATAAGCACGGCTTCTATTGATGTGTGGTTCCAATAAAACCAGATCATTGTGTGTGCACTCAAAACTGCTATTATATGTCAAGTATCTGTAGCATAGGATTGTGCCTGGATTGATAGTTCTTCTAAGCTGAAAACACTAAATTTCTTCACCATTAAACCTCTTCGCACTTTGCAAGCATCCATTTCATTGATGGAAGCCTGCCAGTTTGAAGTATTTTATTTGACCTCCTACAGTTCACCAAAATGGTATAAAATTGTTTCCAAAATAATCTATTTTTGTCTCCTTCATACTGGTAGGGTGAAAATATGTCCTCTCTTTAAATTCTGCCCATGTCCTGACAATAAATTGTCCTCCTTATTTGGGGGCTGTCAGTTTTGTTTAAGGAATGTGGTAGGAAAACAGGCTGTGCTAATCCAATGTACCTTTCTGGTAGAAAGTCTCCTGAGGCATCTGTTCTAAGACCAAGGAAACATTTGAAGGCTTTAAATCTGATTTTTCAGACAGCTGTACTAATTTAACTAAAAGGGCTACAGGAGGGGATGGAGAAAAAAAATCTATAAGGTGTTTGCTTGACATTTGAAAAAGAAATTGGATATTTTTTTCCTAGCCTCATATAGCAACACATAACATGAATTATAACAATGTTTCCAGATTCAATAGGAATAGATGTAAGCACTGGAGAGTTTATCTCTAGATTTATAAGAGCAAATGAATATTAATTTGCATATTTATTGCACACATGTATATACTGGTGTGAACAATATATACTTATCTATGGATGCATTACATATACATACCAAATGCAACCATTTAATTTTTGATTGACAAATGGTCTCAAAAAACTCCCTTGAAAAATACAGATAAGTAAACAGATAATTTGGTTTAATATTTAAATAAAACCAGAAGTTGATTAAGTTTTCAAAATATGAAAACATTTCAACAGAAATTGAACAATGCAGCTAATTAATACATAGGTGCTTACAAATATTTTTTACCAATCATATAGTTGACATAGAAATAAATTATTTATTTTTTTCTTTTCATAAAAATGTGTTGCACCAGGAGAATTGACCATACGGTATGAGATTACTTGCCTTAGTATGTGGAGCAGAGGAAAGAATAAATTATGGAAAGAGAGAGAGAGAAGAGGAAGCAGGAGTAAGGAGAGGAGGAAATAGAAGAAAACAGAAAACTATACAATTCATAATGAGAGAAAGAATTTCTGAGGCTTTTGTGGGATTTAGTCATTGGATTCTCACTTTTTGGATGAACTGTGTGATCCAATGTTTTCCCACTACTTTCCTTCAGTGGAATAATTAATTTCACCTGGATCATTGCCACCTCAATCCTATGATAGGTCAAGGAGGGCCTCAAAGTCCTGGGAGAGGCAAGCTAGGATTTTAATAGGGCCAGGCTTAAGGTTCTGGAGCAATGGACTAGAACAAAGATAATCTGTAATCAAGGGGGTCACAACTGCCATTGTGACTTTATTAAAAATACATCTTAATAATCCAAATCAATTGACCAAAGATACATATTTTCCTTTAATTTTTTTTCAATTAAGAATTTTTTTTTTTAAGATACAGTTAGAATTCAGGGACTTATTAACAGTCCTGAATGAGGACTATTTTGACAGAAAAAAAGTTGCCCAAATATGGAGTCAAGGAGAAACTTCATCTAATAATAAAACATAAGAATTTCCATAAAAGGGTTAGATGTAAAATAGTAGACATCATAGGTATTACATAATATCAGAATACCAGCAAAATATCAGCAAAAGGATCCCAACTGGGTACTATGTACTTTGTAATCACTAATCTCATCCACTTTTTCAAGTACATATTTGATTTGCAAACATATGTGTGCATTGTATTTCTCTGCAAATAAGAAAAAGAAAATTAGTATTAATTGGACATATGTCATCTCATTAAATCCAAACAGCAACTCTACCTGGTTGGTATTATCGTTATCGCCGATTTTCTGCAGAGGAACCTACAGAAATGGCTTCTAGGGTAGTGGGATTCCAAGGTCTGCACCATCTGGCTGCAGGTTTTTATTTCCATTGCACCAGGTGAGAAACACTACATTGGAGAGAAAAGATTTTAGGATATTTACTTTTCATTCTACATAATTCCAAAAAAAGTAAACACACAAAGAAGGTTTTAAAGGAATTTTTATTGTATGGGGGAGTACAGATCAGTCCAATATGCCCAATAAATTCTTTTAAATAGGCTGCTCCATAGCCACAGACATAGGTCACTTTATCAGACAATTACCTGACTGTCCAACAAAACCACCTTCTTAAACATTCCAATATGTTGTTAAGAAAAAGATATGAAGTGTGATGTTAAGTATTAAAATACTTAAAAGCATGCCTGCATTTCTTTGGTGAATGGACGTGCCATTAATGAAGGTATATAAACTTCAGAAAATAAGAGCAGAGTGTGTGAGGAGAGATTTACTTCAAGTGAAATCCTCTGCCCTCAAAGGGTTAAATGTTAACAAAGTTAAAAAGCAGAAATCAGGCTCCTATTAGTCTTGAACACTAATCTTGTTGACGGCTGAAGTGTTTCCTTATTTTATCCATATTTATTATATTGAAGGTGGGTTATATGGTGGTGACTAATGACCAAACATCTGGACCTAGTGACCCTTAAAATTCTCCAGCCATTGCTGTTCACAATTAAATACCACATGAACTAAAATGATATTTTGGCTTGACCAGGACAAATTAGTGTGGCAAAGCTAAAGAAATAGCCTTGCCTTTAGTCTTGAAGAAATCATAGCCTACAGACATTTTAAAATAAAAAATCTGAAATTTTTTATAGGACTTGCATGTCTCATCATCATTATAGAACTAAGAAAACAAAATGAATATTTTCAGAAGAAAATGAGCATTTTGGTGGGTTTATCATTGTGTATGAAGAACACTTCTTTTCAGAAGTTTTACCTCCCAGAATTTTGATTGAGCTGTGGAAAATGGGATTACTTCAGGTTAAATAATTGGCAAACCTCATTTCCAGCGTAATTAATTTTATCTGAGGACAGATAACTAAAGGGAAGAGAAGGCAAATGTCACCATCGTCATAAGAATTATTCATGAAAGGTAGATGAGTTTGTCTTTTCCCAGATTTCTACAGAAAATAGTCAGGAGAGGCAACACAGAATGATAATGGCCAGCACAATAAAGATGGGATTGCCAGAAACACAAAAGAGGAGCTGAGTTACAAAGAATATCTGAAGTTGTGTAAGTATCCAAGGGAAGGGCCTCAAAGAAAGTCTATTACGAAGTTTGTCTCTTTTTGTCACCTCTGGCCAAGGGAGCAGATAGGGTGCTCTGGGGAAATGTTGGCAAAGGGGAGGAGCTCAACTCCTCCCAATGAGTCCATGAAAGATGAAGCCTTCATGATTTGACTTTGAATTAAATTCAAATATATCTTCAATTAGATGAGAAGAGACCTCTAAGTAGTATAAAACCTTTGATTAGGGGCGCCTGGGTGGCACAGCGGTTAAGCGTCTGCCTTCGGCTCAGGGCGTGATCCCGCCGTTGTGGGATCGAGCCCCACATCAGGCTCCTTCGCTATGAGCCTGCTTCTTCCTCTCCCATTCCCCCTGCTTGTGTTTGCTCTCTCGCTGGCTGTCTCTATCTCTGTCGAATAAATAAATAAAATCTTTAAAAAAAAAAACAAAAAAAAAACACCTTTGATTAAAAAAAAAAAGATCAGAGACCAAATCCACCCACATGTCAACACACAGCTTCTACTGATGAACCCATGTCTTCTATCTAAAATAAGAGCACACAAATACACACAGGACACAAACTAGCAATAATTGGTCTTCAACTACATGACAATCTGAGGTGAACACTTCAAAGTCTTAGATGGAAGTTAAAGAATCATGGGGTGTTCATATAAACTATATCTAGGGGAAAAATATTCAGACAAAACCACCCACATTAAATATGAGAAAGATGAAAAGAAAGACTCTGATCACTATGAAAAGAGATGCCACAACATTTTTCAGAACATAAAATGCAATATAAGATTAAATCCTTTTCTTATAGAATTTATACAAGATATGGAAAAATATTTTCTTAAAAAATACTTAGAAATCTAGAAGAAATATGTTAAGAAACATGAAACCAGTGAAACAAAAAAAATATCAAATGAGATCAAAGATGAGATAATGAAACATCAGAGTGCTTTGAATGTTAGACTGTGCAACCAAGGAAATAAATTGAAAATCAAAACCATATCATCACAGAATTAACAAATAAGGCACTATTAGGAAATAATAAAATATGCATATGTAAAACCTAAAATGTCATAAAAAGACAATGTTTTTAAGGTAGTTAGATAAAAGATGGTTTTGGGGGAAGGGTCCAGAATTAACACTAAGCTTACAGAAAACTAATGTTCCTGAACTAGAAAATGAATCATTAAGTAGGAAATAAGCAAACAATCAAATATATAAAACAAGAATGACAGATTCTCAAAGATAAATCTATAGGAATTCAGTAGAATTAAGACAGTAACTCAAGAAATCTTATATCACAAGATGAATCAAGTGGACAAACAAAAAGATATAGATGTATTAATTAAGGTTGATTCAAATATATGTGTGAATAAATACCATGGCACTGGAACAAAACTTCTCAAGTTATTTTAGAATATTTCAAAAAAATGGTTTATTTTAGACACATTCCAAAATGTGATATAGAATAAATAACACCAATGAAATAACAGTATCCAGCACAAATACACATATACACACACATATTTACACATATTTGTGTGGGCATATGTATATATGTATGTAAATGTATTTAATATTTGGGACAGAAAATATAAAAAATAAAACCATTACTTATGAAATATATGATATGTTAGTCTCCATACAGTACATCATTAGTTTTTGATGTAGTGTTCCATGATTCATTGTTTGCATATAACACCCAGTGCTCCATGCAATACATGCCCTTCTTTAATACCCTTCACTGGGCTAGCCTACTCCCCCACCCCCTCCCCTCTAAAACCCTCAGTTTGTTTCCTGGAGTCCATAGTCTCTCGTGGATCATTTCCTCCTCTGTTACCCCCGAAAAGCCACTTTTTAGATACATTTACAATAAAGAAATGAAATAAGAAAACAGGATTAAACAATTGTAGAAAACAGAAGTAACAAGGTACAGACAACAGGCATTTTAAACAGTTTTTTGCAAAAGTGTTGGTAAATAAATGTAAAAATGTAGAAAGACATATATTTTCTATAATAAAAACCAATAGACATAAAAAAGCTAAAAGAAAGAAAGAAAGAAAGAAAAAGAAGAAACCAAATTAACAAATAAATGATCCTAGTGTAGAGAGAAACACTGAACAAACCATTCACCATGGGAAAATGGCCACAGAATCATGAGTTAATACTCTTTGCAAAGTGTCAGGCTCAGACAATTTCCCAAGTAGCTTTTCTTTTCAGTTCTTGAAAGAACTGACAGCGATGTTCTTATTTATTGTTTTCCATAACATAGAGACAAGAATATAACTCAGCATCACTCTGGCTATAAATCCATATACAAAAATGTAGATTAAAAAAATCAAAGAAAAATTTTGGATGTATGACTGTGTTTTATAATTTCTCCCATAATCCACTCTGTTTTCAAATGGCAGAATCACTTCTAAAGTATCCCTTAAGGTCAGCTGCCCTAATTCTTGACTTTAAGGTACAGCAGAAATTCAGGAGCTCTAATTATTTTTCACAGCCCATGGCATTTCTTTCCAACACAAGCCAGCTCAAATTTATAACATCAAAAAAACCCAACCAACCAACCAAACAAACAAAAAAACAACCCAAATAAGTCCCTTTTCCTTCTAGTAGTTTGCATTTAGAAGTTACACACACGTGTGCGCGCACACACACACCACTATGTATGAATATGTGAAACTGATAATTCTTGCATCAAGTTCCAAAGTCAATAAGTCAAATCAACAAATGCTTGTTCAGTACTCATCCCTCCCTGTCTGAGTAGTTTTCAATCTGTAGAGAACTAACTGGAGAACTTTTAGAAACAATATATCCTCAAAAGTTATTTTCACTGTAGAGATTGTAAATAACATAGGAATTGAGATAAAAGAAATTTCAAGTTATCAAAAGAGGTCAATATCTTTATTGGGAGGAAATAATAAATTTCCAAAATTTTAAGTAACTGTCCCAAAGTAACTTTATTTTGATCAGGTAGTAAATCACACATGCAGAACAGCTCGGTGGTAAGAAAAGCAAAAATTGTTCATGGGAAATAATTCCCAATTTTTGAAATGAAGTTATATTTTTCTCAATAAATGAGTTAAGCAGACTCCATTTGTTGATAAGCATCATATGGGAGAATGGAGTGGTTTGCCATAGTCAGAAAGTAAATCAATCATAGGTTTGGAAATAGAATCCACATGTGCAGACTTGTGGAGCTGGCTAAGCCACCGGCCAACACTCTCTCATCACACTAGATTAGCTCCGCTCCTGTCCAGAAGACGACTGTTAATGGTGAGTCTGATTAGACCATGAAACCCAATCCCAAGGGAACTGACAGAGGCACCATCTCATGTGCCATTTAAAATAACTATAGAACCTGGAGGATATCTTTTGGTGTTAAGAAGTAAATAAAGGGCTTGCTTATCCCAAGATATTTACTAAATCCACCCAACCTGAGTAAGCCACATTAAGGATTTTTTTTTTTTTTTTTTGAGAAATTGTGACCCATGATGTTCCGGCATATGCACTACCATAATTTGAAAATAGTTAAGTTTTACTTGGGAGATTTTTGTTTGTTTTGGTAGAATGGAATCAAAGTGTTGATATACTGGGACTCTAGAAAGAGGTGTATTTTTATTGTATTCCTGGGCTATATTTCATTTATTTATTTATTTATTTTCATTCATTCATTCTTTACTTCCTTAATCAGTAAACAAGTTGAGTGCCCATTTTGTTCCCAGTAGTGTCATAAAATGGAAGAGGCAATTTCTACATCACAGTATAGTGACAGAGACAGACATGACATATTAATACGGGCTCTTCCAGTTGAAAATGATGAAAACAACCCAAACAAAAATGTGCATTAGCAAGAATAGCTGAAATATCTGGGTTTATGAATGGTGTCAGCTGAAGCTAAATCTAGATGCTAAAATAATTATCTTTAGGGTTCATCCTCTTTGTCTTGACCTCTTGGTTGTTCTTTACTCCTTACTAGCTTCACTCGCATATTTACATGATGCTTAACAGCCGTGATCTTAGAAAAGAGACACTTCCTTTCCAAGTGTCCATGTCAATTTCAGAGTGGAATCTGGTTTTTACCACTTGGGTCCTTTGTTTTCCCTAAGTTATTCAGTGCAGCCAGGGAAATTTAGTATATGATTGGCTTTGATCTGGGTTGTGTGTCTATCCTGCAAGCAAGAGAGTGGATGCAGTTCCCCCTGAAGCACAGGGACTAGAGTGGGTAGAAATAATTTTTCAAAAATTGGCTAGAAAGATAAAAGATGCCCATTATGGATACTTAAAAGGGTGTGTATGTAACATAGGAATCATTGTAGAAACAGAGGTGAGTTTAATCAAAGAACAAAGGAAGTGATGTTCAATACTCTAGAAGGTTGGGAAGGGTCAAGGGTGGCTTAAGAGAGTAAGTAAATTTTGGCCTAAGTTTTGAAGTATAAATAAAATGTTTAATTTTGGGACCAAAGTAGTGAGACACGGCAGCAAGAAGGGAGACCTTGAGTAGAAGTATAAAGACACAAAACAACTGAGAAGTTATTTGTCATGGACTCATCAAGTGCTAAACTTTAATCCACAGGCAGATCAATCACTATACAACTATGTCTAGATCATAGCAATTGTTCAATAGAAGTTTGTTGAGTGACTAAAAGTTGAACAATTTCCAAATCAAATTGGAAAGAATTAAGAGTGGAATTAAGGAGGAGTAGGATAAACATTTTTCTCCTTTGAACAATAGCCAAGTACACTGATGTTTTCTGCAAAATTGAAAGGTAGGACTTGGCAGAATTTGAGGTTTAGTGATAGCACTTTCATTGCTAGACAAGCTTCTAGAAGAAAATGTGGATAACATAAGCTAATCTCTTACTTGTATCTTCAACATCTAACAAGACATTTAGGTATAGTTTTCTACTTGAAAGGAAACAATCATTTCAGATGACGCAGAATGCTAGTAAAGTCTAGAAGCTGTTCAGTGCTCAAACATTCACTTCTTTATCTACCAAGTTAATTTTTGGTTCAATTAGAATTTTTTGCCAATGTTCTGAAGTCTTTTGACCGTAGACTTTTACTGTCTTATCTCTTTTCCCCATCATCTCCTTAACTATTTCTAATTCTCTGTCAAGTCCCGAAGTTCATTAATGTGGTCCTAGGAGAAATGTCCTTGCCATAATGGAGACTCTAGGTTATGCTCCTTGAAGGCAGGTAGCAAAGCCTTACTTTTCATTGCTGGAAGAGATTTTAAATAATTCATGTGTTTCCAATTGGAAAATTCATGGAAACTAAGTAAGTGTTGTCTTTGCTTGTATTATCCTCCTATTACCAAGACACCTTGCCCTAATCTTACCTTACCACCATGGGTGAGGAAGGGAAGGAACAAGAATAAGGAGGAAGAGTATTCTGACCTCTTGCATTTCAAGATTAAGCAATTTGTTTTTCCAAGAATGCTGTGGTGAATTAAGAACACATTTTCTTCAATATTTTTTAGTCATTTCCTATTCCATCATACATGTGTATATTCTCCTAATAAAATTATACTATTATTTACTTATTTATTTATTTTAAAGATTTATTTATTTATTTGGGAGAAAAAGAGACAGAGAGCAAGTGCACAAGCACGAGGGGCCAAGGGAGATGGAGAGAATCCCAAGCGGACCTCGCGCTGAGTGCAAGCCAGTCGCAGGGCTTGATCTCACGACTCTGAGATCACGACCTGAGTGGAAACCAAGAGTCTGGCGCTTAACCCTCTGTGTCACCCTGGCACCCCAATTATACTATTATTTAACCTCTATTTTAAAAACAACTAATTTAAAAGCTGTCCCCTATTATTAGACATTTCCCAATATTCCATTAAAACTAATATGAGCTTAATACATCAAGTATTTTCTCTTTGAGCCTATGCATAGAATGAGGAAATGGACTAAATAAATAAATAAATAAAATTCCTGAATCCTTTGCTTGGACCAGGCAAATGCTCTGTTAGATAATCAGCTATCTCAAGTCTCTAGGCAGGCAATACATGAAAAGAAAGAGAAAGAGCAAGAAGATACACAAGTGCTTGGAATTAATAGTGTCCTTCACAAGTTGAAGTATAAAAACCAGTGTACAAGGCAATATGCCCTGTGATTATGGCATTGAGATTAAAATGAATCCGAAATATAAGTGATTTCCATTTTCACCATTTGTTTTTACTAGTTTTTACTTGGGAAAAATCAGTTAACTTAGCTGAAATTCATTTTCTTTATCAGTAAAATAGGGATAAATTATCAGGGCAATTGTGAGGATTAAATGGGAAAATGTATATAGAATACACAGCATTGGATCTTACATTAGAAATAGGTGCTCTGTAAATGATATGATAATCTGAGCACTCTGCCTTTAAGGAACAGATTAGATCCCTGGTTATAACAAAATCAAATGAAGTTCATGATGTATGTAAATAAAATGTTGGTTAGAGGAAGTTACTCAATGGTAGATCCTTTGAGAAGGCACTTCAGTGGCGATGTTCTTGTACCTAAGTCCGGGGGACAGGGGATGAGGATATGAACTGTTCAGTCAAAAACTGTTTGATGTGGCGGTAAACACATTTCGTTGTCCTAGCTAAGTCTAGTACACATTACATAGTCCTTTACTCATTCCCAAATGCAGCAGAATTATCCGAGGTGCTTTTAAAATACGATTCCCATACCTTACTCGGAATCTCCAGAATACGGTTAGATAATCCATATTTTTAGCTTATGATCTAGATATGCACCCCAGTTTAGATGATGGGGGTAATTCTCTTTGATTTTGTGCTTATCACTTCAAGTTATGGTAGGGATCCTCATGCCAGTCTACAACAGAAAGAGAATGAGTTGGTCAGATGGGCAATGTTTTCAGTTTCTAATACAACTGCGTTTCTTGTTGTAAATTGGTAATTGTCATTCTGACTTATCCAGAGGTGCTACAAACTTGATTAATATATTTGCTGTAGACTACTTGTGATATGGTGACCAAATAAACTTTCTACACTTTTTATTACAAAAAAGCAGATAATCCCTTTAGGGAACTGTCAAACTGTGAAGCCTCTTAGAAAGGCACGTAACTGGCAGAACCCAATCTTACCACAGCTGCCTTCTTTTCAAAGATCAGTGGTGCTGGCCCTGGTACCTCTATGTCCTGTGTTTATGTACACACATCATACATTTAGTTAGAGTCACCTCTATTAGAGTCTACAGGGCTGATCTCATTCTGTGATTAATTTCCTTCGCAAAATCTTGTAAGGGAATTTCCGAAATGAATGTTCTTGGATGATTATTACAGGATATGCTGCCTTCTCTTTGTCCCTAAAGTGTTCTCTGTGTGGTAGCAGAGTGGTCAGCTGAGAAGTAGACTGTGTCACGGGCTTAGCTTCACTGCATCAGATCTCGGTGATCTGGTCAGAGCCTCCACATATACATTGCCTTACTTAGAAGAAAAAGAGGAATTATTATCTCACTTGCTGTTTTTTTTCCAACGAGGGACTCAAGACCATAAAATAATACTTAAAAATAATCCTGCTGCATCAGCAAGCAATCCCTGTGTTGTCAGCGCAAGGCTTTGGTGGACACGTGATCGTACAGCCTGGTGGGGTAAGTTCAGCATCTTGCACTGACCACTGTAAGCAAGTCTCATAGTTTGTCTTCACCCCTGAACCCCTGAGAGACTAGGTTTATTTCGAGGACGGTATCACTCCCTTCTTTTTTCCCCCAAGAAAAGACCATTGCTCTTGTGTTTAATCAAAACCAGGCTCTTCTCTGCATGGCAAAACCAACTCTAGAAACTATCAAAATATAGAGATTATATCACTGGAAATACATTTTTGCCATAACTTCTTGTTAAGTTCCCTAAATTAACTTTGGTCTTTCTGGTCTGACAACACATGAAGTTAAACTTCCCCCACCCAGTGCTTCTTGCTGAAGGGGTCAAGTCTCAGTCCTGTGTTGTCTCATCCCAGTTAAAGAATGAAACTATTTTTAAAAATAAGGCCTTTAAGAAGGCCTCTCCCATAAGCATGTCAGGTGCCTAGCGGCAGGCTGCCAGCTAGCCCAGAGCAGCAGAGCAAAGCGGCATTCAAGCTGAGCTAAAATTTCTTTTCCTTTTAAAACTTGCTCTAATGTTCAGTTTAATATGTTTTGGGAAGTGTCCCAAACAAAATGACTTTCGCTTAGACCTGTCCTCTTTTAAGTGAGACCTGAGTGGAGACTGTTATAAACCAGCTGATAGGAAGCTGAGATGATGCATCTTGCCCACTGTGCAGTCACGTGTAGGCAGCACACCTGGTCCCTGCTTCACTGTCTCGAGCGAACGCAGTTTAAGTTGTGATTAGTAGAGTAAAGTACAGGAGGTATAAAGAGAAAATTAATTCAAATCTGTGGCATTTTATGTTAGTGTGCACAGAGTTTGCATTTATAAACTGTGATTTCATTAGAAGAAAAGAGGGGCTCTTCAGAGCAGCATCATTGCATCTTTCAGCCCTAAGGAGGAAAGAGTGTGTTGTGTGCACATACGCTCATGCCCTTAACCTCCCACTCCCAGGTCAATGCCAAGCATGGTAGGGGTGTTGAACAGTTCTCCTAGGTCATCTGCTGTCTTTACATGTTACATTGATCCTGACAACCGAATGAGGAGGGCATTTTAGCTCTTTTATTTTTATTTTTTATTTTTATTTTTTAAAAGATTTATTTATTTATTTGAGAGAAAGAGGGAAGGAGTGCGCAAGTGGGAGGGGAAGGGAGAGGGAGAGAGATTCTCAAGCAGACTCTGCACTGAGCACAGAGCCTGATGCGGGGCTGGATCTCACAACCCTGAAGTCATGACCTGAGCTGAAACCAAGAGCTGGTCACTTAACTGCCACACAGGCATTCCCTTGGGGAAAAAAAAAAAAATTTTTGTTTTATATATACAGAGAGAGAGAGCACATGAGTGTGGTGGGGGGGGGGTTGCTGAGGGCAAGAATCTTAAGGAGGCTTCACACCCAGTGTGGAGCCCAACATGGGGCTTGATCTCAATACCCCATGATGATGACCTGAGACAAAATCAAGAGTCAAGGCTTAACCTACTGAGCCATCCAGGCACCCCTAGCTCTATTTCACAGATAAGGCAAAGGGAAATGAAATGACTTGTCCTGGAAGTTGAGCTGATATTTGACTAACTCAGCCTTACTCCGTTGTATATACACTTTCTATCTTATCTCTAAACATACTAAAGACCAAACCTCTGAAGTTAATAAATATTTTACAAGGAGAATCCAATGTGCCAAACTGTGGAATACAGGAAATCTAGTCTTTTCTCTTCAAGGTTGTTGATATTAGGATGTTTGCAAACGATTTGCACAGTATCTTTATGATAGATATTACAACACAAAACAGGATTATTTCCCTCAGAATGTGAATGAATAGAGGAAAATGATATTACTAATTTTCAGATGAATAAACATATACTTGTGTATCTTATTGATTAAATATGGAAATGCCTGCAGGAAGGTCACAGGTTTGGGAAAATTGAAGCAAAATTTCTTACAATGGAGTATCTATTTTTCCATTATTAAAATATTTATATAAATGTCAATTGAATACAGGTGCAGTTTATAATTTCTCTATTCATAAAATGAACTGGGTACTCAAATGCACAGGCATATAGTGAAAGAAAAGAACACGTTGTAGATCTTTCAAACCATTTCTAATATTGAATTCTTTTTGGTATAATTCAAATTTTATATTTCCATTTTTAATCTTCATGATTCTAATAATCAACAAAAATTAAAACTAAATTTAAAAATATCTTTACAAGTTCATTTGCAACAAATATGAAGACCATCTAGTTATTTTCTACTATACCTGCCAAAGCAGGCACCTGGTGTTTCCCTACCTGTTCCTCTGATACTGCCTTGATGATGGGGCTCAAACACTACTTAAATACACAGCAGGTGACAACTGGGAGAGGAAAAGGCGAGCTGACAGTAGATCAGGATCAGCCGTGTGGTTTCACTGTCTTATTTTCGAAGAACACAGGGTATTTATCTATTTGTTTGAGGCTCTAGACATCTGTTAACTCTATTTTTATCCAACTTTCTTTTGTCTTAAAATGCAAACTTTCTATTATTTGAAAACAATTTTTAAAACTTAATAAAATCAAGACTTTTTGAATTAAAAATGTTTAATTCAGAATGTGCCCTGATTTCTTAATTTCATTATCCATTCTACTAATGAATTCATCCCATATTGCAAAAACATTTGTGATTCTCTCATTAAAAAGTAATAGAAGGGTGTCTGGGTGGCTCAGTGGGTTGAGTATCTGACACTTGGTTTTGGTCATGATCTCAGGGTCCTCTCAGTGAACAGTTTACTTGCCCCTCTCTCTCTGCTCCTCCCCCCACTCTCTCTCTCTCTCTCTCTCTCAAATAAATAAATAAAACTTAAAAAAAAGTAATAGGAGATACAACTTGAGGGCTATTACTAAATAATAATAGTTACCAAATACTCAAAGTACATTACCTAATTTAAAGGTCACAAGAGTCTAGTAAGGCAAATATTATTATCACAAGTTTACATTGAGGGAACTGAAGTTCAGAGATGACATACGCTTAAAAAGACTGACATCAATGTGACTTGCCCAAGGCCACTGAGGCAGAGTTGGGACAAAAATAAACTTAAAAAAAATTGATTCGGTGCTTTCTTTCCTACAGAATTATAGAGAAGATCTAAAATACTTAAAAGTCAAGAAATAAGAAAATATCAATAACTGGATCTAGCCTAGAGATTTAAAAAAATGGAATAAATACACTATGAACTTAAAAATATAAAATGGAATTTCCAAGGCTTAAATGGTAAAAAAAAAAAAAAAAAAAAAAAAATCTTTGAAGATGCATCACATATAGTGGAGAGAAAAAGGACAATAAAATCTTCACATTTTTAGTGCCACCAATTCCTTTTATAACACTGACCTTCAAGGTGAAGAAGGTCTCTGTTGTGATTGTACAACAGTTCAAATGGCTGAAAACTATCTTTTTTTGTTTGTTTGTTTCTCGCTCTCTGTGTTCCATCTCCCTGTGTCCTGCCAGATATTGATAAAAGATGATGAACAGGACTGTCCCCAACTCCAGACTAATGACACTATCTTCAGTACCCTGGACCTGAGGATTGTGGAAAGCAAAGAGTCCAGATAGAGGAGAGAAGAGACACAGCAGAATTCAAATATCAGAGAGGAAGGGCTAAGAAATAGGGTTGAAGTGTTAAAGTGGTAAAGTAAGGAGGGGTCATAGGACACTTGCTGGGGATTGAGAAGGACTTCATCTTGTTCTTTCCCCCATGGTTTATTCTACTTCTCAATACTACTCTTGGCCTCTTGCTTTTCCTTTTCATTCCCCTTCTCTACTGTATCAGGAGAACTGTGGAATGCTATGATTGCTCACAGCCTGATGGTATCTGGGCAACAGTACATGCTCTTCTCAGAGCTTGCCCCTCCTCACACCACTGCCTGTGCCACCATGTTCCTCTGCTCCCCATAGGTCTCTAGAATGGGAGAAACAGGAGGAAATGGCGCTAAGCAGATGGTGGTGAGTTGCAGTATGCTTGTTAGACATTGGTTAGATCATGTTACCCATCAGTTGGGGAAGGTTAAGTGATATAGTCTATAGGATACAGAGGGTAAGCCCAATAGTTGGCCAGTTGAGGTAGCTGATAGTAACAAACATAGATGTGCAATGTGCATATTAGTCAGAAATTGCCACATATAGCTTTTTTTAATTACATAATATATCTTTATATCACTAACAGTTAATACAAAATACAAACACACAAAAAAGATTTTCTACTTATTGGCTAATGGACTAAGAAGGCATTTTTTATAAGTATAAAGTATAATTCAGATGAAAAGGTTGATACTTTCTTTTGAGCTGGAGAAGGCCAAGGTTATTAACGCCAGCTTATGGATAGGGAGACTGGTGTTTAAAGTAGCCAAGGCACTTATCTGGGGTCACCAGATAACTATGTTCGAATAAAGGGATTTCTTATTAACAGCATTTTATTTTTACTTATATCAAAATTGGAATTAGTTTAGGTTTCCCAGTTCCCCATTTATTAACGTCTATGGCACTCATCCAAGTGTCATAGTGTCATAGAAACACTTACATCTCAAGATATATAAGTGTGTATATGTATATATGCATGGGATCTTTCAGCGGTTCTCCTGAGTCATATTTCCAACTGCTCGTAGGGTGTTGCCACTGAACTGTCTTGCCACTGCATTCAATTCATCAAGTCCTAACTGCATCATATCTTTCACAGATACTGTTATTTTTCTAGTCATCTGAATGAGACTAGAAATTTTGGAGTCATCTTTTACTCATTCTGCTCCTTCATCGTCTAATTATGATCTGTCCCTGAGAGTTCTCATCCCTTAATCTTTGCCTCCCCTGCTTGATTCCCACAGCTACCTCATACTCAGGGCTTTCATCACCTTAGACCTAAATTACTGATAGGCTCCCTTGCCTACACTCCATCATCCACCACTCTGGCCTCACATCAGTGGCCCATCAATATTCCCAGCCACTACCTAGTCCAAACACTTCTGGGATTCCTAGTCTTTCTAATCTGTCTATTTTCTACAACAGTCTAACATTTACTCTCAGCTTGAGGGAGGCCATTTTCCATCCACTTTCTGATGCAAGTCACTTGATTTCTGTTACCAAATTTTGTCTTGAATAATTTCCTCTTCCCTCCTTCTTACCTCTCTTCTTTTATTCAAACTACAATCATACTTGGAAGCTCAGCTCAAAATCATTGTCCCCCAT
Source organism: Ursus arctos (assembly GCF_023065955.2). Lineage (NCBI taxonomy): Eukaryota > Metazoa > Chordata > Mammalia > Carnivora > Ursidae > Ursus > Ursus arctos. Next base: position 24,324,158 of record NW_026622985.1, on the reverse strand, counting down.
CTTCTCTGATTGAAAAAGATCATAATAATTTCTCTATTTCCTGAGTTCATATCATTTTCAGCAGTATCATATGCTTTGGGCCTCCACTATGTTCTAATGGGTATGATGTATTTATCTTACCAGAAAGACTATAAGTACCTATTGTGTAGAACTAATATCATTTGTACCTTTCATAGTGTTAAAACAGCTGAAGACACATAAAAGTGATACTTTACTGACTGATTCATTAAACATGCATTATTATTTCTTATAAGCAGATAAGACAAGCAGGCAAGGAAACCCTCAGTATCAAATATCTCAAAGAGATGAGGGACTTCTTCAGATTTTACAAGTCTAATAATTTTGGCTTTATTTATATACTTATCCTGAGCCAAATATTCTGAATATTTTGCTGACAAGGGAAGTATCAGAATAGGAAACATCCTTTACTTTAAGGACTGGAGATTTACATGCAGAACTATATATTAAAATTCTATCCTATTTTAAAATGTAACTCTGATGCTTGAGCTGCACCGTCTTGTCTAATTGCCATACCAAATTAATGAGCATCGGAATACATACACATGCCTGATTTTCTGCATTTTTTTTTCATGTCAGCAGTGTAATTTCACAAACCAAAAAGCTGAAAGATAGATAGCTCCCAGTTAGGTGTCCTTGGACTTAAATAGAAAACATCTAATTTAAATTTCTGCCATTCCTGCCACTTATACAAAATCTCTGCAAGCAAAAGCAGAAAAGGAACAAGTTTTTCTAGTAAAATGAAACTGCATAAAATCCCCAACAGTTCAAAACTTGGCTTTCTGGACTTTTTCACGAATTACAACTGCAAGTTTAACAGCCAGCCTTTGGGACTTCAATGCACCAGGTAGGGGATATTGTTCCACAGAATAATTGCTCTCTAGGGAAAAGGCATTTCGGTGACTTTCATGTTATAAGGGCAGCACGAGCCAGTGGGTCATTAATCATTAGTGAGTGTCACTGAAGAGTTTAAATATAATGAAAAGAGTCCAATGACATTAAATATCAGAGGGAAAAAATTGTACAAATTTTCATGATAATCTGACTTACTGACATGAAAGTTCATGCCTATACATATATGCAAAGATCAGGTTTAAAAGAAATCTGAAAAAAAAAAAAACTTGAGGACTAATTTATTACACTGAATAAAAATTTGTCTTCACAGCTGATTCTTTTGGGGTATGTGTAGCAGAATAGCAGAGTAGATGGAAATGGGGCAATGCTTTAAAAGTCCGAAATTAAAATGTACCATCTCTATCTTTGAGTTGGTAATTTTTTAAAGGTGCATTTTTGAATTTATTCATCCATCTAAGCATAAAGGAAGCAACTTGTGATAAAAAGCAAATATGTAGTTAAAATTAAAATAAGATAAAATGTAATTAAGATAAGGCACATACGTGTTAATAGGAGAAAATAGGGCATTATTCTCCCCCCCCCAAATCCTACCTTAAAAAGAGCTACGGTAGTTATGAACTATTTCTAGCCCTAACTTTGTATCAGCTAAGCAGAAAGAGAAATAGAATAAATTATCTCATGGGAAGCATAACAGAATGCCAGGAAAACAAAGTTTCTTGTCACACTAATTTTCAGGAGTTTATCTCATGAGTGACATTGTACAGCATTGATTCAGTTAGTCTTCAGTTTCAAACGGCAGAAACCACCTCTGGGTAACTTGAGGAAATTTATTGAAAAGATATGAGGGAGTTCTCAGAATCAAAGGGAAGGTTGAAAAACCAGGCTTGGACCCAAGAGGAGCCAGGCTTTTTAGAGTCTTAGCAGCTGGAACAGCGTGACAGCCTTTCCGGGGGAATAGCACTTCAATGAGGGCGCTCCCCAGTGTCTGTGACTATCACAAGGTGACTCGTGTCTCAACAACAGAAGGAGTCTGACAGTTTCTCCCGGGTGCTAGTCTAATGAATCGGTCCAGATTTTTCTGATGCCCTTGCTTTCATGGCAAGGATTTACTTGTGCCAGTCACTTGAGATTTGGTGCTGCTTCCCTTCTCCTGCCATCAGAGTCTCCCCCCACCTCTACCCACGATGTCAACGGCTAGTGGACCTTGGCAGGTCAAGATGAATATGATTAAGCAAAATAGTTTGAGGGGAGAGAGAATATTGAACTGAAATGAGAGTGAAATGTAATAATCCAATAAGACTACAAATCATTGCAATTAGAGACATACTTTTTCAGGAAGAAAGTGAAGCACTTTCAGTGGGAATCTTAGTCTTCACTCCTCCTCACCCCTACCCCAGGCCAGAATTCAGGAAGGAGGAGAGAGTTCACCTTCAGGGAGGAGAGCTGTAAAGAGCCACCCCTAAACAAGCAAAAAAATATATCAGACATTTTAAAACACAGCTCCATGTCTGTAAGATGTTCAGGATGTAAAGTCCAGTGAGAGAGTGACTGGCTGAGCTTGGGTGAAGCACATGACCTTATGACCGCTGCATGGGGCAGCAGGAGGACAGCCGAGTCGAAGGAACCTCTAGGGAGCTCCCGGGCCTCCCTGGTGGGAAAGGAGACATCTTAATTACCAATCCCTCTGAGGCTACACGGAGCGAGGAGCGGCAATTCCCCAAAAGGAAATCAGTGTGCTCTTAAATGGGGGGAAATGGATTGCTGAGAGATCAATCCCAAATGGATCCATGTCCAGTACGAAGGACAAGGACTGCAGCAGCCACCACCGTCGCAACATCTTATCGGACATTTAGTGGGTGCTTATCATCTGCTAGACACTGTTATATGTGCTTAACATTTGTTCAGCCTCACATCCTTCCTACGAAGGCAGTACACTAATTTATAATTGTGATTTTAATAAATTGGTTGCCAAAGCCACCCAGATGGTCAGTGATGGAATGAGGACTCGAACTTAACTAGAGGACTCTCATTCTGAATCTCTATGCTCGCTGTTTTAAAATAGATGTAGAAACTTTTCATACAGCTGCTTCTCATGAAGATAAATGCAAAATCAGAGCTCCTTGAATATACTGTGTATATAATCAAATATATTTTGAAAATATGTTAAATATATTATTTAAAAAACCCTCAAGGGGTGCCTGGGTGGCTCAGTCGTTGGGCGTCTGCCTTTGGTTCAGGGCGTGACCCCGGTGTTACGGGATCGAGCCCCACATCAGGCTCCTCCGCTATGAGCCTGCTTCTTCCTCTCCCACTCCCCCTGCTTGTGTTCCCTCTCTCGCTGGCTGTCTCTATCTCTGTCAAATAAATAAATAAAATCTTTAAAAAAACCCCAAAAAACAAAAAACCTTGAGTATAAAGTTCATGCCCAAAATAAACCCAAATACATGAGGCTGCCGACAATCAATATCGTTTCAGGAAAAATAAAAGTGATTTTTGTTGTTTGTTTTTTAGTGAGTTTGTAACTGATTTCTCTGTGTATTTTGATAAATGTATCTTTCTAGACCAAATAGGGTAATTTAATTTATTATTTTTTTGCTGTTTGTATATTTTTTAAAAAAACCAAAAACAGTAAAAAATCTGTTGCCAATAATTTTATAAAAATTCGGTTATTCCCGACTTGAAAAGCAAAAGTTCCTTGTCACTTATGCCCAGATCTTCTGCCAGTCCCATTCCCTAGATGAAAATAGTTTAGGGTGTAATTTTTTAAAACGCCCCTCTTCACAAAGAGCAAGCCGACTGTTCAACATCTATGGCTTGTTTCTAGCCAACAATTAAAACCAAATAAAAGAGTGCTCGCTTTGGCAGCATGTATACTAAAGCCAAATAAAAGAGAAAGGTATCAATTGATTGAACTTTCATAGCATCGAGTCCTAAATTTCTTTTATATTTTCCTCCAAGACAATGATCATGAAATTATTTAAGGTTGCAAGGATAAGAAATTGAAGAAATATAACCCCTACTACATCCCTATTTCTGTCACTGCTCTCTAGTCTTAGTCTTTTTTTTTTTTTTAAACTTTGTTGAGGTTAAGAACCATGGGGGAATTTGATAATAACTATGAATCTTTTTTCTCTCCTCTCTCACACACACACACACACACACACTATATATATATATATATATATATATATAAATACAGCTACGTGTACATATGTACCTCCCACAAGCCTATAAATAATTTGGGGAGTTCATTGACCCATAAAGCCTTCCAAGTGACAACAGTTCTATGGTAAGACCTCCCATTTTAATTTGGTATATTTTTATTTGTGAATTTACTTACGGGAATGTGTTTACTGAGAGATTAAACCAGGAAATTTGGCCATTATATGCCATGGATGTCCACGACATATATATATGTCATACATATGGCCGAATGATACATATATTACATATAAAATGATATGTTATTTTGCTACAAATTTAAATTGTGTCTCTGTTGCATAGATTGAACTGTTACAGAGAATTTCTTTTATTTTGAGTAGCTTTTGAGAAAGGAATTACTAACTACACTTTTGAGGTATTCTTCCAATTTAAAAATATGAACACTTTGAATAGGAAATGAGTGAGAGTAAGACAGAGTAAATTGAGACTTGATTTTACTAATTTTTCTCAGCATTCCCAGGCTTCTCTGCACATCCTAACTCTCCTCAATTCATCTACTTTCTATTATTAAATAGATGCAGGTAGAGGTACCCACATATGTATGCATGGGGACATAGACGGGCAAACATCTCATATCCGATGAACACCAAAGTATCTTATCTTGAAGTCTCCTTAAGTATTTTCTATGCCTGAGCCATCTTACTTATCAAGTGGCTTTCCTATAGCTACTCAAAACTCGTTTCTCCCACTAAATCAATCTTAACATTTTATATTGCTTAATTCTGGAAACAAATCATTTGTTAGATGTTTGATGATAAAATAACAAGTGGATAATCATAGAAAATAAATTTTTCTGAGAAAGTATTTTATACAGGTGTATTTTGCTGGGTTGGGAGGACCAAGAGCTGTCTGTTTTCATTTGTACTTTAGAGTGACCCTGACTTGAAAGGTAACCGTATCAGTATTACATTTAACTAGAAATTTGTTCTGTGGAGAAAACAAATGTCAAGAACAAGCTATAAGTCCCCGCAGGGAGGGGAAGTTTCCTTAGGCAAAGCCCTGCCTATAACACACGTATACCAAAAACATTTTTAATTGGCTCCCCTTAAAAAAATGAGTAGGAACCAAAGATGTCTAAAAAGAGGCAGAGAAGAAACAACATCAAAATAAGAGAACAGGGTAAATAATGAGAAGAATAAAATTGACCCAAGAAGAAAGAGTGGATTTAGAACCAAGAAGAGCCATATGATTTGTGGGGCTCAGTTAAAAAAATTTAGGTCCCCTTGTTCAAGAGTTATTAAAGATTTCAAAATAACCACAGCCGAGTATTAAACCAGGAGAGACACGTTCTGAGCACAGGGCCCTGTGAAGCTGCACAGATCCTGCACTGTGCAGCAGGCCTTCCCTGCTTGGACAGGGAAGCAAACTTGAATACATCTTTATAAATTACCTTTGGAGAGATTTGAAATGATAATCATTTCCACAGCATAGGAATAAGACAAAAGAAAGAAAAGAACAAAGGGAAAACAAGACAGAACTCATGAAGCTTAAATACATTTGAAGACAGGTCAGCGCTCTCCTTCAGTCCTTAAATTTGGCCCAAATGTACTAATTGGCTTTATCTTCATTGTTGGCCTTTGGAAAGCCAATAAGGTGAATATCTTCTTCCATGACATTTTTGGCATTTCTGAGTTTGTATATGAAAAGTGATTGGATTGCCGTGAAATCTAAATTGCCATATCAATGTCAATAAAAGAAACATTTATTTGACATATCCGAATACTTACCTCCCTTGGAATCAAAGATTCCAGTGTGTTTCACATATTGCAATTCTATTAGGAGTTAAAGCATAGGGGCACCTGGGTGGCTCAGTCGGTTGCTGGTAAATATCGACTCTTGGTTTCCTCTCAGGTCAGGATCTCAGGGTCCTGAGACTGAGCCCCGGTTTGGCCTCAGCACTCAGCGTGGAGTCCACTTGTCCCTCTCCTTCTGCTTCTCCCTCTGTGCTCTCTCTCCTCTCCTTCATAAATAAATAAAATCTTTAAAAAAAAGTATGAATATATATTATTAGAAGTGAAAAATTCTACCTTATTAATGATAACTATAAATAGGTATTTTTATCCTCCAAAGTAGTTATTTTCAAAGATTTAAAGAGAGAAGTGAATTAGTAATCAATTTGAATATTAAACAAAAAACTGTGACCTGAATCTGTGGAAATCTGAGGTTATAGTACAGAATGTGAATGTTATAAATGCTATAAACAATTTTATATATTTATCTTACTGGAAGCTCACAACAATACTCTGAGGTAAGTAGAGACATTCTGTACATTAGATATTTGAAAATACTGAGGCTCACAGAAGTCAGATTTGACTGAGGTCACCCAGGGTGTAAATGGAGGCAAATGGAACCAAACCAAATTTTGTTACTTACTTCAGGCCATCCCATCTTTTCAGAACTGTGGATAAATCATGTCTTATCTTCATAAGTGAATGAGAAAGGATAATTAATCTTCTTTGAGAAATCAAAAAGGGAGGTATACTCTTATTTTTAAAGATTATTTATTTTAGAGAGAGAGTGAGAGAGCACTGTGTCCAAGAGAGAGTGAACACCAACAGGAGGGGCAGAGGGAGAAGGAGAGAATCTCAAGTAGACTCTGGGCTTAGTGCCGAGCCCTACATGGGGCTCCACACAGGGCTCAGCTTCATGACCCTGAGATCACAACCTGAGCTGAAACCAAGAGTCGGGAGCTTAACTGCACCGCTCTGGTGCCCCAATGGAGATACACTTTTCAGGAGAGCATAACACTTGCAGTAAATGAACCATTGGACCAAACATTTTTACTATTAAAAGACTCCTGAAAAGATTGTTTCAAACTGGGCTCCATGGTACAGTGAAATGGTTAGGATGAGGGTAAGCAGGCCAATCTGGAAGCTGGAAGAATGCTTCATTCAGAGAAGATGGAGTTTTACCTGCCTTAAATAGCAGGTGTATAAGTAAACTAGCTTCTGAAGGAAGAAATTTATGGCTAAACAAAAACAATTAGAAAAGAAAAGGAAAAAGAAAAGAAAAAATGAAGAGAAAGGAAAAAAGAAAAGGAAAGAAAAAAGAAGAGAAGAAAATCCACAACATACTGCTTACATTATTGTTAGTAAAACCAAAGTGCCCTGTTTTATCTATGGGCCCACAGATAGCAACTGAATAACCAAAATTTACCCCCCATATAATGATCCCCTTCCATATAGATCTTTCTGTGATAGCACACTACCTATGATTTTAATTATACACTTCTTTTCACTCATCTAGTTACCTGAAGAATATTATTTCTTGAATGAACATTGATGTTCATTATAGTGTATTAGATACCAGCATTACTTTTTAAGTAAAACATAGTGATGGGCTTGGGTATAACAACATTTAAAAAACTGCATTTTCAAACATCCCAAGCTTTCCTGATATTGCTATACAATTCCTACTGTTATGAGTTCTCAACAATTCCACTTTTTTTTATATGCAGATATCATGATCATGAATCCCCAGGAAAAAAAAAAATCCCATTTTACATAGTCAACTTTGTGTAAAGCCAGATTTATTTATAAGTGCATAAATCATGCATTTGCACCTGCATTAAAAAAATGTTGCATTGTACAAATGAGTTGTTCTTGCCAAGATGATGTTTAATAGAGCCAAACCCTGCAAAATTGTGGTATTTTCTATTTGTTTCCTCTGTCTGAAGTTTCCTCCCATGCTTTGGGGAGCCTATGTCCTCCTATCACATTAATAACACTAGCTATCATTTATTATACTCCTCTTGTGCACCGGGCATTTTACATATGCTATTCGTGAAACTCAACACAACTCTGTAAGGCATTTATTGGTTTCCATATTTTTCAGATGAGGAAAGTGTGGTTTAAGAGATTGGAGCAGTGAGTCACATTGGTATCTACATGATTTCATAGCTACTTTGTCACTTCACCTTCTAGCAAACCTTCTCTCCAGACCTTGAAAGGAAACTTAAGATAAAATTTGATATACTTCCTTTAAGGCCACTGCCTCAAAAATAAAGTACCTACACCTATTTTGGAAATTAACTTGATCATATATGAAGGAGTTGCCAAATATTGTTTTTACTCATTTATCTTTGCAGATTTTTAAAAAATCTTTTCTGATTTTTGATACTTTTCAGGATCAAATCTCCATGAGTAAAATTTTGTCAATAGTATGTCAAAATTTCATGAACAGAAAATAACATTTTCTAGGGGCGGCTGGGTGGCACAGCGGTTAAAGCGTCTGCCTTCGGCTCAGGGCGTGATCCCAGCTTTCTGGGATCGAGCCCCACATCAGGCTCCTCTGCTATAAGCCTGTTTCTTCCTCTCCCACTCCCCTGCTTGTGTTCCCTCTCTCGCTGGCTGTCTCTATCTCTGTCAAATAAATAAATAAAATCTTTAAAAAAAAAAAGAAAATAACATTTTCTAACATTTTCACTTTGTATAGTTTTGTAAAAGAAATATTTCCTTTGTAAAAAATCACTTGTAGATACTGATGGGTTTATGTATGGGGATTATAAACTATATTATTAGTGATAATGTTTTAAATCCCTCCCCACGCTAAAGATCTGCATTTCAGCCAAATTGTTCACATTTTTTAGTGTCAAATCCATTGTTCAATTTTGTTTATTTTGAATATGTTGTTAAAATCAAGAATGATTTCAGTGCAGCAGTACTTATAGTTTTAGGCTTAAATGACGTTAAGAATTATATTTCAGTATTTAATATTTACATTGGGGAACCAAGTAAACTATCTGCTTTTCTAAAGATGGATAAGCCAAGAAAAAAGGGCACTGGAAGGCACAGGAAAGAGGGTGGTCATTGGGGAGAGGGTGCTGCAGGGCTACAGAGCAAATATAAATGACTAAAATGATCAATAAATTACTTATTTGGAGAATAATTATATATTGGTCCCTATTATTTTATATACAAATCTATTTTTTGTCATATACATTAATATTCTATGTCAGTCTCAATTTTTTATTTTATTTGGTTTTTTAGCTTGGTGTGCGGTTCTATAACATGTTCTCCCAAGGAGTAGAGGTAAAAAAGAAAATATCCAAGGATTTCTACTGATTCTGTTATGCATGGATGGACAGCACCGTAATTCATAGGCTACTGGATGTGCTTCCCTATTTTAGTTTAAGCAATTTATTCCAAGTAGTCAACATGAAACTAAAGTAATTCTTTAAACTATTGGTAAGTCTTAAATGTTTCATGGTTAGATTTCTTTATATATTTTTTTAAAAACTCAAGTAAATGGATGATTTCATTTAATGAGAAAAGTTGCTCTCTTTGCCCCCTTCCATTAAAAAAAAATTCTAAAATAGGAGCTTTCTTATACAAGAATTTATTTAAATTTGTCACCGAGTTTTATATGCTCCCGTTTTAACCTTCTGGTTAAGTATGGCCACATTTTATCAATTACAGAGATACATGCAGAATATTTTATGAGAGACACTATGGTATTGTAAAAGAGTGTTCTGGACTTTGAATCAGGAAAACAGATTTCCAGCTCGCGCTTGCCCCTAACTTGTGCACACTGTGGCAAGTCACTGCAGTGATCTGCGTTTGAGTTTGCTGATCTGTGAAGTGCAGTGCAGTGGGTAAGTTCTAGAATTTCCAACCCTTTGTGCTCCGGTAGTCTAATGAGTCTACTCTTTCCCCCCACCCCTACCCGACTGGGAAATCCAAATGATGGAGAATGATGGAAGAAGCCGCTCAAATATAAAGTTTTATTTCTTTCTTGTAAAATGGTTTAAAATAAAAACAGGTATGGTGGTCTTCAGAAGGAATCTCTCTCTTTCTCTTTCTCTCATATCTGTCTATAAACTTGAGGCATTAAATAAATTCACCGTGTGTGTGTTCTTTGGCAAACTGGTAACTATTAACTTAATGTGACATTTCCTTCTTATTTTTCATTTTAGAGAAAAAAATCGAATTTAAAATTAAACATCATAACCCTTATTATTTCATTCTCTGTAACTGCATAAAATGGTTTACAAATGAGATTAGTATGTATTTGAGAGAGAAATTTGCAGGTTAACCTTCGTGATATTAGTTAATTGCAACCTTCTGTGAGTCTATAGTAACCTTATTTCCAGGGTTAGAGCCAGTTTTTTGCATTAGTTCTTCCAAAGGGACCACATGTCAAATATCCTTGGAACAGGGTACAATTTAAATTACTGGTGGTCTACTAGTTATTTTCAGTCTAGGAGAACAAACACCAGATGTATTATAGACAGACTTTAAAGGGCATTATAAAGACAAGGGGAAAATGTTCTATTTCTCAAATTGTGGGATCCACCCATTGTTGCTCTGTATAAAAATCTCATTCTGGAAGAATTCAATTCATATTTATCACCATGCTCTTTGAAATTATTCCATGAATGAAGAGTCTGTGCATAAAGCAACCGCATATAAATAAGCAAGACATAATTCAGTCTTGATCCCTAGCAAGTGACTTGGAATTTGCATGCCTGATTTAAAGAGAGAGATTGATGATGCACAGTGTGTCAAATCTTGTTTAAGGTTACTCGATAATGTCCTGTGATTTTGTTTGAAAATAAAATGTTTGCTGATTCAAGAAACAGTTTAGAACGATTGTTTGCAAAATGAATGCCCTTATTAAGGGCGAAATAAGTTTGAAAGCCGAAATCATTTTTGTTCTCTGTGGGGCAAGGTTTTCCTGGGGATTTTGCTGATATTTTCAGCTTCTCCTCTTTATAATCCCTTGTCCGTTTTCCTTCCCTGATCTCCAGCCATACTCTGGTTTCAGGGTGACACTGACACTCAGCACAGCCATTAACTATGATTTTGCTAACTGCTCAGTGAGGCCTGGTGTGAATTGATGGCCACCGTTGCCAGCTGTGCAAAGCCTTTGATCTTTATTTACATTTTGATTTCGTGTTTTGGTGCTGGTGGAGATTTTCTGACCAACACTGGTTAAATGGACTTAAAATTTCATACTAGGATTCTTTTTAGCCACTGTCTAATTAGTGGAAGTGTGTTATGAGCCTTTTCAATAGAGGGCTATAACACAATGCAGTAAATAACTCCTGCTTATTTTTCCCACCGCTAAGGAACTATATATACGCCATGTTTTAAGGTAATCACATTTCCTATTGCACCTTGGCTATTTTCTAACTTATCTCGATATTTCCATTGGGAGTAATTTAAATAAAAGTCCTTACCGTTTGTACCATCTCATAAACTTCACTAAACAATGTGCATTTTACAATTCGCCAGAAAATCTTTTGCACTTTTTATAAAACAAAGGAAGGCAGTTCTTTAAGGCAATACTTAAAGAGATCGAAATCAGTCAGGGTGTTTTAGTAAAAGTACCTGTCAATACGAATATTTTAAACTTTTTAAAAATCAGAAGCAGGGGTTACAGGAAGTATCTTATAGGCATGGCTAAATGTGTTATCATTTAAATCTGGAAACTTTAAGTATTCTCACCTATTTTGATGTAGCAAGGCACATATATAAATATTGCAATCAATATTTATATACCAGTTTGTAAATCTATCTCTAACAAGGGATCAAAGAATACTTAGAAGCAAATGATATTTTCTTAGACATAAACTTCAAAACACAGAATCTACAATGCTTAACTTGTTTCTTTTTTTTTTTTTTAAAGATTTTATTTATTTATTCGACAGAGATAGAGACAGCCAGCGAGAGAGGGAACACAAGCAGGGGGAGTGGGAGAGGAAGAAGCAGGCTCATAGCGGAGGAGCCTGATATGGGGCTCGATCCCATAACACCGGGATCACGCCCTGAGCCGAAGGCAGACGCTTAACCACTGTGCCACCCAGGCGCCCCTGCTTAACTTGTTTCTTAATGAAAATATTTTGTTTCCATGAGATGAGATGATGAGATAATCCAGAAGTTATTTATAAAAAATCTAGAAACAGTAAAATCTGTAGCAACCCACTGGTCACCTAATGGAATACTTTGAATGATTCAATCTGATGTAATTAGAGGTCACTAAAGATTCTGGAAATGTAAGTATTCTTTTCTGTCCTTTGAAAGATCGCTATATGGCATTTTCATTAACATTTTAAGTGGATGACCACTGTTTACTGAAATGTGGATTTAGAGCTTTCCTAAAAAAAGAATGTGTTCGTTCAAATATAATAGACAAATCTTTTCTCCTGGAAATGGCCTTTTGGTGGGCACTCTCTCAAAGGTTATTGCTCCTCTTGCTGTTACTCTCTAGTGCCAACAGTAATATTTGCATTTGTAAAAGCTGATTAGTGCCTTGAGTTTTGTTGTTGTCATTTGCTTATTTTACATATTATCTGCGAGGTGGATATAATTATCCCCATTTGCAGACAAGGAAATGAAACTCAGAACATTGGTCCAAGCACATTGTAAGTGAACCATACATATTAGGGACACTGTTAATGGGCTTCTTGGAATTGAAATGTGGGTTGGACAACTTCTAATTCAAGAAAGTAACTTAGCAGAGTTCCATAAGTCAGACCTCAGACTTAGTAGAAAACTTTAAAAATATGTGTACTTTATTCATAAAATATCTTATTTCTTTAACATTCATAGTTTGTTCAAATATTCTGTGTCCTCAACTGAAAATACAAGGATGATTAATACAGTCCTCACCCTTAACGATCTAAGAAGAGCCTAAAGAGAGAGAGACAGACACATTGTAGATAAAACCATATGACAAATATTGTAATCAGCGCATTGTACAAATGAGGAGGGAAGAACTATTGTCTGGTGTAGACAGAGAAGATAGTGGAGGCGCTGGGTTGTACAATAGAATGATAAAGGATGAGCATAAGCCAGATGAACTGGGAAAGGTGTGTTCCAGGCCGAGACGACACTCCATGGACACTCACATGTAAAGTGCAAGGTGCATTTATAAAGCTTGCCTGTAATTCTGACTAGTTTTGGCACTGCATAGAGTAGAGGAATTTGTCATGAGATGAGACTGGAGATTTTGATTACAGCTGAGTTGGGAAGGGGCTTGTGTCCCAGGCCCTGGAAAGTCATCAGTTCCTCAGGCAAAGAAATAACATGGTCATATCTCAAGATCATTCTGATGTAGGATAAATTTGAGGACATATAATGACGAATGAAGACAACGAAGAAATGTAGAATATTAATAGAGAAGGGCAAGAAGCAACTGATGAGAATGTAAACCAAATAGTAATGAAAAGAAAAGTAATAAAAATTATTTGGAAAAAATGTATGAATAGGTAGGCATTGGGGACAGATTTAATAGAAGAAAAAAATTGACTCATGTTTCTTCCTTAGAAATTTCCACTAACAGAGATAAGTAGGAGATGCAGTAAGAATGTGGGAAGCCTCTGTACTCTGTTTTGGGCATTAGAAGGACTTTCAAAATTTCTACATAGATGGTGCTCAGTAGTAGACAACCTAAATCTAGATCTCAGGAACAGTAGGAAGGTGTCATAATAGTGGTGTAGGCAATGCGACTGTACAGAAAGCAAAAATTCAATAACAACAACATTAATAATAATAAACAAATGCCATCTGTCTGAGATTCAGTTCCTCAGAGGCAGACTCTGAGACAGGCACGCAGGTATGAGTGATTTATTAAGGAGGCTCTCCAGGGGAACATGGCAAAGAAGGGGGAAGGCAGGACAGGGCCAAAGTAAGCCAAAATCAGAGTGATCACAGGCAAAATCCTGAGAAGGGTTGCTTTGGCCTGATGCTGCAGGGGACCTTTGTTTTATTAATTAATTAATTAATTTATTTATTTATTTATAGTAATCTCTACACCTAACGTGGGCTCAAACAAATGATCCCAAGATCAAGAGTCACGGGCTCTCCTGACTGCAGTGCTTATATTATGATTCGTTTGTAGAATATTAGGCCCTACTTGACGTAAGAAGGGAGCATGAAGTGGCTGAAAAACTCTGGAGTAGGAATAAAGAGACTTGGCTTTTAGTCTCATCTTGGTCCAATGAAATGGGATTGACAAATTTCCTGACCTCTTTAGCTACAGTTTTCTAATCTGTTAAATGGACAAAACAACATTTGCCTTGTTGCCTGGGAAGTAATTTGGTGCAATGAACAAAAACAGCAAAAAAAAAAAAGGCAAGAAAAATTTCACACTTGATCTTAGCCAAAAGGCTGAGAAAAGATAAAGCAAGAAAAATTCCAAACCCGAGCTGAAGAATCTTTTTCAAAAGTTTCTTTTTTGGAGTGTTGTGACTTACAAAATAGCCATCTTTCATAAACTTTATACAAATGCCAGGTGTTGTGATCAAGGCCTCTCCCAAATATACTATCAACGCAGGAGTGATTTAAGAACCAGAGAGAAATCAGCTTTATAAGTAATGATTAAAATGTTTCTCTTGGGTTGCCTGGGTGGCTCAGTCAGTTAAGTGTCTGTCTTGGTCTCAGGTCTTGATCTCGGGGTCCTGGGACCGAGCCCAGCATGGGGCTCCCTGCTGAGTGGGGAGCCTGCTTCTCCCTCTGCCTCTGCCCCTCCCCACCGCTTATGCTCTCTCTTTCTCAAATAAATAAGTAAAATCTTTAAAAAAGAATATTTCTCTTGAACATAAACTCCTGTTGTTTAAACTCAGAAGAAAGAAAAAATTTTCTGCCATCAAACAGCTAAGAACTTCACAAAAACAAATTCAATGTTCTGTTTTATTCATGATTCAAAGTCTTGTCATGATTAGATTCCTCTTTTCATCCATTTTCTGTGGATGCAGATTGGCTAGGTTTTTTTTTTTTTTAAGATTTTATTTATTTATTTATTTATTTGGGGGGGAGCATGAGCACGAATTGGGGGAGGGGCAGAGGGAGAGGGAGAAACAGACTCCCTGCTGAGCAGAGAGCCTGATGTGGGGCTCACTGGACTCTGGGCTCCATGCAGGGCTCCATGCGGGGCTCAATCCTAGAACCCTGAGACAATTGATGAGTCAAAGGGAGGCAGGCAGGCATTTAAATGACTGAGCCACCCAGGCGCCCTGGATTGGCTAGGTTTATAGCTACTTACTAGCTGTGTAATTTTAAGGCATTCATTTAACATCTCTGAGTCTCAGTTTACTCATCAGCAAAATGGTAGATAATATATATTTCTCTGGGTTGTTTGAATTATTAAATGGATAAAATGTTTTGAGCAATTTATGGCATATGAAAAGAATTCTATAGTTGTGTGTGTTATAACACATATATATATATACACACACATATGTAAAATAAAAGGTATGCAACTTTTTTTTGTACACCAGATAATTATAACTGTTCAGGGACATAGAAGGAGTTTAATAAATATATGTTAAATGAATGGCTTAATTTTACCCTATGATTCTTTGGCTTTAAAATAAGGAGAATAATTGAAGAATTAAAAATATCATCCCTTCTCTTCTGCTCCTCAAAATGACCACTACATATTGATCTTAAGGACATTTAATTACTTGTGTAATCACAAAAGTCTCCAGGGGATTATACAATTTGTACAGTTTATTTTTTTTTAATGAGATTCAACATTTTGCTTTTATTTTATATGTCACATACAAGATGAAATAGTTAAAATTTCAGTTATTTATAAAGTAGCTTTTTTAACACACAAGATGGTATTGGACAAATGGTCAACATATTTTAGTTAACAAGATGGCTCAGAAAATGTCAACCAAATTACACAAATTACAAGATTAAAAAATTTACATGAACATGGTTAAAAGAAATCTTTTTAAGGTGTTTCACTGTGTAATATACTATTTATGAAATATTTCATTTTGTAAAGGTTGTATTTTTTTTCTATTTGGTAGAACCTAAAGTTTTGCTCAGCATTTGATGGTTCACTCTCTATATCACTAGATAAGGCACACAGCAGAACTGGGGGCCCCGCCTTGCACCGAGAGTAGTTGGTTATGTGTGTTGCTCAGAACATCCAAGTTCTGTACTTGCTCCTAAACAGATTAAGTTCTGGCAGCTATAATTAGTTTTACAAAATCTACTAAAGATCTTAGAGAACAATTTAATCATAAAATGGGTCAGAACACCTAAAGGTGGCATTAAATACTTTTGGTATTAAGCCTATCATAACAAAAGGCTTGCAACAGGGAAGGAGCACGGAGAGGAGGACAGCTGGGCCACATCACATTCTGCTCATCCAACTTGACCATGGGTAAGCAAGGATTTCAAAGCCAATGCTTTCTTATAAATGCCTTATCCCCCTCCATCACCCAGCTCATTGTTTAGTCTAATATACTTTCTGCTTAGCCAGTTCCATTCAGGATTTCCTAGTTCCTTCCCATTTGGCTTTGGCAATGCATTTTTGTGAATGGGTGGCATTCTGAAAAGTTTCCATTTTTCTTCTTGAGAAAGAATGTGAAACATAGACCTCTTCTAATTTTTATTCAACAGAATTCCATTTTGTAAGCCTTTCCTAAGAAAATAATATAATACTGATAATAATAATGGTAGCTGAGATTTATCGAGTACTTACTTATGTGCCAGGTACTACGCTAAACACTATACATTCATTATTTTATTTAACATTTAAAACAATCATAAAGGGAAAATACTAATATTATGACTATTCTGTAGTTGAAGAACTGAAGCATAGAAATGGTAAGTAGCTTACTTACAAGTAGTAGCCATTAAGTGGTAGGGCCAGGGTTCAAGCCTTCTAAAGCTGACTCCAAACACTGGGCACTTGTTATAAGTATTCCAGAAGATGTAGATAATTATCTCATGAGCTTTTGGGAGCTTATGATAAACTCATGTGCTGAGCGAGTAACAAAGTGTACAATTAAACACTGTATTTTTAGTAACTGTTACAGGCAAACGGGGGAAATCAAAAGGTAAGTGTAAATCTGGGAATCTTCAGAGAAGATGGTCAAGATTTTGCTTTTTTTAGAATAAAAAACAGATCAAGAATTAAGGGAGGAACATTTGTGTGAAAGAACAAGATAGAAGGAAGGAGATGGAAGCATTTCAAAGACATCAGGAAAAGCGCCTACATCTTTCTAAGGGGCCAAAACATCAATAGCAGACAGAAATGCATGAATACTTTCTTCTAGCCCAGTGGTTTTCAAGTGATTTCCTTGAGCTCTGACATTCTTGGAGTCAAGTGACTGCGTGTCTGCTTCAACTGAAATTGCTCTGCAGCGATCTGTGCATATGTTGTCTATGGATGTCCATCCTGGCAGAGAGAGAGCAAGTTCGTCTGGCATCATAGCTTGTCACTTTGCTCTAATTACTCTTCTTGAAAAGTTAATACCCCAATGACACCTTATATCTTCTTGGATTTCACAATTCACAAGGATGGCTTTCATGACATCATATCTTTTGCTCTTTCCCACAGCCTGGAGCATAGTAGGTGTTCAGTAAATAAATAAAAGGGAAAAAAAAGGAGGAAAATCTGTTGTGGGTATAAGCAGGGTCTCTTGCTTTCTTATTCCCCAGCAACAAGATTTCCAAACTTTTGAAACTGTATTTTCTACCATTGTCTTTCTTCTCCCAGATTAGATCTGAATATAAGGAAAACGTAGAGGACTGGGTCTCTTTCTCCCTGCTTGCAATTATTTCCTCCAATCAGGATGTAGTTTCAAGGGTGGCCAACAGTGTCAATCACCCTCTACCCTTCTTTGAAACTCCTTGATTATGGGAAAGCGCTTTGCATGTAATCACTTCAATTACTCAGTAAAACTTCCTGTGTTCCTTCTGCTGTGTTTTGAATTTGGGTTTTTAAAGAGGCTTTGCTACTTTCTCCTCAATTCATTTAAAAATATATTTGGAAGGAATAGAACAAAATGGCTTTTGAGTATGAGCACACATCTAGTTGTCCAAATTAGCTTGCCCAGCCTGGAGAGTCCATAGGATTGGAGCAGACAATAGGGATGACAGAGGCATCAGAATGAGGGTTTTTTTTTTGCTGAGGGCTAATCCAAGACTTCAGATTCCAGGGAGATTGCAAGCTGGGAACTTGGTAGCAGGCTGTTGCATTTGAAACCATTCATTTTGTCAGAAATTCCTCTGGCATGAAGTTCTGGGGTTACTTTATGGGCGATACACTTCTTTGGCCTTGAACTTGGTTAAAAAAAAAAAAAAAAGCAAAAGCAAAACAAAACCAAAAATGAAAACAAATATAGCAACCACAGCAAAAGACCCTCTTTGCTGGACCTCCCAGTGCAGGGAATGATAGCTTCAAAAAGAGATTCTCTGTTGATCTTTTAGGGCTAGGACCTGCTCTGTGATATTATAGTCACTGTGTTGGCAAAGTCTGCGGGAAGCTGCCAGGCTCCTGATCATGTGTGGAGGTGGTGGTGGGTGGGGGGATGGGGGTGGTTAG
Source organism: Ursus arctos (assembly GCF_023065955.2). Taxonomy (NCBI): domain Eukaryota; kingdom Metazoa; phylum Chordata; class Mammalia; order Carnivora; family Ursidae; genus Ursus; species Ursus arctos. Next base: position 24,305,774 of record NW_026622985.1, on the reverse strand, counting down.
AGGACTAGGCAAGGACTCCCTTCCCAATTGGCTCATCGATTATAGTACTTTCAGAATAACCAGTCACTCAAGCCACGTGGTGACAGGAGTCAAAGATTTTTCCATGTAAACCTCTGCACCCTTAGACTCAATCATGGGCACAGCGATAAAGTCTTGATGGTTTTATATTCAGCGATATATCCCTCTCCTATTTGAAGATTCATTTGACTATACCAGCATCATGTGAAAATAAATACTTGCATTTATTAAGCACCTACCATGTTCTAAGAACTATGCTATGCACTGGTGATACTGCGATGAGTGAGACCTGGCTTTGACCTCGAGGAGATCACAGTTTAATGAAGAAAATCTTCTAATAAAATGATTGGGATCCTCTTTCTACCTTACCCTGAACTTAGACTCTCATTCCCAGGGAACTCTGGTGGAGAAAGAATCACAAGGTACTCGAACTGCTAAGACCCTCTTCCTATTCTAGAGAAAATCTCCAGGTTCTGTGCTCCAATGTCCCAATTTCAATTTGCTTGGCATGAAAAAGCTAAAGGCAGAAGAATTCTGAATTTTTTATTTGGCCTCCAATGATTAGTGAAAAATTTAAGTGGGAAGAGATGAGAATTTGTATCAGATGGTGACTCTGGGATTATAAGAGGGGAAAAACACACACACACACACACACACACACACACACACACACACAAAGACATCCCAAATTGACAAAATGTTTTACATCATCAGTACTCTCCTATATTAATTTCTTTAGTTCCATAATCAAAAGGGAAAAGAAAGGTTACTTAACACTCATTAATTATTTGTTAAGTTCCCCTTATTCTTTACAAAAATCTTGTGAAGCAAGTACATCATTTTTATCTTGTGGAGTCTCTATAAGGTGAGGGATATTAAAATAGGTTGTCCACATTCCTGATGATGCCATAGTGAATAAGTAGTGGGCCACATTTTGAGTTTGTCTACCTCTTTCCCAACGCCATGTTATTTCCACTAGAAGTGGGTATAATTTTTATCTCTATTTTACACGTGAGAAACTATGTTTTAAGGAAATCATGTAACTTGTCTAGGTTGACACATCCAGGGAAGTAAGAAGAAAGATAGAAAAGCATCTTAAAAGAATAATGGCCACTGCTTCCTGAAATGGATGGCAGTCTCAGCTAATTCAAGATTCTGAACCTAGTGATCTGAAAATGGCAATGTCATCGAAAACATTTTAAAGTTAAATGGGTTGGCAAGTTTAAAAAAGTTAATATGGCGGTCTGTTAAACTGACTCTGAACTGATGTCTAAATATTCACTGAAATGACCAAAAGGTCACTGAAAATAATTGAGAGGGTAGGTCAGGTGACAGCTCATTCTGGAAATATAGCTTTAAAATCATACTTGCTGTTCCCTCTGCCTGAAGTTCCCTGTCTCATATTTTCCAGAACTATTTCCTTTTGATATTCCGGTCTTAGCTATCTTGTCACCCCTCCCACTTAGTCTTCCCAGCCCAATCTAAATTTTCCATCCCTACCTATCCCTCCATTCCAAAGCATTGCTATACTTTATGTTCTCCATAACACTTATAATCTGAAATAATCTTTGTCATTATTTATTTGTCGACCCCCCCACCACCAAAATATCATCTCCAGATGACCAGAGACCTTTGTCTATCTTGTCACCACTGCTTCCTGGTGAACATTTGTGGGATAGGATGAAAACAATTAAATGTGATTTGCTGGTTAATTTCAGACATCATTAAAAAATATGTAGGACCTACTTAGATGCTCATTTATTAACTCTACTTTTAGCTCTATTCAAAGAGTGATGAGTTAAAAATTTACCGTACTTTTGCTTTTGGCCCCACACATTCCTAAAGTGTCCCTATGGTGATATTTTTAATACATATTTGCATGTGCTTTTTATGTCATATTTGTATAGCCTAATGACTATATAATAATAATAGAAAAGAGTATAGTACTATGTGCTACATCCTCACAGTTAAGTGGAATTGCCCTTCTCTACATCAGAGCACAATATTTGGCCTGTTCTATATTACCATCTTCCTCTGAAATCAGTGGCCTTATTTGGAGTTAAGTGTAACATTAGTGGTAGTTCAATAGCTGGAAAAGATTAGCAAAAATGAAAACAATATTTCTTTTGGTGGAAAATTAAAATTACATTTTAATTATTACCATTTAAATTTTATTTTAGTGAAACCTACACTCGATCTGTAACTCGTGGGGTAATTATATACTTAATAGTTTAGTCTTCAAGTTTGTTTGAGTTTTGACTATTTTCTCTTGAATGTCTTTGTTGTTATGATATATCTGATGGGAGGTAGAACGTTGACTTCTTTTTGTTTTTATTTCAAGAATTAAAGTAAAAGAAATAATTTATATAATAATTCTATTTTTTTCAGAAGTTATTTTCCTTCCTGTCATTAAAAACAATCAGTTTAAATTATAGATCCCTTGAAAAATCCATATCCTCTGTTTATGGACTATCACACATTTATACACACCTATACATATTTTTAACCACAATAGCAGAAAATTACGTTAATCATGAAGATAATTAATGCATCACATTAATAAGCCCTTGGGTAATTTATACCCTACTGAAAAAGTTTTTCATTCTTAAATCAAATATATTGAGTCATTACATTTTAAAATGGATTTTTCTTTGAAAAAATATTACACCACCAGAACTCCTGAATGGGTAGTTATCAAAATCTTTGTAAGTAAAAGCAAATGCAGTTTTGGGGAGATGACCCTTCAAGAATAATGACATCAAACACTCAATTACTTTAAGGACTATCTGTGAATTTACTACTTGTAATTTCTCTGTACACATTTTGAATCTGTGAATACATATTCATATAAGCGTATTCATTTTTCTTTAATATTTTCTTAATTTCTTTATAAGGAAATTAAAAGATGGTTATTTAAATGCATATGATTTCTATAAATATTGTGAAAGATTTCATCCATTGTTTAATTATTTTGAAGTCGTCACAGTCTAACATCCTACACCTAAAGTCCGATAAGTCCACATAATACAAGGGTGATTTACCAAGCATTATATAAACTCGAGATGCAGGTGAAAACAAAAGGAAGGTTTCAGGGTATGTGACAGCGTCATCTAGCTCATATGCTCATCTTCGTCTTGCTCCCTCATTTTCTTGACACATATTTACCCCAGTAAGATTTTGATTGCATCTGTCAGAATGAGCAGAACTCAGTCTGCAGTAAATCTGCTTTAGAACTTTATTAAAGAAAAAAAAAAAAGAAGAATGGTAAATATACGACAGATAAGTACTAAAGGAACTCATTATTTTACCAGTTAGCTGCAATCGGCTTTGCTCTGCTGCTTAGCTTTCAAGAGGTTATTTTTCTTGCTCATTTTAAACTTTATTCTGAAATATGATTTTCCCCCCATAGGCATTCTGCCAAACCTTAATAAATTTAGTGAGGTCTGACAAGTCTGTTTATATTTTTGTGAACTATGAAGATCAGGGGTTCCTGGAGTAGATGTGAAAGGAGTGTAAGGTGTCGTTTAGTTAATTTAAAACACATTATTGGACAGTTATTCTTGATCTTATTGGTATCATAATTAAATTCTATTCCAGTTGAAAAACAAGGTCTCTGGTTATAAATGTGGGTAAATATTTCACAGGCTTTTCTTTGTGATTTATGGATACTTTTTGTATAGGTGTTTTTATTTTTATGTTCCAAATGCTTTTCCTTAAAGTGTGTACTTTTTTCTAGTTATGGTGGATTTCAATTTTGAAAAAAAAGATAAATTTCTATGACCAAATATTTATCTGTAAATATTACATAATCAAATTATATGTAAATATATGGGGTGACATAACCTTATAAGCATGAGCTAAAAAATGGATTACATGGGAAAATAACACTTTAAAATTACTGCATTTATGAGGATTTATTATGTGGGAATAGTTTTACTACATTGTTTTAATACTGCTATAAAATATATTTATGCACATTTTATATTTTATTGTTCCTAAATATCCACAAAATATGTAAGAGAAGTTTCACAAGGCTGCTTGAAGAAGTGATACTGGGTGGGCACTGAGAGACCGCACTGAACAAAATGTGGGGAAAGACAATTTGCATCTGGGCAGAAATAGTATGCTTTGCTCCCCACAGTACCCACCCTAGGGGGTTGTTATGAGGATGAAATGGTATGATGTTATATAAAATTCTTGCCCAGTTCTAGACGTATAATAGCCTGTCAATAGATGGCAGATTGTGCATTAAAAGAATTGAATCCAATTGACATCTCTTTAGTTTTTAATGCCTGAATAGAGATAAGCTGAGCTCTATTCTATGTACATTGGATCATGTTTATAGTGTTCATTCTCTGAGCTTAGTGATTTAAGAGGGCATTTGAACATAAGTAAGAGCTGAAAATAAGTAGTTGGAAGGACAGGGATGAGGTTCATCACTTGAAGGGGTGCACGTCATCTTGAAAGGGAACAGTAATTGTCGTTAACTCTGAGAGGCAGAATCAGGACCAAACCCCCTGAAAATTGTAAGGTGGTAGATTTCAGATTTAGTATGAATAAAGGAGAATCTTCCAATGGTACAAATGCGCAACAGCAGAAAGAACTACCTGAAATTATAGTGGATTTCTTTGAAGAAATACGAGAAGATGAACGAATACTAGCTGAAGGTGTCGCTTGTGGAAATGGGTAATGAGGATTTTAGAATCAATGTTGTATTTCAATGTCCAAAGAACTTGTAACTACTAATAGGGTTCAGAAGAAATGGAAGATGATATACATGTATGCGGGGCATGGGGAAGTCTTGAGGCGTGATTAAGAGAAATGACTGATCCATATGGCCACCTACGAAAAGGAGAAATCAATTATATTATTAAGGAGCAGATTTCTCCCCATTTTCCACATTTAATTCAGATTTAAATTAGAGGAAAAGCTTTATCCTCTGTTGTAGACTACTGTGCAGTACTTTACTCTTTTTTCTTTTTCTTTTCTTTCTTTCTTCTTTTTTATTCTTGCTGGAGGTTAGTAACATACGTCTGGGTACAAATCCTAGATCTGCATATGTACTATATGAATGTAGTAAAACTCAGTACTTCATTTGTAAAGTGGAGGTAATAATAGTACTTATCCATATGTTTGTTGTGAGGATTTACAAAAATGCTTAAGAGGTATAAAATGTGGAATATGCTTAAAATAGTGCTCTGATAAATGTCTATTATTATTTATGTTCTGGAGTTAATGCATTTAAATTATTTATAGCAAAATCAATAAAGGAGATAATCTGGTGATTTCCCAGGCACATTTCTTAAATTAATGAAGATGGTATTTCTAGTTATTTTTTAATTTAAAAAAATATAGTAAAAATAATAAGTTTGCAGAAACTGTGAACAGATGAATATTACTGACTAGCCATTACGATGACCAAAAACTAGGATACCTGAGGAAGAAAGAAAGAGAATAAATCCAGTTCTACTCACTTACAGTTTAAAAATCATGAGAAATGTAATACAAAGAATGGAAATACAAAATGAAATGTAAGAAATCCATGAAATAAATTTATATATCTCTAGCAACTCTCTCAGGTTATCGTTGTTAGGCTTATTGGTAGAAGATAATTTCTACTTTGGATGGAGAGAGCATGTCTCCTATTTCTTTGTATGACCTCATATCTATTAGTATACTGGGCGCTCAAAGATTATTAATGTCATTTCCCGGCAGGTGCAAGAATTGGAGTAGGTTTTAACATATGATTTATGTTTGTAATAAGATGTGTAAATACAACAGTCATCCAAGAAATAGTAAATGGGCCAATACGGTGGGGAGGGGGTGGATAAAAATACTTTCAATTACCCACTTTACACCCACAGGTCCTAGAGGATGTGGGCCAGGATTTTTAGCAAAACCCATCTGTGGTTGACAGACTTTGTGTAATTCCTCTAACTATTTTTCTGCTCCTTTTAAATAAATTATTTGGCAATTTTTTTGCACTGCTACATCAATTTTTCAGTTACATTTTGCACAAGAATTTTGGATTTGCCTCCCAGAGGAGCCTCTGGGAAGCCGTAGGGTATCAGATAAACTTGGACTGGAGGAGTGCCAGACATATAAAAGAGCCTCCAACAAGGATAATACTAGTTGTAAAATCCTCCTGCCTTAGGAATCTGAAGATAAAGGAAAAGACAGTTTTGCAACTTCCCCTTTCAAAGATACAGATCTCTGTCTTTCAAAACAGCACTATTGTTTGCTAATCTTCCTGCAATGTCAAGTGTAATTTTTGTGCTTTCTCCTGATTACTTGAATAAACAGCACATTGCAAAATGCTTCTCTGGGGCAGCAGTTAATGCATTATTGCGCAGGACGAGACAGAAACCACTATGAGGTTAAGATTGCCATCGAGCCCTAGTCCGTATAAATAGTTTTTTTAAACTTCCTTATTATATCATTCAGTCAAGATTTTTTGCATACGTACTAAGTAAAAAGCATAGAAATAGATAATTTGAAAGATGCAAGGAAATGTAAAGGTCTAACTTCTACCTTTAACAAGTTTACAAACTACTCAGAGCGCTAAGACAACACATATGTGTGGATGTTTATTGCTGTTGTAATCACTACTACAAACTCCGTGGCTTAAAACAATGCAAGTTTATTATCTTTGTTAGTGTAGGTCAGAAGTCTGCCATGGGTCTCACTAGGAAAAAATGCTGATGATGGCCTACCAGGGTTCTTTCTGGGGATTCTAAGGGAAAATCTGTCTCCTGCCTTTTTCGCCTTCAACAGGCTGCTCCATTCCTTAGCTTGTGGCCCCCTCCCTTCATCTTCAATGTCACCAATTTGGATTTCTCTGATCCTTCTCCAGCCATCATAGCAAGATCTCTCTGAACACAGCTGGGGAAGGTTCTCTGATTTAAAGGACTCATAGGACAATGTAGAGCCCACTTTGATAACCCAGGATAACCTCCCACTCATAGACTTTAACCTTAATCACATATGCAAAGTCCCTTTGCTATGTGAGGTAACATTCATTGGGTGGAGCAATTGGGACAGGGGCATATTTGGGGGCCATTCTTCTGCCTACCACAACATATAAATCAATGTGGAATCTTTAGCACCTCACAGAGTGCTGCATAAATGTTTTAAATCAATGAATGAATAGAAAGATATATAAAACAATATATTAAAGATATAAGGAAAGTATATTTAGGTTTTTGGAAATACACAGCACTTATATATAAATTTACAGGGCTTGGGTATGGATATGGAAATATCTAATTGTTTGAAGTCAGAAGATTCAAAGTCAAAAAATTTAAACATATCAATTTAGAATTTATTTTAGTATATTCCTATAAATATATTATTGGGTATTGCTATAATTATCAATAATAAATTCTCATGTCAGTGCATGTCAATAGCTCCCAAATTTTGCTATTACAAATTATATATTAAGATGGTATTTATTAGAGCTGAAATCAATCTCGATAGAGCATCAATGGACATGGATTTTGGGTTTTGTCTTGAATCAATGTCTAAAGATGTGTGTCAGAGGAAAGGGGATCTTTGAGAGTTCTAGAAAAGTAGATCTTTATTTTCAGTTTCAATTTCTTCTTTTTAAATTGACATACTTTGGGTCACTTAAAAATCTGGCAGTCCACTAGCTGGTAAACTGGTGTTCTTTAGAGTAGTTTATGGTGGTTTTGACTAAAAGATTTTATTTATGAATTCATATGTGTATATATGTATATGTGGGCTTATGTGCATAAAATTAAATAGTAAATTTGCCACTATCTTGTCATGTTGCTTGAAGACAAACATCACACTTTTGGGGTATATTAGAGGAAAATTAATAAAGCTTATCCAGAGTCTACTTTTAGTAGTCACTAAGATGTTCTAGACACTGCTTCTTATAAACTTCACGGTAAACAATATCTTTAATTGTGTGCTTTAAAGACTTGAATGTAAAATGAGGGGCTAGCTTGAATTATTTGGATATAAGGAAAAGTTAATATATTATCATTGAGAAATTGAGTCAATAAGGATTTTTTTGGATAGATAGAGCATGTCAATACTCAATCTCCTTTTTAACTGATTTAATGGAAAACCCCACCACAAATACTATTAGTTTTTGGATGCTGTATTTCCTTTAGGTAACTTCAAGAAAATTATTTTAATGGCATGAATCCAGGCAAGATGCCAATGCAAAGTTGAGCACACCCCAAATTTTTACATTTTAAAATATAAAAGTATTTTACTAATATATACTTTTTCACTGGCAATATTTTATCACATGGAATTCTGTGGCTTTTTCTGCCTCTCTAGATTAGTTAATACAGTGATGAATCTGGAAAATTTAAATTCATATTTAGTGTCACTAGAAATTTATTGCAAAATAATAACAATTTTAGACTAAATAGCTGTTAAACACTGGGGGTTTCCTAATATCATTCTGCCAAGAGCATGTCTTCACTTTGCATTTTAATTTAGGTATTTTCTGTCTGAGATATTAAATGACCAAAAGAGTATCTTAAATATTTCAGTACCAATAAGGATAAAAATAACTAAAATTGTATTATGTTCCTAAATAGTTCCCACATGCTCTTTATGACTATTAACCATTACTATAATTAATAATTATAAAGTAAATATAATTATAAATCACCATCATACCCTTGTTATAATCATTATTCAGAGGAGTAAAGTGAATTAATTTGTTCAGATTTTCTCAGTTAGTAAGTGGTGTATTTAGGGTTTGAACCAGTTGGCCTTGACTTTATCTCTTCGCATACATTAAGAAAATTAAATAAATTCATAATGAGAAATGTTAAATCACAGGGCATTAAAGCTATATATTGTACAAAAATGTTGAATTAAAAATTAAGCAAGACACAATGTTTTCTTCTGATTAGTAACTCTTAGGATGCTGTTGAGTAACCACAAGGCATATAGCCCTTTGAGGAGGTGGAAATTTGTTTCGAGGAAAGTGAAGAAAAAAAAAAGACTTGGAACAAATATTAGTATAACTTTAAACATAAGAAATGCTAGGATAAATATATTCTTTTGGGGGTGGACAGAGATAGCTAAAGAAATTATTTTCTTTACTTTTAAAAAAGAAGGCTGTAAACTCTCTTACTCATAAAAATAAAAATAAGAAATAAATAAACCAACCACGTGAAAGAGATTCAGAAAACTTTATGAACATTTTTTTTCTTTTATCAGCAAAAAAAAAAGTTTGAGATAGTTATAATCTGGTTCTTCATTGTGGGTGTTCTGCTAAATGTCATCACCTCGTCAATATATGAGGTATAATTCTGTTTTAGAGTTTAGGGTGAGAACATTTTGTTCATTCTAGAGTTCATTTTTCTCTCTTTATTCAGAATTAAATTAAAACATTGAGCAACATACTTCATCTGTCCTTTAAGCTTGGCAATTTCCATAACTTTACTATTTTTTCCTAACATTATTGTGAATTATAAAAGCATATAATTATAGCAAGATTAATTAAGGAATATAGACAGTTTCAAGAACCACGAATTTGCCTCCTCATATTCTGATGGATCTGATAGTCCCTTAGCTCTATAATGTCTCAGGAGTCCAGTGAGTACAAATACTCCCAAACTCAAGAGAGGTAAGAAGTCTGCCAAACACTCTACCATTTTGAATGAGGAGTCCCAGGCTCATAGATTAGGAATTTAAGTGTAAGATTTGAAAAACAACAACAACAAAACCCTAAACCATATTGCCTTTTAACAAACTAGATATAAATTTAGTCATTTAAAAAAAATTACCAAGGTCTTTATGTTATATGGGACCATGCTATCATAGCATTAAATAGCTCTCTAAGTAATTGACGAGTAGGGCCAATAGACCAGATGCTATATAGTATAGTATATTATAAAGACCCCCCCACACACACACATACCCCTACACATATACAGACATACACATTCACACAAAAGCAGTGCCTCACCAGGTGAAGCCTTTTTCTCTCAAGTTTGAAATGTAATTCCTGGTGTTGAGTGCCATCTGGTAAATGGAGTTGCCCTCAGATATCCCCAAGACCACAATAAACATGCAACATGTACATATAATAAAAGGGAAACCTCACTTTTATTATGTGGCTTTTAAGATGCTAAATGAATGGATTAAACAGTTGCTTTGAAAAGGGCCTTATCGTGAATATTTCATTTTTCTTACATTAATGATTTTATCCTCGTTGGATTCTCAACTCAGAAAAAACAAATCAATTCCCCAAGTTCATACATTTTACTAATATGCCAGTGCCCAGCATACCAGGTGTGGAATGCTTAGGCTTTATAAGTTTGGGGGCACTGCAGATTTAACAAAGCAGCCAACACCTGGAAATACATAAAAGCTGGCCTCTAAGCACAAGGTGATGAGTGTTAGTTAACTAGGCCCCCTGGATTCAGAGAATGGCCCCTCGTGGCTCAGAAAAGAAAACCGAAAGGCAGCATCACAGAGTTAAGTTTTAGCTCAGATTTCCTGGTGTTCTCAACGCTTATCTTCTCTACTCCCAAAAGGCAAGAAACAGCTCTAGTAAGGACTGTCCTTTTGATTTTCGGAGAATTTCTTTTAATATGCGCCACGCCACTGCTTTATAGACACAAGTGAACGGCATGGAAAAAAATGCTGATTTTTGCTGAAGTGGATATGATATATTTCTAGAGAAAAGATAACGGTGCATTTTTATTCACTTGACAATTCCTACCTTGTGATGACATACTTCAACTGTCACTGTTGCTTCCCTGGATGTTGCTTTGTGGTCTCACCACAAACTCTGCAACAGATTTCCTGGGAGTGTGGCAAAAGTCATGAGTGAGTGGTTGAGTCTATGATTTGACTGAGTAAACATTAGAGTCCTTTTAGTGGTTAATCCATGTTAAATTAAAAAAAAAAAAAAACAACAAACAACATTACATTATGCCTATAACGCATCCTAAAGTCCTGTCTATTGTTTTCAGTTAGGTCTTTTTTGTTGTTGTTGTTAATGTTATAGGCAAAGACTTGCCACATTCCCAGGACCCTCTACTTGAACGTATAGATTGCATCTGATTCCTTAGAAGACAGATGTTTTGTTAAAAATTCCTATTTTAAAAAGTTTTCTCATGACCAATTTTTCTCTGTGCTTGCATCCCTACTATGTTCTGGACTTATGAGCTGTCTTCAGTCATAGTTACTTTATATTCAAAAGACAAAGTAATTGAAATCCTGTTATTCATGTTCAAACTGTGTAAATTATGAATAGAGAGAAAGGGGGGAACTGCAAGCTAAATGTCACCAACATACAGATTACTCCTTAGTATCTTCTTTTATTGTTAACATTGTCTTGCTGTGCCCCCCCGTTGAGCCTGTAATCACATTTAGATGACATTTATATTATCATCTTAGACTAGAGCAACATTATCTAATAGAACTCTTGGCAATGATGGAAATACTCTATACCCGTGTTGTCCGCTAGGAGACCTGGTAGCCACACACATTTGGCTATTAAGTACTTGAAACAAAGGAAGCATGACTTTAAAGTTTAGTTCTAATTTCACTTAATTTCAGTCTGAATTTACATTGCCTTAAGTGCCTTGAGGCCCTCATACTGACAGCACAGATGTAGGCTTTTGTGTGATCACTGTACCCACTCTTGAACAATTTTTCAAATAAATATGCCATTGTTCCTGCTTGTATCATAGTTTTTTGATTCTGCTTCATATATTTAAAAATGTTATCTATCCGATCCAAAGTTTTAGCTGAACTACTACTCAGTGTTAGACATTAGACACACTTTTAAGTTTTGTTTTCTGTACAGCAATTACCCAATAGCCATTTTCTGCCCCTGGAGTATGTGTTTCTTCTTCATTAGGAGCTCCTCTTAAAGATACGCATGTCTTAGTCCATTTAGGCTGCTACAACAAAATGCTACAGAGTGGCTGGCTTATGAACAACAGAAATTTATTTTCTGTAGTTCTGGAGGCTGGAAGTTCAAGATCAGGGCACCAGCAGATTCAGTCTGCTGAGGGCCTGCTTTCTTGCTCATAGATGGTACTTTGTTGTATCCTCACATGGTGGAAAGGGCGAGGGATCTCTCTTGAGCGTCTTTGTACCTGCACTAATCCCATTCATGAGGATTTCACCCAAAGCCCCTGCCTCCTAATACTATCATCTCTGGGGGTTAGGATTTCAGTATTTGCACTTTGAGGGAACACAAATGTTCAGATGATTGCATCTTGGATTCAAGCCAAGGTGAATTAATGTGTTGACCAACATTTTACACACATGCTCTGCAATAAGCTGTATTATAGAAAGGGAATTAATACAAATTACAATGAATTTTGCAGTATTTCCTACATTAAAGGTAGTTAACATGAATTATTCAGTGGTGAGGCCTGCAGATGACGAATTACCAGTTAGAGGGTGGAGCAAATAAGGAGGGAAAGAATGAGAAAATATGGTTGCATGGGAGAGATAAGCAAAACCGAAAATTACACAGGCGCTTCTTTCTCAGGCGTGGAAGGTAAGAATTGTATAAAAGTATGGTGACTACTAAAGAATTCAGCAGAATAATCACATTTTAAAGCTGGCAAGGATGTTGGAAATCTCTCAATCTGGATTTCTGTCAGTGTGGCGACTTGATACTGGCACAGCTGTGGCTTCGAGTGACACTTTATTAACAGTTTAACCAAATGCTAGTTACATATCACCTCCAAATCTCAGTTTCCTTATCTATAAATCAGTGACAATAGAAAAAAAAAATACCTGTTAGATATACATATCTCTTTTTTTTCAGGGGGGCTGGTAAGTGAGATAATACCTTTGAGATGTTTAGCACAGCACCTGGCACATAGTGTCCTATTTTAGTGGTAGGGAAACTGAGATATAAGGAGCTTCATTAATTTTCTCAATGAGTGACACATTTTGTGACATAGCTGGCATCTGAAAACCAGGTACCTGGCTAAACTGAGTCTATAGTCACTTAACAAATGAAATGACTAGCCCAAGAACACAGAACTGGTCAGTGGTCTGCAAAGCACAAAGCCACATCAGCTTCTTCCCATTTACACAAACGCCAACATCACTTGTGCCTGAGAAATGTGGGGCTTTTAAAGATATAATTTTTTTTAGAACTACAGGCAGCCTTTTAAAACAAGAAGTATAATAATATACATTTTTCCATTCAATCCATCTAGTTTACATGGTTTACTAGCGACTTCAAAGTTATAATCGATTCAAAATATTATATTGGCAATGAGTATTCATCCTGCATTTAAGTAATTTCACAGGTTGCAGCAATTAAAAATTCTCCTTACCAGATTCTCTGTTTTACCAAAAACAGACACATTTTGGGGGGACTTATACAAACAGTTTAACACCTAAAGAGTATAAAAGTGAGAGCAAGGGATGGGCAAATCATCATTACTATAATTTAGAAGAACAAAGAGAATGCGTTATCAAGACAAAGTAAAATAATAGTACAACTAATAATTTATTTCATGTGCATATTTCTTTATAGTTTAGGGTGATTTTAAGTTATTTATATATGGTTTATTTTGTAGGTTGTTATTGAGCATTTCTTATATGTTTCATCCTGGGCTAATTTTGGAGATTATAATCTTAAACAAAAGATAGGCGGTTCTTCTCATGGGGCTTACAGAAATTTCTCCATCCTATGGGGTATGACCAACTATTTGAGTCTCACACCTGGATCTTAATTCCTTTGGGATCTCGTGGAAGTTATTTTAGGATAGAAATAATTTACTTAAGTTTCCTCAAGTATAAAATGGGAATTATAATAATTCTTTCTTAATATGAGTTTATCGTAAGGATTAAATAAGACAAATTTTAAAGAGCATTTGTCACGATGCTTAGCATACACAAAAAGCTCAATGCATATTAGTTATCATGTAACATAGAGAAACCAAATAACCTGTCAAAAGAGAAATATAAACATAATTATAGATAGGTTTAAGCATTTATTGTATTTAGTATGACAATAAAAATTGTGAAAATGTGTGACCTATTAAATAAGTTTATTCAACTTCTTTGCGGTGCTCTAAATCTCTTATCCAGGATGGCTTTTCTCCAAGCCTATAATGATAATTGCAATCATGCTTATAGCCCTGATTCTGCTTTCTCTGAGAGAGAGAGAGAGAAAAACAAATAGACCAGTCCGTTATTCTTTACCTACAAGCATTTACTTATAGAAAAATCTAGCGTCTTAAAAGGAGTTTGAATCCCTAATAAAGCACAAGAGATGCTGTGGGGCATTTCAGGATCACGGCCAGGCAAGACACTGAAGTTGAGATTTTCCAAAAAGCTTATCAGAAATAAAAAGGATAGTAAAATGGTTACTTGGGACACCAGGGAGAAGCTGCCAAATGATTTTTCAGTTTGCTCGGTTTTGTTTTTATAGAGAAAAGATGATTAAGGAGGATTTACAGTAAGAGAAGATAATATAAAATAGATTCCTCAAAAGTAATTCTCTCAATCCCAAGCTTCTCTAGCTGTCCTAAACCTCGGGTGTTTTCTGGAGGTGGGAGTGGGCGGAGCTGGAGGAGGACGAATGAGAGCAGCAAGGAAGAGAAGGCTGTTCTGTGTGGATGGCATTAATTTTGCCCACTACCACAGCTGTGCAGCTGCATGCTGCCCCAGAGTCGTTTTCACATCATGCCCACTTTCTCTTCCTCTGTCGACAGAGAAGCTGGTTCCTATTTGTACCCATCTCAGAGATGCATGGGGAACTATCCCCCCAAAGCCATCCAAAATAAAGCAAGCCCTAGCCTAAAGTAATCGGAGCATCACCTGGAGATGCAAAGATAAATCAATTCTCTCAGTAAAATAAGAGGTTTGAGCAATGATCGCACAGATTCTGCAGAAATGAGTCCCCCCCGCCACCTCCTTCCACTCCCCATGCAATCTCTTTATCTCCCCATTTAGATTTTGGGAGGCTGGTGGGAACATTCAGAGGGATGGAGCTGGGGAAGAGAGGCACTTTCGTTATTTATGAATTAAAACAGATTGAGAGACTTCCAGTGAAAGTTAGTCTTCGAAGGTATGTGCATCATATAGACATACATGCATGAATGTGTGTGTGTGTGCGCGCGCGCGCGCGTGTGTGTGTGTGTGTGTGTGTGTGTGGTATAAGGACACATAGTCCATGCTACATTTATCTGTCCGGGACAGGCAGTAGATAATCCTAATCTCTTAGACATTTTAAGAGAGAGCATGACCAGATTTTATCACAGATCCCAAATCAGACAAGTTCTCTGATGCACTTTAGGCACATTTGTGGTACTGCAGAGCTTACTTAGTTGGCTGCTGAGCGAAGCTGCCTGCTTTGAGCATTTTGGGCTGGGGCAGTTTTCTTACCTGACGTGGTGGGTGTCGGTGTTGCTTGTTTATTTTTACCCCACAATACCGCACCCTTTTCTTTCTTAACCTCTTTTTACCTGGGCTGGCCCAGCCTGGCTCTGCCTCCTCGCCTGCCTCCCTCGTCCCGCCCTGTCTCTCCCACACCAGGGAACCTGTGTTAGTGTTTCGAATCTCTACTTTGCTCTAGCAGGGAAACCAGACAGATTAGGAGCTAAAGCACATTTGACTGAAAGACAGCTCTTTGCTTTCTTCTTCTGCTGCTTCCCCTTCCTCTTTTCCCAAAGAGACATGTAAACACATGTATTTTCCTGTTTAAATTTAGCGAATTGGTCCTCTGCCTGTGCCTTGATTTAGCTATTGGGCTGAGCCTTGCTCCTCCCTTCCCTACTCGGATAGGAGCCACAGGGATCTGGAGCTCGAGCTTCCAAATTGAGCTGGCCTCAGGCCAGGTGACCTTTTCTTTGTAAGTTTCTTTCCTAAACAGAGTTGGGGGGGGCGGGGAGCTGGGATCTTTTTGGTGTTGTTGGGGGGGTGGTTAGTGAGGAAAGGAAGAGGGTGGAAGAGAGTAAAGGGCTGTTGTTAAACAGTTTCTTACCGTAAGAGGGAGTTCAGACCTAGATCTTTCCAGTTAATCACACAACAAACTTAGCTCATCGCAATAAAAAGCTGCTCAGAGCCGACTGGTTCTTTTAGGCACTGAGTCGGAACAGGCTTCTCTCAGCCAGGCATCTTGCTCGTCCAGTGGGATCCGCCAGCGCGTCCGGCAGCACCATGTGGGGGACCAAACTTCTGCCAGTCCTGCTGCTGCAGCATGTCCTCCTACATCTGCTTCTGCTTCCCATCGCCATCCCCTATGCAGGTTAGTCTTCCCTTCTTCTTCATCATTAGTCTTCTTTTAACTCTCTCCTGCTAACCTTTCCTTTCCCTAACACCCTCTTCACCCCATCCCCAGCATCCTTTCTTAACTCAGTGTGTGGCATGTTTTTTTTTTTTTAAGAAAAACATCTTGTGGTGCTTTCTTTTGATATTCTTTTTTTTCTGTTTGCAAAGCATTTACAATGATAATTAACATCCCCTGAATGTGTCCTCCACCCCAGCCCCAGCCCGGTTCCCCCTGAGCCTCCTAGTTGTGGTCTGTGGGACAGAAATGAAGTGTTAACCCTGGCTGGAATTTTGCTGGTTTGGACAAGTTTAAAGCTGAACAGAAGGTCTGGTCTTGAAGAAGGGAGAGTGACTGTCAGTACAGCAGGGACTCCTTGCTTTCCAGAGGATAATTTTCCATGACATTCTGCACCCCCACATCACTCAGTCAACCTTCAGGGCTAAATGATGACTTTATACAGGTTTTCATTTGGAGGAGGCAGGTTAAACTCTGGGTATATGCATGTTATAAAAATGAAAGAGAAAGCCTCTCTTGAAATCTCATTCTCTCTGGGTATGGATGCCTGCCCTTTGAAACTACAGTGCAAGGGAGACACAAACTGTGTGACTCTGATTACAGCTGCCGAATGCCTCCTTTCAGTCTTCCATTTTCTCCCCCGAATTTACAGGTTGGGAAGGAACTGCTGGTGAGTTCAAACTACCTTCCTGGAACGGTAGAGATTCCATATGCTGCTTTGGGAAGTTTTCTGTTGTTATCAGGGCAAGAGGAAACATCTGTATTTGTTTGTATTATCATTGTAGTGGCTGAGATGCCAGTGGGAGAAGGTAGTGAGCACCATGGGTAGGCACGAGGGAAAAAAAGAATAGAACAAATGCCCACATGGTAGACATGGCCTTTTCATGATATAAACCAGAGGACTGGCCATATCTTTGGAGATAAGCTAAATATGAAATTTATCAGAGCTCTGATCTAGTTTCTGATGTAATACCCGGGTTGAAAACATCAAGAATTTGCTAAATGACAAGGTAAAGCATTTGACCCACCTGGCTTTCTTCTATTTTGTGAAGTGGTCCTTGTGAAAAAAACAAAAACAAAAACAAAAACAAAAAAACAGTGTGCAGGAAGGACCAGTTTGAAAACATTTAGGTATGATTTCCAAAGAGGTACAAAAGAAGTCAGTTCAATCAGGCAGGTTATCATGCTTGAGGTGTGTCATGCTAAAATGAACTCTCGTAAGGCATTGCTGATTTCAGGGGATTTTGAGCATAAATTGAAAACATGGCTAATATTTGGAGAGCTTTCATTTTTAAAGATTCAAATGTTGATGGTCTGAAGTATAATATGGTTACCTGAAATCATCTGTTCTAATGCGAAGGAAACACAATGTGGAAAACCCAAACGGGAGATCACCCATAGACAACGTCTATTTGTTTTTGGCATGCATTACGAAGTTTTGGCAGTAGATATACATTTGTAATTATATTTCACTTTGGCTAATGTTGAAATGACTGCGTTTCCTGAGTATAGGGAGAATGCAGCCCAAGAGTGTGCTGGCAGGCAAGGCGAGGCCAATTGGGAATTACAGATATGCTGTGAATAAATCCTGAAGTGGATAATGCAAAAATTGTCATCAAAAGAGGGTCTGGCTTAGTTTGGGTGGCAAGTTTATTTTGACAGTTGTTTTGTTTTGTTTTTGTTTTTGTTTTTGTTTTTTTAAATAACATTCTCCAAAATGGAGAACGCAGATAGTCCTCTTAGAACATACAAAGTTTATCCTTTTTTATATCATCTGACATTGAACATTTAGAGTTTTGTTGTTAATTGCTTTGGTTATACTTTTAGGTTTATCCTATGAGTCTATACTTGTACATATTTAAAATAATACAATGTTAGAAAAGAAGTGGATACTATAATGAGGTGACAACCAATTATAAGCAGAATGTATTATGGAGATCATTTATTGCAACGTTTCTTAAGAAATATGCAATAAAGTGGATTCAAGCCATCCTTACAGGAGTTGTCTACACAGAATTACCCCCTATCCACTTCCACCTATACTGGAAACAGATATCCAATCCCCTGAAACAAAAGAAGCATTAAGTAAGCATCTCATGTCCAGGAACGTGTGGGATATAAAGATGAACAAATGAGAAAGAAACCTACATTTGCTAAGCAACTGTTATGGACCAAGCTCTAAAAAAGAACTTATTTAACTCTAATAAGATTAGCAGTATTCAACTCATCTTACATGGGGAAATTGAGGTTAACGACCTTAATTATCTTATCATAGTAAAGGGATAGAGTTGAGATTCCTACCCAAATCTATGAGAAGGAAATATGTGCTGTTTTTATTTTCCTTTTATACTGAAGCCAGAAACAGTGAAATCAACTGAAATTGCCTTTTAAAAATCCCTTTTGCTAAGTAATATGTGAAAATCTCTGTGTTAGAAATACTATAATACTATGGTTTAGAGTTCATTTCTAGCTTAAGAAGTTTGGGGGCAATATGGTACCCAAGTTGAGTATGAAAAAAATGGATAATAGCATGATCAGTACCAAAGTCAGGGGAAAACAAAGTGGCCAAAGGCATGGAGGTGAGAAAGTATGAGGACAAGTAACCATGTGGGACTGGTGTACTGAGTACCTGAGGAGGGTAGTATGGCCTGTGATTAAAAAATTAGATAAGGTAGCGTGCATAAGCATGAATGTCGTGCTAAACTATTCTGAACATCTTGGGTAGCAGTTGGAAATTTTAGTGTAGACAAGAGACCCAACTTAAATTGTATTTCAGTGTGGTTGTTTTGGTTGCTGTGTGGAGGGAGAGTTGTTGGCAAAAACAGATGGTCAGGGAAGAGACCAGGAGGAGGAATCTGTGACAATGATATCTTGAACAAGGAAGCTGAATGAAGGTGAAGAAGGGGGAGGCCCTGAATCCCACCTTGACTATCACTTCGTTGTGTAAACCTCTTTGGAAGAGATTATTTTGCTTGCTTCTCAAACACCAACTGGGAAATCCAGGTCCTAGATAAAAGCAATGAAACTGTGAACTAGTATTTATGATTCTTGTCTTTGGGAAGGTTAAAGTCTTCAGTCACAACCGTTCCCTCCATTAATTATTTGTGTACTTTCATCTTAACATCTTGCCATTTCAAGCTGTTAATCACTAATCATGTGGGTAGGTTTCTCAGAATATGTGGAGCCAGATTCCTGCTTCTTTCCACACCCTGCAAATCCTTTCCTTGCATGGTTTTCCTTTGAAGTCAATGGTTAGTCCATACAGAGAAGAAAATATATGAGGTACTGAGAGAAATGAGTGTGAGGCCAGGGACCAGAGGGAGAAATGTGTCTTTCTTCATGCACCTTGATACATTTGACCCTACTTTCTGTTTGTAGGTTTTCACTAAGATCCTAATGATTTCAGTTCTAAAACAGGGATTTCAGGTTCTTCAGGAAATATAGCTTCCAGAATGTTTTCCCATACTGGGAGAAGAGGAGAAAGGATTTGTAATTTAAAGTACAAGAAAGCATGACAAAGTTGCAGTGATCTCTCACCCTTTGATTTCATTTCAGTATTTTGTTTATAAACTTCAACTAATAGTCATGCACAAAAAAATAGTAGGGAAAAATCTGATCCAAAGATTTTTTTTTTTTTTTTTTTAGTTTCTTCCCAAATTAAGTTGGTCTCTTAACTGTTTTCAGTAAAACAATCATCAGTTGTTAATACATATGGAAGAAAAAGTTGAAAGTATTTTCAGAAAAGGGGTTTTATTTAGACATGCTATCTTTTAGACTCCTGTTTTGAATTTTTCCTTTATTGAAGAAGAAATCAGTTTTATAGCTGCCTGGATTACATGATGTACAACGAGCTTGAACTTCACAGTTTTGAGTAATTTGTTACTGACTTAGTAGAAATGATTAAATTATAAAGGAAAGCTTCTAAATCATAAGAAATAAATAGTGAAAAGAGAATCCTGGTATCTGGTTCCCATTGCCTTTGATTAGTTCTGTAGCCCCATACAAGCTTTTCACTCCTATCTATTATCTAGTAAAGGGAAATCATAGATTGATTTGCTTTTCTGAATGTGTTTTGATCTTTAGATGAAAGGTGGTGATGGAAAAACTTATCAGCAAGCAAGAGTTAGACTACTTTTATGAGGTATAGTCACACATTAACACATCTCAATAGGTCAACTGAGGATCTGTAGAATTAAACACAACCAACAATCCCACAGAGACCTCTTTTCTCTATAGTAGCCCTCAGTACTTGCCTTCATAGTGCACGGTATTGACCCAAGAAACCAGAGCATCCACAAGGGGTTCAATTTTATTTGATAATTAGTAAAATGCATATCTGAATTTAATGTTTGCCTCAGACTTTTAAAATTTAGTTTTATGCTCTCTTCTCACATTTAGATATGTATAATAAACATATTAATCATCAGGCTTATTTTATTTCATTTTTTTTATTATGTCCAGTTAGCCACTGTATAGTACATCATTAGTTTTTGATGTAGTGTTCAGTGATTCCTTAATTGCGTGTAACACCCAGTGCTCTATATTTTTAGTTAACTGAATCTGATAATTAGTAAAATACATATCTGAATTTAATGTTTGCCTCAGACTTCTAAAATTTAGTTTTATGCCCTTCTCTCACACTTAGCTATGTATAATAAACACATTATTCATCAGGCCAATTTTAATTCTATATTTTTAATTAACTGAATTTATTTGAGAAATATATAATCCATATATCTATATATATATATATATAACTTCCATTTTAGTCAACAGTTTTATTTAATAGATTTTCGGCATCCATAAACTGTTTGTTTCTAAGAAATATTCCAATTTATATAGGAAATCAAATGATTATTATTCTGTGAAACATTTCACAGCACTTAAGAAATGGTGCACTACGGTCAAAGGAAGAAACTCCTAATGGAGAGACATATCTCCCATTAACATGGTTCTGTGGCAGAAACCAAAATGTGAAAAGAATTATACCACTTTGCCTGGGAGAATAACAATTTCTTCTCTATGCCAGAAATTAAAGAATGGAATTTCAAAAACAAAGCTAAACCTTTGCATATTTATAACTTTTTAATCTGAATTAATTTCCAAATATTTACTTAATAATTATAATTTAAATAGCTTCAAATACAACTTTTATTTTGTAGACTGACTCATTGGTATATTGGCATTTTAGGTAATTAAACAAAGTCATTTGGCAAGTCGGTAAGAATGCCAGAATTATTATCTGTCTGCCAACGTTATGCAAGGCATTTGCTCCGCACTCAATAAATAACATGTTGATAGATTATTTGGTTGAATGAATTTCTATGTTAAAATGTCTTTTAAATTATATCTGTTGTACCATGGCCATTCCATCTTGTAGGGCAAAGAAAAGTTAAAAATGAAAACATTATTACAGAAATTAGTACCAGTCTTTTGGGAATTATGCTTTGGAGTTTTACAGAGAACCAGAAATTTAGAGGACTTCATGTTTTCTCGTATTTATTGTGGACTTCAGGTTAGGATAGACATTAATGAATAGTATCTGCATGTTTAATAAACCAACTGGAGCCAGTGGTTGCTGGCAAACTTGAGAGTATGATGCCATTGTTTGTACCTCACTCTGCTAGCCATATTTCCAAATTTTCTGCACAAAAATTTTCACCCTCTTTTCTTGGCACATTTACTACATATAAAAACCAGGAATGTATTTCCTGTTCTACCATCCAAATTTCTTCTCTACTGATAGCTCTGAACCGGATCTTCAGAAAATATTTAAAAGCCGTATTTCTACATACTTAGAATTCTTAAAAAAATAGATGGCATCATGAGTGTTTAAGAGTGGGGGCTGGGGGTTCTGAAGTGAGGCAGCTGGGTTTCAGTTGAGGTTTGCTAAATAGGCAATTGATTTTTCCTTGTGTCTTGGTTTCTTCATCTTAAAAATAAATATATTATTACTGCCTTTGTCACAGGGTTTTCAAAAGAACTGGCAGGCAGAGGAGAGGCACAATCACGCCCATCCTTATTGCATTGTACAATAGGTCTCTTAGACATTTTGATTCTCATGGTGAAGATAGTGACTATTAGAAACTAGGTAACTTTGGGCACACTGAGGATGAAGAAGTAGTTCTTGATCCTTTAAAGTCATCTATAAGATTAAGTCCTTCAGGATGTTCTAGTTCTGTTTTTCATGTTTTTAATAGGAGGCTTCATGCTATCTAGGGGCCTTGTAGAATACTCTCATGAAGAAAAATGATATTGCTACATTAAAGCTTGAAGTTTTACATACATTTGATTTATAGCATTTGGCTTGATTTCAAGGCAAACAATTCAGTGATACTTAAGAAATAGTGCCCCCAAACACAGAAAACACTTCTGTAGGAAATGAGAAGGGCTAAAATATGAATAATATGAAATACTTTAAAGAAAGCCAGAAGAATTTATCCATTGCACCATTTTTAGTGAGAAGTTTCTCACATGTAATTGAATTGACTTATCTAATTAATACTATAACTTACATAAGGACCAACTGTAGAAGGAAAATGACAAATTTAATTATAAAGCATGATATGATATGCCTGGGCATTTGCTTTCATACTGTTTGGAGAATATCATGTCATTTATTTCTTTAGAGTGAACTCTGTCCTAGTTTTTAAAAGCATATTTCATTTTAAAGAATGTAGATGAGTGACCCTACATGACAAGTTCTTTATTCTTCACTGATTACAATATTCCTCTCTTGCTCTTAACTATCTGAGAGTATCAATCCCCACCTCACTTCACCCCCAACCCCTGGAGATCTAGTATGTTGTCAGATGAAATCACTATCTTATGGATGATCCTTAAGGACATTTTTTTCTATATGAGCCTTAAAAGCATTTCCTCCATTTTTTAAAAAAAATTATTATTATTAATAGAAGGACAGAAGAAAAGAAGAAACACACTTCATGAATTCAAAAAGTCAGCAAAGACTACTCTAATTAAAGAAGACCCATTACTGAAGATAAAAACAAAAAAAATGAACACTGCAGACCAATGTGCCAATAGATGTATTAGGAATAAAGGACTTCCATTCACTTGCAAGTAAGTTGCTTCATTTTGTTCTTAGGATAACTTTCCAAATATAGCATCTACTAATTATCATCATCGGGTTTTTGTTTTTTTTTCCTTTGCATTCAGTGTAATTTGCCCTTAAAGTATAAGCTTGACTTTAGTTTTAACTCATTATAACAGAATATGTAGCTCTTAGTTGATGGAAATATGAGTAAGGGAAAGCACATAAATGGTATGTTTCAGAACCCAGAGTGTCTTTGGTTATGGAATTTGTGTTTTCTCACCTTATGAACAGTTGAACTTTAGAAACTAAAATTCCATTAGATTGCCTTTTATCCAATATTTTAAAATATTCTATTCAGAATAATTTTTTTTTTTCTTGGAAGAGGAGTGGAGGAATTTTCAGAATAAGTTGGGCCAGAGCCAGAATTTACTGCAACTTACATCATTGTCTTTAGGGATTTAAATAAAAGGTGTTGAGAGAATTAGATAAAAAAGTAGAGGGATTGGTGTCAGCAGCAAAGGCTGTTCAAAAGGAGCTGGGCTAGTGATGATGAAGTTTTAGGTGAAAAGTGACAGAGAAATCCGAAGAGGCATGAGGGGATTCAAATGGAGGGTTTTCTTATCATTTGAAATTCCCTGTGCGACCTCACAGGGAAGAATTCCTTCCTCCTTTGCCACTGATCCCAAGGATAAAACATGGGAGTTTTGGACCATGAAGGAGGCAATCGCCACTCTGAATGGCTTTCTGAATTGCCAGAAGAAAATGCATTTCCTCATTCTTCATAAACATTCCCATCCCCTCATTTACTTTATACCCGTTTATTCCTTATTTCATTCTATTTTTTACAGGACTGTGAATGATACCCTGTCAGTTTTAAATTCTACTCTACTGCATTTGGACAGTGACATGTAATGTGGACACAGATTTTAGTAATGCCATGGCAAGCAATCCTAATCTCATCCTACCTTTTTCAGAGAAATGAGTGTTACGGGCCTCGGGGAAAGGACGTGGTCAGAGAAGGTCCTCGACAGATGTAGCGGAGGACAGACTAACTCCTTTCTATTCATTTACAACTCCTCTGGAAATATTTTTATTGCCAAACTGTCACTTTCAGGGAGATATTTCCTGACAAGGGGAGTGGGGAATTGACTTTGCAAGTATATTCCTATGATAATTCTGTTTCTTTCCCTGATTTTCCTGCCTTGAGATTATTAAAAGTAAATTAGAGAAAACTACTCTCAATCAACATCATAGCTGTGCAGATTTATGGCGATGTTCTCACAATTGATGGGGTTAGATTTATTATATTTTCCCCTCATGGGCTTGGGAAGGTGGGGCAAGGGAAATGGGAGAACCTCATCTTATTATTTAACTCTGAATCTGAAAATACACTCTCCTGAATCCATGAGTAAGGAAAGCATTACTACTTCCAATTTTCACATTAGTCAGCCTTATTTCTAGAAAACAAAACAAAACAAAACAAAACAAAACAAAAACCTTTCCCTATGTTTTATTTAGGAGGAACTAAGATGATTTTGCTGCATTAGAGAACACGTGACCTGATTAAAAATCTTTACATACACCATGTATATGAGGTTTCATACTCTCCTACTATATTCTGGTTTCGTTACATTTAGCCTTCAAGTTTATTGCAAACTGTGCAGAAAACCACATGCATAATACCTTTGTACAGAGAGAATTCTTCTGCACAGATATGTGTCATCCTTCTCACTTGTCTATCCCAAATTTATATGCACATGTGTTTGCGGTGACTAATACATTGGTTGTTCAGAATTGAATGGACATACTGTGATACTCTGAAATTACATTCTTAATGAATTAAAGGATCTTTTTGCAGGCTTGTTATATGGACTAGAATCATTGAAAGACAATGGCAAATACACAAAAATGCTTGGAAAATACCAGCAATGCTATGTGAAAGCATATGTGATTCAGTGGGTACAGGGTGGAACATTCTCAAACATGATCTCCTCCTGAGAAGGTATCAACAATATTGATTTTACAGAGATCAAAGTTCTTTTTTGCTGGGTAGGGAAGATGATCAGAATGCCTCATTCTAAGCTCCTCAGAAAATTGCTATCCATACTTGACTCAAGAGAAGAAAATATGAGGCTTTTTTCCTCCACCCATGACTGAGTAGCTGGCACTGGAATTGCCTTCCTGCCATAAACAACTAGAAACCTAGACAAAATAAATTATTGAAAGGAATATGATAATTAAAATAAGGATAAGATGAAGACTCCTAAAGTCAAACTTAAAAGAAGATGCAACTCTAGGATCTGACTGTTTGGATACAGTCTATTTGGAGGTATAAAGTGATTCAAGGAAACACTTTTCTGAGAGAATATGGCATTGTAATGGAATGAGCGAAAAGGGTGAAGTCAAGTCAGCAAACTGGAAACTGGGTTACCCACTTGTCAGATGGAATCGCCTGTGTATTCACAGAGGCAAATCTTGCATGTTCCTGATGGGACTCATGAGTTACCTCCAAGGCATTCTCATGTCAAAGCCATATTATCCATAGAAGAGTAGTTTATATATGTGTGCGCAAATTTCTTTTAATGTAAAGTTAAGTGGCAACTGTAACTTTAAGATTTGGTTTTAGATGTTTGTTTAGTTTTTATTAACATGTGTTCTTTCTCTAATAACTGTGCATTCAAAGTCATTTAACACCCCCCCCACATGCTACAATAGCATAATAGAGAATTTAACATGTATTGCATAAGCTACAGTCCACCAGATCAAAATTCAAGTGTATTATTAGCCAGTCCTCTCTTAAGTTATCTGCCGCCACTGCAAAATACACTTTTGTGATTTGCTCTTAATTATGATTTCAGCTGTAAGATGTTCTTGTAGGTAGATATTTCAAAATATCGATGTGTAAGTCAAAGCTCAAAGTTTATGCATATAATTTTTTGAAGTTATTTGGATATAGAATAAAATGTACTATATAAAAATATGAGATCATAGGTAAAATGTTTTAAATAATTTTATAGCATATTTTTATCTTTCATAAAAGTTATTTCCCCTTATTTAAAATTATTTAAAAGTTGGCAGATTACTAAGAAATAAGTGACTAGCTTGGAATATCTAAAGTTATAAGAAAACTATGTGTTCCTAAAAGATATTATAAGGAGTAGAAGTGAAAAATCCTTATTCTTAGAAAATCTGTATTTCTTTTAATTAGATAGTTGTACATGGTGGCATTGTAATTAGCACAAACATAGAGAGAAGGAGTTTTGATATCATTTCTTAAAAGCAGGTAAACAGGTCAGAACTCCCACTTCATTTTCTACATTCTAAGACATGGTAACGTTTAATATGTTGAAAATTTTATCAAGTTCAAGTTCTTTACTACCATCAGTTAAGGGTTTTTTTCTACTTACAATTTTGTTTAGAAAGACTTTTTTAGTGAACAAAACCCAATATAATACTTAGCTATAGGAATGATGACTGTAGAAGTGACACATTTTCATAATTTTCTGCAAGATAGATGTATCAAGAGCATATGCAATGTGATATTAATAGATTTTTAAAATTAAAAATGCCTATGCAATTAAGTCTATTTAGGAAACATTGCTTTACATAAACACTTACCCTGATAGTAAGCTTTTCATAGCCTTTATTAAGCTTCCATGCTTTTAGCTCACCAAGAAAGGATATAATAGGCAAAATTTTCCAGACATTTGATTTCAGATCCCTTTTGCTAGGAGAATATCCTGGATGGTGATTTTTCTAATTCATTTTAGGAAATGTCATTTTAGAGTGTACTTTACACAATTGCAAACTTTGAAAATTAATCATGATATTGCAGATACAATCATTTGTATATAACTACAAACAAAATCTTCCCACTTTCTGCATACTTACAAAAAAAGTCTTCAGAAATAATCCAAGCAGTTGTGTCATATATTGATTTTGCCTGACTTCATTTTTCTAGACATCATTTAGAATAACATGAGAACTTTCCACATAGTATTCTGATATTTAAATCTACATGTATGAAAACTTAATTTTGTTCTTTCTTATTTGGCCATCAAAATGGTAGGTTCAAAAATCACTCAGGTTTTTATTATGCATATATAACCATGTGTCTTTTTATATCGCCCTCCTTGGTTAAACCATGTGCCCCTTCTTTAAAAACTGTATAAATAGTAGTATTCCTTCTTTTCATTTAGATATTTTTTTCAGGGCCTTTGTTTTTGATAAAGCAAGGAAAAGATGCCTCTGGTTCCCTTTCAATAGCATGACAAGTGGCGTGAAAAAAGACTTTGGTCATGAATTCGACCTCTATGAAAACAAAGGTAACTGGCTTCTCCCTAAGCATTTCATAACAAAATAAAGCATAAAATATATGTAATTTCCTGCCACAGTGCTCTTTATCACTAATTTTTCTATTATAGGTGGATCTGTTATGCGGTCAGTTCTTCCATTAAGACAGAAGATACTAGTGTCTTAACTATTTTCAATATGGTATTTTAAAGAGAGCATTTCCCAAACTTTCCGTAATTAGATTGCCCCTCCCTCTTTATTTATTTCTAGGAGCATCTCTTAGAACTGATGTTGTCCATGTTCATTTTAGAAAGTGCCACCTTAAATTAATAGTTTAACAAACCTTATATTATAGTACATTTTGAGCATTTTATTACATAGCATTTTAAATGTTAACAACTTTGGGTAACTAATCTGTCATAGTGGTGATTGCTGATGATAAAATGTGGAGATTTTGAAATACTAGTTGTGCCTTTTCCTAATTATATACTTTAAAAATCTTTAAAGAAGAACTGAGATCATATTATTTGTTAATGTGTCTATTTTGTTTATCTGATACTATATTCACTTTGATCCAAAGCAGAATTATATCAGTGAAATAATTGGAGAATGTTAAATAAATATGAGCTTTACAAAATAAATCTCTTATCATGCAAAATAATAATTATGGATTGTATTTATGATAATAGTATTTATTTCAATTTTAGTGTATTCTTAAATCGTGTTGTCATTAAATTTGAGTATTTGGTAATATACACAGATATTTCCTTGTTAAGAGGGTAGACACTGAAAGTAAATTAGGATTAATTTATGGTAGAAAATAAGATGATCTTAAAAAAAAGAAAATAAGATGATTTCTATATACCACAATAATTCTACAAATCCTAAACATAATTTATAATCTAGTATAACACCATTTTGTAATCTTCTAGGTTGCTAGCAACTGTATATACTATTATTTGATAGGAATATATAGCTTGTTTAAATTTAATTGCTCTATAGTTTGCAGCTGAAAAGTTAGCAAAAATATAGAAAATAATAATCAAAACAATACAACTATCACTTAGACATATACATACATGCATATATAAAAAGCTATACAATTTTATTGAGATAAAGACAAGTCAGTTATTCTTATTATCTTAAAGTAACTCTTTGAATTGAATAGATTTTACAAATTACTTATCATTTTTAACATTATCTTAAAATGGTCTGTATATTTAAGCATATCATTCTGTCAAATTAAATTTGCCTGGCCTGTTGTGTATACTGACTTATCTACAATAAGTACATAGACTAATCTCTGTTGTTATGGTAGAATATACTCACAAAATTAAAACCTCTCAGTAGTCTTGTTTTGTTTTGTTTTGTATTATTCTGAAATGTACTATTTTGAAAATAGTAGAAACTGTAGGCAAGAAATGTCAGTTTGATTTGAGAGATCTTATAAACATTAATTACCTGAAGATTTGGATGGAATTTTCTTTTTCTTTTTAAATATATAACCGCATATGTTACACATAGTTATAAATTTTTTCTCTGCTTTCTTCTGATAGACTACATTAGAAACTGCATCATTGGTAAAGGAGGTAGCTACAAGGGAACGGTATCTATCACTAAGAGTGGCATCAAATGCCAGCCCTGGAATTCCATGATCCCACATGAACACAGGTAAGAAAAGCATGAAAAAAAGAACGTAGAGACTTTTTTTTAATATGTGTGTTAGCAATTTCATGTGATTCCTTCAGAATAATCCTACAGTTCTATAATAACAGCCAATTTTGATGAATTGCATTAAGCCAAGGCTTATGTGAATTTATGACTGAGATTCAAAGATGAATAAATAAATCATTAAGATGAGGCCTAAGAGTCTCTTACCTCAAAAATGTCAGCTTATACATCTTGGTGTTGGTGAGGAAGTAATGAAAACATGATTTAAAAAAAAAAAAAAAAAAGATTTTTCCCCTCCTCTCTTTGCCTTCCAGAAGGTACAGCTCTCTGCAGCTGTAGTGGAGAGGCTGACTGTGATATAAATATGATAGATCAGATTCTGACCTGACCCAGGGCCTGACTGTTCTTTAACCATGGTGGTACACAATCTTGGCTACATATTAAAATCACCTGCTATGAGCCCTTAACAAATCTCACCACCCAGGCATAAACACAGGCCAATTACATTAGAATCTTTTAGGGGAATAACCCAGGCACTGGGTTTTTTTGTTTGTTTGTTTGTTTTTGTTTTTTGTTTTTTGTTTTTGTTTTTTGTTTTTTTAAAGCTCCCTAGATGATTCCAAAGTACAGCCAAAATTGAGAACTTCTGCTAATAACTCATGCCAGAGATTGACCAGCTTTCCCTTTTCACCTATTGCCTAATGACTGGAGAAAACTTCTCATTGCTTGGAAATTAAATATCTACACTTCAGAGAAGACTTGTGTTCATTACAACAGATGAATGCTATTTAAAGATGAGTAAACACAGCATCCATAGGCTCATTAGTCTGAGAGTTTTAGTCATCATGGAGGAGAAACATAGATTTCTAATACTCACTGAAGAACTAAATTTAGCCACAGTTTTTCAGGGCTCATTTCACAAATAATTTTGACAGAAACTAAGATAGTTTAAAACAGTTCTCCCTGGTTAGTAAATACATTGGAAGATTTAGTTTACCATGAGCCAAGTACCTTGTAAGCAGTCTATCTTGTTTATCTCATTTAATCCCCCCAAGAACCACATAGCGGGTCGTTTTAGTAATTCTATTTTATATATGGTGAAACTGAAGGAAAAGAGCCTTAGTAACCTTTCAAGGTCATGCACAACTAAGTGCTGTGGCGGAATGTGAGCCCAGCCAGTGTCACTGTATAACCTGTGTTTTTAACATAAAACAGGGCATGAAACACTGAGCAATAGGACACATGCTGTGACTTGTTTTTGAACCAATGGTGATGACTTTGCATTGATGAATTCATTTTTTTATTTCATTTCATTCATTTTTGAGGGGCATAATTATGCAAGATGATTTTACTTCTGTAAACAGACATGAGTTAAGTGGCCCGCCCATAAAGAAAAAGAGTTAGTTGCTCCACACTGGGATCAAACCTGTGATCCCGGCCTAATTAACACCAGCTAGTAAATGTCCAAGCTGATCAGTTGTCAGGGTTTTAGTAACAGAAAACAACTAATTTTTTTCCCCAAATTAGTTACTTACAATAATACACAAATACCTCTGAAACATAGCATTATATTACAAGGCAAAAAACCCAATATAATTGGTTTGTTCCCTCATAAGGATTTGCATGGTATCATTCCCATGACACCGTATGAGGAAAATATTTTATTTAAATAGATAGATCTAAGTTTTTCATGAACAAAGGAATAGCATTTGAAATCAATCCTACCCTAGTTGAGTGCACTGGACTGACCCAGTAGAGGTCTTATTTCAACCCAAATTCTCTATGATTGTGATTCTGTGCTGGAAGAGTACATGTGAAATAGATCTCCCTGGGAACTGGCTTCCCAGTCCAATCAGCTATTTTACCAGCAAACATTTCCTTGTGATATAAAGGTTTAGGGCTGAGAAGATCTTGTATATTAATCAAATCTTTTTTTTTGTTTTTTTGGGTTTTTTTGTTTAACAACAGTAACATTAATTTTCATCAATTAACAGCTTATTGGTTTATCTGCATGATAGCTTAACACTTTTAAGTTAAGTGTTACCTAAAGATCAACTTTATGGGGAATGGAAAAAATATATATATAAAACTGTCTGGAAGGGTGATTTATTGTTGACTCCTAAATTGAAATATTTTACAAGTGGCTTAATGGGAAGATGATGATAGATGATGAAATTAGTATAGAAGCTTAACTAGAAAACCAGGTGACTCGATATCTACATCTATATCCTTCACTGGCCACCAGTATTCATTAATGAAGCAGATGATGGAATAGATCAAGTTTCCCATGAATGTAGTTTATATTAAAAGAAAAGAAAAGGTGGCTAGAACCCAGAAGACTTAATTTCTATTTCAAAGTATATTATGATATAACTAAGTTTTAAGAATTTCTTTACTTCTTTAAAGCCTTACTAACAATGACAAAGAACCACGATTAATATAAATGTGAATAAAAGTTTGTTAGAGCCTTTGGCAAGGGGCTTGTGTGTAATAGTTTCTCATAAACATTTTTTGAATGAACATATATAAGTGAAAAGAGCATGGCTGGCTTCATCCGTTGGCCAAGTATAGCACGCTAAAGAAAAGCAGGCTATACCTCAGGACACAAAAGAAAATAAGCTAATTTGGGTAAAAAGCCATACACACCAAAGAATGAAGGGAAGAGATGACCAGACTGTCATGAATGTCCTAAAGAGGAATTTCATATGCATTGACATAGAATTGTGGAAAGCAGCACCTTTCTTTTCAGTTGCATTTGATTAACTCCAGTGAGAAAACTTTATTCATATTTCTGCCATATCTAGTTTTGATTTCTACTTTTTCTCTCTTCCTTACTTGTATTTTTACTACTAAACCAATGACTGATTCATTCACTACTTCTTTACAGCTTCCTTTTAGCTTTACAAATCCACTGGCAAGGTGTATGTGTTCCGTGTGTGTGTGTGTGTATACAACAAAAATCTGCTCTAACATCATTAATATTTAATGTGTGTATTTAACATGTACTAAATCCATTATTTAATTTCTTCTAAGTAAACTTGATACATAAAATGATAGAAAACAACCTCATAATAATCAAATTCACTTCCTATATCTTGTAAGTGAGGAAGTGAAATGCAAAGAGTAAAGAAATTAAGTAGGGACTAAAGACTAGTGTCATATAAGTAGCCAAGTGATATATATGGGGCGACAATGTAGATTTTGTGATTAAAAATAACTTATTCTTGCTACTCTACTATACGAAGTTTTTTCATAAAATAGAGTTATAGGAGCATTTTCTTAGGTAAATGTATGCATTACTTTACAAAAAACAATCTGAAGTAAAAGTCAGTTTTGATTCTATCAGAAAAATGACTAGTTCATTAGAAATTTACTTTGAAAAGTTGGAAAACTGGCAAAACTGAAAGAAAATTTCAAGCAGTGGAACAAACAAAAGTTATCCTGAGTTATTCTGGAATAAAAGGGCCAAAAATAAGAAAAAAGATGCCTTCTTTTTCTTTTAAAATTAAATACTGTCAGGAACTGTGAAATCATGATGAGCTTTAATTGTATTATAATTTACATCAATCATATGGCCCAATGTCTAATTTTTGTTTCCCCATATTTAAAATTCTAATGAAGTAAGGATATAAATTCTATCTAAAGACATTCTGGAGTTGCATAATATTTATAATACTAGTTTCCTTGAAAATGTTTGATTAGTAATAAGTCTCTTAAAATAGACTCTTTCTTTTTAACTGATAATTTATATTTTCTGAGGACTTAACTTTGGTATATTTCATGTCCAAATGAAAAAATGTCATTGCAAAATATTTCTCGGTACCCAATGCACATCCATATACATTTTGTGTCACAACATAACAAAAAAATGATTTCTAAATAAGTTTCAATGGATCAGAAACACATTTGAATGGTTTTTACTTACACTAAAATCCTTTGACTTCACTAGAAGTACCAGTTAGAAACAGTAAAAGTAGAAATAAAGCTTTATAGCAACAATGAACTGAGTATCGAAAATGTAACTGGATTTTCAAAAAAAAAAAAAAAGTGTTACCCACAGATACATATTCTTCCTTACACGATTTTTTTGCATTCAGTCTAGCAAAAGAAAGCATCATTGAGGCCAGTGCCACAAGCTGTACAAACGAATAAAAAAGGCTTTGGATTTTTCTGATTTTGTGTTGAAATACTTTATGCTGACAAGAAAACTAACTAGGGCATTAGAAATTTCAAATGAAAGTAATGCATTACAGTCTCTGTACCGAATGGCAAACTGTTAGAAACTCAGTCTGGAAGCACTAAACCTGAGTTGTAGTGAAAATTGCTAAAATTTTTGAAGAGACTAAGTAATTCTGTTTTTTACTCTGACAGGTAAAGGCTACTAAGTGGAGTGAGCTTAATAATAAGTAGCATTTATTGAATGTCAATTACTCTTGTCATCTCTTTGAACTTCTCAAAACACCATATAAAGTGTAAGATGCTGTAAGTTATGGTTATACTGAGTGGGCAGGTAAGCTAAAAGACTGAGAGAGTCTAAATTACCTGCTGGGGTCTCCAGTTAGTAAAAGAGAGAACTGAAATTTGAATCCAGGTTTAATTTGATTCTAGACCCTTTGTTTGTGTCACTTCATCAACCTGTTTCTCAACTGTGCAGAAAAAAGAGGGCTATTCTTCATGAGAAAAGCAATAAACAAGCAATTATCGCGGATAAGCAGTGTAATAGTGAGATTTCAAGGTTGACTGCAGTGTTTCTTCCATTCTCTCATCAGTGGCCTTGTTCAATCACATGCTGTCTTTGCGTGGAACTTTGAAATTGTGGTTCGAACGATAAAACTGTGGTTCGAACAATGTCAATTAGGTTCTAGAATGATTGGCTATTATTAGCAACTCCAGAGATGAGTCATTGTTAATGTTGTTGAATTGGGAATTCAGTCAGATAAATATTTATAAAATTAAAGTATTTAAGAATGGATGAAAATGACAGAGTTCAATTTAATATATATGGAAGTCTGAGATGGAATAAAGGATTTCTGTACTTCAGGAAAAATCTATCCACTGATTAGTAAAATTAATAGGCCCAAAATAAAGTTGCATGCTCTTATACTGTAATGATTATCATTTTAAAACTAGCTTTTTGCCTTCGAGCTATCGGGGTAAAGACCTACAGGAAAACTACTGTCGAAATCCTCGAGGGGAAGAAGGGGGACCTTGGTGTTTCACAAGCAATCCAGAGGTACGCTACGAAGTCTGTGACATTCCTCAGTGTTCCGAAGGTAAATGAACCTGAATGCCGTGCGGGGCACTCTGCTCCCCCTTTGTGTAGAACTGCAACTCGCATTAAAGGTTAACAGAGACGAATCAAACCGTAATAAATATGTTGTTCCTTTAAATGCAACTATAGATAATTATTTGAGCATTTTTACATGGTGTTTTAAAAACTGATTATCATCAGATTAATACAAAAAGGTATCAGTTTGAATTTCAACAGAGCCTGAGGCATCCCTCTGGGGAGAGTAAAAGTTTTGGCTTCCTCATGTACTGTCCCGAGTTCACACACCTCACAGTCTCTTCCCACACGTCAACTGAAAGGAGCTGAAGGAAGCTTAGCTCTTTAAGCGTAACGCTAATTCTATTCATCCAGCACCTGCTTCTGCACAAATTTTGTCAAACGTACTCTGAAGTGGTGTGGCAAGAGTATATGAGCCCAGAAGAGAATATGGGGAGGGGTCTCTGGAAGTTCGATCCACCTGTGTGCCTTCTGGTGAAAAGCAAATTTGATACGTAGAGTGACACTAAACACCATTGAGAATAGTATCTGAAGAGATCAAAGCCATAGAGTCCAAGCTGTCTTGAAGGCAGGCACCCTAAGGCCATGTCTATTTTTACCTCCCCTCACAGCATAAAGGGGCCCTGTCCTTACTCTTGCACTGGAAAACTGAATGCCTGACAAGAAGGAAGAGTAACCACTTCAGCGTTGTATGTGGTTTCACTTTTCTTACCTGCCTGACGAATGGCTGGCTTTTCAGTTCTGTCAGAAACTAAAATTCTAAAAATCCAAATGAAACATGGATTAAGTTCTGATAGAAATTTAGTAGGATTTTGAAGTACTTGGGGGTAGGGGGCTGCTGGAATGCTGTCCAATTTTTATAGTAAGATATCTTACCTGTTTGTTATTAACCAAATTTTTTGAACTATTTTTCTATAAATATCCATTTAATATTAGGTTGATACTGCTCACATAAAAAGGCCATTGTTAGTGAATTGTCATGGAGAAGGTGAATTTGTTTTCTGTTGTTAGTTAATTTAAAATTCTTGACTTCATGTGCTAGAGCCAGTTCCATCTCTGTTTGTAAACTCTTACTTTCCATTCCATATCATATTCTGTTCACTATAACTTCTTCATTGTTTTCTTCTCTTTTAAAAATAATAAACTGATCTGTGATAACGTTATGAACAAGTCTGTTTTGTATGAATAAATATGTAATTAATATTTGTTTTAAATTTACACATGGAAGTAAAAACCCTACTTTTGGGGGGAACTCTCTACTACCACATTTTTCTGAGGTTGAAAGTCATTGCAAGGAGTTTTGTTTATTGATTTTTTTGACCTGGGAAAGTGTTTTCAAGGGAAAGTAACTTGGTCAAATTTTGAATAGCTTAGGATTTATGTTACCTGCCTAGTTCTTTTGGGAATGTGATTTCTCAACCCTGGTTTATAAGAACCTTCATCAAAATACACTGGCATAGATGTGGACTGATAGACTATGTAGAATAAATGTGCTAGAAAAGAAGTAGTTGGAAAATCCCATTTCCAGTTATCCTCATCTCATTAGAATGGACATCTCTGTTATCCTTTAATAATTTGAGGTCATTACACTTCCCTTAGAAAAGGGCATTGCTTATGACTATTAATGGCATATGATGCTACTGGTCACCATGGCTCTAAAGGTTGCAGATAGGCTTTCTCTAGAAATAATTAGAAATCTGATGGTGGCTGAATAACTGTCCTGCGAGAGAAGTTAACCAACACCTGTCCTATAGGCTAAACATATTTCAGGGACTGTGAATTGGCTGTGATATTTAAATTCACACTATACTGAATAATGTGTTAGCGGGATTTTACTGAAGAGGATCTAAAATAAGAAACACTGTCAGTACATTAATAGAGAAAAACAGAGCTATTTATAAAATGTATAATACAAAATATATAAAATAATGTAGATTTATTGCTTGAAATTTTTGTAACTCTATTAAACTCTTGGCTGAATAATTATCTGAAATTTATCTGAAAGTTTGGTTCATAAAAGAAGTATATCTGATATACAGTGATTAATATTATTTTCTTATAATTTAATCTTTGAAATATATTAAGCATTCCAAAAGAAAATGAATACTTTTATCACATTAGAAACTTACACAATTATGTAAATAGTAGCATTAATGTTTAATTCAAATATTATAAAAAACTGAGGTATCTAAAATCCAGTTTCTTGCTTTAACATTTGCTTGGGATTTAGAACAAAGCAATCACCAGTTATTGGAACAGATGTCTTTTTAAATGACTGTCAAATATTCAAGTAAATACATTTTATTAAGCCATAATCATGATTTTTAATACCTTATACTTAAAGTCCCAAATAATACTGCTATAACTTTATGATATAATTTCATATTCTGTGGAGGACTTTTTAAAAACAAAGATTTAAATAAAACGATTATTTATAAATGTGGGTTTGTGAAACTATCCATATTTCAAACATACAGTTTTGCTGAAGTAATCACCAGCATGGATTTTTCTGAGAGATATTTTCAAAATAATTGTTTTAGTCTGTAAACTCAGATCACTTGTAGTTTTATAAGTGAGAAAAACAGAACACAATAATTTCTGTATTAGTTGGTTAGTATGATGAGAAAGATGCTAAATGAATCCTATTTATATTACAATTCATGTGTAGTTAATATAGTTTTCTACTTTCATTTAGGCCAGAGCTATATTTAGGAAAACTACTCTAGTTATGAATAAAAACATTTACTTAGTTTGAGTTTATGTGATCAGGGACAGTATTTTGCTTTTTTTGTTGTTTGTTTGTTTTTAAAAGGATGAACTTACTAGAACCGTTGGGTGATACACTGGCAAAAAAAAAAAAAAGAGCCAAAAGGAAATGGAGCAAGAGGGGCGACCCTCGCCCTATGCAGTGTTATGCAGATCATACTTTCACCTACCTCCTTGAGTAGATGGACCTCCTTGAGTAGTTTCAAAAGTGACTATGCATTTAATTTGGCTTTCTTGAGGTAATTTTTACGAGTAACCTAATGGCTTGAAGCAATAGTGAAACAACAAACTTTTCAGCCCAAGTAAGATGGCCAATACACTTGCTCCCCTTCTCCCCGTCCTCCAATAGGTGAGAATACAACAGGGTAACCTACTGTTATAAACAAGAAGGCAGAGGGTAATGAAGACAATGTTGAGAAGGCAGGGAGATTGACTTTCTAAAATTATTGCTATGAGTCTATCTTAAAAGTATGACCAATCAGAACGCACAGGAAACAAATTAAAATACATGAGACAAAAAGATAATTAGGAAGAATGGAATGAACCCTGGACTGTGGGTCAGAAGGTCTGTCTGTGTTCCAGGCACAGGTCTGACTTTCTCTGTTTTAGGTAAGTCCCTTAAAACTCATGTGAGCCTCGTTTTCCTCATTGTAAGGGTCAAATGATTTCTTATATGTTAAAAGTACTGAGTAATCAAAGAATTTATAACTATAATATATTTATCATCTCAGTTCTATGACAGGATACATTTTATTCCCACCCGAATAACAACTTTCATTGCCTACCAACTTCTTACGTTATTCTTGCTGACTTTTATTATTTTTAAAAATCTCCTTAGGTCTGCGATTGCATCCATAACTCTCTCTTCACCTTGCTATAAACATAACACACTAATTTATGTTTCTGTACCATTTTATGTCATTTTGCTCCATAATAGCTTATCCAAATCCATCCATCCTTCAATATCCAAGTAAAATCCGTTCCCTCCTAAAAAGCCATTACGACCAAACACTTAAAACTTCTAGAATAGAATGAAATATCCACAAACTTGCTGATGAATGCCAAGGACCAGACTCATCAGTATCCCCTGGGAACTAATGATTGATGCCCCTGCTCTGATCCTCTGAATCAGAACCTGCTCTTTAACAAGATCTCAAAGCGACTTTTATACACATTAAGGTTTGGAGAAGCAGTGATCTACCACACTCATTCTGTAAAGCAGCTGTCTTAGAGAATCATCCGTTT
The DNA here is from genome assembly GCF_023065955.2 of Ursus arctos. Lineage (NCBI taxonomy): Eukaryota > Metazoa > Chordata > Mammalia > Carnivora > Ursidae > Ursus > Ursus arctos. Next base: position 24,267,173 of record NW_026622985.1, on the reverse strand, counting down.
ACTTTGTATAGCTATTTTCCCTTAAGAAAATTAAAAATCCTGAAGCTCAGGAAAACCGCTTTATAATAATCCCCACAATACTGCTTCACAGAAAATCCTTTCATTCACTCTCATTAGAAAGGGATATACTCTTATCAACTTGCATCTGCTAAAGGAGACATAGATATATTCCGATTCCGGTGCACCATACAAGGTTAGAGATTGTACATGTGGATACTTATTTCTTATGTGTGACCATAGTATTCTATTCTACTTTTTCTCTCAGTACAAAGGAACAAAGAATGATAAATGCCACATTATTTTCTGTGAAGATATCGAACTTTGTATTCTTTTGAAAAAGGGAACTAAAATCTGTACCCCATTCAACTGGAAAGCTAAGATGTGATCATGCATAACCTATGTTGAGCATTTTAATGTGGAAATGACCTTGGTCAAACAGAGCACCTCTCATTTATAGTTCAGGTGCTTACCAACTGTAGTCTGGGGAATCTCAGAATCAAACGAGAGGAAGCTGAATCGGTCCCTTGTTTTGTTCATAGATTAAGCTACATAAAAAGAAGTAGATGGATCAAGCCAAATGGTCTCATATTTCAGAAAGTAAATAGTTATTGTCCTATTAGATTATAAAAATCAAAGGTTCAGGAGTGATTATTCTAATATTATATCCCAAATTATTACAAATACCTATTAGGCTAGATACCAGTGGATAAAGCTGAACATAGATGTCTTTTCTCTGCTTTGGCTAAAGTTAGATGATGAGTAGTCACAAGATACAAATGATGTGTTTGGGGAAATTTGCCGGATTTGTAAGAAAGCCAAGCAATGATTTATTCCACAGGATTCCTGCTGTGCTACAAATCAACCTGTCCATTTGAGAAGTCTCATTTTCAGCTAGCTGATGTGATTCAGAGTTTTCAGTGTGACATAAGAGGCCAGCCAGAGGAGAACTATTAATTAACCTCACAGAATCATCAGTAGGATCCTGCATAATTACATGAGCTTATACATTTTAAAGACAGTGAATACAAGGAGTTCAATAGCAGGTCATCTTCTATCCTAGTCTAGATAAGAATGTAAGTCTGCCCAGTTATTTGACATGGATACTCAGGAACAGAAAGGAGCCATGATTTCTTTTAAAATATCCTTGTTCTTTGACTGGTACCACGTTTGAAGTTGCTCTCTCAAGTTTATGTGGTCCTGATTTTGACAATAACCCTAGGGGTATGATGTGTACTCATTGTAAGTTGTCTATTTCCTATTTATGTGTTTGGAGGGTATGTAGAGAGAAGACAATTATTCTGCTGCCAGTATAGACACTGAAATCCTGTGCATTGTAGACCAACAAAGGGTAGATCTCAAGGGCCTATCTTGTATTTCCAGTTTCTGGGTGCCTTTTAGACAGCTATTGAAGAATTAGAAAGGTAGCATCCTGGCTCTATGGTAAATGTGTATGACACTAACTACACAAATCCCATGTAAACTGTATGAAAAGCTCTGTAGGGAGTATTTTATATAACTCTTTATAGACATTAGACTCCAATTCAACATTAAAATGGTACGTAAATTGTTCTAAAAATCTTTTTGCTAAACAGGTGATTTACTGTTCTTTCAATGGAACAGTGGTGTTCTTGATTTTGCTGTCAGAAGCAATTAACATGCATACTTTAATTTTATTAGTTGAATGCATGACCTGCAATGGGGAAAGTTATCGAGGTCCCATGGATCATACAGAATCAGGCAAGATTTGTCAGCGCTGGGATCATCAGACACCACACCGGCACAAATTCTTGCCAGAAAGGTAAAATACTACCAAATCCTGCTTCCAATGATTCTTTTTACAAACTGGTATTTGCTTCATGACAAACTTCCTTAGAAATTCTCTTTGTATCATGTTTTCTGGATAGTCTTGGGGCAAAGGGACTTATGATGAAGTATATGAGAATGCTGGCTATACATTTTACTGGTCTCTCCTGAGTAGACTGAGTCCCTGAAATCATAATGGTCCTGAACACAGGAGCATCAGTGGGGTGCAGAAGGGGAGCACTAACAGAAGCTTCCTCTTTCTTTTCCATGGCAGGAAAAAGACAGAGGCTCACTAAATAATGACCACAGTCCAAGCTATGGGAGGAGGCATTATTGCTAAATACAAGCCAATATCCTTTAAAGCCACATCTTCAGTGACTTAGGTAAAGTGGGGTCACATGTGTGACACCATGACATAGGTCTTGCCCATACAAAAGGAATGAAAGGTGGAGCAAACAATTCTTTGGTTGCTTTATCCTAGCATTTTTTGCAATTGCCAATCTGGAGAAGTCATGCAACCAAGTCTACTTTTCTCCTCAGGAATAGTTTTGAGCTTAAATGGTTTAAAAAATATATATGTCTACTTTGGCTCATTCATTTTATATGAAATATTGAGTTGAAAAAATTCCCTCTATTATAAAGAATAAAAATGCAAACAATTATAGGGGAAGCTCTATCTCCACCTTTCTGAAAGGTGTTTTTCTTTATCTTTTTGTTTGTTTGCTGTTCTCTTAAATTAAATTAAAACTGTTTTTAATTTTTTTTTAAGTATATCTATTGTCTTTTAAGTGAGGGCAGAAGGAATATGGTAGCAATTAAAATCAAGTCACCAATTCAAGATTCTGTTAATTTAAAAGGAAGAGGGTATAGAGAAAGTGGTGTGATGGAGTTTCTCTCTTGCCATGGTGGAGAAGAGGGCATGACCTAGAAGGGCCTTATTTTCAAAATTGAGCTATCATTAGTAACAGAACTATTGAAACCTAACTTTCAGTTTGAACTTTAAGCCTGCCCCCAGAAAAGGACCCCTTTTCTTAATGAGCATTCTACGTGAGGTCATGTTTATGTAATCTGTCCTTAACTGGGCTTTGTGAGAAGAGGATTCAGTTTGGGACCTCAACTGTTGGACAGGTACCAAGTGGATCTAACTTATTAGCAAAGGGGATGCATTCTGTACTTACTAGATATGTATGCTAACAGATGCAATAGTTGATAATCAGCAGTTCTGGTAAGGCGCAACAGAAAATCTCTTCTTCCCCATCTAGTAGTATGTTGAATGTTATTTTGTGAGCTGAGGGGTGGGTGGTGTTTCCAGGCAGATTTACATGACACTTTTCTTGGTGTGGTTTGCAGATATCCCGACAAGGGCTTTGATGATAATTATTGCCGCAATCCTGATGGCAAACCGAGGCCATGGTGCTATACTCTTGACCCTGACACCCCCTGGGAGTACTGTGCAATTAAAATGTGCGGTAAGTTAAGGTCAAATTTATTGCTTCCTTTTCCTCTCACAGACTGGATCTAAGCAGGCGATTATTAGTGAGACAGGTTAACAGCTATTTTGCTTGATGTTTAATGTGTGTAGGTTTTAATATTTTAAGAATGTGTTACATAATTCTGCCCAAATCTTCAGAATTTTCAGAGAGTCATTGTTTTGAAAGAGATAAATATGCAAGTGAACACATATACACAAAACAATTATACTTACTGCAAAGGCCTAAATGGTCTCATTCTTATGTTATTAAAAAAAAAATCCAGTGAGGAAGAAAAAGATCAGGGGTTATGTGCAGTATCCTAATGTCATTAGGGCCATAAAAGCTAGGACCTTAGATTTTTACCTTCCAATCTGGTATCCTTTCCATACCTTTCCTCCCCAGACATAAAATGAGCTGTCAACTGACAATGAGCCTCTTCTGGTGAATGACAGAGTTGCATGAAGACTAATAAGTCTACTAGAAGAATCTCACAGACATCTTTGATCTCTAATGGCTGATTCCCACCTCTCTGGCTGCCTTGTCCACAGCCTGTGTTCTGTTCCAACCTCTCTTAGCTGTGCTATGGTTGTTTTCCATGTACTGGCCTTTACTCAACACTCCTGAATTTCTTTCCTCACTTGCTTTGTGGTAGCTCTTTTAAATCTGTATACTTGGTCCTCTCCTCCACGGTTAACTTACACATTTTTACTCTTTGAAATAATACTGGATAATTAGATTTGGCCGTGCAGGTCTTATTTTTTCAGCTGGATCCTAAGACCAGTAGAATCACATGAATTTAGTAAGGTATAATTACATTATAAATTCTTGATGATATAAAGATATGCATATATAGAGGGATATATAAAGACAAATAATCTACATAAGTTCAGGTACCAGCAGCTTAAATGATAAGTGGACAGTTCTGAGGATAGGGATAGGTATTTGCATATTTTCCTAGTAGCCTGCTGGGGATATTCCTTTGAACAAACTTAATTCAATATTATCCACAGTGTGATACTGCCAAGGTAAATCTCTCTCCACTTAGACCTGCTAATAAAAAGGCAATGTTTTGGACAACTCAAATAAAGCCCATCGGCAGAGGATGTGTCTGGCATATGTGAAATAACTGCAGAATCTGGTAGGCTCTCAGTGTGAACACGATGTTCCAAGGCAACTGAATCATCTGTTTGGTCCCTTAAAATAAAAGATGACTCTTATGACAGTGTTTCTCTGTATAGATTAGGTTAGTTCCACTCACTGACTTTTAAAATCTTGTTAAGCTTTCCATCGTTTTGGACTACTTCCTATAGGTAAGGTACTATAAACCAACATGTTGCCCTTCTGTTCTGTGTGTGTGTGTATTTTAGGTACTCTTGCAAATTGTCTCTGGAAAAAGATCCATATAAATACACACACAGACGCACACATGTTCACATGCATACTCATCTGCACATTCACTGTTGCCCTCCTATTAATTTACCAACCACTGTTTGGTTATTTTAAAAGACGTTGTGAGAGAAGAGAAATAAAATAAGTATGACACTTCCTCACATAGATTTTTTTTTTCTTTTCTGTCCAAAGAAAAGCTGGATAGAAGCAACTAGCATGCAGATGGCTTTGTTAAACAGCGGATGATGTTTATAGGATGTTAATCTAAGAAAAGGGTGGTAGAATTTGTAAGCCAAACCTATATAGTTAAGAACAAAATAATCTTTTAAGCATTGGGAATATTTTAGAAATATTTCATTACAGGAAAGCTTTTAGTTTGTAAAATCATATATGGAGACTACATTTTTATTCAAACGAATGAAAGTTGACATTCTGCAATTCTGGAAAGCATATGAGATAATGTTTTATGAATATGCTTCCAAATATTTTGGCTTATATTTACAGTACAGCCTATGATGCAACACCAAGACATTTGGTGATGGTTTTAGCCGTGTAACAGTTTTCTATCACTGTATAATGAATTACCAATAACTTAGTGGCTTAAAACAATACATACTTATTATGTCATAATTTCTGTGGGTCAGAAGTCCAGGCATGACTCAGGTGGGTTCTCTGCTTAGGAACTCACTGGGCCATGACCCAGGTGCCCGCCAATCCTGCTGTCCCATTTAAGACTCAGCATCCCATTCCAAGTTCACTGGTTGTTGGCAGAATTCAGTTTCTTGTGGTTGCAGTGCTGAGGTCCTCGGTTCCTAAAGACTGTCTGATACTTCCTACTGCATGACTCTCTCCACAATAGGGAAGTTTACTTCTTCAAGACCAACAGCACAGCTTTCTGCTAGTTTGAGCCTCTGACTTCTACATCCTCTTTTAAAGAGCTCACCTGATTAGGTCAGGACCACCCATGGTAAGCTCCCTTTAATTACGTTAAAGTCAACTTATTAGGGACTTTACTTACACCTGCATAATCTCTTCACTTTTGCTGTACGACATAAGCTAATTACAGAAGTCTCCAAATTGGTATCCATGAAACCCACGGGAACACAAAGACTGTCCTAGGGGTCTGTGGGTGCGGACAGCTTAGAGGTTCAAATTCTAGCTCCTTTACTTCCATATGAATTCTTGCCCCAAATCTTCTGCTTGAGGTGCATGTGTTCCTAAGGGGTTAGTTAAGTTCAAAATCCTTCCTTCCCATTCACAATTTCCCTTTCCTACTTTACTGAACAAAGGCAAACTGCCCATCCTTCCTGAATTTTAATGCAGTCCATTGTCCTGGGGTATAAAAATTATTTATGTACTATTAATAATTACATAACTCTATCCAGAATATATACATATATACATGCATTTGTGTGTATATATGTGTGTGGTATATATGTGTATTTATCTCTTAGAATTCTGTGGTCACAAGAGATTTAAATAATTAATTTTGAAATATAAAAATCTTTCAGAAAAGTATGATGGGGTGAAGAATAAAAGCCTCTCCAACATAAAATACATTAAATTCAAATAGCATTCCATGGCTAAAGTGGAATGGAAAAAATGATTCAAGGAGAAAAAGAGCTTGATAATGTACACTTAAGCAGGAACAGGTAGGTATCAAATCACTCCATCATTTAGAGTCCGTTAATCAATTTAAAAGTGTGATATAAAAATTTTGGTTTCAAAATGTCAGTAGTTAACATATGCTAGAAATCACATCTTTTGCAGCTATTTAAACTTGCCATAAAAAATGTAGATGTCAACTTAAAAACATGTGAGAGAATATAAACACTTTTTCAAAATTCTTTTAGTAACAGGAACAAAAAACAAAAGCAAAACCAAAACACCACCACCAGCCGAAGACCACTGAACCCGAAGAATTACTATACATTCCCAGTAATTGGCGTGCAGAGGGCTGAGAAAGGAGGCAGGTGGGTCTGAGAAGGGCTAATTTGAACAGGCTGCATTAACTCAGTCATGTGAATTAATGCAGCAAGCAGTGAGAATAACAAGGCGAAGAAGGATGTGAACAATATTGAAGAGGTTGGGTGTCCAATATATAATGACAAATCGGATGTAGCGGGAAGTGAGATAGAGAAAGAGGAAAGTCTTAAATATTTTCTAACTTATTGAATAGGTGATGCATATTTGAGAGGGATGTAACTTTGCGGACAAAGGTAAGAAAGTTCACTTCTTCTTATGTCGAGGTATAGGTGCTTGATGTCTGTACTCAGAGCACATCTAAGTTTCGTCTTTTCTGAAGCTCATGCAATATCGTTAAGTAAATAGTGACAGCCAAAACTTTTGCAGAGCAGCAATTCCAGGGAGTGTACAGAAAACACAAGGAAAATTGGCAGCTCCTTTTCCATAGGATTTATTCAATACATATTTACTGACTAGCTCTTAATACGTCAAACACTTTCCTAGATTCTGGAGATGTAGAAGTGAACAAAACACTCCAAGGCTTATGATAAAATGGAAATTTCGGAGCATTGGCTCTAACTATAAAGTAAAAGCTGACATTGCCTTGACATTGGCATATTGACACCTTTCAGAGCCAAGGTTTTGAATCCTGCGCTCTGTTCCTTTTATTTGTTAAATAGCTGGATGAACCACAGATTTGTTCCTGTCACTTTGCTTTCAACCTTTTAATCCTACAGTGAGTGCATCCCTGAAAGTGAATGTCGGCCACGGTGTTCCGGGACAGGCCTTCTCAGTTATCCTTCACACCACATTCCTCAGAAGGTGATTTCTACCCAAATGGCAACCGCTCACAAATATTCTGGCTATATACCTTTTTAAAAATATATTACAATTTTATTTGACAATTATACATTAAGAAAGCCAAAACACGGTTTCAAAATTTTATGAACAGATTGCCTCCTTCTGAATGCATCGGGAACAGTATAATATGCACATATCCAGTTTTCTTCTAACAATTCCTGAATCAAAAGCACAGGGGTAGAAAAGAGGGAATTGGATATTTTAAACTTGCCATAAGTTTTTAGCATACTTAAGCTCTGGAACCACCCCTGATGTAGAATGAAGTAAATAGACCATCTGAAGAAAGGTAAAGTTTCAAGTCCAAATGCTGCATTATGAAGCTTTCCTTTCTGAGTCAAGAGGGTTTCTATCTCAATCAGTGCAGGGGCTCCCTAGAGGCACAGAAGGAAAATGCAGATACCCAAGGGCAGATCCCATCTTCTGGAAGTTAGTTATCCTCACCCAGAGAGATCAGGTTCCTACTGTTCTGCAATATCACATTGCTGCACAAGGCCCTCTGAGCAGGGTCCAGGCATTCCCATTGCTCCTGAGAGAATTCTGTGCCCTACCCCTGAATGTCATCCTATTTCTGGCTCCTATTCTGTCTTCTTCCTCCTCTACCAGGCTTCTTCCTCAGGCAACAGGAGCATGTAGAAGGCAATCGATTGTTTCAGGGGCCAGTGTCACTCTGATTCAGTTTTGGGTCAAGTCAATCATCTCCATTTTGAGGTAGGCTCACTGAGTCCCATAGAGGGAGTCATTTCACCAAGTTATCCTGAGAAAGTCTGAGTTGAGTGAGCAGAACTGGATGGGACTGAACTCTGAAATGCTGGCCTGAAGGAGATAGTGGGCGGGAGTGTCTTTATGGACCTTCTCCCTTAAAAATTCCACGACCATCTTTCACATGTGCTCCACAGAATGACCTTGCTCTGCACCATCCACGTCTGGGTCTACCTGGCTATATAACTTTTAACAGATATCCGGGTATATGGAATTTTAAGACATTGCAAATATATAACAAGATTGGAAGCCCTGTATAGTATCTGAATGAAGTACTGATTTTCTTATGATTTTCCTCTATAATCACTTTATATTCTGAATAACAGTTTGTTCTATAGATTAGTTCACTGCCTTTCAGAGAGAAATAATACTATTTTTTGGGAGTAATTATATTCTTCTGAAGTGAAAATAGTTCTTTGGCAATTGAAAAGCTGTCTTTTGGTTGATGTTCATAGAAAATCTTATTGATTATTTAAATCAGTTGTTCACAAACTTCTTGGACTGAAGATATTTTTATACTCTACCATTATTGAGAACCCCAAATTGTGTATGTGGGCTATATAAATCAATATTTACTGTATTGGAAGTTAAAATATAAATTAAAAATATTAATTCATTAAAAATAGTAATCTCATTTGATGCTAATAAATACAATATATTTAAAATGAAAAGTAACTATATTTTTCAGAAAAAATGGGTGTGGTCCCATTCGAATATACATTAACTGGCATATACCTGTTGCCTGCTCCAGTTGTTTTCCACCTCTCACCCCCGGCGACTCACCCAGTTGGAGATTTCTATCATCTATCACCTGTTTCTGATATTTTTCTTTTATCTTGTAGGATGGTCTAATCTGCTTTTCAACTCTCTGTTGTATGACTGGTGCCACCATTACATTTAACATCCAAAAACCTTGAATAATCCTAGACATGCTCTTTCCTTCACTCCTCACATTGGGTCCATCACTAAGACCTGTCAATTTTATCTTCTATGCACCTCTCAAACCTGGCCATTTGACTCCCTCACTGTCTCCTTTATCCAAGAGAGTGTTATTTTTGTCTTGAATATTTAAATAGGAGTTGAATCCATATTTACTAGTTTTTCCCTTCAATCCCTTCTTCACATTGCAAACAGAATGATATAAAAATCTGAGTATATCATTTCTCATCCCTAGCACACCACACCACACACACATACACATACACACCCCAGGTAAAAACCCTTCGATGATTTCCAAAGACAAAACAAAACCATCTTTTACTTCCCTACCCATATCTCCAACCTCCTCTACTACCACATTTCCTCCCATGCTGTCTATTCTAGCCAGAATAGCTTACTTCTTGTACTTCATAATTTCCATATTCTCATTTACAGTCCCTTTACCCCTGCCATCTCCTCTGCCTTGAAAATTTTTTTCTTCCTTCCTTACCCAGTTGACAGCTACTCATTGTTCAAATTTCAACTCAGTTACTATCTCCTCAGTTATTATTTCTTCATTTGATTTCCCTGATTTGGTCAAATGCCTTATTACATATTGATACCACCATAAACCTCTCCTTCTAAGTACTTCTTATAAGGAGTCTGGTCTTTACATTTGTTTTTGAAATTATTTGATTAATAGCTCTATCAAAATTTTTAAGTTCCAACAGAGCAAACTTAATGTCTCTTTTTATGTCAGTGCATTGCCTTGGACATGACAGGGATTCAAGAAATATTTGTTGAATGAATGAATGTTATTTCTACATAATGGTAGTTTTTCGTGTGTGTGTGTGTGTGTGTGTGTGTGTGTGTGTGTGCATCTCCTGGATTTTTTTCTGTGGTTCTAGATTTTCATGTGACAACTTAGCTTTTCTCAGACATTGCCACCCAGGAAGATTTTTTCCTATCATCTCAACTCATCCTAAGGTTTCATGCTTCCCTGAGCTACTTTTGTTCATTTGTTGCTGGTTGTCTTTTTTTTTTTAAAGATTTTATTTATTTATTTGACACAGAGAGAGAGCTAGTGAGAGAGAGAGAGAGAGAGTACAAGCAGGGGGAGCAGCATGCAGAGGCAGAGGGAGAAGCAGGTTTCCTGCTGAGCAAGGAGCCCAGTGCGGGGTTCCATGCCAGGACTCTGGGTTCTTGACCTTAGCCAAAGGCAGATGCTTCACTGACTGAGCCACCCAGGTGCCCCAACTTGCTCGTTGTCTTGATGATTTTTTCTTTACCAAAAAATAGACAAGTTTCAGCACGTTTTACCTTATTTTTCTCCTCTTTCTTCTTTTTTAAGTTCTAGATACATAAGTGTTCAGAACCATTTTATTAATTTTTTAACAGCCTACTGTGGTGTAGTTGATATAACCTGCACATATTTAATGCATACAATTTGATGGGTTTGAACATACTCGTATACCCATGAAACCATCTCCATAATCAAGGTAATAAACATATCTATCACTTCCAAAAGTTTCTTCCTGCCTGCCCTCCACTTTTTTTATGTGTAAGAACACTTAACTTGAGATCTACTCTCGACATTTTTTTAGTATATAATGTAGTATTGGTTTTTTTTTTGAGATAGTTTAAAGGTTTTATTTTTTTATAATAATTTTTTATTATGTTATGTTAGTCACCATACAGTACATCCTTAGTTTTTGATGTAGTGTTCCATGATTCATTATTTGCGTATAACACCCAGTGCTCCATTCTATATGTGCCCTCCTTAATACCCATCACCGGCCTATCCCAATCCCCCACACCCCTCCCCTCTGAAACCCTCAGTTTGTTTCCCAGACTCCATAGTCTTTCATGGTTCATTCCCCCTTCTGTTTACCCCCCCTTCATTCTTCCCTTCCTTCTCCTACCGATCTTCCTGCTATTTCTTATTTTCCATAAATGAGTGAAACCATATGATAATTGTCTTTCTCTGCTTGACTTATTTCACTTAGTATAATCTCCTCCAGTTCCGTCCATGTTGCTGCAAAAGTTGGGTAATCGTTCTTTCTGATGGCTGAGTAATATTCCATTGTATATATGGACCACATCTTCTTAATCCAGTCATCTGTTGAAGGGCATCTCGGCTCCTTCCACAATTTAGCTATTGTGGACAATGCTTCTACGAACATTGGGGTGCATATGGCCCTTCTTTTCACTACATTTGTATCTTTGGGGTAAATACCCAGTAGTGCAATGGCTGGGTCATAGGTAGCTCAATTTTTAACTTTTTAAGGGACCTCCACACTGTTTTCCAGAGTGGCTGTACCAACTTGCATTCCCACCAACAGTGTAAGAGGGATCCCCTTTCTCCACATCCTCTCCAGCAATTGTTCTTTCCTGCCTTGTCCATTTTTGCCATTCTAACTGGCGTAAGGTGGTATCTCAATGTGGTTTTGATTTGAATTTCCCTGATGGCTAATGATTTTGAACATTTTTTCAGGTGTCTGTTAGCCATTTGTATGTCTTCATTGGAAAAGTGTCTGTTCATATCTTCTGCCCATTTTTTAAATTTGATTATTTGTTTCTCGTGTATTGAGTTTGAGAAGTTCTTTGTAGATCTTGGACACCAGTCTTCTATCTGCAGAGTCATTTGCAAATATCTTCTCCCATTCCGTGGGCTGCCTCTTAGTTTTTTTGACTGTTTCCTTGGCTGTGCAGAAGCTTTTTATCTTGATGAAGTCCCACAAGTTCATTTTTTCTTTTGTTTCTCTTGCCTCTGGAGATGTGTCATGAAAAAAGTTGCTGTGGCTGATGTCAAAGAGGTTGCAGCCTATGTTCTCCTCTATGATTTTGATGGATTCCTGTCTCACATCGAGGTCTTTCATCCGTTTGGAGTTTATCTTTGTGTATGATGTGAGAGAGTGGTCAAGTTTCATTCTTTTGCATATATAATGTAGTATTGTTAACTATAGGTAGTATGTTATACAGATCTCTAGTTCTCTAGAATTTACTCATCTAACAACTGAAACTTTATACCTGTAAAACAACTCTCCATTTTAGAAATGTGACCAAGGCAGATCTTTGATAGCTTTCTACTCAAACTATTGTTATAGAGTGAACCATGCAACCCCCCCCCAACACATATACACATTCATAATTTAAAGCCTTTATTTCCCAATGTGACTGTATTTGGAATAGGGCTTTTAGGTAATTAAAATTAAATGAGGTCATAAACATGTGATGCTAATTTGCTGGGATGAGTAGACCTTATTAGTAGAGTAAGACAGAGATCTTTCTCTCTCCTCCATATAAGGACATGGCAAGAAGTTGACCATCTGCTAGCCAGGAAGACAGGTCTCACTGGAAACCAAATTGGCTGGCTCCTTGATCTTGGCCTTTTCAGCCTCCAGAATTGTGAGAAATACACTTCTGTTGTTTAAGCCACCGAGTCTATGGTATTTTGTTATGGTGGTCCAAGCAGACTAATACAGGCATGTTGACATTGGTAAATAAATAAAAGAATTCTTCCTTCCAGTAACCAATGTACATTGGTGTCATTTTAAGAGAATATGTAACCTGTGTTTATATGTTGGGGAAAGAATTTTAGCAAATTATTTTCTTTCTTAAAGAAAGCCTTTATTTCTCTGTATTTTATTACTTCATCCAAGGCTAGAACAGAGATTCATAGACATAAAATCTCATTATATTCTGAGTCAGGAAAAAAGCAATACCATCAGTACCCTTTCTCAAGGGAAAGATCTTATACTTGGAGGTCTTTTTCAAGTCATCTTCCAAGGAATAAGAGTATAGAATTGAAGACCTTTCATGAAAGTCTTGTCTCTCGAGCATTTTATACCAGAAAAGTCTTGGATAAAGTCCAAGGAAAAGTTTTAGATAGGAATTCTAGGTTCACATAGAAAGCAAACGTGCAAGCAATTTGAGGTTTGTACTTTGGAGGTCTTTATACTCTTTCCCATGTCAATTTTAAAACAAGAAGCTCTTTAAATTTTCACTGAGCCCGATCTTGCCATTTGTGGCTCAAAGAGCACAAGTCCATTGATGAGAGAATAGCTTTACACACTGTTTTCAATCTCCAGGGACCATCATAAAGTAAACCCTATGTTTCAGTTGCTCTTCAGTAGCTGAAGTGGGAATATATTGGGTTGGGCTTACGTGTTCCAAGGAATAAGCAGGTATTTGTCCAATGGCCTATGGAACAACTTGCTCCTAGATATAGGCAAAAGAACAGCAACAGCTTACCACCACTGTGAAATTTAGATTCGGGGTGGGGAGGGAGAAAGGGGAGTGTAAATGTAAGAATTTACTTATTGTTCATGTAAAGGTAGTGGAGCTCTGGGCATGACTCTCTGTACATACATGTGCACTCATATTTTCCAGTTGCCTTTCACAGACCTCCATCAGGGCCGTGTGGTGTCTCAGCAAAACTTTGGCTAGCCTTTCACAGAGAAAATGGATTAGATTTATTATTAGTCATCTTGTCCTAGTGGTTTTTCTGTTGGGTGGCAAGATGTTCATCTCAAGGATTACATAACAGTTAATGTTTATTCTCTCAAAAAATCTATTCAAATCTCGAAGTTCACGACCAGATATTATAGCCAACATCAGAACACATCCATACCAGCAAAGTGAAATGAATGTTCCAAGAGACACCCATGGTATTTGATTATGTCGTAAAAGGACAGTGAAAAATGTCAGTAGCACATGTTCTTTGTAAAACATTTCCAAATAGAAAACTTTGTGTCAGTCATCAAAGAAAAACGCTTCTTCACTCATAGGCCACTAAGGATCATATAACTATTTTCCATTTGCTCCAAAGGGTAGCCACTACTAACACCCTTGAACAAATGTTTTATTTGTGAGGAAGTCACTTATTTGTGAGATTCTAGTATTTTTAGTGTGCATGGTAGACATATTGCAAAAATGTTTGTGTATATGAAGATACTCACATGTTGCTTTGGCTAAACTTGATCAACATCAGCTGATATTTAGAGGTGTTTCTGTGCTTTTTCACACATTTCTTGGCCACTGGACACTTCAAAATCTTCCCTTATTCGGGTCACATATTAAAGTTTTAAGTCCAAAGGGATAGCTTTCCCCAAATTTAATAGTTTTCCCAAATCAATTGGCATGAAACATTTGTTTTTGCACGAAGTTTTGCTATTTATACAGTAGGACAGATGAAGGAGTCTATTTTATTGCAATTAAAGGATTACTCATCTTGTTTGAGTAGGAACTATGTATGTAGGCAACAAAGATGAAACATTTTTACCATAGGTAAATGGTCTATGAGAAATCATTCACATGGTCCTCATCAGATAATATGTATTCGAATAATATGCATGAGGTTTCATTTTATTCTATACATTGCCACCAGAAATCATGTAGTTTTTGTTTATGAGGTCACTTCTAGCAGCTGAATGTCAAATGGGAAAAATACAGACACACTGAGTTCAGAGGGCACCTTTTAGTTAATGAAAAATATTATCTCAATACAGCTAGTTCATAGTTAAAATCATAAGGAATATTTCCACTGAATTAAAACATAAGAATAAATAAAACCATCAAGCTGTTTGAGGTTATGTATTTCAAAATTATGGATTTTTATTTAAAATAAAAGATAAAAAAAGAATAGGTTTTTTTTTTTTTTTAATTTAATATTTTGTTGAGGCCTGTCTTAGGCTGCTGTAACAGAATACCATAGCCTGGCTGGCTTCTAAACAATAGACATTTACTTCTGACAGTTCTGGGGGCTGGGAAATCAAAGATCAAGGTGCCAGAAGATACCTCATGCGCTGGAAGGGGTGAAGGAGCTCTGTGGTGTCTTTTTTATACAGGCACTGATCCCGTTCATGAAAGATCTGCCCTTATAATCTAATCATCCACCAAAAGCCCCACATTCTAATACCATCACATTTGTGATCAGGATTTCCACATATGAATTTGGGGGAGACATAAATATTCGGTCTATAGCAAGGTCTAATGAAAAGTTATATTTATTTTGTACTGTGCTCTATTTTTAATAATGTGCAGTAATTCTTTGCATTGTGTAATTTTTGTAATATCAGAAGTTTGAGTTCCCATCAAAAGATTAGAATCTGTTAAATAATCCAAATTATTTAAAACAAATCCAAACTTATGTTTTTTATTTACTCATTTTAATTTACACCATCTTTAAGTGAATATTTAATGATTCCTTAAATTTATATCAAAGATTTTAAATTATACTAATGAAAGTTTAGAAAAAAATTGTTCAACAAAATTGTTCAAAGGAGGATTTTATGACTGCTACTTTTAACAGTGAAAAAATGTTTTATTAAATCTTGTTGGGAATCTCTGCAGTTGAGGTGCAAAGTTAGTACCAACAATTAGGTCTCCGAACTTGACACTGGAATTTTAGTGGATGAATCAACAGTGAAATATTTTTCTCAATATTTTTATTCAAGTGGTTTTTTTTGTTCTGTTCTGTTTTTTTTACTTAGGATTTTGTAACACAGATATTTCTTTTCACAGATACTCCTAAAATTTGAAAACTTTTCCCTCAAATTAGGAAAATTTTCATTTTCTACTAGCCTTAAAATTTTATGATTCCTCTTAAAATTTTCTGATGAACACGTGGTTACTCACTGAATTTAATAGGTACTGATGTCTTCATGAATTATGATAATATTTGTTTAATTATCTCTCTTTTATTAAAAAAAGTAAATTAAATTGTTTTCAGTTTAAGGCTCTGTGTTTCAAATTTTAATTGTCATGGGTTATTTCTACAAAACGTCGCTTTAATAAAGGTATTTATGAAAAATTTACTTGAAAATCCAATTACTTTTGTCTAATAACACATGCTAGAAATGATAATCTGATTTTTAATCTTATATTCTTATATTGATATTATAGTGTCCAAGCAGCAGAGCATGTTAATCTCTGATGGGTGCAGTCTCTTGCTATTATGTTCTTAGAGGTAATGGATGTATATCTAGCCAAAGGCTGCCCCGATTGACCTTGAAACTCATCAAGACTGAGTTTTGCAATTACATGTTCACAATGTCACAGTAATACTTGAGAAAAATAGTTCAGTAATAAACAAATAAAACCACACACAAATACATAGGAAAGTAAGACAGTCGAAGTACCCAAGACAGACAATGAAGTCCCTAAGAAGATTAATTGAAGTACCTTTGCTCTGGCTGCCCTAACTCTGACCTTCCTCCCCTCATCTGGGTTCTAAATCTAACTCAGTTTGCTTCCCAGGAACTTGTGCCCAAGAAGTGGGGGAATAAATACTTTTCTTCTGGGGTGCTTGGGTGGCTCAGTCGGTTAAATGTCTGCTTTTGGCTTGGGTCCTGATCCCAGGGTCTTGGGATTGAGTCCCATTTTGGGGTCCCTGCTTCTCTAAAAACAAAAAACCAAACAAACAAACAAACAAAAAACGCTTTTCTTCTTAAAATGTTGAGGTAATGAATTGATAAGTTCCTGGAGACACTTGTTTTTGTCTTTTTTACATCATAGTTTTGTAACTAGATATGAAATATGTCAGTACAAGCTTGACTTCTTAACTGTTTTAAAGTTATCACCTTTTAAAGATGCCCCCCCCACATACACCCAATATCCTCAAATCATTTAACAATTAAATCAACAGAAATGTAGTAGCTTGGTGGCATTTGTTTTGATAAAATATAGTTCCTGAGGACCTAGAAAATCCATCTTATTTTCTATTTCATCTAAAAACTTTATTTTATTTTTTCTAAAGATTGTATTTATTTATTTGAGAGAGAGAAAGAGAGAGCATGAGCAAGGGGGGTGCAGAGGGAGAGGGAGAGCAGGCTCCCCGCTGAGCAGGGAGCCCAATGTTGGGCTCTATCTCAGGACCCTGGGATCATGACCTGAGCCAAAGGCAGAGGGTTAACCAAATGAGCCACCCAGGTGCCCCTAATCTAAAAACTTTAATATTAAAATCATAAATGACTTGATTAACTAGCACTAACTTTTTCTATACAAGTCATTTCTTCCAAGCCAATGAATTTTGTTCTTCCTGAATTGATGTATGTAACCAATATCAGTATATATTAATTCTCAGAAATCAACTCTCAATGACTACTTTGTGGGTTAATCTCTGGACATTTTGCTTATCTCCATTTGAAGTTCCTTTTAATTTAAGGTATTTCTGAGCCAAATTTTCATTCCCTGCAGTAGATACATAAGAAATAAAAACATATTTTAAAAGGAACTGAAGAAAAGTTATTTTAAGGACAATTTATGGAAATCTGTTTATACAACATATTCCAGTGGTTGACATGGTCATTAATTAATCTTCCTCCTTTTTCTCTGAGTTTCATAGAATAACTCCAAACTTAGGTTCTACTTATTTTGCATGGAACTCAGTGAAATAAAACATTAAGCCCCATAAAGAGTAATTATTTGTAAGAAATTTATTTGTTTATTTACTTGTTTATTCATTCATTCATTCATTTTAAAGACTTACCTATTTGAGAGAGAGAGAGACAGAGTGTGCGTGCACACATGTGAGCGGAGGGCGGGGCAGAGGGAGAGGGAGAGAGAAAATCTCAAGCAGACTCCCTGCTGCACAGGGAGTCCCATGTGGGGCTCAATCCCATGACTCTGAAATCATGACCTGAGCCGAAATCAAGAGCTGGATGCTTAACCGACTGAGCCACCCAGGTGTTCCAGAAAGAAATACATTTTATTTGAATTTTAGTTGCTCTAGAAAGTTTTCAGTTACATTTTGTTTGAAAAAATATTAAAGACAAAAGAAAAAATCCAAGTTGTAGTAAAATTTTAAGTTTGTACTTTTTTTTTACTTTGTTAAGGAGATTTTTATGATCTGCATGAAATGTGGTAAGAACTGTATTTGGACTAGGAAAAAGAAATGAAATAAATCTGCCTAGGAACAACTAATTTCTTTTAATGCTAATGATTACAAAATTAACATACAGCTTAGAATATATTTATCATACTGGAGGAAAACCATGGTTAATACGATTACTGACTTTTATATGTATTTAAACAAACTAATTTTAGGATTAATTGTATAGTCATTTCAGAAATACTGTCTAGGGATACCTGGCTGTCTCAGTCAGTTAAGTGTCTGCCTTCCACTCAGGTTATGATCCCTGGGTCCTCGAATCGAGTCCCACATCAGGCTCCTTGCTCGGGGGGGCGGGGACTGCTTCTTCCTCTGCCCCTCCCACTGTGCTCTCTCTCTTTCAAATAAATAAATTAAAAATCTTAAAAACAAAAAAAGAAACAGTGTCTATTAAGCATATATTAGTTATAGTGATACATGGAAGTAAAACACCTTTAAAGAATTTTTCAAAAATATACCATTTAGTGTTTGAATGAGAAGAAAATTGGAATGGAGATCATAATCATGATAAATTGATTTTAAAAAAAATAACTTCTCTAGACTAATTTTTCCCTTTCTTATTTTTTTTATGGCCAAACTTACAACATAGTGCTTTTTATTTTTTATTTATTTTTTTAAATAAATAAATTAGTAGAGGGAGAAACAGACTTCCCACTGAGCAGGGAGCCTGACATGGGGCTCCATCCCAGGACCCTGAGATGGTGACCTGAGCCAAAGAAAGATGTTTAACCCAGGTGCCCCAATATAGTGGTTTTTAACCTCCCTACATGGTCACTATATTACTTATAGATGTTTTTCAATTTCTAAGGTAAGAAAACTGATTTAAAAAAGTTTAAAAAATATTAATAAATAGAAATATGTTATATCTAATATTAATGAATGAGTAAACAGATCCAGGAAATTTAAGTGCTATTATATGATGCTCTTTCAAACTAGTCTAAATAAAGCCAAGATAGAATATTCCATTTCATAAGCAGAGAAATCCTACAGTTGAGTCCACCATGTTAACTCATTCCTTTAGGTTGAGTGAGATAGCAATAATGATAACTTGAATTTTTTATTCTACTCAATTTTTATAAAAACCTATGTGACAGAAAACCCTAGTAATACATGTGCAAATTAAAACTAAGGGGTAGATGACAGATTAAAAGATTTTACTTAAGTTTAATATTTCTTTTTACCAATAGCTCACAGTACTATGAATGACACAAATGTCCCTATGGAAACAACTGAATGCATTCATGGTCAAGGAGAAGGTTACCGGGGCACCATCAATACTATTTGGAATGGAATTCCATGTCAGCGTTGGGATTCCCAGTATCCTCACCAGCATGACATAACTCCTGAAAATTTCAAGTGCAAGTGAGTATAATAGGCATATAAAAAATTCAGACTCTTCAGGAAATGAGATGGAATGGTTACTCTACTAATTTCTGTGTTAGTAATTCTTAACATTCTTAAACATTAGTGTGCCTAAGGACAATCAGAAGTTAAAAGGCAGATTCATCCACCCAGATATTTTGATTCCTTAGGTCTGAGATCTGGACCTCAACTATGCATTTTAATGAACACTCTAGGTGATTTTGAATCAGATGCTTGATGTACCATATTTTGGGAAACACATCCCTAGGTTTTTGATCACAGCTTTGATTTTGCAGGTGCATTTAATAAATCATTAACAGTAATGATAGCCAGGCAAGTTTCAAATTAGTGCCTTCTTAAAATTTCACATTCATTTTAAGGGAAATTACATTTTTTTTTCTTTCACAAGAAGAGGCATACATTGATTTCAATCAACAATATAAACTGATTCATTTTTGGCCTTCAAACAATATTATTTTTAAAATTTTAAATATGTTTTCTGTTGTTTCTAGATTTCCTTTCAAGAGTGGGAAAGTAAAACAATGGTTTAGATGAATCAAGCCAAAGAAACTGCCCTTGAATATCAATTATATTATGTACCTTCTCCATGGCTGTTTTTTTTCACCACCTGACTTTTGCTACACAGAACAGCCACAATGCCATGTGTTTTTAAATTGTCCACCTTGTTATGAGGAACATAAAGTGATTGCTTTTGAAATTTATAACACACGTGCCATTTATAGTGGCTTTGCTGAAATAGCACCTATAAATAACATATATTGGCTTTATGTAATTGGCTTTTAATAAGAGAGCTTAACATTTCAAGATGGAGAATTATGAGCGCTAGTTGGCCCATCCACCAGACAGAGGAGATATTTTATAGGTGTTTTTGTTTGTTTGTTTTAGCTAATTCAATGAATTTGCTTAGATAGTATATATTCATATTATTATTTTTTCATTATTTTATAATGACAAATTTTTACTCATCATTGTGGGTTTGCTTCCCTCATTTTCTTCATAGCAATTCTCTCTGTTCCTGACCCATGTGTTTCATACCTCAGAAATAAATACCAAAGTAGAGAAAGCAAAGAACATGAGAAAAGATTAGTTAAAATAAACAGAGGAGACATTCACAAGTTTTGTTAATTTCTAATGACTGGTAATGATACTCAAATAAGAAATTGTGTATGTACAAATATTCAAAAGAATTTAACTAAGCAATTGAATTTGTGTAAACTTGATGTAAAACTCAATGCACATATTTTATACCACCATGAATTTTTAAAATATAAGTGCAAATTGAAAGAAATAGAAGATTTTCTTTATCTTAATAATTTTACCATTTTATAAGAAGGCTAACAACCTTAATATGGGTTGTAACTACGAACACTTGCTGTCCAATGGTTCTAACTATTGGCAATCACTGTTCTCATCCTAACACAACTTGTGTCAAGACCTATTTTGACTAGATAACCTACTAACTTGTTGATTTTATAGATAAATCCAAGTTTCTTCCTTAAAAAACTTCTCCATTTCTAATGGTGAGCTTGGGTATTAATAAAATTGTAGTACTTCTATAATTGAACCTAAGTGATATAAATAATGCAGTTTCCAATGGGTTGAATATTAATTTTGTTAAATTACTAGCCAGGGGTCTGTGACGAGAAAACCCATGCTTGCTTCAAATTAGAGAACATTTTTCAGAAGAGTAAATCATGAAGTCCACAGTTTATTTAATGTGAACTTTATATTAAGGTAAAATTATTTTACATATAGAGAATATTAGTACAAAATTTTTCCTTGTTGAGAACTTTCAATGTTAATTAAATCACCGCTAAAATAAAGGTGTACATGTACTACATTGACAATTTCTTCTACAGTTAGGTTTTCTGTATTACAAAGGCCTTAATTTTACAGAAATATTTATAAAGATTTCAAAAAACTTTTGTAAATCAATAAAGAAGTACTTTGTAAGGGAAAGAAATCTATGCAGCAAATTAAGTCAAAAAAGTACAGAATTCAAGGAAGAAATAGCTATCATGTTTTTTTGTATCAAATATTTGAATAGGTAGAACTTCCATTTTAAATGAGAATAGTTAACAGGTATTCATAATAGCCTTTCTTCAGCAAAGAGAGATACATGTTGCATCTACATTATATATGGGCCATGAAAACATAATAAATAATAGGCCAGTTTTTAAAAATTGTAATAGTTGAGAGTCCAAGTATTGAGAATGAGTGAGAAAAATGAAGTGGTACTATTTTTTCCCTTTTATGAAGCAGTAGTGTTTGTGGGGAACTCCAGGCCTGTGGAATGAAAAGAATACTGACAACTGACAGCCTTTATTTCAGTAATATGGGCAATGTCAGTTGTGTATACTGAATTCTAAATTGTTATAACTATCCTAAATCTGAAACTTAGAACTCTATTTATAAACATGCATGCATTCTGGGATTCTAGAAATGTAATAGCACTAACTTACCATTCCTAAGAACTTAGGCAATTTACATTAACATGCTTATTCTCAATAGGGACCTAAGAGAAAATTATTGCCGAAATCCAGATGGGGCTGAGTCACCCTGGTGTTTTACCACTGATCCAAACATCCGAGTTGGCTACTGCTCCCAAATTCCAAAATGTGATGTGTCAAGTGGACAAGGTAATAGCTGACATTTTGCAGGGTGGGCACGATTAAATTCAGGGGAAATGCCTCAAGAGGGACCTACTTCTTGTTGCACTGGTTTTGCTGGTTCACAAACAAAATCACCAAGTCTGAAGTTGCATTTCTTTTATCCATTCATTTGCTCAACACTTGCTTATTTATTTGAGCATACACTAGCTCCAGGCACCATTTTAGATACTGGGAATATACTAGGAAACAAAATAAAATTCTCTGACTCCGTGGAACTCCAGAAACTCCAGCAAACAGAAAACAGGAATAAAAGAAGCAAAATGGAAGTGGGAATAAGTTAATTTGTGGTAAGTGCCAGAGAGAAAAATGTCCAGGGTTAGAGGAGAGGGGTTTTTTATTTCATATTTTAATGGTATGGGAAGATCTGACATACCAAGGGAACACTTAAGGAGGACCTGGAAAAAGCATCATATGCCATGTGCATATATCTGTAAAGAGTATTTGAGATAGAGGAAACCGCAAGTGCAAATGGCATGAGATAGGAAGGTAAAGGAAAGAGCGCGCACACCACTGTGGCCGGTACAGAGCAAGGGGAAGAATCTCAGGGGATGCGGTTAGAGAAGAGTTGGGCTAAAATCACATATGCCTTGTAGGAATTGGAAGGATTTACACTTTTATTCTGAAAGAGAAGGGACTCTGTTGTGGGGTCCCAAAAAGACAAATTAGATGATCTGTCTGGTTTAAGTTTTAACAGGATGACTCTGGTGCATTATGGAAAACAGCCAGAACTTCTGAACTTCTGACAACTTCTCCCAAACAGGAGAATTCATTGTGCAGCTGTTTCAGTAATTCAGGAAAGAGAGGAGAGTGATGTGGACCTGGGGTCAGCAGTGGAGATGATGCGTAGCAGTGGGGTTTGGGATAAATCACGATTGTACTTGGAAACATAGATGCCATTGAAGATCATTGTTTCAGGGAGCAGCAGTAGAGAAAGTGGGATTGAAATAGGTTTAAAAAAGAAATCATTTGTCAAAGATTAATGATGATGTTGGAATCTAGGCCTTTATTAGTATATAATGAATTGAGGGTTATGATTTTTAAATGATCATATTCTTTCCCATAAATTTAATTATGATGGTCATGGTCAGTCCTAAATCATCCTAAAAAGCCCAAGCCAAATTTAAAGCTCCATTTCATGGATTTATTGTTCTATACATACTTCTTCCATCCTTTAACTTTTTCTGCAGTGCCATTTTTCAGAGCAACTGTTAAAAGTTGTAGAGGGAAGAGGGGTTGAATCCCTTTTCAGTCAACTTCACTGTTCTTTGGCAGATTTTAAAGGTCAGTTGGAAATAAAATTGAAAACAATGTTTAAAGGAGGTTTAGTACCAGCTGGATCTTCTTTGTCCCTGTCTTGTTCATTTAAACATGCACTGATAATTTGAGATAGAGGCAAATGAGAACAATTGTTTAATAAGTTTCTTGTGTATATTAAGATGCTTTTAGGTACATATATATCACTTACCAAAGAATTAGGTAATAGAATATGAGAATTTTAGATTGTACAGGTTAAACTGATGATATTGCTTATCTAATAAATCTAGAAATTAATAGATGAAGAAATCAGTTTTATGAAATTCAGATAACTTGCCTAAATTCTCAAATTAGCTCAGCTGGGATTGAATATAAGCTTCTTTAAAATGACCTCTCCATTACTTTTAACAATATATTACGTTATTTTTAACAATATATTATACCTGATACATGTAACAATGTGCTAGGTTCTGGCGGGCAACTTAAAAATGAAGAAATCCACTTAAGAGACACTGTAATAATCCAACATAAAGCTGTGATGTTTTAATGATTATGCCATTGTGTGATACTGCCAGGCTAATGATATGCATTGTTAAATATGTGATATGTATGCACACATGCACATACACACACGTGAAAGGATGTTGCTCTTATCCTTCTCCAGATAACATATAAACACATGTGATTGATGTATTAGAAATGTTTTGCTTAAATCTTGCAGCATCTGAATTAGCATATATATGAATGTTCTTCTAATTGATATTAAATAACTATTACAAATGAAAACTGAAATTACAGACTTTCTTTAAAAATGCTTTTAAAACACAACTTATTAAACTATATAATATACACTTAAAGCGGTAAATGGGATGCAATTTATAGCTTTAAATGGTTATATTAATATCATAAATAATGAAGAAAGTGAATGAAATTTCAAACTTAGAGTTGGGGAAAAAAGTAAACCAAAAGTAGTATAAAAAGGAAAACAACCAAAATAAAGTAGACATTGGTAAGGTCTAGAACTAATAATACTAGAATTAATGAATAAAGCAAAGTGATGGTTCTTTGAAAAAAATTAACAAAATAGATTTTGTTGATTCAAGAAAAAAAAGAAAGGACAAAAATATAAAATAATAATTACCAAGGGGGAAATAACCATTGAAACAGGAAAATTAGAAGACATAAAAGACTATTTTATAGAACCTCATGTCATCAACTTTGAAAATAAAAACAAAATGAATAATTTACTAGGAAAATTCAAATTCAAAATTCAAATCGACCCTGGTCAATTCAATTAGTCGAAGAATTAGACCTATTCTTACAGAAGAAATATGGAAATTTATTAATGAAAACTGTTCTATCAAAAATATACTGTGCCTAGATGCGTTCACAGACCAGTTAATCTCAATGCTACATAAATTACTATGTAGCTTAACAAATATAGTAAAACTTCCATCAGTAGTGATGAAATTATAATATTAATACCTAAACAAAATGAAGGTAACACAGAAAAAAAAAAAAACAGTAAACTTATCTCATTTGTGAATATAAAAATTTTAAATGAAATTTGAGTGAACAGTCCAATAAAGGAACTTAAAAAATAATACATAATGATTGAATGGAATTTAGTCTAAGAACAAAAATGATTCAAAAGTTTTAGAAACCCATTAACATAATTCATCTTAGATCTGAGAAAAACAATCATATGATAAATGTCAACAAATTTTGAAATTCCTGTTACAAAATTCACTCCTTTCTCATAAAAGTACCCAAATAAGAATTTCTGGAATACACACACTGTACACACATTTCCAAATATCTATATCTATCTATATCTATATATAAACAGAAAGACAGAGACTTTCTTAAAATGTACATTCATATTTTAACATATACACATATAGACACATAGACATGCCCACATGCACAAAAGCATTTATCCATATTACTTGATGGGGAAACATTACAGACATTCATAGGAAGTTAAAAAAGAAAATAAGAATGAATACTATGTTTACAATATACATTCAAAATATAAGTTAACATAGTCAACATATTCCTCTTTAACACTGTATTGAAGATATTATCCCATATAAATAAGAAAGCATATTGATTGGGTAAAAAAGCAAAAGATTTTTATTTATGCAAATGATGTAATAGTAATATACTTTGAAAACCGAATTAAAGTAATAAAAAAACTCACTAAGGTAGCATTCATATATGAGTTTGAAGATTTAATTAAGGAGAAAGCTATATCTATAAGAGCACAAAACGGAAACAGGAATAAATTTAGAAAGAAATGTGCAAAATCAAAGTAATAAAATTTTAAAATCACCACTGAAAGCCACAAAAGTGTACTTTAACATGGCAAAACATCGCTTGTTCTTGATATGAGAACTCAACATCATTAATACATCAATTCTACCTAAGCTAATTTTTAATTAATTAATTAATTTAGAGAGAGAGCGCTAGCAGGGGAAGGGCAGTGGCATAGGGAGAGAGAAAATCTTAAGCAGGCTCCACGCTCAGCATGGAACTTGACCTGGAGCTCGATCTCAGATTCTGAGATCATAACCTGAGCCAAAATCAAGAGTTGGTCGCTTAATGGACTGAGCCACCCAGGCACCCCTACCTAAGTTAATTTAAAATGTAATGTGATATTAATAAATAGATCCATAAATCTTTTTCTGATACCAAACAAACTGATTCTGTAGTTCTCTTGGAAAAATAAACACATAAGTATACTATGGAACACATAAGTATACTATTTGTTAACTAAATTAAGACTTTAGTTCTAGTGCAATGAATAAATTGACAACTAGAAAAAACACAGAGGGCAGAAACAGACTCCTTACAGAGATTTATTATATTAAAAATGTGGCACTATGTATCACTGGATGAAAAATGAACTTTTAAAATATAATAATGGATAAATTATAAATGATAAAATTAAGTCCATGCCTTTTACCATACCTGAAAATAAACTCCAAATGTATAAGAGATCTGAATGTAAAAAAGGAAACCATATAAATACTAGAAGTAAACTTGGAAGAATCCCTTCTTAACTTAGATACAGTGAAAAGCTTTTTAATTAACACTCAAAATCTAGAGGCAGTAAAGGAAAAAAAATGATGAACTACATTAAAAACTTACAGAGGCAAACACTCATGCACACCCATACTATATATATATATATATTCATACTATATATATACACATACTATATATATATATATATATATACACACACACACACACACACACACATTCATTAGTTCATTTATTTTAATTTAATTTAATTATTATTATTACTTTTTTTTAGAGAGAGGGAGAGCAGGAGCAGGGTGGGAGGTCGGGGGGAGGAGCAGAGGGAGACAGAGACAGAGAATCTTAAGCAGGCTCCATATCGAGTGCAAAGCCCAACACGGGGCTTCATCTCACAACTCTGAGATCATGACCTTAACCAAAATCAAGAGTCAGATGCTTATCCAATTGAGACACCCAGGTGCCCCCAAACCCATAGTTAAATAAAAGACAAATGACAAATTTGGAAATAAGTGTTGAAATGCATATTACAGACAAAGAGAAAATATTTTTAGTATATAAAAATTCTGAAACTAAAAAGTAAAGGACGAAAAAACTTAAGTAATGAACAAAATACGTTGAGATTTCTAAAAAAATAGTGTATATATATATATATATATATATATATATATATAGTCCCTTCAAACACATGGAAATTATGCTTAAATTCACATATAACAAGAGCACCCTTGGCACTTATTTCATATCTGCTGCTTATTTTTCATCACTAAAATAAACAAAGGCCCCTTGGAGAAATCGGTGATTCCAGGAGGCCTGAGACAAGCAAAGAACAAGGTGAGGCTGGAATATCTTTCACCAGCAAGTTAAGAAGTGCTAAAAAAAACCTCATGTCTTCCTCTCAAAAACCTATAACCCATATCTAATCATGCAGAAAACATCAAACCCAACTGATGGACACTAAAAAACAAAACAAAACAAAACAAAAAACTTGACCAGGGTGCCTGGGTGGCTCAGTTGGCTAAACATCCCACTCTTGATTTCGGCTCAGGTCGTGATCTTATGGTCATGGGATAGTGGGATCGAGCACTGCGTCAGGCTCTGTGCTCTTTGGGGGAGTCAGTTTGAGATTCTCTCTCTCCCTCTCCCCTCCCTCCTTAAATAAATACATCCTTAAAAAAATGCTCAAAAAATACTTGACCAATTTTCCTCAATACTGACAAGGTCATCAAATAAGCAAGTCTAAAAACTGTTACATTTAGAAGAGCCTTAGCAAATTTGACAACTAGATATAATGTGGTATCATGTGGAATCCTAGAATACAAAAAAGGATATTAGGTTAACAACTAAAGATATTTCTGAAACCATGAAGACCAAAATATGGTCTTCAGTTAATAATGCATCAGTATGGCTCAACAGTTATGAAAAAGCTATCATACTAATCTAAGATATTAAAAGTAGGGAAAACTGTGTGGTATGTGAACTCTGTACCAACTTACAAGTTTCCTATAAAGTAAATCTATTCTAAAATAAAAAGTTTACTAAGAAGGAAAAAAAATATGTTATAGCCTTTATTCAAATAAAAGGGTAGTGGTGGTGAGGAGGATCTCTTCCTCCAATATAGAAAACATATATGCAAAAAACCCAAAAAATGTATAAAATGTATAAAAAAAAAGCAGTAATGCAGTAGTACTGCATTGCACAATTACTTTCTTAACTAAGAATCTATCTAAAGAATTTACTACCTAACAGGTAAAGATTTAAATATTCCTAATACAAAAAAAACAAAACAAAAAAAAACAAAAAAACAAAAAAACACTGTCAGAGGAAAATGTTTTCATTGGTATATTTTGCTTATGTACAAGCATTGGATTTTACAAGTTTATGCTTTCTGAAAGCAATTTTATTGTGTGCTGGAATGACTGCTATGTTATCTGTATCAAATCCTATCCTATTTGAGTTTTTATATTTAAGCCCAAATTCCTCATAGTACTATTACGAAATGTGATCCATGGATTTGAAGACATGACTATTGAATATACTTATTATATTACTTTTTCACTATGTTAACTGATTCTTGAACAAATTATTAAATTATTTATTTAAAATTTTTATTAGGACTTGTACCTATTTATTATGATTACAAAGCCAATGATGATAGACTATGGTTTACCAAGTTTATTTTTTTATTTTTTTAAAAATCTTGTTTATTTATTTGAGAGAGAGAGAGAGCAAGCATGAGCAGTGGGAGGGGCAGAGGGAGAGGCAGACTCCGCACTGAGCAGGGTTCCTGACATGGGGATCAATCCCAGGACCCTGGGATCATGACTTGAGCTGAAGGCAGATGCTTAACTGACTGAGCCACCCAGGCACCCAGTTTACCAAGTTTAAAACAGAAATAATCTTGATGTATATTTGTAGATAACATTTCACAGCCAAATCTACAGTTCTCAGTCATATAAAAATCAGGAATGTTTTAATAGTCACTTTTTAAATATGTGTTATTATTTTAAAATACGGAATAGTGTTTCTTTTCAAATGTAGAACTGCAACTCACATGTTTGGAAGAACTTGACTTCTTTTTTATGATATTTTAAAATTAGGAGTATGGACACTTTAATCAATGTTTTATAAGACACAAATTACTCATTAAAAAAAGGGAAAAATAAAACCACGTGGGACACAGTAAAAGGCACAGAAACCAGTTTGAAGTAGTTTCCATCAGCTAAGTTTGGAATAATTTTGAGTATCAGAATGAGCAACAGGAATAGATTATATATCATGCTGAGTAAAAAGAGGACATGAGTCTCTGTGTATAGTCCCACTTGTACTACAGGCACTAGTATTACTAATAGTAGTAGCAGCGGTGGCGGCAGTGGCAGCAGCACCCGTGGTAGTAACAGAATACTTACAAGGAAGGAAGAAAGGGAAGAAAGGAAAACTCCTATTTACAGAAAAATGATAATAAATAAATAGGAAATTGAAGAACAACTACTTTAAAACCAGCCTAGTAACGACTAATTTGTGAACGGTAATCAAAGTATGCCTCAGAGATTTTATGAAAATTTGTTTGGAAATTAGATACTTACTCAATCTCAGAGACCCCAACAATTTTCCTTTACATCACTTAACCAAGTTATCAGACTCACCACCAATAATGGAACAAACTGACATCATATCTCACAAGTTAAAATGCTCTGAAAAGGACAAAATATCATCTATGCCATAATCCTGTCCTTAACTTGTTTTTAATCATGAGAAAATAATCAGACAAAATGGAATTAAAAAGCATTTGAAAACAGCTGGCTTGGGTGACTCAGAATGTTAATCTCAAGAAAGACGAAACACAACAACTGTGACAAGTATATGAGTGTTCATTATATCATTCTTGTGACTTTTCTGTGGAGCAAAATTTTTCCAAAGAAAATGTTGGGAAATATATATATATATGTCATTCTAAAAATTCTCATTTCTTTGGTATCCCTAAGGGTCACTCATTTAATTTTTTTTTTGATTTTTTAAAAATTTATAATGAGATGCATAAACCCTTATTTTAAGGAAGAAGAAATTTCACTGAAAATGAAGATACTTTAATCTGAAATATTTGAGTATCTTTGATTTGTACAGAGTGTTTTCAACTTTTACATTGACTTTCATGAATTTGCATGCTTGTAAAAAATGTTTTTGTTCTATACTTCCTTGTGTTCATTAGTCCCCTTTCATTTATTTTATGTTTAGATTGTTATCGTGGGAATGGCAAAAATTATATGGGCAATTTATCCAAAACTCGATCTGGACTAACATGTTCAATGTGGGAGAAGAACATGGAAGACTTACACAGGTGTGTAAATATCTTTCTTTCAGTACATAATATGTAGTGATAACAGCGGATAGTATATTCAGATATGCACATTGTTATTTCTTTCTATTATATATCATAATAAGCTAATAAAAAACATTAGATTTGTTATTCTGTGCAACTCTATTTAATGTATGCCCTTTCATGTAACAAATTTTTTTCTTTTTGAAGATTTATTTATTTATGAGAGAGAGAGAGAGTGTGCACAAGCAAGGGGGGAGGGGTAGAGGAAAAGAGAGAACCCTAAAGCAGACTCCCCACTGGTTGCCCGACCTGGAGATCATGACCTGAGCCGAAATCAAGAATCAGCTGCTTAACCGACTGAGCCACCCAGGCGCCCCCAAACTTTTAAATAAGCAATTCAATCTAACACACTTTTATTGAATATTTACTATGTGTTCTGTTCTGTGATAGGTGCCCATGAGAGACATTAATAAAAAATGGGCATAAGTTTTGGCTTCACCTTCAAGGATGATATGGTCATATTGAGTAAACAACTGTATGACTTGATAAGACATTTCATAATTAAGTGGCAAATCTAGTGTTTCAAATAGTACATTATATGATTGTGTTCTCATAATTATTAATTGTTAACATCAGTTCATGAAAAATCAGTAAGTGACCATTTTCACGGACATATATACCTTAAATATCCACTTAAATATTAAAAACAGAAACAGGTTTCCTGGTATAGCTTTATTCTGACACATTAAACTTTTCTACAACTAAAAGAATGTATAATATGTAATTGAAAAAAACTATATATTTCAGAGAATTAGAGATTTTGACATTGGACATATTCACAGAAAAGTATGTCTGCCACTATCTGCCACTTGACCCTAGCAATAGTGCTAGTGTGTTTGAAATTACTAAAGAAGTCTGAGACATACTTATGACATAAAACTGATTTTTACCAAAATCCCAGAATAGCATATGAGAAGAATAGAAGGAGAAAAGGTTAGCATCATTTGATCAAGTACTTATGCCATGGTTGCTTTCCATAAGTTATTATCTTGCCATTACAATCCTATGTGGAAGATATTTCTATATGTGTGAATAAGAATTTAATGGCTCCAAGAGGTTGAGTTATTTTGCCTCTAGTCCTACTTTAATTTTATTCCCTTCCAAAATGTACTCACTAGTGGATGATATGGTTCCTATTAATTTACTTCACAAACAAATAGTGACAGTTCTAAAGCAGTGGTCTCCAACATAAATATGCATTTCACATATGTAAGTTGCATGTGTGCTTTTGTTTTCTAATAGCCACATTTAAAGAAGTAAAAATAAACAGCAAGACTATTTTAAATAATATTCCTTATTAATCCAATATATCTAAAGCCTTTTCATTTCAATATGTATTCAGTATAAAAAATTGTTAATGAGATCTTTTACATTTTTTCATAGTAAAGCTTCAAGATCTGGTATATATTTACAATTGGAGCACCTGTCTATTTGGGCTAGCCACATACCAATTCTTCAGTAGCCACGTGTGGCTAGTAGCTACTGTATTGGACACTGTAGCTCTAGGATTTCAAAGATAAGCAGAATTCTAACCTCATGGATCTCACACTCTGGAATGCCAGCCAACAGCAAATGTCAATACCATATTATAAAAAGTCATGAAAAAGATCATTACAGAATTTTAAGTGAAATTTAGCATGATTAAGATTAAATGCTAATTTCAACACTGCTGTTTGGTGGATCCAGTTCTTATGGGCTTGTGAGAGACAACTATACCAATTCTGCCATCAGAAATCACTGAAGATTTGGATATTGAAAACCTGGTATTTTTATGGCAGAAGAATTTATACCTCAGAAATTAGCAAGGACAACAAATAAAGACTTCCTACACATCTCAGAGTGCCCTTTTAAACATTACCAACATACCACTGGAAATATATGACATATTTATTTAGGGAACTCATACTTTAACTCCTAATTCACTGAGTTTGGGTTGGACATTCGGAAATAGTTAAAAGTCATTTGAGGGGCACCTGAGTGGCTCAGCCATTAAGCGTCTGCCTTCAGCTCAGGTCATGATCCCAGGGTCCTGGGATCAAGCCCCACATCAGGCTCCCTGATCGGTGGGAAGCCTGCTTCTCCCTCTCACGCTCCCCTTGCTTGTGTTCCCTCTCTCACTGTCTCTCTCTGTCAAATAAATGAATAAAAATCTTAAAAAAAAAATGTCATTTGAAAACAATTTGCAGTAAATTGATGAATGGTTGTTTCATGGTACCATTTTGGTTTAAGAATAAACTACAATTGGGTAAGGACATAGTACAGAATGGTGGTTTTGAACATTAACTCTGGAAAAAGCCATTTGTTCAAACCTCTGCTCTACAGCTTATAAGCCATGTGACCTCAAAAAAATTGTTTTCTGTGGATTTCTATTTCATCAAATATAAAATAGCATAATCTTAAAGCCAGTCTCATTAGGTTGGTCTAAGGTTATATGTGTACATCATATAAAATAGAATCTGGCACACAGTAAGTACTATTTGTGTTTGCTGTTTTTATTGATTTAGAAAATGAACCTGAGTTTGGAAAGACAGTCCAACTTTACCTGGCCAAGCTCTTTCCAGTTTTTAAATGATCCATTAATTACATTCAAGCGTGATAGTAATTAATAATACAAAATAAACTCAGTTATTTATATAGTTTTCATGACTTGGTCAGGATGGCCATTTGGAATTTGGCTTTATTAATCTTATCAAAATAAATATAAATACTGATGCTTTATGATTGGGCATGGTCTAATAAAATAAGAGTATTTTTGTTTTTCTTTTGTAATAAACTTAGTTAAGATATAAAATGAGAAAGTGTTACTCAGTTATCTGTTGAAAACTCATATATTGTAACTATATAATCACTGAAAGTTTAGATTTTAATTATTTCATTAGCACACGATTAGTTTTTCAGTGTATCTTTCTGTCCTTTGTCATAATGATGTTGGTAGTGATGCTTTTTGTTTCTGAAACATGAAGAATACTTTTGCAACAGCTTGCATTTTCTATGTATTTTATACCCTTGATCTTCTTTGTCATCTGCTCTTTTTCTGGCAGTGTTTCTACCCCATTTCTATGCATAGAGGTGTTGGTTGTCACCTCACCACTGTAATTATAAAATAGAAGCAAAATCACAAATTTTTCATCATTTTACCTGTGCTAATTATGTAGCCCTATTCCATAATCCCAAGTAGAGAACAAACTGCAAACAACAACAAAATAAGTCTAAAACAAAATAACCAAAATTCACACCAAATAGAAGCTTGTATTGTATCCACGATGAAAGTTACATGCTAGGATTTTATCTCCTTGTGACAGTTTGTTTCTGTTAGATGCAATAAGCATCTTGAGATGTTTAGAGTTTGTTGTTTATGCAGGCATATCTTCTGGGAACCAGATGCTAGTAAGCTGAATAAGAATTACTGCCGGAATCCTGATGATGATGCCCATGGTCCCTGGTGTTACACAGGAAATCCTCTCATTCCATGGGATTATTGTCCTATTTCTCGTTGTAAGTACTTTTAATGAAGTTCTTCAGGTGAAATATTTTAAATACACTGAATCTCCTTTAAATTGATATCTCAATCAGAGGTGGAAATATAGGAGGCTGGTGGGGATGCATTCCAGACAGCAACACACACACACACACACACACACACACACACACACACACACAACCTTTCTCCATCTCTCCTATAGACAAGGAGACACTTTGCTGGCCTTTTAAAGAAGATTTTCTTCCTCAGAAGACCCTCCTTTGAAATCCAGAAGTAAGAAATGGCCACCATTGTAATATGACTGCACCAGAAAAGACCCCCTTCCCAATACTAACTGTTCAGGCTGTGAATATAGCAGAGCTCTAACAAAGTCCCCGCCCAGTAACGGGCTCATGGACAGACCTGAGATGGTGTTGCTTTCACTTTCTTCTCAGTGTACTAGCCAAAGACTAAAAAGCCTAGAGTATTCCATCAACATCTCTGAGTCAAAGATGGTTTCTTTTAAAGCTGATTTTGTTAAAAGAGTATCAGTGTGTAAAGTAAAAGATATATGTAAAATATATATGTCTGATATACCTCATATAAAAGAGCTCCTATATATTAATAAGAAAAAAATGAGATAATTTAGGAGAAAAATGAAGAAAATAAATCTTCAACAGTAAGTATAATTAATAAACAAACAATACATTAAAACTTCATAGTAAGAAAAAATGAAATTGTAGAAGTATAAGATCATTTTCACCAATCAGGTTGGGAAATAAGAAAATAATTGTTAATGCTCAATATTAGCGAATGTCTGGGTAGTCAGAGTCTTTCAATACTGTGTTACTTTGTGAATTGGAAAGCTTGTCTGAAAATCAGTTTGGGGAAATGTCTCAGGATTTTTCAACTATGGCATTATTGACATTTTCTACTGCATAAATCTTTGGTGTAGGAAGCTGTCCTGTGCACTATAAAATGTTTGGTGGTATCCCTGGCCTCTACCCACTAGATGTCAATAAAATCACCCCTCCCCCTAGTCATGAGAACCAAAAACTATCTTTAGACATTGCCAAAATTCCCCTGGGGAACAAAGTCATCCCCACTGAGTACCACTGAATAATATATATTGAGATGGAAGTATATCCTCCATATGATATTGAGTGAAAAAAGGCTTAATATAAAGCTGTGTCAGTAGCAAAAGACCATTTTACTAGACTACATACCTCATAGGATCTGTGTTTTTAACAAACATCTTTAAACACTATGTTAAACTGTCTCCTGTCTAAAAAGGACATATTTGTATAAGTTCAGTAAGAGTCCTATTTTAAGAATATTTCTCTTGGTTGGTGGGGAAGATGAGTGAAATAGGTGATGGGGATTAGAGAATACACTTATCATTATGAGCACTGAGTAATGTATACAACCACTGAGTCACTATATTGTACACCACCTGAAACTAATATAACACTGTATGTTAACTATACTGGGATTAAAATTTTAAAAACTCTACTGGATTAAAATTTTAAAAACTCAATAAAATCAAAAAAGAATGTTTTCCATTTGAGAAAAGCTAGTAGCAACTACCTTGAAAATAGGAACAAAAGCACCCATTTTAAAAAGATTAGATTGAAGAAATTACGTTTACTTTAAAACATGAAATACAAATACATAATTAAAGAGATAATTTTGTGCCTTAAGTGGAAACACTAGTCATGTTTCACAAAATTTTAGCATAAAAAGGCAAACTTCTTTTTTTTTTTTTATTAAAGATTTTATTTATTTATTGACAGAGATAGAGACAGCCAGCGAGAGAGGGAACACAAGCGGGGGGAGTGGGAGAGGAAGAAGCAGGCTCATAGCAGAGGAGCCTGATGTGGGGCTCGATCCCATAACGCCGGGATCACGCCCTGAGCCGAAGGCAGACGCTTAACCGCTGTGCCACCCAGGCGCCCCAAAAGGCAAACTTCTTAAATATGATTTTCATCTAGTATGGCTATAATTAAGATCTGGAACGTCCCAACCTAGTTTTAAGAAGTATATTATCTATAATGGTAAATAAATACCTATAGATTAGCAAAGAAATATCATATTATTATATTTATTTCATTAGCTGTAATCATAGCCTTTCAAAGTAATTCGTGTGTTCCTAATTTTCTATTTTTCTCATATTAGAGTTTGCATAGGGCCTGAAAATGTTCTTTAGAAGATGTCTTTCGAGGTTTAACACTACAAAGCAAAGAAACCTACCTCTCTGGGACATATATCTTTTTAATGATTAAAGGATTATTTTTTTATAAATATTAGCTTTACCTGATGGTACCTTTTTGTGAAGTCTTTATGATTAAGAATAATGGAGGCTAATAAATATCCAATGGTCTAGGAAGAAGAAAAAAGTCAGGCTTCTAAGATAGTTCTAGTGCACATACACAGCTAAGAGTAAAATGCTCCTGTAGAATCTCGGGGAACTGTGATTTGGTTTATAAACCTGACAAAGGACTCTAATTAAATGCTTTCAAAACATATTTTCAACTAACATTTTAAAACTAAAATTAGTAATGTGCTATTGGAAGACTGCAGAGTGTTGCTAGTATTTGATTAAATGCTACTGCAGATAACTCATTTTTATTTCAATATATTCTGAACATTAATTTCAATAAGTATTTTTACACTGTCATTTTTCTAACTAATATTTGTAGTCAGGATTTATTTACATTTTCCTGCTGGTGAAAGGCTAATAAAATTTATCTTTAGAAGATCTGAGTTCTTATTTATTTAACTGTAGAGACTGTATAAATCATTTTCACACTGTACATTTGTATTACAAAACATACAAAAGTTTTTCTTTTAAAAATATGCTTACAGAGTATTACTTAGCATATATTTTAAAGATTATCAGATAGGTAAAAATAAAATTACAGAAATGCCTACATATTAATCTATACACATACACACTTTGTAGATCTTAGAAAAATCTTCAGTATTAAATACTTAGGATGTAGTGGTTAAGAGCTTCAATTCCAACTTCCAGGTTAAGGATTCAGTTCTCTCACTGTAAGTGCCTTGGACAACTTAACTTCCATCTCAGTTTGTATTATTTATTTATTTATTAATAATTTTAAATTGAGTTGCTATTGTGTGTAAAGCCCTATATTGTAACATGCTAGGTATTCAGCAATGTAAACAATATTTTTTTTACCTTTGGTTAGTTCTCAGTGTAGAGACATTTATGTAAATACAATAATTTAACAAATATATATATTCATTTTAAAATATATAATAAAAATGGAAACATAGATATCTGCCTGGAGAAATGTGATGTCCATAAGGTTCTGAATTTGGTTGAAACTTTAAGAATACATTAAAGAAAGTTTTTTATAGTAAGAACTCATATTTGGTTCTGAGGCCATATAAACACCCACATACACACAAACATTTACCTATTCTTCCATAGGCATAACTTTTATTATTGACATGTTTCCCTTCAAATTTAAGTTGAATCAATACTGAAAATTTGTATCATATATATATATGATAAATATATATATGATAAGTATATATAGATATATAAATTTCAGATTTTAGTACTGTGGTAGAGCAAAAAGAAGTAAGGATAGTATTTGATGGTAAAATGGCAAAGTCCTAGAGCGCATTTTCTCAAAGTTTGGCTCAAAGTGTGCAATAGAAGAACCTAGAATGCTTTTTAAAAACTCATAACCTAGCCACCAACTCAGAATCTCTAGAAATCTGATTTTAAGTGATATTTCAGCTTATTCTAAAGTGTGAGAAATATTGGTTTAAAGGAAAAATATATAAATATAGAATAACTATAAATGATCAAAGTCCCAAATACACAATCTCTATAATTTTTTTTAAATTTAAATCCTGCAGCAAATTACAATAATGAACTATTTGTCAACTTATTAACTTGATGCTTAGAAATAGAAAACTTGATATACAATTAAGGATAGAGAGGCCTAGTCTTTTTTATCACAATACCGGAAGGAATAAATATCTAGTTTTTAATTTTAGAATTTTCAAGGAATTGATTTGAGTGGAAAAACCAATATTGTTGATGTTTTAATGACCATAGTTGGCCTCAATCCTAATTTGTACTATGAGCTAAAACACTGACCTCAGCTGACTCTAAGACAAAACCCTCCCCCAGGCTAAGCTAAAGGGAAAGGGAAATAATGAAATTTATATGTTTGCCTTTACCCTATTCATTTAAAATATCTAGATCTGGAAAATGAACATAAATAAAAACCCTTTAGCATATATTAATTCTCATGAGATTCTCCATAAGTAACAATCAAATTTGCATGTATTACAAAGGAATGCATATGCCATTATTGTTTTGTTGTCGGTTTATTTGAGCTCAGGGCATTTCCAGGGATTAATAACCAGCTGGTCTAAACAGTGCCTGAC
This sequence comes from Ursus arctos, assembly GCF_023065955.2. Classification (NCBI taxonomy): domain Eukaryota; kingdom Metazoa; phylum Chordata; class Mammalia; order Carnivora; family Ursidae; genus Ursus; species Ursus arctos. The sequence continues at coordinate 24,228,991 of NW_026622985.1, read as the reverse complement.
TAAACTCTATGCCATCAATTCTGAACAGTTAGACATTAAACTCCAGGAAATGTCCTATGCCTCATTCATTACTGCATAAATATTTTCAAATCCTAGCATCTTCCAAGCTTTTCTCTTTGCAGCTATTAAACCCCAGTGGGGAGGTTATGAAAAAGTAGTGAGCTATGAGGTTTTAGTTAGAGTTAACTTGCAGTTCCCAGTCCTCTTTTTTCCATACTTTTTTTATTACAGTGTGGAAAAAGCAATATTTGAAATATTCTAACAAAGCATAATTATATTTTGTTATCCCTCTTTTTCCATTAGTGACATTGATTTCTATCTTCTAGAATTCTTGAAGAGTTTTCTGAAACATGTGATGTTTCAGTTATTCTCAACCCATATTAAAAAATAAAAATAATTGGGGCGCCTGGGTGGCACAGCGGTTAAGCGTCTGCCTTCGGCTCAGGGCGTGATCCTGGCGTTGTGGGATCGAGCCCCACATCAGGCTCCTCCACTGTGAGCCTGCTTCTTCCTCTCCCACTCCCCCTGCTTGTGTTCCCTCTCTCGCTGGCTGTCTCTATCTCTGTCAAATAAATAAATAAAATCTTTAAAAAAAATTATTTTCAGAAAAAATACTAAGTGCCCAAATTATCTGTATGAATGATCTGAGCAAAGTATAATAAGCATTAAACTATTCAATGGATTGTTCATTGCCATGTCAGGCATTTTGGTAAAATGATACGGCTCCTTGAGGTCAGCAGTTCAGTCCAAGCTACCAACACACTCATCAAACCACACACCTGGGAGTCTCCACAGTCATCAAATAGGGTTTTCCTCACATTATCCAATACCAGTAGGCATGTACCTTCATTACGGCCTAGTAAGAGTGATTCGTATTACTAAAAGCATACTATTGCATTTTATCTTCAAATAAAATGTCACAAATTTTAGGGAGTTATCCAATTCATGGACATTTGCATTTCAATATATAACTTTGGTTCTATATAACAGAAATATGTATGTATGAATTGTGTATATGTGTATATATTTATTTTTACAGGTGAAGGTGATACCACACCTACAATAGTCAATTTAGACCGTAAGTAATCTTTTAAATATATAGTTTATTTGACTCTCTACATGTCAGAAATGATGTCATCATTTTCTTCACGGAAAAATATCACTATATTAACTTCCATCATAAAAATAAGTTAATTTATTTGTTTTTATTAATTTTTTTCTATGTGCATGTGTAAAAGAGGTTACAAAGGCAACTACATACTGAATATCAAAATTCAATTTTCAGAAAATATAAGATGTTATATTTAACTTTGAAAAGAGCATTTAACTTGTTTGTAATTTTGGGCAAAATGTATGTAATGGATATTCACTATCCTTTATATTAAGTCAGGATGCTAAAGTTAGAAAGAATAAAATCAGAAGGTCGGAAAGTTATGCAGTATATCTATCCTGCTTTATCTTTAAGGCTCTTTAAATGGTCCACTAGGTAAAAGGTGATACCAACTGGGAGGTTCAGTGAATCCTCAGTTTAAGAAAATCTTTTTTGGAGCTGCTTGTTTTTTGATTTTCACATTCTTCTTGGGCTGAAGGAAGATACTCAAGTGTTTTGACTTAAGAGACCACCTACTGTGTCCCAGGCTGAAGAAGCAAATGGAAATTTTAGACAATGCACAGGAGTAGAAAAGATAAGGCAAGGAATTTGGAGAAGGGTCAGGAAAAGTTGACTCCAAAGAATTTGATATTGTGTCATTTGGATATAATGATTTGGACATAACAGTTATGTCATCTGGACACGATGTCAATAAATACAATGTTGATAATCTGTTTGAAAATGGCTCTACATTCTTATAAAAATTCGGAAGTAATAAAAGAATATAGCTTTTAATTGAGGCTATTGATTTCCATTGACATTTAGAAATAACTACTATAAATAACATTGTTTCATTTTATATTGAGATTTGTGAAGGAAATACAATTAGTGTTAGACCTGAAGAGCCTATACTTAGTGCTTGGTGAGAAAATCATTTTCACTATGGAAATACCTTGAGTTGATTCATTTTTCTATGTTACTTGTCTACTTAGATGAGTATAGCAAACGTTTTTGGCCTGATTTCACACTCCAGTCATAATACTTACCTTCTTTCCCCCCAAATGTTCTTCTGATAAAATTACAGTAGTTACATTTCTTTAATTACCATTGCTTTTAAGAAAACTGAGAGGCATTGATTATTTCAAAATATTTTGTCAAAATGTTGTTTGGTCTACTTTTTAGATCCTGTAATATCTTGTGCCAAAACGAAACAATTAAGAGTTGTAAATGGAATTCCAACGCGAACTAATGTAGGATGGATGGTTAGTTTGAAATACAGGTAATTATTCATAGACACAAATCGTATGTATTTGGATTATTTGCAAAATTCAAATTCCCAACAGGATGGTTGTGCCATCCACAAAGACACCCATTTGAGTGGGACACAAGAGGAGACTGACCGTATCATGCTTGCCAAACAGAGCCTGGATTTTACAATTTGTGCCTTCAGAGATGGTGACTTTTTAAATGTTCACAGAGGTCCCATATGTGTTGGCACTGTCTGATTACAAGTGACACTTCAGAGTGATTAAGAAAACACAACTAGACAGAGAAACTACTTATACCTTAATATCGCTGTAGTAGTTGTTATACACATGTGATTATTTTCCTAATCTAGGATATTATGACTTTATTTTCTAACATGCCTATGCATAGTCATATCAGAAACTTTACATTTGCTTTTAATTTCTAATTTTTGATTGTAATTCTAATGAAAATAACAATAATTTTAAGTTTTAGAATATTTTATCATTTAAAAGAAAGATAAACTATATTGATAGTTGAATAGCTTTGCTATTATGCTATTCACCATGGATAAAAAAAAAATCTTGACATGTCTATTTCTCAATGCTTTTAAGAATCATAGATGTTCGGGGTGCCTGGGTGGCACAGCAGTTGAGCGTCTGCCTTCGGCTCAGGGCGTGATCCTCACGTTATGGGATCGAGCCCCACATCAGGCTCCTCCTCTATGAGCCTGCTTCTTCCTCTCACACCCCCCCTGCTTGTGTTCCCTCTCTCGCTGGCTGTCTCTATCTCTGTCAAATAAATAAATAAAATCTTTAAAAAAAATAGAATCAAAGATGTTCTCAGTAAAATCACTTTGCATAATATACTCATACAAAAATAAGATTAGTAATTATGTTGAAGAATTAAATATTGAAAATAGAGTTAACTTAAAATCTGATCTTACGACTTCCTAAATACTACATATCTTATGCCATATGGTAATCAATATGTTAAAGTGTCCTTGTATCTGTCTCTTTTGGAACCTTATCATACCACCTACCCCAAAATGCACCTGAATTCTCACCACATTTTCCCTTGTTTTCGAGACACCCTATGTTTCTCCCTTCAAGCCTTTAAGCTGTTGTTCCCACTAAATGTTGTAGCTTTTTTCCTCCATATTTTGTGCCTGGAAAATCCTTCTCATTCTTCAAATACCAACTTGAATATCTCCTCTTTTTGGAGACCCCTTTTGTTCCTTTACCTCTAACTTCCTAGAGTAGAGGAAGAAAGTACATCTTTTGCTACAATTAAACCACAGTGACATTAAAATAGAATAAAGACAACTTGAAACCAAAGTTCTTTTATGAATAAACCAATTCTTAGCAAGCATGGAGTTTATATCTTTTGATATAAATATACATAAGACTTTAGACACCAGGTAGAAGATGTCCTAAAGTTCTTTTAATATATCCTTCTTGCAAGGAGTAACCCATCAATTTTACAAATATTTGTGTTGATAATTATAGTGTAGCTGTCCTAGGTGTGTAGTATTGAAACAGAATTGTGAAACTCACAGAATATTACAGCCAATTATGAAATACAAAGATTTAATGAAGGCTGCCAATTTTGGAAGAAGAGTATTTCATTTTCTTTCTGAAAGAAAATGTTCCATGAATCCACATATCTGAATGGATTAGTGATTCTTTGTAAATCTCATAACTTCAGAAAAAAAAAGGGGGCATATACTTCTAAATTTATTATTACCCATGGGAGAATGTATAAGAATACTCCTTTGGAAGTCTCCATCCTTAGAGGAGCAGGTGAAACTCTTTTTCATCAGATTAGATGAAACTTTTAGATAAATATATTTTTCTTTTAAATCCAAGTCCTCAGTAAAAACAGCTGTTTAGTTATTCTTCCAAAACACATACTGAGAGGAACAGAAATTAAAACTCAATATATACTCTCATCCTCCTCTATGGTAGAGGCCATAAATAATTGTGGTCTTAGTCTGGGAATCTTCTTCTATTACCCTCTGAAGCACTGAACATCTGTAATCTTTGGAAATGTAAATTGTGAAAAGTTTTCCTTGTTTCATTTCTCTGCCAAAAAACAACGCATCTACAGATTTAGGATATCATCAAATAAATGTACTAGTGTTTTTTTATTCTGGACAAGTATTTTATAATTTTCTAGATGATGTGTCTTATAAAATTGTTTTAATATTATAAGTGAAATATTATATTGCTTGTTTTAAGCTGAAGAAATTTATTCAAACTCAGCGATGTTCTAAGTTAATGTATCAAAAATAAGTAATGGTAATGAAAGAAGGGAATAGTGTACAAATATATATTGCTACCACCAGATAGTTTTCATGGTTTAGGTAAAAACTCAAATTTGCATTTTTATAATCAGACACTGAATTTAAAAGAGGTCTACGTTATTTTTGTTGTTCTTTTGTGTGGTTTTTTTTTTGTTTGTTCTAAATATTCTATCTTTGTAGGATATATTTGCTTTCTCAAGGATAGAGACACGTACACGTGAACATGTGTGTTGGCAATGGATGTTGGTGTGTAGTGACAGGGCTCCTTATACAAAAATAAAGTTGATTTCCTAAAATTGTAATCACATTATGAAAAAATGCTGATGCTACAATCATCAAATATCATCTTTGCAGTCAAATGATTACTCATTTTATTCTAGCTGAGTTAATTTCTACATTTTCCTCTCAGATGCATTTATTTTGTAACAAATGGAGCCATAGGTTTGCATTAATTGGCAGGCACCCTTTCCATGCAGATGTTACTTGTTTCTCTTTCCTCTTTCTCATAGAAATAAACATATCTGTGGAGGATCATTGATAAAGGAAAGTTGGATTCTTACCGCAAGACAATGTTTCCCTTCTCGGTAAGTGTTTCTGAAACCAATATTTGTTTTAAGCACTTAAGAATATGTAGGGCTTCCATTTAGCTTTTAGGCTTAGAATGTTTATTCATTTAACTGAGTCACCAACGAGGGATGAACAAATTAATTTCTTTCTTTAGATTTAGTCACAAAACTTACTTTGACTTAATTGATATTTACGATTGGATACTACTTCTGTTCACTTCTTTCCACAATTGGCATTACTCTCATTTGGGGGGAAGTTTTGCTAGAATTATGTAAATGATTTTTCCTCAACCTCCTCTTTGCATGCTACATGTCTAGATAGAAATCCTTTTCTGAATTAACAGCAAATTCAATTCTCACTTCTCCTTTCTTATGTAAATCCAGCCTCAGAATCATCTTGGGAATAATTTTTAATGAGAATTAGCCTAAGGAAAGTTAAGGAGGCAGCATCTGTAAGCTTACTTCCTGATTCTCATCAAGGTCACTGATTTTGTTAGTATAAATTTTCAGTCCTCGGTGATAAACAAACCAAACATACACAAAGCTAAGAAGAAAAATCTGCAGAAAATTATAATTCATGTAATGTGCTTTACCTGAGACTTTTTCACATGTGATTTACTCTTAAGCATAATCAAAAGGTTTTTTTTTTTCTTAAATAGCTGTTTAGAATTTGAGCAGTTTAAAGGTTCTTTTTGCTTATGTGTGCTTGTAGCATTCAGAATCTCTCGTAACAAACGTCTTGTTCTTTATTATACTTTGATTCAAATTTTAAATTTAGGTTATTTATCTGCCCTTCTAAGCTAAAATAATAATACGTGTGAACAATATCATCCAATTTAAAATTATATTTTACATTTTAATTTCTTACTTAGAAACAAAGACTTGAAAGATTATGAAGCTTGGCTTGGGATTCATGATGTCCACGGAAAAGGAGACGAGAAACGCAAACAAGTTCTAAATGTTTCCCAGCTGGTATATGGACCTGAAGGATCAGATCTGGTATTACTGAAGCTTGCTAGGTTAGTTGCTTGAGAATGTTTTGCATTTTTAACTTGCAATGGAGTTAGTAAAGCTTTTTCTTCAGCTATGTGGCTCTTCTCTCTCTTTTATGTAAATTTATTATAAAAGCATATGTCACATGTCGTGTGTGTGTGTGTGTGTGTGTGTGTGTGTGTGTGTGTGTATAGAGACAAAGAAAGAGTCATCTTCAACATTTTTAAAAATTAATAAATGAAGTTTGACCAACAGTTTGATCAGCCTGCTCTAAAACCAAAATTTAGTGAATAATCATTTGATAACTTTAATAGGTAAAATAATGAATTAAAAAAAAAGGCAATGACCATTTAGCAAGTAATATTAGCAAGTAAGTGACTCATTTCTCTGCTACCTACTCCTGCCTCTACTACATAGATCATATATAAGACTTTCCCTTTTTCTTAAGAAACAAGACTGTTTATTCTCTCTTAATCTTATATTAAAAATTAATACTAAATTTTAATTTGTTAATTTTGTGTTGAATTCAATCAAGGGTATTTACCATTGTATTTTCTATTTTCAGGCCCGCTGTCCTGGATGATTTTGTTAGTACAATTGATTTACCTAATTATGGATGCACCATTCCTGAAAAAACCACTTGCAGTGTTTATGGCTGGGGTTATACTGGATGTAAGCTATTTTTAAAATGAAAAGGCAATATCATACTTATTTTATCTAAAATAATTCTATTTGTTTCTTATTTTTCTCAGCTTACCCTGTGCTCATTAATGTACATTTTTTACCCCATTCTAGCCATCAACTCTGATGGTCTATTACGAGTAGCACATCTCTATATTATGGGAAATGAGAAATGCAGCCAATACCATCAAGGGAAGGTGACTCTGAATGAGTCTGAAATATGTGCTGGAGCTGAAAATATTGTATCAGGACCATGTGAGGTAAAAAGAGCATTTTTAAAAAATAAGAAGTATATAATAAATATAGTTTCTTATGTTTCTTTTTTGTTTCTTATTTGTGTGTTTGGTCCATTTTTCTCAAATAAAAATTATTGTCTATCAACTTGTTCTAAGAGAGAAATTGGGAAAGATAACCCCTTCATTATCCTTGTACACTTATTTTAACTAAACAGTAAGAAGATCCATGTTTCATTATCAGCAAGCTACAATGATATTTGTCTCTAAAAAAGCAATAAATTAATACAGCCAGAACTCTAATGGAAAGCTGGTCAAATTAAAAGTATCCAATATGCAGTTTGATATAATAGCTTGCATTTTTCTAATGTTTTCTAAAGTTATCTGATCTTCCCAAATTCTCCCTAAATGAACTCTATCCCTGGTTTTAAACTTTTAAATGTGTTTTTGGTTAAGCCAGTGTGTGTGTGTATGCTTGCGTGTGTGTGCATGTGTGTGTGTGTGTGTGGTTTAAACAAATTCTATTTTAAAAAACCAGAAGGTCGAAGTTGGTGACTTTAAGAGCTTGAACATTTTCATTTGTTAGGCAACTGTTCTTTCAACTTGGCAGTATTCCAATCCCTATTTTACATAGACAAGCTGTTAAACCATTATTTTACATGTATTTTTTTTTTACTTTTTAAATTTTATCTATTTATTTTTATGCACACTTTGTGCTTTTAAAATTATTTCTGAAGTTGAGAACTTTTTTTACATTTTTATTAAAAATTTTAATTTCAATGTGGTTAATATAAAGTGTTATATCGGTTTATACTACACAATAAAGTGATTCAAAAATTCTATACATTACTCAGTGTTCATCATGTACTGTTAATCCCCTTCACCTATTTCACCCATCCTCCCACGCACCTCCCTTCTGGTAACCATCAGTATGTTCTCTATTGTTAAGATTCTGGTTTTTTGTCTTTTTTTCTTTGTTTTGTTTCCTAAATTCCATGTGTGAGTGAAATCATATGGTATTTGTCTTTCTCTGACTGACTTATTTCACTTAGCATTATACTCTCTAGATTCATCCATGTTGCTGCAAATGGCAAGATTCCATTCTTTTTTATGGCTGAGTGATACTCCTGTGTGTGTGTGTGTGTGTATCTATGTATCAGATCTTCTTTATCTATTCATCTATTGATGGACACCTGAGTTGCTTCCATAATTTGCCTATGTAACTAATGCTCCAATAAACATAGGGGCACACATATCTTTTCAAATTAGTGTTTTTATATTTCTTGGGTGAATACTCAGTAGTGAAATTACTGGATCATACAGTAGTTCTATTTTTAATTTTTTGAGGAAACCTCCATACTGTCTTCCATAGTAGTTGTACCAGTTTGCATTCCCACCAATAGTGCAAGACGGTTCCTTGTTTTCCCACATCCTGGCAATACTTGCTGTTTCTAGTGTTTTTGATTTTAGTCATTCTAACAGCTATGAGATATCTCATTGTGGTTTTGATTTGCATTTCCCTGATGATGAGTGATGTTGAGCATCTTTTCACGTGTCTGTTGGCCATTTGTGTATTTTTGAAGAAATGTTTGTTCATGTCTTCTGACTATTTTTCAATTGGATTATTCATTTTTTCAGTATTGATTTAAATAAGCTTTATATATTTTGGATGTTAACCCTTCATCAGATATATCATTTGCAAATATCTTCTCCCATTCATTAGATAGCCTTTTAGTTTGTTGACTGTTTCCTTCACTGTGCAGAAGCTTTTTATTTTGATGTTTGATGTAGTCCCAATAATTTATTTTTGCTTTTGTTTCCCTTACCTCAAGAGACATATCTAGAAAAAATATTGCTATTGCTTATTTCAGAGAAATTACTGCCTGTGCTCTCTTCTATGATTTTTATGGTTTCAAGTCTACCATTTATGTCCTTAATCCATTTTGAATTTATTTTTGTGTATGCTGTAAGAAAGTGGTCTAGTTTCATTTGCATGTAGCTATCCAGTTTTCCCAACACCATTTGTTGAAGAGACTGTCATTTCCCCATTGCATCTTCTTTCCTCCTTTGTCGAAGATTAATTGACTATATAATTATGGGTTTATTTCTGGATTTTCTATTCTGTTCCATTGATCTATGTGCCTATTTTTTTGCCAGTACCATATAGTATTGATTATGACAGCTTTGTAGTATATCTTAAAATCTAGGATTGTGATACCTCCAGTTTTGTTCTTCTTTTTCAATTGCTTTGGCTATTCAGGGTGTTTTGTGGTTCCATACAAATTTTAGGGTTGTTTTTTCTAGTTCTGTGAAAAATGCTGTTGGTATTTTGATAGGGATTGCATTAAATCTGTAGATTGCTCTGTGTAGCATGGACATTTTTAACAATATTTGTTCTCTCCATCCATGAACAAGACTATCTTTCCATTTCTTTGTGTCATCTTTAATTTCTTTCATCATTGGTTTATAGTTTTCAGAACACAGGCCTTTCACTACCTTGATTAAGTTTATTCCTAGGTATTTTTTTTTTAAAGATTTTATTTATTTATTCGACAGAGATAGAGACAGCCAGAGAGAGAGAGGGAACACAGTCAGGGGGAGTGGGACAGGAAGAAGCAGGCTCATAGCGGAGGAGCCTGATGTGGGGCTCGATCCCATAACGCCGGGATCACGCCCTGAGCCGAAGGCAGACGCTTAACCGCTGTGCCACCCAGGCGCCCCTATTCCTAGGTATTTTATTATCTTTGGTGCAATTATAAATGGCATTGTTTTTTTTAATTTCTCTTTCTGTTAATCATCATTTGTATATGGAAATGCAGTAGATTTCTATACATTGATTTTGTATCCTGTGACTTCACTGAATCATTTATCAGTTCTAGTAGCTTTTTGGTGGAGTCTTTAGGGTTTTCTATTTAGAATATCATGTTATCTGCAAATAGCAAAAGTGACTTCTTCTTTGCTGCTTTGGATGCCTTTATTTTCTTTTTGGTGTCTAATTGCTGTAGCTAGGACTTCCAGTACTATATTAAATAACAGTGGTGAGAGTGGACATCTTTGTCTTGTTCCTGACAATATAGGAAAAGCTCTCAGTTTTTCCCCATTTTGGATGATATTACCTGTGGGTTTTTCATAGATGGCCTTTTTTGTGTTGAGGTATGTCACCTTTAAACGTACTTTGTTGAGGGTTTTTATCATGAATGGATGTTGTAGTTTGTCAAATGCTTTTTCTGTATCTATTGAAATAATCATATGGCTTTTATCCATTCTTTTGTTCATAGATGCATCATGTTGATTGATCTGCAAATATTGAACCACCCTTTATCCCAGGAATAAATCTCACTTGGTCATGGTGAATGATTTTTAAATGTATTGTTGGATTTGGTTTGCTAATATTTTGTTGAAGATTTCTGCATCTATGTTCATCAGAGATATTGGCCTGTAGTTCTCTTTTTCTGTAGCATCTTTATCTGGTTTGGTATCAAGGTAATGCTGACTTCAAAGAATGAATCTGAAAGCTTTTCTTCCTCTTTTATTTGTTGGAATTGTTTGAGAATAAGTATTAATTCTTTTTTAAATATTTGGTAGAATTCACCTGTGAAGCCTTCTGGTCCTGGACTTTTGTTCGTTGGGGTTTTCTTTTATTACTGATTTAGTTTCATTGGTAGTAATTGGCCTGTTTTCAAATCTTCTATTTCTTCCTGATTGGGGGTTTTGGGAAGTTATACATTTCTAGGAATTTATCCATTTCTTCTAGGTTGTCCAATTTGTTGGCATATGATTTTTCATAATATTCTCCTATAATTAATTGTTTGTATTTCTGTAGTGTCAAATGTTATTTCTCCTCTTCATTTCTGATTTTGAGACCTCTTTTTGTCCTTCTCTCTCTCTCTCTCTATGATGAGTCTGGCTAAAGGTTTATTAATTCATTCATCTTTTCAAAGAGCCAGCTTCTAGTTTCATTGATCTGTTCTATTGGGTTTTTGTGTGTGTGTGTGTATGTGTTCTTTTTAGTTTCTATTTTGTTTATTTTTGCTCTAATCTTTATTATTTCCTTCCTTTTGCTGGGTTTGGGTTTTGTTTATTCTTTTTATAGCTCCTTTAGGTGTAAGGTTAGGTTGTTCATTTGAGATTTTTCTTTGTGAGATAGGCCTGTATTGCTATAAATCTCCATTTTAGAACAGCTTTTGCTGCATCCCAAAGATTTTAGACCATTGCGTTTTCATATTTATTTGTCTCCATGTATTTTTTGATTTCCTCTTTGATTTCTTGGTTGACCCATTCATTGTTTAGTAGCATGTTATTTAACCTAAATATATTTGTGGTCTTTCTAGATTTTTTTCTTGTGGTTGATTTCTAGTTTTAGAGTATTATGGTTGGAAAAGATGCATGGTTCAACTTTGACCTTTTTGAATTTGTTGAGACTTGTCTTGTGGCCTTATATGTGATCTATTCTGGAGAATGTCACACTGCAATTTAAAAGAATATGTATTCTGCTGCTTTAGTATGGAATGTTCTGAATATATCTGTTAAATCGATCTGGCCCATCGTATCATTCAAGGCCACTGTTTCTTTGTTGATTTTCTGTTTGGATGATTTATCCATTGATCTAAGTGGGGTCTTAAAGTTTTCCTACTATTATTGCATTATTATCAATTACTTCCTTTATGTTTGTTATTAGTTGCTTTATGTATTAGGGTGCTCCCATGTTGGGTACATAAATATTTACAATTGTTTTATCTTCTCGTTGGGTTGTTCCCTGTATGATTATATAGTGCCCTGCTTTATCTCTTATTACAGTCTTTGTTTTAAAGTCTATTTTGTATGATAAAAGTCTTGCTACCCCCCCCTTTCTTTTTTCACTTCCTTTTGCATGATAAATGCTTTTCCATCCCTTTACTTCCAATCTGCATAAATCTTTAGGTCTGAAATGATTCTCTTCTAGGTAACATATGCATAGGTCTTGCTTTTTTATCCATTCTGTCACCTTATGTCTTTTGACTGGAGTGTTTAGATGTATTTTGAATATAAGAGACACAGTCTCCAAGTTGGGGAATACTATGTGAGGTAAGGCATGGAATGAGTTCAATAAATAGTGAAATATCTTTTGACATGTAGGAAAATAAATATGGAGCATAAATATGTATTTTCATGTATATGTTATATATATTGGTCTGAGATTCTATTCCTGAAAAAAATGTTTCATAAGTTAAAGAGTTTTAAAAACTGCTTTAAAATGATATAGTTAGAAATAGATTATGTGTTTATAACCACTTTCAAATTTGATTCTTTCCCAGTAAATCAGTATTACTTTGTTCATTATTAGAACTGAAAATCTGCTAGGAGAAAGATTTATTTATTTATTTATTTATTTATTTACTTATTTCTTACTTAGCTACCTACTTACACTAAGAACCCTTTAAACACAAAGTTTTGAGCTCAACCCAATCTTCAAGATCATTTAAGAATCTATGCACTTATACAGGCCTACTGTCATTACTAAAAATGCTTTGACAACTGTTCATCAGGAATAGCCTGTGATCTGATTTATCATCTGTACATTGTTAGATTACTAACTTTAGCATTGACTTATTTATTACATTATCATATATTGGTTATTTTTATCCGTATTGACAATTTTAAATTGTCACTTCTTAAAAATGCATATATCCTCCAGAATGTTTTTTTAATATCACTTATATTTAAAACAAGGTAATATAATCCCTGAAGCCACTGAAATCTAAATACTTGAAGAAAACCTCCCAAATGTTTATATAATAGCAATAGGATCACATTTCGTGAAAGTCTCCCAAAGTTAATTGCTTTGAAGAGTTTGTAACAGTAATCACTGGTGCATTTTTTAAAAATCAGATATATTAACTCATGTGGCATAGTTTGTCTCTTAGAATAAACTATTTTCCCTTGCTGTTTTATCTCTCGCTTCACCCCCACTTTGATTTTCCCCATCATACAATGCTGAAAGTGCTCTTCTTTACACCTGTTACAGAACTAAATTCTATAGTAGTTTCATTTTATCTCATCACTTCACTGTTGGGGGAAAATTAAGGTAGTCTCAATCACTCTTCTTCACACAAGGATGCCAAAAGCCAGTCATCACAATCTTAGAAGGCTCCATGGTGTATGAAAATGATGCAGAATATTTGTAATAATTATATATAATAATATGCATTAATATATACATGTTTATAAAGATATACACACAAATCAATCAATCAATCTTTTCATCTTTTGTCTATCATCTATCTGTGTCTGAGGATAAAACAGGGTAACCGTATAAAAAAATGCCATGAAATTAGAGACTACCTTCTACAAAGGGGGGTATGAGATATAAAAAATATATGAATATAACTATATTAACTACACATACAACAGTAAATGAAGGAATATTCTTTCTTTATGCCCAAAAACAATTTCCAAACAGTAAATAGATTATTTTATCAATTATGATTTATATTTAATTTTCTAAAATCTTTCTGGGGACATGATAGAAGGAAGGAAAACAAAGAGCTTTAGAAATAAGGGAAATTGTGATGCAATTTAGTCATTAAAACTGTATGATTACAGGTGGAGTACAAAAGTTCTTGTATTTTTTACATTTTCTAAATTGAACATATTTTGAACATTAGAAGAAAATAAAAGTAAATATAAAGTCTACCTCTGAATAGCTATTAGTTGTTTGTGTTAATCTGCATTCAACAAAAACAAGAACCATTTTAAAAGATGAGTGAATATTTTGTGTAAGACAAGTCATTCTTTTTTTTAATGTTTTAAATATTTTATTTCTTTATTTTTAATTTGAGAGAGAGTGTGTGCAAGCAGGGGGAGGAGCAGACAGAAAGGGACAAGCAGACTCCATGCTGAGTGTGGAGCCCAACATGGGGCTCAATCCCATGACCCTGAGATCACAACCTGAGCCAAAATCAAGAGCCGCCTGGGCATTCTTGAGAAGTCATTCTTAAATGAATACTCCACATGATAGAACACTTTGAACTTCTGTACTTCTCTCAGTGTGACTTGGGTAATTCAATAGAAAGATGACCAATGGTCTAGTACATCTATTTATGTCTTCGTATCTCAGTTGCATCTATTCTCTTTTTTTGTATATATGTATATTTGAGATATAAGTCTATATAGGAAATATTAGTGAATTATTACTTTTTGTTTCTAAAATAACACTTTTTTGTTGTTATTGCTGCATGTCTTCTTCCTAGGGAGATTATGGTGGCCCACTTGTTTGTGAACAACATAAAATGAGAATGGTTCTTGGTGTCATTGTTCCTGGTCGTGGATGTGCCATACCAAATCGTCCTGGCATTTTTGTCCGAGTAGCATATTACGCAAAATGGATACACAAAATTATATTAACGTATAAGATACCACAGTCATAGCTGATATAACCATGTCTGAAGCTTCCATCAACACAATTCTCTTTTACATGAAGATTTCGAAGAACATGGAATTAAAATGTCACTTAAAGCAATCCTAAGACAACTACTTGAGTGATAAGTTTGTTAAGATACTCATTAATATTTATGGGTGTTTTCTGTTGTTTTGTTTGTCAGTGTTATTTTGTAAATGTTGAAGTGAACTAAGGTACATGCAAGTGTAGTAACATATCTCCTGAAGATACTTGAATGGATTAAAAACTGCAAAGGTATAATTGCTGGATGATAAAAGATTTAATGGAAAAGTTCAATTAATCTCTCTACGCTGCTTTCCAGGTTAGTTTATGAACAAACTATACGTTAAACATTATTTTAACCTCACAAAGACAATTTATACCTTTGTCCTTAAGTTGTAACTCTATATTAAATTATATTACCTTTCATACGCCATACATTATATGTCATTCATTTCTCCTCATTGTGTATCCTCTAATACTGGTCCACATACTTTCCACAAAATCATGTGCCCATCTATGCAGACCTGGGTATACATGTGCATACACTAGAGTTCAAATTATGGTATATCTAATGTAACCTCTAACTATTCTAAAGCGTGTACCTGTAGTTTTTCCTTAAGAGAAAAACAGAAATTTCTAAAGACCAGTAGAAATTTTAAGGAGAGGTGCAAGATAGAAGTGACCAGCTCATTCTCTCTCTATAATCTGCAGATGACCTCTATTGGTTGACATTTAAGGTGTGGTCATGACCCACAAAGTTAAGTAACACCTAATCTAAGTGTTTAAATATATTTATTTTCCTAGTCATTGTGTAGTTTCTAATTCTTAAAGGGAAGAGGGTAATATGTGTATTAGTATTATTCTTTCCCTCAAATTTAGGGACCCTTATTTATGCAAGGTATTTTTAGATCTACTTTCCTAAAGTATTTTCTTTATTATTCTTAGGTAATTGTCTAATTGAAGCTTAAAAAAGTATTTAAGTAGGTTAATTCTAAGACTTGCTGCTGTGACTGGCGTGTAGCTCACCTTCTTTAAATTTTAAAAAAATATTTCAGAAGAAAATTTCCATATGTCTCCAAAGATTTGTAAATAGACTTTCATCAAACTATGAATTAAAGTATATATTGAAGAAAAAAAAATCAGGATGCCTTTCTCAACCTGAAAGTTTTTTAGCCTAATGAAACTTTACTCAAGTAAAGGGAAAAAAATATAAAAGGAAAGGAAAGGAACTAGCTTGTCTAACCTCTGAATTCAATTTTTTTTAAAGGGGCGTCAATTCTCCAAAATTTCATTTTATCTTATTTCATTTTACATAAATCTTTGAATGCTATGCGGAATATTCATTCAAATTTTGTATTCTGTTTCATAACACCAAATCATCATATTTATTATTGTATTTGGCATGATTAACAAAAATCCTGTATTTGTCAAGAAATGAGACAACAAGTTCTAATAGGATAGGATGTGAATTTTCACAAAATCATCCTGTACAAATTTAAAAATAATTTGTGATTCCAATCCAGTATCCCCATTTCTCTAATTTGTTTCTCTTGAATGATATCAATTAAGGCCAGAGATCCAAACAATGCTCTCAAAGCTTCACAGGACACTGTTCAATCTCGAGTAAAATGCTTTTTAAATTTGCTTGAAAGCTTAGTCCACAGAGTATAGGACAGCAAATCCAGAAATACCTATACAAATCCAAAAATATTATCCAAATTGTGCCATACAAATTGAACATACTGTAATAAGATATGTTATGGTATCAAGAAACAGTGAAAGCAAGGAGAGATCCGAAAAGTTGTCAGTCCACATCATCTTCTTTAATTGTATTTTTCTTTCCTTATGTGATATATGATTTTAATAAAAACATTAGGAATTTCAAAGGCATATTGTCCCAAAATTAAAGTATTTTTCAGTTTTTTCTTGATGAACTGGCAAAATTTGATTAAATCACATATTAATGATATTTGTAGAACACTTATGAAATTCTAATACAACTAAATACTCACATTTTAAGATATTTCTTTTTCTTGTCTTTCCCTCTAAATTTCCATGGAAAGAGAGCTAGGGATTGATTACCTAGACACAAGATGCAGCTAACTTTTTAGATATTTTGAACTCAATGTTTTCCATTTTATTAAAGGGTGAAAACATACCACCAATAAAACATCAGACATGGTGCACTAAGCAGTCTAGCTTTGGGAAGTTCTCTTTGTAATAGGGGAGATCAGTAGAATTGACAATGAAAGCAAGATGAACAAGATCCATGTGATCTTAGGTGGTAGGACAATCAATAATCATGTCATTTTTCTCTGGCAAAAGATACTATTTCCTGGGCATTCTTTTCTTAATAAGTGACAAAAATGAAAAATCCAACATATCCAAAATCCATTGTATTTTGAGTAATGGACAAAAAGATCTTTTAAATTAGAAATTTTCAATGTTATTTTTGTTTGGGCTGTTTGAATAATGGTTATGTGCTATTGTAACTGTGGACATTTTTTTATGTCTGCCAGGAATAGTAATGTAAAATTCAAATATTTGTCATAATGCCTCTGCCGTGCAGAAGGGATGATAATCCTTTTGTATACTTCTTTAATTTTATTGTAAAATATGTAATGAGTTTTACCTATTTGCTGTGGGCAGGTCCTCAGTAAAATGGTTTATATTGAGTCAATCTCTAATATTAACAGGCTCTTGCTTGCTATCTAAGTGTTTCAAACTATGGGAAACCTGAGACACTGGAAGGCAAGAAAAATAACAATAATGGCATGTGATAGCAAAAATTGTATTTCACTTATTCCTGTGAATATTTCCTGTTGGTACCAATGGTACTATACAAAGTGAATGTTATAGCCACAACATTCTCTTGGGGGAAAAAAAGCACTGTCAAGAAGTTGTCATTTTTTTGTTGTTTCTAAATATTTTCTCTCTTTTTTAAAGGAAAAACTAGCTTTGCAATATAGAAATCATGAGGTAAAGAATTTTAATAAACTCTCATACTAAAAAACTTTAAATTGATTTGCTGTTTCCAAATATAACTTTTAATTATATCCTGTATTTATAGACAAACTCATTTGAACGATAAAGTTAACTTGAATAAAAAGACATAGTCTATGTGTAAATACTTCTCGCAATAAAGTTCAAAAAGAAGTTACCTTCCAATGTTCAACTGAGTTTTGTACTAAGAATTTACTAATAAAAAAAAAAAAGTTAAAATTTTCCGGTCCCCAAAATCTTGACAGTGTATTTTAAGTAAGTTCATTTCCATTTGCACAGAAAGTTTCTGTCTTAGGAAACTGAAAATGGAATACTGTGGATGTTATGACTGTTTGTCTTGGTGTAAATAGGAAATTGATAAGCTGCCTATTGAATGGTATAGCTGGATGCTTACCCAAAAAGGGAGCACTGTGGTTATGACTTGTATATAAAGTTCGTGTAGTTAATAAAGTTGCTATTTTTATAACCATGATTATATTATTATTATTAATAATAATAAAATATTTTATCAAAATGCTTCCTTTCTCTTATTATAATTATCTGCATGGACATATTTGAATCTGCCCTAGGGCTTAACGCAGAAAACAACAATGATCTCTTGACAGAAATTACATATACTTTATTGCAAGAAATACTAGAACTAAGACAAATAATCATTATTTTATTCCAACTTCTATCCATGGCATTATCAGTGGTCTTCAGTAAACCATTAATCTCTATGCACTTTGATTTCTCCCACTGTAATATACAATTATTTAGTCATTTTCATATTTGCTAGAATGATGCTGTGATATAACTAGCTAATATAAGCAAAATATTGTCGTGAAGGATTATCTAAATTCCTTTACCATATCACTATATATCACAAAAGTAATTGCAAATGATTCAATTAACCAATCAATATATCTTTAAAATATGCATTAAATTCAGAATAACTGTGAATCCAACGGACTCACCTAATTCAAACTGAAAGCAAATATGGAAGAACAAATTATCAATTGATATAACCAAATGGAGCTCTGTAACACTATTAATTATTTCAGGTTATATTTCCTCTTCCCCAAAAAAGTTGCACTATTAATTTTCTGGCATAGATACCTATCTCAAGTGATGATTAATATATCTAACTCTAGAGCCCCTGATAGTATCTGATCTTCCTAATGATTATCACCTAAGCAAAATATATGCATTTATTCAGTTCTGTTATCAGTATTTCTGGTAGCGGTATCAAAGAACATTTCAAATACGTATATTGTTGATTTATCTAAGTTTGGATTTTTTTTTCTTCTCTTTTTTAAGAACTCCATTCCATTCTAAACCTATATTCTGCTATTTTATTTTATTTTATTTTATTTTATTTTATTTTATTTTATTTTTAAAGATTTTATTTATTTATTTGACAGAGAGAGAGCCAGCCAGCGAGAGAGGGAACACAAGCAGGGGGAGTGGGAGAGGAAGAAGCAGGCTCCCAGAGGAGGAGCCTGATGTGGGGCTCGATCCCACAACGCCAGGTTCACGCCCTGAGCCAAAGGCAGACGCTTAACCGCTGTGCCACCCAGGCGCCCCTAAATTCTGCTATTTTAAATAGAATAGTCCAGGAAACCTTCTCTAAGAGATGGTATTTGAACAGGCGTGAAAGAGCAAGCTAGGTAAATATCTAGGGTATAATAAAAAAAAAAAAAAGGACAATATTTTGTTGGTTTCTTATTATATTTTATTTATTTACTCTTATAAATTGTAATGCTTTAATTAGTCCCATTTGTCAGTGTCCTGAATAGAATCACCTTAGTTTGCATTTCCTCAATGTTTTAGTTCAGGAGGTTCATTGTTATTCTATTTCATTATTTTCCTCACAGGGACCATGCTTAATCTATACAACCCTAAAAGCACTTTCTATGTCATTTCACCAAATTACAACTCTTTCGTGTAAAATCCAGATTAAAAAAATATAAAATATATTAAAATATATTTTGTCTTATTCTACACAGTCTCATCTATCTATCATCTCTATCTATCTATCTATCTATCTATCATCTATCTATCTATCTAGTTCCTATATTCACAAATATCTCAATTGCACGAGTATTTTAGGAGAGCTGAAATTTAAAAGTAATTTCAATATAAAAGAATATTTGTAGTAATTTGGTTAAAGTTTACATACACTCCTATGAAGAAAATGTTACTGCCTGAACCACATCTAAGCAAGGCAGAAAATACTGAGCAAAGTAAATAATTCAAAAGAAGTGTGTGATTATAGATTATACGTATTATTTTACACTTTTAAAAAGGTAGAGAACAACATTAAAACAAAACAAAACCTATCAATCTGACATATTATCTAATTCCAAACTGACTTTGGACCCTCATTTCTCTCAAATACTCCTGAACACCCATCACCTAATTTTTATTATTTCATTTCACATCATAAATGTCTTCACTTTTAAACTTCATGCCATGGGACACCTGGGTGGCTCAGTTAGTTAAGCCTCTGCCTTTGGCTCAGGTCATGATCCCAGGGTCCTGAGAAGGAGTCCCCCAACGGGCTCCCTGCTCAGGAGGGAGCCTGCCTCTCCCTCTGCCTGCTGCTCCCCCTGCTTGTGCCCTCTCTCTGTCTGACAAATGAATAAATAAAATCTTTAAAAAAGAATAAACTTCATCCCTGTATTCAAACAGTCCCTGTGAATACCAGGCTTCTCTTTAACACCCCCAGCCTTCAAAAGTCACATAATTTCCCTTGTGAATCCATTCTCAACATCTTTTATCTAGAAGTCATTACTTCTTCAGCTCTAGGCTGGGTTTGCTGATGGTTTCTTTCCACTTGTTATCAGAGTCTGCCCATGACTGCATGAGATTTATTTTGTTTTGTTTTATTCTGCTTTGTTTTTAATGTGCAAACTGCCTCCACTCAGTGTGAGCTGCTTGGAGACATCAGCAATGTCTTGTTATTAATATTTGTATATTCTTTATTTTGCACAGTGCTTCACCTGTAATGATACTCTATAAATATTTTACAATTATTAATACTCTATAATCCACCCTCTTTTTGAAAGTTTATCAGAGACATGCAATTTTTGTAAAAATTAAGCAACTCTCAGTGAGGGTTAAGAATTTTAGGGTTTCATATTTAATTACATTATTTAGATTTGAATTAGTAGGTAGGACATTTTTCAATGGTCTATTGCATTTCATACACTAGAGCATGCAGCTGGAAAAGAGAGGAGTTATTAACTCTGAAGAGTTTATACCTTTATATTTGCAAATGCAGTTATTAAAAATAAAAATGGAGAACTAGATTGTAGCTTGATAATGGATGCAGGTGTTTACTTCACATAGCCTGATACAGTTTTGATTATGTCTGTGAATGTTTTTCCATCTGAGTTTCTTCCACAAAGCATTGATGTCATAACATTGAGGGGGAAAGGATCGTATCAATTATTGCAAAAATATTCCGAGGCAACAACAGTCTACTCATTACATATGTGCAAATATGCCATCTGCTGTGCATTGAGAAGTTCACAATATTGTTACTCAATTAGCAAAAGGTTTTCATTTGATGAATTTTCTTAACTGAGAGAAATCAACTTGGGTAACATGGTGCAATGAAATGAAATGGGGAAAAGGGAGACAAATATTCATATTTTTTTCATTTATTCTTGAAGCTTTACAAAAATATTGTCCAGCTTTCAGTACTCTGATTTTTTTTAAGTGGCTTAAATTCAAATGCAGTGATAGTTTAGAATATAAGACTATACCCTAAAACAAAGACTTTATAGATCATCAAAGAAAAATAATGAAAATTGACACTATGGGATTATAAAAGTGATTAAGGATCTTTAGAGGAGAGACGAAAGGGTGCACTTTAGTTGTTTAAAGAGTTATTCTGAGAGGAAATGTTCCGGTCCTTCTGGTTAAGAGAGTAAGAATTTGGGGGAAATAAGATTGATGTTTCAGTCAGAAAGTTTAGGTACTAAGCAGAACCATCTCATTCATGAACTCATGGAAGCTCTTACTCTGGATATTTCTTAAAATGGAAATATTTCTTCAATGACTTAAGTAAGCTTTACCCAATCTGGTCTCTCATGGAACACTATTCTGCAGGACATTTTAAAGCTGTAATGAAAACAAAATGGGGCTTGAATAACTTTTAGAAATGCTGGAAAATTTTATACAGGTCACTTGGTTGCAGAGATCTCAAGGACCTTTGGATGATCATGTGTATTTTGAAGCTCCATGAGAGAGTATGGTATGGCAAATTCTTCAAATTTGCTATACTACAGAACTGCCTTAAAATTATGTAAACAATAGTTACACATTTAGCACAACAAATTTGCTAAATATTGTCTAGGAAAACTAGATTTACATATTTATTTTCTGAATAGGAGTCAGTGGTAACTATATAGTTTGTGATTTCTACTGTCTTTTATAATCTACAATGAGTTTCTTCTCTAAAAAAAAATCTCCCAGCAATCTTTCCTTTGGCAATTTTTTGCTTTTTTTATACTCAATTTGAGTAAAATTCAGACACTTAGGAAGAGTTGAGGCATATTTTTCCTGACATATGTATTCCATCTATTTGACCTTTCATATACTATTATAACATAAGGGGTGCCTGGGTGGCTCAGATGGTTAAGCATCTGCCTTTGGCTCAAGTCATGATCCCAGGGTCCTGGGGTAGAGCTCAGCAGGGAATCTGCTTCTTCCTCTCCCTCTACTGTTCCCCCTGCTTGTACTCTCTCGCTCTCTCTGTCAAATAAATACATAAAATCTTTAAAAAAAAAGTATTTAAAAAATATCTTTAACATAAAAACAAAAATATGAAGATAATACTATTTCACCCACCCAGAACTTTAAAAAAAAAAAGACAAAAAAGTGTAATATTTTCCCATGTTACCAGCCCTCACAATGTCCCCTCATCAGCTGAAATTTCCAGTTGGAAATGGGAGAGTTAAGGAGGAAAAAGATGAGTAAATGTTAGAAAAGAAAACAAAATGAAAAGAGGAAAAGGAAGGCAAAAAGAAAACCTGAAGGGGAGCTGGGGGAAGTTTTCTGGGGGTCCTTACATGTACCCAGAAGTAAAGTCAACAAAAAGATCTAAAGCATTATTCATTAGCCTCTTTCCTTCTTAGTCATAACTATCTGCATTTCCCAGATCCACTCGTAATCACTAAGTGTAATGAGTCATCCTAAGATAAACAAACATAGAGTCTGAGCATAGATCATCAGCATTCACAGTCAATGTCCCATTTTTATTCTTTCATTTTCTCCATCCCTTTTTTATTTGCTGCCTCCATCAATTATATCTTAACTGTGATCCAAAGTAACAGGGAAAAACAAAGCCTTCTCTGTGTTAATGTCACTCTCTAACGCATTACAACACTTGTCTCCACGTCAAGGGCTTCAGCATCTTTTCATTGCCAAAACTTACAGGTGAACTTGGCTGAAACTACAGCAGGGCAGCTAAACAGGAAGGAACTGAAGTACAGATGGAGGTACAAAGCAAGAGCTTAACCGTCTACTTGACATCACTTCTTGGATGTGCTGTCACCGTCTAAACCAAATGTATCCAAAACTAAACACCAATCCCTTCCCTTCCTTCAATCTTCTCCTCCATAAAAGGCACATTAATCTGGTTTACTCAAACCAGAATCCAGAAAGTTAGTTTTTACTTATTTTGTGTCTCCCTGCCTATATCCAAACAAACTCCAAGAGACTGATTTTGTTTCCTGAATATATGCTTCATCATTCACATGCCTTCATCTCCACTGGCTCCACCTTGATCCAAGCCACAATTCTCTTTTGCCTTCATTACTACAATAATATCAAAGCATTTCTCCACATATATTCCAAACCATTTTCTAACCAGTTTCTAAAGCACACATTTTAAAATACAGCTGTGGGGGCGTCTGGGTGGCTCAGTCGTTTAGCGTCTGCCTTCATCTCAGGGCATGATCCCAGGCCTGGGATCGAGCCCCATATTGGGCTCCCTGCTCAGCAGGAAGCCTGCTTCTCCCTCTCCCACTCCCCCTGCTTGTGTTCCTTCTCTCGCTGCCTCTCTCTCTGTCAAACGAATAAATAAAATATTTAAAAAATAAAATAAAATAAAATAAAATAAAATAAAATAAAATAAAATAAAATAAAACAAAAAAATAAAATACAGCTGTGTCATTCTAGTGCTTAAAATCCTTCAGTGATTTCCAATTGGCCTACCAATACCTATATGGACCGTCCTTGACTGTTCAACTCATCCATCACCTCTTTTCCTTTTGCCCACTACATTTTAGCTACTTCAGACTCTTTCCATCCTAAGGCTAGGTTAAGCTCTTTCCCTTCTCGAAGCCTTTGCATCTGCTATTCTTTCTGCCTGAAATTACCTCCTCCCCACACTGACTAATACCTATTTCATCCTTCAGCTTAAATGTCACCAATTGTCCCCCGACCCACTCTCCTGACTCAGTTACACATTGCGCATCTGAAAGTATGATATACTTCCATTTCAGAACACTTACCTCAGTTATAATCAAGTTGGTTGATATTTGCATATATATGCATATATATGTATATATAAATGTATATATATTTTTTCTCCCGTTTGACTGTAAGCTCCATGAGAACATGGGCTAGGTCTAAATTCTTCACACATTTATCTTCAGTACTGGCTAAGCCCTATGTGATAAATATTTGTTACATGGATGTATCAGTAATTATCAGTAATTATCTGCTTGCAAATGCTTTTTTACCCCCTCTGTTCAATTCCAAAATATAATGACATATACAATCTCTAAATTTTATTTATTATTTAAAATAGTAATATCTTTGAATTCTTTTCATGGTAGTGTTGGGAGGTGATTTCTACCAGCTTTTGTCATACACTTTTGTTGACATAAAACATGTCAGCAAATATTTATCTATCATTTACTATGATTGTACTAGGCACTGGAAACATAATAGTGAATAAATAAAACTTGGTCCCTACCCTCACTATAAATACAGACAAGTATGGGAGACAAGCACAAAATAAGAACATGAAAGTGGTAACTGAGAAGTGCAAAGAGCTTCTGGAATATTCAGCATGATTTGGTTGAGCTTTTTGGCTCATCTTTCCTTAATCTTCTGTGTTGTTGTAGTCTTAAATCCTGCCAATGTGAATATTATTTTTCTATTTTTTGAACACTTCCATCATTGCATTACTAATTGTTTAAGTCTAGAGTTACTTTTATCTTCCCCTTTCTTTGTTCAATTTTTCCAGGTTCCTAATTTTTCAAATCCTACCCCTTTCTTCCTCACATTCTCAAGAATCTTATGACACTTTTAGTAGATTCAGAGAGGTTTATACCTTTACTATCAAGAAAATAACATAACTTCTCAAATGGTGAGAACACTAGCAATTATAAAGGTTTGAGATGAAATTATAAAGGTTTCTTTTGCTAGCGTAAGACTGATAAGTGTTTTATCATCATAAGTTTTTAATTATATTTGAAGATGATCTAATAATAATACATAATACTTATTCAGTGGTTTCTATTTGCCAGGCTCTGTTTTATCTCATCTAATCATCATTACAATGTTACATAGGCAAGTTTTATAACTATATCCATTTTAGAGAAAAGGAAGTGTTCAAATAATTTGTAATAAAAATGCTCTTGGGGCATATTTTTAATATTAAATCTCTTTGACCCTTTCCTTCCATTCTGTTGAATAAACGTTTAATTTAATTATTTTCCTGAAAAGTAGGGGAAAAAGGGAAATTCTTATTTAAACAAGAAAACGTTGCTATCATCTGTGCAGGATATGAGCAAGAAGCTATTCAGAGGTCAAACTGTTTTTCATGTACTCCTGGCCCAGAGTTCTGTGAGGCATCAACTAAAGGACCATGGCCTCCTCACCATCAGATATGACTGGCTAAAGTACGAATTGTTTGTAATATTAAGTACTATGGAATTGAAGGTTAGGAAGGTAAGGGGGCTAGTTTAGAAGGGGAATCTTCTTTATCTTTGATGGGAGAGGGGGTATAGCTATTGACAAAGAAAAGCAACAGGCTTGTGACATAGAAATAGTAAGAACCTTAGAGAAACATGTAGTAGGGTAAGAATTCAAAGGGGGTTCACATAGGGGGAAAAAAGCCCAGACTTTATTCGGAAGCAATGAAAAGAAGTAATGGTGCCTGCCCTTTATTGTAGATACCAGAGGGTGTTTTATGAAAGAGGGAAACACCTTCAAAGGCAATTATAATCTTTTATGTAGGGCCACTGCAGTCTCAGAAAAAATATGATTTGCCTATTTATTTTTTGCATTATATTAAACATGGAATCTGACAGCTGCAAAGACATGTTAAAAATCACCTCTTTGATTTACAGAGGGGGGAAAAAAGAGAAAAGTGAAATGACTTGTCCATGGTCACACAGCTAGAGGCAGAGCCAGTCCTGGAAACAAAATCTCCTTTTTTTAATTCAATACCTTGATTCTACTATTTACTTATTTTCAAACTGAGATCATAAATATGAAGAACATAAGAGTCAAAACCTCAAAAGAACTAAAGTACTTAAAAAGAATTATACAAGAATAGTTAAAAAACAAACAAGCAAAAAAACCACTTAAAATGCTGCCCAAGCAAAAGTGAAGTCCAGTTTACTTTATAGCCTAAAGGGATGTGGACAAAGTCCTCGTAGAGAGAGCCTATCCCAGGTAGAGATCTAGCAGACTCCACCATAAGGAGTGAGACAAGGTGGTTGTCATTTGGCTTCTTCGTTCCCCAGTGCAGTTTGTGATCTGACCCTATCCCTGACTGGGAAGAAGCCTTCTAAGGACAAGCTGGGGGGATTAATTTTCTCACAAAAATGGAATGACAGTAAGGCCATCCTTCCCAACTTGTGGGGAAATAAACCTGCTGGGGCTAACCAATTCAGGAATCTGCAAGAGCTCCTGACCAGAATGCTCCTGAAGAAAGCATTCTATTTTTTAAAGCAAGTTTAGAAGATTGGTTCTGTTGCAGACTAGAATTGCTTACAATTCCACAAGTCAGGCCTGGGGTGTTCTGTGGTTGTGCAACCTGTGACTTTGAAACTCTATCTCTAAGTTTCCCAAATATAGGGTTACACATTGGGATTAAAAGCTTATTTAATAGTATTTACAGTTCCTGATACTATACACGTGATCTATATATTCCTCAGCCACCTTCACACGTCAGTTTGAATCTTTAAACTCTGTCTCTATGTACCTTGGAATATCATGAGCACTTTTGGGATATTTAAATGTCTAAGAACATAATAAAAAGTCCACCTTAGTCCAACGATCCTGTCTGGAAGCTGTAGTGTCTTTCCTTCATGAATAGTTCTGATGGCGAAGAGGGTAGTGTTGTTAATGTGAAGTTTTATCACTTCAGCATGTAGTTAAGTGTATGGTAGCATAAAGCTGACTTTCGTGTTTTTTTTTTTTTTTAAAGTAAAGACAACTGAAAGAAATGTTCTTTTTACTAACTGCACAATAACGTGACATGCATTTAAGTCAAATGAGTTTTTTGGACTTTTCTTACAGTGTTATGCTTCGAGTTTAGTGTATCTAGAGTCCAAACTTCTCTCCTGGGTTTTACTCAGAAAGACAAGCGCTCCTGTGTCTCTGTTCACCCGGATGTCCAATAGGTATTTCAAATAATTTCTTCCAAACCCAGATCATGTGGTTTCCCTCTAAACTGATTTGCCTCTAATAGTCTGTTTTGTATTCCAGTTTGCCCCATCTGCAAAGCACTAAAACTAGAGTGAGAGCCGTGGTCCATCCCTTCCTTCTTTCACTTCTCAGCTCAGACACCCAGGTCTTCTGATTTTGACACCTAATTATGCCTTGAAAATCATCATTCCTTTTCTTTTTTAACCCCCTTTTCCCTGGTGAAGCCCTCATTATGTTCCTCAACTGTTTCAGTATCCTAAAATGCTAAATACACACTGGTTCTCCCGCATGGTCTGTGCTGTTTTAGTGGTCTACAAAAAAGACACATATAAAACAGGCAGCCCACGCCTACAGTTAGTATTTGGCTCTCCATCTGCCAGGATACAGACCCCAAGCCACTTCGTAACCTCAGAGCTCACTGAATACCTCTTCCTTCCTTGCTAACTGTGCTTCAGACAAAGCGATACCATGTTAGCTTCTTGAAAGAACAGTGATTTGTTTTGTTTTATTGTTTGTTTCTTTCATTTGTTTGTCTCTTGCCTGGATAACTTTGTCAGGGATGTTCTGTCTTCCTGAAATGGTTCTTCCTTCCATCTCCATTCTTTGCTATATTCTACTTAAGTTTTTGAGTTTGACCGTAGGTGTAACCTCTTTTTGGCCTTTATCCCAACCAGCTGGCTGGCTGGATCCCACGTTCTTGTTCAGTTCCTGCCAGCCTGATTGTCTGGGAGCAAAACACTGCTCTAGATCTGTTCCATCTGTTTTTAGATGGATATCCTTAAAGAACCTATTTTCCTTGTAGCAACAGGGTGGAGAGATAACAAACTAGTCTTATTACAATACACACTTAAAGCAAGTATTGATATAATTATCTAACTCACCTAGTGATACTCGCATTTTACTGAAATGACAGGGTAAGGCTACGTGCTAAATATTCTCCTCAAAGCTACGAACAATTCTGAATAGTTGATAAGAAGGGAAAAGAAGACTTAAAGATTTTCTTCAGAAGAGTAAATCTCCTTTATCATAGTTTGCTAGTGTTCCCCCCAAATCCGTTCCCCACTTTTTCCTTAGTAATTGAATCCCCAATATTTAGCTGGACACATAGAGCCTGAAATGCCATGTATCCCAGTGACCCTTTCAGCGCGGTTTGCCATGTGACTGAGTTATGGTCAAGGATATCCTCGAAGTGTTATTAAAGGATGGGGGCCCTCTATCATTTCTTCCTTCTCTTTCCTGCAGTTTAAATATATTTTACCTATATTTTTATCTATGCATGCTTTTACTGTAACCAATTTTGTATACTTTGTGGGAAGAAAATCTACAATCAACCAATGAGTTTTAAAGAAGACAAGAAACAAATCAAATTAATATCTTGTTGAAATTAGGAAGACAAAATTATATTTATCACGTCATGAGTACTTCAGGTAACACTCATGTGATTTGAAGATAACTGGATAGTTATGAAAGAGTTGGATTTTATGCAGGACAGAAAGTGGATTAGTACTTTTAAAGCATGTTCTACAAATGCTTCAATTTAAATTAACATATTTATGTTCTTGTGATAAAGAATGCAGTACGTAAAAAAATACCACTAAAGCCTGATATTCCATAGGAATTTCTTACATGGATTCTACGTACTTATGAGAAAGGGGGTTTTATTTTACAATGGCCTAATTCTTAAGTTAAAGTGTATATCTAATGTAACGTCTACTTTTTCATTATTAAGTAGACATTTCATTTGAAAAATATTTATGATTAGTTAATCTACTTCTAGATAATGGTGTGTTACTGACTCTAAAACAAATTTATTAAAGATAATATATAAAAGCTAATATTTTTGAGTGCTTCTTATATGCTACTCTACTAAGAAAGGAGTATAGAATTCTAATTTCATCTTCAGAATAATCTGTATACCTTCATTTTACCTACAAGTTAATGGAATATTAAGAACCAGGTATGCTGATAACTATTAAGTAACTTCATCCAGCCTATGCTCTTTACCACAGATTTTTTATTTTGCTCTGCCATGACATGTACTTTATTCACATTCTTTTATAATATCAGGATGAAATAGCTAAAACATCTATCATGATAGATATACTAGTGTTGTTGCTGTATTTGTATGTTTTGTTTTCCTGGTTTTTAAGTATTAACTCACGGAATGAATTCATTTTCTGCTTGTTGATATTTATGAAAATTCCTTGCAGCAAGACAACAAAGCATTTATTCAAGAATGTAAAACTTGGCCCTGTGCTAAGTTATAATATTTGTCAATTAATTTAACGTGCACATATTTATTGAACAGATGTTATGTGTCAGGTACTTTTCTGAGCACTAAGAACATAGTGAATAATTCAGGCAGTAAACAAGTAAAGGAATTCTAAAAATATAAAAATAGTGGTTTTAGAAGTGAAAACAAAGGAGTAGGGAGATAAGTCAGAAGAATAACCTGAGGTTTTAGATCTATAATCAGGGAAGACCTCTTCCTTCCTAGAGATCATATTTGAGTAGAGACAGAAAACGTAACAAGGATGAGGCGCCTGGGTGGCACAGTGGTTAAGCGTCTGCCTTCGGCTCAGGGCGTGATCCCGGCGTTCTGGGATCGAGCCCCACATCGGGCTCCTCTGCTAGGAGCCTGCTTCTTCCTCTCCCACTCCCCCTGCTTGTGTTCCCTCTTTCGCTGGCTGTCTCTATCTCTGTCAAATAAATAAATAAAATCTTAAAAAAAAAAAAGAAAACGCAACAAGGAAAAACAAAATAAAACAAAACATGTTCCACGGGGAGGGAAGTGTGAACAAAGAACATGGAGTGGCCTATGCTTGGTGAGTAAAAGCAACAAAGAGGCCTGGTGTGTGGAGGAGAGTTTGAAGAGTAGTGGAAGATGATGTTCAGAGGTTAGAGAGGAGACAGATCATATACGGAGAGCTTTGTAGGCCTTGGTTAGGAGTCTGTTTTTTCGGTTTTTCTTTTCTAAATGTACTAGGAAGCTCTGCTTACTCAGCTTGATGGAAAAGCCTTAGCTTGGACCACAGCCAGTCATCACTGCAGAGGGGACTTAAAGCTGCTGCCCAGAGGCAACACATTTCACTTCTGCGTTCAGGTCATTGATGAGCGTGTGTCAAGTGGCCAAGTCTGCATCTGTGAGACAGACAGTGTAATCCTTCCTCAGGGAGGGGGAGGGAACATTTGTGAGTAATAACATAACCTACCACAATCAATGTCTGTTACTTTGACATTGTCTGTCCTTTGGATTCCTTGAATAAATTTAATATACTTCACTTAACAAAATTTAAATCATACCATTTAAAAGATACTTTCCCAATTTTGGGAAGAAAAAGTTCCAACTATTTCAATGAAACAAACAGATCCACCAAACAGGTCGAAATCTCCATTTACTTAAAGCCCCAGAAAAAGAATTACGGGATTACTGAGATGACTATTTCTGAAGCTCTTTACACATATAATCGAATTGCCTTTAAAATAGGGATGAATGAATTTAAGCTTTCATCAACTACATATGAAAACTAAAGTGTCACTGGAGCATCACTAGTAGTTGGTTTTCTGGCTTCATATATTTTGGTTTCTTCATATAGTATAACACGGATACCTTCTCCTGCTTTGGCTTCCAAGAGGAGCTAGAATTTGGATACGAGTCTGTCTAGCTCTGAAGATGACCCTTTCCATGCCCTCTCCACTAGCATGTAGGGTGAAAAGAAATAAAGCTTTTGTCTCAGAAACCACTAGGCTATTCATGTTGTTTATTACCATGACATTACTATGCCCTAGCTTATCTTGATCGATAGGATTATGCTTCTGAGGATTACAATTAAGATACACCACAACTCCTGCATGAAGGTCAAAAAGTACCAGCACACAATATGCATTAAGATTCTATGACAAAAGAGATAGAAAAAAATGATTCTATGGAATAAGAAAAAAAAATAGTGCTTTCACATATGAGCCAAAATTAAAATTAAGACTGGCAGACGCTTCAAATGAAGGCATGTTGATTGAGAGTTGACCTGCCACTCACTCTATAGGCAAGTCTGGTTTAGGGCAGGGTGAGTGGTGTCAGGGATTTATTTATTACAAGTATTACTACTGATTCTTGAGAGTGTGGTCAAGAAGGCTAATTCATCTAGTGTAAGGAAACAATTACATATACAGGAGAAAAAAATGCAAATATGTTTATCAAAGTAATTTTATAATATTTAAACACTGCAAAATGTAGATATCCAGCTTTACAGTGATGTATAGTACAAACTCAGATACATTTTACTGCCATTAAAATATGTTACATTGCTGAGGTTACATATAAAATACTTGTGCATACTGTGAAAATAAAAGTGGAAAAGGAAACTATAGAATGGCAAGAAACCAAAATGGCAGCATCTATAATCATAAGATGATGGACAAGTGATTTTAAATTATTCTTGCTACTTTACTAAATTGTATATGAATGCAGCCACATTTAATACAGATAAAAATAGGGGCAATGGTTTTGGCAGACAGTGTTATGGTTGATCTTAGAAGGACAAGATTCAATTGAGGGAGAAAATAAATTAAACATGATGTATTGGATCAGCAGGTAATTTGAGTTTGTGTTTTTCCAAATGTTCTCTCTCAGCCTTGGGCTTATCTAAGCAGAAAACATAATATATACAAATGCAAAATGTTCACAAAGTGTTTAAAAGAGAAAATCTGAGTTCTCCTCTACATGAAAAATAGCACTTTTTCCCTTACCACTGCCAACATTTTTTTGTGCGACTTAGAATAAAACTTTTTATGACTCCATATTAATCCATTTCAAAATCTTATATTTCCAATTTATCACTTGAAAATGACAAGAACTTTCTTAATTCTAGCTGGATTCTCTGGGAAGTCTCTGAGCGGCTGTAGGTGCCACATGCTGAAGTTTAGCTTTACGCTATTTATTACCTCGGTCCCTGACTCCTTTTGCTTCTCATTCTGTGTAGAATAAAGGGTGAGATTTATCTTTATTTACTTAATTGTGAGTCTCACAGATTGCCTCCGCCGTCCATGTACGGCAGCAGTGTTGGTAGTAAGTAACCACACGTGAGTGGAGGCATACCTCTGTGTCTCTCTTCAATTACCTTCCCCTGGATTTTCTCAACGTCAGCTTTATCTTCATTAAGGTAAAGCTACCACTTCCCCTTTGCATTTTTGTGAGCTGGGTCACTGCATTAAAGGAACTGGTATTTTGTTCTTTAATGCTATCTTTCCTGCATTATCTTAGTGCACAATAAACAAATAGCTTGTTGAGAGGTGTGTGTGTATGCATTGTGAAGTTTTGTATTTATAATAAAAATGTGATACACACCTATAACTATAAAAAATGCAAAGAACGCAGAACAATATAACCATATAAGCTAAAATTGAAAGTAACACATCATCATAGAAAAATCAATGGTCTGGCATAGATCTTTCAAATAGTATTCTATTTATAATAATACATATTTGTTTCTAAAATTTGATCAGCCTGTATACATTATTTTATAATTTGTTTTGTGTGTTCAATGCTATGTCACATGCCTCTTTCCACAATCATCTTTATAGGCCATTTCTCTCCCTCATATCTGAAGCCATTCTATATTTCAGTGGCGTGTATAGAGGTCAGCATTCCATTTGAAACCTATTATTTTTGGTGTGAATGGATATCACATAATTTTATCTTTGTCACTTTTTTTTTTTTTTTAAATCACACTGCTTAATCCCTAAGATTTCCTTATGGCACTTTCAAAATGAGATTTTTTTTTGTCTTTTCTTGTAAAACTAACATCCAGAAACACTTATTTCCATTTAAGCATAAGGAGAAAGGGAAATGAAACAATGTGCCTCATATGTGCCAGGGTCAATAGTAGGAACTTTAAATGCATAAAGGTATACACTATTTTTTATCTTTGTAACAACCCTGTGAATAAAACCATTGGTGGTAAAATATTTTTTGAATACCTGCCATGTGAACTTTGTCCAGCTATTCCGCAAGTTAGATATGTTGACATTGTACAAAATTGATGTAATGATAAATGATTATATGATATACAATAATATATCATCATTTTACAAAACGGAGGGAAAAGTGGTTTAACGGTTAAAAAGTAAAGGTGATAAATGGTTGCCAAAGTATTTGAGCATGGCTCCATAAATACATTGCCTTTATTCTTTTCATTAAAGCATTTAATGTCACTTATTTAAGTGTATGTCATGAATAACATTTGTTTTACATTGCTCCACAATTTATCTTTCTAAAAATAAAATTTAGTAATCCTACTTAAGAACCACAATGGCTTCAAATTCTTTAAAGGATCTAGTTTTAAATCATCAGCAATGTTTAAAGGCCAAACTCTTTTGTCCCCTGCTTCCCAATACCACTATTATGCAGACCTAATTTTCATTCAAACCAGACAGTTGTTTCACAACTTTGCATATGTTTTCTCAGATGCTACCCCACCTCACTTCTACAAATGTTGAATTCATATTCATATTCACAGCCCATTAAGTTGTCACCCCTTCTGGAAAGCCCTCCTAGACTTGCTTATAGAATAATCACTTCTACTATGAGCTGCTAAAGCAATTTGGACATGTCTTTACCACAGTACATATCATAATATCATAATATAGTACAGTTATGTTTTTATTTCCACTAGAACACAAACTTTTGGAAAATAAGATTTGGGTTTGAGGCTTCCGTTTGTCTTCCTCACTGTCTAGCCCATTGACTGGCAAGTAATCAGTGCTCAAGAAATGAGAGCTAAATAAATATCATAAAATACATACTTAAAGGATATACACCAACACTGACCACAGAATTAATTACCAAATCTACAAAGAGATTATCGATCAGCTTTAATATAAATCCACATCTTTGTGAGGAGGGTATTTTTGTATCTTGTGGATGATACTAATTATGAGCTAAACATTATTGCTTTTGCGGCCTGTTCACCTCCAGAGTTGATATGAAGGTGAAAATGCAGGACAGACATTTCTTTTCACTGTATGACAATTCAAAGAAGGCAACAGGTATTGCCAGAGTTTACTATAATTTTAGGTCCAAATCACATATATTGCTTTGTTGGCCACAAGAAGATGGGAGGGAAAACTCCTTTGACCTCTTTTTAAAGGCACCAGAACCTGCTATAGCTTCATGACAGCCATACCTTATCTATTTATAAACTTCTCTTTCTGGTAAAGTCAACGTTGGAAAGTCATGCTAGTGTCTCTTTTATTGGATTTCACTGACATTCAAGGGGCTTTTGATTCATTTGTATAAGCATTCTCTTATGATTTTAGAAGCAGAGTCTTTCCAATGGGAGATACAAGAAATTCCTTTCAGTAATATCTTGTATTTGGAGTTTGCCTCCCACTGATGAGAAACTTTACTTTGAATTCATATTTATACTATCATAAAATTATTTTCCAATGAAGTACTGATTTCCATAAACTGAAAGTCAATACTTCATTAAAAATAAGTTACATTTAAATGAATGAGCTCTAACAAAATAGTGATTAGTTACATTATTAAGATGTTTAAACGTCCAGTTATTCCATAATGACTCAGAAACCAGCTGTTGTATTTAAGCATAGTATTGGCTTTATTTCAGCAACGAATTAAGTGAAGTAGATGCATACGTAAGGATAACACGGGGACATCAGCTTGAAAAAGTAATCCTTTGAACATGATCTGGCATGCACTTGAGTTATTTGTACAAAGATCCTCTATTCACTATCAATAATTGAAGACGAGCATTGGGGAGAACTTTTGCCCTTTTCTCTCTGTTAAACCCGTTCCTGGCTTTCTTCAATGAAGAGCTTGTTGCTGGTCTGAATGATCAGAGCTCAAGTTATCATAAGCCAGAATAACCAGCAAATGGACTCACTATAACTTAAAGGGTAGTTGTTATTGTTTGGATCTCTCTCTTTCTCTTCCTCTTTGTAGGCTAAGATCCTAGCTGAGTCTTCCAGCTCTCAGTCTTTACGTCAGCAAGGAATACTTTTACTTTAGTTATTTCATGACTTCAGGTCTCTGCTAAAGTACAAAGCTCTCAATGAGACCTTCTCTTGCCCACCCTATTATAAACTGTATTCCCGTCTTTCTGGCTTTCCCTATTGTTTTCCCCTGCTTTATTGATTCCCACATACTACTTACGATCATCCAACAGACTAAAAATCTAACTTAATTGTTGTCTCTCTTCTATCACTAAAATATAAACTCCAGGAGATAGAGTGGTGTATGTTCAATCCTATAATTCTAGTACTTCCCACAGCATAGGTACCCAATATTTATTTATCAAATGAGTTTGGGGGAAAAGAAGATAGGTGGGCAGAAGGTAGAATGTAAGCCCAAACTATACATTCCAATTCAGTTTCACCACTTTTCCCTTAGGGTTATGGAATCCTGTCTCAATGGGCACTTTAATCCTCACTTTATTGTCATTCTTAAAGAATAATTCCACAGGGAAATGCACAGAGTAATGGAAGACAAGAAGTTAGTTTTTATGAGCAGGGGAGAATATGGTTATTTCTTTGTGCCTGGACTTAAAGTCACTAAATACCATCGAAATCCCATTAAAATATCTAATAATAATATACAAGTGCCTAATAAATGTTGGCTGATTCACAATACTGACTTTTTTTATTTCATCCACCTGAGTCTTTTGAGTAAACCACTATTATGAGAAAATTGACTACCATCTGACTAGACTCTATGCATCATTTCCCATCTATAATTTCATAAAATGGGGACAGTAATAAAATCCTCATAGGGCGAAGTGCTTACAGTTGTGTTCAGGATACATAAAGTGTCCAACATAAAGTTAGCTAATTTTACCACCATTATCCAATCAGTTCCAGGCCTTGTGATTCTCTCTCTCAGTGTATCTTTTCTGTTTTTATTACGACTAATAATGATGGAGGGTATTGTTTTCCAAGTTGTTCAGGTGCCACTAGTAGTACAGAAGATTATTTTCATGGCATGGAAGAATAAATGACAAAAGTAAAGTTAGTTACTTTATTTATTTATTTATTTATTTATTTATTTATTTATTTATTTTTAGTTATTTTAAGATAACAAACTTTCATTCTGAATGAATAGGCTTGAATTTTAAACCATTGATATAAAATAAAGCATTAAGTCGACACATATGTAGGTAATATGTTGATATGCAAAACATTCTGATGACTTATGGGAATGACTGGTGTTTGAAAAATGTTACCTGGACTGTCTTTTTTATCCCAGCCTTATTCTCTACTTCTTTTTATACTATCCTCTGAGTTACCTTTTTAAACAAAATTCCTGATCCTGCAGCCCCATGCCTTAAGTGTCCTCCACTCCTAAGACTCTCTATAGGACAAATCTCAATCTTAGGAATGTACAAACTCTCCGTGACCTGCTTCTATCCCTTACCTCATTGTTTTTGTCCCTGCCCTCATTGATTACAACTTCCACTGCACAATTTGTGCTCCTGCAAAATCAAGATAATTAAATTCCTTGATTATAGCTCCTATAATTTGATAACTCGTGCTTTCAGGCAAATTGGTTTTTGTTTTGTTTGTTTTGTTTTGTTGCTTGTTTGCTTTCCCTGGGTGATTTATTTGCTATACAAATGGAGAATTTACATTCCTACTTTAAAAATTTGCTATACATATGGAGAATTTATATTCCTACTTTAAAAATCAATTCATATATGGGGCATCTGGGTGGCTCAGTTGGTTAAGCTTCTAAGCTTCTGACCCTTGATTTCAACTCAGGTCATGGTTTCAAGAGTTGTGAGGTCCGCACTCAGCACAGAGTCTGCTTGAGATTCTCCCTCTCCCTCTCCACCCCCTCACCTCAAATAAATAAATAAATAAAATCTTAAAAAAAAACACAATTCGTATGTTATATTTCTGGAAGCCTTATGAAAGGTTGAGTTGGTTACTTCTAACTCTGTGATATTCTGGCATTTTACAATATTTAATATTTTCCTTTATTTTTAGTGTTCTTCATGTATATGTACACATGTTATCTCCTTCACTGGACTATGATCAGAGGCTTTATCTCCATCCCTAGTAAAACACATGACAAGGAAAGACAACAAATATATGTTGAATGAATTAATTAATAAGTAAATGCACCTATAGCCCCCTTTCAAAAAATGTATGTGTAGATATATAGAATATAATAATAGCTGTTAATAATTTAAACAGATTATTTTTCTTACATTTTGACTTTATTTTTTCATTGAAATTGCTCTTAGAAAATTCAACCATGCCTTGCTAATTATCAAGCCCAATAACTTCATCTCAGACTCCACTGCATTTGACCTTTTCATAGTCTTTTGAAGCATTAAATGCTTACGCTTGCCCTCATTTCTGCCTTTATGTCCATTATGACCTCAGATACAATATACCTAAATTATGCTTTTTTTCTCAGGCCATACTTATGTGCTCTGCTTCTTTATTCTCCATTTTAATTACAAATCACCCAATTTTTCTAGATTGAAATCATAGCATCATTTTTAATAATGCCCCCTTGTCCCAAACTATATCCAATTGTATAATAAGTTTTGTGCATTACCTATCAGATTGGTCTTTAATATTAATGTCTTATGCACTCCATAGTTTTTAGGCTTGAACTCTCTTCTAGGTATTAAAATGCCTTCTTAACCAGTTATATTAGGGTTCATTTAGTCATTTTAGAATCTCAAATCCAGTTAACTTATTCAAAAAGGGAAAATTTATTAGCTTATTTTATTAATTATGTATTAATTATGTCACAATAATGTTGTATCAGAAACAATCATACAATCTCAATGGACTGAAACACAAATACAAAAATGTACTTTGCTCTGATGTATGAGTTAGGCAAGCAATTCTACTGATTTGAACTGGGTTTGGCTGGACTAGCTTGTGTGTCTGAGGTAGGCTGGCAGTTTGGCTATCAACGGCCTAGGTTGACTCAGCTTTTCTCCATGTGGTCTCTCAACCTTCAGCAGATTGCTCTGGGTTTGTTCTCATGGGAATGACAAGGTTGTAAGAGAACAACTTGCCCTATGCCTCTTGAGGCCCAGGCTCAAAACTGGCACACAGTCACTTCCACCTCATTCTATTGGCCAAAGCAAGTCACAAGGTTATCCCAGTTCAAAGGGTGGGGAAATAGACTCACTTCTTAATGAAAGGGGCTGAAAATTCACATTGCAAAGGGCACCAGTAAAGGCAGAGGAAGAATGGGTACCATTTTCTTTTTTTTTTTTATTTTAATATTTTTTTTATTATTATTATATTATGTTAGTACCATTTTCACACTCCATCTGCTATAGTCACATACTCAAAGTTGAGAAATGGAATAGAGCTGTTTTCAGAAGATTGGCTATGAAGATATAATTCTACCAGAATCAGTCCCTCTCTTCCTCTCTTCAGCTTTAATCTATAATTCTCAGGCAGCTATTCCCATAAGGGCTAGTTCTAAGGTTGCAAGGGGCTTTGTCCTTAATGATGAAAGTAAATTCTTCCCTAGCAGCAACAGATTAAAAAAAATAATAATAATCTGGGGGGAAACCCAAATTTCTTCTGCAAGGCATCTGTACCTATCGCTGGCCCTTTCACTGTAGCCAGAGATAAATGATACTATAATAAAAACAGCCAAGGTAGGGTAGGATGCTCCTTTCTCCCAGAATCAGAAAAAAAGCAAAAGGTGATTTTGCTAAAAGGGGATGGAAAAGTGATGAGAAGGCCAAATTAACATGCCCTTGCCTTGTGCAATTTGATTCCTTCACAGTCTTATACTCTACAGTATCACAGTAATTTCCCAATGATGGATCTCATTGTGTTATTTCCTAGCTTAAATTCAGTGGTCTTTCATTGACTGAAGTTAAATACAAACTTTTTAGCATGATGTGATGTGCAAAACT
Organism: Ursus arctos; assembly: GCF_023065955.2. Taxonomy (NCBI): domain Eukaryota; kingdom Metazoa; phylum Chordata; class Mammalia; order Carnivora; family Ursidae; genus Ursus; species Ursus arctos. The sequence continues at coordinate 24,189,883 of NW_026622985.1, read as the reverse complement.
CTTCTCAATTTGTTCTGTGTGTGTGTGTGTGTGTGTACATATCTCTCCAATCTTTTTGTCTGCCTCTTTTTCCTTTGGTTATCCAAATGTATTTTAGCCATAGTGGCCTATTTACCATGATAGAAATTTACCATGCTGTACTGCCAAAGGTTCAGTTAAATTAACTTCATTACCTAGCCCAAATCCTCATCTCCTACATTGTTTCCCACCAGACCATTTCAGCACCTGGTAAAAGTCATGCTAAATTTCTGTCCCCTAACTCTTAATATCCTTTTATGATTCAGGGCCTTTGTGTATGCCCCTTAATCAGAATGCCTTTCCTTTTCTCATTCTTTATTTTGTATAATCCTGATTATTCTCCAAGCCCCAGATTTAATGTCCTCCTTTCCATGATTCTTGTCTTAGCCATAAATTGATCACTTATTTTTCTGCCATAATCCCTATTTTACTACATTCTAATTAATTGTATTTTTTAAAAACGTCCCCTCCCTCTGCAATTCTTTATTTGTTATCTTTTAATCCTCTGTGCTTATTAACATCATGCCTAGATTATACCATCTACACAATAATTCCCAAGAATTATTTTGTCTCTAATAATTAATATTTCTCAGTAATTTATTTAAGTGTATGTAAATGTTAGTGGCTGAGCACAAAGGATACTATGCAAATATTAAAATATTTACAACCTTCTTGTGTAAAAAAAAATCATTATGCTTTAATCCTGAGCGATAGAATAAAAATAAGTGACTTTTAAAACATTCCGTCTTATCCAGAAACCCTTAAAAACACCTGAGTGTAATGAAGTTCAAAACTTATTTATCAACTTTATCTTTAAAATTTCATTATTGTATTTGTTATGAATTATTCTCTCCTCTTGTACAAAAACTGTGCCACTATCTTTTGAAATTAAATATCTGATGTTTCCTTCTTGGTCTAATTCAAATGTATCCTCTTTCTAAGCGGAGCTAGACACATTTTTACTTTGTTCTGTAAAACCATACATGCTAGTGATAAATGAGCAGTGTCTGTGGTTACATTTGTTCTTATCTCTTTTGAAGCAGAAAATCTGGCAGTCTCTTATCTAAACTTTAACAAGTGGAGATAAACCTTGATAGAAAAATGTTTCTGGACTGCCATCGCTTTTAGCAAGAGTAAACAATTTAAACTAAAAGCAGCTGTTTGATTTTTTCCAAAAAATAAATCTAAAAGTAAAATTCTCTCTAAAGAATGGCATATAATTCAATGTAGCTTTCAGTCAAGTGTAAATGTACCTATACTGCACATTTATCTGTTATAAATATAAGGCCATTTTATTAAGTTCTTTTGGCTTTGGAACTTAGATGGTTATTGTAATAATGTCCAGTCCATGATATTAATATGATCAAGGAACTTGTGCTAATGTTGTAGTGGCTATTAAGCTTAGAAACATCTTTTTTTATTTTTGTAACAATTGATAAATCCATTTGCTGGATTTTAATTTATGTTCCAGCAACCAGGAGATCCCCAGAAAGTTCTTAGAATGTATCTTGGCTCCTTGGAGGAAGGCGATTCAAGAGTGGAGTTCCTGTTCCCTTTCAGAAGGAGTGCAAAAAGAAAAAAACCCAAGGAAGAAGAGAAAAAGATAAATCCTAACCGTGATGAAGGCAGCAAGTAAACAAATATTTCTGCATTATGAGAGCCAGGAGTGTATATAGTAAATTTTAAGATTGCCACTTCAATTTGTTATCCTTGGCTCCAATTAGCTCACTGCTCTGATTTTCCTGATTGAATTGCAGGCACAAATTGGCTTCCCTCCTCTTCCCCTCTCCCTCTCCTCCCTTTTACTCCCCTTCCTTCCTCCCTATCCTTCCTTCCTTCCTTCCTTCCTTCCTTCCTTCCTTCCTTCCTGTGTTTTTCTTTTCAGATATTTTAGCAACAAATTTTTCATTTGCAAAAATACTAGGCTGATATATAATGAAATCTAGTATGTTTTCAAGTTGTTTCATTAACACAACTTTCAAATTTCTTTCCTTCTTCCTCCCTCCCTCCCACTCTCCTCCTTCTTTTCTTTTTCTTTGTCAGGACAAAAGAGAACTTTACCATAGTTGAGCAAAAATTATTTTCCTTCAGAAATAAATTGATATAAAAATATATGTATATATCTTAACTAAATCATATGAAGATCAAGTGGTAAATTAAGCTAAATTGCCTAAAACCATAGCGTATTCAAAGTCATCCATGAAGGCTGGAATCGACTTCTTCCAAACTCCTGTTCATGTTGCTATTTTGACCTTTCCCCACAAATCATGAATGTTCTTAATGGCTTCCAAAGTGATGAGTACTTTTCAGAAGATCTTCAGCTTATTTCAACCATCAGCAGAATCACTATGTATAGCAGCCATAGCCTTACAAAATGTATTTCTTAAATAATACAACATGAAAGTCAAAATTACTCCTTGATCCATGCACTCCAGAATGCATGCTGTATTAGCAGGCACCAAAACAACATTAATCTTGCTGTACATTTCCATCAGAGCTCTTGTGACCAGTTGCATTGTCGTTGAGCAGTCATATTTTGAAAGGAATCCTTTTTCTGAGAGGTAGGTCTCAATAGTGGGCTTAAAATATTCAGTAAATCAAGTTGCAAACAGAGGTGCTGTCTTCCAAACTTTATTGTTCCACTGATAGAAAACAGGCAGAGTAGATTTAATGAAATTCTTAAGGGCCCTAGGATTTTCAGAATGGTCAATGGGCATTGGCTTCAGCTTTAGTTACCAGCTGCATTAGCCCCCGATGAGAAAGTTAGCCTGATCCTTCAAACCTTTGAAGCTAGGCATTGACTTGTCCTCTCTAGCTATGAAAGAACTAGATGGCAGCTTTTTCCAAGAGAAGACTTTTCATCTACATTGAAAATTTGTTTTTCAATGTAACCACCTTCATTAATTACCTTAGCTAGATCTTCTGGATAACTTGCTGCAGCTTCTACATCAGCATTTGCTGATTCACCTTGCACTTTTATATTGTGGACATAGCTTTTTTTCTTAAATCTCATGAACCGACCTCTGCTAGCTTCAAACATTTCTTCTGCAGCTTCCTCATCTCTCTTGGCCTTCATAGAATTGAGGAGAGTTAGGACCTTGTTCTGGGTTAGGCTTTGACTTAAAGGAATATCATGGCTGGTTTGACCTTCTATCCAGACCACTAAAACTTTCTCCATGTCAGCAATAATGCTGTTTTGCTTTCTTGTTATTTTAGTGTTCACTGAAGTAACATTTTTAATTTCTTTCAAGAACTTTTCCTTTATATTCACAGCTTGGTTCACTTGTTCAAGAGACCTAGCTTTTGGCCTATCTCAGCTTTTGACATGCCTTCCTTACTAAGGTTAATAATTTCTAGTTTTTGATTTAAAGTGAGAGATATATAAGTCTTCCTTTCACTTGAACAATTAGAGCTCATTATAAGGTTATTAACTGGCCAAATTTCAACATTGTTGTACTTCAGAAATTAGGGAGACCAAAGGAGAAGGAGAGAGATGGGGAAATGGCTGGTTGGTGGTGCAGTCAGAACACACATAACATTTATAGATTAAGTTCACCATCTTATATGGTCACAGTTCATGACACCCCAAAACAATTACAATAATAACCTCAAAGATCTGATCATAAATTATCATAACAAATATAATAATAATGAAAAAGCTTGAAATATCACCAGAATTAGTAAAATGTGTCACTGAGACACGAAGTTAGCAAATGCTATTGGAAAAATAGCCCTGAGAGACTAGCTCAATGCTGGGTTGCCACATACCTTCAGTTTGTTTAAAAAACACAGTATCTGAGAAGAACAGTAAAGCACATCACAATAAAATGAGGTATGCCTGTACCTAGGAATCATTTTTCTGTCATTTCAGAGAAGAGAAATCACCAAGTCTGACTTCCAAGTTCCTGTAGTACTTTCTAACTCTTTCACCTTTGGCTTAAAGGCATACATTTTATCTTTAACTCCAGAGTTTCCTTTAGAATTAGAGTTAACTTTTTCTAGAAATTTGAAATGTGAGGATTCTGCACTGTGCATGTTTTTCTTGTGTAAATTTAGCTTCTTTGCTTCCTAACCAATTTTTCTCATAGTTGATGTGGTTAAACTTACCAATTTGCCTCACCTTTGTCCTTTAGGAGACTATAATCCTTGAATAAGAGTTTGCAGCTGGTATTGTATTTTAGTTGTGGTCCCACTTTTCACAGAATAGAAATAAACACACAATAGATGAATTTAAGTAATACCACTACTTAAAAATTATGAAATATTTTTCTTGGACCAACTATACATTCATAGTTATGATTGCTCCAAATCAAATTATTAGTGACAAGAGATAGAAGTGGTAGGGCACTCTGATACAGTAGGATTGGGCAGAGGTAACTGAGGTAACAGGTAAAGCTGACTGTAAGGCAATTAAATTTATGTGAGAAAAAGAAAGCTAGAATCATTCCTAAAAGAGAAGTCTTTAAGACTTTCTGTCACAAATACTGAAGCTGTTAAAGTAATTCTCCTCTTTAAATTGTGGCATCTCCCCCAAAACACATGGACTTTGTTTTTCTTAAGATTTTGCCTCCATACTTTGAATAATCACACTCTCAGTAGGCATTAAATGTACACAAATTACTTTATCACAAAATAGATCTTGGAAGAGGAAAATTGGAAGTAGATTGCAAGTAAATTATAAGTAAATATAGTTTAAATTCATCCAACTGAATGGACTGGCCAACTTTCCCTTAGTCCTTCAAGCCAGTTCAAAGTTAAAGGTTGATAGAAAAAGGTACTTTTTGTCAGTTACCACGTAAACCCTTGGATATAAACCAAAATTACTCTTGGAAATGTTACAAACTATTGTTATCTTCTGCATAGTTATAACACCCAGAAATTCCTTGAACTAGACTCCTGAGTTAGCTAACACAGGACAATTTAGCAATATGATTATTTAAACACTGATATTAATTTTCTCATTTTTATCTTCTCCTTCAAGTTTTTATTTATTCTCTTAATCTTTACTAGTTACCATTTATGCTTATATTATTATATCAGTTGTACCCACATAAAATCTCAACTTTAATTGATTGTCAAATGGCTATCTCCTATCTCTTAACTATTTAATCTATAATCAGTAGAACATATAATGAATTGAATAAACGCCTTTCCTCCATGAAAATAAAAAATAAAACATCACCCTTCACATTTATGGCATTTTGATAGTGGATTTATGTTGAGAATGGGCTTGGTGACTGATTGATGCCTACAAAGGCATCTCAGTATCAATTCCACTTAGTCAAAAATGGTTGTATTCCATATGTGTTCTCCAACATTCAGATCAATAGACTTTAAATGATAGCATCAAAACTTTCTTTCAGCTTTACGGTTTAATTCATGGTGACCTGATATAATTTTTTGTCCAATTTAGACATTTTGTGAGCTATACAGATCTACTAACAGTTCCTTAATTTTTTGTTTCACCCTGTCATATCTTCCGTGGTTTATTTAAAGTTCATACTTCTGACATTTTCTCGAAGCACTTAAGAAGATCCAAAGCTCTTAACCGAGTACAAACTTATGTCCAATTACTGACACCTAAGGTCAGCAACAATTCTGAATTATCTTTGAGATTAAAAATCTAATTCTTAAAAATTTAAAGGAGAACGATGACTTTCTCTCCCTTGCTTCTGTGACATATAGCATATTAATTTCGCATTAGCAACATATCTAAATGAAATATAACTGTGAGAGAATTCAATCATGTCTTGACCTCCATCCAATACCTGCCAGAGGCTCTTTTAAGACACTGACATTTGAGGACAGCCTAATGGATATTTTTACTATCCATTGAATACATTTTCCAAGTTCTTTTTCAGTATTAAGTAAGAGTACATAAAAAAAGTAAAGTGTCTGGACCTTATGTCTTAGTCTTCTATGTTGATTTAGTATCATATCCTCCACTTCATAGAATTTCTATTAAATGGAAGATTTTCCTTTAAAACAGTGATTCTATCTTCTGGAATATTTTAGTTGAACAGGTATCACTGGAATAATTAAAATTAATTTTAAGAAAACTTTGTTGTAGTTAAAGATATTTTGTACTCTATAATTAAATGTTATAGAAGGTAAATTCCCAGTTGAATTCTGGAAAAAAAAATATATATACGTGTGAATTAGTATACTTTGTGAGTGATACAGTGTTTGCTTTCTTTGGCCTTAATTTTCAGGAAATATATAAAATTATCACTTAATATTGGTAATCAGTTTGTCTACAGCTTGACAACTCCTATACCTGTAGTCTTAAGTTTATTTTAAAATTTCATTTTCCCTGTTCCTGTATACTTAATTTTATGCCTTCCAAAATCTTATTGGAAGATGTGGCGTATACGTCATCAGTAAATTGAGAAGACAGAAATTCATGCATTGTGAAAAACGAAAGAAATGCTGCATTGCAATACGTAATATAATTATTAAATAGCAATCTGCAAAACTTTAGCCTTGCTTTAAAGGAGGAGAGAGTCTTTGCCTCAAAAGTTTAAAATCATAATTTGTAATAATTGTTGATTTTTGTTTTGATAATTATTATTTAGAAAAATGGAGAGTAGCTGCCTTTGTCAATATATTTATTATATAAAGATTTGTGTAGAAGAAAAAAAAAATCAGTGCTGCCTGTTGAGACAGGCAGTTTGTGGTGTGAATGTCACATAAATATTTAACAAAAGGAAACCCGAGGTCTCCAACGGATGTACATCTGCTACTGAAGAGTTACAATTCACACATCACATGTTTTTTCTTGACATATGGCATGTCAGAAAGGAATGTTTAAAAAGAAAGAAAGAATTAAAAAATGTAAACTCCTAACAAAGCATTAAAATCGTGTATATATAATAATACAAGTATGTCTCATTAAAGGATTCTGAAAAAAAAATCTGGAGTACATATGGAATAAGACAGCTGTTAGGTTGCTGTAAGGTTAAACAGATTTATAATATCTCCAATATACTCCCCACATGTTAATATCAGGAACTTCTAGGAATGATTAATATTAATGACATTAAAAAGAAACAAGTGTGTCTTTCTTTGAAAAATTCAGATTTTGCACATAATTTTTGAATTGACTCAAAGTGTAAGAGTATGTAAGCAAGAAATGTTATTTTAGGCAAGACTGAAGAATGCTGAAAATAAATCCAAATGAGAAATGGAAAGTATTATAAGATTGCAGCTACTTTTAGAATCATGCAAAAACAGTTAATCTTTTCATAAGTTAGATTTCTTAACATTCTCTCACAACAACCTTAAAGAATATGAAGAAAGCAAAAATGAATTTAAAAACCTGAATGAATTGCAAAGAGTCTGAATAATGCAACTCTTAAAACAATTATGCCATAGAAATCTATGTATAACTAAATGGAGAATACCTCGTCCCTGTCTGTCTCTCTGTCCCCTAACCACCATCACCCTATTTACCCCCATTGCTGTCTATCTTCCTCTCCCTCTCTCCCTATATATCCAGACTCTCCTGTGTTCCAATAGGATTTAAGTTACCTTATATGGAAATACATGAAATTCAGCAAGATAACTATTGGGGTCTACCAGGAAAACTGAAATTGCTCTAATCATGTTTTAATAAAGTGAATTTAATAGAAGAAATTGTTTATGCAGGTGATAACCCAAAAGAGTGGCCAAATAGGGGACACTGAGGCAACACAGAAATTAGCAACAGCAGGAAGCAGCTGCCATCCTCAGCTGAAAGGACATGGTGATGAGGCTATGTTAGTGGGATGTAAGGACTGGAGTCTTATCATAGGAGCTAGACCCACTGCAGGTCCATCTGGCAGGAAGCAGGGCCACAGGGACGAAGGGTCACTGAGTACACGCCTGGAGAAAGAGAGACATGGGGAGAAGCACTCTGGCTTCTCTCATCCTCTAGACTTCAGCTAGACTTCCAAAAGTGCCTCTTAAAGGTTGAACACAGTAGGGACTAGGAAGTGCAATCTGCAGGGGTCAGCCCCCCTCTGAAGAACAGAGCAAGGGGAGGTAATAATGGATCTGTGTGAGAGCCCCACACAGGTGCATCCAGCTTCCAGCTGCAGACTGGCTGTGCTGGCTGGAGTCATTATGTTAATTTACAAGAAACATGGTAGCATCTACTGGATTAATTCAGGGAAGGGCAGAAGTGGAAACCCAGCTCAGAAGCTGAAAGCTGACCAAGCCTCTTGCCCTCTCACATACTAGCTCCCCTTGGACTGCATCTCTCCCTCTCTCTCTCTCACTTTTCCCCCAGGTTGGGCTCCTGGAAAGACTAAATCACCGAGGTCTCTCTGTCTTCTCTCTTCACCAGGCCCTCCTGAGGACCCTGCTCTATCTGGCAGCTTTCTCCAGGCCATTGCTGCCATCATAATTGGGGCTGGCAATTTCTATGAGCACCACTCCTATGATGGAGACTGTATCTGTGATATCCCCCCTTGGAGGAGCTTGCACAACCCACCCAGGGAGGAAGGAATGTATGAGAGAGAATTCCAAAGGAAAAAAATGAGAACAACATAACACTTAGCAAAGACGAGGGTGGTGCAATGTGGTATAAATGCCTGACAATGAGCTTTTTTGATTATAATGTAAGTGCTTGACATTAAGCTTTGATTGCAGAGGCATCCATTTCAAAGACATCCATCTCAAATAAATACATTGTCAGTTATATAACCAGATAAACAAGCAGGCCACCCCACCCATGAAGTTCCTTTCAGAAAGCCCTGGATGACCTAGATAACTGACCCCTTGAGTGACCCCCACTTTCCCATTCCCACGTTTTAATTCCTGTTCTTAGGTTTTAAATTCACTAATAAAAAGTAAACCCACAAAATCCTAGGCACCCCACCCTTGACCCCAATAAAAGCAGAACTCCAGGTCACAGCCCTCCGTCTTTCTACCCATGACTTTCCACTGTGTGCCGTGCACCCTCCAGGATTTGTGAGTGATAAAACTTTTTTCAAAGTTCCTTGATGGTTATTGCTGAGGTCCATCTTGTAATACTAATAAGAACCACAAGGGCTGGCCTAATCACAACATTGTCTCCTGTTGGAGAAACGTCTATGGGGACTCACCACAAGTAGTACAGGCCCAAGTGAGTGCCCCAGGCATTCCTAGCCAATAGCTGAGACCAACATAAAACATATACAAAACTCTGTCTCAGAAGCATACTAGCTTGATAAATGGAGGCAGACATTTTTTAAGCTTCCTAATAACTCAAACAGGAACATATAGGTAGACATATAGCTTAGTCTCAAAAATTACTCAGAAGAGACAGAGCTTTCTTGATGCCAAAATCAGAAAAGAATTTGTTGTAAGTGTTCTAATAAAGAAAACATAGCTTAAAGTAATGCACACTGTTCTCAAAATCCTTGTAGTAATGAGTTTCATTCCTCACAATATTTTAAGATCTAAACAAATTCTGTTGAATAAAAAACATTTCAGGGAAACTTTTCCAAGGGGAAAATGTATCCAATAAGATCCAAGTAGACTGTTCCCTGGTCATCTAGATTCTAGATTAATCAAGGGACAGACTTAGAAAGGGGAATGGGATTCATATTCATCAGCTACTATTCAATCATGATAGACTTTTGATAAACATTAAGTGAAAGGAATTCAAGATTAAACTTCCAAACACCTTTGTAGAACTATTCAGTTTTGTCTGTCAAGTCAGGCGATTTTGTGCTTTGGCAAGTAATTGACCTAGATTCAGGGCCAATCACAGAGTATGTAATAATGATATAACAAAGTGTTATCAGCGAGCCCCAACAGTTAAAACTAGAAATAGACAAGACATTTAACTCATTGTGCTATTTCTTACTGCACTTTCTTGATGCCTTGACCAAGATGTCTTATAATGATGGGAACATTGCAATGGTTAGGCCAGGAAAACCCTAATAGCAATGGAATGCCTAGAAGACTACACCCCACATATCCCTTTCCCTGCCCATGATCATGGACTGAACACATACCAACCCCCACCTATAATCACGTGCTCTCTGCCTGCTCTCTTGCATGCATCCTCCTGAACCTCTTCCTATAAAATTCTAGGTATCCATTTTGCTGGCAGAGAGGTCAGTTGTTAAGGTTTGAGCCTGCCATCTCCCCCAGCTGGTGACACCTAAAATAAATTTCTCCCTTTCTCTTTTCCAAACCCTGGTCTCTGGAGTTATTGGCTTCTCTTGTGATGAGTTTATCCAAGTTTGTTCAGCAATGGTATTGGCAAACCCAGCCAGAAGCTAAGCTTTTGATTGTCCAGCTCCCTGGAGTCCCCAGGATGTAGTATTCTGCCAGGGCAGTGTGTTAGGGCTTACCCATTGATTTCCTGTGTTAGCGACTGTGATAGATAATTGGGTAACAGCATGATGTCCCAAAGTGAAGACATAGTGGCATATGATTAACAGTGTATCTATGTTACCTTGCTAAAAATGCCAAGGTATTAATAGCTAATGTAGATTTCATTTCTATTTAGTATAGGGGCCAAGGGCAGACTGGCCCCAAATGGGCCATGTTGGTATGAAGATTATTCTTAGCTGACAGGAACTGAGACCCTATGGACTCAAAAGAAACTCCTGCCCTTCCCTTCACAGTGTAAAAGTCTAAATTGGGGTTTTTCCTACAGTAAGTGTTATTAGCAGAGATTAATTTTATCTGAGTGACCCATCTGTATGGCAGGGCAAACATCTAATTACCAAACATCTGTTCTTATTGCTCTGTGAATTTCATTCCTTTCCTCTGCAGTCCCAGGCCCCGCTCCCTACTCCCTAGTTCAGGATAACATATATGCCTCCTTTTGCCCGAGTGTCTTTGGAATTTCCATGCCTGCGTGGATTCCCTATACAAATTAAATTTTCTTTTCTCCTGTTAATTTGTCTCATGTCAATTTGATTCTTATTTCAGATAGAAGGACCTTGAAGGAAACAGGATATCCTTGCCCCCATCCTCTTGCCATTAGAATGGCAAAATTATCCAGATTAGTGTGACATAAAATTTATTCAATAATCCTTAGCTTTGGTTTATTAATTAATTGAGATGTGTTCTTTCTTTTCTTTGACATTTTTTTTTTTTTCTTTTCTTCTTTACCAGAGTTTTCAGCTAATTGGTATATGGATCAGGGTTACAAAACCCTCTGATGTCTAATATAAGCAATTGGTCTTACTATATTATTGCTATTAACTGTACTTCATAGCTAAAATATGCCAGGGAACTATGATGAACCACAAAATTAAGGGAAAAAAACTTGAACTTTAAAAGTCAGTATCTAAGCATATACAATTTCCCTTTGGATATAGTATTAGTGAAATAAATTAGCTTGTGTAGGGGCGGAAACATTTTTCCTTCTTCCCTTCTAGGTTCTTTTGGCTGTGCTATTAATTAAATTGACATAAGACAGATTAGTAGGAGAAACATGACCAAAGTTACATATGATAGAGAGCCCACACAGATAGAAAGACTCAAAGGGCAGTCAGGTAATTGAGGCTTATATAACATACTGAATTAAGGAAAGAAGTAGGGGTTTGGGATTACAAAGGGGAGGAAAATCATTCACAGGAAGTCAGAGGAGATGTTTAGAAAACAAAGTTTTCCCTGTTATGCAGGTAAGTTTCTCAGGTGAAAAGTTATCTCTGGGAACAGTCTCTTCCTGGTATGGACTCCCTTTCCAATGTAAACGTAGGCAGTTCAGGAAGGAGATAAATAGTTTTTTCTGAATCTGCTGGGTTTTGATTGCCTTTGGCTCAAAATAATCCTCATGCCCAAATTATTTATTTTGGGTTGATAAATTCTGCTCCCCTTTGCTTATAATTACAGTTGTCTACACATTATATGAATATCTCAGAGAATACTATTTGCCAATTCTCACAAAATGCATTTTCTCACTTAGTGTTACATATAAAATTCTTACATCCTACACTTTTTACCAAGAATGCAAAAAGTCTGATAAAAGATATCTGAACATTCTAATTAGTGCTGCTGTATCAGTCCATTCACCATTGCACAATCATGCTGTCACCAGCTAGACCCCAAGACCTGACCTTTACTGCTCATCTGCTTGTGCCCATGGACCTTTGTCCTCCATTTTTCCTTAAACTCTTCTTTCCAGCTTATCTCTTAACTCAAGCAAAATATCCTACAAGCATAGCATCCTGTGATGGAAAACAAAATCACCCTTTAGGCAATAACAACTGTCCAAAGAGTTTGGCCTGCCCAGAAACCCAGACTGGTTTGAACTTAACCCCTGACTCAAGCCTGGACAGACAGACCATGGAGTGACCCACGGAGTGACTGGCAGTTACCTTTACCTCATTATAATACTAATATCTCCATCCCAGGAGGTGAACAACCCTCATTTAGATAACATACAATGTACTTTTAGACATGTTTCCTTAAAGCACATGAGCCACCTTATGCCCACCTCTACATATGATAACAAGACTCCCCTATCTAAATATTCACTCTAACCTTAAATAAAAGGAACTCATTTACTCTTGCTTGGGGAGTCAGAGTTTTGGTAGTTATTCCTCATGATCTCCTTATTTGCTGTAAATACAGTTTCCTTTGTATGACAAATCCACCTGGTGTAGTTTCTGTCTGTGACGCATCAAGGAGGAAACTCAACTTAGTCAGTTAAAATGTCAAGTTCAGTAACTATGTAGATCAAATGATAGCTACTGAGAATGCAGGGGCCAAGGAAGGCTGCCCTAAAATAGATTACTTTTGTATGAAGATTATTTTTTAGTTAAAAGCAATCAAGACCCAGCAAATTCAGAAAAAGCCCTTTGCTTCTTCCACAACTGCCTAAAAAGAATTTAGATAGAGCACTTACTCCAAGAAATCTGATATCACCATGGATAACTACATTATACTATGAACTAGGTCAGGTAGACAGGCAGGAACCTAGCAAGGCCTGTTTGATCACAATCCTCTATGTTCCATTGTGAGTCAGGAGCCAAAATTTGTTTACCAAACATTTACTCTTTTTCATCTTCCTTTAAATCAAATTCTTTCCATTTGAAGTCCCAGAACCTTATCCCTTTCTCCTTAGTTCTGATTGACATATATTCCTCATTTTGTCAGACTATTTTTGGAATTTCTTATCTGTGTGGATTCTTTATACAAAAGCCATTATATTTTTCTCTTTTTATTCTGTCTCATGCCAATTTGATTCTTAGTCCCTCTAGAAGGACCTAGAAGGGCAAAGGAAACACTTCCTCCCCAACAACAAATACAAGAATTATCTTAGAATACTATCACTATTGAAAGTAATAATTTTAAAAAGGGATAGTGAATGGTCAGGGATTTATATTAAACAAAACAAGCTTTGACTTTTCTTTTACTACCCATAAGTGCCCTTTTCAAGTGAAAGGCAGCAGAAGGCTGTGGTTAAAAACCTCACCTCAGAAACGCATTTGCTGAATCTGGCTTGGCTACTTATTAGATGTGTAAACTTGGAAAATGTATTTCTCTTGCTTCACTTTCTTTATCTGTAAAATAGGGGATATATTAGAACCTTTCACATTAGGTTCTTATGATGAGTAATTCTTAAATGAGTTGATATTTGTAAATCGTTCAAGGCATTGTCAGGCACATACTGAGTGTCATAAAATGACTGTTAAATTAATAAATAAAACCTTTAGTATATCTGTTTTTAAAATTGAACAATAAAATTATCTGCCGACAGATAATGGTACTTTGTATAATTCTGACCAGGATAAAGTACCTTTAGGAATATCTTACAATTCACTATGTTTTTATATTCATGAATAAACAACCATATGACATATAGGTAGTTCCCTGTGAGCAATGACATTTATCAGATTAAAGCAAATTTACTGAGTTTTCTTTACTATGTTTTAACTACATATACTGTCTCTACCAAAATCTGTTAATGCCAAAAAAAAAAAAAAAAAGTGAGAAAGAAAGAAAGAAGGAGCGAGAGTCAAAATAGATGGTAGATGCTTGAAGCTCTCTATATGTGTAGAGTTAGAAAAAAAATGTGTCAAGACAAAAATACAGCTGAAGTATGGTTATGGCTAAATGCCTCAAATATAAACTCTTTGTTAAGTACTAAATAAATTCTACATCTGGCTGGCCATTTATTATTCATTCTACTTCCTAGGGGGAATATCACAAATAACAAAGCATATGTTGATTTGGGATCATGTCAATAAAAACTCTTTCTTATGCAAATAGTTATCTTAAATTCCATAAAGCTACTAATGAAGGCAACAATTTTGAACAGACAGTAGAATATCGCAAACTCTGGGGACACTGAGGGCCTAGAATTTCAAAGATAAACTGAGATTCCTATTATGTAATATTTAAGAAAGTCAGTTATATTGTTTAAATCTTATTAAAGTATGCATGTGTTGCTTTGTAAGCAGAAAAAAGCTATATACAGAGAGAGATTCAAGCAAAAGTTAAATATGTATTTCTGTAATGGCCACAGTAGAGTTGTAATTTTTCCTGTACTAAATGCTTTCCACATATTATTTAACTCAGCAAGAGCCATAAAGTAGGTATTTTTTTAATTCACTAAAAAAGAAATTAAGGAAAAGAAGTATTAACTATCTAAAATTATTTTACTGTATTTTTGTATTATTTTACTGTATGTTTGCCTGATTGCTATACATCTCCATCATTAGAATGTAGTATCCAAGAGAGCAGTGATCTTGCTCTGTCTTTTCATGACCATTTCCTCAGTGTTTAGAAAATCTTCTTGCATAAAATTATTGAAGAATGAAAGAATGTTAAATCCATGAGCTTGCTAAGATCTCACAACTAGTAGTTTGTTAGAGAGATGCGCACTAAATCACCCAAGATGATTTTTCTTTTTCATGACCATATATTAAAAAACAAAACAAAACAACAACAACAACAAAAGCAGCATAGAACGGCATTGTTAGAAATTTCTAGCCAGGGTCTAAAAATTACAATGTCTTTTATCAAGTTTTACACAAAGCAAAGATAATGTCCTAACTCTAATACTCATCTCAAAAACAGCTACATGACTTTGAGTAAGATACTTTACCACTTGGAATAAGAGTAGAACTTTAACATTGGTGTAATGAAGATTTGATATGTTAATATTTGTAAAGTTCTTAAAATAGCATCTGGTGTTTAATAAGTGCTTAAATAAATGTTAGCAATTATTGTCATTATTGTATTAAATTAATTTCAGGTGGATTTCTTACCTGTTCCAACTTTGTACTAGGAAACATCGGAAATATAAGTATGTCCAACTGGTCTTCTTTTAAAAGAAAAGAAATTTGCTTCATCTTGTCTATACAGAAAAAAAGAAAAAAGACTGGTAAGAGAGCAGGAAAAAAATTTGATTTTTTAAAAATTTGATTTTTTAACATTTTTTGAGCAGAAAATAAAACAAAACTGCATGCTTTACCGAACACTTCCTATCACAAGCATGCAAGAGTAGAAATTCTTTTTGGCCAATTTTCTGGAGCCTTAAGTGGCTGACTTTGGCTGAATTGTCAATTACTAGTTGCAAGAATAGGAATGGTTGGAGGGGAAAAAAAAGAATGGCTAAAGAACAAAATTAAATTCTCTTGACCATGTGAGGTGAAGATTGAAATTGAAGTTTAAACCTCATTCTCTCTGATTTTTTATTTTGCTCTGTCTCAGCCAAAGATGTTCTCAATGCATAGATATGAGCACCTCTAAGCATCTGTAGTCTGGGTTCTCTTCTATGGCAATCACAGGGGTCCCTCCATTACCTCAGAGTCCTAATTAGTTTCTCAGGTACCTCACTTTAAAAGAGCTCAGGAATTAGCAGAATAAATAAGATGATCATCACACTGGCCCCTCACCCACTAAATTTAAAAAAAGTAAAAAAAAAAAAAAAAAAAAAAGTCAAACCCTAGCACCTGAAGTTATTAACTCAGGCAAACATAGGAGTCCAGAGTAATTCCAAAATATAAAGTGGCAATGCACTGTGCCTCACATAAAGAAAGTAAATGGAAAAAAATTGTTTTTTTGCCTCAGATGATACTTTTTTTCTGTGCTAGCTGTCCCTAGTTTACAACTTGGGCTCAAACTTAATTGGGACACTTTCAAGTGGTCAATTTGGCATCGTGCATTTTCCTGTTGGAGTGAAAAGTCATTGATGGATATTCTCTCTTCCCTCAGAGAATGGCATTTTGGCCAGCCTGTGCTAAATGTTCCTGTCCAGCACATTCAAACTCTCCCACTTGACACTTCCTCCTATGCTGAGGTGGGGATGGCCTCTAGGGATGGCATATCTTCCACAGACTTTCAGTTGATACCTAACTCCTAGGGAAGGTTTATCCCTCATCTCCACATTTGTTTCATTGGAATATTTGTTCTCAGGAGATTTCTGAACTGAGTCTCTGAAATGTGGGCTCCCCACAACTTAGAACCAGTGGCACAGCTTATGCTCCCCCAGACATAGACCTTTGCCAGTTCTTGGGGTTTTTTTGTTTTGATTTGTTTGTTTGTTTTTAAGATTTTATTTATGAGAGAGAGAGAGGGGGAATGTGCACACAAGCCGGGGGGGGGGGGGCGTGGGAGGGACAAAGGGAGAAGGAGAAGCACACTCCGCCCTGAGAAGGACCCTGGGATCCGTGACCTGAGCTGAAGGCAGACACCTAACTGACTGAGCCACCCAGGCGCCCTGTTATGTAGCATTAGGCCATGAGCAGCATTCATTCTGCTATATCATTTTTTAGCAGTAGTGGGTTATGCCTCTAGTATTCAGTTTCTCTGTGCTCTTTATTTGCTTTAGGAAAGTTTAGCTGAGTGGATACAAGTTCCAGTTGTTTCTTTTTCATCTTTAGTACACAAGGGCATAGTTTCCTAATTGCTCTTGCTATGGAGACTTACGAGGTACCTTCCATTTTCTGGATCTAAGCTTGCTTTGGACTTTGCTCCAACAGGGACTCAATATAATTTAGTAACATCTAACACATTTTCCTCTTTTCTTTATCTCTTTAAGAGTAATTGGATCTGGAACCTTCAAATTTTCTCTTCAATATGTAATATTTCTAGTCTATATCTCCAACTGGTATCTTTTACCAAATGGTATCTCTCTTTTCTTGTGACTGAATCACGCTGTCTTCTTCACAGCCACTCTCACCAACTTTTTTTCTCTTCACAGCATCTTTTGTAAACCATTACATGTTCTCTTTGAGGAGACCTAGTTCCTAGGCACAGTGTTACATCAAAGCTCCATTTAACCATCTTCTTAGATGTAGGTTTGGGTAATTTCTCTCAGTTCTATTTTAACCCAAGAAGACTGTCTATTCCTCTAAAATATAGACCTATTTTTCTTTCATTTGTTCATTGATTAAAAACTATAATGTTTCTCTGAGTGAAGCTGAGACCTAAAGGTCTCTGATTTCTTAGGATATTATCAGAATTTATGTAATTAACAAATCCAGGGTGAACTGGGGATCGTAAGATGGATGGTAAACCTTAAAATCCAGGAGACAAGTCGCATGAATCTAAGGGTTTAGCTCCTGCACTTCTCTGCAGATTAAAATGCAGAATGGAATGTGGAGCAGTTAGTCTAGCATTGCCTGCCAGGGTGGACACTAATGACTGAAACTACAGCTTCACTCAGAGTGCCCAATAGCGCACATGGGAATTGGGTAGAGTCTAAAATCCTGGCCTGCACAATCCAGAGATATGGTATTGCTTTTGTTTTTTGACTCGGGTGACTGGAGTGGGAGTGAGGGTGGTTCCAGGGGATGTCACTTTTTTGTTTGCTAACGCAATGGTCCTCATTCCATGTACCAGGAAACAAATGTGGACATTCTGCTAATTATTAAATATATTTATTTCCATTATACATTCTGAGTAATTAATTTTCCTTGGTAATGTAGTGTTCAATGTTGAGGTATTATGAATATCTTATTGATATGTCATATATGGTGTCACTTTTTAAGTTTATATTCTAATTGTTTAAATATATATTAGATTCATAACAATATAAGCAATTATATTTGGTTTTTATATTAACCTGGTATCATCATCCTCTTTAACTGATTAATTCCAATAGTAAAATTATAATTATAGAAAAGTAGTATAGTAGTACACTTTATAGATTCTTTTAGATTTTTTATCTATACAATCATGTTGACTATAAATAATGACAGTATTATTGTTTCTCTTCCTTATTTCACTGGCTAAGATAACCAGCACAATGATCAGTAGAAATGGTGATAATGGGTACTTTTGTCTCATTTCTAAACTTGGGCTGTGGGGATACTTCTAATATTTTATAAATGTATATGTATGTCTGTTTCTGAAAACAAATATATAAACATGCGTATTTATAATGTATGTCATATGTCATAATAAGAAATATATAAATATGTATTTTTCTGTAGGTTTTTGTATTATTCATGCTTTATCTCAGATTAAGAATATACTCTTTAATTACTTGTTTGTGGATATTCAGAAATTCTCATATATGACTGTATTCAATTAACAGATATTTGTTTTGAATTTTTGTGATGATGCTTATGAGAAAGGCTGACTCATAATTTTCCTTTCTTGTGATGTTCTTGTCAGGTTTTGGTATTTCACTTATGCATATCTCATAAAGCATGGTGAGAAGCTTTCTCTTTTTTATATTCCTTGAAAAAATTACATAAGATTTTTGTTCTCATTTTGTTTTTATTGTTTTCTTGTTTAAATTCAGTTGATTCACAAATATACACATACTTAAAAATGTATTCAGACTTACTTCCAATATTTTGGTAAACTACACATGAAAATAGTGAGTTTGCTACAATTATTGGAGGTAGTATTCTCTACATGTCAAGTAGGGCTAGTTTGTTAATGTTATTCACATCTACAGTGATTATTTTCTCCACATGTTCCATCAATTATTTGAACTATTAAAAGTTCCCACAATAATTATTGATTTTTCTATTTATTTTTATAATCACACTGATTTTTGTTTTATATATTTTGTGATTATGTTATTAGCTGCAAGTTTAGAATTTCATAGTTTTTGGTAGATTGACCCTTTTATCATTGTTAAAATCCATTGCCATCTCAGATAATGTTTTTTGGCACAAAAACGTCTAACGTAGTATATCTACTCAAGTTTTCAGTAGTCGGTACTAGCATTTGTATGGAAAATTTTTAAATATTTATTTTTGAATTGTAAATG
This sequence comes from Ursus arctos, assembly GCF_023065955.2. NCBI lineage: Eukaryota > Metazoa > Chordata > Mammalia > Carnivora > Ursidae > Ursus > Ursus arctos. Next base: position 24,170,700 of record NW_026622985.1, on the reverse strand, counting down.
TTTCTGCATCTTTAGTCTGTTTGTTTGTTTTTCTGTAGAGAGGATGAGAGAGAGAGAGAGCAAGCACAGGACAAGACAGAGAGACGGAGACAGAGAGATCAGAGGCACAGAGGGGAAGGGAGAGAGAGAATCTTAAGCAGGCTTCATACCCAGCACAGAGTCTGACATGAGGCTCTATCTCAACCCTGAGTTCATGACCTGAGCCAAAATCAAAAGTCAGACACTTAACTGACTGAGCTACCGAGGTATCCCTCTACATCTTTAGATTTAATGTGTATCTCTTGTAAGCAATGCATAGTTGTTGATTTGTTAGTGCAATCTGACAATCTTGCTTTTTCATTGGACTTTTTATTTACTTGTAATGCAATTAGTGATACATTTAGTTGTAGTTACCACTTTGTTATTTTTATCTTCTTGCACCATTTTTTCCTTTGCCCCTTTTCTCCTCCTTTCTCTCATCTTGTGAAGGTTTTCTCTTAGATACCTTCTTACTCTGCCCTATGATAGCTATTAATTATACAGTTTTTCCAAGTTTGTTTTGATGGTTACCTTGGGGATAGCAGTATAAATCCTTGGCTTACTACAATGTGAAGTACATTGGTATTTTCATCATTTCCCACTTGTCTTTTGTGCTTTCTTTGCCAGGTATATTGACTCTTATGATTTTATACAATTAAAATTAACTCAGAATTGCTTACCTATTTCCCCTTTCTGATGTTTTTTATTCCTTCTTGAATTTTTATGTTTCCATCACAGGTGATTTTTCCTCTGCCATAAGAACTACCTTAGAAGAGGTCTACTTGACCAAATTTTCACACTTTTTTTTTCCCTGAGAAATCTTTATTTTGCTTTCAATTTTTTTAGGATTTATTTTATTTACTTGAGAGAGAGAGAGAGAGAGAGAGCAGGAAGGAAAGGGAGAGAGAATCTGAAGCAGATTCCATGCTGAGCACAGAGCCCAACATGGGGCTCAATCCTACAACCCTGAGATCATAACCTGAGATGAAACCAGGAGTCAGACACAACCGACTGAGCCACCCAGGTGCACCTTCAATTTTTTTTTTAATCACAAGTGTATTTTTTTCATAACACCAGGTATGAGACATAACCATTTTCAAACATATAAAAACATCTGCAATGTATTTGTGCATGTAATCTTTTAAAAAGTTACAAATATCCTATTTGAAAGTAGATCTATCCATTTTGCAAGGCACTAACCTCCCTGAAACATTGCCATGTAATCTCAAATATTAACTACTACAAAGAAAAGATAAATCCTATTGCTAAAATATTTATTATTTTCCCTTTTGGAAGAAAGCAGTATCATTCCATTCCTCTACTAAAATCAAAAGAGAAAATTTATATTCAGGAATGAACAACAAAATTCTTCTTTATATTATACATGGATATTTCATTGTACTCCTTAGGAACAGAATTGCATAATATTACTGTGAACAAATCACAGATTCTGAAAAGATGTTAATGTAGTGCTATAAAACTTACTCAAAAAGGTCCATGCAAACTGCAGCCTCTTTCTTGCATGACACACTTCATCTGAAATAGGCTTAGGCCTTTATTTACTCTGTTCACACACAAAAAAGCCAACTCAGAACTAAAGTTGAAGGCTTCTGACTGAGTTTACACAGTTGACTCCTGACTTAAATTCTTCCTGACAGATTTTATCAACAATTGTGTGAAACTGAGGAAGTCTACCAAAGAAAATCCTGACCAGGGGGGATTACACATTTAGTAGTTCTTCTGGCAAAACAAAACTAAGAGACACAACTCACTCTAATCTTTTCTCCTGGGTCTTAGATAACAACTTAAGAAATTACTTATACCTGCAATCAAACATAGGTATGTTCAAAATGTTCCCCAGCTCATAGTCTCTATATAAAATAGAAAGTATTTAAACAAAATAATTAAACAAAAATTTTAGACTTTTTAGTTATTAGCTGATTTAATATTCTCTTTTTCTTTTGAAATTTGATCTTCAATAGAGTCTGTGCTCAAACCATAGTGGGTGGGGCAGAATTTCCATCTTCCTAACGGAGACATGTATAGCTTCATTTTGTAGGTCCGAAGCTGACCATTAGCTTAGGAATCCTCTGCAACTTCCATTGCCTAAATGTTCCCTGGAAGCCAATCTTGGTCATAGCAAGAGCTTCTATTCCTTTGAGGGTCCTGAGAAAGTGTTCTGGTTTCCTGATGGCATTTGGCCTGGCTTTGGGAGGGACAGAACACCATGTTTCTGAAATCCTCAAGGTATTATTATTATCTCCCTGTTACGCTCCTTGGAAAACATGCATCTTCAGTCTTCATTCAGAACTTTTTAATAGAGTGCTAAATGATGTTTAAACTAAGAACAACTCACTAGCACTGAACAGATCATTCCATGCTGATCACAAGAATATCTGTCTGCATCATGTAAGCAGGCCATACCTGAGCCGAGTACATGTTCTGTTGAAAATACTGTGTCTGGAGCATCTTCTCCCAGTAACATGCTAATGATACCCATATCAGGTACAGAACTTTATGGAAATTTCCACCTAATTATTTAAGAGGCGGAGAGAAGTGTTGCACATAGAATGCTAAGAATAACTATGTGATGAATCTCCATAGTACACAGCTATCTTATATCTCTTTATGTATCATATGGATCAAAATGCTTATCAAATCCAGAGATTAATTGATTTCCACATTTGTCAGCTTTACCCAAACAGAATTTTTGGCAGTCCACTTATTTAAACTACGCAGCTTCTCACAGAACACCATTGGCCCATTAGAGATAATGGGTGCTTTCCTGCTGATAAAGAAAAGCTACCAGAAACTACCTCAGTGTTGACCAGACCACAACTGGAGCTGTCAATGAGGATGATATCTCTATTCTTGAAGTACCAGAGTTTAAGCCATACATCCAGTTCTGAGTGCTTATTCTACACCAAACAGCTGATCTTCAACAGCATAAAGCAAACAACAGTTGTTTTCTTCCATTGAAATCTTTGCTGTCATACCCTACACCAAAGACAGACAAGTCAAGTCTGCTGGTTGCCTCATCTCGGTAAGCAATAAACCATCCTGTGCCACTGCTAGAAACCACACTGTTGGATCCTTCTGAAATAAGACTTCAGTCAGTCTTCTTTGAGGAGGCTGAAGGGCTTCTCATGTGGAAAGTAGGAAATGCTGAATGCACAAGTAGATGGCATTTAGTCCTCTTGGAGGGTCATGACATTGCTGCATTGGGATGGGCAATGAACAGAGATGTGTGGCTAGGAGGAGTAGAGGGCACATGCTAAAACTGCTGGTGATAGCACTGGTGATGCTGGGATTGCCCAACTTATTTAGGCAGAGAAAGTAAAGATGAATGGTTGAGATGTGTAGGGAGGTTGACTGTAGCAAGGTCTGAATCTGGCAAAATGAGAATCTGTATTCAGAGGTCATTCTGCTTGATGGATCTGCAATCTCTATCATTCTTGCCCATGGAGGCACAATGGATTGATCTCTTCAATTCCCCCAGCCAGAGTGATCCCACCTAGAGAAACTTTGTCAGTGAGGACAATATCTTCTTTTAGCTGGTTCAGAAAGGGTCTCCTCCAGGAGGTGATTGAAGGGGTGCCATGCTTATGGAAACAGAGACAGAGTGAGAATGTCTCTCTTCAGTGAACAACTGGATGGGAACTCTCTGTACTGTATTTTCTAGGCCCAGAACGCTGGCTCAGGTGGTCCCCCTGTGGCCAGTGCCTTAGGACAGATAGAGGAGTGAGGGTCTATGGAGACTGTGAAGGCTGAGACAGCCTCCCCCCCCATTAAGTCCAGCCTCTGTTGCCACTTGCTTCACATGGCAAAAATCTCAGTGTTGTTTCCAAGAACCCCAGCCATCCACAGTTTCCCTCCATATTCTGTGAGACCCCGTTTGGATAAAGTCTTAGATTGGCAGTTATTTTCTTTTATCATTTTGAAATGTCAATTTTCTTTTGTCTTCTGTTTCTATTAAACTGTCAGCAGTTATTTTTATTATCGCCCATTAGAGATAATCGGTGCTTTTGGGATTTTTCTCTTAGTTTTTGATTTTGATTTCTGATTTAGTTTTTGAAATATTTTTGGCCAGTGTCTTTTCAAATATTTACCCTGCCCCTTAATTCTTTTTTCATTTCCTAGGATTCCAGTTATCCGTATGTCAGAACTTTTAACTGTGATCCAAATATCTCTTAAACTGTTGTATTTGTTTTCTTTTTTTCTCACCTTTCTTGAGTTTGAACAATTTCTACTGATCAGTCCTCCAGTTTATTAATTGTCTTTTTGTAGTGTCTATTTGGCTTTTAGCCCCATCTATTGGATTCTTATTTAAAATTACTGTATTTTTCAACTCTAGAATTTCTATTTGATTCTTTTATTAGTCTACAGTTCCCTGGAGAATTTTTTTAGTTAAAAAAAATCTATTTTCCTGAACACATCTAAAATGCATGACTGAAAGTCAGAATATATGGATAACCTTTCCGATGACTTTAAGGTCTTCCTGTTTTTTTGATCGATTGACCTTCCTCATAAGTCTATAATTACTATTGATTTAGTAACTATTGTATATACAAATTATTCATTCTCTGAGTTCTATTATCTTATTTCAGGGAAGATTTTGTTTGTCTGGCATTTTATCAGGATAGGTTCAGATTAACACCAAAGGACTTGAGGCTATATCTCAGCATTGTGAAGAGTGATCCTGTTTTTCTTTTCTCTCTTTTTTTTAAAATATATTTTTTATTATATTATGTTAGTCACCATACAGTACATCCTGGCCTTTGAGGTAAACTTCGATGATTCATTAGTTGCGCATAACACCCAGTGCACCATGTAATACGTGCCCTCCCTACCACCCATCACCAGCCCATACCATTCCCCGACCCCCTCCCCTCTGAAGGACGGCACTGGAGGAGATAATGCTAAGTGAAATAAGTCAAGCAGAGAAAGACAATTATCATATGGTTTCTCTCATCTATGGAACATAAGAACTAGGAAGATCGGTAGAAGAAAGGGATAAAGAAAGGGGGGTGATCGGAAGGGGGAATGAAGCATGGGAGACTGTGGACTCTGTCTTTTCTCTTAAGGTAACGTCCTTCAGAAGTCCCAGATAAAGGTCTGCATCGTATTCGAGGTATCTTCCTTTCTATTAGGCCCTTAGCTTCAGTTTTTGTCTCCTTAACACTGCTACTGTTGAAGTTTTGCTGAGCTTTTTAGCCTCTACTGCTATAACCCTGACTTCCTGACCACTTACTATATGCAATATAAGGATTAGGAAATACCTCCAGAAAAAAGTTATGCAGAATTCCATGCTGATTTCCCTATATTTTTGTTTTCTCTGTAATCTCAGCCCTTCAGTTGTACTTAAACTTGTAGCACTAATTTAATAGTTTTTAATTTCATTTTTTAGGTACCTATCCTCTTCAGGCTTCCAAAAGGGCTGAACTACTGATCAGCCTGCATACATTACATATATACAAATACCTTGGGTTGAAACTCAGTGATGAATTTGGAGCTTACCTTAATGTGTTTGCCTGTCTCAAAAGCTTAAGCCTTTCAAATCCTGTCTGCCTTAGTTGCTCTTTTAAATAATTGTATATAGCTTTTTAAAATAATTGTATATAGCTTTTATAGTTATTCTCAACAACAGAATTTGTCTGTTATAAGCTACTCTATAACAGCTGAAGGATAAGACAAAAGAAAAAAAAAAAAAGAAAGAAAGAAAGCAAGCATCTACTCATGTCTTGTTCTCTGGGGTCTACCAGGATGTATAGCTAAAATGTGACTGATCAGGATGCTATTTTGTTAGCTTGCATTCAAGACAAAGGAGGCAGGAAATTCATAATTTTCTTCAGTAAGTATTACCAAAGGACTACTACAGTGCTCCGAGGTTGGACACTCTTCTAAATACTGGAGGTTCAGAAGTGAACAAAACAGTCAACAATCTCTGCCACATGGAACTTACACTCTAGCAAAATAGGACAGTTTTACTAGATGTAGAAATGAGACAAAATTTTAGAAGCTTTTCAGAGGAATCTTGTAAAGTGCTTATAAATTATGGTATGAGGCTGTATGTTACCTACAAGAATATTTGAGAAATACCAGTGGCGATGGGGCCATGTGCTTTCATGGTTATCTGCCACAGCAATTACACAACTTCTGGAATCATGGCATTTAATTGCGAAGTTTTGCTTGCTACCTCAAATACAGAATGTGTTCTTTGGATTTTAGTTCTTGGGGTCACTCTATTCACACGAGGAGTTTTCTGCTACTGGATTGAATCCATGCTTCATCTAACCTTCAACACTGCTTTCATTATATGACCTAATTTTTGGTGATCTAACTATTCTGTAAGGATTGAAACTTAGTTCCACTAGCAGGAGAGCTAACCTCTGTATAATCTATGATGCAGAGCGTTTCTTAATCTGCGGTCCCCAAATCCTTGAGTGTCCGCTGTACATGCTTTATGTGGTCATTAGCTCCATGAAGTACAAAAACAATATCCATGTTTATATGCACACGTTAGAATATTTACTTTTTTTGAGTAAAGGCCCTGTATTTTCCATGATGTAGTAATCAAGTTTTTTTTTTTTTAATAATAGCAACCTTGGCGTTCTTTTGTACATCTCCCTCACCCAAATCTAACCAATAGCTAACCATTTTGAATTCTAAATTCTGAGTAGCTCTCAGGTCTGTTCACTTTACAACATTTCTGGTGCTATCAACAAAATCTAAGCCACCATTATTGTACCCAGGGATATACTGAGCTTCTTGTCTCCACTCCTCAATGAATCATCAGAGTATTTTTATTATAAAATATTTGGGATGCCTGGGTGGCTCAGTCAGTTAAGCGTCCGCCTTTGGCTCAGGTCATGATCCCAGGGTCCTGGGATCGAGCCCTGCATCGGGCTCTTTGATCAGCAGGGAGCCTGCTTCTCTCTAGGCCTGCCATTCTGCCTACTTGTGATCCCTCTCTCTCTCTCTGTCAAACAAATTAAAAAAAAAAAAAAAAACCTTTCCCCATTTAAAGTAAATAAATAAAATAGAATAAAATATTTATGTTGCTCTTCTCTCTCCTTAAAAGTTTTTAGTAAATTCTCATGCCACTTTTCAAAATGCATTTAGAATAATGTAAACGTAAAATAATATTAAATCCTTAGCATCACCCCGCAGTCCATCTAGTGAGACCATAAAACTCTTTGGCTAAGCAAGCAGCCTCTGGAGTCACTTCAAATTCTAGCTCTCCTGCTTACTAACTATGTAATTTTGGGCAAGTTATTTAGTTCTCTGTGCCAAATTTCTTCTTCTATACAGTGGGGACAAAATGTATCTACACAATAAAAATATTATGAAAATTAAATTGTTTTAAAAAATAGATTTGGAACACTACCTAGCAACTACTCTTAACAGTTATTAAATATCAATAAATATCTTAACAGGTATTAAGTTTTGTATGATATAACTCCCTGTTTTCATCTCTATATTTACCTCACATACAATCCCAATCCCTGCCTACCAAGCAAGATTTAACCCCAGTCTTCCTAGCGTTTTTTACAGCTCTATGAATACTTAAAGGTCATTATTCCTTAAGGTTTCACACCTACAACTTCCGTTTTCATTTCCAGGATAGAGCTTTACTGTTGGATTTCAGAAAAAGTTTAGGTCTTCTTTTGTATTGTTTTCCTCATGCTTCATTAAAAGAATGTGATTATAATGATTTTAAATAATTACAGACATACTTTGTTTAATTTTGTCTCACTTTATTGCAGTTCACAGATACTGCATATTTTAAAAACTGAAGGTTTGCAGCAACACTGTGTTGAACAAGTTTATCAGTGCTATTTTCCCAACAGTATTTGCTCACTTTGTGTTTCAGTGTTACATTTTGGATAATACTTCAAAGTCACAATATTTTAAACTTAATCATTATTTTTATATGTATTATATTTCAATATTTCAAAAATTTCATTATTATTATATTTGTTACTGTGCTCTATGATTAGTGGTTATGACTCTCTGAAAGCTCAGATGATTGTTAGCATTTTTTTAGCAATAAAATATTTTTAAATTAAGGTATGCACATTTTTAAATACATAATGCTATTGCACACTTAATGAGACTACAGTATTGTAAACATAACTTTTATATGCACTAGGGAACCAAGAAATTAATTTGACTTGTTTTATTGAGGTATTTGCTATATTATGGTAGTCTGGAACCAAATCTGCAGTATCTCTGAGGTCTGCCTGTATTGTTGGCCTGACTGCTCTCTAGGTTGAATGTCTCATAGTGGGCTTTGAATAGATTTTCTTCATCTCTCTGTCACCAGCACACATAAATAAAGTACACCACATATAAGCAACCCTATATTTTTGATCAAAATATTATGATAAAAGAATAAAAGGAATCCTAAACCTCCCAAAGTGATAAAAATCCACTTATATAGGAGGGAATAGATTAACACAATAGAGTTGATAATTATGTACTTGGAGGAATTGAGCTCAAAGATCTGGTGGGACAACTGTGGATTGCTCAGAAGAGATAAGATTTTTTTTCATGTAAAGACAACTTTAACAGTAAGTTCTAGAATTAGAAAACTGAATAGCTGGGAGTAATACACCGAGGCAAATCTAGCTAAAATAAATATCAAGCTCAGCTTTCTCAAGTATGAACTGTACCTAATATGGGTATGTTGTTTAACATGAGTAAGAGACAATTTTTTTTTTTTCCTCCTGGGATATCTTTTTGGGAATCCTTTATGTAGTCAGTTTTTTCTTGTCTGTTTCCCTTTCTACCTGCCAGCACCCCACAAAGATATTTTTGACCATGTTAAGCCAATCTCTTTTCCCACAAAGAGGCTCAAACCATAAGAAACCACAAATAGGCATGTATGTCTTTGAGGCTGAAGGTTTGCCAAAGAAAAATGTTCATGCCAAATCAAACTTGAAACTCTAATGCTTTCACACTTAAAACATTGCAGTTTCACGGTAATGTAATGTCCAAGAAAACCACAACATTAAAAAAAAAAAATTCAGCACTTCATGATGTTAAAGGATAAATAAAAGAAACATAACATTCTGATTAAACTGGAAACCAAATAAAATAAAGGTACAATTTTTCATTTTACTATTTTTTTAATTTAGAAAAGCTTAAATATTTTAAGCCTAAGTAAAACTAAGATGTAAAACATAAGGTATGATACAGAATGCATTTTAAAATGACAAATGCTAAAGTAAAGTATGCACAAGAAATATTATAAAGGCTCTTTGAAGGGAACATGATTTTAAAGTTAAAAACAAACAGTTTCGTGAAGTTGAAATATACAACATAATTAAATTTTCTGTGTCTGTTTCTGCTAAATGATAAACAATTTTTAAAGATATTTGCAGAGTTTATATTTCTTCCTTCTTCTCCAATAAATAGACTTAAAAATATAGAGATGCTCTTTTAGATTGTTGTGTTTCTATTATCAGTAAGTTTATTATATAAGTATGTGACCAGAGTGTATCTTTTTTTAAGATTATTTATTTATTTGTCAGAGAGGGAGAGAGAGCACAAAGAGGGGGAGTGGCAGGCAGAGGGAGAAGCATGCTCCCCGCTGAGCAAGGAGCCTGATATGGGACTTGATCCCAAGACCCTGGGATCATGACCTGAGCTGAAGGCAGACGCTTAACTGACTGAGCCACCCAGGTGTCCCTCAGGGTATATCTTTTTAAAGAAAGTTTTATATTAAGTGTTTATTCCATGCCAGGTAATGTTCTCAGCACCTCACTTGCATTAACTCATTTCTTCTTCAGAGCAATACTTTACAGTATAAGTACCATTATCAAACCTTTTATACAGTTGACAAAAGCACAGAGACACTGAAACAATTTCCAAAGTGTACCCAGTTTTCAAATAGCAGAATTGAGATTTAAATGTTGACAAGCTTGAATGTGTGTGCTTGATCATAAATAGGCCACCTAGAATTTCTTCCATCTGTTTCCCTCTCATTTTAAACCAATCTGGCTTTCATTACAGTGAAACACTCTTTGTTAGGGTCACCAAGTTCCTTCCTAATTGCCAAATCTCTTGGATGTCTTCCTGAGCTTAACTTGTTTCACTTCTTTGCCATAATTAACATTATTGTCCACTTCTTCTCTCTTGTTTAGCTTCCACAAAATGCTCTCCACTTCCTTCTTACTACTCTGGCTGTTTTTTTTATTGTTTCTTTCACATATTCTTCTACCTCCTTAAACCTCTTAGTTTTATTTTGCTTTGTTTTTTGTTGTTGCTTGTTTTGTTTTTAATTCAGGCCTTAGTTTCCTCCACATTACTTAATTTTATCCAGAAGTTGATTCATATGCATAAATGTTTTCTGAAAATCTACACCTCGATATCTTATATAGGCAACTAAAACTCACTCTGGTGAAGGAGTTTAAGACACACCAGCCCAAAATATGCCACTCTGGCATATTGACTATAATGAGTTAAAGGTATTTGGAAAACAGCAGATGTAAGTAGGACAGTCTGAACTTTCTTCTTTTTCTTACAAGCAGATGAAATTCCCATGTGAAACATGTCCTCCCTATACCAGAATAAAAGTAACATTCTTTTCACCAAGGATGGGAAGCTGAGACCAAGATAAATCTATACAAGCCAATTTTATTAAACTAACCTTTATCTTTCATCTTTCTAGTCACTTCTCCATCTAGTTAACAACCCAGCCCAAGCCCCTTTTAGCCTTCCTATGTTTTCAGAATTTACTATTCTTTGCTCCATTCACTATAAGTATTCAACTCTAATTGCTTCTCTGAGTCTTTATAATTATGATAAATTTTCTCAAGTATATGGGAAATATATAATATTATATATGGGTAATTAATAATAATAATAATAATAATAACTTTTACAGTTTTATCCTGAAAATCTCTCTTATGTCTAATTCTTTTTTTTTTTAAGATTTTATTTATTTATTCGACAGAGATAGAGACAGCCAGGGAGAGCGGGAACACAAGCAGGGGGAGTGGGAGAGGAAGAAGCAGGCTCATAGCAGAAGAGCCTGATATGGGGCTCGATCCCATAACGCCAGGATCACGCCCTGAGCCGAAGGCAGACGCTTAACCGCAGTGCCACCCAGGCACCCCTCTTATGTCTAATTCTTAAAACCTAAAAGAATAGAGGAAAAAAATTTCCTTCTCTACACTAGTTAAAATTAATTCCCCATTTTTTTCCCTCCTGAAACTGCCTTTAATTGTTGTCTAGTACATAACACCTCTGTCACCATAAAGTCGAATTTGATTCCTCCTCATTTATCCTTCATCCTGAATCAGTCATCCCTTCATATCATGCCATTGTCATTTTCTTTCTTTTTAGCCTTACAATTTCTTACCAGGATTAGTACCATAGCTTCTGATCAGTCTCCAAGTACTTTCTCACCACTTCTCTCACCCCACCGCACATAAACAAAGTGATCATTATAAAACCAAAATACAGTCTTTTTGCTCCTCAGTTTAATTCTTGGATGCTCCTGCCTCATGCCCAAAATCCTCTAGGCTAATACTCCTAAGCTAGAATCCAACCTATTATCACCCTTCCCCACTCTTCCAACATCACATCTCTTCCCTTTCTATATTTTACCTATGAATCTTTCACATACAACCAATCTTCAGTGTTCATAGATTCCGTATTTGAGAATCAATCTACTCATTAAAATTTACTTGTAATCCCCAAACCAATACTTACAGATCTTTTACAGTCATTCACAGATGTGCATAGAGTGGCAAAAAATTTGAGTTGCCTAATGTACAATTGCCCAGTGAAGATCAAAGAAGGTGCCTTGTTTCAGCTCTGCTACTCTAAACAAGTGCTCTCTTCACGGTCTCTTACTGCCACATTTTTCACATTTCTGTGCTTTTTCGTTGGTGATTTTGCTGTTTACCATGGACCCCAAGTATGGTGATAAAGTGCTGTGTAGAGTATTCCTAAGTGTAAGCAGGCTATGATGGGCCTTCTGGAGAAAATGTGTCTGTTAGATAAGCTTCATTCACGAATAAGTGACAGTGCTGTTCGTTGTGGGTTCAAGGTTAATGAATCAACGATACTTATCAAATGAGGTGTCTTTAAACAGAATTACACGGAAAATAATGTTACATAATTTAAAATTGTAGGTCACTAATATTATTACTTTGTAACATATTATAAATAAAACAAATAAGAAATTGTGTTAATGTTACAAATTCAGATTTTAGCATAAAAGAAAAGAGATATTAAATCAACTAAATTAAGAAAAATCTCCATACTTTCAAAGGTGATTTGAAAATACCAGAAATATTTAGTAATTTATTTTTATATTTCTAAAATGTATTCTCAAGTTCCATTCATTTAAACAGCTTAGAAAAAACAACAACCTAGTCTACAAGCAAAGACAATTCAGTAGCAGTCACCACTTGTAACACCCAGATTTCTGTCCTTAAGTATGATTTTTCTCTAAAACAAACAAATAAACAAACTTAAAACAAAGCAGATCTCCTTGAAGACATGGTTAATTCCAAGTCTGGGGCAAGAAAAGTACAAAATGGTTCTGGAACATTTTGTGTCAGAAACAAAGGAAGTTTTCAAATATCACTACAGTCCAATTAAAATTAAAACAATAACAACAACAAAACCCAACTAACTGAACAAGTCTAGGAAACCCCTTAAAATTGTTCCCACTGGACTCAAATATAGGACAGCTATAGCATCAAAATAATAATAATAATAGCTGAATGACCGAAACCACAAGTTATGCTAAAGCCCATGAGTATATTAAAAAAAAAAAATTTTCAACTAATGAATCATCGAACTTTACATCAGAAACCGGGGATGTACTGTATGGTGACTAACATAATATAATAAAAAACATTAAAAAATTCTTATTGGTTATCTTTACCTTTGGAGATTTGCTAGGACACAAGGAGATTTGCTATTTATTCTAAGACAGGGGTTGGCAAACTTCCTGTAAAAAAACCCCACATAGTTAATACTTTAGGGCCTGGGGTTCATATCTAGTCTCTTTCTTCCTCTTCTCATTCTTCTCTTCCTCTTCCTTATACTCCCTCAATAAATCTACTTACAGTCTCCATTGCTTGTTCTGTTTTGTTCTTATTAATACCCATTAAAAATATAAAGAAGTTGTTCAGCTTATCGGTCATACAAAAAGAGGCCTTAAGACATATGTGGTCCATGGGGCTTAGTTAGCCAAAAACACTTCTAAAATAATGTAAGTCAGGGTAAATAGACATCCTTTCTCTTTACTTTTTGATAAGTCACAAATGAGAGAGGAGAAATTACAACTGACACCATAGAATACAAGAAATTATAAGAGAATATTATGAAAAATTGTATGTGAAAAAATTAGACAACCTGGAAAAAAAATGGACAAATTCCTAGACACATATCAACTACCAAAACTGAAACAGGAAGAAATAGAAGACTTGAACAAACCAATAACCAGCAAAGAAATTGAATCAGTAATCAACAAACTCCCAAGAAACAAAAGTCCAGGACCAGATGGCTTCAAATGTGAATCCTACCAAACATTTAAAGAAGAGTTAATACCTATTCTCAAACTATTCCAAAAAATAAGAAAGGAAGAAAACTTCCAAATTTATTCTGAGGGCAGCATTACTCTGATACAAAAATCAAACAGACTCCATCAAAAAAACAGAACTACAGTCCAATATCCCTGATAAACGTGGATGTAAAAATTCTCAATAAAATACTAGCAAACCAAATTGGACAATACATTAAAAGAAATTACTCACCACGATCAAGTGGTTTATTCCTGGTTTGCAATAGTGGGTCAATATTCCCAAATGAATCAATGTATCAGTGATATACTACACTAATAAAAGAAAGGATAAAAATCGTATTATCCTTTCAATAGATGCAGAAAAGGCATTTGACAAAGTACAACATCCATTCATGTTAAAAATCCTCAACAAAGTAGGTTTAAAGGGAACATACCTCAACATAAAAAAGGCCATCTATGAATAACCCACAGCTAATACCATCCTCAATAGGGAAAAACTGAGAGTTTTTCCTATATCATCAGGAACAAGACAGGGATGTCCACTCTCACCACTGTTATTTAATATAGTACTGGAAGTCCTAGCCTCAGCAATGAGGCACCAAAAAGAAATCAAAGGCATCCAAATCATCAAGGAAGAAGTAAAACTTATACTATTTGCAAATGACATGATACTCCATGTAGAAAGACCTGTACTCTAAAAACTATAAACATTAATGAAAGAAACGGAAGATGACACAAAGAAATGGAAAAACATTCTATGCTCATGGATTTGAAGAACAAATATTGTTAAAATGTCTATACTACCCAAAGCGATTTACACATGTAATGCAATCCCTATCAAAATACTAACAGCATTTTTCACAGAACTAGAAGAAATGACCCTAAAATTTGTATGGAACCATAAAAGACCCTGAATAACCGAAGCAATCTTGAAGAAGAAAAGCAAAGTTGGAGGTATCACAATTTTAGACATCAAGTTATATTACAAATAATAGTAGTAATCAAAAGAATAGTAGGAATCAAGGGGCACCTGGCTGGCTCAGTCAGAAGAGCATGTGACTCTTGATCTTGGGATTGTGAGTATGAGCCCCATGTTGGGTATGGATATTACTTAAATAAACAAAACCTAAAAAAACAAACAAACAACCCCCCCCCCAAAAGAGGATGATACTGGCACAAAAATAGACATAACTATCAATAGAACAGAATAGAAAATCCAGAAATAAACCCACAACTATATGTTCAATTAATCTTCAACAAAGCAGGAAAGAATAGCCAATAGGAAAAAGACAGTCTCTTCAACAAATGGTGTTGAGAAAACTGGACACTACATGCAAAAGAATGAAACTGGACCACTTTCTAACACCACACACAAAAATAAATTCAAAATGGATTAAAAACCGAAATGTGCGACTTGAAACTGCAAAAATCCTAGAGAATACAGGCAGTAACCTCTTTGACATCAGCCATAGCAACTTCTTTCTAGATGTGTCTCCAGAGGCAAGGGAAACAACCAAAAATAAACTATTGGAGGTTCATCAAAATAAAAAGCTTCTGCACAGTGAAGGAAACAATCCACAAAACTAAAAGGCAACCTACACAATGGAAGAAGATATTTGCCAATGACATATCGGATAAATGGTTAGTAACCAAAATATATAAAGAACTTCTAAAACTCAATACTCCAAAAACAAATAATACAATTAGAAATGGGCAGAAGAGGGGTATCTGGGTGGCTCAGTCAGTTAAGTATCTGCCTTTGGCTCAGGTCATGATCCTGGGGTCCTGAGATGAAGCCCTGCATTGATCTCCCTGCTCAGTGGGGAGCCTGCTTCTCCCTCTCCCTTAGCCCCATCCCCTTCTGGTGCATATATGCGCGTGCTCTCTCTGTCAAATAAATAAATAAAAATCATTAAAAAAATGGGCAGAAGACATGAACAGGCATTTTTCCAGAAAAAACATCCAGATTATCAACAGATACATGAAAAACTGCTCAACATCACAGATTAGCAAGGAAATACAAATCAAAACTACAATGAGATATTACCTCACACCTGTCAGAACGGCTAAAATCAACAATACAAAAAACAACAAGTGTTGGTGAGGATGTGGAGAAAAGGGAATATTGTTGGTGGGAATATAAACTGGTGCAGCCACTATGGAAAACAGTATGGAAGTTCCTAAAAAAGTTATAAATAAAACTACCCTGCAATCCAGCAATTGCACTACTACGTATTTACCCAAAGAATATGAAAATATGGGGCTCCTCAGTGGCTCAGTTGGTAAAGGATGTGATTCTTGAATTCAGGGTTGTAAGTTTGAACCACATGTTGGATGTAGAGGTTACTTAAAAATAAAATATTTTTAAAAATATATAAAAATACTAATTTGAAAAGTTACATGCACCCCAATGTTTATAGCAGCATTATCTACAATAGCCAAATTATGGAAACAGCCCAAATGTCCATGGATTTATGAACGGATAAAAAAGATGTGTCATATATACAATGGAATATTACTCATTCATAAAAAAGAATGAAATCTTGCCATTTACACTAATGGGGATGGAGCTAAGTAAAATATGTCAGAGAGAGACAAATACCATATGATTCACTCAGATGTGGAATTTAAGAAACAATATAAATGTACAAAGGGAAAAAAAAAGAGAGAGAGAGAAGGAGGCAAACCAAGAAACAGACTCTTAACTTAGAGAACAGACTGGTGGTTACCAGAAAGGAGGTAAATGGGGTGATGGGGATTCAGGAGGGCACTTGCTGAGATAAGCACCAGCTGTTGTATGGAAGTGTTGAATCACTATATTGTACTCCTGAAACTAATATTACACTGTATGTTAACTAACTGGAATTTAAATAAAAACTTTAAAAAAAAGGTAAATATGACAAATTTATTCTGGATTTTTTGTGAAAACGATAATTTATAGTAACCAAATAGTTGATGAAGAATGTTTCTTTACAAAAGTCCAGCTAAATTCAGAAATAACGATAGAATTTTTTAAAAAGTCATCATTTACATACCCCAAAGAAATAACGGATAAGTGATCATTATACTAAAACCATTAATTAAAAGGTTAATAGGGAATTAGGTGAACAGACAAATTAGGTTAGTATCGTTTTACTTTAGAAGTTCTCAAACTTTATCACATATTGTCATTGCCTGGGGAATTTTAAAAACTACTGATATCTGACGCTTACCCAGCCAGGAAATTCGGATTTAATTGGTAAGTCTTGCACTGGGGTCTCAGGTATTTTCACAACTCCTCTGATCAGTAACAAGTTCATTAAAATTGGAACAACCTGGTATTATGACTCCTGATGAGATGTAACAGGAAATAAACAGCATGGAAATAATACATAGCACTGCCACCTATTCATAAAAAAAGACATTCCAAGAAATGTACTATCTTTATATCGCTGCCCATTTCATATTCTACCACTCTAAATAAGCTTCATTAAATATCACAGACCTAAAAATGCTATTTAAAAGCAATGGTCATTATAAGCTAATATTTTTCTTTTCTATTCACTGATTTCATTCAAATTTTAAGTGGACATCAAATTTATAATTCGATAAAACTAAATCTTTCTAATCTCATTCTATGTTGCTCACATCTAAAATTTTCTTGTAATAAAACTGTTTCTGATATATTTAAATTGCTCGATCTTAATAACATTTTTGATTGATAAAGTCCATATTTTCTTTTACAAGAAACTCTATTTCTCTACATACATCTAATTCCTTTCAAACTGGATATTATTTTAGCTTCAACTGTACCTAAAAACTATCTGCATAAAAAAAATCATTTTAAACTTAAAGACAAATTTATAATTTTGCATCTATAAAATAATTCCTATATAAACTTTTTAAAATTAAGAATATCTTATTCATCATTTAATTGTTATCTGTTGAGAATGATCTTTCCAAATAAAATATTACATAATGAAATGTTCACTTATGTTGCTCTTTCATTACTGGTTGTTTCCTGATTTTGAAAATAAACTTGTTATTTTCATTGGATAAGTTGTATACTGGTAAGGAAATAGTTGCTATGCTTCCCTGGCTTTTTAAATACATTTAACTTGCTTTAGCTTCTATTAATTTTAATGGCTAAATTAAATATCTTCGGCAAAATGTTTGACTATTCACACTTGAAGTGGTAATTTCACGTGTCTATTTGGGAGGGAACAAAAAGAAATAATTTGAGAGAATTGGTCAGGGTGTGGGCTGGGAAAGATACATTTCTAATTATCTGGCATGGGTTATTTTCATTCATTTTGCCAATAACTGAGTGAACCCTTTTAATCAATCTCATTCAATAGTATTCCTTTAGTATTTCTTCCCTTACATTGTCTCTGGACTTTTTAAAATTTCTTGATTTATCCTCCATATCTTCCAAATTTTCTCAGATATCTTGCATGTCTTTGTCTGATTTATGTCTGGGAGGATTACTAGATTTTATCTTGTAGATCACCAGCTTGATTCCTTTTATGATATAATTAACTATTATTTATTATTTTAATTTCAATCATACTTTTAATTTCCAGTAATATTTCTGATTATTTGATGATTATTTTATAGTAGATATAATATGAATATAGATTAATATATACATTATAATATATATGTATACATAGTATATATGTATACATATATAAATATAAAATATACTTATAAATATGAATAAAATATATATGTATATAGATTATACTTATAATCACTTGACACAGTGGCCAGCTAATAGTTACCCCTCAATTAATGTTCAGTATTATTTTAATTATCAGTCTGATGTTATACTAATAAAAAATGAAACAAATTTTTCTTTTCTTTTCCTTGAATTATTTTGTTTTTCAGGTCAATTTCTTTATTGTGGTCCCTTTCAATTAGATTTTTATTTTCTTTATTTGATGATCTGTGGCAGTTGTTCGTATTTTAAAATGAAGGACTAGGTTAATTATCTAGGTAGCTTGTGTGGTTTTCCTCTGCCTTGATTTATGTAAATTTCTCCAATAGAGTAGTTTTTAAGAGAGTGCAGCTGAGGGCTCTACAGCAGTACTCACCGCCAGTCAGGATTCTGTGATGTGCGTGAGTATGCAGCAAGCAAAAAGGCCAGGGTATCCACCTTTACCAAAACAGGAAGGAATATGCACTTGGCCTTTGAGAGTTTTAATGTACTTTACTCTCCGATAAGGCTGTCTTTGCTTTTAGACTGTCTTATGTGTGACTGTCTAGATTCTAGAGCTACTTCGAGGTCTGTTTTGAAGACTCCTTATTCTGTGATCCCCATATTTGAGTAATTACCTTGGCAGATGCTTCATTTTGCTTCCAGAACAGCCTTGGTTTGTAGGCTAAGGGCAAAATCCACCGGGCCCCTTTGGTTCAGCAATTCAGAATGAAGTTCCCTTTCTAAACTCTGAAGATTAACCTAAAATCTACTCAAAGATGTGAATTTGTTGACTCTCAGCTTGAAGCTTCTTAAGGGCTCTGTTGCTCTTAGTTTAGATTTTGAGCTGCAGTATTCCTTCTTCCATTTCTCCTGTTATTCAATTCCATTTATTTTGTATCTTCCAGCATTTTCTCATAATTTCTGTAGTGCTTAGGGTTCCCTTTTCTATTTTCTAACACCATTATAATTTCTTTCTTTTGTGTGTGTGCTTATATATATAGTGACTAACACCATTATAGTGCCTTTCATTTGTGTGTGTTTATGTATGTAGTGACTATATATAATTATATGTACATTATATACATTATGAAATTATCCTTTGGGGTGGATGGAGTATGCTGAATTTGTATGCTGAATTTGACATTAGAATCAAAAGTCATAACTAAAAATATATAATAGGGAAATTAACATCCATGAAATCCTCTGTGTTTCTTTACCTTTCTTATGTTTTGTCAGCTCCCTTGTCATACTTTTCATTGCTTTCTTTAAGCCCTCTATTCAAGCCTATTTTCCTCTACTTCTACAGTCTCTCTCGTTTTTCTTTAAGAAAATGAGATGCATATGGCCCTTCTCTTCACTACATAAGAACTAGATGATCGGTAGAGGAAGAAAGGGATAAAGAAAGGGGGGGGTAATCAGAAGGGGGAATGAAACATGAGAGACTATGGACTATGAGAAACAAGCTGAGGGCCTCAGAGGGGAGGGGGTGGGGGAATGGGATAGACTGGTGATGGGTAGTAAGGAGGGCACGTATTGCATGGTGCACTGGGTGTTATACGCAACTAATGAATCATCGAACTTTACATCGGAAACCACGGATGTACTGTATGGTGACTAACATAATAAAATATCATAAAAAAAAAAAAGAAAATGAGATGCAGAATCAGAAACAACTCAGCCTCCCTCCCATTCCACAGGCCAACTTATCTACATTGCCCTCATGTAATATTTCTTTCTAGCCTCAGAACTTGAGGGGCCTTCCCCATGGAGGCCAATTTCTGCTTCTAAACTCTTGATTCTACTGTCTTTCATCTTAGGGAACATGAAACATTGCTCATCTGCTTTCTTCTCTATTAGCTCCATTGTTCAAGTTCCTCCTATTTTGAATAACTTGTTCCTATTCTTCACTTCTAAGTATTGTTCTCTGTCTCTCCCTTTCTCTCATCCTCTCCCTTTTTAGAGAAATTCTTTTGAGAGAGATCCAGCAATCATCCTTTCTGTTCCCCATTCAAACCATCTTCACAAAGGAACTTTAACCAAGGACATTCATCATGTCAAATTGAATGGCTGAACTCTTGTTCCTTAGCTTTTTGACAGTCTTTCTTCTGATTTTTTTTTACGTTTTTTTTTTTTTTTTATGTTTTTAAATCATATTTTCCCATTCTTCATTGTGGTGTTGTTTTACTAGGACTTATTAAATAGTGGCTTCTTTCTTTCTTTCTTTCTTTCTTTCTTTCTTTCTTTCTTTCTTTCCTTCCTTCCTTCCTTCCTTCCTTCCTTCCTTCTTTCTTTCTTTCTTTCTTTCTTTCTTTCTTTCTTTCTTCTTCTCTTCTACTTTGGTCCATCTTACTTATATTCAAGATTTAAACTAACAAGCCTATGCTAATTTTTATGCCAGATATTTACTTCTTGACCTGATTTGTACTGTGACCTTTAGAAATATCTATATCTATATCTATATATAATGTATAATTAAATGAATAACCAACTGGATGTCTCACATGTAACCCAAACTCAAATTGTCATTCAATGCTTTCCCCTTCCTCTCAATCATATGTTCTAGTATTCTTCCTGCATTTCCCATCTCACTTAATGGCACCCCCATCTGTATAACACCCAAGATGGGGACTTAGTGAGTCACTTAGGCTACACTTCACTCTTATAAGCCACATCTAATGAAGTATCAAGTCTTACCCTTTTTGTCATTTGCATATGATAAAAAAGCTGTCCCCTTTTGTTCCATTTGTATTTATATTGGTTTAGCTTGGATCCTTAGTACTTATCACCTGAATAACTGCAACAGAGTCCTATGTGATTTGTGCATTGGATTGTACTCCTCAAAACTTTGCTACACACTCAAATCAATAAGTCTAAGACAAATCTAATTATATTCACTCTTTTAAAAATCATCACTTAAAAACATCATTGTTTGCTATTCAAGGTGCATCACTTTCTCCCTTCCTCACATTTCTCTCATAATTTGTACTGACTCTGAATTGCTCACACACACACACACACACACACACACACACACACAGAAGTGCATGACTCCATTTCATACTTCTATGTCTTTGTTTATTTGTTTCCTGTCCCTGGAAGGGACTTCCTTTCATTTCTAGTTTGGTTAGAACATATAATGCACTTAGACTCATCCCTGTATCACTTTCTCAGGCAGGAGTTTTCTGATTTTTTAAAAGACTTAATTAAATAGATTTCTTCAACACAGATTTTTCTCACCTAAATTACCATAATTTATTTAAATTATTTTTGCCTCTTCATTTCCTCATGAAACACTAATTCCCTTCAGGTAGGGATGATACTTTATTCATCTTTCTTCCCTTAAATGACTAGTTCAGCAGTGAGGTAGGTAATGAGCCTTTAATAAGGGTTTACATTATGAACTAAATATGAACAAAACAAAACCATGTATTATATACTGCCTTGGGAAGAATACATAATTGAAGTATTCAGGCTTAGATGAAAAATGTTTATATTTGTTAATTAATCTTTCTTTGATTATAGATATTTTAATGATAATAAAGTTGATCCTTGAACACATGAGTTTGAGCTGTACAGGTCCATTTATACAAAGATTTTTTTCAATAAGTATTTTGGAAAATTTTGTGGAGATATGCAATGATTTGAAAAAATTTTCAAGGGAACCATGGTTGCTTAGAAATATCAACAACAACAAAAAAAGAAGAAAATTAGGTATGTCATGAATGCATAAAATATGTGCAGATACTAGTCTATTTTATCTTTTACCAGCATAAATCTATTACAGAAAGTTAAAATTTATCAAATCTTACAACATACACACACAGAGTGTACATGGTACTATTTGCCATCTGGAGAAATAGAAATAAACATAAAGATGAAGTATTAAATTGTAACTGTATAAAAATGACTAGAATTAACATTTTGTACTACTGTAATAATTTTGTAGCTACCTCCAGTTGCTATTGCAGTAAGCTCAAGTATTAAAAGTGTCCACTTCAAGTGCCATTTGATGCTAATTATCTCCATGTGAGCAGTTCATCTTTCCAGTAAGTTGTATATCATATAAAAAGTGATCTCTTATGGTTCTTGTGTAGTTTTTTCATCGTGTTTAGTGCAATACAATAAACCTTGAGTAACACCATGGAACTCATATGAAGGGCCACTAGTGATGCTGAACACGCTCCTAAGAAGCTGAGAAAAGTCATGACGGTACAAGAAAAAGTTGAATTGCTTGGTATGTACCATAGATGGAGGTCTGCAGCTGTGGTAGCCCATCATTTCAAGATAAATTCATGAAGGTGTCACTGCAGCTATGCCAGCTGGCAAAACAAAAAACAAAAAACAAAAAACCTTGTGTTTTTTGCAGAATAGTCACTATATGACTATGATTATATTCATAGTCATTATGTGACAATTTAAAGCAAAAGGAAGTTGAAGAATATAAAACTGGAGAATTTTACGCCAGTAAAGGTTGGTTTGGTAACTTTAGGAAGAGCTTAAAAAAATGTCAAGATAACAAGAGAAGCATCTACTCTTGGCCAAGAGGCAGCAGACGAGTTCCCAGATGTCATTAAGAAAATTAATAAGGAAAAAAACAAAACAAAACAAAAACAAAAAAGAAAACACAGAGGAGAAAAGATATTTGCCTGAATAGGTTTTTGATGCAGATAAAGTTGTCCTAAACTGGGGGAAAAAATGTTATAAAGTAAATTTATTAGAAATGAAGAGAATCCTGAGCACCAGGATTTAAGGCAAAAAGGGAGAAGCTAACTCTACTGTTTTATGCAAATGCAGTTGGGTTTATGATCAATTCCTTTATCTGTAAAGCTGCTAACTAACCCCTGAGCTTTGAAAGGAAAAGATAAACATCAGCTGTCAGTCTTTTGGTTGCACAACAAGAAGGCCTGGACAGTGAGAACACTTTCTTGAGATTGGTTCCACTGATGTTTTGTCACTGAAGTCAGGAAATTCCTTGCCAGTAAGGGACTGTCTTTTAACATTCTTTTGATATTGGACAAATCCCCTCTGGCCAGCCAGAACCCCATGAGTTCAACACCAAAGGTGTTGAAATGGTCTACTTGCCCTTAAACACAATGACTCTAATATAGCCTCTACATCAGGGGGTAATAAGGACATTTAAAGCTAATTATACACAATATTCTATGGGAAAAAAATTGTCAACACTTTGGAAGAGAACCCCAATAGAACATCATGCAAATCTGGAAAGATTACACTTTGAAGATGCCACCATTGTTATAGAAAATGCTGTGAAAGCTATCGAGCCTGAAAGGGAAAAGCCTGTAGGGAAAAACAAAACAAAACAAACGACAACAAAAAACTATCCAGATGTTCTGTATGATTTCACAGAATTTATAGACAGAGCCAATCAAGGAAATTGTGAAAGAGACTGTGAATATGACAAGAACAAGGTGGATGGTGAAGAGTTTCAAGATATGGATCTTGGAGAAACTGGAGAGCTAACTGACACCACACCAGAGGAATTAACCAATGACTTGATGGAGATGAGTGCTCTCATACCAGTGCCAGATGATGAGGAAGTCATAGAAGAAGCAGCGCCAGAAAACAAATGGACATTAGACAGTCTGGCAGAAGGGTTCTGATTATCCAAGACTGCTTTTGATTTCTTTTATGACATAGACTCTTCTATGATATGGGTACTGAAACTAAACCAGATGGCAGAACAAGGATGGTACCATATAGAAACATTTTTAGATACATGAAAAAGCAAAAGAATGAAGACTTTCATGATGATGCACTTCCACTTAATTAGCAGTAAATAATCAGCATGCTGCACAGTTAATAAGCTTACCTGTTGTACGTGTGTGAGTATCTTTGTGTGAAAATCTAATAACTGTAAGGCAAAAACTGTATGAGATGTTTCTGTGTCATCATCATTATCCTCCTCCTCATCATCATCTTTATCACTTAAGTATTCATAGCATAGAAAATTGTGTGCAGGGGCACCTGGGTGGCTCATTCATTAAACATCTGCCTTTGGCTCAGGGCGTGATCCTGGAGTCCTGGGATCGAACCCTACATCAGACTCATCCACTGGGAGCCTGCTTCTTCTTCTCCTGCTCCCCCTGCCTGTGTTCCCTCTTTCACTGGCTGTCTCTCTCTGTGTCAAATGAATAAATAAAATCTTTTTTTTGTTGTTTTAAAGAAAATTGTGTGCAAGACTTGTATGAAAGTGGATAGCCTATTCTTATATAGACATAAGGTGAGTGATAGTTAATACAAAATTAATAATGTGTTAGTATACTTGCTGTTTGATAACGCTACTTTCAAAAAATTATATTATTGTACAGCATGCATGTCTCTTAATAGGAAAAACTTTCCTATTAATTGGAGAAACTGTGAATCAGCCTTACATCACAGCTACATTTTTTTCAACATAACATTGTTTCCAATACTATATTATGAGTGATCATAATGATGTATGCCATAAAAGTTCTATAAGGATTCACTCATTATTGTATAGGCTAGGCTACCTAAGTGATCATACAGATTACACTAGGCTACCACAAAGCAATCATATCACTTCTTCATTATCAATGCAGGAATTGTTATACTGGTACATAAATATTAATTTTTTCACATTATCTTTTCATTTTTGATGTCTAATGTTAGTAATATATGTAACATCTACATTATTTTGTATCATATAACACAATATGGCTGTAGGTACTGACAGACATGATTTATCTTGTAAACAGATGATATAAACTTATAGCACCGATAAATACAGTACAGTATTTTCTCTTACTTATGATTTTCTTAGTTACTTTCTTTTCTTTGGCTTACTTAATTTTAAGAATAGAGTATATAATGCATATAACATGCAAAATATGTATTAATCAATAGTGTATGTTATGGGTAAGGCTTCCTTCCAGTCAACAGTAGACTATTAGAGGTTAAGTTTTGGGTGAGTCAAAATTATACATAGATTTTTGACTGCATGGGGGGTTGGCACTGAAAACCCTGTGTTGTTCAAACATCAATTGCATGTCATTTGTTTTATGGGTTATGATATTGTAATATCCAAAACAAAGTGAGGAGCTCCTGGCTTGCTTAATTGGTAGAGTATGTGACTCTTGACCTCGAGGTTGTAACTTCAAGCCCCATGTTGGGTATAGAGATTTTAAAAAGAAAAAAATTTCTTTTTAGATTTATATATTTATTTTAGAGAAAGAAAAAGCATGAGCAGGAGGTACAGAGGGAGAGGGAGAGAGAATCTCAAGCAGACTCCATGCTGAGCATGGAGCCCAACACGGGGCTTGATATTACTTTGACAGAAAGCAGTTGATTTGAGGGTTACTTAGCACATAGATATTATCTCAGATGATTTAGTCAACTTTCCTATTAATGTTCTGTGATATGTATCTGGGTTTTTCTTTCTTTTTTCCTATCTTATTTAAATATGTATATTTAATTTACATTTATATAAATTTATATTTAATTTATATATTTATATAATTTATATATTTAAATATATATAAGTTTATATATATTTAATTTAAATAAGATATTTAAATATACATATTTAATCAAGTAGTTATAAATGACTACTTCAACTAAGGTATTTTTAAAATTTGTACTCTGTGACATTCCACAAGGTTAAACACTATAATTCTCCAATTGAAATGTTATATCTTGAAATCCATAAAGATGTAAATCCCTCTGTTTATTTGCAGTATTCTATTTGTGGATCTCTAAATAATCTGCACTATATCTTTCCAAGATGACCCCACGGCCTAATAGACACCAGAGACCTTTACACCATCTCCTTGCTAGACTGACATGTATATTAGAAGAGACACTCTTTAATCTATAACTGTACAGTATATCGTATTTCCATTTTTCTTGTGCATCACTCTATTTTATTGATGCTTCCTGATGTGTTCAAATAAGTTATGCTCTCATGCCAAAAATGATTGTACTGTCTCTGTTTTTATTGGTTTACCATTTCCTCTGGGGAGCTGACTAAGAGGCATACTTTTGAGATTGCTGTTAGTGAAAGTTAATACTGGATCCTGACAGAAAATGTTGAAAGTATTAGAAAGAAAGAAAGAAAGAAAGAAAGAAAGAAAGAAAGAAAGAAAGAAAGAAAGAAAAGGAAAGAAAGGAAGAGAGAAAAATGGAAAAAGAAAAGTTTCCTATTTTTATTTTCTACCTCTGATTCTTTAATCTGACCAAGTTTCTGCATATTAAAAATGAAATGTTATATAACCTTTATAAGTGTGCCCAAATCAGGAGACACAAGTGAAGAGTCACTTACATCTAGAAAGAATTCATTCATCTGAAGGGTAAATCTGCTGAAATGTGATTATATGGAATTCAAAGATTTTGAGTACAGAAGTATCTTCTAGAATACTAGTTCTCATATCTTCCAGAATGCTCATTCTCTAATATTTTAGTCTATGGATCATTTGAGGGCACCAAAGATCTCCAGTATTGGCTGACTTACTGGAAATTTTTTTCTTTAAGCAGAACCAACCTGGTTTCTACATCTTTAAACCTCTAATTCTAGTGATTACAGAATATGAACTGTGCCATGATTAGAGATTTACCATATTTAAATCACTTCTAGTGACTGTGATACGTTTGTGATGAACTGGAAGGCAACCAATGTTGGCTAGATCATTGATAGTTATATGAAAGCCTCTTTGACAAATTCCAACAAGAAAAAAATATCACCTATTTCACAGTGTTACTTTCAGCAGTTTCTGTACACAGTAGGAGATAAAAATATTTGTTCTTCATTCCCAGTATCAATTCATCTCTTATTTCTCTCCAAGACCCTAGTTTATTCTGCTTGACATCTTTATACTAGGATCTGGAAAAGTTGAGGATATTTTTATGTGTTCCACTGCTAATCTTTGATTGTATTAAATACTATCTCCACTGCTGGTAATCATCTCAAGTGAGATCAGTTTGTGTAACCAGTCTGAAATTGAATTTGAAAAAAAAAAAAGTTTGATTGCTTTATTTTATTAATTCAGATAACAGAATGGTTAAAGGACAGCTAAATAATTACCTCATAAAAATCATGAGAGCTTTAGTAATACATTTTAATCTCTACCTCTGATGAAATATGGAAAAGAGGAGTAATGAAGAGGAAATGAAGTTGATATTTCTAATCCTAGAAGGCTCTACTTATTTCCTGATAATAGTAATCAAGAATTCTTTAAAACTTTATTTATTTATTTAAATTTTAATTCCAGTATAGTTAAATACAGTGTTTTATTAGTTTCAGGTGTACAATATAATGAATGGTTCATCAATCCTACATACTATTCAGTGCTCATCAAGATAAATGCACTCTTAATCCCCTTCACCTATTTCACCTATCCCTCCCATCCACTTTGCCTCTGATAACCACTGTTTGATTTGTCCTTTTCCCCCTTTGTTCACTTGTTTTGTTTCTTGAATTCCACATATGATTAAAATCATATGGTATTTGTATATCTCTGACTTACTTTAACTTAGTGTTACACTCTCTAGATCCATAATACGTGTTGCAAATGGCAAGATTTACTTTTTTTATAGCCTACTAATATTCCTTTATACATATACCATATCTTCATTATCCATTCATCTTTTGATATACACTTGGGCTGCTCCCATAATTTGGTTATTGTAGATAATGCTGTAATAAACATAAGGGTGCATATATCCTTTCAAATTTGTGTTTTTGTATTCTTTGGGCAAATACCCAATAATTTTTTAAAACTTATAATTGAAAAATGGATGATATTTTAAAGGAAAAGGACTTAGAAAATCTTCTCCTATGACATAAAATTACCCCTAATTAAATATTATTTTTTTCTAATTAAATAATCTTAAATGTTTAGTCAAAATATACACACAAAAGTGTATGGGTCATAAGTGTACAGAGCAATAGATTATCATAAAATAAACATATATATCCACTGTGTTAAAAATTAAAATTTTTTTCAGTATTAATTTAATACAGTAATAATAAAATAATCATGTTAACATTTTTTTGTGTGATAAATAGCTATATTTTCCCCCAAAAATTATGAAAAGAGTGGCATTGTTTAACATTTTTTCAAATCTCTCTAATATCTGTATTAATAGAAGGAAGTTGGATTTTATATCTGCTTCTGCATTTAATCTGTTGCTACGTGTTGTCTGGTAGAATAATTTGAAGGAAATGTAGTCTCATGCAAATATGTAGTTGGAAGGGGAAGTTGTTTTAATGTATTCTTTTTCAGATTATTATGGATATTCTTTGACACTACAGAAGCTCTGTAAGTAGAATTTCTTGAAGGTAAATTAAAATCTGGAACTGAAACTACTAAATCTGTCATCCTTCATACCTCTTCCACTTTTATCCCTGCATACAACTAATTTCTTATTTTTGCCATATAAGATTAATTTCACCTGCTCTTAGACTTCATATAAATGGAATAATACTCTGAACACTTGTGAGAGAGTAACAGTGAAGATGATGCATACATCTTGATATTATTATCAGTACAATTTTTCCTTTGTAGACCACCTGCAAGAGCCTCAGGGATTAGTAGGGTACCCCTAACCACCCTTTCAGAACCTCACTATGTTGTATAATATTTCATTATATGGATACACCTATTTTTTTTTTTTACCCATTCTATTATTAATAGATACTTAGGTTGTTTATTAGAAAGGTCATCCTGGGGCACCTGGGTGGCACAGCGGTTAAGCGTCTGCCTTCGGCTCAGGGAGTGATCCCGGCATTATGGAATCGAGCCCCACATCAGGCTCCTCCGCTGTGAGCCTGCTTCTTCCTCTCCCACTCCCCCTGCTTGTGTTCCCTCTCTTCACTGGCTGTCTCTATCTCTGTCGAATAAATAAATCAAATCTTTAAAAAGAAAGGTCATCCTTTCCCCTATTATTCTTCAGTTTGTTTTTGTTTCATGTACATCCATTTCTGGACTCCATAATACTATATTGTTTTAGTTAATATTATAACAACATAACAAAATCTTATTTATTATGCTTTTACATTAATATTATATATGGCATAGAATAAGTTCTCCAATTTTCTCCTTCAGTATTTTCCTATTTTTGGCCCTCTTATCTCAATATTAATTTTAAAATCTAAAATATCCCTGTAATGATTGTTTTCTTTCTGGAGTCTTATAAAACATTTAGATTTATTCCTAGGTATCTTACATTTTTTGATGCAATGGTTCATAGGACTTTTAAAAAAAAATTCAATTTCCAATTGTACTGTTTGATGGGAATACTATTAATTTTCCTATACCGTGAACTTACTAGATTTACTTTTTTATTTTAATAATTTAGAATACATTCTGTTTGTCCTTCTCATGTGAATTTATGTCATCTGGAATGACAATTATATTTCCTCTTTTCCACTGTCTCTTTTACTTGCTTTATTGTATTGGTGAGGAGAAACCTCAAGCATAATATTAAATAGAAGCAATGGTAACAGACAATACTGCCTCATTCCCAAGCTCAAAGGGAAAAGTCCTCAAATTTTATTAAGTTTATGTTTGCCATAAGTTTTTGGATAGTCCCTTTATAATCCTAGTTTAGAAAGACATGGATTAAATGTAAATGTTATCAAATTCATCTTTGCATGTAAATTTTTTTTTTATC
Organism: Ursus arctos; assembly: GCF_023065955.2. Lineage (NCBI taxonomy): Eukaryota > Metazoa > Chordata > Mammalia > Carnivora > Ursidae > Ursus > Ursus arctos. Next base: position 24,140,803 of record NW_026622985.1, on the reverse strand, counting down.
CTCTTAATAATAGTAACTTACCTTGAGAAACTTTTAAAAGAACCTTGCATTCCTAGAATAAATTCAACTTGGCTGGGATTTTACACACACCCACCTGCCTCCCCCCTCGACACCCCCAAGTACATTTACGCTGCCAATTTTAAAACCTATGTTCGTGAGAGAAAATTGCTTGGAACTTGCCTTTCTTATATTATCCTTGTCAGGTTTTGGTATTATGGCAATGCAATCTTAAACCAAGTCTGGAAGTGTTACTTTTATTTTTGTGTAAGTGTGTGTAAATTGGAATCTTCTTTGTTAGGATAGAAGGAGTGGATTAATTGCTTATTCAATATCTTTAATGATTAAAGACTATAAATTTTTATATCTTTTTTGTTTATTCATTAAAGTATAATATCTACACAGTAAAATGCCTACTTCTTTAGTGTTGAGTTCCTTGAGTTTTAACAACGTTATATTTAACATTTTTATACCCACCTTTAAATTCCTTCACTTTTTCTTTTGAGTCACCCCACATACACCCACCCCCCAATTCTACCCCTGCAAACAACAAATTTCTAATTTCTTTCACTTTAGATTAATGTCACCTATGCTTGGACTTTGTATAAGTGGAATAATGCAGGATCTATTCTTTTGTATTTGCCTTCTTTCTTCAATGTAATGTCATTGAAATGCATCCATGTTGTTGCATATATGAATAGTTTATTCATTTTTTTAAAGATTTTCTTTATTTATTTGACAGAGAGAGAGACAGCTAGAGAGAGAGGGAACACAAGCAGGGGGAGTGGGAGAGGAAGAAGCAGGCTCATAGCGGAGGAGCCTGATGTGGGGCTCGATCCCATAACGCCGAGATCACGCCCTGAGCCGAAGGCAGACGCTTAACCGCTGTGCCACCCAGGCGCCCCTAGTTTATTCATTTTTATCACTTAATCTTATCCCACCATGTGAATATATCACAATTTATCCATTTTCTGGTAATGGGCATTTAGGTTCTGTCCAATTTATGGCTATTATGAATAAGATCACTATGAACATTTTGTATAGGTTTTGTGTGGACATGTATTTTTGTTGGGTAAATGGTCAGGAATGGATGGTTGGGTCATGGGTAAATGTCTGTTTAACTTGGTAGGAAATTGCACCTTTTTCAAAGGTATTGTATCATTACTCCCACACAATGTATGTAATTTCTAGCTGCTCCACATTTTCCAACATTATCGAATGTCAGTCTTTCTCTTTACCCACAACCCCCTGATTTTCTAGTGTGTTAAAATGAAATTTCATTGTGGTTATAATTTGCATTTACCTGATACCTACCTTATCTTAACACATTTTCATGAATTGTTGGCCAATCAAAAATATTTTGCAAAATCTCTGTTCAAGGTTTTTATCCATATCTAGATGTGTTGCTTTTTTTTTTAAATTACTCTTAGATTTTTTTTTTAATGTATTATTCTTAAAAGTTCTTTGTCATATGCATGTGTAACAAACACCTTCTAAATATCTGTAGCTTGTTTCATTTATTTAATGGTGCCTTTTGACAAATAGAAATTTATAATTTAGATGAAATCCATTTGTATATTTTTGTTATGTTGAGGTTTTTGTAACCAACAATATGTATGTTTACACAAAAAATTAACAGTTATTCACCTATGTTTTCTTATAGAAGCTTCATAAATACATATTTTTTTTAGTTTGGAAGTGTTTTTCAGCATTCTGAAAATACAATAATTCAATTTTCCTGTGGTGTACATTGTTCTTATTAAGAAGTTACTGATTAGAATTTATAGCTTAATATGTATTTTTTGATTGACTTAAAATTGCCTTTTCATATTTAGTTTTAAGTTAATGTATGTGATGTCCATAGACATAGTTTTCTTTGTAGTTACCTTACTAGGGTTTATGTAGTACTACTTAAATCTGTGACTTGTTATTTTTTTGTCAGCTTTGGAAAATTCTTCATCATTTCCACTTCAAATATTATTTCTTCCCAGTTCTATCTTTTCCCTCTTCTGCAAAACCAATTACACATACATGGGCCTTTTTAAAATTTCTCTTCCATGTTTGCGTAATGCTTTTTTTGTGCATAATTACCACACTTGTATAAATGTAGGATGGATAGATTCTTCTGCTTTATTTTCCAGTTCACTAATTCTCTCTTCAACTTTGTTGAACTTATTAATTCCTAGTTTTGGTTATTGCATTTTTTTTTTTTAATTTTCAATTTTGCAGTGTGTTCAGTGTATTATGTTTCCTGTTCTCTGATAACATCTTTTATTTGGCACAATTTTTCAAATCTGAGATTTGGTCCTTGTGAAACCTGGTAGATTTCTGTTAAACCCTAATTCCTGTGAGGTAGTTCAACAGAGTGCTATCTGAAACCTGTTAAATTTATTAATATCTTCTTTAGTAGACTTATAGCTGCTGAAAGATTTTCTTGGATGCTCAGCTCCTCACTTTCAACTTTTAAAATTAAAAAAATTGCCTTAAGAAGTGAGAAACATTCTTTTCAATTTATTCTTCCTTCCTCTTCCTCTGTATTTGGCTCTGAAATTCTAGTTCTCCAACACTTCCAATAAAATATTTCAGGGGCGTCTGGGTGCTCAGTTGGTTGGACATCCGACTCTTGGTTTCAGCGGGGGTCATGGTCTTAGGGGAGTGAGATGGAGCCCCATGGCAGTCTCCATGCTCAGCAGGGAGTCTGCTTCTCTCCCTCTCCCTCTGCCCCTCCCCTTCTCATGCACTCTCTCTCTTTCTAAAATGGATGAATAAATCTTAAAAAAATAATAAAATAAAGTATAATATTTCAATTAGAAGATTAGTGTGAAATACTTACTTTTGTCCAAAGTTTATTTTTAAAAATTTAATTTTTTAATTTTTTCCATTGTTGATATAGAGGAACTGGAATGGTTGAATAAGGTAGAGAGTCTTAGTAAAGAGGAATATACTTCAATTAATCGGAAAAAGCAATTTTTAGATGAGGCAATATGTTTTGCCACCTTTTGGGTTTTTAGTTAATTTGTTTTCTGATAAGTTTGCTAAACTATACACCCTATAAAGCATATAATTATATTTCAAGTGACTTTATTATAGATATTCATATTTTTATCAATTTAGTATTATAGACTGTGTTTCATAACCTATTCAAACCAAACATAAACTAAAGAAATATCCATCTTAAAATGGATATTCATGTAAAAAATCTAGATTGGAGTTTCTTTAAAAAATAAATACACAAAACAAATGTATGAAGAATAAATATACAGATCCCTTAAAATATTCATTCCACATTATCAAACATAAAATCCATTATTATTTGCATATTATTTACATATTTTATGGTAGTTTTAGAACATGCCTCCCCCCCTTTTTTTATACTTTTCCCATTGACAGGTGGATTCTAATTTTTCCTTTTGAATCTGTCCAGGCTTGTGACTACTTCAACCACAAGAATATAATAAAAGTTACTCTATGTGACTTTCTAAGTTAGGTAATAAAAGGCTATGTTGTTTTCATCTTTTGCTGAAACACTCATCCTTAGAGATATGTCATAATATATGAAGTTTGACTACCCTAAAAATCCCACAATGTGAGTAAGCCCAAGGTGAATGGGGAAACCTGTGTAACTCTTCTGTTCAATAATTTCAGTTGAGCCTAAACACTGAGTCCTCCCAAACCAGGTACCAGATGTATGAGGAGAAGAAAACTCCAGATCATTTTAATCTCCAGCTTTTGGAGTAAATCCCAGCCATTCTGGTCTTTCTAGTGAAGATCCCAAATATTGTGATTCAGAGGTCTATTTAAAATTGTAACACATAGGGGAGCCTGGGTGGCTCAGTCAGGTAAACAGCCAACTCTTGATTTTGGTTCAGGTCATGATCTCAGGATGCTGAGATTGAGCCTCAAGTCAGGCTCCATGCTCACTGGGAGGTCTGCTTGAAATTCTCTCCCTCTCCTTCTGTCCCACCCCCTGCTTGAATGCCCTCTCCCTCTCTAAAATAAATATATAAATCTTTTAAAAAAACAAAAAACTGTGATCCATAAACTGTCAGAAAATTAAAATGGGTCTCTTTTGATATTAAGATTTGGTGATTTGGTTATTAAAAATTAGAAAACTATACATAATTTGGAACTGGAACCAAAATCTAGGTAGTCTCATAAAAAACAAAACAAAAAACATAAAAACACCATGACATGCTGGTTTGGGAACCCAGTATCTGGAAGCCTGCCAATTCTTTTTTTTTTTTTTTTTTTTTTGGTGTGGAGATGACTTTTTATTTATTTTTATTTTATTTTTTTATAATACTTTTTTATTATGTTAGTCACCATACATCTCTAGTTTTTGATGTAAAGTTCCATGATTCATTACTTGAGTATAACACCCAGTGCACCATGCAATACGTGCCATCCTTAATACCCATCACCAGCCTATTCCATTCCCCCACCCCCCTCCCCTCTGAAGCCCTCAGTTTGTTTCCCAGAGTCCATAGTCTTTCATGGTTCATTCCCCCTTCTGTTTACCCCCCCTTCTTCTTCCCTTTCTTCTACCGATCTTCCAACTTCTTATGTTCCATAAATGAGTGAAACCATATAACAATTGTCTTTCTCTGCTTGACTTATTTCACTTAGCATTATCTCCTCCAGTCCCGTCCATGTTGCAGCAAATGTTGAGAAATTGTCCTTTTTGATGGTTGGGTAATATTCCATTGTATATATGGACCACATCTTCTTAATTGAGTCATCTGTTGAAGGGCATTTAGGCTCCTTCCACAATATAGCTATTGTGAACAATGCTGCTATGAACACTGGGGTGCATATGACCCTTCTCTTCACTACGTCTGTATCTTTGGGGTAAATACCCAGTAGTGCAATGGCTGGATCAAGGGTAGCTCAATTTTTAACTTTTTAAGGGACCTCCACACTGTTTTCCAGAGTGGTTGTACCAACTTGCATTCCCACCAACAGTGTAAGAGTGATCCCCTTTCTCCACCTCCTCTCCAACATTTGTTGTTTCCTGCCTTGTCCATTTTTGCCATTCTAACTGGCCTAAGGTGGTATCTCAATGTGGTTTTGATTTGAATTTCCCTGATGGATAGTGATTTTGAACATTTTTTCATGTGTCTGTTAGCCATTTTCATGTCTTCATTGGAAAAGTGTCTGTTCATATCTTCTGCCCATTTTTTGATTTCATTATTTGTTTCTCGTGTATTGAGTTTGAGAAGTTCTTTGTAGATCTTGGATACCAGTCTTTTATCTGTAGTGTCATTCGCAAATATCTTCTCCCATTCCGTGGGCTGCCTCTTAGTTTTTTTGACTGTTTCTTTGGCTATGCAGAAGCTTTTTATCTTGATGAACTCCCACAAGTTCATTTTATCTTTTGTTTCTCTTGCCTTTGGAGATGTGTCATGAAAAAAGTTGCTGTGGCTGATGTCAAAGAGGTTGCTGCCTATGTTCTCCTCTAGGATTTTGATGGATTCCTGCCTCACATTGAAGTCTTTCATCCATTTGGAGTTTATCTTTGTGCATTGTGTGAGAGAGTGGTCAAGTTTCATTCTTTTGCATATAGCTGTCCAATTTTCCCAGCACCATTTATTGAAGAGACTGTCTTTTTTCCACTGGATGTTTTTTCCTGTTTTGTAAAAGATTAGTTACCCAAAGAGCCAAGGGTCCATTTCTGGGTTCTCTATTCTATTTCATTGGTCTATGTGTCTGTTTTTGTGCCAGTACCATGCTGTCTTTGTGATCACAGCTTTGTAGTATAGTTTGAAATCTGGCAACGTGGTTCCCCCAGCTTTGTTTTTCCTTTTCAACAATTCCTTGGTGATTCGGGGCCTTTTCTGGTTCCACACAAATTTAAGGACTGTTTGTTCCAGTTCTTTGAAAAATGTCATTGGTATTTGGATCGGGATAGCATTGAAAGTGTAGATTGCTCTGGGTAGCATAGACATTTTAACTATGTTAATTCTTCCGATCCATGAGCATAGACTATTTTCCATCTTTTTCTGTCTTCTTCAATGTCTTTCAAGAGTGATTTGTAGTTTCTAGAATACAGATCCTTTACATCCCTGGGTAAGTTAATTCTGAGATAGCATATGATTTTTGGGGCTATTGTAAATAGAATGGATTCTCTAATTTCTCTTTCTTCAGTCTCATTGTTTGTGTATAGAAATGCAACTGATTTCTGAGCATTGATTTTGTATCCCGCCACATTACTGAATTGTTCTATAACTTCTAGTAGTTTGGGAGTGGATTCTTTTGGGTTTTCCATGTAGAGTATCTGTCATCTGCAAAGAGAGACAGTTTGACTTCTTCTTTGCTGATTTGGATACCTTTTATCTCTTTTTGTTGTCTGATTGCTGTTGCAAGGACTTCTAGTACTATGTTGAATAATAATGGCCAGAGTGGGCATCCTTGTTGTGTTCCTGATCTTAAGGGAAAGGCTGGGAGCCTGCCAGTTTTAAAGAGCTTGTCTATGAAGGGTTGAAAGGAATTGAGGAAAATGGTTTTGGAAACTTGAGGAGAGGAAACTCTTACCTTTGATAATCTTTTTAGTCTGCAAAGGAGTTGCAAAATAAGAAAGACCTTAAGGGGAAAAAAAATCAAATCTCAGAAAGACATGGCTTCAGGATAAAAATAAAGATAAGGTTTGAAAGAAAAATTTGTCATTAAGGTCCCAGAAAGATTTAAGGTACTTTCTTGTAGATGTTTCAGAAAGACATAAGGGCTTCTAAAAATCTAAGGGGTAGGCCTTGCAAATACTGTTAAATCATAGTATTTCTAAGAATATTCAGGGCTTTGTCATACAGCAATTTTTATGTTGTAGACCTTAAGGTAGTGAAAGGATTAAGTGGAAGATATTTATACTTATAGGCTTTGTCTAATGAATTGAATTTTGTCTAATGAACAAATTGTGCATTAAAAAAGACAATGTTTTAATGGGTTACACCAGCCTGCACTGAAAGGAATAGAAACAACGTAAATTTTTTTAAAAAATGGTCTTTATGTCCCTAAATTACTATGTTCCATAAACTCAATATGAGTAGGGTAGAGTCACATAAGTAGGGTAGAGTCACTGCAGAATCATTTTCAGGGAGCAGGTCTGAATTCTAATCAAATAACTGGCTTGTGGGTGTGTTTGGTTTATAGAATTGTTATGGACTAAAAACTTTTGTGTACCTTCTCTTTTCCTCTACTTTTTTAATTTACCTATATCATAACATTATATTAGTTTCAAGTGTAAACATAATGATTCATAATCATCCATTACTACACACAGTTAACAATTTTTTTTTCTTGTGATAAGAACTTTAAAGATCTACTTTAAGATTTTAAATATTGTCTGTTGTAATCCTATTGTGATGGTCTATTTTATATGCCAATTTGATTGAGCTAAGTCATGCCCAGATAGCTAGTAAAACATGATTTTTGAATGTGTCTGTGAGGGTGTCACTGAAAGAGATCAGCATTTGAATTAGCAGACTGAGTAAAGAAGGGTGCCCACACCATGCTCTTGGGAATCATCTAATCTGTTGAGGGTCTGAGTAGAACAAAAAGAAGAAGGGTGAAATCACTCTCCCTGCTTGAACTGAGACATCCATCTTCTCCTGCCTTTGGACACTAGTGTTCCTGGTTCTCGGGCTTTTGGAACCAGGACTTTATACTTTTGCATCCCTCCTCCCCACCCTGATTTTCTGACTTTCAGACTTGGATTGAATATGCCACTGAGTTTTCTGGTTCTCCAGCTTGAAGATGGCAGATTGTGGAACTTCTTGACCTCCATAATTGTGTAAGCCTATTTTATTTTATTTCTTTTATTTTATAATAATTTTTTATTATGTTATGTTAGTGACCATACAGTATATCCTTAGTTTTTTTTTTTTAAAGATTTTATTTATTTGACAGAGAGAGACAGCCAGCGAGAGAGGGAACACAAGCAGGGGGAGTGGGAGAGGAAGAAGCAGGCTCCCAGGAGAGGAGCCTGACGTGGGGCTCGATCCCGGGATTCCCGGATCACGCTCTGAGCCGAAGGCAGACGCTTAACGACTGCGCCACCCAGGTGCCCCTATATCCTTAGTTTTTGATGTAATGTTCCATGTAAGCCAATTTTAAACTCCATATATATATTTGTCTAGAGGATGCTGACTAATACACCTATGCTGTCCTACCATTGAAGGTTGGATGTGGTGCTGGCAAAAGGAGGCATGAGCAGTTCAAGAGAAACTGTAACTAAAGAATTGCACCTGAGAAGCTTCATCCATACATGGATCAGATTTAAATTACGCCATCCTTGACCATGAGCTTGATCCTACGTGGTCACTGGATAATACTTTTGGTGGTCTTGGAAGGAAATGAGTGCTTTTGCTCATGGGAATTATATAAATAATTTATGGTCAGAAGGTATATGGGCATAATTTTTTTAGATGACAGCAAATTATTTGACATTTCTCCCATAAAAAAGTTTAGTCTATGCCTCCTCCTCTTGAGCCTGAATGGGCTATGACAGCTTCACCAATAGAGAATGGCAGAAGTAACGCTATGTGACTTAAGCACTTCATTTCCTAGATAAATTATTCTTTGAGTCCTGAGTCATTTGGACTATATGCATATAGGAAGAACATTACCTACATTAGCTTCTAATTAACCTCCAGGCATAAAGTCAGGATTTTATAATTTTCATCAAAAATCAATATATAATTAATTATACATTATTATCTAGCTCTCTATTTGTCTTAAAATTCTAATGATTATCATACTCATTATCAATTGATACAGATTTATCGTTGACTCTTACCAATGTAGAAATTAAAACAGAATGTCATGTACATTAACTTTCAAATATATTTTTAATGGTTATTATTTTTTTTGTTTGCTTCTAGAATTAGCAATAGGGAAAGTGTTCATAGAGGAGAAATTAATATAGTTAAATGAGGGCAAGAATTCCTAGGCCTAAGCTGGATTTCAAGGATATAAGCTTCCATGGTTTCCATTTAGAGATACAGGATACAAGAGAATAAAATGAATATGCCAATGGTTTCTACTAAATGACTGATTGTCTTACTAATGTATTCTTATTTTCTCCAAAGTTTAATTAATCTAAATATAGGTATACATCAGTGACTAAGAAGATTAGTGAGAAAGTAAGAATCTATCGTTTATCAAGTTTCTATTCAATTATCCATATGCGTTTTTTAGACCTCATTTATGTTATTGACCACTTTATATTTTTTCATTCATAGTTACTGATTCATTGAATTTTATCTAATTCTTTGTGCTGAAAATAATAAGGACTTTACTTTTCCACATATTTCAGTGGTGTTAAGGATTTATTAAATGAATTTCAAAGACAAGTGTTTTGATTTTACAGGACCATAGTTTTTATGAATTAACATAGAGGTCCAATAAAGGTTTTAACTTTCTTAAGGTTACTCAATTTTACTGAATCAAGATCCTCTATTTTGATTGCTCAGTATTAGTCACCATATACCAGATGTAGAGCCTGGTGATTCTTTATAGTCCTTGAGATCATTTATAAAAGGAAACTATTGTTTACAAATTCATCATCATGGCCTTTTTGCAACATACATTTCAACAACAACTTTCTGAACTTAGTGTACAGGAAAATGATGTCACAAATTTACTTTTATCTAAAATTACTAAAAGTATTTTTATTTTCTTGGACATGGAACATTGCTTTTCAACATCTGTGTTCTTTGAAGATTATTACTGTAATGCAGATAATCATTAAAATACCATTTCCCTACACTGTGACTACATTTGTAACTACAAGGTATACATTGGATCCCCTTGAACTTCTGATTAGAGAAGAACATAGATAACATTTACAAGGATAATTGAAAGCTATATAAGTAGATTCAGAAGTCCTAAAATCCATTTCAATTTATTCTTATGTATATGAGAAATAGGGAATGCAAACATTCCAAGGAAAATTTAATTCACAAGAGGGTAACTTTATATTCACAAATTCTGAGAGTACTAAAAGTGACCATAGCTGCTGAATGCACAATATAAAAATAGGTTAATTGTGACATCAAGAACACAAAAGGAGGGGGGGAGAGTAAAATAATAGAGCTTTTTGTATGTGATCAATGTCAAAGTATTATTAGCATAACATTGACTGGTATATCTGTGTTTTATATAAACCTCATGATAATCACAACACAAAAACATAGATTCACAAAAGATAGAGAAGGAAATAAAATCGTACCATGACAGAAAACATCAATTCACAAAGAAGTCACAGAAGAAGAAGAAAGGAAAAAGGGAAATACAAAACAACCAGAAAACAATGAATAAGATAGCATTAGTCAGTCTTCATAAATCAATAATTACTCTAAACATAAATGGATTTTATGCTCCAATCAAAAAGCATAGAGTGCTTGGATGGATAAAAACAAGACCCAATTTAATGCTGCCTACAAGAAACTTAACTCCAGCTTTAAAGACACACAAAGACTCAAAATGAAGGGGTAGAAAAAGATATTTTATGCAAATAGAAGCCAAAAGAGTACACGGGAGCTATATTTATATCTGACATAATAGCATTTAAGCCAAAATGATAACAAGAGTCAAAGAAAGTCATTACATAACGATAAAGAGATTCAAAGTTATAAAAATATATAATGATCGTATATACATATATGAATGATTGTAAATATATATGCACCCAACATTTAGGAGCACCTAAATATATTAAGCAAACATTAACAAAGCTGAAGAGAGATACACACAACAGTACAATAATAGGAGGGGACTTCAATACTCCACTTTCAAAATGGGTAGCTCATTAAGACAGAAAATAAACCACAAAAAACTGTGGATTTGAGCCATACTTTAGGTCAAATGACCTAACAGACATATATAAAACATTCCATCCAACTGCAGCTGCATATTCTTCTGAAGTCTATATGAAACATATTCTAGCATAGATCATGTGATAGGTCAAAAAACAAGCCCTATTTTTTGAAAAGGAAAAAAAAATTGGCAAACCTTTCCCTAGACTAAGGAAAAAAGAGAAAAATTAGAAATGAAAGAAGAGACATTGCAACTGATACCACAGAAATACACAGGATCAAAAAAGATTAATGTGAACAATTATACATTAATAATAACAATTATACATTAATATACATTAATTAATAAATTGGATAACCTAGAAGAAATGGAAAAATTCCTAGAAACATACAATCTGCCAAAAAAGGATCATGGATAAATAGAAAGTCTGAACAGTCTAATAATAAGTAAAGAAACTGAATCAGTAATCAAAAGTCTCCTACAAAGGAAAGGTCTAGGACCAGATAAAAGGTTTCCCTAGTGAATTTCCCCAAACTTTTAAAGAACTAATAGCAATCCTTCTCAAACTCTTTCCAAAAAAGCTGAAGAAGGAACATTCCCAAACTCATATTATAAGGCCAGCATTACCCTGCTACTAAAATCAGATAAGGACAATACAAGAAAACCACAGGTCAATATTCCTGATGAATAAAGATGCAAAAAAATCCTTAATAAAACACCAGAAAACCAAGTTTTATAGCACATCAAAAGAATCACACATCATGATCAAGCAAGATTTATCCTGGGATACAAAAATGGTTCCGTATATGTAATTTAATAAATGTGATATACCACATTAACAGAATGAAAGACAAAAATCATACGATAATCTCAATAGATGTAGAAAAAGCATTTGACAAAATACAACATCCTTTCATGATAAAAACTCTTTAAAAATTTGATATAAAAAGAACAAACCTCATATATGATAAGCTCACAGCTAACAACATATTCAACAATGAAAGGTTGAAAGATTTTCCTCCAAGGTGAAGAACAAGGCAAGGGTTCTTTTTTTTTTTTTTTTTTTTTTTTTTTTTTTAAAGATTTTATTTATTTATTTGACAGAGATAGAGACAGCCAGCGAGAGAGGGAACACAAGCAGGGGGAGTGGGAGAGGAAGAAGCAGGCTCATAGCAGAGGAGCCTGATGTGGGGCTCGATCCCATAACGCCGGGATCACGCCCTGAGCCGAAGGCAGACGCTTAACCGCTGTGCCACCCAGGCGCCCCAAGGCAAGGGTTCTTAAGCATATCACTCTTTTTTCAACATAGACCTGGAAGACCCGGGCAGAGCAATTTGGCAAAATAAAGAAATAAAAGATATTCAAATCAGAAAAGAAGTAAAATTATCTTTGTTTGCAGATGCTTTGATCTTGTATATAGAATATCTTAAATTCTCAACCAAAAAAACTGTTACAACTAATCAATGGATTCAGGAGTTAGGGGATACAAAATTGATATACAGAAATCAGTTGCATTTCTATTCACTAAGAATGAAGTATTTGAAAAAGAAATAAAGAAAATAATTCCATTCAGAATAGCATCAAAAATAATAAAATAGTTAGGTTGAATTTAACCAAGGAGGTAAAACACCTGTATAGACATACCTTGCACTTCACGTCACTTTATTATGCTTCACAGATAGAGTATTTTTTATAAATTGAAGGTTTTTCGCAATTCTGAGTCAAGCAAGTCTACGGGTACCATTTTTACAACAGTATTTGCTTACTATGTGTGTTTGTGTCACATTTGGTAATTCCCATAATATTTCAAACTTTTTCATTATTATTATATTTGAATACTGCAATCTCATGATAAAACTTTAATGGATGAGGACTTGCTTCTTATGGGTAAACAAAGAAAGCATTTTTTTGAGGCACCTGGGTGGCTCAGTTGGTTAAGCAACTGCCTTCAGCTCAGATCATGATCCTGGAGTCCCAGGATCGAGTTCCACATTGTGCTCCCTGTTCAGTGGGGAGTCTGCTTCTCCCTCTGGCCCTCCCCCCTCTCGTGCTTTCTCTCTCTCCCATTCTCTCTCTCTCAAATAAATAAAATCTTAATAAAAAAAAAAAGAAAGTAGTTTCTTGAGATGGAAGCTACTCATGCTGAAGATACTATGAAGTTTGTAGAAATGACAACAAAGGATTTATTTTTTTTTAAAGATTTTATTTATTTATTTGACAGAGATAGAGACAGCCAGCGAGAGAGGGAACACAAGCAGGGGGAGTGGGAGAGGAAGAAGCAGGCTCACAGCAGAGGAGCCTGATGTGGGGCTCGATCCCATAACGCCGGGATCAGTCCCTGAGCCGAAGCCAGATGCCTAACCGCTGTGCCACCCAGGCGCCCCGACAACAAAGGATTTAGAATATGATATGAACTTAGTTGACAAAGAGTGGCAGAGTTTGATACAGTTGACTCCAATTCTGAAGCAAGTTCTACTGCGGATCAAATATCATCAAACAGCATCCCATGCTACAGGGAAATCGCTCTTGAAAGGAAGAATGAATAAATGTGGCAAACTTCATTGTTGTCTTATTTTAAGAAATTGTTATAACCACTGCAAACTTCAGCTCCTACCACCCCGATCAATTAGCAGCCATCAACATCAAGGCAAGACCCTCCACTGGCAAAAAGATTATGACTCTCTAAAAGCTCAGATGATAGCATTTTTAAGCAATAAAATATTTTTAATTAAGGTATGTACATTTTTTAAACAAAAGTCTATTGCACACTTAATACACTATAGTAGAGTGTAAATATAACTTTTATATGCACTGGGAAACAAACAAGCAATTTAACTCATTTTATTGTGATAGTCAAATAATAGTGGTGTTGTGGAAATAAACCAGTGATATCTCAAGTATGCCTAAACACTGAAAACTACAAGACTTTGATGAAAAAATTAAAGACACAAACAAATAGAAAGATAGTCTGTGTTCATGGATTGGAAGAATATTGCTAACATGTCCATACTACCCAAAGTCATCTATAGATTCAACATAATCCCTATTAAATTCTAATAGCATTTTTACAAAAATAGAAAAAAAAACACATACAATTTGCATGGAATCACAAAAAGCCCCAAACAGCCGAAGCAATCCTGAGAAAGAAGAACAAAGTTGGAGGCAGCTCTTTCCTGATTTAGAACTATACTTCAAAGCTATAGTGATCAAAACCATATGATATTGGCATAAAATAGACACATAGTCAAATGGAAAAGAATCCAGAGTTCAGAATAAATCCCTTTACATACAGTCAACTAATATTTGACAAGGAAGCCAAGAATACTCAATGAGGAAAGGAGAGTCTCTTCAGTCAATGGCAATGTGAAATTGGATAACCACATACAAAATAATGAAGTTAGACCTCTACCTTACACCACTTACAAAAATTAATTCCAAGTGAATTAAAGCCTTAAACAAAGAAATGAAACCATAAAACTCAGAAGAAAACACATGGAAAAATCTTCTTGACATTGATCTTGGCAATATTTGGATATGAAACCAAAAGCACAAGCAACAAAAGCAAAAATCAGTTAAGTGGGACTACATCAAATTAAAAAGCTCTGCAGAGTAAAAGAAACAATTAACAAAACGAAAACGTAACTACTGAATGGGGAAAAATGTGCAAATCAGATATCTGATACAGTTAATATCCAAAATATTTGAAGAACTCACACAACTCAATAACAAAAAAAACCTATGTGATTTAAAAATGGGAAGAGAAACTGAATAGATATTTTTCTAAGGAAGATATCCAAATGGCCAACTGGTACATGAAAAGATGCTCAATATCACTAATTATTAGGGAAATGCAAATCAAAACAATAGTGAAATTATCACCTCACAGCTGTTAGAATGGCTGTCATCAAAAAGAAGCAGTAAGTGTTGGTTAGGATTGGAGAAAAGGGAACTTTGTGCACTGTTGGTGTGAATGGAAATTTGTGCGTCCACTATAGAAAAGAGTATGAAGGTCCCTAAAAAATTAAAATAAAACTACCATATAATTCAGCAATCCCATTTCTTAAAAAATGAAATGAGGACCTAAAAATGATATATGCACTCCTATAATCATTGCAGCATTGCTCACAGTAGCCAAGGTATGGAAATAATCTAAGTGTCCACCAATGGGCAAATGGATAAAGATTTAGTGTGTGTGTGTGTGTATTGGGGGGGAGGTGTACAGTAGAAAATTATTCAGTCATGAGAGAGAAGAAAATCCTATCATTTAGGAAAATATGGATAGACTTGGAAGGAATCATACTAAGTGAAATAAGAGAGAAAGACAAATTGTGATCTCACTTATTTGAGGAATCTAAAAAAGCTAACCTCCTAGAGATGGAGAATAAAATGGTGATCACCAGGGACTGGAGGTTGGGGAAATGGGAAGATCCTGGTCAAAGGTATGAACTTCCATTATAAAATGAGTAAGTTTTGGGGATCTAATTTGATATTGGTCTTGTCAATGTCATGATTACACTATTATATAGTATATGATTATAGATAATATGATTATAGATAGTGATTATAGATCACTAAACTGTGTTATATACTCAAAAGTTGCCAAGAGAATAAATCTTAAATATTCTCACCACGGGAAAGAAACGGTATAATGTGAGCTGATGGAGGTGCTAGCTAACTCTACAGTGGTAATTATTTTGTAACATTTACATGTATCAAATCAGCACAGTGTGTACCTTAAATTAATACATTATACCAAAAAAAACTAGAAAAAAAGCCAAGATTATAAAACCTTTATGGTAGTAAATTTGAAAGCTTGGACAAAAAAAGAAAATATACTGAATGAGATATTAAAATAGACAAAAATATTAAGTCATTTTATCATAAAACAAATACAAAATGCTTTGCTTGAATACAATACAGATATATCAACAGTTATCAATAGGCTTAAAAATGAGGAATAATATTTTATGATAATGCACAGTGTTCTTAGCGACAGTGACTTATAATAACTTTAAAATAGTAAGTTTTCTAGAAAAATATAGAAATGTAGGATTTCTTAATTAAATGTAGCATAAAATCATCTACTTAGTTTGAATGAAACAAAGAGATAGTCTCTCTCATTCTCCCATAAAAACTCCAACTATATTTAGTCTATCAGATTAAGATAGTCGTAAAGTGATATTTTATTATTATACTTTGCAAATAAAGTAGAGCTATTAATGAAAAATATAAATGCACAAGTGCTGCTCTTCCTTTTCCAGACAACACCAAATAATTTCTGAACATCCATTTCACTCTGCTACTAAAGAATGTCTTTTAATCCGTATTTTCCTTAGTTAACAGCCATTTCCAATGGCTCGTTCAAATAATCTAGGATTACTCCACATTCTTAGGGCCCTGTCTACTTCTGTGATATCCTAAAATAAGTTATTTTCCTCAGTGATGTTAAACTGGGAGAGCTACTGGAGAGGTTTGGAATAGGCTGAAATTCCAGGGTTCTTTTCCTTAACTGGAATCTAGGAGAACCCCAGATTTTCCCCCAAGTAACTACTTGTGAGACCAATAATCTGTAAACAAAGCCAAAATGATCATATATTAAGTGATAAAAACTTCTGTAGTTAACATAGAATAGAGAATGATTTTTATGAACATGTTCTGTATTTGAATTTGGTCTTTTCATTGGACAATCAATGACAGAAGAGAATAATCAAAAGATGTCTAACGAATAATGATTAATGCTATCTGGAAGAAAAATCTGAATAACATAGATATAAATAATTTCCACAAAGAATGCCATATTAAATGAAAACACTCTAGAGTGGGAGAACATAGGAGAGAAAACAAACAATACTTTTCACTAATCTAATGACTAACATAATAAAAATTAATATTCATTTTAGCATTTTTCTCTCCTTTCTAAAGGCTTTATATTTTTAAAATAGCATTGTGCATCACAGTGTTCAATCTATGGAAGTATTATAATATGACTGATAAAGATTGCACTTTTTCAGGGGAAAATGATAATTATAATTTTGCTGCTCAAAACAGGATTTGGATTTTACAAACTCATTTAAATACCTAAGAGAGAGCGCAATTTTAAAGCATCTTGTCTTTTAAGAAACTCTTCACAGATCATAGAGTTAAACTATAACAGCAGATGTTAAGAATGATTTGGTTAAAAAATACTGTATTTAATGACTTAAAATAAAACTAGATTCTTGAAACAGAAATCTATACTCTTGCCAAGATTATTTCATACTCTGTCACGTACACACTAGTTTGCTTTTGAAAAAAAATAAGAAAACCTTTTCTGTTATTTTATATGATATTTAAAATTCCTGTTATTTCCCAACCTGCCAATTGCAAGTAAAAGTTCCACATAGCACACATTTTGATAAGAAATTCTTAAATATCTACGTGCAGTAGCTATTGATGGCACACCCAGAAGCTATGCTGTCATTCTAAATAGATCCCTCTGGCTTATCACTTAAAAGTAAGATAGTTCCCTCGGATCAAACACGTACAGATGTTTAAGACTTATGGTACAAATTAGAGGGGAAAAATGGTTTTTGAAAGAACCAACCCGTTTAAAATACAAAATTGACTTTTAAAAGTTATCCTTATGGAAACGCAGCTTTCCCTGAAGTTTTGTCTACACTGGTAATCATTCTCTGTGAGATGTGCCAATGTTCACTGTCTATCCCCACTGGAAAGAGGGAAAATGGATGTTTTCCATCTGCAGCAAAATAGAGTCAAAACAAACGTATTTAAATTGGAAACATTTGTGGCTAAAAGAGCTGTTCTCCATGAAAACATCTGGTTGTACTTTTAAGTCATTGCCAAATAAACGCATGCTGGAAAATCTATTTTATGCCACACATGGTCACCCATGTAGCTGTAGCCTAAAACTTTTTTTGTTTGAGGTCAACACCCTATTTTAGGAAGGAAAGTACAGATTTGTGAGTGTGAAATGAATTTTTAACAATACTGCTGGATGGCCATGGGACTTTGAACATGTCTACTTTTTTCCAGACAAGGAATAGAGTATGACAGACAGTGCTTTTGATAGTTCTCGGGTAGACAATGCAAAGATTGAAATAATGATGGTTTCAGGACGGATCAAATAGCTACTTACTTGTGAACAAAGACTGCTTGCAGTTTCTGGTTTCACCTAGCTTTCATTATTCTTTTTTCTTATTTACGTTGACTCAGAGAGAAAATTAACTGAATAGCTGTGAAAAGGTAGACTTTCAGACTATTTGATTGACTAGGTTTATTTGTGAGGGAAGGTAACTCCTAAATATCAGTGGCTTAACACAATAGAAATTTGTTTTTCACTCAAGCCTAATGCAGATGTTTTGGTTGGTGGGAAGCTTTTCATATCGTCTTTCAGTGATCCAGGTTCTTTCATATCAAGTGGCTTTTCCAAATTGTAGGGCTCAAAGACTACTGAAGGTTATTCTGAAACTGATCATCACGAGGAGTTTAAAAGTTAAAGAGTTTAAAGAGAGAGTTTAAAAGACTTTTATGTGCCAGGCCTGGAATCATATATTGCACTTCCTTCCACCTCTCCTTGGCCACACCTAATGAGGGGAAGGCTCATAAATGTCCTCTAGCCGTGTAGCAGAAAAAATAAAAAATGGGTTTTGATGAACGCAAAATTATCTTTGCTATGTTCACGAGGGGAGGTAAGTAAAAGTTCAAATATTAAAATACAATATTTTTAATCTCATAGACAAATAATATAAATACCAGAACAGGGTCATATTAACTATTTTATAATAAATGTCACTGGATTTTGTTTCTCCTTTTCACAAAGGATACTGGCTACCTATAAATTAACCTTCAAGTGTGCTTCTGAAAATGTCTCACAGGCACTCATGAACAAAACCACTACTGCCATAGCACTTTGTATCTTCTAGGAGCTTCTGGGTATCACTATCTCCACTCCTCAGGTATCACTTCCTGCTACACCAACTTCCATCTCCTAACAGATCATCTGCTGGATTCTGCTGTCTCTAAACCTACCATGCACATTTGAAGACATGACAGCATAGATCCTTGGGATGTCAAATATAACCAATGTTCTGTTGCGAAATTGGGAAAATGCTGTTAAAGTATATCCAGGAATAGAAGAGGCAAAATTTTACCTCCACTCTCTAACAGTCTTTGCCTGAGCCTGAAAATTAAATGAACATAAAATGGATTAACAGGAGAAAAGCATATACATTTCTACATGCACATGGGAGCTCCCACAGGAAAATGAAGATGCAAAAAGCCAATAGATTTAAATGCTTATATATTATACACTACATTGAAAACAGAGTAGCAACTATGGAAAAATAACTTAAGTATATGGGAACACTAAAGGAAGATAAAGGTAATTTTAACAAGGTCTATTTGTAGAGCTTTCTTTTGGCCTCAATTCCCCATCTCTAGTGATAAGTATGTTTCTTTCCTACCAGTGTAGGGAGGTAATCTTTCACACAAGAGTTCATCTCTGGTTTCCAGAAACAAAAGGGGAGGTCACAGTGCCCTTCTTCCATCTACTGTTTTACAAATGTCTTTAGCTCAAAATAATTCTTACCCTACTATGGCGTATTTTGGGGTGGTGTATTCCTCCACTCTTCACAAGTATTTCTGCTGTGTGTCCAAGACAACTCCTTCACTTTCTGCCTGCAGCCCCTCCCTCTGTAGGACTCAGATATTTCTCTTGGTGTATTTAATTGTCTGCACATGTCTCGTTGAGCATGCCTTTATGCTCAACTGAGCCTGCATATAGTTTGTCATATTTAATTCTTGCAACAAACCTAAGATGTAGATCTGAAATAATATAACTATTATCACTCTTATTTTTCAGATGAGGAAACTTAACCTCTAAGAAGTTAAGTGGTTTGTCCAGTCTAATAAGATTCCTGGCTAGATCTCTGAATCTAACGTTCAGGCCCTTAAGCACTGCACTACAGTGCTTCTTTTAAGATGAAGGTAAGACCCTCTACATTCTCTTTCTTTTTATTGCACTAACCTCATATTTATATATTTCTTCATTGTTTCTCCCTTCCTTAAAAGGTATTATCACTTCCTTTTTACTGAGAAGAGTGGTGTTCAACTTAAAACAATCCTGGGTTAGTGCTCTAAAAATCTTCACTAAATCCCAAGGTCAAGTTCATATACCAGTAGTGAGTGAGAGAATGTTGTACAATAAGAATATAGGGACAGAAACTGCATGTGCCAGACTAAAGGGGGCAACTACCATCTAACTGGAGCCAAGAGATGTCATGTAAGAATGCATACTATGTGTTGCCAAATCTTATGATTTTCCAAGGGAAGTTAGGAATTTGGATTTTTATGTCCAGATTTTTAATTATTGGCATTTTACTCACTTTAAAAAAAATAAACAAAATGGGTTTCTAATGTGCAATGCCTGTATGAGGTCCTATTGGCCCCTCAGTTATTTTTATGGATGGGAAAGAAACAGACTACATTATCCACGGTTGGTTGTGTTCCAGATTTAATAACCATTGCACATTTAGTGGTTCACTCACTCTCAGTTATTCATTCATTCATTCATTCATTCATTCATATAATTCATACATTCATTCATTATTCCATTATTTGATGGATTCCATATTATGTGGAATGCACATAGTACAAAGATGAAAATAAAATATTCCTGCCTTCACAGTTGTCATAATTTGACATAGGAAAGAGACATATTAACAATCAATTAAATGTTTTTGATAAATGCATTAATAATGAATAGAGTAATTAACTCTATCTGGGAATGATAGCTGAGAACTTGCCAGGGAAAAAGGACATGGAAAGAACAGTGTACAGAAAGCCTAGATGGTTTAAAAGAGCAGGATATAGTTGGGAAAACGTGAAAAATTTTTTATCAAGAAAATATCCATGTATATAAAGAGCTATAGGATGGTGAGGAAAACTTTTGGTAAAGATCTAAGGAAAAGAAAAAAGAAAAAGGAATATACCCTAGGCTGCCTGGCATTAAAGTAGATGTGTCAGTCATTTCAAACACAATGTAAGAACAATTGAAGGGTGAGCTATGTGATATGGCAAAAATTTGATCACAGAAGTGAGTCACAGACAAGAACTATTTGTGATATGGGAATATGATAATCCAGACAACAAATATAAATTTTATTTTACTAAAAGATGAACACTTATTATATTTTTGTTCTGTCTTAGTGAGTATTTCTTCTCTTAGGAGGTAAAGGGAGTGACTGACAAGTAGAGTTGCTATATTGGATTTAAATCTGAAAAAAACGAGCATTAGGTAACTTTAGTGTTATTTGGGGAAAAGTGACCATGTTATTTTAGTATATCATGGTCAAGGCCCAAAACACCAATATGATCAAATATATCTCCTTTAAATTAGAAGTATAGACTTCCCCAACTTCAAGGGAAAGTCTTTAGAGCTTAAAATTTTTGTGTCTAAGGAAGAAAGGGGTATCTCAAAACTCTAATTTCAAGGTTAGTTCCCTTTAAGAAGAAAATAATAAATTAGCTTTAAAAAGTTGCTTCTTAGAACCCTCTATAATACTAATGATAAAACTAATATTATACCATGATAATTTCCTGTTGATATCACTACTAATTAATGTGTGTTTTATGTGACAGACACCATAATAAACACAACCTCTATGATGGTCATTTTTATACCAATTTTATAGAAAAGAACAATGAGCATTTACCAAAATAATAAAATAGATATTAGGGGATACATTGTAGGCTTTGAGGTTATGCAGTTAGTATTAAAACCTAAGTTTCTGTGAATACAATTATTTTTTTAAAGATTTTATTTATTTACTTATTTATTTATTTATTTATTTATTTATTTATTTATTTAATGGAAGAGGGCAGAGGGCTAGAGAATCTTAGGCCCGGTGAGGAGTCCAATGTGGGGCTCCATCTCCCTGAGTCAAAAACAAGAGTCCAATGCTTAACTGACTGAGCCACCCAGCCACCCTTTTCTGAATATAGTTATTAAGAGTCATTTTGTTCTTAAATAGAGAAGAATATAAAGAAAAGTTAGTAGTGAAGAAATTTTCATTGCAATACTATCATTCTTATTTAAGTATAACCTACACCTCAGGATAATTGTACTCTGCAAGGAACCAATCAAGTTTTCCTTGCAGGTACTAAATAGATGTCAGGGCACTGCACTTCAGAAATTCACAGCTATGCCTTTGAAAAAAAAATAATTATATTTTGAAGAACAGTTGAAATTGTAAACCTAAAAAAGAATTACAGGTTAAGTGATGTTTAACCCAGAGAGCAGGACAATTGAATAATTAAGAAAAACAATGATATTGCTTTTCAGATTCATGAAACAATAAAAATAATTGTAATAAGGCTTGTTTAATGTAGCTCCAGAAAACAAATGCAGAATGATGAAGTGGAAGATAAAGAGGCAGTTTTCACTCAATACATAGAGAAAGGTAACTAAGTTGAACATACTTAATGGCTCTATGAGCCAAAAAATGTCATATATGTCAAATAAATATCACATATGTCATATAAATACATATAATTATTTTTAAAACCTGGGGGGGTGTTTTTCTCTTTATTTTAAAGAGAGGAAAAATGAGGAATTTGGAGAAGCTATAAATAATAGAGGTGTTAAGTGCTAAGCAGCCTTGCAGTTTTCTCTCCCACCAAACCATGTATATAAATTGAGTTCTCCAAGAATGGAGTGAAGTGTCCAACATAACCACCCAAGATCTTGGTTTTCTTATGTGCAAAGGGAATATTGACATAACTCTGGGTCCAAAGAATACCCCATTGCTTTATATCCTTCTATTAGATTTATCACCTCTTTGTATGTCACCAAATTAACCAAGATAGCATTCATATGTTCAGTTCATATATTTAAGCGTATTAATATTTTTTTTGGTTATCACAACCTGAGGAAGTTAAAGGGCTAGCATAATTAACTTTGACTCTTCAGGACTGTTTATTTAAATCTCAGCAATATTGTTTCCAATTTTCATTTTGTGACAAATTGGGTCATACACAACCATATACTGACTGATAATTTTAAAAATTCAAGACCTGACTACTTCTCAAAACTGCATAAACAATAAAATTTTCAAAAGAACATTTTAGAAAGTCAGAAAGGGAAAAAAATATTCTTCATATGTCAACCTAAACACTCTATTAAGGAAAAAAGCAAAGCCAAAAACAGAGTGCCTTTTAACTGTATACCTTTTCTATCAGAGGTACATTTGCAGATTTTTTTTTTTTTAATTTAGGCTTTTTAAGGATTTTGGGATATTTCAGAATAAAAGGTAATGACCTCCCCCCAACTAACCAAATAACAAGCAAAAGTACCTGAATGATCTTTTAGTCCTATTAAAATAAATTGTGTAGTCCTAAATAAACATATAAACCAAGGAAAACAGACTACCACTTTTTAAACATATATTTATCTGTTCATTTGACATCTTCTTTGAGGGGATTCATATAGCAATGGGTTTGTTCCAGTTTTAAGATTAAATAGTAATTCAGAAACCAATTATAAACTCTCATTTCCTCCAGGGGTTACTTAAGCCTTTGGTTCAAAAGAGCTTGAGTTACTCATGAAAGATCTGTATTTTTCAGACACGCAACCAGTGACTCACCGGATGAGTAACAAACAGAACCAGTTCTCTTATTTCCTTTCCCCTCTCCCCTCTGTTCTCTGCTTAGCTAGAACACACAAATTAATTGACTGTTTTCAACATGCCCTTCTGTAGCTTATCTTAGTTCCTGACTTTCAAAGATGTTTAAAAAAAAAAACTCAGTTATTTCATACATTAAACTATATTCTACAAGGATCTGACTAACATAATCACTGGAAGTGAGAAAGGCACATTATATAAACATATAAATCTATCTATCTATCTATCTATCTATCTATCTATCTATCTATCTATCATCTTTCTAATCTATCCATCCATCCAGGTCCTGGGAGGAACTATGAAATCTGTATACAAAAATCCATTTCAATGTCATAAATCAAGTGCTTGCACTTTTGTCTGAATTAGTTTTTACAGGATGCTAAATTCTCGAAGAATGTGATGTGAAAATCCTTGCCATAGTTTGTCTTTTCTAGTAATTATTTCAAATAATTGTTGAGCCAGGTATTCCTCTAGTTACTAGAGATGTCTCCTTGAAGAAAAGGAAAATATACATCTTTGACCTCATATAGTTTACATTTCAGTGAATGGAAATTGACAATAGATATAGGTTAAATAATTGTATAGCATATTAAGAGATGAGGAGTACTATGCGGGGGGAAAAGACAAAAAAAAAAAAAAAAACCGGAGAATGATGAATTGCTATTTGAGTCAGGTGGTACAGGCAAACCTCAGTAAGAAAATGATAACTGAGCAAAAACATTAAAGAAAGGATGGGTCAAGACATGTGAACATCCAGGGGAGGAATATTCTAGGCAGAGAGAATGGTCAGTTCAAAGGGACCATGGCAGCAGTATTTTTGGCAAGATGTGTGGGCCAGATAGTTTTGGATTTTGTATAAGATTCTATGAGAATATATATCCTTAAGACTCAAAGGAAGTACCTTCTCATGATAGAATTTAATCCATAATATATGGTAGATACAGTCTTTTGTTCATTCATTCATTCATTCATTCAAAGATGAAGCAAATAAACAGTAAGTTTTTTGTTGTCTGAGCACTAGAAACACAAACATGAGTTAGACAACAAGGAAACATTCATGTAAGTAGATCTTTACATTCCGCATTATAAGTACCATAATAGAGTGTGTACAGAACTCTTTTGGATGATAGTAGAATGGGTGACTAACTATCCTGGGAAAGTCATAAATGGCTTCACCAAGGAAGTGATATTTGATTTGGTTCCTGAAGAATAAGTAAGATTTCACAAGTAGGAAATGAGAGACAGGCATTGCTGGGCACAGAATCATACCCGTAAAAATGGAAGTATTGAAGAGAATATGAAAAAGAACGTGGTATTCCTGGATGTGTGGTACATGACAGGGGAAAAAGAGAATTGAGCAAAATGTGAAATGCTGCATGCTAAGCTGTTTGGACTCTCTTTTGTAAGAAGAATGTTTTAATAGAAAACTGACATAATCAGGTTTATAAATTAGAGCTATTTGATGGTGGGTGTGCAGGATGGATTGCACCATTCAGGCAACCTTCTACAGTTACCAGCTGTTCATAAGAGATCCCTATAGATACATGAATAAAGATGCTTTAATTCTTCAGGGAAAGCTTTATAACATTACATAGGAATCTTACTGCTAGTGTTGATGTAGAACAGAACTCAGAAAAGGATAGGTTACTTCCGAAAATATTCAAATCACAATCCCATGGGGTGTACAATATGAGGGTCTACAAGATTCCATTCTAGACTTTTGAGTTTTTTAATGATGTATCCTAAGTACTCTAAAGCAATATAAAATATTTGTTGAGTGCTTCTCGTATATCCTGTACTGTGCTCATTCTTTTTATGCATTACCTCAAATACTCTTCGTAACAGCTCTGAGGTAGTTACTGTAACTTTCCACATATAATAAAGGAGGTAAATGATGTCTAGGAAGGTTAAATAACATCCATAGATGAAAATGCTTTTATTAGACTCAGGTACTTTTGATTACAAGTGCTTTGCTATACTATTTCCCTGAAAATTTGGAATGTATTTGTCTCTAGTATGTTGTCATTAAGGCACAGTATACATCTGAAATATTTTGAATGTGTTTTAGTTTATGCACTGAGATCTGTTTTAGTGACTAGAAAGATGAGGTTTCTCATGGCAAGAATGGTCAAGGGTCTGAGATTTTGCCTTACTTGCAAGTTGAAAGAGGTTAGCTTCCCACAGTTTCATGGTTACTAGAAGATACAAAACTCTTGGGTTAGAGACAAAGGGTACTATTATTCAAAGGAATTACAAAAGCCAGAGTGTCAGCATTCACACCAGTTCCTTAAATCCAGATCACCAAAGAGTGATTCAAATAGGGACATATGATGCCTGCACATACAATAGGTTGGATGATAAGAGGATCTTTGCGTTTAATGAATTCCCATCTTTCATAAAGGTCATTAAGTTTGCCTGATCTTTGCCTTGGAGGATCTTTGCCATTGTCTTAATCATATCAAACAGTAAACAAACCAGACCCTAGTTCTAGAGAGATATATTTTTACTATCTCTCAATTTTTTTTTCTATATAAAAATACTTGAAGGGAGTTCTGGGTGGCTCAGTCATTTAAGCCTGGGATTCTTGATTTCAGCTCAGGTCGTGATCCCAGTGTCCTGGGATCAAGCCCTGCATCTGGCTTCATGCTCAGTGTGGAGTCTGCTTGAGATTCTCTCTCTCTTCCTCTGCCCCTCCCCCCACGCGTGCTCTAAATAATCATCAATCAATCAATCAATCAGTCTTAGGGGAAAAAAAGAGAATCATTGAAGATAGTCTAGAACAAAGGTGATTAGGTACTAATTTCAAAATACCTACAGAAATGCAAGAAACCCATGAAGAATTGTCTCCTAGCATCTCACTCAGAAGCAATCTGCGCTAGAGGATATATGGGGAAGTTGAACCAATGACAATTTCTACCTTACATTTCTGAAATTCCATGGCAGACTTGAAAGGCAGACATTTTTTAGAATTTGACCTGGATAATTTAAGCTAAGTTTGATTTCACTGCCAGAGCCATATAGAAATTTGTTGATTTCATTACATGATTAATAGGTTTGTGTGTCTTGATTTTTAATAAAATTATAGAAAGACTCTCACTTCTTGGTTGATTTTGAAGCCACAGTTAAAGAATGATGGGCTTTGGGGCACCTAGGTGGCTCAGTTGGTTAAGCATCCAACTCTTGATTTCGGCTCAGGTCATGATCTCAGGGTCATGAGATGGAGCCTCACATAGGTCTCTGCACTCAGCATGGAGTCTACTTGAGATTCTCTTTATCCCTCTCCCCCTGCTCACACGTGCATGTGTGTGCTCTAAATAAATAAATAAATAAATAAATAAAATCTTTAAAAAAATAATGATGTGCTTCAAAGTATTTTTCTTGCATTGTGACTGGTTGAATCACATATACCATTGTTTTCAGTGATAGAACGACAGTATTGGCAAAATAATTTAACTTTTAAACTACTCTAATCAAGATAATGCTCCATGTCACCTTACTTCTCTTTTAGTCATGAAAGAAAATGTGAAAATTTTCTTTTTACCACTAAATAGAACTCCATTTTTCCAGTAGATAGATAAAGGGGATTATTTAAACTTGTAAAACCTGTAATTTTAGATGACTTTTTAGACAGGCTATTGACACAACTGGAGATCACACAATTTCCTTAGTTGATCTTTGGATGAAGTATGACATAAAGCATGCATTTGAAATCATGAGAGCACCCAAAGGAATGAATAGTAAATAATATGTATGCAGTATGGCAGAAACATTTACCACACTGTGCAAAAAATGTTTCAGGATCCCAATCAAACTGAAGTGAAATTAACACAAGAAATAGCTGATTGTGGGAACCGTCAACCCTGCTGCCATTTGGGAAACTCTAGATACATAGCCAGAGGAACTTAGTGAAGGTAACATATCAACATAAATTAAGAAAGTGGTTGTAACAAAGAGGATGAGGAGGTCCCAGAGGTAGTGACACTGTCAAAAAACTTCACGTTAAAGAAAATCTCAAAACATATCATGACAATGAAAGTGCAAAAAACAAAACAAAACAAAACAAAAAACATGGGAAGCTGATCCAACCTCAAAAGGAATAGGAAATTTGCCAAAGCACAGAGAAGATCCTTGTTCTGTATCTTAAATTATATGATGAGAAGAGGGCAAGCACCATTCAAACTCCTCAGTATTTTTAACAAAGATATAAAACAATTCTCATTTATATTACCGTGTATCAAATAAATATTTATTATTTTTAATCCCCTATCCATTTCTAACCTATAGTAAAAGAATTTTTAATATTTTGACAAAAATTTTTAAAGTACTGGAACAACTGTATTTTTTCCTGATTATTTTTTTGATTATTCAGATTGGTTTGCGTGATTTCAGCTTGCGTGGGCATTTTTACAGTCCTGTAATACTGTACAAAAAAGGACTACCTTATTCTTGCCATATGTATGATTGTTTATAATATAAATACATATTCTGCATACCGGAGATTGTCCATAAGTATAAAGAATATGTATCTTTCTATATTCTGGACATCATATTTTGGGTATTCATTACTTCTCACATAGAAAGTTATAGAAGTCTTTTCACCATTCTACCTTCCATTTTCTCATCTTGCTAGTCAACTCTTCATTTCCCTTCATGAGGATCTTCCTAAAATGCATTTGTAGTCATGTCACAGCCTTACTCAAAAGCGCATAATGAGAAACTGCTGTGTAGTTCATTAAAAAACTTTTTTCCCACTATTTTCCACTATCCTATTTTTGCTTAGAGTGCCCTCTCCACTTATGTCTCATGCTTGCTTTCCTCTTCCCCCTACTTCATGAATGTATAAATCAATGAATAAATGAGCAACTATTTACTGGTGGAATATTTCATATAATTAAGTAAATTAAGTTAACATTCTCCAAAGTGTTGATTCTCACATATGAGGGAATGTGGAAAATAACCTACCGTACTGGTGAAATGAAATATCAAAAATTCTATTAAACTTATGATGTTTTTTAAATCTAACATACAAAAGGGCCTGGGTGGTTCAGTTGGTTAAGTGTCTGACATTTGATTTTGGCTCAGGTCATGATCTCAGGGTGCTGAGATTGAGCCCCCTGTCAGGATCCTCACTGGGCACAGAACCTGTTTAAGACGTTCTCTCTTTCTAAAATAAGTAAAAAAATATAAATAAATAAATAAATAAATAAATAAATAAATAAATAAATAAAATACAAAAGAGAAACTAAGCCTTAATATTCACGTAGGCAATGGTATTCTTATTGGGTCAAACAGTCACGTGCCACATGGAGGCCAGAGTGGGAATTCCACCCTACAGACAAGGGCCTTCTCCCTTGTTTGTTCATGTCTGACACATTGCAATCATTTGCACTTCATGTAAATGTGGGTGAAGTGCATTTATGTTTTATATCATCTTGTTTAAACTAAATCTCTCTTCACTAAATAAAAGAGAAATTTAAATTCAATGAGACAAGAATGAAGAAAAAATGAGGGGGGCAAGAAATGACATTGGACATGCATGCCTGCTGCTAGTATAAGGAGCTAAAAATTGATCTGCCAACAAGTCAGCCAAAAAACATTCAATATTATTCAGAAAAAATAGTTGCAGTATGGATTTGCATGTACTGTTAATAATGATGAATTTCAACTAAACTACATATTTCTCTTGGAGATATTATCTCATGGTGGCTTGAAGACATCACAGTAATAAAGTGTTAAAATTCTGTACCTACAACATCAGGTTAAAATGATGCAATATTTTTTAAGAGTACCATTGGAACCTGACAAAATTTTACCAACTCAGCTATCAGCTGAGCAAAATAGCAAAAGTCAAAATCCACATTTGATTAAGGTAATAACTGTTACTCATACAGTAGAAAAATAGCTAAAAGAGTTCATGTGAAATAATAATTGTTATTATTTGGGCAGATCCAGAGAAATGTTAGAGATTTTAGAAAAAACTATTAGAACTAATAATCTAGTGTGAGAGGTATGAGCTATGGTTGGATGAAAGTGCAGGTCTTAAACATGCCTTAGCTGATAGTATTTGACAGATTCTATTTTGATAATGAAAAATTTGAAGAATCACTCTTTTTGAACCACTAAAGGAAAAGTTCTCTAAAGAAAAAGGGGTCTCATAAAAAAAATGACTATTCTAAGGAAAAGAAAATTAATGGGGAAAAATAAGGAAACTACATGAGAAAATGGCTGTTTTGTATTAAAAATAAACAAAGGATTCAAGAATTAGTTTCTAGAAATAGAATCATATGTATTCATTTGTATTATTCATAGAAAAGGGATTGCATCAAAATGGGAAAGTTTTTTTTTTTTTTTAAGATTTTATTTATTTGAGACAGAGCACAAGCAGGGAGGAGGGTCAGAGGGACAAGGAGAAGCAGACTCCCCACTGAGCAGGGAGCCCAAAGTGGGGCTAGATAGCAGGACCCTGAGAAACTGATCAGAGCTGAA
The DNA here is from genome assembly GCF_023065955.2 of Ursus arctos. Lineage (NCBI taxonomy): Eukaryota > Metazoa > Chordata > Mammalia > Carnivora > Ursidae > Ursus > Ursus arctos. Next base: position 24,110,831 of record NW_026622985.1, on the reverse strand, counting down.
GGCAGCTGCTTAACCGACTGAGCCACCCAGGCACCCCAAAGATGGAGAAGTTTAAGCAACAAGTGGAAAGTAATCATCGAAGTGGAGACTCGGGGGTTGGGACGAGGAAACTGATCTTTAGGAATCATAACGTTTTGTAAAAATGGTAGGCAATGATAATAAAAATATTTTTACTATACATATTTAATTGTTACTAAATAGCACAGAGTTTATTTAAAGAATTGTCAAATTTAAGGATGAGTTATATATTTTCCCTCACCAAAGGACAACTCTTCCAAATTTGTTTACTATTTCTATAATATGCAAGTGCTTCATGGAAGTAGTGTATCAGTCCCTTAAACATTAATGTGGCATTTAACAATGAATAAGAAAGCAACTGCTTTTTGAAAAAAAAACTTACTTCATGGAGAGATGGATTTCAAAATGTTTCCATCAATGTATGATTCAAACCATTTCAAGTGTGTCACCTACAAAAACTCATATGTCAGCCCACTTGTACTGGGAAACAGAATTTTCTAATCAGTTTAAAAATCTTCCACATGAAAAGTCTCTGTAGATTTTAAACTAACTGATTAAAAATGTAAAATGTAATACCTTCCAATTAGTTTGAAATAAAATCTGACATCAAGAATTAGGGATACTGATAGCTATCAATACTCCATGCTTTGCAGTATTGGTCAGTAAAACTGAAAAATGAGTTTATGATTATTAAGTACAAAATGACGTACTTCTTCCATTTAGTTCTACACATGTTTATGAGGGATCTTTAGGATCTTTTCCATCTTTAACAGCAAACCAAGGGTGGACACTAACTGAAATTTGTCCCTGGCTATGAACTTATTTTACACACAATGTAAAAATTGGATTATTAATAATAATGAAACATATTTATTTGTTCTCACTGTATTCTTAAATAATATACTCTATTTAAATAACTTACATGAAATATAGTCATTAAAAGACTAATATATAAAATGCTTCTTGTATGACTAATAAAAAAAAGTTCTGGGGCACCTAGGTGACTCAGTAGATTAAGCACTGACTCTTGGTTTCCTCTCAGGTCATGATCTCAGGGTGATAAGATTGAGCCCACATCTGTCTGGCTCCATGCTCAGCAAGGAGTCTGCTTGAGATTCTCTCTCTCCCTCTGCCCCTCTCTACCTCTCCCTCTCTCTCAAATAAATAAATCTTTAAAAAATAATAAAATGTGTTTTCAAAGAGAGATTATTTATCTTTAGCTGATTATTCATCTCATGAAATATTATTAAATAACAATAAGCACTATATAGCATATCATTTATAAAATGTTAAAGAGAGAAAGACAAACACTTTAGTGTATTTATGTCATTTTGCATTACAATATTTATGACAATTTTAATGCAGTATGCATGACATAATGTGACACAATATTTTCCATCCTTATATTGTTCTTTTAAAATTTATTTTAATTTTTGTTTATATTTTTGAGCACATATTATGCCATATTATGTATGAATAATTTATAAATATATAGCTGTACGTATATTGGGAGATACCACTGAAAACAATTTTAACTGATAAGATTCTATTATCAAAAGACTTTGGTGCTTTAAAGCCTCATTTTATAGAAGCTACCTTCTCCTTAAAGGTTTCTCTCTTTTCCCCTTTTTGGAAGAGCCTCTTCTTTCTCCTAAACTTTCACATTATTTTACTGAAAGTTTTCAGCCACTTTGCACAGTGTAATTATTTTTATCCATCCATTAGTTTTCCTAGTATAACAAACTACATAAGAATGGTTCTTAGCTCTGTATCTCCTCAGACATCAACAGAGTAGTGAGTCTACAAGCACTCAAAAATATATGTTGACTGAATCATCTTAGGGTTTGCAGTTGTGAACTCATGTTAGAAATAACCGTTTATCATATTATAGAGCAGCTTCTACTAGGTAAATAAGGACTAAAGAGCAAATCACCTGGACTGCTTGCCAAATATTCTCCATAGGATACCCCACATCAACTCTAATACTTAGAATTTAAATTGATGTTATATAATGATCCTTGCTTTGCTGATAATCTTCTCACCAGATGCATATGGGAAACAGACACAGAAGCTGAAATATGACCTATGTGCATAATTGTTCAATTAAACAGAATAAACCAGTTGGCTTTTTACAATGTTGAGTAACAATTTATTGACCTGTTGGTTTAATCAGAGTAAGGACTGAATTTGTATAGGTAGCTAAAGCCTTGGATTTGTTAGTCAGCATTGCTAGGGGAATTGGGAAACTGGTCTAGATATGAACATTTCAAGGTTTGTTTAACTTCTGGGTTTTTTTAGCTTTTTAGAAATTTAAGTGTTATTTACGGAATCTGATGCCTGCTGGGATCCTTTTATTGAGTATTATTCTCTCTTACTCTCTCATTCTCACTCTCTTTGTGTGCACATAAGCGTGTGTGAATAAACAACAAAAACTCAGCACTGAATCATAAATTATTTCAAAAAGGACTCTACTTTTGGCATTTTTTTCTTCCTTCAGGGTCCTCTTGGAGTAATTTGCTACATAAAAATCTTTCTCTATTATGTGAATTTTGATGAATTTAGGACTATTTTTTAATATTGGCTAGTTTCACATTGTTTATATTTAATCAGACTGTAGACTCAGAATGAGTTACTGGATAAGCCTATGTGTGATTTTCTCTCTGGAGATGCACCATAATGCAATTTGGGGTGAGTCACAACTTGACCAAAACAGAGTTCTGTTCTTTCTAATTAAAATATAATAATAAATAATAATAATAATAATAATAATAAATGCAAAAATGTTTCACTAATTGTTTCAACTAGCATTTTAAATTATAATACAACCTTTTACATGAAAAATATAGCTTATGTGAACATGCAAAATGATTTGACTGAAATGATCAATAAATGAAAGTGAGAAGTTAATGGAATACTTTTAACATTCTCCGTAGCAGTTATTAATGAGGGAATGAAATAAAGGTGTAGTAAAGGTGGATGCCAACTTATCTTTCTTCTTTCAAGTTTGTTCTGCAGAGTACAACAAAGAAAAACAATATTGAAATAAGAGTTAAGAAAAAAAATTGACTTGATTTTAGATAGAACTTTTTTCAAATCACGATTTTACTTACCAATGTAATTTATAGGGACAAACAAAAATTATTTTTACATTTTAACTTGGTGTTACTAAAAACTCTCTATGTTATCTCTGCAGTGTTTTCACACACTGCAGCAGAAATTCAGATGTTAATTAACCCAGTTAATTTGCCTGAAAATATGCTTCCTGGGACACAACTAGGTCCAGCTTATAGGAATGTAGCGGAAAAAGCAGATGTCTACAACTTTCTGAGTAAAATAAAGGATTTTATCATCAATGCAAGTAAATTTTAGCATTTATATTTTTATGTATTTTATACTTATTACCTTTAAGATTCAGATTTCAGACATATTTAATTAAACCTAAATGTTATACTAGATTTCTTGGTTAAAATCTGCTGCAGATAGTTATGCAAACATATAATTTCCAAAGGGGCTTCCCATTTGTCCCACATTCCTGATATCCTAATGTTGCCACAAATGTTTCCTGAAAAAATAAATATTGTGTTTGTTAATTTGGCATAAGAGTCACCCTATTATTTTCAGAGAAAAAAATGTTCTTTGAATAAGAGGAAAGATGATCCAAAATACATATTTTTGTACTAATTTCAAGAAAATAGTTTCTTAAAAAATCTGGCCAATTGAATTGATTTTTTTCCAAAAAAGGAAAAACTAATCAATTAGTCGTTTAAGGCAGATAATATATTCTGTGCTCTGCAGTCCCCACAGCACCTGTGCCTAGGCAGGTGGTTTGCCTAGCTAGGTCCTCAGTAGGTTCAAAGAAAAAGTTTCTCAATTAAAACCAAAATTCAAAAAAAACTTTGTTTTTACAATCAATCCAGCCAGGGACAATTGCAAATACAAATTATGTTTCTGAATGCCTCTGAAATAGGAACCATAGATTTCCTTACCAGGGTGCTTTTTACTCAGGTTATGATTTCTAGACTAACATACAATTAACTAGATGTTAATTTAAAACTGAGATCTAAGATAACATAGTGGTTATCTACATTTTAGAGAGCTGTCATAATGTTCATTGAGTACTTGCATAGTATGCTCAGGAAATGATAAAATATTGCCCGACATGATTTTTTATAAATATAAGAAAGTGGTTTTGAAAGCAGGAACAGACAGTTTTTTTGTCTTACTCTGAGCCTAGTAACACTTGACTTGAATGCTTGCTTGTGGCTCAGCACAGTCCCCTAGTCTGCGAAGAAGCCCAGTTCCTTTCCACAGAGGTCTTTCTAAACTCTGTTGTATCTTCCTGTTACTAGGACTGTGCTCTAAACCTCCAAATTCCAAATAATATCTGAACATTCCTAGCCCCTCTGTTTTCTCTTGGTGAGGGTCAAGATACTGGAAGACTTCATTTGGTGGGGCAGTTTCTCACTCCTTGTAGTCAGACAACAATAATGACCACACTCTCAGGCTCCCTAATCACCTGCTATTTGGACCTAAGGCCTTTTTTTTTTTTTTCCCCTACTGTACCTCTGTTAGGAGTATGACCACAGACTTCGGCTTGAATCCCAGAAGAATTCCCAATCCTCTTTGTGCACCACTTCCTTAATAATATGAAAATATCTGAATCTAATTATATGGAGAATATGTGCCCACTTAAATTCTCTGTTTCTCATTTCCCTGTTACCCTTAGTAATTGCCTAAGATGAAAGCTCCTGCAAATATGAATTTATCCGCTTCTCTATTCTTATTTCCATTCTGCTCTATGCTTCTTCTCCCTTAACCTAACTTCACATTCTTCCAGTATTCTTATACCTTTCAATCATGGTCTGTGAAATCCCTGGTATGTGGCAAATACATAAATACATACACACACACATACACACATCTCTTACTTTGTCAACTTCTTTTGTGACATTTCTTTATCTTGTGCTTTAACTGAAATATGTTGTCCTTATGACACAACCACAGCATGCCTCAAGCTGATGTTAATCATTCACCCACACATCTCATATCTCTGGGTCAGGAAGTGGGAAGTCAGCATTCTTCTCACTTCCCAAGCTGATCCCTGACCATTACTCTGATACTCCTTGGAAAATCCCTTGCTCTTTTGGAACTCAGGATATTTGGTTCTCAACCAAATATACTAATCACTCTCCCTCAAGCCCTGGGCACTTGAAAACATCACTCACAGTGTTTCTCCCTATTTTAAGTCTTGCCACCATCTCTGAGGTTACTTCAATATTCACATTATGGCCCATCCAGCACCCCACATGTTCAACTCATTGACCTTCCCTAGTGTAAATTCCTATACCTAAATCCCTGTGTGTTTGAAATCTACTTCCAAGTTATTGCTTATGTTCCACATATGAATGAATCCATACGGTAATTGTCTTTCTTTGCTTGACCTACTTCACTTAGCATAATCCCCTCCAGTTCCATCCATGTTAATGCATGGAGGACCATAGGGGAAGGGAGGGAAATCTGAAGGGGGAGAAATCAGAAAGGGAGACAAACCATGAGAGACTATGCACCCCAGGAAACAGATTGGGGGTTTCAGGGTGGAGGGGGTAACAGGGTGATGGGTATTAAGGAGGGCACGTGTTGTGATGAGCACTGGGTGTTATATGTAACTAATGAATCATTGAACACTACATCAAAAAGTAATGATGTACTATACAGTGGCTAACTGATCATAATAATAAAAAATAATCTACCTCCATCCACACACTCCCGTGGCTGCAGCCAAAACATAAACAGCACCCAGAACAATTCCATTTCTGCACTCTTCATCTCCTACGCTCTTTTCAGCTCTTTTATTCTTGTCCCCACTATACTGTTTGGTCAGCATCACGAAGGCCACAAATCCACTGATTATTTTCTTTCTATCACTCACCTCTTCTCTTTACTTCTCTATCTAGCATTACGGTCCATCTTTCAAACCTTCCTTGACAATATGCTCAGGTAACTTGCCTTGTCGTTCTTCTATAACTTTTCCCCTGGAAAACTCCAATGTGAGATAAATTCAATGGTTATTTCCTGCTATACCTGAGCTGATAAGGAATGTTAGGGAAAATCACATGAACCAGCATGTTAACTCTAAGTTTTATTTGGCCCTTTATACTTTCTGGGAATAGTTCACAATTTTGTTAGTTAGATCATTCTTTCATTTGCCAAGTTGGCTATTTAAAATTTTCTCCAGTCTCATCCCAAATTTTCTACTCACCTAAAATCTTTTCTCTTTTCAAATGAACTCAATTCACATATTTGAGGAAAAATATAAGCAATCAGGCAGGAATTTCCTTCTGCTGTTACCTAGACAGTGGTTCTTTGTGATTTACCCCTTCTTTCTGCTCTCTTGTCACAAAAGATATCTGTTTTCTGTCATCTGCTTCCATTCCCTTCAACTTTGTTCTGAGTTCCATTTTTTTCCCTTTCAGAGATCTTGCTGCACTTTTTATACCCTTATCCCTAGATTCTATCTTCTTCCCTGCTGATTCCTTTCTATTAAGTAGTCTATTGAGCCTTTCCTATCTTAGACAAAATTCACTTTTGATCGATATCCTTCTCCTTTTACTGTCTTCCTTTGACCTTTTATAGAATGTCTCACTTCTCCTGTAAGTGGCCAAATCTTTAAAGAATTCTCTATATCACTTTTTCCACTCTGCATCTTCTGTTATATTTATTTATTTATTTATTTATTAAAGATTTTATTTATTTATTTGACAGAGAGAGAGGGAATACAAGCAGGGGGGAGTGGGAGAGGGAGAAGCAGGCTTCCCGCTGAGCAGGGAGCCCGATGGGGGGCTCGATCCCAGAATGCTGAGATCATGACCTGATCCGAAGGCAGACACTTAACAACTGAGCCACCCAGGTGCCCCTGCATCTTCTGTTTATTCTTATATAAAGTTCAGTATGAATGTTGACAGATCACTCCACCAAGACATGCCACCATATATAGCAATCTTATTTATTGTTAAGTACAATAATATATTTTGGCCCTCGGTTCATATAATATCTCTTTAACATTTAGAACATTTAGTAACATTCCATACTTTTTGAAACACCCTTGTCTTTTGATTCCTATGACACTATATTCTTCCAGTTTTACCCATCTCCATCCTCCATGTCATCTCCCATTTAGGTTCTTCATAAAATAAAAGAGTTAAATGTGTAATTCTAAAATCTCTCAAGACTTAGGTATGTTTCTATATACTTACGGTCATTATAATTTATGTATTATCTCTTAACCAGGCTCTACTAAGATGTTTAATTATGAAACTGATCTCAGAAGGTTTAATTGATAGCTGCTAATGGAGGGATCTTGAGACATGTTTTGACCATTAATATCATTGATATTCTAGAACCTCTAGACTGTACTGCTGATCCCCAGTTTTCCTCAGGCACAGGTATGATACATCATTTTCTTATAGTTTACTTTCAACAGCTACAGATGATGAAAGAGGGCAGACTTATTTCTCCAGCTGGAGTTGTTGCAGTGACTTTTATTATGTATATAATGTGTTTATATGAATATAAAAAATTATGTGCAGATATTCATGTATATAAGAAAATATATAACCTCTCTATGAAATAGTTAGGAAAAAGGGATTACCATGTAGAAATTCTCATGGATGATTGAGGTTAGAGCAAATACATTAAAAACAGCAATAGAGATTCTTCAAAGATTTGTAAGAAAAGTGAGGCAGAAGAGACAAAAAATAAAAGGCTTTGCAATTTAATATATAAATTTAAGCTATTACCTCTGAAAATGCCACAGTGAGCAATTTATTTTTAATATCCTTACAGCTCAAAGGTTTCATGTTGTGTAAGCAAATAATGTGTGTGTTTGCTTACAGGAGTTGACCAAGTCAGAGACATAAGGGAAACTTTCTCTAAATAACTGTCAATTTACTTTAAATCTAAACTCTAGTATGAGTAAATGAACAAGAAGAGAAGGGATAGTAGTTCACGTAAAACAATCAGTATGTACAAATGTCTTGAGACAGTGTACAGTAGAACAATTGAGTCTACTATGATTGGGGTGCCTGGATGGCTCAGGTAGTTAAGCGTCTGCTTTTGGCTCTGGTCATGATCTCAGAGTCCTAGGATCGAGCCCCGCATTGGACATCCCTGATCACTGGGGAGTCTGCTTCTCCCTGCTCCTCCTCCTTGCCCCTCCTCCCTGCTAGTGCTCTCTCTCTCTCAAATAAATAAATAAAATCTTTAAAAAAAGAGAGAGAAAAATTCTAGTGTGACTGAAAAGAAGAATACAAAACGATTTTTGAAACATAAAATGCAGGTATTTTAAGAATTTTGGTCTTTGCCTTCAGGGTAGTAGGAATAATTCATAATATTTTAGGCAGATAGGTGTTTTATTTTATATTTATTTATTTATTTATTATTTATTTATTTAAAGATTTTATTTATTTATTTGACAGACAGCGAGAGAGGGAACACAAGCAGGGGGAGCGGGAGAGGGAGAAGCAGGCTCCCTGCTGAGCAGGGATCCCGATGTGGGACTTGATCCCAGGACCCTGGAATCATGACCTGAGCCGAAGACAGACGCTTCACAGACTGAGCCACCCGGGTGCCCCCAGATAGGTTTTTTAAATAGATTCTTCCTGTTGAGTGTAGAAAAAGACTTTAAAGATGACAAAGGTAGAAGAGGTATCAACAGATGTTGTGAAGGGTCATCTGGTAAATATTTGGGGTTTTAAAGGTTGAAAGGAGAAATCAAGAATATTATTTATGTACTATCTATATAACAATGGAGGGAACAAATTTCTATTGACAAGTTTTTAAAAATACAACCATAATAGTAACAATAGGTTAGAATTTTTATAGAAATCTCCTCTATAAAAATATAAAATATAAAAATAATGGATTTTCCCTTTGAGAGGACAGAATTTCCTTTTATTGGATGGAGAGGTTAAATAACTGAACATCACTGAATGGTTTTCCTTGCTTGGCTAATACATGAGCCACTAAGAATCTTATTTTGGTTATAGCTTAATTCTGATTTATATTTGTGAATACAGTCCATCATCATGGGATTTTTTTTTTTTTTTACATTTTCTATTTTTTTTCTGGCCATTGTTTTCCTGTCAAATGGGAATATTGTGATGAGTGCTTAGTCTTATAATTCTGATGTATATCATATTCTTTTATCACAGCTATAGTGCCTTTGTATAATAAACACGATGCTTTACCACATAATTCAGTAACTCTAACATGCCTAAAAGTGTGGCATTCAAAGCCCACATTTCCCTTCTTTTCTTCTTTGGCCACAATGGGTAAGTATGGTAATAAAAAATGAGATGGTACTCAGCATGCTGTTATAACTGGATTACTGCAATTTATAGTATGTGGAGTTTTGAAAGCACCATATATGGTCTCTACCTCCATTACTCAACTCCACCAGTGCAGCAAGAATGCAGCAACAGATACTACATAAACAAGTGGGTATGTACGTGTTCTGCTAACACTTTATAAACACTGAAATTTGGATTTCATATAAATTTCACATGTCACAAAATATTATTCTTTCTTTTGACTTTTTCAACCATTTAAAAATGTACAAAAACATTCTTAGCTCATACACCATACAAAAACATGCAGCAGTCTAGATTTAGCTCATGGGCAGCAGTTTGAAGACCCATGGAGTACAGAAAGACCAGTTATCAGGTTATTTCAGTAATCCAGCCTAACAAGGTGATGGAGATAAAGATAAAAGAATAGTCTTGAGATGCTTAAATAGTAAATTAATCTGGTATTGAATTAACTATAAAGGAAGAGAGGAGGACTCTGAGGTTTCTGATTTGCATGCTGGTTTGGAGATCCTCAGTTAAGATAGGAAAATCTAGAAATAGACCACATTTGGAGAGAAAAATTATGAGTTCACTTTTAAATGTGTCATGTTTGATATGCCTTTGTTATATCAAAGTAGAGATTTAAATAAGCAGTTGAACTCAGAGGTCTTGCCTAGGGCTATAAATGTTTTGTAATTGAAACCATGGACTTGGATGAGATTACTCAGAGAGTAGAGAATTAGAAGAAAGGAGGACAAAAGGCCAAAACTTGAGGTACTCCCACACTTAATGACGTGGGGAAGAAGCCCAGCCTGCCAAGAAAACTAAGGAGCAGCTAGAGTGGTGGTAGAAAAAAAGAGTTATACCCTGAATCACCAAGGAAGAGAGTTCCAATGGTTAGTAGACTGGAATTCCACAACCAAGTAAAATGAGGTATTAAAATATTCATTGTATTTACTAAGTGATATGGGGGTAAATGATAAGTAGTGAGCCTGAGAACTATTTTATTGGTGTTATAAGGATGGAAGCCAGAATCGAGCAGATTGAGGAGACTGTGAAAACAGAAACCATTTTTTTAAAGAAATTTGCTTGTGAAATAGGAGAGAAGACAGTGGCAGAACTATATTGACTTGAAACCGTTTTGTCTGGTGTGTTTCTTTTAAAGTGAGAGCCTTAGGTAACTTTACAAACAGTTGGGGAGAATCCATTTGACTGGGCATTTGAAGACACATGAAAGCGAAAAGTAGGAGAGAGATGGGATCAAAGCCCAGGTGGAATCAATCAATCATTAATCAATCTAATCTACTCATCTATCTTATAAACATTTATATGTCTGTATTTGCATTCTCAATATATTTTTATATTTAACAAATTCAAAATGCTTTGAAGCATTAAGTTTTTTCCTTTGAGACTATACTGGCAACAAAGGGCGTGATTCCGGCATTACGGGATTGAGCCCCGCATCAGGCTCCTCCGCTATGAGCCTGCTTCTTCCTCTCCCACTCCCCCTGCTTGTGTTCCCTCTCTCGCTGGCTGTCTCTATCTCTGTCGAATAAATAAATAAAATCTTTAAAAAATATATTTTATTTATTTATTTGATGGAGAGATGTCGTAAGCAGGGGAGTGGCAGAGGGAATGGGAGAAGCAGGCTCCCAGCTAGGCAAGGAGCCCGATGTGGGGCTGGATCTCAGGACCTTGGGATCATAACCTGAGCTGAAGGCAGATGCTTAACCAAATGAGCCACCCAGGCACCCCTGTACTGGCGACTTTCATCTCTAAAAAAGTACTTGTGAATTGAGGGTCCTAGTTTATTTGGGTGTGTGCTGCAATGAAAATTTATCATTGCAATTGAAATATAGTGCTTTGAAAACATGCATTAGTATCCCTTGATTTGAAAAATCATGAATATAAACTATAAATTTATTTTAAAAATATAAAGGAAATTAAAGTTACAATTAATAATAATATAAACCATATAAACCAAAACCAAATAGGCATTTAATTAAACTCCCATATTAAGTACCTTTTGAATTCATTATAAAGATAAACTCGGATTTTCTATATGTATCTCTATTATACTGTGTTCAAACATCACATTCATTTTCTTTTTTCTTTCTTTATTTTTATTATTACGATATGTTAGTCACCATACAGTACATCATTAGCTTTTGATGTAGTGTTCCATGATTCATTGTTTGCACATAACACCCAGTGCTCCATGCAATACGTGCCCTCCTTAATACCCTTCACTGGACTAGTCCATCCCTCCACCTCCCTCCCCTCTAAAACCCTCAGTCTGTTTCCCAGAATCCATAGTCTCTCATGGTTCATCTCCCCCTTTCATTTCCCCCCCTTTATCTTTCCCTTCTTTCTTCTAATGATCTCCTTGCTATTCCTGATGTTCCACAAATAAATGAAACCGTATGCTAATTGTCCTTCTCTGCTTGACTTATTTCACTTAGCATAATCTCCTCCAGTTCCATCCATGTTGATGCAAATGTTGTGTAATCATCCTTTCTGATGGCTGAGTGATATTCCATTGTATATATGGACCATGTCTACCCATTCGTCTGTTGAAGGGCATCTCGGCTCCTTCCATAGTTTGGTTGTTGTGGACATTGCTGCTATGAACACTGGGGTGGATATGGCCCTTCTTTTCACTACATCTGTATCTTTGGGGTAAATATCCAGTAGTGCAATTGCTGGGTCATAGCTCTATTTTTAACTTTTTGAGGAAACTCCACACTATTTTCCAAAGTGGCTGTATCAACTTGCATTCCCACCAACAGCATAAGAGGGTTCCCTTTTCTCCACATTGTTTCCAACATTTTTTGTTTCTTGCCTTGTGAAATTTTGCCATTCTAACTGGTGTAAGGTGGTATCTCAATGTGGTTTTGATTTGAATTTCCCTGATGGCTAATGATGTTGAACATTTTTTTCATGTGTCTGTTAGCCATTCATATGTCTTCACTGGAAAAGTGTCTGCTCATATCTTCTGCTCTTTTTAATGATTTTATTTATTTATTTGACAGAGACAGAGACAGCCACGAGAGAGGGAACACAAGCAGGGGGAGTGGGAGAGGAAGAAGCAGGCTCATAGCGGAGGAGCTTGATGTGGGGCTCGATCCTATAATGCCGGATCATGCCCTGAGCCGAAGGCAGACGCTTAACCTCTCCTGCTCATTTTTTGATTTGATTATTTGTTTCTTGTGTATTGAGTTTGAGAAGTTCTTTATAGATCTTGGATATCAGCCCTTTACCTGAAGTGTCATTTGCAAATATCTTCTCCCATTCTGTGGGTTGCTTCTTTGTTTTGTTGACACATTCATTTTCTTAAAAGCTGATTACACCGATTACGTTAAAATGTAATGTTTATTATGTTGAAACAAAAGCACTCTTTTTCCAATTTTCACTATTAAAGGCAATGTTCTCTGATAAGTATGTACAGTTATTTTTCAAAGCAAACACACACACACACACATACACATATACAGATGTTCAAAAATGATATTGGCTATGGATATGAATAAGTAACAAGAATCTTTTCATATTTTTTTTCTTTCTTTCTCCTTTGATCAAGGTTAAGACTCCAAGTCATCTCTTCCAAGTTCTCCTGGGCTCTTAGCTCTCATCTGTGTCACACTGAAGGACTGTGAGTCCTTCCTGTTTTTCATTCCCAGTGCTGGCTCTGTCCCAATTTGAGGTGGTAAAAGGTGTGTACTCAGGGATGACAGAATAGGGTGGTAGGTAAAGAAGACTGTAGATTATTAAAAAGTTGTTGGTTAGGATTTGAAAAGCTATAATAAGGATTTTGTCTGATCTGAGAACTTAATGGCTGTTCAGGAACTTTGCCAAGTTTGATTTTCCCAGACAATTGTTCCAGAGGTACTTAGAAGTTTTAGAGTGAACCCTATAGATTTGCAATAATCTTTTTCTGCCAAGAGAAAAAGCAAGAGTCGACTGTAAATGCTGAAGAGAAGTAAAATAAGATGAACACTGAGTGTCAATTGGGTTTGGCAGCACAGAGGCCTTTGATGACCTTTTGGGGAAAGTTTTGGTGTTTAGGCAGTAACCTCTAGTAGAGTGTACTAAAGACTACACCAGAGGTTAAGAAATATACAAAACTCTGGACCTGAAGTGTAGGAAAGTGACAGAGCCATAATCAAAGTTGGAGTTAGGGTGCTTTTTTTTGATGGAAGAGATTTGAGCACGCTTAAATGCTAATATAAAGTAGACAGTAGTGATGGAATATTTGAAAATGGAAGATAAATTTAAAGTCAAATTCCTAAGATAGTAGAAGGGAAGATACCTCCCAGTAGAGAGGGATTATCACTAATGACAAGAAGATCTTTCCTTTTACTCTAAAAGGAGGGGGAAAGTTGCTGATGTAGTTGGGATTATAGGTCTTATGAGAAAAAGGTAAGCTATCACTAGTCCAGTGGTTTCCATCTCCTCTGTGCAGTAAGAAGGCAGATCCCCTATGGGAGGTGACAAAGAAGGGAAGGGGTAAAAGGTGGGGGGGTAATAGGGCAAGGTTTAAAATAAATGTAGAAAGGTGAAGAATAAATATAACAGAGACTTGTTTAAGATAGTTAAGGGTCCAAGACATTTATTCCCCTATTAATTTTTCTTACAATCAATATTTCAGGCTTATACTTATGAAATGTCACAAAAGCTGACTCTAACCATTGACAAAAGACTTTTTAAGCTCAATTTTCTGATTATTAGAGTCAAAAAAACAAGTTCCAGATACAAGCATGTGTCTAGCTCAAAACCATCAGAGGAATCACTATCTATGGCAGCCTTATAACATGTATTTCTTAAATAATAACACATGAAAGGCAAAATCACTCCTCAATACATGGGTTACAGAATGGATTTTGGGTTAGCAGGTATGAAAACAACATTAATCTTGTACATCTCCATCAGAGCTCTTGGGTGGCCAGGTGCATTGTCAATGAGCAGTCACATTTTGAAGGGATCTTTTTTTTGAGTTGTAGTTCTCAACAGTGGACTTCAGTGTTAAGTAAATTGTGTTATAAACAGATTTGCTGTCATCCAGGCTTTGTTGTTCCATTGATGGAGCAGAGGTCTAGCAGAGGAGGTTTAGCATAATTCTTAAGGGTTCTAGGATTTTCAGGTCAATGTGCACTGGCTTCAACTTAAAGCTGCATTAGCTCCTGATGAGACTCAGCCTGTCCTTCAAAGTTTCGAAGCTCGGAGCCAACTTCTTTCTAGCTATTTAAGTCCCAGACGATATCTTCTAACAATAGAAGGCTATTCTGTATACATAGAAGATCTGTTTTTTTTTTTTTTTTAGTGTAGCCACCTTCATAGATTATCCTAGTTAAATCTTTTGGATAACTCGTTGTAGCTTCTACATTAGGACATACTCCTTCACCTTGCACTTCCATGTTATAGAAATGGTTTCTTTTCCTTAAACTTCATGAACTGACCTGGACTACCTTCCAACTTTTCTTTTGCATCTTCTTCACCTCTCTTGGTCCTCATAAAATTGAAGAGAGTTAGAGTCTTACTCTGGATTAGGCTTTGGCTTAAGGAAATGTTGGGGCTGGCTTGGTCTTCTTTCCAGACTACTGAAACTTTCTCCATATCAGCAACAGGAGCATTTTGCTTTTCATCATTTGTGTGTTCACTGCAGTAGCAGTTTTAATTTCCTTCAAGAACTTTTCTTTACACTGAACACCTTGGTTAATTATTTGCACAAAAGGCCTGCTTTAGACCTATCTTGGATTTTGATATGCCTTCCTCACTAAGCTTAATCATTTCTAGCTTTTGTTTTAAAGTGAGAGACATATGATTATTCCTTTCACTTGAACACTTAAAGGCCATTGTAGAGTTACTAATTGCCCTAATTTCAAAATGATTGTGTCTCAGAGAAAAGGGAGACCTGAGGAGAAGGAGAAAGATGAGAGAATGCCCAGTTGGTGGAACAGTCAGAACACACACAACATTTATCAATTAAGTTCACCATCTTATATGGGTGAGCACCTCAAAACAATTACAATAGTGATATCAAAGATCACTGATCAGAGTACCATAATAAATATAATAATAGTAAGTTCAAAATATTGTGAGAATTACCAAATTGTGACACACAGAGACAATGAGCATGTGCTGTTGTAAAAACAGTGCCAATAGACATGCTTGACACAGGGTTGCCCCAAATGTTCAATTTGCCAAAAATGCGATATCTGCAAAATGTAATTTTTACAAAGCATAATAAAGTGAAGCACAATCAAACAAGGTCTGCCTGTATTTTCCAGGACTTGTTGAACCTGTTTCTTTTCTTTTTTAAAAAAATCTATTTAAAATTATTATGAAGTTTGGTCATGTTCTGTCTTTACTCTGAGGGAAGGCTTTTGTGTAATCTTACTTCTTTTTTCTGTATTGTTTTTGGAGAAAATATTAGGAGACATGCTTCTAGGCAGTTACTGTTCACTTTATTATATTATTATCTTTACTTACCCCCAAATCTCTTGATCATTTAACTTTTAATGTAATTACATTAGAAAAACAAAGATTTATTAAATTGAGTTGGGCAGCTTATAAAATTTAAATTTATTATAATGCATAAATTTGGCTCACAAATGTATGTCTGTAAGAAATAGAAAAATTTTAAATGTCTTATTACCCAGCTTGAGTTTAACTTCATTTCTAACTGATATTCCATGGGCTGTGATTAAACACACACACACACACACACACACACGCACACACGTGCACACGTGCACACTTTGAGAGACGCACAAACCACCAAGAAACTAATAAACAATTCACTCGAGTATTTCCTGGTGTCATTCTATCCATGTTGTATTGTAGTTCAGCTTTTTACCCACGGTCAAATGTATGGGGAGATGTTAGAAGGTGTGTGAGAGATGGAGGTCAATAAGTTCTCCACAAATGTGTTTCTGTAAAAAAGAGTTCCTGCATGAATGGCTGTATCAGAATTTGGAGTACAGGAATCTTACAGAAGGCTACCTTCTGGCTCCCCATAGGCCAGTATGTCAGCATATATGTAATGCTCTTTTCTTTAAGCTATAACAGCCATAGTCAGTGACTTTAAGTAAGGAAAGGCACTCTGTAGGGATAGGAAAGATGATAGGAAGCCAAAGGGGGGAAAAAACAAAAATAAGAACAAAATAGATAGACATCTTAAAATATTATCCCAGCCCTATCATCCAACCTTAAGTTAGTATTGTTCTGTCTTTATTATACAAAGAGCTAATGAAGTCATAGTATACTTTAAAGTTTATACATGTTGATTTTTTGCTTCACAGCTACCTTAGAAATTGATGAGGATTATCTATTATTTCAGTCCATTTATAGAGTGACAGCCACAGATGAGGACTCTTCAAGTGGTGATAGACTGATGGTAGGTGGTGATCATTATGTGAGATGCATATATTGCTTTTGGATACAGGACTATGCTTAATTTTTCAAGAGTAGTTGACATATTTAATTTGATAATTGAAGAGTATGATGAAGTTGACAACCACTATAATGCCACATTTGTGTTAATGCTGGAAATAGCATTTTTAGATGACATTTCCTTGATTTGTACAAGAAAATTATATGACTTTTAATGGAGGTAGGCAACTGAGAGGAAGATGTCGATGCTGAGCCGAAACTGGGACTTTACCTTCTGGATTCTATTCAGAACTCTTTCACTTTTCTACCTATTTCAATGGCACATGTGAATGTGATTATATTTTTTTATGTTTCAGTATCCTAATTACTAGATATCTAACTGTAAGAGGCTTGCTTTTCTCATAATTGATTCGTGGTTGTAAAGTCTTTAGAGATTTGGCAAAATGAAAAGAACTTATAAAGCTCTTTTGGAGTATTTAGTGGTTCACCGGATTAAGCCAGCATGCTTGCTCTGCAGCTGTTCTTTTCAAACATATATTGAAAGAGTTTACTAGTTCTAACTTAGTAACTCACAGTATGGAGTAATGGAGCACTAAATGGGGGTGAAGTAATGGAGCTTGTGACTTGGGTCAACTTATGGTTTTAACACAAACTAGCAGTGTAATCCAGGGAAGTTACTTAATCTCTCTTGCCTTTGATTTACAGTTAACCTTCACTGTTTTATAGGCTATTGTCAATCAAAGTACTCAAAATTCTTGCTCAAGTATATTTTGTTGCAGACCAGCCAATATGAAATTAATATAAAATTGTTAAGAAAGATGAGACTTTTCCTATTAGATGGTCAGTCTTTCTAATAGATTAAAAAAACTAACCTATGATTTGGTTGAAAATTGTTATTACCAGTCTGTCATTTGCAGGGAAAGAATAGGGACACAGCAAGTGATTGTTTTAAAATTTAGTGTTTTGGGAAATAATAACATTGTTAGAGGATAGATCCTTAACAGATTTAGAAAAAACATACAGATATAATCACACTTTTCTTTAATCAAATTTGATGTCATTTCAAACTAATTTTTCAGATGTTTTGGAGATAGATTTGTCTACTCTCATCTCTTCTCAGAGGTGGTAGCACATAAATAAAAAGTGGAATCAAGAAGTAAGATAAATTACAAACTGCATATTCAACCATATTAATATGTGAACTTGGTTTCTATCATAATTTTTGTTTTGTTTCTTAAAATTCAAATTTAGTGACTATGAATTAATTTTGTACATTCTTTCAGAGTTGTATTAATTTGCAGAATCAGAATGAAGTTTTTTTTTTTTTTAATTCTCTTGGGAAAATACGTAGAGTATTATGCAGCTCTATAAAAATACAGAAAATCTTTTGGTTGTGTCAATAGGTTAAACAAGTCTTATTTTTCCTGTATTCTGCATTAGTATATGCTGTGGCTTTAATACAAGCTAGGTCATAAAGAAAGACTAAAATTAATCAGTGTGAAATTAGGGAATTGTCTACATATTCACTCTATTATTGTATCTTAAAGGTCTTCCAAATACCTTTTCATTTATTTTGGTGTGAGTAATGTATATTTTATTTTTCTAGTACTCCATTGAGACACAGTTATCTGGACCAAAGAAAGGAGCAAATTTTTTTTGGAGTAGATTCAATAAGTGGCATTGTTAGCTTGAGAGGCAAAGGTCCCTTGGACTTTGATGTTGGATATCATGTAATTAATATACTTATTTATTTATTATGCTACACAGAGTGATAGGGATTTTTAAAACTTAAAACTCTTCCTGAAAATATTAAATACATTATTATTTTAAAAGAAGACTAATGGGGCACCTGGGTAGCTCAGTTGGTTAAGCGATTGCCTTCGGCTCAGGTCATGATCCTAGGGTCCTGGGATCAAGCCCCACATCAGGATCCCTGCTCTGAGGGGGAGCCTGCTTCTCCCTTTCCCTCTGCCTGTCACTCCCCCTGCTTGTACACACTCTCTCTGTCAAGTAAATAAAATCTTTTAAAAAAATAGAAGAAGAGAATATTTTGTGTGATTCATTTATGGATCTTCGTGCAGTAAACCAAAAGTGTAGATACATTCTTAGTGGTTACTTAAAACATAGAGATCACATCTTAACTTTTTAGATTTATCTAAAGAAGTTTAAAGGGGGGAAAAAGACTTTAAACTGCTTGCTAATCAGGGAAAAATAAATCAGTAAATCATTAAAATTTAAATCTTTCTGAACATCAAAGAAATGAAAGAAACTGAATCAAGTTTTCATATTGAAACTCAGTTTTCATACTGAACACCATTTAGAATGACAAAACACATAGATAGCCAAGGTAAGAGCAGGTATATACCTTATAAATGAATTTGAAACTAATATGATAGGAAAGAAGAACAATTTCTGATATTTCCATGAGAAAGATAATTTAAGGGAAGCATTATTGGGAAGATTTTCCTAAGTGGAAAACAAAGGATGCATACGTAGAAAAAACTGGCTGGAAAAAAAAGTAGCTGGAGGGCTACTGAGATGATCTGTCCACACAGAAATAAGGGGAGATATTTGAGAAATAAAGGGATAAGTGTTTATTATTATTATTATTAAAATATTTCTATATTCAGAAATCCTCCACATGTATTATTTCAATAAGGTGATTAAGAAAATAGCCATAAGGGGACAAATGCATGAATTTATTTTAAAAAATAGAGAATTTTCTGCTTATAGATATTTTAGAGAAAAAAGCAGTATTAACTAAGGATGGTATCAACTTTCTATCGTAAAAGAACATACATGGTGGAAGAAAGCCAATGACTTCTATTTCAATTTGGATTTGTTGAATGGTACAGGATGATGGAGAAGCTAATGATACATATGTTTTAAGCAATTTGAGTAGTAGGACTACAAAATGAAGTTAAAATTAGGTGGGAAAAAATGGAGATTATGTATATGAGACACATATTTAGCAGTTCAGCTCCATACTTTTCCTGCTTGCGTTGATTCACACATTCAATCAAACTTCCACTCGCTCTTTAAGACCTATTTCATCTTTCCACTACATAATTAACCAATTTATTTTATTATATTTGACATGTTAGTACCCATCCAAGAGAGTTAAGTACAATTACTGTCAAACCCTCAGTTGGCATGGGCTCTTATACATTGTAAAGGCTTATTGAACATTTGCTTAAGAAAGGTTTTAGTGGATATTTTACTGCCTTGGCAGTGGGTTCCCCCCCCCCCTTTTCTTTTCAAAAGGACATTTGCTGATATGTATGAATAAATTATATCTAAAGAGTAAAATGTGTAACGGGATAATGAGGAAAATATTTGAGATCTGATGACATTCTCAACTCTTCAGAAATTACCTCCTGTTCTTGATCCCAAAAAGTAACTCATGGTCTTGTTTCTATGGGTTAGCATCAAACAGCCTACATTGTAAATCGTTTCAGTGCATTGTACTTTGAGTTTATGATTGAATCTGGTATTCATTCATTATCTTTTTTTTTTCTGGTTCAATTTAATCTACATGTATTTATACAGCCAAGCTACACGTACTTTTGAGTGAAATGTAATGGCATATAGAATGAAATATTTTGAAATATACAACTAATCTAGTTAGCTAAAAAAGCATTTGTGTGTCTTTTAATTGCCTATAAGAAAAATTAAGAGCTATATCTAGTTGGGAAAAAAAAAAAACTAAAACAGAAGACATGTTATATATATATATATATATATATATATATATATATATATATATATATATCCAATTAGTATACTGTAAAGTTTTTAAAAACTCTTTTCCAGGCTTTCCATCTTGCACTGAGAGCAACAGATAAAACAGGTTTGTTGTGTCAAGGGATATTAATTGTCACAATTAGAAACATAAATGATGAGAAACCTCAATCCAAGTAAGCATATTTATGTTAAGGTTGTAACCACAGGATAATGACTAACTACACTTTCACATATATTATAAATAATAATACTAAAGATTATGTAGCTACATAGAAAATATTTTATGCATTATATTAAAAATATATGATTATATATCCATAATTGTTATATGTGCTAATATAAGGTAAACATATTTTATTTTATTTATTTTTTAAAAAGATTTTATTTATTTATTTGACACAGAGAGAGAGAGCACAAGCAGGGGGAGTGGCAGGCAGAGGGAGAGGGGGACAGGCTCTCTGCCGAGCAGGGGAGACCAATGCGGAACTCGATCCCAGGACTCTGGGATCTTGACCTGAGCCGAAGGCAGATGCTTAACCAACTGAGCCACCCAGGTGCCCTAAAGTAAATATATTTTAGAAAATACCGGAAGACAGATGTAGAAGTGACTAACATTGTAATATGATAAAAGGATTTTTATGTATTTTTTCCTTTTGTTTTCTTTCCCAAAAGTTTTGTGAAGTTCTTGCATTGCTTTTTAATAAATACATTAATTTTAAATAATGGCAAAAATAGACCTTAAAACATAGTTTAAAATATTTTATTTTAACTATTTCACTTCCATACCCTAAGGTATAAATGTAGCATTTGTAGATTATTAATATCTATTAGGTGCTTATCTATACTTTAAAGTGTAGTAATAGAATATATTACTACAATGTAAGAAGAATCAAATTCTTCCTAGATTGGTGAAAAGAAAGAGAAAAAATGGTAGTACTCAAATTACTCCTATCATTAACTTATATTTCTACAGATGAGTAAGGGGAGTAATTCATTGTTTGAGTCCCCAAATTCACTTTAACTTATATTATCTGAACAATAGAAGTAAATATGGAGCTTAGTTTATCCCTTATTTCTGGGGAAGTTATCCTGTCTACTTACATTTGCAGTAGAGGTGCTACCAATTTCTTGGAACAATTTTCTGCTGCTTTCATGCCTTCAATAGGCATGAATTTATGGCTTTTACTTATTTAGTAGAATTTAAGGCTAGATATTATAAGCAATACCAAAATTACTAAAATATTGCCTGAAATATTGTTTTCATCTCTTAAGAGATAGAGTATGTTAAATTGCAGTTAATGAAACAGAAAAGGAAATTTAAATTGGTCCATAATACAAATATTGTGAGTTACATTATATTATGGTATAAAGGAGAACCCATGTTGTAAAAGAGAAACCACATTAGACTGGGGCAGTCAAAAAGGTTGCTCAGAGGAATGTATCACCAAGTCACTTCCCATTTCCTTTTACTTTACATTCCTTTGAGAACTTCCTTGAATCTCTCTCCTAATCCCAAAGTTAGCCTTGCCTTGCCTTTAAATCTACAGCAAAGTTATGATATCTACTGCACAGCATTATAGTAATTTGTATCTATGTTCTCCACTAGCAGTGAGATCTTAAAGACCAGGAACAGGCTTATTCATATGTGTATAGACTGAAATGATGCATTGTGTGTTATTGATAAATGTCTGTTGCTTGACTAGAAGGCTGAATAAGAAATAAATTTAAGTTTCAGAAATGTTCTGGAATTTGATCAGGGACTTTAAGTATGATTTAAAGATATGAGCAATAAATTTACACAAGAAATGTCCTGATAGTTTGCTTTAATAAGCTATGATTTTAGAAAGCATTTCATCACACCAGATAGTAAGATAAAAATGAATACATCGAGTCTCTTATGTTCAATTGCCAACTATTCTATATATTTGATATTTGGAATAATAGAGGCACACTTTTTAAATTTTCTTTTCAGTTTTCATCTCTTTGATGTCATATCTTTGATGTCTGGCATGATGCCAGAGACTAAATGATTAAAAATACTGCTTAAGCAAAAAATTAAGTAGCTTTGTGCCAAAAATGGTTCTTTCAACATTTGAATACTTCAGGAACTTTAAATTCCTAACAAGATGAACGTGGAATCATCACAAATCCCAAAATATTTTTTGCAGGTTATCATAAGTCAGCAGATATGTACATACAAATTTGCATTTTCAACATTTTATATCACTGTATTTTTTTTCTGTTTCCTCTGAATTCTATTAATGTGACTAAAAAAAATGTCTCGAAGAAATTATAGCAAGACTAAAAGCAATAGATGGAGATGAAGATCCACCATTATTTATTCCATTAAAACTCAGCAGGAAATGTTTGGCTTGCACCCTTGTAAGTTTTAAACACATACTTATAAACTAATTTGCTCAGTCATTCCCTATTTACTCTCTGCATTTCCTTTAAAACTTGGGTAAGTAAACTACTTGGGTAGTAAAACTAATCTTTCAAAACTAAAATAAATATGGGAAAGGAAACAGTAAAAATACGTGGGATTTGACAGTTGTTAATTTCCTATTTGTTAAAACTTTGAGTCTCATAGGATCTTATTTTTATAACTCACCATCATTTTCATAGGCAATCAATACAAATGCTTCTGTGAAATCTTTGTAGACTACAGGACAAATAAGTCATATTTATCTCCTTAATTTCATGTGTAGAAATTGGGATATTTCCTTCATAATCATATTTTGGATATTTGATTATGGATAGATTTATGCCTGTGTGGACAGGATCACTACTCTGAAATATTGTTTCCTTTTGGCCTGT
The DNA here is from genome assembly GCF_023065955.2 of Ursus arctos. Classification (NCBI taxonomy): domain Eukaryota; kingdom Metazoa; phylum Chordata; class Mammalia; order Carnivora; family Ursidae; genus Ursus; species Ursus arctos. The sequence goes on along the minus strand of NW_026622985.1, from coordinate 24,087,516 downwards.
TACAGTACCTTATTTGACCGGTCAGCATTCAACCACAGAAAACAGTATCATCAGGACGATAACTGTGAGAGCTGCCTAGGCAGTCTCTGTAAGGCTACTGTCTCTGTGTCTGATGCCTGAGCATGAAGCCCACCAAGGCTGAAAGTAAGGAAGGAGATTCTCCCATAAGTAGGGAAGATTAAAGGTAACTTGAACACCCATCTAGGTGCTGGACCATGAAGATAGACAAAACCACTCTCCCTCCTTTCTGTTCCTGATCTTGGTATTGTATGTATACTGCAGAAGTTGGGGCCTTTGATCACAGGGCTGAGCATACTTATCTATTCTGGGAGTCAGAGAAGCTGACAGGAGATATAGAGGTGGGTAGAGCAGTTGCAGACTCAGTTGCTACTTTGTGCCCATGGTGAAAGTGGGGACTGGCCAAAAACACAAAACAAAACAAAACAAAACAAAAAAAAAAAAAAAAAAAAAACCAACAACAGTGACAACAAAAAACTATAAGAAATGAAATTGCTGCTGCTATCTTCCTCTACCCCACTCAACGGAGAATCTTTCATGGTGGCACCAGGGATGAATAATCATCTCTATCTTCACAACTTTTCCTGAGTTTGACCCTTGAGATCATTTTCATCTTTCTATACAATAGGATTGACTTAAATTGGATGGCGGAAGCAATATATGATTAGGATTTTAATATAACTTGGCTGTTTTTTTCAGGCTCAAAAATACTAATAATTCTTTAACACTAATTAAAATCAAATATAGTGGTTTGTTTCTGTTATTTTACAAGTAGAGATGCTCCTTATGCTGGCTAAATCCATAAATGACTAATTAGAGGAATTTGGAGGAAAATATGATGAAAACTTTAAAAATATTTAATTATATTTTTAAAATAAGCATAAAGTGGGCATTTTTAAAGAAATATTTTCAGTGAATGTAGAATTATTAAATATCAACTTTTCTCATTCATTAAGAACATATATAATTAAGTGAAGTAAAATACCATGAATATGAATAAATTAATATATGCTTCATTATTTGAGTTTGCTAATTTTCCTTCGCTTTTTTTCTTTTCTTTAGTTGCAGGCCTTTAATCACTCTTCTTCAGCCTTTGAATCCTGACCACTCAAGTAACCCTAAAACTTATTCTTTGGAAATTGAAGCCCAAGATAATGGAAGTAGTACCAGTACCTATATATTTATAGTTTTTGCGGAGAATGTAGATGATCCTATTGTCCTGTGACTCAAGTTTTTCAACAGGAACATGTATATTACAAGTCAATTTTATTGATAAAATTAATGAAACAAAGGTAGAGTAAAAACAAATTAAAGTAAAACTTGAAAATATAAAGTTTTTTTTTAGTTTTATGAAAAAGAAGTATACAAAATAACTGAATAAAGTAAGAGATATACTTCTAAAAATAAAAATACATATGTAATACTCAAAGTTAGAGTAATTTAAATTACCATTCAAACAATTATTTCTTTATGTGACAGATTGGGTATAGGAGTAATTACAAAATTATTTTAAATTTATCTGTAACATATGAATTAACAGGTAACCTTGGAAATTGTAAGAGGAGAGAGGAATTAAGATGGCAGAGTAGGGAGACCTTGGACTTGCCTCCTCCCTCAACACAGCTAGATCAACAAATCATTTTGAACAACTAGGAAATAGATCTGAGGATTAAGAAAACAATCTGTGCAATTTGGGGGAGAGAATGTGACAGATCCAAGGTTCAGAGGCATGAATTAGGGGAGAGAAAAGTCACAGTGTTGCGGAGGGGAAGGAAACCTTTCTGCAAAGCAAAGTCAAGGAGAGCGCGCGCGCGAGAGAGAAGCTCGTAGGGTTTGAACAAGTTGCCGTGGTGTGGGGGTCCCCTGGGTTACACTGAGAGAGAACATTCCTCTTCCTGGAGCACATTTGGAAGAGGGTATATTGCCTCCCCTAAGACGAAAGGCCCACCAGGCACCATTGAATGGCCATTCAACAGCACTGGACAGAGGCATGCACAGAGGGCAGATAACCTGGTTGTAGCTTTTCACTGTGCTTCACATAGACTGCTGGCATTTGTGCAGGTGTGCGACCACTTTTCTGGGACAGAACAGTGTAGGGTACAATGTTTCAAGGCTCAGCTGCAAGCTTCAGTTCTGGTGGAAATAGGACCAGGATTTCCTTTTTATTTATTTTTAAAAATATTTAATATTTTATTATTTTATTTTATTTTTATTTTTTCTTTGGAATCAGTCTTAGAGTGTTTTGTCCATATGTTTGTTTGTTTCCCTTTTCTCATTTTTTGAGTTAGGTTACTTCTTCTTTTTTTTTTTCTTTCTTCCTTCTTTTTTTCTATTTCTTTGTAATCAGGCTTATAGTATTTTGTTTGTCAGCTTGCTTGCCTTTCTGTTCCTTCTCTTTTTCTCTTTTCTTAGATCAGGTGTTTTGTTTTGTTTTGTTTTTGTTTTTGTTTTATCAGTCTTATCTTAACCAGCATATCAAAGCACACCTAGTTAAGAGTCCAGACACTCCCCACTGCAAGCAAGGAGGAACTGTGCAGAGGACTGACCTGTGGGAAAGAGCAGCCGAAACACAACAATAGAGTGCACACAGCCTACACCAGAAACACTTCCTGAAGCACGAGGCCCTGGACAGTGTATGGCCCCTTCTTAATACAGTATTACTCTCAGGAGCAGGAAACATAACAAGCTTTCATAATACACAAAAGACAGAAACCTAGACATAATGGCAAGATAGAAGAATTCTCCCTAAAAGAAAGATCAAGAAGAAATCACAGCCAAGTATTTGCTCAAAAGAGATATAAGCAATATATCTGAACAAGAATTTAGAACAGCAGTTCATAAGAATACTAGCTAGGCTTGAAAGAAGCATAGAAGACACCAGAGAAACCCTGGCTGCAGAGATAAAAGACCTAAAAACTAGTCAGGCTGAAATAAAAAATTCTATAACTGAGATGTAAAACCAACTGAATGTAATCACAATGAGGATGGAAGAAGCAGAGAAATGCACAGGTAATATAGAAGATAAAATTATGAAAATAATGGAGCTGAAAAGAAGAAGTAAAGAAAACTATTAGATCATGAATACAGACTTAGGGAACTAGGCAACTCCACAAAGTACTATAATATCTGTATCATGGGAGTCACAGAGAAGGAGAGTGGGAAAAAGGGGTAGAAGGTTTATTTGAACAAATTATAACTGGGAGCTTCTCTAATTTGGGGAAGGAAACAGGCATTCAAGTCCAAGGCATAGGGAACTCCCCTCAAAATCAACAAAAACAGGTCAACACCAAGACATATCATACTGAAACTTGTAAAATACAAATATAAAGAGAGAATTCTGAAAGCAGCTAGGGAAAAAAGGTCCTTAACCATAAGGGTAGACACATAAAGTTAACAGCAAACCTGCCCACATAAATCCAGCAGGCCAGAAGAGAATGACATTATACATTCAACATGCTAAATGGGAAAAAAATATGCAGTCAAGAATACTATATCCAGTAAGCCTGTCATTCAGAATCCAAGGAGAGATAAAGAGTTTTCAAGACAAGCAAAAACTAAAGGAGTTCATGAACACTAAGCCAGCTCTGTAAGATATATTAAAGGGGACCCTTTGAGTGGGAAAGAGAGATGAAAAGCAATGAAGACTAGAAAGGAACTGAGACAATCTATAGAAACAGAGACTTTATAGGTAATACAAGGGCACTAAATTTTTATGTATCAGTAATTATTCTGAATGTAAATGGACTAAATGCTCTAATCAAAAGACATAGGGTATGAGAATGGATAAAAAAACAAAAACAAAAACAGAACAAAACAAGACCCATCAATACGCTACTTACAAGAGACTCATTTTAGACCCAAAGACACTTCCAGATTGAAAGTGAGGGGGTGGGGAATAATCAATCATGGCAATGGACATCAAAAGAAAGCTGGAGTAGCCATATTTACATAAAAAATAGATTGAAAATATTTTATTTATTTATTCATTGGAGAGAGAGGGCATGAGCATGGACAGGAACAGTGGGAGAGGGACAAGTAGACTCTGAGCCCAATGTGGGGCTTGATCCTACGACCTTGAGATCATGACCTGAGCCAAAAATCAAGATTTAGACATCTAACCAATTGAGCCACCAGGTGCCACAGTCAAACTAGATTTTAAACCAAAGACTGTAATAAGAGATGAAGAAGGGCACTATATCATAATAAAGGGGCCTATCCAACAAGATGATCTAACAATTATAAATATTTATGCCCCCAACTTGGGAACAGCCAAATATATAAATCCGTTAATAACAAACTTAAAGAAACTCACTGATAATAATACAAAACAGCATGGGATTTTAACAACCACCCCCCCCCCCCACAATGGACAGATCATCTAAGCAGAAGATCAACAGGAAACAATGGCTTTGAATGACACAATGGACCAGGTGGACTTAACAGTTACACTCAGTAACATTTCATCCAAAAGCAGCAGAATACACATTCTTCTCAAGTGCACATGGAACATTCTCCAGAGTAGATCACATTCTGGGTCACAAATCAGGCCTCGACTAGTATAAAATGATATGAGATCATACCATGCATATTTTTAGACCACAACATTATGAAACTTGAAGTCAATCACAAGACAAAATTTGGAAAGACCTCAAATACATGGAGGTTAAGGAACATCCTACTAAAGAATGAATGAGTTAACCAGGAAATTAAAGAAGAAATTTAAAAATACATGGAAGCAAATTAAAAAGAAAACACTGAAGTCCCAAACCTTTGGGATGCCAGGAAGGCAGTCCTAAGAGGAAAGTATATGGCACTAAAGTCCCTCCTCAAGAGGCAAGAAAAGTCTCAAATATACTACCTGACATTACACCTAAACGAGCTGGAAAAAGAACAGCATTATAGCCTAAAATTGCAGAAGAAGGGAAATAATTAAGATTAGAGCAGAAATAAATGATATATAAATTTTAAAAAATGCTAGAATAGATCAATGAAACTAGGAGCTGGTTCTTTGAAAGAATTAACAAAATTGATAAACCCCTAGCCAGACTTATCAATGAGAAAAGAAAAATGACCCAAATAAATAAAGTCACAAATGAAAGAGAAGAGATCACAACCAGCACTGCAGAAATACAAACAATTATGAGAATATTATGAGCAATTACGTGACAAGAAATTGGGCAATCTGGAAGAAATGGATCAATTCCTAAAAACATATAAAGTACCAAAACTGAAACAGAAAGAAATAGAAAATCTGAATAGACCCATCACCAGCAAGGAAATTGAAGCACTAATAAAAAATCTCTCAACAAACAAGAGTCAGGGCCAGATGGCTCCCCAGGAGAATTCTACCAAACATTTAAAGAAGAATTAATACCTATTCTTCTGAAGCTCTTCCAAAAAATAGAAATGGAAGGAAAACTTCCTAACTCATTCTATGAGGCCAGGATTACATTGATTTCAAAACCAAAGACCCCACTAAAAAGGAGAATTACAGACCAATATCTCTGATGAACATGATTCAAAAATTCTCAACAAAATACTAACTAATTGAATACAATAGTACATTACAAGAATTATTCACAATGATCAAGTGGGATTTACTCCTGGACTGCAGGTGTGGTTCAATATCCACAAATAAATCAATGTGATACACCACATTAATAAAAGAAAGGATAAGAACCATATGATTCTTTCAATAGGTGCAGAAAAAACATTTAACAAAATATAGCATCCTTTCTTGATAAATACCCTCAATGAAGTAGGGATACATCATAAAGGCCAATATACAAACGACCCACAGCTAATATCATCCTCAGTGGGGAAAAACTGAGAGCTTTTCCCCTATGGTCAGGAACACCACAGGGATATCCACTCTCACCACTGTTGTTCAACATTGTACTGGAAGTCCTAGCCTTAGCAATCAAAAAACAGAAAGAAATAAAATGCATACAAATTGTCCAGGAAGAAATCAAACTTTGCAGATGCCATGATACTGTATGGAGAACACCCAAAAAACTCCACCAAAAAATTGCTAGAATTAATACATGAATTCAGCAAAGTTGCAGGATATAAAATCAACATTCAAAAAAAAATCTGCTGCATTGCTATATACCAATAACAAAGCAGCAGAAAGAGGAATCAAGGAATCAATCCCATTTACAACTGCACCAAAAATCACAAGATACCTAGGAATAAACCTACCCAAAGAGGTAAAAGATCTTTATGCTGAAAATTATAGAACACTTATGAAAGAAATTGAAGAAGACACAAAGAAATGGAAAAAAACATTCTATGCTCATGGATTAGAAGAACAAATATTGTTAAAATATCTGTACTACCCAAAGCTATCTACACATTCAATGCAATCCTGATCAAAATGACACCAGCATTTTTCACAGAACTAGAACAACAGGAAAATGTATATGGAACCACAAATAGCCAAAGTAATGGTGAAAAAGAAAAGCAAAACGGGAGGCATCACACTCCCAGACTTCATTTTTAAAAATTTTACTAAAAAAAAAATTCATAACATATTAGTTGGAATCAGTATACCCATGTGTATAAAATAATATAGCATGTTCTTCTCATTAGTGCCATACATTGTTCCCTGACTTCCCTTGTATTTGTGTTTGTATTTTTCATGAGGATGTACAAAACTAAAAACTTCTAAACACTTGAATGAACTTGAAACTTTGCATATAGTAGGATTTCAGAAAACAAAAGCTGGCGTGATTTGGATTTAGTTGGGTCAACTGGAGCTCATCAATTTTATCTGTTCTGGTAGTTAGTCTCTCCATTCTTCTCCCTCCATTTATTTCTAACTGCCAGGAATGGCCAGCAATCCCTGTAAGGATGGATGATTACTACAAACTTTGCTGTGAAAGAAAGGAGAAGGCAAGGGGGTCAGGGGCGCCTGGGTGGCACAGCGGTTAAGCGTCTGCCTTCGGCTCAGGGTGTGATCCCGGCGTTCTGGGATCAAGTCCCACATCGGGCTCCTCCGCTATGAGCCTGCTTCTTCCTCGCCCACTCCCCCTGCTTGTGTTCCCTCTCTCGCTGGCTGTCTCTATCTCTGTCAAATAAATAAATAAATGAAATCTTAAAAAAAAAAAAAAAAAGGCAAGGGGTCAACACTCAGAGATGAAGACCCTTTGCTCTTTTCTCTTGTCTTTATTGGCCCTTCAGGATAATCATAAATTTTTATCACTCTTTCTCAAGCATGTGATGTGTGACAAGGGGTCTTACTGGAACTAGGAGGATCTGTTTATGGGTAAGATAAGATATGCTAATCTGTGTGTTCTAGGAGTTCTGCTACACATAGCCTAAGGGACAATGCCTACATCTCTCAGATCACAGCGTGGCTGTTTTGGGCAACTCCCTACGGCATTCCTACGGCAGAGTGGTCACGCAGGCCTCGGCATTCCAAAGGCTTGCACCCTTCTCAGAAACCTTCCCTGCCCCCAGCGGCCTCCGTGTTACATTTTAGCAAGCCGGGTATAATGGATGATTTCATGCTCTACATTAACACCAACATCTAACCTTACTTGCTGACTTATCTTTCATATTAAAACCCTTTCTACTCTTTCCACCTTCTCTGTTTTTTGACCGCTTTTCTTCCCTTCACTATTTCTATTAGGAGAAACTACCCAGCTAACTGGCAGATAATGAAAGAAAAATAAAATGGAGGGTAAATGGAACAAAGGCAAACTTCATTAAAATAGGGTTTTTTTTTCTTTTTTCTTTTTTCTGGATTCCTGTCCATTATGGCATCTACCCATTTCTCACCTCCAGCATTATCTCTTCTTTATTTTTAAGAAACATCATTCTTTTGGGAACTCCAAAGTCTAACATGCGCGCGCGCACACACACACACACACACACACACACACACACACACACCAGACTTCTTACCTTAGTCTCTTACTTTCCTACCTTCTGGTATGAGGAATAAAAAATTATATGAAATAAAAATTTTTGCTGAAGGGACCTATTCACAGAGGCCAAACTTAAGGAAGAAAAGTCTCCTAGGAAGGCCTTGGCAGTGTACCAGTGTATAGGGCTGGTGTTTTTGAAAACATTATCTTTTGGATCACTTTGAGACAATTTAACTGATGTTCTTTGTAATTTCCTTTTGGTCTCCCCCAAAATATAGAAAGTTTTCAAAAGATACACATGGGTCCCAAGGAGGTCATTCTGACCTGATTTCTACCACACACTTGGCTCAACCAGCATAAACTGCTTAGGCAGTATCAAGATCAAGATGCCCTTCTCTTTCATCATGTGAGTTTATGATCTTTGGGATAGAGGCATATCAGAAACGAAAACAGGGTAACTGTGAGTCTCTCTGAGGTTACCCAAAACCAGATATTGACACAATTTTCAGGTGGTTGATGTGACACACATGTAACCAATTCACTTACTGTGTTAAATTATTCAGTTGCCTTAAACTATAGCAAACCACTTAATTAGGGAATCTGTTTACACATGTTCAGTTGAAGCCAATGTTCAAAATAAGCAAGAACCATTCACACAAAAATTGCTTCATTACAGTCTTAGAAATGGTCAAAATATATGAGACATTTGCTGGACTAGCTACTCCAGATTACAGTTCTTGCACTTGGTATCCAAGATTCAAGTGTACAGAAAGCAGGATTACTCTTTTTTTAGAAAAGAATATCATGTGTAGAATCACCTAGCAGGTGAAGAAATTTCCTATGGTTTAAATATGTTTCCATTCGTGATGTTCAATTTTGAGATGAGAGAGAATCACAACAATCACACGTAACATTGAAAGGAAAATAAGGAGCAGTGGTTGAAGAAAGAAACTAACATTTCATGAGCACTAGTGAGATGGGTAATGTATATCTTATTTAATCCTCAAAACTACTCTAGGGTTGAAAATGCACTTTATTTCCATCGTATAGAGAAGAATATTGATGGATCAGAAATTCAAATTCATTTCTTCCTGACTTTGCAGCCTGTGTTGTTCTTTTGCACATTATTGTGAAGAGAGAAAAAGCTTAAATCATCTAACATAAAGGAATCAAAGTTGAAATCATACCTTAATGACCATTGACTCTGCACCAAATTCTGAACATTTATATTACATTCTACACCCTAGCCCAAAATTCAAATGTAAAAATATGAAACTGATATTATAATGTTGGCTCTCTTAAAATGGATGTCAATGAGAATAATTATTTGGGATCTTTTTTTCTGTTTGTGAAATAAGTATCACTAAGACAATTGCTATGGGCAGAAATATAGCATGACAACTTAGGGCACCAATAAGAAGCAGGAAGTGGTGAAATAATGTTTGATTTTTATTTATTTTAAGATTTTACTTATTTATGAGATTGAGAGAGAGAGAAAGAGTGCAAGCAGGGGAGGGACAGAGGGAGAGGGAGAAGCAGGCTCCCAGCTGAGCAAGAAGGCCCATGCAGGACTTGATTCCAGGACCCTGGGATCATGACCCGAGCCAAAGGCAGAAGCTTAACCCACTGAGCCACCCAGGCACCCCAAGAATGTTTGAATTTAAATTATTGTTCATGGTTTATATAACTGCACGGGTATTTCAGTGTCTGTTCTACATCTGATTTAATATATATGATTCTTGCAGGAGACCCAGATCCAGGACAAGAAATTGAAGTTGTTTCATTATCATCTATTTATTTATTTTTCCAAATTTGACTAAAAAAAAAAAAAGGACTCAAATTTTCAATGAGTAAAAAACTAATCAGTCTATGAACTGAAGTATTCTTTATATCTTACGGTAGTCATTGAAGTGGAAGAAGGAATTTAAACATTTGGATGTCATAACATAAACTAAAAATGATATAACTTGAAAATGAAAGCAATAAACCTACAATAGTCTGAAAGCACTTTGAAAAACTAGAGCTTACATTTATTTCCATTTATCTGATGACATTTACATAGCTGAGAGAATAACCTTTCATGTTTTCTTACCTTTTATTCATCCTAGATCAGGCATATTTTCTTTATTATACATGTAACTTGAGTAAAGGGCATAACTTCATATTATTTCTAGTTTTAGCAATAACTAATAAAATACAGTGAATAATAAATAATAAATGACAAAATAATTACAGATTAAAAGTTGGGAAAGAAGAAGAAATGCAAGATAATCCATCACTCTAGATTTTCTGAGAGCTTTACAGTAGCCATATGATCTCTATTCTAATTTGTAAGACAAATTTTGGTTTCCTGATTACACAATATATTACAAATCATTGACACACTGGAATATTCTACCCTATATGTTGTAATTTTCCACTAAGTTTTTTCCATTTAATTCATACATACTCTAAAAATTGGCTCACAAACATTGTTTAGAGAGGACAATATGGTTGAAACAAAAGTTTAGGGGGTAGCTTGCTGGAGAATTTAGTGTGTATATAATTTTTCTGGTGATCTGATTATAATGAGGCATTGATCAGCCCTCCAGTTTCAGGTTTTTTGCTCATGTGAATTTTAGACTGAGGAAAAATTTAAGTTTTGGTTTACCAGTTTCAGAAACTCCATGTATATGACCAGGTGAATGTGTGTGAGGAGGAGCTAGGGTCAGGGAATGTGGATGTGTGTGTTTAGGGTGTGTGGGTATATGTCTGGCTTTAGGCCATGATATATGCATGCATGTGAAGGATGGGAGTTTATGTAAATATTAATTATAATACATGTTTACATGTATATATTCCACACATTAAACCTATAATTTCTGAATTTTATTCCAAAAGTCACTGGGAAAGAACAACAAAAATCTTGGAAAATAATATTTTTTTAACAAATTCAAAACTATAGCAATACGAGGAGAAAGAAAGAAAAGGAGACTTTTTTTGTGAGGACAATTTAATGGATTTTAGTCAAACATAAGCCAACTTTGGTTGCTCACTTATAGACAAGTAAAAAATTGGTTAATACGCCCATCAAAATGACTGTGATGTCTTTTGGAAATGGCATTGAATACCACATCTCCCAGGTTTTATTATTTTTCTTTGGGCCAGAAATTGGATGTAAATCTTTAAAAGTATAATGTCTTTACTGAATCCTTTTCAAAAATCGTTAATATTTATCTTGAAACTGAGCCCAGCTATAAGCATGGGTGATAACAGTAGAGAGGAACATGATGATGTCCATTAAAAAAAAAAAACAAGACAAAAAACAAAAAAAACTTTGTCTAAAGCAGTATTTTATTGTGCCATACAGAAAGAAAATCATTACAAAGATGAGATCAAATGGCTTTTTCCAAATAATTCAGTACATGTGCCTCCTTGAGATACATTTCCTGAGCATACAAGAGGGAATGACTTACTTATATATTAGAAAAACCTATAAATGCAAAACTAGATAATCAACTAATTATAAAACCAATGATAGCTATTTACCCCCCCCCCCAAAAAAAAGCTTTAATACTTAAGTGTCAAAATCTTTGGAAAAAGATACAACTAAAAATATGAAAGAATTTTCAGATTGCTTTTGAAGTCTGAAACTGAAAGAAAGTTTAGCTTTTATTTTATGGGCACTGTCTTTAGAAAATGTTTTGGTTTAGTTAGGGCTTGGCAAATAATCACATCAAAACTGTCAGTTCAGGGGTGCCTGGGTGGCTCAGTCGTTAAGTGTCTGCCTTCGGCTCAGGGCGTGATCCCAGTGTTATGGGATCGAGCCCCATATCAGGCTCCTCCGCTATGAGCCTGCTTCTTCCTCTCCCGCTCCCCCTGCTTGTGTTCCCTCTCTCGCTGGCTGTCTCTACCTCTGTTAAATAAATTAATAAAATCTTAAAAAAAAAAAACCTGTCAGTTCAGAATCCATGCTTTTCCAATAGTGTGTTAACCATTTGCGTATGTATGTGTTTTTAAGTTTTTAATATTAAATTCTTCAGTTAATGCCACTGCCCATTTTGCATTGGGTTCGCATAATGGTGTTATTTCTAGAAACACAGAACTTTTTTTGGACTATGAAACAAATCCTAAAATGAGAATTAATATAAACTTTAACACTAAAATAATAAATATCTTTCAATACCCTTCAATAAGAATCATTTTCAGTATTTTCAGGAGGAATAAATTTTTAAAACTTACATAAATTGAAATTTTAAAAATATCAAATTCATATAATTGCATTTTCATCTTAACATAGGTAAAGCAGAAATTCTTTAAGGCAATAAATTTAGAAGCTTATCCGATTCATACTACTTTTCCCATTAGACTTTATTTAAATATTATTTCAATTTTTGTATTTGCTTCTTCAGGTATGTATAAAAGTTGGAGAAAGGATTATCTCCATATTCAAAAGCATAGAGCTGACACAATGATCTCAGTAATTAAATAAAATCACACTTTTTACAGTCATGAATTATCTGGAGAATTGCCTCCATCCTTAGCTTTACCTGTAGAGATCCAGCCTAAGTCTTTTTCCCCCTCAATGTTCTGGTCAAATTTCAAATTTGCAAACATTTGGAAAGGAGAAATATGACGGGATAGAAAAAAAACAAAACAAATCACCTTTCCTACCAAATTATTCTGGGAAATGGGACCACTTGAATTTCAACTGTTTTCCAGTTTCTTTAACCATTTTTCAATGTTTCCAGTAGTTACTTACTGGGCACTATTTAAAAATGCCATCTTACCTAGAACAAGCCTTTATAAACCGCAAATATTTTGACAGAACATTTTTCACTGTGGAAGAGTGAAATTCTCCATGACAATTGGCTAAGGGCTTATTGTACTGCATTCACTCTGGTATTGTAGGGTCATCTCTCATATTATCAACTTTGTTATTTTTCATTCACTCCCAAATGAAGTGCCTTGGTTCTTTTGTTTCTTTACTTTCATATAATATTCAGGATTAACTTTATGAAAAAAAGCCCAATTGACATTTTGATTTTAATTACATCGAATTTTTATTTATTTATTTATTTACTTATTTATTTGACAGAGAGAGACAGTCGGCGAGAGAGGGAACACAGCAGGGGGAGTGGGAGAGGAAGAAGCAGGTTCCCAGCAGAGCAGGGAGCCCGATTTGGGGCTTGATCCTAGGGTCCTGGGATCACGCCCTGAGCCGAAGGCAGACGCTTAATGACTGAGCCACCCAGGCATCCCTGCATTGAGTTTTTAAATTAGACTGAAGAGAATTAGTATCTTTTTTATCCATAAACCTGGAGGATTTCTTCATTTATTCAGAACTTCATTAAGTACTTCATTAACATTCTGTGCTTTTCTCCATAAAATTTTTTATTTTTATACATTGCATATATGACATTGCTAGATCACTTGGATTTTATTGCTAACTATCCATTGCTAATTATTCTTCAGGTTTATAGAGGAAACAATTGATTTTTATGTCTTGATCTTGAAAACAACAATTTTACTAATGCTTCATGTTGATTTTTAACAATTTCTAGAAAATCTTTCATTTTCTATGTGTTAACATTCATAAAATAGCTATGAAAAATGACAGCTGCTTCTTTCTATTGTAACATTTTTCCTCATCTACTTAAAGAATTATACAGTTTTTAAAAATCTACTAAACTTTTAAGGAACTTTAATGTATTTTCTATTATCACACTGTCCTTGTGTTTTTGGCAAATAATGTACCCCATATAAGGTAGTTTTCAACATAGATTGCTATATTCAATTTGCTAATATTTCAATTTAATCCTGGAATTTTAATCTTGAATGTTCCTCCTGCCCTTTGTTGATTAAAGCTCAAGGTGGTTTGTTCACTCATGCTTTTTTTATTTGTTTGTTTGTTTTCCCCACACATGAGCTTATCTTTAAAGAGCTTTACATGTTTACATGTTTGGAAGTCTTGAGGAAACGTCTCTCCAAAGGGGTTTTTGTCTCTTGATTCTGCCAGGCATACCTAAGGCATCGCTGGCCTCAGGAAAGTTCATCTGCTAATTTCATGGCTTAGTTATTCTTGGACCAATGTTAGTATAGTCTTAACTATTATGGGTTTGTTCTCTCTCTCACTCTCTCAATATTTCTTTCTTTCTCTTTCCCATAATCTTATTTCCATGATATTCTGGAAGGATCATGGTAAATACTCTGGCCACCAACCTGATGTCAGAGCAAATTTTCATTTGATCAACTTTCACCCTCCTTTGGTTTACATGTCAGTGTTCCCAGTAGAACTGGATTTCCTCCATGGTAAGGTTATTTCTGATTTAGTTCTTGTCTTTAGTGTACCGCACTATGCATCATATGGTCATTGCTCAGGAAATATTCTTGTATGAAAGCATGAAGTCAATCTACCAATTTCAAGGGTCTCTGTTTTGTTCTCTTAAAACAGCTAGAAACAATAAATTCATTGGTCTGAAACATTTTATTCAACCTCTGCTGTATGCCTAATACTGTGTTGGCACTCTCACCTTGACTTCTAAAACCACATATTTATTTGTCTCCCACCTGTTTTCTAAAAAAACAGGATACTTACATTATGTTGAGTATGTGCTAGGCACCTGAAAGGTGCTTTGCAAATAATAATTTACTTCATGCTTATGAAAACCCTATGAAGTAGATAGCATTATTACCGATGAAGACACTAAGTCTAAATAAATAAGTAATTCACCAAAGATCATCAGGCTGGTAAATGAGTGAATCATGACTTCAATACAAGCAGCCTAACTTTAGTATGGGTTCTTCACCAATATGTGCTCCACCACTTGTTGCCTTGTCATCTCTTCTGAGAAGCTGTTATTATCCTCCCTCATGCTTTTATGTTCTGCTGTAAGCTCTGCGTAGGCAAAAACTATGTGTTGTTCATTTTAAATATCCGTGTTTGGTACTTAGTGGATGTACTGAAAATGAATAAATAAATGAATGGCTAATTCAGAACAGCTATGCTGTCGTAGGGAACCCCATTTTTAAACGCAGTGTCCAAGAAAGGAAAAATGGACACATTTGAGGACAAATGTTTCATTTAAATCACCCTTTGACTTTTAGGTCAAAGGATAACAATTTAGTGGTAATATGGTTTTGGTCATGCCACATTTTAGTTAAATATTCCTTGTAATCTTCAATTTCTTCTCACTTATTTGAAATATTACTAAAATAGGAAGCTCAATAAGGTATAATCTCATAGAATTAAAAGCACTTCAAAGTGCTTTTTTGCTTGTACACATAATCTACTTATTAATTATAGAATTACATTTAATAAAAATTAAAATCATTATTCGACTTCATCAGACTTATTAGCTATTATTTTATTAAACTTACATTTCTTAATTATTTCGTCATTGGAATATTAACTTTTTAAATAAAATTGTATAACTTTTTTTTGCGGTTTCTAAAGTCTCCATGACATTTCAAAATTTTCCAAAAGTAAGATAGCTGTTTAATTCCACATATTTTTTCCCCTAAACAATGAAAATTAAGTTAGTCTTTAATTTGGTATTTCAACAAATTTAAATTGGTTATATTGCCTTAAATACAGCATACCCAAACTGATGCTTAAAAATATGGTCAAAGTTCCATAGCAATTGGTAAGTAACATTAACAACCACAGAAATCTGTATAGGGTTCAAAAGATATTCCTTTTGACAAATGACCTTAAGCTTTTTGGGGGCTGGATCTGCATTTTATGCTAGCAACTTTTTGAAGTATTTTTCAATTTTTCTTTTTAAAACATTTTTTTTAATGTAAAGGGAAATTACATACTTTAAGGAATCAAAAAAAAATGCCACTTATTCCATCTTCTCTCATTTATCTTAGCATTTTCAGATAGTGGTTGCAGTGAAAATAGAGACAACCTGTCTCTGGACTCATGCACTGGCACCATCGCTATAAATATCAGGAATGTTAATAATGAGAGTCCTGTTTTTATGTAAGCAACGGTTAATTTAAATATTTAAATGCTAAGATTTAATCTCTGAAACTATTTTTATAATATAAATATCAGTATTTTGCTACCATTACCATGGTCAATTTTCTTACAAATATTCAAAATGACTTAGAGGCACACATTTATGAACTCTATGATTTCTCTTTTTACATACAGTGTAAGTCAACCTCATTTATATTTTATTCTTGGTATCGTAGAAGAGAGTTAACTTTATTTGGTGGAATAAAATTTCAAAGCTTTCTATTTTCTTGCTACTTATCTTTAATAAATAAATATTGTAGAAAATGCATATTGATATATTCATATGACAAAATTAATGTAGCTATTAAAGAAGATTTGGAAAATAAGTACTTGCTAATACGGAAATACTTCCAAACATATATGAAATGAAAAAGTGATTGCAGAAGTGTACAAAGTATTTTGTTTTCTGGAATAAAATATAATTTACCAGTCAGTAGAAAGTCTAGGAAAAGGGTATAGGTAGGAGGAAACTTTTAACTTTGCTTTATAATACACAAATATGTGTGTGTGTGTATACATTCATGTAATCTATCTATCTGTATTTGTGTGCATGTGTATATGTATATATATAGTGATTTGTAAAGAAATTTTTAAAGGCCAGGGGCTTAAAACTGTTACAAGATATGTATCACATAAAATTTAAAATATTTATTGTGTGACATAGATGAAAAGAGACATTTATTTATACTAAGTGATAAAAAAATCCCTTTTGTCCCCCAGATACATACCAGATGTACCTATAAATATTTATGAAAATCTGCCTGTTGGAACAAAGCTAGTCAAGTTGACAACAACTGATAGAGACATAGGGGACTTGGTTCATAATGAGTGTATAGGTACACAAAAAGAATTTTTAATAAATGAAGGTATAGTATTTTTTGCTGCTAATCATTTAATAAAGTATAATATAAAGTATATTTTCACTAGTTAAAAAATAAGCCTGATTATCTTCCATTAGGATAAAATAACTTTTTAAATATTCAGTAGTATATTTAACATGTTTTGTATAAGGTAAAATGTGATTATTCCTTCTTTCTCAGAGGTATGGAAACACTCTGCACAATGTGTCTGCTCCAGGGGACCTGCAAACAATTCAGACCCACAGCAGGGTTCCCTGGGATTTTATTGTATGATTTCTCTCTGAGAAGTAGATTTTCCCATGGAACCCATGATATTAGTCATATAAACTGAATATTTATTCCTCATCATACATCCTTATAAACATTTACATACATAATAATTTCTTTGGGTTTTTACTTTCCTAATCCTCATCTTACGTATGATGTCTGGACAGGAATCTTAATTTACCCAAGCTCATGCAGCTAATTTGCAAGGTAGAATCTGCACTGAAATCAGTCTGCTTGATTATGATACTTGCAACTCTAAGTACATTCTATACAACCAAAAGTTAGGAGTCCATGCCCCTAACAACCAAGGCATAAAGCAAAGGGAGAAGAGGAAGGAGGGCTTCTCCTCTTCTTAAAAGGTTATGTACATTTTCATACATGAAAAGAAAAGGATTAAATACTCACTATTAGATCAGCAGAAGGAGCCCCAGGTAGGAAGTAGACTCTGAGATTGATGAGGAAGGTGATCTGTGGAAGAAAGGACCTCTGGTAAGTCAGAGCTTAAGCGAAGGGAGAAGACCGTCAAAGCATGTAGTGGCGACAACAGAATGGCAGCAGAAATAGGACAGTAATTACTGATAGGAAGATTGATAAAATAACTATGTTAAATATAAATGGAGGCTGGTCTCTCCTGTCAACATGGGAGTTACAACTGTAGAAAATGAGAAAATAGAATGAATATGAGGATGAATTTAAATCATTAATCAATTAAAGGTTTTAGAGTAAACTTAAGTTTTTCATTTTATGTATGTGTGCAGGAAGATATATATGTATGTATATGTGTGTAGTTACATAAATAAACATTGATGTAATTGTATGTGTGCATACACACACACACACACACACACACACACACACACACACATTTCTGTAGTTATGTCTCCTGAAAGAGTGAAAAAGCTTAGGAGCATGATACCACAATAGAAATGAACACACCTAGTATGAAGATACTGCCTTTTAAATACCATTTTATCCTATAAGAACTCTTAAGAGAAATGGCTTTTTTTTTAGATGAAAGGAGTTAGAATACAAGATGAACTTGAAATGTCTTGTAACAGAAAGCAAGAATGTGCTAAAAGAATGATGAGAGGGGCACCTGGGTGGCACAATCAATTAAGCATCTGACTCTTGGTTTCCACTCAGGTTGCAATCTCAGGGTCATTGGGATCGAGCTCCGCATTGGGCTCTGCACCCATTGTGGAGTCTGCTTGAGACTCTCTCTCTCCTTCTCTTCCCCTGCTCCTCCCACTTGTGCACTCTCTTTCTCTCTCTCTAAAAATAAATAAATGTTAAAAAGACAGAGAAATCAGCCTGAACGGCTCTCCCTAGCCAATATAAGGGCAATTTGAACATCAAAATAAATAATAGTTACAGATTATAACCCATTATAGAAACAGGATACCATGATTCCATAGAGATATAAAAACATAAATAAATTGACAGTTTGATGATGAACCAATATTTATATACTTTCACAAATACCTCATCACAAAATATTTATTAATTGCAAAGGATAAAATAGAACTTTGGAGAGGCAGATACCATCCTAGTCAAGTAATTAAAGTGGACTTCATCAGTAATGAGACAAACTGATAGCACACAATAAGAACACAGTATAACTTTTGTGGTATTTAATCCAAAACTATGTAACCCAAGTCTTATCATGAGCAGATATCAGACAAATCCATTTTGAGGAAAGTTCTTCAAAATTACCAGCCTTATCTTCAAAATGCTCTTAAAACTAAATGGCAGATTGAAGAACTTCTCATATTGACGGGCACCTGACTGGCTCAGTCAGTTGAGCGTCTGCCTTCAGCTCAGGTCATGATCCCAGGGTCCTGTGATCGAGCCCCACGTCAGGCTCCTTGCTCAGCCGGGAGTCTGCTTCTCCCTCCTCCCCCCCTGCCCTTACCCTCTGCTCGTGCTCATGTTCTCCCTCAAAGATAAATAAAGAAAAAATCTTAAAAAAAAAAAAAAAAAGAACTTCCCAGATTGAAGGAGACATGACAATGTGTGATTCTGAACTGGATCTTTTTGCTATAAAAATATTATTGAGACAATTGGTCAAACTTGAAAGGTGGAAGATCTCAATATTAGATGTATCAATGTTAGCTTCACGATTTCATTGTTTTTGTTGTGATAACGTTGGAGAATGCTCTTTAAGAAATGCACGTTAAAATATTTGGAGATGATGAGACATCACATCACCAACTTATTCTTAAATGGTTGAGGAGGAAAAAAAATCCCTACCTGTTTGTGATTATTTAAAACATTTAATAATCATAAAGACTTAAAAAATAGAAATAAAGAAAGAAAAAAAGATAGATATAGAAGATATGCAGAAAAGAGACAACATCTTAAATCATATTCTAAAAATTCCTGAGGAAGCACACATAAAACAGGAGCATGGAACAAATACTAAAAAGTATCATTCAATAACATGTTCCTAAAAAAGAAGATTTGAGGCTACATATAAAAAAAGGGAAAATAGGTTTCTGGAAAGCCAATACAGAATGGCTGAATCTAAGACATATTCTAGTAAACTATTAGATATTAACAAAAAAGGAAAAAAAAAAAAAACAAACACTTGAGCCCCTAGGAACAAAAGCTGAGTCACTTATAAAAGTGGTAATTAAATTATGACATAAAATGTGACTTAGGAAATTTATACGTGAGAAATTGACCTCACAGATAAAGAAAGTAGACAAAATTTTAAGAATATGAAAGCACTAAGGAAATATTGTTCCTATGAGTTCTTTCTGAGGAATTCACTAGAGAATGTACTCCAGACAACCAAATCAGCTGGAGAGATATCAGCATAAGAAATGAAGCGAATTAAATATATAGTTACTTATAGAACTAAAAATAAATAATGTTTATAAAGGACAGAGTGTATGACACATAGAGGGTGCATGTTCTGTAAATATAGATACAATAAAATTATTTAATAAGCAACTCACAAGTGAAATAATATTACTTTTTATTTTTGTTAATTTTTGTTATTTTTTTTCTCTTTGCGTATATCCCCCTACCCCAACCTCACCCTACCTGGCCCTGGAAGAACAAAAGCACGTAGAGTAAGGAAAAAAAAAAAAAAGAAGAGAATGGAACAGCAATGGGGGGAAGCTGATCTTAGTAGGTATTAAAACAATGCCTCTGAATTGAAAACTGTGATACTGACAAATGATTAGGTAGATAGACATATGGAACAGAATATAAAATCTTGATAAGAGTTCCAAATGATCATGAATATGCAGTTTGCAGTAAAACTGCAGAAAAGATGGACATTTTAATAAATGATATAATAACTGGATAGCATTAGGAAAAAATGTAATGTTTTTATATTGTATACCAGAAAAAATAAAATAGATTAGATAATTTTTTTAAAAATGCAACCATATATGTAACAGAAGAAATATGAATAGATTTCTTTATAAACCTGGAGTAGAGAAAACTTTTATAACTCGAAATCCAGATATTACATGAGAATAAATTGATGAATCTAACATAATCATCATGTCATCATCACAACAACAACAACGTTTTTATGGCAAAAAAAAATCACCATAAGCAAAGCAAAAATACAAATAAGATATTGGGAAAATATTGAAATATTAGAAGATATACAAGTAACAAGTATGACAATGGACTAAAGATAAGAATCAACAGTTTATAGAGAAATTGCAAATGACTAAACCATATGAAAAGATGTTCAAATTTGCTCATAATAAAATCAAAAATTAAAATAATACCACATCATTGTTTCTAGACTATCAGATTAGCAAAATTTCATGTTTCATTTTCTGTTGGGCTATAGGAAAACAGACCTCATATACTGCTGGTGAAAATGAAAAATACTACAACCCTGCTGAGGAAATTTGGCAGAATCGAAGAAAATCACATATACATTTACATTTTAACTCCTTAATCCCACCTCTACAGAATACCCAAAATTACTTGGAAAAAATATAAAAAGACCTATGCAAATTTTAATCATTGCAGCATTATTTAATAGCAAGATTGAAAATATACATAGGGTATTGTTTGTATAAACTGTGTTTGTATAAACTGTATAAACTGTGACACATCTAGACAATGGAATAATCTGTACCTAGAAAAAGAAGTGAGAAATTTATCTTGGTATTATTATGGAAGAATCTCCAAGATATATCAAGGGAGGGAAAGGTAGAGAAAAATGTGCATAGCGTGTTACATTTAACTTATCAAGGAAAGAACACAGAATTATATAACAAAGGTTTTAAAATGTGGGAGAACCTTACAAAGTTAGGAGATATACCAACCAATTATAAAGTATCGACTTTACTTAGATAATAATTTGAAAAGCAACAAAACCTCAAAGACAATCCAATAAATTTGATCACTACTGGAAATATGATGATGCTAAGAAATTAATGTCATGTTTTTAGCTATGCTAATTATATCACAGTTGTATTTTAAAAGAAGAGTCCCTCACCTTTAAGAGTAGATAAGAAAATATTTACAAATGTTATAACATGTTTGAGATCTTCTTCAAAATAATCCAGGTAGAGGATAAAGTAGGAAATGCCACAGATGAAAAAACTGGCCATGTATTGTAATTATTGAAGCTAGTGATATGAACATGCGAGTTTATTGAATTACTTTCTTGGATTTGGTATGTTATTTTTTAAAATAAAAGATGTTTTATTCAGAAAATATGTGCCCCATGATAATGGAAGTATATAATTGATATTTTCAATTGCAATAAGCTTTATCTTTAAAATAACATAATTTGAAAAATTGATAAAGATACTAAGAATTTCTTTTATTGCCTTCACTCTACTTTTGTTGTCCCCCAGATACACACGTCCAATCAGCCAGAATATTGTTATCGATTCTATCTGTTAATTATGAGTTAAAATCCTTTCTTTCCATTACTATTGGAATTCAACATTTTTCACCCAGTCTTCAGAAGTGCATTTTACTTTTCTCAAAATGTTCTGTTCTTACATTATTTTTGCCCTTCTATCATGTCTAGTCACCTGTCTGGAGTATCCATCCTATTTCTTCCTCTTTTTTGGCATCCCTTTGCCCTAACCTCCTCCTTGCAACCTTCATTCCACCCCAGCCTTCTCTGCCTGGATGTCCTGTGCTCATTTTTCAACACTCAGCCTAGGCTGCACTGTGCATTCCCCACCTCCACGCACCATGATCCTTCTATGAAATATTTTCTGATCTATGCAGCTGAGGAGGCTTCTCTTTTCCCTGTCATGAACCATTCCCCACAGATCCTCAATGGTGACTGGTTTGTGAGCGTCATCACGTCAGCAACTGTGATTTGTCCTTTAATTTATCCTTAGAACTGTTTTATCCATATTATTTTTTTTTATTCTTAACATACTCATCTTGTGAATGTTGAACAAAGCTGCATCTGTCTGTCTTTTAGAGACAGGAGAGGTCACAATCGACTATCCTAGGGATTATGAAGATGCAGCCACCCCACATTCTCGGGTATTGTATTCTAGAGCTTATGACGATGGGCAAGTGCATTCCACAACTGGAATGCTCACAGCGATTCTCCAAAATGTTAATGCCAGCCCACTTCAATGCACTCAGGATATTTACACGTAAGCTACTACAGCAAATCTGGCCTTCAGATTTTGACATAGAGAAAAAAAAAAAAGAGAGTAAAATTAGTGGATAACCAACATACCATTCCAGGAATGAAGAATCCCTTCATCCTGTCCTTACTATATTGTCAAATAATGCTTCTCTTTTGTCTTCTCTGGAATAATTGAACCTGCTTTAGTTTGTCTCAAAAGTTATAAAATTTAAAGCTAGAAAGGACCCCAAGTGGTGACCTTTGTTTAAGCTCCTTGCTTTTAAGAAAATAACTTTCACATTTAAAAAATTGTATATTGTGTATATAGCACTTATGAATCTTTTTTTTTAATTTTATTGAGATTAATTTAAAGATAGTTCTAAAGCCACATGCAAACATGCCTTTCCTGATATTTTTAAAATTACACAGACTTAAAAATACAGGTATGCTATGTTATTCCCATTATATAAATGGAGTACCAAATATGTAAGATTTAATTTACTTACAAAATTTATTCAACTAATTAGTAAGAAACTAGATCTTGAAACCTAGATTTCCTGATTCTTGGTACATTTTTCTTTACAGAATACCTGATTGGTTAGAACTCTTAACCTACTCTGAGAGTATTCTGAAAACATACTCTTCTTTGGCATTCTATTTATGTTATCTCATTCCAACAGTGTGTGTAATAATCCATCCCTGAGGAAAACCAAGGGAATGTATGCTTTATATTATCAAGGAACCAAACACCATCTAGATAGAGCTAAAATCAACTATATAGACCGGAACTTCAATAGTCTTGCAAGCTGACCAATGACAGATCCTGCTTAATCAGAATTTTCACTTAACATAGCAGAAACGTGGATTTATACAATGCCGTAAAAGTGTTTAGTGGTTTGCTCTTGAATAACTTATCTCTCAGTTAAAGCAATATTTTACAAATATTTTTGCAGGCATGTATTTTATCACTTTGTAGTAACAAAATGTAGGCCAAAATCCACACATAGAAACAATGTTATTGCTCCGTCATAACATCAAAAATCTACTGTTAGTTTTTAAACCTTTTGCCAGAGTTATGTTTTACTAAAAAACCAAGGGCCAGAAATTGTAAACAATAAATCTGTAGCCACTCTTACTGTAGTTTGTTTTCAATTTCTATTCCAGATAGTAGTCTAAAGAGTGTTACTGGAGGGATATTAGAGATTTTGGTTTCTAGAACATTCTTTTTACTAACAAATTAGCTCAACTTTTATTCCATTATTTTTTTTAAATCTAAGGTATTTTAAGTAATTAAAATTAGAAATATTCTTTTAAAACAACAACAGAAAACAATTATAATTATAACTATCTTTATTAATCAGGTTTCTTAACACTAGTTGCTGTAACAAATAAAATTAAAAAAAAAAAATCAGTGGCTAAACCTACTAAGCACTTCTTTGTCCTTTATGCAAAGAGCAATGGAGGTTGGTTGACTCAACTGAGTGGCACTCCTCTAGGCTGTGACTCAGGGATCCTGGTTAATTGTATCCTTTGGCTTTGCTGTGTTGTTGCCTTTTGTTTCCACCCACATGAAGGAGCTAAAGAGAGGGAGAGCATGTGGAAGGTACCCCAAATATTTAATCATCTTGCCTAGACTGATACATAGCCTTTCCTCTTACATTTCACTTGCTAGCACATCTTCCTCTCCCCACCACCCCCAGAGCCAACTGTGGATGTTGTAGGAGAAATTGAGAAATAGAGAGAAGTATATAAACATTGGCAAAATTTAACAGTGCCTGCCAACTCTTAAGTAGATATAGTAGAAAGTCAATAGTAGGACTACATAACTTGAGCAATGCATAGACCAGATCAATGCATTTGTTCAAGTCTGATATTAATTTAAGAAACTTTGTACGTGTGTGTATATATAGATACACACACATGTGTAACACACATATATATATATATATATTGTGTTGAGTGCTGTATATTGTGTAAGACTGATGGATCACAGACCTTTACCCCTGAAACAAATAATACATGATATGTTAATATTTTTTAAAAAATAATAATAATTTAAAAAAAGAAACTTCGTATAACAACAAGATGGTTTTCAATTCTAAGCAAAGAAGATTATGCTGCACATGGAGGCAAGAGGTCAATGAGGAATTATTTTTCATTTTCAATTTTCAATTAATTTTTTATTTTCATTTCATTTTTCCAGCCTGTGTCCTTTAAATTGTCATTTAACTTCTCTAGCTCTCTGTTTCCTTATTTTTAAGTGGTAACAATAATAATTTATGTTCCTAAGGACAAATATATGGAGCAAATAAATGCAGATCACTTTCAGATCTAGGATTTAGAAATAAAAAAAATTATGAATCTGATGTACAAACTGCCACTGTTTCAATGATAATATATGTATGTGCCTTACCAAATTTGTCGTTTATTAATCCAACATAAAAGCAGCTCATTTTCCTTAGGCCTTAGTAAGGATGCCAAATAATTTCTTATCTTTCACAATTTTTCACCAACATTATAATTTTATTATTGGCAGAATGGTTAGTTAAAATATGAGCACATTTTTAAACATTTTAAATTAAATATTATCATCTGTATAAATCTACATTAACATGCTACAACACCGTATTTTTTCTCATATCTTACTCATTACAGAATTGAACTTCCTGAAAACATACCAGTTGAAACTCTTTCTGTCTCTCTAACTTGTACAGATAAGGGTGGAACTGTTCCCAATAACAATATCACTTATCATTTAATTACAGATACTTTTTCAAATGAAACGTTTACCCTCACACACAATGAACTGAGAAGTATTTTAAAGTTGCTCTCTACTTGTGGGCTTGTGATTAACCTTAGATGAAAAACAAAATTATTTTTATTATTATAAAATTCTTACTGGACTACAGTAGTTCAAATAGCTGAGCAGAATTTGTTCCTGTATTTTCAACTGAACCTTAAATTGCCAACAAACTATCTTGGTGGAATGCAATTTTGATCTTGAGAACTGAACTACGAAGGTTATAAATTTCCTAGAAATTTGATGACAAAGAAATGATAAAGTACTGACTATTCCTTTGGAATATGTTGAAATCACCATAACTGCCATGACTAAATATATTAAATAACTACTGAGCATTATAAAAAACAGAATACACATACATTATTACTGCATCTTGGAATATACAATAGGCTAAATATTTTACCAGTTTAGTAAATCTAAATTTTATTTTTAATAATTTTTGAGACCAACCTCTATACATTGCGATATTCACATATTTTTAAACTGAATAGGCAAGGCTGGACTAGGCCCTGTGTTCAATCAGGATTCACTGGTCAAGTCTGGATACTTTGATAAAAAAAATTGCTCATCTAACCAACTGGCTAAGACACCAGACATGATGTGGATAAGTAAGCCACAGATAGGTAATAAAAAGGTTTTTTTTTGGCCTTGATTTGCCACAATCCCTTGCAACTGGACTACTACCCAAGCCCCAAGTTGCATTTCATACAAACCCCTAGCATCCTTACCATTTGCTACCTCAGAATCTGTGACCAGAGTACACAGAATCACTTTCACAACCTTAGGACACCGTGCTGTCTTTTAGCTCTGGCTTCTGATCTTACTGCTCACACTGTTATACTGCTAGGAAATATCCCCCACTATTTTGTGCTACCATTACCCACACACTTTTGTATGGCCTTCATGAGTTTGTTGATACATCACTTCTTTTAGGAAACCATCCCTGCCTTTTTTCTCCCTCTTTTCTGGGTCAGGTGCTTCTTTTTGGGTTTTCACAGAAATTTATTTCTCTCCCACCATAGCACTTACCACTTATCTGAGAAGACAGGGGAAGAAAAAAAATGTCTGTCATTAAACTAGTGCCTGGCACATGTTCGGTACTTGTTAAATATACGTGAATCAATAGTGAAATTACTAAATTAATGAGTAACAAATGAACAAAATCGAGCTGTGAAAGTTTTTAAGACATTGACAGGATTTAGTAACAAATTATTCACAAAGGCATCAATATCTACATTTTCACAATTCTTTGCAACTAGAAGATATTGTTAATATGACCAGAATGTTAAAACGGACCCTCATAAACTATATATATATTAATTTACATTCTGATAATGATGGAAAAAATACAATATAAAACATAATTAAGGATATGAAGATCATGGCATTATATAACATTACTTTGAATTCTTCCTATTCAAACAACTTTCAACAAGAATAAAACAAAACAAAACAAAATAAAACAAAAAAACCCACACAAAATATATGAACATACAAGAACAACAAATTGTTATATGGGGCTTGCTCTAATTTTGATAAAAGTTAACATAAAACCTGCCACACAAATTTCCTAGAAGCAAAGTCACTGAGAGTACCCCATAATGACTTTTCCTACCTTTTCTTGCAAAATATGTAATATTAACATCCATTAAATTTACTGATATATGGTATAACCAACCCCTTTTCTTTTTTTAGAAAAAATTATGTGATTGGAATGAGAATAATCATATTTTTTCTCAAAAGATGATTAAGTTCAGAAAGGGTTATTAAAACGGCAAGTCTTACCTTTCTATTGCAGTCAAGCAAGGAAGCCAATTTAGAGAAAAACAAGAAACTGACACAACCTTAATGCTTAGCGAATAAAACCTTTATCGTGAGAACACAGAAAACATACATATTTGGCTTCCCAAATTATGCCCTTTTAAACTCACAAAAGGGCATAATTAAGATACAAATACAAATTTTTAAGAAATAAAAATTTTTTTTCTTAGATGGCCACACATTTGTATGTGTATTATACTAAAAGGTGAAAAAAAGAGTTTTAATGGTCATTCAAAACTAGAATTTACAATAAGCACTAAGAGTTTTACGTTAAAATAATGAATAAAACTCTAATAGACTAGTGGACACCTTTAACTCTAAATTTATCTTAATTCACAGAGGAGTGATGTTCACCAGTGATAGCCATGTAATTTTAATGTTAAACAATAAATTTCTATATAATGAATCCAAATATTTCATATGTAATATATTTAATTTATTAATAAAAAATAAAAAATGAATGTTTCTTTATATTGGTATTGCTAATCATGTGTTTTATTAGGTCATTTCTCTTTAATGAGCATTGACCTGAAAAATCACCCCAATATATTTTTACTAGTCAAATCATTTTTAAATACTGCTTTATGATATAATATTTGATATTTACAGGATAAAATAACTAACATATTTGCAAGTTATGACACATAGTAATAAAATGAACCCTAAGCCCATCACCTCCCTTCAGAATTAGAACATTATTAACACCTGTGTTACTACTCTTTCCCATCCTCTGCTTGTCCTGCAGAGGCAGCCAATATCCTAAATTTTGTATTTGTCATATTTGTGGGCATTTTATAGTTTTATCATTTGTGTATATATTCCTGAACAATAGTGTTGGTTAGCTTAGTTCTTGAGGTTTAAACAGGTGATCTCATATTCTATTCAGTCTCCTGTGACTTAATTTTTTCATTTATACTATGCCCTGAGGGTCATCTATGTACGGCATCTCTCTCTCTCTTTGTCTCTCTCTGTTTCATCATCTACTTACCTAGTTGCTGTAAGGTTCCATTATATTCCTTAATATTCCATTGGATGAGTATAATTATTTTCCCATTGACAGAGATTTGTATTTTTCATCCTGAATTTTGCTTAAAGTTATAATAGCCATTCTTGTGTGTTTCTCTTGGTGCCTACATGCAAGACCTTCTCTAAGGTATATACTTAAAAACAATTGCCAAGTCGTAGTGTATGTAAATGGTCAACTACATGATGTAGTGCCAAGTTGTTTTCCAAAGTGGCTGCATCACATTACACTCTCACCAGCAATGTGTAAGCATTACTCTTGGCCGTTAATACAGTAAGCATTACCCTTACTGTAATATCTGGTACTACCACACAATTTAACATGCTTTAGCCTGATTAGTAATGAGGTTGCACACCTTTTCATATATTAACCAATTGTGTGGAAAAAATATGAAATATCTGTGTTTCCTTTATGTGAAAAGTATAAACATCTATTTACCCATTCCTGCTTTATTTTCCTTATTTATTTGTATGGTATGTTCATCTATTCTGGAAAATACCCTCTACTTTCCTGTAAATATTTTAGCAAGTAGACTTTTAAATTTAAGTTTTTTAATACAAGGAAAGTGATTTTGAGGTTTAAAGTGAAGTATGAATTCAATTGCTCTTTTTCCCCATTTGTAATACCAACTTGCACAGTGACATTTCTAGAGTGACCTGCAATGCCATCTCTGACATATATGGAAATTTTATGTATGTTTGTGTCTGCCTCTGATTATTTTCTTCTTATTGTTGTAGTTCTTTCCAATGATCAACTTATTTCCAGTTTTTCCATATCATTTAGATAGACACAGGATGAGAAAAGATATGCAGTAAATTAAAGGAGCACTACAAATGTGAATTATTCACTTTTTGACTGGTATCTGGTTCGGTGCATCAGTGTTCTGTCTGTTGCCTCTCTTTACCCACATAGAATACAGACGGTTAGGATTGAAAAGTACTTTAGAGATCACCTAATATTCTATGCAGAACTGTCATTTCCCATTTGGAAATTCATTTTTGTCCTTGATTTCTGCAATTCTTGGAATGTGTAGAATCTTAAGAAAACAATGCTATTCACCTATGTTTTTCTGCACCAAGTCATTACCTAGTTGCTACACACAACTTCCCTCCCTAACAAGTGTTAGCTGTTTGTTGAGAAAATAGCTAATGCAAGTGTGGCTACGGCATAAAAAGGACCTAGGAAGAACTGGAAACACTGCGCACAATCACATTCCTTCTACTTTTCCTGGATGGTTTCAGAACTACTCTAACTATAGCCACGCTGAGGATTATGTTATTATGCACCTTTGAAGGGCGAGACTCTTACCATCACCCTTTTCATTTAACATTATGCAATGAAAGACCTTGAATGTATCATGCCTACCCTGAACATC
Organism: Ursus arctos; assembly: GCF_023065955.2. NCBI lineage: Eukaryota > Metazoa > Chordata > Mammalia > Carnivora > Ursidae > Ursus > Ursus arctos. The sequence continues at coordinate 24,057,891 of NW_026622985.1, read as the reverse complement.
CTTCCCTAGAGAGTAAAGCGAAAGAGCAAAAATATGAGATGTTTTGACCTCTCTCACAGAGTGGATCTCAAGTTCTGTTTTTCCATGACTTCAAAATTTGCAAATTTAAAGTTTGTTTCTGAGAGATTATTCCCGTTAATAATAATCCATACTTAACTCTTTTTAAAAGTGCAAATAAATTCATTACAACTACATTTTACAAATCTTAAATACATATAGCAGCTACTTACAGAATAGGAAAAAAAGGCAAACTATGGCAAATGAATCAGTGTGAACAAATGCACATCAAATATACAACCCTACTTTTGCTGTTAGTGTGCTTTTATAAGGTAATAATTACAAAGTGCCAGAACATACAGTAATATTATCTTAGCTTTTGCAGTAAAGTATTGTTTACTTTTTATAAAATCTTGCTCTCCTATATGGAAGCCACTGACTACATGTACTATTGAGCCTCTGAACTGTGGTTTGTCTGAAGAGGGGTTATGCAACAAGTATGAAACAGGCAACAGATTTATCATAATTAGTATGAACAAACAAATGTAAACATCTCACAAATATTTTTTGGTGTTGATTACATGTTCAAATGATAGAGTTTTGAATACATTTTGTTAAATAAAATGCTTTATTAAAATTAATTTTACCTGTTTCTTTTTCTTTTTAAAAATGGGCCTACCAGAATTTCTAGCACTATGTTACAAAGGAGAGGTGGGAGAAGGCATCCTTATCATCTACCTGATCTTAGTGGGAAAGCTTTCAGCTTTTTGCCATTAAGTTTGATATTAGCTGAAGGGTTTTATAGATTTTCTATGTCAAGTTGAGGAGTTCCCCTCTTATCCTAGTTTACCCAGTTTTTATTACAAATAGATATTGGGTTTTATCAAATACTTTTTCAGCATCTATTGATATAACCATGTGGTTTTTTTGTTTTGTTTTGTTTTTTAGCTTGTTGATGTAATGGTAATGTGGCTACTAGAGGAATTAAAATTACTTTTGGCTTGGATTGGTGACTCACATTCCTATTAAACAGCATTGTTATAGAATATCATATAGAATATCAAATGGAATATCAATATAGACTATGATTTCCACTTTTTTAATATTTTTAAAATTCAGTGATTCAACACTTCCATACATCACCTGGTGCTCATCACAACAAGTATACTCCTTGATACCCATCACCCATTTAACCCATGCTACCACTCACCTCCCTTCTGGTAACCACCAATTTGTTTTGTGTAATTAAGAGTCTGTATTTTTTACCAAAGGTTTCACAAGTCTTAGTTTTAGATTCATGCAAATGATAAAATCATTTAATCAAGAAAAATAATAACTATCAATGTAGTAATTTTCATCTACAGACTGGACCCACACATCTAGATTATGATAATACTATTTTTGCAGGAAAGCACTTCAAATATACATTGTTTGTGAGAGTGTCCAATGAAGGAACTCCTTTACTGTCAAGTAAGAGTTATTAATTTGAAGTATTAAAATATTTTGAGTCATAAAATAACAATTTTAAAAATTAGTTCTTAGACATTTATCATATTTGTAAATATTCTGACTACCTGTTACAATAAAATATATATTATTACTCATATTTAGTGCATATCAGCTGTTCAAAAAAAATTAAGTTCAAATAAAACCCAAAACATGAGTGAGAGAATGATGTCCAAATGTTATTAGAGCACGTTGCAATTATTTAAAGGCAATGTCAAAGTTGAACATTTCTGAAATCTTTATTTAAAAGATTTTTCAGGGAATTAATTTATTTTGCGTCTGAGAAAAAAAAAAAACTAATATTCAGATTCTCATAGTAAATTGTACTTCCTTCAATTTTTTTTATTATGTGGTAATGGCTGAGGTATTTTAATCATATCCAACTGACAAACAATGTTCTTAGAAACTTTAATCTTTAGAATAATAGCATTTGTGTTTAACATAATAAAAGGCAAATTGTTTTGACAAGTATTCAAAATCAGTTTAAGTGTTTTAATCCTAAACTTATTTCCAAATGCTCTATAATTAAGAGGTAATAATTTAATTACAGAACTTAACAATATAGATGTATTTGTATAATTTAAATATTTAGCATTTAATAGACAGTTGACCCTTGACAACATGGATTTTACCTGCTTGGTACACTGGATTTTTTACAGTACAGTACTATAAATGCATTTTCTCTTATGATTTTCTTAATAACATTTCCTTTCTCTAGCTTAGTTTATTACAAGAATTCAGTATACAATATTCATATAAAAATACAAAGTATATGTTAATCAACTGTTTAAGCTATTGGTAAGCCTTCCAGTTAACAGTCAGCTATTAGTTAAATTTTGGAGGGAGTTAAAAGTTACATGTGGATTCTTGACTCTATGGGGGTTGGCATTCCTAACCTCCATGTTGTTCTTAAAGGGCCAACTGTATATTAGACAGCAATTAAAAAGAAAAGGGAAAATAAAAATATAGAAGATACTGAATCACCTTAAATATATATATTTTTTTCTTTTTATAATTTTTATTTTGTTTTATTAGTCACCATACAATATATCCCCAGTTTTTGATGCAATGTTCCATGATTCATTATTTGCGTATAACACCCAGTGCACCATGTAATACGTGCCCTCCTTACTAACGATCACCGGCCTATCCCTTCCCACCACCACCCTCCCCTCTGAAGCCCTCAGTTTGTTTCTCAGACTCCATAGTCTCCCATGCTTCATTCCCCCATCTGATTACCCCCCGCTTTCTTTATCCCTTTCTTCTCCTACCGATATTCCTACTTCTAATGTTCCATAGATGAGTGAAACCATATGATAATTGTCTTTCTCTACTTGACTTATTTCACTTAGCATTAACTCCTCCAGTGCCATCCAAATTGCAGCAAATGTTGAGAAATCGTTCTTTTTGATAGCAGAGTAATATTCCATTGTGTATATGGACCACATCTTCTTAATCCAGTCATCTGTTGAAGGGCATCTTGGCTCCTTCCACGATTTAGCTATTGTGGACAATCCTGCTATAAACATTGGGGTGCATATGGCCCTTCTCTTCACTACGTCTGTATCTTTGGGGTAAATACCCAGTAGTGCAATTGCTGGATCACAGGGTAGCTCAATTTTTAACTTTTTAAGGGACCTCCACACTGTTTTCCAGAGTGGCTGTACCAACTTGCATTCCCACCAATAATGTAGGAGGGATCCCCTTTCTCCACATCCTCTCCAACAATTGTTGTTTCTTGCCTTGTCAATTTTTGCCATTCTAACTGGCATAAGGTGGTATCTCAGTGTGGTTTTCATTTGAATATCCCTGATGGTTAATGATTTTGAACATTTTTTCATGTGTCTGTTAGCCATATGTCTTCATTGGAAAAGTGTCTGTTCATATCGTCTGCCCATTTTATGATTTGTTTATTTGTTTCTTGTGTATTGAGTTTGAGAAGTTCTTTGTAGATCTTGGATACCAGTCTTTTATCTGTAGTGTCATTTGCAAATATCTTCTCCCATTCCATGGGCTGCCTCTTAGTTTTTTTGACTGTTTCCTTGGCTGTGCAGAAGCTTTTTATCTTGATGAACTCCCACAAGTTCATTTTATCTTTTGTTTCTCTTACCTTTGGAGATGTGTCATGAAAAAGGTTGTTGTGGCCGATGTCATAGAGGTTGCTGCCTATGTTCTCCGCTAGGATTTTGATGGATTCCTGTCTCACATCGAGGTCTTTCATCCATTTGGAGTTTATCTTTGTTCATGGTGTGAGAGAGCGGTCAAGTTTCATTCTTTTGCATGTAGCTGTCCAATTTTCCCAGCACCATTTATTGAAGAGACTGTCTTTTTTCCACTGGATGTTTATTCCTGCTTTGTCAAAGATTAGTTGCCCAAAGAGCCGAGGGTCCATTTCTGGGTACTCTATTCTGTTCCATAGGTCTATGTGTCTGTTTTTGTGCCGGTACCATGCTGTCTTGGTGATCACAGCTTTGTAGTATAGCTTGAAATCTGGCAACGTGATGCCCCCTGCTTTGTTTTTCCTTTTCATCACTTCCTTGGCGATTCGGGGCCTTTTCTGGTTCCACACAAATTTAAGGGCTGTTTGTTCCATTTCTTTGAAAAATGTCATTGTTATTTTGATCGGGATAGCATTGAAAGTGTAGATTGCTCTGGGTAGCATGGACATTTTACCTATGTTAATTCTTCCACTCCATGAGCATGGAATATTTTTCCATCTTTTTGTGTCTTCTTCAATGTCTTTCAAGAGTGATTTGTAGTTTCTAGAATATAGGTCCTTTATGTCTCTGGTTAAGTTAATTCCAAGATAACGTTTGATTTTTGGTGCTATGGTAAATGGAATGGATTCCCTAATTTCTCTTTCTTCAGTCTCATTGTTCGTGTATAGAAATACAACTGATTTCTGAGCATTGATTTTGTATCCCGCCACATTACTGAATTGCTCTATAAGTTCTAGTAGTTTGGGGGTGGAGTCTTTTGGGTTTTCCATATAGAGTATCATGTCATCTATGAAGAGAGACAGTTTGCTTCTTTTTTGCCTATTTGGATACCTTTTATCCCTTTTTGTTGTCTGATTGCTGTTGCAAGGACTTCTAGTCTATGTTGAATAATAATGGCGAGAGTGGGCATCCTTGTCGTGTTCCTGATCTTAAGGGAAAGTCTTCCAGCTTTTCCCCACTGAGAATGATATTTGCTGTAGGCTTTTCCTAGATGGTTTTTATGGGATTGAAGAATGTACCCTTTATCCCTACACTCTGAAGGGTTTTAATCAGGAAAGGATGCTGTATTTTGTCAAATGCTTTTTCTGCATCTATTGAGAGGATCATATGGTTCTCGACTTTTTTCTTGTTGATATAATCTATCACACTGATAGATTTGCAAATGTTGAACCACCCTTGCATCCCAGGGATGAATCCCACTTGGTCATGATGGATAATCCTTTAATGTACCGTTGGATCCTATTAGCTAGGATCTTGTTGAGAATATTGGCGTTCATATTCATCAGGGATATTGGTCTGTAATTCTCCTTTTGGATGGGGTCTTTGCCTGGTTTGGGGATCAAGGTAATATTGGCCTCATAGAATGAGTTTGGTAGTTTTCCTTCTCTATGTTTTGATATAGCTTTAGGAGAATAGGTATTATTACTTCTTTGAATGTTTGGTAGAATTCCCCGGGGAATCCATTAGGCCCCAGAATTTTGTTTTTGGAAGGTTTTTAATCACTGTTTCAATCTCTTCATAATTAATTGGTCGGTTTAAAAAATCAATTTCTTCCTGTTTCAGTCTTGATAGTTTATAGGTTTCCAGGAAGGCCTCCATCTCTTCCAGGTTGCTTAAAATATTGGCATAAAGCTGTTGATAAAAGTTTCTAATGATCCTTCCTATTTCATTGATGTTGGTTGTGACCTTTCCCTTTTCATTCAAAATTTTATTAATTTGGATCCTTTCTCTATTCTTTTGGATAAGTCTTGCCAGTGGCTTATCTATTTTATTTATTCTTTCAAAGAACCAGCTCTGGTTCTGTTGATCTACTCTACTGTGCTCCTGGTTTCTAATTCATTGATCTCCGCTCTAATCTTGATCAACTGCTTTCTTGTGCGTGGATTAGGCCTGTTCTTCTGTTGCTGTTCCAGCTTCTTGAGGTGAGAATATAAAAACTGCATTTTAGATTTTTCTATTCTTTTGAGTGAGGATTGGATGGCTATGTATTTTCCCCTTAGGACCGCCTTAGCAGTGTCCCATAGGTTTGGGACCATTGTGTTTTCATTCTTGTTGGTCTCCATAAATTGTTTAAATTGATTTTTGATTTCTTGGTTTATCGAATCATTCTCAAGCAGGTTAGTTCTTAGTCTCCAAGTGTTTGAGTTTCTTCCAAAAATTTCCTTGTGATTGAATTCCAGTTTCAAAGCATTGTGGTCTGAGAATATGCAGGGAATAATTTCAGTCTTTTGGTATAGGTTGAGACCTGTTTTGTGACCCAGCATATGGTCTATTCTCGAGAATGTTCCATGTGCATTCAAATAGAATGAGTATTCTTTTGTTCTGGGGTGTAGTGTCTTATATATATCTATGAGGTCCATCTGGTCTAGTATGGCATTCAAAGCTCTTGTTTCTTTGTTGATTTTCTGCTTAGGTGATCTATCTATTGCTGATAGTGGAGTGTTGAGGTCCCCTACTATTAACGTATTTTTATCTATATGTCTCTTTATTCTGGTTAAGAGTTGGCTTGTGTATCTTGCTGCTCTCCTGTTAGAGGCATAGATATTTATAATTGTCATATCCCCTTGTTGGATACATCCTTTAAGAATAATATAGTGCCCTTCTGTATCTCTAACTATAGTCTTTAGTTTAAAATCCAATCTGTCTGATATGAGAATTGCTACCCCAGCTTTCTTTTGAGGTCCATTGGCATGAAAGATGGTTTTCCATCCCTTTACTTTCAGTCTGGATGTATCTTTAGGTTCAAAATGAGTCTCTTGTAGACAGAAAATGGATGGGTCATGACTTTTTATCCAATCTGCAACCCTGTGGTGCTTTATGGGAGCATTTAGACCATTTACATTGAGAGAGATTATTGAGATTTTAATGATGCTATGTTGCCTGTAAAGTCTTTGTTTCTATAGATTGTAACTTTCTGTTCTGTATCACTCTGGGGGCCTTTTTACTTTTATAGAACCCCCCTTAATATCTCCTGTAGGGCTGGTTTCATGGTTACGAAATTGTTCAGTGACTGGCGATTCTGGAAGGTCCTTATTTCTCCATCGATTCTGAATGATAGCCTTGCTGGATAAAGGATACTTGGCTGCATGTTTTTCTCTGAAAGAGCTTTAAAAATGCCTCCCCCCAACCCCTTCTTTCATTCCAGGTCTGTGTAGACAGGTCTGATGTAATCCTGATACTTTTGCCTTGGTACATGAGAAATTTCTTTGCCCTGGCTGCTTTCAATACTGTATCCTTGGATCTAATATTTGCAAAATGCACTATGATGTGACATGGCATAGGTCTGTCATGGTTGAGCTTCGGAGGGGTCCTTTCTGCCTCTTGGACACGAATGCTTGAGATTGGATTTTTTTGAGCCAGGTTTCTGTTTTAGCTTTCTCTTCTACCAACCCATCGTCCAATTCGCTGATTCATCTTCTGCCTCATTTACCCTGGCTGTCAGAACACCTAGTTTTGACTGCTTTTGAGTCATAGCATTTTTAATTTCTGCCAGATTCGCTCTCATTTCCGCCCTTAGAGTTTCTATATTCTTGTTAATATTTTTGTTAATATTTTTTTCAAGTCTACACATCATCTTGACCATTGTTACTCTGAACTCCATTTCTGACAATTTGGTTATATCCATATCCATCAGTTCTGTGGCAGAGGCCACAGACTCATTATCTTTTCTCTGCTGGGGGGGATTTCTCCTCCTTGTCATTCTGATGAGGATAGGTTGTGGGGTTGTCCAGAGCCCAAGTTATTGACCAGGACCCTGGCAGTGTGCACTTGTTTTATAGGGACCTTAGGGATGTGGGCTTCTTGATTTTTCAGCCTGCCTCCTGGGGGAGGGGCCTGTGCGCTGATACTCAGGCAACCCTGTTTGGATAGAGTCTCCGTGTCCCCTCCTAGGAGGGATGGGGATGGGCACACTGTGAGCCAGTATTTCCAGGCTTTTGTTCTCTGGCAGCTTTCCCTGGCGGTTTGCTGTGGCTCTTCTGAGAGTCAGAGCAGCAGTGGCCGAATCCCAGCCTCTGTCTCAGAACAGAGAGATTGCAGTCCGCTCTCCACTGAGCTCCTCTGGCCACTTTAACTCTGTTTCTGTTGGTGCTGCTAAACCCTACAGCGTCTGGGATGTGCACCCCACAGTTCATCTCTCTATTGTAGGTCCCAGGGGTTGAGGTGCCTAATGTAGCACAGGAACTCCTCACTCTTCAGGGTGAAGTTACAGATTTATAAGATCCCTCCCAATTGTGGGTCACTGTGCTAAATGTATACTTTTTGTTGAGACCACATCTCTGCCTCTCCTACCTATCTTAATGTATCCTTTTTTACCACTGAGTGTAAAGGAGTCATTCAGCTAAAAGAAATTGTTCCACATGAAGCTATAGATTCCCTGCATCTGTGGGAGGAGGTGAGTTCAGGATCTGCCTACACCACCATCTTGGAATAGCAAGAGAAGCTGAAACTTTTTAAAAATCTGTTTTTCTGATCATCTGGCTATTCTCTCCCTTTGTAGTTTTCACTTAAGAAATAATTACTATTTTCACTACTAGTGAAGATTCTGAGAGATCAGCTACAGAGGATCCAAACATGAAGTATACAGGCAAGAACTTATAACTTATAAATACTACTTAAAATATGCTAAGCAAAAATATATTTGACTTGGCTTATTCAAGACTTACATCAATATAGTTCTGTACATTACTTTTACTGGCAGAACTATATAATTATACAAAAGGAGAATTTTTCCTTTATAGATAGTGCCAAATTTTCTTTATCTTATGACTTTGTGCTTTATCTTGCTACTTGAGAGCAGTAAGAATTCCAACAATGGGTCCCACAAAGCAGGCAATGACTTCTAATAAAAATGATTTAAAACCACAAACATTGTTTAGAGTCTGTGTATACTCTTATATAATGAACACTTTCATAAGTGTTCTTGGTGAACTAACAGTAGTGGTGCCCGTGACTCAGTGTTACAATCTCCACTATAGGCTCATTATGTCTGGAAAACACAATAAAACAGGCCAAAATTTTTTGTGGAGAGAAATTTAATAAAGTGATTTGAATGGTTTCAACCATGACTCAGAGGAGGTCATAAGTTAATGAATCTGCTGTCTTTATGCAAGTTTTCAATAACATACCCTAAGTGCACTCTAAATTCCATTATAAGTTTCAGAAGATGTCCTTTGCATTTGCACTTCTATAAGTGATTGTTTCTACTTTCATTCTGTTTGTGAATTCCTATACTCAGATAGGACAGAACAAAATATCTTTGCTATCCAGCCTTATAAATATTCACCTTTCTTTCTCTTAAGGGCTAGAAAGATTTATTGAGGAACAGATATTTGTTTCCTTGGGACTAAATAAAAGACTATACATTTCCCATCATTGGACAGGTGGGCTTAACTTTTGCATTGATACTAAATTCAAATACTTCTAAAGATTCTGCCAACTAAGCTTTGGGTGCAAGGTATCAATATATGTTATTCAGGAAAATAAATCAAGGGCAAAATCCCCTAGGAAAATACAGCACTTTTTTTCATATTACACCTCTCTCAAGGAAGACTAAAGCTGATACAAAAGATAAACACAATACAGCAATTCTACTTAAATTAGAAGTAGATGAATGAATAAATTTAACCAGTAAGAATGAGTGAACAAGAAAAAACTCATATGTTGTATAAAATGAGGCCAAATGCTGTTATGGACTAAATGCTTGTGTCCCACCAGAATTCATATGTGAAAATCTTAATCCTCACTGTGATACTATTTGGAAATGGGACCTTTTGGAGGTAATTAGGGTTAGATGAGGTCATGAGGGTGAAGCCCTGGTTAGATGGAATAATTGTTCTCTCTTAGCCATATAAGCACACAGCAAAGAAGCTGCCATCTGCAAGCCAGAAAGGCCTCATCAGAAATCAAAACTTACTGAACTTTGAGTCTGGACTTTCCAGCCTCCAAAATTTTGAGAAAATAAATTTTTAGTTTTTAAGTTACCCAGTCTCTAGTATTTTGTTATGGCAGACTGATCTAAGACAGATAGCAATTTAACTTAATAAACACAAAAATGTTATAAACTATATTTGAAAATGTATGCTCCTGGGGCACCTGGGTGGCTCAGTCAGTTGAGCATCTGACTCTTGATTTCATCTCATGTCATTATCTCAGGGGTCCTGAGATCGAGCCCCACATGGGGCTCTGCACTCAGTGAGGAATCAGGTTGAGATTCTTTCTCTCCCTCTACCCCTCCCCCTCACTATCTCTCTAATATAAATAAATTTTTATATATATATATATATATATACACACACATACATATATGCATATATATGTATATATATATATATATGCATATATATATATATATCTAGACCAATAAAACATACTAGGAAGTCTAGGATCCAAGATATAAGATGATAAATTATACATAAATGAGGTTAGAATAATTAATAAACCATTTTGGCATAAAATAAATGTTTCCTAAAAGGTTAAATATTTAAATGTAAAATAATAAACTCTAAATATAAATGAAGAAATATAAGTAAATGTTTACAAAATCTTGAATTTGGGGAAGGTCCTTTAAACATCATAACAAGGCAGGTATCATATAGGACAAGATAGTTAGATCCAACCACAAAGACACTTACACCATTTGCATTTCAAAAAAATAGCATAAAGTAAGCTCAAAGACAAACAAAAAAATTGACAAAAAATATATTTACAGCTTTTATAACAGAATTTCAAATAATATCTTCAACAAATAAAGAGCTCTTTGTAATCAGAAAGAAGAAAATCTGAATATGAATTCCAAGATAATATAAAAACCTACCAGCTTTAATAGTAAGCAAAAGAATGAAAATGAAAACAACCTGATTTATTTTTGTACATTAAATTAGCAAAAAAAAAATGATGTTTAGTGTTAGAAATGGTACAGGAATGGACAATTCATTCCTCTGGAAATTTAAATTAAATTAGCATAACTTTTCTGAAGGGTTTTTGGCATTCTATACAATTAATCTTCACATTTTATGTGTGAGGAAGCTGATATTTATAGAGGTTAATTAACCAACCTAGCATGATTACCAAAAGCATAGCTAACCCTTAGTCCCACAGCTTTAATCACTATACAACTATACAAAAAATAACATGTTTTTTCAAAAGCATAAACACAAAGACTATACTCCTAATTCCTGTGATGGAAAATTATCTGAAATCATAGGAAACATACTATTTTCTAAATTGTATTTTCATTTGAAAATATCTCATGAATGTATATCCATTTCATTAAATATTTTTGACATACATCGCTGTCTTTTGAAAATATTAATTAAAATGATTATAGTGTAAAATGTCTCTTTGTTTCTAAAACAGCAACAGAACAAAAGGACAATGAAAAAAGCACAATACCTAATAAGCATGTAAATAATCTTTTGCTACAACCTCCAAGATAAACTAGTTTTGAAATGTATGTCAAAATGTTTTAGTGAAATTTTTATAGACATCGCTATTATCAAATTAAAATTTATTATTATCTATTGATTAGTTGACCTGAAGTCCTTCTTTCTGGAATAATTATCTTCTTGGGTCAAATGTTTTAAGACAACTCTTAGGTCATGATAATAGACTTCATCATGATAGCAAACTGGTCTGTTAGAAAATATATATTCCAAAGCAGCAGCAGTTGGGCAACATGCCTTCATTTTGACAAAACTGGACACCAAACAGTCAGGGAACATTTTTAAAAGAAGTGAAGTTAAAAACACATCCTATTTTCATCCTACAGGGAAATATTATCTCTTTTATAAAAATATGATTACTAACCACCTTGACTCCCAAGAAAATTAGAAAATCTCTCTTGGCTGGTTGTCATTATCTAATGATATTTACTCATTGGCTGATATCCAGGCACACAACATGTGTTTTCAGGCTTTTGATTTTCTCTCATTTTAATGTGTCCTTTACTCTCTTCTGCATCTATTACTGTTCAATTTATATTTCAAGGTCCATTGTATTCCTTCTACATGAAGTCATATTTTTTAAATAAAATGTAAGTTTTAAGTGATACTATATGGCAAGGCCTGTGCTCGTACTATGAACTAATTTTTCTGTTCTCCAAATGCTTACAGCATGGTGTGGTTATTCGTATCCAGGCTGCGTATTACTCACTAAGGTACTAGTATCAGAGGGGCTCTTTCTGGGATTATGAGTCCCACATATTTGTTCGGAATATAAATTATAGAAAACACAAATTGAGCCACCAAAAAACCCAAATTAATGCTACCTCTTGTTGCTGCTCAGCTGAGGAGTTCCCAAGTCAGCAGAATTACAATTAAACAATTTACAATTTACTTTCATTTTCACCTTATAAGGTAAAGTGAATATCCTAAAGAATGTCCTGACACAAAATACCTTGAAATGTATGATAAAATATAACAAATAAGTCTTTAAAATAGAAAATTGATATCTAAAGAAATTAAGGGAAATTTCCAAGGCCAAAAAAAAAAAAAAAAGAGAGACCACTCAAAACCGCCAGTTGTGCTGATAGCATCTTTTTTTTTTTCCCTGTAAAGAAGAGGTTTGCATTTTCACAGCTACTTGGAAACAGGAAAAAAAAAAAAAAAAAAAAAAAAAAAAACCCACAACAACTGAGGAGCAAGGACGGCACAGAGTTGGAACCTCTTATAAGAAAGGGGCCTTCACAGAACAAAAGAAAGGACAAGAACCATATGATCCTCTCAAGTAATGCAGAAAGAGCATTTGACAAAATACAGCATCCTTTCTTAATTAAAACTCTCCACAGTGTAGGGATAGAGGGAATATACCTCAATATCATGAAAACCATATACAAACTCAAAATGGATGAAAGACCTAAATGTGAGAGAGGAATCCATCAAAATCCTAGAAGAGAACACAGGCTGTAACCTCTTTGACCTTGGCTGCAGCAAGTTTTTGCTAGACATGTCTCCAAAGGCAAGGGAAAGAAAAGCAAAAATGAACTATTGGGACTTCATCAAGATAAAAAGCTTTTGCACAGCAAAGGGAGCAGTCAAGAAAACCAAAAGACAACCAGCAGAATGGGAGAAGATATTTGCAAATGACATACCAGATAAAGGGCTAGTATCCAAGATCTACAAAGAACTTACCAAACTCAACACCCAAAACACAAATAATCCAGTCAGGAGATGGGCAGAAGATATGAACAGACATTCCTCCAGGGGCACCTCAGTGGCTCAGTCAGTTAAGCATCTGCCTTTAGCTCAGGTCATGATCCCAGGGTCCTGGGATCGAGCCCCATGTCAGTCTCCGTGCTCAGGGAGGAGTCTGCTTCTCCCTTTGCTCTTCCCCCCGCCCCACTCATGCGCTCTCTCTCTCTCTGTCTGAAATAAATAAATAAAATCTTAAAAAAAAAAAAAAAAGACATTTCTCCAAAGAAGACATACAAATGGCCAACAGCCATATGAAAAAATGCTCACCATCACTTGGCATCAGGGAAATACAAGTCAAAACCACAATGAGATACCACCTCACACCAGTCTGAATGGCTAAAATTAACAAGTCAGGAAACAAAAAATGTTGGTAAGGATGTGGAGAAAGGGGACCCTCTTACACTGTCGGTGGGAATGCAAGCTGGGATAGCCACTCTGGAAAACAGTATGGAGGTTCCTCAAGAAACTAAAAATAGAGCTACCCTACAACCCAGCAATTACACTACTAGGTATTTACCCCAAAGATACAACTGTAGTGATCAGAAGGGGCACCTGCACCCCAATATTTATAGCAGCAATGTCCACAATAGCCAAACTATGAAAAAAGCTGATGTCCATCAATGGATGAATGAATACACACACACACACCCACATCTTCTTTATCCATTATGGATCAATATGTAATTCCATCAATGTGGAATACTCATATATATGGAATATTACATATATATAATATATATATGTGTGTATATATATATATATATATATATATGAACATCAGCCATAAAAAAGGATGAAATCTTACCATTTACATCAACGTGGAAGGAACTAAAGGGTATTACACTAAGCAAAGAAATGAAGGGTTGCTGGAGGGGAGGTGGGTGGAGAGCTAGGGTAACTGCGTGATGGGCATTAATTAAGGAGGGTATGTGATGTGATGAGCACTGGGTGTTATATGCAACTGATGAATTACTGAACTCTACATCTGAAACCAATGATGTACTATATGTTGGAAAATTGAATTTAAATTAAAAAAATAATAATTAAATAAAAACAAAACAAGAAGGGGGCTTCATAATGATAAAATGAAAGGACGACTTCATGTACTGGCCCAAGAAGGCAACAAGCAAGCTTGTCCATCCAGGCCTGAGCTCTGAATTAAAGGGAAAAACAAATCCCCTGAAATTTGAAGCAAATATATTGGGTTTGAATTATACATACTGCAAGATATTTGGAAACCAAGATAAGACATCAGAAAAAAGTTGTCTAGGTGTGTTGTTTTGATGAGTTTCTGGCAGAAATATTATCAAAACTTCTCTGGAGAGGCCTAACTCCACTTAAATTGTAGAAGATTCTTATAGAAAAAATTTGGTTGAATATGAGCTCAGAATCCAAAATCATAAACTCTTCATAAAAGGCCACACTGTGTAGAATACTAAATTCTCCAGTGCACAGTTATTTAACGCCCAATTAACTGGCCATAAGGTGAAATGATTGTGGTGAGATTTGGGGCCTAAGTGTAATGCAAAGGCAAGCATATTTCTGTGAGGCAACTCCCTGACCAGAGATGGTTTGCTTCCTTCTGTCATGGAGCCCATTTCTGACTCTTGTACAGAGGATGATGTGATAATGCTAGAGTTTTGTTTTATATTAGTTAGCTGATAATTGTTAAATCATGTAGCTGCTAAACATTAACATATTGTATGTTTATTTCATATTAAATGTGCATAATTTTGGCATATTTGCAGATGCCTTTTTTTTTTTTTTAAGATTTTATTTATTTATGTGACAGAGAGACAGCCAGCGAGAGAGGGAACACAGCAGGGGGAGTGGGAGAGAAAGAAGCAGGCTCACAGCGGAGGAGGCCGATGTGGGATTCGATCCCGGTATGCCGGAATCACACCCTGAGCCGAAGGCAGACGCTTTAACGACTGCGCTACCCAGGCGCCCCTGCAGATGCCTTTTGGAGAAGGAATATATAGAGAAAAATAATTCTATTCCCATGTGTACATGGGAATGGTTAGAATTTATGAGTATAATGTTTACATGTCTACATGACACCTGATCTCAAAACATCAAAGCATTCTGCACATTTTCACAACATCCACGCTGGTGAAAACTAGATGCGGTCTTGATGGACCTAGTGTCCTGAAGGACACTATTTTATTGTAATGAAAGAAGCTGGAGGTCATTCAGTAATGTGTTGGTTGCAAAGTTATTATAAGCATCCGATGAAGTTGCATTTTTATGTGACAAGGAGCCTCATGTAGTACCTAAAAAGCTAGAGAAATATATTCATTGGAAAATTGAAAAATGGTGCAGAGACCAGATACACCAAATAAGTTTCAACAGGTTTTCTCATCTGTGGAACATAAGAACTAGGAAGATCGGTAGGAGAAGAAAGGGATAAAGAAAGGGGGGTAATCAGAAGGGGGAATGAAGCATGAGAAACTATGGACTCTGAAAAACAAACTGAGGGCTTCAGAGGGCAGGGGGTGGGGGAATGGGATAGACTGGTGATGGGTAGTAAGGAGGGCACGTATTGCATGGTGCACTGGGTTTTACACGCAAATAATGAATCATGGAACTTTACATCAAAAACCAGGGATGTACTGTATGGTGAATAACAATATAATAAAAATATTATTATGAAAAAAATGATAATTTACAAGTTGTATCATGATACCTGAAACACATTTTTAAAAAGAGAGACAAACTTGTCCTTTTATGTAGATATGGCCTCAGTGGCTTCAGTCAGCTGTTAGCAATGTGCCTTTTATCAAGGGAACACAGAAATAAGCCTGGGCCATAACCAAGCAAATAACTAAAAAGAAATATGCTTCTATCTAGTTAGAAACATAAGTTTTGCACCTGGAACACTCAAGGTAAGTGAGTCAATATTCCCTAATAGTGTTCTTGCCTAGATTTGAAGAAAACAAACCAGGAATTTCTTTACTGATGTAAAACAAATAATAAGAATAACAATAATAAAACCAATTTCCTAGCATGATCATACATTGTCTATTACACCATTGTGTATTTGCTGACAAGAATTTGCATACAAAATTGAAGGCTGTTTGTCTCCTGCAAGGAGCATGATGAATTTCCACAGAGGATAGTTTCTAAATCATCATTGTCTCTTCAGTGATTCTTTTGAAGAAATTATTACCAAACACATTCCCTTTGTTTCCAAACCAGAGCACAGTGGCTCTCTCATGGCCAGATGCTTACTTCATTTCTAGAATATGTAAAAATATGAGCCATTTTCTTAACCTCTACATTATTAATAGAGTCAACAACTTATAAATTAATGTTTGTCCTTCCTTAAATATGGCTTTAAGAGTAGCCAAACTCTTAGAACTCATTCCTATTCCAAAGGAACTAGTATCCACAAGCACAGCAATGGCTACACTAATACTATCCACTTTCAGAAATAAACTGCTTATTTTGGTAAGTTAATTTTACTAGCTTGGCTTTCTAACAGGAGTTGGAAAGCACAGAAATAACCATCTGAAATGACAAGGTATTATCAAAAGTTGAATGTCTCCCTGTGGCTACTTTTCTCTTGAAAAGCTTTTTATGCCAAAGAAATGGATACTGGATATTTCTCTGTGCCTCTATCTATCTATCTATCTATCTAGTCTATTAGCTTTACCACTAGCTGTTTTTGTGACCTGGGCAAGTTATATAACCTTTCCTGCCTTGTATTCTCATTATAGAATGACATTAATAATAGTGTCTACCCCAGAAGGTAGATGCAGGTTTTACAAAATGAATATTTGTAAAGCACTGACTTGGTTATAGTAAGTACCATACAAGTGTTTGGTAAACTAGAACCATTTCTATAGCTGGAGAAAAAAAATGATGATGCTTGTTGTTCTGTTGAGTGAACATACATGATTAAGATTGGATTTTTATTATTTACTCATCAAAACAAAGGCCAGAAACCTATGAAATATAACAGATAAACACTTCAAAATGTTATTTTTTACAGATTGTGGAATAAATAAAACTAGCATAAAAGTCACTAAGCTTGCATATTTTTAAAAAAGAATAATGTTTTTTGAATTGTTTATATTATTATGAAACTGAAACTGTAATCCAATTACTTTCATATACTAGATATGGCACAGCCTAAAGAATTTTAAAATATAGCATAAAGAACTAACCTACAGCAGATTTTATTTATAAAATATGAGAAGTCGCATTTTGAGAAAAAGAAAATAATGCAAGCTGAAGGAAACAAACAAAATCAAACCAAAAAAACAAAAACAAATGAAAAAAACCCCACACAAACACTGTATTAGAGTTCTCCAGAGAAATATCTATCCATATCTATTCATCCATCCATCCATTCATCTAAGAGATTTAATACAAGAAATTGACTCACATGATTATGGAGACTGGAAAATCTCATGACCCACTGTCTGCAAGCTGGATACCCAGGAAAGCTGATGGTGAGTTCCAGTTTGAGCCTGAAAGACTGATAACCAGGAATGCCAAGGGTGTAAGTCCCAGTCTGAGGGAAGGAGAAAATCAATGTCTCAGCTCATCAGTCAGGCAGAGTCAATTCTTGCTTTCCCCACTTCCTATTTTACTCAGGACCTCAATGCATTGGATGATGCCCACCTACATTGAGGAGAGCAGTTTGCTTTATTTGGTCTACCTATTCAAATGCTAATCTCATCTAAAAATTCCCTCTCAGACACAACCAGAAGTGATGTTTAACCAAATAAGTGGGCATCCCATAATCCAGTTAAGTTGACACTTAAAATTAACCATTTCACTCACCACGAGTCTAGTAGATCTCTGAATTGGAAACTGATTGTTCTCTTAGGTTTCTGATGTTTTAATATCTATATTTTGTCACTTAAATCTTTGTGGCTTACATAATAAAAAACATTTTTTATTATACTAAATTGTTAAATCGTAAGCAGGATTCTTTCTTGAGTATCTTTTATTTCTTCTATATATGACATTTGGGATTTCCTTAAGTATTTACTGAATACATATACAACTATAAATTTGATAGGAACTATGAGTAGGAAGAAATATATCAGTGCCTAAGTACTTACTGTCATTAAGCATGAGAATCTGGGGCCTGGAGAAAACCTAAGAGGAACTCCTATCTTTTTTTTCTCTCATTTTATACAAAAGATTTTTGCCTTATTGAAGTTGAAAAGCAATGTGATAGTCAATGGTTCCCCAAATGTGTAGCTTTGAAGTTTGAGGTCATGGCAGATACATTGCTATGTGCTCCCCAGATTTATTTTCTGGGTACACAGGAAGACTACACTCTCAGGCTAGTTTTCAGCGAGATTGGGGCCATGTGACCATATGTAGGCTAAAGCTTTTTCCCAACTCTGGCTACAAAAACTAGGAGAAGGAAGGGAAGAATGAAACGGGGGTAAACAGAAGGGAGAAAGAACCATGAGAGACTATGCACTCTGGGAAACAAACTGAGGGCTTGGGGGGGGAGGGGATTGGAATAGGCCGGTGATGGGTATTAAGGAGGGCACATATTGTACGGTGCACTGGGTGTTACATGCAAATAATGAATCATGGAACATTGCATCAAAAGCTGGGGATGTACTGTATGGTGACTAAAATAACAAAATACAAATTATTAAAAAAAAAAAAAAAAAAAAAAAAACAAAAAAACTCCAGTGCAATCACCTTTTCCCTTTGCAATGTGATTTTCAAGGGCCATCTTTCAAAAATGGAAACATTAAAAAATGTAAGTCACTACCTGAATCTCAAGAAGATCCACTGAACATGTCTGATTGTGATAATAGGCAAGAATTAATTTTGCTTCATGTTGTCAATCAGATTTCATGTTTTAATTGTTAGTACAACTAGTCTAGCCTATTGTACCTGATGCAGAATTTTTCTGATGATAGTTGGATTTTCCCAAACAGTTGGAATTCTTACAAATTTTTTTCCATGGCTTTAAGAGTAACCAGCAATCTTTTTCTAGAACATCAGGACACTCTTTTTGTATGCTCTTATGATTTTATTTAGATTCTAAGAGTACGTAAACATTTATATGAGGAAATTTTTCTTAGAAAAATCATCCATATAAAATTTTATCACCTAATGTTCTTTACAACTATGTGCTTTTCTAATTGTCTGATAATTTTTCCAGTATCACTGAATGATAAAATAAAAAGAAACTCAGGAAGTTTCTTGATAAAATTTAATAATTACTTATTTTAGCAAACATTATTTCAACTTCAACAATAATAAAAGATAATAAATAATGTGCTTTGAAAATCACAAAAAATGAGGTGAGATATCTGTGCAAAGTTAAAATTATTATGTATATTGGCATTTTTATTCCAATATTAAGTGATTTATGAATCAACTTCTTGAGATGAAGGTTGTCTCTAATTTGTCCTCAACTTTTATTTTTACTGGAATATGATTGTCCTGGAGGTAATGATTCAATGTTATTCAAGATTGTTATATATGATCACAAGAAACCAGTGCATTTCTGGGAAAATGCAGTTTTTTGAGCGGGAGGGAGATTTGATGATTACTTTAAATAAGAACGATAGAAGACATAAAAATGAACATAAAATGATGTTTCCTGTCCTGACAATTTAAAATTCTTCTGTAAGTAATTCTCTTGGCAATATGTTGTTAATCATAAATGCAAAATTTTAAAGTTTAATTTCAATTTCAGCAAAATTGATAACAAATAGGCATATATATAACACACTTTTAAATGAAAACATGTATACTTATTTCCTGAGTGAAAATTCATTTATTATTATTATTATTATTATTACTATCTTAGATGCATTAACTTGAAAATTTAGTTTTAATTATTTTAAATTATATTGCAATTTTTGGGGAAGAGATATATTCTATATCAACCATTTTCTAATAATCTGTAAACATTTCTGCAAATATGAGAAATATGGCTGTCCCATTAGTTTTAAATACTGAATTTAACTGTTCACTGTTTTTAGTTTCCTAGGACTACCATAGCAAAGTAACACAAACTGGATGGCTTAAAGCAACAAAAATATATTCTTTCATAATCTGAAGTCTCAAAGCTCAAAATCAAGATGTCACCAGAGCCGTGTTGTCTCTGAATGCTCTGGTGGATAATCTGTTATTTGCTTTTCTCTTAGCTTCTGCTGTTGCCAGCAATTCTTGGCCTTCCTTAGCTTGTAAATGCATCACTACAATCTCTGCCTTCATTGTCATATGGTGTTCTTCATATGTTCTCTTCCCTTCTTATAAGGATACCATATTAAATTAAGGGTCTACTCTAATCCAACACAACTTCCTCTTAGCTTGATTACATCTGAAAGGCTATTTCAAAAAATATATATGTCAGATTCACAGATATAAAGGAATAGAACTCGAGCATGTCTTTTTTGGGGTTCACAATTCAACCCATAATAATCACATGTTTTCTTGGTCAATTTCTATTTTGAAAAGGAAGTTTCAAATAGCAGTTGGAAATATGGATTCTGGATTTAGATAAACCAGTTGGAAATCACTGTTTTGCCCTTATAAACTGTATAATTAAAACATTAATTAAGTCCGTAGGCCTCAATGACCTCACAAGTAACATGCACTAACAGCAGTACTCACTTCAAAGGTTTTAGATATGATTACATGAAAATGCAGTTCTAGCAGAATGCCAGGGACATGGTAACTACAAAGTAAATTTTAGTGTTTATAACCGTTTTTGCTATTACTACAACTACTTGAGTTTTATTCAACTTTCATTGAATAGTTCCATACAGAAACCGAAATTCTCTGTAACTCACATTTACCTAATTAATACAATAAACATACTTTTTGGTGGAAGTTATTTGGAAAATTTGGCCAGAGTTCAGTAATATCAATATCAATCAATCACTTTAATAAGATCAATATCAAATCAAAATGTAGTACAGATAGATCGACAAATAGATATATATAAAGTATGGAATCAATGATATCAACATTTTTTTAAATTTTCTGCTCAAATTCTCAGGGTATTACATAGGCTATTATGCATTATTAATCTTTGAGGGGTTAGGAGTAATAGTTTCTATAATTTCCAAACTCACTGTCCATGAACTAAATTTTTATGGTATACCTTGGAAAAATTATATTCTTTAGAACACATATTAAGAAATGATGTACACAAATAACAGATAATTGTGATAAATTTAAAAAAATAAATTTAAGTACAACAATGTGCCTTAAATTATAGATATTTGTGAAAAATCTAATCTCTTATACATATACTTTTACTCCTAATCACTTAAAAAATATATCTCTATTACAGTATCTGGATGATAATTTGAGAGTTTTAGGGATTTTGCTGCTGAAAATATTTGAATTAAAACCTACAAACAAATGCTTTGTTTGCAAGACTCAATATTGTCCAGATGACAGTTCTTCCTAATTTGATCTATGGATTCAGTGCAATCCCAATCAAAATTCCAACAAGTTATTTTATGGATATAATAAAGTGATTTTAAAGTTTACATGGAGAGTCTAAAGACACAGAATAACCAATACAACATTGAAGGAGGAGAATCAAGTTGGAGGATTGACACTACTTAGCTTCAAGACTTACTGTAAAGCTATAGTAAACAAAACAGTATGTACTGGTGAAAAAATAGACAAATAGATCAATGAAACAGAATAGAGAGCTTGGAAATAAACCTATGTAAGTACAGTGAACTGATCTTTAATAAGACAGCAGAGGCAGTAAAATGGAACAAAAGTAGGTCTTCAAAATATGGTGCTAGAATAACTGGATATCTAATGAAAAAAAAAAAGAATCTAGACATCGACCTTAACTCTTTCATGAAAATTAACTCAAAATAGATCATAGATCTAAATGTAAAACCCTAAACTGTAAAACTCCAAGTAGATAATATAGGAGAAAACTTAGATGACTTTGGGTATGACGATGACACAAAAGACATGATCCATAAAAGCAATGTAAATAAGGTGGACTTCATTAAAATTAAAAAAAAAAAGTTCTGCTCTGAAAAAGACTCTACCAAAAAAACTATTAGAACTAATTATGAATTCAGTAAAGTTGCAGGATACAAAATCAATGTACATAAATCTGTGGCGCTTCCATATAGTAATAATGAAGTAACAGAAAGAGAAATTAAGAAAATAATCCCACTTATAATTGCACCAAAAATAATAAAATACCTAGTAATAAACTTAAAAAGAAGGTGAAAGACCTGTTCTCTGAAAACTATAAAACACTGATGAAAGAAATTGAAGATGACACAAGGAAATGGAAAGCCATTCCATGCTCATGGATTGGAAGAACTAATTGTTAAAATGTCTATACTACCCAAAGCATCTACAGATTTAATGCAATATCTATTAAAATACCATCAGCATTTTTCAGAGAACCAGAATAATCAATCCTAAAATCTTTATGGAACCACAAGAGATCTTGGATAGCCAAAGTAATCTTGAAAAGAAAAACAAAACTGGAGGTATCAAATTCCAGACTTCAAGTTATATTACAAAGCTGTAGTAATCAAAACAGTATGGTACTGGCACAAAAATAGACACATAGACTAATGGAACAGAATAGAAAACCCACAAATAAACCCATGATTATATGGTCAATTAATCTTTGACAAAGAAGGCAAGCATATGCATTGGGAAAAAGATCATCTCCTCAGCAAATGGTGTTGGGAAAACTGGACAGTCACACAGAAAAGAATGACACTATTTTTGTGTACTGTTTACTTTCTTACACTATATACAAAAATAAACTCAAAATGTATTAAAGACCAAAATGTGAGACCTGAAGCCATAAAATAAAACATTTTAAAGGAGAATTAAAACAGGAACTCAATATTGTGTATTATATTGGAAAGCAAACGTGTAAAATAAAATCGAGAGTTTTACGTGCTGAAAAGATTGAATCAAAATCTTCATTGTTAGAGATACGGAGCAAAAATCTTAAAGGCGGGAACTTGGTGAGTAAATTGGGGTGCGTAAGTGGGGGCAGGAAAAGTGTAGGAGTATGACAAAACACTGGTTTCCTTATGGGGCCTGACCAGTTTTCAGGCCTTTGGTCTGCTCCTCTAGGTTGGTGCCTTGTTTCTCCTTGCACAAAGCACTTAATTCTCTGGGCTCCCTGCGCCTAACTGATGAAACAAGAGTGATGGAACTAAAAGGTCATGTCCAGCTGCAAAGTCAAATGATGTGTGGCTTTTTGGAAAAAGAAAAAAAAAAGGGTATGAGTGAGGGAGAAAAAGATGATACTTGAAGGATTAATAATGATCGTTTTCTCATATATGACAGGTCCTGATCATGTTGGTAGACAGAAAGAAAAAGATCCAAGGCAGAGCATGAGTAAATTGACTATTTAAATGGGGGGAATACGTGTAGACTAGGATAGGGAAAGGAATATAAGCTACAAGTAAGGGACTAAGGTTTCACATAAGTGAAAAAAATAATTATTTCTCAAGAAATAATAACAATAGTTAACATTTATTAAGGATGTTTTACACATGTGCTGTCTTAAGGCTTTGCATATAATAAATCTTTCAACTCTCACAAAAATCTAAAATACAGAAAGTTTTTATTCCAATTTTACAATTAAGGAACTCGGGTTCCTTGCCCAGGAAGCTATGACAGGGATAGGATTTTGACTCAATTCTGACTCCAGATTGTATAGGTTGGTAGATGGAATCCTGTGGTTTGATCACTTATTAAGACTGGTTACTCAGCCAAGCCATTTATTACTCTGCACCTCTGTTTCCTTATTCATCAAACAGGCAGAATATTTTCTTTCCCATCTAACTTTCAGAGCTACTCTGAAGCATACTTGAGAAACTGTACTTTGTAAAGAGTAAATTATGATAGATATGTGGTATATTTTTATTAAAAGTGGACAAATGGGCATACAAAGTTTTAACTTAAACGAAAGAAATTAAAGGTTTTAATCTTGAATGCCCTTGATTATTCATTAATGTAGACAGGGTCATATACTTAAAGAGACAAATGGTATTTAGGCTTAAGAGGCAAGGAAAAAATTTGGACAAGTTAATAGGGTCATATACTTAAAGAGACAAACGGTATTTAGGCTTAAGGGGCAAGGAAAAAATCTGGACAAGTTAATACTGGATAATCCCCAGTAGTACTACTATTTTTACTCTAGTTTGATAATGGGAAATTCGCCAGACCATAACAAAGGAAATTCCAGATTATGATTTAGCAGATACTCTTATGTTGGCTTCAGTGCCTTTTTGCTTTCTATACAGTCTGTCAACATTCATACCATCTTATATTAGTGCAGTGTGTCAGACATACAATTGCACTCACTATGGAAACCAAGATTTCTCAAGAGATTCTGAACATTAGCATGACAGCAACATTGGATACATATACCCACACAAGAGATTTTTTTTCTGAGTTTTCTCTTTTTCTTCTTTGGCTAAGACTAGAAAATGCAGAAATAAAGCCTGGGGGGGGTTTGGTTTTTACTTTTGTTATTTCTTTGAACCTGAATATGAATTTGCTTTTATTTTCAATGCTGTTGTTGTTTAATCCAAACTACTTTACTTTTGCAATGCAGCAAATCTTAACAGCATGATGAAAGTATGGGTGGGAAGTATTACTCTTACTTTTTTGGTTTTTTTGGCTCAAAAAAAATCTGTGTGGAAAAAAAAGAAAGACAAAGGGAAAATTATGTCTGTGCCCACCCACAAGTGAAAAGCCCTCTTAAGTTAAAATAATTAAAGCCCAGTTTCTGGCTGGAGGCTGTGTGCGTATAAACCCCAGAGATAACATAAAAACGGCCTTCTGGGCATCCTCTGAGACAGATGATGTTCAATCAGATTCCAAGAACTCAAGAACATGTGTTTTACAAGAGAGAAAGCCAAAATACAAACTTCTCTGTAAGAACTGCAAATACCATATGGAAAATTGATCCCATAAACTAAGAAGAAAAACACAATGAAGGCATGGCTTTTGAATCCCACTATGCCATTTAAGGGTTATAATCCAGTCTTTTATCCTAATTTCCAAAAAAAGTATGATTGAATTAAAAGGGAAGTTTTAACTAATAATTCAGGTACTACTTCTCACTGTCTTAGTAAACTTAATACAAACTCCTACCTTGTCTTGTTATTTTGCAAAATAAACCAGTATGAGAGAGAAGAGGGTAGGAGAGACCATTACTTTCATTCTTTTCCTGTATTATGTGGTATTGTGGGTGAGTGTTTGTTTTCTTTCAAGTAAAGCTGTAAGATGGTAGCAAATTTATCTTAAGTTCTAAGGAGTTACCCAATATAGAGAGAAAATAGACCATAGTTCCTGTATTTGGGAAATAATATTTATTTATTGTATTTGTTTATAATTACTAAGGCAGAGAAGATGTCAATGATGAGATTATAAACTACAATTAGCATAGACTCTATCCTTATATAAAATTATATTTTTTACATGGTCTTTACTATTATTTCCAAATGAAACAGAAAAAAAAATGGCATTTATCAAGTCATATCTTTGATAGGGCCTTATGCTTTGCTTGTAGTTTATATTTAAAAATTTTACTTTAGCTAACTTAAGCATGTTTACATATTGTCCCTTTCAGATAATTCTATCATTTCCTAGAGAATTATTTCTGTTTTTGTTTTGAAATTTTTCATTGTGTGCTTATGTTTTGAAGGGATTTTTTTCCTTAAACAAAAAGTCCATTGACTGGCTTGTAAAATGATCCCTCCAGAACAGATTTACCTTTATTTTTGCTTTGCAGTCTATGAATGTGATGGGTTTTGGATAAAATTTTATATCAGTCTTTTCTTCAAGATTCTCACAGTATGAAAATAGGGTTAATTTGAACTTCCTACCAGAACAAACATGAGATTGTTGTCTTTATTTATTCCAAAGAGTTTTTGATTTGCAAAATGAGTTTGCATCTTTTTGTGCTGCCTTTCAGTTTCTTCTCCGATAGTGGCATCTATGGATTTCCTTTTCTTTCCTGTAAATCCACTTCAGTACACTCAAATTCATCATTTTAAGCAACTTGTAGTCTAAGATGTTTCTGTCATTTTTCTGGAAATTGAAGTCTGATAGGACCTTTTTCTTTATTTTATAAAGTTGATCTCACATGCACAAACTTGATCCTTGGTTTAGAACTCACTTTTATTGTTATTCCATGGCCTGCTCTTTATAGTCATTTTTAATAAAATAGTACCTTAAAACTCGTCACACAAAAATAATACTCCGAATCTCGATGATCAGGTAGAACAGTGGGCAAAAGACGATACAGCAGCCAGAATGAATAATTCATTGTGACACCAGCTATATGCAATGGATCTTAGCAACATACTATTAAGTTTTAATTAGTTCCAAAACTTTAGAACACCATTATACTCATTTTAAAAAGTTTAAAAAAAAAAACAACAGAGCAAGAGAATACTGAGTACTAGTTTCAGGATAAGTAAGGGTTATATCTGGGGATGGTATCCTGAAGGCAGGTGTAAGAGTAGAATATGAGGGCTGGAAATACTGCATGGTTAGCTGTGTATTATTTTCTAATCTTTTTATTTTCAACTCAAAATAATCTTACATAAAATTCAGATATTTTCACACTCTGTTCTCCCCTCTGATTGTGGAATTTTTTTTTTTAATTTGTATTCCTAAGCGTTCTAGAATGTCTACAATTTGTAGGATTGCAAACAAAATGTCTACTTCAGAGTAGGAAGGTATTCACGTCTTTTTATAGCTGAAAAGATGCAATGATTAAATCAATTCATAGCTCCTTTATTTCATTTGAGGCAGATTCACTGGATTAGGGCAGACATTTCATAGGACTATATGAAAGTAAAGCGACACAATTTTTGGCCAAAGTTGTCTCACAGAAACTCGTAAGCCCAGGATACACTATTTGTAGAAATAGTATGAAATGAAACTTTTGACAAAGATGAAGAAAAATCTTAATGTGATTTTATAGTGAAAAAAATAATTAACAGGACAAATTTGTTATCCTCACCTATTTTTTTTTCCAGAGAGAGGCAAAAAAAATAATAATCATGTTTGATGAATGTCTGGGAAATTTATGATTGGACTAAGAGTACCCTGGAAGTGATTACAAATTAAGATACTCTCTCTAATTTCCAGAATGTTCTCCCAGCCTTCTTCCTTGTCTGGAAATTTTCAAGAATAGACTAATTATTAGTCACATTTTCAAAAATTGCAGGTTAACTTCGAGTCAAAATGTCATAGTTCTCTTTCTTCTTGCCCCTCCCTTCTAAACACAACTGTAAACCCTGGAAATAATATAAGAAGCAACTGAAGGAGAACTCTCAAAGATTGTAAGAAGAAGACAAACTTGATTGGAACCCCAGGATTTGAGGGACAAATGGCAATTTATCTTACATTTCCTTATTCAGTAAGAGAAGGTGACCCATAGCTCTCATTTCTCAGTTCAGGTAGGCTCATTCTGCCACAGGACGGAATGGGTATCTCTGACAACATCAGGGAAGCCTGACACCACTGAGGATGGATCAGGATCTCTGCCAACAATTAGTGGCCATTGGAAATGCCCTCTTGTTAGTTGTATCAGCAAATGCTCACTCATTAGGCCTTTTTTCTCTATGTGATCTTTGTTTTTCACTCATCTGTGAATGATTTCACTCCTAGGGAACACTGGAGTGAACATTAAGTATGCTTTCTTCAAAGAGATTTACTTTGTCTGCTTTGAGGAAGGGCTAACTGCCCATTAAAAACGACTATAATCTTCTTCATGCAGCCTGGCATACAATGATCTTAGGTTCACCTCTTTTAGCTTTAAGTCTGAGTTTCAGGACCACAGTGCTGACATGGTCACTGTACAGCTTTAGCATTCACTTACAAATTTGAGTTCCAGTTTCTTTTTTTCTCTCTCTCTTGATCATA
Source organism: Ursus arctos (assembly GCF_023065955.2). Classification (NCBI taxonomy): domain Eukaryota; kingdom Metazoa; phylum Chordata; class Mammalia; order Carnivora; family Ursidae; genus Ursus; species Ursus arctos. The sequence continues at coordinate 24,030,080 of NW_026622985.1, read as the reverse complement.
AAATATTGATTATGTAGAGACCATGAATGCATTAATCATCATATTTGATCTAAAATCAATTTATTGGCTGCAGCACAGACCTTCAGGGCAACTGGTTTGATTATGGCACAAAGCAAAATTCTCAAGCAGACTTTTTGACTAATTAAATTCAATTAATATATGCTGGTGATTCTGCAAAAACTCACAGGTTGAGGAATTACTGGTGCACATAGTCAAGGCACTAAGAAACACTTTAGGGTAAAAATTATGCACTTTGATTAAGAATTTTAAAGAATTATTCAAAACTGTCCCTAACTTTAATTGAGTAAGCATCACCATTTTTTCCCTGAATTTCCTTTTGAAATTCTTAAATTTGTAAAATATATTGAAATTTAACTTGAAGAAATATTTCAATATGTGTTCCAGATGATTCTTTTTAATGGCTACTGAAACAGGGGTGCCTGGGTGGCTCAGTCAGTTAAGCACCTGTTTTCAGCTCAGGTCATGATCTCCGTGTCCTGGGATCCAGTTCCTGGGATAGAGCCTGGGTCCCTGCTCAGTGGCGAGCTACTTCTTCCTCTTCCTCTGCCCCTCCCCACCATGCCCCGCTTGTGTTATCTTTCCCTTTCTCTCTCTCTCAAATAAATAAATAAAATCATATGAAAAAATAACTACCTAAATATTTTACCACATAGACAACTGTATTAAACTTAGTAAGAATTAGAAGCCAAATTGAACTGCATACATTTATGAGGACAACAAATCATTCACTTTAGAATGCCACAAAAACTTAACTTACACTAAATGAGAAGTGTCATATGAATAGTAGTTGCCAAGATAGTTACTCTTGATTTAGATTATTAACATGCAACAGTCTTGGCTTGTATCCATATAATGTATTATGTCCTTAATTACGGTAGCATTAGAAAAAAATAAACCCATAAAGCACTCACAAGATATAGTTTATGTTGAAAATTCTGTCACTTTATAAAAGAGGAAGTGCACATAAGTGGTAAGTGGAACAAAGTCTTACACCTGAAATCAAATTGAGGAAGTGAAAAATCTTAAGAATCCATAGCCGTATTTTTTTTTTTAAGATTTTATTTATTCGACAGAGACAGAGACAGCCAGCGAGAGAGGGAACACAAGCAGGGGGAGTGGGAGAGGAAGAAGCAGGCTCACAGCGGAGAAGCCTGACGGGGGCTCAATCCCAGAACGCCGGGATCATGCCCTGAGCCGAAGGCAGACGCTTAACCGCTGTGCCACCCAGGCACCCCCATAGCTGTATTTTGAATCTAGAGCCCTACTGCAATGATTTAGAATTTCCCATCAAATCCTCAACCATATTTTGTAGGATTTATTTAACAGTCCATTGAATCCATGGTCTTATGCATAGGGCATGTCACAATCCCATGAATAGCTTGTTCAAAATAGATTTTCTTGGAACTCATCAAAGACCTACACAATCAGAATCTCTGGAAACAGAAACCGGGTATTTTAAACTTTTAAGATCTTTAGTTAATTACAGAATAAACAATTTAAGATTTTTACTTAACTGTTTAAGTTAATTGTTCAAGGTAGGTGAACTCTAACTTAATTCTCAAGTTCAAATTCTGTGATATAATTTGGATCCTTCATTAGCCAACAACTGAACATATATTGATTTTAATAAAAACCCAAATCACAATTATAAAGAGAATTACAAATTTGATAATTCACAATGGCAAAAAAAGAAGAATCACTATTTTTTCTGGGTTGTGATTATTTTCTTTACTATATTCCTCCCCTGCTTACTATAAGAATTCTTTCCTAAATATTACCTGCCTTCTGAAAGTCTATAATAGACTCTCATGATTTAGCATATTTATTTTCTTTAGGTAAATATCAAAACATTTTATTTCACAGCTAGAATGCTAGCTCCTTGGTATTAGGCACTTATGCCATATATTATGTTTTCACCCATTTTTTGGAACATTTTAAAAAGTATAAAAATGTGACTTTTAATGAGTAATCTAATATGATTGATTATTTTTACAATACAATACAATACAAACTTAATATAGCAATTATATTTAAATTTAAATTTTTCATTTATGGGAAGCATGCTACATTAAACAAATAAACAACAACAATGACTACAATCACACTACTATTGTCCAGTTTAGGAGCTTGAAAATTAGTTGGTCTAACCTATTGTGCACCACTATATCCCAGCTGACTTCTGGGGTCTCTTTCCTTTCAAGATCCTGGGTTATGCTCTTCCAGAGATTATAGTCATCATCACCTATACGTATAATAAATGTAATATTGCACTGTGCTTATTTTGAGAAATAAGAGAAGGCCCTTATCTTACCTTTTCATAAAAACATCACTTCTGCTCAACTGTTCCATGTCTTTAAAATACAGAATTAGATTTTTAGAGCAGTTTTTATTAGCATTTATTAACATATATATATTGCATATATATTATTAACACACACATATATATTCACTTGAATTATTTTTTGAAATGATAAGACTTTAGTATCATACGTACATTTTAGTGGGGGAGAAGAGATGAGTGGTTAGAAGGGATTTGAGTACCTGCATTCTAAAAGCCCACCATGGACTTTTCTGTGTAGAGCAATTAATTACCTTTGATATAGATAATACCTAAATTTCTTCTAACTTTCAAAGCCAATGAAATTGTTTTATTTCATTCATGTCAAATAAGTAATGTATAAATGGTAAAATTGTGGGGTGCCTGGGTGGCTCAGTTGGTAAAGTGTCTGCCTTCTGCTTAGGTCATGATCTCAGGGTCCTGGGATTGAGCCCCACGTGGGGCTCCCTACTTAGCTGGAAATCTGCTTCTCCCTCTCCCAGTCCCCTGCTCATGCTCTCTCTCTCTCTAATAAATAAATAAAATCTTTAAAAATAAATGGATAAACTGTGTTTGTAATCTTTATATGGTATTAGTATCCTTTACTTTTGATGACAGATTTGTTGTTGAGAGGTTTTATATAAAATATAATTAAAATGACATAAAATATGGTGTAATTTGTCACTAGAATTTATCATTTTATGAAATGGAAATTTTGCAAATCACTCTGCCTCATTTGGTAAATTCATCATTCTTTTTCAGTGTGTAAATATATAGGGACTAAAAATGAAAACCTGAAGAACTTGTCACAAACTTGCTTGTGATAAAATTTGTAGAATGTGTATTTAAAAGGCCTTTACATTTCTTCTCTCTCTCTCTCTCTCTTTTTTTTTTTGAAAGAGAGCGTACACACATGCACAGGCAAACATAAACATAAGGGGGGAGGGGCAGACAGAGAGGGACAGAGAGCATCCTAAGCAGGCTCCACCCCAGGCAATGAGCCCAATGTAGGACTCAGTATAGCGGGACTCTATCCCATGACCCTAAGATCACAACTTGAGCTGAAATCAAGAGTTGGATGCTTAACCGACTGAGCAATCCAGGTGCCCCAACATTTTTTGAATATTATCATTATTCATTTCATCATTCTATGAAAAGCAAGATTTTTAAAACACTTTGGACAATACATAACTCTGTTTTTCTCTCCGTGAATTCCATGAATATCCACACAAATAATTGGCTACCATTTTAAATTAGAAATTGGCTACCACTCACACCTTCCCTGAACATTTCTGTGAGAGAATGCCCTGTTTAAAGATACCCAAGCTCTTAATTTCCTTTTGCAGAGTAAGTTCTTGGTTTCATTATTTTATATTACTACTCTGTTTTGGATAATAAGATTCAGTGCATAGTACTCATAGCAGCATAACATTTTACTATTAGAAAGTTCGCTTAACTTATTTAAGTTTCCATTTGAGATTTTTCATTTAACTGCAATTTATATTAAGATAATGGTTCATAGCTGACTAATGGTCTGAGAGTTTACCTTATTTGTATTTTAACAATATACTTTCTATACTTAAAGAAAATCTATTATATCTCCAGAATGTAAAATAAAAATAATAAATATCATTAAGAATTATGACTTCTATATTGAGAATAATAATTTCCTATATAAAAAATAAGAAAATATGGATAGCTTTGGTTTCTACACTAACAAGAGACAAATTGAAAATGGCTTTTTCTTATTTCTTTTTTGTTTGTTTATTTCATCAGTTTTATTGGTCATATACCCAAGATTCATCATATAAATCTTTCAAAATAACTAGATATTACAAGAATAGTTTACAATTCAGCTCTGATTGCACAAATACTTGACACTGGAAAGCATTTTTACAAACCCATATGTTTACTTATAAGAATACTTTAATGAAGAAAATAAGTCTCTATATGTCTTAGAGAAAATTCTATGCAATTTTTCCCCGTTCAATCATCAAGTTTTATATCACAGCATGTCTATCACATTCAATAAACCAAATTCCAAATCCCAATTATAATTTTCAACCATTACTGAGATTTACAATGTTAAGAGTTTTTAGGACTTTTCTAATCTTTCCTGACCTGAAATAATTCACATATTTAAACTAGAAGAGATTGTAATTTAAATGCCATTCTTTCTAAATATAGTTTGCAGCAGGTTAATCACTAGGCTTGGTGATCTTCTCCTCCTCACTTAGGCAAGATCAGCTAGTAGCTTTATTCCTGCTACACCAAGCAGGAAGGATAAAGTCTTTGCATTCCTAATAGTTTCTAAACCACAAAAACAATCCCTAGAAATAAAAGTTAAATACAAATATTAGGGAAGCTAATATTTGCTAATGATTAGAGTAAAGAACATTTTTTGGGATGCCTGGGTAGCTCAGTCAGTTAAGCGTCTATCTTTAGCTCAGGTCATGATCCCAGGACACTGGGATCGAGTCCCTCATTGGGCTCCTTACTCAGTGGGGAGCCTGCTTCTCCCTCTCCCTCTGCCCCTCCCCCTACTTGTGCTCTCTTTCTCTTTCTCTCACTTTCTGATAAACAAGCAAACAAACATAGAATAAAGAACATTTTTCAATTCAAGGTCTCCCCCAAATTGAAGACATAAAAGAAATAAAGTATAAGGCAGTAGTTTTATTAATATTGAAAAACTAAAATAATGCTAATCACTTAGGTCAGTGGTGTATCATTTCCAAAGTGCCAGAAGACACAGAATGTTAGACTCTAAGACTAGCTGGTCTTAGTATCCAAAATTCTTCTTATGCTGTCGCTTTAATATAGCCTAAAACTTACTTGCCATCATTCAGGCCACAGGGAACTTTGCAGAATACTGACCACAGTTATCTGAAGAGACAGGACACACAAAGGGACACATCTGGCATTCATGCCATTCCTTCACTGTTACTGAAACATGCATCCACTTGGCAAAGTTTGTCTTACTTTTCAGATAGCATGAATGAAAATCAAGAAACCAGAGGTATTCCATAGTCAAGTTCCTGACTACTCTGCTCCAATTATCCAACATTCTTAAAAGGATTCTTTAACCAAGCCCTTGTCCAATAAGAGATTTAACAGTACTTGAGGACTACAGTATGTCCTATTTCTCTTCTATTTCCCTTGATTTCTCTTTCTCACTCCAGTGTAACAAACTGCTACAGGTTTTTACCAAAATACTGTAGCAGTAGTTTGAAATGTGTTATTTTGCATTACCAAAAGTGTTCAATCACATCATAAAGGGTGACATTTCCATATAACTAGATGGCCAAACAATGTCTAATACAGTGATTTTGCAAATTCAGCATAGTCGATGTGTTCATCATTGTTCTTGTCATCCTTTCTCAAAACACCATCAAGTTAATCAGTTCAGCTTCACTCATTGGTGGTGCCTGTTCATTATCCTCCTCCTTATGGATGTGAGTGATGTCTGTGGAAAGTTCTAGGTCATCACACAAATTATTGTCGTCATATTCAAGCATTCTGAAATAACGGAGCTGTAGCTCTTGTGGAGACATCTCCGCCTCTGGTTTGTTGATGACACTTTTTAGATACTCTGTGATATGCTCTTGGTCATTCACTGTGTTCTCATCTAGGCCCACGCTGCCGGGATGGGAGCAGCTCACTCCAGGCACCTCAACCCTGGCATCTGAAGCTTAAAAGGCCAAGAGCGGGCCACATGGGAAGGGGGTTTTGAACAGCCAAAGATGATCACGGTCACCAGTACCCTCACTGCCCTTAGTTTCCAAGCAGTTTTCCTCAGACATGAAGCCTTCCAGCCAACTTTTCCTTATTTTTTAAAGATAATCTTATTTGTTTTTAATTGGGAATAATAGGTTTGGAAGAATTTCCCAGATAAATTGGTTGTTTGTTTTTAGTTATTTAAATTTAGTTAATAAATACACAGTGTAAAATTCTAGAGTATGAGCAATTATGTTATGAGTTATGAATTATGGTACCTTGCTTCATTTATATTTTCATGTTGAAAGTTAAGGTGAAACATTACCTACCCTTTTTTTCTTAGTGAAAAGAGCTTCTTACATTCTAAAAGCTTAGTAATTCTATGTTTTTGAAATGTACAAACAGCTAAAACTTAGTTTTTCTCTCTCTTGTAGACTTTGTATTGAGGAAATTTCCATAATTCAATAGTTATACTTCTAATATTTTAATTGGGAGCATTTAGAAAAGTGAATGTGCTACATTATTCTGTAACTGGAGATTCAGTTAGTCAGTATAATGATGGTCTTTTGCCAAAATTAATTCTGACAAGGAACACTGGCATAATATATTAAATGCCAAGCCATAGAAACAACACCCCAGAAATAGGAGTTGATGATTCAAGCTTGGCAGAGCGTCCTTGTGCTCAATGTTAAAAACTAGCTTAAAGGCTGGCCATAACAACGTTTGAGAAGGAAGAATTCTTCTTTCCAACGTGTTCCTCAAGTACAAAAACATAATAGAGATTTCAAAGAAATCTTGTTGAAAAATACAGGTCTAGAAAATAGTAAGGTCAAGAGATGAACTTGGAAGCCACCAATAAATAAAAGCCACAAATTATCATGGGAAGACTTTTCTTTTTTTTAAAGCTTTTAGACAGCTTCCATCTGAGGACTATGTGCTGGTCCTTACCTTCTGTCCTTTCAGTAATGCTTTTACTATCTTTAGGTTTGTTAATTCCTCATTAAAGTTGTAAGATGGATTAATCTTTAAAGGTAACAAACTTTACAAGAAAATTCATGAGTAATTTCACCTCAGTTAATTATCTCATGTCCTTACATTTGATCTTGTCCTTGTAACCATAGAGAGCTTTTTTTTCTCAAAGTTCTTCAACAACCCTAGCTGTCTCTTCATTAATTCACAATGTTCCTGCAAAGCACTATACTAGAACACTCATAATAAAGCCATTAGAGTCCTAAGTATTATTTTATGCCCTTTTACTGTGAGACACTTCAAAGTTAAGTAATACATTTTCCTATGTAATCTTTATGAAAGTGCTACTGCATATTCAAATCAATAGTTTTAGAAGTCCAGTATATCTGTTTTATTTCACAAATGAGTAACTTGAGATTAGAGGAAAACGGTATTTGAATGAATGAGTCCAATAGGAAAAAAAGTGGTAGAACATGAATTTTCTGTGAAGAGAAAATATTGTGCAAAGTTGTAGAGGTGAAGAACTCTCCCAACATCCAGTTTTTTGCACCTAAACCATCTTGGCTATTCTGCTACCACAGGATCTGAGCCACTGGGAATGGATATGCACGTATGAGTGTGTGTGTGCGTGTGCATATGTATACTTGTTTGTGGGTATGTTTAGCTAAATATATTTCTATATTTTGTCACCCATAGTATATTTACTACTGTACGTATATACACATATATATATGTATACATACATACACACACACACACTACATATATAGCACATTTTTGTTTGTGCCTTCAATATCTTTTCTATATCCAGTTTTATACAGGCATTTTCTCCAAATATATCTCTCTATATTTTTCTTGTCCACAATAATGGAAAAAAAATAGAAAAAAATGAAAATTTAGGTTGAGTACTGGACAACGATTTTTTCCTTCATAGAGGAACACAGACACCTATATTTGTATTTAAAATGCATTTTTTTATAACCAACATTTCAGTTTATAATACTTAAAATACATTTGGCTAGTTTTAAAAAATTCCGATTAACAAGGGAAACCTATTTGGGATTTTGTTAAAATTTCAGCTCAAATATGAAGAAGTTATAAAACACACAAACCATAGTTTCTTAGAACTGGAAATGCTTTGGGGCGCCTGGGTGGCACAGCGGTTAAGCGCCTGCCTTCAGCTCAGGGCGTGATCCCGGCGTTGTGGGATCGAGCCCCACGTCAGGCTCCTCTGCTCTGAGCCTGCTTCTCCCTCTCCCACTCCCCCTGCTTGTGTTCCCTCTCTCGCTGGCTGTCTCTATCTCTGTCAAATAAATAAATAAAATCTTTAAAAAAAAAAAAAAAGAACTGGAAATGCTTTAAGAGTGCATATAAATTGTAATTGAACCATAATTTAGAAGATGAAGAAAAATCCTCTTTCACTGAGTTACTATCATTCAGAATATCTTTTAGAGAGTGGAAGGGACTTTTTATGAGAACACATAACACAATAGACTAGTGTTGTAATAGTGTAAACACTGATTATGATTACGTAGAAAGTAGTATTCTCAGGTTAAAAGCTTGGGCTCTGGAGAGATTTTTGAATTCTGGTTCCTATACACTTTATAGCTATCTGAGCTATTTTATCTCTTTTCACTTTCTGTTTTTGGATAATAATACTATGTTTTTCATGGGGTTGTTAAATACATATTTATGTAGGTATGTTAGAGTCTAGCATATATTATGTATTCAATAAATATTTACTATTACTAAAGCAACTATGAGAAATTGTGAAAGAACAGGTACTATCTTTCCCTATTTTGGATTGTATTTGGAAGGAGAAAGGGAAACTAAGGATGATTCATTTTCAGGGAAATATAGTTATCAAGGCTTTAATTTTAAAGAAATCAGTACTTAGTGAAATAGTGCTTAAATATTAGCAAGTACCCCTTTATGGTCTCTACTAGGCAATCCAACAAAGCAATCTGCACTGTGTTGGAGAGAAAAAAAAAACAAAAAACAAAACATGTGACTTCTAAGGAAACTGTTCAAACTAAAGGAACCCAAGAATGTTTAAGAAATACTACTAAGGAACGGCAAAAAAGCATAAATGGAATTAGGCACTTCATTTTCTTAAACTGAGGACATATATTGGTTTCATTTCACATCCCATTCCCACAAATTGCTAGTGTCTTCACTGATTGCTACTTTGAAGATGTCTCTGAGACTATGGTTATATTCTTCAGGAGAGGGGATAGTCGGGGGTGCCTGGGTGGATCAGTCATTAAGCGTCTGCCTTCGGCTCAGGGTGTGATCCTGGCATTCTGGGATCGAACCCCACATCAGGCTCCTCTGCTGAGAGCCTGCTTCTTCCTCTCCCACTCCCCCGCCTGTGTTCCCTCTCTCGCTGTGTCTCTCTCTGTCAAATAAATAAATAAAATCTTAAAAAAAAAAAAAAAAGGAGAGGGGATAGTCTATAACAATGTCTGTTACAGGTGAGAAGAGGTGTGTTAGTGGCAAGTAGTTTATCCGGGGGCTAGATTATACAGTCAAAGAACCTTAGAATTCAAACATTCTCAGAGATAATATAGTTCCCCTTTCAATATAATTGCTGGAATCTCACATGTTTGAAATGTAAGTCACATGCCTTATTAGATTTTGAGTTTCTTCGGAACAAAAACTAGGAAGGACAGGTTGAATTTTTAGGCAAAAATTAATTCAGTCAATAAAAATGAGTATTTCTAACAAGTATTTCACTCCAATAGTGACATATGCTTTCTTTTAAGTAATGAGTACCCTTTTTGAGTAATTGTTTAAGAGGAGACTTGATGACATATATCTTCTGGATAAAGGGAAATACTTAGAATACATAACATTTAGTTTCTGACATAATTTTAAAATTCAACAATCTCATGAATATCATGAGTACCTGTCCTAGCAGAATTACGTAGGAAATAGACACTATTAAAAATTAATTCCTCATTCATGAGGCATCTGGTTGGCTCAATCACAGAGCATGTGATTCTTGATCTGAAAGTCATGAGTTCAAGCCATATGTTGGGAGTAGAGCCTACTTGAAAAAAAAAATTAATTCCTCATTCATAAAATTAAAAATGGAACATGGAATACACTTCCGGAAAGCCCCAAACAACGTTTCTGTGATGAAAAACTAAAATATAATCTTCAAATGTAAAATAATTAAGATGAACTCTAAAACATGCTTGAATAATATTATAAAGGTGAAAATAATGAGTAATAAAAAGAAACAAGTAATTGACTAGATATGGTAATTTTTTTAAACATAAGCTAAAACAGGTAATATTCTTATATTGTAGAATATACGTGACGAACCTCTCGTATGAAATCCACTACATTTGGAAATGCAGATTTATTCCACTATTAGGACACCTTTTATTCAGCTCAACTGTCCAGATTCTCTACAGGAACAGCTGAGATATTTAATTACAGGAGGTAAGACATAGGATTTTAAGTCACTTCTATGCTATTTTACAAGATACCCACATAAGATATTTTGTAACTGCTAGAAACACATTATCATCCAACATATTTTAAAGTAAGAACTTGAACAAGACAATAGAAATAACATAATACATAGTGTACTTTATTTCTGTTTTATTACCTCATCACTCTCAGAGAATACAAATAATCAATTCATACTTTGGAGACTAGGTGTTGATCCTCCTTCTCTGGCCACAACTCAGAATTTCCAGTATGATGCATTTCAAGAGATTCGGGAACCTATGACTTTCCAGCTACTTATTGAAGTTACTGATGAATTAGGTGGGAAGAAAGCTAGTCAGCTGTCAGCCACTACAACAGTCATAATTCATGTGTTTCCTTGGACCACAGTGGAGCCAACTTTTTCCACAAAAACAACTACAACTACAGTAAGTACTTAGTGATGAAATATAATTCTAAAGTAGTCTGAATTAATCATAAACACAGAAAGTATTTGGGAACTCTTACAGGAGTTATTCTTATATTTTGGTAATAAAAGACATAATGAAATAGTTACTTTAATACATTAGAATTTCCATCATCAGAGTAAGGAAAATTTGTTAGAGCTGTTAGGCAGTAATTTTGAGTAAAAGTAAATATTCATTTTTATAGGCCTTTTTGAAATTCTTTAGTTTGGATTTTTTTAGTAATTCTGTTCTTATGATAGCATGCTTTTTCTCCATTTAAATGAATACTTATGAGGTTTTCTTATGTACATAGCACTCTATAAGATTTACAAAAATAAAAGTTTGTGTCCTTGAAAAGCACAGTCTCACCGGAAGACAAGATATACACTTAGAACAATTTAAATAAATACTAGATAATGTCAAATGATAGCACAATTATTATTTAACTTTGAGTTTGAAAATAAGGTAAATTTATTTGGGCTGAGATACACGGTAAGTTCTCTATGAATAGAGAAGAAAAACAATAATATAGTTCTTTAAGAATAGATTTTTTTAAAAATTTAGAACAGTATTGAAAATCAAATGTAAATAAAAATCACAGAATTCACAGTAAAAAAAAAGAATTTTCAATATCAAAATAAGAATTTGTTTTAATTATTAACATTAAATGTATTAGTTGTTTCAGGGGTACAGGTCTGTGATTCATCTGTCTTATACAATTCACAGCACTCACCATAGCACATACCCTCCCCAATGTCCATCACCCAGCCACACCATCCCTCCCACACCCCTCCACTCCAACAACCCTCAGTTTGTTTCCTGAGATTAAAAGTCTCTTATGGTTTGTCTCCATCTCTTTTGTTTCATTTTTTCCTCTCTTCCTCTATGATCCTCTGCCTTGTTTCTCAAAGTTCATATATCAGTGAGATCATGTGAAAATTGTCTTTCTCTGATTGACTTATTTTGCTTAGCATAATACCTTCTAGTTCCACCCAGGTCATTGCAAATGGCAAGATTTCATTTTTTTGATGGCTGGAGAATATTTCATTGTATATATATACCACATCTTCTTTATCCATTCAACTGTTGATGGACATCTGAGCTCTTCCCATAGTTAGGTTATCGTGAACGTTGCTGCTATAAACATTGGGGTGCACGTGCCCCTTTGGATCACTACATTTATATCTTTGGGGGTAAATACCCAGTAGTGCAGTTGCCGGGTCATAGGGTAGCTCTATTTTCAACTTTTTGAGGAAACTCCATACTGTTTTCCAGTGTGGCTGCACCAGCTTACATTCCCACCAACAGCGTAGGAGGGTTGCCCTTCCTCCGCATCCTCACCAACATCTGTCATCTCCTGACTTGTTAATTTTAGCCATTTTGACTGGTGTGAGGTGGTATCACATTGTGGTTTTGATTTGTATTTCCCTGATGCCGAGTGATGTGGAGTACTTTTTCATGTGTCTGTTGGCCATTTGGATGTCTTCTTTGCAGAAATGTCTGTTCATGTCTTCTGCCCATTTCTTGATTGGAGTACTTGTTCTTTGGGTGTTGAGTTTGATAAGTTCTTGGTAGATTTTGGATATTAGCCCTTTATCTGATATGTCATTTGCAAATATCTTCTCCAATTCTATTGGTTGTCTTTGGTTTTGTTGATTGTTTCCTTTGCTTTGCAAAAGCTTTTTATCTTGATGAAGTCCCAATAGTTCATTTTTGCCCTTGCTTCCCTTGACTTTAGCGATGTGTCTAGAAGAAGTTGCTGTGACTGAGGTCAAAGAGTTGCTGCCTGCGTTCTCTGCAAGGATTTTGATGGATTTCTGTCTCACATTTAGGTCTTTCATTTCTTTTGAGTCTATTTTTGTGTGTGGTATAAGGAAATGGTCCAGTTTCATTCCTCTGCATGTGGTTGTCCAATTTTCCCAATACTATTTGTTGACGAGACTGTCTTTTTTCCATTGGACATTCTTTCCTGCTTTGTCAAAGATTAGTTGACCATAGAGTTGAGGGTCCATTTCTGGGCACTCTATTCTGTTCCACTGATCTATGTGTCTGTTTTTGTGCCAGCACCATACTGTCTTGATAATTACAACTTTGTAATAGAGCTTGAAGTCCAGAATTGTGATGCCACTAGCTTTGGTTTACTTTTTCAACATTCCTCTGGCTATTTAGGGTCTTTTCTGGTTCCGTATAAATTTTAGGATTATTTGTTCCATTTCTGTGAAAAAAGTTGATGGTATTTTGATAGGGATTGCATTAAATGTGTAGATTGCTCTAAGTAGCATAGACATTTTCACAATATTTTTTCTTTCAACCCATGAGCATGGAACTTGTTTCCATTTCTTTGTGTCTTCCTCAATTTCTTTCATGAGTACTCTATGGTTTTCTGAGTATGGATTCTTTGCCTCTTTGGTTAGATTTATTCCTAGGTATCTCATGGTTTGGGTCCAATTGTAAATGGGAAATTAAAGAAGAATTAAATTCATGGAAACAAATAAAAATGAAAACACAACTGTTCAGATCTTTGGGATGCAGCAAAGGTGGTCCTAAGAGGAAAATATATAGCAATATAAGCCTTTCTCAAGAAACATGAAAAGTCTCAAATACACAGCATAACCCTACACCTAAAAGAGCTGGAGAAAGAACAGCAAATAAAGCCTAAACCCAGCAGGAGAAGAGAAATAATAAAGATTAGAGCAGAAATCAATGAAATAGAAACCAAAAGAATAGTAGAACAGATCAACAAAACTAGGAGCTGGTTCTTTGAAAGAATTAATAAGATTGATAAACCCCTCGCCAGACTTATCAAAAAGAAAAGAGAAAGCACCCAAATAAATAAAATCATGAATGAAAGAGGAGAGATCACAACCAACGCCAAAGAAATACAAACAATTATAAGAACATATTATGAGCAACTATATGCCAAAAAATTAGACAATCTGGAAGAAATGGATGCATTCCTAGAGATATATAAACTACCAAAACTGAACCAGAAAGAAGTAGAAAACCTGAACAGATCCATATTCAGCAAGGAAATTGAAGCAGTCATCAAAATTCTCCCAACAAACAAGAGCCCAGGGCCAGATGGCTTCCCAGGGGAATTCTACCAAACATTTAAAAAGAATTAATACCTATTCTTCTGAAACCGTTCCAAAAAATAGAAATGGAAGGAAAACTTCCAAACTCATTTTATGAGGACAGCATTACCTTGATCCCAAAAGTAGACAAAGAGCCCATCAAAAAGGAGAATTACAGACCAATATTCCTGATGAACATGGATGCAAAACTTCTCACCAAAATACTAGCCAATAGGATCCAACAGTACACTAAAAGGATTATTCAGCAAGACCAAGTAGGATGTACTCCTGGGCTTCAAGGTTGGTTCAACATATGCAAATCAATCAATGTGATACATTACATTAATAAAAGAAAGAACAAGAACCATATGATACTCTAAATAGATGCAGAAAAAACATCTGACAAAGTACAGTACACTTTCTTGATTAAAACTCTTCATGGTGTAGGGATCGACGGTACATACCTCAATATCATAAAAGCCATCTATGAAAAACACACAGCGAATATCATTCTCAATGGGGAAAAACTGAGAGTTTTTTGCCTAAGATCAGGAACATGGCAGGGATGTCCACTATCACCACTGCTATTCAACACAGTCTTAGAAGTCCTAGCCTCAGCAATCAGACAATGAAAAGAAATAAAAGGCATCCTAATCAGCAAAGAAGAAGTCAAACGCTCACTCTTTGCAGGTGATATGACACTTTATGTGGAAAACCCAAAAGATTCCACCCCAAAACTGCTAGAACTAATACAGGAATTCTATAAAGTGGCAGGATATAAAACTAATGCACAGAAATCAGTTGCATTTCTATACACCAATAACAAGACAGAAGAAAGAGAAATTAAGGAGTCAATCCCATTTACAATTGCACCCAGATTTATTTTTTAAATTAATTAATTAATTAATTAATTAATTAAAAAAATTTTTTATGTAAAGAGAAGAAGAAAAGCTTTGCAGGGAGAAGGTATAGAATTACCTAGGAAGAGTGTAATCTATTCTGGGAAATGCTGGGAAGGTAGTGAAGCTGGAAGCTAGATTTATGTCAAGAAAATGAAGCTCATGGTAGATAATGTAAAATATTTGAGCATGGGACATCCAGAATGCAGAGATTAGAAGTCTAGATAATTACTGAAAACAGAAAGTTATTAACTTTCACAGCAGAAGACCGACTCACAATGCCTCATACACTTTGTTAATGTGGAAATAAAGAGAAAATCAATGATGTGTAGGATGGCTTTGGAATATGCTGTTTGATTTCAAACAGGTGGACTTTGAACATCCAAGTAGGAATTCATATCCATCCCTTCACTCACATTATTATGATGCTCCCCATATAACTGAGCTAACACAATAAGATATGATTGAATTAAAATAGCCATTTGTTGGAAAAGTTATAGAAAATATCTCCCTTGCTTGATATCACAGTCAAGAAGTTTTGCATTAGCTGTACAAAATCATTATAATACAATTTAGATTCTCCTGATCCAAAGAAAACAAAACATGGGATTAAAGTGGTGTGGGACTGGTAATGCTCCCCAGAGCCCAGCAGAAAGAAATTTAAATTCTCTCTGTGAGAAGATAACAGTATACTAAGCCTCCAATTATTTCTAACAATTTTTTCAATCTAGGGAACACCACATGATTAAATATAGCTAGGCACATGAGAAAATAAGATGTCATAACCAAGAAGCAACAAAACCACAAAAAGCATAAACAGAAACAAAATAATTATGCTTATTAAGTTCAAGAGATATAAAGTCCAAGTTTGAAATTTGTTCAGGGTATTAGAGACTATATAAGTAACACAGAATATCTGAAAACATATCAAATACATCTAGAAATTTAAAATACAATAGCTGAAATTAAATCCTGACCATATTGATATATAGCATATATAAACACTACAATGAACAATTACTGAATATACATTTTTTACAGATTTTATTTATTTATTTGACAGAGAGAGAGAGTACAAGCAGGGGGAGTGGCAGGGAGAGGGAGAAGCAGGCTCCTGCTGCGCAGAGAGCCTGACGTGGGGCTTCATCGCAGGACCCTGGGATTATCACCTTAGCCGAAGGCAGACGCTTAACCGACTGAGCCACCCAGTCACCCCTGAATATACATTTTTTTAGCACACATGTATGCATTAAAAAACTGATCATACATTAGTCTATAAAGCAGATCTGAACAGATTTCAGGGGATTGAAATCATGCTAAGTATTATATGTGACTTTAAGAAATTATACTGGAGATCAAAACAAACTGGCATTTAGAAGTTAAAAGAATAAAGACTATTTTTAAATAAATGAATGAATGAAAATACTACATAATAAAACTGTGAGATGGATGAAGTTAAAACAGAATTGAAAGATATATTTTCCTCTGAGTACCATTTTAACTAACTTTAATATGTAGTATTTTTGTTAACATTCATTTAAAAATATTATCTACTTCCTTAAAACTTATTTTCCCTGCATGTTATTTAAAACTACATTTCATCTGAAGTTAGAAAAAGAGTAAAAAATAAACACAAATAGACTTTTTTAAATGAAAAAATAAACTCAGAGACTTTTTAAATAACAAATGAAATTAATTAAATAGAAAGCAAACATACAAAATAAAGCAAAAAGTTGGTTATTTGAAAATAATAATAAAATCTATATATTACTTTGAAGAGGCTGAAGGTGAAGAGTGAAGTCACATTTTACTAATGTCAGAAGGAAAAGGGAATACCACTGAATACGGCAACTCTTAAAAAAAAAAAAAAAAGATCCTAAGAGAGTATCATAAACAACCTTGTCATTATGTTTGATGAAGAAAAATCAAGGTGGGAAGGCTTTGCTTACCTCAAATAAAGGCTTAATATAAAATGCAATAATTAAGATAGTGTGGTATGGGTGCATGGGAAACAACTAGACAAGAGAATAGAATAAAAAGTCTAGCTAATAATCTACAACATATAGACACCATCTATATCAAAAATGACACTACAGAGCAGTGGTAAAAGGATGATAGGTTCAATAAACAATACTGGGCAAAAGTCATGCATATAGACAAAATAAGAATGATCCCCAATTCAAATAAGCCCAGGTGAATTTGTAGACTTTAATGGCAAAAATAAAAAAAATAAGGGGCACCTTTCTGGGTCAGTCGGTAGAGCATGTTACTCCTTTTTTTTTTTTTTTTTTTTTAGTTTATTTATTTGAGAGAGAGAGAGAGACAGCCAACGAGAGAGGGAACACAAGCAGGGGGAGTGGGAGAGGAAGAAGCAGGCTCCTGGTGGAAGAGCCCGACATGGGGCTCGATCCAAGAACTCCAGGATCACGCCCTGAGCCAAAGGCAGACGCTTAAGGACTAAGCCACCCAGGCACCCCGGAAGAGCATGCTACTCTTGATCTTGGGGTTGTAAATTCCAGCCCCATGTTGGATGTAGAGATTACTTAATAAAATCTTTAAAAAAAATAAAAATAAACAAAATTACTAAACTGTAGAAAGAATATAAGACACTATCTTAATAATTTTGGGGTATGGAAAGATTTCTTAAGTAAGACCAAAAAAAACTAGACATAAGGAAATTTTTTGGAAATTGAGTACTTCAGAATTAAGTACTTGTTATTGGTAGGATATTTTACAATGTGACTTTTGCTCTGAAATAAGTTAGTGGAGAAGACCATGTGTAAGTTTAAAAATACTGGGAATAGGTTGACAATTACTGAGATTGTGTTATGGGTATCTGGTGAGTTATTGTACTACTTTTTTAAACTTCTGTATATATGTTAAGTATCACAAAATAGTAGTAGTAAGATAATTGAAAGGGAATTAATCTGAGATTCCTATGCACTTTTTTAAGCTATTCTTATTTAATGCTGCAAATTTTTCTCCAAATGCCCTTCACAACTTAAATTTTCTCACTTTTTTTGGAGCTTCATTAAAACTATCTGCTTTGGAGCTTTTAATCGTATTTTATATAGTCAAACCTGGCAATTATTTTAAGCATAAATATTCTGCTGGTCATTCAGTAAATTAATTATTAGCCCCTACCACTACCCCAGAGTATGTGACCATGGAACTCTCTTTCACATTCCACAAATATACTTTCAAATTATTTTGTAAGTAAAGTAAATATTACCCAAGACTGATCTATAACATAGTAATATCATAAGATGTTATAGCAGCATTCTAACCAGTAGAATGTATTGCTTTTCATTTCTGACTCAACATGGACATCATCTACATATTCTGAGTCAATTTCTCTACTGGATCTTGCTTCTTTGGGACAGATCATTTTAGCCAGTACCATGGTGGAAAGAAAAAATCTAATTTATACCAACTCATTGATTTTTATCGTCCAGATTTCTTTTTTTTTTTTTTTAATATTTTATTTATTTATGTGACAGAGAGACAGCCAGCGAGAGAGGGAACACAGCAGGGGAGTGAGAGAGGAAGAAGCAGGCTCATAGCAGAGGAGGAGCCCGATGTGGGACTCGATCCCGGAATGCCGGGATCACGCCCTGAGCCGAAGGCAGACGCTTAACGACTGCGCTACCCAGGCGCCCCTATCATCCAGATTTCTGATTAATAAAGCAAAATCTAGCAAAGCAGAATGCTTGAAATAAAGCATAACAGAATAAACAAATTCTGTAGCAAGTTGCGAAAGGAGTTTCAGACTTGTAGTTGAGTGGTACTATATAATCCATATAACTCTTGACAAACTACATTAGACTTGCTAAAAGAGGCAAATCAATTAATGCTGCCTAGAAATGATTACAAACGTGTCATTTAAGAATTTACTCCCAAAGATTGTGGCAAATGGTCTAAGCTATTTTCCATAAGCCATATCAGCTTTTATGCTTCCATGTGTACTTACATAATACACGCATCTCTACAGGGAGATATATATGATTCTCTTTGCAAAAAGTATTACCAAAACCGAAGTAACCTTAGAAATTCTATAGTTCAGTCCACCCATTGTGCAGGAAGGAGAAATGATATCCAAACAAGTCATAACTTCCATGTTCTTGAGAGTGAGCAGACAAAAACACCTGCATATTTTAAGACAGGTTTTTTAAAAAGATAATATTTCTACAGGCTTATTTATTATATTATTGACTAGCTATTATTTGTATTTGACCATGTTATAAAATTACCCATAAAGATCACCTATGTCTTTAGATTATCTATTTATCAACTGCATGGACAAGCCTTGTGCTGGTTGGAGTACAAAGCTAAATAAGTCAGGGAAAATCTTCTTGTTATAAATAATAGAATATCCAGCTTGAAGTGGCTTAACAATAAAAAGTCGGGTTCAAGAAAGTAGAAGACTATTAGGACAAAAAATTTGAAGATGTCTAATATCAACCTAAAGAATATGGACTTCATCTTCCAATCAGAAATGTCCAAAAAAGGTGTTACAAGAAATGGGTGATGGGGGGCACCTGGGTGGCTCAGTTGGTTGAAGCATCTGCCTTCAGCTCAGGTCATAATCTCAGGGTCCTGGGATCAAGTCCCTGAATCCCTGCTTCTCCCTCTGCCTGCTGCTCCCCCTGCTTGTGCTTGTTCTCTCTCTCTGTGTCAGATAAATAAAATCTTAAGGAAAAAAAAAAAAAAGAAAGAAAAGGGTGATAGGATGATCAGATATGTCCAACAAGTGTAACTAATTTAGAATACATGAGGGAAAGATTGGAAAATAAAGCCAGCAGTGCCCATGAAACCAGTTAGGATCCTATTTTATTAATCCAGATAAAAGAGTTAGGTCTTCAAAAGGCAGTGACACTTGATGTGGAGTTGAAGTGCTAGATCTGAAATATACATAAACAATAATATTCACCATTTATTGTGATTGGAATTTGTGTATTACAATATATTGTGGGAAAGAGAATTTCTCTTAGGATTTAGCCATTATTATTACACTACATTTTTTTTTAACAAGGCAGATCTTTCAACTTTGAATGTTGAATGATATATGAAAACTTAAAAACATTTCTAAGTGGTTAGAATACACTGCCAGAATTTTATCTGCTTCTAAAATATAACTATATAACTATAAAATCCATTACAAAAATAGAACATTCTTGAAGCCAGAATGCTAGTAACGTGCATCTATGAGTTATAAAGAAACTAAGGTCTGAGGATAAAAGATGCAAAGTAATTAAAAATAAATCCAATCATATTATAAATATTATAGGAGGCATCTCCAGCATGAAATTCACTATAAATGCAGATATTTTAACAAAAAAATTATTCAAAACTCTTGAAAAAAAAAAAAACTAGGGCATCTTATAAGTTGTAATCTAGTGAAGGCATTCAATAAAGACCTCTGCATCTTTTACAATGCCAAGTAAGGTAGTTGGTAAGTTAAAGGATCAATGTCATCCGTTATAAAAAGAAATATGATCATTCTTAATTGGGGGCAGGGAGGATTCATGAACTGTTGCAGAATCTGATGAAAGCAATCATCTCTCTCTCCAGAACAAAATGTGCACATGTATATGTGCATGCACTTTTATATTCAACTTTACAGGCTTGTACTACCCATCCATAGAACCCAGATTAAGAAACCCAGACTAAAAATAAGAGTTTATTCCTGCTTCTGAATTTGTTAAATAAAAAAAAAAAAGTTCCCATGGGCAAAACATATTTCTATTATTATAAAGTAAACAAAGCAATATAAGCCACTAAAATAAGTACAGAGAAAACTTTACACAATATATTTCTTATATATGTTAACACTCGCCATGCCTTGAAGCTTAGAAAGGAAAGTAAGAAATACTTTTATCTTAAATGTAGAAAGACTTAGTCAAAGCAGCTAAGAAGTAAACCCATCTCCATACTAAGTAAAATAAACAGAACTACTGTAAATTATCTCCTGATTAACCTTCATCTTTGAACCCATACGTGCCTACTCAGAGGTCCATCTCAGGGCAGGTAGAGAAGAAACTAACTTGTGTTTCATGAACAGAATTAAACTTGTCCAATTTAAGTCCAGATTGGCTAAAAAGACAATGAGGTAACTGGCTAGACACCATTTCCTGCAAATATAATCCCCAAAGGATTATGAATCAAAATTCCTCAAACTATCACATGCAGCAAATTGAGTTCCGTAGTAAAAAGCCCAGAATTAATATCCATAAATCACATTAATTTATAACTATATTTTTACTCTGATTTCAACATAAACAATGCATGGGTAAAAGAACAGAAGGGAGAAAATCTCTATAAATAACTCTGTCCAATCTTTTCATCAATTCATTCTAGTTACCCATCCATGTTTCATGATGTGTAGCAGAATAATAAAAAAGGTTTTTAACCCACCAATGAAGAACTTGGAAAAGGCGTTAGATGCTTTAGACTTAATCTGAATTTTGAAAACTAATCCTAAAGACATGGCTGCTTAGAGATGAGGGATTATGTCTTTACAACCTTACATGTTTTCTACACTATCATGCTCACTGCAGAGGCGTATTATTATCCCAAGGCTGATTTTGATTCATTGAAGACCAATCCTTTACTAGCATTATACCTCACAAGATAGTTTTCAATCAATCAAATATGTCTAGAACTTTGTTTTCAGCTGATAATTTGGAACAATGGGGTGCTGCTCATTCAAGGTAATGAAAGAGTACTAGTAAGTATTCAAAAGTTTTATAAGCTGGTTGTTTAGCCTTTTGTAGCTTGAAATCAGTCATGATGGGAATATCAGCACTATGGAATTTGGTAAATAATATATACCAGAATTTTTTTTTCTTCTTTTTAAGAGGTAGTTTACCACCACACTACTGGATTTGTCCATCTTATTCTTTAGTAAATTTCCCAAGGCAGAAGAAAATTAAAGTCGGTAGAAAGAAGATTTAAGTAAGATTAGCAAATACTTATGTATGATAAGCAAACGTTTAGCCACCAAAAAATGAAAGAGCATTTATTTTACTTTCTTACCCTTCATTTCAAAAAGCACTCTAGCCATATTTTTATAGGTCAGAGTATCAGCAGAAGCCACTGGCATGTTCTACTGACCTGAGTCTAGGCTTCACTTCTTGCATCTGTTCAATATTACAGAAGAAACTCGGAAAATATATTACTTGCTGTGAGCTATGGTTTAACACCCACTCTTCCTTGTATGCCTAGAAAATACAGCCCATCATTGGTATTTCTATAATCACCCAACATCTCCTACCCCGAACTAAATTTATCTTGTTCTTTGACTTTTTTAATATGCAGAAATAATGACACAGCAGTATTGGTAATAGTGGTCACTAACTGATTGCCTACTGAATGTTATAAACTTATGGAAGTATTTTTACTCCTTGTAGCAACTTTACTAACTAGGCAGCACTGTTCCAAACAGGAATTAAATTCCCCAATTTAACTAACAGTCATAATTTCAGCTCAGATCTGCTCTCAGATGCTACAATTGTTCTACTGTCCCAGTATTCCTGTATTTCTTAAACTTGATTAATCCATGTACCCCCTACAAGGAAAAAAGAAAGAAAAAAACACTCTCAGATATTCAGCATTGCTTTACATTATTTTTGTAAGAAGAATAGAAAAAAAATATATTAAATTATAACTTTTTAAATGTAGTAAAAGAATTATAACAAATTCATTTGTCCTATTTTAAATTATTCTTAAAAATAAATCGGTAAAAAAAGCATTGAGGTAATGGGTTGACAATGATGAATATAATAAAATACCTTTATTGTAGGCCAGAAGTGGAGAGAGTGTGAAGAAACACATAACAGGAAAGCATGCCTATTTTTATCTGCTCTCATAGAACATGCAGGAAGATATATTATGAGATATGATATATGTATACCTCTGTGGGGAACAACAATGTAAGTTTCCTTGAACCTACAGGGAAAATGAAAATCTTTGTTTCATATCTCAAGTCATTCTGCTATTCAACCTTTAACTACAAACCATTGTAATTTTTCTTCTTTAAGCAGCAGACAAGGAACTAGGTGGCTAAGTCACTCTTCTCTCTTCAGATGTGGCTTGGGAGTAAAGTCTCTTGGTGACCCTCAAAACACTGCACTTTTTCTTCTCTGCTGACAAGTGACATGGTTATGCAAGTGTTTGGGCATTTATTTCCATGTGTCTTAAGTGTGACATTTATATACCCTATAAGAAAATCAGCTCCGTGAATAGTGAAAATCACATTTTACATTCATTTATTTCTTGGTCTTTTTGTTCAGTCAAGTCCCAGTAGGAAATCGACACAAAGTAACAGAAGACTTACAGAAGGGCTTATTTAAAAAGGTGTAGGCAGGGATATGGAAAACCAGTATGGCATAACTTTGCCTATCACTTCATAAGCAAATTACTTCCTGGACAATTGGTATAAAATTTTCTATTCTGATTCTATGTGACTATTCTATTGCCTAAAAGTACATGACTAAATCCCTGAGCTACTTACCAGAAGACCAAGGGTTTATTTTTAAGGAAAATAGTTGTTATTAGTGTAGTTGACTTATTTTAAAAAGTTATTTACAAACTAGGAATCAATACTGTAAATACATTATTAAGCATATTAAAATTTAATAATTTAAACATTTTAAATTTTAATATTAAAATAGTAAGTAATATTTCACAAAATATAAAGAAAGTCACATGACCTTCAAGAGAAATAATGTAGGGAATCAAAGTGAGACAAATCACTAATTAAAGAGACTTAAGAAATGTTTTCATTTTGTTTTCCTTTCTTAAATAATGTTTTTTAGCTAGTGGCCCTGTGTCTCATTTTAGGAAAATAAAGTTGTGCTGTTAATTACTTTAAACTTCTGTCGTTATATTTTTAAATAATCTTTTCACGTTTTTTTCTTGTTTTCTGCCTTTGTTCTAAATTTTGTTAGCACCTCACATATGAGAATGAGTAAGAAGTTCTAAGAGTAATATCATAGTTAAAAAAAAGGAATTAATTTTTATAATAACTTCATGTTAAGAAAACACATTAACAATATTACTAAATTCTCACTACACTCATTCATTCTTAGTATGACCAGGTCTTCTAATCAAAAGGAAATAAATTTGAAATGAAATAAATAATAATATAATTTCATATAAATTCTGTCAGAATTGTTATATAGATAGCAAACAGTCTTATGGCCCCAGTTGTGGAATAGAAAGAATGTAGTGTTGGGAATAAGACAGATCTTGGTTTGAATTCCAGGTCTTCCGCTCAATAATTGTGTTAAAAAAAGAAACAATGGGCCCAAAATGGAGTAATTTGTGCTAAGCTCCCCGTCAGCAAATCAAGACTTAACATCCAACCTAAATGCAGTTTCCTACCCAGCTATGTAATCATAACTGGTCAGTCTGGAATTTTCTGGTCAGCACTAGTGAAGTAATCTGCCTGACAGACCCCTTCCACCTCCCAAAGAAAGATTAGGTAATTGGATATATTCTTGTCCCTGACCCTATCTGCCTATAAAAGTTCCATTTTGTACAGCTCCTTGGAACCCCTTTCTATTGCTAGATGGGGATGGGATGCTGCCAGATTCATGAATCATTGAATAAAGCCAATTTGATCTTTAAATTTATCAGTTGAATTTTGTTTTTTAACAGCTATGAACTGGGGCTGAATTATTTACCACCTCTGAGCCTTAATTTCTAATCTGCCAATGGGGATTATTAAAAGTTACTTCAGAAGTCTCTCCTAGTCCAGTGCTCAGTACACAGGAGATGACTAATAAGTATACATTATATTAGTTATTTTATAAATGCTTATTAATTGATGAAAACATGGAAACAGATTGTTTGAAAACATCTGGCATTAAGTGATGGCTGAAATGATGCTCAAACCTCTTGAAGGACAACAGAATTTACCACCCCAAAACACACCTCTTTGGCATAAATTATTTTATTTTAGACTGATTATTTTTAAGAATTAGCTGACACAGAGAAAGCTCTGAAAACAGAGTAGAAATCAACGTTTTGCAAGAGACATTTATAAGGAGAATCTCAGTTTATAAGGGTATTTATTGCTCTCTATACCAAGAGGAAGATCACTGAATTTCTCTAAATTCTTTATCAGTGGGATGCAACTGACTTAAATCTGCATACCAACCTTACCCTTGTGTTTACTGCTTTTCCTGGTGATGTCTCATAACTGGCTTCTCTTTACACCCCACCCTAACCACATCAACTTGTGTCTTTAACTGGAGATGGTATTTAAGGTGGTGGCTAGGACCATTTTGGAGAATTACCCATTTTTTCTGGATATCTCTCATGTATACAGAAGGAATACATATTATTAAACTTCAGTTTGTTTTTTTGTTAATCTGCCTTTTATTATGGGGGGTTCTCGGCCAAGATACTAGGAGGGGAGAATAAAAATGATTTTTCCTTCACTACACTCTACTTCTCATTTGCAGTTCCCTCTAAGGAAAAAAAAGTTTTCATGTTTACTTTAGAATACAAATCTTTTAAAAATATTTCTAATACTTATTAATTTTTATTAAAAATTTGGCAAATGAGAAAAATTAGTATTTCTGATTAAATTATCAGTGTTTTAACACTAAACATAACTTATTTTCTATATAAATCTGGTTTATATTTGATTTTAAATCTTTGAGACACTGCATGAGAAGCAACTATTTTATAAACTTGAGTTTCTTATTGGCAGATTTTTAAAAACTATCTTCGATGAGAGTTAAATGAAATAATTTGAAAGTCAGCAGAAATACATAAATTGTACTCTGCTAGGTTACAGCCTTGCACATCTGCTGTGACTCTAATACCCACTGATGAAAGATTTCATGACAGGGAGAATATTATTATTGTCTTTTCTGTAAAATATAACAAGTTAAGTAATTAAGGTTATGAATCAAACCAAATTAACTGCACACAGATGTAAGAAGCTTGGTACATGATCAAATAACAGATGAGAAATTCTTTTGTTTTCACTGGTGATTTACCTAATGGTGAGATAAATGTCTGATGACATACGTAGTCCAGTGTCCTGTCAATCCTTAGCCATTTATTTCATCACTCTTCATGTTCGTGAGAAAAAGGAGTAACTGCTTGATCAACTATAAGAGTATCTTCATGGTTTCTGCTTAAGCAAGTTCAAAAGCAGGTTAAAAAAAAAAAGTTGCAGCCTATATTTAAAGTGTAACTATAAAAAGAGGATACTTTGCATAGTAATATATACATGACCTACAATAAGTTCCGGAAACTCTCAGATGAAATGATTAAGTCAAATCTTAATGATTTTTCTTACAAGAAAATAATTCCATTAATATATTAACAAAACTTTATACCTAGCCATGAAATGTATGTTTATGAATTTATCCATATACAGATATACTATACTATACTTTACATACATACACATATACTCCTGATATTCCAGGAGTTTAAATAACTTGCCCAAAGTCAGACTTAATAAGTGGTAGAACCAAGAAGACTGGCAAAAAGATAGTGAAATGGTAGAGGTCTGAGCAATCTTCTGGTGTGATGAGTTAGAGAAAATTGTGAAATAAAGTGAAGAGATTGGCAGGACTCATATCATGCAAATACTTATAAGCAGACATGTAGATATATTTCCAGTAAATGAAGTTATAAGTCATTATGACAAGTACTGTAAAGAAAGAATAAACAATTGTTGTTATACAGACAACATCATAAATTCTGAATATGGGAAGCTCTGGAAAGAGATTTTTGAAATTTATGTAGGCCTTTGATGGGTAGAATAAGAAGCAAAGATATTTAGAAATGGTGTAAATTAAGGAATAAAGGTGTAAGAATACATGATCTTTTCTTGAAAGGAGAAAAATTAAGCATGTGAGGAGGGTTGGCCAGGAGAGGTAAGCCCAGGAAGGTAGATTGATACAGGTCTAGAGTCAATGATATGGATTTTAGACTTTGTTTTGTAGACAATACAAAGCCAATTTAGATTGCTGGGAAGTGTAAATGAATAGTTGCAGGATTAAAACTATATTAGCAGAGTAGAGACTAGAAGCGTTAGAGGGGAAGACAGGGCAACAAGGCCAGTTAGGTCACTATTGCAAGAAGTAAGGCAAGAGTAAATGTCCTTGTCCTCATGACTGGGGGACTCCAAAAAGTTAAAAATTAGTTAAAACATAAGGTGATAGTATAAAAAACTATGGAAGCACTCAGAGCGTCAAATGCTAACCCTCAAATTCAGTTTTTAAAAATTGTTTTTAATCATCAGTTGAAAGAGCATTTAATTGAGAGAGCCAAGCCTGCATATAATACATATTTAAATATTTACTATGTACATGGATTACCTAAGGGATTAGAATAGGTATATGTATTGTACAAAGATCAAATAAAACAAAGAGAGACATAAAGGTTTGTAATAAATATATTATGAAAATACGAGTCATTAATATAATATTTAGTTCCCACAGAAACATTTTGCTTTTTTATACAATTCCCAGAAAAAAAAAGTAATAACCTGATCTGTCTTAGACTTTAACATATTTTTTTAAATGGTGTGGCTTTTTTTAAATAAAGGAATTAGATATTTTTAGTGCATATACCTGAAAGAGAGAGATGAAAAAACAGAATAAAGAAACTGGGAAATCTACCCATATCTGTCAAGTAAACCAAGTACAAGGAGTAAGGATGATTCTTTCATCTAACCTTTAAGCAATTTTCAAATACCTTTAATTGGATCTATACAATTCAATTACCATGACCAAAACAACAGCAACAACAACAACAACCAAAAAAAAAAAAAAAAACAAAAAAAAAACACCAAAAACCAAAACCAAAAACAGAAACCAAAAACCAAAACAACAACAAAAAACACTACATATATCTTTATATGATATAGAAATTCATTTTTCTCAAAACTCTCACAATATCCTCATTTTCTTGGGAGGTAGGTATTGTCTAGTAGAAAGAATGTGATCTTTAGGGACACACTAAGCTGTATGTAAACACAAGTTCTACCATTTAGTAACTGTACAACTTTAGATAATATACAGAACCTCCCTGGGCATCAGGCTGCAATTATAAATTGGAAGCAGTGAACACCTTTCTTTTAGGATTAGAATTAGGGGAAACTGAAACAATACAGCTAAAAGGCTTAGCATCAATCATGGCACATGGTGGCCATAAAATAAACGTTACTCTTATCCGTTTCAGTTTAAGGTTTTTTTTTTAAGGTTTTATTTTTCCTTTATATGGTGATTCTGATGCATATTTCTTGGGCTATAGTAAGTGTTCAATAAATATTTGTTGGAAGAAGGAAGGAAGGAAGGAAGGAAGGAAGGAAGGAAGGAAGGAAAGTAGGAAGGATGGAAGGAAGGAAGGAAAAGAAGGAAGGAAGGAAGGAAGGACACAAACTTCACAGGCTTAGGTCTGGGGTGTCTTTTTTAAAATATTTTTTATAGTAGTGGCATTCTTCCCAAATATGTTTGGTAGAAATATTTTATCTTAACAAGCTGAAAATAGCTAGGTGATTAAGACATAATCAAATTGTCATCCGTTTAGTTTATTTATCATTGGAAATACAGTATATTATTTAGGAAAACAAGGTCACAGTATTTCAACTGACACTGCTGGAACCTGGTCTGATTACTCAATCTTGCTTTGTCCAGACATGCCCTGATTGTTGTAGTATAAAATAGAATGTTTAGTCATATAATACCTAATCTCAACAACTACCAAAATTCAACAAAGTAATCAGGATTCTTCTCACTGACTTATATAAGTAGTGCTATTTTTGCTACTACTGTTGCTGATGGATTCTTGTTTGCAAAAGTATGTTTTCTCCCTTTCTCATTTCTGTGAAACCAGACCCAGGACTTAAATTTCTTAGGAAACAGCATGCCTAATGACTGTGTTCACAAATTTATCCTATCCTATGCTGCCATCTACTGGGAATATCATGTTGCTTAGTCATGGAAATTAAAGTCTATATTAAATTTTGTATTATTAGCTGTTTTTTAAACAGTAACACTTTAGATGAGGATTCATCTGAGAAACACTTTTTTGTGTGTTTTTAAGATAGAGAATGAGAAAGGCAGCAACTTTTTTTTTTAAATAATACTTTGCCCTGTAAGCAACTCTCTGATTCATTCAATCTCACCAAATGTCATTGCTATCTTCTCTGTGCCAAGAATTCTACAGAATCCGTAGCTCTAAGATGATTAAGTAATGACCCCTTTTAAATGGGAGTTTATTTCCCAAAAGAAGAGGCACAATTAAAAAATATAAATATGGCAAATTAATTCCAAATACTACAGTAGAAATGTGCACAAGGAGATGTGGTGCCCGGAAGTCAGGCCTGAAAAAGCAATGATGGAGGATAACCCTGGTAAGTGAACAAGCATTTACCAAAAGTTCACCATGACAGGAGAGAGGATTCTAGCCAGAGTCAATTTTATGAACAAATACTTTTGTTTCCAAACAAAGACATTTGTTTTTGGTGGCACAAAGAGATGTTGGTTTATTATGCTTTGTAATTTGCTGTTTATGTGTTGTATTTTTCAAATGAGTCTCAGGTGATGATCTTATTTTAATAATATAAAAAGAAGAAAGAGTGAAACATGCAAAGCACTCTACTCAGCATATGTTGTTCTTCATTTTTTCAACTCTACTGCTACCAGTTCTTACTAAATATTTTTTATATTTCTCAGATTACTACTTCTGTCTTAATAAAGATTTCATATTATTGGAACCCTGATAACTGGATTCCTGCAGTGCTAACTCTAATGGGAGTTCTTTGGTGGTGTGTCTCTATGCTGTTGTGTGGTGTCTCTTTGAAGAGTAAGAATTGAATTGCTGCTTCTATTTGAATTTGTTCATTGCTCATAAAGTCTATCAAGAATGGCTTAAAAAGGCCACAGTGGATGTGGAAACAAGAAATTGGGGGGCAAAATGTGCTGAGCACCTATTACTTTTATGCTTTACATGTGTTATCCTTGTTGTTATCACCGTGAAGTTGAGAGTCAGATAACAGCATCACTGCTTTTTATTTGGATACAGGATGTTAACCAAGATCTTCTGGTTCTAAAACTAATGCTTTTTTCTCTAAACCATTAGTCAGATAATTCACTCTAAAAAACATTTGTCTGAAAAATACAGTAAACTAGGAAAGTGAAATAACTGTGTTTAAAAATCTATGTTGCACCTATTTCCTACTCTTCTTTTAATACATTTTCCATCTGAAATCATATCATGGAAGGGGCTGTACGAATGTGCTATTGCCAGGAGGATCATGACCAACTGTCCTGCTGCAACATAGCATCTGGTAAACTAGAAACTTCTTCCCAAGTATTCAAATGCTATCTAACATAGTCGTGTGTTGTTCTTTTTTTTCCTTTTCTTTTCCTCATTGCAGAAATGGCAGAGTGATCTGAAATATCTTTAGCAGCTGATATTTTCTTCTTCTTTTTTTAAATAACAGTAATAGAATTTCTGACTTTTTTTTTCAAACATTTTATTTATTTATTTGATAGAGAGTGAGCAAGAGAGAGAGAGAGAGAGAGGGAAGGAGCAGGTACAGGGGAAGAAGGAGGAACAGAGGTGGAGGGAGAAGCAGGCTCCCTGCTGAGCAGAGAGCTTGAGCCCAAGGCAGATGCTTAACCAACTGAGCCACCCAGCCGCCCTTAGCAGCTAATATTTTCTTAAGGAGATTTTATGAAAATGATTTAAGGATATTTTTTCATTTTCATATACAAAAGAAATACTTTTTAATTAGCGTTTTGTTTAGATTAAGTTTTATTTTTTTGTTCAAGGACTGTTTACCGGGGAACTCAATGATATTTGTTTAATATCAAAGCAGATAACTGATTTTAATAATTTTGACAACTTTGATTAAAAAATAGGTGTTCAGTTTCTTTCTTAAAACTTTCCTTTTCTGTTTTTTGTTCCTTTATCCATAGTGCTCCTGCCTGCTCAAGATTCTTTCCCTACTGTCATAAACATCAACAGATCATTTTTCATAACATCCAGACAATAAAAAGCACTTATAAGTAAATTATAGTGAATGGTAACTCATAAAGAGAAACGAAAGAATTTAAGCCTATCAGTTGAAAGTGGAAATGGAAATTGAAGGATAAAAGAGCTAACATTCAATTTTAAATGATTGACACTGGCGATATCAGTTATAAGGGAAATCATATTCTAAGGTTGACATATCTCTAGAGGTATAAATTGATGGTGTGTATTGGTGAGGTGGCATTCAAATTTTCATTGCTCTTTCCTTTTTTCCCTTTTGACATCTGCTCCAACTCCCAAAATTGGTGAAATTAGATTGCATAGACAATATAGTCAAGCTGTGACTAAGGATGCCTATGATGCCCACTTATCCTTATAATACTCAGGTATTCAACAAATGTATACACATGACAAATTGTCTTATAATGGTTCTTCGATTACAATATTATTTAGCATATATTTTATTTCAAATTGGAGTTAAAATGTTGAAACCGAAGCGCAATATTTTACTGAATTAAAGAACTAATTTTTATGCAAAACTATATCTGGTTCAATGTCTTTAGATAGGTAAGACGTTTTCCAGTCAATGCCAAAGTAATTAGCACTTAAACTAGTTTAATAAATATAATTCATTCAACAGGTTTTTATGCAATACTTAACTGTAGAGTTCACTATGCAAATTACTTGAAAGAATTCAAAGACGTGTCAAACATGGTCTTCACTCATCAAGAACCCAAATTCCAGCTGGGAAAAGATGTAACTAAAATATAGTAGAGAATAATGCACAGTGGTTTATAATTCCTGCCAACATGCTCAGCGCACGTAATAAGCTCCATAGGTATTCAGAAAACACTGCTAGACCAGTCAGAGGAAACTTCTGTAGAAGAATTACCACTTGGGTTCACATGAAGAATATATGTCTTGTTACAGAACATTTAGAACATATAGCTAGAGAACTGTAGGAGAGTTTGCACAGTGATGAGTTCAAGGATGATGTACAAACTCAAAATCTTTTACAGCTTTCTCTCCACCTGGATGGCCCAGCTTTCTCTTCTCATTTGCCTTTCTCATACTATGGAACTAGACTCAGATATCCTCACTGCCACCCTCTCCAGTGCCACCATGTAGTCAATGTTAGATGCATCTATAGAAATCTACATATAACTTCACTGTAGCATGTATGACACTGTATAAAAATATACATGTGTGTCAGTGTCTTCCATCAAGCTATTCCTTTCACAACTTGCACTAATGGATTTTTTTTTTTTTAACTTTGAAGAACACTGCTGTGGAGGTAATATTTGCAACATATCCCAATATCTCAGAGCCTGGAGATGGAATAAATGACTTATTCCCCATTTCTCCTCTTCCAATATGTCTCTTTCCTCCTTCAAAATTTTTTTAAAGACTTATTTATTTATTTGAGAGAGAGAGTACACACATGGTGGGGAGGGGCAGAGGGAGCGAGAGTCTTAAGCAGGCTCCACGCTGAGTACAGACCCTGATGAAGGACCTGATCTCCCAACCCTGAGCGAAGCCAAGAGTCAGGTGCTCAACCAACTGCACCACCCAAGCACTCCTTTCCTCCTTCAAATATTGAAATATTTCAAATATTGAAATATACCTTTGAGGTATATATAACCAAATTTTAGCAGACATTAACTATAATCGTTACCCTCAAATTCATCAACAACTTTAATTTCTGGCTCTTGGGATTTATTTCCACCATTTTTCTTGGCATATTTCATGGCATATTAAACCTCCACATGGGTGCCTGGGTGGCTCAGTCGGTTAAGGGCCTTTGGCTCCAGTCATGATCCCAGGATCCTGGGATTGAGTCCCCCATCAGGCCCCCTGCTCAGCGGGGATTCGTCTTCTCCCTCTGCCCCTCCCCCTGCTCGTGCTCTCTCTCTCTTTTAAAAGATTTAAAAATCTTAAAAAAAAATAAGTAAATAAGCCTCCACAAAAATTATCCACCAATATCATGGCTTCCAGTTACAGAAGGGCTCATCAGTTTTTTAACTCCTCTGCCCTTCTTTTGTCCTTCACTCTATTCCAGATACCCACTCCCAGGGTCACCCTCAGGACTTTGTCATTATAAATAATTGCAACACCTCAGAAAATTTAGATAACAAATATCCCACTCTGGTCATTACCCAACCTAATTCAAAATATTTAGGTATTTCTCTATCTCAAATCCTTCATGCTGACAGTCTACCTTCTCTTTATCTACATGGGTCACCCTTTACCTGGCTTGAATCCATTGTCTAGCATTATTGTTCTATTTGCAAACACTCAACTCTTGTCCACCAGCCTCCTTTGAATTTAAATTTAGGGGAAAAAAAACCCTCAATCCTGATTAAATTAAACTATCATCTTCTCTTTTGACAGCACCTAAGCAATAGTATATTCCTGTTGGAAAATAACACAATTATGCATTCTGGACTCACTTCAGATTTATAACCGTGATTTCAAACGGTCGCTCAATACAGCCACACCTGTCTATGTCCCTAATAAATTCACACTGCGAGTGTCAGTGATGACAATTACAGAGCTTTCCTACTTTCTCAAATTTCTAAAATTTCTGTCTCTCCTCACTCTGAACCACAATCTTGTTGCATTTCATAAACAAGACACATAATTACACTTAAAAACTCAAGTAAATTGCTATGGAACTCTAAGGAAGCCTTCAATATGTTATAAGTATTGATTTAGTACATGAATAATAGGAGTAAGCAAGACATTATTTTAATCAGTTGTCTACATCTACGTAAAAGGATAAAAATTTAGACTAGAATAGTAATTATAAATTATTTTCTTCTAGCCACTGATAGTTTATGATGGATGTGCAATTGGTTCTGGTAAGAAGCAGAATATAGTATCAATGTTCCTATGCTCAAAAAGTGTTCCAAAAGCATGGGGAAAATTTCACAGTACTGAGGAGAAGCATTATGGAATGATTAATTAATGTGCTGTCAAGTTTCAACTATGCAAACTATGCTTAAGTTAAGGGAATTATAAATGCTTATTTTTACTTAAAGGTCCAGTACATTATAATAATAAACTATTCTCCTATTCAAAAATTCATTGTTTAATTTTTCTTAATCACAATGATTCATAAACTTCTGAGATACATTTTCTTGAAACCTATATTCTGAAAATTCACAAACCCTATCTCAAGTTGATTCAAATGCTTTCTGCTATCCTCTTATCTTCCATTACTACCTGAATAGCCTTAACTAATCATTTTTTGCCTGCTAGGGCAGTAGGCTCCTAATTGGCCTCATAACTTCAAACACTGCCTCCACTGCTACAATGTAATAACAAGAGAATATTCATAGACAGCATCTTGTAAGTGTGTACTAAGTGCCAGACCTGGTTGACAAAAAGCACCCTAATATGTAATCCTCATGAAACCATGAAGGAGAGGGTAATATTACTATTCTAACTTAAACCTGTAAGAAAATAGACTTGGGGGCCAACTTCACATTCCAAAAATTCCACATTATTAGTTAATAAAAAAAAAATCATGTTCTTTTCTATCTCTAGACATATACAGTCCCAGAGATATGCCATTAATTCTGGGAATATAGCACCACTTAGAGCTCACTAAGCCTATAACAATGTGTCAAGCCTTTATTTTTTTTTGAATAGGACTTCATTGCATATATACTGTTTATATTACTTTTCCATTTTATGCCTTTCTGAACCTCTTCACCCTTTTTCAACAACTAATTTCTACTTATAAAGCAAGACAACTCAGATACCACATTCCCTGGATAACGTCCTTTGAATGAATCCTTCCACTCCTAAAACATTTACCAGCATATAGAATATTATTGGCCTCTTTGTCTTTCTTATTGTAAACATTATGAAGACAGTTGCAAATATTAATAGAATGTTTACCCCCAGTGCCAACCAATATTAAGCACTCAAATAATGTTTGCTGAAAAGGAAATTTGGGGCTGGTAACCTTTCAAAAGGTAGATATCCTGTTTCAAGGGATTAATGACTTAATGGAAATGAGTAATCAAATATAAACTGTTCTTTCCAAGGATTTTTCTAGCACATGAAAAGAGAAGCATGGAAAAGTAGACAAAATAAATAACTTCAAGTGATATTTATAAAATATTTTTGTTCTAGAATGGGTAGAGTTCTGTATTATCTTTATTTCTCTCATATGTGTGTATATGTATGTTGTGTGTATATATAATGAAAAACTAAAGGGGGGATTTTATTGAAATCATACATGGAATAAACAATAGATAATGTTTGGTTCATGTATTAAAGACATGGAAGGAAGACCCTAGATGGGGAAATAAGGGATAAACTGGAGTCATAGCTTTATTTAATTTCCATATAATCTTGGGGAAAGCAAGATTATATGGCCTGTTTGAAGCTTAGTTTCCTCATCCGTAAATAAGAGGAATCATTCTGGGGCACCTGGGTGGCTCAGTTGGTCAAGTGACTGACTCTTAACTTTGGCCTATGTCATGATCTCAGGGTCCTCACTCTGTGGGGAGTCTGCTTGAGGATTCACTCTCTCCTTCTACCCCTCTCCCATTCGCATTCTCTCTCTTTTAAATGAATAAATAAATAAATAAATAAATAAATAAATAAATAAATCTTTTTAAAAAAGGTATTATTCTGAGGCAGAACTTAAGATGGAGAAGGTTAAGATGTCTCTCAAACACAGGAAGATAGTTATCAAGTCATTCTGAGCACCAAGAAATCAATAGGAGATCTGAGAGAACACAAATTACAAGTCTACAAGTAGAAAAGTGACCACCTTTTGGAAGGTAGGAGGCAGAGAGATTTGTCTTGGGGGAGATATAGCTGTGGGTACAGTGGCAGGGAGGGAGCCCTGCTTGCCGAGTCTACTGCAAAGTATTATAAGCAATGGAGTCTAAAATCAGAACTTTTAGATGTCCATTACTGTGGGGGACGTGACTGGTTTAAAGGTGCTCAGGTGGCAAAGCGGGGTAGAATCGCAGGAGTGACAGTATGGTCTGAGGATCCCCTGGGTTGCAAGAAGAATGGGTGGTGCCAATGTGCTGCACTGTTCCCAGGCATAGAAGCAGGAAGCTAGCTGAGAATAGCAGGTCTTGGTGCTGGCTCTCTGCTCTGTTTTGCCATAAACCGTGAACCACTGCATGGTTCTGCAACCACTTTCCTGGGACAGCCAGTAAACAGCAAAACTGTGGTGAGACCCTCCCCCAAAGGAACAGTGCCAGTCTGTTCTGCAGGAGTCCCTAAAATTTGGAGTTTTGAAACTCAGTCATGCACCTGAGATAAAAAAGCTCAGACACAGGCAGGGTGAATACAGGGTTCTGATAGAAACTGGGAACACAAGAAGAGTGATCGCTCTTCTGTGAGGGCTCACTGAACGGTGTCAGGAGCGAACGTTCAGCTCCAGGGCTAGGTTCCCCACCGTATTCACTCCACCTATCAGTGCTGAAAGACATGAAGGAGAAAAAACAGCACCACCTAGTGGAGGCCAGAACCGCTTACACCAAGCCCCACCTTCCTCTGCTCTGGAGGCACATTTCCACTAGGGCAAGTCCACCAGAGAATCAGTGCAGCAGGTACTTCCCTCAGAAGACGAGCACAAATAACTAACTTGCACCAAGTTTACTGATCATGCAGGGCTGCAAAGCTTCAGCTCTCAGAGAAATAGGATCTAGCTTCCGTTCTATTCTTATTTTGTTTCTTTTTAATTATTATTTTTTCATTCATCATTCTTTTCAATTCTTTTTAAGATTTTTACTTTATATATATTTTTATTTTATTTTTCTATTTTATTTTATTTTATTTTATTTTATTTTATTTTATTTATTTTTGGATCTAGATTCTTTTAACAAGCAGATCAAAATACACCCAGAATCTAGTTTTTTTGTTTGTTTTTTCCTTTTCTTTCTCTCTTTTCTTTCTTTCTTTTCTTTTTTCTCCCCTTTTAGTGTTTTTCCTTTCTTCTTTCTTTGGAAAAAATGATGAGATGGAGAAATTCACCCCAAAAGAAAGAACAGGAAGTAGAACTAATGGCAGGGATTTAATCAATACAGATATAAAAGTGAGATGTCCCAACCAGAATTTAAAAAAAGTGATTATAAGGATACTAGTTGGGCTTGAAAAAAGCAGAGAAGACACTAGGGAATCCCTTACTGCAGAGATAAAAGAACTAAAATCTCGTCAAGCCAAACTTAAAAATGTTATAACCAAGATGTAAACCCAAATGGATGCCATAAAAACAAGGATAAACAAAGCAGAGAAGAAAATCAGTAATATAGAGGAAAAAATTATAGGAAATAATGAAGCTGAAAAGAAGAGGGAAAGAAAGTAATGGATCATGAAAGTAGACTTAGGGAACTAAGCAACTTATTAAAATGTAATAACATTTGTATCACAGGAGTCCTAGAAGATGTAGACAGAAAAAAAGGGCAGAAGGTATATTCAAGCAAATTATAGCTGAAAACTTCCTTAATCTGGGGAAGGACACAGACATCAAAATCCAAGAAGCACAGAGAACTCCCATTAAATCAACAAAAGCCAACTATTGCCAAGGCATATCACAGTCAAGTTCACAAAATACACAGGGAAGAATCCTGAAAGCAGCAATGGAAAAAAGTCCTTAGCCTACAAGGGAAGACAGATCAGGTTCACAGCAGATCTGTCCAAAGAAACTTAACAGTCCAGAACAGAGTGGCGAGATATATTCAACATGCTGAATGGGAAAAAAATGAAGCCAAGGATTCTTTATCCAGCATGGCTGTCATTGAGAATAAAAGGACAGATAAAGAGTTTCCCAGACAAACAAAAACTAAAGGAGTTTGTGACCACTACACCAGCCCTGCAAGAAAATTAGGGGGGCCTCCTGAGTGGAGGAAAAAAAAAAAACCAAAAGCAACAAAGACTAGAAAGGACCAGAGAACATCTACAGGTAAACAATGGAACTAAATTGTATCTTTCAATAGTCACTCTGGTTGTAAATGTATTAAATACTCCAATCAAAAGACATAGGGTATCAGAATGGATAAAAAAAAAAAAAACAAAAAAACAAAAAAAAAAAAACAAGATTCATCTATATACTGCCTAAAAGAGACTCATTTTAGACCTAAAGATACCTGCCGATTGAAAGTGAGGGGATGGAGAACCATCTATCATGCTAATGGACATCAAGAGAAAGCTGGAGTAGCCATACTTATATTAGATAAACTAAGTTTTAAAGCAAAGACTGTAACAAGATATGAAGAAGGGCATTGTGTCATAATTAAGGGGTCTATCCATCAAAAAGATTTAACAATTGTAAATATTTATGCACCCAACTTGGGAGCATCCAAATATATGTCAATTAATAATAAGCATAAAAAAACTCATTGATAATAATGCAATAATACTAGGGGAACTTAATACCCCATTTATAGCAATGAACAGATCATCTAAGCAGAAGATAAACAAGGAAACAATGGCTTTGCATTACACACTGAAGCAGATGGAGTTAACAGATATATTCAGAACAATTCATCCTAAAGCAGCAGAATACACATACTTTTCAAGTGCACATGGAACATCCTCCAGAATAGATCACATACTAGGTAACAAAGCAGCCCTCTACAAGTGCAAAAAGATCAAGATCATACCATGCATATTTTCAGACCATAACATTATGAAACTTGAAGTCAACGACAAGACAAAATTTGGAAAGACGTCAAATACATGGAGGTTAAAGAACGTCCTACTAGAAAATGAATGGGTTAACTAGGAATTAAAAAAAAAAAAAATACATGGAAGCAAGTGAAAATTAAAACACTATGGTCCAAAACCGTTGGGTTGCAGCAAAGACAGTCCTAAGAGGGAAATATATTTCAATACAGGCCTACCTCAAAAAGCAAGAAAAGTCTCAACTACACGATCTAAATTATACCTAAAAGGAGCTAGAAAAGGAACAGCAAATAAAGCCTCTGACCAGCAGAAGAAGATAAATAATAAATATTAGAGCAGATAAATGATACAGAAACAAACAAACAGTAGAACAGATTAATAAAACTAAGAGCTGGTTCTTTGAAAGAGCTAATAAAATTGATAAACCCCTAGCCAGACTTGTCAAAAAGAAAAGAAAAAGGACCCAAACAGATAAAGTCACAAGTGAAAGAGGAGAGATTGCAACCAACACCACAGAAATACAAACAATATTAAGAGAATACTATGAAAAATTATATGCCAACAAACTGGGCAATCTGGGAAAAAATGGACAAATTCCTAGAAACTTACAAACTACTGAAACTGAAAGAGGAAGAAATAGAAAATTTGAGCAGACCCATAACTAGCAAAGAAATTGAATGAGTAATCAAAATTCTCCCATCAAACAAAAGTCCAGGGCCAAAGGGTTTTGCAGGGGAATCCTGCCAGACACGTAAGAAAGAGTTAATAACTACTCTCTCAAACTGTTCCAAAAAACAGAAATGGAAGGAAAACTTCCAAACTCATTCTATAAAGCCAGGATTATTTTGATTCCAAACCCAGCCAAAGACCCCACTAAAGAGGAATTACAGGCCAATATCCCTGATGAACATGGATGCAAAAATTCTCAATAAAATACTAGCAAATCGAATTCAACATTACATTAAAGGAATTATTCACTATGATCAAGTGGGATTTATTCCTGGGCTGAAGCAGTGGTTCAATATCCACAAATTAAACAATGTGATACACCACATTAATGAAAGAAAGGATAAGAACCATATGATTCTGTCAAGACATGCAGAAAAGCATTTGATAAAATACAGCATCCATTCTTCTTTTTAAAATATTTTATTTATTTATTTCACAGAGAAAGAGAGAGAGCACAAGTAGGTAGAGAAGCAGGCAGAGGGAGGCTCCCCGTTGAGCAGAGAGCCCAATACAGGGCTTGATCCCAGGACCCTGGGATCATGACCTAAGCCAAAGGCAGATGTTTAACTGACTGAGCCACCCAGGTGCCCCTACAGCGGCCATTCTTAATAAAAACCTTCCACAAAGTAAGGCTAGAGGGAACATACCGCAACATCATGAAAGTCATATATGAAAGACCCACAGCTAATACCATCCTCAATGGGGAAAACTGAGAGCCTTTCCCCTATGGTCATGAACAAGACAAGGGTGTCCATTCACGCCATTACTATATAACATAGTACTGGAAGTCTTAGCCTCAGCAATCAGACAACAAAAGGAAATATAAAGCATCCAAATTGGCAAAGAAGTTAAACTTTCACTATTTGCAGATGACATGATACTCTATGTAGAAAACCTGAAAGACTTCCCAAAAAATTGCTAAAACTAATACATGAATTCAGGAAAGTTGCCAGATATAAAATCAATGTGCAGAAATCTCTTGCATTTCTATATGCCAATAACGAAGCAGCAGAAAAAAAGAAATCAAGGAATTGATCACATTTGCAATTGCAACAAAAAACAAGATACCTAACAGTAAACTTAACTAAAAGATCTTTACTCTGAAAACTATAGAACATTTATGAAAGAAACTGAAGAAGACACAAAGAAATGGAAAAGCATTCCATATCCATGGATTGGAAGAAAAAATATTGTTAAAATATCTGTACTGCTCAAAGCAATCTACACATTTAATGCAATCCCTATTAAAATACCAACAGCATTTTTCACAAAGCTAGAACAAATAATCCTAAAATTTGTATGGGACCCTAAAAGACCCCAAATAGCCAAAGCAATCCTGAATAAAGAAAAACAAAACTGGAGGCATTGTGATTCTGGATTTCAAGTTATATTACAAAGCTGTAGTCATCAAGACAGTATGATACTAACACAAAAACAGACACATAGATCAATGGAACGGAATAGCAACCCAGAAACGGAACTACGATTATATGGTCAATTTATCTTCGACAAAGCAGGAAAGAATATCCAATAAAAAAAAAAAAGACAGTTTCTTCAACAAATGGTCTCGGGAAACCTGGACGGCAACATGCAGAATGAAACTGGACTACTTTCTTACACCAAACACAAAAATAAATTTACAATGGATGAAAGTCCTAAATGTGAGATAGGAATCCATCAAAATCCTAGAGGAGAACACAGGCAGCAACCACTATGATCTCAGTCATAGTAACTTCTTACTAGATGTGTCACTGTACGCAAGGGAAACAAAAGCAAAAATGAACTACTGGGACTTCATCAAGATAAAAAGCTTCCATAAAGAAGGAAACGATCAACAAAACTAAAAGGCAGTCTATGGAATTGAAGAAGATATTTGCAAATGATATATCTGATAAAGGTTTAGTATCCAAAATTTATAAATATTTATACCTGCCAAAACAAATAATCCAGCTAAGAAATGGGACAGAAGAAGACATGAATAGACACTTTTCCAAAGAAGACATCCAGATGGCTAACAGACACATGAAAAGATGCTCAACATCACTCATCATCAGGGAAATACAAATCAATACCACAATGAGATACCACTTCACACCTGTCAGAATGGCTAAAATAAACAA
This sequence comes from Ursus arctos, assembly GCF_023065955.2. Classification (NCBI taxonomy): domain Eukaryota; kingdom Metazoa; phylum Chordata; class Mammalia; order Carnivora; family Ursidae; genus Ursus; species Ursus arctos. Next base: position 23,988,662 of record NW_026622985.1, on the reverse strand, counting down.
CAGAAGAAACAATAGGTGTTGGCAAGGATGTGGAGAAAGTGAAACCCTCTTCACTGTTGGTGGGAATGAAAACTGGTGCAGCCACTCTGGAAAACGGTATGGGGTTTTCTCAAAAAGTTTAAAACAGAACTACCCTACAACCCAGCAATTGCACTACTAGGTATTTACCCAAAGGATACAAAAATATAGATTCAAAGGGGCACATGCACCCCGATGTTTACAGCAGCATTATCAACAATAGCCAAACTACGGAGAGACCCAAATATCCATTGACAGATGAATGGATAAAGAAGCTGTGGTATATATATACGATGAAATATAACTCAATCATCAAAAGAATACAATTTTGCCATTTGCAACAATGTGAATAGAACTAGAAAAATTAGCTAAGTGAAATATGTCAGTCAGAGAAAGACAAATAACATATGATCTAACTCATCTGCGGAATTTAAGATAGAAAGCAAATAAAATATAGCAATGGGGAAAATAAAAGAAAGGAGAGAGGGTAAGAAACCATAAGAGACTCTTGAAGACAGAGAACAAACTGAGGGCTGATGGAGGGAGGTGGGGAGAGGATGAGCTAGATTGGTGGTGAGTATTAAGGAGGGTACTTGTGATGAAAACTCGGTGTTGTATGTAAGTGATGAATCACTGAATTCTACTCCTGAAACAGATATTGCACTGTATGTTAACTAAAATTAAAAAAAAAGAGGTATTAAATTCTTATTTGAAAAATGCTAATGCCTGTGTCCTACTCACAGAAGTTCTTCTTGATTAAGACTAAAGTATGTTTAAAGCCTACAATGAAAAGCAACTGTCTTCTACCTCAACACATGGCACCCCATCACTCTCCTCAGTCTCAGTCTTCAGAAGTAACCACAATTTGATTCTGATAATTTGATTCTGAAAGTTAATAAATCACAAGCCGTGTTATATTGTGATTACATCAATACCTTCACTAACATACCACCTTGAAAATTTCACCTCTTTCTTAATATTTCAGTGAGAAATTTCTTCAGGGTCTTGGGAGATGGAGTCAACAGATGTTGATGGCAGTTAGGAGAAGAATGCCTCAAAAAGATAAGCTAAGCATTCAAGAGCATACAGTGACTCTGTTAGGTTTATTAGAAGAAAGTAAAAAAAATCATTAGTGGGGTATAGTGATAAGCAATATGCAACATACATTTACTATGATATTTTTAAGGGAGATGAACTTATTAATCCATACTGCTACCACCTCTCCTTGCTCATGTGTTAATAAGGACTTTGCGATATTGTTAATTATTGCTGAATCTGATGCCATGTTGATACTGTTGAACCAGTGATTAATTATAAAAGTTATTTCCTCAAAATATTAGCATTATAAAATATGTATGTTTATAATATATTTTATTGTTCAAATTCATACTTTCAATGTTTAACAGTCATTCAAGTTTTTACAAATATTTGACAAAGTATTTTTTCTCCTTCTTCAGTGACAGGAATGCAGCATCTACTCAACAGTCACACAGGTGAAGTCAAGATGTTGAACAATTAAGAAAAGAAAGTGATTCCAATGGAAGACGTTTGACTTTAACTAGCATAAAGGTCACCATATATTCATGCCACTTTCTACAGTTGAAAAGGTCTTTTAAAAATACAGCTTTTTACAATAAAACAGTATATTTTTTTCAACACAGCTAGATACTTTTGTGTAACCTGTCACATATTTTCATAGGTCTGATTTTTACTGCTGCAATTATGCCAAAGTGTCTTTTTGTGCAGAGATATGTTTGTTTTTAGTTTTAAAATTACACTGATAGATTAATCATCAATAGAAAATAATTTGAGGATTCCAATTGTGTTCAGATTTTAATTGTATTTTATAACTAGCATTAAATTAAGACACTTAAAAATAGAAATCATTCATATGAAATAATTTGTAAATTAAAAAAAATATCACTAAATAAGACTGGATTCTTTATTAGACTACTTAGAAACTGAATTTGATTCTCTTTTGCAACGGGCAAAAATCAAATATCTAAGTGGTAAACAATTTCACACTTTTTAATGATGAACTTATATGATAAGTTGCAACTAACCCATATCTTTACTTAATTCCAATATCCTGACCTAATTTAAAAACTTTAGAGTTCTGCAAAATTAGCATTATTTTATGAGAGTAGGGATACTGAAAGAAAAAAAAAAGAACAAGTTTTCACTTGTTTATGTTTTTTTTCCCTCTTCTCTAAGCCTACATCCTAAGTCAGTTAGTGTCTTAGGTTAGGTTCCCTGGGGAAAAAAAAAAAAAGTTGTCAGGTATAGATTGCTTGCAGGAGGTTTACTGTAGGAGTGCTTTAAGGCAGTGAGAGAAGAAGTAGAACTGTGATACAGTTCAATAGAAGACTCATTAGAGGTTCTAGCCTAGAATGAAAGGACTCTAACATAGGCAGATGGAAGGGAGATTGGAAATAGCAGCTATGGTTTTCAGACCAGCTAATGCAGCAAAGTCCTTTTCTGCCTGCATCTGTATACTGAACTAGCTCACCAGTGAAGCAAACTCAGTCTTTTTTCTCCTTCAATACCATGTTGCCTTAGATGTGAGCTGAGGGATCCGTGTCAGTGTAAAAGTAGTGGACAAGAGGAAGGTCTGGGCCACCAGATCACGCAGCTAATGCCGGGCAGGCCCAATCCTAGATGTACTTCTGTTTTTACTCTCAATTGTTGGTGTCACCCTGCTTTTACCTTGGTTGGTCTGATAGAACTCAGTTCATGATGGGCAGCTGTAGCCACATGGTCACTTAGTATTCCCTGATCAGATAGGTTATTTCTAGCATACCAGTAGCTGTTTTTTTGAATGGTGTGGGGCTCTCTCCTGCAGATGGCATGGACTTGTCATTAAACACTCTGTGTTTATACTGTCATTCTTTTATTCTTTTATGGGTTTTTCCAGAAATTCCACATGATGCCTTTCTCACCACAGATTTCTGGTAGGTTATATGGCCCAGGTGGCAGGGCTGCTTACTCTATAACCTAGATCTGCTACAGAGCCCTTCCTTGCTTTGGGCCCCAATCAAATGTGTTAGTTTTTAATGTAACCTAGTAAATAGACCAGTGTGCTATTAACAGGTATTGGGTCTCCATCTTAGTGGGTGGGATGTACAAAGTGAAACAATTTCCCTTTATTTTAGAGGTAATGTTCCAGCTATTCCAAACTATGGGAAGTCTAAAAAAATTACCAAGATTGCCCTAAGACACCTGAACCTTTGTAGGATTCATCGCCCATTCTCCGATGTGCATGTATCTTATCAAGGCCCCCAACTTTCTTTCAACTTTCCTTTGCTCATCTGTACAATTAATATGATGGCACAGATACCATGGAACAATGTGATACCATGTCCAGACAATCCTGGACCCTCCGGAGTATATTACAACAGAATATAAAAATTAACCCAATCTGAATAAGGATGTAAATTGTAAATATATACTATTGTTCATTCCATGAATGTAAGCTCACTTCTCATATGGATCAAAATAATATATTCACCAAATCAACGTGACTATTTACCTGAGGCTGTGTTGATTTACTATAGAATTACCATATCCAGCCCAGCAGTTGAAAATGAATCTACTTGATTAAATTTTTAATAGATTCCTCTCAACCACAAGAAGGCATCTAATTTTCATAGAGGAAAGACTTGTGAATTAAGTGGGGCTTATATGGAGACCACCACTGTCCTTTATGTCTTTAAGGGTAGCACTAATCCCTATCATGTTCAACCTACTCATAGATTGTGATACCACTTTGGATTTACTGCCTTTGCCAGGAGGGGGCAGATTCAGAGACTAGCATTTTGTCTTTGCAACAGCCCAAGGAACTAATGGTGTGGTTAATGCCAGCCATATACTCTCAAGTATGTCCATTCACATTATATATCTGGGAACCATGGAAATATTCACCAGATGGGGCAAAAGCTGAGTAGACTAAGATCTAAGTAGAACTGAGTAGTGAGGGGAACTTGGACTGGAACCCCATTTATTTTATCCAGTCTCCATGAGCCCTAAATCTGAGGCTATGGTGATGCTTTAGATTCTAGGAATCAATTTCAACTTGAACCCTGTATCCTAACTTTGTCAAAATGTCTGGTATTCTCTATTTTACACTAATCAGTTACAGAAGGAAAATGGCCTAAGTTTCCCTTAGAGAAAGGGCTACGAGGGGAATCACTGCCATATACATATCCTATAGTATTAATTTTTGTCTTCCTTATGAGGACTAACCTATCCTTTCAGTTAATGTGTTCCGAGTCTTCAAGATATCTCAGTTCTGGGTACTGAGCATGCGATCATGACTTCTTATTGAGATGGCTACCCTAAATCTCTAGATCATAAACAAATCTTTGAATTATTTCAATTGTATAAATTGTGGAATACCCTAATCAACTGCCCATCTATCTTGTACATGGAATAATGTGTCCTAGTAATCATCTCTATAACTTTCTCTGGGCCAGGAACTTCAAGCTTCTACTCTGACCATGTTGCTCATTATGAAGTTTCTTGTTTCTGACTCTTAATTATATTAGATTCCCTCATTTCAGTTCCTTTTCATCCCCATTGCAATCAGGATGCTCAATTCTGTAACAAAAACTCCTACTATCAACTCTGGACTACGGAAAACAACTACCATTGAGGTTCTCGATGGAATGCCACTCTCACCAGCAGATTCCTTACTGATTTAATAAATGTGGTGTTCTCCAGGACCTCCTGTGGAGAATAGCTGGGAGTTGTGTTTCTTGCTCTTACATAGCATATCTTCCCTAGAATGTAATTTGATCCCTCCCTGAACCATCTGCTGTGAAAATTCTGCCATTTTTACTTAATTTAATGTCGTTCTTTATTTTTCCAAGCCTCCAGGAGCATGTTAACAGTGTTTCTAGTGGTCCTTGCCAGGACATTAACCATCACTGTCATATTGATAAATTCTCTCTTATCAATTTTATGTTACAGTATTCTGATCCATCAACCCCTGCACCCTCTGGATTTAGTGTCATATATACTCTTGCAGCTTCTCTGGACATGCTACCTAGGTGCTGTGTTCTGAATGTTCATGTCCCCCTAAAATTCATCGACATTTTGTTATAGCATCCTGACTGTACTAAGGTACTAGGTTCTGCAGCTTCTCTGGTGCATAGTCATTTTCCTTCTCTGGCAGTATCAGCATTTCTCCAGTTGAGTTGTTTTGACTTGACTCTCATTACTGGTCTGGTGGCCAGGAGAGGAGGTGAAGATTGATCCTAAATGATCTGCAAGTTAAATTGTAAGATGTTGTCTTCAAACTAATGGGGAACATTCATCTTTAAATGGGAGGAATGGCCCAGAGATTCAGAGGGGACCTAGTTGCAAGTTCATCAGCTGTATCATCCCAGATGTCTTGATTCCAAATTTTCCTTTTTTTTTTTTTTTTTCCAATTAAAGTCCTTACCTGTAGATCAGACCTGCCCAGGTTGAGAATTAAATTTTTATCGGAGCTCCACTATCCTGATAAATAAATCCCAGGCTTGAGTCTGGCTTTTTCTGACTTCTGGCTGTTGAAGATGACAGATGAGAGAGGCCTCAACTGGTGCCCCCTCTTCTCTAATGTACTACCATGCTCTGGGTGTAATATTTCCTTCCCTTTGTCTTCTTCTCTCAGAATAGGGTGAGAATGATCTCAATTGATGCTTGCATATGTGTTAATATTGATTATCAAGGGAAGCCCCTTCCAGATTATTTTTATAGCTTTTATCTCTTAAAGACAATTACTTCATTCAAAGTAATAATCACCAAAAAGACTCCTTGCCAATTATTACCCAGATGATAATATTTTAACCTTATTATCTCAAAAAAGTAAAGCCCTTCCTTCATATCTAGTAGTATCTGATAAGATTTCTGTCTTATTTTTCAAGACTTCATCCAAATTAGCTTATGCGGCTAAAGCTTCATATTGAAAACACTTGATGATTTTTTTTCTAAGAAAGGACCAAAAAGAAAACTCTTTTCCTTACGTAATTTATATTTTTAAAATATCTATATAAAAATCCCTCTTTATTGTAACTTGATATAGAAATAATCATGCGATGTTTCAATTATTAAATGATTGCACCTGACTCTAACATTTTTGAAAAAAGTATGTAAAAGTATCTTAGTTTAAATAACAACACAAAATCGCTAAAGATGAAAGAGAAGATACTTGGGAGTGTATTGGATACTGTAGGAAAACAAGTCATTATAAATTTCCTTAAATTTTGTTCAAGTGAGTTTCAGAGCTCACATATGCCATCTAGTGGCACTAAAAGAAGCTTCCCTTACAAATCCATGATAATACACTGCATTTCTTAGTGCTCTGCACTTGTGATTTTATTTTTGTGACCCTTGATATGTGTCATCCTAAGGGAAAAGTTCTGTTAAATTGAAGTTCCATAGTTTTCTTTCCCTAAAGCAATTACAAAGTACTGTTTTATGGTTAAAACATAAGAAAGTTGAAATTATGTTGGATTTTGTCAAATGGTTTTTCAACATCTATTGTTATGATCATATGATTTTCCTTTTTTAGCTTGTTGATGTGATGGATTACATTAACTGGTTTTTGAATATTGAACCTGTCTTTCATACCTGGAATAAGTCCTACCTGGTTGTGGTGTAATTTTTTTTACACATTGCAAGTCTATTGGCAATAAGTTCCTTCTTTTTTTGTTTGGGGAGTCTTTATTTCTCCTTCACTTTTGAAGAATAATTTTGCAGGGCATAGAATACTAGTTTGATGTGTTTTTTTCTTCTTTCGACACTATAGATATTTCCCTCCCCTCTCTTCTTGCTTGCATGTTTCCTCAGGTGTAATTTATGTCTTTGATCCTCTATAGGTAGGGTGTTATTGTCCTGTAGCTCCTTTCAGGATTTTTTCCTTTGATTTCTGTAATTTGAAAATTATATGCTTAGGTGTGGTTTTGTTTGTTTGTTTGACTTAGCATGTATCCTGCCTGGGGTGCTCTGAGCTTCCTGTATCTGTGGTTTGGTGTCTAACGTTAACTTGGGAAAACTCTAAGTTCTTATTGTTTCAAACATTTATTCTTTTCCTTTCTCTCTCTTTTTCCATTTGTGTATTCCCATTATGCATATGTCACACCATTTGCAGTTGTCCCATGGTCATGAGTTATGTTATTTTATTTTATTTTATTTTATTTTATTTTATTTTATTTTTCAGTCTTCATTCTGTTCACTCTTCCATTTTGGAGGTTACTACTGATATATCCTCAGGCTCAAACAGTCTTTCTTCAGGGGTGCCCAGTGTACTAATAATAAAGCCACCAAAGGCATTCCTCTTTTCTGTTACAGTGTTTTTGATCTCTAACATATTTTGGGGGACAGTTCTTTCTTAGGATTTCTATCTCTGTGCTTATATTGCCCATTTATTCTTGCTTGCTATCTACTTTATCCATTAGGGCCTTTAGCATATAGTTGCTTTAAATTACTGGTCTGATAATCCCAACATCCCTGCCATGTCTGGTTTGATACTTGCTGTTTCTTCAAATTGTGCTTTTGCTTTTTAGCATGATTTGTATTTTTTTCTTAAGAGCTTGATATGATGTACCTGGTAAAATGAACTGCTGTAAATAGGCTTTTAATAATGTGGTGGTAATGTGACAGGGGGGGAGGTGTTCTGTAGTCCTGCGATTAGGGCTCATCTTTTGGTAAGCCTATGTCTCTTATCTATGAACTCAACAAGTACTTCCCAGGTTTTGTTTTTTTGTTTTAACTTTTTTTTTTTTTTTTTACTGCCATTTTAGGTGGGACAGAATGGCAACAATGAGCTGGAATTGGCTATTTCCTTTCTCACATGTGAAGGCTAGACTAGAGTTGGCTATTTTCTTTTCTGCATGTCAGTTAGCCTCTGATAATACCATAGCAGGTTAGGTTCTGGTCAGCCCATTTCTTCTGAATGCAGGCCTTGTTAAGAAGAGAGTGCTCTGGTGTATTTCAGAATGGTTCCTTCTTTCTCCTGCTGGAAGAATAGGAATTTTTCTCTGAAAATTATTGTGAGAATCTGGTCAAGCTCCTGCGTGTAAATCTCACAAAAATGTGGGGGCTCCCGTATGACTGGGTTCCCTGGAATGTATAACTCTTGTCTCCTGAAGCCTCCAGCAATTTGTCAATCACAGCTGAGAGTTTTCTACCCTGGCATTGGTTGTCACGGAAGTTTCTACTCATGAGTCCACTCAGGTAAGCCGTGACACCCTATATTCACCTTTCTGTCTCTTCAATCTTAGGGCAACAGTTTGTCCAGTGTCCTCACATCTCTTATGGATTCAAGAAGAGTTGTTCATTTCTCTATTCAGCTTTTTACTTGTTAGGACAGATTGGTGATGTCCAAACTGTCTACATGTGGGAATGGAAACTGGGAATCCATTTAGAAAATTTTACAAACACTTATTTATGCTCTTTATATATGGTCAGTATCCAATGCAGAAAATTGTTAAAATATACAATTATAGCGAATTTTCATTCATTAAGTATCCTTGAAAATGTGATATGGACTGTGATATGGTTTTGAAGAAAAATATATTCTCTGTATTGGTTATAAAACAGTACATGTATCTGTCACTGCATTATATTTTACACTTATGTACAAATTACCCTTTGTAGTTAATGCTCTTCCAGGTCTCCTTCCTCTTACCACTTTAGAATATGTTGCCTCAACTTTCAACTCACACCACCTACATGCTTCCTGAGCTATTCTCTGTTACCATACGGCAGGCAAGATTTAATCTCCCTCAAGACCAGCCCTCAACCTATGACTGAAGGAAATAAGGTATAAATATACAGCTCCCTCACCCCTGATGACGATTCACATTTCACCCTATACTTAGGGTATACTCCGAGGTTCACATTTTACTCTACTCCTAGTTTCCTAGCAGGATAAGCCCCATTATCGTGGTAACTTGCATCCTAAAGGGACCTGTACAGGCTGTCTTCCCTTTCCTGTCTCACACCCCAGTATTTCTGGGCATTATCTCTAAAATATACTAGCTACCCTTGAATCATTGTCTCACTGTCTTTTTCTAGTATCCCTTCCATAAATACACATTCTTGTTCAGATGTTATAAAAGACATTCTGTGTTTTCTTTTCAGCAAATGAAAAATTTATAAAGAATTTATGATTTTCTTGGAATTTCAAAGAAAACTTCTCATGTGCTCTAGATATTATATAAAACCTAAGAAGAATAACTTTTAAATCAATGCTGGTGATGTTGCTAAGTGTTTTATAGCCCTTATCTTATTTAATTCTTCAACAACGTTGTGAAGTAGGTGATCTTTATTACTGTGATTTTAATAAGAAAAAAAATAAAGCCTTGAGAGGCCAAATTCACAGAACTTTGGTTTGAAACTCAGAGACGCTGTATCCCCCCAACTCCAAGCTATCACTTTGCTTTGGTTCAGTATGTGAAATCAACCCATTCAAACGATTCATTCCCAATGAAAGAAAAAAAAATGTTTCTTAATCTCTTGTATTGGAATTATTCAACTTGAGAGCCCTCTTCTGTGTTTCACAGTACTCTCTCCTCCTCAGATTTTTACTTGCGGTTCTCCTGAGTCCTTCCGAGGATGAAGCATCCCACCTGGACCAAATTTTCTAACTACACTAGGATTCCCTTTCTCATCTACATATTGTTCTTAGATATGATTAAGATCAATTTAATCTGTTCTTAGATACGAAACAGATGAACTGTTTCACTAAGCTTTCTGTGCCAACATTCTATTGCATCATAGATTTCTTGAAGTCAGAGAATTTCTAATTTTCTGCTAAAGTCCTTGCCTTCAGGGGTACCTGGGTGGCTCAGTTGGTTAAGCATCTGACTCTTGACTTTGCTTCAGGTCATGATCTCAGGGTCCTGAGATCAAGGCCTACATTGGGCTCCCTGCTCCTGCTTGACTCCCTCACCTGCTGCCCCTCCCCCTGCTCGTTTTCGCTCTCTCTTTCTCTCTCTAAAATGAATAAATAAATCTAAAAACAGTCCTTGCCTTCAGTACATATAACTGAATTTTTTTATATAATCAGGTGCTTTACATTCACTTTAAAGCCAGCATTCAATATAAAAGCTCATAAGTTTTCTATCCTCACCAACTTTCTCTATAAATAGGGTTTGAAGAGCAAGTAGAATTTTAATGAGGAGTATGTGTGTACTTGCATGTGTGCATGTGCAGTCTCCCCCTATCATACAGAACTCTTCTAGTATCTCAATATTCCACTAGAGGGTACTGTTTTAAGCAAAACTGTTTCATCTCTGTCTTGTCTTTTCACAGAAATTTCTCTTTATGAAATATAAAGGTCTCATAAAGGCAGATTTTAGATACAGCAAAACCATTTTAAATAATTCAAGAAGGAGCATTATATTAAATTATGCTTCAATGTTGTTTTTATACAAAATTGTGATGATTTTTTTTATGATGGATTCTTGAATCAGAATAAATCTTAAGAATAAGGCAAGATGAGAAGGCAATAAGAAATTGCCTTGATTAAAGACGGAACCAAAGTTTCATCCACTTATCCTCTAAAAGAACCCTAGGGTTCAGTAAAAATAGAAGTTGCCACTTAATGATCACTGCATTTGTCAGCTTTAAGAGAATTAGATGGTTAGAAATATTAAAAACTTACTCCTTCAACTTAGTTTAGTATCTCGAAGTCCCCAAATTAACCAATAATTTGAATTAAGACATTAAAAACCCCTATTAATTAGCATGCCTCTTGGAAATTTAGGGGTTTTGGAGAGGTTTTTGACTGGCATTTACCCCCTCTCTGTGTGGATATCAGCTAGAGTGGAGAGTTGAGTTCTTAACACCCTTTGGTTCATGAAAATGATAGTCATTAGTTTGTACTCGGCATTTCTCGTATTTTAGATCATTTCATTTCTCCCCGTCACATGTTTTCTCTCATTCTTCTGACAATAGTGGCCAACTGTGATATGTGAAATATATAGATATTTAAATTGAAAATATACAATAATGTTTTGTGTGTGTATCCATACATGAAATTATGGTATAAATTTGATTGTTGCTATTTTAAACCCAAAATTATTCTCTTAAGAACCATGCATCGAATCTTAACATATAGACAACTTTAATTTCACTTAATAATTCCAGAGTGCACTCTAGAGTAGCTTCCCAAGTTTACACTTCCATTTCATATCCTCATAAACACTGGCTTATCCAAAATTGAACTGTTTGTATAATGCGTATTAAGTAATTTCTGTCTCTCCTTTTTTTTTTTTTACTTTCATTTCTCTTATTACTCATGAAGTTTCAGTATCTCTCAAGCATATAAATTGATCACACTTATTGGCAATTCTTATTTCCTCCTCTACGAAACATATATATCTCTATATATCTCTATATATCTTTGAACATCTGCAAAATTTATCTTAGAAGAAATTTTGTTTTTAAGTAGTCAGATCCACTAAATTCTCATTTTGCAGTTTATGGTTTCTGACATGTTTAAGAAACAGTTCCTATTTTATTCATTTTACTTTATAGTGTAGATCTCTCATTTAGATTTTAAACAATCTGGGAATTACTTTTTCAAAGGTAAGAGGTAAAGAAACAACTTAATTTTTCATCATATTGTAAACTAGCTTTCACAATTTATATTTCCTACTGCATTTGGTATTTTATGCTGCACAGATTCTATACTAAGTTCATATTTCCAGATTGGCTCAAAGTTCAGCATCCTAAGAGTTGTGCTTCTGGGGACTTAGGCTCTTAGTGTTATTCTGCCCCTGGAGGGCCCAGCTCCCTCCTCTTTTCTCCCCTATGCAACACATGGTAGATTATAAACTCTGAAGGAATCTTCTCCTTCAAAGCTTCTGCATTCTTCGTAGGACATGCTCTTTGGGCCACTGTTTATAATCAACCATAATACCAGAGGAGAGAAAACTCATGCCTTTAAAACAATCCTCAAAAATCATGTCACTCTGCAGTTCTCCATCAATGTGATTAACTTTACTCCCCAAAAGGTTGACTTAACTTCTGAGGAGGATGAATACCATAGTAGAACAAAGAAGTACTTGTTTAGCTGTGATTCTCAAGTTAGATTTCTGATAACAGTAATTGAATAAAATACTTTTTAAAGATTTTATTTATTTATTTATTTATTTATTTGAGAGGGGGAGAGTGTGCGAGTGGGGGTAAGAGCAGAGAGACAGGGAGAAGCAGACTCTGTTCTTAGTGGAGAACCTGACGCCGGGCTCAATCCCAAGACCCGGAGATCATGACTTGAGCAGAAATCAGGAGTCGGATGCTTCACCTACTGAGACACCCAGGTGCCCCTACTTTCCCTTTTTAAAGATAAAAGTAGGACGGCGTTCCAAGATGGCAGAGGAGCAGGAGACCTAAAGTTCGTCTGGTTCCAGGAATTCAGCTAGAGAGCTACCAAACCATTCTGAATACCTATGAATACAACTGAAGAACAAAGAAAAGAGTAGCAGAAACTCTATGAACAGAAAAGCGACCACTTTCTGCAAGGAGGAGAAAAGATGGCGGAGGAGTAGGGAACCCCTTTTTAAGCTGGTCCCCTGAGTCGAGCTGGATATCTACCAGACCATCGTGAAATTCCACAAATCAGCCTGAGACGCAGGAAGATACATCTGGATCTCTACAAACGAACATCTCCAGCGCTGAATATTGAGGTACGAAGCGAGAAGCCGTGAATCCACACACAGATATCGGAAGATAAACGGAAGGGGGAGGGAGCCGCTGTGCTCGGGCGCCGGGAAGCAGTAGCCACCTGCACTGAGAAGTGGGCCAGACTCCCAGACCCGCACCCCCAAGAGATCAAACTGAGACCGTGAGCCTGGAAATGTGCATGCAACCAGACTGAAAACCGGAGCTCCGGTATGATCACTGGAACCAGACTAAAACCAGGAGCTCGGGAGCGTGCGTGCGTCCAAACTGAAAACCGGAGCTCTGGAGCGCACACTCGAACTAAACTGAAACCGAGAGCTCGGGAGCACATGTGCGACCTGACTGAAAACCGGAGCTCCAGAGCACACACTCGAACCATACTGAAACAGGGAGCTCGGGAGCGGGCGCAGGAATCGGGGGCGGATGGCGGTGTTAGAAGCACAAAGGACAGAGATGTGCTGGCCCTGGAAGTGAGGGCTGGGACTCCTGCTGTGGGGCGCACATCCCGGGACGCTATAGGGTTTTTAGCAGCACCAACAGAAACAGAGTTAAAGATGCCAGGAGAGCTCAGTGGAGAGCGAACTGCGATCTCTCTGTTCTGAGACAGAGGCTAGTATACGGCCACTGCTGCTCTGATTCTCAGAGGAGGCATAGAAAACCACCAGGGAAAGCTGCCAGAGAACAAAAGTCTGGAAATACCGGCTCACAGCGTGCCCATCCCCATCCCCCCTCGCAGGGAACACGGAGACTCTACCCAAACAGGGTTGCCTAAATATCAGCGTGGCAGGCCCCTCCCCCAGAGGCAGGCTGAAAAATCAAGAAGCCCACATCCCTAAGATCCCTATAAAACAAGTGCACACTGCCTGGGTCCTGGTCAATAATTTGGGCTCTGGGCATCCCCGTAACCTCTCCTCATCAGAATGACAAGGAGGAGAAATCCCCCCCAGCAGAGAAAAGATAATGAGTCTGTGGCCTCTGCCACAGAACTGATGGATATGGATATAACCAAATTGTCAGAAATGGAGTTCAGAGTAACAATGGTCAAGATGATGTGTAGACTTGAAAAAACTATTAATGAAAATATTAACGAGAATATAGAATCTCTAAGGGCAGAAATGAGAGTGAGTCTGGCAGAAATTAAAAATGCTATGAATCAAATGCACCCTAACTAGATGCTCTAATGGCCAGAGTAAATGAGGCAGAAGAACGAATTAGTGAATTGGAGGATGGGCTGGTAGAAGAGAAAGTTAAAATAGAAACTTGGATCAAAAAAATCCAATCTCAAGAATGTAGATTACAGGAGATTACTGACTCAATGAAATGTTCCAATGCCAGAATCATCAGCATCCCCGAGGGGGTGGAGAAAGAGAGAGGTCTAGAAGAGATATTTGAACAAATTGTAGCTGAAAACTTCCCTAATCTGGTAAAGGAAACAAGCATTCGTGTCCAAGAGGCAGAGAGGACCCCTCCCAAGGTCAATGAGAACAGACCTACACCATGTCACGTCATAGTGCAATTTGCAAATATTAGATCCAAGGATACAGTATTGAAAGTGGCCAGGGGGAACAAAATCCTTACGTACAGAGGGAAAAATATCAGAATAACGTCAGACCTGTCTACAGAGACCTGGCAGGCTAGGAAGGGTTAGCAGGGTATTTTCAAAGCTCTATCTGAGAAGAACATGCAGCCAAGGATCCTTTATCCAGCAAGGCTGTCATTCAGAATTGATGGAGAGATAAGGACCTTCCAGGATCGGCAGAAATTGAAGGAATTCATAACCACCAAACCACCCCACCTGAGATATTAAGGGGGGGTTCTATAAAAGCAAAAAGGCCCCAAGAGTGATACAGAACAGAAAGTCACAATCTATAGAAACAAAGACTTTACGGGCAACATGGCATCATTAAAATCATATCTCTCAATAATCTCTCCCAATGTAAATGGTCTAAATACTCCCATAAAACACCACAGGGTTGCAGATTGGATAAAAAGACATGACCCATCCAATTGCTATCGATAAGAGACTCATTTTGAACCTAAAGATACATCCAGACTGAAAGTGAAGGGATAGAAAACCATCTTTCATGCCAATGGACCTCAAAAGAAAGCTGGGGTAGCAATTCTCATATCAGACAGATTGGATTTTAAACTAAAGACTATAGTTAGAGATACAGAAGGGCACTATATTATTCTTAAAGGATGTATTCAAAAGGTGGACATGACAATTATAAATATCTATGCCCCCAACAGGAGAGCAGCAAGATACACAAGCCAACTCTTAACCAGAATAGATATTGATAAAATAAAATAAACATAAAAATAGGTTAATAGTAGGGGGCCTCAACACTCCACTATCAGCAACAGACAGATCACCTAAGCAGAAAATCAACAAAGAAACAAGAGCTTTGAATGCCATACTAGACCAGATGGACCTCATAGATATATATAGAACACTACACCCCAGAACAAAAGAATACTCATTCTATTCTAATGCACATGGAACATTCTCCAGAATAGATCATGCTCTGGGTCACAAAACAGGTCTCAACGGATACCAAAAGACGGAAATTATTCCCTGCATATTCTCAGACCACAATGCTTTGAAAATGGAACTCAATCACAAGGGAAAATTTGGAAGAAAGTCAAACACTTGGAGACTAAGAACCATCCTCCTCAAGAATGATTGGGTAAACCAGGAAATCAAAAATCAATTTAAACAATTTATGGAGACCAACGAGAATGAAAACACATTGGTCCAAAACCTATGGGACACTGCTAAGGCGGTCCTAAGGGGGAAATACATAGCCATCCAATCCTCACTCAAAAGAATAGAAAAATCTAAAATTCAGTTTTTATGCTCTCACCTCAAGAAGCTGGAACAGCAACAGAAGAACAGGCCTAATCCATGCACAAGAAAGCAGTTGATCAAGATTAGAGCGGAGATCAATGAATTAGAAACCAGGAGCACAGTAGAGCAGATCAACAGAACCAGAGCTGGTTCTTTGAAAGAATAAATAAAATAGATAAGCCACTGGCAAGACTTATCCAAAAGAATAGAGAAAGGACCCAAATTAATAAAATTTTGAATGAAAAGGGAGAGGTCAAAACCAACACCAATGAAATAGGAAGGATTATTAGAAACTTTTATCAACAGCTTTATGCCAATAAATTAAGCAACCTGGGAGAGATGCAGGCCTTCCTGGAAACCTATAAACTACCAAGACTGAAACAGGAAGAAATTGATTTTTTATACTGACCAATTAATTATGAAGACATTGAAACGGTGATTAAAAACCTCCCCAAGAACAAGAGTCCAGGGCCTGACGGATGCCCCGGGGAATTCTACAAAACATTCAAAGAAGAAATAATACCTATTCTCCTAAAGCTATTTCAAAGAATAGAAACAGAAGGAAAACTACCAAACTCATTCTATGAGGCCAATATTACCTTGATCCCCAAACCAGGCAAAGACCCCATCCAAAAGGAGAATTACAGACCGATATCCCTGATGAATATGAACGCCAATATTCTCAACAAGATCCTAGGTAATAGTATCCAACAGTACATTAAAGGATTATCCATCATGACCAAGTGGGATTCATTCCTGGGATGCAAGGGTGGTTCAACATTCACAAATCTATCAGTGTGATAAAGTATATCAACAAGAAAAAAGCCAGGAACCATATGATCCTCTTAATAGATGCAGAAAAAGCATTTGACAAAATACAAGCATCCTTTTCGATTAAAACACTTCAGAGTGTAGGGATAGAGGGTACATTCCTCAATCTCATAAAAACCATCTAGGACAGCCTACAGTAAATATCATTCTCAATGGGGAAAAGCTGGAAGCCTTTCCCTTAAGATCAGGAACACGACAAGGATTTCCACTCTCGCCATTATTATTCAACATAGACTAGAAGTCCTTGCAACAGCAACCAGACAACAAAAAGGGATAAAAGGTATCCAAACTGGCAAAGAAGAAGTCAAACTGTCTCTCTTCGCAGATGACATGATACTCTATATGGAAAACCCAAAAGACTCCACCCCCAAACTACTAGAACTTATAGAGCAATTCAGTAATGTGGCGGGATACAAAATCAATGCTCAGAAATCAGTTGCATTTCTATACACGAACAATGAGACTGAAGAAAGAGAAATTAGGGAATCCATTCCATTTACAATAGCACCAAAAATCATACGTTATCTTGGAATTAATCAGAGACGTAAAGGATCTATATTCTAGAAACTATAAATCACTATTGAAAGTCATTGAGGAAGACACAAAAAGACGGAAAAATATTCCATGCTCATGGATGAGAAGAATTAACATAGTTAAAATGTTCATGCTACCCAGAGCAATCTAGACTTTCAATGCTATCCCGATCAAAATACCGAGGACATTTTTCAAAGAACTGGAACAAACAGCCCTTAAATTTGTGTGGAACCAGAAAAGGCCCCGGATCGCCAATGAATTGTTGAAAGGAAAACCAAAGCTGGGGGCATCACAATGCCGGATTTCGAGCTGTACTACAAAGCTGTGATCACAAAGACAGCATGGTACTGGCACAAAAACAGACACATAGACCTATGGAACAGAATAGAGAACCCAGAAATGGACCCTTGGCTCTTTGGGCAACTAATCTTTGACAAAGCAGGAAAAAACATCCAGTGGAAAAAAGACAGTCTCTTCAATAAATGGTGCTGGGAAAATTGGACAGCTACATGCAAAAGAATGAAACTTGACCACTCTCTCACATCATACACAAAGATAAACTCCAAGTGGATGAAAGACCTCGATGTGAGACAGGAATCCCTCAAAATCCTAGAGGAGAACATAGGCAGCAACCTATACGACATCGGCCACAACAACCTTTTTCATGACACATCTCCAAAGGCAAGAGAAACAAAAGATAAAATGAACTTGTGGGAGTTCACCAAGATAAAAAGCTTCTGCACAGCCAAGGAAACTGTCAAAAAAACTAAGAGGCAGCCCACGGAATGGGAGAATATATTTGCAAATGACACTACAGATAAAAGACTGGTATCCAAGACCTACAAAGAACTTCTTAAACTCAATACATGTGAAACAAATAATCAAATCAATAAATGGGCAGAAGATATGAACAGACACTTTTCCAATGAAGACACACAAATGGCTAACAGACACATGAAAAAATGTTCAAAATCATTAGCCATCAGCGAAATTCAAATCAAAACCACATTGAGATACCACCTTATGCCAGTTAGAATGGCAAAAATTGACAAGGCACAAAACAACAAATGTTGGAGAGGATGTGGAGAAAGGGGATCCCTCTTACCCTGTTGGCGGGAATGCAAGTTGGTACAGCCACTCTGGAAAACAGTGTGGAGGTCCCTTAAAAAGTTAAAAATTGAGCTACCCTATGATCCAGCAATTGTACTACTGGATATTTACCCCAAAGATACAGACATAGTGAAGAGAAGGGCCATATGCACTCCAATGTTCATAGCAGGATTGTCCACAATAGCTAAATCGTGGAAGGAGCCGAGATGCCCTTCAACAGATGACTGGATTAAGATGTGGTCTCTATATATAGAATGGAATATTACTCAGCCATCAGAAAGAATGCTTACCCAACATTTGTAGCAACATAGACAGGACTAGAGGAGAGTATGCTAAGTGAAATAAGTCAAGCAGTGGAAGACAATTATCATATGGTTTCACTCATTTATGGAACATACGAAAGGGAAGGAAGGGAAGAATGAAGGGGGGGTAAACAGAAGAGGGAATGAACCATGAGAGACTATGGACTCTGGGAAACAAACTGAGGGCTTTAGAGGGGAGGGGGGTGGGGGATTGGGATAGGCCAGT
This sequence comes from Ursus arctos, assembly GCF_023065955.2. Classification (NCBI taxonomy): domain Eukaryota; kingdom Metazoa; phylum Chordata; class Mammalia; order Carnivora; family Ursidae; genus Ursus; species Ursus arctos. The sequence continues at coordinate 23,970,121 of NW_026622985.1, read as the reverse complement.
GATGGGTATTAAGGAGGGCACATATTGCATGGTGCACTGGCTGTTATATGCAAATAATGAATCATGGAACATTGCATCCAAAACTGGGGATGTACTGTATGGTGACTAATATAACAAAATAAAAATTATAAAAAAATAAATAAATAAAGATAAAAGTATTTTACCTGTTAAAACTTGAGTTTATATATCAAGAGTTAAGCCTACTGCGACGTCTTGAAAGAAGAGATACAGAATGTGATAGAAAAGAAGTCTTACCAAATAGAGACCACCCAAGGGACCTGCTGATATTTACTGTTACTGCCAGTAATTATAGCAAGCAATGGATAAGGCAAAAAAGCAACCGTGGGGAGATATCCCATTGCCAATCTTCCTTTCTTACAAATACTACCTGAAGGGGCTCAAGTCATTCCAGTTCAGGATTCATTGTTAAACTTTACTTGAATCATATTACATTGGTTTAAGCCACATGGGAAGGATCACTCAGTAGCTCCATTGACACCTGTCATACATCGTGTTACCCAAGACTACTTGGGCTTAAAAGTGTAGCTGGTACTACTTTATGTATAACCAAGACGACACCAGGGCAAAGGTGGCCATATAATTTCTATTTGATTACCAAGGCTTGTTGGGTCCTTTCCTTAATTTGTCATGGTGTCTGATTTGACCTACCCTAAAATGAAGATATCAGTCAGTCTGAGAGAATCAAAACCACCAAGTTTCAGGTGCTAAGTTGCAGCAGGACAAAACTCCCCACACACTGTTCAACCTATTTTAAAAGACAATTACTTGCTTCAGGCAAGTAAAGTCATTCTTATACAAGGAAACTACCTTTCCTTGTGTAGCAATTGTCACGTAAATAATCACTAAAAGTGTAATTTTCCCATTTCATCCTGGATTTTATTTTGTTTTTGCTAGAGCAGACGTAAGAGTAGATAGGGGTCACCTCTCCACACAGGGGAACACTTGAATGGAAGACTTCACTCTAGACTTTGTGAGCATTGACAGAACAAGCAATTCTGCTTATACATGCAGTGGATTCTACAAGGACAGCACACTGAATAATCTCAAAGGCTTCACCCAGGAGGTTGCTTTAATTTTCCTTTGTCGTTGTGGTTTGCCCAAACCCTGTCTGTTAAATCCAGGTCCATTTTTCCTCCTGGAGAACACAGACCAAGGGGGTTAACACACATTTGTTGGAGGCTATAGCCACAACCACTAGGATATCATTCTATTCATCTACTGGAACGTGGGAAGCACACAGACAGGAAGGCTAGGCTGTGGGGAACTGAGGTGCCAGAGGAGATTAACTGGGAAATTTTTTCTCCTCGTGTTCCTAACTCCAGGGTCAGCATTTTCTCATTACAAGTGTATCTCCAGGCTCTAGTAAACACCCGACACCAGGGACTCTTTTCTGCAGACCCTTTCCTCCTCCACTGCTATTGGTCCTCCTTGCAGTTCTTGGAACGTTGGCTACAATTTGTTCTTAGTATCCACTCTGCAACACAGCCACATAGAATGTGACTTGGATGCATGTATTCAACAGAGCTATAAAAATTTGTGTCCTTCTCTTCCCCTAAATTCACCAGCATATTCAGCCTTTTTCCTAAAGCAGATGAGATGAGGGTAAATGGGAAAGAGAAACAGTAAGACCAAATGGATGGGGAGAGCAGCTCCACTCCAGTAAGTTAGATTTTCCAGGGGGTCTCTTTGTCTTGCAGGTTCAAGAATATTTTAATGTTTTCTGTACACTTAAAGTTCTATATCCTCATTGCTGCCAGCATTTATTTCAGTTACAGGGTCCCTTATTGACTCCTTGTCATGACAGCATCCCTCCTCCTGTCTGAAAAAAGTGAGGTAACTTGTTTTAATCCCACCTCTTGCTGCTCAGACCCATTCACAGTAGGACAATAGGGTCCTTATCCGTCCATCTCACCCACATCTTTGGCAAAAGTATATATTAACTACTCCTAGGAAGTCTTCTCATAGCCCTGAACTCAGCCCACCCAGGCCATCCTTCTTTGTCTTACAGAAAGCTATGTCTGCATTTCATCCTTGTTAAAACCATCAGAGTCTAGGGTTTTATCCTTCAGAAAAGCTAGCAAGTTAGTTTGTTACTGTTTTATGGATGCTGGCAGAAGACCCAGCATTCCAGGATCAAAGATAAAAGAGTGTTAGTTAAAATACAACAAGTAGCACAAGAATCTTATTTGCATAGGTTCTCCTTACTCACCCCCAAATCCCACCGGAGTTGTGTGGAGAGGCCCAGATAGACACTGTGTATTCAGGGGTTTTCACTGCAGCTGAGAAACACTGAGCTCAAAGAATTTACTGATCTTATGGTCAGCAGGAGACAACCCAAATCTTTGTCTGGGGGCATAGGTTATCTCATCATTCAAGGTTGCTAGTTGAAAATATAATCCTGAGAAAGGCATAGCCAAAGAGGGGTCAAAAACTGGAGGGAGCTCATGGTCAATGTTATATTGACTCTTACAACAGATAGAAGAAAATAAATGAAACATCATGGTTGTTGGTAAGTGAATACCGAGTACATTTTAACCTTAAAAGCAATAGAAGATCTGCAGATGAAAATACTAATATTTTGAGTAAACATTTAATGTTCTTATGTGTCCAAACCACTGAATTTATTTGAATATAAATACAAAATATATGAGATAAAAATTGTAGTAACTTTTATTTGGAACTAACTCAAATTGGTAGGATAAATCCCAATGTCACAGTAGATAAGTGGGTAAAGGAAATAAATGGGTAAAGAAAAGGAACTGTAACAGCTAGAAATATTTGAAAATATTGCAATGTTAATTTCAAGCATGCAAATGGTAACAATGTTTATATATAAAATTATTATTATTATTGCTGCTGCTGCGGTTGTTGTTGTTGTTATGTTTTTTTAAGAAAAATGCTTAGTATTGGGATGGGATTTTTGGTCAATGTTTGACAAAAGCCTTAAAATGTTCACATTCTTTAGTGCAGGAGTTTATTGCAGATAATCTGTTCTAATGCTTTACTAGAGAGTTAGTATTAAATATACTATGTGTGTTTTTGGTACACTCTGAAATTCTGTTTGGAAAGTAGTAAATAGTAGAGAAATAGATGGTACCTAAAGAAATGTGGAAACATGATAAAGATTTATTGTCAAAAATGTTAAGTTTTCTCACCAAGATTAAAAAATAAAGAGGGTAAGAGGAAGCTTTAGGTGGTGATAGATTTGCTTATGGCATACACTGTGGGGATGGTTTAATGGGTATACACTTATCTACAAACTCATCAAATTGTATATACTAAATAAATATGTCACTTTGCATGTCAATCATACATCAATAAGGTGTTTTTTTTTAAAATTCATTTAGAAGGATTTAAATGATGATCAATTGGAAATACATTTTTAAAATAGGGGTTTATATAGATATAGAATATTTTGTCACCAAGAAAATGCTTTTTGTGAACAATCTACATTTTAAGTAGGAAAAAGCAGGGTAAGAACCTGCATAAACAATATGATTGCCAGTTCTTAAGGAAAATAGGCTAGATAAAAGCAGAGCAGAAATGATGATGAGATGTTAAGTTACTGCCTTTGGGCAGCAGGAGTTTATACAGCTTTTTTGTTACTTAGTGTTTTTTAAATATTCCAGTATCATGATGTGATTGATATCATATTTAATTACTTGATGCCATGACATATTTTTAATAAAAAATATTTTAACATTAATTTAAAAAATTATATAAATTCTTATTTAAAACGTAGCACCCAAATGTTAAAATTAACTAGTTTGTACACATAATTCTATTTTAATAGATATACAAAATAAAAAATAGTAGAAATATACTTTCAAGGACGTGACAACTAAATTTAATGTCATATCCTAGATGTTACCCTGGAACAGAAAAAAAGACATTAGGTAGTAACAAAGAAAGTCTGAATCAAGTATGGACTTTCATTAATAATAATATATTAATATCAGTTCATTAGTTGTGATATATGTATCATACTATATAAGATATTAAAAATGGGGAAAATTGAGCATAGGGTATTTGGAAACTCCTGGTATAATCTTTGCAGCTTTTCTGTAGATCTAAAACTATTAAAAATTTTTAAAAATCACTTAAAAATGTTTCTGACGTATGTCTCAAATTGCATCAAATTTTAAATGAGTTCTTTAATTCTGAAAAAAAGTAATGTATGTATGTGGTACAAATGAGATGTTTTTATTTACAAATTACTTTGTCATCTATGTAAACGCAAGACTGATTTTCTACTGATTTATGTGCACTTAGCTAACTTACACAAGGGCTCTGAGAATCATTAATCGTTTCTAAAAAAATAATACATGAATCCTTGTTTCTACTCACCCAAAGAACTTTATGAACAATGAACAGCAGTTTGATTAAAAATGAAAGCCTAGGTATGATCAGATTCGTCTAAATTGTGGATATGATGCCATTAATCACCCCTAGTACTAAGCCCTTCCCAGAAGATGAGGAAAAAATTAATCAGGAGGTTGTTAATCCAGAATAATATATTGTAACACTGGTGTTTTAAATATGCTAAAAGTATAACTTGGCAAGCAGCCCTTCAGTTGATCTCTGAGTTTGAAGACCCTGAACAACCATATCCACTTATTTAGTACTTAGACACTGCTTGTGACCACTCACTTTTTAAAGATACCATTGGCAAGTATGGAAAGATGAGAAAAACAGACGAAGAGGGTATCTAATTACACTGAGTTAATAGCAGAGTCAAATGATCTATCTTAAACTAGATCCTGTATAGCCTTTGTTTGAAGAATCATTTGATGACTACGGAGTTCACGCATATAGAAGTTGTTAATGTTAGCCCCACAGGAGATAAGGTAGCAAACACCGTGGAAGACTGAATGTAGAAACAGAGGTGCCCTAGCAAGTACAGGGAGAATGTATAAGGAAAGGTTACAACTTCCTCCAGAGAGAGTGATCAGTTATCAGCCCTGTGAAGATTTAACTCCTGACGGCCACTCTACCACTAAAATTAGATTTGTTGTTTAAAAACTCTCCTGAGAATTCATTCATGGGAGACTGCCAAGCAATCAAGATTTAGGAGCTTAAACTTCAGCTTATTCAGAAGCCATGTGGACTCCATTAAAATTTGATTTCTACCTAATATTGACATAATATATGGAGAGTCTCATTTGATTTTGTCCTTTGCTTTAATTACTACTTTATTATTGTTATTATTATTTTCACTGTGGTATAACAAAGTAATAATTAAAAAAATAGCACACATTACCCCCAGAGTGTAGTGTGTTTCTACCCCATTCTGTAGTTTAGTAGAATACTGTTATAGAAACATGCGTCTATCCACAATATTTGAAAAATAATTTGCATTTCTCTGCCTTTTTAAAAAAATGGTTCAATGTTCCATTCTATGTTGTAGTATATTTTGCTGCTTTTAAAGAGAATAAGGCATACAATTTTCAAGAATTTTTTACAGCATTACTTTTGTTGCAATTTCTAATGATTTCTAATGATTTTCTTTTCCATTTTACTTTTTTTTTCTTCATATGACATTGACGAAGGAATCACTCAATATGAAGGATCAAGGAATATGAAAGAAAGCTGGGATAAACATGAATTTGCCCCCCCCACACACACACCTTTTTCTCCCATAAAACCAAAGCCTGCCTTTCTGCATTTCTGTCTATTCTGGCTATTTATCTGTGATAATTTAATGGACAATGACAAAATATAAACTGTTTACATAAAATATAATATTATTCACTACATATATTAATAACATTTAAAATAAGTGTGAAACATTTCACAATTGAATAACAAAGCACTATGGAGTTTTTGAGGAGAGAGCACCACATCCTCAGTAAATGATCCATGGTTTCAGGAGGGTAATTTGAGTCAGCTGTATAGGCTTGAATAGTGTTTTTGCTTTTGTTTTTATTTCGATCTCTGAAACAATGCTTCTTTATGGCAACAGAGAGAATGGGCCTCCCAGACCTCCAACTGGGAGAGCATAATTGACCAAGGGCCCAGTGTCTGCACTCTGAAATCTGTTTCTGGGTATGCATGTGCCCAGGGCACACTTCCCATGGGTTGCTCCCAGCCAAACACTGGAGGCAGCAGGGTTCCCAAGAGAGACCCACTTCTCGTAAACAAGGACTCCTTGGACAAGCAACTTGGCTCATGGGCTCCATGAAGTTCTTGCTGAACTTTCCTTTGAATGCATAACATTTCACTTTATGATTCAATAACAGATTTTTTCCTTCAATTTATTATTTTAGCCAGTCAATATTTACAGATATGAAATCATATTTGGTTTTGGTTCTAGCATTATATTTCATGTAATGCTTTTAATTTTTACTGTTTTTCCACCTCAACCTCTTATTATATAACCACTGTGTGTGTGTGTGTGTGTGTGTGTGTGTGTGTGTATATATATATATATATATATATATATATATATATATAATTGAATGGTCTATATATTTATTTTAGTAATTACATTAATAGCTTTGAGGTACAATGCACTTAAATTTCTATTGATTGACTCTCTACAACAAACAGTGATGAAACTAATACATTCTACATTCCCTCCTCCTCTCCTTCATTAGTAAATTGTATTGATTTTTTTGGTAGTTATTACCTTTTTAACCTCTATTATTTGATATATTGTTTATCTGATGTTTAACCCTTGCAACAAAATGTAAGAGGAATAGTCATACCAATTCTATCCTCCCTTCTGTTTTTTTCTCATTTATATCATTTATACATAGTCAGGGCTTGTAATATTTATCGTCTGTTCTGTATCAGAACCCTCAGTTATATTAGGCTAATTACTATACTTAAAAGATGTCAGTTCTCAACTCACTTCTGTTCATGAAGGAGTAGCCAAGACTGGTTTTATACACCTGGCTTTAAAAAAAAAAAAAAAAAAAAACCAAGACAAAATATATGATTCAATTGTTGTCTGACACATTGGACAACAGGCAGCACAGGACAGTGATGCCTGAGGAAAGGGAAAAAGTTCAGCCTCGTAATGTCACAGCTCTCTGTCTGGAATTTCACACCACAGCACAGGGAGGCAGAACCCAGTGATCTGCCTGAGTTAAAGGGATGAGACAGAATTGGGAATCTGGGGAGGTCAAAGTGTCTAGAATTCACAGGGCAGGGAACCACACAGAAAATAGTAGCAAGGAAAAGGCAGAGCTAAACATTCCTTTCTGAGATTAATTCAATACAAAAGATCATGCTCAGCTGAAGAGTCCCTCAAGCTCATTAAACTACTGCATAATTTCGTTAGAATGTAATATAATGACATGTTTGCAAATGCCAGAGCATTATTTAATCAGACTTAAAATGTAATTTCCTTCCTCTTCTTTATATAGTGTTTTATTGAAGGACTCTAATAGGACAGCTGCAACCATGGGAAGAGATGGTCATTCCTAGGAGAATATAAAGATACAAATAAGTCAGCAGTGTGATCCTGACAGGTAAGGGTAGAAAGAGGAAATAGAGTTTGAGCATAAGATGGCCAGATGGGGCTGCACTGTGTTAACAAGTCATTTCATCAATATTAACAGCCTTCTGATTTAGAGCTGAATATTGTTTGAGGTTCGATCATATAAGAAGTTTGTTCAAAGCTATATAGCTAATGAAAAACTTCTTACATATCACGACTTCACTAGCTGTACACAGCTGGACATCCTCATTTTCACAGAAGAATGAACTTCAACAGAAAAAAGGTTCAGGTAGAAGAAAGCCATGGAGATGTGTTTTTCAAAGCATGTGTAAGATCATTTTTTAAAAAATGAACGCTTGAGAGGTGCCTGGGTGACTCAGTTAAGGGTCCTGCTCTTGATTTTGGTTCAGGCCATGATCTCAGGGTAGTGAGATGGAGCCCTGCATCAGGCTCTGCGTTTTAAGAAGCTGGATTGTAAATGGGAGAAAAAAGATATGACCAGCATTAGAGTCATGAGCAGGTTCAAAGGAGAGTTATCTTGTTTGGTTTTGGATTACATATTTATTTTTTAAAGGTAAGATAGGAGGGACTTAGGTCTATATACCACTTTGGAAAAGACTTAATATGTAGAATTTTGTGGAAAGGGAGGTGGGTGGGAAGATGGGGTAACTGGGTGATGGGCCATGAGCAGGGTACGTGATGTGATGAGCACTGGGTGTTATACGCAACTAATGAATCATTGAACATTATATCAAAAACTAATTATGTACTATATGTTAGCTAATTAATTTTAAATTTAAAAAAATTAAAAAATAACATGCCAGGATTGGACAGGAAAAAAAAAATAAGGCTTAGGATCAAATTTGTACAGTAAGAAAAGTTATTTTTAAAGTAAAGCATTAGCAACAAAGTCCAGCTTTCAGATCAACTTGCTCAATGGAAAGAGAAAAGGTAATATTAATAGTTCAAATTTTTATATGGCATTTGAAATTCTTAATAGAAAATAAATGGATCAGCTATGAAAGTCATCAGATACCCATGTTTATGGAAACATGGTGTGCTGGTCTTGCCATAAACTTGGAAATATCTGATTAGAAAATGATTGGATCAGCTGTGATAAAAATCAGATATTTGTATTTTTAGAAACGTAGTGTGGTAGCCTTGCCAAAACCTGGAAATACAAAAAATATATAAGAGAGGGTATAAGAGAGAGGAAGACAAGAGAGACAAGAAATGACTGGTACAAGTGAAGGTACAGAATGTGTAGCGGATATTCTGAGGAATGAGTTGGCCTTCAGGGGAGTGCAGAGCTCATCCTGACAGTTATTGTTCATTCTCTAAAGAAATATATAAAGCATTTAATAGTAGAATCCCTCTTCATTCTTCGAGGTATTCTCTTATTTGGAGAGCATAACTTAAAATGTAATGAAAAGAAGAGCAAAGTATATATTGACTTAGGAAAGAAAAATGCACATATATCTGTCTAATCTTGTACTACAATATTTAATGTTATTAATTTATTAAAATAATTACATTTTATATTTGGGAATGCTCTGACAGAGTGTCAAATTCCTTATTTTCCCTTTTTCTAATTTTTTTAAGTATCTAAATTTAAGCTTATCTATGTTTTTGAGAATATTCACTTAATTACAAAACACTACATTGCTATTAAATTTACCATGATGCATTTAGTAAGACTCTTTTTTTTTTTCCCTCCACAGATTGGAATCTTATTAAATCTATAGTATTTTTACAAAGTAACATGTGATAATAAGATAAAGCAGCAGATGGAGCTCTAAAATTCATTAGTATTTACTACTCTTCTCCAGTCCTTTTTTATTGCCGAATCTGAAGTAATTGGGGATTTCAGATACACATACAAATACACTTATTTTCCTGTTCCCTGAGAATTTTATAAGTATATTATGCATTCACTACAGGATGCTGGCATTTCTGAAATTAATGGATAGAATTATCTGACATTTAAGAAAATAATGACATGGTAACAAATATTATTAGTAATTATTTATATTTCAAAATTTATGCTTCAATGTTAATGTGCCACGCTGTATAGTTTTTTAAATGACATGCACTGAAAATACATGAAAAATGGTTGTTTTATCTTAATATTTTTGTTTTTTTAAGCTACAATGAATAGTTGTCTGATAAAGTATAACTCAACAGAAAATCAATCTATGTATTATGGCTATTGTATCCTCAAATTCACATCCAAATTTATCTCCAACAATTAATTATTATATGATTTCATCTCACCCTCATCAAGCCTTCTTTGACTTACTCCTCTGCAGGTAAAGTTAGGTGGTTTTCCTAGTGCTCTCTTATCACCAGCTACAGCAATTTAAATGAGACTTAATAATTTCATCTTCTAACCCCCAATAAGAGCTCTTTATATTCACAGCACCTAGCAAAGAGCCTGGCATGTGGTTTGTACTAAGTAAACATTCACTTCATTGAATGATTGAAGGTGTGCATTTGGAGTGTAAGAGAGAACAATGAAAAGCAACTCTAGATAAAGTAAGGGACTTACAAGGAAAATAAGTGATGGAGAAGGAACTATGGGAGATTTTCTCAAGTGCTTCATTTAAATCCAATAGTGACATAACTATCTTTGGTAAATAGAATAAAATTGGCAGCTTAAAAGTAACTCCAGACCAATTTTGAGGCCATAATAATAAGAGACACATTAGTGACAGTCAATATCAAAGGTCAGGCAGTTTACTTCAACGAATGAAACAGGTGACTGGTTATGACTATGGAAAACTGAGAACACATGCCATATCTACAAAGGAGATGTCTACTCATCTCTCATTTCCTGAAGCCAACTGATATGTGGAAATGTGGACTAATTATTCTAGATCTTTTAATCTTATAGGGAAAAGTGAAACAATAAATGTCACAATTTTATGAATTGTTAAGTGCAAAATTTAAAAACAATATCTGGTTTAAACAAATTATAATTTTGCATTTGATTTGTCCCAAAGAGAGTTTGCCATTCCTTGACTCAACCAGGGCAATAGCAACAATGATGAAGAGGCAGTGGTGAATTAGATTGGGTAGGAACTAATAACTATGACATACATACATGCATACATAGAAATATACATTTATAGATACAGTAATACAATATTTGAATCCAGTTATTTGTCTGACCTATGGCAAATTTTCTTGTCTTCTTGTTCTGTCTTTACCTACTCCCTAATTTGTTTTAAGGCATACGTTAAAAATGAATGCTCCAAAAGTTTTCTTTTCAAAATTGTTAGTTTCTCTTTTTATTTCATTCAACATATATATGCTATTTCATTACAAAATTAACATATACTCCTTGAACATCCAAAGATATATCAAGAAAATCCCTTCTCCTGATTTTATTCCACAGAAACAACCACAAATTAACAATTTGATTTATATCCTTTGAGACACTTTTATAAATGCATAATTCCTTAAATATATACAATACACTGTTTTATGAAAAGTTTGATACATTTTTGTAATGTGTGTATATTGTGTATCTTTATAGTAGCATATTATAATATAGTTCTGCAATTTTTTTATCATAGATATCTTTCCACTATACATTCATTTAACTTACTGAAAGTGAAATATACATAACCTGGAAAGAAAAAAAAAGTAAGAAAAAATATAAAAACTGTATAGACATTTCTGTTCAATAAGCAGAATGTTTCTGCATCAGTGTAGACAAAATTGTCCTTCCACTTCTTTTGTTTCCCTCCGTTGGTTCAAGTTCCTAAGATCATTCAATGACTTTTCTAGTAGGAGGTTTTGCAGCACTGTTTGATCTAGTAGTTAAAGATAGTATGTTCAGTAAAACACTGTCTTTATATAGAAATCAACTGATTTATTTAGGGCCATTATCTCCAATGTGATACTTCCCTGAGAGATTTCTAAGAATAATTTGGATTACAAGTAAATTTAGCTCTATACCCTAGCTGTAAAACCTAACTTCCTGCCAAGGGAATTACATGTTATATGTTTTATGACTCTATTATATGTATCTACCTAATTATTTTTTTTTAATTTATTTATTTGAGATGGGGGAGAGAGAGAGAGAGAAAAAACGGGGGGGGGGGGCAGAGAGAATCAGACTCCCCGCAGAGCAAGGAGCCTGACAGGGCTTGATCCCAGAGCCCTGATATCATGACCTGAACCAAAGTCAGATGTTTAGCTGACTGAAACACCTAGGTGCCCCTCTACCTGATTATTTTTATCAGCAAAACAGTACTCCATTTTATAGATATACAATGATGCATTTGCTGATTCTCTATGGGTATACATTTACTTGGGGAGGACTAATGTCCCTTATTTCTATTCTTTTCATGAATATCTTACCTATTCTAAGTACTTCTTCTAGGTGAATTTTATTATTAATTAAAAAAAAGAAATTAGCTTTGTCAGTATTCTGAAGGGAAATAAATTAAAAACTATGATAATTTTTACTATAATTTATTGAGTTCCTTTCATGCCAGGCATTCCTGGCATCATTTAAATCTCATCACTCTCTGAAGTAGACATTGCATTATTATTACGAATATTATACAAAGAAGAACATCGAGACTCAGGAATCATTAAGTAACATCACCTGAATTATATAGCAAGTGGGCATTAAGGCTAAGATCTGAAACCAAACATTAAAGCCCCCAACCTAGGCTGGCTCAATCAGTTAAGCATCCAACTCTTGGTTTCTGCTGCGGTAGTGATCTAAGGTCCTGAGACTGAGCCCTGAGCCCGCACTCAACAGGAAGTCTGCTTCCCCTCTGCCTCTCCCACTGCCCCTCCCCCTGCTCATTCTCTCTCTCTCTCTCAAACATAAATAAAATCTTTGGGGTGCCTCGGTAGTTCAGTTAGTTAAGCATCCGACTCTTGATTTCGGCTCAGGTTATGATCTCAGGGTTGTGAAACTGAGCCCCTTGTGGGACTCTGCTCTCAGCAGGGAGTCTCCTTGATTCTTTCTCTCCCTCTCTCTCCACCCCCCCCAAATAAAATTAAATCAACAATCAATCTTTAAAACTTCCAACCTAAACCTCACTTCTTATTGGATTTTTATAGGAGGTGTATTATATTCTGTTTTGAATTTAAGGATTAATGTCTTTACAATGTTAAATCTTCCCAAATAGGAATGTGTTGTCTGTGCATCTTTTCTTGTGCCTAAATAAATTCATAATAACAATAATGTAGTATTTGTCATTAAGGTATTGTGATTTTCTATAATATGCACATACATTTATTCACCATTTAGGTATGTTTTTATACATCATCACTTTGCATATCATTTCACGACTCTTTTGATCATTATACTGACTAATTTTTAGCCTCAAGAACAGGTTAGTTTCAGAAATAAAACACTTTAATTGACTGGCAATGAATTTAGCCTTTGTAAAAACAAAGCTACATTTCATTCTAGAAAACCCTAAAAAATAAGAATGTGTTTAAAATGTTAGCAGGCAAAATAAACAGAGAAATGTGTATAATTTTAAAATATTGCTAAGCATCCATATTTAAATTGTTGATCTGATTTAAAATTTCCCCAAAGTGGGGAAGTAAAAGTGTTCCAAGCAACTCAAATTCTAATTATAAACGATTGTCATTCATCCTGGTAGAGTGATGTCCGTTTCCTTCCTACTACCATCAAATATCAGATGGAAAGTAAAATCACTCATAGGAAAAAGAGGCAATAAAGAACTTTAAAAACATAGTGACCACTAGGGGGCATGTTCCACTTTCTTATCAGAGACTGAACTAAATTCTCCCATTTTCAATTTTAGGTAGCCCTGATGAACAGGTGAAGAATTTTGAAACCCATAACAACCAAAAAAATAGCCAAAGAGTTTATTTGTATTATTAGAAGATCAACGCATGCTTTTTATAAACAACTTAATGTAATGGAAATGATAAAAAGACAAAATCCAAAAGCATTTTTTATTAATACTTGGCAAATTCTGTCAAAGTCACACACAAAGTTATATTCATTCTGCACCTATAATTTTCTAATATGAATATTTTTGAGTTTTCCTTCATACATGAATTGTATATCCTAAGCATTCCCATGGCATTACATTACTTGATTAAATTTAATTCCTTTTTTATATTCCATCTTATATCTATAGTTACATGGTGCTTAAACTTCCTTTTATTATTGGACATTTAGGCTGCCCCTGATTTTCCATTAATATAAACCATATTCTAAAGAGTGCACCAGTAAAAGTATAAGTGCAGGCCAACCTGGATTCATGTCTCAACTATGCCATTTCCTCTGTGAAATGTGGGGCTGGTTATTAATCATTTTAACTCTCACGGGTTTTTTTCTTTCTTAAAATGGTGATAATAAATAGTATCTACATGGCAATTGCTGTTAGAGTCAGTTAAAATCCAAAGGAAAAAAATAAGTTCACCATATAGAACATACTAAACACATGCTAGCTGGTATTGTAATGTATTTTTGTTATAATTTTTGTACATGAAACTACATTTCAGATTATCTCTCAAACAAATTTCTGGAAGTAGATTTGTTCATTCAAAAGTGAGTGATCCTTACTTCCAAATTGCTTTTCAACAAAGTCGCTCCAATTTATTATCTTTAAAGTTAACTCATTCAGAGAATATCATGGTTTGAGAGACATTAGGATTCAAATTGTATTTCATTGTAAAAATGGCAAACATGCATTAGAAAGCATTATGTTTATCTGATTCTGATTTCATCTTTTTTCAAAACCTGATAATCTGAGTTTCGTAAGTTCTGTGCAAGCATTTTATGTGTACTACATGTGTTCTGTTTTCTTAGGTAGGGAAAACAATAGTCCTCATAAATCTTAGGAAGCTCTGTGTCTCAAGAAAGGCAAAGAGCCATGAATCTAAACATAATCCTCCCAAAATACAGGACCTGCTAATCTGTGAAAAGAACTTCAAATATGTCTTGTTTCTCTGGGTCAGGTATGTTAATGAGTATAGACATATGGTATTACTTTTTATCCTATTTCCTTTGACTTCTATTGCCTATAACCTTTTCTAAAACCTAAAATTAGAAAGTTAAAGCATCTACTCAGCAATATGTTGTAAAATTACTATTTTATTATTTTGAAGCTCACATGAAATATAACTAATTGGAGGCCTTAAAATAAATTCGACCTACCTACTTTTGCTGCAACTCATTCAATTAATAAATGTACTTGTTTTATTCACTCAGTTTGGAGACATGTCTGAATATTTTTGGCCTTTTGACTAATTACATCTAATTAGAAGACATATTGAAATATAGAGAACAACACAGTTCACAGTTCTCTTTCTCTTTTTGAGGGGCTGCCAACTACGTATTTGGAAAGAACTAATCAAGAACCAAATTCTTTTAGGTGCAAATACATTTACTAGTCAATTTCTTTGTACATCCATATGTCCAGAAAGCAGAAAGCCTTGGAAGTTGAAGAGAAAACTAAAGGTAAACTAGTAAATAAAAACAAATAAACCAAATGAAGTCAGTTCTACCTTTGGGTTTTGGGCATTAAAACATATCCTAAAATACGTGAGCTTTTGACTGACTTATTATATAAAACTCTTGAAAAATTTGATTACTTTGAAAAGAAAGATGTGCTTTCCTTAAAAGGATTTTCCTTAACCTTCACTCTTCCTGGGGCTTTCTGGATTTTAGATAAGAATGTCAGCTGTGTTAATGTGAAAGCTCCTTAAAAAAGGAACAGATTAAAGGTCTGAAATACAAATAATTATTGAAAAGTAAGTTGCTGGACACTTCCTTTCTTCTCTGTTTCAACCTTGAGATAGGCAATGACATCATTGGTAAGAGAAAGTAGACCCTTATCTATTCAATTTAGAATTTTTATTGAATTGATAACTTATTTCCTACCTTATTTATTGATATCATAAAGATACAGTCCGAGAAAAAAGACTGTAAGTGGAAAGAAGGGCATGCCAATCAGGAGAGTCTTATGGAAAACTAGATCAAGAAACCATCCACAGGTCCCAAGTCTCTTCTTGCTATCTATTTGGAAAAAGAAAGAAAGGAAGGAAGGATGGAGGGAAGGGAGGGAGGGAAGGAGAGAGAGAGAGAAAGAAAGGATAGAACCAAAGACATTTTCATGACATCAGCGACAAGTTGATCATTTATTGAATCTCTTCCACCAAGCCAGGAATTTAGAGTAAATACTGTGACTCATTAGGCTGTGACTCAGCAGTGAACTTATGGAATTTAATATAATTTGGAACATTAAAAAAAATGAAAATAAATGTTCTACACTAACTTATCTGATAAGACATATTTAATTTAAGTAAAAATGGGCACCATATTACTGGTAAATCACAAAGCAAGAGACTTGCCACTGTCTCAGATCTCTTCTACCCCCTTTCGGTTATAACTGAAGAAAGTGTCTTACGAAAGGTGCTCAGTAAGTCAGGTTTCCTGTCCTTTTAATAACACAGCACCTCCTTGGAGATGAACCCAAGTGAAAGTAAAAGGGTTCTTCTCAAGATCTCCGCATAATTTCTCATATTCTAAAAGTAAGACTTTTTCCCTGCTAATAGATGTTCCTTTACTAGTGAACAGAGGTTACCATAGGGTCTTGGAAATGATTCACCTAAATATAAGAAGTTACTTGTTCAAACTGAAGTTATTAACTTATCCCCACAGTAGCCTTATGGTAACCACCCCAGATTTGAAGATATTTATGCATAATAAGTACCACAACTGTCTTGATTATTTACTCTCAGTGCTAGGGATAGCCAATAAATGTTATTTAAATGAATGAATAAATGTTCACAAATATAAAATACATAGACCCTGCCTAACTGAGTAACCTCATTTGTCTCTAAAGTGTTTAAAAACTAGTGATCACATGCCCTTATTAAATTATTCCTATCAAGTTTGCATGCTTCCATAGTTTCCTATCTTCAAAATAGCTGTGTAAATGCTATCCCTCCCCACTTGGATTTGGAAAAATACACTTTTTAAAAAAAGATTTTATTTATTTATTTGAGAGACATAGAGAGAGCATGCACAAGTGTGGTGGGGGGCAAAGTGAGAGGGAGAAGGAAAAGTGGATTTTCTGTTGAGCAGGTAGCCCATGGGCCATCCCAGGACCCTGAGATCATGACCTAAACCAAAGGCAGGTGCTTAAATGACTGAGCCACCCAGGTGCCCCTGGAAAAATACACTTTAAAAAATATTTATAAATGCTTACTTTTTCACTGTTCTAAGTAACACTTATAGAAAATATAAATTTTCAACATAATTCATTAATTTTATTTTCTCTTTATTCTCTTAATTAGAATGATGCCTTAAAACTCTGCATACACAGCCTCCCCCCACCCCCACCCATCCACACGCATGTGTACTCACAATTTTAGAAGAAATATACCCCTCACATGGGGAAATTTTTAAGACTCAGCCTACCTTGCATTCCAGGAAACAGAAACCTAGGGTTTGAATTTACATACAAATTGACCTAAGACTTTCTAATCAAAGTGAACTCCCTTAGGATACCTCCAGGCATCCAGAGAGGGTTGAGAAGATCTAATACTGGCTGCAGGAAGAAACCATGATGAGAAGAGCAGAAACTGTTTTCTGAAGGGGGAATGAAAAGAAGGATTGTAAATCCCACATTGAGGATGTCTGGGGAAGAGTCAAGATTCATATAGAGACAATTCTTACCTTTGGAGTTTTATGGGATGGTGAAACACAAAGAGGATTAGGGTATATCATAGCATATAGCAAAACTCATGATTACAGGGGTGGAATTGAGTAAGGCTTGGAACATAAATAATAAACCACATTTACTTAGTATCAAAGAAAGTAGAATAGTATATATACAGCCATAACACTAATTTTTTTTTCTTTTTAAGATTTTATTTATTTATTTGACAGAGATAGACAGCCAGTGAGAGAGGGAA
Source organism: Ursus arctos (assembly GCF_023065955.2). NCBI lineage: Eukaryota > Metazoa > Chordata > Mammalia > Carnivora > Ursidae > Ursus > Ursus arctos. The sequence goes on along the minus strand of NW_026622985.1, from coordinate 23,952,726 downwards.
CACAAGCAGGGGGAGTGGGAGAGGAAGAAGCAGGCTCCCAGTGGAGGAGCCTGATGCAGGGCTCGATCCCTGAACGCCAGGATCATGCCCTGAGCTGAAGGCAGACGCTTAACGACTGAGCCACCCAGGCGCCCCGCAGCCATAACACTAATTATAATTTAAATAATTTTCAGTCTTTCATTTCATAGTGGAGAGAAATTAAATATAAAGTAGAAAATTTTCAATTGCCAAGAGAATTCTAAGTCCCTTCAGAATGATTACTCAGGATTGGAATTATAGCAGAGTTTAAGCAAGAAATATTAAAAAAAATACATGAAAGCCATTTTAATTTAACATGTAAACACATATATATGAGGCATTCTAATTCAGATATGAATTTTAGAGATGCAAAAACATTTTCTGTATCTGTAGAAAACCAGTGTCTACAGCTTATCTTATTGGTCATGGTTGTATGTCACTTAAATTCTATGTTTGAAAAAAAAGAGCTTTCTAGTTGTTGATGTCAGAAGCATTTACTTTCTGTACAGAGGCCAGGTCTACATTTTTTTTTTTTACTGGAACAATATTGAGTTTCATTTAATTCTCCCATCATTATTGTCACAAAATCACCATGAAGCCCTCCTAATGTACTTTCACACATTCCAAGAAGAATTAGTCCCAGTAAAGAGGTATCTTTTATTTAAGGATTTAATTATTGTGTAGTAGAGAAAAATGCAAGTACTTGTAAGATGTCATTCTAAGAAACTTGAAATTATGTTGTTCCCCCACGTAGATTGCTTTTTTTGTCTTTAAATTAACATCTTAAAATGTTATTTTACATATCACATTTATCTTTTTAAAGCTCTTTTTATTTCTTTGTTTCTTTTTTTAAAGACTATTTTATTTTTAAGAGCAGTCTTAGGTTCACAGCAAAATTGAGAGGAATTTATATTTCCCATATAACTTTTGCCCCAATACAGGCATTACCTCCCCATTATCAATATTCACCACCGGAATGGTACATTTGTTACAACAGATGAATCTACATGAACTCATCACAGTCACCCCAAATCCATAGTTTACCTTAGGGTTCACTCTTAGTGTTGGTATATTCTACGAGTTTGAACAAATGTATAATGACATGTATCTACCATTACAGTATCATACAGAAAAGTTTCACTGACCTAAAAATCCTCTAGACTGCCTATACTCATCCTGTCCCCCATCCAACCCCAACCCCTGGCAATTACTCATCTTTTTAATGTCTCCATAGTTTTGCCTTTTCTAGAATGTCATGTAGCTGGAATCATACAGCAGGTAGTCTTTCCAGATTGGCTTTCTTTCACTTAGTTATATTTCACTTAGTACTATTAAATTTCCTCTATGTCTTTCCATGGCTTGATAGCTCATTTGTATTTAGCACTGAATAATATTCCACTGTCTGGATGTGTCATAGTTTATTTATCCATTCATCTGCTTTAGGACATCTTGGTTGTTCCTGAGTTTTGGCAATTAACAAACAAAGCTGCTATAAATATTTGTGTGCAGATTCTGTTTGTTTTTTATAGCAAGACTTGTAGTTGTCCTTAAGAAAATAACAAATCAATGCATATTAATAATAAATTCAATCAATCCTAAAGTATAACAGGTAAAATAAGAGAGTCCTTCCACCCTCTGACTTGTCGCCCATCCTTACTTCTGCAGTACTGAAGTTATCTACTCTTAATATTTGTATTATATACAGGCCAAACATATACAAATGTATTTTTAGTATGGCAGGGCAATTCAAGAACAAATGAGAGAAAGATACTGAGATCTTAAGAATTTCTTTCAGTGTGGAGAAAAAAATGTGTTTAAACCATCTGAAGTAAAGATTAATAGATAAGATGTCCAGGTATGTTATATAGATATACCTAGGTTGCCTAGCTGTATTCTTGTTTATACAGTTATATCTTCGCCAAATGTATGACTCGTCAAGATATATTGTCTAGACATATCTAGTTTGTCTATTCTAGCTTTTCTAGATATGTTCTAGAAAAATAGTTTATGAGAAAAAAACTAGAAATCTTTCCTAAATAGATTTTTTCTTAGCAAAAACAAAGTGGTGTCAACTTTATTTTTTTTAAATAACTAAATTATAAATTTAAAATAGTGAGACTCTAACGTATTATTTTTTTTTAAAGATTCATCCTCCTATCTTTTTCAATAACAAAAAGTATTTCATAATCCAGGATAACATTTCTAGGAAATAAAGGGTCATCAACAAAATATTTTTTGTAATATTGTGATCATCTTCATAATTTAATAATATCGAGGCCTTAACATTTATTTTTAAAGTTAGGTTTTGAAACACTTAATTTTGAGTTATATTTTATTTTTAATTTTTTAAAAATTTTGAGTTACATTTTAAAAGAACAAGAAGCAAAAATCCTATAAGCTTTTGATATTCAATAATTTAATAGACTCACGATTTTCCTTTTCTCTTGGAATCTTATTTATTTTATTTGAACTGGAACATTCCCTCCTTGACTTATCAGTTCATGGGTTCTTAACTTCAACAACTTTCCAGGCCTAAAGAGAATTCTTAGTTCTTTTTCTACAGTTCACCTCATCATTTGTTAACCATATTTCAACAAGCTACTATGTTTACTTTTCATCTCCTGCTACAGAATTTTCTGTGGTTTCCCTTTTCTCCTTGTAGAAGTTTTACAAATAAATCTTCAGGGTATTAGAGCATAATGTCTTCTTTTGAAACCTCAGAAAAATAGTTATATACAGTAAAGGACTGGCTTTCTTATTACATTTGGGCAGAAAATATCAAATAAAGGAGACCATTTTAGCCAAAGAAAAGTAAATTTAGCTTAAGAAAAAAATAAAGTGGTAATAAGAGTCTATCTAATTTCGGAAGTTAAGAAAAACATCTCAAAAATAAAAGTCTAACAAGAAAACATTAATTATACCTAAGTTTCATAATGACCGCAAGTGTCTTATTAAACATATATAGTTGTCCAAATAAAGTATTTTAAACTGTTTTTTCATAAATGCACACACACAAAAAAGATTCTCCAAAAGTAGTAAGATGTCTACCGTGATCTCCATAATCCAGACATGTTTACCCTTTGACCCTACACCATACTCCTCACTCTCACCCACAGGCATTCTCTTTGTACCTCATGTAGGCCAGCAACTGTCAGCACCTTTGTGCATTGCTGTCTATTTCTCTTGTGACTTCCTTTCCCCGGGTATTTGCACTGGTGACATATTCTCATCATGCAGAATTTAGCTCAAGTTTCATTTCCTGACCATATTCTCTAACTAACTTCATTGATACTGGTTTGCTCTCCCTCCTTTTTCTCTATTTTATTGTTTTAATAGCAATTATATCTTTCTGAAATTACAATGCTCATTTGTCTGTTGCCTGTCTTCTCTCAAGATTTATTTTTTATTGTATTATCTTTTTTTCTTATTCCTTTTGTATAGTCCACTTCCAGAAAACTGAAGTCCACATAATAGTTATTGAATATATATTTTTATAATTATTTTAGTCTATTAATGCTTTTAGCAGTTTAACAGCATTAACTCTCCTTGACTGAACCTTGAGGACCATAGCATTTTGCAAATGAAAGGACTTCACATTCAGAGAGAACCGTTATCTTTTCAATGTTAGTGTCTAATTTGAATAACCTTCTCAGGTTGAATTTCCTATAATGGAAAGCCAATACTTTCTAACAAATGTCTTTTCAATATTATTGTAAAGTTATTTCACAGAGTAAAACTAAATTAATTATTAATTCAATAAATATTTTATTTATCTAAGACCCATTATATGCCAGGGAATGATCTAGGGATTGGGATATATGTATATATTTTTAAATAATCTCCACACCCAATGTGGGGCTCAAATTCACAATCCTGAGATTGAGTCGCATGCTCTACTGACTGAGCCAGCCAGGCGACCTGGGATACATTACTGAACAGAAAAACAACAATAAAAAAATTCTTGTTCTCATGGACCTTATATTCTGGAGAGAAGAGATTAATACTAAAATATAAAACATGTGTAGGTGTCAGAGTATATGAAAAGGTGACATGTAGAACAGGATGAGTGTGATCATCATACTTATAGGGTCAGGGAAAGTTGAAATTTTAAAGAACATGTTCAACGCAGATCTTAATAGAATGAGGGAGATGTGTATAAAAATGTGGAGGTCATTCTGGGAAGAGAGAACTGCCAGCATAAAAAACTTAAAGTGGGAAGAGAGCCTGGATCTGTGGAGAAAAAGCAAGGAGGCTAGTATGACTAGAGTTGCATCAGTGAAATGGAGAAAAGAGTAGGAGGCAAGAGGTGTGTGTGTTTGTGTGTGTGTGTGTATGTGACATTAGGACGTTACAGGATATTTTGGATATTGTAAGAATTTTAGCTTTTACTGTGGGTGAAATGGGAAGCCTTTGTACAGTGCAAAGTAATGATGGTATCTGTTTTATGATTTAAAAAAATACTCTGGCTGTTGTGTAGAGAATATACTGTGGTGATCAAGCGCTGGAGCAGGGAGGCCGATTAGGAGTATAATATAGCAATCCTCGGGGCACCCGGGTGGCTTAGTCGTTAGGCATCTGCCTTCGGCTCGGGGCGTGATCCCGGCGTTGTGGGATCGAGCCCCACATTGGGCTCCTCCACTGGGAGCCTGCTTCTTCCTCTCCTACTCCCCTTGCTTGTGTTCCCTCTCTTTCTGGCTGTCTCTGTCAAATAAATAAAATCTTAAAAAAAAAATCTATATCTATCTATCTATATATATATGGCAATCCTCAAGGAAGATGATTATGGCTCAGATCACAGTAGCTGTGGTTCAGTTGGTGAGAAATAGCCTAATTTCAGATATATTTTGGAGGGAGAATCAGAAAAACCTTTTGTTATATAGAATGTGAAGTATTGGCGGTGGGGAGAGAAGTCAAGTTCTTGACCTTGGATTCTGGTGTGTCTAAGTCCAAGACAGACTGAAAGGTCAAGATTAAGCTCAAGGAAATTAGTAGGGAGGCTAGTGCACCAAAAGGTACCAAGAAATCTAAACTAAAGCCATGATAGCAGAAATAGAGAAGAGAATAGATTTAATCTTTATTTTGGGGTAGAACAATAAGAAAAACATTAACCATGTTAACAATAATAATAAACATTTACTGAGCAATTACTATGTGCCAGACTTTGTTGAAGATACTTATATATTAACATATTTAAACATAACACAACTAATAAAAGGTAATGCCAAGAATTGGTAACTAATTCGGTGTGTGTGTGTGTGTGTGTGTGTGTGTGTGTGGCAGGAGTTGGAAGTAGTGGTATTGACTGATATGCAGAATCCCCATGAAAAAATTTTTGAGAAATATTCCCTTTTTTGGGCAATTCCATTCATCTTACTCATCACTACCAGATGAATTTTCCTGAAGTACAACTCTGGTTATGTCTACCTTCTCCTCAAGAAACATGTAGGAACACTTATCACCCATAGGACAAAGGTCACCCTTGTTATACTAGAACCTATAGTTTTGGAATAAACAATCTTTCTAAATTCATTTCCTCTATAATTTTCCTCACATCTCATGATTCAATGAAGAGCAATAGTCTCTTTCCATTCACACGTCCTACAGCTTCCTATTTCAGTACATTTCTATCTAACTAGGAAGCACTTTACTTGTGACCTTTCTCCTCAGTGTTTGCCCTCCTTCCAGATCCAGTCTAATTGATACCTCCTTCTTGAAATCCTCTCTGATCACCCTCATACCTTTGACTTACCACAGAATTTTAGATAAAATTGTTTTATGGCTCCTCATTATTTTTTCATATTGAATTAGCAGTATTCATTCAATTTGCATCCTTTCTAAGTGTACGTAGAAATTTCAACAAAGGGCAGCAATGTATATTCTAACAAGAAGACATGTGATAAACAAAGTAATAATGAAATTCCATGAAATTTAACTAAAATGAAACTTAAGTTACATGCTTAAGTTCACATAGGTGGTATGTGATGTAGCTGTGATCTTATCATTAAATTACCATCTCACTGTACTATATTATAACATTCCTTAGTAATCTAAAAACAGTCCCTCACGACTGAAACTGTATGCAGGAGTAACGGGATGAGGCTGTGGATGTATGCAGAGACTAAACCATCAAATAACTTAAATGCCATAGATTGCTTGGATTTTATCCTGATACTGGATGGGAGAAATGCTTGGGTAACATGAAAGCCATTCCTGTGTATGTTTGGATTATGCCCTGCACAAGGGCATCGCAACACCATGGATGTCATCTTATCATGTACATTCACACCCTGGATATGCACTACCTCTGTGAGAGCTTAGAGTAGGTTTGGATAGTTCTATCCCTCATGACTAAGTTGTTGAGGGAGAACTTTACACTGTATAACTCTATGCTGTATACATGGCCACACACATGCTCAGGAGCACATGGACACACAGATTCATTGGCAAAATCAAGTGAGCTCAGCTATTCCCTCTCTGGACCATACTTAAACATCCCCAGGGTCACTTTTATTTCCTGCCTGCTGTAAACATGATGCTACATGGGGTGGAGTAGGATGCAAAGTGTGCTTGCTACTGACAATACATGTGCCCCTACAGGGGAGAGCCATTGTGAGTGGGCAAGTCTGGGCACATGAGGACCTATGTACTCTGATTGTATCCCCAGCATCAAGATATTGTGTTGTGCAATAATATTCTAAATTTACTTAAAAAAAAAAAAAACCCAATACATATGTTTGCATCTATTTATCTATACTTCAGGAAGAACAGCTTCTTCTAAATTTCACAAAGGTACCAAATGGACTAGAGGCATTTACAGTAATGTAATCAAAAGTGAACTTTATTCAGGTCTTTAACTCCTTCTACAGATAAGTATTAAGCTATGACTCCAAACAATACATCTGGAGACAATGTGAAAGATGAAGTAGGTGGGGTTTACAACATATAGACAGAGAAATTAAAAGGATATTGCAGAGCCTAGGTGGACAGGTGAAAAACAACTGAAATAAAGAAGAGGATCAGATTTCTCAGATACCTCACCTAATTCGATGGACCCTGAATGTTATTTGAATGGATATGATGTTGAAAGGGGCACAGGAAAGGCAAGGGATGAAAAAGAAAAGGATTACTAAAATTCCAATTTCCTGTTTGCATCACTGGGGGAAATGATGGCAAAATCAAGGCAAAGCAGGTTTGGTGTGCTAAGGGATACCATAAATGCCACTTTTAGACGTACTGTGCTATCTATGGGCTATGTATGTACTTGAATATATTTGTGTTTGTGTGTATAATGAATGCATGAGATTTCTCTGCATTAAATAATCGAGATACCTGGTAAGCACTTATGTAAATTTTCTCCATTGATTTTCACAAGAAGTCATTTTATAGATGAAGAAATTTACCAAAGCCACCAATTTGAAACAGGATTGAGTCAAATTTTAAATTTAGAAAATTGGCTTCTAATCCAATCTTAAACTTTAATATATAATACTAAACATATAATAAAAAAGAACTGGTGTGATATTTCCCAAATCAATGGTAAATAACAAATGCTATTTAAGTTAGAGGAAGGGGATGGGCAGAAGATAGTCTAGGTAGACTTCTCAGAATACAAGGTACTTGAAAAGTCAACTTTTTATATAACTGGACATACTGACACTCATTACCAACTGAGGAAAAGTATGATGAAAGCAGTATGACAAATACTCCAGTGAGACATGGATAAAAAGAATAGTTTTGTTGTTGTTGAAGTTGCCAATCTGGTTGGCATTAGTTGGACATAAGGTGTTACAAGTAGTTTGAGGCCAATGATAAAGAGTTTTGTATTTCATATTAAGAGGTTGGATTTTATCCTGTCAGCACACAGAAACAGTGGAAGTTTCATCAAGGGAATGACAAGTTGATGTGGTGTTTTAGTAATCTGCCAACAATTAGGAAAGAAGAGAGATGCTAAGACCAAGTAGAAAGCTATTCCAATGACACAGGGATTTTAGTATGGATGATTATGGATTACCTTAAAGGTTTGATGTTCAGGGCACAGTCCTTTGCTTCCTTTTCCTCTAACTCTGTCTACTCTTTCCTCATTATCTTGTCCACTCCTTCAGCTTCAGATATCTCTGTGTTGATGAATCCTCATTGTTTTCTCCACCCCATTCCCCTCATCTAGGGTCCAGAGCCATATACACCCAGTGACTTCATGGAAATGAGTTCTGGATTTTTCTTATAGGCACCATGTACCATCTAGTGGGCTAAGGCAAAATGTTTAACTCCCACCACACTATACCAATTAACCTTTATATTGGTTATATTGGGACTTCCAGCCTTCAAAACTGAGAAATGTTTGTCGTTTAAGTTATCAGTCTATGACAACCTGTTAGAGCAGTCTGAACTAACCAAGACAGTAGGGGAAAATACTTATTTTCTATAACCAATTAACCTTTAAGTCTTGCTTTAAAAAAAAACCAAAACACTACACTCCCAGGTAACTTGGAATCTACATAATCTTTTTTTTTGAAGCTTTGAAGTGCATTTTAAAATTTGCTAGCAATTTTTGTCTCTATAGATATAGCAATTAAACTTCAGAAGAAATCTACTTGTTTGGGTAAAATTACTAGAATTACTTTTTTTTTTTCTTCCCTAGAATAATTCTGTATGTTACATAAATGTAAAGCAATTTCTCATCCATTGTCATGGGAAAAAATGAAGTTTCTATTAAATTCATACTTAAATAGTTAGTACAACTTAAAACTTATTGATATATTGATTATTTTTAAACATTGGGTTCTTATTTAGCAAAACTGCTTCCTTTCAGAGTGAGAGAAATATTTATTGTTTTTGTTTCATGGGTTTTTTTCCCCCTTAATTTTAAATATATACTTTGATGTTACTCTCTCTGAAAAGTATGATTCATGGAAGAAATGAGGGGTGTGTATGTGTGTTTGTGTGCATGCATAGCTGTGGGTACAGGTGCACGAGTGCATATGAGTGTGTGTATCATAGTTAAGAGTTACCAGGAGGAGAAGGGAAGCAGAGAAATAATGACAGCAGGAACAAGGTGGAGAAATATCTTTATTCCATGTAGATGGTGTAATCTTGAATGCGAGAGCCATATCTATCCTCTTCTATACTGAAACTCCACATGTCTCTTTATTCCACATGGAGTAGAGGTAAGGTTCTTTGCTTAACAGGTCCCACAAACGCTTGTGGTTTATCAATAAGTATTTTCCCCTACTGTCTTGGTCAGTTCAGACTGCTCTAACAGGTTGTCATAGACTGATAACTTAACAAACAAACATTTAATTCTCAGTTTTGAAGGCCGGAAGTCCCAAGGTGCTAGTGTGTTCGAGTTCTTGGTGAGGGCCCTCTTTATGTTTCACAGACAACTACCTTCTCCCGGAATCCTTACATGGTAGAAAGGAAAAGCTCTGGTCCCTTCATCTCCTTATAAAGGCACTAATCCCATCATGGGGGCTCTACCTTTGTGACATATTCTAACCCTAATAATCTCCCAAAAGTCCCTCTAAATACTGTCACGTTAAGATTAAGGTTTCAACATACGAATTTCAGTCTACAGCACCTCTATTTTTAATATCTATATTATAGGCAGGGAAAAAAAAAAGAAAGGAAGCTTTTGTTAATTAGAACATCATTTCCTTAAGTATTTTTGTCTTTGCTGAATTTATATGGAAATTTCCACTCAACTGTCTAGGAAATTCAATCAATGCGCTTTGTAGTTATAGAGAGGAGACTGCATTCCAATGTAGGTTCTGTCACTAAGTAGATATAAGTAACTGAGGAAGTCGTTTAGCTTTTTTGATGCTTTAGCTTTCTCTTCTGCAAAATGAGACTACTTAGCTGGGTGTTTTCTAAGAAATACTTTATTTATAAAGTTCTGATGGTACGGTTAAAAAAATGTAGCATGCACCATTCAATTATCAATAAAATATTTTATCAGTGCAGTTACTTTACTTTTTAAAGCTCTACAAAAATAGACAGTTTTACCAATAACTATTTTGAAGACAGTATTTATGATACAGCATTTTAAAAAGAGTTTTTTTTTTTTTTAATCTTAAAGAGTAGAGGTAGAAATTAAGATTTTTCACTTGTACTAATTGCTCTTCAAAATAGTGGAAACTCTCCTCATGCCAAGGAGCAAGGAGTCCTGCAGGCTATAATATTAGTCTAATCTGTGCTATGAAATAATCTCATAAGCACAGTGCTGGTAGGGGGTTTGTATGCCTCTTTGTGATGTGGCTCTGGAAATCTTATAGGATTCTGAGATTGAGAAATAATTGCCTTTTAATGCCAGTGCAGTTTTTGGCAGGCATGCCAAGTAGAGAAAACAGCACATGGCAATTTGATAAGGATGAATATCCTCTCAGACAGGGACATATGATCACTTGAGCTCTCCTTCCCCCACAAAGGACTTTCAGTCAAAGCATAAAACTCCTTTAAATATTACTGAATGCAGGTAAGTCAACAATTCAGACTCTTACCAGAAATACATGAAATCGAAACTAATGAAATATTTTTTTACTGTATGAACTCTCAAATGTGCATCAAAGGGAAAACATAGTCTCCTAATTGAAAGGCTATATGTTATAGGCATACAGTCTATAAACTTAACAACAAGCAAGTCCAAATACTTTCTGCTTCTGCGCCACCTATCCCCCCCCTTAGATACCACAGTCATGCTCCCCAAATCACACTTTATAAACATTTCATAATCAGAACTGACAAAGATACTAAGATGCCTTACTGGCTTTGTTAAAGGCTTTCACATAAATAAATACACTATACAAAAATCACGTGAAAGCTGAAATGTTAGCATTCATCTCAACTGTTCATTTTGTCAGTAATGTTGAATTTGCTCTGTGTTTGGGTGGGGTATAGCAGTTCACAAAAGGGGAGGAACACTTTCTAAAAATAAAAACTGTATGTCAATATATGCAAAATGGAAACATAAACACTGCTTAAAAAACAATTAGGAAATCCTTGATGATACGCAAATTATACAGGGAAAAGAATAATATAAGTACACAGGGCTGGCACTAGGGTGAGCACAGTGAGATATTCATGTTGGGAGCAAAATTTAAGAGGATGGAAAAGAAGACCTTAATAATCAAGATAAGTAATATTTAATGTAATATTTTAAAAATAAAAATTAATGCTAAAATTCCATGATAAACTCTAAAAAAAAATAAAAACAGGATTAGTATTTCTGATTTTTCCTTTTGCCTAGGCTTGGTTTGGAACTTCAAAACCAAGCACCTTTTTTTTTTTCTTTTAAGATTTTATTTATTTGAGAGAGAGACAGAGGCCACGCAGGGGCAGGACTCCCTGCTGAGCAAGGAGCCCAGCGCTGCTGGATCCCAGGACCCTGGGATCATGACCTGAGCCGGAAGATGCTTAACCAACTGAGCCAACCAGGCACCCTAAGTACCTTTTAATCATATATTTCAGAGCTTAGAAAAAGTGTAGAACTTAAGATAAAAGGGTCTAGCTTCAATGTAACATTCTAATATTGTCCTTTTTTGGCACTAAACACATTTTGCAAATATAGATTGTAGCCTAAATCATTTATATTCTAAATATATTAGTTGTCTCTCTTCAAGTGTATGCTAAGATCTTTAAAGCAGAGGTCATGTCTTAAACTTTTATTTCACATGCTGTCTCATAGTGTTATACCTATTATGGTTGCTTGATGATTCCTTATTAATAAGCTAGTTAGATTAAATAAATGCTGATGATTTACATGGCTTTCCCCATTAATCCCCAAGCTCTCTTTTGTAATCTAGTGACATACCAAAAGAAATACAGAACAAAAGAGACTTGTACATTGACAAACAATATCTTCTTTTCTGATATGTTTTAAATGTATTGAAATGTATACCTTTCATCTTTTTTTGAAAAAAATTGAGTTGTCTGGCAAATGATATGGAAGTAACTATATTTCTTTGGAAATAAGAGGGAAAACAATTTTGTATTTTCAGTTTATCAATGTAACCAAGGTATATTATTTTTGGAAAAAAGTAGTTTAATGTGAAATATAGGATAAGGACAATAGAGAAATGAGAGAAAAATAAAATTAAGGAGTGTTTCACTTAATCAAACACTTCAAACAGTAATTCCCTTTTAATAGAAAATAGAAATATGGTTAACATAAAAATGTAGGTGAAAAATATGCTTTAATTTTTATCAAATTCAAGTCAAAAACCTCTAAAAATTAAATACATGAACCAGTTTACTTATCAACCAATCTTTTTTTTCTTTTGCCCATAAATTTTCCTCATCTGTTGTTTATATGTAACCATAACTATTACACAATTAGTAAGACTTTAATTAGTTTACAAAAAAAATCTAATGTTTTTGCAACATGCAGGAGGAAATTAATACTCATAATTTTGTACCATTTGGGTACATTTCACTCAAGTCATCTATACTTAATGTACCTGGCCTTTGTCAAACAGGTATTCCATTTCTCTGACAGTCATAAATTGCCTTCTCAAACTCAAAATTTTTGTGATACAGTTTTCTATCTCACATATTCTAGTTTTACTATATGGTGACTATTATGTGTTGAATTGTATTACCCCAAAATTCATATGTTAAAGTCTTTCCTACCCTCCAGTATTTCACGATGTGACCTTATTTGGAGATAAGGTCTTTACAAAGGTGATTTGGCTACAATGAGTTCATGGGGGTGGGCTTCTATATAATGTGTCTTTACGTAAAGGAAGAATTTGGCCACAAACCCTTGTTTGATTTGAAGATGAAGACAAAGATAGGGGTGATGATTCTACAAGCTATGGAATGTCTAAGATGGCCAGCAAACCACCAGAAGCTAAAGAGAGGCATAGAACAGATTCTCTCTCTCAGCCCTCATAAGGAATCAATGCTGCTGATACCTTGATGCTGGACTTGTAGCTTCCAGAACTGTGAGACAATAAATATTTGTTACTTAAGCCACTCAGTCCGCGGTACTTTGTTATAGCAGCATAGCAAATTAATACAATGACCAAATAAACTTTTAATTAAGATTTCAAACATTTTTTTAAAATTTTAAGACAATTTACGAATTGCTTAATCAGTTGGCATGGTGAATTTCATAGCTTTTGAAAGCAATGATTTTGTATGTTGGCTTTATTTCTTACCTTTTCACACAAACAGATACACATCTATATGCCACTGATTTAATAGGCAGGTGGGGGAATGATTTCAGAAGCAATAAATTAACTGCTAATGCTATGATATGCAACAAAGTTTCATTTGCACTCAAATATGGAAACAGATATTATGAAGAAACAAAAAGTTCAGCAGTATAGCTTTACAATGAAACTCTCTTCCAAAGAAATATTCTATATTGATTTTATTATATGTATGATTTATCTCAATAAAAATTGGTGTGTTCTATAGGTGAAGTATTGTAATGGAAAATTCATCTGAAGATGGAATGTATTTACTCTGCATTCAAGAAATCACCCTTTAGTAAGTTTAAAATGATTTCAATATAGTATAGTGGGGTTATTAGTAAAAGCATGCTCAAGCAGCAGGTTGAGCATAGAACAAAGAGTGACTGATTGTATTTAGTGTGGGATCAGGAAAGTAAAGACTTAATGAAGATAGAAACAGTAAAGTTTTAAAGGACAAATTAAATTCTTTGAGTGGATAAAAGTGCAGTTGGCATTTCGGACAGAGTAACATAGACTATAGAGACAAGAAACATGTTTAGAAGCCACAGCATGGAATGTGTTCAGTGGATGGGACTGGCAAATCAGGGTGGTGATGAGAACCATCTTGTGTAAAAAGTCATGGAAGGTATATAATGGGGATGTTATAAATTCAATTTTCACATAAAAAATAAATTCTAATGGAGGACTAGAAGATAGTTATGGAATGAAAAAGCACCAGTAATTATTGTTGGAATTACGATCACTGTGTATGTCCACTTGGGGGCACCATTCTCACAGACTGCAATGTGCCCTGCAGCAGTTCTGCAGGCGATTTGTATGGGGAAAGACACAGAGGTCCTGAATGATGGTAAGGCCGCACTGAGAAATGTTAGAAAATAAAATAAAAATAAAAGGGAGACTGTTGGATATTGGGGGTAAGGTAGGAGGAGGAGTCTAAATGATTTTTGGTATTTTGCCTTTAATTGCTAAAAGTATTCCAGATAAGACCAAAATAGTTTTGGTTGGAGTCTAAGGAAGGCAAATATATTGTGTTAATTTCTTTTTTCCCCAATATTCACAAGTTAGTATTTAAGTGGCTATGTTAAAAATAACAGCATTGTGTTCAAACTGATTTTGAATTTAAATACTGTTCCATTTGTAAAAGAATCCCAGCATATGGTGTGCAACTGTCAGCTCTAAAATGTTTTCACTATTGGCCCTCATCTCCTCCCAAAATGTTGGACTGTTTAACTGTTTAGAACAAAGGAAAATGGAGTTCAGTAGTCCAGTCAACAAATTTCTGGTTTTAAATATTGCTTAAATAAAGTTAATACATTTCATTATAAAGATCCATTCCGTATCTAATAAATGGTCTACAATTGGTGAAAATTTAGTTGCTGATATGTTTTTTGTTTTTAACATTTTATTCAGTTAATCTATTCTAAGTGTTCTTTTATTAAGCTAGTAAATAAAAGAATAGTTGAAGAGATGGCAACCTAGTTACAAATAAATGCCAGCACAATGGCCAAGAGCTTAAAAAGTTCTTATACACGAAATCTGTGAAACTGGATTGTCTGGCCACATTTTTGCAAAGGCATTGTTAATAAGTATTCAGATTAAAACTGAACCTCCTGTATATGAAGTGTTTAAATAATTTTGCAGAGAGGAAAAAGAAAGAGAGAACGACATGCAGGTAGAACTAAGTCTAACACAAAACTGAAAATTGTAAATAGAAGAAAATAAAAACATGAAGTTGTCCTGATGGCAAATGGATTGACAAAAAGTCTGGTTCTTTTCTCATTCATGAGAAGCAATTTAGAAAGTGTGGTTTTTGAAAAGTTGGTGGGCTGGTGGGATTGAGTGCTACACTTGGAATAGTTTCTGACCACAGTGCCAGATGAGAAAATGGCCCGGGGTTTCAGGAACCTATCCAGTTCGGTGGTAATATTTTCCAAACTTAACATGAAATACTTTGCTAAGTCTTGTTTTTACTGGATCAGATCTGAATGAGTTTACTTTGTTGTATCATTCAGTTGGTTTGAGCCTTGTTGGTATGGCACATAAACAAAATATTTCTTTTCCTTGAATAGGAAAAGAGATTAAAAGCATAGAACTTTAATTTGAAAAACAGCTTCACTGCTGTTACGCCTTCCCTTCCCCTCCTTGTTAGGTTCATTGTAAAAGTACATATACTTTTTCCAGCTTGGAATTTAGCCCAAGACTATCATTATTTGCATGGAAATAACATCCATAAATGTCACCTGGACTCTTTATTAGAATATATTTTTAGTTTACAGTGTCAAAGAAAACATTTAGAGTCAAGTTAGGATTTAAATTGCATTTAAATTGCAACTGACACCAAACAACATAAACATCAAATACTAAATTCTTTACTAAAGATTCAACTTGAATATAATTCACATCTTTGCCTTTCTAAATCTCTTTAAATTTTATCTCCCTTGATATTCTTGTTACATGAGATATTTTCATAGCTTCTTGACCAAGACAGAATGGAGAATTTAAAATACTGACAAAAGTATTTTTTTAAGGCCTAGGTTCAAGAAAGGCAATATTTCACATATCTGAAGCTTAATGCCTTTCAACTTCTTCTTAACAGCTGTTTTGTTTCTGTTTTTATTTTCAGTTTGTATGAGGTTGAACCAACTGAATAGTCTGAGCACTATCTGTATTGCCCTCCTACTAAGTGGGGGCTGACTACACATTTTTTTCTACAGGTGTAACAACTCATGACAAAGCAAATAAAAGAAGACAACTCATGCTTCCTTTTAATGTCTTCCCACACTTTGCTATGCCAATAAGACATTTCAATAATTTAAAACTCATTATATAATAAAGATATTTGATCAGTAATTTTGTCTTTATTGATGAATTTGAAGTTCACTTTTTCTGTTATTTTTCTGTCAGGCCAAGAAATCAGATATAATTACTAAATTTTTAGTTTTACAGATATCATTTCCATTCTACTACTCTGCGGCCTACAGACATATTGCAACTCCAAGAGCATGTGGTTGACAATGTTGTATAGCAACTGGTACAGAAGAAAGCTGGCAGAGCACATCTCAGAGAATAAAACAAGACTTCACTAGTTGCCATTGTAAGCTTTCTTGTCTTGAATATAAATTGTTACCAGAGCTGTCTTGTTAGCAACTGTCTCTATTATAATATTATGAATGTCTATATTTTTGAAATAATAAAAGCAAAGTTTCCATAAATATTTACATATCCTCATTATATTTGAATAAATGATTCTTCCACTTGGCACAGTCTCCTATCTAACTATATACACACTATAGGAAATACTATCAAACCAATTTAGTCATAGTGTTGAAACTTCTGGAAAAAAATCAATTAAAATCACAGAATTTATTTAATATCAACTACCCAATGTCTAACTTAATTCTGATGGATTTTAATCTTCAAATGAATTCATATTTAAATTGACATAATTTTGGTTATACAGAGATATATGCAGAAATCTATTTGTTGAGTTGAAAAATCAGGTATATCAGAGGAATGCTCTCAGAAAGAGGACTTTAACTAATACCATGTTGGTCTTGGTATTTATATCACGTAATTTATGTGTTGCATTTTGAATAGCAAAAAAATAAATAAGATATCTCATATCGTTTGATATTTAAGTAACTTTGTCAGGTGTTGAGCAGTCTCTAATTTTTAAATTTTAAGTTAATTTCCTAGTAATTCTATTAAAAATTATTTGCCAGTGGTTATCTGTTTTGGTTAATCTGCTTTGGCAAGTCTTGTAGTATCAGAAGTTTTTGAGGTTACCCATCCTTTGCCCAGCTTTTGCTAAACTGGTTACATCCAAAGAATTCTCTTTACTTCTATCGAAGGCTGTGTTTAATTGCATTTTTAAATTATGTGTGCATATACTTCTATCACTCATTTAATGAAAAAGTTATTTTATAGGAAAGACCATATTCTTATTTTTTTTCTCTCTCCAGTGCCTAGCATGGTAGGCATTAAATAAGTATTGTCGAGTGGCCATTTATTAAAATACTGCTTGCCTCCAAAAGTGCATTCTTTCCTTTCATAGCCTCCTCTAATGGCCATGCAAAATCAACATGAATTGTTCCACATGTGAAATCATAAACCCATACACTTTTCAGACTTCACCTCTTATTCTTCCTCTATCAGTAATTTCTAAATGTTCGTGGTCTGACGTTATCAATACACTTATTAACCCTAGAACTCCTTAATTTATCTATAACTCCTCTTATTTTTGTATCTCTGTCTAGCTTGGAAGCCTGCTATTAGCACTTTCATTACTATTTTCCCAATACCATTCATCACTTGGCCATTAACACTGATCACACGTTGATCATTATTACAGTTACAACTATCGCCCATTTTCCTTGAATCTTATACCGAACAATCACTTGACCTCTCCTCTTCCTTCACACAGAAAATTAAAGCTGCCACAAAGAGATTCTATAAGTTCCTACCTCTAAACCTCAAGTCTTTTTCATATTTCTCCTTCCTATTATAAAGGAAAACTATTACTGTAGCTAATAATAAATAATATACTAATATCATACATAAATCTTTGGGTACTTCATTAGTTATTTCTTACATCAATCTCGTAATCAACAATTTATAGTTTTCTTGACTCTGAAATGCTTATATTATATGATAGATAACAGATATCAAATGTAACATTTCAATATAACTGTTATTCATCAAGTCAATAATATTTACTGAATTCATATTAGTTGTCAAATATTGTTTTGTTACAGGGAATACTGCAAAGCCAATACAAACCCTTTTCCTATTACATTCTCATGGGAGGAGAGAAACCAAAAATAAAATAAAATAAAAATAAAAATGAGTAGAATGCATACCTTATCAAAAGGCTTTAAGTACTAAAGAGGAAAACAGTAAGGCAGAAAGGTGAATAGACAGTCCAGACATGAGGTTAGTGCAGTTTTGAATAGAGTTGTGCCTTAAAGTCACACCAAGAATGGTAGCATTTGAGTCAAATTCTAAAGATGATGAAGGAGAGAGTCAATAAAAATATTTGGAAGTGTGTTTTCTGGGCACATGGAAGGGCAAATGAAAAGTTCTGAAGCAGGAGAGGGGCACCTGGGTAGCTAAGTTGTTAAGTGTTAGACTCTTGATTTTGGCTCAGGTCATGATCAGGGTTGGGTGATTGAGCCCCAGTGTTGGGCTCCCCACTCAGCGGAGAGTCTACTTGAGATGCTCTTCTCCTCTGCCACTCTCGTGCTCTCTCTTTCTCTCTCTAAAATAAATAAATAAATCTTAAAAAAAAAAAAGTCCTGAAGGAGGAGAAAGTCTGGCATGTTTCAGGAAATGGCAAGGGGGCCTGTGTAAGTGAAGCAGAAAGTGAGAGGTGACACATGGGAAGAGTTCAGATCAGAAAGAGAATTGGACTCCACTACAGGAAAAGAGTGACACATTTTGATTCAGATTTTAAAAGAACAACTCTGTTTACTGTGTTGACAAAAGACTGAAAGGAACAGGGATAGAAGCAGCTAGCGAGCCTCCCAGCTACTGAAGTCATCCATGGAAGGACAACAAATGGCTTACATCAGGAAGGGAGTGGGGGAGGCAGTGAGAAGTTGCTGAGATGTGGAATTCTTATAAAGAGATAACTAACACTGATGTGTGATATAAGGGAAAGAGGATTCAAGGATGATCCTAAGATTGTTAACACGTAGAATTATCGCTTACTTTGTAGGGGAAATTGTGAGGAGTAAGTTCTGGGAGAAGTTTAGGTTTTGGCTTGTTATTAGATGCCTATGCATTATCCAAGTGAAAGTAAAAGTATCAAACAGGAAGTATAAGATAATGACACTGGAGTTCAGAGGACTATCCTGAAGTTCAGTTGTGATGTGAAAAAAGAGCATAAAACGGGTGAATTGAATTTGTATGGATAATTAGGGTAGTTAGTCTTCCTGGAGGAAATGATTTTGAAGCTAAAGCCTAAATAATAAGAGAGGATTAATTAAATGAAGAACTTGGGGATGGCTGAGATAACTCTAGGCAGAAGGAATTAATGGGAACATGTGATAACCTGACATAAAAAGAAACTGTTGCAATTGAGGAATTAAAACATGGCTGATAATTTAGATAATTGTGATATGAGAAAGGAAATTCATTAACTTATAGACTAACATAAGTTTTGCTATTCATCTACAGACTAATGAGAAACCTTGAAGAGTTTTACACAAGCTCGCATATACTTCATATTTGCATGTCATTAAGCTAAACCTGCTTGCATTTTGGAAAACTGATTGGAGAAAATAAGACTAGAAGAAAATGCCAAACCACAAAACAGATTAGATGTAAAAAAGGCTACTTAAAAGGTTTAAACTGGAATCTAAGAGATAATACAGGTGGGCATTACTAATATGGAGAAAGTGATAAGGCTGAGAAATTTTTGGAGACTTTGTTGTTGTTGTTGTAGAACCAGTAAATTATTAAGTTGGTTTGGCAGTGAAGGGAAAGGAAGAAAGGCTGATTCCAAGTTATTTGACCTGGCCAACTATTTAAATGCCGGTTCTATTTATTCAGCTGACACACACTTTTGTTAGCTGGAAAGATGAGTTCACTGCTGGACAGGCTGTCTTCTAGGAGTATTGTTAAGTACCTGTATACCTAGTCTAGAGATTAAAAGAATTGTTTTGGAAGTTGTCCAGGGAAAAATTATTAGCAGCCAGACATATAAATGACATTTCAAAGTATGAGAGAAAGTTTAAAGTGAGGAAAGAAGATGGCCTAAAATAGAAGCCTGAGGAAATCCAATATTAAACGGCATATAGAGAAAACAGTATGCAAAGGAGAATTAAAAAAGAACATCTCACTAAAAGGGAAGAAATGCAAGGAAGCTTGGTGATAGACAAGCCAATACTGATGAAAAGCCAGGTTACGTAAATACTAAAAGGGACCTTGGCACTTAGGTACAAGGAGGCCACAGGTTATTTTGGCAAGTGCAGTTCTCAGCAGAGTGGTGGACATGAAATGACAAGTAGGTGAGGACATGGAGAAAGTGAATAGAGTTGTCAAGAAGTCTGCCTGAAAAAAAAGAAAAAGAAAAAAAGAAAAGAAGTTTGCCTATGTTACAGACAGGAGCTATAGAGTAGCAGCTAGAAGATATGAGGTGAAGCCAGTAGGTCAGTAATTTTTAGTATGGAAAATAATTGAACATAATTAAATGCTGATGATAAGATAGTAGATGGGGGAAAAGTGAAGATAGAGGAGAGAAAGGCCATCTTTGGTAACTAAAGGATTCTGAGAAGAAAAAAGGAGATGAATGGACTCTAGGGACCCTTGTTAGAGGGAGAAACCATGTTATAATGGAGTGATATCACTAGATTTTCAGATTTTGTGGTGGGAAGCAATGAACACTCACTGGAGGAGGTAAGATCAACAGCTAAGAGAGAGGAAATTATTATTGGAAGGTTGTTTGGGCTTGAGGTGGTTGGAGAACTTCTTAAATAGTAATCAAATGGGAGTGAGAGACCTAATTAAAGGATTAGGATTGCTGGGCATATTAAAGACCCAGTTGAGGTGGTAAGCATGGATTTACCAATCCACCTGCAGGTTGCTTTGGAAGCTGCATCCTCTTTCATTATACATTTAGACTCTGTCTAAACAAAGTTACCATAAAACATCAGCAACTTGATCTGTTTCCTGGGGAATATGACCATAAATTGTGTTAAAATTTTCTACCAGAAACTCAAACTTCTAAGGGGTGCCTGGGTGGCTCAGTCAGTTAAGCATCTGACTTTGGCTCAGGTCATGATCTCAGGGTCCTGGGATGGAACCCAATGGCAGGATATCTGCTCAGTGGGGTATCTGTTTATTCCTCTCCCTCTGCCCCTCCCCTTACTTATGCTATCTCTCTCTCATATAAATAAAATCTTTCAAAAAAAGAAACAAACTTCTGAGATTATAATGTCTTCATTAAACAACAGCAACAACAACAAAACACCATTATGGTATATATTGTTTGAATTACTAATTCAGATTAAAATTTGGGATAAAATAAATAATTTTCAAAGTATTATTTTGTAATAATTTTACTCAACATCTTTGATTTTCTTTTTGATATTTTGATCATTGGAATTAGAATTTTTATAGTTAAGATTAGGAAAGTAAAATTATTTTTTTACAATATTTATGAGGAATTAATGTTAATTAATTAAGGAAACAACTGGTTTTCACTGGTGAAACTTTTTATAACTGGCTTTATGAAGTAATATTCAGGCAAGTAATGATCATATATTTGCATAATAGAAAACAATACCATATTCTTGATTATTCATTTCCAATCTTTCATGTTGAAAAGAAATAAGGCTATTTGTCTAGCAGGGTTTCATCCACAGAAGTTTTACGAAGATTTCATATACACAGGCACACACCCACTTTATGAAAGTTTTTAATCCTATAAATTATGGAGGATGATATCTCTTATAACTGAAGAATGAGGAGACTTATAACTTGCAAACAATTTTGCTTGAAACTATTACATGTGCTGACCATGATCTTGAAAGTGGATGAATTTTCTATATAAATGTGCTGACAATGTGAATGGTGCCCCAGAGCTGAAGCAAGGTGATGACCCTGATTCCACTATATGAATGTAACATAATTTATTATCTTTCTTTTTAAAATTTTTGCATCTTTTTTCTTGCAATGATGAAAAAATCACTATTAGCATTATTTTACATATCTCTTGAACATATATGAAATAATTTCTCTAGACACTCTAACTAGAAGCGGAAATCTGGTTGTAGTATACAGAAATGCTTAACTTTACTAAGTAATACCACCTTGTTTTTCTCAGAGATCTTATCAATGTCTGTGGCCACTAGCCATGTGTGAGAGTTGCTATTAGTCTTTGCCAAGACTTGATTTTGACAGACTGTTTTTTTTTAACCTAGAGGCTATAAAATGTCATTTTGATTTTAATTTCTTTCTTTTATTATTAATGAGATTGAACATTTTTTTTATATGTTTATTGTCCCTTGTGTTTTCTCTTTGGTGAAGTAGTCATTCAAGTCTTTTGCCCATTTTTCTATTGGGTTGTTTGTTTTTTTCTTATAAATTGTTCCATGGAATAGTTTACATCAGTTTTGATATGTATCCTTTGATAGTTAAATATGTTGCAACTATTAAAAAAAAATGAAGAAAGCTAAAAGCCATCTGAACATTGTGAGGGTTTCCACTATAAAAGGAACACACAAACACAAGCACACAAAAATTCTTACTGATATCAGAGGTTCCTAATATTTGCAATCTAAATGTATTTTGAAAGGTTAACGTTCAATAATTAACTTTGTTTTCTCCTATTAGTGCAATTCCATAGCTATAAGACGCCAAATCAAAGGAACAATTCAATTTAGTAAACCATTTTGAACTATTTTAAGGAAAAGGAAGACCATTAAAATATCTATTCTATAGCCAGCACAATTTATAAAATATCATGTCTATTGTTAAAATTATCCTCTGTGTAACAGATGTGAATAATGTTATCTTGGTTTTTGGTGAAAAATTAAAAATGTAGACTTTATTATGATCATTTTGACAGCTAGAACAGATACCTATAAACATTTGAAATTGGCAGGTAGCAAATTATTTAAAAGAGGTAATGAAAGCCTATTGTAGGAAAAGTATGGGATTTTTACAATTTCTTTTTAAAATAGTTCATTTTTTGTGTATAGAAACAGCTGACTAGTTTTGACAACAATTTCTTTCATATGTCACCAAAGCACAGGCAACAAAAGCAAAAATAGACAAGTGGGACTACATCAAACTACAACCTCTCTGCACAGCAAAGGAAGCAACCAACAAAATTAAAAGGCAAACTACAGAATGTGAGAAAATATTTGCAAATCATATGTTTGATAAAGGGTTAATTTCCAAAATATATCAGGAACTCCAACAACTTAGTAGCAAAAAACCCCCAATAACATGATTTTAAAGATTGAGCAAAAGAGGAGAAGACATTTCTCCAAAGGAGAAACACAAAAAGACAATAGATATATGAAAATATGATCAACATTATTAATTATCAGAGAAATGCAAATCAGAAGTACAATGAGATATTACTTCACACCTAGGAGGATGGCTATTAATAAATAAATACGTACATACATACATACCAGATTTGACCAAGTTGTGGTAAAATTGAAATCTTTGTACAATATTGGTGGAAATATAACATTGTGCAGCAGTAATGGAAAACATTACAGAGGTGACTCAAAAAATTAAAAATACAACTACCATATGATTCAGCAACCCCACATCTGGGTGACTAGCTAAAGATTTGAAATCAGGATCTTGATGAGATACCTGCATTACATGTTCACTGTAGCACTATTCACAACAGCAACATATGACTACAACCCAAGTGTCCATCAGTATATGAACAGATAACGAAAATATGGAATATTAATACATGGACTATTAGTCGCCTTTGAAATGAATGAAATCCTGCCATTTGCAACAATGTAAATAAGCCTGGAGGACATCATACTAAATAAAATAAGTCAATCACAGAAGAACAAATACTGCATGGTTTAGATATAAGGTATCTAAAACAGTCAAACTCATAGAAGCAGAGGATACAATCGTGGTTGCCAGGGGTGGAAAGAGGTTTGTTGTTCAATAGGTATAAATTTCAGTTATGCTAGACTAATAAATTCTAGAGTCTTTCTTTCTTTCTTTCATCTTTCTTTTCTGCTGAATCATTACCTTGGAGTATTTTGTTTTTATTCTTTTAAAGCTTTATTGAAGTACAACTGATATGCAAAGAACTTCACACATTTAATGTGTCCAATTTGATGAGTTTAGACACAGGCAAACAATCATGGTATTATCACCACAACAAAGGTATTAGATATATCCAACAACACCCAGAGTTTCTCTTTGTCCCTTTTTGAGGGGATGGGGTATGGGTAGGTATGAGATCTAGTCTCTTCACAAATATTTTAAGTGCACAATACAATATTTTGAACTATAGGCATTTTGTTATATAGCAGATCTCTAGAATTTACTAGTGTAGCATAACTATAGTCCCACTTGTCTATTTTGCTTTTGTTGCCTGTGCTTTTAGTGACACATGAAAGAAGTCATGGTCTAAACCAGTCAACTGTGTTTCTATACACAAAAGATAACTATTTTAAATAGAAATTGAACAAATCTCATTTACAATAGCATCAAAAATAATAAAATATTTAGGAATAAACTTAATCAAGAGATAAAACACTTGTACACCAAAAATTACACAAAAAATGATGCAAGAAATTAAAGGGAACACATATAAATGGGAAGGCATCCCATTTTCATGGATTGGAAGACTTAATTTTCTTAAAATGTCCACAGTATCCAGAGTGATCTAAAGATTCAATGCTATCCCATCAAAATCTTAATGTCATGTGTGTGTGTGTGTGTGTAAATTGAAAAAAAAAATCCTAAAATTCATATAAAATGACAAAAGACCCATGATAGCCAAAGCAATCTTAAGAAAGAAGAAAAAAACAAGAGGCCTCTCACTTTCTGATTTCAAAATATATTACAAAGTTATAGTAATTAAAGCAGTATAGTACTGGCAGAAACACAAACATAGAGACCAATGGACTAGAATGGAAAGCCCAGAAATAAATCCTTACATATGTGGTCAACTGATCTTTGGCAAAAGTGCTAAGAACACACAATAGGGAAAGGGTAATCTCTTCAATAAATGGTGTTGGGAAAACTGGATATCTACATGAAAAAAAAAATGAAATTTGACCCCTTACTTACACCATATACAAAAATCGACTCAGCATGTATTAAAGACTTTAACATAACTAAAACTGTAAAACTTCTAATAGAGAGCATAGAGGAAAAGTACAAATTTCTTTTAAATTGCAAATGTATGAAGTTTTCTATCATGTAACCATCAGAAATAATTCCTCTAATTAAATTCATAAAAAGGAAGATATAGGATTTTCATCTTTTTTTGTAATAACCTAATAATAATGTATCTCCCTACATGAATAAAAACTAACCCCCAAATATTAACAGTTACATATGAACATTACATACAAGTTCATCTTATTAATATGTCATAAATAAGCTATGCACTTGAAAACATATATGACTTGGCAATGAATCAATTCACACACTATGTGCTTTTAATTCTGGTTAATAATGGAAAATATTCATAAAGAATGGAGAGTTTATTGTTCAAAGTAGCTAGCTTTAGAATTCTGCCTTTTAGGCTAAAACATAAGAAATTTATTTATTTATCTATTTATATATTATCATTGAGATGACAAGTCATACACTAATACCAACTACCCTAATATAACCTTGGTATATGATATCATTCCCTGGAGTCCATCAATATTAACATGCCCTGATTTGACTGTATATTGTTTGTATGTCTCATATGAACTGAATGTGATTCAATAATATGTTTCTAGTTAAAATTAGATAAATTACAGGATGAATGTTTAGCTAGTCACTAACTCAGGATTTTTTCTGAAAACTGCTTAAATTATTTTAATTTATTTTACTTTCAAATAGCCAACATATAATAATATATCATTAGTTTTTGACCTAGTGTTCAATGATTCATTAGTTGTGTGTAACACTAGTGCTCATTACCACACGTGCCCTCCTTAATACCCATCACCCTGTTACCCCATCCCCTAATCCCCCTCCCTTTTGTAACCCTCAGTTTGTTTCCTGGAGTCCAGAGTCTTTCATGGTTTGTCTCCCTCTCTGATCTCTTCCCATTCAGTTTTTCCCTCCTTTCCCCTGTGGTCCTCTGTACTATTCCTTATGTATTATTTCATTTTAATGACATTAAACTAACTTCCAATGTCAAAATAATATAGTAAAATTTTATAATAATAATATTTTGATCACTTACCATGATACAGGCATTGGATTAAAGGCTTTACTTATAAAACTTGTTTATTACTCAGAATTCTCTAAGGTACTCTGGTAAGTTATTTATATTTTAAACATGTAAAGTCTGAGATTGATAGAGATTAACATGTAGAACATACAGAGATAAATGTTAGCTAATACTCAAAGACTTAAATCTTAAGAAATTCCTTATTGAATTATTAAAAAAAAATTCAAAAGTCACCTTAGTCTAAAAAATATTTTTAATCACCTGGTGATAATATGAGGAAAAATAAATATAATTCTCTGTGACTTTTGTAAACTAGCATGTCTGTTAGTGCTTGGAACATCTATTTCTAAATTTTAAAATAAAATTTAAATTTTATTATTCACAAAAGTAAGTTTTCTTCATATAAATGTGTACTTACATGTCTTTTGAAAATAAGATTTATTACCATATAAAAATAAAGCTGAATGGTAGCAAATGAAGATCCATTGAAAATAAAATGTCTATTGTAGCATGCAAAATTTAAACTCAGAAAAATAATTTTAAAATCTATTTGGAGTATATATCTTCACAATTTACCTAATTAAATTATTCCTTTCTATAAGTTATATTTTAAAATATAAACAGTATTAAATTTCAATACTTTGTTAAATAATTAAATCAAATTTTTACATCTTATAAAACAATGATAGTCATTAAAATAAGACAGTATCCTACTGGTAAATTTAAAAAGAACACATATTTTCCTGTTTCTGTTTTTTCACAAAATGGAATTCCAAATATTGAAGTGAAACCCTGTTGGTAAAAATCTGGGATGAAAGCACTAGTTTAAGGTACAAGTATATAATTCATTTATGAAATCAAAATGTAGACTACGCATTTTGGTAAGTTTTATATATTATCATGTGCATTAAATATTCAATACTTTTTAAACTGAGCCAAAAACTGTTCAAAGAACTGGGGGACACAATGTGAAGAAAAATAGTCTTTCTTTCCCACCAGACCTTAAACTCTGAGACCAGCGGAAACGATGAACAGTCGTTTAAAATGTGAAAAAAGGCCTTTGAGAGCAGAAATGCATGATATTGGGGAATAAACTAAAATATAACAAAGGGAGATGGAAAGGACAGAACATCATCCTGAAAGAAATGCTGACACAACTGAGACCTGAAATCTCTGTGGTATTTGCAATGAAAAGTGAATTGTAGGAAGAGAGCATGGTTTCAACAAAATGCTAGCCTTTTATTAAGAGAGCACAAGACAATCATGGAAATGAAAGTAATTCTGTATATATTTTTAGTTGAAGTAAATCAAGTTTTGGAAATCCTCACTTTAATTTTTCTCTCCTCCAGGGTTTCTGCTGAGGCAGAAATTAGATAATGTATAACATTAATGATATGCCATTATTCTAATAACTGGGCATGTCACCAATAGTACTAGATATGCAGCTAGAACAAATTAACATAAATATGACATAACATGGAAGAACAAATTATGGTTTATTACACTTTTACCAATTAGCCTAAAATGACTAAGCCCATAGACCAAATCCTATCTGATCTGCCCCACAGATTCAGGTAAAGAATCTGGGCCACAGTTAAGAGCAGGTGGATCAGAGTAAGCAGCAGGTATTGCCCAAATATGTTCATGATTATGGGAGGTATAAAACACAAAAAAAGGTCAACATATGGGCACAAGAAACACAAAAGATATAATGGAGCCTGAATAGTGCTCTATGTACTAAACTGTACAAAACCAATGAGATTGCAAGTATTCTTTCACTGAAAGTGGGTCTGGGAAGGCAAAAATTTGACCTGTCAGTGTCCAGGAATGACAATGTCTCAGGGTGTGTGGCCGGGGGTGGGGGAGGTTACTTAAGTGGATTGCACAGAAGTAATTTGCACAGAGGTCAGGATCATCCACACAGGAACTGATGAAGTCCTCAAATAAGAGGACTTATGAGACTTCAAAGAAAGAAAATGATTCTGGTTCTGGAGTCTGGCTGAACAAAGAAAGATGACAATGAATTTGATGAGACAAAGAAAGTTAGTGATACAGACAGAGAACATGAGTCTCAAAACATGAAAGCTATTTTATGATGGGGTAGAAGAAAAATATTCTTAAAACGACTTTGTGAATTCAAGGATTTTATGGTGGAAATTTTTAGAAGAGACAGAAGTAGGAATTTAGAGCAATGACCCAGTGAGGAAGCAGAAAGCAATACGAAGATGTGAATATAATAGAACTTAAATGACTGGAAATGAGTAGACAAGACAAATAGAGAAATGAACTGTAGAGGGATGGTGGTGGTGAGAAACAGAACTTCTCTATTTGGATTAAGCTACTTTCTAGATTGTTTGAGAGATTCAGATTTGTTCTTTGGCTGCCAGAGAAAAGCTGTCTTTCTTCAGAGCTCTTGACATGATGAATCCTAGGGAATGACATAGAATGTATCTCTTAAGGCTGGCAAATGGAAAAAGCCCCATTACTTATGATATATTCTCTCAGTCCTGGGGCCAGGTGCAGCCCAGTAGTATGTTTAATATGTGTATACACTGGGTTTATATAGATATGATGTATGCATCCTTAAATTAAAAATTCAGACAAGCATACTTCCTCAAGATGATAAATTATAAATAACAGAAAATGAATAACAAGAATATATTTATTTTAATTTTATAACCATTAGATTTGAATTAGATTAATTCATTTTTTCTTATAAATTTACCAATTACTCCTTGCTTTTGAGTTTCAAATAATGATAGAAAACAGGAAACAGAATGGATGATATAATATGGAAATATAAGCAGATTATTCAATAGAGGTGTGTGTTTGTTCACTATTACATATGATTGCTGGTGGCAAATAAATTTCCCAGCCTGCTTCTCAAATCACTGGAGTTAGTGGTTCCATCCTGAATGAGACCTGCCCACTAGTGAAAGGGGCAGATGCAAACTGGACACACTGGGAAATTGTTTATTTTGATTTGGCTGTCGTTGTTTAAGAGTTTGCTTAGACTCAGCCTCCATCTTCATTTTCCCACAGAATAGAATCATCATCTTGGCGTTACAGCTTAGTTTATTGGTTATTTTATTGGGAGTCAATGAATTAATAATAAGGGATTTAATCAGGTAAAGTCACAGTAAAAATAACGTCAAGGGAAAATCTCCAAACCAATGACTCTGAGGGGGAAAAAAAACCCAAAAAAACTAAATACTTGTGGGTGCTAAAAAGAATTTGAATTAAAAACAGAACCTAACATCAATATAGTAAAAGAAAAAAAAATCACTTTTGTTGACGACAAAGTACAATCTTTATAAAGTATTTATATAAATACAAGTTGTTGAGGCACCTGGGTGGCCCAAGTGGTTAAGCATCTGACTCTTGGTTTCGGCTCAGGTTGTGATCTCAGGGTCCGTGTCAGGCTCCCTGCTCAATGGGGAGTCTGCTTGAGATTCTCTTTCCTTCGCTCTCTGCCCCTCCTACTCATGTGAGTGCTCTCTCTCAAATAAATAAATAAATCTTTAAAAAAAAAAAACAAGTTGATGATAATAAACCAACAAGATTAGAAAGTTTATGTTATAACATTAGTAAATTATAATACATAATTTCAAAGAGGAATGCAGAAAGTGATGCTAGCAATGACTACGTAGAGATTATCTACTATACAAAAATATGACAAATGTTGTCTTAGTACATTATGTAATAAATACATTATTGGAATTTATAATGTAATAAGAGGAGCAAATATCTCCATTTCTAGTATGTTACACAGTTTTATGTCTTCTACTTAAAGCTAAAAACATTTTTTCTAATATATAAAATGTTATGTATCTTGAAGGATTAAAATCTTATGACTCAATATAAAATCTTATAACTCAATATAATTCAAATCTTATAAGTCCATTATTCTCTAGTACATACTCTTAATATTTTGATACCAGTTAAAGGTCTAGTTTCTTAAATTTCAGACTGAGGTTGTAATAAATCTATGCCTTTAGAGTGCAAGTATTCTGTTTATTTTTTTAAAAACAAAAACCATAAAATTACTTTGTTCCTATCTTTACATCTTTTGTTGTCATTAAAATGGCCCAAACATTTAATAAATGTACATTTGATAAGTACCCACCATGTCCTTATTACTTCATAGGTCCCATGAGCTATGATCAAGAAAAACAAACTAAAATGAACAGAAATGAAAAAAAAAATATCAAATTTTGTGGCATTGATTTTATGGGACACCAGAATTCAGTGAAAGGGAGATCGTGTTTGGCTAGAGAAAGGGTAAGCCTCATGGAAAAGACAGATATAAATTATAGGGACAAAAATACAGGGTTAATTGCATGGGCCACTGTGAGGAACAACAAGAAGCAGGTTAAAACAAGTTTAAACTTGAACAAATAGACGTAAACTCAACATTTATGTATCCCCCTCATAGATGTAGCATAGAACTTTTCTTTTGTATATATTATATATACTATGAAGTCTGTATAGTATATATGTATGTATATGTATTCTGTATCTATGTATATATGGTGAATATGCATATATGTACATATATACTATATAACACACACACACACACACGCACACACACACACACACTGGTCCAAAATGTCCTGAAAATATAACTGACTCACTCTTTAGACCCACAAATCTAGAGCTCAACCAACAAATCTAGACCAACACTCTAGGGAAATAGCTGACTTCTTTTAGAGAAGGTCTTGGACCTGCAGCTTCCACCATCCTCCATCCTCTGCCCTGTACCACCCTCCATAATTCCCTTGAGAAAAGCTGAAGAGTATGATACCAGGATTATGTTACAAAACAATGTTCCATCCTTTTTGATGCCACATTGAAAATGTCATGAAAGAACTTGCTTCAAAGGGTAGTAAAAGATTGTATTGGGCAACATTCCTAAAGGGCCTGTAAATCCACATTGTGTGAGAATAACTGTGAACTAAGTAAGCCTTCCCAATGTTCATTTCCAAATAATTACATATGTGTTAACATTCTTTAGAAGTGGACACAGATCTGCTTTGGTTCCTTAGTTTTCATTTTGTTGCCTTCTTATTAGTAAGTTTAATACTAGAAATCTGATAAAAACAGGTTTAAACTTGAGATTGCCCATTTAATGTTAAATGGATGGACAAAATTTATATTCCCAAAGAATCATACACATTGAACTTCAAACATAATTTTGAAGTATCTACGGTAAATGGAAAAGGCAGCATCTTTCTGTCTCAGAAGGAATGAAAGAGGGAAAGAGAGATGGATTTCCTGAGGACAACAGTTTGAATGGTTATTTTCATATACAAATGTTTTACAATAATTGCAAGTAACATGAAACTCCCTCATCAGCAGACCAGTGTTTTGTGTTTCCTGAAACAATTGGAACCACAGCCATAAACACTATTCCACCTCTTGCCTGGCTCGTGTCCATTTGGAGACACAGACAGGTATTCATAAGGCTCTGAGATCTGGAAAAGCTAAGTAGAAAGCCTGTTTGGCAGAACCTCAAATTCTCTTTTTTATTGTTTTTCAAAGAATTGAACCTCAACTTTAAAGCCATATTTGTGGCAAAGAGAGTTTAATCTATACCATATAGAATTGCTTACTCTAATCTCATCCAAATATCATTTTATAGTAACTTTTTAAATATCCAAAATGCCAAACATTTGATTTTCATAGTACTGTTTTGTTTTTGTGAATGGCAAAATTATTTATTAAAAGAACAAACAAAAAAACTGCTGACATTTGGTTTTCTGAAACCAAGCAAATATTTCTGAAATACAGAGGTAAGATGCATATCCTAGCCACATTTCTAGCATATCTGGTGAAAGTCATGGCATATGTATATAACTTTCATCCAGTAACTATTAATGCATACACACACACACACACACACACGCACACACGTAATTCAGCAATAGAAAAACATACAGGAGCGCCTGGGTGGCACAGTGGTTAAGCGTCTGCCTTCGGCTCAGGGCGTGATCCCGGCATTATGGGAT
Organism: Ursus arctos; assembly: GCF_023065955.2. Classification (NCBI taxonomy): domain Eukaryota; kingdom Metazoa; phylum Chordata; class Mammalia; order Carnivora; family Ursidae; genus Ursus; species Ursus arctos. Next base: position 23,920,615 of record NW_026622985.1, on the reverse strand, counting down.
CGAGCCCCACATCAGGCTCCTCCGCTATGAGCCTGCTTCTTCCTCTCCCACTCCCCCTGCTTGTGTTCCCTCTCTCGCTGGCTGTCTCTATCTCTGTCAAATAAATAAATAAAATCTTAAAAAAAAAAAAAAAAAGAAAAGAAAAACATACAAAAATTTTATATTTCTTTTCAGAAAAAAAAAAAACTTTGTAGTTAAATTTGAGATGAATGACAAAAGAGATTTTTCAAGAATATGTTTCTCCTATTTTCCCCCTGCATTTGTAAATGAAAATTATATACAGTACTTTGAAAAAAAAGGTCGGAAATCTTATCTAGGAGGTATAAATAAAGTTGAGGTATCTTTAAAGTTTCCTGTAGTTTCTTTTGTTATTTTTTGGGGGCAGGGTGAGGGTTGATAAGTACTCTGTACTTTAATAGTGAAGTACAAATTACCTCAACTTTAATTATTTTTATTTAAAGTCTAAATTCTGCGTCTCTTCTCAGCATAGGATTTTGAAACTACTAGAACAATTAGGTCTTGTTTTAATATTGTTACTTTCCTTTGCACAACTTTCTTAGAAAATGCTTATGAGGCTCATTCAAACTTTCTTGGCATTTGACTTTTCCATTTCTCTCTAACTTTTATTTTATAAGTGTCAGCTGGCTTTTCCACCTGGTTAAAAAAAACAAAAACAAAAACAGTAAAATTCAGGAAGTTTTTTAGCCAAGTTCATCTCAATCATTCATTAGCACTTGGAAATGTTTAGGCACAAAAATAAAATTAGTAGGATAATGTTTCTAATGTTATAGGTTTTAAACACTTGATCATAAACCAATAGTTGCTAATATTTGAATCAGATGATGAGAAAGAAAATCTGATGAATGCAAGGATCAATCAAGTTTTTGTATTGCATGGCTATTCAATTTTGCTTTAAGTGCTAATTTCTGAGCTTCCTTCCTTTCTTCTTTTTTTTTTTTTTTAAACTGGAATATATACATTGGCCCAAGTTTTGATCAGAAAAAGGTCTTTGTATGACATTTTTCCTTTAGCAGCACCATTAGAATATACTTCTATAGCCAAACTTCAAATAATGGGGATTTGGTGAATTTCACTATGTCCTTATTGTGATGTGTATTCCTCCTCTCCATTTTGTTTCTGCTCATTTATTCCTCAATTCTTTGACTGATCTTCCTTTTTCCCTTTACTTGCTCTTTCTTGTACCTGTAACAACAGGTTGGCTTTAACCTTTCTTAGCCTGTTTTTTTTCTTCCATGCACTTTTCCTAGACCACACTGTCCACATACTTGGCTTTCTCAACTATCTATAGGTTATAAAGTCCCCAGTCCCACTACCAGCATAAGATGGAGCTCTCATAACCCCCAAGGTCTCTCTGTACCTTCTCCAAGCACTATAATCATTTCTAACTAAACTTCTTCCTCATTTTGCCCTCCAAATTCACTTTTCCCACTATATTCTGTTGGCCCAGAAGAATAATTTTCCTTTTTTTGGATTACCTAAAGAAATGAAGTTATGCGTGCTTTCCTCTGGGCAGGACGTCTCCCTCAAAATGCATACTTATAACAGTATTTCCATCCTCACTTTACATAAACAACAGCAGAAATATAGGTTTATGTATTTCTCAATAAAATTGAAATTGAGGAGAGGAGCTATTTGTTCATTTCTGCATTTGGACTCCTAACTCACAGCAGATACTAAATGAAAAATAACTATTTGTGGAAAAAAATGGATGAATTTTTATGTTTATCATCATTTGGACTGTTCAGATCCATACTGATTTCATGTTCAGCTAGTAAAATGTGAAATTTATTTCCAAGTATATGGGAAGCTAACCAAAATTTTAGAAAACTAAAGATCATCGTTCAGTTCATTTATTCTTTTAATGACTATAATTAATATTGAACAGCAAATTACTTATTAAATTATTGAGGAAAATATTTTATTTTTTAAAAGATTTAATTTATTTATTTGAGAGAGAGAGCATGAGCTGGGGGGGCGGGGCAGAGGGATCTCAAGCAGAATCTCAAGCAGACTGCGGGCTGAGCAGGGAGACTGACTGGGGGGCTTAATCTCACAACCCTGAGATCATGACTTGAGCTGAAATCATGAGTTGGATGCTCAACTGACTGGAGGTCCCCTTGAGGAAAATATTTAACAACTTTATTAAAGTATAATTGGTATATAACAATCTACACTCAATTAAAATGTTCGTTTAATAAGCTTTAATATATTATACATCTGCAGAACTAATCACCACATCAACAAATTCATCACAAAAAAGTTTCCTCCAGCCTTTTTGTAATCTCGCTCTCCTGCAACTCCCACTCTCTGAGACAACCATTGATACACTTTTCCTCACTATATATTATTTCATATTTTCTAAAACTTAATATAAATGGAAATCATACATTATGTATTCATTTAATTTCTTTCATTCAGTAAAAATAGTTGAAATTATGTTATTGCATATAGCAATAGTTCATTCCTTTTTAATTGTTCCAAATATTCCACTGTAGGGGTATATCACAATTTGCTTACCGATTCACTGACGGACATTTGGGTTGTTAGCATTCTGAGACTCTTATGAATAAATTTGCTATGGTCAGTCTTGTACAAGCCTTTTATGTGCACATGCTTTCATTGCTCTTAGATAAATTCCTAAAAGTGGGATGGCTGGATCACAGGCCAAGTCTATGTTTAATTGTATAAGAAAGTGTCAAAATGTTTTCCAAAATTAATGTTAGCATTTTAACTTCCAGCAGTGTATGAGACTTCCAGTTGTTTCACATCTTCACCAACACTAGTATGGTCAGTCTTTATAATTTTAAGATTCTAATAGATGTGTAATTCTAACTTATTGTGCTTTTAATTTGCATTTGCCTAACAACTAATGATCTGAACACCTTTTAATGTGTTTTTTGCCATACATACACCGTCTTTGATGAAATGTATGAATGTTACAAAGAAATTAAAACAAATGAATCACTGATATACATGTCACCACGAATGAATCTCAGAATGTCAAACAATATAAATGAAACACAAAGAAGAGCATACTACATAATTCCATTTTTCTCAAGTCCAAAAACGAGAAATCTAGTCCGTGGTGATTTTTTTCAGGATAATCATTGACTTTGGGGCTCTTTCCTAAAAGGGACCACATGACTAAGGCTTCTTGGGCTACTGTCATACTCTATTTCCTGATTTATGTGGGAATTACGCAGGTTTTAATTTGTTTTACTTTTAACAGTTTATCAAACTTTTCACTTATGACTTGCTAACTTACATATGTGTGCTATATTCAATAAAACGTTTAATTTAAATAATAATAAATTAAATAAATAAATGATAATAACAATTTTTAAATAGCTAATTTTATCTTAACAACAAAATGAGAGCAACAAAAATAGCAACCAGTAACTTTACTAAATGTTTATTATGCGCCAGGTTCTATACTAAATGAAAAGCTAAGAAAATAGGAAGGGTGAGAAGTGGTAGTACCAAAATATTCTTACACACAGAAAGTGTTTAGATGGGGAGTTCATAACTCAGAAGAAAAATGCCTTTATTACTTAGTATTTGCTGTCACAGTTATCTTGCATTGGAAATATTGATTTGAAGCCCACTATGCCATGTGTCAAGAAACTCAATGGATAACTATATTATGATGTGGAGATAGGAATACAAATAAAGTTAGGAAAATAAACTAGAAATGTTAAGAAATTGTGGGGCACCTGGGTGACTCAGTCAGTTGTGCAGTCGACTCTGGATTTTGGCTCAGGTCACAATCGCAGTGTCCTGGGACTGAGTCCTGAGTCTGGCTCTGCACTCAGTGGGGAGCCTGCTTAAAATTCTCCCCTCTCCCCTCCCCCCAGTTGCACTCTCTCTCTCAAAATAAATAAATCTTAAAAAAAAAAAGAAATATTAAGAAACCTGTGTACGGAAATAGTTGGTTCTTACTGAGGGTAAGAGTTTCTGTTGTTTTGATTTTTTTTTTCTTTGAATGTTGTCAGAAGTTCTACATCACAGTGATAGCTAAGACACAAAGAATGCTTTTACAAGCATTCACTTTGCTTTTCTAGTCTTCTTTTAAAAAGACAACACATTTTCAGTAAGTGAGGGATAAATGACAAATAATTTCCATATTTTTGTTTTGAAAAGTGAATTCAGACTGCATATCTTCACTGAAATAATTGATCATATGTAATTGTCAGATTAAAACTGAACATTCAAAAAAACACCTTTCAAATTCACCTAATTTTCTATATTAAAAAAAATAAAAATAAAATAAACAGCTATGATTTATAATTTAAATAGACAAAACTATTTTGGCAAGATATCATTAAGATTTGAGGATAATACTCAAAATCCATACATTTAACATTTTTGATAGTACATTATCATGGATAAAGCACATCAGCTCATTAGAACATCACCTAGTTGAGAACATTCTTGTGATTTGATGCATACATATATGCAATTCTATTGGGTTATTTACCTGGGAGTAAATCTGAGTCAGAGTAAATGTATATTCAGCTTTCGTAGATTCTGCTAAACAATTTTACCAAGTTGATTGTACTTGAAATAAATACTGAACAAATACAGTCTCCATATATCCTCTCTAGGATTCAGTGGGGAAGCAGAAAAGTAAACAATGATTTCAAAGTATGTTGATAAGCACTGCAATAGAGGTTTATAACAGAGTGCTAAGTACTACAATGTGTGTATGTATACATACATGCACATAAATATATGTTGAAACTTGTAAAATAATATTATCATCTTAGAATATTACTGCTTCTGTGTTGTAAAATAACTGAAATCTGAAACTCAAATAATTGACTCCCATGAGGAAAAGTAATATTTTAGTTTTATTTAGGAATTTGCGAACAATGCCCTAAATGCCATTTGCTTGAAGTCTAGGATAGTAAAGTTCAGTTCAAGTTGATTCCAGATGTTCAGCCTTATTGACTTATTTTCAGTTTTCTAAAAGAGCTAAGCTCCTTCTTGCTCCTCTGATTTAGATACCGATTCTCCGGGCATCCCTGATTATAGAAATCACCACACTCTACTTGTCAGAAGAACAAACTATGTCAGGAGTCAACACGTGCTAATTAGAGAAAATTTTCCTGATCCAGCCATCTGTCTGTCCCTGACATGCCTAGGAAAAAATGGTTTTCTGTGTAAGTATTGAAAGGTGGATTACTGAAACTATTATTTCTTAGGACACAAGGAATTTTTGCTGTGTGATAACCCTTTATGAAAGTTATATTTGAAAAACCACCTCAGTCATATTGCAACAAGTCACCAAAACTTAGAAAATCAGCAATACCTGGATGTAATGAGTAGGGCCTACTGGACAGCAGGCAACAGTCATAGCAGTTACAAAACATATTTCTTTGAGCTGTCTCAACTCTCTGGATCCCAGCCAAGGACATTAGTCCTCTGTTTTAGCACCAGTAACAAGGAGAGTCTAAATGAATCCCACACTAAGAAGAGGGGTTGCTCAGAGGTCAGTGGTTCCAGGGATTTGTTGTGAGGGACACATCTGAGTATCACCAGCAAGATGCCATAAGCAAACATGAGAATTACTGACTTGAGCAACATAAGGAATCTTTATTGTGAAGGCAGGCACCATGTTTTGCTTGCCATTGTATTCTTCACATCTTTCAATACAGGGTACATTGTAGTTACTTAACACGTATTTGACAAATAATAGAGTGAATGAATTTCCTAGTTAAAGAAAATAAAATATGTAGTAGAATAGATATCAAGTTGAATGAGCTACAGTAGGGGTCTGGAGAAATATATTGAAGTTGTGTGTAGGTAATGGTGTGTGTAGCAATGAGTGTGTGTGTGTGCACACATGTGTGTATAAAATCATTTAAAAAATCATTTAAAAAATGTCCATTATCATGGATCTAAGGCCCAGGGAGGAATGTGAGTGGCGCCAAGTCACACAATTAACAACTAACGAGTGCCGGGTTGGTGAGTTCAGAAATTTTGGCTTCCAGTTAAGTTCTTTTTTCAACTAGACAATGATGTTTCCCTGGGGGTTATAATAGCAAGTACTGGGGAATGTAATATCTTGGTATTTTAATATTATATCTACATCTGGATATATTATAAATTTGGGAGTAAAGTAAAAAAAATACTTAGAGGTAAAAGTAAAGAGTCATTAAAATAGTGAAAATTCTATTATGATAGCAATTAAAAGGTATCTGAATTATTGAATCTAAAAAATAGTACACTGAATGTGAATATATTCTCTTTATAAATAGACTAAGAATAATTTGTAAAAATTGTATCCAGTGAAATCTTATATCTAAAAAAATATATTTATTATCCCATACCATATGTTCACCATTTATATACACTGTTAAAAATATAATTTACATTCTTTTATTATGCAATATATTTTTTTAAGTACAGAATTCACAACATAGCAGATATTTTTCTAAGTACAAGTCCTCACATTAACTCTGAGGGAGGGAAAGGAATTTATCTGGGGGCTCCTCCTGCCTTTTATCTGTCATTGGTCAAATTTATCTCCATAGGGTATTGAAGCCCTAGTTCTTCAAGATGAAGCTCATATCCCAAGGAAGCTCTTCATCTGAGTTTCAAAGTGGTGGGAGGAACCCGGACCTCCCCCTTTGCTCTTTCATGGTGGACTCTTAGTGCTGGGTAATCTGTGATTTCAATAAAAGTAAGGGGCGCTGTTCCGTAGCTCCCATGGTTACTAGGGGAGGGAGAGACAGGCAGCAGTATTAAGAGACAAAGAGATTCTCAGAAACTAAGGATCAAAATAAACGTGGACAAGGGGAAAAAAAGAAAAAAAAAACCTGGTCCAGTCAGAAAAAGTATCATTTTATGCAGATGAGGAAACAGTGGCATTCAGAAGTAACTTGCCCAATATCATATGGCTAGAAAATGGCAGAACCAGGGCCTGAACCCAGATGCTTCTGACACCAAAGCCAGTGCTCTTAGCTGAATAATGAGTTGGCTCTAGTTTAGCTTAAATGGTATGCAGCATAAAACAATAAATATTTATGGAGCACTTTCCATATGTCCAACAAATTATGAGAAGTCATAAAAAAAGTTACAAGGGAAATACGTATGAAAACAATTCTAAAACAATTTTTACCTAGACCATAAGGTATAAAAGATCAAAGAAACATTAAAATCACTTCACATCATTCAGTGTGGGGGATGTGGTCATAGATAAAGTGGACAAAACTTTGAAAGATTTGAGTTATTAAAGGGGTGGGTAAAAGTATATGCATGTATGGAAAAATAAGATCTCTATGCTTTCAAAATGAGAAATGCAAGTTGCAGAACAATATTTTTAGTAATATCATCTTTTTAAGAAAAATATTCTGAGGCACATAAACCAGTCAGACTGAATCCCATGAAGGAGTTAGAAGTAGTTACTTCTGCATTAGAAAGGATGAAGGAAGAACTTCACTTTTTATGTTATACTTCGGTATTCTTCACTTTTTAAAATAAATATTTCAAATAACTAACATTTTATATATTCATGTTGCGATTTTAAAAATTAATATGCATTGCTTGAAATTAAAAAGCTATTTTCCCTTAAAAATTAAAATCTTTGGATTATTGTTGGTTTTGTTTAGTGGGAGATTTATTTTAAAAAGTATAACTCATTTCTCTCTTATGGCTCTGAAACAGATTTTTTTAAAAGATGAGTAATGACCTAGATTTCTTATCATTCTTCAATTTAACCTTACCAACTTTATTCAGTAAGCCCATCATTACATATGTGTCATTCTTAAATCTAGAAACTCTAAACATGTTGCAGGAATCTAACAGATTTTGAAGGTCAGGGAGCTCCTGGAAATATTTAGGCTACACACGAGGGTGTTAAAACAATTACTTATCTCTAATCTTTTCCTCTATAAGATTAAGAAAAAATGCAACAAAGCAAAACAAACATGTTACATTCAGAAAGAAGTCTGACTTTTGCAACATCTGATTTGTATATCCTAGGTTACACCAAACTGGGTGTCACAACAAGGGCATACTATCCCTAAGAAGACGAAATCTCTCTGAACCCATTGGCCAAATTTGCAAAATCTCGGGCTCCTCAAATTCCTCCTCCAGGTTCATTAAAGAAGTTCACAGAGTTTCCTGGGATTTCTAAAAGAGGCTTGCACATTTGGTGTTGTTGGAGACTATAGGTACACCCTTCTTTTACTACAAGAAATGGCTGCGGGCCCTAACTGGCTATGATGAGACCTTTGTGGTTATAGCAATTGTGCCAGCTATTTTTCAGAATTGCTATTGACTGACTCCTGTGTGCCTCCCACATTCTTTCTTTCTGATCAGGACTGTCTTCTGTAGTTTTGCTATGCCTGTCCCATCATTCCATGTTGAGTAGACTGGGGCCAAATAACCAGGCTCATTTGTTCACAGGCCTTCAGATCAGAAAGAACTGGATCCAAAGGGGTTTCATTCATAGCTGGCACTATTTTAGAAGGTAACATCTTTGAATTTAAGCTGCTTTATGGGAGGACAGCTGCTTTATGGGGGGGAGACCGTGGTGCCTTTGGGTGGGGTGAGTCATTTTTTTCTGTGGGAGAGAGATGAATATTTGAGGACAAGACGGTGGACTGGGGTTGTCAGTCTTACGGTGAGAGGTTGGCTGGGCATGTAGTCTAGCTCTAGTCAAGCCTTTTGATAACTACCCTTAGCCAACATCTAACCATAAGTTTATAAGAGATCCTAAGGCAGAACTACTGAACTGAGCTGCTTTGATTCCTTACCAACAGACACCATTAGAGATAATAAATTGTTTCAAGGCAGGAGTCTACAAAACCTTTTCTGTAAATGGACAGATAGTATAAATTTCAGGCTTTGCAGAACATATGGTCTCTGTTGGAAATATTCAATTCTGCTCCTTTAGCATGAAAATAGCCTTACTAGACAATAATTAAACAAGTAAGCATGAATATGTTCTAAGAATTTTTATGGATATTGAAATTTGAATTTTACATAAATTTTATATGTCAGGAAACACTACACTTCTTTTAATTTTTTTCAACCATATAAAAATATAACTACCACTTTTAGCTCACAGCTATATAAAAATAGGTGGCAGGCTGGATTTGGTATATGAGGTATAGTTTGCTGACCACTATTTTAAGCCATTAAATTTTGGGCGATTGGTTATGCAGCAATAGATAACTCATAGAGGGACCATCTAATATCCTAAATAAGGAAAACTTCAATCAGCAACAAGCGCAAAGACAAAATTCTTGATATGAGATAGGCATCTGTGACAGCTTGAATGTAAGAGTGCACAGCAAAATGAAAGATTCTATTACCCCAAATAATCTCTCCTCTCTTGTTATTAATTGGATCAAGCTTTACCACTGTAATTCTTACACATCACACTTCCACTTTAAGGCATGCTCAGATTTGAAAAGTGTACTTAGCTTTCCTCATTCTAAGTAACCCAAAACCTCTTCCCCATTAAGTAATTCCTTCATGTTATGAATTTTAATAACCGCTTTTGTAATTTGAATTTCCCAATTCATCAGTTGTGAATACAAAACTCCAGCAGTTTGGTGCCTGATTCTGTCTGCCAAGGTAGAGTAAGACAATGGGTGCAACAGTCTAGGCTTGACTCTCTTTTCTTCAGTAACAGAGCCCTGCTTCTAAAAGCCTTGAGGTAAAATGGTCCAGTTCACTTCCCGAACATGACAACTACTGAAGGCTTCTCTGATCTAAGAAAGATAGCAGTGCCATGGATTTCCTCCCCCACAACCAGACCAGTCAGTGTAGTTCATCTGGACTCTGGAAAGGCAGAAGAGGGACAAATACAGTTTGTACCAGTGTTAAAATCAACTATCGTTCTTCTCAGGGCCAAGTGCTCCTGGGCTCCTAATGACCTCACTCTTTCTGATTACACAAAGAGCCTTTGTTCACAGCACAATCACATAATCAGAGTCAGCAGTACGATCAGAAGATATTCCAGCATTAGCTCCTTAGAGTGATCAGAGCTAGTTCTCCCTTACATCCTTCTAGGCTCTGATCTCAAAAAGCCAACAACTGGTTAAATCTTCTTTCAAAGTGAGATTCTTGTTGAGGTTTTACTTTCCTTCCAGCGCGATTAGCCAGGATTAATGCATCACAGTAGAGATAAAAGTAATGAATTGGAAACTCAGAGGGAAAGGATGGAAATCCTCAACTCTTTTCTACTGAAGTCCTTTTGGCCTCTACACAAAAGTTCTCACTATTTTTCCAGAATTTATAAAAATTTCCTAAACCAGCAGATTTGGAAAATGAGTATTAAGACTATATTTGTGTACCTAGCCCGAGGTGTAGTTGTTGGCTTTGCCAAAATGTGTCTTGTAGCATGATTCTTGAAGGATAATGAACCTTTTTTTACTTTATAACTACATTATTAAGGAATCACTAAAGTTTTTCTTCTCAAAAAATAAGTCCTATACCAAGGTAACTTCTAGAAATTTCTCTGAAAATAGATGCAACTATGGACTACTAAATGTCCATTTGCTTAGCTAAAATCAATTTAAGAAATTAAGTACTAATAACTGATTCATTAATTCAACAAATATTTATGGAATACCTGATATTTGACATTATACAAAGCATTAAAGAAAAATATACTATTAAATATTAAAGTATAAGGTAAAGGGAGTGTCATCAAGTTAATTCACAATTAAACTATTTCTCCCTCCTCTCTCTCATACAAGTGCTTACATATCAATGAGTGCTTTTGAAAATAGCAACGTATTATTAAGAAACTAAAGAATATATGATTTAAGATACTTCTTTAGACAAAAAAATTTTAAATAACTCTTTAACTAGTCTCTCTTGGCAGATGAACCATCCATAAAAGGAAGAATTCAAAATAAAGAATTGCAAGTGTTTTGACATTGAAATAAATGAATCCATAAAGGAGATATAAAGAAGTTGCTAGATTTACTAATGTAATGAAAAATACTCTTGTGGATTTGGAAATCTTCTGTACTAATGTGGTCATTTTGGTATGCAGGTCAATTTTAAAGCTTTCAATTTGCAGGAGTAAAGGCCTTTGTTGTGATCGTTATTGCAAAATCTATGAAAGTATATTAAATTAAAAAATGGGAATTTCTCTCTCTGTGTCTCAATTTATCTCAAAATCTCTCTTCACACACAAATATTGTATTTTTGCATATTTCCGTGTGTGTGTGTGTGTGTGTATATATATATATATATATATATATATACTATATATACTGTATATATGTAAAAACAATATATGTATATAAGTATACATGCATACAATTGTTGGATCTAAACCACAAATATAAGAGGTGCTCATTATAAAAAGTCAGTGAATAAAGTTGTGTAAAAAAGCATTTATATTGAAACCCCAAGAACCTCTTTTTAATCCTCACCCTTACTCCTCTAAATTAATCAAGGATAATAACTTGATTTGTATCCTTCCATATCTTAGCTATGTTCATTAGCATACAGAATATTTTTGTATTCACAGAGGTGTTTTTCTTCCTTCCTTCTTTCCCTTTTCCTTTTTGCCTTCCTCCCCTCCTTTTTTTCTTTCTTCCATATTAATTCCTTTACTTTCACATAAATGTTGTGACACTAGCATTTTACCAATTGTGGATTACTGCCATTAGCAATCTGTGAAATCAATTTAATGATCATTGCCAGCATTAAAAAAACTAAACATTAAAAACAAGCAAAAATAACAGAATGGAATAGAAAGTAGAATGTATCATAAATAACAGATTATAGTAAGGGCATTTCATTTTATCAAACTTTTATTTTCATTTATATATTTTTAAATAATGGTGTGTGTGTGTGCCTATGCATGTATGTCTCTGAGTATGTATACACACACAGAAGAGTGTGTGCCTGAAACAAGTGTGATGTGAATGAACACTGAATTTGAATCATTATAAAATGAATTTCTCATGATGTGTAATAATAGAAATAATGAGTAAAAGCTTTCCTTGGTAAAATATTTTCCTTTTGGTTTTCACACTAATTGAAATAAAGTTCAGCATGTCAAGCATCTATTATTAAAATTCATAGAGTACAGATAAATGAGCTATATAGAGCCCAGCAACTGACTTGCTCCTTGCACAGTAGTGCAACATATTAATTAAATTATTTGTAAAGTGGCTTTCATCCCTTGAATGCAAATGTTTCTAGCATATATTAAATACTTGTCTTGAAAGTAGTATTAACTTCAGCACTAATGAGTGTCATTCTAAGAGTACCACAGAGAAGAAGCTGGGGCAGAAGAAACAGCAGAATAATGGAGTAAAAGTAGCATAATTCATATATTATACTATACATATTTACTAACCCCATCAATAACACCATAAACACAAACTTGGATTTGGCTATAATTTTCTTTATCCTTAAATCAACAAAAGTGTAGCAGGGGCAAAAATATTGCGACAAAGATTTTCATAGCCAAAACCTTTTGAAAATTCTACAGCTTTTACAAGATATTTTTGAAAATCTGAACATACCTCCGTGGAAGAAACTGTCAGTGTGCTTGTGGTTCTAATGTTAAGACTAAAGTTAAACTTTCACCTATGTGGTAGTGATTGGGAGAGATGAGAAACGACTGATATCCTGATTCCTTATTCAAGGGACTCAACATTTTTGGAATATAAGAAATGATTATTCATCTCTAGGGATCATGATTCAGATAAAATGTGTCTAGAACAGCATGCAAAGTTTGGAAAAGGAGGTCACCAGCAGTACTGTAACAGAAATCATAAGACCTCCTCCCAGCTGCACTGGTCTCAAAACTTGGCTTACTGAGTGATGAAAAGTAGCTCCCCAGTCGTATTGTGACAAAAAAAAAAAAAAAAAAAAAAAAAAAAAGAAGAAGAAGAAGGAGAAGAAGAAGAAAAGTAACATTAAGACAGACATGCAGATTGGAATCGGCCCCAAAGCCCAGGATGTAAATATGATTAGGCCAAAGATAACAGAAATACTGTTCATTCATATCCTTACTTCTCTCAAGTCTTGGCTCAGATGTTATGTTTTCAGTGAGTCATTCTCCTTCTCTTCTGAAAATAATTCTTTCCTAAATCCCTTTCTTTTACTTTTGTCCCTTTGACAAACTTTACTTTTGTTTATGAAACCTATTTATTTGTTTATTTGATTATCATTGGCCTCCATCACCAGAATAAAATTTCTATAAAGGTAGGGACTGTCCATCTAGTTTACTGCACTATCACCAACATCTGGAACAGTCTTGCCACTCGGTAGATGCTCAATAAATACTTCTAAAATGAAAGGGACTAATCCTTTTTAATTCCAAAATGATCAGCAACTTAGGAATTGTTTGGACTTCTCGACTTCTTCTTCCTCATCTTCCACATCAAATCTATCACTGTTTTCTCAACTAAACAATGCCTCCCTTATCTTTGCCTTCCTCTCTATCCCTACCTTCATGACTTGGATTCAAAATCTTCATCTGAAGCAACACAATTACTGCTAATTTATTTCAGCCATTTAGCAGTCAACATAGTAATATCAGAATATGAGGGTATTGATTTGTTGTTGTTTTAAAGGTACCAAATAGTCTGTACAGTGGATCCCCTGACCTTATTCCTTCTACAAGACTTAGCTTTCCCCATATTGTTCTCCCCTTTCTTGGTGTCCTTCTCTAACTACATATTAAAACAAAAGCAAATTGCATGAAATTAAATCAGCACTAACCAAATCTATGTAAATTCACCGTTCTTTTTAAATCAATATTTTTTTTCACATATTTGAAAACTTCTGAGATGGCTGTCCCTTTCTTATATAGGTTCATACTTTCATTATTTTCAAGAATAAACTCACAGGGTCCAGTCATTAAATTTTGAAATATTCCAAAAGAATTCAGAATCCTATTTTTATAATCAATGACTAACTAAACAGTGTATTGTGTGTTTGTTTTTTGGTCAATGTAAATCATTATTCTTTCATAACCTGCTAAATATAAGATAGAAATAAAGGGTTTTGGTTATTATTTGCAATCTCAATTATTTGTTTGGGCCAGATATATTTAAATGTGTTCCAAATATTCAGAATTATTTGAGACATAAAACATGCAAGTCATTTAGTACTGAAAAACAGCTGTTGGTTTCTTATATTTTTATGTAGAATCATAGATATTAAATGAATGAGGTGAATTTGAGGGTTCTCAAATGTGGTCATAAAAACCATTCCTGATCAATGACATAGAACAAGAAATGGGAAGGGGAGGTGATGTAAGTTAAGATTTTCTATCGATCTGTCTATATATATCTATCTATCATCTATCTATATATCCATCCACGTATGCATATGTGTATATGTATCTGTGTGTAAATATTTTCCATTGAAAACCTTTCTGAAGCTCTGCACTGTTTACTGTGGATAAAGTAGAAATGTTTAAAGGTATGTTAGAGAAGACCATGACAAAGCTTATACTTTCCTCTCTAGCTTTGTCTCCTACTATTTCCCTACTCAGATGGTCTAGCCATTAAAAAAAAAAAAAAAAATTTCCTCTATTTCCTAAAAGGACCGTGCTATTTTATGCTTTCAAATCTCTGATGTAATTAGCTTACTCTTAGTGGATACAGAAGGCTGGACAATAAAATTTCAAGCTTCTGCAGAAAGAGGGATTATTAATAGGCAGTACAATGGTGTCCATATTTCTTCGCATTTGGGGACTGTTTACAGCTGAATATCTGGAAATTACTGTTTTATCTCAAAAAGCCAGGAATAACAATCCTCTCCCAACTTTAGCAAAACATAAAGCAGACATAAAAGGGAATCAGGTAATAGACAATGTTCAAAAGAGACATAAAGCTACAGGTCCATATAAAATGATGGAAACAATTCCTGGGATAATGAATAATGGGTGACAACATTTAACAGAGTGTATTTGAGGAAAATAGCAAGTTTTAAATGCATTAGATAATATTTCTGTATATAAAATCCAAATATTTAATAATGTCTTGCAAAAAGAACAAGAGATTTCCAAAATTAGGATAAGTGTTCTGAGAGCACAAAATGACTAATCTAGTACAGAACTGAATGGACTGAGAAAGGAGTGGGAATCAGGAAAACAGGACATCAACATGGAAATTATGCAGTATGCAGAATAAATAGATGAGAAAAGATAAATTCTTACAGTTGGACTTCGCAATCCATTTTCATTATTCCTAATTAAAAAAACATTGAAGGCCATTGTATACTATTTGTAGTTGCTGAATATAAATATATCAATAAATTGTCTTAGAACCATATTTCATTCTTATTCTTTAGAATAGCGCTGCTGTTTTTCCATTAGTCTTTCTTTATGGTTGCTAGTCTTCAACAATTCTTAAAGAATTAACTCTCGGTCTACTCCAGATATTTTTTCTAGGAATTATTCTAGTACTCTGAGTCACAAACAAGGATATGAAAAGCCCTATCAGAAAAGATTATCTTAGCAAAGTTCATTCTTATCTATTTATGCTACTTAGCACTTCCGTATGTAGTGTTAACTGGAAATGGCTTCTTGTTCTTTGCTTGGTGAGTTGTTACTACTTTTAAACTGTATCAAACAGTATTTCAGCCTCTGTGAAGTCTCTGTCCATGGCCCTCAAAGCTCTTTCCCCCAATGTGCCCTGAGAATACTTTATCTGTACTCAGATTATAGAATTCAATTCATAGTAATGCTATTTTATGGTTACATACAATTTCATTAGGTAGAGCACATTAGTTTACTCATAGTAATCATATGACACACTAAAATGTAAAAGATATGAATGGAAAGAAAAAAGGAAGGATAGAATTTTTTTTAAAAAAGAAAGGAAGAAAGAAGGAAAAAAAAGAGAAGGAGGAGAAAAAATGAAGAAAAAAGAGAGAGAGAAAAAAGAGAGATGAAAGTGTATTAAGCATTTCAGTTCATAACCCACCTTGAAAGTCTTCCTTCTACCTGGCATAGACAAAATTTACTAAAGGTGAAAAATGGAAATTCAGTAATTTACCATTTAAATTGACTTTTTTTTTTTTTTTACAAATCAAACAAGATACAAAAGTATTATCTTCTTGTTTAATATTGTTTTATTAGTTTGTAAGTTCTATGACCTGAATACATAGTCAAAAACATTAAATGATTAGTTCATCATACTTTAATTTATATTGTACCATATCCAATGTCTTTTTAAATACTTGATAACTAACAGTAATGTCATGCCATAAACATTCTTCTTAATATTTTTTCAAGTCCTACTAACTTTACGTGAAAAGTAGATAATATATCCATAAACACTCTATGATTCTTTTCAAGTTTTACTGTGTTTCACATACAAAGACAAGTTAATAAATTTTTCACAAAGGATATGTTAACAATAATAAGAATCATGTGTGGGTTGCTTTGTATTTAGTCTTTCTAAAATGTAATTTTCCCTATTCTGCTTCCTTAACAACGGGCTATCACTAATATACATACACTTTACTTTTTTTTTTGCTTTTTTTGTTTAAAATTCAAAATGTACAAAAATCAAATTTTGCCATCTAAACTATTATTAGGAGATATGAAGCTCAATCCTCAAGAAAATAAAATATGAAACAAGGGATTTATTAAAGTCCTTCAGAAATTCATTATTAGCATTTTTATTGCAAAGTTAACATTACAGAAAACATTTTGGAGGGGAAGAATACACTAATATTAACAGACATTTTATCAAAATTGCTTCATATAATGCATAGATCTCAGAATTATGAACTGTATCTCTATGCATTTAGCTAGAATTCTACATGGAACTCTTTGATAGTTTGCCAATGACCATATTAATTATTAGCCTGTTTTTGTTGAATAAATCTATTGGACTGGCCATGGTAAAAAATGCTTCCCAGTTTTCAAACTCAACCTTTGATTATTTATTTATTGGGCATGGGCAGCAAAGCAAGGTTTATTGAGTGATATCAAAGTGATAGTACAAAGCTCCTGAGGAGGGAAGGGACCTGAGAGGGTTGCCACCGGAGTTTCTAAGTCTAGGGGTTTTTATGGATTTGTTGACAGGTTGTTTTAATCTGATAATTTTGAAATGATGATGAAGGATGTGACCTGGACAAAGTATGACTGTTCTCAGAAAAACAGAAGTCACAAGAAGGTTAAAAATAGTAATAGATGACTGTCTCCGGACAGTTTGAGCTGAAGAGGTATACATGGATAAAGATATTCCACAGTACTGGCTGTGAATTTGAACCCTGAAAGAGTTTAAAACTGGAAATATAAATTATAGTGTCAATTCTAATGGGATGTCTTAAGTTTGACTTCTAGGGTAAATTTAAGATGAAGTAAATTATGCTTTTCTGCCTTCTCCTCTTGATAAATTACTAAATATAAATTTAGTAAAAATAATACCAGAAAAAATTGTAAAAGACTTTGAAATAGACCAAAAAATTATTGGGTGTCTTCAATGGAAAACTGTAAATTGTTTAAAGTACATCCTTTCGGTTTATCTGTTTTTAAGCGTTTATACCATTTTCTTTGAGCTATTTGATAATCCTGTGAGTTGTAAACAACTGAGAGAAATATAAAGATTCTTGTCTACAGATGTGAAAATGATTCTGTCTGGTGGAAGGCAACTGATCTTCCTCCATCCTTTATGGAAAAAGCCAGTTTTTCATCTAATTGTAAATTAACCATTCTTGATGGACTTATAAACGAGTGGTGCTTTGAATTCTCCTTTGAAATAACTGTAACATTTTACTGGCTTACTCATTAATTAATGTGTTAAATAATATCTTAGACATATGTTCATTTTATATTTATATAAGTCATTATTTTACCTTTGCAAATTATCTTTTAATAATATTTAATATCTTATGAAAGTAAAATGCTGAAACTGTGGCTGGATGTGTGATGACCATAAATGTTCATGCATTATTTGAATAAATACCTATCTTTCAAAACAATACAAAGAAATTATATGAGTACATGGTAAGCTGAATAATGACCTCCTTCCACCCTCTCCCAAAGATGTCCATGTTCTAATCTCTGGAACCTGTGAATATGTTACCTCACATAGCAAAAGGGACTTTGTAGATATGATTATGGTTAAGAGTCTTGAGATGAGATGATTATCCTTCACTATCCTGGTGTGCCCAATGCAACCAAAAAATGTTCTTATAGAGGGAGACAGAAGGGTCAGACTTAGAGGAGGAGATGTGAAGATGGAAAAAGAAGTCAGAGAGGGGAGACATTTGAAGATGCTGCATTATTGGCTTTATAAATGGAGGAAAGGGCTATGAACACAGAAATAAAGACAGAATCTAGAAGCTGGGAAAGACAAGGACCGGATTTCCCCCTGGAGCCTCCAAAAGGAATAGTATTGTGCGAATACCTTGATTTTAGCCCATAACATCCATTTCAGATTTTTTACCTCTACACTGTAACATAATAATTTTGTGTTGTAAAACGTGATAGATTTTTTTAAGCCACTAAGTGTGTAGTAGTTTGTTGTAGCAGCAGTAAGAAATTAATACAAGTATTAGAAATTCACACAAAGGCCAAATTTCATTAAGTGTTTGTGTAAGCACTAAAATTATTAAAAGAATAAATATTCTCAAACATAACATTGCTTGACTACTACAACTTCAGAAAATGTTTATAAATGAAAGCAAAGTTTATTTCTCATTTACAGGAGTTTTAGAATTCACTATCTGGTTCTTATTTATTCTAATTATTAAAATGTGTTAAAAGTCTTCTGGTGGTTAGTCTTATGTGTCAACTTGGTTAGGCTTAATATCCAGTTATTTAATCAGACAGCAATCAAGTTCCTGAGGAGGTGTTTTGTAGATGTGGTTATCATAAAGTGTGGCTTAAATAAACGATGTTACTCTTAACACTGTGGATGAAGCCTCATCCAGTCAGTTGAAAGTCTTGAGAGGAAAAACAGTTTTCCTGAAGAAGAAATTCTCCCTCAAGACTCCAGCATTCACTCCTGCCTGAGTTTCAGCCTGCTGCTCGCCCTACTAATTTCAGACTTGTCAGCCCCTAAGATGCTAAAATGAAGATAACCATCCTTGTCAAGAGTACGCTTTCCTTAATCTGTCAGTGCCAGAGCATGACTTACTAAAATGCTTAAAAAATGTTCAATGTAAAATTAGACTGAAAGAATATACTGAAAGAATAGATGAGAATAAAAGAGAATTAGTATTTATTAGAATGTATTGCTAGTATTATATCCCCTAATTTTTCTTTTTTACTCTGATTTTATAAAGATAATCAATTTCTATGTGATACTTAATAAAATAAGGAAAGAAAGTACATTATAAAAGTAAAAATGTGTATTTTACCAAATTTTCAGGAAATTAATACATTTTATATCAAAAATAGTGAAAGAATCATCTAAAGATATTAACATTTTATATCTCTAAACGGAGGAATGATCAGAGTTTTTTTGTTGTGCTTTAACTATAAACAAGCCTTCTAAAGAAACATGTAACAATTTTTTTAATTAAAGTATATATATATTTTTAATATCTCTACCCTCATCCTGGGGCTCAAACTCATAACCCCAAGATCAAGAGTTACATGTTCCTCTGACTGAGCCCCAAGAAAACATGTGACAATTTTAAACTAAAAATAATTTATCAAAACTACAATAATGGTTTAACATTATTTTGAGACATGAATTTTTATATTTACAAATTCTTTCCAGAGAAACTAGATCTTTTGAATAGTTTTAATATCTTGTAATAGCTACAGATCTCCCTGGGAAAGAAATGTCTTCAGGAACAAGCTATTAGTAATTAAAGTCAAATAATATGAATAACTAAATACTCCCCAAGCCATATGTGGCATTTTTGTTAGCCTACTATACTCCTCTTCACTCTCTGGCTTTTTCTTGCCTCTCTCATTCCCTCCTATTGTACTGCTCATAGCAAATGGTTCAGGGATGGCACCTGATAGTCTGTTGCAATCAGAGACCTCTCCTGGATAATATTCTATGTGGAGCTAATATGAATATTTTATATATGCACATACTTTACCCCACCTCCCCACTAGGTCCTAACCTTCAATAATGTCAGCAGCTAAAACAAATTTAAGATGACAAAAGCCTATGTGAACTAGAAGAGAATGAAGACAGGATGATGACAAAGAAGAAATGACAGATGGAGAAAAAAGAGAGAATACAGATGAGATTTAAGCTCAGATTTCCAGTCACTGAGCTTCAAGTGGCTAGTGTGGTTCCTGTTGATCTGTGTTAATTTGGTAAGGTACCACATTATCTGTCCAGAAAAATTCTTTACTCCATAAATTGGTAATAGTGCTGAAAAATTAATATATGCATTAAATTTTTAAAAATAAGACCTATTCCTTAACCAAAATAATATATAATCATTGCAAATTATCTATTAATTAGAGAAAAAAAGTATCTGCTTGATTATATAGCAAATAAAAACTTCTCTCCCACTTTCAATCTACAAAATTAGAAATTAAGAAATGGCAAAGAAAATACACTAGAAACAATTCATATTTAAGTTTTCAAAATCATCATTTGCCTGTGTCCTCTTTCCATTCCAATGTCTAGCCAAATACCAGGGAAAGTTTCTTTTGTGGGGGAAAAAAATATCAGTCCATGGCTCTGGCAAGATACTTAAACCTAGTAAAAAAGTATATAATCTATACTTCAGATATTACAGTTGAAATATATCATTCAAAAATTCTAATGTAAAACAAAGGTAATAAAGAAATGTTTTCCTCCCCTAAGATTTAAAAATAAATTCTCTGGGAGGTAATATACATTGACATAATCTGCTAGTGAACAAGCAAAAATAAAAGGGGTTAATTGCCATAATCAGATAACAGGTGCTGTAAAGCTCTGCTCTTCACTAAAACTCCAAACAGTTCATATATAACATGTTAGAAAAGAGCACAACATAATTCCAAATGACATACAAATAAGATTATATTATATTATACTAAGTGTCCACTAGAATCTTTTCAATAAGCAATAAAATGAGTACCATTGGGTTTCACTATAAAATGAGGTTTTCCAAAGAGGATTCTGAAAAACAAAAAAGCAAAGCCCAAACCACAAACACTTACCCTAACCTTAACCTTTATAAAATTATAAAGACCACTTTATAATGAAATACCACAGTTTATTCAAGGGAAAATGAGCATACACACTTACGTATCTTTCTTTTTTGGTTTAATGTAGAAATTGTATGCCATAAATATATCAGTCATATCCCTGAAACCTTATAAATGTAATCTTAACTGTATGTAATTTAGGTGAGTCTTATTTCTAGGTGTTCCTGATATGTAAGTAAGAGAGGTTGGATTACTCAAAACAATTATTTAATTTATCAAAATAACTGCCTTGTTAAATGAAGTAGTTGAGGACCACAGTATATGGTCCCAATGCTTTTCTCCATTCTAATTGAAAGAGATTCTTTCAGAGTTGGTAAGATTAATGCAATCTATGTAGGATAAAATTTCAAGAGGGGCCAATACCCATTTTATAACTCATGGCATAAATGCTGGTCATAGCAATTATTAGCAGCTTCCTGCCTAATTATAAAATGCCCTATATTCTCATTCATGTTCTTTGGTAAATTGTATCCTGGCATTTTATATCACTAATTATATCTCCTTTAAATATCCTCCAAAAGAATCTGCCCACTGAAGTTTCCTCTATCTCAGGGACTTCCTGATCCCTTGGCAAAGTCATTTAATCCTCATGCTTATCATTATAATATCTGTCCTCCTAAGTGTTCCTTATTTTGAGTTTTTCCTGTCATACTTAACCTCAAAAGTATTTTAGAAATGAAAAATATGTATTTTTTTCTATTTGAATACTATCAAACCACAATATTGAGATGAACAACGTATGTCTTGTACTTAAATATCACCAGATCAATGACACACAGATTGATGTCTGAGCTAATATCTTAAAATAACATGTACGCATATAACAATACATTAACAACAGAAAAATGAACTTATTTGACCCACTGCATGATAGAAGCAAAGTATCAGTATGCTATTTTTATTTAGTACTTTATATGTGATACCTTTTATATATATTCCCTTGATATTTCACCTTCATACCCAAACCTTAAAAATAGGCACATTCAGAATAGCTCATAGATACATTCATAATACATTTGAGTGTCTTATTAACAGATAGATGTTTATCCAATCATCCTTGCAATATGTGCTTCAATCACTGAAACAGGTCTTTTATTTAAATCAAGAATATTTTAGATTTTTGTTTTCAAAATGAGTTTACAGCCTGTTCTATATGCCAGGGGACACTGTGGTTCAGTGTTAGTGTTTCCTATTGTTCCACAACTTGATAGTTAGCTGCTCATGGATTTTTGTAGTACTCTTCTATTTTTTTTTTTTCCTTGTACGGTGAGAACATCCCTGAGTAAATTTACAGCAATAAAACACAATCTTGTTGATGGCCTGCTTATGACTTGCCAGTTTACTGCTGCTAGTCAATAAGAAGTACTTTAGTACTGAGTGCGTATTCTGTTAAAGAATATGAAAGAATTCTGTATAACTCACTGTAAATTACTTCTAGTGAGCTGCTGGAACATATTTTACTCTAAATCATAAATAGCCTCTCTGATTAATACAAATACTTGGGAGCATATTGAAGAGTGAGGTCTGATTACTTCTTAACATTCATATGCTAAGAGGACTCTGTTCTGTTGTTAAATACATCAAGAGTCTTGAAGTCTAGGCTTCTGGTTATAGACTCAACAGAGTATGAACTCTCAGGTTTTTCCTATGTTGTTACACCAAAAACCCCACTGGTATAAAAAAAAAAAAGAGAAAAGTTAAATTAGAACACTGAATATTACATTTTCAGACCTCTATCATAATGCTATTGCTATTCACCTAGTCTCACAAGTATACTTAATTTCAGGACAACACTTCAAGCCTCCCATATTTTTCTCCCCCCTCTCAAAAAAGTGCTAGATTCTTGAGCTATATTATCATGGCTTGGGTGACTGGGTGTTCCTCAGTGTGGACGTGGCACTAGGTGGGTGCTTCTGGAATGCAAACGGTTTCATTTCCAACTTCTGAGTCTTCACTGATGACTATAATGACCATTATGCCTAACTAATAGGACACATCTTAGTTTAAGAGCTAGTCTCAGCCAACATATATTAAATACCATTTGAGTAAAAACTGCAGATTGATTCGATCCACTTCCATTCTACCCTCTTTTAGAGTGCCTGCCTGTTCTAGAGACGCTGCCAAGCTGAAAATTTTTATCTCCCATAATCTCTTACAGTTAGAATTCTGGAGAATTCATAGTTTAAAATTAAATGTGTTCTCACAAGATTTGGAAGTGAGGTGAAAATATCTCTGGTTTCTTCTGATGCATTCTGTTGTCTAGCAGTTATCAGATTAGATAATGACTTGTGGAAATTACCTGGCACCCAGCCATGATTGTACCAACATATAATTAGATTAGAAGTATGTCTTCCAAAATAATCATATTCATTCTTTCTTTCTTTCTTTCTTTCTTTCTTTCTTTCTTTCTTTCTTTCTTTCTTCTTCACATCAAAAAGTAACTTCAGTGATTTCCTTGTGAGTTTGCAGGTAATATTATTCTGTAGGTCTTATCCTGTCTAAATACTAAGACACAAATTCACTAAATGATGGTTTTCAATTTTAACTGAGGTTATGGAGTGTGTGTCATATAAGACCCTGAGCAAAGCTGAGCCAAATATCACAATCATGCTGATCATATTCAACATTATATCTCCGGAAATGATTTTCCAATCCTACTATCATTAGAAGACATATCTCTTCAGGGTTATAAGACATCAAGTTTGGGACAGTACCTGCTGAGGAGTCATTAGAGTCACCATGTAATATTCCACTACTGTGGACTTTTCAATTTGTTTGCTATAGCTAGAATAATAAAGCTAAGACCTTGAGAAGGAGAATTGCCTTACTAATAGATATTAGCTAAAGGTGTTAAGAAGATTATACGTACTGGGATGGTGGGTGAAGTAAGCTTGAAGAAGGAAACTCTGGTGTCCCACTAGTCTCTATATCCTTGAAACTCCCGACAGATGTATGCTTTAGCCACCCCACCTTAATTTTTTATAGTGATAAACCACCTTATCAAAGGACAATTCTTTTATTCCTTACTTACTGCTACTAGCAAATATAACCTTATCATTACTCTAATAGGATCAGGTTGATTTGACAAATTATTTGTCTACTAAAAAATCAAGATTGCTTGATATTTATGGAAATTTGGCCTAGGAAAAGAACTCAGAACATCATTGAGTATAAAGGGCTAAGTGGTGCTAAGTGGGTGACCAGGCATTCATGGAAATCATGTTTTGATGCATATAATTTGCCAATCTTTTTAGATTACATTGGAAGTAAAAGCCTAAACACAGAGTTTCAACTGAAGTAACAGTTACATCTATTCTCAAACTTTTTTTTTAATGTTATATCATCCTGTCTGTAACATAAAATACTCAGTATTCAATTTTTGTAGAAAAGAGCCTGAGTGGCCAAAAAGAGAAAATAATACCACGATGAGAAGGTACTTGCATAGAGAAACCAGGTCCCAAAGGAAAGGGATTTCTCTAGGCACCCAGGTCTATATATGGGACAAAACCAAATTAGAATCAGAAGTTTGGTCTGCAATTGGCACTAAATTTAATAAATTAATAATTCGGTGGGTGATTCCACTCTTTGACTGAATAGACTTGAAAGTAGTTGAGTTCAATTTATGTCTGTTGTCAGGTAAAACAGTGTTGAAAAAAACCTACATGCCTGTATTTAGCTGAGGCTGAACATACAGCCAAGGAGGTTTTTAGTAAGTGAGGTCACTAATAGACAAATAATCCTATATGACTCTGAAGTTGGTGGGAGGGTGTTTGCTGGAGACATTATGTCTCCAGAAGTAATGCAACTCATTCTAGACTATGTTTCAGAGCAATCTTACTGCCATGTTTCCTTTTCCTCCCTAAGACATCTTCCCAATTTCCTAAAGTACTTAAGTAGGACTGGTTACCCAAACATCTTCAGCAGTCTCTGACTAGGGCCAGCCTAACCATTTTAAGTAGAAAGAGATTTATTAGAAGATATTGTGTGGTTTACAGAATCCTTAGAGGAGTCAGAGGTGAGAAGATGGCTAGATGCAGCCCACAGCAAAGGCAGCCAAAGGAAGCACTACAAGACTGCTCCGGTAGAAAGCATACAGATACTGGCTCAGTTCATCTGGCACCTATGATGATAGGAACCAGAGCTAGAGTCTCTGCTTGAGCTGCCACAGAACAAAATGCCTCCTCTTGCCTGTTTACACAATGTACCTCTATTTCCTCCTATAGCTCAAGGTGTTCCCTCTCTCAGTGGTTGCAAGGGAGTCTCTTAAAATTTATTTTTCTTCTTATTTAAACAATGCCCCACATTTAGAAAGGCAGGCTAGAAGAGGGTTGAATGAAATTTTTTCAAAGATTTATTTATTTGAGAGAAATGGCATGAGCAGGAGGGGCAGAGGGAGAGGGAGAGAGAATCTCAAACAGATTCCATGCTTAGTGTGGACCCGATGCAGAGGTCAACCCCAGGACCCCAGAGATCACGACCTAACCAAAACCAAGAGTTGGAAACTTAACCAACTGTACCACCCAGGTGCCCTGAGGAGGGGGTTGAATGAAATTAAGCAACCCAATTCATAACATCTTCTGGAGACATTTCATCCCTTGTCAGCCACTCTGCTTACACAAAGTAGTCTGAGGAGGGAGAATGTAACTAAAATGGTCCAAACATCTAAATAGTGTAAATACTTTCAGTGGAAATAAGAACACAGCAACATAAATTAACACATCATCAAAGCTCAAATAGACTTATTTGGGAATATTAAAGCTTAATAATTATTTTTGGAGTGAGTTCTATTGAATAAATCAAGCTATGTAGAGATGTATGTACTTTTTAAATTGAGCTATTAAAAACTTAAAGAAAAAAACATGAGAAGTATGGATTACTTTTAATTGTTTTCTTTAAAACTATAAATCATTGAAGAGATTAAATGCATTACATGAATATTTTTCTTTCATCTTTTGACACTGTACTATCCTTTTAATTTTTTACAGTTTTAATCTTTTCTCTTTTGGCCTCTTCACTCACAAATTTTGAAAGCTTTATTAAACAAAATAACTAAAAGATCAATATCTACAAAACCCAAGTGGGGCCCTCGATAAACTATGAAGGAATGTAGAAAAATACAAGGAATGCAACTCCACCCTAGAAAACGACTTAATACACTGTAGAAACACCCTTTGGTTTATGTAAAGAGAATTTCATGAAGATGAGTAATGTGTTTTTTCTCTCTTGGTAGTGATTATCTTTCCCTTGCTGGATAATTCCAATATGAATTTAATAAAAAAAAAACAATTTATTAGGTGTCTATAGTGTGCAATACACCGTCCTAGATGTTGAATTTTAGAGACTTCAAATTTACTTTTCACAAAATGTTAACAATTTCCTTAGGTATTGTGTCATAATTCTAGAATATATATTTATATATAACATACAAAATTAAATATATGTTTGAGAATATATAGTTCTAAGGAATACACAGCCTGTTTTTAACAGTTCATATTTTATTAATGATATATAAATCTTTTTTCTTAAATCACATAAATTATTATTTTAAGGATGTTTTTCCCAAAATATGCCTTTTGTCAAAAGAAATGCAAAATAAGAATTTCCATCTCTGAAATTAATTCTAAAGCAAATCTAGTTTGTGATTGTAAAAGATTCTATATAAGCCATTTATAATCTACTTTGTCTTTTTCTTTTAAAAAATTGTATTTGTTACTATCAGATAATCAGATGATGTTTTTCCTTCCCAAAGGATTGTCCAGATTAAATCTTCAGTGTGATCAAAATCATAAGCAAACTATTTTCCAGTGAAAATTACCTAAAACTACCATACATACTCGTTTTTAAAAAATCATAATAAATAATATTGTAGATCAGACCCATGGGTTAAATAGCCTCCCAGTTTTTATTTAATAAGAATGTGTTTCCAGAAGGACTACTTTTCTTACTAAACCAGTAATGCTCAAACTGAATGCCTGTTAGATTCACTCATGCATCTTTGAGCACCCAAAAATTCTGACTGAATTAGTCAAGGAAATAGTCTGGACATTGGTATTTTCTTTAAAGTTCTTTAAGTGATTATACTGGCAGCCACAATTGAGAGATGCTATGCTGGTCATTAATCTCAGAAGGTTATGAACCAAAAACCTACCTGTTTCTATTAATTAACCTATCACTTATCTATAAATGCACCTAAGCAGTTTTTGAAGTTTTAGGTTTCCAATCCGCCTTTATTTTTAGCATTTGTCACAACCAATTATCAAATTTAATATTACTATTTATATTACTTAAGATGATTTTATTTAATGTCATTGTTTGCATCCTGATGACTCCTGTATTTGATATAAAATATATTTTCAGGTTTTTACCAAATATTATGGCATCCTGTCTGAATATGATCAGTTGATACTCAATAAGTATTCTACTCTTCTTCTAGCACCACCTGCAATTATATCTTAGAAAACTACAGATTGCACTTCTTAGATCTCTTTGGAACTGGGTTCCAAATGTGTTTTGACTTCAGACAATAAGATTGGCCTTGCATGGTATTTGTAAGGTGGTCATGAGCAGAGACCAAATTTTTGATGCAACTACCATTTTTGCTGGTAAGTACAAGTATGGACGTGTTTAGTTTTCTGATGCAAATGAACAGTGGTTTCAGTATCCCATCTTGAGTTTGGGGAGTGTCAAAAGGCAAGTCCTGGGACATCCACTTTACCAATATGGTTTACAATAGGCAAAGTATAGTTTTGTAAATGGCAGTAGTAGCAGCTGAGGCTTCCTGATTATGCAACCGTTCCTATGTCAGGTTTATGAATCTAATAAACTCTCTGCTTAAACTAGTTAGCATAGTTTGTGGATGCTGAAATTAAACTCTGAGTATTAGCTATCTTCCCACATTTGACCTATTTTTCATACACACACACATACACATGCATATACACATATGCACACATACATATGTATTTTAGTCTGTTCTCAGATGTACTAAAGAAGGAAGTAGCATTTTGATTTCCTCAATCTGAAACTTTCCTTAGTTCTATCATATTTTTACTGAGGTATTGCAACCAAATATTAATGACGTATTTGTTTTGGTTAGACCACATAACTTTATTCAACTGTAATATAATTCCTCTTGCCTCTGAGCACTAAGCTGGGAGGGGCAAAGCACAGAGGAAAAATTAGACCAAAGTCATGTTTCCAGGTAATAGCTTATACTGGTTCATATACTCCTGTCTTAATCATACTTTAAGATAAATTCTTCAAACAACCTTATTATTGATTTGAGAGTTTTATCAATTGTCCAAGTTGAAAAGACCATTACAGTTACTTGCATGGCAATATAAGTCACTTTTGATATAAAATTCTCTAACTCTGGATTTCATAGGTCAGGGAAGGACTATGGTAGGACAAATGAACAGAGAAGATTCCAGGAGAAGCCACTAGAGACACATTGTGACACTGATGATGACATTCAGGGAGTGTTAGCTGGCTCTAATTGACTGGGGCCAGAAACAAGCTCCAGGTAATAAGCTGAAGGCTAATTGGTCTTCTTTAACAGGGATACCGATGGAAGAGATGCCAGGTTCAGCAAATAAATATACAAGACACCCATTTAAATACGACTTTCAGATAAACAACAAGCAAGTTTTGATATAAGCAACATTTGGGGCATATTCACATTAAAAAAAATTCCATTGTTTATCTGAACCCAAATTTAACTGGGTAAACTGTGCTATCTAGCAACCCTAACTTTTAGGCAGCAACAATAACCAAGTCATAAAGACCATGTTTGGATGCAGACCTCCCATCTCTAAAAAAGCAGGGCTGTGCTTCTATAGAAAATGAAGTACTAGTCAGAATTTCAAGATGACATATGGGAATGAAAGTGTACTCAGTGGCAAAGCTTACACACCGATGAAAGAAGGGGAACCAGGATGACTGCTGAATTTAACAAATTGCTGAATCTTAACAATTTACCTGGATTTTATCTGTTGCCCTTTACTGGACTCTAGTTTTTCCATAACTGGGTACCAACTGTTCCTTTCATTGCTATTTTTACTCATTGCCTTGTTGAGTCTCATCCTGAATTTTAATCTTTCTTATTTGCCATTACCAATAGCCTAGTATGACATCTAGAATATATTTTAGAAATCAAAGCGCATTATTTTTTGTAAGTATGGAAAGGGCATTTCCTCTCTAATTGCACTATTTCTGCCATTTTCTACCCAAAATCTTACTATTTTACCATCTCCCCTTCATCTCATATACAGAGCTTTGAAAGATCCAATATATCTTTCTGAACTACATTTAAGAACACTAATTAAACTCTGAGGTTTCATTTTTCATTCTATCTTATGTATAATCTATAAGATTTATTTTTTATTATTAATTTTATTATGTTATGTTAGTCATCATACAGCACATCATTAGTTTTTGATGTAGTGTCCCATGATTCATTGTTTGCATATAACACCCAGTGCTCCACGCAATATGTGCCCTCCTTAATACCCATCACCGGGATAACCCATCCCCTCACCCCCCCTCCCCTCTGAAACCCTCAGTTTGTTTCCCAGAGTCCATAGTCTCTCATGGTTCGTCTCTCCCTCTAATTCCCCCCCTTCATTTTTCCCTTCCTTCTCCTCATGTCCTCCATGCTATTCCTTGTCTTCCACAAATAAGTGAAACCATATAATTGTCTCTCTCTGCTTGATTTATTTCACTTAGCATAATCTCCTCCAGTTCCATCCATGTCGAAGCAAATGGTGGATATTCATCCTTTCTGATGGCTGAGTAATATTCCATTGTATATATGGACCACATCTTCTTTATCCATTCGTCTGCTGAAGGTATCACAGCTCCTTCCACAGTTTGGCTATTGTGGACATTGCTGCTATGAACATCGGGGTGCATGAGGCCCTTCTTTTCACTACATCTGTATTGTGGGGTAAATACCCAGTAGGGCAATTGCTAGATCATAGGGTAGCTCTATTTTTAACTTTTTGAGGAACCTCCACACTATTTTCCAAAGTGGCTGTACAAACTTGCATTCGCACCAACAGTGTAAGAAGGTTCCCCTTTGTCCACATCCTCTCCAACATTTGTTGTTTCTTGCCTTGTCGATTTTTGTAAGGTGGTACCTCAATGTGGTTTTGATTTGAATTTCCCTGATGGCTAATGATTTTGAACATCTTTTGTGTGTCTGTTAGCCATTCGTATGTCTTCTTTGGAGAAGTGTCTGTTCATGTCTTCTCCCATTTTTTGCCTTGATTATTTGTTTTTTGGATGTTGAGTTTGAGAAGTTCTTTATAGATCTCAGATACCAGACCTTTATCTGTAGTGTCATTTGCAAATATCTTCTCCCATTCCGTGGGTTGCCTCTTTGTTTTGTTGACTGTTTGCTTTGTTGTGCAGTTACTTGATGAAGTCCCAAAAGTTCATTTTTGCTTTTGTTTCCCTTGCCTAGACATGTCTTGAAAGAAGCTGCTGTGGCCAGTGTTTAAGAGGTTACATACAGCCTATGTTCTCCTCTAGGATTTTGATGGATTCCTGTCTCACATTGAGGTCTTTCATCCATTTAGAGTTTATCTTTGTGTACAGTGTAAAAGGATGGTCGAGTTTCATTCTCCTGTATAAAGCTGTCCAATTTTCCCGACACCATTTATAGATTTCTATATAAAACTATGACAAATAAGACTGACGTTTAGTGCAGTCTTTAGGGTTTTGTCTACCTTGAAACTGCTTTGTGCATATACCATTGCCTTGATTTTAGCCATTGTCCTCCATTCCTTTTTAATTCAAAGTTTAAAAGTTTTGGTATGGAGATAAGTTAAAACTTTTCGAAAGCCTAAATACATTTCCTCTTTCCATGTAATTATTTTCTTTTTCAATGAGAAGGAAGTCTGTTATTCAAATTAGGCTTGATTAAAACAAAAGTTTTATGTCCATTTGTGCCTTTCTCGTAGTAAACTGAATGACAATGAATATCTGTGGCAAATGGATGTGACGTTAAAAAGTCTAAGCTGTTTTTAGTCTTAAACTTTTTTTTTAATTTTAGAGCGAGCCCAAGGGTGTGTGCGAGTGGGGGAGGGGCAAAGGAAGAGGGAGAGAGAGAATCTTAAGCAGGCTCCATGACCAGCCTGACGTGGGGTTTGATCTCACAAACCTGAGATACGTCCTGAGCCAAAATCAAGAGCCGGACACTTAACCGGCTGAGACACCCAGGTGCCCCTTAATCTTTCAATTATATGTCTACATCTTGTATCTCTCCTCTGAATTCTAGATTCATATATACACTATTAGACCCCTTCTTTTGTATTATAACAGAAATCTCAAACTTAATATGTCAAAATTAAGTTCTAGTATTTACTTCACAGCTTGTCTTTTTGAGTCATCCACGGTCAAAAGATCAGAAACATATTTTCCCTTCCTCCAAATCCTATCTAACCAAGTCCCTTTACTGGTTCCTTTTCCAAAGAATTTATCTTATCTGCCTACATTTGTTCTACCTTAAGCTTTTGCGGAGACATGCATTTCAAAAGACATCCATCTTGAATAAACATATTGCCGCTGTATGACACAGATACTCCAGAAACCAGATAAGGAATCAGACCACCACCCCCGTGAAGTTCCCTTTTTCAGAAATCTGTGGGTGACCTTTTGAGTAACCCTGATTGTCCCTTCTCACACCTTAATTCCTGCTCTTTTTAAAATTAGTCAATAAAGAGTGCACCCTTGAAACCCTAGACACCACTCCCCTGGACCCTATTAAAGGCAGAGCCCCAGGTTCTCTCTCTCTCTCTCTCTCTCTTTCTTTCTTCCCATGACCTGTGGCCCTTGGGCATGCTGTTTATACTCCAGGACTTGTAAGTAATAAATCTTATTCCTCAAAGTTCCCAGATGGTTTCTGCTGAAGTGTGGCCTGTAATCATAATAGCCACAACATTGGCCTGTGGGGGAAAGTCTGTGGAGTCTGACTAGGAGTAACATGGCCTAGGTGAGTGCCTTAGGCATTCGCAACTAGGAACTTCACTGTCAATAGGCTAGAACCCACATTACACCCCTACTTGTGTCATACTCCACCTCCCAATTAATGATTAATTGATGATCTAATCATCATCAACAGGAAGCTTTTAAAAATTCAGTAAGTTCATGACAATCCATCTCTGCTCCCCACAACACCTTCAGGGACTTTCACTGCACTTAAACAAGTTGCCAAACTGCATGAGCTGCCTGGGTTACACCCCTCCATTGTCCACACATACCATCTCATCTTTATTTGTTCATGCTCCTTCAGCCACACTGGCCTCTTTTTAGTTTTTAAAAAATGTGGATCCTTTCACCATCTTTCATCCTTATTTTTTTTTAATTTACATACAATTAGCCAACATATAGTACATCATTAGTTTCAGATGTAGTGTTCAATTATTAATCAGTTTTAACACCTAGTGCTCAACACATCACGTGCCCTCCTTAAAATTTATTGTCCCTTAGGCATAGGATGCTATTCTCCCAGAGCTTTGCATGACTTGCCAATTCCTTATTCCAGGTCCCACCACAAATAGCACCTCTTTAAAAAAGTTACCACTAGTTACAGTCTATCTCATCACCCTGTTTATGTCCATCATTGCTCATACTGCAGCCTATAATTATCTTGTTTGCTTTTCTATTTGGTTAGTTATTATCTCTATTGTCAAAAAGAACATATGCTTTATGCAGACAGGAAACCATATCTGTTTAATTTACCATATTGTGCTCAGCTTCTGGGACCCTGCCTAGAGCATATTTGAGAATCAACAAGTATTTATTCAGGATATGAGTGAACAAATTCTACAAAATCCTCTAATGTGTTGAATACATAAATGGTTTATATATTTTCTTGAAAATAATGTTAAACAAAACAATGTCACAGTAACAGATTCACAATCAACAGATTACTGTTTAATCTAAAACATAGATGCGTTGTCTTTTGACTATTATGCAAAAAAACATTTCAAATTAAGGAAAATGATAATTTCAAATAAATTCACTTTGATTGTTAAAACATTAAAGTCGAAAAGCAAAAGCTTTTCTAAAATTGCAGCAACAAACAACACTCACTACCTGAGGTTTCTTGAAATAGAGCAATTTGAATTTAATCTGTTATCTTAAATAACTTAATACCCATTGTGTATTTTAAAAAGTCAATTTAAATTTTCTGACTTCTTTACGTATTTGTCTATAACTTGGTAAATAACTGAGTATGGCTTTATATAGTCTCAAGTGTCATTTGGTTGATGCTCAAAGCATCATGCACAACTATTTCAGTAATTTTTTTCTTTAGTTTTAAAATTAAATATTTCCCTTTAAGCTATAAAAATTTTTAGTTTCCTAAACACATTTAATAATTATAAGTAAATAAGGGCAAATGTTACCAAAGAGCCATAATCCTATCAATCTCTGTGTAAACTGGAGATGAATATAGTTATTATTAACCTATTCATCCTGAAGAATTATGTTGTATTAGCCATATATAAGTATCTGGTTTTTGCACACACACACACACACACACACACGCACGCACACACAAATATTTCTATGCAATTAATTATACTAGTTACATAATTTAAAAAGAATTCTAAATTAAATTTCAGGAATAATAAATGAGTATAGAGTTAATATAATATAAACAAATATTCTCTTCATCATGCATTTGTTATAATAGGATAAAAGACAAGGAGTGATTTTAACATCTGCTTCACTTAATAGTAGACAAAATCACAAACATATTTTATAATTACACAAGAAAAAAACAAAAAAACCCAGATCATCACTCTGTCTAGAATTTAACGCCAGCCAGACCCTCAAAATATTCACTTTTTGTAGTTTCCAGTACTGATTCTTCTTAACAAAATGGAAGTTACAAATGTACAGAACAATATATTTTGGTAGAACAATACAGATTATCTTATCAGTGAAAAATTGGAGGTTCTTTCTTCCCCTTTCCCTCTCCCCCTCCCATTCATGCACACTCTCTTGCAAATAAATAAATCAATCTTAAAAAAAAAAAAAAAAAGAGCAGGAGATGGAAGTTACTTATCATGGGATAGAAGAGAGGTAAGGTGCTTTACATGGAATTGTGGCCAGCTCTCCTGGGAAAAGCATAAAATGAAAATAGATATCCAAGTTTTTCTAAACGTTCCCCTATGCATTCTTCCTTTTCCTTCCTCTGTTGAGTAGAACTGTTTTAACATGGAGGGTCTCTATCACATCAACACTGAGGTTATGATAAATCTGAAAAGTTGACTCGAATGCAATAATTTATATGGGTGGTAAATCCTCCTGGAAGTGAACTGAAGTTTCAGGTAGGTACAAACATGTTTACTATACGTAGGGGGAGAAGAAACTGAAGAACAAGATGGGGCCATGGCGGGGTAAGGAATATGGATTAACACTGAAGTCCCTCTGGAAAATCCCTATGTAAAAAGAAGAAATCTTGTCTGATGAACTGTCCATGACAAGATCTAGGGGAGAAAATATTTTCAGGTTCAGTATGGATAAAACTCTTGCCACTCTTTGAAAGGGAAAGTACTTACATAAAAATAAATAAACAAAAACATATAAAATGTAATAATAATATTAATAATATTTTTAAAAGAATAAAAGGTCCAAGTAACTCTTTTGTGGAATATTCACAAAGAAATGAAGAGGGAGGGTAGCATCTTACTTGTGTGAGGTGATGCTGGTTAACCAGAACAGAACAAGTCACTGCAGAATGGACAGCAGTCACAAGGAAGCTCTGTGGTCCTGAAAAGAGCAATAGAGACAAAGTAGCTAACTGGCTTACAAGGAGCCCTGAAAGGGTAGCTTGCTGTGTAGGGCTTTAGAATAGGCTAAAAATGTAAAGAAAAGTGAGAGGAGAGTTCCAGTAACTATTCAAGACTGATGTAAGAAAAGATATGAAATAGTGTGTTAAGGTACTCCCTGAGAAAAGATAAAAAGATCTGGCATAAGCTCATAAGCTATTACGTAAAAGGCCTTTGTATCTAACTGATAAGGTACCATGCTTTTTTATTTCCAAGCCAGGGAGGTGTGGAGAATGTTAACACTTGACTTGTTGAGTTATACTAAGCAAAGTGTTCAGCCTGTGCTTCGTGCCATATGAAGAGTAAATTAGGTTTCCATACTTGAGTAACTATATTTTCAAATAGAATATATAAAGAGCTTTATGACTCAAAGGAACTTTTTACAAACTTTCATCTCTGATCACAACTTTCCTTTGATAAATTTCTGTCTTGATATTTGTCCTCCAATCCAAGCGAAATTTTCAGTTCATGATTTCTTTTTTTTCTTTTTTTTTTTTTTAAGATTTATTTTAGAGAAAGAGAGAGAGCAGGAGTGCACATGACCATGGGGGGAGGGGCAGAGGGAGATTCTTCAAGCAGACTCCCTGCTGACTGCGGAGTCTGAGGTGGGGCTCAATCCCAAGGACCGATGAAATCATGACCTGAGTGGCAACCAAGAGTTGGATGCCCAACCAACTGAGCCACCCATGAGCCCCAAAGTTCATGATTTCTTACCTACTCTAACCTGAGACGTTTATAATCTTCTACTTGCAATTTCCAAATCCAAAAAATTCTAAATATTTTATATGTACCTCACTAGTAACAAAAACTGAAGTACCTCTCACATGTTTAGGATGGAAAGAAGAAAGAAAGGGAGAGAGAAAATAAGAGAAAGGGGAAGGAAGACATAGTGGATCTGATTTGGAATGATATGAGGCTATTTATATCCTTTTACTTGTTACACTGATAGTGTAAATATCACATATTTCACTGTTTTAATGTTTTGATTTATAGTACAGCTTATACTCCCATAAGGGGGTGTTTCATAATATACAGCATATATAACTTCCTAAAATATGTATTTTTAAATGAATTTTGAGACACTTTTGTCCTCAAAGGTGAAGAACAAGTGTCTTTGGATCTGTTGTAGAAATGGATTATGGACAATCAGAATTAAGTATTTTAAAAAAGTAGGTAATAGTACTTAACTTAATAAGCTGGATAGTCTACCTGCCTGTCTTCCTCTCTCTCTTCTATACCTAAATATTTACTAAGTAGTAGATCAGTGCTAGTCACACTTGACATACAACTATAAAGACAGTCATGCTTCATGTCTTTGTGGGTCTTTAGTAATTAATTAGGCAATTTAATCAGAGTATAAGTATTATATCAGAAGATATTCAGATTACAGAAGTATGTGACAGATACACAACCTAGGTGTAAACAGTTTGGGAAGTTTAATTACGTTTTATAATAGAGTGAGAAGAATTTGGAGTTAAGAACTATCAGGAAAAAATGGAGAAATGGGGCCATGATAATAGTAGTTAATATTTGCACAGCACTGGAGTGCCTGGGTGGCACAGTCTGTTAAGCGTCCAACTCTTGGTTTTGGCTCAGTTTGTGATCTTAGGATCCTGATCTGAGGGTCCTGGAATCAAGCTTAAGACTCTCTCTCCCTCTTCCTCTACCCCTCCGCTTCTCTCTCCTCTCTCACTCTCTCTCAAATAAATAAGTAAATCTTAAAAAAAAAAATATATATATATATATATATATATTTACATATTTACACACTACTTATCCAAGACACAGGTACTGTTCATAACAACCCTATGAGATAGGTGCTGTTAATGTCCCTGTTTTACAGGAACTTTCCGGCACTGAAAAAAAAAAAAAAAAAGCCATAAGACAATTCATGTAATAGTTCACATGCAAATCTGCTGGCAGTAGCTCTTTCCTCTTGTCTGTTTTTTTTGCAAGGTTAAAGGGTCTTCTTGCACATTAAATTTGATCCACCTAAACTGGATTGAGGCTGAGTTTCTAAAATGCTAACAAAAGACTGTGACTATGATTTCTGTCAAGTTGGTTATCTTATCTGTTTACAAAATCATATAATCAATTGTCAGAGACCCAGAACCATTGTCTCCAATTGTAATTCTGTATAGAATTATTGGAGCTGATTTAATGGTATGGAACTTATAATAACTCTACCACCAATTTAAAGGCAAAATATCTTATTTACTTGTTTCCAGGGATTGTGATTAATCAAACACAACATACATTATATTCCCTAGAAATTGATTTTCAGTGTGTAATGTTCTACTTAATTTTTTTTTTATTAAATACAAGTAGGATAAATGCTTGAGATTCTTTGAGGATTTTAAGAAAATCTAAAAGGGCTTTGTAAGAAATAGTAAAACAAATATTTTATTAAACATTATTCTATGTACAAATATAAAATCAAATAATTTAAAATGACATTTAAACTAATAATGAGTAATTTTTATAATGATTTTTTTCCTCAAGAGAACCATTGTTAGAATTACATTTGAACTATGACACCCTTAATGCACATCATAAAAGTGAGCATTGCATTTTGGTCTTATCCTAGATACAATTCATAAAACAAAAAGGATACTTCTTATAGCTGTAATGGTTGACTGTACTGGGAATTAAATTAAAGGCACAGTGTATCCAAACTCAGTATTTGATAGTTTTCTTGTAAACCTGAGACACAGATTAGTTTATTGGATTTTATAGAACCAAGGAGAGTATTAAAAAGTCACCTACATATGTTTTCAGGGAAAAAAAGAAAACTTTTATAATTAATTTTCAAAAACCAATAATTATGCCAACTTTTTAAATTATTATAGATTTCAACAGGAGAGAAAATTTATATGTAAAAAGTGAATCTGCCTTTGGAATAAAAAGTTTCTCTTTTTTTTAGTTTTTATTACAAAAACTTGGCTGCTTTCTCCTTAAATCTCATTGTATTATATCATAGTTAGGTGTGGTTCTAAGAAATCATTTACTCTGTAGCCAATTTTTTTTTATTTTTATAATAAAATCCCACATGAACCATTATTCTTGAGATGAGAGAGAAGCCATATGGTTACAATGTATGTTGTCTGTATTCTGCTTAGAGAAGGACAAGAATACTGATAAAATTTAACCTGGCATTAAAACTCCCCAAAAAACAAACAACAACAAAAACTAAGAGATGTGTTTCAATGAATGCATTTTCATGATCTATAGCAAAATTATAAGAATTGACATTATATGTAGATAACTGATTAGCTTCATTTTTCCTGGTGGTTTGCCAATGAACTTTAGGACAAATTTAGGGAACATTTCTAAAAAAAAAAAAAAAAAAAGTATTTTTCTTTAATTGTATTTTTAAATGTTTAAATATTATTAGAAATGCATGTAAAAATTAGAAGCAGAGTGCATCAATTCCATTTTGAAATGAACTCTATTCACAGAGTTGATCAATGCTTCTTGGTGCTACTTGCATAGTTCACATACTTCTTTTTTTGCATTGATAAATCTAAATTGCAATTCAGTAGATGACTTAAAGGTCTCCTCTATTAAACTGTGTACTCTCTGAGGATCAACAACATACATTTTTTTTCTTTATTTCCAGCATTGTTCCTTGCATATAAAAAACAGCCCATAAATGTTTGTTTACTTAAATTTAAATCTTTGTTTAATCATGAAAAATTGGTTGTACTGATAGCGAAATAAAAGTTTTTCCTTTATTTTTTGCAGTAATGTTTTTTTTTCCCCCAGACAGAAATTCACATCAGTACTCTCCAGAGTGAGTGTCTATAATTAGGCATAATTATTGGAGTCTTGAAAAATCAACAGAAGATCCAGAGTAGAATCAAGTCAACAGCACAACAGAAAAAAAATGTGTTTACTGAAAAACATCATCTGAGTGAAGGAGGATCCTAGTTGGTGAAGAGTAATGCTGGGAAAGATCTGGGAGATATATTCATATGAAACATACTTTTTAATTGATTGATAGTTAATTCTAATTTCTTTCCTAAGCTTTAGATTTCTAATTTTCGATTAGATATCTCCACTAAATACTTTATAGGTTCTTCAACCTCAATATTAAAAAAAAAAAAAAAAAGAATTCATCATTTGTCTCCCAATTTTAATCTCTTCCTCCACATCTTATTTAAGAAACAACACTACCACCCAGGATCTTAATTCTCTACAACTCTAAGGTGTCACCTTTGACCAATTCAGTTCACTTGGCCTCTTTAATCTCTCTTTAATTTATCTCCTTTTCTGCTTCTTTCTTGAATTGGCCTTAATTCAGGTCCTTATCATTTCTTGCTTAGCTTATTACAAAATCCTTCTAAGTTTTCCTCTTGGCTCCGGGTATGGTATGACACCTCCCTAATCCCTTCACATTATCAGTGCAAGAGTATTCTTTCCACAGTTCAAATGTAACTTTCTGCTTAAAAATTCCCCACCACAATCAATAAAATTTCAAATTCTATAAAAATGGACTCTATCAAATTCAGTAAAATCTAAAATTCTCTGTACACAACCTCTGACATGACCCTTGCAGCTACAGCCACCTTCATGCTATCTTCAAACATGTCCACTATACTGTAGTCATAACTAAAGTCATGTTTGTGCCTTAGAAAATTCTGTTTATTTTTTGGGTACAGCAACCCACATTATTTTTTCCAGCCATCCTTCATCTAGACTCAACGAAAATATCTCTGAAACATCTCCTCAGCTTCCAAAGATACATTTTTCCCCTTACATATTGCTCTTCTATAATCTATAAATGCCTAAAATTGCATTTATTTATTTAAATATGTATATTTTAAATTTTATTGGCCTTCTTACTAGAGTGAGCCTTTTAAGGACAATGAATGAATATAATCTTTGTATACATAGTATATAACAAAGTGCCTATGGGCACTCCATAGATTGATGTCAGTGACTTCAAAATTATATTGATAAAACATTTTCTTTAATTAACCTATAAATCCTCACTCTTCGATTTCCTCTACATATTCACAATCTACCAGAACAATCAAAATCTCTAGCATTTTAATTTTTGACATAGAAAATTTGAAAACATAATGTTCATAACTGGTACCTGTGAGAAATATATATATTTTTTTTTTCAGGTAAGATTTATTTTTTGCCCTCTGTTAGATTTACATAACTAGGGTGACCATGCAAGGCAGTTTACTCCTGAGCCCAGAAGCATTTATTACTATCTCTCCTTCCACTCTCAAAATTGTTTAACTTTAGATAACAAATAATTTGGTAATACAATTAATACCAATTTCACTGCTATTTATTTATGTTTATTAGCTTTGAATATGAATATTTGTAAACTAGTGAGAAAATTACTAAATCTATTAGCCCCATGGTGATATAAACTGCAAGCAGCAAGACAGAAAAAAGATTCAGAAAAGAAATGGGTATGAAATGGACTGAACTAGGAATATGTATTATAGACAAGTTATTATTCTTTAAGTGGGAGTAAGTAATTGGTGAAACAATTCAGAAGGGTAGAGGTTAAGAAAGAAGTCTGTTATGTTGAAGAATCTCAAGTGTTGATACTTTCTCTGATTTCAATGACTAACCCGATGTCTATAATAATATGCAAACTTTATTTTTCTTTACTAAATTTTACCTGCATTTTAGTAAGAAATTATAATACACTAGTGATACAGAAATAATGGTCTTTCATAAGGAAAATTAAACGCAGAAAGGGATCTTTATATTATACCTGGGCTGTGAGGACATTAATTTACCACTTCTGAGTCTTACATTCTTTTCCATACTATATATACTTTGATATCAAAATGTTGGAATAAAGAATGCAAGTCATATAAATTTAATATTGAACAAGAGCAAATGATTAAATTGTGCAATTTTTTTTTTTTTATAAAAGGTGTAAAAGATATAGTATACAATTGTGGCCTTTGCTCTGGTTTCCATATTGTTAAGAAAATATTTTGAGACTTTTAAAGCAAATACTCTATATACAAAGCCAGAACTATCTGATTCATCAGAAAAATCTGTTAACCACAGGACGGATATTTATTTTTAAATAAACTATTTTCTATGGCTCTAAGCCATAAAATGATGCAGAATTGTGTCTCAGAAGGTAACTCCCTTTTAGTACAGCCTGGTATCCTGGATTCAGTAGAAATACTTTCTCTTCTTAATGGTTTTCTGAAATTTTTCAGGCAAATTTTTTTTCTAACTTGAGGGATTAACAAACATACGGAAATATTGATTTTTTTAAAACATAATTTAGTCTTGACATATACTTTTTATTTTTTGAGAAAAAATTTCTGCGTTGTATCCCATTGTTATATACATATACACTCATACACAGCCACAAACATACACTTCTTAATCATTTCAGGGATTATCAACTTTACAATTCTACTGCACTCATCTTCAAGGTATGCTCATATAAAAGTTATAAAAAATATCAAGGTGATATTTGAAGATGAACAATAAATGTCTTTTAAGCATTATAAACTATGCATTAAGGAAGTGATTAGTAATTTGTAAAGAATCTGAACTATTTAATCACCTTAGCACCAAATGTATGCATACACGTGTGTGTGTGTGTGTGTGTGTGTGTGTGTGTATTAGATCAGTAATTATCCAACCACTGGAAGTCAAGAGGGAGAGTGCAGAGGCATGACCTTTCCTCACATCAAAACCCACAGTCTACTCTGAAGCCTCTTGTGCTGTTGTGTAGACTCAAGAGGACATACACTGTACATGGTTTTGGTACCTATAACTACTTTCCTGGGAGATAGAGAATTATTCTTAAGACAGATATTATTGGCAGATATAAAGTTTTCCAAAAATCTAGGTGAAGATTTAACCTTAGAAGTATTCAATTCTTCTCACTGTAGGAAAAGGCTACACCTTACTATTCTAAAATGATAAATACAGTTCTCTAATTTCTCTATATAAATTAATAATTTTAAATTTGAGGTGGTTGCTTTGTTGTTGTTGTTTGGTTTGGTTTGGGTTTTTTTTTTTTTTTTTGGTTTGTTTTTGTTTTTGTTTTATTCATGTCACTTACAAATCTCAAGAGCGCAGTCAATCCCAAAAAGACAAGTCGACTTTATGGACAAAATGAAGATGTTATATCTATAAGACTTTCCCAAACTATTGCCTCTGATAAATTAACTGGGGTTATATAATTTTTTGAGATCTCATCAAGGGTGGCTGGATTTCTCACCTGTTTTTCTTCTAATATTCTATAAGTACTATCACAGTCTACTTTTGAGGCAAAACAAATTTGAATTTCAGGCTTAAAAAATCATCATAGAGAACTATATCTCAGACATGTTAAAATTTAACACAAATTTCAAAGGTTCCTATTCTGCACAAAAGTAGAAAGCATTCCATTTTCTAGAAATAAAATTGGTTTGTATTTCTAATTTTATAAAAATATAATAAAATTTATCATAAGAATAATTAACCTATATCAATCCCACAGAACATGTTTACAAGGGTTCAATTATTTAACCAGCTCCTTGTATAAAGGCTATAAACAATGACATTGAGTGAACCAAACATTCTTGTAAAGTCTTTTAGAATTTTCTAGCACCAATGAAATAATTAAGTATTTTGAGTCATCCATTC
The DNA here is from genome assembly GCF_023065955.2 of Ursus arctos. Classification (NCBI taxonomy): domain Eukaryota; kingdom Metazoa; phylum Chordata; class Mammalia; order Carnivora; family Ursidae; genus Ursus; species Ursus arctos. Next base: position 23,878,003 of record NW_026622985.1, on the reverse strand, counting down.
AATCTGAAGAAGATCCAAATATAGAGACATCACCTAAATTAGACCAAATAGTCCTGTTCAGACTTAATTACAGTGGAAAAACTCTATATGTCTATAAAATCTACAGATCATTTTCAAATAAGCCTAGGATATCTAAACAATTTGAAGACCTCAAACTATCCTGCAGACAGCTTCTGTTCTTCAACATCCTCATCATTCATTTATTCCTCGTTTGTCACTGAAGTTTTTTCACTGTGGGACTTCGGTCACAAACCCAGCTTCATTGTCTTTTTACTTTAAATCTAATTAATTATTATCATATCAAGCATGAATTTCACCTGCCCTGTAAATAAAAAAAGAAATTCACTACCCTTCAAATAAAAATTATACAGAAGCTTATTAAAATTAATTCAATTCCGGGGCGCCTGGGTGGCACAGCAGTTAGGCGTCTGCCTTCGGCTCAGGGCGTGATCCCAGCGTTATGGGATCGAGCCCCACATCAGGCTCCTCCGCTATGAGCCTGCTTCTTCCTCTCCCACTTCCCCTGCTTGTGTTCCCTCTCTCACTGGCTGTCTCTATCTCTGTCAAATAAATAAATAAAATCTTAAAAAAAAAAAATAATTCAATTCCATTCAACTTGCACTGATATGGCCCTGTCCTCAAATTGCTTACAGTATCTAGATGTCATACTAATAAAAAGCATCCTAAACAAAAATACCATTATGATAACAAAAAAAATTGCTATCAAGAGAATAGCTTGTCATTTATTAACTGCCATTTAATTATATGCCATTACTGTGCCAACCTTTTATGTGCATTGTTTTATTTTACAATCACAACAATCCTGTCAGCAAAGAAAAAACTGAGTCTCCAAGAAGTTAAAAATCTTACCCAAGATCATACAACTATTTTGTAGCTGAGTCAAGATTAGGTTACAGGCCTGTCTAGCTTGAATAGGTAAGATCTCTGTACAACAGTATATGTCCTTCTTTCCAAGAAATAAAATTAAAGATTGTTTATTGAATATGGGAAATTCTACTTATTTGATAAATACCAGACTCAACCCCATACCACGCATTTTTTACTACAATTAATTTGATTTATAATGCAGTTTGTTTCTACATGATTATACAAATCACAATCTTTTACAGGCACCTGGGTGGCACAGTCAGGTTAGCATCTGACCCTTGGTTTCAGTTTAGGTCATGATCTCAGGGTTGTGATCTCAGGGTCGTGAGTTCAAGCCCCATGGTAGTGCTCTGCACTTACCACAGAGTCTGCTTGAGATTCTCTCTACCTCTCCCACTCGTGTTTTCTCTTGTACTTTCTAAAATAAATAAATAAATCTTAAAAAAAAAAATCACAGTCCTTTAGGTGTGTGTGTGTGTATGTATTTGTGGCAGACATGAAGACATGAACAAATGTGAGTTCTTCTTCTATGACACCATATAAATTTATGAGTCTCTCAGACGTCTTACAATGTTATAACTTTCTCCTCCACAACTACTAGAATGACCATGATAACCAAGGTACAAATAAAGGTTAATATCTGTGCTAACTTTCAATCTATCTTCAGAATCCTTGGGGATGTGACATTTAGGGAGGGGCACACACAGCTCATAAAAAGCAAAAAAATAAAAAAACAAAAACAAAAACATAATATGCCAGTAATACATTTCACAACATTTGCAACGAAGTTAGCCAAATCTCAAAATATGCATAGGGGGGTTTTAATTAAAATGTATCTCTAAGGCAATAGGCAGAAGATGATGTCAAAAGTCCTTTAATTATCTCACTGTTTATAGTCTCAATTTGTTATTATAAAATATTCTTCTAAAGAAAAAGAAATATGAGTTTGTTGTGCTAGGATAAGGCTGAGATCAGCTTAGAATGCATGAGTCAGACTGTATATCTGACCAGGATTAATTGCGTCTTCTTGATGCTTTATAGCCAAATGGAATACTCCCTCCACGTGAGCTTCTGCCCTGTCTCCACAAACTATAACTGTAGGAATTATAAGAAAAATTGAGAACTCTCAGATATATTTTCCAACATTTTATAAATAAACCTTTTAAGTAAATAAACTAAGTATCTTTACTGAGGATTGCCTTTAATTGTTTGTTGTTGGAGAGCACATACACACACATACACCACATATACATACAAAAGAAAAGAACAGTTTATTAAGTATATCTTTCTAGAACTGTTTTACCACCAAATAATGTTGGTTAGCACTAAGGATTGAAATATAATTATTTAATTAAATTTGGTGTTTTTTTTCAAACTGGTAACATTTTAAATAAATTTACTTAAATAGAAAATGCGCATACTGTAGAGAGCTGTGGATTAATCCCCCTTTAAATGACTAAAACCAATTTTGAAAGTAGACAACAGTAAAAAGATATCAAGGGACCTGATATTTTACAAAGTATCTCAACTATATGTTCTTCAATGTAACATAAAAATAGCATATTATAAATCATACACAAAAATTGCACATATACAAATTTGCCAGTCATCTAAAGAATGTATTCGTATTTCTATTCTAGGAATTAAACTACATGACTATAAATATAAAATTGGCATCTGTGTAAATTATTTCTAAACAGCATTCTGGAAGGAAATATCACAGCTGTTGCTGTAGGTATCTATGTATATGTGTTTGTGTGAATGGGGGTGTGTAAGACAGAGAACGTTAATATTCTTTATAAATTACCTAGAAATAATGCAAATGCTTAGAAAGAGTACTGGAGCAAAAGTTGAATATAGGTTCCGGGTTCTAGCCCAGTTTTATGTACTTGAGCAGCCATTTAACCACAGATTCATTTTTCCAGTTGGAATAAGTTATGTCTGAAGATCCTTCTGTCTTCTAAAATCCCAACTATGTAAGTTTTACACTCCTCAGCTCTTTTTTTTTTTTTTTTCCTTTGAAGGCACTTCACTGAATAGGGAAAAAAATGCAAAAAAAGAAAGAAAAAAATGCTTTCCAATAGGTGTTAAGAAACAAACAAACAACAACAACAAAAAAGAAGAAACAAACAAGTCAAACAAGAATTATTCACATCCTATAGGTTGGTTACAAAGTTGTTTCAAATGTATTTTTAACTAAATTTAGATTAGCACTTAAAAATGCCACTGTTGTTCTAAAATAAAAGTATCTATAAACTCCCTCATGACTCTCCTTAAAGATCTATTTTGATTAAGTGGGAATCACTCATGGAAATTGAGAGCAGATGATTTGGTCATTATTAATAGTAAGTGTACAAAAAATTAATTATAGAAATTTAAAATACAGAGAGTTCATAGAGCAGTGTGAGTTCAAATGAGTGTGCTTGTCAGAAAAAATGTGTGTGCTTTTCATTCATGTTTGGTGATGTAATTTCATTTAACACCTTCCACACAGAATTTTCCACCAGGCTGGTTAATACTGCTCTGTTAACTAGTTCTGTGAAATTGAATGGAAGGGGCATTGAACTGTGAATCCAGAAAGCCTGGGTTATAGACTCAGTTAGCTTACATAAATATAGTTACCCTCTGTTGCCCTAAATTTTCTCATCAGATAAATAAACAAAGTGGAGTATTTCATCTCCAAGTTTTCTAATAGTTAAAATTGCATAGCTGTGTTATCAGAGAGAACATGATATTTGGACTATAAATATTCTACACATATGATATACATGTATTCACTTATATATAAGACATAATTATCACACATGTTGTTAAGTACTAAGAAGATTTTCCCCCAAATAAGCTCATTGTAAACCTTTATAAACCTGTTATTATTTAATAATTTGGGATCTTTATAACTTTCACTCACTCCCAATTTATCTAAAGCAAACCCTACAGCAGAATGAATATCAAAGACCTCTAACTATTAAAGGGAGCTTCTTCAGTTACCCAAGGGCACATGAACATTCCCTGGAGTGATTATTTTAGATCACGTTCTAGCTACATGTGCCTTCATATCACAGGTCTTGAGAGGCTGCCTGAGGCCTCTGTGAACACTGCATCCTATCACCTTGAATTTAACAAAGGAAAACATTGACAATTGACAATTCAAGGTAGAACACAAAAGCAAACAAGAAATTATGTCACATTACACTGGTAAGATTTTTCTGACCCTAGAATGTTATTCCTTAGAGACAGAAGAAGCACCATCATGTAGTCAATTTTCATTTCCTTAAAACCAATAGAAAGTTGTGCTAAATTTGGAGCAACACTGGGAATTGCCAGGACTTTGATAAATAAGATATGGTTAGGGTAATTAAAGCCTTCACACAACAATTTATATCACATGGTTCATGTGAACCTCTGATACCCAACTATTCAATCAGAAAGAAAAAGTAAAAACATCAGAAGCCATTGGAACTTTTGATGAAATACTACAAAGAAGAAAGCAGAGTAAGATAACTTCAAGGTAATATAAAAAAACATTCTATATGTTCAGACTCGAAAGCCAGGGCAAACTGAAAATCAATAATGATTGATGATGGCAGATAAAATAGGACATGCTTTGAGAGTATCCTTCTAGCTTCTCATCTGTAAAAACATGGTGGAAGCAAGGATTCACATGAGCCATAACATATCAAAATGTTATATATGTTCTCCGTTTTGTTGTATAAACACTGTCATAATAACCAATTTATACCAGTAGTTGCAAATGAAGTATTTTAATTTATGTTATATGACTAAGTAATCCTGTTTTTTATTTCTTTTTTAATTCACTGCTAAGATAATTTCATTATTTATCCAAAGAGCCACTGCTTTATGGTGATAACTTCCCACATTGCAAGTTTGAGGCCAAAGAAGCGTAATCCACTTGAATCTCATAAGTAATGGTTTTAAATCAGACTTTTTTAGTCAATCCTTCTTGTTTATATACTTATAATCAAAATTCAAAGTCTATTTTCTGATTTTTCTCTTTGTCTCCTATTCTGTTTTAATTACTTTAAACTCTATTACTTCATATAATTGTAGAACTTATCATCTATAAACTTTAGTCTTTACCTGCTGCTATATTACCTGATTTCCTTTCTTAAAAACAAACAGGGGTGCCTGGGTGGTGTAGTCAGTTGGGCTACTGACTCTTGGTTTCAGCTCGGGTCGTGATCTCAGGGTGGTGGGATGGAGCCCCATCTCCAGCTCCATGCTTGACATGGAATCTGCTTGGGATTCTCTCTCCCTCCCCCAGTGCCCCTCCCACTCATTGGTCTCTCCCTTTCTCTCTCAAATAAGTACATAAATCTTTAAACAAACAAACAAACAAACCTTAGAGTTTAATGTCCTTAAGAACTCCATAATGCTTTCTCTCACATTTACTTTTTATTTGTAATTTGATCTCTCCCAGGAATAGAGGAAGAACTTGAGTAAAAATTATTTTTCCATTGGAAACACTACAAATGTGTATTTGGGTTGTGTCTACTGTGACCAATGCTATACAGAAGAAAAATAGGATTAATTAGATCTCTTGTTTTGTTCTTTGTGATCAATTAAATCATTCCTTTTTAGCCTTATGCCTTTGAATAACATTGATGGACTTACAAACTAACCCTTAGTGCCCTTAGTATTGACACTTCCAACTGACTGTGGGTATTTTACGTCATACCCTAAATTCCCCATGGTTGGGTTCCAAAATAATCTGAAATACTTAAAATCACAAAATATCCAGTGTTATACAGTAGTATAAAAGCTTAAGATATTATAAGTAAATATTGATCGTGTATTTTCTCTTTCTAATTATGAAGGATCCCATTATATTATCTTTCCTCAAAGATAGGCTCTAGAAACTTTAGTTGGGATATTCAGATAATTTAGTGTAGTATAATTAAATTAGAGCAAGAAACACGTTTTCCCACTCAAAGTCAGCATTGTTCACAAATACATGCTACTTTATGTTTATTAAATGATTTTAAAACAAATTAACAGATATATATACATATATATATATATATATATATGTATATTATCACTGGCATGCAACATGAATTTATTTCTCCAAAATGGTAATGCACTCAGTTGATTTATTGATACTATCTTATAGTTCTTTCTTTATTATGAGGTCAATCATCTCCTCCCAATATATGTCCCTTTCTTGTTGAACTTGACCCAGGCACAGTCTGGAATCAGTAAGACTACACAACTTTTGCATTAACTCTTCCTTTCATCAGCAAACCTCATTCCCTCTGGATCCAGATGGTTGGTTTATGATAAACACTTGATTAACACTGAGCTATCCAAACAGATTTTATAACCTAAAGTGTTTGAATACAGGACAAAAAAAAAAAAAAAAGAAAAATGTTATTTGTCTGTGAAGAATTTACTGTGAGAAGAAACACGGTGAGGGCTACCACTTTCTGACAGCAATCATTGGTCCGAAAACAACAACAACAACAACAACAACAACAAAGAACAAAAAATGGAAAACAGGCATGAAGGATGCAGGAACAGTTTAAGATCAGAAAGAAAAATGAAGCCTGAATGAGAAAAAAAAAAAAAAAAAAAAAACCTGCCCTACAGTATCCCAATTTCCATTAGAGCCAGTTATGCTTTCAGTAATTCTGTTTCATTACATTCTTAGTATCCTTACAATGAAATCACTTTTCTAGAAGGTCACTAAATGGTTCCCTGTAACCAAACTATGGCTAAACTGCCACGATAGCTTAATAGTAACCCTAGGCTGTTTGACTTCTGAGAGGCTCATTTGTACATGGATTCCTGCAGTTTGGTGTGAGTTATATAATCAACAGAAAACTGATACTGATGCTTCTTTTTTACTGTTTGAACATGTTTAAAACTTTTTCTCTGTTTGAATAGAAATATTTAAAGAATTATAAATCTGATTTAATGAGTAATTTTTAGTAGGAACTTTTTGGGAAATAAAGAGAAAAAATGGAATATAGATCAGTCTACAAACTATAATATGCATACTTATATTAATAATTTATAATTTGAGTGGTTCTGTCAAGATGCTCATGCTCTCCATGCCACTCACCTTCCATAAATCTCCAGTCTGCCATCAGAGGGTGACTGAAGCACGGATGCTCAACCCTTCATTCTCCTGCACAGTGCTCACCAACTCTCACAGCTTTATAATAATTATTTCCTCTTTCTTAATTGGTCCTGTAAATGTTCTTGATGATTTCAAAATACATGGGAATCATGCTTTCTTTCTTTTTTTTTTTTTTTTTTTTAAATATATCACCATTTCCTGATCTACTCGCTGCCAATGTCATCCCCATTCCTTCCTCAGGTATTTACTTCCATTGTCATAAAACAGGCTTGGCTAAAGATTGCCTTTGACTGTTCTAGGACTTATACAGATTTTTCACTGTCTCTCACCCCTGTTTTGTTCTTTTTTTTTTTTTAAAGATTTTATTTATTTATTTGACAGAGAGAGAGATAGCCAGAGAGAGAGGGAACACAAGCAGGGGGAGTGGGAGAGGAAGAAGCAGGCTCATAGTAGAGGAGCCTGATGTGGGCCTCGATCCCGGAACGCCGGGATCACGCCCTGAGCCGAAGGCAGGCGCTTAACCGCTGTGCCACCCAGGCGCCCTCACCCCTGTTTTGTTCTTAAGTCCTCCAGATGTGGCTTAGATTCCATGGCCCATTTTTTTTTTTAATAACATCCTCATATACCTCCTCAACTTCCTTTCTGAACTCTCTCCACACCATCATGCTGACTAAAGTCATGCCTACCTAACACCAATTTAGCTCTTACTGCTATAAACAATTTAACTGCATTTCCTTAGTCAATTAATTCTCTGCTTCTAAATTAATTTCACAGCCTTTCCTTTATCCTCAAACATCTGTAACCCTTCTCGTCTTGCTCTTAGCCCATTAATTAGTCTCAGAAGCAATCAGAAGACAATGATATATACTTTCCACCACCTTCCTATTATACTGATGATTTTGAAAACCCATCTAAGGGCAACCTCTCCAATCAATCATACTCCTTTGTTGACTACCTGAAGATACCAGTCTTGCAGGTGACTCTTTCTCCTGAAATCTCAGTTTTTCTTCATACTTTGTTCTCATCACCCTACAAAGGTAGTGCAATATTTCCCGTCTTAAACCTAAAAACAAAATATGGCCCCTAAAACATTCCATATGAAATGGCCTGAAGTCAATTTAATATTATAATTTCAAAGAGTACATTGAACCAAATTCTTCAAATAAAAGAAATAAGTTCCAGGGAAATAAAAACTATCAGGCTTCGTAACCCACCTCATTCTATTAATATGTGTTTTATAGTTCATTCATATGCTGGTACTTTTTTTATAGAAACTAGCAGAAAGTGATTTCAAAATAAGCATTTTATAGAAACATAAATATCAAGAAAGTTAGGTACAGATATTAAATAATTTATAGGTCATAAAAGAAAAACATCACATTCTCCAGTGCCTCTCCTTTTACCTTTGCTGAACTAAGATTGATGTGGTTAATTTAATTTAATTCAATTTTACTTAGAACTTTTATATATATGCTTAGAGTGATCTGTGATGTTGGTTCCACCTACAGACTTGATAAAGCAGTTTTTATTCACTTAAAGCTCGTGACCAATGTAAGTAGCATATTTTTATATGTCCCTATTAGTCTTGACAAACTTTTTTTTTGATAACTGAATATAAAAATAGAGATAAAATGAACATGGAACACAATTCAGGTTCTAAAATCTGAATTCAGAAATAACATCTTCTATTACTTGCTGGCTTTAGTCTTTCTCTTACTTGCTTACTACATTATTTTGCTCTTATACATAACCTTTCTATGCCAAAAACAGTTAAGGGGTAAGATATATATGCTCAGAAATTATATAATCAGAGACCGCAATTTCTCTGAATTATTTCCAAGAATATTTGACCTTTAAATAATGTAGAATGCTACTCCATTCCCATTTGCAAAGGTATTTAACAGCTAAATAAAAAATTATTATAATTTTGTATTTTAATGAATTTCCCATAGTGAGTGGTGACTATATGTGAAGAACACAAGTGTTGGTAAAAGCCTCTAAGTGAAGTTCTGCTTTCTGGTTCTGCATGTAAGGAGTTTGGAAGTCACCACTCCATCCTAACAAGTAAAAAACTGAGCAGAGTGAAAAATCAACAGCTTTTCTTAGACCCATAAGAGAAGTGAGGACCCAGGACAAGCTGCTGCGCCAAGATTGGAGAGACAGACAGGTTAATACATGGCACCATGGCTTACTTGAGCAGAGATTCAGGAGTGGAAACTGCCCTGACAACCAGGGCAGGGGTATGAAAATTTGCTGGAGCCTCAGTGTAGGTAAGTCTGAGAGTTAAACATTCCAGCGGTTCACAGTCATACGGGAGCCGCCACACTTTTGTGGGATTTACCTCTAGGAACTTGACCAGATTTTCATAGTAAATATCCAAAAAACAATCTCCCTGTGCTTCCAGCAGGAGGAGGAAAAAGGAACTGTTTTTGAAATATGCCAGAACACTTCATTCTTAACAAGGCCTGCCCTCAGGATTAACTACTTAACCAGAGGCTAACCTGCTGTGGTATTATTACCACCTAACCGACCTGGAGGAAGAAAAATGCCCAACTCCCGTCGCTCTATGCTTCTACGCGGAAAAAGGGAAATATGCAACTCCAGCCAACCCTACTTATTCTGTCCCAATTAAGGGTGGAGAGAAAAAATGAGAAATACTTGTGCAGTTCATAGTCTAGAGAAACAGGCTCCCTAAAACAATGAGACTTAATCATAGGACTATAGAACACTTCTCCTCCCCCTACACCTCACTAACACATCAGTAAAGCCCTATTTATAGTAGCTTTTTTACTAGGTACATCATGTCTGACTATCAAGAATAAAATAATAAAAGGCAGAAGATACAATCTGAAAAGACAGAGCAAGCATCAGCACCAGACATGAAAGGGATGTTAGAAATATCAGACCAGGAATTTAAAACAATTATGACTAATATGTTAAGGGCTCTGATGGGCAAAGTAAAAAGCATACAGAAAGAGACGGGCAATGTAAAAAAGAGATGGTAATCCTAAGGAAAACAAAAACAAAAACAAAAAGAAATGTGAGAGATCAAAAACATTGTAACAGAAATGAAGAATGCCTTTGTGTTTATTAGTAATCAGGAAATGGCTGAGGAGAGAATTGCTAAGCTTGAGTAAATAGAAATCTCTGAAACTGGAAAGCAAAAGATCAAAAACTGAGAAAAACAGAACAGAATCTCCAAGGACTGTGTTAAAACCACAAAAAGTGCAACATATGTGTGATGAGAATACCAGAAGGAGAAGAAAGAGAGAAAGAAACAGAAGAAATATTTGAAACAGTAAGAGAATTTCCTTAAATTAATGTCAGACACTAAAACAGATCTAGGAAACTCAGAGAACACCAAGCAGGATAAATGCAAAAAACACCTAGGCATAACACCGAGGCACATCAAAGATTAAAAAAAAAAAAATCCTGAAAGAAGCTAGAGGAAAAAAGAACCTTACCTACAGGGGGAAAAAAAAAAGTATTAATTACATTTGACTTCTAAGAAATCATGCAAGCAAAAAGAGAGTAGAGTGAAATATTTAAAGTTTTGATGGGCGGGAGGCATCTAGAATTCTGTAGCCTGTGAAATTATCCTTCAAAAATAAAGGAGAAATATATTTTCAGACAAATAAAAATTGAGGGAATTTGTTTCCAATAGACTTACTTTGTAAGAATTGCCAAAAAAAAGTTATTTATTTATTTATTTATTTATTTATTTATTTATTTATTAAAGATTTTATTTATTTACTTGACAGAGATAGAGACAGCCAGTGAGAGAGGGAACACAGGCAGGGGGAGTGGCAGAGGAAGAAGCAGGCTCCCAGCGGAGGAGCCTGATGTGGGGCTCGATCCCAGAATGCCGGGATCACACCCTGAGCCGAAGGCAGACGCTTAACAACTGAGCCACCCAGGCGCCCCCAAAAAAAGTAATTTAGAACTTTCCCAACACCCTGGAAGTACACCTACATGCCCTCTCTAGTCACCTCTCCTCCTCCCAGGGTAACCACAATGGATCTTAACTTCTATCCACATAGATTCAGTGTGCCCATTTTTTAACTTTATATGCATGTTATTACATAGTGCATTCAGGTTGTGAAAATTCATGCAGCACACGAGATTTATGCACTTTTTAGTATAGTTAATAATATTGCAACAATATCAACTTCCTAGTTTTGATGTTTACCCAAAGGAGTTGAAAATATATGTCCATATAAATATATATACATGGATGTTTATGGCAGCTTTATTCATAATTGCAAAATTTGAAAGCGATGAAATGTCCTTCATTAGGTGAATGAATGAATAAACAGTGGTACATCCAGACAGTGGAATATTACTTAGCACTAAAAATAAATGAGTTTTCAAGCCATGAAAGACATGGAGGAAATTTAAATATATATCACTAAGTGAAAGACACCAATCTGGAAAGGCCACATACTGCATAATTCCAACTATATGACATTCTGGGAAAGGACAAATCATAGAGGCAGTAAAAAGGTCAATAGTTGCCAGCGGCTGGGACAGGGGTATGGGAGGGATAAACAGAAAAAGCGCAGAGGATTTTAGGGCAGTGAAAATACTATGTACATTATAGTGATGACTCCATGTCATTAGATATTTGTTCAAACCCATAGAATGTACATGAACTATGAGAATCCTAATAAACTATGGACTTTGGATGATAATGATGTGTCAATACATGGTCATTAACTGTAACTAATATATCAGTCTGGTGGGGTGGGTGTTGATGATGTGAGAGACTACATGTGTGGAGGTCCCAGGTATATGAGAAATGTCTGTACTTCTTGAATTTTCTGTGAAAGTGAAAACTATTTTTAAAAAGTAGTCTTTAAAAAAATATGAATGTAGGCATTTATCCTCAATCATTTACAAGAAGTATAAATCATAACCTTGACTTTGGCATTACATTTAGTAAACAGAATGTGTCAAAATATTCAATATTTATATACACACTTTCTTTGATGTATAGATTATTAAATGTAAAAAGAAATCTGTTTTTGAAACTTCAATTTAGACATTTGTATAATCAAAGTAACACCACAGATTTATTATTTAGGATAAATGGTTGTTCCTTTGAACAGTGTAAACTCTTTTCCTCATGAAAAATTAAATAGAATCATTTTTCTTGGTATCTCATCATTGTAAGTACCCATAGTTACAACCTAACATAGCACACAACTTAAAATATCAGAGGCAAAATATTTCCAGGTCACTAAAAATTCAAAAACCTGAAATATATAAAGTCTAACATAAAGAGCTGTAAGAGATTATTCAGCATTTTTAAGTGTTAAAAAAAATTAGTCAATAAATCCCTAACTTAAAACTTAAATCTCTTTCTTAAGGATTATCTCAGAATTACTGTATTTAATATACCATTTTCTTTTTTTTTTTTTTTTAAGATTTTATTTATTTATTTCACAGACAGACAGCCAGCGAGAGAGGGAACACAAGCAGGGGGAGTGGGAGAGGAAAAAACAGGCTCACAGCAGAGGAGCCTGATGTGGGGCTCGATCCCACAACGCTGGGATCACGCCCTGAGCCGAAGGCAGACGCTTAACCGCTGTGCCATCCAGGCACCCCTAATATGCCATTTTCTTAAAAGTGTGCACAGTATCCTAAAAAAAATAAAAGGACTTACCAGTTAGGAAATAATGAAACTTTCAAAGAATGGAACAGTGGGAAATTACAATGTTTAAGATGTTTCATTCAGCTCTTTTTTATTATCAAATTTTGTGTTGTCTTCTTAATCATACATATAAAAATATAATTTAAAGATTTATCTTTTTAAAAGCTAAACCATATTTTGTGTTGTCTTCTTAATCATACATATAAAATCATACATATAAAAATATAAAGATTTATCTTTTTAAAAACCAAACCCACTTGGGTGCTTATGTAAACAAAAGATAATTATTATATAATCTTTTTTGTACCAAATAATCTAATAAATCATTAGATGGCATTATTATAAAACAAAGTTTGCACATAAAGAAAAACTGAACATATTTAAAGCATTGGTATGATTTTATAAAGGAAAGGCTCCTTACAGTCAGCAAATATTAACTGTGTAGAATTTACTCTCTGTTAACCAAATAAACTAAGCATATACTACCTTCATAAGAAATCCACTATTACTTGCGCTAGTGATATATCTCCTTCTAACAGATTAGATATAAAATAACCTATATAATTTCTTTTTTTAAAAGATTTTATTTATTTATTTGACAGAGAGAGAGACAGCGAGCAAGAGAAGGGGGTGGGAGAGGAAGAAGCAGGCTCCCAGCAGATCAGGGAGCCTGATGCGGGGCTTGATCCCAGGACCCCGGGATCATGCCTTGAGCCGAAGGCAAATGCTTAACGACTGAGCCACCCAGGCACCCCCCTATATAATTTCTTTTCCAGCATTTTAATTACTAATTGGCTGGTGGCTTGAAAAGATAAATTAAAAGGCATATTTTGACATAATTTCAGCATCTATTTCATCTGGATTTCCTTTGAAGAAAATCCTTACATAAGAATTTTTTTCTTGAGAAAAATATATTTATAAAAATTATTTATAGCTCTGATTTAAGTTGATGTTACATATGTATAAGGTTTTAAACAAAATGTTTTCCAGGGGCAACTTTTCTCTACCACAATACACAGCATTTTCTCTTCTTCCGTATCCTTAAGAACTACAGGAAGATCTTGAAATATATATTATGATTTTGTTAATTGTTTTTAAATTTTCCCCTGTCTACCTTAATCTAATTTAAAAAGCACTGAGATCCGATAATGTATCTTATGTCTCTTCACATCTGCATTATCAACTATATATTAGGACTTCATTAAAGTTAAGTCTTTGGTACTAATTAATAATCTAATTAATCTGTATTTTAATGAGTCTACTTTTTCTTTTAAAAGATTTTATTTATTTATTTTAGAGAGATAGCAAGAGAGAGCAAGAAGAGGGGGCGGGGAGAGGGAGAAGCAGGCTCCCTGCTCAGGCCAACTCAAGGCCAATCCCAGGACTCTGGGATCATGACCTGAGCAGAAGGCCGACACTTAACCGACTGAGCCATGCAGGCACCCTGAATATACTTTTTAATACACAATCTTCTATGTGTGATTTGACTTCAAATGTCACTAATGATATTCATCTGAACATTTTAATTTGCTGGAAAGTATTTTAATAATAAAATATAACTCTGAAACTGAGATCCATTAGGTTATGATTATATTAAACTCTCAGTTATTATAAGATAAAAATAATTATTTATATCAATCATTCACAACTGGGAACAATAAACAAATTTTAATTATAGGAATAATGGAATGACTTGAACAATTGTCAAAGTTAAACAAGATTTACTAAAAGCAAACTAGATCTAAATGCATCCCATATGTCTTGATTCTAACACCAAATTAAAAGAATTCTTTAAAAAAAAGTTTTATAGACAGCTCAATGCTACAGTACTAATAACCCTTGAGAGTCTACTGTGATACCTAATAATGTTTTGTCACGGGTTATAGGATAAGCTCATTATATTATATAAAACCTTTATCAGAGAAGATACTGAATTTTTTGTTGGTTATAAGTAGCTATAATGAATAGCTCTCTCTAAAGAAATACCCTTAGAATGTTAAAATTATCATCAGTTCAATCATTACTCCACAGTTAACTATAAATCCAAAAATATGTAATCATTCATATGCAAAGTAATATAAAACATTGAGGCAAAATTCACTTTCAATTTCCCAAGCATTTCCATTACTAGGAGCTTGCTATATGGCCTCCTTTTCTTCTGTCAGTTTTGTTTTTGTGTCTTTGAAATGTATTTTACTTTGTGATTTTAGATGGTTGTTTCTTTTGTTAAAACCACAAAAAATTCAGGTAGTTCTAAACATAGCATCTACTAATTTGAGGTTTGTTAAGTAGTTACACAGTAGTATATTTGGGGCTATATTGTCTTGCAGAACATTTTATTTTCTAAATAAGTCTTGACAATAAGAGCCTTTTCCAAAACACAAGAAACTGCTCTTCCGTAAATGAATGAAAACTGTGGGCATTTCACAGAAGAATGAGACAATGATGCTTATTAATAACTGAATCATTATTGCAGTGGGAATGTCACAGATGCGAACATACTGTGTCACCAAGATGGACTGGAACTCATAATAGACTGATAACCTCTGCTTAAGCCTATTTAGTTCTGCTGGCCACTCTCTACCTCTTGGGAATTCAAGATGGCTTTAAATTCAAAGACACAATCTGAAATTACATAATATATGGTTTCATTGGATGTAGGGTGACTAACCATCTTAGTTTGCCTAGGACTATATTGATTTTAGTACTGCGAGACCCATGTCCCAGGAAACCTCACAGTTCTGGACAAATCGAGATAGTTGGTCTCCTTATTTGGATGGAAAATCCTTAGTTTTCTTTCATTTGAATTTGAAACAACATTTAAAAAATCACATAATCTGACATTTTTAAAAGTCAAGATTTTCAGTCTTTCTTGAAAGAGCAGATTTGGCAACTTTGATCACTTTTATGTTAACTTAGCTAGTCTATAGTCCCCAGTTATTCAAACACTAATCTAGGTGTTGTTGTGAAGGTATTTTATAGATCTGGTTAGCATTAACAGTCAGTTGACTTTAAAGATTTTATTTATTTATTTGACAGATAGAGACAGCCAGCGAGAGAAGGAACACAAGCAGCGGGAGTGGGAGAGGAAGAAGCAGGCTCACAGCGGAGGAGCCTGATGTGGGGCTCGATCCCAGAATGCCGGGATCACGCCCCGAGCCGAAGGCAGACGCTTAACCGCTGTGCCACCCAGGCACCCCACAGTCAGTTGACTTTAAGTAAAGGAGATCATCCTGGATATTCTTGGGAGTGTCTTGTCCAATCACTTAAAAGGATTTAAGAGCAGAACTGAGGTTTCCTGGAGAAGGAGAAATTCTCTTTGTGGACAGTAGCAGCAGCTCCTGTCAGAGTTCCAGTCTGCTTTTCCTGACAGCCTGCTCTAATGGATTTCAAATTTGCTTAGCCAGTCCCCCCATAATCACATAAGCAATTCTTCTTTCACTTTGATCCATCAATTGATTGATTGATTGATAGATTCTACTGGTTCTATTTCTATACTTGCCGATACAACAATACTAGCTGAGCATTTTTTTTTCTTGAACTTTGCTTCTTTAGATAGGGTGCAAGCTCTGAAATCACCAAAATCAGCAATTCTTAGAGGCATTGCAATTCACCATGTAAATTATGGTAATTTTTGCTGATACAATATCTCTATTTAAAAAATATGTATATATTGCCTCCCAACTTCATAACTGGAGATTGAGATAGAAAAATAATGAATGTTGAATCATAAACACAAATTATTAAATGCTAAGATAATAAAATAATATCACAGAATTTGCAACACGTCTGGCAATTTTTTGGAAGCAGACAGAAAGGGGATGTTTGGGTTACTATTCATGAGGGTTCTAGGAAGAAAAGTAAGATAGTGGACATTCTCAAGAAAAGGATCATGCAGCAGACTTGTAATCAGAAAAAGAGATAGCTTAAACATGGAGAATCTGATAGACATGTTCTTCTATCCTTGAAAAACCACCACCAACAGCCATATTTATAACAAACAAAAAACCAACCCACAAAACAAACAAAAATATCACTTGGAAGCAGTGCTTCTTGGGTAATAAAATACATACATACATAAATACATAAATACACAAATAACTGTTCATATTCAGGGGCAATCATTTAGGCTTACTATATATTCCCCTATCCTCAGTTCACTCTTCCTTCCACAAACTGAGCAACTATCTCTTCTCTCATGAGCCTTCCTAATCAATTACATAACAATGTTTCAAATGTTGTGGTTCCATTCCACAATTGTATTAAAAGCCAATAAACTTATTTATTTATTTATTTATTTATTTATTTATTTATTTAATAAAACACCTTTGCATCCTTGGTTCTTAACAATATGGGTTTTACATCTTATTTGAAGAGGGTGAAAATTCTTGGAATTCCTTGTTGGCTGAATTACAAGAATTTCTCCACACACTGAGACTGTTTCCTCATGCTCTATATTTTCCAAAATTTCTTGCCAGGTTGATTTCTGTCCTCATCTATTGTCATCTTTGTTCTGAAATTTTTAACTATCTGCATGCCATTTCTTTGAAAGAGTATAGATTATGTTTCAAGTGCTATTTATCCCTGTGTTAAATATTTATCAGATATCTTTCTCTTTACATATGTCTCTCACAGGCAGCATTTAGTTATAATCATTTGTATTACAGAATATTCACTTTTCTTCCTGTGGTCTCAATAGTCAACTAAATATTGGATTTTTCCATTACATCCTCCCACGCCCTAGAGTGCATTTTTTTCTTGAAACATAGAGGGGAAAATCAATGGTAATTTTATATAGTCTTATTACATTTTCCTTTATGAACTGACATATTTCCACTAATAATGAGTAAAAATATTTATTTAGAACATGAGATTAACAATTTTAAAATGGCAAAGTGTGCATATTTTTGTATACTTCTTATATGAGAAGAAATGTATATGTACTTATTGATAGGACAATTTGGAAATATCTCTCAAAATTCAACATGCATATTCATTTTGATCTAGTAATCCCATTTCTAGAAATTTATTTTACAAAAGTAAACACCTAAATATTTATGTTCAAGATTTTTAACTTCAAATTTTGTGTAATGGTAAAAATTAAAATGACCTAAGCGTCCATCAAAAAGAAAATGATTAAATAAATTGTCATAGGTCCAAATTTTAAAATAAAATACTATGAATCCAATAAATGAGAATTGTATACAGTGAAGTGAAAATATAAAAAAATATATATATTTAAATAAAATTATTATAAAGTTACATGTATAATAAAACCTTATTTATGAAGACCTCTTGAGTACTCAATATGAAATTAAAGACATTTAGACAATAGGATATATATTAAATTGTTGGCAGTACACTTTTTTTTGACAATACACTTTTGGAGAAGAGAGAAGAATCATAATCAAGGAGAAGTAAATAGGTCTTTAGTGTATTTTTATACCTCTATATTGTTTGAGTAGTTTTATAATATTAATAAATCAGACTATTTTTGAAATTAGATTAGTAGTAAAATATGTTGAAAGAATAGATATACTTATAGGTGAAAATATACTTATAGGTGCCAGAAAAATATATAATAGGCAATTAAGTGTAGGCATTCAGTGTTGTCAGCTAAAAATTCAGTTGGTAATCGTCACCCTATCTATCTAAATTCAGAACAAATGCCTGATTCAGGTACTTTTCAAAACTCAGTCAATTTGTGTGACATCATATAGCCATGCTGACAGACGGGACTATGACTTTTCAAATAGTTGTTCTGTTATAGTGCCAAGGAAACTTTTTTTCACATTCCCAATTAATGATCCATATAATTCAGATCCAGTAAATACTGAATTTCTGAATGCACAATGAGCCCAACTGTCTGTTTCCACAGGTTATAAAATGAACCTTCTAAAGCTATGGTGGTGGGGAGAAAAAGACCCAGTGGAGCATCAAAGAAAGTCAAATTCCCACACATCTCCCATGTAAAAAAGCTTTTTGCTTTTTTTTTCCTCTGTCAGTGCTATCAGGAGCATCCTCAGACACTCCGTTCTCACCTGAAATTTTGGTGATACAGATAGATAGAAATAGAAAGTATAGGAAAATGGGGAAAAGGAAGAAAGAAATTACACCTCAGAGAAGGTTAAATCACAAACCAGAATTAAGGGATACAAGAAATCTACCCCAATTGTAAGCATGTGTAATGGGCAGTGGAGAAAATGTAAAAGTTCAGACAGAGAATGTAGTAATTTCAAGCAAAGCATGGATACAACAAAAGCATTTTCCATAAAAAGGGTAAGGGAGGCCTGTGATCCAGTTCTCCCAAATTAAGTTTTTGTCAGAAACAAGCTGAGAAAGCAGATCTCAGACTGGCTTTGGTAGAGGGCTCCATCCTCCTGAAATTGAAAGGCCAAAGCTGGGGGCATCACGTTGCCGGATTTCAAGCTATACTACAAAGCTGTGATCACAAAGACAGCATGGTACTGGCACAAAAACAGACACATAGACCAATGCGACAGAATAGAGAACCCAGAAATGGACCCTCGGCTCTGTGGGCAACTAATCTTTGACAAAGCAGGAAAAAACATCCAGTGGAAAAAAGACAGTCTCTTCAATAAATGGTGCTGGGAAAATCGGACAGCTACATGCAAAAGAATGAAACTTGACCACTCTCTCACATCATACACAAAGATAAATTTCAAATGGATGAAAGACCTTGATGTGAGACAGAAATCCATCAAAATCGTAGAAGGGAACATAGGCAGCAACCTATACGACATCGGCCACACCAACTTTTTTCATGACACATCTCCAAAGGCAAGAGAAACAAAAGAAAAAATGAACTTGGGGGACTTCATCAAGATAAAAAGCTTCTTCACAGCCAAGGAAACAGTCAAAAAAACTAAGAGGCCGCCCATGGAATGGGAGAATATATTTGCAAATGACACTACAGATAAAAGACTGGTATCCAAGATCTACAAAGAACTTCTCAAACTCAATACGCGAGAAACACATAATTAAATCAAAAAATGGGCAGAAGATATGAACAGACACTTTTCCAATGGAGACATACAAATGGCTAACAGACACATGAAAAAATGTTCAAAATCATTAGCCATCAGGGAAATTCAAATCAAAACCACATTGAGATACCACCTTATGCCAGTTAGAATGGCAAAAATTGATAAGGCAAGAAACAACAAATGTTGGAGTGGATGTGGAGAAAGGGGATCCATCTTACACTGTTGGTGGGAATGCAAACTGGTACAGCCACTTTGGAAAACAGTGTGGAGGTCTCTTGAAAAGTTAAAAATTGAGCTACCCTATGATCCAGCAATTGTACTACTGGATATTTACCCCAAAGATAAAGACGTAGTGAAGAGAAGGGCCATATGCACCCTACTGTTCATAGCAGCACTGTCCACAATAGCTAAATTGTGCAAAGAGCCGAGATGCCCTTCAACAGATGATTGGATTAAGAAGCTGTGGGCCATATATACATGGAATATTACTCAGTCATCAAAAAGAACGATTACCCAACATTTGCAGCAATATGGATGGGACTGGAAGAGGTTATGCTAAGTGAAATAAGTCAAGCAGAGAAAGACAATTATCATATGGTTTCACTCATTTATGGAACATAAGAAATAGCAGGAAGACTGGTAGGAGAAGGAAGGGAAGAATGAAGCGGGGGTAAGCAGAAGGGGGAGTGAACCATGAGAGACTATGGACTCAGAAACAAACTGAGGGCTTCAGAGGGGAGAGGGGTGTGGGACTGGGATAGGCCGGTGATGGGTATTAAGGAGGGCACATACTGCATGGTGCACCGGGTGTTATACGCAAATAATGAATCATGGAACATTACATTAAAAACTAAGGGTATACTGTATGGTGACTAACATAACATAATAAAAAATTATTAAAAAAAAAGAAAAGAAAAAAGAAAGGTCCAGGTGGAAACTGTGATAGAAACAGACATTAATATCTCACAATAGCTGATTTCAAGGTACCAATAATTTAACTACCATTTGGTAAATTTCCTGAAAATTTTATAGTCAGCTCTCACAAACCAGTATGTGCTGCATCCAGCATACCACTTGGGGTAGGTGAAAAGTCCTACATACCCAAGTGACCTAGGCAGAAGGTACTACTGAAGCTGAAATTCAGTGAGGAATATGTAAGAGGTTGCTGCCTGTTAACACAGCTGTGTAGACAAAAACCAATTCCATATCCTATTAGAAAGGCAGTGTGATATGCAAATATTTTCTCTTGTTAACTTTTTTAACATTCCATGGGAGAGTGCAGAGAAGCTCACAGACACTGAGTGCTAAGTGCAAATTGCTGTGATGGGACTCTGCAGCAAGGAGTGGCAGCCACAGTGTCTGCCATGGGTCAGCATGTAGGAAAGTCTGTACATGCTATCAAAATAATATAAATAGTTGCATGCTTTGAATGTACCATATAAAATGTAGCATATATAAAATTTAAACCAGTCCTTCATATTGTCAGTATAGTATGCATTTTACCTTCTATATTTAAATATATAATAGAAATATTTAAGTATTCTCGAATTCAGCACTTGGTTGACATTGCACCAAATCAGTCTAGCACCTGGTCAAGCCACTGAATGTGTTTCTATTTTATTGCTTTGAATAGGTCTTTTACTGAAGATCCAGTAACCAGTCCCTGAGTTTCTCTTAATCTAACTCCCAACCTGAGTAACTGACTCAGCACAAGAAGATTTTCTTTTAATTTAACTGAAGACTAGGACTCCCTTTTTTCCCTTGGTTCAAGGCCATTTCTCAGTGTTGTAACCCTGCTGAAATATACATTTTCCCTCTTTTTCTCCTGGATTTCCTGATATTTTATGTCATTAGATTCCCTACTCTAATGTTCTGGCCAATATTTATCTCAGCATTTGAGATATTCTATCTTCAGAGTTCTATCTTCAAAGCAGATAATTGCTTATATGTCCCTTGTCAATCTTCTCTCCGGATCTTGCATAAAACAACTTATCAAAGAGGAATAAATATGGGGATAAAAGGAAGTCAGGTCTGTATAAATAACAGCAAGATTATGATATCCTTTTTTTTTTTTAAAGATTTTTATTTATTTATTCGACAGAGATAGAGACAGCAGCAAGACAGGGAACACAAGTTCCTGTCTTGTGGGAGTGGGAGAGGAAGAAGCAGGCTCATAGCGGAGGAGCCTGATGTGGGGCTCGATCCCATAACACCGGGATCACGCCCTGAGCCGAAGGCAGACACTTAACCGCTCTGCCACCCAGGCGCCCCTATGATATCCTTTCTTAATACAGAAAGAAAAAGGTAGAGTTACAGGGAGTTCATAAAATACAGTAAAATAGTTAACTTTATCTTTACAATAACCTAAATACCACAAAGAAAAAAAAAATAGAAACACTACTGTAAGCTATTATATAAAAATATACTCATAAAAATGTGTTAAGTTACACTTTTGCCTAATTCATGATATATTTGGGAAAAAATTCTATTTGAAACTTGTGGATAGAAATGAATTATAAATAAAATTGCAAATATCTATATTTTTGAGAATATAGTTTAATTATACTTTTATTTATAAGGATCATTTTAATTTTGAATATTTTTAATTAGTGTACATGAATAAATATTAAAACATTGATTCCTATTCAAATATATGAAATACTATTATATTTCTAAGTTCACTTCAAAATTTGAAAGATGTAATACAACTGCAGAAAATGAAAAAATGTGTGGCAGTTTTTGACTACAGGTTTCAATTTCCCTATAAAAACACTGATATCAAATATTCTTCAAAGCATTATTTTTTTTAAAGATATTTTATTTATTTATTCGACAGAGATAGAGACAGCCAGCGAGAGAGGGAACAGAAGCAGGGGGAGTGGGAGAGGAAGAAGCAGGCTCATGGTGGAGAAGACTGATGTGGGGCTCGATCCCATAATGTCGGGATCACGCCCTGAGCCGAAGGCAGACGCTTAACCGCTGTGCCACCCACGCGACCCTAAAGCATTATTTTGATTAATGGGCAAAAATTAAAAATTTTCAATACTAAGGAAATTGAATCAAAAGTATATTATTTATCTAATGAAAAAATATTAATCAAGGCTGGAAACATCATATTAGTGATAAACCAGTAATGCTGCAATGTACAGGTGACATAGTGCTCTTTCTGTTGTTATATTATAGATTAATTATCATCTACAGCTACTTTATTTGAAGCTTTGAGTTATGACACATTAAAGAATAAAAAAAAAGGATGCCTCAATGATTTTATTCTGCGGGTGAGATGTTTACAAAATATGTCCAAAATTCTCTGATACTCCATCCTTTCAGAGGTGGAACTTAATTTCCTTAACCTTGAGTATGGGCTGGACTTAGTGACTTATTTTAATAGAACATAGAAGTGATGGGGTCTGTCACTGCCAAGGTTAGATTATGAAAAGACTGAAGCTTCCATTTTGAGGAGTGTGCACTCTCTTTCAGATCATTCTTTCTAGGGGAAGTCAGTCACCACCTTATGATGAAATTAAGGCAAAAATGTGAGGAGAAAAGGAGACCTGCACCCAAGAGCCAGGAGAACCTAAGGCTAGACAACAATTCTGGAAGTAGTTCCTCCAGGTCTAGTTAAGCTTTGAGATAACTGCAGAAACTATGAGATAAGTGTTTATTTTTTTAATCTACCAGTTTTGGGGGGATGAGGAACTGCACTTTCCAGGTGAGCTGAAATAAAAACATTTCTCTGCTATTTAGCAGAGTTGGTGGACCATGTTTGATGGCTTAGTATATAGATCCACACTTTATCAGTAATTGGAATTAACTACCTGGTTATTTACCAGAGATTTTGTCAAACAAAAAAGCAGGCAGGCAAAGAAGGTCAAATATGCATGCAGTAGTGTTATCTTGTTTATATGGGGGGCTTAATACAAATTATTTACAAAGATGTAAATTAATGACTTAAGACAGAGAACGGAAATAAGTCCTCTTACCAAATTCTTATTTTGAATTAGACCCATGATGACAAATTGCAGAACAGGCAACTGAAGGCCAAGGATAACAGATTGCATTAGATGACAAAAGGTAATTATTCATGTAAAAGATGTAGACAAAGCACTTGGAATGTATTGTGTGCTCAGAAAGAAAACAAGGTAGTTGACTATCCACACTATCCATGACATTATTTTTTTCTAAGTTTAAAATATATCTCAAAAACTTCCATCTTTGAAATACAAATCCTCTGCTTTCTTTTAAATAGCATCAAAGTATTAATCAGAAGAATGCAATAATTTTTATTTAATGAATATCCTACTGTTGAATATTTTGCTTGATTTTTTTTCTTTAAGTATTTTGCTATTACAAATAATACTGCAAAGGTCCTTTGTGAACATTATCTTTTGGGAATATGTTCATTGGGCAAATTCCCCACTGGGATATTGCTGCGACCAAAAATACATGTTTTACAAAATTCAACGCATATTGTCAAGATGCCATGCAGAAAGACTGAATGTGCATTTTTTCCATGGTTTTGGTACCACTTATTATCAAAACTTTGCCAATCTGACAAATGAAACCTACTTTAACTTGTATTGAATTGTCAGTGGAATTTGGTATTTTCTTTATGTGCACATTAGCCACTGAAATATCTTTTTCTATAAAGCTCCTGGTCATTTCTTTGCCCATTTATGCTACTGGATTATTTACTTTTACCATATCAAGTTAAAATTTTGGTGTATGAGCTATTAAGAGTTTTTTGCCCATCTTTATCTTTGGGTAGTTTTTTTGTTTGTTTTGTTTTCTATGCAGAAGTTTTTTTGTTTTGTTTTGTTTTTGTTTTTAATTTGATTGTTTGCATTTTAGTTAAATTGATTAATCTTTTCCAAAATGGTTTCTGAGTTTTTGTATCTTGCTTAGAAGAAATTTCCTGACTTTGAGACTATAAATAAACAATGAGAGAGATGGGATAGAGCTATATAAAACCACAAATCCAGGTCTGAATATATCTTATGGACAGAAAGTGAAATCAAAGGACTCTCTAATCTCAATCCAAATAAACTTTATTGTACTCAAGCATGAGAATCTTAAGAAAGTTTTTCTAGAACCTACAGACTATGCACTGAGCAGCCAATAAGCACCATCCATGCCCAGTGCCACTAAGTGTGTTAGTAGCTCTATAGCCACTCATAGAGGACTTCCCATCAACAGTTGGCCAACAATTATCCAGTAGCACTGGTGATTACCAATGGCCCAAGATTTTTCTCAATTTTGGTAAATTATTCTTTCTAAAAAAACATCTTTTTCAATAGCTCAGGGAGCTCAAATTGTCCCAAAATTAATGGTAGGACATGGACATCTAGAGAGCCAAAGGTGTTATAAAGTATTATAAAGAAAGTACTTGCAAAGAGTCACAGAGTAGAGCAAAATCTGGTCTTAATCTATACACTGCTTACCAATCAATCTAAGTTACAGGAAAAAAAAATTAAAAATACATATAGAGAAATATATATGGTAATAGATTAAATATACAGGGTAGTAGATTGGTAGGGACAGTCAAGAGTGAGATTAAAAATTAAAGTAGCATCTTACAAATTTACACAGTTTACTTTAAACCATTTTAACTCATAGTGATAAATGTTCATTAAGACAACAGAAATAGTAATTAAATTTTACATATTATACATATTTTATAAAAGATCCACACTATTTTTATTATAGATGGATATAAATGTTCACCTAACCTTTATACGCTCTCTGTAGCAAGTGCCAAATAGAACCAGATGTAAGGAAACTACATGATCAAAGTTTAAAGAAATAGAATTCTTAAATAATATACACAATAAAAGATAGAACCCAGCTGTATGCTGTTGCAAAAGAAATGAGCACACAAGAATAGTTTTTTCACTCTACTTTATTATTATTACTAGCCCTGTAAAATGAGATCCAGTATTCTACCTTAGTATTTATTTTCTTGCTAGAATTGTACCAGATGGAAGAATTCTGTATAATTGAAAACACTGATTGGTATGTCCTTCTGTTAAGATGTATTATCGCCAATATAATTCTACTTTATTTTGTATCTCAGCAAATATTATTTTTTTCTTTTTATGCCATGCCATGTAACCCTTTTTCTATTGTTATTATGTCATACCATGTAACCCTTTCAAAATAGCCCTTTCATATATTCTGCGCATGTCTTTTCAAAACCAAGCCACCTATGAGTCATGTGTCAACACTGAATATCAAAAAAGGCTAATCCAAAATGCAGTCACATAACCAATCTACCAAGGAAGAAACTAAGGATATAGCAAAATGGGAAAGGCCTGCTATTAGATTCTTAAATAAGTACTTATGGGAAATTTGGAACAAGAAGCTTCCAGAACCTCAAGAGGAATGCTGTAAGGACATACATACTAAACTTAACTTCATTTAATTGAGTCAAAAGCAATATGGGGAATTGAGCAGTCAATACAACTCATGGATGCAAAGAGTAGAAGGGGTATATATGAGAGTACCTCATGAAGCAAAAATGAAAAATCACAAATCACAGATTTTTAAACTTCAGATGCAAAGAAAGAACAACCTTTCCAAGTTCAACAACATTCAAAGAACTGTTGGGCATGCATCATCTTTTATATAATCCCTATATACAAGAATAGCAGCAGGCAAAGGATTCAAGTACGTGTTTGTAATTATGGAAGGCTACAGATAAATTTATTAACACCTTTAACCTAAAACTGTCTCACCAATGTTTCTGACAGAACAAAACTATACCACACTTACCACTAGCAAACAGAAATGAAGAATCTGTACAATACCAATGATGGCCAGGACTCATGTATTCAGACTTCATGATATAAATTGACTACATTTTTTGTATGTTTGTATCTTGTCTTCTTTTTCCTTAACTACTTCTTTATTTAAAATAATTTATTATAGCTTATATTATGTTTTATTAAAAGCTACTGAGACTCACTTAAATAATGATGAAATGCAGTAAATATATATGTATGCATGCATGTATGCATAGTCTTATTTCTTACAAAGAGATCATTCCAAACGCATTTTGATCATCTAAAAATTAACAGTATAGTATATTTCCATGATAAGTATAAATAAAAATGTATTCTTTAATAGTTTTTGTAAGCTATAGTGTACAAATTTTTCCTATTCATTTGTTTTGTTTTGTTTTTAAGATTTTATTTATTTATTTGACAGAGAGAGAGAGACAGTCAGTGAGAGAGGAAACACAAGCAGGGAGAGTGGGTGAGGAAGAAGCAGGCTCCCAGTGGAGCAGAGAGCCCGATGTGGCACTTGATCCCAGAATCCTGGGATCACGCCTTGAGCCGAAGGCAGACGCTTATGACTGAGCCACCCAGGTACCCCAAATTATTCCTATTGTTAAACACAGTTTAAGCATACTTTTATGGAAATTGGCCCATTAGTTCAAGAGACATTTTCATGGCTTTTAGCACACTTCAGCAGACAACCAATATTAATTTTTTTAATAATAATTTTTTATTATGTTATGTTAGTCACCATACAGTATATCCTTAGTTTTTGATGTAGTGTTCCAGGATTCATTATTTGCATATAACACCCAGTGCACTATGCAATATGTGCCCTCCTTAATACCCATATTAATTTTTATGAAGTCAAAGCAATCAGTATTTGCCTTAATGGCTTCTATTTGTGCAGTTCTTCTTCTTTTTTAAAAAATATTTTATTTATTTATTTGACAGAGAGAGAGGCAGCCAGTGAGAGAGGGAACACAGGCAGGGGAAGTGGGAGAGGAAGAAGCAGGTTCCCAGTGGAGGACCCTGATGTGGGGCTTGATCCCAGAACACCGGGATCACGCCCTGAGCTGAAGGCAGACACTTAACGACTCAGCCACCCAGGCGCCCCTGTGCAGTTATTCCCAAGGCTCTGAAAGATAGATATATATATAGTATATACATAACTATATATAGACATATATATATATATAGTTATATATATACACACATACTTCTTTAAGTTAAACTACATATTTACAAACACAATGTTGCATTCTTTCAACTGTTTATTACTTATATACAATCCTGGTGGATATTGAATTTCACATTACTATAGCTCTTATTTACTGAACACTTACATTGAACCAGATTCAAAAATGCTCTAAATTCAGTTAAAACTCATCATAAACTATGAGGTAAGTCGTAAAATTCCATATAACAGATATGGAAGCACAGAATCAGATTAAATATTTTAAATAGTTAACTGAAGTTTTGATACCAGGTCTATTTAATTTTGCTTTGAGTAAACACTATGAAATACTGCTTTTTAAGCTATATCAGAAATTTTTGAGAAAAGAATCTGAAAATTCATGAATAAATAATTAAAATAATTCTAATGATGTGTTCTATAATTTACTGGGTTAAGTAATTATATCTTTCTACTCTAACACTCTAATCTTTCCCATCAAACACAATTAATTGCCTTGAATGTCATCAGTCTTTAGTTTCAGGCTAATTTTTAATGCTAATCAAATAAATCTGCCAATAAGTTTTTAAGTTGGAAATAACTTTCCTTCAATGAATGACAATTTATCATGAACAAAGTTATTAACAAAAATATTGTCAAGGTTGGAGGATGGATTTTGCATAAAGTCTATTATTCTGCACTGCATAGAGTTGTGAGCAAACAAAATTTATTAAGTCAGTGACTATGGAAACACGAATGGCTTTATTGATTTGACTAGAATACACCATTCTGGGAAAACCAAATTCAGTTTTGATCCTCTGCTTTCAATGCACGAAGGCAATTTCAAATGAATAGATTAAAATAACTCAGTGTTAAATACTAGGAGATCACTTATTTATTAGAGATAGTTGATCCAACCCCTTTCTCCTCTGTCTCTGCAAAACACCATTTCAGACCTTTTTAAAGTTAACATGATGTAAACCATCCACGTGGCAGGGATCTGCAATAATGTGAAGCAGATGAATATCACCCCATGGGAATTCGTAATGCGTGAAAGAGTGTTTTACTATCTATCTAGGCAATTGTGCGGATGAATGTCAGTATATCTGATTTTAAGCTAGAAAAGAAAAGCTAAGTAAACAACTTTGTCCCCAACCTCTTTCTAGAGCTCCAGAAAACTCAAAATGATTTAGTAGATTTGATGCTTCATATCAGATGCCTACAATTGGAAAAAGCAGAGAGATAGTTGTTTAAAGATAATGTTATAATGGAGAAAGCAAAGAAAGCTAAATACTTGCTTATGACCACGTGAATATTCTTCTATTAAGAGTAAGAATAAGCCAAGAAAAGCCTGCATACAAAGAAGCCTGCATAATACAGGAAGGAATTTAATTTCTACATTATTTCTTACCTAATGAGTAAAGAGATATGGGAAAGGAAGCTTAAGTAAAAAATATTTGTAAGTAATCCTAAAGGGTTGATTTTTTTTTTATTATTTTACTGATGATTATACTGAAGTTCAAAGTCAAACAGCCATTAAATGGCACAATCTCAGTTCATATCCCTATTTGTTTCATTTAAAAAATGTTCTTCCACTAGGTCATAAGAACATTACAGAAGATTCCATAAAAACAACATGGATGGACCTAGAGGGTATTATGTTGAAATAAGTCTGACTGAGAAAGACAAATACCATATGATTTCACTCATACGTGGAATCTAAAACACAAAACAAATGAACAAAGAGCAGAATCTATAAAGACAGAGAATTAAACTGATGGTTGCCAGACGGAAAGCGAGGCTAAGGGGATGGACAAAATGAGTGAAGGGGAGTGCAAGACACAGGCTAAAAATTTAGGTAAACCCAAAAAAGCACACTAAGAGCTAGAATTAGGTTTTCATCATTTAACTAGAATTTTGTAATATGTTTTAAATAAACAAGCATAAACATAACAGGGAATGTTCAGAGTTAAAGTATTATATTTAATGCTTTAGCTGTTGACTTTATGTTATTCTAAATTATGTCAGATTCTTATGGAAGTCAAAGTCAGGGAAGAATATACATATTATATATTAGTAAGGAAGTATATGTTTCTGCATACATATCACAGAAACATAATATATAGAATGTAAAATTATAATCAAAATGTAACTATTTTTGTCTCCCATTTTCCCTTCAAAATTTATTTAAGTGATAAATCTTTTTCTGCGCCACCAGGTAAAATTTGGGAAGGTCTCGTCACTTTTCTGTTTTTTTTTTTTTTTTTTTTTAGTAACCAAGGGTCCTAAAATCACTTTTAGTGAAAACAGAGAAGATCAAATCCGAAAAAAATAATCCAGCCCAAGAGGTCATTTAATACCTAAATCCCTGTTACAGGCAGACTTCCTTTCCACCTTGCTGGCAATTGGTATTCTTTGACATTTGGAGGGAAGAGTACTTGGCTCCTTTGTCTTCCTGCTCTGTCTACCTTCACTATGGGAGAGAGAGTCGAATAAGACAGCTTTCACTGTGTGCTCCTATTATAAACTAGTCCTGGGGCCGACAAATATTTAGAAGCACTTCTTTCTAGTGGAGCACTTTAAAGGTTTTCCCGGGTTCTTCCACCTGTAGTTCCCTTAACTCAGATAAATCTCTGTTTCAGATCATTGTTGGCAAATGATTTTGAAGTCCCTAGGAAGCCCCTGAACACCTCTGGCTTCTTGCTGCTTGGGTCTCTTTGCCCCTGCATGTGAGTGCCCAGAAAATCCCACACTGATGCCAACACCTTGTAGAGCATGGGCTACTTCTGGTTGACAACAAAAACATCCTTCACTCCAACATTTAAGAGTACCGTAAAATTCAACCCTCAGTAACCATAGCATTGATTTGCTCTCTTTATCCTCAAGATTTTCTGGGTCAGATGCTCTAAATTATAGTGGTCATACACTAAGTTCTTAATCCTGTGTCATATCAGCCTCTGAAGATTTGAGAAGAGGAGACATCGGGGGAGTGGGTGGGTAAAGAAAAACCAGGTTAGTGTTGTAGACCAACAACAGGGGAATAAAGATTTCCAAGCATGCCATTAAACACTGTTTTATAAATCAACTATGAAGACAAGATACTTGACTATTGGATTTATCAACACAGACGTTATTAGTCTCTTCGTGAAGATCGACTTGGTTAAAGTGCAGAGGTGGAGGGTGTATAAGAAGTCTAATTAGAATAGATTTAGAGATATAGGAAGGAAACAGGAGATAATCAAAGTAGGTGATTCTTTCAAGGGGTGTTGATGCTAAGAACAGAAAAAAAAAATGTCTCCTGTAGACTCTTGATTGACAAGCTCTCTCATTTTCTGCTTTCACAACTAATCATACCTTGCATTCACAACTAATCATACCTTGCATTCACCTGTATGATAACAAGTTGATACCATTCCTTTGTTCTCCTAACCCCCATTTCATCATAACCAATAATCAAGGTCTCACTTATACCTTGCTGTCCTTAGGTACCCACAGAAGTGAACATTTTAGAAAAAAAATAATTGAAAAGTTTGAATTATGAATCATTTTAGAAGTAGATTTAGAAATCCTTTGTTCTAAACCATTGATTCTCAATAATTTTCCCATCACGACGCACACATATAGAAGTAATTTGTACATCATATTTAGGAACCACCCTTTTTTTATCCATGTAAAGGCACAAACAGAAAATTTGCTAATTTATTTGAAAAAGAAATGCAAATGATCTACAAATATCAGGATTCTGATTAGTAATAAATTATTTCCTTCCTACTTTATAGCTAATCATGATCAATGAAATACATATTGTCACAACTTGAGAACTGATTTTATTTGTTATTACGCTTAGAAGTTAGAAAATGCAATCTGGAGGGATAAAGCAACAGACTAAAACTACCTAATTCTGCAACTGAATAGTTTAGACTAGAACTCAGCTCTCCCAGAAGACAGACTGCAGAAGTCGCAGGTAGGCAAATCCTGTAGGAAATGAAATGAGCTTGGCAGTTGTTTCCTGATTGTAAATTGTTTTTCTCAGAGGGATCTGGGAGCCAAATCACTCTCTCTGTCTTTTTTAAGATTTTATTTATTTGACAGAGAGAGAGAGAGCACAAGTAGGCAGAGCGACAGATAGAGAGAGGGAGAGGGAGAAGCAGGTTTCCGGCTGAGCCGGGAGCCTGATGTGCGGGGGGGGGGGGGGGGGTAGGGGGTTAAGGAGCTGGGATCATGACCTGATCATGGCTGAAGGCAGCCACTTAACCAACAGAACACTCAGGCACCCCTGGGAGCCAAATCTCTTTAAGGTAAAAAATTTTGTTTTTGTTTTGTTTTTGTCTTTTTGTTGTTGTTGTTTTGTTTTGTTCTGTTTTCAGCGGTCTTTAACCTTTATACAATAAAGTACCTAACAAAGAACTGTTATACTTGGAGAAGGAAATCCAGTCAAATTTGCATGCTGCACTATGCTCAAAGCTTGAAATGTCAGCAGGACTCGATGTAAAATTATAATATTTTACAGTTCAGTAATCATCCCTTGGGACTTAAGAAAAAATTCTATGCAGCTATATTACTTTCTGATATTTCCAGTTTCGAGCACAGTCTAACTTTTGAAGGGCTTTCACAGAAGCTATCTTATTTGATCACCATGACAAAATGAAACAGGAACATTTTTATATTTCCATTTTACTAATGAGGAAATGAGACACAGAGAATATACATTTGTCCAAGATGACAAAACTAGCAAATCATAGACCTGGGACTGAACCCAGGTTCCCTGATGATAAGTCTAACACTGTTTTCACTAAGTAAAATTGTAAATCATAACTGAGAAATGGAAGACTTCCAAGAGATTACATGATTTACAAATCAATTAGCAAAAGTGATCTACAGACACTATGCCTAAAATTTAATTATGCTAAACCTGTAGCTATTCATCTTACCAACAAACTAAAATGATGTATCAATCAGTTATTGTGCTCTTTCATGTTCTACTTTGGAAGACAGACTACGGCTGTGTAAGTAGTTAACAAGTCCTATGGATTTTGTGTATTAATAACATTGACCTGAAAGATTTCTCTGCCACCCATTTCCACAGTATTTCACAATTTATTAGCTGCATAGCCTTGGATGCATTAACTAATCTTGACTTAATTTTTTAATCTTTAAATTAGAAGAAAGTTTTATCTACCACAAAATATGGATGTGAATAATTAAGATTAAATATTGAAAAATTAGTACAATGTTAAAAATGTTCATCAATAAATGTGCTTCATTTTGGACCCTCGGCCACACTATAATGGTCATATGGTTTAATATTAAATAGTGTATTCTGAAAACTCTTCCCTAAGCTCAGTCACACAAATGGTAAATCAATTAAGAAGAACAGTATAGATTGGTAGAAGTTTTATTTATTTATTTATTTATTTATTTATTTATTTATTTATTGAAAAGATTTTATTTATTTGAGAAAGAGAGAGAGAGTGCACAAGAGGGGGTAGGGTCAGAGGGAGAAGCAGACACCCCACTGAGCAGGGAGCCTGATGCAGGACTCAATCCTGGGACTCAGGATCATGACCTGAGCCAAAGGCAGTTGCTTAGCCGACTGAACCGCCCAGGCGCCTGTACAGTAGAGGTTTTACACTGAGAATCTGAAAGTTAATGTAGAAGAAACAAAATTTCAAAGTAGGAAAGAAAAGACAAACCAAATAACTTGAACATTAAAATACCTTAAGTAATAAAGGGAAAAAAATCATATCATGTGAAATAAGTTATTTCATCTTATTACAGTCAGAATTTCCAAAAATTTAATGAGACAATAAAAATATGTAGAGCGGGACCCCAACTGTATTTTTCTCATGACTTTCACAGGTAATCTAAGTTCTTTACCAAAACCTTGATCACCCTGAATTCCTCACTTTCAATCACAGATTCCATCTAATTGTCAGCAAATCCTGTTAGCTATAACTTCAAAGTACATCTCCAACAGGGTCATGTGCATCACCACCTCCATGCTAACAGTCTCTTCCAAGCCACCATCGTCTCTCAGCCTCCTGTGTGGTCTTCCTGTTACCTACTCAACTCCAGCTCTCAGATCCTTACTTCTCTGTGAGCACCCCCCACCCCCACACTCCCTATTTGAAATTTCCCTAATCTCTGCTTCAATTTTTCTCCAAAGCCATTAGTACCTTATTTATGTATTTATTTCCTTCTCTCTCTAGGATGTAAAGTTTTATGAGGGGAGAGATTTGTTCTATTTTTTAATTGCTGCATCCCCACAGCATAAGAATAGCACTTGTTCAATAGTACATGATCAATAAGTATTTTTGGAACACATTACCCTTTTTAAATAATTTGAAAAGAAATAAATTTATGGACTAATATAGATCTTTACACATTTAATTGTTCATTTTCCTGCTGCATTTTCATATGAAAGTGTTCTACCATTAAGTGTTTTGTTGAAATAATCTTAAAGGAGGCCTCTACAGAAAAAAAAAAAAAAAAAAGATTTTTAAGTAAATTGTTTCTCAATATGTATATTATGTTTATATTTTTGTCTTCTATGAGACAGTATTAGCCTGAGATGTTAAATAACACCCTTTTATTTTTGCTTTACTTGGACTTTGGAAGCATTTTTATCTTTCCTCAATGTGGAATATTAGTGCTAAACTAATAAACGCTATCAAACTATAAAACTATTAAATTGGTGTGCAATTAACTGTGGGGACATACCAAAAAGTAAATACCAATGAATCAATGCTCTGACCTTCGGTCATAAATAATATTTCATAGAGGCTGTTTCATGTTTTCATCAATGAGAGATATCATATCACACCCATTTGGGTTTCAGAGCTAGGAGCAAGTTGGAAGAAAACACATTCAAAATTCAAATTGGTCTTTGTTATCTGGAAAAAGATCATAAATAAATATAATGGAATTAAGTTACAAGGTCACTGTAATACATTTTAGGTGGGGAAAAATTGAACCAAAGAAGACAGAAATACAATTTAAGAAAAGCAATGAAGTTGTTAAATCTATACTTAGCCACTATGGTAGACACAGAATAGAATATGAAATGAGCAAGCCATAGCACCTACCCTCAAGAATTTGAAAAGTTAATGTAGAAGAAACAAGAGCTACTTTTCCATTGCAATGATGAAGAAATAAATAGCAAAATGCAAAATGCAAGTTCAAGATGTCCTTAAGGGCTGAAATAGAGGCATACAAACAATGGGAACAAAGAGAAAAAAACAATTATGAATGAGATGATTAATATGTGACTCTTCTCTTAGCTCCAACATAAGCAGCCATACCATTATTATTCGTGTATCCTTATTCCAAACTACCAGGAGAAGCATACTGTCTCCATTAAACCAAAGTATTAGATACATACTGTCCAGCTTTGCTCAAATTAGCAATGGGTAAGGAAGGGAAAAAAAAAACAGAAAATATACAGAGGTATATAACTTTTAGAGGTAAGTTCCTGAGGCGGATGGTGTGCAATTCTCCTAGAGCAAAGCAGACCCCAAGAATACTGAAGCTTAAAAAAATGCTTCTAAATATTATGAACGCTAAAGAGAAGGGATGAGGAAGTGAAATAATTAAGGTCACTTGCTTGCTTTTTCTCCTTTAATAAACACTTTAAAAATCTGCATTTACTACTCTTTTAAAATGAGGTATAATTCACATAAAATATTACATTTGTTTCAGGTGCACAACATAATGATTCAATATTTGTGTGCATGGGTAAATGGTCACTACAATAAGCCTATTACTAGCTGTCACCTTACAAAGTTAATATACTATTACTAACTCTGTGCTGGACACTGCTTCCCATTGACTTATTTATTGTTTAACTGGGAGTTTGTACTACTTAATCCCCTTTACCTTTTTTTTCCCCCTGCCTGCCCAACCCTTCTCCCCTCTGGCAACCACCTATCTGTTCTCTGTATCTGCGAGTCTGGGTTTTGTTTTGTTTGTTTAGATTCCACATATAAGTGAAATTATAAAGTATTTGTCTTTCTCTATCTGGCATTTCACTTAGTGTAATACCCTCAAGGACCATCCATGTTGTTGCAAATGGCAATATTTTATTTATTTTTATTATTTAATTTTCATATATATGTCACATTTTCTTTATTCATTCATCCACTGATGGACACAAATTGCTTTTGTATCTTGGCTATTGTAAATAATGCTGCAATGAGCAAAGGGGTGTGTATATCGTTTTTGTGTTTTTGTTGTCTTTGAATAAATACCCAGAAGTGTTTCCTGAGATTAAGAGTCTCTTATGGCTTGTCTCCCTCTCTGTTTTCATCCTGTTTCATTTTTTTCCTCTCTTCCCTCATGATCCTCTGCCTTGTTTCTCAAATTCTACATATCAGTGAGATCACGGAGGGGGGTGGGAGGGATGGGGTGGCTGGGTAATGGACACTGGGGAGGGTATGTGCTATGGTGAGCACTAAGAATTGTGTAAGACTGATGAACCACAGATCTGTACCCCTGAAACAAATAATAATATTTTGTTAATTTTTTAAAAAGACTAGAATGATAAATAATATGCAAAATGTTCACAATAAATAAATACATACATACATACCCAGAAGTGGATTTGCTAGATCATATGGTAACTGTATTTTTAAATTTTTGAGTAACCTTCATATTATTTTCCTTAGTGGCTGCACCAACTTACATTCCCACAAAGAGTGCATGACAGTCCCCTTTTTTCCACCACTTTCCAGCACTTATTTTTTGTTTTTTGTTTTGTTTTGTTTTATAATAGCCATTCTGACAGGAATAAGGTGATTATGTCAATGCGGTTTTCGATTTGCATTTGCCTGATTTATTAGTGATGCTGAGCATCCTTTCATGTACCTGCTGGCCATCTGTATGTCTTCTTTGGAAAAACGTCTATTCAGTCTTCTGGCCATTTTCAAATCCAACTTTTTGGTTTTTACTATTATGTTTCTTTAAATTTATTTTGGATAGTACCCCTTACCAGATATATAATTTGTAATATCTTCTCCCATTCGGTAGATTGGCTTTTCATTTTTTAGTTGATTTCCTCCACATTGTACAGAAGGTTGTTAGTTTAATGTAGTTTCATTTGTTTATTTTTGTTCATTTCCCTTGCTTTTGGAGTCAGATCAAAACAAAACAAAAACATCACTAAGATGTCAAGGAGTTCACTGCCTATGCTGTCTTCCAGGGGGTTCATGGTTTCAGGACTTACATTCAAATCTGTAATCAATTTTGAGTTAGTTTTTGTTTATGATGTAAGGTAGTTTCATTATTTGCATGTAACTGTCCAGTTTTCCCAACATCATTTTCCCCCAACATCATTTACTAAAGAGGCTGTCCTTTCCCCATTTTATATTTTTGCCTCCTTTGGTGTAAATTAATTGCCCACATATGCATGTGTTTATTTCTGAGCTATCTATCCTGTTGCACTGATCCGTCTGCTTCTTTTTTTTTTTTTTTTTTTTAAAGATTTTATTTATTTGACGGAGAGAGAGAGAGACAACCAGTGAGAGAAGGAACACAAGCAGGGGGAGTGGGAGAGGAAGAAGCAGACTCCCAGCGGAGGAGCTCTAAGTGGGGCTCGATCCCAAAACACCGCGATCACGCCCTGAGCCAAAGGCAGACGCTTAATGACTGAGCCACCCAGGCGCCCCTATGTGTCTGCTTTTTTTTTTTTTTTTTAAAGATTTTATTTATTTATTCGACAGAGATAGAGACAGCCAGAGAGAGGGAACACAAGCAGGGGGAGTGGGAGAGGAAGAAGCAGGCTCAAAGCGGAGGAGCCTGATGTGGGGCTCGATCCCATAACGCCAGGATCACGCCCTGAGCCGAAGGCAGATGCTTAACCGCTGTGCCACCCAGGCACCCCTATGTGTCTGCTTCTTATGCCAATTCCTTACTGTTTTGATTACTTTGGCTTTATAATAGAGTTTGAAATCAGGGAGAATGATATTTCTGGCTTGGTTCTTCTTTCTCAAATCATTTTGGCTATTTGGGGTCTTTTATGGTTCCATACAAATTTTAGAATCACTGAAAAATTCAGTGAAAAATATTATTGAGGGGTGCCTGGGTAGCTCAGTCAGTTAAGGGTCTGCCTTCTGCTCATGTCATGATCTCAGGATCTTGGGATTGAGCCCTGCATTGCGTTGGGGGGGTGGGGGGGTCTCTGCTCTGCAGGGAGTCTGCTTCTCCCTCTCCCTCTGTTCTCTCTCACTTTCGCTCTTGCTCTTGCTCTCAAATAAAATCTCAAAAAAATTAAAAAAAGAAAAACATTATTGAAATTTTGATAGGGGATGATATGGGATCTGTAGATTGCTTTAAGTACTATAGACATTTTAACCATATTTGTTCTTCTAATCCATGAGCATGGAATATCTTTCCATTTATTTGTGCCTTCAATTTCTTTTATCAGTGTCTTATAGATTTGAGTGTACAGGTCTTTCACCTTCTTGATTAAATTTGTTGCTAGGTATTTTATTCTTTTTATATAATTATAAGAGGGATTGTTTTCTTGATTTCTCTTTCTGATA
Organism: Ursus arctos; assembly: GCF_023065955.2. Lineage (NCBI taxonomy): Eukaryota > Metazoa > Chordata > Mammalia > Carnivora > Ursidae > Ursus > Ursus arctos. The sequence continues at coordinate 23,839,867 of NW_026622985.1, read as the reverse complement.
GCTCCATTATCAGTATATACAAACAACAGATTTTTATATATTAATTTTGTATCATGCAACTTTACTGAATTCATTAATTCTAAGATTTTTAGTGGCATCTTTGGGGTTTTCTATATGTAGTATCATGTCATCTGCAAGTAGTTTTATTTCTTCCTTTCCAATTTGGATGTCATTCATTCATTCATTCATTCATTCATTTGTTCATTCATTCAAATCTTCTTGCCTATATGCTATGACTAGGACTTCCAATCCTATGTTGAATAAAGGTGGCATGAGTAGGCATCCTTGTCTTATTCCTCATCTTAGATAAAAAGCTTTCATCTCCTCACCATTGACTGTAATATTGGCTGTGGGTTTGTCATACATGCCCTCATTATGTTAAAGTATCATCCTCTTTACCCATTTGGTTGAAAGTCTTTATCATAAATGGATATTGAATTCTATCAAGTGCTTTTTCTGCATCTATTAAGATGATCATATGATTTTTATCCTTCATTTTTTAAATGTGCTGTATCATGATTTGTATTTGATTTGTGGGTGTTAAGCCACCCTTGCATCCCTTGAAATAAAACCTACTTAATTGCAGCATATGATCCTTTTAATATATTGTTAAATTTAGTATGCTAATATTTTAGTTAAAATTTTTGCATCAGTGTTCATCAGGAATATTGGCCCATAATTTTCTTCTTTGTGGTGTCCTTATCCGGTTTTGGTATTAGGATAGTGCTGACCTCATAAAATGAATTTAGAATCTTTCCTCCTCTTCAATGTTTTGGAAAAGTTTGAGAAGGATAGGTATTAAGTCTTCTTTGAATGTTTGGTAGAATTCCCCAATTAAGCTATCTGGTCTTGGACTTCGTTGGGAGGTTTTGATTACTGATTCAATCTCCTTACTAGTAATTAGTCTATTCGTGTTTTCTATTTCTTCACGCTTTAGTCTTAGAAGATTGCAAATTTCTAGGAATTTGTCTATTTCTTCTAAATTGTCCAGTTTGTTGGGATCTGTTCATAGTACTGTCATATGATCCTTTGTTTTCTATGGTCTTTGCTGTAACATCTATGATTTCATTTCTGATTTTATTCATTTGAGTCTTCTCTTTTTCCCTTGGCAAGTCTCATTAAAGATTTGTGAATTCTGTTATCACTTCAAAGAAGTAGCTCTTATTTTCATTGAGCTCTCCTATTATCTTTTTAGTATCTATTTCATTTATTTTCACTCTGATCTTTACTATTTCCTTTCTCCAATTAACTTTGGGCTTCATTGGTTCTTTTTATTCTAGTTCCCTTAGGTATAAAGTTAGGTTGTTTATTTGAGATTTCTCTTGTTTCTTGAGGTAGGCCTCTACTGCTATGAAATGAACTTCCGTCTTAGAACTGCTTTTGCTGCATCCCATAGGTTTTGGTATGTTGTATTTCTGTTTTCATTTATCTCTGGGTTTGTGTTTTTGTGTTTTTTTTTTAATTTATCTTTTGATTTCTTCTGTGATCCAGTAGTTTTTCAGTAACATGTTGTTTAGTTACCAAGTATTTGTATTATTTTTCCAGTTTTCTTCTTGTAATTGATTCCTAGTTTTACATCATTGTTGGTAAGAAAAAATGCTTGATATGATTTAAAACTTCTAAATTTATTGAGACTAGTTTGTGGTCTAACACATCTGTCCGGGAAAGTATTCCATGAGCACTTGAAAAGAATGCATAGTCGGCTTCTGGATGGAATGTTCTGTATCTATCTATTACGTTCCTCTAATCTAATGTGTCATTTAAGGCCAATGTTTCCTTATTGATTTTCTGTCTCGACCCGTTCTTTGATATCGTGGGGTGTTAAAATCTCCTATTATTATTATTATTATTATTATTATATTGCTGTCAATTTCTCCCTTTAGGACTATTAATATCTGCTTTATATATTTTGGTGCTCCTACCTTTGATGCATATATATTTATAAATGTTACATGTTCTTGCTGGATTGAACCCTTTATCACTATGAAGTGCTTCCCTTTGTCTTTGATTAGAGTCTCCATTTTAAAGTCTATTTTGTGTGATATGAGTATCGTCACATCAACTTTCTTTCCATTTCTGTTTGCATGTAATCTTTTCTATCTCCTTCCTTTAATTCTGTGTGCATCCTTGTGAAGAAAGGTTCTTGTAGACAGTATACATATAGATAAGCCTTGGGTTTTTTGTTGTTGTTGTTGTTTGTTTTGTTTTGTTTTGTTTTTATCTGCTCAGTCGTTGTATTTTAATGAAGAATTTAGTCCATTTACCATTAAAATAATTATTAATAGGTTGCACTTACCATCATTTTAATTGTTTCCTGACTGTTTTGGTAGTTCTTCTCTTTTCCTTTCTTTTATTTTTTTCTTCCCTGTGGTTTGATGATTTTCTTTAGTGTTACATTTAGATTTCTTTCTCATTTTCTTTAGCATATTTACTATTTTTGTTTTGTGGTTACCATGCGACTCACATTTATCATCCTATGTATATGATAGTCTATTTTAAATTAATAGAAACTTAAATGCATTAAAAATTCTATGTTTTTACTCCCATCCCACCATTGTTTTTGATGTAACTTTTACACCTTTTTTAAAGGTATCTCTTAAGCAATTATTGAAGTTTTAATTTTACTAATTTTGTCTTTTAGTATTCATAACAGCTTTATAAGTGATTAATCCACTAACTTACTATATATTTATCTTTTCCAGTGAGATTTAACTCTCATATGTTTTCTTGTTATTAATTAGTGCCATTTCTTTTCAGCTTAAATAAGCCTCTTTAATATTTCTTGTAAAGCCAGTTGAGTAGTGATGACTGCTTTAGCTTTTACTTGTCCTGAAAACTCTTTTTTCTCTCCAAATCTGAATGATAATCTTGCCAGGCAGAGTATTTTTGGTTGAAAGTTTTTGTTTTTGTTTTTGTTTTTGTTTTCTTCCAGCACTTTGAACATATCATGCCACTCCCTTCTGGCTTGCAAAGTTTGTGCTGAGAAATCTGCCGATTGCCCTATGGGGTTTCCCTTGTATGTAACAATTTGTTTTCTCTTGCTGTCTGTAAGATTCTTGTTTTATCTTTATCTTCTGACATCTAATTATAGCATGTCTTGGTGTGGCTCTCTTTGGGTTCATCTTATTTGAAACTCTCTGGGCTTCCTGGACCTGGATATCTATTTCCTTTCCTAGGTTAGAGGTTTTCAGCCATTATTTCTTCAAATAGATTTTTTGCTCCCCTTTCTCTCTCTTCTCCTGGGACTCCTATAATATGAATGTTATTCCACTTGATGTTGTCCAAGAATTTTGTTAAGTTATCTTCATATTTTCACATTCTTTTTATTTTTTTCTTTCTGCTGTTTTGTCTGGGTCAGTTCCATTGCTCCATCTTCCAGCTTTCTGATCCATTCTTCTACTTCATCCAGTCTGCTGCTGAACCCCTCTAGCACATTTGCCAGCTCAGTTATATTCTTCAGTACTATGACCTCTGTTTGGTACTTTCTTGTTTTCTGTCTCTCAGTTGAAGCTCTCACTGTATTCATCCATTCTTCTCCCAAGTTCATTTAGCACCTTTAGGACCATAATTTTGAATTCTCTATCAGGTAGATTACTTACCTTTGTATCATTAAAGTCTTTTTCTGAAGTTTTGTCTTGTTCTTCTGTTTGGAACATATTTCTGTTCTCTCATTCTCCTTGACTCTCTGAGTTTGTTTCTGTGTATTAGGTGAAACAGCTACATTCTCAGCCTTGAAGGAGTGGCCTTGTGTAGGTGTTGATCCTTCTCTTTCAATGATGTTCTAGCTTTTGCTTGTCTCTTGAACCTCAGTGATTATCTAAACTGCATGATTTATTCTTGATATGCCCCTCATGGTTGAGGATGTGTCAAGACCTGTCAGTGACCTAAGGGGAGGAATCTCACTTAGCATATAGTTTCAGGTAGACTAGAAGCCAGAACCTGAGGCAGCAGCTTTTAAAGTATGCAAATATATACAATTTTATGGGCCACAATTGTAATTCCTGTTGGCCTCCAGACCAAGAGATCTGGAGGTGTCCGTGGGTGACACTTCCAAAAATTGGAGCTCCAGGTAAGTGTACAAGCTCTTTTCTGACAGGTCTCCTCAAGCTGTAGCAAGGTCAAGGGGGTGCACAAGGATGATGTCTCTCTGAGTATGTTCCCTGGGAGTGCCTCCTTAGCCTCTAGGTATGGAAAATGTGAAGCCTGTCCCTCTGGAGGCAGCTCCAAGCTTAGTAAGTACACATTTTTCACAGGAAGACTGAAATATATTTCAATTTTCTATCCATGCAGTGCCCTGGGGGTGATGGCCTGCCAATAATAGTCTTTCCTATTGTTATAGTCTCATGGAGCTCCACAACACTAGCCCTCTTGGCCACCAAGGCCAGGTGATCAAAGAGTATTCCCTGTGTGGACTGCCTATACCTGTTGGCTTTAACAAGGCAGCCAAACAGTGTAGGGGACAAGATGCGCTCATCAGCTTCAGAAAGAGAGGGAAAATATGTCTTGACTGAGTCTGCTCAAGGGCTTCAACAACATAGTAGGAAAGTGCTTTGTCTGTGCATGCATGACAATTTTAGGCTGGGAGCAAGAGAACGCCATGAATGCTTTTGCTTGCCATTTCCAGCCAGGGTGTGGAGGAATGTCACAAGTAGGTGCTTACAGACTTTAGCTAAGGAACAGGAGAATTCTGTAATTATTTTTGCTCATCAACCTCAACCAGGGAGCTGGGGAGCATTGCACCCACTCTCTGGCTTCAGCAAATACCATGAACACTCACCACCACTCTTCCCAGCAAGGTAGCAGGAGGGTGCTACATCCAAGCTCATTTGCCTATGCCAGAAAGCTATGTGGAGAGTGCAACAATGGTATACATCTCTGTCTCCTGGAAATGTCTCAACTTTCCTCCACCCCACCAGCCAGTGCCCCTAGATCAGCAAATGAATCTCACATACAGTCTAGGTGATTCTAAAACTGCTGTTTCTTTGCTGGGTGGCAGGGGCAGCAAGTAAGCCCTCTGAAATGGGAGGTTCAGTTTCCTATAGTACTTTGGGACCCCTGGATATCAGCCCCACTGGTTTTCCAAGCAGATATTCTGGAGGCTTCTCTCTCCAGTGCAGATCTCAGGTGACAAGGTGCCTAATTGGGGGCACCAATCTTGTGATTATCTGGGAGAAGCACCTATCTAGTGAGTTTCCTCCGTATTATCTGTTGCATGTGTTGCAGTATGAGGGGTGGGTTTTTTGTTTGTTTTGTTTTGTTTTTACAAGACTGTGTCTCTGCTTTTCCTACCCATCTCTTTTATCTTCTGTTGTGGAGAGTGCTTCACCTAGCTCTCAGATATTTTTCAGAGGGAAATGATCTATATGGAGCAATAGATTTGGTGTGTCCATGGGAGGAGAAAAATTCAGAATCTTCCTACACTGTCATCTTGGACCCCTCTGCCTCTATTCATTACTTACTCAAACAGTATGGTTCTGCTGCCCACTTACATAATCTGTAGACTCCTAAGAAAAATCTCAGCCCATGAGAATAGAAAGGTGTGTGTGACTCAGGCAGAATGTTGGGGAAGGAAAACAAATTACAAATTTCAAAAAGTTTATCTGAAATTTGAGAAGAACCTCAGTTCTACTATTGAGCTATTTACCCAATGAGAGAAGCTCAATGGGAAAGATTCCGGGTTTTGATGGGAAACTCACTGTTACCTCCACAAGTAGATTTTACTTATAGAAACATAGGGATATTTTTTCCTCTAAGATCAAACAAATTTGAGAGACATAAACAATATCTGGTGGAGCTAACAGAAAATGAACCAAGTAGAAAATTTTAAACAAGTGCTTCTGATGTAAAGATCTGGTGTCCATCTATAAGGTAGTCATAAACTAGATATAGGGGAGAGTTAAGTACCAAGTTCAGGAACCTATTTCAAATGCCTGTTAGCCTCAGCTGAGGTAGTTTTCTATTTTGCTCAATCATGAGAAAATGATTAGATAATACTTCAATGTTCCTACCAGAACTATTACTTCTGTGAAGGAAAATTAAATGTATCAAATCAATTTTCAGGGTAACAACTTATTCTTACTATTATTTTCATTTTTCAATTTATAATAGAAAGGTTCCTTTAATGGTTCCCCAAAAAACTTATAATTGTATTTTCCATAAGTTGTTTGAAGATGTTTATATTTGGACAGTTAACAAGTCACTGGGAGTTTGTGGATGAGAAAAGGCACAACCTTAGCAGTAAGCCCATGTTTTTACAAAGAATGCCTGCTGTTTTAAGGTCATAAGCTGTGAAACTGTGGTTAGTGGAAAAATTAGTCATGAAAACATAGCATAGCACAGCAGGGATTTATTATGCATGAACCAATTCCATTTTTTGTTTATTTGAAATAAGCTAGATTGTGAAAGTGTTGAAATTTCCTCGTGGCACATAACTTTAGGGGAGTGCCCCCTCTCTCCTCCTCAACCCGTCATGCTGATTAAGACCATTCAGAAGATATGATCATTGTCCAAAACTAAAAGTAAAACAAGGATTTCAACACAAGGGAAATTTCAAATGTGCAAACATGAAAGTTACCACACCCAGTACTAAATATTCAGTTTGTCTTTTCTGAAAATCACCACATATGCACATCTAAGTTTTAAGGTTAAAGTGGATATGGCTTCCCAAACATGAATGCAAATGCTGAATTTGGTGCAAATAGGCTTACTCAGAATTACAAGTCCTAAATGGGAGAACTTAGAAAACTTGCTCTGTACCCCTTCGAGAAATAATTGTAAAGTTCTCATACTACTTTTAACAAACTAATAAATTCTAACTTCTTGGGTGTGGATTGAACCTACTGACTTTTTTTAATGAATAAAATACAGCAAATCACTCATGTATTTATGTTACATGAGATCATGACTTATGTCGCTAACAGGCTCACTCTTTTGCTGACTTTGGTAAAGCAAATTTCCTTGTCTGAGACATCCGTTGGCAGGATTTGAGGGTGGCCTCCAACCAATTGCAAAGAAGTAAATGAGGCCTTTAGTCTAAAAGCCCTAAGCTACGCCCAGATCACTGACCCACAGAAACTGAGATAATAAATGTGTGTTATTTTAAGATAGTTATGTAGCAAAAAATAGTAACACCAAGCAAACACATCTGTAAACCAAATTAGCCAATGAGCTGCTAGTTCTGGATAACTGAAAAGTTAAAATAGTATAAGGCAGATTATTTAAAGTTACTGTTTTTCTACAATTATGTTCTGACAATTAGAGATAGTTGTGCAAATAGTCATAGTTTGGGCTTACCTTGCACAAAGGAGTTTTCCAGGATGTGTGTGCATTTTTCAGTTTTAAAAGAAGGATAGTCTTGGGCAAACCAGACAGTTTGTCATGCTACATACTGACTATAAATTCATTTTAGCTGTGTATTTTGTTCTTAGAACATAAGAAAGACTTAATATTTGTTATATGAATTAATTTTCTAAACAAATATTTTAAAAGTAAATGCTTCTGATCTAAACTTAAGAGATTCAAGAAATGTAAGCTATATATGTATTTTTTTTCTTTTTCATCTTTTTAAAAAATTTTCTCCCTCTCCCCATCTCCCACCCTTTCTCACTCTTTCAGCATCAAATCAAGATATAGGAAATCAGTTATTGCATTTCGATAAAATAAAGCTTTGGGACCCAATTCTAGAGAATATATCTGAATACACTGCTGTTAATGATGGCAAAGCCTTGCTGAGATTTCATGAGTCAAGTGAGTAAAGGTCATTTTTGACCAGAGTTGTCATCACTAGTCAGTCTCACTGCAACAATTTCCATTTCAATGACGCTTAAGAGAGAAAGATAGAAAATAATGAGCTCTCTGAATAGTTGGTCTTATATAGGAAATGGCATCTTCTACTGTAAAACTTATAGAAAACATTAAGTCACCTGTTCAGGATTACCCCCTTTAATACACAATCTATCTCTGTCTTTGTCTCTCTGTCTCTCATAAGCTCATGTACACATATACATATGCACCCCACAAGCCACAAGCCTATTTTTAATTCCATATACCTCCTTATTGCACATTGTAAGTCTTGCACATACTTGAAAAGGGTAAAAAGCAAATGCTAATTGTTCAATGTTTGTTGTATATCCTTATTTATAGCTGAAGAAAATACAAAATGAATCACAAATTAACAGCTTTAAATTTCTTTCAGCCTTTCATATACACATGGTTTCACCTGGTTGTTTAAAGAGTGGTGTATATTATTATATATATATATTGAAGCTTAATACTTTCTAGGAGATCTATTAATTAAACCAAATCATGACTATAAATGTGCAGTGGAAGTCTCCCTGCATCAGATGATTTGGATAGTACTCAGTCTAATTTTCTAAAGTTATTTATTCTATTAACCTGAAGAATGTCTGAAATTACTACTGCTTTTATTTCATTATCTTGGGGTATGACATTAGAAACTCTAGAAAATTAGAACTCTCTTAAAATGCAATTAGGTCAAGTGGGAGGGAACACATACTTGGCATTAGTATCCCTTCTTCACCCATAGTATAGTAAATTAATCATAAACTCTCTATTTATACCCCAAAAGAGAACAAATCTAGAAGAAAATAGGGCCAGTGCATCTTTCTAAGGAGAAGAAAAATTTGAAGTATATGTAACTTCTTTGCTAGAGGATTAAGTAAGAAGTGCCAAGAATAGTCTAGAAACTGGTGTGGATGATTCATCCCCTGGGAAGGATAGTACTGAATATCAAAATAAGCTGTTTGCATTATATTGTACCCAGATTTTAAGCTTTGTCAACAACTTTCCTCAAATTAGTTCTTCCATGATACTGGATTCATATATGCATGAGTAAAAAAGCAGAAACGTAATTTTGAATGTTTACATAGAAGAGTTCACTTGTAGGTTTTGGGCTCAATTCAAATACAGTGAATATTTCAGCATATCTTCAAAACACCTTGTAAATACATACACAATCTCCGCTTTTTTCTTAGCCAAGCAGCAAATTCTCTGATCTCAATGGCAATCTGGTGAATGGAAATCATTTCCCTGTCTGAACTAAAGTTTTAGAACCCTGGAGTGCAAAGGGTTAAGGTTTTAAAAATGGGTTTCTATCCCTTGGAGCTGAAGAAATTAAGAAAGACAAATGACAGCTACATTCCAGGAAGAGTGTATCTAAAATAATTCATAAATACAGTGATCCAAGTAAAAACTTTTGAGTAGTTTTCTTGATAGATTGTGGTACTTAGCTGTACCTAGTGTAAAGACATCCACATAGCTCACGCCTGTCCTGTTTTATGAAAAGTAAATGATCACTATCAAAAAGAAATCAGTGGAGCATGATGTTTAACTGCCCAGTGTCTATAGCCACAGCACTTCTTCAATGTCCAGTTCTGTCACTTATCAGCTTTGTGATCTTGGGCAAATTACTCAACCTCTCAATTTCCTCAACTGTCTGAAAAACCACACTCACTGTTAAAACCTAAATGGATTAAGGTGGTACCTACTGCTAGGTAATCAGCCTTTTTAATCAGCCAAACTGGGTGGACAGAACAGCTGAGGTGGGGGGAGTCTGTGAAAACAAAAAGTATGCCTTTCCAAAATCTGACAGGTACAAACTTAAGTAGAAAGATAGAGGATCTGAAGGAATGGACAAAGCCATTTAGCAGATTAGAGAATTATATTCTGAAAAGAATATTTGTTGGATTTTCCTGCCCTGTTTCAACATTATATATTAGGTATGTTGAGGGCAGCACAACTTTAATTCAAAGTTCTCTGATTCAAGAAGAGCTGTATGTGAGCCTGATTTTGAGACTACTAGGCATTACCCCTCAGATGGAGACTGCTATAAATTACCCAAGGATCCTGGACTTTAATCTTGATACTATGATTGAAGGAGGCTTTTGTCTTCTCTTTTTTTGAGAAGAGAATGAGTGTATTTGACACAAAAAAAGAAAAACACAATGCATTTATCAGTTGAAAATATTAATTCACTGAGTTATGGAGATCTTCAAAGAATGTTGACATATTTCTTTATTAATAGCACAAAATCATATTAATATCTCCACCAATCTCATCAAATAAGTCTTTAAGTATTGAGAAGCTCTCAAGCTCAAAATGACAGAACAATTTTCCCAAAATTCTAATTTTTGCTTAGAAGCTCAAATTTTATCATGGACAAAAATCACTGCCAATTGTTTCCCTTGAAATGACAGGCAGGAAGATGAGTTCTACTGCTGAGAGTTCCTTAAACAGTTATTGGGGAGATGGCAGCCCACGATGGGACTCATCTGCACTAAAGACACACGGCAACAATGACACGTTAGGGCCAGTATAGGTCACTGAGCCTCTGGGGTCACAGGGGCAAGAAGGGACCCCAGAACTGCCTTTCCCCTCTGAGAATGGTTGGGCCCACTTCCTTGGCTCTGCAAGGCACACTGCTCTAAGGGCTGTACTCACTGCTTCCTTTGCAGGAAAGTCTTGCACAAGCTGTGTTTCTCTGTCTCGGAAGTGGTTATATGAAAGTTGGTGACCAACGTATCTGGGGCCATCAAGCCCATCTTTTGTGCTACGAGGTAAAATGTAGAGGATGATGCTGTTCACAGGACGTGTTCATGAGGAAATTCACCAGAAAGTAAGAGGATGGTATAGAAACAAAGAGAACAACTGTTGGGAGCAATTCTCTAAGGAGTCTCATTTTCCTTTAAATTTTATGAGTGAGACAGTATTTCCCTTTGTTTCAGGCTATCTATTCAAATATATTTTTATGGAGAAATCCTTGGAAGATAGAGGCAGTGACTCCCTTTGGACATAAAAGAATTGAGTTCCATAAACAAGATTCCTCTTCTGTATTATATAACTCCCTATATGTGCAGCTATCTTCTGCCTGTCTTTGCACTGGCTTGTGGAATTGACACTAGAGGAACCAGTCCAAACAAATGCTAATACTCTGCTTTTTGCTATTATTGTGAATAATAAACTGCACTTTGTCTCTGATCCATGAGTCTTAGGTCTTCTACTTAAAATTACAACTGGCTGAACTGTTAGCTTTCGAGTATGGTGAAAATCTCAGACTTGTCACAGATTGTGACTGCTATATGGCAGGACATAACTGATCTCATCTGGTAGGACAAAACATAGTCACCTTAGAATAAGTTATGTAACATGAAATTGTGTTTGCTAATTTTATCACCCTGTTTACCTATCTTATATGAACAAACTCATATAGACATGGATTTAAAAAAAGGACTACTTAATATATATATATATATACATTAGCTCAAACCTCATCAGTGTTTTAATATCCTATATTTTTACTGATATTTAAAAATTCATCTATTCATAATTAGAGATGAAAATCTACCAATAAGATATATTTACATAGTAGTCTTTATAGTTCTGTCAGTCTTCTGCTTTATACGCTTTATTTATTTTGAGTCTGGATTAACTGACACATACAACTTTAAAACTTGTATTTAATCAGTGAATTGAGTCTTTTATCATTATGTAGTGACCATCCTTATTTCTTGACTTGAAGTTAAAAATTTGTATGACATTGTTTTAATTATACCATCTTTCTTTTGGCTAGTACTTAACCGGTTAATATAAAAATGCATTTATGTGTGTATATATGCATGTGTGTATGGAATTATTTTACTCTCAAGCTTGGTTTACCCTTATAGATATGTTTCTTGTGAGCACCATATTGTGGGTTTTTTTTTTTTTTTTTGGTTCTATTTAGTTCAAGTTTAAAACATTTGTTTTTGAGTCATTTATTTTATGTTATTACACATTAACTTGGATTTATTTAAAAAATCTTGTTGCCTGCTTTGTATTTACTCTTTTTCTATTTCATTTTTAAATTGTTCCATATCTTTTCTGCAGTTGATTTTTTTCCCCCTCATTTTATTTTTCTCTCTCCAGTTTGTTATACACTCTATTCTTTTCTTGGTTAGCTTCGAAAATTTAACATGCATATTTCACTCATTAATATTTAAAAGTTTAATAATTTTACTCTTTATCACATCAATATAAGGATGTTGAAAAATTTAACCTATGTTCATCCTATCCCAAATTACATTATATTTTTTCTCTTCTGCGTTTTAATCTTAAAAGACTTTTAAAATTGTTTTATTATTTTTTTAAAGATTTATTTGAGAGAGAAAAAGACAGAGCACATGCGTGGAGGGAGGGGCAGTGAGAGGGAGAGAGAATCTCAAGCAGACTCCCTGCTGTGCACAGAACCTGACATGGGGCTCAATCTCATACCCCTAAGATCATGACCCGAGCCAAAATCAAGACTTGGACACTTAACTGACTGAGCCACCCAGACACCCCTAAAATTGTTTTAAACAAAAAATGTTTATCTATGCCCCAGTGTTTACTGGTTTCCATGCTCATTGTCTGCTCAGTCTTATATTTCACAAACCCTCCTAAAATCTCTTTTTTCTTGATTATAGCTTTTAGTTATTGATGGTCATTTAATGACAACCCTTTTATGCTTTAGTTTTTCCTTGGGAAAAATGTATATATTGTTCTGGGAAGTAAATTTTACAATATATTCAATGTTAGATAGTGCATGTTTTACCTCATCTCTTGGAAGACATTTTCCTTCTATTTTCCATTGCTGTTGAGAAATCAGTAACTGTCATTCTTTTTATTTAATGTTTTTCTTTTAGGTGGTTTAAGATCTTATCTTTTCCAAGAATGAAATATAAAAGATATTCTCTTTTCCTTTAAGATTTGGTACTAACACCATGCTTTTTCTGTGGTTGTTTGTGTATGTGTGTTATCAAGCTTGAGCATTATTTGACTTCTTATAATACCGGCATCTTTTATTGAGTCTTGAAATTTGTCAACCAATACCTCTTTAAATATTGCCTTTCCACCATTTCATCTCTTCATGTTTTGGAACACTGATTAGATATTAAAATTTTTCACTTTATTCTTCACGTAACTTAGTATTTCCTTACTTTATGTGGTAGACAGAATTCTATGACAGCACCAAGTTCTCTGTCCCCAAGAACTATATACATCCTGTATAATTCCATAGAATAATCAATGATATCAGCTTAAGCTATATTACATGGCAAGTGGACTTCAGAAAGGGAAATTAAATTTGGTGAAACTGACTAAATCAAGTAAGTCCTTATAAGGGAATGGGCTCTTTCTGAAGAAGAAATATAAAGCTTTAGAAGTATTGGGCACAAGGGAGATTATTTGTTGCTGGCTTTAAAATGTTAGATGGCATGGTGTATAAGGTATGCAGGAAACCTTTAGGACCTCAGAGAAATCTAGGCTGGGAATCAGCAAGAAAATGGATACTTCAATTCTTACTTCTGTGAACAACCTAAACGAGTTTTGAAGAAGACCTCAAATTCCAAATTAGAACACAGCTAGATGACACCATGATTTCAGCCTGCTGAGACCTAAGCAGAGAATATAGTTATGCCCTAACTGGACCTGACATACAGAATGTGAGCTAATAAATGAGTGTGGTTTTAAGCCATGAAATTTGTGGTAACTTGTTACTCAGCAATAGAAAGCTAATATATTAACCCTCTTCCTTTATGTATTTCTTTCTGAGCTACGTTCCATCTCACTGTCTCTTCAGTTTTGTCTAATCCCATGCTAATTATAAATGTTGTATTTTATTTTTATGCCAATTATGACATTATATATATATATTTCAAAGTTTGCATTTATTTATTTCAAATCATATGGTCTCTTATACTTTAATGATACATTTTTCAAATCTTTTAAAATTTATTTTTAAACACAAAACTTTACCTGTGAAAATTTTGAGGCCTGGATTAAAGATGGGTTATTCAGAGAATTGCTTGTTCTTTTGCCTAGTGTCTGAGCGAATTCTCAGAGTCAAAATAATTTCATCTGAATTTTTGGCTTAAAACTTAGGGGCTCTTGTAGGTGCTGTTGATTCTGACTGAAATCCTTGGTGAAGCGTGGCTAATGGTTCCAAATTTTCAGGGGACTCTATTAGTTGTCCAAACAATAGAAATATTTCAGAAAGACAATCCTCATCACTGCCCTGATGGATAAAGAGTAGGTGAAGTATATATAGTTTTAGTTTAACCTTTACAAAGAACATACACAGCCTATTAGGCTCGAAGCTTCATTCAGTAAATTCTCCTATATTATTCCTCACTTATAATTTGTTTCCTGTCTCTTATATTCTAACTTTTTAGGTTGTGAAAACACAAGATTAGGTCAACAAACTTGGGAGGCTGAGAAAAAAATAAAATAAGGTACATGGGCAATTAGTATGAATGAATAAATGAGGTAATATGATAATATATGGTTTTAAGTCATTTATTCAAATTAAGCATAGCTTAGCATTGATTGATAATTCTAGAATATTGCTAACATGATTAACTTATTATCTGTAAGATAGTAGATGTTTCTCCCTTTCCTAAAGTGTGGTCTCTAATTTGCAGATAAATTAATTAGACTAATATTTTAACAATTAGTAATTAAAACACAAAAGAATAGTCAAAATATAATGGGCTCTATTTTTACATAACTTTGGCAAAATGATATTTGTATGCTTTCTAAATATTGATAAGCTAATGATTTTATCACTTCTGAATGTCCACTTTATTGTTGGAGTATTGCCAATTTTGCAGAAGATTTTAAGAACTGGATAATTAGCATCTTAATAAGAAGTATTGAAAACATAAAACTATAGCTAAAATACAGTGGGCCCTATTCTTAGCTAATTTTTATGAAAATTGGGGGGTTTTTTTGGTATTTTCCCTGTCTCAGTATTGTCTGTAGTAAATACATACATACACACACACACACACACACACACACACACACACACACATATAAAATCTTACACCAAGCCAATTTTCATTACCCTAGGGATGAAAAAAGAGGAACATTGTTGGAAGCCACATTACAACACTGAAAAAAGACAATGAATTAATTAGTCTTACCTTTGACCAGATTCAATCAAAAGATCATTCTCTACATTTGCAAGAGCATGACATGTAAGTGAGAGAAATTCTGCTATAAGACTATAGTCATGGTCTTGAAATAATACCTTTCCTCTTCAGTGAGAAATGAGAACCAGAAAATTTACAGTCCACAAAGCAAGAACTGAGTTATACATTGGGTGAGTCTGCCGAGAAGGCCCTATCTCGAATAGCTCAGCCTCTGCGGATATAACACTAACTCTGGAAGCAAGAAGAGTTGCAAGATTGTCCATGTGACTAATCTGCTGATGTGAAAGCAGAGAAAAGAAAGGGATGCAAGAGAAGAGAAGGATCCTTCCTGAGACAGGGAAAGTTAATGAAGAATTAGGGAACTGCTTAGATTTGACTACATTAGCCAGGAAGTCACAGTTTAAAATGAGGATTGTATTTCCCCCGCAGAATTATAAAACTATCCCTGTAATTATTTGGATTCTGGTTACTTTTATATTTCATTTCAATCTATTTTGTATGCACAGCCTGCGTAGGTAGGTAGGAAGGTAAGTGGGTAGATACATATATACATACATACATTATACATATGTATTCATACACCTATAGAAAGAGAGAACAGAAAAACTGAAAGGCTAAAAGGAGACATGAGTACATTATTAAGGTGCTTTAAAATCTCAAAAGGAGATAGAAGACTACAAATTTAGGTTTTCAAAGTTATAGAACAAATTTCAATACTAATATTAAATGCCATCTGTCTCTTTTCCTTCCCACTCCCTCTCTGGGACAGCATGAGAATCTTTCTCATATTCAAAAGGCAGATTTGGACAGCATATCTGCATTTTATTTCCTCATAACCTAGTGGTTTGAATTTATTCTGATCCCCTGCATTTAACTTTCATAACAGAGAATAAATTTATTTCCTGAATTATTTACCCACAATTCTTTAATACCATATAATTTATGGATATTAAGAGATTTAAATCACAAAGATAATAATAAAATTCAAAATAAATGAAGGAACTCCTCTCATCACATATAATACAGTCTGGGTAGTCTTGGAAGATAATGACACTGGATGATAGACATCAAAACACATTAGTATTTTGGAAATATCAATGTAGTATTAGCATTAGCATTCAAAAGTTACATATCAAAGGAAAGGCATCAACTGCCCAAGGGCATTTAAATACCTAACCAAATAGCTAAAGTTATAATATTTTATCCACATGTTGTATTCCTTTAACTTTTGGCTTTATCTATTGTTAAAAATGTCTTCCAGATGCCATCATTATTGCTATAGATCCATTTTACATTTCAGACTACCTAAGCTAGAAGAGAAAAATATTTTAAAATCAAATGTTTTTCTCCTTGAAGGAGAAAATTTAAGAGGTTGTCTTACATTTATTTCCAATTTCATATTGATATATGAAATACAAATGCATTAATTTCTTTTTGAATTTTTATGAGACTGTGATATATGCGTTTATTTTTTTTACCACTGGAAATAATTTTACAGGGTAAAAATATATATTTTTTAAATTTTATTTTATTTAAACTATCTAGGTGAAGAATAATAAAAAGTCCTGTTCTGTAAAATTGAAAATAAAGTGAAAAGAATATTAAATTGGTATTTCACAAAATAGAATGTTAGAGATTTGCTATTACTTCACCTTATATACTATAAACCATAGTTGAATTTATTAGCATTTATTCATAATAATGCTTTATAGGTTGATACCATAATCCTGGTTATTAGATGACAAGAAAATAATTATTCTTTTACATTTAGAGAAAATGCTAGACATTATAATTATAATAAATATGCTAATAGCCCTTTTTATTTAAACTCTGACTTAAAATATTCCTCATATATCTTTTGGCATATACACAACTGTAATATAAAAGAAAATGAGTCAGAATTACTTTTCATTTACTAGGACTTTGTTCTTTTTAAATAGTGATTGAGAATATTCAATATAAACCACAAACTAATTTTATTTTTAAAGAAAATTCAAAGAAACTTTTATTATGTAGCTAAAAAGTACCTAGTACTGTGGAAGTCTGAATAAATTCGAAGAATATTTGAATAATAATAACTAAGCTCACCTTTATTAAACACTTTATAATCTTCCAGGCACTGTTCTAAGCCCTTTAGATGTACTAACTCATTTAATTATCATAATAACTCCATGAAACTCTTCTTTCTCCCATTTTACAGATAAAAAAATATTTAAATTTTTTTGTGACTGTTTATTAAGTAAACTAAGTAAATTTACTCTCATATTATACTTACTTTGTGTTTTGCTAGCAAAATGGCATTTCAGGTAGAAAAGATCATTAAGTTTGACCTATTAAGGATTTGAGTGAGAAACTGAGATTGTAACTGTCATTTTTTTTCTATAATCAGGCAAAATTACACACATTTTTCTAAAATGCAAAATTATACAAACCAAAGTAATTTTTTTTTTATAAAATACATCCTAATATTGTATATGGCAGTGTGGGAAACTAAAGAAATGTAAAAAAACCTATTTCATGTCCTCAAAGATGATGGAAGGTAGCTCAAAACAAACAAATAGAAAAAATGAGAATTCTGATATGCAGTAATCTAGATAAGTAGCAGTTACTCAGAACATAGTAATATTTGGGTATCTATGAAGGTGCTAGTAATAAAAGTCCAAAAACAAATCATATGTGATGACACAGGAAAACTGTCATTATGGACTATGAAGAAAGGGCGGCCTAGAAGTACTGTGATTCCAGTCCTTTAGAGCTCTGGTGTGGGAACTATAGACCCAAATACTACAGGAAAGGGCTGCATCACCACAGTATCAATCCCAAAACCAAATTATTAGATATGAGGTCTAAGCTCAGAATTGGACTCAACATATAGTGGATTTTGGGGCACCTGGGTGGCTCAATTGTTAAGCGTCTGCCTTCGGCTCAGGGCGTGATCCCAGCGTTATGGGATGCAGCCCCACATCAGGTTCCTCTGCAGGGAGCCTGCTTCTTCCTCTCCCACTCCCTCTGCCTGTGTTCCCTCTCTCGCTGGCTGTCTCTCTCTCAAATAAATAAAATCTTTAAAAAAAAAAAAACATATAGTGGATTTCATTCTATTTCACCTAAGGTTCTGAAATGATATCTCCTTAATTACCCAGAAAGTAAAGATGATGACTAAGGCCAAGTCTATTGGGGTGTTCAGGTGGTCTCACAGAAGGAGACTAGTGTATATTTATTATTTGGATCAAAAGAACTTAGACTAGCACAAAGATAATGATTTTCAATGAAAGCTTTCTTTCTCATAATCTGATAAGAAACAAAATATGGACCCACAACTATATGGTCAACTAATCTTTGACAAAGCAGGAAAGGATATCCAGTGGAAAAAAGTCTCTTCAACAAATGGTGCTGGGAAAACTGGACAGCAACATGCAGAAGAATGAAACTGGACCACTTTCTTACACCAAACACAGAAATAAATTCAAAATGGATGAAAGACCTAAATGTGAGACAGGAAAGCATCAAAATCCTCCAGGAGAACACAAGGCACCCACCTCTTGACCTCGACCATAGCAATTTCTTACCAGACACATCGAGGAGGCAAGTGAAACAAAAGCAAAAATGAACTCTCAAGACTTCATCAAGATAAAAAACTTCTGCACAGTGAAGGAAACAACAAAACTATGAGAAAGCCTGTGGAATGGGAGAAGATATTTGCAAATGACATACCTGATAAAGGGTTAGTATACAAAATCTAAAAAGAAATAATCAAACTCAACATCCAAAAAAACTAATAATCTAGTTAAGAAATGGGCAGAAGACATGATGAGTGGACATTTTTTTTTTCCAAAGACATCCAGATGACTGACACATGAAAAGATGCTCAATATCGCTCATAATCAGGGAAATACAAATTAAAACCACGATGAGATACCACCACACACCTTCAGAATGGCTAGACAACAATATAGGAAACAACAGATGTTGGTGAGGATGTGGAGAAAGGGGAACCCTCTTACACTGTTGGTGGGAATGCAAACTGGTGCAGCCACTCTGGAAAACCAATATGGAGGTTCCTCAAAAAGTTAAAAATAGAACTACCCTACGATCCAGCAACTCCACTACTAGGTATTTATCCAAAGGATACAAAAATACTAATTCAAAGGGGCACATGCATCCAGACGTTTATAGCAGCATTATCAACAATAGCCAAAGTATGGAAAGAGCCCAAATGTCCATTGACTGATGAATGGATAAAAAAGATGTGGTGGATATAGATATATAGATATAGATATAGATAGATATAGATATAGATATAGATATAGATATAGATATAGATATAGATATAGAATGGAATATTAGTCGGGCATCAAGAAGAATGAAATCTTGCCATTTGCAATGACATGGATGGAGTTGTTCATGCTAAGCGAAATAAGTCAAGCAGAGAAAGACAAATACCATACGACTTCACTCATATGGAATTTAAGAGACAAACCAGATGAACACAGGGGAGGGGAAAAAAGAGGGAAGCAAACCATAAGATTCTCTTAATTATAGAGAACAAACTGAGGGTTGATGGAGGGGAGTTGGTTGGGGGCGTGGGATAAATGGGTGACAGGCATTAAGGAGGGCACTTGTGTTGAGCACTGGGTGTTATATAGGTGATGAATCACTAAATTCTACTCCTGAAATCAATATTACACTATACGTTAACTAACAAGAATTTAAGTAAAAATTTGAAGAAGAAAAAAAAAAGAAAATTATGTGTTTATATAATCAGTAGCTCTAGAGAGTTAAGGAGTTAAGGTTAACGATAAGGTTCATATATACATAATGATCAACGTTCTTAATTAGGGAAAATAAGGTATATGGGCTTATGGCGGTTATTTAAGTGCTATTCATTTCTTCCACTTTCATTTCATACTTAGCTTCAATTCAATGAGTACTAACTTAGCAATTGTCAAATATACTTTTAGAATACAAAGTGAATTATCAGTAGAAAGAGCATGGTATTTAGAGTAAGAGAGAAATGAAATTAAATCCCAAGTCCACCACTTACTAACTGGGTAGCAAGTCAGTTCCAAGTTGAATGTTACATGACTTCTGTCAGACCCAGCTTTCTTACCTATTTAATATAAATACTAAAATCTCCCTTGCAGGGTGACTTTATGGGGACTAAACAAGGTGATGCATGCCAAACAAAAAGCAGTTTCTTCATGAATATGAATAATAGTTATTATTACAGGGAGTGCTGAACTTGAGTTTCCAACTCATTATATCTGACTTTGTTTACTGATTTAAACTTTAAAAAAATATTTATTTATTTATTTGAGAGAGAAAATGAGAGAGAGAGAGCACAAGAGAGCACAGAGGGAGAAGCAGACTCCCCGCTGAGGAGGGGGCCCGACACGGGACTCAATCCTGGGACTCCAGGATCATGACCTGAGCCGAAGGCAGTTGCTTAACCAACTGAGCCACCCAGGTGCCCCTGTTTACTGATTTATAGTAAAATATACCTTTTCTTCACTTCACTGGAGTAAATCATCTTATTAACTTCTCTTACTTAAAACATATATCCCATCTCTCAAAAACATACCATCTCTAAACATCTCTTACTCCAACCCACATAATCACCTAGTCACCAGGTCAGTGAACTGCAACTTTGACTTAACTAATATTATGGATTGAATTGCGGTCCTTTCTGTCTTGACTTTCCATTGCCACTGCTATTGTCATGGTCAGGTCATTCAATTAGCCTGTTCCATAGGTGTTTTCAATTTGTGTAACTCCATTCTCTACCTGAGTTACTTTTTTAACATAGCTCAAATCATTTCACTCCCGAAAACAAGAAATTTCATTTATACCCACTGCCGAAAGAATAAACTCCAGAGTCTTTTATGTGGTCTTTGCGAACGTTCAAATTATCTTTTGACCTTAATTTTTCTATATTCCTATTAACCCACACTTCCTAAAGTGTCCCAATTGCTCCCTGGCTTTAAGTATACATATTTTTATGCTCTCACTGCCATTATTTATCAGCTATTTCCAAAGCAAACATTAGCACAGCTTTGAAGCTTTCTCTGACATCAGAGTCACCATTAATTTATTCTCCTTCTATAAACAAATATTAAATTATTTGAATTAAGAAATTACTTTATTACACCTTAAATTCATCTATTATTTATTCTGTCTTCCATATTACATCATATGCTCCTTGAGGATAGAGAATCTGAGCAAATTTTTAATTTTTAGTTCTTCCTACATCTTGCAGAAGAAGACATGCAATAAACATTTGTCAAATAGAATGGTACCATTGAAGTCATATGCCTACATATACACCCTCATAAGGTCTTATGATAGTATTCTGGGTCAATGCTATTGTTAAAACATTTAAATCAATGAAAAATATAGATTATCTTCATGATCTTGATTAGGTAAACAATTCTTAAGGAGGGTATAATAAAGAATTAACCACAAGGGAAATGACTGATAAATTCCAGTTCATTAAAATTCAGAATATCTGTTCATAAAAAGACACCGCTGAGAGTAAAAAAAGTGTAATGAGACTTGGAGAGAATATTTAACATATAATATAACATAATACAATAACATATAATATAACATAGTTTATATTTATTATATATAAATGTATATTATATATGCATGCATATTTATAAAATCTTCAAAAAAGGACTCATATCGAGTATATGGCTACTAATACAAATCAGTATTAAAAAAATATTTTAAACCCATTTTGAGCAAAAGACTCAAATACAAACCTCAGAAAAAAGGGATATCCAAATGGATAACCAAGACATAAACATCTGCTTGCCATTTATTGCCATCAAGAAAATAAAAATGAAGTCATTATTATACCATTCTATACACAACAGGAAATATAAAACCTAAAACAATGATGGCAAATTTTGATGAGGATCTGGAATCTCTAGAATGTTCAGACATATAATACAACCAATAATGTTTAGACATATAATATAAATGATAATATAATATAGTACAGACACTTTGGAAAACTATTTGTCCATACCTACACTAAAATCCTGAACATGTGCATCTTATGACCTGGCAATGGTACTCCTAAGTTTACATCAAATATAAATGAGTTTATATATAGCTTCTTATGTACAGATACAAGAATACTCATATCAACTTCATTCATAGTAGCCCAAACCTGGAAATAATCCAAATGTTTTTTAATAATCCACAAGTCCATTTCAATAAAGTTCAAAAACAGGCGATGCTAATGTATTGGTGATAACTGTAATACTGTTCCATGGTGACAGATAGTAGCTACACTTGGGGTGAGCAGAGCAGAATATATAGACTTGTGGAATCACTATGTTGTACACCTGAAACTAATTTAACATTTTGAGTCAACAAAAGATCGAGTTTATTTCTTAAGAGGATATATGACAGATGCTAGAAATATCCTATGAATTTAGCTGCTGATAACACAGATGTATACATATACTACAATTCATCAAACTATATGCTTAAGAAATGTGCATATTATTGTATGTTTATTATACCTTAACATAAATATCTTATAGAAAAGACTTCATATGTGAAGTAAATTATAACTTCTTTTAAAAGCAACATCACTTTTCATAACAAAAATTTACCATCCTATATGAACTGCTTGGATAATAAACATAAAATTTCAGAAAAAAAATGTTACCCTAATTTCATACAAAAAGGAAAAAAAATTAAAGCAAGATATTCCAATATGTTAATATTTATGGATTATTAACTGGAAGACATATTGAAATAGTCACATGCTTGAACTTTTACATCTAATCATCATAAATGCGAGCACTATGAACATCAACTGATTTAGCCGTGTAGACAGGCAAATGCCATGATGGCATTGTCTTTAGTAGTGTGATTTATAAAATGGTAAACCCTGGTAAAAAATTTTGACAAAAAAAAAAAAAAGACATTCTTTGTTATGTATGATACTTACATTTCTGAAAATTTTAGTGTACATAAAAACTGTGCAAAAATGTATTTTGTGTTTAAACGAAAAAGAGAAAGGGTCTAGGCTCATATAAGTAAATTATTTAGATACATAAGTATTACAGTGGTAACTTAAGGGTAATAAGGGACTGTGCCAAGCATTTTACAAAGATGAACAAATCTTGCCCATCTGCGTTTTAAACGTCACAATGACCCTATTCTTGTAACCGCTCAAAATTTTCACTATGTACATTTGATCCTTGGACACCTGGGTTTGAACTGCATAGGTCTGCTTGTATGGGGATTTTTTACAGTACAGTACTGTAAGTGTATTTTCTTTTCCTTATGACTTTTTTTTTTTAAGGTTTTATTTATTTATTTGATGGAGAGAGAGCCAGCAAGAGAGGGAACACAAGCAGGGGGAGTGGGAAAGGGAGAAACAGGCTCCCAGCAGAGGAGCCTGATGTGGGGCTAGATCCCAGAACGCCAGGATCACGCCCTGAGCTGAAGGCAGACGCTTACCAACTGAGCCACCCAAGCACCCCTCCTTATGATTCTTTTTTTTTTTTTTTTAAGATTATTTATTTATTTATTTATTTCACAGAGATAGACAGACAGCGAGAGAGGGAATGCAAGCAGGGGGAGTGGGAGAGGAAGAAGCAGGCTCTCAGTGGAGGAGCCCGATGTGGGACTCTATCCCAGAACGCTGGGATCACACCCTGAGCCGAAGGCAGACACCTAATGACTGCGCTACCCAGGCGCCCCCCTCCTTATGATTTTCTTAATAATATTTTCTTTTTTCTAGTTTGTTGTGAGCATACAGTGTAGAATACATATAACATACAAAATATGTGTTAATCAACTATTTATGTTACTGTAAGACTTCTGGTCAGCAGTAGGCTATTAGTAGCTAAGTGTTTGGCAAGTCAAAAGTTATTCATAGATTTTTGACTATGGGGGTTGGCACCTTTAACCCTCGTGTTGTTCAAGGGTCAACAGTACTAAAAAGCTTCCCTAGAGGGTGATACACCCTACTGAGAACAACTGCTTTAATAAGTCAAATGCTATGAGCAGCTGGACATTTACATATTACTGACAAAGGAAAGATTACAAAAACTTTCTTAGCGTCAGAATACCATATGAATAATCACACAATGAAAAGACTTACTGTCATAATAATCCTTACAAAAACTTAAAAGTCCACAGTTCTCCTATACTTATTCTCCCAAGAGTAATAAACTCAATAATGAAATATATGGCATCCAAAAAAGAAATAACGTGACAGTAGAATGACTTTCTACATCTCGAAATTTAGTTTTAAATAATCTGTACTAATGATAAGTAAATATAAAGCACAAATACATTAGACAGAAAAAAGTGAAAATATTGTGACAAGTGAAAATGGATTTTAAGTTTTCCTTCTTGAAATTACTTAATAAATCTGTTTCATTAAAATTTTTATATCACAAAGTCTATCAATAAGAAACAATGAGATTAGATGATGCTAATTTTCACATTTTTATATAAAAATTTTATTTTACAATGTTCATACATTTGAATACTTAAAAATATTCTACAGAGCTTTTACTTATATTTTGTGATAAACATTTTATGTGACATTTTTAAAACCAATTAAATCAACAATGATATATTCAACTCTATTTTGACAAATCCATTTTGTTATGTACCTACATATTACAGTAAATATAACTGCAAAATATATTATGTGAAAGGCAGTGAAAGAGCTACTGTATGTCAAACTGTGGCAGTATAAAGAAGAAATCAGTTACATAGTATGCTTAATATTCCTTCGGACACAAATATCTCTTTGAATAGGACCTAAAGGTATAACTTTCAGTCCACATGTGCACACCACATGAGCAGGTAAAAGAGTGAATAGGGAAATGTGATGACAGTTCTGTGCCCCAAATCAAATCACTCCAATATGTATTTCTGCAACTGTTATAAATCTAATGTTTTCTTTTAACTAGAACATCCAGATATTTAAGCAAATCAGCTTATGTATATAAAAGAAATGTGAGCTATTTGATTTCTCCATACTAGTTTGATACCATACAAAGCTGCATGAAGATATACTTTTGCATATATTTAATCTATGCAACACAAATAATTAGCTTAATAATATATTAATTAAAACAACAGATGGTAGGAATATTAAAAGCAATGTATGAGAATGCTCCAATTCTATATCACTGCCCTAAATACTCTAATTACCTTTATTTATGTGCAAGTATGCCATAATGTTAAACACATACTTATTTCATTTCTTCACACAATTTGACTTTAAAAACATTTGATTAATTAATTACTAAATGACACAGTTTTATTTCTTATAATTGAATAGGTTTAATTCTGCCTTACAATCCGCTGGTGAAGTTTTGCTTAGTTTGCACAGCCAAACTAATCAAATGAAAAGCTGTCTTGGTCTCTTCAATAAAAAGGTAATAGGGAATGCCAGCTTCCTTTTTCTTGAATGAAAACGTCTTTAATTCTTTAGTAGATCTTTTTAAAAATCTTATGAATGTAGATTATAGAGCCTTCAATGTTTTACCAAGTTATTCTTGAATTTATAAATCCTATTAGAAGTTAACTGTGATACAGTTAAAATGAAAAAGGGATTTAACTTTTTCTTTTGCAATTACTGAATTAGAAGTAACCTTCAGTTGTTTTTATTAAGTAAAATATCAAAAGGTGAGCTGTTTTCTGTATATTAATTTGGGATAATATAAAACACAATTATGTCTACGAAATACCTCAATACTTTTCTCTCATTGTTTAAAAAATTACCCACTTCTTTTGGACGTCATTTGACATGATCTCAATGATAAGAATATTTCTTGTAGTATTGTCCATTTGAATAAGTCTGCATAGTGAATCTGAATAATATTAATTGATATATGAATACACAGAAAGAAAATCACTCACCAAGTAGAGCTATTTCAAACGGAATGAAATGTCATAGATTTCATTTGCTCCTTATATATACAGTGATGATATTTAAAAAATATTATCAATGCTAATTTGTAGAAAAGTTAAAAATTATGACTAAAATAAATTAAATACATAATATCACCAATATGTTAGGCATGGAAAAATGCTAATTACTTTGGACAATAATAAGCAGTATATAATTATTTAGCCTGAATTCATAGTTGTGATATATAATAATATATAGCTAATAAATAAATCTTTCAAATATGTATATCTTTCTCTCTCATTATATATATACATATATATACACACACACATACATATATACATGCATATACACATATGTACACACATATATATGTTCTGGAATATATATAGGTATAAACATGTATTTATATAAAAAATATAAATAAACTTCTTAAGGTTAACCAAGCTATTTTCTTTATGTTATTAATAATTAATTACCTTGCTATTATTAAAGCCTCCAAGATATCATTCTCATTTATAATAGCTAGGTGTTGAGAGACTTTTGAGGATAAAAATACTTTAAAAGAGAAGTTAACAAATTGACACTATAATTTAAAAATCAAAATTAGGAAACTTCAAATGGACTACTTTTATCACCAATTCACCTTATAAACGTCAATGTGTCACCAAATATGCACTAATATCCTTAGTTAAAACTTAAAAGAAAATATTCTATAGATTGAAAGTGGCCACTGTGTATACCAACAAATTTATGTGAAGAAACCAGCCTGACTAAAAAACAGATTCTCTATTCTTGCACCACATTAATCATGGTTGGAAACTCTGGTGAGAGCTATAAAAAACTGACTAAAAAATAAATGCAAATAAATATATGACTGCCAAACAGTGTGATACTATCAAGCTCAAAACCTGTGCAAGCAGTTTACTTACACACTTGCTTTAATGACTTGCTTCACAGAAGAAAATCAAAAGAGAGCAAGAATTAATTAGTTCCTACTGCTCTGTTGTGTCCCTTGGCTAATTCACAAAGGCGTGATGACTTACTTTAAGGTAATACAGAATGGAAAATGAATCAGGTGAGCAAAGTATCCCAATTTCTGCCCTTGAAACCATGAAATTCAAGTCAGTTTGGAGCCAACTATACTTCTTTTCAGACCTTACAGGAAAGCTAAGGCAGAGCTTCTAGTCCCTTTTGAGTAGGAAAAGGATTTCACAAGGGACTGTTGGAAAATTCAGGACAATCTGATTTAATGATAGCATTTATGTCATATATGCTTATTTTAAAATTTGAAACTGCATTAAAGAAAAAGCAAGACCATTTGCACAATCTCCTCTCCCATGAGAACATGGTCTAGCAAATATTTGTTAGAATAAGTTAAATAAATAATAAAACAAACAAAAGCAGCTACAAAGAACTGGTTCTCTCTCTTTGACCCTTTCTTCCTTCAATCTCTTCTACAAATGTCCCCAGAGTTCTATCATCAGTCTTTTCTAATTCTCTCCATGAGGGACTTTATTTCCATTACTTCAAGCTCCTCTTACATGGTGATTCCTCCAAAATTTATCTATCAATCTTGACATTTCTCTTTTGTGTCAAACTCATTTGGGCGTTTCTGCTATGACACAATATATGTGTGATGGAACACACTTCATACCCTGCAAAATCATGCACTAAAAATAACAAGGCTTAAGGGAAAACTACAGCTGGAGTGTACCACTAAAAAACTGTGTACCTTGTACCAGAGTGCCAACAAAACAATAATAATCCCAATAAAAATAGCAAGCAGTTTAAAAGAGATGTAAAATCCCTAATACACAGAGAAATATTCCTGAAAATACAGGATTGGGCCTTAAAAATGGTAAAGGTAATTTTATGGTAGTGTAAGAAACTTAGAGTCTGCTGAATTATGGAGACATGTCAAAATAAACAAAGGGAAGAGAAAAGCACTTCTAAGGAAGAACCTGTGGCCCAAAGGAATATGGAGTGTATGGATATCATCGACAATAAGGCATTTAAGCTGAGTTACTGCAGACTGTATTCAGGGGCATTTTCTTTAGGTTGGAGAAAATTTGCCTATGAACCAAAACAAATTCTGCATAATAATCACATATAGGCAATTTAAGCAATCAGGTAAAAACTAATTTGCATTACAGAAAGTCACTGTAATAGGATTTCTAAATGTTAATGAAAAATGACCCCAATATGTGTGACTTTATTGAGACTCATTACTTGAATGAGAGGATGAAATCCATCAAATAATTGGTTGAACACATAACCAACCTGAGTAAGATGGGGCTCGCATCTGACATGGCAGAGTACCTCGTTGACAAGCACACCTTGAGAAACAGTGATAATGAGAGCTGTCTTCCCAAGCTGGAGGGTTTCTTCCCTGGTCACCAAGGCACTGCATGCATGTTTGAGTTACCTATCCCCTTTCTATAAGTTGTACCAGAACATCTACTTAACTTCTTTCATTTGCACTATTCATTCAAATAAAGCAATTTGGACCCCTCCCCCCACCCAAATAAATAATAAATAAATATTCATGAAAATAATTTCAACTAGATATTCTGTAAGCTCCTCAAAGTCAAATGAGCCCCAGGTGAAACTTTCTATCATCTGCTATATACATGCTATTCCTCATTTACCACTTGCTTGGGATAATGTCCTTTTTGTCATTTAGGCTTGAAATAATGAAGTAGCAACAGCAGCAACCAGCATTTGAGCATCTTTGGAGTTAGACAAGGGTTGACTCCCAACAACACCATTGTTCAATAGCGAGCAAATCATATAATGTTCATAATCAAAATCCATATCTATTAAAATGGAGTAATTTATATCATTTTTGTTGTTAGCATTAAGTAAAATGATGTTTGAAAATATTTTGGCACAATGCCTAACACTTCTCAATAAACAGTAGCCATTACAATCTTCAAACTAATTTTTTGCTTAAATGACTTGAAATGCAATGTGTTTCACTCTACTTCCATTTTCACAACTATAGTATGATCCTCTTTATCTATTTCCTGAAATTATTAAAATACATTTCTAAATTTTCTTGCCATACTGATTTCTACCCTTCCAACACATATTTTCAATATTTTTTTACATTATCCTTTTGTAAAAAAGCAAGATAGCCATGACATTCCCTTGTTCATATCATTTTATACAATAGTTAGATCATATTCTTGACACCAAAAATCTGAACTAAATTGCAAATGGTCTATAGAGATTATGATATCCATGAGCATCATTTTTTTTACCTTGTAAACCACTTAAATTAAAAATAATAGTTTTTTAAAAATATTCTTTCATGTTTTTAAAATCAGAGGAAAACAACTGTATAAGAATGAGTTATTAAATCATAATTAAAATTTCCAGAGGCCTAATAAGATTTAAACCAGATGGTTTTGAAAAATGTGCAACTATACTTAGCTACAAGTTTCTCTTTTATCATTTCATTAGTAGTATCAATGACAAGACCTTACGTCTGAAAACAGAATCAACAGAGTATTGAAGTTGACTTATAGAAATAATTTCCACTTTCTCCTCTTCATCTTCCAATTTTAATTTCAACATATTCATAGGCAAGCTTACATATACACATTAGTTATATACACATTGCTTCCATCTGGAGAAAATAACTCTGATTACAAGCCCCAGGAGTATTGGCTCTCTCTAGCATTAGAATCAACCAGGTAAAGTGTAATAAATTACAATGTGGGACACCATCCATAAGCATAATTAGATAAAGTTGCCTATCTTGTATCCATTCCCTAAGGCCCAACGTGACTTTCAGAAATAATGTTAATCTGTGCTCACTAAGATTATGTTTAGTAAACATTTACATCCAATTGGAAAGAAGCAAGTGAAAAGAAACATCTTTTTTACAGTTAGAAAATATATTTATGAGTGAACTTTTATAATAAGATAAATGGACAATATGGTTTCAATTAAATTTAGGTATTAATGTTTTAATATGTTGTTCTTACAAATATTTGCTCTGTTGGTAGACAGATCTAACATAGAATTTATGATTATGTATTCTATTAATAAAGATATGCATCTCCATTAGTAGACTTTGATTTCTTCAACAATAATGAATATGTTTAAATTATTGTTATGATTAAAATAGAACCTGGAGTAAAACTGCTATTTAGAAGTGCTTGCTGAATAAATGAGTAAATGATTCAAAGAAAAACAGAATTATCTGCTCTCCTAAATGACTGGTGTCACATATTTCAGTATATATGAAACTACAGCAGAATTTTTATTTCTTATCTCTTAATATAATTCATTTTCTAATCTCCCCATTTGGATGACTCACAGTTAAAAGTAGAAGAGGAAATGGAAATGGGGATAAGCACTGTGCTAACTACAGAAAGTGTGGGCTTAAAATACAAACACTCCTGATACAAAATAAAGGCATCCACAGTATCTCTATTACGTCCTACCTCCAACTCTAGGAGGTTATGTTTAAAAATGCCTACTAAATTATGTGTAGTCAAGGGTGACTGTTGTTATGACTTATTTTTTAGAGCCCTGTCAGGCAAACAAGACCAAGGAGTAAAAATTTAAGGAAGCAGTACTGGTTTTAGTCCAGTTTTGTTCAAGACTGCACAGCAAAAGCCTAGAATAGTATTTGACACATAGAAGACATTATATATATATATATATATATATATATATATATATATATATATATATATATATATATTATATTAACTCTTTATTATATATTATATTATAATATGCAATATATTAACTGTTTTCCAGGACCCTCTATGTTGAAGAAAAATAAATATTTCATTAAGAACCTCTAGTTCCAGTTCAGACATGTAAGAAGCTTAGAAATCAACTTACAAGTAAAAATTAAAGTGAAAGTCAATGACTTTTCTTGGACCCATCAGAAAATTTAGTTTGCAAAGCAAACCACACCCCACAGTTTGAAAAAATAAGCAAATCCAGAAAGTCACAGCTAAGATCTGCTTATCTGGGGCAGAAGCCACTGGAGCTGTAGATTGATAGGAACACTTAATGGTAATTTTGATGGACTGCTGGAGGCTGAGTTTGGATTAACATGAGACAGTAAAAAAAAAAAATAGTTACCAGGGGCTAGGGGGTTGAGAGAAATGAATAGTCAGAGTGTAAGAGAGTTTTAGGACAGTGAAATTACTCTTATGATACTCTAATACTGGCTACATATCATTATACATTTGTCCAAACCAAGAGAATGTATGACACCAAGAGTGAATCCTAATATAAACTATGGTCTTTGGGTGATAAGGGTGTGTCATTGTTGGTTCATCAACTGTAATAAATGTACCACTCTGGTGTGGAATTTTGATAGTGGGGAATGCTCTGCCTATGCAGGGGCAGAAAATATATGGGAAATCTTGGTACTTCTCAGTTTGCTATAAACTTAAAGCTACTTTAAAAAATAAAGTCTATTAAAACATACAACTATAATTAATATATTAAGGGCTCCGATTGAAAAAATAAACACTATTTAAACATAGATGAGAAATGCAGAAGAGGGAAGTAGACTAAGAAATTATTACAGGAAATGTTGGAAACAAAAACTGTAACAAATAATGTTTTTGATGGGTTCATCAGTAGAATGGACATGGCTGAGGAAAAAATCAGTAAAATTGAAGATATATGAACAGGAAGGAAGGAAGGAAGGAAGGAAGGAAGGAAGGAAAGGAAAGGAAAGGAAAGGAAGGAAAGGAAAAGGAAAAGAAAAAGAATAAGAGAGAATGAAATTACAGAAAGGAGCACTCAATATTTCAAAAGTATAACATGTATTGGAAAATGAGAAAAAGAGAACAAGTAAGTATGCAAATTTACAATAGCCAAAACTTTCTAAAACTAGTAATAAACATTAAACTATGGATCCAAGAAGCTCAGAGAATATGAAGCAGTATAAACACCCTTAAAAAATGACTCCTACTCACACTGCAGAAAACCAAAGACAGAGATAATCTTCAAAGAAGCCAAGAGGAGATAGGAGAATGCATTATCTACAGAGGAACAGAAATAAGAATTACAGCAGATTTCTTATCAGAAGGTATGCAAACAAGAGAAAAGTGGAGTAAAATACTTAAAATTTTGAAAGAAAAAAAAATGATTTGGAATTCTATATGGAATGAAATCATTCTTTAAAGTGAAAAAAAAAGGGGAGGGACTTTCCCTTAGAAATAGAAACAAGGAATTTATGCCAGGATAGGATACACCCTTGCAAGAAATTATTTAAAAAATCCTTCAAAGAAAAGAAAAATTATATAGGCAGAAATCTGGATCTACATAAAGAAATGAAAAGTGTCAGAAAAAGAATTAAGTAAGGTAAAATAAAATATTTTACTTTTTCATACTAAAGTGCTTTAAAAGATAACTTTTCAAAGTAACAACAATAATAATATTTTGACTGTTTATAAGTAAAATGAATACAGCAATGCCAAAAGGGATGAGGAGGAACTGGAAATATAAGCTATGCACTACACATGAAGTGGTATAGTGTTATTTGAAGGTGGGCTTCGATTAGTTAAAAATGTATATTGCAAACTTCAGGGAAATCATAAAAATGTTTTTAAAAGAACTATGCTTGACATGCTAAGAGAGCAGATGAAATTGGATCATACAAAATGCTCAAAAACAATGGAAGCAGAAAAAAAGGCGCAAAAGAAGAAACAAAAACCAAATGCCATGAATAGAGAACAGTTAGAAACATGGTTGATATTAATCTAAATATAATAATATAATAATAATCACTTGGAATGTGAATGCTATAATCTAACAAGTAAAAGACAATTAGAATAAATAAAAACAAGGCTCAGCTATATTTATCTACAACAAACCCACTTTAAATATAAAGATTCTGATAGATTCATAATGAATGGATTAAGGAAACATATCATGCTAACATTAATCTAAAGAAAGCAGAAATATCTATATTAATTTCAGACAAAGCATTCCTCAGAACAAGAAAATTTATGGATATAGAAGGGCATCACATAATGATAAAGGGATAAATTTTCCAAGAAAACAATCTTTAACATGTATGCAGCTAACAACAGTGTCAAAATTTGTGAGACAAATCTCATAGAACTAAGAGAAGTAACCAAATCTGCTATTACAGATGAAGTATTCAACATTCTCTTTCTGTAATAAAAGTCAGGAAGAAAAACAGTAAGAATATAGTAACTCTGACCAGCACTATCCAGGAACTGGACCTACTTAAAATTTATACCTCTTTTGTAAATATCAACAAACCTACTGGAAAGTTTATATGGAAAGGCAAAAGGCCCAGAATAGCCAACACAGCACTGAAGAAAAACAACAAAATTGAAGAACTCACACCATCCAACTTCATGACTATTCAAGGTTATTGTAACGAAGAGAGCATGACACTGGTGAAGAATAAACACATGAATCAATGGAAGAGTAGAAATAGGCCAGAAACAGACTTATACAAATACAGTTAACTCATCATTGGCCAAAGAGCAAAGGCAAGTCAATGAAGAGAGGACTTTTTTTTTTTTTTTTTTCAAAAAATAGTACTGTAATAGTTGGGCATCCACATACCCCTCCCCCCGCCAAAAAAAAAAGAGAAGGAGGAAAGGAGGAGAGAGTGAGGAAGGGAAAAATATATATATAAAGAATCTGGACACACACCTCAAATATTTCACAAAAAAAATTAACTCAAATTCAATTATATATCTAAACATAAAACACAAAACTATAGAATTCTAGAAGAAAACATAAGAAAATCTAGATGGCCTTGAATTTGTTGATATATTTGTTTTGTAAATATTATATATGTCTGATAAAATACTTACATCCAAAATATATAAATAACTCTTAAAACTCAACAATAAGAAAATGAACAACCAACTGAAGAATGAAAGAGTTAAATCGATATCTCAACAAAGAAGATACACAGATTGCAAATCAGCATAATAAAAAGATGCTAAATAAAATTTTTCATTAGGAGATTACAATTAAAATAACAAGGAGATAACACTACATGCCTATTAGAATTGCTAAAATACAAGTAAACAAATAAATAAAATAAAAACTAAGAATACCAGTTGCTGGTGAGGATGCAACCAACAGAAACTCCCATTCATTGCTTATGGGAATGTAGAATGATACAGCCACTTTCAAAGACAGTTTGACAGTTTCTTACAAGCCCTGTCATACAATCAAGCAATTACTCTCCTAGGCATTTTCCCAACTGACTTGAAGATTTATGTCTATACAAAAGCTGCACAGAATGCATCTAACAACTTTATTTAGAATTACCAAAAACTGAGAACAACCAATGTATCCTCAATAAGAAAATAGATAAACTGTGGTATATCATACAATGAAATACTACCTAGCAATAAAAAGAAATAAGCTACTGAACCCCAAAATACAGGCATAAATCTTAAACAAATGTTGCTGTTTGAAAAAATCCAGTCTAAAAAGACTACTTATTGCATGACTCCAATTATATGACATTTTGGAAAAGAGAAATTATAAGAAAAGTAAAAGATCAATGGTTTCCAGAGGTTCAGTGGGAGTGGAGAGGGAATGAATAGGTAAAACTGAGGGGGCTCCTTAGGATGAAGAAATCATTCTGTATAATACTGTAATGACAGATACTTGACATTGTGCATTTGTCAAAACCTGTAAAACTTTACAGCACTAAGAGTGAACCTTTTTTTTTTTTTTTTAAGATTTATTTATTTATTTGAGAGAGCGAGACAGTGAGAGAGAGCGCGCGTGCGCACCAGCAGGGGGAGCAGCAGGCAGAGGGAGAGGGAGAAGCCGACTCCACACCCAGCAGTGAGCCTGACGTGGGCGGGACTTGATCCAGGACCCTGAGATCATTACCTGAACTGAAGGCAGATGCTTAACCAACTGAGCCACCCAGGCATCCCAAGAGTGAACCTTAATATATGCAAACTTTTAGAAGTCATTTAAAAGGTTAAGGAATCCAGGATGAATTACAGAATGTGACAAAACAATCTCACTTTATTACAAATGTATAAGCAACCTCTCTGAAGAAGATATTTTCAAATCTATCAATGTGATTGTGCATATTGTGATCACAATTCACAATTCTATCTAATTTGATTGACATGTCTTTGGCGATATTTTGGGGTACATACCAATTAAGAATTACTTTATTTTTTAGAAAATTCAACTTTCATCATATTACAAAGTGACATTCTTTATTTTTATTTGAAAGACCATTTAATGTCTGCTGTTACTATAGCCACATTTTTTTAAGTTAAATTCAATTAGCCAACGTATCATACATCATTAGTTTTTGATATAATGTTCAATGATTCATTAGTTATGTATGACACACAGTGCTCATCACATCATGTGTCCTCCTTATTGCACATCACCGAGTTACCCCATCCCCCCACCCACCTCCCTTTCCTGGGAGGAGCCAAGAAGTCCTTCAACAGATGAATGGATAAAGAAGATGTGGTTCATATATACAATGGAATATTAAATACTCAACCATCAGAAAAGATGAATATCTACCATTTACATTGACATGGATGGAACTGGAGGGTATTATGTTAAGTGAAATAAGTCAATCAGAGAAAGACAGTTATCATATGGTTTCATTCCTATGTGGAACATAAGGAATAGCACATTTTTTAAAGTGGTGTTTACATGGTTTAACTTTTCCCTCCTTTTACATTTAATCTTACTATACTCTTAAACTGAAATTAGCACATATTTTTTAATATAAATAGTACATATTTTAAATGAAGTCTGAAATTATATTTAATTGGAACACTTACTCTATATTTGTTTTACTTACTGTGTATTTAATTTAAATATAACATCACTATATGTGCATTGTATTTTCCCACTTATATGTTTTTTCTTTATAATTGATAGAGTATTTTTTAATCATTCCATTTTATTTCTTCATTTTGTTTGGAAGTCATAAGCATTTTTAGCAATAATCTTAATCATGATAACACATAGAGATGTATTGTTGACTTATATGGGCTACTGCTAATCTTTAATTTTTCAACTTTTTCCATAAAAAGTAAGGTCCTTAAAGCATTTTAATTCTCTTTATTTCCTTACTTATATAATGACATGACTGCAGGAATTTTATTTGACATCTTTAAACTCCACATTATCATTACTGCTTTACACATTCAATGTTTGTGTATATTTGCACATATTTATCATTTTCTTTGCTGCTTTTTTTCCTTTGTACAACTCTGTACTCTTATTACGTACAGTTTGCTTATGCCTAAGAACATCCATTAGAATTTCTGTATTAATGGTCTGCTAGTGATAAAATCTCTCTCCTATACTTTGTTGTAAATTATCTTACTTTGTCTACATTTTTAAATAATATTTTTGTGATTTTAAATTACAGGTTGGCTATTTCTTTCTAAAGCTGAAGCTGTCTTTCTACTCTTTTTGTCTTCCATTATTGCTTTAAAAACTTTCAGCTTATCCTCCTCTGAAGTAATCTTCCTTTTCCTCTGGCCCTTTTAAGATTTTTCTTGGTGTTACTCTTCTGCAATGTTATTATGGTATCTGTAGACTTGAACTTCTTCTTCTACATTATGCTGAGGGACTTTTTTGCCTTCTTGAATATTTGTGGGCATGATATTTTTCATCAGTTTGAGAATGGTCTAAGCCATTATATCTGTAAATATTGACTCTGTTCCCATTTCATTTCTTCTTTCTATAACCCATATATATATATGGGTTATATATAATATAAAATATATATATATAAAATATATAAAATATAAATTTTTAATATGAAATATATTTAAAAATATATATATAATATATATAAAATATATTTTTTCTCAGTGTATCATCAATGTCTCTTATTTTCTTTTGTATATTGTACATCATTCTACAGTTACACATCTTTTAACACATCTTCCAATTCACTAATTCTCCTTTCAGCTGGGATAATATGCTTTTAAGTCATTTTTCATTGTATTTTTCGATATAATTTTACCTGCTAGTCATTCATAATGCAATGCTTCTTTTTATAATTTCCATCTAAAAATTTAAATTTGGCTTTCATCTCTATATACATAAAGAGTATTTTTAAATTATCTGTGTATAACACAGAACTTCCTTGACCTACAATGGGATTATATGTTCCAACAGTCCCATCAGAAATTGAAAATACTGTAAGTTGAAAATGCATTGAATAGACCTAACCTATTGAACATCATAGTTTAGCCTAATCTACCTTAAACATGCTCAGAACAGTTACATTAGCCTATAGTTGAAAAAAGTATATAACATAGACCATTTTTTAATAGCGTTGAATATCTCATGTAATTTATTGAACACTGTACTGATAGAGAAAACCGGAATGACTATATGGGTACAGAATGGTTTTGCGTATTGGTTGTTTATCCTCATGACCACATGGCTGACCTGGAGCTGTGGTTTCTTGCTGGCCCCCGGCATCAGAGGATAGTATTATTCTGCATATTGCTAATACAGGAAAAAATAAAAATTAAATATTTGATGTAGAGTCTCTATTTAACGCATATAGCTTTTACACCATTATAAAGTCAAAAAAACTGTAAGTCAAACCATCCTACGTTGAGGACCATCTATAATTCAAATATCTGAAATTATTCGAAGTTTATTGCTGTTGACTTTGGTTTCTGCTGAGCCTGACTAAGGTCTTGCTTTTTGTTTTTGACTGTTTTTTTTAAATATCATTATATTTGTTTTTTAGAAACAATGTTTGAAAAATTACTTTGAAACGTAACTTAAGGACTAAGACTTTTTGTTGTTGTTTTCTTTTGTTGTTTTGTGTTTTTCTCCCCAGAGAGCATTTTTGTTTTCATCAGGCACCAGAGGGTGCTAGCAGTCCAGGACCAAGGCTGAACTTGGGTTCTGATACCCAGATTTACCAGGTCACACTTTGAGAGTGTAAGAGATTATTTCACCAGAAGGCCTATCATTGGTAGCAGCTGACTTTAATTTATGCCCCTCCAGCCTGTTAGTCTGTAGAAAGCGTAGCTCCACCCCTATATTGGTAAAGTTCCTAGAGATAAAAGCAGCTATTGGCTGGTAGTGAAGGGGACAGGAACTCTTAGGAGTAGCTGGACAGCAGAGGAAGAACAAGGGTTGGGCCCTGTCCTGTTATGGCATTGAATTCCATCCGACCATAGTTCAGTAGCTCCTCGCTCTCTGATTTAGTTTTCGATGTGTTCAAAAAAATGTTTTAGAGGGGGAAGGGTTAATGCAGTTACTTAATCGGGAGCCAGTTATCTAATCAGGGTTGTTCCCTAAATGACTATTTAAACTCTTATATCAGATTGACACCCCACTGATTGTCATTTGGAATTGGTCCTTTACCCCCTTCCACATAAAACCTCCTGTGGACAAACCTCTTCCTGATCAGTCCTAGCACTGTGGATGAGCAATGACTAGGGTTGCCAATGACTAAGTGGCTAAATTTGAATTTCAGATAAACAATGAATATTTAAAAAATATAAGTATGACCCAAATATTGCATGGGATCTACTTATATATTTTTTAAAGATTTTATTTATTTATTTGAAAGAGATAGAGCAAGCAAGCCTGATTGGGGGGGGGGGGGGCAGAGGGAGAAGGAGATGCAGACTCTCTGCTGAGCAGGGACCCTGACACAGGGCTCAATCTTAGGACCCAAAGATCATGATACAAGCTGAAGTCAGATGCTTAACCGACTGAGCCACCCAGGTGCTAAGACAATCTTACATTTTAAAATGTTTCAGTGTTTACCTGAAATTCAAATCTAACTGGGTCTCCTTTATTTTTATTTGCGAACTGTGGCAAACTTAGTGGTGGCTGGCAGAATTAAATGTTTGCTCTGGTGAGAGGGGTTTCTAAGAAATCCAGAAGTTAAATGCTTCTTTGAATTTGTTGCAGTAATTAGAGTGAGATCTAGTTATCACATTATGTTTAGGTCCCTCAGTAATGTTTGTTTCAAGTGGAATTAAAGAATCTTAACATATGATCTCTGGAAGTAAACTAATACAAACTATTTATTAATGTCACAACTAAACCATTTTAAGGACTAAAGGTTTGAGAGGTTCTGGGTAAAGATAAAAATGCAAATATCATGAAAAGATTGATACTATTTTCTAATGCTAAAATAATTATTAAGCATTCCATTTTACTTCTGGAAAAATAATATTGAACCATGTTTTGAATAAACTACACTAAAAGGACTTTAGCAAAATCACCATAAAAATCAATTACAAGAAACCAAATCCTCCTCCAAACCTCTCACAATTCAAGACTACACTGAAAAAGAATGCTTCCTAACACAAAATTCATTTGGAATTTTCCAGTGGTGCTCAGTGTCTTACAGCAACTTCTTTGCAAAACATTCCCTTTTCTATACATAGTTATATGTATAATCATTACATCCATTAGTGAAATTATCTTAGATACCAGTGTAACATCTGTCAGTCAAATGATTATATTCTCAAGGTGGTATGCACATGAAGGAATAATAATTTAGGTTATTAATTCTACTAGGACAGGGGTGCCTGGGTGGCTCAGTCATTAAGCGTCTGCCTTCGGCTCAGGGCATGATCCCGGTGTTCTGGGATCGAGCCCCACATCAGGCTCCTCCGCTGGAAGCCTGCTTCTTCCTCTCCCACTTCCCCTGCTTGTGTTCCCCCTCTCACTGGCTGTCTGTCTCTCTGTCAAATAAATAAATAAAATCTTTAAAAAAAAAATTCAAATTCTACTAGGACAGTTTTGTGGAAAATTAGTTAATACAATTTCAACACAGTCATGACTTAAAGGTAATATTTTGACATTTTTGAAATATATTTTCATTTGTATTCTAAATCTGAGGTTAATTTCTCTTTTACCACATGTATAATTTAGTCTCTATTTACCATATGTATGATGTAATTTCTCTACCACAAAGTTCTAACTTCCCATTCATTTTGCCTTGTATTTACTCCAGGCTTCGTCTTTGTGTATCATCAAATTAAACATATTTGCAGCTGGTCTCCATGTCTAGATCACTTATGCAGATTAGAAACAAAAGAAAGGAGCCAAAAACCTAGGAACCTTTGAACTATTCTCAATATTTCTAAAAGTCTGACACACTTCCTTTGAAATGTATTCTGCTTTATGTTTCAGAAAGTTCTTTCTCTACTGCCATGTTTGCCCTTAACAATTCAATTACCCATCTCCCATTTCTTTGTTTAAAATCATTCCTTATAACAGAGATTTAAAACATAATTGAAATGTTGCCCAACATAAAGGAAAAAAGAACTGAAAAGAAACATGGGTTTAATTTCAGTCCAATTCTTGCTTAAAGTTTTTTTTTTTTTTTTCCAGCTAACAAAATCTGTAATCACTATCAGTGAATGGGGAAGAAAAGCCTGTGTTTTGCTCTCAAGTACTAGTGCTTGATCATCATTAAGTAATTGCAATGTCTCTAGAATACATTCAAGATGACATTATCTGAAGCTATATTAGGATATAAGTTTTAGGTACAACAAAAATGCAAATGTTACAATACCTTAAAAAAAATTTATATTTCTATCATGCCAGGATTTAAGTAGATCATGCCTAATAATTAACTCCACAATATTAAGAAGCCCAGTTCCTTGACCTTTTTGCTCAAACAGCAGCATTTCTTTTTAAATAGTACCATCCCCAAAAAGTAGCTTTCATTTTCTTTGCCAGGAGGGCTGTACTAGCTCCTACCAACACATACAGATCCTGGCAGATTTTAAGGGCTCAAGTCAGAAGATATAGATCCACTGCTCATCTGTCATTGACCAGAACTTAGTCATGTGGACA
Organism: Ursus arctos; assembly: GCF_023065955.2. Classification (NCBI taxonomy): domain Eukaryota; kingdom Metazoa; phylum Chordata; class Mammalia; order Carnivora; family Ursidae; genus Ursus; species Ursus arctos. The sequence continues at coordinate 23,799,169 of NW_026622985.1, read as the reverse complement.
AACTTCATTATAACAAAGCCCGGGAATGTTTACCTTGGCCGCCATGTGCACAGCAAAATTAAAAGTATTCCATACTAAAGGATGGGTGGAAGTGGATATTGGGAGACAATAAGCCATACATCATTTCTTCATCTGTTTATATTTATCAAATATATCTTCTCTTATGTTCCTGGTACAGTGCCAAATGGCTAGAAAACAGGGATCACAAATAAGGTTTATATTCCCAAACAGATACTGTTTCTGTCTAGTCAGTGAAACAAATATTGTTCAAATAAAAATGAAAATAAGTTATGTTCTAGACTAAATTGTATAAGTAAAGATTATAGCAGGGAAATTTCATAGAGTCTTAAAGAAGAGTAGGATTAGCCAGAGAAGAGAGGGGAAAATATTCTGTGCAGAGAGAACAAAATAAATTAAAGATTTGAGAAGAAAATAAATTTGACTTAAGCCCTTAAAGTAGCAGCAGTGATAGCAGCAGCGGCAATGTAAAGTTTCTGGTTTTGTTTTTTCTTTAAAAAAAAAGGCACAGAAGGATGTTAAAGCATTTCCTTTTTTGTCTTAATCTAGTATGCCAGTAGACTTCTGCATTCACCACATTGGGCCTATAAAAGCCTTTCAAAGATGCCCAAACATTTTAAAAGTCTTTACCTCATTTGGTTACTAACAATTTTTCAAGCTTTTACTCATCCTTAGATTTTGCTTTTTCATCCTTTATAAATGTTCTTTCAAAATATGGCTGTGTTGATCTTTAGATGTCCTCTTCATTTCTATTGGCATCATTTGATTATATTATCAGAATATTATTTTTGAGTGGTTATTTCTATCTTTTCATTAAAAGTCACCCGTCTTAGATTTTTTCCAAATCCTGGAACTAAATCTGACTATATTTAGATTTTTTTTTATTATAATAGTGTCACTTTTTCCCAATGTCAATATCGTAAAATGCATATAACTTTCCAGAAAATTGAGTAGATTATATCTGAAATAAAGCGCACATATAATTACTTCAATAATTAAAATTATATAACATTCATTTTCCTAGGATAGGGTTTTGATTTTCAATAATAAGGAAAGACCCGGATTGGATTATAAATCAGAACATTTTATATACTTAAGTAATAATAGAGATCACTGGTCTATTGTTCTCATTTCAAAATTGAGGAGTCTGAGACCTGTTGAGATGTGTCACTTCCAAAGTTAAATGAGTGATAAAGAACAAAATTGATAGTCACAATGCAGCTCTCTTGACTCTTAGTCCAACGCTCCTTCCTTACATCCCTAAAGCTGACATTGAGGTTTGGCCATGCCTCTATCTAATGAATAATGTTCTGAAATGGTGGAGTAGATTAAAGGATGAAGTAAGATACAAAATTTTTGTTTTTTCACTTGCCACACACACTAATCAAGCGAGTAAAATGGATTAAGGCATGGATTGAAGCAAGGAATTTAAAGACAAATTGAAATAGTCTGTCCTATTTTGGTATACTCTGTCACCACATAACCCCATGTTATGCCCTACTGAAATATATATGTATCTCTATATAATGATGTATATGTTTGTGTATAATATATACGAGAGCTTGAATAGCTTCATAACTTAAACACATTTTACAAGATGAGTGGTTTAAAATTACTTGAATTTGCAATTTCAAATATTAAATTGATAATTTGGTCACTGAAAATAAGATAATTATATAATTATATTATGACATAGGCTTAATTCAAAATCACCTTTTTAATGGATAAGCAGTACAGCAATATTTGATGGATCCAGTGGCTTATAATATAGCAAGTGTACACTTAAGTGAAAGCAGAGTTCTTTATTAATCTTCTGGGATGTAATGGAACTCTTAAGTCCTTACTTAGGCATCTTGGAGAGGTGTTTACTGCTCTTACCACAGCTACAATAAAAAGGTACAAAATCCAAACTTATTTTAGCAGAAGAATCAAGAGATAATATAACTAAAGAAAAGTGAGGAAAACAGCTCCTAATGAACTCTTCAGTCTTCTAAAATGTGGGTTTAATCCCACCCAGAAGGAACTGCTGTAATGAAAATATTCAAGACTATCTGCAGAGAGCAGCTTAAACAATCTCAGGAGAAATTTTATAGAACTTCTCAAAATGAAAAATCAAAATGTGTGCAAACATTTAAAAACAGAACTTTCAAAGGCTCAAAATATTTTTCTAAAAATATTTAATGATCATATTTCAAATATTTGTCTTTTATAATTTTTAGATTTATTTTTTATCAAAGCTATAAAGAAATCTATGACATACCAGGATGGCATAAATTTCTTAAGTAACAAATATATTAAATTTATAATCTTGGCAACCCACTTTCCTAAATCTGGTTGCATATAAAAATATGAACAGAAATCATTAATGCAAGAATGCAAAAGCAATGAGTTTCTCCCAGCCTAGATTATCAACTCTTCAATCTTGACTATATTTAAGCTCTGTCTCCATTCCATGTAACTAACCTTTCTTTTTCTTACTAAGGATTCAACATTGAACATACAGTTTTAATAAATGGCAGGTGTTTTCCCTCTTTTCTCCCCCTCAGTTTCACAAAGACTTCTATCTAAGCTTATGAAGTATGAACATACATAGGAACTGGAGATCAAAAGCATAAGATGGTATACTTATAATATTTATTAGAATTTTAATTGCTTAATCACCCTTTTGGACCAATGCATAGCAAATTACTTTGCTATTAACAGATTGAACATAATACCTCTGGGTTAAAAAAAAAAAAAACTCAATAAAATTTTATTTTAATTGTCCAACTATAAAATTATACAATAACATTTTTTTTTAATTTTAAGCAAAATAGCCTGGAAAGCTACCTCTGCATTCCTGTGACACATCACACCATTTTTTAAAAATGTAGTATATAAGGACAATATTCAATAAATTAATCTTCAATCTAATGATCTTCCATCAGTATTTACTGATGAAAATGAAATGAAAAATATATTTTACAAAGATGTAGAGAGCAGTGAATATGTTAACTTATTGAGTGTTTTTACTCTTCACTTAATATGGCCTAAATACCATGTTTCATCTAATCTAAGATGCAGATTTTTTTTTTAACATTGTAACATCTCTGAAATCAAGATATGTCTTAAAATCATTCCAGCCAGGAAGCAGTTGTGACATAGTTGTCATTTCCTGCCCATGTGAATCAAAACAAGCAGAAAGAGTATTGGGGCTTGAAAGCCCCAGAGAAATAGAAGAACATGCTTTTAAGAAATGCTGCATCACTAACATGCAATGTCACACAGCACAATTTATGCAGAAAAACAGAAACATTGACAATTTAGGATCAAAGCATCATTAAGAACTGTCAGACTTTGAAAATGAGTTTTACAAATGCATTACCTAATTTTGCAAACAAACACACACATATGTAGAGAAAGAAGGAGCCTATGCGAAAAATGTAAAAGATTTTTAAAAATAAGTATAAAAAATAAATAAGTATAAAATAAAATGTCTACGTGATAAGAAAACATTGTACCATAGTATAATTGACAACAATCTTTTTTCTTCCTTAGTGAGAAATAAAATACAGGTATGCCTTTAGTATAGCAGGCACTTTGGGTGACCATTCCTACAACCCCTTGACCTACCTCTGATTTCAGCTGCAGCTATGGTAGTGGTCTCAGTGGTTTCTATTCTCATTGACAATGTCCAACCTAAAGATCCCAAGCTCTTTTTTTTCAGCAAAACCCAAACTAAACCAGATAGTATCTTAGACTTGATTAATTACAGAAAATAAAATGAATGTCTTTTTTTTTCTTTTTAATACAAAAGTGAATGTACTTTATAGTAAGTTAAGTATCTCTGAAAATTATTTATTCAAATTCTTCTTTGCTTTTAAATTCCTGTTAACATTAAAGTATTAAAGCCAGCTGCAATAACATATTATTCCCACACTTCTAAACGCTGAAAGTGTACTTAATCTCTGACATATATTGCAACCAATATCTCCAATTAATGGAATACGGGATTGATACATAATTCAAAACACTTGAACTTTATATAGTTAAGAGCATACAGATTTTAAAGCACATCTACACATGTTATAATCACACACAGGTTTCATCATGATAAGAAAATGCCTGAAACTGTGAGTCATTTGTAAGAAGCATAAATCCCTAACCTCTGCACATATTCTTATATGACTCCACTCTTTCATACTAACTAAACATGAAAATCGAAGTGTTCTTCAGACATGCTTACCATCAAATTTATAGTATACACATTTAACCACAGTAACATAACAAGACACATGCTATGCTATTCTCCTAGTTTTTGCTTAAATATTAGCATCAACAAATTGTTATTGCATACATATCATGTTCAATGTAATATGTACTACAGAAAATTTTAAAAAAATGAGTAAGAAGCAGTCATTATAAGTACTCATGTTGCCCACTGTTGATAACTGGCATAAAATCAGAATATAACTCTCAAAATATAAATAAAATGTTATTAAAAAACCTAACATGAACGTCCAATGAAGGAAAAAATAATTTCTCTTTAGTAAATTAAGGAAGCCTTTCTGGAGGCTGTTGACAATTCAATTTAAAGAAAATGAGTAGAAACCAGCCAAAGGAGGAAGGGAGAAAATTTGTGCTAGAAGGAAGTGAACTTTGAGCAGGGACCCAAAGAGAGTAACAGCATGCTGGTTTAGCAGACAAAAAGCTTCTCAGTGTGGCTGAGACATGCAGTGAAAGCAACATACAGTGATGAAGGGGAGCTGTCACAGAAGCCCTGCAGGTGAGGCTAAGGAAATGGCTGGCAGAGATCGTCAACACTCTTAAGTAAGTAGAAGTGCTGCTATAGTGCACAATAAAAGATGTCAGAAGAGAGGATTATTCAAAGAAAAGGAAGATGATAATGTCAAATGCTACACAAAAAAAAATTGAGGGTAAGACATCGGACAAAAGGCTACTGGCTTACAATGTCAATGTTCTCTGAGAGTATAATGGATTGTGGAATTTTTAATTCAAAGGGTAAAAGAGTGAGAAACCACCAATAGAGAAAATAAATCACTCTTGTAAGAAGTTTTGAGAAGGAAAAAAAACAAAGCTAAACTCTGCATTTCCTCATTTCTTAAAATTTTGCTGATAGTCTTTGTCACTAAGAAGTACCAGCATCCTTAAAAAAAAAAAAAAAAGTATTAAATTATATCTCTCAGACCTACTAGAGTTTCACTGATAACAACAACGACAACACACACACACAAATTGTGCTTTGGTTTAATAGTTATTATATCATTTCTCTAGCACCAAGGACCCTATAAAATATGCAATTGTGGTTTCCTATAGGATAAAGTGAAGACATAGCCAACAAATGATAAGAGTTAGATCTGACCTATTTTCAAGTTCACAACTGCTGAATACAGATCTTCTTTGACTTATGATGGGGTTATGTTGCAATAAACCCATCACAAATTGAAAATATCCTAAGTCAAAATGCATTTAATATACCTAACCTACTAAATATCATACCTTAGTCTAGCCTACCTTAAGCTTGCAGAGAACACTTATATTAGCCTACAGGTGGGCAAAATCATCTAACATGAAGACTATTTTATAAAAAAATAATTTATTATAAAATAAATTTATAATAAATTCAATAAATTAAATATCTCAATTAACTTACTGAAAACTGTACTAAAAGTAAAAAACAGAGTGATTGTATGAGTACAGAATGGTTGTAAGTGCATTGATTTTGTTAACCCTCATCATCATGTGGCTGACAGGCAAGCTGAGTCTCATTCCCACTGCCCAGCATCACAAAACAGGATCATACCACATGTTGCTAACCCAAGAAAAAAATCAAAATTCAAAATCTGAAGTACTGTTTCTACTGAATGTTTACGGCTTTCATCTCATTATAAAGTCAAAAAAGTTGTAAGTTGAACCACTGTTAACTTGAGACGGCTATATTTGGAATTTTTTTAATAGCAAATTTAATAAAAAATGAAGAAATAACAAAATAATAAAGGCTCATCATAAGAAAAGAAGAATACATAAGTGAAAAGAATAAGAATAAAACACTCATGATCTAAGAATCCAGAGAACACTTTTAACATTTTGAGGTACAGCCAGCCAGTCAGAGGGAAGAATAAGAATGTGCAAGTTTTTAAACCTACCTCTGTCACTCACTAGTTGTCTCATGTTATGCAAATTATGTCATTTCCCAGACTTTCAGTTTATTTGTAAAATGAAATAATAATGCATGAGTACTGTGAAAATTAAATGAATCATACACATAAACTTCCTAAACCAATACTTGACACATCCTACTCCACAAAGGTTAGTTATTATGTTCATGAATGTGCATGTTTTAGTATGTATGCATAGGTCACAGGGAAAGTAAGGGGATCATATGATATAGATAATCCATTAAACTACAAATATATTTTTATTTCTACATTCATCAAGACAAAGGGTTGGCAAGCTTTTCTACAAAACTCCAAAAAATAAGTATCTTGGGCTTTAAAAATGTCATATTGTCTTTATGGCAGCTGCCACTCAACTCTGCTATCGTAGTATGAAAGCAGCCATTGACAACACATTATAAGTATTCACATGACTGGTTTTTTTTTTCCAATAAAACTTTATTTATAAAAGTAGAAAGTGGGCTAGATTTGGTCCACAGGCTATATGTAGTTTGCTGTGCTCTGAACCGGGACATCATTTTATGACTGTGTAATATAGTATTTGTAATTTATTTAGCAACAGCCAATTCTTTTTTTTTTTTTTTTAAGATTTTATTTATTTATTTGAGAGAGAGAGATAGTCAGCGAGGGAGGGAACACAAGCAGGGGGAGTGGGAGAGGAAGAAGCAGGCTTCCCAGTGGAGCAGGGAGCCCGATGCGGGGCTGGATCCCAGGACTCTGGGATCACGCCCTGAGCCGATGGCAGACGCTTAACAACTAAGCCACCCAGGCGTCCCGCAACAGCCAATTCTTAAACATGTAGATTTTTTTCCCCAAAACTTGCATTCACAACCATTCCCATTCTAGAGTATATCTTTAGGTTAAGTAGATTACTTACTTAGGTTAATTCTTACATACATGTGAAAGCTTTTATTGTGTATGCCTTGCCATCCAGAAAATCTGTACTAAATTCCACTCACACAAGTATTTGAGGGGATCACTTTCCCAACACCCTTGCCTAAACTGGATATTGGGGGAGGGTGATTTTCTTAGATATTCTAATTTTGCATGTTACTATTATTTAGTTCCATAAAATCAAAGGCATAAGAATTGATCATTCTATAAAACAAATAATTTCTGTTTATTTCTAAGGAAAGAAGCCTTATTATTATTATTATTATTATTATTATTATTATTAGAAGTTCTTCTCACAAAGTATAAATAGCAGAAAAGAGAAAATGAACTGAAACCCTACTTTCCTATGATAACTCTAGAATATATCCAATGATATATGCCCAAGGATTAAATAACATTAATTTCAGTGAACATTCTTTTGCAGCTCTCTTAATTCATACATATATACACATAATAGAGCAGATAATTTTTTTAAATATTTGCTTGGGTGACCTCTTAGCAAAAATGATCCCTATTTCTCATTTCCCACCTAGAGAACTCTATTGTCTGTGGCCTGGTTAAGTGTATTCATAGGCACATACTGAGGGCTATGATTGTTTAACAAAACAAGTTTTCTATTATACAGGATTCTCAGTTTATCTTTTGCCCCCTTAACATATCGAAACCAAAAGTTAATCAGTACTTTTATTCTCCTCCCAAATAACACAAGGAATTTAAGACACTTAAACTTCATTTAGGTTTTTTCTACTTATTCTCACTACATGCTAACGTTTTGGGTATCTGTTGCTCATTAAATTCAGACAAATTCAGCGTATACAAATTACATATCATTATGTTTTGTACCTAAAACTAATAGTGTTGTATGTCAATTATACCTCAATTAAAATAGATAGATAGATAGATAGATAGATAGATAGATGATAAATCACACATATTCACAGCTTTCTTAGATTGTTATTCCTTCCTGCATGTCCCAACCTTCCTCAGGAGTGGACGTTGGGGGTATTTTTTACTTATTCTCCTAATAAGGCCACTTTGCACAACCCCAGCAGACAACACTGACACAGAATACTACATGAGCAATACCCCCAGAGCCTCACTACACCAGGCATGGGCTCACGCTAGGCTTTGTAAGTAACGGTTTATTCTGTGGAGGATCTCTTATTTGTCTCCTCCTAAGTCTTAACTTCTGTCCCCATGCCTTGAAATGGCCAAAACGAAAGTACATATTTAAATGCCCTACAAACATTTGTGCACTGTGGCTTGTTTTAACTCTCTGAGTTTCTGTTTATCATGATGTTTTGGCTTAGTAAAGATTGCAAACTTGCCAGCTATTTGATGATTTTAATAATATTTAAATAAGATGATACTTACAAAATGCTTCAAATCTATACTGATTTCTGCCTTCTCTCTTCTTCTTCTCCCCCTTTTTTACTTTCCCACCCCTATCAGTTGTTGCTTTGAGTTTAATAGCATTAGGTTCTTATCATTTATTAGTTTTTCTCTTGCAGTTAGTTATCTAGGTGCTTGGCATAATTAGTTCCACATGGTGAAAAGTGCTAGCTCAATCTGTGGGCTCTCTTTTATAAGGAGCATTAATCTCATTCAAAGGATTCTATCTTCATGACCTAAGCACCTTCCAAGGCCCCACTTCCTAATATCATCACATGGGGCATTAGGATTTCAGCATATAAATTTGGGGGGCAGGGGGTAGGGGACACAAACATTCAGACCATACCACATGCTTTTGCAATGTCATATAGTTGGAATATATCAATTCACTGAGTTATACTCATTTTTTTAAGGTCAAAGCATTTCATTATACAATATTTAAAAATCATACTATTAAATTGCCATCAATCACAAGAGACTTTAAATGTCTAGAGCACAAAGCGACAGGTAAATATTTCCCAAAGTTCCAGTTTTCACTTGAAAGCTTAAATGTTATCATCGGTGGCAAGGTCAGATTTTTTTCCCTGGAAGGACAGGTATACCGGTCATTTTTGAATTTTGTAGAAATGACTGCCAAATGCCCAGGTATTCCTATAAGTCTTTTTTTTTTTTCAAGTAAAAATTGTTTTCAATGAAAAATTTGCTAATTTAGATGGCAACTCAATTACAAAAAATGCTTTACCTCAATACAAGCATTGTATTTCACTATACAGCAAAAAGACTATGTGTCCTTCTTATTTTCTTACACAAATATTGAAGACTTGTAATGCAACACTGAGATTTAATAATTTAACATTTTTTACCGCTACAGCAAAGATTTTGAGTTTTTATTTGTTTTGTTTGTAATATGAATGCATGGCACTCATGCATTTGTTTGTTTTATTTGTAATGTGAATGAATGGCACTCATGAATATAATGACAAGTTCATTTTGGTGCAGCTGTAGTTTTACCGACCATAGCTTGAATATCACCAATGTAAATACCAACATAGAGGGGAAAAGGCAAATAACATGTTAGCAATGTTATCAAAACAGTTTTAACTTAATGGATCTCCTAACTGCATCCATGGACTCTAGAGGTCCATGGAGCATACTGTGAAAATCATTGTATTAGGTTAACCAACTCTTTTATTTTAATACCCCTATTAACATACCAAAGTATCAGTTTTCCAGAGAACACATTTTGAGAAAATTAGTTAAGTGAGATTCCAGAGAAAAATTTTCAATTATGAATTGAATTTCCTGATCCTTTAATGATTTTTCTTCTTAAAAAATAGAATGTTGATAACTTGAATCCCTTGTTCCTAAGACCTACTTGCTTAAAATTTCCATTTACTTCTCCCAAGTACAGAGGGAGATTTAGCAACAAAAATAAATTTTCCACTCCAAGATCTTTAATTTAGAAATCCTTCCAACTTATTCTTTTGATATGTATGTCTCCCATATATATATTGGAAAGGTTGTGTTCCTTTGTTTTCCAAAATTTGCAAAAGAAAAATCAAATGATCTAATAACACTTGCCATATAAGGAAACCAAATGTAATTTTGTTATGACACTGTTTATGAGTAACTCTTATCTTGATCTAGCAAGCGCTTGTTTATAAAAGATTACTCTTAAAAAGGACAGAGGTCATTCCACTCACACCATTTGCTGGAGTGGGAGTTCAGAAATTCTCTGCAGAATTTTGGCCATAAATGGTAGGCACTAAGCTTTAACATCCACTTCCCAACACAGGAAACCACTGCTAGCTCAGGCCCTTGGCTCTTTAGACAAATGACATTCTCAACCAAGAGGCAGGTAGCTAAAAGTTAACATCCACAATTGCTTGGAGATTATAATATGGAAGGAATAAAGGTCAGTGGAAGAACTCTTTAACAGGCTGAACTTTTGTTTACTGAAATTCCACCTCACTATAATTAAATATATCAGATCACAGTATGTCCTAAAAATGATAGATCCTAAAATAATACAACTTTTCAGAATTGGGAAAGACCACGAGCAAAAATGTTAAATATATATATATTTTAGTGAAACTGTTTTAAAGGTGAAATCTTGACTACAAATTTAAATCTTGCTAATAAATGAATTTATTCCTTAGTTTAATGGTGTTACTTTTAGTTAAAATTTTAATAATTATTTTACTTTTTTTCTGAAATAAACAAGCATCATTTTTTATATAAATTTTATAAATGTATTATATTTTTCCCTTGATTTCTATGACAAGGTTCTTGCATTTTAAGGAAAATGTAGTTTGAGTTATTGCAAGAATTCTAGAAGAAAACAAAAGCAATATTGTTTTGCCTAGGAGTCATCAACGCTAGGTAATTTATCTGATTTTTATGTCTATTTCATAACAATTTTCAGTAAAATAACTCTAAGAAACTTAATGGATAGTATCTTCACCAGTGATTGGTTGGCAGACCACATGGCTCATTCCCAAAGTTCTTCTTGCTAATGTGAAATTTTCCTTTGCCATAAAATGGTCCAATTTAAATAATACTAAGAACACTCTAACAAGGTTCTATGTTGGAATCACCATCACCTTACCTTTTAAAAGATGATCTCCAAGGCCTAATATTAAGAGAAATACTTATGATTATGTTTATGTAGTTGTGTGTATGTGTGCTCAAATCAGCCAGCCAGCTGCTTTCTATAGAAGCAGTGACCTGAAATTACCTTACAGTCTATGAACAGATCTTCCGCATATTCAAAAGCAATGTTTTTCAAATGTAAAACAAGGGGAGCTGGGAACCTATTAGTGGATCATGAAATTAACTTAAATGATGTTAACAACATTTTTGTTATATTAAATCTATTAAAGGATTTGGGACATCCTTTAGGAAATAGGAAAAGTCATTCATTACCCCAGAATTCATTACTAATAAAATCTTTTCATCCCTGTCTCTCTGTTTATATGCAGAGTTCTAGGAAAGGATGTAGGCCTATCATACAATGTCATTCTTCTGTGAGAAAGTGAGGCTGGAGACCAGAGACTAGAAAACTAAGTTCAAAAAGAAAAGGAAAAAATGGCAAGAACTTATGGGGTAAACTGATCTTAACATAATAGGCAAATGATGTTAGAGTCATCTTTGACCCCTCCACTCCTGTGTATATTCACTTATTCAACAAACACTTATTGAGTGTATAATTTCTGCCATGGCACTGTGCTATTTACATTAACAAATAATGCAGATATAATCACTGTTTATGGAGAGCTTATTCTAGTACGTGTGATATAAACACTGAACAACTTAAAAAAGCAAATAGTAGCAAATACATGAAGAAAAACAAAAGATTTAAGTAGGAGGGCTATGAAGAATGGGTGTTATATTGGCAATCTTGTTTGGCCTTTCCAAAGAAGTAATATTGAAACCAAGAATTCGAATTATATGAAATTAATCATGAAAGGAAAAAAAAATTATTTGGGAAAAGATAGATTGCTCCAGGTAGAGAAGAATGTATGAGCAGGGGCTCTGAGACACAAGATAAAAGAGTTAGAAGAATTAAAATGAGACAAGTATGACTGGCACTTAGTGGGGAAGGTGATAATGCCTGGAGGTTGATGGCGGCCAGGCCATGTGTTCAGTATCTATTGAGCTTAGTGCCAGGAACTGTTCTAAGTGTGAGCGTATAGCAATGGGCCCAAAGATCAAGTTCCTAAGGTTCTTCTGATCAAGATGAGCATAAAGTAAGCATAAAGTGAATTATAACTTCCAGGAATAATAAGTACATTTAAGGAAATGAAGCACATTCTAAAAATAAAGAGTGATGGGTTTGGCCTAAGAAATGTTGTTTGGGGCAGGCCACTCTGAGGATGTTATGTTTAAAGAGAAGCATAAATCCCCAAAACATCTAAGAAAATATCTATGAAAAGAAATTTCATAGCAGAGTGCAAAGGAAATAAGGTAAGCACAGTCTCATTGAGGAGCAACAAGACGGCTAGTGGTGGCTAAAATCTAAGAGATAGCCAGGACCAAATCAGGTATAGCCTTAGAGGCCATGGTAATGACTTGGATGTTCCTGGATAGTTTTAAGCGGAATGTTGAAATGATCTGATTTTTTTTTTTAAAGGATCACTCGGGTTGCATGCTTGAGGATGGACTGAAAGGGAGGACATAGTCTAGCCAACAGATGATGGCAGTTGAGACCATGATGATAGTGTAGAGGTTACAAAGAATGTCAGATTGGCTACATTTTTTTTTAGATGTATAGGGGGTACATTTTTTTGATATATTGATATTAAATGTGAGAGACAGAGTATGTGATATCATGTGAAGTTTAGACTTACATAACTGAAAAGAAAGGACAAAAGTGCCATTTCCATTAGAAAAACTTGGGAAGTTCAGATTTAGGTAATGTGTGGATAAGGAAAATAGGACTCCTGTTTTAGGATGTCAAAAGGAGATACTGAAGACCAAGGGGAATGATTCAGGAGTTCAGAGGACAGTCCTAGTGATATAAATTTGAAATGTATAAGCATATCAAATTCACAGGACTGGATGAGAGGAAAAGCCCTGGGGGAAGTTGGGGAAGATGAGGAGGCTCCACAAAGAAGGCGGAGAAGGAAGAGCCAATATGAACAGTGAAAAACCAAGAGAGTAGCAAACAAATGAAGAAAGCCTTTGGAAAAGGTAAAAATGATTAGCTAAGAAGTCATACGGAAGAATTGAAAACTATACACTAGATTTGACAAATTAGAAGTCATTGTCGATACAGAATAATTCAATTATTTTTTGCTTTTTTAGTCATGGGTTTCATTATGAAGAAACTCTTTGTGAGAAAGTGAAAACAAAGTATTCAAATGTTGGCTGACTCCTAGGTAAAGTCAGTCCAGTTAACTATGAATTACATTAAAGGAAAAAAGTCAGTAATATAGATTGTGAGGCAACTATCACAATTTCTTATAACAAACATATTTACAATCTAAATGAGAAAAATATTTTTTCAGGACACATTTCAACAGAAGTTATTTCTTGTAACAAACTTTAATAGTTTCAAAGTTTACATTCAGAGTCTTTAGAAACATTAAAATAACCCTTTTAGCATTACTTGAAAGCTTTATGCCTTTCTTAGCAAATATACTGAAACAGAAACTCAACTCTATGAAGATACAGAAAAATAAATCTACCTTAAAATTTATGGGAAAAAAAGGTTTGCTAAGTGTTTTTCTTTTTTTTTAATAATCATTTTTTATTATGTTATGTTAGTCACCATACAGTACATCCTTAGTTTTTGATGTAGTGTTCCATGATTCATTATTTGCATATAACACCCAGTGTTCCAATGCTAAGTGTTTTTCTTATCTACTCAAATCAAATATATAGTCTAAAGTAAGAGCTTTGCCTTCTCTGAGCATCTGTGTCAAGATCTTTCAAATTCTATTCACGATTCATCAACAAAATGTTAACTTAGGTCTGTTGTATGTGGCTTCACTTATAATTTCTAGTCAAGGATAAATTAGTATCACTGAACTTATTCAAATCTTTTTCCACATTAGGGAATTTGCCCAGAGAAGTTTCAGTAGAGCAATGCAAGCAAAAGCCTGATTAGAGAGTCATCAAAAGAAATGAGAAGAGAAGAAATAGAGTCAATGATTATGCACATCTTTTGAAGAGTTTTGCTTTCAGGAAGAGCAACGGGAATGCGGAATCAAGAGATTTTATTGTTGATGTTGGTCGGTTTTGTTTTTTAAGATGGAAATATGACAACATGTTAACAGATATACTCACAGAGAGGGAACTACAAGGACAGAGTGGCTAAGTGGAACAGAGTCCCTGAGTAGGCGAGACAGGATGGGCTTCAGTGGGCAAGGGGTGAGTTGAATCTTAGCATAGAAGTTTATCTTTGATCAAACAAGACTTTTTATGACTGGATAACAAGTTTGAATCGAATGCACATGAAATTAGAACAGGTTTTAAGAACTCATCAAAAACTGTGATGCCATGTTTTGGAAAATTAACCTAAGATACAGTTTTTGGTCATCACAAGTTCCAGAAGGTGACAAGGATGGGTGGGAGTGGTTAGAGATAGAGCAGGGAAAAAATGCCATTAAAATGGGGAGATAAAGAAAATGAAAGACCAGGTCCTGGAAAGTCTAGCTATGTGGGTGTTGATATAGTCAATAATGATGTTGCCTGGGCAGGGAGAGCATTTTATAAGACAAAAGTTTATTAATGAGTGAAATAATAAGTATTGGTAGGTGACGTCAATAGAAAGGTTGAGAGATTAAGAGAGTAAGTTAACATATAAAATTCATTCTAATGAAAATGTTTTGAGATGTAGATGGAATATTATGGAGGACTCCTTCTGGCTCTGAGGTCAAAAGCTGGTCTTTGAAAAACAAAGTTCAGAGCACAGTGGTATAAAACAGTTGTAGCCTCAGTGGGCAGATTGGAGCACCTCTGCACTATAGTCAGAGATCTGGAACAGCAGGAGCATGTGCTCATAAATGGAAAAGAGTCCACAGTACCTTTCAATGCCTGGTTTTAACAGTTAATATGCATAGCAGTGAGAATCAAGTTTTGTAATAGACTGGTCTGACCAGATGTGATTGGGCAAAGCTGTGAAATTCTTTAGGGTAAATGGAAACCTCAATAGAGACACACTTCCTTCCTGTTAACAGAGCAAACAAAATCTAGTTTTTAATTGATCTAAATAGAAGAGTGTATTTCTACTCTGATTTTTTTTATAGCTTGTCAAAGTTTTTAATGTATAGATAAGTCCACATATATTTGTTACCTAAAATATTCACAAGGATCGATAATCTTTGATTATTGTCTCTGTCAGAACAGAAGCATATCAATGTTGTGCCAAGCAAAATGATGCAATATTTACCTCATTACCTGTCATGCCATTCATCAAAATGCTATTCATTATTACTTTCATTTTTATCAGTTTATCTTAAAGAAATATCCCAAATGATGCTTTTGATTTCTTTCCTCAAGGTTTAGAAATTACATATTCAACTTATGTCATTTGTTACTAAAAATATCTGTCAGTTGTATTTTATTATGCACATTTTCTTGGTACATTTTGGGGGAAATACATTATGCATCTGCTATGAACTGATGTTTTCATTTCCAGTGAACAACTTTTTTTTTTATTGCTTTATTTTGACATACATATCTCCCATGTTTCATTTTAGAATGTTTTAATATTTTGTAATAAGTAACATAGCAGTTCCAAATTGAACATAATCTCATTATTTACCAAGAATGATATAGTTAAATTTAAAATATGACTCCCTCCCCCCATTAGAGAAACAGTGCTATTAATCTTGCTAGCTTCTACTGTGAGATTTTAAGATTTATTCAC
Organism: Ursus arctos; assembly: GCF_023065955.2. Lineage (NCBI taxonomy): Eukaryota > Metazoa > Chordata > Mammalia > Carnivora > Ursidae > Ursus > Ursus arctos. Next base: position 23,783,314 of record NW_026622985.1, on the reverse strand, counting down.
AATCAGGTATGGACAACTGTTAAGTACATGTAACTGTGGCTTCCAAGGAAAGCTTTGAGAACCAAAATTTTGCTCAGTGTCATCTCATTGGTAACATAATGACAATGGAATCAACCAAGATGACAGAATTATGACAATCCTTAGCATGTTTTATTTCCTTTAGAAAGCAGATTTTACCTTTGCAGATATACAAAGGTTGTTTTTTTTTATATTTTCCTTTATTTGTGAAATTGTTAAATGTACTATTGTTTAAACACATCTATCTGATTTTACATGTCAGAGACAATTTGTATTTTTTAACAAATTACCTGTCATTTGTAGAACATGCAATAAATCCCTTCCCCCACACTGTTTTTACAATAAATCTTCTAGCCTTGAGTATTAAATATTAAGAATCCTCAAGAGGGTATATTGGGGTACAAGGACTCAGGAAATCTAGTACTTGGCCATTCATTTTTCTGAGCTTATTTTCTGACATGTTGCCTTTTACATTTTAGAAGAACAGAGAAGAGGCTTTGGCCCATGACTTGGACCCAGATGGGCTTCTGCTCCTCTCTTGTCAGACATAATTTATCTCCTAGTTTCCTGCTGTTCTATCCCTTAGCATCATATTTGATATTATGCAGCCTTCCTCTCTTGTTCACCCATTTGGATGTAATCTGTTGCCCTGACAGTTTAGATCTTCAAATTCTCTGAGTTCCCCTACAGTATGCCTTCCTTGGCAATAACTCAATTGGAACAATATCAACTACTCTTGGCCCCTGTGTTTGGCAAACTTGAGTTTCCTGCTCTCTATAGATGACTTTTCTGAAATATGACCCTGGCTTAAGTTGGAGACTTTGTGTTTATAATTATCTGAAGAGTTTGCCCTCAGTAAGGTATGCTATTGGCAAACCATGCAGCAGTCCAGCATCCTTCTAGAGTTGGGTGTATTCCTCCCCAGTTGACACTGTCCTTGTTACTAAGCCAAACTCATCAGTATGTGATTAATGGCAGCCATTCAGAGGGTGTAAAGAACAACTTTATGCCATTTCTCTTGTTTGTTTTTGTTTGTTTCTTTTATTGGTGAACTTCATTCAGAATTTATATGCTTTTTGTCTTTAAAACAGAGCTCCTTTGTAAACCTTTAATATATGGCCAACCAGTTTATCACAATGTCCACATCTCTCTGCTTCTTTTCACCACATCCACCCTTTCAACTCTGCAGTCCGCACCATTTGAATGAGACTGTTTTCCATAAGAGTACTAACTATGACTTCTTAGAAAATACAATGGATGGTTTACAGTTCTTGCATTACTTGACTTCTCAGTAATATTTATCAACACTGACCATTCTTTCTTCTATTATTAGAATGTTTGTGTTCCTCTCAAATTCACATGTTTAAATCCCAGTACCCAATATGATGGTACTAGGGGGTAGGGCCTTTGAGGGTATTAGATCATGAGGGTGGAACCCTCATAAATGGGATTAATGTTTCTGTAAAAAAGACCCCGCAGACCTCCCTAGCTTATTCTGCCACATAGAATATAATGAGAAGTCTGAAACCAGGAAGAGGGGCCCTCACTCAACCATACTGGCACCTTGATCTCAGACTCCCAGTCTCCGGAACTATGAGAACAAATGTTTGTTGTTTGTAAGTCACTCAGTCTATGGAATTTTGCTATAGCAGCCCAGACAGACGAAGATGACCGCTATTTAAATATTTTTTTATTCCTTTTTTTTGAGATGTCTAATTTTCTTCCTATTCCTCTGGTATCTCCTTAAGGGTACTTTTTCCTCTTTTAGTCCTTAATTATCTGGGTTCTTAAGTGTACCGCTGGAAGTTCTCTTGTGTTCAAAGTTTATACATTCTCTGAGCAATCTCATCCACTCCCATGCCTTAAATTAACATAGTTTTGCCAAATGTGTATCTTCTCCTAGATATTCTCCATAGAAAATCCATATATCCAACAGTATTCTGAACATGAACACTTGAATGTTTACAAGGATCTTTGACTAAACTTATCTTCTCTTCACAAAACTGTTTTTCCTATAGCACTTCTTATCTCAATAATGACATTATTCGCCAGCTGCCCAAACCAGACACCAGGTAACTTTCCTTCCTCTTTACTGTCCTGCCCACTAATAAATCACCAAGTCTTGCAAATTTTATTTCCTCAAATGCCTGAGTATATATATCTTCCTCCTTTTCCTTGACTTTTGTTTATTGCCAAACCCAAGCCTCCATCACATTTTGCCTGAATTACTCCAACAGTTTGATAACTACTTAACCAACTCTGTAACAAAGTTACCTTTTGAAATAAAAATGGGAACAACTGCTTTTCAATTTAAAATTGAGTTTTCTGGTAACCTCAGGATACAGTCCTTCATCAGGGAAATAAAGGCTCTTCCTGCATACCTTTCCAGTTCCAACTTAGTACTCTCTCTTCCAAATTCCCCAACAACCTACCTTGCTTTCTTGTATATGTATACTATCAAATGTAAACTTTCCAATTATGCACTCTCTGCCTAGCCCTCACTTCTCCCTTTACAACCAGATATCTTACACACACACACACACACACACACACACACACTCACGAGCCTCTCTCCCTCTTAACTGTGCTGGTTAACATCTACTGATCTTTCATGTCTCAACTTGCATGTAACTTCCCTTGGGAAACCATTCTTTGATTCCTCAGAGGTTCCTCCTATGTACTAACTAAGTACTCTGTATTGCTTCCTTTCATAGAACTTCTTAAATAACTTTGCTTGTTCTAAGTGGTTGTCTTCCAACCAGATTGTCAGCTCAGCGAGGGAGGGTACTGTGTCTTATTCCATCACTCTCATGTTTCTGGTTTCTAGCTCAGTTACAGGTATTTTGAACACTTAACAAAGCTACTATTTTTTTTTAATTGATATACCTCCCAAATAATTCACAATTTAAGATCTCTCCTCATATCTCAGCTTTTCACTAAGATATTTCCTGGCCTACTATTTAAAATCTCAACTTGTCCCCACCAAGCCCCATGCAAATAAAAGCAGTATCCCTGATTTTTTCCCACCCTAATAATTATAATCTCTAATTTATTGTATTTTGCTTCTGTATCTTGTTTATCTTATATATCCTTCTACCTCTTTTAAAATGTAAGATCCATGAGGGTAGCGGATTTTGTCTCTTTTTTTCACTGCTATGTTCCCAATGTCTAGACTATGCTTGCCCTTGTTGAATAAATGGATTCAGTAAAAATTAAAAAAAAAAAAAAAACGCTAGTAAAATAAGCAACAAGTTGGTAAAACTTTGAATAAGTAATTATAGGGAAGTTTTAGCTTGTAGATATGTTTTTCAATTCTTTTAACAACATTCACTTTTAAATACAATTTGTGCTATTCATTTGGATATCTCATGAAACTGTCACAGGCCATGTGCTAGTTTCTAGTATTTATCATTTATCATTTAATTTCCAATAGAGAGTTTTTTTATGTCTACTTTCTATTACCCATAGATCACAATGAGATACAAGAAATAATTTTCTTGGGATGGAGTTAAGATGGCGGAGGAGTAGGGGACCCCTTTTTCCTTCGGTCCCCTGAGTCGAGTTGGATAGTTACCAGACCAGCCTGAACATCCACGGAATCAGCCTGAGATGCAGGAAGATGCATCTGGATCTCTACAAATAAACATCTCCAGTGCTGAGTATTGACGTACCAAGCGGGGAGCCGTGAAGCCGTACACAGATACCGGAAGATAAATGGAAGGGGGAGGGAGCCGCCGTGATCGGGCGCGGGGAAGCGGTAGCCACCTGCACAGGGGAGCGGGTGGACCCGCGGACCAGCACCCGCAAGAGAGCAGAGACCGTGAGCCAGGGAACGCGCACCACCAGACTGAAAACCGGAGCTCCGGTGCGCTCACTGGAACCAGACTGAGACCAGGAGCTCCAGGAGCGCGGGGGGGATGGGGGGGGTGGATGGCGGATGGGGGTGTTAGAAACACAAAGGACAGAGATGCGCAGGCCCTGGAAGTGAGGGCTGGGACGCCGGGTGTGGGGCGCACATCCCGGGACGCTGCAGGGTTGAGCAGCACCAACAGAAACAGAGTTAAAGTGGCCAGAACATCAGTGGTGAACGGTCCGCGATCCCTCTGTTCTGAGACAGAGGCTGAAATTCGGCTACTGCTGCTCTGACTCTCAGAAGAGGCCCAGCAAACTGCCAGGGAAAGCCACCACAGAACAAAAGCCTGGAAATACCGGCTCACAGTGTGCCCATCCCCACCCCCCCTCACAGGGGACAGGGAGACTCTACCCAAACAGGGTTGCCTGAGTATCGGCGCGGCAGGTCCCTCCCCCAGAAGGCAGGCTGAAAAATCAAAGCCCACATCCCTAAGATCCCTATAAAACAAGGGCGCACGGCCTGGGTCCCGGTCAATAATTTGGGCTCTGGGCAACCCCGCAACCTCTCATCAGAATGATGAGAAGGAGAAAACCCCCCAAGCAAAGAAAAGACAATGAGTCTGTGGCCTCTGCCACAGAACTAATGGATATGGACATAACCAAATTATCAGAAATGGAATTCAGAGTAACAATGGTCAACATGATGTGTAGACTCCAAAAAAGTATTAACGAAAATGTTAATGAAAATGTAGAATCTCTAAGGGTGGAAATGAGAGCGAATCTGGCAGAAATTAAAATTTCTATGAATGCAGTCAAAACTAGAGGCTCTGATGGCCAGGGTGAATGAGGTAGAAGGACGTATCAGCGAATTGGAGGATGGGTTAGTAGAAGAAAAAGCTAAAATAGAATCTGGACTTAAAAAAATCCACGCTCAGGAATGTAGGTTACAAGAGATTACTGACTCAATGAAACGTACCAATGTCAGAATCATTGAAGGGGTGGAGAAAAACAGAGGTGTAGAAGAGATATTTGAAAAAATTGTAGCTGAAAACTTCCCTAATCTAGCAAAGGAAACATTTGTGTCCAAGAGGCAGAGAGAAACCCTCCCAAGCTCAACCACAACAAACCTACACCACGTCACGTCATAGTGCAATTCCCAAATATTAGATCCAAGGATACAGTACTGAAAGCGGCCAAGGCAAAGAAACTTCTCACGTACCAAGGCAAAGGTATCAGAGTTACTTCAGACCTGTCTACACAGACCTGGAATTAGAGAAAGGGTTGGGGGGGCATTTTTAAAGCTCTTTCAGAGAAAAACATGCAGCCAAGGATCCTTTATCCAGCAAGGCTGTCATTCAGAATTGATGGAGAGATAAAGACCTTCCAGAATCGCCAGTCATTGACCAATTTTGTAACCACAAAACCAGCCCTACAGGAGATATTAAGGGGGGTTCTATAAAAGTAAAAAGGTCCCAAGAGTGATACAGAACAGAAAGTCACAATCGATAGAAAGAAGGACTTTATAGGCAACATGGCATCATTAAAAACATCTCTCTCAATAATCAGTCTCAACGTAAATGGCCTAAATGCTCCCATAAAGCACCACAGGGTTGCAGATTGGATAAAAAAAACTTGACCCATCCATTTGCTGTCTACAAGAGACTCATTTTGAACCTAAAGATACATTCAGATTGAAAGTAAAGGGATGGAATACCATCTTTCACACCAATGGACCTCAAAAGAAAGCTGGGGTAGCAATTCTCATATCAGACAGGTTGGATTTTAAACTAAAGACTATAGTTAGAGACACAGAAGGGCACTATATTATTCTTAAAGGATGTATCCAACAAGTGGATATGACAATTATAAATATCTATGCCCCCAACAGGGGAGCAGCAAGATATACAAGCCAACTCTTAACCACAATAAAGAGACATATAGATAAAAATACACTAATAGTAGGAGACCTCAACACTCCACTATCAGCAATAGAGAGATCACCTAAGCAAGAAATCAGCAAAGAAACAAGAGCTTTGAATGCCATACTCAACGAGTTGGACCTCATAGATATATATAGGACCCTACACCCCAGAACCAAAGAATACTCATTCTATTCTAATGCCCATGGAACATTCTCAAGAATAGACCATGTTCTGGGTCACAAAACAGGTCTCAACTGATACCAAAAGACTGAAATTATTCCCTGCATATTCTCAGACCACAACGCTCTGAAATTGGAACTCAACCACAAGGAAAAATTTGGAAGAAACTAAAACACTTGGAGACTAAGAACCATCCTACTCAGGAATGACTCGATAAACCAGGAAATCAAAAATTAATTTAAACAATTTATGGAGACCAACAAGAATGAAAACACAACGGTCCAAATCCTATGGGATACTGCAAAGGCAGTCCTAAGGGGGAAATACATAGCCATCCAAGCCTCACTCAAAAGAACAGAAAAATCTAAAATGCAGTTTTTATATTCTCACCTCAAGAAGCTGGAACAGCAACAGAGGGACAGGCCTAATCCACGCACGAGGAAGCAGCTGATTAAGATTAGAGCAGAAATCAATGAATTAGAGACTAGGAGTACAGTAGATTAGATCAACAGAACTAGAAGCTGGCTTTTTGAGAGAATCAATAAAATTGACAAACCGCTGGCAAGACTTATCCAAATAATAGAGAAAGGATTAATAAATTAATAAATTAAATAAATTAATAAAATTATGAATGAAAAGGGAGAGGTCACAACCAACACCGATGAGATTGGAAGGATTATTAGAAACGTTTATCAACAGCTATATGCCAATAAATTAAGCAATCTGGAAGAGATGGAGGCCTTCCTGGAAACCTATAAACTAACAAGACTGAAACAGGAAGAAATTGATTTTTTAAATAGGACAATTAATTATGAAGAGATTGAGTCAGTTATAAACAACCTTCCAAATAACAAAACTCCAGGCCTGGACAGTTTTCCTGGGAAATTCTACCAAACATTCAAAGAAGAAATAATACCTATTCACCTAAGGGCTATTTCAAAAAATAGAAACAGAAGGAAAACTACCAAACTCATTCTATGAGGCCAATATTACCTTGATCCCCAAACCATGCAAAGACCCCATCCAAAAGGAGAATTACAGACTGACTTCCCTAATGAATATGGACACCAAAATCCTCAAGAAGATCCTGGCTAATAGAATCCAACAGTACATTAAAAGGATTATCCATCATGACCAAGTGGGATTCATACCTGGGATGCAAGTGTGGTTCAATATTTGCAAATCGAACAGCGTGATACATCATAATAACAAGAAAAGACTCAGGAACCATATGATCCTCTCAATTGATGCAGAAAAAGCATTTGACAAAATACAGCATCCTTTCCTGATTAAAACCCTTCAGAGTGTAGGGATAGAGGGTACATTCCTCAATCTCATAAAAACCATCTAGGAAAGGCCTACAGCAAATATTCTCAATGGGGAAAAGCTGGAAGCCTTTCCCTTAAGATCAGGAACATGACAAGGATGCCCACTCTCACCATTATTATTGAACATAGTACTAGAAGTCCTTGCAACAGCAATCAGGCAACAAAAAGGGAGAAAAGGTATCCAAATAGGCAAAGAAGAAGTCAAAATGTCTCTCTTCGCAGATGACATGATACTCTATATGGAAAACCCAAAAGAATCCACTCCCAAGCTATTAGAAGTTATAGAGCAATTCAGTAATGTGGCAGGATACAAAATCAATGCTCAGATATCAGTTGCATCTCTATACATGAATAATGAGACTGAGGAAAGAGAAATTAGCGAATCCATCCCATTTACAATAGCACCAAAAACCATACATTACCTTGGAATTAACTTAACTGGAGACATAAAGGATCTATATTCTAGAAACTACAAATCACTCTTGAAAGACATTGAGGAAGACACAAAAAGATGGAAAATATTCCATGCTCATGGATCGGAAGAATTAACATAGTTAAAATGTCCATGCTATCCAGAGCAATCTACACCTTCAACGCTATCCCGATCAAAATATCGAGGACATTTTTCAAAGATCTGGAACAAATAGTCCTCAAATTTGTATGGAACCAGAAAAGGCCCCAAATCGCCAACAAACTGTTGAAATGGAAAAACAAAGCTGGGGGCATCACGATGCCGGATTTCGAGCTGTACTACAAAGCTGTGATCACAAAGACAGCATGGTACAGACACAGACCAATGAAACAGAATAGAGAACCCAGAAATGGACCCTCGGCTCTTTGGGCAACTAATCTTTGAGAAAGCAGGAAAAAACATCCAGTGGAAAAAAGACAGTCTCTTCAATAAATGGTGCTGAGAAAATTGGACAGCTATATGCAAAAGAATGAAACTTGACCACTCTCTCACATCATACACAAAGATAAACTCCAAATGGATGAAAGACCTCGATGTGAGACAGGAATCCATCAAAATCCTAGAGGAGAACATAGACAGCAACCTCCACGACATCGGCCACAGCAACCTTTCTCATGACACATCTCCAAAGGCAAGAGAAACAAAAGATAAAATGAACTTGTGGGACTTCATCAAGATAAAAAGCTTCTGCACAGCTAAGGAAACAGTCAAAAAACTAAGAGGCAGCCCACGGAATGGGAGAAGATTTTTGCAAATGACACTACAGATAAAAGTCTGGTATCCAAGATCTACAAAGAACTTCTCAAACTCAGTACGTGAGAAACAAATAAATCATAAAATGGGCAAAAAATATGAGCAGACACTTTTCCAATGGAGACATACAAATGGCTAACAGACACATGAAAAAACGTTCAAAATCATTAGCCATCAGGGAAATTCAAATCAAAACCACACTAAAATACTACCCTTACGCCAGTTAGAATGGCAAAAATTGACAAGGCAAGAAACAACAATTGCTGGAGAGGATGTGGAGAAAGGGGATCCCTCCTACATTGTTGGTGGGAATGCAAGTTGGTACAGCCACTCTGGAAAACAGTGTGGAGGTCCCTTAAAAAGTTAAAAATTGAGCTACCCTATGACCCAGCCATTGCACTACTGGGTATTTACCCCAAAGATACAGACGTAGTGAAGAGAAGGGCCATATGCACCCCAATGTTCATAGCAGCATTGTCCACAATAGCCAAATCGTGCAAGGAATCAAGATGTCCTTCAACATGGGGCGCCTGGGTGGCACAGTGGTTAAGCATCTGCCTTCTGCTCAGGGCGTGATCCCGGCGATCTGGGATTGAGCCCCACATCAGGCTCTTCTGCTATGAGCCTGCTTCTTCCTCTCCCACCTCCCCTGCTTGTGTTCCCTCTCTCGCTGGCTGTCTCTATCTCTGTCAAATAAATAAATAAAATCTTAAAAAAAAAAAAAAGATGTCCTTCAACAGATGAATGGATTAAGAACTTGTGGTCCATATATACAATGGAATATTACTCAGCTATGAAAAAGAACGATTTCTCAACATTTGCTGCAAATGGACGACACTGGAGGAGATAATGCTAAGTGAAATAAGTCAAGCAGAGAAAGACAATTATATGATTTCTCTCATCTATGGAACATAAGAACTAGGAGGATCGGTGGGGGAAGAAAGGGATAAAGAAAGGGGTGGTAATCAGAAGGGTGAATGAAGCATGAGAGACTATGGACTCTGAGAAACAAACTGAGGGCTTCAGGTGGGGGAATGGGATAGACTGGTGATGGGTAGTAAGGAGGGCACGTATTGCATGGTGCACTGGGTGTTATACGCAACTAATGAATCATTGAACTTTACATCAGAAACCAGGGATGTACTGTATGGTGACTAACATAATATAATAAAAAAAATTAAAATAAAAAAAAGACATTTATGGTTTTACATAAAAAGAAATAATTTATGCAGATAGTGTATCTGATTTTCCACTTATCTGAAGGTCATCAAATTCCTTGTAGTAAAATCAACCATTCATGAATTTGACTATTTTTAATATGATTTGACATGATTATAATATGTCTGCTAGTGTTGTTAGCAGAATAGAGGTTGATTGGCTTTTTTTTCTTCCTAATAATATACATACAGAGTTCATTTGCCTCGAAACTGCTGTATCCACAGACGATCATGGTGGGGCCAAAGGAGCCTAATATGTTTCACAAGCACAAATTTTACCCTCTACTCTACAAAACACAAGTACACAGAGCAATGGGGCTTCTAGGTCTTGTTGAAACATGATTTAGTTGAATAACAGTTTGTTTGAATTCATGTTTACAGCAAATGACACAGAGAACTGACAGCAAAGAACATCCTCATGCCCACTGGCACACACTGTCCCTGACGAATAAGTAATGATGTAGCATTTCAAGGACTGTGAATGTTCTAAAGCATCTGATTTAGTCTAATATGTCATTTAATATGCATCTGAAGTTTGTGGTTGTGGATTCCTTTGACTGCTGCAGCCAGTGCCCCTCTCCTGCCACATCTGCTTAGCTGATGTTGCCATCAACATTCCACTGGAGTCAGTGCAACCTCAGAATGGACTTTCTGGGTGCAACACAGCAGGCATGTTCCACCTGACTGCTACCACACATTCATCAAGAGATGAATGATTAATGATTGCAATCCCAAGTGGCTTTAAAATGTGTTTTAAATAAATCTGTCTCTTACCTTTGGCCCTGGCACCTACAAGCTTATAGCTATTTAATTAACATGCATCAATAGTCCTGAATCTCCATAGGTCTACACAGGTCTACTACTTAAATCTGATATAGTCTCCCTCCTTGCTTAGTATTGAAACATAAAATACTTAAAAATCCCCTCATTAGCCAAAATTGTGTAGTTACAGACATGTGCACAAATGTTAACATTTGTAATACAAGAAGTAACTTTGTAGTATCTCTGTCCATTTGGCAGACTCTATATAGAAATTCATACATGTCTGCTCTACTTAGTTCCTTATCCTAGAGAAAAATTATGAAATTCAAATTGCGGCACTGTTCTCTTTTTTCTCTAAGTGTGATCCATGGGCCAACTGCATTAAAATCACCCAGGGTACACCATAAAATTTTAGAATTCTGGAATCTACTCACTATTCACTGGTCCCCAGGGTTACACTCCAGGAATCAATATTTCTACCTGTGCTAGATTATTTTAAAGTGTACAGAAGTTTGAGAAACCTTGGTTTAGAAGTTCTTACTACAGACTTTACATATTTTTCCACCAGATATATAAGTTTACAATTGTAACTTGTATTTTTGCAATCATTTCAAAGAATAACAAAAGGCCTGTCAAACAAATCACTCTTTATTTCAATAAAAAACTATGCAAATATCATTTTCAAGATTCAAGAGAACATTTTACCAATGAAGGAAGGTTATCTCGTGACCCATACAATATGGCAAATGTTATTCTTGATGTTTTTACAGTCTTCCTTAAGTGATTTCAATGATTGCAAGTGGTTATTCATGTTGATTACTGCTATAAAATTCATAGTTTCTCTTGCTCAACTTCATGTGTGCACATCATTTGAAAATACAGACATGTGTACACAAGTATGTGCATATACCTTTTGTGGACACGTATGTAAATAAGAAAGCACATGTGTACATACAGATGTGTTGATACCATATATATATATATACATGCATACATGTGCATATGTATGGAAACATATTCACATGCTGCATGCTTACATACATCTGTACAAATGCATGTATACACATAAATGAAAACACGCACAAAGCACACACATATAGACACACCCTTATACACATATACATGCATGTACACATACATTTGTGACACCCATACTTTGTAGTGGAAACTCTTGCATATATTATGTAAGACAATGTTTACTTAGCCTTCTCATTTTTCTTTCTATAGTAATTTGTAATTCTTCCCTCAAGTCTAGAAATTTCATAGTGCTGGAAATGTCTGTTTTTAACTTCCTCATTCTGTTTTGCTAAGACTTCTAATGACTTTATAGATGATTCCATTTTGAACATGGTGATAACTAATACTCTAGCAAATGTAGGTACACTAGAAAGAAAATAAGAGGCCAAAATAGAATGAAGAAGTGAGTCAGTGAATTGGAGAAATAAACAGAAAAGGCAATCAGAATAATGAACATCAAAATGTACAGGCTTAAAATCAAAAGCAACAGATTTATGGTGGAGAAAAGCTCACAAAGAATTCCTTTGAGTGGAAACTTGGAGAGTGTGGAATTTAACAATTACACACAACCCTGATTTCTCTTGGAATTAGTTTTCTTTACCTTGGATAATGCTTTTTGAAATCTGTCATTTTTAGAAATAAATGCTACAAAAGTTCTTGTCAAATCTCCTTTTAAGCAAATGCTTACTAATTCATTAATAGAACACTTTTTATGATTATATTGCATTGTGTGAGTTTATTTTTCTTCCCTCTCACCTTTCTCAACCGTGTATATAGGTAAAGAAAAAAAAGGCTTCCTATTCCTTCAACTCTTGCTTTACTTTGATAAGTACTTGAAAATATTTGAGTATATTCCTATAAAAATGTTTGAATTTCTAAGGAGTGTACTGAATTTGGAACACAAAGGTCAAGATTTACTATTCTTCTATAACATCATAATATGTAAACTTTGGTCAAAAAATTAAGAGTAATATACATTAATTAAACTTTAGTTACTGTATTGAAAAATGCTGCTATTATTTTTGACAATTAAAACAAAATCTTTGCCTATTTACATGCAATTTTCTTACTGTCCTATTATCTAATTTATTAAAAGAAAGTCCATGAACATGAAATCTTATAGGGAATTTAAAAATAATTAACAAAAATGAAGAGAAAACTATTAGTATCAAGGATGTTTTCAAATCTACCTCACTGCTATAATCTGGACAGTTCAGTAATCTAATTTAACAAGACTAAGATAGTCTAAAAGAAACCTAGTTTTACCAGCTTAGTGACTATTTTAAAATGAGAGTATTCAATTACAATTTACAAATTAAATTTTCATTTCTATTTATTAGTCTTGGTACCCTATATTTTGATATTTAGATATTCAAAGACCCTTCATACATGTAATTTCAGAATTAAATTTCACATTTTTCCCAATTTGGTAGATATTTTTGCTTTGCTTTGTTTTGTTTATTTATTTATTTACTTACTTACCTACTTTCTTTTTGCCTGTTTCAGGTAACAATCTGCCCAACAACCAGTAGTAGTAACAGAATGCTATTTGATTAATTTTATTTTGAAGAAACTAGTAGTATCAGGCTATAGATTTTCTTCCTTTAATTAATATTCCTGTTTTCTCATATATTTACCCTACTAGAGGTATTTATTATTTGTCAGGCAGTACATATACTAACTAATAGGAAGTCATATATTAAGACATTTATATCTAATAATAAATTTAATCCCCCCAATAGAGAATTATACCCCTGGGGAAACTGAGGCTCAGTTAAGTAACTTTTGTCAGGTTATATGGAAACTAATTGAATAGCCAGATTATAAATTGAAGCAGTCTGACTTGAGAGTATTCTGTCATTATCTTTCTTTAAGCTGTCATTTAACATTTCTAACTTGATATTTTGAAACAATTTTAGATTTACAGAAGCTTAGCAAAGATAGTATGGAGAGTTCTCTTATACCTTTCACCTAACTTCCCCTAATGTTAACATCTTACATAACTACTACACAATTATTGAAGCTAAGAAATTAACTTTGGTATAATATTATTAACTAAACCACAAACTTTTTTTTTTTTTTACATCACCAGTTTTACCACTAATATCCTTTTTCTATTCTGAAAGCCGATCCAGGATTCCACATTGCATTTAGTTTTCCTATCTTAATCTCCTCTCAACAGTGAGTTTTCAGTCTGTCCTTATTCTTAATGACCTTAACACTTCTGGAGAGTAATGGCCAAGTATGTTGCAGAATGCCTTTCAATTTGTACATGTCTGATGTTTTCACATGATTAGATTGAGGTTATGGATTTGGGAGAAAAATACCAGAGTTGATGTCCCTTCTTAGGCACCAAATCAGTAGTACATGCTATATATTTGACTATTACTGGTTATGTTAACATTTATCACTTGGTTCAGGTGGTATCTATCAGATTTATTCACTGCAACATTAGTATTTTTTCCCTTTGTATTTAATAAATATGTGAGGTGGGTCGCCTGGATGGCTCAGTCTGTTAAGTAGCCGACTCTTGATTTTGGCTCAGGTCATGATTTCAGGTTCCTGGGATCAAGCCCCATGTCCAGCTCCCTGCTCCGCAGGGAGTCTGCTTCAGGATTCTCTCTTTCCCTCTTCCTCTGTCCCTCCCCCTCCTTTCTCTCTGCAAAAAAAATATGTATATATATATATATATTTATATAAATATATATATATAAATTTATATAAATATATATATATATACATGCATATACACACACACGTACATATTTAAGGTGATATGCTTTGAAGCTATAAAATACCCTGTTTCACCTTAAACTTTTGCCCTCCTAGCATGCTTTGGTAGATCTTGCCTGCAACAATTACTGTAGAGCTCTAACGATATTATATTTCCCTCATTACTTTTACATATACTAATTAGAATTATTCTGTAAGAGTTGTCTCTTATCCCTCCCCTATTATTTTTAAATATACTACACAATAAGAAAAATATGCCCCACACATGTTTATTGATCTCATTCTTCTGCATTTGAAGAAAATCCTTTAACATGTCTTACAACGTAGTTCTACAGACAAATTCTTTCAGCTTTGCTGGCCTGAAGAAGTTTTTATGTGGCCTTCATTTATGAAAGATATTTTCACTGGGCAAAGAATTTTAGGTTGACAGTTTTATTCTTTCAGCTCTTTAATAATGTTTTTTCCATTGTCTTCTGGCTTGCATAATTTCTGAAGAAAAGGTTAGGGTAATATTTATCTTTATTCCTTCATACCAGGGGTAAATATTTTAGGTTTTGTGGGCTATAGTCACTGTTACATATTCTTCTTTAATAAAAAACTGTAGCAACTTTTGGAGTCAATCAAAATCAAGGTATAGGCCAGATTTGGCATATGGGCCACAATTTATTTACCCCTGTTTTATATGGTTTATCTTTTTTTTTTTTTTTAGGTTTTCTCTTTATTATTATTTTTTTTAGTAATTTAATTATGAATTGCATTGGTGTAATTTCCTTCATTTTCTTCTTGATATTTGTTGGACTTCTTGGATTTGTGAGTTTATATTGATCAAACTTGGAAAAATTTTGGCAATTTCTTTAACTTGTTTCTTTTTACCCTACCCTCTTTAATGGACTCCAATTTCACATATATTAAACTGTTTAATCATGGCCCGTAAGTCCCTTTTTACCTGTATTTTTTTTCAGTTTTTATACCTCTTTACTTCATTTTGGAGAGTTTTAAACTTTCAAGTTTAATATTTTTTTTCCTGTGGAATCTAAGCTGATACTAATTTTATGTAGTGATATTTTAAATTTCAGATGTTTGTATTTTCCTTTGTCATAAAATAGTTATTGTATGTATTTATAATATATCCTCTCATGTTCACATTTTTCTTTAAATTTCTCAGCATATTTTATAATTGATTTTTATAGTCCTTATTGAAAAATTCTCCCATTCCTGTCATTTTTGAGAATGTTTACATTGATAGACATTACTGCTGGCTCTAACTCTCCTTTTCCTAATTCTTCACATCTATGTACTTTTGTCATTAGATGCTTGTGAATTTGATGTTGTTAAGTGCTGACATTTATTGTCTTCCTTTAAAGGTTAAAAGTTGATGACATCATTTTGGTACAGTTACTTGTTGATTAGTTTGATCTTTTCAAAGCTTTTTTTAAACACTATTATTTTTAAATTTATTTTTATTATTTTTAAAAATTTATTTATTTATTTTAGTGCACTGTTTACTCTAGAGTAGTATTTCCTCTAGCACTTAGTCCTACTCCTAAGGCACGATACATCTGGAGACTCTACATAGTGTCCCACATATTAATGAGACTCCACAAAAAATTAGGCCTTGAATAATTTCTACTTTTGCGTGATCTTTGGGAACTGTTTGGCTTACAACTCCCCGATAACTGTTCTTTTCTTACAAGATGATGATGATGATGATGATGATGATGATGATGATGATGATTTTTACCCTTTGAGGTTTTACTTGTAATATGTGCAGAATGGAATTCTAAAAACTAAGACCTCTATGCAAATTACTGGAACAATTTCTCTGTGTATCTCTCTCATCTCATGTTTTCTACCTTGTAAATTCTACTCATCTCAGCATCTTAAAAGTTCAGTCCTCATGTTGTCAACACAGCAAAACCAATGAACTCTGTTTGGGTTCCCCTTGCTGTATTGCATTCCAGAAATTTTCTCCAAGCATAAGGCTACTGTGATTTGTTTTCCTAATTCCAGGGATAAAGCCTTGTACTTCCTGCTGTCTAACATCTAAAAATGTTTGTTTCGTATAACTTGTCTAGTTTTCTAGTTGTTTATGGAAGGAGGATAAGACGTATCATAAGCCTTATTATACTCTTGTGCCTTAATCTTTAGGAAGTTTTGAGTAGAACAGTGATGCAACTAAAAAAACCTGACCTTTGCTCCTCAAAAGTGTTCTTTCTCCACCCAAGTCAGTGAAATCCAGGACTGCTTGTTTTTCTTATGCCCAGATATCTCCTGTGACCTTTCTTTCCCTATTCTTCTGATTACGACCATCATCCAATATTTTATTTCTTTGTGTTAAAGAGCGCTGTCAGCCACTCTCCTCTCCTTATTTTTCCACACTACCTATGGCAAATACATAGAATATGAAACAAGAAATATATATGAATTACTGAGTTTTCATAATGGCCCAGAAACTAATAATCTTGACATTTATGTATGTACTAAGACGGAGATGGGAAGAATTTAGCTGAAAAGATTTAACACCATCATGTAATGGATTTGTATCTGGCACTTAGTGATCAATATTTATCTATAGAATAAATGAATAAATGAATGAATCCCTACAGTCATTTCCAGGTGTTGAACAACTGCCTCTTAGTTACGAACTATAATTTTCTCTGATTTAAAAGTGACCTAATGTTTTCTATATCACATTACCTTTCTCAAGTCTAGTTGCAGAGTGACTGAACCTATAAAATCTTGGTATGTAACCTAGAAGTTATTTGCCCATTAAAGCATCCCATCTTAGTGCAGCATAGTGCACCTTTTAACCTAGATGGACTCTAAAACCAGATTGCTGATAAAGGGAGGGAAAGGAGGAAAGAGATGAAGAGTGTGGAGAGAGAAGGTTCTTTGATGGACAAAAGTTACAAGTTTAGATTAAATATGTAAAACATGAATTTTGTTGCCCCACACTCCCTTCTTTAAAACTCTCTCATTTTCTGAGTTCCAGTGAATAAATTTTTTTCCCACTTTGAATGCCTCAGAAAATGGTAATCCCTATAGTCTGAAAGCCATGCTTTTAAGTACTGACATCTGTCTTTGTGAGTTAAGGTGCTCACAAATTTGCAGTTTTAGACACATGAATGAATAGAGGAATCAAACTTTCCACTCGTAAAGATTAAAGGCAACTTGATGTTCTTTATACTCCTTTATTTAGGCTGGAAGTCTCAGGAATTTTCCAGTTCCAAATTTTAGATCTTTAAAATGGTAAACACTCTCAGCAAAACGTAATTAATTTTTGATAGTTCTGGTTTTGGTATTTATTAATTATTTAACACATACCAATTTCTTATCATTTTTGTTCTGTTAAAAAATATAATTTTGCAGCACCTGAGTAGCTCAGTCAGTTAAGTGTCCAACTCTTGATTTTGATTCAGGTCGTGATCTCAGAGTCCTGAGATCAAGCCCTGCATTGGGCTCTGTGCTCAGGAGGGAATCTGCTGGAGAGTCTCTCTCTCCCTCTCCCTCTGCCTCCCCTCCCCAACTCATGTGCTCTCTCTCAAAAAAATAAATAACATCTGTTTAAATATATATATATTTAAATATATATATATATATTCTGTTTATTCAAAATTTAAATATATATATATATATTGTTTATTCAAAATTTACAGGATATGAACTCATTCTCTGTTGAGTTGCCAATGTTTAGAGAATATTCATTTATTATTACCTGCTAGTCAATTAAGACAGTTATAAAATGGATTATTTAAAAACATTATTACTGAGAGAATCCTGACTCCAAATCTATGCCACTATATATATATACGTTATTACTGAGAGAATCCTGACTCCAAATCTATGCCACTATATATATATACGTTATTACTGAGAGAATCCTGACTCCAAATCTATGCCACTATATATATATACTATATAATCACTTAGCAGGATATTTAATTATTTTGCTGTAATCGTCTTTCAAATATGAGAAAGAGATAGATTGATGGATTAGATAGATGATAGATAGATAGATAGATAGATAGATAGATGATAGATATAGATAGATATAGGGGTGCCTGGGTGGCTCAGTCAGTTAAGTGTCTGCCTTTGGCTCGGGTCATAATTCCAGGGTCCTGGGATGGAGCCGTGTCCCATGTCGGGGGAGGGGGGGGAGGGGGAGGGTCTCTGCTCAGCAGGGAATCTGCTTCTCCCTCTCCCTCTGCCCCTCCATGCTGTCTCTCACATTCTCTCTCTCTCTCAAATAAATAAAATCTTTTTAAAAAAAAAAGATAGCTGTAGATATATATCAGCAACAAATATCTTACTGTCATACTAAAAAGGAATTTTCAGTTTAAAAGCCTTTTAAGTTTTCCCCACTTAATTTTTAGTAGTGTGAATCCCATAGGCCACATATTTACATGTCAAAGAAATAAACATATATATGACTACATATACACACACATATATGAATATAGATAATTTAATTTATAGCTTAATTTATAATTCTACTTGGTAACAGAAATCTGAACCTTTATCAAATAGTCCCTTTGAACTTTTCCCAGTAAATTTAAGTTTTTGGTTTTTTTTCTGTCCCTACACCAACTCCCAACTTGGTATAAATCCTAAACTTCAGGTAAGTCTAATGGAATGTTGTGAAAATTGGGAGTAAAAACCTCATCCTTATAGTGCACTTATCCATAGCTGGCATCTGCTGAGAAGGACCATTAAAAAATAGTTCACATTTACATAGCACTACCCTTATATCTATATCTATATCTATATCTATATCTATATCTATATCTATATCTATATCTATCTATCTATAGGAATATCTATATTTACCAATCTTCATAATAGCCCTATGGAGTAAGTACTATTATCACTATCCATGTTTTACTAATAGGAAAACTGACACACACAGCAGTTAAAAAATTGTGTCAAGTTTATGCAGCAATTAAGAGACAAAACTGGGTGTGAACACAGCAGTGGTACTCTAGAACCTGAGGTTCAAATTCCTGTGCTCTACAAGCCTCTCACTTCCTCTGCTCCATGGGCATAATCAACCCTCCACCTTAGCGCAAGATGAGGCTTCCATGTTATATATGTAAGTTTCTGTGCCACTTTCCACAAGGACTTTCTCATCTCTGCCCATCCCAGAACTGTTGTCTTTCCAGGACACAGCTGTGCCACTCAGGGCAATGCAAGGGAAATAAAAGGATGTGACTGCACACTTCCAGGACCTATTGCTCACAGGGGCTCTGGGTTTATGTTCATCAGTCAAATAACTCCATTTAAATATCACTTCTGTATTCTCAAAACCACAGTTGGAGGAATTTACTAAGTGTTAACAGTATTCCAAACAGGAAGCTGTGTGTCCTCTCATTCTTCCAGGGGTGCAGAAGCCAGAGTAATTTTTACTTCAAGAGGGTACTGGTCCATGGCTATCTTTCTTTTCTTACTATCTCACTTATGCTCCTCCCAAATTCTTTATGGAGATTTACCAGGTGATAAAAACTCGTTCTAACAGAATATTTATTTTTCTGTGTCAGTAATTTAGGTCAGGACCTTAGCTTTTAATACTTAAAGTACCCCGTATTGTGCAACTCAAAAGCCTTTTTTGTTAAGACTGTTACGTCTTCCTTGAATTCGTAAGCGTATTTTGAAATTTGGGACACAAGAACTGACTTCGTTCTCATTTTTTTTCTTGTTGTATCTTTCCTTTCTTGAGGCAGTAAACTTAAACTACTCTTACTCTCCATGAAATGGGGAGAAGGGTCATGTGGGAGAAAAAAAATCAAATTAAAAACACATTGGTGAATATCTCAAAATAACTTTCCAAATAGACTTCAAAGCTCTAATTGTAAAGAATTTGAGAATTATCTCTATAGTTATCTCCAGACATCTTATATAAAAGCCACTTAGTGGTCTCTTCCTTTTAAAAGAGCTTGGGAGTCCTAGTACAAATTCTAAGAAACCTAAAGAATCATAACCTCTCCTCTGACTTTTAAGAGGTAGGAGGAAAAGCAAAAATACTTGAGAGGAGCCAGAAGCCTGAGGTTCTGGTCTCAACTCTGCCAGAGACTAGTTGGGCTGCCAAAGACTAATCACTCAAATCTTACTTAGTTTGTGAATTACCCAACTAACATTTCTGGATCATCATCTATGGGATGGACACTTAATCTATAATACTTGATTAGTTATTACAATATTAGCATAGTCAGAAAGTTTAAGTAACTTGTCTAAGATCTTAGAGGAATTAACTGGCAAAATTGTGATCAAAGGGAGCTATGTATTATCCCAACATAATTTCATGATATCTAAAATCCCATTTGGCCAAAATATTCTGTAATTCTAAGTGGGATTTGGCAGAAAAGGCTCAAAGATTCTGCTGGGAGACTAAATGTCATATGCATGTGTGTCTATACATATGTGTTTATATACTGTGATCTATTGAAAAATACTATCTTTGTATAACAAAACTGGATGCTTGCTAGCAAACACACTCTCCCAGAGGTCTTCTTTGAGCTTCTTATTTTGATATAGTACCTGTACGTTATCATGTTTTTTTTTAAATTCTTACAACACACAAAGCTTACTAACCTCTCCACAATTTGTTAATCACGTTCATTTTCCTAGCGGTGGTTGCCATGCACTGAAAAGGGCAGAATTTATCTCTAGCTATCTCCTCCAGGGCTAACATTCACATTAAACAATGTGTAATGTTTCCTCACCATGAACGCTGTCAGGCTGACATCAACAGTGAAATATGTGAATTAATACTTATACAAGCTAACATGATTTTTGCATTATAAAAATGTCATTTTTAAAAGGACAGTATACAATGATAAACAATGTGTGGGACTGTGTTGGAAATTAAATAACATTAAGGCTTTTCTAGTTCCCTTGGAGAATATATTGATTAAGTGAACTATATTACATTTGCCTTTACACTGAAATACTGGGTTGATTTACAAATGTTAATGAATTATTTTCCAGAACTTTTGAATGATGACTTCTTGGCTAATTGATATTTGGAAAGGTGTAGCACATAATTTAATTCCCTTAAACTCAGAGCTTAGAGCTTTGGTAATTTGCATCTGGAAACTGAGATTACTTTTTGTTTAAGTGATAGGGGTGAAAAGTTTAGTTGTGAGTTCTGTCAAAATTAACTCTTTTTAGATTCATGAATCCTCTACCTTATGATTTATTTTTTTCAGGCCCATTTTCTTTTTTCTTTTCTTTCTTTTCTTCCTTTCTTTTTTTTTTTTTTTTTTTTTTTTAGCAAGATTTTCTTATTTCTCTATTTTCAATGGTACAGTCTGAAAAATAATACTGAAAGGAATCATGGGTCTAGAGAAATATTGGAGAACCCTAATAAAAGCCCATTCCTCTAACTACACATGAACTTTAAAGAAACACTAGGCACGATAACATCTTAAAGTTTACAAGAAATGTGTGTCCACACTGAAAAGAGATTATGACAGCATAACAGCCCCTAATTTCACAAAAGCCTGAATTCCAGTCTCCTTTTAGGTTTCTTCTTTTGGTGCAGTCGTTCTCAAACTTGGCTGCACGTTGGAATCACCTAGAGAGTTTTAAAAATAGGAGTACTATAACTAGAGATTCTGATATAATGGAGCATTGCCTGGGCACCTGGATCAATAAAACCTCCCTCAGGTGATTCTATTGTGGAGCCAAGGCTAAGAATCACAGACTCTTTGTAAATTCTCAAGACATGCTCACTCATGTATTTGGGCTGCTGACCCTACCACCCTTCCCAGCTGGCTGCCTCACTATCCTTTTCCTTTAGGTAATAAACCAGATGTTATTTTCAAGGCAGTGGTGCTCTGTTCCGAGTCTTGCACCTGATTTTCTGTTTGAGATATGGTTTATGCATCATTGGTGCTTATGTCTACAGCATTGTTTTGCCCTGAACATCCCAATAGGCTCATAACCTGTCAGCTGCTGCTTACACTTTACATGTGCTCTTGGTTTCTTTGCAGCCTGTATCCAGGCCAGAAGGTTGGTACTAGATCTCTTGGCAAGTCGGTAGAAAAGACTTGCTCTCTATTTTTGTTCTCCTTATTTATCATATCAAGCACAAGCCTGGAGGACTCATCTCCCAGCATTCACTCATAAGGAAAAAAGGTAACTCCTCTCATTTAAGGCTAAAGATAGTGTGAGGAAAATAAATCTGCTAATTTTCTCTGGGTCTTTGAAACTCCTTACTGGGGAAATCTGTTAAATAATGAGAATAATACCAAGAATAATACCTTTTGAAAAGCAAAAAGTACTTCAATCGACCTCTGGATTCTGGGGGGAAAAAAAAAAACTAACTCTTTACTAACCTGGCATATAGCAACTTGGAGTACTTGGCCAAATTGAAAAGAAAGAAAAAATCAAAAGATGTGTGGCAAATAAACTTAGCTAAGCCACATTACGTTCCTAGCTGACATGAATACTAGAGAATGAAAAACTGGCTTTAGGACCTACAAAGGACAGTGTGATGACCTCACAGCAAAGGCTGGAGATGGGTAGTTGAGCCCGAGTCCATAGCCGGCAAGAACTAAGTAGAAACTACATCAGCAGGAGAGAAATGCCCAGGACTTCCTAGTACCATTGCCTAAGCAACATGAATAAACTATGAGTCCATCCACCATGGACTTCTGCAAAAGAGATCAAAACTGCTTAAAGGAATGAACCAATGCACAACAGACAGCTCAGACCCAAGGGCCAGCGTGAATGTCACTTTTCCTAATTCTAAGAGAGCAAGTACTTGTACTCCTTCAGGAATACATTCAGATATCATGTAAGATCAAAGCATGGGAAAAGGTAAGTAATTTTATACAAGATAAACTGAAAGGATTGTTGAAATTGTGTGATTCTGAGTAAGCTTTCACAGGATTAGGTATTTCTTCACTTTTCAAATAGCAGCTGTGTATGCACTCAGAAAGATCGGATAAATAGCTTTTAGTGTGTTTTTCTCTTTAAAAAAAAACACACACGCACACACATTATGCTTTCTCTACATCCAGTCATATTGTATCAAGATGGAGACATATCGGGGCACCTGGGTGGCCCAGTTAGTTGAGTGTCGGACTCTTGGTTTTGGCTCAGGTTTACCTCAGGGTTGTGAGATCCAGCCCTGAGTGGGCTCCATGTTCTGTGTGGAGTCAGCTTAAGACTCTCTCCTTCTCCCTCTACCCCCTCCCCCACTTCTCTCTCTCTCAAATAAATATTTTTTTTTAAAGATGGAGACATATTGAGAAGATAGAACTATTAAACAGTAGGGGTACATGGCAACAGTAACTGCCTTTACTGCCTGGATGTTACTCATTTTCTCTCTCCTCTAACTTCACCCTATCCTTTTCTATCAGCTCTTTTACAGTAGCTTTTAAACATGTACAGACAACCCCCACCATAAACCATTTAGTAAAATGCATAAGAAAATAAAACAGACAGCCTTCCTCAGCTCTACATATTTTCAGCTATTACTCTATTACTAGCTGTATTAGTCCATACTTACTTTTTATTCTAGATTTTCCACCATCACCCTAAAAATATTTTTGACGGGGCCATTGGGGGTGGGTCATACAGAGCACGCTGCCCAGAGTGGCGCTGGCAGCTGGCGGTTGCTGTTGCAGAGCTGTGGGCTGGGAGTTGGCCCAGGGTCTGGGTAAGTGAAGCACCGTACAGTGCTGAGCCCACTGCCCGCATGGGAGCCAAGGAAATTGGCACCGAGATGAGTGGAAGATCTGGACTGCCATTAAGGGGAAACTGCAAGAGTTTATGTTGATGAAGAACTTCCTGATTGCATTATGGTGATGGTCAAGAAAAGTCAGGACCAAATGACAGAGGACCTGTCCCTGTTTCTAGGGAACAACACAATTCGATTCATCCTATGACTTCATGGTGTATTAGATAAACTTCGCTCTGTTACAACTGACCCCTCCAGTCTAAAGTCTTCTTATACCAACATCTTTGGTAAGAACGTGTCTTCAAACAAGAGCAGTTTCAGTCAGGGAGATGACAGAAGGCATGAAGCTGCAATGCCATCCCTTGCGACTGCTAGCACTAGACCTGAGAAAAGAGATTCCAGGGTTTCTACTTGTTAGCAGAAGCAGAAAACCACTACTGTCAGACAGACTTATGATGATGGAGCTGCATCCTGATTAATGTCGACTGTGAAGCCTCTGGGGGAGACAGCACCCTCTGAAGATGTGATTGATACTAAGCCAGAACCAGATGATCTCATTGATGAAGACCTCAATTTTGTGCAGGAGAATCCCTTATCTCAAAAAAAAAAAAAAAACCCTACAGTGACACTTACATATGGTTCTTCTTGCCACTTGCAAGCCAAAATGCAGATACTGGTGCAAGCCGCAATTTCAGCAGCAGCAAAACAGTATTCGTGCAGCCAAATAACCTGATAAACAGAACAGCCAGGTATGTGAAACAGGCCGTTTTTGTGAACCAGAAGTGCTTAACAGCCTAGAAGAGACTGACAGCCCTTCTTCAGAAACAACTAAAAAAAAAAAATGGGTATTGAGGAAGGAAACTTTCCGGAAAGGAAAGTGTTTGAGGTAAGTTCAATTGTTTAAGTAAAAAATGTCCATTGTGATGGAGAAGAGGAGGAAGATGATGATTGTGGGTCTCATACAGGAAGCATCTCCAGCAGTGTCTCGGTGCCAGCAAAGGCTGAAAGGAGACCTTCACTTCTACCTTCGAAACAAGCTAACAAGAATCTAATTTTGAAGGCTATCTCTGAAGCTCAAGAATCTGTAACAAAAGCAACTATTTCTCAGTCTCACAGAAACAGACACTTCCAGATGCTCCCAGAACTCGAACTTCTCAAGAAGAATTGCTGGCAGAAATGGTCCAGGGGCAAAGCAGGACCTCCAGAATAAGTCCCCCCATTAAAGAAGAGGAAACAAAGGGAGATAATATAGAAAAAAGCCAAGGAACTCAACAGAGGCAGTTGTTATCCCGACTGCAAATTGACCCAGTAATGACAGAGACTCTGCAGATCAGTCAAGATTACTATGACATGGAATTCATGGTCCATGCAGACACAAGATCATTTATTCTGAAGAAGCCAAAGCTGTCTGAGGAAATACTAGCGGCACCAAACCAAGAGTCCAGGATGAAGACTGCAGATACCCTTCAGGTACTTTCAGGACACCTTATGCAGACGAGATCTTGTACCACCAGATAAACCTGCAAGTCCCAAGTTCATAGTGACATTGGATGCTGTCCCCAGCCCCCTAGGATACATGTCAGATCAAGAGGAGGACGTGTGTTTTGACGGAGTGAAATCTGTAAACCAAAATGCAGCCTGAAACAAGGGACTCAGAGTCTCCTCCACCCACAGCACTTGCAGTTAACGAGCAGGCAGCTCAATGAGCCAAATGGTAGCTTTTCAAATGCTGAGATGAGTGAACTGAATGTGGTCCAGAAACCAGAAAAACTTTTGGAGCCTGCCTGTAAAAATGGGGATCAGTGTGCTTATCATCATCCTGTTTCAACTTGCAAAGCCTTCCCCAACTGTAAATTTGCTGAAAAAATGTTTCTTCATTCATCCAAATTGTAAATATGATACAAAAAAGTACTAAACCAGATTGTCCCTTCATTCATATGAGTAGAGGAATTCCAGTACTGCCTCCAAAACCAGCAATTGCAACTCTGGCACCACATTCTAGTAGCCATTATTTTCCCGCTCGTAAGAAAATGGAATGTCCCTTCTATCATCCAAAACACTGCAGATGTAACACTCAGTGTACAAGACCTGACTACACATTTTATCATCCCACCATTACTGTGCCACTATCACATGCCTTGAAATGGATTCGACTTCACACCAGTGAATGACACTCAGTCCTACTTGGCAGAAGATTGCAGAGTGTCCATCTACAGATGAAAGATATTCTGGAGAACTTGCCAAATCTTTGAAACTTGGAATATATTGTTTTCATAATATTGTTTATTGCCTATCTGAAGTGTCTAAATTTTCAAGTTTGTAAGTTTATTAAGTGGTTTTAACATTGGGTGTTTTTTGTTGTTTGTTTTGACTATGAAAAGACCATTTAAGGAGAAGCTATATTCTATTAAAACATTTCAGGCATATTTGTAAAAAAAAATTTTTTTTTTCCAAAACCTCTAATGACTGACTTATTCCTAAATCTTATCTCATTTACCCTCTGCAACATGCTCTTTATTTTTCGCCTTCTGTGATGTTACCTCCAGGTTCCTTCTGTCTCTCTGCCCACTTTTATTTTCCTTTATTAAATCCTCTTTTGCAGCCACTCCTTATAATTCAGTGATTCCAGGATTTCTAATTGATCCCATCCATGTACATGGCTTGAACTATCTCTTGTATATTTTAATGACTCAAATTAATATCCTCCCCTTCATTCTAATTCCTGAGTGCCAGAAATATTTATTCTAATAATGACTATTTATTCTAATAATGACTATGTTCACCACTCAAACTCAATATACCTCAGAAAGAGATCATCTTCTGGGATGCCATATCTCCTTCTAAAAGTACTGATGCTGCCACTATCTTAGCTAGCCTTTAATTTGGAATTATATCTTACTTATTTTTCTTAACAGCCTCCCCCACTCACTGTTCCATTTGTTCAGAAGCTCTTATACAAGGGGCGCCTGGGTAGCTCAGTTGGTTAAGCGACAGACTCTTAATTTTGGCTCTGGTCATGATCTCAGGGTCTTGAGATCAAGCCCAATTTGGGCTCCATGCTCGGCATGGAGCCTGCTTAAGAGTCTCTCTCCCTCTCCCTTTGCCCCCAACATCCTCTCCTGATCATGTGCATGCACTCTCTCTCTCTCTCAAAAAGAAGAGGCTCATATCCAGGATACAAACTTTTTTTTTTTACCTTAATTACTATGAATAACTTTTTTTTTTTAAGATTTTATTTATTTATCTGACACAGAGAGAGAGACAGCCAGCAAGAGAGGGAACACAAGCAAGGGGAGTGGGAGAGGAAGAAGCAGGCTCCCAACGGAGGAGCCCAATGTGGGGCTCGATGCGGGGCTTGACCCCAGGACTCCAGGATCACGTCCTGAGCTGAAGGCAGACGCTTAACGACTGAGCCACCGAGGTGTCCCTATGAATAACTTCTTAATTGATACTGTTATATCCCACTGTTAATGTCCTTTAGAAAATTTCTACTCTTATCAAAGAATGATTGTTTTAAAATGCAAATATAAATAATCTATAGCACTAAATACTATTCAGAATAAAGAACAATCTCCTTAATGTATTATAAATATTGTGTCTTCATCTATTCTCAACCGTGACAAAATATTTCTACTCTCTGGTCCCACCATACACATTCTGTTTTGTTTTTTGGTTTTTTCTCAGCCTGAGAGCTCTACCTATCTGCCTGGCTAATTCCTCCTTAGCCTACAGAATCCATCTCAGGTGGCATTTCCTCCAAATAGCCTTCCAAGTGGTAAGTGTAAATTAGGTATCTAAAGTGATAAATGTCAATTCTATGTGTTTTCATAGCACCTTGTTTCTGTTTCTGAACCAATTAATATAAAATGAATCATGGTGTGTTTAATTGCATCCCCCCCCCCGAACCATAAGCTTGTGTTTTGTTTTCTTTTTCTAAGTTTTTATTTAAATTCTAGTTAGTTAACATTTAGTATAATACTGGTTTCGGGAGTAGAATTTATTGATTCATCACTTACATATAATACCCAGTGCTCATCACAAGTACCCTCCTTAATACCTGACATCCATTTAGCCCATCCCCCAACCCACCTCCCGTCCATCAACCCTCAGTTTGTTCTTTATAATTAAGAGTCTCGTATGGTTTGCCTCTCTCTCTCTTTCCCTCTCTCTCTCTTTTTTTGAACCATAAGCTTTTGAAGGCAAAACACTGTCCATGCATATTTGTATTCTTATTTCCTGGCAATTTCCCTAGAAGGAGCTAAAATAAATGGACACTTAACAAATGAACGTTTAAGCAAGTACATATATTTCAGGATTCTGTGATCAATTTTTTGTACCTGTTATACACTAGAGTGAAATTTTGAAGGCATGAGAATACCTATGCATCTTAACTCATGTTTCTATGAAGATTAATATTCATCCAAATCCAATATAAACCCTTACTGAAATATTATCCCCACAGCTTTTTAAGAATGTCAAAGGCAAGAGAGGATCCCTGACTTATGTAAGAGAAAGTCTGGGATTGATATTTCTTGTAAACAAGATGAGATAAACTGATCTCCTTAAAACTGTGTATTTCTTTTGTTCTACTTTGGTGGTGATCTGAAAGTTTCCTTAAGAGAAATGGAGAAAAGAAACTAATTTTCTGTTGGATTGGATCAGCCCTGCCCCAACTGGTTTGTTGAGGAGAAATATGTCTCTACTACAAATGAATACACATTTAAGAGCCCACTTATTCTTTTGTCCTTCCTTCTTCCCTCTCTGCCTTCTTTCCTCCCTCCCTCCATCCCTTCCTTCCTTCCTCTCCTCTTTCTTCTCTCCCCTCTCCTCTTTTCTCCTTCTCCTCTCCCTTACCCATTGCACTTGTCTGTCTTTCTCTCTCTATTTTATTTTACTTTCTTTGCTTCTGGCCTATGGTAACTCCTCTACTATCTGAGTACTATCTGTAAATATATAAATATGCAGGGCAAGAGTATTCTACTGTAGAACATAAATATATTTAAGAGCTCTCACTTCATCTGTCAATTAGGTATAAAGGAGCAGATTACAAAAGATTGAGATAGTTCAACAGTACAGAAGGGCATAAAAAAATCAGGTGTATCTGGAAGTCACCACAAAATCAATTTCTTACTACAAAGGGATCATGTTTTGAGGTATATTAAGTAATAATACATCCTGTTGGTTCTTTAACATATAAAAGACCATACATCAAAACATCAATGGAATTTTACATAAGTTTACATTAGAATTCTTCAGATCACACATATAAGAGGATGTAATCTGTGTAACACTGGAGGCAACAATGAAGTTGAACTGTCCTACGTGTTATATAAATATTCACTCTTCATATAAAAATGAACATCTTAATAAGTTAATTTTCAGCTATCCACAAGGGCCTACCATCAAGGGCCTACTTTATACTCAGCATTGTATAATGGGTGGTGTATTTAATTAATGAGTTAATCCTACAAATACCGAGTGATTATATATTCAAGACATTGGGCTAAGTGATAGTGATATGTAGGTGAAAAATACCCTTTGAAAAAGGATTTAATCATAATTGAGAAGCAATAAAAGATAGCCGAAATGTAGTTACTGCCTTAAAAATAATAGCTTCATATAGGGACACCTGGGTGGCTCAGTCAGTTAAGCATCAAACTCTTGATTTCACTTCAGATCATGATCTTAGAGTCCTGAGATGGAGCCCCTCCAGCTCTACGCTCAGTGGGGAGTCTCCTGGAGATTCTCACTGTCTCTCCCTCTACCCTCCCCCTGCTCACATGAAACCATGCATTCTCTCTCTCAAATAAATAAATGAATATTTAAAAAATAGTAGTATTGTATGGTGACTGTAGCTACACTTGTGGTGAGTATGACATAACATATAGACTTACATAACCACTATGTCGTACACCTGCAACTAATGTAACATTGTGTGTCAACTACACTTCAGTAAATAAATAAATAAAATGAAACTAATAATAATAATAATAATGTATATAGTATTTAGAAAGATAAATGTAAATCTTTTTGAAAAGGTGTCTTTAGTCCTCCTGAAAACATAAATAGATATATAGAGGCATGAGCTTCTAGAAGCAGCAGCCTAACTTTACTAACAGGTATTTCTTGAATGGATAGTCATATGAATTAAATTATGGTAAAATCTAGAAGCAGAAATTTTGTTTCCTATTTGTTACAAATCACAAGGTACTTACCCCTCCAAAAAAGGTGGTGCCATTCACTAATCTTAATCATATTCCATGTAAGGAATCTGTTGGTTTATTGTTCAGGAATGAAACTATGTTAAAGAAAAAGTATGAAACATTTCATTAAGCATAATTGAAAGAGAGTGGCCTTGGTGATTCTTTTACCAGTTTAAACATAACGCCATTACCCATTGCTATTCTCATTTGAGTATGAATGACTATATAGCAAATTATTACTTTTAGCCTGTTTTTTAAAAAGAAATATTGCTAATTAAAAGTAATATTATTTTTCATGTTAGAACTCTGCACAGAGTGGTTAGAACACAACCTAGTAATCATCCTGTGTGTCCTAATTATGTGATTTTTGAAAACTTAGTGGATACATCTAAAAAATGGTGATAACATTTATATAATCATCATACCAAATGGTAATATATATATATATATATATATATATATATATATATATGACTTCTATGCACATTAGAACTATAAGTAAAGTCATTTTACTGTATAATAAATGGATGTAGTTTTATATAAAATTAAATATAGGTCCTTGTTCATTAAAGTAGTGGGAAAATATTGTTCTAATTTTAAACTTATGTAAGGTATATTTTTAATTCACTACATTAACACAAGGTTTGAATGGGCAATTATACATGCTTTATTATACACTATGTTTTTAATGACCACAAATGAGTTTATAATAAGATTATGATACACATATGCTATTTCACAAGCATAACATGGATATTTAGCTGGAACTGAAAAGTAACTGCTCTA
Organism: Ursus arctos; assembly: GCF_023065955.2. Taxonomy (NCBI): domain Eukaryota; kingdom Metazoa; phylum Chordata; class Mammalia; order Carnivora; family Ursidae; genus Ursus; species Ursus arctos. The sequence goes on along the minus strand of NW_026622985.1, from coordinate 23,752,389 downwards.
AAATTATAATTTAATCTTTTTCCATAAGAAGAATTTACTGTCTCATTGATGTAATTTTATTTTTCCATAGAAATTATTTACTGAAAGCCCACTCTATAAAGTAAACTCACAGTAACCGGATGAGGGTATGTTAATGATGGCTGGGAACCAATCCCTGCTTCTAGTAAACCTGGCTGCACCAACAACTAAATAAATAAATTTTAACAAGTGAAGTAACCTCTGTCTTATTTTCCTCATCGGTATCATGGGAATCAAAATAGTACCTAATTTATACTGTTATTGAATAATACCTAAAAAAAATATATATGTAAATGGCCCAATGTCTGGCAGAGCTGACCTTTAACAAATGTTAACTATAGATAGCTGGATACATCAAAATTTATAATTTTTTAATAGAGATAAAGCTTAATTAGATGACTAAAGACAATTGAGAGGACCAATTTATGCAATTTGACTTTTGGATTTAATCTGTGTATTCTCTAACTTCAATCCTTTTTCTCTACCCATTATAAATTACACTACAAAAATATTTCCTTTTCAGTAGCAGTACAAGAGAGGTAACATGATAGAGTATAAAGAATATGGACTTTGCTCATATACTGGGCCTGAATCCTAAATGTAATACTTACCAATTTTAATAATGGAGAAGTCATTTAAAATTTTCGAAGTTATTTAAGACTTCAACCTCCTTCTCATAAAATAGAATGAAAAAAATCTTACTACCTCCCAGAGATATTTAAGATTGAAATAAGAAATACATATGAGAGGATATATGTTGTTGTTATTACTTATAGTTTTTCATTAAAATGAAAGCTCAGTGAATTTATACACAAAATCAATACTAATTTCGAAGTCCTTGAAGTATTTTTATGAATTAGCTTTTTAAGTAAAAATTATTTTATATGTAGTTAATTAATTTACACAAACAAAATATTTCTAGTTTTGTGGTTTGCTCAAGAAATTACTGAAGAAAAATTCTACAGTGTAAAGTTTTACAAAAAACTTAAAAAATTTGGAGTGTTTAAAAAAATGTAGAGTGTTTAAAACGATGAAGAATGTATACAATTTATGTCATTTTGAAACAAAGTTTTGCCTAAATACAGATGTCATGATTTTCAATTTAGATTTAAAAGAAAAAAAATCATTGTTTTAGTAAATAACTGAAATGCAATCGAAATTTTTACAAGGAGAAATCCAAGAAATATATTTAAAGGAGTCACTGCACATGTGTGTCATATACAGTCACTGATTTATTAATTCTAATTAACTGAATGCAAAGTCTATTAAAGAATAGTTTTATTTCAAATTTGTATTAGAAACATACACTACTCAAAAACAAATATTTAAGTTTCAAAAGCATGTAGAAAATTAACATTTATTCTTTATTAAATTTTTTTTAATAAACCTGTCCCATTCAAAATTGAGAATCTTAAATGTGTATTTTACACTATTTTTAGAAGACTAATTTCTTTTCACTCATAGAATCTGTTTTGCTATGTATTCTTGTATGTAATTTTTAGGCAAGTATTTTTTAATGGCTTAAGGTAAATACATGAAAATACACCTTCAGTAAAAGAAATGCCAACTTTTTTTTTTTTACTCTGATTAAAAAGTGTTTCAGAGGATTTCTGTTATTTGAAATATTTTGAAGTATTTCAAACTCAAATGTGAGTTATTATTGAGAAACAGAAAACATTCCCCCATATCATCCCTAAGTGCTTTTAACATTTTCAACCTAAATTTCTTGAAGTAGGTGGGAATGTTGAACTAGAAAATAAAAGCAGACCACCACAGCTCAGTCATGAATCTTAATAGACTTCATATTTCTTTAACCCAAACACCCTTTGATGAAGGAAATGTTGGTATGGAGTCAACTATGCAAGAGCAAGTTCAGTACCTCCCCAAGGCCATATGCTTGATTGTGCCCTAAAGCCTCCAAGTTTTCCTTTCTTGTTTAAATTTCACATATTCATACATTCACTCATTCATTCAATAAGTACTCTTTAAGCATTAACATATGTGAGGAAGTGTTCTAGGTTATGAGGATACAGAGGTAAAAATAAGATATAAAACTCGCTCTAAAGTTGTTATTACAAGGATTTTAAAAATAGTTATAATTGTATTACAATAGTATGATATGAAAGAATCACATTATAAAATAGTGTAAGCAGTGACCATATCTAACTGAGGTAAAAACTGAGGTGAAGCTTAAAGGCAGGACAATCTTAATTCATCACCCAACTGGAACAGCTCTTCCAGAATAATGACTGGAGCAAGCCAAAATTTATCATCACCCTATTTAAAGGAGAAGAGGATTTGGGGGGAAAGACAGAAGAGGAGTGGCTAAGAAAGACTGAAGAATGAACTTGAGCCACTTCAAAAAGGACAATAACCATACCCTACCGGAACAATACTAGTGACTACCAAAGGACAGAGAGATTGAGTTTTATTGTACTATTTATATTTGGACAGAAGAGCCTCTAGATTCATCTAGTTACTGACCTAAGTGTCTGTGAGAACTCTAAAGCTATGCTATGTATGCTGCTTATGGCCATGCTGTCTGATACTGTTTCTAAATTGTGATGCTGAACACTCTGTAATTGTGTATATAGAGGACCCAGTACAATCTGGACTTGCGTCAGGTTTTGCCACATGTCTGGGAAATGACCTTCTGAAAGCACTGTATTTTATATTTGTTTCCCCCTCAGATATAACCTAGAATAAATTCAATTTTACTGTGGAAAAATAAAGAAGAAAAATGTACTCTTAATCAAAGAATCGGAACCTCCTTGGAATCTAGAGAAACAAAATAAATGGCAATATTATTTATTCTTTTAACATAACCTTAGCATAAGTTCTATGCTAATTTCTAATTTTAATGTCATGAAAGTATTTGGTATATATACATATGATTTACTTTAGAGAATGTGGGGGGAAATAAATCTAAAGTTGATAAAATGATGTATTTGATGAGATAATCAAAATGAGCTACCACTGAATCATAATGGAGTTTTATATTTAAAGTTGAAGTTGTCAAACTTTTTTTTCCCACCTTAGAGCATCCACACACTACAGCAAAGCACAAAAAAAATTAGCTAAGTAGTGCACATTACTTCCACTTATATTGTAATGGCTACTAGTCAGTTGTATGGCACACCTAGTCACAAAGAAGACAGAGAAAAGAAGTGTGGCTATACGAACAGGACTAAGAGGGAAGAGGGCAGCAGGAGGCTGTTTCAGTAACTCTGGAGTAAGAAACAACACACTTGGACTAAGATGGGTGGGAATAAATAAATGAAAAATACTAGGAAAGATTACTTTGTAGGGCTTGATATTAGTTCAATATGAAGGTGAAAATTAAAGGAAAGACATTGAGACTTCGAGGTTGCAAATATGGGTAGATATCAGATTAAGAATCTGACTAATCAATAATAAACTCACAAGCAAAAGTCTAAGACCACTTTGGTCAGAGGTACAATACACACATATACAATATGTTTACATGATGTGTGTGTATTCTGTTTTAAAAAGAAAATTGTTACGGAAAATTATTTTAGTTCAGGATATTAAAGAATGGATGTATTAATAATCCATTTCTAATACAGTTGACAATTTTCCCTAAGTTATTTCATTTAAATCCCTTATAGCCAATGCAAAGGTTAAATTTACCCCTTGCAATCCAGGTAAGTATGCAGTAAGTAAATCATAACTGAACCTTGAAATCTTGAATTGCAAAGTTTATATACCTAAGTAACTGTATCATAAATGAGAGCACACCTTAACTTTAACTCAAAAAATATTTTGGCAAAGCTACTTTCAAAAATATTATCTCTGGCAAACCACACTTAATTTCAAACTCACAAGCTTCATCTTTGGCAGGGTACACCTCAGCTAACCACCTCACCATGAGAGATTTAACCTCTGGTAGTATTCATGCAATCTAAATTTTATAACTTCATCATTAGGGAATTGATTTGTAAGACACCATGGAAATCCTTTACTGAACCAGTAAATAATGACAGAATTGGAAAAATTACATTTATTCAGGTTTAAAGTCCTCTCTTTTACTGATCTTTGTTCCAATGTCTAAGGAAAGCAATAACACAAAAATTAGAGGGGAAATAAATCCAGTTACCATTAACTATGTAGACTGGAAAACTAGTTATGAGTTTGGTATTTTGTAATGTGACTAGTTTTATTAATTCTGTGAATATTCCGCAGTGGAGATAGAACACATCATGATATTAAGAATGTATTTCTAGGGACACCTGGGTGGCTCAGTCAGTTGAGCATCTGACTCTTGATTTTGGCTCAGGTCATGATCAGGGTCATGAGATGGAGCCCTGAGTCAGGCTCCTCGCTCAGCCGCAGAGTCTGCTTGAGATTCTTTCCTTCCCCCTCTCCCTCTGCCCTTCCCCCTGTTCACATGCTCTTTCTCTCTCTCAAATAAATAAACAAACAAATAAATAAATAATAAATAAAATCTTTTTAAAATGTATTTCTATTAATTGCAAGAAGAAAATCAGAAACAGTGTCCTAAAATTCATTTATTAGCTCTGATTGTGTAGCCTCTTCACCTGATGTTGATTGTCTCCACATGGTTATATATCCTGAATTTCTTGGATAAGTGATGTCTTGAGTAAGATCCAAAGTCATTTTAGAATCTTGGACTCTATCCCAAAGCACAGCAGACACAGTTACCAATAATGAAAAGAACTTAAGCACAAATTTCTCAAGAAGCCATATCTTGGATTAAATTGATCCTTTTTCTATTTCTAGTCTCATATATATATATATATATATATATATATATATATATATATATACATTCTAGTCTATTCTCAAATATATTGGAGAATATATATATATATTCTATTCTCTAATGACTATATTTTATTCTCCAAATATACATATATATAAATATATTTATATGTTTTAATAGGGATCTGTAATATAAAAAAAATTCACTTGCAAATTATCAAAGACACACAAATTTAACTGACAGCAAGTTACAATTTGAAAAATCATCCCAAATGACTAACACTGTTGAGGGGGATATTCAGGTAAATTGCTGCTAACAATTTATACCATAGCAAGCTATGTGGAAACATCCTATCTCCAATCTCCCCGCTCATCAAATAGCATTTGTTCTTATTTCATTGAAAAAATATAGATGATCAAACAAGAAATATCACATATCACAATCTATATACTTGTTTGTATCTATTGCAATATTATTTTGCCTTTCTTCCTGGTCAAAACAGATTCTCTCAGCTTCTATCTAAAACCAACCCCACCACTGAGCTATAGCTCACATCTTACTTAATTATTCTTTTTCTTGTACCATAGATTTTCCTTCCCTGGTCTATCATCACCACCTATCTACAATCACTCAGAAATTTTCCTATCTTAAGATAATAAAGTCCCAGAGACCCCGTATTGTCCTGTTGAAGCCTGCAATTACAACTGCACTAGAACAGAACTCTTAAAGGAGTTGTCTATACTTCTTACCCCCAATGTCTCACCTCTAAATTTCTTATCTGCCTAATCCTAAAGTTTCATTCAAAACATTTTCCTAAAACTGGTCTTGATGAGGTTATTAATGACCTTTTTCTTGCCATACTGAATTGTCAATTCTCATTTCTTATCTAATTTAAACTACCACCACTATTTGATACTATTGATAATTCCTTTTTTTTCAATAATTTTATAAATTGATTTCTATGATTCCACACTCTACTAGGTTTCGTCCCACATCAATGTTCACTTTTTGTCTCCTTTGCTGACACCACTCTCTTTTCCACTTTGAAATGCTAGATTTCCCTCTGTCATAGGATAGTCTCTATCTACTTTTTTTTTTTTTTTTTTTTTTTTTTTTTTTTGCCAGTCCAGTGACTTTTAAAAACTCTTAAACCTAGAGCTTCAAAATCAAGCCATCCTTTTAGGTCCAGACATGAATCTACTTGGTTGGCCTGGAAGGGTGGAGGAATGAGGAGAAGAGAGATGATAGAGGGAAAAAAAAAAAGAGAGAGAGAGAGAGGGAGACAGAGCGAGAGACAGAAACTGGTTACATGGCAGTAGGTAGTCAGAAAAAATGGCAGGGAAAAAAAAGTTCCCATTGCTGTGGAACAGGATGTTCAATTCTCATTACAAAGTTGTTTGTGTTTCTGGGGTGTTTCTCCCTTCTTCCCTCCACTGAATCATGCATAAAGTCTATGCACAAGCACAATTTTGAGTGAGAGAGGTTATCTTTGTGGACATTAAGAAAATGGTCTGAGTTCCGCAGCTGGGTCCATGTGAGGCCAAATACGAACTGCATATGGGGAAAAGCAAGAAAATCTATAAACTAAGCTAATTAGGCAGAAGTAGAAAAATAGAGCCAGAAGGGACTATGATGATGTAAAGTCCTCTTGGGATTTTTCAGAGATGTGGGGAAAGAAATGCATACAATGTGAATAAAACCTTTAGGGGTAGTGATGATAGCTAATTTCCAGATTACACATGTACATTCCCATCTGGAGGCTATTGTCAACAAGGAGGAAGTATGAAATAAAAATCTGATGTGAGATAGAATATTTAAATAGTTTCTATTCTAATAGTTGCTTTAATTAGTATCTATTTAACTCATGTGCAAATAAATGGAATCTGAGTATAAAACTCAATAGGGAGAAACGGACATAATTGAAAATTTGTCATCATGTATCCTTTGATGTGTATAATAAAATAAGATGTATAATAAAATTGTATAATAAAATAAGGTGTATAATAAAATAAGATGACTTACACAAGATTGAGGATCAAAAATAGCTTTCTGAATAAAAAAAGATGGTCTCAATCACACTTCACACATACCCAACTTACATAAGTGAAGGCAGTTTAGCTTAATGTTGAAGACAATAGGAAAGAATAGGAGAAATATTGCATGTGAAAAGATTTTAGAACTGAGCTCATCTAGAAATTAATCAACTTAAATAAATCTACCTTAGAGTTTGCTTGTGTATTATTATTTCATGCATTTTTCATAAGGTAAATGAATGCCAAATTAATAAAGTGGCCTACAGCTTTTTATTTCCTTCAATTCTTTATCAAAATCACATTTACATGCAATGTATCATAGTGTAGTTGTAAAATAAGAAAACTAGAGTCTCTGTTTTACTATATTTCTGTCATCCAAAGGATAGTGACCACATCTTACACTCTTTAATTAATGAACTACTTTGAGTTGGTGATGTTTACCAACAACTGACTTTAATTTGCAAAGCAGCACTCCAGAGACTATTACTTCATAGATGTATTGACATGTATTTTGGTTTGTAGCCAACAAATGTACGGGGATGCTTTGGCTTTGGTTTCAGGTTTCAAATCTTTCAACCTCATTTGGGCTTTTCCTATACAAATGGAATTTTATATTAGAACAGTAAAGTAAAACAATCAAACTAGACTATCTAATCACTTACTTAAATGTTAGCGAAACAATGTAAAACAATGTATAAACTAGCTAAAGTTAGGCTCCACTCAGACTTTTTTCAATGATTCTTAATCTCTGTATTTTGAGATCTTCTCAGGCTGAGTAAAACTAACTCTCTCTAAATCATTCTTAAAGTGAAGAAAAACCTGTCATATCTTAGCCCAGGTTAGTATCAGGCTTTGAGACTGCTCTCCCCAGACACTTAAATTTCCATTTGCTGTTGTATCATCTGTCTTCGTGCTCTTGATTGCCCTGTAAACTATGTGATTCCTTGCTAAGCTGTGACACTGCTTGGCGATAAAAAGCTATATGAGCTCCCTGTGTTAATTTCCAGAACAGTTTCAGGTTGTTTTCCTTGCATTTCTCATTAGAATTCCTGAGTGTTTAGGGTTCCACATCCCCCACAGGTGGTGGGGAGAGCCTAGCATAACACATTTGCCATTATGGAATCTTCTTAAATGTCCTTTATTTTTTTTATTATTAAAGAAATATTTTATGTTATTATCAAAATTATAATAAGCAAATTGATTATAGAAACTCTGGACAAAATGAAATACATACAAAAAAGTTTAATTAGTTTTCTGAGGCTGCTGGAAAAAAAAAATACCACAAATTTGATGACTTAAAACAACAGAAATGTATTCTCTCACAATTCTTTAGGCTCTAAGTCTGAAATTCAGCAAGGCCACACTTCCTCCAGAGGCTTTAAGGATGAATTCCTTTCCTTCCTTCCTCTTCCAGCTTCTGGTGGCTCCAGGCATTCCTTGGTTTATGGCCTCAGTGGTCATGTGGCCTCCTCCTCTGTGTCTGTGTAATCTCCCTCTGTTTCACTCTCACAAGAACTCTCGGCACTGGATGTAAGGCCCACATGGATAATCTCAAGATCCTTAGGTATGTCAACAAAGATTATTTTTCAAATAAGGTAACATTTAGAGGTTCTAGAAACTAAGGTGTGGGCGTATCTTTTGAGAGACCACTACTCAATCCACCATAAGCAATTAAAATTTTAGTTTATTTTCCCCCAATCTTACTTTCTCTAAAAATCTCTTGTTACTGACTGCAGACTACATAGGGCTTCCAATGAACAACAGAAAACTAAACAATATATGTTTAGGAACATATTTCTATTTTGGTAAACTTCATTTTTTTTTAAAGATTTTATTTATTTGTCAAAGAGAGGGGGAGAGAGCGTGCACAAGCAGGGGGAGCAGCAGTCAGAGGGAGAAGCAGGCTCCCAGCTGAGCAAGGAGCCCGATGCGGGACTTGATCCCAGGACCCTGGGATCATGACCTGAGCTGAAGGCAGATGCTTAACCAACTGAGCCACCCAGGAGTCCCCAAACCTCATTTTAAAAATAAGACATAATAGAGAAAAATCTAAAATCTAAATCCTTGAAAGTAACAGCATGGAGACAAGGGTACAGGATATAGGAGGATCATATAATGTACACACACACACACACACACACACACACACACACACACACATACCCTGGAATATTACTCAACCATAATAAAGAATGAAATCTTGCCATTTGCAACAACACAGACGGAATAAGAGAATATTATGCAAAGCAAAATAAATCAGAGAAAGAAAAATACCATATGATTTCACTCATGTGGAATTTAAGGAACAAAACAGAAGAACATACTGGGGGGGAAGAGAGGCAAACCAAGAAACAGACTCTTAACTAGAAACAAACAAACAATCAAACAAAAAAACTGAGCACTGCTGGAGGGGAGGTGGGCAGGAGGATGGGTTAAATAGAAGGATCATATAGGAACTCAGAACATTAGTAATAATGGCTTAGCTCAAAAATTGAGTACTTGTTTCATAGGTATATATTTCATTATTATGCTTCATAACTTATTTATATGTTATATATAGTCTTTGAGTTAATGAAATATTAGATAATTAAAGACTTGATAAGGTTTTTATAGGATGCTTCCAAAGTGGTGATATATTGGTACATTAAGATAGCATTAAGAGCACTTGTCACTCTACAGAACACTGTCCACGTTAAGTATTAAAAACAAAAATCTTTGATACTTGAAAAAAAAATAAAAGTGTCACATTTTAATTTGTATATTTATACCCCTATTATTTTTCTTTAGGATTGTCTTGTATTTTCTTAAACATTAACTCTTTTTTATGTATTTCAGAAAAAGTGCATCAAGCTTCTAAAAATATTTATATTTTGATTGGAATTGCCTTAAATAAATATATAGTTCTAAAGAAAATTAACATCATAAAAATATTGACAACATTCAATAGAAATATAAATTAGTTCTTCATAAATGTTTTGCACATATTTTGATAGGTTTATCCCTGTTGCTAGTTGCTTATCCCTGTTGTCTTATTATCTCATAAGCTTCTTTTATTTCATTTAATGTATTCTTCTATTTTTCTATCTGTAAAATGTCATTGTTAATAGAACAATATATCATAACTATCTTTAATAATCAGAAGATTACATGTTTCTTTGTGTTTATGTAATTATCTTTCTATATACAATTGGGATATTTTAAATTATAAGTGAAATAAACCCAATTAAAACTAACTCAAGCAAATAAGTAATCTATTGATTCCATAGTGGTAAATTCCAGAGTTTAAAACTGTCCATGGAAAGAAGTGGATTCAAAAAATGATCTTGTTGGGCTCCTTTTTTCCATTTCTAGAACTTTACTGAATTTGGTAAAATTGTGTTAATAAGCGTTTTATCTAAATTAATGAAACGTAGTTCTATTTTTTTTTTTTCCTAAAGTATTTGTCTGGGTTTGGTTTCAGAGTAGTGCTGATCTCCATATTAAGTTGCAAAGTAGGCCTTCCTCTTCAACTTTTGGGAAGACTTCGTGTAGAATTGGCAGTATTTCTCCTCAAATGTAGAATTCCTCGGTGAAACCCTCTGACCCTGCAGTTTTCTTTGGCGGATGTGTTTTAACTTCAAATTCATTTCTTAAATAGACATAAGGATATTCAGATTATCACTTCAGACAGCTCTCTTAATTTGTATATTTCTAGTAATTTCTCAATTTTGTCTAAGTTAGATTTAGTGGCAAAAAGTTATTCTTATTATTCCTTCTTATTCTTTCAATATCTCTAAAATCTGTAGTGATGTCATTATCCTTATTCTTCATATTGGTAATTTGTGTATTCTCCCAATATTTTTCCCTTATCAGTGTAGCCACCTGACTAAGGGGTTATTAATATTATTGATCTTCTCAAAGAAACAGCTTTTGATTTTGTTGATTTTTCTCTATTTTTTTCCTGTTTTCCACTCTCATTTAACACTTTGTGTTTAATTCATTTTTCTTTTTCTGACCTTTTAATTAAGGCAGAAGCTAAAGTCCCTGTTCTGAGACCTTCATTTTCTTCTCCATATAATTTGGTGCTATAAAATTTTCTCCAAATATGACTTTAGCCCTATCCCATGAATTTTGATATTTTGTATTTTCATACTCATTTAGTTCAAAATATTTTCTAATATCCCTTTTGAATTCTTCTTTGGCCCACAGTATTAAGTAGTATGCTTTTTTAGTTTCCAAATCTGGGGTGGTTTTCCAGATCTTCCCATTGATTTGTAAGATAATTCCATCCTGATCACACAGCATGTTTTATTACTTAAATCACTTTAAATTAATTTAGACTCATTTTATGGCCCAAGATATGGTGCATCTTGGTAAATGTTCTGTATGCAACTGAAAAGAATGTGCATTCTGTTTGAAATGGAGATTGTATAAATGCCAATTAATTCAAGTTGGTTAATAATGTTTTTCAAGTCTCTGTATCCTTACTGATTATTTCTTTACTTGTTCTATCAACTATTCAGAGTAGTTGATATCACCAACTATACTTACATATTTGTCTATTACTCTTGTGGTCGTATCATTTTTTCTTGGTGTATTTTGCAGCATCGTTATTAGGTGTACCAACATTTGCAATTATGTTCTCTTTAATAACTGACCCTTGTATTATTAAAAATGGGACCCATTATATTGATGGTATTATTTCTGCTACAAAATCTACTTTGTCTGATATGACTACATTTTCTTTAATAGTGTTGGTCTAGTAAATCTGTCCCCATCCTTTTACTTTGAACTTATTAATGTCATTTAAATTAGGTTTACTGTAAAAAGCATACAGTTAAGTCCGATTTTTTTTTTAATCCAGCCTACATCTGCCTTTGAATAGGAGCATTTGGATCATATATAAAATACAACTATTAAAATAGTATTTTTAAATCTACCATCTTACTATTTTTTTTTACTTATCCCATATTATTCTTTGCTAATTCCCTTTTTACTTCCTGCCTTCTTTTGGATTAATGAATATTTTAATTGGTTCTATTTATCTCCACTATTTATTTATTAACACTATTTTTATTATTTTTGTGATTGCTTTAAGATTTATAACAAACAACTTTAACTTATTACAATCTACATTCAAATGATACTGTACCACATACAAACCGTATTAACAAGCTTACAAGAGTGTACTTCCTTTCTTCCATCCTAACATTTATACTATTATTACCATACATTTTCCTTTGTCATGTTAAAACCCCACAGTGCATTGTTACTATATTGTTACTCAAACAATCTATTTTTTAAAAGATGCTTAAATATTGAGAAAAAAGTTGATTACATTTACCCAGGTAGTTACCAGAGTTCTTCATTCCTTTGTGTGGATCCTGATTTACATCTAGTATCATTTGCCTTATACCCAGAAACTTTCCCTTTAGGGGAAAAGTTTTAGTTTAGGTTTTTAGTTTTAGGTTTTAGTTTAGGTTTTCTGCTGAATTATTTTACCTTTTCATACACTTTCTTATGATTACTATTTTGCCTTCATTTTTGAAATGGGTCTAGAATTCTAAATTAACATTATTTTTCTTTTAGTACTTTAGAGATGCTGCAATGTTTTCTGGTTTGCATTGATTTCAACAAGATATCTGCTATAAAATCTTTATCTCTGGTCCTTAGCATGTAATTGGTCTTTTTTTTCCCTCTTGCTGCTTTATGTTTTTCTCTTATAACTGATTTTAAGTAATTTCATTATTATGTCCTCTGGTGCAGATATCTTCATGTTTATTAAAGATGGGATTAATTGAGCATCTTGGATATGTGAGTTTATAAAACTTGGACAGTTTCTGCAACATTTCTTCTCTGTTTTCTGTTTTCCCCTTTTTCCTCTCATTTGGGGATGCTAATTATATATACATTAGTAAATGCTTAAAATTATTCTCAGTTCACTTTTTTTTAATTCATTTTTCTCTTTGTGTTTCATTTTGGATAGTTTCTACTGCGATGACTTCAAGTTCACTTATCTTTTCCTCCGTATATCTAATATATCCTAATAGGCCATTAATCAGACCCAGTGTATTTTAAAATTTCAGACATTATAATGGCACCTTTAGAAATATGATTTATATCTTCTATATATCTTCCATGTATCTATTTAATAAGTTCAACTTTTCCTCTAGCTTCTAGAACATGTGGAATACATTTATAACTGTCATTTTGTCCTTGAATATTTTTCTTTCATCTGTTTCACTTATAAGTTGGTTTCAAATAATTGATTTTTCTCTTCATCATGGGTTGTATTCTTCTTCTTCTTTGAATGTCTGATAATTTTTACTGGATTCCAGAGACTGAATTTTACCTTGTTAGATGTTCATTTCTTTCTCTATTCTGAAGTGTTGTTCTATGCTGTAAGTATATTACATTGAAAAGATTCAACCATTTTGGATCTTGCTTCCCTCCTCCCCACCCAGGAATGCTGATTACACTTTGAGAATCATTGGTGTAATCAGGGCTGCTTCTTCCACTTATATCTCATCTCAACTCAGTCCAAATGAGAGCTTTAGGAAATGTGAAACTGAAGCATGTCAGAGGTTATCATCACTCCATTTACCAGGTATGTTATTCTTATTGCTATCTGACTGGTGAGTGATCCAATTCCAAAATCCTAACTTAAAGGGCTGTTTTCTAGCTAGGCTCTGAAGAACCAACTGTTCTGGTTAGGGTTACTTCTGAAAGCAAAACTTGAGACAAGGAGGTACAGGTATACAGTTTATTGGAAAGACAATCTTAGAAAATGGGAGGACGTGGGAAAAGTAAGATGAGGAAGAGTTAAGTGACAATAAAGACTGTGTTACCAAGTTGGTTAGTTGGTTAGTACTGTGAGCAACTGAGAGACACTATCCCTTGGGTGACCATCTGGGTATCATGTAGAACCTGCCACAGAATTAACCCACCAGAAAATGAGGGGGCTGGGGCACCTAAGTATCCATTTGCATCCTTCATTATTTGAAGGTTGTCCCATGGAAATTAACTCCTGCATTTCATGATTGTGCAAAGCCACAGGTGAATGACTTTTTTTGTGTGGAAACAAGAGTAGCTAAATGTGGAACACTGGCAAACATGTAAGGAAATGTCCATCATGTGGCCCAAGGAGAAATGATATGGTGCCTCACAAGTGCCTGCTGCAGCATTTTATAGATATGTGGAAGTGGAGACCAGAAGGAATAGCTAACAGAGTTGAACATGATCTGGAGAAAACAGTACTTAAGGAGTTGGATACTGGGAAAGAAGTGGGGACATTAAGGAACATTGTTTTTCTAACTTAAGCTCTAGACAGCAATTTAACTTTTAAATTATGAATATGCATTATTTTAATTAAAAATTAAACTAGATAGTTGGCAAATGCAGGAACTATGGTCTAAAACATGGGGTTTGATATTCCTTAAAAGTTGAACTATTGCAGCATCTACTTCTTAATTTTTCCTTTTATATCCTTTATTTTTTGTACTATTTTCTCCCATTGCTTCGGCTAAGACATAATAATCTAGAAAGGACAGGTTCTTTTTAAGTTCTCTTTTAACAGATGGCTCTGGGTTAATCTGCCAAAGATCCACCCAAAAAATCTTGACTCACTGAAGAAGGGTGGAGATTTCCTGAGCTAAGGGAGGTTGTTTTCTCTTCCACCTCTCTGAGGCAGCTCCTGCAGCCAACCTTCAAGGCCAGAATCAGATAACAGGAATTCAAAATCTGACTTCACTCTGAGCTACAAGGTCCAAGACCTCCAGCATCTGCCAGTTTCACTGAGTTACTAATAGTCTAGGAACCAAACAACAGCTTTTTTTTGTTTTGTTTTGCTTTAATGAAGATTAAATAAGAATTGTGGATATCACTTTATGAAGTTTATTTCTTCTTTTCACAAGAAAAGTGCATATTTAGTCCTGAAGATTTTTAGTTGCTGACAAAAATTCAAATACTGAACTCAGAAGTAATTTACCATCTTATTATATTGCTCTGTAGTGTTTTACGCATTATTCTCTGTGTGCAGCTGATACTATAACTTTCCTAAGGATAGGTACTTAGCCTCTTCATCTCTGTGCATATTTTCTAGCCTGAGATTGTCAGGCATTATAATTACTGATAATTAATGTCTAATAATATTCATATCTAAATTGTAATACTTTCACAGAAACAGTAATGTAATTACTATTAATTAACCAGTAATGAACAGCGATGTTTTAAAGACAAGAACCCCAAAGTCTTCTATAGGATTCTAAATTTGCATTTTAACAAAGCCCATTTTTGGTAAAAGGTGCCTTAACATGTGTTTATTGTCATTACTTTTATTGTGAGGGTTTCAAGGCAGCAGTACAGTTGGGGAGATGAAAGGAAGAAATATACTTTGGCCAGGTGGAACTGTCCCACTCCTCACATATCACACCAGGATGAGTTTACCCTAGCTTGTCCACACTGATGATTGCTGCTTTCTAGTAGGATCACTTCTATGTAATTACATTCTTATATATACTTCTGTACCATCGACTCCAATATATATCCTTCAAATAAGAGAAATAGCTGTTTCACTAAACTTTTCCTATATATACATCACATTCATAGAATTTCCAAACTGAAAGGAAATTTAGAAACCATTAAATTCAAACATTTACTCTTTTTTTTAATTAAGTAACCACAGCCCAGTCAGAAAAATAAAATAAATCTCCCATGTAAACATTAAGAATTAGGTGCAGAGTTGATATTTGCAATGGATCACGTGATTTTCAATTTTAGTTCTCATTATAGTCATTGATTTATTTATTTTTTTCTGGATTTAACTAAAATTCATTTATTCACTGATAAGCTTGACATCAAAACAGACTAGGTGATCTGTGAATTATATTATTCTGTTTATAGTATAAACATAAAATATCAATTCTGGCTGCTAGGAAAGAGGTGAAGACACTGGTAATTTAATAATGGATGATTTCTAAAGATAAATTAGTAATTATTTCATTCATGAAATGGCAATGAAATTACAGGTAACTGTTTTTAAAAGAACAAAAATAACAATTTTACTATTATATTCAAAAGATTAGAAATTTTGAAAATAATTATTTTAAGAAAACATGTATAAAATATGTAATTAGGTGAATACTGGGTTCAAGTGAAGATTAAATTCATAATTTTTTTGTTTGTGTTTTTTTATTTGTTTCATTAAGCTATTTCCCAGCAGTTAAATTACAAACTGTTGTATAAGAATTGCAAAAAAGAAAAAAAAATCAAGAAAAAATAATCAAAATATAGAAATTGTTAAACATGTCTGAATTTTTCAATAATACTCTGTATTTACTTAGTTATTTATTTAAAAAGATTTTATTTATTTATTTGACAGAGAGAGCAAGAGAGGGAACATAAGCAAGGGGAGTGTGAGAGGGAGAAGCAGGCTTCCCGCCAAGCAGGAAGCCCGATGTGGGTAGCCCCATGCAGGGCTCAACCCCACCATGACCTGAGCCAAAGGCAGATGCTTAACGGCTGAGCCACCCAGGTGCCCCTGCATTTTTTTAAAAATGCAATCATTCCAAGTTGCCATAAGGTCTACAAAATATGATAATTTTTTAAAGTAATATATTTTTAAAAATACTTGGAAATGCTAGACTAAACATCCCAACTAGCTCTGTTCATTTATTTTCAGTTTAACAATTCTCCATTTCTTTCCTAAAGGTCACAGTATTACTTATTTGTCAAAATTAACTATTTTGAAGCAAATGTTATAACAAAATAATTATACTTGATTTTGCCAAAGTACTAAGATTGTTCAATGAATAGTATATAATTATTTTTAACCTTTGGATGATAACTACAGGTCTCATTAGTCACCTATTCAAGAACCTCTTAGTGATTTAAACTAATCATAGAGCAGATAGTAAGTAAAGTACATGGGAGGTAATCATTAACAAGGCAGGAAATCGTTTTATATGTGCCATTAAAATGCCAACAAATATATACATACAGAAGTCTGTCTTTGGATCAGACAGGGGTCTTATTTTAAGGAATAGCAACCAATACTCACAAACAAAAGAAAAAAAATAATATATCGTATCAATATCAAGTAACTTGCGGCATTGATAGACTTAACAAAGTTTTAGTAAACAGGCAAGAGCTGGGTGTATAGCCAAGACCAGGCCCAGGAATTGTCTAATCAATATTCTATCAGTAGCAGCAAAGGTGACATTTCCGCCACTGGGCACTTACTGCCATTGCTGGGCTCACAAGGCTACCATAGGTTTGGTTTTGCAACTATATGCCGTTACCACCACCACTGCCATGAATGGTTTTGCAACTGTTTCTACAACTTAGTATTACAAATTTAAAATCCAAAGTCTCCAATGAGGATCTGACTGGCCAAGTCTAGGGCACATGTCCATCTCCTAGTTTGTCATAGGTGGGAAGAAGCTGTATTTGTCTCCCTTGGCTTATTTATTTGCATAAGGAATATTTCTTCTCACCAAGACTCATACTGGAGGGTATTCTCTCTGAAACAGAACAAATGTTCAGGTGCCTAGTATAAATAAAAAGAAAAATGCTTGTAAAGTATATCTGTGTTAAGATTATAACTGAAATTTCATCAATCTTTATCAAAATAAGAATTGCGGAGCAACTGGGTGGCTCAGTCGTTAAGCATCTGCCTTCGGCTCAGGGCATGATCCTGGCATTCTGGGATCGAGCCCCACATCAGGCTCCTCCCCTGGGAGCCTGCTTCTTCCTCTCCCACTCCCCCTGCCTATGTTCCCTCTCTCACTGGCTGTCTCTCTCTCTCTGTCAAATAAATAAAATCTTTAAGAAAAAAAAAAAAAAAAAGAATTGCTTTCCTCATTGGTATTTGTTATACTATTATTTCAGAAGATTTGCAAGCTCTTCTCCTGGTCTATGCCTTTGATAAGTAACTTTCATTTCACAAATGCCAATTAAGAAAATATAAAAATACTAAAAACTTTTTTTCTAACTAAAAATAAAAACTAGTTTTACTAAGCCTTACAAGAAAATAGAACTATATTTTTACATGTTTATGTTATGGAAAGATGTCAAGGAGAATATTTGAAGTCATTAATGTCAGTAATAATTAAGAAACAGCAATGGGTGTATATACACACACATAAATATATATGTGTATACATATACACACACACATACATATACATACACACACACCTACATTATGTATACATATGTATATATACAATATAGTATATTATTTGTAAATTGTACATATTTATTATATGTATATATAATACATTTACATGTAGCTCTTGTAACATATAATATATACAGTATTTTGAAATGTCAAAGTGAGTTTATGCACATTATACATTTTTATCATTGAAACAAATTAGGAAACTGAAGCTCAAGGACATGACACAGTGTTACTATCAGCGTTTAGACAAGATTTCATTACCTCATTTAGCACACTTTGCTGAACATTGTGGAAACAGAGATCAGTTAGATCAGACATTCCATGTACTTTACCCAAGTTACACCTTCATCTCCTAAGGCTGTCTACAGTGTACTTTCTCGGAGGATTTCAGAGGAGTTCAAACTGGGTAGTCAAAGGAAGCACCAATAAGGCCCAATCCCAGCCATTTCTGAACTTCAGAGGCCTCATTCTGCTGTGAATTTTGTCCCAGCTGCAGAAGAAGTGAGGTTCTATACTTCCCATGAAGCATTATCCTCCATCAGTCCTTAGCCTCTGCCCCTTTAGTTGTTCCTATTCCGATTAGAAATATGTGCGCTTGTGAAAAAACTATGTGGTTGCCATAGAGGGGTTTTTTTTGTTGTTTTTTGGGTTTTTTTACTTTTTATTTATATTTTTGTTGTTTTCCTATTTCTTTAACTTGAACGACCACAAGAAGGTTAGAAATAACATTTTCAGTCAGATCATGAAGTTAGGTGGGTTTGATAGCTTCTGGACAAGACCCTAATTACCCTTCTCACTGTTGCGGTGAAATTCAGAATTGGGTCTGTGACAGACCCTGTAGGTTGGCTGACTCCATTATTTCCAGTCCAGCTTCACACATATTTCTCAAACTCTTCTGGAGCCAGGAATAGATATATAATATGCTCACCAATTAGAGGTCAAATCTGTGAATTCATTTGAAAGTTCCTGGAGAACTATAAACCTCCAAATAAAAGGCCTAATATGTTATTATCTTTTCTTCTAATGACCCTTACCCTTTCACACTTTAGCACCTGACTGCTTTCACCACCGGGGTTTCTCTGAGTAAATATTGACTATTGTTGAATTTCCACTTTCTCTAAGAGTACAGAGCATATCAGTGGCTCTATCTACCATCCTATATCTATCTAGACCCAATCTTGGCAAAATTATCAGTTGGGCAGGGTTTGCTATGGGGAGCTCCCATTCATCAGCAATTCCTTATTTTATTCCTTGTTAAATCATTAGCTGGAAAATTAGAAGGTTGTTTCATAAGGATTTAAGTTTAATTTCAGAATTAACATTCAGGACAATAACAAATAACGGTGGTTGACTGATAAACAGTCAGTAGCTTCACAAAACTCACCACGTAAGCAACCAGCTCCTCTGCTATCTATTCCCACAGCCAGCCCTGCTTGTTGGGCAACATTGCTGAGGCTTGCTTTTGATCACAGTCTTTGAAAATTCCTATTCAACAAGTTCCTCACTGTTTGCATTTCCCCTAAGGAGGAAGCAGTCTGTGGACTCCTGAGATTTAAATTCACCATTAAAATGAGGTTTTTTTTCTTTTTCCCACCCTTGCTGCCAATTATTTCATGGTGGCAGGTTTGGCACATTTGCCAGCCCCACAAGGCGTACAAATGGGTTCTCCATGGAGATGAAATTCTTCCTTGTTGCCATTCCAAAAATGTATGCTTTGAAAAGAATGTGCTATGTTCTGTAAACACCTCTCCTACTAATATAAGTTTATATCTTTGCTCCTAAAGTTTGAACACTTTTTTTTTCTTTTCTTTAGTGGGTTTTTTTTTTTTTTTTTTGTCAATGCAGACACACATAAAGTGACCTCTTACAGTATTAGTGTCTACATCTGGCATGCCTGCTTGCAGACACAGCTGAACTGACCTTTATTTTTTTTTTCTCCTTTCATGACTCATCAACAGCTGGTCTCCTAAAGGGATGGGCAAACCCAGTCATATTTTAAGCCAGATAACTTTTCAAAAAATTTGTGAAGTATTTTGCCAAATGTCTAACCTCTATTTCTTTAAACCCTTGTGTATTTGAAGAAAATACTTAATCTGCTTGTTTCTGAATACCTTGCCTTTAACTCATCAAAATATTTTATCAGAAAAAACTATCATCCAAACAGCATATATCCTGCTTTTTCAATTAATTTGTCTGTAAGGTAAATTTATATGTTATCTTACAAAATTTGGTTTGAGTCTCAATTTGCATTTAGTTCAAGGAAGTTCTAGACTTAAAACACTGATCTGAATGAAAGAGGGTTTGTTTGTTTATTATTATAAGGGGAAGGAAGCAATACTTTGATGCATATATACAAAATTTAAAACTGCTTTCTCGTTACTCTCCTCTTCCTTCCATCCAACCTTCCTTTTCTTCTTCACCCTTCCTTTCTTTTCTCTTCTTCATTCTATAAAAATGGTATTTCTGTTGTGCCGTTTCATTTGCTCCATTAGTCACATAATTTCTGGGAGGGCATTCACATTCTAGTACACATACACTGTACTCTCTGAAATTGTGTACATCAGAACGTGTGAAGTCCTGAAATCTATACCCAGGAGAAGCTGCTCATATTATAATTTAGTGTAAAATGGTAATGAATTTTAGTTCAGACTACAGTTACTTTTCTAATATTTATATATACCAAACTGATAAGAAATAAGTAATAAATTATAACATTGTTATAGATGTGTTCAAAGGAAGAAAAGAAATCTCAGTACCAAAGACAGTGTAACTTTTCTAACTTTTTCCCCTCGGGAAAGAATGTGGAGGAAAAGAATAATAGACAGATTATTGACCTCCTGCAGAAACTTTTGTTTCAGGCAAATAAGGAGTTTTATCCTATTGTTCAAGCATGTGGTAAAAGAGAAGTCAAGAAATTCCACAGAAAATCCTTTTAGGCATAGATTGACCTTTGACCACTGAACTGCCTTCCATTGTTCTCTAGGAAAAGGAGAAATAGAATTTGGAGTCAGTTCTGGTTACATCATAAGAGCTTTCTTTTTCTTGGTGTTTGTTTTTTTTTGGCTGGTATTGCATAGCTTCTTGTGGAAAATAAATCCCTTGGTAGTGTTTGTGTTTCTTGTATGTGTGTGGGACTATTTGGCTCAAAACAAGTTCAAGCCAAATCAAGAGTTCCAGTGTGTGCTGAACCTACGCAGCCTTTACCTTGAACATAAAGAACATGGTCCATCAGTTCAACTGGCCCTTCCAGCATTTCACCAATGATGCATGCAGAAATCCATCACAGAGGAATGCGTCACTTCATTTGACATGGATCCTTGCCCAGAAACTTGGTAAATCTCAGTCCAAAAATTCATTCAAGAGTGTATTTGATAAGACACGGGTATTAGTGATTATGAAAGGACCATAGGGAAGTTAAGCTTATCCGAAACTGCCTTAATCAACTTTCCCTCAGTTTCTGCCTTCTCTATAAATCACATTACATTGCTTAAAGTATTAAAAGTAAAATCAGCTACCACCAGAACTAATCATGAACCCAAACAATAATATACAAACTAATAGGGCAAATAGGAGACATGTGAAAGTAAATAAGACACCTAAGTGTTTCACTGGTCTTAAAAAAAAAATTCTTTCTAGATTCACAAAATATATCCTCATGTGGAAATGAAACTCCCAACATGGCAATGAAACCATGGAAATATCTCAAATGCATTATAAATTAGGTATATGAGGAAGGGAACATTCTGAATATCACAAATCCACGTGTGATTGTACATAGGTATGAAAATGAAAAAAGGAGACAAAGCCAAACTATTTTTAAGATGACTTACCCATGAGTATAAAAAAAGACTATATTACAAGCTTAATAATGTAATAATAAAAAATTTATGTAATATTTTCTTTCATATATTATTATTTTTATAGAGAAAGTTCATTTTATAATATATTTCAAGTCATAGGGATAGGAAGGGAAGGACATTTTATGGTCTCCATTACTACACCATATTTAGGGTAAGTTTAGAAAACAAAACAATTTGGGAACATATAAATAGGTTATAAGTAGATCATAGATATTTATGTCTCTTGTTAAAATATACATGTTAGAAGACGTAAATAGCTTTCATCCCTGCCTTTGATTATGCTATTAACTATACATGTGGTAAATGGTCTTCCTCATTCATAAGAAAGTTCTGATATTTTAGAGTATCTTCCCTGTTCAAATTTAAATTAGTAATACAAATAATTAGGAAATGTGGCCATAGGAAGACTTGAAGAATCTAGAAATTTAATGTGATTTTAAAGAGAGGTTTTTGGTCTTCTCAGGAAAGTCTCAGAGAGTCCCTTCCATTGTTGAAGTATTCACATGACATGTGGTTCCAGCACAGTTCTAAAGCAAAGCAGAATTCTAAGGGCACTGGGTAAAAGGAGGACCACTAAGTTATGACTTGTTTTGCCAGAACTATTTTCTTAATAGGCTCTAAAATCTTCATCTGTTTAAATAAAAATTACCAATGATTTCTTTAAGAGTAAATACTCTCATTTCGTGTAACACTCATTTGCTGAATTTTTAATATATACCAAGGTAGCAGTATTCACAATGAATAACATAGAGCTCAAATATTAAAACATATTTCCTCTAGAATCTTCATTATGTTCAAATATCAATATAATTATTTCATATTATAGAACACCACTAAAAATTTTATATGTTGGCTGTGTTCTAATTTAGAGATATTTCAAGCTCTACATATACACATATTTAAATGTAACAATTTAACTTGTTTGGGTAACATTTTGGCTCAGGTTGTGATCTCAGGGTCATGGGTTCAAGCCCCGCATAAGGCTCCCTGCTCAGCATGGAGTCTGCTTGAGATTCTCTCTCCCTCTTCCTCTGCCCCTCCCTGCCCCTGCGCATGTGTACTTTCTCTCTCTAAAATAAATAAAGATTTTTAAAATTTTTATAAAAATAAAATAAAAGCTCTTGCATTTTTTTCAGTTTTAAAGAGATTCTGAGTACCTCGGTTCAATTTACTAGCTTCAGCCCTTGAGCAGGTGATTTGAACTTTATTCCTCAGTTTCACTTTGCACTAGAAATAATATTGTTAACCATTTATATACTGTTAACCAATATTAGTTGTGAAGCTATAATGTAAGAGTAACAGTGATAGGCACAAACAAGCATTTAAAAAGTTGTTTGATATGACCTAATTAATGTATTACAAGTATTAGATTTGTGCATATGAATTATAATATTAAAGTTGACATGGTTGAGGATATTTTCTCATTTAAAAAGTATAAAAATGTTTATCAGAAGGATGTAAATATGCAGTAGAAAACTTTGAAATTATACATTTCTTCCAATTTTGGAATTTTGTGATAAACAACTTGATTAAAAGAAGAATTAGTAAATCAAACCTAGGTTCTGCAATTTATAAATTTCTGCCCATGACACTGGGAATTATCCCTGTTTGAGACATAGCTGTGAGTGTACAAGACACCATTACCAGTCTCTTACCTCCTCAAGTTTAGAAGAGGACAAGACAGCCAGATAAGAAACACTAAATAGGAGAAACTGACAACAAGATTAATGTGCAATTAGTGGAGGAGGTATACCTGGCCAGCCTTCTGTGGACAACTATCTGATGACTTGTTTGGCTTCTAACAAATGCTGTATTTTATGGTACCTCAAGAGACCACTGAAGTTTATCAATCTGTATTAGGAAAACTTACTGAACTACCAGCTGTTTAAACTGCTAGATAAGAAAAGTATGCTAGAAAATGTTCCCTTGTAAAAGATGGTGTGTCAAACAGATCTGAATTTGTATTTATATCTCCTATTTGTTATCTGAACCTTGGGCCAGCAGCTTGATATCACTTAACCTGTTTTCTCCTTGAGAATAACAACATTAAGATCTAAAGAACATATATATACATATGTATGTTTATACGTGAAAATCTATAGAACATATAGACACATACGTATGTGTCTATATGTATATACATATATGTTAATACATACATATATAATATATATGCATTAAACATGAGTTTGGTACACAGTATGTATTCAGAATATGTTAGTAATATTTGGGCTCTTTCCAGTTTGGCTATTGTTGATAATGTTGCTACAGACATTGGGGTGCATGTGCCCCTTTGAATAAGTATTTTTGTATCCTTTGGGTACCTAGTGGTACAATTGCTGGGTCATAGGATAGTTCTATTTTTAACCTTTTGAGGAACCTCTTTACTATTTTCCAGAGTGGCTGCACCAGGTTGCATTGCCACCAAGACTGTAAGAGGTTTCCCCTTTCCCCACATCCTCACTAACATCTGTTGTTTCCTGTGTTGTTAATTTTAGCCATTCTGACAGGTGTGAGGTGGTAGCTCATTGTGGTTTTGATTTGTATTTCCCTGATGATTAGTGATGTTGAGCAACTTCTCATGTGGCCTTTGGCCATTTGAATGTCTTTTTCAGAAAAAAAAAAAAAAAGTCTATTCATATCTTCTGCCCATTTCTTAACTGGAATATTTGTTTTTTGGGGTGTTGAGTTGGTAAGTTCTTTATAGATTTTGGATACTAACCCTTTATCAGATAGGTCATTTGCAAATATACTCCCCCATTCTGTAAATTGCCTTTTAGTTTTGTTGTTTCCTTCACTGTGCAGAATTTTTTTATCTTGATGAAGTCTTTATAGTTCATTTTTGCTTTTCTTTCCCTTGCCTCCAGCCACATGTCTAGTAAGAAGTTGCTATGGCTGATGTCAAAAAGGTTGTTGCCTGTGTTCTCCTCTAGGATTTTGGTGGTATCCCACCTCACATTTAGGTCTTTCATCCATTTTGTTTATTTTTGTATTTGGTGTAAGAAAGTGGTCTAGTTTCATTCTTCTGAATGTTGTTTTCCAGTTTTCCCAACATCCTTTATTGAAGACACTATCTTTTTTCCATTGGATATTCTTTCCTGCTTTGTCAAAGATTAGTTGACCATATAATTGTGGGTCCATTTCTGGGTTCTCTATTCTGTTCCATTGATTTATGTGTCTGTTTTGTGCCAGTACCACACTGTTTTGATGACAACAGCTTTGTAACATAGCTTGAAGTCCAGAATTCTGATGTCTCCATCTTTGTTCTTCTTTTTCTAGATTATTTTGGCTATTTGGGGTCTTTTGTGGTTCCATACAAATTTTGGGATTCTTTGCTCTAATTCTATGAAAAATGGTGTTATTCTGACAGGGATTGCACTAAATGTATAGAATGCTTTGGGTAGTACAGACATTTTAACAATATTTGTTCTTTCAATCCATAAGCATAGATTCTTTTTCCATTTCTTTGTTCCCTCTTCAATTTCTTTCAGAAGTGTTCTATAGTTTTCAAAGTACAGATCTTTTAACACTTTGGTTAGGTTTATTCCAACAAATTGGGCAATCTGGAAGAAATGGATAAATTCCTAGAAACATAAAACCAAAACTGAAACAGAAAGAAATAGAATATTTGAACACACCCATAACCAGCAAAGAAATTTAATCCGTAATCAAAAATCTCCCAAGAAACACAAGCCCAGGGCCGGATGGCTTCCCAGGGGAATTCTACCAGACATGTAAAGAAGAGTTAATACCTATTCTTCTCAAACTGTTCTAAAAAACAGAAATGGATGGAAAACTTCCAAACTCATTCTATAAGGGCAGATTTATTCTGATTCCAAAACCAGACAAAGACCCCACTAAAAAGGAGAATTACAGGCCAATATCCCTGATGAACATGGCTGTAAAAATTCTCAACAAGATACTAGCAAATCAAATCCAATAGCACATTAAAAGAATTATTTACATGATCAAGTGGGATTTATTCCTGGGCTATAGAGGTGGTACAATATTCACAAATCAATCAATGTGATACACCACACAAATAAAGGAAAGGATAAGAACCATATGATCCTCTCAATAGATGCAGAAAAAGCATTTGACAAAATATAGCATCCTATCTTGATAAAAACTCTCAAAAAAGTAGGGATAGAGGAAACATACTTCAACATCATAAAGGCCATATACAAAAGACCCACAGCTAATATCCTCAATGAGGAAAAACTGAGACCTTTTCCTCTACAGTCAGGAACAAGACAGGGCTGTCCACTCTCACCACTGCTCTTCAATGCAGTACTGGAATTGCTAGCCTCAGCAATCAGACAACAACAACAACAACAACAACAACAACAACAACAACAAAAAAAAAACCCAAAAGGAATCCAAATCGGCAAGAAAGAACTCAAACTTTCACTCTTCATAGACGACATGATACCCTACGCAGAAAACCCAAAAGACTCCACCAAAAAAAAAAAAAAAAAAAAAAAAGCTAGAACAGATACACAAATTCAGCAAAGTTGCAGGATATAAAATCGCCATGCAGAAAACTGTCGCATTTCTATATACCAATAATGAAGCAGTGGAAAGAAAAATCAAGGAATTGGTCCCATTTACAATTGCACCAAAAACCGTAAGGTATCACAGGTATATTCTTAAGGATGAAGAATTAAATATTTGAGAATAGGAATCCATTTCCTCCAATATCTCAAGTGCCCTGAATAGCAATATCTTTTAATCCCTGAAGGAATATGGATAACAGGTGTACTCTGACAAAACGCTGATTAGCAATGGAAAAGTTGTGATGAGTGACTCTAGTTCATCAAGATTCATTTCTGATGAATTTATCTGTTTCTCTTTCTGCTCATTTATATTTATTTCTCTATTATTTGGATACACCAATTTTCTCACTTTCCTTGGGTCTTAATTTCTCTTAGCTGACAATAATATAGAATTGCAATATATTTTTAAACTTCTTAACATGTGTTTTAATAAAGAATATATATTTATTTATAAAATATATATTAGAATATAACTCCAACATCAAAAAGAATGAGATCTTTCCATTTGCAATGATGTGAATGGAACTAGAAGGTATTATGCTAAGCCAAATACGTCATTCACAGAAAGACAAATATCATGATTTCACTCATATGTGGGATCTAACAAACAAAACGGATGAACATAGGGGAAGGGAAGGTAAAATAAAATACAAGGAAAACAGAGAGAGAGGCAAACCATAAGAGAATTGTAATGATAGAGAAACTGAGGGTTGCTGGAGGGAGTTGGGTGGGGGATGCGTTTTAAGGAGGACTCCTGTTGTGATGAGCAATGGGTGTTAGATGTAAGTGATGAGTCACTCAATTCTACACCTGAAACGAATTTTACCATATGTGCTAACTAAAATTTAAATAAAAACTTGAAATAAAAAAATGATCTGTCTACAAACAAACAAAAAACTTCTTAACATGTGTTTTAATGATCTTTTTATTACTTCAAATGTCAATTGAGTTTAATACATTTTAAGTAACTTATGTGAGAATGATTTTCTTACCCTTTGGGCCAGACACTTGAGATAAACAAAGCCCCTCAATCTACAACATGGGTTTAAAGTAAATTTTCAGTGATAAACAACCAATACTTCTTTGTCTTTACTTTTAAGAAAAATTATGTATTTAATAGGAGGCTTTCCCTATTTGCATGTTATGATTCAGAAGGAAAAAATGTGTACTATTTCATTGTTTTTGTACCACACCTTCATGTTTTAAGATCATTTAAAAAACAAAATACTTTAGTTAGAGAACCAGAGGTATTTCAATCAAAAGAAACCACAGAATATCATTTACGTTAACTCCTAGTCTTCAAGTGGGTAAATTT
The DNA here is from genome assembly GCF_023065955.2 of Ursus arctos. Taxonomy (NCBI): domain Eukaryota; kingdom Metazoa; phylum Chordata; class Mammalia; order Carnivora; family Ursidae; genus Ursus; species Ursus arctos. Next base: position 23,724,705 of record NW_026622985.1, on the reverse strand, counting down.
ATTATTTCCATATTAAAAATGAGAAGCCTAAAAGGTAAAGTGTTCAGTCTGTTGACTTTTGTGCAGTATTCAAAAATAATGCCACCATATTCTGATAATCCATTTTCTTATGATATCTTGACACATACTTGATACTTGAGCATTCAGTCTGGAGTATTCACAATTTATCAGATAGTCCGGTAAATAAAATATTAGCTCTTGGGTGAACCCTATTAGAGCTGGTTGAATAATATGTCCCAAAAGATATTTCTACCAGAACATGTGAATGTGACCTTATTTGGAAAACAACATCTTTGCAGATGTAATTGAGTTATGGATTTCATGATGAGATCATCTAGGTTTATCCAGGTGGGCTCTAAATCCAATGGCAAGTATCCCTATAAACAGAAAAGGAGAAGACACAGATATAGAAGTCCAAGCCAAAGAGGCACAGGAGAAGGCTATGTGAAAACACAGAAGATAAAGCCACATGAAGAGAGAGGCAGAGACTGAAGCTGTGCATTGGTAAACTGAAGAATACCTGGAACCACCTGAAGCTGGAAGAGGCAAGAAAGGATTCTTTCCAAGAGATTATGGAGGAAATGTGGCCCTGCTAACACCTTGATTTTTTTTTTTTTTTTTTTTTTTTTTTTTTTTTAGCTTCCAGAATGATGAGAGAATAAATTTCTGTTGTTTGAAACCACCAAATTTGCAGTAATTTGTCATGGCACCCCTAGGAATATACTATACCCATCATTTGGCTTCTTCAAGTATAACCCTAAAGAGCTAGATGAACATTGTTAAAGAAAATTATATAATGGAACTAACTACTTTCAATTTAAATTCATAGATACTAAAGGTAAAAACTTCAAATAAATACTCAATTCTATCCAGAAAATCTAATGTTTCCCACTCTTCCACACACCAAAAAGAAAATTCAGATCTCCTCTTCAATTATTAAACTTTATCTTTTCTATGTTATTATCTATACTCATCTTTCTTTGAAAAATGGAAGTCATTAAACTCAAATCCCATCATCTTATGTGAGTGAACTTGTAGACCTACCTGCATTAACAGATATTTCATCTTCTTCCCAAATGTGACAATGGAGAATGCCCACACCCACCACCTTTTATCAAAAACATCTATTCATCCACGTGTTCTCAGACCTGCCCTACTCTTGCCTTCCCAATGAATGACCTTTAGTTTGTATCCTCTCTTTTCAGCAATATCTGACTTTTAATCTCTTCTGAAGCATTCCAATAAACACACAAACATGTTCTAATATAGGCTTAGAAAAACCTTCCATTGACCTCATATCTGCCTTCAACTCCAATTCTCTAATAGTTTTCATTGAAAAGATGTTGACTTTTGCTCACTTCCCAATAACCTTTAATGTACTTCATTCCTTCTATTTCCACCACGTTTTTGAAAGCACACATCAAGATCATCAGTAACCTCTATGTGGCCAAAGCCAATGAATAATTCCCTATCCTCATATATTAGATCTTTCAGTAACCATTAACATGGATGTTCAGCTTCCTTCTTTCTTGAAACTCCATTTTCTTTTAATTTCCTTAACACTGTACCCTGTTAGTCTTCTTCCTTGCTTTGTGGTTCCTGTTTTTCTACTTGAGGTTTTAATTTTGATATTCTTCATGATTCAGTTCCAGGTCATCTTCTCATAAAAAAAAAAAAAAAAAAAAAAAAAAAAAACTTTCCTTTTTAGGTGATGTCATCCATACTCATGTTTTTAAATTATTGGAAATCTAACTCACAATTTTTTCTATCTCAAGCTCAGACCCAGTGTTTGAGTTGCATTCCTTCTACCTACTTGCCTGCTAGACATCACTTACTTATCTCACAGAATCCTCCCCTCCCCCTGCCAGTTTTCACCCACCTCCAATTTTTCACACTTAAACAAATGGTATCACTATCTACCTAGCTGTTAAAAGTAAACATACAGAAGTCACCATACATTCCATACATCTCCCCACCCTCCACATCCCACCCAGCATAAAGTCTTGTTTACAATACTTAACAAATATATTTCAACTTTGGCCAATTCTATTATTCTCCACTGCTACCTTCTAAACACAGGCCACAACTTTTTTTTTTTTTTTTTTTTTTTTTTTTTTATCATTATCTCTTACTAGACCAAAAGCCTTTGACTGGGCTGCCCACTTCTGCTCCTTCCCTTTTCTAATTCATTAAGTCTTGTCATTTCTCTGATAAAAACCTTTCAATTATTTCTTCTTATACTTAGAACAATATTGAAATTGTTTCCCATGGTTATGGACCCTCTACCATGTAGCAATTACTTATCTCTTTAAATTTACTGAATATACTTCTCTCTCTTCAGTCACTGTACTCTGGCCTCATTGGTCTTTTTTTTCAGGTTTTGAACAAACCAAAATATATTTTCTTCAGGGTGCTTGCAAAGTTCTTCCATTGCCCTTTCACATGAGTTCTTTTTCATTTTCAAGTTATCAGCTTAAAATATCTAATCAGAGATGCTTTACTTGACCACCCTATATAAATAACTCTCCATTCTATTATTTCCCATACTATTCTCTTATTTGTTTTTCTTAGTGACAGCAATAATCTGTTAATTGTTAAATCTAATTTGTTTATAGTTTCCTGCATTAGAACAAAAACTTTATGATAGTAGGGGAGCAAATCTCCTCTGCCAATCATTGAATGTGTCTGAGCAGTTTCTGATACAAAATAAATCTGCTTGTAGACTATTTGTCCACTTGAATATCTTCAGGAAATTCAAATTGTATAGTCATTAACAAACTATGCTTATGTGATAAGAGATAACTGAACTTCTAAAGTAATACTCAAGGATTTTTTATTAATGTATTTATTTTAAAATTATTGTCAACTATGTATCCAGAATCATGAACTTTGGATAAGCTCACAGACTATGGACTTACTCTCAGTATAATATCTTCACACAAAAACATAAACCACTTAATTAAGGGAGGAAACTAGACACAAATGTTAGAGGGAAGATCTGTTAAGTATGACAAGAATCTACACTATGGTTGACCAGTGAGGAACTGAAAGCGAGACATGAGATGATTTCTTCATGAGTATTAATATGAAGAAGTCTATAATATAAGCCTCTAATATTGGACTGATACACTTTCCAAATACATCTTCTGGGTTTGTTTGTTTGTTTTCATTATCATTGTCAGAGATTCCTCATAGTAACATTTTGAATGGCTAAAGCAGATTAGAAAACAAAAATCAGAAGCCTACATTAGACTGCTCAATGTTTACTATGCACCGTATAGTTAATTTTTCTGTCTGAATTTTCTAGTTTGATAAACTTTGGTGTTGTTGTCTATATGACTATGAAGTAGACACAGAATATAAGAATCTGTGAATTGAGACTTGGAATTTTTGTTTTAGAGTATTAATAGGGCTCTTAGACATTTTGGATTATTGTATGACTTCAGAGTGGTGCAACATAATAAAAAGTAATAAAGGATATAAATGATTTGGGGTAAAATCAAAGGTGAGATTAATAATCTGAACATGAATATGCTACATGTAATTAATTATCAATTCAAATTATGATAAAACAATAGCTTTAGAAGCAGATATATCTGAATTTGATTGATACTCTGCAATATGATAGTGGTATAAACTGATTTTCATCTTCAAGTGCCTTTGAGATCATCAAAAAATAAATTAAACAAGCCGAAATTCTGAGCTAAAGTTGAGAATATATCAATCTATTGAAAAATCAGTGATTCTGCACCATCTATAGCTACTCAACTGAACTGAAGACCTCATTTCTCAAATATTCTGGATAAGAGAGAATTTGCAGATCATTTTGAGAATAGGAAAAAGGTAATTGATGGCAGACATATAGATAAAGGTTGCACAGGAAAAATTCTGTCTGCACTAAATATCCCAGGGAAGTAGTATGCTGTCATTTCTGTACTAAAAGGTGAATGTAATTTGCATGTTGAGCCCTATAATCAGGAACAAATGACTCTTGGCCCTACAAATGAAACCATCTTGGTTTTTCAAAAAGAAAAAAAAGAAAAGAAAAGAAAAGAAAAGAAAGAAACAAAGAAAGAAAAAGACAAAAAAAAAAAAAGTAAAAGGAAAGTAAGAACAACAAAAGCAACAACAAAATGTGCCAAAACAGAAGCATAAATAATACAAATCAGATAAAGAAAGATCAATACGCTATAATCCAAACTACCAGTTCTATAATCACAGATTATAGAAAAGCGCTGTATTTTTCATATACTTCATGAGAATACATAAAACGCTTAAAATCTTGTGTTCAGTCTATTTAAGACAAATAAAAATTGTTAGTCTGGTTGACACATTATCATTTAGTTTCGTGTGGTATTAATGGAAGAAAGATAAAAAACTTCATTAATTTGTGCACCTTGTAAGGTACTTAAAATGAAATTCTAACTAATACTAGATTTTACTGTTGTTTTATGTGAATATTGCAGCTTTCCTAAATAATACTCTTAAATACCATTTCAAAATATTACTAACTTGGCAGGCTATTTTCCTATTTGCTCATAGTTTTTTGTTGTTGTTGTTGTTTATTTGTTGATTGTTGTCTTTTTTAATTTCAATTAAAAAAACCCGGAGATCTTTAACCATAAAATAAATATTTCACCACTCCCAACTTTAATTTTCTATGGAGAGTGACAAGCTAATCATGGATGGTCTGATTGCCTGCCCATGTATCAGCCCTTCCATGGTCTCCTCAGTCTGGAAGGATACCATATTTGGAGACCAGAACAACAGATCATGTTGTCACTGTGTTTCATTTTTATTTCTGCCCATTACAAGTACTCTAAATGGCTGAAATTCAGTGAAATTTAATGGTTGATATAATAGACCAAGGCACTTGTTTAGGGAAGGCTATCTTATTATGGAAATAAGCACTTAAGACTTGATCATTGTTTCAAAAAGTCTTCAGGGGAAAGGAAAGAGATCTAGCCAGATGGTGCTTAAGTAAAAAAAAATTTGAATCTCTTTCACATAAATCAGCCAATTAATATGCTAAGTCACAAAAGGTAAATCTTGAAACTGCTGTTTCCCAATTTCAAAGCTGTCCTTTTCTGATTTTCCTCAGTTTTCAGTTTTTCTCCACTAGTTTTAGTTCTTAAATATACAACTAAAATGATGATTAAATATAATAAGGAATGTAGAATTATTTATCCCATATGCTGGCAAACTGGTCTGGTGGCAAGAACACAAGTTAGGAGTCTGGTTTTCACTGGGCTTATTACACTGCTTAAATATGAATCATTCTAATTATTAATTTTCTCATCTATGTGGTAGGGTGGACATTACACCTTCCTCCAGAGTTGTTATAAGGATTGAATGGAATAGTAGATTCATGGTTAAAGGACCCACAATTAGAGCTTAGGTTATGCCCAGCTGAAATTTACACATATCCAGACAAGTCTTTGGAGGATTGGTGAAAATGACCTACCAGCAATTCATTTACCTAAACACACAAGAGGCTTTCTGGGAAGAAGCACATTTTTAAAAGGGAGATAGAAAAAGACACAAAAGACACAAATAAAGAGTCTCAGTTTATTAAAAGAAAGGTAATTTTGAGCCCAATATAGTGATGGTCACTCAAATCTATTTTCTGCCCTAACCAATGAACTCATGAACATATCCTAAAAAGATATTGCACAAAAGAAAACAAACAAAAATCCAAATCTGACAATAAACTGTTTCATTATGATTCTGAAGATACTGGACAACAAAACTAATCATTTTAAAACTATAACACAAAAATGAGAGATTTGAATATGTTCTGCTTATACATGGAACTTGACATTGTTATTCACACTTAGAGCATGTGGTTACCACTCAGCTCTGCCATATCAAGGATTTCAGTGGACTACAGATAACCTTGCCAGTGACAACCATAGACATCTGGCATCCTAACAGCAGTGGCTATAAACATAAAACTCCAAAGGCCCCTATTTTAGTGGCTTCAGAGCTATAAGCAACATCAATACCTGAACTGGGAGTTTAAATTGAGTACCAGCCACAGGGATGATATCCATGGAGAGGTAGCACATCACTAAATAAGTGTAAGGTAAGACACAAGAAAATGGCTACTGGGTGCTCTAGGTCAGGGGTCTGCAAACGTTTTCTGTAAAGGGCCAGACAAAAAATATTTTAGGTTTTGTGGGCCATATAGTCTCTATCACAACTACTCAACTTTATCACAACTACTCAATTACCAGTGTAGTGACAAAACCATCCAGGCAATTGAGACATGAATGGGTACAGCTATATTTGGATAGTATTTTATTAACAAAAACAGGTTGGGGCAGGATTTGTTCTGCTGTAGAGACTTGTCTGTGAATATAATAGAATGATCCTTGAAAATTATTATAAATAAATAAGGAAATGCTTCAAAAAAGACTTTAGAAATTATGAATACATTGGCAATGAATGTAAAATAAATAATGTTTAAAATATTGATGTGATGCCTTTTTTAATCCCAAAGGAACTATAGTTACATATCCAAACTTCTTTAAACATAGAAGGCAAACAAAATTATGCTCTCTCTTTCTCTCTCTCCCCCCCCTTTTCCTCCATCTCTCTCTACATATATCTTCCTGAAAAGAAGTCTCTGAACCTCTACTTCCATTTCTAACAATAGGTTTGCTATACCAAATTTCACTTTTTCTGATAATGTAAATATACATTTGTCAGTGCCAACCTAACGGTTTGCCTAATGAATTACAGCATCCTTGACTTTAGCTAAGTTCTGGGAATGTAGGGTGTTTTAAGATTCAAGATAAGTCATAAAGGTGGCTTAAACATTAAGATCATTAATAATTTTACTTAACAACAATAAGGAACTGGAGAGTATGCAAGATGAGATAATTTACAAGAATGAGGGTCAGATGATTACTTTTGGAAGTGAATATGTCCTAATTCTGGCTAATAAGTTATAAAATAAAGCTTGCTGAGGACTTCCTGGGAAGAATATCCTCATTCTTAAAAAGACAGATTCCTTACTCATATCTTTCTCTTCTACCACCGTCAGCATCTTAACTTGTCCTTGTAGGCATTTTTTTTCATAGTCTAAAAACATTTCCAGGCACCACTGAAGAAAGCAAAATTGAAACATGTTTGGTACTTTTTAAGAGTGAGGAAAGCCTTCCCAGAGGGTCTCCAGTAGTTCTATAACTAAAATGTTATGTAGATGTAATATATATCACAACCACAACATATAGAAAGATTGGTAAAGGTACCTATATGGTTGAAAGGCTATATTGTACTTAAAGTAAACAATTATCTTTAAGTAGAATGTAAAAGTTAAGTGAGTATATTGTAATCATCACAGGAATACATAAAAACTGTAGAGGAAACACATTGAAAAATTCAATAGATAAATTAAATGAAATACTAAAATAATTTAAATAATCAAAAAAAGACAGGAAAAAAAATTTTAAAAAAAGACAGATGGTACAGACAGAAAATTAATAGTAAAATGATGGACCAACATCCAACCATACCAATGATTACATTAAATATAAGTAGTCTAATATACTTTATTAAAAGAGATTCTGACACTGAATTATTTTAAAAGACCAAAATATATGCCGAATATATAAGAACTTCATATAAGAACTTGAAACACAATGATTAGAGAGGTTGAAAGAAAAAGAATGGAAAAAGATACATCATGCAAACATGAATAAAAAGATGCCTGGGGTCACGATATTAATATCTGGCAATGTGACTTCAGAAAAAAAGGAAAATTAGCAGGGAAAAAAAAGGATATTATGTAATGATAAGAGTGTCAATTCATCACAAAGATCTAATAATACTGTGTCTACATGTATCAACATGGCTTCGAAGTACATGAAACAATAACCGATTAATCTAAAACGAGAAATAGATAAATCAATGACATCAGTTTGAGATTTCAACACTTATTTCTCAGTAATTGATAAAACAGGTAGACAAAAAATGAGTAAAAATTTAGAAGACCTTAAGAACATTATCATCCAACCTGTTATCTATAGAACATTCCATCCAAATCAGTTAAAACACACATTCTTTTCAAGACATGGAAAATTCCCCAAAATAGACCATATTCTTTGTCAGAAAATAAATTTATTAAATTAAAAAATGAAAAGTATATTCTTTGGCCATAAGAAAAGTAAAAATATTTTTTAAAGGTATTTGCTAAAGCTCAAATAATCTGATAATAAACAATGTATTTCTAAATAATACCTAGGTCAAAGAATGTCATAAGGAAAATTTTTAAGAAAATTTAAAGTAAATAAAAATTAAAATACAACATATCAAAAATTGAGAGATGCAGATAAAGCAGCACATAGAGGGAAATTTATACTACAAGTGTGTATGTCAGAAAGAAGAAAAAACCAATAATCTAAGCTTCTAACTCAAGAAACTAGAAATAAAGAGCAAACAAAATGCAACTCATGCAGAAGGAAGAAAATAAAGAGGAGAAACTGATGAATTGAAAACAGAAAATCACAGAGAAAAGTATATTAAATCAAATGCTCCTTGACCAAAAAGACCCATAAAAGTGATAGTCAAAATGAGGGATTAAAAAAAGGGATGACTCAGTGAGCACAATTGGAAACAAAAAGGGAAAATATCACAAACATTAAGAGGATACTAAGAGAATACTGTACACATCTCTATGAACATATATTGAACAAATTCTAGGAATTGGATCATTCCTTAAAAGACAGAAATTACAAAAACAATTTCAAGAAAATGTAGAAAACTGGAATGATTTTTTATTAAAGAAATTAAATTCAGTTATAAAACTTTCTAAAAATGTAAAAATAAAAAGTTATAAATAATTTTAAAGTATCACCAAATACATAAAATCTCTTCCAGAGAAGAGAAACAAAAAATAATTTTATGAGGCAACCATTACTTTAATAGCAAAACTAGATAAAGACAATAAAAGGAAATAGGGCAGTCCAATATCTCCCATGAACACAAAAATCTTTGACAAAATATTAGCCAAATGAATACACCAATATATAAAAATAATGAAACATCATTATCATGTAGGGTTTATCTCGGGAAAGCAAGTTTGCTTCTAACATTCAAAAATAAAGACATATTTAAATTACCATATCAACAGATTAAACAATAGAGATGTAAAATTCAATATCAATTTATGATAAAAAACACTCTGGAAATTTGTTGTAAATAAAAACTTCCTGAACCTGATAAAGACTATCTACAAGAAACGTAAAACTATCACCATACTTAATGGTGAAAAACTGAATGCTCCTTACCAAAAGTCAGGAATAAGGAAAGAATATCTGTTCCTAATACTCCTACTCCATATTATATTGGTTGGTGTAGAAACACTGTGATAAGGTGAAGGAAAAAGAATGCATCAATTCTCTCTAAAATGATCTATAGAATTCATAGAATTAAAATCTCAACAGATATTTTGTACACAATATCAAGCTAGTTCTAAAATGTATATGGAAAAAGAGATGTACAAGAAATCCCCAATCTTCCAATAAAATAGTAAAGTTGGAGTCATAACATTACCTATTTTAAGACTGACTCCTGACCTACAGTCATTAAAAGATTGTGCCATTAATAAAAAGACAGGCACACAGATGGATGAGACAGAATAGATAATGCTGAATTAGACCTATGCAAGTAGAATCAACTGATTTTTACCAAGATGCATAGATAATTCAATGGAGAAAGGACTTTTTTCAATAAATGGTACTGGAACAATTGAACCACTGAGTATGAATAATTCAAAACAAAAGAACCTCAAACTATATCTCATTCAGTACAACAACATTACTCCAAAATGGATCAAAAACTATAAAATTCTTAGAAGAAAATACAGGGGAAATCTTTATAATTTTGAATTATTCAAAGAATTCCTATATAAGACAACAAAAACATGATTTGTAAAATAAATATTTGGTAAACTGAAATTAATCAATATTTAAAATATTTTCTCTCAAAAATATATAAAAACTAAACATATATTGAGAGAAAAATTCCCAAATCAAATATCTGACAAGATAGGGAGGAGGAGTTAAGATGGAGGAGGAGTAGCGGTCCCCTTTTTCAGCTGGTCCACTGAGTCGAGCTGGATAGGTACCAGACCATCCTGAACACCCACGGAATCAGACTGAGACAGAGGTAGATACATTTGGATCTCTACAAATGAACATCTCCAGCGCTTAGTATTGAGGTACGAAGCGGGGAGCCGTGAATCCGCACACAGATACAGGAAGATAAACGGAAGGGGGAGGGAGCCACTGCGTTCAGGCTCCGGGAAGCAGTAGCAACCTGCACTGGGGAACGGGCTGATTCGTGGACTGGCACCCGCGAGAGAGCTGACTGAGACCATGAGCCAGGGAACGCACGCGACCAGTCTGAAAACCGGAGCTCCGGAGTGCACGAACCACACTGAAACAGAGCTCCGGAGGGTGCAGGGGCGGCTGGCGGCTGGCGGTTTTAGAAACACAAAGGACAGAGATGCGCGGGCCCTGGGAGTGAGGGCTGAGACTCCGAGTGTAGGGAGCACATCCCTGGATGCTGCAAGGGTAGCAGCACCAACAGAAACAGAGTTAAAGTGGCCGGGAGACGCCAGTGGTAAGCGGTCTGCAATCCCTCTGTTCTGAGACAGAGGCTGGGATTCGGCCACTGCTGCTATGACTCTCAGAAGAGGCACAGCAAACCGCCAGGGAAAGCCGCCAGAGAACAAAAGCCTAGAAATACCGGCTCACAGTGTGCCCATCCCCATCCCCCCTCACAGGGAACATGGACACTCTACCCAAACAGGGTTGCCTGAGTATGGGCACGGCGGGTGGCAGGCCCCTCCCCGAGAAGGCAAGCTGAAAAATCAAGAAGCCCACATCCCTAAGATCTGTATAAAACAAGTGCACGCTGCCTGGGTCCTGTTCAATAATTTGGGCTCTGGGCAACCCCGCAACCTCTCCTCATCAGAATGACGAGAAGGAGAAATCCACCCCAGCAAAGAAAACACAATAAGTCTGTGGCCTCTGCCACAGAGCTGATGGATATGGATATAACCAAATTATCAGAAATGGAGTTCAGAGTAACAATGGGCAAGATGATGTGTAGACTTGAAAAAAATATTAACGAAAATATTAACGAGACTATAGAATCTCTAAGGGTGGAAATGAGAGTGAATCTGGCAGAAATTAAAAATGCTATGAATCAAATGCAGTCAAAACTAGATGCTCTGCTGGCCAGGGTAAATGAGGCAGAAGAACGAATCAGCAAATTGGACTATGGGTTTGTAGAAGAGAAAGCTAAAACAGAAACCTGGCTCAAAAAAATCCAATCTCAGGGGCGCCTGGGTGGCACAGCGGTTAAGTGTCTGCCTTCGGCTCAGGGCGTGATCCCGGCGTTATGGGATCGAGCCCCATATCAGGCTCCTCTGCTATGAGCCTGCTTCTTCCTCTCCCACTCCCCCTGCTTGTGTTCCCTCTCTCGCTGGCTGTCTCTGTCTCTGTCGAATAAATAAATAAAATCTTTAAAAAAAAAAAAAATCCAGTCTCAAGAATATAGGTTATGGGAGATTACTGACTCAATGAAACATTCCAATGTCAGAATCATCGGCATCCCCGAGGGGGTGGTGAAAAACAGAGGTCTAGAAGAGATATTTGAACAAATTGTAGCTGAAAACGTACCTAATCTAGCGAGGGAAACATTCATGTCCAAGAGGCAGAGAGAAACCCTCCCAAGCTCAACCACGACAAACCTACAACACATCACGTCATAGTGCATTTCCCAAATATTAGATCCAAGGATACAGTATTGAAAGCGGCCAGGGCAAAGAAATTTCTCACGTACCAAGGCAAAGGTATCAGAGTTACGTCAGACCTGTCTACACAGACCTGGAATGAGAGAAAGGGTTGGGGGGGCATTTTTGAAGCTCTTTCAGAGAAAAACATGCAGCCAAGGATCCTTTATCCAGCAAGGCTGTCATTCAGAATTGATGGAGAGATAAAGACCTTCCAGAATCGCCAGTCATTGACCAATTTTGTAACCACATAACCAGCCCTACAGGAGATATTAAGGGGGGTTCTATAAAAGTAAAAAGGCCCCAAGAGTGATACAGAACAGAAAGTCACAATCGATAGAAACAAAGACTTTACAGGCAACATGGCATCATTAAAATCATCTCTCTCAATAATCACTCTCAATGTAAATGGCCTAAATGCTCCCATAAAGCACCACAGGGTTGCAGATTGGATAAAAAAAACTTGACCCATCCATTTGCTGTCTACAAGAGACTCATTTTGAACCTTAAGATACATTCAGACTGAAAGTAAAGGGATGGAATACCATCTTTCACGCCAATGGACCTCAAAAGAAAGCTGGGGTAGCAATTCTCATATCAGACAGATTGGATTTTAAACTAAAGAATATAGTTAGAGATATAGAAGGGCACTATATTATTCTTAAAAGATGTACCCAACAAGTGGATATGACAATTATAAATATCTATGCCCCCAACAGGGGAGCGAGCAGCAAGATACACAAGCCAACTCTTAATCAGAATAAAGAGACATATAGATAAAAATACGTTAATAGTAGGGGACCTCAACACTCCACTATCAGCAATAGATAGATCACCTAAGCAGAAAATCAACAAAGAAACAAGAGCTTTGAATGCCATACTAGACAAGTTGGACCTCGTAGATATATATAGAACCCTACACCCCAGAAAAAAAGAATACCCATTCTATTCTAAATCCCATGGAACATTCTCAAGAATAGACCATGTTCTGGGTCACAAAACAGGTCTCAACCGATACCAAAAGACAGAAATTATTCCCTGCATATTCTCAGACCACAATGCTTTGAAATTGGAACTCAACCACAAGGAAAAATTTGGAAGAAACTCAAACACTTGGAGACTAAGAACCATCCTGCTCAGGAATGACTCAATAAACCAGGAAATCAAAAATCAATTTAAACAATTTATGGAGACCGAGAATAAAAACACAACGGTCCAAAACCTATGGGACACTGCAAAGGCAGTGCAAAGGGGAAAATACATAGCATCCAAGCCTCACACAAAAGAATAGAAAAATCTAAAATGCAGTTTTTATATTCTCACCTCAAGAAACTGGAGCTGTAACAGAAGAACAGGCCTAATCCACGCACGAGAAAGCAGTTGATCAAGATTAGAGCAGAGATCAATGAATTAGAAACCAGGAGCACAGTAGAGCAGATCAACAGAACTAGAAGCTGGTTCTTTGAAAGAATTAATAAAATAGACAAACCATTGGCAAGAGTAATCCAGAAAAGAGAGAAAGGACCCAAATTAATAAAATTATGAATGAAAAGGGAGAGGTCACAACCAACACCAATGAAATAGGAAGGATTATTAGAAACTTTTATCAACAGCTTTTATGCCAATAAATTAAGCAATCTGGAAGAGATGGAGGCCTTCCTGGAAACCTATAAACTACCAAGACTGAAACAGGAAGAAATTGATTTTTTAAACAGACCAATTTATTATGAAGACATTGAAACAGTGATTAAAAACCTTCCAAAAAACAAAACGCCAGGGCCTGATGGATTTCCCGGGGAATTCTACCAAACATTCAAAGAAGAAATAATACCTATTCTCCTAAAGCTATTTCAAAAAATAGAAACAGAAAGAAAGCTACCAAACTCATTCTATGAGGCCAATATTACCTTGATCCCCAAACCATGCAAAGACCCCAACAAAAAGGAGAATTACAGACCGATTTCCCTAAAGAATATGGATACCAAAATTCTCAACAAGATCCTTGCTAATAGGATCCAACAGTACATTAAAAGGATTATCCATCATGACCAAGTGGGATTCATCCCTGGGATGCAAGGGTGGTTCAACATTTGCAAATCTATCAGTGTGATAGATTATGTCAACAAGAAAAAAGCCAAAAATCATATGATTCTCTCAACAGATGCAGAAAAAGCATTTGACAAAATACAGCACCCTTCCCTGATTAAAACACTTCAGAGTGTAGGGATAGAGGGTACATTCCTCAATCCCATAAAAACCATCTAGGAAAAGCCTACAGCAAATATCATTCTCAATGGGGAAAAGCTGGAAGCCTTTCCCTTAAGATCAGGAACACGACAAGGATGCCCACTCTTGCCATTATTATTGAACATAGTACTAGAAGTCCTTGCAACAGCAATCAGGCAACAAAAAGGGATAAAAGGTATCCAAATCGGCAAAGAAGAAGTCAAAATGTCTCTCTTCACAGATAACATGATACTCTAATTAGAAAACCCAAAAGAATCCAACCCCAAACTACTAGAATTTATAGAGCAATTCAGTAATGTGGCAGGATACAAAATCAATGCTCAGAAATCAGTTGCATTTCTATACACGGACAATGAGACTAAAGAAAGAGAAATTAGGGAATCCATCCCATTTACAATAGCACCAAAAATCATACATTATCTTGGAATTAACTTAACCGGAGACATAAAGGATCTATATTCTAGAAACTACAAATCACTCTTGAAAGACATTGAGGAAGACACAAAAAGATAGAAAATATTCCATGCTCATGGATCAGAAGAATTAACATAGTTAAAATGTCCATGCTACCCAGAGCAATCTATACTTTCAATGCTCTCCTGATCAAAATACCGAGGACATTTTTCAAAGAACCGGAACAAACAGCCCTTAAATTTGTGTGAAACCAGAAAAGGCCCCGAATCGCCAAGGAAGTGTTGAAAAGGAAAAACAAAGCTGGGGGTATCACAATGCCAGATTTCAAGTTGTACTACAAAGCTATGATCACAAAGACAGCATGGTACTGGCACAAAAACAGACACATAGACCAATGCAACAGAATAGAGAACCCAGAAATGGACCCTGGCTCTTTGGGCAACTAATCTTTGATAAAGCAGGAAAAAACATCCAGTGGAAAAAAGACAGTCTCTTCAATAAATGGTGCTGGAAAAATTGGACAGCTACATGCAAAAGAATGAAACTTGACCAGTCTCTCACACCATACACAAAGATAAACTCCAAATGGATGAAAGACCTCGATGTGAGACAGGAATCCATCAAAATCCTAGAGGAGAGCATAGGCAGCAACCTCTATGACATCGGCCACAGCAACCTTTCTCATGACACATCTCCAAAGGCAAGAGAAACAAAAGATAAAATGAACTTGTGGGACTTCATCAAGATAAAAAGCTTCTGCACAGCCAAGGAAACAGTCAAAAAAACTAAGAGGCAGCCAACAGAATGGGAGAAGATATTTGTCAATGACACTACAGATAAAAGACTGGTATCCAAGATCTACAAAGAACTTCTCAAATTCAGTACATGAGAAACAAATAAACAAATCATAAAATGGGCAGAAGATATGAACAGACACTTTTCCAATGATGACATACAAATGGCTAACAGACACATGAAAAAATGTTCGAAATCATTATCCATCAGGGAAATTCAAATCAAAACCACACTGAGATACCACCTTACGCCAGTTAGAATGGCAAAAATTGACAAGGCAAGAAACAACAATTGCTGGAGAGGATGTGGAGAAAGGGGATCCCTCCTACATTGTTGGTGGGAATGCAAGTTGGTACAGCCACTCTGGAAAACAGTGTGGAGGTCCCTTAAAGAGTTAAAAATTGAGCTACCCTATGATCCAGCCATTGCACTACTGGGTATTTACCCCAAAGATACAGACGTAGTGAAGAGAAGGGCCATATGCACCCCAATGTTCATAGCAGCATTGTCCACAATAGCTTGTTCGTCTTCAACAGATGACTGGATTAAGAAGTTGTGGTCCATATATACAATGGAATATTACTCAGCTATCAAAAAGAACGATTTCTCAACATTTGCTGCAACATGCACGACACTGGAGGAGATAATGCTAAGTGATATAAGTCAAGCAGAGAAAGACAATTATCATATGGTTTCTTTCATCTATGACACATAAGAACTAGGAAGATCGGTGGGAGAAGAATGGGATAAAGAAAGGGGAGGTAATCAGAAGGGTGAATGAAGCATGAGAGACTATGGACTCTGAGAAACAAACTGAGGGCTTCAGAGGGGAGGGGGATGGGGGAATGGGATAGGCTGGTGATGGGTAGTAAGGAGGGCACATATTGCATGGTGCACTGGGTGTTATACACAACTAATGAATCATCGAACTTTACATCAAAAACCAGGTATGTACTGTATGGTGACTAACATAATATAATAAAAATATGATTATAATAAAAATAACGAATATCTGACAAGGTAATTGTATCTAGAATATATAAACTCAATAATAAAAAGAAAAATTAAAATTAAATGGGTGAGAGACCTGAACAGATTCTTTACAAAGAAGACATGCAGATGGCAAGGTATATACATGGAAAAGATGTCCAATAACAATAGTCATTAAAGAACAATGAGATACCACTTCATACCTATTAGAATAGGTAGAATTAAAAAAAAAAAAAAAAAAAAAACAATGAGATACCACTTCATACCCATTAGAATAGGTAGAATTAAAAAAAAAAAAAAAAGCCAAACAAGTGGAAAAAAAATAAAAAGGTTAATGAGATGTGCTACTGAGGATGCATTTTGCTGATGGGAATGCAAATTATTACAACCACCCTATGATATAATTGTGTCTATACATTAATATGATCCAGCGATCCACTTTTAGGTATGTGAGAATAAAGGTTCCTATTGGTGGCTGATTTTTCACCCAGGGGTGTTTGTTAAAATCTTGAGATAATTTTGCTTGTTAAATCCATGAATGTTATGGCATCTAGTTGGTAGAGGCCAGGGAT
This sequence comes from Ursus arctos, assembly GCF_023065955.2. Lineage (NCBI taxonomy): Eukaryota > Metazoa > Chordata > Mammalia > Carnivora > Ursidae > Ursus > Ursus arctos. Next base: position 23,707,881 of record NW_026622985.1, on the reverse strand, counting down.
GATACAACACATCCTACAATGCCCAGGACAGTCCCCTCTAATAAAAATTACACAGTGTAAAGTATCAAAAGTGCTGAGGCTAACAAATCTTGTCCTAGAAAAAGGAAAAGGTTTGTTATACAAAAACCTGAGTACAATTAGCACTATTATTCATAATTGCCTCGAAACAGAAAAAAAAACAAATATCTTTCAATTGGTGAAAGGATAAACAAATTGTGGTACATCCATACAATAGAATAGTACTTAGCAATAAACACGAATGAACTACTCATACATGAAACTACATGAATGAATCTCAAATGTGCTAGCTAAGTGAAAAGATGCCAGTCTCAAAAGATTATATAATGTATGATGCCCTTATATGACATCCTCTTAAACTTTAAAACTATAGGAATAGAGAAAAATCAGTGGTTGCCAGGAAATCAGGGAAGTGTCTGACTATGAAAGGCAGCAAGAAGTAATTTTGGGGGGTAACAGAATTGTCCTGTATCCTCTCTTTGGTGGTGGTTATACCAAACTGTGAATATGTTTAAACTCAAAGAACTGTATAACAAAAAAGAGAAAAGAAATGTATTGTATGTGTTTTTTTCAAATGATTAAAAAAAAGCACACAAATCCTTTAAAAAACTGAAAGAAGTAAAAATTTTATATATCTTTAAATGATTATATTTATTAATGGCATATTGAATTAAGAGAATAAACTCTGGAGCAATGATATTTGGTTCAAATTCCAGCTCTGCCAATTATTAGCCCTGTGATGGACACAGGGCTAACCTAACCTCTCTGAACATAAGTATCCTCATCTGTAGACTGGAAATAATAATAGTTTCTACCTCATTGATTTGTTGTGAGTTAATATATAATACGACATTTAGAGTATTGCCTAATGGATTATAAATACACTATGAAAATCAGCTATTTTTAATGTAAATGACAATATTTATATAGTGCATACTTCTCTATTGTTTAAACTAGAAGAATTTGAAAGACGTTACTATATTAAAATTTTAACAAATTTTAATAAAAAATAATGTTGGATATAGTACATATATCATACCTTATAATTTTTTGTGCCATATGTTGGTGCACTTTTGTGAACTCCATAAATGTTTGTTTTTCTCACTTACATCATGAATACTCTCCCATTTCAGTAAGTTTGTATATAAAAACTCCTTTGAATGGTCTACTTTTATTTTATGATTTAATTGATACCCCACTACTAAACAGTCAAGTCATTTCTGTCTTTTCAAAAAACATATCTTTTCTCTATAGAATTAGCTTTATACTAAATTAGAGCTTTGGTTATTCTTTATCCAAGACATTTTACCAATATCTTTTTCAAAAATTAAAGCCCTATCATTTTGTAGTTGCTAGTTATTCAATATCCTTAGAAAGAATTCCCATTCTGCCTTTAAAAACAGCATGAGAAGACAGTCTGATAATTAATTTTGAGAATGTAAATTTATATTTCCAGAACCATATATATATATATATATATATATATATATATACACAAAAAACATATATATATATGCACACACACACACACACACACACACACACACACACAATTTCTTTTTTACCAAATAAACAGAGAAATGTGTCCCCACTCTATCCTCTATGAAGAATGAATTTGTAACTTTATCTTTAAAAAAGCAATCTCAGGCTCTGTGCTCTCTGTTTATTCATCTTTGATTCCCAGGTCCCAGCCTAGACAGCCACGGAAGATGAGTCACCTGCTCTGAAAGTAGACTCTTTTTTCCAAGAGATAGCATCACTTCTATTATTTGTAGTGGAACAGGTCAGGTCTCCATCATGAATCTTTAGAAGAACATGTGTCAAAACAATTTGAACTATACTTCACTGGTAAAGAATACAAGTTTTGAAGGTATCTGAATTGCATACTTCCCAAGTGTGTTATCTAAGAACAGAAACAAAATACCCTGTCCAATAATACATATTTTTTTCATTAGACTACAAGCCCTTCAAACCAGGAAACTTAACTTTACTCATTTTATATCCCTGAAACATGCGTAATGCTCAAATATGTATTAAATAAATGCTTAGCATAGGTATTTTTAAAGTAGATATATGTACATATGATAAATGCTTAGATTTCTTACTTGAAGGAAAACAGAATAAAAATCTTCTAAACCTAAACCTTTGCTTTGTTGTATATAAATATGATCAAATAACCATATAATAAAAGAATTGTTCAAATAAGCCACAACTCTTCTAATTTTTCTCTCTTGTGGTTGAAATATGAGATTATTATTGCTCTTCATTACTTAAAATTTTATACATACACACACACACTCAAAATGTCCACAAACAAGTGTTGAACAGCAAGGAAAATATACTAACTTTAAGGAAATTAATGTATTTATATGTAATTTACATATAGGCTATTTATCATTCACATTAAGTAAAATGTTTACCTTCATAGTTATAGAATTTCTAATTATCTTATTTACTCTTCTACAATTTTTAAATTTGTAATTTAGGAATTATGTAAACTTTTCTGACATTAATTATTTCTTTTCAATGTGACGGTTCTAGCTGCTAATTTAGTTAGATAGCTAAAAAGAAACCAGGTGGATAATTATGTAATTTTTGTATTGGATATACACTTATTATTTTTAATAGCTTACATAATGCCCAAAATTCTCAGTAGGGAATAATAATCATTTTAGGTTAATCTATCTATCTATCTATCTATCTATATGTGTGCACACATATTTAATCAAAAATAAATATATTTTTCTTTTTTCCCAGTGATTATATGTTAGAGACAATCATGAAAACTGAGCAGGAACATGTTGGGAAGCAGAATACCATAAACTTACAGCTGGGCTTAAGTTGGCTAAGAGATTGATGACCCACTTGTTAATGTGGGAGAAATATTCACAGGGTATATAGAGTTACTTTACTGTGGGTAGTTTGATGTGTTGTATTATGTTAGAACTACTCTATTTGACCTCTGCTCAGTGATGCATTATAAATGTGAAGTATTGTACTTCCTTAGAAATCAGACTCAATGCATTTCAACCCCATGCTGGTTGTTACCCAAAGCAAGCATGGTTAAATTACACGCATCTCTTGATTTTAAAGGAAGGGAAAAATGGGGGGAGGAGACACATTTCTCATGGATTGGCATCCTCTGATCTATTTTTGCAACTAACCTAATACAAATTCAGTAGATCATTTTTTCATGGTTGAGAAGAAAAATGTTTTATGTCAGTGTTTTTAATGTTGAACAGATCTTAAAAACATTTAAAACAGTCCTACCAAATCAAGTGTTCTCATTAAATATTAATGTTTCACACCATATAAGCATACAAATCATGTTTATTGGAAAAGTAATTTTGAGATTCTTCTGGAGTGTTCTTAAACTACATCTTATATATTTGTATCCTTCAACATACACATACACATACACACTCAAGTGACATGTTTGATCCTACATTAAATTCTGAATGGTACAGAATCATTTAAGTTCATTCTGGGTACAGATCTTGTCCCCATCCCCTACAGTATTACATAACCTTGTTTTTAAACAGTAGATTCTACATAAATGGTAAAAGCACAATGACTTTAAAAATGAAGAAATAACTTGAATAACTTTAATCATACTGTTCTATGTGACCGCTTAGAGTTTTTACTTACATTTAAAATATTCTAAGTGAAAGAAACTGTGAACATGAAAGGCATAATATATACTGGGAGTGACAGTACATATTTCAAATAATACAATAAAAATTTTATTACATATAAATATCAATAAAGTTTGAATTTTTCTTTTAAATTGTGGATTTTATTTTTTAAGATTTTATTTATTTGAGAGAGAGAGAATCTGAAGCAGACTCCTCACTGAGAACAGGGCCTGATGCAGGCAGGGCTCAATCTCATAACTGCAAGATCATGACCTGAGGGGAAACCAAGAGTTGGATGTTTAACTGAGCCCAAGCACCCCCAAATTATTGACTTTATTTATTTGTATTTTCTAAATTTTTTAAAGATTTTATTTACTTATTTGAGAGAGAGAGTAAGCAGAGAGAGAGAGAGCACGATGAGCAGGGGGGAGGGAGAGGTAGAAGCAGACTCCCCTGCTGAGCAGGGAGCCCCATGCAGGGCTCAATTCCAGGATTCTGGGATCATGACCCGAGCCAAAGGCAGGCACTTAACTGACTGAGCCACCCAGGCGTCCCTCAAATTGTTGGTTTTAAAGAGTGACTTAAAATAATGATCGTTATTGATCATTGGAAGATTATTGTCAAATATACTTTTGTTATATAAATGTAAGGGATATTAAAAATTATCTGCTCTGGTTATCAGATATGCATGATGTGCTTTTGTTTTAATCAAAAGGGGAGAAGTTGGAATAAAAAATGTAGAAGTGATACACTACCTAACAGTTTCTATCATGTCAGAACGTTTCTATTTCTTTAATATTTTTTAAATTGTCATTTCTTTTTCCTCTTTTTTTCATGATTATAACATCTCATTCAGACTGAAATTATTATTCATAAAGCCTGACTAAAAATGTTTTATTTATTCAGATGCACTTGTTTCAAGGCTTTGAAAATGATGAATTGCTCCTGGCTTGAGGTATTAAGATTGAACCATGTCTTCAAACTGACACTTAGATTATAAAAGATATATTCACACTCTTAATGAGTTATAATTTTGGAAGCCAACAGAAAGTAAAGCCATGCTTATGTAATATCCAATTTGCTCAATATTTTAAATATAAATAGTACCGTGTAGTTCCATACGTCAAACCCTGAGGCTGAAGATTCTATGGGACTTTTTGATGTTTCCTTGAAATTTGAGAGGAGCCATTGGGAAACTGATATTGAATCATTCATTATCAGAAAACCCAATAAATGAAAAAAGTGATTTAAAAATATTAATTCTTAGTAAATGTCACTGTTAATTACAACTTATTTATTCAACACATTATTAACTAAAGTGACATGTCTTGCGGAATCTGGTGATTTTTCTGCATCTCTCACAGGAGGTTGGTGGTGGTTGCGATTAGAAGATGTAAGAAGCAGAAAAGAAGCCTAGATATTGATTGGCAAATAAGAAAATAAATCAGATTTATAAGAGATGCTCTACTTAAAAATAAAGAATTAGGATTTGTTCTGGAAAAAAAAAATCAGAATAGAACGATGCACACAGTATTGTTAAAATGAGACTGAAAATCTTAGATGTTTAATGTTCCCAACATATTGTTGTTGCTAAACAAAGAATAACAATGCTCTTGTTACTAAAGCTCTAATATTTTATGGTAACCAGGATTTTAAAACAACTACAAATATTGTTATATAAGAGTAGTACTTCTAAGAATATAATGATCTATCTTTCCACGACCTTGACGGACATGTTACCTCTCAAGTTTTATTCTGGGGCTTAGTAAAATGAGCCACACATTTCCCCACATCAACTGTGGGCCCCCATTTCTTTCTTTTTCTTGGCTTTAGACTCCTTCATATGTGGTCAACTTTTCTTTTTTCATTATTACTGTGTCCTGCCTCCTCTTCTGGTCTAAGCTGGTTACCTAAGCATTCCTCTCCACCATATACTTTGGGGTGATATGGAATATTTGAGTTTTCAGGCACAAATGAGTAGCCTTTGCATGAAAATGTAACTAATAGTAGAATAGCTCTCTGTTTGCTTTCACAGCAGCTATTCAATAGTGGTTATTCATTAACAAGTTCTCTTCCAGAGTAAAGTACTTGGAAAGAAGTGGTTCAGAATGTAGTCTTTGTTTCCAACTCTTCCTTTTATCTTGGTTTGTTCCCTATGTCCTCATGCTTGAAGCAGTCACTCTGTCCTTGTATGTCAAACTATTACAATTACCTTCACATTCTACTGGAACAGTCATCATTCACAAACTCCCACTCAATGTGTCAGTGGGAATGAAGCTCAGCTGATATGATTTCCCACCAACTCAATATTGAAGTCAGAAATATATTGCATGGTTTAAAATACAGTTCATGGTTTCAGACTTACAGCCTCTCCTATTGAAGGATGTAAGGCCAAAGACTAAATATGGATACAATAATTTTGTGAATATAGGGAGCCTTAAAGATTTAAGTAAGGAGGCAAAGCAAAAGAAAGCAAAAATTACCCAAGTGTGCTGGAAGAGAGGTTGTTACCTGTTGTGGCAAATCTGGAGGCAGTTATCTATTCATTCAGCTACTAAGTATTTTGCACTGAAGATTAGAATAATATGTTGAGGCATTAAACTACATTTTGAGACTATTCACAAGATCATATAAACATAATGAGTACACAAGACACTTTGACCTTTTGTTTTAAAAAACGTATCCTTTTAAAATTACCAAAATAATAAAAAAGCAGTATACTTGGATATTGTTAAATAAAGAAATAGGAAAAAATAAATCATCTATACGTTTTGCTATGGGTTGAGTTGTGTCCCCTAAAAATTCAAATGTTGAAGTCCTAACTGAAACTACCTCAAAGTGCAACTTTATTTGGAAACAGATTAGTTGAAAATGTAATTAGTTAAGTAAGATGAGGTCATTAGAGTGGGTCCTAACCCAATATGACTGGTGTCCTTTAAAAAAAAAAAAAGGAATTTTGGACACAGGGTCATGCAAACAGGGAGAACACAATGTGAAAAGGCAAAGGAAGAAAATGGCAATCTACAAGCCAGGGTGAGCAGCCTGGAACAGATCTTTCCCTCACAAATCTCAGAAGGAACCAACTTGACTGACACCTTGATCTTGGACTTCAAGCCTCCAGAACTACAGGATAATAAATTTCCACTGTTGAGGCCGCTTATGTTGTGGTACTTTGCTATAGTGGCTCTAGCAAACTAATGCACCCTCATTGCCCAGAGATAATCTTTATAAAAATTTGTTATAAAATATGTAGTCTGTAAATATTTGTTTGTTTGTATGTTTCATTTTTTTTCACATAAAAATAAATTGCAAACTAATTTTTTTAGGCTTTGGCACTGAGTTTTTGTTCCTACCCTGAAATTTAGCACTCCCTCCTCCTGGTGGCAATACGCCAATTTTAATGCTAAGCTAAATGATAACATTCCCCAGGCTCCCTTGGAACTAGGTGTACGTATGTGCCGAAATTCTGAACTAAGAGATATTAGAAGAAATGGTGTGTGAGACTGTCAAGAACTGCAAAATTTCTGCAATTTTACACTTTCTGCAATCAAGCAAATAAATTGGCATACCACAGTCTCTTAGAAACTAGAAGAAGATATGAGATTCATGGGTCAGAGATGAAGGACTTACTTCTCAAAGCAATAGCAGTCGTCAGAATATCAGCATTTTATTTGCCTACTTGTCCAAGAGCCAATTCCAAGCCCTTCAGCAGGGCTATGAGAAGAGGGCCAGGGAATACCTGTGCTTATGGAGCCAGAAACTTTTATAATAGTCAGTAAGACTGCATACCTTTTGCAATCAATTAAACATACTTAAAACATCATTTTCCATAATGGTTAGGAAATTTGGTATACAATTTTATCATCACTTACTCATCTAATCCTTTTTTATTGTGTCCCCATTGTTTCCACTTTTTCTCCAATACCAAAAATTTTAATACACTTTATTATCTCTACATTTTTTGTTCATTAAAATTATTTCTATAAGATTGATTAATGCTTTCTGTTGTGAGTTTTGTTTAATATATTCTTATTTTATGTAAATATGTGTATATGCAGTCAAAACAATAAAATCTTAAGTTTATAAAATAGAATCACCATTTCCATCTCCTTCTCTCTTCTCTTTCTATATATATACAAAATACCAACCCAAAACTTAAGTCTTAGGAAGTAACAACACTTGAACTTTTCAGTTCTGGGTATAAACTGTATAGCTCTAAATGACATACTTTTATTATGATATCATAGTTTATTAAATCTAACTCACATCTGATAAGACTCTTCAATGAATTTAAAGTAACTCTGTTTACTTTTTTTCTCTCTTTCTGAATTTGATTACTTGCACGTGTATTCGTCTTATTTTAAATTTTTCCCTTGATTATTAATCGTTAATGTTCATAAATCCAACTTCTTTTATTTACTCAATAAATATACTTTTTTAACTAATAAATATATATGATCAACAAAAAGAGATAAATTAGCCTATTTGGATAGGATTAATATGGATAGGTTCTCTTATTGAGGTTGAATAACAGAACTGGATTTAGTAATTAAGACTATGTTGATGTGTTCGATAATGCAGAAAAGACCTGGTCATATCCTCTGAGTAGCTTCTAGCTCAGTAATTCACAATGCTTTTAGCTCTTAAGATAATGATTCAGGATGTAAGTATATTAAATGTAATGCATCTTGATATATACCCTGCACAGAAAATTTAAGTGTTACTATTTGTGGATGCAATTCATATATATATATATATTTTGCCTTTTGTGAAATGGTGAGCTCAGGTCTATTTCTGCTTACAGTTTCCCTGCACACAGCTCCCCTTGTAATTAGGAGATGAGTAGCAGAAATAGCAGCTGTGTGTGTGTGTGTGTGTGTGTGTGTGTGTGTGTAAGAGTGAGTCCTGCATGCCTGTGTAACAGCTGCAAAAATGCATTTAGGCACCAAGAGACAATTATCTAAGAATCAGATCAAGAAAGGAAAGTAATAATTATGTGTTACATTCACTGATATGCTAGTACTAATACTTTAGAGAGAGCAAACTAGGTCTGAGAACAAATGAAAATTTTCTTCTGAATGTGTACCAATAATACATTCTCACTCAGGATTCACTAGTACCAAGTAAATACCAAACATAACATCTAAAAAAAGAGAGACCATCTAATAACTTAATACTAGTTTTATTATTTATAAGGAACCAAAGCTGAGTCAAAGCTAAAATGAAACTTTGAAATGTTTAGGAAGAATAATTTTGCAAATCAAAATTACTGGTAAAAAAAAATGTGTAAGAATGCATAAGAAATTCAGATGGAGGTTCAGAAAATTTTGATCATTTAATTTGGGAAGAATATAATTATTTGAAGCTTCTATGTGACCAAAGACTAGAATCACAATAGAGACAGGAATCAAAATTAACAATAGACAGTGAGACAGATATTGCTTGTTCTTTGGCTGATTAGCATTGAAATGGTCTTCCTATGGTTGGGCAGTCTGACACCTTGTGAGGCCTGATGAAGTCTTTCCACTAAAACCAAAAGGGCCAGATCCATATTCTCATAAACCCTTGGCAGCTCATACACAGTCATGTGACTCAGCCTGAGCTTGAGATCTCCGCTCTACTAGTTAGATTCACCTGCCCTAGAGGGTGTTTCTGTACTGACAGTTTACAAATCCTCTGGAACATTGTGGTGGCAGTTAAAATAGCCAGACTCCAGTGACCACAGTGGCAGCTGCATTGAATTCCAACAACTTAGCAGTGCACATCCAGTGGTCTCGGCACCAGACACAATTTTGTAACCAGACCCAGTGCATGATGTGGTGTTGGCTGTGTTCTTGGCTGCCTGTTCCCCTTCTGCCTTTTTTTCTCATCCGTCTCTTTTTTTCTCAGCCCAGTTCAGCAGCCTTCCTTTTGGTTCTGGAAGGTACAAGGTATCTTTCCAACAAAGCATTTTTCTGTTAAACTAACCAAAGCTGGTTTTACTTGTTTGCAATTAATAACCCTTACTTGATTACATTAATGGTACCAATAACATGATTCTAATCCTCATTTGTAATCCTTATAAATTAAAAAAGATATCCAATGTTTTATATAGTCTAAATTAGTCTAATATTTTAATATAGAAATCAGAAGTCTTAAAGCACACTTGAATCTACAGACCATTTGTATATTAATATATCAGGCATTAAAAGAAAAGAAAATGAACTTAATCTATATAATTTGGAGAATTCCATATTTCTGAATTCTTCAGAATAATATCCTAAGAAATTGCTACTATTAAAAGTTACTTGATTTGGGGAAGGAAAATTTCAACATTAACTTTTTTTTATTCTTATTCTCAGAATTTATAAATATGCATATCAAGAATACATTAAGTATATAATCTTAATTTAAACGGCATTATGTGCATGTCATTGAGAATACATGAAACAAACTACAAGAGAGAATAAACCACAGTATTCTCATTTTTTTTTTTCTAACCCAGTACAAGTGAGGAACCTGACCATTTTAATAACAATGACTGACTAAAAGTAAGACATTTTGTTGAGGTCTATTTGATACAGTTGTTTTGGTATGACTCAAATGAATCTTTTTTTTTTTTTAAATTTGGGAAAGTATTTTTTTAAAGATTTGTTTATGTATTCATTTGACAGAGAGAGAGAAAGAGCAAGCACAAGCAGGGGGAGTGGCAGAGGCTCCCCACCAAGTAGGGAGCCCAACGTGAGGCTTGAGATCATGACCCAATCCAAAGGCAGACACTTAACCAACTGAGCCAACCAGGCACCCAGATTAATATGAATCTGTTATAGTGTAGAACCTATTTTATTTATTTATTTATTTATTTATCTATCTATCTATTTATTTATTTAATTTTTTAAAAAGATTTTATTTATTCATTTGAGAGAGAGAGAGAGAGACAGCCATCGAGAGAGGGAACACAAGCAGAGGGAGTGGAAGAGGAAGCAGCAGGCTCATAGCGGAGGAGCCTGATGTGGGGCTCGATCCCAGAATGCTGGGATCATGCCCTGAGCCGAAGGCAGACACTTAACAACTGAGCCACCCAGGCGCCCCTATATTTTTTATTTATTTTTACCCAGTAATGCATGAACAGATATACATGACATTAGCTCATTCCATTACCTTGACCTTAGTTCTGGCCCCCTAGTCTCTGGCTTCCAACCCAAATAACATGAGCCTTAACATCTGTGACTCCAAGAAATGGCCACCGCTGCTTAGGGTCAGAAAGATTGTATGATTAAGAAAAGGACTGAAAAAGTCTATTTCACACAATACTCAGTAATTTTTAGTTTTACATTATTTTTTTTCTTAATGTTTAGTAAAAATGATCATGTCAAAATTGCATTGTGACATATATCTTGGCTTATGATTCTAGTAATTGAAGAATGGGAGGCAAGGAAACCACTGGAGCATATTAACCATTTTAGGAGAAGATATGTTGTGTTCTAAAGCTCTTTTTCCATTCAAATCATGGTGACTAAAGCATTCGAAGAATGGGTAACAACATGAACCAGCCAGCTCTGAATGTTGTGTACATGTATCTATGTACTTGTTGTACTTCAATGTCTGAAATGTCAGATGTAAGGAGACTGATCTGAATGGAAGTGCTTATATAAATTACATTAGAAAACTTGCCACTGTACTATAGACTGAATTGTGACCCCCTGAAATACATATGTTGAAGCCCTAACTGCCAATATGGTAGAATTTGGAGATAGGCCTTTCGGATACTATTAGGTTTAGATGATAAAGTCATAAAGTGAGAACCTCATGATGCAACTAATGTATTTTTTAAAAAGAGGCACCAGTGAGCTTGCTGGTTCTCTCTCACCACTATTTGAGTATGCAGCAAGAAGGTGGCCATCTGCAAGCTAAGAAGAATGCCCTCGAAGAATCCAACAATGCTGGCACTTGGACTTCCCAGCCTCCAGGACTGTAATTAATTTCTGTTGTATAAACCACCCAGCTTATGGAATTTTGTTATGGAAGCCTGCAGATACCTTATATGCCAGAATTTTTACTCCACTGTGAAGCTTGTAACAATTTTTTCACTAATAAGCCATTCATCATTTTTTTTATTAACACTAATGTATTTGTTTAGAAGCATCTAAAAGGAGAAAACCTCAAGATCCTTATTTTTAAGAACCTTAGAACTTGAAGAAAAATTACATGTACTTGCAGACAGCTAGAAAGCAATTCTGAAGTTATACAAACAAGTATACAAAGGGTATATGTACATACATATATATAAATGCTAAATGCAAAGTGATGAAAGAAAAAGCAAGGGCTGGGGTCAACATGGCTTCCTGGAAGAAATCTGGCAAAACAGTTGTACAGCTCTAGGGGGGATACAGTAACCTTTTTGGACCTCACTTCTATTCCGGTTTCCAGTTCTCATAGTCTGTGAAATCATGATTCTTAGTTTAACTCCAGTAGTAGAAGGCATGTACTGGCAAAAAGAAAGAGCAGGTTTTCTTAGGAGCAGGCACAAAGTTTACTAGTTAAACATTTGTTCAACAGATTTTACAAGACAGGTCTCGGGAGATTTGAGTAAATGAGCCTAGAACTGTATATTTGTTGGCTGACCAGACTGACTAAATAAGTCAGCTCATTTGGAGTCCTCATATTTACACAATTATATTAATATAAACAGTCTCTTATTACCATACATGCCAAGCATCCTACATATTTTGTCACTGGCCTCTACTATAGCTACTACTCACTTATAAAATGAGTGTAGTTGGATCTAGTCTTTATAGATGAAGAAACTGAGGGTCAGAGAATTTAACATGACTAGAAGGGCAGAACTGGGATTTAAGGACAAATCTGACTGGTTCCAATGCATGCTATCTTTCCACTTCAATTTCCATTTGTAATTACATAAAGCTCTCTAACATTTAGTGGGAGTTTATTGGGGACTTATTCTAAAGGTTGTGAAAATATCAATTCATTTGAGTCCCCAACAATCCATGAGATAGGAACCTTTTATCCTACATAATAGATGAGGAATCTGAAGAACAGAGAGGTTAAGTAATGTGTGGGTGATTACACAGCTAGCAAGAGGCAGAGCTGGGATACACTATTATGAGTGCTCCCCTATGTAATGCTATGTAAATTCTGGCTAGACGTGTATGATGTTAGATGGAGAAAATTACCCATCCTATGACATCTCAGTTATTTCTTAACACTTGGGTAAAATGAATAAAAATGGTGCACAGTAAAGTGTCTGACCAAATATTAGGTAAATCATTTGATCCACCAAGAGTCAAAGTGATTACTTGTGGAGAAAGCCAAGTAGATTTTCTCATCAGGCTAATATTACTCCTAATAAACACAGGCAAAATTTTCTTTATAGTTATCATGTAGCTCAACATTTGAACTCAAATTTTAACTGCAATCACACTATAGTAGCAGGGGGTACTTTTTGGAAATAAATAACTTTATATGTAGACATATATTATTGTCCTATATGAGAGCAGTCAAAGAAAATTCTTTCTCCCTCATTTTATTAGGTGAAACAGCCAAGGAAGGTCTTAGAATGTTTTTAGATAAGAATGAAATAAGAAAATTAGACAATTTTTTATCCTGTCTTTGAATTTTTCTCTTAATTAGTCTATCTTGAGTGAAAAATGGGAATATGTACTAACAGTGGAAACATGAACTTTCTCTTGCAAAGAAATAATCAAAAAGAGAGATGCATGGGACTCTAACCCTAGGGAACTTTCCTTTCTATTTAGGCCCATAAAACAGGAAGATTATTTCCCTTCCATATCCCACACCCAGATGTCAGGATTCTCTGCGACTTTTATTAAAACACCACTGTATTTTTACTTCAACATCATGGTGGCTAAAAATTTATAGAAGTATGTGGGAATCTAGGTCCAAGCAATCCTTTCATTATCAAGTTACTAAGAAATTCCTGAAGAGATTTTCATTCAATGTTTGCAATTCAAGTAAAGGAATATGTGATTTAAATAATATCAAAGAGAGAGGAGAGGAGAGGAGGAAGAAAGAAGAGAGTGAAGAGGGCAAAGTATTATAAATACTCATGTAAAAATAGTAATTTGGCCAGAAAATCATGCCAATTATTGGGAGCTTAGAAGAGAGGTTTTAGGTCAAAGTTTGGCAAAACTTTCCCTTAAACAGAAAAATATGAAATAGGTTTTATGATCCATATGGTCTCTCACCCAACTATTCAACTCTGCTATTTCAATGAAGAAAAAGTCATAAACATGCAAACAAATGAATGTCACTATGTTCCAATAAAACTTTACTTACAAAAACAGGTGGAGGGCTGATTTGGTCCTCAGGCTTTGCTCTAAAATAGAATGCTAAGATTATATCCCAGTACTTTCTGATAGAACTTTCCTCTTTGAAGGAATAGTCCTGTATCTGTCTAAATTGGTAACCACCAGTCACAAATGTCTATTGAACACTTGAGATGTGCCTGCTGAGTGAAGAAAATTTAATTATTTAACGTTTACATAGTCTTGTAGTTAGTTGCTACATCTTGTACTCCAAAGTACATTTTTTTATTTTATTTTTTTTTAATTTCACAGTACAACTTCAGAATTTCCTTTTATTGCTAATAAAACAAAGAAAAAATTTATATGTTGAAGATTTTCAAACTGCAAAATTTGAAAAGGTGGGAAAACTTTATACTATAATTATAGAAGTATTAAATTTAGAAGACTATTTAACCTCAAATAAAGACTATTTCACCTCCTATGTTTATAATATACATATATGTAAATATAAATATATAACACATACCTGAATTTAAACATATCAAAGGCTCCCTTGCCTCAAGAAAAATTATGAGAAAGGATGCAGATATGAGAAAAATATGGATAAACTGAAATATATTTGATTTGCTCCTTCTATATATTTTGTTCTGATTAATGAGTAGTCAAATGAGTAGTCAAATGAGTAGTCAAATGAGATCGATGTTATTCTATAGAGAAGTTTTAGAAATGTATGTGGTATTCATTATATTATGAAGCATTTTTCTAAAAGGGTGATAGTGTTATTGGATAAGAAGAACCTGAGCTTCGTAATTAAAAGTCTTGAGTTCAAGACCCAACTTCATCACTTGCTAATTGAATAACTTTTTCAAAATATTATTTCATTTCTTGAAGTCACAGTTTCGCAGTTTCCTTGGTGGTAAAATTGGGATAAAAATATCACCTACTATAACAAGTTGTGATGGGTTTTGGGGAATTTAAATACTATATACCCATTACATTGACCATAAATGGTACAAAGGTATATGCTTTTATTACTCTCAGTAAAAGGTAAATATGTAGTCCGCATGTAATCTGCCTGAAAATGTCTGAAATTAGTCCTGCTTACCTCTCCCACCAATGACTTAATTCTGCAATTAGCAATCTCAGCATTTGTTTCTGAAGAGACAGTTATTGTATCAAATAAATCAGGGAAGGATGCCTCTTTAGTCCCAGAATTTTTTAAATCTCTTATAGTGGAATCCCTTCAGCAGGGGATAGATAGAAAGAGGGAGGAGGAACTTAAAAGATGAACAGAAAATTAACTGCAGGCCAAGCAGGTTAGTTAGGGAATGGGTAAAAAATAATAAGATGAAATGAAACGAAACACAACACAGCAAAATAAAAATAAAATAAAATAAAATAAAATATAAAATAAAATAAAATAAAATAATTCTGCTTTATGTTTATGATCTCATCTTCCAGGAGAGAGGTCAATGTTGCTGCAAATGGGAGGTTTCTGTCCCACTCATGAGCATTCTACCTTCATGACTTAGTCACTTCCCAAAGTCCCCACCTCTGAACAACATCACCTTGGGCATTAGGTTTTTAACATATGAAATGGGGGCAGAGGACCACACACATTCAGACCATAGTATTGCTCAAATAAGTACGTTTATTCCTGCCTAATTTATTCTGAGGAATCTGTACATCAGGTTATTTCACAACTAGATCTAAATACTGTGAATGTAATTTCTTGCTAATTGGAAGTTATTAAATCCCACTGCAATCAAGGAATGCAGCTATCTTGTAAAAATCTTCAGAATGGTATTACTCTTCTGTCGACACAGATGGGTATAACCAGTGAGTACACATTCTGGAATATACATATATATCCCTTGTCCTTCATGGCAGTGAAAATATTGTGTAGCAAGATGGTTTACTACTCATATTGAGTGTCAAAGCTCTTTCCTTACAAAGAACTGAAAACCACACAGAACAATAATAGAAAGGTATTAAAAGACAAAAACTTGAAGTCAAACCTCAGGAAGTAGCCATGTCTTATGCTGAATGTATGGGAAACAAAACATTTCCTCATTCACTCTTTTGGGTTATACAGATTTGTAATTTCTGATATTTTCAACCTGTTAATGCTATTTACTCATCAACAGTATAGTTTTCCTATTTAATTCAGTTTCTCGTCCCCATAATTCAGCTTGGCCCTGTTTTTCTTCTGTCAGAGTACCAAACGATGTTCAGAACCATTCAACTTCAGAGTCCACCGCCAACTTACATAAAATTCTTGAGAAAGAAACATTATTCCTTTCACCTGTAATTGAATGAGTTTCTTTGAGTGAAGTGCTCACCCCGGCCCATTGGACCAACCAGACCTTTAGTAAAGGGTAATCTGGGTAAGCATGAAAAACATGCATTGCTACCTGTGAGCATGAAATCCTTGTTCACCAACAAGTGAACAATTTCTGGAAGATGAATAACCATATATATCAGGCTTATATGAATGAATCTGGAGTGTGAGGGACTTACATCCAGTTAAAGTACAATTCTAGAGATGTAATTTCTGTAATAGATTTTGAATAAAATAAAAACAGCAAAAATTCAATGTAAAAATCAGAATAACAATCTTACAAATGTTTTTTGCAGGACACCTGGGGTGGCTCAGTCTGTTAAGTGGCCACCTTGGGCTCAGGTCATGATCCTAGGGTTCTGGGATCAAGTCCAGCATCAGGCTCCTTGCTCAGCAGGGAGCCTGCTTCTCTCTCTGCATGCTGCTCCCCCTGCTTGTGCGTGTGCGTGCTCTCTCTCTTCTATCTGACAAATAAATAAATAAAATCTTTAAAAAAAAAAAAAAGTTTTTGCTTCTCCAAAAGAAAGACGTAAAATGACTGAGCCAAATCACACTAATGCCATACCATTCTAAGATATATATAAATTTTTATTTCAAGCATCTTTTGTGCTATAAAATATATTATTTGGAAGATAAATATCCTAATATAAATCTAGCTAGAATAAATATAACTCTGGGTAAGCCTGAGCATAACAGTTATTTCTTAAAATGATAATTTTGTAGGAGCACCTGGGTGGCTCAGTCGTTAAGCATCTGCCTTCGACTCAGGGCGTGATCCCAGAGTCCTGGGATCAAGCCCCTCATTGGGCTCCCTGCCTCGCTGGGAGCCTGCTTCTTCCTCTCCCACTCCCCCTGCTTGTGTTCCCTCTCTCACTAGCTGTCTCTCTCTCTCTCTGTCAAATAAATAAAATCTTTTAAAAAAAAGATAATTTTGTAAGCCTACAAATTATATATGGAAATAGTCATCACTATGATCAATTTTTCACTAATCACCATATACAAAGACATATATTTCTTCAGTTCCACAGATATAAACTTATAACTAAAGATTTTGCTCATTTTCTTTCTCTTTTTTTAACCACAAAAACTAGAATGTAGATCTGCTGTTGGCTCTAAAGTGATTGTACGTAGATTATAGAAGCAGGAGTTTCGCAGGGAAGAGTTTGTAAGATAGTTTTAACTGCCTAATCATGGAGGAATTCTGACAGCTGATACGTATATGTCTTTCCCAAATACTGTTTCATAAATAACAGCACATATAAACTGAAATATTATTGGAGTTATATACACAAAGATTAATACATTGTGAAATATTTATAGTAAATACAACTTATGGCTTCACTTCACTCATGAAAATAAACTTGTTTCAGAAAACAACACATGGAATTGTTTAAACACAAATGAAATAATCACTGACCAACAAATAAAAAGTTAATGTATTTTAAGAAGATAAAAAAGGAAATAGTAATCCACGTTCATTGTTTATTATACTAATGGAGTTCTAAAGAGTTTATCCTTACAAAAAGTATATAATACACTAAAGAATTATTTAATTTCTATGGCCTATTTCATTCATTCATCTATTTATTCCACAAATATTTGCAGACACTATACTAAGCTCAAAATATCATGCTAATGTTATGTCAAAACTCATATGTATTGAAAAGATGTTGGAAATACAAAATCCGTATTTGGTATATATACTAGGTCACTTCTGTTACATTATTTAGGGAATTTACATCACGTGCTACTTCAGATTCTATTGTCATTAAAAGAAAGTCACCTGAGTACTAGCTTCTAATTATTTTTTTAAGTTACTTATTTATGAACTTTCAAGGTTTTTTTTTAAGATTTATTTATTTATTTATTTATTTATTTATTTATTTGACAGAGAGAGAGAGCACAAGCAGGTGGAGCATCAGACAAAGGGAGAGGGAGAAGCAGGCTCTCCACTAAGCAGAGAGCCCAACGTGGGGCTCAGTTCCAGGACCCTGGGACCATGACCTGGGCCAAAGGCAGATGCTCAATCAACTGAGCCACCCAGGCACACCAGTGAACTTTCAAGTTTTAAAAATTTAAAGAGAATTGGTTTTAAAAACAAGAGATGCAAGATAATTTTTCAGCTTACTTTCAAATAAACAAACTTTATGCTCACAATCTTCCACTTAGTCTCTCAACAAAGGAGAAATTCCCCTTCATCCTACTTCTCTTGCTCAAATACCACACTTATTTAAAATATAATTCATCTGGCATCTAACTCAAAATCCTGACTATTCAAGTCCATATTGATCTTTCTTTTTTTTGGAATTCCTAGACCTGAAGTATATACACATATATTTTTTCTTTCATTGTTCTTTAATTGTTGATGTAGTCTTATCTCCTCACTAAAATTAGTTCTCAATAACATGAAGTTGATGTTTTGGCTTAAATTTATATTTTGCACAGATAACTGGTACCTGATTTACTGAGTTAGGAGTGATTTGTTTAATGTCCCCAAGTAAGGTTGTATACAGTGAAATAAAAAAGCCAACTATATAGATTAAGTGATTTTTAATGTTTTTGTTTTGTTTTAATGCTTACTCAGCAAGCAATAACTTTTCATGGCAATCCAGTATGCACACACATTTATACCTAAATATAGAACTGAAACAAAAGCTTTACATAATAATTCCTTAAATATATGCAGTACAATCTGATATTGTCTATTCTCTTATGTTTATCTAAACAAATCTCAGTCACAAAAGATTACTTTGATTTCATGACCCACTAATGAATTTATCAGACCCCAAATTTAAAGACATTGCATGAAATAATTCTCAGTGAATAAGACTGCAATGATGGTGGATGGCATCAGTACAAATATTTAAGTTTTGTGCTGGTCTTTCTGGTTTTGAGCTGGTTTTCAGTGTTACTCCAAAGGATTATTGATGGCATTGAGGACAGGATAGTCCTTTGTTGTATGGAAGTCTCTCTGTATTGTCAGATATTTACTGCTCATGACCCTTGCCCACTAAATGCTAGAAGTACCCCTCAGTTATTGACAACTAACACTGCCTCCACACGTCTAAAGTTTGGAGAAAAGCAGTGCTATGATATGACCCTAGCTGAGAACTTATGAAACAAGTGCTGAGTATAAAAGTCAGTTAGATTATTTATATATGGTATTTGTAAAAATTAAGCCAATAATACTGGGGACTATGTTATGAGAGGGTAATTATAATAATAAAATAAAGACTAAATCAAGGATTGTTTTTGCCGAATAATTATGTTTAAAAGCTTGTAAGACCCTGCTTGTTCCTCACTTTCAAAAACTAAGAAAATCTGGATCTTGTATCATACACTTACTAATTCCTCACTTGTAGAGTGAGAATAGCACCAAATTCTCGCCAACAATGCTGTTGTGAGAATTAGATGAAAAAATATATTTGGAATATGTGGCACAGTGCCTGGAATATAGTAGGTGATCAATATATTTACTTTTTAAAAATGAGATAAAGAAGAAGAAAATGCACACATGAAGAAATATGTAGCCAAGGATGTGGATGCATACCGCTAGGCTGAACAGTCCTCAGCGCAACAAGTGGTGTCAGTGCTCAAAGCATCGTCCCTTGTGCAGTAGCAATCATGTGAGGGAGAGAAAATAAAATTAATTTTGGAAAATCATTTGCCTGAAAATATGTGGAAAGGATAACCTCTACTTTCTTTGTTCATTGTTAAAGAATATGGCTAGAAAAAGCACCACCCTTGCCACTTTTGTCAGAAGTTTATTCAAATGATTATTAACATCAGCAAAAGCATAATATCCCTAAATTATCACTTTGGTCTCATGGAAAATAAATAAAACAACAATTAGTTTTTTTAAGGAAAGTATTTGAAACTCTTTCTATTTATTTATTTGTTTGTTTGTTTTTAAAGATTATATTTATTTATTTAACAGAGAGAGAGCGTGCACAAGCAGGGGGAGCAGCAGAGGGAGAGAGAGAAGCAGGCTCCCCACTAAGCAGGGAGACTGCTGCAGGGCTCAATCCCAGGGCTCCAGGATCACAACCCGAGCTAGAGGCAGATGCTTAACGGACTGAGCCACCCAGGTGCCCCTAAACTCTTGCTTTTAAAAAAATATTTTATAAAACTCAAATTCATACACACATGTGATGTGAATATATGACTTAGCTAAATGCAAAAAAAAAAAAACCCACCTTAAATATAAATTGTGTAAAGTTAATTATATGTCTGATTGTAAACAAAAAAATGGAATGAAATGTAGTTCACAGAAGAAATTATATTTTTAAAATTCCAAATGATCAAACAAAAAGATCAGGTTCTTCTTAAACCCCTCTGAAGTTTGTAGACTATTAAATTTGCTCCTGTATTAAGGAGCATACCATCTCACTCACTTATTTAGAATGACTAATACATGTAAGTAGTAAAAGAAAATGGAAAGAAAAGTACATGGTCTAATATAGCTCCTAAAAATTACTATCTAAACAACCTAAATTTTCTTTGAAAAAAACAAGCAAATAATAAATAACTGCTAATTTATTCCTATAGTATGCCAATCATATTATTATTGTTACTATTATTATTATTATCATTATTAAAATACTAGAAATTTGGGGATCTGCAAGGCAAAACAAATATCTGTAAAAGTTTCTGACAATGATCCAAACTTCTGCATCAATGAACTCTGTCTCTGGATTTTCTTCACTATTTTACTTTGTTTAATCAAATGTTTCCAGCCACTTCTATTATTCCAGGTTTTGTTTTAAAATTTTATTTATTTACTTGAGAGAGAGAGAGTGGGAGAAAGATGAGCAGGGGGAGGGCAGATCCCGGATCTCTGGGATCATGTCCTAAGCCAAAGGCAGATGCTTAACGGACTGAGCCACCCAGGCGCCCCCTATTGTTCCAAACAGTTTTAAAATGTTCTGAATCATCGAGCCTTACATCGAAAACCGGGGATGTACTGTATGGTGATTAACATAATATAATAAAAAATAATTATAAAAAAAAATAAAATAAAAAAATAAAAATAAAAAAAAATAAAATGTTCTGCACTTTATTTGGATACAGAAAATATGTATGTATTATACCAACAAAGAAAACTTTTCTGTCTCAAAATGCATCATTTTATTTCCAGGAGATTAATGAGGCCTGTGTTCAAGGAAAATATCTATAATATTGGTGAACTGAGATTATTCATATCAAATAATTCCCAACAAGACAATTACTCCTGCTCCTCTGGAAGAATTTTTCCACTGATTTATCATTTTTAATCACATCAGTGTTCTACTGATTACAGATCATTCAATACAGCTTCAAGCTATTTGCTCTTAATGTGTTGTAAAAACAGGATGTTCTCTCCCCTCCCTGTGGGGAACGTCAGAGCCAGAAACTGAGAAATGTCTCACAAATCTCAACTACAAAATCAGGGTTTCAAGGCTTCTAAGATAAAGGACAGATACAAGTGGATCTTAAGGTTTTAAAAAAGTAAATAAACACTTGCCTCTCTTTCATTCTACTGTCACACACACATAAAAAACAACAACAAAAACAAACTAGGTATGGCTTGTTTTGTACTAAGAAATAAACTCTATAGATGTGATTTATATTGAGCCATATATACATATACATATTTATGTCCTTTTCTACGTAACATACAAAAAAACTATGGACAATGAAAAACTCGTAACTGCCTAATGTATAATAAAAATGGACATAAGAAAACAAGTTAGAATACCTGTTTAAATGTATCTAAATGTATATATTTTCACCAGACAAAAATTAGCTGAAATATGTTTTTCATTTATTTTTTTAAGTTCTTTTTTAGAATGACAGTACAGGTGTCTTATAAAATTTGGGGGTTGTCTTGAAGCACAGTCAGAGTAGGTAGAATGGTGGCAGAAAGGACAACAAACAGTGGAGTAGTGTAACGGTCATGGTACTTTGGCCAGGCAAGAGGATCCCACTTGGGGGAAGGAAGCTGATCTAGCTCCTGGGAAACACACTGACATACTGATATGTCCCCAGAGTACTTTGCTATAATTGTCATAATCATTTGGGAGCCTCCAGGGACACTTTTGCTTTATCTTTCTATGGCGTGGGCACATTTATGGAATCCCCTCTTCTATCTTTATTAAATGGAAAAATTCTGAAAGTTTTAACTCAGAACAAAATAAATAGAGTGAATCTACACTTTTGGTAGATCATAAGTAGATATAATCAAAATTCTTGATTTTTCAGAGTAAAAAACATGAGCAAAGGCACCAGTAGCAGATATCCTATATAGGCTTTTGCAGCCATACATTTTATCCGTCCTTTTGTCTAACCACGAATGTGGAGGTTTGAGAGATATACATCAATTCCAATTTTTGTCTTAAACAAATTCCTAGTTTTAATTTATGTATGTTAACACCGAGTGCTGAAAGAGATAATGCTTTCAAGGTCTCAGACAAGGTAGAAGGAGGCAGAATTACACAGCCTTTGAGTGTCCGTAATATTTTGGGTTGTCATTAATGGAATAGAAACGAATAATTTAAGGCTCAAAACTAATTTGTCAAGCAGAAGTCCTTTTTTCCTCTTACAGATATATCATAGAACATCTCACTTTCAAGGATATCTCACAATTTAAAAGAAAAGAACCATTAATCACTTTTCAGTGCATAAAAGACTACAATGAGTTTGTGTTTCACATAGGAAACTACAAGAAAATGTAGTGTGCTAATCAGAACTCAGATGAATAGTACCAGAACAGAACAGTTTAAAATACTCTCTTCTCAAAGACTATAAATTACACTTTTTTACTTTTACCTTCTCATTTTGATGACCATCAGTTAACACTCTCTCCCTGCTCATGTTCCACAGATACCTCCAAATCAACAAGAAACTTTCTTTTGTACCTTTACCTTGATGATGACCTCTATCTGTATACACTATTACATGCAAAACTTGGAAGTTTATCCTGATTATTTTTTTGACATCTCCTACATAACGTGTCCAATTTTTGGGGATTCTACTTCTAAAATATTTCTGGAATCTATTTTTGTAAAGCTGCTCTATCACTACCCTAGTTCAGACTCCTAACCCCTATCTTTTTACCTATGAATGACTGAAATAGCTCCCCTATATCAAAGAACCACCTTCAGTGTAATCCGTAGCTCCCAAATTTTACAGAGAACCAAAATTATTTAACAAGTTTGTTAAAATGCATATCCTCAGACTCTGATTTTTACTTTACCTCTTGGATTATGATTGAGTAGAGTATGGAATCTTCAATTTTAATTAGCATATAGAAGATTCTGACACAAAAATGGACCAGATGCAAAGAAAGTGAAAGGGGTATTAACTGCCAAAAAAGCCATGAGCCTGAATTGGAAAAGTGTGTGACCCTGAAAATCAAAGCAACTTATGTGTCCCCAAGCATCACTGAGCAGGAAGTGAGCTAAGAAAATTTAGAACTGATCAAGAGGATAGCGGAAAATAAATAAGATGAACAAAAGCTCTGCCAGGAGAATCATGTCCTATTTAAGGAACCTCTTCACCTCAACCGTAAGAGGCCTTCACAGTAATCTCAGAATATCTATAACTATTGACTGTTTTTTTTTACTTCCATCCTCCTTTTCAAGTGGGACTATCTTTGTGTGAGTGTTTTTCTGCCCCTGTTCTACTATAGCATATTGGGTGAGTATGGGACAGATAACCTGTCCTCTTAATTCTTAGGTTCAAGTCCAAAAGGAGCCACACAGATTCCCAAAGAAGTGACTGCTGCTTATCAACTTGAGATTCTGGACTTTGAGCTGTATTTATTCACTAAATGTTCTCTTTGGTTGTCTTCCAAAAAAAACAGTTCTATTAAATACATTTCTATCCATAGATTCTTTGAGTAACTTTGAAGTCCAATTTAAGAATCACTGATATAAATAAAAGATTAGTTTAGAGAGCTCCCAAACCTCTTTCCCTGTCTTATCTTCCCTACTGGTACATATATGCCCTGTGCTCTAGCCAAGCTAAGCTGTTTATTGAGCCCTTGGGTTTTATCAGTTACATTTATCAGAATTCATAGTGACAAGATAAATTTTGTAAAAAGAAAACTAGCTTAAACAAAGAACAAAATTATCCAGAAGATATTTGGGTCATATATCTAATGGAAAGCTAGAGAATAAAACTTGAACGCAGGCATCAACAAGGGAACTCTAGATGGTTCACCCACAAGAACTACCATGAATCCAATCAGCAGAAATAACTAAATCAGTGCTAGAAAATCCAGGAATATGATAAAGTTTCCTGAGGTAAGATGCATAGAATGTCATATACATATTTAAAAGAGAGGAGACAGTTAAAGAAAGAGAGAAACTGAGAAATTAGCCCTCAATCAAGTTACAGAATAGATTTAGTGGGTGTGGAGAGATGGGAGAGAAAACAAGACAGGAAGTTTTGATTTTACAAGCCAAGTACAAAGTTTGAGTTGTTGGATGTGGATATGCTGATGAGGTCCAGAGTTTGGTTGTATTACTGGGTGGTCAATCTAGAATGAAGATAAGTAAAATCAGGGTTATTAAAATGGGTAAAATGAAGTAAACTTGAAGAGTTACATTAATAGATAACATCAAACTGGAAATTATGAATGTGAGCTCAGCTAAAGTTGGTTGAAAAAAATATATATGAACAATCCGCTTAAGTTATCCACAGAGATAGAAGTAAATTGTGTAGGGTACAATGATAACACAGTGATGACTTCAAGATTGTAGACTTAAAATGTATTGCATCTGAATGAAAATAAAAGGGGGTCTGGAGACTGGTCCAAAAGTGGTGCTGGGAAGGAAACAGCACACTGTCTTCATTTATGCTTCAGATGAGTGGAAGAAAACCAATTAATTTTGTCCAACCCTATCATCACTCAACAAAAGAGCCTTTTCTAGAGATATGATATAATGAGTCAGGCAATAGGTATCTGGAGTAGACCCTATCATCATTATTGCAGCAATTATTGATAAAGTACATACCAAGTACTAACCTTTATTTTTTATTTTTTTTTATTGTAAAAGTGACTTAAAAAATAAAAATTAAATTAGGTAAACAAAATAAAATATGAATGTTACCCAGTCCTCTCCTTACTACCACCACCACCAAACACACACGTAACCTCCCAGGAATTTTCATAGGTAATGATTTTGCGCATTCCTTGGATTCTATATTCGATATAGAATACCTTCCATGCATTTTATTTTCTACTACATTTTTTATAGCATCACCTTGTGCTTGTTTAGTTTTATCAACAGAATTACTGTCCATATATATACAAAGTAAAAGCTATACAAAATGTGAACACATTTGTAACTCAGTTATGGTGAGAAAACAATGGTGCTTTGAAGATTTCAATTAATGCTTTAAAACAAATATTCCAAGAAAAAAATATTTTAAAAAGCCTCCAGTAAATATTGATACAGGTTATCTTACGAAACAAGAATGAAAAGAAAAAGCCTTTAAATTTTTAAAGTCATGCATTTATATAAAATTTGAACATTAAGATACATATATTGATTTTGTTTTCATAAAAATTTTGAATATTAAACAATGTTAATAAAATTTGAGACTGTACATGAGAACATTGGAGGCTGAATAATTAATTGTATATTTTCAAAAATTTTTAGCATCTAATGCATTTTCTTGTTTTTTTACACTGGCTCAAATACATCACTTGAACTGCTAAAGAAAAAACTAGTCTGACACTTGTCAAACGGTAAGGAAGACTTTATTTAAGACCATTGCTATAGGTGTCAAGATTATCTCAACAGAGGAGACAGTTCTAGCTCAACCCTAAATACAATAAGGACAGATGGAGATTAATATTTAATGAACAGATTTGGTGTGGGCATCAACGGATGGAAATTATGAGATGACATCAAGGGAAGGGGAGACTCACTAAACCTATTTAACAGAATTCATGACGTAGGCAGGCCAGGATGATCAGATATTGAGGGTAGGGTATTCTCTAAACTGACTTAGCATAATTCTTACAGCAATTGGACTAGTAAGACTTGACAGCAAGGCCCAAGAATGAGGCCTAGTCTTAAAAAGTACTCAGATGAGTCTGACTAAAGTTTGGTCAAGGAGAGAGTTTTTTCAGAAATACCACATTATATTGCAGCTATAATTTTAAATGGTATCTAGTTTAAAAGCAAAAGGTTTAAACTACAACTTATCCCTGCTGTAGGTCTAGTAATAACTTTATGATGATTAATAAGCTTGCATTTTCTTTGAGCCTAAATTTGATGTTTAGCAGCAGCTATTTTATTATTTGAATCATTTTATTGCTTTTTTACCCCTCATTGTAGGACTAAGTATAAAAACCTTCAGTATTGTATTTTGATGTTAACAGGCTTCTAATATTGTGTTTCCCATATAATCTTACTATGCTTGGTGTTTGCTGGGAAAAAATTCGTTCTTAACAAGTCATAAAATTTATGTTCTCCATGGCTAATTTGAAGCAAGAATGTTAAATAATATACGTCTTATCCAGAAACCTAATTAAAATTAACACTTCAAATTATTTTTTGTTTTTGTTAAATGTACTAAATCATTTTCTGGAAATGTGTTCCTATTGACTCTCAGTGATTTATTTGGTACAAACCCTGAGCTAAAGCTTAATATCTACATGCAGTAAATCACTTAGGAAATGACACAAAGCTATTTTGAAGTGCCTAATCTCATTTTCTAGGTACCACCAAAATACAAAACAAGAAAAATTACACAAATAACTCTCAGACTAAACTTCCTACGTTTACATCACTTTAACAGGGATATACATCATACTTGAACTGAAAGTGTTATTAACATAGATGAAGCAAACCAGGAACAGTTTGGTAACCCATTCTCATGACGTGGCGTGGTATGTGTTTATACTGGTTTTTATGTTAAAAGATAGTGCTCAGTCTTAAATCAGACAATGTTAAAATATTTTGTCTTTTGATTTTCTTAAGTATAGTCACCCTTTACCTTCAATAAAATGTTGTATTATTTTAAATTGTAAGTCCCTCACATCAAAATTGAAAATCAGTAGATACTGGCATAGCACCACAAATATATTTATGGTATTATATTTGTGAATTCAAAAAACACTTTTAACGATCATGTGTAACTTTCAAATTAATGATTAGTTCCACTTTATAAAAGGACCTCTCAGAAAAGAAGAAGAGCAATTGTGTAGTTTTAATGTGATGGTCATCCAAGTGCTAAGATTACTCATATTTTTATTTTGCATTTAACACTCAATACCCTATCAATAGGCAAATTAATGTGTTTTTTCTAATACATTAAAACTGAGGACATGGGATTGACAACTTCACTTTAAACAAATTAACTTTAAATCCCTATAATTGATTCTCTCTATTTTTACTTTATCAGGATTGTGTTTTTCTCACTTCTATCTCCATTCTAATGGGATAAGAACAACAGATGACAGATCACCTGCATGACATTTCACTTAACCTTTCAGAAGATGAAGAGAATGCTGATTAAGAATGGGCGGTGGAAGATTTACCAATATGAATTTTCAGTATAATAATTAAAGCATTTATTTAGATGGAAAGTTAGATAACTCACAGAATCTGAGGAGTTTTGTACCACATGTACATTGTAAAATTTAAAAAGAGAATTACATCAATAACATTTTGGCTTTGCTCTTATTTTCTCCTCAATATATATGTATATGGCATCTTTAAAACATGGTTTCTACATTCTAATTTTAAAACCAATATAAACCTGGTACATATAACCAGGAAAAATCATGAAAGACTTAGTGGATGTCCTAACTTACCCCTCCAGGTTGTCTCCATCAATTCATAGCATTGCACATTATTATCTTCCACATGCTAATTAATTCTTTCTAGTGAACGGACAATTGATTTCCCTTCCTTCTTATGAAAACAAGCCAATTCTGCATCTACGTAGAAATTCATTTAGGCATTCCTGATTTACCTACATAAGTGCAGCACTTTGAAGTCTCCTTTGAACCAGCCATAGCATCTTAATGTATCCCTTATTAATTAATAAGTAAAATATTTGGCACATGCGTGTTCATTTAATATTTGTATGAGAATGATGATTTTGTCTTTTAAAAATATATTTTACAAGACCCAAATAGAGTATTTACAGATGTAGCCAACATAAAGTCACATTACCTTTATGAATTTTCTTGAAAATGCCAAATGGGGATAATACTTAGCATAGCACAATTCCTTAGAAGTCTATTTTCTCTTTCTTATGCGTGCATGTGCATGCACACACACATACATACACACACCACACACACACACACACACACACACACACACACAGTGGGAAAGAGGGAAACAACTCCCAATTAATTCTTCATCCACTCTCCAAACTCTCCTATCCCCACCCATTATTTATTGTCTCACTCTTCTTTCCCTCTCCTTTTAGGTTATATTCTCTTATCTTCACTTTACTACATATTTTGCACATTAGTTCTGTTTTTCACTCTACTGTACCTCACTTTTTACCACACTTTTCCACAACAACATTCCTCCGCTTAATCTAGTACACAATTCTGGGTTGAAATCAGAGGTGGTGTCTATCCATGCACTATTATATACTTTTCTGTCATATAAATAACAAAAAAGCATTGGAAAATGCATCAAATATGAAAGTAGTTGTAGTTTATGTTATGGTTGAAAAGGGCTGGGGCATTCTAAGAGTGGAGAACAAAGGGGCTTTTCATGGGAATTTAAAATCCAATGAGGTACATATAAGTCCTGCATTCTCAAAATCTTTTTAATCACATTAAGATTTTTGGAACAATATTTATAAGAAAATGGAGTTAGTTTTGGTGAATCTCTGCATCCCTTGCAAATTGTATTTTATTCTACTTAAGTTGGATATGCAATAGCAAAATAAAGTATCACTTTCTTTCTTTGTTTTCTGGAAATCCACTATCTTACATGCCTACTGCTTATTTAATTATGCCTAAATTACTCAAGTCTCTCTAAAATTAGAAATGTGTTATTTTCATAAAGTTTTCAAGGTCCCATGTGCTCTGTTTTAAATATACTCTGTCAGTCAATCCTCCTCCACAGAAAGTACGTGTGGAGTCTAATCAATACTTTTATTCTGAAAATATTTCATCATGCAGACACATTTAACTGATTGTCCAGATATTTCTTCTGCTGCAAACCTTCCCCGTCCACCCTCCCCTTTCCCCATGGTCTATTAGGCAATGTCTAGACAAGAAGGTCATTTTGTTCAGTTAGCTCTGGATGTTTGGGATACAAAATAATAATCTTCACAGGAGGAAAGAAAGTTTAATATCTGAAGGAAAAATCTCCAGTGAAGCTAAGCTAATCCTATTTGATAGCTGGTTTCTAGCACTAACTTCCTGTATTTGATGTTGCTTCTCTTTATATAAATGTGTCTACCTGTGTATGTTTTAGTGATCTTCACACAGCCAAGGACTATATTTAATAGTTAGTCATCAAACAGGAACATAAATCTTTCTTTAGTGTATGTGCCTGTGTGTGCCCAAGTGCATCTGTATGACAGCAGTGGGGGTAGAGAAAAGAGAACAGAGCAGACTTGTGCGGCAGGAAACAGACTGTATAAATATGCATTGCTGTGTGGCTAACATAGTTTATGTGAATGAGAACAAAAAAACTGTGACATTTGCTTCTAAGATCTCTGAAATCACAGGGGTATGGAAATACAGAATGGTACAAAGCATGCTACAATGAGACAGTCAAAAGTTAGATTTCCATTTTCCTTACAAAACTTAAAAGTCCCTTCTCTAATACTTAAAATTGCATCTGAAAAACATCGGACACTTAAGAAAAGTGTAATTTATGTTGGTGATGGTTTTTCCCTTGTACAGTTGCTCCTCATTTTAATGTAACTCTAGATCACTCTCAGGATGGGAAAAGCAGTATCTTATTGTGTGTGTGTGTCCCCTCCTTCACAACACCTATGGAGTCCTTTACATAGAGTACATGCTCAATCTATGTTCTCACATAGTGATGTTCTATATTCATCCTCATCTTCTTCCACATCCCCTCTTTTCAGTTTGACTCTTTTATCATCTAAAAGAAATGAACTTCCCAGATCTAAACTGTAAGGCCCAGTGGCCACACTTGCCAATTTATTTGGCATATGTCACACATAGTTGCTAGAGATATATACTTCTGCTAAACTTCTGTGTATTACTGACTTACTGGAGCATGGTTCTTTCTCATCAACATGCAGAGGAAATCAGAAATTGAAGGAATGAATTAAGATACTACTATATACATGAAAAAGAAATCGAAGTTACAATTTACAAGTAAAATCAGAAAAGTTATTTGATCTGCTTTTTTTTTACATGTAAAAAAAACTTTTAAACAATCTCAGGTTGTCCTAAAATTAATCCAGAAAATATATGTTAGAAACTAGTCAGATATCCATGATATACACTGATATTGTTAGTTTATGGTAGTCCTATTTCTGCTTAAAGTTGATCCTATATAAGCAAATTTTAGAAGAAAATAATACATTTCTCTTAGTAAAACAGGCACAGGGTGAACTCATTTCAACGATGGCTCATTTTAGACTTTTCATCAATTAAAAATGTCACATTTGATTATAAAAATTATGGTTTTTTTTAATTAAAAAAAAAAACTTCCCCAAGTCCCTTGAGACTAAAATAACAGCAAATTGAACACATGGATTTTTATATTCACTCAATATTTGTGTTGGAAAAAAACAAAAAACAAAAACAAACACTGAAACCACAAATTGTATGCTTAATAATCTGGGAGATTAATTCCAAGTGAGTGATGTAAAAACTTGAACTATGACATGAGGTAAAAGAATAGCAATTAATAAATAAAAGGATTACAAAAGAAAAACAAATTTGGAAAAATTAAATTTAAAAAGCGGCCAAAAATAGGAAATTAAGGAGGGATATAAAAGCATTATAGACAAATAAGTAGAGATACAATAAGATATTAGAAATTTAAGGTTGGAAGTCTATATCAAAAGTGTAGAGAAAGGGAACCTTTATGCATGGTTGGTGGGAATGTAAATTGCTACAGTCACTATGGAAAACAGTATGGAGTTGCTCCAAAAATTAAAAGTAGAACTACCTTATGATCCAGCAATTCCACAGTCTGGGTAAATATCCAAGAAAATGAAATGACTATCTCAATGAGATATGTACACTCTCATGTTGATTGCAGCATTATTTACAACAGTCAAGACTGGAAACAACCTTAACATCCATTGACAAATGAATGAATAAAGAAAATGTGGTATATATATATATACAAAGGAATATTATTCAGCCATGAGAAAAAAAGGAAGTATTGCCATTTACAACAAAAGGATGAAACTTGAAGGCATTATGCTAACTGAAATAAGTCACAGAATGACAAATACTTTATGGCCTCACTTACATGTGGAATCTAAAAAACCTGAACTCATAAAAACAGAGATTGGTGGTTGCCAAGAGTAGGAGTGAGGGAAATGGATGAAGGTGGACACAGGGCACAAATTTCCAATTATAAAATGAATTAATTCTGGGGATCTAACATACAGTTTGGTGACTATAGTCAACAATACTGTATTATACATTTGAAAATTATTGAGAGTACTAATTCTTCAAAATTCTCATTACAAAAAAAAAAAAAAAAGAAAGAAAAGAAAAAAAAAGTAACCATGAGGTGAGGAATGTGTTAACTAACCTTATTATGGTAATCATTTTGGAATATACATGTATGTTAAATCATCTAAACCCAGCTCTGAGAAAAAAGAAAGGAAGTATTGCACTCTTTTTCTTCTCTTCCCTGTCCTCTTCTCCTCTTCCTCTTTGTTCTTCTTACCATTCTACCACTCTATGTTGTGCCATCACTAGTATATTTTTAAGGCATTATTCTGAGTTTAAATGGCAAGTACATGAGATGATAGATAAGTTAATTTGCTTGATTATGCTAATCATTTCAAAAAATACATGTATATTAAAACATCAAATTGTACACCTTACATATTTACAGTTCTTGTCACTTATACTACAATAGACCTGGAAAAAATTAAAAAATAAAAACGCACAAACAAAAAAGCTAATAATGCAGGCAGTACTTAAGAATTTGACAGAAAACAGATGTCTTGAATTTGAATCAGTTCATAGCAAGGTTAGCTCTGCAGTTAGAGGTAAATTTTCAGGTTTCTTTCAAATTTGGAATAAAACTAAACCTTGTTTTGTTCTAAGCATGAATATAAAATGCAGAATATATTATGTTTTGAAGGATATTTGCAAATGTCATATCCAATAAGGGGTTAATACCCAAAATATATAAAGAACTCACACAACTCAACACCAGAAAAAAAAAAAATCCAATTAAAAAATGGGCAGAGGACCTGAGTAGACATTTTTCCAAAGAAGACATACAGATGGTCAATAGATAGATGAAAAGATGTTCAACATCACTAATCATCAGGCAAATGCAAATCAAAACCACAGTCAGCTATCATCTTACATTTGTTAGAATGGCTAAAATTAAAAAAAAAAAAAAAAGTGTTGGCAAGGTTGTGGAGAAAAGGAACCCTCATACAATGTTAGTAGGAATGTAAATGATACAGCCACTACAGAAAACAGTATGGAGGTTTCTCAAAAAATTAAAACTAGAAATACTATATGACATAATAATTCCACTACTGAATATCTGCCCAAAGAAAACAAAAACACTAATTCTAAAAGATATATGCCACCACTCTGTTTATTGCAGCCTTATCTACAATAGCCAAGATATGGAA
Source organism: Ursus arctos (assembly GCF_023065955.2). Taxonomy (NCBI): domain Eukaryota; kingdom Metazoa; phylum Chordata; class Mammalia; order Carnivora; family Ursidae; genus Ursus; species Ursus arctos. The sequence continues at coordinate 23,674,831 of NW_026622985.1, read as the reverse complement.
GCAACCTAAGTGTTCATTAATAAATGACCGAATAAGAAAGATGTGGTACACACACACACACACACACACACACACACACACACACAGAGAGGAATATTATGCAGCCATTAAAGGATGAGATTGCATCATTTGTGACACCACGGATGGCCCTAGAGCATATTAACTGAAATAAGTCAGACTGAGAAAGACAAATACTATATGATTTCACTCATATATGGAATCTAAAAAACAAAACAAATGAAGAAACAAACAAACAAAAAGCAGAATCAGACCTGTAAATACATAGAACTGATGGTTGCCAGAGGGTAGGAGAGTGAGGGGAATGGGCAAAATGGGTGAAGGGGAGTGAGAGATACAGCCTTCTAGTTATGAAATGAATAAATCACTACAATAAAAGGCACAACACAGGGAATATAGTCAATAATATTGTAATAGCATTACATGGTGACAGATGATAGCTACACTTGTGGTGAGCATAATAGCATAGGTATAGAGAAGTTGAATCACTGTGTTGTACACCTGAAACTAATCAAACATGTATGTCAACTATACTCAAATTTTAAAAATTAAAATAAAAAAAAGAAAAGTCATAATGCAATGGGTGACCCCAGCCCTCTGTCATGAAAAAAACTGAAATAAATAAATAAAAGCATATGCGGTGATAAATATTGTACCTAATCAATGTTTAAAAAATAAACTACAACAAGCAATATTGACAATTTAGAAATTTAAGAATATCTTAAAAGTAGGAAAACTGTATACTATATATATTTAATTTTACTATTTATATACAATTTTATTTGATGACTACAGCCAGAGATGAACTTTTTAGAACTCTAACCTACTAAACATAATATCACAAAGAAATAATAACAATATTTATTCTTAGATTTTTGGGAAATTAAAAATCAATGTTCCATAGTATTCCTATTTTTTATTACACACAATATTCACCACAGGGGTAGTTATTGGGTACAGACTATTAATGTGTTTATGACATAATAATCAGTTATTTTACTGAAGATTTCATGCATGATATTTTGGGGATAGTGTTTTCAAAATTTTTATAAATTTATCTAAACTTTTTTTTCAAATAATTTGGAATTACAAAATGCTTTCTCATCAATGATAAATTATATTTAAGCATAACTAGGATAATCATCCTTCTTTTTAGGTAAATATATAGGTAAATATATCATAGTAGAAACTTCCCATACTTGTGTTTCTGGTTCTAAGCAGTGTTTACAAAAGAACACCTAGGAAAAGGAACCAGCAGATCATTCCTAGAGCATTCCAAGAGAAAAACATGTCCTGTACAGCAATTTTCCCATTATGTAACAGCTAAAATGAAAAACATTGATATTGTAACCCTCAAATGAGATAATTATATTTTAAAAAACTAAAACTGTTAGTGATTATATAATGACCTGACTATAGTTAGTATTTTAAAAATCTATACATATTTTGAAAATATAATTTGGGATAAAACAGATATACTCTGTAGAAAAATTTACCTTCTCTTTTTACCTATGAATAAAATGCGGTGATCCAATCCTTTACTATGGAATTTATAAATGTGGTCAACACACACACATAGCCTTGAGAGTTTAATTTTCTTATACAATAACAAAAGAACTGTCTTTCCCAAATAAATAACCCTGCCTAAGAAAGAAGGTTCATTGTATCACCAGTTAGTGGCAATGGTTATTTGAATATAGAAAATTTCCCTCCTTAAATAACTTGATTCTTCTTTGAATACAATTGGAGTAGTACTACAGTAGCTGCCTTCTATATCAAACCACGCTTCAAAATATTCCCATGTGATACAAGTGTAATTTTGTTAAATAATATTTAAGTAACAACTCAACCTAGATACTGATTTACCTAGACCCTTGAGTAGTCATTCAACGTAAATCTTCTATAATATCCTAAAACTTATACAATGTGAGTCAAATCCCCAAAGAACCAAACACTACATGCTAAACAAAATGAGGTAACTGCTTGTTATTCATAAACCATGGAGATAGATGCAAACATAGTAACGGCTATTAATGAACATTTTATGTAAAAATAGGAAGGCTGAGCATCTGGTGTTTATATCTCTTAGTAAACATCTTACAGGCTTTTATTAATTTAAATCATTTCCCCAGGTTTATCACGTCATTTTTACTGTACTTGTATTTCCATTAAAACAAAACAGGAAACCAAGAAATAATCTTTAAAATATGCAAAAGTGGTATGATTCAGTGAAATGCAAGTTGTTATTAGTATACTCTAAATACATCTGTATATACAATTTGAAGATTGATAATATTTGCACAGTGGCTCCAAATTTTCTCTGAGAAACAAGCTCAGAAACAGCTATTTGGTTGGAAAGGGGTTAGGCTTGAGGATTCATTAGAATAGCAAGTATACCACTTTTTATGATGTTTTGGGGGTGCTTTAGGGGAAAAAAAGCTGATGGAAATTATGGGAGAGCTAAAATATCTTCCCCTTCAAAAGTAAATAAACTGGTCAAAATCTAAATTTAAAAAAATAAATAATAAAAATAAATAAAAAGGCCCTAACTTAGGGCCTGGGTCCCCTGCGGTTGCAGGACCCAGGCCCGGGCTGGGAGGAGGAGGCTGTACTTCATCCAGAGACCTCGGTGGGTCCCCCGCCAACCCCTAGGCTGGAGACCGGCCCCACAAAGTGTGCTGGTGAGCCTACTAACCCCTACCCCTTCGAAGTAGGGGCCAGCGAATGGCTGTTGGTGGAGCACCTAGTCCAGAATCCAGTCAGGTTCTGGAAACTATTAGATGGTACTTAGTAACTGAACCCCTCCAAGACCAAGCAGAGGACTGTAAGCAATGATAAATTCAAGAGGAGGACTCCCGAGGGCCGCAAAGAGATGAGGCACAAAGAAAGGAAAGGCCTTGAGTACCGCCAGCGGCTGCCTACCTTGTTCCTGGTTGCCATCGTGGTGAGCCTGCTGAACCCGTTAAGCACCGGTGGGGCCATTTCCTGGGCCCCCAGTGTCCTTCAGATGCCCGCCAAGCGCGGGTGCAGGCCGTCCAGGTGGTGCCAAGAGTGATGTGGTAGAAATCTACCCGCACCCGAGTCGTGGTGTTCCAGCCTCCTCGCCTGGCCTGGATGCACTGAATGTGGGCTGCAGACACCGACAAATCTGAAGAGAAGCTTCCAGACAGGGGCTGGAGATGAACTGAATATGGAAGGAGGGCAAGGCCAGATCCCAGTTTTCTGTAAGCCCCTGGGCTTCTTTGGAAATACCCTCCCCGTCTTCAGGATGACAGCAGTGGCCTGGGCTGTGTAATCTGCCATCTGACTGGATGACAGGAAGGGAAGAAGGAGCCGGTGCTCTTGTTTCACGATTGTGGTCAGCGAGATGTGGCAAGGGGTCAGCTTCAAAGACACAACAGGAATGCATGAAGCCAAACTGGAAGTCAGAGGCTGTGGACTATCTGAAGAAGCCCGTAGTGCCCCCTGCAGTATGGCGCCAAAGTTCAGTACAGCTGGCGGCCGGGCGCCACCCCTCCGCCTCAGCTGTGGGAAGACGCGGCGCCCCGGTGGTAGCTGCCGGTGGTCAACCCAGGCCTCGACAACGCCGGTGAAAGCTCACTCGGGGACCCTGGCATCCTGTTCACTGACAAGATCCACGCCCTGGGCAATAAGCGCACCACCAAAATGTCCGGCTTCTATAACCATGAGAAGTGGACTCTCAACCAGCTTCTGGTAGAAATAGATGGAATGGGCACCACCATCCTATCGTACACCAACCGAGCCGACATATTGGATAGCCGCCCAGCTGAGGCCACGCTGAGTCCCCTGTCTCCATCGACTTTCCCACACTGTGGGTAAGGCAGATTTTCCAGCAGCAGCACCCGAAGAGGCTGAAGCGGACGCAGGCCGGCAGCTTTCCCTTGCACAGCCTGTCAGAGCTCATTCAGGGCCGCCGACCCCTCCAGCGCCGCCGACCCCTCCAGCGCCGCCGCGCCCCATGGGAAGGCTGCGTGTACGTCCGCACGTACATCAAGTGCCACGTGCCATGCGTCGGTAGCAGGACAGGGCCAGGAGCTAAAGCCTTTCAAAGGAAGGGCAGCGGTGGCTGCGTTTCAGGAGTGAGGTCGTGCGCTTTCTGGCTGGCTGGTGTCTAGAGTACACCGAGGTGGAAATGAAATTCCGTGCCTCAGAAAAACGCGTCCTGGGCTTTGCCCTGATGCTGAGGGAAACCCGCATCTCTTCCCCAGGAGCAGCTCTTTGAGGGGATGTGCATGGCCTCTGGGTGGCGCCCGTCTGGGACCAACTCCTTCAACTATGTCATTTAACATGCAAGATGACCCAAGGAAAGTCGCTCGCATCATCTACACTGTGGTGAAGCAGTTGGTTGTGGCACAGAGTGCAGCCCATCTCCTTCGTTGCGGCACGAGGGGGCCTTACGGGTACTGATGCCCTTTCAGTCAGTGCGTCCGGCAGATGATAGCCCACGAAGCAAAACTGCTGGTGGCTAAGCCCACAGGCACACGTGGTCCAGGATAATGTGGACAATAAGCTGTGTGCAGGTGCAGGTGAACGCGCGGCTGGAAAAAGAAATTACTAACTCTGAGCACAGAGAAGCCCTCAAGGCCCTCCTCCTCAGCAGCCGGGGACAGTAGCGCCTCAGGGATGGAGCGACGGGAGCTGGGACAAGAGACGTGCTGGGGAGCAGGAGGCACCTCATCGGACCCCTTCGATGGGAAGAGACTGAGAAGGAGGAGTCATCTGGGCCCAAATAATTGGGCCCAAATCCTTGATTGTGCCTGTGGGGATGCGGTGTTTCTGCTGGATCCAGTAAGTGAACTTCTTACTTGGCTGTTCCCCATTTTCTTTTCACTTGAGATTTTTACCTCCATTTTTAGCCCTTACTGGTCTCTGCTGAAGGGCTTCTGAGATTTGTTTATTGATTTTCCTATACATGATTAGTAAAGATCTTTGCAGAGACGAAAAACAAAATGAAACAGGGCTTTAAAATTGTTTGCTACAGTCCTTCTAACCCACTTAGATTTCTCACACGTCTCTTGGCAAAATGTGTTGAGGTGCCATCTTCCTCCAGAAAATATGTTCATATTGAACTGAGTTCCTCAGAGTGTCATGTTTTCCCTTACATAGGAATCTTCCAGAACTCTCTTGGTCTAGTCACTAATTACAGTCCATCACTGCATCTCTGCCATGTTTTACATAGCTAATAGGCATACTTAAGGATCCAATTTGGATATTAATATCTCTTATAAGCTGACTAGGTTAGGTACTACTCACCTTAATAAATTCATGTGCTTCTTTTCACTTCTCACATTATATTGAAACAACTTGTATAGTGATAATTCCCCATTGGATTATGGGCTTCGGAGAAGAGGTGCCATGTATTTTAAGTCCTTTAATAAGTAGATTAAATCAAGTGAGGGTACAGATAAAAATGGCATCCTCTCTCTCTTCTTATGTTTCCTCCAAACTAGTGCCTTAAAACATTTCTGTTACTCCCTTCCCAGCCTTGGATGGAATCTTTTGCTATACAGTTGTAAGAACAAGTCTCGTTTTAGTAATTGACTCCTTTTGGTATTAAAAAGTCCAGTGCAGGGCGCCTGGGTGGCACAGCGGTTAAGCATCTGCCTTCGACTCAGGGCGTGATCCCGGCATTATGGGATCGAGCCCCACATCAGGCTCCTCTGCTATGAGCCTGCTTCTTCCTCTCCCACTCCCCCTGCTTGTGTTCCCTCTCTCGCTGCCTGTCTCTATCTCTGTCAAATAAATAAATAAAATCTTTAAAAAAAAAAAAAAGTTCAGTGCAGTTTAATTTAAAACTTAAATCTCACATACAATGCAAAGCTTCTCCCATGTGAAAAGCTTTCTCATAGCCATGCAGGTAAGACCTCACTTGGCTTGGAGACTGGTAGTGGGAGGGCAGACATGGTGGGCTTTTTCTTTCTCTCCTCTGTCCTCCTCACCACTTGCTCCAGTGTATTTTGAGAAAAGATGGGGAAATACCTTTTGTGATTGATTTTGTTATCATCTGAGCACTCTGCGTGTCATGTCCTAAATGCTAATTCTTTCATTGATTGTATTAATGGGTTCTTCTAAGGCTCCTGTGGATATCTCATATTTCATGATTTTATTCAGTTTCGCATCTTCTAGAAGTACATTCCATAGAGTTCCATTACTGTAGTCCTTTTCCCCTGACAGAACACCCTCATGCATACGATGCTGTCCAGATGGTGTGAGCCTGGCCATTTGTTCCGCATTTTCACTAGGTCAGCAGGTAAATCCTACATCCTTGCCATGTGTCTTTTATAGGATTTAGGGTTCTTGCACTGCATGGCTTTCTCCATACCCTGCCCTGTGGACCCAAATAATAAAATCACACCAGATTCTTTCTTCATAAATATTCCCCAAATTATGGAGATGCATGTCAAGCTTGCTCGAGAATTATCTAAATGTGTTCTAGTCTAGTATGCCCAGAGGTGGCCTAATGAGTTTCTGCTATTTAGAAACCATCCAGAGGTGGAGTGAGAGCATGATATCCTTCTGGAGCTCTCCTCATTTTAATTGAGGTGACAGCTGGAGGAAGAAAGGGAAATTTCAAAGCTCTTTGACTAATCTGAGTACTTACTACCTCAATAAGTCACCCATTCAAGTTTCTAGCATCCTCTCATATATTGTGGACATGGGTGAACTGTGTTCACTACTTTAGTAAGTCCAACTTGGTTGTAACTAGAATGTTATAATGTCTTATTTCCTATTATTTTCAGTTTTGAGATATCAGTCACATTCCAAGGTATCAGAAAATATCCCATTTAAAGCCAGAAAGTCAGTATGGCAAAATGGTTATCATTATAGACTCTCAGTACCACACCAACTGGGTTCAAAGTCTAGCTCCATCATCACTAGCCATGTGACCTTGGTCAAGTTAATAGTCTTTCTGTGTCTTAGTTTGCTCATTAGAAACAGGGATGACAATAACAGTAACATTCTAAAACAAGTACTAACCTCATAGAATTGTTAACAGGATTCAGTGAATTTATCATTTACTATACAGTAAGGAATTTACCATATATAAATTGGTAAATTTATATTTATAACAAATAGCTATTCACTATGTGCTATGTTGTTAGTTATTTGCTTTATCTGCCCCCATTGACCATTACTTTTCCTAACTCACAGTCAACCCTTCATCAATTTTATTGAATGGATGTCTTCACCAGTGTAAGAGACACATCTTAATCAAATGATATTACTAATCAGAATAAAATATGTTTTAGGGGGCGCCTGGGTGGCACAGCGGTTAAGCGTCTGCCTTCGGCTCAGGGCGTGATCCCGGCGTTATGGGATTGAGCCCCACATCAGGCTCCTCCGCTATGAGCCTGCTTCTTCCTCTCCCACTCCCCCTGCTTGTGTTCCCTCTCTCACTGGCTGTCTCTATCTCTGTCTAACAAATAAATAAAATCTTTAAAAAAATATATGTTTTAGAAGCTAGACATACGGAACCAACTGAATCGCTTCTAAAATATACCAACAATGTATTAGAAAATGAGAAATAGAAATATAAAGTTATTCTATGTATCGATATACAACCAAATCATATCACTTCAAAAATTTCAAGGTTGCACATGAAGAAATTTGAGCTAGATATAGTAAGTTCTTTACAAGATGGGTAAATCCAAGGGAAAGTGTGAAATATGAACAGTATACATATGAAGTTAGTTCATGGGTATTACAATGCATAGAAATTAATGAAGATATTCATTTTACATTAGCCTCCTTCAAGAATAGGCCATCATATTCTAAAATTATATTTTACATTATAGACAGGGTTGTAATTCAGTCCCCACCAGTTGTCCACTCCTGAACTTTGTTCTGAGAAGACTAATATTTATTCTGATTAATAAGAGCTCATACCATTAGGGTTGTTGAATATTTATCATATTTCTCTCTTATTATAAGATGTATATCAAGTATTTAATCAAATTTATTTTACTAAAAATAGGAAATATTAAGATATCTATCTGAAAAATGAGAAATATGTCTCTTTATCTTAAAATCCTATCTTCAAATACTGGCAAAGATTTGAATTTATCCCATGGAAATCCAACTATATTAAATTTGTTGGTTTTGTGGGTTTTTTTGGTTTTTGGGTTTTTTGTTTTTGTTTTTGTTTTTTATGTCCTAGAAAGCTGGGTTTAACACTTATCTTTATAATCAAACACAAATATATGCATGTTTCCCATTTAATTAGAGACTTGTGAAGTAATGTTTTAGAAAATAGTAAATCTATTTTAATTGCATTTCAAATCAATTTAGTTATTAGAAAGTATTAAAATAATTTTGTGTAGGTAATATTAACAAAACCTTGATGATATACAGATTAATTTTTAAAATAAAACACAAAATAAGAATAATGATGTGTAGACTACATTTAATTGGTTTCCTCTTTAAACATAATTAGCATTCCATAGATAACATGAATAATACCGTCCAACGAAGTTGCTTTAACAAGCATAACAATATAGAACTGTGGGGCAGTCAGTTCATGGGAGAGTTGCCATTCAAAAAAAAAAAAAAGTTCACAGTTTACTTTTAATCTCATTTTAATCTATTTTCAGGCCTGCTAAAATGGAGTGCTATTTTTTATATCAGATAACGTTCATATTAAAGTTCCCAACATTTTATTATTTTTATAACCAATATTTTATATAAAGTTTTATTAAAATCCTATAAGCTTTTTTTTTATATTCTTTTATAATATCACGTGATCTGAGAAAACATGGGTCCACACATGGCAGAGTTCTAAATAAGAGAAATTAAATTTTCAATTACAGGCCTAAAAGCAAGTTTAACTATAAAGGAAAAAAATGTTTATTAACCAAGCCATATCAGAAATACATATTTCATTTAGTAGTAAATAGCTAAGGTAGAACTGAATAGAACAAAGCTGCAAATATCTCTGTAAGGGGCACGATAGATATACCACTTAAAGAAGCTCTTCATGTATTCTAAACTGGCCATGTAATTAAACATCATCACACTTTCCTACCATATCTAAGTTTATACAGTTCTAAAAGGAAGTATTTTAGATGTATATAACCAACTTCTGTCTGGCGTTATGCTCTGACAGCACCTAGGTCTAGGAAATTCCTCTTTACTGGTCCATGCTACTGATTCTAATAATGTCATCAGGTCATTCCTGATTTTTTGGTAGAGTGAAGTATTTATTTGGGTTACTGTGATCAATTTTTCTTACAAAGTTCTTTCAAATATATGTTCACTGCATATTTAAATCTTTTTAAAGAGAGATTTGAGGGGCACCTGGGTGGCTCAGTCATTAAGCATCTGCCTTCGGCTCAGGGCATGATCCCAGCGTTCTGGGATCGAGCCCCATATCAGGCTCCTCTGCTGGGAGCCTGCTTCTTCCTCTCCCACTCTCCCTGCTTGTCTCTCTCTCACTGGCTGTCTCTCTCACTGGCTGTCTCTGTGTCAAATAAAGAAATAAAATCTTTAAAAAAATAAATAAAGAGAGATTGAGAGAAGGAGAACCAACAATTTTTTTTTACATGTAGCATAATATGTAATATTATTAGAGGATAGGACAGTTTTTATATCACTGGAGAAAATATACACCCCAAAAATATTCTAGTCTCAAATATTTAACATTAGTCTGACTCCTCCTTGTAGAAAAATTACCAAAAACTTAGTGTGAATTGTGGAAAGAATTTGAAATCTGTAACTGTATATCCTGATAGAAGGATTGGGGAACTAGAGATAGACTACTAGGGAAAAGAATGAACAAGACTCCTACATGAACATATAGTTTTAGTCTACAAAATTAATGGTGCTAAAAAGAAAATGGATCATTTTGTAAAGTCTGAAAAGAGAATTGAAAGAACTGCAAAGTTATCCAAAAGCTACTATTCTGTAGTTGTCTAGACGGGAAATAACAAACTCAAGAAGTTAAATATTGGCCCTTCATTAAATGATAAATTCTAGAGGAAGTTCACAAATTGTATCTTTAGGAATTTTCACTTGCATAAATGTGTTTGGGCAAAGAATTGGTATCAAACACTTTGTTGATTGCTCAAGATGTCTTCTTAAGGATAAGAGGATCAAAAATGAATTTATCACCTCTATAGAAAAACTTCGATTTATGTGCTCATAGCAGATAACTACACTGAATGTAGTGAGGTTTCTCAGAAATAGTGGAATTAAATAAACACCACAAGTCACTATTTGCATAAAGTAAAATTAGGACTATAACCCTTTACTAACCCCTCCCCCCCCAAAAAAAGTCTTTTGCTGCTTGGAAAGGAGCTAAATTATTTTGAAACTGCTGAATGCAATGGAAAGGATTCACATCTAGGAGACATGGATTTCAGATTTACCTCTTTAATCTGTTGCTTTGGACAAGTCACTTAAGCTGAGTCACTGTTTTGTATGTTAAAAATGATTGCTAAGTGATACAATATTTATGAAATCTCTTGAATGCTGTGCTTTATCTAAGTGTAAGGGATTGGTTTTACTTTTACATTAATTTCATTAGGATGGGGTTTGTATGGATCCACAGAAAGGGGTAGATTCTTGCTACTCAAATGTGATCCATGAACCAACAGCTTCAGCATGATCTGAAAACTTGTTAGGAATGCAGAAACTCATTCCCTCCCAGCATATAAATTTTAACAAGATCTCCAGCTGATTCATATGCACATTAATGTTTGAGATTCACTGTTTTATCATATCCATGCTATTATTGCTAAGAACATTTCTTTTATATTAATCATTCATATTCAAAGCAGCATTTTAGGTGCTGTCCTTCATCTACTGAAATACCGTTAGAGTAAATTGCTTTAGTAGAGGTATGCTTTTATGTGTAATCAGGTCCTCTGATGTATTAGTTGTATTAATTAAATGGCACCATGCACATGACTTTTTCTGAGCACTGAATTAGTTATACCAATTCCTAAGTAACAGACCGTAGTAAGAGTTAAATCTATAATGAGAAAAGTTAGGAAAAACAAGCACAGTACTGAATAAGGCAACATACATGTTTCAATGAAAAATTCACACCTTTCCAAATAAGATGTGTGGAAAGTCAAGATATAACTATAAAGACAAAAAAAAAAAAAAAAAAAAAAAAAAAGACAATTTAGACATCAAAGGCAAAAGAAATGAGAGAATTATTTAAAATGTTTATCGCTGGTCATTATTGTAGTAATAATTAGATTTCCAAATTTGTATAATTTTTAAAGCCTACTTTAAAATGGAGGAGGAGATTATTTTATATCTGGATGAAAACTGTATGTTTTAGTTTCTGAAAAAAATGATAAAATTACCATATCTTTGAGTAATTTGGGAAAAATCATTTTTCTAATTTATAAGTTGGTTTGATTGGAGAATAATAATTACATATTTCAAAAGGATTTACTGTGATTCTAAACTTTGCTTTTCCTATTTCCTATTGTGAAGTGTTCATTGTTCAAAGTATTTATTTAATCTTTTATGCTACTAGATTGACTTATCCTGTGTTACCTGATAAACTGTTTCTGAAGTAAAAAAAAAAAATTGTAGTAGACAAATAATAGAAGTCTAGGATTTCTTTCCTCCTCATCTCACTCTTTCATTTTACTTCCCTTTTTGCTTTTCTTCCTTGTCTTTTCTTTATATTTACAGGCTACTTTAAACAAATTGTCACTTAAGAGCTAGCAAAGATATCAGAGCTAGTGACCAAATTATAGAGAGATTTTTGCCAAGTGCCTTTGAGAAATCTATGCTACCTTTTGGATAAAACTGGTGGCCTTCTTAAGTAGAGCGAATATTTGAGACCAAAAACTAAATAAATTGGTAATAAATAAATTATATGGATTTTTTTCAGGTTAAGGTTTAAAGGATACCACTAATTACAGAAGCAGTAAGATGTCAAGTATTTTTCATATAAGTGTATACTTCTGATATTATCTTGTGCAATGATCAAAGGAAAAGTTATGGAAAAAGTTAAAGAATGCTCTTGGCTGTAATTCTACAACATTGATCTCATCCTTAACACAATTTGCTGCTACATTTATTAGTAAGAAGATTTCATTGCATGTAATCTGTTTCTTCATGTGACAGGATCACCTGCTGCAACTTCCCGTATTCCTTTCCTTGCCATTTCATACACAAAAATTATCAGGAAATTAGACTCCAAAGTAAAAACAACATTATTTTTCTAATTTTGGATGACACTATAAATTAAAATCACGAAGAATATGAGTGATTTCTTAGATTGTTAGACTGTTAAGATAATAAAGTTCACACATATCAAGAATGAAATGTAATCTCCACATGGGCTTGATTTTTATTTTATCTGCTTTTAGACTTCTAAACAGATAGCTTCAAATAAAAGTTCTTAGGGGCGGGAATTGTAAAATGAAATTTTAATATATTTTTATTATGATGATTACATCCTGCCTCACAAAAAAACATAGTACGGAATTCAGTATAATGTCTAAGAAAAGAAAGAGATCAAACAAACAACCAAAGTCTAAATAAAGACTGGATTAACACTCTTCTCAGTTGTCAAAGTCACTAAAATAGCAATAGGTTTTAAAAAAGAAAAAAAAATCAAATCATATCCCTAATTATAAATGTGACAAGCACTTCTCTACAAGTACATGATTCATCATGTTTAACTACATAAATTAACTAGAAAGTTTGCATAGTCAAAATTTAGTGACTTAACAGATTAAAGTAAAAAATCAATTTAAGAAAACAAAACACAAGTTCTAATTGATTCTTTTCAGAACTTGACTGCCACATAGTTTGTTCAATAAATATTTGCTGTAGGTTTGATGAATGAATTAAAGACTGAGCGAACGAAGCAAGTCAAACAAAAACATTTGAGAATTCTTTGCTTATCTAAGAGAAACTTACATAGACCAACCACATCTATATAAGCTGTATTTCATTTTTTTCTACATTCTCTCTAATAATTAAAAACTAGATCACAATTAAACATGATGAGTTAGCCAGGAATTGAAAACATGCACAGTAAATTCTAAAAACTTAGTGACATCAAATCACAGGTATGAGCTGTATATAAAGGTATAGTGGAAAACATTGGTCTGCACTTTGAAAATGCCACATTTATATTATATTATGTAAAATTTTCTCTGGAAAATTATAATATGGGCTTTTGATTAGCCAATATGTCAAAAACCATTGATATTACTAATTTTTACAATGAATAACACTAGAAATTGAGTAGAGCTTTGAACTTTTAAATGTTTCATTATACTGTACTCTGGTTTTAAAAATAGTTTAGGGATGCCTGGTTGGCTCAGTCAGTTAAGCATCTGACTCTTGATTTCGGCTCAGGTCATGGTCTCGTGGTTTAAGATCAAGCCCCACGTCAGACTCTGCAATCACACAGCATCTGCTGGAGATTCTCTCTCCCTCTCCCCCTGCCCCCCCACTCATGTGCTCTCTCTTTCTCAAATAAATAAATAAATCTTAAAAAAAAATAAAAATAGTTTCAAGAATATTTAGAAATGCAAAATTTATATTTGGCTTACAGTATGCACATTGCACTTTTTGTCTTTGTTCTGATCAGCCTTTCCATGTATCTACTTTCTTTTATTACATGAATAGGTGGAAATTATTAGCAACTGTCTGCATATTGTTCTTCCAAGTTTGTCCACACACCTACAAATGAACCAAAATTGAAAAATAAAAGTAGAAAAGTAAATCCACATCTGTTAGAAATTTTTCATGAGGATAAATTATCTAATTTTTAATAAATTTTTTTAATCAGTTAAAATGTCGTTACTATAAAAAATCATGATAGAACACTTGCTACATTTACTCAGCAAATATGGAGTAGGTTCAACATACTTAAATGTGTTTAAAGATTTTTTTCAACATTAACTTTGCCAAAAAAGTTACTGTAATTTAAATTAAAACATGTTTTTCTTACAACTTTTATAAGAATAAAAAGAGGCTATACTTATATTAGGAAAATAGCTATAAGAGTAAATTTAAATCAGTAATATGGATATTTCTAAATATTTAAAGGTCTAAAATAACAGCGCCTCACATGATTAACTTTATCACTTACAAATCTTACAATTTATATACATTCTTGCTGGCTTCTTGACACTTCACAAAATAAAGCACTTCAGAAAAGCTCTTCACTTTGTAAGTGAGTTGAATTTTCAGAAAGTGTGGGAAATGGATATTGGGTTCTATTGTAACACTTTGAAAATACTTCTAAAAATACTTCTGCAGAAAGAAACTATAATTTCATATTATAAAGCATAAACACACACACACATACACATCATACAAGTCAAATGATGGCTTAAATGGCTACGAGAAATAAATAGTTTCCTCAGGATCCTAAGACTGTACAATACAAAAAAGCCAACTGAAACCAGTTTAGAATGGAGAATTAGTAATTAGACACATTCTCTGATTCTTTTTCAGCAATTGGGAAAATTGCCTAATGTTAAAAGAAAAGGTGCCACCGAATACATTCTAAAGAATCTTCATATATATTTGATAGTCCAAAAACACCTTGATAATTTAGAATTACTTCTTTATTTTTCCATTAAATCACAACAATTTTTGTTGGAAATAGAAAAGAAAATCCACTGATCCCAGTAATTGGGTCTACCATTTGGCTTGTCATTCATAATTATATTTCTTTATTATAATGTATAATAAAAATGCAGGTTGTTTTGACTGGTTATATTTTTCATTGTGCTAAAATACTCATTAAGACTGGTAAGGTGAAACAACGTGGTATTATCATTCTTTGTAAAACAGTATTATATTTTATAAATAAGTAAGTAAAACAGTGTTAACTTTCTGTAGATCCATGGCACCATGTATTTACCTCAGTTTTTTAAAAATGTCCTTTATGGAATGCAGCTTATTATTATAATATCTACATTTTGCTGCAAAGTCTTTCAATATATCCCATGACAGCATAAGGTCACTTTATGAATTTAGGAGTATATAGAAATATTTTAAGTAAAAATTTACCACTCTATTTCCTACAAAAAAAAAATTAAGAAGTTTCCTGATTATTATTACGTTTTTTAACATCCTCCACTTTCACATTGGGCAAAAACTATCCTCCAAACAGTCTTATTTTTCCTCATAGGATTTTTGGCATGTTCTGTACTGACAGCACCAAAATTTTGCAGCAGTCTATTCCATTCCCATTTCTGGAAGCAAACTTTAATTTGGTTTCTACTCTTAATCCAAAAGGTTAGAAGAGTTAAAGGTAATAATATTATTGGGGAAAAAAAGGCAATACAAACATAGTGAAAACACACTAATAGTTCAATTTTAAAACAATGTTAGTAGGTCTTTACTGAACCACTACTCTGTCCTCTAATAAAAATATAAATTTTTGTTATACTGATTGATTGGTTGCTCCACTCCTCCTTTTATATATTACATATTTAAATACATGCACATATGTATGAGTTTCCTATCTCAAACTGATAAGAATTTATGTTTTTCCTATATAAATTATTTATTTTCTTTGCAAATAATTACATGGGAGGGAAAATTGAGCATACTCAAATTGTTGTTTCAGTCATACCCCTTTTCTTTTCAGCACCAGCTGAAGAGGAAAGGGTAGCAGATAAGGGATGCTGCACATTTGTCTCTGCGAAGAGGAAAAAGCAGCTGAGAAGTCATTTTGGCAAATTAAATTGCCAATGTTTCAGCCCCACCAAATTAGTTAATAAAAAAAAAAAGACAAATTTTAATTCTAATGTAACGAAAGAAGTCTTTTTGTGATACAATAAAATAGAAATTAAACAGTACCTGAGTAGTTGTTGACAGCTAAATGTTGCTAATGTCCAGAAGTTCTCTCAGAACACAAGGCTCATTATGGTACAAATTTCCGTGTAGGGTTTTATGATGAGAGGGATGCTCTGGTTGCCAAAAAATTCAAGTTCCACCTCCATCCACCTACCCTTGCTACATACAGTCTAAAGTAAATAAGGAATAAAAAGTAAAAACAGATGGGGAAGGATCTAGGTAAATCAATTGTCTCCTTTTTTTCTTTTTTCCTCAGTAGCTATAGGGAGCAAATAGCCTATTCTGATTAGAAATATACATAGAATATGTACAGATAGAAATATGCATAGAAATATTTATATACTTTAACAGATTTCTAAGTGTTCATTTATCAGAACTCTGTAATGCCTTTAGACTAACACTGAGCAAGGGCTATGCATATCCTTTAGGATTAAAAAATAGGGCCATGTAGGTGGCTCAGTCATTTAAGCATCTGATTCTTATATCAGCTCAGGTCATGATCTCAGGGTCATGAGACTGAGCCCCACCTCAGGCTCCATGCTGAGTATGGAGCCTGCTTGGGATTCTTTTTCTCCCTCTCCTTCTGTCCCTCACTACTACTCACATGTGCTTTCTCTCTAAATAATAATAATAAGGAAAGAAAGAAGTGAAAAAAGTCAATTGTTGACTAGCAAAAACTGATAAAGGTTAAAGTCTGATCCAGAGTTGAACATGAATGTTTGCGATCAAAGCCTTCAGTAATTATTTTGTGATGGAAATACCTAGAGGGTGTTTTATTTGAATTCAGCTTTGATGTATCGTGCTAACTAAAAGTGTTTATTCTCTTTTACATTCCCAAAATAATCATTACCATAAACCACTACTTCATATATGAGGAGTTCAAGAATCCTGTGTTTTTAAAGTAATTTTGAATATTTTTTTTCTTGATAATATCTAACTTGAAAGTATATGTGCACTTCAAGCTAGGTACAATAAGCAGGGATAGGTGTTCTTAGAAATAAGAGTGGTCTTAGATCTAGAGTTTGATATCCTTGAAGACTATATAACTAAGGGCTATGATAGAAGAAAAGAACCTAAAATATTATATTAGTATAGTAAGACAGTTGAGAGATCTATTCTGAATATAATATTTTTGTTGATTTTCCTTAACGGTATTAAGCTTTTATATAGTTATAAATTGTATCCTTAACTAGTTGCATTCCCTCATGTCGAGGAAAGTATTTTTTAGACTAACTTCTCATCTTTTCTAATTTCAGGACAATTTTTAAACTAGTATTTTAACAACTAATTATATCTTAGTACTTTATATACTTTTAATTCTACCAGTGAAATTATAAAACAGATATAATTTATTAAAGATAAGAAAACTTAGAGAAAATGTGACTTGAAAGGGGGTACTTAATTAGTGAGAGAGCAACCCGTCTAATTGTAGTCTTGTTAATTAAAAACCTCTTATGCCATGCTGACATTCAAGGAAACATTTCAGTGAATATATTTATGAAATTAATACAATTTATTAACGAGGATGGAATCAGAAAGAGGGGGGGGGGAGGAAGGGAAGGAAGGACAGAAGGGAGAAAATTGCAAGTTTGGGCTTTTAAGTACCACAAGCATAAATTTCTGAAGCAGCCATTGAAATAGGCCCGCTTCAATAAAGAGAGAAATTCTGATAACTGCACATCATGTCTAATCAATGAACATATTTCAGGAACTTCCTAGGAACTGAAAACATGTCTAAATCCTTGCTAGGGACTTGTGACTATGAGGCACAGAAGCAAAATATAAACTTGGTTGCCTGCTTAACAAATAAAGAGCCACTTGGGGCACAGTCGTTAAGGGTCTGCCTTCGGCTCAGGGCGTGATCCCGGCGTTCTGGGATCAAGTCCCACATCGGGCTCCTCCGTTGGGAGCCTGCTTCTTCCTCTCCCACTCCCCTGCTGTGTTTCCTCTCTCACTGGCTGTCTCTCTGTCACATCAATAAATAAAATCTTAAAAAAAAAAAAAAAAAAGAGCCACCAATAAGGTTTGGTATCTTTATACGAGGAGATTGGAACACAAAGACACACAGAGGAAAGACCACGTGAAGACATAGGGAGAGGACAGCCATCTAAAAGCCAAGGAGAGAGGCCCCCAGAATAAACCATTCTGCCCTTATCTTGATCTTGGACTTCTAGCTTCCAGAATTGTGATAAAATGAATTTCTGTTGTTTAAGCCACCCAGTCTGTGATACTTTGTTATGGCAGCCCCAGCAAACCAATACAGTAGTGAGATGTGCCAACATGTAGAAGATCTGCAAATTGCAGTCATGTTTTCTCATGAAATCCAGTAACATTGTAAGATAGGCCAGAAGATTTTAAGGTAAGAAAGTATGAGGGGCACCTGGGTGGTTCAGACTGTTAAGTGTCTGCCTTTGGCTCAGGTCATGATCCCAGGGTCCTGGGATTGAGACCCACATCAGGCTTCCTGCTTATCCCTCTCCCTCTGCCTGCCATTCCCCCTGCTTCTGTGTGCACTTTCTCTCTCTCTCTCTCTCTCTCTCTCAAATAAATAAAATCTTTAAAGTAAAAAAAAAAAAGTATGATATATTTACTGATATTTTTTCAGTGTAGTGCTTTTTTTACTACCAGGCAACTAAACTCTAGCTAGATTGCAACTAAAATTTCGAAAGCTAGTGCGGAGTTATTTTGTGGTATCAAGAAAAGCATATCCACCATTACCTAAAAGGTTATTAAGGTGTCTTCCTTTTCCAACTATGCATCTGTGTGAGGCCATATTTTCTTCATTGACTTCAACAAATTATTTATACCACAGGAGATTGCCTTCTTAAAATTGTTTTGGAAATACAGTTTTTATCTCATTATTTCTGTTCATACTTAATCAGTTGTTATTTCAAATGAATTAAATATGAAGGTTCATCAACTTTAAATATGTCAGCAGTTACCCACATAAATAAAATTCTTTACTGTTTAGAAATTTTTAGCACTACAAACAGGTCTGGAGAGTAAAAAATTCTAGAACTTCTGCTTTGAGGGGAAAAAAAACAGTAAGTAGTATTAAGCTATATAGTAACTAGTATTAATATGCCAGCCACTCATTAAGCATTTCACGTTTGCTTTCTCAGTTCACCAATACAAATACTTGCAAGTTTAACATAATTATATCCCTTGAGAGATGAAGATTTTGAAGTTCTATATAAAAATATATATATTTATATTTTGCAACCAGTATGTGTCCCATATGGAAAAACAAACCCAGATTATAAGATTCCAAAGCCAAGACTGTTTGACATATTAGATCAAACACTCATTTAATAAACAAGGATATGTTAAAAGCATTATTTTGGCAATAATAAATCAGGAGGGGATTTATCAGAACTTCTTTCTGCAAGAAATTTAGAAACCACAGTCCACTGAGTCTCTAGTCTATAAAGTGGTTCTCTAACCTACAAAAGCTTTTGGGTCAAACAGCTTTGGTGAAACATACTGTATGATGCTTTTTTATTATCTTTTTAAGATTTATTTATTTTGGGGGGCACCTGGGTGCCTCAATTGGTTAAGCATCTGCTTTCGGCTCAGGTCATGATCTCAGGGTCCTGGGATCGAGCTCCATGTTGGGCTCCCTGGTCAGTGGTGAGTATGCATCTCCCTCTCCCTCTGTCCACACCCCTTCATCCAGGTTGTGCTCTCTCTCTCCCCTCTCTCTCTAATAAATATTTTTTTTTAAATCTAAAAAAAAAAAAAAGATTTATTTGTTTGAGAGCAAGAGTGTGCCCATGAGCAGGGGGCGGGGCAGATGGGAGAGCGAATCTCAAGCAGACTCTGCGCTTAACTCAGAGCCCAACGTGGGGCTTGATCTCATGACTCTGAGCTCATGACCTGAGCTGAAATGTATAATGCTTTTTATATGCTTCACCAAATACTCAGCTTTCAATATTAATATACTATGCACATAACTCAAGGAAAGTATACTTTTCTTCTCTGATTCTCAAAGAAATTCTATAAGAAACTTGGGTATCAAGTAAATTCAAGTAGATAGTATGAATAAACATCATTCTTTCTTTTTTAAGATTTTATTTATTTATTCATGAGAAACAGGGAGAGAGGCAGAAGCATAGGGAGAAGCAGGCTCCCTGGGAGGCTGATGTGGGACTGGATCCCAGGACCCCAGGATCATGACCTGAGTCGAAGGCAGACGCTTAACCAACTGAGCCACCCGGGTGCACAACATCACTCCTTTTTAATAATGGAATTTCCTAAACACTCTTACTGCCTAATTCCATTCTTAAGTTAGATAGTACCAAATATACCCACATTTGACAGTTTCTCAATATTGTCCAAACCATCATAAAACTTATAGAAATTTTATATGAAAGTGTTTCTGAACAAAATTATATAGTTACTAGAGTCAAATGATTATCTACATGTGTCTCAAAAAATTAATTTTAACTAATGATATTTGGTTCCTATTAACTCTTTTCATCTTAGTAGATGGAATATGTTGTAAAATGACCATTGTATCAATTTGGCCCTGTAAAGATGAAAGTAAAATGCCTAAATAATAATTCATAAATCCTGGAAAGTTAGCAAGCAATTAAAATTGTGTTCCAAACATACTTATTCATTACATAAATGACATTCTTCTTCCACTTCTTATATTCAGTCAGTTTATATTACTCGAATTTCATGAATTTGTGCCAACAATATTTTTCACTAGGAATGTATGTATGGCTTTACTTATTGTGCTATATGTCAAGAGCTTCCAAAATGAAATATAGGTTTAAGGAAAATTTTGATTTAAGTTTCATTTATGTTGTTTTAAATTGTATTACCAAATAATTTATTTAATCTGAGAAGGCTTTTAAAATAACTTTAATATAAATATTAGTTAAAAACTTCTAAAACTTCAAAATTTCTAAAATTAATTTAAAACTCATAAAATAATTCCATTCTATGCCACAAAGCTCTGCAAAATATCAAATTTTGCAATATAAATACAAAATTGCTATATAATATTGTTAAGAAACAGTATCATAAGATTTTAGACACAAAGCTATGATAATCATCCAATAATCAAAATTAAAACCATTGTTTTTGCAGAGGATAAAGAAAAGAGAATGTGAGAATGAAAGACATAAGGAATGAGAATTGTTCATACTAAAATTATATTTGTAGTGGAGAAGTTCTGTATAAGAAAGAATATTTCTGTGTCCTCAAAACTAAAGTATCAGTTAAAACTAATTATATAAGTACATTCAAATCATAAAATTCCATTCTAGAATTTCAGAAATGAGATTGTGCTATCACACTAATGTGTCTAACCTTTCTTGATTTGACAATATTTATATAAATATTTTAAGCATGGGTATGATTAAAATTCAGTCTTAATGTTATATATTTTTATGGTCAGATTAAAAATCTATAACACATGCTGTTTTGTATGAATTTTTATATTTAAAAAGTATATGTATATTTTTCTTAAATCTTAACATTTTTAAAAAGATTACACACAATTCATGTGTCATAGTTCCATTAAATTCTTAAGCTGTTGGAAGTTCTGCATACCCATAATCCATCTGCCTGAATGTTGGATGACTTAATGGTTTTTAATTGTATAAAGGGTATGTCTCCTGCAGTCTTCTTTAACTTAAGCAAGAACTGTTGGAGTTAGATGCAAGGAAGAACTTTCAGGCAATGAGATTTGTAGCACAATGGCCTAACTGGGAGGTAAATTGTAAAATCTATTTTGGGAAGCTTTTTTAAGAGCTCAGTTACTTATCTTATTTTCCTTGCTAGGTAACACTCTACCCAAAGAGAGGGGTTGAGGGTAGCTCAATCAGTTTCAAATGTGAATACATCAGTGTCTGAGTAACACCTACAGAACTGTTGACTCAAGATATTCCTTTAAATTCATTAATTTCCTTTAACTCTAGCCTTTAGTCATCTCAAGCAATGATACTGTATCAATGAAATCATAGTTTGATGAGCTAATTATATTTTATTGATGTACACTAAAATATATTATAGAAAAATGACATTCATCTTTGTTGTGTCCACCTAAAAAAATGATATATGTTCAAGTTAGAACCTTCAGTACCTGTGAATGGGACTTGCTTTGGAAATAGTGTTTTTGTAGATGTATTCAAGTTAAAATAAGGTCATTCTGAATTATGGGTTCTAATCCAATGACTAGTGTCCTTATAAGAAAAGAGAAATTTGGACACATAGATATAGAGGAAAAACATCAGGTGACAAAGGAGGCAAAGATTGAAGTAATGTGTCTGCAACGAAGGTACAGCAAGGTTTGTGGACTACCACCAGAAGCTAGATAGAGGCAAGGAAGGATCCTCTCCTAGTCCCTGCAGAGAGAGAGTATTGCCCTAATGACTTTTTAATTTCAGACTTCTAGCCTCCAGAAATATGAAAGAATACTTTTCTGTTGTTTCAGGCCATCAACTTGGTGGTAATTTCTGCAGCCTTAGCAAACTAATATACCAGAGAACAACCTGAACTCACCCCTGTCCTATCAGTGGGATGCATCCAACACTTGGGGGAAAAAAATGCTGGGCTGGGTGCTCTGTGAAGGTCCTTCTTAGTCCTGTGGTTGAATGATGATGGCCTTCTTTATATCAGTCATTTTTTATACTCAGTTATGATATAAGTGTCAGCACCCCTATTTATAAAGGTGATGTAAAAGCTATTTTAACACCATAAAATAGAAAAGCAGTTATATCTTATTCGGAGCTATATTTCAAAAATTTTAGGGAAGAAATTATACCTGTGTTCCATTTTTTTTCTGTCTGTAAGTAAACTAAATATAAATGACTATTATAGACTTTTTTTATACTTCGCATTTCTTACAATATAAAATTAGAAACTATTTCTTAGATATCAATAAGCTCTAAAATGGGTATTTCCATATTTTAAGAAATTAAAAATACTATATTTCCCATTATAAAATTTATCTCACATAAATAAGGTGGTCAACAACTACAGCTTCCCTTACCCTAGAGTTTCTGGCCACAGAGACATGGAAATTAATAGGGAGCTTTGCTTTTTCAGACATTTCTTTAATTTCTCAGACCTACCATTTAGAAAGAGAAAAGAGTTCATAGTACATTGTCATTTAGAAATCTCTTATCCTGGGGTGCCTGGGTAGCGCAGTCTTTAAGCGTCTGCCTTCGGCTCAGGGCGTGATCCCTGCGATCTGGGATCGAGCCCCACATCAGGCTCCTCCCCTGGGAGCCTGCTTCTTCCTCTCCCACTCCCCCTGCTTGTGTTCCCTCTCTCGCTGGCTGTCTCTCTGTCACATAAATAAATAAAATCTTTAAAAGAAATCTCATATCCTAATTAAAAGAGGAAAGTGTTTGTTTTCATGTTCTATGGCACCATATAAGATTAATAGACTACACTCTTACAGAATTCTATTTCAAGTTGTTGGTAATACTGAAACCTTTCTTTGTGGGGGTAGGAGTGAAGAGGGGTTAATTTATCCTGTATTTCACAAACAAACTTGTAAATTTTTATTATTTAAGTTGAAATCTGTTACTTTTGCAATGAAAATTTTTATAAATTACTTCAGAGTGAATAAAATTTCCTTACGTATGTATTAGTCATAACTATGTAATATAATACATTCACCATCTACCTAGATTGCTTAATACCAGTTAGAAAGACTATAATAAAAAGCTTCACCTCTCATATTTTGTGAACCTAACAAAGTTTAAATTGAAATTTCAGTAGCACAATGGTTCTTTGATTGATTTGAATTCTCACTTTACCATGGGAATTCAACACTATTAATTTATAGACTCTGGGAATTTGCCTTCATGGGTATATACATTTTTAAGACAAAATTCTTCTGTGTTCTCAACTCTATGCATCATTTCTCTTGAAAACAGGGAATGCATCACTTAGAATTTATAGTACAATTAACAAATCAGATTATTAAAAATCTCAATGGCATGAAAATACAACTATAGTTCTAAAGGCTTAATTTAATATGAAGATTATCTTAAAATTAGACTGGAGCCCAAATTTTAGCTACTCTTCTATAATTTTTAATATTTAAAAACTCCCATGAGTTTAAAAGCTCCCATGAGGTCCATAAAATAGAAGTAAGTTTTTAGGAAATGATAAAAAGATATAATGCTTGCTTTCAAGGTGCTTAAAATTTAGCAAAAGCGAGGTGATAGAAAAAACCATGAAAGTAAAGATAGATAGTGTCCCAGTGAGCTTTATTGTTTATAAAAATTCTGATACATAATAACAAATATCAGAAAAGGAATTAGAGAAAAAACTTCAGGACACTCCTAAGTATTCTAGATTAAAAAAAAAAGTGTGATATTTAGTGACTGTCATTATTTTTTCATCTATAATATTGTGAATAAGAATCCCTCTATTTTTTTTTTTCAAAACATCATGGCGAAGATAATTCCTGCAGTTCATATTAATTTATTTAGATGAAAATTTCATATTGCTATGCACACAGACTTTGTAAATAGGCCAATAAACAGCTGTCTGTGTAAAACCTGGTTATCTCAACAGATTGTTAGAGACCCTTCTCCACTCTCAAGCTACCCCTTCCAATGTGATTTAAAACACAGGACTAATAGTTAAATGGACACATTTATAGAACAAGTTAAAGATAAGATTGATTCCATAAATAGAAGCAAAAGCTTTCAGATGTTAGGGTATTTTAAACCTGGGGTGGGAATAGATATGGGGATAACATTTGTAATAACAGATACCAGGTAATAAAGGTAACATTGAACAGCATATATGTTTCATGAGCAAAAGAACGTAAAACTATACCAAGAACCTACAAATAAGAGCTTTAGCTGCTGCTATCTGAAATTCATAGTTGAAGAGAGCAAAGACAATCTAGCCTGACTGAAAAGGAATGCATGAGTTTGAAAGAACTACAGACAAATAATAAATATCATGCATTAGAGTATATAATTATATGTATAGTTTTTTTCAGGAAGAGGGATACAATTTTCAGTTGGGAAATTTCATTCATACTGTTCCTTTGTTCTGTACTTTTTAGTATTTGAAGCATTTATTTTTTTTACTCTCTCATTGGAATTATATAAAATTACTGAATATAAAGATTCGTCATACTCTTCTTTCCAACTTTCTCCTAAGTCAAATAAAACATTCCCATCCCTGTTCTCATTTCTCAAATTGAAGAAGAATAAAAAGGCCAACTGCAAATACATCTACCATAAGACTTTCTTTAAAATGTTTTAAAGTGGAAACAGACTTTTAAAAGGAGAAATGTCTTCATCCCATTTATTGCCTTTTATTGTCTACAGCCTGGCAAGAGTACATTGGATATGAAAACTCGTGTTACTAAGCAAAGATTGTTTGGGTAAACAAGCTTTTACTTACTTAAACTTTACTTCACCTAAATAATCTATTATATGTCTCCAGAGGACCTAAAATATAGAACATAAGAATCTAGAATGTTATTGTTGGTATGCTGTTGAAAATTTCTTAATAGTGAATCTCAAAGCAAAAGGAAAAATCATTTTACCAATCCTTCCCAATATTTTTTCTACCTATGAAATTGTGTCATAAATTTTTAATTATCTGAATCAAGAACCAATAATGTTTCAGCAAAAATGTTTTATCCTTGAATCTAACTCATCTAGATAAAATGGTAATTGTGAGGTTGTGTCAGGTTAAATTCGAATGTTGTTTTGATTTATGATAAAGTCCTTAGCATACAAATTGATCTAATGTATACCTTCATTTAGTTTTTACCACATTAGCAATATTGTGCTAGTCTTCTGGAGTGTAGAAATATAAAATGTAGTTCTTGTCCTCAAAGGATTTTAGATCTAGAGAGGCATAGAGACATATGAAAAAATAACTATAAAATCAGCTAACTCTAATGGGCCCTAAAATAAAACTGTTAATAAAATACCTTTGGAATTAAGAGGACTAGCAAAACAATATTGATTTAAAATTGTTTCCATCAGTATCAGATTTTAAATAAAGTGACAAACATCATTCCTTATATTTTCTTTGCATTATAAATCCTCTTTGGACTTTCTTACAACATAAAATGAATGCATGTGTTATATTCTCCCAATTAGTCTTGGCTCCTTCACATTTTTCTGGAAAGGTTATTTTTCCATTTGTAGTATTACAGGGATATGATATCATAGATAATTTAATTTGACATTTTTTAAGGAATTCGATTCCATTATTATTTGCAGCCTATTGGATACTTTAACTGCCCATCTGGTACTAGAATTTTTTAAATCTTAAAATTTGCTTTTAGCTTTTTTGTTATCAATTTGCCTGCAGAATAAAATTTTGGTCTCTAGCAAATAAAAGAATCTACAGAGCAATATTTCTTGATGTCTCTTGTTTATCTCATACATTATTTGTACCATCTAAATCCTGGTATTTTTAAGCTAGTGAGTCTTAAATGGTCTACATACAAAATAACATCAGCACTAAAGTCATGCTATTCTATTTTGTGTTCACTTGATTGTCGCTAAATACACAGATGTGATCTTATCATCTGTGAATTCTGTCATAATTTTAAAATCCATTTTTGGTATTTAAGAATGAAATCTTTTGGCAAAAAAACCAAAAAACCAAAAAGAACAACAACAACAACAAAAAAACATGGAATGTGTCCTTCTAAACATTAATGTGGCCAGTTGGGGAGAAAGCTGGAGAAAGAGAGAGAGAGAGAAAGAGAAGAAGAGGGAGAGAGAGAGAAATAAAGATAACTAACTAGGTAGGTCCCAGGGAAATTGCTACTTTTGCCTTAAATATTCTTTAATCTCACTTCATGCTTTCTTCCCAGTTGTGTCCCTATTGCCTTTGAAACTAATGTCCTGTCTCTATCCTTATGAAAAATTTTGTAAGTGGAATATTTTAGCCGAGTAGCAGGAGCCAAATTCCTGGGAATAATCCCAGACTTATTTCTCTTTCTCACTTTCCATACCCAGTCATGTGAATCATCAGGTCAGGTAAATTCTGCCTTCCAAACAACTCTCCTGTCTACCTACTCTACCCGTAACCAGGGCCTACCCTAACCAGGGCACTAACATCTCTCACTTGAATTACAACTCATTTGAAGCCATCAGAAAATGAACTGTACCACTTGCTCTAAATTTGCTGTGCCCACTCCAAGTTACGTCAAGATTACAAGATGCAAATCTGATTTTACCATTCCTTTTGATGGCTTCCATTGCTCTTAGGTAAAATTTAAACTAGGCAGAATTGCTTTCAAAACTGTACCCCGTTATCTCTCCATCCTTCCACCATCCTCTGGAACCTACACCATTTCTTCCATTGGATTATCAATCTCTCAGTTAATTCTAGGGTCTTGTATAAACTCTTCGTCCCTCCACCACTACTATTCTGGCACTCTTACATTTGTTTAGCTCCTATTCCATTTTAAAATCTCTTCTTTGTTATAAATGTCTTCTCGTTTTCCCAAGACACTGATGCCCAAAAAAGTGATTCTTATTCATTACTTTAGAGTTGCAGTGGAAATCCTAATGTAACTATGTTGCAGAAAAATATGCATTGTGTCTATACACATTCCCTAGAATAGTAGTTCTCAGTGGGGGATGGGGGGCAGTTTAGACCTCAGAGGACGTTCTGAAAATGTGTGCGGTTATTTTATGGTTTCACAATGATTAAGCAGCACCACTGCTAGGGACGTTAGACATCCTGCAGAATATGAGCAGACTGAAATGACTAAAAATGATCCCATTTCCTTTGCAACTTTTGACAATCCTATAATAATTTGTGTAGATGAAAAGACTTTATAATTACTAGAATCTAACTCCATTATATATAAACATATTTTTGCACAATTTTAATATATGCTAAAATTACCAAGAATGCAACTACAGAATAAATTGAAAAATTGAGATCAACAAACTTGATTAGAATTTTACAGAGGATTTTGTTTTCCATTGTGGAAAAATGTTGCCAGTTTGTAACTGATTCGACATTATGACACATAATTATCAGTCAACATTATAATTGTTGCATTCACAGTGATTTTACCTAGAGGTGAAAAAAGCTAACTACTAGCATATTATGTCTTCTAGTTGTAATAGTGACTGGGAATTTAAACAGTCAGTATATACATTATTTTATGACAAATTCCTTTGATTCTTCCTTTATAGACTAATTAGAACATAATGTTAATCTTTTTATGAGTGTAGGCGGCTATTTTATCTCTGATCTTCATTCTGGGCTGTTAAAAGGGATATTGTAAATATATATTTCAAAAGAATTTGCAGTATGGAATTTACATACATGTATGTGATAATAGAGCTTGGGAAAACAGAATCTACTGTACCTCTGTTTAGATTTGTTGTTGATAGGATTGTCCCACAGACCTTGACTGTTTTCACACCCAGTCCTATTCCCACCAAGGTTCTGATCACTTTCCCTCTTCCTGGGCTTATTAATTACCAACTGGTCATGTGGCCACTCTGACCATACCCAAACAAAATGGTAGGGGCAAAGCTCATGGTTAATAGGGATAGACAACATCAATACATCATTTTATTAGTGTCCTTTAGTACTGAAATGTTTAAGAAGCTATGGGAGTACATTAATCCTTCCAGAAAGATCAAAGTTCAGGACTCAACAATTTAAGCTGAGTTTAAAGAATAATTTGGAGTTTTTAATTTATGGATTGACTGATTTATTCCCTGTCACATTCCAACAAAGTATTTGTCTTGGAGAATTGTAGCAGTCGTGAAGATGTGCTCTTCATTTGCTCTTTAAAGAGAGCTTGCCAGTCAGTTGCTTTCAGGATCCACCTCCTGATTTGTGCTTAGGTTATGCTTTTACTGGCAAGTCACAGTGCCCAGCCAATAACAGTACATGGTAAGGATACCATGGCCTGATCGTTTCTGCTCCATGTGGGTACTCTGCATAAAGCAATCTTCATGTCAGAGCTCCTCTTTGAGTGCCCAAGACTTATTATAGTTGTGCTGTACCCAGTCCTCCTTTCTTCCTCTTCTCCTTTGAATGAAGGAGGTCAGACCTTCATTCCAGACTGAAGGCTTTCTTTGTTCACTTCTCTCTATCCCATTTATCTTTCACAGGCATTATGCACAATAAATCTCTTGCACTTCCAACTTCATCTTACCATCTGCTTTCAAGAGGATCCAGCTATCACAATAATGACAACTGGGGATCTTCCAGTCAAAATAGCTTGTAGAGCAGCACAGAAGCTTAAAGGAACAAGGCTTGTAAGAAGCTTCTGGAAGTTCAGTTTGGTTAAAACATAAGTACAGTTTTGGAAAAGATGTCAAAAATGAGACTGAAAAGTTAGAGGGAAACTATTCTTAAAGCAACATATGATCAAATGGTTATGATTTTATTCAGAAATATGTGGAGCACTATTTAAAAATTTAATGTAGTGTAAATAAGTGATAAAAATTATGTTTTAAATAAAACAAATTTTTTAAAGGAAGTATGGTTTAAATGTTGCATTATAGTGCTATGAAACAATGAGAAGAGATTAATCAGGTGTATATAATAATGTAGATGAATTGATGCATGAACTAAGACTGCCTACAAATAAATAGTTGAGAAACCAAAATCAATATGATGAGAATCAGTTAGTTCACAGAGGAGGGAGGTGGTGTGGCATAGGCAAGTATAATGAGTACAGGATGGTGCATTAGTTCTGGTGATCCTGGTCACTAAGATTTGGATATGCAGGTAGAAGCTGACTTGGTGTGTGAGGATATGTTCATTGGACACTCTGAAACATAAATGTGGAGCTCTAGAAAGAAGAATGGATCAAGAATAAGAATTTATTATTGGGAAACTATCATCTTATTTTTGAAGTTGGTAGTTGATGAAATAATGTATCTAGAAAGAGATCATAGAAATATGTTCATTCAAGGGAGAGTAGTATCATTATTCTCTATGGGCTTTTTTCAAGTTCTTCACTGTAGTAATTTGAAAGTGGGGCTCTTATTCAAAATATGTTAAAAGTTTTAATACAGTGACAACAGACCATTAAATTAAGGGTGGGGGACTTCTAATCATAGGGCTGTGTGTGAATGTATGAGTCTCACGCCCGTGAAGTTGGCTCTATATATGTGTTCCCCTGTATTCAAAGGTTTTTATACACTATGGGACAGTGGTTTTCAATCCTACTGGACCCAATATCCATTCTATAAGACAGATATTACATGATCCTTTCTTTATTAATTATGAATGAAATTACAGATAAAAATAATTATACACTCTGGAACATAATTGAAAAACAATTGCCATGATGCCTCAACTAAAATATAAAGGAAAACTAAAAAAGAAGAAATTTGTGATTAAAAATATGTATTTAAATAGATAAACATTTGGTTGCAAGTACCTTAGAAGATATAATGAAGTAACCAAATGCTTGTACTTATTTAAAATAAGTACATGTAGATTTGTGAGAAATAAAAGAAAGCCGTTCCATAGAAAAGGTATAGATATCCGAGAGAGCTATGTTATAGGCAAGGGAACACCAGAGTTGAAAAGATGAGAAATTAAAACCAGACTTATTTATATATGGGAGATAAAAATGATCCTAGTTGAAGTAGGAATATCACATCAATACAAATTGCCAACTGCCAAAGAGACAATAAAATAAACAGTATTCTCATAAACAAGATCTAACTTAGAAGTGCAGTGTCAAAATAATTCCTTACCTTAGGACAAAAATTCCTTGATAGAATGGACTGATCCTATGTTGAGACTATTCCTATGTATGCCTCATGCCAAAGCATAAATTTTATTCCTAATGCCTAAATATACCTTGAATACTTTATATTTCATAGATAAGATGGAATAAGGAATGGATTAAAAAAAAAGAAATATCAGAATATTGCCTGAAGAATTGGAGGCAATCCAACATAAATATATATTTTAATAAACATTTATTCAACATAGATTTACAATCATTGTACTACAAAATACTTTTAGGTAATATTATAAAGTATTTCTAAAGGATATTTATTAATAAAATTCAGTGAGATCACTGAACTTAGTGTATTTTTTGTTTAATAATAATATTTTCCCTAAGTCTGATAAAAGTTGCTTCAAGTCTCCTCTGTTACACATTTGCTATAGATTATACTGATTTTGCCCTGACTGTTTTACTGAAGTGGATCTTCTTTTTTACCCACTGAAGGATATCAAGCATTCCTGGATCTGTGTCTAATAACAGCCATTATTGCACTTTTCCAATCTTTGTTCAAGCAATTTACTTCTAAGAATTTCCACTCTAAAAGGACCCACTCTAAAAGGACACGTGTGCCACAGTTTCACGATTCATAATCAATGGTGTGAATTTTCTCTATACCCCAGGTGTTTAGCATGGAAAAAGCTTAAAAAACAGTGTTGTGGAATGTCAAAAGGGCCAAGCAGAGCCCTACTAATCATGAACATTACAGGAACAAATAGAGCAAGTGAATCCCTTGAATTAAAGAGCAATAGTCAAAAAGTTAAAAAGTATAAAATGGAATAGTGTTTTACTATTTCAGTGATTTTTTTTGCATTTTAATGGAAAACATAAAAATCTTAATAGAAGGAAATATATTAATAAATATGTCATTGTGATTGACTGGAAGAGGATAGAAAAATCATTTTGATACCCAGTTTCTTCTCACTGTATGAATGATTTCCAAATTATGATTATAATTATTTTAATAATTTGAAATAGGCTTGGTCAAGATCTCCTGGATACACATACAGGAACACAGATCTTGAATTTTTTTATTTAAAATTTTATCAATGAGAATATTATAAATCTACAACAATTGGCATTAAACAGATATAATATTAAAATAATTTGCAGGTTATACATCACACACTGTCATCTAAATGTACTGTCGCTATAAAATCATGTTGTACATCACAAGCAATAATTCAAATTCATCTGTTTAGGATATTTAACTCTATAAATACCTAATATCATCATAATTATATTTAATACTTACCCGAAATGATTTATTTTCTTTTTTTTTAAGATTTTTTTATTTATTTATTTGGCAGAGATAGATAGCCAGTGAGAGAGGGAACACAAGCAGGGGGAGTGGGAGAGGAAGAAGCAGGCTCCCAGCGGAGGAGCCCGATGTGGGACTTGATCTTAGAATGCTGGGATCACGCCCTGAGCCGAAGGCAGACGCCTAATGACTGTGCTACCCAGGCGCCCTATTTTCAATTGTCTAAAATATCAGGGGAACCAAATAAATTTATTTCAGCTACAGAGATTTGTGTGTGTGTGTGTGTGTGTGTGTGTGTCTTATCTCCTCAGTAAAGGTAAATAAACTTCAAAGATTAAAGAAAAAAAAAAACAATTGGGGCTAACTGCTCTAAGAGCAAAGTTAGAATCCTTGTAGCTATTTGAGGACCATAAGTTTACATAGGCTAAATCCTTACCAGAGAAAGCGAAAGAAATGATCGTTTAACTAACATCAACATTTCCATCTTTATAAAGAGTAGTATGCCTATCTCCGCCCCTGTGATCACATGGATAGGAAGGAGGAGGCAATTTCCTGAAAAAAAAAAAAAAGTTTGAAAAGGAAGAGTTGAAAATAGGACCAACAACTAATAGCCCAAAATGAGGTCTGTTTTGTGTTTAAAAAACAGAAAAATATAAGTAATTGTCTCCCAAATACATTTTTTAAAAGATTTTATTTATTTATTCGGCAGAGATAGAGACAGCCAGCGAGAGAGGGAACACAAGCATGGGGAGTGGGAGAGGAAGAAGCAGGCTTATAGCGGAAGAGCCTGATGTGGGGCTCGATCCCATAACGCCAGGATCACGCCCTGAGCCGAAGGCAGACGCTTAACCGCTGTGCCACCCAGGTGCCCCCCAAATACATATTTTAAAAACCATAAAAGAATGGATCCATATCAGATTAGGACAACCTAGGGAGAAAAAAAAAGTTTCAAGTTTTCAGAGTTAGTTAAGAACAATAACTTATAGGTTAGTTGGCAGAATGTGCAGTCAAAAATATCTCAAATAACACAGCAGTATGAACTAATATGGTTAAATGTAATACATCTAAATGTACACCCTGAAGTCAAGATTAGAAGTGAATACAACTGAGTATATGACTCAACACCAAACAACTGAAGGAAAATTCTGAGCTGACATCTGGACCTTTCAAAGTGCGGGGGGTGGGGGGGGGGCTATAATTAATTGTCAATATCTGCCATAGGGCTGGTAGGAAGCAATGATAGTAGCATGCTATATTTCTGTCATTTTAAAGTACAGGATATGTAAAACTCAGCTTAACAGTAAATAATGAAAAAAAAGTAAAAAACCAAGCATATAAGCAAAAGCAAGAACAACTACAAGAACAGAAATAATTTTAACCACAAGGACTGTGAAAATCTTAACAGTCTGATGGCACTCACAAAATAAATAAAATCTTGTTTTTTATTAATAGAAATACAACTCTAGAGTGTATTCAGTTGTTTCATTTGCACATCAGCTGTTTCACTGTATGCTTTATATTTGAAGAAAATAGAAATCAACTGTAATAAATATCTTTATGAAATAGATTTTGCCCTGGGAAAGGTTATTCTTTGTTGTGTTTATACTGGAAAGGTGAAGACTTGAAAGCCCAAAATAGCTACCTTCAGCATTATGGAGGAGGGTGAGAAGATTTTGTGTAGTTACAGGGGCAGAACTAGGGTTAATGGATGAAAGTAAAGAATTAAGTGAGTTTGAATTTGTTAATTCATTTTACATTTATTGAGAAATCACTATATGTGAGGACAGAATATTTGATGAATACAACAGTTCAGTTATTCAACAATAACATTAAATTCCTTGGAGGAAGTGAGGTTCCTGCCTAATTCAACAGTCTTCAAATGACCTCTTTCAGGGAATTTCTCTGCCAAATGGAAGTTAACATTTTTTTTTTTAAGATTTATTTATTTATTTTAGAGAGAGAGTAGGGGGGATGCAGTATGGATAGGGCAGAGCAAAGGGAGAGAATCTCGAACAGATTCCCTACTAAGCCCAGAGCCTAACGCGGGGCTCATCCCACACCCCTGAGATCACGACCTGAGCCAAAATCAAAAAAGTCAGATGCTTAGCCACCTGAGCAAACCAGGTGCCCCGGAAATTAACTTTTAAGATCACTTGCCAACCTAAAATTCAGTTATTTAAAAAAATCTATTCACTAAATATTAAGGCATATTATATGAATATAAAATATAATATAAATATAATATACAAACTTTGTATAAGTGAATGTATAGATAGATATAAATTCATGATACGTATGTGTAAGATACTGTGACATTTTAGGTATTCCAAAATTAAAAATATATATGTAGGAAGGGGCTTTTAATTTCATCAATAATCATTTTAGAAATCAGTGGTGTTGCAGATCTGAAATCCCTAAATTCTTATTTTATATGAAATATTTGACCTTACTTTAAATGGATTCTATACATCATATCCATAGCAGACATATTTTCTTGGCTTTATTTCCAAAAAATGGTGAAGAATGAGATGGATCTAACATTACAAAAAACCACTTGAAAAATAACCATTTTATAGTTTCAGAAAAAAACCTGTGCTTCTAGGGTTTTACTATCCAAGAACAGATGTGGAAAACAAAATTTAAGACAGCTTCTCATAATAAATATCTGGGTAGTCCAGGCAAAAGTGATGTGGATATATTTGGATTTTTTTTTTTTAATCTAAAACACCATCTCAGTCTGCTTCCTCACTTAGACTGTCAGAATGGAGTTTGAAGTTTATCACCATGATGCCAAGCCACTTTTCAGATAGCAACTATAAACTTCAGTGAAATACATGCCAAACTGGTTGTTTGACTGAATTTAACCCACATGGAAATAAAATGATCAGTTCAATTCTATTTGAATTATAAGAAAGGACCAGTTTTCATTAATAGAAATATCATTAAAGTAAGATCATTTTTAAAATTGTATATTTAAGTCATTTATACTATTTTACTAATCTTGAAAGTCATATTAGACATCTTAAACCAAAATAATTGGAAAGTTTATCTTTCCAGTTTAATTATAAATTGAACATAAGAAATTTCCGTATTTAGAATTGAAATTCAATTTTGTAAAATTTAAACATTGATACATTTATATTTTATTTTATTCATTAATCCCACTATGTTAGGCAATAGAAATACATATAACAGTAAGTCATATTCCTGCCTTTGAGGAATTCACAGTTTTACAGAGCTGTTAATTTCAGAAAAGTATTTGCATATAAAAGTGACCCATTGAACTTAATTTTTATGATTTTTCATTTTTAAATTTTAATCTCACTGTCACCCCTACTACCTGCAAAAGGATCCAGAATTATCATGTCATGGTTTATCTCTCCCTTGAGTTTGTAGTTTCTCTGCTTTACTACATCCATGAGCTCTCCACAAGTGTTACATATAACACTTGTTATTTTCTATAGTTCAGAGGTTGGGAGGTGAAATGGAACAAGTTGTATGTACATATTTTTCTACTGAGTTCACATAAAGACAGAAAAGGCGATATGCAGATTTACAAGTTGTGTGGAGCCTGATTGCCAAGCAACAACAGCCTCTCTCAACCTCTTGGGAATTACATACTAAGGTAGAAACATGGGCTCCAGAAATACTGTAATCCATCTCTACTGCAAGAGCCAATACAGAAAATGTTGGTATTATGTTAACAACATTAATCTCTTGACAGTTTTTTTTTAGTAAGAAAATTGCAAAGCTGAAGGAAAACTAAAGAGCATTAGCTAACAGTTCAAACCAACCAAGACAATGTCTTTTCAGATAGCTTTCTGACATTCTATGTAGCTTCCAAGTTC
The DNA here is from genome assembly GCF_023065955.2 of Ursus arctos. NCBI lineage: Eukaryota > Metazoa > Chordata > Mammalia > Carnivora > Ursidae > Ursus > Ursus arctos. Next base: position 23,639,157 of record NW_026622985.1, on the reverse strand, counting down.
ACTGGGTGACTTTTTATTGCCTTAGAAATTTTAACTTAATCCTTAAGCAAAATTTATTTTCTATTTTTTAAAAAAAAATTTATTTAAATTCAATGTAGTTAACATATACTATATTATTAGTTTCAGGAGTAGAATTCAGTGATTCATCTATTGCATATAACACCCCGTGTGTTAAATGCATTCTTGTCTTTCATTTGCTAACCTCTATATTTCTAAAAATTCTGTCTATATAAAGTAGCCTGAGATATTCATTTCTTTCCTGCCTTCAGTTCTGTTTTCTTTATATTGAGCATGCAGATTCCTTAATAACTACTAGGCTGATAGTCCTAAAATAAGACTGACTACACCACACATTTTCCAATATGTTAGGAAAGTAATTTTATCTTGCTTTATTTCAGTTTCCTCATTTGTAAAAAAAAAAGATGGTAATAACTGACCTTCATAATCTTAGAAGATGTTGAGTAAGATAAAAAGGGAGACGAAACACTACTTCATGTAGATAAAAGCTCTCCCATAAAAGTTATTTTTAAGTTTTTGTTAATCTGTTTCCAAACTTGAAACCCTTTAGAGATCTAGATCACAAAATGACTCCTTCTTGAAGCCTTCAGTCATTTTTCTAGACCTCACTGAGCAGTCTCACCTCTGACCTCTGGCACCATCCAAGACTCATTAGCACTTACTGTTAAGAAGACAAATGATTTGATTTTTCGAAACACAATAATATGAAACTGCTACATCTTTAAAAATATTTGGCCTTGAATGCTAGTAACTATAATTATATTAAATTATATTAGAATTAGAAAATTAATCTAAAGATTCCCTGATTAGGGAACTGAAAATTACACCAGAAGACCAATGTCCATTGCCTCTAAGCAAGATTTTCCTAAACCAGGACACTGGGTAGCTCTGCATTGTGTTAAAGGTTTTCAAAGTTAAAGATACGGCAGTATAAAATGGTTGCCTATACCAGTACTGACTCATTCTTAAAGTGATTTTTCCTAACATATGGTATATATGGTAGATTGTTTAATTTGCTTAGTGCTTTTCATTTCCTTCTTTATTGCCATGCTTCTCTATAGATAAATTGTAGTAGGCTGAATGGTTCTCAAAGATATCAACTCCTATTCTCTGGGACCTTTAACATTATATTATTTGGGGGAAAACATGGTCTTTGACGATGTGATTAAATTAAGGATCTTGAAATGGAGAGGTTATCCTGGATTATCTATACTGGCCCTATATGTCACATACCCCTATAAAAGGGAGACAGAGAGAGATTTGGTGCATGCATACAGAAGAGGAGTCAATGTGAAGACTGAGGCAAGATCGGAGTTATACGGCCACGAGTCAAGAAATGCTGGAAGCCATCAAAAACTGGAAGAGGCAAGGAACAGATTTTCCCCCAGAGCCTCTCAAGGAAGTGCCACCTAGTCAGCATTTTTATTTTAGCCCACTGACACTGATTTCATGTTTCTGGCATCCAGAATTTTGAGAGAATAGATTTTTGTTTTAAGCCACCTAGTTTGTGGTAATTTGTTACAGCAGCCATAGGAAACTAATACATAAACTATATTTCTCTGTCTCATTCATTTTGTACTTTGCCATGTAACTTGCTTTAGCCAATGGACTATGAACAGACGTTATGGATGTCATGTTCAAACAGAAGCTTTAAATGCATGCTCCTACCCTCTTGCTCCCGTCATCCTTCCTTATAATATATCACAGATACAGGCTACTCCTTTAGCCTAAGTTCCAGAAGAAACATATAGACTCAAGCCCAGCAAAGCATAGTCAAACACAGCCAAGCCTGACCAAGTCAAGCCACAGTTAAGCTGAGCCCAGCAGAACTGCAGCCAACCTGTGGTGCTCAAATAAATGTCACAAACCATTGACATTTTACAGTTGTTTGTGAATGATAATGTACATAATGAGCCAGAAGTAAATGATAATGCACATAATGAACTTCTTAATATTTTACCCACTCTTGTCTTTTTTCTTTTGATTTTTTTCATAATTCTTGTTTTAATTAGAGAAGTTTTTCTTCTAATTAAATATTGCATTTTTGTTAAAGTTCTCTAGGGAGATGAATACTCAGCATTTTCAGGATAAAAAGCCCTTACGTGAGTGAAGTGGGTTAGTAATTCCCCAGTCTTCCCTTCTTTATCACAACTCATGTCAACCTCTTAAATATTCCCTAATCCCAACAATATTCTATTACTTTGATATTACCAAGAGGTGATATCCTTTCAGATATGTGCAAATTGTTCTATCACATTCATGACCATAATCAGACAGCTTAGTTTATATTCAAGGATATCTTAAAGACATTAGATGAGGCATTTTTTCACCGTAGCATTTACTTTTTTCCCTCCATTTTTTTGTCCAATCTCCATTTTCTGCCTTTAGGTCCTCACAGTCAACATTCTGCTTCTTTTTAATGTGTATTTTCTTTTCTATCAAAATTTGCTTTTCTATTCCTAAGGCTGATTCTGTGTACTCAATTCTATTTTTATTTTTGAATTTCCGTAGTAAAACCATGTATCTTTTGTTGAATGAATATGCCTTGTGAAATATATGCAAGTGATTCTTACTTTTATTGAAATATTTTTCCACTGCTTATATATGTATTTTAGCATCCTTAACAGAGAAAGTATGGGTAAGTGAGGGCAATTATTTTAAAAAGTATCACAAATGTTTATTGATTGCTTATAGATTGCTATTTGAGGAAGGTCGTTTTAGAAAGCTAGACAAGGAATCAGGGCTGCACCCAGGATTGTACAGTTATCTTCTATACAAGAGTCCCTGGGCCAAAGGGGAAAGTGGCAGTTGAAATTCAGCCTGCCTGCCACTAACCAAGACCTAGAACTTTACCATGAGGTCACAGCCACATGGTGGGAGAAGTGGTATAGTTTTCTGTTTTGCACAAAGTTTCCATACAGACCCCACGATGTGCCTTTGTGTTCTGTATCCATCTGGAAGAGGTGCCAGAGAGAAGCAGTTCAGCAAGGCTCTGTAGCCAGGTCAGACAAATTTGCCTCTGACTCCAAAATTTGGAATGTACTGTTGAATTGGTTGGTTGACTCAGAATGGCTGATATCTGTCTTGTTCTTTACATTTCCTGCCAGGTGCAACTGTTCTATGCTCACAAGTACTCATTATACAGTGACTTCAGTCAGAAGCCTTTTGTTGAGTCTCGCTTCAGACTGAGGCAGAAAAATGCAATTCTAGGATAATCCCTTGAGTCTCTTGGATGTACATGTGAATAAAGGTATAAATGGAACTCATGGATCCATGAAACACATGAGTTCATATGCCAAGTTATAGCAGTGAGTATTTCTTACAAATAAGCAAAACTTGTTACCTTACTTCCTAAGGCCAGTATCAGCTCATGATTGCAAACTTTTTATTCTTTGTTAGTATATAAAAAACTTAGTTGACTTAGGTAAAACAATGAAGAAAATGTCTGGTTTTCAGTCTTTGCTGTTCACCATCACCACCATTGTTCTTCAGGGCCTTCTATTAATCGATCATTTTTATGTTGCTTAGAGATTCCCTTATAGTGTTCCTCTTCACTGACCACACGGTTGGCCTAAAGAATCGTTAGCTGAAATTCCAAAGCTAGAGCCCTCAGAGACTACCTGTTCAGGTCTCTCTCAAGCACCTTCCAGGGCCCACACTCTTTCTTTAGGAGTGGCTGAATTAAAGCACAACCATCTCAGTAATCACCAGGGATCAGCCTAATCTCTTCCCTTTCTGAGATCAAATGGCCTCCAATCTCTGCAGGCCTTATTCAACATTGGAGCCTTATAAATTTGGACCTTCCAAATTAGACACCTGGGAAGGATATCTTCAGGGGGTTCTTCCCCTATTTAGCCACAAACACAAATAATTTCTACCTGAGTTAGGAAAACCCAGTACTCAGGTACATGGAGTTGGATGTTACAATATTTTTATTTTCTGGCTGGTAAGAAAAAAGTCAATTGTATTCCCTACATTAATAATAATAATAACAGCATTACACTCCATTAAATAACAAAACTGCTAAAGAGTAGAATAAACTACCATTTGAAATAGGTTTTTCTTGCAATGTATGTGAGTGTGTGTTTTGGGGCTTGGAAAACACTATGTCTGTAATTGAGATTTTGAATTTTTTGAGAGTCTGCCAAACAACTAAGTCCAGTTCTATGACACAACTCAGCATAAGCTCCAAATTAAATTTAAAAGCAAGAGTGTGAGAATATGCTAGACATATTAATCAAAATGGTAAACTTCTTTTGAATTCTTTTGTACTGTTAAGCCATGGCAATTTCTTGAGCAATTTCCAGCTTTGCATTGTGGAAGCTTTAAAGTGTGTTAATAAGTTATCTGGAAATAGGAGGGTGGCTGAAGTGAAGAAATTTTACATAAAGTACCTGTGTTGAATTTCACTTGAATATGCGTTAGATTTATCACTGGTTTTGGCTAAATTCAATAATGTGTTCACTGAGTAAAGCCAGTGACGGAACCTTGAGTCAGTGAGGTAGCCAGACTGGAAGTGGCCAGGTGCTGGATATTAATAGATCCCTTGGGGGCTGATGGTGGCTACAGGTGGTCAGGACAGGTTTCAACAGCAGCAAGTGCAATGAATTCCAACAAGAAAAGCATGTTCTATCAGAGAGACCCACACCTCAGTGATAGGATCTTGGAAGATGGTACAAAAGTGGGAGAAGTGTCAGACAGTGGAAGGCTTGTGCAAGCAGTTTTGGAGGCCCAGACAAAATGTGCCCATGACTAATAAAAAATAACAATAGTAATGATTTCTCTTACTATGTGCAAGGCCTTCTGAAATTATTTAAAAATCGGTGAAGTTGCTATGATTATTACCATTGTATAGATGAGGAAATTGAGGCTCAGACAAGTAAGCAACTTGCTTAATACACACAGAGAGTCAGTGAATGGGCTTACACGTCTATTTTAATCTGAGCTTTTGGAAGACTGTGGGTTTAAGACTCAAAGGGACTAGGATATCAGGCATGAAAGCAACTGAGAGATTTAAGTATAAAGATATGAGGTAGGAATGTGAAATATGAACTATAAAGTGGAGGGGGGAAATGTCATAAATTCTAAAGCCCTTTCTGCTAAGCATCTTTTAGATTAATTTTCCAGCGAGCTAGCCTCATCCGTCCTTTTCTCCCAGACGTCAGGTTTCAGACACTATTATATGAAGTTGACATCTTTCCTCATTCATGCATTCATTCAAAGTACAAATATTCGTAAAACTGGCTCATCTTCTGCCCTTAAGGAAGTCATTTTCTGGCAGGGTATCCCAGGCTAAGTAGAGAGAAATTCTCCTCAGCTTTCATCACCTCTCTGCTGTTCCTCCAAAGTTTATGCTACTTTTAGGTATATATACAGTCCCCTTCCATTGTGGAGTCTTACTGCAAGAGAACCAGATGAAAGAGAAATCATGACCAAGTTACATATACTGTGGAGTTCTTAAGATCTGTATATTTCCTGAATGTGTTTTAATAAGGTTTGTGTGAGCATCCTATGCTCTGTTTTTACTCTTGAGTGCGATGTTTCAAACATCTCCTGTTCTTCTAAGCTAACTTTTAGTAAGGGCTATGGCAGCCTCTCCTCATTTCCTGGACTGAAAGAGCAAAGCAAGGTATGAGGGAAGAGTTAGGCTCACAAGTAGCTCACTGACAACACTGAGAACCTCCAATCCAGGACTAGTGGGGATTAACCTTTCACAAGGCCTCTGCACCCCACCAAACCCCCATAAAATAACTCGGTGCACATTTCCTCACTCCATTGGAAGGGACCAGCAGAAAGCCTGCCTTGATGCTGAAACATGAATCTGCCCTCGTTTGTTTTTCCAGCTTCAAATGGCCTGAAGTGGGGCTGAATCTGCAGGTGGAATTCAAGTGCCCCCAGATGTGAAGGCCAGAGGGCTGGAGGGGCAGAAAGCCAGGTTGGCCATTGTATTTATGATCCTACACACAGTTTTCCAATGTAAAGCCTCAGTTACTAAGGATTTCCTTCCAAATTAACATAGAGAGATTTTTTTTTTCAATTGTGATTTGCTTGTAACAATTTACATTTAAATAAAATATTTTACAGAAAGGATGTTTTAGAAAAGTTTTAAGGTACTACCCGTCTTACTTTAACCCTTAGTAATAACAGGAGTGTAATGACAGTATAACTTTACCCTCTTTTTCTCAGGCTTTTCAAAGGGACAGTTTCCTTTGCTTTTGCGCATTGGACCAACTTACCTCTTCAGGTGTCATCTCTCATTTGAATACCTACTTTTATTTGTCATTATCTCATAGACCAGAAGATTGTTTTTCTTTATATTTTGAAAAGTACTTAGTTATTTTGAAACCTTTCAGAATAAGGATTTTTAAACCCAGGCTGATGAGATTGGTGAGTGTTTTGAATAGTTTAAGAAAATAAATTCTTGAAAATCTTGCACTGTAATAGCACTGTGGACCTCAAACTCCCAAGACATTCTTTTTTGTGGTATGGCTTGTGTTTTGCCTCTGGGTAAGTAACAAAAGAGACTGACATTTGTGTATGCTTATTTATGCTGCCTCATGTGTTGCATTTTTTTAGATTAAAATTAATTAGAATTTCCAGAATATGCTGGCATCATATAATAAACCAGGAGCAAAAAGTAAAGATCTATTTTCTTTAAATAATTTATTTAACTTATTTCATTCATGCATATTTTATGTCATTTAAGCCTCACAACTACTGAGCTTCAGCTAGGTTAAATGTTTTATACAAGGATCTGTGGTTAACAAATATCACAGCTGGAGTTCAAAGGCACATCTTCTCAGTCTGGGCCTGTTATTTATTTCAGCTTAAGCATCTTTAAAGCTACCTACCTAAAATACTTTGGATAGAAAATGACCTAACATTGTGTTCGGGTGAAGCAGAAAGGAATGAAGAGAACAGGCATCCTATGGGATAGAAGCTCTAACCCAGAGTTTCCTGGTGGTGCTTTGAAGGTATCAGAAGAGTGTACTTTCTGCTTCTCAGATTATAGTAAGTCCTCTTCCTTAAGTATTCCACTTTCTGCTGGGAGACAAGAAATGCCACAGAATACAAGTTAGTAAAGGACATAAACAGGCAGTTTACCAAAAAAGAAATACAATGCCTTTTAAATGTTATCAAGTGCTTTTCAACTGTGTTCTTACAAATTATAGCAGTAATGAAGTGTCATTGTTCACATACCAGATTGAGAAAGCTAAAAAGTTTTTAATGGAATATTAGTAAAAATATAAGGAAACTGTGAGTGGAACTTCATACAACATCTTTGAAAAATATTGGCAATCTTTATCAAAGCATTAAGAGCACTTCCTATTTGATTTCTACTTTTTGGGAATTTATCCCATAAAATAGGAACACATGCAAAATGACATAAATAATGAAAATATTTACAATAATAAAAATAAATATATTTATATCATTACAAGACTAGTTGAATAATTTATGGTGCATCGCACAATGAAAAAATACTACATATATATATATATATATATATATATATATATATATATATATATGTAATATGTACACATACAAATAGGTGGTACATACACATTTGCTGTTAATGATGTATCCTGGAGACTAAATGATAAAACAAAGCAATGTGAAAATGTGTTTTAGCACATAGACACGTAGAATAATATGGAAGCTTATATAAAAATCTTTTAAAATATTGTTGCCAACAAACAGGGAAGGAGACCAAAAGCCATTGGTGACAGACATATTTTCAGTACATACACTTTCATCTTCTTTCACATTTTTTTTACATTTACATGTATTTTAATAAAAAATAATAGCCAATGCAAAAAAATATTCGAACAAATACTTATTGTTGTGGTAACTACGATTCTAAAATGGCCTCCAAGATTCCCTGCCTCCTTGTGTAAATGCCCTATGTAATCCCCAATCCTTGAGTACAAGTGGACCTTATCAACATGATAGATTTCACTCCTGATTACATTACATTATGGTAAAGGTGAAGGGGTTTGCAAATGTAATCAAAGGCCCTAATCAGTTAACTTTAAGTTAATCAGAAGTGATATTTCCTGGGTGAGCTTGACGTAACCAAGTGTGCCCTTTAAAAGAGGGTTTAGAGGTCATAAAAATATTCTTGTCGGCCTTGCAAAAGTAAGCTGCCATGTTGTGAGGGGGCCTATGCAGCAGGAACTTGAGGATAATCTTTATTAGCTGAGTGCAATCCCTGGCTGACAGCTTGATTACACCCTTGTGAGGCTCTGAGCAGGGGACCCAGTTAAGCTACGCTGGACTCTTGGCCCATGAAAACTGTGAAAAAATACATTTGTGTTGTTTCCAGTTGCTAAGTCTCTGGTAATTTTTTTATGCAATTGCAAAAAATGAATACAACTGAATACTCACTATGCACCAAGCAAATAGATTTAAGCTCAACATGGTAAAGAAAGTTTTCTCTTTTGTCAAGAAGAATTTAATTCCATAAACTAAATCCTCACACTATAACACCCATATGTGGGAATTTAGCAACCATCACAGCATCTGACAGAACAAAAAGTAAGCAGTGAGAGAGCAACTTTGTCCTGCATATTTCAATATGGATTGATGAATTTAACCTCCCAGAGCACTCGTATTTATATTGTCTGCTGAACCAGTACTGCACAGAACACCTGCCATTGAAAAGGGCATGTCTTGATGGACAGGCAGCAAAAGGGACAAGTGTGAGCCTTCCTCTAATAACGGTCATAGCCTGAGAAAATAAGTAAAGATCAGAGTGATAGCAACTGTGAAAAAGGTAGAGTATGTATGAATGAAGCCACAGAATCGTAGTTCTAAAACTCATGTCTCTATCACTTAACACACTTTAAAAATCAGTTTCTTCAGCTCTAAACAAACCCAATCAGTGTGACTAGGAAGGTCCAGGATGTGGCACAGGAACTAGCATCTTTAACAGGAATGTCAGGTGATTGTGATGCAGGGGTCTAGGGATGGCAATTTGAGCAGCTCTAGTTGAGCTGTGTGTCTCATCCATTGGTGGCATCCTATCAATGCAGCATTGTGCCCAGATAGAGTGAGATAGAAAGAGAACTGGCATGAGAAAAGGGTGTAAACCTAAGATGCTTGGGGAAAGGAAGCTCTAGGGTGATTAATACTTTGGGTAAATAAATTATGCTCTCCACAACTAAGGGAATCTTACTTGAACAATGTATATGAAAACACTGAACTCCCCTTATTTTTTTTAAGATTTTTAATTTTTTTTTTCTACTTGAGAGAGTGTGCGTGCAAGCAGGGAGAGAGAGAAGGACAAGCAGACTCTGCGCTGAGTGCAAGCCCAATGCGGGGCTCAATCTTACAACCCTGAGACCATGACCCTGAGATCATGACCTGAGCTAAAATCAGGAGTCAGACACTCAACCTACTGAGCCACCCAGGTGCCACTGCTCTTCCCTACTTTCGAAGGTTTTGTGGAAACAAGATGTGTCATGTATATGAAGAACTTTGAAAGGCAAAGGTTTTTGTTTTTTTTTTTTAATTAGTGGAAGATACTATAATAAATTTCAAAATTATGTAGTATTATTAATACTGTCTTAAAATATGATTTTCCCCCCAATGGCTTTGTTGTTTTATGGTTAAATACCACTTTAAAGCACATAGAACCATCATTTATCTTCATCTGTGAGATTAATTTTCTTATCATTTATATGAAGGTCAGTCCTAGAACTATATTAGCTTAAATAAATTTATTAATTGAAACAGTTACCCATTTTCTCATGCTTTGTTCACATGCAGATGGTAAGAACATAGTATGTGCCAAGCACACAAAGAGAAGTCTTGGATTTTTCAAGCAAAGTATTGTAATGCTACTTGATAAGTACATGTAGAAACTATATGTATAAACCTTAATGGCACAAAAAAAAGGTGAATTCTAAGGGAGTGGGAGTTAAGGAAAATCTTCACAGAGGATGTGAATATTAGCAAAGGTGAGCTATGTGTTAGCCACGACATGCCTCTTAAGAGCTATGGGACTTTGTTATCAATTAGTATGCTTTTAATAGTAAAGAATGGAAGATCCATCTAGAATTCACTCAAATAATCTGAAAATTGCCATCTCTTATAGCAAGATTGAAGATAGATAACATCCAGAATTAATGCAGTGGCTTGTGGACATCACCAAGGAATCAAGTTTCTTTTCTCTTTCTGTTATGCTATATTCTCAGAGTTAGCTTTTGTCCTTGAGTTCTTCTCCTAAAAGTGTTTAGAGTATCCCATCCTCCAAAAATATCTACCAATAGTAGGAACAAAGGGAAATTCTGGTCTTGTCCTGGTTTTAAAAGTAAGAGGAACTTTACTGGAAACCTTGGCTCACATGCTTATACTAAAAGTGGCCTCTGGCAAGAGGAAAGGCTAGGAGAAGAGAGAAACACCATGGTGGGCTTAGACTAATCATGATTCATCCATGAGAGCTGTGGAAGGTCAGTGGCCCCACTCAGCCCCAAGTATGTGAATGCTATAAATGCTATATGGAGGAAGCAAAAAATTCAGTTGTTGTACTTTTTTTTTTTTTTTTTTTTTTTGCTTTGCAAGGGGAAATGGAATGAGGATGACTGTTGGAGGCAAACAAATTTTAGAAAGTGTGTGAATGAATGGAACTATTAGCAAGTTTGCCTTTTTGGGAAATTGCAACTAGTTCGAACTAACTAGGTCATAGAGACCAAGCCAAACTTGACAGACACAGATCAGGGAGACTCTCACATTTATCCTATAGAGAACAGGGTGGTAGGAAATTACATGGTGAAACTTGTGTTCTAGGAAGATCGTTATGGAAGGATGACTGATCTTGTAGGCAAGCAGACTAATAGAAGGACATTAGAAAGTTCAGGTGAAGGATTAGACCTTAAAGTACTGGCAGTATATGTGGAGACAAAAATGTCTGGTTCCAGAGATACTTAAGAGATAAAATTAATAGGATTTAGTTACCAGTAACTTGGTGGGAGGAGTGGTGGTCAAGTCAAGACCAATATCAAGTAATATTCAATTCTCTTCATTTTGTACATTAAAAATTACAGTAAGAGGTAAAAACAGAATTCTCTTATGTAGAATTGCAAAAATACTGATTTAATTGAGATAGTTTCAAAGATGATAATGGATAAATACATTTAAAGTTTGAGGCATAAGTAAGTGGCAAATTTTTGAAATTTCCCACATATGGATAAAATTCCAAAATATTCTTCCAAAACCATTGATTGATTCTTCGTTAAGCATCTTCACTTTAATGTCTTAGACCAGAAATATTTATTCTCACCCCTAAAAATCTAGTCCACTTTATTAAAAAACACAATTTTAAAAATATGCATTGTAAGAGTACCTGGGTGGCTCAGTTAAGTGAGCCTCTGACTCTTGATATCAGCTCAGGTCATGATCTCAGGGTCATGGGATTAAGCCCCTGATGGGCTCTGCCCCTGGTGTGGAGACTGCTTAGGATTCTTTCCCTCTGCCCCTCCACCTCCACTGCTTGTATGTGCATGCGCTCTCACACTCTCTCTTTCTCTAAAATACACACAACACACACATACACACACACACACACATACACACACACACATCCTAGTTAAAATTTTGGACACTACTTTTTTCAAAGTTAATTTTCATTAATAACAATTATTTTTTTCAGGAAACACTAAAAAAGATCAAATCATTTTCTGTGTGATTGTCTTCACATTTTAGCAGAAATTATTTGACACGGAAAAGAATTTATGTGTTGTTCATTGGGGGACACATCAGGTCTTTAGAGAACCTGGTCTCTTGTCGGAATAGCCTCACACTTGGAGCTCAGCTGGCACTGGCAGGAATAAGGCTGTAATCTATGTCTGTTACAGAGCTTTCTCTGTGTGAAGCAAAGTGGTCTGTTCAAGTATTGAACTCATGACCTTTCACTCACTGGCAGCAAACTCCAACCAACGAGCCTAGCAGCTGAGAGTAGAATGGAAGAATTCCCCCATAAATGTCTGCTTTAGAGTTTGATCCAACGGAAAATACACTCTGGCCTCCTTAGCTGGAACACACTCCCTGTGAGAAATCAATTAAGTCACAAGAACTGTCTTTTGTGAAAATCCGCCTTGCTAAATCTCAGAAACTAAAATCCTTTCCACAGTCAAACAAGGCAGCCAAACAAGACCTACAAGTAGAAATCCAGTCATTTATCAGGGCAATTACCTAAAGCTGATTTCTTACAACATTGCTCTGGCCGTTTTTTCTCCTCTAGAAATATTAAAGGGGAGAACCCCCTCTCATTCATTATTTGCTGAATTTATCTAGAAAGTTTAGTTACTATGTAAACATTACAGTCAACTACTTAGATTACTCAAAACATATTTCCATATCAGACTCACTGATTCAGTACTGTGAAATTATAGAAAGTGAGTATTTTGCAAGGAAGACAAACTTTATTAACAACTCTACTGTTTTTACAGACTTCACTCCCACATTCGACAGCACATTTTTATTTTATTTTTATTTCTTTAAAAATTTTATTTACTTTAGAGAGAGAGAGCGGGAGGAACAGAGAGAGAGGGACAAGCAGACTCCATACTGAGCAGAGTTCAGGCTGTATCACAGGACCCTGGGATCATGACCTGAGCCAAGACCCAGAGTCAGATGCTTAACTGACTGAGCCACCCAGGCGCTCTCAACAGCACACTTAAATCAGTTTATGAATCAGAACCTAATTGTTTCTTGAGACCTCACCTATCTACAAGAAGCTAATTAAGAAAGCAAAACCTTAACAACTAAAAGTTCTGAAATAGAGGGAAAATATTTGTGTTAAATACTGAAAAGTAACTGCTTCCAAATTTTGATCTCAAGGTTTCCTATAAAAGTGAATCCTAGAGACCAAGACAATGGCTCAGTTGTTATCTCAGATGTTTATAGTTACTATATACCACATTGTGTATTTAAAAGCTCTTAAATTTGCTGAGAAGCTGACATGACAAAAGAGAACCCATTATGCCTTTATCTTTAAAAATATTTTTAAAGGATTTTTTTTCCCTGAAATAAAGGTCTAAATTGTGTCAGCTTACTGGCAGCATCCAATTTTGCATGTTCCACATTAATTGTTTTGACTTTTCCACCCCAAATTAACCCAAATTATCCCCACCTTTGGATTAGCATGTATCTGGCTAATATTATAATAGTAATTATACCTACCTATGTTAATCTTAAATTTTACCCTCCAGTATTCAACAGAATAACATTCTTTGAATATGATAAAAAGTCCTCATGTCCAGGGCTTTGCCATTTCTTTGTGCTATAATAAGGGAAATTCTTTTTTCTATGATTATAAAAAGGAAACTTGGAAGTCTCCATTACTACATAGCTTTATAGAATACAGTTTCACATTTTATAACTATGAGAATAGCTCACAAATTATTAAAATGTGTAAACATCACTTGGAATCTACATTTTTAATTTTCTATTCTTGATCTGTTTTGGTTACATTATTTCTAAGATCATTTCCATTTTGCCAGCATTAGTCTTTAGCTTTTTACAATTAGATGAATTCTCTCTTCTGTAAATTTGATTCTAGTTTCAGAGGAACTGATTTTGTGTACAAACCCAGATATGAAGATGCATGAAATCTATAATACGCTTTTAAATCCATATAATTTCTATACTTTTAGTAAAATACAAAAGAAAAAAGATATTTGCAGTCATTGCTTGGTGTCAGATGGAGTTTGAAGCTAAGCTCTATTGTTGATGTCATTGGGGGAAATTATTTAAGTTCTCTGAGCTTTGTTTCTCTATCTATTAATGGGGAAAATAATTCTTACATCAAAATCTCATAGGTGTGCAAGAGGGATGGAAAGAGTTTTATACAAAATGATGATTGTATAAAGGGTATCGTGGTACTTGTCATATATTAAGAAGTGGTAACTCTATTTGTGTACACAGCTCTACACAGGAAATTTTTTAAAGCTCAAACCTGTCCAGATCTAAGGTTTAGATAGCTGGATATTCACAAGGACAATTATGTGATTTTTTAATCTTTAAATAAGACTGTAAATCTAGGGGTTAGAAAAACAATGTTATTCACAACTACTTTTACATAAAAGACGAAAGGATCTGAAACACCTAGATTTATAGACCTCTCTTGTCATTTGCCGTAATTGTCATGCCCCAATGATACTGATATGAAGAGAAACCCTCCACTTCGGGGTACTGGAAATTCACAGAAGGCTTTTAAGTTACAGGGAATCACCATATTCAGAAAAGATGGTGGCCATCTGGGAGAATAAGCTTTCAGTGCAGTTTCCAAAACGTAAGAACAATGACGTTTGGAAACCTTCTGCACTAAAATAAGGAAAGGAAAGTCAAAAAAAGAAAGCAAATCTTTTCCCTTAAGGAAATTCTAAACAATATTTATAGCTAATAGACAGTAGAACTGTGGGAAGACATTTTGCTGAACATTGAAACCAACTGGGTAACTACACTTGCCTCTCTGGGTGGTGACCTCACTTCTCTGGAACAGGAGAGCTTAGTATCAAAATGTATTTTATTTTTGGAAAAGAATTAGTTATTTTTATTCTCAAGAACATGGCTTCATGTCACAGACATAATATTGAGTGAAAGAAGCCAGACCAAAAAAATATGTAGAATATACAGTACCGCTTACTGTTCAAGTCGAGAACCAAAGAAACTAATTCCTTAGTGATTGAAGTCAGAAGAGTGGTTATCTTTGTGGAGATGGATTTATTGAGTGGGAGGACCACAAGGGACACTTCTGGGGACTAGAAATGTGGTAGTTACACAGGTGTGTACTTAAGTTAAAAAGTCATCAAGTATTGTGTATGCTACACATTAAAAAATTTAAAAATATGTGTCATAGTATTTGGAGCATCTTCTAAAATACAATATGGTTTCAACTTTTACATGACTACAAAAGGATCTTTACTCCTGCATGCATTTTCTGAGCCTGTAAATGTGGTTATTTTCTTTATGGAGTCTCAAGAAAAATAATTTGAGATTCTTGAGAAAATTAACACACAACCCTGATAAATAGTGTATAATTTACTAATAAGATATTTTCAGATGGGGCACCTGGGTGGCTCTGTCAGTTAAGCGTCTGACTCTTGGTTTCAGCTCAGGTCATGATCTCATGATTTATAAGACTGAGCCTGGCATAGGGCTCCACGCTCCACAGGGAGTCTACTTAGTAAAGAGTCTCTCCCTCTGTGTGTGCACTTTCTCTTTCATAAATAAATAAATCTTTTAAAAAGAAGGTATTTTCATATAAAGATAGATTTTGTACCCCTTTTCCTTATCTGTCCTATGGCTAGGTTTTTTTCTACCCGAAAGGATTCATTTATTAACTAGAATATCTTATTCTGTGACCATGAAGACAAGTAGAAAAGCAATTGATAATTGGTATTGCATTCTAGAGCAAGGCTGCCCAATGAAACTGTGATCATAGAAATATTCTATGTCCTTGCTGCCAATATAGTAACCGCTAGACACATGTGACTATTAGTACTTACAATGTGGTTAGTGTGACTAGGGAACTTAATTTTAAATTTACTTAAATTTAATTAATTTTAATTTAAATAGCCACACATGGATAGTGGCTATCATGTTGGACAGCACAATTCTAGAGCTTAAAAAAATAATTTCATGTATTGTTTCATGTTTTAGAACAAACCTGCACATATTATTTCCAGTTTACAAGTGTTAAAGCTAAAGGTGAGGGTGGCAAAGGGATTTGAGCAAGATCCACTTGGCAGAATTGTAATTCTTTCATAATACACATCACAGCTTCTCTGGCTACCCCATGGTCTCTATGTCTCCTTTCCTGTCACTTAGTTACTCTCAGAAAAAGGACTGCTTTAAAAAATATAGCACATTTTAATAGTCATTGAAAATATTAATTTACATACAAGAAAAACGGCTTAATTTGTCATCCCCAAACTTCAAATGCTTTAATGGCTCTTAGAATGAATCTTAAACTTTTCCACATGACTCACAAACCTCATTTCATCAGAACCACCCATCTGTAGTGTGATACCTCCTTATTCTCAGTTGAACCTTGTGACTATCGAATTGTTCCTTATGCTTCCTGGAAAGGTGGGCTCTCAGGGCATAGCATGGCTGACTTCTTATTACCTTTTCAGACAGTCAGTTCTTGACCAGCAAGGCTAAAGCAGACTCTCCACTCTCCCCTGTTCTCCTTTTCACCTCTTTTCTAATACATCAAATGCTTCTCTGTTTTGTTTTGTTGTTATTTTTTGAAGATTTATTTATTTGAGAGAGAGAGAGAGCAAGCGTGCAGAGGGGAGGGGCAGAGGGACAGGGAGAATCTCAAGCCGACTCCACATTGAGCATGGAGCCTGACACTGGGCTTGATCCCACAACCCTGAGATCATGACCTGAGCTGAAACCAAGAGTTGGGCGCTTAGTTGAGTGTGCCACCCAGGCACCTCTCTCTGGTTTTATTTACAGTGTTTTCAGATGAGTAAAAGAAATTTGGAGTTACACTGATTTGTACAAGTGTGGTCACTGGCTTATGTAACTGGACATCAAAGAGGCCATTTTTTTTCCCTTTCTCTTACCAGTGAAGCAACTTTTTCCCAAGATTCAGCATAATCTTCTTCTCATGTTTAATTGGCTAGAACTGTTCACATCATCATCCTGAACCAATATCTAAGTCAGGTGAATTAGAAAACTGCTTTAATTAGATTTGAGTTGCTCAACCAATTGCTTACAAAGAAATGGAATTACTTTTAGAACAATTTGTTCATACCAACTACTACGGGAGACATCAGCTTACCTAGAAGTATATGAGCTATGTAGGGAAAGAATAAATCCCCAAACATCAGAGCAAATAGATGCTGGGGAGGCAAACATAATGTGCATGACAAACCAGTTTAAGTTCTCACAGCACTTGTTGCCACCTAAGGTGGTTTATTTATAGGTTTTTAAGTTGATTTTCTTCGTTTCCCCCAAACCCATAAGAACAGGGATCTGGTATGGTTGGTCCACTGCTGCGTCCTCAGAGACTAAGCTTGACACCTGGCATATTAATAAATTTCTGCTGTCAAAATAAAGGTCACTCTACCATTCCACTTGTGCTTTTTTCATAGCGAAATTCCACTCATTCTTTTGGTCTTGACCTTCACATCACTTTCTCTACTTAAATGTTACTTACCTACCAAATTTAGTATCACACAGCAGCACAGAATAAATGTGTATTTAATAATCTCTGTCACAAGACCATAAACTCCAAGATGTTGATCCTCTCTTTCTAACTTGGTCACTATTGTATTGATAATGTTGAGCATTATTTCTACAACACAGCAGGTATTCTCTATATATTTGCTGACTAAAGGAATAAATGAAGGAAACAATACATATAGGTTCTGTTTGAAAGTGTCCTTAATTTCAGCTAATGTTACCTTTAGGGGAGAAAAAGTATTGGAATCATCAGTTTAGTGTTTTAATATGGCAACTCTGTTGTAACAATTTAAGATGGCAGAAGCCTATAGTTAACATAAATAATAAATAAATTAAGAAATGTGTAGCAAACAAGCAGATGGATGCCAGTACTGATGTCCACAGGAAAGTCTGCTCAAGTATGGCTGGGCCCTACCAAGTAAAACATTGATGTTAGGCTCTGCCCCGTGCCTTAAAAGAAACAGCTTTAGGTGCTCAGGAATAAAGAGGTCTTCAGGGAGCTGACACAAGTGAAAGTTTATTAATTTATGATGAGAAACAACTGTGACATGAACCAGATTAATTGAAGTCCAAATTACCAGAGCATTCTTTCCCTGGGTCATGCTGCATGGGAAGTCAGACATCAGTAGTGTGCTTTAGTAGGTGTAAATTTAAAAAACAAACAAAAATACCTATGTGTCTGTCTCTATCATCTATCCGCCATAGTTAAGAAATGTTAAAGTTCTTCTCCACTGTGTAAATAACTTTGCCAATTATATGAATATTAAAGTCAGTTGATCAAGACAAATTTTAGCCAAAATAATGGGAAAACTGCTTACTATAGGGCTTTGCCAATTCAACCAGAATATTGGAATACTTAGGCAATATATTACAAAATTCTGCTTTAATATCCTTGTGCTTTGTTTTATTCCTTCCCTGATGATCCTAACCTTCTATTTCACTTTATACTTTTATGTATAGATACCATTTTTTTTTTTATGTTATAGTGGTTTCTGTTTCTTTGTTGTCATGGTCTTAATTACGAATGAAACTTACCTGTTCCTACAACCGGTTTCTTGATTAAAGAGATTATTTTCATCATATTCAAACCTTGTGTTTAGCTTAATACTTCAGGGCAAGCTAACTTTTCATTAAGTATGAGTTTTATGGTTAAAACTTCTACATAAACTTTAAAATATACCTCATTTAAGCCCAAAAGAAGGAATCGTGTTCTATTTCATTTTCTACAGTTTCCTTTGTCAAGATACCTACTCAAGTTTGGAATTCCATAAAACTTTTGATGTCAACTCGTATTACCAGACACTTTTTCTTTTGCTTTATTCACCTGGACTCTTTGTTGACTGGAGCTTCTGACAACTGTGAAAATACTATTTTAGATTCTTTGAGTAAATTCAAAAGAGATGGGTTAATTTTGCTTTGTAGTTCTTGATATAAGTCATCCTCAATATATCATTGCTCTTATTATTTCCACATAGCCACATATTGTTTCCCTTTTTATATTTTCTTTACTATAGTCATCTTGACGTAATGCAAGAGATGAACTTTATTTCTGAAAAAATCAATGTGACATGATCTAAACAACATTGACTATACAGAGGGATTATTGACATGCTTGCCTGAGGTCTTCTAAGAATTATGGGTGTTTTTGTCATTTGAATGGTTTTCATGAAAACTTAATATGTTTAAAAGATGTTTATATTTTATGTGGGGCTAGAAATATATTATTATTTTAAATAAGATACTGTCTTCTCAAATCTAACTAAAAAATTTAGTAAACCTTTAATCACGTTTTTAAAGATTTATTTATTTATTTGAGAGAGAGAGAGAGAGAGAGAGAGAGAGAGGATATGGTGGGGAAGGGCAGAGGCAGAGGCAGAGGGAGAGGGAGTGAGAGTCTTAAGCAGACTCCAAGCACAGAGCCTGATGTGGGGCTCGATCTTATGACCCTGAAATCATGACCTGAGCCAAAACCAAGAGCTGGATGCTTAACCAGTTGTGCTACCCAGGTGTCCAAAAAAATTAGTAAACTTTTAAAGTGGGTTTATTTTTTGAAAAAAAAAAAAAAAAGACTGGGAATGGCATGACTATAGTGTATGATAGTTGGTAACAATGTAGTAAACAGGGGACTTCTTTCCTTCCTTTCTTAGGCTTTCTAGGAATGAATGAAAATGATCTTCTAAACTATGGCAGGATTGATCAGAACAAATTTCTTATCCGTGCTAGCTAAATGGCAGTCTATAAGCCAGACTTATAGATTTATATCAGAACCTATTACATGTGCGTGTGTACACACACGCACACACGCACACACATCCCAAAACTAGGTAGGTCCTACCTGATTATTTTTGTAAGCACATATGGCCCCATATAAGAGAAACTGAGTCATTAGCACCCCTTAAGAATTCGATTGTTAAAAGCACATATTTTCATCTGCATATGCTGCATCGGTACACCACTGAAGAGTGAATGAACAACTGCTGTTCCCAAGGCTGCCACACGAACCCCAGCTCTGCTAAGACTGCGACTTCTCCCCTCTTTGTGCTGTCTTTCTTAGCCTTCCTGGCACCATCATTGGTGTCTCTACTAAAAGTTGTATGAAAGGTAAAATCATACAACTCTATAGCCATTAGAGACAGGGAAAGAGCATCAGAAGGGTGATTAAAAGGAAAACAATGAATGAAGAAAGTCAGATGTAACCCAGTAACCCAGCCAAAGAAGACAATGGGTACAAACTGAAGTCACGGTGACATTATTACCCAAATTTTACTAGTTTTTCTTCCATAGCTGGATGACCTCATCATCCCCTTTCCAAGTGTGTTCACTGTGTGTCATGTTCTTCCATCTATAGTCCTGAGTTTTAAAACATGTGATGAAGATGCTTCACTATTGTCATGATAACAGTACCTTTTAGAAGGGTGGTTGCCATGCCTAGACTTTATTCTGCTGGTGCCTCAAAAGCTGCAAATCACTTGGAGGTGACTATGACCAAACATTATATTTTCAGTTTCCTATACTGGTAACAAAGTCTAGATACCTCAGATTGGCTGCTAGAGACAGCTGTGGACATGGTACTGAGGAAACTCTATTGAGCCCCCTCCCCCACCTTTTGCCTTAGAGTTGGACAGACACCTACCAACTCTAGCTATGTTCGGGATAGCCAGTTCAATTTACTTAGCATCTCCTCCATCTCTGGGGCATTTATGTATGTGTCCCCACTGGATCCTTCTCCTCAATGATGAAAGTGCAGCCTTAGTACCTTTGAAAATCGTACTTTTCTCTCCTAGAGGCTTACTGATGCAGAGGGCTAATAGACTTGCTTATTGCCTCATGACATCTGGACCGAGATACCTGTTTTTGCCTTAGGGTCTCCATTACAAAGTAGACCCCAGCTATTAACAATCACCACCATCCTAGGACTATTTGTGTATTTGGCAAAAGACATGTTCTATCCTCAGAGTGTTGCCCATTGCATCTGTTTCTCTGTTCTCTCAGTTTCACTATGAAACACCACACGTTTAGCAGCAGGTCAGTATCTAAGACTTCTTGATGATTGCCACTGTCTATGAACAGCAATAAAAATTAGATAAATCCAAGATTTTCTTTGTTCGTATCCATTCCTGTACTTTGTTCCCTGGCTTGTTTCTGCTTTAGTTCAACAAGGAGGGAAGACGGGGAAAGTCCCACTTGGCTCCCCATCCAAGTCACATTCTCCAATTCAGATTTTCCCCCTGCTAAAGTTATTACGTTGGTTCTTATCTTACTCCTGTATCCATTTCTCAACTGGTTTAAAACCTACCTGGTAGAGAAGGTGAGAAATAAGTTTCTCCAAACTGCAACATATTGTTTTTATGAGATTGTCCTCTCTTCTCTCTCCCATTCTTTCTCCTGTCCTCTCAGATGCCTCCATTCCATTCTTACTCAATTTCCAAGCAGAGTAGTTCAAAGCTTTTTTTAGTCCTATTGCAAACCATGCTGTTAGTCTCATTTTTCATTCTAAATAATTTATCAGTTTATTTTGCTAAACAAAGCTCTTTAAAAGAAATCTTGAATTCAGCTGTGATGCTTTCTCTTTTTACTGTTAATGAGTCTTAGTCTTATCTTACTCATTTGCTTAATGCATAACCTATAAGTATTGATGCTCCATCCCTTGATAGTTATGAAAGAATAAGTAATTATTCTATATAATTAACAAAATGTTGTCTCAGCTATGTACTGCTTTAGCTTTTCATTCTCTGCTTGAGAGTTCCATGTGTATATTCTGGAGGGAAAACAAATGAACAAGTAAACCAAAAATCAAAACAAAATGAAACAATTCTTCACCTTTTCACATTTCTGCCTCAGCTCATTAATTGGGAAAGTTTTAGTAGTGGGTATCTGCCCTTGCCCCCACCTTTCATTATCTCTCATGACCTCTTTCACAAGGGAGGAGAAATGGCTCCTTTAATCTGAAAAACTAGGAGGAATTTCTGGGTAGACATATCTGAGCTAGTCTGAGACTCTCTCTTAGAACCAACATACCCACAGACCCCACTAGTTCTTCTCCATGCTACTTCTGTGATGTAATCTTACCAAGACAGCCCTGCCCTGGTTGTGGGATGTCACCATTGTCCATCTCCTCAACCTATGAATGTGTGGTTTAGTTCCATTCAGGAGGGGAAAAAGCAGAAAATCCAATCTGGCTCTAAATTCAATCCTGCAATCCAGCCCCACCTCCAATTAAATTGATATTCTCTTCCTTATCTAATGCCTATATCTATTTTTGAATTCATGCAGAATCTTTGTGGGGGAACTGATAAGAAACAAGACCATTCCTTTGGGATGCCTGGGTGGCGCAGTCGTTAAGGCAGGCGTCTGCCTTCGGCTCAGGGCGTGATCCCGGCGTACTGGGATCGAGTCCCACATCGGGCTCCTCCACTGGGAGCCTGCTTCTTCCTCTCCCACTCCCCCTGCTGTGTTCCCTCTCTCGCTGGCTGTCTCTCTGTCACATAAATAAATAAAATCTTAAAAAAAAAAAAAAGAAAAAGAAACAAGACCACTCCATACTATAACACATTCTTTTTGTAGTGTTGATATTCTTTCCATGTGGGAGCATTGTGTTGACTGGATTCTTTGATTAGACAAAGAGCTGAAAATTGATAACTAAGTATCTCTATGTAGGGACATAGTGTTAATTCTTGCCTAGCAGTAGTTACCAGAAGAAACCAACAGTAGCTTGGAATAATTAAAGTTAGGTCCTATAGACTGATTTGTGTTGTCCTCAATTCATATGTTGAAGCCCTAACTTCCAGTGTGATATATTTTTAAAACAGGCCTTTGGGAGGTAGTTAAGTTTAGATGAGCTCATGAGGCCACATGGGGCCCTCATCATGGGGTTAGTGCGCTTACAGGAAGAGACATGAGAGAGCTTGCTCTTGCTCTCTATCTGCAATGTGAGGACACAGCAAGAGGGTAGTGTGCAAGCCAGGAAGAGAGACTCACCAGGACCCAACATGCTGACATCCTGGTCTTGGACTTTCACCCTCCAAAACTGTGAGAAAATAAATATCATTTGTTTAAGCCACCCAGTATATGGCATTTTGTTACAGCAGCCCAAGCTAAGCCATTTAGTTACTCAGACTACATCCACAAAACTTTCTAGCTGCATGATAGGGAGCAAGGAACTTCAAGCTTTTCAGCTTTTGAGATTTTATGGAGCAAGTGGTTTATTTTATGCCTACTGAAGAAATCTGAGTTTGTACCTATGTACCACAGAAGCCTATATATGTTTTCAGAAGTGAAGGATGTGTTTTGGATATGGCTTAAGCGAAAGTAATTAATGATAATGTGAAGAACAAGAAAAGAATATGGAGAGGGTAGACAGAGGTTTGAAAGGCATAACCAAATAAGTGACTGTTTTGCTGGCTAGGTGAGGGTAAAGTACATCGAGTGAAATGGGGATAGAGGGAAAAAAGAAAAAATCAGATCCTTAAGTCATTTCTGATGCGGTATCAATAGAATTTATTTACAATTGAATGCATTAAAAATAGTTCAAGAAAACAGGACCACGGATGGACTCTATCCTTACCTGAATAACTTTTGGCTAGAAGGCAGTAGGGGTGTCTGGAGTAGGATTCTTTTTCTTATAATTGATCATTCCTATGACATATATATTTTCTTACTTAATGTATATGTTTTCTATATTCTGTATTATAAAATTGGATAAAGGTCTCCTTACTTCTCTTCCATTATTATTATTTTTCTCCCTGCTTTCTAACATGGTGATATTCATATCTAACAAAAAGAATGTGCAAGTCATAACATAGCTGTAAGAAGAGTTGTAACTGGAGATAAAAAAGAAAACATTAAACAGGAGTCAAGACACCTCATGTAAATTCCTATTTCATTCACTTGCTGTGTAATTGTAGAACAGCCGTAATATTAGTGTGTCTTACTTGACTGAGAGTGAAATCCTTAAGGAATTCTCATCTGTCACTCAACTTTCAGGCCTCCTCCGACCCCAATCTAGTAAGATTAGAAGCTACAGTATTAAATGTAAAATGTTCAAATATTGTTTTATGAATGAGTATGGCATGCTAAGTGCTGTGTTCCATTTATTACATATAATATCACATTTAATCCTTACATGATTACTTCTAATTTACCTGTTTATCCCCAGGATGTAGCCGAGGGCTAAGCATATGACAGATGTTCAACAAATGTTTCTTGAACTGAAAACTCCAACCTTTCTGATTTCAAATTCCTCATTTGTGAAATGAGAGTGCTGGAACACTTGATTTCCAAGATCATTCCAAGCTCTGGTAGTTCTAAAACTAAGCACAGGGTGGGGTTGATTAGTCCTGATCTCATCTCAGAGGATAAAATTTAACACATAATCATTATAAAATAGAGATCAGGGAAAAGAAAGATTTAATATGAGCACAAGTTGAACATATAAATGACTCATGAAATTGTTCTATACAATTTAATCAAGGGATAGTGCAGATATCAGAAAATAGGAAAGATCTTAACAACATTCTTTTTAACAAACAGAACAGGTAACAATTATTTAATGCATATGTGCCTAGATCATAAATGCCAAAGATAATGTATTTATATTGATTGTAAATAAAAAATCCTCAGTAAGCATTAATTCTATACAGTCATGTAGGCTCTTAAAGAAGACTCAATCCCTGCTCTTAAGACATAACAATCTAGTTGGGGAGATGAAGCATAAATACATGAACCATTTCAGTACATCTAGAAAATTATAATATTTTATTGGATGTGGGGTAAAGAGACAAGAACTGCTCTAGGAGTAGACCAGCCCAAGGACTATAGCAAAACCAAAGGCTGAGGAGCCCACTTCTAGCATACCTGCAATCCATTTGCAGCCAACTAGGGTGGTGGGCACAGACTGGGAAGTTCTCGGGAACAAAAACCTTCTCTGAGTGTACAAATATTATAAAATGAATTTAATTAAAATTTGAAAGTTGATACCATAAGCTAGAATAGTTCCTAGGGCTAACCCTCCATTTGCTTCTTCAAATGGTATCCAGTGTAACTTAAATTTTCTATTTAGAAATTTTCAAGGTTTTCATATCTGTCCCCATTGCTATCCAACAAGCATACTGTACTTAATGTAAAACTTAAAAATATTTTATTTAAAATCAAGAACACTATTACATTTTCCTATTTATATTAAGCACATTAAAGGGAAAGAAATCCATTATTAAATTATAAACATGTATGAAATTATAGAAAAGTTTTGCTGGTATCATTACCAAGACTTCTGTGACCTGGTTGGGAAAAAAATTTTGTCATGTAAACACATTATGTATGTTCTATAAAAATGGTTAAGCAACTGTTTTTGAAGTCAATAGATTTTTATTTTTTTTTATTTTTTTTAAGATTTTATTTATTTGAGAGAGAGAGACAGAGACAGTGTGACAGAGAGCACAGTGGGAAGAAGAGGGAGAAGCAGGCTCTCCACTGAGCAAGGAGCCCAATGTGAGGCTCCATCTCAGGACCCTGGGATCATGGCCCTAGCCGAAGGCAAATCCCTAATCAACTGAGCCACCCAAGCACCCCCGAAGTCAATAGATTTTTATATTTTTTGTTTAATCGGGAAAATCTGAGGAGGATTTTTTACATAATATTCTATGAACGTGTACTCCTAACAAGGCATTATGGTCAGTTTGATTGTGTGCATATGTGTAACCACATTTTATACTTATGGCAGTCATTTGTGAGGTAGATATTGTTATTCCCATACAAAAACCTAAATATCTGTAAGTATATATTCTCTTCTTTCTCACTAAAAAAAAAAAAAAAAAAAAAAAAAAGTCTGTTATTTTGTTTTGAGTGGCCATGAACTCAGATTAAAGAGCTAGATTTCTCAGATTGCTTTGCAGCTAGGATTGGACATGTATTGTTTTGGCCAAATGGATGTACATGAAAGTATTGGGTAGAAAAATATATTAAAAGGAAAAGATAGCTAGTATATAACTCTTAAGCCTATTGCTTTTCTTTTCTTTTTTTCTTTATATTTTTATATTTGAAAAGACCGAAGTTTAGAAGTGCTCAGTAATACTTCTAGCTCCCGTAATTACAAAGTCATGTTCTTAAACCGCAATCTACTGGGCTTCAGAGCCCATGTTTTAAACTCCCATGAGCCAATGGAAGAAAGAAATAAAGGGTACTTACTATAATTGTGATTCAGTCAAGTTCTATAAGCATATATATTCTGAGGGTATGTTAAGTGTCCAGAATTTGTGCTGGTTTTACTACTTCTATCAGAAGATCTATTCTTATAAAATCTAGAAATACTGTTGCTTATGTGATAAATATAAAGAAACCAATTGTTAAGACTTTGTTAAATTAACATTTGTTAATTAGAGCCCTGGGGTATTGGATAGTGAGACCTGGTTCAACAAAAGACCACAAGAGAAACTGAAAGAGAGGTTTATTACTCACTAAGCCCTGGAGGAAATACACAGAATGCCTCAGGGAGCACACAAGGAGTTCAAGGCAGGGTGCTTGCAGAGAGAGAAGCAGGACCTGGGAACATACCTTCATAAGGATCCATGTGCTTTAGGGTTCCCAGGCTAAGGTCAGATTGGTCAATTCAAACCAAAAAAGGTAGGGTTTGGCAAGTTCAACAAGGGTCTTATCTAAGGGATGCACAAAGGGAATGCCCTGTGAGGCAAGGAAGATTGTTGATCTTCGGGGCTGTTGGGGAAGTCACATCTAGAACATATTTGTTTGTGATTCTGCAGGTTACTTGCTATCAATGGCATGCTTGCATGAGAGCCTAGTATCAATTCAATGCCCCTGCAGTCCACTTGGCCAAACAAAATGGGTGTCATGGCAGCAATACCATCGTGTAGCTTAGCTAAACTCAACACCAACTTGACACCAACTATGTATTTGTGTGTATGTGTGTATTTGTGTGTATGTGAATATATAAAATAGCTTGCAAAGAAACTGTTTAGAAACCTCTTTAGAAAAATGAAACTACATCTAATTGTACCTTGGTTTTAGAAAAGAAAAAAATATATATATTTCAATAGTTACTTTAAAATTATTTTTTATTAAAACTATACAATTACCTAACTTGCATGAAAGTGAATAATAGCCTTTTGAGTTAATGTGGGCAGTAAGTTACACTGAAAGAAATAGTGTCCTACAAAAATAAACTTTGAGATCCAATTATTCACCTAAACTTCACCAGAACACACTGCTGGTAGGGTACAGCTGTAATTCACAGAAAACCTTTTTAAATTGTTCCCTTTATCATTTCGTGTCTCAACCTATATGATAGTAGCACCCCCTCCCTCACTTCTCCCCCACCAATTTCTTAAATCCCCAATACTCACCTCGTAAATCTTTTCACAAGCACTTTCTTCTCACGCCGTCCCCATTTTGTTCTTGGATCTATCCTCTGCTTTCTTCTGTGTCTTGCTCTCCATTCTGTTCAGTGTAGAAATTCCTGTAGACTCCCTTTTCAATGACTGCCAGCCACTTCCACGTGCTAAAGCAGGACCTGCAAAAGGCCGAGATTCAGAGGAAGGGAGAAAGCCTTTTTGCAGGATAGACTTCCTTTGGTTTGATGGGTATGGGACCAAGTCTGTAAATACTTGACCATTTTGTTCTAGTTAAAGTGAAACCATACATATAATACTATACATATCATATATACATATATAGGATCGTTTGTGTTCTTCTGTAATTAATGTTTTAATTTAATAAATATTAAATATGTATGTGATAAATGTTACATATCTATGTTATTAGTTTTAATAACTGAATATTATTCAATTGTATGGCTGTCCCAAAATTTATTTATTTCTTCCTATAAGGCTGTTATTTTTTCCCCAGTTTTTAACTTACCAACATCCATTAATGTCCATATCTTTGTAGTCTCAGGTTCTTAAAAGTAGGACTTTGGATGGAAGGGTAAAATCATGTTTTATTTTTACACATACAATTTCCCCTGCAAAATGTAAACAGTTTTCAATCCCTGTAACAACATTGGAGAGGATTATTTTTTCCTACAATAATAGAATAAATCTGTTTTTAATTTTTCATTGTATTTATTTTTTTGCCAGACTCATAAGATAAACATGGTCTATCACTTTAATTTACATTTATTTGACAATTAGCTGTTATTACCTTCACTATTAAATTTAAAATATGTGATTCTCACAAAAGCCTCAGTTAGTTGCTCTATAATCCTGGTTCCCATCTTTCTGAAATATATCCTAGAAATTATATTAATATTGTATGAATCTACCCTCAGTACTCTGTGTGTTTATGTTAATAGACTGATTGGATTTCATGTTGTTGGTCATTAAAAAAAAACAAAAAACAGAAATGATAACATCTAGTCGAGTGTGATGCTGCTCTGAGAGATCACAAGCTCAGCTGAGTTCAAGCTTAAAACCTCATAGAACTCTTTTCTGCCAAAGTAGGATTTGGAGGAGTGTTCTGCATTCTTCAACTTGTTGTGGTGAAAGCTAGCACGGGAAGTTCAAGTACAAGCAGAAACCTTGTACAGATAAAGCTGGTTATGGAAAATGCTAAACAATTAGCAGACGAAA
Source organism: Ursus arctos (assembly GCF_023065955.2). Classification (NCBI taxonomy): domain Eukaryota; kingdom Metazoa; phylum Chordata; class Mammalia; order Carnivora; family Ursidae; genus Ursus; species Ursus arctos. The sequence goes on along the minus strand of NW_026622985.1, from coordinate 23,610,856 downwards.
GCGTTTCTATATTGGCTTATTCCTGACAACAGCCCTCATGCTGCAGCATGACATGCACACAGTAATTATTGCACCGACTTGGATAGAAGGGCACTTGTGCAAAAGACATGAAGTCCAGAACTCGAGGGGCAGCAGATAGAATCCCTCAGCACACACCCACTTTAAAGCATAAAAATCCTCTTTGAATTTTTTGGGTATTTTTTTGTTTTGTTTTACTTTGTCGTGGATGATTCTCAAATCTCTATCTCTTGTTCCCATCTCTCTCCTGAATTTCCACATGTGCCCTGAACATTCTCATCTAGCTGTTACCCTTTTGCCCTAATTTATCACGCCTGAAAACAATCCCACAATTCCTGCCCTCCACCTCTGATCTACACCACCCCCAGATTCACTGTTTCTCTTCAGCATTATTGTCCCTTTTATTCTGCTTCAAACACCTCTTCGTTTCTCCCATTTTCAGTCTGATTGCTATGTTCTTGTGATTTGTTTGTTGAGGTGGTTTGCCCGGGTTTTCCCATCTAGCCTTTCTTATCCATGTCAATGATAATTACCCTAATATTGACCATCATTACCCTACTCCTTTAACAAGGAAAGAGAAAGAGAAAGAAAGAAAGAAAAAAAGATTGAGAGAGAGAGAGAGAGAGAGAGAGAGAAAGAAAGAAAGAAAGAAAGAAAGAAAGAAAGAAAGAAAGAAAGAAAGAAGGAAAGAAGGAGAATGAAAGAAAGAAAAGTTTTAAAAATTGGTCTCCTTGTCCCTAGTACATAACCTGCCTTTTCAAGTAGCTGCTTGGTCGATCTTCTTAAACAAAGCTATTTTCATATCACCCACTTAGTAAGGTGGGAGGACGGGAAATTATTAGTCTCTCTCCTGCCAATGATTGATCCTGCCAAATAGAGCATAAATCTATGTGGTGTGACATTCAAGTCCCACATAATCTATCACATTAGCTTTCCATATGGCTGTCCTCCACAAACCTGCATCAGCATTCAGCTAATCTGAAGTACTATCCAAATTTTGAATGTTCTATGTGTTATCCAGTCTTCTACCTTTTAGACATACCATTTTTCCTGCCTGCAATAGTTTCCCCATAACTATCCCTACCATTGTTTTTCACAATTGAAAGCTAAATTCAACATAATGTCATCTAAAATGTCACCAGCCAACATGGGGATCATTATTACAGTGACCTCTCTAGTAACCATATTTCTGTCTTTGGCCACATGCTGACTCTCTTTCCTGCCATGAGACTTAAGTATATCATACATGTCTTTAAGCAAGGAGTATTTGGATCCCCAGGACAGTAAGCATTATTCATATAATTTTAGGACCACAGGCCCATGCTCTAGTATGCCAGTCTTTCTAAGATTCCTATGTTTGGTGTTCTTTCTGCAAGGGCAGGCAACAGAAAGTGTATTAGAGTAGGTTATCTTTAAATACATCTTCCACTTAAGAAATTCTAGAGAGCAAATGTTTAGTTTAAATGTCTCCAACTTTTTTTTTTTAAGATTTTATTTATTTATTTGACAGAGAGAGACAGCCAGCGAGAGAGGGAACACAGGCAGGGGGAGTGGGAGAGGAAGAAGCAGGCTCCCAGCGGAGGAGCCTGATGTGGAGCTTGATCCCAGGACTCTGGGATCACGCCCTGAGCCGAAGGCAGACGCTTAACTACTGAGCCACCCAGGCGCCCCAAATGTCTCCAACTTTTTAATAGACATACAAGTAAAAAAACAAAAATGAATCAATTTTTTTTTAAAAGATTTCCTGTGGGCTAAACTCACAAAATTATGGCTGACCAAGATGTGAATATCCTATCTTGAAATGAGATATCAAATAGCTCTCATGCTTTTGATATAAAAGGAAAAGTCCAATGGAAAAGTCTAAACTTTACCTAACCATACCAGAGTATAGAATAGACCTGTGCTGTGTCTTCCCCAAACTCTTGCCCTGTTTTCCAGCAATAAACACAATGTGTTTGAGGTTTGCAAAACAATGACTCAGGCAATTCAATGCCTTGCTACTGGCATGGCATATCTTTTGGGTAAATTTGATTTGACTATTGATGGGAAGGTTCTTTTTCTACAAAATATAATTTCGATGTTGTCATTATAGGTACATGACATATCATCCAATGGTTTCTTTTTCATAAATGCTAGCATCACATATATAAATATTTTCACTAATTACGACGTTAGTTTTAGTTTAGTAGACCTTTGGGATAGTATAACCAAGAGGCTATCACTAGGTTACACTGAAAAACTAAAAAAGTAAATAAAAATAAAATCAAAGCTGCCAGAGCTCTGTCCAAACTCTTCCTTCCATCCTATGTCTTTGTTAAATACATCCCAACCCCTGATAGAGGCAAACTAGTTCTAAATCTCCCCTCACCGAAAAAAAAGAAAAAAGAGAATAAAATTTTGGTGGGCAATTATGCAGAGGCATCAGTTGAAGACATGATAGTAGACAATTTTGTCAAAAAAAAAATAAGGAAAGTTAGAAGAGACCCTTGGAAAATATCTGTATTTAGGAGTTAAGAGAAGCCCAAGTGTCAGCAAATAAAACCTAGAGAGAGAAAAAGAGAGAGAGAGAAGGTAAAATGACAATATTAGCATCATAAAGCTGAAAAGAAAGGGGCCCATTTCAAAAGCTATCAAAATGTTGAAAATAAGTCAGAGTCTCAAAAAGGACGGCAAAGAATACCTTTGAGAGACCGAAGATGATTCTCAAGCAAATTTCAGAAAAGTAGTGGTGGAAGCAGGAGTGTAAAGTTAAGGAATTACTTGGTGCTGAGTACATGAAAACACATTTTATAGACATGGATGTTACTAAGAAATGGAGAGGTAATAGCAAGGCAAGATATAGGATAGTAGTTTAATACGGAGAGGTTGTTTGTTTTTTGTTTTCTTTGTTTTATTTTCTCCCACTGTACTTGTTTTTATGCAGGGGAAAATTTAGTGGAAAGGGTAAGCCTGCCGATGCATCAGGGTAGGATGTAAATTGAGAGTGGAGGACACGGCAAGAAGTGCCTTTAGAGGGAAATTGCTCATCTTTTGAATTCCTACTTCCCAGCATAATTTCTAGCTCAGAACAGAAGTGGATTAAAAGGTTTTTGAGTTAATGAACACAATGGGAGAGGTTAAACCAAAACAGAAATATTGTACTAGGGGCGCCTGGGTGGCACAGTGGTTAAGCATCTGCCTTCAGCTCAGGGCGTGATCCCGGCGTTATGGGATCGAGCCCCACATCAGGCTCCTCTGCTATGAGCCTGCTTCTTCGTCTCCCACTCCCCCTGCTTGTGTTCCCTCTCTCGCTGGCTGTCTCTATCTCTGGAGAATAAATAAATAAAATCTTAAAAAAAAAAAAAAGAAATATTGTACTGAATGGGAGAGGTTAGACCTTCTGAAACCACAGAAAATGACAAAAGCATGGGTAAACTTGTGAAAATAATCTGGAGGTAAGAAGGAATAGAGAATATAAAGGAATTTCATAAAACAGAAAATTTCAGCAAAGTAGGAGGCAGGGCATTTTGTGAGCATGAGTAATGGAGATAAGGGTGGGAGAGTGATTGTAGCATATTTTTGACATGAACCTCATGGAGCAATAAACAGTGTAGAAGAGCCAGTTCTAAGAAACACTGGTTATTCCAAATGAAATACAAAACTTCAGTCAATAAAACTCAAACTGTTTATGCTTTTGACAGTTCTTTATGATAACATCATTTTTTTTTTCAGAATCACTTTGGGTTTAATTATCAATATTTCATGTAATTTATGTTCTTTGGGGGCAATATTTCTATCCCATAAGACTCATTATACCTGCCAAATAACTTCTAGAATTCGGAAAGATAATGCCCAATTGCTGGTACTCTTGTAATAGAATACTTTCCTATTCTTAGAAAGCCAGACAATAAATTATGTTCCCTTTATAGACAGTCTTATTACCTTAGTCCTTTCAAATTGCATTGTATCTAAACAAAATGGAACAATATAATTCTAGTTCCATATCTAATTTTGTATCAGCTTTTAGTTGAATGGAAATAAGACTAATTTTCCTACTACCAGCACTAGATTGGACCCAACAATGACAGATCAAAGCTATTAACCAGTCCAGAAGATCAGTTAAAGTGGGAAGTCTCTCATCATAATCCTTGTAACAGCTGTCATTAAATTCCTGCTGCTGAGTGAAGGGCTGGAGCAGCTGGAAATGGAGAAAAGCAGTTAGGAAAACAACTGGGTTTTGATCAAAAGTGTTTCCTTACTTTTGTCTACTGCCTTTTGACAGGGAGTACTGCTGTGCACACACTGTGTCTAGACCATGTGTTGTCAACACTTTCTTCTCAATTTTGTTCTTTGATATTGAATGGATATGCAGTGAGAAAGAAGACAGGTCTGATCTGAATTTGAGCACAGTAACATTCAGCTGTGTGGGTAAAAAGCTCTCATCACTCTTCTCCACCTGGACTCTGAATAACCAAATTACACTTGGCAATAATTGGAGATAGCATGATGGAGGTGATAGAGAATTCATTGTGGATGAAAGCAAAATTTTCTTTCATTCCAGGCTCAACTACTATCTTAAGTGTGTGATCTGAAGAGAAGTATTTAATCTGATGTCTTAGTTAATCATCTTTCAAATTCAGGTAACGGTAGGCACATAGGGTTGTTGGGAGAAGGACATAATGCAAACAAATCCCCTAATTCCGTGTCTGACACACCATAGGCACTTAATAGATGTATATATCGAGTTGCTTCCTTTCATTCATGTATAGAGGAAGGAATCAGACTAAGTTTGTTAGATGTAAGTTCTGGTTTCATTGTTGTGTTTACTTCATAGCATAAAGAGAGTAAAAAGGAAAGTGTTGTTGGTTTTCTTTGAGGAAGAAAAGAAATACCCATCAAATCTCTTTTTGTATAATAATTAATTCATTTCAAACTCTTTCAATTAGCTTAATGTAAAAAAAGTCTTTCAAAATCTTTGTCGTCTTTGCGGAAAAGGTATTTTCTTTTGACCTCAAATTCTGTTCATCACACAACTAAGTAGTTTACATCTTGTAATTTTTATCCCAAAGGATTCAGACAATTCAAAATTGCTTTACAAAAGAAGGCATGAATTTTGCTTTCTAAAAGAACTGTACTCTGCAAAGTGAATTTTTTCTTTCATTCAATAAAGAAAGACAATTATCTTCAAATTGTTGCAGGAATTCTCTGCCTTTAGTGCCCACAGTTCTCCTTCATGCCGCTTCGAAGAATGAAGAGGTAGACCAAACAAAGAGTGGTGGGCAGAAAAGCAAAGTTTATTGAGCAAGAGTATAAAGCTCCCGGAAAGGGAGGGGGCCCGAGAGGGTTGCCCTTGGAGTTTCTAAGTTTAGGGGGTTTTATGAGCTCTTTTGCGGAACTGTCTTAAGCAATCAGGGTGTGCTGAGTAGTGCCAATCAGGGCTTTGGTCACGTATCTATCTACCTATTAGGTTAATGTCTACGTGCTGATGGTCTTTTTTGCTGACATCTGGGGGCTTAGGTCTTAAGTGCCCCTTGCCTGTGATAGTAACAAATGCTTTGTGGTTCATTGTCTTATTTTAGGACGTTTTACAAAAGTCATTTCTGTAAAAGCTGCAAAACAGAACGCTAGTGCAGTCCTGTCTAAGCTGCAAAACAGGATGTTAGTGCTATTACATTTTAGCTGTCCTGACTCCATATTTTCTTGTTTGTTCCTAACAAAACAATTTTAATTACCTTATATCTAGTATGCATATAAGTCAGATCTTTAGTAATTCCACAAGATGAATTACTAAGAAATATTGTACTGAATTTTTATAATATCAAAATGAGTAAGTGAATGTGTCTTCAATTAGGATTCAGTGAGTACAACATGCTATTTCTTTATAGGTAGTTTGAAAAGAATTACAAACACATTCTGCAAATGTTTTTTCTTAAGGCCAGATGGGTTTTAGGAAAATATAATCTTTATTATTAAATCATTGATATTGAGCTCATTAATTTTTTAACCAATTTTTTTTATTTTTTATTTCCAAAAAATTCAGCAGGGTGTTTAAATATCATATAAATGAAAAGTATTGTCATAATTTGTCAAGAAAGAATTCAGTTTATTTTACCACTAATCTTCAAGGTTAATCATGTTGATTCTCTTTCATCTTTATCATCAGCTTTCCCTAATGGCTAACATGTTACAGCTCTCATGAGGTTTATTTATTTCAGTTATTATCTTTTCAGTGCTTAAGTTTCAACTTTTTCTGCTTTGTACCTTCTCCTTCTTTGCTGATACATTCTATTTTTTTCATTTGGTTTATCATCCTTAATTGCTAGCAAGCAGTTTTTGTGATGGCTGCTTTAAAATTGTTGTCAGGTAATCCTAACATCTTTGTCATATCAGCTTAGCATACATTGATTGACTGGACGTTCATTTGCAGAAGAGAAGGAATTAATCTACCTGGACTGCCTTCTATTGCTAGATGGGAGTCAGGCAGTGCTGGGCACAGGATATCTTTTTCTGTTAGGTGGAGGTGGAGCAGAGTGGTTGGTCATAAGCCACCCTGCCACTATATTGTTCTTCTAGTCCTGGGTCTCTAGTCATACTGTCTTCCTCATTAAATTTCAAAAATTCTCTTTTGTCTTTCAGAATTTTTCTTTGTTGGCCTCTTGTGTTATTCCCAGAGTTTTAACTGTGCTTAATACGGAAAAATGGATTTATATCATCTTTTGTGGCTGGGAAGCCTTGAACTTACTCCTTAAAACATGAATATTTATTCTTTTATAAGTTAAAAACACTTTGAAAAATAAACATACAGTACAAAAATCACTTTTATCTTTTTGCTTATTTTGTAATCTAGATTTTATTTGGTACGTATTGTAGTGAGACAGAACTCTAATCACCTTTGTTTAATGTTCTAAATGGGTACAGTTGAAAATGTAGTGACTATTCACCTAGAGTAGTTTAAAAATACTTAAATCTAAGAAACTACTTTTTTGTACTATCAGGAAAAAATAGTCTAAAAATGAAAGCAAAAAAAAAAAAGCGTGACAAATTAAAATGGGATAAACTATCACTTCAGAATCTGTTTTTCATTTTTACTGCATAATCATTGTACATTTCAGTTTGCTTCCATTCTTGCTTTCTTGATCATGGAGTTCATACCATGGCATCAAAAAACAAAATTTTTAAAGTGGAAAATGAGGAAGTGGTCTGTGATGTGGCTGATTTACTAAAAAGTGTTAAGAATGAGGTAAAGTGATTTTGAGAAAGAAATATTTTGGGGGGATTTTGAAGTTTAAAGCAAAGACTTGTTTAATAAACACAGGGATTAAAAATCTAAATAATTATCTTTCTCTTCTCTACTTCCTGATCTCTGGAGTCACTTCGCATTATGTGGAAATCACCTTAAGAATATGTTGTGGAAAGTTGACTTTGGTATACTAACATATTGTAATATGTTAATTTATAGCCTTGTAACTTAATGCATATTAAATATTCTCTTGGAGGTAACAGATTATTTTTACCTATAGGAAAATCATCAGGATCACAGTACTCATCAAAACTGACCTGATTATACACCATTTCAATGACTTGCTTAAACTTAAATTTCTAATGAATGCTCAAATTGAATGTGTTTTGCCCAAACTAAGAGAATATGCCTAATAAGAGAAAATAACAGCAATAAAATTTCTTGTTTTAAAACTTAACACTACCTTATGACATAAGTTGGCTAAGCTTTTCCATCTGCTTTATTATAAATGGAATGTCCTATTTATTATGATATACATCAAGTACCGTAATTACAGTTCATTACATCAGAAATAAAACAAGGAGTAAAACAGTGAGTCTTTCTAATTAAACTTTGACTTTTGGCAAACCTTGGTGGATAGAACAATTTTGCTTAATAAAATACATATTAAACCTAACATTTGCCCATGAGAAAATATACAATCAGAGGACCATGGCTTTTGTCAAAAGATATTTTAAGAGTCAAATTGTATTTAGACTACCAAATAGTTGCAATGAACCCTTACCTTTCAACTAGGGGAAAAGGAAGTCCATCATTAAACAATCTGTTGGGTAATGCCATGTTTAACTATTGACATTGTTTGATTTTAATTACATGTTTGTATCAGGAAAGTGATTCACATCCTATGAATGCCATCTAAAATTATAGCTGAAAATCTAAGTGTATTTGTTATTAAACACTAAGTACCATGTAGGAAGAAAAAGCAAGGTGCCTTCCCACCAGTATTTTTGTCATTGCTTTAAATAGCCTTTTACTTTTTCATATGAAAGGTTTCAAATGAAAATGCAAGGTTACCAGCTCTAATTGAAGTCATAAAGCCTTACCTGTCACAGTGACCACAGTGACTATTAACAAAATTTGGTCTTCCAAATCTAAGGTTAACCTGTCCAGGAAGTAATCAGATTCTGAGAAAAATGGATACATAAGCATTTCTCATTTTGCTTTTGTGGACACATCTTATGTTTCCTATCTTATTCACTAGTGTTTCTATAGATTAGAAATTTAATAGATCAGCTTCATTTATCTTAACTTATTGAATGGATAATATATTCACATTGTTCAAAAATCTAAGATCACTTTGGGGTGCCTGGATAACTCAGTCGGTTAAGCATCTACCTTCGGCTCAGGTCATGATCCCAGAGTCCTGGGATCAAGTCCCACATCGGGCTCCCCGCTTAGCAGGGAGTCTGCTTCTCCCTCTCCCTCTCCCTCTGCCTCTCTCTCTCTCTCTCTCTCTCTCTGTCAAATAAATAAATAAAATATTTTTTTTTTAAAAATCTAAGATCACTTTGATCATTGCCATTTCAGCCACTGGAAAGAAGAAAAGAACAAATGTCCCAATCCAGAGTTTTCCTCTTAATTAGGCAAGGCAGAAGTTGCACACATCACTTCTAAGAGCTTAGTCATAGATCTACAACTACTACAGAGGCTTAGGGACATATCCTTCCTCAGTGGGCAGCCATGACAGACCAAATTCTACTACCGTGAAAGTAGAGAAGAATGATATTGATGGACATCTGGTAGTCTTTGATCACCAGACTATGCCTATTTCTGAGAGTATCTGGAGCTTCAATGACTCCAAAGCCCATACTCTTACTTTGCATTACAAAGCCTAGTTTCATATCCAAATGTACTGAAATCAAATGTATTTTGTTTTGTCACCTTTAAAAATATATTTTCCTCCTAATAGCCCTTCACTATCCCAGATTTTAATTTACCTGTTTTTGGTACACAATTCATTACTTTTGGAATACTAGATTTCCTTCCAACTACAGGAATACTAAATAAGTTATAGTAGACATGAATTTCTGGTAACAAGCATATAGTAATTGAATATTGGATTTGTAAGTTACATTAACTTAGTAGTACAACTGGCCTATACGGGCAAGAATCCCTGCTATACAGGCAAGAATTCTGGTAAGGGACTCCCTGCCCATTGTTGAAACATTACTTCTTGAGGTAGAGCATACTCTATTCATGAGGCCATGCATTCCATTGTTGGATTGCTCTGATTGAAATGTTCTTCCTTAATTAAACAAAAATCTCTTTCCCATTAACATTTAGTCAGTAGCTTTAGTTTATGCCTTTTATAGCTGTGCTGTCCTGTATGGTTACCACTAGACTCATGTGGCTATATAAATTTAAATTTCAATTAATTAAAATTAAGTAAAATTGAAAATTCAGTTTTTGTAGCTGCACTATGAGCACATTTCAAGTGTTCAATAGCCATATATGGCTAATGGCTACAATACTTGATATTATAGAGAACATTTTCATTATTACAAAAAGTTCTGTTGGATAGTACCATATCTAAAGCAAAGCGGAATAAATCTATTACAGTTATTAATTACCCTCCTAACATCACAATGCTTTGTCTTTTTGTTTTTTCGTTCTAAGAGTGGTCAGATTTATGGGGCATCTGGGTGGCTCAGTCAGTTGGGCATCTGACTCTTGCTTTCTGTTCAGGTCATGATCTCGGGGTCCTGGGTTTGAGCCCCATGTGGGGCTCCAGGCTCAGCCGGGAGTCTGCTTCAGTTTCACTCCCTCTGATCTTCCCCCCCCCCAACTCTCTTTCTCAAATAAATAAATAAATCTTAAAAAAAAAAAAAAGAGTGGTCAGGTTAAAAATCACTTTAATCAACTAAAAAATATCAACATCATGATCTATTTTAAAAATTCAGGGTAGACTAGTGAACCAAACAAGGATTCTTGTCCCCATGGAGCTTTCATTTTAGCAGAGATAGGTAACCAACCAAATAAACAAAACAACAGCTATAATAAACAAGTAAAGTATGTAGTTTTAAGTACTGTAGAAACAAGAAACATAGGGCAAGGGGATTAAGATGCAGGCATAGGGTGGTTTGTAATTTGAATAGAATTGATTGGTGGGCTTCATGAGGGTAATACTTGAGCAAGGACTTAAAACAGGTAAGAGAATTAGCCTTGTGACTATTTAGAAGTATGTTCCAGGTAGAAAGAACAGATTGGGCAAAGGGCACTGCAAAGCAGCCAGTGTGACTGGAGCAAAGTAAGCAAGGAAGGGTGTAGCTGAAGGCAAGGAAATCAGGGCAGTGGGGAAGAGGGATGTACACAGCTTTGTAGACCCTTATAAACACTTTGTAGAGCAATTGTAGTAGTGTTTGCGAAGTGAAATTTTCTGACATTTTCAAAAGCTAAATTCCCCTGAGATGTTGAGAATAGACTCAGCAGGGGATGGCGTAGAGTGTAGGATAGATGCATGGAGTTATATTTATTTACTTTGCATGGTTTATAAAATTATTTCCTGACCCTTATCATCCTAAATTTCTGTTGTATCCTCTACTTGGCATGATCCTGTTTACAAGTGTCCCTCTTAAAATGTGGCTCCAAAAATAGATCATAATACCCCAGATCATGCAAGAAGAGAAGCACATGAGACAATCACTTCTCATGATATGAATACTATTTCTCTAATGCTACATTTTAAGATTTTGATAGATGTTTTTAATTGGTCACATCTTTTGAAAGTCTTGACCAAATTAAATACCCTGAAAATTTTATTGGATTTGTTAACAGAAGTTTCCTATATTATTGAAATTAAATGCAACACTTGCAGTTATCTTTCTAAATTTTATCTTAGCGTTTTTAGCCCAGTGTTTCGTATTAGCCATTTTCTGGCTTTATTGAAACTTTAAATGTACTGTGTTTTAGTTGTGTGCTTTCACTAAAATTATCAATACAGTTTTTTGATAAGACAGGGACAAGAACAGAGCACTGTGGGATTCCATTGCCTGGAAATTGCATTATAGTGGAAAGATGATTACTTGAGTGAAAGAATAGAAATAATGCTTATTTTCCAAATTAATGCTCATTAACTAAGCATTAATTAATCCTCACTGAGTACAATGCAAACAGTTTTAAAATCACTGTCTTTCTTATGAATAACGTTCAGAGAGAACGTTTCAATGTCTTTAAAATTCCCATAACCCTACCCACTCTGCCTCCAAGCAGTACATGTCTGGTCATATCTGTTATTACTCACCCTTTGTCTTTTGTCCTTGCCACTCAGGACTCCATATTCCTCATACATACCAGGCATGCTTCCTCCTCAGGACTCTCGCATATCTTGCTCCCTTTTGTCCGTAATGTTGCTCCCTGACCCTATATCTGAACGGATTATCCCAAAACTTACTTTAAATATTTCCTGAAATACCACCTGTTACAAAGGCCTTCACTCTTATCCTTTATGACATTGCAGTATGCCTCAATATTTCCTATCCCCTCACCCACCTTATTTTTTCTTCATATTAATTTACATTTTCCAACACAGTATATTTTGTCTATTGTCGTATCTTATCACTGGATCATATGAGACATGAGATATGGGCTTTAGCTTATTGCTGTATTTCCAGTACTTATAATTGTGCTTTGCACATAATAGGCAATCAGTTGAATGAATAAATGAATAAATTATCCTATCTTCTGGGTTTATTACCTTAAATTGATTTGGTTGGTTCCCTGTGGAAATCCAAGAAGAGAAATCAGTGAAGAAAATCACTGAAAATCACCATTTCAGATAAAGTAAAAAAATCTACTTGGTTCCAAGAATTGTAATTGATTTGCTATCACCAATATCCTCCCTTGTCCATATTATAAATACTAATCATGAAGACAATGAAAGAAGATCTTCGAATCTTAATTTGACTGTAGATTTTAGTATTGTTTACCTACAAATGTTTTATCAGATGGTAATGGGAATTGAATTTATTTATTTTAATATTTTATTATTTTTTCCTTATTTCTCTGATGAATAATGTATTATTCTCTGGGATACTAAAGAGCACAGAACTAGAGCCTGAAAAATATAAAAATTGAATAACCATTTAGTATATAATTTAAGTTGAACCATATTGAGAAAAAAATTTTTAAAGAAAACAATTTGATATTCATTGTTAATCTGACTGGAGCCTTTGTGGTAACAGGGTGTGGGGATGAGGAGAGTCTATATTAGAGAATGAACAGGTCAAATGCTAGGTGAAAATATTTCATTAAATAAAAGCCAGACAAGCTTTTTAGATGAATACCCACAACCCTGGTCTTTGGAGAGTTAACTAGTTACTTCCAAGAAAAATACATCCTCCCACTCATGAATTCCAAATATAGTGTAAAGATGTTTTGGACTGAAACACATGATTTGTGATACAAGTTAATCCTTCCTCTTTTGAACTTCAGACACTGGAAACTAAAAGCCATTGTTCAATAATTTCTGCCATCATATGACCAATGCAAAAATTTGTATTTTAAATCTGTTATTGTTGATACTGAGTGGATATCTTTTTTATCAAGTTTTAATTTAATTCCAGTAAAGTTAACATACCGTGTTATATTGGATTCAGGTGTACAATATAGTCATTCAACAATTCCATACATCACCCAGTGCTTATCACAAGTGCACTCCTTAATCCCCATCGCCTATTAGACCCATCTCCCCATCCACCTCGCCTCTGGTAACCATCAGTTTGTTCTCTATAAGAACTGTTTCTTGGGGCACCTGGGTGGCTCAGTCAGTTAAGCATCTACCTTCGGCTCAGGTCATGATCTCAGGGTCCTGGGACTGAGCCCCACATTGGGCTCCCTGCTCAGCACGGAGTCTGCTTCTCCCTCTGCCCCTCCTTCCTGCTTATACACTCCTCTCTCTCTCAAATAAATAAATAAAAATCTTAAAAAAAAAACAAAACAAAACTATTTCTTGGTTTGTCTCTCTCTCTCCTTTGCTTTATGCTTGTTTGGTTTGTTTCTTAAATTCCACATATGAGTGAAATCATATGTTTTTTTGTCTTTCTCTGACTGATTTATTTCACTTAGCATTATACGCTCTAGCTCCATTCATGTTGTTGCACATGGCAAGATTTCATTCTTTTTTATAGCTGAATAACATTCTCATGTATATGTATACACCACATCTCCTTTATCAGTTCATCGTCTATCGATAGACACTTGGTCTGCTTCCATAATTTAGCTATTGTAAATAATGCTGCAATAAGCATAGGGGTGTATGTATCCTTTTGAATTAGTGTTTTGTATTTTTGGGGTAAACACCCAGTAGTGTGATTTAATCATAGGGCAGTTTTATTTTTAACTTTTTAGGAAGCTCCTTACTGTTTTCCATAGTGGCTGCACGACTTTGCCACCAACAGTGCATGAGGATTTTTTTTCTCCACAACTTCACCAACATTTGTTTCTTGAGGTTTTTTTAAAATTTTTTATTTAAGTTCAATTTAATTAACATATATTATACTACTAGTTTCAGGGGCAGAATTTAGTGATTCATCAGTTGCATATAACACCCAGTGCTCATCATATCACGTGCACTCCTTATGTCCAGCACCCAATTACCCTATCCCCCAACCCAACTCCCTTCCAGCATCCCTCAGTTTGTTTACTATAGCTAAGAGTCTATTATATTTTCCCACCCTCTCTGTTTTCATCTTATTTTATTTTTCCTTCCCTTCCCCCATGTTTATCTGTTTTGTTTCTTAAATTCCACATATGAGTGAAATCACATGGTATTTGTCTTTCTCTGACTAACTTATTTCGCTTAGCATTATATCCTCTGATTCCATCCACCTCATTTTGATTTTAGCCCTTCTAACAGGTTGGAGGTGATATCTCATTATAGTTTTGATTTGCATTTCCCTGCTAATGAGGGATCTTGAGCACCTTTCCATGTTGGATATCTGATGTCTTCTTTGGAGAAATGTCTGTTCATGTCTTCTGCCTATTTTTTAATTGGGTTGTTTTTGTGTTTTAAGTCGTTTAAGTTCTTTATATTTTGGATACTAACCCTTTATCAGATACATCATTTGCAAATGTCGTCTCCCATTCAGTAGATTTCCTTTTAGTATTGTTTCCTTCATTGTGCAGAAGCTTTTTATTTTGATTTCATCCCGGTAGTTTATTTTTGCTTTTATTTACCTAACCTCAGGAGACATATCTAGAAAAATATTGCTACAGCTGGTGTCAGAAAAATTCCATGATCTTTATAGTTTCAGGTCTCACATTTAGGTCTTTAATCCATTTTGAATTTATATTTTTGTGTATGATGTAAGAAAGTTGTCCAGTTTCATTATTTTGCATGTAGCTGTCTAGTTTTACCAACACCATTTGTTAAAGAGACTGTCTTTTTCCCACTGAGTCTTCTTTCCTCCTTTGTCAAAGATTAATTGACCATATAATTGTGGCTTTATTTCTGGGTTTTCTAGTCTGTTATATTGATCTATGTGTCTATTTTTATGCCAGTACCATACTGTTCTGATTACTATAGCTTCGTAGTATAATTTGAAGTCTGGAATTCTGATACCTCCATCTTTGTTTTTCTTTTTCAAGATTGCTTTGGCTATTTAGGGTCCTTTTTGGTTCCATACAAATTTTAGCATTGTTTGTGCTAGTTTTGTGAAAAATGTTGGTATTTTGATAGGGATTACACTAAATCTGTAGATTGCTTTGGGTAGTATAAACATTTTAACAGTATTTATTCTTCTAATCCATGAACATGGAATGTCTTTCTATTTCTTTGTGTCATTTTAGATTTCGTTCATCAGTGTTTTATAATTTCTCAGAGAACAGGTGTTTCATCACCTTGGTTAAGTTTATTCCTAGGTATCTTATTTTGGGTGAAATTGTAAGTGGGATTGTTTTCTTAATTTTTCTTTCTGCTATTTTGCTATTCCTGAAGAAAATGCAAGATTTCTGCACACTGATTTTGTATTCTGGAACTTCACTGAATTCATTTATCAGTTCTAGTAGTTTTTTGGTGGAGTCTTTAGGGTTTTCTATTTATAGTATCTTCACATAGTGAAATTTTACTTCTTCCTTACTCATTGCATGCCTTTTATTTCTTTTTGTTGTCTCACTGCTATAGCTAGGACTTCCAGTACAGCCTTGAATAAAAATGGTGTCTTGTCTTGTTCCTGACCTTAGGGAAAAAGCTCTCAGGTTTTCCCCATTGAGGATGATGTTCACTGTGGGTTTTTAATATAAGACCTTTATTATGTTGAGGTATGTTCCCTCTAAACCTACTTTATTGAATGTTTTTATCATGAAAAAATATACTTTGTCAAATACTTTGTCAAATGCTTTTTTTGCATCTATTGAAATAATCATATGGTTTTTGTCCTTCCTCTTATTGATGTGATATATCACATTGATTGATTTATGAAAATTGAACCACCCTGCAACCAGGAATAAGTCCCACTTGATTATGGCAAATGATGTTTTAATTTATTGTTGGATTTGGTGTGCTAGTATTTTGTTGAGGATTTTTGCATCTATGTTCATCAGAGATATTGGCCTTTTGTGTGTATGCAGTGTCTTTATCTGATTTTGGTATCAGGGTAACACTGGCCTCAAATAATGAATTTGGAAGTTTACCTTCCTCTTCTATTTTTTGGAATAGTTTGAAAGGATAGGTATTAATTCTTCTTTAAATGATTGGTAGAATTCACCTGTGAAACCATCTGGTCCTATACTCTTGTTTGTTGAGAGTTTTTTGATTACTGGTTCAAATTAATTGCTGGTAATCAATCTATTCAAATTTTCTACTTCTTCCTGCTTCCTGTTTTCATAGGTTATATGTTTCTAGCAATTTATCCATTTCTTCTGGGTTGTCCTATTTGTTGGAATATTATTTGCATAATATTCTCTTACAATTGTTTGTATTTCTGTGTGTTTTTTGTTATTTCATTTTTGATTCTGTTTATTTGAATCCTTTTTTTTTCTATGAGTCTGCCTAGAGGTTTATCAATTTTGTTAATCTTTTCAAAGAAATAGCTCCTGGTTTCATTGCTCTGTTCTATTGTTTTTTTAGTTTCTGTATCATTTATTTCTGCTCTGATCTTTATTATTTCTTTCTGCTGGTTTTGGGTTTTGTTTGTTGTTCTTTTTCTGGCTTTTTTGGGTGTAAGGTTAGGTTATTGAGATTTTTTTTTCTTACTTCTTGATGTAGGCCTGTATTGCTATAAACTTCCCTCTTAGAACTGCTTTTGCTGCATTCCAAAGATTCTGGACCATTATGTTTTTATTTTCATTTTTTCCACGTAGTCTTTTATTTCCTCTTTGATTTCTTGGATGAGGCAGTCATTGTTTAGTAGCATGTTATTTAACCTCCATGTATTCATGGTCTTTCCAGAGTTTTTCTTTTTTCTTTTTTTTTTTTTTTTTAAGATTTTATTTATTTATTTTATATCGAGAGAGTATGAGCAGGTGGAGGAGCAGGGGGGAGGGAAAGGAAGGGGGAAAGACTCTCAAGCAGACTCCATGGTGAGCGAAGACCCGGATGTGGGGCTCAATCTCACAACCCTGAGACCATGACCTGAGGTGAGACCAATAGTCAGAAGCTTAACCAACTGAGCCACCCAGGTGCCTCCAGAATTTTTCTTAATGTTGATTTCTAACTTAATGGCATTGTGGTCAGAACAGATGCATGGTATGACTTTGATCTTTTTGAATTTGTTGAGTCTTGTTTTATGGCCTAATATGTGATCTATCTTGGAGAATGTTCCATGTACACTTGAAAAGAATGTGTACTCTGCTGTTTTAGGATGGAATGATCTGAATATATCTGTTAAATCCATCTGATCCAGTGTGTCATTCAAAGCCATTGTTTCCTTGTTGAATTTCTGTTTGGATGATCTGTCCATTGATGTAAGTGGGGTGTTAAATTCTGTATTATTGCTGTATTACTATCAGTCCCTTTGTGTTAGTTACTAACTGAGCACCCATGTTGGGTGCATAAATATTTACAATTGCTATATCTTCTTGTTGAATTGTACCCTCTATTATTGTATAGTATCCTTCTGTGTCTCTTGTTACAAAGTCAATTTTGTCCAGTATAAGTATTGCTACTCTGGCTTTCTTTTGACATCCATTTGCATGTTAAATGTTTCTCCATCCCTTCACTTTCAATTTCAGGTGCCTTTAGGTATGAGTCTTTTGTAGGCAGCGCATAGATAAAACTTGTTTTTTTATCCACTTTGTCACCTCTCTCTTTTTATTGTAGCATTTAGTCTATTTACACTCAAAGTAATTATTAATAGATATATTTTTACTGCCATTTTGTTACTTGTTTTTAGTTGTTTTTGTAGTTTTTCACTGGTCTTTTCTTCTGTCCTGTTTCATGGTTTGCTGGCTATCTTTAGTGGTATACCTGGAATGCTTTCTCTTTATTTCTTGCATATTTATTAGTGTTTTTTTAATTTGTGGTTATCATTAGATTTGTATATAACATCTTCTGCATATAACAGTCTATATTAAGTTGCTGGTCACTTAAGTTTGAACCCATAGGTAGATATGTTCTGTATCCATTTATTAAGAATACTTACAGTCCATATTTTGCTAACCTGGAAGTACAAATAGATATGTCCAAATTTCAGGAAGTTCTAACTAAAGGTTGAAATATTTGGCATGGGGGTTATAGGATTGAGGGTCCATTTCTGGGTTCTGGGTTCTCCATTGATCTGTATGTCTGTTTTTGTGCCAGTAGCATACTGTCTTAATGACTACAGCTTTGTAATAGAGCTTGAAGTCCTGAATTGTGATGCCACAAGCTTTGGTTTTCTTTTTCAACATTTCTTTGGCTATTTGGGGTCTTTTCTGGTTCCATACAAAATTTAGGATTATTTGTTCAAGCTCTGTGAAAAAAGTTGATGGTATTTTGATAGGGATTCCATTGAATGTATAAATTGCTCTAGGTAGCATAGACATTTTAACAATATTTGTTCTTTCAATCCATGAGCATGAAACGTTTTTCCATTTCTTTGTGTCTCCCTCAATTTCTTTCATGAGTGTTCTATAATTTTGTACAGATCCTTTGCCTCTTTGGTTAGGTTTATTTCTAGGTATTTTATGTTTTTTGGTGCAATTGTAAATGTGATCAACTCCTTACTTTCTCTTTCTTCTGTCTCGTTGTTAGTGTATGGAAATGCAACTGACTTCTGTGCATTGATTTTATATCCTACCACTTTTCTGAAATCTTGTATGAGTTCTAGCAATTTGGGGATGGAGTCTTTTGGGTTTTCCACATAGAGTATAATGTCATCTGTAAACTGTGAGAGTTTGACTTTTTTGCCTTTCAATGTACAGTTGGATCCTATTTTGGCTAGTATTTTGGTGAGAATTTTTACATCTATGTTCATCGGGGATATTGGTCTGTAATGCTCCCTTTTGGTGGGGTTTTTGTCTGGTTTTGGAATCAAGGTAATGCTGGCCTCAGAGAAAGAGTTTGGAAGTTTTCCTTCCATTCCCTATTTTTTGAAACAGCTTCAGAGGAATAGGTGTTATTTCTTCTTTAAATGTTTGGTAGAATTCCCCTGGGAAGCCATCCGGCCCTGGACTCTTGTTTCTTGGGAGATTTTTGATTACTGCTTCAATTTTCTTTCTAGCTATGCATCTGTTCAGGTTTTCTGTTTCTCCCTGTTTCAGTTTTGGTAGTTTATACTCTCTAGGAATGTATCCATTTCTTCCAGGTTGTCTAATTTGTTGGCATATAGTTGCTCATAAAATGTTCTTATAATTGTTTGTGTTTCTTCAGTGTTGGTTGTTATCTCTCCTCTTTCATTCATGATTTTATTTATTTGGGTCCTTTCTTTTTTGATAAGTCTGGCCAGGGGTTTATCAATCTTATTAATTCTTTCAAAGAACCAGCTCCTAGTTTCGTTGCTCTGTTCTGCTGTTCTTTCAGTTTCTATTTCATTGATTGCTGCTCTAATCTTTATTAATTCTCTTCTCCTGCTTAGTTTAGGCTTTATTTGCTGCTCTTTCTCCAGTTCCTTTAGGTGTAGGGTTAGGTTGTGTATTTGAGATCTTTCTTGTTTCTTGAGAAAGGCTTGTATTGCTATATACTTCCCTCTTGGGACCGCTTTTGCTGCATCTGAAAGGTTTTGAACAGTTGTGTTTTCATTTTCACTTGTTTCTATGATTTTTTAAAAATTCTTCTTTACTTTCCTAATTAGATCCCTGGCAGTCAGTACTGCCTCTTATTCTCTTTTTTGAGGTGAGTTTTTCTGTCTTGTCATTCTTGCAGAAAGTGGTTGCTTTTCTATATGTAGAGTTTCAGCTATTCTTTTCTTCTCTTTTTTTAAGATTTTATTGGTCAGAGAGAGAGAGAGCACAAGCAGGATGAGTGGCAGGCAGATGGAGAAGCAGGATTCCTGCTGAGCAGAGAGCCTGACGTTGGGACTTGATCCCAGGACCCTGGGATCATGACCTGAGCTGAACGCAGACACAACTGAGCCACAATTTCCTCACACATCTGGATGCTTGATGTGAGTGACATCTGAATATTTAAAAATAAGTGGATAATTCCATATTCTCTTTTAGCCAAATATTGGTGCCCTGTAATCAATTTCTAGATATTTTTGGTTAAAATTAACAAAACGGTCTGAAAGGTCTAAGTTTATATCCAATTGTTCTAGCCCTATTTGTTTAAAAGATTATTCTTTCCCATTGATTTGTCTTGTAAACTTGGTCAAAATTCAATAGACTACATGTGTATGTATCCTGTTTTGTTACTCTTTGTGTTTATCATGATGCCAATGCAACACATACTGATTACTATAGCCTTATATAGATAGAGACTTGAAGTCAAAGCTGAGTAGCTTTGCTCTGTAATTGATTTTTATTTTTGGCTTTATATCCTGTGACATTGCTCAACTCAGTTATTAGTTCTAGTTACCTTTTGTTATTTTTTCAGGATTTCCTATATAGATGATTATGTTTTCTACAAATAGATACAATGACTCTTCCTTTTTAACTTGTTTGCCTTTAATTATTTTTTTTTCTTGCTGTATTGCACTGGCTAAATCTCTGATACAAGATACCATAGAAGGGATGAGAATACATATCCTCACCCTCTTCCTAACTTAGATGGAAAACATTCAGATTTTTATTTGTAAATATCATGTTCACTTCAAAATTCTATTATTTGTTCTTAATCTAGATGCCTTTTGGCAAGCCTCTTTTTATATTTCATTTTCTGAGAGTTGTTTATTATGAGTGTGGAGTTTTATATTTTTTTCTTGTATCATTTGATATGAACATCTGGTTTATTTATTTTACTAGTATAAGTAATAACATCTTACCAGGGTAATATAACCCTGCAGACACCTTTCTATGTAGTGATTTGACCTCTCCAGACAATAGTCCTCAATGTGGGGGGGGAGTGCTACTACTTATAACTTGTATCATACAAAAAAAATTTGTGTCATATATATGTTCTGGAATAGTCATCAGCTGATCATCATATAAGTACATAAAGTGGCTTTATCTTAAATTTTTTCAGTACATTTAAAAACACAATTTTTTTTGCTTTATTATTTTTATCATTAAAACACCCAAAAGAATAAAGAAATTATTCAGTGGCCATCAACCAAATTTAGCAATCATCAAAATTTTGACCACTTGCATCTTCTTAGTGTTCATCTTTTTCTTTTGCTTTGCTGAATTCTTTTAAGGCAAGTTTAAGCCTATTATATTCAAACTTATGCATTGTAGTATCCATATCTAATCACATAAAACAATTATTTTGAACGTGAATAATTTCTTATATAGTTAGGATAAAATGATCACATGCAAGAAACTTTAAACTTACTCCTTAATATTATTTAATACCTTGTTTCTCAAAACATAGTCTGCAAACCACCAGCAGCAGAATTTGGTAGTTTGTTAGAAATGCAGTATCTCAGCTTCACTGAGAACTACGGAATCAGAATCATCAGTTTTAGGGGTGCCTGAGTGGCTCAGTTGGTTGAGTGCCCAACTCTTGATTTCAGTTCAGGTCTTGATCTCAGGTGGTGATGTCAGGGTCATGGGATCAAGCCATGCATTGGGCTCCCTGCTTGGCACGGAGATTCTTTCCCTCTCTCTTTCTCCCCCACCCCCAACTCTCTCTCTCACTCTCTATCAAATAAATAAATAAATAAAATCTTTGGGGGAAAAAAGAATCTTCAGTTTTAAAGATTCTAAAGTGCTTAACATACATCTGAATATCTGAAATTTAGTACTCAGATATGTAAACATATTTTCCCAGTTGTTTCAAAAATGTATTTTGTACAACTTGTTTGTCTGAATAAGTCTCCAAACAATACTTCCATGTGACATTGATTTTGTATGCCCCCTAATTATTTTATACAAAGCACCCCTGTATTTTCTGCCTTTTGCTTGTTGAAAAAACTGGGACAGTTTGATTAGAAGAATGTCCCTATATTCTCTATTTGCTTCTTTTGTTGTCATTTAAATTGCCCTAATCTCTGTATTTCTTATAAATTGAAACAAGCTCCAGAGGCTCGATTAGCCTCAGGTTCAACTTAAATAGAATATAGATGATTCTACATTCTTCCTGTTACATCACATCAGGAAGCATACAATGTGTTGTTCCACCATTTTTAGTGATGCCAACATTGATCCTGGGTTTATGTAGAAATTGCACAATACTTCTCTTGTAAAAAAATTTCATCAATTTTTTACCTCTTTGTTTATCCATTCTTAGTGCCAGAATCACTTATTTCATTAGGGTAACAAAATCATTTTCATTTAATTATCATTTTCTTAATTATCAGCTGTAATATTTTGTGAAGAATCATTCCCTCCCCCCCAAAAAATAATAATTCCCTTCCTCCCCAATCATTCAAGGTTATTTGGATAGTGTGAGTTAAAAGTCATATGGGAAATTTGGAGTAAATGCTCAATTCTCCCATTTTAGCTGCTGATTTCAAGAGTAAGGAATTGGTGTAAGTTATTTCTAGGGGTGTTCAGTGAGTTTCTTTACCTCTTCAATCTCTCTTTCTCTCTTTTTTTCTTTTTGTTTCTCTTTCACAACTCTCTCAAACTCAGAATAAAATCTTACTGTGCTTTATATAACTATCATTAATCATTCTTTGATGTTCAAATTATTTAATATTTGGAAAATGTGATCTCTTTTAGGTTGATCTCCATATCCTTTTACACAAGATAACAGGAATGATAAATACATGATTTTTGGCCCAATGAAATTCCCTAGGTTCATTTTGTATTTTCTGCCACATGGTTGAAATCAGTATTGTTTACAAAAGCTATAGTTCCTTTTAATAGGAAATCATATTTAAAGGCTGTATCATGGATAAGTAGAGCTTATTCTTATTGGATTGTTATTGCTTTATAGGCATTTTCAGTGAAGAGATATTAGAAATAAAAATAATATTAATAGTTATCCAACTATATGTTATACTGTAAATATTTTAGTGCTTAGTTTTAAAATTTAAGTATTTATTTCGAGATAATATTCACATATAATTAAATAACATTAAATAAATACAGAAGTAGAAACTCTGTTTCAGGTAATATGTCTAAATAACCAGGCTGACCCACTGTAAAATAGCATATAAAAATCTTAAATGCATCCATGATTGCCAAAAAAGCAAGGACTCAGATTTAAAAAGTGGCACTATGGGACGCCTGAGTGGCACAGTCAGTTAAGTGTCTGCCTTCAATACAGGTCATGATCCCTTGAGGGATCATGAGACCCACATCACGCTCCCTGCTCAGCGGGGATCTGCTTCTCCCACTGCCCCTCACCCCACTTGTGCTCTTTTTCTCTCTTTCTCTCTCAAATAAATAAAATTTTTATATGCAACTAATGAATCGTTGAACACTACATCAAAAAGTAATGATGTACTATATGCTGGCTAATTGAACATAATAATAAAAAAAATGAGTGATCTAAAAAAAAATCTTAAAGAAGCAGTAATGAATTTGTCTTTATCTGAAGAATTCTTTTGAACTCAGTGAATTTGAGCATAAGTTTTTGCAAATGTGCAGAACTTGGGATAAGAATTCAACTTTAGAGCCTGAGTTGAAAGGTATAATTGAAGACTGTTATAAAGCTGGTATCCCACCAAAAGCTTTCACCTGATTTTTAAGGATAAGCTAGAAATATCCTTTACTCCAACTGGGTACTACTAGGCAATCAACAGTTTTAAAACTTGGCACAAAGGATTTTTAAAAAATCATCCTGGGGCACCCAGTGACTCAGTTGGTTAAGCATCTGCCTTCGGCTTGGGTCATGATTCCAGGATTCTGGGATCGAGCCCAACGTCAGGGTCTCTGCTCAGAGGGGAGTCTGCTTCTCCCTCTCCCCCAGCTTGTGCTCACTCTCTCTCTCTCTCTCTCTCAAATAAATAAATAAATAAAATCTTCTAAAAAATTTAAAAATTAAAAAAAAATCACTCCTGAGAATGATTTGTAACTACAAGTTGGCTATTATACAGTTTGACAGCCTGAATTTACATTATAACATGGTCCAAAAAAACCTACAAGCCAAGAATTTAGTTTAAAATATCCTAAACTAGGTGTTCCCAAATGACTAACAGAAGTAAATACAAATTCTCTCTGAAAGAGTCCAACTTTCTCCCAGGCTAAATGTATTTTCATAGATACATTTTCGAATGAATAGATTATATTCAAAAGTCACAATATATACATAAAAAGATTTAACACATCATGAGCAAGAACCAGTAGAAAATATATACAGTTGAATTATACTAATGTGTGTGTATATATATAATTTACAATAGGATAAAGGACCTAGAATTAAACCCAACAAAATATGTGAACAGTATTTGTGGGAAGGTCATATAAAGCTATAGTAAAATATTTATGAAACCTAAATAAATGGAGAGGCATGTTATGTTCATGGATTGGAAGACTCAATGTTATAAAGATGTCATTTGCTGACTTCAGTCTATAAATTCAGTGCCATCCCAGTCAAGATCAAAAAAATATTCTGGGTAGAACTTAGATGTAAATTGTGAAATATATATGGAATTTTAAAAGTCAAGAAAAGTCAAGACAATCTTGTAACAGAAGAAAACTGGCTGGATTTGTCTTACCAGATATCAAGACAAAACTTGAAACTGTAATTATTAAGTCAGTGAAACAGTAGGAACTATAGAACAGGTTATCATGCCCTAAAACAGATGTACACAAATATAGAAACTTGATTTTTGACAAAGCTGAAATTGTGGATCATTGCATATGGACTTATCAGTAAATGGCACTTTTGGCCATCCATTTAGTAAGATTTTTGACGATGAGTTTTCTTTAAGAAATACATATTTTTATTGCATATTCAATTCACCTGAAATAAACATGTGAGATGAGGGCAATGATAATGTCCAAAAGTTATAAAATAGGTGATCAGATTATCAGAGGGTAAAACATTTTAGATATAAAGAAAACTTAAATGAAATAAATGTTCATCTCTATCCAGTTGAGAATAATAGACAGTAATAATTTAAGTTTACCCTAATCGAAAGGAAAAAGTGGGATCAAATCAAATAATTTGAATTGAAAATCAGACTATATGTAACAATCCATTCATTCTAAGGACAAATAAAGACTAGAACTTGTCGTACCTAACCCAAACCATGCAATAATGCGACAGCAAGGATAGGACTTTGCGTTTTCTAAATCTTTTTTTTTTTTTTTTTATTGTTAGTCATCATACAGTACATCCCTGGTTTTTGATGTAAAGTTCGATGATTCATTAGTTGCGTATAACACCCAGTGCACCGTGAAATACGTGCCCTCCCCACCACCCATCACCAGCCTATGGCATTCCCCCATCCCCCTCCCTCTGAAGCCCTCAGTTTGTTTCTCAGAGTCCATAGTCTCTCATGCTTCATTCCCCCTTCTGATTACCCTCTTCTTTATCCCATTCTTCTCATACCGATCTTCCTAGTTCTTATGTTCCATAGATGAGAAAAACCATATGGTAATTGTCTTTCTCTGCTTGACTTATTTCACTTAGCATTATCTCCTCCAGTACCGTCCATGTTGCAGCAAATGTTGAGAATTTGTTCTTTCTGATAGCTGAGTAATATTCCATTGTATATATGGACCACAACTTCTTAATCCAGTCATCTGCTGAAGGGCATCTCGGCTCCTTCCAGGATTTAGCTATTGTGGACATTGCTGCTATGAACATTGGGGTGCATATGGCCCTTCTCTTCACTACGTCTGTATCTTTGGGGTAAATACCCAGTAGTGCAATGGCTGGTTCATAGGGTAGCTCAATTTTTAACTTTCTAAGGGACCTCCACACTGTTTTCCAGAGTGGCTGTACCAACTTGCATTCCCACCAACAATGTAGGAGGGATCCCCTTTCTCCACATCCTCTCCAACAATTGTTGCTTCTTGCCTTGTCTATTTTTGCCATTCTAACTGGCGTAAGGTGGTATCTCAGTGTGGTTTTGATTTGAATTTCTCTGATGGCTAATGATTTTGAACATTTTTTCATGTGTCTGTTGGCTATTTGTGTGTCTTCATTGGAAAAGTGTTTGTTCATATCTTCTGCCCATTTTTTGATTTGTTTATTTGTTTCTCGTGTATTGAGTTTGAGAAGTTCTTTGTAGATCTTGGATACCAGTCTTTTATCTGTAGTATCATTTGCAAATATATTCTCCCATTTCGTGGGCTGCCTCTTAGTTTTTCTGACTGTTTCCTTGGCTGTGCAAAAGCTTTTTATCTTGATGAAGTCCCACAAGTTCATTTTATCTTTTGTTTCTCTTGCCTTTGGAGATGCATCATTAAAAAGGTTGCTTTGGCCGATGTCGTATAGGTTGCTGCCTATGTTCTCCTCTAGGATTTTGATGGATTCCTGTCTCACATCGAGGTCTTTCATCCATTTAGAGTTTATCTTTTTCCACCAGATCTTTTTTCCTGCTTTTTAAAAAATTAGTTGCCCAAAGAGCCGAGGGTCCATTTCTGGGTTCTCTATTCTGTTCCATTGGTCTATGTGTCTGTTTTTGTGCCAGTACCATGCTGTCTTTGTGATCACAGCTTTGTAGTACAGCTCGAAATCCTGCATTGTGATGCCCCCAGCTTTGTTTTTCCTTTTCAATAATTCCTTGGCGATTCGGGGCCTTTTCTGGTTCCATACAAATTTACGGACTATTTGTTCCAGTTCATTGAAAAATGTCATTGGTATTTTGATCGAGATAGCATTGAAAGTGTAGATTGCTCTGGGTAGCATGGACATTTTAACTATGTTAATTCTTCCGATCCATGAGCATGGATATTTTTCCATCTTTTTGTGTCTTCTTCAATGTCTTTCAAGAGTGATTTGTAGTTTCTAGAATATAGATCCTTTTTGTCTCTGGTTAAGTTAATTCCAAGGTAACATATGATTTTTGGTGCTATTGTAAATGGGATGAATTCCCTAATTTCTCTTTCTTCAGGCTCATTATTCATGTATAGAAATGCCACTGATTTCTGAGCATTGATTTTGTATCCCACCACATTACTGAATTGTTCTATAACTTCTAGTAGTTTGGGGTTGGATTCTTTTGGGTTTTCCATATAGAGTATCATGTCATCTGCAAAGAGAGACAGTTTCACTTCTTCTTTGCCTATTTGGATACCTTTTATGCGTTTTTTTGTCTGATTGCTGTTGCAAGGACTTCTAGTACTCTGTTGAATAATAATGGTAAGAGTGGGCATCCTTGTCGTGTTCCTGATCTTAAGGGAAAGGCTTCCAGCTTTTCCCCATTGAGAATGATATTTACTGTAGGCTTTTCATAGATGGTTTTTATGAGATTGAGGAATGTACCCTCTATCCCTACGCTCTGAAGGATTTTAATCAGGAAAGGATGCTTTATTTTGTCAAATGCTTATTCTGCATCTTTTGAGAGAATCATAGGATTTTTGGCTTTTTTCTTGCTGATAAAGTCTATGACACTGACAGATTTGTGAATGTTGAACCACCCTTGCATCCCAGGGATGAATCCCACTTGGTCATGATGGATGATCCTTTTAATGTCCTTTTGGATTTTATTAGAAAGGATCTTGTTTTGGCGTCCATATTCATTAGGGAAATCCATCTGTAATTCTCCTTTTTGATGGGGTCTTTGCCTGGTTTGGGGATCAAGGTAATATTGGCCTCATAGAATGAGTTTGGTAGCTTTCCTTCTGTTTCTGTTTTTTGAAATAGCTTTAGGAGAATAGGTAATATTTCTTCTTTGAATGTTTGGTAGAATTCCCCAGGAAAACCATCCGGTACTGGTGTTTTGTTTTTTGGAAGGTTTTTTATCACTGTTTCAATCTCTTCATAATTAATTGGCCTGTTTAAAAAATCAATTTCTTCCTGTTTCAGTCTTGGTAGTTTATAGGTTTCCAGGAAGGCCTCCATCTCTTCCAGATTGTTTAATATATTGGCATAAAGCTGTTGATGAAAGTTTCTAATGATCCTTCCAATTTCATTGGTGTTGGTTGTGTCCTCTCCCTTTTCATTCATAATTTTATTAATTTGGGTTCTTTCTCTATTCTTTTGGATAAGTCTTGCCAGTGGTTTCTCAATTTTATTTACTCTTTCAAAGAACCAGCTTCTAGTCCTGTTGATCTGCTCTACTGTGTTCCTGGTTTCTAATTCATTGATCTCTGCTCTAATCTTGGTCAACTGCTTCCTCGTGCATGCATTAGGCCTGTCCCTCTGTTGCTGTTTCAGCTTCTTGAGGTGAGAATATAAAAACTGCATTTTAGATTTTTCTATTCTTTTGAGTGAGGCTTGGATGGCTATGTATATTCCCCTTTGGACTGCCTTTGCAGTATCCCATAGGTTTTGGACCATTGTGTTTTCATTCTCGTTGGTCTCCATAAATTGTTTAAATTGATTTTTGATTTCCTGGTTTATCGAGTCATTCCTGAGCAGGATGGTTCTTAGTCTCCAAGTGTTTGAGTTTCTTCCAAATTTTTCCTTGTGATTGAGTTCCAATTTCAAAGAATTGTGGTCTGAGAATATGCAGGGAAAAATTTCAGTCTTTTGGTATCGGTTGAGACCTGTTTTGTGACCCAGAACATGGTCTATTCTTGAGAATGTTCCATGGGCATTAGAATAGAATGAGTATTCTGTTGTTCTGGGTGTAGTGTTCTATATATATCTATGAGATACATCTGGTCTAGGATAGCATTCAAAGCTCTTGTTTCTTTGTTGATTTTCTGCTTAGGTGCTCTGTCTATTTCTGATAGTGGAGTGTTGAGGTCCCCTACTATTAACGTATTTTTATCTATATATCTCTTTATTCTGGTTAAGAGTTGGCTTGTGTATCTTGCTGCTCCCCTGTTGGGGGCATATATATTTATATTTGTCATATCCACTTGTTGGATACATCCTTTAAGAATAATATAGTACCCTTCTGTGTCTCTAACTTACGTCTTTAGTTTAAAATCCAATCTGTCTGATATGAGAATTGCTACCCCAGCTTTCTTTTGAGGTCCATTGGTGTGAAAGATGGTATTCCATCCCTTTACTTTCAGTCTTGCTGTATCTGTAGGTTCAAAATGAGTCTCTTGTAGACAGCAAATGGATGGGTCATGTCTTTTTATCCAATCTGCAACCCTGTGGTGTTTTATGGGAACATTCAGGCCATTTATGTTGAGACTGAGTATTGAGAGATATGATTTTAATGATGCCATGTTGCTTGTAAAGTCTTTTTTTCTATAGATTGTGACTTACTGTTCTGTATCACTCTTGGGCCTTTTTACTTTTATAGAACCCCCCTTAATATCTCCTGTAGGGCTGGTTTCGTGGCTACGAAATTGGTCAGTGACTGGCAATTCTGGAAGGTCTTTATTTCTCCATCCATTCTGAATGACAGCCTTGCTGGATAAAGGATCCTTGGCTGCATGTTTTCCTCTGAAAGAGCTTCAAAAATGCCCCCCCCAACCCTTTCTCTCATTCCAGGTCTGTGTAGACAGGTCTGACGTAATTCTGATACCTTTGCCTTGGTACGTGAGAAATTTCTTTGCCCTGGCCACTTTCAATACTGTATCCTTGGATCTAATATTTGCGAAATGCACTATGACGTGACATGGCGTAGGTTTGTCATGGTTGAGCTTGGGAGGTATCCTCTCTGCCTCTTGAATATGAATACTTGTTTCCTTAGGGAAGTTTTCAGCTACAATTTGTTCAAATATCTCTTCTAGACCTCTGTTTTTCTCCACCCCCTCGGGGATGCCGATGATTCTGACATTGGAACATTTCATTGAGTCAGTAATCTCCCATAACCTACATCCTTGAGATTGGATTTTTTTGAGCCAGGTTTCTGTTTTAGCTTTCTCTTCTACCATCCCATCCTCCAGTTCGCTGATTCGTTCTTCTGCCTCATTCACCCTGGCCGCCAGAGCATGTAGTTTTGATTGCATTTGAGTCATAGAATTTTTAATTTCTGCCAGATTCGCTCTCATTTCCGCCCTTAGAGATTCTATATTCTCATTAACATTTTCATTAATACTTTTTTCAAGTCTACACATCATCTTGACCATTGTTACTCTGAACTCCATTTCTGATAATTTGGTTATATCCATATCCATTTGTTTTGTGGCAGAGGCCACAGACTCATTGTCTTTTCTTTGCTGGGGTGGATTTCTCCTTCTTGTCATTCTGATGAGGAGACGTTGCGGGGTTGTCCAGAGCCCAAATTACTGACCAGGACCCAGGCAGTGTGCACTTGTTTTATGGGGACCTTAGGGATGTGGGCTTCGTGATTTTTCAGTCAGCCTTCTGGGGGAGGGGCCTGCCACGCTGATACTCAAGCAACCCTGTTTGGGTAGAGTCTCCGTGTCCCCTGCGAGGGGGGATGGGGATGGGCACACTGTGAGCCGGTATTTCCGGGCTTTTGCTCTCTGGCAGCTTTCCCTGGCAGTTTGCTGTGCCTCTTCTGAGAGTCAGAGCAGCAATACCCAAATCTCAGCCTCTGTCTCAGAACAGAGGGATCTGGCCACTTTAACTCCATTTCTGTTGGTGCTGCTCAACCCTGCAGCGTCCCGGGATGTGCGCCCCACAGCCAGTGTCCCAGCCCTCACTTCCAGGGCCGGCACATCTCTGTCCTCTGTGTTTCTAACACTGCCAGCCGCCAGCCACCCCTCTCTGGAGCTCCGTTTCAGTGTGGTTCGCGCACTCCGGAACTCCGGTTTTCAGACTGGTCGCACGAGTTCCCCGGCTCACGGTCTCAGTCTGCTCTCTCACAGGTGCTGGTCTGTGAGTCCGCCCGCTCCCAGTGCAGGTGGCTGTCGCTTCCCGGCACCCGATCGTGGTGGCTACCTCCCCCTTCCGTTTATCTTCAGATATCTGTGTGTGGCTTCATTCCTCCCCACTTCGTACCTCAATACTCATTGCTGGAGATGTTCATTTGTAGAGATCCAGATGTATCTTCCTGCATCTCAGGCTGATTCCGTGGATGTTCAGGATGCTTTGGTACCTATCCAGCTTGACTCAGGGGACCAGCTGAAAAAGGGGACCCCTACTCCTCCGCCATCTTAACTCGGCACTCTGCGTTTTCTAATTCTTATGTAGATTCTCTCAAGCACAATACAACATCCATAGGAGGTTAAATTGTAGAATAACAGAGATAAATGACAGTTTGGCACATTACAAAGGTTCAGACAGCACAGAAAACATATAGAAGTTGATGAAAGAATAGATTTAACTCCGTGGAAGACTTAAAGAAGAGTGTGTATAAACTTGTAAAATAATGATTTGATTAAGTAATGCCAAATTATAAACAAGGGTGAGTAAGAAATGTAATTATTGAGTCATAATTTCACTCTATCATGAGTATGTAAGTCATGAATGAGTCAGCAGCCTCTGCATATACAAACCATAATATTAAGCAAGTTGTTATGTCTGGAAATGTAATCCTTACTCTCCCCCGACTCTCTCAATTGTTGCTATTTATAGATTTAGGCTTTTATTTGAGATACATTTATGAATTTCTACAATGCTAGCAAAGCTTTCAGTGTCTCTAAAATATATAGGAATTTGTGGCCAAGATTCAATTATTAGAGCATGAATAGATGCTTTCTTCATAATAAAAATATTATAGCAATATGAAATTTATATACTGGATGTTTTTGAGTTTTAAAATGTTTACTCCACAATTTCAAAGTAATATGTCTCTCATTGAAAGTACTTTAAGAAACAATTTTTTTAGAGATTTTATTTATTTATGAGAGAGAGAGGAGAGGAAGGAGCAGAGGGAAAAGGACAAACAGACTCCGCACTCAGCATGGACCCCAATGTGGGGCTCGATCTCAGGACCCTGAGGTCATAACCCAAGCTGACAACCAAGAGTTGGATGCTTAGCTGACTGAGCCACCGAAGCACCCCTGAAACCATTTTTTTTTTTTAAGATGGACACCATTTTTTTTTAGGTAATTGCAGACTTGATGCATAAAATAGAAGCTTAGGTGAATTCCTTCCTACTCTCTAAAGCATCTGGATATTGTCCTGTACATCTCTGAATTTGATTCAGTGGTTTGGTTTACATTTAATTTAATATTAGACTAGTCCTAAAAAAAATACGTAAAACAGAAAATGTGAGTTTGATTTTTAAAATTCACAACAAAATAGAATTTACCTGAAAGTGTTTTACAGGATTTTAAAATCATTTCAATAAGTTCCTTTTCACTGTCCTAATCTTTTTAGCAACAGCCAGCTGGTTATTATATTAACATCCCTTGGTAGAATAAAATTGAAACAGTCTATCCAATGGTAACAGTTTCTGAGCATCATAATCTATAATATGTCAACTTCTGGAACTGTTTTGTTGCCATTGAAGCTTTCACTATTCATCTAACTACAGCACAACCCTGTTTCTTATCTTTGCTCTAGTTGGGAAACTAGTGAGCAATATTTCAGGTCTCCCATGGATTGCAAAGTAAATTCCTGTGTACTGCAGTCAGTATATTCTTCCATTCTAAATATTAAGTGACTATATAGTGACATGTGGTTTTTGTTTTGTTTTGTTTTGTTTTGTTACCATTTTGTGCTCAAATATGATCTGTTCTCAGATTCTGAAAAACTGAGATTTCTTTCCATTTCCATTTTTCTTTTAGAAGTAAGGAGAACCATTCCATTGATGTATAGTGCCTTTGGATTGCTTATTTAAAGGATTTCACACATATTATAGCAAACATGCTTTTCCTGGGTTTTTTTTATGCTTTTTTATTAAAGTTTATGCAATGCTTGTTAAATCACTCAGATTCTGACACTCAAAACAATACGTAACTCTCAACCTATCAAAACCAACTTACTGGGAATTTCCCCACAGCTACAATACAGTAGCCTTGGCTGACTAACACTCTTGCTGAGAACTAGAACAGACAGATAAGATTACAGTTGGGGGGAGGGCCCGTGTGGTGCCTGGGTGGCTCAGTCAGTTATGTGTCTGCCTTCAGCCCAGGTTATGATCTCAGGGTTCTGGGATCGAGCCCTGCATGAGGCTCCCTGTGTAGGGCTCCCCGCTCTGTGGGGACGGAGGAGTGGACACTCCTCCCTCTCCCTCCACCCCTCTACCCCCTGGTACTCTCTCACTCTCTCAAATAACTAAATAATCTTTTCAAAAAAATTACAAAGGGAGAGGGAATTTGTGTGGAGTCATTGGAGAGTTGCTGAGGCTATCAGGACTTGAGGGGCCAAGATCCCAAAAAGAAGTGAACAAAGAGGTAAGCCGATATTCTGTGAACCACTTTCATTCTCAGAGTATTTGCTGATTC
Organism: Ursus arctos; assembly: GCF_023065955.2. NCBI lineage: Eukaryota > Metazoa > Chordata > Mammalia > Carnivora > Ursidae > Ursus > Ursus arctos. The sequence continues at coordinate 23,577,780 of NW_026622985.1, read as the reverse complement.
TTGTAATGGGTAGAGAGACTGGCAAGCCAGGCAGAAGATAATAGCTGAGAGATAAGAAAAAAGTTTTGGTTAACATATGAGGTATGTAGGGAAAATATGGTAGGATTGAGAGACAAAAATTGGAGTAAAGCATCTAGAATTTAAGAAGCAAAATCTAGGGGTGCCTGGGTGGCTCAGTCGATTAAGCATCCGACTCTTGATTTCAGTTCAGGTCATGATATCAGGGTTCAGGGATCAAGCCCTGTGTTGGGCTCCACAGTCAGTGGGGAGTATCTTTGAGGATTCTCTCCCTCTCACCCTGCCCCTCCCCCTTCTCACTCTCTCTCTCTCTTACTGTCTGTGAAATAAATCTTTAAAAAAAGAAGAAGAAGAAGCAAAATCTAAGAGTAAGGAAGGCAAAGAGAGTTGACTTTACTTAGACTTACCGGTATTTCTCCTTGAAGCATTTGTTCAATTTTATGCATAGAGAAAAAGTCTAAAAAACTAAGCAAAAAGTAGAAAGCATTTAAAAACTGAGATGAGTGTTTGGAAATTTTTTAGTGCCAGGGAAATAAGTATTGGAATTAAGAACCCATTAAAGAGGAAGGACACTAATAAATGCGCCTAGACTGTAAGTTAGTGCCCCAAAGTATAACAACCTAGAAGCAGTGAATAACCAAAGATAAACTGAGCCGTACAAAAATGGCAATCCAGCTACATAAACTGAGCCCTGATTTATTATGATCTTCCTCGCAACTCAGGTTCTCCACCAGAAGACAGTGTAAACTCTTTCTGGAGGTAATAACATGACCTGGAACTTCTACAATATTTTCATTAAAGATCTCCAGCTTTCAATCAGAAACAACTCACAGAATACCCTGTTATTCAAGTTGGCAGCCACAGATTTTGTTAATATGTAAAGAAAAGAAAAGAGATGCAAATCTAGTTCTGTAAATGTAGTATCTGAGAAAAGAATTAAATAGGATGGTCTAAGTTTTAAAAATGCAGTTACTAAAATGAATTGTTGATTTTAACATCCTATTAGACACAGAAAGAAGATTAGTAAACTGAAATATCAATCTTTAGAAAATATTCAAGCTGAAGTACAGTGGAGAGGAGGAGGAGGGGGAAGAAGACGAAGTAAAAGAAGTAGCAGTAGCAGCAGCAGAAGAAGGAGAAGGGGGAGGAAGAAGAAAAGGGAGAAGAAGGAGAGGAGGAGGAGGAAGAAAAAAGTGGAGGAAGAGAAGAGGAGGAGGAGGAAGAGAAAAAAGGGAAAGAAAAGAATATCAGAAAAATATGGGACATTGTAAAAAGAAAAAAAAATTATCATTTGTTTGCAGTCTCAAAAGTAGAGGAGAGAACATAAGGCAAAACAATTATTTGAAAAGCTGGTATCTAAAACTCAAAAGTAATTAAACCAAAGAGCCAAACATATTACAGACCACAAGCAAATCAACACATTAATAAAGAGGGAAAATGAAAAGGATACTATGAGAGATGCAGAAAAAAGGGGTGCCTGGGTGGCTCAGTCACTTAAGCGTCTGCCTTCGGCTCAGGTCATGACCCCAGGATCTGGGGATCGAGCCTCACATCGGGCTCCCTGCTCAGCGGGGAGTCTGCTTCTCCTTCTCCCTCTGCCCCTGCTTCTGTGCTCTTTCTCTCGCTCACTCTCTCAAATAAATAAAGTCTTTGAAAAAAAGAGAGATGCGAAAAAAAATTCTGATAAACTAATAATAAAATCGAAGAAACCAATAACTAGAACAGAACTTTCTTAACCTGATAAAAATATCTACAAAAATAACAGCATATGTCATACAATTGTGAAATGTTGAAAGCTTTTCTCTTGAGATCAGAAGTAAAATTAAAATACTATCATTTCTATTAAACCTTTATGGGAAGTCCTAGACAGTTTAATAAGAGTACAAAGGAATAAAAGGTATAAATAGTGTGAAAATACTAAAACTGACATAATTTTCAAATAATAGAATATAGAAAATTCTAAATTATCCAGAGGTAAGAAAATTAGAGCTAACAAACAAATGTAACAAAGTATATTGACATTGCTAATATATAAAAATTACTGTGTATATATTTATTCACAGAGAATAAAATTTCAGAAAAATGCCATTTATGATAGAATTAAAAAATCAAATAACTTAGAATAAGTAAATGCTAGATATATAAGAATCTAAAGAGAAAACTAAAAATATCACTGACAGACTAAAAGAAGGCTTAAACAAGAGAATGTGGGGCACCTGGGTGGCACAGCGGTTAAGCGTCTGCCTTCGGCTCAGGGCGTGATCCTGGCGTTATGGGATCGAGCCCCACATCAGGCTCCTCTGCTATGAGCCTGCTGCTTCCTCTCCCACTCCCTCTGCTTGTGTTCCCTCTCTCGCTGGCTGTCTCTATCTCTGTCGAATAAATAAATAAAATCTTAATAAATAAATAAATAAATAAATAAATAAATAAACAAGAGAATGTATATACCATGTATTTCAGAGACTCAATATTGTAAAAATATTTATTCTTCCAAAATTGAAAAAAAATCAATCTCAATCAAAACCCTAAGAGATTATTTTTAAATGTATATATGTATGGAAATTGACAAGATTATTCTAAAATTTACATGAAAACTGAGAGTCAAGAATAGTCATTCTATTCTTGAAGTAGAATGAAGTTTAATGATACACACTACCGAATATCTAGACTTGTTTTAAATATAGCATATTATTAGTCCAAGCAAGACAAATAGATCAAAATGTAGAATTCAGAAATTTACCCATACATATGGATTTGGTTGAAAATGGTTCCGCTTGCAATTCAGTGAAGAAAGGTGTCCTTTTTCAATACGCGGCATCGATACATTTGGATACTTATGTGGAAAATTAAATAAGTAAACTATATCCAGCTCACACTACATAAAAATCAGTGCCAAATGGATTGCAGACCTAAATGTAAAAGATAAAGAATAAATTCTCTGAAAGATGAGATAGGAGAATAGTTTCTTGACTTCGAGATAAGCAAACATTTCTTAAACAGGACATAAAAAGCACTAACAAGAAAAAATTAATAAACTCAACCTCTTTAAATTAAACATTTCTGTTTGTCAAAAGATATTAAGACAGTGAAAAAGCAAGTCTCAGGGTTGAAGATATTTGTAATATAAAAATCTGACAAAGAAGTTGTATCCAGAATGCATATAAACAAGCAGAACAATCAATAAGGAAAAAGTAGAATCCCAGTTAAAAAAAAAAAAAAAGATAAGATAAAAAATTGAATGAGTAACATCAGAAAAGATGATATCCTAGTGTCCTTTAAAGTATTTAAAGGGACACCTGAGTGGCTCAGTCAGTTAAGCCGTCTGCCTTCAGCTCAGGTCATGATCGCAGGGTCCTGGGATAGAGCCCCCATCGGCTCCTTGATCAGCGGTGAGCCTGCTTCTCCCTCTCCCTCTGCCTGCAGCTCTCCCTGCTTGTGCTCTCTCTCTCTCTCTGACAAATAAATCAATAAAATCTTTTAAAAAATAAAAATAAAATATTTAAAAAGTCGGGTGCCTGGGTGGCTCAGTTGGTTAAGTGTCTGACACTTGATTTTGGCTCAGGTCTTGATTTCAGGGTCATGTGATCCAGCCCCTCATCTGTCTCCATGCTCACTGGACTCTGCTTGAAATTCTCTCTCTCCCTCTGCCCCTACCCCCTACTCCGTACTTGTGCATGCACACACGCACACATGCTCGCTCTCTCTAAAATAAATAAATAAAATCTTTAAAAAATATATTTTAAAAGTGCTTAACATTATTAGTCATCCAATAGTTAAAATTTAAACTACAAATCACCACTAAGAACCTAAAGGAGAGGATACACAATAATCACACAAATAAATATATAATAGCAAACTGAAATTTAAAGATCTATCATTGAAATTGATATACTGTAAAAGAGACAATCAGAGAGATCCAATTTAAATTGAACCATCAGGGTAATTCTTTCTGTGGAAGTAATTTGGACTGGTATTTGAAGGTATGAGAAGGTAAAGAATGGGAGTTCAGGTTTTTCTGACAGAGGACTAATATAGTCCATAATGAAGTCCATATAGTAGGAGAATGAAAGAGAAGCAATTTGGCAGAGGCATGATAACCGTGGTGCAAATGGAGACATGGGTTTGGAGGGGGTCATATGATTCTTTTTTTTTTTTTTTAAGATTTATTTATTTATCTGACAGACAGAGCACACACATGTGAGTTGGGGGGGAGGGCAGAGGGAGACGGAGAGAGAGAATCCCAAGCAGATTCCCACTGAGCCAGGAGCCTGACACAAGCTTGATTCCATAACCCTGAGATTATGACCTGAGCCGAAATCACAAGTGGGATGCTTAACCGACTGAGCCACCCAGGCGCCCCAGGGTTGTATGATTCTTTATGATGTCTTTGGTATCTGCTTTAAAGGCATGGGGAAGCTAGTGGAAGGTTTTAAAATTGAAGACCTATTAAATGTAAAATTTAACGTTAAGTAATAGAGAGCTACTAAACAGTGTGAAAGTTTGGTTAGAGGAAGAGATGGTGGATTTTAAGCTTCTAATGAGGAGGATCCATGAGTAGTCCAGGTAAGGAGTGGCATGTATGAGGGTAATTAACAATAAAATGGAGAAAAATCGACAGATTACAGGTACACTTGAGAAAGTTAGATGCTTTGAAGTTTACCTTCCTCTGTGGGAAAAGAGAATAAGAAAAGAGTTATACAGTGCATAGACTGTTGTAGGTATAAAAGGAAATAATTGTGACTGTTACTTTAAAAAGGAATAAACTATTGTTTAAGTGGGGTAAAAAAGACATAGACCATCCTCAACTGTCCAAAAAGATGACCAATGGATCTTTATCTTAGCAGTGAATAGGCCTTGCTGCTCCTGCTTCCTCAGAGCTCAAGGTAGTCTTGGTGCAATATAATACAGATTGTTCTGCATTTGTGTGCTTGAGAACACTTCTTTTACATTGATTCTCTGTGAAACAGTGTCACAGTTTATACATTTACTCATTGTGGATTCAGAAGGGTATGTATATTAACACTTATCAAGCCTTTACTATGTACCAGGCACTATCCTAGATAATTCATTTATTTAGTAGTATTATTCTGCCAGGATAAATTGAGGATTAAGTATATTAATTAATGTGCTGAAAGCCACAGACAAGACTAAATTCCAGATCTGATTCTAATGCTCATGCTTTTTTCACAATGTTTATGTTTAGATTTTTCCTTTACCATGATTCCTTCAGGAACTGGGCTTTAGGTTAGCTATGGCAGCCTGGTTTTTGCCTTGTAATATTAAATAGTAGTTGAATTGCCTACTCTTCCATCCAATCTCCCAGCTTCTGGTACCATTTACCTATCCACTTCTGATTGTCAACTCCAATTCCACCAGTATTAAATATGATACATCAAATATTTAAATATTGGCTAATATGGCTAACAAAATTTCCGTACCATCTGTACCGTTCTTTGGGAGTAATCTGGTCCCAGATTTATACTTTGTATTCCAATATCCATGAATCTATCACCAGAGCAATGAATCATTAGCTGTTTCTCTATGTCTAGCATGTGCCTTCTCTTGTCTGACAGGAGGAGGAAAATCCTGAAATCATCTCTTTTGCAGCCACTGAATCTCTACTATGACACCTCCTTTGAAGCTTGTAATATTTCTATATAAATTGTCAGACCATTTAAACTAATATACTGGTTTCACTATTTTTTTTAATGATTTTTTATTATATTATGTTAGTCACCATACAGTACATCCCCGGTTTCCAATGTAAGGCTCGATGATTCGTTAGTTGTGTATAACACCCAGTGCACCATGCAATACGTGCCCTCCTTACTACCCATCACCGGTCTATCCCATTCCCCCACCCCTCTCCCCTCTGAGGCCCTCAGTTTGTTTCTCAGAGTCCATAGTCTCTCATGTTTCATTCCCCCTTCTGATTACCCCCCCTTTCTTTATCCCATTCTTCCCCTACCGATCATCCTAGTTCTTATGTTCCATAGACGAGAGAAATCATATGATAATTGTCTTTCTCTGCTTGACTTATTTCACTTAGCATTATCTCCTCCAGTGCCGTCCATGTTGTAGCAAATATTGAGAACTCGTTCTTTCTGATAGCTGAGTAATATTCCATTGTATATATGGACCACAACTTCTTAATCCAGTCATCTGTTGAAGGGCATCTCGGCTCCTTCCACGATTTAGCTATTGTGGACATTGCTGCTATGAACATTGGGGTGCATATGGCCCTTCTCTTTACAACGTCTGTATCTTTGGGGTAAACACCCAGTAGTGCAATGGCTGGATCATAGGGTAGCTCAATTTTTAACTTTTTAAGGGACCTCCACACTGTTTTCCAGAGTGGCTGTACCAACTTGCATTCCCACCAACAATGTAGGAGGGATCCCCTTCCTCCACATCCTCTCCAACAATTGTTGTTTCTTGCCTTGTCAATTTTTGCCATTCTAACTGACGTAAGGTGGTATCTCAGTGTGGTTTTGATTTGAATTTCCTTGATGGCTAATGATTTTGAACATTTTTTCTTGTGTCTGTTAGCCATTTGTATGTCTTCATTGGAAAAGTGTCTGTTCATATCTACTGCCCATTTTTTGATTTGTTTATTTGTCCCATAAATTCATTTTATCTTTTGTTTCTCTTGCCTTTGGGGATGTGTCATGAAAAAGGTTGCTTTGGCCAATGTCGTAGAGGTTGCTGCCTGTGTTCTCCTCTAGGATTTTGATGGATTCCTGTCTCACATCGAGGTCTTTCATCCATTTGGAGTTTATTTTTGTGTATGGTGTGAGATAGTGGTCAAGTTTCATTCTTTTGCATGTAGCTGTCCAATTTTCCCAGCACCATTTATTGAAGAGACTTTTTCCCACCGGATGTTTTTTCCTGCTTTATCAAATATTAGTTGCCCAAAGAGCCGAGGATCCATTTCTGGGTTCTCTATTCTGTTCCATTGGTCTGTGTGTCTGTTTTTGTGCCAGTACCATGCTGTCTTTGTGATCACAGCTTTGTAGTACAGCTTGAAATCCTGCATTGTGATGCCCCCAGCTTTGTTTTTCCTTTTCAACAGTTCCTTGGAGATTCGGGGCCTTTTCTGTTTCCATACAAATTTAAGGACTATTTGTTCCAGTTCTTTGAAAAATGTCATTGGTATTTTGATTGGGATAGCATTGAAAGTGTAGATTGCTCTGGGCAGCATGGACATTTTAACTATGTTAATTCTTCCGATCCATGAGCATGGAATATCTTTCCATCTTTTTATGTCTTCCTCAATGTCTTTCAAGAGTGATTTATAGTTTCTAGAATATAGGTCCTTTACATCTCTGGTTAAGTTAATTCCAAGGTAACGTATGGTTTTTGGTGCTATTGTATATGGGATGGATTCGCTAATTTCTCTTTCCTCAGTCTCATTATTCATGTATAGAAATGCAACTGATTTCTGAGCATTGATTTTGTATCCCTCCACATTACTGAATTGCTCTATAACTTCTAATAGTTTGGGAGTGGCTTCTTTTGGGTTTTCCATATAGAGTATCATGTCATCTGCAAAGAGAGACATTTTGACTTCTTCTTTGCTGATTTGAATACCTTTGATCCCTTTTTGTCGTCTGATTGCTGTTGCAAGGGCTTCTAGTACTATGTTGAATAATAGTGGCGAGAGTGGGCATCCTTGTCGAGTTCCTGATCTTAAGGGAAAGGCTTCCAGCTTTTCCCCATTGAGAATAATATTTGCAGTAGGCTTTTCATAGATGGCTTTTATGAGATTGAGAAATGTACCTTCTATTCCTACACTCTGAAGGGTTTTAATCAGGAAAGGATGCTGTATTTTGTCAAATGCTTTTTCAGCATTGATTGAGAGGATCATATGGTTCCTGAGTCTTTTCTTGTTGATATGATGTATCACGCTGATTGATTTGCGAATATTGAACCACGCTTGCATCCCAGGTATGAATCCCACTTGATCGTGATGGATAATCCTTTTAAGGTATTGTTGGATTCTATTAGCAAGTATCTTGTTGAGGATTTTGGCGTCCATATTCATTAGGGAGATCAGTCTGTAATTCTCCTTTTTGAGGGGGTCTTTGCCTGGTTTGGGGATCAAGGTAATATTGGCCTCATAGAATGAGTTTGGTAGCTTTCCTTCTGTTTCTATTTTTTGAAATAGCTTTAGGAGAATAGGTATTATTTCTTCTTTGAATGTTTGGTAGAATTCCCCAGGAAAACTGTCCAGGCCTGGAGTTTTGTTATTTGGAAGGTTGTTTATCACTGACTCAATTTCTTCATAATTAATTGGCCTGTTTAAGGAATCAATTTCTTCCTCTTTCCATCTTGGTAGTTTATAGGTTTCCAGGAAGGATTCCATCTCTTCCAGATTGCTTAGTTTATTGGCATATAGCTGTTGATAAAAATTTCTAATAATCCTTCCGATTTCAGTGGTGTTCGTTGTGACCTCTCCTTTTTCATTCATAATTTTAATAATCTGGGTCCTTTCTCTTTTCTTTTGGATAAGTCTTGCCAGTGGTCTGTCAATTTTATTGATTCTCTCTAAGAACCAGCTTCTAGTCCTGTTGATCTGCTCTACTGTACTTCTGGTTTCTGCTTGATTGATTTCAGCTCTAATTTTGGTCAACTGCTTCCTCGTGCGTGAATTAGGCCTGTCCCTCTGTTGCTGTTCCAGCTTCTTGAGGTGAGAATATAAAAACTGCATTTTAGATTTTTCTATTCTTTTGAGTGAGGCTTGGATGGCTATGTATTTCCCCCTTAGGACTGCCTTTGCAGTATCCCATAGGTTTTGGACTGTTGTATTTTCATTCTCATTGGTCTCCATAAATTGTTTAATTTGATTTTTGATTTCCTGGTTTATCGAGTCATTCCTGAGCAGGATGGTTCTTAGTCTCCAAGTGTTTCAGTTTCTTCCAAATTTTTCCTTGTGGTTGAGTTCCAATTTCAGAGCGTTGTGGTCTGAGAATATGCAGGGAATAATTTCAGTCTTTTGGTATCAGTTGAGACCTGTTTTGTGTCCCAGAACATGGTCTATTCTTGAGAATGTTCCATGGGCATTGGAATAGAATGAGTATTCTTTGGTTCTGGGGTGTAGTGTTCTATATATATCTATGAGGTCCAACTCGTCGAGTATGGCATTCAAAGCCTTTGATTCTTTGCTTAGTTTTTGCCAGGGTGTTCTGTCTATTTCTGATAGTGGAGTGTTGAGGTCCCCTCTATTAATGTATTTTTATTTATATGTCTCTTTATTCTGGTTAAGAGTTGGCTTGTGTATCTTGCTGCTCCCCTGTTGGGGGCATATATATTTATAATTGTCATATCCACTTGTTGAATACTTCCTTTAAGAATAATATAGTGCCCTTCTGCATCTCTAACTATAGTCTGTAGTTTAAAAGCCAATTTATCTGATATGAGAATTGCTACCCCAGCTTTCTTTTGAGGTCCATTTGTGTGAAAGATGGTACTCCATCCCCTTACTCTCAGTCTGAATGCATCTTTGGGTTCGAAATGAGTCTCTTGTAGACGGCAAATGGATGGTTCATTTCTTTTTATCCAATCTGCAACCCTGTGGTGTTTGATGGGATGGTTCAAACCATTTACATTAAGACTGATTACTGAGAGATATGGTTTTAATGATGCCATGTTGCCAGTAAAGTCTTTGTATTGGCTGTGACTTTCTGTTCTGTATCACTCTTGGGGCTTTTTTACTTTTATAGAACCCCCCGTAATATCTCCTGTAGGGCTGGTTTCGTGGCTACGAAATTGGTCAGTGACTGGCGATTCTGAAATGTCTTTATTTCTCCATCAATTCTGAATGACAGCCTTGCTGGATAAAGGATCCTTGGCTGCATGTTTTTCTCTGAAAGAGCTTTAAATATGCTCCCCCAACCCTTTCTCTCATTCCAGGTCTGTGTAGACAGGTCTGACGTAATTCTGATGCCTTTACCTTGGTACGTGAGAAATTTCTTTGCCCTGGCCGCTTTCAATACTGTATCCTTGGATCTAATATTTGCGAAATGCACTATGACGTGACGTGGCATAGGTTTGTTGTGGTTGAGCTTGGGAGGGGTCCTCTCTGCCTCTTGGACACGAATGTTTGTTTCCCTCGCTAGATTAGGGAAGTTTTCAGCTACAATTTGTTCAAATATCTCTTCTAGACCTCTGTTTTTCTCCACCCCCTCGGGGATGCCGATGATTCTAACATTGGATCATTTCATTGAGTCAGTAATCTCCTGTAACTTACATTTGTGGGCTTGGATTTTTTTAAGAGCAGCTTCTGTTTTGGTTTTTTCCTCTATTAACCCATCCTCCAATTCACTAACCCGTTCCTCTGCTTCTGTGACCCTGGCCGTCAGAGCCTCTAGTTTTGCCTTCATTTGTTTCATAGAATTTTTAATTTCTGTAGATTCGCTCTCATTTCTGTCCTTAGGGATTCTATATTCTCAGTAACATTTTCGTTAATAGTTTTTTCAATTCTACTCATCATTTTGACCATCGTTACTCTGAATTCCATTTCTGATACTTTGGTTACATCCACATCCATTATTTCTGTGGCAGAGGCCACAGACTCACTGTCTTTTCTTTGCTGGGGGGGGCTTCTCCTTCTTGTCATTCTGATGAGGAGAGGTTGCGGGGTTGTCCAGAGCCCAAATTATTGACTGGGTCCCAGGCCGTGCCCCTTGTTTTATAGGGATCTTAGGGATGTGGGCTTCTTCTTTAAAGATTTTATTTATTTATTTATGTGGCAGCCAACCAGCGAGAGAGGGAACAGAAGCAGGGGAGTGGGAGAGGAAGAAGCAGGCTGCCAGTGGAGGAGCCTGATGAGGGACTCCTTTCCGGAACGCTGGGATCACGCCCTAAGCCAAAGACAGGAGCTCAATGACTGCGCCACCCAGGCGCCCGGGTTGTGGGCTTCTTGATTTTTCAGCCTGCCTTCTGTGTTCTGGGGGAGGGGCCTGCCGCGCCGATACTCAGGCCACCCTGTTTGGGTATGGGGGGATGGGGATGGGCACTCTCTGAGCCGGTACTTCCAGGCTTTTGTTCTCTGGCGGCTTTCCCTGGCGGTCTGCTGTGCCTCTTCTGAGAGTCAGAGCAGCAGCGGCCGAATTTCAGCCTCTGTTACAGAACAGAGGGATTGCGGCCCGTTCTCTACTAATGTTCTGGCCACTTTAACTCTGTTACTGTTGGTGCTGCTCAACCCTGCAGCGTCCTGGGATGTGCGCCCCACACCCGGCGTCCCAGCCCTCACTTCCAGGGCTGGCGCGTCTCTGTCCTTTGTGTTTCTAATGCAGCCAGCCGCCCCCGCGCACACTCCGGAAGCTCCCGGTCTCAGTCTGGATCCAGTGACAGCACCGGGATTCCGGTGTTCCGTGAGATGCCTGGTGGCGCGCGCACCCAGCTCACGGTCTCAGTCTGCTGTTTTGCGGGTGCCGTCCGGGAGCCCCGCCCGCTCTCCCCTGCAAGTGGCTACCGCTTTCCGGAGCCCGAACGCGGCGGCTCCCTCCCCCTTCCGTTTATCTTCCGATATCTGTGCGCGGTTTCACGGCTCCCCGCTTCGTACCTCAATACTCAGCGCTGGAGATGTTCATTTGTAGAGATCCAGATGCATCTTCCTGCGTCTCAGGCTGGTTCCGTGGTTGTTTAGGCTGGTCTGGTACCTATCCAGCTCGACTCGGGGGACCGGCTGAAAAAGGTGTCTCCTACTCCTCCGCCATCTTAACTCCTCACTATTTTAAAACATGAACAAAAAATATGCTTTAGTTCAGTTCAATCACTGCTTACTGAGCATCTGTACGTAAAAGACATTCTAGTGCAAAGAAATGGGAAGTCAGCGCAATTCCTTCTCACTGGTGCTTGACACTGTCTTCTCTAAAACAGTCTCCATATTTGTTCAACAAATTGAGTTGATTTAATGCCACGTGGAAGGAATTTTATCTTCGTACATGCTAACTTTAAAAAGAGGGATAAAACTTAATAATAAAAGAAATAAAAGAAAAAATAACTCTAATTGAAAAAATAGTATTTGGCTGATTAAATTAGTCAAAACTGCTAAAACAATCCGAACTTGGAGCAGATAGCCCAGTTATTATTAATGTATTTTTAGATTTAGAGAGTAACACTCGTAGTTACTTATCTATACTTAAATGTGTTATGCTGATGTTTTAAACTAAATCCCAAGTCCTTAGATTTGATTAGAAACATCAGGCTACTGTAAGTGGGAAACGTGAATACATTCTCTGCTGAAAAATGAAGGGAGTGGCTCCAGTCCTGGGTAGGTCAGCCAAGGGCTAGAGGGAAGGGAAAAACTGGTGGAAGAATCAAAAGTTATTAAACCATATTGTATGCATTTAAAAAGCATATTTTATGTTATTTCTTCCAGGTAGAAAAAAGAAAAATCTGGTAACAATTTACACTGACATTTAGACATCTATCTCTAGGAGTGTTAGTTAATTTGGAGTAATACTACATAATAATACAGTAATACTTTATACATTTAGTATCAAGTTTTTACTTTATAAAATTTTACGAATATAATTTTTAATTTTGGTCTGTGACATGGGCCTCAGTTTCTTGATCCTTATGGAACATGGGGTCAGGCCTCACTAGCCAGCTACTGCAGATGTAGTGTGTTGACATTAATACACAGATGTCTACTCTCCAAGAACCACTTTGCTTGCCTGCAAGAATACTGGTGCCCATGAATCACTTTGAATTGCAGTTTTCCCTTGAACATAGCAGAACTGGGATTAGTGACCCAAGTCCCCTGCAGATCCAGAGAGAAAGTGCTTCTCTAAGGTCATCCCCAAGATGATATTGGATATTGGTCATTTGTGGGCACCCCCTTCTGCCTTCTAGTCTTACAAAATTAAAAGGAGCATATTTTTTCCATGTTATGCCCATTTAAGACACCCAAAAAAGCTTAAGAAAAATATATTAAGGAATTATTAAAACTGTTCTTTCAATGGTTGCTTGGAAGGCTGAGCCAGAACTATACAGCCAGTCCAGTTTTACAATCTATAATGTTCATGGTTTCCAGTGCACCTTCTCAGACCATTGCTATCACCTAGAAGCTGGCGAAGTTGGAAATCTGTCACTCCAGAGTGGATTTGGAAAACTACCTTTGGACCCTAATACAGATAAGCAATACCTCTGCCCTAATGAAGTAAGAAAACAGCACTCCTATGTAACACTCAGTTTGGTAGATAGCATACTAAACCAAACTTGTTTCTATTTCAAAGGATTATAGCTCTGTGCAGATTGTTCAAATATGCAGAGAACCTGTCTTCTAGCTCTGAAATATAACCCAAGGCAGCTGGGTTGGAATTCGCATATCTCATGAACACATACTTGGACTTCCTTTGCTCTGCCAACCAGTCCTGTGTCTGCATCTAGTTCACCATCCTGATTCCTTCCTTTGGTTGAGTTTTCCCTAGAAAGCCCTTTTCTTGCTCCAGGCAATCTGGACTCCACAGATCTAAAATCAGTCCTTGAAAATATGTTAATATGTTTATGTCATAGTAGTCACATTAGCTCAAGTTATTTATCCAGGAGGATCATCAGTCCCAGTATTAAATAGTGGATATAAATAACTAAAAGCAGGGATGGTATCTCACTGAGCTCTGCTCATTGGAGGACATTGGTATGAGTGTGGTGGTTAGGAGGATTGAAGAGGTAGAGTTGCAATGCCAGGAGTAGATAATAAGAAATCACCAAAGCTGCATAATAAAGAAGGCAACATGTTCAGATGTGTGGCAGCCAAGAAAAAGATATTTTGGTAAGGAAACACAGAGGCAATATAGGATGAAATTTTATTATGTCACGTGGAAAACATAGAATTTTGCTATTATGGACTGTGTAAACATAGGAACTGTTTTGCTTACTTTACCTGGAAGTCCAGTTTAACATACATTTTTGGCTTCCTTGAACTGTGATTTAACAGGTATTACCTTTCAGAAAATTTCTCTTTGGTTATTTTTTGTTGTTGTATTTATGTTCCTCCTATTTTCAGAAAAAAAGGTTAATATATTATTTGATTATTTAACCCAAATCCCACAAGTAATAAGTAGTGCACTAGGACTGAACAGAGACTGTCTGACTTCAAGTCTGCACTGGTAAATAACATACTCAACTACCTCACTGGGTATTTTCCCAGTCAAATGAAATAATATAGGTAAAATGCTGACATATGGTACACAGTAAAAGTTCAATAAATGTGAGTCAGTGTTAAATGTGTGTACTAAAGCATTTATCTAAATCTTTGACCTATTGAAAACTGAGCACCATAGCAGCTTCTAGCCTTGTTGTTAGTAAACATTGCTGAAGCTATAAACCCAGTCAGTAGTCTGTTCTGCATGTTAAACTGACCATGTTTAATAAGTATGATAAATTATTCCCTTCCCTGTATCCACTTTACCTTTCCCTGTAATTCTGAGTGCCCATCCACTCTGATGCTGGGTTTAGCCATGTGACCTGTTTTGGTCAATGGAGCAATAGCAAACATGAGAAAAGCAGAGAATTAGAAGATGCTTGCGCATTGGGGCTTGTCCTCTTCTTGAAGCTTATGAAACTCTGCCACCACCATGTAAGTGAGCCCGGGCTAGCCTGCTGGATGAAGAGAGATCTGTGACCCAGTCACCCCTATTGCAGTAGCCATGTGCCACCCATCCACCAAGGCTATGAGTGAGGTCATTCCCACCAGCCAGCCCCAGTCAGCTCCCAGGTGAGTCCTGGTGTGTGAGATTAGCTGGGGCCTGTGGGAAAGCTGCCCACTAAGTTCAAGCCTGACAAATTGTGAGCTAATTCAATAGCTGTTGTTTTAAGCCACTAATTTTCAGGGTGATATATTACTTTCCAAAAATAAGAAGAAGAAAATAAAATTTCAATGAACCTTTCTTGATGTTATGGTATGACAGGGGGAGAAGGAAAATTATGTGGAAATTTGGCCATTATTGTATTAATGATGACATGGATAGATTGAGGAATTCAGATTTGTATTATCTATTTTGGCACTATATAGGAGCATGTCATATGTAAATTATTAATGCACAGGTGACTGCTGATTCTTGGAGTTATTGAAGGTCATCTGGCTTTGTACTCAGTCCCATTTTTAAAGCTGGCATAGTTAGAGGTTAATGTAAATTAGCAACTGAAAACTATTAGCTTCCAAGTCCCAGCAAGATTTTGTCTGGCAAAACTTCTCAGTCCTATTCTCAGAATGAATGAGAAAAAGAAATGTCATAGGAAATCCTGCCAATATGGGGGAGTGGATCCTTTTCATTGTAACAGTCTCAACCCTGGGTATAGTGTGGGTCACTATATACCTTTGTATACCTTTGTATACATCCCCATTTTCAGAGGGATGGTTACAGACTCTAAAATGTGACTTCCATGTAACAGCAAAATTAAAATCAGAAAGATTTTAGTATTGCACTAGCTGGCACGGCCAGCATTTCTAATCTGTTGCATATTTGAAGACCAGAAAATGACATTTTTCTGAGTGAATAGGTGATCTTTTTACTAATGTTAGAATAAAGAATTCTATCAATGTAGCATAGCAATATTAAATCAAAACAAATTAACTTTCATTTTAAATAACCTAATTCATACCAATCTGGAGAAACTCTGGACCAAATAATTTTTTTTCTAAAACACCAATTGCACACAGCAAAAGTCTGATATAAAAATTACCATTTAGACAGTTTGAATCATCTCCTTAATCAAATATCCATGTGACTTGGCAAAACATTTTTGAATGATTTTCTGCATCAGTTTCATCGTGGGAAAATATTTTTTCTAAAAGACTGAAGATGTTAACTGAGTATTCTATAATAATTAAAAATGTTTCAGAGTAAAGTAGCAAAATATATGTAATCAAACAGATTTTTCAGTGTCCTAAGTTTTTTTCATTATACATATCAAGTACCTCTAGTAGCTTAAGACATTTGTTCATTAAAGATAATTACATGTATTTGTTGAGCATAGATATAGAACAAAGTCTATTTGACTTGGGAATTGCATGACATAGGAACTGTTTGGCCATGGGAATTGCAATTGTCAGTTGGTGAGAATATATTTACCATCTGTCATCTACCGTGTTCCTGCTTGGCACTGCCCCTTGGAACATTCGGAGTGGCTTTTAGCATTAAAATTCTCTCCCATTTGCAGTCTCCTCAAGTCAGTGTTTTCCCAGCCATTACAATGCATATCTGTTAAATCCATTATCCCTACTACCATAGCTTTGTCTGATAGGAGGCAGAGCACTTGCATAGGGTGATTTTTACACAGCACAAAATGTGTCAGCCACAGGTAGATTGGTAGGCCATTGTTGCTGGTACATTTAAATTGGTGAAATTGATAGAAGACTTGTATTTAATGTTTGAGGAAAAATAGCAGTTTGGGACCAGCTTTCTATTCACTGAGCTATGAAGTAATGGGTGTATAGTAATAATAACAGCCACATTTTTAATAAATAAAATTAATATAAATGTTCCCTGAATTAAGTTGACTGTGTTTATCTATTTGCTCATCACCATGGATACTTTCATTAAGAACAATGCTGATATTTCATTGTTAACTTTGCCCAAGGGAAGAATTCCAAGAAGTATCCAGAACCACTGACAGAAATTATTTGTAGCACATTATGAACCACCTTCTGTGGGCTGTATCATATGCTAATTCCATTTTTAATATTCGCTTTTAGGGTTTCCTCTAATACTACTTTCATTATCTTTTAAAAATATTTCCTCAAATAATACTTAGAACCCAATAAAATATAAACAGACATACAGAACCTTAAATTGATTTTTAAAAATTGTTTCTTTTCTCACCCAGAGAAAATTATAAGCAGATTTGGCTGACACTAGAGTTAGAGTTATAAATTCATAGATCATTATTTATTCACTCAAAGTAAAGATGATCCTTTTATTTATATGCTTCGGTGGTTCACACCAGCTACCATAGCTAACTTTATTAATAATTTTATGATGCCAAATGATGCCAATAACCGCAAGAACAATGAAAATAATTGCATTGGTTATGCTCTTTTATAGATATTTCTTTTTTTAAAAAAATGATTTTATTTATTTATTTGACAGAGAGAGAGACAGCCGACGAGAGAGGGAACACAAGCAGGGAGAGTGGGAGAGGAAGAAGCAAGCTCCCAGCAGAGCAGGGAGCCTGATGTGGGGCTCGATTCCAGGACCCGGGGATCAGGCCCTGACCCGAGGGCAGACACTTAACAACTGAGCCACCCAGGTACCCCTCTTTTATAGCTATTTCTGACACAAACATTTGAATTATAGAGCACAAAATAAGGTAAAGAATAAAAAGTGATTGCTTTTATTACTATATCATTTTATTTTATTGTTTTTCAGTGAGAAAAATCAAATTATCAACACTAAGTGGGAAAAAATGATTATATGAATAAATCAAATATTAAAGTACATATTTTTCCCATGTATCTAGATATCTCAGATGACATTAAAATTAGAAGCATATGTATGATTAATATTATATATTCTGTAGCTAGGCTTTCTGGATTCAAATCTCAGCACTGACATTTGGTGATTTTGTGACCTTGGGAAAGTTTCCTACTTTTTGGCCTTTATATCCTCATGTGTAAAATAGAGGTAATATTACTACTTACATATAGAATTTTTGAAATGGTTAAATGTAAAGTGCTTAGCAGAGTGCATGGAGCATCCATTTTCTATGGTCTGTAAAGTACAAATATTTACAGCATGGAATGTGTAGCGATGAAGTAGACATTGCCATAAATCCCATTTGTATACTTTTCTCATTTGTTTTTCTGATTCACCAAGTAACCTCAAGGATACTTTCCACTGGTGTTACCTGATTTGCCTCAGCATACTGTTTCCTTTCCTGCAAGATTTTTCCCAAAATCTTTAAATGCTCACTCCTGTTTATTCAGAGAGGTCAGTCAGTGACCAAATTATATTAAATAACCACATGCCTATTTCATGCTCTGTCCTGTGGTTCTACTGAATCTTCTTCGCAAATAATTATTATCTAAGTAGTAATATTTAATTAATTAATTAATTAATTAATTAATTATGTTTTCCTCATTTTATTCACCACTTTGTTCCCCAGATCTGGAATAGAACTTGCTATAGAGTTGGTGATCAATGAATATTTATAAAATAACTGAATGAATACATGTTCATGTCCCCTTCTTGCTTCCTGGGCCCCAACTCCTATGTATTCACTGCTATTTATCTTTTCCACTTTTCATCCTGTATAGACATTTGAATTGGGTGGCTGGAAATTTCAGCCTCTTTTTTTTTTTTAATTAGTTTATATTTTTTAATAATCTCTACACCCAATGTGGGGCTCAAACTCATCAAGAGTCACATGCTGTACTGACTGAGCCAGCCAGCCACCCCATTCAGCCTCTTCTGTAGAGCATTGCCTCATCACCATTTTTCCCAAATAAAAAAGATATTGTATTATGTTATATTATATGACATTATATGATATTATATGTATATTTTTATATATGCAATACTTTATCTTGATTTTTTTTTATATAACAAATTTCAGGTATTTTACAGAAGTGTAATTTGGGATTCAGAATTTAAGTGTCTCCTCTAGTGGTGGGCTGAGTCACCCAGGAGTATTTGCACTATTTGGTATTCTTGAAAGTGTGTTTTATACATGAATTTTAAGTAAAGTTGTAAGAGAGACATAGAAATGCATAATAGGATTTACTCATTCAAAATTACTTAAGTGTCTATCGTGTTATATTAATGGTGGAGACTGGGGCCTTTGCTACCCAGATTCAGAGAATCCAGTGTCAGTGGTACCTACCGGACTTGTGCAGTGGTAGCCCTCCCAAGGAACACTATGCTATATAAGCATACAATATTTGTTACCTTATAAATGATTTAGAGGGGGAAGATAGACCAACAAGTAATAAAAATGAAATTACTAACTACCATAATAGAAATATAGAGTGAAAAAGAAAGAAATATAGGGAACTATGGGAACATAAAGATGGGAGTCCTAACACATTCTAAAAGTCAGGAAATACTTCCCGGGGAAGCAATGTTTATCCTCATTCCTGAAGGATAACTAGGAGTAGCCTGAATGTTCCTTACCTGTGCCCAGTGCTAAGTCCAACATACCAAAAGTAGAGGGAGCTGCATTCAGGAGGGGCTCCAGGCATTAATGGTGCTGCTTTGGAGAACAAATGACAAGGCACAACAGAGAAAGAGACATCATTCTGGAGTGTAAAAATATCCTTTTCAAAAATCCTGGGAAATTGTCAGTGACCAGGTGCTTCCCCTGGACATTGCCTGACAGTATCCATTAACTAGAAAGCTGGAGTAAAAGAAACAACTTCTGAGACAGCACTTGAGGACTCCCAGAAATACCCGGCCAACATTTTCAAACATTGTGCACTAGAAGGGCAGAGTGATATCTTGCCATTAAGAGAGAGCCTGTGAAATTGGGACATTAATATTAATGAATCCTTATCTGAACCCACAGGCTGGCAAGGCCTGCAGACATTCTGGGTAACTTGCTATAATAAAGATGTATTCCTATGACACTTTGTCTTGGGAAATCCCTACATATGAAATTGAATGAACACACTTTATTTGGGGGATGCTTTTGAATATCTAGATTTCTTTATGACCCCTAACTCTAATCCCTTATGGAGATTGCTAATCTCCAGACTGTCTTCATTTTATCTAGGCTATAGCCTAGATAACCTCTATAACCTTCTCTTTCCTAAACAAAGACACACAGACCACTCTGAAAAATTTTCAATTCAGAAACCCAGGTAACATTTTCACAACTCTTAAGTTACATGGATTGTGAAGCATAAGAATATAAGACCACTTCACAAATGAATTCTGTACTGATGACTTTTTTCCTCCTTACCCACTACAGCCCCAGGCCAGGTAAAGAAAAAACCTAAGGCCCTCCCAATCTCTATCACACACAGATTGATTTTGCTAAAGTAATTATAACTTTACCTCCAGATGAATTGCCAATCAAGATGTCACTAGGATATGATTGTAATAATATGTTTGCAAAGTAGGATCTTAAAAAAGTGTGTGCCTTTGAGTTTCACCTTTCCTGGGTTATGAGTACCCCTTTTAGTCTTTATAAAGATATATCAAAGTTTCCCTGTCATGCTAACATGAGGATAATACATACAACAAAGACTGGTTGTCATAATTGGCAGCATGGACAGCACTCTTCAGTGGATTCAGTTCATTTAATTAATATTTATCGAGAGCCCAGACGGAGCCTGGCAGTCTGTGAAGTGCCAGCCACTCCCACCCTTATTGCCTTTTTGCCATCTGCTGCACATGAGAATGGTAGGCAACCAGCCACCTCAGGATGAGAAAATGTGTTCGTAGGTCGTCTCTCTTCTGCTTCCAATTCCTTGGCCCTCTCTGACTTCTCACATGGCTTAAGCTTACATATGAATTATACCCAAAGGTATAATATTCAAAGTTCTAAATGCATTCATTTACAGGATAGTTTAGTTTTAGGGTTTTCTTTCTTTTCTTTGGAGCCTAGTGAATCCTAGATTTACTATATATGGGTTTGCATGATTCTCATGATTTATGAAAATAACTATGAAATGGTTTTCTCACAGAATCATGGTAGTCAGGAAATGTATTATCCAGAACTTAAGGGTACAAATAGTATAGTTATTCACTTGACATCTTACTGAGACTTCAAAATCAAAATCTTTTTTGTCTTTTCAAGGTGTATGAGCAATCATAAAGTTTAGTTGTAAATTATTGCTCAGGTTTGGTTCCCCTTCCATCTTTCTCTTAGTACTCCAAGGGTTTTCCCAGTACAGAAACAGGATACATGCAGCTTACAGTACCCAAGCATTGAGAAGCCCACCCCCTCAAATGAGCATCATAGGTTGACTATAGCCAGCATTGTCACTACCTAAATAATGGCCTTCCTCCTCCTTGGTTTTCTCTCCCTCATCCTGCTTTAGCTACTAAATGATGCTTTAAACCCTAATGTGTTTTAACTCTGTAATCCTGAGTTAGAGCTGTTCTCTGCTACAGCAGTGTCCTTTCCCATCATTCCTAATGTTCACCCACAGTTCTGCTACACCCTTGAGGACTCTCATGCCAAAGGACTGGTTCTGCTTCTGCCAGTATTACTCTCCTCCCCATTGCCAGAAACACTTTGTTCTATTGCTTTATGGGGGCGCTCTTCAATACTTTCCCATTTTGGCCATCCTATTCCTATTTTGGCCATCCTATTCCTTGTTGCCATTACTTTTCCAAGGCAGGTACCTACTTTTTTCTGATGAATCATGTTTAATTGTTCTTTTTCCCACTTTTTTCGGGGAAGAGGGTCTGAATAAATTGAGTACTCACTAACGCTGTCACCATGGGATTTATCTGGCTCTCATGCTCCAAAGAGGGAGGGGTTTCTAAGGTCAAGTGGTTGAAAGATTGAATGTAATACAATTTCCCATTTTTACTCTTAGACTTTCACCCTTAACCTTTCTTAGGACTGTAGTTGACTTAATCATGGCACTGAGAAGGTGAGGAATAGCTGTTGGGGTTAACATAGAGCATGAAATCAGCCATAATAACTGGCTTGCTAAAATGTAACATGAAGGCCGCTGACGGCAGGGAAGGTTTTGAAAAGGGTGTAGGCCTTTGGAATACCGAGGCCTGCATGACCACTCTGCCGTTGGAATGCCACGGAAAGTTGCTTTCCCAAAATTTTCCTAGCCCAAGCAGTCGCCCTGTGATCCAAGAGATGTAGGCATTGTCCCTTAGGCCATGTTTAGCAGAACCCGTAGAACACGCAAATTAGCATATCTCATCTTTCCCATAAACAGATCCTCCCAGTTTCAGTAAGACACCTTGTCACACATCATGTGCTTGAGGAACAGTGATAAGGATTTGTGATTATCCTGAAGGACCAATAAAAGCGGGAGCAAAGAAGAGCAAAGGGTCTTCGCCTCTGAGCGTTGACCCCCATTGCCTTCTCTCTTTCACAGAAAAGTTTGGAGTAATCTTTCATCTGTTCGTACAGGGATTGCTGGCCATTCCCAGCAAACAGCCCTGCTCAGGCTTCTTGGAACCTTACATGTAAATAGTTTGTTATCACCCCATTTCCTCCCTGGCCTTTTTCTCAGGAGCCTGACTTTCTAGTTACATGAAATAGAAGCTTTCATTAAGACTTGATTTTCATATTTTAATTCATTGGTTAAATGGTGAATAACATTTATTTCACTGTTATAGCCAATACAGTGTTAATCCCTAATAATAAATCCTCGTGGTGAATTAATGTGGAAGAGAAGGGGTTAATTGCTTATTCGTTGACACAGTAGAAAAAATATTTAAAGGTAAAACTAATGTTGTCATTAAACCTTTGTAAATATTTTGAGAGGCACAATTTAGAGAATTGTGATGATTATCATATAATCTGATGATTAATTTAAATACCCAAACGATTATAGGATTTTACATAGATCTTATTCAATCCAAAAGTACAAAAATCAATTAATATATTTTGAGATTAGAATAAAATAACTATCTCTACAAAATTTCTCAAAAATATTACAAACATGCAATCTATTAAAAGATGTACTGAGGGGCGCCTGGGTGGCACAGCGCTTAAGCGTCTCCCTTCGGCTCAGGGCGTGATCCCGGCGATCTGGGATCGAGCCCCACATCAGGCTCTTCTGCTATGAGCCTGCTTCTTCCTCTCCCACTCCCCCTGCTTGTGTTCCCTCTCTCGCTGGCTGTCTCTATCTCTGTCAAATAAATAAATAAAATCTTTAAAAAAAAAAAAAGATGTACTGAAAATGGTAAGTTATTAAATAAGATTTTGTCCCTCATCATTTTTTTTATCTAATTGACTATGTCTCATAAAATTTGTATATACTGAGGAAAAATGACTCTATATAATCAGTATGAATAAAGAGGAGTTGTAAACATCATATGGCTAATTGGAATGGATGAGTGTTTCTCATCCAGGGTGAATTTTGCCCGCCAGGGGATAATTGGGAACTTTTGGAGACATATTTTGTTGTCACACTGGAGAGGAACTTTGGACTTCTAGCATCTGAGGTCAGGAATACTGCTAAGGATACTAAAATGCACAGGACCAAGTTTGAAAAACCCTGTGGTAGATGAATTTTAGATTGCATGTAAGACTGATATAAACAAATTCTTACATAAATGATCAGTCTAGGTAACATATTAAGTAGTTTAATTTAATTAATCACCAAATACATATTATCTGTGTTAGACCAGTTCATTTGGAATCAATAGTACAACTCATGGTCTTAAATTAAATACAGGTTTCTCATCTTGAGAACAATGTTCAAAACATGAATACAACTTTCTCTTGGTGGCAAAAAAAGTCATATTATACAGTTATTTTGAGTTTTTTTATACTTTAGTTCTTTTGAATCATTTCATTCTTTTCCTTGTTAAGAAAAACAAAAGTTAAATAATAAGATAATAAAATAATTTGAAAAAATTTGGTCCTGAAGAAAGAGACAATAACAGTGTTGTACATAAAAAGTAAGAAAAATAAAATTTTTAGTAATTATTCTTCCAGCATTTCCAAGGAATTTGGAGGATATATATTCACACACATAAATACAAACACACAGACATATGACACAAGCATATTTGACCACACACACAAACATCTAGGATTTTCCTGAGTTTTTCCTCTTTATTTTAAACTGAATTTAGTACAGATTTCAGAAGTTAAATTGTTACATTAAAAATATTTATTAATAGAAATATTTGTTTTGCTTTGTGCAAATTCAATTATCATTCTCAAAAATTAAACAAACGGGCGCTTCAGTGGCTAGGTCACTTAAGCATCCGACTTTTGATTTCAACTCAAGTCCTGATCTCAGGGTCTTGTGATGGAGCCTGCATCTGTCTCCGTGCTCAGAATGGAGTCGACTTGAGATTCCCTCCCTCTGCCCCTCCCCGAACTCTCTCAAATAAATAAGTACATCTTAAAAAATTAAGCATACAAAAACAAATAAAAATGTGTGTAACTTAAGTGTACAAAAGAAATTGGAAGCAGAAAATGGAGAAACACTACTTAATGTTCTTTCACTTCTTAGTTTGTCGTGAGTTACACACATAAACCTAAAATATATGTTTCTTTTTTCTACTTTTATGAATAATCCCAAATGTTGGGTTGATCTTAAATTCCCATGCTCAACTACCCCTTCCCTGTGGACTGCTCAATAGAACTACTTAAAGAGAAGGTGCATTGAAAGCCAAGGCTCCAAAATTTGGAAGTGTGAAAGCACTTACGTTGCCTTAAATATGCTAAAACATTAAGTTTAACAGAAATACTTCAGATGTCTTAGGTATCTGAGACTTATAGAATAATGAGTTTATCCTTTGCATTAAGAAGTTAGAGCTAGTTAAAGTTATGAAAATTATGATACATTAACTATTGAAACAATAGTTTCAATATTGAATTATTGAAACTATTGAACTATTTTCAATATTGAACTATTGAAACAATAGTTTCAATATTCAACTATTGAAACATCAATTTAGCTCTATAAATCTTATTCTGAATGCAATTAATATGCACATGCAAATTGTATAAAATCACAACATAGATTAGGGTTTTAGATTATTTTTTTAGGAAGAAAAGACATTTGTTCATAAGACTAGAAAGCAATTGAACATGCCATTATTTTTTTTAGCAGTTAATTTATCTCCATAGAGGCTATACATTCTCATAATTTATGTAATTTTAAAATCTCATACATTTCACAGTATTAAGTTTTCAAGGGATCTTCAGCAATAACAACATATTTTGGTAGAGTAATTCAAATACATTTATCTAATAAAACAGTGTGCACTCATTTCCTAAGCCAATTAAGAGCCTAAAAATTAAATTCTTATGAGATAAAATAAACATAGGACATTTCTATTACTGTTTTTATTTATTGGTGTTTATACAATCGTTAATAATAGCTCAAAACAGATGTTTTCTGTGTTTTATTGATTATTTGGCAATTTTTACTTTTCCTCTCACTGAACAATTATATTTGTATTTGTTGGGTTTCACATTTGTATGGGCTTGTAAACCCCTGAAGAATCAGTTTATGAAAGCAAAGCATAGCCACAATCTATACCCCACCCAGTGAAGGAATTTTTAATATCATGGCTTTAAAGTGGTTATTAATGCTTGACTTTGTCATCACTTCTGATCGTTGATATATAAAATTTGATACATTATTATTTTTAAGACCTATAAGAAGCCATACAGAATAATGAATAAACATTGATATTTCAGTATCCTCTAGAAAATGTAGCTGCTGTCTCTATTACTTTTTTTTCTTCCCTCATCCTCAAAAGTATGCTAGGGCAAACCTTACTGAATCTTATAACATCCAATGTGGTAACTTAGAATGAGCTAGCAGTGATGGTAATTGAAATATAGTTGAAAGAAAATAACATTTAAATAGTTCTATGTATGTGGGAAAAAAAACTGTAATTGCCCTGGCTTCCTTATTCATAGACAATTAGAAAAATTGGTCCCATAGAGGGACAAAAGAAGAAAGATACCTCAGGAAATATTGCAAAGAATCCATTTCCAAATTATGCCAGCAGTAAAACAAATGGATTCATTGTTCCCTACTACTTGCCTGGGATAAGAGTAAAGCTTGTAATGGACAATAGCTGTTTCCAAAGTTAACTAGTGAGAAAGGAATTATGCATTTGTCTCATTTCCCCCTCCCTGAAACTAGGCTGGTTCCTTAAGATGAACTCTAAAATTCAGTGTTCTTAAAAAGAGAGAGAAATGTGTACTTGATTTCTGAGAAACTACATTCTAATTGCCTTTTTAGATCTTTATGGCAAGATCCAAAACAATTTACAGGTATAAATATGCGATTTCAAAAGTCCCTTCAAAAGAGCTCATGCAATATTTGATAATAAATGACAATGGGATGGTAACAATGTGTTTCATAGGTTGCTGTGTATTATTTGTAGGTATTTTCTTTCAGCTATTTTTCTATATATTTTAAAGTATATTTAGTGATAATATATGTGTACTTATCATTGCTTACTTAGAACTCAAACAAATTATTTTATTATTCTTAAATAGGCATAAGGAAACCATTTTTAATAGCTTCATAATATTTCATTTGATAAATGTTTAATATTAAAACATTATGATGTTATTAGACAGTTGCAGCATCACTTATATTTTACTATTAGAAACACTACTCCAATAAACATTTTATGCCATACAGCTTCTCCCCAGTCCTGTATTTTAAGGTATTTTGCTTTCTGAGAAAGCATTTTGGTATCAGAGGTCATGTACATATATGGTACTGTTGATATTATAATGACCAAATTTGTTTTCACAGAATCGTACCAATTTCATCTTTCACTAGCAATACATGAAAATGCCCATTTCAGTGGATCCTCATTGGGAAAAGTGTTGTAGACAGGAAAAAAATTGGCTTTAATTCATTGAACACAAAACTTAGAATGTAATATTCACATGACATGCTTTTGAAAGAATGCATGGTTTTCCACATAATGAATTTTTTACAATAATAGCAACAGTTAAAAAATTTTAAATGTAAGATTCCCCAATTTTTCTTTGGTGGTAAATATCAGTCTTGACATATATTTAGAATTTGGACCTGCAATCTAAGCTTAGCTCTTAGATTCTTTGAAGAGTAATTAGAAGTTGACTCGTGATGGGCATTTTAGTAGTACACATAGATGTGAAATAACTTGTTTAGGATTTTAATGTTGCAACTAAAGAAGCACCTCTGTTTCGGCAAGGCCAACCCCTTCACTTCCATCCAATCCAACTCCCTCTCACCTCACTCTGGGAAGTTGTCCTGCAATTATCGCCACTTTTTCCTACTTCATAAATTTCTATCTCATGATTGGATCATCAGTACATAAAAACACCTTAAAATTATCCCTTTAGAAACAAAGTATTGTCTTTGACAAAAATTACCCTACAACTTCTCCAAAGGGTTACCTATTCTCATTTTAGTACCTTTACTTTATAACCTTCCATTTTCTTCTCTACTTAATCTGATGATGCTTTTGTTCCCATATTTCACCATCATTACTCAGATCAAGGCTGTTAAAGATCTCCAAATGAGAGAAATTGTAATTTCTTTTTTCTCATCTTTTTCAAACTTTCAGTGGAGTTGACATGTTAAAAACAAAAACAAAAAAGCTCTATGCTGATAATTCTGAAATCCCTACCTCTCACTACCAAGCTCTTTTCTGTGTCTTTTTCGTTAAGCATCTGCCTTCAGCTCAGGTTATGATCCCAGGGTCCTGGGATTGAGTCCTGCATCTGGCTCTTTGCTTGGCAGGGGAGCCTGCTTCTCCCTCTGCCTGAAGCTCCCACTGCTTGTGCTCACTCTCTCTCTCCCTCTCTCTGACAAATAAATAAATAAAATCTTTTTTAAAAATTAAATATGTAAGTAAGACAATATTGCTCATTTGCTTTAAAAAAAATCCCAATGGGGGCACCTGGGTGGCACAGTGGTTAAGCGTCTGCCTTCGGCTCAGAGCGTGATCCCGGCATTATGGGATCGAGCCCCACATCAGGCTCCTCTGCTATGAGCCTGCTTCCTCCTTTCCCACTCCCCCTGCTTGTGTTCCCTCTCTCGCTGGCTGTCTCTATCTCTGTCAAATAAATAAATAAAATCTGTAAAAATAAAAAAACCCAATGGCTTGATTTTGAAATTAGAATGAATATTTGAATTTAAATATTTGAAGATCTCCAGCCAAGATGCTGGTCTGCAGCATCATCTACTAATCCCTCTGGCCAATTCAACCTCCCCTTGGAATTAAGAGTCTGGCTTCTTTCTGACCTCAATCGTGCCACTTATGGCAGAAGCCATTGCAACTACACTGCCTAATGTTCACCCCACCACACACATAAAATATCTGGTACCACCAGCAGGTGCCTACAGAGGGCAGGGATGATAAGGGAGGTAAAACCTCATGTGGCAAACTTTGACCACTGAGAGACAGAAAATGGAAGGAGCTGAGAGATAGTTTTTGCCTCCTTCCATCATCCCTAACAGACTGTTATGAGGTTCCATATGGACCCTACAGCAACGTACTCCCTGACTGAGCAAAGATTTTTAATTAGCTTAATAAGGCTCTCCTTGTATTCTCATTTACTCCCCTGCTTCATTTCCTCCCCCCCCATCATTTTCCTACCCTGAGAGTACATTCCTCCTAATACAGCATTAGTATGTAAGCTTGCCTCAGGCTCTGTTTTCCAAGGAAACCAGGCTATGCAGTGTGCAAGGTCAACATGATCAACCACAGCTGACCTACCCTTTTTCATTCTCCACCAGTATGCCCGATCCATTATATTCTAGCTGCATGGACTAATTTCTGTTGTGAAATCGTTTCTTCTTCCTCTACCACTCTTCTTCTGTATCTTCATCTGGCTGCCTCCTGCTCATCATTTATGTCTCAGCTCAAATATGAGCTCCTCAAAGAGGCTTTGCCGGCCCACCCTGCCTAAAGAAGCACCCTCCTCCCATGCTGGCACTTCTTATATCCTGTTTTATTGTTTTCATTGCCCTTGATTGATTTTGAGAAGGGGTATCAAAATTTCCTTCTGCCAATAGTAGGACATACTAACCACTGTCCCACCAAATGGTTCTTAATGTGTCTTCTAGTCAAGTCTTACTGTCATTCCTTGCTTTGCCTGAAATAGTCTTAGCAGCCTTTTCTTCTCACTATGCTGTATGGACCCAGTCATGGAATATTTTCTCTTCTTTTATCCTTAAGTTGCATTTAAACAAGGTATTTTTAATAGAATTTTATGAAAAAGTCAGGAATAGAGGTTGAAGAGTATGGTAAAGTAGAGGATTAATTTTAAGTGCACAAAGCATAGCAGAGCAAAACTATCTACCACGCTTACATTAAAAATTGGACATGTGTGTCCAAAATATTTGAGTTACACCCACAGCTGTGACTACTTCACTCTTTTTCTCAGGCCTCACATCCCTATCATCTTGCTGGACCTTCTCTTTACCTATGCTTCTCACCAGTTCCAACTGCTTCAGGTCCCCAGGCAATGTCATTCTCTTTATGAGCAGACTTGGGAAATCTTGAATTATTCTAACTTTATTATGGAGAGATATTTGGTGGGTTTGTTTGTTTGTTTGTTTGTTTGTTTGTTTGTTTGTTTTAATCAATCTTAACACACTCTCACCCTTGTGAGAGGTCCAGAGTCTATCTTTTCCTAACTGATCAGGACTCATAGAAGTAGTACTCAGGAAAAGACAGATCCTTCCTTGAATAATTCTGTCACTAGTTCTCAAATGGACTATTTCTCATGGCTACACTCACAAGCATCTTTTTTGTTATTGATGTTTATGAGATAAAAATTGGTTCAAATAAATGATGAAGCAAGAATGCCCCTGTAGAATAAGCACTACATTCCAAAAGAAAAGACTGTTTACAGATTTTAGAGTCAATCTGTTTTCTCAGGTCACATCACCACGAAAGCATAAGTTATCCAAAAAACCTAATGTTTGCAACTGATCCAAAGAGGCATTTATTCCATCCTCTACCTCTACCTCCCTTCCGCTAGATGGTGGTTAGACATAAAAGAGCCTTTCATTGCTTTTTGGGTTGAAATTGTGCTGGCAGTTTTTGTTCCTTGCCGTGGTTAAAAATCAGCTCACTTGTTTATTTTTTTCCTATTTATCATGCTTGTATGTGTAACAAGTTCCAGACCTCGGATCTGGCAGAAGTTTCTAAAACAACATTCAGGAGTGATATTGCTATGAGACACTCTTAGATTTAGACTGTGGAATGTGTGGTTTGTCTTTTAATCTAGGTGTGTACTCTGAGTAATTCTGCACCATTATGAATCCCTTAGGGGAAGCAGTTATAGAATTTAAAGTTGGAAAAATGTATGTGTGTAGGTATGTATTTATATAAGTTTAAATAAATGTGTATCCATTCGTCTTGATGATATATTACTATACAAACAGTAATTCTTGTCTTAATGCTGAATTAAAGCACTATAGGAAAAAATGAAGGGGAATAAAACACTGTTCCTTTGAGGACAAGATAATTCCAAGGGAAATTGGGAAATATTCATACAAATCCTCAACATTTTTTTATCTATTTTTTAATTTCCTGTTAGTGTGTTAGGTTTCAACTATTTAATAAACTTGATAATTAAATTCACCTCTAGCCAACTATACTGAATTTTTGTGTTCAGTCTCATTTGGACAATTGCAGTATGTTCTCCATAACAACAAATTTACAGTCAATATTGGTATGAACTGATTTTTTGTAAAATAGCATACTTAAAGAAAACCAAGTTGAGTTATTTATTGTGCAGTGCAGTGAAGTGAATTGAAATGAGAACAAGTAGAGTTGGTCACCCGGGTCTGGTCCTGTTTCTTACTCGATTTAGCTGTTTTAATCTGAAAAAATTCACATAAACTGGTCCATTTTAAATTATATATAAATTAGAGGAGTTAGATGAAATGATTTCTCTGTTGTAGGTCTATTTGAGGTAACAAAAGGGTTGTATTTAGGTCAGAATTAGGCTATCTTGTTGGGTGGTTTTTTTGTTTTTTTGGTTTTTTTTGAGGTATAACCGACACATTATATTAGTTTCAGGTATACAACATAGTGGTTTAATATTTGTATATATTGTGAAATGATCACCCTAAGTCTAGTTAATACCCAACACCATATATAGTTACAATTTTTTTCTTGTGATTAGAACTTTCAAGATCTACTCTTTCATTTTTATTATTTTTTTTATTTTAAGTCCAGTATAGTTAACATACAGTGTTATATTAGTTTCAGGTGTACAATACAGTGATCTAACAGTGCCACACATCACTCAGTGTTCATCCTGATAAGTGTACTCTTAATCCCCTTCACCTATTTCATTCTCTCCCCACCCACCTCCCCTCTGGTAATTATGTTTGTTCTATAGAGAAACTATATATAAACTATGTAACTATAACTATAGTTAAGAGCAGGCTCCTTGGTTTGTCTCTTTTTTCTTTTGTTTGTTTATTTTGTTTCTTAAATTCCACATATGAGTGAAATGATATGGTTTTTGTCTTTCTCTGACTGGAATTATTTCGCTTAGCATAATGCACTCTAACTCCATCCATGTCATTGCAAATGGCAAGATTTCATTCTTTTTTTGATAGCTGAGTAATATTCCATTATATATATATATATATATATATATATATATATATATATATATGCACATATACACATACCATATTTACTTTATCCATTCATCAGTTAATGGACATTTGGGCTCTTTCTGTATTCTGGCTATTGTTGATAATGCTGCTACTAACATCGCGATGCATGTACCCCTTCCAATCAGTATTTTTGTATTTCCTTTGGGTAAATACCTACTAGTACAATTGCTGGGTTGTAGGATTGTTCTATTTTTAACTTTTTGAGGAACCTCCATACTGTTTTCCAGAGCGGCTGCACCAGTCTGCATGCCCACCAATAATGTAAGAGGGTCCCCCTTTCTCTGCATCCTCACCATCTTCTGTTTCTTATGTTGTTAATTTTAGCTATTCTGACAGGTGTGAGGAGGTATCTCATTGTGGTTTGGATTTGTATTTCCCTCATGATGAATGATGTTGAACATCTTTTCATGTGTGTATTGGCCAACTAGATGTCTTCTTTGGAAAAATTTCTATTCATGTGTTCTGCCCTTTTCTTGACTGGATTATTTGCTTTTTAGATATTGACTTTGATAAGTTCTTTATAGGTTTTGGATACTAACCCTTTATCAGATAAGTCACTTGTATCCAGCCATTGCACTACTGGGTATTTACCCCAAAGATACAGATGTAGTGAAGAGAAGGGCCATATGCACCCCAATGTTCATAGCAGCAATGTCCACAATAGCTAAATCGTGGAAGGAGCCGAGATGCCCTTCAACAGATGACTGGATTAAGAAGTTGTGGTCCATATATACGATGGAATATTACTCAGCTATCAGAAAGAACGAGTTCTCAACATTTGCTACAACATGGACAGCACTGGAGGAGATAATGCTAAGTGAAATAAGTCAAGCAGAGAAAGACAATTATCATATGATTTCTCTCATCTATGGAACATAAGAACTAGGATGATCGGTAGGGGAAGAAAGGGATAAAGAAAGGGGGGGTAATCAGAAGGGGGAAAGAAACATGAGAGACTATGGACTAAGAGAAACAAACTGAGGACTTCAGAGGGGAGGGGGGTGGGGGAATGGGATAGACCGGTGATGGGTAGTAAGGAGGGCACGTATTGCATGGTGCACTGGGTGTTATACACAACTAATGAATCATCGAGCCTTACATCGGAAACCGGGGATGTACTGTATGGTGACTAACATAATATAATAAAAAAATCATTTAAAAAAAAAAATAAGTCACTTGTGAATATCTTCTCCCATTCCATAGGCTTTCTCTTAGTTTTGTTCATTGTTTTCTTTGCTGTGCAGAAGCATTTTATCTTGAAGTCCCAATAGTTCATTTCTGCTTTTGTTTCCCTTGCCTTCCATCAATGTGTCTAGTAAGAAATTGCTATGGCCAAGGTCAAAGAGGTTGCTGTCTGTGTTCTACTCTACGATTTTGATGGTTTCCTGTCTTACATTTAGGTCTTTCATCCATTTTGAATTTATTTTTACATATGGATTAAGAAAGTGGTCCAGTTTCATTCTTCTGCATGTGACTGTCCAGTTTTCCCAACATCATTTGTTGAAAAGACTGTCTTTTTTCCACTGGATATCCTCTCCTGCTTTGTTCAAGATTAGTTGACCATATAGTTGTGAGTCCATTTCTGGATTTTCTTCTGTTCCATTGATCTATGTGTCTGTTTTTTTGTCAGTACCATACTGTCATGATGATTACAGCTTTGTAATATAGCTTGAAGTCTGGAATTGTGATGCCTCCTGCTTTGCTTTGCTTTTTCAAGATTGCTTTGGCTATTAAGGGTCTTTTGTGGTTCCATACAAATTTTAGGATTATTTGTTCTAGCTCTGTGAAAAATGCTGTTGCTATTTTGATAGGGATTGCATTCAATGTGTAGATTGCTTTGGGTAGTATAGACATTTTAACAATATTTGTTCTTCCAATCCATGAGCATGAAATATTTTTCCACTTCTTTGTTTCTTCTACAATTTCTTTCATAAGTGTTCTATGCTTTTCAGAGTACAGATCTTTTTCCTCTTTTGTTAGGTATATTCCTAAGAATCTTATGGTTTTTGGTGCAGTTGTAAATGGTATCAATTCCTTGATTTCTCTTTCTGCTGCATCATTATTGGTATATAGAAATGCAACAGATTTCTGTAGATTGATTTTATTTCCTGTGACTTCGCTGAATTTGTATATCAGTTCTAGCAAATTTTTGGTGGTCTTTGGTTTTTCTACATACAGTATCAATGTCTATGGAAAAGTGAAAGTTTGATCTCTTCCTTGCCAAACTGGTTGTCTTTTATTTCTTTTTGTTGTCTGATTACTGAGGCTAGGACTGCCAGTCAAATGTTAAATAGCAGTGGTGAGAGGGGACATCCCTGTCTTGCTTCTGACCATAGAGAAAATACTCTCAGTTTTTCCTCATTGAAGATGATATTAACTGTGGGTCTTTTGTATATGGTCTTTTTGATGTTGAGGAATGTTCCTTCTAACCCCACTTTGTTGATGTTTTTGATCAGGAAAGGATGCTGTATTTTGTC
Source organism: Ursus arctos (assembly GCF_023065955.2). Classification (NCBI taxonomy): domain Eukaryota; kingdom Metazoa; phylum Chordata; class Mammalia; order Carnivora; family Ursidae; genus Ursus; species Ursus arctos. Next base: position 23,544,012 of record NW_026622985.1, on the reverse strand, counting down.
AAATGCTTTTCTGCATCTATTGAAAGGATCATATGGTTCTGATCCTTTATTTTATTAATGTGTTGCATCGCATTGATTGATTTGTGAATCTTGAACCACCTCTGTAGCCCAGGAATAAATCCCACTTAATCATGGTGAATAATTCTTTTAATGTGCTGTTCTGTTCAGTTTGCTAGTATCTTGTTGAGAAATTTTGCATCCATGTTCATCAGGAATATTCGCCTGTAAGTCTCCTTTTTAGAGGGGTCTTTGGTTTTGGAATCAAGGTAAATCTGGATTTGTAGAATGAATTTGGAAATTTTCATTCCATTTCTATTTTTTGGAACAGTTTGAGAAGAATAGGTATTAACTCTTCTTTACATGTCTGGTAGAATTCTCCGGGGAAGCCATCTGGCCCTGGACTTTTTTGTTGGGAAATTTTTGACTACTGATTCAATTTCTTTGCTGGTTATGGGTCTGTTCAAATTTTCTATTTCTCCCGGTTTCAGTTTTGGTAGTTTTCTTATTTCTAGGAATGTATCCATATCTTCCAGATTGCCCAATTTGTTGGCATATAATTTTTCATAATATTCTCTTATAAATTTTGTATTTCTGTGGTGTTGGTTGTGATCTCTTCTCTTGGTTTTATTCATTGGGGTCCTTTCTCTTTTCTTTTGCGTAAGTCTGGCTGGGGGTTTATCAATTTTATTAATTCTTTCAAAGAACAAACTCTTAAGTTTTGTTGATCTGTTCTACTGTTTTTGTTTGTTTGTTTGTGTATCATTTATTTCTGTTCTAGTCTTTATTATTTCCCTTATTCTGCTGGCTTTAGGCTTTATTTGCTGTTCCTTTTCTAGCTCCTTTAGATATAAGGTTAGGCTGTCTATTTGAGGCTTTTCTTGCTTCTTGAGGTAAGCCTGTATTGCTATGCACTTCCTTCTAATGACAACCTTTGCTGCATCCCAAAGGTTCTGACTGTCATATTTTCATTTTCATTTTCTTCCATATACTTTTCATTTCTTCCTTAATTTCCTCACTAACCCATTCATTCTTCAGTAGGATGTTCTTTAACCTCCATGTATTTGTGGTTTTTCCAAATTTTTTCTTGTGGCTGACTTCAAATTTCATAGTCTTGTAGTCTGAAAATATGCATGGTATGATTTCAATCTTTTTGTATTTGTTGAGGCCTGATTTATGACCCAGTACATGGTCTATTCTGGAGAATGCTCCGTGTGCACTCAAATATGTATTCTGCTGCTTTAGGATGAAATGTTCTGAATATATCTGTAAAGTCTATCTGGTCCAGTGTGTCATTCAAAGCCATTTTTTTCTTTGCTGATTTTCTGCTTTGATGATCTCTCCATTACTTTAGGTGTGGAGTTAAGGTCCCCAACTATTATTGTATTAATATCAATGAGTTTCTTTTATGTTTGTTATTAATTGTTTTATATATTTGGGTGCTCCCATGTTGGGGACATAAATATTTACAATTGTTAGGTATTCCTGTTGGATGGACCCCTTTATTATGATATAGTGCCCTTCTTCATCTCTTATTACAGTCTTTGGTTTAAAATCTATTTTGTCTGATATAAGTATGGCTGCTCTGGCTTTCTTTTGACATCCATTAGCATGATAGATTGTTCTCTATTCCCTCACTTTCAGTCTGGAGATGTCTTTAGGGCTAAAATGAGTCTCTTATAGGCAGCATATAGATGGGTCTTGTTTTTTTATCCATTCTATTGCCCTATGTCTTTTGATTGGAGCATTTAGTCCATTTATATTCAGAGTTATTACTGATAGATATGCCATTGTATTACCTGTGGGGGTCAGTGTTTCTGGTGATCTCTGGTCCTTTCTAGTCTTTGTTGCCTTTGGTTTTTCTTTCCCACTCAAAGAGTCCCCTTTAATATTTTTTGCAGGGCTGATTTAGTGGTCACAAACTCCTTTAGTGTTTGTCTGGGAAACTCTTTATCTCTCCTTCTATTCTGAATGACAGCCTTGCTGGACAAAGTATTCTTGGCTGCATATTTTTCCCATTCAGCACATTGAATATATCATGCCACTTGCTTCTGGCCTGTCAGGTTTCTGTGGAGAGATCTCCTGCTAACTTGATTTGTCTTCCCTTATAGGTTAGGGATTTCTTTTCCTTTTCTGTTTTCAGGATTCTTACCTTATCTCTGTATTTTGTAGATTTTACTATGATATGTCTTGGTGTTGGTTGGCTTTTGATTTTGATGGGAAATCTCTGTGCCTCGTGGATTTGGATGTCTGTTTCTTTCCCCAGATCAGGGACGTTTTCAGCTATAATTTGCTCAAATAAACCTCTGCCCTTTTTTCCTGTCTTCTTCTGGGACTCCCAGAAACTCCACGTTTTATGGAGTCACTGCGTTCTGTAAATCTACATTTGTAAGCCAATATTTTTCTTTCCCTCTTCTTTTTAGCCTCATTATTTTCCATGCTTTTATCTTCTATATCACTTATTTGTTCCTCTGTTTCTTCCATCCTTGTGATCATTACATCCAGTCGGTTTTGCATCTCAGTTATAGCATTTTTTATTTTGGCCTGACTAGTTTTTAGGTCTTTTATCTCTGCAGTAAGGGTCTCTCTGGTTTCTTCTATGCTTTTCTCAAGGAAGCCCTCACAGAAGGCCAAATGATCTCCCCTCTTGTGTCCTAGGGTTCCTTCAGATCCCTGCCTTCACCCTGTTTGTGTCCTTGCCATCTTCCTGTCCAGTAGTGGTGCAGTGCTCCTGTGTTTTATCTCAGATGCATAGCTGGGTTTCAAAACTCCAAATTTTAGGGACCCACAAGGTGCAGACCCATGCTGATACTCTAGGGGAATAGTTACTGCACTGACAGTTTGTCTCAGAAAAGCAGTTGCACGACTGTGCAGGGGCTTGGAATTTATGGTAAAGTATAGCAGAAAGCTGACATCCAGGTTAGCTGCCCTCCGCAAGCATCTCTGCTCATATAATAATGAATGGGACAGTTCAGTGGCACCTGCTGGCTCTTTTGTCCCATGAGAGGAAGTGCCATCTCTCCCAAATGCTCTCCAAGAAGGGGAACTATCTCTCCCAGCCTGACCCAGGGGATTCTCAGAGCACTCTGTCCATTCCCAGGCCTCTGCCCTCCTTCTCTGCAGAAGCACCACTATGCCTACCAGGCTCAACCCTAGTGATAGTGTGGACTTCTTAAACTTCAGAATTTCTGTTCTGCTGCTTGTAAAAACCTTGTGATAATCAGCCCTCTTGTTGACCCAGTCAGTGGTTTGGGGGTCATGTTTTTCTTGTGCAATCCCCTATGTGCTGCTTTATCTCCCTCTCTCATTCGCTCTCTTCTCCCTGTGATCACCCAGCACCTGCAGTTCTTTTCTCCCCCCAGTCACATTGCAGCACCTCCTACCTTTCATAAGTGGCCTCTTTTCTCCCTCTAGTTTTGCACTTTGTTCTCTCAGTCCTCAGATCAATTTCCTGGGTGTTCAGAATCATTTGATAATTATCTAGCTGTGTTCAAGGGATGAGGCAATCATAAGGTACTCCTACTACTCCACCTTTTTAACTCCCTTATGTAGCATTTCCTGCTATCTTGTGTAACTATGCTTAAAGTGATTATATAATAAAATAGCTATTGTATTTATTCCATAATGACTTTATTTTAATTGTTCCTTTTGTTGTATTCTCAACCTCAGGAGAGTCAAACTACTTTAATTATCCCTATTACTAGAAATCTGGAATGAGAGGATTCTATTTAACAATTGCAGTCAAAATTTTTGATGGCCAAATACTTAAAATATAAATTACACACTTTAGTAAAATGTTGAAATAAAAAGTTACTTTTTCTACTTGGGAGTACTACTCATTTCAGTATCGTAGATATATGAATAATGAAGCCAGCATATTAAAAAATGGAATAGATGAAGTTACTAACAATTTTACCATAAACCTTATCATTAGTCATTGACTAAAATTAAAATTCAAAGTCTGGTGCAGCACATGTCATAATATTACTCAAAATCTGTTGAATAAATGGCCTGCTTTACTGATTTTCCAAATTACTCTTAGAAGCTTTTATTTTCTAAACAAAATCTTAGGTGGAGCAACAATGATGAATAAAATAAGACATAAAAAAAGAGAGACTGACTTTCTGAAACAGCAGTAGGAAGATGAGAGTCCACCAGGCTAAATTCTCTATCATTGTTTGCAGCTGTTCGTGACCCTACCAGGGACCCCCTGTGTCTCCAAGGAATGCAGATCCAAAACTTGTCATCTTCAGTAATGTCTAATGTCTTAGGTGAAACTAACTCTCCTGCAAATGATAATTAAATACAGACCAATTGGATTAAAAAAAATTATTGAAAGTGTTGGAAACTGATACAAAGCAGGCAGAAACTTGAGGGAAGTTGATGCTTGAAGAAGAGAATTTCACTGGGTGAATTCTATGCTTATATATTGTTATTGTTGTTGTTGTGTTGTTGTTCTGTTTTTCTTGAGCCTCACCGAGTCCACAATGTTCAGGAAAACGTTAGAGATCAAACAGAAACCTGTGGTGTTATTGTGTTGAGGTGTAGTGTAAGAGGAACAGACTTTGGGGTTACCAGACATCTGAAAGTTGAGATGAATTCAGGAAAGTAGGGAGCCACAAACATGGAAATCTGTAAATTTTCATATAACTCCCTCATATCCTTGGCTGAACTTTTAACTGCATGGGCAAGAAAGACTATAAGAAATCGTGCAGGGAACAAAAGCTATAAAGCAGAAAATGTTAAGTGGGACTTCGAGTGCTGGTCACTATAAGGGAGTTAGAATTTGAAATTTGCAATGTACTAGAGTAGAAGGGTTTCTCCTAAAACCTAAGAGGGCCCACACCATCACATAATTTTATGTCTTAGAACTTAGAATTTTCCTTAAGATTAACGGCAAAACTTAAACCAATCCTTTCTAACAAAATGTAAAACCAAGGCATCAGTCAGTAATTTAACTCCATGCCAAAAGATTAATTACCACTTTTCAGAGGAATATAACAGTATCCAATGTCTGTACAATGTTATCACCCACGGTGTTCAGTATACAATAAAAAAGATTATTAAATGTGCAAGGAAACAGAAAAACAAGTGATCCACAATTAAGAAAGTAGGCAGTCAGTAAATCCAGACCATGAGATCACCCAGATATTAGAATTATCAGACTTGGACTTTTAAACAGCTAATTGATATGTTCAGTGACTAGCTTAAAGAAAATAATTATTATAAGTGAACCAGAGAGGAATCTCAGAGGATAAATTGGAACTGTCTTAAGACTCAAGTTGGAAATTGTAGAACTAAAAATTACAGTATCTGAAATTTAAAAATCCATTGTGTGGTCTTAGTATTATGTTGGAAAGAACAGAAGGGAAAGGAAATAAACCTGAGGAGAAAATCAATAGCAACTGTCTAATATGAAGAAGCGGGTGGGGGGCGGAATTTGAAAGTGAAATGAACAGAGAAACTGTGATCTGTGAGACAATATAATTTTTTTTCAAATAATTTTCTTTCCCAGTCTCTTTACATACTCTTTTTTGAACTTCAAGTACAAGTACATTAGACAAATTGATAGGTTTGTTAGACTGGATTAAGAAGTGAGACCTAATATTCAAAAAAGAAACAAACAAAAACAAGACTCTACTATATTTTGTCTACAAAAGATGTACTTGAAATATAAAGAACAGGGCATGAATGTAAAATGATAGAAGGGTTCATTCTTTACAAAGATAAAGCAAAATTTGACAGAGCTAAAGGTAGAAATTGACTAATCCAAAATCATATTTAGAGCTTTTAGCATCCATCTTTAAGTAAGTGTTTGTACCTAACTGTTAATGTAATGCACCTAACTAAAGTAAATGTAAATGTACCTAACTAAAGTATTTTAAAAATACTATCAATCACTTTGACCATACCCCTATGTTGTAGAATAAACATTCTTTTAACTGCACCATAAAATGTTTAGATAAATTTGAAAAGATTTAAGTCTCATAAAGTATTTTCTTCTGCCACAGTAAAATTTAATCAGTCACAATAGGATAAATACAGAATCACATAAGTGATTTTTAAAATAATAAATCTCTCGATTCAAATATGAAAGAAGAGTTTTCAATTTAAATTATTTGAGGAATGGGATTAATGATTTTAAAAACTGGATATATATTCAGGATTTCTATTTTATGAGGAAATAAAATATAGAATTCCCTTAAACGATGCTTTGTCACTCTGCGCTTTAAATAATTTGAGTGAAATATTTTCTTTAGATAAAGTAATTGGTTTTTTGAAAATTCAAAATGTAGTAAATAGTTTTGAGTTCCCATTCGACCACCTGATTTCATGGATTGAGCTGCTGAACCAAGTTACACATTTAGTTTACTTTTGTTATTTTATATGGTAAGATAGTCAAGTTTGGGGACCATTCTCTTCTGATCGTTAGGAGTTAGTTTTGTGGGTTAAAGGTGTTCAATAAATATTTGTTGCATAGATGCATATTTTTTGGTTCAGAAAATGATAAATATCGGGGAGCCTGGTGGCTCAGTCATTAAGCGTCTGCCTTCAGCTCAGGTCATGATCACAGCACCCACATCGCACTGGGCTCCCTGCTCAGCAGGAAGCCTGCTTCTCCTCTCCCACTCCCCCTGTCTATGTTCCCTCTCTCTGCTGTGTCTCTGTCTGTCAAATAAATAAATAAAATCTTTAAAAAAAAAAAAAGAAAGAAAATGATAAATATTTATCAAAAGAAAATGAAACTGTAAACAGGAAGAAATTTAGAACTAATATAAGATGTAAAGTATAAGAGAACTACATTAGCTAGAACAGAGAAGCTTTTGACATACAACCTTATAATAAGTGAAATCTCAGCTTTGCTGAGATTTTTCATCCTATTTGAAATCCCAGTCTACAACATTTTGGATGTATTAGAAAAAAGTTTATGATAAAAATGAGAATATTTGTTTTATTTATATCTTAGAATTCAAATTTATAATATGAAGTCACTTTTGGACAGTATGAGTTATATTTTTTAGCAGTCACATCTTGTTTTTCTTTGTACAGTGAGACTCCGAGAATAATCCTTTGTCTTTCCTGAATTGGATGAGACTTGAAGACCTTAGGACAAATGGCTGCACAAGAAAGTAATTCTCTTTACTTTATAAATAGAAAAAAAGAATTATAACATAAGCACTTAGGACTTAAAAATTCTCCAACACAATCTATTATTCGTTCTTCTTTCTTTACCTCTTTTCCACCAAGTGTCTGGCTTAAATGTACTTAGTCACTATGTAGCCCAATGTTATTACTCTTAAATTATACACCAGGAAAATTCTATTTAAAACCTTTATCTCTTACCACTTTGTCTTCACATCACCAACTCTTTTGTGTTTTCACCCATCTGCATCCCACTGTGATGAGGTGGGGGGAAAAAAGCAGAGTTATTAGTATGGGAACAGAATCAGAAAAAAACAAAGCAATTTATCAAGAGTATATACGTTATCACTGATAATGGAAATAAAGCCTAGATATCAATCCTTATATTCTTAAGGTCTTCTGCTGAAAGTTGAAAATTACATGTGAAACAAAAGGAGTCTTAGGGATGTTAAATAAATTGGTTAGTCTAACAAAGCCTATAGCATATATTTAATATGGATGTCTTAATTTTGGGCTAGAAATATGTTTAGACCCAAGTAAATAAAATCCATTCAAATTAGAATTACATAGCATGACTTTTAATTAACTCAAATTATTTTGACTATCCCTGGACTTATCATTTTGTTATTTCATGGAAATAGCATTAAATGGGAATATAGAAATCTAGGTTATAGCCAACTAAAACACCATTTGACCTTGGAGAAGTAATTTCAGTTTCCTGAGATTCAATTTCTTTATTTGTAAAATAAAACTTTAAAACATTTTTAGATATAGAATTCTGAACCCTTAACTCTCTAGATAGCAGCTAAGTGATTTGGATTGGGAATATAAGCTTGTGTTTTCAGTCTATACCTAAGGAAAGAAAGCAAAAGAATATTATTGTATGTTTGGTATGTAAATAGACAAGCAGAGCCCAAGTTCATTTTTGTTGTTGTCATTTCCCTTATTGTTCTGTTATGTTATTTTGTACCTAAAACAAAACAAACTGTTATTTTTCTGGATCCATCTAAAAGAGAGACTCAAATCATTATAAATAAGAAAAAAAGTTGAAACTACATCACTGCGGATGAGATCTGCAAATTCAAGGGAATCTTACTGAAATTTTTAGTGGGAAATTTTAGTTACTTATATGTCTATAATAGTTGCTGAATGTTGGCTCTTTTCTAACTAGGACCATCTTTATTCCCTATTAATTATCTAGATTTTTCAGGAGAGCAAGGCGATTTGTAAAGGGCTGTGGAAATACAGAACAATGATAGCTCTTAACCCAAAACCAAGAGCGCAATGTGGGGTTGTACCAACTACTGAATATTTTTAGTCTATTCTAATTATACATTCAGGGACTGGGTAATAACCACTAGGTGGGTTCTATCATCCCCTTTTTGCTATCAGTGAGCCTAGTTCTGTAACGGCTTTTCTTTCTGTCATCCCTGGCTTAAACGGTCATCAGTGAACCCATACTTTGGTAAAGGTGCATCACCTATCCCCTTCACAGTGGGTTTTCTCTACTCTAGCATGGTCACCTCTCTGACTCTAGCAGGTATCTCAGCTTCAGCAGTGTTGACATTTTGGACAGATAAGTGTGTATGTTTGTGTAGAAGCTGCTGTGTGCATTGTAGGATGTCTAGCATCATCCCTGACCTCTACCCAGTTGATACTGCTAGCACCTCTGTAGTTGTGACAACCAAAAATGTCTCCAGACATTGTCAGTCCCGGGGAAGAAGGCAGTGGCAAACTTAATTAAGAACTACTATGCTATGGCAATTCTGGAATTGCAAGCTGACATAGCATGGGCCATATCTTTATGCTTACTTCTACAAATATCCAGTCTCAAGTTTGCACTCTACTAACAAATGCTGGGGGCATGTGGGAGGAACTTGATCCTGAAGGAGCTGGAATGAATACAGAAGATTCTAATTTTAAGTTGGACTAGATTTATTGATCTGGGCATCCTTATCGGTTGTGATTCAGAGTGCCAACATATAGAATTGGCACTGATTTAAATGGTTTGCCTACTTGGTTGACTAAAAGCAGAATCTAATGGGCGACTATTCCAAATACATCTCAAATGCCGAACTCATGAGGCTCAGAGCAAGAGAAAGCTCTCCAAGGGATCCAGTCTGAAGGTTAAGTAGCTTTATTGCTGGGTGCTTATGAACTACTGTATTCAAATGGATTTAAACCATGTAAGACTTTTGTGCAGTGCACCTGGTCATCCCCTTTATATGGAACAAGAAGTGGCTTCAGATTAAGAGATACATGAAATCATGAGCAGGGACAGTGGCTGGCCTGGCTGACCAGGAGCCTGGAAGGAGAAAGAATAATGTCAGAGACAAGAAATTCTGGGATAGAGAATTGTGAATGTGAATGTACATATAGAAGTGGAAACGAAGCATGAAGATCTGTGTATCATACACTCATACCCACCAGAGGGTATCCACCAGAGAAGAGGTACTAAACAACTCAGCAGACAAAATGATTTGTCCATTTGTAGTTAGTCATGCCTTTCAATTGACCACTCTAATGTTGGCACAATGGGCACCTGAGTGTGAAGTGCGCTTTGAGGTGGAGGTGAAACTTATGCATGGCCCCAGAATACAGTCTTCCAGAAACAGAGACTAATGTTGAGTTCCTTATTTAGTACAATCCCTAAGGATTGTATAGCAAGACAGTGAGTGGCAAGTTAACCACACTGGACCTCTTCTACCCTGGTAGGGACAACCAGAAACTCACTCTGACAGGAAGAAATAGCTACTCTGGTATGTTTTTGTCTGTTGTCTACAGGCTTTACTTGCATGAGGTCCCACATGAATATGACATCAGAGAAGGAAACACATTTTAGAGCAAAGAAGATTCCAGAGTGGGACCATGAACAAGGATTCTATCATATACCACACCATCCAAAAGCTGCTGGCCTGACAGAACAGCCTGTTAAAGTCATAGTTAAAGTGCTAGTTTGAAGATGACACATTATGAAAATGGGGCACTGCAATAAAGAAGTATACACTTTAAATTAAAGACCTTTACATGGCACTCTACTCCCAATAGGAAGAATAGATGAATCCAACAAGAGTGAAACGATAGTAGCAGGAATAGCCCCACTTACCATTACTTTCAGTGTAACACACTTGGGAATTTGTGCTCTCTGTGCTTGCAGTTCTGCCCATCGTAGATTTAGAATTCGCACTTCCCAAAGGGAGTGAGGGAAATTTTCACCTAAGGACACAACAAGAATCCCATTGAATTATTTAAGAAATTATAATATTAATAATAACAATGTACATTCAAAACATATTTCTCAAGCACCCTATTATATGCCAGGCACTGCCTCAGTTTTGACACTTCTTGGACAGCTATGTCCAATGACAGATCAATGCTGGGGTGTAAAGGACCAACTGTCTCAGTCCAGCTTGGGACATATCCAAAGGAACATTCAACTCCATTTTGATTCACTGAATGAGATTCCAAAGTAATGTGTTGAATGGACTTCAGATATCGAAATCAACAATTGAACATAGATGTATATTGCCTTTTAGCTCCAAATCCACATTTCAATACCTGTTCTGCAAAAATGTAGATGAGCCCATTGAAGATTTTACTTTTACCAGCAGGATTGATGTTAAGCTTTGTCAATAAAAGGGTTGGAAAGATATTGCACGTGGGAGTTTCCCATTGTGCTATTTTAGAAGACTTGTACAGTGCAAGGTTCTCTAGTACCTGGTTTCTACAGTGTTGGCAGTTTCTCCAGCATCTGATTCTGACAGTGCAGGCAGCTTCCCAAGTGCCCACCTTCCGCAGTGGGGGTTGTGTATTAACCATGCCTTTTATTTTCTATACTGATGCTTTGACACAGTGGGGCATTGCAGACACTGGAAAGATTGCCCCTCCAGGGTTAGCTAATTTCTATGGAAAGCAAACAATCAGTCTTCAAGAGCTTCTTTCATATGCATAGTGACCAATCCAGAGCTCATATCCTTAAGGATTTCCTCTACCAGGCTCTCACACTCTCCACCTGCCCTAATCACACCTGGGCCAGGTACCAGACTACTCCGGACAGTCCTTGTGTCTCAAAGTCTATTGAAATTATTTAAACTAGCCAATCATAAGCCTGCTTACCCTGCCTTGCCTTTTCCTTCCCTTGGAAACAATAAAGGTTCTTGCCACATTTTCTTCTCACTCTCTCTTCCTCTTAACTGACAATGGTGCTTCCCCCCATGACATGTCCCCTCCTCTTGGATGTCTGAGTTTAACAAACTATTTTTTCCAATGGTCATCATCTCCTGATCCACTGGCCTCACAATACCTGAATAATAAAACCTACATTTTAAAATAAGTAGCTTCTCCAGCACTAGACTTCTGCAGGGCAGTCATCAGTAGCGCTCAGGGATCAGAAGTTCCCCAGCACACCCCATGGGTGGTTTCACAGTACAGTGCATCTGGTGACACCAACTCCCCAAGAATAGCTTTCCCCAGATAATCACCAAAAGAGTGATTGTTGGCAAGTTTTGAAGGACAGATTTCGTCCAAGTTCCACCACAACAACTACCCTTTCACTGAGCCAGGATTATTTTTTCTCCCACAAAGTCTGGATCTCAGGCCTGTCTGCTGGGGGATACTCTTCTGTGGATATCTTTTCTCAGCCCTCGGGTGCTGACGATTCCTTATATGTACCATTTCCAAATTTGTTAGAGTTCCCTGTAATTCTTACTAGCCAACCTGATGTTACTCCAACCCCCTATTATATTTAATAATTCTTTATATTAAATTCTTCCTGCTCAAATTCCTATGTGGTTTTATCTCTTGATTGGATTCAGATTTATACATTGTTAAAATATATACAATTATGAAGAGATGACTGAGTTTTTCCTGTGAGCAAACCCAATAGGAATTATACATCTTTTAGCATTGGTATTGGTATTAAGTGTTCAGCAAATGCTTAGAAAACACAGTCCCTTCCCTCATACTTAGCATACTGATTTGCCTTATAGTAGTTATTTAACCAGTTGTCACAAGAGTAATAATAATACTCTGTGTAAATGAAGAACCAAATCTTCGTTTTTTCCATAACTATTGCTATTTAATTTTATTAAAAATTATTCTGGACCAAAGAAAATTTTAAAATCTATGTGTCCATATAGAAAATCGAACTTGGGAAAGAAACACCATGAAATCCTTATGAACTGTATGAGGGTGTGGGATATCTGAATGAAAGCCATAGTGTTCCCAGTAATGCAAGACAAGCAATACTTTTTACTAAAGAAAAATCTAATTGTTCACGTTATCTTTGATATACTCTCTGGTTACGCTTAAACTTCAATGACCTGCTGCTTCCATCGATTAACTTGAGTTCGGCTTCCAAACAATTCATTCTACAAACAGATTAAGAGGTCATGCTATGTGCCAGGCACCCTGTGGAAGATAAATTTTAGTGGAGTCACGCTGATAAAGTCTAAATCAAAAGAGTAATAATGTAGACTTTCAATTTTATGGTATGGTTATAAAGTTGTCTGACTTTTTCTATTAATGTTCTTCCAACAAGTGAACAATGGAGAAGCCCCAAGGTCTGTGAGCAATTTCTGTAGAAGAACTATCAGTTCTTAAATTTTCCTCTCTCTCCTTTTTCTGGAAGATTCACTATTGTGAATCTGTTTAGAATTAGTATCAAATTCTATAAAGAAGTTAGAAGATAAAAATCAAGGATCAAACTTTATGAGTTTTATTAATTTCCCACATTATTTCTGCTATTGACATTCTGTTTCCCCATAGCTAATTAGCAGTAAAATCCTTCACACAAAAAGGAAAATAAAGGAGTTTATGTAAGCCAAATTTATCAGAATCTGGAAAAACAGGTGTTTGATGACCTCAAGATTGTTTCTCCATGTGTGAAACACCAAACTGTTAAATGCTTTTGTTCAACACAAGGTTTTTCCCCTCCTTACCACTACCCATATAACTACAAGATTTCTTTGTCATAACTCAGAAGCATTCCACTTGGCCTTCATATATGATTTAAAAAAAAAAAAACTATAAAAGAAAAAAACCTAACAGATGGTAATGGGGAAATAAGTAGGCTTTGAAAAATGAAATCCCTGAATTCTAATTCCAGATTTGCTTCTCATTTACTACACTACTGAATTTCAATTCCCTACATTGTGAAACAAGAAATACTATAAGGTCATATTATAAGAACATGAAAAGAACACCTTTAAAAGATATTTTCTTATAATGTAAGAGACCTTATACTTTTTTGATAATTCCAAATGCTTTTTTTGATAATTCCTAACACATGTTGTCTTACTCTGTTTGGGCTACTATAACAGAATACCATAGACTGGATGGCTTATAAGCAACAGATACTCATTTCTAAAAGTTCTGGGGTCTGGAAAGTCCAACATCAAGGCACCAGCACATTTGGTGTCTAGTAAGAGCCTGTTTCCTGGTTCACAGACACCTGTCTCCTCCCTGAGTTCTCACATGGTGGAATGAGAATGGGGAAGGTAGCTCTCTGGGGTCTCTTTTATAAGGGCACTAATCCCATTCATGAGGGCTCTGCTTTCATGACCTAATTATCACACAAAGGCCCTACCTCCAAATACTGCCACAGTGGGAGTTAGGATTTAACATATTAATTTGGGAGGATATAAACATTCAGTCTACAGCACATATGATAACTTCTTTCAACTACCTACATTTTAAGGTGTGGTTGTTGAGTATTTTTTACAGTAATATACTACATTCATTCTACTCAGCTTTAAAAAAATAAAACGAATAGAATATTTCAGATCACAGATTCCCATTTTTCTCTCCATTCTTTAATGTATTTTATTTGTTTAGAATTTATGGTGATTTTCAGTTTTCATGAATATTTGATTATAATATCAAATAATCATCAGGATTATGTTATGGTATTGTGGATAGCTCATAGTTACTAAAATCTCTCCCTTCTGATGAATTTTATTCCCATATACAAGGACCACCCACTGAGGTAATTAGCCAATTGTTTTCCAGCTCATTCCTTCTTCAAGACTTAAGTGAACAACTCAGTTTACTCTCTGAATCCTGGGAATACAGAGAAAAAGCAGGGATTCTTTAAGATGTTTACTAAGGAAGCAAAGGAGAACAAGTGAGGGAAAAAAGCAGTGTTTAGAGGTTTTATGGGGAAAGCAGAGAATTCCTATCACTTGACACATTTAAATCAGACTGGGCAAAACACTTGAGGAAAACCTGTTGTGGTCTCAAGGGAAGAGGAAAAGTGACTTAAGGTGGTCTTTCCCATTTCTTATTGATGTGATTAAACAACTTGATCTCTGGCCTTGTTACTGACTTCGCTGAAGAAGAAACCAAATGGTGGCAATTAGAATGTTGGCTTTACCACGTAGACACCTGCTCTAATAGCTAAGCTGAGAGCTGATGAATTTCAAATATGTTAGCAGCTGTCAGGTGGTAACAATTTCAAGTCATTTCTAACCTCAGTTGGGAGCAAACCAGGAGCATACGGGTAAAATTTAGCTTAAGAATCTATGGATACATCAAATTCCTATTACATAAAAATTTTGGTCATTTCTTCAGTTCCATTGTTTTAATTTAAAGACATTGGATCATTCCTAGTCTTTAACTTATGGATTATTTATAAAAGGACTCTGGGTTGCCATTTTATCAGTCGTATCATACAGTCTCCAAATGTCAGCACAACGAACATCCTTTTGAATTATAACTTAAAGTGCTTTATATCAACAAAAAAGCATAGCATTTAATGGGCCTTTTAACAATTCCCACGTGTTTACTCTTTTTGTGCATGCTTTAAACCTACAAATTTTATATTCTTAATTGCCAATTTGTATTGAGTCTTGTTCTGCATTTATCACTCCCCCTGTTTAAAGCCCCTCATTGGCTTCCCTGTGCTCTTAACGTGATAAATCTCATCACAAGGGTTTAGCACAAGGCTGGCAATTGCCTCCATCCTTTTCTTTAACCTCATCCTCCATCACATTTCCCCTCCTTTTCTCTTTTCCAATCCCTCTGTTCTTCTTTCATGTTCTGAACCAGTCATGTGCCCTTCTACTGCAAGATCTTTAACCGTGCTGTTCCTTCTGCTAGAAAATTCCTCCCTCCCTTCTTTAACTTAGATTAATGTCTGCTCATGCTCCAGAGTTCAGTGCAAGATCACTCCCTCAAGAAAGTTCCCTGAGGTTTCTCCGTAGGTCAATGCCCTATTGTAAAGTTTCATAGTGCCTCTTTAATCCCCTGCCATATTCACTTGGGCTATGGCAGATTAGTACCTTTCTGCCACACTAGAAACTACACTCCAGAAGGTTAGGGGACTGGCTATCCTTTGTTCACCATTATATCATTAGCAGCCAGAACAGTGCACAATATGTATTTGTTAAACTAATGAATTACAGGGAAGTATCTAATTGAACATTGTTACAGAAATCAAATGACTTTTAATCCCCATAGAAACTGGTCAGGTAAATCCAGATTACTCCAAAGTTTACTGGATAAACATTAAACAATACAGCATGAAAGGATCTAAGCTAAAATGCTGTACTTCTTTTTACACATGTTCCCCATTCAAAGAAAAGTCTAACAGAAGATAATCAAAGTACCTCTGTCAAAGTTTCTGCCAAAAATGAACCAATCTAGCAACAAATTTAATAGCCAATAGTAATTTTAGAATTTGTAGAATCACACGTTGATTCATGTTTTAGAATCAATGTTGATTTGAGTGGTTTTCAAAATGTAAACTTAAGTCTTATGGTGATGTTTGGGAGGCTCTCTAACCAACTAATTAGAATTTAAAATTTTAAAAGTGTTTTTTAACTTTCTAAAAGTTATAATGAGAGACAACATCCATAGCAAATGTATTTTGTATTAAGTTGTAACCCTGTAGAACCACTAACACATCAACGTGTTCTTCAGGGTTAACTCATTTTGTGCAGATCTTAAAGCATCTCCGGCTATTTCTGTGCATGCGCTTGAACTTCTTGTAAATATTCTCATTAATTAAGAAAGCACCGTGTTTCTCAATTTTTTTTTTTTAAATGCAGGTCTCTGAGCATATTCATTATCGCAAAT
Source organism: Ursus arctos (assembly GCF_023065955.2). Classification (NCBI taxonomy): domain Eukaryota; kingdom Metazoa; phylum Chordata; class Mammalia; order Carnivora; family Ursidae; genus Ursus; species Ursus arctos. Next base: position 23,527,797 of record NW_026622985.1, on the reverse strand, counting down.
AAGTATAAGTGAATATATTATTCAGGCAAATGTACCTGTATCAAGCCCCATCAGCAAGGTCCAGATGCATTTGCTCAGGAGTTGCACATGTCAGGATAAAAGTGCAAATGGCTAAATTACAAGGGAACAACATTTTATTATAGAGTGTTACCACTAGTCAATTTTGGGGTTTCTGTTTCTGATTTTATATTTATGATAAAGACACATGAATGATAACAGTGCTTCAACTTCAGTATTTCCTACCACCTACTCATCCACCAAGACTTAAAAGAAGATTATCCTGCAATTGCAAGGTAAAGTCTGGAAAAAAGTTATCTTTGCAACTACTAATCTGTGTCAATCAAGATGATCCATATATGGTACAATCAAACTAAAATAGAGCAATAACAGATATTATCTACAACTGTGTTTTCAAGCCCTTGGTTTCAATTTTTAACATCTTTAAGACAACCAAATTGTTCTCATTGACATACATTAAATAAGGAAAAGCTTTACATGTAATTGAGGTTTACCTATTATTTACTTTAAAATTATAGCCTTTAAAAAATGGTAACCTAAATATTACTAAAATGTGTACAAAGGGTTCCGTAGTACACTCTTGCTTTTCAAATTTTACATGAGAAGATGCATATGCTCAAGACTGGATATTTTTAACAAAGGATATGGAATTCTACATTTACGGAGAATTAAAGAAGATTCACGGTGAAAGCAGAAGCTTCATTAATCCATGGTCTACGTAATGAGTTAACCGGCCAGCATAGCTTAATACCTTGATTGCTTCTAGTTTATGTCAATTTATTTTATAATACACTAGAGTATGAGAAGCATAGATTATGAAGCTAAACTGCTTGGGTTCACAATTCCAGTTCAAGCATCTAATCCCTGCATAACCATAGGCAAGTAATCTAACCTCTCAGTGCCTTGATTTCCTCATCTGTAATTCAAATTGAATGAGATAAAAAAGAACCATAATGCATAAAAGGCTTAGAACAGCACTGGGCACTTAGTAATTGGTAAATAAAAGTCATCTTTTAACAGTTTTTTAAGAGGCTAAACTATGTAATAAGAAATAAAATTCTAATCCTAGGTTTTTAGAACTAATATGCCTCAGAAGATTTTCTTTTTTTGCAACCATTGGTTGAACCCTACTTTTCTCAAAATGATTTTTGGATTTCAGAGATAACATTATCTCAAAGAGCAAAATGATTTTATATACCCTCCTCATCCTTATTTACATGAGCTCCAGATTTCATTCCCTGACTGGTTTGTGACAGACAGTTAAATTGGTAGACACACTGACATATTCTAAAGCCTAATGTTCCACATCTGACTTCATTTGAAACAAACCTTTCACTGCAGATAAACAACAACCCCAAATAGTGGAAGACCAATGAATCTAGTGTAATTCCCAATTTGCGAAAGAAGTAAAAGAGGTTTAGAAAAATATAATGGCTTACCTAAAGTCACAAAGCTTGTGAGGGAAAACACACACAAAAATCTCCTGATTTCCACATCCTTGCCTTTGTCAGTATATGAAGTCACCTTTTAAAATGCTTGATTCATCTTTCTTTTTTAAATTAATTGATGATGTTTTTATTGAAGTATGATTAACATACAGTATTATATTAGTTTCAGGTATACAATATAATGATTAAGCAAGTGTATACATTTCTCAGTGCTCATGATGATAAGTGTACTCTTAATCTCCTATATCTATTTTACTCATCCCTCCACCCACCTCCCCTCTGGCAACCACCAGTTTGTTTTTTGCATTTAAGAGTCTGTTTTTTTGTTTGTCTTCTTTTTGTTTTGTTTTGTTTCTTAAATTTCACATATGAGTTAAATCATATGGTATTTGTCTTTCTCTGATTGATTTATTTTACTTAGCACTATACCCTCCAGTTTCATCCATCTTGTTGCAAATGGCAAGATTTCATTCCTTTTCATAGCTAAGTAATATTCCTGTGTGTGTGTGTGTGTGTGTGTGTGTGTGTGTGTGTGTATGCACTACTTCTGCTTTATCTGTCTATGAATGGGAATGTAAATTGCTTCCATATCTTGGCTCTTGTAAATAATGCTGCAATAAATAGGGGTGCATATATCTTTTTGAATTAATGTTTTGGGTTTTTTTGGGTAAATAGTAGTGGGATTACTGGATCATATGGTATTTCCATTTTTAATTTTTTGAGGAACCTCCATTATGTTTTCCACAGTAACTGCACCAATTTGCATTCCTGCCTTCAGTGCATGAGGGTTCCTTTTTCTCCATTTCTTGCCAGTGATTCTAATTTCTTGTATTTTTTATTTTAGCCTGTTGACAGGTGTAAAGTAATATCTCATTATGGTTTTAATTTGCATTTCCCTGATGATTAGTCATGTTGAGGACCTTTTCATATGTCTGTTAGCCATCTGTATGTCTTCTTTGGTGAAAAGTCTGTTCATGTTTTTTGCCCATTTTTAAATTGGATTATTTGTTATCTCTGTGTTGAGTTGTATAACTTCTTTATATATTTTGGATATTAACCCCTCATCAGATATATAATACATACATACATGCATACATACATACATAGACAAACAAATGGAGGAGGAGAAATGACAACTTACATCACAGGAATACAAAGGCTTATAAGAGAATATTATGAAAAATTATATGTGAACAAATTGGAAAACCTAGAAGAACTGGATAAATTCCTGGAAATATATAACCTTCTAAAACTGAGTTAGGAAGAAATAAAAAATTTGAACAGACCAATTACTAGCAATGAAATTGAATCAGTAGTTTTAAAACTCCCAACAAACAGAAGTCAGGGACCATACAACATCATAGGTGAATTCTACCAAACATTTAAAGAGGAGTTAATACCTATTCTTCTCAAATTATTCTAAAAAATAGAAGAAGAAGTAAAGCTTCCTAATTTATACTATGAAGCTAGCAATACCTTGATACCAAAACTAGATAAAACCACTGCAAGCAAACAAACTACAGGCCAATATCTCTGATGAACACAAATGCAAAAATCCTCAACAAAATATTAGCAAACCAAATCTAACAACACGTTAAAAAACCACTTACCACAATCAAGTGGGATTTATTCCAGGGATGAAAGAGAGATTCAAGAGAAAGGATAAGAATCATATGATCATCTCAGTAAATGCAGAGGAAGCATTGGACAAAGTATAACAGCTATTCGTGATAAATCCTCTCAACAAAGCAGGCTTAGAGGGAATGGACCTCAAAATAATAAAGGCCATATATGAAAAACCCACAGCTAACGTCATACTCAATGGTGAAAAGCTGAGAGCTTCTCCTATAAGATTAGGAACAAGATAAAGATCTTAATCTCTCATCACTTTTTTCGAACATAGTACCTGGAAGTCCAAGCCACAACAATCAAATAAGAGGGAATAAAAGACATCCAGATTGGTTAGAAAGAAGTAAAACTTTCACTCTTTGCAGATGACATGATACTACATGTAGAAAACCCTAAATACTTCACCAAAAAAATACTATAACTGATAAATAAATTCAGTAAAGTCACAATATACAAAATTAATATATAGAAGTCTGTTGCATTTCTGTCACTAATAATGAAGTAGGAGAAAAAGAAATTAAGAAAATAATCCCATTGACAATTGAACCACAAATGATAAAATGCCTAGGAATTAATTTAACCAAGGAGGTGAAAGATCTGTACTTTAAAAACTATAAAATGCTGATTAAAGAAATTGAAGATGACACAAACATATGGAAAGATATTCCATGCTCACAGGTTGGAATAAGCAATATTATTACAATTTCCATACTACCCAAATCAATCTACAGATTCAATGCAATCCCTAGCAAAATATCAACAGCATTTTTCACAGAACAAGAACAAATAATCCTAAAATTTGTATGGAAACACAGAAGACCCTGAATAGCCAAAGCAATTTTGAGAAATGAGAGCAAAACTGGAGATAACACAATCCCAGATTTCAAGTTATATTACAAAGCTGTAGTAATCGAGACAGTGTGGTACTGACACAAAAATGGACACATAAATTAGTGAAATAGAAGAGAGAGTCCAGAAATAAACACATGTTAATATGGTCAATTAATCTATGGCAAAGGAAGCAAGAATATTTAACAGGGAAAAGACAGTCTCTTCAGCAAATGGTGTTGGAAAAACTGGACAGCCAGATGCAAAAGAATGAAACTGGACTTTTTGTAAACACCATACACAAAAATAAATTCAAAATGGATGAAGGACCAAAATGTGAGACCTGAAACCATAAAACTCCTAGAAGAAAACATAGGCAATAACTCCTTTTTTTTTAATACAGATTTTTTTTTTAGATTTATTTATTTATTTGAGGGAAAGAGAGTGGTGTGGAAGGGCAAAGGGAGAGGGAGAGAGTCTTAAGCAGACTCCGTGCTGTGTGCAAAGCTCAATTTGACAACCCTGAGATCCTGACCTGAGCTGAAACCAAAGGTCTGACACTTAACCTACTGCACCACCCAGGTGCCCCAGGCAATAATTCCTTGGACATGAGTTGCAGAAACATTTTCCTAGATCTGTCTCCTCAGGCAAGGGAAACAAACGAAAAATCAAATTATTGGGACTACACCAAAATCAAAAGCTTTTACACGGCAAAAGAAACCACCAAAAAAATCCAAAATGGCAACCTACTAAATGGGAAAAGATATTTACAAATGATATATCCGATAGGAGTTAATATCAACACATCTTTTAATGTGACTATAAAGTTGTAGATTTCTAGAAGGCTATTTGTGAAAATGACATGATTTTGGAAGTCTTAGCAAAATGTGTTTGACACCGGTGATGTTTAAAAAAAAAAAAAAAAGCTGTATTTATCATATCCCTATTTTTCAGTTTTGACCTGTATCGGTAACCATATTATGGGGAGAGAAACACAGTTGATTGTTTCTATTGTATTTTTCTGTAGAACACGATATGTGTGTGACAGTAGATTTGGTAACTACTAGCTATGGTCCCAGGGAATACTGTTTTAGAGCAATAGTTTTGTCCAAACAGTGATTTCAAAGCTTCATGTGCATTTTCTAAGGGCCTGTAAAATTTCTCCTATTATTTGAAATGTCATATCAACAGCTATTCCTTTTGAATGTGTAACACTGTCAGCCACATGATTATGAAGATAATCATACTGACCAATCAAGTTGGTCAATTAACTTTCTAATCTATCAATTCAACTTTTGCATTATGTTTCTCTCACAGGGCAGTTAGTACTCCAGGATTTCATTAAACAGTCCAAAATTTGTTGGCTTATTACATTTTAAAGACAGTATGGTATTTATTTTTTGGTTTCCTATTGAAAACCACTAAATGGTTTCCCGAGACTGTCAGCAATGTGATTTTCAGCCGTATGTTGCATTTTGCTACCAGATTCCATTGAAAAGGAAGTATCTCAATTCTCTTATTTTCATTTTCTACTTTGGATTTATAGTAAACAACTCTTTTTTCCCCTAAGACTTATATAGCATTTTAATTTGCTTTCACTATTGTCTTCTTTGGAAATTTATAACTCATACCACATTCTGACCAATTATTTCCTAGAAGTCATTTTTATTTTTAGTTTTTAAATTTTATTTATTTATTTTTAATTATTTGAGAGAGAGAGTGCGCACAAGTGACAGGGAGAGGCAAAGGGAGAGGGAGAAGCAAACTCCCCGCTGAGCAGGGAGCCCAACATGAGGCTCCATCCTAGGACCCTGGGATCATGACCTAAGCCTATGACAGACGCTTAACTGACTGAGCCACCTATGCACCTCTGGAAGCCATTTTTACATGGTTTGAGCCAAAATAATAGGTTTTACAAAAATCCCTGTTATATCCAACTTGTTTTCTCATCTCTAGCCCTTTTTTTTAAATCTCTGATTTTTTATTAATAAGGCAACTTGAGGCACATAGATAAATTATTCTAACAGAATGTGTTCTTATCGTATACTTTAATTCTAATGCATTTTTGAAATACCAGTTATTTTTTAAGTTAGCACTTTACCTTATAGACGTTTTATATATGTATTTACTCACACACATCTAATTTTAAGGTATTAAAATTTCTATTGTTTTTCAATAAAATGATACATATTAATACTTGTAGGAATATGAAATATAGATGACAATAAATTGTTCAAGAGTTAAAAAAGACAGGTTATTTGCAACAAATTACACAACAGAAAAACACTATATTAAGTAAGACTAATTTATTGTGCACATACTACATATAGAATTAAACATATTACTGGAAAAAAAGACTCTACACTTAATAGTGTGCACAATCTAATAGGAAACATCTATTATCCAATATTTAATCAGCAGACTACAAGAAGTAAATATTATAACAAATATTTTAATTAAAACTGGTACAAATAAATAATAAGCATAATGTAAGAAAATGATTAGAATAATATTGGTTTGGATAGTCAAAGGAAATGTCCTATGGATGGTTTGTCAGAGAGCAGGCGAGAAGGAAGAAACAAAGAAAGCCATATTTTTAGAATAAAAGATGAAGATGATCTATGAAGAATTGCAAGCATAGTTACACAAATAATATCATAGGATAGTACAAGATGTCTAGGACTGGAGAATTCTTGCATTGCCCCAGTGTACCATATGCTGTTTCTCCTCTGTTGTGCATTTGCACGTTTTGTTGATTCATATTTACATCCCTTCCCTGTTGATTCTTTTCCCCATGATTCCTTGGCATACTTTTCACCTTTAAGTATCAAGTCAATAATGACCTCTTCTTTGAAGACTTTCCTGACCCATCTGGAAAACTGGGGAATTTATTTCGCCAAATTCTATTGGTTTCAATTAGAAGCACTATTTGTTTAGAAAACCACTGACTCTCAATCTTGTCACATTGAAATCATCAAGAAAATTTTAAATATATTGACGCTTCAACCTCACCCTCAGAAACTCATATTTAAGTAGTATAGGAATACCCTGGGTATTAAATTTATCTTTAATCTGCAATCCCAAGTGATTCTAAAGTTCAACAAAGTTTAAGCACCACTGGTATGTGAGTTGGTAGTTATATTTGAATGTTATCCACATGAAGCTTCCCCCATACTCATATAAATCTACAGATTTGTACAGAAGAGACCTCCTTATTTTAATGGTACCAGTTGGAATCCTGAATTGTATACTGCTAAAAAGCAGAAGTTTTACCATGAGACCAGCTGAGTTGAAATTGCAACTCCCTGACTCACTAAGGAAGTGACTTTGGGCAAGTAATTTAATCTCTACAAACTTCAACTTTCTTGTAACTTTATTAGGATGATTAAATGAGATGTAACATATATAAACATTAACTGGAGTACCTAACACAAAGGTGGCCTTAAATAACTACTATTGTTGTAATTTATTCACTGAACATGTGTTACATGCCAAGAACTGTTCTAAAAGCTTTAATATATTTCATTAATTTTCAGACAGACACTGCTAAAATAAAGTTTTAAACAAATTGTAAATATTATTAAGTCTTACTTACATATGAAGAATTGTCATACAGAGAGGCCAAATAATTTGCCCTAGAATCATGCTGAAGCTCACAAATCAGGTTACGAAGCAAAAGTGAGGTTTGAAACCAGTTAGTGTAACTCCTGACCCTATGACTGATATCACTATCACTTTACTAGAAAAAGATAAAACTATTTAAAAATATATATTTTTGTTAATCATACATGAAATGTGACATATGAGTGTTGTAAATATTTGTTTCCAGAAAGAACTATTTATGTCTGAGAGCTCAAGAGATGGTTCATGGAGGAAATGCACTTTGAGCTATATTCCTAGGCTATTTTCAATAATATGCATGGAAATTCATGTATACACACACGTATACACAGACACACACACTCAAGATATGCATAACAGCTACTCATGAAGTGAAGTGTTTTAGGTGAGAAGTAGCATTTCTTGGAAATATATGAAAGCAATAATTGAATAAGAATGAATGTAGCTGTATTTGGGGTCATGAAGTACATATTAAAGAGCACAGGATGTGATTCTATGCTAGAAAGAATATTTTAATCTTGAGGATAGATACAGATTGTTAGATGATTTTACAGGAAGTGTTTTTCAATGGTAATACAATTTTCCTGAAATCACAAGTGGAGAATTATTCACCAAACACAAGTTCCTACCCTTTAAAATTAGGGCTAAGGCAAGGATGTCCACTGTAATATTACATTAGAAGTTCTAGAAAATGTAGTAGGATAAAAAGCAAAACAACAGTAAGAGATTTAGAGAAGGATAATCTGTATTTTTGTTATTTGTAGGTTATACAGAAAACTCAAAAGAATCAACTTTGTATCTTTTAGAATGAATAAGAGTTTGATAAATTGGAGAAAAAATAAATAAATAAATAAATAAATAAATAAATAAATAAATAAATAGATAGATAAATAAATAGCCAACACTAACCTATTAGAATGATAATTAGGAGAGACTACATTTGTAATAACATGTAAATATGTATGCTGTTAGGAATAACTTTAACAAGAAATGTACAGAGCATAGAGGAAAAAATATATATCAAAGAAACAGCATACTAGGTCACTAAATGAAAAGACTAATTTCGTAATGCAATTTTCTTGATGATTGTATAGATTTAATACTATTCAAATCTCTATCTCGATGGACTATTTTTGGTAACTTGACAAAATAATTTCAAAATGCACATTAAAAAAAGAAAATGTAAAATAGAGAGTTCAGTATGCAAGTTCAGTATGAAATTACAAGAATTAAAACACCAAGGATTTGTTATGAAAAAGCAGCACATAGATTAGAAGATTATTATGAATAGCCCTGAAGTAGTTCTTATAATGTGTGGGAACATAATACATAATAAAAGATGCTTGCAATTGATAGTGAGAGTATTTATCATTCAGTAGATGGTATAGGAAAAATTGAGTCTTTATGCTATGTACCAAATTAAATTATAAGTATTTAAATAATTAAATTTATAATTAAACCACAGAAAATGAGAAGAAAATATAGGTAAATATTTCACTGATATTAGTATGTTAAACCATTTTCTTTTGACAATTCTATTATTCTTGGCCCAGATTGATTTGAAAATTAAGTGAATGGTGGTTATGAAGCCTCCCTCTGGGGGAAGGAAGAGAAATATATATATGCACACACAGAAAATCCTGCATATAATTATAGATAATTCATAAATACTGTAGAGGGGATAAATGGGTAGAGGATAAAAAGAAGTGGTAAATCATGTATGGCTACTCTCATTCCAACTCTCAAAAATGAATTCTCTTTTACATAGTCCTACTGGATTCCTGAATTAAATTGAGTCTTGCTTAAGTTTTGGGATCACAAAAGATAAGATTATGATCATGAGGTGGTGTGGGGGAGTGGGGAGGAGATTGTCAAGTGTCAATGTATTGTCTTTACTTCCCTTGATAAACACTGTTGATGGGAATGGAAACTGGTACACCACTCTGGAAGACAGTTTGGAGGTTCCTCAAAAAGTAAAAACAGAACTACCCTATGATCCAATAATTGCACTACTAAATACCTACTAAGTATTTACCCAAAGGATACAAAAACAATAATTGAAAAGGATACATGCAGCCCTGTGCTTATCACAGCATCATCAACAATAGCCAGATTTTTATAGAAATAGCCCAAATGTCCATTGACTGATGAATAGATAAAGATGTGGTGCGTGTGTTTATATATATACACACGGAATATATATATGTGTGTGTGTGTGTGTGTGTGTGTGTGTGTGTGTGTGTGTGTATAATATTACTAAGCCATATAAAAGACTGAAGTGTTGCCATTAGCAACAATGTAGATGGAACTAGAGTATATTATGCCAAGTGAAGTAAGTCAGTCTGAAAAAGGCAAATACCATATGATTTCACTCATGTGGAATTTTAAAAAATGAAACAGATGAACACAGGGGAATAAAAAGAGAGAGGCAAACCATAAAACAGACTCCTAACTATAGAGAACAAACTGAAGGTTGATGGAGGGGAGGTGGATGGGGAATGGGCTAAATGGGTGATGGGGATTAAGGAGGGCACTTGTGATGAGCACTAGGTGTTATATGTAAGTAATGAATCACTAAATTCTACTCCTGAAACTAATATTACACTATATTTTAACTAACTGGAATTTAAATAAAAACTTGGAATTACCAAAAAAAAAGAGAAAAAAAAGTGGTGCTACTGACTGCATGTCTGTGTCCTCCCAAAACTCATACAATGAAATCCTAAGCCCCAGTGTGCTGGTCTTAGGAGGTGGAGTCTTTGGGAGGTAATTATATGAGGATGGAGCCCTCATGAATGGGATTAGTGTCCTTATAAAAGAGATCCTAGAGAACTCCCTTCCCCCTTCTGCCATGTGAAGACACAGCAAGAAAATCTGTCTGTGAACCAGGAAGTGAAGCCTCAGCAGAGAGTAAATCTGTCCATTAATTGATCTTGGATTTCTTAGCTTCCAGAACTGTGAGAAATGTTTGCTGTTTATAAGCCATCTAGTCTTTGGTATTTTGTTATAGCAGCTTAAACAGACTAAGACAGTGGTAAGAGGACAACTGCGAAGAATACAGATGAAGAAAAATAGAGATGCCTGTAGCCTATTGATACTGCTTCCCTTTTTGGTTACATAAATCCTTTGATTCCCTCCATCTTGAGCAGAAACATCACTTCCTTTGGAAAGTGTCCCCTGACTTCCCCAAACTATGTTAAGTCCTGTGTTCTTGATTCCCACTTTATCTTGTGCTTCTTATAACGCTTACGATGCACAAAAAATTATTCTCTAATACCCGTTTTCTCCACAATACTCCATAGTTCCCGGAGAACAAGAAATATGTCTCTTTTAAAAAATCACTGATCCCTACAGTCTATTCAATACCCAGCACATTCTAGGTACATGAACAGTAAATATTGAATAAATAAGGTATCATAGATAATAAATCATCATTTTCATAATTTTGCATAGTTTTGCTTCATCACTCAAAATTAGCTCGGCTACTATGGGAGGCACTGGCTCTTGGCCCTTAAAATAGAATTTAATCTCAAAAATTGAGAAAAATTTAAAATCATATGAAATGTCTACAATATAGAAATAACATCCATTTTGTCATTCAAGTAAGTTCAGCAAATTCTCATGGGTAATGATACATAGCTCTGTTCTGTTTTATGATTGTTTATGTCATATAGTATGAACTAAGTGCCAAACTGTGGGGCCCCCTGGTTCTATCCTGGGAACATCATCTGCTCAGGCATTGGATTAGTAGATCTACAAAATCAAAGAGGGTTTTGTGATGTGATAGACCCTTTGGAATTTGAGGATCAAGTTTCAAAAAGCATCAGGCATGCTCTGGCAACTCTTGGCAATGAGGCACCATACTCAGAATAGGAAAGGCAGAACCACTTATACTGGACTTCAGAAGATAACAGTACTAGAGTTCTGATGATCTGTATTACCAAACTGTCTCTCTTCTTTTATAGCTGCTAAGAGAGATTCTCCACAAAGTCCTCTAAAAATATCCCTGTAAAAACACATTCGGTGACTTTTTTATTAACTAGTTCCTTATCAGTTTAATGTAACACTACTCCTGTGATAACTTATTTTAGCATTTTCAGTGATATAAATGGAGTATTAATTAAAGGATAAATTAATTTGCACCTCTACCCTAGCCATGAGTGAATATTTAGATTTCTAAAAATTAATAAATCTTTAGTTAATCACCCAAGCCGAACAGTTATAACCAGGCAGAAACTTCTAGCAATTAATTTATAAGCACTTGCTTTCATAATTATTTTCTAGAATTTGACCCTTGTTATATGTATTGGAATGTGAAGAGTTCTATTTCAAATTCCATAAAATGTAGATTTAGAATAGTGTCTAGAAAATTGAGTCAAAAGCCTTTTACTGTATCTTTTTACTCCTAGTGAAGAAAGTTACTTATTGACTAAAACCATTAACAAAGCAAAAGGGATTCCAGGGGACAGAATTCAAATGCAGTAAATGCTAGAGGAATTCAAAGAATAGCTTTTTTAAAAACAGAAAAATATAAAAAATTGTATATAGTACATGTATTATGTCAACACATGGTTTTACTGTTTTACTGTTGTTGTTGTTGTTGTTTTTGTGGGTTCAGGTTTAATGTATTTCCTGAAGGTTTGATAGAATTTATTCTTACAACATTCAGAGACTGTGAATAAATATTGTGCCAGGACTGAGTAACAACGACACTAAAATGACAGCACAATGATAAACCAAGTAACATTTTGTTGAAGCTCTAGGCAAAAAATAAGGATTTTAGGTATGGGATTGCTAAAGCTCTTTATTTTTTTTTATTAGGTTCAGTTAGCCAGCATATAGTACATCATTCGTTTTTGATGTAGTGTTCAACGATTCATTAGTGCACCTAACACCCAGTGAGGCTCTTTAAAACAACAAGGAAACCATCCCAAGTTGAAGTGCAGATCATAGACAATGTCAAGGTACCAACAGTTTACCAACTGGCTATCACAATTACTGAATATTTAACAATCATGTCCTCCTGGACATAACCTGTCTTCGCCCTGAACTCACTAGTTTGTCAGGAAGGAAGGAAGGAAGGAAGGAAGGAAGGAAGGAAGGAAGGAAGGAAGGAAAGAAAGAAAGAAAGAAAGAAAGAAAGAAAGAAAGAAAGAAAGAAAGAGAAAGAAAGAAAGAAAGAGAAAGAAAGAAAGAAAAAGAAAGAAAGAAAGAAAGAAAGAAAGAAAGAAAGAAAGAGAAAAGAGGAAGAAAGAAAGAAAGAAAGAAAGAAAGAAAGAAAGAAAGAAAGAAAAAGAAAGAAAGAAAGAAAGAAAGAAAGAAAGAAAGAAAGAAAGAAAGAAAGAAAGAAAGAAAGGAAAGGAAAAGAGAAAAATAAATTAAAAAGAAGCACATACACATACACAGAGATAGAAAAAGATTATTTAAATTATTATTTTGACATCAAATGCATTCGGAGAAGTCTAGTAAAAAGCCCTTGTGGTATGATGGTTACTTAACAATTTCATTATGTTCTCATGTGCCTGACTCTATGCTAACTCAAATGGTGTTCTGGGAATGTTTAAGAACCCGCTTGGTGAGGGGACCCATTTCTGTAGCATATACTTCCATCATGGGTGATTTAAAATTACCAACCTGCTGGCTATGAGCTGAGTTGAAAAGTGATGTGCAGGAATACACCATTAGATAGTATTTTTACTATAGAAAGACAATAGATTTAAATGGCCTCAAAGCATAAATAATGGTAGTATATAGTAAAATAATTAGAAAATCATAAGTTCTGGATGGTTTTTACCTTTGCTTTTAATGTAATTGAATTGTAAATGTATATAATTAAAATTTTAATAATGACTATGTGCACAATTGTCTTCCAAAACTTCTTAAAATTTCACGACCCATTCTATAAGGCCAGTACAAGCCTACTCAGAATGCTACTACATTTTACTGCCCACCCGCCTTCCTGACAATCATATAAAATAATGGAAAGACTTGGAACCTCATGCCAATCTGAGAGACCTCTACACAGAGAGATGCCAAAGGGTCACTGCATGAATCTGCCAAAACTTGGACCCAAGGTCACTACCAGGATATCCTATGATAGTTTCCAATCCCTTTCTATAAACAACAACAGCAACAAAGCTGTGATCATCTGTCATTTTAGGCCCAGAGATGTCATCAAATTCAAATCCAAAAGTAATGATACTGGATATAGGACTAGGAATGTAAGCCAAGACCAGTCACATCAGATATATTCTGCTTTCTCGTCTCTCCATTTCCTGAAAGCACCTGCTGACAAATGCTAGGCTGTGAACAGAGCCCGAGATTCAGAATGCCAAATGCTCTAATGATTGGCCACAGCTAACTGGGAGCAGATTTATACGGCCTCAGCTAAGATTTTGCTCTGCTCCAGACACTAATAAACGCATGAAACAAATGTTCTCATTTAATCTCGTTACTTTTTAAATATAAGTCTTATATTTCCATTTTTAATAAGAAGAAATTAAGACTTAGAGAAATTATATGACTTGCCAGGACCCACAACTAATAAATGACAGAGTAAGGTTTGAAGTTAGGATTCAGAAACTGTGCTCCTCATGATTTCACTATCCTGCGTAAGGTAATCATGATGATGTTTATGATAATAATGACTGACATTTGTTGAGTGATACCTATATACTAAGTACTATTCTGAGTGCTTTACTTGTACTTACTCATCTAATCCTCAAGACAACTAGACATTAATTAGCACATTTCCTCAATTCTAAGATATTGTCAATTGTAGACACACTATTGACCTGACACCACCATTCAAGGAAAAATAGGAGCATGACATGTACTATATTAAAGGTCATATGGATTATACTATGCATCTCATCTTATATTAGCTTATCTTATCTTATTTGTTTATTTTGGGGGGAGAGAGAGAGAGAAAGAGAGGAGAGGTAGAGGGAGAGGCAGAGAGAGAATCTTAAGCAGACTTCATGCCCAGCACTGAGCCCAATGTTGATCTTGATCTCACAACCCTGAGATCATGACCTGAGTGGAAATCAAGAGTCAGACACTTAACCAGCTGAACCACCCAGGCAGCCCTATACTATGCAACTTAAATTACTAAATATTTAAAAACATATTGCTTATGTCAGAGGACCAAGGAAATACAGTACATTAACCCCTGTATTAACAAGGACACCAAAAGAAGAAAATCTGTCTCAGGAAGCACAAAATGTGAGGGAGAATGGGAAACTGAAATTCTAAATTACTTGAAGACCACTCAGTTTCTCTAAGTTTCTGAATACACTGGTACTCACTACTCTGACATCCTCTTCTGCCTTCCTTTTCCATATTTAAGGACGTGTGATTCTATTCAGCTCAACTGGATACACAGGATGATCTACTTGAACGTCGAAATACTAGCAACATTTACTCCATCTGCAGCCTTAATTCCCCTTTGCCATGTAACCTAACATATTCGCAGGCTCCATGAATGAGGACATGGACATCTCCCAGGGGGGTCGTTATTCTCCCTACTACAATGATCAAACCGCAGAAAACAAAGATGTAGCTGTCTTCATTCTAACTTAAAAATGAATCTAGAGAAGAATTCCAGTCAGCCTTGCAAAGTGTACCTGCCCATTCTTGTGGCAAGGATGGGATTGGGAGCCAAACAGTATATTATAATAGGCAGCCCCCAAAAAAGTCACATATTTTTTAGTGAGATGAACAGGAGACAATTGAAAAGAGGGGATTGTTTTTCTCAGAAGGAAGGAAAGGTGCTAGGGAGCTCAAATGGTGGCTGGCCAGGGTACTCCCAATTTACCCTGGTCTCTTGCTACTTCCTTTTAGGTGCAAGATGTTCTAGACACACCATAATGCTAGCTGGTTCCTCCAACCTCCTTTAATTTTCATACAGCCCTTCATATCTTCTCTCAGACAGTACAGGCTTCCTGTCATTCTCTGCCTATAGAAATCTTTGTTCTTCTAATTATACCTCAAATGCTAGTTCTTTTAGAAGAGAAGTGGATTTCTGGAACTGCTTAGCTCTCAAATATTCAAACCATTTACTACTGTATGAAAGGTTTAACAATAATATTGCCATTATTCTGAGAGCAAATCTTGTCCTTTCTCATTGCTTGAATGTTTCCAAACCCTCCTAACTCTTGACTTGGAAAAATTCATTTTTATTTGTCTGTCCTGTCCTTGTATTGTCCTCTGCTTCAAGAGTTATTGCAAATGCTTTCCAAAAGTCCAGGATATTTGATTTCGCTTTAGAGTGATTTATGAATGCCAAGTTTACTTTCTAGTCCAAATCTCTTTTCCTACAGTACTAATAGAAAATAGTGACAATGCCACACCTCCAGGCCATTTGACTTGTTTTTGCAAAGGGATATTTAATCCTCAAAGGGTATGTTTTTTATTAGGAAGGAAGTCATTGAATCAAAATTAGATTTTACTAGGAACTACTTTCTAAAATAAATGGTTAAATTCTGACATAAAAATCTAAAAAAATAGTATTTTGGCATACCTTCATCGTATGTTATTTTTGTATGAAATGAAATTTGTCTTAAACATACTCATGAAGATCAGTTCACTGCCCTAGCAGAGAGTTCGAATACTATTTCTCAGGAAAAAAGTGTCGTCTCATTAAAAGGAGGCAAATTAGAAAGCCAACTCTTATTTCTAGGCAAATGAAATGATGTATGAAGTCAATTTTTGGTAAAACAGTATCAATTAAATTCTCTGAAGACAATAAAGGATGTCAAAGTGGTGACAAATAGCATAGAGGTTCGATTTTTTAACCCAGCAATTTTATCCATTGGATAGATCCAAGGCTAACTTTTTAAACTTTTTAACTCTCCTAATAATTGTGGGCACTTGTGATTACATTATTTTTCTCAAAATTTTTATTTATTTGACAGAGAGAGAGCACACACAAGCAGGGGGAGCAGCAGGCAGAGGGAGAGAGAGAAGCAGACTCCCACTGAGCAGGGAGCCCGATGCAGGGCTCAATCCCAGGACCCTGGGATCATGACCTGAGCTGACAGCAGACACTTAACCAACTGAGCCACCCAGGTGCCCCGATTATATTATTTTTCTAATAACATAATGTTAATATTCACATGAATAATTTACTAGGAAAATAGTTTTGCTTCTTTTCAGAGAAAAATTATAACAAAATGCCACCCACCCCTGTTAGATTTTATACTGTTTGGACCAAAATTATTTTTACAAAAGATATCTACTAACAGTTTTCTTCTTGAACTACATAATTTGAACTTAAATTCCTTGAATGTGAAACAAAACTTTTGTTGGACCTTGACAAAATTCGCTTTTGTAAAGCTCTTTGTAAAAGTAGTTTGTCCTTTTAAATCATTAGCTTGATAATAGCTGGGAAACTACTTCCCATACACTTTCAGTCTGATTAACTGACACCTCCTTCTTTATTACACTTGTAAATGCTGAAACTCCTTAGGACTCTCTCCTAAACCTTCTTTCTTTACCACTCTGCACTTTTTATGCAACCATCTTCATTTATTTCTTTATTATCTTCATTTATCCTCTGTATGTGGGAGATTCTAAAATAGAAATCTGAACCCTGTAACTGTCATCTGAGCTTCACACTAACGTAAATCATTTGCCTACTGGACAGCTCCACCCAGATGTACTATAGCTACGTCACATTCAGTGGATCACATTCAGTGAGCACATGATTTTCTCATAACCAGCAGGCCTTCTCCTAAGTTCCACTGTCAGAAAGGGACTTTGACATCCACCCAGTTGCTTAAGCCAGAAAGCAGATAATCATCTTTGATACTTCCCTCTTTCTTAAACTTTCTATCCAATCTAGCATCATCAAGTCCTATCAATTCTATAGCAAATATACTTCAAATGTTTTTAATTTTTGTGTGCTAACTGGATTCCACACATCAACATTATCCATCTCCAAGCTATAATTCCTTAGCCAGAAAATCTGATGAGATCAATGTTCTATTCACTTTTTTTTCCTCTAAAAGGAAAGAGAAAATGCCTACCCATTGCTTTTGTAACAAAATTCAAAATCCTGAATATGACCTACAAAATCTGATTACTCTTTATATTGCTAGACTCAGCATAAGACATGTTAGCCGTAGGTTTCTGCTTTCCAACCATATCTACCTTTTCATATCTTTGAATGCATTCTTTTTCTTAAATTTTTTATAATGTTATGTTAGCATTCTATACTATGCAAACATGGGACATTTTTATAGACAATTCCCTAAGCCTGGAATGCTCTGTCATCCCCTCTTCACCTAACTAATTCCTGCCATTCCTCAGATCATGGCTAAATATCAGTTCCTCACAGAAAATTTACCTGATTAGCTTGTACTGTTCTATTCTATGCTTTCTTCCCCCCAAGTCTCAAAATTATAATAACATAATTATCGGATTATTTATAATTTATGTTATTGCACATTGGTTATTTTCTTTCTTTGCCTTGGGAATATAAACTGTATAAGAGATTATATCTGTCTGTTGTGTCAACTCTACCTACCACAATCTTTTACACAGAGATCATCAATAAACATTTGTTGAAGAGATAATAAATAAATGCATACTAAGATGCTGTTTAATGTGTTACCCTTTCTAAAAGAATTTGCTTTATTAAGGGAATAATTCTAATGGTATAGCTTTCTTCTAATATTATATCCATAATCCACTTCTCTTAATCAGCTGATGTTTCTCAGTCCTATACTAACTTTGTTCTAAAGATATTAGCCAGTTCATCCCCAGGCAGATCTACACCTGCCACTACATTTCAATAAATTTAAAAACTGATACCTATTTGGAATGCTGCTATAACAGAAAATATTTATCTTTAATGCAATGACCAATACTCAGCTAGCAATGAGAAGGTCCCATAATGCTCTTTCTTACATGTACATTCTGCCATCCTCTCACCTTCGGTTTTTTCTTACGGCTTCCAGTGACTTCTGCTTAAACTTCCCGACTGATGTTGACAAAAAGTTCTTCAAAGAGCCCAGAGTTCAGTGAGGACTTTTCAGAAATAATTAAAGTATAAGGAAAAAAAACAAAAAAAAAGCTGTAATTAAAGCATCTTCATAGCTCCAACAGTCCATAATCTTTCAAAGGATAACAACCATGTCTTTTCCTTAGTAGAACAACCTAAAACAGTTTAGACATTCAGTGTTTTTGTTGGCTTCTGGGAAGGCAAGTGAGTAAATAATTATCTCTGTCTGGGAGATTCAGGGAAGACTCCTCAATGTGATGGCATTTAAACCAAGTCCTAAAACTGAGAAGAAATGGTAGTATGAGGGAGGAAGTTATTCCAGCTAAAGGGAAAAGCAAATGCAGAGGTATAAAGACATGAAAGGGAACCATGTGTTGATAACAATGAGTTGATTTAGAGCACACTGAGCTTGGAACCTGTAATGTGACAGACAGAGAAAGAAGCTGTTACAGTTATGTTGGAGAGCCCTCCTACCATGCTAAAGAGTTTACCTCTTCTCTTCTAGGAAATTGTGTGTCAAACAAGACTTAAACAGGGAAGTGGGATATGCAGATTTGTTTTTTTAAAAAGAAACATTATTGGTATTTTGAAGCATGGACAAAAAGGATGAATGACTGCAGTTACTGGAGCAAATAGATTTTATCTTTTTTGCCCATTCCTGCAAATCACAGGCAGTTGGATATATTTCTCAAATGAAATCTCTGCAGAAAATGTCAATCCAACAACGACGTCTATCATATGTGGGGAAAGGGCGTGGTGCGTGAGTACAGGAACATCAACCCACTGGTAGAGGGTGAGGTTCCTGAGGGAGCAGTGCCAATAACATGGGGACATTTGCAGTGGAGTCCAAATGAGGTGCTTGAATTGAAGAGATATTTTAAAAGTGAACAGCAGTATGGCATCTTGAAAAAGATAATTAAGAAACAGTGATAGGAAGCAGTTTTCTTGAGTCTGAAAGAATATTTGTCCGTTCCTATACTTGGGTTTTGGTGCAGATGGGACTACTAATAAAATAGGGATGAAAAGAAGAGCTGCCTCTGCATTCTCTCTATATTTCACTATCTCTCACATGTTTTTGTTGTATTTTATTAACTTGTTCTTTTGTTTTGTTTTGTTTTTAGATGACTGTCTTTCTAGATAGCAACAATTTTCTTTTGGAGGCTCTTTTGGGACAGAAATAGAATATTGGTTGAAAGAAAAGAATATAGCATTTATAGAACCTAACATATTTCATATATGAATCACCATGTTATTTATTAAAGCAGCAAATATTTGTTCAGTAACTCGTTTGAATCATTTTGTTTAATTATTAAAATCAGTAAACATTTGTTCACTGACTCTTTATTACCTGAGTACATACGCATTAATCCAAGGAGGAAGGAAAAAGAAAAAGAAGTAGCATAGTCCCTCCCCTTGAAAGGGGTGTTTTCCATATTCTCAGAGTAAAATTAACTACTTAGAAACTGTCCCTCTCCCGTAGCCTTCAAAGCCAACGTATTAACCACTATTTGTTCATAGGAAGGAAGTGGTTCCATCTAGGGCTAACAGCCAAGAATCTTGCATTCCATTCCATTCATTGCTTCTGTTACTGATTTATTGAGCAATATTAAATAGCAATTCTGTAGACTTTCCTTTTGTCCTTCTGAGTGGGCAAAGCACTGGAAATTCCACTTATGCGGGCATGGCTTGGGGCATGACAAATAAATAGGTGGAGACCAGAAATACATCTCTGGCATGTCTCAGGAATGTCCCTAGAGATGGTTCATTTCTGAGTAGCTGAGCAGAGACATGACTCAGCCAGAGTTTCTGCAATGGGCTGTCTGGGGCAGCTATGAAAGTTCTGGCAAGAGCCATGGATCAGCCAGTGTTTCCTGGATGTAAAAGAGAAAACTGAGCCTTCTATTTAGAATCAAGGCTCTTAAATTGCAATCTGATCATACAAACTTACTTGAGTTTTTTGTCAGCACTGCAATATTAATAAGAGAAGTCTATCTCCTTAAAATAACTTTTTCAAATATTATAAATGTATTTGATGCACATTGAAAACAATTATTATTTAATCAGCAGACATTAAAACTTCTCTTTGGGATGGATTTGTTAGAAAAATACCTTGTTTTTACAGCTGAGAAGTGAAGAAAGTCTCTGCTGACAAAGAGATAACCAAGGGATATGTAAACGTGTTTCTTAAGAAATAAACACTAAATTGGAAATGCAATAAAGGGGAGAGGAAAGAGAAGAGAGAGAAAGAAGGTGACCAAACAATAGAACAGAGAGGTTAATGGTTCTATTGAACAGGAGTGTTTAAAAAATGGTGCTTATATAAATTTTCCTTGTAAGTGATATGGGATCCATACAGAAATGTATTCTGCATTGGGGTTTTGATAGTTTGATACTTATTTTGAGATTGTGTTCAATCTCTGATATGAAGAAATTTAAAAATTTCTATTATGCACAATTGTTTTTTTCAGTGCCTAATTTTTTGTGACAGAAACTGGGCAGTTAAGACCAAGTGTAATCATTTTGTTTCAACTTATTGGGCAATAGTTGCATGATCCTCTATTTGTAGGCATTTGTGTGTCAAGGCTCATGTGACAATTTCTTTATGGCACTGAAAAAAGACTATAATTGACTTTGCTGTGTTCCTCTTGCCTGCCCTTGGTGTATTCCTTATAACCATGAGTTTGTATTTATGAATCACAAAATGACTAATATCTAAGTACAAAGTTAAATTTAACCCCCCATGAAGGTACCAACTGTCCCCAAGTGAGATAATTGCCATTATCCTCAGACCACAAATTCCAGCTCTCCTTGAGACAGAGCCCCGAGAGACCACTTTTGATCCAGTGGTCTGTTATCAGAGTATCAGAGAATTTCCACACACAAGAGCAGACTCAATTTCTTTTGTGATAGAGACTAAGAATTCCCAGAGGAGGCTATCCCAGACCCATTGCTCAAATCTAGCTTACATGTTCCTGGTTTATTATCCAGGACATAGTAGAATGGTCACAGAACAGAACACAGTGAGCAGATGGTAAATTTTATGGTAGAGTTGACTCAACATCTGAGAAATATGTAGTGGACAGTGTAGGGGCCCTTCACAGATCCTTTCGGATCCTTTTTACCATTCTTGTGTGGGGGTGGTAGGGTGTTAATAGTTTGTTGTGTATTCAACAATCTATCTCCTACCTCTCAACAATGACAGAAGACTGTCAGATGCTATGAAAACCAGCTCTCTCGCCTCCAGTTTGGGCATCTCTGAGGCCTAGTGTATACTTCAGAGCTTCCCCATAGGCTGAAGACTTATGCTTGAGACTACATCTGCATTGTTGCTTGGCTTCCTTCCCTTCTCTCTCCTGCTTCCTCCAACTCCCTAACCAGTATCCCCTGGGGGCACTTCCTTAATAAATAATTTACACATATGTCCTTGGCCCAGGGTCTGCTTCTTTGGAACGTGACCAAGAAAAAAAGGTAAATGAAAAGGGAGGAACAGGGAAAATAAGAATTTTCAAGTGTGAGATAGGAAAATAGATTACCAGAAGCCAGGATGGGACAGAGTGAGATAATCTGGAAAAAAAGGGGTAGAAGTAGGGTGAAGGAGAGGACAAAAAAGCAAGTTACTATAGTCTGGGACCACGGTATGTGGGGCCTTCATTTAGGGTTCCTGAAACATGATTAAACATGAGCCCTGAACTCATACTGATTGGGGATAAAATTCCAACTTTGTAAGTGTGTAACCTTGGCAAGGTGTTTTACTCTCTAAGCCTCTATTTTTCCATCTATAAAATGATCTGAGATGTTAACCCTTAGGAATACTTCTACATATGGAAAGAAGCTTTATACCTAAAGGTATCTATTAGAGCACAATTTAAAGATGTGCTTCCCTACTGGGGGTGATTTTGTTCCCTATGGCACATTTGGCCATATCTGGTAACATTTTTGTTTTCACAAACTGAGGATGGGGAAGTTACTAGTTACTAGTGGGTTAAAGGCTAAGGATGCCACTATACTCTTATATGCAAGAGCAGCATCTCACCTCCATCCCCAACAAAGAAATCTTTGGACCAAAATACCAATAGAGCCAAGATTGAAAAACTTTAATTTAGAGCAAAAAAAAAGTTAAAAGCTAACTAAATATTGAAAAAATGAAAACTAGATAATGATTAAGTAAATTATAACACCTCTTCTAGATGATGTACCATAACTTTTGAAAATACATTATTTTGTTAAAGATATTCATTGAGTCTTATGATGAGACTATAATAACATAAAAAGTGATGAGAGTCCGTAAATCATGTAAGGTCATTCATTCATTCAAGTCATAATTTTTGAGAGCTACTTCATGCCAGGCATTGGACTAGGGAAATTATAGTTGTGAAAGAGACAAATTTATTTGTTCTCATGAATTTACATTCCAGTGGAGAGAAAGTACCATAGAAGATGATGGATGGATGGATAGATAGATAGATAGATAGATAGATGATAGAGAGACAGATGATAGAGAATAGATAAAAAGAAGTTATGGAAAATTTACTCATTAAAAATAAGAATATAAAGTAAATGTCTGAATAATTAATGAATTACTGAAGTATGATAAATATAAATAAATGAACAAGAAGCAATTCTCTGAAGAGGTGATATTTCAACTAAAATCTTAATGACTAAAACCATGCAAGGATGGAAGGGAAAGTGTTCCCAGGCAGAAGACCTCCAAGTGAGAACAAATTTGGCAGTTTGAAGAACATAAATGTGAAGAGCCAAATCAAAAGTATGGTTAACAATATAGACTATGGAGAAAAATAGACTTGAATTGGAATTCCTGCTCTGTGTAATATGAAGTGAGATGTTCACTTAACATTGCTTCCTCATCTGTAATTAGGGATAAGAAACCTTCTCAGGGTCATGGTGAAAATTAAATCAGATAATATATGTAAAGTGCTATGCCTTTTATGTAGTAAGTACTCAATAAATAGTTTTAATTGAATAAAAAATCAAGATTTAAACTATGCATAGGATATAGACTGAATACAAAAAAATATCCATATATTAAGCCTACACGATATTAAACATAACACATACTATAAGGGTACAGAATGTGTAAGTATAATAGATTCGATGACGTCTAAGCTCTTATCCGATGATACCAGGTCTGTGAATTCTTGTACAACAGTTAAGTGACAAATTCCTGTACAATAATAAATGACATGTTTACCTGTTCATCTCGGTTCTCTGAATCAATGAAGAATGAGTGTCTGCTTTACTAAAGTATGAAAGTATAGTGAACACAAAGTGGCAATGGGAAGAGCTCTGGACTTGTAACAGATATTGGTTCTATCTTAGGCTCTAATGCATATTACTTTTATTCTAACAATTCACCAACCAACTCAAGCATCAATTTCTGTAGGTATAAAGAATGCATTGGACAACATGATCTCAAAGATCCCTTCTAATTCTAGGATTCTAAATATTACAGATAATTTAGGAACAAAAGGCAGTTTGAACAGATATTAATTTAATATAGTATAACAGTAGTTTTTAGATAATAATACTACTGGTTCCCAAAAGAAAAACTAAAGAAATCTTCTGGATTAAGGAAAGTGTCTATTAATAACTTGTGTAAAGTTATATTAATTATCAGAACCAAAATACAGTGATTATAAACTTTTGTTTTAATGAATTTGCTTTTAATTTAACTTTTCAAACAGAAGTGAAAATGACCAGGTTTTTACAATAAGTAGTTTAAAGAGACAAGGCAGTCATATAAGGAAACTCTATAAATACCCACAGTGGAGAAAGACAAGTTGGCCTAGATATCATTGAAATAGCTGTACATTAGACAGAGGCCATTCCTAACATCGGAAATGGCATCAAATGGAATGTTCAGCTCAGAAGCACAGATCCAAAATTGGGGCACCAATATTCTTTTTATACCATAATTTAAAATAATTTTATCACTAATTCATCATATCTGTAAAAGTGGTTTTTCAAATATTTCATCACATAGTAAAAGAAATGAATGCAAATGAGGAAAGTACTGGCTTTGTTTCACACAATTGAACTGAATAAAGAACATAGGTCTAATGCTTTACAGAAAGTCACATACAAATAAGATAAGGTCAGGGTCAGGATCCACTTAAAATCCATTAAAATGTCATGAAGTTACTGCTCCACTACACATGAGAAGGTAATTATGCTGTCAGGTGATAAAGAAAAATATCCTTACAAGGAGATGTAGAGACTTGCATAGTCTTTAAGATAGAGAATACATAAACAATTTTACATGCATTTGTTTAGTACATTTATCCTTACTTATTTATTATTTATATATTAATTTATTAAATAAGAAAGCATAGTGTCTAATGAACCCCTATTTAAGTTCATAGGTGAACTTGATTCACTTCAAGTGAATTAACGGAATTGGGGGAGCTTAGTTCAAAATGGTAGATGAAACATTTATATTTATGTCCTTTCCCAGTTAACTTTACTTTAAAGTGATATTGAAGGGATATGTAACAATAGGTGAGCAGAATGGGGCTACTCATGAAATTTTCACACACTTCTAGAAGACAGAAAGCATATGATAAAGTGGTCCTATTGCAAAAGGGTAGAAAAACCATGACCTAGAGAATTTAGGGATAAGGCAGCAGTTGGTGAGGAGAGAGTCAATATGTGCTACAAACCTACAGGAAGATTCAGAACTGGGGGTACCAGTAACCATAAAAAGTGGAAGATTAATTTAAAGGCAGTAGTTGGAATAATTGGCCTGCTCCATTTATCACAACTGAACACTTGGCAGGCAGCTTTTTAACTCTAAGATCAAAAGTTAACCTTTAAGAGTTGTTGTATGCCTGGAAATAATCATCATAAGACCAGCTATCATAAGACCATCTATATTCTGATATTTAGGAATCCAAATATATAGCAATCCAATTTTCTGACTTATTCCAAAACGCAGTCTGGCCATCAGCAAATACTTCACACTTCAGAGAAACTCATAGCCATAAGTCCACATAAATGGACAACCAAAGTTCACAGGAAAGTTTAGAAAAATATGAAATATGAAAAAGCCAAAGTGAACAAAAAAATAAATGACCCCAGGGAAACAAATAATTTGCAAAAGAGAATAAAACATTAAAAAATAATAATAGGGTCCTTAGACTTTGGTAAAGAATATACTGTACCCATCATACAAGAATAGGATTCTATGACAAAAGAATAATCAGAGAACAAAAGTGATCTCCTAGCAATTAATAATTTATTCCCTGCAAATAATTCACTATGAAGTTTAGAATATAAAGTCGAAGATATTTCTCAAGAAGTTAAAAAAAGATAAAATAAATAGAAGATGAATCTTGGGGACAGAATATCAAACTAATAAAAATATTTAGGAAGCATGAAGAGAGAAAATACTAGGAAGAGAATTAAAAATAAATTAATTGACAATCACTTCTGAGAGATAAAGGCATAAGTTCAGAGATTAAAAGGACTAACTGAGGACTTAGTGGAGTATGTGAAAAAGATATACACTTAGAAAAATATTGTAAAATTTCAGTATGGCAAGGAAAAAGAGGAGTTTGTAAAAGGCCAAACTGGTTAATTACAAAGGAATAATAATCAAACTGGAATCAGACTTCTTAACAAAATTGGATCCTGAAAGAAAGTAGTATAATGCCCTCAAAGTTGATCAGTCATCATACTGGAATATATGGAGATATGGAGAGAATGGTAGACAGAAAATTTATCACCACACAGTAAATGTGTGAGAATATTACTGTCCATAGTCTTTTTAAAAGGAAGTTCCTTAAGTGTGAGTTGCAGATAAATGAAAGTGTAAATGGACAAACTAACACAAAAAGAGGAAGATGGACATATAGAATGTAGGTAAAGGGGAACTAAAACCTTGAGAATCTCAGATATGTACAAGAATATATTATAGAGTAATCAGCCAAGATTGCAGCAGGAGGATAAAGGGTAGAGATGGGAATTATTTCATAAGGAAGAAAAAGAATTTCATAGGTTTGTTATTTTGAGAATTTTGAAGAACATAAAACATGACAAAAGCAACAAAAAAAGTCACTGTAAACTCGAATAAAGTTATAAATAATGGAATGAATGAATGAATGAATAAAACTAGATAGAAAAGAAAATGTCATCACACCATAACATGGTTCTATGGTTAATACTATTTAGGTGGACATGAATAAGAAACACCTCATACTGCCTTTCAGTTTTAAAAAGTAAGCAATAGATGAAGACCAGAAGCATTAATTATTGTTGTAGAACTGAATAAAACGTAACCAACCTTAACATGTAAGAAAATGCTCACATGACTGAAGAGAGAAATTTGGAGAACTGAAGAAAAGTTTGTGGGTGGTAATAACATAACAGATCCTACAAAATAAGAATTCGAAGGATACTGGCTATTGTTGATAGAATAACAAATAAGAATATAAGAATAAAATTTGCAACAGAAACAAAACTAAAAGTAACAATAATCATAATGTCACTCTTTTTTTTACAAAAGATTTTATTTATTTATTTGAGAGAGAAAGTGATAGAGCATGAGCAGGGGGCAGGGGCCAAAGGGAGAAGCAGACTCCTCACTGAGCAGGCAGCCTGATGCAGGGCTCTATTCCAGGACCGGGAGATCATGACCTGAGCGGAAGGCAGACACTTAATGAACTGAGCCACCCAGGCACCACCGTAATCTCACTCTTACAGAGAAAGAAGATTGAGAATAAATTAAATATTGTTTGAATTCTCTGCTTCCACCTATCATTCCATGAACACAAAAGATGACCTCTGAAATTGAGAAAGAAATATTAACATACCTTTACACATGTTTAAAAGTAGAGAGTGGGGGGCTGCTGGGTGGCTCAGTCAGTAGGGTCCAGACTCTTGATTTCGGCTCAGGTCATGATCTTAGGGTCATGGGATCGAGCCCCACATTGGGCTCCACACTGGGCATGGAGCTTGCTTGGAATTCTCTCTCTCCCTCTCTCTCTGCCCCTCCCCTGCTCCTCACTCTCTTTCTCTTATTTAAAAAAAAAAAAAATGTAGAGAGTTGTTCTAGAGGAAAACAGGAATTAGCCAGAGAACTTTTTTTTTTTTTAATTATGAGTCCATCTGTACTATTTGCTTTTTAAATTTGGTGCTACTTTAAAAAAAAAAAAAAGCTTTCTATTTTGTAATATTTTAGATTTACAGAAAAGTGACAAAGATACGAGAGAGTTCTCATACACCTTCATTCTGTTCCTTCCAGGGTTAACATTTTACATTACCATGGTACATTTGTCAGAATTAAGAAACTGACATTGATACATTACTATTAACTGAACTCCAAATTTTATTTGGATTTCACCAAGTTTTTCATAATATCCTCTTTATGTTCCAGATCTAGAATTCAGTGTCATGCATTGCATTTAGTTTTCAGGCCTCCCTAGTCTTCTTTGATCTGTAGCAGTGTCTCTGTCTTTCCTTGTTTTTCATGACCTGGGCAATACTAAGGAGTACTGCTGGACAGGTATCCTGCATAATGCCTTCTAATTTTGTTTTGTCTTTTGTTTTCTTACTATTAGATTGTGCTTATGGGTTTTGGAAAGAACACAACAGGTGAAGTGCCCTTCTCTTCACATTATCTCAAAAGTACATGCTATCTAAATTATATCACTCATAATGTTGATCTTAATTACCTGGCTAGGGTAGTGTTTTCCATGGTTCTCCACTGCGTAGTCACTATTTTCTCTTTTGTTGCTCTATTTTTCAGAAGTGAGCTATTAAGTCTAGGCCACAAGCATGTGTGAAGACAGGAATTAACCTTCACCTCCTATAGGGGGTAGTGAATACACTTCTTATTGGAATTCTTCTGGGAAGAAACATTTTTTCTCTTTCAACTATTTATTCATTCAGTCATTTACATCAGTATGGCTCATATATACTTATTTTATACTTCAGATTATAACCTAGTACTATGTTACTTATTTCGTTGCTGATATTGTTCAAAGTGTGGCCATTTGGGAACTCTTTTAAGTGGGGTTTCTCTGAGGTTTTTCTGTCATTTGATTTTTTTAACATTTCCGTACTTCTTGGAAATACACGATGATCTAGGCTCTTTTGTTGATTTATTTTTGCCCTGGTCCTAGAACCAGCCATTCTTCTAATTTCCCTAGGACTTCTTAATGTATATAGCTAGGTATTATATGTGTGTATACTAATCCATGTATACCTACTGCATTAAGGTTCTCCAGAAAAATAGAACCAGTAGGATGAGTGCATTGTAGAAAGAGGTTTATTTTAAGAAATTGACTCATGTCATTATGCAGACTGGTAAGTACAAAATCTTCAGGATGGGCCAGCAGGTAGGAGACCCAGAGAAGAGCCATGTTTCAACTCAGCTCAGGTTTGAAGGATATCTGCTACATAATTCCTTTCATGTTCCAGAGAGGTCAGTCTTTTATTTCATTTAGCATAATTCCAAATAGGTTCATGTATGTTATTACAAATGGCAAGATCTCATTCTTTTTATGGCTTAGTAGTATTCCATTATATATATATACATATATAGATATGTATATGTGTGTGTACATATATATATATATATGGTGTACAATATATATATATGTACACACACACATACCATATATGTATATATATATATATATATATATATATATATATATATATATATACCACATATGTATTTATATATATGTACCACATCTTCTTTATCCATTCATCTATTGATGGACACCTAAATTGCTTCCATATCTTGGCTATTGTAAATAATGCTACAATAAACATAGAGATGCATATAAAAAAAAATAAGAGAGAAGGAGTCTTTTTGTTCTATTCAGGCTTTTGACTGATTGGATGAGGCCCACCCTCATTATAGAGGGTAATCTACTTTATTCAAAGGCCACTAATTAAAATGTTAATTTTATCCAGAAACATTCTCACAGAAATATCCAGAATAATGTTTGACCAAATATCTGAGCACTGTGGCCCAATCAAGTAGACACATAAAATTAATCATCACACATACATATCATAACTTTGTTTGCAATATAAATATATTTATATATTAAGCTAAACATAAGTTGATATTTATGTCTCTGACCCTAATCCTGTCTCAATGTTATTTTCATAAGTGTGTTTTAATTTTTTATCAAATATTTTAAGACATGAAACATCTTAACTTTCATTAATAACTATGAAATTGAGAATTTTAAATTATATATAATCATAAAATGTTTGAAATTAGTGAAGCAGGGAAATAATCCATGACTCCTAATACATGCCAGATATTTCATACTTTTTATTTGGTTTAAGCTACACAGTTGTGGGAGGGAAACAACGTTGGGCAAGTCAGGAATCTGAAGCTGAGAGAAAATAAAGAACTTGTTCAAGTTCTCATAAAATGTTAATTTACAACAAGTAGTAGATCCAGAGGAAAGAAAATAGCACAGTGCAGGCAGCAGGAGAAGAAAATTAATTAACGTGAATTAAGTTCCTAGGGCTGCTGCAGAAAGCGCCACAAACTGGGTGGCTTAAAACATCAGAAATGTATTCTCTCACAGTTCTGAGGTTAGAAGTCCAAATTCATGGTATCAACAGTGCCATGCTCCCTTTGAGCCCTCAGTGAGGGAATCCTTCCTTTTCTCTTCCAGCTTCTGGTAGCCCCAGGTATTCCTGGGTTTGTGGAAGCTTAATGCCAGTCCATCACCATATTTGCAAGGCCGTCTTCTTTTAAAGATACCACTCATATTGGATTAAGGCCTACTCTAATGACCTCCTAATTTGGTTATCTGCAAGGACTGTTTCCATAAGGTCCATTCACAGGTACAGGGGGTTAGGACTTCAGCATATCTTTTTGAGGAACACAATTCAACCCACAATTCCTCCTGAGTGATGCTGATATAATTCAGAAAGCCACTAAAATTGTAGTCAAGACAATGTAGCCATGACCTGCATGGAGAGAGGACATCCCAGAGGATGTAGCAGAGCTAGATGGTGATGTCCTAAAAAGGATAGGGAGGGACGAAGATTCTGTCTTTCCTATGTTTCATTCGGATTTATTTCCTTACGTAGCTTTCATTATTTTCAAATCTTGATTGAGGTGTAGGAGTGTATATGCTAAGACTATAAGTTGTAAATGCTAACAGAGTTGTTCTTGAAAAATTCCTTGGGACAACAGGATGCAGACTGAACTACTATAGCTCTCTGTTAGAAAGCATCAGAAATGGGGAATAATGTATTTACCTGCACCTCCAACCTATTTTGGAATCGTACGAAGTGAAACTTTGATTCCCTAAATGCTTCCATGTTTCAGCAGCAGGCATGTGGGTTTTTTACTCAAGAGATGAGGGTGAGGAGTAGACAGTATAAGAGGAAAGAGACAGTAGATGTAGGTGCCAGGGTAGCTGACTGTATTTATTTGTAACACCACGTAAGAAACATTTCAAGAAATGCTATTATACTGTACATGATCTGGGCTAAACTATTGTACAAACTGGCAAGTTCATAAAATATGGATCATCAGTGTGATTTGATTAGTCACCAGGTTGCGATGGCTGAGGAAAGTAGATTTTTTAAAAAAAGATTTTATTTATTTATTTGAAAGAGTGAGACAAAATGAGAGAAAGCACAAATGGTTGGGAGGGGTAGAGAGAAAAGCAGACGCCCCACTGAGTGGGGAGCCTGACTCTGGACTCCATCCGAGGACCCTGAGATCATGACCTGAGCCAAAGGCAGATGCTTAACCGACTGAGCCACCCAGGCACCCCGGAAAGTAGATTTATATTTAAGTTTGTTAATCTGTGATATCTTAGCTTAAAAATGGTTACTGAGGAGTGGAGAGATTATTTCTTTCAAGTCTAAATATGAGGAAAATGTTAAACTTTTAAAGCAAAGAACATTTATTTGCCCCTCCAAATCTGAGAAGATTAAAACATGGTGCATTCAAAGCTCCACTGAATGTTAACAGTGCCTTGTGTAATGATTCATTGTTTAAAGGTTACTTTCTCCATTAAAAGTAATTTCTTATGTTTAATTTGTAGATACTCCCACCATATTTTGGTTTGACTCAAATCATTATCCTAAATAAAATTTTTAAAAGGCTGATAAAGAAGGAATTGAAAAAAAAGAATGAAAACAACAGATGATAATGGGTTTAGAGAGTTTTAAATGAAAATGGAAGTCAAAAAGAATCAAATATGCATATTCTGTATAAATATGTCATGTAACCAAAATGTGCCCCAGGAGATACATAAGGTATACGAAGAAAACAAATCTTGTGGAGAAACAATATATTGTGATCAAAGAGTATACACACTCAAGAGATTTAAATTAAATGGAATTCAAATAATGAAGTATTTCCTAATATTGAAGATTGTTGTACTGTAGAAACCTTTCCACTGGTCTCTCTATACACACACAGACAAATGGCAACATTAATAAATGGATGCACAAGTCTAATTTGTGCTGTCAAAATTGAGGTTATGTCTTTAGTATGCCTATGTTGTAATAGAATTACAGTAAATTTTTGTGTCTGTTCTTAAACACTGCAGACCGAGAGTCAGAATATTCTTAGAAACTTATAATAAAACACTTTTTCAAAATATATGCATGTATATTGGCAGTTGAGGGGTGGGCTTTTTAAAATCAGGAAGAAAAATAGTTCATATTGAGAAGGGAAGTTCTCTAGAAGAAATCTTACCCACGTAGTGGATTTTCTGGAGTTACAGGTACACATTGTATGCCTTCTAAGGTATCAAGGAAAAAAATATCCAGTAAGAGCACTTGATTCTATGGTCACAGCTCAGTGCTTCTCAATAAGGTTTACTTTTGTAAAATTTTCATATTTTCTGTAAATATGAAATACAAATGATTTTTTTCCTAGTTGATATGGATTTGCTGTAGATAAATACAAAGGATATACCATTTATTTCTGAAGTAATATGCTTATAATTAGAAGTTTTGTATTAATTTCTTTCATTGCATTTTAAAACTGAATATTTAGTATTGATGATATGTATTATAACTATTTATTTATTTATTTGAGAGATAGAGCTAAAGCAAGGGGGGGAGGTGGCAGAGGGAGAGAGAGAGAGAGAGAGAATCTTAAGCAGGCTCCATGCCCAGCCTAGAGCCCAATGCAGGGCTAAATTGCTCAATCCTGAGATCATGACCTGAGCCAAAATCAAGATTCAGACACTTAACCGACTGAGCCACCCAGGCACCCCTGTAATTCTTCATTTAAATCATAGCTATTTTTTTGAAAATCAATGTATAATTTTTTTTAACTTGAATGTATTAGGGTAACATGCTGATCAAAGGAATCTTTTGGATAAACTGAAGAATTCTTTGGTAAAGCAAGTTTTTATAAACCATGCTGTTATTAATGTATTAGTTAACTTCATATTTTTAATATATGAGATTATTTCAAATTATATGTACCTTAAAATAAAGAAAGAAATGGAGATGGAAATCTACAGATTGATGGAGTAAAATGTGAAAATAAAATCAGAAAATTGATTTCTTAAAAGATGATATTCTTGTTGCTTCAGATTAAGACCTTTATAGAAGGAAGCTGGAATGAAACAAATCTAGAATGAAACATAAGAAGAAACAAAATTATATCCAATTTCTGGAAACAGATTTTTTTTCTCTTTCTATGCCAAGAAGTACTGCTACTAGCTTCTTTTTAATCTGCTTTTATTTTTATGTTTAAGGTGACAAGATTTTCGGAGAATCCTGTTCTAAATTTTAAACGGAGAACTCAAAACATATTTTCCGAATTTTAATTTTAAAACTTAAAGAAAAAAGAATTTAAGATTAATGCATACCACCTGTTTCTATAGTAGTTGATTATCAAGAATCAGCCAGTTCAAATGTTCCCACAGTTTTTGTAAACTCAAATTAAAATTCAAATATGGCCTAAAGAGGAAAACACAACATAATTACCATTGAGAGTAAAGTTATGAGCCTTGGAAAATGGTTACTTAAGAAGCCTGTAAGAAATTGCATGTGTTTGAGTGCAACACCAAAAGTGACAATAAAATATTTTATTTAGGCTTTTTAAGGCCCAAAGAACATTATTGAAAGAAAAGTTTGTTTTAATTAATTGAGCGACCATTTGTCCAGTAGTCACTATGTGACAAGACTTGGTGTTGCTGCTGGCTACAAAACATCTGAGATTCCTATGTCCTGCTCTGTAGAGGTTGCGCATCAATGGACAAAAGGTTCACACAACTGTAACATTAAAAGATATGGCAGAGGGATAAACAAATTTGGGGGAATGCAGAAATGAAGGAGTAGGTGTTAACACACATTATGGCATCTAATTAACCAAGCACCCTAACAGTAGTTGTTATAATTCTCATTTTGCAAATAACAAAACACTGGCAATCAAGCAATACTCCAAATGATATAGTTAGCAAGTGGGGTATCAGAGATCCAAGTAAAAATTTATTTGACATCAAAACTGATAAAATTACCAATCTATATATAACATCCAGGACTTGACTGCTTTTGCCTAAGATTATAGAAAGGGAATGTTCTACACAGAAGATTTATTTGAGGTGAGTTTCAGTGAATAAGAAAGAATATACTAGGTGGGTGAAATGGGGAAAAACAAGGAAAATAGCATGTGCAAAACCACAGAAGTGTGAGAAAGCATGGTGTGATCAGAGAATTGTAAGGTAAGGCATTTGATACTTAGGAAGTTTAAGGTACCAGAGGAAGGAATGGGTAAGAGGGACTGAGGGATTAATGCCAACAAAGCAGTGAAAGGGAATGTAAGAGCCATGAAAATAAGCTGGAACTTTATCCTTCAGTAAACCCACAAAAGATTTTCGATAACCCTTGTGACAACTGGCATAACAGGTAATCAGTGACTTGTAATCTTAAAACCAGACTTGACCTTCCCTGATATCGATGAACCTCATGTTACTGAGGCTTGACTCCACTGTGCAAATTCATTTCTGGATTAGCATTTGCTAAATTTACCTAAGTAACAAACTCAATATTTGAAAGAAATAAAACCAGCTTATATAATTATAAAAGTACTTGGATGGTTGTTGAAAGAATTTGCATGAACTTTTGTTTTATGATTGTGTGGTCTTTTACATAGCCAACTTATTATTGGTTCCCTCTTCCGCCTGTATTCCCTAAATCCTCCTCCATCTATCTGCCGATCTGTTCATTAATCATCAGAGTTCTAGCATTCTAATAGATGCCAAGGAAGATTAGATAGTGATTCTGCTCTCAAACTGTCTAGAATTTCATGATGAAGATGGGATGTCTGCATTTATCATTCAGATCTCTGAGATGAAGTGTTAAATATCCAACAATAACAGAAAACCTTCTTTGGACCTAAATAGCTTAGAAGAGGTGAGGTCTTCACTCCCCTTTCCTATTTATTGACTATTAGATTGATGCACCAAGAGCAGTGAAAAACAGGAAATAGATGGACTCTGGAACAGGCAGATCTGAATTCATTGCCTCAGGGGAGGGTCTAGGAAGGGGAATGGTGCCTCAATTTCTGAATTGGCCTTCTTGTTTGCACAACAGAGATACTTACATCTACTTTTTAGAGACTAAAAGAAGTACTCTTTGTAAGATATTTATTAAATAATGCATGCTCTTTCAAGCATACCACCCCCCCTTCACTTCTGGTCTGAAGTTCAGTGAGCCCATTGCAATGGACACAATCCATCAAGGAAAATTATTTCATTGAAATGTACCCTGAGAGTTGCATATTTTAACTTATGTCATGTTGGTTAAAAAATAAAAATTATATATCCTTCTTTAAAGTCACCCAAAATTTCAAAGCATTAAGTATCATAACAAAAGAATAAGTAAGTAGAATAAGGAGTTGATACTTTTCAAATTTACTGTACAGCTCTGTCTCCTGGAAATCACTGGTAATAGGAGACAACTGAATTTGCCATATGATTTTCTTTTTTTTTTTTTTTTTTTTTTTTTTTTAAAGATTTTATTTATTTATTTAACAGAGAGACAGCCAGCGAGAGAGGGAACACAGCAGGGGGAGTGGGAGAGGAAGAAGCAGGCTCATAGCGGAGGAGCCCGATGTGGGACTCGATCCCGGTACGCCGGGATCACGCCCTGAGCCGAAGGCAGACGCTTTAACGACTGCGCTACCCAGGCGCCCCTGCCATATGATTTTCATCATGAGAATGCCTCTGCTAGGATGTGACGGTTGCTGTTTACACAATTTAATTCTCTACTTTCTAGTCAACCATTTAAAGTCCACAAAGAGTAGAAAAATGGTAAAATCTGAAGATTACATGGAAAAGGCCTTTGACCAAGTTGAAGGGCTGTAGATGGGAGTCAATTAGCCGTAACTAACAGTCCTGAATTCATTACTCCAGCTGGTTATTATTTTTGAGCCTCATTACACACATCTGACAATCAGAGGCACTTACACAGCCCTCTCCTGACTCTCCTGTGAGAATAAATATGGAAAGGGTTTTGTACTCCCAGGTGAAGAGAAAGAGAGCTTTAGTTACAAGAGGTCCATAAAAACAGTCTGCCTTTTTTAAAGAAATCTTACTGTGGATGCATGTATATATTCACCTAATAAACATTATCTATTAAATAATGGTGGGTTACTTTGCAACTGTAGTTGTAAGGTTCATCTTAAAGACATATATTCCCCTCATCGAGGTGTCACACAAAATATTACAATAAGGACAAAACAGA
This sequence comes from Ursus arctos, assembly GCF_023065955.2. Classification (NCBI taxonomy): domain Eukaryota; kingdom Metazoa; phylum Chordata; class Mammalia; order Carnivora; family Ursidae; genus Ursus; species Ursus arctos. Next base: position 23,491,530 of record NW_026622985.1, on the reverse strand, counting down.
GTTTCCATTTTACCCCTGTGAGGAAAGCGTGAAAGATACAACACTCTTACGACTTGGTCAGGTACAAGTATTAAAAAAGTAAAATCACTAACAGACTGCCACTGAAATTCTTTAGAATTCTACTTTTACATTTGAAATATTGCAATATGTAAACATTAGAGATGGTGTGCTCTTTTTTTGTTTGCATTGGAAAATTACAGCACTTTATGATGTTTGAGATGTTGAAAGGTATTTAAAAATGCTGAAGAATTAAACTTTGAATTTTGTTAAGAGCTTATACGTTCACCTGGTTTAAAATTACAAAGTTAAAAAGAGGAAAACAATGAAAATTCTTTCTCTGGCCAGTTTTCCTCTCCAGATTAAACCACTGTGACTGTTTTGTTTGTTTGCTTAATGCCAGTGACCCTACAGTTTAAGAAGCCTAGTCTAGTACCTATCAACAGAGAAAGAGATCAAGGGTCAGGGATATAAATTAACAATGTGTTAAGAATGAACGTAGAGATACACTTATCTTACTGGAAAATAAAGAATGATTTTAATGAAGGAAATACTAAAGCCTATCAACTATGCAGAGGGTAATTGCACACACAGATTTCTAGACCAGACCTGTTTGACCGGCTTGGTCCCAGAGCAGCTAAGGTAACACAGGAGAAGAAAGGCTGATGTAAACAAAGTAAATAAGCATTTGAAGTAGAGACTTTCAAAGATACAATTCAGGAAATTTAAAGTGCTAGCATATGGAAGTTGAGAAGAGGAAGAAGATCCAGAGGAAAGGAGTGTAACACTTGCTCAGGTTCATATTCTAGACCCCAGGCAGTGAGTCAGTCGTGCTTGAGTTTCTCTTTCTGATCTAATATATACTATCCATGTGTGACTTTGGACAAAGCTTCAGTGTTCTCATTTGTGAGATAGTAACGTAATTAAAGAATGCTGTTCATATAATACACAAAGTGCTTGGAATATATATGGTCTGTCCTCTACCAAGACAAATATTAATTATGACAATAAAGAGACAACTTTCAATCTCTGGAGGATTGAGATTCTCTTGTTAGATAAAGTTGATTCATATAGCTCATCTCTATGATGGAGAAAAATCTGAGAACACTCTATTTTCTTTAAATTTGAAACAAGAGAATTCATAGCTGCACAACTCATAAGGAATAGTTGGGTACATCGCTGAAAATCAGTCCAAGAGTTTAAGGTAAAGGGCTTTTTTTAGGATCATCAAAAATATAAAGTATTAAAAACAAGGCTGCTACAGCAGAGAAACCTCAGTGTATGAGATGTCACACCATTTCTTTAACATCTTAATGAAAGTAATTCTAAGTATTTTAACTTGGATGTTTTCCCAAGACACCTTGATGAGGGCAAACTTTGTAATTAGTGGCCTCTAAATTGAATTGTCATTACTTCTGTGGATCTATTTAGTGTCCTCCTTTCCCAAACTAGCTTACTCAGTTAGCTCATATTATTTCGCACCTATCAGGAAAGAATCAAAGACTCATCCTAGAAAAGTGATACTGGCCACCAAAGTTTCTTATTTTCGTTAAGGTATTTTAGGTTTCTAAGTAGTTTGGAGAAATGGGGCCAGAGATGAGTCTTATTAGGGGCAACTATTGCCACTCTTAAATTTTCACTATGTGGCCCAAGTTTCAGGCAAGCATGAGCACTCATTTCATCCGTGTGCTTGAATCTGCCTTGGCTGATGCCTATCAGTAATTTCATGACTTATTTTGAGGTGAGGTCAATGGTAAATGTTTCAGTACTAAGCAAATACCATTAAATATCTCAGTATTAAGCAAATAGCATTCAATTAAATACGTTGAAAAGAAGTTTATTTAGGCAAGATAGAGGGAATCACAGCACAAGTTGCATAGACTGCAACTAAATCTAAGCTATTTTTCATAGTTTCCAAAGCCTTGTGAATATGTGTGAAACATGGAGTTAATCCTTTGGATTTTTGCAAATTGAGAGAGGTAATAAACTTCCTTGTAAAAACACCATTTGACATGCATTTCACCTTGCCTTTCTTTATCTTGGTTTCCTGAAACTTAAAGGTAAGATGTATAAATATATTCTACCTTACATGGATTTACAGATCAATCAGTGTCTCATGGTTACACATTTCTAAATTCACAATTATATAATTTGTGTGAATGCTCACAGCAATCTTCTAATGATTTATTCTTCTCCCTCCTTAATTGATAAATGCTAATTCAGACTTCAGCAGGAAGATAATAGTCCTCAGAATGGAAGGTCTTGATGAGTTTCAGAAGTATTTTAGAGAAATGTGCTTGGTACTTATTCATGTTTGCATCTGCTCTTTAAAACTGTCAGATGTTTTGTGGTTAAATTCATTATTATAAATTTAAGGAGCTGCTCACATTTTTATTGCACTAATCACAAAAATAGTTTAACAGTATTAAATTTTTAAAAATAACCCAGCCATTGAATTAGTAATTTCTTTCATAAACATAGACATTTGAAGATAATATTCACCCTGGAATATAATTTTTTAACTTTTGAATTTTCATTCTTTTGAACTCTTAAAATTACATTTGATGTCATCCCTTCATAACTCATCTGTACAGAAAGAGTTAAAGACAGGTTTATGGTCGACTGGACATAACAGGTGGTGCTTAGGCACATGAAAGATGTCTTAATCACCTCTTCGTTTCCTCTCACCTGAGATTTAATTCAACTGTCCCACACCAGCAATGATTTTGCACTCTCAGAAGTATTTTCTATGATTCGGTTTATAAGAATTTAGTGATCTGCTTTATTTCATAAAGAAATTTATGAGGAACAAGGTGGAGAAATCGCATTCCATATTCTCTTTGTATAGTGACATCTGCGGGCTGTTGTAGCCCACAGTGATTTTTAAACGTAAGTACCTGCTCATTTTATGGGGGTCAAATCTCATTTTGTCCTGCTGTTCAAATATCTAGTCCGTTGTGGTCCAGAGAAATAATTTTCACTTAAACATTAAAGTCAGTTCCAGAGTTTAAGAAGTTTTCCTGAAAGTAGTGCTGGAAATATGTCCCTAATGTCTAGATTTATAAACTTATATCTGTTGGCATAATTCAAACAGCCTTCTTCCACAGAATTGTGAAATAATTTCTTGTAATTATGTTTGAGACTATCCTGAAGAGTTCCGAATACGAGTCAATGTGGAGAGGTCAACAGAATTACTACTGCCTTCGGGATATTAAGGAAACGCAATGCGAAACAACACCCATTAAAAGGGAAAACTGCGATGAGATAGTTGGTTTATCTCCACCGGTTTTAGAAAATCTGTTGCAGGAAAAGGATAAGACTCATGCCCTTTTACAAACGCATCTCTTTCCCTTAAAAGGATGCAGTGATCCTTTTCTGGCAAAAAAAAAAAAAAAACTGCTTTGCACTTTGATATTTACGGCTAAGCAAATCCTGAACGCCTTCCAAGAGCTGCCGGTAACAAAATCCTCGGAGCGCACCCTATGAGTTGCTCACTCCACCGCGGACCGCGAAAGGAGCAGAGTTAGTGAGCTGGTGCTCTAGCCTGCAGCAGCGCATTCCTGTATCTCCGGGCAGCCTGTCCTCGGTCGGCCCCGCCCGCCCGGCGGATCGCCGACCGCCCTCGCGGCTCCCTGCCACCCTCTCGCGGGCGTGCTCTGGGTGGGGCCTCGCGGCGGCGGAGATGCGGCGGGTGTGCTGGGCGGGTGAGGCTAGCCGGCTGGGCGGTGCGCCCGGGCAGCCCGAGCCGCGCGCCGCGTCGCTGTAATCGGACACCCGAGCGCTCGCCCCCGGTGCCCGGCCACTTTCCATTCACTCCGAGGTGCTTGATTGAGCGACGCGGAGTAGGGCTCCGGGTGCCGCGGCACTGCGACGCAGAGGATTCCTTTACAAAGAAACTCAGAGGACCGGGAAGAAAGACTTTCACCGCTGGGACGCTCTAGAAATTAAGGTCTTCTGGGAAAAAGACTAGAGAGACACGCGGAGCCACGCCGGTAACAAACTGATGACTTTTACGTGCTGATCTCTTCCCATCTCGGTAAGCTGGATTCATTATTTTCGGCATTACAAATTTAGCAAAATATAACTTTTGGTTCTGTGTGTCGACTTTTTACACATCGGTGTCCTCAAGTCTGGACATTTTCTTCAGAGCGCACGCAGTTTGTCAGGAAGTGTATCCCTTGCTGAGAGCCCTGCTTGAGTTGTTTCTTTAGATTATGACACCTGCGGAGAGTTTAAAGTTGAGTATTTCAGTGCCTTCTAATGCAGGATTGTTCCAGAGGACCTAAGATTTCTTTTCTTACATGTTATTAGCGTTCCATCAGCAGAAGTGAAGACAAGCAGCATGTCTAAGTGTCTCAGTTAAAGGGAAGTTATAATATACGGGGGAGGGGGCACGTGCAAGACCCTTGGCTTTCGCCGCTTCTCCTCTCTAGGTAGGCTTGAAATCGCATTGCTCTGTATACTCACTTCATTTGACCTGTCGTTTCATTTCCACTATTCTTTGCAATTTTTAGCATATGTTGCTTTTGGTGAGACATACCAGATAAAATACTAATAATAGCAATATGTAAAAATGTGTAAATATTATCTGCCTGCTTAATAAAGAGACAAAGGTTAGTCATATTTATAGCTTTTTTTTTTTTAACTATAAAGTCAACAAAACCAGGGAGCAATTACTAAGGGAAAGTTATCCCATAAAATCAATTTTCTTCTAAGTTAATTTAAGGATGACAAGGTGAAGAGGTTGTGGAAGCAGGAAGAAACTGTTTCGTTTGAAAATTACCAACACAAACATTACTAGGGTTTCCTCCATCTGTGTGGTAGAAGAGGCAAACAGTTTTGTTTCTATGTCTCATAACATCTGTACCACCTAGGAAATCAGCTGTTTAAAATGTTTAAATTGTTTAAAATGGCATGTTCAGTTTAACTGTGCTTTTTCTTCTGTATTCATTAAGCACTCTTAAATTTTCCGTGGCATTTCTTTATTGAATAAAATAATGTTAAGATTTTAATATTAAAAGACACATAATAGTGAAGGTTAGCATTGTTGTAACCCATAAAAATACATTTCTAGATTAAGCTCTGTCATTTTATTGTATAATTACATCAGACTCAAAATGATATGATTTCTTTCATGGTCCTGGGTTTATTTTGCATGTTGTGGCCACTAGTGCTGCTGTCGATCTCTAGTTACCCATTACCTGATCTTCCTTGGTATTCAGACATTAGTTAATAGCATGTATCAATGTTATAGCTACAGTTTCAAAAGGTAATGCTTTTCCCTCTGATTTATCTTTTGGAATTTTGACAACCTGCTTTCTGGCTGATTTATTTTAAATATGCATTGAGGGTTACATGGTTCACTGGATTGCTCACCACTAAGTCATTGGTTTGAATTTGGCACTAGTCCATGGTTACCTCATCTGCATCATTTAACAGCTGCATGGTCATCTGTATAAATTGGCAGATAACTAATTTGAGTGATTTCAGTGGTGAAGGATTGAACACACATATATTTATGTATAGAAACACCATTTCAGAGACGATTACTCCAAAAGAGCTAATGAGGATGGAAGTGAGTGGGTGTACATGAATGTTCATGTGGCATTTTCCTGCTACTACTATATTTATGGTAGAAAGAGAAGTTTTTCATCCACTAATATATATTGGTACCATTCTCAAGTCTTTTCAATGTTATGTGATTGTTAGAAGATCAAGTTTAAATATTGGGTTTTCCTTTGGGAACTAATACCTTTTCCTGGCTGCTTTGTTCTGCTTTAATATTAGCATTATTTGCTGAGAGAGCAATTTCTTTTTTCATAAAGACTTTCAGACACAAATGAATCAAATCCAAATTTTTGCATCTAAGAAACAAAGTCAGAGCACCTCCTACTGTTTACATGACTGTAAAAGTTCAGATACATCTTTTGTGAATAGGTGCTCTGTCTAGATTGCTGGTTTTGTGTGTATCTGTGTGTATGTGTGCAGGTATGCTCCTAAAATGTGAAATGAAATATAACAAACTTCTTACCTCTCTTTTAAAGGTATTTTCCCTTGGATATTAACTTGCAAATCTGAAGAAATGGCATTCCGGGCAATTTTCGTGTTGGTTGGAGTATTTGTTTGTTCTATCTGTGTAAAAGGATCGTCTCAGCCCCAAGCAAGAGTTTATTTAACATTTGATGGTAAGAAAGTTGATAAGTACTCTGGGAAAAATGTCATTTGAAGTCTTTTTTAAAATTTCACATCCAGATCCAAACATTAGTAATAAATTAAATATAGTAAAATATTATCGACTATTGATTAATTTTGAAAATATTTACTGGGCTGCTTTTTTGGATGACATGGCTATTTTAAATTATTGGTTCATAGACAAAAGCCATCTGTTGCATTTGCTTATGAAAATGCTTGAAGTATATTCTGCTCATTTTGAAGTATCTTCTTACTAGTCACCTGGTGTTTGAGAAACACCTTTTATGTGCTAATCCTCATCAGCAAAGAAGTCTATGCAAGTTTAATTATTTAAAGTTTTTCTTAATAAATTTTGGACTTAGCTTCCAAATCATCTCTCCATATGTTGTTCTAATGGTGCTTCTTCCATGTCCAAAAGGAGTCCCTGAGACTGGCAGAATCTCCTGATTGATTGAAAAGGATTTAAAACAATAGTTGTAAATATGTTTTTGATTGATGTTATGTACAAATGTTATCTTCAGAAGCTTAGGAAAATGGATGTGATTTCAAATTTGCTCAAGCGTAGAAGTTGTAAGACCCTGTGAGGGAATGGTTTGCCAATGTATGCATGAGCTTTCATGTAGATAGTTCAAACAACTAACAGACGGATGACTTTGGTCAGTCCATGCTAAATGGGCAGGAATAAGAAATGGATCAAGAAGATCATCTTGCCAATCAGGGTTATTTATATTTTTATTACTTCTTTCAACTTACTTTTTGCATAAACCTTAATGTCATTGAGCATATTTTCGTTTTATTTAAGAAACAGTATATTCTCAGAACTTTCTATAGCAGAATGTCTTTGAAACGCTTTATTATCTTGAATTTCAAACAGCAGGATGACTGACACTTATCAATCAATTGGATATCTTTTTTTTTTTCTTACTTTCTTAAGTTACCAAGGACTTTCTCCAAGGTTATCATGAGCACTGAAAGAGCTTTATTTTAAGAACTTAAAGTGTGTGAGCTAATTGCTTCCCTACCTTCTAAGCCAGGCATTCTCCCTCAAAACCCATGACTATTCAGTTGTGAAGAAAGGAAAAACAGACCCTTGAAAGTGTCTTTTTCTATATGACTGTGACATCTTGTAGTCTGCTTATACCTTTTCTTTCAAGTTGAGATCTAGGAAATATCTAATCAAGCAAAAAGTAAAGGCATTAGGCAGTAGTACAATTTGTCTCCTCTTTTCTGTAGTTCTCTTAGTATATATAGGAAGATGGAGTGGTCTCATAGATTAGTTATCTAAACCTGTTCTATTACATCAAAACTAACCAAACCTTTTTTTTAACCCAAACTTAAATGAAAATGTGTAAATTTTAAAAACAAGTGTGTCACCAGAGATAATAAGTCCATTATTCAAAGACTTTACAGTTTATCTTTTATGGAGGAAATTAAGTAGTAAAAATTTTTAAAACCAAACTTCACTACCAAGTGGGACAGTAACTGCTATGTATAGAGTGACTAGAAGTTATGATGGGCTTTTTAAAATACTCCATGTCTAATGCTCTCAAACTCAAGACAGATTCTTTCAGGATAAGACTTACCTTAATTTATAACGTATGTAGAATACAGCATGATAAGATAAACTATTGATCTGAGAATTCTATAATATTTTATTCTTTCTAGGAAATAATCAAACAGGTAGAATATCACTTAATTTGTTTTAAAGAGATATATCAACAGGGAGAACAAATAATGAAATTCCATAATTTCTAAATTAATACAAAAAATTCCTACAGTGAACTATATTTTAGGCATAGTATCATAGAAAAAATACTTTGGACAAAAACAACTGTTAAAATGTATAAATTTTAATCATTAATTCATAGTCATTTTCTTGAGAGATATGACAGTATACTTGTTTCAGATGCCTTTCCCAAATTTCTTATTATTTAGTTTCTCATTGATTTTATGATGACTTTTCTGTGTATCACAATAAGTAACTGTATTTCTTCCAAAATTATTTACTCTTGACATTAAAATATAGAACTTTGCACAGGGTTGACACATATATGAGTATAAATTAAAATACATATGGTATATACTTTCTTTCATTTATTTCAAAATTTCTATCACTATTTTTCAGCCAAAACTTAGGAGTTGGAAAATGATTCTGAGGAAATTCAGATAATATCAGGTTACATCACAGAGTTCATTTGCATCTTTATATTCTCTAATAATTAACCTTGCCTCCTGACTCTTTTGTCTTGAATTCTTTACCTTCACTATTACTTGGTCTTCTGCCAGCCTCTTTCTGGATGGGACTTTAGAAGAATCCTCTCAGTCTTGTCTTACAGTCCAATTAACAATCAAAGTCAATTTAAAAATGTGTGAAACAAGAGCTCTCTTCTCCCATCCAAGTTTTATCCCTTCTTCTTGTGGTAGAATGATGGAGTGATAACATTTGGGAAACCATGATTTGCAGATTTGCCTTCCCTATTGATCTAGTGCAAGGTCAACCAGATGGTCATCAGTCCAATGGAAGAATGTTCTTCAGATGTTATTAATTAGTTACATTTGTACAAGCTAAATCTTGTATGTTAAAGAACTGTGATTTCTATTAGATACTACATTTTGTAATTGTTATCATTCTAATTTTATGCCAGATAGCTTTTCAAATAAATCTGAAGTTCATGCAAAGACTTTTTGATTAAGTTGAATTTTTATTGAAAAAAAAATCCAGTAGTTTGACAGACTCACATTTCATAGCACTATTGTCATTGTATTTTTTTTTTTTTTCTCAGAAAATCTTTAGAATCTGTAAGGGTCATAAGGAAAGTCAAGGCTACTTATGTACAATAGACAAATTTGGTTTGCTTGTTAATATGCAAGGGAAATAATTGTTGAAATGATTTTGCCTTTATCCAGTAGGGATTTTAGCATGTAGTATTTTACGAAGCCAGGAATAAATACTGTACAATTTGATAAAAGGTATCAGTTGCATGTCATTTTAAAAAAGTTTTTGAGCTTAAGAAAAATGGAAATATTGTCTATATTTTAAAAGATAAAATGTGATTCTGAGTTAAATGTATTAAGTATTCTTTCTTTTTTAAAATGAGGTAGATTCTTATAATAAGATTACTTTTTCACTTAGCAATTAAGATTGTGAATCTAAGATATTCAATTTATTGACATAAAGTTGTCCATAATATTACCTTACTATCCTCACTATGTCTGTAGGATCTGTAGTAATGTTCTTTACTTCATTTATGAAATTGATCATTTGTGTCTACTTCTTTTATGTTCTGACTGATCCATGTAGAGATTAGTTTTTTCCTTTTTATTGATCTGTTTAAATAATCAGTTTTTGGTTTTGTTGTTATTATTATTATTATTCTGTTTAATATTTCTTTGGTATGTGCTCTAAAATGAAATCGTCTTATTTCTTCTTGCTTCGTGTTTAATTTGCTCTTCTTTTTGGAAATTCTTAACATGGAAACATAGATCACTGATTTGAGAACTTTTCTTCTAATATAACCAGTTATGCTACAGATTTCCCTTGAAACACTATGTAGCAATGCTCCACATATTTTGATAAAATGTGTTGTGATTTTCAGTCAGTTCAAAATGTCTTCTAATTGCTTCCCTTATTTTTTCTTTTACTCACACGTTATTTAGAAAAATGTTGTGTAATTTGGAGATAATTTGTGTATTTTTTTATATATCTTTCTGTTGTAGGTCTTTGATTCAGTCTCTTGTTGTCAAAGAACATACATAATATGCTTCAGGTTCTCCAAAACACTGTTAAAACTCATTTTATGGCACCAACTATAGCCTACATAGAAAATAATGTATATTCTGCTTTTGTCACATGGAATGTTTTATTAATGCCAGTTAGATTCAGTTGATTGTTTGTTACATTTTCTATATCCTTACTGATTTTCTCTCTACTTGTTCTTCAGTTAGTGACAGAAGAAATTGAATTCTCCAGCTATAATTATGGATTTGTCTATTTCTCTTTTCAGGTCTATCAGTTTTTACTTCATGTTTTTAAATTTCTATTATTAGATACTGACATATCCCTGATTATTCCTGGTAATAATTAGAGTTCTAAAATGTATTTCTGTCTGTATGTAACACTTCCATCTTTTTTTGTATAATGAAAAATACCAACAAAATTTTAGTTACAATTAAGTGGGAAAAATGTTTGTCATGATTCCAGTGGCCTCTGGAAAGTTTTTATTAAAGTATGAGGAAATATGTTTAAACACATATGTTTTTGATGTATGTGAAAGTATGAACATTTGATTGGCAGTGTAGTGTCATGAGAACAGCATTTACATGGAATATCAGGATTTTTAAACTTTGGTTCCTTACTAATTAACTCTGAAACTTTGTCAGGACCTCAGTTCTCCCAATGAATTAAAAAATTTGGGGGCTAACCTAATTTTAAGACTCCTTATTAACTAAATTTATATGATGTTTAAGCTTAGTTTTGCTTTATAATATCATCTCCTTTGAGGAAGTCTTCTACAATAATTCCTTTCAGTGCTTTCAAAAACATTTTGTAGGAAGGACCTGGGCAAGGGAAAGAAAACTAAACAAACAATTTTTAAAAATTCATGGATTTTGAAGTCATACAGAGCTGGTTTTAAATCATAGTTGCCTGCTACTTTCTGGGGATGCTACACTGGGGTAGTTACTTAATCTCCCTAATCCAGAATTTTATCATCTGTAAAATGGGAATAACACTTATAGAACTGTTTTGAAAATGAAATGAATTAAGCTTGTAAAATGTGTTGTGTAGTTTATAGAGTGCATCTTATTAAAATATACGAAGACTTACATTAGAATTAGTATTTATAAATTCCTTTAGGGTAAAATTATGGTCTTCTTGTGTACTGTAATCCTTCCTCTCCACTTAGTGTAGAGACTGCCATTCGTTATTGCTCAATAAATGTTGAATTAATATACATTTTGATACTTCTTAACCACTATACCTCCCCAACTAATAGAGTCTTAGTACACTATAACAGTGCTTCAGTGAATCTTGGTTAATTTGAAACAATGACAGTTACTAGGTAGAATGCCAAATTTCTTCATCATAGAATTAAGATACAAGTACCATGAGAGAAGAATTTTTGTTATGTTTTGCACAGATACCTTTATTTATTTATTTATTTTAAAGATTTTATTTATTTATTTGACAGAGATAGAGACAGCCAGCGAGAGAGGGAACACAAGCAGGGGGAGTGGGAGAGGAAGAAGCAGGCTCATAGCGGAAGAGCCTGATGTGGGACTCAATCCCAGATCGCCGGGATCACGCCCTGAGCCAAAGGCAGACGTTTAACCGCTGTGCCACCCAGGCGCCCCTGCACAGATACCTTTAGACTCATATCCTGGTACATAGCTGATGGTCAAAACTTTTCCCACATTATACACTAGAGATTCAGCATAGTCTGGGAGTTCAACTTTTATATTTACTCTTTCCAGTTAATTCTCAAATCTCTTTATCTATTTTCTTCCCTAAAAGACATGTCATCTCTATAAATTTTAGATGTTTTCTTCCAGAGAGTTTTTTTCTCTGTTTTGATTGGAAGCCTGGTTTTCTATATTAAAGGGAAGAGTCCTCATACATACACAGCCTTCCACAGGGCCTTGACTGGTGGCTTGTCAGGGATGTTGCCTTAATCCTTAATACTGTTGGCATCTGTATATGCTAGTATGTCTAGCATGTCTAGATATGTCGAGGCTTTTAAACTAATGCAAAAGTTCATTAAGATTCTGCTTTTTTAAAAGTCCAATTTTTCATGATAAATTTGAACTTAATAAGAGCCCTACCTACTAAGTTTACTTCTTTTGATTTTCATGGCATAATGCATGGCTTGAAATTATAGACAACTATTTGCCACTCTTAGAACATTTAAGAATACCATAAAACCTCAGGAATGTGGAGGGCATGTAGGACAATTTCTGATCCACTTCTGTACCATGATATGAAATATATCTGTATAAATATACCCATAAAATAAAATACAAATATAAATACATCCATACATATACCAAATATAGGTTATATACATACTCCTAAAGTAATGGCTGTTAAATAGTATATTAGATTTTTTTCCCCTTTTTCCTTTGATGAGTAAATTGAAATTTATTCAGGAATATTTGCTCTTTGGAATACATTTTCTATATGGGAATTAATAGATCCTAAAGTCAATATTTTAATTGAGATTTATTTATTGAACTAGTTGATCTTAAATGAGCTAATGAGTATTATTAAGTTACTAAAATAGTTTATGTTTAAGATTGTTTATGTTTAAGATTGGATATCAACTGCCATTCAAGAGTTAACTTATCCAAAATTACACAGTAGTTCCACCTCTGTTACCATAAAGGCAATAATTCAGCCATGTACATGTTTTATCTGTCCAGTACAAACCTCTAAGATATCAGACATTGTTTTTTTTTAAGTAATCCTGATAAATACTGGCTTATCATTTATATTTGCATGTTTTTAGATCAAGAAATATAATATCCTGAAATAAAGAAGTAGGCTGTCCCCACATCCCACATCACTTTGCTCTTAAATAAAGAAGTTTGGGACACAAACACACACACACACACAAAACAAAACAAAACAAAACAAAACAGAGTAAAATAAAGAAGTAGGATGCACTCATTATCCCATAGGCTTCAAAAAGCCTGAATATCATTTTACTGAACAGGCAACAGTCTGGCTCTACTTCAGGTTTTCCTTTGGCTCAAAACTCATGAGTTATCAAGGTGGCCATGGAAATATATAAAGCACTTATAAAGCCATGAAAACTTAAAAATAAATTCACTAATAGTTATATGCATGGCAGAAAAGTCAATTATTTGTGATTGCTATTAATCATTTGCTTGTGTTCCTAGAACAGTAAAGAGTCCCTACTACTACACTGCCCACCACTCCACTGAAGCCTATAACTAATTGCCTTAAATTGAAAAGGAAAATGACAATTAAGAGATTAAGACTTTATAGAGATTTCTACTATTTGGATACATTTTTCCTTGATTTATATTTGCCAATTTTCCAACTCAGGGTTGAGTTTTACATTTACATGTGCATAACACTGGCTTAAAAACATAAAAATGTCAGTTTGCGTTCTATTGGGAAACAATTATATGAAGTGTAGAGACTAAGCTTGCATAGGATTATCAGTTCTTTCAGTGATTTACTTTGTGATTCTTTTTTGCCTTCTTTCAGTGCTCAATTTTCATTAATAAAATTGTCAAAGGCTCCGGGTCATCGATAGTATATAAATGAAAGATGATGGAATTTTACAAAACATCTTTTATCTTTTAATATCTGCCTCATTTGACAAGAAGCTTAATTAAACAACAAATAAAAGGACCCCTGTGAACTAGTGAGCTAAACCCAAAAGCTGATGAATTGTTGTTGGACAATAAACTCAAAATAATAAATTGTCTCTTTATGAACTCTGGTAGCATTAACATTACAAGGCACATTTGTTGAAAACAGTTTGTCTTATGGTTGCCCAAGAGATAAAAATAAAGCCAATTGTTCTTGATTTCTCCATTAATCTTGGAGAATGCTCATTCTGGTTGTACTGAATCTTCTGAAATATTTAGTTCTTGGGAAAACTTGTGTTAATGTGGTTTGTTTTAAATCCCCTTCCGATAGTTTCATTTAAATGTCAGTTAAATATCTTTAATAACACCTGCATGTTTAATAAAATCAAATTCAACAAGGAATGCTGCTGTAAGAAACTCTGCATTCTTTCCCCTGTGAGGGTGCTTTGAAATCAGGAAGGGATTGATGAATACAATTGTGAGTAGGACATCACCTAAATCATAAAGAGTTTTAAGTAGAGTAGCACTAAATTTGTTATATAAAGAACAAGTTAAAACTGATATAAATATGGGGCGCCTGGGTGGCTCAGTGGTTAAGCGTCTGCCTTCAGGTCAGGTCATGATCCCAGGGGCCTGGGATGGAGCCCCGCATTGGGCTCCCTGCTCAGCAGAAAGCCTGCTTCTCCCTCTCCTACTCCCCCCTGCTTGTGTTCCCTTTCTGCTGTGTCTCTGTCTGTCAAATAAATAAAATCTAAAAAAAACAAAACAACAACAAAAAAACTGGTATAAATACAATGAGGACAGAAAATGAGAAGAAATTGCTAAGAAATTTTGTATGTCTGTTTTTCCCTGTAATATATATTGGTATAGGATTCTAGTAGTCAAAATAAAATGAAATCTCTCATCACCTTGAATTAGAGAAGTTTTAAGTAGTGCAAAGAATATCCTTTGAGAAGTATTAGGATAGAAATACCTTACAATGATGTGTTCTTTTAAAGATTTTTAGAAAAAAGTGGGAAATTCTTATTTTCCTGTCATAAAAAAAGTAATTCTTATTCTCAGTGAATTTTGTCAGATTCCAGTAAACTTAGTTCTGTTGCCAAAAGATGATGCTGTGATGTTAAGCCATTTCTAAAAGTACAAGATTCCTGCAACTACAAAGATGGGGTGCTCCAGTGATATGAAATTAAAAGAGTGAGCTTTTGTGCTGTGTTTATTCAGTCATCTGACCAACGCAATTTCCTGAAAAAAGTGTGTCCTATTCCATGATTATCCATAGATATGTATAAACAATTATGATAGAAGTTCCTGTTGAATGAAGATAGTTCAAGTGATGCTAGATGGCTTAACTAATTAATGTTTGAAGTATAATTGACAAACAATATTATATTAACTTCAGGTGTACAATATAGTGATTCAATAATTCCATACATTACTCATTGCTCACCATGATAGATGTAGTTACCATCTGTCACCATAAAACATTATTACAGTATAATTTACTATATTCCCTATGCTATACTTTTCATCTCTGTAACTTGTTTATTTTATAACTGGAAGTTTGTACCTCTTAATCTCCTTTATCTGTTTTGCCCATCCCCCACCTTCCTCCTTCCTGGCAATCTCCAGTTCTCTGTATTTATGAGTCTATCTCTGTTGTTTGTTTTCTTGTTCATTTATTTTGTTTTATAGATGCCATATATAAGTGAAATAATATGGCATTTGTCTTTTTCTGACTTATTTCACTTAGCATAATGCCCTCTAAGTCTATTCATGTTGTTGTGAATGGTAAGATTTCATTCTTTTTTATGGCTAAGTAATATTCCAGTGTGTGTGTGTGTGTGTGTGTGTGTGTCTATACCATATGTTCTTTATCCTTTCATTTATTGATGGACACCTAGGTAGCATCCACATTTTGGCTGTTGCAAATAACATTGCAATAAACATAGGGGTGCATGTATCTTTTCTAATTAGTGTTTTTGTTTTCTTTAGGTAAATACCCAGACGTGGAATTCCTGGGTCATATGGTATTTTTATTTTTAATTTTTTGAGGACCCTCCATACTGTCTTCCCTAATGGCTGTGCCAATTTACAATCCCACCAACAGTGCATGAGTGTTCCCTTTCCTCCACATCCTTGTCAACACCTGTTATTTCTTGTCTTTTTGATACTAGCCATTCTGACTGGTATGAGGTAATAGCTCATTTTGATTTTGGTTTGTATTTCTGTAATGGTTAAGTAATGTTGAGCATCTTTTCCTGTGTCTGTTGGCCATCTGTGTGTCTTTCGAGAAATGTCTGTCCAGGTCCTCTGCTCATTTTTTATTGGATTGGGTTTTTTTGGTGTTGAGTTGTATGAGTTCTTTATATATTTTGGATATTAAGCTGTTATTGGATATGTCATTTGCAAACATATTCTCCCACTCAGTAGATTGCCTTTTCATTTTGTTGAGGTTCCTTCATTGTGAAAAAGCTTTTGAGTTTGATATGGCCTTCATTGTTTATTTTCACTTTTGTTTCTCCTGCCTTAGGAGAAAGATCCAGAAAAATATTGTTAAGACTGGTATCCAAGAGATTACTCTCCCTGTTTTCTTCTAGGAGTTTTATGGTTTCAGGTCTCACATCGAGTCCTTAATCCATTTTGAGTTCATTGTTTAATATGGTGTAAGATAGTGGTCCAGTGTCATTCTTTTGCATGTAACTGTCTAGTTTTTCCAACACCATTTATTGAAGATATTGTCTTTTCCCCATCGTATGTCCTTGCTTCCTTTGCACAGATTAATTGGCCATATAAGTATGGGTTTATTTCTGCACACTCTATCCTGTTCAGTTGTTTTATGTGTCTATTTTTGTGCCAGTACCATACTGTTTTGAAATCTGGTTTGCGATACCTCCAGTTTTGTTCTTCCTTTTTAAGACTTCTCTGGTTATTCAGGGTCTTTTGTGGTTCCACACAAATTGTAGGATTATTTGTTGTAGTTCTGTGAAAAATACTATTGGTATTTGATAACAAATTACATTGAATCTGTAGATTGCTTTAGATAGCTTATTTTAAATTAATTCACCTGTTGATCAAGTATTTTGATATGTTATTCACATATGTAGATTTAAAGTGTATGTTACATACCTTTCTTTGCAATTTTGATTTTGAAGAATATACCTAGAACTAAAGATAAACATTTTTCCATTCTTTGTAGATGTATGCTACTTTGTCTTCTGTTTTTCCAAAATACTTTTGATAATTTATTTGTATTTATTATAATAATCAGTAACATTAATATTGCCTTTGTGCCAGGCATTATTTTTAATTCTCTAAACAACACTGTGAATTAGGCACTATTTTATCCTCATAAAATGGAGAATCCAAGAAAGTAACTTGCCTGAGGTCACAGGGATGGAAAAGAACACACACACACACACACACACACACACACACACAACCACAGCATTCAGACTCCAGAGCCAGAGCCATTTTGGTAGATGCTGCTAGAATTAGTTTTAAGACTCACAAAAATCACAGTTAAACTCACTTTATCATGTTAAAGGTGTCACAATAGACTTCGGCTTTTTCTCTTAGAATATCATTCCTTCCTGAAAATAAAGGAAATAAAATTCACTCTCTATACCATCCCTAATTACCCCTTCAATTTTGGATTCATCAAGGTGAGGATGAGGGAATTACTCCTGCGGAACATGCTTCTTTCATTGCGGTAGGTAAGGTCTCCCTTTGTGCCTGTGGGAGCAAGGCTGAGCTCAGACAAAGGATAACTATAGAAAAATTTATTATTCATTCCCTTCAGCTCACTGTATAAATTTATCAGAGTAGTGTCTTCATAAGTTCAAAAGAACCTACATTTTCTCTTAAAAAAAATGATTCAAATGTCCTTTTTTTATAGATACCATTGCAGCATCCACTAAATGGAGCACTGAGATATGCTCAATTTTTCTGTTTCCTAAGTATCTTTTATATGACAAGGTATTAAAAACTATCATTTTGGTTTTAGTTCCATTACCGTCAAAAATAAAAGTATTGAGAAGGAGAGCTGTAAGCTTTGGGCAATTTTCAGTACTCTTTTGCCTTCTGCACTTTCATTTCTATGCTCCTGAGGACCACTGTTGTTAATGAAAACAAATTTGAAAGCAAGGAACAGAGAAGTTAGACATTTTCTGACACAGACTATGAGTTGGCAAGAAGGGCACATAAAAGGCAGAGCTAAGTGCTGAGCCGTGTGCTATTTTAGGGCAGTGCTTGCCCTGAAACAATGTGCTGAGCTGTAAAAGATGGCAAGTTCATCCTACATTTCCAAAGTCCATGCTTCTCCAAAATGATCATTTCAACCTTCCCTCCTATTCAGTGGGAATCAACTGCCTTTGAGAACTCAGTAGTGAAATGTTCCTGTTGCAGAGTGCTTTTCACTTTTTTGGAGGATTTCCACTTGTTATGTCATTTATTACAGAATGCCTATGAAGTAGTTAGGCGTGAAGGCCCAGAGAGGGTAAGGACCTCCAGCCCTATGGTGGCAGAGGCACGACTAGAGGAAATGGTATAAAAAGAAAAACATTAATTATAGCTGTGCTTGTAGAGAATTCTGCAAAGGTATATTATAAAATCTTCAGAAATACCAAGCCATTAATAGGAATTAGAAATATTTTTGAATTCTTTTCAGAAAGATTGAGGCTATACATAAATATTAAAAAATTGTATTTTTGTTTGTGTCTAATTCATGTAAATTAATGAATATACTTTCTTTGTCTTGCCTTTCCCAAATTACAACTCCCATAGTCAAGAGTTTTGATGGTCGAGCTATGTACATCAGGATAGCATTTTCCTCTTTGTCAACCCCTAGAATAGAGTATTCTACTCTGTTCATTTATGTATTGCCTTAGAAGGAAAACAATGATTAAAGTAATCTTATGTTCTAGTTTGAAGTGATGTCAGTAGAAATGTCTAGTATTCTTGCCTTTCTCAATTTTAGCCCTTGCTTGCATTTAAGATTCTTGATTAAGAAGTATGAAATATTCTACCTAATTAATTCCTAGTTTACTACCTCACTGCAACGATTTTCTTATAAAAAATGAGCAAGTACCAGAGTTTAAATATAAGATTGTTCATATTTAATCTTCTATGTAATGTAATGGCTAATATCAAGTCTCTAGTCTCTATGGGCTTGATAGACCAAAGGAGTCAAAGCATTACAATTTTCCAACAGGTAATTGCTATTCCTCTAAGAAGAAGGTCAGACTGCTGATCTCATCAAAACAAAACAAAACACCTCGATTCTCTGCAGGAGTAATAGCGCTAAAGAAGCAGTTGCTAAATTCTTTCATGAAAAACATCTTACTTCCTTAGCATGGAGTTTCACTTTCTAAAGATAGAATCAGTTATGGAGAGGGGATATATATTTGAGTAAAAATAAATGTACTATCTATATACATGTATGTACATATGCACATACATATACCCTGTGAGTAAAGATCTATTGTGTTTCACTATCGATTAGGTCTTTCCTGAGTGTATACTGTCTTGTAAATGCACAAAACAAAAATTGAGAAGTCAGAAAAAAAAAGCTATTATGCTCCTGGTATCGTTTTTAATGTATTATTTATGTTTTCTTATGTTCAAGTTTCAAATACCACAAATTTATATGTATATAATAATTGGGTGATTAGCTTGGCAAACACTTTAGTTCTTAACATATTACTGCAACACAGGTGTTCATAGAGTAACAGCTCAGTGCCAGTGAGCTGAGGAGCAGAGCAAGAAACTCTAGTGACTTCTGTCTTTGAGCCTTCCCCTTCCCATCACTGCTGGTTAGTAATGGTGAGAACAAAGGGACTTGCTGAACCTGCCAGGAGGAGGTAATCCATTGTTACTCCAGACAACAGGAACAGGAACCTAAAGGGAATGAATGGGGCAAATCATATGTAAAGACACCGCAAATACCTAAATTTGTTCCCTATGCTTGCTGCTTTTACAGCCAGTGAAGTCTTGCAGCCCAAGTTACTAATGTTACTATAGTTAGCATGAATTGCCAAGGAGTTAGCAGATTTCCAATTATAGCATATGAAACATAATCTTTCTTTATGTGCTTTGTTTTCTAAAATCTTCATTTCACAAAATTTAGATCAGAAAAGACCTCTACTCTATTTGTAAATAGACGTAATTTTGTACAAACTGTGTGAGGTGCACCAAGCTGGCACTTCATTCATTACTGAAATCTGATAGTGGACACAAGTCTGAAGATTTTAAGACAGCACTAACAAAATTAGAAACGGAGAGTAAAGGGAGTCCAATACCCTAGTATTCCTGACCTTCCTTATTTGGCTCAGGTAGAGGGGTATGTGTGGCCACTGTTCTGTCAAGTGTTAGAGACCATTACATATAAAACCACAGTTCCAACAGAACTGTCATTCTTAACACAGGGACCTTTTGTTTAATGAATAAGCACCAAGGTGATTATAAAATGAACTTGTATAAGGTGAAAAACATTTGTATTGAATTTCACTATGAAATTGGAGTTATGTCTATATAGGTATACTAATCGTTCAACAGACTGACTTGAAAAACTTTCAGTAAACTTAAGATGATAGCCAGGCATGTAAAAATTCTGATAATATGATGCAGTGAATATTTTGGGGCTCTTTATATAACTTTCCAACCTCTTAAATACGCACTAGTTGTTATAATTCAAGCAAAAACAAAACCTCATGGCTTAAATTATCCCTTGATTTGAAAAGACTTATTGGATAATTTATTTTGGGTCAGTTGCCGGTAAGAGCCTTAAACATTCTCTAAACATTATCAGCCTAGCTCTGTATTTACATGTAACTGTTATTATGTAATAATGATGCAAACAGTGGGAAGCAATTGGAGTTTCATTGGTATCCTATACAAATCTGGGTTTAAATAGAAGAGCACTTTCTGGCATCCAAAACTTCCAACTTTTGCTGGTCCATCCAGCTAGATTTTTGCTACGTAAATGCAGACTCATGAGCTTTTTTTTTTTTTTTCCCTTCATTTTACCTGAACAGAAATACTCACAACATTCCAAGAGACCAGAACATTAAGCCGGAATAAAACAATGAGTGTATTGTCATCACCAAAAGGAACATTTTGAATTTTATTAGAAGAAACCAATTAAGATGTTATTTTCAAGCACAGGGCTTGGCATGGCTTCAGAAGGTTACTTCCTGAAATCGGGCAGGGGTTTAGCTGGCACAGAGAGAAGATCTTTAGCTTAACGTCTTGACAATTTTAATGCACATGCAACTAGGATTTTTCTTTAAGCTGATTCTCTTAAAAGCATGCTTCCTGCCACTGTTCAACATAATTGCATCAATTCCGTTTTCCATTAGTACTCAAAACCTGCTGATATGACTAGAGTTGTAAAACCTTTGTGTGAAAATCTAATTATGCATCATTTTTCCCCCAGAGGATCTGATAATGCGTATATCGTATGCAGTCATATGTTTTTTATTTTGATATCTAAAGTAAGATAAGCAAAGAGATCTTTATGCCAGTATTATATACTTTGGTTATTCGTTTAATTGTATCAACAATAGTGGTGTAAACAATTTTCTATTACAGAAGGAAAAGAACATTCAATAGGCTGTATTTTGTTAAAGAGGAAAGAACACTTACTGTTTTGCTATAGAATAATAAAATATTCCCATTTCAGGTGAAAGGAAAGGATTGCTTCTCTCCTCATGCCTGTAATAGCTATGTCTGTTTTATAATTTATTTATTTTCAGCAGTTTGCCTTTATAGAATCTCGTATGATCGTCTGCCTTGGTTTAGCTCATCTCATATCTGTCTACTTTTCTGATATGTATTTGATGCTTTTCTATACATATACAGTTATGTGTAGACATTTAAGATATTACATTAGAAATTTAAAGTGTAAAATGCACTAATCCAGCAGTTTATCACCTTACATTTATTTTTCTCACATCCCCTCTTTGGTTTTTCTTCTTTAACTGAAGTAAGAAAAAGATTATCAAGCTTAGCCTGAAATTATTCACAAAATAGTGAAAGCCTCAGAGCCCAGGTGCTGATGGAATGTGTAGCAGGAACTGAGTTAAAGGTGGCCTAGAGTTAAGACGTGTCATTTATTTATGCTTTGGAAATGAAATTCAGCATCCTCAGCACTTAGGTGAAATGATCTTTAAAACAAATAACCATCTTTGGTTTCCAATTTTTACAATAAATATTTGATACTAAAATAGAGTTTTAAGACCTTTTCTAAAATTGCTTCTGGGAAAAAAAATACTGGATTTTTTTATAACTAAAGATAAATTTGATGAGGTCCATTAATAGCTTAGTTCTCTTTTGAGGTATACACTTATTTGTATTAAGTGCCAACAGTACAAATTATGTTCACCTTAAAGTGAAAGCTGGGAAATCTGGTTAGAATTGATTGTTGGCAAATTATGGGTCAATATGAGAAAAAGCTTTTAGGCTTTTATACACAATGTTGTGTCCATCTGTTTCTTATTCCTTTGCTCCCCATTCATTCTCCCTACTTTAGATAGATTCCATTAATACATCATTTAAATTTAAAAAAACTTTTTTAAAGGCCCAAAGAACTGCATTGAATTCCAGGAATATTTTGGAGTGCCCACCTTGTGCAATGTTGTGTGCTTCATCTTTCAGTACAAAAAGAAGTATGGTATGTATCCTCTACTTCATGACCACCTGTTCTAGTCAACAGGACATGCCAACTACATAAACTATTATACCAGGAGCATCAGGCCATAAAAGAGGCACAAACAACTCATAGATGAGGTCAGTTTTGAAATAAAAACATTATCTTAAATTGGTGTAGAATATTGGCTTTAAACCCATTGTGGCCATTAATTATTCTGCTAACAGGGATTAGAGTTTTTATCATGGTTATAAACTAGATTGAGAGGGGAGTTCAGTTGGAATGCCAAAGAACAGGTATTTGCTCTTGACTGAAGGGTCTCCAAGCCTCTGAAGCAAAGCAATTTTGCTGGGTTTTATTTTGTTTTGTTTTGTTTTATTTACCTCCAAATTCCCAGCAGTGTCTCTAACTATGCAGAATCATTATCACTGCCTGACTGATCAATTGACAAACGACTTGACTCCAGTTTGCCAAATTGTCTTTAAATGCCCTGCATTAAAAATCCTAAACTGTATATAGTGGTGGTAGGGAGGGGGAACTGGTTTTATCTTCTCCATTTCTTGATTTCCAAATCTCTGGTTTGCTCACTCTCCAGCATATGTGTGCAAGCTCTCTCTGCTCTCTCTCCTTCTCCCCCTCTCCCCCTCTCTTCCCGCCCCCCAGTCTCCACCATATTTGAGTGATAGAGCAAAGGCATGAAGGAGCCAGACCCAAGGTTCAAAATAATTAGGTCTTCAGAAACATCTTCCATGCCCCCAAAATGAATTCCATACCAGAGGTCATGCTTTCTCTGAGCTTCCATTCCCATCAGCAGTTTGCCACTACATCATAAGGCTACAAGACAGAAGAAATTAAGCCAGGAAAAAGAAAATTAATAATTTTGAGTTTGGGGAATGATGGCTTGGGTTAAACCTGAGACCTCAGAACAGTGATTCTCAACATAGGCTACACATTAGAGTCATCTGGGAGCTTTAAAATCCTGATGCCCAGACCACACCCAGTGCAATTAAGTCAGTATATCTAGGGATGAAGCATAGAAACTAGTGTTTTTATTTTTTTTTAATTTTTTAGCCCATAATATTAACTTTATTCACATTTTCCCAAGTAATTTCAATAATAAATATAAGCTAAAAGCAATACATAGTTCTTAGAAAATACAACCCAAAATTCTCATTGCCTGAGCTTTGTGATTATAGGTGCTCAGCCTTTGTTCCTCCAGAATTTTAAAGTGAAATCCGTCCTCAAAATAAACATACAATGACGTGGGGAGACTATGCTTAAGTACAGCTTTGCTAATTATAAAAGAATTCCAGAAACTAGTGTTTTGAAATTACTCCAGGCGATTCTAGTCTGCAGTCATGTTAGGAATCCACTGTCCCCAAATCCCTAAAGTTCACTTCTGTGAGAGAACATGAAATCTCTGAGGAATTTCTAACAATGAGAGCTGTATTCAACCTTTTGCTTTAATGGTGTCCAGGATAGTGCTAAACAGTAAATTTTAGCCCCTTTACTTAACACTTAAGATTTTTAAGGCCAGAGAAATCATCATTAGTGTAGTCATAATGCAGCTTGAGTGTTGACAACCCATTAAGAGTGAACAGATATCCTTCATTTACTTCTGTGTGAAATGTGAAGATCCATAGCCACAACATAGAAAATTATGTTCTATTTTTATTTCCTTTATATTTTGAAATGTAGTGACATATCAGTGAGGTTCTTGACAACCAAAGCTGGGTCTTGATTTACGTTACATCACTGGCCATAGAGTCCACTGCTGAAAAGATTAAATAAAGGTTTGTGCAATGGATACTCTCTCCTAGACAATTTCATTTGTATGTTCTTTGTGTCCAATTATGGGATAACAGACCCTCCAGAAGGTGAAGAGCTTACAGATAGTAGTGGTAGAGGTAGGGAGAGTGGGAAGTAGGTGTAAGATAAGGAAGGTTTCTTCTCAGAAAAAAAAATGTGTCACCTATGGCAATGGCACAGATTCTGTTCTTTTTTTCCTCTATCCTTCTTTTCCAGCCTCTTTAATGAGCATGATACATAATAGATGCTTAATTAATACTTGAAAATTAAAGAACAAATGAATCATATTTGCATTAGCAATGTAGAGTATTGGAGGGAAGCAGAAGTAGGTCAGAGAGCACAGTAATATTGAATCAAACTCTGTCCAGCTCTGAGGTCCAGGATCATAAAGGGCTAATGATTCAGAGAGACCTTTCTTAATGAGCTTTTAACCTTCTTCTTAGAGAATTATCTTGGTTTAAGTCTCTAGACTTAGTAGTGTCATCCTACTATTGTTATGTAGGCAGGAAAGACATGCTTTTACTAGCTTATGAAAAATATCTGCATACTTACAAATCAAAAGATTTCTGGAGTAAAATACCATGTGTAAGGGTAATAAGAAAGAAATAAGCAAAGCAATGTTACCAGCAGGTCAGTAAACAGAACACAAAACCTAGTACGTGGGGCCTTTG
Organism: Ursus arctos; assembly: GCF_023065955.2. Lineage (NCBI taxonomy): Eukaryota > Metazoa > Chordata > Mammalia > Carnivora > Ursidae > Ursus > Ursus arctos. The sequence goes on along the minus strand of NW_026622985.1, from coordinate 23,466,879 downwards.
AAGAGTCAGTATTGACTATAAAGGATATGTCATGTTTACTTGTTTATGTTAAAACAGAATGAATTAAAAACTTGGCCATTCTTTATGGTATATGTTTCAATGTACCAATATGATGTCTTTTATTAGAGGGGAAAAAACTCTGTTTTTCTGGAAGATAGAAGTTTAACACCTTGAAATGCACAGTATACATAAAATGGGCAAATTCTGAAAAACACATTTTGCTCATTGGATGCAGTTTAGGAAGGAGAAGAAAATTAGCTACTTTTTAAATGAAACAGCAGTGGTATGAAGGAGGACATTCTAGGACATTGTGTGTTTTTAGGATTCCAGTCACATCAAACTAAGATACTTTTTTTCCCCCAACTTCTACCTGTAACTTTATTGACTGATCTTTAATGGAAAGATACATATTTTGCCTTTAAAAGAAATGATTAGATATGGTGTGCTCTTATTATTTAGGACTTGGTGCAAGTCTTGCAAAGTATATAAACAAAGAAAATGAAAAACTGACAAATAATAAAGGCTTAAAATATTTCTGGGAATAAAATACCAATATCTGGCTTCATAGACTTTATGAGTACACCTCAATGTATCAAAATGCAAATTTCACAAATGGAAAATACTTTTGTAAAATACTAAAATAGCCACATTGGTAAATTTTAGGGTCATGAGTCAAAGGAATATTTCCCTTATCATTTATTTGTTTGAGAGTATCATTGATAAAACTCAAGTCATCATTTAATTCTAACATGACAAATAGAAAAATTGCCTGACTTTTTAACTACTATTCAGGTTCCTAATTTATTTCTGGAGTTCATCCACCAAAATGAAGTGCGGTAATTCCTTGTACCACCCTCTTTAACAGGCAAAACGGTGACTCATTTCCCCCACCCAGTTATGCCAGATTGTTTAGTGCAATGTACAAAATGAGGTGTTATAGTGCGTTATTTCCCAATTTATTTTTAAGCCACTTAGGCAATATATCCAACATCTTCTCTTCCAGGGAACACATACTAAAATACAAATTATACGTTTTCCATATTTCATTTTGTGTCTGTGTTATCTCAGTAGTAAAGAGAAAAAAAGGTGATGTAGAATTTATGGGGCAGTACAATGAACCAGTCATGGAAGAACTATATTTTATATAGTCACTTGTCACGTAGAAGGGTTTTATTTACTCACATTTAATGGACGATTTACAGGACAGTAATGAATAGGCACTCCTAACTATTATCTTTGCCTGTTTAAACCAAAATGGAACAACTGTTTCTGTTTTGTATACACCCTATAGATACGGCAAATAGGTCAGGCTTAGGAGCAGAGTGCCTGGATTTGAAATACTCCTCCACCAGTTAGGAGCCATGTAACTCATGGCAATTCCTTCAACTTCCCTAGACTTCATTTACTAGGCTATAAAGTAAGGATAAATTAGTTATTATCTAATATTTTCATTAGAAATATTAAATGTGGGAATGTATGTAAAACATTTAGCAAGACATGACACACAGTAAAAATACTCTAAATGTTAGAAGTTATTTTTATAATTTTGCGTAAAGCTGAGGGAATTAAAAGATGACTAGGATATACTCCATGCCCTTAAGAAATATATTGTCTGTGTATATTAAGAAACATCATTCTAGAGGTGGAAAACTTGTGGGTCACTGGCCTAATAAAGAATGTTCTTGGCTCCATAATATTTAAAAATGAATTAGCTGCTAACATTTAAGAGTCAGATTTTCATTGATGGTGTGTATTTCTCATTGTTCTTGAGAAGTCAGAGGATCTAGGAAGGTTAGATGGGGGCTGAGTGGGGGTGTCCCCTTCTAGCCTGGTTTCCTTTACTCACTTATGTTCACCTGTCTAAACCTTGCTAGCATGAAGTTTTCTACTCTTGGACTAGAGCCAGGCACAATGACAGATAAAAAAAATCATTTCTGGGTAAAGCAAGAGATCTTATAAGAATGCTATCTCTTTGGTGGCATTGTGGCATAAAAGGGAAAAATTAGAACTCTTTTTTTTTAAGAATATATAATCAGAAAAAAATGAAATACAAATAATAAAACAAGGTTTATATCATATCTTCCTAAAAAATATACACCATGTTCATGATACTGAACATGAATTGACCCAAATTGAACAAAATAATGCATTTACTTTTGTCCTTATTTATGAAAATATTAGTTATGAAAAAGTATGTTGCAAAGAGCATGTAAGAAAATTTAGTGAAGGGAATCAAAAACAGCACTTCTTTTTTCATGAATATGTAGGTATGTGGTCATGTGTTGAGGTTTGCATGAAGACACAAACTCCATAAAATAACATAGGTTATGTTGACAGACTCTGGGATAGAATTTATCAAGGCACTATGATCAGCAGAAGAAGTTAGAGAAGTTTTGGGCAGGCTGTTGTTAATGATGTGATCATATAGCTATTATTTTGTATCTAAAAAAGTTCATAAAACTTTTTATTCAATCATTCCATTGAAAATCTAGTGCCAGATTTAGGTTCATGCATTTTTATTTAAGGAAAGAGATCTTACATTAGTTCTGATACTCAATACAGTGTTATTATGGAAGACTGATTCCCAAGTGCTGTGAGCTGCAGGACTGATGTGATTTGGTTCTGCCCATATTTTGCTAAATATTGGCAGAAAACATTGCCTGGAGCATATATATATACTAATAATATAATAATTCTTGTCTCATTATTATGATACGTATATACCTCTTTGTTTCTATTATTCTTATACATGGAGCTCAGTGTTACTCATCTTTAATAAGAATTGTTTCAGATTGAGTCCTTGGGTTCATATATTTTTCATTTTTTAAATCTAGGAAGTTATTTAGAAAAAACAAATCTTCTGGATATTGTCTCCATAAACTACATCTAAATTCTGTTCTGTTATTCTTTGTGTCAATTCTCATTGACAGTTATGTCAAGATATAAGTACAAAGAAAAAAAAATATTTCCAAGTTCATAAAGAGTTTAGAAATTTCTATTATGTATTCATTCAACATGGTAATGATCCATTGTTCTATACTATCTGACCATACTATCAATTAGTAAGGGTACTGAATAACAAACTAAAAAAACCTTAATTTGAAAGTTACAGTTAAACCAAATAACACAGTAGCCTTAATCTTTAAACTGTAAATGCAACCTTCTTCCTTAATCTTCTTAGACTGAATTTCCATTGAATTCTTTGTTTTCCCCAGTATCCAATCTTCCACTCAGTTAAACAGCTTCAGACTGTTTTCTAGCAGTTTTCCTCAGCTGCTTACCTTTCTGCTCTTCAAGTTCCCGATTCTCATTCTTTCCTCTTCTGCACCTCGGGGCACTCTTTTCTGTGTGTGCCCTGCCATGCACACCTCCTCTTGTTTTCATTTATCCTTCCATTCATATTGAGGCCAGAATTGACCGGGGCTTGGGACCAGGTCTGAAGGCTGTGGTCTTCCCTAAGCAGTCCTTTTACTGCTAGTCATCTCCTACAATCCCCAACCTTAAAAGAAGACATTTCTTCCCTCCAGAGAGCTACGTATCCCACAAGGAACAAAAGAAAAGAATATTGAGTTTTAATGGACTTTCTGTTGTATTATGTTTTGACGGAAATTCCCCAATTTAATATTTCTAGTCACTGCCCTATTAACCCTATACACTGCCCCACAGCCCAGGAGACAAGAATGAATAATTTTGTCTAGCTGTCGTTCATTTTAGATCCTTATTTTTCTAGTAATTACTTAAAGGAAAATTAGAGGGAGAAGCGAACAGAATTACTAACTTTCAGAACTGGTAGGCCGGTGAATCAGGCAGGCGACGCAAGCTGCTGGACAGTTCCACAGCCCCATACTGTCCTCAGGGGTCTGTGTGCCTCTCTCACTCCCCTGTCCCTCCCAGGCTGGTGCTCCATGAGCCCTACCACCCTGCCACACACGGTCTTATCAGCTTTCCTTTATTGGGAGGTTGATTCAAGAAGAAACAGAATATAAAATTAAAAAAAAAAAAAGCTGGTACAGAAGGAAAAGAAGCTAAGATGTAGGTTAGCCAAGTTGCAAGATGGCAAGACTAGAGTGGGGCCCAACGGACAACCCTGTGACAGCCACTTCTGAAGGAATAGCCCCTATGGTTGAAGGACGGTCATTTGAGATCCTGTTCAACTGTTGGAGCTTCTCATGTACTCCAGCTGAGGTTCCAGTTCACTATTATTAGGCTGATCTAGGTGGCTGCTAAGATGGCTTTTTGTTTCCCTTTCTATCCTTATATTTATTTATTTTTAAATGTAGAACCTTTTATGAAAGGTAACCCTGAGATGGACCTGCTCTTGATAATAGGTGTATGATTGAGGCTTGGTTAATTGATAGCATCAGGAAACAGTAAAATGAAGAACTCCCGCAGTTGGAATGACTAAAGGTTAGATGACAAGGGTTTTTACTGTTACCTTGATTTGACACAAATGATGATACCAATGGGTACCTTGAGTAATCACTTTAAGATGCCGATCTTATGGTGGTTTGAAGCATTTTCAGGTTGTCTACAATTGCATTGTTATTGTGGATTAATAAACAAATCTAATGTTTGTAGTTGTAGGGCTATTTAAAAGACAATTTAAAAATGAATTGTAATATGATTATGCTAAAAATTGTGTGGGAATACTGAGTATGATTGATATGAAAAACTAAACACAAGTCTTACATTACTTTATTCTCTATATTTTTTCTTTTTACTTCATAGCATTTTAGAAAATACTATGAAAAACATTAATTAGGGAGTGCCTGCAAACTTTATTCATATAGTAGCATAGTATGCCTAAAGATCAGTCAGTCAATGTTAAGGATGGATTGTAGAAAAAAAACCTTAAAAATGAGAACAGTTGCCATAATTAATTTATGTAGGATAAACTTCGTTTTAGACAGCCCTAAATTGAATCATCACCTTGATTTTTCCAGATCACAGAGATATTTTAGAAAATGAGGTAACTGTTTGGATGTTTCTTAAGAGATTTTTTGAAGCATTCTCCTCTGTGTGTTTTTGAAGTAATCATTGTTTCTTCCTAGATAATTAATAGAGTCCATATATTACTTTTATGTTTAAACTTATAAATCTCTGCAATATTCCAATCATTCTATGCAAATGTATAATTTGATGTGCATATTAGGAATTGAATTTGTTTTATTTATAAGGGTTAGAATTTCTGCAGATTTTCATTTAACATTTTTAATATTTTCTACTTTGTTAAGCATCATCAGGAAATATATTTTAAAAATTAAAAGATTACTGTATCTCAACATTGGATTCAGGGAACACTGCCTTGCATTGTCAGTTTACATAGGGAAAACTAATGAGGCTATAAAGAAATACTATCTGTTTTATTAGAATTTCTTTTACCAGTGAAACAGCTGGAAAAACAGAGTTAGTCGGCTGGCTTCCATTTTCCATTGCTTTCTGCCCTTTAAATTCAGATTTCCTCTTGTTCGTGACCACATGCTCACCACACACAGACTCCTTGGTTTGTTACTTTAAGCCACATGGAGATTAAGCACCATTAGTAAAGACTAGTTTAGGAAAAGTTTTAACTAAAATAAATGGCACTTTCAGAGTGTGGATTTATGGAGAGTGTCTATGTGTGTGTGGGTGGGTAGGTGGGCAGAATAAATCAATTAGGAAGAAATCAGGTGGTTGGGTTGGGTGCCATTAGTGATTGAGACATGTTTTATGTTGCATTCTCATTTCTAACAGTCTAATTGTAGTAAAATGCTAAGTGGCATTCTCATAGCCAGAAAGAATATGCATCACTTTCCTATATTTAGAATCAGAATTCTATTGCTGAAAGAAAAACTAGAGGTCATTTATTCTGGTCCTTTTATATTACAGCTGAAGCCTATGAGATTAAGTGTCTTGGCCACTAGGCAAATAAATAGAACTTGGTTATATTTGTTGCTTGTCCATGTATTCCCACATCATCATCACTCTCTTCTCTATCTATCCATGTAAGGAGTATATGGAGAAGTTAGAAATGCAGAGTGAAGGAGAAGAGAGAAAGAGTGGATCTAATCAGGCTTTAAAAAGACATAAACATAAAAGATAAATTGAGTACTGTGAACTCGGAGTGTTTTGGGACCAAAAACAAAAATTTGTTGATGTTTTACAACTACTGTTTATAGGTAGCGTCTAGAAAGAGAAAAAAAGAAAGCATTTATAGTCATTTGCCTCCAAAACTCATGGAGTGCTGCTTAGCCAGTATCAGAAAGGTTCCAGATCCTTCTACTTTGGAAGTGTGTTCTTTAGGGAAATAGGTGAATTTTGTTTTAAAAAAATATATCTGCTGGTAGAAACATGCATCCATAACCTCAGTATTTCAAAGGAACTCCCATATCATCGTGGTAAAAAATATTAAAAAGAAATTATCTAAGGGTTATTCCAATAAACATTCTACTAAGATGACAACAAAATATAAGATATGAAGAATGATTTACGTTCTACTTTATTAGTGAGGCATTAGAAGTTTAAATTGCACATATGCTAATCTAATTCACTCTGTTTTTTATACTCTTTAGCAATAGAGCCTCCCCCCATTTAAATAAGAAAAAAAGTAGTATATCCTAACACACTCTCTTATGCAACTGCCACAGTTAAAACTGTAATTCACAATATTCAGGAACTAGTTTGAAGCATTTGTATTGTCTACCAAGGAAAGAATTATCTCGTTGTGCTATAAACTGGATACTTATTTCATAACAAAGACAGAAAGAGTTTGGGCGGTAGGGTTAGTTTTCTCAGCATTCATGTGTGACAACTCAAGCAAGTTAGAGCAATATAGTCACAGTAGAGAAATGTCTTCAGTAGCCTTTCATTCATGATGCAGCACTAAAATCCTTGTAACTTTAGGGTTTGTTTACATTTTTAAAATGCTTATCTGTTTCATAATGGCTGAAGGGCAAATTTAAGTTAATTTTTTTCATAAGGTCTGGTTTTTCTTTTGTTTTCAGGAATTATTTGATATACCTTGGAAATATCCTTACTATAATTCCACACATTATTCATATAATCTGCAGGCTAGAATCTACATAAACATAGGGTGACAACTAACACAAAATACACAGTGCTATATATCAATATTGATACCCCATCAGCCTTTCAAGATATTTCCTAATTTAAAAATTTCTGATTGAGAACCTACCACATTTATGGCATCCTCTTCTGTGTTGAGCAGAACAGTAAATGATGGACTTCTTGCTTTCCAGGGATGCACAATCCCATTAAGGAGATGCAGAGAATAATAACCATACAATATGACACTATTAGTGATTAGTATTGAAGACTAAAGAGATAAGGAAAAAAACAGAGGTGGTGTAAATCTGAGTTTTACCTGAAGAAAGAGTGCAGTTTAAGAATATGCATCCAGGAAAGAAGGTAGAGAGTCTGTCTGATAGAACAATGGCATAGACATCAATTTCCTAAGTTCTGTTTGAGTCTAAGACATCCTGTGATAGATTTGAACAATGTTGATTCCAGGGATTAAGATGAAATGGTACTGGAGAAACTAACCTGGCTAATGTGTTTCCCAGATGTTGAGGTAAACTTATTGACATGACAAGGCAGTTGGTTGGAGTTTAAGGTACAACATTAAGAGAAAGGGAGAGCCAGACAAGGAGACTAATGTAAATAAACTGACAAAAGGGGACGATTATGATTTAAAAATAAGTAGAACCTCTGGGTATCACATTTTCCGCCTCTTTTCCATTAATTATCCTCTGATGAAAGAGTTTAAGTTCAAGAGGTTGAATTACAACTCTAATTATCTAATACAACACCATTCCTGACTTCCATTCTTTTCTGGAAAAATAGGGAAATACTCCAAGAATAATCAATGTCCTATATTCTTTTAGAATAGAATGGCAAGAAACAAAATATTTTCGCACCAGAGCAATGAAAAGTGTAGGGGAAAAAAGACCATAATACAACCACACATCCCAAATTTTAACAGAGAAGTCAGTTATTCAGAATGGGAGTTTATTTAGGAACTTGAGTAGATCCAGAACAAAGTACTTAAACCTGAATCTTTAGAAATACCTTGTAAAAAAAAAAAGAATGTTAGAGAACATATTTTTGAAGAATCTGATTGTGAAAATGATCTAGTGGCTTATATTCTTCAATTCAAAAAATATTAGATTGTCTATAGGATCTGTTAGCTATAGGATGCTCTTATCTTTCTCTTTCTCCCCTTGGGTTTCAAAGCTTTTTAGTGCATCATTTTCCTACAATGTCTGGAGCCTACTTCTGTCTCCTTTTTTAGGCAATGTACACACTGAACTTAATCACAGGTCTATAATAAAGTAGAAAGTCATATGAAAAGAAGAAAATATCATTACTATCTCTGAGCATTGTACATAAAAGAATCTATATAACCCTGAAAGATATAGATGACCTTGGTATTAGAATATTTTTTTTAAAAAGGACCCCCATTAACTGTTAAAAGTGGAGAATGGTGTCTCTGTAAATACATTTCAATAATCTGTACTAAGTCTCCCAATAAAACATTGGTATGTATTCAACATTTAACTGTGAAAGATTACAGAGAACTACAAGATAAATCAAATGTCACAGTGATCTTAGTCAATTTGTAAAGCAGTAGTTTATTGTCTCCTGTAAAGAAACTCTGTACAAGCCAATGATTTTGTATGTGATCCTAAGATTTTAACATTATGCAAGGAGTATTTACAAAGCTGTATTTCTAAATGAAGCAGCCTATAACTAATAGAAATATAAATGGAGGAATGTATGTTTTTTTAAAAGACATTTACTATTTCAAACTTTTGCAGAGGTTATTATCCTAAGCATATGGTATATGCTTTTAGAAGAATCAGAGGGAAAAAATATTTTTTTCTAGGGAATCATTCTTGTTTGAATTCCATGATTTCAAATGCTTTTTACATTCAAGAGTAAATGTCATAGTTATATAATTTTCTAGTTAGCATGGGGAAAAGAATTGTGATTTAGGCAAAGTATAATAGCTCAGTAGCCTAGAGAATGTGTTTTAGTTAAGTGGGTGAAATTACTAGTCCTTGTAATTTTAGTAGTTTCTAGTCTGATTTTGACTATTATATTCAGCAGAAAAGGTAGAATATTTTCCCCCAGGACTCAAGAAAATAATTTGAATATTTGTGATTGTTCTTTAAAGAAATTTGGTATTTCCCCTTCAAAAAATTTTTTTAATCAATCATTCTCATGTATTTTATTATTTAAAACAAGAAAAAAATGTGAAAGGAAGCATAGTTATGTCTTCTTGCTTTTCATTGCTTTTCAATTGTCTTTTCCTCATTCTCATTCCTCTATATGGGTCCCAAGTTATTTGAAGATTTTGTTTGTGTATGTAATGCAATGGATAAAGTCCATTTATCAGAATTTACGGGGCCCTGGAGAAGATAAACTGGGCTTTTGGCTATTTCTAGTACAGAAACAGAAACGGTATCATGAGAAGGAGAGGGTAAGGATGGAGGGGGGTTGGACCCACTGCAATAGATTGTGCACAGTAAGGAGGGACACATATCATGTGTTTGGGCTCAAGAAGGGGTGTAGAGGTAAGATGGCGAACGTGCTTTAATGACTGATGAGATACCCCTGTCTCACTCTTGGACCGTCTGTAAATTAGCTAAGCATCACAAAATGCTGAGTGTGTCTGAAATTTCTGTGGAACTGAGCAGGAAGGCGGGACATCCAAGTCCCATCTCACATGGGATAGAAGTATGCAGATGACTCTGGACCAAGAAGTGAAACAGACTTTTAATTGTACCAGACTCAAAAATTGGGGTCTCAAGCAAGATTCATTAAATCTTGTTATTTAGGGAAGCCTCAGTTAACATACAGCTTGCGTGTGCATATGCTTTGTAAAGAAACACACTAAAACACAATACTGCAAAGGTCATAAAATAATAGCACTATACCTAGATAATGCATTTATTTATTACACAGGATATTTGACTGCTGTTTTGGGTTGTGGAGAAAGTGATAATATGCTAGTAATATATGATCCAGGACAGTATTTAGAAAACAATAAGAACAACAACTTTGCCAGAATCTAAACTTTCTCTGTAGAGATATTCCTGAGCTCTTGGTTCTTCTTTGGTATTTTTGGAACTCCATGAACTGTGTAGTTAGTTCATTATGTGCCAAGCTAGGGGGAAAGTTCAGTCACCACTGAACGTGTGTATTTCAGCCTTCAGACCAACAGATTGAAAAAGTAGAAAGTATATATGATAAAATAACTCAGCCAAACCTCAAGTGAAAAGCAACTTCGGTCATTTTTGAGACTTTAGGTTTGGTTGTTTAGAAGTGGTTTGTAAAGTTTATTTTACCAAGTACTCTTTCAAGATTTTAAGTTTTCTGAATTTACTTTCATATTCCTTTATAGACTTTTAACCTTGTCATTAATCTTTTTATTGAGTTTTATGGTCTTTGTCGAAAAGGGTGTGGCGGGTAAAGGGTACCTTTGGAATCTTGGAAGACCCTCAGCTTCCTTCAGGAACATTTGCCCGCCCATATCAGCCACTGAGGAGATCAAAACTAAAAGTGAGCTTTCTTTTTTCTTGCCTTTGATTGAGCCATGGTAAAATTTTATCCCAAAGTGACAGCAATAAATGTTAAAGATTTACATATTGAAAATGTGGTAGATTAAATTGGACAAGTGCCCAGATTGTCAAAGACAACAGATTTCTTAGCCACAATGTCAATGCCTTCAATATGTTAGATTTCTGAAAACAAATGGTTTCTCTTAACACATATCTAATCTGATTCATTTCTGCACATTTTAAGTTGTGTTTCCAATTATGAGAACAATAGACTGAATATAAGAACATCAAACATCCCAAAACTAATAATATGGTTGCTAATTTTGCTTAAAGTGCAAAGATATGATTTGAATGGTTATTTGCCCTCTCCCAACTCCATGGTTGACTTGACTGAATTAGTTATTTGTGACTCTGTTATTAAAAATTGTCATAAATACAAAAATATTTTTATCATTGGGTATTATTTAAGAAGGTGCTACACAAATGAATTTTTTTCTTTTTACGCTATATGATATGTCATCATTATTATCATCACATTTATGCTTAAAATAACTACATCTCTACCTTTACAACATTGTACTCCATTTGGAAATGTGTACAATTACTTTGATTACTTTGATTTGTTGTATTTATCTAAAATAATATACAGTTTTACTAACAATGCATACTCAATTTGTAACCATACCTCTTTAAGAAGAATGTTTTTTTTTTTTTAAGATTTTATTCATTTATTTGAGAGAGAGAGCATGAGCGGGGCGGGGGCAGGGGCAAAGGGAGAGGGAGAAGCAGACTCCCCGCTGAGTGGGGAGCCCAACTCAGGGCTCCATCCCAGGACCCTGAGATCATGACCTGAGTGGAAGGCAGATGCTTAACCGACTGAGCCACCCAGACCCTGAAAGAAGAATGTATTTTAAAGGTTAAACTGAATTATAATGTAGAACTTATATGACAGGCATTTTAAGTCAATCACAGGGACAGGTGGTAATACAAGAAAGAAGAAAATGACACTTTCTATATTAAAAGGGAATCATTGATGATAAGTAATTGTTTGGAGATATATTCATAACATAAAAAGGAGATTGTATGTATGTGGTTATATGTAATAGAAATTTTGTATAAGATTAGGAATACTGAAGGCTAGATTCTAGTTTTGATTTGACTATATCAGTCCCTTAAACTCCACAGTGTTTCCTTTTCTCTTATCTAAATGAAAATATCAATAACTGTCCTTTTTTTTTAAATCAATAGCTGTCCTTTCTCAACAGGGTTATTGTGAGATCAAATGGGAAAAAAGAGACATTTATTTTTGTAATAAAGAATTCAATATATATGATTTCAAATATACAATCAAATCAAAACTTTTCTTAGCATTAAGCTATGAGACAAAATACAGCATACTTTGTCTCCTTAATTGGACTTAGTATATTTCTTTAGTTATTGTGGTTAAAAATATTTAAAATGTTTACTATATCTAAGCATAATCAAAGCCAATTCAAGGATCATTATACTTGTGAGACATGAAACAGAAGTAGTGGCATAGACAAAAATTCCGACACTAAAGAATGATACCAGATCTTCTGTATTGTTAATTCCTATATAAATACATGTCCAGGATGTATCTCCTTCCTTTCAGATGTCTCTTCACTATGTTAGTTTCGTAAACTTAGTGTTCATGTCAATACTTTTGTATTAACTACAAAATTATTTCTTTTTAAGTCTCCTAGAGGCCATCTCAGGAATTATCTCTGACTTTAAATGGTGTAAGGGGAAAACAAGGTCAGGAGACGTCTTTCTAAAACATTTTGTTTATTTTATAATGTATAAATCTGTAATCTTTATTTTTTTTATTAAAGATTTTATTTGTTTATTTGACAGACAGAGAGACAGAGAGAGAGGGAACACAAGCAGGGGGAGTGGGAGAGGAAGAAGCAGGCTTCTAGTGGGGGAGCCTGATGGGGGCTCGATCCCAGAACACTGGGATCACGCCCTGAGCCAAAAGCAGACGCTTAACAACTGAGCCACCCAGGCGCCCCAAAATCTGTAATCTTTAAAACATGCAAAGAGACTTATTTAGACAACCTTAATCCATATTCTGTCCCCCAAACTACATTCTTTATATAAACTCAAATCAAAATTATACTCTTTGGGATGTCTAAGGTAACATAAAAAAATCAGTATTTATAAACCCTCTACGAGACTGTGTTAAATATTTCAATATCGCTTCAGAGAGATAAAGACATTTGGAGTCTTTTCAGATGCTTTTCCATGATAGGCAACTGCAGGTTGCCATCCAGTCTCAACTACTCTGCATACTAAGGGTAGTCAGTGCTTTCAATTCATAGAACAAATCCGTGTTATAATTAACTCTAAGAACCGTAAAACCTGTAACCAGCATCTCAAACTGGTTTGGCAGATTGAAGGTAATATTCTTTAACCTTTGCCTTGAGGCTACTGTATTTTTTAATGCTGTAATTTGTTAGACATAGTACCAATGCTTTGATTTGGGAATTTGTTTCATCCATTTAATCTTGGTATAGGAAGTTGAATCATCAATTTAATCTTTCTACTTTATTCTAAATTCAGTGTTTACTGAAGATAAAACCTCAGCAAGAGGCAATCAGTGGGTCACTCTTCTTGACTTATTGACATTTGTTTTCTCAACCTATTTCTGGTATACCAAATTGAAATAATTGTTTTGGGTGCTATCTACAAATTGGTAAGCTCAATCTGTTTAAACATTTAATAACTCTTTTCATGTAAAGCTTCATCAACATGTTGAATAAGGATTCCATGAGAGAATATGTAAACTTCCTTGATGAATCATGCCTTAAATTTTGGATCTGCTCCATAAAATTACATAGCTGCATTAAAATAGAAATCTTTTCATGGGATAATTTAACTATCTAGTAACTGTATGTTTAAGCTAAGCACTGAGAAGCTGCAAATATATGCCATACTTTAATTAGCATAACCTATTAGTGATTTTACACATACATGCACACATTTAAAAATATTAGTGGTCAGTGGTGGAATGAGAGAAAAATTGACCAATATCTGTTACCTAGAAATATCCTAATTCCTTTCTTATTGGTCTTGTTATAAGAAAATACTGACTCAGTGAGATTTTTAAATGTTTATATAAATTCAACCATATTATTCAGCAGTATGGACTAGACTACACGCTGGTTACTTTTTAGCACAAAGCTGACTTAATCAATTTTAGGACATTACATTAACTAACTCCTAGAATTCTGAATCCTTGCTCACCAAGTAACTTCTAATAGCCACTTGCCATGGGTAATCATGCAAGTGATCCTTAAGAAGTTTAATTTCTGACTGTACATACATGCTCAGCTGAGCCTTTTTTTCACAAATACATGGACATATGAATACATACTGCATATACAGTATATGTTTATTGCACAAATGCCATCTGAGAAGCACTTCACCAGATGTTAGAAATAAAATAAACTCACAAGAGTAAAAAAAGAAAAAAAATGACTCAGTATGTACAAAGCTATAATTAATTAATTTGCTGATTGGTCTTTACTGTTAGCATCTTCAACAGGGGATGCATTCACCAGTGATTAACTATCCCTCTATTTGGATTACTTTGAATGGATAATGTTGAGTATGCTCTGGGCTCAGTGGAATCTTACAAAAAACACAGCTGCTCTAAAGTCTCAAGGGAGACAACTGAAACTAAAAAATCAATATGTCACCAGCAGGGTTGTTGTCATAGATGCTTAGCACAGCAGGTTTGTATAAACTAATGGCTCCCTAGGCAGTGACAAGATAGTTAGATTAAAGAACTGAAAAGGCAGAATCATTGGGGCAGCAAGGCACGCAAATACATAAATGCGGGATTTTGGGCAGTATTGCAGGGGCATTGCGGCTAGGTGCCTATGCTGCGATATAGTACTGAAAACGCTGTGAAATGACTCATGTATTTAAAACTCGTTATCAAAATGCTTTTCCATTTTTTACTTTATTGGAATTTATATGAATTCATCAGTGAACAGGTTTTTTTGGGAAAAAGAAGGCAAAAAGTATTCTTTACACAATTGACCTAGGGATTAAAGAGGGAAAAATGAGAAGAGCTATGTTCCAATGTCTGAAAACCTAAAAAGAAACTATATTTACATTTCAGATGACAGGTAATATTCTGCTTAAGAACTAAACTATAGGGGAAAATTCCAAGTTGCAAAACATTCAACAAGTTAACAATTTAAACATAAAAATCATCTTCCTTCTCTCATTTTAAAGAGAAATGTTGTCACAAAACTGTAATCTTGTGAAAGTTTGCAACAGAAATGACTTCATAAAAAGAATGACTTCAACTCAGCAGTAAAATATTTTATTTAAACCTGTGGGAACCAAAGATTTCCTTAGCATCCTTTCTTTTTTTTTTAATTTTAAAGGACATCTAATCTGTTTTTTTTTTAAATTCATACACTAGCCTTAATGTTTCTTATTCTTCAGGTCTTTACACAGTTTTCCTCAACAGTCAACATATTATTACAACCTGGTTTGTGATGTGTCATCACAATCTTGTGACCTTTAGGCAGAAATTTATGATGTACATCAAAGCAGTAATAAACACATGAAGAAATTCTTCTACAAAGAAACAGTCACTTCAGTATTTCTGCCAAACATGTGGCAGCAGCTTCCATGAAAAACAATGCCACAGTTTGAGAGTGGTCGGCTTCTGTTCTTGTATCCACTTTTCATGCAAGTCTGAAGTTTCTCTCTGCCTGGCCCTTGTGTTTACACTGCTGGAAAGTATTTGCTGCTCGTCTTCACTGTGGAATGGCCCATACAGTAGTCTGTAGAACATGGGTTTCGTTCATTTCTTTGCCATACTGGAACATAGTGGTGTTTTTAAGATCAGCTATTCTTACAGCTTATCTCATGTTTGAAAAGGTATTTAAGGGGGCCTTGAATTTTTGTAGCAATTAGATAGAGCCTAGTTATGTGGTTAAGAGTCTGCTGTGGTGGAGTCAAAAAACTTGACCTTGATTCTTTCCTTAATAGCCTTTTTGCTCTTGGACCAATCTCCAATTTCCTACCCGTAAAATGTAGAAATTCAAATGGATCCTTCTATCTAAAATATTTTTTAAAATATTTTCAGGGAAATGGGTTTATGCATATATAAAATTTTACTGAGATACGTTCATATATAAAATTAAAGATACATGTCTTTTGCTTAGAAATTTTTTATGACTGTAAAGTAAAGGAAATTTACTAATAGATTAATTAAGGAGTATTAAAATTCAATTGAAGAGCACAATTTAACATAGCAGATGTTTCAGTTTTTTAATGAAATGAAATTTCTGCTCACTAAATGGCCATAATACTGACTTTAACCCAGATTAGGGTACAACCTCTTGCGTTTACCCCAGTGCCTCACACTTAGTGTGGACTCTGGAAATATTTCTTGTAGGAAATCATGACTACCAAGTGAAAATGAAAGATGAGTGATGATTCTTTAAAATTATGGTTAATTGATGGTATGAATTCATTTGTAATGACATCTTTGGTCTTTTCCTCATGATGTAAGGGTGTGCTTTGATACTGTGAAGGACCACAGAGAAGTGAATCACTGCAGAGCTGCTTCTGAAGCATGTCTTAGGGCGAATTGTGAGCCTTTATTTGTGTCCAGGGTGGGAGGAACAGCAACAAGCATGCATGAGTCATAGGACAAAAAGACAAAATGTCACTCCAAGGGCAGGGTGAGCGACCTTATGTCTGAGTGTGCAAAGACTACTGGAGAAGTGAGCAACCTGTTTTCAAAAGTTCATGTAATGAGAGTAAAACCAAATTTTTCCTTTAGAAGTTTATTCCATTGGATTATACAATTACTTTTATTTGCTATTCCAGTGAGCTGCCTCTGATTCAGTTTGAAACTATCCCAGATCAGGCAAGAGTCCAGACACAGACCTGCCTGGGCCTAGTTCTGCTCTTTGTGATTTAGAACAAGACAACCTTAGTGCTAAGGTGTGTTCTTCTGCCTTCTGAGATTTGGAACCGAATCTAAATTCCATGTATGCTGTAATGTGCTTAGGCAGACTCAACCTGTCTTTTAATTTTGGAAAGAGGTTCTTGATTTGTTAGATTTAACATTTCTTAATTTGTACATTTTGTATTGATCACTAAATATGAAAAGCATTACATATAGGATGGGCTGTGACCTCTTAACAAACATTTGAGAGAAAAATACAGAGTCTTATAATGGTAAATGTGAAAGAAGTCATTTAAACTAACTTACCTGATGCCAGAGAACTTCTAGTTTTCTCAGAGTCTGGTTTCATGGAATGTCACGCCAGGGGATCCTCATTCTTTTAATCTATTCCTTCTGCTTTATACAGGAGTTTAGGTGAATGTCACTTTCTAATAGGAGCCCCCTCTTCAGGACCTTTTCTTTTTTTAAATTTTCATATGTGCATATCCATTTTTTTAGGTGGAAACTGTCCAAATTAAACATTTGTGTATAAAAATTTTCCAGATAACTCTGAGACTTCTATTGGATGTCCTTACTGTATTACAGGACTTATACCAAAAAAAAAAAAAAAAAAAAAAAAAAAAAGAACAAAGAATATATCCAATTAAAACAAGGAAAGAACTCTTGAACTCAGCCATGCATACAAGAAAAATAAATTGTTTGAAGTGAGACATGAGGTAATCGTGGCTGCTCAAGGGGGAAGCCAGTACTAATCTGGCCTCTAATGTGCCCGTTGGAGATGAAATGTTTCGTTGACATTAGTGCTTAACAAGTCACCAAATGTTCAGTGAATGCCTACTATGAGTCAGGAGCTCTATTAGTGGCTTATTTTTTATATGATTGCATTCTAGCCAACATGTAAATTATATGAGGCATAGTTGATGTGTAAAATATCAGAAAAAAAATGCATTTTCTAAAAATTCCAAAGTGTATTTTGAGGTTTCACTCAATGCTGTACAGTGATTCAAAGTTCTTGCAACAGTCCCCCCTCTGAGAAAATAAAACTGCCAGAAGGTGTATTGCATTTCAGGCCAATAACATACCTCCCAGGTAATAAGGAACATGTTCATAGACAGGATTAACACATCTCATTTTATAAATTGAGATTATTTGAGTCTTGTAGGGGAACATTTTTGTGGTCTAATCCATACAGTATTGAATCATAGCATTTGGGGAACTAGGTGTAGTAATCTATACTATCAGTTAGAATGACTACAGTCCACTGTGATTGGGGTTCCTTTTCATATGATCATGGTAAATTTTGTTCTGTGACACTTAAAAGAACCCAGGCCCTTCTTGTGTGCCTACATGTTTCTATATGCTACTCTTTTTCCTCTTACTGATGTATTTATGTCTTATTTAAATATAGTACATTCCAAAATATTTATTATTAGATTAAATCAAGAGAATCACACAAGTACTGTATTTCATGACTTTTCCCCAATAAATGATATTTACATCCCAATATGGATGAACTACCTTAGCCTTTTATGATTTTCAGCAAGCCTTCTTTGTCACTACAAACTTTATGTGGCTTGACATTTTCCCCTCACACTGTCATCATGTAATGCACTGGCTGATTAGAGGTTTTCAGCCCTAGTCATTGGTTATCTGCACAAGGAACAGTATGAATCTAATTCTCTAACCTTATTTCAACTCATTGCTGCTGGTGTTGTGAAGCCAATTGTAAATGCAGATAATAGTTTCCATGATTACTAAGATAAACACCACATGTAGGAGAGGTTTGATTTTTCCATACTACGAAAGATAAGCTCTGGGAAGAATGTAGCAATTGTACCATTCAGTTTCCTAATCAATTACATATGCAAAACTCTTTCAATGGTGCCAAAACTTGTCTATTATTTCTTATAAGCACTGGATAAAACTCAGAGTGCGCTTAGAGGAAGTATCAACCTACTTTCTTGGAAGCTGGTCCTGTTACGTTTGTGGTAAAAAAAAAAAAAAAAAAGACTTCATCATAAAGCACAGCATAAAGCATATCTTATAGATTGTTTCTGAATATAAAAATGATACAATATTAGCTAAGAAACTGTAGATAGAGTGATATTTAAGTTTCCTTTAGAAGACTAATCATGTTAGTCTTGTTGACTTCTTGGGTAAAATGATTGATAAACTTGAGTGAGTGAGTGTGTGTGTCTCCTTCCCCAGACAGTAAGAATAACACTCAGGCATGAAATTTTTGGTAGATCATTCTTTTTTTTTTTTTTTAAGATTTTATTTATCTATTTATTTGATAGAGAAAGAGAGAGAAAGATAGTGAGAGAGAGAGCACAAGCAGGAGGAACAGCAGGCAGAAGGGGCTTAACAAGGAGCCCAACATGGGGCTGCATCCCAGGACCTTGGGATCATGACCTGAGCCAAAGGCAGACGCTTAACCAACTGAGCCACCCAGGCACCCCTAGAAGATCATTCTTTATCAGAAACACCACTGTACATGCTAGCAATCAAATTAACTTTAGCTATTGTCATCAAAGTTATAATTCCATAACGATGATTATTATTGAATATTTACAATGCAAGAGACTCCCTAAAGGACATGCTGATTTATTTCTTATTGTAGTATGATCTACTTTTGGATAAGGGCATTATTTATAAAGGCAGATAAGATTAAACACTTCAATTGTATTTCTCCCCCAAATACACTAAAGGACATAGATCTTTGGGAATATTTCAGTAAATTATGTAACATGTATTTCTAAGATCAGCAACCATGATGATTTTTAAGCATAATAAGTCACAATGTTATTCAAATTCATTTATTCATGTAACAAATAGTTATTAGTGCTTACTATATGTCAGATACTATTCCAAATGCTCAGAATATCATTGAGAAAAACAAATGCCCCTACCATATGGAACTTATATCCTTGTGGAAGGAGACATTAAAAAAAACCCACTAAATATGACAAATAAATAATCAGCGTCTTAGACTGTGATAAGTATTATGGAAAAAAAGGTGTAGAGTAGGATAATGGTATTCTACAGGGCTGAGGGCAGGGCAGGCTGTGGTATTATGTGGCAACCAGCTTAGGCCTTCTTGAGACTGAGTCTGAGCAGAGATTTGAAGGATATGAGCGATAATCAAGGGGATATCTATGGGAAGAGCATTCCAGATGAAGTAAAGAACCAAAGCAAAGGGTCAAAGCTGTGACGGAGCATTCCTGGCATATTCCAGAAAGAAGGACAGTGTGGCTAAAGCAGAGTCAGTAAAGAGCATCAGGGAATAAAGTCAAAAAGGTATTGTTTTGAAGGCAGGGTTGGTGCAGATCTCATTAGCACAGTACCGTGATGAGCCTACTACAAGGAGAAGAATTGGATGTTCTGTAAATTGGATAGAAAAGCCTTATTGGGGCACCTGGGTGGCACAGTCGTTAAGCGTCTGCCTTCGGCTCAGGGCGTGATCCCGGTGTTATGGGATCGAGCCCCACATCAGTCTCCTCCGCTATGATCCTGCTTCTTCCTCTCCCACTCCCCCTGCTTGTGTTCCCTCCCTCGCTGGCTGTCTCTCTCTTTCTCTGTCAAATAAATAAATAAAATCTTAAAAAAAAAAAAAAAAGCCTTATAGACTTTTGGCTCAAGTCATCCTCAATTAGGTTTGGCTATGTGTCCAAACTCGTTTTATATAGCAGTTAACCTTTGTGGTTTGCCTCCTTTATTCCTTTTTTTTTTTTTTAAAGATTTTATTTATTTATGTGACAGAGAGACAGCCAGCGAGAGAGGGAACACAGCAGGGGGAGTGGGAGAGGAAGAAGCAGGCTCATAGCGGAGGAGCCCGATGTGGGACTCGATCCCGGCACGCCGGGATCACGCCCTGAGCCGAAGGCAGATGCTTTAACGACTGCGCTACCCAGGCGCCCCTGCCTCCTTTATTCTTACTCCACGTTTGTGTTTTACACTATGGCTTTAGCTCAAAATAAAAAGAATAGGAAAGAAAACTATATATACAAAGAGAAGAGTTCATAGCATACGCCAAGGTAAGGAGTAGCTAAAATTCTGCCCATAATTTAAGGCATGGCCTGAAAAGTGTTTTCACAGAGTGTTATATTTGTTTGGGATTTGTGCTTCTTTGCCTCCCCTTCCTTGTGCAGCTTCTTGAGAGAGCAGTCCGGTGCCTGCAATCTTCCTGCATCCACATCTCTCTCTGCCTCTGGCCCTCCTGACAGAAAAGAACCATGTGTCCCTCTTTCTGATTCCCTGTGCTGTGGAATTCCACATACTTTGTCTATGAAGGGACTGTAAGTGTTCCATCACTTAACTGTCCCTGTCCTGTATCTCTAGCAAGTCCTGCTCAAATGACTGCTCATGCTGCTCAGAGGTCTCCCATCATTAAAAAAAAACCCTTTCTAGGTCCAGTTTTTTGGCACTGTCTGCTTCTCTTGTTCAGTACCAAGCTCTTTGGATACATTTCTGTACTTGCTGTTTGCATGTTGTCTCCTCCCTGTTAGGCTTCAGGTCTCTGCATTTGGGATTCTTCCCATTACTTCACTGAAGGGTCACCAGTCTCTACTGCTACATTAGGCTACTTTTCACTTCTTATCTGATTTGATCTCTTTATATCATTTGATGACACTTTGGGCCACTTTTCTACTTGAAAATATTCTTTAATGACACTATTCTTTCAAGTCATTTCCCACCTCTATGGTCATTTCAGATCCTTCCTTTTGTGCCTACTCTATAAACACCAGTGTCTGCAGGGTCACACTCCATACTCTAGGCAATCACATTCCCTGGCAAGCCTCCCTATCACCGTCTTCATGCTATGATCCTTTCCAGATATATCTCCAGTTGAGGTCTCCCTTGAACCCAAGGCTCTTATAGACAGCTGTGTACCAGACACCTACATGAACATCCATGTCCTGTAGGTGCCCTGAAACTCAAGATGTCTAACTCTGAACCTTCCCCCAAATTCCTTTCTCTTCCTTCTGTAAATGACAACCTATATATCCCAGGGTCCAAGCTAGGAACCTGAGTCCCATTATTATTGTTGTTATCACTATCATCATCATCATCATCATCATCATCATCATCATTATTAGAAGAGTTTTAGGTTCACAGCAAAATTGAGAGTAAGGTACAGATTTCCCTGTAAACCTTCTATCCCGACACATGCACAGCCTCCTGCATTATCAACCTCCCCCACCAAAGTGGCACATTTGTACAATTGACAACCCTACACTGACCCATCATAATCACCCAAACTCCGTAGTTTATGTTAAGGTTCACCCTTGATATTGTACATTCTACAATTTATACAAATATATAATAATATGTACCCATTACCATAGTGTCATATGGAAAATTTGCCAATCATTCTTGATTCCTTTTTCACTCCCTGCATTCCTCCCGTATAATCTATTACCTTGTCCTTTATAGCTTACAGTGTAAAACTTCCTAAATTACTTCAGTGTCTCAATGTCAATTTTTGTGAAATTATATTCATTTTTATTCTATAGAACTTGAAGGTATTATAATAAATTCCCTTGTGAAAATAAAATTCACATTAATAGAAGAGGCTGTAATCATAAAAAGTTATTAAATTTGAATGAAGATTATAAATTTTAAACTTGTCATTACAGAGCTCTAACCAAAAGTGTGATTTAGGTTTGAAAGAAATAATTTCACCCTGAGTGGGAATTCAGTACATAGGATCCATTGAGAGGAGTTTTGCTTTCTTTCAGTCATATTGCTTCTAACTATACTACGTCAAATCTCACACATCATAAATTATCTCTTACATTTCAAAGTTTGCAGAAAAGTTAATTTGGGGAAATTTTTTAAAGTACAAAATACTTCATTACAATCAATTATCAATACAGAACAAAACACTAGATAGGAAAATATATATTTAAATTATATATGTACTAAAACTGCATGAAGATGGAATTTAATTTTAAGAAAAGAGAAAACTGTTGGGTGAATATAATTTCTTTACTTCCATCCGTCAACCAATAAGTATATTTAAGGAGAAAATACTTTTTGAAATATCAGTGGCTATCACCAAATGGCATGAAAACATTGAGACAAGATTAGGTGATGGAGTATATGATCATTAAAATCACACTTTAGATTAATATTTACAGGGATTTAAAAAATATTGCTTCAGTATGGTAGAACATTCTGTTGAAGTTAAAGAACTTCAGCCTACAAAGAGCTTGGCAGTTGGAGGAGAATGAGGCAGAACATTCCAAATTTGAAGACTTCGGTAGGGTATGACTAACAAATATTACATCTTAGAATACATAATAAATTAGGACACTTGTTAAAACTATATAGTAACCACTGTAAAGAAAGTTTGTAGTGCAATTAAGAGGGACCTATGGATGTTTCTCGTGATACTGTGTTCCAAATTTTGTAACTATGTATTTTCAATGTATACTCACAATCTTGCTATGGTCTTTTGCCAAAATAATTCTAATTGCTTCAGACTTTACAAGGTTGGCTCAGAAGCAAACTGTAGCATGTCAGAAAAGTAATCTTCATCACTTATAGCTAGCTAGTGGCCATCTAACATGACAGATGGCGCCCTGCCCGTCCTCGGCAGCTTGTGGGACAAAGCTGAATGTCAACACCACTGGGATGTAATTATTGCAGTCTCTTGGGTCTAGTTTGGCGTGACCCTGAAAGCAATTCCCCAGGAACTGCTGGGAGCAATGCAATGATGGAAAGAGCAAAGAAATGAGAGCTTTTGGAGACCAGCAGCATTTTCATTTTTACTGACAAGTGTTTTCACGCTGTTTACAAATAAGTATTTTGCATGTGACAAATCACATTGACAAAGAAACCTAAAAATTTGTGGGACTTTCAGTGTGGCCTGTTTTAAATGTTATCAAATGGCTTTCATTTATGTTGCAGAAGGAGCTGTTTAATTATCAAAATTATTTTTTAAAATATTTTTTAACAATTAAAAAGCAGTATCATTTTTACTTTAATTGTTTGCTAAATAATTTAATAATGATGTCTTATATTTTGGGACATAAATTATACATTACCACCAAAATTCATTTAATCTGAAACAACCCTACAGTTTAGATATTGTTATTAGCCCCAGTTTATAGATGGGGTGAATGAGGCACAAAGAGTTTAGTAATGATAGAAAACAAGTGGTAGATTCAGGACCAAGGCCAAGTCATCTGGTTCCAGAGTCACTGTTCTTAATCATTTCACTTCTTCTATATTTCTTTATAACACTCAACCCACCCCTGTTAGGCCATAGCACCTATAAAGATTATGGAACTTGATACTGGAAACAGATAATGTAAGAAAATCTGAAATTCCAAAGTTACTAAAAAAATAAATCATTAGAGAAATTATTAATGTATAAATTGACTAATAAGTTTCTCCCAGAAAGGTGTCTTTTAAGTAATGTATATTATATATATAGTAATACATAGTAACATACATTAAGCAACTAAGTAATATATATATAATGCATGATATAAAAACTATATTATAGTAATATATATATTCTGAGGGTGCTGAAAACATTTTTTAGTAATAAAAGATTAATATTGTGAAACAAAGTATTCTACCATGTGCCATTTGGTGAGGAGGCCTCTATAAAAATGTCAGAAATTTTTTCTGATTTATGAGTAGCACAGACATTTCTCTTACATACAAGAAAAAGTGTCTGGAAGCTATGTTGCTAATAATAGTTAACAAGAACTGAACATGGTGTATGTATTATCTCATTTAATCTTCCTAACAGCCCATGAGCGAGGTGCTATTTATTATAACTCCATTTTACAGATAAGGAGACTAAAAGAGAAGTTCAATAACCTGCCCATGGTCTTTTAAATAATACATAGAACAGGGGAGTACCTGTGGTGTAAAAGCAGTTGCTTATACTGTATATGTAATTCTGGTGATTTCTCAGAGGTCTGCCTATCCTGATCAGGCAACCTCTGAACAAGAGATCATGGGAGCCTAGACAGCATGAGGAAAGCACCTTAGGAAATGTAAATGCTGTAAACATTACTGCTAGTTGTGATTTCTCTTGTTAGGGTTGGTAGGAGCAGTCAGTTCTACATAGCAGGAGAAGTAGAGAGGTAAGTTCAGGACCTCAGGGAATTTTCAGTCTACTTGATAAGAATGTTCTGATTGTGAAGAGGTCTAAAACCATGGATTATAATGTTTCAGGGCAAGCAAGGAGTACCATAAGAACCTCAGGGGGTGATTGTAGTCTGGGAATACCTCCCACCTACATCTCCACTCTGAGGAGGGGGCTTTGAGGCAGATCTTGGAAGAAGAAAAGGTAAGGTGAGGTGCGAGTTGGGGGAAGGACATTCTTGTTGAGAAAGGCAGGAGAAAAGGCAAAATTTGTGACGCACTTGAGGGCTGAAGGAGGTGCAGATGATGGACATTTCAATAGGAGCTTCTACTCTCGCCCCCTACAATCTGTTTTCCAGGGAACGACTGGTTGTCTTTTAAACATAAATGAGAGCATGTTACATACCATGATTCAAGGATTTCCCATCTCACGTGGAAGTAAAAGCCAAATGCTACAAAGCCAGTGAATCCTTCATTAGAGGTCTCACATATAAAACATGTCTGTGGCACGTGAAAGGTGACTTTACTTAAGGTAAAACAGGCGTGGGTGAATGGAAGCAGAGAGGGCTTCACCTTTGAGGAGGCAATAAGGAGTGGTGGGGACTGTGGTTCCCTTTCATGCAGTAGAGTGCTGCCCCACATGGAAATAGCCCTGCTCTTGCATGAGAACCCAGAAATACAAATTTTTATGTGAAATTCCCATTTCAAAATTTTTGTCTCAATCAGTATAGTTAAAAAAGAAAAAAGCAGTACTGTGCAGACAGACTGCATCTGTAAGACAGATGTCCAGATCAGAACCACAAGCCACTAGTTTATGACCTCTGCCCTGTTCAGTCTGGCTGTGCCTTGCTCTGCAACCACAGTTCATAGCACCCTTGCCCCCAGTCACCACATTCTCACCGCAGTGACCTCCTTTCAGGTTCTCAATTTTTTTTTTTTTTTTTTACCTCTTCCATACTCTGGGTCCTTTGTGTGTTTTGTTTTCTATATGCCTACAGCTGTTTCGGGTCCTTCTCATTCTTCAGACCTCAGCTCAGCTTTCACTTCCTCAGAGTGGTATTTCCTGATCCCTATCTAAAATTCCTACCCCACTCCTTGACCTCTGTTTCCTTCCCTTTTACCAGTGATTCTCAAAGTGTGGTCCGGGGACCCCTAAAGGTCCCAAGAGCCATCGGGGGGGGTCCACAAGATCAAAATTAGTTTTATTACAGAATAAGATGTAGCTTTTTTTTTCACTCTCATTATTTCATGACTGTGTAGTGAAGTTTTCTAAAAATTGTGTGACACGTGGAATTGCAGACTTGAATGCAGAAGAAAATTCCCGTCTTTTCTATTAAGCCAGATACTAGAAAGATCTAAAAAAAAAAAGGTAGAACATTGCCACTCTTCTCTGATTTTTTGCTTTGAAAATATAGGTATTTTCATAAAATCACATCATTTATGTTTTTGTGGTTATTTTAGTATATTAATGCATATTTAAACTTTTCCTCCATTTTAATTTCTATTATGATAACGATCAATAAACATAATATCAAAACAGGTTCTTTGAGGTGCATAATAATTTGTAAGAGTGCAAAGGGATCTCGAGACCCAAAATTTTGAGAGTTGTTTTTAAGATATGCATCAAATGCTGAAATTACCTCTCTTATTTACTTGTTTCTTTTACTGAAATATAAGCACCGTGTGGGCAGAGACTTTGTTACATTCACCACTTTAACATCCTTCAGCACCTGGAACAGTGCCTGAAGAAGTATAGACACTCAGTCAATATGAGAACAGGTGAATTAATGGATGAACAAAAGAGGTTTGAAGGGGAGTTAGTCTTCAAATAGGTCTGATCAGCTCTGTAGGAAGCTTTGCATAGAAGGCAGCATCGTAAAACTGATCATGCAGCTGATGCAGAAAAAATTAAGGTTTCCCCAAAATGGGAAAGTAACAGGATAAAAGCTGCGTACTTGATTCTGTAGTGAGAATTAAGTTTGTCTTCCTTTTCCCATCCATCTTTACCAACTCCTCCACTGACTCCCCATCTTTACCAACTCCTCTACTGACTCCCCCCTTGGCTTTTTGAGGGGGCAGAAGTTTGTGAAACACTTGTATGTTTCTTACAGCTATAAATACATTTGTGCTAATGAATGAGGTCACATCAATTTAAATGGAACATGGACAGAAAACACAATTTAGTTCTTTAGTAAGGCATGACAAATTTACAGCCAGAAACTCATGTTGACTTTTATAGAGCAACATAAATTAAAGGTGGCCAGTATTAAAGTCTGAACTCACTCAGGCAAAAATACACATATGCCTTCAAGGAAAGCCATTAATATAAAGCAAGGAGGTGTGGTATCCGTGGTGTGATTTGAAGGGCTTTATGGGAGGTCTTTCTCTCTCCCACCCAGGGGCACAAGTGTCTAAACTCTACCATTAAAGAGACACTCTGTAAAGTGTCTCTTTCTGCTTTGCTCTTTTAAAATACAAATCCCATAGAGAACATTAAGAATTGGGGCTCTGGTACCAAACTCTTGTATTTAATTCTGGCTTCATGTTATATTAGCTACATGATCCTTGCACAAGAAATGGACATCTCTTTGCTTCAGTTTCTCTGTTTTTCAAATGGAGATTTCTAGAGAGTCGTTGTGAGAATTAAATAACACATGTAAAAATAATTAAAACTGCCCCTGACCCACGGCGCGTCCTCTGGCAGCTTAGTGTTTATTGTTACAGCATAGTGGGTAGCATAGCAGGTCGGCTGGCAAGGAGGACTAGCTTTACAGTTACATGGCCAAGAAACTCTGATTAAGTCATTTAGCATGGCAAAGCTTTGGTTTCCCAATCTAAAAATAAGAGGAGAAAAGAAAAGTCTTGCTGTTGTTCAATTAAAAGGGAGAAAATCTCTTTAACAAATGCATGTGCTGAGTGAAAGGAATAATGACTTCTAAAAAATTAATAAGATCCTTAGTCTCAGTCAGTTTCCAGTCGAATGGGAAAAGGAAATATAATATAAACTCTGTAGAGAGCTTTCGTGGAGGCATCTCCAAAGGTTCTATGGAATAATGGAAGAGGAAGATGACAGTTTCGATTACTGGCATCAAACAAGACATGGAAGAGAAAAGAGCTTTTTGGATGGACTTTGGGCACATTTGAACAGTGTCATCATGCTACTCAGGTGGGGCAAGGTAATTCCCAGTAAGAAAAGAAGGGACTGATTGAGACTTCTTTCCTTAATGAAGAGTGCACAGTGCTTCCTACCTGATAAGAGGTGGTGTAGTAATAACGTAGTCTGGGAGAAACAGCTCAGAAACAGCATGGAGAACACAGAACTCACCAAGTCACAGGCTGGGCTTTGAGTCTGCAAGGAAGAGAGAGGAGGGAAATTTTTGAGCATGGGAGTTGTTGATCATCTGTTATTTCTTCTGTAAGACAGTCATCTTTGGTGGCAAGAGAAAGGAAGACTTGGGGCAAAGAGTCAAGTTTGAGAAAGTAGCCAGGAAGAGGAGGAACCTGAAGTTGGAGGTGAAGATGAGAAACTCCCACAATTAGATCCCATAGGACACAAGGCCCTTTTTGAGTTGTTGAGGAATGGGGGAACTAAAGGATCAAGGATGATAGTGAGGTCTGAATCCCAGAAACTGGAAGGAGGCTATTAAGTGAGTAGTGCTTTACGGAAAAGGAGACACTGGTTTGGGGAAGAAACTAATACATCTAGCAATAAATTCTATCACTTTTAAATACCAACGGGAGGAGAACATATTAATCAAAAACATATTTGAGGTGCTCGTGGCTCCTCTGATTCACTTTCCTCCTGCCGCAGTGCCTGGCACGAAGAATATCAATAAATACAAGTCCAGCCCTGCTGGAAGGGCTCTGGTGTGGGGTCTGGAAAGGCGAGGAAGAAGAATGTAGAAATGGGAATGAGAAATGGCTGTGTAGAAAACCATCACCTACTACACATTTTTACTTCGGTGAGAGTTTTTATGTGGCTATAAATGTTAAAAGTTAACACAGAAAATTCGTGCTTTTAACATTTCAGGACTAATCTATGAACAAGTAGGTTTATACATCAAACGCTCTCTGCTGGTCTTGTAATGAGATGCTGATTTGCTTTGCTGCTAAAAAACATACTTTCATTAACATTTTGCTAGCTAATTACAGTTAATTATGAACATTAAATTCATATGTGATTACCGACAGCATTGCCAAATCTGTGTGAGAGAGTGGGGAGGGCAGCATTCTAGTTCATTCATCTAAGTCACTAAAAATTGCACTCAGTTGTAATACCAGGATTTTATATGAAAATACCCTTTTGAAAAATCTCCACTCCCCTTTTTGTAGTTACAATTGTAGTTGCTCATAATTTATTCCATTGAAATAATGCAGGGCATTTTATGCTCTTAAAAATACCATGAACTTAGGTTTGGGGAATAGTAAATAGTCTTTCCTAATTATAAATGTGTATTTTGGTGTTATAATACAGCTTTTGCTTTGACAAGATAAGCTTGTAATGCTTTAATATGGGTAATTTCCAATTTACTGATAAATTGTCTTCCAAAATGTTGTCGGTTGTTTGCTCCAGTTCCTTTTATGATGCCCGGTGAGGCCACAATAGCAGACTATGGAACCACACAAACATCAGCTGTAGGTTCCTGCAATCTGCTTGCTATGTGTGGAATTTCTCCAGATTATCCAGATTACAGTGACCTTGCCTCCCTCTAACCCAAATAACAGATTTTGCCATCATCCTATAAATTTCATGAGTAATCTTTGCCTCCAGAGAAAGGAAAGTATATGGTCATCAACTGGTTACAAATACATGACTAATGAAGACAGATATTAATACTCAATGTCCTTTTTTAAAATACAAGGGAGGGAGCTGGGAAGGGAAGGAATATTTGCTGTTCCTGGTACTGCCTCAAGTCTGTCATTTGTTTTGTTTGTCTTCACTGGAAGAGAGAAGTGCAGCATTTTCTATTTCAGAAGTCACAAATTGCTGCCTACAGGCCAGATTGACCCACAGGCATGTATAGCTTGACCTACGTACACAGCGTGAGGAAAATAGAATGGTTGTCAACGTTTTTAAATTGCAAGATTTCATAATAAAAACTAAAATATTGGTTTCTCTTGCAAAATTGGAAAATCTGGCAGTACAGAGACCATAGAAGCTGAGAAATAGCAACCCCCTTCAGACAGCGCCATGCACTTCTCAGTTCCCACTGCTCTTACTATGTCTTAACTGTCATCCCAGCACTGAGACAAAGACTCAATTCCTACAGACCATCCATTTGTAACATCTCCTGGCCTGCTTCATTCATTTGCGTTACATTCTTAGTCTCTAGGGTGTGGAGTGCTTCCCTCTCATGATGTCTTCTACAGGGAGAAGGTTAACTGTGTGTGTGTGTGTGTGTGTGTGTGTGTGTGTGTGTGTGTGTGTGTTTGTGTGTTTATATATATATATGGATATATTTAAAAAAATGATAAATATGCTCCTAACATCATAATGCTACTTTGCACCCTCATTTTCCTCCCTGGCTTTAGCATCACCACATGTCTCCTACCTGTAGTAGCAATTCACAAAATTTCACAAAGCACCTGTGATGAGACAAGGGAAACATGGGGAAGTCAATTGATTCAACATGTAGACAAATGTAAGAATAGGGTTAACTTCACAAAATCATTTTTATTAGTGATTTTCATACTGTGATACTTTGAAATATTGCCACTTTTATTAGGAGGTGGGTTCCAATATTTAAAAATTGCCTTATGTATACACCAACATGAATGTATCTTCTCTTTGTTTGAAAAGATATATTTTACTCATTTCAAAATATTTTCCTACAACCACTGATCAGAAGGCATTATTATGTATTCCCATAATGGTATGTTAATTTGGTGATTGGTTATTTATTTCACGTATTAACAAGTAAATGCTTTCCAAATAGGCATTGCTCCAGTAGGCATTCCAACAGGACTCCTTGCCTGGAAGAATTCTCTCACTTTTTCTCCTTATCTAAAACTTGCTCATCTTTCTTGGTTCACAGGCTTCCTTGTTTCCACAATTTCAGCCTCACGTTGCTCTCTGCATTCTCTCTGAGCGTATCTAGTTGGCAAACATGTCAGCTTTTAAGCTATATAAACATGAGAACTTACTTTTGTGCAAAGTTTATATTATTCACTATTTCTACCATAGAAATCTTTTGTTAGAAATGCAGTGTCTACAAGTACAAATGAAGGTTCCATATATTTTCATGCGTCATATTTTGAGTGAGTATTTAAAATCAATCAAAATTACTACTGAGTTGTAAAAAGCTCTAAGAATGAGCTCTTTCAAAACCAACTTAATATTTGTTTCTTTAGAATGAACATATAATTTTCAGTAAAAACAAACACCTTCTCCAGCTGCCCAGGCACCTTGCAGGAGTGTTGATTATAATTATGCATAGGCACCATCATGAATTCACTGATAAACCAGGCTTTAACCCGGTGACATGACTACTTCTTAAACAGCTGTGAAAAATAAGAAGTAAAAATAATTGTGTTAGATTTCATTCCAGATCTTTTTTTAAACCAAGAAACTTCTTTTTTTAAATTAATTAATTTATTTATTTGAGAGAGAGAGTGAGCGAGCACACAGGGAGAGAGAGAGGGAGAAGCACACTCCCTGCTGATCAGGGATCCTGATGTGGGGCTGCATCCCAGGACCCTGCGATCATGACCTGAGCTGAAGGCAGACGCTTAACTGACTGAGCCACCCCGGCGCCCCCCAAGAAACTTCTTAAAGTGTGGTTTTCATTGTACAAATAAACCTCTTTTAATTTTGACTATAATAGCATAGACAAAACACTGAACTCCTCAGAGGACAGTCTTTCTTTTAATCTCGAGCCTGAGTATCACCATCTAGCTATATAATCTTGACAAATTACTTGATATGCCTGAGAATCAATTTCCTTATATGCAAATTGAATCTATGGTCTGCATCATAGAGTTTTATGCGAATTATTGAGGAAACATACCTGAAAACACTTTGGAATCTTTAACCTGTTATAATAATGTAAATTATTTCATCCCAATTGTTAGGTAAATGTTACTAAAAAGATACTTAGTACTTACTATATGCAAAACACTAAATTAGGCAATCCAGGGGATAAGAAGAGTAGCAAAATATAGTAACTCCTCTTACTACATTTACAGTTGGGAACTCTAATGTTTGGAATTATCTCCTTTCAGATCAAGTAAAATAAAAGCAGAGTAAACTAAGTACTATGGACATTGAAAAGACAAATCAGAAAAATCTGGATGTTTGATATGCATCCTTAAAGATAGAAAGATGAACTTCGGGGAAAGAATATTCTAAGTAACAAAGAGAACAAAGCCAAGACATGGAGATAGAATGATTGGAATATGTTTGTAGCATATTAAGTAGA
This sequence comes from Ursus arctos, assembly GCF_023065955.2. NCBI lineage: Eukaryota > Metazoa > Chordata > Mammalia > Carnivora > Ursidae > Ursus > Ursus arctos. The sequence continues at coordinate 23,434,831 of NW_026622985.1, read as the reverse complement.
CCACCAGGACAGAGTGGAAGATACGTTTAGAGGAGTCATGGAGGATATGGCCAGAGAGATTAATTAAGTATTTTAGGGTCTAAGTATATATTTAGCATATGTGGAAATGAAGTCTTTTTAAAAATATATATATTTGTGTGTCTCTGTCTCTTTTATTATTATTTAATTTCACACGTTAGTTTTCAGAGAGCTTATGTGACCTGTTTAAGATCACAAAGCTAATTAATAACAAATTTATAGAACTATGATGTAAGGAAGATTCTATTACCCAAAACAGAGGTAAATGCTACAAATGATTAAGATGGTAAAAAACATTTTAAGAAATCATTTCAATATTCAGACGATGAAAAGAAACATTCAATATGTAATGTCAGGTGGTATCAAATCCGACAGAAAGGATGTGGTGAGACCTGGGAAAACATTAAGAGAAAATGAAAGCTGTTGGGCTTCTGGGTGGCTCAGTTGGTTAAGTGTCTGCCTTTGGCTCAGCTCATGATCTCAGGGTCCTGGGATCGAGTCCCACATATCGGGCTCTCTGCTCAGTGGGGAGTCTGCTTCTCTCCTGCCCCCAAATAAAAAAAATTAATAATCTCTTAAAAAAGAGAGAGAGAAAGTGAAAGATGTTGATGGAAAGCATCTGGGAGAATCACAGCACCTTTAACAGCAGAAAGTAGACAAGGCAAAGGTTGGTTTGAAGGAAAAATAATGAGTTCTGATCAACATATGCTGAATTGGGATTATATTTACAACGATCAGGAAGAGCTGTTTAATAAACATTTGGGAAAGTGACATTTCTGTAGCTCAGGAGAGAAGTAGAATCTGGAGTGAATGATAACCATCTAGATCTATGTGACTCTAAAGGAATAAAAATTATTTTACCTAATAATATTTTGGAGGCTCTAAGGTGTTCATGGGTTTTTTGGTGTGTCTTTATTATTATTTTTAATCTGCTACATTATACCCAGTCTTTCTTGATATTTTTCTCTAATCACTGGATAATTAAAGATTACGTTAGTAACGACATAATAACCCTGCAGCATTAAGTTAAGCGTTGATAAAACTCCATGAGGAGAGAGAGAGGTGGTGTTTAATTCAATTATATCATTGGAGCCTAATGACTGGCAAAAAATACACACTCAGAATATTTTTGAAAGAATGAACATAGCAATTTAATAACAGTTATATTTTTTCAACTTTGAAATCATTTTTTAAAAGGCTTTACCCATTTAAATTTATAGCTATTTAATTTGTATGAATAGAGCTAGCTTCTGTCTTGATATATATTTGACTTGATAGATTGCCACAAATACTTCATATAAAATTTGATGTAGCCATAAAATGAAGTAAATTATAAAATTTGGGTATTTTATTGGATATTCAAAGTGGGCATATAATATTGAAAACCAATGCAAATAAATGTGGCATCATGCTTCTTAGTGACAAGTTTAACTGCAAATTACATTTATTACATTGTTACAAATGATGATTGAATTATTTCTAATGTGTTTATAATAAGTTTTCAGAACTAACTGATCTAGAAGCAATGCCTTTTAGAAACACTTGTTTTTCTTTTTAAGGGTAGACTTTTCTATGGTTTAGGAATAATAGATGGATGCATAGATTTAAAAATCAAAGTTTTACTGAATAAAAGAGAATAACAACTTTTTATGTGCCCTATATTTAAAATCTGTTCTATAGCGTTGTCAGGAAAAAAAAAAATGACAAAGTAATGTTCTTATTGGTATGTTCCCATTTTTTTGTGTGTTTGGTCAACTGGATAAAGGTCTTTGTTAACTAAGTGAAAATCCTATTATTTCTTCCCGCGTGCCTTTGACTTAAAGTCACATATAAAGCTATGTCAACATTGCTGACACTAAGTAAACAAACTATAATTAAAGGAGAAATGGAAAAGTATGCTTCGAAAGTACCTATGGAGGAAAAAACACTCACCAAGCAGCAGGTCTCCCCAAACAGAATTTTTCAAGCCCCATAGCACCTGTCTTCATGGTATTCTGTGAAAAGAACCAAGCAAGCAACAAAGCTTTGTGTGGGTGGCCTCCTACTCACTGTTCATCCCCTTTGATTGAATGCACTTGCTAGTTCTGTTTCTGCCACTGCTGGAAGAATGATGACTGTGGGCCCTTGACCTCTGCAGTTTTGGATCTCCAGCCTGCATCTGGGTTTCTGCCAATTAAACTTAGATCAGGCTTTCTGATTGAGCTTATTTTCATATTGTCAAATGGAAAGAGGAAACTGCGTCTGTAACAATCAGGGTGTTGGACAGAGCTCGGGCTATACATACAGGTTTTACCAGGCCGAGTCAGTTTTCTCTGCCATGTTGTAGCCGCGTTTTAAGGGCCAAAGTTTAGACCTATTGTAGGACCAGACAGAGCCTCATGTTAGCAGAAATACGATGGTACTCCATTCTGAAAAGTATCTATAATCTAGATGGTATAGAATTTTGGGAAAGCAATAGTGGTGTTCACATATGCCCAAAATATTAACGAAGAAGCCAGAAAATGGTTGGCCATTGGGAAGATCCATAAACTTTTTTTAAAAACGTATTTTTATGATTATAAACTTAAGGTGCCGGGCCATAGTTATAGTTTACTTTATTTGGTAAAACTAGACAACAGTTAATTTCCTTTAGGAAAGAGTATTACTGCTGAATGGTAACTGGGAGAAAAATACTGGCCTATATGCATGTGGTGGGCATACATTTAATCACAAGGATTATTACAGAAAAATTAAGACTTATTTGAATAAAAGCTAAGTGGGTATTATATAAATAGCCTTTTATATTTTATACCTCTGCATTAAAATATTGTTTCCCAAGTTTACACATGAATTTGTAGCCCAACAGATGAGACATTCTTGAGACCAATTATTTAAAACATAAATTGTGTTTGGCAGACTTACAAAGGGACTCCTAAACTAAAGCATATGTGAAAGGTGTTGGAGATTTCTAAATTTCAGTTCAGCGCAGAAACATTTTCTGTGCCAGCCACTGAGCTGGAAGCTGAGCTATCATCACCAAATAAGGCCTCGTGCCTGTCTCAGAGAGGAGCTTACCATCCAGTGAACCCGAGAGACACCCAAACAGAGGCTGTCAACATACGGTGGCAACAGTTTCAGTTTCAAAAGTTGTGCCCCTGAACAATCGTTAACACGGAAAACACACACTCCAAAAATCATGTCAGCTGTATATTTGATTTAAATCTCCCTTTTGGTTGTTTTCAACATATGGAATTCAGTTCATGCGGTCCTATAGCCATGATCGAGAGGCCTGGCTGCTATCCTGACTTAGAGCGGCTCTTCTTTGCGTTTGTGAGCTTATGGGATCTACCTGAAGCTTGATGTAAATCTTTAGGATGAACCTGGAAATGATTGATCAGGTATCCCTTCTGTGGATGTGTTGGGTACTTTTCCAAAGCAACCGCAAACTCTTAGACAGGCGTGCCAAAACTTAGCAATATACTTGCTCTAAACAGCGATGGAAGTGATTTCTAGATCCATAAACATTAAGGGAAAAAAAATTATCGAAATATGTGTGTCTGAGCATGTAACTAGGATAAACCATTATAATGCCTCATTTATATATTTAAAGTAAACACAATTTTCACCTACAGAAAAAAAATGGGAAATTATCTTGAGTTTTTACCACTATTTACTTCTCTTGGATTTATGACGTTAGAACTTAAAGTATGAATGTCTGTTTTAGGAGGGAGTTTCAGACGAAAGTTTCAAACGATGAAGTTTCCAAATGATGAGAGGTAAAAGAGAGAAAAGTAAGCCTCAAAATCCAAAAGCTCTTATAAAATCAGAATGTTACAGTGAAGGGAACGAATAATGTAACCCTAAGGAAGGAGTCCAAACCTCATCCTTTTTAGATACCACTTGGTTCTAACATGTCTAGGATTCACTTACATTCCAATTGAAGTTGATGAGTAAAGATTTGTTTCCTCCCTAAACTAAGACTCCTAAAAATAAATGGAAAAGGAGATTGTAGAGTTACTTCTGCTTCAAGGCTGGACTCCATCTGGGCTAAAATGCATTTGATCTAATTAAACATCCTGGGGCTGTATGGGAGGGTAGAAAAAGAATGGTCTTTTTTCTACACCTAGCAGCTTCAGTGAACTTGGATGGCTCAACCAGATGCCACTTAATCTTGTGTCTATTGATCTTAGGCATTTTAAAAATTTCCTATTAATTTTGTGCACCCTCAATTGAGCATGTGTGATTTGTAAACACTGCTATTTGATGCCATCATCTACTTTATTCAGTGGTTTCCTCATCTATAAAAATAGGGACTGAAATTCCTCAAAAGTTCTGTGGTTTTCTGAATTTACAACATAAAACTCATCTCAGACTATCTTAAGTACTCTAGTTTGCTGTACCTTATTCACAGAGGTTTTTCAGTTTGGAATATATCTGGACATCTATATAACTAAATATTTTCCCTTTGGGGTTTGGTGTCAGGCTATCAATTGAACCAGATGGAGGCCCTACAGGCAAACATCTTTGTTCTGTCATGATATAGATCAGTAGGTCTCAAACCTGCTTGAGATTTGGTATTGTCAGGAAGATTTATTTGAAGTACATTATTGAGCCCCACCCAAAGGAATTGTGATGCAGGGGGTTTACAGTGGGGTCCAGGCTACATATTCTTGTAAGACTCTCCTGAAAGCCTTCCTCACATACTGATGGACTTAGTAGTCTACACAATCTAGGGTAGCAAATGCCTAATGGTATTTTCAAGATGTCAGTACTTTAAGTGTCGTCGAGTCCTTCAGACATATTAAAAATACGGTGAAAGTAAAACAGTATCTTAGATAACCCTATCTCAGGGTCCAATATCCAAACACTATGGAAATTTCAGGGGAGGAGAAAAAATTATCAGGCTGTCAGATTCGGTTTCCTATTTTGTGGACATAGAATATCCTTGGTCATATTTAGAAACATCACATCCAATGACAAGATATTAATAAATTTGCCCTGCAACTAAAACACTAGTAAATGCTTAGCTGTTAAAAATGTTTGAGGTGGGGAGTGCCTGGGTGGCTCGGTCAGTTAAGCATCGGACTCTTGTTTTTGGCTCAGGTCATGATCTCAGGGTCATGAGGTTGAGCCAAATGTTTGAGCTGGTAAAAATCCTTAGTTTGCTTAGTTAGCAAAGAGCTTTTGGTTCCTTTATGTATTCTTCATGCTGACTGTAAGTACTATCTGGTCTGATCAAAATATTTCCCTTAAAGTTACTTTCAAGTGGTTGGGGGTCTAGAGAAAGGGAAGAGCTGACCATACTCTCTAGAAAATTTTTGATAATTTTAAATGTTCATAATGATGTGATTTTAATTTTTTTTATATTGTATTCTTGGATGGAGAGAAAAACCTTTGTATCAGATTATGGCTACCAATTTTAAAAAAAAATTAATACATCGCATGTCAAAAATCAGTACACCTTAAGCAAATATTTTATCTAGTAATAAGCAATTCTGAGATGTCCCATCTGATTAGGGAATGAATCATGTAATTTACACAGTTTTTCCTTTTTTATTTTTTTGGTCTTTACCAGCTTTTTCCTTTCCTTCTTTAACTGCTGAACATTTATGAAATTATTTTATTGTGTAATTTGTTGGGTTTGAAAATATGTGGCACATGTGTATGTTCTGAAAGTTCAAATTGCCTTCATTAAAGGATCCCATGTCGCTGCTACCAAAGTCAGCATCATTTGAAGCATTGATGTTCTCTTACTGGAAGGCAGGAATTTGACTCTGATTTAAAGAAAATACGTACATATATAAGAAAACAAAAGAAATGAAAATGGATTAAATTCAGGAATTAATTTAATGGAAGGCATAGGTAGAGGTGAAGAGAGGTGTTTTTCATTAACATATATTGATGATGAAATTTGTAAGGTTAGGGCCTCACTGATTGCTCCTCCTGATCCCATTATCCAGTGGCTTGTTGTTGTTAGAATGAAATAAGAGGAGGAAGAGGGAGGAAAGGGAGGATGGGGATAATGTTGATTTTTGCTTCAGGCTCAATTCCAAAGGCTGTAATTTTCATTCCAAAGCACAGGGGAGGCAAATGGAGTGACCATTTAGGTTGATAACACCCTTGAATTTCTGCCATACTTGTAGGGAGTGGGGGTTCCATTTGGTTTGCACCATGGGCCATAGGCCCAGATAAAGGATCAGGTCCATTTTCTTTTCAGTTCTGGCTCCTACAACAGTAGAGACATGTAAGTGAATGAGTTTTACCCAGTAACAGAAGAGTCAGTAAGATAATAATAGCATATGTAACATATTTTTCCGTTAAAGAATTTATATGCACAATGCTTCTTTGTTTATTAATCCTTAAACTCTAAGCCTAAAGTACACAGTTTTTATCGGCGTAAATTCCTGTTCTGACCTACTTTCCCAAACAGGATTATGTGTCCTTTGAAAGTCTCTGGTGGGGATGTCACCATTATTTTGAATGCTGTGCCACATGGCAGTGCCAGCTTGTCCCTGCCTTTGCTAATCCTTGTTCCTTCCAGGTTATCATATTGTTAGTTCACCATGAATTCATATTCATGGATTCTTTTTGTGTTGATGCTTTACTGTGTATTGCAAGCAGACACACTTGATCCGTTCCACGTAGAAGACAGTGGACAGAAAAGAGCAACTGTCTTAATGTGCAGCCTCAAGGGGTCACTTTTGAAATTCAGATTATCTGTCAAATCCATTGTTATTGTGACACCTTTACAAAATTGGAAGAACAGTGAATTTTTACTTCATATTCATGGAGACCCCTTCAAGAAATAGTAACAATTTTAAAACTCTAAAAAAATGGGAAACAGTATTTAATTAAGAATTCTTTTATTAATTTATGAAAGATTATTAAAAACTGTATTATCTGAATACATTCAACCCAAATATCTCCTCACACACAACCCCTTTTTAAGAAGCAAGTAATAAGTTCATACACACTTAACGTTTTATATAAACACATGATAATGAGATTGCTTAAATACATGCCAAGTCTAGCTAAAACAACCTGAGTGGTTGAGAAAAGTTTATTTTTTTAAAGAACTTCATGGTGAGCTAAAATCTAAACACCAGCAAAACAAGTAATCTCCCCAGCTCAAACTGGTGTTAACAACCGAATATCAATGAAGGTAAATTGTTAACAGGATAATCTCCTTTTATTGCTCTTAGCTCCCTTGAGTTTATGTCTGTGGATTCTACTGCAGTCATCCAGACTTGTGATTAAGGTCAAGGACTCTGGAGTCAGACTGCTCAGGGAGTCAGTCCTGATTCTGTCACTTCATAGATGCTGAGAATGTGGGCACGTGTTTGTTGTTGTTGTTGTTGGTGGTGGTGGTGGCTTTGGATTTTTTTTAGGATTATTTATTTATTTGAGAGAGAGAGCATGAGCAGGAGGGGCAGAGGGAAAGGGAGAGAGAATTGCAAGCAGACTCCTCACTGAGTGTGGAGCCCAATGCCGGGCTCAGTCTCACCACCCCAAGATCATGACGTGAAGTAATTATTACTAGTTCCCCCTTTCACATCCAAAAACGTTCCATTTGGGGGCACCAGGTCATGATCTGAGGTCTGGAGATCCAGCCCCATGTTGGGCTCTCTGCTCAGTGGGGAGTCTATTTCTCCCTCTTCCTCTGCCCCTCCCCCCACTGGTGCTGTCTCTCTCCCTTTCTCTCTCAAAAAAATAAATAAAATTTTAAAAGGAAGTTCCATTTTAAATGATAAATTATACAGTGTCTTTTCTTATACAGCTACTGTGAAGATTTAATGATCTGATCCAGAATTATGTAAAGCACTTAGAGAAATGTTTCTTATTAATACAAGCTTATTCTATTTCTTATCGATTTTAATCCCAGGATAAAGAAACAGAGGGGTGCCCGGGTGGCTCAGTCGGTTAGGCATCTGCCTTCAGCTCGGGTCATGATCCCGGGGTCCTGGGATGTAGACCCGCACTGAGCTTCCTGCTCAGTGGGGAGCCCGCTTCTCCCTCTGCCCCTCCCCCTGCTTGTGCTCTCTCTCACTCTCTCTCTCTGACAAATAAATACATAAACAAAATCTAATATATATATAGATACACACACACACACACACACACACACACACACACACACATAAAGAAACAGAATTGACAAGGGAAATCCAAAAGAGCTGCACATGCCCTTATATAGTAACAGAAGAGAAAATGGAGGAGCATGGCACCCTCAACACTCTGAAAATATCAACATTTTGAAAAGATCTGGTTGTGTCTTTTCTTACATCTAAATATCAAAATAATTTGTTCTATCAGTGGGTCCACATTTTAATAATTTCAAATCACTAGAATAATAAAATACAAAATCAGGAAATAATGTTACTGGTAGAAAACACATATGGAAGTCAGTCTTGGTCTTTCAAGCAGCTTTTATTTTAGGCAAATAATAGGTTATATATTAGCCATAATATAACTGGATTTAATTGTTGGGTAAATATCCTCTCCATAAAGGTATAAAAGAGCACAAATGGCAACCTATTAATACAATGGATATAGGCCTGGCTGATAAGTATCAATATGCCTGTACTGCTATTAAAATATTGAAAAACCCCAGGAGACTCTTTTCTACCTTGGTCACCTCAGCCCTACCCAAAAATCTTGGTCTCACCCAGGATCCAGCAACTAAAAGGTTCCTTTCTGGCCCAACAGTGGGTCCAGCTTTAGGCTGTGACCTTTCTAGTGGAAGATACCTGTGCTGTTCTTTTAATAACTCCCCAAGTGGATGGCACGGAAAATTGTTCCAAAGCATGATCAAGTAAAGGAGAGTAAGTCTCCTCTCTCCATGTAGACTCATTAGCTGCCTTCTTATGCAAGTTCATGTGGACTCTGCTCTAAAGTTCACTTCAAACAAAGAAAAACATATAGAAATCCTCAGAAAGGCTTTCTGTCATCTTTGACAGCAGTTTTTGGTGGAGCAGATGATTTTCCAGAATTATAAGAATAACCTCAGTAACCTCCTTTAAAACCTTTGTTTCTGGATCATCTTGATGTCTAGCTTGTAATCATACTATATCAGTTAGAGAAAAATCATTTTTGAAAATCGCCTAATAACCCGAGTTTTCATTGCGGAGAGTAAGACAGCGAAGTTATTTCATTTTCTTTGAAAGTGATGACAGAAAAGAATATCCTTTTCTTTTGAAGAGCTTTGTGAATAACAAGGGACACCAGCTACTGTTCCAAGGGGATACACATGCATTTCAAACCAGTGACATTGAGAAGGTCAGGGATTAAGCTGCACATGTAACAATAAGGCAACAATAATGCCGGAGTAGACATACGAGAGTTTCTTGACTCTCCACAGGATTGCTGTCAGAGACCTGACTAGGGAATGTAATGAACCAGTTCTTCTGCTTCCAAGAAATCGTGCCTGAGTCTTGGTGCGGCGCCAGAGTGATGGTGAAACGCTTCACCCCCAGCAGCACTCTGTCAGTGTGTTTGCATTAGCAGCCTGAGTAACTCTGCGTAAGAGTAATAAGCACAGGCATTTAGAGATGGCAGAGGGTTGCTGAAGTGTGGAAAAAACCCAAACAAACAAAAGTTGTCTGTGATTTTCGCCTTTTAATCATGTTTTTATCATGCTGAAATGAATATTTGCACTGGTGCGATTTTTGATGTGTAACAACAGCTAAAACTGATATTTTCTCTTTTCATAAAAATGTACCCCATTTTAGGCACATTTTCATTTGTTTTTACTAGTAATGAATTATATTAATTTTTTTTCTTTATTACTTGGCATCCTCTGTGGCCATTTTGGACTGTGACTCTCTGTTCTTTACACATTCTGATACCGTAATGTGTAAACATTCAGTTCTCCCCTTCTGCTCCATGAGCCCTTCTCAGCTGATGCTCACACTATGCTAGCTAGCAACCTGATCACTGTCAATGACACCACGTATGGTAGGCAAATAGTGGCTCTGTGAAGACAGCCACATCCTAATCCCTGGAACCTGTGAACGTTGCTTGGAATGGCAGAATCAACTTCATTGGTCTGGATAAATTTAAACTCTTGAGATCTGGAGATTATCCTGGATTATCCAGGTGTGCCTTAAGTTCAGCCACAAGTTTGCTTATAAGACAGGGACAGAGAAATTTGAAACAGAAGAGGAGGAGAAGGCAATGTGATCACAGAGGGAGAGACTGAAGAGAGGTGGTTTCAAAGCTGAGGAATGTCAGTAGCACCAGAACCCGAAAGAGACAAAGAACAACTCTCTTCTAGAGCATCCAGAGGGAATGTGTTCCGCCAACAGCTCCATGTCAGCCTGGTGATACTGATGTTGGACTTCTGGCCTCCAAAACCGAGAGAATACAATTCTGTTGTTTTAAAGCACAAAGCTCATAATAATTTGCTACAGCAGCTCAAAAACTTAACATAGCCTGGTTCAGAAAATATGCATGTATAGATTTAAGTGCATCTTCTTTTTTACAATGCAGTTTTCCACAAATCAAACATAGGTACAGAAAAAGTGCAAAAATCTTCTGTATAAATGAGTTATCACCTGAGTTATCACCAAGCAACCACACTTTCACCCAGATTGAAAACTGTGTGTCCTCTTTTGTTCCTCTCATTCTCCCCAAATGTGACCGCTGTCCCAACTTCTAACACCATAGCGCAATTTTGCCTGATTTTAAACTTTTTATAAATGGAATTGTGTGTTTTATTTTTGTCTGACTTATTTTGCCTAATGCTTTGAGAGATTCATTGACATTGCTATGAATAGAAGTAGTTCAGGTTTTTTTTATTGCTGAGTACTACCCCTTGTAGGAAAATATACTGTTTATCCATTTACCTGTTCATAGACATTTATGTCTTTTCCAGTTTGGGGCTATCATGAATAAAGCTGCTGTGAACATTCATATACATGTGTTTTGGCACATGCCTAAGAATTGAATTGCTGGGTCATATAGTATGCATATGTTCAGATGGAGCAGATAAATCCAAATTATTTTCCAAAGTGGTTATTACAAAGTTTTATTCCTTCCAGAAGTAGATGGAAATTCCATTTGTTCTATATCCTTGCCAAATCTTGAAAATTACTGTCTTTAATTTTTTTTTTAAAGATTTTATTTTATTTATTCGACAGAGATAGAGACAGCCAGCGAGAGAGGGAACACAAGCAGGGGGAGCGGGAGAGGAAGAAGCAGGCTCACAGCAGGAGAGCCTGACGTGGGGCTCGATCCCGTAACGCGGGGATCACGCCCTGAGCCGAAGGCAGACGCTTAACCGCTGTGCCACCCAGGCGCCCCTAAATTTTTTTTTTTATTAAAACAAAAGATTTAACTAATGGTATACAGTGGTATCTCATTATACTTTCAGTTTCTCTTCTCTGTGTGACTGATGATTTGGGACACTTTTTCAAATGTTTGTTATTCACTCAGATATCTTCTAGGGCAATTATTTCAAGACATTGCACTTTTTTTTAGATTATATTTTTCTTACTGATTTTCAGGAGTTCTTTATATATTCCAGATATCAGCCCTATGTAGGTTATAAGAGTTTACAAATATTTTTCCATTGGGCTTTCTTTTTAGCAGACTTGTTGCATAAACGGAGATTCCAAATTTAACGTATTCCAATTCATTATTCTTTTTCTTTTGGTTTATACTTGTTTGCCCTATTTAACAAATCTACCTATTCCAAGGCCATGAAGATAGTCTCTCATATTATCCTCTAAGGGAATTATTGCCTAACTTATTAATGTATAATCAACCTGCCTTTCAGAAACAGTATACAAATTTATATTTGTACCAATTGAAATTGAGAGTATCTATTACTTTATACCCTCATTTATAGTGTTCATTTTCTTTTTCTTTGAAAAACTATTATGAAAAGGTACATTATTATCCACTACATTCAGCAGCATCCCCCTTTAAGAAAATGTATCTTCATGCATATAATTTTTCATTATACATGGAGTAGAGAGCTTGATAAAAGTAACATTTAGCCTATAAATTTAAAAAAATATATATTAAGGCTTTAAAATCAGGGAAAAGTATTTTTTCAGCAGTAGTAATTTTTCTTTGTATGTGTCTATTCAACAAAAGCATGACAAGTTCTTTAATTGCCACCATTAGTAAAACTTAGCTTGCTACTTCTCTGGTTTGAAATTTTAGCTGGAAAAGTTGTTTATAAATGATATAAAATAAAAGCTAAATAAGCATTCTTGTATTATTTTTCATGGAGAATAGTAACTGTAAGAGATTAAGCAATTACCTCCTCATGGTGGAATTAGATAGACATTCTTAAAGCTAATTTTGGAAACGTATCTGCAAGATGATGTTTTGTATCACATTCAAATACTGGGTTAAAAAGGCAGTAAAACTTTTTAGATTAAGAAATGTGTGTTGCTGTAAAACATAGTAAGGGTAGGTTGCTAAAGTAGGTTTATGAGTGATCTTGTCATCTCTTCTGCAAGAGATTGTGTTAATTTCAAGGGGGACTCCAGAGTCAGAAAAGTAATTCTTTGATTTAGATTCCACAACAAAATCATCATGAATAGATCCATCATAGATTAAAAAATGAAAGGAAAACATGGGATGAAAATGACTATGTTCTACAAACTACATAGGCTGCAGAAGTGATCTGTAAAAAAGAAATGAAAAGATAAAGAAAAGGCTGATAAGAAGGAAGCACAGTTTGAAAAAAAAATTTTTGGACTTGGAGTATTTTGCCTGTTTTCTAAATATACTGACCAGAGGAATAGAGAGAGTAGAAATCAAATAAAACATCAAAAACTATAAAAAGGTTGGGACCAAGAAGTTGTTTTAGACTTATCTAATGGAGGCTATCTTTTTTTTTTTAATGTGTTAAGAGAAAAAACATTTGATAGTGACCCATGACCTGACCTTGAATGCTAGTCAATGAGGCTATGGAGACATGAAGGTAGTAAAGCTATCACCTACTAAAATAATAATTTTTAAATTGCTTGACTTTATGCACAAGTGTGTACTAGATAGGGAAAGGGATCTCTTTATAGACGAAGGGTTTTAATCAAGAGAATATATGACTTCCTAAAAAAAGGAGAGTGAGAGAGAATATATGACTTCCTAAAATCAAAAATTAGAGCCTCAAGTTAAGTTATGAGACTAAACAGGGGCATATTTCTAGTCAAAATCCAAAATATTACTTGAAATGTTTTTTTATTTTCCCAAACTTTAGTTATGTTTTTATTCTCATTATCAAATCAAATCTAGGAAACTAGAAATAGACAAATTGAAATTTAGTTGAATACACATTCGAGCATTGTTCAGAAGTTTTGTAACTGCTTCTTACACACTAGGATTAGCTGCATGTGTAGTGGTGGAAATAATATCAGGAAAGAAGAAAAAGCATATTATGGATAAAATTAGAAAGAATTCAGTTTATGTTGGGGTTAAGCTTAAGGGTAGTTTTAGAAAGTCTAAAAGTTGGAAAAGACCAATACTAAAAAGGACCTTATTATTTGGTTCAACTCTTTTATTTACAGATGCAAAAACTGAGGCTGAGTTAGATGATATGTGTAAGAGTACAAAGCTGGTTATAAGAACATGATTGTTGTTTGTCTGCTACTGATTCTCTTTCTAATAAATGTCTTCCACGAAGCCACCTGGCTGTTCGTAGCAGCAGTAGCTCTGAGCCTGCTGCCCCAGTGAGCCCTGTGCACTAGATTCTTAAAAGTGCCCCACTGCTTCTAACAAGCTCAGAACAATCGGCTTAGGAAATAAGAAGTCACTGAATAGACTTAAAGAGGGACGGGAGTGCTGTGTGTGTAAAAGATGTGGTCATGCTTAGCTTTTGGATGGTAGTTAACTCATGGTAGAAACATGAAGCTGATGTGAGAATTCCACTTGATTTGTAGGTTAGGGCCACAGTCTTTGTATCCCTAGTACCCAGAACACAGAATGCCTCATATTGCCCATGTTTTCCCAACGTTCAGTAAATATTTGAACAAGGAATAAGACTAATGACAGGAAGAGAAATTCTTTATTTCATGGAATTATCCAGTCAGAGATGACATGACAAGTGTGTTGAATTAAAGAGTGATAATTGGGATGGAAAGGAAAAGACAGATTCGAGAGACATTTTAGACATTTTAGAGGTAAATCAGTAACACTCGGCAACTGATTGATTGACTGTGAGGAGGAATTGAGAATGATATCCTGGTTTATAGGTTGGATGACAGATTCCTGTGTCATTCTATGCCTGTCTTTAAAGACATTTATTTTCCACTGCCTTATATTATATTACTATGAACATGCTATATCTCCTCTTGAAGACTGTAGGTTACTAGGATATATGATTTATTTTTTAATTTTTATGGTATTTGCAACAGCAGTTGGTTTAGTGATGTCCAACTAAGAAGACTCAGGAACCATATGTTTTAAAAAAGTTAAAGATGCCATAAAGGATGTTGTCCAATTTTTAGTACCCTACAGGGATGATTACTTTTTGTTCCCCATTTTCAAACTTCCTGACAGTTTTTGCCTCACAGTAGTTTTCAGTTTATGTGAGGGAAGTTATGATGCAGAAACGTCTCATGGACTGGTAGTAAAAAGTTGAGTAGTACATCTGTGCTTTATAAACAATGAAGTGGGAGAGGTTGGACAGGTAGGGTTCGGTTGCTCCTACTGGAGATTCAAGAAGAACAATTTCTTTTTTTTTTTTTTAAGATTTTATTTATTTATTTGAGAAAAAGAGAGCACAAACAGGGGGAGAGGCAGAGGAAGAGGGAGAAGCGGGCTCCCCGCTTAGCAGGGAGCCTGATGGCAGGGCTCAATCCCAGGACTCTGGGATCATGACTTGAGCCGAAGGCAACCGCTGAACCGACCGAGCCACTCAGGCGTCCCTCAACAAGTAAAATTTCTCACTGATCTGTCGTTGAGTTTCTGATTTCATTTGGTGAGTTCTGCTCCTTAAGCATGTAGGGAATGAAATTCTTTGACAAAGAGAAAGATGTTTTTACAAAACAAATACGGAGATTTAGTGTGGTATTTTCATGGTGGCTATATTAAATATGTATCTTGAAAATTATTGCAGTGATGTGCTCAAATAAAACTTTGCATGCATTTCCTTAAAAAGACCTGGTCCATTGGCAGTCAGGTAGAGTTCAAAGGGTGGTGGCCTGACAATGTAGAAAGATGGTATGGTGAGTTGGAAGGACAGTGGCTGTAGGAACAGAAAGACTTAGTTTCAGTTTTCTCCCATCAGTCATTTTTCATTGTGTCACCTGGAGAAAGATGTTTGACCTTCCTGGAAGATATTGCTATTATTCCCTGAAAATAAGAAAATGATAGCAGGGGCGCCTGGGTGGCACAGCGGTTAAGCGTCTGCCTTCGGCTCAGGGCGTGATCCCGGCGTTGTGGGATCGAGCCCCATGTCAGGCTCCTCCGCTATGAGCCTGCTTCCTCTCCCACTCCCCCTGCCTGTGTTCCCTCTCTTGCTGGCTATCTCTATCTCTGTCGAATAAATAAATAAAATCTTTAAAAAAAATTTAAAAAATTAAAAAAAAGAGAAAATGATAGCAGCTATTATATTATGAGCAATATAATGTGTCTGTAACTGTTCTAACTACTTTATTATTTATCCTAACAAACCCATTAGATATATGATTTCATCATCCCCATTTTACAGATAAGTAAACTTAGGCTCCAAAGAATTAAGTAATTTTGCGAGATAACACAAGATGTGGCAAGGAGGGTATTTTCCCTGACACCCTGACCATACACCGGACCACTACAGACCTTGTAGGACTGTAATAAAGATAAATGATCATTTATATAGAATCTTAAAGAATAATATCGTACATACATCTGCTTCAATATCATCATTAATAATATTAACATGATAATTAGTCAGACAGGCTTTTTTGCAAAGGAGAACTGTGGACTTCAGCCCCACCTATTAAAATGGTTGCTTTTAAAGGAAAAGGTAGTTTTAAATCTCAAATAATTAGCTCGCTCATGAATTTATGGATCTTATTTATTTATCAGCTAGGGATCTTCTGTACCAAAACTTGGTGAGAAAGCCTTTCTGCACAGATGTTATAGCTGTTTCCATCTCATGCATTTTTGAGACTCTCCAAATTCTTTGTGGAAAGAGGAAAATTGGGCCAAAGTATAAATTATCTCTAATCTTCACCCAAGTTTTTGTGAAGAAAAACAATTTCATCTTTTGGAAGATCTTGAGTTCTTTGTGAGATGATGTTTTAAAAAGTCATTGTTAAAAATTCACATATAAATGCGTAGACTCCAAAAACCATTCTAGTCACATATTGATATCAGTTCTATCCCAAACAGCATAATATTTAAAATAAATTTGAGACTTAAGGCCAGAAAAAATTTTAAGCACTTGAAAATAATAGGTCTACAACACAGAAAATAATATGGAAGGGCATTTTTTTGGTAAGATTTATTTATTTATTTATTTGAGAGAGAGAGAGAGAGAGAGCATGAGCAGGGGGAGGGGCAGGAGGAGAGGGACAGGCAAACTCCCTGCTGAGTGGCCAGCCCAATGCGGGGGCTCAATCCCATGAACCTGAGACCATGACCCGAGCCAAAGTCAGACACTTAACCAACTGAACCCCCCCAGGCACCTCTGGGAGGGCATTCTTTAGGTAAAGCAAGCACGGATATCCCTCAGATTAGGTGCCGGTTAAAATCTGAATTGTAAGAAGGAGGCAACCTTGGGAAGATCTTGGTTACTCTCCTTGGTAGTCGCCCTGGTACTATGAGAAGTTTGATGTGTTCAACAGACAGACCTGAGAAGACTCTCTGAGTAAGTATTTCTGGAAGGAACTATTTTTATTCCTATGAATTTTTATTTTTAATAAGCAATTTACACATGTCTTCTCCATATATTAAAATTTGGAAACCACTGCTTATACCCGGAGAAAAGTGAAGGAGACCAAGTCCTCCAGCTGAGTGTGTTCCTATCCTCCATGAAGGACTAGGGACCATGGACTGTGGGTCACACAGACTTACATCCAAAACAAGGGAAAGTTACCCAAGATTCATCCACAATTTTTTCATATATTAATGCAGAAAACAGTAGGACCTAGTTAGTAAGATTGCTGTTTAAACTTTTTTAGTAAATTGATAGTTACTTCATATGTTCTCAATAGGTGAAAAGAAGCATGAGTGGTAACAAGAGAAACAGACTGGGAAAAGATGAAGAAAAGTTGTATTTTTAAAAAATCATTTGCTTTTGTGATGGAATTTGAGAATTATTTTTTCTATAACTTGGGAATATACTAACTTTTTAATTGGTACACAAATTATACTTCAATATAAATTAGACATTAATTCATAGACTTTGTTTAGCAGGACTATCTCAGAAAACAATTGCAGAGTAATGGCCTAAAGCTAAGACAGTGTACAAATACCCTGTTTAAAACTGAAACTTTCATCTTGGCATGGAGACCATAGTGAGAGCTACCATGTTTGAGGTGCTTCACACATTTTCTCTTTCTATTAGCATAATCGTCCCGTGAGATAGGTATTACTTCCGTCATTCAGGTGGGAGTACTTAGGCACCAATAATTTAAGTAACTTGCCTAAATCCCCAAAGCTAGTCAGATGCAGTGCCAAGATTTGAGCATAGATCTCTCTGTCTTCCAACATCAGACTTTATTCCAGAAATGCATTAGGTTAAAAAACCAACCAAACAACAACAACAAAAAAGAGTTTCATTTAAATTATCTGTGTTAATATGATTTTTGGACTTGAATTGTACTAACTTTACGAATTAATTTTCCACTTGGATATTAAAAGACAGTCTTGGTTATTCTTAAATTCATTATTTCTGAGTAATAAAACTTGCAAAGCTTTAAAATTATGGAGATACAACTTGTATGTCTCTTTGATGAAGAAAAACCAAAGGCAAATGCCTAACTAGAAACCTGTTTATCCACTCTTCTGGTTTTAGGGCATAAAGTGGCTGGTTTGACTTAATCTTGCTAAGTCACTGGAACTGTGTAATGTGAAATCCCTCAAATAACACCATCCCAACTATCTGCACCTGTCGTTTTGTCTAGTGAAATATGTTTTGCTTTTTGAAATTCAGGAGAAAAACTGGCTATAAATCAGTGGAATGAAACTTCCCTCCACGCTAAAAAGATGACTGTGAGCTGTTAATACTCAGGTCAAACTTTTGGTTTCCCATAGCTTGTCAGTTCCTCTTTTAAGTGTGCCTTATTTCCACAAAAAGATTTTACTTGTACCCTGAAAATTAAAGAGACAGTCTTGGCTAATGCTTACCTCGTGGAGGCAATAGCTTTTTGGAAAATACATACACTTTGAGTCCATATTCTGCTATTCTCCTTGAAGTGCCTCCAGGAATGATAAATATTTTGTTTCCAGAGCAAAAGCAGAAAAGTGCAACAGTGATCTCCTCTTTTGAAAGACTGAATGATACCGCACCCACTCCATCTCAAAATACCATCATGTGAAATTTGGAAGCAAATGGTTTCCAGGTCTAGGATGAAGAAAAAAGAAATGTGTTGTGTATACATTGTATATGCAAGCCATTGTATACATGATGAGTCTTAGGCTTTTCAAAGCTGCAGGAAATGTGGTCGGATCCTTTGTGTTTCTCTTGAAAAGAATCAAAGGGGAGCTCTATTACTATGTAGAGGCACACTCCCAAGGACTCCCTTTAAATCTCTTCTCCAGCAGCTGAGCACTGAGAGTCACTGACCTTGTATTTTAGACAATGTCAGGGGAGAGAGATACAAGAAGAAAGGAGAAAAGGAGGCTTCTGCACTGAATGACTGGCGAGTGTGTTTAAAGTGAAATGAACATGTCTCTACTGTCCTCTACATTTCTCCAACTTGTTTCTTTGTTTTGAAGCCAAATGCAGTAACTTGGCTAAACAATGAGTCACACTGAATTAAATAATGTTTAGATAAAATAGCTGTCTCTTTCGGAAAACATCTCTGTATTTCTTTGTTCATGAAGCCCCATTCTTTAGATTTGAGAGTTTATTGTATACAGTTTATGATATTTTTCTGTGTGCAAATGAAAATGGGTTTAAGAATGCATCAAGTGAAAGCAGAGTTCAAGAATTTGGGTTGGTGGGGGTGCTGGGTTATTAAAATCCAAATAGTCTGTCTAAGTCTGTCTTACTAAAAGTTGTGGGTGGTCCATCCTGAAAGAATCTAGAGATCAAAAAATTTTGGCAATATACAGCAGTTTTCCAGTTAGTGATAACTGGTATTCCTTTCTTTGTGTAGTTCAGCATTTACTTAGCTCCAGTGCATCCAGACTCCTGTACGAGAATATATTTAAATCATAAAGCTCTGGAGAGAAAGTTTGCACTGCCTGACTCTTGATTAAAGAGTAATTATAATTCTTTAAACTGACACAAGGTTAAATTGAGCCATCGGTACTATCGGACTCTTATTTTTAACTGAGCACATCATGAAGAAGAATGTTAACAAGCTGAATACTTTCCAACACTTTTGTCTGTGTGTGTGTATTTCTATGCAGACATCTTATAGTTTGTTTACACAAATATTTTTATTCTACTTTACTTACTCAATAGTGTATCATAAAATAATCTTGCTCTTGAGAACTCTTTAGTAGCAGGATTTATCTAACAAACTTGTAAATGATCATGTCCTGCACTTTCTCAGATTTTTTTCCCACTGGCACCTTCAGCAACTTTGGAAAAATCAATCGCTTTGGTTTGATACACGAGGAGTTTGCATCATTGCCTGTTGCTTGTGTGACATCCAAGAAGTTTGCTTTTTTGCATGTTGGTTGACTCCTTACTTCTGCTTGACAAAGCCTGCCCAAATCCTCCTCTTTATCAGCTGCAAAAACTTCTCATTATCCTTGAATCTCCCATCTCAGAATTTCTATTTAAGTTCTTTCCACTCCCTGGAAAAGGTTTCTTTATTAACCCATACTTATTCCTCAGGTCACGGCTTATGTGACACTTGCCTGCAGAGGCTTTTTCTGACTCCTGACGTAAAGCAGCTGCCCTTGCCTTAAACACTTATTCTGTCTTTTACCATTCTTTGTTGGTGTTTGGTTAGTGTTGGCATTTATCACTGAGATTATTAGTTTAATAGATAAAGTGGCTCAACTAATATTTATTGAATGAAGACCTCAGGTCAAGCATTCCCTTCTGTTTAAGATTTCCTTATTATTTCCTGGAAGGTTAACCTTCCTTCAGTTCTCCCTTAATTTCCCAAGTCATCTTTATTATTATTATTATTATTATTAAGATTTCTTTATTTATTTTAGAGAGAGAGAGCACAAGCAGGAGGGGCAGGGAGAGGGAGAGAGAGAATCTCAAGTAGACTTCACGCTGAGCATGGAGTCCAGTGAGAGGCTCAATCTTATGACCCTGAGATCATGACCTGAGCCAAAACCAAGAGACCCACGCTTAACTGACTGAGCCACCCAGGATCCCCCTGAGTCGTCGTCTTGTACTGTAATTGTTTGTGTCCCTCCATTCTGCACTATCCAGTTTGAGGAGAGTGACCAAGAATGTTTATCTTTTGACCTAGCCCTGGCTAATATACTACATACTGGATGACTGGATAAATATACACCACAAAGAATATTTTAATTTTGTGTAGAACCTACTATATGATATAAAAGGTAAGCATTGTGTCATAGAGAATTGTGGCATGAAGGTTACAGTTCTTTATGGGGGTGAGAAGTGACAAGAGACCTCACCCAGCACATGAACTCTCCCACTACTCTTGCTACAAACAAGGGTGCTGCCGGGAAGTTCCTACTGGAAGGCTACAAGATATCCCAAGGAAGTTTTGTTTCAAAGTATGGAAAACCAATAACGAGTTCAAATTTTGTGATAGACAAGTGTTAAATGCTACTGTAAGAATGTTTCCATATGATGGATCCAGTGCGGTCACTTTGGGGATTATCGTGGAGGAGTGGGGTCTGTTGTATTCTGTGTGCTCTGGGATTTCGCTGGTATTATATACCTTGTCAGCTCTGCCCATTGTACACACGTTGGTTCGAGGGATTGTCTTCTTGTCTTTAAATTTCCATGTCTCACCATCGAAAGACTTTTAGCGCTATTTTTAAATAGTTCCTCTTACTCTTATTTTCTGTGAATAATTTTTAACAGTTGTTTTCATATTGAATATAGCCTGCTTTTAAAACTTAATAGCATGAAAAATGTTTTCCACATCTTCAAATCTCTACATAAATAATTGTAATGAAAGCATAATATTTGGTAGAGACATACTAATTGACACCATTCTCCAATTGTTATTATATTCCCCTTAGTTGTTTTTGTTTTGTTTTTGGCTTTCTGTTGCTACATTTCTGCTTTTGTTTTGCTAACTACCTTGGACTGATGCTTTTGAATACCTTGCCTCAAAGCAGCTTTTCCTGATGTGTCAAGAGTTCTAGAAAGGAGGTGTCAGATGAAGTGTTTCCCCCTCCACAAGTTTATCTCCCTTGTTTACATCTTAAGTGGACACACTGAAACTGTGGCCTTCCTGACATTAGGAACACCCATGATAATGATGGCTCAGCTCATCAATGCTGCCCTCTATAGCTTAACAGTGAATTCAGATTTGCTTCTACTTTCCAGAAGTTACTTCCTTCCAGTTCAGTGAGTCTCAAGACATCTTAGTTATTTCCCAGTTGTACATTCTTCACACCCTGAGATAGGATCTAGCCACCACTTCCCATACAAGGAGCCAGAGATTGACACCTAACTTCCTTGAAGTGTGCTTTCATGTCTCCCAAGTGACCTTAGAGGAGGGAGGTCAGGGTTTGTAATTCTGCAGTTGATTGAACTACACAACACAAATCAAATATGCTTTAGGTAGGGGAGAGGAACACCTTGGGTTTGGTTTAGCTTCATTTTTCCAGAAAAGATACAGTTATATTTCTGTGGTCATATTTCTAAGATAGGTTTTTTAACATATCCTTTTTTCCTGTAAGATTCACGGTAATGGGAAAGATTACATTAGCTTTACAGATATTCTACAACACTAGATAATACTTGTAAACAGTGAAAAAGGAATTATTTTCATGGACATTGTTATTGCTGCAGGGAACATTGGAGATCATTCTCATTTATAAATAACCTCATTCTTCCTTTTATTTTGTAGATATAAGACCCAAGGTTGGAATGGGTAGAAGGGAGTGGTTGGGGGAAAGGGGGCAAATCAAGCCCTGTATCAACAAATGGTGAGGCTAGAACTTCAGCTCTGGTTGGCTAATTCCAAAAATGATCCTCCCCTCTTCCCCCCCCAATACACCTTACCTTTAATAGGAATAAATTATAATCATGTAAGCCCAAAGTTTTGAAATTTGATAGCATTTTTTTTTCATTTTATTGACTTATGCTCATAATTTTTTTTTTGAAGCAGAGGGAGAGGGAGAGAGAATCTTTTTTGGGGGGGAGAGAGAGTGTATGCAAGTGGGGGAGGGGAGGGTGGAAGGGCAGAGGGAGAGAGCAAGAGAGAATCTCAAGCATACTTCACGCCCACCTTGGAGCTTGATACAGGGCTTGATCTCACAACCCTGAGATCATGACCTGAGCTTAAATCAAGAGTCAGACACTTAACCAACTGAGCCACCTAGGCACTCCTCATTCTCGTAATTTTTAATTCATTAAGATTAAAAGATCCTAAGACTCAATATAGCAAGAAATAGGGTAGAATGTGAATGGACAAAGAACTTTATCTTGTGTTCAGAGGCAATTTCAGCTATAAAATTACACAGCTGACAGAGAGGGTCTTAGCAAGTCAGAGTGTAGTCCCCCACCCTCCACTCCATGGTATTTTGGAACATTTCAAGTGTGCTTCCAGGCAGACTTTAAGAGAAAACCACAAAGGGAAATTGAGCAAATATCAACAGACCTGAGACATGACCTCATCTAGAGGATCAAGGAAGCCTTTATAAACCATCCAATTTAAGTTACACCGAAACTACTGCTGAGTTATGAGTGGGGGTTAGAAAACGGCAGGAGGAATCTTGTCAGCAGGAGGATGAACATGTACAAAGGCCCTGAGGCAGAAAGGAGGAAGGCATGTTTGAAAATGTGAAAAGAAGGTCAGAAGGGTGAGAACACAAAGAAAATAGGCAAAAAGCGATGACTGAGATTTTTAGTGAGGTGATCTTGAACCAGATCATAGTAAGGACACAAAAAATATTAGCTGTTGTTCTAAAAGTAATGGAAAGTCATGCCAAACAAGAAAAGGGGGCTTAAAAGTGAAGTGACCATATAACTTTAAACATCCAAACCATGAATCCTTTCAGAGCGCAGAAGAGGCACTATCGATAATTTGGTTGGGAAAACAGCCATAAAGCAAACTAGAATGAGAACCGTCCTTAAAGCCTTCTGTATATTGGCTAATTTTCCTTCTGACAACTCCTGGGAAGTAGTTTGTGTTCACTGTTGCCCTTCCCAGGCCAGGCTCACTGAATAGAAGTGTTTCCCTTATACCTTCTCTTATCCATTTGGCATTTTGCTTCCACAGCATCCCTGATCATTCTCAAGTTGTTTGCACCCTTCCCGCTCACCCCCTGCCACACTCCTCAAACTAGCAAAGACAATTTGAGGGGCAGAGTCATTGCTTAGACTACATTTGATATTGCACAGGTGCAACTGCACATGTGCACGTGTTCAGAGCGAACACGCTAGAAGCCCAACAAATAGTGTTAAAGTCTGTCTGATTCAAAAAACACGAGGGCATTCAATTGAATTCATGGATTAAGAAACTCACTTTGCCTTGAATCCTGGTTCTAGCCTCTTCTACTCATTAGTGTGTGACCTCAGTTAGATTGCTCAAATTCTCTGAATTTTAGTTTCATTACGGGTGGAACAGGAATAATATTAAGGCCTAACACAAAGGCTTTGAATGCCAATTAAATGAAACTAGGACCATTACTCCTACTGGGAAACCCACACGTGTTGACTATTTGCAGCTATTATTTTTAAGCAAATGTGGTTTTAACGACATGCCTTTGAACCTCTTTTTGCTGTAGGAATTAGGAGCTATCTTTTCATTCTGGTGACATTTGACTGCTCTTGTCTTATCTGCCTGTTTGTCCTAAAAGGACAGGTGAAGTTCAGTTTCTAACCCAGTTTCAAAATAGTGAGCCTCAGGGAGAGGATGGGTCATTTAAGCCCACTCTACTTAAAATTCTTCTGAGATAAGACATTCTGGAGAGGAAATTATCCTGTCAGTAGCAGTATCTCTGAAGTAAAAGATATCCTAAGGATTTACTTTGAAATCTGTAGATGCGCGTTCTGCCTGGGGGAGAGCTAAGGTTTATGTTGAGAAGGTCACGCTAGCCAAACAGAATAACAGAATGTAAGATAAGATTTGGAATTGTGAGGGCCTGGGATCTTCGTATTTGTGTCCTTGTATTTGAGCAGTGTCTAGTTGACTGTGATAAGGGCTCAATATGTATGTATCGAATACGTAAATTAGTAACACATCATGAACTTTAAATGTAATTAATAAGTAACCATAGTGTATGCTTCTAATAGAGAGACCCTGGGAATTGATTTTCACTCAAGTAATCTTCTACTTGTCATTTATAAAAAGCCAAAGATAACGTAGTATTCTGAGTGAATGAATTCCCCTACTTAATAGTTTAACAGATACATATTGTTCGTGAAAGAGAAAGACTCTCCACCCTCCTCCACCACGATCACATTTCTGAACACATGAATGAGTTTTTATTGACTTAGTCACCACAGAAATGTTAAGTTCTCTGACTAGTTCAACAGAGAACAAAAGTTAGTTCTTATGTGGTTAGAGATAGAGTGTTATTTATAGGCAGAATATATTACTGTATATTAAATTATGTTGTAATTGCTACAGCAGTATATTGGCTATAGTCAAGTGAACCCAGAAGCTTATATTGCTAGGGTTTACATTTTGGGGGAATGTATTATTCTCCCAACCTTGGTTAAATTCTCACGGCTCACCGTAATTTCTATTACAAAGGAAAATCCATGTCAATGCATGAATTTCAGGTAAGCATATTGTGCTGCGAATTTTCCCTCAGGGAGCATTGGCATGGAAGGCATTACAGTAATTTTCCATCATAGAACTCTACAATAATGCGGATTTCAGGATGGAAGCATGCATTTTTTTTTAATACTGTTTCCCAGGAGATTTTCCCAGGGACTTAGAGACCTACACTGCCCTTTGTGGGGCACTGCATTTTCTAATACTACGTACTCTGAGCCAAGGTTCCTTCTCAATGTTCTGAGAAACAACACAACTAGCTGTACCTCTGACACTTATAAAAATGATGACATCATTGTTAGCATTTAAAGAAGAGGACGGTACTTTCTTTGACTTGTTTAGATGAAAGACCAGTAATAGTGATTTCTTTCTCTTACTAGCCAAATCATTAAATCAGTCATTTTCTCTCACTGTAACCAAATCATTGAATCATTCATTTGGCTTATGTTGGATCTGCATTAAACCAAAATGATGGATTCTTCAGTCATTCTTTTTATAGATAAAAATCCTCAATGCTTTGAACTCATCCCTTTATTCTGAAAAAAAGTTTGTTTTGTTTTGTTTTTTTCCCAAGCTCCAGAGTTCAATTATGGCTAACTAACAGCAATTTAAATAACATTTAAACAAAATAACCTTGGCTTCTAGGTTTCTAACAGGGCAGTTCCTAAGTAAATCTTCTTTGGTTAACAGCTGTCAACTGTCATTGGGCAGCAGGTAATTAAATTTGAAGATAGCTTTATGGCTCAGAAAAATAGATAAAATCCTTGGACCAGAAAGGTCTTCAGTTAATGCGGTTATTCCTCCCTCTGGTATTTGAATTAATGTAAGAAATTGATTATTTTCTAATGAAGCAGATAAAGAGGAAAACCGCCATTGTTTATTACTTGCAACTAAAATTTGGTTGAGGTTATTTCCCTGGCTAAGATCACACTCTTGTTTTTATTTCAGTATAGATTAGGAAGAGAAGGGAAAAAGAAAAAAGAAAATTTGAAAAAATACTGAAACGAAACAAACCATGATAGAAAGAATGAAAAGGTGGCAGGTAGGGGCTGTGAATATTTGGAAGATGTGGCAGTTAGGAAGGGTTTCTCTTTCTTTTCTTTTCTTTTCTTCTTTTCTTTTCTTTTCTTTTTTTTTTTTAAAGATTTTATTTATTTATTTGAGAGAGAGAGAGCGCACAAGGAGAGGGAGAAGCAGGCTCCCCACTGAGCAGAAAGCCAGACATGGGGCTGGATCCCAGGACCCTGGGATCATGACCTGAGCTGAAGACAGGTGCTTAACCAACTGAGCCATCCAGGCACCCGTAGGAAGGGTTTCAACAACAGGAAATGCAAACCTCAATGTGTCTAAAAGAAAAATACGTGGATTTTTTTTTTTCCACTTCTATAACAGAAGTCAGTGATAGGGCAGTTCCAGGGTGAGTTCGGAGATTAAATAATTTCTTCAGCCAGGTTTTTTTCTAAATTTTTGCTTGCCATTCTCAGCTAGCAATCTGCTTGGTAAGCTGCAACTGTGGCACATATCATATCCCAAATGTCCAGAGGCAGAAAACGCACCTCTCTTCTTGTGTCAGTCTTGAAGACGGAAGAAACCTCTTCTAGAACCCCTGCAGCAGGCTTCCCTTTAAATCTCATTGACCAGAACTCATCACATGTCACATTTAAACGACTCACTGGCTAGGGGCGGGTGGGACGACTATGGTAGGTATAGAACAGCTCTGCCTACAGGGAAGACAAGGAAAATTCTCCCCGTTAGATGAAAGGTCAACAGTGTCTCCTGCTCAAAGGAGCATACCCTGATTCTCTACTGTGTGCTGGTGCAACATCTTTTGAGCTGTGTGTTAATATAACCGATTTATAAGGAAATCTGTGCTAAGTGTGGTAGCTTTCTTAAAATAATATACTCAGTAAGTGATGAAGCTAGGATTTCAATTCAGAACTGTCTGACTCGGATTGTATAGTCCCCACCCCAATAGCACATTGTTGCCTATACATCATGATTCACTTTCAGTTTCAATTACAGAGTTGCTCTTTTTGAATGAACAATCAATGCATCTCTATGTTTTGCTTTTCACTTTAGATTTACTCCCCTCAGAGCTTCTTCTCAGGGCTTCCTCAGAGCTGTCAACTCTCAGAGACTCACCTAACCCCTGAGAAGAATTGGAAAAACTCTACCTGCAGATTTGATATTTCTAATGACAAATTGCTATTCTAATTTTACGTGTTTGTGGGACATACCTGCTTTGATTTGAATTTAATCTGTCAACACTCAAGCAATCTCTCTACCAAAGAAATTTCCCTTTCAAATCCCCCCAAACTAGTAAAGGCGTGTACATTTCCCCTGTTCTTAGCTTACAGCTTCCTCTTACCCCCAGACCAGCTTCATGTAAAACCAATTCCAAATCCTTTCTTTTAAATTCTGCACATCAACTCTTCTTTCCACTTTTAGCATGTCAGCGTCTTTATCAGCATCATATCTGGAATATCATCATCTCTTAGTTTTCCAGTCTCACGTACTTTAAAATTATCCTGCCACTCAAACAAATTATTTTCCTTTAAAATGATTTATTTTACTATTTTACTTCCTGTTCAAATAATTTGAGTACATTCTACATGTGAGAAAATGAAGTATTAAATATATTAATAAATAAAAATCAGGCAATCTGGTCCTCCATGTTTTCTCCATGTGTAAGGAATTGTTCTTACCTTGCTGGCTGAAGCTTGATGTCTTTTCCCAAGTCATAATAATGTAACCCATGTCACTATGGGACAGGCACTCTTTTAAGCACTTGATGTATATCAACAGTTTAAACATCACAACACCCCTTTGAGGTAGGCACTATTATTATTATTCTGACCTTCCACATGAGAACACTAGAGTGCAGAGGGATAAAGGCACCTGCCAAGAATATATAGAAATGAAGTGGCAGAGTTCGGATTCAGACTCCAGTGGTTGGGCCCCAGAGGCCGTGAACTCAGCCACATTTTATATCTCTAGTCCATGTGTTTTGAGTTATTTATTGAAGAGGTATGTGTTGAACATCTATTCTTCACCCCAAGCTGTCCCTTTCTCCTGATGTTTTTATAGAAAAATTATCCAACCAGGAGTCTCTTCCATGTGATGAAAAGCAAGCTTTATATAAATTTTAGGCAAAATCAAGGCAGCCTTTGTCTTTGCAATCTTTGGGGGACATTTGTTGGATTCTATATTCTCTCTCATGTTCTGAGCTCTTGGATTTTTTTCCCCCCTACTTCAGCAATAACCTCTGGTCTGGCAGGGGCTGACTTTTTTCCTGAATGACATCCCTCTCCTCTGTCTTGCTCTCCTCAAGAAAGAAGCAGTTCCAGTTTCTGGACTAGTGGCACCGCTGCTGCCAACTGCTCACTTGTCTGTCTGTGATGCCTCCTGGGGCTCAGTAACTTAGAACGAGGTTAGCACGCCACATAGCGCTCTGCATCACAAATCTCGGATTTCCAGATCTGTCATCTAGCCTCTTGTTTACATCATCTTTCGATGTCTTTTGTTCTTGTCTTCTCTCGTGATTTACTTCTCAAGACTCTTCTAAGGTATTTTTATAACTTCCACATAAAAAAATCCTACACTTTACTGTCATTGTATGGCAAAATATCAGAGACTATGTTTTATGATCATGTGTTAGTAATTTTAGGAATCTAGTTCCTTAAATTAAAAGAAAAAGGGAAAAAAAGAAAAATATGTACCCACTTATCTAATTCCATATGTCTTTTTGATAGTAACTCAAATTTGATAATACTATACTAAGACTAACTAATAATTATTAGAACTTATTGAATACTTTCCCTGTCATTCATTTCTAATATTTACATGTATTAATTCAATTGATTTCCATGGAGACTCTTAGTAGAGGTGATATTGTTGCTTTTTGCAAATGAGAAAATTAAAGCCCAAAGAGGTTAAGTAACTTGTTCAATGTCACAGAAAGTTTGGTACCACAGTCTGGCTTCATAATCACTATGCTACTCCTATGTAATATTTTCGGATTCTTGGCTAGATGTAGAACTGCTTGAAGAATATAATGGCAAACATTCTGAATTGATATGCCCAGGAAATAGATTAAATTTGTGGCTTCTCTATCTTTGCATATGGTATATGGCCCAAGAGTTCATAGAATATAGTTCATGGCTTTCTATAAGAATTCTTGTCATTTCAAATTTGGTTTAAGTCACACCACAGCCTACAAGAATTTCTAGAAGTGTATTTGTTATTCAATGTCTAAAATTTAGAAATAATTCATCACTGAAATAGTAAATAATGAAAGCAAACTCTTTTGTAGACTTTATCACTCTCTTAAGATCATAATCCTAAGAACAAGGCAATACTGAACTATTTGAACAGGGAAATTGTAAATTGTACAGAGGAGCGTTTGGCTGGAAAGAAAATTGAATCTGCTATACTGACTATTGATTTTTAATTATGACAGGTGCATTAATTGTCTTCAAAGTTTAGCTATATAGGCACAAATTTTACACATAATGTAAAAGAAGTTAAATGAGCATGAGTCAGTGATCACTGAGTACTGAAAATCTAAACATTCAGGTCATCTGAGTGTGATTTACTTTTTGATATATACATAGGCAGACTCATTTAAACAACATTGCCTTCTGAATGAGCTATAATGGGCAAAGAGTAGATTTGTTTTCAAGTAATTTATAGAAAAAAATATCAAACTAGTTAAAATTATGTTGAGGAAGTAAGGTAAATATTTAAAGTAGAAAATACCAATCCTAAAATGACGAATGTATTGATAATAACCATAAAACATTAAGAGAAGCTAAGAAGACATCACACTGTCATTGCTTTTGTTTTTTTTGTTCAATCTGCTCATTTACTATATTTTTTTGGTTGATCTATTTTAGTTTTGACCTGATGATAGCCAGTGATAAAAGTGAGTTGAGATTTTGGCAAAACATGAATAATTTTACAATAAAATCGTATCATAAACTTCAACGTTGCAGTTATTGATTTATTTATGTTTTACTTCAATATAGAGGCAATAAGTAAAAATAACCACTAACAATTCTATTTTAAAATTAATTTATTATTGTAGGAAGGAAAATATATCTTAACTTTTTTGGTAAATATTTCTATTATTTTGTTTTCATTAAAATAATGGAATCATGGAACCAAGATCCTCTATTTTTACCATGTTGTTCACTATTTCAGAGCTTCGAGAAACCAAGACCTCTGAATACTTCAGCCTGTCCCACCACCCTTTAGACTACAGGATATTATTGATGGATGAAGATCAGGACCGGATTTATGTGGGCAGCAAAGATCACATTCTTTCCTTGAATATTAACAATATAAGCCAAGAACCTTTGAGTGTAAGTTTATCATTTCTGTGAGGGCCATGTTGACTTTGTTTCCTTTTTCTTTAAAATTTTCAAATACAATAAAAAATTGTGTATTCCATTACAACTATAGAAAATACAGGCCACATGTCAATAAATAATTGGAAGTTAGTACTTACTTTATGTACTGAAAATATAATCAATTCCGTTCTCACTGTCTAGCTTCATAGATTTTAACACTTTAAAACCTGAAACTAAATGAGAAAATACTTCCTATGTATGTGTTTGCATACGAGTGTGTGTGTGTGTGTGTATACGGAGAGAGAGACAGACAGACAAAAAAAAGCATACAGTATAGCCTGAAAAAATGATCAGACCAAAGGAAGATCTACCTTGTCATCTGTATGTAATCCAAGAAGGCATAAAAGGAACAGTTATTAAGTGCACTGTTCTGTGAACAAGTGTGACCTATATTTATCATTCTATTTCATAAGAAGCATATGAATTGATCTTCAGTGGAGTAAAGAGATAAAAGTAAATTAATTATAAGTTTATTACAACAAGGAGACTTCTGAATTTATTATTTTAACAAGGGTCAATGGCTGACAATTAAAAAAAAATAATCATCACTGTCAGACTTGACCCAAGTCTATAGTGACTTAGAATACTAGCTGAGTATTTCGGAGAGAGAATCTCTTGGATTCAATCCAGGTTATTTTAGCTGTTGAAGTACCTAGGGGCCTGTTTTAAGTAAATCTACCAGCCTGGCTGTGTGGTTTACCAAAAACAATATTAAAACAAAATAGCAATATAAATGCAAATTCATTGTGATGTAAGCAGTTGAGAAAAGCATAGTATAAAGGGAGGGAAATGCACATTTTATTGTACACATTAATGACCTTATTTCAATAATATGTCATTAGGAAATGGGCACATATTATTGAAAGACTTTTGTTAAAGGAAAAATTGTTGGGAGAAATAAATTATTAGAATAAAATAAAGTCTTCATAAATTTGAGTTTATAAACTGAAAGAATCTTGAAATATAAATATAGAAATGCCTTAAAGAAATGCGTTAGCATAAAGTAAATGAAGAGCACTGAGCTGTCATATGTATAAGGGAGATTATGCAACCTTTATTTTCCTTTCTGAGCAGGTTTTCTGGCCAGCATCTACAATCAAAATCGAAGAGTGCAAGATGGCTGGCAAAGATCCCACAGTGAGTGCCTAAAAAAACTCCAAAACTTAAATATTTAGTCTTTGAATCCATGTACCTCGAGTGCAGCCAAGAGTGAGACAAAGGGTGTTGGTATTTTAAATCCTCTGCTGGACACATGGTAAAAAATGTAAATGCAAAGAAATTGGAACTCTCAAACACTATAACTTAGGAATTCCTGACTGGGTAAAAATTTCTTGCCTTGCTTTCATTATTGCGTCCTGACACTTTTCATGATGGATTTCAGTAATAACCCCTGTTCCAGTGGATCCAACCTGCAGAATTCTCAGCAGGCCACTGAAATAATGATAATGCAAGTGTCTGGAGAGGCTCCCAGATACCATGTGGGCTTTTCCAAAGAAAGATCTCGGCAAAAGGGTACTGGTGAGCCAGCACATTCCAGAGGCATAAATCACCAATGATTACCAGTATCTTTGTTAGTTAAAAATAACCATGGAAACAAAAATCAAGGCAGATATGAATATCAATAAATGTTCAGTGTGCAACATTTGTATAAATTCTGTATCTTTAGGTGGAATTCCATATGAAGAGTTAAGAAAGAAATCTATATGGATTTCTGCAAACAGCTTGCAGAAACTGACACATTAAATTATTATCAAATATTATAAAACAAATACATGGAGCTGATCTTTAATGTACACCTTATTTAATTTTATAATGAAGCATGTATATCATTTTACCTTCCTGTCTCAAATCATGAAAAATATCATAATGGAACCGTATATCAGAATTACCCATTCTTACACAAATAATTTGGTAGAGAAGTTTTTTATGCATATATTCATTTTTTCATTCATTCATTCAACCAGTATAGATTGAGTCCCTACTATGTGTCTAGCATAGTGTTTATTGCTACAGACATAATGTATATCAAAATAGACAGTCTGACTCTCCTCAACTTTATTATCTTGCTGGGAAGTCAACATTAATCTAATGAGCATGGAAGTATATGCCTATGCAGGTATGAAGTTGAAATATGGTGGCTGGGTAGAAAAACTAATTTTTGTACACACACATACACACAATCAGATCTGGGGTCATAAGAAATAACAGCTTTGACTTCATGTAAAAAATGTTGACTAAGCACTCATTGTAAGTGTAGAGGTAAGAAATACGATTTCAGGGTACAAGGCTATGCACTGAGCTTTGATAGTGAGAGTTTCAGAGATTCATCATGGTGGTTCAAGGAAAAGGCTAATCCTTGTGGAAGGAGGAAGTGTGAAAATTAAACTTTTATTCTCATTGACTCTTAACTGTGCAGGTATGAATTTTGAAAAGGTCTGGTGCAAGACAGGGCCATGGAAGACTCTGGCATCTAGTATCTCTGGGTCTCACTGGAGGGTGTTGTTGAGAGCTCACTCAGTTCTGGGTCTCACATTTTCAGTTTTAGAATTCACCTTTTAAGAGAAATTTTCAAATGGGCAGAAGCTTGCAGAAGGCATATTTGCTCCCCACTGTATCTGCTGGGCCATAGTCTACAGGAAAAAATCCAGGAAATTGTGTAAGAAATACTCAAAAGAATGCATTATGCTTGTCCTCTAGGGAACAAATAGTAGAAAGTATAATGTTGTGGAGAAGTCTTTTTTGTCCCATGAAGCTATTATTTCAATAATTGTGCATGAATTTAGATGTTTTCTTTCATTCTCTAATGTAAAGATTTGGCCCACTGATGTGTATCCTACCATGTCTTGCTTTTTGCCACGATAATATCCTGTGGCTATAATTACTGGATTTAGTTGTCCTCTGTGTTCAAAAAGATTTTAATTTCCCATTCATATGAAGCATCACAGATAGAATATGTAGGATTTAGATACCATTGCGCATTCTCTCTCCAAAGATTGGTGTTGATTTTCTGAAGAATCTTAGCCAAGTAATTTGATGTCTTTCTCCCTTTGGCAAAATAGAAATGCTCTGTCATTTGCTTTCTTATAATTAAGAGTCATTAGATGAAATCTTCAATACATGCTTACATTTTCCCATAGTTCTATCATGCTGTAAATATCATTCATGTACATCTTTAAATTCTGCTATACAGCCCATTTAAATTCTGCTATATAGCTGTATACATACCAGAAGTAACTGGTGGAGGGTTCTGTTCTAGTATGGCAAACATTGTTGGGTCCTGGGAAATAAACTAACTCTTCCAAATACATGTTCGGTCTATGCAAGAGAAGAGGATGTTTGACAAATCCAGTTCATTTCATACATGTGAAGTACTTACAGAGAAGCGTCCTTTAATCAGACCACAAGAAAAAGACCAGTGGTAGAAAAAAGAGGCAAAATAGTCTTTAGAAATTCTACAAAGCAGCATATTTTTATTACGTCCTTTAATGAAACTAGATAAGTGTCTCTTAATTCTGTTAGAAGAAATATCATCTAATTCTTAATATTTTATTTAAAAACAGAGGAATTTTAATTTGTACAAATCAGTTAGCTATTGTGAAAGAACCAAAGGTGAATAAGATGCAGTCTCTATTTAATATTCTCTACAAGATAGTAGAGATGATGAGACGTATGTGCAATAACTATCAAATAATAATAGTCAACATTTAATGGAATGGGCCAGCCACTGTTCTAAGTCTTTCTTTTAATCCTCACAACAATGCTACAAGATGGACATTATTGTCACCATTTGCATTTTTAAGATAAAGAAACCAGTCACTAAGAGAGTGAGGAACTTACCACAGCTGCCCTGCTAGCAAGTGGGAGGAAGGCCACTGTCTGTCTTACCTGATAAAACACGCCATCTCACTAGGAAGAATTCGGTAAATTCTAAGGATACACACAAAAGACAGAGAAAAAAACACACTGCAGCTGGGATATTTGGGAAAGGTTTAGTAGATTTGTTGGCAACTATATTGGGTCTATGTTAACCTTTTTCTTTACTTTATTTCAATGGTTCTGAAATTCCAATAAGTTATACCCTTTTCCTCTTTTAGCCTTTGACACCAAGTACATGTGACTCCCTTCTCACTCAATTAACTTACCATCTTTTTAACCTGGGAATCCTCCACCTACTCTGTCAAGTAACAGTGCAGATGTCACTTCTCTGGAAAGTCTTGTCTGCCCACCCAGGACCGGGCTGGCTGTCCCACTGTGTACACTGGAAACACTCTGGCTCATATTGCGCTGTTTGTAGCTGTAACTCTCCCCTTACTCTTCCGATCCCCTTACCGATCTGAAATACTGGGTAGTGTTGTTATTCTCTGTGCTCAGATCTGTTGTATCTAGGAACTTAATAAAGTTAAACAAGATCTGAAAAAATTCAAAGCAAGCATGGGGGGAATCTGTTCCAAGTGATTGTCAGAAGTTGGGGGTAGGACACGGTAGATGGTGAGTTTATTAATGCCTTTAAATTAATACTATTCGTAGTAAATTCATATTGCACATATTTTAGAAGTTCATTTTGGTTAAATTAAAATATTTTGATTTTAAATATTGTATGAGTCATCTACTTAAGCAAAACATAAACTAGCGACAGTTAAAATCCATACTGCTATAGCAATTGAAAGAAAATATACAGCATGGACTCAAGTGTCTCATTTCTTTAGATTTTTTTAACATACCAAATTTTAATTAAAGTTAGAAAAAATAACACTTATAAGAAAATAATTCAATATAAACAAAAACTGATCCCAGTAATCATATACCATAATAAACTAATGTTTATAAAGAAAATATATTATCATGGTGGGAATATAGCTAATTTTCTGCCTGGCTAAAGAGACTATAACCTGCCTCCCATTTCCCTCTCTACCCCTCTGTATTCACATTCCTCCATGCTCCATTTATTTCTAAATGTTATTATTTTATTCATACTCTAAATAAATTGAGCTTAAACAGTAGCACATGCTGTCAAACATATCCAAGGAGATAGGGCATAATGAATGCACTAAGTAAATACTGTAAGAGATTGTTGGAAAATTAAGCAGGATTACATATATTTAGACATATGTGCATTACATGCACACAATGTCAAACTTTATTTATTAATTGAGGAATATCAGTTTCCCTATTTATGTGACCAAAGGATCCCTAATTCCTGGAAAATGTATTTTCTTTAGAAATACATTTATTAAAATACCTTGATTTTTTGCCCACACCAAAGAAGTGTAGGCCAAGAAGAAAAGAATAAGAGGGACTTTTTCCCCCATTGCATAGTCTGGGCCGTGAAGAGTCAATATTTTCAAAGCTTTATGTATCTGTGCTCCAAGACATATTTTCAAAAACATCTATGTTAAAAATTACATAACAAATACATGTTCAGTACAGAAATCTTTGGAGACCTAGAAAAGCATGTAAAAAGCAACAGAAAGCAATCTCTTCTGAGCTCTTTGACCCTAGAGACTTAACCTCTCCATGCCTCAGTTTCCTTCTCTGCATAATGGGCATTCTCATAATACCTTCCTTATTGGGTTGTTATGAGGATTAATGAGTTAATATTTGAAGAGAGCTTAGAACAGTACATAGCACATGGTAAGTGGTATATTACTATTAAGTAAATAAAATAAATTCCACTACCCAAATGTAATCACTTAAAAATTGGGTGTATATTTTTGCAGCACTTTATTGTTTGAAATTTATAGATATAAATAAAATGGTATTATATTCTGCAGAATGTTAACAGCTTGATTTTTCATTTAGCATTATACCAGGAAACAGGTTTAAAAACTAAGCAATTAAAAAAAAATCCACAGCATTTAACTTCACTGAAGGCTCATTCTCCAAACCTTTCATAGATGTCTGCTATGGTCAGGACCTGTAATAAGCTCTGTTCAGGACAAATGCTCTGTCCACTTCACCAGGTTTTTTCTGACAATTGAAATAAAAAATACATATGAAAGAATCCAATATCTGACACTGTGCGTATTTATTATGTGCCAATCACGATTCCAAGTGCTTTATTAGTATATTGCTCACAACAAATGTTATCATCACAATTTACAGGTAAAAAGATTGAATCACAGAGAGGCTAAGTAAATGTCTCAAGTTCAAACAGCTACTGAAAGATAAAGCTAGAGTTTGAACCCAGGTCAGTTGGCTCTGAGATTTGTACAGTGAAATCCACCATCTACTGCCCATGTGAAGATTATGGCATGATGACAGACCAACTCTAATTGCCACACTGGTTTCATCACACAGTAATTCACTCTCCCCTCTAGGCACTGCTTCCCGAGTAAATCCTGCTCTGTCATGCCTCCATTAGTTTGTTCATGTTCTTTTTTTTCTGTTGGAAAGCTCTTTCCTTATGCTTTTGCCTGTCAAACTATCCAGCTTATTCTTCAAGTTCTAGCTCCAATGACACCCCCTTTCAAACCCTTACACCCAGGTCAGCATTATTCTGTCTTCTCTCCTCCTATAGCACATTTTTTTAAAATATAACTCTATTATAGTATCTACACAGCCTCATGTATTATGGTTTCCTTCCTCTGAAAGGAGAAATTGAATCTATTCATTTCACGGTTTTTGGCACCATATACAGTGTTTACATAGAACGAGTTCAGTAAATATGTGCTGGATAGCATTAATATGATTGCTATGGTCTAAATCAGAAATAATGTGGACAAAAACTATGGAAACAGAAAGGACCTAGAAAATGATTTTCAATAATTAACTGATTTGTTTTTCCTTTGTGTTTTTCTCTGTGGGGAAGTTTGGAGGGGCACACTGTGCATCATCAGGTAGTCTGGGAATCTGTCTCACGGTTAATCCACCACTTTCTTTAGAAAAAGTGGATGGTGGAGGGTAGACATGGTTCAAGACCCAGCTCAGTTACTTATTAACTAGAGCACTTCATTTAACCTCTTTGGGACTCAATTTCCTCATCACTAAAATGGGACTAATACTTTAATTGGAACATTGCTCTGAGGATTAAAAAGACTTAACATCAAAGGATTAAGAGCTCTGTAAACATTAATAACTTGGAGAAACTCTCCTCAACCCACTGTGGATTCCTCACCCAATGACAAATTATAAAGTGATTAAAAGTATAAGATTCAATGTTAGACACATTTGTGCTTGAAAATCTGTTTTACCTGTTTCGAGCTCAATGACCTCAACCAAATTAACTAAAAAAACTCTAAGCTCTATTTTTCTGAAAGGAGTTGACTTGTACTAAACTGAATGAATGTGAAGTGCCCAAGTGGCATAAGAACATTCAATAAATATGAGCTATAAAGGTGAAAAATCAAACCTCCTGGGAAGTAAAACAGGTTAAATATGTAAAATGATCATTCCAAAGTCTAGCACATAATAAATTCCCAACAAATATTGACCATGATAAGTAGATATAAAATAGAGAGAGAGATAGAAACATATACATGAAACAAGTATAATCTGTATTTGAAATATAGAACATATTAATGATGTCTTTTTTTTTACCAATACCAGTAATTCATGACAGTAAACTGTCTACAAAACTCAAGACGACATATAATCTATTATTAATAGAATTCAATTCATGTCTTACATAGGCAAATAGCATATACAGAATCCCAGAATGACTAAACTTGGATGTGAAAAAAATAAACACAAGTCTTATTGCTTACAGATAACCTTAACATAGACATAGTATATAAACACCATATTTCATCTATTCTTTTTCTACAGAGAAACACGTTATCTTATGTCATCAATTTCTAGGTATCTCTATAAACAGGTGTCAAGATACAGTGATACTATATATTTAACAAAAATTCTTGACGTCTTAAAATAAAAATAAAGTATATAGTCTGGTCTGTAAGGATTAATTTCTTTAACAGTAGAGCTAATGATTGATTATTTCGTAATAAAATCCATAATAGAAGCATGTATAAAATTACTACATATAAAAATAAGCATATATTCACTGGCAAGTAATAATATAAAATAATATAATGAGAAAATATAAAATAATATTGACTTTAAATCAAATTTAATTTCTACTAAAAAATTTTAACTTCTACTTTAATAGAACTGGTTGTTTTTTACTTTCCTAATAATATAAATAATAAATGTGCTTATAAAAAATTAGTAATATGGTACCAAGAAGAGTAAAAAAAAAAAAGAAAAAATATATGCTGTCTGACACCCATGGGAAAACCACTGTTACCTTTTAATATATTTATTTATAAAAAAAATTTGTCCTTATACTATCATTTTATTTATCTTTTATTTTTTTAAAGCTTTTATTTATTTATTTGAGGGAGAAATAGAGAGAGAGTACAAGCAGGGGGAGTGGCAGGCAGAGGGAGAAGCAGGCTTCCCGCTGAGCAGGGAGCCCGATGCCCGGCTCGATCTCAAGACCTTGAGATCATGACCTGAGCCAAACTCAGACCCTTAACCAACCGAGCCTCTTAGGCACCTCTATAACATCATTTTTATGATGTTCTTTGTGAAAAAAATGACTAAAGAAAACAACATTCAATCTCAAGCCTGCTTAATTTGTACTTAGCAAGGGATAGGGAGTTTAGCAATATACAACATGCAATGATTAGTTCAGTGACAGAGATCTACCTTTGGTGCTGACCAAGTTTATATATTTCTGCAAGGTCAGAGTCAACTTATAATTACAATAATATTTTGCATATCATTGAGTGAACAAATGACAACTTTTCCAATGGTGGGGCTAGGAGCAGGTGAAAAAGAAAACTGGGAAAGCAAGTATTTTAGGGGACGAAGGCCAGAGAGGTAGTGATTGCATCACAGTGCTAGCATGTGTTTACAGTCTGCTTTATTCACCCACTGTAAAAGCCAATAATAGTGTTTGCCATTGTGTAGTAATGTTGATATGGACCTTGTATAAGCCCAGCTTCGTTCGAAATATGTTTATATAACGTCTGTGTGCGTGCGCGTGTGTAACGTTTTGAGGAACATTTGAGGAAACAATTTGGTGTACTTCTCCATTTTCTCAAATAGAGTAAGTTCATGAAGTGTCAGAACATAAAAACTTACACAGTATAGAAAATATTGAACTATGAGAAAGACGTGCCATTTTACTCATTATCCAAGTTGAACTACCTTCTTCCTGAAGTAAACCAGTAGAATAAACCCTGTTATTCTCTTGCTATCTCCTAACAATAAAAAAGTGAGAGCAGAAAGGAAAATATATAGTGGACTATGACAGTACTACTTAGAAATAGCAATAAAAGTAACTATTACTAACTACTTATCCATCTGTTCTTTCAGCATGGCTGTGGGAACTTCGTCCGTGTAATTCAGGCTTTCAACCGCACTCACCTGTATGTTTGTGGGAGTGGTGCTTTCAGCCCCGTGTGTACTTATTTGAATAGAGGGAGGAGATCAGAGGTAAGTGTAACAATTTTTCATTGTTAGTTTTGGTGTTAGTGTCAAAGATTTCTTAAAACTGTTTTTGAATCTAAAAAGTTGTAATCGATAACCATTAAAAAGGTTCAAGCCCTTTTAACTCAAAATATATTTCATTTGGTTACTGTCTCCCGAGTTAAAGTGTAGCTGTTGCCTTCAACTAAATACATACATATTTCTGAATAAAAAAGCTGCAAAAGATAAAGAAAAATGATGTAATTTTGTAATTATTTAGAAAAGAAGGTATTGATACTATTTGCTCCAAGTTATAGAAATGTTGTATAACATCACTTTCTTAAAGCTGTTTTAAGTACTTTCTTATTTAACTTTCAAATTTGGTAAACTTTTATGAGATACCTGTAAGTGATATATAAAGCAGGATGCCAGGTTCCTTTGCTGAAAAGAACCTTCTATAATTAATAGACCATACTTTAATTTTAGATCAACATTAGTCTACAAAAGACTTTCCTACCTTTATTCTTATATTAGTTAAAATGATTTGGGGTTCTGTGCACAAATGCACTTGCGGAACACTAAGTATATGCCTAATATGTGTAGACAAATACTAGGTTGGTTGAACTTCACCAATGATATTTAAAACCGTGTTTATCTCAGTTTACAGTTATTGACTAAGGAAAGTATGCATTAGACCAAAAGGGTTTTTCCTCCTTCCTTAAATCGAACATGTTGTCTTACTAAATAGTAGCATTTTAAAAACATAATTATTTCAAATTATCTTGCTTTTTTTCCTTATAAGACTTAAATCTAGAATGTCCAGTTCTTAAATAATGTCTTAATTCAATTTTAGAGATTAGAACTGAAAAAAGATTAAATATTGCTACTGATATACCTTATTAAGTTTATTTTCCTTTAACAGAGATTAATGTACTCTCGTACAAATATAATTGAACAATGAGTCTCTTTATATTGCTTTATTATTATTTTTTTCAGACGTAATTTATACACGTCTGAAGATACACATATCTTTTGGTAAACAAAAAGTCATTTAAAAATAGCTGAGTAATTATAAGTTGACCCCAAAATGAGGCATTTCCAAGTGGTTCAAGATGATATGAAATATTCCAATTCTGAAAGAAAAGTAAAGCTATGCTTCTTGGAAGACTACAGTTGGCTGCATTGAGCTTGTCATTAGAACCACATGCCTGTGATCAATTGATTAAATAAACTACTGCCCCAGACGTCTGCAATCTGTCAGACACTCCACTGAAGGCTGTGCAGTCACTGTATAGGCCAACAATAGCATAGCAGTTTTCAGAGCACAGATTTCAAATAAAATCATTTTCCCATGTACAAATTGCCCACTATGCACTTCGAGGCTTAATTGGAAAGTCGGTCCAAAAAATAATCTCCTTTGGAAAACCAGCATGGAATAAAATTTAATCACTTTACTAAATATGAACTACTTTAGTCTCACTTCAAAAGATATATTTCAAAGGGGAAACATTTCCATTAATTAATCTCTTTAAATAATATATGAACATCTTAAGAGCCAATTTAAGTATGAAAAGTGTTATGAATTTTAAGCTTTGTGTATAGTCAATTCAAATCAAAGGGTTTCACCATAACATCATTTTTTTATATATCTATAATATATAAATAATAACATAAATAAAGAAGCATAATCTATCAAGCATCTACTGTATTTGTTTTCTTTAGTTTAGGATAAAAGATCCGTGAGCGTAAAATGACTGCACGATACAGAGAGTTGTATTTTGGGA
Organism: Ursus arctos; assembly: GCF_023065955.2. NCBI lineage: Eukaryota > Metazoa > Chordata > Mammalia > Carnivora > Ursidae > Ursus > Ursus arctos. Next base: position 23,393,218 of record NW_026622985.1, on the reverse strand, counting down.
GAATTTTCCTTCTTATGCGTTACTAATGTTGTATTTTGTAATGACCAGAGGTAGTACTTACTGGTAACACCATGTGCTGGTACTAAGATATGGCCTTTTTCCTGTATTTCGAACCAGTTTGAGAGTGAACCAAATTAGGGTGGCTTTATCATTACTTATTTCATTTTATTTCTGAGACACTATCTACCACCTTCTATCTGCCTTGGTTCATTGGTTCTCAGAGGATATTTTATGAGCCTCGTTCACATTTGGAACATCACACACTTTCATTATGTCCTCTGAGTCTTCCATTATTCTGTGAGGCTGAGTCAGAGCTTTTCCAGACCATTTTAATGGGGCCCATCCAAAGAGCCTACAAATCCTTGCTATATCAATTCCTAACCATGGTACTTCTCTTCTGTCCACTGCCTTAATTTTCTGTCTTCTGTTCCTAAAAAAAGATAAAGCAACACAAGTATATAGTGACTTGAAATAATGAATAAAACACTAATTTAAAAACTATAATTGGTTAATTTTGCAGCACATTCTTAGAATATTACTATATCTCATTTATGGTTGATTTTATGATGTCTCCATACATTTGTTTCAGCAGTTGAATACCATTTAAGCCCCTGACTCTGTCAGTCATCAAGCAGATAACCTTACCTTTGAATGACCAAGAACATCATAGGCATTCCAGTTATTCCCCATGCATTTTGAAGTAAATTAGTCACCAAACTTTTCTGCTTATGCATCTTTCCGTAGCTTTCCTCTTGTTAGAAGAAAAGTTGTGCATTTTCTTTATCAGTAAAGTTCTTTGATCAGTAACCTTCATTATTCTGTTTTATATCTTTGTTTTCTTTCTCCTGCATTTTCTTTTTTCCTGTTTTAAAATAGGATGCTTCTTTTTCTTAAAATCGTTATCTCAGATCTGTGACTTTTTTCAACTCTTTTTCTTTTTCTCTCTTTTACTTTTCACAGAACTTCTCAGATTAGTAGGCTGTATTTTCAACTTTTATATTCCTGTTTTTGTGTCATTATTAAACCTTTCTGATCTGACTTTCATTACCACCCATAAACTAAAACTATTTCCTAATGACCAAGATTCCTCAGTGATCAAATTGACTCCCCTAACCAGCATCCTTTCTCCTAGGCTGATCTATAACATGTTGGTCATACCCTCTATTTTTCAATGCCATTATTGGCATCTGTATCATGGAACATTTTGCTATGCCTTCTTTTCTAATTTTTCACCACCTACTCTCTTTCTGGTCTTACTTGTTTCTCTCATTGATCCAATCTACAAATATGTATTTATTTAATGAGAATAATGGCAGAAACAAAATCATGTCAGAACTTGTAAGCTACCTTTAAGATGTTGGTCTTTATCCTGTGTCAAAGGAGAAGCAACTGTAATGATCCTAAGCAGAAAATGGCATGGAAAGCATTGTGTTGTCCCTTCTGTGTTACGTTACAAATGATTTGGGGGGGAGGGGATGAGAGGGCTATAGTGGCATCAGTCAGAGTGGATATACTAGGCCAAGAAAGAAATTATTTTAATACGCCAAGAAAGAAAGCAAGTGGCAATGAAGACAGAGAAATAGACATGAAGTTGAGAATAGTATAGTTGATATTAGTGGTTTTGGCTATATAAAAGGAAATTTACAGTGATATAGATATTGATATTTTTGCTGCTTGTTTTTTATTTTTCCCCTTTTCAGTTATATATCTCATGAACTGAGATGAGAAACAACAAAGAGAATCATGTTTGAGATTAAAATTTTAAGCCTGGGCTTAAGTTTGGATTGTATTGAAAGATCCAAGTAGAAATATCAAGTAGGCAGTTGAATATACAGTTGGCTATATAAATGTTTGAGTCATTGTTTTATAAGAGTAACTGAAACCCAAGCAATGCATGTGTTTAATCACGCAGAGAGGGTATAGTGTGGAAAGAGAAGACTGAGTATGGTTGGGACTTGAAGGTCTCTTAATTTAATGGCAAGGTGGAAGAAAAGGGACATTAGAACATGACTAAGAAGAAACAGCCAGGAAAGAAGAAACCCCCAAGTAGGGGGAAGAAACAATTTTTTTTTTCATTCTGGTAGTAAAAATAAGTCTTTTAAAAAATATGGAAATGGGCAACAATTTCAAATATCATTGAGAATCAAAGTAAAATGAAGTCTAAAAAATAAACACTGAATTGTGTAGTGTGGTTGCCATTAAGATATAACACAGGGTTTCAATAGAACAATTGAGGTTGAATGGCCAATTGAAATGGATTGAGAAGAAAATGAGAAGTCACGAAATGGTGATGAGTATATGTAATTCTTTAAGAAATGTGATTCTCAAGGAGAGTAATGTGTAGGAGCTGAATGGGTTGTTTAAATGATGATATAAAGGTTCCAGTTAATAAGATCTAAGACAGGGGGGCAGATAATGAAAAGTATAAGTTTCCTAAGAAGACTGGGTACAATGAGATCCAAAACATTGGTGAAATGATTGGCCTCGAAGTAAGAGAAAGAGTTCCTCTCATGTGCTAGTGGATGTATTAGTGTATATTCATTTGAGTTTCGTAGTGAGAAGTTGAAGATGTCTCATTTTAAGGTTTCACTTATTCTGCAATCACATGATCAATTATTTGTTAATCATATGAGCCAAGAACAAGTTAGATGCTTTGATTATAATGACAATGGTTTGAAATTATTAATGGAAGAACCATTTGATAAGATTATCCTTGAAAGCAGTACAGAGATCCATTTTGTGTTGGTGATCACAAATCTATATTATGTTGAATTTACCTTGTTGGGTCACCCTCTGCAAAATGCTTATATGTTTGGACACAAATATGGAGAATGTATAGATAGACATGCCCTTCTGGGCTGTGGTATCAATGAAAAAAATCACAGATTCAAGGAACTTAATGTTTTTGCAAAAAATTAGTGGAACCAAACAGCACAACAAAGAAAGTCAAAAAGAGAGAAGGCTGATGAAGTGGGTTCCTAGGAGATGAAGTTGGAGAATTATTGCTGCATGCTTGAATTTGTGATTATTCAGGTAGAAAACACTCTTCTTGGTGACAAGATCTAGACTCTAATTGTGTGAGAAAGGATGCTGTACAATGGTAGTTCAGTGGAGAGCAGGTGGTACCTAAGCAGTTTCATCAATTCCTGCAGTGCCAACTCTCACTTTTTAAATAAAATATACATACATCTCTGGCAAAACAATCACAAATGGCCTTACTAAATTTTGTTGTTTTTCCTCAATTATTTATTTAGTTTAGTCATTGTATAAATACTGATGTTTTGGAAAGCAAACACAGTGAGGAGGCAGGAGACTGAATTTTAATTTTATTTTTGTCTTTTTTTTGCTACATGATCTTGGGCAAGTTATATTTTCCTCATCTAAAGAGTTAATTCACTGAAGAGGATCATTTTGTAAGACCTTTCCAGGCTAGAGAACTGTGATTCTTTTTAAGTTCTGTGAGTCCCTATCATCTCAGGGATGTCCTGCTGACACATCAAACTCAGCGTAGCGAAAATGAAATAGTTTTATTTTCTTTAAGGAGTCAAAACTTCAGAAGCATCTTTGTTTTCTTCATCTTCCTTAACTACATCCGATTTGTAATTGATTGCCAAGCTCTGTTGATTTGTACTTTACAACTTCTCTTGCATCTTTACTGCTCTTACTATGATCCCTGAGATCCTAGCATGTCAGATTATTATTACCTAATTCCTGATCTATTGCAATTGAAAGCAAATCTATTTCTTCAATCTAGTGTCTATTTTTAAAACTGCCATTCTCAATCTTCTTAAAACACCAAGGTAAGGCCCAATCTCCTTAAAGCAATGTTTTGATCCTTTCATTTCCATACTCAAAAAATATAGAGCCTGAATTTCTCTCAGGGAAATTTTGAAAAATCTTTAGCTTGATAATTAAGAACCTCCATCATCTAATGCAACCTACAAAAGTGAAAAATTTTGTCTTTGAATTTTAATAGTAGCTTTTGCTAACTTTATTTAAGAAAAAAGGAAATATACCAACAAAATATTCCCTTTCCATTAGGCTACACTGACCATCATATTTCAAATTGAATCATTGCCTCCAATCCCTGGGTTTCCCAAGTTCCATTCTCTGATTAATTTTTCTCCTGACCACTGAGCACCATCTAGCGTATTCTACATTGTCTGTATTTATGCTTTTTATATTTATATTCTCCTACATTATATTATAAATTACTTGAGGATAAAGATTTTTGTCTATCTTATTTACTGTATTCCTAAGATTTTGTTGGTACCTGGCATATAGGAAGTGCTTGATAAATTTTTGTTAAATAAATAAATGAATGAATGAGTAAAAAGCATTTTTATCTACATTATTAATTCAACTTTGTTAAATCTAGCATAATGCTTATATAACAAAACTAAGTGGTAATATAAATTTTATATTTTATAAATGTCTTGATTATTTTGGAAATAATATAATCCTTGTATACATTGTTCCTCTGTGGACAATTTTCTTCTTTTGGCCAATTTTCAACATATCTATCTCAGGTTTACAATGATCCCTGATTCCCATGTGATTTTTGCTGATACTGATTTTTTTTTTCTGGTATGGATTTGAGAACTTATTGGATCAGCTTTATGGGGACAGTAGTAGGATGAGAACTTTGACCTGCTGAACTTTTCTTATAAGTTACAGATGTTTTCTTCATATAGGCCAAGAAAGTCTTAATAAAGTAAATAGAGAAGGCATAAGGAAACAAATGGAACGCATGTTATTTGTGATGATGCTTTGTTTTACTAAAGAACAAATTGGTTAACTAAATATAAAGTTATTTACTATAGCTGTATTTTTATTTTATCTATAATAAAGGACCAAGTTTTTGTGATTGACTCCAAGTGTGAATCTGGAAAAGGACGCTGCTCCTTCAACCCCAATGTGAACACAGTGTCTGTTATGATCAGTAAGTGGAAAATAAAAGAGAGAGAGGGAAATACAAAATAAAAAGGAAATTAAAGAAACTAAATTCATGACACAGTATACCCATCGAGATAGTAGCATGAATGATCGCCCATGAATGAAGTAACAGAAAGTTGTGAGTTGAGAAATTGTAGTTTCTCAGTTGCAAGTATTTGTGATTAAATGATAAACATGTATTTTTTTCATTCACTATGATGATGCTGTCATTTCTAGAGCAAGTCAACCATTTACAAAAAAAGTGTGTGTTCATATACATGTAATGATATATATTATTAAGTAATTTTCAATATTTTCTGTAGTTTTTCTAGTATTAAATATATGCATTTTCCTCATATTTTAGTAGTACTTTACAAATGATTAAAATGGTATTTCTTTCAAATGAAAGAATAACAAAATGCATGTGTACATCATTGGGACCAAAAATTAGAAAACTCTGAAATTACAAAATACTCAATTATGTCTGATGCAGAAACTTTTCAGATAAGCTTCTGAATACTATTTAATAAATGCAGTGTCTTGGAAAGTCTTTCCACTAGGAAGAAAACTGTGTTCACCTATTGAAATGATATGATATATATATATACATATATATATATAAAATACTAGCTAAATATATAGATTTCACTTATTTCAAGTTAAATGCTACGAAAATAAACTTCAAAGATCTGTGAACACATCAAATATCATTTAGAACAAAAAAGGTTTAAAACAGGACATTATAAATTTTCCTGGTAAACTGTGATAAGTCATTTAATATTTTTGTCCTTAGAGAATTGGATTTGTTTACAAAATTTGTTAGTTATAGACTTTCCTTTTTAAGGATTTGAGACTTCAATTTCTGTTCTTACATTCTTTTTTTAAGATTTTATTTATTTATTTATTTATTTATTTATTTATTTATTTGAGAGAGAGCGAGAGAGAGTGCAAGCAGAGGAGCAGAAGGAGAGGGACAAGCAGACTCTGTGCTGAGTACACCCTGAGATCATGACCTGAGCCAAAATTAAGAGTTAGAAGCCACCCTGGCGCCCTTATCTTTTAATATTTTGATTAACGTTAGAACTTAAATTAGCAGAGTCATTAAACTATTTGCTTACCTTAAAAACTGAAACAAAAAGGAGGAATATGCTTAGTAGCTTGTGTTTGTCATTTTATTTGTTCTACTGATTATCCCTCTAAAATTATCTCCAATATTGCACAGTAAATTTGTGTAGTCATCTCACTTTGCCTTATGGGGCTTGATCATTTTCTGTTCTATTGCAAGGCACTAAATAACACAGATTGTTTAAAGTATTTCTGTATATTAAAGTACCAAGAAACATCGAGAACTGAAGAATTCCAGATTTTATAATATAGTTGTTGCATAAGCCAGTGTTCAAATTCAGTGGTTTGTTTTTTGTTTTGTGTTTTTTGTTTTTGTTTTTTTTTGCTGTTTTTCATGTCGTTGTAGCACAGGAGGAAGTTAGATGATCTCTCTTAAAGAACCTATCAATAGCCTCATGGAGTTTTTCAGTGGAAGTAAAATGGAAAGCAAAGGATTTTGGATTAAAGTTAAAAGGCACAGTTAGTTTATCTTTGCATAAACCAACACAGATATTCTGAAAAAAACATCCCTACTCAGAGTTCTTTTTAAAGTGATATTAATTATTTCTTTTACAAAATAAAGCAGAAACTTCATTATTCTTAACTTGCTATTAAAATTAATAATAGGGGCGCCTGGGTGGCTCAGTAAGTTGAATGTCTGCCTTTGGCTCAGGTCAAGATCCCAGTGTCCTGGGATGGAGCTGGAATTGGGCTCCCTGCTCAGGAGGAAGTCTGCTTCTCCCTCCCCATCCTCTTGCACTCTCTCTCTCTCTCTCTCTTTCTCTCCCTCTCAAACAAATAAGTAAAATCTTTTAAAAAATTAAAAAATAAAATGAGTAAGAATTGAAGACAGGATATGAAGCCAATTAGGCAGGTAGGCTCTTATAATAGTTGGAGACATAGCTAATAAGGTGGTGTGCAGTAGGATTAGAATCATCCCATACACCGTCCTCTGAGTGTCCTTTTTCCTTTTCTACTTGAAAACAGTTACGATAATTGACATCTGTGCTAATCAATCTATTGAATAGCAGGAATTTATAACCCACCATTTTGGGCATAATCCGGTATAGTAAAAATGTGAAATAATTAATTACAAAGTTATCTTAATTTAACAACCATGGTTTCTACCGAATACTTGTGTAGATGCTTCACAAATGTTCACAGAATTTTTAAAAGCTAAGTTGCTCAAAATGCTTTCATGAACATTTGTTATCTTCCTATAATCTGTTCCCCTGGGCTTCAGACCACTACTAGGAAGCAGGACTGGGCAGCACAATGCCTGCCGTACCCACTTCCTAACTGGTGGGGTCCAGTTCATGATCTGGTGAGCACGTATTAAAAACGTTTCATTCTCCATTCTATCCTGGGTTAACTGGTATTGCTTAGTACTAAGCAGTGAGTTTGGCATGCTTCAAAATGTTCCAGTCCTGCCAAAATGACCATGATCTGAAGATAGCCAGGGGAGTAATTCTAGAATATCACTCAGAGAAAAAAGCTACACAGTGGTTCAGTGGGTCAGACTTGATACATCTTATTCTTTTTTAAATAGACATTTAACTACATTTTTTATTCTAGGGTCACACATACCAATTCAATGCTTACTGTCCTTACTAGGGTAGAAATTAATACAGACTTAACAAATAAGCCCAATGTCTAATGTTATGCAAATACAGATTAAAATATCTGATTTTGCCATTAGTGATGATAATTTAATTTTAAGATATATTTTCTTTCTTATCTCTACATTCTGTTTTTTATGGCTTAATATGTTAAACCACATGTGGCTTATTAACATAATAGTATGTTTTTCTTATAATGTTAATAATATATTGTGCATTACAATTGAAAAAGTAGCACTTTATTTACCTTATAGAAAACTTCTAGCACTAAAAATTAAAACATACTTTTAATGATAAAATAACTTTATCATTGATAGTATTTTGACAATAAGAACTAATATTTTCAATCTATGTTGTGAAATCATGGAATTTTTAATACATGGTAAAAAATTTTGAGATCATAAGCCAATTCCCATATTTTACAGATGAGAAGATATTCAGGGTACTAAATGACTTAGCCCTATTTCCCACTTGGTTAATTCCTGCCAAAATTAGAAACTGAGTGTTCTCTTAACAGTATTTTTTACCTATTAAAAGAAAGTAATAATTAAGCCGTTTTGTTATCTTTTACACATATATTATTTCTGTCATTTTTGATACACAGTATATAAACTTAGGTTTTTAGTATAATTATAGGCAGAGGAATTTTTATTTCTGTGTAGAATAAAATTGTTTTGGTAATTATACAGGCAATAATGAGACCAGATTAAATTTAATCCAATTTTTTTTCATTTAATGGACAATGGAAACCAACAATTATAAACACTCTGTAATGTGGGTGGTTACCTAATAAGTGAGTTCTTCTTGATTTTTAAAATAGCCTAAAAAAAATTTAAAATTGTGTTGACATTTTCTTACTTTTTCATAGATGAGGAGCTTTTCTCTGGAATGTATATAGATTTCATGGGCACAGATGCTGCTATTTTTCGAAGTTTAACCAAGAGGAATGCAGTCAGAACTGATCAACACAATTCCAAATGGCTAAGTGGTAAGAAACATTTTATGCATTTTGAGAATCATGTTTTAAACTAGTTCAATTCTATAATGAAGAAAGGTTAAAATGGTTAAAAAATCAGCTGTGGTGTAACAATTCTGTACTCTATGATTTTAAATATTTAGGATAAATAAATCATCAGAGTAGTCCATAGTTCATATTCTAACTCTTTAGTAACCATATACAATTATCATAAGATATATTAATAAATAAAAATGACAATGATATTTATTATATAGGTTCATATGCAAGAATCTTCTCCAGTTGTTTAATTGTAGCATATCACAATTAAATATGCTATTTATTCATTTAGTCTGCTTGAATATTTTAATGTCAAATCTAAAAATTTTCCTTAATTTGACAATTAGATATAATGACTAAGGTATTTTCAGGAACTCTTCCTATTTGTTTTATACTTAGATTCTTAAATTATAAAACTGGTGTATATAATTTTTAATTATTTAGTACTTAACGGAAATTATAGGTATGATAACTTTATGATTATCACTATTCATTTGTTTCTAATTTGGGGTGGGATCACATGAAATTCACATTATGAAAGATGTACATTTGACTTTAATGTACAATTTCAATCAGTTGCTGCTGTTTAAAAGAAGAAGTAACCGCTAAGATCTTTGTCATTTCTCCCTGGGCATGATTTCTAGCTGACCCTAAATTTGGCAGTTCACTTAACATCGCATAGTAAAGCATGAATCACCACAGTAAAGCATCTTCACTGATAGGCAAGCACAAGAAAGCATTGATTGTCCATTTACTCCTTCAATTTATGACTCCAGTACATCTGGAAATAGAGTATTCTAAAACTTGTTTTGTTCTTGAAATAAGGAATCCTTCTGTGCCTTCAAATGACCGCATTTTTTTCCTTGAAAAATTTCCCATTCATTTAATATGCTGTATTTTAAGAAAAACCGTTTTTCAGATCTTGGACTCCCAGATCCACATTCTGCTTCAATGAGTTTGAGTTTTTATGTACTAGATTGAAAACTATACTTTGAAAAACAAACTTTTTTCTTCTATAAAATGACAATTTGATTCCATGGGAAAACTGGTAGAAAAGCTTTTTAATTTTGTAGAGCTCATCAGTACCCAAAGAATTTTTGCATTTACTGAACTTCTAGAATGTATTGCAGACAGGGGAAAAAATAGTTTAAGCTATTATGTTATAGATATATGTTGTTGCACTTGACATTGCAAATACAGTATGTTGTGTGAATACAATTACTGCTGTTAGACTGTGCCTATGAACATGGAGTTGTTCTTCTATACCAAAAATGGAGAAGCCGTATGCCTGTGGTCTACTTGGGTGAATGGTAGATGGAGTTCCATCTTGAGGATATATATATAGCTTTTGTATTTTTTTCCCAGAACCTATGTTTGTGGATGCACATGTCATCCCAGATGGCACAGATCCAAATGATGCTAAGGTGTACTTCTTCTTCAAAGAGAAACTAACTGACAATAGCAGAAGCACAAAACAGATTCATTCCATGATTGCTAGAATATGTCCTGTAAGTATTAATCTTGTCCTAATTTGAAGAAAGACACAAATTCAAATTAAATAAATATATTTTCTTTAGCCAATAATTTATTTTCCTACTTTTATCTACGGTTGCAGATTAATGAAATATTGAGAGGAGACATTTTAATTTAATGTTTATTCACATCAGTCATACGAGATAAAAAACCTTAATTAAGGGAAATATTGTGGTCATGGTTTTACACATATAAATGGTTTTGTTTAATTTTTGTTTTTTTTATTATTATAATATTTTTTTATTATATTATGTTAGTCACCATACAGTACACCCCTGGTTTCTGATGTAAAGTTCGATGATTCATTAGTTGCGTATAACACCCAGTGCACCATGCAATACGTGCCCTCCTTACTACCCATCACCAGCCTATCCCATCCCCCCACTCCCCTCCCCTCTGAAGCCCTCAGTTTGTTTCTCAGAGTCCATAGTCTTTCATGCTTCATTCCCCCTTCTGATTACCCCCCCTTTCTTTATCCCTTTCTTCTCCTACCAATCTTCCTAGTTCTTATGTTCCATAGATGAGAGAAATCATATGATAATTGTCTTTCTCTGCTTGACTTATTTCACTTAGCATTATCTCATCCAGTGCTGTCCATGTTGCAGCAGATGTTGAGAAATCGTTCTTTTTGATAGCTGAGTAATAGTCCATTGTTTTTCCATTTAATGCATTTGCATTAGCTAAATTGTATGTTACAGAAAGAAACAGAACAATTGCTGTCAGTAAAATACAGCAAAATGTCAATAAAGACAATTATTGAGAAACTGTCTACAACAGTGAAAAGAAATGGATTAGTAAAATACAGTCCTAATTAAAAACAGTAAAAAAAAGTTCTCGTGTATAAACAGTAAGTATATATAGCAACTCAGGAAAACTCATGATGCCCTCTCATAAGAGTTTTATATGTTTGCCCTGACGTACTTATGATTAGCATACTTTGTGCAAAAGTGTTTCTTAAAGTGTTCAGTGTTTAAAATAGTTTCTTTTTAAATGTTACAATATTCCTCTGATTGTGGAGCTCATCTGCTTCTCAGTCATTTGGAACAAGGCAGTCAAACCTGCAGTAGGGATGAAAGGCTTCTGGACATACAGAAAAAAATTCAGTAGAGACTATTTGTGAATGATCCCAATGCCATTTTCCCTTCCCTGGCTGGAGAAATATATATATTAAAGCATCTGATTAGAAATACTCAGGATTAGGGGCGCCTGGGTGGCACAGCGGTTAAGCGTCTGCCTTCGGCTCAGGGCGTGATCCCGGCGTTGTGGGATCGAGCCCCACGTCAGGCTCCTCTGCTGTGAGCCTGCTTCTTCCTCTCCCACTCCCCCTGCTTGTGTTCCCTCTCTCGCTGGCTGTCTCTATCTCTGTCAAATAAATAAATAAAATCTTTAAAAAAAAAAAAAAAGAAATACTCAGGATTAAATCATAAGACAGAGAAATGAAGGAGAGAAAATAGAACTATAGGAGACCACTTGGTGTAAGTATGAACCCACGTTCCTGACCACAGTAGAATTTGCAAGCTTCACTGTGTACAGTAATTTATGTTCATATTGAAGATAATGAGTTATTAAGGCAAATTAAATTATGTGTTCTCCATACATTTTCCAGATATTTTTATCATACACTGTTGAATTTAGAAATCTTTAGGGCATATATATATTGAAACATTTTCAATTAATACCATATTGTAGAAAATTAATAGTATAGCTGTGGCTATTTTATAAAATACTATAGATCTTAAATATTCATCTTTGCTGGTATGCACATGTAGTTAACATTTCCACCCTTCAGATTATAACAAATCCTCAAGTAATACAAATCTAAGCTGAATATTAAAATACCCTTTAATATTTATTTAAGCAATCTGAAGTGTGTTTTCAAAATGGTTTCAGAATGACACTGGGGGACTGCGTAGCCTTGTCAACAAGTGGACAACCTTCTTAAAAGCGAGGCTGGTGTGCTCTGTAACTGATGAAGACGGCCCAGAAACACACTTTGATGAATTAGGTATGTGGATGTGAGATTGAAAAATGTTTTTTGAAAAAGAGTTTGTAAAGTTTGTTTTAATAACCTCTCAGAAGAGGGTGTATTTTCCACAAATGTTTTTAGCATAAATAATCTGCCAATTTGAGTGAATGATCCAGATACTGTTCATGAATTTCCTTAAGTGTTTTTTAAATCTGTTTTGGCCCTGAGTGCACTACTGAAACATTTAGTTCATTGAATTCACTATGATATATGATTGTGTGTGTGTGTGTAAGAGAGAGAGAGAGACAGAAAAAGAGGTACTTGCATAATTTACATATGAATAATGATATATTTGTGCTTATCTAAAAGAATATGATTTCATATGTATTTAAATTCTAATATTCTGATTTGAAATCAGTTTGTATGAGAATACAGCTATGTATTTTTACTATTAATAGTTAATGAGCAGAATCAAGGTTGGATGGGAAAGGTTAGTCCTCCTTGGTGAACCTGGGATTAAGTATTCTCGGCATGTGTGACATGAGGAGGTTTATACTTCCCAGGTCAAATAAGGACTAACAATCTGATTCCTTTCTACTAGGGAACAGTTCTCATTTTTAAATCATAATAACTTGATACACATCATAGTGTCATGTTTACTAAGTGCCATTTAGAAATGACTTTTATTTTGCTTTAATCCATTAAAATGTAAACTGCTGGCTATTCTCAGATTTTGAGGCAGGCGATGAGGTAAGCAATAAAAATGCATTACAATATAGAAAAATCTAGCAGTTCTAGCAATCATAGAAACTGGAGTAGGTAGTTGATCTCTTCAAAAGCCAGCCAGTGTGTTGATCATAGAAACAAAAGTTTTTGTATCAGCTTTTATAGAAGAAAGTTCCAAGTATGATTTTTGTGTTATAACATAGTTACACATTATTTCCCTCAAATTCTTTGCAAGTATGTTTATGTTTTAATGGCTTAAGATATTTCAGTCTTTCTTGTTTTTTTAGGGAAAGACAGGCATTTCAGCCTTTTGTTCACATATGGAAAGGCTGCTCGTTATTAATTTATTGCTTAAGAGGGCCTAAATTCATTGTGAATTTAAAATAAATACATCTTTCTTTGTATTTCCTAGCAAGAATCTTATTTGCAAAAATGTCACTAAATTCAGAATTTTCTTGTAACTGTAACAATTGATTATTAACTGGGGTTTCCTACCAGAAATCTACTTCCAGGTTCTATTATGTATTACTGAACCTCACTACCTGTACCTTTGTCTTTGCCTTAATATACTTCAAACTTTTTGTCATTAGGGGAATTATCGATTAAATGAAAATATCACTAGCAATTTTGACCATAAGCCAAAAAAGTCTTATTTTATATAAAGAAAAAAATCATGTTGAAAGAGTTTTCTTCCACATTCTAACGTCTAACCGTAGGTCAAAAAGAAATTGTTTATTTGTAAACCTTTTAAATTTAAAAAATAGTATATTATCATTAAAGGATATTTAGAAAATGCAGAAAAAAGGGATACCTTGGTGGCTCAGTCAGGTAAATGTCCAACTTGTGATTTTGTCTCAGGTCGTGATGTGACGGGTGGTGATTTCATGTGTTGTGAGATGCAGCCCCCATTGGGCTTCACGCTCAACGGGGAGTCTGCTTGAGATTCTTTCTCTCCTCCTTCTGCTCCTCCCCCCACTTATACTCTCTCTCTAAAATAGATAAATAGATCTTTAAAAAAAAAAGAAAGAAAGAAAATGCAGAAAAAAGACATATTTCTATAGTTCTGCTAACCAGAGACACTCACTGGGAATCCTACTGTATCCTGGTGTATAGTTTTATGGTTTATATGGTTCTAGTCTATGTTATCTACCACTGTGCCTTTTCCATTAAATATTACTTCATTAGCATGGTTTCCATTAAGTTCGCAGTGTTTATAAATCCCTTTAGTGTTTGTATAATATTTTATTTAACTTACTCTACCATGTGCCTATCATTGAGCTCATTTAGTTGTTTCCAGATTATAATGATGCTGCCAGAATACCTTTCTCAATAATACTTTTCATAGTCGAAATTATTTTCTTAGGGTAAATTTTTTAAAATACAGTTAATATTTGGGAACTTTAAAATAATGCTGTTTTCCTTTTGTAGAGGATGTGTTTCTGCTGGAAACTGATAACCCAAGGACAACACTAGTGTATGGCATTTTTACAACATCAAGGTAATCATTAAACAATTACAGCTGATGGGTTAAACAATAAACCTTATTGAGTAATAGTAATTACTACAAAACAGTCTTTTCAACTTTTAATTTTACTTAGCATTCAGGATGTAATCATCCTGTTTTATTACTTTTGCCTGATTACCAAAATATATTTAAGCTGAACTAATGTTTTCAAAGTAGTTTTGAATGAAGTGTTTATAATGACTATATGCTATTTTTCTCAAAGAAAGAAAAATATGAATTATAATGCAGGAATAAAGTATATAAGATATTTTGTTTTAAGGAAGTAACTCGAAGACTCATGTTTCACCTTAAACTTTTGCTATTTCTACTAAAATAAGTTTTACTTCTGGAGCGATCAAAAATGATGACTATTCAGAAACTAATAAAATACTGCACCAGTTTTCATGTTCCATATGACAGTATTTTATATATTTGAAAATATGTTTAATCTTTTCTAACTTCTCTGGGATGTCCAATCCCAATTGTCATATATTTCAAGACAATTGCCATATTCTCACCCTTTCCTAGACATATTTCTGTTTATTCATTTTACACTGGGAATGTCACTCAGAATGCAGCACAGTACTCCAGCTGTGGCATGGCCAATGTAGAATGTAATGGCTCCCTTTTATTAGACAACCAATTATAAAGAAAAAAATGAAGATTTTCGCATTCTCTTCTAGTGGGGCAAGTACAGCATAATTGTAAACTGTGATGGGCCATTCAAAGTAAAAGAAAATTACAGGGATATTAATTATAAATCATATTTACACTTGCCCTATAAAATATGTAAAAAGATGTCTTTCAAGATTAACAATTTAACTCCTGTTCTAAGAGAGAAAGTAGTCTTGATTTAACTCACAAGGAATTGGATAAAGCGAAAAGAACCAAATTCTTAAGAAGAAAATGTTCATTTCAAAAAAATATTTCTACAGTGTTTGTCTTTCCCAATAGCTTTTTGAGAAATTCAAAATTGTCATTTCTGACCAGGGATGCCAGTGGTTAATAACGTATCTTGTTTTTTTCAATGGGCATCTAAGTTTTCCATTAAGCATCTACTTTAAAAGATGTATGTAGGTCAGAAATGTTTGTTTCAATTAATCTGCCTTAGTGACAACAGAAATAGTTTTTAGTAAGGATCCGAACAAATTCTATGAGATTTTATTGACAAAGTTAATGTAATGAATCTCTTTTGGATACTTGTTTTTTTTTTTCTGTCACTAACAGGAAAAATACATAAACTATGACAACAGATTTTTCTAGCTACTATTTAGGATACATGTAAGAACATTCTCACATTAAAATAATCTTAAGGCAAAGAGATACCATTTTCCCTTAATGAGATTTATTTCTCTGAGTTAAATTATGATAGATTGTATTGACAGTGACTTAGAATTCAAACTGGTATTTTTGACTAAATCACCAATTTTTTGTTGTTGTTGTTAAAATAAACTAGTTAGAAACTTCTTTGACGTGTCCTGTGTTTTGGAAACATTGATAACTCTTCTATAACCTATTATTGTCTACTACCTCCATGGATAAATTAAATGTTTTAATGCTTCATGTATCAATGGCTTATTTCAAAATAATAGCAGTTTTTTAGCTTTACAGTGTGTACTGTAGCATTCAACTTTTCCATGATGAATTATATCAACTTTTTATCACAAACTTTACCATCTATTTTTTAAAATTGTATTTAATAGTTAAAAAAAATAAGAAAATGGATCTTTCTTTTTTATTTTTTTTTTAGCTCAGTTTTTAAAGGATCAGCAGTGTGTGTGTACCATTTATCTGATATACAGACTGTGTTTAATGGGCCCTTTGCCCACAAAGAAGGGCCCAATCATCAGCTGATTTCCTATCAGGGTAGAATTCCATATCCTCGCCCTGGAACTGTAAGTATCTAGGAAAGTTTCTTTGTTATTTTGCTTCTTAAAAAATATAATTTAACAAGAAATGAATATCATGTTGCTGTTTATTAAATATAACCATAGACCTACTGATATACTCATTATGATTTTTCAGGTCATTTGGGATTTTACAAATATATTACAGCACACTCTACAATTTTTTCTGGGTACTATTACTAATGAAATCTCTTTTAGACTTCAAGACAACTGGATATGTTAAGCCGGGCAGAGATATTTCCCAATTTTATTGGCATAAAAGCCATAGCTTGGAAAGTGTTAACATTTTGGTGGCAGCCTAAAAGAATTTGAATGCTAGTTGCTTTTTATAATATTAATGAATCTCACCTATTTTAATAAAGGAATAACCATACAAGAATTAATTTAGAGATAAAACATATGTAGCTCTTTCAGTTTTAAGGGATTTTTGAGGGATATATTAAAATTATATGCTGTATATTTCTCAGAGTAAGAAAATAGTATGTGTAAACACAATTAAAGTGATGTTATAATTCAATAAAATATTTATAAACTATAAAGTTTTGATGTATACAGGTATATCCATGTTTTGTAATACTAGCAGTATTAAGAAGTACGTTGAAAACTAACTTTTCCAGCTGCAGTTACAGACAGTGAACTGACAGATTGGAATTGAACTTTTTCAAGGACAACAATGATCATAGTCCTACTATCTGTTTTTCATTTGGCCCATTATAATGCTTTATTGAATTCTAGAATATTGATTAGTTTTCATCTCTATAAAATGTCATATAGTACACCGAGAAGAAACAATCGAGAGGAATATAATTTTCAGTTGACTCTCAAGAGGAATATAATTTTCTAGTATTTTTGCATTTCATAGAATATGGTTATATTTATAAACTGGGGTGGATGTGAGTAAAGAAGAATGGTTTCATGGAAAATAATCAAAAGATAATTGTTAAAATATTATTTTCTTAGAATGTTTCTTTTTCCTTTTTCCTTGAATATGAAATTCCCTCTACCAATATGCTTTCAGATATTCATCCCACATAATATTTACTAATTGTTGATTCACTTTATTTTTGTGTTATTATTAGAGTTTATTTGCAGTGTATTAATTCAGTCCTTTATTTTTTCATCATCTTAAATTACACTGCTATCAAATTTCTTTAAAAAATAGGAAAAATAGTTTGCTAAGCCTTTAAACCTATTTATTCAAAATTAAAAGAACTCAAATTTAGTTCCGTCGCTAAGAAACTCAAAGATTAATCATTGATACATCTTTTATAGGAACAATTAACTTTTAATTAACTGGAAAGATTCTCATCATTGCTTTTTACCTATGAAACAATTAAATTTTAAAAAGCCGCACCTAATCATGGCTGGGGACAAAGTCCTTTCATACAATTCACAATCTCTTTTACATGATCTCTCTTCGATGCTCATAAGTCAACAGAAAGTGGAAAAATACTTAATTATTTTGTGTAACACAAAGAAAATATTAACAGATAAATTATCTTAGGGTACCTCAACTTGGGGTGTGTTGGATAAGAAGCAGAGATTACATAAGAGAAGGCAAAGTGAAAGGGAAGGTGAACAGCTTTCGGATTCCATTATAACTCACAGCTTTCATTATTTCACTCAGTGTATTTCATGCATTCCCAGGTGACTCACTGATAACCTATTCAAAGATAAATCTTCTTTTTGAGAATTATTTGCTATTTGAAGTTGACCAAGTCATTGCTTCATCTTAATACAGAAAATTAACAAGTGATTGTGATTGTATATACTTTCATTCATTATTCTTTTTTAACAACTTATGTATGGGATTCGTACAGGAACAGTTGATTTGTATACTCAGTGAAAATCTATTTCCCCCCAACTATTACCTTAAGAGAAATTTCCCAGATAAACAAATAAAACAGATAAAAGAGAGCCATGCTCATTGAATCAGGTTTGAGGCCTCAGAGCCTCAGTCATTACGAGTGGGAACTTGTTTATACCCAGCTTACAAGAGCAGATTGTGTGCATCTCAATCAAGTAAGGATTCGCAGTACTAATGGAGATAAGCATGGGGAGAGGAGTTACAGTTTGGAAATTGACAAGCATTACAATTCAGGGATTTTTTTCCTGAAGAAAAGCCACCTCTGTTCCCACCCCTTGTCAGACTCTTCACCCGAATGACAGTTCAAAAAGACTCTCAGAAATCATATTGAGAAAACCACTCGTGTCGAATAGCAATTATTCTACATAAAATGGGGGAATAGATAAGCCCCTTTTAGTACAACAAAATAAACTAATGCTAAATTAGAAAATTCAGCTCACAGTCCCACTTTTCACTATTTCCAAGCTCCTAAGAATAAGCATGGTTTTTTTCTGTTGCAAAGCAGTGTGGTATAAGCCAGGGTTTAGTAACACACATCTGGAGCTGACGCCGTGAAAAAGGGAGTAGTCAGTAGTTGAGACATATTTCTATAATGTGGTTTCTTACATCTGGTGCTGAGACCAAAGCAGCTCCCTTAAATAAAAAAAAAAAAATGTCGGATGAGTGATCCTTAGGGAGAGAAACAGTCAGGGTGGAGGAGACCTCTGGAACTCCTTCTGGAAAGCATACCTCCCAGAAGATGTGGTCCCTCCACCCTTCCCTGAGCAACACACCAGGAAGTCTCAGCTGTCTGACTCAGAGTGGCCAGTGTCTGTCTTTTTCCTAGGCTTCCAGGGTTTACTATCCCACTGATGTAGCAGGAAGACCTACAGCCAAGTGACGCAGAGCATTCCCTCTTCTCTAGGGTTAAAAACATTGCTCCTGAAGTCCTCCCATGAAGCACCAAATGTGATTGCTGTACTTTATTTCACGACACAGTAGTCAGGTCAACGTCATAAATACATGACTGGATTCTTAAAGAAAAGACAGGGGCAGGGATTGTATACCCTCATCCTAATGGTTCCTGTAGGTGATTCTTTTAAAGCCGATTTGATGGCTATGTTAGTAAACTGCCCCAACTAGCAAGCCCAAGTCAGTGGGAAGAAGCCTGCCAATTGTGTCATAATGTTTTTCCATAAGTAATTCAAGTTTGTGGAAGAAACAAGACACCTTTGGTATGTTGCAAAGGGCGGCCAAAGACTGCAGATTCTCTCTGTGGCTGAGCTAACATATTACATTATTCTGTTGCAACGTGTATAAAGCTTCCGTAGAAAATTATTTTTGCTTATACTCTTCTGTTTAAAGCAGAATGTAATAAAAATGTTCTGTTTGTAAATATCTGTTTGTAAGTGGACTAGACCCATCTGCTTTCATCATCATGCTTTGAACAGGCCTGGTGCCTGGTGCAGCAAAAGAACACAGAAAATTCATGACCCACATCGTTAGTGGTGGCCAGAAACAGAGAACTTTACTGCTGGACTTTTGTTGATTCCATGCATCTTTTGGTGGTTCTTACATTAGAAGTATTTCTAGTCTTCATAGATGTTTAAAACATTGTTAGGGAAGTTACAATAAAATTAAATACAGAAGGTGTATAGACGTGAAAAATTCATTATATGTTTTTTCATATCATTATTCAAGACACATGAATAAAATAGACAATAAATACTATTGAAGTCTAGGTGAGAGAGACTGTAGTGGGACAGCCTTACATAGAGAAGGCATATAAAAAATAGGAGATTGAGCTGGCCCTGAAGGCAGTCAGATTTGGATAATTTGGGTGGGAAAGAGTGGTGTTCCAGACGAAGGTTACAGCTTACAATATAAGGCAGAGATAGAAATTAATAAGTGAGTTCTAGAAGTTCTGCCTGAGCTAGTAGGACTGGAACAGAGCACTCCTGTCCGCAGTGGGGGATAAATGGAGGTAAAATGAGGACCAACTGGTGCAGAAGTACCAGTCTTCAGCTATGTAAATCTTTCGGCTTTAAATAAAGGGCCTAGATTACAAAGGGTTTAAGCATGAGATCAGTTTCTCTCAGAATACAAGTTTCAAAGACCAGTGCCAGAAACTACCCCAGATTCTGGAATGCCATTTATTTATGTCCATGTATTTATCCATATACCACTTATCTTTCAAGTGTTTAGGTCAAGCTCCCCTTGACCATGCCAGTCACTCCTCCTCTGACTAGTTTTGCTTTTAATTTCTATAGTCTTTAACCTCAATTCCTACCTCTTTCTTCCACTTTGTGCTCTGTGATCCAGCAATGCCCCAGGAATTATAGTTTCCTAAATTATGTCTATCCTTAGTAGAAAACTTGTCTTCTAAGATAATGGTGACTTCTTAACAATGTTCCCCACTGGGCATATCAAAATGCTTTTTGAATAAAAAGTGTCCAAAGATTAGCTACATGAATTAATATATGGATATATTAATATTGAAAACTAGGATCACGGATGTGAGATTTAGGAGCATCGAAGGACAGCAGATGTCAAGAATACCGAAAAATAGGAAAGAAATTAGGTTGAGGGCAACAATTGCTGATACTTCCTTAATGTGGCATTGTTATTGTTCCTAGCATTTCACCCAACACTTTAGTAATCAAAACACTTAAAATGTCTTTACTCAAAAAAAGAGTGCTTATCACTGCTCGATAAACAGAAAACTAGAACTGGAAAAAAAACAGCTTAAAGGAGAAGTTTAACCCAAAGTACTTAATGACTATTTGTAGAGCTCAGTCAGCCTTCTGAAGAATGAGACATCAACCTCATTTATGGACAGAGGCTTTATTTTATGGCAGTATGTAGATGTTATATTATCTTGAGATTTCAATCCACATGCTTTTACATATCACAAGGTGAGGGATAAGTTAATTGCATCTTATTTATACTTGGTAACGTTACACTGAGCAAACTCACAAATCCAGACAGAGAATCTGCAAACAGTAATCCATTTTTGTTCTTGTCACCATGGTTGTCACTCGTCCTGTGCCTTACTGCAAAGTTTATGCCATGAATCAGTGGAAAAAATTAATTACTGTCAAAAAGACTTCTTTTGTAGTTTTGAAAATACTCCTGCCAGGAAACACTGGTTTCTAAGCAAGAAGTCATAAAACGAAAGTCCCGAACAGGGGACAGTTGAGTGAATATAAAATAACTGATTTGAGTTGATTTGTTTGAGTTACCTATTTAATAAGTACACTTTTGAGCACATGAGACATAATTTTTAACTGAATTTAAATTAAGTACAACCCAGAAACTAGACATTTATAATTTAATAACATTATCACTCATGAAAATAATTGCTAACTGGAAATTATATAAATTGGCTAGTAATATATGCTAACTTTGGATCTTTCTGAAACTTACAAATGAGAATGTTTGCAAATATTTAAGGAGACATCTCAGCTTAGCAAACCATAATTAGTGGTGTTTTATGAGGAATTGCATTGCCCGTGCATTTGTTCTTTCCATTTTTTCATTCAGTGAGCAATGCATTTCCCTTTTTCCACTTTGTGTGAGGAATGAGGGTAGAGAACACCCATAATTCTACACTTCTCAAGAGTATGGAACATATCCATCATTTTAGAATACCCTCAAGTGAAATTCTTTGTCCCTATTTAGTCTTTTTGTGGACAATTTATAAACATGTATATTTAAATAAAATGCTTTTTCCTAAAAGAAAAGTGTATGAGACCCAGATGAAAGTCACTTGATGGGATAATGAATCAGAGGCTTAGTTTTATTACTTGTCTTATTATCTTTCCTTAGTGAAGTCACTTAATTGCTCCCTGTGCCTTTCTATAAAAAGAGAACTATATTTACTGGTCCTGTAAAAAGTTCTAGTAATGTTAACTGGTCAAAGTGAGGCTAAAAATTGCACTCAGTATAATACAGTCTAAGTGAGTGAGGCAACATTAGTAATTTGCTG
Organism: Ursus arctos; assembly: GCF_023065955.2. Lineage (NCBI taxonomy): Eukaryota > Metazoa > Chordata > Mammalia > Carnivora > Ursidae > Ursus > Ursus arctos. The sequence goes on along the minus strand of NW_026622985.1, from coordinate 23,371,075 downwards.
AGAGTTATTTGCAAATATGGGTCTGCCCAATGATACTGGTCCAGAGACACTAACACTGTGCAATAGCTGTTGCAAGGATTTAACCTAGAGGTCACCATTTTTGGGGGGGTCCCTAAGGTTGTTTTTATTTTTTTACATTGAGTTAGCATTACAATTCTGGCAGATTTCATATAAAATCCCACATTTCTATCTTCTGTTGAAGTCTGGCCACACTAGGCTTATATTCCTGCACAGGAGCAATCAGCTAGAAATGAGTGTTTGTTGCCATTTTTGAATAAGGTACAACTTTCCAGTTTGTTACTGTCCCCATTACATCCTGTGGTTTGCCTAGATGCTGTACCCGTTGCTATTGCTATTTGTTGCCTTCCTTCACCTTCTACCTCTCTTAAGACAGTAAATGAAAATTAGAACAGAAGCGCTTTTCTTTCAAGAAAATATGACAAAGTATTTTTGTTTTTGAAAGTAGAAATATTGTCAGGAATTTAATAGGATTGCACAAATAATGTGTATGTGATATACCTGACAGTTTCAGATTATTAACAGATTATACCTAACAGTTTCACTTGTATAACTTAACACTTGGATCCTATTAATGGATACGCTTGAGTTCCAAGCTTCAGCAGCTCCCAGCCTACCCCTGAGCTTGGCCTCAGATGCCCTATAAATGGAATCTTCTCCCCAGAAGCCCTTGTCATGCCTTTTTTCCAGAACTGCTGAAGCTGTCCAGCAGTCCTTTTTCAGATCTTACAATTGCTTCCTAGCTGCCTCTTTGAACTTGATGCTCTCAATCTTTCCTCTCCTGGCCAGAATTGAGGCTCTTATTTCATACAGCCCCTGCATGAAAATTGAATGCCAGATATAATAGAGTAATTCACTCATTAAATTACCCTTTCTTGAATATCTACTATTTCTCAGCTTTGGTATAGGTCTAAGAGTGAAACAATGAACAAAATATACCCAGATAGGTCAACACGTAGCTTACATTCTAGAGGGAGAAACAATCGACAGACAAGCAGCTAATACATAATATACAGTTAGGTAAATAGAGTTATGAAGAAAAATAAAGCAGATTAAGAGGATAGAGTGGAGATAGAGATGGGGAACTAGGTTTATATATGTCGCCACCCTTAAACAAGTAACTTTTGAACTGACAACTGGAGAAGGTAATAGGGAAAACCATGGAATTGCATGGAGAGGCGTGTTTCAAGTGGGGAATAGCAAGCACCAAGGTCCTGGAGGGGGAGCATGCTTGAGCCCCAAGAACAACGAGAACTACTATGGGAATGGGAGATGCACACCAGACATACAGGGGTTTGTAGGCCATGCTAAGCTGTTGGAATTTTATTCTAAGAGTAATGGAAGTCACAGGAGTCTTTTCTAGAGGGAAACTATCAAGTCTAATTTACCACACTCAATCCAAGCTCCGACTTCAGAGATCCCTCTTTTGGGAGGAGGGAATCGGAGATTAAAACTCTTGCACATTAGCGTTATGATTGAATTTGATAATGCTAATCTGTTTTAGCCAGTAACAGCATTAGATTATATCCACAAGATTTTTTTTTCTTTTTTACCTAACAACACTGTCACTGGCATAGAGTAAAAATAGAAAAGTGATGGGTGGGAAGTGTAAAAAGTTAAATACAAAATGGCATCAACTGCTCTCTGAAAACAAATGGAGTAGGATCAGTGGACTTAGCCTTGCTCAAATGGTCAAATTTTATATCTTTTTAATTCACTTTCTATAGATAGTTGTGTAGCCATGCTGTTTTCTCCTCAACGGATAGCAAATACAGATGATCCCCACTTAGAATGGTTCATCTTATGGTTTTTTGGCTTTATGATGGTACAAAAACAATACACAACCAACAGAAACTGTACTTTGAGTACTTAATCTTGGTCTTTTCCCAGGCTAGCGATTTGTGATATGATCTTCTTTCATGATGCTGGGTTGGGCAGGGAGCTGCAGCTCCCAGACAGCCGCGTGATCACAAAGGTCTACAACCCATACGCTTACCAACCATGCTGTTTTTCACTGTTGATACGCTAGTCAATAAGTTACATGAGCTATTCAACACTTTATTAAATAGGATTTGTGTTACATGATTTTTGTCTAACTGCAAGCTAATATAAGTGTTCTGAGCATGTTTAAGGCGGGCTCGGCTAAGCTATGGTGTTCGGTAGGTTAAGTGTATCAAATGCATTTTTAACTTACAATATTCCAATTTATAATGAGTTTATCAGGATTTAAACCCATTATAAGTCGAGGAGGATTTGTACTTACAACAACTTAAGCTTCTAAGTATTTTGAAAAGTAGAGGCCTTTGGTTATCACTAAAATGAAGTAACTATTCACTAACTCGGCTCTTTTTAAAATGTTTTATTAGTGCCCAGGAGGAGCATTTACACCCAATATGCGGACCACTAAGGAATTCCCAGATGATGTTGTCACTTTTATCCGGAACCATCCTCTCATGTACAATTCTGTCTACCCAATCCACAGAAGGCCTTTGATTGTTCGTATAGGCACTGACTACAAGTACACAAAGATAGCTGTGGATCGAGTGAATGCTGCTGATGGGAGATACCATGTCCTGTTTCTCGGTACAGGTAAGTATTTGAGCTCAAACTATATTTTAATGTGTAGCAGAAGAGCATAATAGGTAAGGACCATAATATTGGAACCAGAGAGACTCCAATGTTAATGTCTGTTGGATTATCACTGAGGTATTTAAAGTCTCTATGCCTGTTACCACATCTGTAAAATGGAGTTAATAAAATAAATTGCTTCATTGGTTTATTGTGAGGAACAAATGGGTTAATATATGTAAAGCACCTAGAACAGTCCCTGGCATATATTATAGTGAAATATAATAATTATGAGCCTAATGAAAGGATGGGAAGAAATTTTAAGCAGGGGTAGTGTTTCTCTCAACTGAAGCAAATTCTGTGACTTTTTAATAAACACGTGGAGCCATTTTCCAGTGATAATGATAGATAGTTCCAGATAACATTTAAAAGTGAATTTAGTAACAAATACAGATAGCTTTTTTGAAAATGTAATAGTAGTATTTTAATTCATTCACAATTGTAGTTTGCCAATTTACTTTCATAGACAAGTTGAGTGAAAAATACTCTTGTTTATAGATCTACATGAATGTGGAATGGCTGACTTTATAGCAGGGGTTCTCAAAGTGTGTTCCCCAGACTAACAAAATCAGTATTACCTACCCAAGAGTTTGTTAGAAATACAAAGTTTAGGGCTCCAATCCAGGAACACTAGGGATAAGACCCAGCCATCTGTGTTTTAACAAGCCCTCCAGGTAACTCGATATACACTAAAGTTTGAGAACCACTACTCAAGAGAAAAAAACTCTAATTTTCTAGTCAGGCAGTAATAAACATCTTTCAAACATTCCTGACCACCTTGCAGGAAGTGATGAAATCTCTTTACTTATAATATCAGAACTACTTCATGAAATTAGGTAATTCCTCTACTAGCTTAAGAAAAAGATATAAAATATGTCTGTGAACCTCATTACAAGATACGCAGTGGTGCAATATGTATTCTGAACTAAGAAATGAATTGCACTCAGCCCTCAGTCAATTTTAAATGTGGATATTTTTTCTTGGCTAAATAGTAATTTCCAAGTGTGCCTTTCTTATGAAATTCTTATTTTGTTCTTGCACTTAAAACCCCAGATCTGAATCTTTCACTTTCATATAATTTCAGCTTGTATTGGTCTGAGGTTGAGAATCTGATGATATGTACTACTTGGCATCCTCTTTCCCACTTGGACATATCGGCGTTTTCACTGATCCTCTCTTTGTTTGCCCCATTACCTGAGTAATTACCCTTCCTTCCCAGACTAACCATTCTCTAGTGTGTTCTCAATTTTATCCTTTCCTGCCATTTCCAGGACTTTTCTTTATCAGCTATCTTCTTACTTGCTTTATTCGTTCATTTCATTCTCTACTGCATCCTTGGCTTAGACACCTTACACTATATACAAAACAAAACTACACCTTAGCCCATAGCTCACCCTCTGCTAGCCTGCTGATTTTGCCAAGGTTTTCAATGTCCTCATGATAAGAAAATCCAGTGCCCTTTAACCACTGAGGTACTTCATCTCCTCTTTGCATCATTTGGTATTGTAGAATCTCTCTTTACCTGTCGCTTCAGCCACAAGTAATGTAAGTTCCTTCTCAGTTTCCCTCATGAGCCTAGCTTCCTCTTGCTTGTGAGCATAGGTATTCCCCGAGATTCTGTCCACAGTCCTCTTCTTCTTATGTGTTCTTTGGCCATCTCATTTATTCATTTGGTTTTAATTACTATGTGCAAACAAATCCCAAATCCCTAGTCGTTGTCATTTCCTGAACTCAATATTTGCATTTACATCTTACTTGTTTTCTTTGTATCTTAGTATTTTTTAAAAATTTTTAAAGTTTTTATTTTAATTCCAGTTCGTTAGCAGACAGTGTTATATTAGTTTCAGGTGTATAAAATAGTGACTTGACACTTCCATACATCACCCTGTGCCCATCACAAGTGCATTCTCTAACCCCCATCCCCCACCTGCCTCGCCACTGGTAACCATCAGATTGTTCTCTAAAATTAAAAGTCTGTTTCTTGCTTTGACTCTCTCTCTCATTCGTTTCCTTTGCTTTTCTGTTTTGTTTCTTAGATTCCACATACGAGTGAGATCATACTTTGTCTTTGTCTGTCTGACTTACTTCACTTAGCATTATTCTCCTCTAGCTTCCTCCACATCATTGCAAATGGCAAGATTGCATCTTTTTTTTTTAATAGCTGAGTAATGTTCCATTGTATATATACTATCTCTTCTTTAGCCATTCATCAATCAATGGACACTTGGGCTGCTTCCATATCTTGGCTATTGTAAATAATGTTGCTATAAATATAGGGGTGCATATATCCCTTTGAACTAGTGTTTTTGTATTCTTTTGGTAAATACCCTGTAGTGCAATTGCTGGATCATAAGGTGGTTCTTTATTTAACTTTTTGAGGAAACTCCACACTCGTTTCCACAGTGGCTGCATCAGTGTGCATTCTCACCCAACAGCGCAGAGTGTTCCTTTTCCTCCACATCCCTGACAACATCTGTGTTGTTGATTTGCATCTTACATTTAGATAACACAAATTGTGCAACTCCTTAACATTTCAGACATCATGCTTCAAACTCAATTTATCCACTCCGAAGACTCTGAAACCAGTGCTTAATCCAGTCTCACGTATTTGTATTCTTACTGCACGTTCCTTTCAATGTTCTATTTCTCCTTGATATGTAATTTCTCTGCAGGCATATCACCGTGCCTGGTAAGCTCAATAAATATTTGTCAAGATGAATCAAATATCGTGACTATATCCATTGCTGCTCATATAATGAAGTGAATTCATAACTATTTGCAAAAGCTCATCTTCTTTTTGCATAGAAACTGTGTTCTCCAAATACGTAACCTCCATATGGGTGACTTTGAGGAGTTGCTCTTAGCCTTGGCTCAGATTATCTGGCATGGGGCTTGCATTTTTAAAAAATTCCTGAAGTGAAGTGATTATTTTAGAGTCATACTTCCCCTAATATCTCATATTACTCATAAAAAGTAACTGTTTTCTTTCTTTCTTTCTTTCTTTCTTTCTTTCTTTCTTTCTTTCTTTCTTTCTTTCTCCTTTTGGAACTTGTGTTAAATGTGAACTCTGATGTCATAGTTGACTTGTTTCATGAAGGTTTGCATAAAATATGTAGATTTAGCGGATGGAATTTTCAAGTCTTTATAAACTGCGTAGCAGTGTTTATTCAGATAGAAGGCAGTAAGAAACATACTTTTGCACAAATTCTTTGGCTTTTCTTACCATGTAAGTATCTGGCACCTTTACACAGACTTTTTATGTTGGTATTTAAATATTTGTGTCATTTTGAAAAACAGTATTTAGGCATATGTTTTTAATTGTACTGGGAAGCTTCCCTAATGATTGCTTACAAAGCCACATGAGTCTCTGAAAGATTCTAATAGGAAAGTACAAGCTATGACAATACCCCTGCCAACAGCATCTTTCTGAAGAGATGAAAACTCACTGAGCCATTGTCTTTTATCCTCATAGTCATATCAGACTATACTAGAATTTAGAAGCAGGGATTTCAATTTACCTGAAACTCTAACAGCAAGTATATTGGTATAAAATATTTGTTGCCCAAGTAGTTCTTGGATTGCTGATGAAATTTCTTCAAAAGAGAGTTCTTGGTGCTTGTTTGCTACTAAAAGTGAATAGAATAGCCTTTTCTGAAATGGGACTGGGGAGAATTACAGGTTACTGCTCCCAAGGATTTCTTAGCTTTGTGTATCTAAATGTCTTAGGAAGGGTATAATATGTCATGGTGTTGCCAAATTCCTCACTGCCAGAGAGCTTTTCAGCTGTTATAAGTAAATAATAATGTTCCAATTATTGCCATGGGGCAAGCTTCTCTCATGGCTTCCTTCTCTCTTTACCATTATGGAAATTTCAGAGGAATTCAATAAAGACATTAGTTGTCAAAGAAGATGTCATTAAAAAAAAAAACCCTACATGACAGCTAATTGGAATGCAAGTAGAATATTATTTAACTGTATTCGCTTTGAATATCATGAACAGTTTTGTAGCACCCAGAATCTCCCTGGTAGTTATATAGGCCCAGTGCCTACTAACCATTACAGTTAGCCCCTTACAGTGTACTACTATACCAGTCGAGTTTGAGAGGCTGGTAATCTGACCCTCTACTCTCCTGGTACTACTTCATTGTATTTTGTGTATTGCCAGATGCAAAGATAGATAGATTGATTGATAGATAGATAGATAGATAGATAGATAGATAGATAGATAGATAGATAGATATAAGGGGGGGAGAGAGAGAGGAAAGAAGAAAGCAAAGAAAGAAGGGAAGAAAGAAAGATAATTTGAGCTTTGTCTTCTCATCTTTTATTTCTTACAGTTTGTATTATCAGTGTCTAAGCTAGGATTCAGCAAACTACAACCTGGACCAAATCTAACCCACTGCATGTATGGTACATACGCTAAGAACGTTGTTTTACATTTTTAAATGATTGAAAAAAAATAACAAAAAGAATATTTCATGAGCACTGAAAATCACAAGATTTGTAGATTACCGTGTCCATAAATAAAGTTTTATTAGAATATGGGCCACATTCATTCTTTTACATTTTGTCTGTGGCTGCTTTTGAGCTACAATGCCGCAGTTGAGTGGTTGCCACAGAGACTGTTTAGTTCACAGAGCCTAAAATATTTGTTATTTGGCCTTTTAGAGAAAACCTTTGCTGACCTTGTTTTGCTTGATAGTTGGAAATTTTAGAAAAATGCAGACTTCTTAAGCTATTTTCTAATATGTAGATATAATACAGGAATTCATAATGTTGCCCAAAATAAATATTTCTCCTTTTTATCTTGAGTAAAAAAAAATTCTGCTGTTCTAATAAAACTTAAACTAGAAACAGTTTCCTTAATTACATTCCCATTCATTCTTTCTACTGCCCTCTCTAAAGAAGATCTCATGTTGAAAAAAAATGTATTTTCAAGTCAGTGCTTTGTTTTATTCTGTAGCATTTGTTGACGTTTTGTAGTATCTTTGTTTTGTTCTGGGTTTGTGTGTGTGTGTGTGTGTGTGTGTGTGTGTGTTGCTTTGATTTGTGTTTTTACTTCTTAGTATTAGTGCTGTGGGTATTTGTGTGATCCTTACTCACCTACCCACTTTTTTTCTTAATCCTTAGGAAAGGCTGTAAACCAGCAGGCAGGAGCTCTCATAGGATTAACATTTCTATTTTAACTTTGCCACCTACTGCTTACATCCAGGCCATTTGTTCAGAGCTGACGGCATTGCACAGTGAAGACATTTTTGCCTGTTTTCCTTTTGCCTCTGGAGTTATGAAAATATTTAAGTGTCTGGGTCAGGTTTAGACACATTCTATCAAATTTATATTTTTAGCACTATATATGAATCAGAATGACATGTGGTTTCTGATGAAAGAGCGATACTATTCTTGTGAATGGGTGTTAGCGGTTTGGGATGATTTAATGCCATTATGATTTTTTAATGTAAGTTCGATACATGTGGTGTTCTGCCAAAGCGTTTATACAGTATGTACTGTTTCATGCTTCTTATTAGCTTCCGTTTCACTGGATGAGTACTAAGTTGGAATGTTGGCTCCAGTAAGTCCTTTGAAAGTGTGGAGTTTTGAAGTGTGTGCCACATATGTGACTAAAGCCTTAATATGTTTGCCTTGCAGCATTACAGGATAACTACCTTCAGAGTAACGAGCCAGTTTTGGCAGTCACATCTCTTGGAATGGCACACTTAATGAACCGCAGAGCCAGGCATTTTGATTTTTAAAGAACTCCCTAAAATACTCCATGTAAAATTTGATAGCTGGAGCAGTGCTTTTGAGCTCAGAAAAGACTCCCATCAGTTGGAAGCTGTGCATGAATGTCACTTTGAGGATAATGTCTAGACTTCCCTTTTGCTTGGGAGTAAGGAACAAATCCCTTTATAAGTCACTGGTTTTTAATAACATTGTGGTTCACTGCTTTCCAAAGCAGAATCTGGAAACTTCTGAGAGTTTACCAAGGAGTCTACTGGGATTTTCACAGCAGGAAAAACTAATGGAACAGAGTGCAGTGATGGCTGAATTGACAGGAGAAGATGATAAATCATGGTGTGATGACTGCTTGATCGTGTAGAAGAGTAGCAAAAAGCATTTATGTGGAGAGAGAGAGAGAAAAAGGAAGGTAACCCAGGTAGTGATTGCTAACCCAGAGATAAATGGTGTCATTTAAATTGTACTTCCAAAAGACAGCTTTCGAAAAATATATACATGGCTAATTGCTGAAAATTTTTATGCCAAAAGGCAGATTTTTTTCTTTAAGCTAATCTTCAGAGTCATATTCTCTTAAAGACAGCATACAATCTCATGTCATGATTATGCAAATTTTAGTGTGCTTAGTTTATCTGAATAACCCGTTTATTTATTTAGTATTCTACTTATTATGCAAAAAAGTATACATTTTGGGTTTCTGAAGTATTTATTACTATTATAAAGATGCTAATTACATTTATTTACAGTACTTACCTTTGCCAGACATGTTATTGGGTCTCATCCAACCCTTATCATTACTCTGTGAGGAATTGTGAGAATGCATACTCCATGGGGGGCAAGCTTATTTGTGGGATTTATTCATTGCTGTATCTTCAGGGCTTAGAATAGTGCATCACTCAAAGTTGCCAATCAATAGATATTATTTGAATGAATGAGTGAATGAGTTGCACTTACCTCCATCACGTTTGAACAGAAACTCAAATGAGTTAAGATATTAGATATTTGGTGTATGATACACTAGAATATCAACTCCTGCTGTCTGATTTCACACCCTGGGCATTTATTCTCTTCACATTACTACCTCATGGACTGTCACCACTTTATATCATTTACCTTTTATGAAATTAAGGTAATTTCATTTATACTTTCTCATTTTACTGTGAATTAAATGTTTCATCCACATAAGTTGAGCCGATGTCCTTGATGTGCTGACATTCAACATTAGTATCAGCATTGTTTTGTGTGAGTGACATCACTTGCTTTTTCCCACCCACATATTGTCACCAAGTCTTACATGTTAACAAGATACATCTTACAAGGTGAAAGACAAGACTTGGAACAGACTGGATTTGTGTGTGAATTAATGTAACTCTGTTAGAATTTAATGTGTGAATGTGATATCTTTTTATGCCAGTTACCACATATTCAAGAAGGAAGGAGATTATATATTGGGGGAGAGAAGTTGCAGGAGTGGAGGAGGTCTTCACCTTCATTTTTGATATATCACTAAATCTTTGCACATTTCGAATTTTTTAAAAATGGGGCTTATGTATGTCTTACACACTCACCAAAACACATGCAAATCTCTTTGGCATGCTTCTATTACTTAATTAAAATGGATTCTGCATATTCGATTGATATATTTGGAGGATTTCAGAATACCATTTAAGGAGACAGTGCCTCTCAAGAGGAGAGATGGTGATGACTTGCTCTATGACACTGTGACTTGCTCTATGACACTGACTCTTTTACTATTTAATCACTGATATTTTCCTAGATGACCTGAAAACAACTACATCCAAACCTCATTCCTGCATGTTGCCTTCATTTAACCCTTTACTCATAAATGAATGTAAGAAAATCTCCTAGCATAAAGACAATTTAAAATCTTTTGTCTGTGTATTAAGAAGAAATAACCACACTATGTTTTTGTTTTAGATGTGTTGCCAAGTTCCTCTGAGGCAGACTTGGCAGCTTTTGTCCCTAGGAAGAGAATTCGCAGCCTTAGACTCAGCAAGGCCAAGCCTTCTCAGTGTGATTACCCAAAGGAGGTCTATAGCTAGCTCTCAGTTGTGGGGGTGGTTCCTGTGGAAAGCCAGCTTTACAAGTTTGTTGTTGTTGTTGTTGTTGTTGTTGTTTTACTGAACTGAGAAGAATTCAAATTTTGTAGAAAATGGAAAGAAAGGTTTCATTTTAGAATATGAAATATAGTGTAAGTTGGAATAAAAAAATTGAAATTGCCTTTTCTGAGGTGAATCTGTGGTGCTAGAGACATAAATGTTTTACTTAGTTGTATGCTGTTTTCCTCTTTCACTCATGTGGCAGGTAGAATAATAGACCCCCCCAAAGGTCTCCTAAGAGTTGGAACTTGTGGATATGTTACCTTACATGGCAGGTTTGTTATAGACCTTGAGATGAGGAGATTTTCCTGAATTGTCTGGGTGTGCTCAGGAAATTACACGATTATGTAAAAGCAGAAAAACTTTCCTGGCTATCATCGGGGGGGAGATGTGACAATGGAAGACATGTCAGAGAGATGTGATTCTGCCTGTCTTGAAGATGGAGGAAGCGGGACCATGTGCCAAAGAGTTTGGTGGGTTCTAGAAGCTGAAAAACTCAGGGAGGCAGATGGTCCCGACAGTATCCAGAAAGGAATGCAATTCTCCTGACACCTTGATGTTAGCCCAATGAGACCCGTGTTAGACTTCTAGTCTACAGAACTATAAAGCAACAAATATGTGTTGTTTAAGACATAAAACTGGTGGGAATTTGTTATAGCAGCAACAAGAAACTATTACAACTGGGTTTTGAACTCTAGCTTCATTGAAAGATGACAATAAAGCTATTTGATGTTTCTCTTAAGAATTTCTAAAATAATAATCAATCTGATGTTTTAAAACTCTAGCAAAGCCTTTGCTCATTAATGCAGAAAGATAATATGTTTTGTTCTGTAGCTGCTTTTCAACCGGTACAGAATAACATACTGATACTATTTATTCATAAAGACACTATTTATTCACTCATTAGAATTTATTGAGCCTGTTTCATGCCAGGGCTTATGATATATAAAGAAAAATAGCAACAACACTTACCTTTAAGGAACTCATGGCCCAATGGAGGAGGCAATTCAATCTAATTCAATACATAGTATTGAGCACCTGTTATGTGGCAGGCTCTCACCGGTCTTCGGATACACCAGGGAACCAAAGAGACTAAGATCTCTCTGCTCTTCTGGAACTTACATTCTACTGAAAGAGAAAATGACCATAATTCATAAACAAATTATGTAACCTGTTTGAAGTTGATCAGTGCTAAAACACACACATACACATGCACACACCCACACACCCCTGGTGAAAGAATTCAGGGTTTGTCTCATTGAGATGGTTAGAGTTTAGCAAAGACTTGAAAAAATAAGAGAATATTTAGGGAAAGAGCATTGTAAACTCTTCGTAGAGACCAGAGTGTTAAGATCTATAATGTAAGGATCTGTAAAGTCCAGGAAGGAAGTGGCTGCCTGATACACATTTGAGACAGTTTTCTGTTGCTTCTTATCAAATTTCCAAAAGAGTAGTGGCTTAAAACTATACACGCTTGTGGGGTGCCTGGGTGGCACAGTCATTAAGCGTCTGCCTTCGGCTCAGGGCGTGATCCCAGCGTTCTGGGATCGAGCCCCACATCAGGCTCCTCCACTAGGAGCCTGCTTCTTCCTCTCCCACTCCCTCTGCTTGTGTTCCCTCTCCCGCTGGCTGTCTCTATCTCTGTCAAATAAATAAATAAATAAATAAATAAATAAATAAACAAACAAACAAACAAACAAACAAACTTAAAAACTATACACACTTGCTATTTCAGTTTCTGTAGATGAATGCTTGGCTGGAGTCTCTGCTCAGGGTTTCACAAGTCTACAAAGTGTAAGCCAGTAAGCCAGGCTGCATTACTTTCTGGAGTTCAACATCTCTTCCAAACTCACATGATTTTTGAAAAAATTAAATTCTTTAATTTTGATGCAGAAATGAGTCCACAGCAATTCCCTGCCACATGGATCTCTATTGGTCATTCAAATCATAGTTGTTTGCTCCTTCAAAATTAGCAGTCTTTCCCTTCAATCTGCTAAAATGGGGTTTCATATAATTTGGCATAGTCATGGGATTGACATGCTACCAACTTCATATTCCTCTTGGTTAGAAGCAAGTCACACATTCCACCTGCACTCAAGGGGTGAGGATATACAAAGACATGATTCATTAGAGGTCACCTAAGAGTGGGTCAGCCACTGCCTGTATACATTATAGATAAATCACTTTGGCAATGATGTGGAGCATGCATTACAGACAGAGAAAAGGAAACCAGTTAGGAGACTTTTTGTTTATTATAGGCAAGAGAGAATGAGAGCTTAAATTAAGACAGGTGTTAGAAGTTGGAGGTTGAGAAGGATTACCAGGTTCAAGAGATATTTTGTAAGAGGTAAGGACCTTGTAACAAATCGATTTGGGAAACGTGGAAGGGTGAAAACTGTGTTTAGAGTGTTTTATAGATTTGTCACTTGGCAAATAGATGGGAAGAAGTACAATTCACTGGTCAAGGGAGTATGGAATCAGCAAACAGATTTGAAGAGTAACGAATTCCTTTTTGAACGGAACACCCAACACTTTCCTGTCACCTGTTCTGCATCAGAGATTGGGTGTATCACTGAAAATACATTAGCTTATCAAAATCTCACAATGACCCTATGACTTAGAATCAGTACCCTCATTTTACAGTATGGAAACTGAAGCTTTGAGACATTAAATGGCTTTCTTAGGGTTGTGATGCTATTGGGAACAATAATTAGATTCAAACCCAAGTCTGTCCCACACTGAGTTAAAGATTTGGCAGACCATCTGGAGGAATCAGTTGGAGAGTGTTGTTGGAGATACACTTCAGCAAAGAAGAACTGTGCTAGAGATGTAGATACGGGAGTCACAGCAATGTAGGTGTTAGCTGAATCCATGACAATACTTGAGGCCCCACTAGGAGACTATTCAGATAAGAATTTAACTCTGGGGAGCTCATTTAAGTTTAGGAAAATAAAGAGCTTTTACCAAGGAAATGGAGAAGGAGCAATCCTGAGAGTTAACCGAAGAAGAGGAAGTAGCATCATGGCAGCCTGGAGCAAAGAGAGCGACAGGCAGGAAAGAAGCAGTAATGGAGAGCATCAGAGGTGGTATGGCTGTGTTCGAGTGACCTAGTTATCCATTCCTTTCCACACTACCCTATCTCCTTTCATACCAGCGAGGTTTGAGAGGGGAATGGCCATTGCAGTTGAAAAGAATGAAATGTGAACAGGAGAAAGTAGGAAGAGGTCAGCAAGGGCAAGTAAACAGCAGGTTGAGAGATGACCCAATGAAGAGGAGAAAGCTCCTCTCTGTATCCGAGCGCCCAGAAACTTAGGTTGGTCCTATAGCCACAGAGCATCCATATGCAGTTTAAACTTGGACAATGAATGCGCAACAGCCTATCTTCCAGTCAAAATGTTGCAGGAAAGTAGGTTAATTAATGACCATAAAATTTATTTGTCTCAGATGAGTAATTCTTTCCCCAGATGTTGAAGGGTTAAATAGAGTTAGCCCCAATTTTGCATCTTTGGAAATTTAGTTGTTGCATCCTTACATAGAATGTACACCTGCATTATTCAAAGTAAGTCTATTTGGTTTAAGGTAAATGTAAACAAATTATTCATGATGTAATTCAATAGGAGTACTAAATGTGATGTGTTTGTTTTAGCAGTTTACAACATCCTCAAACGTTAATTTTAGTGATTTCTGAGACCCTTATTTGAGTATTCTTTAGTTGTATCACTAGGAAACTATAATAATGCATATGTTGATGGGTTATCACATGGTCTAATACTAAATTAAAAATTTTTTCTAACACAGAGAAAATTAGCTTCTAGAATCAGAACAAACAAGCATATTATATTGTAAACTTATTAAACACATTTTGATACCTTGGATATAGCAGATATTTTTCATGAGAATACACACCTTATTGAATAAATAAGTCAAATTTTTAAAATGGCGTATTTTCCTGCTTTCTGATTTTTTGGAAAGCCTCAACCAATCAAAACTGATAATTTAGTACTTCTTATAGAACTGCTAATTTAATAGAATTGTTGGCATTAAGATTTCTCTTTCAACTTTGCCCCAGAAGACTTTTCAGTCTACTTATCTAAATGTATAACTCTGAAACTTGACACAGCAGTAATGGATGCCAGAGTGAGTGTGCGTACCCGTGGTATTGTAGATCTACACAGGGCAGCACGATATGGAGAATGAACATTTCCAGAAATTTTCCTCACAATGACCAATTCTAATTTTGGTTGGGGTTTTTCCAAAACCTTGTTAAATACAGAATAACTTATTAAGAATAAGTATAATAAGTTATCCTTCCGATGTAGTTTTTTGGAATAGTATTGTTGGGGTTCGGAGCCCGATGGCCAAGAAAGAATTCTTGAGATGTCTTTGGTGCAAAAAGATGGTTTTATTAAAGCCTGGGGTCAGGACCCGTGGGCAGAAAGAGCAGCTGCCCAGGGAGTGTGAGCAGCAACTGATTATATACTTTAGGATTGGGGGAAGTAAAGATAAGAGAAGTTCCTAAAGGGCTCTATTATGCTAAACAAGACTCACGGGATTCTGGAGGCCTTGCTATTGTCAAGCTAAAGTTGTTTTCCCTCTAGCAAAGCAGTAACATTAAGACAGTTGGCGATTTCCGGAGGAATGTTATAATCTGCCTATCTCAAAGTATTTGTCAAAGGGCTCTAGGTTATACGGACCTTTAATTTTATCTACATTTTCTTCTGACACAAGACCTTTAATTTTATCTACATTTTCTTCTGCCTTTGTGTCGCACATCACTTGGATAATTCTAGACTAAGAATTAGGGAACAGGCTTTGACTTCAAAGAATCTAGATTTAAATCCTGTCCTCTATCATTTGTCAGTGTTATGACCTCAAGCAAATTATATAAATCTCTAAGCCTTAATCTTAATTGTAACTACTTCTTGAACATATTTCAAAGAATGAATGAGATGATATATGTAAAACCCTGAAGGTACTGCCTAGAATTTAATAAATATTCAGCAGGTACAGGTATTCTTGTATCTACATAGTAGATATATATTTATTGAAATCAATCGTATATGTCTATGAATATAAATATACAAGTATATATGTATACACATAAATATTCTTGAATTCCTACTGTGAATCCTGATGCTATCCTATTCACTAGACATAAGCAGTGAACAAATTACAAAATGCCTCTCCTTTCATAAACTTAATATCCTTGTGGGAGGAAACAAGCAATGAATAACATTTGTATATTTTCAGTATTACATTTGAGTACACTACATTAGAAAAAGCAGAGCGAGGAAAAAAAACCTAACTGCAGGTGATAGGTAAAACTGCTGGTCATGTAGGAGGCATTTCTTTTGTCTGGAAATTATAGCTAAAAGTAAAACACTGGCATATAAGAATAGTAAAAAATATATGTAACAAAGAGTGGGAATAAAGAAAGATAATTTCAGACCATGGAGGATAAAATTAGTTATATTCTCTGTAGGAATATAACTAATATAAGGAAGGAATAATATAATAATATAAGGAAGGTTCACATGGGCCCTCTCCTTTGATCTTGAACAGCTTTGTCAGGTATATAAGGTATATCCACATTTCATAGAGAAATAAAAAGGATTACAAGGAAGTAGATTTGCTCAAGTCGATCCCAATTGCAAGTGCAAAACCAGAATGGACACAATGGAAATAGAGGACTCTCTTGCATGTTGGTGGAAGCAGGTGTATTTTCTTTTTCAATAGTGATGTAGAAACTGCCATTAAGTGGGCTGTTAAGAGCAATGCTTACCCACTCCTCAGAGCTCACTGCAAAAAGAGAACCATCAGGGAGCTCAGTTACACACGGTGTTCAGCCTGTGGGGGAACAGTGCAAATTGGTTGTATCCCTTCTAATGTAACTGCTATTAGGTGATCTCAAGAGCAGTGTCCTGAATTAGTAGAGTAGCTCTACTAGGTCTGCTTTGGAATATTTACATTCTACTTTATCATTTTAGTAACAACTGGAACCTAATTTCAGTCTACAGCTGTACTAAATTATTTTTTTATTTGCCCAACTTACATATGCTTATTTTTTAATCAAGAAAGAGATGAACAAAAAAAGAAAGCAAGTCATCCTAGTTTATATTCCCTATTTGAAACCAAATGTATTTCAGCCTTCAAAAGTATTTGAATAGAAAAAGGTAATTTGTGCCTATATATTAGGGAAAAATGGCTTGCAGAACCTTGGACCACACCCTGTGAAACACATAGTGCTATTTCTGCAGTGAGACAGAAATCTTCACACCAAGTGTAATAAATTAAGAAAAAGAAAAAAAAAACCCACGTAAATAGCCTTACGTAAGTGCAGGTCAGGTTTTGCGACCAAATTAGTTCAAGTCAGGACAGATTTTACCACCAAAAGAACTTAAAAAAAAGAAAAAGAAAAAAAACCAACAACAAAAAATTTGAAAATTAGAGTTGCCGAAGAGGAGACAATGGGCCTCCATTAAAAATAGAGTGTAATCTCCTGCTGATATAGAGGGATTTATACTATAAATACTGATTATTTTTTCACTTTGTAAGATACCACAGATGCCTCTGCTTGGCTTTTTGAGGGGGAGGGGGCATTTTATTTTACTGGCACTTAAGATACTAAGAAATATTGTTTGCTTTTTAATAAAGATTTATTGGTTCATAAAGCTGAAAAACAATGGTAGGGTGGCTTTAGATGTGGTTTGACTGGGCCTCTGTTCTCCTTAGCAGGGAGTGGGATTCAGTTTTGTCCTTCTGTCAGCTATTGACCTCTTAACAAATGGTGGCCTAGGTTGATAAAGATATTTGCACCTCAATCAGCTCTGCTAGAAAGAGGATCATATCTGGTTCTCTTTGTTCTTCCTGTAAACCTGAGTTTCCATTTTGCATGATTTCCCTTTAGACTAAAATGCGTTCTTCAGCATTTCTTTAAATGCAGGAGGTCTGTAGGCGACAGATTTTCCCAGATTTTATTTATCTAAAGAATGGCTGATTTCATCTTCATTTTTAAAGAATATTTTCACTGGATGTGGAACGCTGGGTTAACTCCTTTTTATTTATTTTTTTCTTTTGACATTTAAAAAAGTCATCCCATTATCTTCTGGCCTCCATTATTTCTAATTAAACGTCATCAATAATGATATCCCTTGTTCTTGTGACATAATGTCTTTTTTCTTTTTTTTTTAAGTTTTTTTTCTATAGCTTTTGTTGTCAACAGTTTAAATATAATGTGCCTAGGGTCACTCTTTTTGTCTCTAGTCAGCTTAGGTCTCACCGCATTCCTAGATGTGCAACATAATATTTTTTATCAAACTTGGGAAATTTTCAGCCATTATTTCTTCACATGTTTTCTTCCCCAATCTCTCCCTGCTCTACTTTCAGAGCTCTACTTGAGCATATATTTTGTTTGATAATATCACACATGCCTGAAAGATTGTGTTCACTTTCTTCAATAATTTTTTTTTCTGTGTTCTTCCAAGTGGATAATTTCCATTGATCTGGCTTCAAGTCATGGATTCTCTTCTTTCAACTTCAGTCAGCTACTAAGTCTATCGAGTTAAGATTTTATCTTAGTTATTATACTATTGTTGTCAACTATCCATTTGACTTTATATAGTTTTAATTTCTTTGATGGGTTTTTCTATTAATTCATTAAGACCATTTCTTCCTGGGGCGCCTGGGTGGCACAGCGGTTAAGCTTCTGCCTTCGGCTCAGGGCGTGATCCCGGCGTTATGGGATCGAGCCCCACATCAGGCTCCTCCGCTATGAGCCTGCTTCTTCCTCTCCCACTCCCCCTGCTTGTGTTCCCTCTCTCGCTGGCTGTCTCTATCTCTGTCAAATAAATAAATAAAATCTTTAAAAAAAAAAAAAAGACCATTTCTTCCTTTCATTTCTGAATTTCTTTTCAATATTTTCAAAATATTTATGTAGCTATAATAAGGACTGCTTTAAAGTTGTCATTTGCTAAGTTTAACATCTGGATAATTTTAACTTCTTTTTCCTCTTATTATTAACCACACATTTTCTCACAATCTCTCTCTCTCCATGTATAATATTTTTTGTTGTTGTTGAATACTGTACATTACAGATAATATCTTGGCTTTAGGTTCTGTTATCTTCCCCTAAAGAGTGTTCATTCTTGTTATAGCAGACAGTCAGTTATTAGCCAATTGTGTAGAATGTGTTTAGACTTGTTTTACTCTTTGTTCAAAATCTTATGTTCAAGGTAAGTCACTCTAATTTAGCAGGACTCAAACTCCAAACCCTCTCCCTTGTATGTCTTATCAGGTCTTGGTTACAAGTTTTGTTAGGACAGCCCTAAAGTTAAGTCTTGCTCTAAAATGTGGCACTAACTCTTACAGGCTCAGGCTTTTCGTGTCAGCTGGATGCCAGGAGTTTTAACAAGGTGTTAATGAGATGTGTACTCTGGTTGGGCCAGAACTCCCACTTCACCTAGGATTGCTCTTCCCCAGAACTGCTGAAACTATCATTTATCTGTCCCATTCTCCGCATAGCAGCTGCAGTCGGTTAAGCCTTGGGTGGTCCTATTCTGCAAATATATATCCCAGAAATCAGCAATAGACTCACAGGGGATTTCCACATGGACTTCTTCTGGAACCTCTTTTCTTCACAGCTTTGTCTCTCTGATACCATGCATCACAGAATTCATTTGCTTCTGTTGCCCCAAATTCTCACATCTATCTTCTCATCTCAGTGGGACCACCATGCATTGCTTGGACAGCAGCTCTTTGCACCTCTGTTGGGAAATTATTCCGAGGCAGAAAGTGGGGTGATCATGGAGGTTATCTTGTGAGTTTTTCTTCTTTTAGTCATGTGCTGTCTATTATCCCTTACCTAGAAAGAATTACCTCATGTAGTTTGTTAGTTTTATAGTTGTTTAGTGCAGGAAGGCTATTCCAGTATTAGCTACTTCATCATGGCCAACTGCCATGTTGCCCTCCAGAAAGTATTTTGGAATGCATTTTCCACCAAGCGTTTGAAAACAGCTATTTCCTTATATCCATGCCAACTCTAGGTTTTATCATTATTTTAAGATTTGCAGATGAAGTGGGTATTTTTATAATTTCATATGTATATATATATACACTTTAAAAAATGTATGCGCTTTTTCATATATACACTGATTAGGTACAAATCATATATATTTTTATATATATAATTTTCAAAATGTCTGAAACTTTTTATTATAATTTTGCTCGGAGACTCTCCCAAAGTATTTTAGTACATTCCAAATAAGTCATTGATTTTATATGTTAGTAGAAAATATACTACTTTAGCTAAACTTAAGCAGAAAGAAAATTAAAAATTAACAGGTATATAAAAAACTAATTTTGTAGTCTCTTCTTTGACAAATACAGACAACTACCAAGAAACAAAATAGTTTACAAAGAATTGTAGTATCCATCTTCTGTGATACTCAAATGTTTGAACATATATATATTTCTTCTATAAAGTTTGTTTAAAATTAACCCTTCTAAAAATTTTAAGTCTGTGGTCTGACATGGGAACCAACACCCACATTTTCTAGGAAACTCCCTAGGTGGTTTTGAGTGAGATAGTTTGAACACCACATTTTGAGAAACTATTTGTTCAATAGACACGGTCTCTTAATGAACACGGATAGTAGGTCCTTGGGAGTGAAATGAAATTAATGATATCAGCAAATAAACTTGAAAGTCATTGAATTCTTTATTTTCTTCACAATGCAGAAAAGTATTTTAACAATTCTGAAAGGTTCTTCAGCAAACAGCAAAGAAACCTCTTCAACCTAGGTTAACCCAGTACTATCCAAATTTACTTGACCCTACAAACTTTTTAACACCATCACACTTGAGGAGATGCTGAATAGATAGCATTTGTTGATACTGCCTTTCCAAGGGCCTCCCCTCAAATAGAGACACTGAGATGCCTTTGATGCCCAAGTGGGGCTCTAACTGCCCTAAGGGGTGCTGCTGAAGGTTGTCAGCATCAGGGCACTTAAATTACCTATTGAGTATGAAAAGCTCTGCTAAGTGTGAGAAATTGTGCTAAATGACCTGGTTTAGAAATATTTCTTTGTTGTTGTTGTTGTTAAAAGGAGAACATACATGAATAGAATTGCAACCTTTTAAAAGTATATTTGGTAAACTGTTAATAAAGATTATAAGTTTATGATTCAGTTTTATTCTCAAATTTTAAAAAAAATACTTTTAAAAGAATGTAGCAGCTGTTTGATAAACGAACAGGAAAAGATCTATTGTGAATACATATTTTAACTAACATGAAACAAGGCAGCCAACTGGAAAGATCTAATTTTAGAAACTTATCAAGTAGGATGTCCAGCCATTCTTCCCTCATTTATCTATAAAGCTTTCATTTGTCACACAGAGTTATTGCAGGGTTTTGGGGTGGGGTTTTTTTTGGCTTTAATTATTTTTCTTTATTTTAATAAACAAGCTGTTTCAGAAAATCAAGATGAAGGAAGAATTGTTATTTAATAAATATACTGATTTTATCTTTTATAATGCTAATTTTATGAATAAATACTACAACTGATTTTCCTGCGGTAGTTTGCCTCGGAAATCATCCTTAGTGCTGCTTAGGTTGACATCTGGGGCACCACAGTGAAGACAGAAGAAAAAGAAGAATGTGTTGAGTATATGACTTTGAGATTTGTATGTCTGTCTTTACTAAATTGAATAAGGCTGCTTGTTAGCTGGTAAAAATTCCTATCAATCACCAAAACCTAGAATCAGGTTAACTACGTAATTTGCAGAGCCTGGTACAAACTGAAAATTCAGAGTCACTTGTTTAAAGTTATTAAGAACTTCCAGGAGGTAATGGCAGAGCATGAAAGTGAGCATGGGGCCTCTGACTGCAGAAACTTGTGTGGTTGCGCGGGTCTTACACCCACAAAGTAGGCCCTCACCAGAATATTTTTACAGATGAGCAGTTGGAGGAAGGGCTCTGACCAGAGATCTGATTAAGGAGGCAGTGTTCCCCCAAATCCCCAGGTGACCAGTGGCAAGCAGACAGTTTGGCACAGCAATCTCCAGTGAAACCCCCTAAGGATTATAGTTTAAGTGAGACAATGACTACTCTAATGAGCTGGTGGGTGATGAGCTATGTTTGATCACCTGTTTGAGACAGCCAGTATTTACTGTGCTATAAATTCAAGCTGTTCTTTTGTCTGGAGACAGTGGGAAGATTTAAGGGTAATATTGCTATGGTTCCTTGTATTAGGAAAAAATAATCCTACTTGGTATAAAATGTATAAGGCAGGAAAGAAGCTTGTCTGGGAATTTTCTTTAAAGAGTCAATGAAACAAAAGAAAAATTACTAATGTGGATTGGTGAGTCTACTATGTCATCTTCGTATGTAGGTTTGTTATAAAACTTATCCTGCTCGGTTCATATCACAGTGCTTCAATATGCTCAAGATATGAGTATTTTCTACATCTCATAGATGAGAAAATTGGGGTTCAGAAAAAATGATGATTCTAACAATGTCAAAATTTTAGTAGATGGTTGAGCTATAAATAAAAATAATAACTTGTGCTTATTGAAGGTATACTATGTACCAGACATCATGCTAAACAATTTCCACATATTATTCATTTAGTTTTTATTAGTCAGAACTCTTTCACCTGAAAGTGAGCATACACCGTTCTTAATCTAGTTTTAAAAAAAATAAAAAGTTCTGTGTGTGTGTTCAACTGGGAAACGCAGGAGACAGCCTCAGACATAGCTGAATTTATGCTAAAATGATGTTGTTAGGAATTTATCTCACTGTCTTTCAGCTCTGCTTTCCCCTTATTATTTATCCTCAAAGTCTCTGCATGTGGTGGGAAGGATGGTCCTGCACCTCCAGATTTACAAGTCTTTAATCACCCTGATCTCAGAAAGAAAGAGGCTCCCAGATATCTAATTCCCGGGGAAGGCTGGGCCCTGACTTGTTTCTCTGCCCATTCCTGCATGAATCACTGGGGCAAAGGGATACACTTATTGGACAGGCCTAAGTCATAGCATCCTCCTGGAGCCGGAAGAGAGATACACACACCGTTCCTTAACTGCATAGATTGAGAATGAGAGACGTGTTTCCAAAAGATACCTTAGGGTATTATTACCCAAAAAAGGGGACGTGATTCTGGGTAGGAACAGATATCCATTACAATAGGTATAATTATTATTTATATTTACACACAAGCAAACTGAGGCTTTAGGGGAAAAGAAGGATACTCTGCTTCACTGTAAATATATTGTGGGGATGGAGCTTATCCCAAGGAAATAAAAGCAATACCCTAAATTCTACAAAACAATAAAAAGGATTTATGTTTTGAGTACATTCAAGGAATGCCAGTTTCACTGCCCTCAGAAAGAAGACATTTGGTAACTACATTATCATCTTCAAACTAAAAGGTACAGAGATTGCTTTATGTAGTCATAAGTAATTGGGAGTTTTATGGACATTCTGGAATGTGTATCTTTCAATGACTAACATTTTAATGGGAACATACTACTCAAAAAACCATAAATTCTAGACTGTAAACTCTTGAGTGCTGTGCCTATTTATTTTTGCATCCATACTGGATACAGTGCTGGACTCACTGAAGGCACTCAGTAATTTCTTGTTGAATCAGTGAGTGAAATGTGTGGGAGACAACCCAAGTCAACTTAGTTAGTAGTGAATGATACAGCCCAGGGATACCTCAGAAGTATTTTCTACATGGGGAACTGAAGGATTTGTATGTCTTGAAAAAGAAGCTCTAGGTGTCTACCATGACTGCATTTTGAGAGAAACTATCCCATGAACACAGGCCTGCTTGGGGAGCAGGAACAAACTGTATGTTGGCTTTTTCAACAGACTGAAATGACACTTACACATTGATGACTCATGGGTCTCTGAGTACTATTTATGCTGTGTGCCTTAGTCGTGATTAAACTGGACCAGATTAAATCTGTGTCTTCAGAATATGAACCGGAGTTTGTGGGAATCAGGAAGTTTATAACAAAAGTAGAAATATAAAGACATCGAGTAGAGCCTTGTAAATGATGTACACTAGAGTTAGGATATTTGTTTCTGAGGTCCCAAGTACTAAAGATCCTGACCAATCACCTAAGTTGTTGATCAACTACAGGAACTATTTTTTTTTACTAAGCTTTTTATTTTAATTCCAGTGTAGTTAACATATGGTGTTGTATTAGTCTCAGGTGTACGATATAGGATAGTATTCAGTAATTTTATGCATTACTCAGTGCTCATGATGATAAGTGTACTGTTTAATTCCCATCCCCTATTTCAACCATCCCCCACCCCCCTCCCCTCTGGTAACCATCAGTTTGTTCTCTATAATTAAGAGTCTGTTTATTGGTTTGCCTCTCTCTCTTTTTCCTCCCCCTTTGCTCGCTTGTTTTTTTTTTTCTTAAATTCCACATATGAGTGAAATCATATGGTATTTGTCTTTCTCTGACTGACTTGCTTTGCTCAGCATTATGTTCTCCAACTCCATCTATGTTGTTGCAAATGGCAAGATTTCATTCCCTTTTATGGCTGAATAATATTCCGTTGTATATTTACACAACCTCATCTTTATCCATTCATCAGTGGATGGACACTTGGGCTGCTTCCATAATTTGGCTATTGTAGATAATGCTGCAATAAACATAGGGTTGCATGTATCTCTTTTAATTAGTGTATTTGTATTTTTTTGGATAAATGCCCAGTAGTGCGATTGCTGGATCATAGGGAAGTTTAATTTTTAACTTTTTGGGAAACCTCCATACTGTTTTCCAGGGCGGCTGCACCAGTCTGCACTCCTGCCAACTGCACGAGGGTTTGTTTTTTTCCACGTGCTTGCCAACACTTGTTTCTTGTGTTTTTGATTTTAGCCATTCTGACATGTGTGAGGTCAACTACTAGGACTATTGCTGTGTCTTTTAAATAGTCCGGTTTCAGGGAGGTCTGGCATTTGGTAAAATAACAGCATAACCATCTATAATTCTGTTCACGTTTTAAATAGGATAATGCCAAACTGCACAGTGTCCAGAGAAAGGCAGGCAAAAAGGTTTGGTTTTGAATTTTATTTTCTTAATTTTTAATTTTTACTTATTTGAGAGAGAGCGAGAGCTGATGCTTAGACCAGAGGAAGAGATTATAAAGATAAACATGGAGGGATGTAAAAAAGAGATTGTTTTCTTGGTAGCTATAGAAGAAAGACCAATCAACAAAGAGACAGAGAGGTAGATTTAACTGAAGAAATTTTTCAACCTTTTTCTGACTTGTGAATGGTAATCTTGGACAATAAAATGTAGTGACATTATAGATGAGATTTCGTTAGATAGAGATTCTTCAATGTAAAGAATGTATTGTCCAGTTTTATAGACAGCTTTCTTTTCTTTCTTCTTTCTTTCTTTCTTTCTTTCTTTCTTTCTTTCTTTCTTTCCAGAAAACTAGCTATTATTAGAGGTGGACTTAGCATAAAATTAAGAGTTCCTCATTTGCAATTTTTTGGGGAAGACACAAACAACTCTGTTTTTGTATTTACAAATTATTTTCCCTAAAGAAGGCTTCCCAAATTACATAAATTCAAGATCTCATAAAACCTAAATTAACCATCGTTAAAAGTGAGGATTAACAATGCCACAAAGATTTAAAGCTATCGTATTCTTATTTGAATCCACACGTTTGAATGACTATTCTAATTTACGCATATAAAAACTAATATGTAGAATTCTAAAAAGAACAAATATAATCATTTGTGATGCCCTGATGAAAATTGATGAAGAACTCTGCAGAAATACTAGCTCATAAAGTACTAATCCATGCCTAAACGTGGAAGAGTAAAGGAATTAAAAGGGATATTTATATTCTTGAAAGTCATAATTAAATAACACATTTTAATCAAAGAACCAGGCACATAATAGGCATTCAATAATTATGTGTTTCTGTCTGGGGATCTTGCATTTCTTGTTTTTTTTTTTTTTTAAGATTTTATTTAGTCATTTGAGAGAGAGAGAGAGAGCCAGTGAGAGAGGGAACACAAGCAGGGGGCGTGGGAGAGGAAGAAGCAGGCTCCCAGTGGAGGAGCCTGATGTGGGGCTCGATCCCAGAACACCAGGATCATGCCCTGAGCCAAAGGCAGACGCTTAACGACTGAGCCACCCAGGCACCCCGGATCTTGCATTTCTATGATTTTATTTAAACTTGATTTTCAAGTAGAAATGTTACCAATACAAGTTACTTATATTTTTGCAAGAGTTTCAGGTAAGTTGACATTCAGTTTTACTTGGTATAAAAGTATATTTTTACCTTTAAAGGTCTTAAACTAAAAGGGAATCTACTCATCATTACCAGCAAAACAAAAAATAACTATTATAGGAAGACAAGCAATAAATAAAAGTGGTGTTCTTGCTTTTATTGCAAATGAGTCAAAAGCAAGTATTGCATTATCTTTTTATTAGCCCTTTTTTAGCCACTTTTAGGGTAATATTTTATAAATGGCATGAATTAAGTATGTTTGTTGTGGCTTCTTTCAAAAGAAATGATGATTTGTGTAAAATGTTGCTCACATAGTTAAGTTAAAACCTTAGGTTAAAAACGGGAGCCAGTTGTCTGATTTGAGAATACTTAACTTTTTTCAGAGCTGACAGTCTTATCTTTGGGAATCCCTGTAGTCAAGATTCCCTTTCTTGCAGCTTTATTTGGGACTATGGTTATATAGTTTCTGCTCAGTCTCTGCTCAAGAAAGAGGTCACTGCTGTCACAGAGAATGGCAGTGATCCTTACAAACTGCAGCAGGGAACCATAAAACTCTGGCGTGACCTCTTAAAAAAAAAAAGAAAGAAAAAAATATAATGTTTATGATAACATGACCTAAAACAAAGATGGTTTTACGCCCTCGTTCTTTACACACGTGCACACACGCACACACACTATACTACACAAATCCTGCCCTAGATGTTATAATTTCAAAGCTTTCATTTTAAGATTTTTGATATATTTTATTCCTTCAGAAGTTTCCAAGGTTCTTGGTGATGAATTGTTAGCAGAAATTGGGGGACACCTGCAGCCACATTCATCCATTTTAATTGTGACATGTCTCTGCATAGCATCCCCAAATGTTTTTTCCCTTCAAATTTGTACATGCGTTACTTACCTTCCAAGAAAAATAGTGCAAATTGTTACCAGGGCTGATTGTAAGGAAGCTGATCAGTAAAACAGAAATTTCAAAGCGTTTTAATTATACCTAGAGCTTTCAAAGCTTTGAAATTGTTATTTATCTTTGAATATGGAATAAGAAATGAATTTTAAATTATAGAATATAGTTTGAAACTTCTAGGATCAGGTGCACATAATTTGTATCCTCATAGGGTTTAGGGATTGTTCTGGCAAAATCCCCAAATTTTGTTCTTCTGTACATTTTTGTTATTACTTAGTAGGTTTTAATTTTTTAGTTGGTAACATTTTGAAGTAGAGTTTATTTTTTATTAAGAATTATGTTGAGGGACACCTGGCTGGCTCAGTCAGTAGAGGATCTGACTCTTGATCTTGGGGCCGTGAGTTGGAGCCCCACATTGGGTGTAGAGCTTCCTTTTAAAAAAAGTAATATTTTGAATCTTTCAATTAGGCTTGTAAGATAGAAAATGTAAATGTGAAATAGGATTTTTTTTTTTAAGAGAGGGATTGAGAGGGGCAGTGGATAGGGGCAGAGGGAGAGGAAGAGAGAGAATCCCCAGCAGTCTTCATGCCCAGCATAGAGCCCAATGTGGGGCTCAATCTCACAATCCTGAGATCATGACCTGAGCTGAAATCAAGAGTCCCTGCCAGAGCCACGCAGGTGCCCTGAAATGGGAGCTTTTACATCAGAGATACTCTTGCTTGTGGAATACAGGCCAGTCTGAGATGTGGCATTTGGGAATTGTGGTATTCATCGCAAAATGATTCCTAGTTGTAAAGTCCCGTAAAATTCAGTTCAAATGAACTCTTTTTTTTTTTTTTTTTTTTTTGAGAGAGAGAGAGAGAGAAAGAGAATCTCAAGCAGGTTCCATGCCCAGCGTGGAGCCTGACTGGGAGCTCCATTTTAGGACCCCAAGATCATGACCTGAGCCCAAACCAAAACTCCGTTGCTTCACCGCCTGAGCCACCCAGGTGCCCCTCAAATGAACTCTTATTGATGTTTCTCAAGAGAATTTAAAAATGTTCCAGTATCTGTTGATGATAATGCATCTTTCCAAATTATATACCCACAGTTGTATGCTCATACTTAAAAGTAATGACTTGATATTTATGATAAAGCTCATTAATTATTATAATAGAAACATATTTTGGTGAGGAAATACATTTTTGCTTTATCAAATAATTTACAAATTTGCTTTACCCCACATCATTGAATCTCAACTCATTTCCTTTAAACCCAAAATTTATGTGATTGGTAGAGTGGCAAAATTATATGCTTAGAAGATAGATGTTCATGCGACATATGAAACTATCTTAACTAAAAATATTGGCATTAATAACATTTTCTGCATGTATTAATTTATTGGGCATCTCTGTTTTTGGCAATCTCATTGGAACTATGAATAAATTTTTATTTGCTTAAGTTAATTTGGACCATCTAATTTCATATTTTCCCCTGAATTTTAAGAATATCTAAAAAAAATTTTTCAAGTGAGTACGTGTATGTGTGAAAACAGTAGAATTATTCTATGAATAGGTGTCTGCATCTGATCTGAGACCATAGTTACATTTGTGCTTTAAAAATTCTTTTGAATTGTGAGTAAAACATTTTACCGTGTCTGAAATCTCTCACAACTACAGGTCAAATGTAAATTTCTAGTACTGGTGTTTATAATATGATTACCATAAAAATTCATTTGTAATAATCTTTTTTCTCAGATAATCAAATCATTATGTGTCAAGGTAAACAAAAACATGGGAGTGTCACTTTATAAAATTGGTTTGGAGATTTAAGTAATATTTTTAAGGGCCAAACTTAAAGTTATGTATTAATATTTGAAGAATACACACTTGATTCAGAAACAGAACTTTTGACTTTGTAAGACATTTGTACATTCTCTTTTTCTCTCATAGCTATGACTATACCAAATATTACAAAATATAAGATGTTCATATTGGTTCATTTTGAATTAGATATAACCTCAATTTAAACATATGAGATTTGGAATATAGCTCAATATATACAGCCTCTTTTGGATGACTAAGTAATTACAGAAATGGTATTTTAAATGCTAAGTCGGTGGTCTTATGTTTAAATGTCTTTCTTTCCTGCATCTCATTGTTCTGTTTTGTTTTCTCCTTTGGTTTAGACCGAGGCACTGTGCAGAAGGTGGTGGTTCTTCCCGCTAACAGCTCTGCCAGGGGCGAGCTCATTCTGGAGGAGTTACAAGTCTTTAAGGTCTGAGCATCTCTTCTGTTAATCTCAGCACATGCATGATGGATGGAATTCTTTAATCTTAGGGCCACTTGGGAGGAAAAAAAATGTTTGATAAAGGATCAAATAAATATCATAAGTTTTTGAGGGTAGGAAACACCAGATAAAATGAGAAATATAGAACAAATATTTTTCTGAAGTATTTTTTTTTTACAATTTCCAGTTATCTTAACATTAAAAGATTCATTTTTTCAGCTATCATCACAACTCGAAGAATTTGGGTCATCATTATTTTTATAAATGAGTTCTTGTGGTCAAGGTCTAAAAGATTTGCCAGCAAAGGGCTTTTATCATTTGCTTCACAAGCCACTGAAACCCAAGTGCCTTACATTATTGATTGTTAGATAAACTTTCTCATATTTTTTTATCCAGGAATTTTAAGAAAAACTGCTTTGTTTTCTCTTGTTTTATTGCTTTCAATTCAAATGTCATTCAAGTTACATAAAACAAATGTCTCTTTACCACTCAAAGCTTTATGTTCTGCTGAACTTGAGATTTTATTATTATTCTCTTTGTTCTTAAATTTGGGCTTAACAAAAAGAAACAGAAAGAAAAGCATACACAGCACCAACAAAAAGGCACACAGAGGGAAGTTCAGTCCTGTAAGGCATCACCTGCTCAGGGCAGAGTGCCTATTCTTTCTGGATCTGTGGCCCTGGGGAACAGATCAGTGATGTCCCTTCTCTCCTTAAGATGTAAGCCATTGTAGTTCAAGTGATTTCTCTGATAAACATTTGGAAAGATGGATAAAACACAGCCAGAGGAGCTGTTAGGATTGCAAAGATACTTTGGCATGGAATCACTCCTATTGCAGACTACTATTTCCAACTAAATCAATCAAGAAGAAACAGCCCACGGGCAGACGCCGCTGCCCTAGAGTCGCCAGTGCCGCCTGCCCTTGGTCAACCCCATTGGGCTCTTTGACATCACCTTGGATGGCAAGCCCTTGGGCTGCGTCTCTTTCAGGCTGCTTGCAAAGTTCCAAAGACTTCAGAGAACTTTCGTGCTCTGAGCACTGGGGAGAAAGGATTTAGTTATAAAGATCCCTGCTTTTACAGGATTATTCCCGGATTTCTGGGCCAGGATGGTGACTTCACACACCATCATGGCACTGGCTGCAAGTCCATCTATGAGGAGAAATCTGATAATGAGAATTTCATCTGAGGCCCACGGGTCCTGGCACCTTATCTATGGCAAATGCAGGACCCAACAAAAACGGTTTCCAGTTTTTCATCGGCACTGCCAAGACTGAGTGGTTGGATGGCAAGCATGTGGTCTTTGGCAAGGTGAGGGAGGGCAGGAATATTGTGGATGGAGAGCTTTGGGTCCCGGAATGGCAAGGCCAGCAAGATCACCACTGCCGACTGTGAACAAATCTAATAAATTTGACTTCTGTTTTACCTTAACTACTAGGCCATTCCTTCTGTAGCTCAGGAGGGCACCCCTTCACCCCCATCTGCTGGAAATATCCTGTAATCTTTGTGCTCTCACTGCAGGTCTGTGGGTTCATATTTTCCTTACTCCCCTCCAAGTCTAGCTGGATTGCAGAGTTAAGTTTATGACGATGAAATAAAACAAAACAAAACAAAACAAAACAAGAACAATAAACCAAAACAAACGGCCCATGGACATCAAAAGACCAGAGTCAGCCTTTAACCGAGTAAAATTAGCACTTCAGGACTCCCAGGAGCAGACTATCGCTGGTTTAGTCAGTTGCTTTGCTTAGTTGAGCAGACTCAGAATATATACTTATTAATACATGTTCCCACAGTCACCAAAATTATTGAATTTATAAGCGTATAAGTGATCAAGATGTGTTGTTTAGATTATGCTAATACATTTTAGATGTTAAGAAATATTTTTTAAAAATAACCAAATGAAATCTGAGGAACTCTGGAAAATTTTCCAGTATGTTATTGAATTTACAATTTTTAATGCTAGACTCAGTTTGGCATAAGGTTCGTTGTGATTAGCGTGTTAATATTGTGCTTATAAAATGTTAACTGTAGACATTCAAGTGGTTTTTCTATGCCTTGCATTATAAAGGAATTGATTGTTTCATTAGATTAACCAAAATTGCATTATATATAAAATATTTTTCCTCATTCAATTCAATACAGACAACTTGGCTGGCCAAAATAACATAGACTACCTTATTCTGGAATTTGCTTAAAGAGAGCAAAAATGCCATATTGTAGAACTTCATTTTTAATTCCGAAGTATCATTTTTTGATAATCAGAAAACATTGAGTTTGACACAAACCCAAACATGTAAGTTACGGAAGGCTCTTAAAGAAATGTGAGTCATTCTGATCATGTGCGAACTACTTATGGTCTGTTATATGAGTTATGCTAGTGTTATCATCATGAAGAATAAACTCGAAGTGGAAAAACAGAGTCAGTCAAAATGCATGTGGGGGACATCAGCCCAAGAGAGAGACTAAAAAAGTTTGAGCTTTCTTGTGGACGTGTGTGCCAGTGATTGATATGGCTAAATTGAGAGACACAGTTGCCAATTACAGTGACTTACTGTCTTCAGCATGGTGTTTGTGTCATATTTCTGAGGTGAGGTAAAAATAACTGGGTGTGTATGATATACTGTGATTAGCACGTGAGGAAATAATGCATTTGAATTGAAACAAATTCCTTAGCGAAGTGTCACACTGATAAACTTTAAAAAACCAGACACAGTTTTTATAGAGTGCAGAACCATGATATCTTCTTTTAATCCTCTGTTCAGAATATTTCCTGAAAATACATCCAGCTTCCTCAAACTTAATTTGAATTGGAGATACAGCTATTGGTAGTTGCCTGGATGGATATAAATTGCAATACATTTTTTGTATGTGTATGTGTATTTCTAAGCAGTGATCACAGCCTGTTGCAATTGAGTGTTTAGATTGAGTGTTTAGATAATATCACCATTTTCTCTTTTAAACGTAAGAACACATACTTCCAGAACAAGAAATAATTGTAAGTACCATTGGTTTTGAGAGCTTGCTCTTATTTGAGTTATTCAAATAAAACTTCACAGATATTTATCAGGTTATCACAAGTCTAACTTTTAAAAGGAGCTCATAATGTTTAAGAAGTAAATTTTATGGATAAGTGACTTTCAAATAGGATCACTATTTCAGAACATTCTTAGGTGCTTTCCCTAATTCACATTTATCAAAAGAGGACATTTTCTAACAGTATTTCTTTGTTTGCAACAGAATTAATAAGTATAATTCAGGCTAATACATCTTTCCAAAGCAACATTTGTCAGGTGCATGGTAGCTTCTTATGCAGAGTGCTTGTGTTGTGGGAGAATAACATGGGGTACCACAGCATCTTACCCACACCCATGCAAGCCTAAGTTTTATTCATTGGATTCAGTATTCCAAGATATAATTTTTTTAATTCTTCCAAATTTCTCAGATTTTCTTTGTTTTTCTAATGACTATAATTGATAATGTGTTATAGTTGCTACTTTTTTTTTTTTTTTTTTAGTTTAGGCATATATTTGTATAACACCTTACTCCCAACAGAGGAAATGTACTTTAGGGACAAGTATTGCTAAACTTTGAGTATATGTGCATATATAGAGAAATGATAATTTCTTGAATTTTAACAGATGAGAATATTTTTAATGCAAATCTTTTTAAAGGATTATTTGAACAACTAACAATTTTTTTTAATTTTTCAGAATCGTGCTCCTATAACAACGATGAAAATTTCATCCAAAAAGGTAAAACAACCCCATTTTTATTTTCTTTATATATTAAAAATTTTACTGTTATGAAAAATGTATTTTGTAATTTTAGAAAAATTAATTTTAGTGTTAGAAAAATAATTATTATTTACAGTAACCACAAAATCATCTTTAATTTTGATGCATAATTTAAAAGCTGTTAATGGAAAGCAAAATAGGTCTGTTTTGTATAAAAGCCCAGGAGAGCAGAACATATAAATATATACAGCAAGATATTCCAACATTTTGTATATCCTATATTCTCAAATATTACAGTGTGTGAAGCCAACCAAAATAGAAATAATCTTCTGAATGAAGAATTCGGTATAATGTTTGGGCTACTATAGCATCACAAACATTCTCAGGGGCTTGGAATGAGTAATCAGTCCTCTTCCGAGTTCCTGCTGCTATCACATGTTTAAAATGTACAATGCATTCTTTTATGCTTATTGCTAAGGAAGTGCTATTTCTTAGAGTTTGTACATGTCATTAAAAAAATCTGAATGTCTCAAATCTAAGCCATATAAGGATTCGGGTTTGAGGGTAGAAATGTTTGACTATGAGTATCAGAAATGTTTCATCTTCTAATTTGTGCCTACGCATGCAAATACACAATGATCACAAAAAAGGAAAAGCCTATCCCAGTCTCTGCCTATGCAACACGTACACCTCTCCAGCCTCTAAGGTGTTCTCTCTGGAAGAAAGTTCTAAAGGGTGGAATCATAGTCAGAAATGGAGTAGGCTTCAGAGCAGGATGGACATGCATTTGAATCCCAACTTGTCCATAAATTATGGTTAAGTCATTAAACTTCACTGGCCGAAGTTTCTGCCTCTACAAGGTAATGCTTTTCTCACAAACGAGTTAATTTATATAAATTGCCTAAAATAAAGCAGGACCTTGGTAACCGCTGTTTAAAGAGCCTGAGACTTATTTTTCTTGGAATATGGAATAAAGGTTTTAAGTGTTAGCACAACTGATGACATAATGTTAGTGTTCTTTACCTTATTTGGTCTGTTACAGATGAAGATGAAGAAGTATTCCACAGTCAGTCCTGTACTCTTTTCACTTGACTCAATTTTATGAAGAAAAATAAATAGGGTACAATAGAGCTAAAGATATCATCTGTAAAAATGTTTGTATGGTGCATAACAAACATTTTCCCAAGTAACAAGAAACCATTTGTCATTTTCCCCAGTGTCCCAGGGAGCTGATCCCAAGTCAGAATTGTCTTTGAAGTCAGCAGGGAAGCCCCTTGTTTACAGTAGTTTAATGAAAAGAGAGAGTATCGGAGCGAAATTCAAAATGGACACAGAGCAATTTGTGTGGCAGAGTAGTCCAGTGTACAATTACAGTAATACACGTTACGATTCAACTTGTAATTCAGCTGGTACACTCATAGTTCACAATCCATTCCATTAAATTGCAATATGCAATACACATATACACACAGGAAAAAAGGAGTATTAAATCTGTCTTCAACATCTTATATTGTAGATAATTAAAAATGTTTCTTTCAATCATTAGATTCAGGAAAAGTAGTTATTTGAGTTTTGGGGAACTCATTTGCACAACTGTGTACCTCATTCTTTTTTCACTAAGAAAGAAATACAAATTGCCAATGATATTTTATGTACATTTAAATATGAATTTAGTACCTTCCCTAGTCTTCAAATTATTTTGTTTTCTATTTTATGCTACTTTATTCTCTAATTTATTCTTGCATTCCATACAGCAGAAAATAGTTGGGTTAATTTAAAAAAAAGATTAATTTCTAGAATGAAACTACTTGTATTCTTTCCTTAAATAAAGTGGTTTCCTTAATTTAACATAGCTGATGCATTCACTATATTATTTATTAATGTACTCAATAAACACTTTTTTGAAATGTTCCTAGAGAAATAGTTATTGTCAAAATATGTAGTTGTTTTCTCATAGTTTGTCACAACTGGGGATCAATCATTTTCAGCCAATTTCTGAAAAATTAATCTGAATAAAATAATTTTTTATTAGATAATAGACTAAGATGTGATTCAAATGATTAATTAGAATTGACAATGTTTAAGTTGATAGTTTGTTAACTGGTAATTTATTCTACTACATTATTTAACATTCATTGAGTGCTTAGGAGTCAGAAACTATTCTAAGTATTTCATGTGGAGTTAGCCCTTACATTTAGTACTTAAAATAACTCTGTAGGATAGGTACTGTATTATCCCAGTTTTACCAAAGAGGAAGCTGAGATTCAGAAAAGTTACACAGCATATTTGTGGTTGAGCTGGGATTTGAATTCCAGAAGCCTGCCTCCAGAACCTGGTGGACCAATGGTGCCCCTATTGATTTAAATTTTAAATTGTATGTAAGTGAATATGTACAGATGTGTTTGTATGTCTGTGCACATGTGAATATATTCGAGTTCCAGCTTAGAGATTCTCTGCTAATTTGAATTATACAGTATCACTTCTTTAGAAAGCAAGCGTCAGTTAGAAACTTACCTTTTCACCTCCTGAAAACTAATTTATGTACAGATAAAAGAATTGGAGCAGTATTGTAAGAAGTTCTTGACATCCTGCAAATTAAGGAAAGTGAAATCTTTATTTATGACTTAGGATGCTGAAGATCACTGAATCATACAGAAAGTTTAAGACATGCCTAAATATAAATACTGATATTCTTCTAAGTAATTTAAAAATTGCTCTAATGAGTAATATGTCTCTTTCAAGGGCATGTGAAAATTTTTTTTTAAATTTTAGCTCATACTAACAGTGTACTTTTTCCCCTAAACTTAAAAATGCCTTTTACTTAAGACTTGACTTTTTCAAATTTAAAGGTGATGGGTTGCCAGATTTGAAGAAAAAGAAAGCTGCTTTGTGCTTTCAAAAAATAAAGCAAGCATCATAATTTAAATCTGTAATATATTAGCACAAATCTGAGAGAACAATAAATCCCAATGTCTCAAATGTATGACCGTTCTACATAGGGCTCTAAGCTTTTTTTTTTTTTTTTACAGTAAAGTGGTAATATTATAGGCATATTAACCTAAGAAAATTCTATTTATTTTGGCTTTATACCCTCTGTGCTTTGCTTCTTGTTTTTAGTCTATTTTAAAATGAATCTCAGGGTGTGTAGACATATATTATAAAAAAAAAAAAGCCCTCTTTTAACATCCACGTCTGAAATAAATCATAATCATTCCTCCAATAGCAACAGTTGTATGTGAGCTCCAATGAAGGGATTTCCCAAGTGTCTCTGCATCGCTGCCACATCTATGGTACAGCCTGTGCTGACTGCTGCCTGGCAAGGGACCCTTACTGTGCCTGGGATGGCCATTCATGCTCAAGGTTCTACCCAACTGGGAAGCGGTGAGTACCAAACATTCAGCCGAAAATCAAAACTGATGTCACCAGACAATCGAACAGTGGTCCATATCGTTAGAAAAAATTCTATTGCTGTGTTCTTTTAAAATGGTGCTAGAAGTAGTAGCTGTGTTAAGCATCATGTATAGTCATTGAATGAAGTAAATGGCTATGCTTTATAACTTGAAATTCTCACAGGTACGTGGGAATATAGTACTTTGGGAAAATTTATTTCTCTTCTTAAAGCTCCTCTAGCAACACAATTCCCCCCTGTGACCCAGCAAATGTTTCAAGCAGCATTTAATGTTTTTCTATTACCTAATTTTTTATATGCTTCTGTAGATCATTAAATCCCACCTTCCTAGGGTTTCCCTGTGCTATTTAATTCTCCTATAATCAAATGTTGGTCCTAGTTCAGGCAACAGGAACATTGTTCCAAAATGGGTATGCTGAATTGCTTTCAGAACCTTGATGATATGCTCTTACCTCTTAGAATGGGGAGTGCATGATAGCTGGTCAGATTGAGAGAGTAAGGCAGTCTGAGGCTGAATGCCGTTTATCCCAGCAAAAACTCAGCAAAAACAACTTGCACCACATTGGAAGGAACCACCAGTAGTGACATTATGATAGAACAAAGAATATGCCGGGTCGGCCAAGATCACAGCTGTTTATTTCTTTATGTGGGTCATGATGGGTGGCAGGGCCAAAACCTAACAAATCAGGGTCAGCAGGAGAAAGCAAATAGAACCAGCCATAAGCACTAATGATTTTCAAGTAAAATCTTTGGGGTGATGGTGTTCTAGAACTTCTTTATTCTCTGTTACAGAAATAGGCCTTAAAGGACCTTGAATATCTCATAGGCACTTTTAACATCCTCTTTCCCTCCACATACCTGCTCCTCCCCTGGTCTTCTCTTTCTCAGGAAATTACATCTGCATATGCTCAGTTCTGAGAACTTGGTTCATTTTGGAGTCCTCTATTTCTCTAACATCCTACATGTAATACACCAGCACATTCTCTGAGCTCTATCCAGAATCAGACCACTTTGCCACCCCCACCTCTATGATTGACAGTTAGAAATATGAATTTGGAATACACAGGTGTGGCCTGGGATGGATAATTTGAAAGTCTTTTGTTTTTAAAGGCATGAAATGTAAAGAGAACTCCTATTCTTTAAACCAGTAGTCAGTCCTTAGTATCTGTGTTCAAAGACCCGTGTTCTTCTGTGTCATTTTAAGATTAAGGCAGGAAGTCTCTAGCCTCTTTTGATTTCTACATAGAATTTTTGGACTTCATTACCCTGAGATCTTCCATTTGTACTGGACTGGAGATCTGAACCTGAACACAAAGTGTGAGGAAAGCAAATTCCAAGTATAATCTCAAATAAATGATTTTTGTAGCCATTGATGGTAAATTTTAAGCGTACTTGTTTTACACTCCCAATTACAATAGCAGTGATATTTAAAAATTATTATCATAACTGTTTGTAAGGCAATACATTTTTCTTGGGAGAGAGTTCTAAAAATTGTCGTGTCTAACACCTGGAATGCAATCTTCTATTAAACAGATTTATTACTAAAGGAAGCTGAAGCACCACACTTTCTAAGAAAGAAGGTGATATGAGGATCCCAAAGTGAATCTTACCATATTCCTTTAGGCTTATCAGCCTTTCCTATAATGTGGAAGAGTTGGGGATTAGTATTCCTTCCCTGCAAAACTTCCAGACCTTGGCATTGGTGAACAAGCATTTTCATTTAACAAAGAATATTTCTCAAGTGAAATTCCATACTATATATAGACTATGATTGCATATTTGAGAATTTTTTTTACATTTTAGACATTTCTGCTAAAATATGAGTTGACTCATTTGTTCTCATATTTTCCCTGTAATTACAACCCCAGTAATCCTTTCTAAGATGCATATTTAAAGGTAGATTCCACATTGTCATCCTAATGCCACAAATCATGATCTTAATCATGTCCTTACAATCAACAATGAGCTGAAACTATCTTGCAATTTTTTAATGCTAACAATATCATGCCTGGTATGAAACCAAGTGTCATAGGTTTCCTGTTAGAATTAATGAATGAATTCAGTAAAGTTGCAGGGTACAAAACAAACACACAAAAATCTGTTGCATTTCTATACATGACTAATGAACTATCAGAAAGAGGATTTAAGAAAACAATCCCATTTACAATTGCAACAAAAGAATAAAATGCTTAGGAATAAACTTAACCAAGGAGGTGAAAGACCTGTACACTGAAACTACAAGACATTGATGAAAGAAATTGAAGACACAAATAAATGGAAGTATAATTCACATTCATGGAGTGGTAGAATGAATATCATTAAAATAGCCGTACTACCCACAGCAATCAGCAGATTCAATACAATCCCTATCATAATTCCAATGGCATTATTCACTGGATTAGAACAATCCTAAAATTTGTATGGAATCATGAAAGACCCCAAATATCCAAAGTAATATTGAGGGGGCACCTGGGTGGCTCAGTCTGTTAAACGTCTACCTTTGGCTCAGGTCATAATCCCAGGGTCCTGAGATCGAGCCCCACATTGGGCTCTGTGCTCATCAGGGAACCTGCTTCTCCCTCTCCCTCTGTCTGCCACTTCCCCTGCTTGTACACTTGCTCTCGTGCATGCTCTCTCTGTCAAATAAATAAATAAATAAATAAATAAATAAATAAATAAATAAAACAAAACAAAAATCAAAGTAATATTGAGGAAGAACAAAGCTGTAGGCATGATGGACTTGATTTCCAACTATATTACAAAGCTATAATAATCAGAACTGTGTGCTATTGTCATAAAAACAGACACATAGGTCCTATAGAGCAGATTAGAGAGCCCAGAAATAAATCCATACATATATGGTTAATTAATTTACAACAAAAAAGGCAAGAATATACAACGGGGAAAGACACTCTCCTCAGTAAATGGTTCTGGGAAAACTAAACAGCCACATGCAAAAGAATGAAACTAGACTACTATCTTACATTATAGACAAAACTTAACTCAAAATGGTTTAAAGACTTGAATGCAAGACCTGAAACCATAAAACTCCCAGAAAAAAACAGGCATTAAGCTCCTTGATGTAGGTCTTGATGATGAGTTTTTAGCTATGACTCCAAAGCAAAGACAACAAAAGAGAAAATAACCAAGTGGGATTATATCAAACTAAAAAGCTTCTACACAGCAAAGGATATCATCAACCAAATGAAAAGGCAACCTGCTGAATGGGAGAAAATATTTGCAAACCATAGACCTGATAAGGGGTTAATATCCAAATATAAAAAGAACTCATACAACTGAGTAGCAAAAAAACAAGCAATCTGATTAAAAAGTGGGCAGATCTGAATAGGCATTTTTCCGAGAAAGACATACAGATTGCCAGCATGTCATGAAAAGGTGCTCAATGTCACTAATCATCAGGGAAATGCAAATGAAAACCACAACAAAATATCACCTCACACCCTTCAGAATGGCTAATATCAAAAAGACAATAAACAAATGTTGGAGATGATGTGGAAAAAGTTTTGGTGGGAATGTAAATTGGTGCAGCCACTATGAAAAACAGTATGGAGGTTCCTCAAAAAATTAAATATAGAACTACCATGTGATCCAGCAATTCCACTTCTGGGTATTTATCTGAAGAAAACAAAAACACTAATTTGAAAAGATACATGCACCCCCATGTTCATTGCAGCATTATTTTCAATAGTTAAGATATGGAAACAACCTAAGTGTCCTTCAACAGATGAATGAGTAAAGATAAACACACACACACACACACACACACACACACACACACATCCCCTAATGGAATACTACTTATCCATAAAACAGAATGTAATCTTGCCATTTGTGAAATGGATGGACCCTGAGGGCATATGCTAAGTGAAATAAATCAGAGAAAGACATAAACTGTATGATCTCACTTATATGTGGAATTTAAAAAATAACAACAAACCAAGCTCATGGAGATAGAGAACAGATTAGTAGTTGCCAGAGGTAGGGTATGGGTGGGAGAAATGAACAAAGGGAGTCAAAAGACACAAACTTCCAGTTATAAAATAAGTAAGTCATGGGGATATAATGTACAGCATGGTGACTATAGTTAATAATACTGTATTGCTTATTTGAAAGTTGATAATAGAGTAGATCTTAAAAGTACTCATCACCAGAAAAAAAATGTTGTGACTATGTATGGGAACAGATGTTATCTAGTTGTGGTCATTTCACTATATATATATCAATCATATATATATATATATATATATATATATATATATATATACTTTTTTTAAATTGAGAAATAATTGACATATAACATTATACTAGTTTCAGGTGTACAACATAATGATTGGATGCACACCTGAAACTAGTATAATGTTATATGTCAATTATTTCTCAATTTAAAAAAAAGAATAAGCAGGGGAAAAAACGTAGTATGTGTTTAAGGAGGAGGTAGTAATCATTTAAAGAGCTATCTGAATCTCTATCAGTGTCTTAATTCTATCATAAAAAGCTGAAAAATCTCCGTCTATCATCTATCTATCTATCTATCTATCTATCTATCTATCATCTATCTATCTATCTATCTATCATCTGTCTTATTCCTTGGCCTACTCACACCCATCTTTGGCTAGCACATTGAAAGTTTCATTACCAATATCTATACTATTTAAGTTCTCCAAATTATTTTAAAACTTAAATATATAGTGAATGCAAAACATGTTTGCTGAATTAACTATTTCCTAAATTCTCATATATAATATTTTTAAGTAATTAAAAAATAATAATAAAAACGATCACTTGTATTTTCCATACTAATTTTATTTAGTAGTGTTAACTATTTTATTTTGATTGTACTGTCTATCTATCTGGAACACAAAGATTATGTGGAGGAATTCATAAGAATGAAAACCAAAAACATGTCCTTTGTATGGAATAAGAATTAGTGATACTTGGAAACCAATGGAGTTTATACTCTGATACAATAAAGTTGTTAAATATCATTGGCTCAGTAGTTGCTTTTTTTTTAAAGTTTGCTTATGGCAAATAATACAAACAATTTTCCTTTTCATTCTCAAGGAT
Organism: Ursus arctos; assembly: GCF_023065955.2. Lineage (NCBI taxonomy): Eukaryota > Metazoa > Chordata > Mammalia > Carnivora > Ursidae > Ursus > Ursus arctos. The sequence goes on along the minus strand of NW_026622985.1, from coordinate 23,329,915 downwards.
CTTAAATATTTGTGCATTTGTACCAAATACTGCAATTTAATCTCAAATGTTATTTATTCAGGATTCAGACATGCAGTTAGGAATTTTATTCTAAGACAAGATAATCAGTTCAATCTTCAAGTAAATATCTGTTTTATATACAAGAACAAAAATGATTTCACTGTTTATCTGAAGGATTATACTATAAGGAAGAAAACATTGGTAACTTGAGCTCAAATCCCAAATCCTACATGCAAATATAGTATTACTCTGCCCACCAGCTTTCACAATGCTGTATGACTATCCTAAAGGGAATCTACAAATACAAAAAATCTCAGCTCTCTTGTTGATCTCATCATTTAGGCCAAGCCATAATACTGTTTTTCTGTACAGGATGTCTGGAAGCTATGTGATCCTGTAAATTCAGGTTGCCCAGCTATGCAAACCGTAATATAGTGCTGGTCACAGGACAATCAATTTAACCATTGTGAGTGACAGTGCTTCTCTAGATGGCTGAAAATGACTAGTTCAGCCATAAGAACTCTCACATGGTGCTCATATAATATAGTGCACTCATTAGTTGATTGGTAGTAAATAATGCTGTGGCTTGGAAATATAGCAAACACAATGTAGTAAAAACCTGAAATAGGAGCTATTCTAGAGTACAGCATTAATTGTATTTCCTGAGACAAGAGTGACTTCCACTAGTTTGTGTGTGTATTGTTATATTAGAAATATAAAATTGAGGGGTGCTTGGGTGTCTCAGTCAGCTAAGCGTCCGCCTTCAGCTCAGGTCATGATCCCGGGGTCCTGGTATCAAGCCACGCATTAGGCTCCTCGCTCAGTGGGGAGTCTGCTTCTCCCTTTTCATGCCCCCCACTCGTGCTCTTTCTCTCTCTCTCTCTCAAATAAATAAATAAAATCTTTAAAATATCTATATATTTTACATATATATATAAAATTAGGATCATGTGACTTTTTTGGGAAAAGAATACATAAATGACACAAATTTTATACCTATATTTCCATAAATAGATGTATGTGATCAATTGAACATACAAACTACTATTTGCTGTAACCTTAAAATGATTTTTTTCACTGTTGATGACTCTGAGATTAGTTTCACTTTGTAAATTTGATAATCCCTGGGAGATTTTAATATTTCTGCTCTTCTTACTATTTTAATTTATCTTTAAGGGTAAAAATGTTGTGACTTAACAGCTAACCCAATTAAGTAATATGCTCATTTATATATTCTTCACAGCCTTGATAGTAAACAATCAATGTATCCCTGTATTCCCAATATTTAAAGAGAGGATCTTTTCCTTCTCTCTCTCTCTTCTTTTATTATTTAGAGAGAGATAGAGAGCATGCACAAGTGGGGGGAGGGGCAGAGGGCGAGAGAATCTGAGGCAGACTCTGCTCGGTGCGTGGATCCCGCCACACAATTGATCCTACCTCTGGGAGATCGTGACCTGAGCTGAAACCAAGAGTCAGACCCTCAACCAACTGAGCCACCCACGTGCCCCACTTTTTCTCTCTTCATATCCGTGATTTATTGCTAAGAGAATTTCAGTTGCTCTATTTTGATTTGTTTCACTATGTGATACAATAGAAACTAATATATATATTTTTTGAATCTACGACTCAGTAAATTAATTAGTATCCAAATAACTTAAAACATCGATTTAAATAATGGCTGGCTTATAAAGAATGTAAGTAAATTTTGAAATACTTCAGCTGAGATACGTAACAACTAAAATGCAGTGCGTGAACTGTGGATCCTGAATAACTTCAAAAAATCCATAAGGGATATTTTGGAGACAATTAAGGAAATTTTAATATAAAATGTGTATTGTGTGATATTGTTGAATAAATATTCATATATTTAGTATGATAATGATACTGTTGTTATGTAGGGAAATTAGAAGATTCATGCTGAAGCATTGAAGAATGAAGCATTACATGTCTGCAACTTATTTTCTAAAGATTTTCATATATGTGCATAAACTATATATACAACATAATACTTACATGTGAGAGAAAAAAATAAATGTGATTAAATATAACAATTCATGTATCTAAGCATACCAGTGTTTATTGTACTCATATATCCACTCTCTGTAGGCTTGACATTTTTCAAAGTAAAAAGTTGAAGGAAAATTCTTATTCTAGTAAATGAACAATTTTGCTTAACTTTATATTAAATGTCCATGTTCTGTCTATCACCTGTTTCAGAAAAGTTTTAATATATCAGGAAAGTGTTAGAAAATGTTGACTTTTGTAAGAAAGCTATGTTTACTTAACAAAATTATAAGAAAGAAGGTGCTAGTGAGTTCATACTCTAGAGGTTTTCATCTTACAGAATTTTTGATGAATGTCTCTAAACTAAAATTTACACTATTAATTTGGAATCTAGCATTTGCCCAGGAAATGCACATATTAAGGATTTCATAGCCATTCTATCACCAGTAGTAGATAGGGAGGGACGGAGTTAATTCAGAATGAAAACAAGGTTAAGAACCCATCCTATCATGGAAGTGTTGAATAATAAATGTCAGCTAGCTGTGTCAGATAATCAGACCTCTTTTCCTTATGAAAGCTTAGGTAATTAAAAGACTGTGAAACTAAAAATGCAATCTCGTAAATATGGTGTAATTGGCAATGTTAATTCTAAGTCAGTTTTATGTATGTCTCTGCACTTACAGGAGGAGCCGAAGACAAGACGTGAGACATGGAAATCCATTGACTCAGTGCAGAGGATTTAATCTAAAAGGTATTAAAACTGAGCAAGGGTCAAACTCGGTAAAGAGTTGCAGTGCTCCATGTCACATTTCAGGGAGGGAAACCTTGTTATAATTCACATCTTCTATTTTAACGAAAGATTATGAAGATTGTTGGTGTTCATATGGAAATTAAAAATTAAACGTTATTTGTATGTATAGTAGAAAAAACAAATGTCCGTGAACACAGGTACCTTGGGTATGTTAGTTGGCTAGGTCTTTCACATAGATGTCAGTTATAGATTTTCCTAGCTATTATTTTTTTTTTCCCTGAAGCAACAAAGCTATTATCTTCTTCTTAGGAAAAAAAATTTGCTTTTTTAAAAATTTAAAAATTTCAATGAAAATTTAAAAATTTTTTAAAAATTTACCATTTTAACCATTTTAAAATGTACAGTTCTGTGGCATTAAATACATTCACATTGTTGTGCGACCAGGACCACATCCATCTCTAGAACTTTTTCATCTTTCCCAAGTGAAACTCTATGTACATTAAATACGAGCTCCCTCTTCACCAGCTTCTGGAAACCACCATTCTACTTTCCATCTTTATCAATTTGACTATTCTCAATACCTCTTATAAGTAGAATCACACAATATTATCCTTTTGTAACTGCTTATTTCACTTTTTCTTCAGGGTTCATTCATGTTGTAACATGTGTCAGGATTTCTTTTCTGTTGAAAATGGAAAAGTATTCTGTTATACTTATATATCACATTTTGTTTATTCATTCATCTATCACTAGACACTTGGATTGCTTCCACTTTGAGCTATTATAAATTATCCTGCTCTGAACATGGGCGTACCAGTGCCTTAGTTTTACAACTTATAACCATTCCAATACTTCTTAAAATCCTGCCTATGTCTTATGATCAATCTAACCCATTGGTTCCCATCCTGACATGAAGATCCCATGTTATTATACTTTCCCCACTAACCTTCTTCCCTCCACCTGAACACCAGTGAAATCTCTTCATGCAGAGCTGTCTTGGCTCATGAAAGTTCTATAGACCCACTGTTGCTAACAATTAACACCAAGACTCCTATTGCTAATATTTTTGAGTCTGGGCCTTTCTTTAGTGAAGACTGACATTCTTATTACTAACTACACAAACTGTAAGGAGAAAATTGTGATGCGTTTTGTTTAGTGGTTTCATACATCTAATTGAGGGAATAAATCCAGGTTACCATTTCTCTATTTATATTTATAAATATATGTGCCAGTTCTACTAATAGTAGTAGTTATAGTGGTGGAACTGTCAGTGGGGGTAGTGATGAACACACATGGATGTTGGCTTTGTGTCAGAACCTGAGTTAAGTGCTTTTTTTTGTGGATTATCACACTTACTGCTCAATAAACTACTAAAGTAAGGTCTATTCTTATCCCCATTTTATGAATGAAGATGATGTTCAAGTCCAAGCTACCCATGTTTATACTACATGGTCTTCCTGAATTAAGAAATTCAGTACAGAACCTGTATGAAAACATAAACCAGGGGCGCCTGGGTGGCACAGCGGTTAAGCGTCTGCCTTCGGCTCAGGGCGTGATCCCGGCGTTATGGGATCGAGCCCCACATCAGGCTCCTCCACTATGAGCCTGCTTCTTCCTCTCCCACTCCCCCTGCTTGTGTTCCCCCTCTCGCTGGCTGTCTCTATCTCTGTCAGATAAATAAATAAAATCTTTAAAAAAAAAAAAGAAAACATAAACCATGTTTTAGAGCCAAGTAAAACTGAGACACAGAAGGGTCAAGTAAGTTGCCAAAGGTTACACAGTCAGTCTTGGTGAAGTCAGAATTTTACCTCCAACCTCTGATTCCAAAGATTGTGTTCTCAACTACCACTTCCCATAGCAGCCACACTTGGCTCTCTGACTTTTCCTGATGCTTCTGAATTCCATCTATACTCCATTGAATATGGATGAACCTGGCTTTAAGAATGCCTGGCACTTACTAACTTTTCAAGTGGGATATGTTTCCTAATAATTCACAGCATCGGTTTGCCCAACTCTGAAAAGCTGAAAACACCTAATTTGTAAGGATATTGTAATAATTAAATGTTCAAAGTGATATTAAGGACATTCCTTGATATAGAGTACTTCTTGAATAACCATTGATTCCCTTATGTCTTTCTCTCCTTCCCTTTCGGTTAAACACAACAGGTAAACAATGTATAACAGTTGTCCTGTTAAATGATTAAAGACTGCCCTTTGGAGGCTTCTGTAGGTGATGACAATTTTATAGAGCAATAAACATTCATATAGGAGAATATGTTTTAAATTCTCTTCTCTCTCATTTTTGCTTTTCAGCATATAGAAATGCAGCTGAAATTGTTCAGTATGGAGTAAAAAATAACACCACTTTCCTTGAGTGTGCCCCGAAGTCTCCACAGGCATCTATCAAGTGGCTGTTACAGAAAGACAAAGACAGGAGGAAAGAGGTGAGTAACACACCCCAACAGCAATCAATCAGGGCTTTGGAAAGACATTCGATCACCATCCCTCAGTGAGGTTCAGAGCAAACGAGAAAGAAAAGGCATATGAACATCCTTTTATGTCTGTGGGATGACAAGCGCCACTTTCTTTAAAATCCTTTGTCTGTAGAGTTGATGAATTAATTAGAAATCCTTGCTGCCTGTTCACCTCTGTAACACGGTGATTGAAACAAGAGCTTGGGCACTCAAGACGGGGGTATTGATATGAGGAAGCATGCGTAAAAGAAACAAGATGTGTGCAAAACCAGAAGCCAAGTACTCACACAGCAGCACCTTTGTGTGATTCACAAGATAAAAGGGGGCTTTAAAAAAAGTTCAATTTTTCCTCAGCAAGAAATTATACTAAACTGTAACTTTTATGGTAAGGAGCATTTTTCTGCCATGTGGTAATCTGTTTCCCTTGCTTTATTATCCATGACTCTAGGGTTTTGGTTAGGTAATATATGGAATCATTGTTTATGGGACCACTGCCTTTATTTAGTGATATGGAAAAACAGTTTTGCAAAGAAAAGGACACTGACATTAACCTTTCACTGATCAGAAAGAGCTGTTTTAAAAGAGAAGCGTTGTAAAACGGCTTAGGGTAAAATATTATAAATAATGAGCTCCATAATGTTGATGTCATGTTGTAGTGACAAATGCAAGGAAGAAGAAGAAGAATATATGCGCGCATATAAGGCCTTAGGGTAGTCTAAAATGTAATGCTATTAGCAGTGTCGTAAAATCTGATGAAGCAAAGGGGGGAAATGGAGCCTTCTGCGTTTGGGCGTATCCTTCTGTTGTGGGCAGTTTGGGTACTAAGTATTAAGTTAATTGAAGATATTTAGAATGAATACAATCCCAAGCTGTAGAACACAGACACCTTCATCAACGTTACTGAAATACATGCTGGCTCCGTGTGAGAAAATACTTTACAACTCAGACCTGCCTGTCCAAAGACAGTATGAGCTGTTTAGGAAATTGTGTGTCCCCTGTCCCTGGAATAGTAAACCATAGCCTCATGACCGCTTGCATAAAAGATTTAACCATCTGGAGGAGAGAGGAGCTAGATGAACTTCGGGGCTCCTTCTTGCCCCAGAATTCTGATACTAAACAAATCTTTTAAAATATTTTTATTAATAAAAATTATTGTTTATTTGAGATCTCTTTTCTTTGCCACAAAAGTCTGTCATCAAAAAGACCTTGAAATTTCTATAGTCTAATTAATTTTAAATTCTTTCGAATGGATGTAAATGGTAATACGAATTGCCTTACGAAGTAACCTGGAGTAGAAGTCATACTGTGTGATGATGATTATCATACAGAAATAAAGTTCTTACGCCAGAGCATGGCACACGGTCATGAATAGTCCTTCCTGAGAAGTTCTGTGTGTTCATAAGTGAATTGGAAACCTGAAATTCAAACAGGGATTACCTAACATGAATAAAATGTCTTTCTTTAATTCAGTAAAAAGTTAAATACAATAACATACAATAAATGAATAAAATTTCTGTTACTTAAATTAAAGAAAATGAGTACATGCAAGCTTGAATACATGCCACAAAAATTAATAAATGCAATTAAAAATGGAATGAGTTATCTATTTAATGACTGAATCTCTTTTGTGGTATTTCTGACGTTTTATTTCAGAATGCTCAAGAATGTAGACTCAATTATTACTATCTTGCTTTTTCTTCTAATCTCAAAAATATAAGAATCCTATAAGACTATGAAAAAATTAACTATAATATAATTATGCAAATCTATTTTATCCAGAATTTGCAGAGCACAATTCCACTCATTAATTTAGTTGAACAAATTATTACTATCTTACTAAATTTATCCTAATTCATCCTTATTAGTTTAGGCAAACACATGTTTATTTGTCATGTTAATGATATGTAAATATTGAACTTTTTAAAATAATGTAAGACAAATGGTAAAAGCTCAGGACAAAAATGTAAATAATTCATACTGAATAGCAATAAAGTGAAAACTAAAAGATTTCCTCACCTCCACTTCAATATTTATTCATACTTCCTAGAGTATGAAGCTACTAAGAATTATATATTCAATCATAATGTATTCCTCCAAATATTCCCCATAATTTTCCTATTTTTGTTTTTCTTTCTCTCTTTGTCTCTTTCTCTCCCTGATGTACACACACACACTTTAATATCAGTACATATGGTGCTAACTCATTTTTCTTGGCTACATAGTGTTCCACTATAGGACTATATCTTTTTTTAAAACTATCTACTGCTTAAGGTTATTGTTTTTCTTCTTATCAAAAACATCATGTAAATGAACATTTGCACACTTTTGAGTATATCTTCTGTACAAATTCCTAGAAATGAAATTTCTGCATCAAATCCATGTTATATGGATTTATAAAATTGGCCTCCAAAATTTTTCCTAATTTTGAACACATAGAAAATGTTTTCTTTCCTTTTGTTTCTGAACGCATTTCTACGTGATTGAAGCTACTGTGGAGACACATTTAAACTTTAAAAATTAAATTAACATCAGAACTTTGCTTTAGTATTTCAGTCCTTCTTCCTGATCTCCCTTTTCTAGATCTGTTCTATTATCTGTATTTCAATACTATAGTTTGCCTTTTTGTGCTTTTGTGGAGGGGGTTACTTTTTATCTAAAACAATCTTTCTTTGATTTTTATTTCATTAATAATTAGATACATATTTACACAGAAATTTACCATTCAGAAAAACATTTTACATACATTCCTTTATTTTGATTTGGGTCAATTTTCTCCCCCTTCAGTGAAAGATTCCAGAGTACCCATGTTACCACTTAGGTTTTTAGTCTGTTCATTGACAATACTATAACTGGCACTTTAAGAAAGATGGATTTCATGCATTTAACTAATATCCAGCATATGAGAGTTTTTCCAGGATAAGCCTGTAAAGTAATTAAATATTAACCTCATAGCTTCTTATTACCTTTCTTTGGAAAGTAAAACCACTTAGAAGACTTAGAAGATGATGGCATTTCAGCTTATTTTTAGTCATTCTTTAGTTTGGGATAATTGGAAAAAGTCCTTAATAGTGTTCAAAACTCTGCCTCTGCTTATATAATTTTTTTCAAGTTGTCTTACTACTTAGTAATGAATTGTTTCCATTTTTAGTTAGCAGAACATTCATCATTGAAAAATGGCAAAATTCAACCATTTAACTGCATTCATGATTTTACTAAGAGTATTTTTGTTGCAATTAAAGGCAAGAACTCCAGGGCAGAAGAGATATTTTAAATTATTCTATGAATTTTACTTATATATGTTGACTGTGATTCACATTCCAAATGCAACCAAAACTCTGTGCTTATATGTGCAGAAACTACTTCTGTCCAAAGGGAATGAACTTTAAGCTATTTTTGGCAATATGGGTGATAACTTCACCCTCTCTTTAATAGATTCAGTGCTCTTGAAACAAGATCTCCTGTGCAAAACAGGCTATGGAGCTGACCAAAAGTTTGTGTTCACTAAGAAGGAAGCTAATCAGTACTTGATGCTTTCGCCAAATTTGAAAGTCCAGAGATACTCTGTATATGTTGCTCATATCTTTTTAGAAGACACAGAGTTGGGTTCGGGATCTTTGATGAGTCTCTCTTTTAGGTCAAGCTGAACGAACGAATCATAGCCACTTCACAAGGACTTCTAATCCGGTCCGTTCAAGATTCTGACCAAGGACTGTATCACTGCATTGCAACAGAGAACAGCTTCAAGCAGACCATAGCCAAGATCAACTTTAAAGTTTTAGATTCCGAAATGGTGGCTGTTGTGACAGACAAATGGTCCCCATGGACCTGGGCCAGCTCTGTGAGGGCTTTACCCTTCCACCCAAAGGACATCATGGGGGCATTCAGCCACTCAGAAATGCAGATGATTAATCAGTACTGCAAAGACACTCGGCAGCAACATCAACAAGAAGAATCCCAGAAGATAAGAGGGGACTATGGCAAGTTAAAAGCTCTCATCAATAGCCGGAAAAGTAGAAACAGGAGGAATCAGTTGCCAGAGTCATAATGTTCTCTTACTTGGGGCTTATGCTTCCAGTAAAGAATGGTCTGTCTTCAACGATCAAATTTTGAGCAAAGAACCTTGTGCTTTACCCATGGGAAATTCCTGAGAAAGGTGTTACTCACTCCTAAAGTGAATATTACATGAACTGAGATGAGCATGCATTTTCTTGTATGATATTGACTAGCACTAGACATGTCATGGTCCTCATGGTGCATATAAATATTTAACTTAACCCAGATTTTATTTATATCTTTATTTACTTTTCCTTCAAAATCAATATGACGGCTATAAAACTAAAATTCTTACATCCCTTAACTGAATGAGGGCCATAACCCCATGATCTTCCTTCCTTGCTTTAGGGGTTTAGATTTGGAATTGTCAGTGATTTTATAGATGGAAACAAATGCCAAGTTCACAACTTTTACATTGTAAAAGTTGTATAAATACATGTGATAGAATAGCTGTCAAAAGAAATCTAGAAGAGATACAAGTCAAGGAAGAAGGGCATCTAAAAGTTGTATAAAACATGAGTAATTCATACAGAAAAATGAACAGTTTATATGCTTCCAGTGAAATATATTAATGTGTCTTTTTAATTGTAAAAATGGTCAGTTGCTGATATTTGTAACTGATCTTTGTTTCCTTGTTTTAGGAAAATAAAATGAATGACCCTCACCATAAACATCTCTGATTAGAGTAATGTCAGTGAAGCTTTCAAGTTTATATTCTTACACTATCATCTTCCAAACAAAAGCACTTTTTGGGAAGTTATTTAAGTTATTATAGACTCAGAGAATATAATCTTACACTGTTTAATTACTGTATTTGTTCTAATTTTGTAGTCTGTGTGGCAAAGTAAACAATATAAGAAGAAAAAATGAAATATCAGATTTGTATATGAGAGGTGAAACTATCAAAATGGAGAAAAATAAAGTAAGAAATGTAATGCTATTAAAAGCTGTTTATAAAAATGTGACTAGTTTTTACCATCAGTGATTAATTTCAGTAATAAACTCTTACATTTTTTTGGTTTACCAACCCAGATATCATATGATTTTTAAGTCACTAATTCATTTTTTAAAATGATCTTTAGTGTGTGCTAGAGAGGTGCTCATTTTGTGGCAAAATGAAAAAAATTCGAATACGAACAAAAATAGATACACTTAAAAGAATGCTGGTGCATTCTGTTCCCTGGTATATAAATACAAATGTGGTAAATTTTGTAATGAATAAAATAGTTTTCTTCTAATTGTATGTTTGGATCATTTCATTAGAAAAAAATTATTATTGAACCTTTTATTCCAAATAGCAATTAGATGGGAGAAATACGAAAAATTTCTATATACCGTTATATTTCCTTTAAAAACACAAATTTGCCTTTTCATTTATTTTACTTTTGAAGAAATTTTCATGTTTCCAGGTGCAAATAGAAATTGCATCACAGACCTATTCAAAATCTAGTACAAAATTTTATTTGTAGTTAATAGTCCACAAAGAAGGTAAGGTAGACTTATTACCTTTTTAAGCACCACGGCATAAAAGCTTCAAGAACTAAAATCATTGTCAAAATGAATGTAATCATTGATCAGAATCTAAAAATATGATTTATTATTTAAGTGGTGGTAAATTATGATATTATAAGAGGAGGCCTCAGTGGGAGCAAACACAGCAGTTAAAATATACAACATAACTAATGTTCATTCAAAAATAAGCTAATAAGTAAAAGCTATTCTTCCAAATGTGTATGATTCCTAAGTATTCTCTAAAGCAGTTTATTATACAAATATTTTGCCTGCTATGTGCAGAAATAGAATCGTGTGTCGATGGAAGGCCAACACCATCTTCAGTGTTTAAGGCCAGTCTATTCTATGTACAGAGTTTAAAGTAAAATTGTTTTAGAGTCAAAGGATAGGATAAACTACAGAGGTCCCCTTGCTTAATGTAAACACAAACTGATAGACAATAAGGGTGTTTAGTTTTGTAATATTATTTGTGCTATTTAATACCTTCTCCTTTGAACATTATTCAATTGTATATACTTTTATTGCTTTTGTTTTAAAATTATAGAAATTCTTCTTCAACAACTGCCAAATGTAAAGAAAATTTTCTTTCTCCAAGATAATGTCAATGTATACTATTGGTGGTTAATTAGTTTTATTTTGTGTAGTTTGACATTTCAATGACTTAATATGTTTTCCATTTGTATTGTACATAAAATTTCCTAGGAATGCACTTTTCTTTCAAAGAGTAGGTTTGTGGATAGATTTTAGCACGATGAAGCTGTCATTACGGTGAATGTTCACTCTGTGAGAAAATAAACTAAATGTAGTTAGTACATTAATATTTAATTGGATATCGAAGAAATCATTTGCCTGGCAAAATAAAACATGTTGAATTCCCAAAGAATGTCTTCAACTTTTCTTTTTAATTTTAGATATATAATTGCTTGTTGACATGATAGAATCTACTGAAACTTATAGTTTTTTTCTTCTTAAGTTGTATTTGTTTATTTATCAATTTTTGTAAAAATAATGCATCTAGATATTTCTAAATTCAAAACTTCTGGAAGAATATACATGGAAAACTCTCCTTATACCATTATCCCTCATTTATTCAAGTCACAACCCCAGTAACATCCTATATTGTCAATCTCTATGTGTATTTCTGTGATATTTTACATATATGCAAGCAAATTCATATTTGTTTTCTCTTTAAGATGCACAAAACATCCATTCACATCCATCAATAGCTATTCAGACTGCGTTGTATCTAACAGTGGCTGTGCAGGGTGGCGGGGAGTATAGTTTAGGAGTGGTTGGGCTTTGGAGCCAGACTACCTGGATGTGAATCCAAGCTTACTGTCTTGGAAAAATTATTAAATTTCTCTTTGCCTTAGTTGTCTGTCCAAGTTCATACCAGTAGAGTATTAGAACAGAACATATGATATAATAACTATTCAATAAATGTCTTAATATTTTCCTTATTTAGAAAGTGACATCCTGCTAGAACAGGAAGGAATCTTTCCGTTGTGTTCTTTGTCAAGTTAAACACCAGTGACCCAGGTTGGGGAGCCTGCAGTCAGTGGATCACTTAACACCTTACCAGGTAAAATCAGCCTTTATGTAATTGAGGAGAAGGAAGAAACAAGTTAATTCATAATTCTGCTAATGCATTTGAAAGCAGAAGTATTAGAGATTTCTTCTATTTCTGGACTTTAACTCTAATAATGTGAGCTGAGAAAGCGTGAACAAAAAAAATATATTACAAGTTATCTCAACGAATCTTCCAACCTGATGATTTGGCACTATTCCCTAATTGCCTCATTATTTTTCAGTATCTCCCTTGCTTATATTTCATCTTAACTTCAGTTTAAAATAATTTTAATATATTTCTTATCATTCTAGTGTGTTTTTGAGGCTTTATGCCTCCTACCTAAGGGGAAAAGATTTTAAGAAAAAGATAATCGTTTCCTGTGTCTATTCTTGCAGCCAAAGTCAAGGGAGACATTGCAGCTTTGTTTTACAGCATAGTAAAGTCTGTAAAAACCTTAAATCTAAACAAGGAAATAATCAGACAAAATGAAAATATTTACTTACCCAGAAGCATTGAGAATTTCATTGAATTTTATGCATGATGACAAACCTATGGAAGATTGAATTTTTATTTTTTCCTTAAGAGTTTATCCCACCATCATTTTATCCAGTCACCTTTCGCACAAGAATACAAGCCTTTCTGTAAAATCAAAATCAATTGCCATAAATTCTGTGTATGTGCCATTCCGTGAACTTCATTGTCAATAAATTGTTTTCCCTTAGGGGCTTCTGATAGATATATTTCAATGTTTATGGTTTCATAACAATATTACTTTCATAGTGCATAGGTATTGAGAATTGGAAAAACTAGCTTCAAGACAAGAAAATGCCATCCTCACTATAGTGACTGGTCTATTTGTCTACCTCATAAAATAATACTTCCCACACAGTTTGAATTGTATATTTCTCAGGGCTATTATGTTGCCATGCTTGAGTGTTACTTACATAAAGTGCTATTAAAGAATGGCTTTATAACAAACACATTAGAACTGTTTATTAACCTATGTTAGGTTACCTCCGTGTTCCTCAAGAACAAAAGCAGGATGAAGTCTATTCCTTAAGAGTTTCTCTGAATTATTTATATCAAATGTCATTCAAACATTTTATGAGACCAAAAACCATAATGATTTCTGCATGGCAGAATGGATATATGATAAAGTTATTATGAAAATAAAAGTCACTCCTGTTGTTTCTCTGGGTATTTTTCAATATACATGTGATCTTGGCTCATGAGGGGATGCAATGACATGAAAGGAATTTCCTATTTTCTTAGTCTTTTCAGAATGTGACTTCTATGATTCCATATAGGAAAAAGGAGTGGAAGCTTCTGTTTTATTTCTCCTGTTACTGATTTGTGCTTGTGTGCTGGACGCGGGAGGTTATGATCATCTTCCTTTTTCTGCTACATCATGGCTTGTCAGAGAAGCAGGACCTTCCGAGTATCTTCTTTTGACAACGTTGATGTGACTTGGCAGTTGTAAATTGTGGTTTGATGTTGGGAGTCAGCTTGACTCATGAATAGGAAAACAGCTGTGAGAAACAAAATACTCAGGAGGTGCTACCTAAACCATATCAGCCTGCATATGGATGTATTTGTTATATCACAGGTTATGCCCACATAAATCCACAGAACAGCTATATTCAATTTATTTATTATTTCAAAATAAGGCTCAATTTCAGCTGCAAGTTTCCATTCCACCTTCTCCACTTATAAATGATATAACCTGGGAACATCACGCCCCTCTTGATAAATTGTTGCTTTCTCTAAGATTGGAATTACAACAATATCTATAACATGAAATAGTTGTGAGAATTAAGTAAGTCAATATGTGTGGAATTCTTATAGTGCCTGACACATAGTGAAAGTTCAGTGAGTACATGTGATTATTTTTCTACCAGGAGAACAGAACTATTTCTTTCAAATATTTGAGCGTTTGTCCCTCTTTTATCTCAGATTGCATCAAAATAGTTCAACTGATATTTGATGTCATTTATCTACATCAGCATCCATGGCAACATTTTTTTGTTTGAACTTAGCCATCCGTGTACAGGTGTCCCCTGAGCCGTCCCTTGTTGCCAATACAAAGTCCTGTAAGAGCAGCTGAGCATTCCATTGCATCCAGACACTCTTACAAGAAGAGGAATATTTATGCTATTCTTTCATCATTCTGGGAGACAAGCCAAGGACCCCTTCCCACCTAAAATTACTCTGTGTGTGTGTGTGTGTGTGTGTGTGTGCGCGCGCGCGCGCGCTTGGCCCCTCCAGGATCCCGTACCTCCTCAAGACACAAACCTGGAAGTGACGTAGAAATATAGGACCCACAACCCCTATTGTACTCATCACCCTTTCCGCCAATCCACCGTTCACCGTCACGGTCTCTGGTGGCAAGAATTATTCATTAATATCTCCCATGAACTTCAGCAGTGGATTTCACACTTCAGGACTCAAGTACCTTCTAAGAAGATTTTGAAAATCTGTGTAGCCCCTAACACATTTCTAAGATAACATCTAAATTTTTTATTCTAAGTTTAAGTACTTGCAAAGGATATCATTTCTCATATGACATAAATTATGACATTTTAAAATTTAAACGTTTTTTTTTTTGTTCCATGGTTTATCTAGAGGTATGTTGATATACTTCCAAATACTTAGGGATTTTTTTCAGCTCTCCTATTATCAGGTATCTCTTGATTTCTAATTAAATACCACTGTGGTCAGATGATATAAACTGAATGACTTCAAGACTTCAATATTTATTAAGATATGTTTTAGTAACCAATCTATAGTGTAGGCTAATAAATGTCCCATGGGTATTTGTTAAGTGTGGTATTCGGTGTCGACTAGTCCGTATTGATAATGTTTTTCAAATCATTTATATTTTAATTTTCACTTTTTTTTGGTCTGTTTTATCAAATCCTGAGAGAAGGTTGTTAAATTCCAAACTATGCCTTGTATTTGTTTATTTCCCCTTTATCTCTGCCAGTTTCCCTCATGTATTTGGAAGCTTTCAAAGTGCATACACATTTAATACTGTTATTGTTCTCGATAAACTTGATCCTTTCAACCTTATGAAAGATTTTTTTTGGTACTGGTTTTCTCAAAGTCTACTTAGTGTAATACTAGATAGCCACACCATAGTACAGATCTTTCTCATCTTACAGTGGGGCTGTGTCCTTATAAACCCATCATAAGTTGAATATATCATAAGTCAAAAATGCTTTTAATAAACTAATCTACCAAATATCATAGCTTAGCCTAGTCCACCTTAAACATGTTCAAACACATTGGCCTATAGTTGGGCAAAGTCATCTAACACAAAGGCTCATTTATAATAAAGGGTTGAATATCTCATGTAATTTATTGAAAACTGTGCTGAAAGTGAAAAACCATGGCTGTAGATGTTGGTTTGTTTACCCTCATGATCACGTGGCTGAATGGGAGTGGCAGCTCACTGCCCCCTGAGAATCACAAGAGATTATTCAACTGCATATCACCGGCTCAGGAAAGGATCAAAATTCAAAGTGTGGTTTCTACTGAATGAATTTTGCTTTTTCATCATCCTTGGAAGACTATAGAATTGAAAAACCATAAATCAAACCCTCATAAGTCATTTAGCTATATTTTTGTGCTATTTTTGATGATCGTTCTAGTGATTACATTATTTATCTTTAAGTATTCATGATCTAGTTTCAAATAATATTATTCTAGTTTAAAAACAATGTAAGACTCGTACAACTATATAATTCAATTTACCCTCCTCTCACTTTTTGTTCTTCTATTTTCTTATATTTTATGCTATATATGTTACAGTTCCTACAATATATTATTATTATTATCATTATTATTGCTTTCTAAAATGACAACAATGGAATTAAATACAGGAATTTGACACCCACCATCATATCCTTAAATAATAAAGAATAAGCTCTTTTTTAACAGTCAGAACTTATATATTATTCCAATTTCTCCTTATCCATATACTTGTTCTTCTACAAAATTGTGTCCTAATATAAGCATTATATTTTAAAGACATTGGTTACTCTCAGTTTTGCAACAAAAATTATGTATATTCATTTAGACATGAACGCCTGAGCAAATTGTACTTACATAATTTGATGGAGATAGAAGTTTCATTATCATGATGCTATTCAAACATTTAGATATCTTTTGAAGACTGTCTCACATCATTATTGTCAGAATTTATTTATTTCCTTGTTTATTTATTTATTTTTAATTCGAGTATAGTTGGCACAAAATGGTACATTTTGTTTCAGGTGGCAACCTAGTGATGCAACTTCTCTATACATTATGCTATGCTCACCACACGTCACTACGATCTGTCACCATACAGTACTATTACAATACCATTGACTATTTGCTATGCTGCGCCTTTATTCTCGTGACTTATTCATTTCATAACTGGAAGACTGTATCTCCCACTCCCCTTCACCCATTTTGCCCACTCCCCTCTTACCTCTGGGAACCATTAGTTTGTTCTCTATAGGTCTGATTCTGGGTTTTTTGTTTGTTTGTTTATTAATTTATTTTTATTTTGTTTTTTAGTGTCAGAATTTATTGTAATTAATAAGCTAACAATTTGATTATGTTCTCTTACAATTGTATTTAAAGAAATGTTTGGAAACCATCATTCTTCTCGATACTTGTACTGATCCTTCAAGCCATGCCCTTGATGGGTTCCCTGTTTCAGTGAAGCTACCTCCATTGTTTTTCCAGGATAGTACTTTGTAATACAGACTTCCAGCAGCCACTTGCTTACTGAGCGGCCTTGGGAAAGTTACTTAACCTTTCTGTATCTCTCGTGCTCCTTATCTGAAAAAATGAGGAAAATAACATTATTCACCTCATAGGCTTGTTGTAAAGGCTATAGTCATGTGTCATATACACATATATATACACATATATATATACATGGTGTTATATATATAAAGTGTTATATATATATAAAGTGTTATATATATATATACATGGTGTTATGTATATAAAGTGTTATATATATATAAAGTGTTGTGTGTGTGTGTGTGTGTGTGTGTGTGTGTTTACAACAGTCCTGCCACTTGATTAAGGTATTATAGTTCAATTAATGTTCTTATCACATGCTGTTTTAAAACCTGTCTGTCTTATTCAAAATTTCAGGTGACAGTTTGTCTTTATCATTGCTCCAATTTCCATCATCCCCGCCACTTGCCAGCAGATGGTCTGATGATCATTATTATGTTATGCACTTTGTGGATCTTCACTTTTAACCCTCAACTTTTATTTTCCCAAATCAAGAGCAGGCTCTTGACTCACTCAGGTCCTCGAGCTGGATTCCTTCACCATTCCCCTGGTAACCATGGAGTTACTGTGAGAAGCTGGCTTTCCTGGAGCTTAGATTTATTCGTCCTGGATGTTAGCTGTCATCTACAGTGTTACAAACTTGCCCTTTTTCATAAGGCTCCTTGCTATTCCCTTTTTACAGCCTCCTGTCAGTTAGGTCCTGGCAACCCTCCAGGCATAGTAAATCTCATCTGAATTCATACTGGGGGAGAAACTAAGCTATGTGCTAAGCAACTCACAGCATCAACAGTTACATCGCCATTAGAAGTCCATTATCATTCTCATAAAAATCACCATTTCCTCGAGCATTTTCGGTGAACATTCCTATATAAAGGTATGCGTTATACATCCTTACCTGCTTCCTTTACAGGAATCTGTTTTACAAATGGCAAAACTGAGAGTCTTACACATTTAGAGAATTGCCCTGAATTAAATAATTTTCTAAAGGCCCAAAGGTATGAAATACAAAGTCTAACTCTAAGCTTTAAGCATCTTCTATATTTCCTCTCACTAAAGAATATCCACTACAAAATATTAATATACAGCAGCTTTTGTAATGATTTATAGGAGTCTAGGTAAAATTAACTCAGGAGTCAGAATGCCTAGATTTGACTTTCTAGCTTACTAGTGCCTGGCTTTACAAGTCTGAGATTACCATGATAACATCTATCTCATGGGATTATCAAGGTTGAGATAATTCATGTAAAGCACTTAGGACTCACATAATGTAAAATGAATATCAAATAAATACTGGTGATTTTATTACTGTGCCTCTGATGCTGGAAATATCATTTATTAATTCTTTCAACAACTATTTATTAAGCACTTACCATGTGCCAAAGAGTATTTTAGGCATTGAGGTTATGGCAACAAATTTATCAGTATCTCTCCTATTGTGAAACCTAGTTTTTAGAGGGGGGAAAAAAGAAAATAATAAGCAAATAAGTATGCATTAGCTTAGGTTGAGGTAAGTGCTGCAAAGAAAGCTAGAGAAAGATAAGGAAGTGAGGGAAAGATCAGGGAAAAGAGCATTCCAGGCAGAAAGACAAGCCAGGAAAAGGCTCTAAGGTGAACAAAATTTTGGTGGGTATGAGGAAAAGAAAGAAAACCCATTTGGCTGAATCTGATTAAAAGAGGAAAATCCAGGGGCGCCTGGGTGGCTCAGTCAGTTAAGCAGCTGCCTTCACCTCAGGTCATGATCTCTGGGTCCTGGGATCAAGCCCCACATTGAGCTTCTTTCCCAGCGGGGAGTCTGCTGCTCTCTCTTTCTCCCTCTGTCTCTCCCCACCGCTCATTTTTTTTCTCTCTCTCTCAAATAAATAAAAATCTTAAAAGAAAAAGAAGAAGAAAATCTAAGTTAAGTATGAGATGAGATACAAAAGGTAGAGAGACCAAGTCGCTTGTGTCCTGATGACCAGGGTAAGAAATTTAGGTTTGATTCTAATTTAGAAAAGCTACTGGAGACCAATGATGTCACACGAGTGATTCACTTTTAATCAGAAATACTCCTGGCTGTATTTCAGAGAACTTTGAGAGCAAGAACACAAACAAAGAAAACAAAAAGACCAACTAGGAGTCCAAGGCATATTTTTTTTTTTTTTAAACACATACTCTGGTAGATTTAAGTATTGACTTGTATTCACATGGCGGTATAAACAACCAGTAGTAGACCTCTCCTCGAGTGTTTTTTTTGAAATAGGGAGAAGGGCTCATATAAGACAGTACTTACCCTGCGGTTGAGGAAGAATTTGTTGGCGTGGTGTGCCCCACAAGGGTGAAAGGGACACCAAGAGAGGTCAAGAAGTGGCGTGAAGAAAGCTCTAGAGGTGATCCTGAAGCTAGAATATGCCGAAACTGTCAGAACTAGGGATTTATTGCCAGGTAATGTCCAGAGGAGAAAATGGCTTAGGCTTCAATATAGGGAACCAAAATAGTCATGGATAAAAATCTAAGGGTCATTAAAGACAATGTTGTGTGGATCTTTTAAGACAGGCTGGAGTCACATGAACAGTGTCTGTAAATAGCAGGATGCAAATGGCCATTATGGATGAGAGTCCATGATAAATAACCTTAACTGAAGATACAATGCAACATGATTAACGGAGCAACTAGTTGCCAAGGCCAGCTGCTTTAATGGCCCCCTTACTTCATCTTGATTTTATTTACTGGGGAATGATGCACTTTCATCTTACATGTAGAAACAAGCTGTCTGAGTGAATGGGGACAGCTTTGAGAATGGAGCGGGTGGTGAAATATCATTTTTCAGAAGGGTGAAATTACCATGCATTTTATATAGAAGCTTGTATCTTTAATTAGGGCACCGGCGTCAGCATTGAAACAGTGATTCCATGACTATTACCACCCCTCATAGTAGACTCTCCCACCCCAGATTACTGCTTTCCTCTGCCCTGTGAAAAAGGGAAACAACGTGTTTCTAGACAGATGGTCTCTGGACTGACTGCCTTGAGATAATTTCATCAGAAACTGGCATTGAGGCTTTGGAAATGGAGTTAAATCCAGGTTTCTTCTTGGCAACAGAATAATTATGGACACTCATGGATAAAACTATTTATGGAAGATGAATTTGAGGAAGGGAAGAAGGAATAAAAGACTGATTCATTTCTTTACCTCTCCTTAAAGAGCATTACCCTGTACCACCCCTGCCACTACCAAAACCACTAGCTTAGGTCAAGAAAAAAAATATTTATAGACAGAGAACAGCAAAGGGAGTGCTTAATGTGTTCTGAGATGATTAGCGCTTGTTTTTCTTTAATTCATCAGGAGAAATCATAAAAATATTTTTTCAGGCTTTCTTGAAATACTGTCATTTAGGAAAAAAAGCATAGCTTTGTGAAGCCTTCTCCTGCGCCCCCAGATTAGTTTATCCTTCCTTGCTTTTCTTGTTCATACTATAACATTCACCCTGTTTATTACATTTAACCTCTTATTTTCATCTCTTGACAGCTCTTTTATTCCTAGTGTCTAGGGCATTGTTGACCATATGATAAGTGCTTAGTAAACATGTGGGGCCCTCCCTTTTTAATAGTTTATAGTGAATCCTTTAAGATTCTAATCTAATGAATAGGGAATCAGTAATACTACGTACTGTAATATAGATTTCAGAACATGAACAGTTGTTGGTTTGAAAGTCCATAGACTTTCCATTACGGTAATTAGAGCACTCACTAAAACTTACCATCAACAAACAATTAAAAATCTATCATGTACTTCCGTATAAGAAATGAATAAGACCATTGCAGTTCTCCAAGAGAAGCAAAGCTAAATATAGAATATTTGTTAATAAAAGATGATGCTTAAACAGCTGTCAGATGATTTATATTACAAGGGCAACAAGAGAACCTGATTAAAAGATCTGCTTTGTGGGAGATCAGTAGAAGAAGGAAGAAAAGAATGAAGGGGGGGTAAACAGAAAGGGGAATGAACCACGAGGGACTACGGACTCTGGGAAGCAAACTGAGGGCTTCAGAGGGGAGGGAAATGGGGGATTGGGATAGGCCAGTGATGGGTATTAGGCAGGGCATGTATTGCATGGAGCAGTGGGTGTTATACGCAAACAATGAATCATGGAACACTACATCAAAAACTAAAAATAAATAAATAAATAAACAAAAAGTTTAACAGAGTCTTAAAAAAAAAAAAAAGATCTGCTTTTCTCTATCAGTGTCCTGTTCACCATGTGAGTCCTATTGATTCAGTGGCTTATCTGATTCCCACAACAGTACTAATTTGGTAGGCATTATTATGTGAATTTTATAGATGGAAAAATGAGCTCTGAGGTTCCACAGCTCACAAGTTGGTGGACTAGAGTTGAAAACCACACTTACTTTTGCCCTATACCTTCCAGGGAGTAGGAGTTGAGAGAATGAAGACGTCACAGTAGTAATCGGGGAAGGTTTCACACTCCAGAGTGTCTTGGAATGGACTGTGCAGTGCTGAATCCATAGAATGAATGAGGAGGAAGAAGGACATTGCTGTAGGTTTATAGGTGGCAAACATAATAAATACACGAAAGAGAATCCACTGGTCGATTCTGAGAGTGGAAGTTATGAAAAGCAGAGAAAAAGTTAGATGTATGCACTAGCGAATGGAGTAATTAATGAGACAAATGTGACCTGCTCTTTGTTTTTGAGAAGGATATATTTCAGAAGGGAGAAATGACAGGCAAACATTTACTTTGATTGATGGATGAATGCCTCGGCTGCTTCTCTAAGGAAATCCAAATGAGAAGATACCATTAGGAATCAATAAGGTTAAAGTGGAGGAAGAAAATGAGCACTTATGTGTTGTCAATAGCTCAGTGGGCACACTGAGAACTCAGTTTTTGTTACACATATGTGTCAAAACATAGAAGGCCCTTGATATTTACATTTGGGTTAAATAATGATTGAATGGATTGGAATATTGCCAACTTTGTGCTTTAGGTTTTGGTAGAAGAAGTAATAATGATAATAATGACCATAGAGTTAATATTAATAGGATTTTTCTAATTGCCAGGCATTGTTACATACATGCACTATCTTGTTTAATTCTCGTTTTCAAACGTGGGAACTACATACTCTTATTATTTACCTTTTTACAGAGGATGACACCAAGGCAGAATAATATGAAGAAATTTAACATTAGAGGGCGCCTGCTGCGGCTCAGTCGGTTAAGCATCTGCCTTTGGCTCAGGAAATCATCTCAGGGTCCTGGGATCGAGCCCCACATCTGGCTCCCTTTGAGTGGGGAGTTTGCTTCTCCCTCTGGCTCTCCCCCTGCTGGTGCCCTCTCTGTCTCAAATAAATAGCATCTTAAAGAAAGAAATTTAACATTATTAAGAGTTAGTAAGTAGAATATTCTAAACTATGATGCCCTATTACATTGTAATTAGTTATCCACAGGTGCCCGATGAGACCCAAGTGATTTTTAATGTTGGTGATAAGTTTTGGTAGGAAATATTAGAGTAATTTCTATGAATGGGAACTTCTTGCTTTGTCTTCCTTTTATTAGACATTTGTCTCTGCAGATAATATGATTCCATCACATCAGAATTTCTAATAACTTCCAGTTGTGCCAACAACAATTATAACATCTCAGAACATCACTTTTATCACAAGAAAAATCAATGATTGAGATTAGGTTAAAATACCACCCATGTGTAGAATTATTCACAATATGCGCAATTTAGTTGGGAAAATCTTTCTGACATATTTAGCAAATGTAGGGCTTAAGAATCCAAAAAATCTAGGGCAAGGAGCACACATTGTCAGGATACACTGACACAGCCAGAGCTAAAGAACAACGTGTTTTTAGTTGAAAAGCTCTTACAAATCAGAATACTCTGGGGTGAAAAGTGTGAGGACAGGTAAGAAAACCAGCATGGTCCCAAAAGCTGTTACATACAACCATTATACAGATTATAAAACCAAGACCCAGAAAGAAGTCAACACATTTGGTAATGCAGCCAGTTCTAATTCTCAATGTGGTACTTTTTCTATATCCATAAGTGACGTGGAGTTATGGTTATATAGTGTAGAAAAGCGAACACAACCCCCCCAAAATTATTCTTTTTGGCTGCCAGCATAAAATAAGTAAGAGCTTGAGTTCCTGGGATTCCAATTTATTGCCTGGCTGCTGTTCAATTGCACTAACTAGACCAGATTTTTCTGGTCAGTCTCATTTGGCTTTGCTCAGCTACACAGGGTCTTGGTGGAAAATGGGGCCAAAATGAAGCAAGAATATGCTTTTCCTTAATCCGCATTTTCTGCTTGGTGAAAACATGAAGAGCTTTACCCTCAGGGTCACAGTGACAACTTTCTCCAATTTTCTCAGCAGTAGCTGAGAATTTCTTTGTCAGTATCATTGTTTTTGGTTTTTAAACAGGTGTTGGGAGTAAGACAAACAACCACAGGTATAGGGGATAGAAAAATGATCCCAAAAAGTCATTAAAAAGCTCAAGTGTGTCCTGTGTTTTGCCTCTCTTTTGCAGAGAAGCCAGCATACTGTGGTCTGACCATTGATGGATGTACCCCTGACCTAACCCAACATCGTCTTACCCTCCTCCCAAGTGACCTTCCTTTCCCCATCTCCCCCCATCACTCTATCTCCTCTATCCCAGTGCTTTTCAAAATTTAATGTGCATATAAATCACCTCTGAACCTTGTTAAAAGCTAGATTTTCATTCAGTAGGTCTAGGATGGATCTGAAGATTCTGTATTTCTAACAAACTTCTAGAAAATGCCCATGCTGCTGGTCTGCAGGCCATATTTTGAGTGGTAAGGCTCTATCTTTTATAATTGTTGGTTTAAAGGGTGAAGGTAGAGTTTGGAGGGAGAAAACAATTTATTTCTTCTTTTCTTCCCATTCTTCACAGAGAAACCCGTGTTCCTTTTCTTTGCAAATAATTAGAAGCAACTATGATCACCTGGGATTTTTAAGAAGCACAGACAGTATTTCTTAAATTCTGGTTATTCTAAAGAAATTTCTAAGGCTAAAGTGATTTCATCTAAAGCTGTGAAACAGTCGTGAAGCAGCCTTGCAGCCTTCCAGATTTCAGTTGGAAGAAAGGTGAGCAAACAGCATCCTGAGAGAGGCAACAAGTGGTGAGGATCTGTTTATTAACAGAGTTTAATCTGCTTGAGGAGGCAGAGAACAGAGAGGTCATGGAACTTGCTCTGGGAGTTAAGGAAATAGAGTTGTATAAGGATTTCACTTCAGGTAATTTAAGTTTATAGACAACCAAAACAAAGAATCAGTGACTGTGAAGAAGAAATCTTGGGAAAAAAGTGGTATCTAACTGTAAGTCACAGATATAACTGAATGTATGGAATATACATAGAAGGCTTCTGGGTAAAATAACTTTAAAATTAAAGTACAAAATTATATATTAATCTTTTCTAAGCTGGATGGGTTTTTTTTTTTAAGATTTTTATTTATTTATGAGAGACAGAGGCAGAGGGAGAAGCAGGTTCCCAGTGGAGCAAGGAGCCCAACATGGGACTCAATCCCATGGCCCTAGGATTAGGACCCGAGCTGAGGGCAGATGCTTAACCGACTGAGCCACCCAGGCACCCGAAGTTAGATGTTTTTATTGAACTGTAGAGTTGTCAATGGTCTACCTATATGTAGGTGCACACACACACACATTTACAAATGTTCTAATGCCTCATCATTTTAAATGGCTTCTTGAGAATGTTGTGATGTGACTGATTTATCACAGAGGATAGCTGGAAATGTTACGAAATGTTCTATAATGTTATGGGCCAGGCTACGATCTGGAGTCTATCTGATATTCTTCCTGATAATTTTGTTACACCAGCACATGCAGATGTCATTATTTTAGAATGATAAAGTATAGCTTTGAGATCTATTCTCTTCCATATTCTGCACCTCATTGGCCATCACAGGACACAAGTGGAAAAGTAGGCTCATGCTATTGCTTAGAAGTAGGATTATTGCTTTGCTGCCATCATTGAGCTATAGTCACAAATATATAGATTTGTGTATTTAACATCCGCTTCTCCAATAACAATTACACAGAGGTGCAGGCTTAGATCTTTCTTGAGATAAGGAACTAAAATATTTTCTTAACTAATGGATGGATAATGATGCTATCAATTTTGTCACTCCTGCAAATTCATCTTTGGACACTGTATTCAGATTACCTTCGACTGTGCATTTAAGTATCAGATACCACCTAAATGTCAGAGGGGGAAAAACTAGACTAGTCTTGACAGTCTGGAAGAGCAATGTTGTCAAAGGTCATCAACAAGTCTGACAAAACAGTCCTCATTAACAGTGTCTGTCAGCACCTCCATTTGGAAGTAATTTGGATATTTGCAGTGACCCCATCACTTCTGATTGGCTGGGCAGTGACCTTGACCAGGGTGAAACCTGTTCAGTGTAGCTCATACAATGCACTGTAGGTGGAATCCAGGATGACAGATGGCAATGGGGTCAGCGAAGAGGAACTTGTCCATCACTGCTATTGAACACGAAGCCACTCAACAGCATAGTTCAACTGGCCCAGGAGCTGTGGTTTGCATATGCCACAGGAGAATTGTTCAAGTTCCTTTATTTTTAAAGAAATGCTATAGTCTCATAATCTCAGAGTTCATGAGACTGATGAATAAGTGGGGGGGAAAAAAGCATAGCTGTTGGAGTTTAGCAATGAACTAGACATTTCAAAACTTGTCTTTGACTCAGTATTGACTGAAAATTCATGCTGGCTATATCTTTATTGTGAATAAATTCCTGATCAAAAACTACTTCCTGAAATATTTTCCTTCATTCTTACTAACAAACTGGGTTAGTAAGAGTAATTACTTTGCTCTTCTTCTGGGCACATCTCTTCCTTTTGCCTCCCTCACATATCACAAAATCAATGTGAAATATAAGTATAATAGAATATATTAAACTCTCTAAGTCCTAGAATATAAAAGCAATTATAACATATTCTTGAAATAATTAACTTTTGATAGAACAATCTGGATCTGTTTTTTGTAGTTAAAGTAGAGCTTCTTTTTAACATAAAAAATTAGGAATTGATCAGATATTGAATGTCATATAGCACAGCATTTTGATTCTGTCTTCTGAGTCTGTCGTTCAAAAAACACAAGGCACATTGATAGGCTAGGGACCTAATGGAAACACACATCTGCCAACTAGGGTAAAATGATGAATCAACAAGAAAATACATATAACTTTCATTTACTTGTGGAATTTTTAACAATCTAGAAAAACTTTAGAACTTAAGACCTTTCTTCCCCATTGGATGCACAGGAATTTCTTCCAAATCTTCATTGTTGATTTCTTCCTTGTAATGTTTTTGGACCAAATAGCCAATCAGTCCCAACCAGAATGAGTAAAAAATGACAAATTAATTTATTTCATAGAAAAATAAATTATTGAAACTAGAAGGAAATAGACAGATGATGTAATTAAATTGATTTCCTGCCTTGTGGATTACTCAGTGTCCACATCTAGCATTTATTTGTTTGGTTGTTTGAGATATAATAGACATACAACACTATATTAGGGCCAGCTGTACGATGTAGTGATTTGATATTTGTGTATATTGTGAATGAGCACAACGATAAGTTCAGTTTTCCCCTGCTACCATATAAAGTTATATATTAAGCAATATAATATTATTGACCATAGTCACCATATTGTGCATTATATCCTCATGATTATTTATTTCATGGCTAGAAGTTTGTACCTCTTGACCATTTTCTCCAATTTCCTTTCCCCCACTCTCCCTTCCCTCTGGCAACCACCAATTTGTTCCCCACATCTGTTTTGTTTTGTTTGTTCATTTGTTTTATTTTTCAGATTCCACATGTAAGTGAAATCATATGGTACTTGCCTTTGTCTGACTTATTTCATGGTCCATCTGTGTTGTCACAACTGGCAAATTTCATTCTTTTTTATAGTTGAGTCGTATTCCATTGTATATATACCACATTTTTTCATCCAGTCATACATTGATGGACACTTAAGTTGTTTCCATATCTTTGCTATTATGAATGATGATATGTTGAACATAGAGGTGTATGTATCTTTTCAAATTGGTATTTTTATTTTCTTTGGATAAATACCCAGAAAAAAAATTGCTGGATCATATGAATGTTCCATTTTTAGTTTTTAAAGGAGCCTTCACACTGTTTTCCACAGTGGCTTTACCTTCCCAAATTTACATTCCCAAAACAGTGCACAAGTGTTCCCTTTTCTCCACATTCTGTCCAACACTTCTATTTCTGTGCTTTTTTATAACAGCCAATTTTTGTTATTCAGCTATATGAGTTTTTATTTATGTTAGCTACTAACCCCTTATTGGACATATGATTTGGTATATCTTCTCCCATTCAGTAGGTCGTCTTTATTTTGTTGATTTTTTTCACTGTGCAGAAGCTTTTTAGTTTGATGTAATCTCATTTGCTAACTTTTGCTTTTGTAGCCACTATGTTTAGAGTCAGATCCAAAACCACACCTCCAAAAGCAATGTCAAGTTGCTTACCGCCTATGTTTTCTTCCAGGAATTTTATGGTTTCAGATATTACGTTCAAGTTTTCAACATATTTTGAGTTAATTTTTGTATATGGTGTAAGATAGTAATCCAGTTTCATTCTTTTACATGTAGCTATCCAGTGTTTCCAACACATTTTATTGAAGAGACTTCCCCTTGTATATTCTTGCCTCCTTTGTTATAAGCTAATTGATCATATACATGTGGGTCTATTTCTGGGCTCTCTATTGTGTTCCATTGATCTATGTGTCTGTTTTTATGCCAATGACATGCTGTTTTGATTAGTATAGCTTTTTAATATAGTCAATCTGCTACAAATTTCATACAGATTCCCAATGATAGTCCTGAAAGCAGAGTTGCTAAAGCAAAAACTATATATTATTCTCAAACTGGTAGTCCAAGGTGTTCAATAAAATAGTTATGGCAAGTCCTGATCCACATAGATAGTCGAAAGAGTGCTGACATACAGAACACAACCTGGACCAAACCACGATGAAATGGGTTCAATACTCTTACACTCTTGCTCATTTATAAAGTTTATGAAGTCCTTCTTATTCTGTGAGCCCTGATAGCACCTAAATTCACCATCTTTACAATGATAAATAGTAGGAAGAGCAATTGTGATAAATCATCCACTCAGTCCTGGCTGCTCTGTGACATCTACTTTTGCAACATTAACCTCAAGATTTTCTCCCCATTCAGTAAAACTTTCCCATTCTGGTTGAAGATTCTGACAAGTAGGTTACCATGGGGCATAAAATTCTATCAACCGCTCTCATTCCAGCAACTCTTTTGGGTTCTTGACATGATGATGGGCACATCACTCTGCTGCCCATCAGTCCAGGGAGCCCCACAAAGCAATAGGAGCAGCACTGTCATGGGAATCATGAGACTCCTGGAGGACATCATGTCTGGTGCTCGCCCACCCCACAGCCCAGTTTTTACTTATAGTTGATTTCTAACTGTATACCATGTGGTCAGAAAAGATGCTTGAAATAATTTTGCTCTTCTTAATAAATTTATGAAAACTTGTTTTGTGGCTTAACATATGATCTATCCTGGAGAATGTGCTGCGTGCACTTGGGAAGAATGTGTACTGGGTTGCTTTTGGATGGAACATTCTTTATATATCTGTTAAGTCTATCTGGTCTAACACGTTGTTTAAGGTCAATGTTTCCTTATTGATTTTCTGTCTGGATGATCTATCTATTAGTGCAAGTGGAGTATGAAAGTCCCCTATTATTATTGTATTGCTATTTCTCCATTTAGGTCTGTTAATACTGGCTTTATATTTTTAGGTGTGACTATATAGGGTGCGTAAATATTTACAGACGTTATATACAATTGTTGGATTGACCCCCTTATCATGATGTAATTCCCTTCTCTCTCTCTTTTTTAAGATTTTATTTATCTATTTGGCATAGAGAGAGACAGCCAGCAAGAGAGGCAACACAAGCAGGGGGAGTGGGAAAAGAAGAAGCAGGCTCCCAGCAGAGCAGGGAACCCGATGTGGGGCTCAATCCCAGAACTCTGGGATGTTTAACAACTGACCCACCCAGTTGCCCCCCCCCTTCTTTTTCTCTTTTTAAGGTCTTTGTCTTAAAGTCTATTTTGTCTGATATAGGTATTGCCACCCCAGCTTCCTTTTAGTTTTCATTTGTATGGGGTATCTTTTCCATATCTTCACTTTCAGTTTCTATGTATCTTTACTTCTGAAGTGAATCTCTTGCAGGCAGCTTATAGATGGTATTTTTTTTAATCCATTAAACACTCTCTGTTTTTTGGTTGAAGAGGTAGTCCATTGATGTTTAAAATAATTATAGTTATGTACATATTGCCACTTTGTTCGTTGTTTTATGGTTGTTTTGTAGTTTCTCCCTGTTCCTTTTCTTTTCTCTTGCTCTCTTCCCTTGTGGTTGATGAATTTCTTTAGTGTTATGCCTAGATTCCACTCTCATTATCTTTTGTGTACCAACTATAGGTTTTTGCTTTGTGGTTATAATGTGGCTTACATGTATCAGCCCATATGTATAACAGTCCATTTTAGGTTGAAAGCAAGTTAAGTTTGAACACCCTCTAAAACTCAACATTTTTACTACCCCTTTCCCACATTTCATGTTTTTGATGCCACATTTTACATTCTTTTGTGTATGCCTTAACTAATTATTGTAATTATACTTATTCTTACTACTATTGTCTCTTAACCTTCATGCTAGCTTTGTAAGTGATGAGTCTACTACCTTTACTACATGTTTACCTTTACCAGTGAGATTTTACCTCCATGTGTTTTCTTGTTACTAATTAGTGCCCTTTCTTTTCAGCTTAAAAAGTCATTTCTTTTAAAAGTCAATATATAAGACTGATTTAGTGGTGATGAACAGGGGAGTGCAAGGGTGTGGTAAGTGCTGCTAGCAACATAGGGGGAAAGTGCCAAAGTGGCACCTACCAGTGTCCCCATCTCATAAGAAAATCCAACAAACCACTGTTCCTCTGGTAGACGCTTTAAGGTATGAATGAATCCCCTTCACACAGAGTCTTGGCACTTTCAACCTGCTGCTTTTGCACTGAGTCCTGGGGCCAGTGATTCTGTGCATGATTCTTTAAGAACAGAGTTTTCGTTTTCTACATCCCTTTGTGTCTCCTGGACATAGCCCTGTTGGTTTGTAAAGCCAGATAATTTGGGGGCTTGTCTCTGGTGCAGGTCCCAAAGGTTGGCATGCCTGATATGGGGCCCAAACCCCTTACTCCTCGGGGATATTCTCTATATTTGTGAGATTCCTCCTGCTTGTGGGTTACCCCGCCAGGGGAAGGGTTTTAGGCAAGACCCTGTATCTGCCTCTCCTACCCCATCTGGATGTGGCCCTTTTATCCTCTGTAGTGGAGGATCTGTTTAGCTAGTTTTCAGGTCTGTTTCAGAGAGAAGTGTTTTACATGTAGCTGTAGATTCGGTGCGTCCATGGAGGAGGTGAGTTCAGGGTCTTCCTGTGCGGTCATCTTGAACTGCCCCCCCCCCCATATCTGGCATTTAGAATGCCTCACACATAATTAGAACAAGGTGAGAATCCTTAAAATGAATTCTGCTTAGTAATTACGCACCAGCATTCTTCCCTATTCTAGTTTGAGAAGGAGCTTGCTACAAGGCAAAATATTACCCTGGCCATCCAGATCCCAATATACAGACATTTACGGTTCAGTTATCAATTTAATTTTTTTTCATTTGGTCATTTTATACATAACAGATGACATCATCCAAATGGCTTTTAGGATAATGCCTCATTTTCACTGGAACACTTTGCCTAACTGAATTTGAGATACTTCCCATTTGGGTACAGCAGCTTTTATAAAAATTGCCTCCACCAGGCTCATTACAGCTAAATTTACACCACCTGTTTTAATGTGCATATTGTCATGACCCACAGAGACTGCATTAAGTAATTAAGAGACAGACCACATAGTGTCATTTGCTGTAACTGAATCTGTGGATTCAATCAATAGCCACCTGAAAGTGCCTGGGGCTGCAGGCTTAGGGCACAACCTGCTGAGTCAAGCCCTAGGGGGTCCAAATGGGAGTGCCTTAATTTGTGACACCGTCCTGCTGTTTCCAGTCCCGTTTTAATTAGTCATAAAACGCAGCATAAGCCAAGTTGTTTAACAAAACCGTCCAAGACAGATTCTTCCTTTCCTTAGAAAAGATTTGAAACAGAGCTAAAGATAAAAGAAGATCGCCAGTTGAGGAGACATCAATCTTACCCTCCTTTTTAAGGCACAATTTATCTCGTAAAGAGGAGCGGAATCCTGTGTTTGTTGCAGAGTTTCGTATTTTCTAAAGACTAAAAGAAATAGCCATTTTGAAGTGCTAATGCAACTGTAAACACAATTCATTTTATTTGAGTTTTTATAGTTCCACTGGTGAAAAGGCTGCGCAGCTGTTGTTTGCTAAATTGTCATTTGTTGGGTTAAAAGTTCGTCACACTCATCCAAAGTATGGTCACTGCTCAGGAATCAGATGACCACACCAGAGCTACATACTATATGGATCATATAATTTATTTTGGATCAGCTTCTTTCCAGATGCTAAAATCTGGTGTATTTATTAAGAATTGGCTTAAGCCCTGATTCACTCTGGAATTCTACTGAAACAGACTAATTGAATGGGACTCTTCCCAACACATATGTCTCCTCAAAGCTGAAAGTGATTTAGGGTTTTGATGGCACTTAGTGACCATTGGGCAGATTTGTACTAACTCTAGGCAGATCACATGCCACAGTGTTTCCACCCTACAAGGAATCTTGAAGTGAATATTTCCCAGATGGCTTTTTCAGACAAAGGTCTCTTACAAAAGAGGGAAAGAACACATTTACCAAGTCCAAAGAATAGTTGATATTTAAGAACTTTTGATGGACAAATTCAGGAGCTTTTTCAAACTCTACAGGGTGCTTTCGGAATATGTTTGGAATATAAACACATGCTTGTACATCACCCAGCTGCCACCTGGCCTAGAGTGTGACCTTTCATGAATTTTTGTATTTTGAAACAAAAAGGAATCTTGGTGGTCATTGGGGTCAGACTGTCCCTTTACAGAAAAGAAAAATGGGACCAAAATAAGTAATACACTTACATGAATGCGATCTCCATCCAAAGTTCCACATTCTCTCCCATTCCAGAGGGCATCCTGGTCTCTGTGGCATGGGTGCAAATCAGCACATGGCACTTACTGGTGACTTTCTCTCTCTCCTGCTTTAATATTCATTTCTCTCCCCTTCACTTCTTTTCTTTTTCTTGCTTTCCCCTACTCTTGCTCCTCCTCTCCCATTCCTTTTTAGCTATCTCTCTGTTTAAGAACATCGCCCAGTTCTATCCCAGAGTTTTAGTTTTTGTACCAATAAGAAAAGCCTGTGGAGACAAAACAAATTTTTAAAAATCCTGCTAAATAATTGTTTATATAATTTCTGACTCTCAACTTTCAAATGCGAGTGTTTATTGTCTCTAGCATTTGTCTGAAAACTGTACTACCTTATGACATCTGAGGTTTTATTGCGATATATTTACTTTTACTTTTTTATGATAATATGTCGACATGGAGATCTCAGATTACTTTGAGTCCCCTGGAGTACCTAGTACAGTGCTAGATTATCTGATTGTCCAAAGAGGTTGCTTTTCTATCTGGATCTTTTAGGTCAGTGACTTTGATTTAGAAAATGTATCCAATCGATCAAATGGTTGCTTACAACTAGTTTAGGGGGGAAAAAAACACTTCCAAAATGCAGATTTACCTATGTACCTTGAATGGGACGGGCATTTCAATGCCCCATTTCATGATAAGGTGAGCTAATCCTGGTATTTAATTTAAGTATTTTAAATTTTGGGGGTTTTAACTTCTCTATTCAACTGAGAAATTATCTCAACCCTTTCATTAAATCTTTGCTTCCACCACACATACACACACACACACACACACACACACACCCCACTACACCTGGAGTGCAAATGTACAGAAGAAATAAGAAGTTCATTTTAATCATAAAAGTTTATTAACTTAATTTTCAGGCCTATATGTTCAGAATTTGTGTGATAGGTACAGCAAAGTGAATGTCAGAAATACCATGCTAGAAATATAGAAATGTGTTGCAATCCTGATCATTCCTCATAATGAAAGTCGATAAATTAAGGAAGTGAGAATAACCCAGGACAACAAAAAGAGCTTGTGAAAGAGCACCAGAAAATATTTGCAATAAGACACAGATGGGGAAATGTGTCACATGCAATGCAAGTGTGACTAACAGAAGGTGGGGTGGCCCAGAAGAGACTGCAGATGACAGAGTAATGCAGAGGCCAGTGGGAAGGAAGCAAGGACTACATTGAAAGGAAGTGCAATGGCTCATGCAGATGGAGTGACTGGGAGACAGCACAGGAGCTAGCTGGCCAGTGTGAACCAGTCTTTGCTGCTGACTAACACGGATCAAAGGAGTATGAAAGGTCAATGAGTGGCAAATTGGATGACATAGATTGTGCTGTATAACTCTAGGAGTACTGATACTCGTATAGCACGTGTGTGTGAGAGAGACAGAGAGAGAGGTGCGTGGGCATGATAAATTACTGAGATAATTTGTTTTGCTCTCAACAGTTTGTTCTCTTTCTGCGCAGTGCTCATACTTCAAAGCAGATAACCAGGCCATCGTATTCTCTTGCCCCTGAGGAGATTTGTATAGCTTGAAATTTGAAAATCAAAATTACTTCGGAAAAATTGGATCTTTAAGATTCACTACTTATTCATCATATTATGTTAATTCACTTCATATAAAGTAACGTTGTTTCCTAAATAATTACATTTAAAAGTATGTTTAAAGTTTATATTTCTGTTAATTTCCCAGTTTTATTGAGATGTAATTGACATATAGCGCCATACAAATTTCAGGTTATAGGATAATGATTTAACTTGCATATATCATCAAACGATTACTAAATAGTTTAGTTAACATCCATCATCTCATATAGATTTAAAAAATTGTTTTTTTTTCCCTTGTGGTGAGAACTTTTGGGATTTTCTCTCTTTTTTTTTTTAAAGATTTTATTTATTTATTTGTGAGAGAGAGAAAGCACAAGCAGGAGGAGCGTCAGGCAGAGCAGGTAGAGGGAGAAGCAGGCTCCCTGTTGATCAAGGAGCCGGATGCGGGACTTGATCCCAGGACCCTGGGATCCTGACCCAAGCCGAAGGCAGATGCTTAACCAACTGAGACACCCAGGCATCCCAAGGATTTACTCTTTTAACAACTTTCAGATACACCATACTCTCAATTTTCAGCATACTCTCATACAGCTTTCAGTTATAGTTAACTATAGTTGTACGTTGTACTCCCTAGTACTTACTTATTACTGGAAGTATGTACTTTTGACCACTTTCCTCCAATTCCCCCTCCCCCACATCCTGCCTCTAGTGGCCACAAGTCTGATCTCTAGTTCTGAGTTCCTTCGCCCCTTCCTTCCTTCCTTCCTTCCTTCCTTCCTTCCTTCCTTTCTCCTCCCTCCCTCCCTCTCTCTCTTTCTTTCCTTTTTTTTGATAGGATGCAGGCCAAGAAATGAGTTACTATATTGTTGGACATATCCTGAATACCATGAGGAGGGTTGCTGCAACATAGTGTAGAAGAACAGGAGTCTATCTAGAACCCCGAGGGGTTTCCTGGAGCATCTCTCGGTGTTTTCATGCCCACTGATGAGTCTAATGGACAATTGCAATAAACCCAAAATTGACAGCATTAAAGCAGGAGCTTCAAACTCTCGTAAAGCAAGCTACTTAGACTGAAATTCTAGCCAATGGTGAGAAAAGCATAAAACTGGTGATAGAGGGAGGAGCAAATAAATATCACTTGTACCTTTGGGACTCATTGCAGCAGAGTTAACACTGTTCACTTTTGCATATTAAATCATGGTGTGTATCCCAGAACATCTTTGAAAAATAAACATATTATGTTTTTATTTTCTAATTGCTGCTATTGTAAATTTCACATGCTTGTATGTATTTGTTCTTCCATATGCATGTTCTAGCCAAGCTGGTCTGCTCACTGATATGCTCTGCATATTCCTTTCTCTAATCTTTTCCATTCATTGGCCCCACGTGCCTTCCCCAGCCTCTCCTCAGTGACTTTAACCCAATTCATCGTTTGTAGCATATTTTCCTTTTCAGCCCTTGCACTAATTTTTTTCTTTCATTAATTTTCTATATATTTATTACTTTTGTGTGCCTGTTTTGCTCTGTTGATGAGATAGAAATATTAATATCAAACTCAGACAGTATTTGTGTACATTATGTGTAGTCAATATAGGGGAACACTGAATAAGTGATTAACCACTACAAAAATATAAATAATACCATTCATATTTTCTTGTATTTTTCAATATATTTTTATGTTTATTATAATTATTTCTTGTATTATTGTTCGTTGTGTGAGTGTCACTGTTATATTAGTTATCACTTTGTGTGCCACCTGTGTATATATTGCCTTTTTACTTGATTATCAGGGCTTTAAAGAAGGACTCACTCTTTATCTATGGATCTTCCACCAGCAAAAAGCTGGCACCTTGTACATGAGAGATCCACAATGATGTCGATGGGATAATCAATACTAGTACATGATTGATTCTACTATTTGGATTTTGAGTTATAAACTGATCTATAAAGAATTTTAAAATTAAGACAGCAGAATATAAATGATAGTCCAGAACTTATATTTGCTTTATTAAGAAAAATGCTCAACCAAAAGTCACGTCCCTCTTGCACCAGTGTGCTCCAGTCCACCAGCAGCTCATATAAATACACATCATGAAGGACTCTGTTGAATCTAATATATACGAAACAGAGCTCAGATCACAGCTTCTCTAAGAGACCTCTAGATCTCTCAGACGCAGTTAATTCTCTGACTTATTTCTGTGTCATATTTTTAGCTATAGACTTTGCTTCACCTGTTGTCCTGCATGCAATTATTCACTTACATGGCTTTTCTTCTGTTGTATGTTGACTCTTCAAGGGCAGTGATCATAATTTTTCATCCTCCTGTTCCCAGTCCCTACCACAGGGCTTGGCACATGGTGTGTCTACAATGTTCATTAAATTGGAATTAATTAAAATTAATTAGAGGAAATTAATCATTTGTATTGCTTTATAATTACAAAAATGAAAAGACTTGAGATGAAAATTTGATCTGGAAAAATATATATACATATATGTCATTATGTAAGTTTCATCATCATAATACTTTTGGTAAACTTAATGATGACAAGAATACCGAAAGATGATGTATTACTGCCAAGCATAGAGTAGAAAAGAGAAAGAACTGAATGGTTCAGTCAGTATGTGTTTGTGATGCCATTAGTTACTACCTACTGGTAGGGGTTCAACCATAATCAACAAATTAATAGATTGTATTTCTGATGATACTTCTGTTTTCTGCCTAATGGTGTATTAAGCAGGCTCGCACTGGGTATCTTGATTAGAACCAATTGGCACATTCGAACATTGTTTATTGAGCATGGCAAATGTTTGCCTAAATTATTTTGCTTTCTTATCTTAAAAAAAAAAAAGAAAGAAAAAAGAAATTGTGCTAAGAAGGCCTACCAGAAAAAGAAAACTAAAGTGTTCTGTTGAGAATAGGAGCATCCATAGCCCCAGTGTCTTGATTTTCAGATCACCAGTGTGACAGACACCAACTAAAGATGCAAAGGGTCGTGGACAGAACTCTGAGTAAAACTAAGTTCTAAGGGATAGGCAGAAAAAGAGAACCTGAAAAAGAGACTGAGCTGTAGCCAGAGAGGGAAACAAGGCGATTCTAGTGTTAAAGAAATAATCTCAAGGAAGCCAGATAAAGAGTGTTTTAAGAAGAGGGTTATGACCACTGAATCTAATGCTGGGATAAAGTCAAGTTAATTTAAAATCTAAAAAGTGTTCATTGGTTTGGACAACAAAATGGGCATAGTTTCAATGCAGCAGTGGGGAGAAATAAAGTACTCCACCCAGATCTCTGCTCCAGGGTGTAAACATCTATCCCCTTGATTTTCCAAATATCTGTGGTTATTAGCTCTCAGTTGTGCCCCACAGTGGGAATTGCAGCAGTCACTGGGAACTGTCTCACCAAGAATTATATCCTCCTCCTTGGTGGATCATGACCAAACACTTCCTGATGTGAGAAAACAAAGACCTCCTGTTTCAATTTAGGATAATTCTAAAGGGCCATCTCAATTCCATAGCTCTTACAGTTTTGGCTGAGATCAAACAATTTTCTGCTCACGATTCCTTATATCAGAGTACATTTAAGGAAATCCAGTCTAAGACAGCTAGTACCAAAAGTGGTCCTACAAAGTAGATTCTAAGTTGAATTTTGGAGATGGATCTCTCATTGACCAGCTGGCAATGGGGCCCACATCACTGGGAGTGGCTGGAGTATGGATAGCCCCTGACATGCTATGATAGTACAAGTGCTAAAAATTTTGCTGATGGTGAACTGGGATGGAATACCATGGACAAGCATTTGCTGACTATGGAATGCCTCTGGCATTTTTGAGGAATGGGTGAAAATACATTCTTAAATTGAGTGGCTATTGCTGATCAACATTGAAGAGAAATAAAGATGGGCTCAAGGTGATAAATAACTAATTAGAGGCAAAATGTGAGAGTCAGAGAGAATCCTTGGCATCCTTATAAAAGTCTTAATCTGAAGCTAAAGAGCAGAAAGAGGAGAGGACTAGGGTTTACAATTTATTTATGAGTAGGGGAACTTTAACGATTTTGAATTCTCAGCTCTGAAAGTTGTTTTATATCACAGTGGAACCCTAATAGGAAAAGAGTAGATGCTGTTGTGATTCTTGAATTCCCAGAGTCCCGTGTAACCACTGAGCCTGAAGACGTGGCCCATTCCCTGTTATTAAAAGACAGTGGCTCTCCCTTTGCTTGAAGATCATGGGGCATGTGCCTCACGATACAGTGCTTTCCCTCTTTAGCCCCTAGTCCGACTCCCCCTGTAGGCTACCATAAGAAGGGTTGAATCCAAACATTTCTCAGTGGGTATATGCAGGGCCTGCTAAGAGAAGAGAAGAGAAGAACTATACACTAAAGGAGCTGCAAGATGGGAACAATATGTACTGGCAAGAGGCAGGAGTACGTGTCAAAGACTGGAGCCTGAAGGTGCTAGATCAAGGGAGAATCTAACATGAAGTTGGATGGAGAAAGTTTATCAATATGGACTTTACAACAAGCCCAATAGAGAGAGTGTCTGATCCTAGACCGTCAAGTGCCTATGTGGCCAGTTTCCCTCGTGAGCTGTAATCGCCAAGTCATAAGCAGGGGAAAGGTCAGCAAAAATCCATTGTAAGATGGAAGTGG
Source organism: Ursus arctos (assembly GCF_023065955.2). Taxonomy (NCBI): domain Eukaryota; kingdom Metazoa; phylum Chordata; class Mammalia; order Carnivora; family Ursidae; genus Ursus; species Ursus arctos. The sequence continues at coordinate 23,291,316 of NW_026622985.1, read as the reverse complement.
TACATCTGGAAACAAGCACGAGCAGAGTCAGAAAACACAAGAAACTGCATGAGCACATGTCCAGGATACTGAGTCATCTGCCATTGTTGTCTGGCACCCCTTTCTCAGCTCACTCAGGGAAAGCCCTTTATTGTTTTCACAGAGCAGAAAAAAGGAGCAGGATTAATGGATAGGTTACCTGGATGATTGGTACAAATGAGAAATGGATGTTTCTGTACTACAAGTGACAAGTTCTGGCCTAAGAAGAAATTGGTAAGAAGAAATCCTCTCAATGGGCAGACCTCCCTTTGGTGAACCTAGTCAGCCATTTTGTAGGAAAGAGATATTGCCCGAGGTAAGTGCCACACCCCTGAGGTTGAGCAGTTCTTTCTTTTTCTCTCCTCTTTCTTTCTTTCTTTCTTTCTTTCTTTCTTTCTTTCTTTCTTCTTTCTTTCTTTCTTTCTTTCTTTCTTTCTTTCTTTCTTTCTTTCTTTCTTTCTTTCTTTCTTTCTTTTGAGGGAGAGACTGAAAATGCAGAGTGAGCCAGAGGGAGAGGAAAAGAGAGAATCTTAAGCAGGCTCCACCCCCAGTGTAGAGCCCAACACTGACCTATCTCAGAACCCTGAGATCATGACCAGAGCCAAAATCAAGAGTCAAATGTTTAACTGACTGAGCCACCTAGACGCCCCGCTTGAGTGGTTTCCTTAAATGTTGCACCCTAAGTCCTCACTTGCCTTAACTAGTCCTGGTCCTACACAAGAACAGGGGATTTGCTGGTCCTATCGCATTACTACACGACTCAGAACAAGTCAGCCTGATAGACATGGGTAGACCTCTTCCAGGAGTAGCTGAGGTGCCAGCTTGGAGAGGATACCCTGTGAGAAAGGTGCCACTTTCCCACATGTCAGATCGAGCCTAAACCAGCAACTCTTGTATGGAGCTATGTTCCGCGGAGGTAGAATTTGGAGCTTGGAAAGGGAAGAGTTTAGTAGGAGTGGCTCTGATTGCCATCACTCACAATGACCCACTTGGAATGAATTTGAGTTTTCCGCCCATATAGTTTTAGGTTCTCCAAGTCGAGAGATTCTGGTTCCCAGTAACAGTACCATGAGGCCTTAGACTGCCGCTGCCACCCAGTCTTCTGGGATCCTCATGCCAGACACCAGCAGGGAAAAAAATGAGCTACTATCCCAGCGGGGGTGATGGATCCCCTCTTCAGGAGGAGGCAGGACAGCAGTTACGTAATGTGGGGGATGGGGAGGAATATGCATGACCCTCCCGTGATTCTCCGGGATGTCTGTGGAAATGCTTGTCCAGCTTTAATGATTTATAGAGAAGTAGAGCAGCTCAGCCTGGGAGCGGCACAGGAACCAGGGGCGCCAATCCTTCAGGAATGATGGTGAGTCAGCCAACCAGACAAATTGCCTGGGCTGGCAGAGGTGTCAGTGGAGGGAAAGGGCGTCTAAACTGGGTGCCGGAGGAGGGAGAAGAGGAGCACCAGTTGTAGTTTTGAGATCGGGCAGAGCCACAGGGGCTGCAGTTCATTCAACCAACACTTCGGTCCTATTTTCCCCAGGTAACCCGAATAACAAGAATCTTGGTCAAGTTTTTCCTTGACGGGGAGAAATCACTTAAGAAGCGAGGGTTGTAAGACCCTCCAAGAGTAGATGTAGTGGATACCATCTTGCTCCACCCAATCCCTTCTGGAAGGCCAAATGCTCCATTCTTCAGCCAGGACTCACCACCTGCCGTGGACAGTTGCCCTCAGTGGCGGGGCACTGTCATGCTTTTTATCTTGACGAAGTCCCAGTAGTGCATTTTTGCCTTTGTTTCCCTTGATTTGGAATTGTGTGTAGCGGAATTGCTGCCTGTGTTCTCTTCTAGGATTTTGATGGATTCCTGTCTCACATTTAGGTCTTTCATCCATTTTAAGTCTATTTTGTGTATGGTGTAAGGAAATGGTCCAGTTTCAGTCTTCTGAATGTGGCTGTCCAATTTTCCCAATACCACTTGTTGAAGAGATTATCTTTTTTCCATTGGATATTCTTTCCTGTTTTGTCAAAGATTAGTTGACCATAGAGTCGAGGGCCCATTTCTGGGTTCTCTATTCTGTTGCATTGACCTATGTGTCTATTTTTGTGCCAGTACCATGCTGTCTTGATGATTACGGCTTTGTAATAGAGCTTGAAGTCTGGAACTGTGATGCCACCAGCTTTGGTTTTCTTTTTCAACATTCCTTTGGCTATTCAGGGTCTTTTCTGGTTCCATACAATTATTTGTTCCAGCTCTGAGAAAAAAATTGATGGTATTTTGATAGGGATTGCATTGAATGTATAGACTGTTCTAGGTAGCATAGATATTTTAAAATTATTTGTTCTTCCAGTCCATGAGCCTGGAATGTTTTTCCATTTCTTTGTGTCTTAATTGTTGATGGAAAAGAAAAGAAGAGGTGGAACATACAGAAAAACGTGAGGAAAAGGAATGGAATGAGGTGACAGAGATGGAAGGAAGAATGGAATCAAAGGTTTAAGAGGGAAGCCTTAACCTTATTTTAGTGTACAGTATGATTTATAAATCTCACTCAATGTTTTGCAAATGGTTAGTCACTCATTTCAACACTATTCTCAACTAGCTCACTTTTTCACCACTTATATAATTGCTACTTTTATCACAAACTAAATCCTCATACATTCATGACCCTGTTTTTAAACTTTTGCATTGCATAACCTCTTTATTTCTCATCCAAAATTAAAATAAAATTACTCTAGTTTTTATGTAATATTTTGATAATTTATAGGATAAAACATTTCTATTTCTTCTCATTGCTTTTTTAATTTTGAATTTTGTTTCTTATAATCATGTGTTTACTTTCGGGGTTTATTTTCAGGACTCTATTTTTTACTTTTTTAAAGATTTTATTTATTTGAGAGAGAGAGTGAAACAGAGCATGAGAGGGAGAAGAAGACTCCCTGCTGAGCAAGGAGCCGGATGTGGGATTCGATCCCAGGACCCTGAGATCATGACCTGAGCCGAGGGCAGTCACTTAACCAACTGAGCCACCCAGGCACCATTTTAGGACTTTTTTAAATCTTTTCATTGCCATTCAGAATCTGCATTTTTTCAAATTTTTGTTTGTTAAGATGGAGAGGGCTACAGATTTTATTGTATTGATCTCTTATTGATCCCCTTACGGAATTTTTATGGGTGTTTTGCATTTATTCATTTTCTTTAGGGTTTTTCAGATAGCAATTTTTCTTTTTTGAATAATTTATATCTAATTTATTTCTTGTTAACATTATTAGCTGGCACCTACTATACTGTCCTCTGAGGTGGAGATTTGAGTGCGGGAAATTTGAGGGAGTGCTTGTGGACCAACGCCTGTGGGAGAAGGGAGAAGAAAACATGTTTGGGAGCATAGGGAAGATGGGTTGTTACACAGTCACAGTCAAGTCCTTGGCCGCCCACGGGTTGCTCTGAAGCCCACCCGATCCTTCAGAGTTGTGGCGGGGTCCCAGATGACCAGTCAGTGGATGCTAGTTGTCCCTAAGGTGGGAATGGCCTTAATTAAGCCAGGTGATTCCCATCAAACGGTGCGGTTCCCGCAGACAGCTGCGCGCTGAGAGCTGCGTTGGTTCGTGGGTTCCTCGGGAGCTTCCCAGGTGTGATGTGAAACGGTCTCTGTCCCCAGAGGGCAGGGGGACAGTGAAGAAAGAGACAGGCCATCCGGGTTGGTAGGCGGCAGTTTTAAGAAGCAAAGGGACCTTACACAGGAGGCTTGTCTTGGGAAGCAGTAAGATAAATCGACCCTCGCATCTGCCTGCCACGTCTTTCAAGTTATACAGAGGCCTCAAGTGGGATCGGTCACGGGTACCATGTAGGTGTTCTCAACACCACATCACCGCCTCAAGGCTTTGTCCTTGGAGAAGCCTCTGGAAGCGGGAAAGGCAAGCAGAACCCATGTCCCAAAGGCAGGGGAGGGAGTGCGGAGTATCTGATCACCCACGTCTAGCTCACAGGTCAGCTGGCAGTCACATCTTCTCGATGACTCCCCCAACGGGCGTGGAACACGCAGGACTCCCAGCATCCTTTCCAGCCCCGAGAAAGTAAGTGCTACACTCCTTACAGGAGAGACGAGGACATCTTTGTGTTCTGTTTTGAATATGGTCAGGGAGTAACTGACTTCCACAATTAGGGACAAGCTACTAAAATTTACCTGCGCGTTTGTGATACCTTTTGTGTTGGCAATGTAATAGTTTCCCTCTTCCAGCCCCCCTCCTCCCCACACCACCCTGGCTGCACCCACGTGATCTAAGAGCCGGAAGCCTGGGAACTACTTTTTTAAGAATCTTTGCCAGGAGATTCCAGTTTGGGTTCTACGAATCAGAAACAGCTGCTTGAGGTTTAGAGGCCAGAAAAGCAGCGGCCGCCATGTTGCTGCTCTTCAGGCAACGGAGGCAGATGGAGGAGTTTCGGCAGAGCTACTGCAGCCGCCGCTGGGCGTTCTCTAAAAGTTGTCTGCCGCAGTTTGTACCGCATAATCTAGACTAGTGACTTTCAAAACATCATCAGCATCACCTGGGAACTTGCAACAATGCAAAGTCGTGGATCTACTCCAAAACTACACGTTCAGAACCCCTGGAGGTAAGCGTTTTGCCGAGTCCCCCTAGTTGATTCCATGTACCAAAGCTGAGAACTGCTGAAGACCATTTTCATACAACAGATCACGGCCAAGTTTGCAAACTGGGTTGGTTATCAGAATTACCGGGAGTGGTTCTAAAATCTGCAGATTCCTGGGTACCACTACATACGTCCCCATAAATAAGGCTCTCCAGAAAAAGGGCCTATGAATCCGTATGTTTGCAGGTATCCCCCGGTGATTCTGATTGTTGATCGAGTGTGAGAAGTTGATAGAGTATGGCTCTGTGGTCCTCCCAGTTTCTTGTTTAAACAGTTTTCCCTTTTTCCTTTTAGTTACCAAGGGAGGAAAAAAGCAATTACATGAAAAAGCTGTCACTTGCTTGGAAAAGTGTGCTCAGGTAGCATAAAACCTCTTTTAGAAACTTTCCATTCTGCAGTTCTACGTTTCTCAGTCCCGACCAAGGCCGCCCTGCAGCAGCACAGTGATCGCCTCACCACCCCTGCTGCAATTGCAGACACCTGGGCTCCATTCAGACATCGTGAATTGCGTCTCTGGGTCTGGGGCGTGTTTAACAAACACAGCAGCACACAAACATTTAAGAGCCACCAAGCAATTTTTCCACAGTTGGCAAATACACCGCACCAGAGTGTGTCACCAGAAGCGCTTTCCATGCTACAGGGTCAAATAGGACAGAGGGACGTCTACAGAGTCCTGGTGTGAGCTCTGGGCTTCAGTTTCTTCATGGGTCAATGAGGGTGTGGAAAGAGATTGTCTCTAATTTCTCCTACTCTAAAGTGATATGATTAGATTGGGTCTTATCAACCTATACACACAGCCACTTCAAAGAACCAAAAATAATGTGATATTGGTTTTCCTTGGGCCTCCTGCTTGACCACGTCATTTATTGCATTAGCTAGAGGAAAATATTTTAGTGTTATTGCCCTGTTGGTTCAAAATAAAGGGAAAGAGGCAGAGACATATGCGCTTTTTATTCATACTTTGATCTATTTCTAACAAATTTGTTCTTTTTTACTCAAAATATCTAAAATGCCGATTGTAATCTTGGACTGTCTTACAAGATGACTGAATTAGATTTTACTACTAAATGAAAAAAATAAGTAGCACAAAGTCAGTAATATCCAAAAGCATCACATTTTATTTCAATGTTTAATTTTAGTTATAACCGTTCTTTATTATAAAAATATCTATATATAATATTAACAGCTAACAATGACTACATGTTTAACTATTCAGGCTTTTTTTTTATTATTTTAGTTAAGAATGTGTCTTTTCAGTCTGTGAATAAGTGCTAATCTATGTGCTCATAGTGAAACTAAATCCATGTTGAGAAGCATCTAGGACCATGTCTTGAGTTGGTATTCAGTAAATGTTTTTCGAACGGTGAGTGGGTACTCCCCAAAATATTTCTGACACAAGTAATGATTTTTAAAAATGCCTTTTGCATAATTTGAATAATGAATAGTAAGTCTTTCTTTGGGCTTACAGAGGCTTAGTTTTCTTTGTCCGTAATTTTAATGTGTCTTAAGATAATTTCCTATTGCCCTGAAATTGCTCTGGATAAATTAAGAGTTCTTATGGGCGTGGAAGTGACAGCTGTGAGATTGCAGAAACCACATTATTTCTTTTGTAATGGAATTTTGGTGTGTGCCGGGACCATCTTATTGAAGAAAGGTGAATCAGGAAAAATTTGCGTGAAGGTAAAATTGAACAACCATCTAAAATTGATTAAAAGTGCTCAAGTTGTTTGATGACTTAATCTGTAATTAAGTAAAAAGTATTGTTCCTGGCTTCTACTTACTGAGATGCTCCCCAAAGTAAATTTAATAGTCTCCTTATTTCTGGAATATTCCAGTCTGGTAAAGTGTTATGAGTTAATGACGAGGAAAGGGCACAGCCATGGCTAATCATCATGGTCCAATAAAGCCAAGTCTATTTACCTTCAGGGCTCAGTTCAGGATCTGTTTAGCCAGGTTTTTCCTGGCGGAGAAGTCAGCCAGATCCTTAATTTCAAAATTGCATCATTTCATTTTGATGGCTTGGCTTTTGTATTCATAGTTCCTATGATGTTTATTATTGGTACATTTTTAGAAATAGAAGTCTATAGTGATAATTATGTTTTTGGACTGAGAGTAGATTTCATTTTATAACTGGTAAAAAAAAATAATACTGGTGCAATAAAATGTATAGTTTGTATAAAACATTCCAAAATTATTTTAAAACATGTAAATTATTGAATAAGAAAATTTCTTGCTATCCATAAGACTTTATTCATCATTTGGCATGAGAAACGTTAATATGCTGAGCAGAAAGGCTAATATTAAGTACTTTGACATTGTGGGACTCAGTTTTTTGAAAGAATGAAGGTTATTTTATATTAAAAAAACATTGAATTCCTGACCTAAGTTATATTTGATGTGATTAAACCATGCAAAGTTATTTTACTTTTTAAAAGTCAATTTATTTTTAATAAGCATTAATAAGAATTTTGAAAAGATTTGTGTGCATTTGAGAAACATATCAGACTTGATAAAATAGAATTTTCCTTAGTAATATTTTGCTGAAAGAAAAAGGGTCTTCTATAAACTAACCAAAGTTCCTAGAGAATTGAAAGAATAATAATGCCACATAAAGAATAATGAATTAGCATAATCAGAGTGAGATGTACTTGATTTTGAGTTATGAAATAGCCAGCCCCAGATACTGGACTTTGTCATAACTTGTAGACTCATGTCAGGCAGAAACATAGGTCAGAAATACCAGTCTCATGATTATACAGGACAAGCTTTTTCTAAAATGGGAACAATAGTGAACTCTCAGAGTACTGTGCATTCTCTTAGATATGATGCATTCTAAAAACATGGCTTTCCCTCCCTTGTTAGAATCAGAATAAAATTTTAAAAAGCAGAAGAATCAGCATAGCTAGTATTTTGAGATTTCTCAAGCTCTGTATTTACTTCTCATATCTGTAATAAAACAAGTGTACCAGAGTTTCTTAATATCTGTTTCCATAATACAAAAGGTGTGAAACTAAAATGATTCCATATACATAAATTAATAAGGTAATAAAATAAGGGGTGCATGAGTGGCTCAGTCAGTTAAGAGGATGACTTCTGGTCATGATCTCTGGGTCATGGGATCCAGCTCCATGTTCAGCATGGAATCTGCTTATCCTTCTCCCTCCCTCCCCCTCTCCTAGCTCCTGCCTGTGCTCTTTCTCAAATGCATCAAATATTTAATAAATAATAAAGTAGGAAAAATTAGTTCGTCTAGAAAAAAATTCTTTTTAAAAAAATCGCATTTCCATAATGATTGCCTAAGATTAGTGGTTCTCAAAGTCTGGTGTCTGGACCAGCAGCAGCATCACCTTCATACCTTCTCAATGCACATTTTCAGATCCCACCTACACCTAGTGAGTTAGAAACTTTGAAAGTAGAGCCCATCAGTCTGAGTTCTGACAAGCTCCCCATGTAATTCAAATGTCCACTACAGTTTGAGAACAACTACCTTAGACCAGGGAACATAAGTTAACAAAACTAACATAGATAGGTCTGAATTGCTGGGTTGACTCGTTGGTTCTCACTGACTCTCCTGCCTACTGATCTCACTTGGAGATGTTTTCAAGACTCCAACCCAGATCAAATGAATCAGAGAGTCTCTGCCTTAACATCAGCATTTTAAACTTCTGGTGGTTCTAATGAGCAGCGGGATTGAGAGACAGGATTACTAGTTTCGTGTGCCTGTTCTCTAGGTCAACCACTTGCTGCATATTCAGCGTAGACTAATGTGTGGTTATTCCTGTTGCCCTTTTCTGGTGACAGATTTCCTGTTTTTCCTGGCTACCTCATTAGCTGAAACTACAGAGAGCCAAAGAGAGCATGGATCAGCTGCTAGGGTAGCTTATACAGGAGTTGTTCTCCTTTGGGGAACTTTTATTTTCAATTTAAAAACCAGCCCACCGTCTCTTGGATTATTAAATAGACTTCACTACCATCACTCTTGCTCTGTCTTATCCCTTTTCAACTAGTTCTCCACATAATGCCGTAGCCAGAATTTTCTTTCTAAAATATAAATCTGATCATATCCATGTTCTCAAAAATGGCTTTCAGGGCTGCACATGGGGCGGGGGGGGGGGGTCCCAATTCCTCTATCCACTATTTCTGTCCTGTAATTCCTTCTTTGCTGCAGCCATACAAAATGTTTAGTTTAATTTGGTAGTTTGAATACAGCACGTTTTTTCTCAACAGAATACATGTTATTCTCCCTACTTGGAACGCTGTTCTCTGACAGACAGGTGGTCCGTCACCATCACTCATTCATCCAAGCCTTTGATTGGATTTCTTCCAACTTCACTCATTCTCGAAGCTTGAGAAAACACTCCCTGAGGTTCCTCAGACTCTTCCTTATGACACTGTCATCTAGCTTGCTTATTATCTGGAATCCCCAGTCAACTTAAAAAAATTAAAGAAGGCATCGTTCATATATTTCTTGTTAATTTTTATTTCCTACATCTAACACAGAGCTAATACATAATGTTTTCAATAAACTTTTATTGAGTAAATGAAAAGATGAATTAAAACAACCTGAAGACAGGTAACACAACCAAATAACAAGTTAAAAGTAAGCAAGAAATACACCAAAGGAAAAACAAAAAGGCAATATGGAGTCAGGAGTGAAAGTTGTGCATTAACTGTGCAGTGATAGACCCAGGGTCCAGATGGCTGAGCTCCCAGGTAAATGACCTTTTTCTGCCACCAACCTGACACTGTAATCCTTTCCTTTCCATCTTGCATGAGGTGACTGTCTTCTGGCAAACCATTTCAGAGATGCCATGGTGCGTTTCTCTTAACTGGTCAGCATTTCCCACACTGTGTTCCTCAAGCAGTAGATACACGAGATTTAAATAGATATTTCATATAAAAATGTTCTCTGGACAAATAAGGTTGGGAGGTACTAGATTAAATTAATCAGCTTTCTTTAGTGTAACCTATTCAGAATCCTTATTGTGCTAATCTATCTTTTAATCTCCAAAAGAGAAAAATAGTAAGCAATTATTTGAATTTTTTTGAGAGACATCTTGCAGAAGTAACTGTCACTTAATTGAAACAGTTTGAGAAACAACAGTTGAAAAGCATCAGCAAATTTTTTACTCTAAGACAGTTGAGGGGGTAAGAACGAGAGGGGAGCATGGCAGAGATTCCCTCCATCCCTCGGGAAATTAATTGATCAGAATTATTTTCTGAACCATGGAAACTTTGTGAGCTTGCAAAAAGAAAATCTATACGTAGAAATAACGATTTATACATTTTTAAGACTATTTAAAAGTATGTATTAAATATATAAATATACTGCATACAATATATGGTATGAACATAAAATGTTCATCTTTCTATAACTACACATTCTTGTTGAACATAAAATTTGCTGTGGTGCATTGATTTTCTGAAATGTAGAAACTATAAATGTATAACAGTTCAGAGAAAAAGTATAGTAATGCTGGCTGAAATAGACAGGAAAATAAAGATTCAGGAGGGACCTAAATGGGCCCTGAGGGAGACTTATATGGGACCTTTTCGGAGTCTTGCAACTTGGGGTTCAGGTTATATTGAACAGTGGAATGAGGTACCATTCATTTCCAAAGTTAGGTTTTGGGTGTCATTGGATAGCTTTAGTGGGTACCTCCACTCCATGTGTGCATTTATACTTAGAAGGCTTCTGGGAGAAAAGTCATACCTTGATCACTGAGATTTAAAGGCGTAAAAGCCTAACTGACTAGAATGGAAACAATTGAGTGAATCTTGGCATTCTCAAACTCCCCTCAGCAAGGGAAGATGTACCAGTGAAGAACACTTAGTACCAATGTGTAAGTTATCTGAGGAAAGTGACTTTTCAGGCACATTGTACACTTAATTTCAGAACTTCTCTAAATGGCCGCTGTGACACTGAGGGGAAATTTAGAGATGCACATTTGACAGGTTCATGTCATAAAAGCCATTTCAAGTTTCTGTTATACATGGAGACATGGAAGTCTTTAGTGTAGGATCCCTAACTGGGTGTTTTTTTGGAGGGGCCTAGTGGACTCGTGTGTGTGTGTGTGTGTGTGTGTGTGTGTGTGTGTGTATGCCTACATGCGCATGTGTTATATTTCCACTGAAGAGCTGTTCCTCTTATTTTCATAGTGTTTCTGAGGGGGACCATCAATCACATAGTCCCAGCCTCTCCTAACCACAGGACTGGGCTCCAGTTTTGCCTCGCACATCAGGATAACCTATATCTCTAATCAATGAGTGTGGTGTTCCAACAGGTGGACCTGGAACCCCAGCAGGGCCTCAGTCCTTCATGAGATTAGATAAACACTGGGAATGAGAGAGGCTTGCTTTCTTTTTATTTGTAGAGGATGGAGATGAGGTGGACCTGATAGCAGTCCTCTTTCCTACCATGTGGAAAAGCTGGCGTAAGAATTAAGTTGTCACAAAGAGAGAAGCAGAGCCCAGAGACAGAGAAACTGAGACAGCTTTGTTAGAGACCCCAGATAGAAATGTGCTCAAAGTCTACCCCATGCTTTGACTACCCATGTGTATAAATAAATACTTTACTTGCTTATCCACTTATTTAAGCTAGCTCGAATTTGCTTTTGGTTTCTTTTAGAGAGAGGCTTTCACTAATGGAGAGACCTTTTCACAACAAGGAGACAGGAAACGGATGAGGCCACTGGCAGAAGTTTTCATCAGGATCTTGGAGAGCATGGCACTACAGATTCAGGAAGAGGTGTCTGATGTTCAGGTGAGCCACAGACTTGAAAAATTGCTAGGGCTTCCAGCAAAGTTGGCTATGATGGCTTGTGTCCCATTGCACCACTAGAAGAACCACCATCATTCACTGGTACTCTCAAATGGGCCATACTAAACTAAGGGCATAAAGGGGTTTGGAAACAGAGTTTGACCTCTAGGAGCTTTACTTGTGGTATTGCTCCCTTGGAGTCTGAAGGGTGAGTCCAATGACAAATATTTCAGAATTCACCACAAACAAATGTTGGAAATTTCTAGAAAAACAGAAGTCCTTACAAATATTTTAATTTTTATAAGCAAGATTGGTGGAGGCTTGTAGCGATTGTGGCTTCAGGTACAGTTTTAAGTGTATCTCAGACTTCTTATGTGGAAAAGAAGTGAGAAGAGGTCATTCCAGAGAAAGGGAAATATTGACAATGAAACCTTGGCAGATTCATGGGGCTTTGAGAGAACATCAGACTGACAAGACCAAGTGAAATTTTAGCGAGGGGTGTGAGAAATAAGGCTGGCTAGTTAGAAGACTGGGTTATAGTGCAGCTTGTCAGAGAAGTTTAAATTGAGCTTAATATGAAATAGTGGGTAAGAAGAGGGTTTTATACCACCAAATAATAAAAATTGAGCATCATTTATTTCACTTGGTTTCAACAGAAATACAATCATACTTATTTTCTACCTAGTTGTTTGAGTTTTCACATTTCCTTCTATAGCATAAGGTCCTCTATTTCTCTTTTTAAGATGTCTTGCCATATTCCTGCTCCAACCCCACACTGAGTTGTCCAAGAACCAAGGAGCTGACTCATAAAGGAGATTAGTTCTGCTTCAAACACCAGATAGAAAGAGAAGACTGTAAAAATCAGACTAGCCTATAACCAGCATTGGCTTGGTCATGAGCATCTCACACAATTAGATGATGTTTCTCCCCTCCTTCAGAAGTGCATTGCTGGTCCAGATACCTGCCCGGGATGGAGTGGTGACCATCTTTCAGCTTCAAGGATACAGACCTTAAATAGACCTCTATTTTCTAGATGTTGTTTCCAAAAACAGGGCACCATACCACAGTGGCTGGGTCTGAACCCACACTGCCTCACAAGGAAGTTAGAGCACAAGGATGTTCTTAGACCATAAACTCAACATTCCACAAGCCCTGCCTCCCAGCAGCTGGTCATGGAGTACATTTTGCTGCCCTGCTGCAAATTGGCTACAATACCAAGTGTTCTTGAGAATGTGAATAAACTGCACATTTTATAAATGCTGGTAGGAGTACAAATTGCTACACCCACCTTGAAAAACAATTTCACAATTTTTTTTTTAAAGATTTTATTTATTTATTTGACAAAGAGAGACAGCCAGCGAGAGAAGGAACACAAGCAGGGGGAGGGGGAGAGGAAGAAGCAGGCTCCCAGCGGAAGAGCCTTACGTGGGGCTCTATCCCAGAACGCCGGGATCACGCCCTGAGCCGAAGGCAGACGCTTAACGCCTGCGCCACCCAGGCGCCCCAACAATTTCACATTTAGCAGAGTACAAGTAGTGACTATGCTTATACACAGTAATTCTCCCTAAATATAAGCTTGTATAGACAAAAGAAGGGTAATTGATTGAAATGTTTGGCAACGGAGAATGACTACATAAATTATCATATGGTCATACAATTGATTAAAATTCAGCAGTGAAAATAAATGAACAAGAGCTACACATGTCAACATGGATAAATCTCGCAAACAGTGTTGAGCAGCAACAACAAAAGCAAGCCCTAGAAGAACACCTGCAGTGTGGAGCCGTAAGTCATTTCAAAAATATGAAAAACTAACACTATATAGTTAAGGAGTATGTACATGTGTGGTAAATTAATGAAGAAACACAAGGGAATGATAAACACAACCTTCAGGATCCAGGCTAGCTCTGGAGAGAGTGGAGAGAGCTGTGATCGGAGGTAGCCATATGGGGGTCTCCAAAGATACTAACTTAATGTAATAATGAAAACACAAATGTTTTATTCTTTAAACATACATATACGCTATATATGTTGTGCACACCCATCTGCATACAAGCACAGATATAATAAAAAATTTTAAAGGGTCATTTTAGTGGGCTCTGTAGTCACGTAAGTGTAAATCCAGTCAGAAAATTTTGGTGTCTGGCTCACAGAACTCTAGGGAGCTAAAGAACTATTTGCATAGAAGTCTCACTGGCTTTCTGAGAGAGGAAAGACCAGAATACCAACTCCTCCCTGGCTGTTCTCTGCAAACAACCGCAGATACTTGTGACCAGATCATGAGACGTTGGGAGAGTCTCCTCACACAAAAGCCTTCCTGTGGACAATGACCACTCACATCTTCTCCCAGCACTTTTAGCTTCACGTCTCTCCCCTCCAGGCAACCATGGCTCAAACATACAGCCTCTGGTGTAGCCATCTTCTCTACATTTGTTCAGATTCTACTCTTCCAACTTCTCTCCTTCTCTCTTCCTTTCTTCACCTACTTCCCTGCATTTTGTTTATCTGTACATTTGTTTTTTACCTTCATTATCTACTTTTCAAATTCTTGAAGTTCAAAGTAATAGAGAAGATATGGGGTGGGAAGAGAGAAAAATAGAAGGAGATACTTCTAAAAAAAAAAAAAGCATTTTAAATCTACTCATTGTGTCCTTGTAGGTGTTTGAGGGGGGACAACACCTCCCTTTTTCAGTAAGTATAGAAAATATTGTAAAAAAGTTCTGCTTTGTATCAGGACCTATCAGAGTCTTTAGAACTCTAGGAGAAGGAACTAGAATGCTGTGAGTTTCCAAATTTGTTTAACAAAATATTTGCCTCTTTTTCAAATGCCATCTTGAATAATACTATGTTCAGTGAAATGATGAGGGGAAATACTGAGTTTGAAACCAAGAATTTTCTCAAAAGGAGTTAAATATACTTTTCTACAGTAAATGTTGATAATAAAATATTTTAGTGAATTCTCCTTTAAGTTTTTATTTTAATTCCAATTAACATACAGTGTTATATTGATTTCAGGTGTACAATGTAGTGATTCAACAATTCCATAATCACCCAGTGTTCATCACAAGTACACTCCTTAAAAAAAAAAATTGCACTCTTTAATCCTCATCACCTATTTCCCCATCACCCTACCCGCCTCCCTTCTGATAAATAGGTCTGTTCAAATTTTCTATTTTCCTGACTCAGTTTTGGGAGGTTTTATATTTCTAGGAATATATCTATTTCTTCTAGGTTGTTCAATTTGTTATCATATAATTTTTCATAATATTCTCTTACAGTTGTATATTTTTCTGTAGTGTCAATTGTTATTTCTCTTTCTCATTTGTGCTTTTATTTGAGTCCTTTCTCTTTTTTTTCTCCATAGGTCTGGCTAAAGGTTTATCAATTTTTTGGGTTTTTTTGTTTGTTGTTGTTGTTGTTTTTCTAAGAACCAGCTCCTGGTTTCATTGATCTGTTTTACTGGTGGGTTTTTTTAGTTTCTTTATCATTTACTTCTGCTCTTATCTCTGTTATTTCTTTCCTTCCTCTGGTTTTAGATTTTGTTTGTTGTTCTTTTTCTGGCTCCTTTAGGTGCAAAGTTAAGTTGTTTATTTGAAAATTTTCTTGCCTCCTGAGGTAGGCCTGTCTTGCTATAAACTTCCCTCTTAGAACTGCTTTTGCTGCATTCCAAAAGTATTGAACTGTTGTTTTTCATTTTCCTCTGTCTCCATGTACTTTTTAAATTTCCTCTTTGATTTCTTGGTTGGCCCATTCTTTGTTTAGTAGCATGTTATTTAACTTCCATGTATTTGTGCTTTTTCCAGATTTTTTCTTGTGGTTAATTTCCAGTTTCACAGTGTTGTGGTCAGCAAAGATGCATGGTATGACTTCAATTGTTTTGAATTTGTTGAGACTTGTTTTATGGCCTAATGTGTGATATATTCTGGAGAATGTTCCATGTGCACTTGAAAAGAATGTCTATTCTGCTGTTTTAGGATGGAATGTTCTGAATATTCTATTAAGTCCATCTGGTCCAGGGTATCATTCAAAGCCATTGTTTCCTTGATTTTCTCTTTGGATGATCTGTCCATTGATGTAAGTGGGGTGGTAAAGTCCCATACTATTATTATATTACTATTGATTAGTTTATGTCTATTATTAACTGTTTTATATATTTAGGTGCTCTCATGTTGGCTGCATAAATAATTATAATTGTTATATCTTCTTGTTGGATTGTCCCCTTTATTATTGTGTAGTGTCCTTCCTTGTCTTTTGTTACAATCTTTGTTTTAAAGTCTATTTTGTGTGATAAAAATATTTCTACTCTGGTTTCCTTTAGACATCCATTTGCATGAGAGATGTTTCTTCATTCCCTTACTTAAAATTGCAGGTGTCTTTAGGTAAAATGAGTCTCTTGCAGGTAGCATATATGTGGGGTTTTTTTTGTTTTGTTTTGTTTTTTTGTTATCGAGTCTGTCACCCTATGTCTTTTGATTGGAGTGTTTAGTCCATGTACATTCAAAGTAATTATTGATATGTACTACCTGTTTTGTGTTAATGTTTCTGAAGGTTTTTTTTCCGATCCTTTCTTGTTTTTCCCTCTTTCATGGTTTGCTGTTTTTCTTAATGATCTATTTGGATTTCTTTCTCTTTATTTGCATTTTTTTTTTTACCAGTTTTTGATTTGTAGTTATCATTAGGTTTGTATATAACATTTTCCATATAGAGCAGTCTATATTAAGTTGATGGTTGTTTAAGTTTGAACCCATTCTTTCCTCCTCTCCACCCCACATTTTAGGTATATGGTGTCGTATTTTGCATCCTTTATTTTGTGAGTTCCTTGACTGGTACTTTACAGAAATGTTACTTTTGTATGTTTTTGTGTTTCCTACCTTCATATTGTCAAATTTGGTCTTTGTTTTCTACTCAATCATTCCCCATTAATATTTCTTGCAGGGCTGGCTTAGTGGTCATGAACTCTAGTTTTTATATGCCTGGGAAACTCTTTAATACTCCTTCTATTCTGAATGATACTCTTGCAGGATAGAATATTTTTGGCTGCAGATTTTTCCAATTCAGCACTTTGAATATATCATGCCACTCCCTTCTGGAATTGTATTCTTCCGGCTTGGAAAGTTTCTGCTGAAAAGTCCCCTAATAGCCTTATGGTGTTTCTCTTGTATGTAACTATCCTCTCTTGTCTTGTTCACTTAAATTTGCTTTTCTTTATCTATATTTTGCCATTTTAATTATTATATGTTTTGGTGTGGATCTGCTTTTGTTGATTTTGTTGGGGGTTCTCTGGGCCTCCTGAATATGGATATCTGTTTCCTTTCCCAGATCAGGGAAGTTTTTAGTTATTATCTCTTCACATAAATTTTCTTCCCTCTTTTCTCTCTCTTCTTCTGGGACTACTATAATGTGTATGTTATTACATTTGATGGAATCACTGAGTTCCCTCGGTCTATTCTCATTTTGTATAATTCTTTTTTCTCTCTTTTGTTCATCTTTATTTCTTTCCATTACTCTGTCTTCTAGGTCACTAATTTGTTCCTCTGCTTCCAGCCTGCTGTTCATTCATTTCATCAGGTATGTTTCTCATTTTGTTTATGAACCCTTCATCTCTGCTATGCTATTCCTTACCTCTGTGTTAAGAGTCTCATTCATGTCTTCCACTCTTTTCTCAAGTCCAGTATCTTTATGATAATTACTTTGAATTCTGTTTTAGGCTTGTTACTTCTATCTGTTTCACTTAGATCTTGCACTGTGACCTTGTTCTGTTCTTTCATTTGGGTCAAATTCCTCTGTCTTCTCAATTTGTCTAGTCTCTGCCTGCTTCTCTGCATTAGGAAAGTCAGCTACTTCTCTTCTTGAAGGGAATGGCCATATGAAGATGAGGTCCCTTAGTGCCCTGCAGTGCCTATTCCCCAGGGCCTGGTGCGTCTTGGAGCTTTGCCAATGTGTGCTACCTGTATTCTGCTGTTTTGTCCTGGCTGCCTTATCCTTCAGGTCAGTTGTCTGCAGAGGCTCTTTTTGCCTGTTGTGGGCAGTGTTTGGTACCTGGCCTGAATGTGACAGGTTTTAAGTAGGTGTGCTCTGGTCTGCTTGTGAAATGAGACCTGTCACCACCACTGCTGGAATGGGACCCTGCAAAACTCCTGGGTTGGGAGATGAGGTGTGGGCAGGGCTTTGGGCCAGTCTTGTAAGAGAGGGGCTGCAGCACTTGGACTGAGGCAGGCGTGACTGGGAGGGGTGGTTCCACTAGAGTGCAGGGCAGCTGGGGCTTGATGTAAGCAAGTTAGGTAATGCATGTTGGTGCTGTGCTGGTTTCTGCAGGTAGCTCTGTGTTTATGTTGAAGGGCAGGTGATGGATATGGCACCTTCCAGTTCCTTTGTTCCTGGAAGGGTCTTTCTGTGAATGCTGTGTCTCTAGGACACACTTTAGATTGAGCAAATAACCTCACCACTGTGTGCCCCAGGGGCTCTTCAGATCACTGTTTTCATTGTGTGTGTCTGTGGGCTGTTTGCTCTCTCCATGAGCAGCCCCAGTGCCTCTGGGCTCTCCCTAAGCCAAGCCTGCTGAACTTTAGAACTCTAGGCTTTAAGCCCCATGGGTTACAAGAACTCATGAGGTTTGACCCCTCTCACTTTCCAAGCCAACTGCTATGAGGATTCCTTTCCCCATGCACTCCCCTTGTGTTGTCCTGTCTCTTGCCCTTCTCCATGACTGTGGCTCCCTCTCCATTGAAGCAAACACTATCCATTTTTCTCCCAAACTGCATCTCCACACTTCCTACCTTCTTCAATGTGGCCTCTTCTCTACTTTTAGTTGTAGAGTTTGTTCTTCCAGACTTCAGGCTGATTCTGTACTATTTAGGATGATTTGATAATTACTTAGTTGTGTTCATGGGACAAGATGAGCCTAGGGTCCTCCTACTCTGCTGCCATCTTCCCTTCTCTGAATTCTACTTTCTACAATGGAGTCTTTGTTGATATGGAAATATCGAATTATCTATAGTAAATATTGCAATTTAGTGAATGTTTTTTCAATGTAATCACCTTTTATATAATTTATATCATGTTTTCTCCCCCAGTACTGAATGAGTATCTACTCTATATTGGATAATATCTTAGTGCTAGGGACACAATAGTGAACAGTAGAGATGTAATTACTGCTTTTGTGGAGCTTTATAAAGAACAAAATTTTAAGGCAACTTGAATGTTATTTTTACTTCCCAATTTTTTCCCAGTTTATTGCAACTCTATTCAAGTAAAAAACTTAGTTGTTTACTGGGGTATTCATTATTTGAATTCCCCATAGTAAAAAATATGGCATGTGAAGAAAAAGTCATTAAATGATAAAAAATTCATTTAGAGCTTTTTATTCAGTTAGTCCCTGCTCAAACATCCCACTTTTATTAATAGGAATCCACTACATTACAGGACAGCAACATTTTTGCCAATCTAGGTTTTTAATTATTGTATTTGCCTTTTATGACTTGAAGTTCTGTGCAAATACGATTAAAATCAAGTATGAAGTAAAATTACCAATGTTATCAAGAATATAAGATTTAATGCGGTTGATGAAGATAATGTTGAAAAAATTTTATAATCAAATCCCATAAAGAAATGAATACCTGGCCGAATAAGAATTGTTTCTTACCTTGTCAATTTTTGGCATTCTAACTGGTGTAAGGTAGTATCTCAATGTGATTTTGATTTGAATTTCCCTGATGGCTAATGATGTTGAACATTTTCCCTTATATCAGTTAGAATGGCAAAAATTGACAAAGTAAGAAACAACAAATGTTGGAGAGGATGTGGAGAAAGGGGAACCCTCTTACACTGTTGGTGGGAATGCAAGTTGGTACAGGCACTTTGGAAAACGGTGTGGAGCTTCCTCAAGTTAAAAATAGAGCTACCCTATGACCCAGCAATTACACTACTAGGTATTAACCCCAAAGATACAGAGGTAGTAAAAAGAAGGGCCACATGCACCCCAATGTTCATAGCAGCAATGTTCACAATAGCTAAACTGTGGAAGGAGCTGAGATACCCTTCAACAGATGAATGGATAAAGAAGATGTGGTTCATATATACAGTGGAATATTGCTCAGCCATCAGAAAGGATGAATACCTACCATTTGCACTGACATGGATGGAACTGGAAGGGATTACGCTAAGTGAAAGAAGTCAAGCAGAGAAAGACAATTATCATATGGTTTCACTTATATGTGGAACATAAGGAATAGCATGAAGGACATTAGGAGAAGGAAGGGAAAAATGAAGGGGGGCGGATATCAGAGGGGGAGACAAACCACGAGAGACAATGATTACCAGAAACAAACTGAGGGTTTCAGAGGGGAAGGGGGTGGGGGATGGGTTAGCCCAGTGATAGGTATTAAGGAGGGCATGTATTGCATGGAGCACTGGGTGTTATACACAAACAATGAATCATGGAACACTACATCAAAAACTAATGATGTACTGTATGGTGACTAACATAACATAATGAAATTTTAAAAAATAAGAATTGTTAACAAAAAAATTATGAGAATGATAACAAAATGGATTATTCAGAGGTTAATCATTGTGAAATTTGGTAAGCCCTCAAACACATTTTCAGAAATACCTCTTTTTTAAAAAAAGATTTATTTATTTTAGAGAGAACGAAAGCACAAGCTGTGGGGAGGGGCAGAGGGAGAAGCCGACTCCCCACTGAGCAGGGAGCCAGATGTGGGGCTGGATCCCAGGACCCTGGGATCATGACCTGAGCCAAAGGCAGAGGCTTAACCTACTGAGCCACCCAGGCCCTCCCAGAAATACCACTTTAACATGATTACATAAAAGCCAAGTGTGAGGCAGTCATACTTTATCATACTTTTTTTTTTTTTTTGAAAAATACTATACCAAAAGGGTCAACTGGCTTTATTCTTTGTTCAACAAATTTTGTTGAACATAATACATACATTTGTAGAATTTTAAATTCCTCTGTGAAGAAAACATTCAGTCAACCTTGCTTATTTAATATGGATTGTTCTCCCTATTTTAAATGGATTTACTTTTTAAAAGCCTTTTTCATTGTGAATTATTCTCAGATAATGAGGATTTCCTACACTGATATTCTCCTAATTTAAACATCTATCTAAAAGTCACATGGAAGTTTGGAGACCTATTTTCTCAGTAAACAAGTTCCTGCTCCTGGTTTTAGAAATTATAGTTAGCTGACTTAGCCATGTGCCTGAGATTGTTAAAATATTGAATCTTTCGTCTTGAATAGGATGGTTTTTGTCTCCAAATACTGTGCTCTTGATACCAGAGTAAAGAAAACAAATCTCTGTTGTAGGCTGAAAGTAGCTCCCCAAAAATGTCTGTGGTCTAATCCCTGGAGCCAGTGGACACATTGCTTTACATGGTAAAGGGAAATTTGCAGATGTGATTATGCTAGGGATCTTAAAATGGGGGAGAGTATCCTGGATTATCCAGGTAGGCCCAGTGTAATCATAAGCATCCTTATTAGAAGAAGGCAGCATCAGAACATTTATAAAAACATTCAGTGGATGGAATCTGAGGTCAGAGAGGAAAAGTTAGGCTGCAGGTTTTGAAGAGAGAAAGGGGCCATGAGGCAAGGAATACAGGTAGCCTCCAAAGTTGAAAAAGTCAGGGAAACAGATTCTCCCTTATAGCCCTCAGATGATATGCAGTCCCAAGGACCCATTGAAGACCTCTTCCTGACCCCTAGACTGTAAGGGAATATATTTGTATTTCTTTAAGCCACTAATTTGGTGGTAATTTGCTGCAGCAAGAGGAAACCAATACAGTCTTGTTTTGAATTTTTCTGCATTTTGCTTTCCTTAGGAAAACAACTTTCCCCTTCTCAGTTCCCTTTTAGGAGGAGGTTGGCAAGGAATAAGAGAAATGGCTTTCCTTTTCTAACTGTTCCATTTATGGGTCAGTTCAAGTGTCTTTCCTTCGCAAGGCTTTTAGTCCGTCCCCTGGCCTCTCATACCAGGCTGCTTTTATTTCCAGTGACCACAGGTCAGTTCTAAAGGTGCGGTGGATGAAATTAATATTTATGCTGGGGAAAACAGGGGTAAAGGGAAACTGACCTGGGAAAAGTGGTCACCCTACTTATATTTCCACCGCAGTGCTCACTGCAGTTTGCTTTTGAATTACAATTAAACACTTGTCTGTCCTCCCTATCTCCTTTTTTCCTTCTTCCAGAGATAAGGAAGGTTTTCCTCTTTCTCTGTTCTCCATATATGTTCATCATCATCATTACCGTCATTATCATGATCATAATCATAGCTAAAACTCCCATGGTACTTGCTATGTGCTGGGCACATTGTGCACATCACGTGTAATGACTCAATGTTTGCAACAACTATGGAGAATGGCACTAATGTTATCCTCAGTTTATAGAGAAATTATTGAGGCAGGGAGAGGCTGAGTAATATGCTCCAGGTCAGACAATGAGAGGGGTAAGTCCAGGATTCAATTATAGACAGTTTGGCTTCTTTATCATTATTGCCTCCCCACGTGGGACTTTTCAGTGGCAAGGTATATGTAGTCATTGGGAAAGAAAAAGACACTTAAGTTTACACACCTATACCCCTAATTCTAAATATTAATGTAAAAAAGGGCTTAGGAAATAAACAATAATTTCAATATAGTAATTTGTGTTCTATCTAAACCTTTATGGCATTTTTTAAAAACTATTCACACAAAATATTGTCCTTGGCCTGTTGAGACTGAAATTAAAATGATTTGAATTCATTTGGGGAAATGAGGATTATTTGAAAACATGCATTAATTTTTTCCCAGTTTTGTCGAGATACATATAATTAGCCTATAGCACTGTGCAAGTTTAATGTGTGCAACAGAATGATTTACTTCATATGTTGTGTAATGGTTACCACAATAAGTTTAGTTAACATCCATCATCTCATACTGATGCAAAAAAGATAAAAAATGTTCTTTTTTCCTTGTGATTAGAAGTCAGGATTACTCTTTTAACTATCAAATATACCATACAGCAATATTAACTAGAGTAATCCTATTATACTTTGGATACCTAGTAATTATTTATCTTATAAGTGGAAATTTATACCTTTGACTGTCTTACTCCAATTTCTACTCCCCCAACCCCATCTCTGGTAACCGCGAAGCTCATCTCTTTGTCTCTGATTTTTTTTTTTTTTTATTCCATATGCAAGTGAGATCATAGCGTATTTGTCTTTCTCTGTCTGACTTATTTCACTAGCCTAATGCCTTCAAGATCCATCCATGTTGTCACAAAGGACAAGATTGCATTTTTTTAAATGAATAGTATTCATTTGTGTGTGTGTGTGTGTGTGTGTAAATTCCATATCTTGTCTGTTATAAATAATGTTGTAATGAACATGCAAGTGCAGATACCTTTTCAAGTGAGTGCTTTCAATTTCCTCAGATAAATACCCAGAAGTGTAATTTCTGGATCATATGTACATCCATTTTTAAGTTTTTGAGAAACCTCCATACTGTTTTCCAAGTAGCTGCACTGATTCACAATCCCACCAAGAGTGCACAAGGATTCCCTTTTCTCTACACCCTCACCAGCATTTGGTATCTTTTGTGTTTTTGATAATGGCCATTCTGACTTGTGTGAAGTGATAACTCACTGTGATTTTGATTTGTTTTTTCCTTTGATTAGTGATACTAAGTGCCTTTTTATTTGTTCACCATTAATTTATCTTCTTTGGAAAAATGTGTATTCAGGGCCTTTGCTTATTTTTTAGTTTCTTTTTTCTTGTTGTTGTGTTTGTTTTTACTATTGTTTTTTATGAGTTCTTTATATTTTGAATATTGATCCCTTATAAGATACCTGATTTGCAAACACCTTTTCCCATTCTGTAGATTGCCTTTTTATTTGGTTAATCATTTCTTTTCCTGTACAGAAGCTCTTTTCTTTTGTTTAATGTAGTTCTACTTGTTTATTTTCATTTTTTGCTTGTACTTTAGCTGTTGTATTTTAAAAAATCATTGCCAAGACCCATGTCAAGAATTTTTTTCCTCTTGTTTTCCTCTATTAGTGTTGTTTCTAGTCTCAAACTTAAGTCATTAATCCATTTGGAATTAATTTTTCTGTATGATGTAAGTTAGTGATCCAGTTTCAATCTTTCGCATATGGTTTTCCAGTTTTACTAACAGCGTTTATTGAAGAGACTGTCTTGCCCCACTGTTGATTCTTTGTTCCTTTGTTGTTAATTAATTGACCATATATGTGTGGGGTTATTTCTGGGCTTTTTGTTCTGTTCTGTTGATGTATGTGTCTGATCTTATGCCAACATGATACTCTTTTGATTGATTTAGCTTTATAATATAGTTTGAAATCAGGGAGTATGATGCTTCCAGCTTTGTTCTTTGTCAAAATTATTTTGGCTATTCAAAATGTTTTGAAGTTCAATACAAATCATAGGATTTTTTTTTTTTTTTTGCTCTATTTCTCTGAAAAATGCCATTGGAATTTTGATAGGGATTGCATTGAATTTGTAGATTGCTTTGGGTAGTATGACCATTTTAACAATATTAATTCTTCCAATCCAAAAGCATGGAATATCTTATAGTTTATTTGTGTCCCCTTCGTTTTCCCCTCAATGTTTTATAACTTTCAGTGTACAGTTCTTTCATCTCCTTGGTTAAAATTATTCCTAGGTATTTTATTCTTTTTGATCCAATTAGAAATTGGATTGTCTTCTTAATTTTTCTGTTAGTTTACTATTAGTGTATAGAAATGTGACAGATTTTTTTTTATTGATTTTGTATCCTGCAATGTTACTGAATTTGTTTATTAATTCTAACACTTTTCTGGTGGAATCTTTAGGATTTTCTATATATAATATCACATCATCTGCAAATAGTGACAGTTTTATTTCTTCCTTTCTAATTTTTATGTTCTATGTCTTTTTCTTGCCTAATTGCTCTGGCTAGGACTTCCAATGCCATTTTAAATAAGAGTGGTAAGAGTGGGCATCCTTGTTTTGTTCTCTGTTGTAAAGGAAAAACTCTCAGCCTTTCACAGTTGAGTGTGATTGTTAGCTCTGGGCTTTTTATATATGGCATTTATTACATTGAGATACTTTCCTTCTGTATGTAATTTGTTAAGACTGAACAGATGTTGCATTTTGTTCATCGTGTTTTCTGAAAGTATTGACGCAATCAGATTTTTTCATTCTGTTTATGTGATGTATCACATTGTATGGAAACCATCCTTTCATCCCGGGCATAAATACTGCTTGATCATGGTAAATGACCCTTTTAGTGAGCTGCTGAATTCAGTTTGTTAGCATTTTATTTTTATTTTTTTATAATAATTTTTTGTTAGTCACTGTACAGTATATCCTTAGTTTTTTATATAATGTTCCATGATTCATTATTTGCATATAACACCCAGTGCACCATGCAATACGTGCCCTCCTTAATATCCATCACCAGCCTATCTCAATTCCCCACCCCCTGCCCTCTGAAGCCCTCAGTTTGTTTCCCAGCGTCCATAGTCTCTCATGGTTCATTCCCCTTCTGTTTACCCACCTTCATTCTTCCCTCCTTCTCCTACCGATCTTCCTATAGTTTGTTAGCATTTTATTGTAGAGTTTTGCATTTGTATTTATCAGGAATTCTGGCTTGTAGTTTTCTTTTTCTTGTAGTGTTCTTTTCTGACTTTGGTGTTAGGGTAATGCTGGCATCATTAAATGCGTTTGGGAATGTTCCCTTCTCTTCAGTTTTTGGGAGAGCTTTAGAAGAACTGGTATTAATTTTGTTTAAATGGCTGGTTACAGTAAAGCCGCCCGGTCCTGGGCTTTTTCTCATTCGGAGACCTTTGATTCTCCTTTCAGTCTCCTCAATAGTAATGCATATGTTCAGGACTTCTGGAGAAGATGGTGCGCTAGGAGGAAACTAAGCTCAACTTGTTCCACAGATAAAACTAGATAACACCCACATCGGTGTAAATAATCCAGAAAATGACCTAAAGCCTGGCAGAAATGACTCTCCACAGCTAAATGTAGAGAAGAAGCCACATTAAACAGGGTAGAAAGGATGGAGACACGATCCTGTAGGACTGTGCGCAGGAGGGAGCAATACCACAGGCATGGGGAGGGGAGAGAAACAGACCCTCGTACCAGGCACCTCAGGTACAGGTAACCTATACAGGGAAGATGAATCCCCATACCATTTAGTTTCAGAACCTAGAGGGGCATAATTTCATTAGCTCTTAGAATCAGTAGGGCTTAACACCAAGAACTTTAAAATCAGCAGGCTTGGCTCTGGGAAAGCTAGGAGGGTGGTGGGAAACTGAGTCTCAACCCTTAAAGGGATAACACAACAACTAGCACTGCTGAGATACAGCATAGAAGCAGCAGTTTGAAAAATGGTTGGGGCATATGGGATGGGGACTTGTTTACTATTCTCAGAGCCTGTCCTGGAGGGGCAGGGATCATTGGGAGGCTTCTCTAAGAACAAAGGAGCTGGCCAGCGTCATTTCTTCCCCCACCCCTCAACCTAGACACGTAGACACTTGCAGGTACCAGCTTAGTGTCAACAGTCTCCACCTAGATTGCTAAGAGTGCCCTCATCTCCATACAGACCTATTCTCTCCAGCCCTGCAGCAGGAATTTTTTAAAGCAATTCTGGGTCCCATCCCACAGGAGAACTGTGCAAGTCCTGCTAACACGACGTCCCCTGCTCCTGTTCTCCTGCAGACCTGCCTACTCCAATACACTCTTGGCCAGAGCCCATCAAAAGCCATGCCACAAGCCCGACAGTGTGCAAGAAGCTCCAACAGGGGCCAATACCACACCAAAGTGACTCCTGCACCAGGGCGAGGGGAAAATAACCACACATTCTAGTCTGACTTCAGCCCCAGCAGTAGGCTGGGGGCAGGTCTGATCTGACCACAGGCCCTGCCCACCAATGAAAGTGTTTCAGAGGACAGCACAGGGAAAGTGCCCTGAAGTTTGATGTTCCTGCTTCTCTGGCAAACACCTTTTCTGACTGAACTCAAGCCTAAGATGTCCCCAGACTGGCTCACTAACAATGCAGGGACCAAACTCTGTCCACATGGCAAAGGGAGCCATTGCAGATGACTGGACTGAAGGCACATCTATCTCAGCCACAGTAGTGGGGTGCATACAATACACAAAGGGGACACCACTGAAGCACCAGGTTCTGGTGAACAGGGGACATTGCACTGCAGGGCACTACAGGACCCTCTTCTTCCTAAGGCGATTAATTTTTTTTTTTTGAAGATTATATTCATTTGAGAGAGAATGGGCAGAGGGTAGAGGCAGAACAACAGGGAGAAGCAGACTCCTTGATGAGCTGGGAGCCCAATGTGGGTCTCGATCCCAGGACCCAGAGATTATTACCTGAACTGAAGGCAAATGCTTAACCATCTGAGCCACCCAGGGGCCCTGTAAGGCCACTACTTTTAAGAGCAGGAAATGCAGCTGACTCTCCTAACACATAGAAACAGACCCAGAGTTAGACAAAATGAGGAGACAGAGGAATATGTCTCAAATGAAGAATAGGACAAAATTACAGCAAGACAGCTAAATGAAATGGAGATAAGTAATATACCAGAGAGAATGTAATGGTCATAAATATATTCACTGGACTTCAGAAAAGAGTGGAAGACTGCAGTAAGACCCTTAATAAAGACATAAATAACAAAACAATCTGAGATGAAGAACTCAGTAACTGAAATTAAAAATACACTAGACGGAATATATGAACTAGAGGAAGCAGAACAAATCAGTGACCTGGAGGACAGAGTAATGGAAGGCAATCAAGCTGAACAGAAGAGAGACAAAATAATACTAAAAAATGAAAATAGACTTAGGCAACTCAGCAACATCAAGCATAATAACATTTACCTTATAGGGATCCCAGAGGCAGAAGAGAGAGAAAAGGGGGCAGAAAGTTTATCTGAAGAAATAATTGGTGAAATCTTCCTGAATCTGGAGAAAGAAACAGAAATCCAGATCCAGGAGGCACAGAGTGTCCCTGAGAATATCATCCCAAGGAGGTCCTCACCAAAACACATAGTAATTAAAATTAGTTTTCTTGGCTGGGCAGAGTAGAGGAACATACTTCAAGCTTAGCCAGGCCCTCTGTGCTCTTGACTCAAATGAACCCACTCCCTGTGTTCCCTGGCTGAACTGTGCGCTGGCTTGCTTTGCAATTAGTTCTATCTGCCAGACTCTTTTCTCAAGTGTTGCTGGGTTCGCACATATTTCCAGTTAGGCTTTCCTGTCAGGGTGGGCTGGGAGGTAAGCTCAGCAGTATTTTGGGCTGTAACTCAGCTCCCCTGCCTAGGCAGAGGCAGACTAGGCTCCAGGGTTGGCAAAGCTGAATTAGGCAGACCTGTATCCTGCTGCATTCCCTGGTCAGTTGCACCACCATCTTGGCTCTTCAAGTGAGCAAAGCTGCCTGTTGGAACTACAAGTTGGCTACTCTAAGTAGGAACACGGTCTGCCATCACCTGAGTGCTGATCGTTGCAAGCTCTTTTCTGCTTCTCCATCACAATTCCTAGTGGTCGAGTCCCACAGATTCCCCTAGTAGTCCCCATGGGGCAAGATTGGTTGGGAATTCCTGAGAAGCAACCCATAACACTGAGGATGCTGACTGTCCATCCTAGGCTCTGTTTCTTCTCTTGTTTTTTTCTTTTTTCCTTTTTTTTTTTTTCTTCTTACTGGAGGAACCATAGGCTCACAGGAGATTTCCAAGCATGGTGCTGCACAGGAGTGGGGAAAGGGCAATGTGGTCAGTGTATAGCCTATCTTCTTACCCTTCTAATATGGTCTGTGTTGGTCTCTATCATGCAGGTGGGTCGGTGCTTCAGCCTCAGCCCCATGTCCTCTGGTTTTCTCAGTGCTGTCTTATACACGAATAGTTGTTAGCTGTTTTCCTTGTGAGGGGAAGCAAAGCCAGGAACAACCTATGTCACCATCGTGGTGACATCACTCCCAATTTACATTTTTATTTAATGTTTTCTCTTACAAATATTTTATGTAATAAACACATAAAATTTTGTATAATATGTTATATAATGTGTAATATAGAAATGCTAATTTATGTGCATTATATTGAAAAAAATCTGTCAAAATAGGCTAATATTTAGTATATTACTGTAGCTGGTAGTACTCCAATTTGTCCTTCCATAAGTTGTCCAGACAATGAAACCACTCTTTGTGATTGTTGAGTCTAAGAGCTTTCAGTTCCCATCTCTTTGATACTTTGCTCTCTCAGTTTGGAAGGAGAAAATTGGACCCCTTGTTCGCTGGGCTTTAAGGAACTGTGGATGCCCTTGTCTGTCTGTAGCAGTAGATTCTGTTTTGAGGCACACTGTTAAATAACACCACTTCTTAGAGTGTGGCAATTCATTAGTACCAGGACACCAGATTTTGAAATGGTGGTATCCATGGGTCCCAAGGTAACACTATTCCTCAAGCATGAGAGGAACAGATCCCCTCAAAATCATCTTTTAAAACCTTAGGCTAATATGATACCCTTCTTTCTAAGAATTTAAAACCTTTTCACATACAGTTAAGAGAACCTGATACTCTGTTTCAGGACCAAGTACAGCACTGGGAGCCAGAAAGGGCAGATTCTTGCCTCAGCTTCTCTCCCCCAACCCATACCCCTTCACCACAAGAATGGCAGTGGAATCTTTTTACCTCTTGTGGCTCCATAAGATGAATTATTCTCAGCCGTGTTACCGAAAGGAGATAGTTTCTGATCTTATTTTGCGCTTTCAACATTCTTTGTTGTACAATTAGATTCAGGAAAAAAAATACAGAAAATCTGGTCATTAGGTGAGGAATCAGCTTTTTATTTTTATTTTTAAAGGATACTATACCTGCTTAGATATAACTTCTTTTTCAAATTTCCTATTTATATGGATTCATGAGAAATAATGCCAACTAGCTAAAGTGCTAGGCAGGGCCAAGGAGATGATTAACTTTGCTCTACGTTCAGTCTTAGCAGAAACTGTAAGTAGAGATTGATGCCAACATTATTAGCTGATTGATGCCTTTGGTACCCACGACCTAAAGCAGTCAATCAACTACTTAGTTAATCTATTCTACCAGAGTCCACAAGAGCACGAGAGAGCACTGTGGATGATGGTCCTTCCCAGTCTTGGAGCTAAAGCAAATTCAAAACCATCAGTGATTTGAAAGCTCATGTATATGTATGACCTGTGTGAGCCTGTCAGTAGTGATGACCTAACAGGAGCATTTTTTTTCCTCACCATGATCCATGGAACACTGGCCCAAGAAACTCCAGAAAGAAATGCTCTACACTGCATTCCTGTCGTCTTAAGTATTCACACTGCGCAATTATTTACTAGCAGCTGAAGAATTCTGCAATAAAGCAACCTGTTCAATGTTGTATACTCCATCCAGCTTTGCTCAGGCTTATTCACGCAGCCTGCCCCTGTCTCTCTCTTGTTTTTCTTTCAGTAAATACCATTATCATTGTTTGGAGAAGAGTATTCCAAAATCCTGTTTTGGAAAACAATGCTCTTGATCATTTAAAAGTTAGTAATGCCCAAAGTAAAATAGGCCTTGTCAAGTTGGAAACCCGTATATTGCTTTACAATATATTTTACCTTGCCTTTTTAACTCTCTGACAAGATAAAGTTTTTTTAAAAATTACGTTAAAAATTTAATGTAATTTAATTACATTTAAAAATTACATCAAATATTAAATCCATTGCACAGTAGTTAGAATAAAGAAGAAAATGGGAGTGACCTAGTGTAGTAGAATGAAGGATAAAAACTAGGAACTCCAAATCCTGGCTGTGTGAAGAAGGCTTAACCTTTGCTTGGGGATTTAAGACTTGGTCAGCTGTCATGCTGGACACACTTAGGCCTACTGCACTCCTCTGTTCATAGAAACTGAAAGCATGGTTAGTTTAACCCAAATGTTAATCCCAGTTGGCAGTACGAAATATCCAGGAATTCTGGGCCTGTCTCCTGATTCTCTGAGTTCCTGGGCCAGATGTAAGACCACTGGGGAGTACTGACTCAAGAAGATGATGAAGATGTTGGCAGTATCACACGTAAATCAGGAGAGAGTCCAGGTGGGTGTGCCTGACAGTGAGCCGTGCAATGTGCTGAATACACCACAGGGGGACTATGTGCGAGCTGAGAGCCAAGAGGTCCCCCAGGGACTCATGAGAAGCCAAGCTGAGTCAGTTATGTGTACAAGAAGAAGACAGGTCACAAGGAGAATTCAATTGTAGGCTAGAGCTGTTTGGTAATAATAAATATAAATTTATAACAGACATGACAGCAGTATTTATCACACTTTCAACATTTGGAAATGCTTGCTATTAGTATGAAATTACCGTTCTGACCAGAAATTACCACTATTTGCATGTGGTGCAGTTTAAAAAGTTGTAGTCTTCTTGCAACACTTCCCTCTTTATTGTCTTCTTTGGCATGCAGTTAGAGAACTTCCTGGTTCTAATTCTCCAAAGTCATTTAGGCTTTCATTCTCAGGAAGCAAATTAAAATCAGTAAACTCTTCTTTAGAAACTACCATGTGCAAACAAATATACCAGACAACACAGGGGAGATAACAACTTGGAAATAATTCTGATCTCATTGTGTTTATCCTCAGTAAGCTTCAATTTGAAATAATCTTATTTTTTTTAAGATTTTATTTGAGAGCAAGAGAAAGAGACAGAGAGAATGCACACAAGTGGGGGAGGGGCAGAGGGAGAGGGAGAAGCAGACTCCCCGCTGAGCAGGGAGCCAGATGCTGAGCTCTGTCCTAGGACCCTAGGATCATGACCTGAGCTGAAGGTAGACCTCTTAACAGACTGAGCCAACCAGGCACTCCAGTAAACTTCAATTTGGATGCAACCTAAGCCTATCAAGATTCTCAATTTTCTACTTCGTTTAACAAATACTTAATTATCACTTAGCATGCGCTATGCACTATAAATAGTACTATGTACTATGTACCATCCTAAGTTTGTTAAAGATATTACCTTAATCTTCCTAATAATCTGGTGTGTAAGATTCTATTAATGTCTGCATTTCACAGATGAGGGAACTGAGAGAATAGATAACTAATTTGCCCAATGTCACATAACTAATAAGAGATGGAGATAGGATCTGAGCCTATGCATTCTGGCTCGAGACTCTATGCTCTAAATCACAGTGTTCTATTGCTTCTTAAAAGATGTGAAGTGGGACGCCTGGGTGGCTCAGTCAGTTAAGCATCTGCCTTCAGCTCAGGTCAAGATACCAGTTTCCTGGGATCAAATCCTGCATCGGGCTCCTTGCTCCGCAGGAAGCCTGCTTCCCCCTCTGCCTGCCACTCACCTGATGGTGCTCTCTCGCTGTCCCTCTGAAAAACAAATAAAATCATTTTTTAAAAAGGGTATGAAATATTTGTTAATTCTGGTGGATCCCTTTATTCCAGTGACCTATGCCAGATCAGAAAAGTTTGTAAATGGGGAAGTGACATTTATATAGGCATAGCTGGATATCTGATTATATCGTGTCCACCAAAAGTCATGGAAACTTGGCTATTTTTTTAAGAAATTAGAATATTGTAACTCAACCTCAAATTAGACTCATTTTCTATTTCCTTGAAGTACCGAGTTCTTATCCTATCTGCAACCAGATTAATCCTTTTGAACGAAGTGGCTTTTTCTTCTCTGGTTGAAAGGCACTGTAAGCAGTCATTTCAATAAAAGCAATTAATTTGAATGCATTCACAGAAACAGACAAGTAGCTGGTCAAGTTTACCTTGGTGGTAGGTTATTCTTAGTGATTATAGTACAGGAATCCATTATGATTGAGAAATAGCTTTGCCTTCATCACATCCTGAAGAAATGAGTAGGATCCTCAGTTGGGGAACCTCTTGACATAGAGATAGCAGCTTTCATACCCACTTTTATAGTCCTAAGACTATACAAAGAGCCTGTACTCAATTGGCAGAAGTCTTGAGTCTCCCCAAGAAAGCGCTTTCTCAGGTTTAGACTCCAGCTTTCACAGTACTGAAATGCCATAACAAGCTGGCCAAATTAAGGTCTATTTTTCTGTCCCTTAGGTCTCAAAGTGGAGTTCGTCAAAAGTCCCAGTTCTAAACTGTGCCACAAGAGAGAAAAGGAAAGACTGCCACCAATCCCTAGCTTAAGTGACCTCTTTGACATACCACACCACCCCAGTTATCAGTGGCAGATCCAATCTTTGGTGGCAGAGGAAAAGCAAAGGGTTGAGGAACTACAAATTCAGTTGGTGAGGGTGAGAGGGACACCTTCAGGAGCATGCCCTGCATATTAGTTTGGGGATGAATTATATAAGCTTCTAACGCTCTCCAAGATAAAGTGCTTGCAGAGAAAACAGTGTGATCACTACACCATTCCAGCTACCTTCTTTTAATTTTTTGATAAAGTACATGATGAGGTTTAGTTGATGACCTCTTTTTTCCCTCAGCTTTTGAAAGAGTTACATGTACGTTTTTACATTTCTTAATACTCCGCTTACTCTTGGGCGATCTGGTTTTCACTCCCATGACTCCAATGTCCCTGCTCCCCTCCAAAGTCTAGCATAAAGTTGGAGCTTCTTTTCTATACCATACTCTTTTCTTGGCTTCCATGGTCGTTCTCCTCCTACTATTCCTGGCATTCCTGGTAGAGTTCTTTGGAAATACTCCCTCTCCCACTTGATCCTTTAATAAAGTTAGTGTGTCTCAAAATTTTGTCCAGGATTACCTTCTTACTTTCTACACTTCCCCTGGATGCATCCATTCACTTCCATGGCTTTAAGTCTAGCTCTTTCCAGTTCCGTCTCTTGAATTCCACTTACAAATTATATATGCGTCCGAAAAAAAATCAGCACTTCGCCCAACCAAAACCATGTCTAATTTTGTGTTGTCTATATCAGGGATTGGTACATCCAACCATCAAGTTGCTTAAGTACCTAAATAAAATTCTCTTACATTGCACAAATGAATCAATGGGTCCTGCCAATGTAATACACTCTGTATTTCTTGAATACTTTCCGTATCATTGCAAACTTCAACCACTTTAGCTCTGATCACTAATATCTTTTGCCAAGCTTGTTATAACATCCTTCAGTTAATTCTATACACAGGGGCCAGAATGATCTTTCTGAGAATATTATCTGGTCATGTCACTCTCTTACCTAAAACCTCATTGTCTCCACCAGGCCCTCTGACATCCATTACTCCTTCGCCTGCTTTGCAGATACTTTCCTGTTCACCTACTGTTCATCTCTTCAGCCCCAGTGTTACCAGTTCCCAACTTGTACTTGAAACTGTAGCCATGCAAAACTTGTTTCTGCTCCTTCAGGTGAATCCCCCTTCTAAATCTTTTCATATCATGTTCATTGTGCTTAAAACTCTCCCTATTTTGACTTGATTAACAGTTTTTCTGATTTTTTTTCATTTTTCTCAGTCTGATTGTTCTGTAGTCTTTTCTCCTGCCCTGATTAACAGTGCAGTATACTTTGCTATTTACTTATTTATATCCCCATTAAACTGAACGTTACTTATGTTCATTTTTTACAACTGCATAAGTGATGGGGCCATTCACTAATAGAGAGAATAAAGGAAAAGGACAGGATAGGGAAATGTAATCAGTTTAACACATTTTTCTCTGCTTTCTCAAATCTTTCCAGTATGTGCACGGTGTACTTTTCTCTGATGTTGCTTTTATACTAACTTCTTATTATGCATAAACAAAAAACAGTATAATTTTTGTTGAGAAGAATTATCAAGTTGAGCCTCAAAGCCTACAAAAGAATAAATAATTTTTTGGAATGGGAGTTATGAATTTCAGGGAGAATAGTAAGAAATGTTCATATGTTACCTGATGGCCTGAAACAGATTTGATATAATGTTTTCCCATACGAAAAATTTTGAAAATGTTGAGGCCTTAGGAACACCAGGGAGAAATCTTAGAAGTATCCTTTAAATATAAAGTTGAAAGAGAAAAATCAATAAGTAAAAGTTGTTGTTGTTAGATTCCCCCAGAGGAACACTTTCATTTTTTTAATCAGAAAATTCAAGAAAGAGTTCTTTCTTTGGCATATCTTTTATTTTTTTATAATTCTGGTATTAATACACAAATATAAGCAATTCCTTTTGTGTTTCAGTATGGTATAGCTCATTTTCCCAAACTTTAAATGTCCCAACTTTGAAAAATATTTTTGAATGTAACATTGGTCACTTATTTACATAGATCATTTCCTGCTGGTTTATATTAGATCTTAATATGCTCAAACCATTTATCTCCTATGTTATTAAATTTCATTTGTGTTTATATCTTATCACACTAATTAGATAATTACTCCCTTGAAGTCTTCCTTATAATTCCCTCATTTCTCCCATAGCAGATAAGATAGTTCCAAACACATAGCAGACATTCAATAAATGTGCTTTGATAAATTGAGTACATTTGGATCTTTCTTCTATTTAATGTTTGCAATGTTAGTTACCATCTGTGGTGACTCTTTAATCATTCATATATAATTACATCAAAAACAAGCATGCTGCTTCTGGTGATGCTCTTCTCTAGGTCTGTGTGTCCTTAAAATTCAGCCAGACCTCAATACGCGCACACACACACACACACACACACACACACAATTATTGAGGGGTTAAAGGTGGAGGGTAAAACCAACGTCATTTTCTTTAGGAGTCTTATGTAATTGATCTTTCCATATCTTGTGCTGTTTCTTTACTTTTCTTTTAAAGATTATTTATTTATTTATTTAACAGAGAGAAACAGCAAGAGAGGGAACATATGCAGGGGGGAGCAGGAGAGGGAGAAGCAGGCTTCCCGCTAAGCAGGAAGCCCGATGCAGGGCTCGATCCCAGAACCCTGGGATCATGACCTGAGCTGAAGGCAGACGCTTAACGACTGAGCCACCCAGGCGCCCCATCTTGTGCTGTTTCTAATTCCTCTCTACCCACAAGTGTATTCCTCAGAGATATCATAAGAGCATAGATCTTAAATGCTTATCTTTTCAACATTTTTTAATAACTTCTATATTGTTTGCCTCCAGAGACTCACATAGGGGACACAGACAATTGTACTCATTTGTGATAAATGCCATATGAAAGTGAATAAATTATGTGGGGGAACACATAGGAGGTATAGATAGCTTCCTTATGCCTGGGTGAGAGGAATGAAGAAGAATAGTACAGAAAATTTTTCTTTGCAGACATAACTGGAAGAACCCTGGAAGATTAAAGAGGAATCACCCCATGTTCTTGTTTTTTGTCACTCACTGTGTGTCAAATTATCCCTAATTTAGTGGCATAAAATAACAATTACTTGATATTCTTCATGGTTCTGGTGTGGACCAGCCCCAAGCAAACATTCCAGATCTGTTATGGACTGAATATTTGTATTCCCTCAAAAATCTTCTGTGGAAGCCCGAGCTCCCAGTTTGATGATATTTGGAGATGGGGCCTTTGGAAGGTAATTAGGATTAGATGAGGTCATGAGGGTGGACTCTCATAATGAGATTAGTGAAGAGACACCAGAGAGCTTGCATTCTGTCTCCCCACCATGTGAGGACCCCTCGAGAAGGTAGCTATCTACAGACTAGGGAGGTGGTTCTCACCAGAACCCAACCATGCTGGTAGCCTAATGTCAGTCTCACAGCCTCCACTCTGTAAATTTGCATTGCTTAATCTACCCAGTCTATGTTGTTTTGTTACGGAAGCCCGACATGATTAATATAGGCCTCTAT
The DNA here is from genome assembly GCF_023065955.2 of Ursus arctos. NCBI lineage: Eukaryota > Metazoa > Chordata > Mammalia > Carnivora > Ursidae > Ursus > Ursus arctos. The sequence continues at coordinate 23,255,138 of NW_026622985.1, read as the reverse complement.
CATTGTTATAGTCAGATGATGTTGGATGCTGGAGTCCTCTTAAATGCTTCCCCAGTCCCATGTTGGAGTGGGCTGAAAAGACTCAAACAGCTGGAGACTGGAAGAGTTGGAGCTCCATAGGCATTTCCTTATTTCTACGTGTTTTCTTCTGCTGGTCTCTTCACATGGTGGTTTATGAGTAGTCAGCCTCATTTACATGTTGGCCCAGTGCTCCAAAGGGACAATAGAGAGACCAAGCCAGGCAGCAGCTGCATCACCTTGTATGACTCCTCGTCCACAGCCATACAGCCTCACTTCTGCCACGTTCCATTGATTACAAGCCAGTCACTAAAGCCAACCCATATTCAAGGGGAGAAGAATTTGACTCCACCTCTTGATGAAAGAAGTACCAAAGAATTTCTGCATATGTGTTAAAACCACCATGAATAAATATCTGTGTGCGTTTGTGTGCACGCTGCGGGGATTTGCACGTATGTGTGCTGTTCAGAAAGGGGGAGAAGGAGGCCTGTCTGGTGAGAGGCAGCACAGTGCAAGAGTGATCAGAGAAATTTGTGGCTTTCTACCAAATGATTCTCACAGAGTTCATCCTGCTACCTTATCTAATAGAATGTTTTTCTGTCTTGATACTTCTTACTATTCCCCTACTCCCCAAGAAGAGATCATTCTTTGCCTCCATTATGTCCCCACACTCCTGGCTTTTTTTGTTGGCCTCTTCTCAGTCTCCTATAACAGATCATTCTCTCCAGTTCACCAAACCTGACCTGTCTGTTGCCCAAATCTATCTATTCTTTCCATCCTAATGACCCAGTCCCATAGGCCATACCAGTACGGCCATTTCTTTCATTCAGCATGTATTTCTTGAGCAGAAATGAAGGGACTAGAGGTGGAATACAAATTTCAATGAGGTAATTAGGGAAGACCTTATGAGAAGGTGATTTTTTTTTAAAGATTTAATTTATTTAACAGCTAGAGAACAAGCAAGGGGAGTGGAAGGCAGAGGAAGAGGGAGAAGTAGGCTCCTGAGCCCAATGTGGGATGGATCCCAGAACCCTGGGATCATAACCTGAGCTGAAGGCAGATACTTAACCAACTGAGTCCCCAGGTGGCCCAGGAAAGATGATTTTTAAGGAAAAAAGTTGAATGGGTGAGGGAAGAAGCACTGTGAATATTTGGGCATATATGCATTCCCCCAGGTTGAGGGAGCAGCAAACACAAAGGCCACACGGTGGAAATATGCCTAGCACGTGCAAGGATGGACAAGCTGGTCAGTGAGTCCAGAACTGAGTGATGCAGGGCGAGAGGAATAAAAGCGAAGGCCAGAGAGTTAAAGATGGAGGGTGGACAGATCACCTGGGATCTCGAAGGATATTTCATGAACTTTGACTTATATTCTGAGGGTTTTAGGCAGAGGAGTGACATGGGTCAAGATTTTAACAGGGACACTGACTGCTGGGTTAAGAATAGACTGGCGGGAGGGGGTGGGGAGAGTGGCAAGGATGGAAACTTTGTTTCCAGTTAGGAAAGACAACGGTGGCTTTGAGCACTTGCCTAGAACATTGCAGTAGCACAGGGATTTTTGTTTGTTTAAAGGTAGGAAGTATTTTAGCATACGTATATGCTCCGAGGGGAGAACTGTCCTTAAATAAGAAAAGTGAATCCCTCCTGTTCTTTTACGGAAAGGAAGAGATGTAGATGGCAACACATGAAAATAATCATGTTGGTGGGTTAAAAGCAATGTAAGAGACCTCTGACACGGGGGCCTGTGAGCTTTGTGGGTTAGAAGGTGAAGTCCTAGATTGTCTAAGCAAGACATGGTAAGATGGGAGTTATGCCTCAGTCTCCAACCAACACCTATCAGGGATGTGATTAGAATATGCCAGTGTTGGCAACTTCTCAGAAATTATTCCACATTGCCTTAGATTCTGTTAGAGATACTCTCTAATATTCCAGAAGTATTTTTCTTTTCTTTTTTTTTTTTTTTAAAGATTTTATTTATTCATTTGACAAAGATAGAGACAGCCAGCGAGAGAGAGAACACAAGCAGGGGGAGTGGGAGAGGAAGAAGCAGGCTCTCAGCGGAGGAGCCTGATGTGGGGCTAGATCTCAGAATGCCAGGATCGCGCCCTGAGCCGAAGGCAGACGCTTAATGACTGAGCCACCCGAGTGTCCCCAGAAGTATTTTTCTGACATGAGCTTGGTAATAGTGTTTTGAGAGAGAAGGTCATTAATACATATTTATATGTATTCACTACCTTCCCCCCTTTGTGGTGGTCTATGTAAATAAGTCCACTGCTGCTCATTCTGGAGTTGCTCAAGTGAAAAGCTGTTTAAGAACGTGTTATATTAGCACCTATGTTTTGGATGATCTGTCCGTCCCACTTTCAACCTAGGGACTTTGACTTCAAAGCACTGTGTGTTTTCTCTATATAGAATATTCTAATTTGTATGGGACTCTGTCCAGTTTGAACTTAGGCGGGCTTCTGTTTACACCCCAGTTACCTCTGTTCTGGAGACGGCTCACTTACATCTTTGAGATGACTGACTAACCCATTTCAAGTCAAATCATTGCAAACATAATCTTCCAGTTTGTTACATCTCTGTCAGCTATTGGTCTCTAGTTACTAACAAAAGACAGAAAATTAGTACATTTATATAGACTCAGAAAGGATGCTAGGATGTGTCAGTCTTGTGGGGGAATTTCAAGGGCTTTAGAAACCAGTTAAAATCTCAGCCGTCCTTCCTGCTTCCTTCTGTTCTGATTTCTTTGAAATGTGAAAGCTTTGGAAGGAGTATGTAATTCATTCAGATTTTATCAGATGTTTACCATTCTGTGTGAATGCAAGCCAGGGAGGTAGGACTTAATGGGTGGAAGAAGAGGAAAGCTTAAATGTAGGGGCATTTTTGGGAAGTGGGAATGACATGTTCCCAGAGAGAAATCAGTCAATCAGTTTCACCTCTTTCGTGGATGAGGACAAGCAGATCTTGATAACAATGCTAACAGCTGAGAAGTTTGGTTTTTTTTTGTGAAAATTATTAACAAAAAGGACAGATGAACACATGTTTCTAGCCCCCTGTAAGTGGCAGATAAATGTGTTGTTATTTGGAAGTTTATTACTTAGAAGTTTTGCAGATTGTACAAAGATTCCCACAGTTCCTCCCTGGAATGGCTAGTTCGCCCTCTGATTAACGCTGTTGCATTACAGTCTCCAACAATGGCTTGGCTGCGTTCTTCATTGGGGACTATTCTACAGCCTATTGTGCTAACCAGCTACAGATCTGACAAGTCACCTTCTGTTTCCTCTCACATATTAAATAGCACGAATGTCTACAGTCTTGCCCACTGTAGTTAGAATTTTGAGTCATATTCTATGTAACCTCAGACTGTAGTAATTAATTTGAATCTTGAATGAAGTTTTATTGTTGGGATGTGGCTTGCAAGTGGGAATCTGCCGTTCTAAGGCGAAGTAAGGAGGAAGTAAGGCTGTTGCTGAGTCTGAATTACTGGAATTTGGACAGTAGCAAGAGGGGAACAAACCTTCTGTAGAAGGGCAGAGGGAATGTGAGGGGACAAGTATGACATCTGGCTTCTGTCTGATAGGTTTGAAAACTCAGTGGCTCTAGCAAAGTGACTCCGAAGTCTCCTGGTTTTCTCTCATGAGAGCCAAGTCAGAGCTTTAACTCACAGTGGGAGGAGCCAGAGTCCTTGTGATCCACCGTACTAAACTAGTAGAATGTTTACCCGAAGTGGACACACTTGAAAACGTCCAAAGGAGTCTGGGAGCCAAACACAGAAGCCAGTCAGAATCTGTGAAGACTGGGGCTTCCTGGAGCCTGAGGGCACTGAGGGTGATTACCGGGTTGGTTAAGGGGGGCCAGCCTGACTTGAGGTTCTCAGTTACGACCATCCAGTCAAAAAAGGGGGAAAAGGCTGAGATAACAATCAACCCTTGAGTACCGCTCTGTAGTTCACAAAGCAATTTCCCATACAACCCAACACCCTCCAATTAGGTAGTGCTTTATTATTTGTTATCCACAGTTTATGGGTAAGAATATGAAATTCAGAGGTTAGATGTCGTCATACAATTCCTTCATTTAGCGTCAATACCATGAACAGCCCCCAACTCTCCTTTTAAATTCTTTCTATGACACTAAATACTTTTTTCTCTGTAGAGCTGATTAGTTCAGTGTTAACTAAGGTATAGGAAGCATATCTCTGTGTATTAGTGATAGGATTTATATTAGTAAACTGAATAAACATATTGAAATCAGAGGCCCAGGGTTTCAATAAAGAAATATTTGCTTAAAAAAAAAAATTTTTTTTGCTTATCCATTCCCTTCGCGGCAGGCCCATTGTATTTTACCCTGGGTTTTGTCTGCCATCTAGTGGAATACTGAAAAACCACATGTAAAAACTAAGGACTCATTCCCTGCTGTAGGTTTTCCAATCTTTGGTTTTGAAATTTAATCAAAGTCTTTAAGTTTACCTGACACTTTTAAGGGACCTTTATGTGCAGATTATTTCTTATCTCATGTACTAGTAGGGTTCTGTCACGTTGAATTTTTTGTACAATCTAATTTTGGGTTACTAACATGTTACGTGAACTTACACAATAATATCTCTCCTTCCCCGCTTCCTCCCAATCTTCATTTAGTCCTCCTCAAAATAAGGTTAAAATCTCTTTAGACTATAACATTCTATGGCACTATATTAAATCTTGACTTAATAATAGTAAAAATCACAATCTTTTGATGGATACTCTTCCCCTATTTTCATACCTTACTTGCTCAGATCATTCATATGTATTAGTTATTAGAAGACCAGAGTTATGTGGAAAATCAATAAACGAGGTCTTAAAAGACAATTAATGTAAGTCCTATCTGTTGTGGGAAAGAGGGTAAGAAAATGCCCATGAGAGAATCATTGAATCTACATAAAAGTAACCTATACAGATAGAATATTTTTAAATTTTGTTGAATCACCACATAAAATCCCATGTTATCTTCACAATAACTCGAGGAGCCTTTCGAGCAAGTTTTGTTGCTTCTATCTGCCAGTGATCAAACAAACAGAAATACTTAGCTGATCAATGTCACAAGGGCTGGCAATTATAGAAAATGCATTCAAACTCGAGTCTGTGCTACTACCTGCAAAGAAGCAGCATTAGGGTCACACGTGGAGCTTGTGAGAAATGCAGCATCGCAGACCCCAGCCCAGACCTACGGAATCAGAATCTGCATTCCAGCAAGATTCCCAGGCGATGCCCATTCAAGTTTCAGAAGCACCAATAGCCCATGAACCATTTATAGAGCAAGCTTGTCTTTCCAGGATTTTTAAGGTAGCCACGTGGCCTTTGAGGAGTGTCTAAATCACTTGTAATCGGAACAAAAGCCTTAAATACGGGAAAATGTTGTCGTGAGAGGACAAATTTCAAAATAATCAGATCTCATCAGATACATAAAATATTAAGATGTTTCGAATAATTTCAATCGACTTATTTTGGAAATGTAATCAGTGTGATTCTAGAGTAACAATACCAATTTTCTCGTTTGTGTATTTCTGTACAGCATATTATAACTGGCATAAGCTTTATAAAAAATCTTGAATTTTCAAGATAAAAAGCACTTAGGTTAGCTCAGTTCCTCTGATTTATAGATGAAGCCAATGAAATTTAATCAGGAAGTTATTGCCTTAATCAGAAAGTTAGGACTAAATTTGGAGTTCCTGTCTGCTGGTCTATTACACTTCAGCCAAAACATTTTACCCTTCACAAATATGGACTGTAACTTGTCAGAATGACAAATTTCCCGGAGCCTGTTCTGCAGAACACTAGTCCTGCAACTTGCTCTGAAAAAAAATATGTTTGTGAAATACTTCCTTGACAAGGCTTGTTCTTCTTAATTCATGGCACATTCTCACAATGTGCTCCTATTGTATGGAAATGATCTGACTCTCCACCTCCATTTACCAAGACCTGAATGAAACACACTTGCCTCCTCTTTGATGTCCCCTTCTGCTACATTTCTTTTTCCTCCAGGCAGATAAAATTCTGTGCTTTGAAGGGCTCCTGTGATTTATTTGGACCCACGTGGATAATACAGGATAATCTCTCAACTGAAGTCTATAACCTGAATTACAGCTCTGAAGTCCCTTTGCCATGTAACAATATAGTCTCGGCTTTTTGGGATTAGGGCATAGACATCTTTGGAGGGCCAATCTTCTTACTGCAAATGTCAAATCCTTACATAAATCGTTGCTGATCCCCCAGTGTTAAGGGACTTCTCAGCACTTTATCGTATTACCTTAATTTAATTATTTATACCTGTCTTTTAAAAAAATCATCGTATCTGATGATCCTGGAATAATGTTTGGCACATAAAAGGTGCTCAGTAAATATTTGCTCTCTCAATTTTGTCTAAGCCTCTAGCCTTTCCAAATGTATTGTTCATAAAATTCCGGGTACGTGTTTGTTTGAGAAACTTAACATTCCATGAAACAAGGCCATTTTTATGTTCTTCTATGAACGCACACGTGCACACACATATACAGGCTGCATGTAAGTGTGTGCATATGCGTGTGTACACATATACCCTGTGTTTCCCCTTTTTGTCTGCTTTAAAACTTCATATGAAACATGAATTTTTACATGACTGAGAAGTTCAGGTTCCGGTGCTTTAGGCCCCCCGGGCGATAATCTGTTTCTTTTGGAGCTTGAGTGCTGCCTGCTGAAGTTCATTGTTGTCTTTACTTATTTATACCCAAGCACTGGCGTAGAGGTAAAAAGGCTTCTTTTTTGAATCAACGTCTATCTTCTTTATCTTCCTTATATTGTGCGCATTTATCCTGGAGCTCTCGAGTGATATGAAATATGCATAATCCCTCTGTTACATAGCAGCCTGACTGAGAAGAAGTAGTGAACATTTCTCCACACCGGCAGTCCCAAATTGGAATCCTGTCACTACCACAAATATTTAATGGAAAAACTGTGCTCCATGCTTAAGTTTAGAAAACATTGGATTAAAGGAGTCAGTGGTATCTTGGAACATATATCATGCTTATATATCTTGTGACTCTCTAAGAGGGCTATTTAGTTGGTAATGTTTCCCAAATATTTCACCAGAGGACCAATGTATTCCCATATAGAACCAATCCAAGAATTAGTGGGCAGAGGGACACCACTTAGCAAACATTACCACAGCTTATCTCCATTCTCAATATCAGTGTCTTCAGGGTTTCCACATTTATTAACACAGATTGTACATAGGCTGTTGATGGCTCCAAAAAGAGTGTCAAAGAAACAGTTTGGGGGAACCCTTTTTTGGGGGGCATCTTTCATTCAAAATTCGTTTTGTTTTTTTATAATATAACAAAATCTTCACAGCGTAACAGCTTATTCTCCACGCCCCATGTCTCAAAACTGGGGCTGGTGGCTGCCTTGCACACAGTCACTCAGGAAGCCATGCTTCCTCTGTGGTGTTGTCACGTGTAGCAACGGGTAACAATGACCTAAAAGCTCTTCGGCGCTTCTGAGGAAGTATGGCAGGACACTTGTATTGGTAGATAATTTATCACACAACTCCTAAATGTAGGGGTCTGAGAGAGGTGGGGAAGTAGACAAAATGTATGTATGGGAGACACCACTTCCTTTGCTGCTCCTAACAATGCTTCTTAATTTCTGAGTGAAGTTTCCATGACATTAAGAGATGGCCATCTCCTGAATGTCATGAGAGGTTAGTACACATGTTGTAAGACGGTAAATAGACTTTGCCACAGAATGAGGAAACACTGAATATAAGAGAAGATTAAAGCATTAGTAAGATATGTATCATGTCTATCGAGAGAAGAATTTCAGAAAGTCTGGGCAAGGAACCAGGGGAACATTTGGCATTTTCTTAAAAAGGGTAGCTCTCTGGTCCAGGAATGTGTCATGTGGCACAAAAAGTTAAAACAATGTAGTCACTACCATGATCAGATGATTAAAGCTAACATGTCATTGAAAGCCACAGAGTAGGGGAAGACAACGTTTTTCTTTTTGTTGTTGTTGTTTTTGATCTATTTGAGAGAGAGGGAGAATGAGAGTGAGAGAGAGCACAAGCAGGGGGAGCGGCAGGCAAAGGGAGAGGCAGACTCCCTGCTGAGCAGGGAGCCCAGTCAGGGACTCAATCCCAGGACCTGGGATCATGACCGAGCCGAGGGCAGACGCTTAACAGACTGAGCTCCCCAAGTGCCCAAGACAATGGTTTTAAATAGTGAGCACTTTATATGTGCCTTTTTTTTTTTTTGGTCGTGGGCACTTTATATTCATGCATAGATTAAGGGTATGGTTATTTTACAGTGATAAAAAAAAAAAGAACAAGAAATAAATTGTGAGAAACAAGCAAAATAGGAACAGCCAACAGTGTTTTTAAAGAATATACTAAGTATTCATAAGTAATTATTCTTTTTTTTTAATGTTTTTTTATTATATTATGTTAGTCACCATACAGTACATCCCTGGTTTCTGATGCAAAGTTCTATGATTCATTACTTGCGTATAACACCCAGTGTAACATGCAGTACATGCCCTCCTTACTACCCATCACCAGCCTATCCCATTCCCCCACCCCCCTCCCCTCTGAAGCCCTCAGTTTGTTTCTCAGAGTCTATAGTCTCTCATGCTTCATTCCCCCTCTGATTACCCCCCTTTCTTTATCCCTTTCTTCCCCTACTGATCTTCCTAGTTCTTATGTTCCATAGATGAGAGAAATCATATGATAATTGTCTTTCTCTGCTTGACTTATTTCACTTAGCATTATCTCCTCCAGTGCCATCCATGTTGCAGCAAATGTTGAGAACTCGTTCTTTCTGAAAGCTGAGTAATATTCCATTGTATATATGGACCGCAACTTCTTAATCCAGTCATCTGTTGAAGGGCATCTCGGCTCCTTCCACGATTTAGCTATTGTGGACAATGCTGCTATGAACATTGGGGTGCATATGGCCCTTCTCTTCACTACATCTGTATCTTTGGGGTAAACACCCAGTAGTGCAATGGCTGGATCATAGGGTAGCTCAATTTTTAACTTTTTAAGGGACCTCCACACTGTTTTCCAGAGTGGCTGCACCAACTTGCATTCCCACCAACAATGTAGGAGGGATCCCCTTTCTCCACATCCTCTCCAGCAATTGCTATTTCCTGCCTTGTTCATTTTTGCCATTCTAACTGGCGGAAGGTGGTATCTCAGTGTGGTTTTGATTTGAATTTCACTGATGGCTAATGATTTTGAACATTTTTTCATGTGTCTGTTGGCCATTTGTATGTCTTCATTGGAAAAGTGTCTGTTCATATCTTCTGCCCATTTTTTGATTTATTTGTTTCTCGCGTATTGAGTTTGAGAAGTTCTTTGTAGATCTTGGATACCAGTCTTTTATCTATATCATCATTTGCAAATATATTCTCCCATTCCGTGGGCTGCCTCTTAGTTTTTTTGATTGTTTCCTTGGCTGTGCGGAAGCTTTTTATCTTGATGAAGTCCCACAAGTTCATTTTTTCTTTTGTTTCTCTTGCCTTTGGAGATGCATCATTAAAAAGGTTGCTTTGGCCGATGTCATATAGGTTGCTGCCTATGTTCTTCTCTAGGATTTTGATGGATTCCTGTCTCACATTGAGGTCTTTCATCCATTTGGAGCTTATTTTTGTGTATGGTGTGAGAGAGTGGTCAAGTTTCATTCTTTTGCATGTAGCTGTCCAATTTTCCAGCACCATTTATTGAAGAGATTGTCTTTTTTCCACTGGATGTTTTTTCCTGCTTTGTCAAAGATTAGTTGCCCAAAGAGCCAAGGGTCCATTTCTGGGTTCTCTATTCTGTTCCATTGGTCTATGTGTCTGTTTTTGTGCCAGTACCATGCTGTCTTTGTGATCACAGCTTTGTAGTACAGCTTGAAATCCGGCATTGTGATGCCCCCAGCTTTGTTTTTCCTTTTCAACAATTCCTTGGCGATTCCGGGCCTTTTCTGGTTCCACACAAATTTAAGGGCTGTTTGTTTCATATCTTTGAAAAATGTCATTGGTATTTTGATGGCATTGAAAGTATAGATTGCTCTGGGTAGCATGGACATTTTAACTATGTTAATTCTTCCGATCCATGAGCATGGAATATTTTTCCATCTTTTTGTGTCTTCTTCAATGTCTTTCAAGAGTGATTTGTAGTTTCTAGAATATAGATCCTTTATGTCTCTGGTTAAGTTAATTCCAAGGTAATGTATGGTTTTTGGTGCTATTTTAAATGGAATGGATTCCCTAATTTATCTTTCTTCAGTCTCATTATTCATGTATAGAAATGCAACTGATTTCTGAGCATTGATTTTGTATCCTGCCACATTACTGAATTGCTCTATAACTTCTAATAGTTTGGGAGTGGATTCTTTTGGGTTTTCCATAAAGAGTATCATGTCATCTGCGAAGAGAGACATTTTGACTTCTCTGCTGATTTGGATACCTTTGATCCCTTTTTGTTGTCTGATTGCTGTTGCAAGGACTTCTAGTGCTATGTTGAATAATAGTGGCGAGAGTGGGCATCCTTGTCGTGTTCCTGATCTTAACGGAAAGGCTTCCAGCTTTTCCCCATTGAGAATGATATTTGCTGTAGGCTTTTCATAGATGGCTTTTATGAGATTGAGAAATGTACCCTCTATTCCTACACTCTGAAGGGTTTTAATTAGGAAAGGATGCTGTATTTTGTCAAGTGCTTTTTCTGAATCTATTGAGAGAATCATATGATTTCTGAATTTTTGTTTCTGGATAAAATCTAAGACACTGATAGATTTGCAAATGTTGTACCACCCCTGCATCCCAGGGATGAATCCCACTTGGTCATGATGGATAATCCTTTTCATGTACAGTTGGATTCTATTAGCCAGGATCTTGCAGAGGATTTTGGCATCCATATACATTAGGGAAATTGGTCTATAATTCCTTTTTGTTGGGGTCTTTGCCTGGTTTGGGGATCAAGGTAATATTGGCCTCATAGAATGAGTTTGGTAGCTTTCCTTCCGTTTCTATTTTTTGAAATAGCTTTAGGAGAATAGGTATTATTTCTTCTTTGAATGTTTGGTAGAATTCCCCAGGAAAACCGTCCGGTCCTGGTGTTTTGTTTTTTTGGAAGGTTTTTTGTCACTGTTTCAATCTCTTCATAATTAATTGGCCTGTTTAAAAAATCAATTTCTTCCTGTTTCAGTCTTAGTAGTTAATGGGTTTCCAGGAAGGCCTCCATCTCTTCCAGACTGCTTAATTTATTGGCTTAAAGCTGTTGATAAACGTTTCTAATAATCCTTCCAATTTCATTGGTGTTGGTTGTGACCTCTCCCTTTTCATTCATAATTTTATTAATTTGGGTCCTTTCTCTATTCTTTTGGATAAGTCTTGCCAGAGGTCTGTCAATTTTATTAACTCTCTCAAAGAACCAGCTTCTAGTTCTGTTGATCTGCTCTACTGTACTCCTGGTTTCTAATTCGTTCATTTCTGCTCTAATCTTGGTCAACTGCTTCCTCGTGCATGGATTAGGCCTGTCCCTCTGTTGCTGTTCCAGCTTCTTGAGGTGAGAATATAAAAACTGCATTTTAGATTTTTCTATTCTTTTGAGTGAGGCTTGAATGGCTATGTATTTCCCCATTAGGACTGCCTTCGCAGTATCCCAAAGGTTTTGGACCGTTGTGTTTTCATTCTCGTTGGTCTCCATAAATTGTTTAAATTGATTTTTGATTTCCTGGTTTATCGAATCATTCCTGAGCAGGATGGTTCTTAGTCTCCAAGTGTTTAAGTTTCTTCCAAATTTTTCCTTGTGGTTGAGTTCCACTTTCAAAGCGTTGTGGTCTGAGAATATGCAGGGAATAATTTCAGTCTTTTGGTATCGTTTGAGACCTGTTTTGTGTCCCAGAACATGGTCTATTCTTGAGAATGTTCCATAGGCATTAGAATAGAATGAGTATTCTTTGGTTCTGGGGTGTAGTGTTCTATATATATCTATGAGGTCCAACTCATCGAGTATGGCATTCAAAGCCTTTGTTCCTTTACTGAGTTTTTGGAAGGGTGTTCTGTCTATTTCTGATAGTGGGGTGTTGAGGTCCCCTACTATTAATGTATTTTTATCTATATGTCTCTTTATTCTGGTTAAGAGTTGGCTTGTGTTTCTTGCTACTCCCCGTTTGGGGCATATATATTCATAATTGTCATCTCCACTTGTTGGATACATCTTTTAAGAATAATATAGTGCCCTTCTGTGTCTCTAACTATAGTCTTTAGTTTAAAATCCAATCTATCTGATATGAGAATTGCTACCCCAGCTTTCTTTTGAGGTCAATTTGCGTGAAAGATGGTATCCCATCCCTTTGCTTTCAGTCTGAATGTATCTTAGGGTTCAAAATGAGTCTCTTGTAGACAGCAAATGGATGGGTCATGTCTTTTTATCCAATCTGCAACTCTGTGATGTTTTATGGGAGCATTCAGGCCATTTACGTTGAGACTGAGCATTGAGAGATATGATTTTAATGATGCCATGTTACTTGTAAAGTCTTTGTTTCTATAGATTATGACTTTCTGTTCTGTATCACTCTTGGGGCCTTTTTACCTTATAGAACCCCCCCTTAATATCTCCTGTTGGGCTGGTTTCATGGTTATGAAATTGGTCAATTACTGGCGATTCTGGAAGGTCCTTATGTCTCCATCAATTCTGAATGACAGCCTTGCTGGATAAAGGGTCCTTGGCTGCATGTTTTTCTCTGAAAGAGCTTTAAAAATGCCCCCCCCAACCCTTTCTCTCATTCCAGGTCTGTGTAGACAGGTCTGACGTAATTCTTATATCTTTGCCTTGGTACATGAGAAATTTCTTTGCCTTGGCCGCTTTCAATACTGTATCCTTGGATATAATATTTGCGAATTGCACTATGACATGACGTGGCATAGGTTTGTTGTGGTTGAGCTTGGGAGGGGTCCTCTCTGCCTCTTGGACACGAATGTTTGTTTCCCTTGCTAGATTAGGGAAGTTTTCAGCTACAATTTGTTCAAATATCTCTTCTAGACCGGTTTTTCTCCACCCCCTCAGGGATGCCGATGATTCTGACATTGGATCGTTTCATTGAGTCAGTGATCTCCCGTAACCTGCATTCGTGGGCGTGGATTTTTTTAAGTCCAGATTCTGTTTTCGCTTTTTGTTCCACTAACCCATCCTCCAATTCTCTAACACCTACTTGTGCCTCAGTGACCCTGGCCGTCAGAGCCTCTAGTTTTGACTGCATTTGGCTCATAGAATTTTTAATTTCTGCCAGATTCACTCTCATTTCCGCCCTTAGAGATTCTATATTCTCATTAACATTTTTGTTAATACTTTTTTCAAGTCTACACATCATCTTGACCATTGTTACTCTGAATTCCATTTCTGATAATTTGGTTATCAGAACTAATGCCATATCCATCAGTTCTGTGGCAGAGGCCACAGACTCATTGTCTTTTCTTTGCTGGGGGGGATTTCTCCTTCTCGTCATTCTGATGAGAGGTTGTGGGGTTGTCCAGAGCCCAAATTATTGACCAGGACCCAGGCCGTGCACCCTTGTTTTATAGGGATCTTAGGGATGTGGGCTTCTTGATTTTTCAGCCTGCCTTCTGGGGAGCGGCCTGCCATGCCAATACTCAGGCAACCCTGTTCGGGTAGAGTCTCTGTGTCCACTGCGAGGGGGGATGGGGATGGGCTCGTTGTGAGCGGTATTTCCAGGCTTTTGTTCTCTGGTGGCTTTTCCTGGCAGTTTGCTGGGCCTCTTCTGAGAGTCAGAGCAGCAGTGGCTGAATCTCAGCCTCTGCCTCAGAACAGAGGGATCGCAGACCGCTCTCCAGTGATGTTCTGGCCACTTTAACTCTGTTACTGTTGGTGCTGCTCAACCCTGCAGCGTCCGGGGATGTGCGCCCCACACCCGGCGTCCCAGCCCTCACTTCCAGGGCCGGCGCGTCTCTGTCCTTTGTGATTCTAACACCGCCAGCCGCCCCCGCACACTCCCGGAGCTCCCGGTCTCAGTCTGGATCCAGTGAGCGCACCGGAGTTCCGTGACAAGTCTGGTGGCGTGCGCACCCGGCTCACGGTCTCAGTCTGCTCTCTCACGGGTGCCTTCCGTGAGTCCGCCCACTCCCCAGTGCAGGTTGCTACTGCTTCCCGGCGCCCGAACGCGGTGGCTCCCTCCCCCTTCTGTTTATCTTCTGATATCTGTGTGCGGTTTCATGGCTCCCCGCTTCGTACCTCAATACTCAGCGCTGGAGATGTTCATTTGTAGAGATCCAGATGCATCTTCCTGTGTCTCGGGCTGACTCCATGGATGTTCAGGCTGGTCTGGTACCTATCCAACTCGACTCAGGGGACCGGCTGAAAAAGGGGTCCCCTACTCCTCCGCCATCTTCCCATAAGTAATTATTCTTAAGCAAAAGGAATTCAGAGTCATAAAACTTTGTGATATATTGAACAGTAATTTTTCCTCTTGGAGATTTATAGCACCTTAAAGCCTCTGAGAAGCTTTCCAGGAAGAAATCAGTTTAATGGTATTTACCCACATTTATCAAAGTGTTTGTCATATAGCTAAAAAGAGTAAAGAAAAATGAACCTAACACAAATGGCTTAACCACGTATACTCCTGAAAGAGATAGTAACCATCAGGCTTCTTGTTTTCCTATATGTCTTGCTGGGTATACCAAGCAAGAAAGGCCCTGCCTTCTTCTTACGTCTAAGGTTTATATTTGCAGTGGTCAATGAGGAGGGATAAGGGAATGTCTCACTTCCATCCCCAAACCAAAAGCAGCCTTGCTTACTGTTTACTTTCAAAGTGGTGGATTCCTGAAACTCTGTGTTGCTCGGCTGGGATACAAACCCACTATGAGCACAGCGTCCATCTGGGCCACATTGCCCCGCCCCTGTGAGACAAAGTTAAGAGCCGCTGAGAGCAAATATGCTGATGCTTGGGCTCAGATGTGCTACAAGGAACAAAGTCTTCTGTCTCTTTCCCAGGAGTGTCATGTGTCTGCTGTCTGCTATACCGCTGAACAGTATGGGCTAAATTACTAGCTTGTTAAGTAGGATAAATTCAAATACAGGAGACAACAGTACAACATGGTAATAATCAACTTTCAGCTCTTTCCAAAGGTTGATGAGTTTGAATAATTTTTCCAGGGTTATGAATTCTATTTGACAGAGGAGAAATGCAAGTTAGTAGACAATCCTCTCGCAGTCGCTGGGATCTACCAAATCTACACGGTCTTAACATTTGAGTGCTTATCTGCTTCACTCACTGTCGAGAGCGCTTTATTTTTTAAAGATTTTATGTATTTGAGAGAGAGAGCGTGTGTGTGCACACAAGCAGGGGGGAGGGGCAGAGGGAGAAGCAGGCTCACTGCTTAGCAGAGGGCCCAATGTAGGGCTCAATCCCAGGACCTTGGGATCATGACCTGAGCTGAAGGCAGACACTTAACAGACCGAGCCACCCAGGGGCCCCTTGAAAGTATGCATTACCTCACTTAATCCTCAGAGCCACTCCATGAGAGCCTTCATTTTACAGGTGAAGAAACTAAGACCTACAGGGGTTAATTAATTTTCCCAAGGCTGTACAGTAAGGGGTGGGCCTGGAATTCAAATCCAGGCACTAGAACCAAATTTCTATCCATCAAACTAAGAGAAAGGAGAGAAAGAATTTCAGATTTAGTCACAGTAGAAACCAGAACTATTATAAGGAAAGTAAAAATAAAAAACCTAATCGAAGAAAGATTTTCTGAAACATCAAAAACCCTGAATTTTCAAATATCTTCCCATAAAAATAAAAGCAAATCAAAATTGTATTGTCCAACAAGTATAAAGAGTATCTGAGAAAAGAGCAAATCAGTTTTGAACTAGAAGGGAGGGCCCCACCAATTTCAGATATGATCATAATCCTTACTACCGTTCAGAGAGCATCAAGTAGATCAACCCCATTAAGATGGGCCTCTCGTCCCAAAAGTCCAGAGTTCCATTCCTGGTGTGGTAAAGCGATTTGATCAGTTAAATATCTATTCTTTATAGCCCCAATTTTGGATGACATATACCTTAAATAGCTATCATAGGCTAGTTTAATATTAGCGTATAGGAAACTTCCCCGTTAACCAAGCCACTGAAAATAATTACCCATCATACCATAATTTACAGAGGGTAAGTACTTTCTAGCATAGGGATCAATAAACTATGACCTGGGGGCCAATTTTAGTCCATTCCTGGTTTTTGTAAATAGAAATTTATTGGAATCCAGCCACACTTATTTGTTGGGTATTGTCTGTGGTTGCTTTCATGCTACGGTGATAGAGCTAAGTAGTAGCAACCAGCCCAGAGCCCATGTGACCTGCAAAGCCTGAAATGTTTTGTGTCTGGTCCTTTATAGAAAAAG
This sequence comes from Ursus arctos, assembly GCF_023065955.2. Lineage (NCBI taxonomy): Eukaryota > Metazoa > Chordata > Mammalia > Carnivora > Ursidae > Ursus > Ursus arctos. The sequence continues at coordinate 23,238,718 of NW_026622985.1, read as the reverse complement.
TATACTGATTCCTATTTTAGTAGCTTAAGCCCATTTTCATCAGTGATAAATACCTTAATGCATATATATAAAAAACTGAGTCACTTTAATGTTTAGAAGTGAACCCTACAATTAATAAAACTTTGAGAGTTTTTGTTTGTAAGTATTTGTACAATGTGGCAGTGAGTTAAACTTGTTGATCATAAATGTTTATCCCATTGAAGGGTGTTAGTGTTTAAACCCACACATCAACTTGCTCATTTCATACAGTTAACTTTAGGGACCTCCCCTTCCTCTAGAGATCCAGGGATTTTTCTCTTAATGTTTCCCATGATAGACTTTGCTAACTATTCATGGCCTTTGGTCTATGCAGATCTTGGACCCGTCTACTTACCTTGAAAAAGTAAGCCAGTTCATTCTTTCTCAGTCAAATTATTTCAGGCAACTACTATCAAATAACTGCTAAAAGAAACTTCTTTGCCATCTGGGCCTTATGCTGCATATACTATTTGTAATTTGTTGTTTATTTAGCAAGACTGTTAAATACTTTCTTTCTTATTTTGCATGCTAAGTTACTCTAAACAAACTCGCCCTTTGTTGTTGTGTTTAGTCCCAGGAGAAGAACTACAGTGTTGTGTAGGGAACTTCTTGATGCAGTAATATCCTCTGAGTATACGGCCAGGAGCTGTCCCACAGGTCGTGGAACAGAACATCTCAGAGAATGTAGATTATCAAATAACATAAATTACCAATTTAAAATGCACAGTGAGGAGTTAGAAAAACAGAGTGCATAGGTTTATAAACTCAGGACAGCATGGAAGCCTCACTGTACCTGAATCCCGTGCTGTAGCAACAGGCTTCCCTGCTGATGGTGACGATAGTAAGACCAGAGTTGGGGTTTGAGCAAGGCGGTCCAAAGTACAGAGGGTGCTTAGTGTCGAAATCCATCCTTGTTGTATTAGAGAGACACATGGGGCAAGCTTGTCTAGCCACCGCTGTAGGGAACCAGTGACCTGATAGAAAGCCATGGCTTTGGTTTGTACTTTTTTCTGTATGTTACTGGCAGGGGAAAATGGGATAAGTCTGTGTCTCTTGTAAATGTATTATACACACTTAGTGACTCATACGGACTTGGTAATTTCATACCTTCCTATTTTCAACACATGCTTGACTCTAAGTCTAACGTGTCACACAAACTACTTCCTTACACACTTAGTCTCATCTCTCCATATTCTTTTATTAACACAGCTGAATATTTTTTTAAATTGAGGTATAATTGACATAAAGCATTATATTAGTTTCAGGATTACAACATAATAATTCGATATTTGTATATATTGTAAAATGATTACCACAGTAAGTCTAGTTCACATCTGTCATTGTACGTAGTTAGGAAACTTCTTTTTCTTACGATAAGAACTTTTAAAACTTACTCTCATAGTAACTTTCGAATATGTAATATCATGTTATTAACTATAGTCACCATGCTGGGCATTATATCCTCATGACTTAGGCATTTTATAACTGGAAGATTGCCCCCTTCAACCTCCTTCAACCATTTCATTCCCCTTATACACACCTCCCCACTGGCAACCACTGATCTTTTTATCTGTAAGCTGGGCCTTATTATTTATTTCTTTATTTGGATTGCACATATAAATGAGATCATACAGTATTTGTCTTTCTCTCACCAGCTTATTTCACTTAGCATAATGCCTTCATGGTCCATTCATGTTGCAAATGGGAAGATTTAATTTTTTATGACTGAATAAATAGTCAGTGGTGTGTGTATGTGTATGTATGTATATATATTTACCACATCTTTTTTTTTTTTTCATTAATTCACTGATGAAGACTTAGGTTATTTCCCTATCTTGGCTATTGTAAATAATGCTGCAATGAATGAGGGGATCAGATATCTTTTCCAGTTAGTATTTTTGTTTTCTTCAGGAAATACCCAGAAGTGGAATAGCAGGATCCTGTGGTAGTTCTATTTTTAATTTTTTTGAGGTAACTCTATACTGTTCTTCATAGTGGCTGCACCCAGTTTACATTCCTACCAACAATGCATAAGAGTTCCCTTTTCTCCACATCCTCCCAACACTTATTATATCTTGTTTTTTTTTTTATTTTAGCATTTTGACAGGTGTGAGGTAATATCTCACTGTGGTTTTGATTTGCATTTCCCTGATGATTATTGATGTTGACCATCTGTGTGTATTCTTTGGAAAAACAGCTAGTCAGATCTTATGCTCATTTTTAAATTGAATTCTTCATTTTGTTGTTGTAGTTGTTTTTGGCTCTTGAGTTGCAGGAGTTCTTTATATATTTGTGTATTAATCCCATATCAGATATATAATTTACAATATATTCTCCCTTTCTATAAGTTGCCTTCTTTCTGATGGTTTGCTGTGCAGAAGGTTTTTAGTTTGATGTAGTTCCACTTGTTTATTCTTCCTTTTGTTGCCTTTGCTTGTGATGTCAGATCTAAAAAACCATCATCAGCACTTATGTCATGGAGCTTTCTGCCTGTGTCTCCTAAGTATTGTATGGTTTCAGGTCTTACATTCAAATCTGTAAACCATTTTGAGTTAATGTTTGTGCAGGTTGTAAGATAGTGGTTCAGTTTCATTCTTTTGCATGTGGTTGTTCATTTTTCTCAACACCATTTATAGAGACTACACTTTATTGTGTATTTTTGTTCTTTTGTTGTAAAGCAATTGACCACGTATGCTTGGGTGTATTTCTTCGGTCTCTAATCTCTTCTATTGATCTATGTTTGTTTCTATGCCAATGCCATACTGTGTTGGTCACTCTAGCTTTGTGAAATCAGAAGCATGATGCCTCCAGCTTTGTTTTTATTTCTCAGGATTTCTTTAGCAATTCCGTGGTTATGCACAAATGTTAGGATTATTTATTCCATTTATGTGGAAAATGCCATTGTAATTTTGATAGGAATTGCATTGAATCTGTAGATTGCTTTGGGTAGTATGAACATTTTAACAATATTCTCCCAAACAGATCTTTCACCTCCTTGCTTAAATTTATTCCTAGTTATTTTACTCTTTTTGATGCAATTGTAAATAAGATTGTCTTAATAATTTCTGTTGTTAGTGTATAGAATTACAAGTGATTTCTGTATATGGATTTTGTATCCTAAGAGATTTGTTGGTCCTAAGAGATTTTTGGTGGAGTCTTTAGGACTTTCTATGTATAGTATCATGTCATCTGCAAATAGTGACCATTTTACTTCTTTCTTCTAATTTGGATGCCTTTTATTTCTTTTTTCTTGCCTAATTGTTGTGGCCAGGACTTCCAATACTATGTTGAATAAAAGTAGTGAGGGTGGACATTCTTGTATTGCTCTTGATCTTAGAGTAAAAGCTTTCAGCTTTTTACTGTTAAGTATAATGTTAGCTGTGCTGTTGTCACATGTGGCCTTTGTTACGTTGAGGTATGTTCCTTCTATATCCACTTTGTTGAGAGTTTTTATCATTAATGGATGTTGAATTTTGTCATATGTTTTCCCTGTATCTCTTGAGATGATCATATGATTATTCACTTTGTTGAGGTACTGTGGCATATCACATTGCTTGATTTGTGATGAAGTTGTGAGTGTTCTTTCTTCTGTTTTTTGGAAGAGCTTGAGAAGGATTCGGTAATAATTCTTCTTGGAATACTTGGTAGAATTAACCAGTGAAGTGTCTTGTTCTGGACTTCTGTCTGTTGGGAGGTTTTTGATTACTGATTTAATCTTCTAGCACTCAGTCTGTTCAGACTTTCTATTTCGTCATGATTCAGTTGATAGGTTGTATATTCCTAGGAGTTTATCCATTTCTTCTAGTTTTGCCCAATTTGTTGGCATATTGGTTCATAGTATTCTCATGCTCCTTCGTATTTCTGTGGTATCAGTTGTAATGTCTTCTCTCTCATTCTGATTTTGAGTTCTTTCTTTTTTCTTGGTTAGTCTAGCTAAAAGTTTAATTTTTCTCTTTTCAAAGTACCAGCCCTTACTATCATTGATCTTTTTAAATTTTTTTAAATCTTTGTTTTTTTTGTACTCTGATCTTTGTTATTTTCTTTCTTCTACTGACTTTGGGCTTTACTTGTTCCTTTTTTAGTTCTCTGAGATGTAATGTTAGGTTATATATTTGAGATATTTGTCTCTTGATGTAGACATTTTTGGTATGAACTTCCCTCTTAGAACTGCCCTTGTTGCATTCCACATATTTTGGTGTTTTATTTCCATTTTTCTTTGTTTCAAGGTATTTTTTTATTTCTCTTTTGATTTCTTGACTCATTGGTTGTTCAGCAGTATGTTGTTTAATCTCCACATATTTATAACTTTTCTAGTCTACTTATAATTCTGGTTTTATACCATTGTGGTCAGAAAACATATTGATATGATTTCAATCTTTTAAAATTTATTAAGACATGTTTGTGGCTTAACATATGATCTACCTAGAGAATGTTCCATGTGCACTTCAGAAGGATGTGTGTTATCTTTCTTTTGGATAGGATGTTTTGTATTTATCAGTTAAGTCCATCTGGTCTAACATGTTATTTCCTTATTGATTTTCTGTCTGGATGACCTATTCATTAATGCAAAAGGAGTATTAAAGTCCCCTACTTTATTATATTGATGTCTCATTCCCTTTTTAGGTCTGTTAAAATTTGCTTTATATTTTTAGATGTTCCTATATTGGGTGCATAAATATTTACAAATGTCATAGCCTTTTGTTGGATGGACACCTTTATCATTATATAATGTCCTTTGTCACTTATTACAGTCTTCATCTTGAAGTCTGTTTTGTTTGCTGTAAGTATAGCTTACTTCAGCTTTCTTTTGGTTTCCATTTGCATGAAATATCCTTTTCCATCCCTTCATTTTTAGTCTGTGTGTATCTTTATACTTGAAGTGAATTTTTTGTAGGCAGCCTGTATGTAGGTCTTATTTTCCTTTTTTTATTTTTTAAGATTTTATTTATTTATTCGACAGAGAGAGAGATAGCCAGTGAGAGAGGGAACACAAGCAGGGGGAGTGGGAGAGGAAGAAGCAGGCTCCCAGTGGAGGACCCCGATATGGGGCTCGATCCCAGGACTCTGGGATCATGCCCCGAGCAGAAGGCAGACACTTAACGACTGAGCCACCCAGGCGCCCCTTGTTTTCATTTTTTTCTTTTAATAAGTAAAATATATTTATTTTCTGCATAGAAAACAATGATTTTATTTTAAATTGATAGAAATTAGCCATGACTAAGTATATGTAATTTATCACGTGACTCCTTATAGGTCATCAGAAAGACGTTTAAAGGACCTTTTGACAAAGTTTTTTTTTAGATAAAATGTTTCTTTCTGTGGTGACCTGGTCTCATTCATAACTCTCATCTCTTTGTCTATATCCATGGGATAAAAGGATGACTTCTACGCTTAATGACACAGACTCCATTAAATGCCTATTGCCTCACATAAGGACCAATATTTTAAGTCAGGGTGGTAATATAATCTTTGGAAGATTGGATCTCGTTATCTGTCTCACAACAGCCTTTTGAAAATTATTTTGGTCAATTCTTTTCCTTTTTAAATTTTTTTAATAATATTTTTTTATTATATTATGTTAATCACCATACAGTATATCCCTAGTCTTTGATGCAAAGTTCCATGATTCATTCCTTGTGTATAACACCCTGTACACCATGCAATACATGCCCTCCTTAATACCCATCACCAGCCTATCCCATCCCCCCCCCCCCCCACCCCTCCGAAGCCTTCAGTTTGTTTCCCAGAGTCCATAGTCTCATGGTTCATTCCCCCTTCTGTTTAGCCCCCCTTCATTCTTCCCTCCTTCTCCTACCAATCTCCATGCTATTTCTTATGTTCCATAAATAAGTGAAACCATACGATAATTGTCTTTCTCTGCTTGACTTATTTTGCTTAGCTTTATCTCCTCCAGTCCCGTCCATGTTGCAGCAAATGTTGAGAAATCGTTCTTTCTGATAGCTGAGTAATATTCCATTGTATATATGGGCCACAACTTCTTAATCCAGTCACCTGGTGAAGGGCATCTCGGCTCCTTCCACGATTTAGCTATTGTGGACAATGCTGCTATGAACATTGGGGTGCATATGGCCCTTCTCTTCACTACGTCTGTATCTTTGGGGTAAACACCCAGTGGTGCAATGGCTGGATCATAGGGTGGCTCAATTTTTAACTTTTTAAGGGACCTCCACACTGTTTTCCAGAGTGGCTGTACCAACTTGCATTCCCACCAACAATGTAGGAGGGATCCCCTTTCTCCACATCCTCTCCAGCAATTGCTGTTTCCTGCCTTGTTCATTTTTGCCATTCTAACTGGCGTAAGGTGGTATCTCAGTGTGGTTTTGATTTGAATTTCCCTGATGGCTAATGATTTTGAACATTTTTTCATGTGTCTGTTGGCCATTTGTATGTCTTCATTGGAAAAGTGTCTGTTCATATCTTCTGCCCATTTTTTGATTTGTTTATTTGTTTCTCGCGTATTGAGTTTGAGAAGTTCTTTGTAGATCTTGGATACCAGTCTTTTATCTGTAGTGTTGTTTGCAAATATCTTCTCCCATTCCGTGGGCTGCCTCTTAGTTTTTTTGACTGTTTCCTTGGCTGTGCAGAAGCTTTTTATCTTGATGAAGTCCCACAAGTTCACTTTATCTTTTGTTTCTCTTGCCTTTGGAGATGCATCATTAAAAAGGTTGCTTTGGCCGATGTCGTATAGGTTGCTGCCTGTGTTCTCCTCTAGGATTTTGATGGATTCCTGTCTCACATCGAGGTTTCATCCATTTGGAGCTTATTTTTGTGTATGGTGTGAGAGAGAGGTCAAGTTTCATTCTTTTGCATGTAGCTGTCCGATTTTCCAGCACCATTTATTGAAGAGATTGTCTTTTTTCCACTGGATGTTTTTTCCTGCTTTGTCAAAGATTAGTTGCCCAAAGAGCCGAGGGTCCATTTCTGGGTTCTCTATTCTGTTCCATTGGTCTATGTGTCTGTTTTTGTTCCAGTACCATGCTGTCTTTGTGATCACAGCTTTGTAGTACAGCTTGAAATCTGGCAATGTGATGCCCCCAGCTTTGTTTTTCCTTTTCAACAATTCCTTGGCGATTCCGGGCCTTTTCTGGTTCCACACAAATTCAAGGGCTTTTTGTTCCAGTTATTTGAAAAATGTCATTGGTATTTTGATGGCATTGAAAGTATAGATTTCTCTGGGTAGCATGGACATTTTAACTATGTTAATTCTTCCGATCCATGAGCATGGAATATTTTTCCATCTTTTTGTGTCTTCTTCAGTGTCTTTCAAGAGTGATTTATAGTTTCTAGAATATAGATCCTTAACGTCTCTGGTTAAGTTAATTCCGAGGTAAGGTATGATTTTTGGTACTATTGTAAATGGAATGGATTCCCTAATTTCTCTTTCTTCAGTCTCATTGATCGTGTATAGAAATGCAACTCATTTCTGAGCATTGATTTTGTATCCCGCCACATTACTGAATTGCTCTCTAACTTCTAGTAGTTTGGGAGTGGATTCTTTTGGGTTTTCCATATAGAGTATCATGTCATCTGTGAAGAGATACAGTTTGACTTCTTCTTTGCCGATTTGGATACTTTTTATACCTTTTTGTTGTCTGATTGCTGTTGCAAGGACTTCTAGTGCTATGTTGAATAGTAATGGTGAGAGTGGGCATCCTTGTGGTGTTCCTGAACTTAAGGGAAAGACTTCCAGCTTTTCCCCATTCAGAACGATATTTGCTGTAGGCATTTCATAGGTGGTTTTTATGAAATTGAGGAATGTGCCCTCTATCCCTACACTCTGAAGGGTTTTAATCAGAAAAGGATGGGATGTCAAATGCTTTTTCTGCATCTATTGAGAGGATTATATGGTTCTTGATTCTTTTCTTGTTGATATGATCTATCACACTGATCAACTTGCGAATGTTGAACCACCTTGCATCCCAGGGATGAATCCCACTTGGTCATGATGGATAATCCTTTTAATTTACTGTTGGATCCTATTAGCTAGGATATGGATGAGAATTTTGGCGTCATATTCATCAGGGATATCGGTCTGTAATTCTCCTTCTTGTTTTTTTAATGTATTTTTATTATATTATGTTAGTCACCATACAGTACATCCCCGGTTTCCGATGTAAAGTTCGATGATTCATTAGTTGCGTATAACACGCGGTGCACCATGCAATACGTGCCCTCCTTACTACCCATCACTGCTCTATCCCATTCCCCTGCCCCCTCCCCTCTGAGGCCCTCAGTTTGTTTCTCAGAGTCCATAGTCTCTCATGCTTCATTCCCCCTTCTGATTACCCCCCCTTCTTTATCCCTTTCTTCCCCTACCAATCTTCCTAGTTCTTATGTTCCATAGATGAGAGAAATCATATGATAATTGTCTTTCGCTGCTTGACTTATTTTGCTTAGCTTTATCTCCTCCAGTGCAGTCCATGTTGCAGCAAATGTTGAGAACTCGTTCTTTCTGATAGCTCAGTAATATTCCATTGTATATATGGACCACAACTTCTTAATCCAGTCACCTGTTGAAGGGCATCTCGGTTCCTTCCACGATTTAGCTATTGTGGACAATGCTGCTATGAACATTGGGGTGCATATGGCCCTTCTCTTTACTACGTCTGTATCTTTGGGGTAAACACCCAGTAGTGCAATGGCTGGATCATAGGGTGGCTCAATTTTTAACTTTTTAAGGGACCTCCACACTGTTTTCCAGAGTGGCTGCACCAACCTGCATTCCCACCAACAATGTAGGAGGGATCCCCTTTCTCCACATCCTCTCCAGCAATTGCTGTTTCCTGCCTTGTTCATTTTTGCCATTCTAACTGGCGTAAGGTGGTATCTCAGTGTGGTTTTGATTTGAATTTCCCTGATGGCTAATGATTTTGAACATTTTTTCATGTGTCTGTTGGCCATTTGTATGTCTTCATTGGAAAAGTGTCTGTTCATATCTTCTGCCCGTTTTATGATTTGTTTATTTGTTTCTCGCGTATTGAGTTTGAGAAGTTCTTTGTAGATCTTGGATACCAGTCTTTTATCTGTAGTGTTGTTTGCAAATATCTTCTCCCATTCCGTGGGCTGCCTCTTAGTTTTTTTGACTGTTTCCTTGGCTGTGCAGAAGCTTTTTATCTTGATGAAGTCCCACAAGTTCATTTTATCTTTTGTGTCTCTTGCCTTTGGAGATGTGTCATGAAAAAGATTACTTTGGCCGATGTCGTATAGGTTGCTGTCTATGTTCTCCTATAGGATTTTGATGGATTCCTGTCTCACATCGAGGTCTTTCATCCATTTGGAGCTTATTTTTGTGTATGGTGTGAGAGAGTGGTCAAGTTTCATTCTTTTGCATGTAGCTGTCCGATTTTCCAGCACCATTTATTGAAGAGACTGTCTTTTTTTCTACTGGATGTTTTTTCCTGCTTTATCAAAGATTAGTTGCCCAAAGAGCCGAGGGTCCATTTCTGGGTTCTCTATTCTGTTCCATTGGTCTATGTGTCTGTTTTTGTTCCAGTACCATGCTGTCTTTGTGATCACAGCTTTGTAGTACAGCTTGAAATCCTGCATTGTGATGCCCCCAGCTATGTTTTTCCTCTTCAACAGTTCCTTGGTGATTCGGGGCCTTTTCTGGTTCCATACAAACTTAAGGACTATTTGTTCCATTTCTTTGAAAAATGTCATCGGTATTTTGATCGGGATAGCATTGAAAGTGTAGATTGCTCTGGGTAGCATAGACATTTTAACTATGTTAATTCTTCTGATCCATGAACATGGAATAATTTTTCCATCTTTTTCTGTCTTCCTCAATGTCTTTCAAGAGTGATTTATAGTTTCTAGAATATAGACCCTTTACATCTCTGGTTAAGTTAATTCCAAGGTAACATATGGTTTTTGGTGCTATTATAAATGGGATGGATTCCCTAATTTCTCTTTCTTCTGTCTCATTATTCATGTGTAGAAATGCAACTGATTTCTGAGCATTGATTTTGTGTCCCGCCACATTACTGAATTCCTCTATAACTTCTAATAGTTTCGGAGTGGATTCTTTTGGGTTTTCCATATAGAGTATCATGTCATCTGTGAAGAGAGACATTTTGACTTCTTCTTTGCCGATTTGGATACCTATTATCCCTTTTTGTTGCCTGATTGCTGTTGCCAGGACTTCTAGTACTATGTTGAATAATAGTGGCGAGAGTGGGCATCCTTGTCGAGTTCCTGATCTTAACGGAAAGGCTTCCAGCTTTTCCCCGTTAAGAATAATATTTGCTGTAGGTTTTTCATAGATGGCTTTTATGATCTTGAGAAATGTACCATCTATTCCTACACTCTGAAGGGTTTTAATCAGGAAAGGATGCTGTATTTTGTCATCTATTGAGAGAATCATATGATTTCTGAATTTTTGTTTCTGGATAAAATCTAAGACACTGATAGATTTGCGAATGTTGTACCACCCCTGCATCCCAGGGATGAATCCCACTTGGTCATGATGGATAATCCTTTTCATGTACTGTTGGATTCTATTAGCCAGGATCTTGTTGAGGATTTTGGCGTCCATATTCATTAGGGAAATCGGTCTGCAATTCTCCTTTTTGATGGGGTCTTTGCCTGGTTTGGGGATCAAGGTAATATTGGCCTCATAGAATGAGTTTGGTAGTTTTCCTTCTGTTTCTATTTTTTGAAATAGCTTTAGGAGAATAGGTATTATTTCTTCTTTGAATGTTTGGTAGAATTCCCCAGGAAAACCATCCGGTACTGGAGTTTCGTTATTTGGAAGGTTGTTTATCACTGACTCAATCTCTTCATAATTAATTGGCCTGTTTAAAAAATCAATTTCTTCCTGTTTCAGTCTTGGTAGTTTATAGGTTTCCAGGAAGGCCTCCATCTCTTCCAGATTGCTTAATTTATTGGCATATAGCTGTTGATAAATGTTTCTAATAATCCTTCCAATTTCATTGGTGTTGGTTGTGACCTCTCCCTTTTCATTCATAATTTTATTAATTTGGGTCCTTTCTCTATTCTTTTGGATAAGTCTTGCCAGAGGTCTGTCAATTTTATTAATTCTCTCAAAGAACCAGCTTCTAGTTCTGTTGATCTTCTCTACTGTACTCCTGGTTTCTAATTCGTTGATTTCTGCTCTAATCTTGGTCAACTGCTTCCTCGTGCATGGTTTAGGCCTGTCCCTCTGTTGCTGTTCCAGCTTCTTGAGGTGAGAATATAAAAACTGCATTTTAGATTTTTCTATTCTTTTGAGTGAGGCTATATATTTCCCCCTTAGGACTGCCTTTGCAGTGTCCCACAGGTTTTGGACCATTGTGTTTTCATTCTCGTTGGTCTCCATAAATTGTTTAAATTGATTTTTGATTTCCTGGTTTATCGAATCATTCTTGAGCAGGATGGTTCTTAGTCTCCACGTGTTCGAGTTTCTTCCAAATTTTTCCTTGTGCTTGAGTTCCAATTTCAAAGAATTGTGGTCTGAGAATATGCAGGGAATAATTTCAGTCTTTTGGTATCGGTTAAGACCTGTTTTGTGACCCAGCATATGGTCTATTCTGGAGAACGTTCCATGTGCATTCGAAAAGAATGAGTATTCTTTGGTTCTGGGGTGTAGTGTTCTATATATATATCTATGAGGTCCATCTGGTCTAGTATGGCATTCAAAGCTCTTGTTTCTTTGTTGATTTTCTGCTTAGGTGATCTGTCTGTTGCTGATAGTGGAGTGTTGAGGTCCCCTACTATTAAAGTATTTTTATCTATATGTCTCTTTATTCTGGTTAAGAGTTGGCTTGTGTATCTTGTTGCTTCCCTGTTGGTGGCATATTTATAATTGTCATATCCACTTGTTGGATACATCCTTTAAGAATAATATAGTGTCCTTCTGTATCTCTAACTACAGTCTTCAGTTTAAAATCCAATCTGATATGAGAATTGCTACCCCAGCTTTCTTTTGGGGTCCATTGGCATGATGAATAGTTTTCCATCCCTTCGCTTTCAGTCTGGATGTATCTTTAGGTTCAAAATGAGTCTCTTGTAGACAGCAAATGGATGGGTCATGTCTTCTTATCCAATCTGCAACCTTTCGCGTTTATGGGAGCATCTAGGCCATTCACATTGAGAGTGATTATTGAGAGATATGATTTTAATGATGTTATGTTGCCTGTAAAGTCTTCGTTTCTATAGATTGTAACTTTCTGTTCTGTATCACTCTTGGGGCCTTTTTACTTTTATAGAACCCCCCCTTAATATCTCCTGTAGGGCTGGTTTCATGGTTACGAAATTGGTCAGTGACTGGCGATTCTGGAAGGTCCTTATGTCTCCATTAGTTCTGAATGACAGCCTTGCTGGATGAAGGATCCTTGGCTGCATGTTCTTCTCTGAAAGATCGTTAAAAATGCCCCCCCCCCAACCCTTTCTCTCATTCCAGGTCTGTGTAGACAGGTCTGACGTAATCTTGATATTTTTGCCTTGGTACATGAGAAATTTCTTCACCCTGGCCACTTTCAATACTGTATCCTTGGATCTAATATTTGCGAAATGCACTATGACGTGACGTGGCGTAGGTTTGTCATGGTTGAGCTTGGGAGGGGTCCTCTCTGCCTCTTGGACACGAATGCTTGTTTCCTTTGCCAGATTAGGGAAATTTTCAGCTACAATTTGTTCAAATATCTCTTCTAGACCTCTCTGTTACTCCACCCCCTTGGGGATGCCGATGATTCTGACATTGGATCGTTTCATTGAGTCAGTAATCTCCCATAACCTACATTCTTGAGATTGGAATTTTTTGAGCCAAGTTTCTGTTTTAGCTTTCTCTTCTACCATCCCATCCTCCAATTCACTAATTCGTTCTGCCTCATTTATCCTGGCCGTCAGAGCATCTAGTTTTGACTGCATTTGATTCATAGCATTTTTAATTTCTGCCAGATTCGCTCTCATTTCCGCCCTTAGAAATTCTATATTCTCGTTAATATTTTCTTTAATATTTTTTTCAAGTCTACACATCATCTTGCCCATTGTTACTCCGAACTCCTTTTCTGATAATTTGGTTATATCCATATCCATCAGCTCTGTGGCAGAGGCCACAGACTCATTATCTTTTCTTTTCTGGGGGGGATTTTTCCTTCTCATCATTCTGATGAGGAGAGGTTCTCTAAATAAGGACTTGTATGAACGGCCACACAAGGGTGCCACAGGCAGCGTGCTCTTGTTTTATAGGGGCCTTAGGGATGTGGGCTTCTTCATTTCTCAGCCTGCCTCCTGGCGGAGGGGCCTGCCGTGCTGATACTCAGGCAACCCTGTTTGGGCAGAGTCTCCCTGTCCCCTGCAGGGGGGGATAGGGATGGGCACAATGTGAGCTGGTATTTCCGGGCTTTTGTTCTCTGGTGGCTTTCCCTGGCGGTTTTCTGTGGCTCTTCTGAGAGAGCAGCAGTGGCCAAATTCCAGCCTCTGCATCAGGACAGAGAGATTGCAGCTCTCCTGGCCTCTTTAACTCTGTTACTGTTGGTGCTGCTAAAAACCCTACAGCATCCCGGGATGTGCGCCCCACAGCCGGTGTCCAGCCCTCACTTCCAGGGCCGGCGCGTCTCTTTCCTTTGTGTTTCTAACACCGTCAGCCACCTGGTTCCCACACACGCTCCCGAGCTCCCTGTTTCAGTGAGGTTCACGTGGAACTCCGCACTCCGGAGCGCTGGTTTTCAGTCAGGTTGCGTGCGTGCTCCCGAGCTCCCGGTATCAGTCTAGTTCGAGTGAGCGCCCCGGAGCTCCGGTTTTCAGTCTCGTTGCACGCATGTTCCCCGGTTCACGGTCTCCGTCTGCTCTCTCACGGGTGCCAGTCCTCTAGTCCGCCCGCTCCCCCATGCAGGTGGCTACCGCTTCCCGGCCCCCGAACGCAGCGGCTCCCTCCCCCTTCCGTTTATCTTCCAATATCTGTGTGCGGTTTCACGGCTCCCGCTTTGTACCTCAATACTCAGCGCTGGAGATGTTCATGTGTAGAGATCCAGATGCATCTTCCTGTGTCTCAGGCTGATTTTGTGGGTTTTCAGGATGGTCTGGTACCTATCCAGGGACCCCTACTCCTCCGCCATCTTAACTTCTCCCTTGTTTTCTTTTTTTAAATCCACTCAGTCACTCTTTTATGATAATAAAATTTAGTCCATATATATTTGAAGTATTTACTGATAGGAATATATTTTTGCCATTTTGTTCATTGTTTTCTGTCTGTTTTGTGGTTCTCCACACCTTCTCTTGCCTTCTTCTGTTGTGAATTCAGAATGGTAAGTTTAAATTTATTTTTTTGTGTATCTACTAGAGGTTTTTGCTTTGTGGTTATCATTGACACACAGAAAAACTTGTAACAGCTTAAGTTGGTAAGAACTTAAGTATGAATGCATTTTCAAAGCTCCACATTTTTGCTTTTTGGCATCACATTTTACATTTTTTTTAATCTTGTGTGACCCTTAAGTAGTTTATATAGTTTTTTTCCTGCAGTCTTTTAACCTTTATACTAGCTTTAGTAGATTAATCCATTACCTTTACATTTGTTTATCTGTGTGATTTATACTTTCAAATATTTTGTTATTAGCCTGCTTTCTTTTCATATTGAAGTCCCTCTGAAATTTTTTATAAGGCCAGTTTAGTGGTGATGAACTCCTTTAGAGTGCTCTTGGTTGGGATTTTTTTTTTTTAGAGCACTTTGAATATATTGTGCGACCGTATTTTAGCCTGCAAGGTTCTGCTGAAAATTCTAATAACCTTATGGGGAGGTTCCCTTGTGTGTAACAAGTCGTTTTTTCTTTCTGCTTTAAGGGTTCTCTCATTGTCTTAAACTTTTTAACATTTAATTATAATGTATCTCAGTGAGGCTCTCCTTGGGTTCATCTTATTTGGAATTTTATGGGCTTCCTGGATCTAGATGTCTATTTTCTTCCCTAGGTTAGGGAAGTTTTAAGCCTTTATTTCTTTAAATAAGTTTTCCATCTTTTCTCTCTCTCCTTTCCTCTGGGCCCCCTTTATTTTTTTTTCATAATATTTTTATTATGTTATTCACCATACAGTACATAGCTGGTTTTTGATGTAAAGTTTGATGATTCATTAGTTGCGTATAACACCCAGTGAACCATGCAATACGTGCCCTCCTTACTACCCATCACCGGTCTATCCCATTCCCCCATTCCCCTCCCCTCTGAAGCCCTCAGTTTGTTTCTCATAGTCCATAGTCTCTCATGTTTCATTCCCCCTTCTGATTACCACCCCTTTCTTCTCCTACCGATCTTCCTAGTTCTTATGTTCCATAGATGAGAGAAACCATATGATAATTGTCTTTCTCTGCTTGGCTTATTTCACTTAGCATTATCTCCTCCAGTGCCGTCCATGTTGCAGCAAATGTTGAGGAATTGTCCTTTTTGATAGCTGAGTAATATTCCATTGTATATATGGACCACATCTTCATAATCCAGTCGTCCGTTGAAGGGCATCTTGGCTCCTTCCATGATTTAGCTATTGTGGACAATGCTGCTATGAACATCGGGGTGCATATGGCCCTTCTCTTCACTGCATCTGTATCTTTTGGGCCCCCTTTAATGCAAACATTAGCCTGCTTGATGTTTTCCTTAAGTCCTTTAAGCTAGTTTCACTTTTTTTTTTTTTTTTCTGTTCTGATTGGGTAAGTTCCTCTGCTGTGTCTTGAGTTCTTTGATCCTTTCTTCTGTTTCAGCTTGTCTTCTAGTATTCTGCTGAACCCCTCCCATGTACTTTCAGTACAGTTATTTATTCTTCAGCTCTGTACCTTCTGTTCAATACTTATATATTCTCTTTGTTGAAGTTTGCTGTGTTCATCCATTCTTCTTGTTGGTCTTTTGAGTATCTTTACAATTTCTTTGAATTCTTTATCAGGTAAATTATTTATATGAAGGGTTTTTTTTTCCCTGAAGTTTTATTTTTTTGGAACATAGTTTCTTCATTTTAAGTCTTGAACGAGTTTCCTCCTGTAGATGAGCCTTATTATTCAGCTGTGCCCTAGCTCTTGGTTGTCTCTCAAGTCTTTGTGATTTTCCAAGCAGCCTACTTTATTTTAACGACCCCCAGTAGATGAAGCCATACTAAGGTCAGTGTCCCAAAGAGGAGGATCTCAGTACGCATCTCTATTCAGGCTGACTGGACCCGGACCTTCAGACAGCAGCTTTTAAAGTATGAAAGTGGACACAGTCTTGCAGAACTACAAACGTATGCCCTGTTGGCCACTAGGGCCAGGAAATCTAGGTGTCCCCTGGACAGCAGTCCTCAAATCTCCAGATGAATTTTAACATAGTTCTAGTGGCCTGTTAAGATACTCTCCAGGGACAGAAGCTAGCAGGTGCCATCTTTGTGCTCTCTGCCTTGCTCCAGCCAATAGACACCGATTTCTAGCTCCTTGCTATGCTCTGAGTGTCAGTAGCTCCCAGAGGGAAGCTTTTACACACATTTGGTGCTCTGATTTCTGCAGCTGCTGCCCAGAAAACACCCTTCGATTACTTGGCTCTCATGTCCGAGGGAGCTTATGTTCCTGAATCCCATAGGATCAAAACAATCGGGGACAGTTCTTGATACATTACCACTCCCAGAGCATTGCACAGACAGCAGACTGAAACATAATCCAGTTTATCTAAGAGGCCAATTTGCTTGTCCAGGAGATTCGGTCTGAGGGACAGGCTTTAGGTTTGACGCACTTCTAGGAGCCTAGAGGTGTTCTCAGGGAACATGCTAATGGAGATCATCTTTGAGCTCTCCCTCTGCCTTTACTTCAGTTGTAATTATTGTGTAGCTCTGACACTGATAATGGGTTAAAAGACTGGCAGAGTATTGCAAATGCACAAATGCAACACAAATATCCAGTACTTTCACAGTGAATTTTCAGGGATAACCAATTTGTCTATAGCTTCATTTTTTTTTATGCACTTGTAACAATGAGCATTAACCCACTTTGAAATGTAGCTTCTCTAACTTATGTCAACCCCTTTGCAGATGGTACAGATTTTCAAACTTAAGGTATCATCAACAATAACTATCATTTGTGTGATGGTTAAGATAGTTTGGAATGCAAATGTGCCTCTCTACCAAATGGTAGTTTTCCTATGGAATACAGCATACAACTTTACCAATGCACAGTTGTAGGTATTCAAACATTTTCCCTCCTTGAACACCATACAAGTCACACATTTAATACACATATTAAATCTTAGCACACATATGAGCATGCACACATCCAAACCTATTTTTCTTATAAAATATCTATCTCCTATTCTTTAAAGAAAGTATTGTCTTTTCTATAGGGTATTTTTAATATAATTTACTTACCTTTGCATATGTATTGTCTTTCCTCTTATGAATACTTTATAGAATTTAAAGAAAATGTTGAGTAATGATAAAGATTGCATTTAAACAATACTAAAGACACGTAAGTGAAAATCTTTTTTCCTAAGTGGTGTGATATGATTTTCTATATAAAGATTATGAAGTCTGAATCATTGCTTGGATACATAGATAGTTTTTCATCCAATTCTTCAATCCCACTTAGCTCAAGAATTCAATTTCCTCCATCTATCTCTTAGATCACCACATCAACTTTTAAGTATCAGATGTCTAGAATCTCTTCTTACATGTCAGTATCTTACAGGGACACCCCCTCCTCCATCCCCCTCAAAACTAAATGTAAAGACACTAAATCAGTAGTAATGTGAGGAAAACAGGTTATTATTTTAGTATCCAAACCAGTTACTACTACTTTGTCCTATAAATCACTGTGTATAAAACACAAGACAGAATGTGGTCCATTTTCCCTTTCTGTGAAAAGTTTTCTGGGAGGACTAGTGCTCTCTGCAGTAAGTGAACCCTTGCTAAAGAAAGCAGGAAGGATTACCTAACAGTAGGTCTCCTAATAGAAAGGAAAAATCCTTAAGCTCTGGATTGACGTTCTGCTACTGTAAAGGATGAAACCAAGTGTCTCTTTTGCTTTTCCTCAGATGGGCTTAAAAACTTAGCCTAGGAGAAAGTGGTCATGATTGAATTCAGAAAACTAGAGATTCAGATAGAATACTTCTTACAGAAAACTAGGGTACATGTTTTGTGACACAAGAAGAGCCATACAAAGCACAGGAATTTGAGGAAGAACATATTTTACTGGTTCAGACCGTTCTGAGGTGACTATGAAAGCAAGAGCTATTACAACAAATAACTGTTAATGCACATTGTATTCCTGATAATCTTTCATACAATTCCTTTATTATCATTTACATCTCTTAATACCTAGCACAGCACTCTGAGGTTGCCAAGCATGTTGTATGTAACTGAGTAGAAAGAAAAGCTGCAGAACGTGGAAGATGACAAAGTCCTTAAACACAAAGAGCCAAAATGTGCTACCAATGATGTCCATTTGCATAAACAGTGACAAAATATAAGCCCATATTGTTACGCAGTAAGAAAATGGTTACAAAGCCTGCTGTTGCTGTACAAAGGATTCCAAAGAGAAAGAACCTTGAGTAATATATAATTTTACTTTCCATTCTTAAATGTCTTTCAAAATAGTTGGTGCTCGTGAACTGTGATGTACTGACAGTCCTGGGGTCAGTCTATTGCAACTGAACAGGGTCATTGATGTTTTTCCCTTGAAGACAGGAGTTCAGGGTCCAAGATTTGTTGAGAATGTCCACTCTGCTGAATTTGCCACCAGGGAACCAGTTAGTGAATCAGTATTTATGCTTGAGCCAGGTCTACAGAAACTGAAATCAATTTGATTGTGCACATGATGAATTTTAAAAGGTTCCGGTTTTGTGTTCAAAGCATGGATTTTACCAACATCTTAAAACCTTTAGAAATGTGCTGCTGCTTGGTGCAAAAAGTAATGCCACCATTTCTTTGACTAGAAGATAAGGTGTGTTTTGTAAAAATTTTTGTAGGCCAATAGTAACAAAGGTCCTGACGTAGCTGGTACATAAAGGTAAAAACTCATTTATTGCCTGTAAAATAGAAGAATGTTCTATTGTTACTACTTATCATCAGAAAGCAGTGGAAAAATAGATATCATACTTTCTATTATTTGGTCTAATTTTTCAAATGACAAAGAAAAGTTCTCAGGTGGACGTTATGGATAAGGCAGTATGTATTTCCAACCATGGAAGGCTACTTTTTGACTCCCAAGAATAGCCAGATGAAGAGTGGAAACTAATTAAACCACTTTTTGCTGTCCCTTCAGGCCATCTTTCATTTATACAATTGCTTTTGAAAGAACTATTGGCTTAATCTGTGATCCATTGAGTAAAACCACATGTTAGAGCCACCATCTTTATTCTCTCTTATACATTCATCTCATTTTTTTCAGTGTTTACAAATCTACCCAAAGACATAATTTCTGTAATATTCAAAACTGATGCTTAAGGATATTTCTTTAATTGAAGAAATTAATTAAAAATCTAACAGATTTTTCCTCTAAACTTAGTAATTTATTCTTTTGTACTGTTATATTCAGATTCAAAGGATGCATTTTAATCACTCACTGGGGCTTCCACAGTAAACATCTGGGGTACACACCATAATTTTAGACCAGCCTGGCCAGCGTATCTATGTGCAGCAATTCTGTTTTTATATTAACAGTTTTCATTTTACTTTAGTGTTTTTTTAATAGCACAAGTTTTTAGTTTTTATTAATTTCTAGCTTAATTTTTATTTTTTCCCTTAAGAATTTCAATCTTGCATAACCCTCTCTAGGCAATGCTTTACTTTTTTTTTATAACTAGAGAGAAATAATCAAGAAATGAAAAGTCAGAATAAAGGTATATTCATATTAACTTTTCAAAGGTGATAATTTCATCTTTTCATTCCTCCCAGAACTTGAGGTAATGCAGTAATCTTAATATTCATACACCACATTTACTTGTTCAATCTTCGCTTGTTTTAATTTAGACATCTCAAAACTCGGAGGATACATTAAAAATGATAGTAGGCTAGACAAGTCTAGAAATGTTTGCAGCCTAATTTCTAACCCTTCTTCGGTAAAATGAAAACAAGTAGTATGTAAACTAATGTTACCAAAGCAATATATAATTTTTGGTATACACTTACTTATTTTACTTTCTTTGATCTGCATGCACAGTATGAAATCATAAAAGCAACAAACATCACCACACCAACACTGAGTAAGATAATTTCTACCAGGCCAAGGAGGTTTATTTTTCCAGTCACTTGTTTTCTGAATTTTTCTGCCTTTTCATCACCAATGGTACCAGTCTGTAATCAGATTAACAATTAGCATTGAGTAAATTAGTGGAGCATAATACTTAACCACCTTCCATTTACATAGCACTCTTTTCTCCAAACACTTGCATAAGTGTTAGTCATCTGTATCTTTAAGACAAGCCAATAGAATTCACTTTGCACATCAAAGAAGGCAACATACTTAGTGAAATATAATCCCCCTCCCTTTGAACATGTAATATAGCACTATTGAACATACTAAGTTCATTGATCTTCAGAATGGCCTTACTAACATATTCCACAATTTTCCAACAGATGTTTCCTATTGACAGAGGGAAGCGTCAAGGGTCAACAGTTTCAGTCCCTCTCAAGTTTTATGTACTGCATTTCCTAATTCTGGGGCTAATTAATTCCATGGTTTACACTAAAAATATCTCATCAGGCAATAGGATAGACTGCCTACACCTGCTCTAACTGGGTCTTTATGCGCTTGGTTAACTTTTATTAGCACTGTAATATTCACCAAGCCTCGAGTTATTTGGTGTTCCATGTACATATGACTCTTTCCAAAAACAAGCACTGTGGCAAGAAAAAGTGCTTAAAAGATGCATTTTGAAAATAATAAAAAGTGATAGAAAGTGCTTTGACTTTCTAAAAGAAAAACATTGAAAGTAACACAAATTTGGTATTTCTGTTTGGTTGGGTCTTCTCAAATAGTAATAATATATATACTCATCTATATGGGCAATGAAGACATACAACTTCAATTACTATACATACATTTTCAGTTTTGAGACACCAAAAGCTTTTTTTATATACACAGAAGTTTACCGCTTTTAATGACTGAGAGAGAAAAAAAAAATACTAACCTCATTAAGCCAAAGAACAGGCACGATATAGTTTCGCTTCAGATTCTTTAATACGCTGTAATATACAAAATACATACTAATATATTACCCATATGCAACAGAAATTTCAGTAAGTACTAGTGTAAATATGTGTTCAGAAATCAGCTGCTTGGTTAAGTTCTTTGATTTTGTTCCTTGCAATAAATCATTTAAATGTTAATGTGATTGTTTCTCAGACACCTTTCACTCTTACAAATCAGACTAACACCGATTTCTAATTAGATGGACTTTTTCTAAGCACAGATTTTCTCTTTCCTCAAATTCTACCCAGGAAAGTAAAATAGGAATTCCAGAAACCGGTCACAGAAATATTTGGACAGCTAACAAAATGAGAGATACCACCAAATATTCCAAAATATGTGTAGTTACCATTTCAGTAAACACTAGACATAATTCTAACTTACAAATAAACATTTAATGACCTTAAGCCAAAGAGAAGTTGAAATTTTGTATTCTTTCCATTTACTTTAATAGACTCACATTCTTACAAGAAAATACTAAAAATCAGGTAACCATAAACTTAAGAGACTCACTCAATTTTTTTTGCTGGCTTGACCAATAGGTTGATTTGTAGCCGTTTTGCGAATCGTAAAGTGAATCCAGTTATCTAAAAAGAGAAAAAACAGTTACTAGCTTTAAAAAAAAATCCCAAACTTTTATTGTTATATAGTATTTGATTAAACTGTACTACTTGAAACTTGACACATGTTAAACATATTACATAACTATAATTACACGTGTACATGCGGTATGGATATGCATGGATGTACACGCATACACCACTTCTTTGCCCAAGCAAATGTCAAGGTTTTAGTTAGATTTGTGATATCTACCAAAACTGGTGTTGGGTAATTAACAAAATACTGAAACACAGAGCTCATATAGATTCCTGAACTATGCATCATCAAATGTATATTCTCTTAGAACTGATGTGTCATAAGTTTAATTATAATACTAGTTCTGTCATTATTTAAACTGATACATGACCACTAAAATTTGAGTTATAGGAATCTTTATTGATTTTTCTTGATACTAAGTATAAAATAGATCTTGCCCTATATTCACATTTACCCATAAAATCTCTTTTCATTCCTCATAATACACAGTATCTCTTCAGGTAAGCAATATTTACAGTTACAAATTACTTTTTAAAAAAAAAATTATTTTAGAGAGTGTGTGAGTAGAGGGGCAAAGGGAGAAAATCTTCAAGTGGACTCCCCACTGAGCACGGAGGCAGGCTTGATTCAGGACGCATGAGATCATGACCCGAGCAGAAACCAAGAGTTGGAGGCTTAACCCCCTGAGCCACCCAGGTACCCCATAAATTGCTCTTTTATGCTTATTTTATACGTCTCAAATTGTTTTAAGCCACTTAGAATCATTCCCATCATTGATATTCCTGACTTATGAACCACTGAAAAGACCTACAAAGTTCCACATGCTGAAAAACTATAAAGTTTAATGACCTTGACATTTCATTAGCAACAATAGAAAGAAATCAATGTAATTTTCACTGAAATAATAGTAGTAATTTATCAAGATCGTGATTCAATAAATGTGATTAAGAAGAAGGAGAGAATTTTTCTTTCAATTTAATGAAACAAATCAGATCAATAATATATTTGCTTACAGGTTCAACATCTAAGTATGTGCTATGTTCCTCTTCATTTGGACTTAAGCCTTCAATAGGTTCTCCAATATCAGGACTTGCATGTAGGAAATGAGGAAGTGAAATGTACACAGGTTTTCCTGAAAACAAATTTTAAGACATATCTGGGGATAAATCATTTTCCTCATTTCACATACCATTCAGAAAATATTTACTTAAAAATAAATATAATTTTTACATAAAAGAAGGCATAGCTGGGCTTGAACACTGGGGAAGTAAAAGTGGGGAAGAAATTATATGACCTGATTACTACTGTACAAAAATAAAATACAAATTTCTGCATCATCCTAGTCAGTTAATGTCTAGTGTTCTTCCTTAGGGGGTAATTTTCAATATGTAAAGTTGAGCTTTATGTTCCTGTTTCAGGCAGTAATGTATCTGTGAACTGGGAATTAATTTAAGAGGTTTTCTTTCTTTATTGACATTCATCCCAATATGAAGGAGGTGAGCTAAATAAGACAGACTCCAAACTGTTTTTAAGTCAATAAGACCTACTTAAAACATTTTTATTAACCAATTTCTAGGTAAGAAAAAGCTAGAAAAATGAAGATGTGGATAAGATGGGATGCTCAAAGTATTCTAGGAATTATTTTTATCTTACCAGCGATCTGATAGTAGCACAGGAAACAAACAAAATGAAAGGGTTAACTATGGAATGGGTACAGACCAATATCCAATATGTAGTTAATATCAAAAATATACAATGAATTCATAGAACTCAAAAAAAATAATACGAAAACCACCATACAACCCATTTTTAAAAATGTGCTAAGGACCTAAACAGACATTTCCCAAAGTAGCAGGGAAAATATCAGTATGGTGTTACCGAATAATAACTAAGTGTTACAGCACTGGAACAGAATTTGGGCCTGAAACACCAGTTTTCTACCGCCCCACTTTTTCTGGCCTATTGTTTTCTCGCTTTATTTTTAAATTTTTGGTGGAAAGAGAGCTTGGGTAAAGGTTGCATTTTAAACACTACTACAAATTACATCATGGACTGTGGTACTCAGAACATTTACCCACCTTCTTTGCATTTGCCAATGTCTAGCACGCCATATGACGTACAATTTTTTGAGATAACTTTTTCTGTGCAGAAACAATGGTTATCTGGATTTTGAAGTGGAGATGCAAAGGCCACAGATGGAAGAACAAATCTATAGACAGGGATTCCTTTCAGATTAACTTCAGCTCCAAACACAGCATAGATTGACCTAAACACAGATAAGAAACAGTTTTATTCCAGGAAACTGAACTACATTCTGGAGATTTTTTTTTTCCTCTTATTTTTAGATTTATATTCTTGCTTTAACTTAGAAAAATTGGATACTCTTGTTAGAATTTTAAATTCTCATTCAATTTGCAGGAAAATTCTTGTGAAATTTCAAGGCATACCAGGACATAATACCTGAGTATGAACTACTTTTACCTTTATTCTCAAAAGTTTCTACGAGCAATTTTTGCTTGTGAACTACCAGGGGAATTTATAATGAAGACATTTCTCATAGTTAATTTCCTCTTTATATGACTTCCCTCAAATCTTTTATTTGTGCTCAGTTCAAATGAAATACAATGAAAATTTCTTTCAAAACTTAATCCTGGAGAGAAGGCCACATACTCACCGGGGCATGTGCATATAAGCTCTTAGAGAGAGAAATATTTATTGAGTGCCTGTATCATTTACGGAGGACTCACCAACACCTAGGCAATGTGCTAGGGCTCAATACATATTCTAATCCCCACATAACCTTATGTAAAGAAACACTGCTCTCTTCAATTTTACAGGGAAGGACAATCTTGAGATATTTCAAATGTTTCCCATAATCTAGTCTTTAGGAACAGAGCTAGGACTGAAGTGACCGGTGCGGGCTCCAATGCTTGTGTGCTATCTGCTGGGAGCCACAGATTTTAAGAGGCTGTAGTAGCAATAGGGCACATGAACATCATTCTGTGACAATGGCATCCTCTTCTCGGGACATCAATAGGAAGATGGGCATGCCCTTCTAGATATGACTGTTATTGAATATAGTCTAGTGTAGTAAAAATAAATAAATCAATAAATAATTCTTAAAAATGAGAAAAAATAATTTGCATTATGTATACGATCCTTCTGCAACCTTCAGCTTTATAAAAGTTAAGCACATTATGAATACCATATTGTATTTATTCTGAATAAATCAAGAAAAATTTCCCTATGTATACTTTTTTCCCTCAGATAACATCATTATTAAGTATGAGCTTTAGGTCTGTGGTTTTTCACTTGGGGAAAAAAACTTTCTGACTCCCAGAGCTACCTCGTTGTCTTTGTCTTACCTGCAAATGTCAGAGGAAAAGAAACGCAATACTCGCGTCTTCTCAATAAAAGGTGGAAATGAGGCTGCATCTGTTTAAAAATCAAGCCAGTGACAAGGGATTAGATGTAATGTGTGTCCTAGAAAAATCTAGAAATCTCTATTCCAATACAATCAGTAGAAATGTAAGGCAAACAGTGTATGTAATTTTTAAATTCTTTAGTAGCCATTTTTTAGAAAGTAAAAAGAAACGGGTATATTTGATTTAACCCAATACCTCTCAAAGGCCATCATTTCAACATGTAATCAATATAAAAATTAACAAACTCCAATATGTATTTTATATTTATAGCACCTTTCAATTCATAATTCCATAAGCACATTTCTTAATTTCTTTCCTTAATATCAACGTGTGCCTAGCAGTTACCCTATTCAATAAGTCTGTATACTATATATTCATTGGTATTTAATTTCATATTTAATCTTCCCACTCTTTAAAAATAAAGTTTACAAAAATAATGGCAAAATCACATACGAAAATTGTGATTGTGTTTGTTTTTGAAATCCCCCGCCTCATCAGTAGGTGGCACTTTTCTCACTATGAAGTTTCTTAACTAGGAAGTTCCCTTAGAGCTTCTGTTAGATTTGTTCTTACTTCTGAGAGTGAGTCCTTCATCTGTCCGTTATAATGGCTGGTTAATATTTTACATATCATTTATGAAAATTCTCTCACTAACCAGAATTTTCTCCAAGTGCTTGGAAAACATATCCATCACACGCTGGATATATGAAGAAATAACTAGATTAACACCTGCATTTGCTTCTCAAGTTAGTATCACTAAAATGAGCCACAACACTGAATGTGTTTGTTGAAAACAGGAAGACCCATCTTTCAGTTATGCATCCAGGTTCTTTTTCTGGTTAAATGCCTCAACCTTGTGATCTTGTTACATTTCACTTATACTCTTGTAATGAGTGAAATACAATAGAAGAGCACAGTAAATTTCATTCTGGCCTTGAGAGAATTGGATCTTCAAGGTTAGTTTGAACTTCCCAGATAGGTCGCTCAATGAACACTGTCTACAACTGCCTTCCCAACACCATGACCATTAAAGGAAGGAATATATTAAAAAGCTTTAAGACTCATTTTCTGAAATATCATCAAAGATTATGCCATAATTATTCCCAATTGCCAGGGAAATAACTTACAAGATTGCTGACTTTTTAAAAAAAATTCAGATGTATATCAATATTTTCATTTTATGTCTCTTCTTACTGTAGAAGGTAGAGAGGCACTTTTAAATTACAACCTTTTCTATTTTGCTGGCTGATTTTCCCCAATGCCATAAACCAAGAATCTCTCACAGAGATCACATCAGAGTCCCCTGCCCTGTCCAATCTACGTCTGATCCTAATTTGTTTTCCTTCTATTTCCCTCTTAGATACCTTTAACTTTATGCCTGATGTGATTATCGAATCCTTTACCTGTCCTTTAAAACTTCTTACCTTTGGACAGAATTGTTTAATAGTTTTTTGGGTTTTTTTTGTTTTTTTTTCCTTAAACCCTAAAGAATCCTTTACTATTTAGGAGCAGTACAATATATTTCTCTGTATCTAAGGTCTGAAATATTATGCTTATGTAATTATGGGAGTGAGTAGCATTAGGGCAGTTAACAATTTATTTGCAGAAATGCTTTACTTAGGTCTTTCTTGAAATTTGGTACAAAGCAAACTCAACAAGGTTTTTGCTGTTCCTTTCCTATAAGACAGCGGTAACAAAATTAAATAGATGTGTGAAACTCAACAATACCTTTGGAAAAGTAAATATTCCCTGTGTTTCCTTTTCATTCCGTACCCTTTACATAACTTTGTATTTAACTGTCTTCATCTTTATTATAGTGTTTTCTTCGAGAGTACCACCTCGCCAACTTTGGAAACCTCACGCTTCTGCTCAGCTTCTGCATTGCTGAAAGTTCTCCTCATCTCTGGTTTTTAATTACCTCATGGTATTCGATTTCCATTTGCT
The DNA here is from genome assembly GCF_023065955.2 of Ursus arctos. Lineage (NCBI taxonomy): Eukaryota > Metazoa > Chordata > Mammalia > Carnivora > Ursidae > Ursus > Ursus arctos. The sequence goes on along the minus strand of NW_026622985.1, from coordinate 23,211,589 downwards.
TTTTAAAACCTTAATTCTTACACTAATAGGTCAACCTATACTTTGCTTTTGCTTTTCTTCAAGGAGAGTAAGCAGTCAGATCTAACCCTGCTGTAAAATCTAGGTTCGCACTACTTTCTTTTTTCCCCCACTTCTAATTCAGAACGTTCATTTTTGCACACGTTTTTCATGGTTAGGAGACATCTAACTGTAAGTTTTTGTTCTTTTTTCTTTCACTCTGACCACCTTATTCAAAAGAGATGGCTCTGTCTTGCAACTTCACGGATTCTACCTCAGCTTCAAATCCCACTTGGAAGTACGTTTTACCTTTCGTAATTATCTTCATTTTAAAATTCTTTCAATTTTAAATTATCTGTACAATATTTATAAAATATATGAAGAGTAACTACTTCTCTCTTTTTAACCCTTTACTTCTGTTGTCAAAAAGGTAGTTCATGAAGTCGAGCTTTCGTACAAATGTTCCCCAAGTCATGCAGTAAAGGCTAATCCTCAAGGATAATCTTCAGAAATCCCATCACATTAGACAGACATTTACTAAGCTGATGTAACAATAGAGACTCTGAATTTTGCTGTATGGCTATGACCATAAGTAAATGCCTACCCGTAACTTTCACAACACTGGAGGTACAGCGGTGGAATGTGTACGACAGAGGGAGGTGGGTTCATTGTGATTATTACCATGAAATACATGCCCTTACCTGTACCATTAATCATGTCACAATAGCTTGGCCAATAGGACAGATTCCTGAGGAATAAAAAGAAAGGAAGTGAACAAACATTCTCTTTTCTAGAGCATCTTTCTCCCATTACTTTATCTGTTATGATTCAGTACTTCCACTAAAATAAGAAAGATTAGATGTGTGACAAATGGTAAGTTGAAGAAATGTTCTAAATCATTGAGCCCATGTTTTGTTTGAAGGTTCCATCTTGTTGGGATCAGTTAAGGGCCCAATACCATTAAGGGGCCAGACTATAATATAAAATAAAAACTGCCAAATGTTAATTTGAAATAACTCAGAGAACATTTATGAAGAAAGAAAATGGAGAAACACATCAGAAATTTAGATCTCTACCTACGGGAGAATTTTTCCCCCATGGGGAGAAATGGACTACTTCGTAGTGTACTGAGTGTTCAAAATAAATAGGAGAAAAATAAGGGGTTAACTGACGTAAGCTCAGTCTGAGGGAGGAGGAGAAGAGGGGCGTGATGTTGAAGAGATTGGAAACATGCAGATCATCAATTTATACTTTTCTCCCTTTTAACCGACTGTATAAGCTGGCATTCAAGTAGAAAAGAATTGATTGATACATGTATATATATCTGGAAGCAATACAAACAGTAGTAGTAAAAACTTTTCTGTATCCTCAGCCACTTTTTGGTGATGAAAAACCCGTCTTTTTCCCCACTGTTAGCATATTACCCAGTGACATCTAAAGGCAAGCTGTTGCTTCTTTTTTAAACAGAATAAGCTGGCAATCATGCTCAGTCTTGCCATGATCAGTTAAATTGATCTTGTCATAATCTCAAAATGATGTGGAATTCTCACTCCGATTAGAAGCACTTAGCAACTCTCCTCAAAATGTCTCCGTAATATTGAAATGGCAGAAATGCTCGTGTTCCTCAATATAGAGTGATGCTATTTCCCCTGAAATAAGCATTTAGAAGTATTTGTTTTCTTCCACTAGACTTTTCTATATAAAGATGGAGATTCTATGGAATCTGTAGAAGAACAAGTCCTGCCTTAGTGAATATGTAATGGCCGCATGCAATTTTTAGATAGGGACTTGGTGTGAGGCAGTGGCTACTTGTATTAATAAAAACATTTCATCTCTTTCCATTTTGACTACTGTATTCTTTACCAGGAAATAACTGGTCTAAAGCACATTTATTAACTTTGATTAGAAAAGGACTTTCTTCCCTGACACTTACTGAGATTCTATTTTTTACACATAGGAGAAATTCTGTATACTGCAGATGAATAGTCAGGAGCTAGGGGAAAAAAAGCAAATCATGACTACATGAACCTATCACATTCTATTACTACTTCAAAGGAGGCACGGTCTTTATTTTCAAGTTTAATATGCCCATTTTAGAACCATACTTGAAGTACTAATTCCATTTTTGCACTGATAAACGTTTAAAAACGCTGACTTATCAACATAGAACATTCTTTCAAAAATTTTTGAAGGGAAACGCCATGAAAACATTTGCATGGATTGTTTTCATCTTTATAGACACATGAAGTCATGCAGTGAAATGAACAATTTTTATTAGATATGCTTCGTAACAAAAGTACCACACACCCAGCAAGCTATGTTTTTCTAGCTGCTAGCTGATCAGCTGATGGATTGATTTGCTTCCTTTCCTTTGCGGTTACGTAACTGGAGGAGTGTCCTGCAGTGCTGGCGACGCAGCAGAGCTGGAAATAGTCCTTTTGGATCTCATTATGTAAGAGAACCTGTGCGTGAAGGTAAACCAAATTCTCAAGTGGGGCTGATACTCAGCGGCTACACGCTAGGTGCGACCGGCTGTCACAACTTAAGGCTTAACACCTGTCCGAACCAAAATTTCCAGGGCTGAGATATAGGCAAATCGGGACCACAGTTGGTGCCTGTGCCTTACCAGTTGTTCAATGAATACCACACCTGCCTTGGCGTATGCACACTTAACCTGGACACTTACCTTTTACCTTTGTAAGTGTCAATTATGGCAACTTGGCTTATGTTGTCTCTCCCACTGAAAACCGTATAAACTCCATCTGCGGTGTTGTTGTACTGAAAAGGTAGGTACAAGAAGAAATTACTTCCAGGACAAGCCATATTTTCCAAGTTATAAAATATGCAACTCGCTTTCCCAGTTTTCAGATCCTAGTTGTTTGTAATTATATGGTTGGAAATGAAGTTTGCAAAGTATTGGTCCTAAACATTTCAAAAAGATAGAATATAGGGGCGCCTGGGTAGCGCAGTCGTTAGGCGGCTGCCTTCGGCTCAGGGCGTGATCCTGGCGTTCCAGGATCGAGTCCCACATCGGGCTCCTCCGCTGGGAGCCTGCTTCTTCCTCTCCCACTCCCCCTGCTTGTGTTCCCTCTCTCACTGGCTGTCTCTCTCTGTCGAAATAAATAAATAAAATCTTAAAAAAAAAAAAAAAAAGAATATAAAAGGCACCTAGAAATAAGTGCTAGAGGTTGAAACAAAGGAAGAAAAACCAGTAACAGAAGTTGACATGATCCGAACTCTAGTACTCTTTGTCTTAGCTAAGCCAGTAAGGCAATTTTGATCACTACTCTTATTATATTGAGGTGAGGGGATATTAAAAAAATACCTATGAGAACAAGGACAGACTTCCAGAGATATTCCAATGGTCTTTTTCTTTCTTTCTAAATGTTATGATCTTTATTAAGTGGATACTAAAAATCAGGCCTACAAAATTAAAAATTAGTCAAGAAATTAAATTATAAATTAGCCAAAGAAAAAGTTACGAGTTTTTGAGTTAAAAAAAAATAGTAAGAATCTCTGATCCTTTGAGGCTTTCTACATTCATATTTATTGACCTATAGCTTTGCAATCCTAAACACTATCTAAAACTAAAATAATAGCAATGAATTGGAGAATATAACTAATACCACATATAGTGCCAAATCAGCTCACAGTCAAAATTCCAACGTAACAGTTAGCTTGTCCTATTTATAATCCTATATATAAAAAAAACCTTAAGCTATAACTAAGTGCATGGCCGAGTTGGCTTTTTCTTTAACATGCAAACTGGTATTTCATGACAAACTGCATTAAAATAGGACATTGCTGATTTGTCTACCTCATTGTGTGCAAAGGTAGGCTAACTTTTAAATTAATATTAACACAAATTTTAAGAGGTCTGGAGAAGGAGGAATGATAAGATGAATCCATTTAACACAAAAATATATTAAACTTGATTTTTTGAGAAGGGAAGTCAAAACCAAAAATAGAATTCAAAGCCTTATTGGCCTATGACCTATTTTAGGCAACTGTGTATTTCTCAAAGAATGAAAACTTAATAATTAAATTTAAAATGAAGAAGCTGAGATTTCATTAAGTTTTAGATAAGTTTTCCAACCAGGAAAGCTAAAGCCATCTGAGATACAGATTTTTAAAAATTAGGATATTTATTCCCAGATCAGAAATTGTATAAACACACTAAATTATAAAATTATAAATTACCAATGCCATTGTATTTATCCAATTAAAGTATTAAAAAAAAATCAACATTCATGTTTGTGTACTCACAGGATAAAACACACCAACTGTTGTGGAAACAGGGTATGGAACCAAACTCAAGAACGGATCCGTATAGCCCCACAAGATCTCTCTCACAGTTCTTTTTTGAAACAAAGATGATTTTGACTTTTTGATAAGTGAATTGAGTACCACTTGAACAAATGCGTTTGGATAGAGATGGGCTGCAGCCTACAAAAAAAAAAAAATCACTGCTTGTGATACCAATTTTAGTACCTATTTAGTATGTAACACATAGATGCATTAAATACTACAATTAAGTTCAATAGGGGAAAAAAAAAACCTAACTATCTTTAAAATTATTACCCAATCTTGCCAGGATGAAAAATGTAATTTGTCTAATTCCTAGATGATTACATTTCTCTGCCTCAGTGCCAGTCACAAGGAGATATTTAAAGTTAGACCCCATTTTTTTTAATGATATACTTTAAATGGTCTTCCAATTCAGTTGCTCTGATTTAGTCTTCTTTCCAAACGACCTTATCTCCATTCAAAATAATGACATAGGAATATATATTTTTTTAAATGACAAGGTAAAGAATATCTGATGATAGTTCTATCATGAGATTAACTATAGCCGGTTCTAGAGTATTTCAAAACAAATAATTTGGTTGTTTGTCTAGTCTACTCACCGCCACAGCCAGATTGAGAACAGTGAGAGTGTCATTCTCTGTTCCAACGGAAAGTGAAGGTTCAAAGATGGCACCATTGGGCTGGAGAAAAGAGACTGTGTGGCTCTCAGAGTCGTGGGTTATATTTTCTTTGGCTAGATAACGAACTCTGAAAAACAGAAATCAATAAAATTCAAAATAACTGACTCAAGTGAACAGGTCTCCCATGCCATCCACTCATGTAACAATTTTTGAGTACATAGAATATGTCAGAAATTATAGGGGTGCCTGGGTGGCTCAGTGGTTAAGCATCTGCCTTCGGCTCAGGGCGTGATCCCGGCGTTGTGGCATCGAGCCCCACATCAGGCTCCTCTGCTGGGAGCCTGCTTCTTCCTCTCCCACTTCCCCTGCTTGTGTTCCCTTTCTCACTGGCTGTCTCTCTGTCAAATAAATAAATAAAATCTTAAAAATGTCAGAAATTATGCTAACCAATTGGTTTAAAATGATAAATAAGCCAATGCTGGGTCTTGGGCAAACTAGAGAAGGGGATCTTAAATCTGCATAGCATGAAAGAAGTAGTAGGTGTTATAATGAGCGTTTTCACAGAGTCTATGGGAAAACCCAGAACAGATACAAATCCAGGTTTAGGATGGCCATGGCGGGAGTAAGGGTCAAGAATTAGGAGAAACGGGGTAGAAAGCCCCATGGTGCATTGTTAGAAATGCAAATTGTTGAATTTGGTTGGATTGCAGAGTGAGAATAAGGAGAATGGTGGGAAATAAAGCCACCGAAATAAGCAAGATCTTATTTGCATCCTATCCTCTAGTATTTAGCCTTTATTGTGAAGGTAAGGAGGAGACAGTAGAAGGGTTCCCATAGGGGAATATTAAGAGTCCCCTTTCTTATATTAGAAAGAATGTTCAATGTACACAGCCTATCCAGCACTGGCTTTTCCGTATTTTCCAGTACTTTAATGAAAAGGAAAGATAACTAATGGAATAAATTCCCATTTTACAGGCCAGTTCCCCTCCCCACTCCTGCCATATTTTAAATACTTCTTAGTTCTAAGCTCCTGGCTGTAAAACCGCTAGGCTGAATGTACCAACTACTTTTTAGGAACATGGTGAAGGGTGATTGGGAAAAAAAAAAATCTGTTGCAAGTACAGGGAATTTACTGAGACAAAATAAGGCATTCATCATTCATTGCATTACCACTTATGTGCATGTCTATACATGAGATGGATAGATAGCTAAGGCGGAGACTGGAAAAACATGGGACTAAAAAAATGTAAAAGCAAAAAACACAACATTTCGCTCAAGTATAATAAAAATGTAAATTCCTGGGGGCGCCTGGGTGGCTCAGGTGGTTGGGCACCGGACTCTTGATCTCGGCTGGGGTCATGGTCTCAGGATGGTGGGATTCAGCCCCAGGTTGGGCTCCATCCTCAGCTCATGGAGTCCCTTCAAGATCCTCTCTCTTCCTCTCCCACTGGCCCTGCCCTTGCTCCTGTGCACACACGCACACACCTTACTCTCTAAATAAATAAATACTTTGAAAAGAAAGAAAATTCCTGTAGGTTAGGAATTATGAGTATTTTGTATCCCCAAGCACAGTGCCTGATAATATGGTGAGTTACCGAGAAATAATTTTTGGATGAATAAATTAATTAACATTTTTCAAAAGAGTTCACAGTAAGATGGAAAGGTAACTTATTTTTTACGTAATTTTGTCAAAGCTTTATTATTTATTCTTCTTGGAGTACTGTAGACATACCAGGATATACAAATCTGAAACAGCACCCAGGACAGTCTATTACTAGTCAACCATTTTCTGTTATGTGATTACATCTTAAAATTAGACAACCTGCTATTAACCTTTAGAATTGAAGCACTTTAATTTTCAGGAAGACTTCTGTATGTGTAATAATTGAAACAGCAGCAATGTAAGTGACTCAGATTCTAACTTACTTAAGTTGTACTAACAACATTGTGCCAGTAGATGGCATGAAGAGAAAAAGCCTTTACACAGGCCTGCGTTACAGAATGTACTTCTTAAGAGAACATATCACTCCCTTTTTTTAAAAAAATAGAATGTATACAGGTTTTGCAAAATGTTAGTTAATAAGGTCAAAGGGAGAAATCTGCTTTATGTTTTTCCCCAGATTGCTTTCTTTGTACTCCTGCCAAAGCAAAGTAACTTAAAAACAACAAAAAAAGGAGTCATGTTGGATCGGAGAAGACTCTCAAGGAATATACTGACTCTTCATAGAGACAATGAGGTTGCAATACATACAATATCTCAATCCAGGCAATTTCATGCTTTGACCCATGTTATACCTTGTCAATCAAAGTTTCACTGAACTCACTTTAGCAGACATGGGACATCCTTCTACCCTTCCAGTTTCAACTGCATTCAGGGTATAATTTATGTGGAGACAAGTTCGCCACAACCTATTAGCTGTTAGGAAGACTCTGAAATTATTAACTTTTTCTGAAAGGTAACTAGTTGTTTTCCCATTATTTAAGGCATCCAAATAGACACTAATGGCTCTATTTCGGTGACATTATGGGACAGGATGACCCCTAGTTGATTAGAATTTATTGTTTGTAAACTTCAGCTGCGAATCCAACTTCTCTAATTCAGCCTCCCCCTCACTGCCTCTCCAAGTAAATCAAGTACATCCAACCCTTCGTCCCTTGGAGAGAGAGGTTGAAGTCTCCACGAAGGAAATATGTAGTAGCTGTCACCTATCAGAGCAGGCCGCAGGCTGGGTCCACTATTATATTTCTCCGTATCTCAAGTAATATCCTTAAAAATAAAAAACTGTGACCCTCCCCAAAACAGAAATAAAACAGAAAAGGAGTTCTCAAATGCTAAAAACTACTCACTTTCTTCACATGTATTCAGTTCACTCAGGTTATATTTTTTTTAGTAATTTTTCTTAGATTCTCATTAGTTCACATGTGAATTCTAGATTGTCATAAGTATACATCATTGTTACAACATTTTGTTTTGGTACAAAATACTCATATAGGCTTTTGATAGTAACATGAGAACTCTAAGAAAATGCAAATATTTTCCAAGTTTTTCTTTGTAACAATGAAAACCAAGTGTTTTTCAATAGCACTGTGAATAGTCACGGACATGTGCACAGAGACAAGAGGCTTGGGGACAACTGCTAGGACAGAAAAGTCACCAAGCCCTTGGCAGCGTATATCTATCTATCTATCTATCTCACATGCTAGGGCAGCAGGCACTACCTTCACAATGGCCATTATTATGAGTGTGCGTTGTCAATCTAAAAACGTATTAATGTATGAAGTAATAGGTTACATAATTATAGACTATCTAAAACAGATATTAAAACTATGAATTATAAGAAATCGTAAATATGAAATTTTGTGTTATGAATTGATCATGCTATGTAATGAGTTGTTAATTATTCTTGAGGGAAAATCACACATTTGTATAACAAATGAGACAGCAGGACTTAACTATGTTCCCACATGGCTATCATAAATGTATTCCTTATCCTTGGTGATGGTTAGTTGCCTGTAGCACCTCAGTCCCCCCCTTTTCCTACCTTGATAGTTGAAAAAACACATAGTCTGTAATTTAAAGAAGAAAAAAAAATACATACAAAAATCTAGGAGTCACCAGTTCCGAGGTCTGTACGAACACAGACAAATCACTTTACTTCCCCTGGTGCCAGTTTTTCTGGTTTACAAAATGAAAAGTTCTGGCTAATCGTCCCCCTCTAGTTCTAATACCCGAAGCGTCTATTCAAAGGTGTGTTAAACTATTAGGGAATATAAGATCTAGGAATAATATCTTCAGTCTCAGTCCTGGAAAAAAAAGGATGAAACCACTGAATCAAGACAAACACCCAGCTGACTTGGAACTTAGTTTCAATAGAAATCCTCAGCAGATACTGTAGTTATATAAAATCAGGTAATTGCTGTGGTTTTCAAAATTGGGTATGTACTGCAATCATCCAGAGGGTGTGTAAAACTCGCTGCCGGGCTCCAACCCAAGAGTCGGCCTCATCTGACCTGGGATGAGATCTGAGAATTCGCATTTCTACCAAGTTCCAGGTGAGGCTGATGCTGCTGGGGTGGGAACCACACTTCAAGAACCACTGGTATAAGGCACACATTCAATTTTAGGATTTTAAAATACTCTGGTTTTGAAAATTCTGATAGATTTTGTTCTATTAAGCTTGCATATTTCAGAGTTGCTGAGAATATGTGTCACAAGGACACAACACCTGGGATTTCTTAAATGTAGGGCACTTATTTGATGCCGCCAAATTTCTAATACAAATCCATATTTCTTAAAGTCATTAAATGTTTAGCTTAGGATTCCTCTGTAGGCAGAAACAAAATATTATATGCCACTGGAAAAAATAATTAAGTACATCTGCAAACAACGTCATTTTGCAAGTGGAAGTCTTTTCAGAAACACAAATGGTCGAGGAAAGAATGCCACTTATTCGTGGGGACTCACCTGTATGTGTAAGGACCTCTTTGTTTAACCTTAATTCTGCTGCTGTTCACAACCACTTCCTGTGGGTTTTGCACGTCAAAGATCCAAAACTGTCTATAAACTTCTGTGCCTGTTTTAACCCAATTTTGATAGGCAATTGTACCTTCTTCGAGTACAACTTGCTATGAAAAAGAAAACAAGTTTGCGTTATTTCTTTGTAGTAAATACGGGCTCTTCTGGGAGTTTAGAGCTTCTGGTTAGCCACTAAAAGGACCAAGCTCAAGGACCCTATTCAGGAGAACTTCTGCAAACTTGCCATACAATTGCAACAGACGTGTTTTCAACAGATTATTATAGCGACCTCTTTCAGTCAACCTTTGTAAAGGGAATCAGCGTGTGGTACTGCAGAGATGGCTGCTGATTTAAAGGCCAATGGTTGGCAAGCTTTAGAGTGACTCTCTGGTCATATTGCAACAGTTATAACAAAATGTATTAAGCAAATTTTATTAAACCTGTTCCAAAAAGTTCCTATCAGCTTGAACATTAACTTCTCTTCTGCCCTCAGTTAGACTGAGGAGACAAAGCAGAAGAACTGAGAAAAATCTGGCAGTATTGAAAGCTTTAACTTTTCTTCAAAAGTTGCACACTTCAGAGGATGATCACTTAACATTTATTAAATTAAGAAAAAAAAGTTTTTCGATGAAAAAAATTTGACTTCTCTTCAAAATCTTCAATCCTGGGGCAACTGGGTGGCTTAGTCGATTAAGCATCCAACTCTTAATTTTGGCTCAGGTCATGATTTCAGAGTCGTCAGATCAAACCCCGAGTTGGGCTCTATGCTGGGTGTGGAGCCTGCTTAAGATTTTCTCTCTCCCTCTCCACACCACCCCCCCCCCCCGCCCCGACCAGCTGCTCACACACTTTCTCTTTCTCTTCTCTCTCTCAAAATCCTTGTCAATCCCTAACTCAATATATTTGTGGCAACTGAATAGGACATGTTTCCAAAAGCTACAACAGTCTAACATTAAGTTACTACTTTTAGAATAAAACGATGAAACAAGGAAGTTGTCTTATTAGTCTTTTGTGGAAGTCATTACAAATCATCAATGCGCCATGTAGTGAAGCTAAACAAGTGGAAAAAGTACCAATGACAGAATCACAAAACCCTATATTAGAAATCTGTTCCCTTGTTCTAGATGCTGTGTGACTAGTGGAAAGTCACCAGACCCCTCAGGGTCAGTTTCATTATCTATTCATTGAGGGAGTTAGAGATGCTCTCCCAGTTTCTGTCCCTGGCTTTCACTCCCTGAGCCACAAGTCTGTAAAGCTATGGTAACCAGAGCAAACGAAGGTGAGATGGTAGCAGGCAGTATTTCCAATTAAATACCTTGGGAAGAATGCCCGGAATGGAAAGCTCCATCTTTGTGCTTGAGGAAGAGGAAGAAAAGTATTTCACAGAAAATGAGCCCAAACAGACCCATGAATTCAGGAACAATCTGACCTATTTGTTTGCCTCACCAGGAAGCATCAATTCATAGAACAATGATTTAGGAAAGGACACTGAACATTATCACATCTTCCAGGCGAGCACACTGAGGCTCTGAGGAAATATGTGGCTGGCCCATGGGCACTCTAATAGCAGCAGAACCATCATAAAAATCCTATTCTTGACTCTTAGACTAGTTCTCTTTTACACCATGCTATTACTGTCTCTTTTTTTTTTCCTTTCTGTCACCTCTACACTTAGTTGGTAGAAGTCAAACTAAGTTTCATGCATATTCAGGATATATTACTTATTGCTTAATGCAGTGAATAAGGAAATTCCTTAGAGAAGAACAGGGCACGAAGCTAAAATGCTATTACAAAACCCCAGGCTGTTGCAATGCGTTTTCCCTGGGCTCACTGGAGCTGCTAACACCGTGTTAGACGATTACTTTTTACAACCACTTGTCCTTGGAAAACTTTTTATTAGCTCCCCAAAAGTCTTATTTCCAATACTAACAAACTCAAGACAGAGTAACATACGATGAAGTATTATGGCTACTCTTCTAAATGTAAACGTATTTGATGAGGGTGTTGGCGCTGAAAGCTACGATAATGTGCCAATTTCAAGAGACTGTATGAGGGGAAGATACACATGAACATACACATTACTACTCTTGCACTATATGAATCTTAGGGACTAAGGCAATAGCAATTATTTATCATATAACTCTTAAGGCACACATTTTACTTTAGTTCTTAACGAAAGAAACTCAGTAAATGTTTATAGAATTGAAAAGGAACTGTGATGGAAGGTACTTGGCAGGGCAGAAAACCTAACTCTGAGGTGTGTGCATTTAATATCAAGAGACTGTCACAGTGTATCATGCCTTTCTCCTAAAGGCCAGGAATCACTCTGCCTTATTTGTTGATCAGGAGATTTTTTTTGGGGGGGGGGGCGCCTGGGTGGCTCAGTCGTTAAGCATCTGCCTTCAGCTCAGGTCATGATCTCAGGGTCCTGAGATCGAGCCCTGCATCTGGCTCCCTGCTCAGCAGGAGGCCTGCTTCTCCCTCTCCCACCCCCCCTGTTTGTGTTCCCTCTCTCACTGTCTCTGTCAAATAAATAAATAAAATCTTAAAAAAAAAAAAAAGGAGGTATTTTTTTTTAAATGGGAAAGTTGGAACACACAAAAAAATTGAAATGAATGCATTGAGTTATCCACTGTTAGAGTTAGGGTCATCTAACCCCATCTCTATTTTTTTCAGTGGTAGAAACAAGTCCTGGAGAAAACAGATGGCAGAGTCAATGTTATGTGACGATTTAGTAGCAGGTAATAGAGAAATTATGTCTTCTTACTCCAATCTTGTATAGTTTCCATAATGCCATGGTTTGATCAGAGACAAAGAGAAAAAATACTGAAACAGTCAAAATAGGAATACTTTTCTTCTGATCCTAACACTAGTCTATATATTAGAAAATTGTATAGCCGCTTGGGTACCAAGACCACATATGCCACAAGTCCCTCTAATTTTAAAAGGAACAAAGGATTTTATGTCATTTGTGACTTTAAAAGGCCTAGATTTTAAGTTGGATTTGGGCTATCTAGCCTATTTTGCAAATCTTTCACTAAATTTGAAGTGTAGAGTCAATAATTATGTACATGAAAAAATAATTTAAGGTCCTCTCACTTGGCAGATGTGCCCATCAGCATCTGTCCCTGACCTTAAGCATGCAGTCTATCCAACCCCACTACTGACTGGATTCCGACCTGATGGCTTTCCTGTGGCAAGAACTCCAGCTGGGTTGAAAGCTACTGGCGTTGTAACTTCTATTTTGCTACACTAATTTGGAAACAGATGTTTGGAACAGCAATATCTTCCATCTAGTTACATACCCACTTGATTATTGCTGTTGCAGGAAAACAGTGCTCACCACCACCCCTGGCAACTTTGGTGTAATTATTAAAATGCCCTTGATATCCTCCTATGTGTGGAGTATGTAGAGTACCAGTGCAGCAAATATGTTGTCCCGGGGCGCCTGGGCAGCGCGGTCGTTAAGCGTCTGCCTTCGGCTCAGGGCGTGATCCCGGCGCTCAGGGATCGAGTCCCACATCGGGCTCCTCCACTGGGAGCCTGCTTCTTCCCCTCCCACTCCCCCTGCTGTGTTCCCTCTCTCGCTGGCTGTCTCTCTGTCACATAAATAAATAAAATCTTTTAAAAAAAAATATGTTGTCCCATTTCTCAAGGACCTTATAAAGTACTAACAGAATGATGTGTAGCAGATTTTAGTCTAGGACTTAGATTCCCGTATCTTATTCCCACGCTGAACAAGTAATGTGACTTCCTCCAACAAAGCAGAGTGAAATGTTTAAGAATGACACTGAATCCTATGGGTTTAGTCCCCAGTTTGGTCCTGTGCTAACCATTGAAACTTAGGCAGGTTATTTAATTTCTCTATACCTCAGTTTCCTTATCTGTAAAATGGGGATAAAAAGAATAGTATTAGGTTGAACCACATGAAATTAGTATTTTTGAAACTCAACGTAAGTTGAATATAGTTTAGTTGAATATTTATCCTCCTAGTTATAGAGATGAATAAATGTGAGCACTGAGAACAGGGTTAGCACATGGCTAGCAACATTCAGTAAATGTTAGCTGTTATTCTCATACAAATCCTATCCACCCTTTGGAGGGAGAATTCTAACATCATTTACTCTCCAGACTGCTTGAATTGTCTCATTCATAGCATTTTCTGTCTCAACCAGTCATGTGGTGATAACTCATGCAGTATTCTCTGACACTTTTCTGCTATTTAGTCATTTTAAAATTTATTCTCACCGCAGTGACATTAAGACTTCCTTAAAATGCAGAAACATACTGAAAATAGTCTTCACCCTCCCCACTCACTACCACAATTCATTCCTTTTAGGACCAGTTATAAGCCATTTCCTCACATGCAAAAAGATTTGTGCATGCATTATGCACCCGCGTGTGTGCACGTGAGCGTGTGTGCGCCGCACACAGAAAGACACTGGATTATGGTGTTAGTGGCAGTTGTGCTGACAGTCAAAGAGCAGCTTCAGCCTCAAGTCATCAACTGAAACCCAGGATGAGATTTAGTGAAACCCAGGAAATTAGCCTCCAAAAACTGATGTGAAAACAATATGGGACATTGTGCGTTCGGCATGAGTACTAAATCGATGTTGATATGTTGATACACCTGGGATGGGAGGAAGAAAGTTACATATATGTGCCTGCTATTTCTGGAAACACTGGTTTTAAGTAATTTTATTATTGCAGTTAAAATGCAAATATATGTAGTGTTTAATCCATTTTTATACCTCTACTTTAAACTTTACTTTGGACTGTGCCATGTTCATGTTCTTGTTCTCACATATTGTCATCAACATTAAATGATTTCTACAAATTATTTTTTCATACCTGGAAATAATACAAGCTGATATTATAAAGTAATATAAATGTTGTATTATTTAAAATATGGACTATCAAGTCAAATATGGGCTATTTTAATAAACAAATTATTATTTCAATTTATTTTATCTGAAGTCATGTCTTACCAGCTACTAAAGGATCGGTCTCTTTAAGAATAGGCAAAAGAAATGATGGTATAACTGAGTGATGGCATAATTTAACATTAGTCTTTTAGGAGAAAAGAAAAGAAAGCTTTGATTTCCTTCTAGGTGTTCAATACTTAATATCATAGGGAAATTAAGATTTATTTAAAATTACCAATGTTATATAAAATTCAGAAAACATTTATCAAGTGATATTAACAATGTCAAGTAACAAATTATCTTTTGTAAATGCTGGCAGAACTTTGACCTTTTTCCAAAGTGCTGTGGTAGTTTCCACATTTGTGATAGCTGATGCCATTGACTCTGTCTATCTGTGCATGATTGCATAAACCTGCTGGCTCCACAGATCTCTCTTAGGAATCAAAGGCAAAAGTACTGGTAAGAAAGTATTCAGCTGTTATCCATAAAAAGCATGAAGTCCCTAGAAAACATCCCTCAGAAACAGAGTTAAATGAATGTTTGTGTATATATACATGCACACCCATATATATAAAAAAAGTAAAATTTCTGGACTATTTTAGACCATTTCAAGTGCCATCAGGGTGCTGTTTTCTGTGATATCATTTCAATTAAGTTTATATCCAGCTCCACTTTAGAAATGAGATAACAGCATGGGATGCTTTTTCAAGTAACCATTTTAATTTTTTTAAAGGATGCTTGTATGCAGGTAATAACTTGCCCAATTTGCTGTTAGTCAATTAAATGAAGAAAGTAATCTTCAGTGAGTTTCAGTAGTAAACCAAAACCAGAACTAAAATTTTTATATATTTGCAAAACAACAGCTCTAACCTAAGTGCTTCTGAGGCAGGGGTAAGGCGCTTGGCTCTGTGGGTTTACACATAATTCAGAGATCTGACTCCTACTCTATGTCAAGCAGATACATGTTGCAATCGTATCTTTAGAACAGTTTTGTAAACTGAGGAAAAATGCGACAGCCTAGTATAAGGAAAGGAAAAGTCCCAGCATCTCTCTAGGGCTAAACTGACAAGATCCACATGGCTATATGGAAATCTGAGAGCAAAACCAGGCTTGGTCTTAAATGTACCAGAGATTCAGACCGTTGAAGGGATTCTGATGATTAGTCTGAGTCTATGGATATGTGGCAGGCATACGATATAAACTATCATTTAAGAGTTTTTTAGAACTCATTCTTCATCAAATCTCAGTTTTGTGCCTCTTCCTCCATTTAGGGTCTAGATTCATGCTGCCGCCCTTGTTTTGTAAAAGGTTGCACAGATAGAAGAAGAAGGAGGAGGGAGGAGGAGGGGGGGGAGGGGGAGGAGGAGACGACGACGAGGACGACGACGACGACTGAGGAGGAGAAAGAAGAGAAAGTACTCCATTTCTTTGTTGCATCCTACCCTATTAAATTTGTTACCCTGCCCTACTGAATTTATATCTTTAAGAACCTTCATGACCATGTTCTAACCATTATTTCCTGAATTTTCATCTGCCAGAGAGCATATTATTCTCTTTCCTTGAGTGCTGGCCTCCCATTAACTTCCAAATGAATTACACTCTTCTGTTTTTATTTCTTCACATACAATTATTTGTTCTTGTCTTACCTCTGAATTATGCATAAAACCTGTAGTGACCTCTCTGCTTTTTTTGTCTCCACACTCAAGCTCTTGAGAAAGCACATCAACTGTTTGGCTTTATCTGTAATCTCTCTAGCAATGATCAATCTGAGTTCTGACCTTTGAAATACATGCTGATGTTCACATCAAAACACTCATAAAACCTCAGTCTTTTTTTGTCTCCTAAGGTATACATCTCTCCTAATAGCTCGGCTGGACATCTTTAAGTATTTTTACCCTCTCTCCTAATTTAGTTCCATGTGCAAACTGCACTGCACTCCATCACCCATTATTTTCCTAGTACTCCACCACGCTAGCCCAGAGTGCCTTTGTGATACCATGTGCAGACTGTGCGGAGATCTTCCTAAGAGGGAGTCTTAAGTTCTCCCTGAAAGTAACCATGTCCTACAGAGTTCTTCCTTGTTCTCCTGTTTTTGGCCTCCTCCCTCTCCACCCCTTCTACTGTAGCATCATGGTGCACAGGACCGGGTGTGATCTAATCTCTGCTTGCACGTTGTCTAGCTTTGGGAACAGACTCCCTCCTTCTGGCCACATGAGTTGGCAAATTGATCTGAGGTCTTGTGACTAAAATGGGTAAAACAATAGCTTCGCATAGAGATCTGCAAAGATTGAGCTGGTGTCTATGAAGCCCTCGGCGGCACTAACTAAATGCTAGCCATGTGATGTCAATCTCTAAATGCAGGTTTTGTTATCTCTTTACACCTCCCAGAAACACCCACCAACTACTGCCTATCACATAGTCAGTCATTCTTCTGCCTGATCTTGGAAGCGTCCTAAATTTTACCCAATGTTGTTTTTCTAATCATCTCTTTGGTTGATCCCATATTTGGGGCACATTTTCTATATTCTGCCTTCCCTCTTCACAGCAGTTAGTTGCATTTTCACGACTTTTTCCATAATATTAATCAGTCCTCTGAGGCCCTTATTGCAGCCCTGTTTGGACTTTCAAAATCCTATGTTTGTTCCAGTCCACAGGTTCACCTTTCTGAAGTTACTGAATATTCCGAGACAGTCCTCTTTCTAAGTAGCATTTTCCCATATTATATACTAGGCTTGCAGTTCTATGTTGGTATGATACAATTTTCCCCAGTTAAATCTTATACTTGTTAAGGTAAAACATTTTACTCTCTGTCACTATACAAAAGCACATTTTTGACATCTCAGAACTCTTATTTTCTCAAGATTAAGTATTATGAATGTAGAGATAAATGTTAAACACTTAAAATAGATGTTAGCACGTCACACAACATTGAACGGAGAGGCTATCTGTACTATTATTGTTGAATGAAGAAGAAAAAGATAAATGATCAATATTTGGCTACTGAACATCAATTATGTGTCAGAAAAAATAGTCTAAAATGCTGCACAGTGGGAGGTTATTGTGACTGTCCCTTCCGGAGACTTTCCCAAAAGATACATTATAGTCTGTGTGTTAGCACAGAAAATGATTCTGTTCGCTCTCCACAGAAGATCCAGAAGGCAAGCGCAGTAGCAGGAAGAGGACCATGCAATGGGATTCCATCTCACATGGTCACATAAGCCCCACCTCACCAGCATCTGCTTGTCTCTATTGAACTGGATCATAAATAATAGCAAGAAAACTGCGAATTCCAAGAAAGGGGGGTGATATTCCATTTACAAAATATTTTTAAGGTTAAATGCATGGGGTTGAAGATTTGCCATCTGTTAGCAATAGAAAAGCTAGAAATGCCTATATTATTATTGAGCAAATAGAGCACTTATATATATATAGAATATATATATAGGAGCCATTACCTCAAAAATGTCCTACTGTCCTATCTTCTATACTAAGACAATGGCTATAGTGAGACAATTTCTTTTAAGATTTTATTTATTTATTTGACAGAGAGAAAGAGCACAAACAGGAGAGCAGCAGAGGGAGAAACAGGCTCCCCGCTGAGCAGGGAGCCCAATGCAAGACTTGATCCCAGGACCCTAGGATGATGACCTGATCCGAAGGCAGACGCTTAACCGACTGAGCCACCCAGGTGCGCTGAGACAATTTCTTTTAATTTTAAAACCACTATCATTTGTGGCTATAGAAAGAAATAGAAAATAGTAGCTTCTTGTCATGAATAACTGGATTTGAAATTAATTCATATTAATTTGTCACTTCAGTCAATGCCTCAGTGAAATAAAATGATATTTATTTATACTCCTTGTAAGAGCAAGAGGTCAACGGGATGAATGGATGAGAGAAGTCAAGGTTTGGGCACTAACAGAAATTTCCATATAAATTGGTAGGTCTAGCCCATCTTATGATTGGATTCTTGTCGTTCTCCATGGTGTACTGTGCTCATTAACCCTCTGCCTGGGCCACTGCCATCTAGCCAGGCCCTAAGCTGAGGCCAGCACTCAGGTATGTTTTATCTGGCAAGCATTATATGTAAAAAACTGAGTATACACGCTCCAGGGCAGGACATGCACTCTCAAGGTTCACTCACAATAGTTCTTGTTCTTATGTTATTTTGTTCTTGGAAACTTCACTTTTTTTTTTTTCCTAAACCTTGTCTCCAAACGTCTGAAGCCATTTGAATTTCCACCCTTGGTTTAGGACTTCAGCCGATCTGCTTCTTATTCTCGTGCTCCCTCTCTCTCTGAGTTAAAGCTCGGTGAGTGTGGCTATCAGAAAGAACGAGGGCGGGAGATGAATTCTAGCCTGTTGTGCAAAGCTTGTGTATTGAATCACCCTAAGTTTTGTTAAAACTACAACTCACGGCATATGTGCTGGCATATGTCCTACATAATGTTTCTCAAAGTATTTTCACAGAATAGATATAAACCTCTATAAATAGGAAATGTTTATAAGACAATCATAGGTCATTACACCTATTATAAAAAGCAGCAGTTTGCCAAATAAAAAAGTTTATACCAGTTTTACCAAAGATTCCTGCTTTGTTATGAAATACAATTTTAAGCGTGTGTGTGTGTGTGTGTGTGTGTGTGTGTGTGTGTGTGTATCTCTTCTCAATATGAACTAAAGTATAGCTCATTTTATAAATGAACCCTCACAAAATACGGTAGCTTATTTCTCCTTCAAAAGCATATCAACATAGTCTTTAGACATAATGGAAAGCAATTATTTCTACTAACCTGCATGCCTCTAAACAGCTTTTATCAGAATGGGGATATTACACTTAAGATAGTGACGTCACTATTTTCAACATTTCTCTCTCAGGGGAAGTTGCAATGGTTCATCACCACCTTTGCATTAAAGGCACAACATTGCCAGTGACCACGAAATGTAAAACAAGAACCACAGCGAAACGGGACAGAAGACAATGACAAGAAATACCCTTTAGACTCCGTACCTTCTTAATGGTATTCTCAATGAGCATGTCTCCGACTGGCATGAGAATCCCTCCGAACACGGCCAGCACGGCGCCGATGACAGCACCAGCGATGAGCCCACAGTTCCGATCACAGCCCATTTTCTTACGCAGGGAAAAAAATTGCAGCTCAGCACCTGCTTCTTTCCAACTCCCAGGTCTGATTGTGGTTTCAAGAGCTCTGGTTCTAGCATTAGAAAGAGATCATAAAACAGATGCTTAAATAATCAGTATGAGAAGATCAAAGTACAAAGAAAACGCAACTGAAAAATCATTTTGCCAGCTATAAATAAACAGATGCTTTTTCTTTTTGTTTTATGAGACGGACTTTCCAGGTTAGGCCCTCCCCTTTCTTGCTTTTAACTATCTACCCGTGGAAGAAATAAAAGATATCGGCATAGAGAGTATTTCCTCAAAATTCTCGTCTTTTCAATTTTCTGCCGTTGGATGATGAGCATTGAAATCTTATCTCAGGAGAACATGCTTGCTGCACTTTCTGCCTCATCTGCTTTCCTGGGACACTTGGACGCCTCCTTGTCCTTTATCTGGCTTCGCCTCCCAAACACAGCCACCCGCATCCTGCCTGGAGCTCCCCTGCACAGGAAGGTGTGAAGACTGAGGTCTTCTCTGTCCATTGCTAAGCAAGCATGAGAACACACGCTGTCTTTACTATACCTTATTCACGAGTATACAGCAAGATACAGCTTTTATAGGGAACGTTCTGAGGGGTCTCAGAAACAATCAATTCTTCTAATCATTCATAAGCTATCTGTGAAAACAGAAAATGCATCGTTAAATTGGGAAAATACATTGTCAGGAAATTAATATGAGAATACTCTCATGTCACCAAAATTATAAGCACTAATAAAAGAAAATCTCATGAATTCTGAACTCATGCCTGAACTTTTTTAAAAAAACAATGTTGAAAACTGAAATATTTTAAAGAAATGTACTCTACTTTCAATTTCATTGTTATTAACTGAATTTTGGATAGAACAAAGGTGTGAAGAATTTAAAGAAGATACATGAGGTAGGGGATATTTGTGTTTTTTTTAAGATTTTATTTATTTGACAGAGATAGAGACAGCCAGCGAGAGAGGGAACACAAGCAGGGGGAGTGGGAGAGGAAGAAGCAGGCTCATAGCAGAGGAGCCTGATGTGGGGCTCGATCCCAGAACGCCAGGATCACGCCCTGAGCGGAAGGCAGACGCTTAATGACTGAACCACCCAGGCACCCCAGGATATCTAGTTTTAATGATAGACATTGCTTTGTTACTAGTCTCAGAGATTTTTTTTTTTGCATATTCAACTGCAATATTGTCATCATGAGCAATTGCTTCACATCAATTGTGTTAAAATCAACTAATTTGTACCTGTATTTATTTCACCTCATCAGTCTTAGTTTTGGTATCTTTATACACTATGTGGTTATTTCACAAAGGTTGAAAGGAAATGATTTCTGAAATGAGTGGATTCTACTGTACCAAATAAGAATTTGTTCTTTCTAATATTTGAAAACACATTCCTATTTTGGTTGCAACTGTATTTTTTAAGTGGAGCTGACCTGACATTGATAAACAGTCAAAATGTGCCTTGTAGCTTAGACACAAATGTTCCCTCCTTCATTGCCCAAGGCCATGGAGAACCTAAATGCCAAAAGAATGGAGACTACAGGCAAAAAAATTTTTTGTCAATACTGTAAATTTAATTAAAAAATTATATTTTATGATCTTGCATTTTCCCTCCCCAGTGTTATTGCAACAGAAGTGCCACCCTTATGACGTCATTAGTACTTATTTCCACTTGGAGGAACCATTTCCTTTTTCAAGAATATTACTTGTATAGCTAAGAAAATAAGGAAAATTAGACTTTTCCTCAAAATGGTGAAAGATTAAGTGTTACATAATTTTCCCATGGTGATTTTAGTTACACCTCTACTCTTTCTTATCTTTGTCATCTCCCTTTATCCATGCCTTACACCTTGGACACTTCCACTGTTAATCAGGATGCACTGAGCTCATTCACATGGGGGTTCTGGTGGCTAACAAGCCTGAATCCTATTAGTGTCGTAGGTTTTTCCAATGTAAAAGGAAAATATATAAGCCTAAACAAGTGGCTTAGTTTTCCTGTGGACTGGAGTTGGCTTTTTATTAATGGCTTGGGCGTGGAGTGTGAAGAAAAGCTTTCCCTGCCCTCTGAAATCATGTAACATGCACACCTTCCTGGTGTTCTGTACACTATGAACAAATAATCATATTCAGGGTAGCTTAGTAAGTCATATCTTCCTGAATGTTCATCTCAAAGACCATCCTCCAACTCTCATTTGCACGTTATACCTAAAACAACAATCCAGACACAGAGATCTAACCTAGCGTAGTTCAGAGTAGCAGACTAGACATTAAACCAAAAACTGCCTTGCGATTCTCTTGTCAGATGACCAAAGGCAAACCACTTAATCTCTCAATACTTCACTTTCTTCATGTGTAAAATAGGACGCTAAGATGAGATCTGCAGTTTTTAATTTAAGTAGCTGAAATGGTTCTTCAGATTCTTAGATGGAAGACAAATGGGCAGAGTGACTATGGAGGACCACTGGGGTGGGAACCCTGGGATCTTGATTCCCAGCTTGGTCTCTCCACTCCCACCTGATCTCTCCTTTCCACTTTTATGGAACCCTAGGAGAATCTCTATAGAAATCTACAGCTTTGCAAACCCATTTAAAAATTAGTACAGGAAATCCCCAAAGTTAAATTGCAGTTTTCTTTATAGAATATCATGATTCTATTTAAAAAAAACAACTCAAAAATTAAGTCATCCCTTCTGGAAAGTTATTTTATGTTCCATACAAACATCACTAAACATCTTCACTAATATTAATGGCATTTGCAACTCTAACAGATGGAACATAAAATGATTTAAAAATTCCAATTCTATTATTGCTGAAATAGATATATGTGCATTTATTTGCCATTTTCCAGATTCTACGCCATAACCGAGTCATGAATCCACCTGACTCTTTCCAGAATTTTTCTCCTTTATTCACATAGCCTGTGTACTAAAGGGAAGGGTTTCTGCAAAGGGCAAACAGTCCCAAGAACGTCCACCGGAAGACCCAAGGGACAGCACGTGCTGTCCAATGCCTCCCTCTCTAAACCAGGAAACTCATTATTATGTCAAGTAATGGACAGGCCTGGGTCTTGCCTAGGCTCCGTCTGCTTTAAAGTTAAAACTGAAGTGAGATAGTGCATCCATCCCACTGCTGTTAATTTCATCAGAAAACAGAAGTGTCAAGTAATTTATTCTGTTGAATCTCATGGTTAGACAGTTACTGGGATAACACTAGTCTGGATGATATATAAGGAAAACTACAAGTATTAATCTAACATTACTTCACACGTGTACTAATATTTTTGTGAGAGAGCAAGAGAGAGACGGAGTCTGTGTTTTTTTTTTTTTTCCCTAATAATAGTCAAGATATTTGACATTACTTGGGTTCATTTATTTTCCTTCAGTGCCTTGATACCGTGAGTAATTAGGTATTGTTATTCAACTCATACTTTAATCTTATGCTTCATATTACAAAATTAAAATCAGTTTTATTCACCTGAGGCAAAGGAGGGCCAAACACATTATGTAAGACACACGCTGCGTACATCAGAGAAAAGTTCAGGTTACAGCACATTCTATTCAATAGTTTTTCCACCCATGTTTATCTTCAGGAAAAAAAGTGTAGTTCATCCCCACTCTTCTCGCACATTTAGCTAAGACATGTAAAGTGTGTGTCTTGCACACTTGGTTTTCTTCATAACATAGTTCCTTACATATTAAAATAATAATTTATTTCACTTGCTAATTTTGGATTACATTTTATTATGTATTGTTATTTCTCCTTCATAAGACTAGACAAGACATTGATATCTGCAATAATTTACTTCTTGCTTGAAGTACTTAAATTTAGAAAGCAAAGAACAGTCACAGATACAGGAAAGAAAACTAATGGTTGAGACTTGTCTAAAGAAGGGAAAAGAAAAAGGCATATTTAAAAATACCACTTATCACATACCTTTCTTGAGTCTATAGGGAGATCAGCTGTATCTTACCAGTTACAGATTATAGATCCTACTCCTTTTGTGGAATTTGTAAGTGTATCTTATTCACTTGGGTTATCTTTGAAAGAAGGAGGAAGAATGCAACTTTTCTTTTTTTTTTTCCCCCTTGTCAAATCAAAGGAGTGTTTCCAGAATTAACTTAGGAGCATTATGCCTTTTTACTACTTTGAAAACCTGGTGGTAGAAACTGAGAGACTGAGCTCTAAGAAGCCTCTCCAATAAATAAGTCAGAAAAATCAGAGAAAATTCCCAGAGAATCTGTAATTCTTCCCATGTGTGGATAAAGCCATGTTCCTCAGGAAACTCCACCCAGAAAAGGCGTGGCCTGGAGGTAAAATTTCCTGGGATGTGAACTGCAAAGCTTGAAAAAGCTTCAGATTACAAAAGCATTTGTACCATAAATGAATGCCAGGACCCGCATGACATTTTCTTACTCATGAGTGAGTAGCTCAGATTTCCTATTCTATCCATAAACCTTCCTTGCATGTTTCCTTAGAATAGAAAACCAGACCACACACTTCTGTTTTCAACCACACACACACTGTTCTTTTGATACACAGCCTTCCTCACCTATTAAATATGGTACCTGCCCACAAAACCCAATTTTGGTGGTTGGGAGGTGATTAATTCAACAAGTTGGATATGAATGATGAAAGTTAGCTTTCAAGATTAGATCCTTTTTCACACTCTGACCCCACACCATGCCTAGATGTGTTGACAAGCCATGAATTCCTAGACATAAGTATGATACAGATTCAAACCCAAGCTACTTGCAGTGGTTGTAAATCAGTAACTTAAATCTGCTTATGTTTCATCATGTGGAAACAGATTGTCATTAGAGCCATATCTTATAAACTTCTATATAGAGATAGAATTCTTTACATGCAATTCCAATATATAAACACAGCGAAAAGAGAAGCTATTCTGGTTAAAGGGGGCAAGAACTGTGGCCCTTTCCCCCTTCCTGTCCTACTTCACTTGGGCTCTGAGTCATCCTCACAGAACCCTAGGCCTCTGCAGAAAATACTTCAATAACTAGATGAGAAGTTCTCCAACATCTTTTCTTACTGAAGTTACCACAGGCTTTTTTATATGTGCATTTCTAGCCTATTAGAATATGTGGGGGCAGGGGTACCTAATCTTATGATGAATGGCTCAGTTGGTTAAGTGCCTTACTCTTGCTTTCAGCTCAGGTCACGATCTCAGGGTCCTGGGGATCAAGCCCTGCATCAGGCTCCACACTCAGCAGGGAGTCTGTTGGGATTCTCTCTGTCCCTCCCCTGCCCCTCTAAAAATAAATAAATAAATCTTAAAAAAAAAAAAAAAAGAATATGTGGAGGTAAAAATATCCACTAGAAAAAATTATAAATGTTTATAATATGAAATAATACATATCACTAAATTATACTTTTCAAATATTACGATTTCAAACTTGTTTTGGTGGTACTCTGTAATTAAACCAGTAAGTACACTGTATTTTGTATGTTATACTAAGGATCCTTCTAGAAACAAGGCTGTCTTTTGGAGTACTTGACTACGGGGATTGCTATAGGTTTGAAAGGATTCTCTTAGTATCATATCCATTTAAATAGGACTGTCTAGAGCTTTTCTTGATCTTTGAACCTCAGATAGGAATGCTATTTTTCTTCCCACCTTAAATTATACTATAAACAATAAGATACCCTGTGGTTTGCAATGTTTCAGATTCTGGACTAAAGGCAAGTGATTCAGGTTTAATTTGGGTCTTGATAGGATAGTGCCTCTGTGGCGACATTTTCTCTAAAATGACTGTACCACTAATCAAATAAAGTTGTAAATGTCAAAAGTAAATGAGATTATGTATAAAAATTCCTATCACAGAAAAATTATTTTGACAGGTTACCATGATAGATTATTTTGAACCACCATGCAATTAAACAGTAAAATGTTGTTTCATATTGGCCAATTTTTTAAATTTAATAAATGTATATCGTGTACACAAGTAGGAATGATTATTTGCAAAACACTTAGATGACAACAAAATCTTCATCTATAGGAACTTAGAATATCATACAAATGGGGAGGAGCTGCTAGCTTAGGAGATGCTACTTAAAGCTTTTAGCCATAACTTGGGCCCGTGAAATAAAACACCTTGTGATATAAATCAAAAGACGGTTACAGAATTTGTTCCTTCAGAAACAAAAAATCCACAAGACTCAAATGTGCTTGAGTAAACAGGGCCAGACATTTTCATAAAAAATAAGGGAGGCAACTATAAATTCCAAACTTTCCAGTACGTCCTGTGCAAATATTGTCCAATTGTAAGGATGATGTTTGTCCCAGGCTAACCTGTTATCTGATGATGGTGGTTTGGATTCATTGTTCTGGTATAATAATGATTCTGGTAAATCAAGATTTTCTACATATTTTTCTCTCATAAAATCCAGTGGACCACTGGACGCTACTTAACAAAACCCTTTTAAAAGTTCATTTTTCATTCTTTTTTGAACCAATATTGGAAGCAATGCTTCTTTTAGATTCAAAAGACATTACTAATTTAAAACCACATAGGAGAGGACTGAAAAATGCGTGCAAACATTTTAAAAACATCTTTCACCATGTTTCTTGATAATTCCAGAAACTGTGTGAAGTTTACTCCAGAGAATTTATGCCATTTCCAGTATGCATTAACTTGCTGTAATTAAATTGAAACTTTTCATTTTCCTAGAATGATTTAACCTTTATTTAAACTTGGTGTCATCATTCAAGGAAATAATTTGTTGATATTTATAAGCTTCCTACAGAGACAAAAATATTAATTTTATTTTTATTCTCCTACCTACCAAATTTTACATAATTTACACTAATTAAATCTAGAAATCATTATTTAGAATATAATTTATCATTCCAAGTAGCAATTATAGTATCTCTGTTCATTAAGGAAAAAAAATGCTTAACAAGAACATATCCAAAATACACATTGCTTTTAACCATTGTGACAAAGTTCACCAACAATTAATGCAATTCAGAAAGAAAATTAAACACACTAATGACTCTGTCAAGTAATAAGCAGTGAATTGCAAACTACAAAGTATGTTGACAGAGTGGCAAGTCATTTATAACAATTAAGGCATTATATTAATCTTATGATGAATTTTTATTCCTAAATTAAATTTAAAAATCAGGTATAAATACCCTAAGTATACAACAAAAGTTTTACAATGGTAAAATTGAATCATAAATCATTTTAAATATTAGTAAATGTTCACAGACAGATGTAATATGTTAAACATCAAAAAATAAATGCCATTGACATGGACAAGCTTTTATTATTTTTTAAAGATAAAATGTAGAAAGACTGGTAACTTGGAAGACAAAACAAACCTAATTTTTAAATAAAGCCTAATGACTTTGAAAAAACAGTTACAGCTTTTTGTTGTCATTGTTCTACAACTTCTTAAGAGTGTTTATATAGTAGAGTCATCTCCTATCATTTAGGAGATAGAAATCTTTTTTGTTAAAAACAAATCATATGACTTACCTTTAAAAAGACTAAGAAAGATCTTTCAATCAAAGGCTCAAACATTTGAACAGACTGTTCTTGGTAGGACCAAATGGTACTCTGCAGAAAAACCCTACACTAAAATCCTCATTACATAAAGTGTGTGAGTTTAAATATGCTTTAAAAAAAAAAAAAAAGTACGGTATCAAATCCCAGTGAGTGGTTTGTTGCCAGAGGAATTAGGAAAAAAAAAAAAAAAAAGAAAGAAAGAAACCCACCCACATCACACTACTGGTATGGCTGTTTTACGCATCTATTTTTATGGTCTGGTGAGGACCCATTACCTATATCCGAGAGACTCAGCAGACTTTTTTTTTTTTTTTTTTTTTTTTTTGGCCATTTTCCCATCCAAGTAAGTCAGAGGCCAGAGAAACAAAAGGCACTGACCTGCTGATCTGCCCCTAATATATTCTGTTTTCCTGCCCAATCATTATTCCAGATGACGAACTGGGTCCGGGAGTAGAAAGTGTAAATTAGGAAGAATTAGCAATCTTACTTCCTTGTCATGATTTAGCTTGCAAAACTCCACGAAGTTGAAATAAAATGCACTTCTCTGTCCAGCATTAATCTAAAGTGCATAAAGACTAAGGATTCTGAAAACAATTGGAGACACTGTCAATCAACAAGGGTGATAAACTGTCTTTAAAAAGGAAACCATATTGTTCTAACTGGAAATTCTTAACTGTTTTTCATTCTCTGTTAGTTTTCCGCAAGTTTCACAAGCACAGCAAAATATCTGTATGAATATAAAAAATTAAACTTCCCGTAAATTTCTTTAGCCAAAACACAACTGTTCAATAACAATGACCTAGGATTCCATTTAAGATAACCTTTTAATGTAAAAAGGTATATACTTAAGGTTCTTTAAAGGAAAGGCATTTTTAAAAAATCTAATGAAAACAGAAGTTCCTGTTGGGGGAAACACCGTCAATATGAAGAATCCCTTCTTACAAAGAAAATCCCAAAATCATGTAAGGAAGAGCACCATCTTTACAAAGTTAAACTGTCCTCTATCAGACAGGCTAACTGAACACATGCCTCCAAGTCAACCTTGAAATAAAGCACGGACACCACCACGCAGATATATATTTAGCTCATTAGATCCTATTTACAGCAGTCCTCCTCGCTGGATTGCCTGCGCGCTCCCTTCTGAGTCTGGGGCGGATCTTTTCATTTGTTAGCATTGCGGTACAACTGGAAGGGATCTCAGGTGCTCTTTTTCCCTCAAACATTGCTTTCTTTTTCCCAGGTATTTTCACTGACACATTTACTTAAAAATGAATGCTTAGGTGTTAATACTTTAGGCATATTGGGCTTTTTCTTTCCAAATTTTAGACCACTCAATTAGGATAAAGTAGAAATGAACTTGTACAATCTCCTTGTGATTTAGGCTTTTCGTCTCAACAGAAGAGCTTAGAGATTTCAGGTAACCTAAAAAGGG
The DNA here is from genome assembly GCF_023065955.2 of Ursus arctos. Taxonomy (NCBI): domain Eukaryota; kingdom Metazoa; phylum Chordata; class Mammalia; order Carnivora; family Ursidae; genus Ursus; species Ursus arctos. Next base: position 23,183,103 of record NW_026622985.1, on the reverse strand, counting down.
GAGTCCTTTACACTGTGACCTTTCATCTTTGTTGTAAAAAGGTAGTAAAGGGCTATTTTAAAAACTGTCTTAATTGAGAATATCTATTTTATTGTATTTAAACTGCTTTGATATATTTTCTTCTCAACTTGAATTCTCACACACTTTTCCCCGCCCCCAAAATGACAATTCAGAAATAGCTCACAGACAGAGGAGTTTGGATAGTTCCTGTTTTAAAGAGCACATTTTAAACACATTGAAAGGACAGTTAAATGACGATGGAAACATGAACAGCATTAGAGAAAGATACTTCAGAAAAAATACAAGCAAAATAGATGCTTTGACACTGAACTTACTTGGATCACTCCTCAGTAGCCTAATGCCATCCAAGCCCTCTGACTGTCTCTGGAGAGGAAAATGTCACACACTCCCAAGCAGTCCAAAGAATCAAATTTACATTCCCAGAGGCAGCTGTGTTCAATCCCATAGACAGCAGTTCCTGAGTGGCTTTCTGAGTCTTGTGTGCTAAGACCCGGAAAGAGCACAGCTAAGTAAAATCTGTAAGCATACGTTTAGATTTTGAGCAAAATCGATACCTGGAACAAAAAGGCAGAAAAGTGCTGCACCCATTTCCGAGTAAACAATGTTGAGGTTTTCGTTTCAGGAAAAGAATATGGACGCACAGTATTTTGAAGTATCTCGTACTCTCATGCGAGAGCACACCTTGCCTTATGTCCGTCCACCAGAACACTCGATAGATCTAGTATAATGAAGGCTAAAACTTGCACCATAATCAAGTCCGCTTAGGCACGTTTCTTTGGGAACTCTCTCTTTGTGACCACGTAGGGTTTGAAATCAGACAGACAAGTGAATCCTGACGTTCCTGGGCACTGGTTGTATCGAGTGGGGGTTAGCAGTTAAAGGACCACATCCTCTTATTTTTTTTAATCAAAAAATGGACAAAACTAAGTAAGAGGATGGCAATCAGAACTAAGTGAGGGAGTTGTCTGCAGCACTTGGCAGGGGCCTGATTACCAGCACTCAAACCCCGTCCATTGGGCCCCTGCCCCTTTTCTCCCTTCTACTTTCTTATAATTACATAGCACCATCCCACATAGATTTGGCTAACTTTTTTTGTCCTGTTTTTGCATCTGCTAGAATATCGGCTCCATCAGGAGGGGGACATTTGCCCGGTAAGTTCACTGCTGAATCCCCAGAGTGAAGACCAGGCTCAAAGCTGGTAACCCATTAAATAAATGGATACACACAATTGTCATAACCATAATAATGAGTGGGGGACCCTGGGTAGCTCAGTAGGTTGTTTCTGACTCTTGATTTTGGCTCAGGTCATGATCTCAGGGTCAGGAGACCGAGCCCTGAATCAGGCTCCACACTGGGCGTGGAGCCTGCTTAAGATTATCTCTGCCCTCCCTCCTTCTGCCCTTCGCCTCCCTCCTCCTAAAAAGAAAAAAGAAAAAAGAAAAAAAGGGAGTGAGGATGACCAGAAATCAGAAGTTACCAGGCTGCCTGTTCGTACCACGAAGATCCAATGGTTTGATTGGGATGAAGAGCATCTGCTTTGAAAGTCAATGGACCAAGTTTGAATTTAGAGTTCATCGCCTCCTAAAGCGTGTGACTTGTTAACTACTTCACCTCTCTTAGTTACAGCGGCAATGCTGCCTTCTCAGAACTGTTGCAAAGATGCATCGTGGTCATGTAAAGGATTTAGGACAGAGCCTGACATATAGTGGTTAATCAATACCTGCCGTGCTGATCACTGGTTATTAAGTATTTCGTTCAGGGAGCTTATTAGAGTAATATGGACAAATAAGAAATATTGAAAATTATAAAAAGGTATAGAATGAGAAGTTTCTTTCAACCCCCAATTCAGGTATGTTCTCCCCAACCGCCTTTGGCTTTATGAATTTTAAATTTACATACGTATGTATATAGAATAATACATATACCAAATCATACTTCCTGCAACCCGACTCTTCTCGAATTCTGTGCCTTGGAGATGTTATCATATTTTGGATAGGGTGAATGCTCCCTTTTTCCATTATTGAAAAAATATTCCATAGTAAAGGATGTATTGTCTTTTAAATAACTGATCTCTTATTTAATGGGTACTTTTTTATTTGCAGTTCTTTGATCTTACCAAAAAATGCTAAACATTCATATACAGTTTAAAAATTTTTTGCGTATAGTTGACACACAATGTTTCAGGTGTACAACACGGCGATTCAACATCTCGTATGTTACGCCACGCTCCCAAGCGTAGCTCCCATCCGTCACCATACAACACTATTACAGTATCGCTGCACATATATGTAGTTTACCTGTTCTAGGACACCAGGAAATAGCAGTGAGTGACATTTCTAGGTCAAAAGTGTGTACCTTTGTGGGGGGGGGTAGAGTTTTACCAAATTTCTGTTCATACATCTACACCACGATGTGTGAGACTGCCTGTCTGCATACACACTCATACTGGTTGATACTGAATTTTGAGTTTTTAACAAGTACTTTTTTATGGATAAATAATCAAATGACTGAAGTTTAACCAATTTTCTTAAGTATATTAGCCATTCCTATTTTAAAATGTTTGTGAGGGGTGCCTGGGTGGCTCAGTCAGTTGAGTGTCTGACTGTTGGTTTCGGCTCAGGTCCTGATCTCTCAGGGTCATGAGACTGAACCCTGCATGGGTTCCGTGCTCAGTGGGGATGCTCTCTCTCCCTCTCCCTCTGTCCCTCCCCATGCTCTCACACGCACTGTCTCTAAAATAAATGAATAAATCTTTAAAATATTTGTGATTATATTCTTGTTCATCTTTTTTTCCCATGGATTTGTTTGTCCTTTCCTTGTTAATTAGTAAGGAACTGGCCAGTCGTCTAACATTTGACAGTTTAAAAAAATTTCTGACAATTTGAAACTTTTTTTTATAATTTTATACTAAAATTTAAAATTTTTACGCCATTAACTTTCACAGTAATTTCCTTTTAAATATTGTGACATTCTTTGACTCTCTTCATTTCAAACATATTAAAAATAATAAACCTCCTTTTAGTATTTGTATGGTTTAAATCAAATCCTTTGTAACAGTATTTTCAGATAAGCTGATTCATGGAATTTAACACTTATGAAGTAAAAGAGGAAGAGTAAAGTAAGTTGAGTAACAAATATTGCAACATATTTGAGAAGCAGATGATAGACGCATTGTAAGGACTCTTAAAGAGGGGTCACATGGCCTGAGTTCTGATCACTGCTTATTAACAACAAGATTTGTGGACTCGGTAACACATAGTCATCGTACTTCTGATTTCCTTTCTTGCCAAAGAGGATAATCACACAGAATCCACCTACAGCCTCAGGCTGAAAGATCAACTCAGATACTAGGATTAAACCTAATGTAAATCTGTATGCGGTTTCTACTAGGAGATAGAATTTTTTAAGGGATTTTTTTTTTTATTTACAGTTCAGGAAACTAAAAGAAGAATCTTAGTATAATATACATTACAATATTAGATTTGTGGGTATGCGAAGACCTATAAATTATGATGACACAATAAGGGAGCTCAACACACTGCAGGCTTGTTGACCTAAGTCTTTCTTTCACCTGTGTTACCTCACTGACCTGTCATACCACCTCCCTGGCTCTTTAGACGATGGAGGTCACGAAGCTAGTATGTGCCAAAACAATGATTAAAACCCAGATAGACTGAGTGAAGAGCCTATACTCTTTTCTGAAAGAGAAAAAGATAAGTTCTTGATCAATATCTAATTTTGCATATTCTTTGACACAATTGAGTAACAATTTAAAATAACCTGAGGTTACAGTGAAAAGAAAATGATATCTAACCGCAACAGAGAATGCACAGTGAACATAGTCCCTAAGCGGTAACTAATAGAATTATTTTGAAATTAAATAAAATCCTTCTAAAGGCCTGTAAACTATCTCAGAACATTAGTTACCAGTGTCAAACCGTAAGTAAAATCTGTTTAACACTTTAATCTTGGGGGATAACTAACCATAGAGATTTACATACACACATATGTGTGCATATTTATGCACACATATGTACACACACAATTATGTGTATGTGTATAAACATACATCTATTATGTTCAATTGCTACCTTGCTTATTTGTGAAAGCATTAAACCAATGACATGCTTTACCTGCTTTCTATGGTGAGGAAGGACTTCACATGCAGGAATAAAAATAAGTCAATACAGATGTACAGAATTAAGACGTAACAGTATAATGTAATGCCAGTGAAAGCTTGAGAGACTAAAACAGAGGCTTTTAAGATGGCCTTAAAAAGAGAATTTCAAGAACATCATTAAAGGTAAAATGCAGATTGCCACGTAATTACGGTTTAGATTTAAATCATGCAATCTAATGAATCGAAACACAGGATAAAAGCAAAGGTACTGTATTAAAATTAGAAAATAAACTTACCCATGTTTAATAGAAGCCATGGTAGGAGCTGTGTGTAAAAGAGATTAAAGAGAGAGCACCTCTGTGTAAGTGGCCAGGGCTCATGTGGGCAGGGCCAAATCAATATGTAAATTTCACAGGCCATCTAAAAATGTTGACAGACCTAATCTTTACTTCAACAGTTTGCAAAGCCGACTCAACTCTGTAAGGGGGAAGAAAGTAAGTCTCCATTTACATGATACTAGGAAACACGAGGAAAAGATATGATCAGCACAGTTGTCAGAGTAATTTGTGCTCATAGACTAAATGGAAAATTATTAGGGGGAAAAAGAGAAATATTCAGGTAAAAGGATAACTAGGTCTAAAAACATGGCATGGTGAAATAGTAGGGGAAAAAGCACAATAATCAATAAAGAAAACAAGCATTTAGTTAACAAATGCCAAATTAGAAAAGGTTGAGAAAAAATACATACAGCCAATTAATTTGAAATTTCACAGGACAGAAATATTAAAAAATGACTGAGTTGAGGGTGCAGCACATTTTATTCTTAAGAAATGTAATCTGACTACAGATAGCCCCTGAAGTGGGGTCTTAAAAATGAAATAAAATAATTTTAAGACGGGTTAGAGAAATCCATTTACATTCGTGTTAGCTCATGGCTTGATCAAAATGATGTCCTTAAAATGCTGAAATACCGGGTTTTTTACTGTTCAAGCACCAGTAAAAAATTGAAGTGTGGCAAATGTATAACAACAAAAAACTACACAAAGAAATCAGCTGGATAATGAGAATCAAAGTGATTTTGTTCCATTTAATAGACATACTAACCACACTAGACAATTACGAACTTAATTATATGGACATCCATCCCCTCGGACAGTCTGTTACCTTAAGTTTAAATATACACAACACGTGGATATTAGATTCCTGTAAGAGTTAAATGTACACGTATGTGTGCATATGTGCATACACACGCATGCACTCACGCACGCACACATATGTGCACACATATGCACCCAATTTTCCAGGGACGTAGAAGCAGACCTAACTAGGTTTCTTTTCAAAGATGAAAAAAGTTCCTAAGATACATGTTATACAACAATAATTTATTTTTAAAAAATCACCACACAGGAAAAAATACATTCCTGATGCCTTTTTCTGTTTGTTTGAAGTGGGGAAGTTTGACACAGAAAGCATCACTTGGCACAAACCCTGCATCTGAGTGACGCGGCAGCCTCTGCCAGAAGGTTTAAGGGAATATCGAACAGTCTATGGATCCTAGAGTGAAATCAAATCATCATCATCATCCGGGCTGGTTCTTAGTGGGCTTAAGGGCAGGGTTTGCTCTTGGACAAGCCTGAGTTTTCTGTCTTCAAAGAGACCAACAAGTTTGGTTTAGAGTGCTACTTTTCAAGGAAGAACTCGAAATATATTATGGATTCAAAGTGGGAACATTTTACGCTAGGTGTATTTTTCAGTCTGAATAAAGCCTCCTACAATAGTTTGTAAGAAAAACAACAAAAACATTGAATATATATACATGCACAGACGGTATATAAAATACATCTGATAAAACTTCCAGAAGCAAATACTGACCTGGAAAGGTTATGAATCATTTAGCTCACGTCCTTTACATATTTCAATGGTCATATTCCAGATATCATCAACATTAGAATCGACAGAATAAAACGTGGTACACTACCACTCTGTGACGCTTTAGATATAGGACTTCAGCGTAATTCTAAAATCTCCAAACCCTGAAACTGGCCTCCGTGTGTCCCTGTGGCGGCTGGGTGTCTGCATGCATGAAACAAATTACAACTCAGCAGAGGTGGAGTAAAACCTTCCCTTTGTCATCTCCACACTTCAGTTCTGAATCATGAAGAAGCTGGACTCGCCTATTAACCTTCATTTTGGCTCTGACACTTCAGTAGCAGCGTTAAAGCTTGCCTTGCATTTTGGGCCATTGAGAGAGAAACTGATAAAGGAAATCACCTTGTGGTAACTGTATAGGGAGGTTCGGGGAGTTCAGGCACCGTCGACCCTGTCTCTGTACCAGTCTGTCATCCTCCTCGCTCTCCAACAAGCAGCGGAGGACTCAAAACACGTTTCTCATGACCACCCCTTTCAGATTCCTGAGGGTCACTCTTCTCTTTTGCTCTGAGGGTGTGATCAAGTGAACAACAGCAGCTTGTAGAATGTGAACTGCTCCGGAACGTCACCCTGGCACTACTCTGCTAGTCCTGCTAGTTTTGCCCTGTTAATAGCCTCCTCTCTCCTGTGTGACTGCTGGGACACAACCAGTTTCTGGGCTCCCGGGGCTGAGGTCCCTCCGTTGTGGTATGTAGCAAGGGAACTACGCGCCTCCACAGCGCCTCCCGTCCCCGGGTGAGGATGCGCGTGTGGGTCGGAGGGCTTACGTTCTCCGAGGACGTTGCGTCGGACCCCCTGCCGCTCCTGTTCACCACACAGTGCTTTCCTGTTCAGAGTGAACGCTGAGAACATCACTGCTTTCCCAAGCCGCACATACAAGGCCTGGAGCAGCATCCTCCATGTATTCCAAGGGGTAAAAACCATTTTCTGGGTATGATCCAAGAATGCTGCTAGGCCTGTTTTGCCTCTCATTTCCTACAACTCCTCAGGGAAAACTGGGTCATCATGGTAGGTTGGAGAAAAGAAGGCTATCATGAGTAAAACTGGGAGCTGAAGGTAAGTCCATAAAAGCATGGAAACCATACCATTCCACAAATTAAGTCAACTCAAAATTAAAAACCATGAAAATACTTCCTATGTTATAAAGAGGTATGTCACCAAATATGTTTTTCTAATAATAAGCCTCTCTTTCACGAGCTTCTCTGGTCTTAATTTTTCCTTCGTTTCTTCCTTGGTAACCCTACATGTATCTGTCCTGGTTGAGTTCTGTGTGACTATTTGACATTTCATTTTTATCTTTCTAGTAGTCTCTCGAAAGGGTCCATGATTTTGGCTGTGTAAAGTTGCAGTTGCATCCAACTTACTTAGTGCAGTTGCATTTACAAAAGCACAGCAATCCCTAAATCAGCGGAAATCATGAATTCATTTGACCCTTCACTCCTTTTACAAACAGGCTCACATTATCCACTTAACAGATATTTCTGTTTTGAAAAGCATCCAGCCTCCAATGGGAATTCAGTACACCAAACATTACCAAAAAATATTCTACTCAAAACTTTGCCTTGTCACTTATTCTTTTAACCTCATATTTACCATCCTGTGCAGTACAAAATATTTAAATTCTTCAAACTATGGAACTCAGAGAATGAAGATTAAATTACATTTGTGTTATTTACTAACCTCTCTCCGGCTTAACTGCCATGTCACCTAGGGTAGGGAAAAAACACTGTGATTTTCTTTTTAAGTCTTTTGGTGCAAATTTATTACTTGGAAAACTTTTCTTTCTAAAATATCCTGCCACCATATAGGTCACTCTTTCAATTTTCATCCAATCCTGGGCAAATAAAATTAAAACTGAGAATAGATAAATGTCTGGGTTTTGTTTTTTTTTTTAAGTCCAATACATAAGTGTTAAGTTTTGGGAAACTGGCTTTGATTTTTAAAGATGAAACGTAATGAATAAATCTGACTAAATTCAGCCATTTTAATTGACTAAATTATGGTCCGCAAGGGTTATTTCACTTGAGAATTTCCCAGAGGAAAGAACGACAGTAACATTTCTTCAGGAACTTCACACCCTCAGATCCTTAGTGCCTCCCGCGTAGGGAGGAGCCGCTTGTGACCTGGAAGCCATGAGTGGCTGACTCAGGTTTTGGAGATGCCCTTAAATACTGAGTTCAGAAGGAAATATTCAAAAACTGACTCCATGTTTTGATTTATAAAGGTTTTGATTCTAGAGGCACTGCCTCTAGAATACAAATGTTCCGTTTAATATTTTCCTTTAATAGGGAGTGTTACCAGAACACATATTTTCCTCAGGACTCACAAAGATATTGGTCAACATTGCTCAACATTGGTTGCTCAATATTGGTTCTGTTATTATCTCTCCCTCATCCCCATCCTCGATGTAGGAGAATAAGGAAACATATACTCATACTGCTGCAGGACTTCTTAAAACCTCAATGAAAGTCAATCTAAGTCAAAGCCAACACCCAAAGAGAGAGAAGAACAGAGAAAATTGAGGAGAAAGAACCAGCAAGTTTGATCCAACTATGCCTAGAGTTTTCGATTATGTGGACCGTCAAAAATCCCTGTATTGATTCAGCTAGTTTGAGTTGAAAGCACCCAAACTAATACATTGAGATTCTATGTAAAATGTGGACCTTAGATCACATATATTTTAAACAACTAAAATATCTAACCAAAGTTCTGGCTCATTAAGTGTGGTCAAGAAACACGACTTAACTAGGAGGCCTTTAAAGAAAAAAAAAAGGCAAGAAATATGGTTTTCTACACCATATGCAACAGAGATGTTAATATTAAGCACATATAAAATACCATGTAACTACATTTTCTTCTATGTAGCTCCAGAACTCTTTAGTGTTATACTCATAAAAAGCGTTATAAAAAGCTCAATTCATCATTTATTTGTTTATTCATGACTTGCAAGGGAGCCCGTCACAATGGAGCTCCCTGTAATGTACTCACTGGGAACTGTGTTGGTAGTGTTTATCATTATATCCCAGATTTTAAAACCGTGCCTGCCACATGACAGGTGTTCAAATATGTGTTGAATAGATGTTGAAAAACCTATCCTATAGGTATCACAGCATAGATTAAAAAGCGGCATGGGTATGTTCAATACTTTGGTAGGAGAGGAGGGACTAGGTTATCTGATATCAAGTTTAAAAGGACTGGTTATATTCCAGGTGTTGTTTGTTTTAATTCAGTAGACATCAGGCATGAAATCAAACAAAGAACAGTTGTGATCTGCTTTAGGCAAAAATCTACATGTATTGAACCAACAGTCTGATTCTCCCACACTAGAAAATATCCTTACGAAGGGCTTTACTTCTGTCATTCCACAGACCCTTACTGAGGAAGCGCGATGCAAGGACGAAGGACATGCTCCTCCGCCATAAGCTCTTTGCAAACATTTTAAATGATTTTGAATACACCAGTTGTGTTTACGGGTCCACAGCAAGGAAGAGACATATTACTGCAGTGCAGACTTCTAGGGTCGCCTGAGTGGTTCACTTGCTTGGGCATCCGACTCCTGATTCGGCTCAGGTCATGATCTCGGGGTCAAGAGACTCAGCCCAGCCATGAGATCTGCGGGGAGTCTGCTTCTCTCCCTCTCCCTCTGCTCCTTCCCCACCCACGTGCGCATACACGCTCTCTAAAATAAATCTTTAAAAATGAAGATTTCTAAATTTGTTAAAAATTATGATTCAGTATTAGATGTAGATCATTAATAAGTGATTGTGTTGTATTGTTTCGCCTGTTAGAATTTTCCCAAGTTTTCCAAATATTATACTGTACCATCTAATTTCTACATGCCAATCTATCTCTTTGTAAACTAATTTATATGATCCCTTGCTAATAGTTCGATCCCTCTGGGTTGTCTAGAGGATTTGTTCTGGACTGCTCACTTATTTTGTTAAAAAACAGCGGGACTTTGTCTGACTTCAAAATGCACCTTTGTCAAAGGTGCTCGTATATGCAGTCATTGGAGCCTTAAACAAGCACCCCTGGGAACCGGCTTTTCTGTTCTGATAGCAGTTAGTTCAAGAAAAATGGCTTAAGTTCTGTCTTTGTACTTTTTTCCACCTGTGAGATGAGACATATTATCATTAAGATGGGCACTGCCCAGCTGAAGAGACATGCTGGAAGATTCCAGAAAAACAGATCAGTTTCAGAATTCTACAGGAATGAATAAAGTAAAAAGAACAAATTGAAAATATCACCAAATGTATCCTTCCTTGTCCCATGAAAACCTGAGCCACACTGATTTTTTTACTCTCAGGAGAACCTTTAATACAATGAACTCTTAAATATCAAAACAAAATGCATAAATGCCAAAACCCAGGAGAGGACAGTCAGGAGAACCTGGTATCATTCTTTCCTCAGGAGAGGCTTCTGCGCTAGCTCTGCTACGGACTGTAATAAACATAGGAAAGTTGGGATCAACAGGGAGATAAGAGAAATACAACACCCACCGAGGAAGAGGTGCAGACATTACAGTTACATATAGCATGAATGTATAAAAAATGTGAAAATGTGTCATTAAAATCTGAAAACATATCTAAAAGCTGAAAAGGCTAAACAGTTGCAAATGTACTATAGGGAGCAGATACTCAAACTGAGGATGAGAGCAGGCCTCTAATGGCTTTTCCGTTATTGCAAAAAGGTGCTTTTCAAATTAATTATCTAATACATTTGTGTGTCAGATGACATGGTATATCACTTAAGGTGTAAGATTATAAAAAAAAATATGGTAAAACACATTTTTCATATGCAAATAGTTAATATAAAATGAAAATATCACTAAATTGTACAACATAACATACATAGCTACATTTACTAATTACTTGTACCAAACTGTTAATCTAAGTCAAATTTACAGAACCTTTTTATAATCACATACTTTACTAGTCTTGCTTTCTCATGCTTTTAATTTATGAAAATCCTAATATATAAAAGCAAGATAGGCAATGGAATAATAACCAGTAGACATAATATACTTGAAATAACTAAAATTACACAGTAAATTTAAGCTTAATTTTCATGTGGTTGCTTATCCATTATAAACTATAGGTCGCTATTTCAAAATTTGGTAATCTGTGATTTTATTTTCAGTTGGAGTGCATAAATGATAAAAAAAACTGTTACAACAGAGGATCTGACCTGAATATTCTTACCAGCGAAGTATGGAGACGTGGCACAGAGCCAGCTACGTTGGCTCTGCATTCACTGATAAGTCGGGTTGCCATAGAAAGCCCATAGTCACTCAGTTTCTAAGCAACCCAAGACTCCACAGACTTCAGATACTTAGGAATTCACTGATCTTTCATCATCCTTAAGGGAGAAATAGGAAAACCTGTGGTACCAAATTCAGTGGAGGATTCCCTGCTGACCCAATAGAGTGGAGACCTCCTAAAAAATCCATTTAATTCATCAAATAATAATATTTATAGTGGGAAATTGATTATCAAAGTGTTAAGTGGATGATATGAGGTACAGAAAATGATCAGTACCAAGTATGGGTTGGGCAGACAAATATTCATTGAAGAAATAAATAAACAATCCAACTGTCTAAAGACAAAGTCGTTTACATAATGCTAGCATTCATAAAGTCCTAGCCCTTTAGTATAAAAAAATATCTGTTTAGTAGCATTACCACACAGCATGTCATTTCAATTTTTTTTTTAATGGTTTACATTTAGGTAACATATGTAATTGTAAATCTGTAATGGCCTGTGATCTGGTACTGAAATGTTTAGTTATGGCTTATCTAGAAAGTTTAAATAATATTAACTACCCAGATGTCAAACAGAATTGTCTAGGTCTGAGGTACAAGCAAGGTCATAAATTATTCTTCGAATGAGGCTGTATTAGCACTTCCTGTCCCTGTCTCTGTCAAACACTCTCTCTCCTCCTTCCCCTGACTTCACGCATTACCCCCAGAGGTGAACCTAAAGCTGTCTGTAATTCACAAGGTTCACTTTCCAACTATTGAAGATAATCACAGTGAAATCAGGTTAAGGCATACAGACGCTGTTTGCTCCTGCCGAACACTGTGTCACGGTGCAGGCCAAAATAAAATGCCATGACTAGAAATGACTGTATGTGACCCATGAAATGATTCTGCCGGACATCTGTAAAAACGTTCACCTAATTCTAGTACCTGGTCTTTGATGCCTCCCATGATCACTCCATGTAGCTGGTTCTGACCATGAAAAACAGTGCAGGAGTGAGGTGGAAGTTGAAAACTGCCTTTAATTTAATGGCTACTTTTTTTTTTTTTTAAGATTTTATTTATTTATTTGACAGAGAGACAGCCAGTGAGAAAGGGAACACAAGCAGGGGGAGTAGGAGAGGAAGAAGCAGGCTCCTAGCAGAGGAGCCCGATGCGGGGCTCAATCGCAGGACTCTGGGATCACGCCCTGAGCCGAAGGCAGACGCTTAACGACTGAGCCACCAGACGCCCCTAATGGCTACTTTTTAAACGTTCCTTCCTATATCCTGGTAGCCTTTGAATCAAAGATTTGGTAATCCAAGTCAGGTGACCAAGTTCTCTTACCTGAGTATGACATCAAGTTGCAAAGTCACCTCTCAAACAAGTCACAGTAGCCACCTGTTGACTAGAGCCACACCAGGAATGTCAGGGGGACAAACTCTGCCTGTGACCTCTACCAATTACTGTCCACTCTAACTGGGGAAGGACAGCTGCTTCTGTCCCCAAGATTGGGGAGACAACCACTCTGCCTCACAAATCTTAATTTTTGAGAGTCCAAAACTTGCATAATGATATTGTAACTGCCTCTTCACGTAAAAAGTGACCATCTGTAATTTAACAGTCTTCCTGGGCATAGATATTCTTAAGACTAAAAGATAACCGGGCATGAATTTGCCCTTTTAGTATGTTGTTGTTCCACTAAGATATTCCTCCGTTGCTGCACGTATATAAGCACTTGTATGTTGGAGGGTCTGGATACTTCCAAATACTTTTTAATATCCTCTTATCACTTAGCATTGTACTTATCACTGACAAGATCACAGCAAAGTCACTACACCTGACCAACACTTTCCATTTTCTTTTAGATACAACTTCTTACCTAAAAGCTTGGGATAGGCTGCCTGTATGTTTGGGTCTCAAATACTCGCCGAGAGAAGAGAAAAATACAAGTAGAGCTTACACTGGGCAAGAAGAGAGCAAGAATCAGATCACCGGAGAGATTTTAGTATTGCGGGCAGCAGTCTTGAGTCCTACGTTGTTAAGCTAGAAAACGTCACAGGGATTGCATAAGCGTAATTACCAGTTTGAAGTCCGATGAAAAAGTGCGAGGCCGCCAATATTAACTCACTTGCAAAATGCTGGTTGGAAGACAATGGAATGAACACTGATAACTGTGGTCGAATTTGCCCCAAGTGCTGGGTCAGATCACTGCTGTACATTAGTCAGCCCCACCTCCGAGGATCCAAGAATGGCTGCGGAATTCTGAGTGACAGTCCACTGAGGCAGTGGGATTCCTAAACCAAGTAAGCCCTGTCGCCAGGGTTTACCAACCCCCCCAGCTTGAAAGTGAGCTGCTCCTCACCCTGGTTCTTTCCTTACAAGACTGAGAGAGAGAGAGAAATAGAGAGAGAGAGAGAAACAATTACTCTGTGACGTTTAAAAGAACACAGAAGCAGGTCCCTCTCCAGGGATCTCCCTACTTATTTTCTCAAGGCAATTCCCTTGACTCTCTTCATCCCGAGTCTTGTTATAGGGCTCTACAGTCCTCCTAGGAACCACATAACAACAGGCACACTTGTCTTTAGGATAAGAAACAAAGCATCGCTGACTATCCTAGTTTGTGAAAGCTGGAGATAAGAGGCTTCTGGTGCAGGGCCTTGCAAAATGAACAGGTTCAGGTCTACAAGAATCATGACATTCTTTTGCCATGTGAGAGAACCAGAATGGCAATATTTGGTGGGTATATTATTACATATGCAACTCATCAGAATAAAAAATTAAAACAAAGACACTCCGAAACCAAATCAAGCCATTATGTTATATGCTAAATTGGACAAAATAAAATACGATTTTTCCCACATCATTTAGGCAATAATTCCCTGGGGATTACTGTTGATGACATGCATCCTTATCCATACACATATTTGATAAAGATTTATCCCATGGCCACCATGTGCCCAGAAGTCTGCCACAAAACAGAAGAAAGCATAACTCCTACCATGACGTTTTCTGTAATGTACTTCAAATACTACCATAGAGAATACAATGTGTGAGTACTGAGCACTTTTAAGCTACCTTCTCAATATGGGGGGCTACCCTGGACGTGAGCATTCATCGAGCTATTCAGCACGTAACCAAAGTCTATAATTTCGTTATCTTTATCTCCTAAAATCTGAAAATGTCCATAAAAATATAATATGAGGTTTTCAGTGGTGAAATGAAGACTTAGAGTTAACTAGATATATGGCTAACTCCCTACTCTTAACATCGCAGGCTCTTAATACCCACCCAGCCCTGTCGCCAAAGGCTCGGCTGAGAAATGGCCCACTGCCTAGTTTGGATGGGGGGTATTCCCAGTTATCTGCCTAGGACTGGCGCTTAGCTGAACTCCGTTGTTAGCCTGTTGAGCAAATGCCTCTGAATCGTCCGCCTGAGAACTCCTGAGCCCCCTGAGCGTGACGGCTGCGCGGAGCATGAGTGACAGGTTGAATTCCTTGCTGCTCCTCTGCTTCAGTCAGAAGCCGGCTAACAGAGCTTTCACTTGTCCGTTTTGTGAAGGAGATCGGTAGCTCTCCCTGCTGCTGGTTCCTGAGGGCTCCCCGCAGTTACTAAGGTAACCCGTTAACAGTGTATGCTCACGTTGGCTTGGCTCGTTTGGCAACAGCTACCTTGCAAGGAGCTCACATTCTAAGGACGCAGCTCCCGCGCACAAAGGATAGTTCTCCGTCAATATTCTAGGGTAGAAGACCACAACGTTTCCGGCCTCCCAGAACATCCACATTTATCCAGATATAAATAACAGTGACTCTTCGTTCAAAGACCTTTCACCCACTTCTGTGCATGACACATTTCTTCTCTCTGTTCACGACCTTTATACTGCAGAAATTGAAGGAATCTTAGGAATCATCTGGCCCCAATCATTTAACAGAAGAGGTTACAGGGACCCAGGGAGCTGGAACGCTTTTTCTACATTGTCCTAATGGTTTTCAAAAAACAAAACCAAAAAGCAAAAAAATAAACAAAACCTCAACCGAATACTGCTTTCTTTTTCTCCTTATGTTTCTATTTTCTCCAATTTTTACCTCTTTTTCCACATATCTTCGTCCAGGTTCTGGCTTGATAATTTGTTAAGGCAATGCTCCAATTGTTGTGTGTGTCCCATTATTCTCTGTTCTTCTTCAGCGATGCTATCTAATTAAATTAAATATTCGGTTCCAGGATAATTAGAATAATTTACCCCTCTTCTTGATTTCCATATGCAAGACCTTGTTAGTAGAGCGAAGTTTTTAAAACTATTCTGGTTCTTTGCTTTTTTGACTTTTCAAACTTGATTTTAAATATTTAAACATTTAAAAAATATTTGACTTATTAAATATGAGAATAAAACATTTCTATTTGATTAATATACTCTAGTTCTTCCCTTTCACATGGGACAATGTGAAAAGTTCTAGAATGGGGCAAGGGAGAAGACAGATATTTGTTAATTCTGTCATTAGGTATTGTTCGCCACATTTTCACAGAGGAGGTAACTAACACAGGGAAAACTAGGAAAATTAGATAAATGCTAAGACTTTCAGTATTAGTATGCAATGGATGACCTTGAGTTTATGCATCGAAATGACAAGTAATATCAAAGATTAGTAGAAAGACATAAGAATATATGGTTACAGACAAGCATTTCCTTGCCCAGATCTAAATCTTGACCTTTTGTCAAAATAAAGCTCTCAGCAGATACATTGTGCTGTGCTACTTTGAGGGTTTAGAATTATTTTCATTACTTTTATAGAGAGATTATAGTTAAATAAAAGTGGATAAATTTGTTGTCTTAAAAATCTATTCCTCTTGGCACTGGTTATTTCTGGGTGCAGAGTTTATGAAAGTAATAAGATAAAATCTTATCTTCAGGGACTGAGAGACAGACATACAGAAAAATTATCCTCACAGGACAACCGGTGGTCTAATGGAAGGTTTAGGGCACAGTGGAGAACTTGCAGAGGGCGGAGGTCTCAGAAGGAGAAATGCCAAGCTTCACAGAGAACTATTTCTAGTTCCTTCCATAAGCATATGAATCAGACACCAATTACCATGTATTGGCCAACAAAGAGAAGGGTTAAAGGCAAAGGATATTTCTCCATCTTTAGAAAGATATAATGGTTTCTACCAGAAGGCTAGTGACTTCAAGGAAGAAAATATAAAAACTCATGGCAACATCAAAATGAACAAGATTAGGGGAAGTTAATTTCCAGCTGAGCGCCTGCTAAGTTCAGGCACTGTTGGGTCAAAATGTGGTTTCATCTTAAAATTCAAAAGCAACTTGTATTAAGTTGCTGAGAGTTATAACTTTGCATAAGGAAGTCCAGGAAAGAACTAAAAATTTTGCCTTGAAGCACAAAAAAAAAAATTGACTTAATGCTGGAAAAAAATATAAAAACATACTGGATGCATTTTATGAACATCATTGGTTGTTTGGTATCTTCACAGATAATGAAAGGTCATTTAAATTTAGAAAATGAGTATAAGTATGTTGACTGTTATAAAAACATACCAATTTAATTCAAAAATAATGAAGATGAAACGTAAAGGTGTATACATAACTTTGGGAGTACCTTAATGATTTTTAAATCTAAAACTTATCAAAATGTACATTCTTATGACAGTTACAGATTTCCTGGTTGTATTAAGTAAATTTTAAGAAGATCTTCATATATTTATATATCTCTTGTTATGGATAAAACCTATCATCTTACCGTGAATATTAGGTGTTAGAGAAAGCAAACATTCATATTCATGCCTCAGGAAACAAGAAACCTGAGGTTGTACAAATACTAATTCACAAAAGATAGAAACCCAAGTAATGCACTCTTGTTTAAATAAATAAAATGCAGGGGTGAGGGGTGGAATTTGTTTCCATTTCAAAGCACAGAGGAAAAATTCTTAAAAGAAAAATTTCTCAGTTCTTCTATTTTTCACCATAAAACATTCTTAAAATATGAAGAGCCTACCTTGCAGCCTTAGGTCAGGGAAGTTGGCTCTCTGGAAGTATTGATTGTCCTTTAATCTCCCTTAGTTTCCTCACTTTAAAAGTCTTTTCCCAATCCCAGATCACTCATTTTAAAATCTACTCCTACAGGTGCCACCCAAATATAATGCTTTCTGGTCATATTCACTTCGAGGCTTTCCTAACCTTACAAAACACAGAGGCAATGTGAGGACAGGACACTCTCAGCACGCAACCCTCCCTCTGACCTCTGTCAGGCGGTTTATCCTGGAGTCTCTCCCTTTTTATTGCTCAACTGGTTTAGGTAACAGAAAGCCAAGTCTTGCTTTCCTCTATCAAACAGGTAACTCCCGAAGTCCCTGGAGGTAGGGACTGGATTCCTTGTTCTCAGACGTCACTGAGCTTCAATGTTTAAACTCACAAATAAATGTTCAGATATATGGGCAAGCTAGAATGAGACAACTGGGCAAATAATTATTTTAATCCAGTTGTAAATACCACCTAAATGGTACCTCATGCCCCCTCTTCCTTAAGGTTAAGTGCAACCAAAGTTATTTCTCATGAGTCATTCCAGAAGTCCCCTCACTTATCTCCAGAATCTGATTGCAAGGCTGGTTGATGAAGGCTTATCGTGTGTTGGTTGACTTTTTAAACAATCATATCCCCATTTTTATTTCTTGTAATATCACGTTGTATTTAATTTGTGAAATAATCATCTTATCAGAAGCATGTTTTTTCGAAAAACCCCAGTTATGTCATGTTGTACTGATGCTGACCCTGAGGGTGTCTACTGCAGCCCACCCAGCGTTCCAAGAAGCTGATACGGGTCTCAATGGATCTTTTGCACTCACAACCGTTTGAGGGATTATCGTTATCCCTGTATTCCAAATGGCAAAGTACCCGAGTACTGAGAGGGGAAAGGACTGACAGGTGAAGTCTCTGGCTCAACGTCAAGGAGTGCTGAGCTCTGGCTATATCAACGGGGATTCTTTTGTCTGCAAGCAACCCACTGCTCCAATAAAAGCATGGACGAACACTGACGTACTTGCCAAATAATACGTATTAGGAAATAATGATCAGTTTCTGAAATGCTACCTTTTCTCGGAAGCAGCCACTGTAAAACATTGTGCTGTCTTACCATCTTGAAAGCACAGTTATTTGATCAAATTGCCTATGCATGGGTATGTGTACGTGCCATCAACTTGAAACAGAGACCACAGAAATGCTACAGGATCTCCTGTCACCTAGGAGGGTGTGTATTTCTTCAAAGGGAGAAAATGTTCCACGTTAAGGTTTCAAAATAAAATCCCAAAGTTTAAAATAAAAATTAAGTCCAGGTTTCCATCCCTCCAGGAAAGAGAACTGTCTATCCCGACAAAGGGAATGTGGGATATAAAATTGCCTTCTCTGCAACAGGACAAGCTGTCCTGGTAACCTTGAGAGACTTTTCCATTTGTCTTGGCAAGAGTGAACCATCACGGCTGGCAACTTTGGGAATGGCTGTTTATTACTGAAATGGAAATGAGCTTCAGAGTCACAAACTCAGGTGTGCAAAAATGAAACTATTTTTCTACCTTTTATTTTTTATTTCAAGCCTTCATTCTATCTGGTCCAGCATATTTCATGTAGCTACTTTTAAGAAACTTCCCCTTTTTTATATTTCTCATTCATTTCAGGTTTAAACTGTCAATTATAGATTTCTCAGTAGGTACTAGGTTCAGAGGGAGAGATGAGAACCCAGAACATACCCTCCCTAAACTGGTGACTGTGGGTTTCCCTGTCCTGGCCAGGAGCACTTGGCAGGTGATGGCTGTTTTTCTGTTTACTTACAGAACCTTCTAGAACCCTGAGCACACGGTTAGGGTCCCAGGGTCTTCATGAATCTGCTTCTAAACATAGCTGCCTATACACCACACACAGCCCGTGATACACCACTGCCCCGGGGCCATGATGGACACAGGGTTTTCTGAGGCTGTTCTCTCTGAGCCACATCTCGGCTCTGAGAACCTCATACTCACCTGAGGGGAGGCTGGGGAGAAAGCTTGCCTTCAGTGATGTGTCTGTGATTCCTTCGTGTCTAAACTGTGTTCCCACTTCCATTTAAGCTTATTGCTCTTTTATCTACCTTGGGATAATACTGAGAACAATGTTTCAGATTGACCATAACTGCTTTCCAGACCTTTATTAAAACTGAAGACCTGGGGGGTGACTGGGTGACTCAGTCCCTTAAGCGTCTGACTCTTGGTTTTGGCTCAGCTCATGATCTCAGGGTCATGAGATCGAGCCCTACGTGGGGCTCCGTGGGGCTCCACACTCAGTGAGGAATCTGCTTGAGATTCTGTCTCTCTCTCTCCTTTTCCCTCTGCCCCTCCCCTCTCTCATGCTCTCTCTCAAATTAAAAAAAATAAAAACTGTACAGTCACATAAAGTCCATTTCTTGTCTCCACTTAAGGTCCTTTCCCAATCTGCAGCTTCCTATTTTGCAGTTCAAAGAGAATGAAGAGCGTGGGAGGGACAAAACTATGTGGATTAATATGTCACAATAACATTTTATCCTACTAGAAAAACTGTAAGATGCAGGAAACAATCACATGGAGTCCTAAGAATATATTCCCAGAACTCTTAGATCCAAGTAGAAGGAAGTGGGATTCTCAGAAAATAAAACTAGGTAATTACATAAAACATTTAGCACTGTAATTGGCACAGTTGAAAAAAGGCTCGTGAACAACCTATGTCTGGTTTGCTGTATCTAAGTACATTTAGACCAGGTGACAGGAGACTTAAACGCCTGAGCATAACCTGGCAGAAAAGAATGAAGAAGGGAAAGGCGAAGTACTATTTATTTATTTATTTATTTATTTATTTATTTATTTATTTTTAAAGTTGAAAGAGAGAGAGAACACAAGTAGGGGAAGCAGTAGGCAGAGGAAGAGGGAGAAGCAGACTCCCCACTAAGCAGGGAGCTCAATGCTGGGCTCTGTCCCAGGACCCTGGGATCATGACCTGAGCCAAAGGCAGATGCTTAACAACTGAGCCACCTGGGGAATCCAAGATGAAGTATTTTTAAAACTTTTGGTTCAACGTGACAGATTGAATGCGTTTTCACCTGCACCTGAAATTTCATTAACGTGAAAGTATTAGAGCTTACAAAAACATGATGCATGTATTCAGCCCAAATATTCAGATGAGAGGCCAGAAACAAGTCAATACTTAGAAAGCAAATGGACTAATGATAATTGCTCAGCAGACCCTAAAGTGTCAGATTCTCGGAATCTATGCCTAGAAGAGAAAGCCAATAAGAAACAGAAGGAGTCAGTTCTCCAATCCCAGGTAGGGCTATGGATTAGCAGCGTGCAGGGCCAGGGGAAGCAGGCTTGAACTTGGTTAATATGTCTGTAAGTCCTCAACCCTAGATCCTCGCTCCACATACTCCCCTCGGCCTGCTCGCTCTCCTTCCTCACCCTGCTGAAAGGCGGGGTCTTTCCTCTTTGGCAACACTGAGCCAGAGAATTCTGGACGTTAAGAGGAGGCCCAGTTAGGCACATGCAGGAGATCCACGCTGAAATAAGTCTAAGCAAAATTCCACATATTGATTCCTTTATCTACTGCCATTTCCAGAACTCTAGCAAGCCAGAAATGACAGGATTCTTTTCTGTGGAACTGACTGGTGTAAGAGAAATGCATTGATAGGACTTCCTAGTGGAGGTGGGCTGAAGGGGAGGACAATGACATGGCCAAGACTTTACCTGATTCTTCTAGAGTGATACCGTCCAATAAAAGTATACCATGAGCTTCCTGTTATATATAGTTTTGAATGTCCTGTAGCCCCATTAAAAGCATAAATGGGTGATACTAATTTAATATTAATATATCATTTAGCCCAATATCATAAATACTATCATTTTTATCGATTATAATAATCCAAATACATAAATACATTAATATATATCAATTATATTGTTACAATGCATATTTAATAAAATAAAATTATCATATTATTTTTTGTTAATGACATAATTTACGTTTTTATACAAAGTCTTAGAAGTCTGGTTTTTATTTTACATCTCATTAACCATAGGAAATAAACAGAGGGTGGCTGGGGGGATGGGGTAACTGGGTGACAGACATTAAGGAGGGCACGTGAAGTTATGAGCACTGGGTGTTCTAAACAACTGATGCATCACTGAACTCTACCTCTGAAACCAATAATATACTATATGCTAATTAACTGAGTATAAATAAAATAAAATAGCACATCTCAGTTTGGACTCAGTATATTTCCAGTTTGCCAGAGCCACCTATGGCTAGTGGTTACCCTACTGGTCAGTGAAGCTCTAGAATGAGGTTTGTATTTCTTTGCCACGACTTTAAATATAAATGGAAAATCATCAGACATCTGAAGAACACCTGACATGCCAGACAAAGTTTAAAACAGACAAGCAAACGATAAGGATAAATATTTAAAAAGGGAATAAAAAATACTAAATGTTTTTGTGATTAATGTCTTTAGACAACAAAGTGAAGAGATTCCA
This sequence comes from Ursus arctos, assembly GCF_023065955.2. NCBI lineage: Eukaryota > Metazoa > Chordata > Mammalia > Carnivora > Ursidae > Ursus > Ursus arctos. The sequence continues at coordinate 23,161,264 of NW_026622985.1, read as the reverse complement.
TCCTGAGACTGGTGAAACAGAAAAATCACAAAATCATAGAAAGGGAAACGAAAGGTAGCGATCTGGAAAATGTAAGCGATGATTACAGAAGTAACAGAGTCAGCAGGGCAGCTGGAATATCTGAGTCGCAGCGTTAGTTGTACAGAGGAGCCGTGAGAGCCCCACCGCAGGAGAAAAGAGCCGACATTCATATGAAGGCATTTCCAGAGAAAGCAAAATAAAACCAGAAACAAAATGAGGAAACGAGGACAGAATGGATGAATAGTTTCCAGAATTGAAGGAGGTGTCTCCAGAGTGCAAGAAGGCCCCCGGCTATAGCACAGCGGACTCACTCAATGCGTCCTAGCGGTCTGTACTCACAAGCCTTCAGACTATCAAGAAGAAACAGCGGATCTTAAAAGCCTCTGATGGGCTTGGGAGTAATGTCACACCCAAGTCAGAAAGACAGCAAAGTTGAATAGCAATGCCAGGGATTTAGAAGTCACATGTCACATGAGCCATCTCTTCAAAAATCTGAGGGAAAATTATTTCCAACTGTCATTCTATATGCAAACACATTTTCAAGAATGAGGATGAAGACATTTTAATGTTTGCAAGTTCCCAAATTTTGCTTGTCTTTTACCCTTTCCTAAGGAGCTCAAGGAACTCCCAGAATAGAAACTGCACCAAAACAAGGAAGTAAACCAAGAAATCAGAAGGTGGAGGACTGAAGAAATAGCTTGTCTGACAACTGAGAGACCAAGGGAATTTCCAAGAAGAAATTTAAAGGAAGTTTCATGGTAAGAATTATGTCACAGGCCTGGGGGTGTGGAAAGATAATATTGGATCAGGAGGATGACAGAAGATTGAAGGAGCCAATTATCATCACCAGGAAAAGATAAATTTGACCAGAAAGAAAGCACTCATTCAAAACTTGTGGCTCTACTTTTCAGAAAATGTGTAATATGAATGCAAACGGTCAATAGTATCCAGAAGGAACCACTGGCTTGGATGAAGTGTGTATGTGGAGGTAGTACGTGGAGTAGAGGGAGGGTTGTGTGTGTTCAATAAAAGCTAGATCCTTCTCTACCACAGGAGCAAATCAGAGGCTAATGTGTAAAAGACGATAGTTTTCAAGGAGTAACACTATAGGTATGTTATCTAGAAAAAGTCCAAGGTATTTTTCTCCTGGAGAGACAGAGGGAATGGGAGAAGACAGGGGAACTAGGGCAACTGAATTTTTTTTCTTTAGGTGCTAAAATATTATTTGACTTTTGTTCAATCACATTCATTTGATAATCAAATACATTTTATTTATTTATTTATTTATTTATTTATTTATTTATTTATTTGACAGTGAGCAAGCAAGTAAGCACTAGTGGGGTGAGGGGCAGAGGGAAAGGGAGAAGCAGGCTCCCCATGAAGCAGGGCGCCCAACTCAGGGCTGGTCCCCAGGATCATGACGTGAGCAGAAGGCAGCCACTCAGGTGCCCCAGTCGAATACACTCTGAAACAATATTATATCTGAGTTGAGCTGTCCATAGTGAGGACTTACCAATCCTTTACTTTTTCTTCCTACCTTGTGGCTCTTGCCTTCACTCTCTTGGTTCTTCTGTGCCTACATTTTCTTAAGAATTCCCCAGGAAATTTATCCTCTCAGAAAATTGTTTTACTTTTTACTTCACTGAAAAGATTGAGGTCATCTGATACAGTCTCAACGTCTCTATAGAAATAGAGTAGCTGCTTCCTGCAGATACTTTAGTTCCTCACCTGGAGTCTTTAGCTCTTGTGAAGCTATTTTCATGTAGTTGTTCAGATTGATGCTTCTAGTACAAAAAGGGTGCTGAAATTTCTAAAACTGCTATCTTGCTGACATTCACCTAAGTAGTCTAAAAATTGTATTGAAGTCTTTACAAATACTTGCCATATAATTCTGTAGATCAGAAAATCAACACACCAAAATTTACTTCTGCATTGGAATTTGACCAAGATATTATATAGCCTGCTGCTTATCAGCTCCCAGCCACCTATCCAGTAAATCTAGAACACTTTTCCCTGTTGAAATTATCTTCATTTGTCAATAATTTTAAAAACATATTTGGGAGGGGTGCCTGGGTGGCACAGCGGTTAAGCATCTGCCTTCGGCTCAGGGCGTGATCCCGGTGTTCCGGGATCGAGCCCCACATCAGGCTCCTCCGCTATGAGCCTGCTTCTTCCTCTTCCACTCCCCCTGCTTGTGTTCCCTCTCTCGCTGGCTGTCTCTATCTCTGTCAAATAAATAAATAAAATCTTTAAAAAAAAAAAAAACATACTTGGGAAACTACAGTGTAATTGTATATACAAAAGAAAGGAAATAGAGATACAGATTCAGATAACGGATGAGCAAGTAAACTTAGACCGGAAGATTCATTAGAGATCACCTGGTACAACTTCCTCATTTTAGCTAAGAAGCAGAGAGAGGACCTTAAAATTTATTTTCTTAATATCATGATAGTAGGAAAACAGGGAACAAAGTTCATGTCTTCTAATTCTGAACCTGAGACCGATATTAAAAGATCATTTATTCTAAATGATTTATTTCTCAGATGAGGAAATAGAGTTCCAAATTTTTTTTGTATAGTTTGGCTTTCAAAATCATAACCATATGGTAATTTTGCACCCATTTTGCAGATGTGGAACTGAGACACTGTGAGTTGCCCAATTTATTCAAGGGCATGAAACTAATACGTAACACTTGAATTCAGATCTACTTAACGCCATATAAATTTTACACTTAAGAACTGCTATAGGGAAAACTCCAAGAATTTTCATAAAGCTTTTCTCCGAACCTTTTCTGGGAGAAATTATAAAGATGGAAGTAAAGAAAATTCCAAGCTTTGGATTAAAGGGGAGGAAGGGTGTTAGGGAGCTCATTTACTCATGTATTTATTTAAACACTTAGTGGCCACTGATGATATCCAGACTTTGAGCTTGGAACTGGGATACAAAGATGAATGAAAACATGTGTTTACTAGATTGTGGTTTTGTTGAAAGGAGATATACTATACATTAATGGAAGGGCTTCAGTGGATAAGTAGACATTTTCTAATCATGCAAGAGGGAGAAAAGGCAGGACAAGCAAAAAGAACAGCATGAATATATTCAAAGAAGGGAATGATGTATTTGGAAATCATAAAATCATTTTTTAAGGAAGTAGCAAAAAGTGAATAAAATGGGGGGAAACAAGATTTTGAAGCCCCTTGCATATTTCTAAGAAACTTGAATGTTATTCTGTAAGCAGAGGAGAATCATTAAGTAACTCTAAGTAGGGGTGATGACAAGATAGAGTTTTCACTTATAAAGGGTCATATTAAAGGCAGTAAATTGGGGTGAGAGTCAACAGAAGACTAAAGAATACTGGAACGACATGAGGCTCTGAACTAAAACTTGTATTCAATCTAATGAAGAGAAGGTAGAGTCATTCTAGACAGAATCTGGAGTCTGGGAATACTTGCATTATGGCAGCAGCCATGGCGGGGGGGGGGGTGTCAAACCGAGAAGCTAGCCCCCGAGTCCTCCCCAGCAGTGGGAGAAATACTCCTGCAAAGCCTGTTTGATGGGGCTCTGGAGCCTAACAGCAGGGGTAGGAAGAGGAGAAGTAATGACAACTGGGTAAGAAATGAACCAACTGCCCCAGTAAAGGCAGAGACAAAAACATTAAAATCCAAAGGAACCTAGGACAGAGCATTTCTCTTACACTGGGTCTGGATGAAGTGCCAACTACGGTATAGTGCGAACAAATAGCGAAGCAGATAACGAGGGCACTCACGGCCTTCAGCGCTAGTAGGAAGCATTTACTCTCTTAATTTCTCACATTTCCCAGGCTCTGATTTGGCTCACAAGGTCGTGTGGAATCAGGGGAGTACTTCAGCATCATGGGGGTGGGGAAGAGATGCGGGGGTTAAGGCTGGGGGACCAAGGTCAAGAGACAGAGGGCTGTATTGCAAAGGCAGGGACCGATGAGAAGGAGACATTGATCATTTGCCTTACTCAGTCTAGGGTCAGTAACCTCGAGAAGGACCTTGTCAGGAATAAGCAATAAGTAAAAAGACTGTATGAACCTGTTTTATGGTGCACATATGTATAATTTGTCTTGTTTGGCCAGTGGGTGCATAAATCCTAAACGCATTAGGACAGTTTAAAGAGGTACAGGATAAAGAAAGAAAGAGAATCTAAGCCAGTGGAAAACAAAACGACTCTCCAAGAAATCATCTGGGTAGCTTTTGCAATTAAAAACAATCACCTCTGTTTGCCCCTAAGGCTGATATGCTCTGGGGAAACAAGGATTAGATATAAGCAAGAGGAGAAAGTTGCCATTTTATTCTGGCATAAGTTATAACCACTGTTTTAAGAATATCTGTAATGTGTGAAGAGTTTGCAGAAACACACCAAGTGCAGGAATATTTCAGGTAAGAAAAGTGATTGGCCCCAATCCTCTTTTACTTCCATTTAAAATAAGTATCTCTTGCTAAATGGAGCACACAAAAATACCTTAACCGTTACAAAAAGCAGTAATTAATGTTTATCTGTAGCAAACGTCCGGAGAGTAAAATTAAAGAAAATATATATCCACGAGTACATTTATGCAAATTTGACCCTGCATAAAATAGAGAAGAACGCTCTCCAAGAATACTATTTTCCCAAGCAACTAATGGATATTTTAATGTTTATTGGTATTATTTCCTTTTTATTACTATTAACAAGGAATCAAGTCAGTTGTCAGGCTCTTGCTGTAACTACTGAACTACGAGGATTTCAGGATCCAAGGTGCTGCCATGGGTTGTACAAGACTTGAAGAAACCCACATCGCCTAGGCTCGTAACAATCTGTCGTCTTTAAGAAGACTTAAGCCTTGTTGCTTAATTAACAGCTGAAATGTTTAACTGGAGTTCTAACTTCTCAATTTCAGTTTCCCATTTGGTAAATTATTATTCCTGGGTCATACAAAACAAAGATACATGTTTCACTTGAAAACAGGAAAGATGAAATAGGATCATGCAAAAGGGTAAATCTTACAGGGGAAATAAAAAATGCACATCTTTCTTTGTTTAGATCCTATCTGTAGGGCAACCAAAGGGCAAATTCTATAAAGTTCAATGAAAATAGCTTCTCTTTATTATCAAGATAATATGATAAAAAAAAAAAGCAGAGGTGGAAAACAAATCTCTATTTACTTTGTACTGCCTTCATTCTATTTTAAGACCAGTTGAAAAAACTCTAAGATTGAGAAACTTAGTCTTACATATGGGACAGAAACCTTGGATTTATGATGTGGCTCATGTTTAAGAAGTATATACATATAAAAAGAATGGTATATTTAACAATAGTCCAAGTGTCTTACATATCATATTGTGGAAAGTATTTTTCCCATATGTGACTTATGGAAACAAGCTCAGTTTGTGGCCTTATGTTCTCCCCACTGCCCCCACCACCTGTCCCATTCCAACCCCAACGCCTCCTTTATAGACTTACAGCAAGTTCTAAAGCAAATTATAAGCATGGGGCATTTGTCAATGTTTCTAATCATTTTAAATTCACACATTCCTAAAATACTGAGTATTATTCAATCATGAATTTGAATTACTTACCAGATGTTCTTTTAAGCAAAACTTACAATGATCATCTATTATGTAAGAGAAAAAGTAAGATTACCCCATTTATTTTAGGAGGCATCTAGAATATCTAAGTAGAAATTTGGCATATTTATTTTTAACCACATTCATTTAAGTTCAACTTAGATCTATTTCCAGAAATACTGATTTATAGTAATTCTCAACTCCAAGATTCTATAATTTGATTAATTAAGCTCTTTCCCTATGTAGTAAGTGGAAAGACCCCCTAATTTCTCCACAACTTTCACTAAGCGAAACTAAGATTTCATTCCATTTATTTCACATCTGTCAATGGTTTATTTTTTCATTTACATAACAAATTTGTTTTTATAGTGTAAGTGCAAAAAAATGAATCAATTCCCTAAACCAGTGCACATTATAGTTATACAGATTGATCTCTTGCAGTTCTATCAAAATGCTAGCTTAAAATAAATGAAATTTTATATTAAAATACTGAGTGCATTGACCATAGAATCTTATCACCGAAGTAGTGGAAAGTGGATTTGATAGAAGTAGATTTTGTTGCTGAAATAACAAAGAATTTTGTCATGCGAGAGAGAAAACCGCTGCTGATGCCCGGGACCTGGCCAGCCACTATGTGGTGGGTCTTGTTGTCTCTGGACACCAGCCTGGTACTCACAGCCAGGCCTTGGGATTCTCTGGTTAAACATGAACAACTTCACAGAACATCGACTTGAGCATGGCTGCTCTATGATCATGATGGGTCACGACAAAAGCAAAATGCTCTGTAATTGTGTCTAAACATAGACCCATTATCGAGGCGCCTCAGTGGCTCAGTCGGTTAAGCGCCTGTATTTGGCTCAGTCACAATCCCAGGGTTCTGGGATCGATCCAGCCCTGCATCGGGCTTCCTGCTTAGCAGGGAGTCTGCTTTTCCCTGGCCCTCTGCCCCTCTTCCTCTCTCTCTCTCAAATAAATAAATAAAACCTTTAAAAAAATGAATAAACACAGAGCAATTATGGACACTAAGCTAAGACACAACCCACTTTCCCAACTCATAAGGGTCACAGCTGCTTCTGTGCCAACGGCAACCTGGGCCAGTCTCATCTTGCCTTCCCCTAGATAAGATTTATTAGACACCCAGTTGTAAAATTACCTTGCTTTCCGACAACATCCAATTCAGGGCAAAGCTGTTTTCTTACCCATCCCCCCCCATCCCCTGCCAACCAATCACCCAATCAAAGCCCAAATTCTGTGAGAGATTCTTTCAAACACCGTTCTGAGTCACCCTCGGTTCCCTGTAGTACACTTCGCCCTCTTTGCAATGAGTCATCAACTCAACTTGTTCAACTGCAGGTGTGTTTCTGCTGGTCTCTGGCTAAAGAACACTGACAATTATAAAGTATCTCAAAAGCTTGGCTCTTCATGCCACTGTTAGCAGGAGGCTCTGACATATTTGGTACCACAATCCCCCAGAATGTCATAGAAGACTAAATGGAACTTTAAGGAAGGAAAATTAGAAGATGCCATAGTAATGAGGAATAAGAGAGAGGATTATGGTCATGCAAAATAGCATTAAACAAAGATTTTGAGGTTAGAGGAGCTGTATTAAATACAAAATAAAAGAATATGCCAAGATGAGGAACATAAGCCAGGACACGGGGAGGACAGACACGTCAAGAGCTGAAGGACATCGAAACACTGAAGAGCTTTATAGTCCTGCTTCAAGAGACGCTAGAAGAGTATGTTGAGCCTTTATTACCAAACTCCCACTAAGGGGAAGGGTCTCAGCCACTACGTTGAAGGTATCATACAATTCTAGCATCTACAAAACACAGAACTAGCACCGTATAATTAGAGAACTCATGACCCTCCCGTAAAGGGCTATCAAGAAAAAGTAGGTTGATTTTAAACAACTCCTTAAAAGGGATTAAGATAAAGTCTATATTTAAAGGGATTAAATTTTAAAGGCAATCAGTAAGGTGGGAAGTACAGGGTGTGAGCCGAGACTAAGAACACAGTAGGAGCAATCACGATGACAGCGAGGATGACGCTATTTACAACAGCAACTTATCAACAGATTTCTTAAAAGCAGACATTATGAGAATCGAGTTAAATATTTTTGGTTATTCACATACACACCAATTTTCTGACAACTACTATGCTAAATCTAGTCTGATTTAAACAGCTGTTAAAATTGAGCAGAGTGCTAGGGGATAAGACTTCTCACTCTCTAGTTTCCAACACTCACTTGCTAGTCCCTGTTTTCCAAAAGAAGGAAGGATTTAAAACTACATAGACTCTGAGTTTGGCTCAGCCAGCATAGTGTTGTCCTTCCCTAATCTTATCTTGCCCTTAACCCTTTGCCTACATAGCAAGCACCTGCTGACGGTCATTCCTGCAACCTGAACCAAGCTCTGATCCGACTCCCTTTACCACCGTATCACAGCCCAGGAGATTCACAAATTCTTGCTCCAGGCTTTTTGCAATTGTTTTTACAGGTTCTAATACTGGATCACTTCCCCCATCAAACTCTTCCTCGTTCTTGAAAATTCCAGCTTACTTTTGAAGCTCCTTTCCTATCATGTTCTGAATCATTAACTTTGTTTTTCACTTACTTAGACTTTTATCTCTCCAGTGACACTGGCAAAAGTTTCTGTAGCCTTTGCAAGAGTGCAAAAAAATTCCATAGGTATTCTTAGTCTGGTCTTCTAATTGGGATAAATCGGGAGAATGAACAAAACAAAATCTGGTATTTCCCCTCAAGGAGCTGACAGCATGGCTAGGAAGATAACTTGTAAGCAGACAGTTATGATACATCCCGACACCTACACCCAGGCTGGGAGAAGAATGGTGGATTGGGGAAGGGTGATGAAGGACATTTTGGTGGAAGACGTGTTATCTTACTTGAGAGTTATACAATACAGGTCCAGGTAGAGAAAGTGGGAGAGGGGAAAGGGAGCAAAGACATTTCCCCACAAATATGTACAGATATCCATAAGAAAACACACACTGACACACTGACAGGGCGCCTGGGTGGCTCTGTCTGTTAAGCCTCTGACTCTTGATTTCAGCTCAGGTCATGATTTCAGGGTCATGAGACTGAGCACCCACCCCAACCCCCACCCGCCATCTCCCATTAGGCTCCTCGCTCAGCAGAGAATCTGCCTGAGATTCTCCCTCTCTTTCTGCCCCTTCACCTTGTGCTTTCTCTAAATAAATAAATAAATCTTAAAGAAAAAAAAACATGCTGAGGAAATACAGCTATTTTGAGAAGGATTTGGTACACGGTACGGGTTTTGGAAAGACAAGACAGGACACGAGAGAGGCACAGATGAAAACACAAAGCCCTAACACAGCCCACACCAGACTGAGATGCGTGCCTGAATACCTACGAAGTCGTTCGCTCAGGGATTTCTCTTGAAAGCCATCTAGAGCTACTTAAGGATTTTAGGGAAGGCATACTTAAGAAAATTTAGGTTAGGAAGATGGCTTTGGCATGACGTGGAGAACAGATTGGACAGAAAGTCAGAGGAAATCTTTTGAAATAACCCAGGCAGAAAATTACATGGTCTGAATTAAAGTAGTGGCTGGGGAGGAAGCAGTTGAGAAAGATTTCAGAAATATTTAGTAGAGATGGGGAGATATTCCGAAGGTAGCAGGAATAGCTCAGCCTTGCTGAATAATTAGCTAGATAAAGGGGAAAAAAATCAAGGAGTCCTGTGTTTCTGGCTCCAGTAACAAGATGAAAGAAAAGAATGGAGAGGAAATAATAGGACTAGATGTGGGCGTGGGAGGAGGTTAGGTCTATGCCATTTTCGCTGAGCTAGCTGCAAGATCCCGGGCCAGTCTCTTAAGCTCTGTTTACTCAGTCTTAAAACGAGGATAACACTATCCATGCCTAAATTACTGTGAGACGTAACAATAGTTAATCCTTCTGAGCACTTGCCACGTACAAGGCACTTGCGTAAGCATCTCACATGCAGCAACTTGCTGACTTTGAGCAACTGATGTATGGAGGTAGGTACTTAGATTATCCCCATCTTAATGGACGAAGCAGAAGCAGAGAGAGGTTCACCGCCTTAGCCAGGGTCGTGGAGCTGGCAAGTGGCAGATCCAAATTTCAACCCTTTTTAATCTGACTACAGAGAGGATGTTCCCACCAATGGTTTACAATGCCTCTCATTAATCACTCATCATTTTACATCATTATCAGAGTGGTTATAATTTCTGGTTTCACTGGCAGGATGTAATTACCTATTTAATCTATTCATTTGTTTAAAAAGTATTTGCAGAGTCTACGTATGTACATACCTTTTACTCAACACTAGGATCGATCCAAGCACAGTGAGTGACACACCTATCTTGGGGCCGCTTTCAGTTTAATTTTGAACATAAAATGCACATCAGGAAACAGAAGACAAAATTTTATGCGTTTAAAGGGGTCGGATACTTTCAACATAAGATATAAGGCACCCACATCGAGCCCTTGACCAGCAGGCACCGGGACCATGAGATACAGAACTGGGATCCCTTGAACATACAGATTATTGGTGAAACTATAAGAACTGATAAGGTCATTTAGTAGGTGTTGATGGAGAAGGGAGCCCTAGAAAAACTGAAGAGAAGCAAACAGGGGACTGTCACTTCAATGCCTATTAGGCAACAGCAGAAAAAGCTCCTTTAACTTCTATGGGCCTTGGAGTCCTCACTTGTAAAATTAGCGGATCTCGGTTTAAGAGTATGCTAAGAACTCTTCCCACTTCTAACGTTTGCAGCTTTTGCTGTGAACAAATGTGAACATTGGGAGAGCTGCCGAACGTCGACTTCCAGCTTTAAACCTCAGAAAGAAGCCAAGCTTCATAGCTGTTGCTCTGCCATGGTAAATAATTAGTAAGTCGTTTTCTTTTCACAAAAGACTATTCAGTGACTTTCAGTTGCTTTTATTTATTCTACAGGATTTCAGCTTAGAAATGTTCTCGCGGTTACTATGTACAGAAGTTCTGCGTGGGAGATTTTAGAGAGAAAAACAAAATGGCACCTCTATTACTTAAGAGGAATATTAATGGGGTAGAGAAGATAATGGGCATAATCAGAGCAAGCTTCTTGCAGTTTGCCTCTTAGGACCAGGATTTACCTTTTTCCTGGCCTAATCCTTTTTTTCCTGACTTCATCGGGTAAAACATAAAACATCACTGAATTAGCTTAATAGAAGTGCAGGATGAGGATGCAATACACAGAGGTTTGGAAACCCAAAGAAGAAACTTGCAAGACGCTCTCAATGTAGTCATGGAGGAACCCCGACCCGGGGGACTGAGGAAGACAACAGATGATGACCGGGCCTCTACAACTAGCTGGCCACTCCTTGCAGCCCCAGGGGGGATTCTGGGGTTCTGTGTGACTAGGCTAGCAAACAACAGCTGCTATATGTGCTGTGGCTTCCCATTAAGTGTGTGAGAGCCGAGAAATCATAACTATACCTGGGCTGGGTTAGCAAATCTTGCAGACGACCATTGGACCCTGAGTAGAACAGAAGGGACAGAACTAGAAGTTTTTCCTCTAGCTTTATCCAAAACTTGGCACATCGAGTGAAGACATCTCAGAGACTGAATGCAGAAGCAAGCACATCTAAGCTTTGCATGCAGATGGGATTGTGAGGGGGCTGAAGGGGGTGGGGGGACGACTAAGAAATCAGTGGTATTTGGTGAAATCAATGAGCTTCATGGACTTGACCCACCGGGAGATCATCAGCGTGCGTTTACACACTTCGTGTCATATGAATTATAGAACATTTGTGTATTACATTTTATAATTAAATTTTTAACAGATGATCTACTCTGTATGACAAAGTAACAAAAACAAAACCCCAGCCCGCTGGGAAGGGCCGGTTGGTGCCACGGGTGGTGATGTTCCATGAAACCGCCTAGGATCTCGCACACCAAACACTGCACAGATCTATCACTTTACGGCAGAGATTTGCACTAATCGGGGTATTTTTTAAAGAGCACTAAGCCTAAGAGACGCATTTAAATGTTTAAATGATGAAAACTTCTGGACAGTTTAGAGCACTTAGTGGAAGGTGAACATTTTGGGCTAGCAAAGATGTAGACACAATACTTCGGAATAAATGAGTGTGAGTGTTTACTGTGTGTCGGACACCGGGCAGTGCTGGTGCTCAGTTACAAACGGCCCAGCCCAAGGGCCAACTCTGAGGGCACAGTGACGATCTTATCACCGTGCATTACACTTACCACCGCTTGTGTCCTCCTGCACTCTAATTGCCCCTCCACGTGTCTGCTTAGATCTAACTTTGACCGAGCGGCTCTGAAAAGGAGGAGGCTCCTGGAAACTAGACGTTTCCATAGAAACTAGACGTCTTTCCCTTCCCCTCCAAGAGACGGAGCTAAAATTTAGGTGTTTGTTTGTTCGCTCTTTCAGACAAAAGAGTTCGACAAAAAGTAACCCTCAGGAGCTATTAAACCCAAAGCTGGGAGTGCGCACTCAGTTAGGTAATTGTATTCTGGGGTTTCCATGTGCTTTCTGTTAGTTACTTAGCATTTTAAGAATGCAGTGCTCATTTGTAGGGTCAATGGCAAGAAGTTAAGAGCGGGCAAAGGAAGTAACTCTGCCCACTATCTTCTTTCTAGTTCTGTAAAGTTAACAGTCGCCCGTGCGCCCTATCTTCTTTAGGAGATGGATGGTTCACTAAGGGTCTGTTTGTGCGCAGTGGTGGGGACAGTGTCCACAAAATCATCCTATGTCTGTATCATTTACCAAGTTAACAGTTTTTTTTTTTTAAATAAACCTTTCAGAAAAAGGTTTCATTCCATATAAACAAAATTTAGAACAAGCACCTGAAAAAAGATCCGGGATCCTTATAACCGCCCAGCACAATATCATTCACCATGTTCTCTAGAGCCCACAACAGTGTCTGACACAGAGTAAATGCTCACATGTATATTTCAATAAATAAATGACTCAGAGATGGCTGATTCCATCAGGTTTGCTGTTTTAGGGTTCAATCTTAAAGTAAGAGTACTTGTTGGAAAGATCCCACTCACTGCAAATTTATGCCTGCTCTAAAAAGACAGTGTGTGTAGGGTCCACGCTACAATAAACTAACTTTTATTACTTCATTTCTAAAACTTCCTAGATTGAGATACACAAAGGACACTTTACAATGCTATCTGTTACATTTCAAATCGGGTGATAATGAAATTCCAGACTAGGACAAAATAAGCCTCCACATGAATTTTGTTTAGCCTGTGTTTCTTAATTTTTAAAACTATGACATGACTATTAATACCCTTTTTGATTTCCTAAAAATTAAAGTGGGAGAAATATAACATTTATATTTGGAAGGCTTAATGAGGAAAACAACATTAAGATATGAAACTACTGTTTTTTTTTGTTTTTTTTTTTTTTTTTAAAGCACTGTTCTTATTCTACTTTTAAACTTCACAAGCACTGAACGAAGAACAATGCTTTTCTATTTGGAGACACTCTGGACTCCTTAATGAATGTATCCAAGCTGTTTGCTATGCCCCTCAATAATGCTTGCCAATTTTCTGTCGTTTCCTCTTTCAGATGATAGTGTTTGTGTGACAAAGGTCTCTGGGTATGTTTCAAAACATTTTAAACAATTTAACAATGTACCACCAAGCACCTTCTTTAAAGTGTCACTCAATTTCCACACAGCTAAATTTGTCAGAAGACACAAAACTGAATTCACCGTACCAACCTTCATAAGGAAATGGCTAGAAAGTTCACTGGGAAACCAGAGGCATACTCATTGCCTTATGTGAAAGAAAAAAGCTTTTAGCGGCTTAGTCAATTTCTGCTAATGCTGCTACAATACAACAAACAGTAACACTATTTACAAAACTATGTTTCTTTTTATATTCTCCATGCACTTATGCTAGTTTTAGACTGTTTCCTTTTCCTGACCAACAGTTCATTGTTTATGATGGAGAGAATCACTCTTAACCCAGCAGAATTAAGGATTCCAGGAACTGGATGAAAACAAAGGGTCACTTCACCTGCAGTTACCTCCCATTCCTCACTTCAGGCCACTTCTCTCAGGCTGCGGCAAAATGGTGATGCACTTTGCAGTTTTCAACCAAAGAACGATCAAAAACATGAACAACGGACCAATAAAAGACATTTTCCCTTGTCTTTCATTTTAAAGCATTTCTTTTTGAATTTCAGAATTCTACGAGGTTTAGTTTATAAATGCTAAGACTATTAAATTCCCTAATGAGTAATCTTAATTTGCCATTTGTGCTAAAGGCAAAATTAGCCATAGTCACATTAACATCATCGATTATTATGTACTGATTTGTTAGCCACATTAAAGCCCCCACCCCACCTTGTTTTCCGCTTTTGCCTGGCAGTGATTTTTCTGAGTTCAAGAGCTTAGCTTTTCCCAGGTGAAAATTGTTTTTATTATCCTCGGGTGTTTGCTTTCTTTCTCAAACTCTCAGAACAGTTAGCCGCAAAGTTGTCATTGTCCTTTACAAAAGGATCGGATTCCAAATAATTAGTGTTTGTGTTGTACATCATTTGAAAATATTTCTCCTTTCCTTGTCAGGATTACAGGAGTCTCATGTATTGCCCTACAAATCCCACTTTCATTATTTAGTCAGGTGTACCTGAGAACAAGACGGGTTGCCTGTTTCTCTTCATCTGATCCACGTCCCACCTGAGTTGTGAGTTCTCAAGCAGGGAGTGAACAAGAAGTTAACACTTTTGTAAGCTCAGTCCAGAATGCTCTCCCCAGAATTCAGCACAGCTCTAAGCGACCATTTCTCCAAAGAATGAAAAGAAATGATCTTCTTTAAAGGTAAAGAATTCAACCAAATTCCTTCTGAGACTTTATAAAATAGCATGCAGTGTCAGAGGGGACTGTTCTTAAATCCGCATCTGGTTTTCTCTGTAAGCTAAGTATGTCCTTAAGTCTCCTTTCTGCATAAGTCACTCCTCTATCATTCTCTGCAGTGTTCTCTGATCTTATGCAGCCATACTATGAAACACCCCATGTTACGAAGTTCTGCTATGTGACAAAACCCCTTCCCTCCAAAATAAGATACCTGGTGCCCACAGTCAGTACAATTTGTATGATCACCAGTGATCAGTAAGTATGTATGGAAAGATTTTTATTTTCTTTTTTCCTTCTAAGAGCTTGTCAAGAGAATTGGATCTTTTTAAATTATTTCTCAAACATACTTGTTAGTCTTGACAATGTGCCAAAAAACATTTTCAGAGTCCCATGAACAAAGGTCATTCAACCTCTAGTCTCATTCAAAAAAAAAAAAAAAAAAGTTTTTGAAATTTGGAAGAGAAAATTTTAACTGGTCAGATTTTTAGAGTGTCCTCTTTAAAAGAATAATTTTTTTTTAAAGCCTAGAAGAAGGTAAACAGAAATTTAAATAAGAAAACTCAGACTAGATTGAGACAAGCCATGTCAACTTAAGAGAATCTGAAGGAATAAGATTTCCAGTAAAATTATACTTTTTGAAATAAGAAATTTGCACTTCCCGATACTTTCCAAGTCAAAGCCATGAAAATGAGCAAGCGGAAATATTGTGGGATGAATTTGGAGACTAGTGGAAATGTTAAAATTGTCAAAAGTCTGTTCACCTATTTAGTTGAACGCTTACAAATGTTAAAAGAAGCATCCTAGACTAAATTATTACAAAAGATAGTATGACCTTCTTAAAGAGTTTAAAAATAATGATTACTAATATTTATTAGATGCTAGTCCCTCCACAACAAAGACACTTATAGCCACACCCCTAAGTAAAAACAATTTTGCTCACCCACCTCTGGAGTAGCTTGCTTGCCTAGATGTAGGATCTGAAGTCTGACTTCAGGGACACTGTTGTAGGAGGAGACGCAGAAAATCAACACATGATTCCCACAGCACAGCAGCTGAGAACTCAAAAATGAGGCACAGGGTCTTGACCATTCATCTGTCTTTAAGGTTTTCCTGACATCTGAAAGCCATTGACATCCCGAGCCCTCCAGCACTTGAGGCGCATGCCTGACACGAGATAAATATAGATCCCTGACACCTGAGCCAGATGGAAGGAAAGTTAACTTGAAAAATCTCATTCATTTCGTGCCTCAGTTGAGGAAAATAAAACCTTTAATCCTTTTCCTATTAAAACCTTTTATGCCCCGTAAAAAATAGTTTCTGTGCTTATGAAACATGAGAATGCAAATAATCATTAGTAATTGATTTGTTTCTCTCCGTAATTACCACTTGTTGTGACAGCACAGAGACAGGCTCAGTATCTCCTTTCTTGGTTAAGTACAGAAGAAACATAATAGTGAATAATAAGAATTATTTACTCAACTTTTTTTTTAAGTGACTTTTGCAGGTGAGTCCTTAAATGTGAATACCTAGTTGGTGAACTTTCTGGTTTATTTTCTCTTATATGGTGGAAGAGTAATTTGGTTCTTTATTGTTTTCCTCAGTGAGACAGACAGTGTCACGCATTGCCAGGTGCTTTGGTTTAAGTTAATCTTTTGGTATAGTTGTATAATGTAGATTTAAATTGAATTTTGCTTAGTATTATTTGTAAACACATAAATAAGGTTACCTTTGTCCTGAGAAACTATGATTAGAGTTATTACTCTGAAGATACAATGGCAAAATTTCTAACAATAAATCACTTTCTAGGATTCGTAATTTAAGAATCTCTAATTCTATATTTGAACAAATCTCTAATTCTACACAGAGGAACAAGAAAAGTCACACTGCTCTCCTGAGATTTTGAGGTACTAAATATTTTTAGTTAGTAGTATGTTTTAGAGAATAGCATTAGAGAAAAATAATGGATTTTGGGTTACCAGTTTCTAAATGATGATGACCTGTAACTAGTAGTACCTACCATCCCAGAAAGGAGAATGATTCTTTTTTCCAATGCCTGAAACCAGTATTTTTGTATTTTAATAATAGGTCCCATGTATTGAGCACTGTCTATGTTCTTGGCACTGTGCTAAGTAGATATCATATAATCTCATTCTCTTTTCCTAACCCAAAAAATATCCTTTCAAATCAAGTTAATATTTTTAGGTCCCATTTTGCAGAAAAGAAACCTAGTACTTCAAAGAACTTAGGACTTGTAAATATTGACAGTGGACATATGGCTAATAAGTGGCTCATAGGAGAGTCTAACGCATATGATTTTGACTTGAAAGTTTGTTTCTTTCCCGTCATACGATACAGTTACAGGGTAAAAATGAGTTTCATCCATGCTTCACCTGTATCGGATTAGTCATCCTAATGAGTAATTTTTTTTTATTTTCAAACACAGGGAAAGTACGGAAACGGTCCCCGTGGATTATTGCTATGACACCAGGAAATCCCCGGAAGCATTATGTCCCCAGCACAAGGAAAAGACAGCTCTAGGAGGCACAATTCTAGCCAGAGATATTTCTCAGCTCTTGCATTGATGTGTTGCAACTCGTCGTCATGAATCTGTAGAAACAGAGTTTGACCTGCCGGAGCCTGGAGGGCCAGGCCTGATGGCCCCTTCTCAGCCATAATGGCATGTCTGGCAGGTGGAGGTTGGACGACCAGCATAGAGGAGGGGTAGCCACATGGCAGAGAGTCAGCCAGTGAGGTTACATAACCAATACCAGGGAGATTTTGCATGAGAAGGAGTGGGAGGGGGGATCACATTTTCAACTATCTTAGAACATGAACTGTGACCCTGTCATTCAAAAAAAATTATTTTTCCATGTGTGTAAAATCATTCTAGTATTTGAACTTAATATTTCATCAAAGAACTGAAAAGACAAAAAATTCAGGGAACTGAGGAACACACATTTTCTATGAATTATAATGAATATCATAGAATGCCCCCAACACTCTATGCACCATTGTCTTTGAATATGGGTTATGTCCCATAAATAAGAATAGGAAATCCTGAATTTCCTTTCCATGAATTACCTATTCATTGTCATTAAATTGTTCACTCCCTGCTAGGCACCGATTTACGAGCAGTGGGTGGCGAGAGAGAGGAAAGACTAGCGGTAGTTTGAGTTAAAAAAAAAAAAAATACAGGGGCACTTGGCTAGCTCAGTTGGTAGAGCATGCACCTTTTAATCTCAGGGTCATGAGTTCAAGCCCCACACTGGGTGTGGAGCCTACTTAAGATAAAATAAAAATTAAGAAAAAGATGACTATGGCTCTGGGACAAGACCTCTGACCCTTCATCCAGAGAATCATCAGAAACTTTCTTCACCATCTTCAAAATTAAACATTTCATCACAGAATGTCAATTAAACCCAGGGCTCTTTTTTGCCCCCCCGATTGGTCATGTTTCAAGTGTTGATGAGCCTAAATTTTTGAACCAGACAAAACCAAAACATCTGGATTTTGTTGGACCCTGAATGGCAGAACTTTAAGGCATTAAAGTTGAACCAATAATCCTGCTAAGAGCAGCTGTCACCAGCTGTTGATAGACTGTTCCTCACAAGATGCTATTGTGCAATTTCCCACTTCTCTGTGGAAATCTTTTCTTGAAACAAGCAGTTCATCTGTCCATACAAAAAACGTCATCAATACGGTGGCATTCATAGTACTATTTTCTGTCCTTCCCAACACCTCCCAGTCCTGTGTCTCTGATGCCTCCCGGTGCAATTCTTCCAGATATCTTTCTTCTTCATCCCACCAGCATCATCCAGTGGCCTTCATCAAGTATTAGTAACAGAACTGACTTCATCCTTAAGCAGGCCATGCAGAATGTGTGGGGGACGTTTAAAGTAATAATATGCCTTAAAAAAAATTCCCTTCAGAGAAATTCAAATTTCAAATCAAAGATCTGTCCCTCATTTTATATTTCTGTCCATTGTGTAAGAGTTAACAGTGAAGTGTTTTTTGAATCCTTGGCTCTGTAACATAACAGGGAAGGAATAGTTTGTGGCCTTGTTGGGAAATTTTGGCATAAACCCCTGTACACACTTGAAAACAATGAGAATATTCACCAAGATACTTCAACACATTAACCTTGCTACCTTGTTTTTAGGAAAAACGTATTTGGAAACGCCCTTGGATTATGATCAGCTTGCTTAAAGTGTATATTCAGGGTCTGAAAGACATTTTGGGCTTATTTGTAACGGATTCTATTAGTAGACTCCGCTTTACCAGGGTTTTCTGTTTGTTTGCTGTCTGTTTTCCCATGTTTGCATGGAATAAATAAATTTCACACAAAGAGCTTTTTCCTAAGGAGCATTTTCCTCCGGAGAGCTGTGACAAAGGCTTCCTAGTAATCTTCTCTTAACTTGCTCTTCTCAAATCTATACATACGTGAAATGCTTTTATTCTGAACATCAGCTTCAGGTAAAGCTTTTCTTACCAATTCTTCTCAAAATTGACTCTAGGAGAGAATTCTAGCTCTATGTTTGTTATCCAAAAGCAATGAGGATAAATGGAAATCTATACTATTAAAATAATCTAATAGAGTAGTTCTCTTTGCCTTTTTTTTAAGTCTTTGAAGCCTCAAATTATTGCTAAATTTCATATCCCTACTTTTATCTCCCTACCAATGTCATCCTCATTAGTCATAAAAGCTTTACCAAGAATTTGCATGAAATATTACAGCCCCAAAGCAGCACTCTTCCCTTTTAAGTTGGATGGGTGGTCATTTAATCATTTATTGGTTCAACAGCAAGATACAATGAAATTCTGTTTTTGTGTACAGAACAGTGCTACTCCTTTGGGGAAAAATGCTTAATTAAGAGCCACAGTTTGTGCTCTCAAGTATCTTCTTGTTTTGTGAAGGAAGACAAGCACCATTTAACAAATCATAATGTGTTACAATAAACTGGGGTGAGTAATGAAAGAATGTGTCATTGTGATAAGCTAAGCTGAATGGTCAGAGAGGTCTCTCTAATATACATATATATGTATATATATTATATATATGTGTTATCATATGTGTATATGTATATATAAATTTAAGCATTTGTTTATATATGTATATGTGTGTAGATATGGATATGTGTCTGTATATATATGTAAATACACATTATATAAGGAAGCCTAAATATATATATATATATATATATATATATATATACCTAGATAGATAGATAGTTAGATAGATATGTAGGGAAGCCTCTCTGAACTTTCAGCTTAGCTTATCACAGTGTAACATTCCTTTTCATTTTGTTCCAGTTTATCTCAGTTTATGATTATATATTATGATTTCTTAAACAATGCCTGCTCTCTTCACAAAACAGTAAGATACTTGGGAGCACAAACTTTGGCTTTTTATTTACCATTTATATTTACCACTGATTTACATACACACACTAATATCTAAGAGTGAGTAGGTTTTAAGTGGCAAAGAATTCGGAAAGCATTCAAAGGTAAGAAGCCAGGAACGGTAAGCAGCCTGCCATGGACGGGAAGGAGCCAGAAGATTCAAGTCACTGAAAGTAGAGAGCAGAAGTCCAACGTGGCTGGACGAGAGGACAGGGAAGAGTAATCGGAGATGATGCAGGAGAGTTAGGGAAGAGCCAGACATCACAGATATTTGCAGGGATTTATCCTAAGAACAATGGGGAGCCATTGAAGAATTTTAATCCCAAGAGATACATGATCGAAGCTGAATTACATTGGAAATGATAGCAGCGTGGCTGCTGGGATTGAAAGGAGGTAAGAATGGAAGAATGGATGTGGGAAAACCCGAAAGGCAGCTATTACTAACTTGAATAGTAGCTTGACTTAAAATGGATACAAGAAAAATGGAGGGAAAAAAAAGAAAAAGCCATAGACTTAGAAGGTAAAATCAACAGATTTTGGTGGTGGTTGTGGCTGTTGTACAAGAGGAAAGGGGAAGAAGAATAATTAATTGAGGAAGTCTTTAAATTGAAGGTATTCCAGAAATCATTCTACACCCCAACATAAACACTACTCCTCAGATGACAGGAGAGAATACATCGAGCTCAGTAACTGGCACGGAGCGGATGCTGAAACATTTCCTGAGTGACAGACTGTCTAAGTGAATAAGTGAGTGAGTGGAATTAAGTACACTGTGCACAGGAGTGCACAGTTATATTGTGACATCCTTTATCTTTGTTTAGGTTATCATAGGCAGTTTTCTCAAAGCTACCACAAGGGAGTCATAACACACTAAGCGACACCTCAGAGACCAGAAGGTCAGGGGGACTGTCAATTCTTACAGAAGTATCAAGAAAGCCTGAAAGAACCCAGTGCTCAAAGGAAAGAAATTTAAAGTGACTTAGAGAAATTGTGCAGGAGACTTGCACACATGTAGCCAGCCATATGTATAGAGCTTGTAATCTAATGGAAACTTGGGTCCCCCTGGACCTAGAGCAAATAATATCCACAGAACATAAAGTCCTCCTTCCAGCACAACAAAACAACAGGCTGGTAGCCAATTATGGTAGCAGCCAAGCAGATGTCCCACTGGTTTTTAAAACCAGACACAGAGCTTTGGTTTGTTTAATTATTACTTCCATGTTATAGCACTTTCTGTGTATAATATTTTGTTTTGATGTTATCACATAAGCATCAACTAATCATCAGGCAATTCTTAGTGCTTTCTTGGTGGGTGATTGTACAAAGCAGCGTCTAGTGCAGTGTAGCTCTCCCCTCTTTTCTTTAAGAGAAATGGGAAGATTAAGTAGGACAATCCTGAGGTCAATTAGAAGGTTCTAAGAAAGCTCTAGAATTAAGACTTCCAGTCTGTAGATCATAATTTGCAATGATTCCTTTTTTTCCCACTTTTATTTTTTTTCATGTAAAGATCAGACACCCATTTTCTTGGCTGTCCTTTTCCCATCCATGTTTGGGTTTCCCTTGCTCTGTCTGCATTCTCAATGTAGATGTCTACGAAGGTCTAGGCCTATCCCTTCTTTTCCTCTTATATCTTCTCTTTCTTACCAACATATCCTACTCTATGGGATTAATTTGGCACCTCTGCAGTTAACCCCCAAATCTATTTTTGCCCGTAACGTCTATCCTACTAATAAATTTAGTTAGCAGTTTTGAGAATTCTTTATACACTAGTCAAGTATCTGTATTATTTCATGTGATTAAAAAACAACAACAACTTTGGGATAAAACTAATATTTAGCACTTAACAAATTTAAACGGAAGTTTACTAAAGTTACTTGCCTCGTGGTTAGAATGCTCCAGGTGGCCAGATAAGGGTCTGGCTCTCCATGGACCCAGCTCTTGAGCTGGGAGACGCTGCTGTGATTGACTCACTGTGGTATCATCACATCTCCCACTTCTGTGGACACCTCTACTCTGCTGCCTTAAACGCACGTCTACACCTCCCTATCTCAGAGACTGTTCCCCATCTCTGCACTGTGATATCGCCGTGCTGTCACCCAGCCCAAACTGTTTCCCATGCCCAATCATCTTCCAATTCCTAACAATTCTAACTTCACCATGAATCTTCTATTTGTCTCCTGTGTTTTATTTTCACTGCCTCCACGTAAGTCAGGTTTTGATTCCAGTGTACCTTGTTCACTGCCATGGCCTCCTGATTGATTTTCCTGCATGCAGAATTACTCCCTTCTCATTTATCCTTTCCACTGCATGCAGATTAATCTTCCAAAAACACAAATTAGAGTTTATGACTTATTTATTTAAAATAAAACATTAATTGTATCCATTACCCAGAGAACGGACTTGAAGCTCCTTGAACCACAGTTGAAGGCCCTCAGCTGTCATTTCTACTCCTGTGTGAAGTCTGTTCTTCAGTGAAATGGTCCCTGCACTCTCACCTTGCATTTCCCACTGCTTCAAATATTCCTCTGAGTAGAATTCTGAAAGCTCTACCTAAATGTTACTCTTCGAAGTCAATGATCCTTTAACATGGTGTGTACACTGGAAGCTTTAAAAACCATAACATACGCAATCTCCATCCCAGACAAATTAAATCAGAATCAATGGATACTTCCATGTTTAAAAATTACTGTCAGTGCTACTATTAGCCGGTAGGGTTACTTTTTGCAAATGAATCGCTTCTTCAAGGCTCTCTGCTGTACTCTATGAGAAAACTGCCATATATATTTAAACTTATTTATATTATGTATCTTATACTATACAATTTATATTATACAATTTCTCACATATATGTAATTGCTCACATATACAGTATTAACGGCACCCTTTGGTATTATTCATTGTACAAAAAGCATTACCATACTTAGCAGCCCACAGTATCCTGCTTCAGAATTCAAAACCTGTCCTCTCTGTCTTGTCAATTCCCCTTAGCGTAAGCTTTTCCTGCATTGACCTCATAGTACTGTATATGAGGCTTTACTTCCCTGTTAACTTAAACCTTATTTTATCATACTTAGCATACATATTTAATCTCTGATGACATTGAGGGCTTTTCTTCATTTAATTTAATCCACTGTCCCTAGATACTAAACAATTGTTTAATAAAGGGATTTAATATGAATCGTAGTTTTAGAAAGAAAGATCTCTGATTGGCAAATGTATTTTGAATGTCCACCCCTTTTTTATTGTACCCATTTCTAAAAGTTACTTAAAACAATAAACAACATAAAATCCATAGACACATGAAATAAATAACAAAGACAGTCATGAAGGAAGGGAGATGGATTTATTCTAAAACACTACCTGAGGAATGTTCGTTCACTCAAAGCCAAGCTTGGTGTCTCCTGGCAGCCAGGCCTACAAGGGAGCTCTGATATATGTCAAAGCTCTCATCATAAAAGAAAACAGCAGTTCTTCAGGAGACATCAAACTTCATGTACTCTTAAGTTAACTCAATTAAGTAGATCTTTATGAGACAGACATTAAAAAGGACGGTGTCTTCAAAGACTTCTAACAAAAGGTCCAGAAGTAGAAAATATCTTCAAAGATTCGGAATCTAAAAGATCTCATATGGGGGCTCCTGGCAGGCTCAGTTGGTAGAGCATGTGACTCTTGATCTTGAGGTCGTGAGTCTGGGCCCCACAATGAGTGCAGAGCCTACTTAAAAAATATATAAATAAAAAAGACCTCATATGGTTTTGATGTTAACCACTTTTCCATGCTTATCTCTTACTATGCTCCACTTCACGGACTCTGCTCAAACCCTACTGGTCTTCCTGGAACAGGCCAAACTACATCTGGACCTTCCATGGTTGTTCCCTCCACGTAAAACCCTCTTCTCCCAGATGTTTGTGTGCTGCTGCTGCTTCCTCTCTTCATTCAGCTTCTCTGCTCCACTGTTACCTCTTTTGGGGCCAACGTATTTAAAGAGCAATCTCTCATCATTCTCTATCTTCTAAGTCCTCTTTATTCCATTTATTTTGCTATATGATTTTTATCAAATATCTGCTTGGTATTTTTTTAGTTTTTAAAATCTACCATATGAAAATGTAAAGCTTCCTTGAGGCCAGGGAATTTTCACTGTCTTGTTCCCTGCTGTATTCCACACTGCTTAGAAGACTACCCAGCACACAGAAAGAAGGCACACTTGTTAACAAGCTAAGGAAACTGTTTGTCATATATCTATTTATCACATTAACCCACAACCAAAATATTTGAGATTTAGCATTGAACCTTAAGTCCATGAAAGAATTTCTATGGGGGACAGAATATTTATAGGTCAAGAAATAGCTTCCAGGTTTTTTGGAAGCTTTAAAAAACAAACAAAAACAAACAAACAAAAAAGTTTGTTTTGTTTTTTTGTTTTCAGGAAATGATGAATTAACAGCAACAAAACAAAAAACCCTTAATGAATTAGTTCTCTATTGCTTCACAACACATTACAAACTTGGTGGCTTAAAGCAAAACTCATTTATTATCTCACAGTTCTGTGGATTTCAAGAGTCTGGGCAGAGGGTGGCTGAATTCTAAGTCTCACATGGCTGAAGTCTTTTTTGGGGCTACATTCTTGAGGTCATCTTCTATACTCATGTGTTTCTTGGACAAAATGAGTTCCTTGTGGTGTAGGACTAAGGTTCATGCTTCCTTGCTTGCTGTTGGCCAGGGGTTATCCTCAGCTCCTAGAGATGCTCTCAGGCCCTGGTGGTATGTGGACCTCTCACAACACGGTAGCTTACTTCTTGAAAGCCAGCAAGACAATCTCTCACACTTCAAATCTCTGTCCCCTTTCAAGAACTCCCCCCTAACTAACTCCCTTCAATTTTGCAATAAAATACACTGGAGTGAAAAATACAATATAGACATTCCCACTTATTCTCAACGGCAGGGAATCATAAAACGTGTTTATATCAGGACCAGGAATATTGGGGACCATTATGGAATTCTGTCTAACACACCTATTATTCCAAATCAAGTCCAACAAAGTTACCACTATTCACATTCAGAAGGGTGATAGAGAAATCACTGGTTACATTATTATTATTATTATTATTATTATTATTATTATTATTATTATATTTGTTGTGGTGATCTGTGATCAGTGATTTTTGATTTTATTATTGTAATTGTTTTGGGGTGTCACAAACTGCCATATAAAACACCAAGTTTGATAAATCTTGTGTATGTTCTGACTACTTCACTGGCCAGCTGTTTCTGGTTTCTTTCCCTTGCAGGGGCCTCCCTGTTCCTGAGACACAATGATATTCAAATTAGACCAGTTAATAACCCTACTCACAATCACAGATTTCAAGATATACTACAAAGCTATCATAATTAAAACAGTATGGTACTGGTACAAAAATATACATAGATCAATGGGACAGGATAGAGGGCCCAGAAATAGATCCACACTTATAAGGCCAATTAATCTACAATGAAATAGGGAAGAATATACAATGGGGAAAAGATAGGCTTTTCAATAGGTCATGCTGAGAAGACCGGACAGCTACGTGCAAAAAAATGAAACTGGATCACTTTCTTATACCAGAACCAAAAATAAATTCAAAACAAATTAAAGACCTAAATGTGAGACCTGAAACCATAGCTCTCCTAAAAGAAAATTAGGCAGTAATCTCTTGGACAAGAGCTTTAACAACTTATTTACGGATATGTCTCCTCAGGCAAGGGAAACAAAAGCAAAAATAAACAATTGGGACTGTTTTAAAATAAAAAGCCTTTGTACAGCAAAGGAAACCGTCAACAACAACAAAAGGCAACCTAGTGAATGGGACAAGTTATTTGCAAATGTTATAGCCAATAAGGGGCTAATGTCTAAAATGTGTAAATAACTTATACAACACCAAAAACCCCACAAATCTTATTGAAAAATGAGAACACTTGAATAGACTTTTTTTTTTTCCCCAAAGAAGACACTCAGATGGCCAACAGACACATTAAAAATGCTCAACATACTAACCATCAGGGAAATGCAATTCAAAACCACAGCGGGATATCACCTCATACCTGTTAGAATGGCTAGTATCAAAAAGATGAGAAATAGTAACTGTGGAGAGGATGAGGAGAAAAGGGAAACCTTAGGCACTACTGGTGGGAATTTGAATTGATGCAACCACTGTGGAAATAGTATGGATGTTCCTCAAAAAAAAAAAAAATAAAAATACCACATGATTCAGTAATTCTACTACTGGATATTTACCCAAAGAAAACAAAAACACTAATTCAAAGAGATACATGCAGCCCTGTTTCCTGCAGCCTTATTTACAACAGGTTAGATACGAAAGCAACTCAACTGTCCCTCCATACACGAGTGGATGAAGAATGTGTGGTATACATATACAATGGGATATTAGCTGTAAAAAAAAAAAAAAAAAAAAAAGAATGAGATCTTGCCATTTGTGTAAACGTGGATGGACCTAGAAGGTATTATGCTAAGTGAAACAAGTCAGACAGAGAAACACAAATGCCATATGATTTCACTAATATGTGGAATCTAAAAAACAAATAAACAAACAAATACCAAACAGACTCTTAAATACAGAAGACAAATTAGTGGTTCCCAAAGAGGAGGAGGGTAGGGGTTTGGGTAAAACAGATGAAGAGGATTAAGAGGTACAAGCTCCCAGTTTTATATAAAATAAATCAGCATGGAGATGAAAAGTACAGCATAGAAAATATAGTCAATAATGTAATAGCATTTTATGGTGACAATACTTATCAGGGTAAGCATTATGTATTGAACTGTCAAATTACTATGTTGTACACCGGAAACTATTATAACATTGTATGTCAATTATTTCAATCAATCAATCAATCAATCACCCTACAATGGCCTCTAAGAGTTCAAGTGAAAGAAGTCTCACATTCCTCATGTTAAGTCAAAAGATAGAAATGATCAGGCTTAGTGAGGAAGTCACGTCAAAAGCTGAGATAGGCCAAGAGGGCCTCTTATGCCAGTTACCCAAATTGTGAATGAAAAAAAAAAAAAAGTTTTTGAAGGAAATGTAAAGTGCTAGTCCATGAACACACAGAGGATAAAAAAAATCAAACAGCCTTATTGTTGATACGAAGTTTTAGTGGTCAGTAGATCACACCAGCCACAACATTCTCTCAAGCTAAAGCCTAATCCAGAGCAGTGTTCTAACTCTTTGATTCTCTCAAGGTTGAGGAAGCCGCAGAAGAAAAGTCTGAAGGTAGCCGAAGTCGGTTGATGAGGTTTAAGGACAGAAGCCATCGCTGTATCACGAAAGTGCAAGGTGAAGCAGCAAGCACTGATGTCAAAGCTGCAGCAAGCTTTCTAGAAAATCTAGCTGAACTAATTAAGGTGGCTACACTGAACAACAGATTTTTAATGTTGACGAAACAACCTTATATTAGAAGAATATGCAAGGTGGGACTTTCATAGCTAGGAAGAAGTCAATGCCTGGCTTCAACACTGCAAAGGCCAGAGGCTGACTCTCCTGTCAGGGACTAATGCAGCTGGTGGCTTTACGTGGAAGCCACTGCTCTCTGACCATTCTGAAAATCCTAAGGCCCTCCAGAAGTATGTTCAATCTACTTGGCCTGCGCTCTATCAGTGGAACAACAAAGCCTGGATGACAGCGCGTCTGCTTATAACATGGCTCACGGATTATCTGAAGCCCACTCTTGAGACCTACTACATAGAAAGAGATTCCTTTCAAAATATTACTGCTCATTGACAAGAGGTCTGAGGAAGGTGGACAATGAGACTAATGTTGTTTCCATGCCTGCTAACACAATATCCATTCTGCAGTCCATAGATCGTGGAGTAATTTTGACCTCCAAGTCTTACTATTGAAGAAATACACTTTACAAGGCTGTAGCTGCCATACACAGTGATATCCTTGATGAACCGGGGCAAGATAAACTGAAAACCTTCTAGAAATAATTCACGTTCTAGATGCCACGAAGAGCATGCATGATCCATGGGAAGAGGTCAAAATATCAACCTGAATAAGAATTTGGAAGAAGTGGATTCCAGCCCTCATGAATGACTTTGAAGCGTCGAGACTTCAGGAGAAACTCACTGCAGATGGGGTGGAAACAGCAAGAGAACTGGAATTAGAAGCGGAGCCTAGAAATGAGACTGAATGGCTGCAGTCTCATGGTAGAAGGTGAATAGATGAGGAATTGCTTCTTATGTGTGAGGAAAAAAAGTGGTTTCTTGAGGTGTAATCTATGCTGCTGAAGACTCTGTGCAGACTGCCGAGATGACCACAGAGGAGTCAGAATATGACAGAAACGTGATGGATAAAATAGTGTCAGGCACTGAGAGGATGAACTCAAATTTTGAAAGAAGTTCTGCTGTGGGGTCAAATGCTAGCGCACAGCATCACATGCTACAGATAAATCATTCATGAAAGGAAGACTCAAACAATGCGACAAACTTCATTGTCTTATTTGACAAAATTGCCGGTCACGCCAACCTTCAGCAACCACCACCACCCTGACGAGTGAGCAGCCACTGACATCGAGACCAAACCCTCCACCAGCAGAGAGGGCACAACTTACTCAAAGCTCAGATGACGGTTAGCATTTTTTAGCAATAAAGCATTTTAAATAAAGGGATGTACATTCAGATGGAACACTATTGCACTCTTTAATAAACTGTAGTGTATGTGAACATAACTGCCATATACACTTGGAAGTGAAAAAATGCAGCTGACTAACTTTACTGTGACGTTTGCTTTATTGTGGTGGTCTGGAACTCAACCCGCAATAGCTCTGTCCTGAGTTCTGATCATAATTACTGATCATGTTCATGATTCAGCTGGTGACTCAATATGCGGCCAGAATTCAGTCATAACAATAAGGGCACAAGGAAAAGAGATTTCCTATCTATCAAAGTTGAACCACTTTGGCAGAAAGCCTAACGCCTTAATAATAATATTATGTAACAAGATGTTTTTATATTTTTGCATGAGACAAAGTTCAAATAATTCTGAGAGAACGCTCAGATTATTTTGTAACTACATAACACATCACAACAGTCTGTTACCAGATGATAAAGAAAACCAGTATGTTTGCTGATCATACTTGACTTATTATTGGTTTAGCTCTGCTGCCGGAGTCCCAGAGGTTGTTCACTGTGTTCAGCGATTTTAACCTTTACCTGTTCATTTGCAGTTATGAATCCTTTCAAAATAGACAACACCAATAGCTTTCTAGTCTTTATTTCGTAATTTGTATCTTTGATGGAGTTTTTAGTTTGCTTTTCTCTAGAAACTATGTTTTGTTTTTGCCTTTTCAAGCACAAATGAGCAGATTGACTAAATTATACACAGTGTTCGAAGACAATGTTGTCTACTCTCACTGATGGTGGTTAAAATGCCATAATGAAGCCGTGACCATTGTGACTTAATGTAGGCTATGTCAAATCCTATTTGAAAGCGCGCAAACTTACATGGGTAATTTTAAGAAAGGGCTGTAGATATGCTACATGTCTATTAGCCCAAAAGGCTCAGATAAAATACAAAGGCTAAGGCATAGAAGATTAGCTAGGCCATATTTGAGCAAAGGTCAAAGGTCTGAAAACAGTCTAGATTCACCCTAGCCAGGCAATTGTGGAAACTTTTTTTTTTTTTAAACCGTATTCAGTTTTGTTAATGTATTCATTTCTATGACTGCTTATTCAGCGGTACATCTGATATGAGTCACTAGTATGGTTTTAACCCTGGCCGGGTTAAACCACAACCGATCCCTGGGACACATCATGACTGTGGAACTTGAGGATCTATCTGTATCTTAATTTTAATTCCGGTAGCGTTAACATACAATGTTACCTTAGTTTCAGGTATACAGTATAGTGATTCAACAATTCTATTCATTACTCAATGCTCATCATGATAGAGGGTATTTTTTTGTTCTTTCATGTTCCCCCAAGTATTTTAAGAGCTGCCACAGGGAGTGGCAATGCACTCAATGGGGGGCCTGCCGTGCCTTTTTCAGTGGAGCCAAGACTGTAGAAATTATAAATGTTAAGTGATGAGCCTGGTGTACATGTCACAAATTTGCCAGCAGGCAGATGCCAATAAATTGTTGAACATGCAATCCTGTAACTTCTTTCCTTTTACTTTCAGTTTAAATATCCTGGTGAGTGTATGGGTGGTGTGAGGGATTTCAAAGTGGGAGGCCCTCACTGAGGGCATAGGCTATTCCTGATGAAGAAAAGCCCAGGAGGAAGGCAAGACAATTTTCTTAAGTCATTTTATCTAATTACCGACACAGGTTTCCATTCGGAATCTGCGAGAAATTAATCGGCCTCGCTAGCATCTGAACTCTGCTTGGCTCAGACAGCCCGTGAAACTCAGACCTGCCTGTTCATTTCTAGTCTGTGTTCATGACATACTTAGCTCTGAAACTTCTGATTTTAACCTCAAGCCTCATCACTGACCTTGGTGTTCCTGGGTTCTTTGCCTGGAACATGGATCTCAGCCTTAACTTATACACTTTGCTTTGGCTCAATCCATCTGCAATGAGGGTTTCTTAGTTTTTTAGACTGGGCTATTTTCAATGAGGTCTTGGTCCTTGAAAAACTCAGTCTTCCTCCTTGACACTCAGATGCTGTCCCAAATGACCAGCCTGTGCCTAACAGTTCGGAATTTAAAATGAAGTCTGTTTAGGCCTCTTGAATTCGTTTATCACCTAGTAAAATATATTTTAGAATAGACATTTGAACATTTAAAGGTATTTTAAGAATTTACTTATATTCTGTGTATATGCTTATAGCTAAAGTTAGTAGAGAGCAAAATATATCCAATCAATGTCTTCTGGGCTCTGAATCGGCAAGCATGCAAAACAAACAAAATTTAGTGACTATTTTTTCCTAGTGACAAATGAGTTCTCATCTTAATATTTGATCAGATTTTGAAGAAGCTGGCCTTCATCCTTAAAATGCAGAATTTGTTAAAAAAAAAAAAAGAGAGAGAGAGAGAAAGAAAAAAAAAGATAAAGATACAGCCTTGTCATTTCTTTCCTTTGGAAATATCCTGTTTCTAAATACAGTGAGATCTTGAGAAATAATGTTTGTCAGGCAAAAACATGAACCCACTTGCAATGAGATTTAGATGAGATATGCGATTCGCCGATTCAATAGGTTTGACAACTAAATGACAATTTAGTTGAGACTCATTTAAATCTGGAGGAAAAGACTTTTGAGAAGCTGGGAAAAAAAAACCAGAAGATATTTTTAAATGCTATTTTTCTTTTTTATCAAAGGAAAAAAATGACCTGTTTACATAATGGGAGCCCTTGAAAATTGAACACTGAATCAGGAGATCTGGGATGGTGATTCTCCCACTTACAATACATGTGACCACAGGCCACTTAACCTCTCTCAATCACAATTTTATCATTTGTAAAATGCAGCAGAACAATGATAAATTAATAAAACCTGATTAACTTGATTTTCATAATAGCCATTACAATCCTGAATGCCTCTTGTTGATGCCTATTTTCTATTTGATCACATGGAACAAAAGTTACATCAGAAGAAACAATACCACTGTCAGTATTTTTCCCATTAAATACTACATAATAGAAAATGTAATGATACGGTGAGAAAAAATATACGTATTTATTAGAATATGTATTAGGGGGAAAGAGCGAGGTAGGGGAGGGGCAGAAAGAGAATCTTAAGCAGGCTCAGTGCCTGTGGAGGAGCCTGACCATGGAGCTGGCTCATGACCTGAGCCAAAATCACGAGTCAGTCGCTTAAGTGACTGAGCCACCCAGGTGCCCCAATACAGTGAGAATATTAAGCCATGGAGATACCATCACATTCTGAAAGTTACTAAAAGTTTTTCTGAATATTAAACAACATGCAAACTAGAACATTTCCCCATTAGGTTTTTTTTTTTTTCCTTCTGCATTAAGATCACAGTTAAACAAGTTGGAGAATGTTGTCTATTTTTTTTTCTTAGCCTCATCTGATATATCCATATACTGTATTTGTGTTATTATTTTTTTTCTTTCTACATTTTTCACTTAGAGTTTCCTTCCTTGTCACTGAGAACACTATTTTAAGCTTCCAGCTCAAGGACTCTATAGTGTCATGTTCCTTAAACAACGGCATGGAAGATATTGCTAGATATGTAGTATAAGAGAAAAAAGGGAAGCAACTAAGAAGCCTTAACATGATCTAGTTATCTGGTCCCTGACACAAGCGATGTGTTAAAAAAGAACCACTGACTTGTGGAATTTTATATTTAACAACAATGATCACCACACAGAAATGGTGAATTTAGCAGTTTAAGATTCCAAGGCCTAACTCTTGATCACGATTGACATGCTATCACCCCATCCAGGAAACTTAGAAACTGCAGGAGACTGACAGTGTTTTGTACAAGGACTTAACTGCATACAAAACTAATACGGAAAATACTTGTGTTTTTTAATGGACATTTTTAAATGTTCTTTAATGGACAGAGGACATTGAAGTCTGCACACATTTAATGCACATTTAAGTCCGTGAGCCTGCTCATAAACTTTTTTCTAAAGGTTTGTAATTCTATGTACTCATCTTGATCATAAACACAAAACCTACAAATCACTCTAATTATGGTTTTCTTTGTCTTTTGACTTCGTGTTTTGGACGCTCTGAAAGTGGACATAAAGGTATAATGACCTTATATGACCATTTTCCAGCATCAGTGTTTATCACTATTTTGCCATTTGGACAGAAAATCCCTTTTATATATCGAGTCCGGAAGACCTTGGATGAATAGGAAGGGAACATGGAGGACACAGGAAAAATGAATGGATATGTGACTATTGAAAGTTGGAAGCTAAACCACAGATTCGATTAGAATCATAAAGACCAAGGTTGGGAGTCACTAGATACAAGTCATGAAATGTTATGTTTGTTTTGCATGAAGCCAGTTCACAAGCCAGAAGAAACCGAGCGGCTTCATTCTGCTCTAATATGTCGGTTGTAGGATCAAAGAGATGATATAAATCATTGAGTTTAAAAATGTTACTTCTACTTTTCTTGATGATACCCCACATGAGAACTCGACTCCATCACCTTTGTCACATTATCGTATAAAGTCTTTTGGAGGTTTGGCTCAGTTACTTGCCAATCACAACTCAGGATAGCGAGTTTCCCCTTGTTTAGCTCGGCGCCTGTCCCACTGAAGGCTTTCTATGGAAATTGGCTGGACAAAGTACTTCAATGATCTGTGTGAGGAAATGTTTCTGGTTACACTGGGAGACTGATGTGCTACCAAGTTGACAGAGCCATTAAAGGGAAAGCTGATGATACTCTAAGGACAGAAGTCACTGACATGACATCTCGGAGCCCTGTCAGCTCTGGGCTCACGAGAGAACTAGTTTAGTTCACCAGTGGCATTAGAAAATCTTCCCGCACTCCAGTGAGCACCAAAGAAGCCCTAAAAACAAAAGGTGTATGTGACCAGTGATTCTCCATCCTCCTTTTCTTTCCAACCAAATTCTGCTTCCCTTCCCCATCTTTGAAAATCTTTTCAGACTATACAACTAAATAGGATTTCCAGATCCCCTTACTCCTTTTGCTCATATTGAGAATTTTACTCCACCTTCACAGGAAGAGACCATAGCAAGTAAGTAACTTGTGCAGCAATCTGATCTGTAAAAAGCTTAAAAATATCCTAAGGACAATCTCAACAATTGCCTCATTTGTCTTAAATCACTGAACAACACTTAGATATCCTCTAAACCTGTACGACACAGTCAAATGGGGTACGTAAAAGCCAGAAAAGATACGTACATCCCTACATTGTGTGTGATGCCTCTGTAAGCCTTTGGATTAATGAAGATTGTTGCAATCAACTCACTTTCTATGAATGAGTCTATGAATTCACAAACTTCCCTTTGCAGTCCTTTGAAAAACGACCTGAAAAACAGCATAGCATATATCATATACTTTTCTATCAGTTTCTCTCAGAAAGGGGCAATTAGGTTAACTATTTTGGTGGCTTAATAAAAATTTATAATATATTTATACAAGTGCCATGTAAGAGATTGAATCAAGACCTAGTAAAAGCAGATTTTTTTTTTTCTTCACCAAGAACCAAGGTCCTGGAAAAACCTTCACTTAATCTAGTTTATCAGTAGGATTCATGTTGTTCTATTTTTTTCTTATGAGTCTTGAGGTTTTCCTTTTTAAAAAAAAAGTATTCCACATTTATAATCATGTTATAGAAACTTCTGATATTTTTGCATCATGGCTTAAAAAAATATCTGTTTTTAAAAGGCATTAATGAAATATGTTCAGGAAACATTACTAATGCCTCCATTTAGGCTTGTTGCTGTTCCCAGCCACGTTATAAAACAAAAATAAAGAGTAAGTTGTGTATGGCAATCATTAAGCCAAAAGGAATTCAATATAAACAGCAGCTGATTCTCCTTGGGGAAGAACGTTCATTTAGTTGAGTGTTTGGTTTTACATGAAAGCTGGACAAATTACTACCAGGGAGCATGGAGGCTTTATGAGCCTCTCAGTTTAGACAGGTCGTTTCTTCTTGTGAATTCCTGGAGAACTGTCAGTGACTCTCATTTGAAAATTAGCAAATGCTGCCTTGTGTTAATTATCATTATCCACTGAATTGGAAGCTCCTGGAGGGAAGTGATTTGCAGTCATCATTGTGTCTAGAACATAGTGGGCACTCAATATTTTTAATGCATGAATTCAGCAATTCTTTAATATATTAATCAATCAAAAGTTTGAATTTTAATTGTCTATACTATCAGAATCATGAACAATGAGTCTCCATCATGCACAAGGATTTCCTATCGCACAATCAAGCTAACCTATCTTTCCTCTTGTATCTCAGAATTATCTCCAATGTCAAGCCATTCTTAATGATTTCTTATGTTTGCACTCTCTAGAGCAAGACTGACTTTTGAGAAAAACTACTCTGATGACTTGTGATTATAAAAACTAGACTGGCTGACACATATACCAAAGCAATTTATTCAAAGTGAATGGAAATTATCAATGTCAAATCAAGCAATACGTATGGCAGATGAGAAAAGTTAAATGTCCTCTTCTGGTTACACTGCTATTAGAGGATGACTCCATTGCAAACTCCTGGCCTTTACACTACACCGAATTTATGTCTCCAAGGTGTAAGTCAGTGTGTATGTTCCCTCAATGTCTAGTTTGTACCTACCCGTTCACTACTGCTAGACACTCCACTTCACAGTTACTCACAGTAACATCTCAGTTGAGCCTCATTAAGTATCTTGTGTAAAGGACACTATGGTGTAGATAAACTACTAGATAAAGAAGCTGTCCTATTTATCAGCCAGGCATTATTACTTATCCTTGCTGTTAGAATAGCTGCTGATCAAGTGTCAAAATGTAGTTTGGTTATAATATCCTTCCTTATCCTGGTAGCCAGTTGTTATGTTTTTACTCTTACTACTTGAGTTCTTAATAGGAAATGAATGCCTAATGAAATACCCATAACTCTGTATTTTCCAAACACTTGGATGATTTCCCAATACTCACCTGTCTCAACTAACCTTTTTTAGGGCTTAATAAAATCTTTTCTCAACTATGAACAAGAGGTATCAGAATCCTGGGCTCTTGAAAGTTAGAGTATGGGTTATATGGATTCTCAACTTGTCCTTGGATTTATCAGTATATAATTTGAAATTGAAATGCACAAGGAGCCTGAAATGAGAATCAAAGTTCTTTGTTTTTTACTATGTTCTGTAGATGTTTGTTGTCATAACATCTAGGAATAATGATCAAAATCAATTATAACAATAGGTATTTAGAACATCAGAAAAATACTCCAACCAAGAAAAAAAAAAAAGGAGTAGAAGCAAAGCCTAAATGAATGAGAAGTTGTCATGATGAATTCAATACGACCACTCTTAGTTCTAATCATTCCTTTCAAATCCTAAATTAATAACACTGAATTTCTTAGTTTTTAGTACTAAATAATAGTTTATCTTCAACCACATTTAAGTGATAAGAAATAGCCTTTTCATTGGAAGAAATACATGAAAACTTTAGAGGTCACCTTTACTTAGCAGATTTTTCTTTTTTCTCGTTTTCAGGTATTTCCCTATTTACATTTAAAGAACATGTTCATCTTTATACAGAAAAAAATCAACTAAAAAATTAAAAATTATATCAAGAAAGACAATATGAAAGCTATGGCTTGAGTATTTTTCCAAGGAAATATAATTCTATGCAACCTGCCAGTTGTACTGACATTTTCAATGTAAAAGTATAAGAAATAAAATAGATTTATTTACTTATAGTAGAATAAGAAATAGAGCAAGCACTGCCTTATTTTCCATTGTTTTTTACAACTACTTTACGATATTAATGCAATTTAAAATTAGTATTCATTCAGTTGGGAGGAGTTGATTACACAGCAGAAGCTTCCTTAAGGAGTTATAAGAAATAGTATGTCAAATCATCGCCTTCATAGCCTATGCTCCCTTTTTTCCCATCTTGTACCTTCTCCAAAATCATCCTGCCAACTCCAAGGTTTATACAGCCTTGAAGAAAAATCAGTCTCAAGCCCAGGAACTTTGACTGAAAGAGCAAACAGAATGACTTAAAAACAATTGTCTTCCACCTGGGAGATCCTGTAAGTGAAAAGGGAGCACATTTCCTCCCAAGAGAAATCAAGCTGTAAATAAACAGAATGAGCTCATATCCTAAATTCTCTGACATCCAGACACGTCTTCTACACCCACTCCCAGAATGTTTCTTTTTATAGCATAAAAACTATTTAGAAAATCTTGGGCACTGATAAGTGGTGACATTAAGGCCTCTGACAGCAGGGGACGGACAAGATGACCTGAAAAAATATCATCCTGAGGCTCTTCTACAAGGGACAGGTAGAGCTGTTAACACCTTCCCCAAGCATCTCTTCTCACAGCCATTTCTAACCTTTGTTGTGTATAAAATTAGAGTGTACTGATTACCCATTTCTTGCTAAATACGCAAAGACATCATAAAACAATCATTTGAAGGTGAGAAGAAAATGGTACTTAAAATGAGAAAATAGAATATGAAGTGAAATACCTTTCCCGTAAAATTTTAAAACAAATGACATTTCAGAGATTGCATAAAAGAGCACTCTAAGACTTTCCCCAGTTCTATGATCTTTGGAACAAAACCTACAACAAACTTCGGAGAAAAAAGTATAAACGATATTAGGGAGTTTCCACTAGAGCTCTGTATATCCCAGCTCCACTAGGGACATCACATACTCTGTGCTGCAAAGGAAATGTCTGTTTCTTGTCTTTGATCATGGATCAAGTGGCCTAATAAGTTTCCATGTAATTAGATTCTGGATTTTATTTAAACCTCCTTCTGTCAGTAAACTCCCTGACAGTATGGTTGCAGAAGAACCTCGACCTATTCTGCTTTTAGGGTATTGTGATAGCAGGTCTGTGGTTTTCTCCTTCTCACTTTTACTCTGCCCTACTTCCTTGCTTCCCTTGGTCACTTTGTCCTGTGTCACAGTATCTGATTTCTTGATCAAGGCACTTATGCAATGTGTTGGCACACCTCCTGCCTCCCTAGTACCTTGACCAACATGCTTATGGCAGAGATGATCATGTCAATCTTTGGCTGGGTCTATTTAAGATAATGGAGCAACACACGTAGTATCAAGGCCAAAGTACAAAGGGTGCTTGGGAAGCAGAAGAAAAGACAGAGAAGAATGGAGAAGAATGGTGTAATAAGTGAAGAACAAGTGGTACAGGATACAAGCAAACATGAAAAGGTTTTATTAGAATCATATTCCTGAAGCGTGATTTGTAGATATGGTCTACTAGGAGCAATGGGGCGACCCAGGGTCTTGATGCAGTTCTTAACCTCGGGAAAGTCACTTATGTAAGTTCTCTGGGCCTCAGTTTTATTATCTGTTAAATGGAAATAAAAATTTTTGCCCTGCTAATCCTGTAGCCTTGTTGTTCACTGCAGAATGGCCCAGGGGTCTATAACAAAGTCTGGTGACAAGCAGGAGCTCAGTACGGCTGCGTAAACCTAGATGGGAATCCTTGAAAGACAAACTCCCCAGGTTCCTTTTAGGCAAAAATTTGAAGTAGAAGTTTTAGTTTGATTCCTTGGCTTCCCATTCTTGTGAAAGTATTCTCCATTTGGCATCTCTCTTCTCCCATCGAAAGCTTTTGTGCCATTTCCATTTGCACCCTCTTTTGAAAATTTACATTTAGGGCTACCTGGGTGGTGTAGTTGGTTGAGTGTCTGACTCTTGGTTCCGACTCAGGTCCTGATCTCTGGGTTGCGAGATGGTACCCAACATTGGGCTCTGCGCTCTGCATGGAGACTGCTTGAGATTCTCTCTCCCTCTCCCCCCACCCCTCCTGCTGATGTTCTCTCTCTAAAATAAATAAATCTTTAAAAAAATTAATACTTATGAAAACTTACACTTATACTGCTTAATATTTAAAATAGGCAAATCTTATCCATGTGCCTTAAGGATTTAAGTATTTTAAGGCTTGGGTTTAATTGCAGAATGGGCTCTTTTTATTTCATAGGTAGACCCATGTTTTATCACTTTACTGTTCAATTCAAAGGAAGGTAAAAGGGACTGATAGAATGTAACCTCAGCTCAGGTATTGATGGCAAAGGAAAGTGATCAAAGAGGGCTGTGTGAGGAGATGAAGGGAACCTAAGATATGCCAATAAGAATGTCTGCAGAGCTGAGGTGATAGCACAGAGAAGGGAAATAGGCATACAGAAGATAAAATGGCACTATATACTCTGTCTGCAATCAAGTTTTCTTGGGTTACCTAATGTCCCAAACTTGAGGCATCCCAGACCCAAAATCAGTTTTCAGATGACATGATATTACATATAGAAAACCCTAAAAACTCCATAAAAAAATCTGTTTGAATAAAGAAATCCAGTAAAGTTGCAGGATATGCAATCAATATGCAAAAATCTGTTGCATAGACTAATAACAAAATATTGAAAGGGTAATAAGAAAATAATCCCATTTATAATTGCATCAAAAAGAATAAAATACTTAGGAATAAATTTTACCAAGGAGGTCAAAGACTTGCATTTTGAAAAGACAACTAACTATGAAAGAAACTGAAAAAGACACAAATGAATAGAAAGGTATTCTGTACTCATGGATTAGAAGAGTCAATATTGTTAAAATGCCCATACTACTCAAAGCAATCTCCAGAGTCGATGCAATCTCTATCAAAATTCCAATGGCATTTTTCAAAGATACACAACAAATAATCTTAAAATTTGAATGCAATAACAAAAATCTCCAAAGAGCAAAAGCAATATTAAAAAAGAAGAACAAAGCTGGATGCAACATGTTCCCTCTCAAACTATATTACAAAGCTGTAGTAATTAAAACAGTATAGTATTGGTATTAAAACAGACACACATAGCAGTGGAACAGAATGAAGAGCCCATAAATAAAATCACGCATACATGGTCAATTAATTTGCAACAAAGGAGTCAAGAATATCAATGGGGAAAGGACAGTCTCTCAATAAATTGCGTTGGAAAAATTGGACAGTCGCATGCAAAAGAATGAAACTTGACCTCTATCTTGTCCTATACACAAAACATTAACCCAAAATGGACTAAAGATTTGAACATAAGACCTGAAACCATAAAACTCCAAGAAGAAAACATAGGTGGTAAGCTCCTTGACATCAGTCTTGGCCAAGAATTTTTGAATCTGACATCAAAGGCACAAGCAGCAAAAGCAAAAATATACAAGTGGGATTGTATCAAACAACAAAGATTCTGCACAGCAAAGGAAACCATCAACAAAACGAAAAGGTAAACTACTGAATGGGAGAAAATATTTGCAAATCATATATCTGGTAAGGGGTAATATCCATAATATATAAAGAACTCATACAGCTCAAGAGAAAAAAAAAACAAAAACCCAAACAATCCAATTGAAAAACTGGACCGAGGACCTGAATAGATAATTTTCTAAAGAAGACATACACATGGTAAAGAGACACATGAGAAGATGCTCAACATCATTAATTATCAGGGAAATGCAATTCAAAACCACAATGAGAAATGAGTCAAAACCGCACCTGTTAGGGGGCACCTGGCTGGCTCAGGCAGTGGTGCACGTGACTCTTGTTCTGGGGGATTGTCAGTTTGAGCCCCACATTGGATGTAAAGATTACTTTAAAAAATAAATAAAATCTTTAATGAAAACACATCTATTAGAATGGCTATTATCAAAAGGACAAGAAATAAGTTTTGGCAGGGATGTGGAAAAAAAGGAAGCCTTGTGTACTCCTGGAATGCAAACTGGTGCATCCTCTATGGAAAACAGTATGGTGGTTCCTCAAAAAATTAAAAATAAAACCACCATATGATCCAGCAATTCCACTTTGAGAATTTATCTGAATAAACCAAAAACACTAACTTGAAAAGATATATGCATCCCCATGTTCATTGCAGCATTATTTATAATAGCTAAGATATGGAAGGAATCTCAGTGTCCACTGATTGATGAAGAGATAAAGAAATTGTTACACAGATGTATTATAGTACATATTATATGTATACAGTATATATGTATATAACAGTATATATAGTATATATTACAGTATAGACACACACATACACACAACGGGATATTATTCAGCCATAAAAAAGAATGAAATTTTGCCATTAGCAACAAGGGCATTATGCTAAGTGAAATCAGACAGAGAAAGACAAATACCATTTGATCTCTCTTATATGTGAAATCTTAAAAGCAAAAACAAAAGCTCATAGGTACAAAGAAAAGAGTGGTGGTTTCCAGAAGTGGGAGAAGCGGGTGAAGGGAGTCCAAAGGTAAAAGAACAATAACAACAACAAAACAAAAAACAAAAGAAAAAAAAGAGAAATAGTAGGTTTTGAAGAGAAATTATAAGTTCAGCTTTGGAGATTTTGAGTCTGGGGTGCCTGTGGGATATGGAGACATCTGATAGGTACTAGAAAATACCCCTCTGGCCTTAGGAGGTGTGTTTGGGTTACAGGTAGAATATAACTAATAACTGAAGCCAAAGGAAGTGAGAGGAGCCAGGAAAACTGAAGAGTGTGAGAGGAGGTACAAGGCCAGAGCCCTGGCGTATGTTAATACCCACCACATTTAACGTCTGGGCAGAGAAAGAAGGACCTGCAGAAGATACTGAGGTGAGCATCCTCAGGCAGAGGAAGAAGAAAAACACAAGCGAAGTCTGCAGTCACATAGACTGATGGAGAGTATTTCTCAACAAGGGGAGAGAATAAGCACAGTAAGAACTGAACAAGAGGAGATTAGCAAGTAGGGCAATAGTTGACCTTGACCAGAGACACTTCTAGGGGTAGGAGACAGACTGGAGAGGGATGAAAATTGGGAGGGGAAAGCCAAGCACAGGGAAATTTGGCTACCAAAGGGAGATAAAGCAGTGGAGATGAACCTAAGGATTTGAGGAGCTGAAATGGAGGTCTAGAGAGACAAAGCATGACGAACTGCTACTGGGAAGCAGAAAGGCAGAGATTGAGACTACAGGAATATAAGGAAAATAACCCATTCAACAATTAATTGAGAGCCTCCTATGTGCCAGATCAATCCAGCCACCCTCTCTCAAGAACACGGGTATAGACTACGCATATGACAGGTTAGCCTAAGGGTTCATCATCAAGGTAAAGTAGTTCTCCTTAAGCTGTTTTTCCTAAAATTGATTCCAACCCCTCCCCCACCTGTCCCCCACCCCCACATACCCAAGTACCCTGCAGGAGCCCATACATAAGAGAAAGGAAGAAAGGGGAGGGGAGGGGAGGGGGAAGGAAAAGGAAGGAGGAAGGAAGGAAAGAAGAAAAGGAACGAAAGGAAAGAAATAGAAAGAAACCAGATCTCTTACAGTCTTCTTTACCTGGAGTTCCTCAATAGAATCAAGCCCTAATGCCCTTAGTTGTCTATTGTGGGCAATAAAGTAACTGCTTTCCATCTAGAATGGCATTTCTTATGCACGATGCATGGGAGATTTGTTCTGTGAATCAGATGAGGAACCTGGTTGAGAAACGCTGCCGTGAAGCAGGGCACTGTCCTACTCAAAGAGGAAATATCCCAGGAGCAACTGCTAGGACTTTCTCCAAGCACATGACTCCTCAGGCTTGGTTTGAGCCACTGGAATTTTCAGGTAAGCTACAGGGGGAGACCACTCCAGCCCCATGAGGAATTATGCTCCATATATTCCCATTCTTCTCTTGACCTGGAAAGTCTGGACCTCATATGGATGAGAAAAAGATGCCCAACTGGCTTAATCTGGGAAAATATCATCAGGAGATCTTGATATAGGTGTGGTGAAAGGAAAGGAACGGTTAGGAAGATGACATGGTATTGCTGGAGGATGGGATCCAGTGGCTTGCTGCAATTACCACTAAAAGATGGAAATTGCCTTTAGGTAAGCCTTAATCATGTTCAGGACACATCTCCTCAAGGACAAGT
This sequence comes from Ursus arctos, assembly GCF_023065955.2. NCBI lineage: Eukaryota > Metazoa > Chordata > Mammalia > Carnivora > Ursidae > Ursus > Ursus arctos. Next base: position 23,118,857 of record NW_026622985.1, on the reverse strand, counting down.
GGGGTCCTAGAACCTCTCTAAGACTGACAGCCTGGGTGGGGTGGAGCTACTTTAAAGGAAGACTAAGTTAGCTCCTGGGGCACCTGGGTGGCTCAGTCGGTTAAGTGTCTGCCTTCAGCTCAGGTCATGATCCCAGGGTCCTGGGACGGAGCCGGCTCTGCTTAGCAGGGAGTCTGCTTCTCCCTCTCTCCCATACTCTCTCTCAAATAAATAAAAAAAATCTGAAGGAAAAAAAGTAAGCTCCTGTAAGCGGTTGTCAAACATTGTCCTGGTGCTCAAGCTCACCAATCTAGTTCTTGAGATGTTGTTGGCGCTGCTCTGTGTACGTGGCACACTATTTCATGGTAACATCTCCATCTGGGATAACATGCACATGTTTCAGCTTTCTGGTGGTAGTAGAAATGGTGACTATGGTGATGGTATATGGTCACACACGAATGAGAAGTGTTGTTTGAGAGGATATAAAGGTGTACTAGTGGGGGGAAGTAACTAGATCAATTATTGAGTTACATATATGTGACTGATCTCCAGTTTTCCTTCCCTTATTTTTAAGCTTATTGCTATGCCATCTGAATGCTGTTACCATAAATATTCTGGCAGAGCATCAGATAGAAGTCATTTGAAGTTAACTCCACATTAGGACTTTTTTAAGTGGTCCAACTCATTGAAGAGATTATGCTTGCTATCATAGAAAGGAACAAGGAAAAGTGACTTTACTTGAGGGTAGATGGGTAGGACTCCAGAAGTCCAAAAAACAGACTTTCCTCCAGCTTCATTGCAGGATCTTGGGAGAAGTGGTAGGATCTAGATGGCTGTTAGCTTGATGGTGTCCCAGTTCCTCAACTTCATGTTTCTAAGACCTACCCCCTTCCTTTACCCTTTCCTGAATTTTACTCTTTTCTTGAGTCTTTATGCTGTTCTGTCCTTACATTTTTGACAGTCTAAGCTAATCTGCCAGAATTTCACTTCCATATTTGACTTTTTACTTACGAAGAACACTAATTCTGATCTACAATTTCTCTAGCCTTTTGTTTTCTGCTCTTGATTTAGTCTTATCTTGATACTGGTAGAGCACAATGCCCGCCCTCTGCTCAAAACTCTGAGACCACACCTAAATACCCACTCTTCCTAGCATTTGAATACTGCTTATTACTCAAGGTAATATGGTGATGTTTTTAACTTAAAAGGCAACTTTATAAAACCAAAACACTGTAAAGATATAAAGGACTCAATAATGGTGGCATGGATTTTGTTGTTGTTGATTTTTTTCCTTTTTCTTCTTATTTGTTTAAAGCAAAGTGCATTCCCCTAATCGTTAGGTGTAGCCTATCACATCTATTTCTGCTTACTAATAAGCTCCTGGTAGAGCTCAAATTGATTTATATCACCAATTTACTTATTTCTTTATTTTTTAAAGGAGTTTATTTATTTATTTTAGACAGAGAGGGAGAGATCATGAGTAGGGGGAAGGGCAGAGAGAGGGAGGGAGAAGTAGCCTCCCCGCTGAGCAGGGAGCCTGATGTAGGGCTTGAGCCCAGGACCCCAGGATCATGACCTGAGCCGAAGGCAGTCACTTAACCAACTGAGCCACCCACGCACCCCACCAATTTAGTTATTTCTTAAAAAAAAAAAAAATTATGTTGAAATGTTAGTGAGCAGAAAATTAACGCCTTGTAAAGGAACTCCTTTTTGGCGTCTATTAACCATATTCATTGTCTGGCCTTTGAGTTTGGATTTTATATTAGATAAAATCTGAAGAACTTTAGAGCAGCTCAAGAGAAAGAGCTAGAAAAACGATTAGCAAAACAGTGGTATTTAGAAAAGTAAACAAAATGATTAGAATAAAGATTATGTATATAGTAAATAAGAGAATATGTTTGAGGGGCACCCATCACTGAACATATGATTTGCTAATCTAAAGAATAGATTTGTTTTACCTATAAACATTGCTAAACAATACTACAAAGCAACGAACATGATTTTTAAAAATTTTTAGAGGTTTCTTTAATTCAAAGTCATCTGCTGGATAATCCAACAGGCAAATAAAGTCAAGGGTCAGCAACCTTGCCTAACTGAACTGAAGAGGCTCTGTTCATATCTTCCATACAGACAGCAGAACAAATGTTAGTGTACTCAGCTCATGAAAGGACAATCCACTAGTTAACTACTGCCCACACACTCAACAATGTTCCTGAAACAGTCATGCAGAACGAAGCCCATCTCTAAGTAGCACTACAGTGTGACTGTATGATTAATGATGACTCACTAGTCTTTCATGGAAAGGCAGTATCATTATGACATAAAACACGTGGTATGGCAAGAATCACAGCATTTTGGAGTTCCTATATACCATTCTTTTCAGCTTACAAATGAAGCAAAGGGGATACCTTGAGATTCAGTGACTTGCCTGAATTCCTAGGGTTATTGAAAATGTCCTCATTTCTAATACAGTGTGTCTAATTGTAGTGTAGGACAATGACAGATTCAAGATGCTTATACGTATAATAGTTAGAAAACCACAAATACTTGCAAAGTCATCGTCATAAATAAAATCTGGATGGATTTTGATTTTTAAAAGTTGACTGTCATTTTTAAAAAATTATTCAAAGTGCCCATCAGCCTAGAAATGCCATGAAGCCAATAATGCATTATAATTTTTAGAACATTTCATAGAAATGTCATAAGTAGCTTCCAAATAAGACTCACTGTTGGATTCAGAACTTTTATTTCTTCTGTCTTTTAACACAGTTAAAGGACTCTACTTAGTAGTAGGAATCAAATGATAAGGCAGACATGGTTCCTGCTCAGCAATCGCTTCCAGACTACTTGGAATTACAAGTAATTAAACAGGCAATTAGAATATTAAAATATTTTAAGTGCTTATTTTTTTTTTAGGCACTATCCTAGGTGCCATAAAGAGCAGTACAGCAGAAAAGGAGGCAGGCAAAACCTCTGCCCTACCCCTCCTTGGGTGGGGGGGAGGAGAAGGAGACAAAGACAGAGACAGAGACAGAAAGATGGAGAGACAAAGAGATGGAGAGACGGAAAGACAGACACAGAAGTAAAATATAAATATATGCCCATAAATATAAATAATTCCATGTGATACTACAAAATGATAAGTGCTATGAAGAGAATAAATTAGGATAAAGGCAACAGAATGTTGGAGGGGTGAGAAAGAGCATAGTTCTTTTGGAAGGCTTCTCTGAGGTAATGCATTGAAGCAAAGAACTGAATGTAGAATAGATCAGCCATAGAAATATCTGGGTGATCATTCTAAGCAGAGCTACCACAAGTGTAAAGTCCAAAGGATGGAAAGGGGGTAGGAGTATTAGAGAAACAACAAAGCCATTATTGTGGGAATAAAGAGAAGGTAGGAGGAGGCCAGGTAAGACTAAGAAATGTTTATAGGTCATGGCAGGAGTTTTGATTGTGTTGGGAAGCCATTCAAATTAGGGAAATGTAGGGGAAGAGTGGAAGCAAAGGGATTAGTTAGATCAATGTAGGAGGCTAAAGGGATATAAGGGTGACCCAACAGAGGGTGGTATTAGCGAAACAGTTGACAAAAGGCTGAATCTTATATATATACATGCACACAATTACATACACACAATAATACACATATATACATACAACAGTTGACCCTTGAACAATATGGGTTTGAACTATGCAGGTCTACTTATATGTGGATTTTTTCAATAAACACAGTACAGTATAACAGTGTGTTTTCCTTATGGTTTTATTAATAAATTTTTTCCCCTAGCTTAGTTTATTGTAAGAATATAGTATATAAGACATATAACATGCAGGGGCGCCTGGGTGGCGCAGCAGTCCTTAAGTGTCTGCCTTCGGCTCAGGGCGTGATCCTGGCGTTCTGGGATCGAGCCCCACATCAGGCTCCTCTGCTATGAGCCTGCTTCTTCCTCTCCCACTCCCCCTGCTTGTGTTCCCTCTCTCACTGGCTGTCTCTATCTCTGTTAAATAAATAAATAAAATCTTTAAAAAAAAAAAAAAAGACATATAACATGCAAAATATAAGTTAATTGCTTTGGTTGTTGGTCAGGTCAATAGTAGGCTATTAGTAAATTCTTAAGGAGCCAAAGGCATACACAGATTTTTGACTGAGCAGGGGTTTTGTGCCCTCAACCCTGTGTTGTTCGAGGGTCAACTTCTTATACATATATATTAGAAGTAAAGCACAGGGGCACCTGGGTGGCACAGCCATTCAGCGTCTGCCTTCGGCTCAGGGCATGATCCTGGCGTTATGGGATCGAGCCCCACATCAGGCTCCTCCGCTATGAGCCTGCTTCTTCCTCTCCCACTCCCCCTGCTTGTGTTCCCTCTCTCTCTGGCTGTCTCTATCTCTGGAGAATAAATAAATAAAATCTCTAAAAAAAAAAAAAAAGAAGTAAAGCACAGTCCCTGGTGAATTGACTGGATGTTGGATGGGTGTGAAGGAACAGGAAAAATCCTCATGAACCCAGGATGCTTGTCTTTGAAGGGCCATTTAACTCAAGCTTGGTGAGTAAGTAAGCTTTCCTGAAGAGAGTAATATTCTACCAACTTTATTAGGTCAAAATGTGCAGAAGCCACAAACAGATATATTCCCCAAATATGTCACTAAATATTTCCCAAATACATGAACTAAAATGGCCATTTCTGAGCTTAACTCTTCAATAACAATGAAGATAAAAGCTTGCAAGGTATCTCTTTTTAATTACTAATCTTGAAAGAAGTTGATTGTTAATGAAGGGTGGCAGAATGTTTCTGTTATCTTTCAAATTTTGTGTGCAGATATGAACATAGCGAGGATACAAAGGAAGAGGGCAGTATGTGTAAATCATGTTTCACTGAAACTGACTAGGCTAGCAGAGTTCAGTGAGAAGGAGGATAGAGATTTATGAGGGAAAAAACCTAATATAATGATAACACGTTCAAGTTGGAAGAAACTGAGAAATCATTTCGTTCAAGCACTTTATTGTACAGATGGGAGATTAAGTATCAGAACTATTAGGTAATGCAATGTAATTTTCAAGAAATTCTTTATCTTCCCTGTTCACATACAAGTACATATCATTTTGCCTTCTTTATCTCACTCTTGATTTTTTAAGAAAATTTATGTTTTTTTAACTCATGAAGTCATTAATCTTTTTATAGGACACTGAAGCCCACATTATTTACCTTCTTTCCTCTCAAACTTCACTCAAACAGTAGTAGAAACCTAATAAATAAATAACTCTAAGAAAATGAGTGGGAGGAGAACTTTCAGTGTACAGGAGATTCCAACACATTTCTGGAAAAGGGTAAAGGGATTAGAAATTACTGAAAGATGAAGTAAAGCAAGGAAGTCATGGCCTAGAATACATATAGAAAGGCCTATAGTGAAGCAGACAGCCCGGTATATGTGAGTTAAATCTTCACCCCACCAGTAGAAAATATGTTAAATTGATAACTTGAAGTAGCAACATAGCTATAAACTATTTAGTATTTGGAGATCTGGAAGCACTAAGAACAGCTAGTATTCTACATGCCAAACAGTATTCTAAAACACTTTAAGGTATTATGACTTACAAACCCGATACTCTCATCTCCATTTTATAGATGAGAAAATGGAGGCTTCGAAAGTTAAGCCCAAAGTGATCCAGCTGTTAAGTGGTGAAGCCAGGACTTAAGCTAGTAGCCTAGTTCCAGACTCCACACTTCCAGCCACTACGTTGTGCGAACTACACATAGGATTGGGGAGGGAACTGCTACAAGCCTGAAACCAGAAAAAAACCAAAAGAGGTTATTTCAGAGAAATGGGAGTGCGGGGTAGGCCGAAACGGGACATAGATCGTACATTTTCTTTTTAGAGGTGCTATATTGTCTACTTTGTAAAACATTGTCAAGTATTACTTAAAATTAAGCCCACAAATAAAATTTTTAAAAAAGAGATAAAAACAGGAGGGCTGAATAGTATTGAATGATATCAGCTGAATGATACTGAGTAATGTGAATATATTTAGATTAGCCTAACAGAGCAAATAAGGCAGTTTTCTGTTTTTCAGTTTCTATGCTAGAGTTAAAAACAAAACAAACAAAAAAGCCCCCAAACTTTTACATAAATATAAAATGATCCTTCATGTATCAAGAGACTCATTTTCAAACTTCAAATGGTTCTATGACCACCCCCTTAATATTTCAAAATGTGCACATAAAGAAAAGCCTAGGGCTAAAGAGCCGTGACTTAAAACTCACAGAAAACAATCTAGACTCGCAGTAACACGAATCTCTCTTCCCATAAGCACTTCATTCTAAGAAATTCAGAAGGAAGTCCGTTACATAAGATAACCAATGTCAGCAATTGATTTTACTGTGTCAAGACCACACAGTCCTAGAAAGAGAGACCACAATGACATAATTATAAGAGTAATTAATTGAAATGTAAATTATTAGGCTGTAGACCATTACCTCCGACCGTATCTTGTGACTCTTAGGGAACCAGGAAAATAACATCAAAACAGAACTTTGAAAGTGATGATTTGAGATAAAGAGAAACTTAACTGACTCCAACAGTTTTTAACCCAATAGACCAACAATCGGCTGTGGAATTTGTTATAAATTCAGATGACTGGACCCACTGCTTAGAAATTGTTTCCTTGGCTAAAGGTATAGCAGAGATCTTGGTGCAAAAACAAAACAAAACAGACAAAAAACCTACAACAATCAAACAACAACAACAAAACATTTCCACAGCCAGATTTTAAATACATTAACTCAATAGAGTTATCTATCTGTGTTTGGGATAGATTATTTCCACTTGAAATAATCTGATGATTCAGCTGGAAACAATCTATCCTAAACATAGAAAAAAAATCCAATATCCAGCCAAAAAATATTAAAGATAGTCAGGATCAGGAAGTCATTTTGTTTTTGTTGTTCCCATCAATTCTAAGAGAAACAGAGCACCAAACAGGATAAACAGAGTATACATTAGAGTATCCTGGGGATTACTCCTGAAGCAAAACGAAAGTATGTGGTTAACGTGGACTTCCTACCACCACACATTATAGCCAGATGAAAGTATGGCCACTAATACTTTCATACTCCTCTCTTCGAGAAATAGATATATATATATAAAATCTGACATTGATATCAGGGACATAGAAGTAAGCATGGCTTCTCAGTTAAACTGTGGGCTAAAATAGACCACGTAATATAAAGAGTCTAGGGCCTAAACCAAAGAACCCCTCTGTGGTTATTTCCTCATCCCCAACTGCCTACTTAGGATTCCTCCATTTTGTAGCTGGAAAACCCAAACACTGATCCCTTCACCTGCGAGTAAGAACCAATCAAGTAGCATAAAAAGGACCAAGTGAAAGCCCCTGAAATTTCTCTCTTGAAACTTGAGAAGCAATACCATATTGTGGATAGAACTGCAAGGAGTAGTGCCATCCTTAAAGATTACAGGACCTGGTGTAGTAGTTTCCATTGTATCTCCATTAATCTTCTGAATGATGGCAACGGCATACCATGAACGTAACCAAGTGCCTCCAACTGCCGCTACAGCGTAGATGTGTTCCTCTTACGTGACTGTATCGCCACCACAGCTGGCGCTAGTCTGGATCCGTTCATCTGGCAAGCAGGTATTTTTCAATCCTATATCATTAAATCATCAGCTTGCCTTTACACAAGAAGGGCAACAATAAGCTTTCACAGTCATGGTCCAAGGCCATGTTAAATTGTTTGCTGTCTCTGCGATAATATAGTACGCAGGATGCTGGGTCATCTTCATGTGCTGCAGAACGTCCCTCTGGTTCCAGAGAGGGAGCATATAACATCATGCAAATTGGAACTGGTGTATAAAGCCCAAGCAAGTACTCTGTGTGGCCTAGTTAGACGCATTTGAGCTACAGGGTAGAAGACAGACCCCCAAAGATTCATGGGCTCATCAGAGAGCATGTTAGGAGTGTAGTGGCATGGTGATTTTTAGGATATCCCCTTTCAGGTAAAGGGCATGCTATTAGACTTGCACTTGCTAAGTCTAGGAAAGAGGTACACAGCTTGGTTAGTCTATTTGGACTTTGGAAGCAGCATACATGACATTTGAGAACACAGCTCCAACTAATCTATCGGGTGACTCAGGAGGCTGCCAGTTTTGAGTAGAGTGCAGAGCATGAGAGAACTCTGGAGGATGTCCAGCCTACGAGCTGAGAAACCTGCTAAGAGTTTCACAGACTAAGGACTTAACTGGAGGTCAAATCTATGAGTCCAAACCAATGAAAGGAACAGAGACCAAAATAACTCTGATTTCCTAGCCCATATAATGATACATGTATGTTCTATGTATGACTCTGTATAGGTGTTGCTAATAGAATACTGCTAGGAATCAGATTCCTGCTTTACTCAAAAAAAGCAAGTTCTAGTATAATTTACGCTGAACACATTCACGATTAACCAGCTTCCTTGGTGTAGACTCTACCACCTGTAGAGCAACCTACTAAAAGCAAGGAAGTGATATAACTGGGATAGTGAGAAAGACACACGATTTTCTTTATTCTATGCACGTATATGTGGCCGAATAGAGAACGAAAACATTTTCAAACATTTTGTTGTAAGTTCATGGATAAAGGCAGTGAAATACAGTTGTTCATTTGATCTAGCAGACATCTTTATAAATACATACAACTGGTTAAAAGTGTAGTCTTTTCAGGCAAATATACACGCATTCAAATTGGGCACTACCACTAACTATGTGACAGTCACATTCATTTTCCTAATGGCATACTGTTTGTAGAAATTTATTAACTGATGGAATCATGTGATGATTAAGCAGAAAATGGCAGTGCCCAGCACTGTGTCTACAATATAACGAAAATTTAATGTATATTAACCAGTCATCATTACTATTACCAATCTCATTATCTTTCATATAGGTGTACACATAAACATATATTTTATGTTTGTATATGTCATTTAAACACACATATATGAACCCTCACTCATAGTTTATATTCATATATACATAAAACTGAAGAAGAAGATATTTTAGCATTATGTGGGATGGTCATTTGAATTCACCATTTACACTTTCACTCATTTGGCAAATAATTGTGGGTATATCCATATGCTAAGTTCTAGTCTAAGACTAAGAATAAATGAGACTACATGACCAGCTTAGAGCAAAAATGATACCTATATCTATAAACATCCATATGTGTTCCTATTTTGTTGTTAAGTTCTTTTACTTTTCCCTCTTAAAGGATACTAGGAATGTGTATGAAACACCGATGCAGCACTTTGAGGTTGGTTACCAAGAATTCGATCATTCTTTTCCGCCTAGCTCCAGAGTTCTGGCATGTAATACACCAGCAATGCACGCCACCTGGAATGAATGCTCCAGATTGTTTCTGATGGATCTTTGAGCCAGAGTCTACCAGTCTCAATACTTCTTTACATTTCTTCTTTCTTTAAAACCCACTTTTACCAGGAAATAAAAATTACCTTTCCATGTTACAACCACCATGCAACCTAAATGCCAAACACGACCTAGCCTACCAAGTGTTCAGTGCCACATTCAAAGGAACATATTCCAGTAATTAAAGTGATTTAAAGCAATGTGTATCTTAACTGCATCTCCCAAGACAACAAAAGAAGCTGGTCTTCCTGCCACTGAGGTGACATTCCTTAGCAAATCATTTCCCTTTTTGTTTAAGCTCTTCCTCTTCCCCTGCCAAAATTCTCCCGAACATCCAGACTGTGTAGGCCCTTCTTCAATTATTTATTGTACTTTATTTATTAATTTATTTACTTGTTTATTTATTTTACATTATATATTATTTAGGGAAATAACCTGAGACAATCCAGAGCCCTACAAGGACTAGACAGATGCTTAGCAGTTTATTCTGAAGACACACATATGTTCCTAAAGTTCCCACAGTTTTCCTGGAAATCAAATACTGTCATTTGGTAGCCAATGGTGATGCTCCATATAGAACTCATTACTGATTCCAGAAACATTTCTTTTTTACTGAAGGTTTCCCAACTATTCTTATCTTTATGCATTTATTAGTAGTGTTATTATGTGATGATAATTAAATTATTCTAATATTAACACCTTTATCTCAAAATGTCCACTGCCTTTTAAATGTGATACGGTATTACAAATTTATATGAGCAGTCCAGACGAGTTAAACTAAGAATCAGAACTAGATATTATACGTTACAAAAGTCAAGTGTTTGTGCTACTTTTGTATTATCCAAGAGTATATTCTGGAAATTTTGAAGAATTTACACAGAAATTTAACTCCTTGTTCACCCAGGACCTTACTTCTCCCTCTGTGGAGTCTTTTCATTCATAAAAAATTAAATCAGAAGATACATAAAGCATTAAGTTATAGCCAACTCTTAGAGAAAAAAAAAGTAGTGAGAGCTCTTCAGCCTCTCTTATCCAGAGTTTTCACAATATGGTCTTGAGTTTAATACTTGAACTGCATTCATTTTGGGGTTTCAATCTGTCAAACTGGGATTCACCCAACAAATACCACCTTTTCTGCGCCAGGCACTATTCATGAGCTGGAGGAAAACTACAATTTATTTGGTATTTTCTATATATTGGTTCATTCACTCTACACAGCAATGTTTAAGGCAGGGCAGTCACTCTTGTCTTTATTTTACAGATGAGAAAAATGATTTTCAGAGAGACTGAGGAGCTGTCCATGGATATACAGCTACTTTATGACGTAGATGGATTCAATTCTAAATTATATCTAAGTTCTTTTCAAGTACACAAAATACTCTGACAGAAGGAAAGAACATTAACAATAACCATACGGCTAAAAATAATAATTCAACCTATCTAAGATGGTGAATAACATGTAAATAGGAGTACAGGTAGTTATGCATTGAAGGTATTTATTACTTTTATATAATAGGAAGAGGAATGAGGAAGTAATATAAGAGGAATCAAAATCAATATATTAGTTTCTGGGAGGATAAGATTACGCTTCACATGGCGGAAATTCTAGAGTAATCATAATTTACAAGTTTATTCTTCCTTTCACTTCACAGTGGAAGGGACCCAACCTACTTCTCTTACTATTCTCTGCGGTGGCTTCTGGTCTCGTGACCCAAAGGATAAATCTCTCAGAATTGCTGTTGAAGCCATGGCCTTTGCCTTCCCTCTATCAAGGAGAAGATACAGAAGCAGAGCGTAACTTCGTTCCTTAATGACGTTCCCTGGACACTGAACTTAGCATTTCACCTACTTCCTACTGGCCCGACTTTGGTCACACATCAGCACCTGTTTGCAAGAGAAGCTGGAAAATGTATTTGTCATTCTAGTCAGCTAGGTACCAGTTAAAAATTGGTAGGTAATTTATTATGGAAGAAAAGGAGAATGGGTACGACAACCAGGGTTTCTGGTACAGTATCCAACCCAAACTCATTATTGCTTCCCATGGCTAGTTTTTTCCTCCTCTCATTATTAGCAGCGCCATCCTTTTTTCACTAAGACTCAATCTTCTATTGTTAAATTCATTTTTGGGGAGGTAAATGTAGAAAAATGAGGGATTGTAACATCAAACAGGACTGACCTTGTAAGAGTCTTCTGCTTGTAAGTACTTTTTATTAAAATAAATGTTCTAATTCCTCTTTGCCTCAACTTCCTCTTTTTATAAATAGGAAAACCAATGGCATTTGACCTTGAAATTTGTAAGCATTGCATGCAATAATTTAACTAAAATACTAAGCACCACGCTTTACAGAGAGCATTCAGTAAATATTAGCTTACTATTCTCATCTTGCCTCTCCCTCTCCCTTCACGATCCACACCAACTCAGTTGCCACCTCCTTGAAAGTTAACCCAAAAACGTATTTGCAACTTCTTTTCCTTCACCATGCCTTGTGCCCACATCTATTAGCACTCATGTAGTTGTCATACCTCGCCTCCTACACCGACCTCCATGATTTCATTCGTTCTTCCCTGAAAGCCTTTCAACCCAGCATGCTAGAATTTCCAAATAACAAATCTAAAGAAAAAGATTTCTATTATCTATAGAAAAAGTAAAGGATGTCTTATATGAAATACACAATATAGATGAAAGCATGAAGCATAATGCTCGATGCAAAAGAGGTTAGATCCCTTCTGTCCCCACCATGCTTTACATACACATGTCCTTGAGTTTGGTGTTCATATAATTCAAATATCAGCTATATGATAACCTTGGTTTCCTTCTTGTTCCATTTCCTCTTAAATGTCTTATCCCTGAAAACCCCTGAGTGACTCTATCCTAGTGCCTTACCTTATAAAGTTTAACTAAAATGCACACTCCGGCTTTTCCACCATTGATTTCTAAATTTTTGAAGCAAATATGGAAAAATGTTTATAATAGTTGAAGATAAAGTATTGGGCATATGGATTTCACTGTACTGTTCTTTCTGATTTCTGTATTTTTGAAATTTTGATTATAAATATTTAAAAATTTTTGAAGAATTCCAACGTGTTCCTGGAGAATAAAACAACCCTCCAAGCTGGAAATATGCTTTCTCTGTTTTTGTTTTTCTTTTTGTCTTTCTTTTTGTTTTTCTTTTTTTAACATGGCTGATGGGATGTGGCTCTCATACTACCTCTTAATTTCCAGCTTGTATTGTAGCCAAGTGGTGTATCTAGACGATCTCTGCTTACTAGATCGTAAGCTCCATGGGGGCTTAGTGCATGCCTCACTCATCCATGTATACGATATAAACTCAAAAAAAGGTCACTCAGACAACCAATCCTAATATCATCATCAGTTCAGAATGCTGTAACAAAAATGCCACCAGCTGGGTAGTTTAAACAACAAACATTGATTTCTCACAATTCTGGAGGCTCAGTCTGATATCAGAATGTCAGCACAGTCAAGTTCTTCATAAGGACCATCTTCTTGGTTTATAGACAGTTCCCTTCTTGCAGAGAGAGCAAGCTCTGGTCTCTGCATCTTACAGGTGCACTAATCCCATCCTAGAGCCTATGTCCTTGTGACGTCATCTGAATCTGATTACACCCTCCAGGTTTCATCTCCGAACACTATCATATGGAAAATTAAGTTTTCAGTATATGAATTTTGGGAGAACACAACCATTAGTCCATAACACCTAATATCTGGCATATCTAATTGAGTTAAAAAGAGAGATACCTATCTAGGACACATTGTCTGTGAGTAGAATTAGCTTCGTAAAGAATTACTGAAGAAAAATAAGACAACAGCAAAAGCAAAAATGAAACACTATAAAGAAATATTTTTCAAAACGAGAAGAAAGTGAAAATTTTGGAAAAGAAAATTAAAATTTTCCCATAAATTATTGACAACTTTCTAGATGACCGAAGACATTCTGGCAATTAGCACCACTCGCTGCCAGATCATTTTTGACATCTCAAAAGTATCTATCGAGACTTGAATCTGCCTTTTCAGCGAAGTGAAATTAGCAGCAATTTATCCCCAAACTCCATAGCCACACATATCACATATTCAAACACGTGCATGTCATAAGATTCTGAGTCCTAATAGGAGAATTAAAGGTCATAAAATCTGTTGTTGAGCAAAATAAAAAAATCTCTTATTAGAGTTATAGAAATTGGCTAGAAAAGAAGACACATAGTTGCATAGAAGATGACTTAATTTTCTAAATACCCAAGAATATATTTAGTCTCGTAAATAAGTTATCACTGAGAGATGAATACCTGGAAGGTGAGTTAGAACCTTCTAGTTTTTCAGTATACATAAAAAACAATTCCTAAGTTCGTTCTATAAATGTCTTACTTCACACTAAATATTTAGTCATTCTCAACAAACAGTCTTGGCTCCTTCAAGTTATTCCCAAGTTAGATATGCTGCGTCAGCTACCTGATCAAGTCACTCAAGATTTGTGGCTCAAAGCAAAAAAAAAGAAACCTTACTAAATTATGGAGCAGTGTGAATTTCTGGATTTCTTAGAAATTATGAGTTCTATGTCCCAATAGATAATTTAGCACATTTAAAGCACGAAATTATTCAACATAATCATTGTAGAGTAGTATCTTTAGAGAGAGCAGTATAAATAGCCCCAATTTCCACTTGCTGGAAAATTTTATTATCAGGAAAGGTTATCTCGGGTCATTAGAATGAAGGCTAATGCTGAGAGAACAGGAAGAGTAACGGGATGTCTGCCTATATTCCTGACTGAAAGGCAGGAAGTAGCAGAATGACTTTTCCTCTTGATTTTTATCCCAGTAATTACATGTTTACAAGTTAACTAAAGAGGCAGAAGGGTCTCTTCACCTAGAGAGGTAGGTTTATCTATACCATCAAAGATGAAAATTAATTCTCCAAGTAGTCCACCCCCAAAATTTCTTCCTGATTTGTGGATTCTTGCCTAAAACATTTCTTTCTGTCTGTCTGGTTTTATTTTTACAAAGATCATGTGACACACCAAGTGAAATAAAATACTTTTCTGTCAGTCATTGCATGGAAGGATAAACTTTCCTCCTCACGGCAATCACATTGGTTGATTCTGAAGATCATATTCACCAAAAATGCATCAGCATTTCATTTCTCCAATGTAAATTCACACAGTCACTTAAGGGAACCTACCTTAATCTTTTGAAAGTTATTTGAGGTATTCCTAATCACCTTTAAAAATCGCAAACTAAAATTAAGGAAGGTTTTTGGGTAATTGAGGCAAGGGTAGCACCATGCCTACTAATGACTTAAGATGTTGTGGGCGAGAAATTTTGGTTTTCACTATGAGAGATCGGATAGAGTAACCTTTCTCCCCTTAGCTTGCAGACAAAAGATGGAATAGGAGGGAGAATGTGCAGGAGAGCCAGAAAACAAAAAACCAAAAATACAAACAGGACTTGAAGAAAGAATAGCATCTAGTAAAGACAAAATGGTGAGAAACATCCTATGTGTAGGGCACAATTCAGGGAAGTGCTTGTCCTGGAAGCAAGATAGGCATCTCCATAACTGAGCACGTGCGCTGAGTGCAGTCTTCCCTCATGTTCACCTTGTATGTACTGGGGGATGCTGTGTGGGTGGGGGATACTGGAGCAACAGGAGAGGCAGCTTTTAAACCTGGGCTTTGCAGAGAAAGATAATTATCATATGATATCACTCATTTACGGAACATAAGAAATAGGAAGATCAGTAGGAGAAGAAAGGGAAGAATGGGGGGGGGGGTAAACAGAAGGGGGAATGAACCATGAGAGACTGTGGACTCTGGGAAACAAACTGAGGGCTGGCGGGGGGGGGGGGATGGGATAGGCTGGTGATGGGTATTAAGGAGGGCACGTATTGCATGGTGCACTGGGTGTTAAACACAAGTAATGAATCATGGAATATTGCATCAAAAACTAAGGATGTACTGTATGGTGACTAACATAATGTAATAAAAAATTATTATTAAAAAAAGAGATTAAAAAAAAAAACTGGGCTTTGGAGCCGAGATTTTGACTTCTCTACTTACTTCGTGAAATTGGGCCAGTTACTTAAACTCCTAGGTTTTAATTTCCTTGACATTTAAATGTTAACCTCATGGGACAATTCTATTACTATAAATGTATTAGGTATTATATTATGTAATGCTTGGTGCACCTAGAGTCACTATGTGGCCAGCACTGTTCCCCCCCCCAAAGATTTTATTTATTTATTTTAGAGCGAGCAAGTGAGAGAGAGCACACATGCACTCCCATGGGAGGGGTGGAGGGCGAGGGAGAAGGATGGAGAGGGAGGACTCTACAGAGAGGGAGGACTCTATGCTGAGACAGAGCCTCATGCAGGGCTTCATCTCATGACCCTGAGATTGTGACCTGAGCCAAAACCAAGAGTTGGACGCTTAACCAACTCAGCCACTCAGGCGCCTCTGTGGCCAACACTGGTCTTGGTGCTTTCATTCAATGACTCCTTATTCTGCACACCACCACAAAGAGGGAAATACTACGCCCTTTTATACAAAAGAACATTCTAGTAAGTTACAGATAGCGTGTGCAAAGTTCTTGCCATAGTCTCTCATACACAAATGGAGCTCAGTTAACAAGAATCATTTCTACTTCAAGTATTGCTCATGTATCTCATACATTGGAAAAAGTTTTTTTTTTTTTAATGATGAAATGATCTAATTGCTAATCTATCCAGAAAAAGAATGTAGCCAGCAACAAAAATATTTAGATAGAAAAGAAATATCTCAACAAATAATTAAGGAAACTCTAATTATATTTACCTGATGATTCTTATGGAACTAGAAGTTGATGAAATTTGTCAAGTATTTCTTTAAAAAAAGAGAGACTCAATGATTCATCAAAATAGTATAATCATTGAAAGGTAAAACTTGCTCTCTTAGAATATTTCTCCCCTCTAAAGTTTTAGAATGAGAATTTTGGTTTTTAAAACTGATGTCAATAAAATGAAGTACCATTAAGTATGAACACTATAGGGAATATATATCTATCTAGGCAATTCCATTTCACACAATAACAGGGATGAAGCAATTAATATTTAATGAATTTTGGTTTTCCTTTTGTAAAAAACAAAAAATGTTTAACAACATACAAAAAATGTTTAACATCTACAGATTTTTACAAGTATTTCTGCTGCCCATCATCCTCCCCACCAAGAATGCAGAAGAAATAGCTCAGAAAAAGCAGTGGGTTTTTAATAATACTGTTTGTTTCCCTTTTAAATTTTACATATTGATAACTGTTGTTCAAAACACATTCTGTAGTACAAATCCCAGTTTTTTGACAGCTACATAATGCTCCATGAATCCTAAGACTTCTCATAATTATTTTTCCTTTCTGAGTTATATCTCGGGCGAAATATAAAATAGTTGTTTGATACATGCTACCTTATTACAAATTTGAATTGTTAAGTCCTGTGAATAGTTCTAGACTAGTATTTAGCCCTTTGGCACCATCTAAGAAACAGTTGGACCCCATTTGGCAAAAATACTAGCCAAGCTGCTCTTAGGAGTCAAGCTGATTTAAAATTCGCAGTCTAAGGCAACCATCTGGAACCTGACTATCGCTGGGGAAATGGAGGAGGATGTCACTCCCATTGTACAATGGATGCAAAAAGTGTTTATTTCCTCTCATGCTGATTAAATTTTAAAGGGAAAGGTTAAAATGGAGAATATGAAAAACAGAACTTTGGTCCCATATGTTCTCTTTGCCTTCTCATGTAAATTTGAAAGCATTATGGGAACTGGCAGCAGCTCCTAAGACTGCCAATAGCAGGAACTGAAACAATCTAAAATTAGATGTTGATGGGGAAAGTCTCTGGGGATGTTCAAAAATGCTCTTTTGTTTGTTTTCTTTTGTGTCATTAAGTAAATGATGTAAATCATAGGTCACAGATCCTAGAATGTTTCTAAAAGCCAACTCCCTCTAACACTGCACACAAGTATCAAGAGAATTAGAGCCAGTAGGAATTCACTATAAGAGAAAAATACTCATAATGTAATAAACTGGTTATATTAAACAAACATATAAAAGGCATAACCACCAATTAAGGTAAAGTTGAGCTCTCAAGCTGTAGTAAGGGGTAGATAGTAATAGTTGAGAAATTAATTTAACAAATCTGTTATTTCTGAAATGTGCCATTCTGAGAGAGACTAAGAATGGCAGCAGGAATGACCAAGCAAGCAAGAGAACTAAAAATCAGAATCTCAGTCAGTCTTTGCCTATAGAGAAAAATCCCTAGCCTTTGATTATGAACTAGACCTTGATTTGACACCCATTCAATGGAGCTTTTCCTAATAACCGCCCTCTACCCAAGGGGAACTAATAAACCCACCCTCTGCTGTCCTACTGCATAAAATTTGCATTCCTATTTCATATTTACATCATTATGCTTCGTATTATAGCAACGTAGGCATATGTCATTCAATTATGCATATCATAGATATTTATTAATTCCATCCTATTTACCAGAAAAATTTACCAGGATCTTGGAAAATGCTGGTGAATGGTCTTACCACTGGGGAACTTTTCTCCCTACTGGGGGAGACAGATAATAAATAAATCTGTGAGGAAATGGCTTAGAAATGATTTAATTTGACAACGTGATGCAGCATTTGAGATAGAGATAACAAAGACAGGGAGACTTAAGGATCTATAATGTGTGACTGGGAGTGAAGGGGGTAGAATGGGACTGGTGAAGAGATGGTGATGGTGTCACACTGAAGCTATAACCTGGTACAAAGGGCTTTGAATGCCAGGGAGTTTCGATTTGATTTTCTAGTGCAGAATCTCAACTGGAAGGGACTCAGAAATGTACATATTAAAAAGCTTCCAGGATGATTCTTCTGTTAAATCACCCAGATTGATCAGATAAAATAATCTTTTTGTAATTTGCAGAGATCATTAGC
This sequence comes from Ursus arctos, assembly GCF_023065955.2. Lineage (NCBI taxonomy): Eukaryota > Metazoa > Chordata > Mammalia > Carnivora > Ursidae > Ursus > Ursus arctos. The sequence continues at coordinate 23,100,497 of NW_026622985.1, read as the reverse complement.
AGAGCTGATATGTTATTTTTCCAACATTATACAGCGTTATTTTTTTCATATTCTTAGAATTACACATTATTGAATTTATGTCAGTGATTTTTCAACTGAAACATGATATTGCCATTTTTATAGGTCAAAAATGTTGAAATATCAGTAGTTACATATAATTTAACTAAAGTATTTACTAAAAATTTATAAGTATTTAAAGAAAATGATATTAAATATTTTATGGCTTTTATATCTTAGACTGTATTATTTTTACATAGAAGCTTTGTTACAAACTCTTCAGAAACGAAGTCCTACTGAATCAATGTATTCAGTGCATATTCACATATCCCAAAAATAGTTAACTGTCTAATATGGTCAGACATTGTTTTAAACACCAGGGACACCACAGTGAAGAAGGCAAAAGTCCTTGTTCTCAGAGAGCTTATGTTAATAACATGAACAATCTTTTAAAAATCACCCTAGAGGAGCACCAGTGTGGCTCAGCCTGTTAAGCAGCTGTCTTTAGCTCAGGTCATGATCCCAGGGTCCTGGGATCAAGCCCCACATCAGGCTTCCTGCTAGGCAAGAAGTATGCTTCTCCCTCTCCCTCTGCTCCCTACTCATGCTTGCTGTCTGTCCCTCTCTCAAATAAATAAATAACATGTTTTTAAAAAATTAAAAAATAAAAGTCACCTAGAACCAGGCTTAACATAGGAAAACCTGGATTCTATTTTTGTCTTGGCTGTGAACTGACTGAATTACACTGGGAAAAAAAAAATACCCAGGTCTCTATTCCATGACATAAAACCTTTTTTTTTTTTTTTTAGACTTTATTTATTTTGACAGAGAGAGACAGCCAGTGAGAGAGGGAACACAAGCAGGGGGAGTGGGAGAGGAAGAAGCAGGCTCCTAACAGAGAAGCCTGATGTGGGGCTCGATCCCAGAACCCTGGGGATCACGCCCTGAGCCGAAGGCAGACCCCTAACGACTGTGCCACCCAGGCGCCCCTGACATAAAACCTTATTAGATAATCTCTCATATTATCTAGCCATAAAACTCCAAGCTTCTGTTTGCCCCCAGATTTCATAAACTTGCAAGCTTTTCTCAGATTTTTATGTCAATAATATCTTATTTCACAATACTCTATTTCCACTTTGCTCATTCTGTTCATAGTAAGACTTCTATTATGTTTATTGTTTCCTTTTCAATTTCTTTTTATTTGTACCCCCAACAGGTAAGTCTTCACTTTTTAGATTTATTACCTATAAAGCCATAGAATAGGTATGAGACAACAGGTGAAATGAAGCATTGCCCAACTGCCCTTAAGGATAACAGGTTCTGGGCATTACTTCTAGAAACACTAAGATACCACCTTACGCCAGTTAGAATGGCAAAAATTGACAAGGCAAGAAACCACAATTGTTGGAGAGGATGTGGAGAAAGGGGATCCCTCCTACATTGTTGGTGGGAATGCAAGTTGGTACAGCCACTCTGGAAAACAGTGTGGAGGTCCCTTAAAAAGTTAAAAATTGAGCTACCCTATGATCCAGCAATTGCACTACTGGGTATTTACCCCAAAGATACAGACACAATGAGGAGAAGGGCCATATGCACCCCAGTGTTCATAGCAGCATTGTCCACAATAGCTAAATCGTGGAAGGAGCCAAGATGCCCTTCAACAGATGAATGGATTAAGAAGTTGTGGTCCATATATACAATGGAATATTACTCAGCTACCAAAAAGAATGATTTCTCAACATTTGCTGCAACATGGATGGCACTGGAGGAGATAATGCTAAGTGAAATAAGTCAGGCAGAGAAAGACAATTATTATATGGTTTCTCTCATCTATGGAACATAAGAACTAGGATGATCAGTAGGGGAAGAAAGGGATAAAGAAAGGGGGGTAATCAGAAGGGGGAATGAAGCATGAGAGATTATGGACTCTGAGAAACAAACTGAGGGCTTCAGGGGGGAAGGGGGTGGGGGAATGGGATAGGCTGGTGATGGGTAGTAAGGAGGGCACGTATTGCATGGTGCACTGGGTGTTATACACAACTAATGAATCATCGAACTTTATATCAAAAACCAGGGATGTACTGTATGGTGACTAACATAATATAATAAAAAAAAAATTAAAAAAAAAATAGAAAGCCTGATAGGAAAGGATAAAGAATGACAAGAAGGCAGACTATATTCCCTCTGATAAATACCTTCTTGGTTTGAACAAACTGCTTTCTTTGGGCCTATTGTTTCCAAAATACAAAGGAAAAGAGAGAACGCAAGAAAAAGAAAACAATGCTAGTTTCAAATAATTATAAGGGCATGCTAGTTTTTAAAGTTTAATATTATATTTGAAGCATTTAAAATAACAAGTAGTAGTACATTAAAAACCACAAGAATGTTATGAATTATTTTTAAAAATTCAAAATAGAATGAAAAAGCAGCTAATTACATTGACTGTTATCTTAAAATAACTTGAAAGAATAAGAGGAAGGGCAAAGTAGGAAAGTATCTGTAATAAAAACTATGGTTATTCACTTATTCATTCTCTCCTTTAAGTGGATATATAGTAAAACACTCAGAAAAAACAGTATGTGTTAAGGGTCTTTCACGCCTCAGGGACTCCAGGGTAGACAAAATAAAAAATGATACATAAACGTATTCCCTACTCAGTAGTCTCTTCCAGCTCCCCACTCCCACAGTTGGGGTAAACCTCCAGGAAATTGAGGATGAAGCAGTAAAACTACTGGGGTCTGGAGGGGAAAGGAGGGGGAGGTGAGGGAGAGGGGGTTCTATTAAGGATTAGAGCCTCAGGAAGATATAATGAGTTTCCAAAAGTTTAAAACTCCAAATCCCCAAGTTTTCTAACCCCTTCAATTTCTCTAGATGACATTTCTAACTAAGAGACATCAACAATAGCTTTGTGATCAGGAGTGAAGAAAAAGCCGATGTGCCTTTTCACTGTGTCTGCCTTGAAATTCCTTTTGGCTGGTTGTCAAGATGAGTCAATAGGAAGACAGCCCTAAAGAAATCAGACTATAAGCAAATAGCAGATGTAGTCAAGGAAAAAAATTAGAGTGTCTCATTGGTCCAGGGACGCCCCAGTACCCTCCTCTGCGCTCACACTGTCTCTAAAGAATGAAACACAAGAAAGTTTATTTCGAGGTACACATTCAAGGATATAAATGAGCTACTTTAGAGCAGGATTTCTTTACCAAACTTTGAAAACTACTGATATTATTATAGAACAACACTTCACACAAATAATAGCAAAAATAAAAATGTTTTAATTCTCATCTGTCGATGACAATTTGAGTAAAAATGAGAGCATGAGTGATTGAAGGTAAATTAGCATAAGGCCCTGCCTTCCTTTGATTTCCTAAATTCAAATTTTTTATTCTCTTTCATGTGATTCCTTTGCATTTCTCTCAGATACGCCTGATAACCAGTCTACACAGTAAGGATTTTTTAGTCTTCATAGAAGTTTGCATTGAAATGTTTCGGTTTTTTTTTTTTTGAAGAAAGGCGAAAGCACATGTTTATAAATACTTTTTGCATGTATCCACAAAGATAATTATCTCCATATTTAAGACCCCCAAAGTTGATGAACCCAGTACAACTAAGACTAGACGCAGTCACGAGGAAGAAGAGACAGAGGAATAAGCCTGAATTAAGTAACAGCAGATCCAAGTGCGTTCAGGGGAGTGTCATGGCTCCCGTCATTCTGACGCTCTTGTCACGCCCCTTCAAAAAAGAAACCCCAGATTAACTTCACTACCAAACCAGCTTTCTATAAACACTGCAATTAATCTCCCGCAAGGAGATATGGGGTGCCCCAATCACTGCCTACTGGGACAGATATGGATGTTGTTTGCCTGATGGAATTCGTCAGCAGATTATGTGTCTTCTATGGTTGGTATATCCTGGCTCACTTGTTAAAAGGACCTTAGAAGAGAATTTTTTTAAAAAAAGGTAACTCATTTACTGAGCACCTTGTGTCTTTCACAGAGGGATGTCTGACCCACATTATTTAGTATTCACGACAATCTTATGAATTCATCTGAGTGTTCTGAACTACTTGTTGGGAAATCAATTTTAAATCTGCTTTAAAAATACTCAAAAGAATAGACTTTCTAGGTTTTTATTTCCAAAAGCTCTTTAATAATTGAGTAACATTTTAAAGTATATCAATCAATTTATTTATTCATTCATTGCTCTAGCAAGATTTATCAAAGGCCTTGACATGCCAGGTACTATGGAAATTAAAAGGGGAAAAAATGAAATCATTCTACCTAGGAAGTTCTCAGTCCAATTCAGGAGACATAATCTTACCTATGCAAGATTAGTTGGAAATAGTTATAATGGAACCGGGTGACTTCAACTATCATTTACATTTCAGTTTAATTAGAGAAAGACATATTATTGGAAGACTCTGAAATAGTGAATAAAATGAGGATTAAGAAATTATATATATATATATATATATATATATATATATATATATATATATATATATATATATCTCCTTCTTCATAGAAAAAAAGAGGTATTCCTAAGGCACAGAAGAAGGATAGCTTTCCTTGACCCTTTCTAATCTCCCCTTGGTCCTTGGTCAATAATTCTTATAGAACAAGAGAGTGACTGATTTGAGCTGTGCTAATAGTTTCTGGCCTAGGACTAAAGCCTCTCTATTCCTTTCGTTTTTATTGACAGTTATAAAATAACTCAACAATTTAACATTGCTTTTTAATATTCTGATAAATAAAATGTGAAAACAGAGCAACAACATAGAGAAAACAGATAAAAAACATTTGTGTGAGTCAACATTATAAACGTGCCAAAATAGCTTTTGTTAAAAAGCCTGGCCAGTGTGGGAACGTGACACTGGAACTGGGTGATAGAGAAATGTGGAACCACTCAAAAGATTAGTATGCTTATTAATCCACTTAATCTACTCATAAACAGAGTGGATCCCTTCTTGAGAATATTGCCTATAGAAAGAAGCAATAAGCTAGAAGAAACTGAGCAAGAGTTGGAGGTAATACATGCTTTCATTTAACCAAAGTGCTATCATCTGCATTCTCAGTAGTTATAGACCTAAAAAATAAAAGTTCCTAAAGTAAGACATTCTCTCCACTTCAGAGAAATAACCTAGAGAATGCTAGCACACCAGTTAGAAAACCAACAGTTCTCTAAATAACTGGAATAACTGCTATAACCAAATATTTAAAAAATAAATAAAAATAACAAGGTCTTAGAATTTGATTAGAAGAACCATCAAAATCATAGAGGAGAACATAGGCTGTAACCTCTGACATTGGCCACAGCAACTTCTTTCATGACACATCTCCAAAGGCAAGAGAAACAAACAAACAAAAAATGAACTTGTGGGACTTCATCAAGATATAAAAGTTTCTGCACAGCAAAGGAAACAGTCATCAAAACAAAGAGGCAACCCACAGAATGGGAGAAGATTTTTGCAAATGACACTACAGATAAAAGGCTGGTATCCAAGATCTATAAAGAACTTCTCAAACTCAAGATACAAATAAATCAAAAAAATGGGCCAAAGATATGAACAGACACTTTTCCAATGAAGACATACAAATGGCTAACAGACACATGAAAAAATGTTCAAAATCATTAGCCATCAGGGAAATTCAAATCAAAATCACATTGAGATATCACCTTACACCAGTTAGAATGGCAAAAATTGACAAGGAAGGAAGCAACAAATGTTGGAGAGGATGTGGACAAAGGGGATCCCTCTTACACTGTTGATGGGAATGCAAGTTGGTACAGCCACTTTGGAAAACAGTGTGGAAGTCCCTCAAAAAGTTAAAAATAGAGCTACCCTATGACCCAGCAATTGCACTACTGTGTATTTACCCCAAAGATACAGATGTAGTGAAGGGCCATATGCACCCCAATGTTCATAGCAGCACTGTCCACAATAGCTAAATTGTGGAAGGAGCCAAGATGCCCTTCAACAGATGAATGGATAAAGAAGATGTGGTCCATGTATACAATGGAATATTACTCAGCCATCAGAAAGAACGATTACCCAACATTTGCAGCAACATGGACTGTACTGGAGGAGATTATGCTAAGTGAAATAAGCAGAGAAAGACAATTATCATATGGTTTCACTCATTTATGGAACATAAGAAATAGCAGGGAGATCGGTAGGAGAAGGAAGGGAAGAATGAAGGGGGGTAAACAGAAGAGGGAATGAACCACAAGAGACTATGGACTCTGGGAAACAAACTGAGGGCTTTGGGGGGGGCGGGGATTGGGATAGGCCGGTGATGGGTATTAAGGAGGGCATGTATTACATGGAGAACCGGGTGTTATACGCAAACAACTAATCATTGAACACTACGTCAAAAACTAATGGTGTACTGTATGGTGACTAACATAACATAATAAAAAATTAAACAAACAAACAAAAAAACCTGGGCAGGGGAAGAACTAATCTAAAACCCAAAACCTGGAGAAATATGGTAACGTGCAAACAATTTGCAAACTATCACTAAAGTCTTCTGTGAGAAAGCTTTTCGTTCTTGCTAATTCATACACCTAAAAAGAAAATATACTTCATGTATGTTTATTCTGGAATATTATTAGGAAGAAAACTAAATCATTCTTTTTAACAAAATAGTTATATAATTCAGAATCTAAATGTCTCATTTTCTAGAAAAATCTAATTAACAACAATGGCTTAGATATCTAAATATTCTTAAACATTCAATTAGAAACTTTATATGCATGAGTTTATAAATTCATATAGGTGCACATAAATGCATTTTCTGTGCAGAATATATAGAAATAATTATCTTCATGTAATTATACTAGAATACAGAAAAAGGTTCTTTTTTATTTTACTTGTGAAACACTCTCTAGTACTCTGCCCTCAGAATTCTGGTCTTTTCATTCCATGAATGTTGTCTCCCTGTAATGACTACATGAAATCACTGTTGTTTCAAGTTCCTGAGATTTTGGCAGTATTTGTTAATGCATTATTTCTTGTTCTATTTTGATTGATGCAGAACACTAAAACTGTATCAATAACTTTAAGAGAAGAAACTTCCCAAAAAAATGTCTGTAGCTTAGAACTATGCCTAGCCACATTCAAAACAATTTGATTATACCAAGTTAGCCAAAAACAGAAACAAACACACAAAAACTCATTTCAACACAGAAATCACTAATTTGTTTTCTTTTTAATTTGAGTGTATACCATGTCAGGCATTATGTCAAGATTAGAGGCTAGGATAGGAAATAATACTTAGAATCTTCTCTAGTTATTTTGGAACCTAATTTAAGAAATTAACAGCTATGCAATTTTATGTATTGGTGAATAATATTAGCAAGATAAGCCAAGCAGAGGGAGCAGTTTGTGCAAAATATCTGGAGTTTAGAGAAAGAATGTCATGTCTGTAAGCAACTTAGTATGACTACAGTGGGGGTGTGGTGTGATGACAAGAACTGTGACTGGGGAGTGAAGGAACAGATGGATCATGAAGAGCCCTGCGCACTGTAGTAAGGCAGACTGCTGCTTGTTGAACTGAATACCAAATCAAGCAAGCTCTCTATCAGGTCGTCTGAATGAATGAGTAAGTAAGAGAAGAGAAAATTTCTGAGCTTGAGAATATCTTGGTAGAAAAACCCAAAAAAAACAAAGAGAAAAAAGAATGAATAAAAGCAGAACAGAATATTCAAGAACTGTGGGACAAGTACAAAATACACGTAATGGGAATGCCAGGAGAAAAAAGAGAACAGAAGAAATACTTGAAACAACAATGATTGAGAATTTCCCCCAAATTAATGTCTGGCAGAAAACCACAAATGCAGAAACTACAGAGAACATCAGGAAGGATAAATGCCAAAACAAACAAACAAACAAAAAGAAAACTACACCTGGACATATTACATCCAAACTAGAGAAAATCAAAGATAAAACATAGATCCTGAAAAAGGCAGTGGAGAGGAAATACCCTCTCTATAAAGAAACAAAGAATTATATCCAACTTCTCAGAAACCATTTAAGTAAGAAAAGAGTGGAATGAAAATATTTGAAGTGTTGAGAAAAAAAGAAAAACCTAAAATTCTGTACTCTAAGAAATCATTCTTCAAAATTGAAGGAGAAATAATAATAAAGTACAGCATTACATAATGATAAAGGTGTCAATTTTCCATAATGACCCTTAAGGTATACGTGCCTGGCAACAAAACAAGATAAAAGTTGAACTGCCAAAGACAAATAGATGGATCCACTAGCGTAGTTAAAGACTTCAACACCCTTCATCGGAATGGACAGATCCAAAGGCAGAAAACTAATAAGGACATAGTTGAAAAAACAAGACCATCAATCAACCGGATATAATAGTCATCTATAGACTACTTTATTCAACAACAGCAGAATACACATCTCCTCATGCTTGCATGCAGTTCATCAAGATAGATCATAGTTTGCACCATGAAGCACACCTCACCAAATTTAAAAGGGTAGAAATCACACAATGCGATTAAACTAGAAATCAATAACAAAAAGATAGGTAGAAATTCCACCAAATACTTGGAAATCAAACAGCACACTTTTAAATAACACATGGGTCAAAGAAGAAATATCAAGAGAAATTTTTAAATATTTGAACTAAATGAAAATGAACACAAAATTTATCAAAATTTGTGGGCTGAAGTGAAGGTTATAACATTAAATTCATATATTACAAAAGAATTAGGATCTAAAATTAATCATCTAAGCTCTCATTTTAGGAAACTAGAAGAAAAGTTCAAAATAAATACAAAGAAAGTAGAATAAAGTAGAATAAAATAAATAATAAAAATTACAACATTGATGAAATTGAAAACAGGAAATCAATAGAGAAAAATAAATAAAACCAAAAGCTGGTTCTTTGAAAAGATCAATAAAATCAATAGGCCTTTATACAGACTAAGAGAAAAAAGAGAGTGAAGAAATCATTAATGTTAGAAATTAAAGAAATAACATCATTACCCATTTACATTAGAAGGAACAGCTGTATGCCCACAAATTTGATAGCTTCAGTGATTTGATAACCTAGACCAATCACTTGACAGAGAAGATATTTAGATGGCAATTAAGCACATGAAAAGATGCCCCACATGATGCCATCAGGGATGTGCAAACTGAAAAACTAGATAGTGCTACTCGTTTATGAAAATGGTCAAAATCCATAATACTGACTGCCAGGAATGGCCAGCAATCCCTGTACCAACAGATGAAAGATTACTCCAAACTTTGCCATGAAAGAGAGGAGAAGGGCAAGCGGGTCAATGCTCAAAGACAAAGACCCTTTCCTCTTCTTTGCTCACACTTTCATTGGTCCTTCAGGATAATCACAAATCCTTTATCACACTGTTCCTCACACATGATATGTGACACCAGGTCTTACTGAAACTGGGAGATCTGTTTACGGGAAGATACGATAAGCTAATTTGGGTGTATTCCATGAGTTCTGCTAAACACAGCCTAAGGGACAATGCCTCCATCTCTTAGATTACAGGGTGACCGTTTGGGCTAGGAAAGCTTGGGGAAGGCAACTCCCTGGGGTATTCCAATGGCAGAGTGGTCACGTAGGCCTCTGCATTCCAAAGGCCTACGTCCTTCTCCAAAACCTTCCCTGCCCTCAGCTGCCTCTCTGTTACATTTTAGCAAGCCAGGTATTATGGCTGATTTCAGGCTCTGCATTAAGCCCAACATCTGACAACACTAAATGCTTACAATGATGTGGAGCAACAGGAACTCTTATCCATTGCTGGTAGGAATGAAAATGGCACAGCCATTTTGGAAGACATTTTGGTGGTTTCCTACTAAAGTAAACATATTTTTACCATTTAATCCAGCAACTGTGCTCCTTGGTATTTGCCCAAAAGAGTTAGAAACTTATGTCCATACAAAAATCTACATGTGGACGTATAGCAGTTTTACTTATAATTGCCAAAATTTGGAAGCAACAAAGATGTTGCCCAGTGGGTGACAACAACAACAACAACAACAAAAACTGTGGTGCATCCAGATAATGGAATATTATTCACTGTTAAAAAGAAATGAGCTGTCAAGCCACAGACATGGAGAAAACAAATACATATTACTAAGTGAAAGAAGCCAATCTGTAAAGGCTACATACTTAATGATTCCAACTACATGACATTCTGGAAAAGGCAAAACTATGGAGATGGTTAAAAAAAAAAATCAGTGGTTGTCAGGGATTGGGGGAGAGGGAATGTTTAAGTAGAATACAAAGGATTTTGAGGGGAGTGAAACCACTCTGTATACTATAATGATGGACATATGCCATTATATATTTGTCCAAACCCAAACAATTACAATACCAAGAGTGAACCTCAATTTAAGCTGTGGACTTTGGGTGATAATGATGTGTCAATGTAGGTTCATTCATTATAACAAATGTACCATTTTGGTGGGGATGGTAATAACGGGGGAAGCTATGCCTATAGGGACAAAAAGGTATATGAAAAATCTCTGTACTTTCTGCTCAATTTTGCTATAAATCTAAAATTGCTTAAAAAATAAAGTCTGTTAAAATTGAATAGACTCTTTCTTTCCTTGGATGTGGCAATAAAGTGAGAGTAAGTGGCAAAAACACCTTGGTTGATTGAGTCAAAATACTCAGTGCACAAAATGCCATGTAAACTACAGGTTTGTTAGAAGTTGTGCTGTTGTTACTGGTGGTGGTCTGCTTTGGCTTGGAGCATGCTATTTGGTGTGGTTCCCTAGGAAGCCAACTCTGAAACAAGACTATTGTAAATGAAGTTTATGAGGGAGTGCTCCCAGGATCAACATCTATGAGGGAGGTAAAAGTATTAAGAGTTAGGTAGAAGGAGAAGTTAGGGTGCCGTGCAGTAATGATGTTTCTGCAGAGCCCACAGGGAGCTCTGCAACTGGGATGGTTCTTTGGATTTGTCTTGACTGGAAGCCTCAGTCGTTGGACGACAGACCCCTTTGGAATGTATGACCTTGGGTGAAGTAGATATTTTCGGCTGCGGGAAATTTCTGGAAAATATTAACAATCCCACAGCTATCATCAGGCAACAACATTCTAGTGATTGAAGGGGAGTAACCTTCAACCCGGAATAAGGGTGTGGGTGACTAGGCACAGGATCCACAACAGGATATCTATGCAAAATCCTAGTAAACATGTCCGTTAGGCCACCCACAGGATAAAGAATTGTGCTGGAGATATAATCATCAGTGGTGATTACTTAGGTGAGTCCTATCAGAACATCTCTTTCTGGCACAGGACTGGGAAGAATATACTTTTTTAAAAAACTGCCATAGGCAAGGCACTGTTTTAATATTCTCACATGTGGTAGTTCACTTGTGACAATAGATTTTATTGTTGTCATTTTTAGAGATTACTTAAACTCGGTGAGTTCTGCTTGACTTTCCATTTCCCTATACTACTTACTAAAACAGCTTTAATATCATGATCTCTAGAGAGTAGAGTAGGTCTGAATTAAGAGGTTCTGTTTTGTGGCAGGGTTTGAAGGAAGTGTGTCATTAGAAAATGGGAAGTTTTGTGGGTCTCTGAGCTTTTAAGGAAGAATGTACCAAGAGATAGGAAAAGAAATGCTCTCACAGGGGGAGGTAGGGTGGGGCAAACAATGATGTCACTCATTTCCTATCAGGGTGACTCTCTTTAAAGGCATCGATCTCAGGTCAAACAAAACTAAGGGAATCATTACTTAGTAATGTTGACTCTTCATTCCAGGTAAACACTGTGGTGGATAATAAAGCCTTTTCTGCATTGTGCCAGTGATCCATTGTCATCCTCAGTGGGAAATGTTTGGGTTTACTTTATTTTCTAAAGCTAAGAAGGAGAAAGGAAAACCTAATTCTTAACTTTTTTTGCATCTGACCCAAATTGTTTGAGTCAACGCAGAACGCAATATATATATATCTGCTACCCTGACTGCTAGATCTGCACTTCCCTAAAATAAATTCTCTAATTTACATACTCCACATTTTCAACTTTTAAATGCATGTTGCATAACCCTGATATCCTGGACATGCTTGGAATTCTTAATGACATTTCATATAGAAATAACTTCAGGGAACAGAAAGATAAAGCAAAGAGTTTGTTTTTGAGGAAGACTGCAAAGTCCTGGGAGATTTTGCCTTGAACAGCAAAAAACTTATGGAAATATGGTACGGTATGAGACTAAATGGGATATTGGAGCTATTTAGCAGAGAGATGAGAATGCCATGTCTCCGAAATCAATGGAGATTTTCAAATGAGTCATATGGTGGAGACTGAATGGGAAAGATAAGAATGACAGGCTAAGAAATCTATTACCTTGGTCTCCATCAGATTTCATCCTGAGCTGTACTCAGGGATGGACAGATATCTGTTCACGAATCTCACAATTCTGACATTCCAGGCCAAGATTTCTACCCCATTCTTCCAAAATATCCTCCATTTTCCAAAATAAAATAATGGTGTCTCTCTTGAGTACTAGTCATGAATTTTCAAATGCCTATTATATGTTGCTTAAAGGAGATCCTTCTATTATGTCAAATTAAATAAATGTTAGTCTTATTCCCTATTTCAAATATCTTGTTCTGTTTTCCAAATCCTGTTTATTTACACCATCATCTTTCCAATTCAGAATACAAAATGCATTACCGTTCCACCATGTGACAGTTGCACAGCAAATTCACTGGTATCATTAGTTTTATTTTACAGAGGAGATAACCGCGGCTCAGGGAGATTGGGTATGTGATTAAATTCATACAAAGAGTGATGGCAGGATTTGAGCCTAAGACTCTCATTCTAAAAAATTCCTTTCATTACACCAAATTTTCATTCCATATTCCTCTTTTCATCAAGCAGCTATTACCTTTCTGTAGGTATTATTTCTTCTATTTGTATATCACCTTTAAGTTACTTTTCCACATTTGATACCTTAATTCTTTTTTTTTAAAGATTTTATTTATTTATTTGACAGAGACAGCCGGGGAAGTGGGAGAGGAAGAAGCATGCTCCCAGCGGAGGAGCCCGATGTGGGACTTGATCCTGGAACGCCGGGATCACGCCCTGATCCAAAGGCAGACGCTTAATGACTGTGCCACCCAGGAGCCCCTGATACCTTAATTCTAATCCTTATTTTCTAATGTTTCAATGACCGTACTGGATTCCTGACTTGAAGCTTTATTTCTATTCCTCTTTCCTCCAAATATGGTAGGTAAGTTTCTATTCTTAAAACACCACTTCTACTTGGCTACTGCGTTACTGAGGGATATTCATCGGCTCCTTCCAATCTACATGATAAACTCCTTACCTTGGAATAAAATGCCTTTCACAATCATTTCTATTTTTCTAAATACATCTCACATTGCTCCCAAATAGACACAATCCTTGAGCCAAACTGATCTTTTCATGGTAACTCACCATGCTCTCTCAAACTTTCTTGTGTCTGTGGAAATTCCTGCCTCTGGTTCTCAGGACATGCAGTTTCCTGCATCTGGAAAAGTCATAATGCTACTCTATATTGAAACCCTGTGATCCTCCAAGGAGTTTTACAGACATTGTATCTAACCTTCAAATAACAAAAAAGAATGGTGTAAGTCTCTCATTTTACAAAGAAAGAAAAATCAGTTTTTAAATATAAGAAATTTGCAAAGGGTGACACAATTACCAAGAGAATAGTGTGCTTACAAATTCCATGTCTTTGTAGTAGTCTATACTGTGTTCTGCATGTTTTTTATGTTCTCCATTTGAAATTTTACCCATAACTCAAAGCACAGCTAAAATCATAACTTCTTCATACAAGATTCCTTATATGTAAAGTATATAAAATAGGTCTCTCCTCTGAATGCCTTGAATTTTTGTGTGTTTGTGTGTGCACAATCTTTTGTTTTTTTTTTTTAAGATTTACTTGTTTTAGAGAGAAAGAGACAGAGGGAGCAGGGGGAGAGGCAAAGGGAGAGGGAGAGAATCTCAAGCAGACACCCCGCTAAGCATGGAGCCCAATGCGGGGCTCAATCTCACGACCCTGAGATCATGACCTGAGCTGAAATCAAGAGTCAGACACTCAACTGACTGAGCCACCCCGGTGCCCCTTACAATTCCTTTGACATTAACCATAAACCTCCTGTACCAGAGTTCTTTTCTTGTGCACTTGTATTATTGACTTAGCCATTTTTTTATATTCTTTAGGAATATCATTCTGTGGTATGGCTACAATTCAAAACTTCAGTAGAAATATAAAAAGGGTTGAATAGGTAGAGCAATCATTTGAGGATTTTCTAGGGAAAAATAATTCAATGAAGACATGAAATTATTCTTTTGCTAGCACAGTGAAGGAAGAGTAAAAAATGCATAGTCATTGAAACAGATTAACTTTTCTTCTTGCTACCATCAAGCACCCAGTAATGTCTCTCTGACCCCTAAGTGCATAGGAAATAGAAACCACAATAAATAGGAATGAAAATACTGGATCATGCGCTACTGTTTGGTGAGTAATGGCTTTGTGACAGTTTTTAGGCTTTCATGTGTTTTGGGTAGCGTGGGGGAAAGGGCAAAACACTCAGAATAGGGTTAGTTAGCATGAGTCATAGAAAGAAGGCCAAAGTTGGTATGTAGTGCCGTTTTGCAATGGCTGGGTGAGATGCGAATCTTGTACCAGCATCACCTCAGGAGTTTGCATGTGGTGACATGAATGGATTGTGGCGACAGTTACACAGGAAATCTCAGTGTACACATGCCGGCCAAACGCGTAGTAACTGAAAGCCATTAGCTGCTTGTACCTATTTAAATTTAAACCTAAAATAATTAAAATTGAATCAAATTTAAAATTTAGTTTTTATTTTCACACACTTCAAGTGCTCAGTAGCCACATGCAGCTAGCGGCTAGTGTATTGGACTGAGCAAATACAGAATATTTCCGCCATTGCCGAAGATTCTATTGCAGAGTTCTGACTAAAGTACAAGTAACAAAGTATTTTTTTCAGATTTTTTTGTCTCTAGGGCCTACAGTTCATCAACTGGTGTAAATAATTGTTGGGAGAAGTCATCAAGAAGATGTGACTGCTGGCTGACTTGTGAGCTGGACCCAGCAACTGGAGATTCCTCGCCTTCTCCCCTGTCCTTGGATTATGGGGTCCAGTTGCCTTCCCTGATCCCAGAGGTTGCTCCAAGGACATAGCCTTGAGATAGTGATGTGCAGTTGAGACCATCTAGGTGGAATATGTGACCAAACCCAGGTAAGGCCTCTACATAAACTTTAAGATTTCATGGGCAGACACAGAAAACTACCCATCTTGCAGTCACCCGGGACAAGCCTCATATGTAAGTTCCTTTCCTTCTTAAAACCACCACCAACCAATCTGGAGTGACCTCTTTCTTCAGTCTTTCTTTGCCCTCTGCATTGGGGGACCAGTTTCAGATTATTCCTGGGAAGCCCCAAGCTACTTGCAAACCAACAAGAGATAATAAACCAGATATATCAATAATTTAAATGAGTTGTATTAAGTGCAACAACTATTATAAAAGTGATCCTGGTAAAATTTTATATTTTCAGAAAATATATAAATAGCTCCAGTTTGGGTGGAGTTGAGAGTAGCAGATGCAGTGACATTGAATTGGGCATTAATTTTTTTTTGAGATGAGAAAGGGCACTGAGGCAACAAGAAAAACACAAGGTCAATGATGAAAGGCATGAAGGGCTAACAAAAAAAGTTATGAAAAATAGTAAGTGATTAATTTTGACCAGGATTTAGAATAAATGTAGGAGAGAAATGTAAAACTCAGGAGAAAGGTAGACTGAGATCAACTAGTAGAGGCTTAAAAGTTGTTTTTGTTGTTGTTTTTACAAGGCATTTTATTTTATATTGTCTTCCTTCGAGCTGGAAACACGAAGTAAATATTTACAGAGGTATCTGGAAGTGGAAGGTCTTCTATAATGGGTACGTTCAATAGGCTTGCAGCTCTTTGGTTTTAGTGTAAGTTTTGGTGAAGGGTGGACTTCAGTTTTATTAGAACTCATAAATCAACAATTCTTCTGGGAAAGTATGGTCAGAAGTGGGGGGTGGAAATTGTGTTATTTCCATAAATAGCAATTACTGAGCATTTCAAGTCTTTAGGATAATGATTTCTCAAATCCTACTGTTTGTACTACTAAAAACTTAAAAACTAAAAAAACAAAACGAAACAAAAAACAAAACAAAAAAAACCCTAGTTTCTGTTCTTTGGGCCTTCTAAAAGTTTTTAATTTGAACAATGGACATGTTATAAGGGACATTGCCATTTGTTCCTTGTGAAGATAAATCTTCTAATCCCTATGATGTCAGATCCAATAAGAGTTTAGTTGAAAGAAAAGAGGAAATAAGAATCTTTAGGGTTCTGCCCCAATAATCAGGGAGAGAGGGTGAAGTATGTACCCGGATAAGAAACAGAAAGGGAACAAAAGATTTTAAAGAACTTATGAGTGCTACAGACCTATATTAAATGCAGGAAAACGGAATCCGAAATGACTCAGACGTCAGTTTGAGGGATGAAGAGAATCATGATGCTGCACAAGGGAACAGAGGCTTACAGAGAAACATGGTGAGTTCGGTTCCAAACATGTCCATTTGGAAGTACTATAGGACTAGCCACTAACTGAGGAGGGTCTAGGTGGAAGTAGTAAACGTTTGGGGCTTCATCTTGTAACAGCTGAATCCTAAAGAGGAAATGAGATTGCCTGAAGAAGGAGCATGGGGGGGTGGTAATCAGAAGGGGGAATGAAACATGAGAGACTATGGACTATGAGAAACAAACTGAGGACTTCAGAGGGGAGGGGGGTGGGGGAATGGGATAGACCGGTGATGGGTTATAAGGAGGGCACGTATTGCATGGTGCACTGGGTGTTATACACAACTAATGAATCATCGAGCCTTACATCGGAAACCGGGGATGTACTGTATGGTGACTAACATAATATAATAAAAAATCATTAAAAAAAAAAAAAAAAAAAGAAGGAGCATGGGATTTAAAGACAGAAACCGGAAAGAATCCGGCTTTAGAAAAAGCAATAGGAAAAGAATTCAGTGAAGACAGAAAACCGGGTGTGAAGCATGAAAGGTTATTAGCCAGGCATGAACCCTGTGTGACAGAGGTTTCAGAAGAATGAGTTGTTAGCGATCTCCAAATTCCCGAGGAATTCAAGGACAACCCCTAAAGGAAAAAGGATTTGGTGATTTGTACAACACAATGACTGATGAGGCAACTTTGGTACATTGGATGGATGGGGTTATATGATTGACATAAAGGACTGTTTAGATAGAACTGGTAACAAACTGGATGACTATTTCACCCTTTCTCCTTTGATATCTCCAATACATGGTCCCACTCTTGCTTTCTATTTCAATGAGAAAATAGAAGAAATCAGAAGAGAAATATCTTTTTGTTATCTTTTTACTGAAGTATGACATACGCTGTTATGTTAATTTTAGGTGTATAATATAAAGATTCAACAGTTCTATACATTTCTCATTGCTCATCAAGGTAAGTGTACTCTTAATCCCCTTTATCTATTTCACCCATATGTCCCACCCACATCCTCACCTGGCAACCACCAGTTTGTTCCCTGTGTTTAAGAGTCTGTCTTTTTGGGTGGGGGGATGAGGGGAGAGGGGATGGGGATTAAGGAGTGCACCTGTGATGAGCCCTGGGTGTTGTACGGAAGTACTGAGTCATGATACTGTACACCTGAAACTAATATAACAATGTATGTTAGCTGATTAAAAACTTGTTAAAGAAAAAGTCTGTCTTTTGTTTTGTTTTCTTAAATTCCACATGAGTGAAATTGTATGGGATTTGTTCTTCTCTGACTTATTTCACTTAGCATTATACTCTCTAGCTCCATCCATGTTGTTGCAAAAGGCAAGATTTCATTCTTTTTTTATGGCTGAGTAATATTCCATTGTGTATATATACCACATCTTCTTTATCCATTCATCTACGGAGGAACACTTGGGTTGCTTCCATATCTTGGCATGGAATGTAAATAATGCAAATAATAATCTTACAAAGAGTAATCTTGTAAATAATGCTGCAGCAAACATAGGGGAGTACATGTATCTTTTCAAATTAGTGTTTTTTGTTTTCTTTGGATAAATACCCAATAGCGCAATTACTGGATCATATGGTTAATTCTGTTTTTACTTTTCTGAGGAACCTCCATACTGTTTTCTACTGCGACTGCAGTAATTTGCATTTCTACCAACAGTGCACTAGAGTTCCCTCTTCTCTACTTCCTCTCCAACACTTCTTATTTCTGGTGTTTTTTATTTTAACCACTCTGACAGATATAAAGTCGTATCTCATTGTGGTTTTAATGTGCATTTCCCTGATGAATAGTGATAGTTTTATGTATGTCTGTTGGCCATCTATAAGTCTCTTTTGGAAAAATGTTTATCCAGTTTCCCTGACCATTTTAATCAGATTATTTGGGGGTTTTTTGCTGTGGAATTGTTCAAGTTTTTTTATATATTTTGGATATTAACCCTTTATCAGATATATCATTTGAAAATATCTTCTCCCATTCGTTAGGTTGCCTTTTTGTTTTGTTGATGCTTTCCTACCCTGTGCAAAAGTTTTTTTTTTTTTAATGTAGTCCTAGTAGTTTAATTTTGTTTTTGTTTCCCTTGCCTGAGTAGACATATCTAGAAAAATGCTTCTACAGCCATTGTTAAAGAAATTACTGCTATGTTTTCTTCTAGGAGTTTTATGGTTTCAGGTCTCACTGTTAGGTCTTTAATCCATTTTGACTTTATTTTTCTGTTTGGTATAAGAAGGTGGTCCAGTTTTCCCAGCCCTATTTATTGAAAAGATCGTCTTTTACCCATTGTATATTCTTGCCTCATTTGTCATAGATTAATCAGCCATATAAGCATGGGTTTGTATATGGTACCCTGTCCTGTTCCTTTGATCTATGTGCCTGTTTTTGTGCCAGTACCATACTGTTTTGGTCACTACAGCTTTGGTAGCATATCTTGAAATTTGGGATGATACTACCACCTTTGTTCTTTTTCAAGGTGGCTTTGGCTAGTTAGGGTCTTTTGTAGCTCCATGCAAATTTTAGGATTATTCGTTCTGGTTCTATGAAAAATGTTATTGATATTTTGATAGATGTTGCATTAAACTTATAGATTGCTTTACGTAGTATGGGCATTTTAACAATACTGGTTCTTCCAATCTATGAGCATGGAATATCTTTCCATTTGTTTGTGTCATCTTTAATTTCTTTCATCAGTGTTTTACAGTTTTCAGAGCTCATGCCTTTTACCTCTTTGGTTAAGTGTGTTCCTCAATGTATCATTTTATTGGGTTCAACTGTATATGGGAACCCTTCCAGCATCATACCTAACACTTACCTGTTGCAGTATCAATTTACTTTTCCTTCTTTCTTGTTACTATAGATGAACTGTCTGGTCTTCCAGTAGAAAACTACCATCCTCTCATTCTTTCTCACCTACTCAAGAAGATCACTTCAACAAC
The DNA here is from genome assembly GCF_023065955.2 of Ursus arctos. Taxonomy (NCBI): domain Eukaryota; kingdom Metazoa; phylum Chordata; class Mammalia; order Carnivora; family Ursidae; genus Ursus; species Ursus arctos. The sequence continues at coordinate 23,080,968 of NW_026622985.1, read as the reverse complement.
ACAGTCCCTTCTCTATTACACATTATCAAATCTTACAATTTTCCCTCTGTACTGTATCTTTCTCAGCAATATATATAAAAACATCCCCCCTGACTACCATCCCCTACCAGTTACCATGCCAGCCCTCTCCTTTCCTTTACACAAGAAAACAATGTCCATTGCAGTCTCTAATTTCTCTTCCCATTTTTTCACTCTTAACACTGCTTTAAAACCACTGTTATCAAGGTCAACACTTAGAATTCTGTACCATCTCTATATTCAGGGAAGAGGAGACCCCTTTCGAAGCCCCACAACTTAGAAATCCCTGCTCTGGCCCTTCACTGGCTGAGCTCTTCCCTCATAAAGCAAGGAGTTCATGAGGCCGAGGGGGCATGACCACCATATGCTCTTCCTCTAGACCACACTTCAGGAAACCAGAATCCCATAATTTCCTGCCAAAGTCACTTAAATCCACTTCAGGATCTGCATGGGCTTTTTCTTGAGTCTGACCCCTCAAGAGTTGATCACAACAACTGTATACTTACTTATCCCTAGTCCAGAGAGACTGCCAATAAGCACCTGTTTGTATGGTGTTAACAGAGCTTGGCCAGAGCTTGCCTGTGCAAGAATTCTGTAATGGCAGAGCATAGAGTTGATGGTGGGAAGAGAAGAGGGGCAGGATCCTCATTCTTTCATATTTTGGTATTGAAAAGCACTCCGTGTGCTAAATTTGAACGTCTTTTCATAGCACTATGAAGCTATTTTTTTTAAGAGGAAAGAATGCTTTTTTTTAGTTGTTAGCTTGATTTATAATAAATATTGAGATGTGTAATATATGTGCTTTGAATGATAGTCTTCCTTGAAAATGTTAGCGGTAGACCTGATTGGAATCAATGATTAATTCTCAATATATTTTACTTACCAGTAGCATTTGACAGAGTGAATCACTGCCTTCACTTTAGAACTCTACCTTTCCTTGGCTTCTAGGAGGACAGTATGTTTTCCTGAATCTTCTCTTTTCACATCAGCAACAACTTCTCAGACTTCTTTAAAGTCTTGAACACAACCTCTGAACTTTTCTATCTTTACATATTCCCTTGATCAGATCATCTACTTTTGAATGCTTTGAATACCATCATCTGCTGATGACTCCCAAATTATATTCTATCCAGAATTACACCCTAGCTAGAGTTTTATTCAAACCAGTCCTACACCCATAGACTCATGAATGAATGGCCTGCTTAAACACTTAATGTGGTTGTCTAATAATTACTCCAAATATATGGTATTCAAAATTGAGCTCCTGATCTTTCTCCTACAAATTTGTTTCATAGTATTTCCCATCTCAATACATATCAACTACACTCTTACAATTACTCAGGCTTCTCTCTTTCTCTCAAAGGCTGCATCTCTCATACCATGTCAGTTCTACCTGTAACCTGTATCCAAAATCCGACCATTTGCTACCATGGTGATAATCTAGCTTAAATCATGTTGCCTTTCACTTTCATTATTGTGAAATTTTCCTGATGAATTTTCAACATGCTATCCAGAATTCTGCTAACTCTGCAATGTTTTCCAATATTTCAGAGAAAAAGTCAAAGTTGTGAGCTAACCTAGGAGTCTCTCAACAATCTGAACCGACCATCCCCACACCGATAACTCTGCTTTACTCTTCTACTGCCATCCCTATATTCCTTCTACTCCAGCCACTCCGGTTCTCTTACAATTCTTCAACCACACTAGGCAAGTGTCTGCTTCCTGGCTTTTGCATTACCATTCCCTTTGCTCAGATCTGTCTTTCTCCAGATGACTTTGTTTTTATTCCTCAGCTCTTTGATGTCCTTGCCTAAATGTTAGTGAACATTCTGCTTCACCTCTCCGAACTCCTTTCATGACTGAGACACTCGTTCTTTCAGCTGATAGGAGTGTTGGCGGCTGAGTCCCTCTTCAGGAACTGGGCTTGACCAAAAGAAGCTGTCTTTCCCAAGGCTTTAACTCCTACCTGAGGGAATCTCCCACCCAATGATCGGACGACTTGGAGCATAGGCTTCATCTCCCTTCTCAGTTATGACTTTGAAGACTCATTCTAGTTAAAGACCCCTTGTAAATGCATTGTAGTTCAGCCTTTGCTCCTGCCAAGCTTTGAGTCTAATTCCATAGAGGCATACCTGCCAAGGGTATTCCCCACTCCACCCTGTCATGTAAATCTGTCTCAGATTCTGTCTCCAGGAAACAATCTGAGAGAGTTGGTATGAGGAGTGTTGCTAAGAAGCACACTCTAAAATGGGATATTGGAAAAAGATTACCCACCCCTTACCTCAACCTCTAGCCAGCTGAACAACTGGACTCCATTTACTGGTGGTAGGTATATCAGTGATAGCCCCTGGCTTCAGTAGCAGTTTAGTTTTGTAAGCTTTTCACCTGAGATGGCATACCAGGGAAAGTCAATATATAGGTGAGCAAAATCTTAGTGTTTGAGTTAAGGGAAATAGAAATTATAAGGACTGTAGTGGTGGACTACTGGTTCACTGGAGAAAGACAATGAAATGCCAAAAGTGATTAATCAACAACCAAATGCAAAGTACAAAAGCCAACAGATCTCTCGTACTGCATAGAAAGAGACTCGAATCTCTTAGTAGATATGAGAGTGGAAAAAGTGATGATCAGGCGTGGGACTTAATTATAAGGGTAGGAGAGTCCCAAAGATGATTGAATTTTCAACCTTGGCAAGACTACCACACCAAAATCAAAGTCCTCATTGGAAAGGAGTGTCTAGTCTGATGCATCAAAAAATCTTGAACCCTTAGATTTGGACCATGTGGACTAGCAAAAGTAGGATACTCTTCCTTTTTAAAGGCAAGTGCTTCCCCTTGCATGAAGACAATGCAGAGGCCTTTGTCTTATAACATTTAACCTAGTGAAGATCTATATCCACTGCTCCTAGAGATCAGGTAAATAACTATAATCTACTTTTGACATAACCTGGCCAGGGAAGCTCTGGACCTTCCATCAGAAGAAAGAGACCACATACCAAAAGAGCTACAGAAATTAACCAACATGTACAGGAGCTGGAATGCATATACATATACATGTACTTATACATATATGTATACAACTGGATTCTAAGGATGCTAGATCAAAGGAAGCTGGGACATAAACTTAGATAAAGGAGAGGTACCATACAGAAGCTTGTTCCTATGATACAGGATGCCAACACCCTGGGAGATGATATTAACATATTTTATAGGATGGCTTTTAGAAGACTGGATATAGTGTTTTCCTATGGAAAATGGCAGAGAATGGCAACAAGAGGCTTAAAGAAGTTGGCATTCTAGATTGTAAAACCATCAGAATTTAGGAAATGACCAAATCGTTTTCTATGTATTAAAATAATAATAAATACACTAGTGAAGAAAGTTTCAGCATTCTTGAGATAGCTCTTTATAAGCAGGGGTTAATAAAAAATTCAATTACAGACCCAGCTTCTTCAAAGCAATAAGAATAATAAGATCCCAAAGTAAGACAGACCAGTTTTCAGCACTTAATTATGAGAACAAAACTAGTGTAATATTGTAATGAGAGTCAAAATCAGAGTGGCAGCTAAGAGACCCTTATATGCAGAGATCTACAAAAAATAAGTTAATAGGACAAAATGTTCTTAAAGCCCAAATGAATGAGTAGGGAATATGACTATTGCTCAAATTAAACAACCAAAAAGAGTGAGGCTAATCATTAGGAGGATAAGACTGGTCACTCTAAAAAAATGTTATGAACTCTTGTTCTATTTCTATACCTGAGCTATTTCTCAAAGCCAACACCCGATCACTGAAAGATCTTCATGAATGACAAAACTTCAACACCATGATATATGTTTAGGGTGAAGATTCATGTAAGATATCTTATGGGGTCTGTGATAGTTGGGGACCAGCAATAGCATCATGGCCCTCATGTTAGAATGGAGACATATGGGAAGCAGGTAATAAATGGTATCTGGGACCATATCGAGGTTACAGTGGAACCACTGGATTCACAGCTTCAGCTACTACTCATTTCTCGAGTCCCTAAATGCATAATTGGAATAAATGTACATGGCAGTTGGCAAAATCCTCGTATCCCTTTTTTGGTTTATACAGTAAGAGTTAACACAGTGAATATCAAACGTATGCCTGTGATACTGCCCCATCCAATCCCTGGCTGTTACGGTCCTTAAAAGAGGTGTACTGGTCCAGTCTTTGCTCTTCATTTCAATATAAATCTGAAGGACTATCTCAGCTTTTGATCTCGCCATAGGAATGGCTGAGTTTTCTGTTGCAACTGCACTGCAATCTAGTTTCTCCTTCTGCCAATATTGCTTCCTTTACTCACTTACACGGATTGTCCCAAAAAACACTTTCTGGTAAACTTTCTGCATGTATTTTTCATATTAAAGTCAGATTTTAAACAACTTGATCCAAAATAATTACTTTTTCAGTTAGGTCTTCCCTGGACAAGTTACATAAAATTTTAATCTCTCATCCTCACCACAACTCTCACACTCCTTATTTCATTCTGTTTTATTTAACACTTCCCACCATCTATAATTCTGCACACTTTAAATATTTATGTTTATTGTCTGTGTGAACCCCAGTATATACTCACACCCTGGAATTTAAACTCTGTAAGAGGTGGTATCTAATTTGTTTACTGCTGAATCTCCCATGCCGGGTACCTAACAGTTGCTGAATGTATCAATTGTTCAATAAATTCCTGCAGTTCTAGAAGTAATATTTCACACCTGCAATCACATGGGAAGGAGAATTATTCCTAAGACAGAGCGAAGAGGGGTCAAATACCATATTTCCATCAATTATTTACTATTCACCAATTATTTTAATAAGGAAGATTCTATGTACTCTTAGTTTGGAGCTTGTAAAAAGAGAAACAGAGGGCGTGGTCACTGGAAAGTATTCTGCCTCATTCATAAGGAAGAACAAACTAACCAGTAACAAATTTCTAAATTTGGGAAGTAAAGGATCACCAGTGGGTGGTAGCAGTTGTGGGGCATAATGGAGCATATACGTACTAGGTTCTTAAAGAATGGGTACTTTGGAAGAAGTCAGCTATAGAAAGACAAGATATTCCTACCGAGGCAAGAAAGCATGTGTGAAAGCTGAGTTGGGACATCTAGTTAGGAAAAGGATCAAAGCCCAGCTGTAACGGAGAATGTGTTATGAGAAGTAACGAGAGACGTACTGGGATAGTTGGAGAGCGCTAACTAGATTACTGAGTATATGGCGACAGGAAGCAGTAACAGTGAAGGGGTTCTCTGGTTTTTCAACAAGAAAAGTATAATCATGAAACTTGGGTTTGAGGGAATTTAACGTGGCGCAATCAGACAGGTCAGAGTGGAATAGAGCAGAGACTAGAATCCGCAAACTGAAGTAAGAGGTGGCTGCAATAATCAGAACTGAAGTGACTGAGGAGTAATTTAAGGGAGTAAGTGTAGAAATAGTGTGTTAAAGAGACATAGTAAAAAGAAAAAAAAATCTTAAATAAGATCAGAATTTGGAACAGGAAGTGGCCCCTTGGGAGATAATTATGATTCTCTCCTTTGTCGATTAAGCTTATAGCATTGTTTTAATTTCAAATAATCATTATATATAAGCATATTCTAATCTAAAAAGAAGAACATGTAGAATAAGTAAATGTGGAAATCTGCTCCAATGAATAAAAATACATATTTGTGTTACCTCTTAAGACCTAAGTGCTGCTTAATGCTGGTATTGTAAATTTACTGCACCGCATGAATGTACTAACTTGAAACAGCAAGTTTTGCCTTATTCCCTCAAGATCAAAAGACTGCTCTCAGGAAGTCCCCAAAGATGTGAACTCTCTGGGGGAAATACCATGCACAGAGCTCCCAGAAGTGCACATTTGAGTACCATTAGCAAAGGAGAGATGGTTTGCCTGAAATCTCATGGGAATATGTAAGGATAAAGGTCATTGCTAAGGCGAACAGGACTCAAATCACCCAGGGACCCAGTGTCTGAAGTCAACACCTCCTATAATATGTGGAAACAAAATAAAGAATAATACAGATGGTAGCCCATATTTATAATTTCCAGAAGGAGCTGAGCCACTGAAGCCACTTATTAAAGTCAGCCACATACCACATCCTTGGAGGAAATCCAGCTTGAAGCCCAGGTTATACTGGCAAAAGAGACATCTACAAAAACATGGTTTGAAATCTCATTCTGAAAAGCAGGTAGGGAACAATTGCATGTCATCTCAAGCTAGATGTTGAATTATAGATGTAAAATAGTGATTACTCAAACATTTTTAAAGGCTAATGTCCCCTTCTGAAGATTACACTGAAACACTGACCAAAAATACCAAGAGGAAAAATTATTCACACCATACAAAGCTTGTGGTATTTCAGTGACTTTTAGAGCTGAAGACTCTCTCTGTACTTTACCTCAAGTCAATTTCCTTTTGCACAGCCTGGTGCCAAAAAAAGATATTCTTGGTCAGGCTGATGCTGTGAAACAAGAAACAATTAAAAAGCAACAAGATTCTTAGAAGTCATTCTCAATGATTATTCTAAAAGACCACGGCATTCCAATACAACGTCTCTTGCTTTCAGGGTGTGTGTGTACGTATATAGAGCAACCTATCCCTGCAGCTGGCTAATACAGAGAACTCCAGTATTACAGTGTCTTCATAGCTTTATATTTGCTTTCAAGAACAAAATTTATGGCCACATTGTCCCCCTGAATAAAAAGCATCTAATTTAGTTGCATTTTCCCATTGTCAATTTTTATCAATTTTCTCTCATAATGAAATGAGGTTTACTCATAGAAAGGACGTATGCTAATGTTATTTTTAAGGCTGACGGGAAAAAAAGGTAAATGTTGGGCTAACAGTTGTAATTGTATATACTGACATTATTTTAGACCAAAATTGGGCTTTTTCACTGGTTTTTGGAGACACTCTAAAATTTCTAGGTTGTAGAGATAGACGCACTATGAAAATGAAACTTGGAAAGGAACCCTAACTATACTGTCACCTCAGCAGAGCATAAGAAATAAAAAGCACTCCAGGCCTCAATTTATTAGCAAGAAATAATTTTTGAACATTTCCTATGGCTAACACTGCCAAATACCATAGTACACATCCAAGCTAGGAAGATACTGTCCCCACTCTAGTGGAGTTTATTATTTTATTTTCATCATTTTCTTAGGTCCAGAAAACTATAATCCTAATTGAAGCCACAGGACTAATAGCTGTATTAACAACCCCAGCTCATTAGTGAGGCTGTAGTCCGGGTACTCAGGAGAGAGAGCTGCAAAAGGAGCCTTTCTCTTTTCCCTGGTTCTCCCCAGCCTGCCTCTCCTCTATGTAGAAACATCTTGAATTTTATATCACTCTTATTTTAATTACTGATGAAAAAAAAATCACATAATCTCCAAGTTGATGACTAAAACTTCTGGGTCACACAGAAACGTAGAAGTTTATTATTTTATACAGTGCAGAAAATTGTATACAGCCCTGAAGGAGTGGGTCATTTTAAGTTAATAACCTACTTAGGAAGGCTGAGTAAAATGCCTACCTTTTCAAAGCCCAGGTATGTCCCCACCAAAAAAACTACGGGGTATATTTACTTGAATGCAAATTATATGAAGTATCTTAGTTTATGACTGTTCTGAAACATACACGAATCTTGTATATTCAAGGTCCTAGGTATATTTGATTTTGATATAAAAACAATACACGAAAACAGATTTATTTTAATGTTTGCTATTTTGCATTGCTGTCAGAGCGAACTCTGTGTTCAGGGATGGGTACAAATAAACGAAGCAGTGCAAATCTTGTTCCTCTGGGGCAGGCCTTTTGCATTGTAAAAACAATACCACACGATTTGCACGAAGCCTTGCATACCTACCTTTCCACATCTTTACGCTATCATAACATGGTTTTGGAGAGGTGAAATCCAGGAGTTTTGACTATGCTTATCTATTTGCAGCCTGATATTGTGTGTGAAAAGGTAAACAAATCAGGAATATGTATTTAATTTGGAAGCCTAAAATTTCCTTGTTTTATGAATATGCAAAACCCCACCTGTTCAAACTTTGCTAAGATCTCAAAAGAAGAACAGCACTGACATGTGGATGGACTGACTGTATTCTATCATTTCCTAACTAGGGCACATTCACAAATCTCAAAATACTCATTCAAAGAGTTGCCTGCTACGACAGGTAGCCAACCCTGTTTATAAAATTATATATATTATATATTATATATCTCAGTTATATAATTATATATTATCTCCATTGAGATATATATCTTAATTATGTAATTATTATATATAATGTATAACTATATCTCAACTACCTAACAAGTGCTTTTCTATGCCTCCTATAAACAAATATTTGTACAACCTAATCTTTGTCCCCAACCTTGCAGGTCTTCAAGTTCATGATATCTATTGGGATAGTTGAAAGGCAGGGAACATATTTAAACATATTTACTGTTCTTACTTTTCAGGAAGAACCAAATTACCTACCATTTCCAAGAACACTGTTTTTTATTTCCTTGGTACCAAATCAATAAAAGTCCTTCCAGCACAGCAGCTGTTGCGTAATGGCCCCAAAGAGTTAATGCACTGCCTAAATTGAACACAGTTCAGTGTCTACACCAAGTGGGCCCTCAAGTAATGTTGATGGACTGGCTTTCTCACAAGCAGTAAAAGCTCAATTTTTAGTCTCCTATGAGACTAGAATCAATAATTTAAAAGCAGTTTGTGTTGAATTCTAGGCTTGTGGCAATACAACAATATGTATAAATATAAGAACTACATTTATATGTTTCCGTTTTAAAAAGCAAAACAAAACATGTTTTTTAGTTAATACTAAGAGATTCCCAATAATTTTGAGTGATAATCTGAATATACAGGACTATCAATTTGGATGGTTCAATATAAATATTCTGATAGTGATACTGGAATGATCATGAAGAATTTGAAGACTCAAATATCTGAGATACAAGCTCGTTGATTAGTAATAAGTTTAAATCGCAGTAATTAACAGTATGTTCCAATTGAACTGTTCTCGCAGATTATCTTTAGTGTACAGATTTGGACTACATTCTACATCATTATACACTATTCTTCAAGAAAGATGGGCAAGTTTCTGAAGATGTGCCATAAGTGGTCATTTAATTTGAAAGCATAACTAACTGCCTCTTTTGCTTCCAGCCATACAACCATGGGGTTGTGTGGTTTTACCCTTTGATCAGGTGACAGCTCAGAAAGCATCCCCTTAGTCAAAGCAGAATCTCAGAGAGTGAGGGATGGGCTGTGAGGAAGCTCAGCAGAGCACTGCTTCTGCGCCCCACGGCCACGCCAGAGCTGTGCTCGACGTCTGAAAAGGTTTGGGCAAATAAACTAAGTACCTAACACCACAAGATGGGGAGCAGAATTAGTTCAGAGAGCAAGGAGTCGGCCAAAAGATCAAAAGAACTGGAGAAAAAGCTTCAGGAAGACGCCGAGCGAGATGCAAGAACTGTAAAGTTGCTGTTATTAGGTAATATTTTTTCCCCTTTTGCTTTCAAAACCCCCATTTTTTTCCAATTATGATATATTTCCTTTTCCCAAATTTTAATTTCAGGTATATTATCTTACGGGGGATTTATTATGAATATGTGCTTGGAAACTTAAGAGTTTATGTGTCCTCTATAAATGTTTACTTTTCTTGTTTAGTATTTAACTTTTTTTTTTTTTGCTTAAGCAGAGAGACAAATATTTATGAGATGATTCCTATTTGACAATAATACAATTTACTATTATTAAAAGAAAACTCATATCCATTTATTATTTTATCCCACCCTAATCATTTTCTGAATATCAGTTATTTAATACCAAAAATAATCCTTTAATTACAAGCTATAAAGTGTTACGTTATTTTGTTTGAACGGAAATATGTTGAGTTGTTTGATACCAAATTTAATATGTTATTTAATTACTTGTGCTGTGAAAACCAATTAGTCTCAAGTTATTTAGAGAGTAATGAATGATAAGTTACTTTATATTAATAACATTGTACCAGCTTTATGAGTACTGCCTGTGAAACTGTTTGTACACTTGTAAAATATTCCATTTAAGGTCTTTTAGGATATTTATATATTGATTCAGGTCAGGAATTATGTACCTTCTATCTTCTTATCCTTTCAAAACTCAGCACAATGTTTTACCACAACTCTAAATTCAACAAATGTTTAAGGAATTGAAGGAAAATCTATATGCTGCACATTTTTCTAAACATTAAAAAAATCGAACATGTAGTGGTCACAGCAAGATAAATATATTTCTGAAATAAAAATCAAGACCTATATAAAGAGATCAGAACAAGAACTTTATCGGTTGTGGGTTCCTCCTGCTTAGTTACACACAAAAGGACTTCACTTTATTTCACAATTGTGTATTGTTCACATGAAATACCCTCAATTTTTTAAGAGCCCCCTTTCCTGTGTCTAGTTCACTCCCCGTGGCAGGAGTGTCTCAGAAACCAACTGTGGGACTCCCAGCACCTGCTCCTCAGATAGAAGAAAATGCTCTCTCCCTTTTATACCCAAGTTCTGTGGCTCTCACCTGCCCACAGCACTAGCAAGTAACCAGCTAGGGGTGCGTAACTCAGAAAGACATTGGGGCCAGCTCTTATGAAAGCACTGAATATATTTTCCCTCATACTTCAGAGCATTCTGTGAGGCTTTGATCAAGAGTAAAAGTAATGTGGACATAGAAAAAGCAAATAAAAGCTGAGAGGAAAGCCAAGCACTCCTACAAATGCATTCAGTGTCCCTCTTGTACTAAGAAAACAGTGGTGTAAGAGTAATGAGAAAATAGATTTTAAAATCCCTATGTTTGAATAACATTTCAAAAGACTAGACCTATTCTCAATACACCAGTTACTTTTAGATTAGAGTGGTTGGGTTAGATCAAGAAGAGAGGGTAACTTAAAGTACCAGAAATATAAAAAGAATCATCAGTAGCACTATTTTATCTTTTACTTTTCCTGGACAGTCACGGTTTCACAAATTCAGTTCCAAAGTTACCATACAATATGCTTGGATTTATCTGGTTCTGACATTATATGCACTGAACTTATTTATAAAAGTAAATCAAATTCTCAAGTCTTCCTCTTCCAGTGTATTCCAAATATTTGTCTAAGCTTTCCCGTCTGGACTCTGAGTTCTACGTATGATTGTTCAATTGTCAAGTTTGAAACAACAAAGTCTTGTAAAAACTCTGTTTCAATCCTCATTTTTTACTTGAACTCATTCTCCAAACGGTAATTTTTTATATGCAATGTGGCCTCATGAAGACATCACGCGTTCAGTGGAACTAACCTAAACTTTCCCATTCTCCTACCCTCAAATCCCCTCACGAATGAAATCTATTTAACCTCTCCCATCATTGAAACAACGATTCCTATTCACGAGAGCAGTCTAAACAACAGTTTTTATGTTTATCAATGCGTGTATGTCATGTGGGACTGACCAGTTAGGCCTTGGCTAGTGATCAGATCTTCATTCTAACTCAATTTTTTGAAAAGATCCAAATGGAAAAATATTATTGAGAGAACTCATGCTTTATGCGGATCCTCTTATCTAATAAATTCTAGGTGCTTAAACTCATAACATAGGTTACCAAATTTAACATGTGCTGTATAGTAGATGTCCCATTTGGTATTCTTATGGGACACAAGACTTCGCTGAAGTTAAAGAGCTAGCTAATTGCTGTTTTTCAAATAAGGGTCACCTTGCAGACAGGTTCCCTCTTTATTATGCCTTTCAGACACGTAGTAAAATTACAGAAGAGAGACCACATCTTTTTCGTTAGCAAAAAGCAGGCTTCTGGGAAACACTGGCGATGACTCAGACATTCCTGGCACATTTGAAAATTGCTATCAGAACAATGTCATGTGCTTTAAAAAAAAAAAAAAAAAAAAAAAAAAAACCCTGTAAAGATGCCGCAGAACGAGTACATTTTAATAAGAAGAACAAATTCTAATGAATAACATGTTCTCTTTTGGAGAATTCCTAAGTTAGTTATTTTTTAAAGACTTGATTTATAAATGTTTGATTAAACTTTATTTCTCTTCAGAAGAAATGCCTGTCATTTAATTGCAGAATCAGTGTGGATCGTTTCCATTCTTTCTATGTCTCTGCTTCTTTCTATTTTACACTAATTTCTTTTGTACTTTTGTAGACTCAGCGCTTAATGGCAAGTATAAGGAAAAATTAGCTTGTTTTCTCCATATTTGAAACACTGTCACATTCATTCTACAATTTTCAGTTATGATATTATAATTGGCTTTTAGCCAGTGATTTCCAGCACTACCCAGGACTGGTCTTCATTAATTTTCCTTTAGATCTAAACCCCCTATTCTTTATTTTTCTGTGTGCTATACTATAAATGTCACATAACTTTTTAATGGTGCCATTTGAGCTTTCTTGTTTTCAAATATTATTGCAATTATCCGACTCTTAGAAATGTGAACTTGAACATCCGAAGATACAAAACATCTACTTTAAATATGCTTATATTTTCTTAGGTAATCAACATTTTCAAATTTTTCAAATGGTCCCACTTATTCAACAAATGGATATTTTGGAAAGTGTATCATTTTTCCAGTATGACAGTGGGGGAATTATAATAATTCTGACACTAAAAGCTTATTACAGGGACGCCTGGGTAGCGCAGTCATTAAGCAGTCTGCCTTCGGCTCAGGGCGTGATCCCGGTGTTCCGGGATCGAGCCCCACATCGGGCTCCTCTGCTGGGAGCCTGCTTCTTCCTCTCCCACTCTCCCTGCTTGTGTTCCCTCTCTCACTGGCTGTCTCTCTCTGTCAAATAAATAAATAAATAATCTTTAAAAAATAAAAATAAAAATAATAAAAGCTTATTACAAAATAATTGTTAAAATCTGCAAAGAATTGACTAAATAGGTTTATCAACCTGGCAGAGTGGAGAGAATATAATTCAAAACAAGTAGAGTACAATGTGTTTTTAAGTCATCTGAGATTTTTAAAAAATTGATTTAATGCTTTCATTATGTTATGCTTTTTTCACATCTCTGAGTTACCTCGGGCTAGCCACATAACCTCAGAGAAATGGTACGTGTCAAAGTATTTTATAAACTGTAAAAATCCAGACAAATGTGACTTCTTTTTGCAAAAACTGAAATAAATTGAATGTCATTAAATGTATACAATTTTTCTTCCTTTGGTTTTCCTGTTATGCATACCTAAGAGAAAAGAGGACAGAAACTCAGGTCAAATCGAAGTTCTTATTTTTATTCTTTTTTTTTTCTTAAGTAGGTCTTTATTTTTATTTTTTAAAAGTATCTCTAAATGAGTGGGAAAGTATGTGGGAGACTGGAGGTGTTCCTGAGTCACTGGCTAGATTATAAGTTCAAGTGTAAGAAATTCTATTCTGAATTTGCATTACACCAAGAGTTAATGCCTGACCATGGATGTGATCAAACAAAGAGATCCCCTAGAATAATTATTTTAGGATTAACCAATGAATTTCTTTCTGATCACTAGTGATAAGTGAACAACATGTAGGACATATTCCTAAATAATGTTTTCAATTTTTTGTTTTATGTATTCAAATTAAAGCCATCCCTCCCTTGCTCTAATAACGTACTTTTAAAATATTATAAAATAATTTTATGTTACTAAAGATATCCAATCTTATGAATACACAAATGTATTTAATGCAAAAGTTTAAAATTGCTTTTCAGTAAAGAGAAAACAGGTGGAAGAAGTCTACTTGGCGAATTTCAAATTTTCTCCAAAATACAAGGAACTATTTGCACCATAACAATTTGAAAGTTCCAAAGCAAAGCCAAATATTTATAATGTTGTATTTATTTACCAAGAATGGCAGATGTCAGTATCAAATAGCTCTGTATAATGTCCCCTTTTCCAACAGGCAAAAAGCACTTAGACAAATGTTTTGCATATATTTGGTTGGTTAAGTTAATCTATCTTAAATAAGCAGCACACCTCATACACAGACTCAAGCCTCTCACAGAAAAGATGCAAACTGTCTTTTAAGACATTCCATATTTAGCAAAATGACAGTATTTGCTAATGAGATTAAATACTCTGGAAAAGACTCTTGTTAACTCTAATTTAACAGAATCTCTCTAGTAGTATCACAGAACTTTTTTGTATTCACGTTTTTTCATGGAAACTCAGAACTATTGATTCAAGAGCAAGCGATACTGTCTACCTTTATATAAACACCATGAGCAGCCAACGAAGTTACTCACCCCTCCAAACCCTCCAAACCATTAGAGAGGTAGGAGGGTAGTGAACAGTTGAGAGCATAATGATCTGATAGATTTCACATAAAATATACCTCCAGATAAGATTTTAGACTCAAACTCAGAATCCACCTGCTTATCTAAGTTTTCTCCAAGTACTGATGTGTAAATACGCCAGTGTAGATTTGAACCTACAGAAGGATTGATTCATGTGAAACTGAGGAGGAGACCCACCAAGATGTGGAAAAACGCCCATCCTGATGCTTTAAAGCAGGTGTCACAGCCCTCACTCCTGCCTCAGTATTTTATATCCAAATAGAATGAATGTGCGACTTAGAATTGTTCCTTTTTTAAGATACCTGAAAGTTTCAGTCTCTGACCAGCATTTTATACTCTCTCGTTCTTTTCGAAACTTGCTGAGTTAATTCTTCGATTTCATATACCTTCCTGACCCCTCCAATTGCAATCAGCTATTTTCACTGTATTCCTCTGACAATTCCGAAATACCCTGTCCCTTTAATCTGCTGCCTTGAGATTCATAACCTCAACCCAAGCTAATTCCTCAAAATTCTCCACTCACCATTGTTCTAATACACTAGAGCCAAACAATATCCACCAAAATGATGCTATTCAACATCTTTTCAGCCCTTAGGGATGATCTAACCCTGACCCCCAGGCATACTCCAATTTCCTTCATTTCCAGGTGTTGTAGAATGAAATGGTATCATTTTCTGTTTCCTGGCTGACAAATTTCTCCTTTTAACTTTAGCTGGGCCAATAATTATTTTACTGAGTCCTAGTTTTCTACTAGAATCATCCAAAGGGCAGCTGTTTCTGTATTCCCAATATCACTTTCATCTAGAACTCCTCCCCTCTGCCTCGCCCAAGATGAGCACCATGTACCAGATAGGGATCAATCACCATCTCCAAATCTCACTGAAATATTCCATTTTCAGTTTAAAGCTAATTTCCGCTGCTGTGTTATAAATTTTATCCTCTTCCATATCTTAAGCATTTTGCTTAATGAATTATTTTTTTCCTTTTTTTTTTTTTTAAACCAATAGAAGTTTATTAAGTGAATTTTCAGATTTTTTCTCTACTGGCTCCTTCCTCTTGGAACATAGAGATATTTCTCTCCATTAGCCTAAAAACCATTCGTTGACTTCATAATCTCCTTGAATTGACCTTACATAGGTATCTTTTTTTTTTTTTACGTTTTTGTATTCAAATACTTTTTTTTTTTTTTAAGATTTTATTATTTATTCAACAGAGATAGAGACAGCCAGCGAGAGAGGGAACACAAGCAGGGGGAGTGGGAGAGGAAGAAGCAGGCTCATAGCAGAAGAGCCTGATGTGGGGCTCGATCCCATAACGCCGGATCACGCCCTGAGCCGAAGGCAGACGCTCAACCGCTGTGCCACCCAGGCGCCCCTCAAATACTTCTCACGGTGTTTGCTCACCACTTGTTTTCTTATCCTCCACATTCTCTTTGGTTAATTGCAATCTACCTGTGTATCTTCCTCTCTACTAAAACATTCTCTCTCATAGAGCCCTGATAAGCCCCAATTCACAGACCTCAGTAACTTTGCCTCTCTTGTCCTTCTTCATCCTGTAACACCGCAGTAGCCTCTGGTGTTTTATACCCCTCACTGCTCCCTTTATTGAAACTTGCTGCTTCTCGTTGTTCTTAAGTGGCTTCACCAATCAAGATTTGTCCTTGGATCCTGTGTTTTGCAATCTGTCCTGTCTCTTGGGGACCTCACACCAGAACTTAATCTCTTCTGGAAGAACAACACTAATATCCTTCCTTTTGCCCATGTCTTGATCCATATTTGTAAAATTCCTGTTATTTATCAGTGAATTGATTGCACCTTAGGAGACCTCAAAATTATTTTTCAGGTTTATCTTGCTGCCTATTTATCCTTAAGCTTTGTATTTTATGAGGGTCCCCATTATATTAACTCTGTATTTCAACCTTCTTTAACTCCTTTGTGATCATTCTTTGCCCACTGCCCAAGGGCAACCTTGTGGCAAAGTTGAGTTTTATCTCTCTCTCTGATAAAATGGATCTCATTTCTCCACTGCTTGCTATTGTTTTCAATCTATGAAAACATCCCTATGAAATAAATATTATTTTCATTATACAGATAAGAATCTTAAATAAGAAATTAAGAAGATAATTCAGTTTCTAAGATTACAAATTTGTTTACAAGAAAACAAAGCCTTTTGTTTTTATCGTGTCCGTTCTAAATTTTTATCTGCCTTCTAAGGTGTATGGAAACAAACATGTCAGGCTTTGTTCTTCATTGAATTCCCATGGCTTAGCACGGAATGCATGCATGCATGATGTATGTATGGAAGAATGACAGAATCGGAACCTAAAATATTTCTGTAAGCTGTTCATAGTGTCTACAGTATACACATACATTTGGTATGTGGAAACAGAGCTCGAAAAAAGCCGTATGTCTTCCCATAAAGAGCTTGTTTAATTCAGTTGGAAGATATTGATAGGTTTTCAGAATGTGAGAATGATAATATTTGGATTTGGGGGGGGGGGTGTCAAAAATCATCCTGGCTATACTATGAGACAAAGATTTTATAAGAATGGTTGAGGTAGGTGGGCCAACTAGGAAACTGTCACTACTATGCAAATACTTGATGAGATTGTAAAGTAAGGTAGAAATTACAAGGTTGGAAGTAAGATTTGAGGGACATCCAGAGACAAGGTCAACAGAACTTGGTAGCTGACTGATATGGGTTTTAAGTGAGAGGAATGATTACAGGTGGAGTTGAATACGGTGATTATTTGATTCATCGGTATGCGAAAGGCAAGACAAAGTTTAGGTTGGGGAAAATATGAAAGGAGAAATGATTTAGGACATTCAAATGGTGATGTTTATAGCACAACCAAGTGGAGATATCTATTAAATAGATGAGTATATGAGTCTGGAAATTAAGAGGGACAACTCCAGTGAGCACTAGAGATTTGATACACGCAATCCTCTGTTTTTCTTTGTCCAATCATCCAATGTCTATAAAATAACCATGTAATTAACCAAGGCCTTTTTTTTGAAAATTATAAAAAAGATGCATAGATGCCTGTTCCACAATTGATGAACACTTAGACAAATCTATCTATCATCTATGTTTCTAATGAAAATGGGCTTCTTTGGGGAAAACCACATAATTCTGTATTCTAGTTTCTTCCTTTTTCAGCCTAAAATGCATAGTAATAAGATAAGAAAGATGACATATTTTTAAAATACTTCTCAAAATCCAAAATGGCTCATAAACAAGTATAAAATCTGGAAGAGTGTTTAAATAAAATCTCATTAGAAAAGATAGTATGTAGCCCCAATATTTCTGACAACTGAAACATGCTTGGTTTGCCTGATAAGGTATTTTACGGATCTGTGATGCTTATTAGTATTCTATCACAGAAATAGGTACTCAGAGATACTAATAGTCATAGAAATATATTTGACACCATAAGTGTACTGATGTGATGTACAAAAAAAACCCAGTATTATTTACATCATATTTACACTAAAATATTTCTGTCGAATCTAACCAGATAAATATGGAATACTGGACATTATATAAAAAGTTACCTTAGACTTTACAAAACTGCTAATGTCATGAAAACAAAATAAAAACAATATGAAAATGGAAATACTCTAAGTTAAACAAATTTAAATAGAATAATAACCAGAGGGAATATATAAACCTTAACTGGATCGTGGATCCAAGAAATATAAAAGGTATGAAAAACATTTTTGGAACAATCAGATAAACTTGAATATAGAATATATATTAGATCACATTTTGGAGTCATAAATTTTCTCAAGCATGAAACTAGTATTGCGATTTTTATAGGAAAAAAAAGACCTTATTCTTATGCATTCAGAAGTATTTATGGGTAAAGTGCTGTTTTCAAAGGTTCAGCAAAACAAAGCATATTTTATATATATATATGTAAATACATATATATTACTATATATGAAAGGAAGAAAACATGAAAAAATAATAATTGGTAAAGGGTATAAAATATAGGTTTTGGGGGAGTGGAGGGAAGATGGCAGAGTAGTAGGAGGACGCTCAGCTTGCCTCGTTCAGAGATAATGGCTACATACATGCAACTAACGCTGACAATGAATGACCTGAAGCCTGGCTGAACAGACCTTTCACAGTTAATTGTTGAGAGGAGTCCCCGTAGAAAAGAGCAGGAGGGGGTGGAGAGGCAGTTGTGAACCAAACCCCCGGTGAGACTAACCACAAACAGGAGGTTTGCACCACAAGTGCAGCAAAGCAAGCGGATTAAATTCCACCCCGGGCACCCCAGGAACTGGGGACGCACACTGGGAGGACAAATTTCCATAAGGTCTGGCTTTGAAAACCAGTGGGGCTTAAATCTGAGAGGTTTTACAATCAGTGGGTTTTAACTCGACTACTTTAAAAATCAGCTGGCTGAACTCTAGGAGAGTCAGAAGGCAATAGGAAACAGAGTCCCTGCCCTTAAAGAGAGGCCCTCCAACCACACTGTGCAAGCAGCCCCAGCAGGGACTGGCACCGTTCCAAAATGATTCCTGTCTTGGGAAGAAGGGAAGATAACCCCCTACACCAGCACACCCACAAATCCTGCATCCCAGCTTCACAGCTGCCGCACAGGGAGCAAGCCCTGCTGCTGGGTGCGTCTGCACCCAAGCCATTGCAGCTGGCTAGGCAGGAAAGAAGTGCAACTCAGTGATGACAGTAGGGCACATGCAGCCACACAGGAGACACCTCTGGATCATCTGTTTCTGGTGACCAGGGGGGGCACTGTGCTACAGGGCACCACAGGACCTCTTCTACACAGGGCCACTATTTCATAGACCAGGAAATGTTGCAGATCACCTTATTGCACAGAAGCAAACATAGAGTTAGACAAAATGAGACAGAGGAATATGTCTCAAATGAAAGAATAAGACAAAATCACAGCAAAAAAAGCTAACTGAAACAAAGATAAACAGTATGTCTGGTAGAGAATTCAAAGTAATTGTCCTAAGGATACTCAATGGACTTGAGAAGAGTGGATAAACTCAGTGAGAGCTTTCACAAAGATACAAAATTTTATAAAAAGAATCAGTCAGAGATGAAGCACTCAATAATGAAAATTTTAAAAATACTCCAGAGGGAATCAATAGCAGATTAGAGGATGCAGAATAAATCAGCAATGTGGAAGAGAGTAATGAACAGCAAAAAGAATCAAAAATGGGAATTGGTTAAGGGAACTCAGTGACATCATCAAGAGTAATCATGTCTGGGGGAGGAAACAAACATTCAGAACCAGGAATCACAGAAAGTCCTTAACAAGATTAACCCAAGGAGGTCCATGTCAAGACACATAATAATTAAAATAGCAAAAAGTAATGCTAAAGAGAGAATTTTAAAAGCAGCTAGAAAAAAAGAAAACCATCATATACAGGGCAACCCCATAAGGCTCTTGGCAGATTTTTCAGCAGAAACATTGGAGACCAGAAGAGAGAGGCATGATATATTCCAAGAAAGGTAAAAACCTGCCACCAAGAATACTATACCCAGCAAGGTTATCATTTGGAATAGAAGGAGAGATACAAAGCTTCCCAGATGAACAAAGTTGAGGAGTTCATCGCCACTAAATCAGCTTTACAAGTAATGTTAAAGGAAATTCTTTGAGTGGAAAGAAAAGATCAAACTAGATAAAAATTATGAAAGAAAAAGATTTCACAGGTAAAAGTAAATACAGAGTAAAGGTAATGAATTACTCACTTATAAAGCCAGTGTGAAGGTTAAAACATAAAAGCAGTAAAATCAATTATATCTACAAAAAATAAGGGATAAAGAAAAGATATAAAGTATAACTTTATATACATAAAACATCAACGGGGAGGGAAAATTTCGTGTTTTTAGAATGCGTTTGAACTTAATGACTATTAGCTTAATACAGGCTGCTCTACATGTGAGATCTTATATATGAACCTAAAGGTAATCATAAATCAAAAACCTGTAACAGATACACAAAAAATAAAGAAAAAGGAATTCAAACATAACATTTAAAGAAAGCCATCAAATCACAAGGGAAGAGGGCAAGAGAAGAAAGGAACAGAGAACTACAAAAACAACCAGAAAACAATTAACAAAATGGCAATAAGTACATACCAACCAATAATTACTTTAAATGTAAATGGACTAAATGCTCCAGTCAAAAGATAGGGTGACCAAATGGATTAAAAAAACAAACAAAAGTCTGTGACCTGATGCCTTCAAAAGTAAATCCTACCAAACACTGCCTGAATACCTATTCTTCTCAAGCTAGTCCAAAAAATAGAAGAGGAAGGAAAACTTCCAAATGCCTTCTGTGAGACCAGCATACTGTAATACCAAAACCAAAGACACCACACACAAAAAGAAAAGAAAAGAAAAGAAAAGAAAAGAAAAGAAAAGAAAAGAAAGAAACAAAAGAAACAAACAAACAAAAAAACACTACAGGCCACTATCTCTGATGAACCATACCTAAAAAAATCCTTAAATTGAATTCAACGATACATTAAAACAATCATTCACCACAATCAAGTGGAATTTATTCCAGGGAGGCAAAGGTGGTTCAATATTCACAAAATCATTGTGATATATCACATTAATAAGGGAAAGGATAAAAAACATATGATCATCTGAAAAAGCTTTTGACAAAATATAATATCCATTCATGATAAGAACTTTTAACAAAGTGGGTCTACACGAAATATACTAATGGTGAATAACTAAAAACTTTTCCTCTAAGATCAAGAACAAGATGAAGATATCCACTTCACAACTTTTATTCAACACAGTACTGGAAGTTCTGGGCACAGCAATCAGACAAGAAAAAGAAATAAAATTGGTAAGGAAGAAGTAAAACTCACTATTTGCAGATGACATGTTACGATATGTAGAAACACCCAAAGATTCCACCAAAAATATTACTAGAATTGGTAAATGAATTCAGTAAATTTGCAGGATAAAAAATAAATATACATAATCAGTTTCATTTCTATACACTAACAATCAAGTAGCAGAGAAATTAAAAAAAAAAAAAGCCCCATTTATAACTGCCCCCAAAAGAATAAAATAGCTAGGAATAAGTTTCACCAAGGCAGTGAAAGACCTGTACTCTGAAAACTAAATGATATTGAAGAAAGAAACTGAAGACAGCACAAACCTATGGAAAGCCATACCATGCTCATGCACTGAAAGAATTAATGCCATTAAAATGCCTATACTACCCAAAGCAATCTACAGATTCAATACAATTTCTAGCAGAATACCAGTAGTATTTTTCACAGAACTAGAATAAATTATCCTAAAATTTATATGAAATCACAGACTCTGAATAATGAAAGCTATTTTGAGAAAGAACAAAGCTGGAGGCATCACAATCACAGATTTCATCATATACTATAGAGCTTTAGTATTCAAAATAGTATGGTACTGGCACAAAATAGACAAATAGATCAATGGAACAGGATAGAGAGCCAAGAAATAAATGCACACCTACATGATCAATTAATCTATGACTAAGGAGGTGAGAATATACAATGGGGAAAAGACAGCTTTTTCAATAAATGGTGCTGGGGAAAGTAGAGAGTTACATACAAAAGAATGAAACTAGACCACTTTCTTATTACACCATATACAAAAATAAACTCAAAATGAATTAAAGACTAAATGGGAGACCTGAAACCATAAAACTCCTGGAAAAAACATAGGCAATGATCTCTTAGATATTGCTCTTGGCAATTTATTTATGGAAATGTCTCCTCAGGTAAGGGAAACAAAAGCAAAACTAAGCAACTGGGACTACAACAAAATAAAAAACATACACACACACACACACACACACACACACACACACGCGCACGCACAGCAAAGGAAACCATCAACAAAAAAAGACAACCTAGTGAATGAGAGAAGATATTTGCAGATGTTATTTCTGATAAGGGGTTAATATGCAAAATATATAAAGACCTTATATAGCTCAATACCAATTCATCATCATCATCCAATTAAAAAATGGACAGAGAACCTGAATAGATGTTTTTCCCAAGACCTACAGATGGCTAACAGACACATTAAAAGATGCTCAACATCACTAATCATCATTAGCGATGCAAATCAAGACCATGGGATGTAGGGAAATGCAAACCAAAAGCATGGTGACCTATCACCTCGCACCAGTCAGAAACGCTAGTATCAAAAAAGACAAGAAATAACCAGTGTTGGCAAGGATGTGAAGAAGGGAACCTTCATGCACTATTGGTGAGAATGGAAATTGGTGCAGCCACTATGGAAGACAGCTTGGAGTTTCCTCAAAAAATTAAAAATAGAAATATTGTATGATCCAGTAATTTCACTGCTGGATATTTACCCAAAGAAAATGAAAACACTAATTTGAAAAGACATATGCACCCGTCTATTTATTGCAACATTATTTACAATAGGCAATATATAAAAGCCATCCAAGTTGTCTATCAATTGGTAAATGGACCAAGAAGATGCGATAAATACAATGGACTCTTACTTGACCATAAAAAAGAGTGAAATCTTGCCACCTGCAACATGAATGGACCTAGAGGTATCATGCTAAGTGAAACAAGTCAGAGAAAGATGCATACCATATGATTTCACTATGTGGAATCTAAAAAACAAAACAAACGAACAAAAACCAAACAGACTCTTAAATACAGAGAAATGGTTGTTGCCAGAGAAGCAGTGGATTGGGAGGATGGACAGAACAATGAAGAGGATTACAAACTTCCAGTTACAAAATAAATAAGTCACAGAGATGAAAAGTACAGCATAGGGCATATAGGGAATATAGTCAATACTACTGTAATAACATTGTATGGTGACAGATGGTGATTACACCTATTTTGATGAGCATTTATTATATACTCAATATATGCCATTGAATAATGTACAGAATTGTTGAATCAATAGGTTGTATACCTCAAACTAATATAACATTGTGTGTTAATTATACTTCAATTTAAAAAATAAAATAGAGGTTTCCAATGTACTCTTTTCTCAAACAACTGCAATTCCCAGATTATTAGAATTAAATATCTGGGAAAAACAAGTGTACACTGAGATACTATTTATTATCTGGCAAAAGAAAATATACAAATTTATCTACAAATTCAGTCTGACTTTACAAGTAAATCCTACCAGATATCTCATGAACAAATCATTTAAAAATTACATAAAGAAAGAAATACTTCTTAACATGTGTTATTTGATAACCTTGAAAACAAAATTTAACAGACAGTGACAGGTCAATTTCCCTCCTCAGAAACATAAAAACAAAGACCAAAGCCAGTATTAGCAAGCTGATTCTAGCAATGTATAAAATGTAAAAAAAAAAAAAAAAAAAAAAAAAAAAAAAAAAGTGTGTGTTGTGGGGGTGGTGGAGGGAGTTATCCCAAGAATACATGGTTAAAATAGTATTAGAACATTAATCTCATTCACTACATTATCGCATAAAAGAGAAAAATTATAGTTTTGTTAGAACCTGAACCCAAAACAAACAATAAACTTTTCATCTGTTCCTGATAAAAACTCTTATCAAACAAGCTGTAAAGGCAAATCCATTAACCAGGTATGTACAAAACCCTCAGTGGATGTCACCGCTAACTACTGTTAGCCCTGTTTACTACACCGCTAGCACTGTTGACTACAAATAGTGAACAAGGGGGGCGCCTGGGTGGCACAGCGGTTAAGCGCCTGCCTTCGGCTCAGGGCGTGATCCCGGCGTTCTGGGATCGAGCCCCACATCAGGCTCCTCTGCTAAGAGCCTGCTTCTTCCTCTCCCACTCCCCCTGCTCGTGTTCCCTCTCTCGCTGGCTGTCTCTATCTCTGTCAAATAAATAAATAAAATCTTTAAAAAAAAAAAAAAAGCAAATAGTGAACAAGGGCTAATGATGATTCAGGGCCTTGACGCAGTTTCCTGCCCCTCACCCTTTCCTAGTCAATGCTCTTATCAGGGATTTGGGTGAAGGTGGATAGGCAGCATTTCACACTCAAATAAGATCCAGAGTTTGGCAACATTTACTGACAGACAGTCAAAATTCTAACTTCAACTACCAAAAATGACTGGTCCAAATAAAAATGGAATTTAACAGAGATCTTCACCTGAGGTTTAAAAAAGATGATACATGCACAGTATGTATGTGGAAGAATCTGTTTGCTAAGAGGCAGTGTGGAATAAAAGCATAAAAATTTTAAATACTCCAAACTCAATATAGGTAAAGAATATGATAAAGCTACAGAAAAAAGAAAGAAAAGAAAGAAAGGAAAGAAAAGAGAGGAAAGAAAGGAGGAAGGAAAGGAAAGGAAAGGAAAGAAAGAAAAGAAAAGGAAAGAAAAGAAAAAAGAAAAGAGGAATGAATCATGGTCCGAATTAAGTGTTCTATTTAAAAACAAGTACCAAGAGCAAGGGCAGCCTAGGTTACATTCCTATCCTACTACATCAGAATATCAGTGCTGTTGATAACCTCCTGAAATCTACGGCACAATTTTCAGTACCAGTATTGCAGACACTGGCTTTCACACGGAGCTCAGTTCCGAGTGGAAAGGGGTCTAAATATCATGTGCCACATGAAAGGATTAAAGGAACAGAACATATTCAACTTGCAGTCTCTTCGAAAAGAGACAGAGCATGCTTCAATTAGGAGAAAATGTTGAGGACTCGCCATAAGTTAAAGTATGTCCTGGGTATTTCATATCTCTAACTTAACCTGCCCGGGCCCTAAGAGGTAGATATTAATAGCCCCATTTTATAAAAGAGAAAACGGACTCTCTGATTAAATTTGATCGAGATATCCAAAGTCAGAAATAACTGCGAGCCCACATTTGTTCAATTCTAAAATGCTTACCACATTTCCTACCCAGATTTGAAGGGCTGTCACGTGGGAAGAGTCCGGTAATTTTGTTGTTGCTCCGTAAGAAAGAGGAAGAGTCAGTGCAATAAAATTAAGTTGGTTCAAAAGAGCTACCCTAAGAACCTTCCATGCCTGCCGTCTATAAATGAATGACAAGCATACCAGTATCTATGAAAAGTACACTGCTTTCATATTATTTAAAATGAAGGAATTTAAAATAATTTGTGTTGAAATCGTATTGATATTGACATTGCCAGTACTTATTTAAAAGCAACATTACAGCATTAATATGGGAGTCAGAAGACACAGTTTCTCCATTTTAAGGTAGATGTGGGACTTTGGGTGAGTATCACAATTTCTACTAGACCCATTTTTCTCACGCATAAAGAGATATGCATAGTTGGTTGATTTCTGAGGGTTTATGCTACTGCACAATTGTGTGATTTTTAAAACCACCTACAAGAGATCTTATGCAGGATAACAAGTTGAAATGCTTATTCTCATTTTGCCTCTTTTAGCAAATGAACAATCAAGCCTGGTGTTCAGCTGAAGTTCAGTTACAAGTATAGATACCATGTAGCTTTAAAATTGTTTTTAATATTTCCAAGTGAAAATGTGGAATAAAATCTCTAATTCTTAGGAATAATTTATGAGTATTACAATATGAGGCATAAACCTAAATATTTAATTATTTGAAACATTATCCACTTCCAAGAAATAAAATTCCCTTAGTACCCCTTGACCCAGAAAATATTTTAGTGATGACCAGCTTGGAAGGAAGAGATTATTTCAGGACGCCCTCAGCCTATGTGAACACGCTGTTTTGATGTCTATATTTGACTCTGTAACATGATCTCATTGTACAAGAATGGAATGGCTGCTGTGAACTATGACCCAGAATCATTGTGAGAATGGGACTTGATAATTTATTTCGGAAATAACTTTATAATAAAGTTTCAGATAATAAGTAAGATTTTAGAGTGACTTTTCTTTAGGAATTTTGCTGTTAATGCTGTAGCTGACTATACTGGACCTTCATATAGAAGACTGGAGTCACTACATAGAGCAAGAAATGTTCCAGATACTTTTTGTAAAGTCTTCCAAAGAAAATACTCTTATTTCATATGTAGTTTCATTAAAAAAAAAAAAAAAAACCTACATACTATTTTTTAAACATGACTGGTTATTCTGTTTACCCAAGGAAGGTCATGAAGGATAAACAAAACTAGAAAGAATAGACTCAAAATAATTTTGGAAACATGCCAGATCTTAGTGTTGTATGATTACCAATATAAGTAATAGTCAGAGATGAGTTCCTTTTCTCAGTCTGATTTTCTCCAAAGTTCTTTCTCCCCAATATTTCCATTCTGATTAAACAAAATATAACACAAAATACACTTGCATAAAAAAGCAAGGGAGTTCCTACTGGGCCCACTGGCTTTCCTCCCACATCCCTATAACTCTGTCATTTTCCATATAGCAAAATCAATATAAATAAATATAAGTATAAATATGGAGAAGTGAGATAGTCTCCAAATCTGTCACCTCTAGAGGATGATGCTATAATTTCTAATGTCCACCGCATCTACTGTTAGAGAATTTAAAACAAAACTACCAGGAACAGTTTTATAATCTTGCCAGGAAACTTTTTATTTTTCCAAAGTGATGCACAGCCTGGAGCGAAATAGCAAATTTTTGAATCCAGCAAACCAAGATATTGTACAAAGCTCATTGATTTGCTCTTACCACGGCTACAAACAAGCAATGCTCAGCCATGCAAAATAATATAGCCGGTTGTCTTCTGATGATAGGTGAGGTGGTATTTTAATGTGATTTTTATTTGATCCCCAAAAGTTTTACTCTTGGACATAGCAGTCTCTATTAAATGAGATGGTTTTGCCCCATCGGTCAGTTCATGTTTGATTACATTTTTAAAAGTCTACAAAGAAAGATTAGCAAAGAGTTGTGGTCGATTTTGCATTTGTCAAATTTTACGCTGTGTGGTGTAGACCACACTAGTATAAAGCCGTAAGGAGAATTATGCTGGAGGCTTACCCAAGAGGAAGAATCCATTTAATCCCACCAGGCAATAAAATTTCATTTCTCACAGCTTTACCACTCTGATTATCCTTGCTATATATATGGGTGGGCAGCTGTTTCAGATAACTGCAGAACTAGATACAGTTAGACAGGTCGAGACAATACAAATTTGCTGTGAAGTAGAATTAAATTTGGGGGTCGTATCTGTTTATCACGGCTTAAGAAAAGTGCCTATCAGGCAAAATGTTGCAATGTGAAAAATATAATACACAAGACAGGGGGCAAAATTTTATTTTTGAAGCATGAATTTAAAGAATTCATTTATTTCATTGAAATTCTACAATTAGGCACTCCTCTAGGTGCATTTAGATATATCCGGGAACAAAACAAAGACCCCCGCCCTGTGCAGTGGACCTCACAGCATTGGAAGATGAACAAGAAAAATTAAAAACAGCATGTGAGTGATTTGTAAGTTTGTAGAATAAGATAAGCGCTAGGAAAAAGTGGACCAGGGAAAATAGAATAAAGTGGGTGACAGTGGAGTTAAAATATGAAACAGGGTAGTCAGGGTCCTCCAATTCAATATATATTTTGATACACATTTAAATAAAATTCTGAGATTCGGGGTTACCAAAAGTCGTATTACTTTTGCTTAGGTAAAAACAGAGGTAAAACAAGGCAGTTGACTGCCATGCTAGTAAGGGATATGTATTTATTAGTTTTCCTGAATTTGGATTTTTCCTGGGAAATTTTAAAACTGCCTTAGCTGTGCTACTTTGAAATCGGTCCAAAATTAACAGGCACGCTGAGACTTCGAAGATGTCCTGTGACCCAGTTTTTAGAGCTGCCAGTAATATCAAGGCCCTTGCTTCTCTTCAAGATACAGAAATCAGGATAACAAAGCCAAAAAATCTACTCATTGGTATTTAATTTAGGTCTCTGGTCAATACTTTATTTTAATGTCCTATTTGCATGCATAAGGGTTAGTTGTAACCTGAGGATACATTCTAAAAACTATGATTTCATATCAATTACAAAATACTGACTGTCCCCCCAATACTTTCAATATTTATTGGTGATCGTATCTAAAAATTTTATGAACAAACTTGTATTATCAGGGTTTGCCAACTCTTGGTGACTCTCTGCTTTTCTCCCATCTGTAAAATCAGAACATTCAAAGTTCAAGTGGTTGCCTGAATTTGCTCCTTCCTTACCTCCTCCTTCACGTGTCTGGGACTCACAGATAAATATACTAAAAAGTCTTTCTTTCTATCCCATTTTATACTCTATACAATAGGCCCTACATATTGCAGTAATTTCAACCAAATTTCCCCATCATTTTCACTCACGAGTCATACCCATTTGTAGACTTTTCATACGGCAGCCGTCCTCACATTAGCCATTTTAATCAACACCCTTCCATGAACATTCCTGAGTCCCACTGCATTTATCCTGTTTAAAATGTAACTATAAATATGTAATATCCAACTTCATGTAACACACGTTAATGATACTATGGTACTATTAGACCTTTAAAATCGTTGGTGTTTTATGTTCTGTCTTCTTCTGGATAATGACCTACAATGTTGTTGCTCTGAGTTGGTGACCGTGTGTTTTTTAAACAAGATTATTGAGATAAAATCTACATATAATAAACTACAAATACTGAAAGGTACGACTTGATGAGTTTTGACAGATGTACACATCCATGAAATCATTATTACCATGATTAAAGATGCTGAACATTTTCATCACCCCCAAATTTTCCTCATGTGCCTTTACAATCCTTGCCTTTCTCCTCTCCCACGAGTAGGAAGCACTGGTCTGCATTCTGTCAGTATGCTTTGGTTTGTACTTTCTAGAGTTTTATATAAATGAAACAAGTATACTACAGAATATACGGGATAAATATACTTTTGTGTGTCTTCTCTCACTCAGCATAACTAAGTTTATTAATGTTGCGTGAGTCAATAGTATGTTCCTTTTTACTGCTTGTGCATTTCATTATAAAGATATGCTACATTTTGTTTATTATCCTTGTTAATGGCCCTTTGGGTATTACTGCTCTGGACCTGTCAGAGCTTTTATGAACATTCATGTACAAATCCTTGTGAGGATGTACATTTTCATTTATTTGGAGTAAAGGCCTAAGAGTGTAATGACTGGATCGTAACAGGTTTATGTTTAACATCTTAGGAGCTGCCAGCTGTTTTGGAAGTGGCTATACTATGTACTTTTCTACCAGCAATGGTAGAGCCTTCCAGCTGCTCCACATCCTTGTCAATACTTGGTATTGTGACTCTTGAATTTTAGCCAATTTTACTGCATATGTAATGCCATCTCTCTATGGAGCCATTTGCACTTCCTGGATTACTAGTGATATTGAGCCTCTTTTCATAAGATTACTGGTCATATATCTTTTTTTGAGAAGTATCAGTTCAATTTTTTTTGCCTAATTTTTACTGGATTTTTAGGTCTTCTCATTATGAACTCTAAACCATAGTTTTTGTAAATTTGGGTACCTGTCCTTTGCCTGACATACATGCTGTGAATGTTTCCTCCTAGTCAGTGGCTTGTCATTTCATTTTCTTGATAATGTTTGGGGAGCAAATATTTTTAACAATGAACAAGTCCAATTTATCAATTTTCAACTTTTTGTTGTTTTGGGGTTTTTTTATGTCTTATCTAAGAATATTTTGGCTACTTCAAGTTTGGAACGATTTTTCATCTCTACATTGCTCTAGAACTTTTAGAGTCTCATTATACACACAAACACATACATGTTTATGAATCAATTCAAATTAATTTTGGCCTTGTTGTCATATAAAAGTCAGTGTTGTTGGTCCACATGAACACCCAGTTGCTTCATCACCATTCATCTAGTACATGTAGGGTATTCTTGACATTGTTCTCTTTACAAAACACTGCAGAATTTCTTTCATCCTTGGATTCTTAAGTACATTGCTTTATGTTTTATTTTGCATGGTAGTTAGAAGGTAAGTTCATGCTTATTATGTCATTATGGTCTTCTAATAATCTTTAAGGTAAATATTCTCAGTTTATAGATAAGGAAATTAAGGGGCTAACAAATTTACCAAAGATACCGCAGCTGCACCCAAACGCACATGTGTGCACACATGGGGACAGAGCCAAACCCTCAAACCTAGGTCACTTCATTTCAGTACTTCTTGGGTTTCATTTCCCAAGTCAACACTCATTAATGGCAAAGGACACTCAAGAAATATTCTCAAAAGGCCTTGAGACATAGCCAGAAATGATTAGATATTTTCATCAAAGTTTCATCTATTTTAAAAATCATGTGAATTTTGGGGTGCCTGGGTAGTTCAGTTCGTTAAGCATCTGCCTTTGGCTCAGGTCATGATCCGAGGGTCCTAGGATCAACCCCCGCATCAGACTCCCTGCTCAACAGGGAGTCTGCTTCTCCCTTTTCCTTTGCCCCTCCTTCCTGCTCATTCTCTAATAAATAAAATCTTTTAAAAAAAAAAATCATGTGAATTTTGCATCTCTTTATACAATCTTTGCCAAACATACCAAAATAAAGTTGCATATTTTATATCATCAACTAAAATAAACATTCCAGGTAAATGCAACTGGTTTTCTATGGTATTACTGCCACCCCTTGTTCCTCCCCCTGGAGTGTATAATCCATTTTCAGATACTCCCACATCATTGTCACCTGCAGGCTCTTCAGATTTGCTTAGTGTTGTTATTGTTATTAACTTTCTTTTATTTAAGCAGAGGAAAAAACACCTATGTACTAATGTAAACACAATGATAAAGACTAGAGTCCATTCTTCAATTAGAATAGGCTTCAAACAGTTCTGGAAATAAAAAGACAATTGTCTAATGTTCTTTTTTTATTGCTATTTAATCTAATAGGATATATGAGGAGACATTCTGGGAGAGTATACATTCCTTGTTTTTGAAGATAGCCTTTACCTTGAAGCCAGACCTGTATCTGAATTTAACATCAATATAGAGGGGTTTTATTTTCTTCTGTTCTCCTAGAAAGTAGGCAGCTAATACCTTTCAAGACGTGACAGAGATTATTTTCCTTCTTTATATAGGAGAGTTGTCTGGTCAAGATTTACCCACAAGAAAGTGACAATCCCAGGTTTTATTATCTCAATGAACTTAGTGTAGTAATTGATGACACTCCCCTCTTTCTGTTGCAGGTGCAGGAGAATCCGGAAAAAGTACAATCGTTAAACAAATGAAGTACGTATACACTCTTCTAAATGTTTGCTATTTAAAGTCTGTGTACTTGACCAGTCCGAAAAGAAATACTTTGGGAGAATCAATGTATATGCAGGTAGTAGCAAACATGTCATATTTCCTGTGCAAGCCTCCCTCCTATCCTTTAGCAGGGAGCATAACTCATGGGTGGTATTTTAATTTCCATTTTTCTTCCAAATTTTGCCTCAACAAGATGAATACTCAAAGCAGGCATGTTTTAAATATATGAATCTGGGTGTAATCTAGGCTTCAGCATTGTGGGTATAAGCCATAAACATTTCAAAGTATGTCCATTGATTTCCCATTGAATTTAAAAAGAAATGGTATTTTTAACCTAATTGGCATTTTGCCTACCTGGGAATAAAGTGCTTAAAGTTATTACTATCATGGATTCCAATTTATTTTTGCACTCTTTTGTCTGCTTTTTAAAAATCTTTTTATAATGAAATAACTAGACGTGGATTTCTTAATGAGACAACAAATACAAAAGCTTTAAAATTCAAGAATATAATGTCTAAACGAATAAAATTTCAATTGGTAAGTGGAGATGATTATGTAAAACCTCATATCTCTGTCACTGCTGGAGAATTTAAAGGACAACTATTGTTATAGGAAAAGAAGATAATCATTTTTTTGGCTTATTTTTCATTCTGTGTTGGAGGATCTTGTTCTTTGGAATATGTCACATGAGGGCATCATCCCGGTCAATAATGTGATTGTCTATTTAGAATCTAAATCCCTGGTCTTTTCTTTATTTTCAGGTAATAATGTCATTCAAGTTCCATACTAACAATTATTTAAAGTCCCACTTTTGGAATTTCCTGACATATGTACTTGCAACCAAATTTTTTACTTTTCTTCTGTCTTTGAAGAACAAGACACTTCTCTTGATCATTGCTCAGACTGCTTTTGGGTTCTCAGCTTCATCCGTGTACCCAAATCATCTCACACCGCCCCATTACACTCCCCATCACACTCCCACTGTGTTCACCTGTTCTTTTCTTTCTGGTTCTAATCATGCTCAAATCCCTCCTGTCCTTTCTACCTGCCCAGTCTCTATGAACTTAAGTGCAGTAAAACAAGACATAACCAATTATGTGGCTATCTCACAATTAAAACTTTTAAATATATTAAGCCATAAATAAAATTTAAAAAGAAAACTAGAAAAAATATCTATAATAAATATGATAAATAATTGAGTATCATAAAAAGTCATATAGATTGGTAAGAAAAATAAGCTGCCCAATATATATAAATGGGAAGAGACTATGAACAGACAATTCACACAAGACAAAATTGAAATATCTCTTTAAAGCAATAATGAGCTATTCTTCATCTTAGTAAACTAAAAAACAAGAATTTTAAATAATATTACCCAATAAGGGTGAGGTTTTGAGACATTAATATTTCTCTTTACTACCAGGAAAATAATTTGTTATAACAAATTTATAGAAGTAATTTTTTTGCAATCTACATAGGAAACTGGGAAAATAATACTGATCTAAATATATTTCTGAGAATTTTAGTAAAATAATTTATATTTGAAAAAGCACAAAAATAAAATAATTTAAACATGAAAATATGAACATTTATGCACCAAGAGATTTAGATTAGTCTTACTTAAAATAATGAAACATGAGATAGAATAAAGTAACCTAAATGAAAATAAAACATAAGGAAGCAGATTGCAAAAGTATGGACAATTCACCTTTCAATTGCAGTGTTTTGCACCCGTTACAAGTTGTATGTATATGAGCAAGTTTTAATAGCAGAAAATACTTCGCCAGGGGCGCCTGGGTGGCACAGCGGTTAAGCGGCTGCCTTCGGCTCAGGGTGTGATCCCGCCGTTATGGGATCGAGCCCCACATCGGGCTCCTCCGCTATGAGCCTGCTTCTTCCTCTCCCACTCCCCCTGCTTGTGTTCCCTCTCTCGCTGGCTGTCTCTATCTCTGTCGAATAAATAAATAAAATCTTTAAAAAAAAAAAAGAAAAGAAAAGAAAATACTTCGCCAGCTGAATAACTAAGATTCAAAATTGCATAAACATCTTTACCTCAATTATGACAAAATAGACAGTTTTTTTTTTAAATGGAAGAATATAGGCCAATGTCCAGTGATATTTATTTCTCAATACTGGGATTTGAAGTTACATTGCACCTTCATTTTGAATAGTGCTGGGCTTTTCACATTTCTCACAACGAAGAAGTATTGCTTCTGTTATTAACAAAGAGTCTCCTCGGTCTATCTCCTTCCTTCCTTTTCTCAGTAGACTCCATGAAGAATAGTCTGCACCAGCGTTCTTCACTCTTCCACCTGCCGTTTACTCTTAAATCATTTCCACTGCTCCTGCCTCGGGCCTGCCCCATCAATTGCCCTTATAAACATCAATATTATCTCCTAACTGCCATTGTGTCTGCAATGCTCATGAGTTCCTATTTTAATTCCATTCGACTCCACTGGGCTTTTCTCTTCTAAAACTTCACCCTGGCTTTTAGAATAACTCTCCGAGTTTTCTTCCTAATTGCCTGCTTTACTCTGATTCTTTGACCACATCCCAACTGCTGGTGTATCTCATGCACTTGGCCCCCTTCTCTGCTTTCTCTATACCCTCAAATGAAAACTACTAAGGTACAGTGGTTTTCATTCTCATCTTCAAGCAGGCTGTCCCAGAATATTTCTTTCAAATTCACTTTATCTAAACTAGGGAAGCAGGTACAACTACCTCCACAGTCTATGGATAGGTCCAAAACAGAATGAACAACACTAAGTTGTCTCCCCATCTGGCCTCCATGTCCCTACAATGAATTACAGCAGCGGCCTCTAGAGCAATTAATCTGGGTGTAGATATGCTGACATGCATTTTCTAAGTTTTGCCACATCTACAACTTTTGTCTTCAAGGGTGTCATTTGTCCCTATTTTCACTGCCTTAGCTTAAAAACCCTGCATTTCTGAACTGGATTAATACAATATCCTGCAAAGCGCTTTTTCCCTCCCTCCTCTTTCTTCCACTGCAGTATCCACACCAACACCAACTGATTTCTTTAAAAAGAAAACTATCTCTTTCCTGAATTGTACTCGGCATGAACTATCAAGAACAGACTCCTTGAAGGATACATAAGACACTTTAGAATCCAGCTCTCATCTGTCTCTTCTTTCTAATGTCCCATGACTTCCCCCTCCCTGCTTTCTACACTGGAAATGCTGAACGCAGAGTTCCGTGGACGACCGTGAGCGTACAGATTAGCGGCTAAGATCACAGGCTCCCAAATGGGACTGCGTTCCTTGCCCAACCACACCGCGTACTGAATAAGTTAGGGGTAGTTCCTTCATTTATCCGTGCCTACATTTCTTTCCTGTAAAATGTAGGTAATCATTTTACCTACTCTAAAGGACTTATTGCAAGAAATGAGAAGACGTCTATCTAAAGCACTTCACACGGCGGTTGGCACATCCTGAAAGCTTGATAATTAACCATCTATTTGGTCACACTGATCCTTCTGCCTAGAATGCTCTTCCTGTGCACTATCTGGAAGTAACTTCTTGAAAACTCAACTGATCATCACTGCTCCCAGGCAGTCTCCCGTGATCTCCTACACCTACTCCCAATAAAGTTTATCACTTTTTCTTTTCTAGTTTACTGTACCACTTGGTGATATTGTTACTATATCCTATCACACTGCACAAAAATGGATTTTATGCTCTACCTTTCTATAATCTAGTACTGTCCAACAGAACATGCTGTGATGACAGAAGATTCTCTACCTGGGCTCTCCAATATGGCAGCTCCCAGTGATATTAAGCATTTGAAATGTGGCTGTTAAGCATTTGAAATGTGGCTAGTGGGAATGAGGAATCAATTTAATTTTAATTAATATCTAGTGGCTACTATATTGGACAATGGAACTCTAGTCTATAGGTTTTTGGGGAGGAGAGAAAGTATAATTCATTCTTTTCAGCACATAATGCATCATGTTACAGAAAATCCCCAGTGGAAGCTCATTAATTGGAACCAATTTAGGAATCAACTTGTAAAAAGCAAGTAAAAAGCAAGTAAAAAGCTCCATCTCACAGAGATGTAATTATGCAGTCCCTAGAAAAACAATGCTGCTTAAAGTCCCACTACAACTGGATTTTTTGAAGTATGCTTTTGCCACTTTGCCTTATCCTATGATGAAAAGATAGGAATCAGAACTTGTTCCAGAAAGCAAGCCTAAATGCCCCCATGTTCACTGGTAACTTCCCAATTTGTTTTTGAAAAAGAACTGAGATCTCTTTAATGAATTTATTCTTGATCTATCCACAGACATTTACTGCATTTTTCTACACCTTTAGTTGTCTACTTTATTTACTTAATAATTTGTTTAATACAGCTAGACATGGCCATGGTTAATAGAAATACAGCAATAATTGGCAAGCAAATATCAAAAAACAATCAATAATGCCACAGGGGCTACCTCTACTCCTTTCACTACAGAAATTCTAGTATTTGAAAGTTTTAATATCTTGGGGAGCATCTGTATTCTTTTCCCCCTATGCTAAAGCCTCTCTGTGTGTAGATAAAACACAAATCCTTCAGAATATGACCTCCAAAATGATGCCTAATGTACACATAGCACTTCAAAAACAACAGCAAGAAACAGAAAGGAGCAAGAATATATTATACAATAAAGACGCAATCAAGTAATTAGCATATACAGAGATTTTAGCTTTTGAAGGTAAATCTATTTTAATCTATTATCGCAAAACTAGAAAACTTTGAGGTCTGAGTGAGTTGAAGGAAAAGAAGAGTTCAGCCAAATAAAGTGAGCCTTTCAACATTGAGAACTCATGGCACATACACAGATGGAAAAGTAACAAGGGATTTAACAACAGGTTAATTATCTACATTTAAAAAAAGGATGCCTTTGTTACTGCTATAAATAGAAAGCAGGCACTCCTATTTTCCAGTGTGTCTTAAGTGGTAGGAAAAGAAATGTTCTGCTAAATTACTTTGCTTCCTCTAGACATCACATTATAAAGACTAGCTTCAGAACTCTGTATGTATCTTTGTCCTGGGAATCTGGAAAATTTTCTTTTGAAAATAAATAAGATTTCTAAGTAAAATTCTCATGATTTACTCATTTTAAATGCTGGTTTACCTAGGTCCTCTTTATATTTAGCACGAGGAACTCAGAAAGAAATTATTGTATTAAGTCCCAATGATGATGATAAAAGTCCAAAGCCATAAAATTGCTCAGATTTAACCCATCCATATGGACAATATTTTTTGTAACAAATATATACTGTAATTTTCTTCAAGCAAAGTATTGTTGATGTGTTTTGATATTAAAAAAAATTGCTCAACTCACAAAAGCTTTTCATGTTTAAATTATAGGATCATCCATAAGAATGGTTACAGTGAGCAAGAATGCATGGAGTTCAAAGCAGTAGTTTACAGTAACACATTGCAATCCATCCTAGCTATTGTGAAAGCCATGACTACCCTTGGGATTGATTATATAAATCCCACAAGTGCGGTAAGTATGCAAATAATGACAGTTGTAGTCCTACAATGGAGTTTGACCCATAAAACAGTAGAACTAAATTTGTAGTACTAATCTACACCAAAAATTTAGGAATATAAAATATGAATTTGGGGAACTTTAATTCTGTTTAGTGTAAGATATCCTTTTTTTTCTTTAAATGAAATTTTCTGTGTGCCATAATCTTATTCAGCATTAACTGCTCCTTGGAATCAAACCTTTGATTACTTTACAGTGTTAATTTTTTTAAAAAGAATTCAAAATTGTGAGACTAAGTAAGATGTTTGTATAATAAATAAGCTCAAGTAGTTAAGAGTTATGTTCATAAGGTAGCATCTGAACAGTTCCATTTCATTCTATTCTATATTTTGTACTATAAGTATTTTATGTTAAAATACATTAAAAACCCACTTAGTTTCAAACAGTTTACGTGCCAACAGATAGAACAATTTTAGCTGACAAATGGAACATATAGCATTCTCCAAAGAACAATAGTTAACCACACGCAAAAAAGGAGCAATAGTGTACAATCAACAGGAAAACGCTCACTTCCATTTGTCCTGTCCTGGAGCAGCTGGTCGCCCCCGGATGATATCAACTGAACTGCTCCCAGTGTAACTTGGATGCCTTGTACACTAACAATAAGAAAGAGAGGAACAGCATGTTAAGTATGGAGAAGAGTATGACCCTTGTACTTTCCTCTTCCTACCTCTCCAGGAGTTTAGGGTTAGACCATGTAAATTACCATTTGGATGCTATTAGGATGAAAAGAAAAATACCTCTTTCATGCTGTTAATTTAAAAGGAAATGGTAAACCCTCAACTTGTTCTGCCATTTTCCAACAAAGAGCACAGAAATTCTAAGTATGTCCTTAGGGCAGATGCTTTGTAAAGCAGAGTCAGGAGTTTAGCTAGGCTCTTCCATTTTTACCTTTCCTCAAACTTGGCTCCAGTAAGTCACCTTCTTCGTTAGGTTCCAGTTTCCCTCTCACATGTAGGAGGAGAACCTGAAGAGCTCAACTCCAATATCCTTGCATTCTTTATCATTCCAGGACCTGCTGATCCCC
Source organism: Ursus arctos (assembly GCF_023065955.2). Lineage (NCBI taxonomy): Eukaryota > Metazoa > Chordata > Mammalia > Carnivora > Ursidae > Ursus > Ursus arctos. Next base: position 23,042,856 of record NW_026622985.1, on the reverse strand, counting down.
TTTTTATTTAAGGGTAGTTTGGTTATCCCTCTGACCTTGGCTGTTCCTAAGGATCTGAGACTTTAAATTGGCCCTTCAAAACAACCTGGTATAAGCCCCATATTTAAAGATGTGAAAAACAAGGGCCGAAGAGGATTAGCAAGGTGGCCTGCATTGCATAGCTAGTGTTTTGAACGAAACCCCTTTCTTCTGGTTTCCATTAGAGTGCTTTTCCTGATGCAAGGATTTTTATAAAAATACTTTTAATGATCAGAGATGATTGCTAATCCTCCACTGGTTAGTATCTTCATGATCTGGCATGCAGGTGGAGTGAAAATAATATAGACTCTGTAGATTGCTGCCATTATGCTGACTGAAAATTAAAATAAACGCAATTTATTCAAACTATACAACAAACAGTAAAAACAGAGTAATTTATGCAGCACTGAAGGACTGATATGACTTTTCAGGAGGACCTACACCCTCAAGTGTCAAACATCAGTTGGCAGGTACTACGTAACTCAAATTTTGATTTCAGTTGTTGAAAACGATAGTAGTTTCAGTGACCTTCTTTAGTAATTGATTTTAAGATAAATATACTCTACGCCTGGCTTAAACTTTTTATTTAACAGACTAATTGCTAAACATCTGTGTGTGTGTGGCTTTCAGAGTTCTACTCTTCTAGAGCTTTTAATTTAGCTATTTATACAATTAATATATTTTTACATTGAAGTCCTAAAGGAAATGATAAGCTTTATTGGTTACTGGTTCTGTAATTGGACGAGTTACTTAATCTCTCTACATTTGGGTTTCTTTATCCACAAAACATTAGTGTTTTTTTCACTGAGTTTCAAGGACTATTACAGAAGCAAACAGAAATATAGCAAATCCACTTAAAAAACAAAATACTGTAAGTTTCTGGTAAATACTGAGTATTTATTTTCCAATTTTCACTCCAAATGCAAGTTCATTAAAATGTATTATGTATTAAAGTCTACACAGCTAACATCATTTAAAAATTATATTTCATTAAACTATTCATTAAACTGTAACACATTAAACTATTATTTACATGGCAGACACTTGACACTGGCGATACACTGAGGAATCAGCAGTAAATAAAATAGAAACATTATCTGCCCTCAAGAGAGGGAAGTCTGACACTGAACAAGTAATTACAAAGCATCAGCTATTTCAAAAGTGCAGCACAGCTGGATAAGGAGCTAAATCCTCATTTACCAGACGAATTACTGAAAAAGGAAGTACTATCACCTGTGGGCATGGGACAGAACTAGTACGTTTAAGAAATGTTCTGGTTGTAAAGTCTGTAACATGTCCACACGTGTAAGTGGTTGAAAATGTGCATTTCAAGTTCAAACGAGATAATCTGATGAGGGACCAAAATCTCAGTACTACTGGCATTGCACTATGGTGTACAATGTATATTAGGAAATGGATGGGATCAAAGACGTCAAATGCTTAGAAAGAGTAGATAAGGGCAAAAAGGAGAGTGGCGAGTTAGGTGCCCGTGTTCAAAAAGTGACATTTTTGGGGCACCTGGGTGGCTCAGTTGGTTAAGCATCTGCCTTCAGCTCAGGTCATGATCCTGGAGTCCTGGGAATCAAGCCCTGGCAGACTCCCTGCTCAGAGGGGAGTCTGCTTCTCCCTCTCCCTCTGCCCCTCCCCCTGCCCCTTCTCTCTCTTGCTCACTCACTCTCTCAAGTTAGTCAGTAAAATCTTTAAAAAAGTAACATTTTCTGGTCATTTGGGAGGAATAGGGAAGTTTGGAGGAGATGATGGGATAGTAAGAGGAAAACCAAGTTTGTATCAAATCACGGACTTCAATACAAGGGTTCCAAAGGGAAGTTATCTAAGCCGAAAGATCTTGAGGGGTCAAGAAAGAAGTATACTTAATTTATATTTATATTTAATAATATAGAGATCACTGGGGATTTTATGAGATGGGTTTTAGAAGAGTTGTGGATGCAGAATCCAATGATGTATGTTGAGAAATGAGGGAAAAATATGGGAACAGAGTTTAAACATTTTGGGCAACTATAACCGAGGAGTAGGAGAGAGAGAGGATCTGTAGCTGAAGGAGGAAAGCAGCTAACAGAGGCCTGTTCTTATTTTGGGTCAATACTTAGCAGACTAATTTCATAAATACAGAATTTGTAAAGGATAAAGTTGAAGAAACTTGAGGGGGGCATAATATAGGCATTTAGTAAATTTCAATTTATCCTCTCTGAATATTATATTTTATCTTAGAGCATCTAAAACATCCACTAGACCAACATGAAAAACTGTTGAAAGCTTTAACACTTTATCGCATGATGTGGGTGTTGTTGTGACCGTCCTTGAGACAGTGTTCTACAAAGTGAGCCCTGTACTATGAACCAATGAGCACTGATTCCACAAGATATTCTAGGATAAAAGTTCTGTGATCAAGTTTGAAAACATATATTATAACAACTTCTTGGAAATTGGCAAATGGCAGGACTCAAAGGCTCCAAAAGTCTCGTAGTAACAAAATCGGGCATTTCTTAACCTGAACATTTCCCAAGATTACAAGGTTCTGTTATCTCTTCCTTCCTTGATATATTGTTCTGTAATCTTTGGAAATATGACTCAAGGGCTAAAAATGAGTTCCACAAGTTTCTAGGATCACCGCCTAATACTGACGAGGAAAGTATGGGTAACTTGCGGAGAATGTATTTTGCCTTCTATGCAACATTGTTCCAGAGGAACATAACCTTGGAAGAATGAACTATTCCAGGACCACCGTAATTCCCAAGCTTTTCCAAATATATCACAAGGAAACAAAATTTCTTCACAATGCCACTCAGACTTCCTTGGAGCTATTTGAAAAATGTGAGAAATTACTGGAGAACCATGTAATTTAGAAACTGAGGTCTGAGCTAATTGGCATATTCATTTTATTGATTCAATGTTCTACAATATTTCTGGGACATATACCCTGTGTTAAGACTGAGAGCAGAACCTAAGGATCTAGAAATGAACAGAACAACAGCAAAAAAGATCGCCACCTTTGTGTGCTTGTAGTCTAACATAAAAGATACAAAATAAAGACATATACACTATATAGGTAGTAATAAGCGCTATGAAGAAAAATCAAGGAGGGCAGGGGCTGGAAAGTAAGGGAAGAATGGGAGAAAGGGTGGCCCTGGAAGGCATTCTTGAAGGGGTGATATTTTGGAAGAAACCTAAATGAAGTAGGAGATGAGCCACGGGGAGGACATGGAAGAAGAGCCATTCAAATGCTCTCAGATGGGGGTTTGGTGAGTTGAAGGAACAGTAAGAAATCTAGCACATCTTGAGAAAAGAGAGACAAATTGTAGGGGGAGGGAGAGACTGAGAGAAAGAAAGTTGAAAAGGAACACATGGGTAGAACCCTGTGAGCCATGGCATGGGATTTGGGTTTTGAGTGTGATGGAAAATTACCAGAGTTTTTAAAGTATGGGAGTAAGATTATCAGTAGGAGTTCAGTTTTCCATCACTTTGACTATTTATGTAGAAGACATCTTTTCCTAATACTGGTTAATTTTGGTATTATATTTTTAAAAATTCAAATGTAATTGGGGGGCCCAATTCCTTAAACACATGAATTTTGATTCTTTAAATTACCATGTCAGACCTTTAAGAACTGTAGAAGAACTTCACAAATTAAAATACTGTATAAGATATTATTTATAGTTAAAGAAAACTGTATACTGCCAGGGATTCTCAACTCAGCTGCACATTTGAGTCACCCGCAGGATTTTTAAAAATACCTTTGTAGAACCTGACACCCCGAAGTTCTGCCTCATTTTGTTTGGGTTGAGGTCCTGGTATCAGCATTTTTAAAAATGCCCGCACGTGCTTATAATGCACAGCCTGGTTTGAAAATCCCCACCACTGGCTTTACCTATGCAAGTGATAAGCTAAAAAAAAAAAAAAAAAAGGCCTTGCAGGACAAAAACCAAGCTGATAGGATGTCCTGCCCCTGAGGCAAGTACTAGGACAGAAGTGGTGGTCAAAGAATACTTTATGACATTTACACATTCACGACAAGACTATTTTCATGGTATTTACTCAAATAAACTATAAACTGAAATTGGAAAAAAAATTTTAGTGAAAGAGTGTATTGGAAATTAGCTTGGTTTGTAAAGGTATGCTAATACGGAATGTCATTTTGTCCCTTTAGGGGCAAACTAGTTTGAGCAGATGTTTCATTATATCCTTTGTCCTAAATGGCACCTTAACGGTGAAAGGAGGCAAATCGGAAGATGCCAGCTAAGCTGGCTGGGTTATACGTCGCTGGATTTGCAGCCCTCTCTCACATCCACCTTATCAGGAGGAAGGACTTAAAAATTTACTCCATACCAATATATGAAAATGGGGTCAATCCTTAGATTTTGGCCATTTATAATTTTTGGTTTAATTGTCATCTGATCAATTTGGGTTAGAATAAAATCTGAATACGAAGACAGATTTAATGAGATTTTTAGCCCCTCTTTAACAATAAGACACATACCTTTCGTTTTTAATGCAAAGAACAGATTTTTAATAAAATGGTGAAATAAACCATTATTACTATTTTAAAATAATAAATTGATATTGTATCAGAAAAGCAGCAAGTTCTCATTGGCCATTCTTCACTGGGAGCCACATGACACTGCACAAAGTAGTTTGAGTTTGACTCTTCTGATGCTCATTGTCTTTCTTGGTTTGGCCAATTAACCTCCTAGTTTTAGATTCATTTGTAAAAGACACTGTATTTTCTCCTTGCATTTTGACTGAGATCTCAATGGATTTACATTAAAGTATTAATATTCAGAAGTTAATGATTTATATCAAAATATCCTATTTTCACCCTATAACACTATATATTTTTTGCAATACCGAACTCTTCACTCAGCCATTATAAGGAAATTTAAGATTCCATTGACCTTAAGATACATTGAATAGATGCTCAACAAAATTATTACCTAATAAGATAAAAATAATAAAATTGAAATACTCTATTAGAAAAAAGATATGTGATTCCAAATAACAACACATCTATATCATTGCCACAAAAACATTGCTCTAGGAAGACCAACAACAACTTTGTGCGATGGCAACCACTCTGCAAGATGGTGGCATGACACCGGAACTGGCCGAGGTAATAAAACGACTCTGGAGGGACCCTGGAGTTCAGGCCTGCTTTGAAAGAGCATCTGAGTATCACCTCAACGACTCAGCAGCTTAGTAAGTGAATGCGTTTGACGGCAGCTATAGTTGCAACATTTTATATTAAGAATTCTAATTCTTCAAACTCCGCATTTGTAATCACCAATGAGGAAAGCAAACAGCTTTACATTTTGTTAGACTAAAATAAAATGTAGTTGAAGAGAAATAAAGATCAAGGTGACATCGTGAAACTTAAAAATCTAAGCAAAAGAGCATTTAAAATAACTAACTTTGAAACTATCTGCCTGAGACCCCTATTTCACAAATATTTTTTCCCAGTTGAAAAGAATTCATCACTCTGCACTGTCCTCAACACCAGCACGGATCACTGGCGTGCATACTGTGGTTTCGGGCTGTTCATGTCATTTCTAGTCCAGTTACTGAAATCATCGTCTAAAATAATTTTATTAATGATACATTCTTTGGCTTCTTCGGTTCGATGATTAGGATACAGAATTCTAGAAGAAAATAATGATTTCCAAAATATTTGTGTGTTATGGGATTCTGTTTGAGTCTCAAGAAAGATTATATAATATTCACAGCTAATATCATCCAGTAGGCAATTATCAGCCACAAAGAAATTAGGAGGTTATGACAATAGGTATAATTTCATTATCAAAATTATTTTAAATTTCTAGTTTAGTAAGCGATTTTTAACGTACACTGTGGTTTTATGCCTGCAAGCATGCGTGCACGTTTGCAAATATAATCACTTACACTATATGTCCATGCACACCAATGTCTAAAAAGGTATAAATACAGCCCTTTTGATGAACTCCCAAACAGAACGTGTTAGTACTTTTAAAAAAAAGATACGGTAAAGATGAACCAAATGAAAGGCTATAGGAGGACAGAACAATGAAACTTGCTTGATACATCAGATTTCTGATCATGATGGTCAGGATTATGGAGAGGAAACAAACCATATAAATTTTAGGAAAAGCTAACAGTCTTCTGTGATTACTCACTCATGTTCATTTTAAATTCCAAAGCCCTTGGAGGAAAGTCCTGCTCTTGCCTCTTTGGTGGAGTAGAGAATGCGTATCATATGATTACGTAAACTCAAAGAATTGTTTTATGTGTCCCAGTACCTAGCCACACGTTGTAATATGAACGAACAGAACTCTGTGTAGTACAAAAAACACCGCTTTTCTATATAAATCATTGATACGGGCAGTCACAATAAGAAACTGAACTGTGGGATTCGTAAGTTCTAGGGAAGAAGGGAGAGGTTAATGGTGCTGGTATACGTGCTGCCGGAGCGAGCACAAAATAGTGTTGGAGACCATGAATCCCTGTCCCCTCCAAGGTCCTTCTCGCTGGTCTAAAAATCATATTGATGTGAGACTGATTAACAGGGGAAAATCAAATCTCGTAGGTGTACATACAGGGAACCTACATGGGCATGGAAAATTCAGTCAGGTGAAATGAGGTATGCATGGTATTCCGAACTAAACAGAAGGGGGTAGTGGTCTGGGACTTGAGAGGAAAGGAATGTGTTTCACAGAGCGATAAGAGGAGCAGATGTTTGGTAATTAGATATTTGTCCTGCCATGCAGATGGGCCACTGAGATAAAACGTATCTCTGCTACATCGAGGGCAAAGACTCTCAGTTTAGATTCTTCTAGGTAGTGGAGGGAGGGGCAAGAGTTCTCTTGAGCCTGCAGAGTCTCGGCGCCTTCAGCTCAAAATAATCCACATGCCAAAGTGGCACATTCCGGGATACAGGGGGTGTGCTGTCCTGAACCCCTTCAATAGCTGTACTTAATAGATTTAGTTTGGGGTATACATTAGCAATTAAGCATTATTTTTCCACTCAAATATTCTAAGTATGTTTGCAATTGTACTATCATTATGTTTACCGGATACTTTGCTCTTCAATAGCAAAAAAAAAAAGTATTGTTAAAATACTTTTTATTGTAATAATAAAATAACCTTTTATTGTATTTTCTTTTCTTTCTAACCTTCAGTTTAGTTTTCCTGTTTTGACACACAGAATATATAATTTACAATGGAACTATCACATTATAGATTCAGATTAAAAACATTTATCTGTTCAAATTAAACACAATTACACATTTGTACCCATTTTGTGAATGTTGCTCGTAATGGTTTTAAATACCCTGGTTGATTTACAGACCAGTAGAACAAGAAATCTGATCCACCCCTCCACCTTCACTCCCACCTCCGTGTCTACGAAAATGTTTATTAAAACACCCCCAAATTTAAAGATGAACATTTTCTGCCCTTAAAGGCCCTTAAAAGAAGGATTAAATAAAACACAAAGGAAAACAGCTGAATGGCCATTGCTTTCTTCCAAAAATTCACAGATTTTTTTCAAATACTGCATTACCTTCACATTTTACAACTAAATATAGTATCAGATAGGTACCACACCCATATTTATTTCATATGTATTATATGGGGCAGTGGCCACTTCCCCTCTCTCCCTCCCTCCCTTTCTCTTCTCCCTCTCTCCCCCTTTTCCCCTTTTGCCTTTTTTCTTTTTTTGGTCAAAATAGGATATTTATTATTTTTTCAAACCTAGAGCCTCTTCAGGGAGCCTGGGTGGTGCAGTCAGTTGACCTTCTGCCTCTTGGTTTCGGCGCAGGTCCTGATCTCAGGGTCAGGTCAAGATCTCAGGATTGTGAGACCAGCCCAGGTCAGGCTCTGTGCTCATGAGGAGTCTGCTTAAGACTCTCTCCCCCTCTGCCTCTGCCCCTGCCCCTCCCCACGACTCCCCACCCCCATCCACCCTACCCCCACTCACGTGTGCATGCATACCTGCACTCTGTCTCTCAAATAAATCTTAAAAAAAACAAACAAACAAACCTATAGCCCCTTCAAATTTAGGCTAACAAAGAAGTAAGTCCTAATCGGAGCAGGGAAGGCAATGTCCTTGACAACACAACACCAACCTGCCCTCAGCGGTATTAGCAAACTGATAGGAAAAGGGCATGACAGTGACAAACAGGGGAAAGATTTTCATTAATACTTCATGGTTTACTGATTGAGTGCTATTTAAATCTAGTGTGCTATTTAAATTCTATAAGCCATAAGATTTAACAAAGACTTTACCAGGAAAAAAAAAATACTATTTTTACATGATTAGAAAAAGAATCAGGGTTTTGTTTGATCGGGTTTTTTGTTTGTTTAACAATTTGAGCTATATGTACGTTGGGCTTCTGGCTTAAGTTCTAGACCACAAGCCTGAGCACTCCAATCTTATATTTATTAAAAGCAGGCATCTTAAATGCAAATTTGTCACTCTGCTAAAGCTTCTGCTTTGCTTGCAATCATTTGTACATGCAAATGAAAGTACATTAAATGTGTCTTTACCAAAGTATTCATTTAGCTATCATTAAAATGAATTTAATCGCTATGTTGACAGGTTTGCTTTTGTTGTTGTTGTTCCTTCGTGAACCAACTGACCAACGGTAGACCAGTAGACCGTACCCATACGCAGAATTAGTCAATAGGAAATTCACAAAGGACCTGGCTTCACAAAATAGAAAACAGATAAAACGGAAAAATCTTGCAGTATTTTCTTCTGACATATCTGTATCTTGATTTGTCTTTTGCTTTTAAAAAAAATTCAGCTTTATTAGAATAAAGCATGGTGATAAATTTTCACATCGCACATACACGTGTTTCTGAACTGTGATTCCCTATTTGTCATTTGGCCAAAATCCCTTTGGGGCATTCACTCAGTTTTTTTCAGCTCAAAAGCAGAAAGATCCTGCGAGAATAAATTATCCGTATTGCTCTTAATTTTTTTTTAAAGTGATAACATAGTTTTGCTGTTTAAGGCATTGTGTGAGGTACTAACACATAATAACTCTTCAACTTAGCCCTGAAAAATTCAACTTTTGAATGGTAAGTAATATTTAGCTAGATCCTAGCCCTCGAATTCTGTCTGGATGGATGGGTGCCCACCGAGATCTTCCTATTTAGCTACGTATGTGAACTTAGTAAAAGTCTGTAAGGCTTTTATGACAAAAGTTCGCCATTATATTAAACTATCTCTATTTAGTATTTTCGCAGAAGTAGCCATTTTGCTAAGCTATTAAAGTGTTAGTAATGAAAGTCTAGAATAGTGGTTGTCAACTGTTTTGAAAGCAATGAAATACTTCTAAGTTTAAAGACATGATCTTGTTTCAAAAAGGAGGCCAGGAGCAGCTTCTGTCCTCTCATCTAACAGACTCTTAGAGAGCAGTTTACTCAGACCTATTCCTCCTCCTTACGATCCCTACATCCTGTGGGCAAAGAGAGGGCGGTATTCAGCTTGGTAATGGTAGGGCTTTTAAAGAAGCCCTCCAGGAAAGAGTTAAGGACACTGATACATGGGGGGGGGGGGGGGGGGAGAAGAGCAGTAGGAGTGAATGCAGTGTCTAAGTCCAGCCTTCTGTCCCTTGGCTGGGTCACCAATGTCATGAGTTAGTTCCATTGTGAGCCAGCAAGAAAGTCAAAAGTTTTTTTATTTTAATTGCACTAACTGTATATAATCTTGGCACTTGACACAAATGGTCTAGAGTCCTAAACTAGATAATCTGTGGAGAACAACATTATTGCAACCAATTACTCTCTTAAAATTCAAGGTGCCTAAATTCAAACTACAGCATTTTTAGGATAGTCTAGTGCCTAGTATAATAAGATAGCATTTTGGTTTTGGATGATCAAAACCTGAAAATAGAGCTTTTCTCTGAAATATGTCCATACGCCATCAATTCTGTTACATACACCTCCTAAAACACAGGCTAAGGCAGCAGCGACCTAGCAACTGTTGTAAGAGGCCTCCACGGGTTAGCTGTGGGCCACACTTAGCACTCGGCCGCATCGGGCCACCGAGCTCCGATGAGCAGAATTTAGAAAGCACCGGTCTAGAGCTCACTGATTTTAATGGGCCCTGAAGTAAAAATTCATTTGTACCGAATCCTGGCCTCTTCGAACATAAATTTGAAAACTGTACACTATTTTTGTTGTTTTATTAGCTACCTTAATGATGTCGACAGAATCACAGCTCCTGGATATGTCCCAAACGAGCAAGACGTGCTACATTCTCGAGTGAAAACAACTGGAATCATTGAAACTCAATTCTCCTTTAAAGATTTGCATTTCAGGTATGCACCCTTGTCTTTTCTAATCATCAACAGAAATATTCAATATTTTTTCACAGAGAAAGGTCTAACCCATATTCAAGTTCAGGGAGTGCTTGGGCATCCTTCCCAGACCTCGTTCGCTTTCAGTACCACCTGCTCTTACTGCCTTCCTGCGGCCCTACACCCACCCCTCATCCTGAGCCCCACCCCTTCCTTAGAAACATGCCTCATCTTGACCAGGTGGGAGCTAGATTTCAATTTCCTCTTGAAACTGATATTCTACTTTGGAAAAAAAAAAAAAAGAGAGAGAGAGAGAGAGAGGGAGAAAATATTTAAATAAAATTTAGGTAACAGGTGGCACAGATACTATGTCCTTTGCCCTCCAGTCTCCCGTTTGCCTGAAATATTCTTATTCATTCCCTTAATTTAAAAAATGCAAATAATTGAGAGAACTATTTGAATGTGATGCTATTTACTGAAATAACAAGACCTATTTTATAAGAATGTTTTGGGTATGAAAATGAGTCCACTATTTTTATTGCTGTCACATTATCAAGACCTTTCTAGAAATGCTACTGTAAAACCACTCATTTACTATACCAAGAAATGGAAATCCAAACCGTAGTGTTATAAAATGTCACGACACTTAAGTGCCTCTCCCTGTGGATTGTGCATAAGATGGACTGTTAAACATTAAAACCAGGTTCCAGATGTACCACTTAATAAAATGAAAAAAATAAAAATGCAATTAATAAATTCATTCGTGGATGCAAACTGGGAATATTTTTTCAAAGTAGAAAAACCAAACAAAAGTGACATGAATTATCTGTATCCATTTGTGAAGCAAAACTGACTTTGGTGGGATAAAAGCTTTAAAAATGTTTTTATTATTAAAATTGGTGAGACAGAATATCTAATTAGAATACATGTTACATAGATAGCCAGGATATTTTCAAGTTAATATCAAAGAAAGCTCTTCAAAATTTACACCTGAATTTCAGGTCCACAAACAGTTAATTTTCTGACAGATGAGTCAAAGATCAAACCAGGACAAAGGGACTGCCAAGACTTGGATCAACATCTACTCTTGGCAAATGTGAGCAGTTTGTCTCCAGTCCTGTCATGGCTGCCGTGCGGTTCCTCTTTGGCAACTACTTTCTCCAGATTCCTGGTTTTTGATCCAGTCTCTAAGGCTTTCCGATGGGAATCCAAGTCCAATTGCTAGGACCCTCGCCCCTCCTAAGCCTGGCAAAGCATTACACAAGCTAATGGAATTTTCTGGAGTTTAGACTGGATCACAAACCAGCTATGAAAATTATTATCACATACTGAATACCTAGAAGCTTACAACTCCAGTCAGTCCATGCAACACCAATTTAGTATCTTCTCAGAAATGGTCACTGTCATAAATTATCTGTTTTAAGTATCTGTTCTTTGAACATTCCAAACCTTAGGGCCTTTGCACTTGCTGTTCTGTTTGCCTAAAATGCTCTGACCCTGGATCTCTGCAAGGACTGACTCCTTATCATTAAGTTCCCAAACGAGCTGCTGTCTCCTCACAGAGCCTTGATAGTTCTGTCTACCATCCCTGTGTATACTTGTCACTACTATACCCAATTATGTGCTGGTAAACGTATCAATAGCTCTCTGGGACAGGGGAAGAGGAAAGCCTGATGTGTGGTGCTTGAAGATTCCCTTGGTATAAAAATACCGTAACAATGGCTAATTGCCACTTAGCAATGCGAGGTCACTAAACACAGTATTGGGAAGAAATGCAAACAGCTCTCACTTGCCCTACCAATGTGAGCCAATGCCTTTTACAACATTGAAATATCACACTATTTTGTTCTTTAAAAAAAAAAACACCTTACTAATATATGAAATCGCCTTCTTTATTTGTTTGGTCTTTTGTTTCTGTTTCTGTCTCATATGCTCTGAGCTCCGGGAGGGTAGGAGCCGTGTCTTTACAGTACCACCTCTGTGATTATCCCAGTGGCTAGCGCAGAGTAGGCCTACGGTCAGCTCTTGCCGGATGAATAAATGTGCCACACCAATCACTGTATGGACCCTATTCATACACACTCCTTGAAACATGTTGAACTGAGCATTCCTGCCCTTATGTTAGACAAAGAGTCAAAAAAAAAAAAAGTAGGCTAAAATGAAATAAAAGATTTCCCCCAGATCATACATAGAAGTGCTAGAAATGTGATTACAGAACACATCTTTCTAACTTCCAAGACCACCCTTCTTACACTACATACCTCTGTGGCTATGAAGTAAATCGGAGCAGAAATCATTCTTTCTCCCATAGATTAAGTGCTCCTTCCAATGTAGCTGATCCTTCATAACTCCCTTCAGAGACAAGAGGGAACAGGGGATAAAGTGATAGCCCCGGGGAGCTCTCTCTCAGTTGGCAGGGCTCTGGTACCTTCGCACATCTGTGCTTTTGAAACCAGGAGATACGACGACTGCCAAAGAGCACCCCAAACCTCAGAAACTCACGTTCATTTCCTGGAACATCTATTTCTCTCAGTACCAAATAATACCCATAAAATTTTAAAAATTATATTGAGTAGAATACAGCATTTGCATTAATTTTTAAAAAAATAAAACCTTATTTTAAAGATATGTGACCTCATAATAGGCCTCTTCAGATTATACCTCTAAACCCCCATCGGTGCATCATCATTTTCCCGTCCTTTCGCAGCGCCGTGGTTTGTGAGGCACTGTCTGAGCCCCACAGGTAGGTGATTGCCTCTGCTACTTTCCTATCTTGCCTAGGAAAGGGCTTGCTAATGCTCTCTGACAGCATTACTGCTGAAATGGAAGGTGTCTGGGAACTGGCTTGTAAAGCCAAGTTAGGACTTCTTTTTGACGTAACATTTTCTGCACTACACAACTACTACCTCTTTGCCATTCATGAGAACAGGTTTTTAACTCTTTTAATAGGTTTTGCTTTTCCTCCCACTAAAGAGGGTTTGTTATTAGAAGGCATCTTCAATAAGGAAATGGAGAATATTAATTACTCATTCAAATGCAGGGAATTTCTCTAAACACAAGTGTTTAAACAATGAAATTTTGGGGGCACCTGGGTGGCACAGCGGTTAAGCGCTTGCCTTCGGCTCAGGCCGTGCCCGGTGTTCTGGGATCGAGCCCCACATCAGGCTCCTCTGCTATGAGCCTGCTTCTTCCTCTCCCACTCCCCCTGCTTATGTTCCCTCTCTCACTGGCTGTCTCTACCTCTGTCAAATAAATAAATAAAATCTTTAAAAAAAAAAAAAAAGACAATGAAATTTTGAAAATATTTAAATTTTACTACAAAATATAAAAAAGGCAACTCTACTTTCTTAAGAAACTATTTAAAATCACTTAATCACATTTTTAAGTTTGATCACAGCAACTGAGACATACTAATCCCTTAATAAATTCCCACAGTTAAATCACTTTTCTTTTTTTTCTGAAAGGGCTGAATAGGATTATCTAAAGGTGCACAGGCTTTTGTAGTGTAAAATTTGGTAGTATTTCAAAATAGAAAGTATAAAAATAAGATACCTTCCAACTTCATTTCAGTAAGTGCCCAGGTATTAAAATACATTGCAGTAGCATTGATTTGTATTCACATAGCAGGCATCATCCTATGATTATTCAAAACTAAAGATTAAATTTGCATATTAAATTAGAGAACTGTAGAATTTTAAACAGGAGCATCAAAATGAAAAATTCTCTCTGCCAATACACTGCATCATCTTCCTGTATCACCTAATTTGATGGGGATTACCTTAGAGTTCTTATCAAACCAGAACTCCAACAGTCAAACATAAAAGAAATTATCTTTATAGAATTATCTTTACAGATGTTAAAGTACTATGTAAATGGAAAATACAAGTGTGAGCTCTTTTATCGTTATAAAATAATTCCTCAGGACAAAGAACTTAAAGATTTACAAGGCTTATCAAACAATTATAGAGAAGTCACTTCCCAATTGTTCCACAAGAAGAGGATTGAAAGGACATAAAACTATGTCAAAGAGAAGTCAGCAACTATTACAATGTAGAGCTTCAGGTTTTGTTAAGTTCAACATAACTATTTTCAATAATGTTCGAGTGGATCTGTGATAGGACATAAATTATAATTTTCTTGAATTTTAAATTGTTCATGTGCACTGTGTTCCTCTTTGTGGGGGTGTGAGTCGGCTTAAGAGTGAGTCTGCTGCTAGATCCCAAGTTAGCTTTATCGTTGTCTCCTAAATCTCACAGAGCAATAACTCATAGATAACTATTTATTTGTTTCAGGTATGTGCACGGTCAATATTATCCAAACAGTAAGCTCTATAACATGTCTAATTTATTCTAGTGATATATTTTAATGACTTTATAAATTATGTTATTCAATAATTAAGAGAATTATCTACTGGGCATTTTAATTTCCGAACAGACACCACACATTGAGTAGAAAGTACATCATGTTATTAACAACTATGAGCATTTAGAGACCTGACTTTTTTATGGTTATAAGTCCTTTTGATTCTGTTTTTTCTATCGCTAGCAATTAAGGGATTTAGAATGATCTCTGTGCATAACTCTTTTGTCCACAAATATTTACCCTGATCTATTTTCAGAACTTGGCACAGTAGGGAAAGACTTGGTCAGGCCGCTTTGCTATGTCTGTATAGTGATGACACAGATGTATGTGGTCCTTTCATATGTGGCCATCTTAAGAAGTTATACCAATTCCGATACAACCAAGTATCTTAGAACGACTCCACTCAACAAAATAATTTAAAATAAATTCCAACCCAGATTAGGTCTGCTTTATCTGTGGTCAAATATATAGATGTCAGAAATGCCCTTTTTTCCAAGAGAAGTCACATACTTTATAGGAAGAGCAAAGACTTCTAACAAATTAGCTGCAGTACCACTAGCAATCTTTGGCTATCCTACATTATGTAATAATTTTGTAAGCACTACAAAGTACAGATTACTTCATTATAATCTATTCTAATATGAAGAGTGAATAATCTGGTATGGTTAAATATTTAGGCAACTGTTTGACATAAAGCCATAAAACTCAACAGTTTTCCCAATTGTTTAAAATAGTCTACACAACTCAATTGCT
Organism: Ursus arctos; assembly: GCF_023065955.2. Classification (NCBI taxonomy): domain Eukaryota; kingdom Metazoa; phylum Chordata; class Mammalia; order Carnivora; family Ursidae; genus Ursus; species Ursus arctos. Next base: position 23,027,431 of record NW_026622985.1, on the reverse strand, counting down.
GAATATAAAGCCATAAAGCCCTGATGACTTGCCCTACATTAATGCCGTGGTTAGTTAAATAATCAATGTTCAGCTGTCACTTAAAAGCCTTGCCTGTGGATTTTTAGCTGTATCATACAACTTGGGCATTTAAAAGCTTTTTTTTAATTTAAGAATTCCAACTGAGCTATCAGAGTTAATAAGGAAATATGTATTACCAAACAAATAAATAAGTAAAATAAAACTTCTTCACCCAAATGAGAATTGCACATTCCATTCAATATCATTAATGCTCTGGTTACTTTCACTACTCAGGGAATCAAGGCTACTCAGTCTGTATCACATGGACATTACCTCATTGATTGTCCCTGCAGATTTGACCAATGCAAATATTCAGTCAGCGAGAATGCATGTTTTTCTCATATTTCTCCTTTTGTTTTTCACAAAATGGTCATGATAGAATATACATGTGTTCATATTCATGTATATTCTGATATATTTATATATTCACATATATTCTTACATATATTTTTAGATACGAGATATTTCTTATTCAATGAAATATTTAAGTAAAAGCTTCTACTTCGGGAATCTCTAAGCTGTTTCAATAGGTTTCAATACTTCACAACTCTAAAATAAGCACCAAATTAAAATTTAGACGAAGAGCTAAAAGTGAAGAGAGATGTATGAAAAGAAATTACTACAATAGCAGCAAAGAACACATCACTTCTTAGAGCTAACATATTATCCAATAGACTCAGTATGAAAACAAAACTCCAGCTTTTGGTCTGATTTGCTAATGACCATTTCAATTCTGTAGTGGCAGGCGGCATCAGAGCAATGTCCTGTGCTCCCTGGACCTTTGTCTCTAACGTCAACCTGAGCACATGCGCATACATGTGAGTCATAAAATGAGAAGGTAATTAGCATGCAGTCTAAGACTTTCAAAAGCCATTTTTAATCAATCTGACAAAACCCTCACAGGACAAATCTTTGTCTTCCCTTCCTCAGGAGAAAGCTAAGCCTATTAAAACATGTTTAGTGAAGACTGCATGATACATTAAAAGAACAGTGGGCTAAGGGTCATATTACACACTATACCCCTCGCTAATTGTATATATTTACCCGAAGAGGAGAACAGCTACCCTTACACAAAGATGTTAATGTCAACAGTAGGCTGTGAAGAAGCTGAATGATCAGAGAAAGCCAGGAGAGCCAGCGAGATTGCTGGGCTTGCTCTGAATTTCATCTCAAAGATTTTTCCAAACATTCTATTTCTTGGGAAAGCCATTTGAGAGCATTACATTGTAGAAAAGAAAAACAGAGAAAGTACATGAAGTTTCTGTTTCTCCCTTTTCCTGGGGAGTTTAAATTCCCTCCAGAGTTCATAAATTGGTAATACCCATATCTTGATAATTCTTATTACTGTTCTCATTGCAAGGGATTCCCTGCAAATTTTTTTCTGATTTTAAAACTATTAACATGAGAGAAATAAGGTTATCCTCCTTGAGATAAAATATTTGATCACTGTGCCAGGAATCTGAGCAGTTCCACTAATAGAATATCCTCAGATTTATAAGTTTTGAATATAATCGAATTGAAAATATAAATGTAATTTAAAAAAGAAATAATCAGATAGATGGAGATAGCTTACTTAGTTGGCCATAAAAGCAGAGAAAAAGAGGCTCAAAAAGAAACGATAGTTAGACAAACCCAAGTCCTGTTGGGTGTGGAAAACTTAACCAAGGTGTCCTGGAATCTGGTTCCTACGGCAGTATCATTTCTACTGTGGAGACTGAATATTGGACTATGTTAGCACAGACATCTATCCATCGAGCAACTTTTCTCCTCATTCCACGATTAGTTAGCTCTCCATTGTGAGATGCCCACAATGGAAGCAAACCCTGAAAAGAGGACTAGAACGAAAGAGGAAACAGGGATTATGGAGATGCTTCCATGTTCAAATCTAGTGGGTGGAGATACAATGGGTGGTTTTAGTTTGAAAAGCTTACCAGGAGTTTAAACCTACTGATGCATATTCAATCTTCAGCACACCAAAATCCACAAGTCCACGTATCTTTGTTCAACCACAGTATTACATTTCTTTGCCAACAAATGATCCACCACATATTCGTCTATGACCACAACACCTAGAATCCCGACAGTCTATACTATTACCATTAAAATCATAGAACAAAACATCTGGGAAGGGGAGTTTTACCTTTTTGTCCAGTTTGACAACACACAGAACTACTGTCTGTCCTAGGGGAAGAAGGACAGAACACAGTGAAGGCAATTCCAACCTACTGGTGGTAGTTTAAGAGTTTAAAAGCTAACCGTGGACACTAGGTATGAACCGATAAGTTTATAGTTTAAAATTTGAGTCAGTTGTTGTGGACTGCTCACACCCTGGCAAATAAACTCTCATTAGGTGTGTTACATTAATTTTAAGACATTATAATTGGTGGGAACTTATGGAGGAACTATAAGTTATGATCTAAACTATTTCCATTTGTCCTACATTTTATAATATCAATAAAGCTATAGATGAAATGTTTTCAAAGTCTGAAAAAAAGACTAAGAATAGATCAACAAAATATTTGACTAAAATTTAAAGGTCTGACTGCATATTAATTATCTTTGCTTCTATAAGAGTGTTGACTCGTTTTTAAAAATTAAATGTGTTGGTTGGTTTACACATAATATAACCTTAAAGTCAAAATTCTGTCCTCTTCCTCCATTTATATTACAAGTCCGACACTACAGACGGTTTGGTATTAGCAGCACCTACAATAGTGTTTATTGACCCTGGATTTACGTTTCCAAAGCACCTAACTACTGATTTCTTCAACATTATCTTGAATATTGTGAGCATCTCCTCTTTCCATCTACTACTCAAGTCTTTTTGCGTTGGGGTGTGTGTGTGTGTGTGTGTGTGTGTGTGTGTGTGTGTACACACATACAGATTTGAGGAATTCAGTTCTATATGTCTATTCCCTGCCTGAAGCATAAAGTAATAGGATGTACTCTACAATGTACTCTACTCTCGGTTATCTTCAACAAGTCAGCTGATTGGCATTCATTACCGTACAGGTGTTGCCTTTGAAATCTCTGTACAGCTTGCATGTTTCTCGGTAATTAACATGTTGTGGGTAAACTATTACAAAACCCGCATAATTTTTCTGCCTCTGGTCTCTTCCTTACCAAATCTATCTTCCGGACTCAGATCAAAGTGACCTAACATAACAAACAAGCAAACAATGTTAATTCTCTGCCCCCAAATCTCCCATAGCTCCCCCACCGATTGCAATACAAATGTCATCTTCTCGTGTAATACAAAAGACCCAGTTCATCTATTTCAGGACTAACAGGTCAATTTACTTTCACCTGCTCAGATCCCGTGCTCTCGCTCTTTCCTCCGCTGCCTCTGCCTGGAACGTTGTCCCTGACACTCACTTGGCTCAATCCCTCATCTCCTTAAGTGTTTAAGTAGCAGTTTCCAGGTAGTTTAGTTCAAATTGTGACTCACCCCTGCACTCCCTATATTTATATCCTGTCTGTTCACACGCACATACGCACACACACAGGCCTCACCACCACTGCCGCCACCACCACCTCCACATAGATTAGAATCTTCTTTAGATTCTAATGCCTGGCATGATAAGTATTCATTGAATAAATAATTATCAGGCCGTTTATCTCAGTGGTTTTACCTAAGTTTTCACGTTCCCGAAAATATAAATTATGTGCTTTCCCCAGACATGCCGTGTTCTCTCATTCCTTGATGACTGACATATGCACTTGATATCAACCCCCCCATCCCCTTAACACCATCCTATAAAGCAATCCTTTATAGGAAAGAATGTGATGTGAGAGAAAGTAAATGGAGATGGGGCAAGACATAATTCACATGGAGGCTCAAGGAGGCTTCCTTGTGGAGGAGACAATGACTGTAAGACCTGCGAGGTGAGAAAGAGGCAGGATCATGTCATGAAGAAAGGAGCCAAGTCACCTGGGAAGGAGACGGGCTGTACCAAAGTCCTGAAGCAGCAAAAGGTTAGGTTTATACTAAAGGACCTTCAAGAGTAGCCTTGTGATCGGACTGTATTAAAGAAGAAAGTGGTATGAACTAAGCTGGGCAAATTAAGCAGGAACCCACATCGCCGGAGCCCTAAGATCAGCCTGTGTGTGGTTCTGTGGCTGAGAAGCCTGTAGGAAGTTGCAGAACTCTGGCTGTGGCCCTACTGAGAACGGTCAGTGGCTTGTACAAGAGAAGGGGCCTTGGGAAGAAGTGGATGAATTGGGAAACGCATTTTGCACGTGTATTATATGGAGGGTAAGCAAAAGGAAGTTCTTAAAAATAACTCCTAGTGCCTTTACTGAGCTACAGGGTCGAGCCGCATTTTCAAACAGCTCCTCTGCGTAAGCTCCAAGATGACTCAGGCTGACTCAGCTTTCCCTCTGGGCTCACACTTTACCTTGTGTATCCGTATATTATTATATAGTGCTGGGCACCTGGGCGGCTCAGTCAGTTAAGTGTCCGACGGTTGATTTCGGCTGGGGTCAAGTTCTCAGGGTCCTGGGATTGAGCTCTCTGTCAGGTTCATGCTCAGCAAGAGTCTGCTTGAGATTCCTCCTCCCACTCCCTCTGCCCCTGCCCCTTCCCTTGCTTTCTCTCTCTCTCTCAAGTAAATATAATCTTTAAAATAAAATATCATTTATCGTATAATCCTATAATAACATATTGTTTTTCTCTCTCCAAGACAGCAAGCTCTTTGAAGATAGTAACAGTATCTTTTCATCTTTGTGTTGGAAGGCCTAACACAGTGTCTCGCACAAAAAATGCGAACAATAATGAATGAATGAATGAATGAATGAATGAATGAAGGAAGAACTAAGAGAAGAAGCAAGAATCATAGTATCAGAACTATGTTAGCCTCCAATCTTTTTGTAGGTTCTGTTCAAGACTATGCATAGACGTGTTTTTTTTTTTTAATTTTAGTTCCGGTGCAGTTACACGCAGTGTTCTATTAGTTTCAGGTGTACTATACAGAGACGCAACACTTCTACCGTATGCACAGACTTCCATCAAAAATCTCTCAAGTCTGGGGCGCCTGGGTGGCACAGTGGTTAAGCGTCTGCCTTCGGCTCAGGGCGTGATCCCGGCGTTCTGGGATCGAGCCCCACATCAGGCTCCTCCGCTATGAGCCTGCTTCTTCCTATTCCACTCCCCCTGCTTGTGTTCCCTCTCTCGCTGTCTCTATCTCTGTCGAATAAATAAATAAAATCTTTAAAAAAAAAAAAATCTCAAGTCTACTAAATTTCTTACTAAAATTGCAAACTGCTAAAAATTACCCAATCCCTCAAAGTCAGTATGCAATTTTATCTAGCTTGCATGAATTAAAAAAAAAGAACAGAACAAGAAAAAAAGCTGAACTTCCTCTTTTTCTGTAGTCCTTGGGCTGCAAATTGGGCAAATAAAATATTTTATAGTCAATGAAAATCAAAAGATTATCTTTTAAAGATATGAGAGCGTTCATTTATACTTCTAAATGTTAATACTAATGTAACATTTGGTGGGTAGTTCTAAGTAAGACTTGTTATTCTGTTTTATTTTTTTTAAAGAATGTTCGACGTAGGAGGACAGAGATCGGAGAGAAAGAAATGGATTCACTGCTTTGAAGGTGTTACATGCATTATATTTTGTGCCGCACTCAGCGCCTATGACATGGTCCTAGTGGAAGATGAGGAAGTGGTGAGTCTCAACGGAAAATAAAGCCAGGGTAAAACAAAACACCAAGCATTTGTGCTTTCCAACATTACTACCACATTCCCCAACTCAGGGAAGATCTTCCAAACATAGATGTTACTTCTCGAGCCTGGTGTATAATGCCCAATGTTAATGTTTTGCAAATAATAATCCTACGCACGCTCACCTTTATACCTAACAGAACAGAATGCACGAGAGCCTGCACCTGTTCAACAGTATCTGCAATCACAAGTACTTTGCAACCACCTCCATTGTGCTGTTTCTCAATAAAAAAGATCTCTTTCAAGAAAAAGTAACCAAAGTGCATCTTAGTATCTGCTTTCCAGAATACACTGGTAAGATACTTTTTTCTTTAATTCTCTACAAAATTCTTATGTAGACCTATATTTTCCTATCTTCATCTTGAAAGGTAACATTTATGAAGTTAGGGCTTCTGGTAATTGCCTGAGTCACGTGTATGATCCAGACTGGAAGAACTCTTGCAGAGAAATAGGACACCCTCTCTACACTGTCGGCATTAAAGCAAAGCTCTGATGAATGCATGGGAGAGGAGGTGGACCAGCGTTGCTACCCTGTGTATTACACAACACTGAACTATATCATCGTAAACATTATAAATGATATAATACGCTCCAAATTGACATTTTTTAAAGATTAATTTTATTCAAGAGAGAGAGAGAAAGAGAGAGGAGAGAACAAGAGGGAAGGGCAGAGAGTCCGAAGCAGACGGTGCTGAGTGTGGAGCGTGACGTGGGGCCCAATCTCAAGACCCCGAGTTCATGACCTGAGCGGAAACCGAGAGTCAGACACGCGGCTGACTGCGCCCCCCCAGACACCCCCCCAAACTGGCACTTTTTATGTATTTCCTAATGAAACTTTATAATGCAGTTTTTTCTCAAAGTCTGAATTAAGTTTCCTGAGGGACAGCTTGAATGATTTTGAGAATAGTGACATTTTCTCTTTCCAGCTTTCATTTTCCAGTTTTCCTAGGTCCTAGAATTCTTGTGCTGATCCTGTTAATGACTGCAAAGGTCAGGCTCTATAAGCGGGTTTTTTTTCCTTCAGAGACACTTTTTTTTGTATATAGTTACACGCTCCATTAATGAACTTGTATGTAAGATGGAAATACTTATGATTTAAACGACAAACGGGGGCGCTTGGGTGGCTCAGTTGGTTAAGCATCTGCCTTTGGCTCAGGTCATGATCTCAGGGTCCTGGGATTGAGCCCCACATGGGGCTCCCTGCTCAGAGTAGAGTCTGCTTCTCCCTCTGCCTCTGCCCCTCCCCCGCACTCATGTGCACGCTTGCTCTGTCAAATAAAATCTTTTTAAAAAAACAAAAAAAACACAAGTAGAAGTCCAATTCCACCACTTCATTTCATGGGTAGCCGGATGTTATTAGAAGCATGGCATTCTGTCATAGCAGCTATTCATGCTAATCTAAAACTGGTGCTTCTATCTTCTTCTAGCTTTGTAAATATTAATTATATGTTAACACATCTATCATGTGATTAAATAGAATCACGATTCCATGTTAAATATTACAAACTAAATATAGACTCAATAAGGCTCTGCATGTTTTCTTCTAACTAATAAACTGCTTTATTTCTTAGAGCAGGTTTTAGTTTATAGGACAAATGAATGGAAAACGCAGAGTTCTCATCTACTCCCTCTCTGGTCAGCTTCCCATTTCTCCTATTAACATTTGTTATAATTGACTAACAGGTATTGATACGTTATAACTAAAGTCCATAGTTTAGTAGGGGCACTCTGTGTTCTACAGTTCTGTGTGCTTTGCCAAATTCATGTCATGTCCCCACCGTTACAGTAACATACAGAATAGTTTCACTGCCATCAGAATCATCTGTGTTCCACTATAAACCTATGCTTTACCCCTTCCCTCCAACTTGTGGCAATCTCTGATCTTTTAACTCTATCTATAGTTGTGCCCTTTCCAGAATGGCATAGAGCTATGCTCATACAATATATGGCATTTTCTGACAGACTTTCACTTTTCATTATAAAATGCAATATGCATTTAAATGTCCTCCATGTCTTTTCATGGGTTGGTAGTCCATTTCCTTTTACTGTTGAATAATATTTCATCCCATAAGCCAGTTTCTTTGATCTTTCACCTATCGAAAGACATCTTAGTGACTTCCAATTTTGGCCAATTACAAATAAAGCTGCTATAAACATCTATTTCAGGATTTTGTGTGCATGTAAGTTTTTGTGTATGTATCTAGAAGCCCACCTGCTGGACTGTATGGTAAGACTCTATTTAGCTTTGTAAGAAACTGCCCAAGTGCCTTCCAAAGTGGCTGTACCATTTTGAGTTCCTGTGGCTCCACATCTTTGCCAGCATTTGGTGTTGTTAGTGTTTTGGATTTTAGCCACATTACATGGTTTTAAAGATGGGTCCCCGTGGAATTTTTCTCCTAGTTACAATAGAGTGAGGAACAAAAATCATATCTCCTTGGAAAATCTTCATGCTGCTGCCCTATCCTATGTTAGGTTCCCTCAAAGTATATTCTGTTATAAAGCCCATCAACACAGGTCACTTCTAGCTGCCTTGTGTTTCTTAGCATTTGTATTTTACTGCTGCCTTTCCCAATTGATCCACTGTGTGTCCTGCTATGAGGCTAACCATTCCCGAACCCACCCTTCATCAGTGCTCCAGTTAGCTCTATTAAAGCATCAGTCAAGAACAGCTCTTCCTAGTTCTGCAGATGTCACCTCAGCTCCTTTGTTCGGTTAGCAACACAGCCCATAATCTGGCCCATACCATCCATTCTACTTGATATGCTACAGTCCCTCTGCAAAACTCTGTCCCTTCCATCCAGCTAGACTCTCCAAAGAGCACATCTGACTTTCAACCCTATCCTCAAGTCTAGTGACACAGGCCTTTCTCACTGCCACTTTTTGGCCTTCACCCAAACTACTCCCTTCTCTCTTCTAGCTACCCCTCCAGATCCAACTCGAACTCCACCTCATTCCACATCCGCTCATTTGCAATTTCTAGTCTTTTTAGTTCATATGAAAACTCACACCCCCCCACATACACAGATATATTCACAGCCTTTATCACATATATAGACTTCATTGCTCATTTATGTATGTATTTTAGTATTTTTACTATATTGTGAGTATTTTAGGCCAAGTGAAGCCCCCGGTCAGTGGGGTAAGCATGGTTCCCAACACAAATTTAATATAGCGTAAATCCCAGATAATTCACCATTGCCATCTTGATTTTTGAACACTGAGTATATCGAACAACACGAAGTAAAATCCTAAAACTTAACTGATATTCCTCATTTTATTCCTTTTAAAATGCAATTAATGTGTCTTTTTTTTTTTTTTTTAAACAAGGACCAAATACATTCGAAGATGCAGGGAACTACATCAAAAACCAATTTCTAGACCTGAATTTAAAGAAAGAAGATAAGGAAATTTATTCCCACATGACCTGTGCTACAGATACCCAAAATGTCAAGTTCGTGTTTGATGCAGTTACAGATATAATAATCAAAGAGAATCTAAAAGACTGTGGGCTTTTCTAATCAATCCTCTTCTTCTATCCACTTTTGCTCACGTACACTTTTCAAGATACAAAAGGAAGGTGCTGTGTGATGTGTTTAGCTTTAACAGATTAGTGTTCTAAAGCAAAAAGTTTTCACACAAAAATTTTAATACACTGTCAGCTGCATCTGGGTAAGTTTCAATTTCTCTGGGACATTGAGGATGGGGAGGTGTCTGTCTTTCACATCTTCAAGTCTGAAAATGTACATTTTGGTAATGCTCTATCGGTACATATCAATGACAGTGAATTTGCTTGGTAGTAAATTTCTGTATTGTGATCTATTTCTAATCATAGAACAACGAAAAATGCAAGGTATTCCGTATTATTTCATTGGCCACATTTTTGAGAGGCATTTGTCTTCACTGTGTAACTGTGTATGTAACTGTGCCTATGGTGTAAAGACCATTCATAATTGGTCAATTCCTCCTAATCAGTAAGTTGCTAATGAAATGTTCACTAGACATGTACTTGTTGATAGGAAATTCCATATGCGAAAGAAACGCATGCAATTTTATCTGCTACATTTTTCTTAGGGAAAAAGTCATTCATGCCGAATTTACCCTTAGAATTGGAGCTTTTAACAATCTATCTTTTTGTACCAGCCTAATTGAAAATGGGACTGTGTGCAGTCAATACACAGCGTAAGGCTGTTCAGGCTGAACAACAGTCCTTAATGGAGTACTCGTTTACCACAGTTTGCTCCAGAGTGACATGGAGCATTATGACAACTGATGGTGGAGGGACAATTTTAGACCACAAGAGAGAAAAATAATTCACTTTCTTGGCATTTAGTATGTTTTGGTTTTGTAAATAAGAAGTAGGAAGTAAGAGTGAGTAATTAGGAGATTTTGTAGAAGAGAAACATTGAGCTTCTCAGCGTTGTATTCTAAGTGTTCGACTGCATGCTAATGGTCAAGCCTACTTTTTAATAGCTAATTTGGTGCCTTACAAACCAAACTCTGCCATTTGCAAACAGAAAAGATGACCTTTCTTTTTTAAAGTATATGTACCACTTACAACATATCCTTTTCAAGCAGGTCTCGATATTGTTTACTCTCTCTCTATCCTAGTAGAAGGTGATACATAGGTCAGAATAGTAGGTCAGTACATGAGATTTATAACTAACTACCCTGAAAAAGGAGCTAATTAGTGCTTTGCCAGCTAAATTAGGAAAACAGAAATTAAGCCATTTGCCAATCTGTAGCTCAGATGGATTTAGGTAGCTCTGCCTCAGGGTCGCTTCTTCCGGGTTCTGTAACATTTCCATTCTAAACACTTGGGAATGACCACTGTTCAATAAACGCCCTTGACTGGAGTGTTTCTGGCTTTACTTTCAAAAACACAAAGGAGTTATCAACAAATACAATCCAATAAAAATGTCATAGTAAGAAAAATTAATTGGAAATTTCTTTGCAGAATATAAATTATTAAGGAGCCCAAGATAGCAAGGACAAAAAAAAGAGAACATTTAGTTCAAGAATTCAATAAAGTTTTCTGGCTAAGAACGAATACCTATCTGATAAAAACCCAACATTTTGCTAGGAGATATTCAATGCTAAGAGATTCTAAATTAAGATCATGAACACTATCATTTCATCTTTTGCCGTGTCTTTTTTCCCCCATTCTACTTCAACCTGCTTTTCTCTAACAGTGTGAAGAGAATTTTACAGAAAGTAGTAAGATAGTTTGTGAAATATTACTATTATTTGGATTTCGACTTTGTCTAACCCTTAGGATTTCTCTTTTTGGTGTAAATGGTGGTGTCAGAAATGTTTTGATTTTTCTTTTAAAAATATGTAACTCATTTCAATATGTGCAAAAAACTGACAAGTATCAATATTTATAAAATACTGTTCTCTGAGAAATTTAAAAAAATATGTTAAATGATCCAACTGAAATTAGAGGTCACTTTGGATTACAGGAAAACAAAACAAAACCTATTCCTTCCAACCCAATGATTGGAATTTTTTAAATTCCTTCACAATCACAAATCATTGTTATGCTAAACAATTCATCTTAATTAAAAAGAGAAATTTTTAGTGGAGAAAATAAATGTTTGCATTATTTCTTTAATGATCACCCTCCTTAAAATTGAGTCTATTTCTGATTTCACTTCTTAAATTTTTAATAAAAAAGGTCGGCCTAGACGCACAGTATTTTGAACTAAAGAAAATAAAAAATGGAAAATCTGGAAAACCATGCTTTAGCCGGAAGAAACTTGCACTGAGACCTGCAATATTCAAGTTGGTTAGAATTCAAACACCTGTTTAAATGAAAAATTCAACCTTCCAACTGTAGTTAGTGTTCTGGCTTTGGCGTGTCTCAAAGAAGCAGTCTTCATCTTGGTCAAAGTTCAAATGTTATTATACTATTTTGCTTTTCTGTTATTTGAGGTTTCTCTTTCTCACTCAGAATGCCCTTAAATCCTCTTGCTGCAGATTAACACTCCCAACTCATTCATTTCGAAAATGTGTCCAATTGTAGATATGCCACACTACTTCAGAGCTCTGGTGCAGGCTTACAGCTAACAGAGTCACGAACAACTGGTCCTTGCAGTTTTTCCAGAAGCATGAACTGGTCAACAGATAAGTCTTTGCATTTTGGGACTAGTGACTAAAGAGCTCAATGAAGAAGAGTATTCATTGGTATTAATATCCTGTAGTCAAAATATTAAAGCTGGTGACTCTAAAAAGAAGCTCTATAGAAAAAGGGGCTTCAAAATCTGGGAAATCTGGGGCGCCTGGGTGACTCAGTCAGTTAAGCATCTGCCTTCTCAGGTTATGATCCCAGGGTCCTGGGATTGAGCCCTGCATGGGGCTCCTTGCTCAGCAGGGAGCCTGCCTCTCCCTCTGCCTCTGCCCCCCCCCAAGTTTGTGCTCCCTCTAATAAATAAATAAAATCTTTTAAAAAAAATTCCGTGAAATCTACAACGTACATTATAGATATCCCATGTTCTACTGGTTCACAAAACTTATAAACAAATACCAGTCTTCATGTACATCGTACAAATCGGCAAACCAGTTTTTTTCAGGCCATGGGCCTGTCCTAAGACAAGTTTTCTTACTTGATCCACTACCCTGTTGAATCACGAACTACATTTGCAAATGCTTGCACAGAATCATTCAGGCTTGACTTCCTCGCACGCCAGTACACGAGGAAAAGAAATCTTGCGTGTGGAGATACGTGTTTTTCCTAAGCGACTCTACTTCACAATCACAGGCGGATACGCCAGGTAGCAGGAGTAGCTACTGAAAGTAAAAGATTCGTAACAACTATAGAAGCAGGACGCCGGGGTCGTTCAGTGGTTAAGCATCTGCCGTCTGCTCAGGTCATGATCCCAAGGTCCTGGGATCCAGCCCTGCACTGGGCTCCCCGCTCAGCGGGGAGCCGGCTTCTCCCTCTCTCACTCCCCTTGCTTGTGCTGTCAGATAAATATATAAAATCTTTTAAAAAAATAAAAATTAAATTAAAAAACTAGAAAAGCACTTGTGAACTCTCTCAGAGTCATAGTAAAAGTAGGAGCCACCTGGACGCAGCAGGTATTCCATTGATCGTCTAACCAGTTCCGGCCTCCTTCCTTTGTCGGCCTTTTCTGACATTCTTCCCGACAGTCTGCAGCCACACGGGGGCACACTAACATCATGTGTTTTTCTACCCAAATGTTGGAAACAATAAATTTAGATTACCAATAGCCTGAATGAGACAGATGAATCCTATGAAGCAGCCTAGCTCGTCTTGTGCTGCCGGCTGAGCAGCCTACGATAATCTTCTGATCATCATAATTTGCGCTCCTGCAGTCAAATCTGTGAATGACAAAGCTATTGAAACGGCTCCAGATTTGTTCAGTGTTACACAGATACTGTCCTTGCTCACGCTCTTAAATTTCTTTGCCATTTCCGAACTCTTGTTTAAATCTAAGTTACCATTAATTCCGTACAGGGTGTTTCCCATTCATCTATATTGCTTCTAAAATCTTGATTAGCTTACAGTGAAATGTAGGGGGAAAATAATTTGATGTTTAACAACTTCGTTTCATGAATAGTAATTAAATGGCTGCTTATCGATGTGTTCCTTTTCAGTAAATCAAAGTAAAATTCCACTCCGCTAGAGCGTTAACCCTCCCATGATTATGTTGATCACACCTTTTTCCTTAACCACCAGTCCACCAAATCGGCAGGAAAATAAGTGTTCTGTGACATTTTGCGATTCCCAGCTCTGCGGCTGCCAACACGTTTTTCATTAGTAATAGCACAGTTTTTACTTTAAACCACATTTGTCACACCAGTTAAGAAGTAAATAGAGTCACACGAAAGAAAGAAGAAATAAAAAGGCCCTAATTTACTTCAGATGGACGGTAATGGCCCTCTGATTTTAATACCCTTCAGAAAGCAAATAATATATGAGACACACAAGCAAAGTGATTATTTGAAAGACATTCATGTTTTCTAAATTCATCAGATTGGAACCAAACCCAGCACATATATGTGACTGAGAACTGTAGACTGTGGTGCTTTCTTTTTTGAAAAAGAAAAATGGCCAAATAAGACATGCTCTTACAGTTTATCAAAAACAGTGGTGACTTTTTCTGCTTTAACATATTAAAAGCCTTGCGTTGGAGAAAACAATAGATGATTGTGCTCAGAATTAGCTTAAGAAAGTTTGGCATAGGGGCGCCTGTGTGGCACAGCGGTTAAGCGTCTGCCTTCGGCTCAGGGCGTGATCCCCACGATCTGGGATCGAGCCCCACATCAGGCTCTTCTGGTATGAGCCTGCTTCTTCCTCTCCCACTCCCCCTGCTTGTGTTCCCTCTCTCGCTGGCTGTCTCTATCTCTGTCAAATAAATAAAAAAAAAATCTTTAAAAAAAAAAAAAAAAGAAAGTTTGGCATAAAAAGCCCCACGTGCAGAATGCCAAAGAAAAAGGTGCTGTATGCTAAGATTATTTATCCTAACCAATTAAAATCTGAATATTGACTTACATCTAAAAAGTACTGCTGTGGAAGTGTACGTCACATGCGGGCGCATCTTGTTTCACTGCACTTTGCTTCATTGTGCTTCGCAGTATATTTTGCTTACAGTTTGTAGGTTTCTCGAGGTTTGACCCTGCCTCCAGCAAGTGTGTCAGGGCCACCTTTCTGACAGCATCGCTCACTTCATGTCTCTGTTACATTTTGGTAATTCTGGCAATATTTCAAACTTTTTCATTATTTTATTTGTTGCGATGATCTGTGATCAGTGATCTTTGATGTTATCCTATTGTAGTCATTTTGGGTGCCATGAATTCTAACCATACAACACAGCAAGCTGAATTAATAAATGCTGTGTATGTTCTGACTGCTCTGCCCACCTGCCATTCCCCCATCGCTTTCCTTCTCCTTGGACACTCTCCCTATTCTCTGAGATGCAGTAAGATTGAAATTAGGAAACTAATCCACCCTACAACTGATGTAGGAAAGACATTAGGGTTTGCAGTCCACAGCCAAGAAAGCATTCTTGAGAGGTCTTCGGTCCAAAAAAAAAAAAAAAGTGGTTTTATTAAAGCATGGGGACAGGACCCCTGGGCAGAAAGATCTGCACTGGGGTCAGGAGGAGGGGCTGATGATAGACTTTCAAGTTGGGAGGGGATTAGGGATAAATCTCTAAGGAATTTTGAAAGCAAGGATTCCAGGACCTTGAGGAGGCTAGCTATCATTAAGGTCATTTATTACCACCTACTAGACCCTTAGTCAGGAGACCCTTCAGATGTTTATGGGTGGGTCATACGCTTGGGGGATGATTGCTAACATGTACCTTGGGGGCGTAGAGATAAAATTTCCAAAGGACTTTTTATATGTTAAGCAGACTTACAGGATCCTGGAGGGTTGGGCTAAGATTTTTTTTTTGCCCTTAGCACAGTCTTAGCATCTAGGCAGCTGAGTCCCTAGAGGAATGTCACTCTGCCTGTTTCAAGGACGTGTCAATGGGCTGTAAGTAGTAAGGAAATTTAATAATTTTTCTTCTGCCTTTGTTGCCCACATCCTGATGACCTCCAAATGTTCAAGTTAAAGAAAAAGCTGCACATCTCTCACTTTAAAATCAAAAGCTAGCAATGATTAAGCTTAGTGAGGAAGGCATGTCCAAAGTGGAGATAGGCCAAAAGCCAGGCCTCTTGCACCAAATGGTTAGCCAAGTTGTGAGCTCAAAAGATAAGTTCTTGAAGGAAATCAGAAATACTACTCCAGTGAACATGTGAATGACAAGAAAGCGAAACAGCCTTATTGCTAATATGAAGAAAATTTTAGTGGTCTGAATAGGAGGTCAAACCAGCCACAACATTCTCTTAAACCAAAGCCTAATCCAGAGCAAGGCCCTGACTCTCTTTTTATGTGGGCTGAGTGAGGGAAGGAAGCTGCATAGCAAAACTTCGAAGCTTACAGAAGTTGGTAATTAAGACTTAGAGAAAGAAGCCGTATCCATAACATAAAAGTACAAAACAAAGCACCAAGAGCTGTTGTAGCAAGTTCACCAGAAGACCCAACTAATTCAGGAAAGTGGTTACACTAACAACAGATTTTTGATGTAGAGAAAACAGCTTTATATTGGAAGAAGACGTCATCTAGGACTTTCATAGCTAGAGAGAAGTCAATGCCTGGCTGACTCTCTTATTAGGGACTGAAGCAGCTGATGACTTTAATTTGAAGCCAGTGCTCCTTGTCCATTCTGAAAATCCTAGGGCCCTTAAGAATGATGCTAAATCTACTCTGCTTGCGCTCGATCGGTGGAACAACAAAGCCTGGATGACAGCACAACTGTTTACAATGCGGTTTACTGTATTTGAAGCCCACTGTTGAGAACCACTGCTCAGGAAAGGAAAAGAAAAGGTTCCTTTCAAAATAACATTGCTCATTAACAATGCACCTGGTCATCTAAGAGCTCTGATGGAGACGTATGGCAACGTTAACGTTTTCATGCCTGCTAACACAACATCCGGAATTTCTACAGCCCATGCATCCAGGAGTGACTTCTACTTCCAAGTCTTATTATTGAAGAGACACATTTCGTAAGGCTGTAGCTGCCACAGATAGTGATTCCTCTGATGGACTTGGGCAAAGTCAAGGGAAAACCTTCTGGAAAGGATTCACCTTTCTAGATGCCATAAAGAACATTTGTGATTCATGGGAAGAGGTCAAATATCAACCGGAACGGGGGTTTGAAAGAAGTTAATTCCAACTCTCATGGGGGAATTTGAGGGGTTCAAGACTTCAGCGGAGAAGGTAACTACAGATGCGGTAGAAACATGAGAACTAGAATTAGAAGTGGAGCCTAGAGACGTGACTGAATGGCTGTAATCTCATGAGGAGTCTTGAATGAATGAGGAGTTGCTTCTTATGTATGGGAAAGAAAGTAGTGTCTTGAGATGGACCTTAATCCTGGTGAAGATGCTGTGAAGACTGTTGAAATGATTACAAAGGAGTTAGAATATTCCAGGAACTTTGTTAAAAAGCAGCAGCAGGGTTTTTGAAAAGATTGAACCCAAATTTGAAATAAGTTCTACTGTGGGTCAAATGCTATCAGACAGCACTGCATGCTACAGAAAAATTATTTGTGAAAGGAAGAATCAATAGATGAGGAAAAATTTACTATTGTCTTATTTTAAGAAATTACCACAGCCGCCCCACCCTTTAGCAACCACCACCCTGATCAGTCAGCAGCCATCAACATCAAGTCAAAACTCTCTACCAGTAAAAAAGATTGCAACTTACTGCAAGCTCAGATGATGGCTAGCATTTTTAAGCAATGAAGTATTTTTTAATTAAGGTTTGTACATCGTTTCTAGACATAATGCTATTGCACATTTAATAGACTGCAGAATAGTGTAAACCTAACTTATATGCACTGGGAAACCGAAAAGTTCATTGGACTCACTGTATTATGATAGTCACTTTATTGCGGTGGTCTGTAACCAAACCTGCAATATCTCTGAGAGAGGCCTGCAACAGCACAAATGATGTGAGATAGTTTTCCAACAAAGAAACAATTTTATTTCCCTTGTAAAGTCAAGTTAATTCATCATAGTGAGTCTACAAATCTTTAGTTGGTCTCTATTACATTCAAGAAATAATCACTTCACATTTTTATTCACATATATGGTGCGCTCCCCAATGATAGCTGTAGCGGTGATGTATAATCATCCCCGCCTCTTGAAACAAAAGGCAGAAAATTTCATTATAGAAAATATGTAATCCAGGGCACCTGGGTGACTGAATCGGTTGAGCATCCGACTCGATCTCAGTTCAGGTCTCTCTCTATATTTATGTCTATCATATACATTACTGCAAAACAGACACATTTATTCCTTTTTCATAATTTTGCTTTTTTTCTAAATATAAAAAGAGGTACTGCTTTGCTATAAAACACTAACGCAAATATCTGGGCAGTTGTATTCTGGACCACCGTGCTTAGAAGCCTCCATGAAACTCAGATTCCAACAGCCGATTATTCATCGGGTATTTCATTGTAAATCTGTGCCAAGAAGTTCTCCTGAACTACATCTTGTCTCTGGAGCAGGTGATATGGTAATTTTAGGGAACCCTACACTATGCGTGAGAACTTGAATTTAAGTATCAGTTCTAGGACGAACTCTTTCCCTGTGGGACTTTGAACAGTTCTTAATTTTATAAGGTGGCTATTTTTCTTTCTTGTTTGAATTAAGTAATTTAAAGAAAATAGAAATAGGAAGACAAATGGATTTTTAATTAACGTTTAAAATGCAACTGGATGTTTAAAATTTGTGATTTCCTTTACTTTTCAGTTTGAAGTTGAGGGCTTAGAAATGTTATTTATTGCCGGGTAGAAGAACCAAGCATCTAACACTGCCGCTAGTAAAGGCTTCACAAGGCAAGATTTCACTGATAAGCCTGGTAGAGTCCTTTTGCCATGCAAGGGAGGAAAATCAACTAAGGTATAAAAATTTTCTTAAAGAAAATGTGACAACTTAATAAAATTACCAAATATTTTAATTATGCACTTAAAATGGGTGAATGTATGAATTGTTCCTCAAATTATAATAAAGTTGGTTTTAAAAAATATGGAACTCATTCCTCCCCATAGTATTGCACACGTATTACATGTAATGGAATATTTAATAAGTTATTAAATTCGTATTTCCCATAATTAATCACCTCTCACCCTAAAATGGAAATGTACCAAACCCTTATATCCCTGATGATCTAGGACCACCCTCCCTGCATGGTTGGTTGTCTAAAAGTAATAATTTATTTTTTTTAAACTGCTGGAAGCTGAGATCATTGTCATGCTAAAAGTTTCAGGTTAACTCAGAGTTCAGGGTACATGGCCAAATCGCTCACATAGTAGGAGAATATTTGCTATTTCATTGCCAGAACTGCCCCCTCCCACTTCATGCCTTGTTAGCTCCTACTTCTTCCTTAAATCTTAAATCAGAGTTTACCTCTTCAGACAAGCGTTCCCAAAACTCACAGAAGTTCAACTGCTTTGTATTTTTGTAGTTCTTTATGATAATTTTATTTTTTTTGACTAATTGAAATTTACAATGAAACGTTTGTGACTATTTAATTTACATTTGTTTTCCCACCTTTCTGTAAGTTCCCTGAGGGCATAGCCCTTTCTTGAGTATTTATGAAATTAATGGATCAATTAATGGTTGTTGACCATTTCCTCATGGAAAGCTTCTATTCTCTTTGCCTTTGGAATACAATACTTTTCCAATTTTCCTCCTATCCAGTTTCTTCTCCAACTCCTCTGACCATCCTATAAATATTAGTATTATTAAAAATATGTATCTAGACCATCTTTTACTACTCTACGCATTCTCTACTAGGAGTCTTAAGTACTTTTATGACTTCATTCTTTTGTAGGTACGATCAGTCTTCTGCTCTCTAGATATATTATCTCAACTGCCTCCTGAGACATATACAAATAAAACTCAACACTCAAAATTAAACTCATGATTTAATATGTTTAATTAAATTTAAACTCACTGAATCTATCCCTTCTCTTATGATGTCTCTCAGTTGTTCAATGTCAACTTTAGGTTTTTGCCCCTTTTCCCCCCTCATCACAAGTTCTAGTGATTCTGCATGCTAAAGATTTCTTTAATTGCCTACATTTTCCATCATCATTATTCCTTGTTGAATTCAAGTCTCTCTCTTGCAGAGATTTCTGGGACAGCTCCTTAAACTGTCTGCACTGCATCTGTTCTCACACGTCCCATCTATTTTCCATCCAACTGACAAAATGATGGTACTCATTTTAAATTGCAAACCAACTTCATATAGGGCTTCAAGTGCTTCCTGGGTCTTCACTATTACAGAATCAAGTCCAACTCCATGAGGTTTAAATGTCCTGCATGCCCTGATACTTTTTCACCTCTCGAGCTCAATTTTTTACCATTCTTCAATCTAAATCCACCGGCAAGTGTGCTCCTTCCTAGAATATCCCTCCTTCTCCCCCATTTGTTGACAGATTAACTCAACCTTTAAGTTTTTACTTTTTTCAGACATTCTCTCCTTATCTGCCAGGTCTTGTCTACCTGAATGTCCTTTGTGCTCCCTGACCACCTTGTGTCTCCTTCTTTGTAAGCCTTATCATGTTAATGAAGTCAAGTAAATCTGTGTCAGTCCCTGTGAAGAGTACATAATCCACTTTAAGATAAGCATAGTTGCCTGTAAGCTCTATTTACACTGTGTGATGTGCGGCCATGTGTTTTAAAGCTCACAGCTCTGTCAATGTTCTTGGTGCAGCAGCGAAGATAATAGAAGTCTAAAGAAAGTCATGTATCATGACTAAGAAAACCCCCTATTTTCTACTCAATTCAAACTTAAAGAAAAAATCTTGAATGAATGCATTTGGTAAAGTTCCCAATCAGTCATTCTTTACCTATTTCTGTTCTATTCCAAAGGAGGCTACATGAATGTTAGCAGTCTCTGTTTTTTCAAAGCTATTTACCATGTCTTATTAGTATCAATACGAATTACACAAGCTTCTAGAGAAGAAGTCAAACCCATCACTATTCTAAGAAATAACAGTATCATCCTAAAGACATTGGAAAAGAAAGCAACACCACTCTTGCCTTTGGGCCACACTGATGCCTTCCTAAAAAGAAACTGCTCTAGACTACCTCAGAAGGCTTGTTTGGATAATGAATAGCAGCATATCACAAAAGCCATAACAATTAGTCCATTACATGAAAAATAAACCCTAAAATGTGAGCATTTCTCTTGTCTACCAGCTTATAAAGATAGAATTGTTGTATGAAGCACTGTCCTCAGAACAGCAAAACACAATAATAAAGGAACCAACCTTTAGAATCTTTAGATGTTTTTTTCGTAGCTTTTTATGCTAACTTTATAATAGAGAATAACCTGTTTAGATTTACTAATATTTTTATGTTCTTAAAAAAAACAAAAACTGTCTTTAAGGCTTGCAAAAGCAATTCTGTCCCCTTAAAAACAGGACAGACTTTGAACTGCATACATATGTACACAACTACTTTACAAACATAAATCAGATTTTTACCAAAGTATCACTTTTGAAGTTAATACCAACTGTAGTAGAAATGACCCTTAACTGTAACGTTCCAAAAGAGTACAAATCATATGCCCAATCCAAGTTCTATCACAGAGCTTTGGAAGATGCTTACATCTCAAAATTGACAATATAATTTGTAAAGTTAACGAATAAATTACCCTTTAATGCCTATAAACATGAGGAGGTAATAGTGAAATACTTATTTCTATATATTCTATAATCTGAATATAATTTTTCTTTTAAGTTTCTCACATTTTAACGTATCTTTGTGTAAAAAAAAATTCCTTCACTGAGATATACGTGAATATATTTAGTTGTTTGGGATAGATTTCAGTTGAAAATCAATACTTATTCTCAATGAAGTTTAACGATCATGATCTATTTAATATAGATCAAGGAATTCCGTCATTTCCATTGATCATGTGTGTAGGGGGTGTATAATCATGAGATTATTAGAGTTCTTTTATTGTCTTCCCCTAAATTTATAAACTCATCAAATCCAGCAAGTTTCAGTAATTTTATCTTCTTGATATTGAAGTATGCAGGCAAGTTGCTAAACATAACTGCCTACATCATCTCATGCTTCAGGAAAACCTAAAACACCTTTGCTACACACAGTTTAAAAAGTATCTTTTAAACTAATGAAACCTGCCAGTTACTTAGTCCTTCTTTAAATCGGAAGCTGAAGTCCAACCAGTTAGGGGTTGTAAATTTTTTTATTCAATTCACAGGGCTTTTTAAAAAAAATTCAATAAAATTGAATTTTAAAAAAGTCAAAAATTGAATCTAAAAAAAATTCAAGAAAAACCTTTTAAGAAAGATTCAATGAATTTACTGTGTATGTACTCTGTGCTATCTCAGTTTTATTTCAAATATATAACCAGCGTTAAGTTTCAATTTTTAAAGACGTTTGAAGGGGCAGATTTTCTCTCATGCATAATGACCAAACTACAACAGCTTTGCAATCTATTAAACTCCCACACTGTGAATGGTGAATGTACACAATTTGACTTTCTGATGATTATTAACTGTCCATAAAAGGTGTTGTGTGATAGTTGCCTTCTGAAAAAAAGTATTTTTACTTTGGAAGTCTTCTTTCCCTTGTAAGTCAAATCAAGTCTTACTTCAGGAGAGGCCCATCTTGAAACCCCATCTCAGCAGAGGCCCAGAAGTTGTCTGTTTATATTACCTTTGTGAGCAATGACCACACAATGCCCAGCTGAGCCCATGGCATTTTACAAGGGCTCCAAACCCAGGAGACTGGCATATCAAACATCCACATACTAATCGTGACATTAATCTGCAGCCATCAGCTGACTAAGGGGTTACAACTGTATTGGAAACAGGTCGCAGTTTTAAATCGCTCCATCAAGTCACTCATCGAGAGCCATACTTTATTACTATTCCAACAAGGAGAGCAACAATAGTATAGCTGAGTATGAATTGTAAACAAAAAAAGCTCTGTTTTGATACACAAGTTGTATAAGCAGAATATGATAAAACGGTGCCATCTGGAACTCAAAGGACATTATCATCTGTCTATATGGGAGATTTCTTCCTAAATAGGGTGTTTTCAAACTACCAGAGTATTTGCTCCTTTCAAACCCTGGTATCTTAAACCATAATGAATTATTCAACTGTAATATAGACTATTCTGTCTTCTGAGATAGAATATATTCAACATATTTTATTCTTTCTTTAATGTCCCATCATCATTATGATGAACAATAATTACTATATTGTAACGCAACAATAGCCTTAGTTTCGTTTTAGGCATGTGGGTTTTATTTTATTCATTGTCATAAGAACTCATACATGTGAGGAGCTAATATGATTGATCTGGCAAAAGTGCCCTTGGCTTTAAAGACAAAGAAGGAAGAGAAGCCCTCCTCTTTAGTGTGGAGAGAATACAAATAGGAAAGAGCAGTGCCAGGTAAGGGTCCTGCAGTTAGACATCTGGGTTGGTAACTCAACTCTACCTCACCCATTAGCTGCGTAGCCTGGGGCAAGGTCCTTAACTCCTCAGGGTCCCCTTCCATAAAATTAGAATAACAACAACTACAGGTCAGAGTCCAGGACTAAATGAGGTAATGTGTGTGGAGTGTTCAGAAGAATGCCTGATCCACATTAGAGATTATTAGTTATTAATCGAGGAAGCAGAAAAATTAACGTGCAATTGTAATATTGCATACAGAAACAGGAAGAGGGTTCAGAGAACCTGCGTGGGAGGAGGAAGGGATTGAAGGAAAGTAGAGGTAAAAAGGGAAAAGATTTGGAAGAAATGTCCTCTACAAGGTTAATACATTGATTAAAAAGGATATTAAAGGATATATACATACATTTATTGCAAATACTGGTACCATCTGAGTTTAGCAAACTTTTTTTCATCTTTACTATACCTATGTTACATTCATTGTATTAGGCTTTCAAGTTTTTATTAATTTATTTACTTGCTTATCCTTCCATCTGTCCATCCATCCACTAACCCATTCGTTTATTAAATTTTTCAACAAAGAAGTACTGCAAATTGGCACTTTGAAGGTTCCTGTGAAATCATTCAAGTTTAATACAAGGTCTCTGTTACCAAAATACTTTCAAACTAACAGAACAGCTTCCCACATAGGACAACATCAGTAAAAGTAAGAATTGAGAGGTGAGCTTTGTCAGACAAATTTTTAACAGAGTAGGTTAAATAAAATTCAACATTTCTTTAATGCTGTGTATTTTTGAGGAGACATTGTAAAGATTCCTTTCTGGAACTTCTATCGTTGCAGGTAGTTTTGAGAAATACAGTCTGGGTAATATTATATAATAAGTTCACAGCAATAACATTATTGCATGGATTTTGTGACAGGTTTTTTGGTCAAAGGCCTTTTCTACTTCCTGGTTTTCAGTTTTGGTCAGCGTAAGGTGACATGGCTACAGACTAAATTTCAATGAAATAAGGGCACTGTTTGTATTCCTTTAGACCACACACATGGGAAACAGACTTCAGCACAGTAAAAAGCAGTTCTGATAACTGAACAAGTCCAGGTAGCAAGATAGGGAGCCATGTCCTGGGTATGGTGTGGCCATCTTGTAAGTATGCTTTTGTGCTGGGAGTCAGCATTGCCTTCCCCCCCCCCCACTTTTCCCCAGAATGGATCATAGATACCATTTTGTGTGGCAATTTTCTTAATAAAAAACAAAAAGCTGTGACTAAAGGGAGGCCCTTGGGGTTCTCCAGGGCTTTGACTTTCATCCTGACTCTTTGAACTACATTGAACAGCCATCTTTAAGTTTCGAAATCCTAATTCAGAAACCCAGCTCCAACTCTAGCAGAAATCTTAACTGTTCTAAGACTGAAACCATTAGAATGACATTAATCTGATTTATTATCATTTTAAAATGCTGAGCCAGAGACAAGATCCTTTCTCTTTCCCTAGGAAACCACTTGCCCCTTTGTATAAAATCAATGTGAGGTCATTCATCTGAGTACAACTCTTCCTTGACACTCTAATTTTTCACTAAAATGCTGTTGTAATAATCTTAACATGGCATTCTCAGCTTAGCTATTTTCCAGACAATTTAACCCACACAGTTGAACCTAGAAAAATGTTAGCACTTAGGTTGAGTGTTCCCAAAAGAATATACAGTAAGATGTATGAGACATAATTGCACCACTGCGGATTACAATAAATTACACATTAAGTACAACCACACTATCAGCATCCAATCTTAAGTAGCATATCCCCAACCTGAAGACGTAAGTAACAATTCCTTTATCACTCAGGAAGACAAACATATTTCTGCCTTTAGCAAAAAATTGATATGGGAAATCCCAAATGTACTTATGATTCAGGGAAAAGAAGACATAATTTGCAAGTCTATTGTAAATAAACTTGATTTTGATTTTGGAATACATCAGTATGAATGTATGGATGGAAAAAAAGAAGGTAGGAAAGATAGAAGAGTGTATTTTTTTTCTTAAGATGTGTGAATGATGTCATTGTTTTTTGCTCATTACTATGTCTATTATAAATATAAATACATTAACGATATTACAATGGTATTCCTCAAACTTGCCTTGCTAACACCAGAGAGGACTGTTTAAAAATGTATTGGAGGTTACACTCTGATTCTGTTGAAGAACATCCATGAATTTGTGATTGTTATGATTAGGTTGTAGGTGAAACATTGCTTAAAACATCAAAAAGGAAACACTGATTTAAATTTTTATTTCCACTTAAATATTTTCTTTTAGTTTAAATGTTAAGGAAACACTTAACTATGTTCCAATTTAAACATTTGAGGGAAATGTGAGTGGATTAGATTAGTGTCTACTTTCAAAACCAACTGTTCTAGTAAGGGGGATAAGCCAGGTATCTCAAGAGGAAGTCTATAACAAAGGTATTATCTCCAATCTTGCACTTATTAAATCATTTACTTATTCATTTATTTATGCAGTAATTATGTATCACTCACTTGCTACAGCACAGGCATTATGTCAAATTAGGGGTCCATAATAGTGAGCAAAAACAAGCACTTGTTCTGCCTTCATCAAATTCCTACTCTAGGCGGGAGAGAGCCATTACACAAATTAATAACACAGTATAAAATGCAATGTATGTTGTGAAAGCAGTGAATGTGATCTCATTAGCACATAACATGCAAACAGTGATCTACTCAGATGGGGCCAGCAAGTTTTTTCTAAGTAAATAAACTCGATCCAGGAATGAGGATGCATTAATGAGATGAAAGGAGGAAGGGAACTATTCTGGGCCAAGGAAATGCATGTGCCAATGCCCTGAGGTCAGAGAAATCAAGGGGCAGGTAAATTACTATGGTTACTAGAGCTCAAAGAGGAAGAGAGAGAATACAATGAATTAAGGCTGAAAAGATTAGACTAGTCAGCGTCTTTTAATATACATTAAGGATTTTTGCCTTTATTTTTAAGATGAGTGTTCAGAAATAAGAAGTGTGATAAGATTAACGATTAGAAAAGTTCACCTTGGCCGTGCTGTGGAAAAATGACTAAACGAAGACTGGATTTGCACAGATCTGTGGGAAGCTGTTCAAAATGCTCCAAAAGGAGATAAAAACTAACCTAGGACTACAGAGATTGAGAATAAAATGGCAGACTGACTTATAATGTATTCTGAAGGCCAATGCAACAGATCTTTTGATTAATTCATCACTATGAGATATGGTAAGGCTAGTGGACAGTTAGGGAGAGAAAATATTAGGGTTGGTGGTGAGTTAACAAGGTAGGGAATGGTCAAGAGCACCAAGTGTAGGGAAGGCAGAGGGAGTACATGAAAATGGTGTTGAACACGATGAATTTGAGGAGCAGTCTGGACCAGAGATCGGTATTTTCTGAAGCATCAAGAAACAGAGTAATAGAAAACGTGGATGCAAATGAGATTGTCTGAGGATACAGAGTAGAAATCAAAAAGAGCTTGGGACACTGTTAACAGTTACTTGGCCAAGAGGAGGAGATTGCAGAAGAGAGTCAGAAGTCAAGAAAAATACAGGTAGGGTCAGGCCAGGGAGAAGGCAGGGACAAGACAACATGGAAGAATTTTTCAAAACCAGAGAAGAACTATCAGCAGTTCTACACAGGAGGGATGCCTGAATGGTTCAGTAGATTTAGCATCTGCCTTTGGCTCAGGTTCGTGATCCCTGGGTGCTGGGATCGAGTCCCATGTCGGGCTCCCTGCTCAGCCAGGAAATCTGCTTCTTCCTCTCCCTCTCTGCCTCTGCTCCACTCCTGGCCCATGCTCGCTCTCTCTAAAATAAATAAAATCTTTCAAAAAAAATAGTTCTATACATGAAAAAAGGTCAACAAAGACGAAGCCTAGAAAATATCTACTAGATTTAGAGACAGTGATGTTACTGATGACGGTTGGTAAAGTGGCGTGGCTGGAAGTCAGATAACCCAGAAATAGTAAGAGGATAATGGTGATGATGAACATTGACTTTTTTTTTTTAATCTGACTATAAAGAAGAGAGAAGAGGTGGTGCTGATTTCAAAGGCCAGTCAACATCTCAAATACATTATTTCCCAAAACATCATCTTTACTCTGTTATTCATCCTTTTAATTTCCTTTTATGTTTCTTTTCTATTAAACATACCATGCGCCTCTCTGTCACAGAAGCTAGTAGTCTTGCTGTAACTCATCCTCTCTACCAGGACTTCAGGGGCCCCATGGTTCCCCAAGGCAGGTACCCTGAGCTCTCTTTCCCCTCTACCCAAATGAACATGTGACTTAACTTCCGTAGAAGTTCCACCCTAGTTCTACCACTTAGTTAACAACTTAACCTCACCACATCACTTCTCTTGAATGGTTTGCTCAACTACAAGCGAAGCGTTGTGCTTACTTCATAGATTGCTATGCAATTTGAACGAAATAATGAATCCTAAGGGCTCATTTTATTTCCTGATCACTGTAGAGCTCAATGATCATCAGCTGAATTTGAATTTGACTCATCTATGCCTGATGTCTTTCATCCAGTGTTAGAAATGAGGCAATAGGCCCCAAATGGACTATGGTAAGCTCTGTGTCACCAAACAGACTTAATTACAGTATCGGCCTCTCCAAGAAATGGAATCTTAAACCAATCAACCAGGAATCACCTGATTGAAACTAATTAGGTAATCTACCTGATAGATCCGCACCATCCCCTAAAGGAAAATAGCTTTACAAAAACCAACTTGTTTTTTTGCCTAGTGGGACTTCCTTGTTCCTATTCCTTTCTGCCTATAGAAGTTTTTCATCTTGTACTGCTCCTTGGAGCGCCCTTCCATCTGTTAGATTGGATCTTGTCTGATTCATAAGTCACTGAACATAGCTAGTAAAATATTTAAAATTAACTCAGTTGAATTTCTTTAAAAAATTTTTTTTAGTTTAAATGTTAACAGAGCACTTAAACTACGTTCCAATTCAGACCTCCGAGGAAAATGAATGGATTAGTGTCTACTTTCAAAACCAACTACTCTAGTAAAGAAATAAGCCAGGTATCTTAAGAGAAATTCTGTAATAAAGGTATTATCTCCAATCTTGCATTTATTAAATCATTTATTCATTTATTTACTCAGTAACTCAATAACTACATGTATAAGTGAGTAGGAATGATCTAAAATGCAGGTGAGAAAATTAATCTTTAAATAGCAATTCAAATTGAGTTGAATCACAAAATATTCCTCTAAATTTTATAATAATCACATTACCTTAAAATAGCTATATAGTATGCTCTTTCAATCTAAGTGTTTTTTTGGAGAATAAATATTTTATTCATTTGGTATGTAGATCTCATGTCTATTTTCAGGAATATTTTAATGCTACCATTGCAGTATGAGGTTATTTCTGTCTTTTCAACTCCCATTTCATCACATTAATCTGTAAGAACTGTAAATCCTTAGGATAAGAAGTGAAGCAAGGTCAATTTCCTAGACTCAACTAACTGAATCCAGTACAAAAAAACACAAACTGAGGGTAGATTAGTTCAAGTCACGTACGTTATCCCTATCATTTGCTGAAAGATTAAGAGGTTAACTTTAACATAATTTGATGATTTATAATTTTTTTCACTTGAGAATTTAAAAATAAATTTGCAAACAATGATGTGACAAAAATTAAAGTTGAGAGTTTATCACTTTTATTTTTAATATTAGGGATGGGCAAAAGTATTCCATTCAGAGGAGTGGAGACATAATTTCCACTCACTCACCTGGATTTGCAAACTAAACAGGAAAAACAAGCCTATATATGGAAAAATAAAAGAACAGAAGAGAAAAATCAAGAGCCTTTTTACCAAAGAATGATGGAAAATCACATATTAATTTTTTTAAATGTATACATTTTTCTTTGTGTGAATGATGGGTCTTTGAGATCTCAAACAGAACTAAACCAGGTATGTGTTATGGTAAGCACTGTGATTTGTGTAAGACTGATCAATCACAGACCTGCTCCCCTGAAACAAATAATACATATAATACATTACATGTTAATAAAAAAAATAAATAACTAAACTAGAAACAGACGATCTAATAAAGTTAAAAAGAATAAAAAGAATGTCCCTTTATGTTCTCATTAAATTTTGGTATAAAGTTGGAAAATTTCCAAGATAAGAACATGATTCTAGGAAAAAAAATTGAGGTAGCAGTAATAGAGGTAGGTGATTTTTATACACCTGATTAACTGAGCAGGACATAAATAAGAAGAAAACATTTATGAGACTGTAGCTTAGAGAATAAATCATAACTTTCCGTAGGAGAGGCACCTACATTCAGTGGAACCCTGGCAGGGAATCATAGACTATTAAGTGAGAGAAATCCTAGTATCCACACTTTCCTTGCTCTCCTGGACTCCAGTCTTTGAAGAAAATGATACCGTGTGCTCAGAGTAACTCAGCCCACTGCCAAGCATGTCAGATCTAGAATGCCAATGCAGACGCAGTCTCCTTGAGTTCAAACCCCAGGCCTACCACTTGCTGAGTGTGCGACCTCACCTCTGAGCTTCACTTTCTTCATCCTTAATGTGTCTGTCTTCGTCTGTTGGAGCTGCTATCACAGAATACAAAAGACTGGGTGGTTTACAAACAACAGGACTCTGCTGCTTAATTCTGGAGGCCAGGATGGGGGCAGATTCAGGGTCTGGTGACAGCTTACTTCCTGGTTCACTCTTCACCGCATCCTCACTTGCTGAAAGGGGGTGGGGCACAAGTCCATTCATGAGGGTCACACCCTAGTCGCCTCACACCCTAGTCACCTACCAAATACCTCACCAATTTAAAATCCTAACTCCCAGTGTGATGGTATTAAGTATGGATTTTAGGGGGACACAAACAATCTATAGCAGTGGTTTTCTCATTTCCTGAGCTGGTACAAGTAGTGGCGTATATAAAGCACATTGTGCAATGCTGGAGACATATTAAACACCAGATAAATGCTGTATTGGTGAGTTCAGCCTTCCGAGAAATACAGAAATGACAATATGGAAACCTGACCTTGCTGACCAACAGAAAATCTCCAAGGTGTACCAGGCACTACCAAGACCTGTGTCTACTTCAGCTAATTCTCAAGGGGAAAGTGACGTGCAGTTTTTTTCAGCGTCAGTGTGGAAGCTCAGTGGACGTGACCTAGAGGTGTTCACACATCACGCCATACAGGAAATCCTGTGAAATGGCGCGTGGTAGTGGGAAGAATTCAGGTGGGACTCCGTGCGCGCTCAGCAGGATGGCAGAGGGCAGGGCCAGATATGGATGATGAGCGGGAGTCAAAGGGGTGCAATTAGAGAAAAAGCAAGTGAATGTTCTGTCTGGAGCGTGACGGAGGACAGAGGAGGAAAGAGGGGAAGAGGGTAAGGAGGCACACCACAAGCAAGCCCTCCAGGCAAGAATTAGGGAGGTCAGCGGGATATGGTGGAGAGGCCTGGGTTTGACGTCGTCTTTTTCTTTTCTCATTTCTCTCCAGTTTTTATCATGTTGCTATTATGCCTATGGTTTAAATTGTATTTTAAAGTAATCACCTGGACTGAGAGGTCTATAATCAAAATGGTTTTCCATGACATGAAAATGGATAGTTCTTTGGCAACTTTTAACATTAGGACATTTCAAATCCATGTGAAAAAATAAGGCAATTATCCTAACCATCATGAAACTGAGGTTAAAATGTTTACTTCCTTATTTCTTATATGATTATGTTTGTCTTCCATTTCATCTTAATCTCCTGACCTGCTCAATACATAATGTTCTACCTGTTCAATACAGAATCTTCTAAGTTTAGCTCAATGTATGAGGCAGAAATCTAAAATGGCCCCAAGATCTCCACCCTCTGGTGTAAACAGGTTGTAGAATACCCCCTCTTTGAGGGTGGGCAGGACTGTGAATATGATGAGATATCACTCCGGTGATTGGCTGGTTATCAGTTGATTTTGAGGTAATCAAAAGGAATAATACACTGGGTGGGCCTGATCTAATCAGACGAGCTCTTTAAAAAATGCAGTGTCAGAGAGATGCTCTTTTGTTGGTCTGAAAGATGAAGTACTTTGTCATGTTCTACGAGTGGGTGGGGGATCTGTGGTCTCTAGGAGCTGATAACAAGAAAACAGGGACCTCAGACACGTAGCAATTAGGAACTGATTTCTGCCAAAAACTGAGCTTAGAAGAGAACACTCCAAGCCTCAGATGAAACTGCAACCTTGCTTCAGAGTTTGATTTCCGCCTGGCGAGACATGAGGTCGAAAATCCATCTAACCAATACCCAGACTCCTGATGGAGAGAATTTGTAAGATAATAAAACTATAATGTTTCAAGTCACTCAGTTTGTTATTTGTAGCATTAAAAAATTAACACCCAGAAAAAAGTCAAAAGAAAAAATTCTGGTAATAACAAAGAGTAAAGTGTAAAACCACGAAGTATGTCAAGAATTCTTTTCAACTATTAATTCGACGATAACTTTAAAATAATTCCTAATGCTAATGAGTATAATGATGTAACTCCTAACGCTCGTGAGAATGTGCTAATAACAATTTATACAGGCCTTTTCGACAATATAGCCTAAGAATAAATATGCCCACTTTTTAAATGCAGTTGTCTAAAATCCAGACATTTATCCACAGAAGTAATACAAAATAAGGAAAAGATTATGGCTATGAAAATGTTCAATACAACATATTGCGGGCCTAAATATGGATATTTTGAAACATACTAGGGGCACAATGGTAGAAGAATAGCCAGATAAATTATAGTTCAATTTGATATAATAAAATGTTCAGATTAGAAATCATAATGAACACTGCAGAACCAGAAAACATTAAAACAGAATATAAAATGAATATTCAGTCTGACTACAATTTTGTCCACATTACAAGCATAGGATTAGATGCTAAAAAGATATATATAACCATTTAGGTGATAGGTTACTGCAGTTCAATTTCTGAACCATCCGAAACCTCACTGATGTCATCACAGTATTACCTGTATAATAAATGTTTAAGGGAATAAAAATTTTTTTGAACCATCGGACATTTGATTCACATTTTGAGAAAGCACAAAATGGCCGAGACAGTCTGGTAGTCTTGAGTTTGTTGGGATTTGACTAACCAAACTTTGTTTCTAAGCTAGCTTATATTGTAATCACTATTTTTGTTATCACTATATTCACTCACGTATGTATACTCTCAACGTTGAGATCACTATAGTTCTACATCTCTACCCAGACGTGGAAATACACTTTTATCTTGTAACATTTGCATTTTAGGCAAGTGGCTCATAAGCTCTCCTATCTGCCGCCACTGGTACTGACCTTCACATCAATGGCTATGGATCGGAGCCTCCTCACACCCTCTTGACCTTCTCTCTTACTTCAGCCAGTGCTTCACCAGCTTTATTCCCGTGCAACTGTACAGTGCTATGTCTGGGCCCTGCAGCATCTCTGTGCTTCCTGACTGGGGACAACTCTAATCCCATGGTAGGGGACACCCTCCCGAGCCCACTGGACGTTCAGAGAAGTGCAACTGGGAAGGAAGGGTGGTTAAGGCTGATGAGGCCAGCCCTCATCAAAGGAGATGAGAAGCTTATCCAGAACGCTCTCCTCTTTTATCCTCTCTGGATAGACAGTCTGGGAGGCAGTTGCTAGGCTCCTCAGAAGCCCCTAAGGATGGGGCACCAGGCAGAGTAATAGCCAACTCAACAGTACCTCCTTACCTTGCGTTTCTCTGGTGCACATTCTCACTTCTCCTAGCCCTCATCCCTACGGCCCAGGACCACTTCCCAAACAAGTGATTCCTACGGAATTTTTCTCTTCAGGTTTGCTCTCTGGAAAACTCCAGTTAGGACAAAATATATGTAAAACAGAAGCAGCTGGGTGGCTTTATTGGTTAAGCATCCGACTCTTGATTTCGGCTCTAGTCATGATGTCAGGGTTGTGGGATTGGGCCCCACATTGGGCTCCATGCTCAGTGGGAGTCTGCTAAAGATTCTTTCTCCCTCTCCCTCTCACCCCCACTCTCTAACCCTAAAATACAAATCTTTGTGTGTGTGTGTGTGTGTGTGTGTGTGTGTGTATATATATATATATATACACACACACACATATATAAATCTATATATATATATACATACATGTAAGACATATTTACATTTCTCAATTTTTAGTGTATTTAATTTGATTTGCTTAAAGATCTTTAAAAACCAAATAATCACGTTTTTGAACTCTAAATTACAACCTTGCGATAGCGTGTTTAAACAGAAGTGAATAGCTCAGGGTGCCTGGGTGGCTCAGTCGGTTAAGCATCTGACTTAAGCTCAGGTCATGATCTCAGGGTTCCGGATCGAGCCCTGTGTCTGACTCCCACGCAGTGGGGAGTCTGTTTGTTCTCCACCCTCTGCCCCTCCCTCCTCTCATGCTCTGTCTCTCTCTCAAATAACATCTTTAAAAAACTAAAAATATAAGCAGAAGTGAATAATCTCAATCAGATTCAAATGTTTATTGTATTAAAAAGAATGAAAATGTATTGCTCTTCCTATTTGCTGTAAAATGTATGGAGCTGTTTATTCTCCCTCTACTTTTACCGAAATCTTTACAATCACAAGCACGCCTTCAAGTTTGTGTTGAGTGCATGCTGATCAGCCTTTCCAAATCGTCTGCCTTCTCCAAACTTGGATGAAGATTCTAGTCCTGTTCTCATCAGGAGGTGTTGCCTCTCATAAGCTGGCCTAACTGATCTTAGCAGAAGATTGCTTTTTATTAATATTATGGGGCCTTCTTTTGTAGGACAGAGAATGAGAGCAATTACAAAACATCTGTATAAAACAAAAATGAAGAAACATCTAGGCTGCATGCAGATGTGGAGGACTGGCTTGAGAAGTGACCCTGGCCCGGGTCACGTAGCGAGACGTGGGAGTCACTGCATACGTGCCGTTCGACCAGCCTGAGAGCTAAGCATTTGGTTTATTGCAACACAGTGAGATGAAATTTAACAGGAAAAAGTGAAAGGGTAAAGAAAAGCTTCTGTTGTTTTTCTTATAATTGCTCTAATTAAAAACTTTAGAGAAGAGCGGGGTTTGCTCTTAATGAGAAAAATAAAGGACACAGGACTCATGAAGCAACTGGAAGCCTGTAGAGAAACAGACCACATCCAAATGGATCATCAAGAATTTTTCATAATAGGAAGATCCTTTGATTCGGTATGAATAACGCAAAAAGAGATGATGGCTGAATATATAGCAAGAGGTTATCTAATTAGAAGAGCTTTACGAAAAAGATGAAAAATTATAGAAAAAAATTAGGCTATGGGAGAGACTCTTAATTAAAGGACTAGAGTGATTTAGCTTAACCTTGAAATAGTTCCTATTTTGCTTTAACTCAAGATGGACTTCTTCAAAGTAGAACAAGTATCGGATGTAATGTTACCCAAATAAAATGCACCCTGGCCTCAGGATGTTGCTGGATCTTCACTTGGGCCTTGGGAACTCAAGTAGAAGTTTACGCTCCTGAGTTTCCTTAGCTGTCTGTCACTCCTCACAGACCGATGCTTTTTTGGGCAAAGACTTTAAAATGATACTTTCATGTTCTTACTGTCTAGAGTTAGCTGTGCCTGAGAAGATCTGAGGCTGCGCAGTTTGACTCAAGACATGCCAAGAAGGTTCAATACTCCTTTCCTGTTTGAAATTGCTCAGGAGGAAAGGAGACAGGAAAGACAGAAAGGGTGGCTGACATTTCAAATCATCTCTGCATACCACCCCCTACACCTGATATACACCAGGGAAGCTATCCAGTGTGTATGTATATTTGGGGGAAAATCCTCAAATGATTACCATAAAGCCAGATCTCCCGTCTCCCTTTCTTCCCCTCCTCCCCCTCACTGAAAGTCTCTTAAAGGCAGACAGTAGCTTTAATTTGTTTATCCATTTACATATGGATGGACTTCTGTTTTTCAAGTTTGGGGCTGTGACATAAAGCTGCTATGAATACCCATGTACAAGTCTTGGTGTGGACATATGTTTTCATTCCTTTCAGATGAATTCCTGAAAGCAGAATGGCTGGATCATATGGTAGGTGTCATTTCACTTTTTAAGAAATTGTCCAACTGTTTTTTCCAAGCAGTTGTACCATTTGACATCCCAAAGTAGTGTACGTACCTGAGAGCTTGGTTTGCTTTACATCATTGCCAATGTCTGAAAAAGTCCAGCTTTGTACTTTTAGCTAATTAAATAAGTATGTATCAGTATCTCGTTACAGTTTTAATTTACTTTTTGCTGATGACTAAAAATATTGAACATCTTTGCATGTGTTTTTTGACCATATGATGACCAAAAACAGACCAGTGGTTGCCTGTGGACAGGAATGGAGTAATAACTGGGTTGCAAGTGTACAAAGAAACACTCCTGTTTTCTGTCTACTCATTACTCCATTATTTCTCTCAGTATTTTACTTTTGACAGCAGATATAGGAGTTTGGGGTTTTGTTTTTTTTTTTTTTTTTTTTTTCCTTTTTTTTTGTTGTTTTGCCGTACCAAGCAATTCTCAGATTCTCCTGACACCAGCTGGGTGTCCTTTAGCTGAGTTCTGACAGTATCTCTCAGGATATAGCATCAGATCCCACGGGTTAAGGGCTCAGTCCCACAGGCCTTCCTCCAACTTCAGATGACAATAAAAAGTCTAGGGTGTCATCCATGCTTCTGACCAACCCATGATAAATGAAAAGTTCCACATCCCCTCCTTCAGCTCCATCATCTGCTAGAACGGCTCACAGAACTCATTAAACAGTTTACTCATTAGAATACCAACTTATTACAGAAGGATCCAACTCAGAAACAGCCACACTGAGGAGATGCATCTGCAAAGTAGGTGGGAAAGGGCGCAGAGCTTCCAGACCCTCTCCCAGCATGGCGCTCTGACGGCACGTCCTCACTCTCACCACCCCAAAGTTCTCGGTACCTATCCTTTTGGGTTTTTTTTTTTTTTTTTTAAGATCCTATCTATTTGAGATAGAATGCACACAAACACAGGCACGTAGGGAGGCGGAGAAAGGGGAGAGGGAGAAGCAGGTTTCCTGCTAAGCAGGGAGCCCAATGTGGGACTGGAACTCAGGACCCCAGGATCATGACCTGAGCCGAAGGCAGATGCTTAACCAACAGAGCCACCCAAGCACCCATCCTTTTGGTTTTTATGAAGGCTTCATTACATAGGATTAACTGATTACATCACTGACCACTGATGTTTAATTCAACCTTCAGTGCCTCCCTGCAACCCAAAACCATGCAATAGGGCTGAAAGTTTCCACCCTCTACTTACACTGTTGGTTCCTTTGGCAACCGAACCCCCATCCTGTGGTTATCTAGGGGCTTTCCAAAAGTCACCTCATTGACCTGAACTCAGGTGGTTGAAAGGGCTTGTTATGAATAACAAAAGACACCTTTGCTGATCTTATCACTTTGAAAATTCCAAGGGTTTTAGGAGCTCTGTACCAGAGATGGGGACAAAAGCCAAATATTTATTTTATCATAAATTACAATATCATGAAGGGGCACAAAGAAACTTTTGGAGTTATGGAAACATGTGTTACCCTCATTAAGGTGTTGGTGTTCAAGATATATGCAAATGTCAAAAATAACCCAATAGCATACTTTAAATATGTACAGTTGACTATATTTCAATTATGCCTCAGTAAATTTATAAAATATGCAGTAACTTTATTACAAGGTGCAGCCATAGTTAAATGTACCTCACAGATTGGTTATTAATCTGTGTGGCAAAGCCTGGAATTTTTTTGGTATGGAGTTTGTCTAAAACGTCGGAAGGGACAAGTCAGAGAAGGAAGCCCAGCACAGCCCGTGAAAGGGAATGACCAAAAGAAGAAGATGGAAGGAAACTGGCTTCCTGAGTAGGAGAGTGATCCAGGGAAGAGAGGCATAGGAACCAAAGGAGGAGGGTGTTCTTTGAAGACACGGCTCCTTCGCTGCTTTTGTGGATGATACACAGTCTGTATCTCGAGTCCTCCTCCTACCCTACCCTAGCTTTTAGACTTAGGGAATGGCTTCTGAAGTATCTGGACAGAAGGGTGGAAAAGGAAACTTTGGGAAGGCAATCTACTTTGTTACTGGCTCTTCTGAGCCATCTTGGCCTCGATCTTTAGGATTCTTACCTCATGAGAAAGCATTCTATATGGTAGACTCAAATACTTACAGTAGGATCGTGGGAATGATGTGGTGTGGTTTTCAGAAAGATCATGGGATCTGGAGTTAGGCCTGTGTTTGAATCCTAGCTTTACCAGCTATGTGACACTGGGGAAAGTACATAATCCATGTAAGCCCCTTTTTTTTCAGCTATAAAATATTGTCTATTAAATAATACACAATTCGGTCACTCAGCAAATCTAAACTTATTTTCTATGGGTAATGGAACACTCTAGAACTAAAATTAATATATTTTTAAATTTTGTGTTAAGGAAAATATCCAAAGTTGCTTTGAAACCTGAAGTTTAAGCAAAAGCTATCACAAGTTAGGTTCTATTTTCCTTTTATTTCTAAAATTCCTAGTCTGTCTTCTCTGCAACCAATCATATATATATTTTTTCTTTGGTCTGTTCATTAATGACACCAAACTAAAATAATTTTTTAAAACAAAGTATTTGACGAAATAATGGTGATTTGAACCCAAGTAATAAAATAGACAACATAAGATGTGCTGTATTAACGAAAACCTAAAATAGTTGAGTGGCCTTCGAAACACAAAAATAAATTTCATCTTGTAGTATTATGTTGTCTTTCATATAGCCAATAACTATTATCATCTCCTTACACACAACCCAAAGTTTTAGATGCTGGAAGATCTTAAATGGATCAATTTTCAAGCACTGATGTTATGAAATTCCTTATTCTGAGTTCTAAGAATTATGTTTTTATATTCAATTTATTTGATGGAGATTAATTTATTATCAGTTCAATTTCTTAGTATCTCTATGATGACTCTCAAGCAGAATCGACAACATAGTTCTTCTAACCAACGAATGAAATCATATCGGAAGAATCTAAACTAACCGACGTACTTTACAAAATGCTTCCTCAAGTCAGGACCCTATTACTATAGGCTCCGGGTTTTTTTACTACCTTTATACAGTGGGCTCTTCAAAGATCTTTCTTGATATTACCGGTACTGGTTGCAGGCACAGGGAACGGGGGTGTATGTTGGTGTGTGCTGCCCCCTACTGGAGAAGGGCCGACCTAGGTTTTCATGAGTAGGACGCTGCTTCAACAAGACTCCACATCATTGTCTTCACATTGTTGAAGATAGACATTTAGAAAGCGGAAATCTCTTCCGCTCTCATATTCCAATCTACTCTAGATTTATATGCCTACACGTTAAAACAGTCAGAGATCCAGTCAGCCATATATCACACTCCAAATGTCAGCAACTGGAATCTTCGAAGGCCGACATAATAAGACAAATAGAGCGTTAAAAGCAAAGTTACACAACCCTGGGTTTTAAATCATATCCTCATTTTTCTGTGATCTTTTAAATTGCCTGAACATTAAACCTCAGTTTTATCAACGGTAAATTGAGATTAACAATGTTATTCCATAAAAATCGCTGTGAGAATTAGATTTCATGCATAAAGCACTTAACATAGTTTCTAGAACAAAATGCATGTTTAACAAATGTCAAATGATCATTCAATGAGCTACTTAGTATTTTCTGGAACTAAAATAAAAATTCCTCAGAGAATAACTTCCCTGCCTCCCCAAATACAAATGTGTACTTGTTAGAATGGTATTTCCTTCTTTCAAAGGCTCCACCGGGCACTTTACTTGTGTTCTTTGCCTTACGCTCTATCACCTCATTTGGCGTTTTTCTCAATGAACAATTCCCTTTCTTTCAGAGTTCCTTTCTTTGTACTGACTTTTCTTCTCTGATTACAAACATGCTTTCCTACTTTGAATGGTAGGCCTGTCACAGTCTTTCCTTTCAAAAATCAAAATTGCTAACTACTACCCCACACTGGCCACCTCCCTGCCTCTTAACTCCTTAAACCTTTGTTATGTAGGACTACTTTTTTCAATCTACGAAAACTTTTCTTCCCAAGGTCACCAATGCTTGATCTCCTTTGTGCCCCATTTAGTATCCACGTTCTTGCTCTTTGTGATCTATCTGCAGCATGGACACCGGCTTTCTTCTTCAGTTTCCCAGCAGCTCTGTTTTACTCCCTTCTTCAAGGTCACCTTTCCGTCGTCTGCTTAAATATGGACATACCCTTGAGGCATTTTTCCCCTTTCTTTCTTGCTCTGTACTGTTAGTGATCTTATTTCCATATTATCTTATCACTCATCATCCTTCCAAAAATGAGCCTCAAATCGGCCATCCCCAGCAGTATCCCATGACAGCCACCATTTTAACCCAGCAATTCCATTCTTATGTATACACCCAAGAGAAAAAAATGCAGCCACGCAAAAAAACAAAGACGAATATTCAGAGCAGCACTATTCACAATAGCCAAAAAGTGGAAACAAGCCAAATGTCCAAATGATGAACAAATAAAATACAATGTATCTATAAAACAGTATTACTTCACAATAAAAATATATGAAGTATTGGCACGCATGACAACAGACAAACCTTGCAAGCATTCTGCTAAGTCAAAGAAGCCAATCACAAAAGGCCACATGTTATGGAGACAGAATTTAGATGAACCATTCATCAGAGTTAGAGGGTGGGAGAGGGTGGGACTGAGTGCTAATGCCGGGCAGAGTTTCTTTTAGGAGAGAAGAAAATGTGCTACAATTTCACTGTGGTAATGGTTGTACAATCATGTGAATATACTAAAATACTGAATTGGATGCTTTATACGGGTAAATTGTAGGATATGTGAATTAGGTCTCAAGGCTATTGAAATTAAAGTAAGTACATACACAAATAAAACACTAGTAAGCATCAAGTAGCCTTTTACAAAATCACTTTCCCTTAAGGCATTTTCATTTTGAAAGGGTTTCTGAATGAACCCCATTTTCATTTCTAAACCTCAACTTATGGCTTTCACATCTTCCTGTGTTTTATATCAATACCTATTCCTTCTCTAGCTTGTCAGGCAGTCTTTGAACCCAGAGAACCTGGAGAGAGAATTCTACCTTTATTTACATTTTTCTTATAAAGCATAGATTTAAGAAACTAATAATAGAACACCAGATTCATTCCATACTTAATGTGAAAACACTACATACTACACTTTTGATCTGTAGTGACAAGTCAAAGCCTGTACCCCTGAGTTTTCTTTATTGCAAATTTTCTATTCTTCTAATTTTCCAATGGAAAATATGACGTTTTGTATGGCCCTGACTATATACATATGACGGGGTGGCCATGTCTTCTAACAAGGTGACGTATCTATTTATTGAGGAAGAGAAGGCACCAAGGACAGACTTATCTTCAGCCACAAATGCCAGTTATTCCATAGAAAACTTGTCCTCTACGGAAGCAATGTCAGGGTTTTTGTTTTGCTTTTTTAATTAATGCCATATATGACCTTTGTTTCACCAGGAGTTTTACTCCTATATTAAAAAGTGCCAGAAAAATGGCACTGTATTTTTCAGAGTAAACGATCTGTCACATACATGGCAAAGCTGCTCACCGTCAACCCTAGCTTGTTTTTAATTTCTTCCTGTACACGGTGCTGAATTAAGCATCAATTAAGATATAAAAGACGAGTTTGGGTTTTTTTTAATGGCACATATTATTTTTTCTTAAGAAAATCCAGAGTATTGTTTTCTGTCAATAGGTCCTATTGAACTGTTGAAATCTAGTCTGATCAGAAGAATATGAACTATTTTCTGAAATACACAAAGACTGAAATGCAGAGAAATTGGAAAGAATTGCAGATAAGATTAGCAGACAGAGAAGACCTGAATAATGCTTTAAACAAGGTAACAGCATGCCACTGGAGATCCGTGACATCTCAGAATAATAGGAAAGTGTTCTTCGTTACCAGATAGGATTGGTGAAGTTAACAGCTTCAATCTTCACTCCTTTCCATGCAGTTGAGTAACTTTTTAACAACATCTTTGTGTGTTGCTGACTCTTAAAGTTCTCGTGTCTAAGTAACGTTTCCTCCTACCTTCTTATCCAGAAATAGGTTTTCTTAACGTATGTAGTAACAAAGTTATTTATGATATACTGTACATAGAAAAATACTCTATGATTTCTAAAAATTTCCTTACGTTTTATCTCCGTTTTCCCCCTACAAAATTCCAGGATTTGGGGTAGGGCTAATATCATAATATGTAATTTACAAATGAAGGGGCTGAGGCTTAGAAAGCTTGACAAAGTTGCCTAAGGTATCCATGCGGTTAACACGATCAAGAATTGTATCACTTCTTTTAACCTTAAGCTCAAGCATTCCTTCTAAAATTTTAACTGTGATTTACTTTTTACATCAATGTATCTTTTTCTCTTTTGAAGTCAGAAGGATAATGCACACACATTAGACAATATTTCTATCTTGTGCAAATTTAGAGAGTAAAAAGTCAGAAGCCCTGAATGTTAAATCCACTGCTACCCGCTGTTAAGTGTATGGTGTCTCTTCTTCCACTTTATTGCCCTAAAACACACATACTAGGGTTCTTCCCAAAGTAAACTTTTGTGACTATCTTGGCTCAAGCTGCCGTAACAAACACCGTGGACTGTGTGGCTTAAGCAACGTAATATGGCTCTCACAGGTCTGGAGGATGAAAGGTCCAAGATCAGTCCAAGATACAAGCAAGGCAAGTTTCTTTCTAAGGCCTCTTTTGGCTTCAGGGAGCCACCATCTGGCTACGTGCTCACGTGACCTCTCTGAAGGCCCATAGGGAGAGAGCGCAAGCTCCCTAGTATCTTTTCTGGTAAGGGCACTAATGCCATCATGAGGGTCTTGCCCTCAAGACCCCATCTAACCTTTATCACCTCCCAAAGGTTCTATCTCCAAATAGCATCACACTGGGAATTTAGGGCTTCGACTTATGAATTTGGGAGGGATACAAACATTCAACCTGTAACAGTAAGATATGTTTTCCTGCAAACTGTTTTTATAAACTGTATTTGTAAAATACTCCCTATTAGTACAAACACGTTACATCAACAATTGAATGGACATATAGTCATCTACCACATGGATCCAGTAAAACATTATCAAATTACTGCCAAAATGAATATTCTTTATGAATCATTGTATGCTTGACTTAGCGGTTCCTGCAGATATCAATAACTGTATTGGTACGAACACTTATCAATTTAAGTAGTAGCGCTATTAACATTTGTTTCTTGCGAGAAATTCTCTGAAGGAATGATACTTTTGTGCTTAAAGAAGTTAATAGCAGGAGTGCCTGGGTGGCTCAGTTGGTTGAGAGTTTGCCTTCCACTCAGGTCATGATCCCAGGGTCCTGGGATTCATCTCTGAGTCCGGCACTTTGCTCAGCAGGGAGTCTGCTTCTCCCTCTCCCTGCCCACCCCCACCCCGCTCATTCTCTCTCTCCCTCTCTCTCTCTACCTCCCTCAAATAAATAAAATCTTTAAAAGAAAAAGTTAATAGCCTACAGAAGTTTCACATCAATATCCTATTTGGTTCTTCCAAGGATTAAGTAAGAAAAAAACAGAGTAAACACATTTAACCATATTTTCATACATTAGGAAATCAAGCCATTGATTGACTCCAAATTCACATTCGAGTAAGGACTATAATTGAAATTCAGGACCAGGTCTGTAGGAGTCCATGGTTAATATTTTCCATTTTCATGGATGCACTCAGAAATAAGAAGGGGCCCTGTAGGAAGTGTACACTGTTCACTTTATTTTTATTTTTTTTAATAATTTTTAATTTGTTATATTAGTCACCATACAGTACATCCCCAGGTAA
This sequence comes from Ursus arctos, assembly GCF_023065955.2. Taxonomy (NCBI): domain Eukaryota; kingdom Metazoa; phylum Chordata; class Mammalia; order Carnivora; family Ursidae; genus Ursus; species Ursus arctos. The sequence continues at coordinate 22,984,696 of NW_026622985.1, read as the reverse complement.
ACTGTTTACTTTAGAACTGGAGCTCTCTTGCTTCTGGGATTGTCTTCAGACTATGTATGTACCTGTTTGTTTGCTCAGTCTCACTTTTTTCCACATTATACTTCCCCCCAAATTCATTCCAAATTCAGATATGACAATTTCCAAATTGTGTGTCCCTTTCCTTGGAACTGACAAAAGTCTGGACTGTGCATTTATACCCAGCGAAAGAAGAGAAACTCAGAGAACAAGAAATACCAGCAGAAAACACACAAGGCTCCTGTCACAGTTCTGCTGCACACACATAGTTTTTCCAGAATGGGAAATGTTCATTATGGAAAAGACTAGGGAGAAATGTGCGTGTATAATATCTGTACATAACCTTCAGTCAATGACATCTATGAACATGTCTCTAATTATACTAATAGTTACGTTGGTTTTTCTTCCGTTCTTATCTGTAAGAGATATTTTCCCCTGTATTTACAGCTGTCCTTTTAACAAAATAGAACTTATTCTACCAAAAACAAAAATCACTCATCTAACGAGCAGAAATTAAATTACTGTGGCCTGGAAAGAAACTGGCACGTGACAAGGATTACACTCCTAATTTGCACTGCCAATAAAGACCAAGTGTTTCATCAAAGAAGTAACCAAGAGGAATCTTGTACCTATAATATTACTAAATGAAGTATGCAAAATTGGGCAAAAAAAATCACAGGAAATACGTGACCAGGCACTAATGGGCAAATATCAGCATTTCAAGAATGGGATGTGGACATACATTATACAGCCACTTCTATCACCTACCTTAGAAAGTATTAATTATGCCCTTCCTCCTCCGAGTCCTCTCACAAGCCCTGCTGTCTTTCCTTTTCTCATTTGCTCGTAGTTACTGAATTACCACGAAATGAGTATTTATTGAGGTTAAAGTGTCTTATTTTAAAATGTTAATTTTTCTCAAAAGGTGTGTGAGTGGGTGTCCGTTGTTATCAGCCATTCATACTTTTGGTATCAATTCATATAATCTAGTTGCTTTCGTTTTAGATCCAGCAGACATCAGACTGAGTGGAAGGCCGTGAGTCTGAGTGGAAATAAAGGGTTTAGCACAGAGTGCTTCCAAGGGAGTAAAGAAGACGGCCGTGTGTGGATTCTTGGTGCCTCAGGTGGTTTTGGACAGAAGAGGACACTGAGCCCAAGAGCGGGGAGAGGAGAGTGCTCCGAGCCGGCCTGGGCCAATGAAAGGGATGAAGCCAAAGCCAAACTGTGACCTGAGTCTCTCTAGGGGACTGGTCCGTAAGGGGACAAGGAAGGTAGGAAACAAACATCTTCGTCTATGACCTTTGGACTTCTATAGAGCATTAGTTAAGTTCCCCAGTGACCAGCTCATCAGTCCACGCATCTCATCTTTCCGACGTTTTGTCAAGTGCCCTTCACTACAGCCCAGAGCTTCCTCCTGTTTCCCTTGCTGTCTCTCTGGTTTCAATTCCTTTTTGTATGGACAAGCTAATGTAGGCATTAGAACCTCACACACACTCATGATCCCACCCACCCAAGGCTGTTGGCCGTATCATTCTCCTCCACTGAACTCCTAACAAAGGAAAGGCTACATACACAATTCAAAAATTACAGAGCAGATTTCTTCTTTATCCAGAAAAGGACACCGCACCAGGATCAAGACCAAAGAAACTTTGAAAGGCCTTATCTTACTAAATTGCTCAGCTGTTTGATTCACAGAGTTCATTTTTCTGATGCTTGAAGATCATTCTTGGGTGCCAAGACAGATTCACAAAGAAATATGCCCAAGTTGAGACCGTTTATCTCAATATGGATAATCATACATTAAACACTTCAGTTTGTACTAAAATGGAAATGTTTTTCCTTTTCCCATCTAGCAGAAACAAAGTTTTTTTCTGTGCAGTCTGAAATGCTAATCTCTTAAATACAAACAGATAAGTGTATTTAGACAGATGTAGATTAGTTTCTTCTTCTGTGGATTACTAATATCTGCTATGTAGAAGTTTTTGATAGCCGTACTAAGCTCATGGACTGTCACTGTTGATCCATAGCATACCATCAAGGTCCAGAATGAAGTTTAATGTCTTGATATGTTTTTAGTTCTTTTATTGACTTCAGTTCTATTACTTTTCATGTAACTTTTTAATTGTTACCTAGTTGTTTAATCATTAACTTTTTAAAATTTTTCTTGGTTGTGTTTATTGTCAGTTTTTTTACCGTAATTTATGCTCGACCTCTTTAGTTCTAAATTATTACTCTCATTCTACAATCTCACCTACCTACAGTATAAACATTGAGATATTTTATTTCTATTTTTACATATTATGCACTTTTCCTTTTAATGTTCTTTTATATTGTAATTCTTTTTTTTTTTTTAAAGATTTTATTTATTTATTTATTTGACAGAGATAGAGACAGCCAACGAGAGAGGGAACACAGGCAGGGGGAGTGGGAGAGGAAGAAGCAGGCTCATAGCGGAGGAGCCTGATGTGGGGCTCGATCCCGAAACGCCGGGATCACGCCCTGAGCCGAAGGCAGACGCTCAACCGCTGAGCCACCCAGGCACCCCTATATTGTAATTCTTATGATTAAATTATTTTTCTGATTTCCAATTTTTTTAAATCACAGATTACTCTTTAAATACTCTCATCCATTTGTACCTATTTAATTTCTTTCTCTTTTTATGTGTACCTTAACTGCCTGCTTTCTACTCTTTAATTTTCCCTATTTTTTTTTTAATTTCCTTAAGATGGCCACCATAATTATGGTCATGGGTTAAGCATATGGATCAAGTCTACAGCGGAAGTCAGGGATCTGGGAGACCCGCTCTGACTCAGCTGTCCGTACAGCTCCTGCTCTCTCCCACGGATAGCCTATCCTCTCAAGGATATCCTCCACAAGTCCTTATCATAACCAGCCCCAGGAATAATACATTTCACCTCCGAGGAAAAGCTATTCCCTCTGTGTAGCTGTTATACTTAAAGTATTGTTATTGGACGACAGACATCTGATTGCATGATGAGTTTGTGTATTTACTTGTTTAATACATGTTTTGTGACATCTATAAACCTAGACTTGGAGAAAATACGGCAACAGCCTGTTTGGGCTAAGAAGCTGATGTTTGAAATAATGAGGGACCAGGTAGTACTGATCTTCCCAGTAGACATTCGTGGCAGAAAGCACTGGAAAGGGCTATCATGTTAACATTTGCTTCCTGCTCATTTTTTCTTAGCAGTTTGGCCCTCTTCCCTTTCCTAAGGGCCGTGGGAGAATTTGCTGAGCGCACGACTCTCACTACCCCCTTCCATTTTGATGGTCTAGAAGAAGCTGAATAGACAGGAGGTTATCCTGAAAAGGGTTTCTGTGGGTCACTTGTCTGCCTACTGGTGTCTCCCACAAATTTTCAGAAACTCTCCATTGCCTGAATTCACTGAGACAGGCGATCTAAGAAAAAGGGAGACATACTTGATCCATTTTGGATATCTAAAACGAATCTCTACAGAGACAGATGGTTCTCTCCCACTTTTTTTTTTTTAACTTTTTCTCTATAGGTAAAGAGTAAAGCATTTTCAAAACTGAAATTATGGTACTCAGAATAATTTTTTTTTAAAGATTTATGTGTTTGGGGGGTGCAGAAGGAGAGGGAGAGGATCTTCAAGCAGACTTCCTGCTGAGCACAGAGCCCATTGCAGGGCTTGACCCCAGGACCCAGAGATCATGACCTGAGCTGAAATCAAGAGTTGGACGCCTAACCAACTGAGCCACCCAGGCACCCCTGTAGGTTGAAACTTTCTAAGGACTAAGTTTAGCCCTTTGCAAACAATGACCTAAGTATTCAATCAAACCCTGAATATAAACTCAAGGATGAAAGACTGTAAATTGATTATAAGTGAGAAAGCTCTTATCTTGGTGAATTCTTTTTCTCTGTTTGAAGTGGAAAAAAAATACATTCATGGAAGGAAAATGGTCTAAACATCATCTATAAAAAGAGAACAAACAACAAACTGGCATGGTATCTTCAGCATTATTCCATAAACACATGTTTTAGGTGGCAGGTATGTGTATCTATGATAAAAGTGTAGCATTGGTTACCATGGTCTTAAGTGAATTAAGTGTAATCTCCTTATTCTCATTTGCATGCCCATGGTCAAATTCATCATTTGAGCAAAGGGAAAAATAGTATCTACTTTATAAAAGGAGATTTAAACAATGTGACTGTCTCCTAGGAGGGATGTGCTCAAGAAGTAGGAGGTATCTTAATTATTCTATAGTTATCACACTTAAAGGTTTGCAACTGCTGTTATAGGTGCTATGGACATACACCTAGTAAGCACAGTATTTTAAAACCTTTGTTAAATATAGCAGTGACATTTTAAAAAGGACTTTTCATCCTATAATTGTAAGAAAGTGTTGATTTTTGTCTGTAGCTATTGCCTAATTAAGTACAGTTCATAATTAGTTTGTTTTAAAATTTGTGATGCAGCTCGTGCAATGTGCCAGCAGATCTTCTATCAAAACACGCTAATTATAAATTGCTGTATTAGTCAGTGAAATACCATAGACTGAGTGGTTTAAACAGCAGAAATTTATTTTCTCCCATCTCTAGAGGCTACAAAGTCCAAGTTCAAAGTTTGACAGGATTCAGTTTCTGGTGAGAGCTCTCTCCCTGGCTTGCAAAGAGCCACCTACACCTTCCTGTTGAGTCCTTACCTGACTTGGGGGTGCGGTGAGGAGGGAGGGGAACAGAGAGAAAGGAGAAGGGGAGAGGAGGACAGGAAGAGATTTCTTCCTCTTCTTATAAGGCCATAGTCCTATCAAATTAGGGTTCCACCCTCATGCCCTCATATAAACTTAATTACTTCCTAAAGATCCTATCTCCAGATACAGTCACGTTAGGGCTTCAACATATGAATTTCGCAGAAACACAATTTAGTCCGTAGCATCTGCACAATTAGAGAGAACTGTCATCATATTTTTATAGGCAGCCCGCTTTCAGAGTACTCAAGTGAGCCAAAGTCTAGTAGTAATACATACAAGTTATTTTCTTTAATGAGAATAGATTCTTGAGTTAGCATGAGAAAACACAGACTTACATTGGCCAAGATATTTGTCTTCAAACTATGACAACAGATGGGAGGGTGCTATAGGTTACGATGGAATATTTACCGTTAGGGATCTATTTAAAACATTTATAGGTAAAGTTTCTTCACCCTTTAAAAATAATTGAAATAAGCTCCGTGTGTTTAAAGATAGGCCACCAGAAAGATGAGTTAAATAGATTTTATCATAGAATGAGGATGCTAATCCTTTTTGTCTGTTTGTTTGTGGAAAGATTTTATTTATATGAGAGAGAGAGAGAGAGAGCGCGCGCGAGCACACAAGCAGGGGGAGAGGATAGGCAGAGGGAGAAGCAGGCTCCCCCCTGAGCAGGGAGCGCAACCCAGCGGGCTTGATCCCAGGACCCTGAGATCATGACCTGAGCCAGGGGCAGACTCTTAACTGACTGAGCCACCCAAGTGCCCCAATGCTAATCTTTTATAAAATAATTCTATCTCCATTTTAGTTGGGCTCTTTATGCTAAAATGAGATATGCTCACTGTAGTTAGGTTTTCACTTTTGCACCTGCAAAAGGTATGCTCCATTTTATAGTTTCTGTGCTGATCAATATTAATCAACACAGGTCACTGCTAGTGTGGTAATTCCCATCTATCAACAAAGAAGCCAATATCAATAGTCAACTCACCTATAATCTAGTCATTTCACATGCATGGTTAATCTATCAACTCATAAAACCCTATACTCAGTATCAGATATTACGTTAAAAAAAGTACATAACATACATAAAATGTACATAAATTCTGTAGAAAAAATAAACAGAAATCTCTTTATAAGAAAGGTAGGCCTTTCTAGTATTAGTGTTTCTATGAGAACATTTTGTATCAACACATGATAGGAAGAATTTGATGATGATACAGGATTTACATAGAAGTAGAGGATAATGAAGTTCCTGTTACCTGTAAAGTCTGAGGTTTCTGAGACAAAGGGTAAATGTTCCAGCTGGTGAAGATCAGCATCTCACAGGACGGGGCGGGGGTGGGGGGGGTGTTACCACAAAGAAGCAATGATGTCTTCAAGTTGGCGAAATACATTACCAAAATGGAGTAGTAATCACCTAGGAAATACCTCCTTTGGGAATGGGAAATGGTCCTGAGTTTTTTATCTTTTATCCGCTATTCTCTAGAGTTTTATAAAGATTAATTCCAACGCTGATTTTGTTTCTTAGTTTCACTTTTACAGATACTAAAAATTGCAACTTATACAAGAGCCATCCTATGTTTTCCTGGGACTACTGTTCACATTGTTACTGCATGGTTCATGTTTTTCTTTTATATATTCTTATTTCACTCATACTGTATTGTGCTTTGCCCTTTTTTTTTTTTCAAGCATTTGGAATACAATTTTTAAAATAATAATTTCTCTTAAACAATTTACTTAAATAATGACCTGGGTCATCATCATTTGGAATTTTATAGATTGATCTGCATCTTATCAAACCATGCATCAAAGGATATCTAGCTACCAATAACACAATAACCTAATTTTGCACTCGGTGTTACTTTTGGTTATAGAAAAATAGTTATTTTGAAAATATCTCTAAAACTCCATTTCTTTTTAGAACACAGTAGTTATGTTTACAAGTTGAAAATGGGCAAAACTGATGTATCACTTAGATCTCTTGATTTAGCAGTTTTGATGATTTGAAAATTTGCTAAGCTGCAGATATCTAGTACAATTGGATGTTTAGTAAAAAGATATAAAGCTATATATCCCACCAGTTTTTCTGGAATTGAGTAGAACACCCAGGAGTCAGTCATGGCACAGCTTGAACTAATAATGGACACTTAGGATTATCTGACTAAGAAGCTCATTTGGGACTGAGACAAGCAGTTCCTAATTCTAGTCTCCTGGGCCATCATTCAAATATATTATTATTCAAATAGCTAATGAGACAGGAAGAGCTCGAACCATAATTGACTTGCATTCTCTTGGGAAGTCAGCCCTGAGAGTAGATCTAAATAAATTCCCCAAGTGTACTGTCAACAGAAAGTACTGTAATTAATTTACTAGTCAGGCCCAAAGCATTGTGAGTAAAAGAATTGCCCAGTGCCTCCTTCGCCTCCTTGAACTCCTAGATTCCAACCTCCCTAGGAAAAAATATAAACCTATGTTCACAGATTCTGAAATACAGATGTGACTTAAAATGTGAAATATGTGATATTATATAGTTCCTATAGAAAGTACAAAGAAAATAAAAGTTCTTAAATACAAAGAAAATAAATTTCTAAATACAGCACAAAGAAAATAAGAGCACCCATCAATGACAAAGTATAGTACCAGATATCACAAAAGTTATGGTAAATATATTATTTATATTAATAGAAACAATCATTATTACTGCTATACCCTAGAATTTAGCTGCTTTAAATAATCCTTTAATCATGCTCACAGTTTCAGGGTTTAAAATTTGGACAGGTAAATACCTAGTACTGCAATAGCTGAATCATAGGGTAGTTTGTTTAACTTTTCGAGAAACGGCCATACTCAACCAGAGTGGCTACAGCAGTTTGCATTCCCAAAAAACAGCGCGAGAGGGTTCCCCTTTCTCCGCAGCCTCACCAACACCTGTTTCTTGTGTTGATTTTAGTCATTCTGACAGATGTGAAGTGATACATCGTTGTACTTTTGATTTTTATTTCCCCGATGATCGCATTGAGCATCTTTTCATGTGTCTGTTGGCCAACTGTAGGTCTTCTTTGGAAAAATGTCTATGCATGTCTTCTGCCCATTTTTGAATGGGATTGTTTTTTGGGTGTTGAGTTTGGTAGGTACTTTACGTATTTTGGATACTAACCCTTTATCAGATATATCATTTGCAAGTATGCTCTCCCATTCTGTAGGTTGCCTTTCAGTTTTTTTGGTTGTTTTCTGTGCTGTGTGGAAGCTTTTTATTTTGATGACATCCCAATAGTTTATTTTTCCTTTTGTTTGCCTTGCTTCAAGGGACATATCTATAAAGAAGTTTCTATTTGAAGGGTTACATGCCCAATGTTTACAGCATTATGTACAATAGCTACATTATGGAGAGAGCCCAAATGTTTGTTGACTGATGAATGGATAAAATAGATAAGATATATATAATCAGTATTACTCAGCCATAAAAAAGAATGAAATCTTGCCATTTACAATGATGTGGATGGAGCTAGAGACTATTATGCTAAGTGAAATCAGTCAGAGAAAGACAAATACCATATGATTTCACTCACATGTGGAATTTAAAAGACAAAACAAGCAAAGGAGGGGAAAAGAAGCAAACCAACAAACAGACTCTTAACTATAAAGAATAAACTGATGGTTACCAGAGGGGAGGTGCGTAGTGGGGATGGGATAAACAGGTGATGGGGATTCAGGAGTACACTTATGGTGTTGTATGGAAGTGCTGAATCACTGTATCATAGACCTAAAACTATTACACTAGATGTTAACTGAAATTTCAATTAAAACTAAAAAAATATTAAAATTTGGACAGGGAACAGTGAGAATGCCTGGTCTCTGCAGTTTCCGGGCCCTCAGCCGGGAATAGTCAATGGGTACGGGTGACTGAATGACGGTGAGTCATTTGAAGCCATCTTCACTTCTATGTCTCGCAATCGATGCTATCTTGTCGCGGTGACCTCAGCTGAATTCATACAAACTACATCTGGTCTCTACGTGGCTGGCCTTCCCCATAGATTAGAAGTTACAAGGTAGTCAAGTTGTTTACATTGTGGCTCAAGCCACCAGTGTGAGTGCTTCAAAAGGCCATGTGGAAGATGCATCACTTTTACAACCTACTCTTGGGAGGTCCCATAACATCATTTAAAATATATCTATCAGTTATGAACAAGTCATTAAATAAGGCCAGATTCAAGCAGATAGGACACAGACCCCACCTCTGTGTTGAAGTAGTGTCAAAGATTTGCAGATGTTTTAAAACTGCCACCACTTGAATGTCAGAATAAAGGCCTAGCGTAGGAGTATAAAAATTCCTACACCAAAGGACTGATATTAAATTGTTTTGAATTTTACTAATGTGTTTTTCTACAAGTTTCCAGAAAGATGAAATAACCAAATAAATGTAAAATTTATTCTAAAGTTATACACCAGAACCTAAAATACTATATTAATGTTTCCAAATTACAATGATTTTTTAAAAGATTTTATTTATTTATTTGAGGGGGGTGATGCAAGACACCAGGAATGGTGTCTTGGAGGAATGGGGGGGGGGAATAGAGGGAGAAGCAGACTCCCCGCTGAGCAGGGAGCCTTATGACTTCACAGAGCTCTATCCCAGGACCCTGGGATCATGACCTGAGCTGAAGGCAGACACTTAGCCAACTAAGCCACCCAGACACTCCCAAATTACAACAATTTTTGACAAAGAACCCAAGAAAATTAAATGAGGGAGCATAATATTTTCAACAAATGGTGCTAAGACAAGACAGCGACAAGCAAAGAATAAAGTCTGTTGTATCCCTGCCTCACACCATATGGTAAAATTAACTCAAAATGGATCAAATACTTTTAACTCTTATTTAACCTTTCAACTATAAAGCATTCATTAAAGAAATTGAAGATGACACAAATTAAAGATGTTCATGCTCATGGATTAGAAGGATTCAAATTGGGTAAAATGTCCTTACTACCCAAAGCAATCTACAGATTTAATGCAATCTCTATCAAAATACAAACAGCATTATTTCACAAAACTAGAACAAATGATGTTCAAATTTATATGGAGTCACAAAGACTTTGAATAGCCAAAGCAATCTTGATAAAGGAAACAGGGCAATGTTATCACCAAATCTCAAGATACACTACAAAGTGATAATCACAACAGTATGGTACTGGCACAAAAATAGGCATACAGATCAAAGGAACAGGGTAGGGTACCCATACATAAACCCATGCTTATATGGTCAGTTCATCTATGACAACGGAGGCAAGAATATACAATGGGCCAAGAGTCTCTGCAATAAATAGTACTGGGAAAATGGGACAGCTACATGCAAAAGAATGAAACTGGACCACTTTCATATGCCATATACAAATACAAACTCAAAATGGATTAAAGATCTAAATACAAGGCCGGAAACCATAAAAATCCTAAAAGAAAATGTAGGCAGTAATCTCTTAGACATTAGTCATAGCTGTATTTTTCTGAACCTGTCTCTCCAGACATGAGAAACAAAAGCAAAAACCAACAATTAGGACATCAAACTGAAAATCTCTGCACAGTGAAGGAAACTATGGACAAAACAAAAATGGCCACCAAGTGAATAGGATAAGATATTTGCAAATGCTTTATTGGTTAAGGGGTTAATATCCGAAATGTGTAAAGCACTCCTGTAACTCAATCCCAAAAAAGCCACACAATCCTACTGAAAAATGGGCAGAGGCCCCAGACAGACATTTCTTCCAAGAAGACAAGTGGCCAAAAGATACATGAAAAGATGTTCAACATCACTAATCACCAGGGAAATGCATATAAAAACCACAATGAGATATTACCTCACACCTATCAGAATGACTATGCATCAAAAGACAAGAAAAAACAAGTGTTGGCGAGGATGTGATGAAAAAGGAACACTTGTGTTCTATTTTTAGGAATGTAAATTAGTGCAGCCACTACAGAAAACTGTATGGACATTCCCTAAATAAAAAATAGACCATAGAATCCAGTAATTACATTTCTAAGCATTTACTTGAACAAACCAAAAACAGTGATTCAGAAAGATACGTGCACTACTATGTTTATTGCAGCATTATTTACAACAGCCAACATATGGCAGCAACCTAAGTGTCCATCAATAGATGAATAGATAAAAATTATGTGGTATAGATACACAATGGAATATTCAGTCATTAAAAAGAATGCAATCTTGCCATTCACAACAACATGGATGGACCTAGAGCAAATTATGTTACATGAAATAAGTCCTCCAGAGCCCAAGAAATGCCATGTATTTCACTTGTACCTGACATCTGAAAAACAAAGTCAGACTCATAAATACGGAGAACAAACTGATAGGTGAAACAGATCAGGGGATTAAGAGGTTCCAACTTCCGATTATAAAATAAATAGATCACAGGGAGAAAAAATACAGCATGGGAATTATTGTCAATAATATTGCAATAATTTTGTATTACAGCAAATGGTAACTGTACTTATCGTGGTATTTTCCATGTATATAATTGTCAAATGACTATGTTGTACACCTGAAACTTACACTGTATGTCAACTCTACTTTTATTTAAAGAAAAATTTAAGCATATATTTCCATATGACCCAGTCACTCTATTTTTGGGTATATGCCCAAGAGAATTGAAAGTATATGCCTACACAGCAACTTGTACATCCATGTTCATAGCAGCAGTATTCACAGTAGCCAAAAAATGGTAACAACCCAAGTTCTATCAACTGCTTAATAGGTAAATAAAATATGGTATATCCATATAATAGAATACTTGTCAGCAATAAAAAGGAATGAAGCATTGATAAAGCATGGATGAACTTTGAAAACATTATGCTAAGTGAAAGAAGCCAGGCAGTAAAGGTTAAATATGTCAGGATTCTATTTATATGCAATGTCTAGTATAGGTAAGTGCACAGAAAATAGATTAGTGGCTGCCTGGGGTTGGTTGAGGTGGGGGGACATGACTGCTTAACGGGCATGGGATTTTCAGGGTGGCTGGGAGGTGATGAAAATCCACAGGCTTTCGATAATGGTGATGTTTTCATCTTGTGATAGAGTTGTGAATAGGTAAAAACCCCAAATTTTGTACTTTAAATTGGTGAATTTTGTGGTGTGTGAGTTATATCTTATTAAAAATAGGAACATATGTGTTTTAAGACAAAAAGAAAAGTTTAATATACATCTCTATCATCTCATAAATTTCCTCAAGATAATGATATTGGGTGGTGAGGACCAAGGCAGTGCTACTGTTAAAAATAAAGTATTATGAATTTTAGAACTAGATGCATACTTGTTATTTTAGAACTCACTCAACTTGTTCATTATAATTGTGTTCTGATTTTAAAACTACAGTTTTTTCAAATAAACCTTCCACATATAGTCCTAAATATTGCTCATTTTACAAAATACATTTTATTTTATCTGAATCCTTAGAAAATCGCCCTATTTGTTAAAGCATTTCAATGAGTCTGAAATTTAATTATAAACCATTTTCTAAACTATAACTTTTATGGTTTTGTAGTCCCAATCATATATCCATGTACATATTGATTTATCATTCAGAGAACCAAATCATTAGCTGTTGGTACCCATAGTGCCTGAATGTACCATCTAATGTCCATTCAAACCAGTAATGATTAGCATAATTTTGAGTTAATCTAAGGATTAACTTAGATCTTAACTTAATCTAAGGATTTCTCCTAACACTAAGAAATTCATCTTCTAAAATGTAGAACAACCCTAATTCTGATTATTGTGCTTTGGTCTGTCTGATACGGGATTATCAAGGAAATATTTGTAGCTTCTAAGTGTATCCAAGCAATTGTTGGTACTGCAGGGGAGGAAGTAAATGCAATAATCACAGAAACTGAACCCAAAGTAATTGCTTTCCGGGGATGGAGATGATCTGTACGATTCTCACAGCGTTCATATCCCCACAGCGGAGATTGCTCAGCCTATTTGTTGGCTTTTTTCACTCATACTTAGCTGTTAAACAGTCAAATTACACTGTTAGCTAAAAATCAGTAATTTTATATTTGTTTTCATCCCATTTACTGCCCATTTGGGTTTGTTGTTGTTCATTTGTTTGGATGATATTTGGTTTAAGACTAAGATAACATGGATCTGGCTTCTCATTTCAGCTCCATCCTCACGAAGCTCTCTCACAAAGAAGCTCAGAATTCATCTTCTTAGCTATCGAGGTGAGACCTTGACCCTAGTGCCTCCCTTGAACTCAAGTGCCTGTGTTTACATCCAGAACATCCAGGTAACACACAGTGATAGGGCAGGAATAAAAATGATACGCATCCACAATACAGCATCCGGGAAGGAAACTCAGATTAGAGTTTAAACAAAGACACAAAAGACAGACGTCAGAGGGAAGGGTGTTAGCCGATGAAGCAGAGAGGAGGAAACCTCTACCTAAGATACTTTAAGTGGGAAGTGAAACCACAGTCTTCACAAAGTGAAGGGAAGCTCAAAAGGAAATCAGAGACTGAGTTGAAGAAGGGCCTGAGTGAGGCTGGCGCATTAAAAAGTTGAACTGGAAGTCTACAAGGAAGTTCCTTTCCTCCAATAATAACTCAATACATTACCTAAGGTCACATGTTTAAGTCTAAAAAAAAACCACCCAGAGTCTCAAAAAAAAAAAAAAAAAAAAAAAGTCTGGAAAAAAATCAGGGAAAATTATGTGGAAGTTAGCCCTGTAGAGCTGAGATTCCCTTCTCCTAGCATTTAGTGATACACTGTACCATTCACTCCAAAGTGAAATGGTCTCTTAGAGCCTCCAGTCACTTTTCATTGTTAAATGGAGACAGAAAACCAAGGGTCATATAAGATAAGAAAAAAGAAAAAAAAAAAGGATATGAATGAGTAGACAAATGAGAAACCTGGAAAAAAAATCATCTTGGATGAAACCTAAATTAAAAAAAAAATTAAATATTCTGATTAATATCCTCATATGTGTGAAGATCTCACTCACAAAATACAAATAAAAAGCTATGACCAGTGCACTAATAGTGAGTTTTTGTAATATATATTTGTAAAGTTTTTTTTTTTAAAGGTTGTAACAATCATCAAGGAAATCTTCCAGAACATAGAATGCAAAAATAGAGAAAATACAAGAGGAAGGAGAGGACAAATCCAACAAATCTAGTATTAATCTGATGGGGAAACTTCTTTTTTTTAAATGCAAATGGGAAATATAGAGGGAAAGAAATTATCAAAGAAATAACACAAGAAAATTTTTTTAGAAGAGAGCCATGAATTTTCAGTAAGGGTCCACAAGTGTTCCAAGAATGAATACCCACATCTAGGTATATAATTTAGAAATTTTATAATAAGGAACTAAGTCTTTATCCCATATCTATTTCTTATTTTTTTGGTAGTACTTTCTTCAACTTTGTATATTTTCTTAAAAATTGCTTTCTGTACCATGACTCAAAGTTTCTGTTATGAGTTTCTATACCAGACTCTGACATCTTTCATGTCAGAATTTTATGATCTGACATCCAAACATGGCAAGTATTCACTACAGCCTACCTCCTGGCTAAATAAACACCCACATCTGCATATTGTGTATTACTTGATTATCCTTCTTGCTCCACTTATGGATTACCAATATCTTCATCCTATGACCTCTTTCCAAGAAAACCCTAGATCATCTATTGCGAAGAAATAAAAGATTTTTTGTTTCTAGAGAGTTGGAGCTTTTTGAATGAATTTTGCTGGAACAGGGGATTGTCAGCTTGGAACAAAACTTGGGAAGTTAGTTGGCATTTGTATAGATGGTCTAGAGAACTCTGGAGATACTGACCTAACTCTAGAGGTATGAATTTACATTTCAAGGGAAAATGCGGCATAGGACCTCATCTTTAGTCATAAAATCCAGAGACAGTGTATTTTATCTGGCCTTTAGAGAGATATATTTACATTCCAAAAGCTTAGAGTGAGAACACAGGATACTTCTCATTCATCTCCAAGGAGCAAAAAATATTTTTCTACTTTTGGGAGTGTAGGGGAAGCAGTTGCCGCTTTCTCCTGTATGAAAGCAGAGAAAATCTATTTTACTGTTTTTCTCCTATAACACAGATTTTGATATTTGCATTGATAGGACATTACACCTAGCTTTCTTTTTCTTTCTTTTTTTTTTTTTTAAGATTTTATTTATTTATTTATTTGACAGAGAGAGAGAGAGAGACAGCCAGGGAGATAGGTCGCACAAGCAGGGGGAGTGGGAGAGCAAGAAGGCTCCCAGCAGAGGAGCCTGATGCAGGGCTCAATCCCAGAATGCCGGGATCACGCCCTGGGCCAAAGGCAGACACTTAACCGCTGTGCCACCCAGGCGCCCCACACCTAGCTTTCATTTCATTATTCAGACCTAAATATCCAAGTATAGGGAATTACACGATCATTGCTTAACTTTTAGGTGAAAAATGATTATCTTCAATCCATAAGGCTTCAGGTGCACATTTAGGATTAAATGAATAAAGATAAGTATTTAAAAACCCAATGCCTGTCATACCCTAACTCAAGACTGAATGTCAGTCCTCACAAGAATTCAAGTCAAAAATCAGAGCTCTCAAAGGCTAGATTTGGAAGGAGAGAAAAATATATCCCCTTCCTTTTTGTAACCTATGATTATAGCGTAATACATCTCATAGTAATTTAAGAAAAATCAAGAAGTAAATAAGTGAATTTCTTTTATTCAACAAAAGATGCATTAGATTAATCTATTTGGCGTAATTGTAACTAGCATTGAGCAAAACAAAAGAAATGACTAAAGATGGAAAATAACATTTCCAGCTAGATTTAGGCCACATTTAAAGCTAAAATAAGCTAAATATTTTAAAGGTTATCTATCTCACATTTTTTATTTAGAGAAGCAGAGAAGTATCTACTGTAGAAAAACAAAATACATCAAATACCATTTTGTATCTTGAACCAAGACTAATTTTAACTTTTCTATTGGGTCAGGGAGAGGTGATTAGGATTTAGACTCTGTACTTTCTAATAAAGTTTCATTGTAGAGATGTAAGATGGGGAAGTAGGACAACCGTAAGCTTGCCTCCTCCCTTAAACACAGCTAGTTAATATCAAATCACTCTCAACACCCAAGAAATCAACCAGGAGTCTTAAGAGAAAGCTGCAACCGGAAAAGTGACCCGTGGAAGGTAGGAACTGTGGAGTTGATTGTTGGGAGAAAAGAGCCCTGGGTCCTGTCCAGAGGAGGGAGCCCTGATTGCAGAGGGGAATAACAAGAGAGAAAGAAGAGAGAGTGAGAAAGCACTGGGGGGATGGGGGAGGTAAAAACTCGCGCAGGGGACTGCGCAAGAAAATGATTCCCTAAAACCATTGACAAGGAAAAAGGAAAGGGTTACAATACTACCAGTTTTCTATAAACAGCAGAGCACAGAGTCTGAAATTTCAGACGTCTGTGACATTGCCAGTTTCGCACCTGGGGAACTGAACTGTGCTCGCGTGGTAGAGCGGGGTGGAACCCCAGCAGCAGGCAGCAAGGATCCTCACGATCACAAGGGGAGAAGCAGTTCCCCGGCTTGGAGGGCAGTTGGAAGAGGTGATACACATCTCCGCAAGCAAAGGACCCTGAAGGCTCCATAGAGCTAGCCCACTTACCAGTATGGGAACAAAGATGCCCGCTGAGGGCTGCAAACCCCGGTGCTGGCCGTGTATTGCAATTTACCATAAACTATAAACCACTGTGTGGTTGTGCAACTGTCTTCTGGGACAAGCTGGCACTGGCCACAGCACAGGGAGACCCTCCCCCAGAGGATCAATGCAGGTCCCTGCTATGGGAGTCTCTGCAGTGTCGGGTTTTGGAACACAGCCTCTCCTGAGGTGAAACACCAGAAGGCTGCACCATTTGGCAAGTGGACAGCCTGGACACAAGGTGAAGGTGGGGATCTGACGAAACCAGGGACACAGAGGGATCATTATTTGGGCATTTGAGAAGGTTTACCTAAGAGGGGTGGCGTGTATCTCCCATTCAGGAAAGGAGAGAACAGGGTGAAACCATTTTCTCCAGGAACCCTAAGCTTGATCCACGCCAGTGAGCTAAACAGCACCACCAAGTAGAGAAAGGAGCAGCTACACCCAGCCCTGCCTTCCTGTCCCCTACACGCACCTATCCGCTCCAGCAATTCCACCTGCGAATCAGCGCAACAGACCCCTCCCCCAGAAGACTAGCACGAACCCCTCAACCACACCAAGTCTACCAATCCTAGAGTATTACAAAGCTTCAGCTTTAGGGGAAACAGGATATTGTGTTCTTTGGGGGTTTTTTGGTTGTTTCTTTTTGTTTTGTTTTGTCTTGTCTTTCCTTTTTGTTTTGTTTTGTATTTTTGGATACAGAAAGAATTTTTAAAATTTTTTTAAATTTTATTTTGTGTATTTAACTTTTAATTTTTTTTCTCACTTTGTTCTATCAAGCTTCTTTTAAGAAGGAGACCAAGACACACCTAGGATCTAGCTTCCTATATGTATTTTATTTTTAAATTATTTTATAATCTTTAGGGTTTTGGGGGTTTTTCCCCCCTCCAACATGACAAGATGGAAGATTTCATTGCAAAACGAAGAACAAAAAGAAATGACAGCCAGAGATTTAATCAGTACAGATATAAATAAGATGTCTGAGCTAGAATTTAAAACAATTATATGGATACTAGCTGGATTTGAAAAAAGCATAGAAGACACTAGAGAATCCCTTACTGCAGAGACAAAAAAACTAAAATCAAGTCAGGCCTAAATTAAAAACGCTAAAACCAAGATGCAAACCCAAATGGATGCCATAAAAACAAGGATGGATGAAGCAGAGGAACAAATCAGTGATAGAGAAGATAAAATTATGGAAAATAATGAAGCTCAAAAAAGAGGGCAACAAAGGTAATGGATCATAAAGGTAGACGTACGGAACTTAGTGACTTAATAAAATGAAATAACATTCATATCATAGGAGTCCCAGAACAAGAAGGGAGAGAAAAAGGGACAGAAGGTTTACTCAAGCAAATTATAGCATAAAACTTCCCTAATATGGGGAAGGATACAGACATCAAGATCCAAGAAGCACAGAGAACTCCCATTAAATTCAACAAAAGCTGACCTTCACCAAGGCATATCATAGTCAAATTCACAGAATAGATGACAAAGCAAGAATCCTGAAAGCAGCAAGGGGGAAAAAGTCATTAACCTACAAGGGAAGACAGATCAGGTTTGCAGCAGATCTGTCTATAAAAACTTGACAGAAGAGAGTGGCAGGATATATTCAACATGGGAAAAAATTGCAGCCAAGAATTCTTTAACCAGCAAGGCTGTCATTTAGAATAGAAGGAAGATAGAGATTCCCCAGACAAAAACTAAAGGAGTTCATGACCACTAAATTAGCCCTGCAAGAAATATTGAGGGAGACTCAGTGGGGAAAAATACCAAAAGCGACAAAGACTAGAAAAGACCAGAGAACATCACCAGAAATAACAACTCTACAGGTAACACAGTAACACTAACTTCATATCTTTCAGTAGTCACTCTGAATGTAAATAGACTAAATGCTCCAATCAAAAGATATAGGGTATCAGAATTAAAAAAAAAAATCCACTTATATGCTGCCTACAAGAGACTCATTTTAGAGTCTAAAGACACCTGCAGATTGAAAGTGAGGGGATAAAGAACTACCAATCATGCTAATGGATGTTTTAAGAAAGCTCAAGTGGCCATACTTATATCAGACCAACTAGATTTTAAACCAGACTGTAACAAGAGATAAAAAGGGGGGGGCATTATATCATAATTAAGGGGTTTAACCATCAAGAAGACTTAATGTTTGTAAATATTTATGTATCCAACTTGGGAGCACCCAAATATATAAGTCAATTAATAATAAACATTAAAAAACTTATTGATAGGGGCTCCTGGGTGTCTCAGTCAGTTAAGCATCTGCCTTCAACTCAGATCATGATCCTAGGGTCTTGGGATCCAGCCCCACAATGGGCTCCCTGCTCAGCGGGAAGCCTGCTTCTTCTTCTCCCTCTGCCTGCCAGTCCCCCTGCTTGTGCTCTCTCTCTCTGTCCAATAAATAAAATCTTTTTTTTTAAAGACAAAAGAAATTCATTGATAATAATACAATAATAGCGGGGGAC
This sequence comes from Ursus arctos, assembly GCF_023065955.2. Lineage (NCBI taxonomy): Eukaryota > Metazoa > Chordata > Mammalia > Carnivora > Ursidae > Ursus > Ursus arctos. The sequence goes on along the minus strand of NW_026622985.1, from coordinate 22,965,762 downwards.
TTTAACACCACACTTAAAGAAATGGACAGATCACCTAAGAAGAAAATCAACAAGGAAACAATGGCTTTGAATGACACACTGGACCAGAGGACTTAACAGATATATTCAGAACATTTCATCCTAAAGCAGAATACACATCCTTTTCGAATGCACATGGGACAGTCTCCAGAATAGTCACATGCCGAGTCACAAATCAGCCCTCAACAAGTACAAAAAGATCAAGATGATGCCATGCATATTTTTGGACCACAATGCTATGAAACTTGAAGTCATCTCAAGAAAAAAAATTGGAAAGACCACAAACGCATGGATGTTAAAGAACATCCTACTAAAGAGTTAATGGGTTAACCAGAAAATTAAGAAATTTTTAAAAATGCATGGAAGCAAATGAAAGTCACAGTCCAGAACCTCTGTGATGCAGCAAAGGCAGCCCTAAGAGGGAAGTATATTTCAAAACAAGCCCTACCTAAAGAAGGAAGAAAAGTCTCCAATACACAACCTAGCCCTACACCTGAAGGAGCTAGAAAAGGAACAGCAAATAAAGCCTAAAGCCAGCAGAAAGGAAATAATGAAGATTAGCTCAGGAATAAACAAAATATAGAAGCAAGCAAACAAAAACCAGTAGGACAGATTAACAAAACTGAGAACCTGGTCTTTGAAAGAATTAATATAACTGATAAGCCTCTAGCCAGACTTAACAAAAAGAAACGAGAAAAGACCCAAATAGATAAAATCACAAACAAAAGAGGAGAGATCACAACAAACACCACAGAAATAAGAACAATTATAAGAGAATACTATGAAAATTATATGTCAACAAACTGGGAAATCTGAAAGAAATGGACAAATTCCTAGAAACCTACAAACTACCAAAACTGAAACAGGAAGAAATAGAAAATTTGAACAGAGTTATAACCAGCAAAGAAATTGAATCTCCCAATAAGCAAAAGTCCTGGGCCAGATGGCTTCCCAGGGAAATTCTACCAGACATTTAAAGAAGAGTCGACCTATTCTCAAACTGTTTCAAAACATAGAAATGGAAGGAACACTTCCAAACTCTTTCTACAAAGCCAGCATCCCCTTGATTCCACAACCAAAGACCCCACTAAAAAGAAGAATTACAGACCAATATCCCTGATGAACATACACACGAAAGTTCTCAATAAAATACTAGTAAATTGAATTCAACATTACATTAAAGGAATTATTCACTAAGTTCAAGTGGGATTTATTTCTGGGCTGCAGGGGTGTTACAATATCCACAAATCAATCAACATGATACATCAGATTAATAAAATAAAGGATAAGAACAATAGTATTCTGTCAATAGACACGGGAAAAGCATTTGATAAGATACAGGATCCCTTCTTGATAAACAAAGTAGGGATAGATGGAACATATGTCAACATCATAAAAGTCATATACAGAAGACCCACAGATAATATCATCCTCAATGGGGAAAAATTGAGAGCCTTCACCCTACAGTCACAAACAAGACAAGGATGTTCATTTTCACCATTATAATTTAACGTAGTACTGGAAGTCTTAGCCTCAGCAATCAGAACAAAAGGAAATAAAAGGCATACAAAATGGCAAGGATGAAGTCCAACTTCCACTATTTGCAGATGATATGATACTCTATGTAGAAAACCTGAAAAAAAATTGCTTCAATACTGAATTCAGTAAAGTTGCAGAATATAAAATCAGTGTGCTGAAATGTATTTCATTTCTATACACTAATAATGAAGCAGAAGAAAAAGAAATCAAGAAATCAACCCCATTTGCAATTGCAACAAAACCCATGAGATATTTAGGAAAAAACCTAACTAAAGAAGTAAAGGATCTGTATTCTGAAAACTATAGGACACGTGTGAAAGAAATCGAAGAGGGCACAAAGAGATGGAAAGGCATTCCATGCTCATGGATTGGAAGAACAAATATTGTTAAAATATCTATTCTACCCAAAGCAACCTGCACATTTAATGCAACCCTATCAAAATACCACCAGCATTTTTCACAGAGCTAGAACAAACAATCCTAAAACTTGTATGGAACCACAGAAGACCCTGAATAGCCAAAGCAATCCTGAAAAAGAAAAGCAAAGCAGGAGGCATCACAATTCTGGATTTAAAGCTATATTACAGAGCTATAGTCATCAAGCCAGCATGGTACTGGCATAAAAACAGGCACATAGATCAATGGAACAGAACAGAGAACTCAGAGAACTCATCAACAAAGAAGGAAAGGATATCCAATGGAAGACAGTCTCTTCAACAAATGGTGTTGGGAAAACTGGACAGCAACATGCAAAAGAATGAAGCTAGACCACTTTCTTACATCATATACAAAAACAAATTCAAAATAGATGAAAGACCTAAATGTGAGACAGGAAACCATAAATCTTAGAGGACAACAAAGGCAGCAACCTCTTTGACCTTAGCCATAGCAACTTCTTACTGGACACATCACCACAAGCAAGGGAAACAGAAGCAAAAATGAACTATTGGCACTTCATCAAGATAAAAAGCTCCTGCACAGCAAAGGAAACCATCAACAAAAGTAAAAGGCAACCCATGGATTGGGAGAAGGTATTTGGAAATGATCTGATTAAGGGTTAGTATCCAAAATATATAAAGAACTTATCAAATTCAACATCCAAAAAACAAATAATCCAGTTAAGAAATGGGCAGAGTACATAAATAAACATTTTTCCAAAAAAGACATGCAGATGGCTAACAGACGCATGAAAAGATGTTCAACGTCACTCATCAGGGAAATACTAATCAAAACTACAATGAGATACCACCTCACACCTGTCAGAATGGTTAAAATTAACAACACAAGAAACAGGTATTAGTGAGGATGTGGAGAAAGGGGAACGCTCTTGCACTGTTTTTAGGAATGCAAACTGGTGTAGCCACTCTGGAAAACAGTATGGAGATTTCTCAAAAAGTTAAAAAATAAATAAATAAATAACTACCCTATGATCTAGCAATTGCACTACTATGTATCCACCCAAACGATACAAAATACAGATTTGAAGAGGTACATGCGCCCCCATGTTTATTGCAGCAGCATCAACATCAACAACAGCCAAACTATGGAGAGAGCCCAATGTCCATCATCTGTTGAATGGATAAAGAAGATGTGCTACAAACACACACACACACACACACACACACACACACACACACTAGAATGTTCTTCAGCCATCAAAAAGAATGAAATCTTGCCATTTGGAATGACATGGATGGAGCTAGAATATATTATGCTAAGTGAAATAAGTGAGAAAAAAATACCATATGATTTCACTCATATTTGGAATTTAAGAAAGAAAATAGATGAACATATGGGCAGGGAGGAGAGGGGAAAAAAACTGTAAGAGACTCTTAGCTATAGAGAACAATCTGAGGGTTGATGGAGGCAGGTTGGTGGGGGATGGGCTAGATGAGCGATGGGTATTGAAGAGGCACTTGTGATGAGCACTGGATGTTATATCTAAGTGATGAATCACTGAATTCTACTCCAGAACAAATATTGCACTGTACGTTAACTTAAATTTAAATAAAGTAATAAGTTTCATTGTAATACCATTAAGCCTTACATCCCATGCTGAATATGTATGTAATGAAGTTCCCCCTGCAACACCATTTTATATCAACCACATACATGGAATAGGAACAGTTTCGAACGATTACCTTTCAGCGTGATCCCCCTCCCCCATTCCCTTTGGCCCATGTTTGTAGAAAACAAATAGAGTTTAAGTCTTTGAGATCAAATCATTCAAGTCAGTACTGATGCAAATTTTGACAGAGTTAAACTTATGCCAGAAAATAAGCTGGAAACAACTCCGTAAACCCCAAAGGTTTACTGAGTCCACTTCGGTTTGGCACTCCAATATGTACAGTTTCATTCAAGTTGTCTCAAGAGCCTCCTTTATCCAGTTCAATAATAACTTTTTGGTCTTTTTGTCTTTTCATTACAACTATCCTGATAATCCCATCTCTGGAGAAATCCCCTATTTCGCCCCAGATTTTAGGCTGTCAAGCATCACCAGGCAGAGTCAGATAGTCTTACATCATTACAAATATAGGATCCTCTTTTGAATCAGTCTGTAATTGGTTCAGAATTCTTTTATTGACTCCAATCCGCCCCAAATTCTTTTCTTTCAAGCAATTGTTCACAATCTAGAAATTTTTATTTTATTCTTACTCTAGCTACCTCCATCTAAATAGTTGGTTTTACAAGATCATCTTTCAAAAAACATTCTGCTTTCCTAATTTCCTTTATTTTCAATCATCCTTTTCTACCTTCAAATTTTAGCAGGTGAGGTATGCCGTTCTGTGTTTCCAAAGTTAGTTCTTCTACTTGTAAACTTGACTTCTTCTTACTTTACCTCCCCAGGACTTGCTCCATTAAATAGCTTTTCCACTGTTTCTTACAGCAGAGAACTCTCCCCTTTTAAGACTACAATTATTTTCTGCTCTTTTGTCTTAAATCTACCCTAAATCCCTAAATTCTCTTTTCCCAGTCAAATGGTTTTTTGTTTTTTTTCTTGAAGACTAGGAACTTTCCTACATCTCAAATAGTGTTAAAAGCACTGCAACCTGTCTTTGTCAAAGACAGGGTCAATAGTAACGTCCTAACTCAGTAATATTTAAAGTTCAGTTTATCCTATTTGGCTCCTCTTTAGCATTTTTTATTTTAAGCCAATCCGTTCTTGAAATACTATTTACTCTTCACTACCAAGGCACAATTTTCTTTTGGTGCTCGTTCTCCCCACATGACTTTGGCTTCCTCTAAGTGGCCTTCACGTACCACTTTTCTGTTTCTCCTACGTTCTCCTTCAATCATCTCATGAACCTCTGCTATAATAGCATCTGTGAATGGATGACCCTCAATTCTTTATCTACGTCTCTCTTCTCTACTTGGCTTACCACCTCATAAAGGTAGAATAATTCAGAAAAGTACTCTTGTTAGAGATTAAATTTCCATAAGAAGTCAATCACACATTAGGCAACCATTTTCTGCAACATAGGACTGACTTAACTGGAAATTAGGAAAGCGGTGCTCTAATTAGTAGCTGGGGGTGGTGGTGGGGAATAAAACACACTGTTTCTTATTTGTCGATATTAAATATTTGTTCAGTTGAGCAAGACAGTAGTTATGGAGTTTACCTGAAGGATATGTAATATTCCCATAGATGCTTAACAAATGTATCCTTGGATTAAGTCAGACCATTATAGATTCTTTTTTTTTTTAAAAGATTTTATTTATTTGAGAGAGAGAGAGACAGCCAGCGAGAGCGGGAACACAAGCAGGGGGAGTGGGAGAGGAAGAAGCAGGCTCATAGCGGAGGAGCCTGATGTGGGGCTTGATCCCACAACGCCAGGATCACGCCCTGAGCCAAAGGCAGACGCTTAACCGCTGTGCCACCCAGGCGCCCCGACCATTATAGATTCTGATAGATTCCTAAAGAGCTTATTGTTCTGTTTTCCCAAATTACTTTTAGTCAACTATCTTTGGCTTGATAGTTTGGTCTACATTGAGAGATAGTTTAAGAAACATTTCCAGAATACTCATCAGTATGTCTCAAGATGTTTTGGATGAGAAATACATGGTTTGAAGAACTGGGACAGAGTGTGGTCAGCATCATGGTGGCATGAGTTCTTTTTGTCTCACCCATTTATAACCTAGCAAACATTCTTAACTTAGAAAAGCATCTCTGCACAGGACACCTGAGAGTCCATCCATCTGTGCACCCCAAAGTGGGTGGATTTGACTTCAGAAGAGGCTGTGGAATGAGGGGAGTGGTGACAGTCACAGGTTCCACCACGGCCAGCACAACCTTTCTGGCAGAGGAGGTGGAAGGTGAAGGTCGTGAGTGGGGGTCTGCCTGCTTCCGCCCTGCAGCTGGAGAGACCTGTTGCTTTCTCTGAGAAGTGACCTCAGTGACTGGTGGGTGCTCAAGGAAAGGGAGGGAGGAAGGACAAGAACTGAAGGAAGATGTTTCCTGCTGTCTGCCCTGAGATTCTGGCAGGAGGACTGCCCATGACTCCTGCCCCCACCCCCAAAACCATCCACACTACCAGGTCCTGGGCACACCCAAAACCCCAGTGCTAAGCACACAGCTCACCCCAGTCTGCACCCCACCCCTTTTGTTTCTCCGCCAGTTTTAGTGCGAGTATTCCCAAACTTAGATTTGAGTCAGCTCTGTTCAAAGAGACCAGAAACTTGTGCTCTAGTGCCACTATCTGGAAAAGAAAAGGAAGGTTCTAATTACCAACATGTTGAATTGCTAGAATCAATTAAACAAAACCTAACCTGATAAGAAAGATGTTAGTACTTCAAATGTAGTGGCAGAGGCACTTTCCATCAAACACTGTGAAAAAGTATGGTATTACGGTTCACAAAAAAAAAAAAAAATGACTATTTTCCAGCAACTGAACCGAAAGCATGGAATATTTAATCTAACTGATAAAGAATCCAAAACAGCTATTCTCAATGAGCTACAAGAAAACTCAGGAAGGTAATACAATGTTCTCAGGAATAAAAGTTAGTGAACAGATGGAGTACCAAAGAGATTCGTATTCAAAAGCAAAACAGAAATTCTGGAGCTGAAGAACTCAGTAAATAAGATGAAAACTGTACTAGAAATCATTGGGAATAGAGAAGATCGGGTGGAAGAGAGAATAAGTGAGTCCAAGGATAGGAATATAGAAATAATTCAAGTGGAAGAGTAGAGAGAAGTAAGATTTTTAAGAAGTAAAGAAACTCCATGAGAACTATCAGACTCTGTTAGGAAAGTCAACATCAGGTTACTGAATAGGGGCACCTGGCTGACCCAGTCAGTAGAGCGCGAAACTCTTGATCTCAGGGTTGTGAGTTGAGCCCCACACTGGGTATAGAGATTACTTACAAATAAAATCTTAAAAACATGAAAAAAGATTAATGGATATATCAGAAGAAAAAGAGAGGAAGTAAGGGCAGAAAGTGTATTGAAAGAAGTAACAGCTGAGAACTTCTCAAACCTGGGGAAGGAACTGGATATAGAAATCCACAAAACTAATAAATAAAACATCTTATTATCTCAATGCAAAAGACCTTCGCCAAGACATATTATATTAAAACAACCAAAAGTCAATGATAAAGAATTTTAAAGGCAAGGGTGGGGGGAGGGGAAGAAGTAGAGTAGCCGGCAAAGTAACCCATATTAGGCTACCAGCCAATTTTTCAGCAAAAATTCTATAAGCCAGAAGAGAATGAAGTGACATATTCAAAATATTGAAAGATAAAAATTGCAAGCCAAGAATACTCTATTTGGCAAAGTTATCTTTCAGATTTGAAGGAAAAATAGAGGTTTTTCCAGACAGACAAAAGCTGAGGGAGCTTATCACCTTTCGAACGGCCTAAAAATGTTAAAAGGAGGCCTTCAGGCTGAAACAAAAAGGCAAAAGTACAGAAAGCTCCCATCAAAGTGATAAGTATACAGTAATTATTAGAAAACTCTTTTGTAAACAGTCTATTAAACTCTGAAATTATAACATCAAGGCTCAAGAAAAAGAACATGAAAAATAACAATAGTCATTACCACTTGGTAATGAAGTTACAGCATAAAAGGTAATTTGTGACATCAAAAAATAAAAGGGTAAGAATAAGGATGGGATCCTTACAGGCAAATGAAGATAAATGGCTAGCATCAGAAAAAGGACTATTTCATCTAGGAGACGTTTTATGTAAACCTTGGTAACCGCAAAGCAAAAATCTAGAGCAGAGATACAAATCCACAAAAAAGGGGGAGACCGGCAGCGCCAGGGTGCCTGTCAGGCCTCATGACTCTTGATTTCAGCTCGGGTCATGATCTCAAAGTCATGAGATCGACCCCTGCATCAGACTCTGTGCTGGGCATAAAACCTGCTTGAGATTTTCTCTCTCTCTCTCTCTCTCTCTCTCTGCCCCTCCCCCACCTGCTCACACTTGCTCTCTCTAGAAAGAAAACAAAGAGAGAAGGGGAGACTGAACAAATCACCATGGAAAACCACCAGCTTACAAAGATAGACAGATATGGAATAACAAAAATGGAGAAACAAAATAACCAGAAAACAAAAGATAAAATGGCACTAGGAAATCCTCACTTATCAATAATCACCCTAAATATCAATGTCAATGTGTAAACTCACTGATCAAAAGACCCAGGTTGGCTGGATGGATAAAAATCCAGACTTAGTGACAGTTGACCCTTGAACAACATGGGTTTGAACTGCACGGGTCCACTTGTATGTGCATTTTTTTTTTCAATAAATATACTGGAAAATTCTTTTGGAGATTTTTGACAATTTGGAAAAACTCAGATGAACCACATAGCCTAGAAATAACAAAAAAATTTAGAAAATGTTGGGTAGGACATGAATGCATAATATACGTATTATTGATACTAGTCCGTCTTACAACCATAAAAATAGACGCTAAATAGAAGTTAAAATGTATTAAAACACACACATGGGCAATACATGCCATTCACAGTTGAGAGAAAAGTCAACAAATGTCAAGATGCAATATTAAATCCTAGCCACATAAAATTAGCTATAGTCCACAGTGTACTCTAATAATGTTGTAGTGACCTCCTATCGCTATTACAGCGAGCTCAAGTATTCCAAGGAGCCTCTTAAAATGCTGTGTGATGCTCATCATCTCCTCCTGAGCAGTTTGTCTCTCCAGTAAATTTCCTAGCACAGTAAAAAATGCTCTCTCGCAACTCTCACGTTTTCATTGTGTTTAGCGCAGTACCGTACACCTCAAGTAACACCATGGGACCCATACGAAGCGTCACTAATGATGCTTAAAGAGCTTCCAAAAAGCAGAGAAAAGTCCTAACATCCCAAGAAAAAATTGAACTAATTGATATGTGCTACAGATTAAGGCAGCAGCTGTGGTTGCCTGCCATTTCAAAATGTCAGTCCCGTGTAGGGGGCACTGTAAACACAAAACCTTTATGAAGCTACCACAGCGGCTACACCAGCAGGCGTGAATCCCTTGCCCTTTTTGTAAAATACATGCCTTTCGATCTTGTATTGAAAATGCAGCTCTTAGGGGGGTGCAGGCTTGCTTTAAGAAAGGCATACCTAGAGATCCTAATGGGATTTGAGAAAAGTTAAGTTATTATATGACAATTTAAACCAAAAGGAAGGTGAAGGATCTAAAGCTGGATAATTTAATGCCAGCAAAAGATGCTTGGGCAATCTTAAAAAGAAGGTTGGTGTTAAAAATGTCAAGATAGGGGCGCCTGGGTGGCTCGGTCAGTTGAGCATCCAACTCTTGATTTTGGCTCAGGTCATGATCTCCGGGTCCTGGGATCGAGCCCCGCCTCAGGCTCCACACTCAGCACAGAGTCTGCTTGTCCCTCTCCCTCTGCACCTCCCCCAGCTCGCATGCGCTCTCGCTCTCTCTTTTTTTTAAAAATCAAGGTAACAGGAAAACAGCTTCTGATGGTCAAGAGGCAGCAGGTAAACTCCTAGATCCATCAAGAAAATCATTGAGAAACAAAAATATCTGCCCAAACCAGCTTTTAATGCAGACAGAAGTGCCCTATTCTGGGGGTGGAGGGGAAATACTACAAAGGACATTTACTGAAAGACAAGTGAGCACCAGGATTTAAGGCAGGAAGCGATAGGATAACATTACTGTTTTAAGCAAATCAAGCCCCGTTTACAAGCAGGACTGCCTCTGTCTATACAACTGCTAACCCACGCCTAGGAGAAAAAAAAGAAAAATACTAGCTGCTAATCTTTTGGTTGCACAGCAAGAAGGCCTAGACAACAAGATCTCTTTTTCTGGACTGGTTCCATGCATGCTTTTTCCCTGAGGGCAGAAAGTACCTTGCCAATAAGTGACTGCCTTTTGAAGTTCTTTGGAAATTAGAAAATGCCGCTGGCCACCCAGCACCCTATGAGCTCATCGCCGAAGTGTCAAATGGTCTGCTTGCACCCAAACACATCTCTAATTCAACCTCTAGATAAGGGGGTCATAAGGACCTTTAAGGATCGTTACACACAATTTTCTATAGAAAGGACTATCAATGTTATAGATGAGAACCCTAATAGGAAAAAAAAAACACATCATATGAAAGTCTGGAAGGGTTACACCACTGCAAATGTCATCATTATTATAGAAAAGGCTATGAAAACCATTACACCTAAACCAATAAATTCCTCTTGGAGGAAACTAGGTCCGGGTATCGTACATGACTTCGTAAAACTTACCAACAGAGCTAATGAAGGAAATAGGTAAAGACATCGGTGATATGTCAGGAAAAGGCGGGTGGTGAAGAGTTTCAAGATATGGATCTTGGGAAAATTTAAGAGCTAATAGACAACATACCAGAAGAATTAACAGAAGATGGCTTGATGGAAATGAGTGCTTCTCAACCCATGATGGATGATGAGGAAGAAATCATAGAAAAAAATAGTGCCAGAAAACAAACTGACATCAGACAATCTTGCAGAAGGGTTCTGATTATTCAAGACTGCTTTGAACTTCTCATACAACATGGACCCTTCTAGGATATAGGCACTGAAACTATAGCAAATGGTGGAAGAAGGATTGGTACTGTGTAGACACATTTTTAGAGAAATTAAAAAAAAAAAGTCAGAAATTATAATGTATTTCCATAAAATTCCACTTTGCCTGCCTCTCCTGCCTCCCCTTCCACCTCTGCCACCCCTGAGACAGTAAGACCATACCCCCTCTTCTTTTTCCTCCTCCTCCTCAGCCATGAAGTTCATAAGAATGAAGACCTTTAGGATGATCCACTTTCACTTAATGAATCGTAGATAATCATCATGCTGCACAGCTTATAAAATTATCTGGTGTATGTGTGTATCTTCCTGTGAACAGCTAATAACCGTACGGCAAGAACTGTATGAGAAGTTTATCATCACCTCCTAAACTTTCATCACGTGGATCATCATAGACAAGACCACGGAAGTGGATAGCCTGTCTAACGTAGGCGCAAGGTGAGGGACAGGTAATATAAAATTAATATTGTATTACTTTTGTTTTATCATCTTTTTTTTTCAAAGAATTACATTATCATACAATATGCCTCTTTCTCCTAACTGGAGAAACTATATTAGTCTAACATCACAGGTAAATGGGGTTTATGTAACAATGTTCCCAGTACTTTATTATGAATATGACTATGATGCTGTATGCCATAAAAACTTTTGTATCATTCTTTACTGTATAGGCTAGGCTATTACACCAGGCTTACCATAATGCAGTCATACTACTTCTTATCAATGCGTAAATCATTGTATCTATAATTTTTCTCATGTTATCTTTTCATTTTCATGTCTATTGTTAGCAATACAGATAACATCTACATACAATTTGTAACCCTATATTGATCAACCGATTTTCAATACCTCCATCTTGCAAACAATGTAAACTTACAGTATTGATATAGTACAGTGCTATCAATGTATTTTCTCTTCCTTATTTTAATAAAAATATTTCTTAAATATATTCTTTATTTTAAGAATACATACAATATATTTGTTAATTGGCTGTTTCTCAGTAAGGTTTCCAGTCAATAGTAGGCTATTAGTTATGTTTTAGGGTAGTCAAAAGTTATATGTGGATTTTTTACCGTACAAAGCATTGGTGCCCCAAGTCCCCTGTTGCTCAAGGGTCAACTGTGTATACTGCCTACAGTAGACTCATTTCATCTCTGAAGACACACATCAGCTCAAAGTAAAAAGATGTAAGATGATATTTCAAGCTAACAGAAACCAAAAAAGGTGGACAGGGACATACTTAGAAAAAAAAAAAAAAAAGACTTCATGCCAGAAAGGGTAAAGAGAGACAAAGGAAGTCATTATATAATAATGAATGGATCAGGTATAATAATTATAAATACACATGCTCATAACACTTAAGCAGTAACACGTATTGAAAAAATACTAACAGATTTTAAGGGAGAACAGGAGAATAGTAACAGTAGAGGACTTCAATATTCCACTATCAGCAATAGATAGATAATAGACAAAAAAAGCAACGAGGCATCATTGGAATTGAACCATGCTTTAGAACAGAAACTTAATAGACATATATGGAACATTCCATCCAAACGGAATACACCTTCTTCTCAAGTGCACATGGAACTCTCTAGGACAGATCACACATTAAGCCATAAACAAGCCTTAAATTTAAAATGAATAAAATCATATCAACCATCTTTTCTGACTACAATTTGTTATGAAATTAGAAATCAATTACAAGAAAAATGGAAAATTCACAAATATTTGGAAATTAAACAATAGGATACTGAACATTCAATTGGTCACAGAAATCAAAGAGAAAAAAGTCTTGAAACAAATAAAAATGGAAATACAACATACAGAAATCAATTGCATTATTTTACATGAATGAAGCATCTGAAAAGAAATAAAACTATACCATTCACAATAGCATTAAAAGACAATAAACTTAGTAAATTAAACAAAGAAGTAAAAATTCTATGTGACGAAAACTACTGAACTTTGCCGGTAGAAATCAAAGACACAAATAGAAAGACATCTTGTGTTCATAGATCACAAGAGTATTGTTAAAATGGTCCTACCACCCACAACCATCTTCAAGTTTAATGCAATACCCATCAAAATGCAAAAGGCATTTTTTACAGAAATAGAAGAAACATTCTTAAAATTTGTGTAGAATCACAAAGACCTTGAATAACCAAAGCAATCTTAGGCAAAAAGAACAAAGCACTTATGGATTTCCAACTGTATTAGAAAGCCATAATAATAAAAACAGTATGGTACTGACACAAAAATAGGCACATTTACCAATGGAACTCGATAGGAAGCCCAGAATTAAATCCCAGCATATACAGTGAACTAATATTTGAAAAGACAGCCAAGAATACCCACTGAGAAAGGATGGTTTTCTCCACAAACGGGCTGGGGAAACCTGAAGAAACCCCTGCAGAATGATGAAATTGAACCCCTATCTCATTTGCACTCACAAAAATATAGCCAAAATGTATCAAAGACATACGTGTAAGACTCACTACCATAGAAGTCTTAGGAGAAACCGAGAAGTTCCTTGACATTAGTCCGGGCAATTATTCTGGGGCTCCTAAAAGCATAAACCACAAAAGCAAAAATCAAATGGGGCTATATCGAACTCAAAAGCTGCTGCACAGCCAGAGACCAACAAAATGAAGAGATGACCTACAGAATGAATGAAAAATTTTGCAAAACATATGTCACTTAAGGGGTTGATTCCTAAAAATACATAAACAATTCCATCAACTTAGTGACAACAAAAAAAATAATCAATTTAAGAGGGCATAAGGCATTTTCCAAAGAGGACACCAAAATAGTCGACAGATGCAGAATAAGATGTTCATGAATAATCATCAGGGATGGTCAGATTAAACCCATAATGAGCTATCACCTCACACTTGTGAGCAAGGCTATTATCAAAGACAAGAGACAACAGGTACCAGTAAGAATATAGTGAGAGGGAAACCCTTAAAAATTGTGAGTGGTTATGTAAATGGGTCCAACCACTATGAATAACTATATAGAGGTTCCCTGAAATATTAAAAATAAATTACCATATGATCCAGCAATTCTGCTTCTGGGTATATACCCAAAGGAAGTGGAAACAGGAGTTTGACAAGAAGTTTATCACAGCATGCATTATTTGCAATAGCCAAGATATGGAAACAACCCATCTGTTCATCAACAGATGAATGGATAAGAAAGATGTAGTACATATACACATGGAATATTATTCAACTATTAGTAAAGAGGATATCCTGCCATTTGTGACATGGCTGGACCTTAAGCACATTATGCTAAGCAAGATAAGTCAAACAGAGAAAACCAAGTACTGTAGAGTATCACTTATATGTGGAATTTTTAAAAGTTATACCTGTATAAAACACACACACACACACACACACACACACACACACACGAAAATGGTCGTTACCAGGGGATGGGGGGAGGGGGTAAGATCAATGGTGTTTAAAAGTACCAACCTGTAATGAGTAAATAAGCCATAAGATCCAATGCACAGTATAATGAATATAGATAATAGTACTGTACTGTGATTATTTAAGGTGATAAATATTGCTACATTGCCAATCATATTACAATATATAAGTGTTTCCAGGTAACATGCTGTGTTCCTTAAATTTACACAAGATTATATGTCAAATTTATTCAATTAAAAGAAATAATGTATAAAGTATCTTAATTTTGTGTTGATGACATGTTGAAATTATATTTTTTTAAATGTAGTTTTTTTTAAAAAGAATTGGGACAGATCAAGTCCTACAATCCTCAAAGAAAATTTACGATTTGATTAAAAAGTATAAATGCCCATTTTACATAACTACCAAATTTACATTTTTAACTTCCCATGAAACATATTCTCCATTCAATGTCTCTGGTTAATGTATCCAAGTTGATCTCTAACCAAGGAATTATGAACATAGTTTTATATATTCTATTATACTTCATCAAAAGGACCCAAAACAGAACAGTTTTCAGTAGGATTCCTTTTTAATTTAATGAATGAATTTGTATTTGGATTTGTAAAGTCTTGATTAGAGGACTGAAAAATTAATGTTTTCAAGCAAATATAAGAAAATTCAGAATAATTGGAACTGATGCTACAGAGTAGAAAAAATATGGATGGCATCTAGCATTAATTTTGCTACTGATTAGCTGGAAAAGTTGTTTCATATCAGCTTTAGGGTTTTAACTTAATTATCTGTAAAAAGATCATTTAAGTTAGTTTTTCTCTAAGGTACAACTAGCATTTCATAATTTGGCCTAGTTTTATCATTCTCAGTCATTGCTTGGTGATCAACATATACTTTTGCTAATGTTGCAGCCAAATATTCCCAACATAACTGCCTCGTTGAATATTTAACCCCCTTTACTACGTAATGTTGCCACTTGAAATATTCCACCAAGAATAATGGGTACAGTATGCCTCCTTTATAAAATGTACGTTGAAAGTAGAAACTAATTATATGATTTACTAAGCAACTAGAGGAGAAACAATGGTTACATTTTTGAGCTGTCAGGATGAAATGAATGAATGAATGAAGTTGAATGAGAGGTTTCTCATCAGCCTTTGTTCAGTACTTGAATAGAAGTAATTAATACTCGTTTATTCCAAGAGTTGCTGATGTAAGGAAGAGAAATTTTCATTTACTCCAGCTGATAAATTCATATTTTTTGTTTATCCAAAAACAGTATGGTTTTATGATAGTGGTTAGTATATGTTAGAAAATTTTCAGCCAACATATGAAAAAAAAAAAAACTAAAACCAACCAAAACTGCATATCGAGAGATGACAGCTGTTAATATTTTAGTGACTTGCCAGGGAGACAGTGTTGGGAGGCTAAGAACACCTTTCTGTATTCAAGTTATCCGCTGGATCTCAGCTCTGTAAAACTACTCCTTTAGGCTCTTTCTTTTCTAATTTAGTGTCTGCAAGATTTTATACATATGTGTGATATATTTATTATATGTATTGTAATAAATACTTTTATAATTATGTATAATATACAATACTATAGATGTTATATAAAGTATTATATACAGTATATACTATGTTATATATTATATATAATTTATACTTACACAAATTTCAGAATTGCATCATTCAGTTGTTATATTTCACATTTACCCCTAAGCATTTACCCAAATATTAAAAATCAGTCACTGAATTTTACAAAACAGACCTCATAAAGTTATATAATCTTCAAATCCTATTAAGGATTTCTCTTAAACAAATGTGTCTTCTACATAGCAATTACATTTTTATTTTGATATGTTATGATACATTCTCCATTCAATTTGTCCAGTTAATGAGCTTAAATATACTGCATAGTATTTGCAACATGTGGATGTACCTTAATTGATTTATATTTCCACTATTACTAAGTATTTAGGTTGGTTTAGTAATTTATTATAATTGATTCTATTAACAAAGTAGGCTTGTTTTTAATCCTTTATCAAATATTTTAAAATCTTATTGCATAATCAGTATAATCCGTAAAACCTTCATCATATTCTCCATGCTTACCTAAATAAAATTCTAAGAAATATACCTCAAAAATTTTGAAACATTACAACATCCGTGTGTTCCCACATCAAAAATATCATTTAGTTTTATAGCAACATAGCTTGAAGAGAGAGTGTAAGACTCGTAAATTCTCATAGGCCTCCTTAGTATTCAAACACATTCTTTCATATGGCTGTATCATTTATCATTTACTGATGCTTTAAAATATTGGATCCAAACAAGACAGGCAAAATGCTTAAAGATTCAATTTTACAATACATTCTTTCTAATTGTAGCTATTACTCTAGTGAGGGAAGTGGGTCATTAGACATATTATGTCATGTTAGTTTTTATTCTTTTGTAATCTATTATTTAAATATTAGTTTATGTCATATATAGTTCTTATGTATGTCAACTCATTGATCCAAAATGCCAGTTCTTACGCACATCTCTACCCACCGTATCTAATTAGTAAAATGTCTATTGTCTTCATTCAAGACTCAGCTCCTTTTTTTGTCCTATTCTACACAGCCTTTCTTCATTCTTATTCTCAAGAAGAATCTGTCACTCTTTCTGATTGTACCTTACCTTTCAAATATCTGTCATACTGCTCTTATCATGCTGCATAAAGTCTTATATTTTCCTGAAATATATGAGCTCCTTAAAGTCAGGATCCATGTTGAATTGTAACATATATCATTCTAGGACTTAGCACTAAGCCAATAGTTATGCTGGGTGCTATCAATGAATGAACAAAGCATATTTGTATGGTATTTAATTAAGGATCATATTTTAAGTCTTGTGCCCTTTTAATTTCAAGTTATAAAGATTTTACTACATAGAGAATATCATTTAAGATGTAGTTGTCTCCTTATCTTTTCTATTTTATAGACTTAGTTCTTAAAATATATTAAGGAATATAAAATGATTGGCAATCTTGCAAGAATGGTATTTTTATAAATTCATCCTTGGCACAGAGAAAATTGTGATCACAACCTGTCACCATCCTAAACATCATTTTTATGGTTGTGAACAAAATATATTTGGCGGGGAGTAATTTTAGAAAGAAAAAATTCACCCTGATTTCTTAAATGGGAACGGAAAATTCCCTGAGCTATCACCACTATATCAAGGTTATCCACAGACATGTTTTTACATGTATTGTATATGCTAGAGATATTTTTATTTATAAGGTTACCACAGTGATAACTACACACAGTATAAATTCAAAAATACTTTTAAAAAAATTCAAACTCAGGGAAAGCCTAGAAAATAGTGAAGGAAAACAAACTTGAGTATTTATATCCCTGGTGAATACTTATTTTAATTACGTTTTAGTAAAGGCATGTACTTTCTTGATGAAAAAAAAAAATCAAGCAAATAGGGCTCGGCCTTAGGAAAATCCATTGGGAAGACAAAGGTAGATGTGAAAGAGAAGTTGTCCGTTCCCCTCTTCCTCCCCACATACATTGCTTGGCCTCTGACCTGTAGACCTACCCTTCATTTCTCTCAACATGCTATTGGTAACTGTTAACCTCTGGGAAGTGTTTTCCCTTTAGTAGGGACTTTCTGAAGAGGGGTCATCAAGATCGAAGTGAAATGAATCTTTAATTACAAAATTTCCACCTGAGTTTGATCGTAGATGGTGGTTAGCTATTTGCAGAGGTCCCCATTCTTAGTCTCTTTAACCCACATTCTGTAGCTGCCCATACACTTAGTTCACATCATAAATTCCCGCTTTGTGGAAAGTGGCTCTTGTCACATACAATATTCCTCTACTAAATGCTATTTTGTCCTCTTTTTGAACTGGCTGGGACCAGGGATAGAAAGAAGCAAATAGAATTGGGGCAATGTTGAATATTACAGCTTTTTAGCAGTCTATTTTATAAATTTATATTTATTGATCATGGAAAGGCTTCTGATATAGGCAGGGTATGTATTATCATCCCTTTTCCAGATAAATCTATAGAGACCAAAATTATTGAGTCAAATCAATTAACGGGGGAAAAAAAACTAGACTGGGTTTTTGGTTTCTAAGTTTCACGTCCTTGTCCCAACAAAATGGAAAAAACTCAGAGGCTTCAAAGGGAACAGCAAGTAAAACTTCAGTTAATATTGAAAATGTTCTTATCTAACAGGAGGGGAACCACCCCTCTTGCACACATACTGCAAATGCTTAAAGAAATAAGCCACACAAGACCAACTCCATTCTAAGAGGGGGAACTCTCCACAGTGTTGAAAGCCCTCTGACAGCCATAGGATAGTAGAGGTTCCTAATAACCAAGAAGAATGAAATGTTTTAAGGGAAGTCATGAACCGAGAGTCAAGCTCTTAAAGGGAGTAAGCAGTTAAGTTTGACCCTGACCTTTGATGGATTACCTAGCCTGAGATATCTTATATTTATTTCCACTAGAACAATGTTAGGGTCTGCTCTCTCTCACTTTCCATTCTCTTGGTACCCTCACTCCTCTTCATTACATACTTTGCATGATTTGGAAGGCATGCAAAAAACTTGTCTTTGCACAACTGAAGGAAGGTCTAGATGCTCACAAACCAAGCGAATGGTGGTCTTTGACTCAACTCCACTGATAACGGCACTTTGTCATTTTGCATTCAATTTTACTTTCCCATTCTTGAAAAGATGTTAACCAAAACTAATAATATATTCTAAGGCTACCTAAAAATTCCTTGGCATTCTAAAAATGCACTGAGTTGGAGAGTGGAGAAAGATATCTTTAGAGCATGTCGAAATGAAAAAAAATAAGCTTCATTCCAAAACAATACCATTTATAGAATTCAACATAATAAACATTTTGTGTGCAAATAATTTAATAAGTCATCATAAATTTTGATTGAAGAATTCAAAAAGGAAAATACATTCCATTTTTTCTATGTGCAATGTACTGAAATGCATGCCAGTTTCAGTTATGGCAAATTACTTTGTGGGAGGCAATGCATATTAATATGTGTATACAAAGAATATAGCTTCACAGACTGCAAGAACATCAATATTTTCAACCACCAGATGGCAGGAATACAGCTACAGAACTTTAGAATCTAAAAATTCGGTTTATGCTCAAGAAAAATATAACTACAATCCCCATCTTGATTTTATTTTTAGTTGAATAGCCATAAAAATACATTGGTGCAAATTCTGTTGTGTGTTAAGCAGAAAAAATTACTTTTATTAACTACAGCTTTCTATTTGAATGGGCTGCCAACTCATTTTTGCATCAGATTTTGGAATCTTTTAAAAGAATCATTTTAAAAGACAAGCTACAACCAGATCTGGACTATAAAACAACTACCCATTGAATCAGCATCTCGTTCAGGAAGGCATTCTAAATCAGTCCCACCTGTTTCTAACCATGCACCACTCTCCTTGGTTTACTTTCTCCACCTTTCATCCTTTCTCATTTTTCACAAACCCATCAGTTGTCTATGCATCTGCAGTGCTCTATGAACTGAATTGATGGTTGGGCTTGCTATGTCATTCTCGCATATGTGCTTGGGTGTTTTCCGATCTCCAGTATGAATAATATGGGTTTAATTTTGATTTGCTGCACTAATTTTTATGTATTAGGTAGTTGTAAGATAATACCCATAAAAATAATAAAGAGGAAATGTTGATATACATATAAACAAACTTGGATTCTAGGAATCTGGGATTTCTCATTCCAGTGGTAATTCAATATTTTTCTTACCTTCCATAGGAGATACTACGAAAGAGGTACCTTGACCAAATTAAATGATTTCTGAGATTTAGTATTTGATCTTCCTTAGATAACTGAAAATTTTGAGTATCTTCAATGTAACATTTTATTAACATAAATTATCAATAGCAATAATGTTGAATGTTTGCTGAGTGCCAAAAAGTGTTCCAAGAATTGTAAGAAGAATCAAATTTAAGCTTTTTAACAACCCATGAGGTAAGTGCCATGAATTTCCTTGTGTTCCGTTTTAGGGTGCTGAGCCACATAAGGCTATAGAATGCTCCCAAATCTCACAGGTAACACACAGCTGAGCCCTGACTTGTACTCAGTCAGATTCTCCTGTTTCTGCTCTTAACCACTGCACCATTCATCTGAACTGCACTATTGAGATAAAAACAATACCTAAAAAAAAAAAAAAAAAAAAAAAAAAAAAAAAAAAAAAATCAGTATTTATTTTGTGCCTTTATTCAGCAATTATTGAATGCTTACTTGCTACCAAAGATGGAATATTCATAGAAAAAAATTTTGTAAGTGGACCCATTCTGGAATGTGCCCAGTCTGATGGAGGACACAGATATGTGCTATTTAAGGACAAGAAGGCTTCATGGGTGCCATGACAGCTATGCAGAAGTTCTAAGAGGGCAGAGAGAGAGGAAGCAGACACCCTCTGATCAGGGAGTCAGACACAAGGCTCGATCCAAGGACCCTGGGACCATGACCCAAGCAGAAGGCAGATGCTCAACTGACTGAGCCACTCAGGTTCCCTGAGCTTGAAGGGATTTGGATATGCAATTCACTGACCTGCTGGAGGGATGTGAACTAGAGAAAAGGAGGCAGACCTAGATTGTACCAGGCGTGAGCAAGCTTGTCTACTGAGACTAGAAGGAAAGTGGTAAAGGCGGTAACAAAGAGGTTGTATTAGTTACCATAGCTGACCACTTTGATTTTTGGTATATGGTCATGTGTTAAGTCATGAGTCATCTCTAGAGAAAGGCCATGACCGGGGCGCCTGGGTGGCACAGCGGTTGAGTGTCTGCCTTCGGCTCAGGGCGTGATCCCGGCGTTATGGGATCGAGCCCCACATCAGGCTCCTCTGCTATGAGCCTGCTTCTTCCTCTCCCACTCCCCCTGCTTGTGTTCCCTCTCTCACTGGCTGTCTCTGTCCTGTCGAATAAATAAATAAAATCTTTAAAAAAAAAAAAAAAAAAAAAAGGCCATGACCCTGCAGGGAGACAACTTGAGGCAACAGTGAGGCTTTAGAATAATAGCTCTGAAGAATAAAAAAGGGAAGATCAAAGAAGCATAAAATGAAATCCACTTCTGCTACAGAGTTTAAGGATGACATAGTAATAAGTACAGAGAAAACAGAGAGAGAATATCAGTAACTCTAAGGGAAGAAATACTAGAGAAAAGTTTAGTATATCACGTGATTCAGCAGTGAATAATCAACACATGGTCATGATACTAAATCTTGATCTAAAGAATAGCTTAATAACTATATTTGGAGGTGGGAAGGGAGGGAGAGTATGAGTGGGAAAATGGGGCAAGCTAATAATAAAGGTAAGACCTCCTCCTACTCTGTAGGAATAGCTAATATCTAAAACTGGGGGGGGGGGGGTCCAAGAAAAAAATGATCTATACATGTTGTTTATAAATCTGAGGGCAAATTCCAAAAGAAACAACTCAGAATTTTAAGTATTACTTGGAGGGCCTAGGATGGGGCTTGGTGTCTTGGGAACTACTGGATTTTTGTAATTAACTTTGTAGAACTATTTACATTTTTAAAGTACATCCATGTGTCACTTCAATAAAAATGCAAATTAAATTTAAAATATTTTTAAAATACGTTAAGGAAAGTAGTGGTTTGCAAGCCATCTTAAGGAATCAGGAGATGCCACCTTTGTTTTGAAGCCCTGTTGCACATGCCATGTGGGAAAAGTGTTCCCCCAAGATGGGTGTCTGAGGAGGGTGGTGTAATCCAGAGGAGGACGCGCTTTGATCAATGAGAGAGGTGTGCAGCGCTTGAAGATGTAGTGAATTTGGTTCAAAGGAATTTTAAGATTCCAGAGTGTAATATAAAAGAAAAATCTAGAAGGAAGACTTTTTTTTTTTTTAAGATTTTATTTATTTATTTGACAGAGAGAGACAGCCAGCGAGAGAGGGAACACAAGCAGGGAGAGTGGGAGAGGAAGAAGCAGGCTCCCAGCGGAGGAGCCCGATGTAGGGCTAGATCCCAGAACGCTGGGATCACACCCTGAGCCGAAGGCAGACGCTTAACAACTGCGCCACCCAGGCGTCCCTGGAAGGAAGACTTCTAATAGTATGGGGATTAAAAAGTTATTAAAAAATAACATGTCAATAAAAATCAACAGGCAAATGGAATTTTTACATAGATTAATGATCCCCACACCACCCATTGATCAATATCTTGGTACAGTTTAAGGATTATATCTGATATCAACCTCAGAGATATTTTTAATCCAAAAGTCTTAACAAGAACATCTTGAATGTCTTATGACTCTGGTGACCATCATGCTATGATTAGAAAGACACTTAGTGAAAACAAAGGAAGAGGAGGGCAAATTATTTTAAGGAAAAAAAAAAAAAAACCAAACTGGATTTCTTTTCTCCTTAGAAGGTGAGATTGTTAACAGAAGAGGTCAGAGGGCAGCTGAACCCTTCTGTCCGAACACATCCATACAAGCTGACAACTTACGTAACAGAATTCATGCCTTGAAGCCACAATATTATATTCAAACATTTCTAGGATCACGTTTTCCTAGCTCTAAAATGCTCATAGCAACAAGGCAGACCATACAGCAGAGGGTCAGGAATGAAACAGACTTGTTTTGCCTCGGGGCAATCATGAATTTGCCCAGTGAAGTCAAGCAGAGCAGTCCGGCTGCAATACACGCGCTCCTTTGTTGGTACTGTTCGCCCCCTTCCCCTTCTTCTGACCTTCACATAATTCATTCAAGAAAGGAATACTTCAAAAGTAGGTCAGTTCCAATCCACACAGTTTGGAATACATATTTAAGTGTTTCTTGGGGACTAGGGGATAAAAATAGATTATAGAGTTTAAAGAATTTCTACCTTTCCTAAGTGTTGGACTATATACTTTACCTTTTTCTTGATCTCATTTTATTTAGGGATTTAAGAGTCCTGACACGTTAAGAATAGAGACCCCTGACTGCACCCCAAAATTTCTATCATTCCCACTGGATAATACGATTCCACGGCAGCTCCCCTTAAATACTAGAAATATTATGTGGTAAAATGAATCTGACTTTTTGATTTTTTAAACTGATTTTGTAACTTGGAAACTTACACAAATATTTTCAACTGAATCAATTCTTCCTCCTGTTCTTTGTTCTGTGCCTTCTGAAGAACTTCTAGTTCCCTAAATATGACATAGCGATGTAAGTCACATTCTCACCTTGTTCTCCTGCACAAACCCTTTTTCAAACCAAGTTTCAGTATTTTGAATTGCCTCTACGATTAATGACAAATTACCAGCTCAAATGTAGTGACTATCTCAAATTTTCTTCAGCCATATAAGGTAGGATCATCCCCTGCTTCATTCCATAATTGTAGACTAATGCTTGTATTCATTCATACCTTTACAGCACTGGTTCCCTGAAGTAGGCCTGAGATTCTCAGAGGGCCGGTTAACATGACTGTTGAGTCTCACCCACAAGGCTCCTGATTTAGTAGGTCTGGTGTGGGGCCCAAGATTTGACATTTCTAAGCAAGTTCCCAGGTAATGATGCTGCTGCAGTTAGGGCCACACTTTGAGAACCTCGGGTCTAATGTTTTACGTCTGTTTATTTACCTCTGTTTATTACATGAGTTAGAAGGTACATCAGACACGTGGACTAAGTGCATTCCTATTTACTGTCCACTTCATGCATGACAACGCAGAGGCTAGAGAGATTAGGTACTATACCCAAGGTCACAGACACAGGAGAGGCATAATCCAGATGCAAACTAAATTCAAAAATTATTCTAGGTAATTACTACTTGACAGGCTTATCAGTAAATATCAAGACATTTCTTTCTTTTTTTTTTTTTTTTTTTTTTTTAAGATTTTATTTATTTGACAGAGAGAGGCAGCCAGTGAGAGACGGAACACAGGGGGAGTGGGAGAGGAAGAAGCAGGCTCCTAGTGGAGAAGCCTGATGTGGGGCTCGATCCCAGAACGCTGGGATCATGCCCTGAGCCGAAGGCAGGCGCTTAATGACTGCACCACCCAGGTGCCCCTCGAGGCATTTCTGTTTTAAAAAGTAAAACTAATAAAGGAAATGAGAAAACAAACTTTTCTTCTCAACTCCCATCATCCTCATCCCTCACTCCAGCTATATATAGCTGACATGGTCTGCTCAGTTAGTAAGGTCTGCTCAATTAGTAAGCTCAAAAGTAGTAGCTAAGAAATAATTGTTCAGAGATTTCCTAAAATGTGAAAATATTAACTTATTATGTCTTTCACCCTAAAAGTTCTCTTTAAGGGCAGCAAGCTGCTTGGAGAAAGACTGAAAGCAGACAAGAGTTAGTTTATAATTTTAGCTAAAGATAGTTTCCACTACTCTGCAATTAAACCAACAAGGACATAAAGTCAAGGTTATCTACAATGATTATAATTCACCTGTTGATAGTCAAGAATTAAACAGTTTATGATTACTGTTTTATAGGCAAGCAAACAAGAAAACGCAGACTTCCCCATGAGAGTACAATAGGTCAGGAGCAGGTTAAAAAAACAGTTCTGACTTGCCTTACTTGGATTAGTGAGGTAAACATTGTGAGCTGATTGGAGCATTACTGAACCTAAAAAAACCCCCTAAATATAAGGAAAACCTAAAAGGCTGATACTCTACCTATTTTCCTGGGGTGGGGGGAGCATTCTTTTATCAGATAAAAATTCATTTTAAATTACATTTTACTGTCAAGTCACATCAACTGTGAATTTAATGAAGCTCTTTCTTGGAAGTTTAATAGCACAATGATGACATACCCAGAAAAAACAAACATTTTGAAGAGGGCTTTGAATGTCAGGTTCAGAACTTAAAGCCACCTGTTTTAGTAAGATCAAAGTATCACCAGAGCTGTATTGACAAAAGGCCAACTTTCCAGCATGTAGATTACATTTGGGATGTCTGTGCGCAACAGAAATAGAATGAAGGCAGATTTGAATCTTAGTAGAGATACTAGGGAATGAAAAGAAGAAATTAAATCAATAGGAATGTATTAGGAATCTGCAGATCTTAGGACTTCTTATCTGAAGGGAAAGAAATGGCCACTTGTCTGTGAGCTGTCTGTGGAGGCAGGGCATGTGCCATTCATCATCTTTTTTCCGTGCCTAGCCAAGTACTGCCATCTGCATATTAAGGTTTTTTCCATGTATGAAGATGAGATGCCAAGGTTTTGAACCTGGTAACTGGGAGAAGTACAGTGGGATTCATGTACATATGTGAAAGGAAGAAGGTTTGATTTGGAGGGGGAAAAATGTAGGTTGGATCTTGGACAAGTCAACATACGGCATCATTCAATTAACCTATAGGCAGTGGACTGTGGGGATAAGGTTTGGAAAGAGTTCAAAGGTAGAAGAAATATAGTGGCCAAAGTTGAAATAAGAGGGTAATGGAAAGACACAGAGGAGAAAGTGTGAAGAAAGAAGAGGGCCTAGACCTGATTCTACATTTCAGAGGCAGAAGAACGAGAACTTGGGAAGAAAGAGTAAGAATTTCCAGAGACGAAAAGAAAGGAGGACCAGGTAATATATAGGAGGCAGGAGAGGAGATAGGTTCATAGACGCAGAGAGGTCTACATAAAATTGACGTGTGCCTATAGTTTAGGTCACTGGGCAAGAAGTTGGTGGTAATAAAAGTAGATTTGGGGAAAGAATTTATAATTGTTGCAACAGAATACAATCATATTTGGTTTAAAAATCCATCTTTAGGGGCACCTGGGTGGCACAGCGGTTGAGCGTCTGCCTTCGGCTCAGGGCGTGATCCCAGCGTTATGGGATCGAGTCCCACATCAGGCTCCTCCGCTGTGAGCCTGCTTCTTCCTCTCCCACTCCCCCTGCTTGTGTTCCCTCTCTCGCTGGCTGTCTCTATCTCTGTCAAATAAATAAATAAATCTTTAAAAAAAAATCCATCTTTACATAGTTCTTTCCCCAAGATTCTTGGGCACAATTAACCAGGGTCCACTCTGAACTAAATGCAGACAGATTAGGAAATTTATAATGATATCTAGTATCAACCCTTCTAGTCACCATTGTCCTCAGGTGTCTGGCCAACACAGTAAGGCAATAAAAAGTATCAGATCCAAGAACCAAAACTTATTTGCAGATGAGGTTATTATCCATGTTTAAAAAGAACAAAAAGATAGACAAATAATGAGACAGCTCAGCAATTTTGGGATTATTTAAAAATACTAACTTTTATTCACCAGGAAAAAAAAATCAGACTGTAATTTTGGAGCACATAGCTCTCTACTTTTGAAGTATGGGTTGTGCATAGTGACTTCCCTCCAAAAGTACAGAAAGAAGGGGTTGGAATTAAACAGGAACTTTACAGTAGTGGACAATCTGGATAAACACTACTTCAGCTAGGTGATTAAATTCAACCAGCAATAGTCCTAAATCATGTAGATAGTAAGTTCCCTTGATATGATAGGATGAAAATTCTCCTTTACTTCCGTGTTCTTCCGTCCTCAAATCCATAACCTTCCTCTAATTAAGAGACAAGAAGACAAATCCCACTTGAGGGAAGGTCTCCAAAATACCTGAACAGTAAGTAATCCCCAATAGTGAAGATTATAAGAAAATCTGAGAAACTGTCAAAGCAAAAAGGAGCCTACAGAGACATGGTAACCAAATGCAATGTGATATCCTAGATGGGATCCTGGAACAGAAAAGGACAAGGACTTTGTGTAAAAACTAAGGAAACCTGAATCAATTTTGGACTTTAGTTAACATTACTGTACCACTATCAGTTTACTGGTTGTAAAAAATATGCCCTACTAGCTTAAAAAGTTAATAAGGGAACCTGTGAAGTCAGGGTAGGTACATGGAAACTGTCTACAGTATCTGCTTAATTGTGCTCTAAGTCTAAAACAATTATAAAAATAAAGTCTCTTCCTTTCAAAGCAACTTTTCAGAGATGTCACTTATCAAGAACAATGTACACAGTGAAACTTTACAAAGATCACAAGATCTCTATAAATATAACTCCCAGGAAGAAGTTTTAAAAGATATAGAAGATGTAACATGAGCAATGAATCCAGAACGTCAGCATTGTAGGGATATCGGTTTTTCCCAAACTGAGCAGTAGCTACAAATGTTAACGGACACTGATCAAAACTATTATTTTGGTGGAATTTGAAAAGCTCAATCAAAAATGTAGATGGAAATACAAAGACCCAAGAATAGGAAAGATAGTCTTAAGGAAGATAAAAATATAGAAGAATTACCTTACCAAACATGAGGAAGTATTATCAACTTAGAGTAATTAAGATAATCTGGTATTACTTAAAGATAAACCAGTTGAACAGTCCTCGCCTCTCCTCCCCCAACAGAAAGCCCGCATATGTTTAGGAATTGCTTTGTGGTAGAAATGACATTATGTGTCAGTGGAGAAAGGATAGTATCAATGGTACTGACACTAGTGTTTGAGGTCATGAAATCAAAAATTGAACTCTTCCTCACTCCATATATAAATTAGTTGTATTAGTTGTTAATGACAAGACATAATCTATAAAACTTAACAGATAATACAGAACAGTATCTTTAAACAATGAATCGTGGAACACTACACCAAAAACTAACGATGTGCTGTATGGTCACTAACATATCATAATGAATACAAATTTAAAAAAACAGTATCTTTATGTTACCAGTTAGGGAAGGATAGCCTAAATAAGACACAAAGTAGCACACAACAGAATTAACTTTTATGGTATCACAGGATACTGTAGATAAAAAAATGAAAATTGGGAGATGATGAGATAGTATCCAAAATAAAGAAATCCTACAAGTCTATTAAAAACCCACACAATAGAAAACACGGCAAAACTATATGAGGGCACATCACAGAAAAGTAATCATAAACATCAACCTCATACAGGACATTCATGCTCAACCTCAAAATTAGTCAGGGAACAGATGGTAGCTACGCTTGCGGTAAGCTTAGCGTAATGTATATGGACTGGCTGAATCACTATGTTGCACACCTCAAACTAATCTAACATTGTGCGTCAACTATAATAAATCAAAATAGGAATTAAAAATTAGTCTGAGGGCGCCTGGGTGGCTCAGTTGGTCAAGTGGCTGCCTTTGGTTTAGGTCATGATCACAGCGTCCTGGGATCGAGCCCCACAGAGGGCTCTCTGCTTGGCAGGGAGCCTGCTTCTCCCTCTCCCTCTGCCCCTCTCCTTGCTTGTGTGCTCTCTTTCTCTCAAAATCTTAAAAAAAATAAAAATAAAAATTAGTCTGAGGAATACAAATTAAAATACATTTTCACACCCACGGAGATGGCAAATATGAAAGTCTGACAATGTCAAATATTGGTAACAACTGAAGCAAGTGAAATAGTATCAATGATGGCAGGAATACCAATTGCTTCAAACATTTTAGAAAACAAATTGACATTCTCTAACAAAGCTAAACCTAGAATCCAGTCATTCAACATGGGAATATTTACTTATAGAACTCCAGCACGTGTGAAATAGAGACAAAAGTACTTCTGAAAGGACTATTTATGGAAACAATCTCAATGTACATTAGCAAAAAAAAAAAAAAAAATCAATAAACTGTACTATGTTCATGTTGTACTGATGTATGACAACAAGCATGAACGTACTGACCCTTGAAAAACAGTAGGAATGAATTTCTGGAGCACAGCCTCTTTTAATAAAATTAAAAAGCCAATCATAGATGGTTTGTACAATGTAATTCCCTTGTAGAACCATGAAAACTTGAACATTATGTTGTTTTGGTATATGATGACATATAGAAGTCAAAAAGCAAAGGAATATTAAACAGAAAATTTCTTCTGAGCAGAAAAATAGGGAATGGGATTCAGGAGGATTACAAAGATGATCTCGAAGGGAAGGATAACTGTTTTCTTAAAATAAGATTTTGGCAGGGTATGCTTTTGAATGATCGTTTCTTATACTTTACACATATCTACATGTGTTTTTGCTTTATTATGTATTTGAAAATAATTTAATACATAACCAGTAATACCATCTCACTCACTCACACACACACACACACACACACACACACACACACACACCACCCAGAGTTGGAACAAAATCATTTCTACTGAACTACAAAACACCTCAGAGTAAAGTAAGGTAGCTTGGATTATTTCTATAATTACTTTTGCCCACTTTTCTGACGATATGATAGGAACACAAGAAAAAAAAAATATATCTAAAGCCCCAACTGTTGCATATCTGAATTATTTCTGCTGCATTTTTGCCCCCGCAGGACGGTAGGCAACAGCAGAGAACTTGCGTGGTGTGATGACGAGCCTTATAAAGCTTCGCAGCACACTCTGACGACTCGTCAAGGACAGACTCCTGTGCCCGTCATCCAGGAGCAGGGAGGTACACTGACTGATGAAGGTGCTCACAATGGCAAAAATAAAAGGATTGTCGGGGCACCTGGGTGGCTCAGTGGGTTAAGCCTCTGCCTTCTGCTCAGGTCATGGTCTCTGGGTCCTGGGATCCTGCCCTGTTATCAGGCTCCCTGCTCAGTGGGGAGTCTGCTTCTCCCTCCCCACCCCACCCCTTCCCCCTGCTCATGTGTGCACGTGCTCACTCTCTCTCCCTCCCCTCCTGAATAAGTAAAATCTAGGAAGGAAGGAAGGAAGGAAGGAAGGAAGGAAGGAAGGAAGGAATGCTTTTGAAAGTTTAATGGTACTTGCTAGTGCCAGTAAATAAAGGAATAGCGATGGTTTCCCAAAGAAAGAGCTACAATTTCAATTCAGCAGGAGAGTAAATAATTACTATTGTAAATACATCATTCTTTAAGGACCTATATCGCTGTTCTACCAAAAGCACTTAGAGCTAAATTCCGAACCCCGCTAATGTTTCAGAGTGCTTATTATCATCAGTGAGGTACCGGGTGAAAAAACGAAAGCTATCAATAGGCAGAAATTATTAAAGATCAGTATAGATTTTAGCTTTTATAATGCGTGGTTCTTTGGAGATCAAAACAAATGCCCAGTGTTATATGAGCCCCTTGTCACGATTTATGATTTGTGTCATGGCTACTCTAGTCGAACCCATTCACTTGGCAAGAATTTAGCATCATTGTAGGGTTGCAGCAGCAAAAAAGTGATTGCTCATGTCTTAGTGTTGTATTATGGAACAAGTGAATATATTTTTAGAACTTAATGCTGCATTTCAATGTCATTTGAAAATCCAGCTTATAAAACCACAAAGCTCAGGTTGAAGGAAAATATACTGAGTTTCTTAGAGGAATATGGAAAAGTAAATTATTATAAAATGCATGTTATTATTGACAGTAATAGGCTTTGCACTTGTCACAAGTAATACATTTATGAGCATGGCCTCAATTTAGAATAACAAATCTCAAACAAACATGTAATTTACTCAGCCTGGTCAAACAGCACCTAAGTTAGCAGCAAAACAATTTATTCCTAGTAGAGACCCATCACATGAAAGAACAGAAACTTATACATTTCCCACTCTTTTAAATAATTCCTGGATTTCTTTGTATAAGAAATTCTCTTTTTGTTCACGGAAATTGCTCTGTGTTGGGGGTTAGGAGTCAAGATCTTGTCTCAGATCTGCTGTGTTATTTGGGTAAGCCACTTTGCCTTCTTTGGCCAGCTTCAGTTTTCTGACTTAGAAACTGTAAAGAATGAATGTATTCTTCCAAAACTGGCTTCCATCCGCATCAGCAGTATCTAAGGCATTTCTTAAAAACCCTCATCTTCAGGTTTTAATTGGTTTGCGGCAAGCCGTACAGATCCGCATTCTTTTAAAAAAAATTTCCCCAGATGATGCTGATCTGTAAACGGCTTCATAAATTAATAAGCTACGTGATTTCAAGGGTCTTTTTTTGGCTCTGTGATTCAATAAAATATGCTTGCTGGTAAAGGTTACAATTCGCAGGACATTCATTTTAGAATTACAAAAAAAAAAAAACGGATTGCAATTAAATTAACCTTAACATTGAAACTATGCTGAAAAAAATGCTTTGAAAATCTAGGAACATTCTGTTCTGGAATATGGCTCATGGTCATTAGTATGATGTACTATACGTACACACGTAGGGCCAGTTAGCAGACAAGTTTATGATAGGAAAGATTCAATCTACATTGTGAACAAAGAAATAAAGCCATGTTTTATACACTACTTTCGGGATCAGTCTCCATTTATAAAGACACATTTTACTGAGATAATATATTTTTATGAACTTTTTTTTTTTTTACATGGGAGATTCTTAGTGACCATCTGATATTTACTAAGATGGTTTCCCATGCTCCATCCCCCAAAACACATGCAAATTAGCTACAAAACTTATTAAGATTTTAAAGTACTAGATTTTCCATACGGAATTACTTGGTATAAGTCAACTGAAAGAATATTGGAAACTAAGAGTACTTTGAGAATATTAAGCCTTCTCACTTAATCATCTCAGACTGATGATGATTAGGCCACTGAGCCAACTGTCTATGGAGACTAGCCCCATCTGCATCAAGAGTAACTTTCTCACTCACAATGGACATGAAACATTCATTGAATTCCAAGAGCAGTTCGTATTACTCGTACGTACTTTATAGGTAAATTAAAACATAATTTTCACATCATCCAGGATAACACCTGCCAACTCTGGTTCTTAGTGGACTTTTAGATGTAGATCAAGCAGCCATGGTCACTGGGAGCCACGTCAAGTGCCGCCAGAGGCAGGCACCAGCATCTGCACGAAGGCCAATGGAACACCTGAGCGACACTGATTGGGTCTCATTTATTCGCTGACCTACTGCGTCAGAAGCCTACCTTTCCTTTATCTACAATGTTGGCCGAAGAGATGCAGATTAATGTTTTGTTAAAAAAAAAGAGGGCAGCAAGATTTGAAATAATAAAACCACTAAGTCTTTGCTTTTGTAATTTTCCTTGATTTGTTCTCCCTCAAGTTTTAATTGTGTTTTATAACGTTTGGTTATTACACTTAATCATCGAATATTATATAAAAGAATTGGCATTTTCTAGGACTCTGTTCTAACCAAGAAGTGGCATCTCCAGGCCCTAGCATGTCGGAGGCAGCAGTCATGACGGAGAGACACTGAAGGGAGTTTGAAACCGAGGAAGTATCAGACCTGGGTGCTTTTTTGGAGATTCTTCGAGTGGTGCTAAAACCTTCGGAATTCCATATTTTGTTTTGTTTTAATAAAAAAAAAAAAGATCATTCAGGCATTATTTCTTTTAAGAAGGGAGAGAAACTACCAGAGAACTTTGGCAAAAAAGTTAAAAATAAAGGAAATAGAAAAGGAAACAATGATAGAACAGATTTAAATTTTAGAAAGATCACCCTGGAGACAGTGTAAAGAATGAACTGGAGAGGGTGAGAACCGAAGGACAAAGACTGGAGACCAAGTTTCCTCCTGCACTAAATCAGTGATGGGGGTGGGGGGGGCAAAGCAGATGGGAGGGATTTTAAGGAGGTAGCAGCCATCGCGAGACCAAATGTATTTGGCAGGCAGAAGCTGGTTTCTAAGCTTCTAGCTTGGGCAAATGAGTAGATGGTGATGCAACTGACCAAGAGAAAAATACTGGAGGAGCAGGAGGTGGAGATTTTGGTGCGATGATGTCTGTGTTCAAGTTTGAAATGCCTATCGCTTCTCAGCCTTTTGGCTAAGATCAAGTGTAGAGTCTGAAATGCCTACATCCTTGTGGAAATAGTGAGTCGTCAGTTTTATATGTGGTCAATTAGTAGACAGACAGACTATGAGGGACACCTGGGTTAGGGACGCCTTCCAAAGTCATCAGCATAGGTGAATGGAGAGGTTACATTTTATCCAAGAAACAGGTGGACTGTGGAGGATCTGCTAGCATTGACAATAGTAATTGTTGGCAGTGTTAATTGGAGACCATGGTAAAACAAAAACGACCACTTAATATTGAGTGAAAAGTTGAATTTTGGGATTGAAAAGTAATTTCTAAGTAAGGAATTGGGGAGACAAATGGGAGCCATTCTTTTAGGACATTTGAAAAGGAAAGAAACAAAGGATCAAACAGGTTTGATATAGGACACTTACTGATATTATTGGGCTGAAGAGGAAATAAAGTAGGTTCTAAAAGAGGGGTGGGGGTAACGAAATAGGAGGTACTACTTGATATGAGATAGGAAAGAAAGGCATTTCAACTCTGAAGAATACATTCATCTTGGACAGGATGAGAAAGTTCTTTCAGTGAAGTAGAACTAAAAATGCCAAGAATGAAAACAGATGCCAGGAAATCAATTTGGAGAAAGAGACAGAATTTTAAATATTACGAAAGTCGTGATTCCTTAAAAATCTAATTCTATTTACTATTGTATTTTTAATACAAAACCTCGAATACACGAAACAAATTAAAATACTAATACAAATAAGGATACAAAATTAACTTTTCCCCTTCTGACTCAAGTTAGTACATTCTACCATCTTGATGCCCAGGGAAGATCATAAATGTTAATTATGCTTTAGGGTTCATCTCCAGCAGTTCTTTCCTCTTTTAATCCTGAGCTGTTTACTCTAACTCCCCAATGTTTTTCAAATAGTCATCATCTACACCACTGAGTTTTTACATTTTCCAAACATCACCCCAAAATATCTTATTTCTTCCCATTAGGCTTAAGTTACATCCAGGCAAGAGCCACATTCCACTCATCTTTAGAATTCCACAACAGAAATATAAAACTTCAAACAATGTTGATAGGCACAATCCAACAGAACATTCTGTGATGATGGAACTATTTCTCTGCATCCTCTAATATAGTAACTACTTGCTACTGTGGCTATCAAGCACGTGAAATATGAAGCCAAAGAATTGGATTCTTAATTGTAATTAAAATTAGAAGGTGGAGAGTGGCTACTGTATTAAATGGTAGAATTGTAGACCATTTGTGTAGTGTTTGAATTAATTTTTAGTTGGCTTTCAGTTTTTAAAGTTGTCTTTCAGGGTTCCCAGTAGATTACAGGGAGCAAATTGGAGGAGAGACGACAAAGAAATGAGAAAAGTTAAATCAGACAAAGGAATCTCCAAAAACTTTAGTGTTTATTAACACATGCTTATACAATCTTAATCTCTCAACTGATGTTCACAATGATCCCAAATCATCTAAGGATGGGCTGAGTGCCAGGAGCATTGTAGAAGCTCAAGCTTAATTTTCTGAACAATTCCAGGAGACAGAAACTTATCTCTAGGTTTTAACTTCTTTGAAAAATCAGAAATTTATGCAACTTTAAAAAAAGTTGCTACATGGTAAAACTAGAATTTAAGCCCAATCAGTACCAAAGCCCATGATCTTTGCTCTCACCATGATGCCTAATATCTAAATTATATTCATCACATTCAGCAGTGCTAAGAACATACACACAAAGTACTTGAGAAAAAAATTCAATAGAATAGTTAAAACTTGAAGCAAATCACTGTAGTATGTAAAGGGGTAACTCTTCAGTTAATTAAAAAAAATTGTTCTTCAAATGCCTCATGGTCTAATGATTCTGGTAGACAGAATGATACCATATTCATTTTATAAATCAGTACAGATGTAGTGAAACTTTCAAACACTACATTCTCTCTAATAAGGCATACATTCAATTTGTTTTTAATATAGCATTTTTTAAAAATTTGCCACATTTTAAGAGGAAAAACAAGATCTGTGCACTGCAGAGATAACAAATTCTTTTCCATTACCTTCAAAGATTAAAATTATAAAGACTTATCCTTACCTTTCTGTTTGTTGTAAATGTATGGTTTATTTCTGTGGTCCTTCACGACAAACTTCTCTACAATTTCTTCAATTGTTTAGGTTCCAAATGATGTATTAAAGCACCTATAGATTATTATTTTCAAAGAATTCTTAATATTTAAGAAATATGTTACAACTAGATTTTCAGTGTCTCATAAGACTCAAAGAAATGTGATGTCTTAAGACGTGGTGCTATGGTCAAAAAGATGTACTTACTGCCTCCCAATGTCTATAAATAAGCTATGGTTTCTTTAAAGACCCACAAAATGAGACTTTATTTGTTGTTATTAGTAATTTGAATTAATTAAAGGTTACCTTTGTTAGGAATGGAATCCAACTACTCCATTTAAATATTTTTCAAATATATATATATATTTTCCTAGGATTCTTATTTGCCTTCAATAGTCTTTCTCGTTCTTTTTACTTTTGTCCCATATTCTCCTTCTGAATTATAATCATGTATTCTATTCTGGATGAAATACCCTCATTTTCCTCTAAAATGTGGCTGGTAAACAAAATCATGTAAGAGTATACATATGAGGCAAGCTGGGATCTCTTTCATCTGTGACTTTTCTTTTAAAGTTCTCCCTGGCTTTACAAAACTGTGGGTTGCTATGGCTGTCATTGTCTCAGCTAAACTTAGACCCCAATTTAGATAATCATAGGATAAAACCCAAAGTGACGTACTGTTTCAAAAAAAAAAAAAATACTGCTACCCCTTCAGATAGACAAGGATGGCAGACGCACACTGCATTTAACATTCAGCCTGTTGTCTCAGGGTTGGACTCTGTTATTTCAGTTGTCAGGGTAAACGTAAGTATAGAGAAGCAAATCAGGAATTAAAAAGAAAAAAAAAACTGCTTTTTGAGTTTCCTCAAGCAAAAATGCCTTATTAGGAAAAAAAATCCTTTTACAAAATGCATCAATATCATCAAGAATGTATGACATGTGTTTTATCTAAGAGAATCATGCTGGAGAATTTAGCATTCTTTATCCCAACCCAACAACTTTGATTCAATTCACATTTATTGAATCAGATAAAAAAAATGTGTGTAAATGATTTATCTTAATAAAGCGTGCTGCATTCTAGTCCTCATTCTTACTTCGAAGACAAACAAGAGAAAAACGACAGAGGAATCTAAACATCCCAGGGGCTTGAAGCAATCCTTTCCAGTTGGAAAACCCCTAGGTGATTGCCCATACTTTCTGGTAATTCCACACTGCAAACTGCACAATGGGGAATAAACAAAGTATGTCAAAATAGAATTTATAGGTTTTATCATTGTAATTATATATGTAGCATTTTCTTAATACCTTTACACTAAAGGGCTACCAAATTAAGGTGTTGGGTGTAATTCCAAACAAGTCACGATCAACCAGACAACTAACCTGTACCTTTCAGCAAAATAGCTTTCCTGGCTCACTGGTTACTGAGCCTCTAGGTAATCCTATACCGAGTCATTAGCAACCGCTACAGGCTCTTAACGACCCTGGGGAATACGCAAAGGTGAGTTCAAAGGAGCTCAGCTGGTATTTAGCCCAGCACGCTAGACTGCGTGCGCTCTAGAATCTACCCGCACCATGAACACCATGGACGGGGTAGGTACCCTCCCGCGGCCGGTGCGCCCAGCTCCCAGCAGCTTTGGGAATCGACTCTTAGCGCCTCCCAGTCGCCGCTCGCTCGGGAAACGGCCCTCCCAAGTTTGACCGGCACGGGGTTACAAGACCCTGCCTCTTTGCCTCAAGGATGTAACCAGAGTGTAATTTGTGTTCCTGAGTCACCCGCCATCACAGCGAAGGCTCCAGTGGAGACCCCATCCTTGCTCAGCCTTTTTCCTTTGCTTTTTCTTGCTTCTCTCACTCCTGAGGGCCAGAGATCACTTTCCAAATAAATTACATTCATTAAATTCCCATCACATGTACCGCTTCTGAGGAACTCTCATGTAAGACACATCATTAAAACTTTAAACTGGCTATTAAAAAAAAAAAGAAAAAAAAGGGAAAAAAGGCAACTTTAATAAATGGTATGAAAGAAAATGGGAAAATAATTTTATTTCCACAATTTTTAAATGAAGATGCGACATTGAACACAATCCACAATTTCAGTTCACCACTTATTTTTTTGAGTACATTCCCTAGCTTTCAAACTGAAATTAGACAATTTATAAGTTGGTAATTTTATAATAAGCTATAAATGTCTGGCTGTAATGTATTATTTAGATAATCGAACAGTGGAAAACAGGTTTCCCTACCATCTCTTTAATGGAATTTTCTTAAGAGAAAACAAAACCCTTTCTAAACAGGTCTACCAATTCGTTAAGATTTTTTTTCCTTTCATTTTCTTCTTTCTTCACACCATTGAGACCTATGAAGAACTCTTTTTTAGTCTAAACGAAGCTCAGTAGTGTCATTGCCCGTGTTAAAAAAAAAAAATCTGTATTTTTCTCAAAACACTTTTTTATTGGGACATTTCCAGATTGTATTTAGATTGAACATTCCAAAGGCGGGGACCTCTGTGTCCTTGGTGCCCTTCACAGTGACTGACACATAGTCTGCACATAATAATTATCCGTTGGTTCAACGGGGGGGGGGGGGGGGGGGTTCTGCCTAGAGCACACAGAACCACGTAGGAGTGGCCATGTTCACAATGGTTAAGGCTGTGGGCTTTGGTATCTGACAAAACCTTGAGTCGTATTTCCATCCCTTGGTAGCTATGCAAATTCATTGCTTACAGTCTTGAAATCTTTTTTTAATCTTTAAAAATCCATGTAATATTCATCCCATAGCTTCTATGGGAATCTAATGAGGTAACATTTAGCATGGTAAATGCTAAATCAATATTAGAGTTAGTAGAAATAGCGGTATTAATAGCCTGAAATTTGGACTCTATATATAAACCTACTGCCAAGGGTTTCTAATAATGAATTCACGGTCACTTAAATAATACATTTGGAACAGCATACATGATGTTGTTATTATTGTCATAATAGTTATGGGTTGATCATCAGAAGACAGTTCTCAAAGTAATCAAGACAGAATTTTTTTCTAAGAACCCCCCCCAAAAAAAAACCCACAGTAAATTGATGGTCTGTAAAAGGATAGCCGAGAGCCAGCGTAAACACCATCTTGTTTGATTATCGAAGACACCGAAGATTCAGTAAGAGCTAGTTCCTAAGCAAAGGACTTGATCAAAGGATAGATTATAAATTGGACCAACATGGAAATAAGTATCTGTCAGTTTTAGCCATTGTTCTCATTGCTGCTATTTAACTACTACCCACACATTCTTTCAATGGAAAATTTACCTCATGTTCTTCACGCAAAAGAGAAATTGTAATAATTACAAGGCATCATTTTTAGTGTGACAATTTCTTAAGTATTTCTAGAGAGAATTTACATTGGAGAGTTGAGTTTAGCACTTGGATAAAAAACCAACGATGTTTTAAAGTATAAGGTGTATAGTTGAGGTTGAAACATAGCAAGGGCCAGACAACAACAATAAAAAAGAAAATAAAAACTGTCGATACTCATGAAATGGAGTAACCGGAAAAATAAAACAAAAACATAAGACACCAATACCTGAGAGAGATGTCAGACTACTGAAAATTGCTGTTTAATGACATTGCAAATTAATCAAATAATTTTATGCACTCTTCACAAAATTTCTTGGTCATTCTTAGATGGACATAATACATCTACAACCTTTGGATTCCCTACTTTTGCCTTGTGTAAATTTCACCCAAAAGCCACATTCAAATTCATCTGCTTCACTACCTATTTCAAGACCTTCATTAAGCATATTTTAGTGTCATAATTTGTTAAAGTTGAAAGTTATTAAAGTTGAAATTTTCAGAAATGGAGAAATGTTCTGTATCTTATGTAAAATCACTGTTAAATATCTTACTGTTATTCAATATTCTTCATAAAATAATTTCCTTTTAGATATTAACTGCAAAATATCTTACTCTCCTGATGAATTAATGTTTCCTTTTATTAAGGAACAAACTATATAACACATTGTACCAAAGTACTGATGAAAGGAAAAGAGTATTGACTTTCTAATCAAATGGATTCATGTCCCTATTCATGTAGAAATTCTGCCTCTCAGCTCCTTCAAAATTCACCTGGGCAAAATCCATGAAGTTTCAGGGTTGTGAATAACACCCTGTGGGTGGGGGACACTCAGGGCCCAAGGTTCTGAAAAGAACAGAGAGAAGATGAATATGAAATGAAAGAAGGCTATTGGACTCCTAAAAATTTTTTTTTATTTTATTTATTTTTTATTTTTTTAAAGATTTTATTTATTTATTCGACAGAGATAGAGACAGCCAGTGAGAGAGGGAACACAAGCAGGGGGAGTGGGAGAGGAAGAAGCAGGCTCATAGCGGAAGAGCCTGATGTGGGGCTCGATGCCATAACGCCGGGATCACGCCCTGAGCCGAAGGCAGACGCTTAACCGCTGTGCCACCCAGGCGCCCCTGGACTCCTAAAATTTTACAGGCAGAAAACACGCTGATAAAAATACTCAGCTGCTAACACATGATATACTTGAGGACAAAGGAAAAATGCTTTGGAGTGCAGAGGACAGATACTTTAACCAATAATATTTTTTAAAATGACAGATAAGCGTACTGAAGATGTTCAATATCCTTAGTCACTAAACAAATGCAAATTAAAACCAATGAGATACAACTGCCAGCAAAATGCCTATAATTAAACAGTCAGAAGAAACAGCTAGTATTGATAAGGGTGTGGAACAATCTGAACTTTCACACATTGTGGTGGAAGCATAAAACGAGTTGTCATTTACTTAAAAACATGTATTTACCATACAACCACAACTCCACTTCTAGGTAATCAGTTCCCCAAATGAAAACCTATGTCCCCAGAAAGTCATGTACTCAAATACTCATAGCAACTGTATTCAAAATAGCCCAAACTAGACACAACCTAAATGTCCATCCCCTGAAAAAAAAAATGGAACATTTCGTATCTCCTATTCAAAGAAAAACTACAATAAAATTAAAAGAATGGAATCCCAATACATATTGGTGAATCTCAAACATTACACCAAGGAAGAAATTCCTACCTAAGTTCATACGTTCTATGAATCCATTTTATGAATTCAAGAAAGGTAAAACTATTGTGATTTGCAGGGGGGAAAAATCAGTGTTTGCCAGGGTTCAGGGGTTAGAATAAGGGATTCAAGGGAAGTTTTTGGAGTGATAGGCATGTTTTGGGTCATGACTGGGATGGTGGTTATAAGACTGCAAACTTTAATCATAACTCATGAAATTGTAATCAGTGAGTTTTATTATATGTCAATCAAACTGCAGTGATTAAAAAACTCAAATTAACACCAAAAATTTTAATATAATTATTTGGATAGTAACACTCACTAGCTTGAATTCTGATTTTTTTTCCCTTTGGAGGAAGAAAAATGAATACATTGTAACTAGAATGCTCATAATTGCCCCTTAAAAATCTCAATATGTCCATTGTATTATCTTCCTCACCTTATTACTGGTTTAGTTTATCTTCTGTTGGAAGGAAGGTGTGCAGCAGATGAATATGTGATAGAAGAAGGGAAACCAGTCAATTATTTTAATAGCCCAAATGAGAGACCATGGGGGTCGTTTATAGGACAACAGTAGGTGGAATGGAAAGATCTGTTTTGATTCAAAAGACAATATATTGAGGTAAAATTGGCAGAAATTTTAGTTTTCTTAGGTGGACTTATGTTGTATAAGAAGTTTGAGACAAATCCCAAATTTTTGTCTTCATTCACTTGGTAGGTGGTGATAACATTCACCAAGTTGGGGGGGGGGGAAGAATGTGCTAATCTGAATAGTAAGATGATGGGTTTGATTTTAGTCTGTCTTTTGAGGAGTTAAGGGGTACCTACTTAGAACCTTTCAGGAACAACTTGCATGTACCAGTCTGAATCTGACAGCAAGGATCAAGAATCAGGACAGAAATCTGAGAGGATACAAGTAAAGGTTCAAACGTGAGAGGAACATAGTCCCTCCAAAGAATACACAGAGTGAAAAGATCAAGGTGTTGAAGTTAGATCTCTGGGTAAGACGTACGTCTAAGGGCACAAAGAGAAAGCGAGCTCCATAAAGGGCAGAAAAACAGGAAATGGTTGGTGAGACAGAAGTAGACCAGGAAAGGCTGATGGCCAGGGAGCAGAGATTTTAAGAGTTTATTAGGAAGGTTAAAACTTCTATATCAAACACACATTCCCCAATCTCACTGGCTTCATTCTGTCCGTAGTACAATTTTTTTCCAGGGTATGAGAGGAGTATGGTGGTAACGGTCACTCAAGGAGCAAGGCTTCTTCCATCATTGAGGTTCCTTAAGAACACTTGGAAGATGTCACAGATGCAAGATTATGGAACATTTCACATCTACTTTAACAACCTTGCTCTGGAAGGGACACATAACCACCCCACCCCCCATTTATTGGAGTGAGCTAGCCAAAGCAGCCACATCTAGAAGCAAGGGAGCTGGGAACTATAGTGTAGCTCCGTGCCATATACATAACAGTGAGCACTAAAAAGTACTGCCTGGAGAAATCAGAATTCATTATTAGTATAGCAGATATATCCAGTAAGGTGAAGACATGAAAAAGAAATTATGGGAGAGATGGAGAGATAGACAAGCAAAGAGGTTATGATTCATAGAGCATTACATGGAAGACATGGGTGGAAGTGAGATGATGTATAAAAATGGAGAAAGTTCCACTCAGACAAGTTTACCAAAGTAATAACAACGTCATTAAAAAATATTTTTTACATTGCTCCCAGGTGGATGGCTTGATGAGCAGAATAGGTTTTTTGTTTTTCATCTTTCTGGTTTCTTTTTCCCAGAAAGTTGGGAAAATTAATCACCATGCCTCATGATTTGGATGGAAAATAAACAGCTTCTAAGACAGGGCTCAGTGGAAACCACAGACACATATCCCTGTAGTCTTTTGACCTTTCTCTCTCAACAACATGTCCTTTTCTACCAAATTGTAGGATTTACAGGGTTAGGGACAAGACCATTATGCTTAAAATGCAAAAAGGGGAAATTCATATTTCAACTGTTGCTGTCCTGTCCCACCAGAAGTCATTTATATTGTATCTATCAGTTGATATGAACGATACACAAGCTACTAGACACAGAAATCTCCTTGCAGATTTCCTATAGCAACTCAGAATGAGAATATCCAGTAGGGCCTTATGACCCACATTAAATTGTTGTTCAGTAGGTAAAAAAAAAAAGGTCAAATATTGTTTCCTTCCAATAATGGAAAAGAACTAAATGGAAGAAATTGCTTTACCCATGAAGCTCTAATAAAACAGAATGGATCTTGGACAGGAGTGCACAGGCCTGTACACATCTTCCAAAGACTCTCCTGAGCTAGCTTATTCTATAACCAAATCTAAACCAAGGTTGAATGGACAGTTGTATATAAATCTAACAAGAGTAAGCACTTAATGGATGTTCTCTTCAGCTCCCTAGAGATTTTGGGGTGAGCTAGAGATCGTATTCCTTTCCAGTCTTAGGGAAAGTAGGTCCATACAACTATCAGTTAATTGTAATTAAAATTTGCTTCTTTTTCAAAGTATCCCCTTAGTCAATCTAAACTTAAACAGAAGTAAAATTTTTATTGACAAAATGGCTTTAATATTCATAAAAATGCTTAATAAATTAAGTATTTTGTCTGCCAGAATCCCTATTCATGGTTATTTACTTGCCTTCATAGGCAGGAAAGTCTTAACATTTACCCTTGGCATATATCCTGCAAAGTCATTCTTTAAGTCATGTGGCCCAAATGACGTATGTTAAGACATTTATAATAGTTACATTAAATTTTAAAATGCTCTTTTGAGTCAGAATGACACAAGAAACCAATATCACCAGAAGTTGGTGAAATTTAACAGATGGCTGTCACTTGTTTCTACATTATTCTATTTCTGTTCCCTTCCCTTTGCTTAGAAAAATTTTTTTAAATGTATTTCTTTAGAGTAGCAGAACCCACAGTTTTGAGCAAAAGGACATATAATCAACTCTTATGTTTCATTCTCTTCCCCAGAATAGGTAACAGTGATCTGAAGTGGGAAGTCAGAATAGAAGGAACATCTTGAAGTGAGTTCTATTAGGTGGCTTCCAGATAAAAAGGGGAAAAAAAATCCAAGCAATTAAATCTAACAACAACAACCACAGAAAAAGCCTCTTTCTTGCCATTACAGGGGTGGCTTTACAGTTTTCCTAAGCCTACAAGTCTAACAAGATTTACTTTATTTCAATTCAAGTAACATTCGTCCTTTATCAAGGAAAAGCAAAGAGAAATGCAAAATGCTGAGTAAAATTTGCATGCAATCTTTTTGCTGCTCTCAAGTAAATATTTGTAGCATTATAAAGCATGGTACAAAATCCTGTAACCAAAATAAGACTCTGAATGGCATCTTTTTTCTAACTGCATAAACAGCTGGCTCTTCAACAGAAATTTGGCTCGAGTACTTTACTTTCCTGGAGACCATGTTTACCTTGAATGATTCAAAGAATTTGCACCATGTGAGATAACATCTGTTACCAAGGTATGTGGAATGCATCTACTCTAATTGTTCTTCCAACAAGGGAACTGGGCATTTTTTTGAATGAAAAAAACACAATTTTGAAACACTGCATGACATAATGATATCCTGCATAAGAGCTGAAGAGGCTAGCGAACTAATTTTTGACTTACAGTTGTTGGTTGGAAAGTTTAAAGTTAGTGACTTGAATATTCAGTTTGAGTATGAGGAATATTTTAAAGTCAAGTAAGTTTTAACTTTCATTCTATTAACATTTACTAATCTAACACTATATTTATTCTAGTGAACTAGAATCAATGCAATTTGGGTCTTTATGCTTCCTTAAGCCCTAGAGATTTAATGAGATTTGAACTCAAATTGCAGCTATTTCATAGTTTGTCTTTTCTGGGATCATTCTTTTTTTTTTTTTTTTAAAGATTTTATTTATTTGACAGAGATAGAGACAGCCAGCAAGAGAGGGAACACAAGCAGGGGGAGTGGGAGAGGAAGAAGCAGACTCCCAGCGGAGGAGCCTGAAGTGGGGCTCGATCCCATAACGCCGGAATCATGCCCTGAGCCGAAGGCAGACGCCTAACCGCTGTGCCACCCAGGCGCCCCTCATTCTCTTTTTTGATGGTGATGAGTGCTTTTATGTTTTATGGTTGCTCCGTAGACTGACAACTGCAGTACTGGCGATTCTAATCCTGCCTGGTACACCCCAACAATTTCTGGATGTGTTCTGATCCCTCAAATATGGATCTTAGCTTCCCATTCACCCACTGTTTCTGAGCAAGAAATTCATATGCCTTCCTCGAACCAGGGATTGGAAGTAGAAAAGTAAGTTAACTAGAGAAATATGGCTGGAGCTGAAGGAAAGTAGGGTTTATCATGGTAGTAACAATGAGAAAGGAGAGGGAGGAGAAGGTAAGATGAAGGAGGTTATGGATAAATTGGACAGAATCCAGTGAAAAGTTTAAGCAGGGAGATAGCAAACAGACCTTCAGCTTAGAGAGATCATTTTGGCAGCTTTGTGAAAAATGGTTGAGATTGACGCAAAAATAAAAGGAAGGGAAAGAGAATTTCATGGCAGGGATTCATGGGAGAAATGAGAGGATCTAAAAAATGGTACTGATAATGGTGATGAAAAAAACTGGAAGGATTCAGAGACATTTATAAGACAATAGTTCATGTCACTAACTTAGAAATAAGGTTATTATAGTTCTATATCTGGACAAAATTACCTGTATCCAATAAAGTTAAGAGTCTTATATCCTTAACAAATAATTCCCAAAACATTAGGAAATTGCTTTCTTAAAAGAGAAATTGAGAAAGACTTGTTTAACTTTGAGGACCCAAATTTCAGTATTTTTCTAGTTATCAAAAAATTCTCAAAGTCTGTTCCTTAT
This sequence comes from Ursus arctos, assembly GCF_023065955.2. NCBI lineage: Eukaryota > Metazoa > Chordata > Mammalia > Carnivora > Ursidae > Ursus > Ursus arctos. The sequence continues at coordinate 22,920,995 of NW_026622985.1, read as the reverse complement.
CAGGAAATTTAAGCTCAGAGATGGCACTTTAGGTTATATTCCAGTTTACTTATTTTCTCTTCAGTCGGGTCACGTGTGCTTAATTTCAGTCACGCATTTTTTAGTTCTTGAATTTCCAGTTAGTTTATTTTGTAAAGAATCCAATACGGCAACTTAGTTTTATCTTTTCTATTCAGTCACTATTTGATAGCATTTACACCAGTCACATTTTTATTATGATTTTCATGACTTCCATTGGTTCATTGGGAAGCCACTAGGAAATCTGAAACTCAGGGCTGGTAGGGATGTAGGACGAGTAAGGACCAAAAGGAGATCCCCTCACAGGTGAAAAGTAGTGGGAAGTTGTAGCTTGGGATCAAAGAGACTGAACTTGGTCACGAAGACGGTAATCAAGAAGTCCAAGTCCAAACATAAACCACCTGCCACTAGGAAAAACCGGAGGATGCTTGTAAGCAAAGATGAAAGAGACAGGAAAGTTGAAATTGACAAGGGTAACCAGAACGTTCAAATCCAAATATCTCCATAAATTGCCCCATGGAGTTAAGTCCTATGAGTAAGGACCAGAATCAAGGATTCCAAGGTACTATCTCTTTCATGAGTGTATTACAACTTAATAATTTATCATACTCTAATTGAGACACCAGTATTTTTTCCTTGACCACAATTGCCTTTTAACTAACGTGCCTCTTGTCCCACTACAGATTATTGTCCACAGAGCAGAAAGATCCTTTAAAATATAGATAAGATCATGTCATATCCCAGCTCAAAACCATCCAACAATTTACCATCACAATGACAACAGAATGTGAACTCCTCCTTCTGGCCTACAAGGACTCTACATAATTGGACCCTTGCCTCATTCCTCTACTCTGTGCCTCATCTCAATGTGTTCTAGCCGTAGTGGATTTTTCTTTCCAGGAACGTAAACTTACATCTGTCTTAGAGCCCGGGTCTTGCTGGTCCCTGCAACCCAGAAAGCACTTTCCCCAGATGGAGATGTGGCTTGATCTCCTAGGAGAGCCCTTTCTTGACCCCCTCATTTAACCTTTCCATTCCTTAGCACAGCTCCCATAGCCATTCTGTACCTTTACCCTTATTTTATCTTTCTTCATAGCAAATATCTCCACCAAAATTGTATTTTATCTATTTCTTTCTCCCCCACAAGATCTATGATGAGCAGGCAATTTGTTGAATCTACTGGTATCTCCCAGAGGCATAAAAGGTTGTCTAGAAAATGAGAAGTGCTCAATGTTTATTTGTTGAATTAGCCAAAGAAGAAAAAGAGATATAGCAATTTGATCCAATTCAGGGAAGGAGACTTGGATGACTCTGGCCAAATCCTATTGACAACCCCTGCATTAGCGAAGTTCAGAGCACTAGATGGAAGCAAGGGCGAAAGAAAGGGCAGCAGTTGTCACGGAGCCATGGCATTAGGACTCATTCCAGTCCCTAGATAGGTGTTAGAGCCGAGGCTGTAGACACACTTCCTTTATTAGTCAAGGTTACTAAGGGCAAAGGGCAGGCTTGGACTCCCCCAGACTGTCAGGATGAGCAGGGGGTTAGGGTAGCGGCAAATATTAGTAAGTTTAGTGGTGAGGAAATGATGGCAGAAGCAGATGAGCAAGAAGTCTAACAGCTGTGAAAGCAGAAGCCTTCTGATTTTCCCAGCACCATCCCTTCTCTTCAGTATTCTAGGTGTTTTCAGAACTTCATGAGTGACAAAGGATTGCTTCCAACTGTTCCCGCATCCCTACTAAATAAGAGCACATCCAAGGGAGAATAGTCTACCGTGTTCTGCAAATGATGGTGCTACACAGTGAACCGGTGAAACCAGGGGCTGGGGCTGCGTATTGGATCAGATTCGTTGGAGAAGCATGGCCTCTTTGCTCACACTAACAAAGAAATAGTTGAAAGATTCAGTTATACTCAAAACATATACGTTGTGTTTCAACCTAGATGTATCTCCAGTTTTGGGGGGGATTTTCTTTTTCTAGTCTCAAGAAGAAAAATTACTTGTTATACAAGGGTAGGATTTCCAACTTAAAGAAATAGTATCAGTTGTGTGACTATTTCAAGTGGCCCATAGTTAGAAGACCCTCTTGTGCAAACCCCCCTTTACCAAAATGTTAGAAACCTGCTTGCAAATCCTATCTGCCTCCAAGCTGTGTCATAAAACTCATCAAGCTTAACTCAGCAAAGTGCATGCCCCTTAATGAAGGCAGTGAGGCTTAAGATGGATTCCTCCCCTATTAAAAACATTTATAATCTCTGCTCAAAGTGTTAACAAAAATGTATTTTACTCATTGCTCTAAATATTTCTGTAGAGCTAAAGAATGTCCCATGATAACAAAGTTGCCCACCATAAATAACAGAAAATTAAAACAAATACAGGCAACTTTTTAAAAACGATGGCAGAAACAAAGGAGGGGGAGCAGTGAAAGGGGTGTAAATATTAGGAGCCAAATCAATACCAAGGGCTCTGCTAGCTTTTCCATGAAAATTTACAGAAGTACAAAATTCCTGGGAATTTCTCATACTTTAGGAACACACATGCAGAGGAAAGATGTGAGGAAATCGTAGGACAAGTGAAACTAGGAAATCTGGGGGTTCGGTGAAGACTGACTCCAACAGAGATCTGGGTTCACTTTTCCCACCTACCCCAACATTAGCTCTCAAAACGTTTCAAAGCTCAGTTTTTGGTTTTGTTTTACTTCTCTATTTTTGATTGCTGTTCTGTATTTAGCTCTTTATGCTTATTATATACATTTTATTTTTATTCTTTTTATTTTTGTAATTGTTATATTACTATTTCCTTCTTATTTTTAGACTCAGTTTTTCCAGCTTATTTTGAACTCTTAGTTTATTTGTTCATTGAATTCTTGGTGGCTTATTAAAAAAATATTTAAAACTAAAAAGTTCCCATAACTATAATTTTAGCTTGCTCTCTCAAATTTTGATAAGTTCTGGCTTAGGTATTATAAAAAAGTTAAATAATTTTTCAATAACTCGACCTTTTAATTGGATGGATTCCCAGTATCTCTACATACATTTTTGCTTATTGTACTTATCACTTTCTAAGAAGTAGATGTTGGTATCTCCAACCTTAATTGTTGGTTTATAGGTCTCTGGTAATTTTGTCAGTTGCTTTATATAATTTGTTAAGTGCATATATGTTCCCATTGACTATATATCCTGATTCATTCTCCTCCCCCTCTCTTTAGAATTGTATAAAACCTTTTTTGGATTACTAACATAGCATAGTAAATGAAAGCACATCCTCTACACATCAGGAGTCCAAATCTTGGTTCTATCACCATCTTTTCAATGAACATTTTTTTTTTTTAGGAATAATTTGTTTTTTCTACCCATGATTAATCTAACTTAATTTTTCATATATCAAATTACTGGGTGATCATGGCAACTTGTTTCACTTCTTAATTTCTGTATTATTTATCTGTAACATGGGACATCAATGCTGTTCTCACAAGATTACTGCCAATATTAAATGAGGTAACACATCTACAGGTTTATCACAGTAGTTATTAAGTAAAACTGTCTCTACTCACCTACTCACCTTAAACACCTGACCCATTGTGAGAGTTGTAACTCACTTTGGGGGAACACCTCTTCCCCAGCATAAGTGGCAACTCTTTCCTTTGAAACCTATTCCCTGAACATGCTTCGGTAATAGTTCAGTGACTATGTGTCTTGCTCTTAAGAGACTGAAAGATCTATAAGGAAAAATCCCAATTCTTCCTGATATTTTTATCTCAAAAGCCTAGCAAAATGTCATTCAGATTCTTTAGGGGCATGCATTTTTTTTTTAGAATAAACAGTCTGATTAATCTAGAATAGCATTATTGAAGAACTTTCTGCAATTATGGAAGTGTTCCTGGTCTATATTGCCCAATGAGATAGCCAAGAACCACCTAAGGCTATTCAACACTTGAAACGTGGTTAAGAATTGAACTTTATTTTTATTTACTTTCAATTTAAGTCATCACATGTAGCAAGAGCCAATTGTATTAGTTCAGGTCTTCAAACTTTAGGTTGTAATCTGTGTAGATTAGTAAACTCTCTAATAGCTTCTCATCTCACTCAGTCAAAGACCAAGTCCTTCCAACAACACAGGATTGGACGCCCCAACCACAAATCCCCTCTGACCTCCACCGCAGTCACGTTGGCCTCCCTGCTGTCACCCTTTCATGCCCAGATCCTTCAGCAGTTTCTCCCTCCCTTAAGGCTTCCCTCAGACCACTGTTTGCCACCCTGGATTCCTTCTGGTTTCTATTCAAATGACAGCTTCTGAAAAAAGCCTGTGGCCACTGTATCAACAATTTCTACCTTCTATCTTCTATCTAGAACAATATCCCTCTTCCTTTTTTTTCCCCCATAGGACTTCTCAGTGTGTGATGTACTCTACTTACATTGTTTATTGTCTATAACCATGAACTGGAATTATACTAATAGGAAAAGGGACCGTTTTTCTGTTATGTTTATTACTATATCCCCAGCTGCTAACATGATGCTTTACACGGTGAGTGTTCAACTAGGATTTGTTGAATAAGTACGCTGACAAAATTATGAAGAATTTTTAAAATTAGGGGATCCCAGGTGGCTCAGTCAGTCAAGCATCTGACTTTGGCTCAGGTCGTGGTCTTGGGGTCCTGGAATGGAGCCCCATGTGGCTCTCCAAGCTCAGCGAGGAGTCTGCTTCCTCTCCCTCTCCCTCTGAACCTTCCCCACTTGTGCTCTAATAAGTAAATAAAATCTTTTTTAAAAAATGTTTAAAAAAATTTTTTAAATCAGAATTGTACCTTAACACCACTTACTCCTTGAGTCTGTCCAAAATTTGCCATCCAAATTCAACAAGTTGAGCTTGTAACAATTTCCTAATTCCAAAACCACAAGAAACCTTACAAAAAGGCATATGAACAAATTGAAAGTATAGGGAGACTAATTTATATGGCCCCAACCTATTATACTTAAAGACTTTGCTTGTACTGAAACTCTTCTATAGCTTTCTGGAAACGCCGAAGAGGAATTGAAAGGAGTTTGGTTTTGTAGATGTGTATTTGTTGTTCTCTAAGGGAACGATTTAGGGTCAATGTTCTCTTGAATTTTACAGTTGCTGCCTGCATGCCTTTAAAATGTTATGACTGTTACTGTAGATGCATTCTGAGTTCCATGAACACACTATTCAGCTTTCACGGTAGGAAGGGTTCTTCCCCCTTCCTATGGCTGAGCTAGTACTTCCTTCACCTTATCCCCCCTTCCCCTTGAAACCTGCTCCAAATTCAGGCTCACAGCACATACAGAAGACATGAAGAACAGTGAGATACAGCCACTCCCCTACTATTATTCTCATCCAAATGTATAGGAAAAATCTCAAATATCCAGATGGTTCAAGAGCTGTGTTATTCAGATTTTGGCTGATTCAGGCCTATGCAAGTATGGCTTCGTTACTGTCCTGGATTGCTAACATCCAGTTGGGCTCATTAAGACTAAACACCTGGTTTAGAAACTATATAGAACCCTTGAAACATATGCATGGAAGAAAAAAAAAAAAAAAGAAAGAAAAAAGACAGTATCTTGAGCGTTGTCCAAATCTTACAAGACATTCAACCAAGTAAGTAGAAAAGATAAATATGAAAAGAGCTCCGAGTGATTATTTACCCCATCAATTACCTATGGTTTAAGAATATATTCTAAACTTTTGATTGCTGAATACACTTACATAGCATTGAAAAAAAACTCAAATACTCCAACAGGATATTAATTGGAATTTTAGCATTTGCTGATTAATAAAATGTATTTTAAAAGAAAAGGACTAGTAATGCTGTTGATAGTTTTTTTTTTATCACAACATATAATTACCTATGTGTGTACTGCCATCCCAAATAGGTCACTCTTGCATATTATTTTGAGTAAATGAAGGGAGAGGCTTTCTCTGAACTCCCCTCATCTGCCTAAAGACAGACCTGCCAAAAGGAACTCAGCTGTCACAGATGACCCTCCCCAGGCGTTTTGTCAATCAGGAAGGATGGACTCCTACCACGGGAGAGGAGAGAAGAAGTCAACACCACACCCCAGCAAACTTCATCACAAATTATCATACCTCCCATCAATTCTTCTAAGCCCATTCTTAAATAATCTTCTACTCTCCCCTAAGAGACCCACATCCCTCCTCCTCTTTCTCTATTTTGACGGTATTGCTGCCTGAACAATAAGCCTCCCCCTTCTACTTTAAAGGGCACTTGTGATTAGATTAGGCCCACCTGGGTGATCCAGAACACCCTCATCTCAAGAAAGCTAATTAGCAACTTAATTCCATCTGTAAGCTAAATTCCCCTTTCCTGTGTAGTCGAGCCCATGCACAGATTCTTCATCTCAGAGAGTTACTCATTTTTGCCTGGGTATCACCCATGCATACATGGCTTTTTCTCTTACTAATCTTTATTACAGGGGTCTCAGCTAAGAACTTAGCAAGGAAGAGGGAAACTTATTGTTCCCGTACAGTACACACACACATACAATGCACATATATGTATTTCCAGAAACATGTGAATGATGAAACATTTTTCTTTAGGTTACTCTTCAATATCTCCAGTTCTAGGTACACCCATTGGGCCCCTTTTCACTATCTGTTGCCTCTTGGAAGGTACTGTGGCCCTAAATTTCAAACACCTGTGTTTAGTGAATTCTAAAAATCTCTTTCTGATCTACTGGGTCAGTGAGACATTAGCAAGGAGTAAACCAGAGCTGCATCCTTTCTCCAGAAAAGTCATGTATTAATTTATATTTCTGCTGTATCAAATTACCACAAATGTAGTAGCTTAACCAATACCACTCTATTATCAGTTCTGAAGGTGAGAAATCCAACACGGGTCTTACCGGGCTAGAGTCAAGGAGTCGGCAAAACGAGGTCCCTTTCCGGAAACTTCAGGGTACAACCAATTTTCTTACCTTTTCAGCTTCTAGAGGCCCACACACGTTGGCTCACGACCCTTTTGCTCCATCTCCAACAGCAAGAGCGTTACACGGAGCCCTCCTCACGCGGCCATCTTTCTGAGTCTTTCTACTCACCGCCTTCCTACGCTTTTAAGGGCTTCTGTGATGAGATTGGGCCCACCTGGGTAATTAGCAATCCTCTTCCTTCTATGCCCTAAATTCCTCTTTGCCATGTAATTGGACACATTCACAGGTTCTGGACAGAGGACATGGGCATCTTTGGGGATGGTTATTTTGCCTACCACAGGGCAGGCAAAACTCATCTTATTGGCCAAATATGAATGCCGATATCCTATATTGTTCCCAATGTATGCATCTTCTAAAGCTGGATTTAATGGATCGTAACTTTAAGACTATTTAATGGCTGCCGGTTATGGTAAGGGGCTGGGAGATGAGAGAGAAAAGGTGTCTAAAGAGGAATAACGGGGAGAAAGAAAAAGTAGAGAAAACTAGGAGAGGGAGAAAGGCAGAGAAAACAGAGAGATAAGGGGGAAATGCTGTTCACCTGGAGGAGAGGGAGAAAGAGAAGAGAAATCTCTGCTGAAAAAGCTCACCCAAAACAGAAAGTAAATACTCCATCTCTGTTCTCAATTTTTCCTTTAAACAAATTCAGTTAGTGAGCCAGAACTGGACTTATCAGGTTCTAATGAATTCGTAACAAAGGAAAATAATAACTTTTTTTTACATGTTCTTTTTTTACTCCTTCCATAAAATAATGGTTGTGTTCTTTTCTTTTAAAAATAATGTATTGAGAGAGAGAGAGAGCGATAGAGCACGAGCAGGGTGGAGGGACAGAGGGAGAGGGAGAAGCAGACTCCCCAGTGAACAAGGAGCCTGATGCAGGGCTCGATCCCAGGACGCTGGGATTATGACCTGAGCCGAAGGCAGACGCTTAACTGACTGAGTCACCCAGGCGCCCCAAGAAATTGTTGTATTTTAACATTTTATGGTATATATAGAAAAAGAAATTTCAGCTAGGCTGAGCTGTTCACTTTAGCTGTTCTCCTAAATCCATGACTAAACTGCTTACTGTGCCTCCCTCCTAATGGCTGGTCTCATGAGGGCAGGGACAGTGTTTTTATCAACCATTATAAACCAGTTACTGACATAGTTCCTGGCACATTGTAAACACCTCAAAATATTAATACAATCAATAAATTAACCAGTTGCCTTTCTCAAATTTTCTGGTCCATTAATCTAAACTTCTGAACACATCAATCAAACTAAACAAGAGCACACCTCGACTCCGAACCAGAAGGGAAAAAAAGAGAAGGGTCATAGGGATGAATGTGATGTGGCATGATACCTTCCATTTTCCCATTAGATCTAAGATGCTTTTTTTATTTTAACTCACAATTTTAATTTAACACAATAACTATGGGAAAACACGATGTTTTCTTCCTTTCCAAGTATTTCAGCTTGGAAATATGATTTGTAGCTACATATTTATTTTAACAAAATCACACTATAGCAAAGTGGCTTGGGCACCCTAAACAGTCTATAAAAGGGGCTTTTACATGTCTGTGATGAATAGACTTGTTGGTTGGAACACTGCTCTTTTTTTTTATTTTAAGATTTTATTTATTTATTTGAGAGAATGAGAGAGCAGGCACACACAGGGGTTGGGGGTGGGTGAAGGGAGAGAGAGAGAGAGACTCTTCACTGAACACAGAGCCCAACCGGGGCTCGATCTCAACACCCTGAGATCATAACCTGAGCCAAAATGAGAGTCAGCAGCTTAACCCACTGAGCTACCCAGGTGCCCCAGAGCCCTACTCTCTTCTGTTCCTACATAATGATAACATTTGGAGGGACTGTCCTTTTTCCAGGTCCCTTCCTTTGCTATTGAGATCCTATATCCCACCTGACGAAATCTACTTGGCAGGACTACCCAAAAGCAAAACACATTGTACAAAGTAACACTTTGGTACTGTGACAAAGAGAAACTTGTGAATTCTTCTCTTTGTTCTCAGCCCCCTGTGGCCTCAGGCTACCAAGGAAAGTACCGCAACCAGCCCCTATTACCTCCTGTGCCACTGTGGATGGGGCATTCCCCTTCTCGCCTTCCCGTAGACACGCGCAGGCGCACTCTGCCACAATCTCACGGGTGTGAGATTCTGAGGGTAATCTTAATGTCTAACTCTTTGCCAGAGTTAATTCACACCTTTTTTTTAAGCCAAAGCATATATGCAGATGGTTAAAAATCAAGTCATTCAGAGGAACTCATAATAAAAATCATCAGTCTCCTATCTGAATTCCTCTTTTCTAGAAAATGTTCCTCTTTTTAGAAGCAGATTTTTAAATCATCCTGGCTCTTGGCTGCTTCTCTTCTACTGTGATTTTTTAAAAATTATTTGTATACATTATCAATTTATTTCATGCTTTAATCTCTAAGAATTTATCTTCTACTACTTCATACCACTCTTATTCTTCTTTCCAATATAATTCAGTTATACCTCCATTTCCTTCATAATTAAACTATATACATTATAAAGCGAAAAGTTCAAACATAGCCATAATGATGGTGCTGCTGCTGCTGAAATCATGGAAAATCATGTTCTGAAGATGAATTAATGGTATGAAAAAAGATTCGCCACCTAAAATTAAGTGAAAACTAAAAAATACATATTTACAAATATGTATGATTCAAATTCTATAAAACATGCCGTTTCTATATAATAAAATTATAGAAATGAAATATACATTAATAGAGTTAATAAGGTTCATCTCAGGAAAATAGGATTATAGATAAGTTCTATTTTCTCCTGTTTTTCTAATATTTTATAATAAACATATATCACTTTTATAATTAAAAAACTCAGAAGGGAAAGTATCTCCTCGTTAAGTACATGAAATGAATCCCTAATAGTGGAACAGCTACAGTGGAATGGGCCACGGATGCTCATTCAGGCCATGCCCCTCCAATTACGTGAATTTAGGCATGCTTATCCTACCCAAACCCTCCTTTCCCACTTAAAATATGCACACTGGTGGCAGTCCAGAGATTTCAATTATTATAAAAATGCAGGACAGCATCAGAACTTTTTAAAATGAAAATGCAACAGTTTTAATTAAGTGCATAATACATATGTATGAGTGCATTGTCTTTTGAAATAGAAGACAGCTGCTTGGTATGGGTTTGAAATCCCATTTAAAAATGTTTAATCCTATGCTAATGATCTAAAGAGAAAAGGAAGTGGCAGGCAATAACATTTTACTTTAATATTAAATGTTTTTCATGCCCCTGGAGTCCTCACTATTCCAGTATTAAGTAAAAACATTTTCTCTTATAGTAGTATCATTTCTTGTGGTTGTGTCTCCCATCTCTAAAAGTATACCAGATTACTTTCCACGAAGAACTCTTTGTACATTGCTGAATTTAAGAAATTCTATCTTCTTCCCAATACTCAAGATTATATAATCTAATGAACACAGTTGGGGATATTTTGCACAAAGTACAGGGAGAGGGAGACTAGCCGAGCTGTGTTCTCTCCAGCCCCCAGGAAATTGCAGCTGACCCGGCCACACCCTGTTCCCTGCCTACAAGAACCTCCTCTTCCATCTGGGCACGGATAACTTCAACAGCATTTCTCAGATCCGTTTCCATCAGCCTACATCTTTCCATTCAACTTCTGGCAGGCTGGCCAACTGCCCCAGGGTCAGCTTGGTTCTTTCCCACTCACAGAAGCGGACTGATGGTAAAACCCTCTGCCTGTGTGTGCTCGAGACCCTAAATGCGTGGCCACACAAGCCTGTCTAGGAGTTGGCATCTGTTTCTCCGAATGAGGAATTCGTGACTTGCTCCTTATTTTGTCTGCCAGGATGTTCCCCCTACGTTTCTGCTCCCCAGCCAGAGAAGACAGGAAGAAGTGCCTGTCTCTCTTTGTTTCACCACTCATTAACTCTGGGTCAGCAGGAAAGCTAGAGACAGTCTCCTTGCCAGGAGCTAATTGGAGGTCCCTGCTCTCAGGGTTTCTGCTCCCCTGTCCCCCCATTCCTCCACGGAAGGCAGGTGCAATATGAACAAATCTGTCACAGTATAAATTAGCATCTCTGCTCCCTGGGTTCAAATCGAGTTTTGGCTCCTCCTTTTCAGCTTTGTGGCCTCGATCAAGGAACCTAACATTTCTATGCCTCAGTTTCCGTATCTATAAAACAGATAATAGAACCTAAGTCATGGTCATAGTAAGGATCAAATTAGATCATGTATGTGAAGTGCTAAAAACAGAGCCTTGTCCACAGTAAGATCTATATAAATGTATCTATTATCATGACTATAGAAGGCACACAGAAATTTCACACACACACACACACACACACACACTTTTAACAATCCTTGTCCAATCAGATGGAAAATGGGAGGACTTATTTAGTGAGAAAGAGCCTTAGGAAGGGGTTACTGCTCCCTGGCTAACTCTCCCCAAACCACAGCAGACGTTAGTGACAAACAATTTGTTACTAAATAACAGCAACTGTAGGGAGATGCATTTCCCAGATCATCGTGAGTCAAAAGTAACTTAAGACCAATGACTCCTAGCTTAATGCTAGAAACACCCGGCTGCAAAATCAAATCAGCACTCAAGGCAAAGAGTTAGAGACTCCTTAGGACCTGTCCTCATATATGAGGACCCCCCCCACCCCCACCCCCACCCCAGGACCACAGAGGTCCAGACAAAATTCCAGAACTGATTTAGAATTAAAAACTGTGTTAAGCGATTTGTTCATTTGGCAGAAAGCCTTTATCTCTAGGACTTCAGGTCAGCCCACAGGCAGGGGTCTGGCACAAACAAGGCTCATTTGAAAAGTAATAGCTAGATTAAGTGTTTTAGATGAAGACTTGATGATTCATTAGACTTCATCCATTCCTCTGACTCAATTCTGAATAAGTGTGCTAGCAGGTGGTGATACAGCTACTGGAAATGGCTAGGCTCTTGGCTATATTCCAACAGCAGTACTATAATTTCATGCCTACAGCAAACCTTTCTGCAAATTACACCCACACTATAATCAGCTGCTGAGGTCTTTTGTGACTATTTATAAAGGGTACCCTTTAATTCACCCTTATAATTTATCTGGTAGCATTTGCTGGAAGTTTTAACAGCTATGCAGTGCAAAGCCACTTCTATTAAGTGTAAGGTCTCTTTCCTAAGTGTAGAGGACACCACATAGCCATGAAATGGTAATTAATACAGCCACCACCAAGTTCTGGGGTAAAATTATAACGTTCTTCGCTTTTTGGCAATTGTAAACATTTTAGAAGTGGCACAGAAAGAATTTGGATTGTGTGGTCTGTCCCTGTCCCCTCCCCCAAAAGAGAAATTTATAACCTTCAAGCAATAGTCTGAGATCCCCATTGGCCCGTCCATCTTCTCCTCAGAGAGGTGCGTGAGACTCATCAAAGGTGCTCTAGAGTGATGTATCTGTGCGTGCAAGTGATCGTGTCAGACTCACACTGCGGATCTATAGAACTGGGAAGGGCCCGAGATTCCGCCTTCCAACCAGCTCTCAGGCCAGGCCAGCGCAGACCCCACTCTGAGTAGTAACAGAGTTGGTGTCAGGGATGGGAAGATTTGAGGGAAACTGTGGGTCTACACTGACACGTGTATGAAGATTGTGTTATTGAGTCTTTACTGACATCGATAAAGCTGATTATTCTATCATCAGTCTTTACTGACTCCTAATTGTTCTTACCATCATCATCGTCATGGCAAATAGGGAAATCACAACCATAAGTAGATTCCTAAAACTAGATCCATGCATAAACAGAAGGTTTGAAGTTGCCCAAATGACATAACTGTGCATAGATTTGGAGCTCATGACTATACTAAGAACCAAAAAACTAATCTTCACTCAGAGTTTTAAAAAAGGAAATCTGTTGTTGGTCTTTGGGAAAGTCAACTTTCATTCCCCGAGTTTCTCATCAAGAAAATAAAATAATTTAGGGGGCGCCTGGGTAGCGCAGTCGTTAAGCGTCTGCCTTCGGCTCAGGGCGTGATCCCGGCGTTCCAGGATCGAGTCCCACATCGGGCTCCTCCGCTGGGAGACTGCTTCTTCCTCTCCCACTCCCCCTGCTGTGTTCCCTCTCTCACTGGCTGTCTCTCTATCACATAAATAAATAAAATCTTTAAAAAAAAAAAAAAGAAAAGAAAAGAATTTAATTAATTGACCTACAAGTTACTTGCTAGTTCTAAAATATTATGATTAATAAATATGATCTTTTAAATTCATGTTGATACCTGCCACATTTAAGACTAATACATGTTATACTGCATGCAAAATAGTACCTTTAGCCACCCAAAAACACAAACAAAAACCCTGAAACAAATAATGACAGAAATATCATCTTATCACTCCTACTGATATTCGATCACAGTAACAACATTTGTGAAGTGAGCAATCTCAAATATTTAAAGAGAAAAATGCTTGGAATCAAAGACAAATTACTTGTCTACCAATAGACCCAGGATTTCCTTTGTGTTATTACTTTAAAATTTTCATATGGAAACTCTATTTTCAAAGTACATTTATTACTTATCAACAATATCATATAACTAAAATGATCTTGGACTTTTTAAAAAACTCAAGATCATTTTTATGAATGTTTCCCTAATTGTTTCAGCAGAAGTAATTCAGAATATTTATGGTAAAACCTTAATTTGATGAACATAACTTCCCCCAATTCACAGCACCTACCAAACACATATCTTCTTTCTGACGTGTATGTAATTCTCTAATAGTTTTCTTTGATTTGCTAAGAAGCCTTCTGTCTTGGGGGATGATATTTGGGAAACAGAAATGAAATTGATTATCATGAAAGAGTCTACGTAGTCGATTTTTTATTATTTAGTGTTATCTAGTTTATATATTTCCAGATTCTATCTTCACTCGTTTTCCCTATCTGAGTTAACCATCTATTTATTTCCAAGGTGGGAAAAGATAGGAAGAAAAAAGTGAAATAGTGCCTAAATGTTAACAGCTCTTTGGTCTTCATAATGTATGAGAGCCTATAGGGACAAACAGTAAACATAACAACTAAAGATGATTATTTTGCTTATTTTGATTTTTTTCCTAGTCATTATTTTCACTGCAGCAAGGGAGAACATTTTTGTAATAATTAATAATGGAGAAAGATTTAAAGAATGAGCAATTAGAGGCCATTTTCATTATCTAAAATATCATCATTTTACAGAAGAGAAAATAAATCTCCAAGGAGTTTAATAATTCACCCATGGTTGAGAAGCTAATAAGTGACAAACCCGACCTTCAAAATCTGATCTTCCTGACTCTAAAACCTATACTTTTTCAGTGTTTCATATGCATCCCTCAAATTTTTGCCCAAATCGATGGGAATGGCTTCCTAGAGCATATAATGCAATGTGAAAGGCCCTACCTGGCATAAACTAAGAAATAGGTCTATTCTGTACAGAAAATTAAAAAATAAAAGAAAAATATTATTTTCCCCTTTTATTTAGATATTTGTTTAAAAAAGGAGAAATGTATGCTTTAGAAGGAAAAAGAAAGGAAGAATGTGAAACAATAGATTTTCTTTTAAAAAAAAAAAATGCCTGAGGGATGCCTTGGTGGCTCAGTTGGTTAAGTTTCTGACTCTTGATTTTGATTCAGGTCATGATCGCAGTGTCCTGAGATAGAGACCCATGTCTGGCTCCGTGCTGAGCGTGGAACCTGCTTGAGATTCTCTCTTTTCCTCCCCACTCTATCCCATCCCTGCTCACACATGTGTGCCCTCTCTCTCTGCAAAAAAATTTAAAATAATAAATAAATATCTTCTCTTTAAAAAAATGCCTGATATTTCCAAAATCTCATTCACCAGAAGATTAAGTTCTAGAACATCTGAAAAGACACAGAGCAGAGCAGGCATATCTACACAATGTCCACCACGCTATCCTTTTAATGTCACTGGTATGCCTTCAGTTCCTGTTCTCCTCCTTTTTTTTTTTTTTTTTAAAGATTTTATTTATTTATTTGACAGAGAGACAGCCAGCGAGAGAGGACACAAGCAGGGGGAGTGGGAGAGGAAGAAGCAGGCTCCCAGCGGAGGAGCCCGATGTGGGACTCGATCCGGGAACACCGGGATCACGCCCTGAGCCGAAGGCAGACGCCTTAACGACTGCGCTACCCAGGCGCCCTGTTCTCCTTTTTGTCCAGAAGTTCCAACTGCTGTATTTTTCTTTCTTCTTCACCGTATATGTGTTTCATTGTATCGACTGACACCCAGAGAGCTAGGAAGGCACAGTCTTCACTACCCAGGAAACTGCCGAAGTGTTTTCAGAGGATCTGGTATTCCTTTCATTATAAGAACTTTATTCTGAGCCTTTCTCATAGTACACATATGCCAAACGTGATTTGGTTAATCAAGCTACAGCTATCAACAAACTAGCCATTTCTACATGGCCACTTTATGTTACTCTGTTCTCTCAACATTTACTCCCTAGCTCACTTCTGCTGTGTTTTAGTGTGGAAAGTCATAACTCAAACTAATTAAATTGAAATTTCAGGTAGATGAAGAGTTCATAATTAACCTACATGATGCTTCCTTGAAGGCAAAAACAAACAAAAATACACAAGCAAAATTGTCAGACTCAGCAGGAACAATAAATACATGGAGTTTATATAATATAATTCTATGACACATACATTTCTCACAAATTAGATTCATTTGAAATTTCCCACTGATCAACAGCAGTATGCAGAAGCAACTGACTAGCTCATATTTTAACACTTTGCTTAAGGATCTGGTTTCTAGAAATACAGTGGATTTCAGTAGAGGGAACCCTTGTGTATTTTCCACATTAACATAGCTCTAGTTGCTTGATACATCTTAACCATCTATGAATCCACTTTGTAGTTTTGAAGGAGAATTTTTCAGCAAATTTCACAACACACACACACACACACACACATAAGCTACAATAATAACACCTTACCAAAAACTGATTTTCAATACTCTAGGACAGTGGTAGCATCACCAAATAAACACACCTAAAAGTCAATAGTCTGGGCTCTTACCTACCGTGATATGTTTATGGGAAACCATTGACTGACCATGTTTTTGGTATCAGAAATGATATATGATATAAATACAAGGACACATTAGTGGGGAGATGAGTTGAACATGCCTCCCCCAGGATGACAAAAGCCATACTTAGCCACTTGAATTGAAACCAAATGTAAATATAGATAACAGGGCGATTATTATCCAAATGTAGGCTATAACCTTCCTTATAAAGATGTTATACTTACATACAAATTAGCCTCATTGATGTGGATACCTGTTGTAATGAATGGTGCAACCCAGTGAGCCAGTGATTCAATGCAGTAGGAGGTACCCACACCACCTTTGCTGCAAACTGAATGAGGAGAATGAAATGTACTATTCTCATTTTTAATCACAAATATATTTTTTTCTTTCAGGATGCTTATAAAAAATCTACTGATGGAGCTGAATTGCAGTTGAAAACTATGACTACATCCATTTCTCTGATTCATTTCTCACTCTCATGATATATTTGGAAATTGTTCCTTTAGGATTTCCAGAACCTTGTCAACCACTCTGCTCTTAAACTTGCCATTTTTACAAAGTAGTTCTTAAAGGAGTTTTGAAGTGTTGTGTTTTCTCACCACTGTATTCCTTAAAGAGAGATGAATCTGGCATTTTGAAAGCAAAATGAAAGACACATATTAATCGTATTTTAAAATTTGACAAAGTATATTTTTCTTTCACTCATGTAATTCATTGAAATTGGTTTTAAATAAGGAGTCATTTTTTTCTGCGCGTAAATAAATTTTTTTCTGCAAGTAAAACCTTTCCACTAATTTCAAGATGATGTATAAGGGTCAGCTGCAACAATGACTCAAAAGTTTGTCTTCCTAACCAACAGAGTTTAAGAGCCAATAGGGCGATTGAATTGCAATAGCCAGCACTCTCTGCTTTTTGGCCAATGATGTTTCAACATGAAGACTGTCCCAGACCCTCCCAGGAAACGCTAAATGATAGTAAGAGCAGTTTGATATTCTGGGGATGACGCTTGTTATTCTTGGGTCCTTCCATTCTTTCACCTTTGTAGGCATTGCCACCAACTCTTTCTAAATATCTTGTGAATCTATTTGCTTCTTGACATCTGCACTACCACCGGCCTCTCCAGGCCACCAACACATCTGACCTGAAGTACTTGAATCGGTGGTCTCCTTGCATAACATAAGATCTATTTCCAAACTGTTCACACCACCCCACAGCAATCCCTTTAAAATACTTACCGCGTAAAATTCAAGCAACTCCCTATTGGCCTTAGTATAAAATCCGAACACCTAAGCATGAAACCTAGAGCTAAAGTCCTGCTTCTGGCCACTCACTACCACATTTTACTCTCAAGTCATAAAACTCACCCTGCAGGACCTGCACGCAGCATCGCGTCTCCCATTCAGTTTGGGTTGCACATTAGAATCACTTAGAATGTTTTCAAGATCTCACTACCCACACTACATCCCACATCAATTAAGTCAGGGTAGATCCGTGTATTAGTATTTTTTAAAACTACTCAGATGATTCCGCCCTACAGCCGAGATTGAGAATCATTGCAATACGGGTGCTAGTTGACTGTTTTTTCTAATGGGGATCCATCTCCTGAATCCATCCCTCAGACCCCCCGCAACATTGATCAGAACCTCCATTGGGTCTTCTCGAGCCGTATTTCTCTACTGTGGCAGTAGATCACCGTGAGGGGCATTGTCAGGGAATGCTTTGTTGAAATCCAGAGCCTCATTTATTTGCTCATTATTTTCTTAATCTGCTAAATTCTTAGAAAACAACACCTGTTAATTCTAGATTATATGGGATTTTCTGATGTTTGGCAAAATGTTTATAAAATTAAATATTTTTTTCTGTCAAGGCAAACTATGTGGATGTCTACTAAATGACATAATATGGCCCATCCCAGCCATTAAATGAGTTCTGGAATGAAGCCTGAAAATCAAGTTGTTTTACATGTAAAATATGTTTTTTCATGTACACATAAATGCATGCTAATACATTTTCTACTCCTTATCACCCAATTCCCCAGCAGATGAAAGTTAACATGAAAGATCCAAATAATATCCACATCAGTTTTTAAGTGATTCAGTTCACTTACAAACTCAGTAGTTCCAAAAATAGATTTCTTTCTCTTATTGATTTCTCTTTTTAGATAATAATAAACATACCACATGATAATAGCAAAGCATTTTTCCAAATCTTCCTGTGCACAGGAGACAGCTATATAGGGAGTCCATACCCTTAAATGGTAGCCCTGGTTCAACATTGTCTGTGACCTTGGGCTTTGACTCTTCTAGGCCTCAGTTTCTTAATCATTAATTAATCACTAATCACTAATTAATCACAAAATAAAATGAATAAAATAAGGAGAAAGCTACAGGCTAGAATTCCTGAGAACGTTGTAAGAAGTCAATGGAATATGTGTGTGTGCTTCCTGCAGAGGACAGATGCACAGTCAAGGGGTAATTGAAGAGAATTTAATAAAGGGTCATTTTACAAAGGTGTTTGCAGCAAAAGAAACCAGCAAGGAATGGGAAAGCACACAAGAACTAATTAAAATAGGAAGCACCCTTAGCCCAGGGGGATATGGGAAGGATCTGTTTCGAGAACGAGGTGAGAGTTCTACCTGTGGAAGAGGACCCCCAGTTATAGCCACTGGTAGAGGAACATGGGTAGAACCATTGGAAACCTTCGCTTGACAAGAGGAAGCAGGGAGTAAACATCTCGATGTCTTTCCCCTCCGCTCCTCTGATCACCTGCTGGCAACTTGCGCTGACCAAACCCAATCCAAATTCGCAATGGAGCCCCAGTGATGCATTCGGTAGAGGTCACCACCAAGGGCATAGAACAGGTTAGAGAACAGTGAATGATCTCGAAGAACAATTGGGGAAAAATGGGCACAGAGTGAAAGCTATTTTAACCTAACATTTGCTCAGTAAATTGTTTTTAAAATGTGAAATGAAAACACAATATGACATTGAAGCTATCACTCTGCATGACACTGTAACAGTGGACGCACGCCATTATACATTTGTCAAACTCCATAAAATGTACACCAAAAACAGTTAACCCTAATGCAAACTATGGACTTTAGTTAGTAATAATGTATTAACATTGGCTTGCCAATTTTAACAAACATGCCACACTAATGCAAGATGCTAAAAATAGAGGAAACTGCTTTGTGCACGGGGGAGGGTTGGTAAGGGGCATAGGGGAACTCCGTGTACTTCTTGCTCAATGTTCTGTAAACCTAAGACCGCTCCAAAAAAATCTGTTAATTTTTTTAAGAGCCCTTTCCATTACCAACATCCACTGATGTCCAGTCATGTCCCCAATTCTACCACACTGTTGCACTCCCCAAAATGAGGTGATTTAGCCACCCTATGGCACTGAGTTACAAGCTTTAGTCCCAAGATTGGACAAGCAGAAATACTCCTGGGAAACCTCCAACTGCGGAGCTACTAGGATCTTCCTTTTCTAAGCTCTCCATTTGCCTCTTCCTTGTTTGGCTAATTCAGAGACAGAATTCTCCTTTGTTTCTCAGTGAACGTTCTTAATATATTCCAAATGATCATTGCTCTTGAAATGATTCATTTTTCACTTGAAACTAGGCAACTTTGCCTTCCTAATATTTTATTTATTTATTTATTTATTTATTTATTTATTTATTTTTAAAGATTTTATTGATTTATTAGAGAGAGAGAGAGAGGGAGAGAGAGAGAGAGTGCTTAAGCAGGGGGAGAGGCGGGGAGAGGGAGAAGTATATTCCCCGCTGAGCAGGGAGCCCAATGAGGGCCGATGTGGGGCTCCATCTCAGGACCCTGAGATCATGACCTGAGCCGAAGGCAGGCACTTAATTGACTAAGCCACCCAGGTGCCCCGCCTTCCTAATATTTTAAATATGAAAGTCCTCTGCCCTTTGAAGAGATTGGAGACATAATTTGGAAATGTCTTCATGGTGTAATAATAACCACAGATATGTCCTGCTGATAATTCTTTGTCAAGATTAAAGAGGAAATAAAATATGATTTGGGGGGAAAAACACATACACACAAAAAAACTAAAATATATTCAACTGAAAATCTTATCAGATTTTTTCTGCTTTATTCCAACATGATTTACCAGGTTCTGATAGTGGGTTCACTGAAGTGCACATAGCATCCCCAAATAACAAAGTTATACACATTATACAATGAATATAAAGGTTTTGGCTTTTTTTAAATGTATGACGCAAAATACCATAAGTGTTTGTGAGATCTTGTTAGTGTTTTCTTCATAAAAGTGTTTCCTTTTTTGGCACAATATTATAGATGCTAGTTGACTTTAGATCAGAAAAGAAATCAAATAGTAAATATGTTTTAAAAAATAAAAAAATACACTCATGTCCCAAAGATCCTGGACAAATGGCAGTAGAATTTAGGGATGATTCCTGGTGCTACAGGAACAGGTGTAGGTGTAAGGAAGAGCCAGCTATCTCTTCTCTGGAGTACAGGGTAGACGTATGCTTTCCTCCTCCTTCTACCATCTTCCACCATCTAACAGGCCCCACCTTCAACCCCACCTCCCTGCATCCCTGCTTCAGAGGAAGTCACAGATAAATGGTGTTGTTCAACAGACCTGGCATCTGTCCTCAAAGGTCAGGGGCACGAGAGGGCACAGTACCCCATTCCTCAGGATGTCGTGGTCCAGCGATGCCGCCTGAACTGTGGGGCACCTGCCTCTGAGACAGTCAACATAATGAGGCCGGTTCGTGCAGCTTAGGACTTCGATGATAAGACTAAGTCATTCGTCACAGAGCAGGATATCAAACGTGTTTCCATGCCTCCTCTTCGCTCTCTCGTGTGCATAAATGCAAACATTGTAAAGATATAAATGCCTCTCTGCTGGTCGTATCTGCCTTGTTTGTGCGTGCCCCAGCCCTGGGAAGACAGAGGGACGCACTATCTCACAGAGGTGCGGGGCGCTCTCTGGCTCGAAGCTGATGCCTGCAGTGACTTCGGAAAGCTTGTCCTCCTAGGTATCTACCCAGCAACTTTTCTGGAAAAACCTCACCCCAAACACAGACACTGAGCTGGTTTATCTAGCCCTTTGACATCCCTGAGATCCAAAGCAGATTAAATCTTCTACGTGGTTTGAACCCACATATACATATATGTTCTCTTCCCTTCCTGATATATTTAAAAATTTCCTTTAAAGTGTATTTCAAAAACTCAATCCAGGATTCACCCCTCTTGGCCAAAGAAGGCTGTAACTATAGTTGAGCCTTCTAAGAATTATTTACAGATTCCCTTACTATCTAAAGAAGTACACTTTTTTGGCCAGAGATGTGTATTTTGTCAAATTAAGATGAACGACAACATCTTAGTAGGTAATGGTTTTAGCAACGACTTCACAATTTGTTCTTGGCAAGATAGCCAAGGGCTTTGGGGCTCTGTACTGCCCTGGAAAAACACTCAAGGGAAAGAATGCAGGACACAGCAGGAAAACAGATTACACCTCCCCCAAGCTAGAGGAATGCTTCCTCCCCGGTAGCCAATGTTCATCTTAGTTCCCGTAGATCTTGAGAAATAACGAAGGAGGACTTCCAGTGGCAGCTTTGAAAATATATCAATTACTTTATTTTCCCCTGGGAAGGGAAGAGAAAAGGAAGAAGAAAAAATTAATTTGTACATAAAAGGAACACACAAGAAAGTAAGGGAAAACATGCATACCTACTGCATAATCCTTCTTTGACATCTTATAACTAAATAATAAGGGTAACCACCAGCAACAACACACGCTATAAAAATAGTAAGATAAGGAGAGAGGGGAAAAACCGAGTCGTTATTATATACAGACACATGTGCACACACACACACACACACACACAGCTTCTCAAAGTCTTAGTGAGGTTTTAAGTTTTAATAACTTCAAAAGTATAGATGCTATAAAATTAAGTAATAGCATCATTTCAGGACTTAATTATTTGTTTCTTTCACAATTATTTAATTTGGTGAATTATGAATAATGTGCTTTTAACCTTTTGTTTCAGTCAGCATTTGCTATCATATATATATGTAAACAGAGCAAAGATGAAAATATGCCTGGCGACAAGTCATGAGGCTCCAGCTAGCTGGCTTTTATAACTTCCTTCTTACATGGTGAGCATAGCATAACATATAGAAATGTCTTGCTCTTTTTCTCAGCCAGCATTTCTAGGCTGGTCATCGTTCTTTGCCTGGTTGAGTGACCCAAATGTCATTCCTGAATTGTCTTTAGTAATCATGGCAACAGCAGCCACAACAGTAGTAATAGAAAGAATGCCCCAGAATGTACAACAGCGATCTCATTTCTCCTTGATAATCAAGATCAACCATCCAGACATTAAACTCCTGCTCTGCCCTTTAGGTAAATGATGTGAGGAGCTCAAAATGGTTCAGCGGGGGTACCTGGGTGGTGCAGTCAGTTAAACGTCTAACCCTTGGTTTCGGCTCAGGACATGATCTCAGGGTTGTGATCTCAGCATCATGAGATCAAGCCCCACTTCCGGCTCTGCACTCAGCATGGAGTCTGCTTAAGACTCTCTGTCCCTCCCCCTGCTTGTGTTTCCTCTCTCTCTCTCAAATAAATAAATCTTTAGAAAAATGTGTTTGGTGGAATTCTCAACTTTCAGGTGAATAGAACCATTTTTGTGAAAACTCAACTCATTAATCTAGCAGAGATCAAAATGACAGGGAAGCTAAACCAAATTGCTAGTGAACGCGTCTTCAAGGTGAAAGGGAAAGGGGCTGCCTCCCCTCTGATGCCCTTGGACCCCGTGTCCTGGCAATCTCAGAAACAGAATCATGTATTAGTTGCAGTTGTTATTAGAACATATACTAAATCTTGTCAGATGTCCCTTCAGACTTGCAAGTTATTTGCATACATGGGCTGTGTTGTTCTCCCAGCAGGTAATTGACTGTTTCTTCAATGCACCATTGCACCATTTCATCAGGACGGCGGTTTCTGCATGACATGGTACATGGTAAGACCAGTGAGTCTCATGGCCATGAGTCACTGCTTTTGCTGTACAATGAACTTTTTGGTCAGCAGCCATGTTATGTGGGATACCAACAGAGAGTAAAGTATCCAATAAATATCCAGGAGGTAATGCTGACAGAAGCATGTGGGTGGGGGAAATACAATCCATAGCCAAATACATATATTTTCCAAAGGGAAAAATTTCTCCCTTCCGGGATGGTAGGGGTCCAATATAATCATTCTGCCACTGAGTCATTCACTAGGCGCACTAGGAAATGACGCTTTATCAGGGGTTCGGATTTGCCCTGGGCTGTCTGTTGGTTAACCATTCTGCTGTGGTATTCAGCATATGAGCTTTGTGGGGAAAAATCTTGTGTTGTTTAGATTCCATCCTTATTCTGGTAATTTCGTTCATGAGTCCAATGACCAAGCACTGGAATGACTATGAAAAGAAGCAAATTGGTTTCCATAGAATGGACTGTATCCAAATATTATTAAAGGCCTTCTCTGAGATACTTTCATGAGCATTCACATGTACCATGTGAACTTTTGTACCATCAAGCTTCCTCTCTTATTCCATTCAAGTCTGTGATTATCCAGCTTATCCATTAGTCTTTGCTCATGAACTAGTATCCATCCATCCTGCTGGCCATTATCCCTTCAAGGTAAATTTAAAAATACAACGTACTTCTTGGAGTGTCTGGGCGGCTGAGTTGGTTAAGTGTCTGCCTTCGGATCAGGTCATGATCCCAGGGTCCTGGGATTGAGCCGTGCGTCACATTGGGCTCCCTGCTCAGTGAGGAGTCTGCTTCTCTCTGTCCCTTTGCCCCTCACCCTCCCCTTGTGCTCTGTCTCTTGTTTTCTCTCTTTCTCAAATAAATCAATAAAATCTTTTGAAAAACTCCAATAGGTAAATAAATAAAATAAATTAAATAAAAATATACTGTACTTCTTAAAACTCTGTCCATTGAGAGGGTTCTTTTCCTCACTGTCCTCCTACCCCACTCCTACACGGGCCTGTAATAAAGCTCCAGTGCACTTCAAACTGGTGGCAGCCTTTCATCCAGAACTATCTCTACACCAAACTTTACCTCAAAAACTAACGAAATTTTTTTCTGCTTCAGACAACTCGTCAGAGGAGACGATTGCCCACAGGTCCATTCGTTAGAGTAGAAGGAAAAGTGACAATGAAGCAGACAGAGATGCTTCGGGAGTCCGAGTCACCTACTCAGACAACATGCTTGTGCTGACGTATTTGAACATGATGTCATATACATAATTTCTACTTGATGATAAAGTGAAGCTGGGTGTGCTCTTAATCTTAGGACCAGATGACATCCAGTTTGGGATAGGAGTCATAGGCAGCATGGTTGATTTACATTCTATAGTGAGTCGTTTGATCACTCTCGGGGCTGAGAGGCAAGCCAAGGACTATTTCTAAAAGGAAAACAATTACTTGTGGAAGGTAGTTCAAAAAAAAAAAATCCTAGGGATATATGTTATCATATACCTATCAGACATTGTCAGAAGGTGCTAGAAAACACTCGCTGAATTTGGAGGTTAATAAATTCTAAGTGGAAGAGCAACATACCATTCAGTCCAAGCCAATGACAGTGTTTTCTCCTCTTTTGGGCTCCATTCAAAACTGACAGCTTTACGGTTACTTGATAAGTGGATTAGAGCCCCCTGAAATGTGGTACGTATTGCCTCTAGAATCGAGAGCCCCACCAAAAACTATGACTCTTTGTTATGATGGAAGTCTAAGGAACAGTAACATTTTCTTTTCATTTTGGATGGAATATCTTGACGTGTCTGATACAGCCTCTTAAACTCCTAGAAAATCCACCAAGTTCCCTAAATTTCCATGAGAATTTTGTCCACCCTTTGGTACACATGTCTTAACAAGGCAATTGGCATGACATCATCAATACAGTGGATAATTGTAATATCCTGTGTGATGGTTTCCTGTAGAACATATTATGACAGGGAGAAAGAGCTGATATAGCCCTGAGGTGAGATTATAAAGATGTCCTGATAAATAGCTATATACTGAGTACTAGGGGCTGAGTTGATTTACTCTAGTAATAATACTCCATCTGAAACAGCAACTAAAAATTCGAGTCACCACCTGATTAATTTCATGACAACTAATGGATATTCGACAAGATCCATTTATCTTTTGCACAAAACAAAGAGGTGGGTTAAATAGGAATGTAATTACAAAAAAAAAATCATCCTGCATTTTTCAAGTATTTGATGGCAGCAATAATTTCTGCAATTGCCCATGATTTGTCATTAATTTTCATTTACTATTTTGGTAGAGGGGAGCACTTGCTTGCTGCTACTTTTCTCATCCTACTATATATAGAAACTACTATATAGTCTTCTTCCATAGGTTCGGAAGCCAATGCAGAGACTCTATCAGTAGCTGATTATATCTATTTCAACCTAGCTTTCAGGAACTGAAATAATAATCACAAAGTGTCAGAAGGACATTGGCCCAAACTCCATTTAATGCTTGATCACAGTAAAACCAAACTCTGACTCTGACTCAGTTCAGGTCTCTGATCACTAAACCTAGAGATTTTATCAGATATCCAGATGAAGTACAGGTCATAAAAACCAAGTACTATTTACTTGGCTGCTCAGCTCTCCAGACCTAGACCCTCCCAGTACAGCCACTCTGCTTCACACTCTGCCCTTTACAGGGATTGCACCTCCTTGTCTCTGGCAGTTGAATGCTGCCACCTGGCTTCTGCCATTTTGAGATCCCTTTACCCTTTAAAACCAGGGAGTCCATTTCAATGGCACTTTCTCTCATAGTCTAGACCAGATGGCAAAGGACAGCTACCACCATGCTCTCCAAAGACACTAGGGTTACCTATCCCTCCAAACTTTGGTGAAGGGAGTAGTCTCTATAAACTCTTCTCAGGTTAACAATAAGGGCATATATGTGAGAGTTTCCCATGGTTAATAGTCAACAGCAAGCTTATGTCCTTAAACTTTCAGATTCACTAGTCTACGTTATACTAAGTCCTGGAACTTCACACTTCATCTAATTTAGGTCACTGATATGTTCAGATTTAAGTCAACACACTGAGCAAAATGAGAGTCACTCTTAGCCGTTCGTAGGAGCGCGGTTACTTCAGAGTGTCCGGCAAGGGCACCCCTTCTGTATTCGAACCTTGTGTATGTTTTTATTTGTTATTGTTTTTGTTTTATTTTGTTTTGTCCTGCTGTAAAACCCTTAGAATCATTTTTACCGGCATTCCTCTTTGGTTTCTATAAAAATAAATTGGGAAAATATTGCTTTTGTTTTAGCATCTATGCCACCTCCTCCTGGATTAGACCTGGTGATCATCCCCCTCATCCTGTGCTAAGCTTCTAATTCTGGGTCTGAAAGCAGCAAAAGAGGGTGGGGTGGGTCTTGAACAGAACTGGCATTCCCTTGTAAGAGGATCCTTCATGGAGTTCATTTAGAATCATCAGGTGAAGTGAGGTTAATATCCCCAGAGAGGCAAAGAGGGGCTGCTTCTGATGGAAAGTAAAGATCAGTTGAAGTAGGCAGTTTAAACTCCTCACATTTATTGGAATCCATTGGAAGGTTCTTATTTCGATTCTTAGATAGTCTATTCCTTTCTAATCAATACCCCAACTTTTACGTATGAGAAAAAGCATTGTTAAAATTCCATTTGTCTTGTAAGTCTGCAACTCATAAGATCAAGTCTTATTTCTGGTTCAGTGTTTAGTAGCTCCATAGCTATAAATTACTAAAATTAGATATTTTTAAGAGCAGTCATGAAAGGATTTTGCTTCTCCGACTGTGCCATTAGCCCAATGGACACTTTATTTCCTATTTGCTGTTGTTTTCTTTGGACTTGACCAGCGTTTCATTCTCCACTGATGACAGTCAAATCACCTTCCAACGACGAATCCCAGCTTCCCACCTGTGAGAGCCTGTTTCCTGGATTCATATTCTTATATCATATGTCTTATCAGATAGGGTTTGCTCAGAAAAACAGAAAACATACCATTATGAGCAGGAAGAGAATTAATAGAGGAAATTAGAAACTTACAGAACAGTTTGAAAATCAGGGTTGGAGGAGATGGCAAAAATCTGCTCAATTCAAAGAAACCATGAAGTGAAAAATTGCAGGAAACTACTCTTTATTTCCTAAGCTGCCATCAGCATCAAAGTGGGTGATCCAACAGGAAAACACTCAGAAAATGGTGGAAAATCTCCATCTGTTCTTTCATAATCCTACAAACCTATTTACTGTTTCTCATTCAATAACGGTGCTTCCTTCCCTTCTTCCTGTTAGAAGACAAATCTCGGTGGGCTTCTCACATTCCTACACATCTGACTGACTGATTTAATTGCAGACGATCTTTTCAAGGATGTTTATGTAGCAAATAGCCTTGGAAGACAGAAATAGTTTCTCCCTTCAGGGCAAAAGCCAGATAGCATTACTGCTTATTTTAAAATATTCAGGTGCCTTACTCTCCTGTAACCCACCCCACTGTAGTGTAGGTATCATCCAGCCCTGTGTGTCTTGCAGAACCAAAGCAAATGCTGATTATCTGGCTTCTACCGTTGTTCTGAATGATATAGTCCTTTATCTCTGATTGGAGTTTCATGTCCTCTACCAGCTCCTGTAAAACACTGGCAGACTAATTTGTTAACTTGCAAGTGGGGTCAAATTTCAGACCCTTCCAGTTCTTGACACTAAATTTCATATCTCGTAGGAGGACTTTTGTTTTCTGCAATATAGGAAAATAGTATAAAAACAATGAAAGATTAATAAATATGGCTGCCCAACCCCTCAAAAAAAAAAAAAATTCACCCGACAACTTTCATTTAAAACCATTGTAAAAAATACTTTAAATTTTGGTTTTTAGTTCATTTTTCATACCTCATTAATTCTATTTTTTATCTTTATTAAGCCCTCACTTACACATGCTCATTCACACTGTCTCATTTATTTACTCATGGGACAACTGAATTCCTACTATCTGCTAGGCTTTAAGTTTAAAAGTATGACAGAAAACATACCTTACCTCTACTTCATTGGGATTTTTTTTATTGTGTATGTTTTTTAGTTTCCTAAATTGAATGCTTCCCATAGTTTACAACTAACTATGGCTTTAGTTGCCATTCCTATTTCCAATCTGAAGTATCCTTATCTTCATAGCTTTCTGAATTATGGCACTTCTCAGTACCAAGCTTAGGAGAAAAGAGTTGCACAATTTGTTAAAAAAAAAAAAAGTCTGAGTCTTCTTCGCTTTCATTTCTACGAGTTGATCAAATAGTCTGAAAGGGTGCCACTGCTGAATGGGTGCTGATACCCTAGTACATACGGTGTCAAGTGACCCGGATGTTGCCCCTCCAAAAATGTAGATTTCCTGTCTTCAGAAAATCTAGGAGTCATCCCAAAGCCTTCATTGTAAATGAGAGTGCCTAATTGTCTGGGGCTTTTACCTTTGCACTTTCATCTTCCTACAGCATCATTTCCTTGAAGCTTGATTCCTGCTGGGTCAAATTCCACTGGCATCAATCCATCTATCAGAGACATTATAAACTTTCACATGAATCCAACATTCTCTACATACTTTCTTAATTGGATCACTGTTGTCCCCGACGTAGACTTTGGATACTGGCTAACTGCCGTTAAATTTCTTTGTAATTACATGTCCCTCTGCCACCCATCTGTAAACTAGCTTCTGTGTTATAGTTAAATTAATCATAGAACCCTATCACCAAGATAGATTCCTCAATATCATTACCATCTCCCATCTTTTATTGCCTTAAAGACTATTTTTGACTGCCTCAAAAAAACCCCAAAAAACAAAACCCAAAAAACCCTTAATCTCCTTGCTTCCTGTTTTTCCTTCCCAGAGAGAATAGTTGAATTAATTTTAAAACACAATTTCAGAAATAAAAAGTTACATCTCACTTCCAGCTGAAATCAATCAGAGCAACAGCAGTTACCCACCAAATATAGGACAGCAGAATATCTAATACTTCCTAAAGTCAGAAACTTTTGTTGTTTTCTGAAAGAGGAACTAGAGGTTTCCCACACTCTCTCCCACTTAACCTTTCAAAAATAAAATGATTTCTTCTGAAGAGTCCTATGGAATCCCTCTCCTTAGCCGTTGTATGGTTCCCTTGGCAAAGAAAATCCAGAGTCTGCTAGTTAAAGCAATAAGAGCAGATTTTGCTCAGGAGCTATTGAACTAGGAGAAAAGACACCTCAGTATAGAACTGGGCTCAATTTTGAATACAGAAAAAGTGAGAATTTATAGCCAAGGAGCAGGTGGGGTCTTAGCAGATGGAAAATTACTAAGAGGAAACAAGAAGAGTAGGGGGATTCTAGCTAAACCAACCTACCAGGATTCTTGCTGAAGGCAGAACAGGGTGCTTAGACCTCAGCTGGGGGCTGATAGAGGATGAGGAATTTGGTCAGATAGCAAGGGTGATCTGGTATCAAAAGTGGGGGATTCTGACTAAAATGACTTGCCAGGACTCTTGCTAAAACTGGGCTTCTGGAGGACACACCCAAGGACAGAGTCTAGTCTGGCTCAGAAGAACCTTACCAAAGTTTGGTAAGTAAGAGAATAGTCGTCATTCTCTCCTCTTGTTCAAGAGACATTCTTCTTTCCTTTGAAGAATCCAAGTCTACTTCTCATTTGATCTCCTTTTGTTCATTAAGGACCAACTGCAGCCTCTGTCGGAACTTGGTAGTAGGGTATATTTGCTAGAAGGTGCTAGCAGTCAGCATTCATGAAGGCAGTTTATGAAAATAAAAGAAAACAAAGTCTCGTCATCAGAAAACCAGTTTCTGAGTCCAGAGTACAGCCAGCCTGTCGAGGAGATTTCTAGATTCTGGGCTCCAGAACATCAGTGGCAATTCAATGGATTCCCTGCTTTGTAGTGTCAATGTCTTTGGTGATGGCATTCCAGTGAACTTTCTGAGTTGCCCACAGAGCAGCAGGCAGGAAGGTTGCTCATCTGTGATCTGTTGTGGTGATTTCTTTGACGTTTATGTCAAGTCCTTCAGTTTCAGCTTCCAGGGCTTCAGGAACAGAGCAGTTCTCATTTTCAGTGATGCCAAGACACAACAGTGGAAGAAGAATTAGAAACATCAGTTTAAAGAGTTGTAGCCAGATATCAGAGGAACTGAGAGAACTGAGAACCCACAAGGGCACACCATAGCTTTCCAATGAAACAGAGTTCCTCTCTACCGTCCCTCCCTTTTTTTCTTATTTACGAAGTAAGTCTAATCTCGTTATATTTGTCCCGAGCTTTTACATAAGTGAAGCAAAAAAGATGATTGACAACATAAGACTTTTTGAGCTTGCTTTGCTGTAATTTTTCATAAGGAATGTCAGATTAGACTTTTTAAAACCTCTCAAGGCTAGAAAGCCAAACCAAGAACTCTCGCTTACCTAAGAAGAACACCCCAAAATAGCCCACAGCTGCTCAGTGGAAAGCTTGGCAGGGAAATTTAAGAACAAAGCTTAAATTAGCAGGAGTTATGCCCTGCCCAATTCGTGGGAGAGTTCAAGGGACCCCCAGTAAGAGAAGCTGCAGAAAGGGCTGGAGCAGGGTAGCTTTGGGAACTCTCAGAACTGACCATCGGTTTCCTTCCTGAACAAGGCTCTACCCTGAGAGAAACTGCTTGGGGTAGGAATAAGAATTGATCAGGAAAGAGACAAAAGAGATGGAAGAAGACAACGGTCTAAAAGCCTGAATGGAAATACTGAGCATGTGTGTGGATGTTTTGAACTTTACGGCATGACCCGGTGGATGAACCACAAGTGTTTGTGTCTTTCCTTTGGATCTGGTCTGATTCCCCAGAATATTCTTTTCCAGTATTCTGCCTGGTAGCTAAAGGTCTGGCTATGGGTTCTGTGAGTTGAGTGGAGAAGGAAGGTGGGGGTTTTAGGCCAGCCTACAACGTGCGTCAAGTTACCACATCCCCTGGTTTCTGTGTGATAACAACATTATCACTTGTGCCATTTGATCCACACTCCAGAGACCCTCGATCTTATCTTTTCCAGGAAAGAAATCCCTTGTCTTTTGTCCAGTGGATTAGTTGGGGGCGGGGGGGAACTACAGATTTAACTGGTTTTTGAAGTTCTCCCCAATTTCCCTCATTTTAGCTTTTTACCCCTGTGGCACAGGGTGTCACCTATTCCTGGCATTTCTTTTAAAGATTTATTTATTTATTTGAGAGAGAGAGAGAGAGAGGGAGAGTGTGTGAGTGGGGGGAGGGGCAGAGGGAGAGAATCTCAAACAGACTCCCTGCTGAGCACAGAGCCCAATGTGGGGCTCCATCTCATGACTCTGAGATCGTGACCTGAGCCAAAACCAAGAGTTGGACACTTAACCAACTGAGCCTCCCAGATGCCCCTATTCCTGGCACTTTTGATGATTCTTTGCTTCAAATCAGGGGGCTTCTCTGATCGCTCAGACCCCCGCCGCCTGATGGCTCCTCTTTCTCAGGACTGCTTAGTAAGTTACCGCAGGTTCACCTGTTTCCCAGCCTGCAACATGCATTGCTGCTAGCTTTGTAAATGTCATAGAGTTCCAGGTCTCTAAATCTCAGTTCTTTTATTATACTGCTTAAGATCTGCATATACTCCTGAGAACCTCTATTGGTCATTTGAGAGGACACTCCCGAGTGGATCTCTGAGCTACCTATGGAAGGGACTTCCACAGAAGGGCTGTAGATGTGCCAGGAGATACAGATCATTTTAATCCTTGAGGTGGCTAGGTTGGGCCTGGGATGGTCTCCAGAGACCCAGCCCTGAGTTTTATAGACAATAGCCCTGGCAGAGCAAGCCTGAAATTGTGCCCAAGGTCTCTGCAAGCAGTGAACAGCCAGTACTTACCACTCTACAATAAGGAAGGAAATCCTTTACCACCTGGACATCTCATCGGTGGCCACTGTGGATGTGGGTTCCATCGAACAGCTACAAGGTGAGTGTCCCAGGTGCCCAAAGAGCATGGTCTGCAGAGCAAGGTTAGGGGTCAGATCTAAAACTGTCCTCACATCCATCAGAGGGTTCTGCTCATTTTGCAATCCAGGTGCATTTTTAGAGCCATCTAAGCTAGTGGCCAAGTCACAGCAATGTATATGTAATCCTGCAAATGAGAGATTTGCCATTATATCGAAAGTCTTGATCTGAAAAAGTTTGAATGGATTTAAAATCTATTACAAGTATCCCAAGAATTTTTATCATTATATTATTAATAAAATAAAAAATACATATAAGATCCTTTAAATACAATTTCAATAGTTCCAAATTTTTAAATAGTTTTAAAATGTGTTTAAGTGATTTTTCATCTATCTATGTGAACAAAGATTTTCCTTGGTGGAGACTATCAAGAATTTGAAAAGATCATTAAAAGGTCTCGAGAAGAAGCTGTGTGTAGCCCTTTCAAGCATAAACCCTAATTTGTTTTTAACAGATGTAAGCTCAAGTTTCTCCTTTAAAGTTTAAAACATGTTATTTTCAAGTTGCATATACATTCAATATCTGAATTTCCCCCAAAACTTTGTGCTTTATTTCCTTTCATATCAAAACTGTCCTGAATTTTCACCAAGCTCCATATGGAAGCCCTTGGCTCCCTTCAGTTTACCTGTGTCTTTGACTGAATCCCCGGGAAACAGATGCTGAGACAGAGAACTCCAGGCAGATTTCCTAGGAAATGCCTCCAGGAGACACACTTGTACGGAAGGAGGCAGGACTGCACAGAGGGGGCTGCTGACCCACAGGGCAGGGACAGTGGAGGCCTCAGCTGACCGTCCTCAGAACTCTGTTGCTGTGATGACCCTCTGAGTTGTCTCAGATTGATGTAGGGGGCTGGGGCTATGAACCCCCATATCAACCATTCATTACACCTGCTGGGCGGGTGTGTAGTCTTGGGTGAGACACAATGTGACACGTGGGAAGCCCCCATCCCCACCAGCTTGCAGAGGAGTAAGTCAGCCCAGCACCAGGCACCAAAGAATTCGCCCCGACGAGTGCTCAGGGAAGCCTGGCTGGGTTATCTTCAGGACTGACTTGACTACTTAGCTTCCTTAGGCTTCTACTTAGCAGCATTCATTTGAATTACGGTTGACTCTTGAACAACATGAGGGTTAGGGTTGCTGAGCCCCCCAACCCCACATCAAAAATCTGTATATAACTTTTGAGTCCTCGAAAACGTAATTACTAATAGCCTACTGTTGACCAGAAGCCTTACCGTTAATACAAACAGTTGATTAACATATATTTTGTATGTTATATGCATCATAGGCTGTGTTCTTATAAAATAAGCTTGAGAAAAGAAAATGTTATTAAGAAAATCACTAGGAAGAGAAAATCATTTACAATACTGTACTATATTTAGATTTAAAAAAACCCAAATTCTTACATAAGTAGACCTTGCAGTTCACAGCCATGTTGTTCAAGGGTCAACTTTCTTTATATCGGGCCTACTTTCCTGGGTTTTTTTTTCTTCTTTTTTTAAGATTTTATTTATTTATTAGAGAGAGAGCACAAGCAAGGGTGTGGAGCAGAAGGAGATGGAGAAGCAAGCTCCCCATGGAGCAAAGAGCCCAATGCGGGACTTGATCCCAGGACCCTGGGCTCATGACCTGAGCCAAAGGCAGACACTTACCCAACGGAGCCACCCAGGTGCCCCTCGGGCCTACTTTTCCGAACTCCTCTACCTCCTGAGTCTTCATCAGGATTGCGAATGATAGCTCTATGTATTTTTCGTAGCACTTCTTACTATCTAATATTATAAATTAATTTATATATTGTCACATCTTTGTTGCTACCATTATAACGTAAAAATGTAAGAAGATGTTGACAGCTTCATTCACTACTGGAACACTGGTATATAGCAAACTCTCGATAAATACCCACTAGATGAGTGATAAAATAAATGAATGAATGAATGCACTCCCTCTCTTTTTTCTTATCATTCTCTTTTTTTCTTTACATACTGCTTCTCAGTATCTCATTCCACTCTAAAATGTGCTTGAGTGGCAAGGCCACAAAGCCATATCTAGTAACTCCCTTGGACATCAAAGGAGTTCAGATCCTTGGGGAGTTGCTGTCCAAAACTGTACTGTTTACATTGGAAGGAATATCATTTCCTTAATTTCAACCTGTACTTGCCTCAAATTTTAAAAAGTGCTTTTTTTTGTATTATAATTTATATGCAAGAATAGAATTCTTAGTTCTGTAGAAAATGAAGTTCCCTGTGTCCATACGTTTTTCAGCTGGGTAATTGCTACCTTCTCTTGAGTGTATTTAGAACTGAGGAACACAGGCTCACGAATATTTTCCATTTCTTATCTCTTTCAGGATGTTGGCGTACTCTGATAATTCTCTAGCTCTCTGTAGAGTTATAAATTTCCCTTCTGGGTGTTGATAACTTATCTGAAAATGCTATAGTACAATTTATCCCTTCTGAGTGAATTTTGTGCTATTACTCTGTTCAGAAATTATTTTATCGACTTCTGCTATATAGCTAGAGATAAATGGTCACAGCAGCTTTTTTTTCTTTCTTTCTGCTTTTTAATCAGACCATCAAAGCTGGCTCCTTTCTTCAGTTTTAAATTACGTTTCCTATTTTTTCATTTTTCTCTTGTAATCATCTGATTAGATATTGAGACCTCTCTGCTTCTTTCACAGTCCCTAATACATCCTAAGCCACTACAAATTTTATGGGACTTGCAATAAATTTGGAGGGACAAACTTTTAATAATATAGCTCTAAGACATTCCTAATACCAAAACACAAAACAAAACAAAACAAAAAAAATAACACATTTCCTCAGATTGACTGAAGGTATTTCTGATCAATATTCTGTTTTTTGAATTTTTCCTTAAGTCTTAATGTCCTTGTCTTTAGGTCCAAAGTTATCATTTACCTATACATTTTATTGTCTCTCTATCACACAATTGACAATTGTTCTTGTATACTCCTTTTTGTTGCTCTTACTTTCAAGGCCTTTTTTTTTCAAATCAACGTAATCCGTCACATTTCCACTCAGTTTAATTCAATCAAGGTTCTTGGCATTTACAAGAGGTAGTATCCTTTATAGAATTCAATGTTTTAAGGTTGATCTCCCTATGAATACATTAATAAAGTCCTTAGAAAGAATTGACTAGGTTTGTCTCTGTCCTGATTCTGTTTAGATTTTCCCTTCTTGTCTACAAGCTTTTCTGCATATGTTTAGATCCCATGGAAAAAGTTTACTGATTTCCTAGCATTATGGAGAATTTTCGCTCTCATAAAAACTACTCAGTAATGCCAATAAATAGTAACTATTAACATTTATTACTGCTATGCTTCAAGTGTTGCTTCCAGTTTGTAAATCATTCCATTATTTCTTTCAGTCTTTTTTACATTCCTTATAAAGTATCACTGTGATCTATTTTATGAATGAGACAACTAAGATTGGATTAGTTCAGCAATTTTCCATCATCGAACCACTTTCAAACCTTAGCTTATCTGTGATATTTCACTGCCTTATATGCATGATCTTTAAAATAGCAACTTCTCTCCTCCATTAAAGCCTCCTAGCCTTAATTCCACTGGTCTTGTGATCCCCATAACTCCGTCTGAATCTATGATTTAGAGCATGCAATATAGTCACGGCCGGAGATGTCAGTCTCTCTTGCAGTTTTATTCAGTGTGAATATTCTGATATGTAAGTGTGATCCGCGGTGGAAAGTGATTTTGGAGGGAATCTCCTGGGAGAAGAATGCTTTTTGAGAAATGCTCCTAAGTCACTTTCCCAGATTGCAAGCAAACTTCTGAAGGTAAAGAAATGCTTGTCTTTGAGGCTAAGATTACTCCAGGTGAGTAACACCCATTAACTCACAGTTAAACCATCTCACGTCTTCTCTGTATAAACTATCAATTTTTTCCTGCCACCACCCCCGCTTCCAAAAAATTCTGTATTCAGTGTCCATTTTCCAAGTTGCATTTATCCCAGAGTAACTTTCCTGGTGCCTTTTTTCACTCCTACCCAATATAAATTCTTATTCATCCAAGGTGTCCTATCCTATGAATTCTATAAATTCTAATTTCAATATCTAAAATTCTAATATTTCTGGTAAAATAATGACTTCTTCCACGTTTGAGACAGGCATTAAAAATAAAGCAGAACAACAACAACAAAAATCAGAACAAATAAATCAAACTAAATGAAACAGAAAAGAAAAAGCATCGGAATTTTGGGTGAGGGGAGAGGACTTTCTTAGGTTTATCGGGAAAAATTAAACAAATGAGAATTGTGAATCATACTAAGGTGTGAATTATGCTCTCGGATGTTAAAATTTGTCTTTAAGTTACACTAGTTATCATAGTGTGGTGGGACAGACACCATTGTAGAATATCAAATTAAGATTTAAAATGTCATAAATTTATAAGAAAAGGATTTATTATGCTTAAACTGTGTTGGGAAAATATACTATTTTGAAAAAAAAAAAGGCCAATTCTCAGTTGGCCTTACATCCAAAATATTTCTATTAAACTTGAGAGAAAGTTTAAAGGTAATAACGAAACTATGAAATACAAGTATTTTAAAAATGGAAGAATAGAATTTTCTAAGAATAAAATCATTATAATACATGTGAAGATAATGATGATGGATTTGCCTACTACATAAAAATTTAAATCTTTCATCTATCAAACACATTAATGTATTCTATACTACTATTATATAGAAATAATTAATGTAAATCAGAAAGCTAAATGGGAAAATTTATGAATAAATATTTTACAGAAGTTATATAATTAACTAATTGACATATAATAATCCAATTCATGATGAATCAGAGAAATGCAAATAGAAGATTACCAGTGCGCCATAATGGCCTATAAACTGGCAGCAAGAAAATTATAGTGCTGACTGTTCCCCCCCAACCACAGCTGGCATCACAAGGTAGCAAGTCCCATGACAACAAAAAAAATGATTATTAGACGTATTTGCCAAAAAAAGTGAACATGGGAGAAAGTACATATTTCTGGTTCATATAACTTGTGGATCTACATCTCCATTATTTCTTAGGGTAGAATCAGGGCAATTTCAAGACAGCTGAGTCCCACCTAGGACAGAGAGGCCCCGCATTTAAAACACCAATATCAAGGGGCATCTGGGCGGCTCAGTTGGTTAAGCTCAGGGACGTGAGTTCAAGCCCCCTGTTGGGCTCCACACTGAGCATGAAGGCTACTTTAAAACAAAATAAAATAAAATAAAATAAAATAAAATAAAATAAAATAAAATAATACAACACCAAATATCAAGCTTTGGGATATAAGTGGTGTCTTAATGTGTTCGGCTGCTACAACAGAATACTATAGACTGAGTGGCTTCTAAACAACAGAAATTTATCTTTCATCGTTCTGGAGCTGGGAAGTCCCAGATCAAGGTGCCAGCAGAGATTCTGTGTGTGGTGAGGCCCTGTTTTCTGGTTCATAGATGGCGGTCTTTTTTCTGTGTCTGCACATGGCAGAAAGGGTGAGTGATCTTTTTGGGGTCTCTTCTAAAAGGGCACTAAACCCATTTATGAGGGCTCCACCTTCAAGACCTAATCACCTCTCAAAAGCCTCAAGTTCTAATACCACCACATTTGGGATTAAGTTTCCGCATAAGAATTTGGGGCACAAACAATCGGTCAACAGCCGGTGGTAACTATTTACAGATATTACGTATAGCATGGAATAGTATTAGATCTAAAAACAATGATCACTCTTTTAAGATGCCTATAAGTGGCTCAGTCAGTTGAGCTTTGGCTCTTGGTTTCAGTTCACATCATGATCCCAGGGTAGCAAGATCGAGTCCCAAGTCAGGCTCTATGCTCAGAGGGGAGTCTGCAGGAAATTCTCTCCCTCTCTATCCTTCTCTGCCTGCCCCTCCCCCGACTCACACATGTGCTCTCTCTCTCTCTCTCTTTCTCTCTCAAAAAATAAATGAATCTTTAAAAAAGAGATGACTATAAGTGCTTGTATTTCATAAATGAATGCAAAATCAAAAATTTTCTAGCTTTGGTCAAAACTCAAAGATACTAAATATCTTTAGATATTATTTATAATGAAAAAATCATACTTGAACTCATGTATGATTTTCCTTTAAAACTGTAACATAAACATGATCCCAGCTCATAAATTTGATTTTTCTTCCTCAGCTTCTTTTCACATTTTAGTTGAGCCACAGAAATACAAAGCAATTACTATATATATATATTTAAACAGATTATTTTTCCAGGTTGTATTTTTACCGGAATCTTTTGTTCCAAGTCATTGAATGCATTTCATAAGAATGAATCACTTCAAAATTAGATTTCTTGGATTATAAGCATAATGTGCATGTGTTTGGGGGGGGAAGAAGAAAGAGAGAAATATTTTTCAAAAAAACAGATTAGAAAGTTAGCATAGCCAAAGGGCAGCAACATCTGATGCGGTGACAGGCTTTGCATGCTTCATGTATTAATGCGGTTTCCATAGCAGCCACCACCTCACATGATAGTTCAAAATAATTTGTAATTGCCAAGAACTCTTAAAGGAGAACACACTCAACTCTGATATAATTTTAAAAAACCAACTAAATATTTCTGAATCTAGATCTTTGACTCAAACGCCACAGTGAAACTTTGTAGAAGCCACAATCTTTAAGTCTCCATTTCTTCATCTGTAAAATAAGGATAAAAATATGTGCCCTCCCAGCCTCACAGGATCAGTGAAAGGCATATATGAATGTGCGTCAGAAAGTGAAACGTGCCGGACAACTGTGGGACACGATTTATAGAATGATAGACTATTATAACTGGATGAAATGAATGTTAGCAGTCACTTGGCCCCAGACCCTTGATTCACACATGCAGTAAAAAACCACTGGATTGTCCACAGGATAATATTGGGTGAGTGGCAAGATCATTAATAGCCCTTGGTCATTTGTGTCCACACCCACTGCCCTTGGCCTTTGCCCTGCTCTGTCCCTGTAGTCAGCCACTGCTCTATGAGATCCGCCCTCCCCTGCCTCTCTGATCCCACACGCCGGTTGCTGTGATGGAAAGCAATCCCTCCAGCCTGCAGAGGACACAGTCCATACAAACCTGGCTCACCATCAGCGGGCTACAGAGAACCTCACGTTTACCTTTATTCACAGCTGAGAGTCTTACTCTGAATCTCACGTTGAATCCCAAGCATAACTGCCTCCTGAGCTCTTCCAAACTTTATAGTATTTGAGAATGATCTCTGATATAACAGATTTTTATAGTAATTTCCAGAGTCTTAAATTGTCCAGACAATACATAACTCAAAAAGGGGAGAAAATCTGTCTCCTTAAAGAGTTATTATCTGCTTATTTTCATGTGAAATAAATTCCCATTTGTATAGTCCATTTTAATTGTGTATGGTATATTTTAGTTTGGGGGTAATTTCATGTACAGATTGAATTTAATGTTCAAATAAAGCTCTCTTCGAAGGAGGGTCCCCCCATTTGTTGATGAAAAAACTGATTCGCAGAGATATTAATTAACCTTTCTGTTGTAACACTAATATTGCAGGCAAGATTTGAACCTAGGTATTTTTGTTTTGCTTTGTTCTAATAAGCTCTAATTAGCTTTTCCATTACTCAATATGTAAAGTACACAATCAGAAATGCTATTGATCCGTCTTGCCCACTGGCTCAGTGTCACATGTCCGCGTGGCCTAGAATGGAAGAGTCCTTCACAGAAGCCAAATTCTTACACAGGCTTCTAAGAGTTCCTCACCCATTCTTCTCTGCCCATTTCTTCCAATGTTAGCTGCCCATTTCTTCCAATGTTAGCTGCTAACCTCAGTTGCTGTCTTCATTTTGCCTTCTCTGTGTAACTAGTGATGGCTCAACTCTTGGCTGTGATACTGGTTACTAAGTATGACTTGACTTACTTCTTGACTTGATCCTATTGCCCCTGAACAGATCTCACCTAGCCTGTCCGGCCACAAAATCTCTCTCCACTAAATCACAATTTACTCTTTTTTTTTAAAGATGTATTTATTTATTTTAGAAGGGGAATTGGGGTTGAGGGGTTGAGGGAGAGAGAATCCCCACAGGCTCCGACTTGGAGCCCATCCCTCGGCTCAATCTCATGACCCTGAGATCAGAACCTGAGCCTAGAGCAGGTGGGACGCTCCGCCGACTGCACCACCCAGGTGCCCACAATTTACTCTTGACCAAGCACCAGCTAGTAATAGGTCACAAATTCACAAGAGGTATCAGAGATACTATAGAGTTTTTCTTACCTTTTTCTAGAGCCACCAGGACTTGTTGAGGCAAAGACACTCATCAGGTCCCTTTTTCTGGGGTTCTGTACTCAGATGATGATTAAACCATAGGATAAATACAGAAACATATCTGGATCATGAGAAGCAAGCGCCTCACTGACTCTGAAGGGGCCTGAGAGATGAACAGGAGGGGAACTGGAACCCAAAGGGGTAGAGTTTAATAGAGAAGCTAGTTGATTGACACACACATATGTATGATTTTAAAGACCTCTTACCCTTACTGTATAACCTCCATGAGTAATCGGATTTCCTGTTCACTAATGTGTATCTATTATCTAGCACAGTGATTAGCACTTAGGAGCCATTCAATGATTTATACTCAGCATGAATAAACGAATACATCCTTTGCAAGAAGATATGTGATAATTAAAAGTAGACTTCCTTGTTTATAAATATAACTTTACTTAATTATACTCAATTCAGCTTATTTATGTGATGTTACCATGCTCTTCTTTTCCCTGCCCATTTGGAATTAGTATTAATTGTTTTCTGGGGAGAAAAAAAGAGAGAGTTGTCCTAACTTAGGAGAGAAAAACTATTACAGGTAGGGTATGAGCGAAATGTTGACACCAGACTTCTCGATGTATTGGCTTTTCCATTGCAGAACTTTAGGAAATGATTCTATTTGCACAGTAATAGTTTCAATTTAGGAAGAACATGTGAAAACCAATAAATGCATAAAGCTCTAAGCTGTAATATGGCCTTACAAAGGAATTCTTGGCATGCTTTTTAAAATCAGTAATTCAAAGAAATTTATTTTATTTTATTTTATTTTTCAGGTAAACTGATTGGACTAAAATTGATCTAGATACTTCAAAGTTTAAAAGTCTAGTAAAGCTTCCAATGAGGTTGAACAGCAGCTGAGGGCTTGTGAAGACATTCTCCCACTTCCTAATAAGATTGCTGCTAAGTCGGCCTTTGAGAGGCCTTTCCTCTTCTATAAGATCTTCACATCGGAAGTGCGGCAGGCTTTCTAGGTTATTAGTTTGAATGTCCAAAGACTGTCTTGAAGGTGATTGAAAGATATTAATTCATTCCCATTGCAAAATAAGAATAATTTGCCTTATTTTATACTTAAAAGGCAAGCACTGAGCAGGTCACCATTCTATGCTACCATGTATGTTATGTGCCAGTGTTTTACACATGGTAGAAGTCAACAAATATTTAATGATTTATCCTCACAAGTATTTTCATTGCTTATAATTTACTTTATTTCTAGTAATGGGTAACACCCTGGCATTTGTAGAATACAGCACAAATACTGGCATCTCTAAACTATAATAGATTCCAATGACCTAGTTTACTTTGTAAATCTCTTTTCCATTATACGTCTGCAACCACGAACTACAACCACACCCCTCCCAACCTTCCCATACCTCATCTGTTCACAACCACTACCGCCCTTATTTGTCAGAAAGATATTATGCTAATATCGCTCTCATTAAAAATACTTACATTTTAGAAATGGAAGGATTGTCTAACGAATATTAACCCCAACCGCAACATTTTATACATTACGATTCTGGGTCACAGGAAATGTCAGGTCACTCAGCTGATGGGTGGCGAAGTCCCAGGCAATCTGTTATCAATCTGTCTTCTTTCTAAAATATCAGTTCTTAATTTGTTTATTCTTGTTGTTAGCTTTTCCCCTTTCTACAAAGAATATATTAAGAATACCATGTTGAACAGAGTTCACAATTAAATTTTACCTTGTCTAGTTATCCTGATGCCATCTTTTCACCCAAGAGTGCAATCAAGGAAAGAAATCACATCAACTCTGTCAATCCCCAAAACACGAATAGTTATTCAAATAAGCTTGGCACATTTTGGAAAATCACTCAAACATTAATGGATAAATCCAAGAATGTTTTGGCAAAGAGTGCAAGATTTAAATCTGCAGCCATTCAGAATACATGGCAAAGAACCAATCATCTCATATTCCAATTCCTTGGACTTTAAATGATCCTAATTAATGCTGCTGCCTGGGCTGCAAGCTCCATGCTAATCAGACAAACTACGCTCTTTAGGCAATAACATAGCCCAACGGGGAAATACTCTTCAGTCTACCTCCAGACTTCATGACAGTTCAATAAATGTTGATGATTGACTCATCCACTGAACATGTAGAGGACTGGTGGTGGGGGCGGGGGCCCTGGAGTCCAACTCCCTTAATCCTACGTCCCCCTCACTATCTTTGTAACTTGGACAAGTCACTTATTCGTTGACTCTTAGTTTCCCTGTCTTTAAAACGGATTTTAAAATGGACCAGAGGATTATTGCAAGCAATAATGACATATTTCAGGCAAAGTGCTTGGAAGTTACCTGACACAGAGGAAGCACTCAATAAATGCTACCCATTGTTAGTAATTCAGTAAAAGTTTATTTTTCATGGATTTGAAACAAATACCAAATTCTGTTCTTTTTCAGAAAAAAAAAGAATTCATTTATTTTCGGACAAGAAATGAGTTTTTACAAGCACACCTTAGGTCTAAATTTCAGCCACTGCCCTGTTGTGAGATCTAGCCAAGTAATATAAGCTTCCTGTTTTCTTTCCTGGTGTTTAAATAAGTATCATAGTACTTGCTACCTTGTGGCTGGTTATGAGGGTTAGATGCGTCAGTGTACGTAAAGCACTGAGTTAGTAAGTTGGCCTGTAGTTTAGCACACGGTAAATATTTGTATTATTCTGGATCTTATGTAGAAAGAAGGATACAGTTAGAACTACTCCAACCCACAGACTCCCTTGAATGTGAAATAAAAAGGTTTGCCAGCCATTTTCATTATTCTTGGAATCAAAATATTTTCTGTTTTTATTATGCCTAATAAACATTCCTCTCTTTGACAGGAAATGGTGTGAGATGACAAT
Source organism: Ursus arctos (assembly GCF_023065955.2). Taxonomy (NCBI): domain Eukaryota; kingdom Metazoa; phylum Chordata; class Mammalia; order Carnivora; family Ursidae; genus Ursus; species Ursus arctos. The sequence goes on along the minus strand of NW_026622985.1, from coordinate 22,877,733 downwards.
GCTATAAATCATACTTTTTTTTTTTTTGAAGTCTGCTGTTGAATGACTATTTTGGCCTTTCCAGGATTGTGTTAGATCGGGCTAGATAAAGTGCCACTCCCTACCACCACCCACTTCCCACCCAGGTTCTCTGTGGATTTGTGAGATTGTAAGTAGAAGAGAATTAATTAAATTAAGAGAAGACTGCACATGTCAAAAATTTTATTGTGCAAGCAAGAGGTCTGCTGGGTAGAATGTATCAGGCATCCTGGGTAAGAAATCTTCACAACAAGGCTGACGGTGCTCCAGGCCACAGAAAGCCACGGGGAACTGTTGCTGTGATGCCGATGAGAATGTGAAGGAGCCAGGAAGCGCAGCTGCAGTAAGTCTAGTCTGACCTTCCCTTTAACCTTTCCTGCCAACACACCTAGATTTTGTTGTTTTTGGGGTTTGGGTTTCATTTTTTTTAAAGGTTGTATCAGATACTCTGTGTGTGTGTGTGTGTGTGTGTGTACAGAAAACAACTAATTATACATAAATCTTAAAGAAAAATTACAGCCCACTATGCATGATAGTTTTGTCTTCCTGTTTTTTTATGTACACTTCGTTTCAGTAGCAAAGTTAATACATATGGTTTTGTATTAGGATTTTTATTCTTTAAATATGCTTTCACATGATATCTTCTGACAAATACTAGGAATGCTGCCCCCCATCTTTGTGTAAAGCATGGCCCTGTCCACTTATTTTATTCATTTCCCAATGCAACTATTCCTGAGAGGAAGAGAGAGCTATTTCAAATATGTTGAGTCCCTAACACCTTAGAGATCATTCAAATCCTTTCTGTAGGAGTGACAGGAAACCTGTGACCTCATGTTCACACGATAGTACAAGTAGACAAGGGAGGAAAGAAAATGAAAGGGAGAAAATACGACAGCAAGCAGGCAGTAGGAATGATAAGTACTTCCTTCTTACATTGCTGCCCAAGCTATATTCTACCCAAGATATTTCCCTGCTCGTCCTAAGAAATAGGAGCTTGGTTTTCTCTTCTGAAGTGGAGACAAAACTCTCCCATTGGTTGGAGTAACTAGTCACAAGTTACCTGTAGTCTGTACCCATCCTACTCCACTGCCTGTGCATTCCCCTGTCACACGGTGACGCAGCACATCACTAGGGCTGTCTCTTTCAGAACATCTCTCTTTTTTTCTGGAACAATGCAGCAAAAGAGTAATTACTTCCTTGACCAGTTAAGAAACCACCTCTATATACGGTATTTCCACTGGCTACTCTTCCAAGAGAAAATCTGTTACAAAACAGTAGTGAGTTCCCTGTGTTTGGGAACACTGTGTTGCCTGTGGACAGAACTGAATTAGTGCTAATGGGAATGAGGTCATGAGTTTAATTCTCACGAGGATTCTCTTTGTTCCACAGTTGTCCTAACCTTGCCTGGTTTGCTGGCTTGCAAAAAGAAAATGAACTCACAGGCTCCTCTATGCCTTCATAAGGGGTGAAGACTCGCGAGAGCTAGACTTCCAAGGTTGTCAAGATGGGAGGGATTCCGGACACCTCCTGGGATCCCCAGGAGCACACACACACCTTGACGAAAAGTAATCCAGGACCTTAAAAGGTCAGAGCTGCCCAGTCCATGGACCGGGAAAAGCTTCCCCAAAACAAACTACATCTCAGGCACCAACCAGAAGGGACCCTCTCTGGGTCAGCTTTCCACTGGAGCTGGAATTTGGCCAGCTCGAGGATCCCACAGTTGGCTGCTTCTTCGTCTCTACAGGGAGATCACAGGAGAATGTGTACAGACTCTGTGAAGATGTCAGCTTCTGCTGGCTTCTCAGAGTCAAAGAAACCACAGACTTTTTAAGATACCTTTTCTTTTTCTGTTTCTTGGCATTCATTTCAGAAGTTTCTGGAGTATACAGATGGTCTTCTCCCTTGAAGGTGAGACCCGAGGACTCTTTCCAACATAAAGGAGATATCGGAGGCTCCCCTGGAGGGAGAGTACATAAAGCACACCAGCTCTGAGGATAACCAGGTAGTGACTTCCTCCCTTCCCATCCAACACTCAGGAATGTTTGACTCACCTTCTGGAAACCATAGTGCAAGAGATAGCAAAGCCCCCTTCCCTCCTCACTGTCGGGCTCTACATCCACATGGAGCCCATTTTGGCTTTATCATGGTGTGCAACTCTCCCCTCTTCTCCACTGGGAGATGGGAGGACACAGGAGCCACTTACATTTCACTGGATGGAGAATTCAAAAATCGTATTAAGAGTAAAAAGATAGATGAGGTTGTATACCAACAGTAAGGCATAATATCAAAGGAAAAAGTTAGCATTAGTAGCCAAACCTAATCTGTGGGAGACTTTTCACCCTGCAAAAATAACTATACCAAGATTGTATATCTATTCCTTTCTAAGTAAAGAGAGTGGTAACATTAAGCCTCGAAAAATGCAAAACCATAGCAACAGATTGTCATGTAATTATCACTAGACCTTTTATACTGTGTGATCCAGATACTGCCAAATATTCCAGCGTAGGTATATGTACTCACACACACGCTCATGAACAGAATGAAACACACACACACTCAGATCAACCCCTTGAAACTATCTGTGTAAGAGCCTTGCTTGGAGTACTGAGTTAAGCCACATGGTACATCACTTTGCCTCCTGCTTCATATGTTTCCAGGGTGGTCTTCGGGCCACTGTCACTCAGATTCTATTTACCCTGGTTATTCTTCTTCTTTAACACAGAACAGGGCCCATGGACCCCAAATGACCCATGCTTTCATTCTGTTTATTACAGCTAAACTAGCTCAAAGAAAGAACTGTTAGATTTCCTAACCCTCACTCTTCAAGTTCTCTGCAGCCTTAAATGCAAATGAGAATGGCTATGTGTTGAAAAAGAAATTCAGACCATGAGAAGTTTCAAATGCCCCTTCTGAGTACAGGTGGCCAGCGAGGGAACAGGGGCCTGATGGCAGGACGCCATGCCTTTCTTTGATGTGCAGAAAAGGCTGGGCCTTAAATTAGATCATTGGATGACAGTCCAAAGTGTTGGGCAGACTCACAAGATTCCAGGTTGATGCCATGCTTTGGAAAAAGAATGGGTAGAATGTGCACATGGAATCGTGGTATCCATTCAGAGAAGGAGTACAAGATAGAATCTGATGATTTTGTAGAATGTCTGCTTCGGCAGGAAGTGATGAAACATCTGAGCGACATCAGGAGACAGAGGGATGAACTGATAAGGGAAGGGAAGAACACAATTCCAGCTCAGCACATGGACAAGGAGGATCCTAGGCCCCGAGCAGAGCTACTGCTGATGGCTGGAGGATGATTTCCATGTTCTCTCTTCTCCACTGGAAAGTTCATTGACTGAAAACCTCTTCGTGAACATGTCTCACAATAAAGGATTGCTCCATCCTATTTATTCTACAAATAAATTAAATAAATAAATGAATAAATAAATACAATGCCCATTCAATCTATCCATCTCTACCACCCCAAATCATAACAAGCATTGTAAAGCAAAAGATCCCAAACCCAGGACATGTTGAATAAAACTGCTGAAAAATCAATTAAAACTATGAGCGGTTAAAAAAAAGTAACACTGGGTAGGGGGTGTAGCAGGTAGCGTGTGATGGAGACTCCTCAAAATTTTTGTTCCTGCAGGAAAAAGTTAAATTGATAAATAAGAAGTTAAGATAATTTTTATTATTTATAAAGTTTTTATTTATTTTTTTTAAGAGAGAGAGAGAGCACAAGTTGGGGGGATGGCATAGCAGAGGGAGAGGGAGAGAGAGAAGCAGACTCCCCACTGAGCAAGGCTTGATCCCAGGACCCTGAGATCATGACCTGAGCAGAAGACCATGATGCTTAATCGACTGAGCCACTCAGGCGCCCCAAGAAGTTAAGATAATTTTTAAAAGACAAATTGATAAAGAACCATCTTCTATCACATTTCTTTAAGTTTGTAGAGCTGAAAATGACAATTCCAAGCCCTCCAGATAATTTGAATAAGACAAATCCCGAAGAAGTGAAATAATTTGTCCAAGGTAACACTGCAGTGTGGCTAAGTCTTAAACTCACCTCTTTGGACTCCTAGCACAGTAAATACCTTTTCCATTGACCTCTACTGACAATAAAGAAAAGGACTTTATCATGATTTTTGAGAAGAATCTTATGAAATCTCTGGTACAGTAAATCCACAATGTATTTCCATATTAGTCTGCCTTGGGGCTTGGATCCTATCACCACCAACTGCCGTGTGCTTTCCAAGGGCTCCAAAAAGTCCCTTCAGAAGATGATACACTTTTGAAGATGATATCATCACCAGACAATAACAAAGACATGAGTAGATTTTCCTTACCAGAATTTTGCAACAGCCATGATTCAGTGATTAAACATGCACAAAATTCTCCAGCAGAAAATGATAACACATAATTTGTTAGTGAATGTTCCTTGAGGTGGAAGATATGGGAAATTAAAACGAGAATTCAGTTAGATATTTAAGAGAGACGGTTTGAAATAAATGATGTATTTACATTTTTGAGGAATTGTTTTTATATTTCTGTATAACACGATCAATCATGGAAAAGGACCATCATGGTGCTTGGTGAATGCAGAGCCTAAAAAAACACTTTATCGTTAAACTGGATCTGTCTTTGTTATATATCTAATTTGTCTACCTCATGGCATGGGGTGGGGTAGATGTGTGCCACTTAAACTTTGTTCTACTGCTAAGCAGGAAAATTTTCGAGTAACTTAAGATGAATGATTTTTACTTCTCATTAAAAAAAGTCAATGTGGATGTTGTACTTAAAACATATATATTTTATATTTTTTAGAATCGATTTTTATTATACTTATGCTATAGACGTCCTACATTGTTCTCTGGCCCCACTTTCATTAGACAGAGAAACTACCCACTTTACTCCCCTAGAGGGTCGTTTCCTAGGCTGGGAGATGCAGGATTCCAGCGATACTAAATTTCACTCAGGCACTGGTATACGTGAATTCTCCTGGAGAATATGAGCCATAACTTGTGGAGATTTAAGGGTCAAGATCAAGAATGTATCAGGTTTCCACAATAAATTCACAGCTGGAAATGAGAGATAAAGCCATGATTAGGTGCTTAGCAGAGTTTGGGATGGGAAAAAAAAGGGGGGAAAAACAAGATGAGCAGATCAAAGTAGTTGCCTCAGCTGGGAGAAGATTTGTCTGACGGTCATTTTAATGACAAGTGACTTACGATGTAGCAATAGCTAAGATTGACGTAACAATCTCTCACTACTAGGCACGGTATTTCCAAGAACTGGACAAAGTGGCTCAGATCTTGGGAATTAATGTTTTTGAATAAATCCCAAAAGTCTTCAAACGACAGTAAAGAAACTACAAGGAAGCCTGGGAAAGTAGAAAAATCTAAGAGCCCAGAAAAAGTGTCATCATTCTCAAAGTCAGCCTCTCACAGTGAGGAACCAGAGGTAAACAATGAGAACTCACATGCTAAGAAGCCCAAGCTGCTGAGAGCCCCCAGCCAGCTGCTAAGCAGGCTGATCCACCCATCGCTGCCTATGAGTGTTAGGATGTTGCTTCCAAGTATTTCTATCAGCAACTTCTGAAAGTTTACTGCATCTTCCAGTGTATTCTAGACATAGCAAAGTTACTCTCATAACTTGCGTCCGAATACTATTTTTGTTTTAGGAGTAGTGTGGGCTAGTTATTTTTATACTCTGAAATTGTGCCCTAATCTGCAAGGTGGGGCCAATAGTACTTATTCTACCTGGCTGTTTGCAAGATTCATACATATATACATACCACATTCATACATAACATACATACCACTACTCTAGGGCTTGGAATAGAGTGAGTGCCCAATAAATGATAGATGCTACTGCCATTATTCTTTATCGTGGAACTGAGCGTGTCATGATCCAGCTCATTCTGTATCATAAATGCGGACTTCCTCTCTGGGATTGCTGGTAGAGGCGGCAAGGACATGGGTATAAAGCAGAGACGATCCTCCCGAGGAAGAACAGGAATCATTGGAAATCTGGGTTCATGGACGTTCACCGTCCCTATGATTTTGAACAGGCAGAGAAAATGGCTTCCAAGCTATCCAGGGAATTTAAGAAACAGTCTGGGTCTGGAAAAGAGCACTCCCAAACCTTCAAGATGTACTGTTATAATGCTTATTTATCCCGTGTTTTCTATATTCTCTACCAAGAAACTACAGGACGTAACATGTAGTAAATACTCGGGAAGTATTTGCTAAAGGGGTAGACGTTCTCAAAGAAAGTAAGCTTTGCTCACTTACAGGCAAAAAGACTGACATCTTAGTAAGGTGTTCTCTACTGTGTCTCTTCTGACGGCACCGTGTTCTCTGGGACCAACCGGACTCTTAAAATGATCCTTACCCCGTTTTGTTCTCACTATTTGAATGGTGAAGGATAGCTTGGTTTCTAAGAGCTCCCGGAGCGGCGTAGCCTGACGATGTAGCACCACCACTCAGTTGTCTCTGAACAGCAGTATCTTTATCAAGAGCAAGCACTCTCTCCTCATCCTCTCCTAACCCAGCATCCACTCCCTGTGTCTTTATTATCATGGAAAACAAGCAGAGCTGCGGAGTCCAGATATGTATTTGAATAGCCTGCTATATCTTCCGCTTGGAAAATTCTCTCATCGGTTGGGAAAGCATCCTTTCAAATGTGTCTCAGCAATCACTTGAAATTTTGTGCAGTCCACCGTGTCCTTGGACCGTAATCACATTTATGTTCTTTGTGGTATTTGACTGACAACACAAGTGTGACAGGACTTGGAAAAGTTTATATTGTCATGATCAGAACTTCATTTAATACAGCCACTTACAATAAATACCGTATTTCCTTTCCTAGCCTTTGATCAAAACTACAAACTCTTATGAGGCTTGACTTTCTTCACATCTCAGTTCCTGTTTTAAGAAATCATGACATTTCATTTTTATGCTGTTGATGTAATATCAAACAAATTTATTTGTTATATTTTCTCCATGATGTTTGAATATCACTAGTGTTTAAATGTTTCCTCTGTACCACATTAAAAAATTGGCAAGGCTATGGGACTTTCATGTAATCTGTAGTCATGGTTACAGCCATGGGATGTCCCACCTATCTCTGAATAACAGCTTGATTTGTCTCTAGTTTATCATAAGAGTTGCATAATGTACTAGTAAAATCATGTCCCCAAAACACAGATGTATTCTATATAAAGATCAAAAGATTCTGGGCTAACATTAATTTTCTAAAGTCACATTTATTTCAAAGGTAAATAAATTAAAAATTAGAACAAGAAGCAAATAAAATGTATTTCTAGTCCAACACAGACAAATACTGCATGACTTCATTTGTATGTGGAATATAAAAACGTCAGACTCATAGTAAAAAAGTAGAATGGTGGTTATCAGGAGCTGGGGGTGGGGGAAATGAGATGTTGATCAAAGGGTATAAGCTTTCAGTTATGACATAAATAAGTTCTGGAGACCAAATGGGCAGCAAGGTGATTATAGTGAATAGAGCCCATATACTTGGTATTTGCTAACAGAGCATAACTCAAGTGTTCCTACCACGCACCAAAAAATGTCAATTATGTGAAGTGACGGATATGTTAATTAGCTGGATTGTTGTAACCATTTCACATTGTGTATATATATCAAAACATCACCCTGTACACATTAGATACAATTTTTGTCAACCCTGCCTTAATAAAGCTGGAATAAAAGATATATTTATTTCTGTTGGAAGTATATTTCATTCTTCATAATACCCAAATAATGAAGAATAAATTAAATAAATCCATTTTTATATTGACAAATACCATTTATATAAATTTCTACCAAAAAATAACAATATCATGTATTTCAATGATCAGGGTTCCTTTATGTAAAAATACCAGTGTTTAAGCACTAAATGAAATGGCTAATCTATCGTATTTAACTACCCATCATGATAAATATCTCTGAGACACCGCAAGAGCTCAGTAACGCACTTGCAGGCATCGGCGCCTGCAAACTCGACAGTGAGGTATCCATTAGACGCCATAGGAGGATCCCGGCTTCCATTTCCTTCCGGTGATACCGACTCTCCCTTTTGCTCTGGGGCAAGGACGGGATGGGTTACATCTGGTAGAGATGGTGGCATGGAACTGCAGGGAAAGGAAGGAGGAAACAGGACAGGCAATCCTGAAAGCGATTTCAGACAGTTCCGGGGGCGGGGGAGGGGGGGGAGGAGAGGGGGAGGGAGGGAGGGAGGAAGGAAAGAAGGAAGGAAAGAAGAAGGAAGCCGGCCGCTTGCCACAGGAAAAAAAGCGTTGCTATTGCACTTCACATAGATAAAACCAAGGTAAGAAAAAACTGTGTATTTGTTTGTTTTCGTTCCTTGGCTTTTTGATTGTTTGGATAAACTGAAGGGCACAAACCTGGGGCCCCTAAGACAATCTTTCAGTAGACTACTTTTTTTCTTTACTATAAGCGGTAGTTGATATGCGTAAAACAGGAAAAGAATGAACTATCATTTACTCCCGAGGGTGATCTACTCCGTTCTTTACTGGATGGACGTAACCAGCAGCAGCTGGGCCCTAAGAAAACTCCTGAAACCCACACTCACTCAGGACTGACTTGTGACTGAAAACAAATCATTTAAACTGATACATCCGTCATTTTAAAGATAAAATTAAGCAACATTCCTCTTATGATTTAGTTCCTCATAGCCAGTGAGAGGTTCAAATTTCTCCCAAAGATTTGGTTTTCTGTATTGCATTAAGTGGATGCTAATCTCTTTCGTAATGCCTGTAACTTTTTAAAAAATATTTATTTATTTGAGAGAGAGAGCGAGAGAGAGCACATGAGCACAAGTGGGGGGGGGGCAGAGGAAGAGGGATGGGGAGAATCCCAAGCCAACTCCAAGCTGAGCACAGAACCCGGTGTGAGGCTTGATCCCACAACCCTGAAATGACATCCTGAGCTGAAACCGAGTCAGACACTTAACCGACTGGGTCACACAGGTGCCCCTGTAATACCTGTCATTTAAGTGCTCAACTTTATTTACCAATAAATCAGTCTACTATATCCTGTTACAAAGTATCCCTTGTCCCTCTCTTTTAAATTAAAAGGTTCATGAATGTTGGTTTGAGCAGTTTCCATTGATGGCTTTGATAGTTATCTTCCTAAATTTTACCAATACAAGGTCATAGGTCAGATGTTGCAGCATACAAATTTATTTAATGTAAGTTTTACCTGAGAGCCTTCCTAAGAAAATGAAGACCCAAAGAGACAGTTCGACCTGAGGATTTTATTTATTTATTTGAGAGAGAGAAAGACAGCAGCAGGGAGAGGAGGCGCAGAGGGAGAAGCAGACTGCCCGCTGAGCAGGGAGCCCGACTCAGGGCTCAAACCCAGGACCCTGAGATCATGACCGGAACTGAAGGCAGACGCTTAACCAACCGAGTCACGCAGGCGATCTTCCAGCTGAGAAGCTCCTGCTAGGCTTCAGGACGTGTGCGCAGTGGTGGAGGAATCTGATAGATTAAGGCGCGACGTAATTGTAGTAAACTGGGGAAAACAGCAAGGCCGGTTTGTCAGGGGTCTTCCCAGCAACCCTTTGTTTTCAGAGATAGGGCTGCTCTTTTCCTCTGAGTGTAGGGAGGGCACCTCTCCCACAAAGCTTTCATGGCCTGTTTCAGGGAAGAAATGTGATGGAGAGGAGGTCAGAGTGACCTTTCTGTTGCGGTTTTCTCAAAGTCCTTCACTTCTGGTACTCAGTATGCCAAGGTGTCATATTTGGGGGCAGCTTGTCCACGTGTGTATCCGTCACTATCATCCCTCCTTACCAGCACGCAGACAACTATTTTATTAAGACTTCTACAAAAATTATTTTGGCTTAACCAGTCCCCATACAAAGGAACATTTAGATTGGTGTCATTGTTTTGCAAATACCAACAATATTGCAGCACACGGCCTTGTGTCTTTAAAATAGTTGTGCAAACTGGGTGTTAACATGCAAACAATGAATCATGGAACACTACATACATTACATCAAAAACTAATGATGTACTGGATGGTGACTAACATAACATAATAGAAAATAATAAAAATAAAATAAAATAGTTGTGCAAATTCCTGGCAGGGGATTTTCTGGGCCAAATTTTATGTGCATTTTAAAAGTTGATAGATATTGCTAAATTAGTATCTAAGAACGTTGAAAAAATTTATGTTTCTACCATGACTGTATAAGAGGGTCTGTTTACCCAGACTCATCAACACTGAGTATAATCAAACTGTTTTGCCACTGCCATGAGTTAAACAACAACAACAAAATAATAATAACAATTCTGCAGTCTTTTGACATTATTCTCCATTCTATACCCCTGTATTTCTTCAGCAAATGCTAAATAACTAAAATCAATGGTCAGATGCTTGATAAGTAAATTAAAATGGCCCTAATGCTTTCCTTTACTGTTAATCTTTAAGAAAGAGGGAAAATGCCACAGGGAGGAAAAAGACCTAATTGCATTTGACGTCACCCAGGTTAGAAAATATTCGCCACATAGAATGTGGAAACAAGCTCTAAAAAGTGAGCCTCGCTTGTTCCACAAATGTACTGTAATATCCACTAGTCCAAATAAACTCTCTCTTGCAGAGCATTGACGTTTTCAGCGGCAGTAATTATCTCTGTGTATTTCATTTTCTACTTTGGGAAAAGCTTATGATGCATGCAGAGTGCACATCTGAGTTCCCCAGATGTGGTCTAAATTACTCATAGGCTAAGCCCTTTTATCTGGCTACTGCTGGGTCAATCGCCCGACATAGAAAAGAACAAAATGACACGAGTTTTCAAAGAATTTGAAATTGAATTGAGCTTACAGTCTGGTTTTGCCTTTGAAGACACTATTTAATGCAGTGAAGTTCTACTCAAAGTCTGAGATATTGTTTATTACTTTTTATTCTATATCCTAACCAAAGAAAATAAAGTAAAAAAAAAAAAATACTCTCATAGACATTAGGCCTAGCCGATCAAAGTAATTTACTCAGTCTCTATTTAAAAATTAAAAAATATTTGTGCCTATGTTACAAGAGAATAGCAACAATGAAAGAAACTTAAAAGTTCTTCGTCAAAATACAGTTATTGTTGTGGGTGGGTATTCTACTGAAGAATGCTTAAGTTTCAAGAAAACAGCAGGATTCAAATTTTGTTCAGATTTTTCAATACAGCTGATGTGTAAATAACTCTATTATTTTGGTTACATAGTGATTACATTAAGTTATTTACCAAATAACTACAAACTTGGTCATTTTTACATTCTTGATTTTTATGTGTATTATTCCAATTTTGAAAATATAAAATTTGGGGGATAGTTTGGTGAAATTCAAGAAGTTCCCACATTCTGGTGAAAGTGAAAGCAGAAACAGAGCATTCTTTTCAAAAACATGTACAATTTAACAAAATTCATTGTTAATTTGGTCAAATTATTGGTTAATTAAAGCAGAATGTGGTTTGTTTTGAAGATTCTTTTGATAAATATAACTGAGCAGTTTATCCGAGATGAAATCAATTCAAATTATGTAGATCTACAGTCTCCTTTCTATAACCAACTGAGTCATAAAGTTAATTGATGCTGCATTTTATGTAATTAAATTTTGACATTTGTCTGGTTATCAGCTCCTCCTTCCTCAGCTTGATTCCATGGTCTCATGTTTAGGCTCTCACTACTTTTCTATATATCTCTCTGATCTTTGTCTTTCTTACTAATTGTATCCTGCATACTAATGAAAGATTAATATTCTTTTTTTTAAAGACTTCATTTTTTAGAAGAGTTTTAAGTTCACGAGAAAATTAGGAAGAAGGTACACAGATTTCTCGTATGCTCCCTGCACCGTACATGCATGTTCTCCTCCATTGTCAACATCACTCACCAGATTGGTGCATTTGTCACTACCACTGACACATCATTATCCCCCAAAGCCCATAGGGTTCACTTTTGGTGCTGTGCCTTCTATGGGTTCTAACAAACATAAGAGGACATCTATCCATCCTTACCATATCCTAGAGAGTATTTACATTGCCCTAAATCCTCTGCGCTCTGCCTATTCATCCCTCCCCTCCTTCTCTACCCCTGTCAACCACTGATCTTTTTATTGCTTCCCTAGTTTTGCCTTTCGCAGAATGCCATAAAGTTGCTGTCGTCAGGACATTGCATTTTTAGAATGGCTGTTTCACTTAGTAATTTGTATTTAAGGTTTCTCCACGTCTTTTCATGGCTTCATAGTTCGTTTCTTTTTAGCATTGACTGATATTCCATGGTCTGAATATTCCATTGTCTGAATAATATTCTACAATTTATCTGTTCACCTACTGGAGGGTGCTTTGTTGCTTCCAAGTTTTGGCAACTATGAATAAAACTGCTCTGAACATCTATGTGCAGGTTTTTGTGTGGTTGTGAGTTTCAACTCCTTTGGGTAATGATAAGGAGCATGGTTGCTGCATCTTATAATAAGAGAATGTTTAGTTTTGTAGGAGAGCACCCAACTGTTTTCCAAAATGGCTCTACCATTTTGCATTCACACGAGCAATGAATGAGAGTTCCTGTGGCTTCACAGCCTCATCAGCCACCAAGACCTCTGGGCCAGTGGCTGGAAAAAAAGGAAGGAAGAAGGAAGGAAGGAAGGAAGGAAGGAAGGAAGGAAGGAAGGAAGGGAGGAAAGGAAGGAAGGAAGGGAGGAAAGGAAGGAGGAAGGGAGGGAATGTATCTAAGGGATATATGAGAGGTTAAGCTGGAAGTGTTTTAGGTTAAGAAGAAGAAGGAGAAGGCAGGGGAGGAGAAAAGAAGAAGAGGAGTAGAGGGATAAGAAGAAACAGAAGGACAAGAAGAGCAGAAAGAAGAGGAAGAAAAAGGAAAGGAGGAGAAGGGTAGGAGGGGGACACACCTTTAAATTAGGCTTGGTACAAATCAACCTGAGGACAAAGTCTAAACATGAGAGCCTCTGTTCCAGGTCTTTGATTGATTGTCTAGATGTGTTAATTCATAAGAATACATTTTTGTAGCATTAAGAAATATAGGATTTAGGGGCGCCTGGGTGGCACAGCAGTTGAGCGTCTGCCTTCGGCTCAGGGCTTGATTCTGGCATTATGGGATGGAGCCCCACATCAGGCTCCTCCGCTATGAGCCTGCTTCTTCTTCTCCCATTCCCCCTGCTTGTGTTCCCTCTCTCGCTGGCTGTCTCTATCTCTGTCGAATAAATAAATAAAATCTTTAAAAAAAAAAAAAAGAAGCATAGGATTTAAAAGGTAGGATTTAAAAGCTTTATTAAGGTATAATTGACATAATAACTTGGACGGTTGCAAGTATACAATTTAATGAGTTTTGACCTGTATAATTATCCATGAAATCATCAACAAAATCAAGTTAATGAATATATATGTCACTACCAAAATCCTTGTGCCCCTTTCTAATTCCTCACCCCTGCCCTCAAGCAACCAATGATCTGCTTTATATAGATTCATTTGCATTTTCCAAAATTTTATATAAACAAAATCATAGTGCACACAGTTGAGATTTTCATTTGAAGTAATCACTCTGAGATTAATCCAAACTGTTGTAGGTATCAATAACTTATGCCTTTTGATTGCTGAATAGTATTCCATTGTATGATTTGCTGATGTGCTCACCTGTTGATGGCTATTTGGGATGTTTCTGGTTTGGGAGTATTAAAAAATAAAGCTGTTATGAACATTCTTGTACAAGTACTTTTATCGACATAAACTTTTCTTTCTCTTAGGTTAAATACCTAGCAGTGAATGACTGGATCATATAATAGGCATATGTTTAGTATTTTTAAGAAACTGACAAACTGTTTTGCAAAGTGGCCGTACTGTTTTATACCCCCACCAGCAGTGCATGCAGGTTCCATTTCTTCCACATACACCCTAACACTTGCTCAAGCTTTAGAATTTAAAACATGCTAATAGATGATAGTGATATCTCATGGTTTTAATATGCCTTTCCCCAGTGGTTAAGGATAGAGAATGTGCCTATTTACTTTCTTTGGTGAAGTATCTTTTCAAATCTTTTGCCTATTTTTATTGTTTGTCTTATGATTGAGTTTCGAGAGCTCTCTATATATTCTGGATACAAGTAGTTTACCAAATATATAATTCTTTTTTTTTTAATTTTATTTATTTATTTGACAGAGAGAGACACAGCAAGAGAGGGAACACCAGCAGAGGGAGTGGGAGAGGGAGAAGCAGGCTTCCTACTGAGCAGGGAGCCCGATGCGGGGCTTGATCCCAGGACCCTGGGATCATGACCTGAGCTGAAGGCAGATGCTTAACGACTGAGCCACCCAGGCGCCCCTCAAATGTACAATTCTTAATAGCATACATTTAAACAAATGTGTGCCTCCCTCGAGTGGGGAAAAAAAAGAATATTTAGGGTATTTTATATTTATTTAAAATAATACAAAACACAGGAAAAGAACAACAATAAAATCAAAACTGTTGATTAGAAATAATATATAAATATAAATGGTTATATATATACAGATGTGTGTGTATATAAACAAATCAGAAGAAAAGTCATTGAACCAGTAAGCTATGTCTACGGGTGGGGTAACATAGGAAGCAAGAAGTGAGTAGTTATACTCAGTAAAAGCTGCCACATACTCTCGCCTTGATCTGGCCTTTCTCTCCTCTTATTCCTACAACCGATCACGGATAGTTGCCTGCAGTTCACATCATTAACTATTAATGACTTGGTTAAAATTTCCTGTTGCTCAGTCCACACGTCCTTCTAAAGATCCGTTTTAAGCTGCTATTAAAGGCCATGCAGGAAAAAGAGTGACTATTTATGGACCAACCTTGAATGCATTTTCTGGCAGGCATCACCTTCCAGAAAGAGTTGCATCAGCTGTGGTTCCACAGTTTCAATGTTTAATCTCACTAACTAGTCTAGACGATAACTCCTCACCACGCCATTGATAAGTGCACGTGGGTGAACGTGAAATGTAATCATTTAATGGGAAAACAGGAAGAAAGAATTGAGATAGTAGTCTGTTTCCTCCTTAAGCGACAAAACAATATTTAAGAGATATAAATAACATAGGTCCCATGTGGCAATGTATTAATTCAGGTCATTTTACAATCATTTCTTTCTTAAGATAACAATGATAAAGTCAAAAGCTTTTATTAGAAAAGTAATTCAAATTGGCATCATGCAGGACACCACCTAATGAGGTCTGTAAAATTACATGTCTGTATAAGAGAATTTAAAATTCCATGAATTTGGGGCGCCTGGGTGGCACAGCGGTTAAGCGTCTGCCTTCGGCTCAGGGCGTGATCCCTGCGTTATGGGATCGAGCCCCACATCAGGCTCCTCCGCTATGAGCCTGCTTCTTCCTCTCCCACTCCCCCTGCTTGTGCTCCCTCTCTCACTGGCTGTCTCTATCTCTGTCTAATAAATAAATAAAAAATCTTTAAAAAAAAATAAAATTCCATGAATTTATCTGAGTAAAATGTGGACAAAGAGACCTAATTAGTCTAGGGTTCCTGTTACTAAGATTGAGAGATTGCATATGTGAATTCCATGATTTTATGGCTCTGGTTTATGTTCCATTTTTTTTTCTCTTTCTTCTCCCAATTTTATTGAGGTATAATTGACAAATAAAATTGTAAGGTATTTAAAGTTCAGTTTATGTTCCATTTTGCATTTTTTTTTAAGATTTTATTTATTCATTTGAGAGAGAGAGACAGAGAGACAGAGAGAGAGCATGAGCAGGGGAGAGAGGCAGAGGCAGAGGGAGAAGCAGACGCCCTGCTGATCTGGGAGCCAGAGGTGGGGCGGGATCCCAGGACTCTGGAATCATCCCTGAGCTGAAGGTAGACGCTTAACTTTCTGAGCCACCCAGGTGCCTCTTCATTTTGCATCTTTATGCAAATTAGTGAGCATCTATCAAATAACAAACAAAAGGGGTGTAGAGAATGTTAGAGTGCTGTTCACTCCTTCAGTGTAACTGTTACTACTGCTGTTTGGCGTCTGTAGTTCTGGCTGGCATCTCACCAGCCACGCTTTTTTTGTAGTTCTCTTTTTTTAAGTTTTGACTTTGTAAACCAAAGAAGAATTAATCCGACTTCTGAAGTATCTCCATTTCCTTTTTATTAAAGTCATGATATCAAAACATTCTTTGTATCGCTCAAATATTACCTGACCCAGTAGATAAGTAAACCAAATGCACACTTCTGAAAACATCCATAAAAAACCTGAAATTGCATTACTGGGGTGTTCTCAGCAACAGTAATACATCATGATTACAATAGCACGTTCCGTCACTTCCTTAATAAGTTTACTTTTCAGAGAAGGACGTATTTCATTTCAGAGGAAGACATTTAACTTGTCCTTTGTTGTTTTTGTTGTTTGAATTAAAAAATGGTGTCTCCACTTTGACATCAGAAGTATCAAATATAAAAGCTGGAAGCAAACTTTAGAGTCGGTTAATCTAGCTGTTGAATCAGGAAAGCTAAAATATGGAGTTCAAGTAAGCAGTTAAGACCTATAGAAGCTAAAGAATATTGTTCAACGTCACAAAATCATGTTCCTTTACCCAGAAAAACTAAAGTGAATATGAATCCATTTTGAAAGGCAGTATATTAGACTTAAGGCTCAAGCTCTGACCCTCTGCTTTATAAGTGAGAACTTTATATAATAAATAGTTTTGATTAATGAATAATTAAGCCTTTCTGTAATGTGATCCAAAAACAACTGATCTCATGGCAAAAGTTAATTTTACAGGAATCAATGTGTTCTAGAAAGAGGTCAGTGTGCTGCCCCTTTTCCATGAAGCACCCTTTGTTATGTGGCAATTATTTCTTTGAAGTTAAAAACTGTGATGCATAGCTATTTGTGGTATGGATAGCTACGCATTTATAGTGTCACCCTAAGATAAAAGTTTTACAACTGTGTTTTGCTACAGGAAGAAGAGCAAGTTTGCTGTTTATAGTAATACTCTAAATAATCCGTAAATATTTGTTGAAAGAATGACTCATTAAGAAACAAATTCAAGTGACAAGATGAAAATCTAAATTAGCCTTTAAGTTATTTGTGCCAGGATCAAACAAGCACATAAACTAGAGACAAGTTTGAACGTACTTTGAAGGTCTAGTCTTGAGTAATATAGAGTGACTTGAAAGAGTGAATAAATATGATCAAAAATGACCTAATGAAACAGAAGAGTGTAGGAACAATTCCAAGATGGCATCTAGGACAGTAGGTTCCTAGCTGGGGGGGTTTGCCCCTTGAGTGACCAAGCCTCAGCCTACAATGCCTACCTCTTCTCTCCTTGATAACCCTCATCTCGTGCTGGGTTTGCTCCAGGAAAATGTATTCATTTACTATTTTTTATTTCCACTTTTATTGGTCTCATGATTATCCATACATAAAAACAGATAACTTACTATATTACAAGTTGTCCAAAGATCACCCTTAATTTAAGCTTCGGCTATAAGTAAGAACTATTTATTTCTACCTGTTGGGTAAGAAAAAAACATTCATTTCTGGCAGGGCTACTCACTTGGTCTCCAAACCATTCTTTCATTTCCTGAGAAACTATTTTTCCTGTGCTTAGTGAACGTGAACTTGAAGCTCCCTGGGCGCCGCCCACAGACTTACACTCTATGCTCCCCGTCAGAGTCAGATTTCTGAAGCTACTTATACCAGCTCCCTCCTGTTCTTGAATACTTCATCTCATGTGGGCCCTCATAATTTCTAGAAAAGCATGCAATTTTTTTTCTGCCAAATGTTTCTTTCCAGCCTCATGAGTCTCCTTACTTGACCTGTGTGTCACGTGCATTTGCCGTTATTACTAGACCAAAAGAAATGTAAATGTTTATGTGCTCTATCTTAAACATGTTTGTACAGGGGCGCCCGGGTGGCTCAGTCAGTTAAGTGTCTGCCTTCGGCTCTGGTCAGGATCCCAGGGTCCTGGGATCGAGCCCCCGCATTGGGCTCCCTGCTTAGCGGGGAGGCTGCTTCTCCCTCTCCTACTGCCCCTGCTTGTGCTCTCTCTCTCTCACTCACTCTCCCTCTCAAATAAATTTTTTTAAAAATTACAAAATGTTTGTACATTATTTTGAACCTGGCCAGAGAGAGTTTACTCCAAAAACTCACAAGATTCTCTTTTCTTCCTTCCATCCTTCCTTCCTTCACTCCATTCTTTTTCTTTTTTCTTTTCTTTTCTTTTCTTTTCTTTTCTTTTCTTTTCTTTTCTTTTCTTTTTTTTTCTTTTCTTTCTTTTCAAACTGGATTGTGCCCCTCTGGATTTCAAACTCTGTAGCCTAGCACAGCAGTTCTCCAACTGTGCTCTAGGGACACTTGATCTTTTGAGATAGCTGCAAGATCAAAATCATGCATAGGTGAAAGACCCATTCAGGTTTCTCGATAGACCAATGGATTTTATGTTAAAAAGAAATGTTTATTGAAATATTTTAAGATTCTACATTGCATCTAACCCTTAAGAAACTACACTTGTTAGCTTTTATGTAAAAACAGATTTATATAATTGATATATACATATGAATATATATATAACAGATATAGTTGATATATAATACAGTTCAAACATTTATGGTATACAGTTCACTGGCTTTTGGTACATTCCCAGATATGTGAAACCACCTCTCCAATTTTAGAGTATCTTCATGAGCACAAAAAGGAATCTCATACCCTAAGGCTATCATCTCCCTATTGTCCCATCTACCCCAGCCCTAAACAATCACTAATGTACTTTCTGTCAACGATTTGCTTGTTGTAGACATGGCTTGTAGACAAGACAATATTCGACCTTTTTTAATCTTTTTCCACTTAGTACAGTGTTTTCAAGATTCATCCATTTTGTGGCATGCATCAGTACTCCATTCCCTTATGATCAAATAATATTCCATTATATAAATACACCACATTTTGTTAATCCCTTCATACATCAATGGGCATGTGAATTATTTCTTCCTTTCAGATATTATGGATAATGCTGCTATAAACATTCATATACAAGTTTTTGTATTAGCATATGTTTCCATTTCTCGTGGGTATATCACCAGGAGTGGAATTGCTGGATCGTGTGGTAAGTCTATATATAAGTACTTGGGGAGCCACAGACTGTTTACTACAGTGGCTGCATCATTTTAGATTGCCACAAGCAGTGTATGAGGGTTCCAATTTCTCCTCATTGTCATCAGAACTTGTTACGTGTCTTTTTAATTCTAGCTATGCTAGTGGATGTGAAGAAATATCTCACTGTGATTTTGATTTTAATTTCCCTGATGACCAATGATGCCAATAATCTTTTTATGTATTTATGATCATTTTGCTATCTTCTTTGGAGACCTGTCTATTCAAATCACTTGTCCATTTTCTATTTATTTGTTTTATATATATGTGTATATATATATATGTATATATATATGCAATTTATTTATTTATATATATACACACACACAGTATATATACATGGTATATATAGATATAGATAAATACTGAGACATTATATATATGTATATATGCAAAATATTGCAAAATAATTGCAAAATTATATATATATATATATATATATATATATATATATATATATATATGCCATGTCTAAGTCTCTCTTGCTGTTGTGCTCTTCTCTCTATCTTTGGCTGTTCAGAAGCTGTTCAGTCAGTCCTCAGTCCCTCAGTTCTTCTTCAGGAAGAGTTTTTCTCTTAATAGGTGTAATTTGGTGTGCCTCATGGAGGAGGTGAGTCCAGGGTCTTCCTATATCGCCATCTTGGACCAGAACCACTTACTTTGCCCATTTTTAAATTGTTAGTTTTTCTTTTATTATTTAGTTGTAAGAGTTCTTTATAGATTCTAGATTCAATTCCCTTATTAGGCACATAATTTGCAAAAATTTCTCCTCCTCCGTGGGTTGTCTTTTTACTTTCTTAGTAGTGTTCTTCGAAGCACAAAAGTTTTTGTTGTTGTTGTTGTTTTTGTAGCTTTCATGATTTGCTTTTTTGATTCTTTTTTTTTTAATTTTTTTTATTATATTATGTTAGTCACCATACAGTACATCCCTGGTTTTTGATGTAAAGTTCAATGATTCATTAGTTGCGTATAACACCCAGTGCACCATGCAGTACGTGCCCTCCTTATTACCCATCACCAGCCTAAAAGTTTTAAATCTTGATAGTCTGATATTTCATTTTTGTGTGTTGCTTATGCTTTTGATGTCATATATAAGAACCCATGGCAAACCCAAAGTCATGAAACTTTACCCTTATTTTTTCTTCTAAGACTTTTTAGGTTAGAACTTATATTTATGTCTTTGATTCATATTAAGTTAATTTTTTGCATATGGTATGACTTAAGAGTCCAATTTCATTCTTTCGTATGTGGCTATCCACTTGTTCCAGCACTATTTGTTGAAAAGGACATTCTTTCTCTCACTGAATGATCTTGACACTCTTGTTGAAAATCAGTTGACCATATACACATGGGTTTCTTTCTGGACTCTCAAATCTATTTCATTGATTTATATGCCTACCTTATTCCAGTTCCACACTATCTTTATTACTACTACTTTGTACTAAGTTTTAAACTTGAGAAGCGTGAGTCTTCCAACTTTATTTCTCAAGATTATTTTGGCTACTTTGAGTTCTTTGCAATTTGATGCGAATCTTAGAATCAGCTTGTCAATTTTTACAAATAAGCCAAGCTGTGATTTTGACAGGAATTGAGTTGAATCTGTAGATTAATTTGGGGAATATTGTCATCTTAACAATATTAAGTCTTCACATCTACTCAAGTTTTGATGTAGTTTCAAAAACAAATCCATAATTATCTAAAAAGGCTACTAAGAGACTTCCCTTTTTAAATATTTATCTTATGAGGTTAGATTTTCTTCATTATTTCAGTCAAAATAAGATGCTGAATGCAGAAATACATATTAGAATCCAGCTGTCTTCTATAAAGCCAGATATTAAAGAGATTTGCAAAAATGTAGAATTATCTCATTAATTTTTTTGTTTGGGGAAATATAATTTCATAAAAATTTTATTGTAAAAGTAACTGGGTTTCTTCTTATTTTCCAATGAATTAATACGTATTTTTAAAGTTTCCTAGCTTAAATTTGAACATAGTATAAATACCAATGGATATATAACCTATATAACCCAAATCTCTTTGGAATCTTCAATAGAGGGATCCTAAGACCAAAATGTGAACAGCTGGTTTAATACATTATGCCTTTTATTGTTGGGTCTGGTCTACATTTTGAACATATCCTTTAACACTATCATACAACACACTCTTCACATCAATCTTAAAAACAGCTTGCAGTTCTTGCAATGTATGAAGCTCTTCCAAATCTCTAAGCCTTCTCAGCCAGTGCTTCTACCTGGATGAATGCCCCCTTGCTTTCCCCCATCAAAACTCCTTCAAAACTTGACTCAAGCCCCAAGTTGTCCAAATCTGCCCTCTTTCCATGTGACCTATCTGTTCTGCTCCTTAGATTTTTGTTTTACTCTCTATAGATATCGTAAACTCCCTAGAGTAGGAAACCCCATTTTATTCACTTTCATATACACATTAAAAATGATAATTAACGTTTGCTAATATATAGTCCCATAACACCACAGAAAATCATTATACTTATTAGAAACTAGACCCATAGTCTATGTATTCTTGAGTGTTTTTATAAAAAGAATAAACAATTGCAAGTATAATTATTTAGAATAAAAATTTCCACAGGAAAAAAAAGGACTACATAAAAACACAGGGATTTTTCATTCATGAAATATAATCCTCTGATGTTTTGTTACATTTGTGGGTTTCAGACCCATTATCATTCACATATAGATGCTAGCAGCTTAGATAAAAATAAACCACCTTAACTACAATAAATTATTTTTTTGAAAAATAAAATTAAAAATAGTACTTTCATTAACTAAATGGTATTGAATGATTTGTTTAACTTACGGGGATATAGGGCACCAATAGCAACCTCCCCTTTAACAAAACATATATGAATACTTTGTTATACTGATTTTTCAGGAAAATTATATCTCTGTATAGTCATAAAATCTCCCTTTACCATAGAACTTTTCAATTCTTCAATATTCGGTTACAATAAAACTGTAAATTCACTTTTTAGCTACATGATATTTGTGAACAAGTTCAATGAGATCAAATAAATACCAAAGTTACCATTTTACTCTGACTTGTGATTATATAGATTCAGATGTCTTAGATTTGAATTTATGATGGCAAAATTATGACAGGCAATAACATATATTATACCATAATTAGCCTATGACATGGGTGTTATATTTCTCTTTGGCATAATAATGAGATTTGATGCATCTCCTCCTTTATAAATTTCTGAGAAGTCATTAGATAGAGTACTGTTTGAATTTTGATGGTAAGGAAATAGCTTCAGAAAATAGTCTTTGGAAAGTCAGTCTTCTAAAGGTCTTATCATCATGCTATGCGGAGACAGAGCAATAAAGCTTTTTGATTGGTTGAAAATTGTTATCATGTTTCCGGAAAAGAATAAAAAGTGCACTATGATTATGAGCCCTAGGAAAAGGAAGATAAACACTTATGCAATAAAGTTCAGAAGAACTCTCATTATAAAATGGAGAAAAAGGGAACAAATAGATCAAACTAGCAAAGTAAAAAGTAAAAAGAGGAAGGAAGAAAACTCAAACTAAAATAAATAGCATGGGGTAATAGATTAGGAATAAAATCACCTACATAAATTTCACGCTAAAATGTAAAAGAGATGAATTATCCCCCTATAACACAGAGATTGTCATTTTGGGATATCAAACAACAAATAGACTGAAAGCAAGTGATATACAAAGATTGAAAATATTGGAATAGGCCAAAAATATATCCCTTTCAAACAAAAAGAAAACCCGAGTTGTAATGTTAATGTCAGACAAGGTAGAATATTAAGGTAAAAGAAAAATTAAGAATAAATTACAGTATGAAGAAAAATATAATTTGAGGTAACTTTTATAACCATATTCATCAA
Organism: Ursus arctos; assembly: GCF_023065955.2. Taxonomy (NCBI): domain Eukaryota; kingdom Metazoa; phylum Chordata; class Mammalia; order Carnivora; family Ursidae; genus Ursus; species Ursus arctos. The sequence goes on along the minus strand of NW_026622985.1, from coordinate 22,854,667 downwards.
ACAACATGTCAGTTAATGATAAATTATTCAAAATTTATCTAAGAAGTGGAAGAGCTAAAATCCATAGTGGGGATCATGGGGCGCCTGGATGGCTCAGTCAGTTATGCCTTTGACTCTTGGTTTCTGCTCAAGTCATGATTTCAGGGCTGTGGGATCGAGCCCCACTTGGGGGCTCCATACTCAGTGTGGAGTCTACTGGATATTCTCCCTCCATTCCTCTCCCTCTCCCCTGCTCCTCCCTTTGCTCCCCTCCAAATTAATAAAATCATTAAAAAATAAAAAATAAAATAAAATCCATAGAGGAGATCAAAGGTGGTCAAAGGGTACAAACTTGCAGTTATAAAATAAGTAAGTCATGGGGATGTAAAGTACAGCATAGTGATTATAGTTAATAATACTGTATTGCATATTCGAAAGTTGCTAAGAGAGTAGATCTTAAAAGTCCTTATCACACAAAAAAATTGTTTTGTAAGCCTGTATGGTGATGGATGTTAACTAGACTTATTGTGGTGATCATTTCAAAATATAGACAAATGTTAAATCATTACATTGTACGCCTGAAGCAAATATAATGTTATATGTCAATTATACCTCAATTAATAATAATGATACTACTAATAATAAGCTGAACCAGCTGGATTCAAAGCTAAGAGTAACACAACTTTTAACAAAAATATAATTGCAATATCATTTAAATTAAGTAGACCAACTGATGAATGGAAAGATTTCCAATTTAACTTTATTATAATATCCTGATAAAAACAAAAAGAATACAAACAGAAAAACCCATTGGCTAATTTCACTATTGACTATAAATGCAAACATTCTAAATTAAATTTTAGTAAATTTAGGGGAAAATATTCAATTCATAGTAATGACAAAACAAGTATGATAATTCATTTCATCTAGGTTGCCACTAATACATCTCGATTTGGAGATACTAAAATGTGAAAATTCACAGGTATGACATCTTAGTATCAATGAAATATAATATAAAACACCAAGAAAATAAGGCTTGGACAGAACACAAATCTTAAACTTAAAAACTATAAAATCTTACTGATGACCCACATATATCTTTGGATCTATTGCAACAAATGATATTTTTAAAGTTCCCCAATAGATTCCAGCATATAGCCAAATTGGAGAACTGTTGCCTTGCAAGGTCAAATGAAGGATGTGTGGGGGGATATAATTAGCTTCACCTTTGTATAGGTTTATACTTAAATGTGTTACTTATTTAAAAAGCATTATTATATTGAATTTGAAAATAGAATTTTCTTTTTAAATATTATATGAAAAGAACCAGACTGGGGATTTTAGTAACATTTAATCAGTGACTGGACAATTTAAAGTAACAGAAAAGGAAAAGAACATGAAGGCAAATAAAGAAATGAAGGTTTAGAAAGGAAAACAGGGTTCTGTGCCTCAGTTCTCACGCATAAGAAGGGCTTCCTTCCTCTATTCACTTCTTAATCTGCATGTTAATGAGGAACAGGAGTTACACCAACTCGGTATTTATCCAAACTAAAAATAAAAGAATGGAGTTGCCTAGAGTTTAGGCCCTAACTCTCCATTGATTGGGATAAAATATGAATTATAAAATCCCTCTTCAAGAAGATGGAAAAAAAGGAAAATGTGCTATTTTATCCTTTAATAATTTCTAGCTTTTAGACTGTCAGCTATTCTCCATAAGTTGTTTAAATTGATTTTTGATTTCCTGGTTTATCAAATTATTCTTGAGCAGGATGGTTCTTAGTCTCCAAGTGTTTGAGTTTCTTCCAAATTTTTCCTTGTGGTTGAGTTCCAATTTCAAAGCATTGTGGTCTGAGAATATGCAGGGAATAATTTCAGTCTTTTGGTATCGGTTGAGACCTGTTTTGTGATCCAGAGCATGGTCTATTCTTGAGAATGTTCCATGGGCATTAGAATAGAATGAGTATTCTTTTGTTCTGGGGTGTAATGTTCTATATATATCTATGAGGTCCAACTTGTCAAGTATGGCATTCAAAGCCTTTGATTCTTTGTTGATTTTCTGCTTAGGTGATCTATCTGTTGCTGATAGTGAAGTGTTGAGGTCCCCTACCATTAACGTATTATTATCTATATGTCTCTTTTTTCTAGTTAAGAGTTGGCTTGTGTATCTTGCTGCTCCCCTGTTGGGGGCATATATATTTCTAATTGTCATATCCACTTGTTGGATACATCCTTTAAGAATAATATAGTGCCCTTCTGTATCTCTAACTATAGTTTTAGTTTAAAATCCAATCTGTCTGATATGAGAATTGCTACCCCAGCTATTCTTTTGAGGTCCATTGGCATGAAAGATGGTATTCCATCCCTTTACTTTCAGTCTGGATGTATCTTTAGGTTCAAAATGAGTCTCTTGTAGACAACAAATGGATGGGTCATGTCTTTTTATCCAATCTGCAACCCTGTGGTGCTTTATGGGAGCATTTAGGCCATTTACATTGAGAGTGATTATTGAGATATATGATTTTCATGATGCCATGTTGCCTGTAAAGTCTTTGTTTCTATAGATTGTGACTTTCTGTTCTGTATCACTCTTGGGGCCTTTTTACTTTTATAGAACCCCCCCTTAATATCTCCTGTAGGGCTGGTTTTGTGGTTATGAAATTGGTCAGTGACTGGCGATTCTGGAAGGTCTTTATCTCTCCATCAATTCTGAATGACAACCTTGCTGGATAAAGGATCCTTGGCTGCATGTTTTTCTCTGAAAGAGCTTTAAAAATGCCCCCCCCCCAACCCTTTCTCTCATTCCAGGTCTGTGTAGACAGGTCTGACGTAACTCTGATACCTTTGCCTTGGTACATGAGAAATTTCTTTGCCCTGGCTGCTTTCAATACTATATCCTTGGATCTAATATTTGCGAATTGCACTATGACGTGACGTGGCATAGGTTTGTTGTGGTTGAGCTTAGGAGGGGTCCTCTCTGCCTCTTGGACACGAATGCTTGTTTCCTTTGCTAGATTAGGGAAGTTTTTAGACTGTCAGCTAGATAAAGAAATAATTCTTAAAAACAAGCTTGAAATTACACGTAAGCACAGTAGAGAATAGACCGTAGTCTACATGAAATTATTTTGGGGGTACTCAGAGATCTCCCCTAAAATGTTTTCTTATATACTTCATATTGTCTGAAATATTTTCCCCAAAATCCCTCTTTATTTCATAATGAATTAGACGCAAATAGCATAATGCACATATCCTTTGGAAAGATGAAATATTGCATAAAATTCATGTAAGTTATAATAAAGTAATATGAGATCCTTTGATACTTATAGGGAGGGGGTTTCTGTGATGACGGATGGACAGAGGGATCACAGCAGAGTATAAAAAGACCAAAGGAGGAAATTGGTGGAAAAAAACCCTCATGATTTTGTGCAGGCCCTACATAAAATTCTCAAGTTCTACAACATGCTGAGTGCTACCGAGAAGTAAGTCAAGTCTCTTTCTCTTAACTCTTGTATAGTTGATTGGAGTATTTGAAAATAATAGTACAAAGGTAAAGGTCAGTCATGGATAATAATGTACTCAGGGTCTCACTGTGGACCTTTGGATCTTTTCTCTAGTGCACGGAGCTCACGCATTTTGGCCTCTTGTCATGAAACACACCCAACTACCTCAGTGGGGAGCTGAAAAATACCCAGGACATAGGAAATGGAAACCAGTGGGTTCCTTATTGGCAGTAATTTTGTATCCATATCTTCACTAGAGACAGTACCAGGTGCTGTATTTTATCACTGGCTTTCAGGAGGGACACTGCTGTGAAGGAACATAACACATGCTCTTCAGCCTAGTGACAGACGGAAGGGACTTGCTGGCCTGAGATAGAGGAGGGATGCTCTAAAGCTGTGTTTCTCTACCTTTTTAAAAATGATTATTATTACCTTTTAGACATTTGTTCCCAAACCACTTCCCATGAAATTTTAACACCAGAGATATACTTTATATTTGTTGATGTACTGTCTGCATATCTGTGATTTAGACCCAGAAAGAGTAAGTTGGTTTTTTCCTCCCCAGGAACCAATTTTTGCCCCATGCAGGAAAATATTGCTCCCATCAAGAATGTTTGTCTTAAAGTAGTATCATTGAGTATTATTATTACACGATGCAACTTACATTCTCTTTATCCTAATTTGTGAAACTAGAATAGGCCATTAAAATTTGTTTTCATCCTTAAAAAAAAAAGACTCAACACCATATTTATGAAACTACTGTGGAGAAATCATTTAAATTAAGCAATTAAGGAGAATGACTCAATTGGAGTTTTTCTGGCATGAAGTCAACTGCTGGGATGCTTTCACATCCTTCCCACTACTAGAACTTGAAAGAAAATGTCTCATGCCTTTAGAAATAATCTACATATAATTAGTAAGATTTGTATTGCAAATACTCTGCACCCTTATCGTATATCTTGTTTAGAATAAAGAATTGTAATTTCACAGAATCAGAGTAAACCAGAGGCAATTCTACATCTAGGCTGGGATTGCATGGTGTTTGCGTGTTTAACCAAATTTATTTAAATGTTCTCCATAGTTATATTTATTATACTACACATTTAGAAAATAACCTCAAGAAAAATACTTTATACAACTTCTTGCGTGCGTGTGATTACACGCACACACAGGAGTGTTCCGTCCTCTCCTAGTAAATCATTTTATGCTTCTCTGAAATAACGAGTCTTACTTCCAATGCCATATAACGGCCTGTGCCCTTTACAAGGTAGAGAAACAAGTTCTTATCCACAGTTTTGCTTGGGAAGGGAGAAAGTAGGAAGCCTGCATCTTATTTTTTTTTTAATTTTTTAAAGATTTTTTATTTTTTTATTTGACAGAGACAGCCAGCAAGAGAGGGAACACAAGCAGGGGGAGTGGGAGAGGAAGAAGCAGGCTCCCAGAGGAGGAGCCTGATGTGGGACTCGATCCCAAAACGCTGGGATCACGCCCTGAGCTGAAGGCAGATGCTTAACGACTGTGCCACCCAGGCGCCCCGTGGAAGCCTGCATCTTCTGTCCACTGCTGCTCACCCTGTTCTTTTAGAATGTGTCTCTCAGCTGCCCCAAGGTGAAAATACATGGCTTTATGCCTTCATAAATGTATTCCCTCCGGCTTTTCAAAGAGACTAGAAATAACTTGGGTATGCAGCACCCATACTAATGAAAAAAAAAAAAATGCTCAAGTTCCTTACCTGAAACTTTAAAGGGAAGAAACCTGAAGTGGGAATGAATGATTTCATTAATTTTTCAAACTGCCATCTACTGATAGAATCAAAGCAGGTACTCAACTCTGTGTAGTAAAGCTAGGAATTCAGGCAAGCATGGTTGAAATTCCACCCCCACTACTCACTAGCTGTGTAACCTTGGGAAAGTTTGCTTCATTTTCCTAGGCTTGGATGCTAATTTTATACAGCTGTGACAATAATAGTACCAACCTCAAAGGATGTCTGTGAGGACTGCAGCCTAGAAGTGACCAGGAAAATACCTTGCACATTGCAAGCATTCAAAGAGTACTTGCTATTGAGAACCGTAATATTATCCTATTTCTCCTGGTTATTCTTGGATTACCCCCCAAAGCACCCAGCACAGTGCCCTGTACATAAATACATAGTAAATACATATGCTAATGAATTAATGAGTGTAATTATGATACAACTTTATACGACTCCCTAGAATGTATATACCTAAATTAAATAATGTCTTCTTTCTTCCTCCAATTTTCTTCTTTAAAGACAAAAATCATGACTGTCACTGTATCTAGAAGTACAGAGATTATTTTCATAATGATTTCTTTGACTACAGATCAACTATTCTATATAGTGCTGAAAATCTCCAAGTTTAATGATTTTAAAAAATGAAGATTTTCTACAGCTCAGATGCCAACTCATGTGTTCAACTATTTAAAATTAAAATCATGGGATGGGAGTGGAAAAGACAAGTGATATAGATTTCTGTTATAACATTCTACAACTTCAATTTTTATGAATTTTGTAATCCAGGAAATTGATTAATTAGTTTTTATGTCTCACTGAAAATAGACTGCAGAACTTAAAATGATAATTCTCAAAATGGAGAAATGAACTGCTAGGGGACCATGTTAAAATGTGGATCCTAATTTAATATATCTGAAATGAGGCCAGAGATTCTGCAAGCATGTATGGGATGCTATCTGTAAACCACAGTTTGAAAACAAAGATCTAATATTTCAAGGTATTCCATGTTACTCAAGGTAAGGAATAAATAAAATTGTTTTGAGCCATAAAAGGAGATAAGTTATAATAAAAAATATATTTTTATTATCTCTTTGCTCCACAGAGTAAATTTTAAGCTCTTTCCATTTCTATCAGTAACTATAAAAATAAAAAATGATGTTTTACCAACGGAGATTATAACAGATGAGTAGAGACAAGTGACAGCTAACTGTGACTGGCAGACTTTTTTTTAGCTTTCAGTAACAAGCCTGACCAAAAAAACCCAAAAAGCTGTACTTGAAAAAGATTATTCAAATGTCAGTTTTTAACAACACCAACAAAACCCAGGAAAGATAGGGAGGAGTTGAATATTTAAAATCATGATTAATATTAGAGGGCAAAGAAAAAGTGGGAAATTATTTATAATGTGTATGATGGACAGAAAGTCTTCTTCATATATAAAGAGTTCTTAGATATAAAGAGGTGTAATTTAAAAATGGGCAACTGATTTGAACTGGTCACCCAGAGAAGAATATGTTTATATATATTTTAAAAATACAACCATTCTAGTAATCAAAGAAATGCAAATTTAAAATGTTTTTTCAGCTGTTAAATTGTGAGACTTAATATTTTCATTCCCGTTGTTATTAAAGATACAGTGAAATGGATACTCTTACACAATACATTTTGGTAATGTTTTGTTGTTTTGTTTTGGTTTTTTTTTATTATTGTTTTGTTTTTTTATTAAATTTTTAATAAAATTTTAATTCCAGTATAGTTAACATATAGCGTTATATCAGTTTCAGGGGCACAATATAGTGTCCATAGATCACTCTGTGCTTTCTTAATCCTCTTCACCCATTTCACCCATCCCGCCTCCCACCTCCCCTCTGGTTTGTGCTCTATAGTTGAGAGTCTGTTTCTTGGTTTACTTCTCTCTCTCTCTCTCTCAATCTCTCTTGACCTTTTTTCCCCTTTGCTTGTTTTATTTATTTATTTTTTGCTCGTTTGTTTTGTTTCTTAAATTTCACATGAGTGAAATTATGTGGTACTTGTTTTTCTCTGACTGACTTATTTCACTTAGCATAATACTCTCTAGCTGTAATGTTTTAAAACCATTCAGTGATCTGTATCAAAGACCTTAAAATATTCATATGCTGATTCATACATTAAAATATTCATACCTGATGTTTCTCGAGGAGCATACACTATTTGCCATTCAAAAGTGGTAGCTTTCTCTCCTTAGTCCTGTCTAGATGTAAAGAGACTGATTCCTAGCCTTGGTATTGGAGGTATTCTTCTACATTCATGCTATATTTGATTTTACCAAAAGCAAAATCACATCCCCCCAACACTAGTCTGCTGAAGAGGGTCTTAGGATCAGATGATTCACTTGCCCTGCTTCACATCCTCTCAGTCCAACTTTTCGCTGTGGCCATTGCTGCAGGGACGAGCTGCATGCAGACGTAACCTGACAACACCTCGCTCCCTCTCCACTCAGTATGTCTTTTTCTGACCTGGAGCTTCCCTGCCACCACCACATAGGATGCCTCCATGAGCCCACCCATTCAGTCTTTCTGTTGCTTATGCAAGCCTGGATACTTGAGGGAGTTAACCTCCCATGGGATAACCTCAGGTTAATGGCAAACGAAAGAACAAAATTTCCATCGAAAATGCTGATATACCACTGGAACTGTGGGAATTCCTAATCTGTGAGCAGCAGAAAAAAATGCCAAGCCTTCTATATGGCAACGCCCCTAATGGAGCCCAGCCATTCACTTTATGGCATGTTGATCACACTGCACCACCCTTACCCTGGGGGGGGCAGCAATTATCTGTTGCCAGAACTGAAGTAATCTCTGCATAAGAGTGCCTTTCCTGCCTAAAGTGCCTCTATCAGGAATAAACTCAAAAACTTAGAAAGTGCCTGATTTACTTACATATGATCCTTCCTAACTTAACCTCAGACCAAGTGGCCCACTTTAGAGAGAAGGTATGACACTGAGGGCCTGACTGTGGGATTCACTGGTCCTGCCATACAATATGCCAGCTCCAAATCCACTAGCTTAAGAGAATTTTTGAACACCTATTAAAAAAAACCCAGAGCAACAGCTTAGGGCGTCCTCTAGATGAAACACATGTACTGGACTAATAGCTAATATGCAGTGCTAGGACCCCAATACCCAGACTCCCTGATCCAAGAAACAAGGAGAGTAAGTAGGATGGGTTCCCGACATCACCTCATCCAGGGATGATTTTGCGGAATTTCTACTTCCTGACCCTGCAAATTTATGTTCTGCTGGATTAGAAGACATAGTGGCAAATGGGATTGGGGAAGGGAGGCAACAAGGTGAAAATTCTCTCTGTGAACACAGTAAGCATTCTATTAAGGCTGAAACTTTTCAGGTTATCTCATACCATTGGAACAGCAGGTCAAGAAGGACATTACCATAGCATTGGACATGATCCTAAATACCTTAAGGAGGGGCTACTGCCATACAATGCAGGAAGGCAGGAGTCTATCTAGAACCCAGGAGTTCACTGGAACATCTCTTGGTGTTTTCATGCCTACTGATAAGTCTAGTGGGCTATTGTAATAAACCCAAACTGACAACATAAAAGTAAATGGGAGGTCCAAGCCTTTACAAAGCAAGCCATCTAGACTGAAGTTCTAGCCAGCGGTGCAAAAAGTACAAAACCAGTGATAGAGAATGGAGAAAATAAATATCACTTGTACCTTTTCAATCGGTTGTAGCAGTAGAGACAGCACCTTGTTCTGTTAACCTTTGTATATTAAGTCATTATGTGTATCCTAGAAAGTTTTTGGAAAATTAACATAAGTAATAATGGGTGGTCAGCCAATGTGATCATTGGTTATAGTGATTAATAGTGATTGAGAGTAATTAAACAGTCACACATTTTAAAAATTAGGTAATGACAGGTAAGGAATATTCACACAGATTAATGAGTAGAAGAGAGATTCCAGAAATATACTTAAATTATGTCAATTTACTATATGATGAAGGCATTTCATTAAATTGGGGAAATGATAGATTTTTCAACAGATAATATTCAGATAACTAAAGAAGATCCCTCCCTCCTGCCTTTATTATTTTTAAAGTGTTAAACAGATCAAAGATGTAAATGTAGCATATGAAATGATAAAAGCACTATAAGAAAATATAAAATAATTTATGTGATACTAGAAAAAAGATTGATTGACTCAACTACACAAAAATAAAACATAACTACAGAGCACAAATATCATAAAAATGGTCAGGATAAAAGATGAAATTGTAAAATAAAAAATGTAACATGGATGATTATAGGATATATTTATGTGCCCAACATGGGTGCACCCAAATATATAAACAATAGCAAACATAAAGGAACTAATTGATAATAACACAATAATAGTAGGGGACTTTAACTCCCCACTTACATCAATGGACAGATCACCTAAACAGAAAATAAACAAGGAAACAATAGCTTTGGATGACATACTGGGTCAGATGGACTTCACATATATTCAGAACATTCCATCCTAAAACAGCAGAATACACATTCTGTTCAAGGGCACATAAAATATTCTCCAGAATAGATCACATATTAGGTCACAAAACAGGAGTCAACCAATACAGAATGATTGAAACTACACCATTCACCTTTTCTGACCATAATGTTAATGAAAGTAGAAGTCAACCACAAGAAAAAACTTGGAAAGACCACAATTACATGGAGGTTAAACAATATGCTACTAAACAATGAATGGGTCAACAGGGAAATCAAAGAAGAAATAAAAAAAAAATACATGAAAACAAATGAAAATGAAAACACAACAGTCCAGAACCTTTGGGACACTGCAGAAGTGGTCCTAAGAGAGGAGTATATAGCAATACAAGCCTTTCTCAAGAAAAAAGAAAAGTCTCAAATAAACAATGTAGCCTTACAGCTAAGGGAGCTAGAAAAAGAACAATAAATGAAGCCTAAAGCCAGCAGAAGGAAGGAAATAATACTGATTAGAGCAGAAATAAATGATATAGAAACTAAACAATAAAACAGATCGATGAAACCAGGAGCTGATTCTTTCAAAAATTAACAATATTGGTAAACCTCTTGCAACTTATCAAAAAGAAAAGACCCAAATAAATAAAATCACAAATGAGAGAGGATAAATAACAACCAACACCACAGAAATACAAAGGATTATAAGAGAATATTATGGAAAACTATATGCCAACAAATTGGACAATCTAGAAGAAATGGATAAATTTCTAGAAAAATATAAACTACCAAAAGTGAAACAGGAATAAATAGAAAACTTGAAAAGACTGATAACCAACAAAAACATTGAATCAGTAATCAAAAAAACTCCCCCCCCCCCAAAAAAAGTCAGGGACAGATGGCTTGACAGCAAATTCTAAACATTTAAAGAGAATTAATACGTATTCTTCTCAAACTACTCTAAAAAACAGAAAAGAAAGGAAAACTTCCAAATTCATTCATGAGGACAGAATTACCCTGATACCAAAACCAGATAAAGACACCACTAGAAAAGAGAACTACAGGCCAATATCCCTGATGAACATGGATGCAAAAATTCTCAATAAAATACTAGCAAACCAAATCCAACAATACATTAAAAAAATCATTTACCACCATCAAGTGGGGTTTATTCCCAGGCTGCAGGTGTGGTTCAATATTCACAAATCAGTCAATGTGATACAACACATTAATAAAAGAAAGGATAAGAATGATATGGTCATTTTAATAGATGCAGAAGAAGCATTTGACCAAGTAAAAATCCATCCATGATAAAAAACCCTCAACAAAGAAGGTTTAGAGAGAACATACCTCAACATAATAAAGTCCATCTATGAAAAAAATCACAGCTAAAATCATACTTAATGGAGAAAAACAGAGCTTTTCCTCTATGGTCAGGAACAAGACACGGATGTCCACTCTCATCACTGCTATTTAACATTTTACTGGAAGTCCTAGCCTCAGCAATCAGACAACAAAAATAAATAAAAGGCATCCAAATTGGCAAGGAAGAAGTCAAACTTCCACTATTTGCAAATGACCTGATTCTCTATATTGAAAACCGGAAGGATTCCACCAAAAATTGCCGGAACTGATACCCAATTTCAGTAAAGTCACAGATACAAAATCATAGTACAGAAATCTATTGCATTTCTATACACCAATAATGAAGCAGCAGAAAAAGAAATTAAGGCATCAATCCCATTTACAACTGCACCAAAAACAATAAGATACCTAGGAATAAACCTAGCCAAAGAGGTGGAAGTCTTGTACTCTGGAAACTATAAAATAAAAAAGAAATTGAAGATGACACAAAAAAATTGGAAAATATTCCATGCTCATGGATTGGAAGAAGAAATATTGTTAAGAGGTCTGTACTACCCAAAGCAATCCACAGATTAAAGCAATCAGTATCAAAATACTAACGACATTTTTCATAGAGCTAGAACAGTCCTAAAATTTGTGTGGAATCACAAAAGGCCCTGAATAGCCAAAGCAGCCTTGAAAAAGAAAAGCAAAGCTGGAGGCGTCACAATTCCGGACTTCAAGTTATATTACAAAGCTGTAGTGGTCAAAACAGTATGGTACTGGCACAAAAATAGACACATAGAACAACTGAACAGAAAAGAAAACCCAGAAATGAACCCACAGCTATCTGGTCAATTAATTTTCAACAAAGGAGGAAAGAATATGCAATGGGAAAAAGACAGTCTCTTCAACAAATGGGGTTGGGCAAACTGGAAGAATGAAACTGGACCACTTTCTTATATGAAACACAGAGCTACTTCAAAATGGATTAAAGACCTAAATGTGAGACCTGAAGCCATTAAAAATCCTGGAGAAAACAGGCAGTAACCTCTTTGACATTGGCCATAGCAACTTCCTTCTAGATAGGTCTCCTGAGGCAAGGGAAACAAAAGTGAAAATAAACTATCGGGACTACGTCAAAAGAAAAAGCTTCTCCACAGTGAAGGAAACCATCAACAAAACTAAAAGGCTACCTACAGAATGGGAGAAGGTATTTGCAAATGACAGATTGGATAAAGGGTTACAATCTAAAGGATTTATAAAACTCAACACCCCAAAAATGAATAATACAATTTAAAAATGGGCAGAAGGCATGAATAGACATTTTTTTCCAAAGACAACAAGGAGATGGCCAACAGACACGTGAAAATATGTTCAACATCACTTATCATCAGGGAATTGCAAATCAAAACTACGATGAGATACCACTTCACACCTGTCAGAATGGCTAAAATCAAAAACACAAGAAACAATGGATTTTGTCAAGGATGTGGAGGAAAAGGAACATTGGTGCACTGTTGGTGGGAATGCAAACTGGTGCAGCCACTCTGGAAAACAGTATGGAGGTTCCTCAAAAAATTAAAAATAGAACTACCCTATGACCCAACAATCACACTACTAGTTATTTACCCAAAGAATACAAAAATGCTAATTCAAAGGGATACATGCATCCCAATATCTATAGCAGCATTATCTACCATAGCCAATTTTGGTAACAGCCCAAGTGTTTATTGTCTATTGAATGGAACAAGAAGTGGTATATTATACATATATAATGGAATAGTACTCAGCCAGCAAAAAGAAGGAAATCTTTCCATTTGCAATGAGGTGGGTGGAGCTACAGAATATTATGCTAAGCGAAATAAGTCAGTCAGAGAAAGAGAAATTTCATTCATACATGGAATTTAAGGAACAAAACAAACAAGCAAAAGGGAAAAAGGGAGGCAAACCAGGAAACAGACTTTTAGCTATAGAGAATGAACTGACTGTTACTACAGGGGAGGTGTGTGGGGGGATGGGTGAAATAGGTGATGGGGATTAAGAAGTACATTTGCTGTGATGAGCACTGGGTGCTGTATGGAAGTGTTGAATCACTATATTGTTCATCTGAAAATAATATTACACTGTATATTAATTAACCAGAATTTAAATAAAAACTTAAAAAGGAATAGTTAACTTTAAAAGAGCTTCTCAAATTAACAGAAACAAATCAATGACCCAGTTAAAATAAGGATTTTAGGCAACCATTCACTAAAGAAGAAAATATAAATATCTTTTAAATATGAAAAGATTTTTATCCTCATTAATAAATTATAGTGGATCTATACAATGGTAGCACCATATAATTAATGAAACCAATTTATAAAATACATTATGATATTTTTTTTGTGGTTTCAAATTTTAATTTAAATTCCAGTTAGTTAGTATATAGTGTAATATTAGTTTCAGGAGTAGAATTTAGTGATTCATCACTTACATACAATACCCAGTGCTTATCACAACTTGTGCCTTCCTTAATACCCATTTATTTTTATATTTTTAAAAAAATAAGTTTAAGAACTATTTATAATCTGTTGATAAAAATGGATATGTGTGTATAATACCTATGTGTGCATATGCTTGTATATGCATAGATTATCTAGAGAGATCTATAAATTATCTACAATCATGTTGCCTCTAGATGGGGCATGAAATGGACACTGAAAAGAGATGATTACTTTTCACTATAAACCATTTCGTACTGTCTGGATTTTGTACCATGTGCATTTATTAATTATTTTTTTAAATGGTTATATAAAGTCAGTTATTTTCATCATTACTATGACTTTAGATATTCATTCACATCATTTTTAATACTGTTGAGAATTCCATCATAAATACACAGGAATTTGTGTAATCATTTCTCTATTGATGAAACATGGGTTTTTTCTGATTTTTTATATGGAAGATTTATTACACATGTATATACTATTTTTCTTCCATATGCATGTTCTAGCCAAGCTGGTCTGCTCACTGATATGCTCTGCATATACCTTTCTCTAATCTTTTTCATTCTATTGACCCCACATGCCTTCCCCAGCTTCTCTTCAATGATTTTAAGTCCAATCTGTCTTCTGTAGTCTACTTTCCTTCTCAGCCCTGATTTTTTTCTTTTATTTGTTTCTTATATATTTATTGCTTCTCTGTACCTATTTTGCTTCATCAATAAAATAGTAATACCACTATCAAACTCAAGAGAGTATTTATGAGCATTAAATGAAATCAATGTGGGGGAACATGTTACATAAGTGATTAAGCACCAAAAAAATACATACTATTCATCTTTTGCTATGTAATGCTTCATTGTTTTATAGTAATTATTTCCTTTTATTATTTGTTGTATTAGTGTCAGTGTTATTTTAGTTATTAATTTGTGTTCCTCCTATCTGCCTACATACTGCCTTTTTACTAGATTGTCAGGGCTCCAAAGAAGGACTCACTGTTCATCAGTGTATCTTCCACCAGCACAGAGAGCTGACACTTTACACGTAAGAGATCAACATCAATGATGTTGAGAGCACAGTAAATGCTGTTACATGATTGATTGTAATATTTGAATTTGAATTATTGAGTGTTCTTTAAAGAATTTAAAATTTAAAAATTAAGAGATCAGAGTGTAAATATAAATTCATAACATATATATGCTGCATGAAGAGAGAAGCTCCACCAAAGGGGTCATCTCTCTTGTCTTGGTATTCCCCAATCCGCCACCAACTCCAGTATATACACATCTTGAAGGAGGCTGTTGAATTTACTATAAAACACAACTCAGATCACAACTACTCTAATAGACCTATAAACCTCTTAGGTGGTGGCATTCCGACTTTATGTCATCTATTTCATCTATAGACTTTGCTTCCCCTGCTGTCCTGCATGTAACTATTCATTTACATGGCTTTTCTTCTATCATCTGATGACTCTTTGAGGGCAGTGAGCACGATTTTTCATCCTCCTTTCTCAGTTCCTACTACAGTGCTTGGCACATGCCGTATCTATATTCATTAAATTGGATTGATTTATATTAATTTGAAGAGATTAATCATTTATATTGTTTTGTAGTTGTAAAAATGAAGAGAGTTGTGAGGCAAATTTTATACACACACACACACACACACATATTTAGGTAATTTTTACCATACTATTTGTGGTAAAATTAGTGATAACAAGGATACCCAAAGATGATATATTACCATCAAGCATAGAGTTGAAAAAAAAAAAAGAATTGCATTGTATCTACTATATATTGTTCCGTCAATATCTGTTTGTGGTGCTGTTAGTTACTACCCACTGGCTGGTGTTCAACCATGATCAGCAAATTAGTAAATTGTATTCCTGATGGTACTTTTATTTTCTGCATAATGGTATTAACTTAGCTGACATTGGCTGTCCTGATTGCAATCAGCACATTAGAATGTTATCAGGCATGGCAAATATTTGCCTTAACTCCTTTGCTTTCTTATCTCTAAAAAAATAAAAGAACCACTGTGTGAAGAAGACCTAATAAGAAAATAAAATAAGATAATTCTGTTCAGTACAGGAGTAACCCCAGCCCCAATATCTTGATTTTCAGATCACTGGTGGGTGTTCATGTATATAAGACTTCTTAGATAAGACCAAAGAAACAGATAAAATAGTTGTATCTATGTATTATAATTTATTAAAATTTACTTATTAATACAATATTTATGTATAGAATTTACATCTTTATAAATATGTGTGTGTGTGTGTGTGTGTATATATGTTTATATATACACACACACACACACACATATATTCTGGATTATAGGTGTTGAAATTAGTGAAAAATTTTTAGCTAAATTTAAAGCTAATTTTTAGCTTTAGAAAAAAAGCATAATTAGAAGATTAGATTATTTGAACAGATATATTAATTTTGGTTACCATAAGAAGTTGATCCTCAATTATATGGTCATAATTAAACACTGTGCTGTATGCATTAAGGTAGAGTGTCAACAAATTAGTTCTAAAAAACATTTTGATGTGTCGGATTTCCTCCATTTAACTCTTCTTCTTGGTTCTGCTCTAAAAATTTCAGTGAATTGCATTCCTGGGCTCACCTACTCTCTGGCTTATGGTTAGATCTGGTTCAAAAACAGGCACTGGAAAGATATAAGAGGAAAGAAGGAGATAGATTTCTTTCATTCTGAGATTCTGTTTGATTATGCCTGTATTTTTTCTTTTTTTAATGGTTTTACTTCTGTCGGAGAGTTTTATTTCTGTGGCTACATCTCCTATCAAGTTTTGACAACTCCGTGGGGCTTCTAATTTCAAGATGGTAGGCTGAGCAGAAACACCAAAATTTCTTGCTTCTCTTCAACACTGACATTGTGGTTTATCAGTTTAAAACACATTTTATAAAAAGTTTACAAAAATATTATTTCATTCATTTCTATATTAAGAGAGACAAATATATGGCCTTATATCAGTAAAGCAATGAAGAAAGGCTGCCGCTACTTACTATACCAAAACTAATGACATCACCAAGAAGGTGACTACATAGCAAGGCCATGGTGTCAGCAGGTGGTCATAATTAAGGACAAAGGATCAAAACATGACCAAGAATCATCAATCATTTGAGGAAAAAAAAGCAACACATTCATGAATCAAAGAAACTATACCTGAAAGGAGTTGGAATAAGTACAGTTATAATTACAAAGAGATAAATAAGAGAAACACACCCTGACACAAAAATAAATTGTTATTAAAAAAACATACAGTTTGTGATAGAAGAACTTAGAGATCAAAGAAATGAAAATTTGTTGGAAATTAGTGAAAAAGAAACTCATTATAGTCAGGTTAAATAACAAACTGAACCTAGCTAAGGAACAATATGGCTCTTAAATATAAAAGTATAATACTTCCCCTAGGAACAATTGCTTTGTGTTTACTAATTCAATGCTTACAGAGACTTTACAAAATATAACTACAAGAATAACAAGAGTCAACTCTGGAAAGTGTGAAAGTGACGTTCAGACACATACATCCAGAAGTTCAAAGTTTTATTTAAATGGAATTCCAGATTAAAGTAATAGAGAAAATAAAAGAAAGCCAGTATTTGAGGAAATAATAGGAAAGAATTTCTGAGAATTGTAGAAGTATGATTTCCCATATTGCAAAAGTCTATGTAACGCAAAGCAAAATCAAAATAAATAAACAATTAAGAATCAAATTAAACTTCACACCTGAACACATTGTACAATAGCTTCAATATGTTAAGAATAAAGAAAAACTTCTTTTTTTTTTTTTAAAGATTTTATTTATTTATTTGATAGAGATCGAGACAGCCAGTGAGAGAGGGAACACAGGCAGGGGGAGTGGGAGAGGAAGAAGCAGGCTCCTGGCGGGGGAACCTGATGCGGGGCTCAATCCCATTACACCAGGATCACGCCCTGAGCCAAAGGCAGAGACTTAACAACTGAGCCATCCAGGCACCCTGTAAGGAGAAACTTCTAAAACCACCAGAAAGGAAAACAAAAAAATAAAGTATAAAAATCAGTTTTCATCTGTTACTGTATAAGGTTCATTAAATATAGGACATTAATAGAACAATATTTTCAAAATACTGAGCAATGTTCTGCTTCTTCAATTGCATACTAATTTATTTCAGATCAACCTTCCCACCAAGACAAACTAAAAAAACATGGATAAAATTTAAAATGGAAAAAAAATCCCACTATATTTGAAAATGTTCAGTAAAGAGTTAATCAGCAGGCCTGGGGTGTTCAAACCTTTCACATTCCAAAGAACTGGCTCACTATTGGTTCTTGAGAGGTAACCTCTAAGCCCTTACAATATCCTCTTAGGTGTCTCTTTGCAGACATGAGGCCTTGGAGCATGCCAGATAGTTTATGCTAACAATGTGATATAGTTAAAACTTGGGCCATACTGTATCTGTTTGACCTTCTGAGTTGCAAGAAACTGAGTAATTCCATTTAGTATTAAAGCCTGACCTCCCATCTTATTTCAGCATTTTTGACCTGCCTATATTACTCTATTCTTTCTTTGTTTCATAACTCTTATCTTACTCTACTTTTTCTGTTGTTTATTATTTACTGTCTGTCTACCCTGCTATAATGCAAATTACACGAAAGCAAGGATTTTTGCTTGTTTTATTCGCTGATATGAACAACCAGAACAATGCCCAGCATTTGGCAAATCCTCAATAAAATATATTTTGAACGAATAAATGCTTACTAACACATTCTTCATGATATCAACATTTGTGATTAGTACCCATAAATAGAATAAAGAGATAAAATATGGCGTCCTCGTGAAATAGAATACTAAAAAGGAGTTAAAATGAGCAATACTTACATATTTTGACATTGAGAGATCTCGAAAACCAAACATTAAGTGAAAAAAAGGCAAGTTCAAGTGTAACATGTACTACCAGATCCCTTTTATGTAAAACCATACATCCTAGACAAATCAACGTAATACTTGTTTTATGAGTGTGAATATACACATAGCCTAGTACGTATATAATTTCTTTCTGATAATAAACTTGAGCTACCAAACTCAAAATGATGTAAAGAATGAGCACTGAAGTTGATGATCAAACGGTACTTCAGCTTTATCTGTAAAGTTCTTGATGTTATTTTTAACTATACACATATGTTATGGACCACATAATATAATTTCAAATGAAAACTTAACTAGAAACCAGAAAGATACCTCTGGTTTGTGTGTGGAAAACAGATTTGAGTGAGAAGAGACAAAAGTTGAAGTGACCTCATGAGTTTCTCTTTGCTACAGCCTAGGAAATGACTGGGGCTTTTAAATTCAGAGTGGGAGGGGACAAAGAGAAACCCAGCCTCTAACAAAGTGGAAGATGCCTGTGACTGCATCAAAGCAGACCTGTAATCAGCACACATCTGTGGCTTCTTCAACCTCCTCTGCCCACACTTACCACTTCCTCCTCCAAATTCCTGAATAAATTCTAGATTTCTTCTGCTTTTGTATTCTCACAGTCCCTGACATCTTGTTAAACACACATTAAAAATGCTGTAAAATAAATGTCTACTAAAAAGAGAGACAATGAGGATGGAAGATAGAATGCGTGAACGAGAAAGAAGAAAAGGGGAGAAGAGAAAATAAATCCATTCAGGCCAAACCCATCAGCTGTGCTACTCTATATATAATTGTGAAGACTTGTGACTTTTATTTTTTTCTCTAAGTAATGAAATATCAATACTTAATGCAGGGAAGAGAAAATTTATGTTCTGGCAGAGGAGCTCAAGCGAATATTAATGTTTAGATGTATCCAAGTAAAGGCAATTAGCTTCTTGGTATGGAAACATTAATTGTGGATCCCAGGTATCTTTCTAACCTCTCTTTCCTCCCACATGGAAGTTGCCCAAAATAAAACTGACAGATTATCCTTCATAAATATTACTATCTTTGGGCTACTTCTCTAAACAAGGACTTAATTTCGTTCCCAAATATTTTCAGCATCAAATCCAGACTCTTATTCCTGGATTTTTGACTTACTCTTTAGTCTAAACTTACGTTAACAATAATCTAAACTTACTCCCCAAATTTACTGCTACCCACAACAATAACCACTTTCGTCAGAGAGTCTGAGCTTTGCCCTTTAATCTCTTTATGGCCTCCAGGATAGGATAAGGCTGCTTTATCGCCCCAGATATCGCCCCAGTTGTTTTTTTTCTTCCCACCACTTAAATCTGTTACCATTATCAAAATTTCCCTTCTTAGTGTCTGCAGGCCCTTGGGGGGTAGTGGGATAAAGAAAGAGAAGGCAGAGATAGATCTGACTTCCAGAATTTCAATAATTTAATTGATTCCATGATGACTGTCATCATCAAGAGATGGTATAATGCAATTGGTGCTACAGCCCAACTGTAGCTTAAATGCACTCTTAGAAGGCATATAAGATTAATTTTTTCCATTGCTATTACAGGTGAGCCCTCTTTAATTGCCTCTATATTATCTCATCTATGTCAAGCAGAGTCAGCATTAGTCATTCAAAACAGTCATCTGTAGACAGGTTCTGTACGCCAAGTGATCTTCAAGACACTGGGTATTTGTTGGCGATCAAGATACACCCCACCCTTGTCCTTTTAGAGCTTATATGTTAATGTTGAGAGAACAAATACATAAATAAGATAATTTCAAGGTGATAAATACTATCAGATAAACAGGATGGTATGACAAATTGGACAAAGTTGAGGCAACTGTAGACTGAGTCATCAGAGCAGGTTTTCTGATATTGTACGATGTGAGCCAGGGCTTGATAAAAAGACGTAGCATTTCAAAGGCCTAGGACAGAGTATTGGAGGTAGTAGAATCAACAAGAACAGAAATCCTGTGGTTGAAAGGACATTAGTTATGTGGGTAATTAGAGAGGATGCAGTGCGGTTGCAGCATAGTGAGGAAGGGAGAGAATGGCACAAGTTAATGTAGGAAAGAAGGCGGGGACAGATCGACCAGACTTTGTGGACCAAAGTATGGAATTTGGATTTTATCGAGAGTAAAATGGAGGGCCTCGGAGGATTTCAGCGGGGGTTGATAGTTTTCTGTCGAGATTGCTTTTTCCTCCATGAGAGGGGGAAGGAAAGAAGACGGCATACCAATTCTACTTTTGCTCCTACTTCAGAGATAAGTTCTGGAAAAACATGAGTTTTGGGATAAGGTGGCTTTTAGTGTCTACTAATGATCACTGAAACTTTTCTAGGTAGACCCTTGTTCTCTTGACATCTTAGCACTAAAGGTATTGCCTGCAGAGTATTCCATAGCCAACATCAGCAGATCAAATGACCTCAACGTATTTGAAAGTTCTATATACAAGTGGATGGAACTTAAAAATACGTGTATGTTAATATAACAGAAAGTTCCAGTTGCTACAGGCTAGACTAGCTTATTAGATAAGGGAATGATAAGGCTGAAACAATGCTTAATAACAAAGACATGAACCAGGGCAATTTTGTCTTTAAGCAGAAAACACAGAATAGATTTTCCAATTCTGATTTACTCCCTTTCAACTATATAGATCCCCCTTGTTCTTCAAGATTAAAGTTAAGTCTCACCTCCTATATGAAGGTTTATCTGTATTTACAAACATTATCATATAGTATATTCTTTTTTTATTGAGGTATTATTGATATCCAATATTATATTAGTTTCAGGTATACAAGGTCATAATTAGACACTTGTGTACCCTGAAAAATTATCACATTAACTATAGCCACCACCCACCACCATAAATGTTACAGAAAAAAATTTTTTCTTGTGTACTTTTAAGATCCATTCTTAGCAACTTTCAAATATGTAGTACAATACCATTGACTATAGTCACCATGCTTCACAGCACATCACCATAACCCATTCATTGCACCCCAAGAAGTCTGTACCTCCTGACATCCTTTACCCATTTTGTCCACATCACAAGCCCTCAGCCTCTGGCACCCACCACTCTATTCTCCGCACTCATGAATTTTGTTTGTTTTAGATTCCAAATATAAGTGAGACCAGATGGTATTTGTCTTTCTCTGTTTGACTTATTTCACTTACCATAATACCCTTAAGTTCCACAGTTCCAACCAGGTTGTTGCAAATGGCAAGATTTCTTTCTCCTCCTCTTCTTCCTTCTCTTCCTTCTCCTTCTTTTTTTGGTTGAGTAGTATTCTATTTTATATATATACACCACATCTTCTTTATTCATCCATCTATAGACACTTAGATTGCTTTCATATCTTGGCTATTGCAGATAATGCTACAATGAGCAAAGGGGTGTGTATATCTTTTTGGATTCATGTTTTCCTTTTTTTCGGATAAATACCCCGAAGTGAAATTGTTGGATCTTATGGTAGTTAAATTTTTAATTGTTTAAGGAATGTCCATACTGTTTTCGGTAGTGATGCACCAGTTTACATTCTCACCAACAGTGCATGAGGGTTTCCTTATTTCCATCTTGCCAACGCTTGTCATTTCTTGTCTTTTTAATAATAGCCATTCTGATGCACGTAAGGTGATAGCTCATTGAGGTTTGGATTTGCATTTCCCTGATGATTAGTGATGTTGAGCATCTTTTCATGTGTCTGCTGGCCATCTGTATGTCTTCTTTGGAAAAATGTCTAGAATGGTCCTTTGGCTATTTTTTAATCAGATCGTATGTGCATTTTGCTATTGAGTTGTAAGAGTTCATTATGTATTTTAGATATTAACCCCTTATTGGATATATGATTTGTGAATATATACTCCCAGTTAGTAGGTTGCCTTTTCATTTTGTTGATAGTTTCCTTTGTTGTGCAGAAGCTTTTTAGTTTGATGAAGTCCAGCTTGTTTATTTTGGCTTTTGTTGCCTTTGCTTTTGGAGTGAGATCCAAAAATATATCACCAGGACCAATGTCAAGAATCTGACTGCCTATGCTTTCTTCTAGGAGTTTTATGGTTTCATGTCTTAATTTAAAGTTTTTAATCCATTTTGAGTGAATTTTTGTATATGGTATAAGATAGTGAGTGTTTCAGTTTCATTCTTAAACATGCGGTGGTCCAGTTTCCCAACAGCATTTGTTGAAGAGACTGTCATTTTACCATTGCATATTTTTTTCCTTTTTCATAAATTAATTGACCATATATGCATGGATTTATTTATGGGCTCTCTATTCTGTTTCATTAATCTCCATGTATGTTTATGTGTCAATACCATACTGTTTTGATTACTATAGCTTTGTAATTAATATAGTTTGAAATCAAGAAGCATGATGTCTCCAGCTTTGTGCATCTTCTTCAAGATCACTTTGGCTTTTGAGAGTCTTTTGTGTTTCCATACAAATTTTAGGATTGTTCGTTCTATTTCTGTGAAAAATGCCATTGGAGTTTTGATAGGGTTTGTATTGAAACTATAGATTGCTTTGGGTAATATGGACATTTTAACAATATTAATTCTTCCAGTCTCTGAGCATGGGATATCTTCCCATTTATTCATGTCTTCTTTAATATCTTTTATCAATATCTTACAGTTTTCAGGGTACAGGTCTTTCACTTCCTTAAATTTATTCCTAGGTATTTTATTCATTTTGATGAAACTGTAAATGGGACTGTTTTCTTAATTTCTCTTTCTGATAGTTTATTGTCAATGTATAGACATGCAACAGATTTTTGTATGTTGATTTTATATCTTACAACTTTACTGAGTTCATTTATGAGGTCTAACACTTATTTGTCGGAGTCTTTAGGGTTTTCTACACGTAAAAAAAATGTCATCCAGAAATAATGACAGTTTTACTTCTTCCATTCCAATTTGGATGCTTTTTATTTCTTTGTCTTGTCTAGTTGCTCTGACTAGGACTTCCAAAACTATGTTGAATAAAACTGGTGAGAGTGGGCATCCTTGTCTTGTTTGTGCTCTTAAAGGAAAGCTTTCAGCTTTTTACCATTGAGTATGATGTTAGCTGTGGTCTTGTTGTATATGGAGCTTATTATGTTGAAGTATGTTCCC
Source organism: Ursus arctos (assembly GCF_023065955.2). Lineage (NCBI taxonomy): Eukaryota > Metazoa > Chordata > Mammalia > Carnivora > Ursidae > Ursus > Ursus arctos. Next base: position 22,831,092 of record NW_026622985.1, on the reverse strand, counting down.
TCTTTACCTGCTTTGTTGAGATTTTTCTATTATAAATGGATGTTGAATTCTGTCAAATGTTTTTTCTGACTCTATTGAGATGATCACATGATTTTTTCCTTTATTTTGTTAATGTGGTGTATCATGTTGATTGATTTGTGGATGCCGAACCATCCTTGCATCCCAACATAAATCTCATTTGATCGTGGTCTATGATCCTCTAAATGTATTGTTGAATTCAGTTTGCTAAAATTTTTTGAAGGATTTTTGTACCTATGTTGATCAGGGATATTGGCATATATGTATATGATGTCCTTGTCTGGATTTGTTATCAGGGCAATGCTGGCCTCCTAAAAAGAGTTTGGAAGTGTTTCCTCCTCTTCATTTTTTAAAAGAGTTTGAAAAGAATGTGTATTAAATCTTTAAATATTTGGAAGTATTTACCAGTGAATCCATCTGGTCCTGGAAAATTTTTAATTACTGATTCAATCTCCTTAGTAGAAATCAGTGTATTCAGTTTTTCTATTGCTTCATGATTCAGTCTGAGAGAACTGTGTATTTCTAGGAATTTATCCATTTCTTCAAGGTTGTCCAGTGTGTGGGCATATCATTGTTCATAGTAGTCTTTTATGATCCTTTGTATTACTGTGGTATCAGTTGTAACTTTTCTTTCATTTCTGATTTTATTTGAGAGTCCTCTCTTTTTTCTTAGTGAGTCTAGTTAAAGGCTTGTCAATTTTGGTTTTTTTCAAAGAACAAGCTTAGTTTCATTGTTATGTTCTACTGTCTTTTAGTCTCCATTTCATTTATTTTGCTCTGATCTTTGTTATTTCCTTTAGCCTGCTAACACAGTGGCTTAGTTCTTTTTCTATTTTTTGTAGGTATAAAGACAGATTGTTTAAGACTTTTCTTATTTCTTGAGGTAGGCCTGTATCATTATGAACTTCTCTCTTAGAATGCTTTTGCTGCAACTCATAGATTTTGGTAAGTTGTACTTCCATCTTCATTTGTCTCAAGGTTTTTTTTTTTTTATTTCTCCTTTTATTTCTTCTTTAACCCACTAGTTGTTCAGTAGCATATTGTTTAATTTTCACGTATGGGTCATTTTTCCAATTTCTTCTTGTAATTGATTTCTAGTTTCACACCACTGTGGTAGGAAAACATGCTTGATGTGTTTTCAGTCCTCTCCAGTTTACTGAGACTTATTTTGTGGCCTAACACGTGATCTATGCTGGACAATGTTCCATGTGCACTTGAAAAGAATGTGTATTCTGCTGCTTTTGGATAGAATGTCCTTTAAATATCTAAGTTAATTTAGTATGTGTTGTTTAAGGCCAATATTTCCATATTGATTTTCTGTCTGTATGATCTTTCCACTGATATAAATGGAGAATTAAAGTTTTCTACTATTACTGTATTATTGTCAGTTTCTCCCTAAATGTCTGTTAATAGTTGTTTTATATATTTAGGAGCTCCTGTGTTGGCTGCATAAATATTTACAAAAGTTTATATTCTTTTGTTGGATTGACCACTTTATCGTAATTTAATGTCCTTCATTATCTTTTGTTGGTCTTTGTTTTAATATCTATTTTGGCTGATAGAACTACGTTCTATTTCCCATTCATTCCCATTTGCATGGAATATCTTCTTCCTTCCCTTATTTTCAGGCTTTGTAACACCTTACATTTGAATTGCATCTCTTACAGGCAGCTTATAGATGGGTCTTGTTTTTTTAATCCTTTTCACTTCTCTATGACTTTTGATTGGAGCATTTAGTCCATTTATATTTAAAGTAATTATTACTAGGTAAGTACTTATTGCCATTTTGCTAATTGTTTCTGGCTGTTTTGTAGTTCTGCTCTGTTCCTTTCTTTTTCTCTTGCTTCTTCCTTTGTGGTTTGATGATTTTTACTGTTGTGTTTAGGTTCCTTTGCTATTATATTTTGTGTATGTATTGCATGTTTTTCTTTGTTGTTACCATGAGCCTCAAATGAACAGCCTATATACATATAACAGTCTATTTTAGGTTGATAGCAACTTAAATGTGAACACATTCTAAAACTATATCTTTACTCCCCTCCTCAAGCTTTGTTTTCAGTGTCACATTTTACGTCTTTTTATTTTATGCATTTCTTATTTTAATCATAGTCATTTTTACTATTTTTGTCTTTTAACCTTCATGCCAGCTTTCTATATGATTAATCCACTACCTTTACTATATATTTACCTTTTCCAATATGATTTATATGTTAATATGTTTTCTTGTGACTAATTAATGTCCTTTCTTCTCAGCTTAGAGAAGTCCCTTTAACATTTCTTGTAAGGCTGGTTTAGTGGTGATGAACTTTAGCTTTTCCTTGTCAGGGAATTTTTTCTCTCTCCTTCAGTTCTGAATGATAACTTTGTCAGGTAGAGTATTCTTGGTTGGAAGTTTTTTCCTTTCAGCACCTTGATTATATTGTGCCACTCTTTTCTGGGCTACAAATTTTCTGCTGAAAAATCTGCTCATAGTCTTATGGAGGTTCCATTATATAGAACATGTTGTTTTTGTCTTGCTGCTCTTAAGATACTCTATCTTTAACTTTGGTATGTTAATCAAAATGTCTCTTGGTGTGGATATCTTTGTGTTCATATTAGTTGGAATTTTCTGAGATTCCGGGATCTGGATATCTGTTTCCTTTCCCAGGTTAAGGATGTTTTCAACCATTATTTTTGCAAATAAGTTTTCTGTTCTCCTCTTCTCCTGGGGCTCCTATAGTGCAAATGTCATTATACTTGATGTTGTCCCATAAGTCCCTTAAGCTATCTCTACTTCTTAAAATTCTTTTTATTTTCTTTTTTGCTGCTCTGTCTAGGTGAGTTCCACTGTCCCATATTCTAGATCACTGATCATTTTTTCTGCTTTATCTAGTCTGCTTTTGAACATCTCTAGTGTATTTTTCAGTTCAGTTATTACATTCTTCTCTGTGACTTCTGTTTGGTATGTTCTTATATTTTCTGTCTTTGTTGAAGTTCCCACTGTGTTCATTCTTCTCCCAAGTTCAGTGAGTATATCTGTGATTATTACTTTGAACTCTTTATCAGGTAAATTGTTTATGTCCCTTTCATTAATTTTGTTTTTTGATGTTCGTTCTTTCTTTCTTTTGTTTGGAAAATATTCCTCTGTTTCTTCATTTTTCTTGACTTTCTGTGCGTGTTTCTATGTATTAGGCAAAACAGCTACCTCTCCCAATATTGAAGGAGTGGCCTTGTATAGAAGATAAACCTTATTTTTCAACCTTGTCCTAGTTCTTGTTTTTCTCTTGAAACTTTGTGATTGTCTAAGCAGCCTGATTTATTCTCAGTAGGTCCCAGTTAATGAGGATGTGCAAGATTTGCCAGTGTTCCAAAGGAGAAATCCCAGTCAGCACCTAGTTGCAGGCTGATCAGAAGCCAGAAACTTAGGCAGCAGCTTTTAAAGTATCTATGTATATGCAGTCCTGTGGGTCTGCAGTAGGTAACTTTTCTAGCCTCTCTACCAGAAGACCTGGAGGATCTCCTGGGCAACAGTTGCAAAAATCAGGGCTTCAGATGAGAATATTAGGTCCTTTCTGGGAGGTATTGGTGAGCTGTGGTCAGGCTGAGTAAGAGTGCAGAGTTGGAGTCCCCTGGCATTCATTTCCTGAGAGCACTTCCATTGCCTCCAGATGTGTGGAAAACCTGAAGTCTGCCCCTGAGGCTGAAGCTCCAGGACTAGTAAACAGGCCTTTTTCACAGAAAGACTGAAGTGTACTTCAGTCTGCTCTCTTTATAGTTTCTGGGAGTGGTTTCCTGTCAGGAACTGTCTCTCTGATTGTTACAGAGAGGGACCCAGGAACACAAGTCATTCAATTTAAATAGTGTTAAAAAATAATAACAGCAATAATAGTTTATAGTTTTATGTGTTTAGCACTATTCTAACCAGTGTGTGTGTGTGTGTGTGTGTGTGTGTGTGTGTGTAGAGAGAGAGAGAGAGACATTCATTTAATACTCAAAGACACCCTATAAAATTGATATTATTACCCACATTTTTGGAGGAGAAGGCTGAGGCATAGAGAAGTTAAAAAATCTGTCAAAGATTCCACAGATATTTCACAAGTATTCTGCATAAATGCAGCAAGAACAAACAATTTTTCAATGAACACACCAGTCTCCACAAATATTTGGGAACTGACCCTGGTATCTTGATAGTACCATGACATAAATATACATTTTTGTGCTAATGAAGCTCAACAGAATAAATGCATTTTATTTAACCAGAAGGAGTTTGTGTTATTCTCACTTCCCTTCCAAATCCTATGACTCTAAGATGATTGCCTGCCTTTACGCAGATAGCAAAAATAGCCAACTGGAATGCCATGTAATTGCTGGAATTTTAATTGGCTGGGAAAGAGGAGCATAAAATAGTACTATAGTCAGAGCCAGCCTAGATTTAAAGTTAGTGACTAAGTTTGTGATTATAAGGCTCTTTTGCAATGCATGCTGCTTCCTCAGAATCCTTCACCAAAGAACAATAGTCTGACATCTTTTCTTACCTAACCCAAAATTCCCACTACTGATATCACTTCTATATTATGTCATTTTTTATCAAATTTGTTCTGGTAAAAGACATAGAAATCATGATGCTCATTGTATTGCACCATGAAGTATTGATCAATTTTAACCATGAAATTACAACACCAGGTGGCTCAGACAGTTAAGTCTCTGACTCGTGATTTCAGCTTAGGTCATGATATCATGGGTCATGAGATCGAGCCTTGAATCAGACTCTGCACTCAATGTGGAGTCCACTTGAGATTCTCCCTCTCTTTCTGCCCTACCCCCATTCATGCTCTCGCTCTCTCTCGCTCTCTCCTTCTGAAATCAATCAATCAATCAATCTTTTTAAAAAATTACAACACCAATGATTTTGTGCCAAATTAGATACCATTTCTCACTAGATTATGACATATATTTAACAAAGTTTTAAGAGAGTGAAACATAAAATTTGAATAGCCAGTTTTGTTTGCTTCATAACATTAGAAAAAGGTTGCCACTAATGGATTAATTCTAAAGAATACTCAGGTTCAGTGGGAGATCTTTTGAATTCTGAGGTGGATGTAGTATATCTGGAATGGGATAAGAAGAGAATCTTGTTATGTCTCTCTTTACTGAAAACCCATCTGCAGTGATTGCTTCGCATTTTTGCAAGTTTTTACTCACAGAAGCATGGAGAACCTGGCCCCAAGATCATGAGATACAACAGGCCACTACAAAAGGGTAGCAGAACAAAAGATGAAGGGAGCTGGGCAGTTTCATGAGGCTATACAAGCAAGAGATGTTAGCCTTCGCTGGGCACCAAAATGAAAACCTCCAGCCTTGATTCAGTGTCGAGAGGTCAGTGTGAGAGCGTAGGGTTGGATCCTGGGAAAAAAAAGCCACACCAGAATGGAATGTGTTAGAAAAGCCAAATGATTGCTACTGTTTTGTAACTATATATGAGGCATTTAGATTCTTTGTTAAGGAATGTCATTCTCCTGAGCTATCTTTCAATGTGGAAGAATTTCATTTGGAATAGTTCTCCTTTCTCTTTCTACCCATTGGACAAGAATGACTCATATGATTAGTGAGCTTGTGAAGAGGAAATAATCATGCTTAGCTCAAAATACATGGGGTCTCTGTCTTTCAGATGTGTCTATTTTTGGAAAAAGCTGCTATCTGATCTTTTCTCAAACATGTGGTAAGTGGTCTGCTTCTATGAAGGGGTGGTAAGATCATTCAACTCAGTTGATGACTAAAAGTGTGAATTTATTTCCTGAGTGAAATTATAGAAAGCCTGTAGTGGCCACACACTTGAGGTCACATCATCCAATTCAGCCTTCATCAGTAATAACATTAGTATTAATTTTCCATTTGTCATTTGTGTCTAACTTCTCAGAGGTTGGTTTTATATTTGAGAAATAAAAGGGATGTGACTTACTGGCTCCCTAAAACCCCAATCCATATGTCAATTCCTAAATCTTATAATATTATCAGTATTAGTTTTCATTGCTACCATAGCAAATTACCACAAATGCAACACCTTTAAACAACACGAATTTGTTTATTTATTTTTAAAGATTTTATTTATTTATTTATTTATTTATTTGTCAGAGAGCGAGCAGAAGCAGGGGAGTGGCAGACAGAGAGAGAGCAGGCTCCCCACTGAGCAAGGAGTCCAATGTGGGACTCAATCCCAGGACCCTGAGATCATGACCTGGGCCGAAGGCAGACGCTTGAACAACTGAGCCACCCAGACCTCCCTAAACAACACAAATTTATTTTCTCATAGTTTCTGTAGGTTAGATGTATAGCACAGTATGGCTGAATTCTGCTCAGCGCCTCAATGGGCTGAAATCAAAGTATTGGCTGGGACTACTTTGCAAAGATAACTGATCAGTTTCCATGTGGCCCCCTCCATCTTTAAGCCAGCACATCAAACTCTTATGCTTTGAATCTCTGACTTGCTCTTCTGCCTATCTCTTTTGCTTTTAAGGCTTCATACAAGTACACTGGACTAACCTAGGTAATTTGGGATAATCTCCTGATCTTAAACTCAACATATTAGTAAACTTAATTGCACCTAGTTTTCTTTTGCCATGTAAATAACATTCATAGGAAGCAAAAATCATGAGGGCCAAATTTCTGTTTGCCACAGTTAGATAATAACATTTCCTTTTGTGAAGTGAGAAAGTTGAGATTTAGAAAAGATAAAGAACTTGCCATAAGTCACAGATAACGAATGACAAAACTAGAATGGGAGGCCAAGTATGTTTGAGTTCAGGCTTAGTGTTTCCCTTGACTGTGAAATTCCTCCATTCCTACCCATAGTTCACCTTGGACAAATGATGCAATTTATTTCTAATGAAACACAGCTTGAGGGGGGGGAGGCATTTATCTTTATACCAGAAAAGAGAAAGACATGCTCGTTGTACTTCAAAACCCCTCTTCCCTTCATCTTGGCTTTTGTGGTTATACTCCCGTCTCACAAATGTTTCCCCTTCCTAACAAATGAGAAATGGTTGGAGAGAAAATAACTGAAGGTAAATTAAAAATAAAAAAAAGAAAAAGGAAAGAAAATACAAGAGGAAGAGGTACAACCAGAGAGAGAGAGAAGGGAAAAGAAAGTCACGAAAAAGATAAAGAGGGAACAGGCAGAAATGACGCTAAAGTACTCAGAATTAAATATATACACTGTAATCTAGGATAATGGTTTATATACTGAGAGCTTAATGAAAATTTTTACCCACTATTCTTTCTACATTCTTAAGAAAAGCCTGCAGATTGCTAAGACCGAAAAAAACCTTATAATCTAGCACCGAGCAGCTCAAAAGAGTCTTTAGCTGCTATAGTGTGAAAACACTTTGAGGGCAGAATTCCCACGTTAGGTCACTTCATTCCACTTTGTTTCTCGTCCTCCTCCTACTTAACGACTGTCTCCAAAGCAGACCCCTCTCCCCCTCTCTCCTACATGTATTTTTGTTGTAGCTTTGCTCTGTCCTTCTTTCTCCCCTCCCAAGCCCCCACAACTTACTTTTCTTATTACATCCTTTCCACTTTGTCTCCTGAAACCCCTGTTTCACTGGAAATGTACCTTCAATCTTGTTTTGTTTTTTTTTTTAAGCTGAAAGTTCTCTTTGCAAGCAGATCTCCCAAAAGGTCAGTTCCTTTGAGCACTTACTATGTGGAAGACACTATTCTCAGACTGGAGAAACAAAAATAAAAGGGCATGGTCATTGTCTTTGTAAATTTTACAGCCTGGCTATTAGGTAGATAAGGAGATAATGTTAATGTGGTATGGATAAAGTCAGTAAGACATGATATCATGATATTCTTGCCTTCCATTCCTATTTCAGATCACCTACCCTCCAACAAAATCCCTTTAAGTTGCGTTCTTTACCAATATATTATATCTCCCCTCTGTTCTACTCAGATATAATCTTTTAAGTGTCCCCTGTCAACTCATATCTCTTTCCCCTTCAGGAGATTTTCCAAATTTTTGCCTCCTTCACAAATACTGTCACTCCACCACTGTCTACCTGGTTCTCCCAGGTACTTAAACTTCCTATTCCCCATGTAAAGATAACTTTAACTTGTTCCCTTTCTTCTGTTTCCCTCTTGTCATAGTGGAGGAAATGTCTCTTCACTCCCTCTTCCTTCATTCGAAGCTAATTCTTCCTCCTGTTCTTTAGATTTTGTTGTTTTGTGCTCTCAGAAACTGTGATTCATCATCCGTTGCTGGTTTCCTCTTTGTACCACATTCAAACACTGACAAGCCCTGCCCATCATGACCAAAAAGCTTGCCTTTGTTTCCCTATTACTCCCCAGTAATTAGAGAACTCCCCTATCCTATATTTTACCATACACCTTCCTGAGGAAGTATTATTCACTATTATCATCACTACCTCAGCTCTGGTTTAACTTAAAACCCAAGGCAAGGTAGCTAATGCTTCACTGAAAAGCTGCAATAGATGTGAATTTACCCCTAGACACAAACACACAGAAAAAAGTAACATTTCTTATTTTCTTTCAATCGTATTAAATACAGTTCTAAGTCTCCAGCTAGCCAGGATGTTGAGAGACCCAATCTTTCCTTCCAAAGAACCCTCTACTACTCAGATACACAGTGAACTGAGAGGTTTATGGGGTGCCTGAAAACAAGAGCTCTACTCCTGTTATCACCTGCTGAATACCAGTCGCTGGCCTCACCTCCCACCACTTCCCTGCTCCCCTTTGCCCTGTCTTATCAGTGACTTTTCTAATATCCTTTACTGCATGCAAGCCCTCACCAATCCTGTCTTCTATCCAGATTGCCCTTTCCTCTCTTTCTCCCTCGGACTTCTCCTGTTTATTCTTCAGAACTGAAATTAAGTTTTCATACCTTCCTTCCCTGAACACTCCCTAACTCCTCAGAACGATTTAGATGTCCTCATAGCATCACCATTGCATTCTGTACAAACTTCGTATAATTATTACTAGATTCTGTGATTAGAAAATTAGGCTCCCCAGGAACTTATTATCCAGGGAAGAATGTAAAGGAAAAAATAGGCGATTGCAATACCATATGTGAAGTTTAGCAGAAGTAGTTATAGAACTTAGAGAAAATTTTAAAATACTTAACGTCTATTCAGTTTTATGTGTCTCACACATTATAAATATTTTACACATGTCATCTTATTTAATTCTCACCACAATACTATGAAGAAGAGCACCTGTACTCATTTTACAGGAGAAGAAACTGAACATAAAGAGATTTGCAACTTGTCCAAGGAGTCACAGCTAGTACAAAGTGAAGCCTTGACCTAAGGAAGCTTGACTTCAGAACATACTCTGTTAACCAACATACTGTATTATATCACTTACATTTGATAGCATTTCCTCAACAGTGAGTATTAACTGAGACTTCAGAGCTGAGAAATAATTATCTAGTTAAAGACAGGAGTAAGTGAAAAAAGACCTTGATGAGTGATGAGAAATGAGCTTTCAAAAGTAAGGAGTAGTCAGATAACAAAGAGACTGGTAAACTTTATAAGAATTTTGAAAGTCAGAGAGTAGCAGACTCACAATTTATTTGTAAGAGCAGGAAAATTTCAAACAGGTTGAATTCTCAGCTTTGAAAACTCTTCCATACCATGATGGGCTAAGAGGAAAAGAGTAGGTGCTGTTGAAGACCTTCAACTCCCAGAGTCCCATGAAATCGCTGAGCTTGAAGATACGACCCATTCCCTGTTACTAAAAGATAGTGGTTTGAAGATCATGCTGAGGACTCAGAAGAGGCAGGTGCCTCACAATACGGTGCTTTCCCTCTTTAGCCCCTACTCCAACTTCCCTTTAGGCTACCAGCCAAGGGTCAAATCCAAGCACAGCTCAGTGATAGACACTGGGCCTTCTAAGGGAAGAGAAGAACTAGACACTAAGGGAGCTGCAGGATGGGAACAATATGTACTGGCAAGAGGCCCATCTTCTCCAAAATAAATTTATTGCATCTTTCATCTCCCACAACATATTAAAAAATCACAACATTTGGTAGAACTTTTAGAACTCTATAATTGCAAATATTGCTTGAATTCATTTATCAGGTGATATGGAAAATTGCCATCTTTGAGTGGAGACAAGAACAGAAAAGAGCTTTGTAAGGAAGAACAAGGCCAGGGGATGGTACAAACAGTCTGTCACTTGGGCCATGCAATCTGGGACTCTCTAGTCCTAGTGTTATCTGTAGCGAAAATGGACACTGTGTGGATCTTATAAAGGAAATAGGAGAGAGCAGCTGATCCTAGAGCATCAGGTGACTATGTGGCCAGTTCCCTTCATGAACTGTAATCAGCGAGTCATAAGTAGGAAAGGCCCAGCAGAAATCCACGGTAAGACAGAAGTAGTACATCTGCAATTGAGCATGAACAGAGCCAGAAAGCACTAGTAAACAGAATGAACACGAGGCTCAGATACTTAGTCATTTGCCACTATTGTCTGGCACTTCTTGCTCAGATCACTTCTACTGCCTCAGGGAAAACCCTTTATGGCTTCTATAGAGGAGAAAAAGAGAGCAGGATTAATGGACAGGTCAGCTGGTATGGTAGGTGCAAGCCAAAAATGTTTGTTTCTGTACTACAAGTAACAGGGCTGACCTAAGGAGAAATTGGTGAGAAGAAATTTTTGATAGACCTCCCGTTGGTGGACCTGGTCAACCATTTTTTAGGAAAGAAACATTGCCTGAGATAAGTGCCACACCTCTGAGGTTGAGCAGTTCCATACTAGGTGCCCCAGTTGAGTGGTTCCCTTAAATGTTGCACCCTAAGTCCTCACTTGCCTTAACTAGTCCCAGTCCTGCACAGGAATAAAGGATTCAGTGGTCCTATCACACTACTACACGACCCAGAACCAGTCAGCCTGATAGACATGGATTGGCCTCTTCAGGCGTACCTGAGGTGCCAGTGTGGTCACAATGACCCACTTGGAAGGAGTTTGAGTTTTTGGCCATATAGTTTTAGGTTCTCCAGGTCGAGAGATTCTGGTTCCCAGTAACGTACCATGAGACTGCCACTGTCACCCAGTCTTCCGGGATCCTCATGCCAGACACCAGCAGGGGAAAAAATGAACTACTATCCCAGCGGGGGTGATGGATCCCCTCTTCAGGAGGAGGCAGGACAGCAGTTATGTAATGTGGGGGGTGGGGAGGAATATGCGTGACCCTCCTGTGATTCTCCGGGATGTCTGTGGAAATGCTTGTCCAGCTTTAATGATTTATAGAGAAGTAGAGCAGCTCAGCCTGGGAGCGGCACAGGAACCAGGGGCGCCAATCCTTCAGGAACGGTGGTGAGTCAGCCAACCAGGCAAATTGCCTGGGCCGGCAGAGGTGTCAGTGGAGGGAAAGGGCGTCTAAACTGGGTGCTGGAGGAGGGAGAAGAGGTGCACCAGTTGTAGTTTTGAGATCGGGCAGAGCCACAGGGGCTGCAGTTCATTCAACCAACACTTTGGTCCTAATTTCCCCCAGGAAACCCGAGTAACCAGAATCCTGGTCAAGCTTTTCCCTGACGAGGAGAAATCACTTAAGAAGCGAGGGTTGTAAGACCCTCACAGAGTAGATGTAGTGGATACCATCTTGCTCCACCCAATCCCTTCTGGAAGGCCAAATGCTCCATTCTTCAGCCAGGACTCACCCCCTGCCATGGGAAGTTTCCCTCAGTGGTGGGGCACTGTCACGCACAAGGCAGCCTAGGCCAGTGACTGTCTGTGGGGGGATTGAAAGGCCTGCTCCCCCTGTTTCAACGGGAAGAATTCTAGTGCTCCCCCACACGATCACCTGAGCACTCAGTAGGAGCTATGCTGTGGGTCACTTTCTCCATCTGCTTAATTCTGCCTTCTGCACTTTCTTCCTCATGCATCTCCTGAGAGCATGTCCCGAAACCCTTTTGTTTAGACTTCTCTGGTTGCAGAATTCTCTGGTTCCAGAGACCCAGCATAAGACATGGGATCCTGCATAAGAAAAGTGGAGGGGAGGCAAAGACAGTAACAGCAGAGCATTCTTTCAAGAAGGCAAGAAACATGGTGGTAGCTGGAAGCAGGCTGGGCTGAGAGTTTTCTTTTGTTTAATTGGTTGGTTGGTTGGTTGTTTAAGATAGGAAAGACTTAAGTATGCTTAATAGTTGATGGAAAAGAAAGGAAGAGTTGGAACGTACAAAAAAAGGTGAGGAAAAAGAATGGAATGAGGTGACAGGGCAGAAGGAAGGATGGAATCAAAGGTTTAAGAGGGAAGCCTTAACCTTATTTTACAGTGTACAGTATGATTTATAAATCTCACCCAATGTTTTGCAAATGGTTAGTCACTCATTTCAACACTATTCTTTTCTCACTTATATAAATTGCTACTTTAATCACAAACTAAATCCTGATATATTCATGAGCCTGTCTTTACACTCTTCTAGTGCATAACTTCTTTGTTTGCCATCCAATATTAAATTAATAAAATCAAAATGTTATATTAGGAAAAATCCCTCCTCCTCATTGCCCTATTTTTTTTTTTAATTTCAAGATTTTTTTCATATATACCATGTGTTTTACTTTTAGGTTTGATTTCCAAGATGTTTTATCTTTTTGTTGCTATCCAGCAATTTTCTATTACATATTCAAATATTTGTCTGTTGAGATGGGGAGCGCTGTAGATTTTATTGTACTGATCTTACATTGATCCCTTCATAGAATTTTTTTTACTTTTTGCATTTTTAAATTTTCTTTTTTTAAAATATTTTATTTATTACTAGAGAGAGAACACATGAGAAGGAAAGGACAAGAGAGGGGAGGGGACAGAGGGAGAGGGAGACCAGGCTCCCCGCTGACCAGGGAGACCAACCAGGGTCTCCATCTCAGGATCCTGGGATCATGACCTAAGCCGAAGGCAGACGGTTAACCGACTGTGTCACCCAGGCGCCCCGCATGTTTTAATTTTCTTTAGGGTTTTCAGATAGCAGTTCTTCTCTTTTCAATAATTTAGATTTTATTTATTCTTGTTAACCTTATTAGCTGGCACCTACTATACTGTCCTCTGAGGTGGAGATTTGAGTGCGGGAAATTTGAGGGAGTGCTTGTGGACCAACGCCTGTGGGAGAGGGGAGAAGAAAACATGTTTGGGGACATCAGGAAGGTGGGTTGTTACACAGTCACAGTCAAGTCCTTGGCCGCCCACGGGTTGCTCTGAAGCTCACCCGATCCTTCAGAGTTGTGGCGGGGACCCCAGATGACCAGTCAGCAGATGCTGGTTGTCCCTAAGGGGGGAATGGCCTTAATTAAGCCAGGTGATTCCCATCAAACGGTGCGGTTCCCGCAGACAGCTGCGCGCTGAGAGCTGTGTTGGTTCATGGGTTCCTCCGGAGCTTCCCAGGTGTGATGTGAAACAGCCCCTGTCCCCAGAGGGCAGGGAGACAGTGAAGAAAGAGACAGGCCATCCGGGTTGGTAGGCGGCAGTTTTAAGAAGCAAAGGGACCTTACACAGGAGGCTTGTCTTGGGAAGCAGTAAGATAAATCGACCCTCGCATCTGCCTGCCACGTCTTTCAAGTTATACAGAGGCCTCAAGTGGGATCGGTCACGGGTACCATGTAGGTGTTCTCAACACCACATCACCGCCTCAAGGCTTTGTCCTTGGAGAAGGCTCTAGAAGTGGGAAAGGCAAGCAGAACCCATGTCCCAAAGACAGGGGAGGGAGTGCGGAGTATCTGATCACCCACGTCTAGCTCACAGGTCAGCTGGCAGTCATGTCTTCTCAATGACCTTTCCCCAACAGGCTGTGGACCAGACAGCGCTCCGGGCATCTTCCCAGCCGCTAGAAAGTAAGTGCGGGTCTTGGGGGGCTGGGGGGCCTGGGTAGCACATCATAGCATTTGCTACACTCCTTACATGAAAGATGAGGCCATCTTTGCACGTGTGTGTTCTCCCACTTCTAGTCTCCCATTTCAGGGACACACTGCAGAATTTTGGTTTGATCTTTTAGAGAAAACTTATTTTTGTTAGGCAGCTTTTACTTCTGAAATTGCAACTTTTGTATTCTTTTCTGTAATCATATTCTACATTATTTTAGTATTAATTCTGTGTTCCAGTGGATTATAGATCCATAACTGATCTTTTGCACCAGTGACTTCTGATGAGTGAATTTCTGTATGTACTGAGGAGTACGTGAGTTATATATTTCTTGGGTCCTTGCTCATTGGAGAATGTCTTTCTGATGCCTTAAATTAATATCACATTTTTGTGAAACAAATTATTTTCCTTACGACTCGGCAAATATCACTTCATTGGTTCCTATAAAATGCTGATAAGATATATAAAGCCAGGGGAGTCATGAAATGTGTAAATAATCAGCTTTCTTAAATCCATAATTTTGATATTTAAATGAGAAATCTTCTGTTTATAAAACAAAAGGCTCATGGGCGCCTGGGTAGCGCAGCAGTCCTTAAGTGTCTGCCTTCGGCTCAGGGCGTGATCCTGGCGTTCCGGATCGAGTCCCACATCGGGCTCCTCCGCTGGGAGCCTGCTTCTTCCTCTCCCACTCCCCCTGCTGTGTTCCCTCTCTCGCTGGCTGTCTCTCTGTCACATAAATAAATAAAAAAATAATCTTAAAAAAAAAAAAACAAAAGGCTCATAATACTTGAATGGAACTGAAGTCTGTAAACTGTAAGTCCTCCTTTCTCCTTTGCCTGTCTCACCTCATCTACTAGTTTAATGTCTATCAGATATGCCCACTTCTCCGTTTCATGTGTTTCTTTTTTTAATTTTACTAGATGTAACTCTAAGGATACATATAATGCTGCATTTGCTTGGTTCATTCAATAACCCATCATAGACACTCTTTCCTTCCAATGTACATTTTTTCCCATAAAGAGGTCTTAAGTTTTAATGTAAGTTAAATTATGTTTAATTTACTCTGTGTTTATTATCTTTGTGATTTCTTCTATCTAAGCATTTCTAAATGTGTCCATGGGAGCTAAAATGTGTTTAGATATTGCAGCAACATGGGGTGTTTCATTTACTGAGAGCAAAGAATATTACTTTTTCATCTCTGCAAAATATAACTAATATAAAAATAAGGAGTCAAGAGAAAATTGAAGAGAACATAGTGTGTGAAAGTTTGGCTCTGTGCTAATGTGATTATCTGATGATCTCAGGCTCGATTCGTTTACAGCTTCAATGTTGCTGTTTTTTGTCACTTTATGAAACCAGATCTTTTATACCAGGAATATTCTCTGTTTTGATGCCTGATTTTAAAATGGTGCAGTACAGAGGCAGATCTGGAAGTCAGACCAGCTAACTACATCTTAATGACCATCTTCTTTCTATTCACTGAACTCTTATTTCTTACGCTATGGTTACACCTTTAACATTCATTTATTTCTTTGTCCCTAAAGCTCCTTTCTTATTTTCATTTTTTATCATTGCTTATTAGTGCCTTCACTTGCCTAGGGATTGTGAGACCCAGTCTGTATATTTAGAACACCTCTCAGTCTTCTTTTCCCTCACTTAAAATATGCCTTACTCTGTGCAAAATTCTGTTCTCCCAGCACAGATTTGTGGCCCTTCTTGTGATCTCTTTGTCTTTGCTTCCAAAGCCTACTCCCCCTATTAATAGCTCACTTGCACAAAAAAGGATGGTTTCCAATGTCCAAGTGGGATTCTGCATTTGGGTGCACGCCAACAGAGCAAAGACTTCTTTCATTGATCACGTCACTTTTTGGTCTTGCAAAGTAAGCCTCTTGATCCCGGGCGTGTTATCAGTCACATTGAGCAGTCTGGTCTTCTGATCACCTCCACCTTGAAATTTCTCTCTTTTAGGGTCTTATTCTGTACATTTTCCAAGAACCTTAGGTCCTACTAAGCCCTTTATATTTTGAATATGGGCAGGGGTAAACTGACTTTTATAGTTTGGAACAAACGACTGCGAAAACTTATCTGCACATCACTGCTACCTTTTACGTTAGCAGCGGAACACAATTTCTCCCCTTCTAGCTTCCCCTCACCTCTCTCCTTCCTCCCATGCCCCCCCCCCCCCCCCATGGCTGCACCCGCCCCGTTGTAACAGCTAGAGGCTTGGGAACTTCGTTGTCTAGAAGCTCTACCAGGAGCTTCCACTTTAGGTTCCACGAATCAGAAACACCTGCCGGAAGTTTGGAGGCCAGAAAAGCAGCGGCGGCCATATTACTGCTCCTCGGCAACGGTAGGCAGAGGTCCGGCTTTCCGCAGAGATATGGCAGCCGCCTTGGGGCGTTTTCCTGTCTCCCCTTGCACAGCGTGAACCAGCCGCTGGTTTTCACAGCATCATCAGCATCTGGGGCCTTGCAGCAATGAAAATTCTCGGACCACGCGCCAGTCCTTCGCATTCAGAAGCTGGGGAGGTAAGTGCTTTACGGAGTCCCCTAGTGGATTTTATATACCTGTTGACTGAGAAAAGAAGCACAACTGAAATGAAACAAAAGCATTTATTTGGGGTCTTAGAACTGTAATTCAGGGAGCAAAGTTTGGGTAGCAATGCAAATTATGTCCCACAAAGGGGGAAAAACCGGTTTTTGGGTGGTGTTTTTTTTTTTTTAAGATTTCATTTCTTTAGAGAGCACATCAATGGGGGGAAGGGCAGCAGGAGAGGGAGAAGCAGACTCCCCACTGAGCAGGGAGCCCATTTGGGGCTCCTTTCCAGGACCCTGGGATTATAACCTGAACCAAAGGCAGATGTTTCACTGAGCCGCCCTGGCACCCGTAAAAGTCAGTGGTTTTTAAAGACAAAGAGGGAATGCTTATGTACCTGGTTTACAAAGCATGTTGACTGGTGTTGGCCACTTAAGGTTGATCTTAGCTTAACATAACTGGCTGCTAAGGGGGCCACTGAGATAGCAAGTTGCAGGTGGTCATGCAGAGTCCTTGGAGTATTCGCAGTTCGGCCCAGTTCAGAAGTTCATGGTTTCGCCCAGTGATGATAAGCCTAAGGCCCAGTTCCTTAATAGCCTCCCAGCTGATTTTTTAAACCCCTTACTATGAACGACTCCATTTTATTTCACCTTTTAAATATCAAAGTTAAGGGGCGCCTGGGTGGCACAGCAGTTAAGCGTCTGCCTACGGCTGAGGGCGTGATCCCGGCCTTATGAGATCGAGCCCCACATCAGGCTCTTCCGCGATGTGCCTGCTTCTTCCTCTCCCACTCCCCCTGCTTGTGTTCCCTCTCTTGCTGGCTGTCTCTATCTCTGTCGAATAAATAAATAAAATCTAAAAAAAGAAAAAAAAAGTTAAGTGTTGAAGTCTATTTTAACACAGCACATGCTTCCTGGGGCACCTGGGTGGCTCAGTTGGTTGCGCGTCTGCCTTCCAATCCTGTTGTGATCCCAGGGTCCCGGGGTGGAGCCCATGTTGGGCTCCTTGCTCAGCGGGGAGCGGGCTTCTCCCTCTCCTCCCCCGCCCTGTTGTGCGCTCGAGCTCGCTCTCATGAATAAATTTTTAAAACTAAAAAAAAGAAAAAGAAAAAAAAAAGAAAAAAGTGGGGTTGGTTATCAGAATTACCAGGAGTGATTATGAAAACTATAGATTTCTGGGTACCACCACGTACCTCCCCATAAATAGGACTCTCGCCTATGAAGGCATTTGCTGCCGGGTATCCCCAGGTGATTCTGATTGTCAGGTGTGAGAAGCTGATCAAGGATTGTTCTGTGGTCTTCACAGTGTCTTGTGTAAACAACATTCCCGTTTTCCTTATAGTTGCAAAGGAAGGGAGAAGCCATTAAGTTTTGATGAAAAAGCTGTCACTTGCTTGGAAAAGTGTGCTCAGGTAGCATAAACCCTCTTTTAGAAACTTTCCATTCTGCAGTTCTACGTTTCTCAGTCCCGACCAAGGCCGCCCTGCGGCAGCACAGTGATCGCCTCACCACCCCTGCTGCAATTGCAGACACCTGGGCTCCATTCAGACATCGTGAATTGCGTCTCTGGGCCTGGGGCGTGTGTAACAAACACACCAGCACACAGACATTTAAGAGCCACCAAGCAGTTTTTCCACAGTCGACACATACACCACACCAGAGTGTGTCACCAGAAGCGCTTTCCATGCTACAGGGTCAAATAGGACAGAGGGACGTCTACAGAGTCCTGGTGTTAGCTCTGGGCTTCAGTTTCTTCATGGGTCAATGAGGGTGTGGAAAGAGATTGTCTCTAATTTCTCCTACTCTAAAGTGATATGATTAGATTGGGTCTTATCAACCTATACACACAGCCACTTCAAAGAACCAAAAATAATATGATAGGTTTTCCGTACGCCTCCTGCTTGACCACGTCATTTATTGCATTAGCTAGAGGAAAATATTCAAATTTTATTGCCCTTCTTGGCACCAAACAAAGGGGAAAGAGAAGAATGCTCTAAATATTTGTTCATACTTTGATCCATATCTTACAAATTTTTCTTCTCAAAATATTTAATCACATCCTTGGACAATCTTACAAAATGACTGAATTAGATTATAGTGCCAAAGGAAAATATTGCATACTTAAACATAAAAAAATCAAGAATATCCAAAACATTCTGTTTTATTTCTTGTATAATTTTAATAGTAAATATTTTTTATTATAAAAATATATATTGGGCCACCGGGGTGGCTCAGTGAGTTAAGCATTCAGCTCTTGATTTCAGCTCAGGTCATAATTTCGGGGTCAAGAGATTGAGCCCTGTGTAGGGCTCCTCACTCAGCAGGGAGTCAACTTGGGGATTCTCTGCCCCTCCCCCACATGCTTACACAAGTGATCTCTCTCTCAAATATTTAAAAAATATATAACCTAGGGGCGCCTGGGTGGCACAGCGGTTAAGCGTCTGCCTTCGGCTCAGGGCGTGATCCCGGCGTTATGGGATCGAGCCCCACATCAGGCTCCTCCGCTATGAGCCTGCTTCTTCCTCTCCCACTCCCCCTGCTTGTGTTCCCTCTCTCGCTGGCTGTCTCTCTCTCTGTCGAATAAATAAATAAAATCTTTAAAAATATATATATATATATAACCTATACTAATAATCTATTAATGATTAACACGACTAGATGTTTAACCATGGAGGCTTTTTATTGTTTTGAGTTAAAACATGTTTTTTTAGCCTGTGCGTAAGTAATGATGAACAATCTATGTGCTCGTAGTGAAGCTAAACCTATGTTGAGAAGTGTCTAGCACCATGTCTTGCATTGGTATTTAGCAAATGCTTCTTCAGTGGTGAGTAGGTACCCCACAAATTACTTCTGACACAAATGAGTATTGAAAACATCTTTTGCATGATTTGAAAAAAGGAAAGTCTTTCTGTGGGCTTACAGAGGCTTCAGTTTTCTTTGCCTATAATTTTAATGTATCTTAAAATAATTTCCCATTGCCCCGAAATGCAGAAATTGCTCTAGATAAATCAAGAGTTGCAAGGGCATGGGAGTGACAACTGTAGGATTGCATTATTTCTTTTGTGATGGAATTTTGGTGTGCAGGGTTCATCTTATTAAAGAAAGGTTTATCAGGAAAAATTTGGGTAAAGGTAAAATTGAGCATCTATCCAAAATTGATTAAAAATTCTAATCTTATTTAGGGATGGTTGGGTGGCTCAGTCAATTAAGCATCTGACTCTTGATTTTTGGCTCAGGTTGTGATCTCAAGGTCATGAGATTGAGCCCTGAGTAGGGCTTCATGCTCAGCAGGGAGTCTGCTTGAGATCCTCTCTCTTCCTCTGCCCCTCCCCAGCTGGCACACACACACACACTCTGTCTCTAAACAAATAAATAAACAAAATCTTAAAAAAAAAAATTCTCGTGTTGTTTGGGGACTTAATCTGAAATGATAAATAAAAAGTGTTGGTTTGAGATGAACATAGGGAAGGGAAAAAACAAGACGGAGGGAGGTAAACTATAAGAGACTCTTAACTATTGAGAACAAACTGAGGGTTGCTGGAGGGGAGGTGGGTGGAGGGATGCACTAAATGAGTGATGGGTATTCACTTGTGATGAGCACTGGGTGTTACGTGTAAGTGATGAATCACTAAATTCTATTCCTGAAACCAATATTACACTGTATGTTAACTAACTAGAATTTAAATTAAAATTTGAAGGAAAAAGGGTTGCTTTTTTGGCTTTTCTTGTCAGTTCTTAAGATGTTCCCCAAAGCTAATTTCAGAGTCCCATTATTTCTGGAATATTCCAGTCTTACTAGTGGTGAAGTGTTAAGAGTTAATGACAAGGAAAGGGCAAAGCCATGGCTAATGGTCATGGTCCAATAAAGTTAAGTCTATTCTCCTTCAGGGCTCAGTTCAGGATCCATCTGTTTAGCCAGATTTTTTTTCCTAATTGAGGAGAAGTCAGTTCCTTAATTTCAAAATTGCATCATTTCACTTTATTTTGATGGCTTTACTTTTATATGTATAGTTCCTGTAATGTTTAATATTGGTACATTTTTAGAAATAAGTCTATAATGATGAATGTTTTTGGCCTTTGAGTAGATTTCATTGTTACTGTTAAAAATAATACTGATGCAAGAAAATATATAGTTTGTACAAAACATGCCAAACTTATTTTAAAACTTGTATTTATTATAAAGTACTCTGAAAATTCTTTGCTATGGGTAAGACTTTATTCTGAAACAAGTTTCCACATACATAAATTAATAAATGAACAAAATAATAAAACTTTATTCCTCCTGGGGAAAAAAAAATCCTTTTAAAAAATCTCATATCCAAAATGATTTCCTAAGACTAGTGGTTCTCAAAGTCTGGTCTCTGGACCAGCATCACCTTCGTACTTGTTATAAATGCAGATTCTCAGGTCCCACCTACACCTACTGAATCAGAAACTGAGAGTAGACCCCATTAGTCTGAGTTTTGATAAGCTCCCCATGAAATTCTGATGCCTACTACAGTTTGAGAACAACTATCCTAGACTATGGAACATAAGTTAGTAAAACTAAGGTCTGAATTGCTGGGTAGACTCATTGGTTCTCACTGAATCTCAGTCCTGCCTACTGATCCCACTCGAGAATGTTTTCAAGACCCCAGTCCAGATCCATTGAATCCAAATCTCAGCCTTAGGGTCAGCATTTTAAAGAGTTCTCTGGTGGTTCTCAGGAGCAGCAGGACTAAGAGACGCTGTTATGAGTTATGCCTACTTGTTCTCTAGGTCCAGCATGGGTACATCTGCAGCATAGACTATGTGTGGTTATTCCTGCCCTTTTCTGTTGACCCTACTTCCTGGCTGCTCCCCATGACCCCATTAGCTGAAGCTACAGAGCACTGAAGAGAGCATGGATCAGCTGCCAGAGGAGCTTGCATGTGTTGCTCCTATTTGCGGAATTTTTATGTTTAACTTAAAAATTGGCCAGCTGTCCTTGCTTTTAGTCTTAACCCTTTTCAATCCATTCTCTACAGTAGAGTCCATGTTATCTTTCTAAAACAGAAATGTGATCATGTCCAAACTCTTCTTCATATTGTTTTCTATTTTAATTCCAGTATAGTTAACATACAGTGTTATATTAGTTTCAGGTGTACAACAGAGTGATTCATCAATTCTGTACATTACTCAGGGCTCATCATGATGGGTGTTGCTCTTAATCCCCTTCACCTATTTCCCCCAGAACCCACCCCCTCCCCCTCTGCTAACCATCAGTTTGTTCTCTGCAGTTAAGAGCCTGTTTCTTGGTTTATCTCTTTTTTTCCCCTTTGTTTTCTTAAATTCTGCATATAAATGAAATAATATAGTATTTGTCTTTTTCTGACTTATTTTGCTTAGCATTATTCTCTCTAGCTATATCCATGTTGTTGCAAATAGTAAGATTTCATTCTTTTTTATGGCTGAGTAATATCCCATATTACACAGACACACACACACACACACACACACACACACACCTCTTCTTTATCCATTCTTCTATCACTGGACATTTGGGCTACTTCCGTAATTTGGTGCACCAGTTTGCATTCCCACCAATAGCACAAGAGGGTTCCTTTTTCTCGACATCTTCACCAACACTTGTTTCTTGTGTTTTTTGATTTTAGCCATTCTGACAGATATGTTGTGAAATCTCATTGTAGTTTTGATTTGCATTTCCCTGATGATGAGTGATGTTAAGCATGTTTTCATGTACCTGTTGGCCATGGATGTCTTCTTTGGTGAAATGTCTGTTTGTGTCTTCTGCCCATTTTTAATTGGATCATTTTTGGGGTGTTGAGTTTTGTAATTTCTTTATATTTTTTGGATACTAGCCCTTTATCAGATATGTCCTCTGAAATATTCTTTCCCATTTTGTAGGTTGCCTTCTAGTTTTGTTGATTGTTTCCTTTGCTGTGCAGAAGCTTTTTATTTTGATGTAGTCTCAGTAGTTTGTTTTTGCTTTTATTTCCCTTGCCTCAGGAGACCTATCTAGAAAAATGTTGCTAGGGCTGATGTCAGAGAAATTTCTGCCTGTTTTCTCTGTAAGGATGTTTATGGTTTCAGATCTCACACTTAGGTCTTCTTCAACTCATTTTAAGGTTATTTTTGTGGATGGTGTAAAAAAAAAAAATGGTCCAGTTTCATTCTTTTGCATGTAACTCTCCAGTTTACCCAATACCATTTGTTGAAGAGTTGGTCTTTTTCCCATTGTATATCCTTTCCTCCTTTGTCAAAGATAAATTGACCATAAAATTGTGGGCTTATTTCTGGGTTTTCTGTTCTATTGACCTATGTGTCTATTTTTTATGCCAGTGCTATATTGTTTTGATTACTACAGCTTTGTAATATAACTTGAAGTCTAGAATTGTGAAACCTTCAGGTTTAGTCTTTTTCAAGATTGTTTTGGCTATCCTGGATCTTTTGCAGTTGCATACTAATTTTAGAATTGTTCTAATTCTGTGAAAAATGTCCCCATTTTGATAGGGATTGCATTAAACATGTAGACTGCTTTGGGTAGTATAGACATTTTTAACAATATTTGTTCTTCCATTCCATGGGTAGATCATGTCCAAACTCTTAAAAATGGCTTACTGGGCTGTGCCCAAGTTCCTGCTTCCTCTATCCACTGTTCTTCTCCCCAAATTCCTCCTATGCAGCCATACTAAATGTTTAGCCTGTTTGAACCCAGCATGTTTTTTCTCTCCTCCTATCAGCAGATCACATGTTGTTCTCTCTACTTGGAACAATGCTCCTTGACAGGTGGTCACCTCACCATCACCCATTCATCCATGTTTTTTATAAGATGTCTTCCAGGAAAACTTAACTGCTCATCGAAGCTTGGGATAACACTCTGAGTTTCCTTAGAATCTGCTTTATGGTACTTTGGCATATAGCTTGCTTACTTATCTCAAATTTCCAGTGGACTGGAAAATTAAAAAAGGTATTGTTCATATATTTATCATTAAATTTTTATTCCTACATCTAGCACAGAGCCTACACATGTTTTCAATAAACTTTTATTAAGTAAATTAAAAAATGAATTTAAAACAACCTAAAGACAGCCAACACAACAAAATAGCAAATTAAAAATAAACAAGAAATGCACCAAAGGGAAAACAAAAAGATAATATAGAGTCAGAGTGAAAGTTATGCATTAACTACGCTGATAGATCTAGGGTCCAGATGGCTGAGCTCCCAGGTAAATGGCCTTGGCCAGCCTGACACTTTAACCCTCTTCTCTCCACCTTCCATAAAAATACTGTCTTTTGTCAAAACATTTCAGAGATGCCATTGTCTTTTAAAGGAAGTCCACATCCCTTCATTTGTCAGTATTTCCCATACTTTGTTCCTCAAGCACTAGATTTATAAGATTTTAATAAATCTGTCCTATAAAACTGTTCTATGGCCAAATAAGTTTGGGAGGTACTAGGTTAAATTAAGCAGTTTTCTTTAATGCAGGCACATTCAGAATGTTTATTTTGCTAACCTACTTTGTAAACCTCAAAAGATTTTTTTTTTTTTTTGAGAGATAGCTTGCAGAAATAATTGTCGATATATTGAAACAACTTGAGAAACATTGGCTTAAAAGTATCGGTAAATTTTTCCCTCCAAGAAAGTTGAGAGAAAAAAGAGAGGGGGGTGTTGCAGAGAGATTCCCTCCATCCCTCAGGAAACTAACTGATCAATTACTTTCTGAACTATGTGAACTTTGTGAACTCAAAACAAGAAAAATCTATATATAAAAATAGTGACCAATTTATATATTACCGAGGTTATTTGAAAGTATGCATTAAGTGCATATAGCATACAATATGATAAGTATAAGATATTGATCTTTCTATAACTACACACTCTTGTGGAACATACAATTCACTGTGGGGCAAAGATGTTCTGCCTTGCAAAGACTATAAATATATAACAGTTCAGAGAAAGAGTATAGCAATATGTCAGCTAAAATAGATAAGGAAAACGTAAAGATTTGGGAGAGACCTTAATTGGCCCTACAGGAAAGTAGTAGGAGACCTTTTTGGAGTCTTAGAACTTGGGGTTCAATTTATATCGAACACCGTGAATGAGGCACCATTCATTTCTAAAGTTAGGCTTTGGGTGTCAGTGGGTAGCTTTAGTGGGTATCTTTACTCTGTGTGCATGTTTATACATAGGTGCCTCTTAGAAGAAAAGGTACTGACACTTTGATGACTGGGATTTGAAGGCATGAAACCCTAACTGACCAGAGTGGAACCAACTGAGTGAATCTTGATTATCTCAGGCCTGAGTTCCTCAGAAAGAAACTCCTCTCAGAAAGAAACTCCTCTCAGTAAGGGAGACTGGGCTGGGGAGCAACACTTGAGTGTGCCAAGGTCTGTTATCAGAAGAAAGTGTCTTTTCAGGCACATCATACTCTTAATTCTTTAACTTTTCTAAGCAGCCATCTGGCACTGAGGGAAAATTTAGAGACAGGCAATTTGACAGGTTCATGTCATAAGAACCATCTCAAGTTTCTGTTATACATGGAGACATGGAAGTCTTCAGTGTAGTATCCCTAATTGGGCTTATTTTAGAGGGGCCTAGTGGACTTGTGTGTGTGTGTGTATGTGTGTGTGTGTGTGTACACATGCACACGTGTTCACGTTTCATCACTATTTCTGCTGAGGAAATATTCCTCTTCCTTTCATGGTGATTCTGAGGGGGACTGTCAATCACATAGTCCCACCTTCTCCTAGCCCCAGGGTTTGGCCTAGCTCATCAGGTTAACCTAACCAGTCAATGAGTATGACAGTCTAATACGTAGACATGCGCATCTGAGTCCCTCATGAGATTAGCTGGATATTGGGAAAGAAAAAGGCTTTCTTTCTTTTAGTTCATAAACTATGGAGATAAGGAGCTAAGGCTGACAGCATTCCTCTTTCCTGTCACGTAGAAAAGCTTCCATAATAATAAAGTTGTCATGTAGAAGGAAGCAGAGCCCAGAAATAGAGAAACTGAGTCAGACAGCTTTGTTGGAGACCCTGGATCCAAATGTTCTCAAAGTTTACCTCATGCTTTCACTTCTCAGGTGCATGAATCAATATTTAGTAAGTGAATAATCACGCTAGCTTGAGTTTGCTTTTGGTTTCTTTTAGAGACTTTTACTAATGGAGAGCCCTTTTCACAAGGAGGAGGCAGGAAATGGATGAGGCCACTGGCAGAAGTTTTCATCAGGATCTTGCGGAGCATGGCACTAGGGATTCAGGAAGAGATGGCTGATGTTCACGTGAGCCACAGACTTGAAGAATTGCTGGGGCTCCCAGCAAAGTTAGCAGTGATGGTCAAAGTCCTGTTGCACCAGTAGGTAGAACTGCCATCAGTCACTGGCACTGTTACATGGGCCATGCTCAACTAATGGCAGAAAGAGGTTTGGAAATGGAGTTTGACCTCTAGGAGCCTTACTTGTGGTATTGCTCCCTTGGAGTCTGAAGGGTGAATCCAATGACAAATATTATATAATTCACCACAAGCAAATGTTAGAAGTTCCTAGGAAACAGGAATCCATACAAATATTATAATTCCTGTGAGCAAGATTTGTGGAGGCTTGTAGCACCTGTGGTTTAAAGTAGAGTTTTAAGTATAACCTCAGACGACTTACATAGAGAAGTGAGGAGAGGTCATTCTAAAGAAAAGGAAATACAATAAAATCTTGACATATTCATACGACTGTGAGAACCTCAGACTGATAAGATGACAACTTCGGAGGGGCTGGCTAATTACAAGAAGGATGGATTATGGTACAACTTGTCAGAGAAGTTTAAATCAGACTTACTATAAAACAGAGTAGAAGAAGAGGGTTTTTCTATCCCTAAATGATATGAATTTAACCTCACCTGTTTCACTTGCTTGCAATATAAATACAATCACACTTCTTTCTTGCTAGTTAGTAGTTTGAGTTTTCAAGTTTCCTTCTATAGCATAAGTTCCTCTCTTTCCCTTTTTGAGATGTCCTGCTACACTCCCAGCCCAGCCCCACCCTGAATTGTTCAAGAACCAAAGGGCTTACTCAATACACTGGAAATTAGTTCTGCTTCCATAAACCACACAGGGAGAGAGGCCTGTAAAATCAGACTGGCCCACATCCAGCACTGGTTTGGTCACAAGCATCTGTCACTGTCAGATGCTGCTTGTCACCTCCTTCTAAAGTGCCCTTGCTGGTCCAGATATCTGCCCAGGATGGATTGGTGACCAGCTTTCAGCTTCAAGGATATAGATCTGAGGTCAATATTTTCACAGACACTGTTTCCAAAAAGAGGTCACCATATACGACAGTGGCTGGGTCTGAACTCAGGCTGCCTCACAAGGAAGCTAGAGCACGCGGATGTTCTTTGAGGGTAAACTCAACATTCCACAAGCTCTGCCTCCCAGCCACTGGTCATGGAGTACATTTTGCTGCGCTGCTGCAAATTGGCTACAAGTTGAACAATACCAAGTGTTCTTGGGGATGTGAATAAACTGCAAGTTTTATAAAATGCTGGTAGGAGTACAAATTGCTACACCCACCTTGAAAAACAGTTTCACATTTAGCAGAGTTCAAGATGTGACTATGCTTATACTAGATAATTCCGCTTCTGAGATGTGACTGTGCTTGTGCTCCCTAATTCTACTTCCGAAGTATCAGCTCAAGATGAGCACGCTCATGGCAGGGTTGATGAAAGAAGGGGAAATGATCAAATGTTTAGCGATGAGGAGTGACTACATAAATTATGATACGGTCCTACAATGGATTAAAATTCAGTGAAAATGAACAAGAGCTACACATGTCAACATACATAAACCTCACAAACAAGGTTGATCAACAGCAACAAAGGCAAGTCCTAAAAGAACACCTGCTATTTGAGGCCATATATCATATACCATCTCAAAAATGTGGAAAACTGAGCAATATATAAAGACTATGTACATGGGTGCTAAGTCAGTAAAGTAACACAAAGGCTGGTAAATATAAACTTCAGGATCCAAGTTAGCCCTGGAGAGGATGGAGAGAGCCGTGGTCAGAGTTAGCCATAGGGAGGGCTCCATAGTTACTAAATTTATATAATACAACACAAGTATCTGTTTTATTCTTCTTTAAGCCATACATCTATACTCTATATTTTGTGCATACCTATACTAACACAGATAGAATTTCAAAATTTAAAAAGAATTCTTGAAGGATAATTTAAGTGGGCTCTGGAGCTCTGGAAGTGCAAGTCCAGTCAGAAAATTTTCTTGGCTCCCTCTTGACTCCCTTGCTTGCAAAACTCTACAGAGGTGAAGAAGCATTTACATAAGAACCTCAGGGGCTTTCTGAGAGAGGAAAGACCAGAATACCAACTCCTCCCTGGCTGTTCTCTGCAAACAACCGCAGATACTTGTGACCAGATCATGAGACGTTGGGAGAGTCTCCTCACACAAAAGCCTTCCTGTGAACGATGATCACTCACATCTCCCAGCACTTTTACCTCCAGGTCTCTTCCCCCCAGGCCACCATGGCTCAAGCGTGTAGCCAACTACTCTGTTCAACATTTGTTCCCTTCCTGCTTTTCTCCTTTTTTCACCTCCTTTCCTGTTCTTTTTTTTTTTTACCTTTGTTCTCTATTTGCCAAATTCTTAAATCACATAGTAACAGAGAAGAAATGGGGTGAGAGACAAAAAAAAAAATACTTCCCAAAATACTCTTCTAACTATATTCATTGTGTCCCTGTAGGTGTTAGGGTCAGAGCCTCCCTTACTCAATAAATACAGCAAATGTAAAGGAGTTTTGTTTTGCATCAGGACTTATCAGGGTCCTTTAAACGCTAAGGGGTGGATCTAGTATGCTATTTTTTTCCAAATTTGACCAAAAAAAAATCCTTTTCCACCATCTTTCTTGAATAATAGTATATTCTCTGGAGAAATTATGGGAAATACCAAGTTTAAATTATGACCAATACTGTTTTCATAGTAAAATGAAAAGTTAAATATTATACTTTTTCTACATGAAATATTAGTAATAAAATATTTTAATTGAATTCTTTCTACAGTGGATTCTTTGTTGATAGGTGGATAGCAAATTCTCTATGGTAAATACTGCAATTTAGTGAATATTTTCTCAACCTAATCACCTTTAAAAAAAAAAAAAATTTAGGTCGGGCGCCTGGGTGTCTCGGTTGAGCCACTGCCTTCGGCTCAGGTCATGATCCCGGACTGCAGGGATCCAGTCCCAAGGCAGGCTCCCTGCTCCCCCAGTACTGAGTGAGTGTCTGCTCTATGTTAGGTGCTATCTCAGTGCTGGGACGCAATTGCGAAAAATACAGACCTAACTACTGTCCTCATGGAGCTTATATGTAAGAAAAATAAATTATTAGAAATTAATTCCCTCTCTTCTAAATGCACTTAACAGTAAAATAAGGAATATAATTTTAAGGCAAATTTAATGTCATTTTGTTTAACCCCCAATATGTTTTTCAAATTATTACAACGCTATTCCAGTAAAAGCCTGGTTAGTTACCTGGGTTTTGTTATTTGAAAAATATTAAAAGTAAAAAATATTGCATGGGGAAGAAAAAGTCCTGTCAAAAAAAAATTTACTTAGAACTTTTGATTTAGTTCGTCCCTGCTCAAAGGTCCCTCCTTTGTTAATAGGAGCACATTGCGTCACAGAACAGCAACACCTTCATCCATCCAGGCTTTTAATTATTGTCTTTGCCTTTTATTACCTGAAGTTTTACGCAAATGTACTCAAATCAACTATGAAGTCAAGTTACCGATGCCATTGAGAATATGAGAATTAACACAACTGATGAGAATAATGACGGAAAAATACTATAATCAAATCTGATATAGAAAGGACGGTCTGGCAGAATAAGAAATGTTAAAGAAAAATAATTATAAGAATGATAAAGTGAATTATTCAGGGGTGAATTATTAAGAAAGATGCTTGAGAAATATGGTAAGCCCTCTAATATTCTTCAAAATACCTCTCTCTCAGATCATTCTGTAAAAGCCAAATACGAAGGTAGTCAGACTCTATCACATTTATTTATTTATTTGGAAGAATACTATACCAAAAGTATTTGTTGCTTTCTTTTTGTTCAACAAATTAGAACACAACTGAAATGTAATCTAAATTTTGTTAAATATAAGCTTTTTTTTTTTTTTTTCAGAATCTTCAATTTCTTCTGTCAGGAACACATCCAGTCAACTTTATCATTATTTATTACTCATTTTTCTTTCTACTTTAAAAGGATTCACCTTAAAAGCCTTTTCCATTGTCTGTTATTCTTATATGATGAAGATTTCCTACACTGGTATTCTCCTAGTTTAAACATAAATCTTAAAAGTCACACTGAAGTTTAGAGCCCTATTTTCTCAGTAAATGAGTTCCTAATTCTAGTTTTGGAAATTGTAGTTAGCTGACTTAGCCATGTGCCTGAGGTTGCTAAAATATTGAACCTTTCATTTTTAATAGGATGGTATTTGGCTCCAACTACTATGCTCTTGACACCAAAGCAATGAAAACAATAAGTCTCTGCGGTAGGCAGAATCATGGCTCCCCAAAGATGGCTATGATCTAATCCCTGGAATCAGTGGATTCATTTCGGGTGGGGAACTTTGCAGATGTGATTATATTAAAGATATTAGCATGGGAGAGAGTAGCCTAGCTTACCCAGGTGGGCCCAATCACAAGGGCCCTTAGAGAGGCAGGAGGGTCAAAATATTTTGATGGAGGCTGAGGTCAGAGAGGAGAGCTTCGGCTGCAGGGAGCAAGGGGCACATGGGCAAGAAACGCAGGCAGCCTCTAGAAGCTTGAAAGGCAAGCAATTAGATTTTCCCCTAGAGCCTCCAGGTGACATGCAGCCTCATGGACCCATATTAGACTTCTGACTCCAAAATTGTAGGAGAACGGTGTGTATTGCTTAAAGCCACTAATTTGGTGGTAATTTGCTGCAGCAAGAGGAAACCAATACAGTCTTGTTTCGATTTTTTTTCTGTTCTCTGCTGAAAATGCAAGGAAAGCTTAGCTTTCCCCTACACAGGTTCCTTTTAGGAGGAGCTTGGCAAGGAACAGAGAAATGGCTTTCATTTTCTAACTGTTCTTCACGGATCAGTTCAAATGTCTTTCCTCCACGAGGCCCTAAGTCCATCCCCTGGCCTCTCATACTAGGATGCTTTTATTTACAGTGACCTTAGGTCAATTCTGAAGGTGCGATGGGTGAAATTAATAACTATACTGGAAAAAGAGGGATAAACTGGAACTGTCCTGGGACAGGTGGTCACCCTACTTATATTTCCACCGCAGTGCTCACTGCAGTTTGCTTTTGAAGTACAATTAAACGCTTACTTCTCTCTTCCCCTGCACACCTCCCCACCCCATTTCCTTTCTCCTTCTGCCAGAGATAGGGAAATTTTCCTCTTTCTCTCTTCTCCGTGATGTGGTTATCATCATCATGACCACCGGCATCATGATCATTACAACAGCTCTATCTCCCATCGTACTCACTAGGTGTTGGACACATTGTGTGCATCACATGTAATAACTCAGCCCTTGCAACAATGACTATGGAGGATGGCACCAATGCTATCTTCAGCTTATGGACATGTTATTGAGGCAGGGAGAGGCTGCGTGATATGCTGCAGGTCACACAGTGGGAGGTGGCCGCACCAGGATGCAGTTTTAGACGGTTTGGCTTCTTTATCACTCTTGCCTCCCCAAGTAGGACTTTTCACCAACACAGTATATGTAGTCACTTGAAAAGTAAAGGGCACAGAATTTGGCCCAATTACACCTCCAATTCTAATTGTTAATGGAGAAAAGGGTTTAGGAAACAAATAATTTCAATATAATAATTGTGTTCTATCTAAACCTTTATGGCAGTGGGTGCCTGGAAGGGGCTCAGTCGGGTAAGCATCTGCCCTCAGCTCAGGTCATGACCCTGGAGTCCCCAGATTGAGCCCCATCGGAGGGCTCCCTGCTCAGCGGGGAGTCTGTTTCTGCCTCTGCCTCTCACCCTGCTCATGCTCTCTCTCTCTCAAATAAATAAGTAAAATCTTTTAAAAAATAAAAAAAAATAAACATCTATGGCAAGTTCAAACAGCTATCCATACAAAATGTTGCCCCTGACGTTTTAAGAATAATTAACTTGGGGGAAATAGGAGTCACTAGAAGGAATATAAGCATTTTTATTTTATTTTCCAGTTGATTAAGATATATGTGACATACAGCACTGTAAAAGTGTACAGCATAGTGATTCAACTTACCTATATTGTGAAATGATTAACAGAGTAAGTTTAGTTAATATCCATCATTTCATATTTTTTTTAGTTAAAAGATCATTTTTCTTTGTGATGAGAAGTCTTAGGATCTACTCTCTTAACAACTATCAAATATACCATACAGCAGTGTTGGCTATGTCATTATGTTGCCCATTAAATCCCCAGTATTTATTTATCTTGTAGCTGGAAGTTTCTACCTTTTGACCACCTACATCTAATTCCTCTTTCCCTCCCCGCTCATCTCTAGTAACAAGTCTGATCTCTTTTTCAAAGAGTTGGGTTGGTTTTTTTTACTTTTTTCTATTTTAAGATTCTACATCTAAGTGAGATCACATGGTATTTGCCTTTCTAACTTTTTTTCCCCCTCTAACTTATTTCACTAATCATAACCTCAAGATTATGGCACAAATGGCAGGATTTCTTTCTTTAACATTTTTTTTATGGTTGAATAATACACCAGTGTGTGTGTGTGTGTGTGTGTGTGTGTTTGCACGCACGCCTGCACGCGCTTACCCACCACATTGTTTTTATCCATTCATCCATCGGTGGACACTCAGGTTACTTCCATGTCTTGAGTATTGTAACTAATATTGCTATGAACGTGGGGGTCCAGACATTTCTTTCACATAGTGTTGTCGTTTCCTTCAGATGTATTTCCAGAAGTGGAACTGCGAGATCATATGGTAGTTCAATATTTAATTGTTGAGAAAACTCCATATCGTTTTTCATAGTGTTTGTAAAAATTTACAGTCCCACTAACAGTGTGCAAAGATTACCTTTTGCCACATCCCTGCCAGCATTTATGTCTTTTTCTTGAAGATAGCAGTTCTAACTGGTGTAAGAAGGTTTCTCATGTGATTTTGTCTTTCCCTCATGATTAGTAATGTTGAGCACCTTTTCTTGTACCTATTGATCATTTGTGTATCTTCTTTGAAAAAAATATTCAGGTCCTTTGCTCATTTATTAATTGGATTATTTGGAGGGGTTGTTAATGAGTTGTATGAGTTCTTGATATATTTTGGTTATCATCCCTTTATCAGCTATATGGTTTGCAAATATGTTTTCCCATTATGTAGATTGTATTTTCATTTTGTTGGTGGATATTTTTGCTTTGCTGAAACTTTTTATTTTGCTGTAGTCCCACTCATTAATTTTTTTTTATTTTGTTGCTTGTGCATTAAGTGTCATATTTTAAAAAATCATTGCTAACATTGATGTCAAGGAGCTTACTGTCTGTTTTCTTCTAAAAGTTTTATGGTTTCAGATCTTATATTTAAGTCTTCAGTCCATTTTGAGTTAATTTTTGAGAGTAGTATAAGTTAGGCAGTCTAGTTTCATTCTTTAACATATGAATAATTTATTGACAAGACTGTATTTTTTATGGAGTATTCTTGGCTCTCTTGTCATATAGTATTTGCATTTATATGCATGTGCTTATTTCTGGGTTCCCTATTCTGTTTGTCAGGTATATGTGTCTGTTTTTATGCCAGTACGTGTCATTTTGATTACTGTAGTTTTATAATATAGCTTGAAATCAGGAAGCGTGATGCCTCCTGTTTTGTTTTTTGTCAGGATTGCTTGGCCCTTTGGGTCTTCGGGATTCCTGAAAAATTTTAGGGTTATTTTTTTCTACTTCTATACAGATGCCACTGTAATCTTGAGAGGGATTGCATTAAATCTATAGATGGCTTTGGGCAATATGGACATTTTAACAGAATTAACACTGTTTGATCTATGACCACAGGATTCCTTTCCATTTATTTGTGTCTTCTTTGATTTCTTTCATCAATGTGTTATAGTTTTCAGTGTAGTGATTTTTTATGTCTGTGGTTAAATTTATTCCTAAGCATTTTATTGCTTTTGATGCTAGTATAAATGGGATGATTTTCTTTACTTATTTTTCAAATAATTTGTTAGTATATAAAAATGCTACTACTTTGGCATGTTAACTTTGTATCCTGAAACTTTATGGAATTTGTTGATTAAATCTAACAGTTTTTTTGGTGCAGTCTTTTAGGATTTTCTATATATAAAATCATGTCATCTACAAATAGAGACAGTTTTACTTCTTCTTTTCCAATTCTGATGCCTCTTCTTTTGCTTGCCTAGCTGCTCTGGCTAGGATTTCTAGTACTATGTTGGATGGGAATAGAGGGTGGGTATTCTTGTCTTGCTCCTAATCTGAGAGAAAAGATTTTAGGCTTTCACCGTTAAGTATGTTAGCTGTGGGCTTGTCATTATGGCTTTTATTATGTTGAGACACATTTATTTTACACCTAATTTGTTATCATGAATGGATGTTAAATTTTATCATCTTTTCTGCATCTGAAATGATCATATCATTCTTTTCTTTTATTCTATTAATGGGATGTATCACATTGATTGATGTGCATATGTTGAACAATCCTTGTACCCCAGGGATAAATCCCACTTGATCATGGTGAATAATTCTTTAAACATGCTACTGAATTAAGTTCGCTAGTATTTTACTGATAATTTTTGCATCTGTATTCATCAGGGGTAGTGGACTGTAGTTTGTTTTTTCTTCCTAGTGATGTCATTTCCTGGCTTTAGAATCAGGATCTTCACTTTAAGTTTGTGTGTCTTTCCGGTTAAAGTCATCTCTTGTAGGCAGCATATACTTGGATCTTGTTTTTTATCCATTCAAACATTCTGTGTCTTTTGATTAGAGAATTTAGCCCATTTATGTTTGAAGTAAATGTTGATGGTTAAGGACTTCCTATTGCCATTTCGTTAATAGTTTTCTGGCTTTTCTAGATCTGTCATAGATTTGTTGTTTCTTATTTCTTGTCCTGCTCTCTTTGTGTGTGTTTTCATGTCTCTTGGGTATCAGTATGCTTTAACTACTTTATCATGTTCTTTTGTGTAATTGCTACAGGTTTTCGCCCTGTGGCTATCATGAGGCTTATATAAAATATCTTAAAATTATAACACTCTATTTTAAACTGATAATTTAATTTTGATAGCATTCCTAAACTTTACACTTTTACTTCTCCTCAACCTTACATTTTAATTTATTGACATTAGTGTATTCATATTTTTATGTTGTGAATCCAGTAATAGATTATTGTAGCTATGGCCATTTTTACATTTTTTTTAATGTTAATGACTTTATTTTTTTTAATGTTTTTTTATTATGTTAGTCACCATACAATACATCCCTGGTTTCCGATGTAAAGTTCGATGATTCATTAGTTGCATATAACACCCAGTGCACCATGCAGTATGTGCCCTCCTTACTACCAATCACTGGTCTATCCCATTCCCCCACCCCCCTCCCCTCTGAGGCCCTCAGTTTCTCAGAGTCCCTAGTCTCTCATGTTTCATTCTCCCTTCTGATTACCCCCCTTTTCTTTATCCCTTTCTTCCCCTACCCATCTTCCTAGTTCCTATGTTCCATAGATGAGAGAAATCATATGATAATTGTCTTTCTCTGCTCGACGTATTTCACTTAGCATTATCTCCTCCAGTGCCATCCATGTTGCAGCAAATGTTGAGAACTCGTTCTTTCTGATAGCTGAGTAATATTCCATTGTATATATGGACCACAACTTCTTAATCCAGTCATCTGTTGAAGGGCATCTCTGCTCCTTCCACGATTTAGCTATTGTGGACAATGCTGCTATGAACATTGGGGTGCATATGGCCCTTCTCTTCACTACGTCTGTATCTTTGGGGTAAATACCCAGTAGTGCAATGGCTGGGTCATAGGGTAGCTCAATTTTAACTTTTTAAGGGACCTCCACACTGTTTTCCAGAGTGGCTGTACCAACTTGCTTTCCCACCAACAATGTAGGAGGGATCCCCTTTCTCCACATCCTCTCCAACAATTGTTGTTTCTTGCCTTGTCTATTTTTGCCATTCTAACTGGCGTAAGGTGGTATCTCAGTGTGGTTTTGATTTGAATTTCCCTGATGGCTAATGATTTTGAACATTTTTTCATGTGTCTGTTAGCCATTTGTATGTCTTCATTGGAAAAGTGTCTGTTCATATCTTCTGCCCATTTTTTGATTTGTTTGTTTCTCGTGTATTGAGTTTGAGAAGTTCTTTGTAGATCTTGGATACCAGTCTTTTATCTGTAGCATCATTTGCAAATATATTCTCCCATTCCGCGGGCTGCCTCTTAGTGTTTTTTTGTTGTTTTCTTGGCTGTGCAGAAGCTTTTTATCTTGATGAAGTCCCACAAGTTCATTTTATCTTTTGTTTCTCTTACCTTTGGAGATGTGTCATGAAAAAGGTTGCTTTGGCCGATGTCATAGAGGTTGCTGCCTATGTTCTCCTCTAGAATTTTGATGGATTCCTGTCTCACATCGAGGTCTTTCATCCATTTGGAGTTTATCTTTGTGTATGGTGTGAGAGAGTGGTCAAGTTTCATTCTTTTGCATGTAGCTGTCCAATTTTCCCAGCACCATTTATTGAAGAGACTGTCTTTTTTCCACGGATGTTTTTTCCTGCTTTATCAAAGATTAGTTGCCCAAAGAGCCAAGGGTCCATTTCTGGGTTCTCTATTCTGTTCCATTGGTCTATGTGTCTGTTTTTGTGCCAGTACCATGCTGTCTTTGTGATCACAGCTTTGTAGTACAGCTCGAAATCCGGCATTGTGATGCCCCCAGCTTTGTTTTTCCTTTTCAACAAACAGTTCCTTGGCGATTCGGGGCCTTTTCTGTTTCCATACAAATTTAAGGACTATTTGTTCCATTTCTTTGAAAAATGTCCTCGGTATTTTGATCGGGATAGCATTGAAAGTGTAGATTGCTCTGGGTAGCATGGACATTTTAACTATGTTAATTCTTCCGATCCATGAGCATGGAATATTTTTCCATCTTTTTGTGTCTTCCTCAATGTTTTTCAAGAGTGATTTATAGTTTCTAGAATATAGATCCTTTACTTCTCTGGTTAAGTTAATTCCAAGGTAACGTATGGTTTTTGGTGCTATTGTAAATGGGATGGATTCCCTAATTTCTCTTTCTTCAGTCTCATTGTTCGTGTATAGAAATGCAACTGATTTCTGAGCATTGATTTTGTATCCCGCCACATTACTGAATTGCTCTATAACTTTGAATAGTTTGGGGTTGGATTCTTTTAGGTTTTCCATATAGAGTATCATGTCATCTGCAAAGAGAGACAGTTTGACTTCTTCTGTGCCGATTTGGATACCTTTTATCCCTTTTTGTTGTCTGATTGCTGTTGCAAGGACTTCTAGTACTAGGTTGAATAATAGTGGCGAGAGTGGGCATCCTTGTCGTGTTCCTGATCTTAACGGAAAGGCTTCCAGCTTTTCCCTATTGAGAATAATATTTGCTGTAGGCTTTTCATAGATGGCTTTTATGAGATTGAGAAATGTATCCTCTATTCCTACACTCTGAAGGGTTTTAATCAGGAAAGGATGCTGTATTTTGTCTGATGCTTTTTCTGCATCAATTGAGAGGATCATATGGTTCCTGAGACTTTTCTTGTTGATATGATGTATCACGCTGATCGATTTGCGAATGTTGAACCACGCTTGCATCCCAGGTATGAATCCCACTTGGTCATGATGGATAATCCTTTTAATGTACTGTTGGATTCTATTAGCAAGTATCTTGTTGAGGATTTTGGCGTCCATATTCATTAGGGAGATCGGTCTGTAATTCTCCTTTTTGAGGTGATCTTTGCCTGGTTTGGGGATCAAGGTAATATTGACCTCATAGAATGAGTTTGGTAGCTTTCCTTCTGTTTCTATTTTTTGAAACAGCTTTAGAAGAATAGGTATTATTTCTTCTTTTAATGTTTGGTAGAATTCCCCAGGAAAACCATCCAGGCCTGGAGTTTTGTTTGGAAGGTTGTTTATCACTGACTCAATCTCTTCATAATTAATTGGCCTGTTTAAGAAATCAGTTTCTTCCTGTTTCAGTATTGGTAGTTTATAGGTTTCCAGGAAGTCCTCCATCTCTTCCAGATTGCTTAATTTATTGGCATATGGCTGTTGATAAAAGTTTCTAATCCTTCCAATTTCATTGGTGTTGGTTGTGATCTCTAGTTTTTCATTCATAACTTTATTAATTTGGGTCCTTTCTCTATTCTTTTGGATAAGTCTTGCCAGTGGTATGTCAATTTTATTGATTCTCTCAAAGAATCAGCTTCTAGTCCTGTTGATCTGCTCTACTGTACTTCTGGTTTCTAATTCATTGATTTCTGCTCTAATTTTGGTCAACTGCTTCCTCGTGAGTGAATTAGGCCTCTCCCTCTGTTGCTGTTCCAGCTTCTTGAGTTGAGAATATAAAAACTACATTTTAGATTTTTCTCTTCTTTTGAGTGAGGCTTGGATGGCTATGTATTTCCCCCTTAGGACTGCCTTTGCAGTATCCCATAGGTATTGGACCGTTGTGTTTTCATTCTCATTGGTCTCCATAAATTGTTTAAATTGATTTTTGATTTCCTGGTTTATCGAGTCATTCTTGAGCAGGATGGTTCTTAGTCTCCAAGTGTTTGAGTTTCTTCCAAATTTTTCCTTGTGGTTGAGTTCCAATTTCAGAGTGTTGTGGTCTGAGAATATGCAGGGGATAATTTCAATCTTTTGGTATCGGTTGAGACCTGTTTTGTGTTCCAGAACATGGTCTATTCTTGAGAATGTTCCATGGGCATTAGAATAGAATGAGTATTCTTTTGTTCTGGGGTGTAGTGTTCTATATATATCTATGAGGTTCAACTCGTCGAGTATGGCATTCAAAGCCTTTGATTCTTTGCTTAGTTTTTGCCAGGGTGTTCTGTCTATTTCTGATAGTGGGGTGTTGAGGTCCCCTACTATTAATGTATTTTTTATGTATATGTCTCTTTATTCTGGTTAAGAGTTGGCTTGTGTATCTTGCTGCTCCCCTGTTGGGGCATATATATTTATAATTGTCATATCCACTTGTTGGATACATCCTTTAAGAATAATATAGTGCCCTTCTGTGTCTCTAACTATAGTCTTTAGTTTAAAATCCAATCTGTCTGATATGAGAATTGCTACCCCAGCTTTCTTTTGAGGTCCATTGGCATGGAAGATGGTACTCCATCCCCTTACTCTCAGTCTGAATGTATCTTTGGGTTCGAAATGAGTCTCTTGTAGACAGCAAATGGATGGGTCATGTCTTTTTATCCAATCTGCAACCCTGTGTCATTATGGGAGCATTTAAGCCATTCACATTGAGACTGAATACTGAGAGATATGATTTTAATGATGCCATGTTGCCAGTAAAGTCTTTGTTTGTATCAGTTGTGACTTTCTGTTCTGTATCACACTTGGGGACTTTTTACCCTTATAGAACCCCCCTTAATATCTCCTGTAGGGCTGGTTTCGTGTTTACGAAATTGGTTAATGACTGGCGATTCTGGAACGTCTTTATTTCACCATCAATTCTGAATTACAGCCTTGCTGGGTAAAGGATCCTTGGCTGCATGTTTTTCTCTGAAAGAGTTTTAAAAATGACCCCCCTCCAACCTTTCTCTCATTCCAGGTCTGTGTAGACAGGTCTGACGTAATTCTGATACCTTTGCCTTGGTACTTGAGAAATTTCTTTGCCTTGGCCACTTTCAATACTGTATCCTTGGATCTAATATTTGCGAATTGCACTATGACGTGACGTGGTGTAGGTTTGTCATGGTTGAGCTTGGGAGGGGTCCTCTCTGCCTCTTGGACACGAATGTTTGTTTCCCTCGCTAGATTAGGGAAGTTTTCAGCTACAATTTGTTCAAATATCTCTTCTAGACCACTGTTTCTCTCCACCCCCTCGGGGATGCCGATGATTCTGACATTGGATCGTTTCATTGAGTCAGTAATCTCCCGTAACCTACATTCGTGGGTGTGGATTTTTTTAAGTCTAGCTTCTATTTTTGTTTTTTCTTCTACTAACCCATCCTCCAATTTGCTAATACGTTCCCCTGCCTCATTCATCCTGGTTGTCAGAGCCTCTAGCTTTGACTGCATTTGGCTCCTAGAATTTTTAATTTCTGCCAGATTCGCTCTCATTTCCACCCTTAGAGATTCTATATTCTCATTAACATTTTCGTTAATACTTTTTTCAAGTCTACACATCATCTTGACCATTGTTACTCTGAATTCCATTTCTGATAATTTGGTTATATCCATATCCATTAGTTCTGTGGCAGAGGCCACAGACTCACTGTCTTTTCTTTGCTGGCGGGGACTTCTCCTTCTCCTCATTCTGATGAGGAGAGTTTGCGGGGTTGTCCGGAGCCCAAATTATTGACCGGAACCCAGGCCATGCGCCCTTGTTTTATAGGGATCTTGGGGATGTGGGCTGCTTCTTTAAAGATTTTATTTATTTATGTGGCAGAGAGACAGCCAGCGAGAGAGGGAACAGAAGCAGGGGAGTGGGAGAGGAAGAAGCAGGCTCCCAGCAGAGGAGCCCGATGAGGGACTCCTTTCCGGAACGCTGGGATCACGCCCTAAGCCGAAGACAGGCGCTCCATGACTGCACCACTCAGGCGCCCCAGGATGTGGGCTTCTTGATTTTTCAGCCTGCCTTCTGGGGGAGGGGCCTGTGGTGCCGATACTCAGGCAACCCTGTTTGGGTAAAGTCTCCCTGTCCCCTGCGAGGGGGGATGGGGATGGGAACACTGTGAGCCGGTATTTCCAGGCTTTTGTTCTCTGGCGGCTTTCCCTGGCGGTCTGCTGTGTCTCTTCTGAGAGTCAGAGCAGCAGTGGCCGAATTTCAGCCTCTGTCACAGAACAGAGGGATCGCGGACCGCTCTCCACTGATGTTCTGGCCACTTTAACTCTGTTTCTGTTGGTGCTGCTCAACCCTGTAGCATCCCGGGATGTGCGCCCCCCCACTGGCATCCCAGCCCTCACCTCCAGGGCCAGCTCGTCTCTGTCCTTTGTGTTTCTAACACCACCAGCCGCCAGCTGCCCCCACGCGCTCCCGGAGCTCCCGGTCTCAGTTTGTTTCCAGTGAGGACACCGGAGTTCCGCGAGAAGTCTGGTGGCTCGCGCTCCCGGCTCACGGTCTCAGTCTGTTCTCTCGCGGGTACCGTCCTCGAGTCCCCCCGCTCCCCTGTGCAGGTGGCTACCGCTTCCTGGCGTCCGAGCTCGGCGGCTCCCTCCCCCTTCCGTTTATCTTCCGATATCTGTGTGCGGTTTCACGGCTCCCTGCTTCGTACCTCAATACTCAGCGCTAGAGATGTTCATTTGTAGAGATCCAGATGTATCTTCCTGCGTCTCAGGCTGATTCCGTGGATGTTCAGGCTGGTCTGGTACCTATCCACCTCGACTCAGGGGACCGGCTGAAAAAGGGGTCCCCTACTCCTCTGCCATCTTAACTCCTCCCCCTACATTTGTTTTTCAACTTTTAAACTGGAATTGTAGTGATTTATGCAACACCATTACCATAATGCGCAATCTAATTATGACTGTATACTTATTAATACCAGTGAGTTTATACTACCTTCTTATATTTTTATGATGTTAATCAGTATCCTTTTACTTCTACTCAAAGATTTCCCTTTAGCATTTCTTATAAGGCAGATTTAGTGGTGATGAACTCCTTTAGCTTTTGTTTATTCAGGAGAGTCTTTATCTCTCCCTTTCTGAAGAACATTGTCACCAGCTGAAGAATTCTTGGTTGACAGGGGTTTTTTTATGTTTTGTTTTTTTTTCCCTTGAAATTTTAAATATATCATCTCATTCTCTCCTGACCTAATAGTTTCTGTTGAGAAATCCATCAATACTCTTATGGGGGTTCCCTTATATGTAACTTGTCTCTTTCTTGCTGCTTTCAAAACTCTTTCTTTGTCTTTGACTTTTGACAATTCAGTTATACTATGTCTTGGTGTAGACCTATTAAGGTTCAACCTGCCTGGAGTTCTTTGGACCTCATGAATCTGGATGTCCATTTCTTTTCCCAGGTTCAAGTAGTTTTCAGCCATTATTGCTTTAAATATACTTTTTGTCTCTTTCTCAAATGCAGATATTGTTTCTTTTGGTTTTGTCCTATAGGTCCTGTAGGCTTTCTTTACTCTGTTTCATTCTGTTTCCTTTTTGACCTTCTGACTGGAAAATTTCAAATGTTCTGTCTTTGAGGTCACCAGTTCTTTCTTCTTCATGGTCAAGTCTCGTTTTGAAGTTCTCTATTCAGTTATTCAGTTAAGTCATGGTACTTTTTAGCTCTAGGATTTCTGTTTGGCTTTCTTTTCTCTTTGATGGTTTCTATTTTGTTAAACTTCTCCTTTTGTTCATTATTTTCTTAATGTCATTTAGTTGTCTTTGTGTTCTTATAGTTCACTAAACTTCTTTAAGATTATTTTGAATTCCTTGCCTGATAGTTCATAGATTTCCAATTCTTTAGGGTTAGTTATTAAAGCTTTATTAGTTTCTTTGGTATTTTCATGTTTATGTGATTTTTCATGATCCCTGATTCCTTATGTTGGTGTCAGTACATTTGAACAAGCCATCTCTTTGTCCAGACTTTACAGACTGACTAAGGCAGAGACCATTCTTCACCAGTCAGCTCAGTTTAGGCTTCTGGATGTGTCCACTTATAAAGTCCTTGGGGAGGTGCAGCTTGCTTTCAGTGTCTATTTATAAGTGAGGCCACTGCCCACACTCTGAGGTGGGGGAGGCAGGGCCAGTGCTGGCTGAGAACAGTTGGATAAAACTCCTGGCTTTGTTCCCTGCCCAAGCAAGGCTGTAGGACAATCTCCATAATTACCTGGGTACTCTAGTCAGGCTTACTAGATGGTCAGGATTGGGAACTATACAAATTAGCTTCCCTGCCCTGGTGGGGCAGCAGAACAGGCCCCCGAGGGCCTGCATGGCTCATTGTTTGGGAAACTGAATCAGGAAAGACTATGTACTGAATTTCCTTGTATCGGGGCCACTGGTTTTGCTCTGCAGATGGGGAAGAGCCCTGGTCTGTGCTTTCTGTTCAAGTACCATGTAAGCATGGATGTTCGGTGGACTGCACAGCTTCTGTGTGCAATATTGACATTCAGTGGTTGAGTGGGCTGAAGGCTGTATTTGGCTATGAGTGGGGCTACGAATTACTTTTCCTGCCTGGGCAGAGTGGGAAAACTGGTTCCAAGGCCAGAAAGGCTCTTTGCAGTCTTGACTCAAGTTGACCCAAGCCCCAAGTTCTCTGGCTGAACAGGGCCACTGGATTTGCTCTGTGGACAGTCATGTCTGCCTGCTGGACTCTGCTCAAGTATTTCTGGCCTATATAATGTTAGAGGTGTTTTTGGCCAGACTTTCTGCTAAAACAGTTCTAGGAGCTACGCTTAACTGTTGGCTGGGTTATGACTCAGCTCTAGGGCCAGCAAGGTCTTTATTTGAAGGCCCAAATCAGGCAGACCTGCATCCTGTCAGGTTCACTGGTCAGATTACACCACTGCCTTGGCTCTTCAGCTTAGCAAAACTACTGGTACGGACTACAACTCAGGCCCTGCATATATGAACTTAGTCTCTCAAGATCCAAGTGTTGGTTATTGCAAGTCTCTCCCTCCCTTCTCCATCCCAGTCAGATTCCCAATGGCCAAGCCCCAAAGATTCTGCCACAGTCTGTGGGACAAGACTGGAGTGGGAGCTCCCAAGAAGGGACACCCAAGGCTAGGGGAGCTGGGTGTCTACCCTGGACTCTTTCCCCACTGGAAGGACCATAGACACAAGGGAGACCTCTCTGTATGGTTTTCAGCCAGCATGGGAAAGGGGCATTGTGATCAGTGTGTAGTCATTCCTCTTAGCCCTCTAATGTGTTCTCTGTTGGTCTCTGTCATAGAGCAAGGTGCTTCAGTCTCAGCCCTGTGTTCTAGGGTTCTCAAGATGTCTTGTACATGAATAGATCTTAGTTCTTCTTGTGAGGAGGAGCAAAGTCAGGAATGGTCTATGTCATCATCTTAGTGACATCTCTTCTGAATTTTTAAGTTGCTTAACCATAGTATCTATAAGTGGAATTGGCAGCTATAGTTTCCTTAACACGTAAAATGCTTTCTAATTGTTCTTGACAATAACAAAACAAAGGGCATTTTTTTTCCCCCAAAGTTCAAGAAAAATAATATCTTTAGAAAGTAAGGCACATTTATATGGCTCATTAGATAAACTCTTTTGCCAAATTTGAGAAAATCATGTTGAGATAGAACCCTGGCCAGCCAAGTTTGTGAAGTCTTCTGCTTAGTGAACAGAGTAACTATGATTTTGATTATCCACACACTGACCCAAAAACAAACAAAAATGAACAAAGAACTACAACAACAAAAAACAGACCTAAAAGGTGACATTAGCTCTGAGGGATTAGGTCTCAGGATTGATACTGCTGTTTCTCTATGGAAATGTACTGCTTCCGATGTGAACCATGGTATATTTAAGTAAAGGTAAGTTCATTCTACTCATTTAGTGACATAAAGGGTAGAAACACATGGAATTACCAGAATGCAGATAAAACTCGTATTGATGTGTGCATAATGATTTGATTTAAAAAATTTTTTCTTTCAAACATTATATTGTTTGATATAAAAATAGCGATATAATTTTGCTTGAATCTTAATGCCTTTATCAGATATATAGTGATTTAATCAAATTACAGTTAAGTTGATATAAAAATAGGGGGTTTTTTTCTTCATAATTGCTAGGGCAACTTAAATAAGATTTCATCATTTGGGCCCTTCCAAACTCAAAAAATATACCTAGACATAGTTCTGAAATGCCTAGTGTCTTGATGATTTCAGTTAATTAGAAATGAACTTATTTATGTATTCTGATACAGTTAACTTTTATTTGGTGCATATTGTGCCACATAGAAAATTGTGATATTTTT
This sequence comes from Ursus arctos, assembly GCF_023065955.2. Lineage (NCBI taxonomy): Eukaryota > Metazoa > Chordata > Mammalia > Carnivora > Ursidae > Ursus > Ursus arctos. Next base: position 22,786,609 of record NW_026622985.1, on the reverse strand, counting down.
CATGGAGTGACTTATGTATGTATATTCTAAAGAGGAGTATAGCTAAAACATGCACATATGTGTAATAACCTTTCTCAGATTGATACTATTGAACTACTGAGCTCAAATCCTGAGGGCAGTTTGAGAATCCAGAAATCCTCAATTGTACAGATAAACAGATGTGATTTTAGTGAAACTTTGAGAACAGATGTGATTTTATTGCTGTCTTTTGTCTTTATCAAAAAACAAAATATGCATCGGAGGCATCGGAATATTTGATATGCTTTCATGATTTAAGTCCTGCAGAATATGAAATTCCTGTCCTCCTCCACAGCTCCGGGGAGCTACTCTTTCCGAAAAAAGTTCAGAAGCTTTTTTAATGCATGACTGTGCTCAGCCCAGTCCTGTGGGAGGTGTGGAGGAAGAAAGGAATTTGGCTAAGGGAATTGAAACATATTAAAAAACAAAACACAACACAATAACAACATTAAAAAAAAACAACTGATCTTGTGATTTGGCTAAAGAACACTAAAGAGATGGGTCTGTAAACCAGGACTTAGTAATTTTCTGGTACCCTGATGGGTCTACTCCTACTCCATGTATTGGAACTAAAAATAACAACACAGCTAATTTAAGAATTCAGTTTTAGAGTATGGATTTTAAAGTGTGTATTGCTCTCTTTTATTACAGCTGACATATTTGAAGTGAGAATGAGCTAGTCCCCCCTCCGCCCACAGTAAAAGACCATATTACCTCAAACCATAGCATTTCAGAACTGGAAGAGTCTTCACATCTAAGCATTTTATCTATGGTATATGCTTTTCCAAAAACTTGGGAACTTTTCCATGGAATGCAAATTGAGTTGTGGAAGAAAAGTGTTTTACTTTCCAAGTAGAAATATAATTCTAGATGCTTGACTATTTTATATATTCCAGTAGTCACATTAACAATGTTAAGAAGAGGTAGAATCTTAAAGATACATTTAATTTTAACCCAATATATCCAAAATATTAGTTTAACATGTGCAGTGCATTCTTTTTTGTATAAGTCTTTGAATGCTTGTGTGTGTGTTACTCTTGCTGTCCATCTCAATTTGGACTAGCTATATTTCAGGTGCTCCATGTCATGTATGGGTCAGATCTGCTGTGTTAGCACAGCTCCAGTGTTTGTAAAACAGCAGATTAACGCACTAGGCTTCTTTGCTGCAGGACTTTTCATAGCTATTGGCATGCTAGTGTGCACCATGCACACTTATTAACATCTGCTTAGGCAACAGCATTTGGGATATGCTGTTCTCTACCTTGTGGTACTTAGGAAAAATGTCTTTATGCCACTGGACTTTGAAAACATGGTGAACAAATGACCTGTAGCCCTGGATTTTATCCTGCCTCTGCCACCTGACTAGTGGTCAACATTCTCGCAGATACTTAACCTTTCTTAATTGTCTCCTTATTTGAAAAATGGTACTTTAATCAGTAACTTTGTAGGACTACTCTAAAGACTAAATGAAAGCATTAGTAATGCACTGTAAACTCCTGGTACTATAGGCGCTGAGTAAATATCTTACGTATGCATTTTTTATATATATTTATGATGTTAGAGGAGCTGGATTATCTGTAATATATTCGAAGCTAGGTTCAGGTTTATGGTCTTGAATGAATCTTAGTACACTAGTAAAATTGTTAAAGGGACTCAGTTTGGAACTATGTTGTTTTAAATCTGCACCAGAAGCCTCAGGTGCAGGAGATTGCAGGTGGTGGTCTTAGAAGAAAGGGTACTTTATACTGGCTCCAAGTTTCCCCATCTACCTTCAGTCATTAATTATTAGATTTTGGATGAGCTTCCTTTTGAAGAAAAGATCCAGATTTAAAATTATTTGGTACTCCACTATAATAGAGAAATTAAGAATGGCGTAAAATGTATGCCCAAGCCTGCACAAATATTCTATTCTTTAGAGGTTAACTGTCTTGTGAAGTAATTGCTTGAGAAATGGTCACTTATATGAACAGGTACTTATTTTTGTTAATAATAAAAAAAAAAAAACCCAAAACAAAAAAACCCTGTTATTCTCTAGGAGAGTGCTGCAAAGTGAGTCCAGCACAAATTAGATGAATGAATTTGCTGCCAGAATGGTTCGCATTCCACAGGCTACAGAATACCATTCACATTTTCTTTGTCCATTCATCCATGGTGGAAGCTTAGCTTGCTTCCATCACCACTTATTTCTTGTCTTTTTGATAATAGCCATTGTGGTTTTGATTTGCATTTCCCTGATGATTAATGATGTTGAGCACCTTTTCACAGACCCATTGGCCATCTGTATGTCATCTTTGAAAAAATGTCAATTCAGAGCCTCCGTCCATTGTTTAATTGGATTGTGTGGCATTTTTTGCTATTGAGTTGTAGGAGTTCTTTCTATATTTGCAAATAGTTTCTTCCATCATGTAGATTCTCTTTTCATCTTGTTGATGGCTTCCTTTGCTGGGCAGAGCTTTTTAGTTTGATGTAGCCCACCTGTCCACTTCTACTTTTGTTGCCTTTGCTTTTGGTGTCAAATCTAAAAAGTCCTTTAAGGCCAAAGTCCAGTTATTTACGCCTATGTTTTCTTCTAGGAGTCGTATGGTTTCAATCTTATGTCCAAGTCTTTAATTCATTTTCAGTTAATTTTTGTGTATGGTGTAAGATGGTGGTTCAGTTTTATCCTTTGTTCATGTAGCTATCCAGTTTTCCCAACATTATCTATTAAAAAGACTATCCTTTCTCCATTGTATATTCTTGCCTTCTTTCTTGCATGTTAACTGGCTATATATATGGGTTTATTTCTGAGCTCCCTATTCTGTTCCCCAGATCTATTTGTCTGTTTTCGTGTCAATACCACACTGCTTTGATTACTGTAACTTTGTAATGTAGTTGGAAATTAGGGAGCATGATGCCTCCAGCTTTGTTCTTCTTTCTTAAGATTGCTTTAGCTATTTGGAGTCTTTTTTGGTTTCATGCAAACTTTAGGGTTATTTGTTCTATTTCTGTGAAAAATGCTATTGGTATTTTGATAGGGATTGCATTGAATCTGTAGATTACTTTGGATAGTCTTTCTATTTATTTGTGTCTTCTTCAGTTTCTCTCATCAGTGTTACAGTGTTCAGTGTGCCTCTTTGGTTAAATTTATTCCTAGGTATTTTACCCTTTTTGATGCAGTTGTCAATGGGATTATTTTCTTAATTTCTTTCTCATAGTTTGTTATCAGTGTATAGAAACGTATAAAAATGCAACAGATTTTTGCGTATTGATTTTGTATCCTGCAACTTTACTAAGCTTTTTAGTACTAACAGGCAGCAGCTTTTGAAGTATGAAAATATATATAGTTCTGTGGACTGCAAGTCTAAAGTCTCATTGCCACCACAGCTAGGTGTCCTAGAGGTGTCCTCCGGGTGGCAGTGGCAAAAGTTAGGGTGCCTAATGAGTGTGTAAACTCCTTTCCAGGAAATACTGATGACATGGAGTGAAGCAGAAAGAGAAGGCAAAGATGGTCCACTGGCTTCTCTCCCTAGAGAGCAGTTCAAGTACACGCCTAGATGTGGGCCACCTCAGGAGCCTGTCTCTTGGGTTGAAGCTCCAGGAAATGTAAATAAGCCACTTCTAGAAAGACTGTGTTTCCGTCTCTTGTCAGCACTGTGCTCTGAGGGTGGTAACTAGCCAAGAACTATTTCTCCATTTGTTACAATCCCATGAAACCTATGACAGCAAGCTCTGCTGGGCTACCAGAGACAAGTCATCAAGGGGCATCCCTGGGTAACAGTCACAGAAACTGGGACATCACACACCTGTACAAACTCCCCTCTGGAAGACTCTCACTCAAGAGCACAGCAGAGGGAGAGCAAAAGCCCGTGCCAGCCATCTGAGGTCTCTGGAGAGGATTACAGTCAGCCCTTAGATGTGTGTTTAATTAGCCTGACTCTTAGGGCGCCTGGGTGGCACAGTCGTTAGGCGTCTGCCTTTGGCTCAGGGCGTGATCCCAGTGTTCTGGGATCGAGCCCCACATCGGGCTCCTCTGCTGGGAGCCTGCTTCTTCCTCTCCCACTCACCCTGCTTGTGTTCCCTGTCTCACTGGCTGTCTCTCTCTGTCATATAAATAAATAAAATCTTAAAAAAAAAAAGCCTGACTCTTGGGCCACAGGTATGAAGAACTAGGAGGCTTCTTTCACAGAAATACTGGGCGCCTCAGTCTGTGGCCTCGTGCTGTGCCCTAGGGGCAGTAGCCAGTTCAGAACACTTTCTCTGTTTGTTACAGTCCTGTGTGAACCATGAGCGTAAGCCCCACTGGCCACCAGAGTGAGGTGTGCTGGAGGTGTTCCCTGGGCAGCAGCCATAAAAGACAGGGCACCAGATGAGGTACAAACCCCTTTGCAGGAGATAACAGCAAGCTGGAGTGAGGGAGAGGGAGAGAGCCAAGATGGCGCCTGGGCCTCTATCTCCAGAGAGTGTTTCAGGAGGCCTCTAGATGTGTGTTGAGTTGGATGCCTGCCCTTAGGCTAATGCTTTAAGTAAGCAAATAATCTTCTTTCATAAAAGTCTGGGCACCTTTCAGTCAAATGCCTCTGCCCTGGGCGCTGGCTTGGATGAGTCTGTGCACTTGAGGCCTTTAAGAAGTGTTTTTCTCAGTTCACTACAGTCTTGTGGGTGTCATGGATGCAAGCCTTTGAGGCTTTCAGAGCTGGGTGTTTTGGGGGCTCGTCTCTCAGGTGCAGTTGTTAAAAGTTGTGGTGCTCAGGGGTGCCTGGGTGGCTCGGTCATTAAGCGTCTGCCTTTGGCTCAGGGCGTGATCCCAGAGTCCTGGGATCGAGCCCTGCATGGGGCTTCTCCGCTGGGAGCCTGCCTCTTCCTCTCCCACTCCCCCTGCTTGTGTTCCCTCTCTCTCTGCCTGTCAAATAAAAAAAATCTTTCAAAAAAAAAAAAAAAGTTGTGCTCAATACCAGTTTCAAGCCCTTAGCTTTTCACAAAAAACAAAAACAAAAACAAAAACAAAAACAAAAAAAAAACATGAGGTTTTGAGTTTTTTTCCCCAGTCGTGGGTAGCCATGCTAGGAATGGGTTTTATGGTGAGATTGTGACTTTATCTTTCCTACCCACTTCAGTATGGGTTTTTTCCCCCTCCTCATTCACTCAATGTTTGGGAGTTGCTCAGCTAGTTTTTGGGTTTTGGGTTGTTTGTTCTGTTTTTTTGGGGGGGGGGGGTTGGAGGAAATTTTTCCATATGTAGCTATAAATTCAGTGTGTCTGTGAAAAGAGATGAGCTCAAGGTCTTCCTATGTTGCCATCTTGAACCGGAACCCACTACTATTTAATGTAATAAAAATTAAGGACAGAGTTGTCTGGAAATAGCTTTGACTTCACTCCTTTTTGATTTCAGAAGTAAGGAAAGGATTGAAGCTGTACTGTGAAGTTGAACAGAAAATAATTAAAATTCAAGAGTGCCTAACATAAAATTCTAGGTAATATCTAATCTTCCAAATGGCTTATTTTAAAACTAGCTTTACACCGAAATTGTACAAACATCTCTTAATTTAGTAAAAATGAACTCCAAAATTGCAGATCTAGTTAAAAAAAGAAAATCCTGGTAAGATAGAGGATACATATATAGCATATGCAGGAATAAAATTAATTTTAAGAATCCCTTCATAGACACTACAATTGGAAAAGTAATTTCTTTTGCCTGGCTTCTTAAGTTATCAACAGTCCTGCTTTGTGTCCTACTCTCCTTTCCTTGAGGTGAGCCACTATGCAATTCAGGAGGAAACAGCACCTGTTTTTATTAGAAGTGGCACTTATCACCTGCTAAAATGTCATTAAATCAGCCTTGATCTTCTCTACATGTTTTGTTCAACACTACTGTCTCAATTTTCATCAATGAAACAATGATTCTTAATTTGAAGAACTGTCTCTTGGCAGTGGCAGTGTTTCCATTCACTTGGTTGGTATGGAGTTCAGGAAGACGGCCCATAAATCAGGAAAGCTGGAAATATCTGTCCTTCTATATGGTGCTCGAGATTTATCACATGGCCTGCCTGTCCCAGTGCCGGCCTCTTCAGCCCTGGTCTGCGTGCTGGCAGCAGCTTCCTGCCTGGGCACATTTGGGTGTTTCTGTACTTGATGAAATGTGTTTCACAACTTTTAATGTAACTAAAAAAATCCAAGTAAATAATAGAAATCACAACAGACATCAAAGCGAGTAGAATTGGTTAAGGGAAAAATGCCTGGGAAACAGGCCAATGGAACTGTGAAATATAAAACTCGTGATAGAGAAGGGCATTTTAACTATTAAGATAGGGTTTTGAAAAGCAACTAACAAAAAAACTTCCCAAATCAATTTTAAAATAACCTAAATCTCTCATATTTTTGGTTACGTGAAAACAAGAGATGTATCCTGCAGTTGAATTTTAAAAAAGATGCATTTTTGGTCCTCCTTCACTTATTCCATTCTATCAATATCAGTGTGAGACACTTAGAAGTTTTAACTATAAAGATGAATCACCGTGGTTATTTTGTTCCTGAGACGTTTCGTCCAGGGCTCATAGCAACAACCGCTGGCCAAGCACTGAGTATGATTTTAAAGGTGCCGCCAAATTAAAAACTCTTTATAATCAAGTAACAGGGACATTTATTTTTTGCCACATGCCAGGCTCACTTCTCAGTGCTTAAAATGCATTGTGAACTTATTAAGTACTGACAACCATTAACATTAGTGGTCTGATTCGTTAGTCCCTGTTTTTTTCAGGTGATAAAAAGGAAGCAGAGAAAGATAAGTATATTTCCCAAGGTTATCCAAGTAATAATAAATAGAGCCAGGACTTGAACCCAGACTGGATGCCAGAGTCTAGCCCCCCCCCCCCAATGTCTACTTGCCTCTACAATTGCATACTGAGCAGTGACAGTAGTAACATCTGTCACACTGATGACGTTATTAATTTAATTCATTTACACAAGGCGCTATGGTTGGTTTGGCAGAAAATACATGATGTAAAACATCTAAAACTGTTCATACTCTTCAGGTACCTTCAAATCTAATAGACATTAAGATAACATAAATAGCTTGGGTATAAGACATAATAGGTATCATATTTAAGTATTTTTATTGAGATATATTTGACATATAACGTTAGTTTCAGGTGTACATAATTTGATATTTGTATATATTGTAAAATGATCACCCTCTCAGTTGACATCTGTCACCTCACAGAGTTACATTTTTTTCTTGTGATAAGAAATTTTAAGATTTACTCTCTCAGACTTTCAAATATGAAATACAGTATTAACTCGTTACCATGCTGTACATTATATTTCCATGACATGTTTTATAACTGGAAGTTTGTACCTGTTAACTTCTTTTGCTCATTTTCCCACCACCCTGCCCCTGGCAACCACTAATCTGTTCTCTGTATAATGAGCTTCTTTCTTTCTTTTAATTTTTTTTTTAAGAATTATTTATTTGAGAGAGAAAGGTAGAGAGAGCATGAGTGGGGGAGAGGCAGAGGGAGAGAATCTCAAGCAAACTCCTTGCTGAGGGCAGACCTTGATGTGAGGTTAGATCCTATGACCCATGAGATCATGACCTGAGCTGAAACCAAGAGTCGGATGCTTAACCAACTGAGCCACCCAGGTGCCCCAGCTTTTCTTTCTTTCTTTCTTTTTTTTTTTTTTTTTTAAGATTTTATTTATTTATTCAACAGAGATAGAGACAGCCAGCGAGAGAGGGAACACAAGCAGGGGGAGTGGGAGAGGAAGAAACAGGCTCATAGCAGAGGAGCCTGATGTGGGGCTCGATCCCATAACGCCGGGATCACGCCCTGAGCCGAAGGCAGACGCTTAACCGCAGTGCCACCCAGGCGCCCCTGTTTTTGTTTTTTGTTTTGTTTTATCCATATATAAGTGAGATCATAAAGTATTTGGTCTTTCACTCGGATTTGCTTTGCTTAGCATAGTGCCCTCTGGATCCATCCATGTTGCTGCAAATGGCAAGATTTCATTCTTTTCATGGCTGAAAATATTCCTCTGTGTGTGTGTGTGTGTGTGTGTGTGTGTGTGTGTGACACATTTTCTTGATCCATTCATCTGTTGCTAGACACTTAGATTGTTTCCATATCTTGGCTACTATAAATGCTGCAGTGAACATGGGGATATGTGTATCTTTTTGTTTTCTTCAGAAGTGACATTGCTGGATATTACAGCTCTATTTTTTAAATTTGTTTGAGGAACTTCCATACTGTTTCCAATAGTGGCTGCACCAATTTACATTCTCACTGGGAATGCAAAAGCATCTCTTTTCTCCACATTCTCACCCAACTCTTTTATTATTTGTTGTCTTTGATAATGGCCATTCTAACAGTTATGAGGCAATAGCTCATTGTGATTTTTATTTGCATTTTTTTCTGATTGTTGATGCTGAGCACATTTATGGACTTGTTGGCCATCTGTATGTCTTCTTTAGAAAAATGTCTGTTTAGATCCTCTGCCCTTTTAAAAATCAGAGTGTGTGATTTTTACTATTGAGTTATAGGAGTTATGTGTTTTTTCATATTAACCCCTTATCGGATAGGATTTGTGAATGTATTCTCCTATTGCATAGGTTGCCTTTTCATTTTGTTGTTTCCTTTGCACTGCAGTATCTTTTCAGTTTGTAGTCCTACTTGTGTATTTTTGCTTTTATTGCCTTTAATTTTGGTATCAGATCCAAAAATTCATTGCAATGTTAAGGACTTGGTAACTATGTTTCTTTAGGAGTTTTAGGGTTTCATGTCTTATATCCAAGTCTTCAGTCCATTCAATTTTTGTGTATGTTTAAGATAGTGGTCATTTCATTTCATTCTTTTGCACATGGCTGTCCAGTTTTCCCAACACCATTTTTTGAGGAATGTCCTTTCTTCACTGTATATTATTGGCTTCTTTGTTGTAAACTAATTGACCATGAATGCATGGGTTTCTGGGCTCTAGTTTGTTCTTCAGATCTCTGTGTGTTTTTATGTCAATACCATACTATTTTGATTACTCTTTGTAATATACTTTGGAATCAGGCAGCATGATGCCTCCAGGTTTGCTCTATCTTAAGTATTTTTAATCTAAAAAAGTGTTGTGGCTCAGATAAACTCAGAAGGTTAAGAGTTGGGATACAGTACTTACACATTTTTCTGGAAATAAGGTAGCATTCTTAGATCTGACTTCATGACAGAAGTCGGAAGTCACAGATTTGAAAACTTGACTTGATCTGGCTCAAGTCAGTTAACCTTTCTGAGCCTTTTCTGGTCTTACGGTTACTTTGGTATTCAAGTAAGAACATAGCATTTTATTCAGGACTTTTTCAGTAAGTGATTGAATGTGAATGAATTAAGATCAAGCATATAAGGAGTCTTTTAGAAGGGTACTGAAATGAAGGGAATTTTAGAGAACAGAACAGCTTTTAGAAACTTACGGATGAGAACTGGGACTACAATTGGTTCATTTTGGGTCACATGCCTAGTGATGGGAGACTAGGACTGGTCAGGCTTTAGCCTATGCCAGGGAGGACAGGCAGTTCTACCAGAACCACAAAAGGGCAGAGTAAAGAAGATGCCAGATGAGTCTAAAAAAGATATCACAATCGAAAGTCCTAATAAAAATAACACTAGCAGATATGAGTGATCACTTCCCATGTTCTGGACATTGTTTCAAGCATATCTCACATAGTATGTGGACAGATGCTTGAAGGAAAACCCAGGCTCTGCACAAAGTACTATTAAGATGTAGTGTGGGAGAGGAGTGGAAATGTAATAAACTGGGTTCAGATGAGGGAAGCCCCAAATAGGAGGCTAAGTTAAATTTGATTTTGACAGGTCAGAGCCAATGCAGGTCAATGCACAGACTATAACACAACCTCAGTCCTATATTAGGATAACTGGCCTGGATTAGAGCAGGGAGAGATGGGAGGTGGAGAATTTAATTAATAAGCCATTTCTTGTGGAAGTTAAGCAAAAACCTGCTTTCGGTAGGTGGTAGTGGGAATGGAAAGAAAAAATAAAAACCAGTGAGGCATTGGAAAAGTAGAATTATGAGCAAGATGATGGTGTATTAGAGATGGAGATGAGGGCCAAAAAGTTCCCCAATAAGGGACTGAATGGCTACTGAGTGGCTACACCAGCAGGCGAGAACTAGCTTAATGGGAGAATGACGATGAATATGGTTTGGCGCATATGGACTTGGAGCAGGCAGTACGTTCTCAGAAGGGGATCTCAAGTAGGCAGTCCTAAATGTGGCACCATGGCTCAGGAGAAAAACTTGGGGCCAGAAAATTTACTCAAGCTTCTGAAGTAGAAGAAATTGTAAAAAGATAGCAAAGATACCAGAGAAATGGACATTCTAGATAGACTTAAAATCCTCATGCAAAACATGTGTTTAGTCAACAGGTTTGTAAAATTTTAAAAATTTAAATTTATTAGGATTTATTAGTTACACAATTACACAGAATAAAGTTCAGGGATTCACCAATGATGGTCACCAAGATGTGCTTCTTTGTGGCTTTTTAAACAGTATTTCTTATGATTCAAATTTATTCAGAGTATAGGTGAATCTCATACATAGCTTCACAATATGGATGTTACAGGTCTTCCATCAGTAAAATTAATGAAAACATATCTTTCATGAAAGGCACAGGAAGAATCTAAACTAACACATTTAAGAAAGTGTGATAACTTTGAATTTCTTTACAAAGAAGAAAAACGAATCCCCAAAATAGAACAGGTGAAAATGTAGTCTGTGGTTACCCCCCACACACATACACATACACTTCAAGAAATATACTTCAACAAAATGACAGCACATAACTCAACTTAGAAACTACGTATCCACGAACCTAATTGAAGGACTTCTTCAAGATGAGGAGACAAACCAGAAGGAGGGTAGGGAATGCTGCTCATGTTGTTGAAATGAGATCACAGAGACAGGTTGTAAAGACTCAAAAGACTATCAAAATTCAATATCGAGCTGACATGTGAGACTTATTTCAGGACACATACAATCACTGACTTTATTAAATACTACTCATTTTCTAAGTGTAATTGCCCGTTTCATTCTCAGAAATAACAGCACAATTTAAAAAGATATTAACTCAAGCAAGTGGAGGAAATCTGAATAGTCTAAGGGAAAAAAAGTAATTTTAATATAGTGTGATAATTAAATTTGAAACTAGTTACATATATGAATTTAAAGCTTGCATTATATCAGCAGCAGAATAATCAAAGGTCTGTCTTGTTATCTTCCAAATAAGGAACTATCATGTATTCTAGGTACAAGGGATTTCCCAAAGGAAATACACAAATGAATGTCTCAAAATTCATTATGCAGACATATTTTTTACCCACAAAATGCTCTCGATAATCCACCTAAACTTAGTTATAAAGAAAAATGTAGTTATTTAAAGTGTATAAAAATTAATCTGGCATCACCTTTAAGGAAATGCATGAATACCATCCAAATATTAAAATTCAAAGTGAAAACAAACCAACTGAATAAAAATTAAGTGTTTATAGTAAGTCTAAGTATATCCTCAAAAGTCTGAAATTTTAGTTTTTCAAACCAAATCCAATGTAGAATCAGATCAGCATGCACTCTTAAAAGAAAATTAAAATGCATACAATGTTTACATAACTGATCCAAAGGCAGGTATAGTCATCCTCTTAAGAACATTTCAATAAAACACTGAATTTAAAGAACAAATCATGTTATTAAAATAGTCTGTGCAATGTTGTACAAATAACTTTTTTTAGGATTATAAGTATACATATAATCAATATAAGGACTGCAATGTTTCCTATTTTTAATTACCATACTTAAAAATTTACAGGACATGAACATAAATAAAGCTGTTTAAAACTGGCAAACACAGTAATAGTCTGTCATTCAGTACAAAGTACTTAATATTTCTGATATTACCAAAGCCATCACGCTAGAATCTTAAGTTGCCACTCTTTAAGCCTAAAAGTAGTATGGAAAATAAAGTTATAAATACATGTATACATACATTTGCATATTTACACTTACGCAGAAATCATCAATACACTAGAGCCGAGCGTTAACACTGCCCTTAGGTTCACACTGCAGGACCACCTCTCACAATTAAGAAAGGTCCTTTCAGTTTAAAAAAACAAACAAACAAAACACACAACAGAACAACTTTGGTCAGGTCCCAGATGCATTTGCCCTATACTACATTCCCGTGTTGCTGCAAGACTCTAGTTTAGAGAGATCCACATATAAGCACTCATTTGGTTTGAAAATGCATTTTTCCCATTAACTGCAAAACTTAGAAGAGACCACAATCTTTTAGATTATTTTTTATGATGACATCTGTTACAGCATCAAAAACAAACTGCACATTCTTAGTATCCGTGGCACATGTGAAGTGGGTGTATATTTCCTTTGTGTCCTTTCTTTTATTGAGGTCTTCAAACTGACACTGAATATATGCAGCTGCCTCTTCATATGTGTTTGAGCCTGGGATGGGAAACGGAGAGAAAAACATAAGGCGAAAGTTAAAATGAGTACACGGCTAAGCAAAATGGACCTGCAAATACAGAAGTCCGTTTCATACATAAAATATGTGGATTCTGTCACTGTATCTTTCCTTCTGGGATGAGAAATGATTTCTTCTAAATGAAAAATACCCAATGTTAATTACCTTTTCGTGACTACCTTTTTAAAAAACCCCACAATCAAAAGCATGGTATTCTATGCTCCGCAGGGTCTTTGTCCCTCCCAGATTCAAATGCCACATCTCCCTTTTTTCTTCTCCCTTATACGCTCCATCCCACACCAAGCCAGCTCCCTTTCCTGATGGTGGCATGCCATCTCCTTTCTAGCCCAGTGGTTGATCAAGAAATGTTGGCTGAATGCTGGTCAGTTAATTTTTATTTCCTTTTCTCTATACACGTAATTAGCTTTTCCATTTTTCAAAAATTGTACATGGGTCTGCAATGTGGCTTATGGCCGTGAGGTTAAAGACTTCTGAGTACAGACACTCCAGAAGTGGTCCGTATCTAAAGATAATCACATGCACATTCTATGATGCAGCAACAGTGTCTCGGTGCGCCCTTGACAGAACTATATGTGTACGTTCACCAGAAGACATATAGACCGTTCGTAGCAGAACCAACTTCTACATTAGGAAGCAACCCCAAAGTTCATTAATTGTAGGCTGGCAAATAAAGCTTGTATATCTGTACGATGAGCTGCCATACAGTAATGAGAAATGAGAATGAAAGTACTGTTGCTATGCACAACAACGTGAATGAGTTCCAGAATCCCACTGTGGAACAAATGAAGCCAGACACAAAAAGAGTATATAACTGTACGATTCAACTCATGTTTGGAAAGAGATGGAAAACAATCTAAATTAATCAATCAAGATGGAAGTCATAATTGTGTGTGTGTGTGGGGGGAGGGGGTTGTGATTGCTTAAGACTGGGAGAGGCATGATGGGGTTTCTGCGGACCTGGTAATATTCGGGTAATATTCGGTTTCTTGCTCTGAGTGGTGAATAGATCTGTATTTTCACTTTTTAAAATTCAGTGAGCTTCGCATTTATGCTAAGTGTGCATGTATATATTTTATATATGTACATATATAATACCTCAAAAATGTTCCATTTGAAAAAAAAAATTGTTAAATCTCTTTTGCAGTGGTAACAAAATTATTTGCTTGGCTTTCAAGGTCCTCTGTTACCCAGCCTGCTTGGTAAAGCTATTCTGAGATCCTCTATTCCACATCTGTGGCTCACGCCGTGTCAGGCAGGACCCTTGACACCACCTCCCACCTGTGATACTACCGTGCTTCCCCTCCCCTGGACTTCACCAGTTTCCATATCTTGGCTATTGTAAATAATGCAGCAACGAATATGGGGATGCACACATCTTTTTAAGTGTTATTTTTTTTTTGGAACCATTCCCAGAAGTGGAACTGCTGGATCATATTTCAATTTCTATTTTTTGTTGGACACTCTATTCCTTACCATAGTGGCTGCACCAATTTACATTGTCACCAACAGTACAAGAGGGTTCCCTTTTCTCTACATCCTCACCACACTCGTTGTCTTTTGATAATACCTATTCTAACAGGTTAAGTGATAACTCACTGTGGTTTTGATCTGCATTTCCCTGATGATTAGTGATTCTGAGCACCTCTTCATGGGTCTGCTGGCCACCTGTAGGTCGTCTTTGGAGAAACGTCTACTCAGATCCTCTATCCATTTTTTAGTTGGATTGTGTTTTTTGCTATTGAGTTGGAGTTCTTTATATTATTTGCAAATATCTTCTCCCATTCCCACAGGCTGCCTTTTCATTTTCTTGATGGTTTCCTTTGCTGTGTAAAAGCTTTACAGTGTGATGGGGTCTTACTTGTGTATTTTTTGCTTTTGTTGTCTTTAATGTCTGATCTAAAAAAATCCATCACCAAGACAAATGTCAAGAAGCTACTGCTTGTTTTCTTCCAGGAGTTTTATGGTTTGGAGTCTTAATTTTAAGTTTTTGATTCATTTTAAGTTCATTTTTATATATGGTATAATACAGTGGTCCAGTTTTCCCAGCACGATTTATTCAAGAGACGGTCTTTTCCTCATTATATGTTTTTGGCTCATATGTTGTGCATGTTTTCTTCTGGGCTCTCTTCTGTTCCTCAGATTTATGTGTCTATTTCTATGCCAATGCCATACTGTTTTACTATAGCTTTATAATACAGCTGAAAATCGGGGAACATGGTGACTCTAGCTGTCTTTTCTCAGGACTGCTTTGGCTATTCGGGTTCTTTTGTGGTTCCACACAAACTTTAGGATTTTTTATACTATTTCTGTGGAAAAAATGCCATTGGAATTTTGATAGGGATTACATTGTGTATGTAGATTGCTCTGGGTAGTACAGGCATTTTAACAATATGCAACATCTTTCCATTTATTTATGTCTTCTATTTCTTTCACCAGTGTCTTGTAGTTTTCAGTGTAGAGAACTTTCTCCCCTCAAATTTATTCTTAGATATTTTTTTAATGCAATTGTAAATGGTATTTTCTTAATTTCTCTCTTATACTTCATTACTAGTGTGTGGAAATGCAAAATATTTCTGTGTATATATGGTATATCCTGCAACTTGACTGAATTCATGGATTAGTTTAATAGTTTGGTAGAGTCTTTATAGAGTTTTATATATATGTCATATGCAAATAGTGACAGTGTTTTTTCTTATTTTCCGATTTGGATGCCTTTTATTTCTTTTACTGCCTAAATGCTCTGGCTAGGACTTCTAATACTATGTTGAATAAAAGTGGCAAGACAGGGATTCCTTGTTTTGTTCCTGATCTTAGTGGAAAAGCTTGCAGTCTTTCACTGTTGAAGTACGATGTTAACTATGGGCTTCTAATGCATGGCCTTAATATGCTGAGGTACGTTCCCTCTGTACCTACTTTGCTGGGTTATCATAAATGAATGCTGAATTTTGTCTCAAGACTCTTATCTTTAATTTTGTTAGGTGGTATATCATGTTGATTTGCAAATGTTAAACTACTTGTGTGTCCCTGGAAGAAACCCCACTACATCATGGTATATGATCCTTTTAATAGATTGTTGAATTCTGTTGGCTAATATTTTGTTCAGGATTTCTGCAATTTTCTTATGTCATCCTTGTCTGTTTTGGTATCAGGGTAATGCTGTCCTCGTAAAATGAGTTTGGAAGTGTTCCCCCCTCTTGTATTTTTTGCAAGAGTTTTAGAAGGACTGGTATTAATTCTTCTGTAAATGTTGGTAGGATTCATCAGTAAAGCCACTGGTCATGGACTTAATTATTGGGAGGTTATGATTACGAAGTAATTGGTCTGTTCAGACTTTCTATTTCTTCATGACTCAGTCTTGGTAAGTTATGTTTCTAGGAAGAAGTTTTCTACTTTTTCTAGGTTGTCAAAATAAGTTTACATTTTAACTTGCAGGTGCTAGCAGGCCACCATATAGTTTACAAATCAAAATTGAGTTTATTAAATCACAATAAGGTTGGTAACTCTGAAATCCTAAAGCAATAAACTGTCTTACTGAGAGAAGTTAATGCCACCTGTCAATTAAAAATATGTTTTTGGAAAGCAGCTTGCAGTGAGTGCACAGCTCAACCTGCTGTATATATTACAGATAGCTAGGTTGCTAAGTCCAAGAGCTACAAGATACATGAATAAACTCATGAGCACATTCTCAATCTTAATTGTTAAGACTAGCAAAGATGTGGTGGGAGGGTGACAGATCTTTTCTACATGTGCTAGAACCATCATGTATAAAGGCAGGTATAGGTGATGACCTAGTTCACGAATGGAGACCTGGGAGGGGGGTGGTGATAGAACGGAAAGGGAGATAGAGGAGATTTGAGAAAACAAATCACAGGAGTTCAGTTTGAGTCTCAGGTGGTAAGAAATGTACATGTTCAACAAGCAGCTGGAAATGCAAGAGTGGGGCTCGAGAGAGATGAGAACCGACCATGGAATTTAGCATGTCGAGAATAAACAAGACCGTGAAAGGAGAGCACGCTAAAAGATCACAGGTTGCAGATGGAATGTGGTGAAATGTCAACACGGGGATATTTAAGTAGAAAAGGGGGAGAGAGGAGCAGGCAGCGGCGGAGATAAACCATAGGTTAGAGGCCATACAGGCTTATTCTATGGGAAGTCAACAGTCACAGGAATTAGAAGTGGAGGTTGCAGCAAGAAGCCAGCGAAACCAAAACTTAGGGTGCGCGATGAGGACGTTACATGAGAATCCCAACACTGGGCATGCGAGGAAATTATGTAATACTCTCTGTGTTCAAAGACTGTGAGATCATGGATCCTTATTAACTTGACAGCATAAGAAATATTCTTGGCTGCTTTGAAATCCCTATCGGTATGTGATATTTATGCATTCATTTGGGCACTCTGGTAATATTAGCACAAAGTGGCTACTTGATAATAGAAAATGACAAAAATAAATTGAAAGATGAAAGTAAAGGCAAAACTGAGGCACCTTAATTCTGGCTAACTTCAAACTTGGAGACAGAACAATAAATAATTTTATTCCTAATAGCACTAAAATGTTTCTGAACAAAGTGGCAGGATACTACAACTTTCAAGAAGAAAACAAACATTTAAAAGTAAGCAACTATGTGAAGTTATTTTGAAGTATAGCCTTGGATGACAACCAAAAAACCCTGTAATAATGAATAGTGTGATTCTACTTGTCAAAGAACCTTCCCCTTTAGTTCTAATGTGAATTTAATTCTGGGGGTCTGGATGTTAAGGGTGTGGCTGCAGGAGTGCCAAAGGCGTGGGTCTGGACCCGGATCGTCACCGAGCCCAAGTGTTCTCACCTGCATGACGGGGCTGGGAGGGCACTGACGTCACAGGGCTGTTTGATCAGCGCCTGTGACAAGGCAGTAAATACTCATTGTACAATATACTCCATACAAGACCAAAATTGTGTTTCTAATGAAATAAGTTCTTGAGACTTTTTTTTGTTTTTAAAGGATGGTGTGAGGGTGAGGAACTTGGATCAGGTAGTTAAATGAACCAAACCCTTCAGAATATTTGGGTTTAGAGACCCCATAAACCAGTGGTAGTCAAACTATTTTTGAGGCACAGAGTTCTCCTCGTAAAATAAAGTCTGATTCAGAAACCCAGTATTTAAAACAGATTAAAAACAAAGTCACTTTGCTTTAGTAAGAGAGATGCATGTCTGGGTGGTGGAGACAGGTGTCTCCGTTCCTGGGACCCACTTTTCAACAGTAGCCCAGGAGTCTGCAGGGAACTCAACTAAAGCCAGGTTTTAACTCAACTTCTGATTTCACAAATGGGGAACGGCCTTGTTCAAGATCAAAGAGCTAATCATGGAAAGGCCAGGGCTGTACCTCAGGTCTCCTTTTCGAAGTGCAAACCATTTCCCACGGCAGGGAAATTAGAGGACCATTAACTGTCTCATTACCAGTGCTGGGATTTCTTGTGAACCTTTGCCTGACTCCCCTGAAAAGTTAACTCATGGATTCCTTCATTTATCCCCCTACAATTTACTGTTCTCGTTCCTTTGTAGTAACACGTTGCACTGCTTTTTTTTATGAGTACATCCGTCTCTGAGATTAGACTGTGTGCACAGACCTGTCTTACTGGGCGTCACACATACCTGACACCAGATCTGGTCACTGGATGAACAAGTCAATATTTTAAATTTATAAAGACTTGAAGTCATCATAGAAAATTATCTAACAGTTTTTCCATATGACTTTTTGCATATTTTCAATCATCTTAGCTACACCTCAAGGAACTATTTGTCCCTGAACGGAGTTTAATAATTTCCCTTAAAGGTAAGAATTAAAGATTCAAATCTATAACAGAAATCTTGTGTTAGGGGGACTTTCCCTAGAAATACATGACAAGTTATCCACACAGAGCAGAATACCTGCATATTCTGGATAGCATATAGTGAGCGGGCTCTTTTTGATTTTTTCTTCAAAGAGATCCTTCTTGTTGAGAAAAAGTATAATAGATGTATCCGTAAACCATTTGTTGTTACATATGCTGTCGAACAACTTCATGCTTTCATGCATTCGATTCTGTAACAGAAAAGAATACAATCAGTTTGTCACAAGGGCAAGGATTTGGCAAAGCATTACTTTTTCAAAAGTGTTACAGAGCTTAGCCGGAAAATGGCGTTCCGCAAAAATGTATTCCTGCCATTGAGGGACGACCACTCCTCCCTTTTCACGGAGTGTCCACTATGTGTCACCGCGCCTGGGGACACCCTGCAATCTAGAGAGGCCAAGCGCAAACATTTGAAGAGAGACCTCACTGTATAGAGGGAATCGAAGTTTCCGTTAAAAGACAAGGAGAGGTTTTTAGAGATTAATAAACTGAACAAGCTGAAACACAATTAGCCCAACACTCTAAAGATAATGGTGTATTAGAGAAGGAAACCTCCAATCCCGTTTCCTGCCCTTCTAGTATCTGTGGTTTCTAAAACGGCATAGATAGATACATTTTATAGCACCAAAAGGAGAGAAATGGACGTATGACTGGACAGTGCACCCTACAGCACTGTAATTGTATGTGCCTGATTTTAAAAATACAAAAGTGACATTTCGAACTATTTTTCCCCCCCCAGTCTGTACTAAAGTTACTATTTAAAAATATTTCCCCTAGATTAACGGTACATTGGAACACACCTGAAAATTACTGGTCAATAGCAAAGTATAACGTGGATCAAAGATTACAGAACTGACAGAAGTAACACTTACGAAAAATGAGCCTTGGACTATCATGAGAACTAACTACTTTCAGTCACTACGTAGATAACCAGATAGAGGAAATGCATAGTCAATCTCACTTCAACCCTATATGCTTAACTCTCAGTCTTTTCTTATTTGGGGGTCCATTTGTGCTTCTTGAGTGAGTGTACTTCCCTTTTATTATATAAACAGAAGAGCTAGAGAAAAAAAAAAAAACCCTGAACTTTCAAATAATTCAAGCATTAGCAAGAATTACTCAAGAATTTTTCTCAGAAAAATTCTTGGCAACATCTCCAGCCCTTCATATTTCATGCTTTATCTTTAATAGTGGTTCTACTTGCCATCTCTTCATCTTCAGCTAGAACCAGGTCATAGTCACTCAGCGCCACACAGAAGATGATGGCGGTCACTCCTTCGAAACAATGAATCCACTTCTTCCGCTCAGATCTCTGCCCTCCCACATCAAACATCCTGTAAGAGAAACAATGAGTTTGACATCACATGAAATGTTCAAAAGCTCGGAGGGGTTCTAGAATATCATCAAAAAAGCTCCAAATTGCAGGGGGATGTGGGATGGGAAGAAAGGAGAACATTATGGGAGGAAAATGATTTCACAAACTGGTTTTCGCAAGGGGAAAAAAGTCTGGTTTTTAAAAATTTTTGGTTGAAAACAAAGCCCAAAGTACCCTCAAAAAACAACACATTCATTAACATGAGAACACTTCGATCAGAACATTAAAGCAGATACAAGTGAGTGGATGCACTATGAGTAAACATTGAGAAGTCACAGGATGCAGCCAGGCAATGCGGAGACAAGAGTATATCCAATTTCCAAAGTCACAGAACATTAGAGCCAGAGGGTATGGTCCCCTCTTCCCGCTATGAAATGTTTCCTTTCTCTCACAGGCACCAAATAGGACTTTGACATAGAGAAGGAACCTTATTCCAGGTAAGAAAAAGCTGCGCGAGCAAGTGATATTTACGTGGGGCAAACAGGTTGCCTAAATTAAAAAAATAAAACCATGGTATAGAAACAAAAATAAGAGATGAGACAGGAGATCAATGGGTTAAGACTACTGAACAGTCTTAAGAGTGGGGGAAAAAATTGCTATACAATATACGACAGTAGACAACTGTAGCTTAGTACAGGGTAGTAACACAAACAGTAGAAAGACAATAAACTCTTATAAGGAAAAGATGAAAAGATCATTAAGTTAAGCAAAAGTTTAAATTCACATAGACTGTTATGCAACCTAGAAATAACCACTTATATAATGGAAGCACGATGCAAACTGGTACATTCTAAAAGGCTCCATTTATCTCAATGGTGCACTAATTAAAATAGTCCCTATCTAATTCTCAGGCAAAAAGAATTTCCCTGCAGAGTAATACTGGCCTATAAACCAAATCTGAGTACATCAACTAATATTGTTACTTTTATCATCATTTAAGTGCCCTTCATTCCATCGGGTTAGCTAGTGAATTGTTCATTATGCTAGATCACAAAATGATCCTACCACACAATAAATTAAAATGGGTAGAACACACAAAAGAGAGTTGGTAATAAAGATCAAATAAGAACAAAATAAAAGAACTTAAAAATGATTACCCATTTGTTAACCTACCAAGGAACACAATTTGAAAAGCAGCTTACCAAAAAGACTTGTAGATGACTTCTGTGATCAAGTGGCACATACATCCTGACCACTCACTATAAAATAACAACCAAACCCATTCCATTCCACCCCACAATTTCCCTCTGTGATGGTGAGTTTTCTGGGTCAATCTGGCTAAGCAGTTATGTCATCAAACACTAATGTACATTCTACTGTGAAGGTATTTTATTGCTGTAGTTAACATCTCTAATCAGTCGTCTTTCAGTAAAGATTATCCCTGATGCTGTGGGCAGACTTCATCCATCGAATCAGCTGGAAGGCCTTAAGAGCAAAACAGGTTTCCCAGAGGGAAGAGAAAGTTCACCTCAAGACTGCAACATCAGTTCCTACCCGAGCCTGCTGTCCTACAAACCTGCACGTGCCAGCCCCCATGGTCATCTAGGTCAATTCCTTGGAATGGACAGGCCTGACTGACACAAATGTTAGCACCCACAGTGGGGTGCTGCAGTCACAAATACCTAAAAAGGACAAATGGCTGTAGACTTGGGTAAGAGACTGGAAGAATCTTGAGTTCTCAACAGAAAAAGGCCAGATTGCTTTGAAAAGATGGTTGGTCAGAAATACAGACAGAAGTGTGGTTCAACATTCGCAAATCGATCAGCGTGATACATCATATCAACAAGAAAAGTCTCAGGAACCATATGATCCTCTCAATTGATGCAGAAAAAGCATGTGACAAAATACAGCATCCTTTCCTGATTAAAACCCTTCAGAGTGTAGGGATAGAGGGTACATTCCTCAATCTCATAAAAACCATCTATGAAAAGCCTACAGCAAATACCATTCTCAATGGGGAAAAGCTGGAAGCCTTTCCCTTAAGATCAGGAACACGACAAGGATGCCCACTCTCGCCACTATTATTCAACATAGTACTAGAAGTCCTTGCAACAGCAATCAGACAACAAAAAGGGATAAAAGGTATCCAAATCGGCAAAGAAGAAGTCAAACTGTCTCTCTTCACAGATGACATGATACTCTATATGGAAAACCTAAAAGAATCCAACCCCAAACTATTCAAAGTTATAGAGCAATTCAGTAATGTGGCGGGATACAAAATCAATGCTCAGAAATCAGTTGCATTTCTATACACGAACAATGAGACTGAAGACAGATAAATTAGGGAATCCATCCCATTTACAATAGCACCAAAAATCATACGTTACCTTGGAATTAACTTAACCAGAGACGTAAAGGATCTATATTCTAGAAACTATAAATCACTCTTGAAAAACATTGAGGAAGACACAAAAAGATGGAAAGATATTCCATGCTCATGGATCGGAAGAATTAACATAGTTAAAATGTCCATGCTACCCAGAGCAATCTACACTTTCAATGCTATCCCGATCAAAATACTGAGGACATTTTTCAAAGAAATGGAACAAATAGTCCTTAAATTTGTATGGAAACAGAAAAGGCCCCGAATTGCCAAGGAACTGTTTGTTGAAAAGGAAAAACAAAGCTGGGGGCATCACAATGCCGGATTTCGAGTTGTACTACAAAGCTGTGATCACAAAGACAGCATGGTACTGGCACAAAAACAGACACATAGACCAATGGAACAGAATAGAGAACCCAGAAATGGACCCTCGGCTCTTTGGGCAACTAATCTTTGACAAAGCAGGAAAAAACATCCGGTGGAAAAAAGACAGTCTCTTCAATAAATGGTGCTGGGAAAATTGGACAGCTACATGCAAAAGAATGAAACTTGACCACTCTCTCACACCATACACAAAGATAAACTCCAAATGGACGAAAGACCTCGATGTGAGACAGGAATCCATCAAAATTCTAGAGGAGAACATAGGCAGCAACCTCTATGACATCGGCCAAAGCAACCTTTTTCATGACACATCTCCAAAGGTAAGAGAAACAAAAGATAAAATGAACTTGTGGGACTTCATCAAGATAAAAAGCTTCTGCACAGCCAAGGAAACAAAAAAAACTAAGAGGCAGCCCACGGAATGGGAGAATATATTTGCAAATGATGCTACAGATAAAAGACTGGTATCCAAGATCTACAAAGAACTTCTCAAACTCAATACACGAGAAACAAATAAACCATAAAATGGGCAGAAGATATGAACAGACACTTTTCCAATGAAGACATACAAATGGCTAACAGACACATGAAAAAATGTTCAAAATCATTAGCCATCAGGGAAATTCAAATCAAAACCACACTGAGATACCACCTTATGCCAGTTAGAATGGCAAAAATAGACAAGGCAAGAAACAATTGCTGGAGAGGATGTGGAGAAAGGGGATCCCTCCTACATTGTTGGTGGGAATGCAAGTTGGTACAGCCACTCTGGAAAACAGTGTGGAGGTCCCTTAAAAATTGAGCTACCCTATGACCCAGCCATTGCACTACTGGGTATTTACCCCAAAGATACAGACGTAGTGAAGAGAAGGGTCATATGCACCCCAATGTTCATAGCAGCATTGTCCACAATAGCCAAATCGTGGAAAGAGCCGAGATGCCCTTCAACAGATGAATGGATTAAAAAGTTGTGGTCCATATATACAATGGAATATTACTCAGCTATCAGAAAGAACGAGTTCTCAACATTTGCTGCAACATGGACGGCACTGGAGGAGATAATGCTAACTGAAATAAGTCAAGCAGAGAAAGACAATTATCATATGGTTTCTCTCATCTACGGAACATAAGAACTAGGAAGATTGGTAGGGGAAGAAAGGGGGGGGTAATCAGAAGGGGGAATGAAGCATGAGAGACTATGGACTCTGAGAAACAAACTGAGGGCTTCAGAGGGGAGGGGGGTGGGGGAATGGGATGGACCGGTGATGGGTAGTGAGGAGGGCACGTGTTGCATGGTGCACTGGGTGTTATACGCAACTAATGAAGCATCGAGCTTTACATCGGAAACCGGGGATGTACTGTATGGTGACTAACAATAAAAAAAAAAAAATAAAATAATAAAACAAGAAAGAAAAGAAATACAGACAGAGAAGGTAGTAATTTTGGAGATACTTGGGAGTGAAAAGGATGGCGGGATCCTCTCCTATCTAAGAGCATATATATGTATCATCATGAACACGATGTTGGAAGATTTATGAATGTTAAAGATGCTTTTGATGAGTTCTCAGAAGGAACTGAGAAACATGTTCCTGGACACTGGAGAAAAGGCAATCCTTGCTGTAAAGTCACAAAATCTTTGCTAGACTGCTCTAGTGCTAGGTGTTAAGAGATGAAATTGAATACTCGTTGAGGAAATTTCCAAGCGAAATGTGCAGGGTATGGTTTTGTTTCTCCTTTTGCTATAGTAAAATATACGAGGAAAGAGGGAGAAACTGAGAAAGGAGCCCTTAAGCCAAAAGGAACCAGGGAAGAAGGCCATGTGACAAAGGCCAAGGAACACTGAGGATTTCCAACCACTACCAGAAGCAAGAAGAAGCAAGAGAGGATGCTTCCCTAGAGCCTTCAGAAGGAGCACAGTCCTGCTGTCCTGTTGATTTCAAATTTCTAGGCTCCAGAACTATGAAAGAATAAACTTCTGTTGTTTTATGCTACCTAGCTTATGGAAATTTGTTACAGCAGCCCTAGGAAACGAATATATCCCCCCTACCTTGCTTTATTTTTCATTACAGCGATTATTACCTCCTGATAATTATTTCATCTCCCCTGCCCCTTTCCCAATAATGTAAAGACAAAGACTTTGCTGTATTTCATAAATACTTGTTGAATGAATGAACTACACCCACAGAATATTTTAAAACACCTTCAAGCAATAATAGATGAGCTTTACTAAGTTCAAGATCTAGGTCTTCCAGTTATGCTGTGGGGATGTTACATATAACAGAGCTTGAACTTGATAAGTAATTTAACTACAGAAGAAATCTCTAATTTAGAAATCAACGAAGGTCATTCACATATCTGTCATAAACAAAGAACGCTTAATCTAAACCAGTACTTCTCAAACGTTAGGATAAATCAGAATCACCAGATGGATAAAGTTGATGCTGCTGACCTGGGGACCATACTTTAGAATCACTGGTCTAATTCATTATCCAAGGAGCAAAAATGACTAAAATCTGATTTTAAAAATGACTGTGGATAAGGCATTATTCCTTTTTCACCAAAAAATAAAATTATAATACATTCTTCATATGAACAGATGAGACTTTTTCTAGCATCAAAAGGGGAATGAAGTTAAGTTTTCTTAGGTTTCTTTTTTTAGGAGGAGAGGGGAATATTGCATGGGATACCGAAGATTCTGAGATGTTCTGACATTCTCAGACTGTCATCTAACACTCCTGAGACAAAGACTGACTGGTACAAAACTAGCTGACCATATAGGCTTATCAACCTTGTAAATGTAACCATACTCCAAAACCCATTTCACATTTATAGTACTACAGAAAAGGAAGAGACATTTGTCTTATAATTTTATAATAGGGCTGCGTTAATTCTATATTTGGCAAAAACATTACAGTAAAATTGTTGATTCCTTAAAGCAAAATAATCCATGTAGACACTTTTCCACAAACACCTAGTCACAGCAGTTATATATTCTTAAATTATCATGCTTCATTGCCTCATTTTTAATTTCAATCATACCAAAACGAAGTGAAATTGAAATTTTAAATCAGCTGTTAAAATGAAACAATGAATTACAATACAAAACACACAAAATGATAAACCCACTCAAGAGTTCCCAGTAGAATTATTCTATTTCTGCCCTCATTCTTCTGAGGCTCACTTAACATATAAAAAGCAAAGTTAGAACCATATGTTAGCAATGATAGTAATTTAACAGAATGCAAATCCAAAATAAGATAAAGTTTATCTCAAGTTCCTGACAAACCTATGTTTAAGGCTAAAGTGAAAACAGTAACTAAACACATCCTGTGAAATTCTACCTCACCCAGGGAGACGAAAGATAAATGGACTTCCTGGGAACATCATGCCGAGAGCCAACTTTACTGACTCCCAGCACCTGCGCGATGATGAAATGACAACTCAGAGAAACCAAGGCTGGAAGTGAACGGTATGGTCTCGAAGGTGAATGTTTAAGGGGACTCTAACCAAGACTGAAAGTGAATTTTGTACAGACTGCCTGAAGTACAACGACCGACTGCACGATTCCCCCCACTGACGAGCTTGGCCCTCTTCATTTCCCACAGAGGCAATGACCTCATTTATGTTTATACCTCTGACAATGGGCAAGATTGTAATGCTCTCTACTAAGAACCTTAACCAACTGGCCCCTTTACCTGATAGGGTAACCTAACTCAAGATTTTGCACTTGTTAACCCCCATCTCCATGCATTTTCTCCTCAGACTAGATTTGTTAGAACAGAGCCATTATTTGAACAGTTTAAATTTGGTTTTAAAATAGGGTGTTTAGGGTGCCTGGGTGGCTCAGTTAAGCATCTGCCTTCAGCTCAGGTCATGATCTCAGGGTCCTGGGATCGAGCCCCACAGCAGGCTCCCTGCTCAGCGGGGAGCCTGCGTCTCCTCTCCCTCTGCCTGCCGCCCTGCCTACTTGTGCTTTATCAAATAAATACATAACATTTGTGTATAAAATAAAATAGGGTATTAAAGTAAACAAAAAGCAAAAAAAAATCAGATTCTAAGTTAAAAGAACTTTAAAGCCTCATTTTGACAGTGAGTTTCCTTAAAATTATTTTATAACTTTAAGATAAATAGTTCCCAGATCAGGCATACCAGACTATATAAATATTAATGCTTTACTATTCCTGGCTTTGGTCATTTAATATCCTAGAAATAGTAAATAGAGTAAAAGAAAGTAAATGATTTTGGTAAGAGCTATTGCCAGCAGCCAAAAATCGTCCACTGACAGCTTAAAAACTGGTGAAAACCAAAGAATTAAAAGCAGATGAAAAACTAGACCATGTATTAAAGTACAAAGTTACATGGTCAGATAACCTAATTATGATCCGTAATTCTGTTTAAAAAAAGCAGTGCAATGTTTGGGGGTTTTTTTGGAGGGAAGCTGCCATGGAAAATTAAAATTCAATTGCACTTTTCTGGAAAATTCAATTACATGAACCACTGAATGAGGGATAAATCAGTGACAAATGATAGTAACAAACGTATTTAAAATACTTATGGAAGGGGGCGCCTGGGTGGCTCAGTCAGTTAAGCCTCCGACTCTTGATTTCAGCTCAGGTTAGGATTTCAGGGTCGTGAGATCAAGCCCTATTAAGATTTTCTCTCTCCCTCGCCCTCTGCCTCTCATCATGCACACATGCTCTCTCTCTCTCTCTCAAAAAATAAAATACTTATGGAAGGAATCATAAGTACAGTTGCATGTATGTAACTGTACTTCCCACACTTATAACAGTGAGCTTCTTTATGAATATTTTTAATGTCTGACTAGGAATCTTTAGATGCTTTCAGAAATTCTGCTTTATTATTTACTGTTTCAGAGTATTAAACTGAAGCAAAGTCCAACGGTTTTTTTCATACTTTAAAAAAAGAGGAACATAGGTCTGTAAATTAATGTTTCCCTGAACTTCCGAGTCTAGTTCATTACAAAATGAGTGTATAGGACAAAATGAGCTCCAAGATCCCTTGCATTTCTAAAGGCTACAATTCAGTGCTTCTCTGCTCAAACCTCAGTAATATTTAGTACACACTCTAAATGACATTTTCATCATAAGAAAGTGCAAACATGTTTGCATGAATAAAAATTTTCATGAAAAATTTTAAAAAGGTACCTTTCATTTTTAATATTTCCATAAATAAGCATATAATCAGTAAAATTCTTCTTTACCTAAGAATATATAGCAACACTTTCTCCAAATACACAATATTGTCTATTTAGAAATAAAAGCCAAAAACTATTTTTATTTAAATCACTTTGAAAAATATAGACAAAACATTTGCATGGCCATTTTTTCTTAAATATATAAATACTCCTCCTAAGAATGTTTTTTGTCTTCCTTCACTCAAAATATTCTTTGTCCAATCACCTAAGAAAAGTGTTTTGTAATTTCTAGCTCCGGTTTTAAACACTTTTATTAATTCTACCTTTCTTTACTAAACAAGGTGTTTTATACCTAAATTTGTTAAATGAAATGCTTTGAAGCTACTCACTTAAAATGAAGATCTTTGAAAGTAAAATGGGTTTCAACAATTCCTGTCGTTTTCACTCTGGTTCTGAGAACATCCTGTTGAGTTGGGATATAATTTGGTTGTGCTATTCTGTCCAAGTCATTCAAATAGCTGCAGAAATAAACAAAATAATATATAGACATTAAAGATCATCTACATCAAGGAGTAAAACATTTTGATGCATACAATATTCCAAATTATTGGAAAGTTTTACATTTCTGTGTAATGATGTAATAATACAACCAATTTAAGTTTCTATGTTATACAATTCCCACTGAAACGAAAATGTTTATACTTCTCCAGCCACAAAGCTCTTTTAACATTTTCCAGGTATCGTGTACTTTGCTTCCTCGAGACACGAATTAGTAATTCTCCTTGTTGGAAACAGAATAATGACTTCTTAAAAACCACACATGACCAACTGTACATTAGGAGTTTGTCCTTAAAATTCTTGATCACACTTTAATGTAGCACTGTGTTTATTTTCCAGACATTAGTCTTGCTGAGGATTTACAAAGTCTGAAGTTTTTGAGAAAGTAATGAGTAAACCTCTAGCCAAAGGCTGAAGTCAATACTGTTCCTTTTTAACCAGCTTTAAGTCACACATAGGAAGACCCTACACTTGCGCTTTCCCTCTGCATCTCACTGGCTCCCTAAATCAAGATGCACATTTTACTTCTCACTGTTTCAGTTACCCACCCATTCAATCCTCTCTGCCAACAATGTAAAGTATGTTGTGCTACTAAAATGTAGTGGGTGTCACACCACGCAATTATTTTGTGTAAATTATTTCATGTCATTTTATATAGTAAAGGTTACAGAAAGTCCAGGGATGGAGAGATTAACGTGAATTTGAGTGGTTAAAGAAGCATTCATGGTTGGTGAGGGATGTAAATAGAAATCTGAACGATGGGACAGAAAAAACAGTGCCATCTACATCAGGAGACGTAGTCAAACCGTATGGAGGCACCAACAGTCACACCTTGTTTCTCAGAAAGTAAGGCCCCTAGCAGGTTGTGCATAAACTCAAATGAGACGTCTGGAACTGATCGTATGGTCAGCTGAGCGTGGGTGTATCCCTACCGTGTTTGCCGATGCTAGGGTGCAGTGCTCAAAGATAATTTAGAAGATATACATCTAGGTTTATTACAGAGAAGCACCAACTACCACGACTTTAATTGATATTATCCTCTGAAACTGTTCTTAGCCATTTAGAACAGGTCTTGCAAACAAAAGGAGCTCAATAAATATTTGGTTTGTGGAGAAGGAGCTGAAAAGCTATCCAAACACTGAATGAGGAATCAAAAGTGTTTTAGATAGATATGTATACGTACGTGATGCTGATACTAGAAAACACAGAAAGAGGTTAGCCTGAGTTGCCCTTATCGTATTTATTGAACTTAAAAATAATTATTATCGCACTGGTGATAATCCCCCAGTATTTTAATCTGTTTTTAATTCCACATATATAATGTACATTATTGTAAGAAAATCTGATTTAATAA
The DNA here is from genome assembly GCF_023065955.2 of Ursus arctos. Lineage (NCBI taxonomy): Eukaryota > Metazoa > Chordata > Mammalia > Carnivora > Ursidae > Ursus > Ursus arctos. The sequence goes on along the minus strand of NW_026622985.1, from coordinate 22,757,051 downwards.
GCAAATAAGCAGGCATGACAAGGTTTTACTAACTGTCCTTCTGAAGTAATGTGTTACTCTTATTTAAAATGTGCTTTGATTACTCAGATGCATTTCTTTGCTTAAAACTGCTACAGTTCTAATAGTCTCTAAAAATAATGCACGTTTATATCTCAACAAGACAAATAAAAACAGGTATTGTGAAAAACTCCAACCATTTTAAATGATCACAAATTTAAAGTAAATTGGTGGTTAGACAGTCCTAATGGGCAACTTGGCAGCATCCCCCCATCGCTAGTCAAAAACTCAGAAATCAAGATGCGCTGTGACTATGGAGAAAGCGACTTCTATGACTTCCTTCATTCTTGAAAAATGGCTGTATTATTGCCATCTTAGGGTCAGAATTACTAGTTATGAAATACTGGGGAGCCCAAGTGACTTATTTTTCTCAGTGAATATCCTAACATGTGAGCACATGAAACAAGTCTTGGTCATTAGACAGCAGTGGTCCAGGAAGTCCCACCATATGGGGAAACTGACTTCAACCAATTATTCCTGAGAAGCACCCCTATTTACTGAAAAAGCTCCCCTTGCTGGGCTCAGCTCAGAGCAATCTTTTCAATCTTTCTGCAGGTGCTGGTGGTGCCAAAGCAAATAATATGGTCTAAGAGTTGTGTTCTTGCTGTAAATAATTTTCTTCTGATTTCTCTTCTAGCCTCTGTAAAGTATGGTTCATTCATTCGCTCATTATTAAACAAGGGCATAGTGAATGACAACTGTGTGTCAGGCAATGGAGAAAGAACACAGGGTGAAAACAGACCTGACTGAATTTACAGTGTAGTGGCAGAGATAGCTAACAATCATTTCAACATAAATATAAATCAAATTACCTCCAAATGTACATCTATCTGTGAGCGCTCTGAAAGAAATATTTTGTATTATAAGTATATAAAACAGGGAGGCAAAGACATCATCTGTGAGTCAAGGAATATATATCCTAAGAAATGGTGACACCAGTTGGAGAGGGGAGCTAATATTCAGTACCATGTTACTTACACATATATAAAATACATATGAAATAATATGTATGGTTTATATAGTTATAAAGCATTAAAAATACAGATTAGGAAATACAGCAAAATAAAAATTGGTATGGGTTACACAATAAGGTGTATTATTTACTCCCTCACACGAAATCACTAACACCTACTGAGTACTCTGATGTGTGACCAATGACACGCTGCGTGATCATCAGGAAGAGCCATCCCCCATCTGTTCGTTTTTCACTGTGGTGAAGTGTGTGTATTTACCTAGACCTTATTAATAACTGTCATCTTCTATCTTACCCTCATTTGCGTCCCTGAACGCCAATAGCTCAATCAAGAAAATGGAAAAACATGGAAAGTAAAACGAGTGCAGAGCACAAGTTTTAAGACCAATTAAAGCTATTCCTATCTGATATTTTCGAGTCTGTGTGCTAAATTATGGAAATAAACACTTGATTTTTTTTTTTTTTTAACTGTAGCTAGATCACCAAGCAGAAAGCTCCCTGACCAGGTTTTATCACAACTTGCTTTATAAGCTTTCTGTGGCCACCACCTAGAAAATCAGGGCAGATTTTTCTTACAAAATACTGTACTTAGCTATCTGTAAACAAGGTCTGATGCAACAGGGCACATACAACTGATAATTTTCAAGTGCTATTTTACTCAGTGAGACAACATCTTGGGATCACCACACACCCCTTCAAAAAGGGTACATCTCACACAAGGTGCCTGTCACTGGACAACTCTTCTCAGGCACTATTAGTATAATGAAAAGAACCACATCAGTTAACCTCCCCCCTTAGGCTAGTCCCAGGCAAACTAGAGATAGACCCAAATTCAGAGTGAACTTTGCGAAGTTCCAATTTCTTGGAAATACGCTGCAAACAGTCCATTTTGCATGTTTCAATTAGAGTTACATAAGCATGAGTCTCTTGAGACACTTCTGGACACAGAGGAAATAGAACCAATGTTATCTACAAACACACAAGAAACAGAAAAGTTTTCAAATACTGTCATCCTGAATATCCTGAGTTTTACAAGAATGTGTCAGCCAATTCTACAATAACACCGACTTGGAGGTATACTTGACTTGCAAGTAATTATTCATGATAGTTGAGTTCGGAAGTTATGATTACTTACTATGCTGCGGAGTCATTAAGCTGGTACTCTCGGGATCTGTTGAAACAGGCTTGTACACCACTATCTTTCCACAATCTCTTTATAACTCCAGCAAGTTCCGCAGTCATAAAACCTTCTTCAGCAGCTCCAGCAAGCACAAAGAGTTGGCGGGCATCATCCTGAACATTCAAAGACCATTTTTTTTTTTTTTTAAGTAAAAAGGGAGACATTACAGATGAAAAGTACAAAGGGAGGCATTATAGATTACAAAAAGTACAATGGTGAATTTCCTTTGTTTTTCATTGGGGTCATGACTTTTCTTTCTTTAAAGCACCACTTAAAAAAAACTGGCTTAACCAAAAGAGCATAATCTTAAATCATGAGTCTCTGTTTTGTAATCTTCGTAATAGCTGTCAAGGCACTAGGAAACTGGAAGAATGACTTACACCTACAGTTCATGAGGGGACACATTAACCAACTATTCACTATCACTGACTGTTGTGCACTGATAATGATCAGTTCTGGAAACAGAAAAATAGTGTGTGCCTTATTCCTCCCACCCAAAATGTTTCTAAGAAGCACACTAACACCATTAAAGATTATTTTAAGATAGAATCTCATTAAATGTTGGCTTTCTGATATTCTCTATGGAAGCAAAAGAAATTCAGAGAAGGGAGAAATCAACTTGGAATAAGCAAAAACAGTTTCACAGAACGATTTGAAATTTTCAGGAGACCTTAAAGTGTGTATACGTTAAAATCAATGGGCCAAGAGGTGAGGGTAGGTATTGTTAATGCAGGCATAGCAAACAAAATAAACACAGCTATGAAGGAGAAATACTCACGATGCATATTGAAGACAGCATGCAAAAAAATGAAGGAATTCTGCATATAAAGTTAATTAAATTTTCCTTAAGTTTTGAGACTACAAATACTTAAGTCGTTCTGATCCATAGGTAATCAACCACATTAGGTTAGGGCTGTCCAAAGGAAATATAACATGAGAAACTGATAGAATTCTAAATTTTCTAATAATCATATATTTTTTAAAAAGGTAAAATTAATGTAACAAGGTATTTTATTTAACCTATACATAAAATATTTTAACATGTAATCAAGATAAAATTATTGAGCTAGTTCATATTTTTATTCATATTTAGTCTTCAAAATCTGGCATTTATTTTATACAGATAGCACATCTCAATTCAGATTAGATACACTTTCAATACTCAATAACCGTATGCCGGGAGTAGCTATAGTGCTGGATAACACAACTCAATTATCAGGTAAAAACATAGTTAATCCAAAAATAGGGGAGATGTGAAGCTGCTAACTTCACAGAGATTCTCTGTACCCTGAGACTTGTAGCTTTATGTTAACTGGGTAGACAATCCCTAATTCTTCTCAAGGGGCGTTTTCCCAAAGTATTGCCGTTAAATGTTTATAAAGTGATGGCACACATATGATCAGGTACACAGGAGAGAAGCATTTGGTGACACAGGAGAGGAGCGAGTACTAGCTGCCAATTTGTGAAACTTTTTTTTCCCCCCAGATAGAACCCATAGTGAAAAATAATTAACTCAGCATGGGAACATATTATACAAGCATATGTTTCCCTCTTTAGTAATCACAAGATAAATGCATGCAAGCGACACATTACAAACAGCCTTAATAAAAACCAACATAATATAGTTTCAAGTCATTCTTAGCACCATTTACTTAATTACAGTAAACAATTATACTCTATTTCAGATAATTACCTATATATGAGAAATTTCTAAATTTGGTCATTTTTATTAATTAAACAACAAACACAATTTTCTCCATCCACTTCAGAAAAGTGGATGAAAAGTACAAAGGGAGGCATTATAGATTACAAAAAGTGCAATGGTGAATTTCACTTAGTTTTAATGAGCTTTCCTTATGATATATTTATTCAATTTCAATACAATTTCTTGACAGAAAACACTAATGCCCTCTGGTAGGGGTCATAAGATCACAGTCTCTTCAATCTTTCTAGGAAGAAGCCTGAAGAAAAGACATGAGAAACTCTGGAAGTATAAACTATACTCTCTGTTGCATTCCAAAATTTCTCTTCTTCACAAAATGTAAAATAGTCTCTTTTCCTTGAAAAGCTAATTAGAGTATTCACTTCCATTTCATTAGGAGGACGTTCAGATGTCTGTAGATGAGCTTTAAGGTAATAAATTTAAGCAGGAAGGTACCTTAGTAATTATTCTACCTAAATTTTTGTTTTGTATTAAAAGACCCTGGGGCACAGAAAGGTTAGGCAACTCATTTGAAGTTTCACAGCATATTGGTGACCCAATCACACATATCAGCGAGCAATTAGTAAGCAGCCATTGCCCAAGACAAATGTTAAAATTGCAGAATGATAACAATGATCCTACCTGACCCTGGAATGAGGTCTTTTCAAAATTTATGTAAAATAATGTTACTTAAGAACACTGAGAAAGCTAAACATGAGTGTACCAAAACAGCGTGACAAAGGGTAGAAAAAAGATTGGGATTACTAAGAAAAGACTGAAGTTTCATCAGAAGGGACACAGGTGAGTAAAGCAGTATTAAGTAGTCCTTTGTGTTGTTGAAAGAAATGTTGTTTGCCAGGTAATTTCTGAGTAGCAAGGAAAAATCCCTGGATGTAGCCACATTAACGTGTTTCAAGCTACTAAAATGAAAAGAAAATCAGATGGTAGAGAGAATGTAAGCTCCAGTTCACATAACTGTGTGCTCTGGGAACTCGGAAAGGAGTTATGAAATGCTTGCATGTCAAGAGACATGTAATAGGGCCTCTTTTCCTACTGATGGTCAGGGGACACCTGGCATGCTGCGTTTAGTGACAGCACATTTTATCCAAAGCTGACACCCACTTTATGAGAATTAGGAAGAGTCCTTCTGGGCTGGGGAAGGGAAGATGGAGGGACCGTGACAGCTGTCTTCTGATATATTAGGTAAGGATCATTAAAGGTAACACTAGACTTCATTATTAGGCATAAAGCTTTTATGAATTCTTAAGGCAAAAGATATCAGATTTCAATTCTGTAAGAATACTTTTTAAGAATCATCCATAAGCCATCTAAAAAAAACGGGGGAGGGGGTGCGGGGGAGTGAGACACTGAAATTTTTAAGCAAAGACTCGATGATTATTTATGGTAATACAGCAGACAGAATTCATGAATGAGATTAGGGGTTTAAACAGAAAAACATCAGAACGTCCTCTATAAGAGAGACTAAATAATATGATAAAGGTGTCTTAAAAATAGTGACAACTCTAAATTTTTGTTCACAAGGATGATGTAATGATTGATACATGTATAGAAATCTTTTGTTCCACTGACTTAGCTCAATTTTTTCATTAATAACATTAGTCAACAATACTGAATACCACATATGAGAACTACTCATGTATTTAATCTACCACATTTCTACAGGATATAATCACCCCTACAAATTTAAGACAACTATACCACTTTTATCGAAGTTAGTACATGTTTAAGGAAATCCTGAAAATAGTGGAGTCACCACACCATTCTATGGCTGTCAGTCTCAAACATTTCAAGACCTGCTTTGGGGGAACCTGGGTGGCTCAATCGGTTAAGTGGCCAACTCTTGGTTTCAGCTCAGCTCATGATCTCAGGGTGATAAGATCAAGCCCCACATGGGTCTCCACGCTCAGTGGGGAGTCTATCTGGGATTCTCTCTCTCCCTCTGCCCCTCTCCCTACTCTCACTTGGACTCCCTCTCTCTCTCAAAAAATAAAGATCTTTAAAAAAAAAAAAAACTGCTTTAAGAAATACACAAATGTAAAACATATTTCCCCCCTCGAAAAACAAATGTAACCTAAGTTAAAATGACTGAGTCAAGAAAATAGGAAGTCATTTTTCTTTTTTCCCATAGCACTGCTTAACAGGGTGGAGGGGAACCTAAAAATAAAATAATCTAAGTTAATTTTAACTAAATTGCAGTGAGCAAAATTTCACTAAATTGCAATGAGCACGAGCTTCTTAAGAAAGGAGAGTACAATATATGTTAGACAAATGTAACTTTTATACATATATTTATGAATCTTATAAATGTTATTTTTTATTTTCAAGTTCATAAAATAAAAAAATGTTTTAGTGTTTTTTGGATGGACAATAGACCCTGCTGTCAAAAGAGATATAAAAATATGTGCTACCTAATATATAAATTGAGGGAAATAGAAAAATACTGTGGTGGAGAGGCACATATTACATTTCAAATGAAGGTTAATACCACTTTGCCACATACATAAATCAATACTCCTTAGAATCAAAAATCATACAATCCTGTAACAACTTCTTAGTTCTCAAATATAAGCCGGAATACAAAACCAATTCAAAAATTCATCTGGAAAAACAAGTAGAAATAAACCAGGAACATTTTGACAAGGATACTGGGGAGGGAGTGCTAAAATTCTCAGATATTCAAATTCTAAGTACGTAAGAACACTCTGGAATTAAAGCAGATCAACAGGGGAAAAAATCCCAAATCTGAACTTATTATATTATAAAGGTGGCAAGGTAAAGGATAAAGGAAAGGATATGATTATTAAAAAAAAAAAAACACTACTCGATAATCAGCCATCTGAATACAAAAAAAGAAATAATGTAGACCTCAACCCCAAGCATAAGACAAAGTTTCAGAGTGATTAAAGGAGAAAGAATAATGTTAAAATTCACTCCCCTAAAAAAACATTTAAAATGAATATTTAGTAAATCTTTGAGAGATTTTCTAAATTTAGTGTAAGAAATAACAGAACAAGATTTAAAAAACAAAAACCGTAAGATTAAAATGTGAGAGAACATTTCTATTAGTGGACAAGAGTTAATGCCTTATGTACATACAAGCAAGCAGATCATCAAAACACTAAGACGCAAAGAGGTAAATGAATGAGGCATAAAATGGGCCACTGACACAGAGAAAGAAAAATACAGTTAATAAAGAGAAAACTGCAATTACACTAAAAATTGGAAATGCAAATTAAATTGAGATAAGATTTACTAATAAATTAGCCAGTATATTTTAACAATAAGACTTCCAAATTTTGGTTACTCAGAGCACTAAGAAAAGGCACTCCAGTAAATGGGACAGGAAGGTAAATTGATACAACTTTTCTCAAAGGCAATCTGGCAATGCAGGCAGACAGAAAGAAACTAACTAATGAAATAAACTACAAAATTAGAGAAACAGAAAAGCAGCCATTAGGTAGGAGCACGCTGAGGCTTGGGGGAGAAAAGGGTGTTCATTTCAGTCCATTCAAGGCAAGGTTTTCTGCTCCTTGTATCTTAAATTATTCCCAGCAACTATATGTGACAAAGGGCCAGTCCTGTGTTGTATTTTCTTTTATTTCCAATCTGTTTCAGAACGATTCCTATCAGAAAAATAAAATGTATGCCACATAATACATAAACCCATTTTCTTAAACTATCAAAGTTAACAGATAAATTACTCTGCCAATTGCTATAAACCTAAACGCTCACCCTTAATTTCAGAATCCATCTCGTGCACAAGCACACTTTGAGCAGCGCTGGATTAAATGACGCAGTGCCCAGGAAAAGCTAATAGGTCCCTCCATAATGCTTCCCTAATTTCACGTTATTAGAAACAATAATTTATCATCCCCAGATTGAGTACACGCATTCTGAGAGAGTTTTGAAAGGATATTCAGCATGAAATTTGATTGCTCTATGCCATCCTTGAAAACAATTTTGTTTCCTCTGCTTTTAAATAACTAATGTGTAATCTGCTTTGCAAATCTGGTAACTGCCAAATATGAAGTATTCCACAGCAAATTAGTCACCATCTCTAAAAATTTTACATGTTTTTAGTCAATTCTTATCAAATTAACCTACATACTAAGGTGTAATTCCAATCAAGATACCAACAGACTTTTTTTGTTTTGTTTCATCAGGGATGTGGGGCATTAAGGTGATTCTCAAGTTCGCCTGGAAGAAAAAAAGCATAATCGCCTTCACACTTCGGTAAATGAACAATGGGTAAGGGCTCTTACCGTACGAGATACCAATTAACCCTATGAGGCAATAGGAACCACAATAAATTGATTCTGAGAAGAATAACAGTAGTATAATAATTATAAATGGCAACAACAGTAGCAACATTTACTGAGCATCTATTATGACCAAGGCATGTGGTTAAATGCTTGATGTTTATTATGTCATTCCTCACAACCCTCCCAGGTAAATGTTATTATTTTCATATTATTATTTTTTAAAAGATTTTTAATTTATTTATTAGAGAGAGAGAAAGAGAGATCACGACCAGGGGGGAGGGATGGAGGGAGAAGCAGACACCCCGCTGAGCAGGGAGTCTAGTGTGGGACTCAATCCCAGGACCCTGGGATCACGACCTGAGCTGAAGGCAGACGCTTAACCCACTGAGCCACCCAGGCACCCATTTCCATATTATAATGAAAGAAACTTATAAAGGCTAAGTAATTAATAAGCAACTGATCTGGAAAAGAAAATACATCAATGGGGAAAAATGGAGTTCAGAAACAGACCCAATTTGATGCTAAAGGCAGCACTTTCAAGTCACTGAGGAATGGAATATTTAATAAATGTCTGTAAGGCAAGGGATGATCAGATTATAAAATGTACTTAGGTTCCACCTACCAAGAGACACAAATAACATTTCCAGGTGGGTGAAGTGATAAATCTAAACAATAAAACTAAAACATTCTAGAAAAGAGTAGTTTTAAAAATAAGTTGAAGAAAATCTAAGATACAAACATAGAAGTCAGAATTGACGGCAAAAAAAATTAAGAGTTCTAAAAAACATAACTGCTATTTCAAAAAAGTAAAAGAAATATACTGAGTGAAAATATTTGCAAAACTTAAAGAAGGGTTAATATGCTTTATATTTAAAAAGAATCAATGTGAAAAGGACAAGTAATTTAATAGAATTGAGTGAAAAATACTAAGAGGAATTCACAGAAGAAACAAAGAAAAACAGATTTCCCACCTCACTAACAATCAGGAAAATAAAAATATTTTTCAGGAATGAGATATTAAAAATTAAAGTGCTGATAATATCTAAGTTAGCAAGACTCTGGTAAACACTCATGCACAGTTGCTAGAAAAGATTACTCATGTCGCATTCTTTCTGAAAGCACATCTGTGGTTCCTATCAAAATTAAATATCTGCTTATCCTCTGATTCAGGGATAATATTTCCAAGAATTGGTACTTTAGAAGTAGAAATATATTCAGCCTTTGAATATACTGTTTCTTATTTATGGAATGCTTTTTCCTTGTTTTTGTCTAGAAAACTCTTACACATGTTTCAGTATCAAGCGCCAATGTCCCTTTCTCACGTCCATATCATGTTTAGTTCACCTTTGTTACTTCTTGGCACAATTCCAAAAGCCTCCAAGTATTTTAAGGCTTAAGCAGAGGCAAGGCAACACAAGAAGACATGGGGCAGACGAATCAAAACCCATGTGAGAGCAAGGAGACATCTGTGAGAAGGAGTTAGTAACAATGGCTAAAGCAAACAGAAGAAGAGTCTGAAGGTAGGAGGCAAACAGTTACTAGGCTACAGCGAGACAGTCTAAGAAGAGTGACTCAAACTAGCACTAAGCGAAACAAAGAGGAGAAAAGAAGTCCCACATGTAGATCTCAAAGCATCAGAAAACCAGTAAAAAAAATAAATAAAAATTTTTAAAAAGTCTGTGGCGATAGAGCAGCTATTCCCACCCAGTCAATTCTGTCGTTCAGTCCTTGAGAGAAAAACAGCAAATAAAAAGACTCCACAAAGTACTGCTTGCACTGACCCTTCAATTGCCGTGGAAAACGGGAGGCTACACCAGCTTCCTAATAATCACAGATAGCGCCTAAATGTGGGATGCCGCACATGCGCCAGGATGAACGATTTAAATCACCGTGACTGGAGCTGGCGCAAAGTATGATCTATATGAACTCCTTCTCTGTAAGGGTGGTAGTCCCCTGTAAGATCACGAGCTCAAAGAGCATTTGGCGAATGAATCAGCGATAAATGAATCAATTAAAGATTTCAAAAAAGATTATGTGAACAGTAGGTAAGGCAGAAATGTCTGAATATGATCAAATCTTGTGCCAGAAAAGATGATTCAGAAGAATGTGATGAATTATTATTAAAAATAATCTTGAAATGTGCTTAAACTTTTAATCCATTATACTAAGCTTTTTAATTTTTCTTTAAAAGAAGCAGCTTAATAAATTAATATGGACCAATAACTGACAAAGAAATGTTAGAGTAACTTAAAAAAACAGGTTTATTTTAAATTTCCCCAATATATCTTTTCTCATAATGCTTTAATTTTTTTCCTATTAAACACAAATTGAGCCTCAAAGTTAAAAAAATAATAATTTCTACCAGACACTATGAAGACAAAAAGGGAAAGTTACAGTCTCAATACAAAAAAATCCTTGTAGTATTAGCAGGGAGACAGCGAATGTGTGTGCACACACGCACAATTACACAGATATATACTGCATACATAAAATACAAGGGACTATAAGAAACAGTAGTAGTAATAGTAATAACACACCTACTACGTACAAAAAAATCAAAATTTAAGCTAGAGTTTCAGTTAAAGGTTTGTGGAAGGGTTCAGTTTTATGTCAGTTATTAAAAATAAATCAGTGAAGGAAAAAAACCACACACAAATAATAAAACTTTAAATAAACAGATTAAGCAAGCAAACAGGGGTAGGGTGAAATGAAGGAAAAAAGTGTCACATGGACTAGACCAGGGAACTTCGATCAAATGCAAAATGAGTTACTGGGCCAAATAAGGAAGTGCGGCCCGGCGCCCCGTCCCCACTGACCATATGGCAATCTTTCTGTCAGGTCATCTCTTGGGTTCCAGTATTTTTTACTGATCAAATAAAGGGGAGGAACTAGCTTTTCTCCTACGCTCCCCATCTCTTTAGCTCTGAAATACTGATACAGGATTTTCCTATTTAAAAGACAGGCAAGATTTTATACGTTTTCTTTATATGAGATTAGACTGCTTTTTAGGCTAGTATGGCATAAATACAAATAATTAGATCATTTCGGCATTCCAAATTATGAAAACAAATTCTGAAGAGTCAGCATTAAACTCAGTAGTAACTACTAGAAATCGTTATGGAGATACAAGCATACCCAGTATCATATGTTTACACAGAAAATATTCTAATGGTTACTGAATTGCCCAAATCCTCTGATGGATGAGGAAACAATTCTAGGTATAAAGAGATGACACAATCCTGTGTATTCTTAGGTCATCACTTCTGAAGCTTCTTACTTCACTCACTACCATTCTTTTGACTCCTTTTATTAAATGGTCTTGAGACAGCGGGTAAATCTATGTTAGGTAGTATGGTATTCCCAGGTAAGTTATTCCTGCTACTCGTCAGGCCTGTTGTGATGATTTAACAACTCACCGCCCGAGCCGAGTCACCGAAGTCGATCTTCAACCGCCCCATGGCCCTGATGATAGCAATGATTGACTGGATGGTGTTACTGTAGACCACTGCTTTGTACTGCTTACATTCCTCCTCCGAATAACCAGCTTCGTGGATAATTCTAATGAGACAAAAGGAAAAGCAAACAAACACACACGTACCTCCTTGGATGGAAGGGCACAGTTAAGCATAAAAAACAACATCTAATGTTTTCAATCTACTTACTTCATTTGCTTCACAATTGTACTCTTCCCAGATTCGCCAGCACCTAAAAACAAGTAAAATAAAATAAAGGATTTCTAACTTCATCACTTATGCATATCCAGCCCCCTCCAACACAGGCACACTTGTGAGTGCGTGCACACACATGCACACACACACATTTTCCCTTACAGCAAAAATTTGTTTTATATCAAAACAATCTTTTTTTAAAGGATTTGAGAGAGAGAGAGAGAGTGTGTGAGCAAGGGGAGGGGCAGAAGGAGAGAATCCTCAGGCAGAATCCCCCGGAGCCTGACAGGGGGATCGATCCCACAACCCATGAGATCATGACCTGAGCCACAACCAAGAGCCAGATGCCCAAACGACTAAGCCACCCAGGTGTCCCTATATCAAAACAATCTTTAATGGTTTCCAAACATACAGAAAAATTGTCAAAAATAAGTCCCATCTGTTTATTATTTCACAATACTTAAATTCAATAAATTTAGCTGAAAAAATGCTTTTATTGTTGTGTGTATTCTTGAAACCATTAAAAAATTCAATCTGCTATAACTTAAAGCAATATAAATTAGTTTTATTCAAAATTTTGCTCCATCTTGGAAGACATTCTGTTTGGTCAGTTATTCTAATATTAACCTTTGCTTCTTCCTAAGAATGAAGCAGAGGGCAGTGGTGCCAAGAAGCCACATAACAAATAACTGGAAAATATTATACGTTACGGCAGCTGTGTCTCATGCCATGTGTGTTCAACCAGCATTATCAAACATCTGACACACAGCCAACATCATGTGCTAGCACCGGGGATACAACAGCATGCAGGACAGAAATGTCTCCCTCATGTTCTTCTAGCCCATCACCCAAGTCACAACCCCATTTTCAAAACACTCCTGCACTTCCTACATACGCAAGGTCTCTTCACAAGGTCCCTAGCATTATGCCATCATAACATAAAAATATTACTAATCATACGGCCCTTTATAAAGGTACAGCCCTCCCATCCTTCACATTTAACAGTAGCTGATATCTTTACATCATATTATATCAATTACTTGTCAGGCTCCTTCCAATTGCTACATACGGAGAACATCTGAGCACAGGACACAAAACAAAGAAAGTATGACAAGGCTATCATTTGCCTTCATGTTGTCTTTGACCAGGGCTACATAGCATAGAGGTATTTATCACCGTTTCAGAGATACAGTAGGATTTTTACTATCCAGGCCCCATGTTCCCATTTTCCCAGGGCCCTTCCTACAGTGCTGTGTGATCCAGCATTACTGAATAACTACGGTTCCAAGAACACCTACTGTGATCACACCACAAATCTTCAAACATACCGTTTCCCCTGCCAAAATTTAATTTACTCTGCTGCTTCTTGCCACTCCAGTTATCCTCATCAACCATAAACTTACCTCCTTCATCAACCACCTTTTCCTGACCCACTCCCCCAGGGATCCTTGCCACCCTTCTCGTTGCACATGTTTCTATGAATATTTCTTGACTTCTCAGCAGCTAACTTGTGCTAGACACACCATCAACCAGAAATGTACTTGAATTTATTTAAGCTACTTGTGCCTGTTACAATTAAATAACAAACTTCTGGGCTTTGTTCCCTTCACCCCAATCCCCCTCTAGCTATACATACACACATACACACACACACACACACACACACACACACACACTCTCTCTCTCTCTCTCTCTCTCTCCCAAATCATCAGAGGCATCTGAGAACAGATCATAGTTAAATGGCCTATGTGAAAATCTTCGCCAGGGTCGGGGGGGGGGGGGTGGAGCTGCTTAACTTTTACTTGTGATTTGATATTCAAGAAATTTTCCCAAGATACAAGCACAATAAGTAGAAAAGCAGGAGCTGAATAAACAATGAGGGCATTCTTCATTTACAGACAGCCTTTGAATGTTTCAGGGCATCTGCCAATAAAAACAATTCCAAGAGAAACAACCCATTATTTATTAATCAACAACAGCATACTTGGCTCTGTGTAAAGCACCATTGTAGCCATTATGGCTCACACATTTATTTCTCTCATTGAAGAGAGATCCACAACTAACATACCCTAGGTAGCTTCCAGCAGGGGTATCTTCAAGAAGGCCCTCTGGGTTTCTACAGCACTGCCAACTGAGTCGGCAGCAGCCATGCTGTGATGACGAGACCTTCTAGATCCCTGTAACCATACACAGAAGGGGTGATTCCATTGGCATAATGAGCTCTGATGAACAGCCACCCAAGGATCATTCTTTTAGTGAAACAACTCAACAACTGGAAGGCCCAGAAAGGCTCACATGACACAAGCCAGTGAGGTCTGAGAGCCAAGTGGGGTAACATCAGAAATAGTAAAATAAATAAATAAATAAATAAATAAAATAAAGATTTTCAATTGAACTATGTATATACAGATGAGAATTTTATAATATTAATAAGAAAAAAACAAATTTTCCTGACATTATCTTTAAGTTCTAATTCACTTTACATCTCTTAATTGATAGCATGGGATACTTAGCTTCCTTTGCAATAAGCATCTTAAGTCAATGGCTTATGGTTCAAAATATCCTGAAATCTGTTTAACATTAAAGATTGAGGACGGGAGTAGTATTAATTGGATTTTTACCTAATTTCTTTGCTAGTCACAAGGTGCTCTTTGAGGAACAGATAACCTAGAGGTAGAAATGCTGAAAAAAGAGTCTTTTAAAGCTTAGCAATTTTATGTAATTAGTTTTCAATTCTCACTTCCATGCAGACAGACTCCTAATAGGAAAATCAGAAATGCTACATAGTCAGGGTTCCAACATACTAAATACTGCTATTCTTTCCACACAGCATACAGGAAAAGAGTTAAAGGTTATTCTCTACAAATCTCAGCACAATCATGTTTGAGAGACTGACAGGAAGCAATACTGCAAAAAAAAAAAAAATGTCTCAGAGGTAGTGGAGAAGCAGGGGAAAGGAGAAAAGTAAATTTTACTAGCAGTACTCGGCTAGACAGCTATTGTTTTTCCCTTAAATACAGAGGCAGCATAAAAAAGGGTTGGAAGCACCCTTCCTTCCAGGGAGAAACAAGGAATACGGAACACGTATGAAAAGATCAAAGCATGTGACCATTGTGGTCACAATGCCAGGCTAGTCAAGGTGACTAAGTCATCTACAAAGTAACGGTCAACAAGCTGGTCACTGTCAAATGAGAGAGACCTCAGATCCTAGGAAGGGAGATTTTAACTCCCAAAGGGCCAACAACGTGTGCAGTATAGTCATGGTAGACTAGTAAGCCAGTGGCTATAAAGTCAAAGGTGGGATCACCAAGGGGGTCCCTTGGCCTCTCTCTCTCTTTTTTAAAGATTTATGTCAGAGAGAGAGAGAGAGTGCGCAAGCATAAGCAGGAGGGGCAGAGGGAGAGGGAGAGAATCTCAAGCAGACCCTGAGCTGAGCATGGAGCCCAACACAGGGCTCGATCTCACGACCACGAGTTCATGACCTGTCCCAAAACCAAGAGTGGGATGCCCAACTGACTGTTCCATCCAGGCACCCCCCTCAGACCTGTAAGGAGGAAGTGGCTAATAGAAAACTGCATGTCTGAGAGCAAAGTGTATGCTCAGCAGGTGTGTGAAACAGAGCTCAGCATCCGATGGTAATGCACCACACAGATGGTGGAGGGTCAAAGAGCATCGCCACAGTAACACCGAGGGGAAACTCCTCGTCAGCTGGAGGTCACGCGTGCATAGCCTCCTCCTAACAAGGAGATTCGGGAAAGGGAAATACATCAAGTAAGGACAACAAGCAGGGGGAAGGAACCAAAAAACAAACCAAGATCTAAGTAAAGTAACCCTTGGCTAGATAGATTCTAATTCTTTGACTAGAATTATATAATTTGCCATTTTAAAAATAATAATCAAACAGTGTCTGCCCCTGATTTTGTTGAGGAGGAGTAGAGGAAATCTAAAGCTTTAACTGCAAGCATTTTAAAAACAAAAAACCTCAGACCTCAGAAAACAAATACCTTTCCCCCCCAAGAAGATTCTTTGTCCAATTCTCTGCTTAGGGTCACATTTAGAACATTTAGTCACTTTTGTCGATCATGGCGCTGCCATACGATCAACAAGATTAAGGTGCTTATATTTAAGACAGAAGCAATAAAGAAGGTGTAAGGGCAAATATCAATTAAAAATATGAGGCTTAATTAACCCTGTTGAAAGTAAGGGGACAGATAACCCTTCCCTCCTTATCCTTAGAGCATTTACTTTAGAAAAATTGTAATTGTAAATACTTTTCCTCTCTTTCAAATGTGTGTGTGTGTGTCTGTGTGTATACACATATTTTACAAAAACAAATAGGCTTTTTATTTATTTAGTTTTTGGTCAGCTTTATAACCCAGAACGTCTTTCTCAAGAGATGGGGAGTCATTTCTTTGAAATGTGAACGTCAAAGGAGACAGCACCTTTATCTCCAGTTTCCGTGGAAGGATGGGGTCTAACTTGGGTGGGTGCCTCGCTCCAAGATGCAAAACTACCTCCTAAAGATACGGGTTTCTCCTCTGGATAAGGCCAATTAGCTAACATGAATGGTCTACCCAAAGAACTATGCGCATAAGGTGTCAAGCCTCTTAGGGACTAGTTGGGTCTAACTTGAAAACATGTATGTAGTAACTTGTATCCGTTTGGCTTTATAAGGGGATGAGATTTCCTTCTGTCTTTGCAATCTTTTAGTGAACTGCCTCTAATATATACCACACTTTGGTTCAATACTTATTCAAAAAGACGTATTGGGTTTTTGTTTTTTCTTTTTTCGCTGCTACGTTTGTAAGGAGGATTTCTAGGTTGGGAGAAGATTTTGTTTCTAATTTTATTCCTTGACAGGGGTCATAACCTAAAAATCTTTTTTATTTAGCTACAAAAAGCTCTGAACTTAAGTAAATACATACATATTTATGGGATATGTCGGACATTCTAGGATATAACAATAATTTGATGATGACTGTAAACACCAAAACCTAGATCCTCCAAACGACCAACTTTCTCATTGTTAACTCTCCAGAAACTAAACCCTAAGGCATCTGTGCCTGAAACAGGTCCCATACCGTAACCCTGAGCAAGAACGAGTGCACAGGAAGACTGCTCTAAAAAGGTGGGACAAAAGAAGAGAAGTGCGGGCGGCACAGGCAGCTTCCTCCCGGCAGCCCAGGCCAAGAGGCCACGTAGGTTCCTGTTTCCTCTATCGTAAGACACCCAGTGCTTGTGCTGTCATCAGCCGGCTCTCCTCATGCTGCCCTTAAGGAACTGGGGCCTGGTAAATGGCCATAAATACTGATTCTCTGGCAACCACAATTGCTGTAATGAAGTCCTTTTTGTCTCTGAACCAGGAATTTCCTGCCTTCTAGAGACAGAAGTTAACATAAAACTGCAGTAAGCTGACTTGTTAGCTTGTAAGCAGGGTAAAGCCTCAAATACTAAATAGTTCTTGACATGCTGTTCTGTTAAATTTTCAATTAACTCCCGAATTCGGGCAACTAAGGGCAGTTCCAGCCATTATTTCTACATCTGTACTACTTAACTTTCAAAATTCTAATCTTTTTTTTTTCTTCCCACAAATGGAAGCTCAAACAGGTTTGTCCGATAAATCCAAAGGAACAGAACAGCGGTTCTCAAACTAAGATCTCAGGACCAACAGTAGTAGCGACACTTACAGTATCAGTAACACTTCAGAAATGCACATTCCCAGGCCCTGCCCAGAACTTACTGGATCAGAAAGTCTGGGAGTGGGCCCAGCAATCTGTGTTTTAACAAACCCTCCAAGTGATTCTGATGGAAGCTAAAGACTACGAACCGGTGACGTAGAAGAAAAGTCACCTTTTTTCTTGATTAGTGATAAGAATAACTGTAGCCATTTAATTGTTGACTACCTATAAAAGACTTGAAATAACTGTATTTTCCTCCTCCCCTCAAAAGTGAGATAAGTAATACTGTCTTACATTTCTGCAAATACCTTATTAAAAGGCAGCTGGCTTCTCAATTTTCATATCTACTTCTGTGTGTAATATGGTGCAATTACATATTACTTTGGTTGAATTATATAAAGAAAATCTATGTTCACATAATTATGTAGTTAGAAAAGGGAAGAGCAATTTAACAGAATTTATAGATAACTGTGGACAGTCTTCTTTGATTCTATATCAGAATTTGAAAAGGGTAGCTTAAAGATTGGTTATAATGCATTTCTATGAACTTTTCATACTCTGATACTTTAAAGTTCATTGGTCTATCTTGTACTTGGATGGGTATTTTACCCATGTCTGATTTGGAAACTAGTTCACTGAGCTCTCCAGAACTCAACATTGATGTATTTTCAATACAAAATGATAATAACATAATAAGAAGAATATATATTATCTGTAGTATATGTATTTATTTAATAACCTTTTTAACATTACCTGTAATTTCATCAGAAAAGACTTTAGGTCTTGGGAGGATATCAGGCTCTCAGTGTTAGGGATATATTTTAATTTCAAAAAAATTTTTTTGCTTAAAATCTTTACTTTTATTATTGGCAACTAACACTGTTAGCTGTTTTCTTGGAAGTGACAAACTCTGCCAAATCCCAAAGTAGGACTAACCATAATTTCTTTCAAGTATAAGTGGTATTCCAAGAAAAGAGCCACTAGTTCAATTCACAACTCAAACAATCACACAACTGTTTTTCCTCAAACAACCAACATGCTTTGGAACATGGTAGAGTCCTTTGGGTATACTTCATACTTGGTTACACAATATATTAAAGAGGTATGTACATAACGGTCAAAATTTCATAAAAATAATGATTTTTACAACTTCAGCATTTTTTATCACAAGTGCATAGTAGTGAAGACTACAATCACTACTGGTACAATTTAGTGCCATTGACTTGACTCAGTAGTTTGACTGATTAGCATTTTGGTACTATCATAACAAATGACAACACAATTGCAAAGGCAAACATCATTTTAGTATTACTCTGAAAATGGTCTCAGAGACCCCAGGGTCCACAGATCACTCCTAGAATTGCTGATTTAATGTCTTTCACAGGCACTGGACTATAAGCTATAAAGGAAGAGAGCCTTGTTTTGTTTGTTTTTAAGATCTTACTTACTTATTTGAGAGAGTAAGCATGAGCAGGGAGGGAGCAGGGAAGGGAGGGGCAGAGGGAGAGGGAGAAGCAGACTCCCCGCTGAGCAGGGAGCCCCTCCCAACACAGGCTCAATCCTAGGAGCCTGAGATCATGACCCGAGCCAAAGTCAGATGCTTAACCAACTGAGCCACCCAAGTGCTCCCAGAGCCTTTTCACCATGATATCCCCAAAGCTTTCTCTTATACTTAGCACATGGCAAGAATGCAATAAACATTGGCTGGCAGGCAGGCAGGCAGGAAATATACCATGAAGAAAGTATGAGAAAATGTAGCAATATTTCTATAAACTGTGGAAAGGGAGAATTCTGTTAGAAGACCGGAAAAAATAAAGGAAAAGTGTGGTGGGAGCTTGTGATTGTCCATTAAAACAGGTTCTCTTCAATTGTAACGGAAGCACTGGCTGGGAACATGGCAGCTACAGACTGTATTTTCCATCCTCACTTGCTGCTAGGTGTAACACCACATTTCCCATCAAAGCATATGATGTGTGTAAAAGGAAAATGCAGCCTTGGATTCTCTCTCCTCGTCCTTCGTATGAGCCAGAAATTAGATGTGCCTGTGTTCTTGTTCTAAGTATGCGGATTAAGACAATGCCCAGGGGCATTAAGACAATGCTGGGGCAATAAGAGGGCAGAAACTTGGGTCGTTGAGTGCCCACGTGAGAAGAGCACCTCCACACTACTTAAGCTTACATTTGCTACATGGAAGAAACAAGCATCCGTCTTCATTAGGCCACGGTCAAATTGGGTTTCTTTGGTACAGAGCTTGGACTTTATGCTGACAAATTTTTTTTTAAAGTTGTCTAGGTTTAAATATATAAGCAAATATATAAACATATAGATATATAACCCAGAGAGGTCCCCAAACATTTTTCTAAAAAATTTTTTCTAAAATCACCATAATTGAAGTGGAAAGGCAAAGTACAGAATAGGGAAAAATATCAGTAATTAATGAGTATCAAAACATAGATTTAATGCATAATGAACTAATATTACTTGACCAAAAAAATTAACTGACCACAAATTTCCTTTTATAGAGGAAAAACATACATATATTTTTAAGCTATAAATAAATATTCATCCAAAAATACATTAAAAGAAGTATATCATTAAATGGTTATCTCTTTGGCAATTTTATCCTCAAATATTTCTGTAATTTCCAAATTTTTATGTTGTACATAACTGACTCAAAATTATGCAATTTAGGGGCGCCTGGGTGGCGCAGTCGTTAAGCATCTGCCTTCGGCTCAGGGCGTGATCCCGGAATCCCGGGATTGAGCCCCACGTCAGGCTCCTCTCCTGGGAGCCTGCTTCTTCCTTTCCCACTCCCCCTGCTTGTGTTCCCTCTCTCGCTGGCTGTCTCTCTCTGTCAAATAAATAAAATCTTAAAAAAAAAAAATTATGCAATTTATTTAGAAAAACTTGGTCATCTCTCTTGTGATCAAATCTGAATAAAATTATTTTTTTAAATCTCATTTGCTTCAAATCCACGTTCCCCTATAATCATTCATGCATATAAATGTCACATTCTAATCACAGCAAATTACTTTTACTACCAAAACTTTCATGATCATCCCTACCTTCCCCTAAGTGGAGCCCCTTATCAACATGAACACTAAAAATGACCACACCATATTTAGGGAGAGGAGTATCTGGGGCTAAAACCTTCCCAACCAAGGTACTTTCAATTTTCAGGGAGTGTGGAACTAAGAAGATAGACACTGGGTCTACTACGAGGCCCATTATGGCAGGTGGGGTGACCACAGCCCTACAGAGACTAGGTGACAGAGTATAAGGCTGCACTCAGAGGCCGCTCAAGCAGGAAGGCTCTATGCAAGCCATGATTTATAGCATGAGACATTTTGACTGTGATGCCAGGACCACCTAGGTAGGAGCCATCATGTTCAAGACCAGAAGAGGCAGAGCAAAGCACATCTGAGACTTTGGCCTTGCTACTGTGAGTTGGAGTAAGTCACTCTGCCCTTTCTTCCCACTCACACGCTGACCCCCATACCAATTAGGGCTAACAGCCAGGAGTGGAGGATGGCAAATGATAAAACATTTTCATCTGAAAACTACATAAATGGACTGTTTACTCAGCCATAAAAAATAATGAAATTTTGCCATTTGCAACACAGATGGACTTAGAGGGTATTATGCTAAGTGAAATAAATCAGACAGAGAAAGACTAATACCATATGATTTTACTTATATGTGAAATCTAAAAAAAAAAAAAAAAACCAACCAAACAAACAAAAACAAATAGACTCATGAATACAGAGAACAAACTGGTGGTTGCCAGAGGAGAGGTCAGGGGGCAGGCATGGATGAAATAGGTGAAGGGGATTAAGGGGTACAAACTTCCAGTTATAAAATGAATAAGTCATGGAAATGAAAAATACAGCATAAGGAATATAGTCAATAATACTGTAATAACATTGTACAGTGACCACTCTTATTGTGGTGAGGATTCAGTAATGTACAGAACTGTCAAATCAATGTTGTACATGTAACACTGTATGTTAATAATAATTCAATTAAAAAATAAATGGGCTGTTTAAATAATCAGAATGGACTAAGGCTTAAGCAACACTCAACATTTTGTAATTTTCTCTACTAATCAGCAAGTAGGGGTTCAGCAGGAGGTAGGCTGATTTTAGGCTAAATTAAAACAAAAATGGTACGCATTAACTCCTGTAATCCTAACTATTAATATATAAGTAATGGTTTCTAAGCATATTTAGAAGGAGACATGATATTATACTTTCCCCTGTATACTCCCCAAATTTTACCTACTATCCACAGCCTGCTCTGAAGAATTATTGAAAGGGACTTGGATGACCATGTGTTACACAGCTGATGTGAACTAAGGTCATTCTCTCACCACTTTAAACATTTCCCTCAAGTAATCCTATGCATATACTACCATTCTATTTTTCTATTTTCACCAACTCAGATTAAATCACTTCCATGTGACACCATGCTTTCGTGGAATGGAACAGAACAGAAAAACCTAGAAATAAACCCACAATTATATGGTCAATTAACCTCCGACAAAGGACAAATGACTCTACAACAGGAAAAAGTTCCTTCACCAAATGGTGTTGGGACAATTGGACAGCTACATGCAAAAGAATAAAACTAGACCACTTTCTTTCACATACACAAGAATAAACTCAAAATGGGTTGAAGACCTAAGTGTAATATCTGAAAACATAAAAATCCTTGAAGGGAGCACAGGCAGTATTCTCTGACCATAGACTGTAGCAATATTTTTCTAGATAGGTCTCCTCGGGCAAGGGAAATAAAAGCAAAAATAAACTACTGGGACTACATTAAAATAAAGTTTCTGCACAGTGAAGAAAACCATCAACAAAACTAAAAGGCAACCTACTGAATGGGAGATTTTGCAAATGACATATCCGATAAAGGGTTAGTATCCGAAATATACAAAGAACTGATATAACTCAATATCCAAAGAACAAATCATCCAATTTAAAAAAGGCAGAAGATATGGACAGACATTTCTCCAAAGACATCCAGATGGCCAACAGACACGTGGAAAGATATTTAACATCACTCATCATCAGGGAAATGCAAATTAACACTACAATGAGACATCATCTCACATCTGTCAACGGCTAAAATCAAAAACACAACAAGTGTTGGTGAGGATGTAGAGAACAAGGGAGCTTCGTGCTTCCCACTGTTGGTGGGAATGCAAACTGGTACAGCCACTGTGGAAAAGT
Organism: Ursus arctos; assembly: GCF_023065955.2. Classification (NCBI taxonomy): domain Eukaryota; kingdom Metazoa; phylum Chordata; class Mammalia; order Carnivora; family Ursidae; genus Ursus; species Ursus arctos. Next base: position 22,734,276 of record NW_026622985.1, on the reverse strand, counting down.
GTGGAGGTTCCCTCAAAATTTTTAAAAAGTAAAACTACCGTATGATCCATGAATCATATTACTAGGTATTTACCCAAAAAGACACTAATTCAAAGGGATACATGCACCCTTATGTTTACTGCAGCATTATTTACAATAACCAGACTCTGGACACAGCCCAAGTATCCATCAAAAGATGAATGGATAGGAAGTGGTATATTGGAATGGAATACTAGTAGTCAATAGAATATTATTCAGCCACAGAAAATAATATTGCTATTTGCAACATCATGAATAGACCTAGAGAGTATAATGCTAAGCAAAGTTAGTCCGTGAGAGAAAGACACCATATGACTTCACTCATGTGGAATTTAAGAAATCAAAGACAGAGAGAGACACACACAAACCATGAAACAGACTTTTACCCACAGTTACCACAGGCAGGTGGGTGGGGAGTTGGGGGATATAGGAGATGTGAATTAAAGAGTGCATGTATCATGATGAAAAAATAAAATAGATTAAAAAATCATTTCTATGTGACACCATGCTTTTGGCATGTAAACATGGGGCTTAAAGTCTTCAATAAAATTTTGGTTTAGGCAAAGGAAATGATTTAAACAAGAGAAGGAATGCCACCTCTGTTTCACACAGCGGTCCAAGTGTAAGTAGTTCAGAGCTCGCGGTCAGCGTGATAATTTTAGGGATCAAAGTGCCTTTTTACCTCACTGCTCTGCTGTCTTCACAACACGGCTTCCGCCTCAGGTGTAGCTGTCTGTCTGTGATCCCACCTGTGCATGAACCTTGCAGGGTTAAGCGTTTAACCCCAAAGTGTAACCATCATTTCCACTCACATCCCCACGAGCAGACTTAGCCTCCCGGCCTCACTTGGTTCCTCACCGTGTGGCTATGTGTCTAGAAAATAAATGCTAAGGGACAGCGGATATTGGGGATAACCAGAAGTCTCTGCTGTACTCCTTAAGTCTATTCTTTTCTTCCCTTTGTGATCTGTTTATCTTTTGATGAACTTCTTAAAATTAAATATATGCCAAAGAACATATACAAAATAAAACGGGTTCTTTTTCCTATTGTTTTGGTTTTTGGTTTTAAAAACTAAATTGGATACCTTGGAAAGACCCAATAAAGCAAGCTCTAATCAAGGCTCCTGAATCAAGTAAGTATGAGATACTATTAAATAGAGGGGAAAACATTTTTTAAATCTAGTAGGATTCTTCATTCAGATTCCTTTGCAGGTATCTTTAAATTCTCATTTGAGAAAAGACAGAAAATGGAAATAAGAGGTCTATTTTGGATATGCAAAAAAGACAACTCTGAACTCTAATGAGTGAAGTGTACTCAAAAAACGGCCATAATGCCTCAGTTTTTCACTACTGAGTATGATGTTAACTGTGGGTTTTTCACACAATCCTGCATCAAAAGATTGCTGAAAATATACTTACATATTTTTAAAAGAAAATATTCAAGGTATGTTTGTATATTTTTAGGATTTCCCCTTAAGTGAGGTAGTTTTTAGTTTTTTACAGATTTTATTTATTTGAGAGCATGCATGAGAGTGTGGGGGAGGGGAGGGAAAAGCAGACTCCCTGCTGAGCATGGAGCCCAAGGGGGGGTGAGGGGGCACAGGTGCAGGCTGGATCCCAGTGTCATGACCTGAGTCAAATACAGACACTTGACTGGGCCACCCAGGTACCCCAAGATGGGCAGTTTTTGACAAATTTGAATCCCATCAGTACAGAGGAAACCTCCCCTGCATATCAACATATTACCTCAATCTCCCAATTTTTATACTCCTTCCAAAACTATCTCAAATGTTTAATCTGTTTCAACTCTTCAATGCAAATTTCTTGGCACAGCAATCCAAGGATCTTAGGATTTGAACCCAAATGCCTTTTAGTCTCACCTCTGTCACATGCCTGCAACCATTTTCCAGCCATGTAAATCTTCAAAAGAATCTATCTAATCCACACAACCAGAATTCCAGCATCTTGGTATCAACAACTATGGTAGGCAATCAAGTCAAAGTTAAGACAAGGGTTCTGATTCTAGGAAGGTGTATCCAGAATATAAGTAGACAGTCAAGGAAATGAACAATCACAATGTTTTTTCTTTCATACATGAAGTACCCCCTATATGGCAGGCTCAATGCTAGACACTGAGGACAGAGTGAGTGGAAATAAGAGTTGTGGTCCCTGGTCTCGTGAGGGGGGAGAAAGAGGTGGCAGGAAACACTACAGATTGTGTGGTAAGGAAAGGCTACTAAGAGAAAGTGATTAATACATGCAGACAGTTGACTTAAAATATCAACACCTGGGCGCCTGGGTAGCGCAGTCGTTAAAGCGTCTGCCTTCGGCTCAGGGCGTGATCCTGGCGATCCGGGATCGAGTCCCACATCAGGCTCTTCCGCTATGAGCCTGCTTCTTCCTCTCCCACTCCCCCTGCTGTGTTCCCTCTCTCGCTGGCTGTCTCTCTGTCACATAAATAAATAAAATCTTTAAAAAAAATAAATAAATAAAAAATAAAATAAAATAAAATATCAACACCTGCTACAAATGTAGCTTAAATTAATGTATCTAGTAATTCACTGGAAGAACCAAATTAATGAAAAGAAAATGTACACAGTAAAAAGTTACTGAAAAGTTAATATAAACAAAACATGTACATCTAATTCCAAAATATAAGAACTATGCCCTATTAGACTTTTCCACTGCTCCACTAACATCTGAAATATTTTAACCACTCTTCTAGAAAGGACATTAATAAATGGGATTATGTCCAGAGAGGTGGCATATAGGTCTATGAACTGCTTCATTCAGAGAAAGGCTGAAGGAGTTAACAGAAAAAAAACATCAGGGAAAACAGGCTCTCTGATAAATAGCTGAAGAGCCCTCATGTAGAAGGAGAAGTTACGCTGTGTGACACGCAAGAAGGCTGAATTAAGATCAATAACAGAAATCACACAGAAGCCAATGTGGCTCAGTAAAAGGAATGATCTATTAATAATCTGCTGCCAGATCTATTAAACATCATCATCTGTCAATGGTATTGTTATTCTCCCCAGTTCCCTACTGTAGAAGGCATATATATAGTTTTGCTAGATGTCATTTTACATCAGATATAAATTAAAAAGAAATGGGGGAACTCCATATTTCCCATAGTTAACAATACTGTATTGTCCACTTAATATTTTGTTAAGAGGATGGATCTCATGTTAGGTATGCCTATCACAATAAAAAGACAGCAGGGGAAGGGAGGGAGGAAATGGGGCACGACAGAACTCTGGATTACACTGCTGGAAATCATTAAAATTACTTGTACCATCCCGACTCATGCAGTTAACATGTAGATTTCATATAAACAACAATAATAAAAGACTCGGTGGAGTTCATACATTCCGGCCATACCCAGTTTCTGCACAGGGTGAAAGTTCCACGGAGATCAATAAAAGACAAGGCTGCTTTTTCTCATCAGCTGTCTCCACTGAATGAGAGTGAGTCTAACAATGATAAATGATAAATGATAGGGCAGCTTTAACCAAATCCCTGCACTCCTTCATGCACATGGACACACAGAGATCTCAAGTTCAGAAAGAAGGAAACTGGCAAAAGTCCTTGAATAATATCCAAAAAAATTAGTGTTTTACAAGGAAATATGGAGTTACTTTTTATTCAAACATGAGAATAAATAATGCACCAAATCACTGGCTAGGACGTGATAAAATAGGTTCACAGGAACTGGTGCACTAATCAGAAGGTTTATAAAAGCAAAAAGCTTCACATGATGAGTTATTTAGAAACTTAATCCGATGAAGTATAAGAGAAGGAATACCGAACTTGAGGATGCTCCGGTTCTAGCCGGACCAGCTGCTCTGGGAGTACAGAACCATAACCAGTAAATTTCTTAAATGTCAAGGTTTTATTTTTTCAAGCTATTTTTACTAAAGCCTTATTACACTTAGTATATGAGGCACTCAAATCAACGGCATATTGGATAAAGGGCTAGTATCCAAAATCTATAAAGAACTTATCAAACTCAACACCCAAAAAATAAATAATCCATTTAAGAAATGGGCAGAAGACATGAACAGACATTTCTTCAAAGAAGACACCCAGAGGGCTAACAGACAACATGAAAAGTTGCTCAATAACACTCACGATCAGGGAAATACAAATCGAAACCACAAGGAGATACCACCTCACACCTGTCAGAATGGCTAAAAATAACTCCGGAAACAACAGATGTTGGTGGATGTGGAGAAAGGGAAACCCTCTGCACTGTTGGTGGGAATGCAAACTGAGGCAGCCACTGTGGAAAACAGTATGGAGGTTCCTCAAAAAGTTAACTATGACCCAGCAATTGCACTACAATTTATCCAAAGGATACAAAAATACTGATTTGAAGGGGCACATGCACCCCAATGTTTATAGCAGAATTATCAACACCAGCCAAAGTATGGAAAGAGCCCAAATGACCATTAACTGATGAATGGGTAAAGAAGATGTGGTTCTCTCTCTCTCTCTCTCTCTCACACACACACACACACACACACACACACACACACATTTACTCAGTCATGAAAAAGAATGAAATCTTGCCATTTGCAATGATGTAGATGGAACAAAAGTATATTATGCTAAGCAAAATCAGAGAAAGAAAAATACCATATGATTTCACTCATATGTGGAATTTAAGAAACAAAACAGATGAACACAGGGGAAGAGAAGGAAAAATAAAATAAGATAAACACAGAGAGGGGGACAAACCATAAGAGACTCTTGACTATAGAGAACAAACTGAGGGCTGCTGGAGGGGAGGTGGGTGGGGAATGCGTTAGATAGGTGATGGGGATTAAGGAGGCCACTTGTGATGAGCACTGGGTGTTATACGTAAGTGATGAATCACTAAATTCTATTCCTGAAACTAATACTACACTGTATGTTAACTAACTCGAATTTAAATAAAATCTTGGAAGAAAAAAAAAGATGCAATGATAAGAGTGACATTAAAAGTGAAAAATGTGTCTCTCTGAATTAATGAGATACGATCTGTCCCCGTGTTTCATCCTCACTAATGGATCTAAATACCAGGTCAGGGATTCTACTAGGGATTTATTATACCCAGTCTGAAGAGTTAAGAAACATGAAAAAATACTCAGCATCAATAGTTTTCTGGGAAATGCAAATCAGAACCACACTAAGACACCACCTCCCACCCATTAGAATGGCAAGTACTGGGGAGGACGTGGAGAAACTGGAACCCTCACACACTAGTGGGGCAACCACTTTGGAAAATACTCTGACTGTTCTTCAAAATGTTAAAGGGTGGGGCGCCTGGGTGGCTCAGTCGTTAAGCGTCTGCCTTCAGCTCAGGGCGTGATCCCAGAGTCCTGGGATCGAACCCTCCTGGGATCGAACCCCGCATCGGGCTCCTCTGCTGGGAGCCTGCTTCTTCCTCTCCCACTCCCCCTGACTGTGTTCCCCCTCTCGCTGGCTGTCTCTCTCTCTGTCAAATAATTAAATAAAATCTTTAAAAAAAATGTTAAAGGGTTATCATTTGATCCAACATTTCTACTCCTAAATACATACCCAAGAGAAATGAAACATAAGCCCAGGTAAAAATCTGTGCTTGAATGTTCACAGCAGCATTATTCTTCATAGCCTAACGACAGAAACCACCTAAATATCCATCAATTGACAAATATGTAAACAGGACGTGGCATTTCCATATATGCAAATAGGACTCTGCCATAGAAAGAAATGAAGTACTGACAGATGCTGCAAAGTGGATGAACCTTATGTTTATAAGCATTCTGAACGAAAGGGGTCAAACACAGAGACCACATGTTCTATGATGCCATTTATATGAAATGTTTGGAAAGGTCCAATCTAGAGATAAAAGTAGATTAGTGGTTGTTTAGGGTTGGGGTGGGGTTTAGGGGAAATGGAAGGTTACTGATAAAGGACAGGGGATTTCTTTTGGGTAACAGAAATGTTCTAAAATTGGCTATGGTAATGGCTGTACTCACTGTGAATATACATGAAAATCACTGACTCCTATAACACTTAAATGGGCAAACTGTGTAGCTGGTATCTCAATGAAGATGTTTTTAAAAATTAAAGAAATTTAGTGAAAATAATAATAGATAATTTAAGAATATTTAAAAACCTGAGTACAGATATTCCATTGACTTCCTTCCCAAGAAATCATCCCAAAACTTTGAATAACACTTAGTTCCTTGCTCAGGAAGACCAAACCTTTTCTAAATGGAACATTCATTCCAGCCCCCCACCACCTTCCACTGTGTAGCATTTCTGACAGCACAATTTGCTGAAAGATTTGTGATTTCATCTAAGCAGAAGTCCAAAGATTTTGTAACTAAGCATATAAGTGCTGTCTGATATGAGAAAATGCTGTATTTCTACTACTTCAGTATGATTCTAGTACTAGCAAAATAGTCCCTCAGGAGGAAATTTTAGCCTATAGGTCTGTAGACCCGCAAAAGTTAAAAGCTTTTAAGACAGTCATTTCAAATACAGTCATTTTATTTTATTTTATTTTATTTTTTTTTTTTTTAAAGATTTTATTTATTTATGTGACAGAGAGACAGCCAGAGAGAGAGGGAACACAGCAGGCGAGTGAGAGAGGAAGAAGCAGGCTCCCAGCAGAGGAGCCTGATGTGGGACTCGATCCCGGAACGCCGGGATCACGCCCTGAGCCGAAGGCAGACGCTTTAACGACTGCGCTACCCAGGCGCCCCTCAAATACAGTCATTTTAAAGCTTATTATTAAAGAGAGCCAGGTGGGCTCCTACAGAAGCAAGTGGCTGGAAAAAGTCACCCCAAGTGCCAAATGTATAACATAGAATCTTCCTAAAATTGTCATCCCTCAATTCACAATCCTTGCTCCCTATTTTTCCCCTTCCTTATTTTAAACCCAAGAAAAAATAATATACTTTTTAAGATTCTGACATATAAATAATGAAAATAAAAATAATCAGGGACAGCCACACAGACAGAGGGTAATGAAAAAATTGTTATTTAAAATAGATGAGATGAAACCAATAAATACAGAATAAGGAGAGAACAAGTTACAATAAAGAAATAAACAAAGCACAATTACTGACAAGAGAAAAGTACAAGCTCTGTAAACATTAAAAAAGAGCCTATTTCAATGATCATCCAAAAAAGGGATAAGATATTTTCAACCAAACCAGTATAGTGACTTTCGAGAAATGGGGTGGGGGTCTGAGTATGATCCCATGCTATTACTGAGACTAGAACTGTTACAACCTTTCAGAGGGCAACAGACAATATATTTTTTAAAACCTTTAAAAATAGCTTAAAACCAAACATTGTGATCCTTTCTACATGTTGGTCCTTAATACATTTATGCATTTTAATAATACAAAAAGAATACAGGTAACCTAAATGTTCAGGAAGAAGGAGTTTATTAAAGAAGTTATGATAGAACCATATGAATATATTTTTATATAAGCATTAAAAATGTGATGATTCTATATGAATCAACACAGAAAAATGTATAGGATACATTATGTGGGGAAAAAAAAAGCAGGCTACAAAACTGTGTGACTAGACCAAATATATACATGAATATGTACATATATAATCAATCAGTATCCGAAAGGATATACACTGAATAGTTATCTTTCGAGGCTACAATTGTAAGAGTTGTTCACTTTCTGATTTACATGCCTTTTTGAAAATTATTTTTATAATAATCATATCTGTAACAAAAATAATATTCTTACAATGGAAAACATTATTGAAACAAAGTCTGTGAGTAGTTGGTGGGCAGTAACAAAAGAGATAAGAAATATGATGGTTAAAGATAAAGTTGAGGGGCATCTGGGTGGCACAGCGGTTAAGCGTCTGCCTTCGGCTCAGGGCGTGATCCCCGCGTTGTGGGATTGAGCCCCACGTCAGGCTCCTCCACTATGAGCCTGCTTCTTCCTCTCCCACTCCCCCTGCTTGTGTTCCCTCTCTCGCTGGCTGTCTCTATCTCTGTCGAATAAATAAATAAAATCTTTAAAAAAAAAAAAAGATAAAGTTGAAAAAGAGACAAAGGTAAAATAATTTCATACACAAAAATGTGCACATCTTTAAGAATAAAAATGAGCTCGTAACAAATTAGAAAAATAAGCAGAATATTTTAAAAATTAAGAAAAAAGTAACACGTGAAAAGCAGATGAAGACATTAAAACGGTAACATCACTAAGACTATAACAAGAATTCTGAAAGTTAAAATTTAAAAACCTAGTAAGTTAGACATACACATGCAAAAAAATAAAGTTGGACCATTACCTCATACCCTATACTAAGATCAACTCAAAATGGATCAAAGGCCTAAATGCAAGGGATAAAACTATAAAACTTTTGGAAGAAAACACGAAAACTTCGTGACTTTGTATTTGGCAACGATTTCTTTGACGTGACATCAAAATGACAAGCAGCTGAAGCACAGTTAAACAGCATTCCATAGAAATCAAAAACTTGTGCTTCAAAAATACTAAAAGGAAAATGAAAAGACAGCCCACAAAATGGAGAAAATGTTTTCAAATTATATACCTAAGAAGGGATTAATTCGCAGAATGCCTATGTATTTTATCTCTCTCCTACAACTCAATAAAAACACAAATAACCCAACTAAAAAATGGACAAAGAACCTGATTAGACATTTCTCCAAAGAAGACATACAAATGGCTAAAAAGCCCATGAAAAGATGCTCAGCATCCCTAATTATTAGGAAAGGCGAATCAAAACCACCCTAAGATATTCCTCGCACCCAGAAGGACGGCTACTATGATAAAAAATGGAAAATAACAAATGTGGAGCAGGATGTGGAGAAAGCAGAACCCTTGCGCTCTCTTGGTGGGAATGTGAAACAGTACAAGCCACTATGGAAAACAATCTGGCAGTTTAAAATGAGAAAAACAGAATAAAATAGAATTCTTTTAAATATTTTAAAATAAATATTTTAATATATAAATTAAATTTATATTTAAATTTAAATACTTAATTTATAATTTATAAAATTTATAAATTTACAATTTTATAAATTTATAAACTTAAAATTTATAAAAATTTATAAATTAAATTTATAAAAATTTAAAATAAATATTTTATAATAAAAATTAAAAATAAAGTTACTTGTGATCGAGCAATTCCACTTCTGGGGACATACCCACAAGAACTGAAAACGGAGTCTTAAAGAGGTACCTGCATCCGTACCACCCACACTCATAGCAGCATCAGTCACCACAGCCAAAAGGTGGAAAGAACTAAAATGTCTATCAATGGAGAAATGTATAAACCAATTATGGTAAATATGTGTAATGGAGTATTAGCCCTAAAAAGGAAAGAAATTCTGATACATGCGACATGGATGAACTCTGAAGACATTACGCTAAGACATTTGAAGACAATAAGCCAGACACAAAAGGACAACTACTGTATGATTCCACTTACATGAGGGATACAGAACAGTCAGATTGAGGGACAGAGGTAGAATGAATGGTAGTTGCCAAGGGCTGGGAGGAGGGGGCAATGGGGGAGTTATTGTTTAATAGGTACAGACTTTCAGTTTGGGATGATGTACAAGTTCCAAAATGGACAATGATGGCGCTCGAACAACAGTGTAACTATTCTTTTTTTTTTTTTTTTTTTTTAAATAGAGGGAGAGAGGGGAGAGGAGAGGCAAAGGAAAAGAAAGAAACTTAATCAGGCTCCATGACCAGCACGGAGCCTGACACAGGGCTAGATCCATCTCACAACCCTAGGATCCTGACCTGAACCGAAATCAGAAGTCGGGATGCTTAACTGAGCCACCCAGGCACCCCGACAGTGTGACTATTCTTAATGCCACTGAGCTATATGCCTAAACATGGTTGGAATGGTGAATTTTATGTTATGAACATTATTATCACAATAGAAAAAATTTTTCAAGTGTTTCTAGCACTCTGGGTATGGCCTTTGTATGCATGGGGGCTTGTTTCTAATAAATTTCACAGTAATCTTAAAATCTAGTAAATTAGTGAAAAGGGGTTTAATAGATAACTAGAGATTTCTAGAGCACCTTTCATATGCATAGATTTATGTTAAGTTTTTCCACCTAAGGTAGCTCCTAGGGCTCTAAGTTGCTACATGATGTCCTACTGGAGTTCGCACACGGCAGTGATTCTCAGAAAGGACAGTACTGCCCCATGGGCAGTGTAACGGACATTTATGAGAGCATTTTGGGTTTTAAGAGTGGCCATGTGCAATACACAGAACAATCCTATCAATGAAATATTGCCCTGTGTGCAGCACAATTTCCAAATGACCCTCTGGATATCCCTGTTGGTAAAACAAACAAACAAACAAACAAAACACAGGGTCATAATCTGAGTCTAGAACCCCACTTTCCATATAAACAAAGACGATAAATTTTTGCATGCCTTAAATAAATACTGATTTTTTCCAAGAATGCAACTACTGCACAAATGGAGAGAAGACTTCATCCTTATCACCTAGAAATTTCACAACAGTTGAGCACCATTTCTGACAATGACATTCTCAGAGGCACACCTGTTGCAGTTTGCATGTGGAGCGAACTACACATGATTCTACATATGGAAAAAGTATTTGAGTTTTATAATGACTTGTATTTGCAGCGGAGCACCCACATACTGAAAAACATTATAAATGACTTTCTTTTACTTCTCTAATACATTAGTTACATGTTATACTGTTTTTAGTAAGTACATATAGATAGGTTACAATTATCTATACATCTTATCAGGATATTACAGGTGACATTAAATCTATTTGCTACAAAATGGATGCATATTGCAGATACTGTAAATGTCTGTTTTCCACAGAATGTGAAGCAATGCAGTAAGAACTTTTTTCTCTTCCATCTATCCATATGCAGGATGAGACGTAGAATGACAGAGGTCATTCTTACATTCACTCTAAGGCTGGACAAAGATTAACTCCAAGTTTTGCTCCAACTCCAAGAGGTCTATGAAACTACCAACTGTTCTCAGGTGATTTGGGGTAATGCAACACTACCAGAAAACAACCACCCACTAACCCACTCACTCCCACTGGTTATCATTTATAATGATTCCACCCACCTCATCAGTTCTCACACCCAACATGATGCCCCAGGGGATACACACCAAGGGTGACAAAAAAACTTGTCATAAAACCTCTATGCAGCACATCAACTTATAAACCTGAAGACTAAACAGAGCATCTTGGGGAACTGTAGCAAATCACTTAAGAATCACAGACATACATTTTTATAGAGTACTATGTGTGAAAGAAGACCTGTATCATCACCAACCAATGACATTAGGAATAATGGGGGAAAATGAAACTGAATATAAATATGTATTATTTTTATGAATATGTATTATTATCAGAACTCACATAGTTTGAAAGCACTAAAATTAAATTATAATATGTACAGTTAAAGAATATTAGAATGAAAACTCAGGGGCGCCTGGGTGGCACAGCGGTTAAGCGTCTGCCTTCAGCTCAGGGTGTGGTTCCAGCGTTCTGGGATCGAGCCCCACATCAGGCTCCTCCGCTATGAGCCTGCTTCTTCCTCCCACTTCCTCCCACTTCCCCCACTCCCCCTGCTTGTGTTCCCTTTCTCGCTGGCTGTCTCTATCTCTGTCAAATAAATAAATCAAATCTTTAAAAAAAAAAAAAGAATGAAAACTCAATGATTAATCATAAAGTCAATCTAGAATACTAAATTAAATCAACAGGCAAACATTCACAATGGTATTATCTGTGAGACTCTCCACTTCCAACAGGGCTCTACAGTCATTTACAGTCATATATAGTCAAGCAAATGCAAAATGCATTTCTATTGCTAATCCTATGATTATTGATATTTACAAGAACAATTTATCAATCTACTTTGCACAAAGAAAAACAATCTAAACAACACTTTTTTTTTTTTTTAACAATTTGGAATTTCTGTTGTTCCCAGTGAGCAGGTTAAGTTGTATATTATCCAACTTCACTTTCTGAAAGAAAGTGCTCACTCCTGTATCACAATTACAGTTTCTTCCTATGTTTCCCATGTAAGTACGAGAGCTCCCCCAGAGAAGGACTGATTTTCTCTGTTCTTAAGTGCTCAGTGCCAAGTATAGTGCCTAGTAAATGGTGGTAAGCTTTTGTTGATGCATGAAAACGGCTACCTTTATAGTTCTTATTGTGTGACAAGCACTAATGCTAAGCATTTCGCATTCATTCTTATCATCAATCTTAATAAGCACTGTGACATCACTATGTTCTATCATAAATGGTAACACTGAGGCTTAATAAAATTAAATTGCCCAAGGTTACCTCACTTGTAAACAGAGATCAGAAGCCAAAGATTTCGTACTAATTTACCTTCTCTGTCTTTAATTCTCAGTGAAAATGAAATGAAGGTCAAATGAGATGACACTGTCCTAATGGTGCAGTAACTGTTATGTCAATATTTTGCATATTTACTTTAGTATTTTGATTATATCTATGCCTTATTTCATTTCTAAATTTAAAAATTTAAGGATGATATTCCCAAATAGCATCTGTCCTTCTGGGACAGGTAACATGACACGCTGAAGAGTAATCTAGTTTTCAAAAAGTACTATAGTAAGAAATCCCTCCAGTTATTGAATAATTTACCTAAAAAAACAAACTAGTAATGACATATTTGAAGGAGAAAATAAATGAATGGCATATTTAATTTCACAACAGACACAAAAAAAATAGTCAAATCTCTGAAGATAAATTGAAAAAGTCTGCCACTAAAAACAAGTACCTTGTGCCATTTAAATTAGTGAAATACTACATGAGGTCCTTCTACTTTATATAAACATACAGAGTTTTATTTTTATACTGAGAAGAGCACATTAAACTGCACAGTCACTTTTCCATTAGCAGATACATGATGGAATGTTAACAGCACTTTAAATGACAGAAAAAAAGAATAAAAGCGACTCTAACGCAACAGATCTCTAGATGTGAAGTGAAATTGTGAAAAGACAAAATCACTGAGCAAGAAAGGACTTGTAAAGGTCAGCTAGCATCTCTGTTAGCCTCTGGGAGCACAATACACCATTACTCAGAAATGAAAAATCTCTCATTTCTGGAGACTAGGGAGAAAAAAATCCACTTCCGCTAAAAACTCACTCCAGAGATCAACAATATTTAGAATCATAAAATTCCGAAGAATACTTAATATAAATCCCTGAACAGTCCAGCTTAAATCCATTTCCTTTTGTTTGGTCTTTGTGAAATGTGCAAAACAGTTGACCGTTACAATACAGCCTCATTTATAAAGACTTCAGCTTTCTGTTTTGGGGGGACAAATATGTCAGCTTTAGCTTTTTCTCATAGACTTCATTTTCTAACCTCTTATAAACCCTTTTTCTGATGCCCCTCCATTACTCTTAAAAGGCCAAATGAAGAAGCAAGGGGTACTCTAATGTTCTGAAACGTCAATCGCTATTAACTAAGCCATCATTCTTGCTCCTCCAATTGCTGGTACCTTTGTAAAGTCATCAAATGAAAGCTAAGAAATCATGGAGAATGTCAGAGAAGAGATGAGCAAGGAGGGGTGGGAAAACTAGGTGAGTCTGGAATCAATTCCTGACAATTGTGAAAACAACTCATTAAAAGGTAAATTGTGAGCACTCAGAAAAGTCACTGGCATGAGGAAGTGCCCTAGGTTCACTAAAAAAGCCAGCCCTGTTTTGATAAGATTAGAGAAAAAGTCATGGGTAACTTAATTACAGCAAAGCTTTAACAATATGTCCCATAATATACATGCGCTCAATACAAGAATACAGGGCTAGACTTCAGCTCATTCAGGTGGGTTTGTATCTAGCATCTATTTAAAGAATATTGACTAATTCCTATCAGTGTGTCAATCACGTGCTACAAATTCCATACCTCAGTCACGAGGTGGGCAATAGAAGGAAAACCTCTATCTGTAAATAGCTTAAAATTCAGAAATAGTATTTTCATATATGTTAAAATGGATGTAAGACACAGAAGTTAGGTGGAAAGTGTCCCATTTCTCAAATGTGTTACTGGTTTGAGCTAAGTAGTTACATCACTAATTTCAGAAGAACAGAATTAACCTGCCAACGGTACAGAGTTTACTAAACACAGCAGAATGATGAAGAATCCACCCTAAACAGAACATATTGTGAAGACATCTGGAGATTGTACAAGGTCTGATACCTGCTATTGTCCAAATGGTATGGGCCCGCGCACAGAAGGGCTACTAGGACGCTAAGGTATGGGGGGTGGGGGGGGCAGTAATGTGATAAAGATAATTACAGAGCTAAAGTTATTTAAATAAAAAACTGAGGGGTCCTAGTTCAGTGACCTTTTGTACTTCAAACATCTAAAACCCGTTCAGATGCTCTATAAAAGTGAACGGACACAAACACTGCCGAGGAAAATGAATACAAGGACTCCAGAGACAAGGATACCTAGATGTGTCAGTCTCAAGTCAGCTCCGAGTGTCCCTCAAAGCTGTAGTCAGTACTTGGCCACATTCCCTAAAATAAGTTCAGCTTCACAAATTATTTTTTAAAGTTTAACAAAGATTTTGCGGGGAGACAAGGAATAAGATTGGTACCACACTGTGCATCCCAGAAACCTAACAATACGACCCCCACACATCCATTCCTCCTTGCCCTGTTTCTCTTCACTGAAAGTCACTTCAACTCCCTTCCTTCTCTCCTCACCTGGAGTCTCAACAACCGTCCACCAGGCTCAGGCACACCCAACCCCAGTAGGTCGCTGAATAGTGACCACTTATTTCTCTCCACCAACCTTAAGGAGCTATTCAAAGTATTCATTCAACCCAAGAGGAGCTTCTTTCTAAGTGGACAGATTTCCCTAACTACTGAACTACTGAAATGACAGTTTCAAGAGCAAAACCTCTTGGAAAACAGGAAACTGAAAAGAATTCTAATGATTTTGCTCGTGCATCAACAAAGCCAACTCTGGAAGATGCAGCATAGCTCTCTTCCTGCGGTTCATATTGACCTTGGCATGCAGGTGTGTACCCTCTGTTTGAGAAGAGTATCTGTTTCCTGATCTATCTCAGCAAGAGAAAAGAATGTGTCTTGATCTATAAAATGAGGATATCCATACACACTGCCTCAGCAAGCTGCTGTAGGATTTAATAAAATACCTTAAAGATCTAGGCAAACCACCTGGCACATTAGCAGCCACTCAGTGACTATTAATGAAACATACTGATATTTTTATAGATCCCTAAGGAGGCTGCCTAGCAAATGGTAAGCGCTATACAAGTACCTGTTAATAAATAAACAACTGAGCACCTTTCCAGTGACTTCCAATCATGCTATACAATTCCATGGTCTACTAGAAATGTTGCAGGGATAATTTTCAGCGTTCTGGAAAAGAGGATGGACGAAGTTAAGAGACAACAAAAATCTCTCTGGACTAAATTCCCTATCACTCTATGATTCAGTGTATTTAGGATTGTGCAGCTCACGCTTCATAAACAAACACAGCCCCCCCCTTAACAAACAATAACATTACAGATTAACTAATATTTTAAAATCAAATTTAATAAGAGCCCAGAGAAGTTATATTGCAGAGCCATATAATGCATTTCTAAAAACATATGACATTTAAAGAAACTCTTTCTTGTTGACACAAACATAATTAAGGAGTGGAAAATTTCACTCACATGCCAGTGATAAATAGTTGACATTCTTAAACTCTCCTTCTCTAAATCAATGTCTTCTAACAGATTTCTCTTTAATCACCAAAGCCATACTCAATTAACTTCTCAAATGCTTCTCAAAACATGCTGCTGCTGATTTAAGATCTGATTTCCTTCTCAGCATAAACTAATCTCCAACTACATTTATACGCGCCTTCATAATGTGGCCAGCCAGTTTCTCCAATGCCCCCATACCTGCACCAGTAAAACAATACCTCGCAGGGTTGAGAGAATCAACTGAGGTAATTATGTAACAGTACTTCATAAACTGCAAAGTACTATATATGAATGAGCTTCTCACAAACTGTAACCTTGGAACACTAATATTACGAAGAATGCCAAGAAGTGTTCTGTGAACACCAGGCTACCTAGTTTAATAAATTGTATACCTTTTTTGAGAATTCACAATGCACATTAGCATATTAAAGATTCAAAAGCATCCTATGGTAAAAAGTCTGTTAACTTTAACTCAGCACTTCTTAGATGTGGGAAGCCAATTTACTTGATTTATGGAAATTCCGTGTTCTGGAGAAAAGTGTTTGGAAGATACCATGCCATACAACGTCAACTATTATGTTAGCTATAAAAGAATTTTTTTGAAAATAATATTACTAAATGGAAAGAATATTAAAAATGTACTTCCTGCCTTTCTTAGGAAATACTCAAATTGTTTTACCAAAATATCCTCTTTAATAAATTTTCACATTGCTCTCAAGAATATAATGTACTGTAACAGTTCAAGGTAATATTCTTCTTAAAAGTATTAACTGGTAAAATCACTCCAGATAACATATGGGCAAATAACCTGAAATGAAGCCTTTGGTCTTCAAATGAATGTCATAGTATTCGTTTTAAAATAAAAATCTCTGAAGGCCACAACGAAAAGGGGCTGGAAACTGATCAATTTCCAAACTCTGATTTCTACTGAGTTTCTTCCAGACACTTAATTACACCATGATGGGAATACCAGAATATATCCTTCTTATATGAAAGCCACCTTCCTAAAATACAAAGTTGAGCACAGATCTTAGAGAATAACAGATTTTTTTAAACAAATTAAAGTTCTTAAAAGATCACCTGGTTCATTCCTGCCATTTTTCTTTTTTTATTATGTTATGTTAGTCACCATACAGCGCATCATTAGTTTCTCATACAGTGTTCCATGATTCACTGCCTGTGTCTAACACCCAGGGCTCCTGCAGTACAGTCCTGTCGTTTTTCTTAATAACTAAACTGAGGTTCAGAGAACTACAGAGAAACTGGGTTCCGTGAGTTCCTGTGTTTTCATGTACACTCTGCTGTCATATGCTCACATCATGTGCTAACAGCTCTAGTGTTATCCCACACATTTTCAAGGAAAACTGTCTGCAGCGAGCTAACCTAGAGGAGAGGCTACCTAGACTATGAAAAAGTCACTTGTGGAGTAATGGTGGAATCATTTAAAAGAGAAGCTGTCATCTTCAACAGAGCTGTCTCCAAGCAGAGATCTATGCTTGGGGGGAGGGGGGTTTGTTTACTGATGGTTAATGAGTGATCCAACCAACTCAGCGAGGTCAACAGTAACTAGCTGGTAATGAGCATCTAGCGTGTGCCCAGCACTTGACACATGTCTAATCCTCATTGCAATTCCTATGAGACAGATGTTTTCTGCCAATTTCACAGATGAGGAGATTGAGTTCCCCAGAAATTTAGAAATGTGCCATGGTCACCCCACCAGTTAAGAGCTGAAGTGGAGATTCAAACTAAATTCTACCTGTTTGAAGACTGGGATATTTTAGTATAGAAAACTGAAATGGAGAGAATCTACTTGGATATGACCACAAATAAAGATTCTCGGCCATCTAAACAGGAAACAAAGATATTTCAAAATACCAACAGTTTGCTGAAAACGAAAACAATAAATAGAAATGTCTCAAGTGTCTGTGATGAACCACCCACTGGGCCTATTACTTAAACTTGAGCTGTGGTCATGTAGGATTTAGGCTTTTCTAGACACTACAAGACACTATTTCAAAAGAAATAAGAGGAGTGAGGAGGAATCAAGTCACACAGCCTGGCTCAAAAACAAAGGAGACCAGACCCAGAGCTATGGCTCTCAGCACGGTGTCACTCGGCCAAGCCTATCTGGATTTGCGCCAGAACAGGGCACAAGGGCACTGTAATAAGCAAGCAAAACTTAAAAAGAACTGTTTCATAAGTGTGTCTGTGAGACTGTGAAAGCACGAGGCACCAGCAGCTGGGGCCCAAGACAGTACTCTCAACTTGACCCACAAGAGACTTGGTGAGACCACAAGACAGACACAGCACACTCAAGCCGGGGCACCACCAGTCCCAGCATGGGGGCAGTGGGTAGTGAGCAGCGGCAGGAGGCAGGCCACCTCCGACCTCAACAGCTCGAGAAGACCTCCCCACAGAGAGCCATGCCAACAGCAGAAGAAAGGACAGAGTCCATGTGGAAGCCAAGAGCAAACGCCCGGCTCAAAAAGTCTCCCTGACAAATTCCAGGATGGACAGGGAAGAATGTGAAAGGGATGGATTTCTGAGGCTGGCAAGATTAGCATGGTCCATATTGAGAAAATAGGCTTCACCAGTGGCAATGAGGCTTTAACTTAAAGGTCACACTCTGAAAAAGAAAAATTAAATATCTAGAAACACTGTTAAATATTAGCAGACTGATTAAGCATATAAACCCCTCATTAAGAGTTTTGGAATTAGAAATGATTTCAAAAGTTCTCCTTTAGAATAAATGTTTTTTGTTTTTGTTTTTTTGGTGATTTCAGTAGGTGCACAAAATTTACTCAAAAAGTATAACCGTCCAGGTTCACCGTACAACTTGAGAGTTTCTCTTCAGGGGATTCTACATGTTTTCAACATTCAACTGAAATAAACACCTCTTTCAGTCTGGAGTAAGGGGAAAGTGCCATAGCATGTGGTTATTCAAATGTCTGACTTAAAAGAAATTTCAACTTGATTAATTCTCAGTAAGTTCTCTAGAGTTATCTTTACTTGCTTTGCCATTTACCTACTAGCCCTTATTATCTATGATAATTTCATTTAGGAATTTCAGATGGGGGCGCCTGGGTGGCTCAGTCTTTAAGCGTCTGCCTTCGGCTCAGGGCGTGATCCCGGCGTTCTGGGATCGAGCCCCTCATCAGGCTCCTCTGCTGGGAGCCTGCTTCTTCCTCTCTCATTCCCCCTGCTTGTGTTCCCTCTCTCACTGGCTGTCCGTCAAATAGATAAAATAAAATCTTAAGAAAAAAAAAGGGGGGAATTTGAGATGGACATACGTGACTGTGGAAATATGAAAACAATGTATATTTTATTTTCTAAAACCACTGTGGATTTAACAGACTTCTAGAAAGCCAAATTAGATACTATGCTCAGGTATCCATTCTATTTCCCCCTAAAATTAGATCGTTGCATTTCATTATTAAGAAGCGATTCTTGGATAAACATATAATCCCTGAGGAGTGATATTAATTAGCAAAAAAAAGGGGGGGCAGTTAATAGCACTGATTATGTATTATAAGGAATCTTATAATTTTAATGCTTTTCAGGGCCTCAAAGGTAATTTAGATGAAGAGTTTTCAATCTTTATTTAAATATAAACCTTTTTCTTTTAATGTGGACTTGCAATGAAGTCCAATTTCCTATTTCCCCCTAGTTGGATCTATTCAAACCACAATGGTCTCCTCACTATTCCTAAATATACCCAGCATATTTCCGCAGTAGGGCCTTAGCACTCGCTGTTTCTAATTCCCTTGTTTATTTCTAATTCAATTTACTTAAACTGAAAAAACAAAAACAAAAAACAGATCACCCATTTCTCTTCCATCTGCACACCGACAACCACCTGTTACCTGCATTGATGAGCTTGGTGGGTTGGTGGGTTGACTGATTGTTGGATTCTACATATAAGAGATCATATGGTATTTGTCTTTTTCTGACTTATCTCACTTAGCATAATACCCTCGAAGTCCACCCATGTTGTCCAAACGGCAAGATTTCATTCTTTTTTATGGCTTAATAATATTCCAGTGTGTCTTTATAGCATAGCTTTCTTTATCCATTCATCCACTGATGGACACTCACGTTGTTTCCCCATCTTGGCTACTGTAGATAATGCTGCAAGTAACACTGGGTGTGCATATATGTTTCAGAGTCAGTGGTTTCGTTTTATTTGGATAAACACCCAAAAGTGGAATTGCTGGATCATATGGCAGTTCTATTTTTAATTTTTTGAGGAACCTCCATACTACTTTCTGTAGCGGCTGCACCAGTTTACATTCCTACCAGCAATGCACAAGGGTTCCCTTTTCTCCACACCCTTGCCAATAGTTGTTAATTCTACTCTTTTTGATAGGAGCCATTCTGACTAGTGCGAGGTGGTATCTTGTGGTTGTGATTTGTATTTTCCTAATGATTAGTAAGCACAGTATCTTTTCAAGTCCCTGTTGACCATCTATATGTCTTCTTTGGGAAAGTGTCTATTCATATCCTTTGACCATTTTTAAATCAGATTGTTCGTTTCCTGCTATTGAATTATAGGAGTTCCTTACCTATTTTGGATACCAGCACTTCCATTAGATATTTGGTTTGCATATATTTTCTCCCATTTGGTAAGCTGCTTTTTCATTTTGTCAATGTTTTCCTTTGCTGTGCAGATGCTTTTTAGTTTGATGTAGTCTCATTTGTTTACTTTTGCTTTTGCTGTCAGATTCAAATTATAACCTAAGTTTTCTTTGAGGAGTTTTATGGTTTCTAGCCTTACATTCAAGTCTTTCAACTTTTTTTTTTTCCAGAGTGTGCACATGTGCTTGTATGCAAGTGGGGTGGGGGATACAGAGGGAGAGACAGAATCTTAAGCACACGGCCCAAAATGAGGCTCAATCTCATGACCCTGAGATCATGCCCTGAGCCAAAACCAACAGCCAGACACTGAATGGACTAAGCTACCCAGGCAGCCATTTTGAATTAATTTTCATGAAAAGTTTAAGACAGTGGTCCAGTTTCATTCTTTTGCATGTAGCTGTCCATTTTTCCCAATACCATTTACTGAAGAGACTGGCCTTTTTCCATTGGATATTTTCAGCTCTTTTACCATAAATTAATCAATCATGTATGTTTGGGTTTATTTCTGAGCTCTCTGTTTCATTGATTTATGTGACTGTTTTTATACCAATACTATACTGTTTTGATGACTACTGCTTTGTAACATAGTTGGAAATCAGAGGGCCTGATATCCCTAGCTTTGTTGTTCCTTTTCAACACCGCTGTGGCTATTTGAGGGCTTTTGTGCTTCCATACATATTTTAGGATTATTTTTTCTAGTTCTGTGAAAAATGCCATTGGAATTTTGACAGGGATGGCACTGAATCTGTAGATTGTCTTGGGTAGTATGGACATTTTAACAGTCTTAATTCTGACAATCCATGAGTCAAGAATCTCTACCTGTGTCTTCAATTTGTTTCATTAATGTCTGATAGTTTTCAATATATAAGCCTTTCACTTCCTTGGTTAAAGTTATTCCTAGCTATTTTATTCTTTTCGATGCAATTGTCAATGGAACTGTTTTATTAATTTTCCTTTCTGATAGTTCATTTTTAGTGTATAGAAAAGCAACAGATTTTTTAAGTTGATTTTTTGTCCTGTAACATTACTGAATTTGCTTATTAGTTATAACAGTTACATACTGGAGTCTCTAGAATTTGCTATATATAATATCAGGTCATCTGTAAATAGTGAATTTTATTTCTTCTTTTCCAATTTGATGCCTTTTCTTTTTCTTGCCTAATTGCTCTGGCTAGGATCTCTAATACTGTGTTGAATAAAAGTGGGAAGGGTGGGCAGCTTTGTCTTATTTCCGAATTTAGAAAAAAGCTTTTGGCTTTTCACCATAGCATATGATGTTGGCTCCATATATGGCCTTTATTATGTTGAGGGGGAATAAGTGTACTTACAATGTATACTTGGGGATTTATTTCACCTTACAAAGGATACCTTAAATCCCTCACTCACCACTAGACCCAAGGTACAAGAACCTTCTCTTTTCTTGTTTTCTTTCACTTCTTACAACAGGATACATGGCACACGATAAGCACACAATATGTGCTTACAGACTATAACATATGTATTTAAGACAGGGGAAAAGTGTTTATGCAAATGAACATGGCACTCTCAACAACTAAGTCCTGCTCCAACAGTTCCTTGTTAAGAGATGACTAAGGATAAGCTCCAAGAGACTTGCCTGCTCATACATACAGTAGCTTTCTAATAGTCTACTCAGTGACAGTGAATTTTTTTTTCTTAAACATCTAACTACATAACTCTGCTATCATTCTTTCTGGAATGCCATTGCTACTTAAAATTTCAAAACCTCAATTATAATCACTGATCTTTAATAATAAAGACACCAGCCTACTCACTGACTTTGACACCTTAATGACTAAGAGTGCAAAGTCTTAAAAACTAGACTACATAAATTGTATTTAAAGAAGGTAAGCACATAGGAGTTTTTGTTTAAACTTGATGAAATCATGTGATTTCCAAATAAAAACAAATACTCCTAACAACCAAATTCTGAATCACCAAAACCTTTATTGTAGACTTGGTGCACACACACCCCCCCAAAATTTATTTTTACACTTTATACATGTCTGATAGAAATATAGAATTGAAAATTATTTAAATTGGCAATACTATCAAAGAAAATTTTGTTTCCTTTTCTACGTAAGAAAAAACAATTCAGACATGATGAATTGTCCAAACAGCATGAAATATCCAAACAGCAAAATAATTTATGTGTTTGATTCATAGCAACTCTGAATGGTTTGTTCTTATTCATGGGAGGAGACTCAAAGCATTAAATTTTCTTTTTACCAAGGAAAGCTCAATAATTCAAAAGGTTCATAATCCTACATATTGAGTCAATAATTTTGAAAAATCTCTGTAGTTTGGTTAGAAATACAACATTTATCCATTTAAAAATGAATTTTCAAAAGCAGGCTAAAATGGAATGAAAAATAACTGACCTAATTATTTTTTATAATATGTAATAGGTATTTTTGCTGCAATAATATTTCTCACTAAAGATAAAATGATATCTCATAAAAATAACCTACTTTAAGAAATATTGTATTTGTAGCTTAATAAACTGTAAATCCAAGTCTTTCACACTTAGACCCCACAAATAATTCTGGAACACAGCCCAGAAAGCTTTGCTGAAGTCAAAGCTCTAGTTACAATAACTGAAATCTTTCTAAGTTCTTGCAACTGAGAGAAAATACCAATTTCAAAAGATATTTTATAGTTTTCTCTCAAATGTAAAACATACCCATCATTTGCTTTACTAAGAAGAAAACAACCCTAAACAATTACGTAACAACTGAACTGTGTTCCTTGTCAACCATAAACCTAAATAAAGTTACTCTAGTAAAGAATATAAATCATGGTAGAGTTTTATTCATCTAAGAAGTACCCAAATAAAAAAATGAAAGTCCCAGGGGTGCCTGGATGGCACAGCAGTTAAGCGTCTGCCTTCGGCTCAGGGCGTGATCCCGGCATTATGGGATCGAGCCCCACATCAGGCTCCTCCGCTGGAAGCCTGCTTCTTCCTCTCCCACTCCCCCTGCTTGTGTTCCCTCTCTCACTGGCTGTCTCTATCTGTCGAATAAATAAATAAAATCTTTAAAAAAAAAAATGAAAGTCCCAGATAATTTCATTCTGGAAATTAACATACACACTAAAGTCACAGAATCAGGTTCTAATACCCCATCCCTAACACTCTTTCCAGGGCAAATGCCCAAGACTTTGGAAAAGGTTAAAGCTTAATTCTAAAGTCCCTGTGCAATGAGTTCAATCCTACTTAACCATAGCTGTAGTAAACACAAAATTTGCCATATTTTCACAGGGGCTTAAAAACACTCACTTCACAAAACATTTACAATCCACAACTCAAACACAAGACATTATAATCATAAAAATAACAAAATAAAGGTGTGCCTCTTTATTGCTCTTTTAAAAAATCAGTTTAGTGAGTATAGAAACCTGATTTCCGTAAAGCTTATGTAAGTTGGCTGCATGAAATACTTCCAGGAGTTACAGTATAGGAAACAGAATAGATGTCACAAAAGATTAAGAAGACTAGAACATTCTCTAAATGCAAGGAAAAAAAGTATTATTTTCAGTTCACAAATTTTTTTTTTCTTCTCCATCTTGCCCAAGGCACAAAAGACAGATCTCTTTTTTGTAGTTTCTGAAGTAAAGTAGCCAGACCTCTGTTTAAGGATGGTAAGACCATTAACTAATATGACCCCTCAAAATAAGCTGACCAGAAGCAGTCCTTTGTATATTTATAATATTTTAGCATTTTGGATGGAACAAGCAGTGTATCCGTGGCACCTTTCAAGTATTAATCACCTCACTCTTTTTTTTCAATTGTATCAGAGCAAAAATACCTCCAACATATTCCTGGTTAACCTGCAGAAAGGGAAATGGTCTTAACTTCAATTTGATGATCAAACCTATCAGTGTTCAAATACACTTCCAAAGTTATTAGAAAGATAGTGTACAAGCACTAACTACAGCTTCCTATTTCTTAAGATACGTATATTATAATCAAAACCTTAAGCCAGGGATGTAAAACTGTGTATTATGCCTTTATCAAATAAAAAAAAAGATGCTAAATTAAAATGAATACTTGGGATTCTTTTTGAAGAGTACATCAGACATGACAAGCTTGATTAATTTAATCGGCCCACTTAGAGTCTCTGTCACCATCATGCTGCGGCCAGCTTGTGAATGATAGGGATATTTTTACACTGTGGCATCTTCTGAAAAAATCAACATTTTAGTTACTTTGCTTAATGGGGAAGTCACTGACATAGAAATAAGTATTTCTAAGATATAATAATCCACATTTATTCTTTGGTAAATATAGTTTGTAAGTATAATTCTTTCTTCAAAGATTCAGAATATTTAATTATTTATATATATATATATATATGAATATATATATTTCATTTTTCATTTGAAATACTACAACCCTAGATAAAGAATAAATAAGAGATGAAACTGAATCTATACTAATATCAGACTATATCCTGAAGTTGGTTTCTCTCATTTTTAAAAAACAACACACTGACACTATTTTAATGTACAGGTAGGAGTTATTCTTCCTTTTAAAAAATCCAGTTAAAACACCTGATTATGTGTATCAGTCAATACTGGTATTTTAAGTTATAAATTCTTTCAACATAAGACATAACTGTAATTTATTCAACCAACATCTACCGAATGTCTACTCCTTACCAGGCTCTGTCCCCCTAAGGGAGGGAAAATACCCTTTAATTTCACAAATGCAAAAGCCCACTTAATACAACATGAGGACAGAAGCTTACTTTAGATCGAAGCAGAAGAAAGTACTTGACAAGCAATATACCAAGAGGGTTAAGAACCTGGAATTTGATGAGATAGACAAGACCTAGCCTGGCCACTTACTAGTTGTATAACCTTGGGCAGATGACAGATCTATCCAAGCCTCAATTTCAATGTCCTACTTTGCAACATGAGGTTAATATTACCTACCCCAGTTCTAAAAAACTGAAGAAACAGAGTCCATGAAAAAGAAATGAGAGGCAATGAAAGGAGAATGAAGAACATAAAAAGTAGAAAAATCAACTCAATATAAACCTATCACCCTAATAATATTCTTGTTTGTGCACTTTACTAGCTGAGGCGATGAATAGTTAACAGCTCTGAACTTGAAATTCAAGTGCCTCTCCTTGTAAGTTCAAAGCCCACCCCCAGCATTAATTCCTCCCATAACTAATGTTTCCTTCTGCTTTATTTTGCCACTAAACTCTTTGAGGGCAGGACCCATGTTTGATGCATGTTTGGATCCACACACTTGACACAGCCCACAGCTGATAGTAGCTAATTAAAGATTTATTGAATGATATCTGCATTAAGGTTCCGAGAGATTATCCTCATGTATAAATCCAGGCTACATGGTAGGACTACCACTGAGCTTTATGATTCATGATATTCACAGATGATTCCTGAATGAGGCATTTATTCCAATGAAGGTGGGAGCATCACAGGAATGAGGGTTTTACAACAGCTCAATTACAGAAAGTGGAGGAGAGAATTGAGATATCTTGTGGCATTCGGTAGTACAGGCATGCCAAACGCAAAAGCAGTCTCTACCGGATTCCTATCACAACCAGCACAGAACAAGCGATGTTCTTAAGAACTGTAGACTTGTAATTTTTTTGGCTTTACGGCTGCTTAGAAGTTAAAAACGTATGATTTTTACACCTAATTACATGTTGCATAACTGTATAAGTGATAACACAATATATGTAAATCAATATTAGGAACCTGTAAGAAATGTTTCCTCCTTATTAAAGACACAGATACTATTCAATTTTGACAAACATTGCCCCAAATGGAGCTCATAAACACACATGGGCAGGACTGGAAATTGGTAAGGATGGTAAGGTATTCCTAGAAAGAACAACAGCACGAGCAAGGGTATCAAAGATAAGAAAGCACGGGATGTCCTCTGAGATTGCCAAGGGACAGTCAGGGGAAATACAGAAAGGCAGGGTGGAAGCCAAACCACAGAAGCTCTTGAACACCATACTAATAAACAGGGTGATATTCTGTAAATAACCGGAGCTACTAAAGACTTCTGGGAAATTACTGATAAGATCAAAGCTGTCATTTATGAGGATTAATTTAGAACGGAGGGCGGAAAGTGTGTAGGTAGGAAGACCAGGTAGGAGGGTAGTACAGCAGATTAATTTATGTGAAAATGGGAGGAGGAGGAGAATGGACAAGGCAATGGAAATGAGAGTAAACAAGGCTTGGGAAATAACCAGATGTGAGAGCACAGAAAACGAAGATGCCAAAATTGCTATGAATTAGCCTATAATAACAAAAATTGTTTACTTATGAAATATTTCAGTCATACAAAAGTATTCAGAGAAGAAGAAAACAAACATCTGTGCATTCAGCACCCCGCTTAAGATGAAACATTACAGCACCCTGGACACTTCTCCCTCATCTACTCCCCTTTCTCCTTCCTTAAAATAAGCAGCACTCCGACTGTGATGTTTAGCCTCACCAGGCACTTCCTTATACTTCCGCTCTAAGTGTTCTACCTGTAAACATATGATATAGTTTTGAACATTTTCTAACTTTATATGAATGTGTCACAGAGCATATCATTTTGCAAACTGCATATTTAATTGAACACTGCCACTGAGATTGATCACACATTTACTTTTTCTGTGTAATACTTCATTTGCATAATTGTATAGAGTATTTCATTTTTAAGATATACTCTATTCATTCTTTTGCATTTATTCACACCTGATGATGAATAATTCAGGTATTTCAAATCTTGCTATTACTAGCAATATCACAGGGAACGTTTTTCTCGCTACAACTACAACACTTTCTCTGGAGTATGTACCTGGGAGTGGGATTACTACAGCCAAGGAATGTGTATCTTTACCCAACATGCTTCTAGCAACTGATGTTCCCCACCCAAAAGGATATGAAAGTGGTCCAGGTCAGCATCTGGTGTTGTCTGATTCTGAGAGGCGTGAAATGGTATCTCATTTTAATTTACATTTCCATCATAATAGGTGGTACATAATATGCTTTTTGCCCCACTTTTTTGTTCATGGGCATATATCATCAATGTTAACATGAATGAATTAATTCATCTTGTCTACTACAATTTGCACTTTTTCCTTGCTGCTTAGGAAAGTCTTCTCTACTGCTGATGAGAAAGTTCTCAGGTTGTATGTTCTGAAGGCATATATAATTAAATTAATACAAAAATACCATTTGTCAGTATCACTCAAGGCATAGTCACTGAGGCAACACCTTATGCAGCTCAATCTTCTCACTGAACTGGAGGTAAAACAAGCAATGCGCATCCAAAAGCAACAGCATCAAGAAGCACACAACAGGGGAAATTATATGCAACAAATACGCGAAGTATTACAGGGCAGGTTCTGATGAACTCAAAATGGACCAGACTCACTTCTTTGGAATAGGAAGTCCTTCTGCCACCCCTTCGCAAATTAAAGTAGACTGAGATTAAAGTAACAATGTGAAGCCATTTCTACTCATCAGTGTAGTACAGATAACACTACTGAAGGTGAGTGAAGCAGCAGCCTCACGTGCCACCTGCAGGGGTGGAAACTAGAGTATGTGGGGAAAGCAATCTAGCCGTACACAGCATCAGTCCTAACACAGTTCAAACCTTTTAACCCAATAATTTAAGGAAATAATCAGGAATACAGGCAATGATACATGCATAAAATACAGTCATCGTGGCAGAATATCTGATTATAAAACTGAAAGACCTCAATTTTCAACATTAGGGTGATTCAATAAATTATGCAGATCTATACGATGGATTACTATGTAGGCACTAAACTTGAGATATATTGAAAATATTTAATGACAGGTAGATAAGTACATCCTTATATACATATACAGTATCATGTAAACTATTCAAAATACATAGAGAAAAGTAACTTGCTCAAAGGTTTATTTTCCCAAATGTTCAAAGAACACATGCAATACTCAATAATTAGACAATCAGCCTTTGAAAATAATTAGATACTAGAACAAAAGAGAGCAATGCCTATATTTTCTTCCTATAATACAATAATGCTATATATAAATAAGGATATTCAAGTTACATTGAGGTATTAGTAACTTCTCATGTAAAGCTCAAGACTAAATAACACAAAGCATGGAAGACAATGAACACATACGCCGTTGCTGATGGAACAGTCTAATTAAAAAAAAAAGCCACTTCATTGTTAAGAGGTAATAAATAAGCTATTTTTTGATACTAGATGTACAAAGGTTTTGGAAGCAGCACCAAACTTTTTTGTTTAACAGAGCCTAACAGCCCTTGCTTTCCTTGGCTGAGGAGAAGGCACCATGGCCCTGCACCGCTCTCCCACCACAGCTGCCTGGACCTAAGAGGACTGAGTGTTTGACCAAAAGGCAGCCCAATATCCACTTGCCAAAAGCTGAAGACTCCACAGCTGGGCACAAAAGGTGGGATGGGCAGATCAGAGTTGTCTGATTTTAGAAAACTAAGAGTTTGAGGCAGTTGGTTGTATAAGCTGAGCATAAAACAGGGAGGAATCAGAAGGCTGGAAGGAAACCACCATGGCAAGGCCATGAGCTCCAAAGCCAAAGGCAGTCTTGTTCCCCACCCACCAGCTTTAAAGTTTCAGTGTTGGGTTTCCTCTGAGATGTCTGTGTCATAATACAACACTCCGTGCTGGAGCTAGCTGGAGGAGTAGCTCCTAACAGAGAAGAAGCCTTACCGATAAATGGGGGTCCTCTTCACACACTTACCATACCAAAGGTTTACCATATCGACCAGCACAGTGCCATTTTTAGAAGAGAATAATATATACATACTAAAGATGAAATTAGAAAAACAAAGTTAGGAAGAAAAACTTTGTGAATATTTTATGCCCAAGAAAGTTGCAGAATGTATCTTTTATGAAGTCTCTATACTCAAGTTATCACACCACTGCTGCCTTAAAGTACAAAACAATCTTGGGACCACACCATACACTCCATTATTAGAAGAAACAAATTCAGAGTAACAGAATCACTATATAAGAACAGAAATGCTCCAGCTGAATGCTTCAATTTAAGGCACACACATATCCAGTTTTAGAATCTTAATAAAAGTAAACTAAACCTGGAAAATGCTGCAAAGGGAAATGATAGATACGTTATTAAAAAACAACCTTTCTTAAATCACAAACTACATATATGGGAAATAAAGGACAAGTAAGTGACATCTCTATATTCTTACTCAAAATAATCTATCAAATGCACTGAATATCTTGGTTGCAAACTTATCCATATAATATTTAATGATTAAAAGTATCATAAATCTAAATAACTAATCTTAACTTTCAGAAATCCAGACAAACCATTATGCCAAATGATTTCTAGAATACCACGCAATTCTGAAAATATTAAAGTCGAATTCTCGACTTAGTCCCCGACTTAGTCCCCCATGTATATGGAGTCATTCTATAAAAACTTTACAGCATTTTCTACTTCTATTCAGAAAAAAATAAAAAATGAGTTGTTTATCTGAAAGACCCATTCTGATGCTTGAATTTTCTAACAGTTTTGGTTTTTTTTTTAAATAACATTTGCTCACTGGTGAACAAAAACATACACATACCTAAATATAATTCAATATCTATACGAGTCTATGATTTATAAAGTTTAAGTTCTGCTGACCGGCTCTTCAAACATAACAGCTACTAAGAGTCTGTTAAGAGTTTTCTATTCCTCAGAGCTTCTCTTTTTAAACTGGTTACATTTTATATTAGAGTTTAAGTCATCTCAAATATGACTGCTAAAACTCCCATGGGCTACGCTGTTGGTTGATAACTTTTTAAGAAATTAGTCCTAAAATTCTAAGCATCGCCATGTGCACCATATAAATTACTTTGGAGTTCCTTACTTATTCCTTGCTCTGAAAGCTTTTAAATAGCTTTCGGCAAAAGGCAATAAAATTCAACCTGATGTATATAAAATGCAATCATCCAAAACAAACTTAAAATTATCTACTACAAAGGCATAGTAAGACAAAAGAGAGAGAAGAAACCCAGAACCCATTTTCTTAATCCTTAAATTTAATAGTAAACAAGCCAAAATAACCATGTTGTTTTTATCCTATGGTAAAACACTTAAAAAATGTTTCCTGTATTTTAATTAATATCAGCTTTCCAAAGATTGTTCCATTTCCAGATACCTAAATAATGCAGGCCATACAGTTGGCATCTATAATTATTTGTGGAATGAATTTACATGTTTCATAAGAACCAGGTGTCATAGTTAACTTAAAGTTAAGCCTAACCAGCAAATGAAAGCAGAAGTGATAGATCATTTATGCCATATTTAATCACAAAATGTTTCATATTTTGTAGCACTTGTCCGTAAATATTAATGTAAAGGATAGTTTTCTAAGATCAGAATTGCCTTTTAAAGGCAATGGAAATCATGTTGTATTTGAGGCCAGATTAGGAGATGAGGTTACATAAAAATAGTACGATCAATTATTTCAAGACCAATGACTATAAATTTTCTCAGAGTTTGCAACCATCCTTTATTTACTTCTGAGAAAGGAATGTCATCATGAACATTACCAGATGAAAATGTTCATAAAAACATATTTATAAGGTCACATTCAACATGACCTGAATAATCATATTATCAAAAGAAGAAATCCACTTTTAAAAATTTTGCTAACTACACAGAAGATTCATTATGACTAATTATAGTTTTTGATCACTCTCCAGGAAGTGCATGTTTCCATGCAAGATAATATCAAATACTTTTTCTCAAAATGTGCTCCTAAAAAACCATTTCAAGTTAGCATTAAGAGCTTAAATATTTAAGTGTGATAGGCTTTACATATGCACCTGTAAATATGTGTATGTATAAATTACAGTGAGCTCTCACTTTGTGCAAAGCACTGTTTTAAATACCTTACGGATGAGGTTATGTGAGATTTCACAAATGTGGCGAAGATGGGATAAGTTTTGAAAAATGCTTATCCAACGGATAAATGGAAAAGATCCAGGAGGATCACCTACTCTAGGATTCTGCTTCCCAAATTATGGACCGGTCTGGGGATCAGCAGCAAAGGCAGCCCCTGAGAGCCTGGGAGAAATGCAGAATCTCACGCTCCATCGCAGACCTAGAATGAAAATCTACATTTTAAAAGATGCCAACTTATTTCTATGCATATTAAAGTTTAAATTTAAGAAGAGCTCCTTTAGGTAAATAAGGTGAGCATACTTGGACCAGCAAGAACATACAATAAGGATGAGTGTGGAAAGACCTAACTTCAGAGCAGGAATGGAAAGAACAATAGAGGATGTAATGCTGGAAGTATTTTGAAAATTACTGATGTGTTTTTTCCTCCTTTGCATTTACATGCATAATGGGAGAAGACGCAGACGGGGTGCATTAGTGCCATCGGAGGAAAATGGATGAGTACAAATGGTTTACTTTCCAGGCATCGCATGGCAGAGGCCGTAAGCCTGGCGGCCACAGGGTCAGCAGTGGCCTAGTGGCAAATGCTGAGGGCAGCTAGGGATGAGAGAGGCCAGGAGACACCTCTATCTTAATTAGGGATAGGGATAGGTGAGATCCTGGGAGAAGAAAATCACTGAGGCAGGAACACATCCAAGCAGCCTGGTGGAGCAGTGTGGCTGTGCGGAAGGAACACCAGAGGTCATCTCTCCGTGGCATATCGGCACCACTGCAAAATGGATAGGACCTGTAATTTTCCACATGCTTGACGTGATCAGAGAAAACAGAGCGCTCAGCGTAGCCAAGAAAGAGTCTGGCTACCAGTACTGGCTCTACGGTGATGGGTTGCCCAGGAAAAACAGAGATCAAGAGGTCCACAGCATTCATGAGACACAAAGGAGGGGCAAGACCATAAGAGAAACCATCCTGGCTGTGAACAAAATGAGCCATAACAGACCAATAAGCAGTGGATGCTGGCAGGCAAGGGAAAAAAAAAAAACCTGACTTCCAGGAACAGGGTACCATGGAAGTTAATGAAGAAGTCCAGAACAGTACTGGGAGAGCCAACCCACCCCGCGCATGCGCGCGCGCACACACACACACACACACACACACACACCCTTCCTAAGCAGAGACCGCATGAGCAAAGGGTGGCGGGAGACAAAAAAAAAACAAACCCTAAAACAAAAACCAAAAAACCCACACAGGAATGAAGGGAAACCTTAAGTTCAGTGTTGCCGGATGATAAAACGCAAGACAGAAAAATAAGCAAAATATTTAGAAAACAAAGTTGATGAAGCTTTTGCCTGAGTGTAAAAGCAAATAAGAAAACATGATCATTGGTGCCACCAACTAAAAGAGCGGCAACAGAGAGAAGGAGGAAGTGGTTGGGTAAGTGGGTGAGAGATGGCGCCTTCTGTTTTGGAATATTGTGTTAATAAGGTAGTAAAGTAAACCTGCCCTCAACCCTCACCCCGCGAGACTAAGAGGAAAACTACAGCCAACCCGGGGTGCACAGGATTCACACAGACAACGTGCTGGTTAATATGTGCTCACAATAAAAAATTACTAGAGGACATGATCTACCTACCGTAACATAGAGTCAAGATCCTACAAGTATGTGAACCGTAAGAATTTTATATAATAAATTTTTCACAAAGAGACTATAAATTAAGTATGGTATGATGAAAGTAACTTTTTTAAAAAGCTACAAAATATAAGAATAGAATAATAAACTATTTCCAAAAGATTAGAGTTTCTAGAAATACAAATATTACTAATAAAATTAAAAACTCAATATGTTAAAAGGCAGATTAGTTTGTTGCTAAATAGATACGGTGAACTAAAAGACATATAAGTAACACAAAAAGATAAGGAGATTAAAAAAAAAAAACTGGAGAAAAGTTAACAGACAGGAAGTTAGAATGAGAAGCTTGAACTAATTATAGAAGAAAATCCAGAAGACAGAGACTAACCATAAGATAGTCTCTCTCTAAAAAATACATTCATATGGGTTACATGAGTGCCTGCTTTATTTCTCAACATTCCTATATAATTGAAAAACAAGTTTTTTAAATAAAAAGTAATTTAAAGAGTGAATGGAAAGTGAAAAGAGTAAAAATGGGAATGCAGCCTCATGTTTTGAAAAGTTTAGATAGAAAATGAGAGATTAAAAGTGATTTAAGGAGAATATGGATAGTTTTGCTTGGATTTTATTATTTTTAATGCTGGGCATCATTTCAAAATGTTTATGGACCAGGACGCAGGAGTCTTCAGAGAAATGTGAAGATGGCAGAGAGAACCAGGGTGGATGGAAGGTTCTGGAAGGCGAGAGCGGATGAATGAGTGGGAGCCGGGGCACAGCACTGGCCTTGATGAGCACCACCTCATCAGTTCCAGCAACTTAACTGACCAGACGACGACTGGTTACAGTCACAGAACGTCCCTTGCCTAGAATTCTTGATCTCATTGCTGATTACACTGCTCAGTTTGTGAAAACTCAGTAGATCAATTTTAAATTGCACTGAAATAAATTCAACTCTTGAAATTAGATTAACTTCAGAACTACCAATAAGAAGGCAATTTTCTTCTAATTCCTATTATATTGATCTTAGTTAGGTGCCATGCTTCTTAAATATCATGAAAGGCTGTCAAAATAAAAGACATGTGCCCAAACAAAAAAATACAATATAGATAAGTAAATTACTAGGAAAAATTTTAGACTGTGCCTTAGAAAAGCAAAGTAGACAGAAGGAATTCCAGGTAATTCAAGGCTAAGTCTTCAGAGACTCCTCTGAAATATTATTAAAAGACACAAATACTATCACAGTCAATGCTTCATTGTTTCTATATCAAGGTTACTACCCCTTCTCAAGAGATGCTACTTCTCTTTTAAAAGTAAATTCACAGTAATTTGGGAGTTTTATTAGGAATCTGTTGAGTCATCAGTTCAGAAAGTTTCAAAAAGATTTTTAATTTTGGGAGAAGTAACCATAAATTCGCCAGAGAAACGGCACATTCATTTGACTCAACTCAAATAGTGTTTCATAACTTACACTAACAGCCTTGTTTTATTTTCAAGAAAGATAAAAGGAAAGTTTGCAGGAAATTATTACATTTATTCTAAAAATGGGTAATAAAAGGGAGAGAAAATTACTTTTCCAATCTGAAAGTTTTCCAATTACTTAAAATCCACTCTCTCTAGAATTCCTAACATAGTGCAGATATTTACCTGGTCTTTTCCCAATGGGGATACTGTTAACAGAAAGCCAAGTCCCACAAGGAAGCCATAGTTGGATCAGAAACTAGTAATTAAGATTGATTTCATACTTCTTGATATCTTTGCCATGTACATACCCTTTGCTAAGAAGAGCCAACAAAAGTTTTTAATATCTATGACCATAAATGGATCAAAGTGGAAGGAGACAGAGAGGGAGGGCTGACTCCAAAAAGTCTCTGAAGTATTTATCATAACAGCTTATATTTATTAAGGACTTCTGTGCCATGTACTATTCTAAGTACTCTGGATGTATTAGCTTACTTTGTCCCCCAGCCCTATGAGGTAGGTACATTTATTATCCAGAATTTATAGAAAAGAAAATTAAAGCTTAAAGAATTAGGATCTCCTGGAAAACATTTTACTGGCAGAGTCGTAGGTCAACAGCCTTTCCCTGTGTAGAGAGTCTCTGGACAGAGCTAAATAAACCTTGGAGGGCTGAAATTCCTTCTATGTGGAGACCCTAAGAAAACTAAGTTATACATAGAAAAGTCTCTTCTAGATGGCAGGTCTCAGAGCTTACAGCCAGCCAGGATCAAACAATAAGCTTAGAAATGCATGGAAACGGACAGATTTATAAGCACAGTAATTTGAGAGGTACGTGAACCTGCATCCTCATCTGTGATCAATAATGAAGACCCCCAATGTTAAAGCTCACCTCCCTTAGTATCTATTATTATACCATTTCTTCCCTATTTGCCATTATGAGGAACTACTTTTACGTATATATTTTATTTCTGTAAGTACATCACAAATTTTCTTAAGGATCTGGTAAACCTCAGGCATAACTCAAAACCAAAAATATACAACGCACTTTGCAAATGCCACCAATGTAATTCTTGCCACATAAGGACAGGCAAGACATAAAGAACAGACTGTGGGCAGTTTCTGAGCACCCTACTGGCTCCAGAAAGCCAAAGTTACAATCTCATTGTCCTGCTGTGAAAGACAGGATTGTGAGAATACATTTGATGCCACGTCATATGACTGCATGCATTTTAAGAAAGCACTCAAATAACATGTGAAATAGCAACACAGCAATCCTGCTGAAAACAAAGTGTCCCCAAAAAAAGAAAAAGTGTCCAGAATACGCAAATGTAAAAATCACATTTCACTCTACACCTAATTTCCCAAGAGTCATGATATCTTTCTGATCATGCAATAAGAATTAGGTACCCTAAATTAATTCCAGTTTTTAGAAGACTATGAGTAATAATGTGGTGGGTTTTAGTTACACCAACCAGCAAGATATAAAAGAAATAAATGAGAATACACTGGGTGGAAACTCATTAAAATTACCCAAGGCACAAGAAAAATGTTTCAACTTTTTCACTTTAAAAGATTATTAGTCAAAATTAATGTTCAATAATTAATTAAACTAGTCAGTCATTTAATCAACATTTACAGAAGCATTACTCTGTGCCATTAGATGATAAACAAGTCGGACTGGATTCATGCTCTGAGGAAGCCAACCCCACGGAGAGGCGCAACAGACAATAAAAAAGTAAATGCACAAGATGATTTCAAAATGGTGTAATTAGGAAGGGAGAGGAAGGAAGACAAATTTAGACTAGATGGTCAGGAAAAACTTCACTGAAGCGGAGACAAACAAAAATAAAAGCCTCATTCTTTAACACCATGTCTGGAGTGAAATACCATGGGTTCAATATGAAGCACTAGAAACTGGTGATTTTGCTGTTACCATGATAGTCACATAAATTGCAAAGGACTGAAGAAAATGAAATTATCATCATTCTGCATGTTCTAAAATTATACATGAAATATCAATGACGCTGACACAAAAAACACTAAAAATGGGGAAATGGGTTTGGAATCAAGCAATGGGCAGAGGCTGAAATTTTGAGGAACAAGGCAGAAAAAACCTGGATCACCCCAACGCGCTATTAGAAATACAGATGTTAACACCTATACGAACATATGTTAGAGAAAACTATACGAGATCTCAGAAAATATTTTCATTGCCATGAACATGCTGCTGACAGACATATGGACTTTTCGCGGTGCTGCTGGCAAGGACTTGGATGGAAAGGAGGAACATGTTATTATAAACTAGCAGAAAGGGGATCCGTGTTACCTTGTGGCAGAGAGCTTAAGTGAATTACGTCCTGCAGTTATATGAAAACAGAATGTATAAGCTATGTACTTGGGTATTTAGATGAGAAGATTTCCAAACAAACTGTTGGAAGGTGCAAGCTGTTTTCTTTCTTGCTGGTTATAGTACAACGGGAAAGGAAAAAAGATAAATTAAGAGAGTCCAAAATGAAAGAATGCTGTCAGGTCCCAAGAATTCTCCAGGCAAGAAACCGGCTGATAAAATTACTAAGCTGCAAACATGTGCTTCCTGTCATTAAAAAGGAAGGGCGGAGTCTAGCAGGATCACAGAGGATTCTTCCCAGGTCCTGAAACCTAATGTAGTCTGGACAGTGCAGGGGACCGGATGACTCCTTTTGTTGTTCCACCTTCTTTCTGAACAGGAAGACCTATAACCAATACCCTGTGCTTGTCCCACCATTATATTATAGCAGCAGATGACTTGTTTTCATGTTTCACAGGTTCACAGGTAGAGAGGAATTTTGTCCCAGGATGGATAACACCCACGATCTCACCCAAACTGAGTTCGATGATGAGATCTGGAGGATGGGATTTTGGACACTGTGCTGATGCTGTGATGGGCTGAGACTGTTGGAGATGTTGGGATTCAGTAAATGCATTTTACATAAATCTTTGGCAGCCAGGGGGCAGACTGTGGAAGGCTGAATAATGGCCCCCAAAGACGCCCATGTCCCAATCCCTGGAGCCTGGGAACATGTCACCCTACACGGCAAAACAGACTGTGAAGATGTGGTTAAGACACGTCTCCTAGGGTGAGGCAGTTCTCCTGCATCATCCCAGTGGACCCGATGTACTCACAGCATCCCTGGAAGTGAAAGGACCAGCACAAGAGCAGTGCTACATGAGACTCTACCAGCTACTGGTTCTGACGATGGAGAAGGTCCCATGAGCCAATGAGAGTGGGTAGCCTCTAGATAGAGGTTGGAAGAGGCAAAGAAACAGATTCTCTTCTGGGACCTCTACAGGAAAATTAGCTCTGCTAACATCCTGACTCTAGCCTGGTGAACCCCATTTTGGACTTCTGACCTCCAAGGAACGTAAAGTTAATTACATTTTACATCATTTAAAGCCACTACATTTATGGAACGAACATTCACTTTAAAATTATGTTTGCCTTATTTCTGCTAAAGTTTTTAACTAGTGTTTAACAAGTTATGACAGAAGGCAGTCTAAGCACTACAAGATTAGGTGCTGTTGACCTTAGTTCATACAGCTCACATGCCATCTGGGATCTGAGCTTCCCCAATGTCACACTGTGGGAAGTCACACATTGGGTAACTGCATATGCCAGAACATGTGACCAAGAAATATGTGACCTAGAAGTGCAACAAATACATTCAGGTCCTCCCATGGGCATCTGTGGTAGCTTGAGCTTTCCGAGGCTGAGGCGCGCATAACACAAACATTAAGACGGTGGTTGGATGCTCACTTTTTGTTTAAAAAACTATAGCAATCATTCTCAGGTTTAAATAACATCTCCCACTAAGTCCTAGAAGATAGGCATTATATTTCCAAACATCTTCTACTAAAT
The DNA here is from genome assembly GCF_023065955.2 of Ursus arctos. Lineage (NCBI taxonomy): Eukaryota > Metazoa > Chordata > Mammalia > Carnivora > Ursidae > Ursus > Ursus arctos. The sequence goes on along the minus strand of NW_026622985.1, from coordinate 22,695,955 downwards.
CCTGTAACATAGGCATTATCTTTCCTATCACTGATAAATTTAAACAAGACTCATGCTCTTTGTTTATGGTTAAAAGATGCCAAAAATAAGATTACAAAATGAGATCTGTACAGAACGAAAAAAAAAAATTAAGGAATGACATAACTACTGCAACATAGCAGACTTTCCTCCAATGAATATCTACAGTGATTTTCTCTAATTTCTCAAATAATATAAGGACTGTGAAAAGTTCTCATAAAAATCAAAAAGAATTCTTAAACCAATCTGCTTTTAGATACCATGTGCTTATTTTGGTCATCACACACTGTTAATATTCCTTTCTGGTTTACTTTGGTTGGTTGGATAATCATTCCCATCAATACTGAAAATGGCAAAGTATATGGTTTATATTCTAGGTTAAGTCCTAATTCTACACAAGGTATTAACATAATTAGGAACTAATTAAGCACGTGACAAACTAAATGGTTGTTAGGGATGGATACAAGCACAACTTATAATGATTCTGCCCCTAAACTGCTCACACTAGTCAGAGAAACAGGAAGGGCACACGGCTAAACAACACTAGAAACCAGAGCGCAATATGCTTTGCCATATGCCAACTGCTTCTATCTGGAGGAGGAGGGTGCCCTGAGGAGAAGAGCATAAGGATGGAGGGAAGCGAGGTCTAGAAGAAAGTTTTTATTGTGCAGGCAATGGAGAAGTCGGCAAAGGTTTCTGAGCAAGGAATTTGCATGATAGGAAGAGTAGGCTAGAGGCAAAAGACCAGAAGCTGGAAACCTTTCTGGAATTAGGCTGCCAGAGAACTTGAAGCTACAAATTTTAAGAATGAGAAACAGAAGATAGAGAAAAATCAGCCCTTTCCAAACACACCTCAATACCACCTGTACTGCCTATCAAAGTAACTGTTAACCTCAGGTAGGTGAGTGAGAGAGAAGCACAGAACCCATTTTGAAATACCAGGTCCCTTTATTCAAGGAAATGGGCTTTCTGACATCTCAGATTCGGAGCCAATGCTAAGGAAATAGCTAAAGCAATGCAAAATCCAAAGTCCCGCAATGACAGAATTTCCCAACGAAGGAAGTCACAGGGCAAGTTTAAAGGGAACAAAAAGATTAATGATGTATCTTCTCCAAGAGCTGGTTGCTGGTAGAGTGGAAAAATATTCACCAAGCAGATCTTATCCCTCACCACATTTTCACTCAACCTATAATGTTTAAAACAGACTACAGAAAGAGAAAGGGTGTGGATTTTTGTTGGTCTGTGAGGATGAGTTGGAGTGGAGAGGATAATGAGGTGGAGTAAAGGAGATTTAAAACTCAGGTTTAGAGTGAAATGATTTATGGAGAATGGATGAAAGTTTTACTTTTGTATAATCTAACCCTTTACATCTTTGAAAATTATAATATTTAAGAAGTACCCATATGTACAATATAGTCTCACTGAAAAAAGAGCCAAAACCCAATGATACAGCCCTTAAAAAAATGATAAACTGTAACATCCTCAAAGGTATGACGATAAAAAATGTTTTCCCCTCAGGCAATTAGCCATCTATAATGGAAAGAGAACTTTCATTATAAAAATAAGTTTTTCTATTTAGGATTATTATTCTCATACCAACGCCTGAAAACTAATCCTAAAAACTTGAACCATTCAAACCCTGACCTAATTTCCCTTAGGTCAATGATTAGACTAGGTCCTCTCTTTTTTAAGGCCTAACTCACTGTTCCTAATATGGAGAGTGAAATATCGCTGATTTAAAAAAAAATTTTAATTATAACAGATACCAGCACCAAATTTTTTACTAATATTGTGTATCTCATACCTGAATCTCTCAACCCAGATGTCTAAAAGACAATACATATATGCCTCAAGAAAAAATGCAATATAATGAGCTACTTAATATATTATCTTAAATATACAAATATACTTTGGATGCTTTTTGCCTTAAACGGAAAAAATTCATTTGATAAAAAAAATAATTGAAGAGGAAGATGACCTGATATAAATGGAAGTGACAGTGGTTATGGATTACCTAGAAAACCATTTTGTATTTCTAGTTGATTCAGTTGTGTTTTATATGGAATGATTTCATCGAGCTACTCACACATATGACTTTAAACATCCAAAAAAGAACCAAAGGTCAAAACTTCACTGCTAAAGACAAATTAGGAAAAAAAAATGTTTTGAAACATTCCAAGAATAACATTTATGAAATAAGCCAGCATTTTGTTTATAGGAACTAGAGTGCCGGGACCCTGGGCAAAGGGTAGAGGAGAAGTAAGACAGATAAGGAGGAAGAGGGGGGAGAGGAGGGAGAGCTGGGCCAACATGACAGGGGTGCGAAGAGATTTCTGTAGAGAGGAGATGCAGAGAAAAACACAACACCAAAGCTAGAAAAGACAGATGAGGGAATTCAGTTACCTAAAAAATATTACAAATCGTTTTGAAATCTTTCTAACATTACTGGTATAGAAAAACAAAATCTTGTCATTTCTTCTGAAAATCATGACTCTGCTACACCTTCCTCCTAACTCTCACTAAAGCTGGTTGTAGAGGTGCAACTTCCACATTATATATTCAGCTATACTTAATTTTTAATCTAGGCTCTCATCAGAGATTAATTTTTACCCCCCAGGGACTTTGGGGACTATCTGGAGATATTTTCAAGGATCAAAGGTTAAGGGGGTTGCTCTTGGCATCTAATGGGTAGAGGCCAAAGAGCATCCTACAATGCTAAACATCCCACAACATACAAGAAGCCTGCACAGCAAAGAATTACCCTGCCTAAAATGCCAACAGCGCTAAGGTTGAGAAACACTGATCTCTTCTGAATATAGGCAAAAACCAACTCCTTTGACATTTATCCTGGTCCATCTCTCTCCAACAGACATCTAATTAAAGCATAAAACAACATCAGAGGACTCATTTTTCAATTGCTTTAAAACATGGTGGATGGCTGGCTCAAACTAGAGTCACACTAAAATACACTGAAGAATACATCAGAGGAGGAGTGCAGAAACTGCAGGAAAAGAACTTTGTAATCTTCCTTTTGTTTCATTTTTGTCTCAAGCACATCCACATCAGAAGAGAAACATCTACATGTTTCCATATCAAGGTGTGTCTCTTCTATGCTCAATACACTAAAAATACACTGACCCAGGCAAAATATTTCTTATTAACATAAAAACTTAGGTAAACAGTATTAACTGAGAAAGATTTATGTTGGGGACAAGGGTGAAGAAAGCCACCCAGGTCTTTAAAATGCAAAGTTATTTCACAGTTTGCTAGCAAAATGACTCAGATCATTATTACTTTTAGTCATGCCAAGTTTGCTGCTTCTAAGCCTGCTAGTAATGGAGAAAAAAACCCACCATTTTTCCTGCAGTCATTAAACCAATGAAACAGAAGCTTATTGAAAACAGGTTTGTGCAAGATTTCTCTTATTATAACTGTTCTAAAACAAAAGCAATCGCTGGAAGTGCAAATAAAGATTCTGAGAAATCTTTCACCTACCTAAATAGCTATAGAGTGTGTATGTTGAGGGGGGAGCAAACAAAAGAAAACCCTAATTCATAGATCTACAAAGCTTATGCTGTGAATATTTTCCTAATGTATATCCTTCAGTCAAAATCCTGGATTACTTTTTTTTTTTTTTTGGTCTCTCCTTTCAAAAAGCTGGAGAAGACCTCCACATAGCGTTCCACCAAGAGAACAATACTAAGAACAAATAAAAGCCCGGCGTGTACCTGGCAAATCTCATTCATCAGAAACCGAAGCAGCTGGGAGAGAACTGTTTTCCGCGTGACCCTTTTGCACCTTTCACGTAGATTTCTCCCCTGGAGTATCTGCCTCACCTACTACCGGAGCAAACGTTACCCAACTTTGATGGTTTCCACGTCTCCACAGTAATAAAAATCAAGCATCCAGCATAGCCTACTTCCTTGGGCAAGGTAAACATAATCAGTGCTCCTTTTACCCTTACTGAGTCGCCATAGGAAGTTGACAGGAAGGACACATTTCGATCCCACGGAACCTCACAAAAGGTGCACTAATTTCACAAAGCGAGGCACTCTTGACATGGGAAAACCACAACCGCGATACGACACCTCGTATGAAGGGTTTTCAAGGGGGGGGGTGGTGTGCTTCCCCCCCCCCCTTGCCACGAATGCCCCCTTCATCTTCAGAAGGCTGAGCTAACTTAGAGAAACCCGGCATACTCGCGACCCGCTCCTCGGCTCCTCGCGGGGTCCATACCAACGCCTGTGAGTGAAGTGAAGTCCCCTCCCCCCCCCCCCCCCCCCCGCGGGCGAGTCCTCACCCGCCAGGGAGGAGGGAGGCAGGGGACCAGGAAGAGGAGCACCCGCCTCGGCACTGCACCGCACCGGCCCCGCTCTCGCCCGGAAACCATCCCCAGGCGCTACAAGACACGCTCTCGGCCGCTCTGACACGTCCGCTCTGGGTTCCCAAATGCGAGCGGCCCGTAGCGGCCACTGCGGGGCGCCGCGCCCAGCAAGCCGCCCGACCCCAGGGCCCCCCGGGACGCGCCTGGCCGCCCTTACCGAGCAGCAGCAGCTTGACCTCGCGCGCCGCCTTCTCGCCATCCTCACGGAGGTTCCGGTCGATCATCTTACTCCGCTCCACCGCCGCCTTATCCTCGGCGCTCAGCGTACAGCCCATTGTGCCAGGAGCGAGAGCTCGCCGCCGCTCCCTCCACGTCCGACGCGCTGCCTTCAAGCACAGGTGAATTCTTTCTTTCCGGGAGCGGGCGTTCGAATACCTCCCCACGCTGGCCACGAAACACCCCCACCCACTTCCTAAACGGAGCGAGGAAAGCGCTGTCTGCAAAGGAGCGAGTTGCACCGCGCGGCTCTTCCCCGCGGCCGGGTTCCGCTCCTGCGTCCCTCAGCGCCCCCGAAGTCCCAGGTTTTCAGGCTCTGGATACGGTGGCTGCCACCCTCCCGCTGGTAGCCGCGCCGCAGCCTCAAGAAGCCCAGTGGAGCTCGGCGTCCGCGCGCCGCCGCGGCCCCGCCCCTGCCCGCCCCGCCCGCCACTCCGCGACCACTCCCCGGGCGCGCTCCCGCGCACGTGCCCTCGGACAGCGCCCCCTCGGACGGGCGCGCGCGCCCGCGCTGCCTCTGACCCGGGCGCTGCGCAGCCCCCGAGGGCCTGGCACCCCCGCGCGCGCCCCCTGGAAGCTCCCCTCGAACGCCGAACTGCCCGGCTAGCTCCCCTACCTCGCTTCCTCCGTGGGAGTGGGTTAATTTCTTCCCGCTTACTCACACCGAGGGATCTGTGCGGACCTGCCCCTTCGGGGTGCGGGTGGGAGAGCTGCCAAAGTTGGAAGCTGAAAAAAGCCAGTCCTGGGCGTTTGAGCATGCCCAGCTCCGGCAGCCACGCAAGGGTTTTTGAAATGTAAACCCTTGTCGGCTGGCCTTCAGGGTTGTGGGAAATAGAGGGAGCTGGGAAGGGAATGGAGCCTTGGCAAAAGCAGAGATGGGGACAGTGGGAAACAGAAAGGTCTGGGAGGGGGCTAGGAGGTTAACTTCCTTCCTTCAGGTGTTTCTTTCCTTCCTTCTTTTTCCTCCTTCTATCCATTCTCACGTTTCTTTTCACAAGCAGAGAACATTTTGATAGATTTTCTCATAACTTGAGAAAATGGGAGACAAATATTCAGAGTATATTTTATAGCAATAAAACACACCTACACGGATAAATCTGCTCTGCACCAAAACCTGCCTCCTCCGGAGCAGCGTGTCAGCTTCCACGCCAAATTCTGAACCAACATTTATGACCACTTTTGTAAATCATAAGCCACTAGGCATGACATTCCCTTTTACGGGGCTTCCTTAGCCTCCTTGCCCATAAAATGAGTTGGAGATGATCCATACTGTGGCCCCATCCTTCTAGTGCTAACTGGTCTGGGGGAGGCAAGCTCGTGGGGCCCTCAGAGGCATTTCACCCGGAATGGAATGAATGAGTGCAGGTTTAAGGTCCGGTCTTTTCTGTCAGTTACACTATACTTGTCCCTTACTGATATTGCAGGAAGTATTGATTGATTAGAAGACGGGGCTGGTAGCAAAGAGAAAAAACATCCTCTCCAATGTATTAAAAATTAAGAAATTGCTCTTTGGTTTCCACCTGGAAGTCTTACTTTCTAAAAAGTGTTTATAAAAAACTGGCTCGAGTTTTCCTTGAAGGTAAGGCAGAGCGGATGCTGTAGGCAGAATTGCTGTAGAGTGGGTCACTGAAGCCAGGCCTCTGGGCTAGCAGACATGGCCGCTGCCTCCTTTTTGGACATGCCCTTTCTTGTCCTCCTACAATAGCCAAACCTGCTGGGCTCGAGGGATGCAATTTCAAGAACTGCCTCAACTTTTCCTATGACCTTTTGTAACATAAAAAGGAGCAAGCTTCAAACAGTATTTAATCACCTTCTACACTCTTTGTGTTTCCTGGTGCTTTAAATATTGATGCTCATCAGAAACTCTGGAGTTAAACTTGACGGAGTGAACTTTCAACATAGTGTTTGTGTATTAGCCATTTTGGATTATTTGTATTAGCCATTTTGGATTATTGGCTATAAGGCCTTCCCTATAAGCTTTAGGCCATATTGAGTACAGGGCCAACAATGGCAGGAAAAGAGGAAGCAGCCGTGACTTAATACTGGAGGAAGTGTCCATAAAATTCATATTTTGGAGAAGAGAAGGGGCAACAAAATTATCCACATTACCTCTCTCATTTGACAAGCTTGTCAAGTAGGTGAGGAGTTAAAATGTAGTACATAGGTGAATAAGAACTGAAAATTAGCTTTATATGAAGCTAAACTTCTTAAGGGACACACAGTAATGGCGTAATCAGTAAGGAGGGGGAGGAGCCCAAGAGAAGAAAGTTACAAAAAAACAACTTTGGAAGGAAGCCATAACAGGGATTAGTGAAGGTTTAAAGGGGCTGCCATAACCAAATAGGACAGATGGGTGGCTTAAAGCACAGGAATTTATTTCTCACAGTTGTGGAGGCTAAGAAGTTCAGGATCAAAGCACCAGCCAATTCAGGTCTCCCATGATGACTCTCTTCTGGCTTACAGGTGGTCTCCTCCTTGCCGTGCCCTGGCACGTAGACCTATAGTCTCTTTCTCTTCTTATAAAGACAATCCCTTCATAGAGTCCCAGGCTCATAACCTCATCTAAACCTAATTACCTCTCAAAGGCCGAGCTCCAAATACCATCATATTGGAGGTAGGACTTCAACATACAAATCTGGGGGAGAGGGGGAAGGGAAGACAGTCTGTAACATAGTATATTTTGCTTGAGAGGAATAACCAGCTAAAAGGGTTAATACATAAAATACATGTTGGAGAAAGCAATTGTTTTTATAATTGGAATGTTGTTCTGCTGTGAAGAATGATAGGAAGTGTGGGACAAAGTCGGAAGAAAGCTTTAAATATTAAGGTGAAGTGTTAGACTTTATGCAATGGGTGCTAAGTGTTCCTTACATTCTCCTGAGTTGGGTAATAGGTGATTTTAAAAAATAGTCTCTTACCCCACAAAACAAATGAGTTACCAGTAAATGGATTGTGTTAGTAATCCAGATAGGAGGTGGTGAGAGTCACTCCAACTAATAGCTTACATAATTATGATGTTGCAAAGTGTGATTCAACAACCTTGTCAAGGAGGTGGGGCAGATATTATTAACTCGTCTATTTTATAGAGTGAAACTGAAATAGAGAGGTTAAGGCAATCTACTTCAGAGTACTGTTTTCCCTTCTGGACATATTTTTAAACAACTATATTGAGATATAATTCACACACCATAGAATTTATCCATTGAAAATGTACAATTCAATGGCTTTTAGCATATTCACAGAGTTGTACAACCATTGTGGCAATCAATTATACATTATTTTCATCACCCCAAAAAGAAACCCCATAACCCATAGCCATTATCCCCAAATTTTCAATCCCTGACCCCAAGTCCTAGGCAACCGCTTATGTATTTTCTGTCTCTATAGATTTGCCCACTCTGGACATTTTATATAAAAGAAACCGTATAGTGTGTGGTCTCTTGGGACTTGGCCTCTTTTCACTTTGCATATGGTTTTCAAGGTTCATCCGTGTTTTAGCACAGATGCAGACTTCATTTCTTTTTACTGCTGTGTACTAATTAGCATCATACGTTGAGAAAGTTAATTGTACACCTGAAACTAATATAATACTGTATGCTAACTATACTAGAATTAAACTTTTTAAGAAGCTAGAGACATGTTAAGACCAATTGGGACACATTCAGCTGAGGGCATCTAGGTCTTAAAGTATCTCAAAACTGTATCATAACTCAAAACTATCTGACTTGAAGGTGCTACATTTAGAAGTCTTGGAAGAAAGCTACAGCAAACAAATTTTACTTTGATGTGAGGGAAAAGGTGTACAATTCCCCCAAAGGGAATAGGCAACCTTAGAAGCTTACTCATTCTTGACTAAGATATAAACATCGAGACTGGATGATTGCATTTTGGGAAAGATCTAGAAATAGATAAACTTAAAAGATCCTTTCCAACCTTGAGATTCTATATCATTCAGAAGTCAGATAGGATTAGTGTCAGAACTGAGATTAAAATTCAGAGGCTCCCTCTGGCCTCCAACCTTGTCCCTATTTATCTTGCCATATGACAAACAAGCAGAAGTGGGAAAAGGGAATGTATCTAAGATGTGTTGTCTTGGTGTGTTGATGGATTAGAGTGGGGATAAGGAGGAACCAGAGAAGAAGACAGAGTCAGGACAACCTGATGTGTACACACACACACACACACACACACAAAGGGAGGGAGAAAGAAATCAGAAGGGCAGTGCATATCTTTGGCTGACAAAGGTGAGAACAGACATGGCATGTGGACACTTTTTCATCGCCTACATTGAGGTTTTTGCTTTCTGAGAAGGAAAGAGTTTGGTTTGGGGAGAGGCTAAAAGAATTTAGAAAAACAGAAGGGCTAGCATGGCATCTGCACCCCTCTTTCGCTGGAGATAGAAAAGTCCAAACCAAAACCATTTCTATTAGAGAAGTGGGCTTCTAGGCAAAGGTTGAACAAGAAAAGCCCATTGAATTGTCACTGAGTGACTTTATAGGTCAAGTCGCACTCTTTGGGTGTGCAAGTTCCCCTGTGGGGCAGAGATCACATAGAAGCTATCATCTCTGCATGGAACATACCGCCTCTCAGGCACCTTCACACCGATGGACTAAAACTTCTAGACGCAAGTGCTTTGGGTATGGACACTCACCTTCTCTCGATGGGCACTGCACCAGTGGCAATCCTCGGTTTTCCTCAAGTAGCTTCACAGACAGTGGCCATGACCAAAGGAACTGGAAAAGAAGAGAAAAAAACACAAAGGATATTTAAAAATGACTTCAACCAACAGACTGGTCTGGGAGCACATGTGAAGATGAGGCCACCTTGGTGGACTTTCAGGAGTACGTGGGGAACGCTTTGAGGAGGCTTAAGCTCGTGCTCAAGCAGGTAAGTCTTGAAGTCACTGTTGATGAGGTCAGGGGAGACTGAAGAATATCATAGGACGTAGCGAAGAGGGAGAGGTTTAGGGAAAAAAGGTAATATATGATTTCCAATACATCAAAAAATATCCCCAGGGATAAGGATAAAGCAAAAGAATTGGCACTAGTGTATGGTAGAAAAAGGTCTAGGCAGGTAATCAGATAAACTTACAACCGTTCAAAGCTCTGTTTTCAACTGCATTGTCTTTGAAAGTCCCTTCGCCTCTGTAAACTGCAGTACACCAATCTGTCAAAGTGAGTTTATTGTATTAGATCACCTGCAAGGTCCCAATAATTCCGAGTTCCTACGAGTCTATCATTGCAACAAGAGGTGGTTGGCAAAGATACAAAAGCACTTTGATGTACTGTTGCAAATGGAATCCATACGATGTAAAATTCCGGGTTAAGTAAGTGCTCTGAATGCAGAGCTTAATGAGGAACGTTTAAGAATTTTAATCACAAAGAGTGGTAGACACACAGCGTGGTAGATGGAGAAGTAGGTTTGAGATGTATTGTTTCATTTTAGCCCTGAGTCTTGTCAAGTGTTATGCAGGGGTAGGAAAGGAAGTGCTTATGGTACAAAGGAAAGAACACAGCTGCCCCACTTTTGGACCTCAGCCTCTGATTTTTCCATCACACTCCTTGTGATACCTTCTTGCCACCAGTTCTTCAATGCCATGGAGTCCTTCCATCCACCGACCACAGTCCTTGCCCCTGTCTCTCATGACCTGCCATGTGCTAATTTCTCTCATTATGCAACAATGTCCCATCTTCCCCTAGGATAAACTTTTGCCACATACCTTCGAAACACCACCATCGTTGTATTCAACGGGGAAAACCTCCAATTTGGTTAAATCAAGTCTTTGCCTGTACGTGTCTGCACCTGCACAGCTGAGCTTGACTGGAGGAAAGGCAGTAGTCAGCAACTCCATCCTTCCATTAGTTCGGCCAAAAATCAGAAGTCAGCATTGATTCCTCCCACTACCCCAACCCCTATATATCCAGTGCATCAGGAAATCCCGTTAACTCCGCCTTCAGATAAATCCAGAACATGGCCCATTGTCAATGTCCACTGATACAGCCTGGTTCAAATTGTCTATGGAATATTGCAATAGCCTGCTCCTTCTCCCTTTGCTTCTGCCACTGTCTCCTACTCTTGTCTAGCTAGCCTCCGGAACCATCCTTTAAAAATGTCAGTCAGATATCTTCACCCATCTACTCAGAACCAACCATTCACTTTCCATCTTAGAGAAAAATCCCATCTAAAGTTCTTATGATGACATACAAGGACTCACCAGATTTATCAAGTTCTCTTCTTTCACCCCTGATACTATTTCCTGCCATGTTCCTTCTTGCTCTCTGTGGTTCAGCCTCACTACCTCCAGGCTATTCCTTGAACTTGCCAAACACACTCCATCACTGGGCCTTTGCATTTCTGTTCTCCCTGACTGGAACACTCTCCGGCCAGCTATCTGCTTGGCTCACTTCCTTATTTCATTCAAATCTCTGTTCAAATGTCACCTTATCGGGAAATATACTCCCTAACTACCCACCTGTCACTCTTCATTCCCTTCCTATGAGCTACCATTTCTTTGTAACTCCTAGCACATAGCACACATATTTTTGTGATTATTGCCTGTCTTCCCTCACTTGAATACGAATTCCAAAAAAGCAGAGACTTTGTCTCTTCTGTTTACCGTTTTATCTCCAATAGCTGGAACAGTAAATACCCATTGTAAATGGATAAATGGAAGAAGATGGATTTAGAGCATAAGTCTAGTCCTCTAAACCATTCATTAATTCATTCAACAAAATTAATTGAAGGCCCATCATGAGCCAGGCAATGTTCTCGGCGCTGGGAATAAGTGAATAAGATGTATTATCTCAGGGTGTGCATGGGGGCAGTGGTTGGAGAGAGGTGTTAAATAAATAGGTAAGCAGATCAATTAAACTGGATACATTCAAAAGTAGTCCTAAGTGCTGTGAAGATAACGAAACAGTGTTTTACGAGAGAGCACACCAATTCGGGTCTTTTGAGAAGGAGACCCCAAAACAGAATTCGATGTACAAGAGGTTTATTAGGGAAAGAGAGGCAAACAGGAAGAGCACCTTCAGATGGGGGGCAGCTCTGACACCTGCAGAAGAAGAGAAGGAAAGAAGAAGGACTGGGTAGCCATAGCCTCAGATTAGGGTGCAACTTGGAGAAAATCTTGACCAGGCCAATCCAGGGGAAGGATCCCTTCCCCCACCCCCTAGTAAATATTGCTCATCGGAGGAGTCCTGCCTTGGGCAGAAAACAGCCTGGGTCTTGTACCCCCACGTTGTTCAGTCACGGACTCTGGGCAGCCTCCAAACGGTAAAGCCTCAGACCTACATTGAACACTACAGTGGATCTAAAGGTGGGACAGCAGTTGGAGGCAGTCAGTCAACTTCACTCCCCTAGAGGGTTATCTAAATGATACTCTTCCATGGCCACAACAGGAAATTACTCTGAGAGAAGAATTAGGTACTTTTAGCCAACTATTTAGAGAGATCATTCCAAGGAGGTGACACTTTTGAGCTAAGAAATGGAAGATAATAAGGAACCAGATTTAAGGAAGAGGATTCTAATCTCCCTCACTGGCAAAATGCAAATGCAAAGTCCCTGGGGTAGAACTAAAGTTGGCCCGCTCAAAGAACTCAGAGGGTGGTTAGAAGTATAAAAGTGAAGATGGGGGGTAGGAGACAAGTCAGACGAGGGCTGCAAGGTAGGCCAGGTAACGTTGAGTAGACCATTCAAAGATGGGCAGAATTTATTTTAACTTTATTCTAAATTAGAATTTGTAAGCCTCAATTTTTTCTTCAAAACTGAACCCATAAGCAGAAGTGCTGGGATGATTAAATAACATGATGTATAACCTAATTGCTGGCACACCGTGTGCTCAGAGTTACAGTACTTTTCTTTTTGTTTTGTCAGATCCAAGAGTTTAAGTATTTCACTCTTTCACGGACTGGGAAAGAGAAGAGATTAAGGTAGAGCAGACAATTGAGGGCTTTGAGAGCCAAGACAAGGGATTTGCATAAGATCCAAAGAAGGGAGATTACGTTATAGTCAAATTTGTGATACAGTATCCGTTTGTATCTTGATGGCCAATCCTAAATTTTTGAATATATTTTTGTGATTCCCATCTGCCTTGTCTTTTCATGGGTCTCAAGCTTCCTACTTTTCTTTTTGAGAATAAGCCTAAGAATGAGGACCTATCTTTTTCTTTCTGCCATATTTGTTTGACTTTATCTAAATTCCTAAAATGCTGTTCTGATAAAGGATCAACTGAATCTTGGGCCAAGCTTGAAGCAAAGGTCAGCATCTCAAGGAAAGAGCTACCTGGCTTTATTAAAGGCTATGTGTTTATTTACTACATTGGATTTAAAAAGATCTCTATTGACACCTCCCCCTCAGTTTATGCTTCCTGCTGGCTCAGCTGTTTTTCTTTCACTCTGGCTGTCTGTTTGGGCTGTGAAACTGACATGTGTGTCTCTTGTTCTGCTCAGCAGGAAATGCAACAGAAGGATTGATCAGGACTGGGAGTAGGAGCCAGGCCAAAGGGATTCAGGGAAGCACTGAGTGCCTTTTTGTCCTAATTATAGTTATAGGCAATATTAGTCCAAATAACGGTAGTAAGGAGTTTTGCAAGCATTTGTTCAATATCACTACCTTATTAGGTTATGTACGGATTAGGGACTAAATGGGAGAAAATAAGCTTTATACTAAGTTATTAAGAAATGAGCTCTTTGTAAGAGTTCAGGGTCACTGAATGGGGGAAGAAATCACACAAGGGACTTCAAGACATGAAACACTCCAGATTTTCCATGTACCCAATTATAGCAGCAGGCAAAATGGAGAGTTAGTCAAATGCTGAAGATCAAGCCCTAAAAGTCCTGCGAGAAGACGGGGATAAAATATATGTATTGGCTTAAGGCTTGCCTGGGGTACACTCTTTTTTTCACAAGTAAGCCTCAGCCTATTGGCCCATGAATTTTTGTTCTTTCTTTTTTCCTTTCTTCCTTTCCTTTTTTTTTTTTTTTTTTTTAAGTAGGCTCTACGCCTAGGAGGGAGCCCAATGTGGGGCTTGAACTCACTATCCTGAGATCAAGACCTGAGCTGAGATCAAGAGTCAGATGCTTAACCCACTGAACCACCCAGGTGCCCCCCAAACCCTTACGAATTTGTAATATGTGTTGACTGGGAGGTGCTGCTGGGCCTCAAGCTTCAGCTCCAGTTCGACCTCATCCTTTTACAAAGCTCCACTTGCGATAGGGGCTGCAGAGCTACTGACAGTGGGGGGCTTTGATTCACAAAGTGTTCCTATTCCTTTCGAAACAGCTCTTTGGGAATACCTAGATGAGTAAGAGTGTTTATGTTGCCAGGGCACTTTCAAGCAATTCTGGGTTCTAGAAAGCGAAATTTAAAATAATTTCAAAGCTTTACCCTAATCTCTAGCAATTCTCAAAGCAGAGGTGGACAACTGACCTATACTGTGTTGAGCCATTAACAACTGCTTTTTCAACAACAAAAAGCTTATTCGGAGATAGAGCCAGAATACTGAGAAAGGTAAAGCATCGGCTCCTTTTTAGAAGTTTGGCTTCCATAAAATTATTGAGACTTTTAACAGAAAGTGACTCACTGAAGGGCATTTTGGATAGCACAGGAAAACACTGGAAAAAAAATGTAACAAAAGTACTGCAGTGTGGTTAGTGTTCATGTTGAAAATGTTATTTGTCCTGACTTTGTACACATGTAGAACTATGATGTGATTAGTTTTGAGATTGAGATATAATCCATGTATAGAATTCACCATTTTCAAGTATAAAATTCAGTGGTTTTTAATATATTCACAGAATTGTGCATTATTACCCCTAATTTCAGGACATTTTCATCACTCCAAAAAAGAAGCCCTGTACCCTTTAGCGGTCATTCTCAATTCTCTACTCTGTCCAGCCCTCGGCAACCACTAATCTGCATGCTGTCTCTATGGATTTGCCAATTCTAGACACTTCATGTAAATGGAATCATACAATGTGCATTTGCTATCCGGCCTCTTTCACTTAGCATAACGTTTTCAAGTCTCCTCCCTGCTGTACCCGTACTTCATTTCCTTTTATTGCTCAATAATAGTATCCCATTATATAGATATGCCACATTTTGTTTTACCATTCATCCGTTAGTGGATATGTGGGTTATTTCCACTTCGGGCCTACTGCAAAATGTGCTGATATGTACATTCATGTGCAGGTATTTGTTTAAATACCTGGTTTTTCTTTCTCTTGGGCATATATCTAGGAGTAGGATTGCTAACTCTACAGTTAACTTTTTGAGAAACTGCCAGGCTGTTTTCCATCGTATTCCCAGCAGCAGCGTATGACAGTTGATGGGGTTAGTTTGGGACTTTTAACTATTCGGTTCTGCTGCTGAAACCAAATCAGACTTTGTGTGAAACTGCAATTTCAAAGGGTACCAAAAAAAAAAAAAAAATCAAGAACATTGTGAATTGCCCTGTCCTCTGTTACTATGTGGTCATTTTCTTTCTCAGTTCTAAGATTCACTTTGGTCAAGCTATTTTTACTCATAATAAAGAATTATCACATATCATGGTGCTGGTCACAGAGTAGGAATTCAACAAATACCTATTAGATGAGGGGATAAATGGACAAGAGGTAATCTTAGTGGTTTCGTTCAAAGCATTTAAAAGCATGAAAAGCATTTCATTAAAAGAAACTTCTTTTCTTACCAGTAAAATATGCTACCCCTGTTCTGTTGTTGTCATAACATTTGAAGGAAGCAAAGTAAATCCTATGCAGTAACATGAGCTTAGGAGTGAGGAGACACCCAGGCTTTAGTTCTGTTCGAAACTAATTTGCTATAAGCCATTGGGTAAATGATTATCTTCAGTTTTCTCATCTGTCACATGGTAATGATATGTTTTAATCACTTGACAAGTTGTTGGGCGGATTATAGGAAATAATACATTTATAACCCTGAGTCAGCTGCAGCCTCCCTGCCCTTGAGTGCCTCTGATTCTGCTTTTCTACATTTCCTCTGTTTCTTACTGATTTGGTCCAGACATGCTTAATTAACTTACATACACACAAGCGCGCACACGCACACATACGCCTCATTCATGTGATGTCCATAGAGCAGACATATAATCCACATTACTCAGAAACAGCTAAAAATCACATATGGGTTATTTCTCTTCTTAAAGGGTTTTGGGGGGGGTGGATGGGAGTTCTGGGGGGTATCCTACAACCAGGGAGATGTTTTACAAGTTCTTTATTCCATGGAGTCTTGTTGCCTAGCATCTCTTGGGTCCTTTGCTCCCCCCCCCCCCCCGCTTTTGTCCTCTCCAATCCTCTTAGAAGAAAAACCTAAAACCTTTCATTTTGTGAAGTAGAGGACCCTTCAGCACTCTTTTGTTCTTAGGACTCCGCTGACTCCCACACCCTCTGGATCTCACTTCTCTTTCAAATAGTTCGCCCAGGTATTTCCCCCCTTAACAAAAAACAGTTCTATCCCTCAGAGAAATTCTGCTTCTATCTATTAAGATAATACCTTTTTTCCATTTCATTCACATGAAAAAGTGCTTTGGAAAGTTTAGGATAGTAACGGATACTTTAGGGATTTTATGTTTGACAATCCCTTTTCTTGGGAGGGAAGTGTCTCTCTTTCCAATCTATTGGAGAATAAAATAGAGAGCAGTTCTCACCAGCCATTTTAACTTATCCTCGTTGTTCATCACAATATAGGACTATGGGTGGGCACGTAAATCCAAACATAACGAGATTCCCTGTGAATTTGTAGTTGGAAGTGAGAAATCAACGTCCTTAGGTGGCTGGATCTGTAAAATATATGTTCTGGCTTTGTGGGTAGCCACATTTTCATTCAAGGAGAAGAAACCTATCTGTAGATATTTCTCAAAAAAATGCTTCACAGAAACAGAACAAACAGAAGACAGAAGGAGAGGTAACTGGTTCTAGTTCTTGATGACCTTGGTGTGCTCCTAGTGTCGGATACCAGGAGATGCTTTTGTATCCCTATAATACAACCATCTGTCTACCTTTTGCTTCCCTCTTAAGCAAGTTCGACTTGATTTCTATTGCTTGAAGTCATAAGATTCCTAATAAATATTTACAAAATGAGAACTTGATATTACTATTAACATTTTTCTAAGCTTCCAGGAATAATCTCTCTTTTGGTTTGTAAATACATTTATATGTTTGGCCTCATTTGATTCTCATGACAACCTGTGATGTAGACAGAAAATTTATTGTCCCATTTTATAAATGAGGAAATTGACTTTCAGAGAGATCAACTGACGTATGTAGAATAGTAACTAGCAGAGCCAGAAAGAGGACAGAGCATCTAGGTGCTTCTCTGGTACTCCAGGGATGATGTAAAGAGGAGGGGCTTTTAACTGAATTTCCAGTACATTGATAAAAAAGGTTTAACTGTTAGAAACTTAACAATTCTCAAATCCTGCTTATTATACATTACATTGCAGGAAATTGTAGTAAATTCCAGTGTAGGACACAGGAGGCAAATTCCTTATTAATGAGACAATCGAATGAAAAAGACTCGACTTTACTGCTCTTACCCAAGAAAGTCACCTGATTTTATTTATAGGGTAAGTAGCATAATGGGTTCAAATTTTGAAAGGCTTTTTCTAGCAATAATTAAATACAATATTTATATTTTATTTCTATGTAATACCATAAAACATTTCCTCTTCTGCATCTACAATTTGAAACTTATATTATTAAACCTGAATCTTCTGCTGTCTAAGAACCAAACATGGCCTTGGACCGCTGGGAATATGTAATTCACACAATACAGAAATACTAAGCAGAGCGTGTCCTAAAAATACTTGGAAAATCAAAGTCCTACTCTGTTTATTTCTCCTAATGTGCAGTGCATCCGAAGTTCTCTGGAGGTAACATTGTTACACACTCTGGATACCTGAAGAAGATCTAACAGGATGGAACACAGAGACCAGAACTGGTCTGAGAACAATTCCATTCCACATGCCTCCACGAACCCGTGGTGCTGGCCTGCGTGGGTGGGGAAGCATCAGAATAGAGAGAACACACATTTCTCAGGAGGGCAGGACCGGGGTACCAGTCCATGTAGGCGCTTTGTCTTCTGAGACTGTACTCAGGACATCTTCTCAGAGACAGGCAAAAATGCCAGGTAGAGGCCAGAGCTATCAGCTCCTTATATCCATGACCTTGTATTCTGTTTTTTAAATAGCAGTATTTATCTAAAATTATTTTAAAGTGTCCTCAGAGTGATGGACTCATCATATAACATATTTTCCCAATTAGAACTGTCTTACATAGATTTTTTAAAATTTAGTTGTGATAGAAATCTTTATAATATACGCTATTTACATTATGTCTCAATAAACGGAAGGTATGAAACAGGCCAGATCTCATTTATTACCCTGAGGAACTTCCTTCCATTACAACACAAGGGGTAGGAGTTGGGTAAGGTCAGTTGAACCAAATGTCTTCAGACAACCCTCCTGTCGCTGATTTCAGCCACTTCTGTCCCCTGTTACTGCTCCCTCTGCCATTGAAAACTTTCTTGCCACCACTTGTCCTCCTCCTGGAACCCACTGTGACCAGTTCTGCATCCCATTCTTTCCCTTTATACACAATAATCCATTATTGCTTTTGCTTTCCATTATTCTCATTGCCTTAATAATTTTCTAAAAATTTCTCCTGGCCTTCTCCAATTCTTCTAAAACTTATCATAAAACGTACTTGGCTTTTGTAAGCATCCCCACAAATAAAAATACCCCTGTTTCTCCTAGCTTGTATATAAAAGTGAAAATTTAGAAAGCATCTACATGTTCAGTAAAAAAGTATGCATCTAGTATTCCACATGGTGAAATACTAAACAATCATTCAAAAAGGCTAAATATAGATCTGTATTTATTGATTTAAAGATGTTTGTACAATATCACTAAGTCACGGAAATAACTTATAAAAGAACGTGTTTTATAAAAAACACACACATATATATATGTAAAAGAATTTTATAAAAAACACATGTATATATATATACGTAAAAGGATTCTATAAAAAACACATGTGTATATATATATATATACATATATATATGTAAAAGGATTTGTATATGTACGGAAGTGCTATTAAATAGAAATATAATGTAAGTCATATGTATAATTTAAATTTTCTTGTATTAAAAAACTAAAAATAAGTAGATTACATTTTAAAATATATTTTATTTAATCTGTTGTATCCAGAATACTATCATTTTAACATGTAATCCACAAAAAAGTTATTACTAAGATCTTTGGCACTATTTTTTATATTGTCTCTAACATCCGGCCCATAGGGGTACCTGGGTGGCTCAGTCAGTTAAGCATCTGCCTTCAGCTCAGGTCATGATCCCAGGATCCTTGATCGAGCCCTGCTCAGCGGGGAGCCTGCTTCTCCTTCTCCTCTACTGTTCCCCCTACTTGTGCTCTTTCTGTCAAGTAAATAAATAAATAAAATCTTGAAAAAAAATCTAGTGCATATTTTATATTCCCAACCCATCTCAAGTCAGACATTATATTTTCATTAAAGCAAAATGTACTCATACCAAACAATAAAGTGGTTTTTGGAAAAAACATTTTATACTGCTTTAGTTTCAATTTTGATTTTATTAAAAATAAGTGAATTAGTAAACCAAAAATTCAGTTCCTCATTTGCAATAGCCAAGTTTCAAGTGCTCAGTAACCATATGTACATCCCTATGGGAAAAGTCTGGAAAATGTCTAATAAAATATTAATTGAGGTTTTAATCAGTTGATAGATTAGCAGGTTAATCTTATTTTTCTTATGTATATTTTATAACATTTCTGCAATTGTATATACATTCCTTTGGAACTTTTCCAAAAAGGGAGGGGGGAGATCCTTCTAAACTTAATAAATTTGTTTTATTTTTATTCTTTCAACTATGCTGTTATTCCATGTCTTCTTGGATTATTTTTATTTCCTGAATTTTTCATACAACTGAGGGTATTGGGGCACTTAGTTTGGGTTAGACACTGATGCTATCCAATTTCACATTCCTTGACCTTTTTCATGTAACAAATATGCTTTATAAATAATCTATTCATTTAGGCATACATTTATTCAATAATTACCTCGCAGGTGCTATATATAGGGCAGAAGCTGGCCTGGGCTTAAGAAAATATAACACTGGTCCAGAGAAATAATGTAATAATGTCCCTGTTCCCTGGGAGCTTCCATTTAGATGGACATTCCAATGGATAGACAGTGAACAGGACACCAAATAGAATGTTTTTAGGTGGTGATCAGTGTGACAGCAAAATAAACAGAGAAGATAAAGAGTAGTAGACAGAGGCCACTTGAAAAGGTATGGGGGAGGGAAGGATTCTTCAAAAATGAGAACTTGAAGCTGAAATACAGTGGATGAGAATGAGCTAGGTGAAGGGTCGAGGTGGGAGGAAGCTCATGTCAAGCCGAGATCAGGAACATGGCTACTGGCAGAACAGGATGGAGGCAAGTGGCTAAAGCATGGAATAGAGCCCAGAGGTGATTCCGAGGACCTGTTTGCAGAAGTAAATAGGAGCTGGATCATGGAAAGACAAACCAGGGAACAATCAGAAGAGAATAAACAGAGAGGCAATGTGATATTTATTTTAAAAGAACACTGTGGCCCCAATTTGGAGAATGGAAGAATTGTTCATAAGAATTGTTAATAAGGGAGAACAATTAGAAAGTTTTGTACTATTTTAGGAAACACAGGAAAATAACCTAGAACAGGGCAGGTGCAGTTCAGAATTAGAATGGACAGCTATGAGACAAATTCAAGACATATTTTAGAGTTAAATTAACAGGACCTGGTAAACAACTGCATGTCAGGGATGATGGTGTGGAACAGAGAGGAATCAAGCATCATTTTTAGATTTTGTTGTTGTTGTTGCTTCAGTAAATGGCAGAGCCCTTGCATAGATGGGAAAGCAGGGAGAGGAATGGGTCAGTGGGGAGAATGATTCCGTTACCTTTTGAACATTTCAACCCAGTTAGACCACTAAGGGCAGATGTCAGGCAGGCAGCTGAACACAGGAGTCTAGAATGCAGGATGTAGAACTCCCCCAGAATTCCCCCAGGTCTGAGCCGGACAAATACATTTAGGATGTGGAAGCACAGAAATGCTTTCTAGAGCTACGAAAAAGAAAAATAACCCAGGAAATATGTGGATAATAAAGAAGAGGAGGCAAACTAAATCTTGGGTCAGAAGTAGAAGAAAGGACATAAATCAGAGGCTGACTTTGAGGTAATAGTGAGGTAGGAGGAAAAGCCCAAAGCTGTTAGGTCACAGAGTTCAGGAGGAAGGGTTTCCAGAACAGCATTGCCAACGTGTTGAATGCTGTCAAGAGGCCAAGTAGGTTAAATGCAGAGAAATTACTATTGGAATTGGCAACTCTGAGGTAGTTGGTGACCTTGAAAAGAACAGTCAGTGGAAAGGGCAAATAAGTCAAATATGTATAGTTTGATGGATGTTTGGAGAAATAAAGAGTCGGAGAGGAGAAGGCAACTAAATAGAGAATGTTTGCTAAGAGGAGGACTAGGAAAATAGGACAGTAACTGGAGGAAATGAGGGGTTAGGGAAGAGATTTAAAAATGGAAATAGTAGAGAACATCTGTGTGCTGATGGAATTATTCCAATAGAGAGGAAAAGATGGATGATGGAAAGATGAAGAGACTGAGGAGGTAGGAAAGAGGAGGCATGACCGAGGCAGGGAAGTCCTTGAAAAGGCAAGATGGATGGAATCCAGCACATACAATGATCAATTTGAAAGGACGATTCCTCTGGATCAGTAGAAAAGTGCAGAGGAAATGAAGAGATTTGCTGCTGGGAATGTGAGGGAGTTCCCCTGCAGTAACTTTTCTCAGTGAACCATGAGGTGAGATGTGCGTCAGCTGAGAATGAAAGGCTGTGCGAGAGGGGAGGCAAGTACATAATAAAGTAAATGATGACCTTGGGTGAGGGAGGGGATATTCTCACCAGGCGTGGGAAAGGAGGATTCTGTTGTATTTTAATGTCACAACGAATAAGTTACTTTTCCAGACATGAAACATGAGAGCATCAAGTAATATGACTGACATACTTTTGAAGTTTAGAAAAATAAAAACCCATTAATTGTAGAATTAGCTTTCTAGGGGCGCCTGGGTGGCTCAGTCAGTTAAGCGTCTGCCTTCGGCTCAGGCCATAATCCCAAGGTCCTGGGATTGAGTCCCATACTGGGCTCCCTGCTCAGGGGGGAATCTGCTTCTCCCTCTGCCCTTCTCATCCCTCTTGTGCTCTCTCTCTCTCAAAAATAAATAAAACCTTTAAAAAAAGAATTAGCTCTCTAGTAACTATTAGAATGTAATTGATTCGGTTTCCACTTAGCTCATTTATTTTCTGATCCCTCTAGTGCTCTGGGAAGCACTTGATTATCTATACGTACGGACACCTGGCCAGACTAAGGGTTTAAATATCCGCAACACAGAGTAATATTTAACTAGAATTCCTCAGATACAATGAGAAGTCTTAGAACTAAAATTTAGTGTCCTATAAATTCAGGCATTATATTATTGAAGGGTCTGCATCATATTTTCCACAAGTCTTTTCCAAAATATACACATGTGCACACACATGACAATTGCTTTTCAAACTACCCAAATCAATGAATAAAATAAACTGTAAAGTAATTTAAGATCTTGAAGGATAGAAATCACAAAACATGCATTTTAGAAAATCATAATGAGATTACATAAAAAACCTAATGTGTGCTAAAGCAGTATCTACTGTCTTACTAAATAGATCAGATAAATACAATTAACCAGATTAAAATTTAAAAATCTTTAAAAAAAAACTTTTAAAACGCCAGACTGACCCAGCTTTACAGGTTGTATCTGTGCATTTTCAACTGGGATATTATATGGGCTACGATTTCAGTATATGTGTGTGTATGTATGTTTTCATGAGGAACGAAAGAAATCAATAGAGAATGCAAATATATTAATTTTTAATTTCCTTAGTGCATAGAATTCCGATGGATTTATTACTTAGTTGAATTATGCATTATGTTTACTGGGTAAGTGGAATTATAAAATTTTATAATCTCACTGGACTCTTAATTTATTTGCTTAGGTCTCACAGAAAATTAGTATATAGCAGAGTATTTTTTCCCTTGATTAACTTATAACTAATCTGTCATGCCAACATAAATACAGAAAATGTTATCTCTTTCCTAGTCTTGTTTCAAAACACCTAAAATAAGTACATTCAGAGGTTTCAAATGAACAAAACTCTGTATATTTGATAGGAGAAATGCCTTTGATATAGTCAGGGAAGAAGCTGTCCCTTCAGTTTATATCAAAACCATGGTCATCTCTGAGGCTTCAGACCACCATCAAGAGCCTCGATGTCTCTTGATACTCCCATTTGAAAACTGGTCTCCTGCCATTCTGTATACCTTTCTCCCTTTTCTTTTTTTTCTCTTAATCCCTTGAAGGCCAACAACATCTATTAACTGATGAGTTCCACTAATCAACTAGTTCTACTAGCCAACTAGTTCTACTAATCAAAATATAAAAACTGGAGATATGTACGTCACCTCCTATTGACTTTTCTTCTTAAATATAATTAAGCTCTAGCTATATTTCTGATAATTACCATTCATCTACGTAGTTCAGATGACTATGATGTCATCCCTACGTCACTGAAACGTAGGTTTGACCATTTATTTTAAATCTCAGTCTGGGATAATTTTGAGAATGAAAGAGGGTGCCAAAATAATTACATAGTTTTTTGAAATGTTGTCTTTCTACCCCCAAAATTATTATTATAATGCTGAAACCACATAATGATTTCTAGAAATAAAAATAGTATCTATCCATATTCCTTAAAGAAATTTAACATTTATTTATATTGATTATGTAAATATTACAAATGTAAGTAGAATAATTATTCTTGGCACATATTCATGTTCTTCAATCAGTTTGTCATATAATGTCATTGATTTTTTTTTTTTTTTATGATCTACTTATTTGAGAGAGAATGAGTGAGAGAGCACCAGCAGGGGGAGGGGCAGAGGGAGAAGCAGACTCCCTGCTCAGCAGGCAGCCCAACATGGGGCTCGATCCCAGGACCCGGGATCATGACCTCAGCCGAAGGCAGACGCTTAACCCACTGAGCCACCCATGTGCCCTATTGATGTTTTTCTTAGGAATGTATTTTTTCAGCATCTTTAAAAGAATATTTTATTTTCAGTTTTCAATGTAATTACCAGCAATGTTCTGCAACGTTGTATTTTATGGTTACTAAATTTGAACTTGTTGACAATTTAGATTACTATTTCTCTGTAGATCATTATCTTTTTAATTAATCTCTTTACAGATGCTAAGATTCCTGGTAAGACTTGAGCAACTTCTGCTAAATGGAGGGTACTGTTAATTCTTTTTATTTTTGCAATTCAAGTGTGCAAATATTTAACCTAAATATTTGGACAGGTTTTTTTTTTTTCTCCATTTGGAAAACCTCTCTTTGATGTACATTTTATAAGAAAAAAACTTGTCAGAAAAAACTTATGAGATAGGTTATCTCTTTACGATTTTTTGGTATTTCACCATATTTAAAATTGTGGGACTTTCATTCAACTTTGGTAGAAATTACGAATTTATCCATTGAGACCTTTATCAAACAAGTCATCCCACAAATTCACATAGTCCACAATGCAAGTATAGAATTCAAAACATAAATCCTGTACCGTTTGAGCTCTCATCATTAATTTATTCAGTCTTTCCCTTGCTTTTGTACAAATACATTGTAATGCCTCCCTGATTTTAACATTGCTCTCAATAATTTTATTTTTATAAAACCTTGAAAAGCTGATTTTTTAATGGTTTCATTTGCATTAAATATTTTCAACTTTAATTTTGAACAAAATACAAGCAAAATTTAGAGGCTTATGTTGTTGTTGTTTACTTGTTTGTAAAGAAGTTAAATTCCACTCCAGGCCTTTTAGGTTGTTTTACAAATTTTGTCTCCCAAGTCACAAATATTTCTTAAAATCCTATTCATAAGCAGCAAGTGAAAGCATCTACTTCAAGGCGGAAGCATGTTTACATTTATTTAACATCAGCTTTATCCCCCCAAATCTGTGGTTTATTCTGTGAACAAACTTTAAAAGGTGTAAGTTTGACATCTGCATCCTCTATTTTCACTGCAGAGCTTTGCACTTTTAGCGATTCACTTAATGATGTGTGACCACAGCCAATTTCAAATAGATCTCTTTTTGAGCTCATTGCTTCCAAACAGGTTTCTAGACTGAATGACTGGCCCAAATCTTTACGTCCTTTTTTGTATGCACAGCCTGGTCATTCTGACTAGAATCCTCTTTCTGAGCCTCGGCTTTAGGATGCCTGCAGTTTTTCTGCTTGTGGTCCAGAGCCTTTAACATCAGCATGAGAAAAACAGGTCCTTGTCCAGCCCATTGGGCCCATGAGAAAGATGAGAGACACATAGAATAGAGTGCCCGCTGAATGGAACCCAGAGTAGCTGACCCTGAGCGGCTAGTCTGAAGCAAAACTGACCTATACATTTAAGTCCAGTCACTACCCAGGTCTTCACTCCTATCATCCCAGCCAGAGCCACCGTCACTTCACTCTTGATTACTGCACTCATCTATCCGCTCGTCTTCCTGCTGTCAGCAAATCACACATCCATACAAATCAGTGATTTGTTTTAAGCCACTGAATTTGGGGATAATTTATTACGCAACATTAACGTGCCAATGGCCAACTGATAAAATAGGTTTCTTAAATTAGCCAGAACATTGTTTTTATCACAGTGCTGACTCCACCCAAATTTGTATTTATATAATCATTGTATAAACAGTTGTATCCTAAATGTTGAGCTTTTTAACTGAATTTACAACTTTCATGTAATTTGCAAATGTCAGATGTTTCACTTTCTCCAAATTTTCACTTGACTCTGTAAATAGAGTGGGAAAAGTCTGAAGTAGTTTTGGAATTAACCTACATGGATTCTTAGCATCGCTATTACTTCACTTTTTGTATGTTCCCAAGAAAAATTGGGATTGAAAGTAAATTAAACCAGAAGAACACTCAGTTGATCTAAATGAAAACTCATGATTCTCAGTATAAAATGCATGAGTTACAGGTATTAAATTGTTGCCTTTGGAAACATTCTTTTGAAAATAAGTATTAACTTTTGAAGTAGCTGTTGATATTTCTCTGAAGACTCGTGTTTTCTGGCTCTGTAGTGACTACTAGCTTTATGAAGTCCCCTGTGGTGAATGGTTTGCACTAAGTTGTGTGTGTGTGTGTGTGTGTGTGTGCACGCGCAAGTTCACATTAATTATTCAGGTTATAACCTAATTATAGGTCATATATATATATAAAATATATATATAAATATATATAAATATACACATATAAATATATATGTATATATGTATATATATACTATATATGTTTATATATAAATATATACTATATATTTATATATAAATATATATATGTTTATATATATATATATGAAATTAGGTTATAACCTAATTATAGAGGTTTAGTACTAGTTTTCCTTAAACATATTTTTCATATTTCAAGTTCACTGCTGCCAAAAGAGTCTACAGCAAAATTAACAAAAGCTTTACCAACAACAAAATAAATATTTGTAATTTAAAGTATTCAATAAATGATGAAACTACTATAGCAAGAGATTTTAAAGTACTCTCTTTAAAAACATAGGCAGTAATCTCTTGGTCATTGTCCTTAGCAACATATTTATGGATATTTCTCCTCAGGCAAGAGAAACATAAGCAAAACTAACTAGTGGTACTACAGCAAGATAAAAGGCTTTTTCACAACAAAGGACGCCATCAATGAAGTGAAATGGCAAACTAGCAAATGGAAGAAGATATCTGCAAATAATATCTCTTTCATAAGTTGTAAATATTCAAAATATATAAATAACTTATGCAGTACAACACAATGAAAAGACAAATAATCTGATTTAAAAATGGGCAGAGGACCTGAAGAGAGATTTTTCCAAAGAAGACCTACAGATGGCCAACAGATCACAAAAAGTTTCTCAACATTGCTAATCCTCAGGGAAATGTAAATTAAGACCATAAAGAGAAATCACCTTATACCATTTCAGAATGGCTAGAATCAAAAAGACAAGAAATAAGAAGTGTTGGTGAGGATGTGGAGAAAAGAGAACCCTCATGCACTATTGGTAAGAAGGTAAATTCACACTGTGAAAAACAGTATGGAGGTTTCTCAAAAATTAAAAATAGAAATACCATATGATCCAATTATTCCATTACTGGGTATTGACCCAAAGAAAACGAAAACACTAACTTGAAAAGATACCTGTACTTCTATGTTTATTTGAGCATTATTTATAATAGCCAAGATATGGTAACAACCCAAGTGTCCATTGATAAAAGCATGGATAAAGAAGATAAGGTACATATGTACAATGGAGTATCACTCAGCCATTAAAAAGAATGAGATCTTGCTATTTGCAACAACATGGATGGACCTAGAGAGCGTTATGCTACGTGAAATAAGTCAGACAGTGAAAGACAAATACCGTATGATTTCATTTATGTGTAGAATCTAAAAAAACCCCAAACAAACACAAACAACAACAAAAACCCAGACTCTTAAACACAGAGAACTGGTGGTTGCCAGAGGAGTGATGGTGGGGGGAAGGGAAGGCATGGATGAAATAGGTGAAGGGAATTAAGAGATACAAACTTATAGTTATAAAATGAGTAAGTCATGGAGATGGAAGCTACAGCATAGAGAATATAGTCAATGATATTATAATCTCATTGCAGGATGACTGATGGTGATTACACATCGTGGTAAGCATTGAAAATCATCAAATTCATGTGTTGTACACCTGAAACTAATATAACATTGTCTATTAATTTATACTTCCATTTAGAAATGAAAAAAAATAAGCACTGTCTTTGTACTACGGAAGTATTATGTATATCTAACCTTAAAATTTTCCATATTTCCTGTTGACCCTGCAGACTGTTGACTGGTAGCTTCATGTGTCTTCCAAGTGTCTGGCAGAGGCTACAGCTTCTCCCATCACCACCTGAAACTGCAAACAGTGGACTGTCCATAGCCACTCAGGTTCAAGCGTACTTGGTTTTATCAGTGAACACCCCCATGCAGTCCTTGAAAGGAAGGTATTAGTTACATTGAATCTGAAAAGGCATAGGGAAAGGTAGGCAGTTATTAAAGGTTGTTTTAAAGGTATAACCATGTTCCTGACAGACGGTGACAAAAGCTGCAAATACAAAGAGTAGATCTAACCAACTCATCCCTGATTATTTTGATATAAATATTAATACTAATGCATTAAATAGAAATGAAAAATCCTGGACAAATGCTAAGTGGGTGTAAATGCAGCCTGTTTCAGCTAACCTGAGATGGACGGACGGACGGGCGGACGGACACACACACACAAGAGCAATAGGCTTTTAATTGAATTGGCCTCCCTCAACCCATTCTTCCTTCCATTCTAAGCCTTTCTCCAAAAGAAAGGAGAAAAACCGAAAAGAATCAAAAGGGTAAACTGTAATAAAATGTCTCTTGTACTGATCAGATGAAGATTTGCCTTGAACCCAGAAAAATCATGTATTTATTCTGTGGGTTTAGTATATTCTTATGGTAAAAAGCTACGTATCAGTTTTTCAGGCTTGCTGGCACGAGCCATTATAATCATCCATCTAATGTCTTTGGCTCACAATAACTATCTGATTATAATATTGCTTCCCACACATATTTGCCCCAGGAAAAGAATGTGCTGATCAGCAAACATGAGTATCCTTTCTTCTCAATAACGTAATTCTCATTCTGAAATAACAAATTGCCTTCCTGGTTTTATAAACAGTCTAACAAAAACACTTTGAATGTATCTTCCTTTTGGATATTGCCCTGTATCTTTTTCCGTTACAGTCTATTCTAGGAAGAATAGTCTTCGCCTCTGATTCAACATCAATTCATTCATTCAACAAACGTTTGTAGAGAACTTAATACACGAAGGAAGAAGCTTCTACTTCTACATTTAGTGAACTGTCAAAATAGGACCAAGTTCTGTGTACTTTTCACTCTATTACAACTTCTTTAGATTCGGAAATCTTTTCAAGTCATGCAAAGAAAGTGAATAGAGAGTTCAATTACTTGAATACTTAAAATTTTTACATTTAGTTCAATGACTTATTGAACGTTACTGAAATTATAATTTTAAATGAAGAAATTAACCAGAAAAATCGATCGCTAATAATCACTTGATATATTTTTCTATTTTCCTTTAAATTTTCCAACCTACAGTACTATGTAAATAAAAATCTCATTTCCACCCAATTCTGAACTATGTCTCTTTGTTTAAACTGACTCACTCAATGACCCAATTGTAATACATTGATGCTGAAGAAAATCCAAGATATAAAAAGTAAAGTCGAATGTGATTTGGCTACATTTCTTTGGAATTTATTTTCTTCCCATACCACCTGGGACTTTTAAACCTTCAAGCACACTAGGTTTTTAATCCCTTCTGCATTTCTGCTCAAACTCAGCATGCATGCAAATAACCCAAGTATCTTGTTAAATTAAAATTATGATTCAGCAAGTCTGGGGTGGAGTCTGAGATTCTAGGCTTCTGACAAGTTTCCAGGAGAGGTGAATACTGCTGATCCAGGGGCCACATTTGAGTAACAAGATCCTGGAAGACAGACCAAGCTATTAATAACTTGGCAAGTGTTATAATGAGAATTCTTACAAATAAGAATATGTGCAAATTGTGATAAATAATCTGGGTGATGTATAATGATTTGTCTTTAGGGCCTAAGCAGTGGGCCCAGCATTGCCCAGGGATGCAGAATCATAGACATGGGCCTGTTGTTTTAAAAACTGGGCATTAACCAAAATTACAAGAAACCAGTAAGTCAGTCATTCTAGGCAATAACAGGTATTTAGGTATGTGCGATTGTGTTAATTAGTATAAATGATAAATGTATAGCTTATCTAAGTTTCTTAGCTGCAAACACAAAACTCAGTTTGCATACCACGCTTGTGGAAATTCTTTTAAACACAGAAAACAGTCAAGAATTTGAGTCAAGATTTGAGTCAAGAATTAGTAATGTCCCGTGTGTGTGTTCTTGTGCCGTTATAAACTGTTTAACATATTACTATTAAGGTTTTTACTTTTCCACTGTAGTATAATTATTACATGTTGAAAAGAAAATTTCTATCGTGTAACATAATTTTTAAAAAATAACTGTGTCCTCTTTAAAATAAAATAACGAATCTAGTATAAAAGTACAAAATGTGAACTATCATGAGTGTAATGTTTCATGAATTGTTGATTGAAGTGTTCAGGATTTTTCAGACCGGGTACTGCTGCTTCTACTTCTCAGTACACCTTGAAATGCTCTGATATCGCCCTGCTGTGTTGAGAAAGGGGGCATTTAAGAAACTCAGTTATTCTATTTTTATGGTAATCAGAACCTCAATTTCAATCTGATTTTTTTAGTCAAAGCAGTCTCATTTACATGAGTACAATAAACGTTTTGAAGTGTGGCTAGGATCATTTCCATAATTCTATATTTCTTATCTTGCCTTAGTCTTCTTGAACCTGACATTTTGCTATAATTTGCAAAACTGAACTCCATTCAGAAATAAAAATCCTGGGTAGAAAAAGTGAAAATCAAGAAGACAGGCAGCACATTTAGTGTAGCTTTTCTCTTTCATCATTAACCCAATGGGCAGGAAGAAAAGCTGACAATGTAGTTCACCATAAGGGCGGGATTGATCAATTTGCTAGAAATAGACACCATTTTCATCCAAGTGTAGATTGGCTCCCACCAAGTACTGTGCGATTTCGTTTGGAAATGGACCCAGCTACAAGCAGCTACGCGCCTGAAGTCAAGCAGAGACACTGCACCGGCCATCACTCCCGGTTGGCGTCGGACACTCTTACAAACAGCATAATAGAAAGGTTGCAACTACTAACAGCAATACTCAAATGCTTTACAAATGTTTCTTTGAAAAAAAAATAAATGAATAAAATGTTTCTTTGCATTTGTGTGTTTTGCAACAACCTCTATACACTCTTTTTCGAAACAAGAGTCTTATTGTGTGTGTGTCTTGGCGTTCTAGAAGGCGTTTGTGTCATGTTCGATTATGAATGTGTTCACTTAATTGAGAGGACTGAATAAATCACATGCTCAGTTGATGAAAGCACTTTCTTGTTGAAAGGAGCAGATTGATGGGAAATACTTCAGTACGTCACTTATCTATGTTTTTCTGACTTTGAAATTGGTGTCAGGAGCTTCAGTTTATCTGCAGGAGCCACGTCCTTGTTTATCAGTTTTTTGGGTGGTTTTTTCCCTGATAAGGCAGTCTTACCAGATGAAGTCAAACACTATTTCCACGCAGCTTTTTCGTACACCCGGAAGAGCAAGCACTTAGGAAGGTGAAGTGAAAGTCGGCCTCCTGAAGCCACATCCTCAGTGGGGGACTTGCAGAGGGAGCACTTCTGTTCTGCAAATCGAAGCCGGACACTTAGCGCCCTCGGAGATAAAACGGCAGAACCTGCCGGTCGCGCGGCGTTCGAGACCACAGTCTATACCTGTCACTTACCGTTTTGTAAATGAACTAAAAATACAGGATGGATGGGTTGTGTGAAATCCATAATTTCTGTTAATGGTCTACTAAGGATCTGTGCGTTTAGGACACGGGCCGTTCAATGCCCCCCCACCCCCCACCCCGGGCCGCCATAAAGAGAGGTCTTAGAGCTTCTGTGTATTCCTTTTGTCCTAGTCTGACTTCAAAGTAAAATAATAAGTGTGCTTATTAAATTTAGTTTCTTTCCATAAAGACTCTCAGCACATGATTTTGCTTTCTAACTTCACACTTAACTCCCTGAAAACATCCATGTGTGCGTATTAGTGTTCTTTCTAGTTTCAGGGGCTGTGCTTATGTCCAAAATGAATGCTAATATAAATTGCTGTCTGGATTCTAGGGCCCCATCCTGCTCAGGAAAGTATCTTCACTATTCCTCTCTCTCTCTCTTCCTTCTGCCTTTCCCCTCTTTCCCTCTCTCCCTCTCTCCCTCCTTTCCTCCTTCCCTAACTCTCCATCCCTCTATCTCACCTCTGTCTTTCCCTCTGTCCTGTATTTTCAAATTCTTCAGTTCTACCTGCTTTCTTTTCAGACTCTTTCCTTTCAGAACATAAATACTCCCAGTCTCTTGTTCTAAAAATATTATCCTATAACTCTTCTTCTCTTTCCTGCCTTTCAAATCCAAACTTCTTGATAAAGTAGAGCACTCCCCACTCCATTTCCTCACCTCTAATTCAATCAAGGGCTTGCTGCAGCTTGGCCTCTGCTCACAGAACTCCTCAAGGCACCACAGATGTCAGTAACCCCCTCTCACTGAACAGTTTCCAGACAGGATTTCACTTGGAGAATGTAGCCTTTAATCGAGTTGACACTCCCCTTCCTATATGCATTCCTTCCTTGGCTTATCTTTTTCGTTTCTACACTTCCTTCTTTCTCTCATTAATTTTGAACCAAAAATATTTAAGTAAAATTATGTGCAATGTTGAGCAAATTCTTACATATAAAAAGAAAATAAATGCCAATCTGATTGTACAGAAAAAGGCATCAAATTGCCCAGACCCTAAAATTATGTATGAAAAGCAGTCATTATCTATACTTCAAATTTGCTAAGCACATAAAACTATAATTTTATCTTCATTTATCAGCATAGGAAAAACTACTTTGCTCTACGCACGAGTCATTGGGTGCTTGGACTGACCTGACCAGGAGAAACCACGAAGTAGGAAGATACAACACTAACTCTCTCAACATTGTATGACTGCAGAGAACAGGTGCCAGATTCTCAACTGTGTGTGTTTTCTGTTTCTCAAAGACAAAGATTAAAAGGTACTCCTCTGAAACCAGTTTTTTTAAAAGCAACTTAATCTTTCTGTTTCTGCTAAATTCTATATTCATTTTCACGGGCAAAGATGCATTGGTTTCTTAGGGCTGCTGTAACCAAGTACCCAAAACTGGGAGACTCAAAACAACAGAAATGTATCTCTCACAATACTGTAAGCCAGAAGCTCAACGTCAAGGAGTCAGCAGAGCCATATTCCCTCTGAAGACTTGAGGGAAGAGTCCTTCCTTATCAGGTCTAGCTCCTGGAGGTTGCCAGCAATCCTTGGAGGTCCTGGCTTGCACACCTGTCACTCTAATCTCTGCCTCTGTCTTCACATCCCTTTGCCCTTGTGTGTCTCTGTGTCCGAATTTCCCTCTTAAAAGGACACCAGATATATTGGATTTAATCCAGTATGACCTCACCTTCAGTTGATTACATCTGCAAAGACCTTATCTCCAAATAAGGCCACATTCACAGGTTGTAAAAGAAGATGTATTTTGGGGAAATGCTTTTCAGTCCAGTATAAATGGAAAACCCCAAATTGGTATTTTGGAAAATAAAAATAGAAAAGGAATTTATTATTGTTTTTAAATGATCATGTATTATGCGATTTTTCTTCCTTTGCAAACCTTACTAGAACAATAGTGAAGGAATAAAGCAATCAAAAGGAGATAGCATAAAAAACACCCCCCAAAAAATGAATAGGAAGCAGAGATAATATAGCTCTATTCTTCTTAAACGTGAAAATAATACTGTCCAATAGATATATGAATAGGATGCTGTAAAAAAGGAAAAATCGAGAACAAAATTATGATAGAAATAACATTAGAAAAGGATTGAAAGATAAGTCCCAGGACCAAAAGTAAAACAAAAAACAAAGAAGTAAAGAATAGGAAGTATAGAAAAGAAAATTAGTAGATAAGTCCATGGGGGTTTATAATCCACTTACTAAGAATTACAGACAGAGAAAACAGAAGAGAATGAACTATCAAGAAAACAATTTTTTTTAGACACGAGGGACATAAAGCCCCAAACTGGGTGTGTCCAGCACATGTAGCCGACAGAAAAAATGAAAGAAGACCCCGAAAAACACATGAAATGTGAAATTTCAAAATAACAGCTATAAAGTAGAAAAGAAAATTTCCAGAGAAAAATCACAACAATCACCTATAAGAGATAGCAGCTCAGAATTGTATTAGCCTTCTCAGAACAATAGTGAATGACAGAAGACTTTGGAGAAGTATCTTAAAAATCCTTAATGTAAATGACATTTGATGAACAACTCTGTACTCAGCCAAGCTACTGATCAAGAATGAGAGTAAAATAAAGACATTTTTTAGGAATTCAAGGACTCAAACATATTTATGTACCTTCCAGGCACTCACTCATGGGAAGCTACTGGAGGATATGATGGAATGAACGATGGAGCAAATTGGGAAAGACAAGATGTAGGATATAGCAAGCAATGACTCAAACCCAGAAAAATGGCCAAATTTTTTGAGGCTGACTATGAAGGGAAGTGTCAGGACAACAGGCTGTCGGGGAGCCTCAGGGCAACCAGTCCACACTGGATGAGGAGAACGGACACTTGCAGAGGGGTTCTTGATATATTACTGGTTCAAAGGAAAAGTCCAAATGGCATGAATTATTATGGAATAAAGGGATGTTCAGATGAATTGCAAATGGAAACAAAACTTGTTTTCGACAGCTGGCAGGAAATCAATTAAATCACTACCCTGAGAGACAGAATTTACTTCCCGCTCAGTTACCTGCAATTTACAAAGAGTTGCAATCAGCGCAAAGAAAAGTAAAAGAGCTAGAATAGGATAACCTAAGGGGTTTATTATAAAAGATGCACACTTTTCCACGGAAACACAGGAAAAAAAATTTTCTGCCATTAAACAATGAATACGTTAACTTTGTGAAGTAGGTGTTCTTTGCCGAGGAAGAAACTCAAGCTAACAAACTGGTTATGTAATTTATATTTCCACAGTCAGCAAAGCCATAATGAGTACTGTAAATTGTACATACCTACGTGTGTGTGTATGTGTGTGTGTTTTCATGATTCTCCCTTGATAGTCCTAACTGTGATTTTCTTTTTTAAAATTTCAAAAGATAATAACATGTTCCTGTGTCTTATTTTTTTTCAAAGTTGATATTGACAACTTATCGCCTAGGACCCACTTGAAGTAAAATAATTTCACTTTTCAGGGTCTTTACCTACAGTGAATATGGCCAAATTTTTTCTAGTTGCTTCTCAAAAGGGGAGGCAATTTCAGGACAGCCAGGGAAGGAGCTTGGACATCTGTCAGTCCATAAAGGGCATGAGAGGACACAAAGAATTCCACCTCTTTCCCAAAAGAATGGCAGTCCTTTTTGTATGTGGGTGTGTGTTTCCTCGTGTATAATATCCATGTTTTCCCTTTTTTCCCCATGTCTTTGTAAATTTCGTCTCCTCCACTGTGTTTTCTCTCACTAGTCTGATTCTGATGTCCTAGCTCTGGTCTGAACCTGGCTGTACTTTGCTAACTTTGGGTACAGACTTGCTGTAACTAGTTTATACAAAGGAGGCAAGGGCCAGAGGGACCGTGCTGGTCTCTCTCACCCTTGCTCAATTTAGTTCTGGTGATATTTATAATTATCAGGCAATCTTTACAACAGCCAGTAGGGTCAAATGGCATCCGTCCAACCTATACCCTTCCCTAGGAAGCCACAGAAGCTCCTCCATACTCATACAGTGTGCTGTGGTGGGGGGCTGTTGGGATAACCAGGTGTTTGTAGTAAGTTAGACTCTAAAACTATGACAACCATAAAAAAAAAAACCCATTATGTTTATTTTTTATTTTAAATATTTTTATTTATTTATTTGAGAGAGAGAGAGAGAGAGCACAAGCAGGGTGAGCAGCAGGCAGAGGGAGAGGGAGAAGCAGGCTCCCAGCTAAGCAGGGACCCCCCGATGTGGGACTCAATCCCAGGAACCCTGGGATCATGACCTGAGCCACCCAGGTGCCCCAAGAGTATGTTTTTTAAAGGATGTTAAAGATCCTTTGAAAGAAAGGGAAGCAAGGGGTGCCTGGGTGGCTCAGTTGGTTAAGCATCTGACTGTTGATTGCGGCTCAGGTCATGATCTCAGGGTCCTGAGATCAAGCCCCATGTTGGGCTCTGCGCTCAGGACAGAAGTCGGGTTGAGATTCTCTCTCTCCCTGTGCCCATCCCCCCACTTGTGTGTGTGTGCTTTTTGTAAATGGATAAAATCTAAAAAGAAAAAAAGAAAAAGAAAAAAGAAAGAGAGAAACAAAGAGAGAGAGAGAAGCAAGGGTATGTATGGTCAATTTTGTCCTCAAGTTTTCCTGTTTAGTCCTTCCAGAGAGTTACTGTGCATCTATTACATGCTAAAGTCATAGTTTTATCAGGTGACTCAGAGTTATTAGCATCTTGGGAAATAAGTTCGTATGAATCACCAGAGAAAAATAAAATGAAATGTAGAAGTTTTAATTGGCACTTTCTAAAAATTTGCCAAGATTATATCATTTGTCTGTAATATGCAGTCATGGTAAAGAGAGTTGGGTGATTTCAGGAGATAATGTCCTCAGACTCCTACATTCAGCTATTTACTTCTGTTCGTCAAGGCAGCTGCCGGGATAGCAGGAAGATACGACCACATAATGGACACTGCTTCTCTTCACAGACTCTATGAGCTCAGTATCCTTACACTGTGACAGTATTAACCGCAAATATTTAACAATTGTATTAGTTGTTTAAGAATGGGATGGTAGCTTTCAATAGTCAACATCAGTTTCGGAAAATCTTTTAGTTACCTGAGGAGCTACTGGATAGATACCCCAGATTCGGGGTTAGCGGGTGCTGTCGGCAGCTTCGAAGCTGACCGCCCGCGAGCGACACCGGGTATTTTGCCATGATGCCGTCTCCTCCCCATGAGGGTGGGCTGGACTTAATGACACACTTTTAGTGATTAAAATATGGAAGACATAACGATACGGCATGACTGCGACGGGGTTTTGCAAAGACTGTGGCTTCTTTCTTGGGTGCCCACTCTCTCTCATATTACTCGTTCTTGGGAAGCAAGCTACCAGATTATGAGCAATACTATGGGGAGGTCTATATAGTGAGGAAATGACGTCCGGTCAACAGCCAGAGAGAAACCGCAGCTTGCAAACATGGAGATGAACTTGGAATTGGACTCCTCAACCCTGGTTGGTTCTTGAGAGGACTACAGCTAACAAGCTTAATGACAACTCCTGGGGTAGGACCTAAGTCAGAGTCACCCAGCGGAGCCGCTCCTGGAGTCCTGACCCTCAGAGACAGAGATATTCATCAATGTTTGTTACTTTTTAACTGCTAAATTTTGGGATTACATGTCATGCAGTAATAGATAACTGAGTACCTTGCGCTATGACAATATTATCTTGAATATTTAAAAAAATAATCAGATGGCAGCTTATTAGACATCAGTTGTCCAGTAAGATAGTATCTTATTAGTCAACATCAGTTGCTATAATTTCCTTGTTAGATTTGGAAAATCCTTAATCTATTTAAAGGAATACCTCATAAATATCTTGGACGTTAGATCTATTTGGAAAGTATAACAACTCATCTATTTACAACTTTCCATCAAACTTCCGTAGGTATATTCTCATATGCCAGAGAAAAAGGGCATCAACTCTACCTGATATTAAGAAATTGTATAATTTTACTTAAGCTCATATTTGGAGAATAGATTCAGGCCTTAAAACAGCATATTTATAAGAAAGGTGTTTTCTTAATTTGGGTATCAAAGGGTTGATAGCTTTGAAGATAATTTCACCCTCTTTACTTTTGAGGTGGGTCCATTTATATTCAATTTTGGGTCACTTCCGATGGATGAATTAAGGAGGGTTGCTTTAAAGAATTTTTAAATATTATATGTAATCCCATTCCTAACTTTCTGTAAGTAATCATGTAGGGAAAGAAAGTATTTTGAACTAAGTGATATGCCACAGTTTAAAAATGCTTATCTTATTACATATATTCAAGTCATTTAGGTTTCCAGTTCATAAATACTTTGATTATTGATCAGTGATGGTTCAGCTGTAACAGCCAGATTTATATTGATAATGGTAAATATTTTGCTTTATCATTTCTTTCATATATTGTATTACTTTATTTTGGTGTGAGTTTAACTAATGCCAGGCAAAAAATATACTCATTTTAGAATCATAAATGCCAATATCTCAATTCAATATGTGACTTAAAAAAAATAAAGGAATTTAAATTAGAGATCAATTATATCATTTGAGTTTTTCACACAAAACAGTGGCATCTAGTGGTCTATAAAAATCCTCCTGTTTCTAACTTGTCTTTGCTATTACTTTGAATCAGGCATTATTTGTCTATAGTTGGTTCAATGGCTAGTGAGGTTTACTAGGATCTCCTGCTATAGAGATTCAGACTTTCATAATATTAAATTGATCTTTTATCTAGTAGTTGTGCGTGTAACTTGATGTCCACGGTGCTGTTCTTTCTAAAGGAGTTACTCTAGTAGAGATCTTTATATGTGGATGATGCTAATACTCATTAACTGCTACAAAAATAAATTACTTTTAAGACATCAAATGAAAGACTACCTTAGACCAGAGGGCTATAAAAAGAGATTCACCTTTGGAGGCAATAAAATTCGCCTTTTTATCGCTAAGGCGGAAATCAGTAATGTAAGCTATTTTATCACCACTTGGCATAAATAATATGGATATGCTTTCACTTACTGACTAGTAGTCTGGACACGTGACCACAACATATTTATGTTTTCAACTTTCTTAAACAGAGCTCATTATAAGAAAGATACTGACATTATCTGTAACTTATTATGACCAAGTACAGCATGCACCAATTTGCTTTAAGAAAGGTAAATAAAATATTGTCATTTATACGTAAATGCATTAATTTGTAAAAATAGAATATATTTTTCTTTCAAACTGATACTTGTTTATGTATTTATCTGCATGACCAATAGAAGATAACGTGAGACTGCTTAAAAGTTTTAAATACAGGGATTCCATTTTTGTTTGACAACGTTCTGTTCACTCATATGAATGCTACATGTAAAACTCAGATATCGCTATCACTGTGCTCCAACTCTAAAAACAATTTTAAATAATTCTAACTGAAAAGGAACTCAGAGGTGTGTTGGATGACAATAATTAGCTTAAACAAATTCATATTCACATTTAGCTCCATATTTACTGTATGAAACAAGAACTCTGTAATATTCTCCTTGATCTGGAGGCTGCTTACATGGTATAAATTCGATGTGCTCTACACCCATGGCTTGCATATGCATTTATGCATAACATGTATATTACATGTAAATAACATTTACATTGAAAAAACTAGGGGATACAGAAATTGATCATTTTTTTAAGAAAGTTCTTGATATTACATAAGCACTACTTGAAACTTGCAGTCCTAATGGTGATTTTTAATTGAAAGAATTATTACAGTCTCTTTTTAAAACATCAAAATTTTCATGTCAGTTTAATTCACCTATTTTATTAATTTTTTAAAGATTTTTTATTTTAGAGAGTGAGTGAGTATGAGCAGATAGGGCGGGGCAGAGGGAGAAGGAGAGAGAGAATCCCAACAGGCTTCATACTCAGTGCAGAGCCCAACCAGGGGCTTGATCTCAGGACCCCGAGATCACAATTTGAGCAGAAACCAAGAGTTGACGCTTAAGGACTGAGCCACCCAGGCACCCCTGGTATCAGTATAATTTAAACAGATACTTTATTCAGTTGACCCTTGAACATGGGTTTGAACTGCATGGGTACATGCCATTTGTGAATGTTTTGCAGTACTGTAAATGTATTTTCTCTTCTTTATGATTTTCTTAACATCTCCTATTCTCTAGCCTACTATATTGTATGAGTATAGTATGTAATACATGCAATACAATAAATGTATTCATTGTTTATGTTATTGGTAAGGTTTCTGGTCAATAGCAGGCTATTAGTAGGTAAGTATTTGAGGAGTCAAAAGTTACGCATGGATTCTTCATGGGGGAGATGCCCCAACCCCCATGTTGTTCAAGGGTCAACTGTATTTGTTTTCATACTTCCCATATAGAGAATAACTCAATTGCTTATATTAAAAATAACTTATAGATCTTTTAACATTAATCTATCCCTAGAATTTAGAGTTATTCATTTAGGTAACTAACACCAGACCATAACCAAAGTTTAAGTTATCTTTAAGGCAAGTCATTACTCGGTAGTAGCCAAAAATAATATTTAATGCCAAAACAAGTTTTCTAACAGTGATAAATCTGTGTAGATCTCACAACTAATTCATATAAAAATATTTTTTCTCTTTAGTTGGTACTAAAAATAGGAGAAACAGAAACGAAAAAAATCCTTGGTGCAGGAATTCAAACTAAACCGTATGGGGTAAAGTGTTACTTTATGATTAGATATTAAAAACTCATATAATTCATCTTAGTCATTAACATTCTAAACTTCAAACAGATTGAAAGGTATAATTAGAAAAAAGTATAGTATCAGGTAGTTTCTAATTTGGGATAAATAATTCAGGAAATGAGTCAAACTATGAGCAGTAAATATTCCTAAAATA
The DNA here is from genome assembly GCF_023065955.2 of Ursus arctos. Classification (NCBI taxonomy): domain Eukaryota; kingdom Metazoa; phylum Chordata; class Mammalia; order Carnivora; family Ursidae; genus Ursus; species Ursus arctos. The sequence continues at coordinate 22,655,736 of NW_026622985.1, read as the reverse complement.
ATGAACTGATGGTCTGAAATGCCTATTTTCATACCATTCCACAATTATAAGCCAATTATTAATTGTATATCCATTTTTAAATTAGTAATTAAGAAATAATACTGCTCTATGATTCTTTTTTTCTTCTAATTAAAAAAGTACCTAAAATTACTCTAATATTGGAACATAGGCGGTACTCCTCCCTGAGAGGAAACATTAATTCTATTGGTGTTTAAGAGACATTAACCTTCAAATCTGCTGATGTAGGTATATGGGGTTTATCAAACATTTTCACATGCCTCCTCTGAGTTTCCTGGCCTTGGCAAGCTTTCAGACCCACCATAGCCATCACTGCAAAATGTGGGGTCTGGCTCCCTGACAGGCTGCCATAGGGACTAGGTAATATGACATGGAGGTGCAGTGTCTATTCTTCTCATGGGGCAAACTGTGCCTAATGATTGGTAAGAGATACAAAGAAGACAGCAGATCATTTCCTCTCTATTCTTCCTGCCAACGGCCTGTTCCATTACATAGGATTTCCAAACATGTCCTTGCAAGGCTTGTCAGAGAGCGGCAGCCAGCACAGCAACACATCACCTTTTATTTTCTTCCCAACTTTCTCTTTCTCTCCCTCATGGTGCCCTGGGATTGTTAACATGCTAACATATAGGTATTGTCTCCCTCTCCCTCTCGGTGCCCTGGGATTGTTAACACGTTAACATATAGGTATTGTCTCAAGATCTTTTTTTCTTTTTTTCTAAAGAACCCAAACTAAGAAAGGAATTCTTTGAGTTCAAGTTATATAAGAACATAATGATATTACTAATGTAATCCATAAAAATAATATCCTTATTAGTGAAATGAATCTTTAGCTTTAATATATAACTATATTTAAATTGCAACCTTCACTTTCTTCAAATATACCTTCATAGAGTTGGCATTTATCAAGCTGGGTTGGAACATTTAAACTTGAGGTGACTATCAGACATCTAAGTAGAGATATAGAGAAGGCTGTTGGTTAGGAGTTTGGATTTCAGAAGAGAGGTCCAGGATGGAGATATAAATATAGGAATCATAGCTTATAGATTGTATATCATATGATGAGATTGAAAGAGATTTTCTAAGGACTAAGATTGATAAAGGGAGAAGATCCCAAAAGGACCAAGCTCTAGAAAACGCTCACATTCTAAGTCAGGATATGAAGAGGAAACAGTAAATAGACTGAGATACTGTCCAGAGAGGTAAGAGAATAACCCAGGGAGTGTAATGTTTTGGATGCTAAGAGAAAAAAAAGAGTGTTTAAAATGGAAGAAAGTCAGCTAATGGGTTTAAGGATATTAAGAGTCAAGCAAGAAAAAAAAAGGGGGGGGGACTGAGAATACAGACAGAATATTACAATGTGAAGTATGACAGTGAAGAAGAGATTTTGTACAGTGAAGGGGATGAAAAGTTGATTAGAATAGATTCAAGAGAGTATGAGAGGAGGAAATGTAGCTACATAGAGAGCTTATTCAAAGAATTTTGGTATAGAGGGAAAGAAAGAAATACACTGTCAACAGGAGGCCATGATGCTACAATGAGGTTTTTTCAAGAATAATTTTGAAAAACCAGTATTGTTATATTCTAAAAGGGATGACCTAAAAGAGAAATTAAAATGGATGATTCAAGGAAGAAAGAGTACTGTCTCTGAGGATGTGAGAGGAGATGGCATCAAGAGAACAATCGAAACCTGGCCCTCCATAACATAATGAACAGTTCACCCACACTAATAGGAATGAATACAAAGATTCAGATAGGTTTATACTTTACTGTTGTAAGCCAATGCTCCATCTTTTCTGGTTGCTTTTATTTTCTTAATGAAATAAACTCTAAGAGAGTGAGGATAAAAAAAGAATTGTAAAAAGCTTGAGAAGAGAGCAGAAAGGCAGAAATAATGTCTAGGTAAGAGAATGGTTTATGGATTTACAATATAGTTATTAACATTAAGGATGATTCGGGTTATGATTATGAACTTAAAGTGATACAAGGAAGTATGACTATGTTTTTCTTTAGTTATGCTCAGCTATGGATGGAATTACACACAAGGAGTAGGCAGATAATTGGTTTTAAGTAAGGTTATGGATTGGCAATACAAATAAAACAAATGAGAAAAGGATAGGGAATTGAGGATATAGACCAAAAAGTAATTATAATGAGCGAGCGTATGATTTAAGCTAGGCAAAGAGAAAAGACATAGGGAAGGTGGGAGACAAAGAGGATGGTATGCTCAATACATTGTAGGTGCTGGTGAAAGCAAATACTTGTGGGGTTTAAGGAATGATTAGGAAGGATTTGGGGTAGTATTGAAGAGACAGAGAAAGACTATATAGGAGTTGTAATTACTGGTATTGACAAGGTCATAGTAGTGAGTGGCTGAGGACGATGCAAAGGATCATTGGTAGGAGGTCCAGGAATTAAAAGCTCAGGGAGTTAAAAGGATCATCTATATGGATATTGCAATCAACAAAAAAATGTAACGGGACTGATGTCGGAGAGCATGACAATGACCAAAAGAGCCAGTGATCCTTATTGAAAGAATAAGGGGGGATGACCTGACCCTGGGAATTACAGATAGATGACGGTAGCAAGGACAGATAATGGGTGACACAAACTGATAACACAAATTCGAAAGCTGGGGACTTTCAGGGAAGAGAAGAGGAGAATGGACTGGAAAAGGCAAAGAGGAGGAAGGAGGATACCTATGACTTCTCTAGGCCCAATTTAAGAAGAGAGTGGAAATGAAATTGGCCATCATTTGAGAAGACGGTAAGTCCTCAGGAAAAAACAAACAAATAGGTTTCCATTAAAGCTAGATGGTACAGTGAGGGTTCAGAAGAGACCAGGGCTATAGAAGAATTTGCTAATAACCTACCATGAATTTCAGTGGTCACAGTGAGAAGAGATGGGAAGAGTGGAATATGAGGTCAGAAAAGGTGTTTGAGGGGCGCCTGGGTGGCTCAGTCATTAAGCGTCTGCCTTCGGCTCAGGGCATGATCCCAGCGTTATGGGATGCAGCCCCACATCCGGCTCCCTGCTCCACTGGGAGCCTGCTTCTTCCTCTCCCACTCCTCCTCCTTGTGTTCCCTCTCTCGCTGGCTATCTCTCTCTCTGTCAAATAAATAAATAAATCTTAAAAAAAAAAAAAGGTGTTTGACATCAACTGGTCGAAGAAGATTAGAGTTTAGTCTTAATATTTCCAAGGCAGAGGGTGGTAGCCAGGCTGTGAGTGGGAGTGGGAGGTCTTGTGAGGAATAGGACTCACTCCGGGCTGCCACATTTCTCCTGCCACAGCAAAGCAGATTTCTGCAGGTCAGAGTCTTATTCCTAGGGCAATCTATCCCTTCTTGACTTCTGAAGGAGGCCCAGGAAACAACACAATACGCACAAGAAAACCAGGAACTTGTTTGTGTCATGAGTTTAACAAGCTTTTCCTTTTCTATTTCATAGTTATTATTTTCATCCGCCAAAGTCTAGAAAGTTGGATGGCAGCTCTCTTTTCTTCTCATCCCTGGTGATCTTTATTATGAATGTAGGAATGTATGCCATCATGAAATTATGATTTAATAAAAATTCAGAGTATCTTTTGGAATTTATTATACCAGCATTATAATTTCAATTAGTTTTGACTGAACTTTTAATAAATATGTCTGTTGGAGTCAATTTTCTCTCTTGAAATTGATATGAAGTACCCATTATATGCTATTCATGTGGCCACAAACTCGGATAGACTGAAGGAACTCACAGTCTAATAAGATTACACTCGAAAAATAATTTCATTTCCCCTATGACATGATGGAGCTACATACAAGAGTCTGTGGGGGGTGGAGAGGTAAAGATGGGTAACTCAATTTGAGATGCTTTATTTGAATCTCTGTAACAAGAGTTCTCACACTGTTTTCTGCCCTGGCTCATTTGACAAATGCAACATGCTCTTTTTCTATGGCAGTGGGTTTCTATTACAATACTTTTCAGTTAAGTGTGTGGAATGATGCGTCATTCTACAGGCAATGGGTCAGAATGGCCAAGTATAGAGGGTGCTTAGATAGTTGGAAAAGCCTTCACCTCTCAGATGAGTATCTTCCATTCTAGAGACAGTTTTCTCCCACCCTGTGAGAATCTGCTTTGTAGGATAAGTAATCTTAATTAGAATTAGGAAAGTGCATTTTTAGGGGTATGATTTGTGCAAAAAAAAAAGAAGCCAGAGGTGTGGGGGGCACAGGTTGGGAGGGGGCTATGGCAAGACATGAGGTATGAGAAATAGGCAGACAATAGAACATGCAATAAATTATCTGGTTAAGGGGTGCCTGGGTGGCTCAGTCTGTTAAGTGTCTGCCTTCGGCTCAGGTCATGATCCCAGGGTCCTAGGATCAAGTCCCGCATCAGGCTCCTCCCTCAGCAGGGAGTCAGCTTCTCCCTCTCACTCTGCCTGCTGCTACCCCTGGCTTGTGCTCTCAATCTCTCTGACAAATAAATAAATAAAATCTTTAAAAAAAATTATGTGGTTAAGAAGGTTTGGTTTAATTTTTCTGAAGGTTATCAGGAATTATTGATGATTTTAAAATAATGGCATGATATAATCAGGCATAAATTCTCAAAAGCTCATTCTGGTCATAGAGTAAGGATGAATTAGAGAACGCTTAGACTAGAAATTGGAAGACTAGTTGAAGATATTGCCCATCCAAGCAACAGTAACAGACTAATGTAAGGCAGTGCTAACAGAAATTGAGAAAGAATGGATTTGAAAACACACAGGAAGGAGACTGAGGGAGTGATGGCTTAGACATGTGGGCACTGAAGAGAGAGGCAACTTAGTATTTTTGAAGGTCTACTATGTGTTTCATGTTAGGCACTTTTATTTATGTTATCATTTATTCACACAAAGCAGAGAATTTAGTGCTGCCCCATTTTGACAGAAGAGAAAATTGAAGATCAAAGAATATATTTTACATGCCAAAGATTATCAATTAAGTAGCAGGAGAGCTAGAATCAAGCCAGGTTGTTTTGGTTTCAAATTACACTCTTTTCCCCATCGTATGATAATTCTTCCAAAATTACAAAATAACATTAAGACTATCAGATCTCTAACTCGGCCAGTTTAGAGAAATGGTGGGGCCATCAATAAAAGTATGCAGTATTGGGCAGAGGGAAAAGATAACGTGTGCAGTTCTGTATACCATGAGCTTGAGGATCTGTGACTTCCCCAATCATATATAGAGAGAGATGGCATTTGCACATGCAACTCCAAAGATCAAAAGATACATACTCTGGGTAAAGATATACACTTAAAGTTATTCATCTACTATTTCAGTGAGCGGGCATAAAATGATAAAAGGACCTAGACAGAAATTTGGAGAATGACACCCTTTGACAGAAGCAAAATGACCCACAAGGAGACCAAGACTAATCAAATAGGCAGGAGGACAAGTAAAAGAAATTATTTTTATAAATAGAAGAGAGAAAAGAGTTTCAGGAGGACTTAATTGTTCACAGGGACAAAATGCAACAGTACATACAAGAAATGTGAGGATCAAAATATATTCTTTGGCATTGGAAATTAGGTCATTAGCGGCCCTAGTGAGAAGCAGTTTATTGGAAAGATGAAGGTAAAAAAGAATTTTAGAATTTATCATGACTACTTTTCCCAAAACAGTAAACACAGCATGGATAACAACTGGATAATACAGGTATGTGGTGGTGTTATATGTTACAGGAAGGCTACTCATCAGAAATCACACTCCCATAATACCTAATTAAATATAACAACAACAAAAAAAAAAACCCAGGAAAAAAAGAAAAAGAGACATCCAGCAGAAAAATGGTCAAAGAACAAGAGGTGACAATTCACACACACACACACACACACACACAAAAGAGAGAGATACAAATTTAAATTTAAGGAAAGCACGTTGAATCTTTTTGAATCTTTTTGGTAAGTAAAATATTACAAAGTAAACCACAATGAGTTTCTCATTGTTGGCAAACAAATTAACAGAAATGTTTAAAACAGGAGCTTAGTTGGTTAATTGCCTAACTCTTGATTTCGGTTCAGGTCATGATCTCAGGGTCATGAGATCCAGCCCTCTGTTGGGCTCTGTGCTCAGTGGGGAGTCTGCTTGAGAGTCTCTCTCTCTTCCTCTCCCTCTGTTCTCTCCCTCTCCCTGCATGTTTTCTCTCTTTCTTTAAATGAAAAATCAATAAATCTTAAAAAAAAAAAAAAAGAAATGTTTAAAACAATAATAACCTGACACTGAGATGAAATGAAAGTTAGTATAACTTTCCCAGAGGACATTTGGGCAATATGTACAGTACTGTAAATTTACTTTGATTCAGATATTTCATTTTTAGAAATTTGTCTTAAATATAAACATATGCACATAAACATGAACAAATATTTAGCTGTGCAATTTTAGCTCTTGTAGCCTATATTAATAAAACTGTTATAATTAGAATATCATCATTTCAGTAATGGTTCGTTAAACCAATCTTGCTTAAAAACAACTACCACAAACCTATTTAATAATGTGGTTTTGATTAAATAATTTATGGCATACCCATGAGATAAAATAAAATGCATATACTAAAATTCCTTTATATTATATAGCATATAGAACGGTTAATAATATTTGGGTACTCAAATGTTCATTAAAATAAAATGAATATAAAAAAGTCACAAAGCAGCATGCAGAAAATTGTCCCATTCACATGCACAGAATGGAAATAAAGACCCCCAAATTAGTAGTAATTATCTCTGAAAAAAAAAAAAAATTCTTGCTTGTGAAGGGAAAGGCATTTGAAGGAAAATTTAGGGTCATGAGACATTTTATATTTGTAGATAAGAGAACTTTATATATTATTTTATTTATAGTTAATTTGATCAAGGACTTACTATTTATCAGACGTTGTGCTGGCACTTTACTAACTTAGGAAACATCTGTGAGATAATGATATGTTTAAGAGAAGCCAAGTATAGAAATTTTGAGACACTTGCCTAAATTAACTAGCTAGAAAGAGAGCCAGGATTCAAACCTGAAGTTTGACTCAAGAGTCTTCATGCTTATCCATCGCCTCTTGAGGAAAAGCAGGGAGAAGCAGAGATAGAAAGTTCTAGAGGGAGAAGACGAATGGATGGAGGGAGAGCTCTGAGTACACACAGAGAAGAACCCCAGGCAGAGCAGGAGTGGTCATTTCTGCGGGTGAGAGAAGGCAGCATTAGTGCAGTGGCAGGTGTCTGTCAAGTGGGGGTTCCTATCTCACTAGAAAACTTTTCTTTTTCACCCAAAAGGTCTAACATAGTTTTTTCAAATAGTTGAAAATTTTTCCATTTTATTTTATAAACCATCTTTTTCCTTTTGTAGGAAATTTGTTTCCATATACTAAATACTGAGAAAAATTACAGAGATTTCGTATTCTGTTCAATTGATTCATCTGTTCATGTACAAAAGCACATTCTACTAGTTACTGTGCCTTTATTTCGCATTTCGATATTCATCCACAAAACAAATACTGAGCATCTACTACGTGCTGCTTGGCGTGGTGCTTAAATATTCACGGTGAATAAGCTCTATAGACATTCATATCCTCAGCTCTCAGGAGGCTCGTGAAGTCTAGGGATCCACAACATTTTCCCATAAAAAGACAGTAAATATTTCTGGCTTTGCAATTAATTCCGCCTCTATTGCAACTAACTCAACTCTGCCATTGTAGCTGACAGAGTCCAGACAGCATATGAAGAATGTGGCTGTTTTCTGACACAGATTTATTTACAAAAACAGGCAGGGGACTGCATTTAGCCTGAGAGCCTTGTTCTAGGTTGGCAATGGAATTCTCTGTATCATGAATTGTTAACAGTGAAAAAAATTGTGGAAGTGGCAATGGAAATTTAAGAGACTCTATATTTTGTTGTTATGTGGCTCTAGTCCTTTGTCGTGGATTAAGACAGAGTAAGATACATCTTTGTTTGCCCAGGACAGTGCAAGTTAATGCCTGTCATCCTGGTATATGAACAGAGCTCCTCTTTTCATTCTGCAATTTTGCAGTTAGGGTGGCAAAACTGTATGGTTATCCTAAGTTCAGGAGCTAGAACAATGATCTCCTCAATAGGAAAAGGAATCAGATACCAGTTAAGGCAAAACTAGGACAGGAAGATATAAAGGATGTAGAGAAGTTTCTTTACTGAAGAAGGGTTTCCCAAGGGTATGTTAGGAAAGGACTTCCGGGAAGGTCAACTGGAATTCTCATCCAACGGTGTCTTAGTTCAGGCTGCTATAGCAAAGCCCTATAGACTGGGTGGCTTATAGGTAACAGAGATTTATTGATCACAGTTCTGAAGGCTGAAGTCCAAGATCAGGGCGCCAGCATGGTTAGGTTTTGGTGGGAACCCTCTTTCAGGATGTGGACGGCTAGCTTCTTGCTGTGTCCATACATGGTGGGAAGACTGAGAGCTACCTCCAGGGCACTCATCCCATTCCTGCAGGCTCCGCCTCATGACCTAATTACCTCCCAAGGGCCCTGCCTCCAAATACCATCCCACTGGGGATTAGATTTCAACATATGAATTTGGGGGAAGACACAAACTTTCAGTCCATAATAAGTGGTGTCTATAAAAAAGGAAGGAAATAGTTGGAGGATGGAGAGTAAAGAAAGAAGAACAGTAAAGAACTAAAGCCTGGGAGAAATTAAAGATACACTGATTTTTTGGATCATCACTACAAACAGAACAATATTGATAACCCGTACCTACCTTAAAAAAAAAACCAATCTAGCCTAAATACTTGCCTCATCCTTACTCTGAAATAAGGCAAGTGTTCTTCGGGCAAAAGTTCATAGGGGAAGGAACAATTGAATGAAAGAGTTTATTCCAGGAATATTTACATTTCTATTTGCCAAATGTCATTAGTTTTCTGAAAACAACTAGAGTTGAGATAAACATTCAAATTTAGAATGTTTATCCATACCAGATATTTTAAAGCTACACCCATGGTAAGTATTTCCTGTTGATTTTTAAGATCAATATTTTCCCACTACCTGTTGCCTCGGTCTGCCTGCAACATCAGAGCTGCCCTTCATAAGGTTCTCTCGGACTCCCTCCGGCAGGAGTGGCCGTCGATCTCCGCACTCCCCTGTGGCGCTGTCCACAGATCCACTTGGAGATCGACTGGCTGTGGAGAGCATGACGCTTCAGAGTCTCAAGGTGAGCCCCCTTCCCAGCCAGAGGGAGGACCGGCCCACATGCTCACCTGGTTCTACGTTTTGGTGAAATTGGCAAATACAGGATTTTTAAAACTGTAATTGGACAAGTCACACCTTTTTTCACTCCACCTTCTCCTACTTTGTACTTCTCTAGTGTCCCTGGTTTGGGGGAAGCTGCAGGCATTTCTGGGATCTGGATAAGGGGAGAGGTTGAGCGTGGGGCTATGTTGAAAGGGTTCAAAGTCCTTTCCAAGTGCAGTTGCCTTATTGATAGCCTAGCAGTTCCATGTGGAAATAGCTTCCAGCTGTCTCCTGTGTGGGCTCCCCAGCCCTGCGAAACACCCCAAAAATGCAGATCAGAAGTTATCCCATATGTAGGTGTCTTTAGGTGAAGTGTTATGTATGTGGAAGAGAAAGAAAGATCGGTACAAGGTCTGCCTCAGTGGCAGAGAGCCGCCTCTGCCGACACCGTCCTCGGACCAGCCTGCGTGGAGTGACTGAAGCAGGAGGAGGTAAGTGGCCGATAGGGGACCTTTCACAGGCCACATCCCAGCTTGGCAGAGTCAACGGTGGGCCTGCTTTGCAATCCCACTTACTCCCTGGCCCAATTCTGCTTCCTCTCTTTCCCTTTCACTTACTAATGTCTGCTAAATACCGTATACCCCGATCTCTGCCTCAGCATCTGCTTCCGCATAATCCAACTGTGGCAATAATCTTAGGAAAATGCTGTTGAAGGATAATTTCCAGAAAATGGTAAAAGGACTCTGAGGCAGATATAAAAGTGAACATATGTTGAAGAACTTATTTTACCCATGATATGAGGCAGAGGCTACAAGTGTTTCAAAGGAAAGTCAAAACAGTATGAATTAATATGGAATAAAAGTATGTCAAGATGAATTGCAAATGGAGACAAAACTGGCTTTTCCAGAAGGTGGAGGAAAGGAATTAAATCACTTGTGGAAGAGCCAGAATGTGCAATTATCAGCGACCTACAATTTATTAAAAAGAATTGCAAAATAGCTCAATGACAATGAACAGGATTGGAGTCTTTTAACCTAGAAGAGTAGAGTATAGAAGATGCATTTTCCTGTTGAAACACATTTTTTTTGTACATCTCTTATTTGCAAAAGTGCTTTCCATCCTACCTTCCTTTTACTTTCAAAAGAAATAACAGGTAAAGTATAGTCAGCAAATTCTGTTGGGATTCCAGCACACACACATAGATTAAAAATATTTTATAAAATTCCAAACAGGACTGGATTAATAAGAAAAACTCAACAAAACCTTAAATAGCTATAAATGACTATCATTAAAAATTAAACATAATATTAGTCTAATATTTGCTTTATTATTCAAACACAAGCTTTGTAACAGAATCATAAACCCAAGCAGGCTCTTTTGAACAACAGAAAAATATGATTATGTTATAAATATAAATACTGAATTACATGTTGACTAAAATAGAAAATATGCAATATAGAAACATAATTTATAATAATATTGTCAATATGTTGGTGACCTAGGAAGGTGGTTTAGAAATGTATAAAATTATGTCCAACTGACATCTCTTTGGGGCCCAATTCATTTGTTTCTTCCAATCGTGTTACAAATTCACAAATGAGATAAGTTTCTGGTGAGTTTCTCATTTTCAAGTTCAATTTTAAAAGTACAAATACTGTCATAATTAAAACTATTAGAAAAAATATAAAGTCTTCAGAAGTTTGTGGACTTTAAAATTGAATTTTATTAGGTGGGAAACTGTTCATAGTGGGTATTTTATTAATATTTTGTAATGGTAATGCTTAAATTTTCCAATTCAAATGTTTGAAGTGTGACAATAGATTTTAAATGACTGATGTGAGTAATTTTAAATGTGTTTAATATTTTAAGGGTGCTATTTACTCCTCACAATCCAGTGATGTGTATGGGTGGTTATCTGTACAATTCTGTCACATCAAATGGAAGAATAGAGTTCTTTGTATTCAAGAAGATATTTGGAAGCCTGTTCTAAAGATATAAAATTGCTCTCGGAAAACACTAGGAGAAAACAGGCTGTATTGTTCTTCCTCAAAGAGCACAAAAGGCAATCAAACAAGGGAACTAGAATATGGTAATTATTGAGAATGTTGATGGTACCCTTAAGATTAAGCCACTGAAGATAAATGCTTTTCTGGGGATGAATTTTCTGAAAAAAATCTATTAAGTGGGGGGGGGGGGGGGAAGGCTGGCAAACTTCTGCTTCTACCTTGCACAAAGCAATCCATTTGTGTAATCTACCAAATCATATTTCTTGATTTTGCTTATAGAGCATGGACGGTGAAATCGATTACTAAGGAGATAACAAATATGAGGAAGGACAACAACAACAAAACAGGTAAAACGAAGGTAATAAAGGTGTTATTTCCTGAAGAGCTTTGGCATGTCAGGATTTGAAAAGGTAAACACATATGTGCTCCCTTTTGTTTGCAAGGCAGCCTCTGACAATGAAGATGAATTAAAGACTCAGGAAGCTAATGCCCTTGATGTTAATTTGCTTACAGTTCTCTTTCTTGCAGAAGCTCCTTGGAGATCAGATGGCTAAGACTTCATCTTTATTTCATGTTTCTGTAACTTTAAAACGAATTTCTCTCCACTGCTTCTCAGATACTGACAATAAATCCATAATGCAAATACTGAGAATGCTAGATTTTGAAAGAAACCAAAGAAACAAAGCCAAAACCTTATTCTTGATGAATATATATTTTTGAATCAGTAACGTAATGGCTAAACAATCATATTAGAATTGACACTTGCAGTTTTAGAGTGGGGATAACTTGGTGGCATGTAAAGTACCCTCGCAAAGGTCTCAGGTGATGCATTTTGGTTGACTGACTCTATTATTGATGAAAACATCAAGGCAGCTCTTCACTGGGTCATAAAATATTGTGACTATTTTAAATTGCCCTCATTCTTTTTAGTTTTCCAACACTCCTACTTTTGACAAAACCAAGCACTATGGCGTGAATGCTTATGTTCTCAAAATTCCTAGGTTGAAGTCCTGACCCCCAGGTGATGATATTAGTTGGTACCTTTGTGAGGTGATTAGATTATGAGAGTGGAGCCTCATGAGTGGGATTAGCGCCCTTATAAATAGAGGCCTCAGAGAGTTTGCTGATCCCTTCCACCATGTAAAGATACAGGAGAAGTTAACAGTCTACAACCAAGAAGAGGGCCCTCACTAGACCTTCATCTTGCTGGTACCCTGTTCTTAGACTTCCAACCTCCAGAAATGTGAGAAATAAAAATCAGTTGTTTATAAGCTACCCAGTGTCTGTTTTTTTTATAGCAGTCCAAACAGACTAAGACACCAAAATATTTCCAGTGTGTTTTAAAATATAGAAGCAGCTACAACATAATCCCACTTTTTAAAACAGTAGAATAAATTTTAACAATTATTTCATACTTGTAGGAAACCCTCTTGAGAAGTCCCTTTAAAGATAAAAAAGCATGGGGACATCTCTGGGTGGCTCAGTTGGTTAAGTGTCCACCCCTTGATTTAGGCTCAGGTCATGGTCTCAGGATTGTGAGATCAGCCTTGCTTTGGGCTCTGTGCTGGGTATGGAGCCTGCTTAAGATTCTCTCTCTTCCTCTCTCTCTCTCTGCCCCTCCCACCCCTCTCTTGCCTGCTCTAAAAAACAAAACAAAAAAAGACAAAAACAAAAAAGACCCCACATGTTATCTTAAATCTCCTAGTTCACACTATCTACTAGTTGATTATTAACATGGTCCATGATTTGAGTAAGTATATGAGGAATGAGAATTTTTTTAGGCTCACACATACACATATTTATCATAAGCACAGGGCATTATACTATTTCTTGCAATATTATCATAAAGCAACTTTATCATTTGGACTCCCACCACTACTTTAAATTTATTCATTGGGACCATGTCCTCCCTCACATGTGGATGCAGACTTATACTGAACTATGACTTGACTTCCCTGTTTTAGGTTATTGAAATCCCTATGGGCATGTTCCCATTTCAATTCCAAAATGAAGCAAACTTGATTTTAAATTGAGATTTCTTCTTTTCCTTTGGCTGATTTCTTATCAGCTTACTGCCACCTCTCATGTAAATAATACTGCTGCTTTCATTCAAGATTTTTTTTTTTTTAAGCATCTCTTCCGTACTGGTCACTGTGCTAGGCAAACCAGACACAAATGGTCAGTTCTTTCAAGGAGCTTACAGTCTGATCGGAGGAGAAAGATAAAGATTCAAACAGACAAGTAAAATGAATAAATAATTGTCATGCAACACAAAAATGGAAGAAACACATGAAAAGCTTTGACTGACCTGTCTTCGGGGGTAGCCCAAATCCAATGGTGATCTCAGCAGATATTCCCATCCCAGCTTCCTAGAAGATCAATGTTGTATATTCCCCATAGTACAACTAAAACTGAGCTTTGAAATTTAACTGAATTTTACAGAAGGCTTGGAATAGCCTGAGTGCATCACCTGGAATAAACACCCTCCTGCATTAAGTGGTGGGTCTTAGAACCCACGGGACAAAAGCTGCGCACAGTCCCTACCTACAGAGTGACGGTCAGTTTCACCAGCATGAAGCCACAGACATTTCTCAATTTTACACCATAGGCCTGTTAGAACAGAGTGTAGTGTTGGCCTGGGATGATGGAGGGTTCATCCTTTTACTTCCCAGGTAACACATTCTCATCATCGTGAACGAGCAAAACACACATGACAACCAATATCACACATTCAAAACCCAGGTTACTCAGCTTTTAATAACACAATTCTTAGGACAAAGCCTACTCACTCTTAAGGAGCCCTTCTCTAAACCCGGCACAATTCCTTATTGTAATATGTGCTCTGTTATAAGTAGAAAAGAGCCCTCCTGTGCATTCATATGAGCGATTTAGACCAATCTCTCTTTTGAGGAAGTTCCTAGACGAAAACAGAAAGATATTCCAGGAACAAATCACAATCTTCACATACAGGTCAACCTAAATCCACATTTAAATAGAAAATATTTTCTAAATATCCAGGGACACACGTGATTTACATTTCTGTGTAAATTCAAACCATGGGGTTTGAAATCAGCTCACCAGTAATCAGAACTTGTAATAACAACGCATAGGGAATTGCCTCATCATATCCTGTTGGCTATCATCAAAGGGTTGTTTTTAAGAACAAAAGAAAGAACTTCCCTAAAGATATTTCAGTATTCACTGTAAAGAGCAAGAAGTGCTTGTGAATTCCTCCAAACACAATTTTTCCAGTCCAGATCCATCCAATTTAATCCACCCCATTAAACATATTTGACTCTACACACAACTGAGCCTTTTAAGGCCTGAATTCTTATATTTTTATCTTTGTGCTCTAACATCTAGTCTGCCTAGCTGCAATATTTTTATAAAAGTCTGAGTGAAGAAATCAAAGAATCACCTCTATCTTAAAGGTGAACCACTTAATTGCCTCATGACAAGGGTTAATTATTTAACCAATCAAAGGCTCAATTTCATCACCTATACATATTCCATACAATACTACCTATTTGGTAAGTTGTCATTATAAGCGAGAGCTAGTGTTATTAGTATTGTTGTTTTAAACAAATGAATCTGATTAGAGTTAGATTTATAAGTAGTGTGTTCCAATCAGGCAATGGAGAATCAGGCTGGAGAAGGTGTCTGGGGATCAGTATAAGCATCTGCTCATATTAAAAGAAACTGTAGTCAGGAAACCCCACAGACATGGTGTCAGATCCTTGACTGTGACTCCACTGATTTGGGAGGAAACATTGTGGCCAATGAGATCCACACACATGCTCTTTCTTATGGAGTCTTAACTATTTTTTTCTCATTGTATAGCAATAGGTGCTTCTTTTATGTCAGTAGACCAAAGACATGTTACAGAGTCTTTTGAAGGTAGCCTTCCAGCAAGACTTTCACTTGCAAACAAGCCTCAGATACCAGGTCTGTCATAATCTTTCTAAATTTCAGACCATTTTTTCAGGCCAATTTTAGTGGACATATGAAATTTCACAGATGGTAATATGTTAGTGAGAGATGGATGTTCTTAAAAACACATGTTGACAAGGAGAACAGTTCTTTATGTCAAACATATTGGAGCCTTTTCCTCCTCCTACCTCATTCTAGTTTCCTCCTAGAAATGTCCTATAAACGTCTAGGATAAAAAGGGATGACTGGGTGATGGTTACACACCAATGTTCATGTATTTAATGCCAGGAATCGTATGCTCAAAATGGTTGCACTGGTAAATTTTATGTTATGTATATTTTACAATTTAAAGAAACAGATTGTAGAAGTATTAGATGCCTGTGTAAATATGATTGTGCTAAATAATGAAGCCCAATTTATTTTTATTGCTTAAATAAATATCCCTCATTGGTTCAATAGAGGGATAAAGAAATAAAAGAAAGTTTCAGCCAGGTTTAACCTCACAAGATTAAGCAGTTGGGGGTTTTGTCTGTTTTTAGATAAATGCCAATATTTTCCCTTATCAACAGCTATAGGGACCAGCCTGAGTTGACGTTTTTGAATGCAAAGAGAAATTTATGCTTTAGTGGGAAACTATGGATTTCTAACATTTTAGAGGACACCTCTTCGGGTTGTCTTATTCTGATTCTATGGAAGCTATTTTGCAACTGTGTATAGATAACTCATAACAATGCAAAATAATTCTTGTTTGTAGACATACAAATTCTTTCCTGTCTGGGTAAAGGTTCATCTGATTCTACTCTTTCTTCCCCATCTTGTGGAAAAACCAGTTTGCATCCATCTGCATATTTATTTCAATATTCCTTATCTACAAATGTGTCTAAGCTTTGGATTCTCGTCAGACTGAGTTATAACATCTGCCAGGTTTTTTCATTGATTACAAGTTAAATAACATCCTTAACACCTGTTCATTTTTATATCTGTATGAGAATCATGATTTTTATCTTTTTTGAAAATTGGCTGTTAACAAGAACAAATGAAGAAATTTATTTTCCTTTAGACATAAGGGAGAGAAAACAAGGAAGTCTTTAAGTTTGTCATTTATTCAGCCCTGTGTATCAGTTAGGAAAAGATTCACATCAGAAAGTTAATTCTGTAATAAGGATTATTTTACTGATGGAAGTTTATCTATAATGACTAGTTTTCTCAAATGCATGTTGCTTCTTGAGCCCTTTTTCAGTTAAAAATTTATACCATGGCTCATCTGTTACTAAAATTCCAAAAGATTATGTAAAATGAACCATAGGTAGCATTTTAATTTTTTCTATGGAAAATTCCACAGCAAATAAGCTACCTGAAAAAAAAAAAGTGTGGTGCAGATTTTGACAGCAGCTGGTTAACTAAAATTCAAACTACTTTCAATAAAGCATAATTAGATTTTAATTCTAAATAAAATATGATGCTCCTTTTCTCATCTAAATATTTATGGATGGTACAAGTGTTTGTGGGCCCATGTGTGCAGAGGAGAGCAGAGCACATGGGGAGACATTTTTTAAATCACTGAATTTCAAAAAGCATGCATTAGCTTCAACAATGTTTTTTATAAGTACTTTTGGGATGGATTAAATATTTCCTCACAAATGTAAAAAAAAAAAAAAAAGTCAAGGTACTATTGAATATATCAAGGAGAAGAACGTCTACAATATACGCCTTTGTAGAACAACTCAGAAATCTGTTTACCCGAGTATCTTGGAAAATATTTAAAGGCTGTCAAAGACTTCTAACTATGTCAAGTAACCGTATGTTTTTAATCAAGATAACTGGAGACAGTGGTCGAAATAGTAAGTATTAAAGAAAATCTATAGTGAGCTTGATCAGCTGTAGGGAGAACCCTCACCAGGCTCCTTCATTCTGCCAGTTTCTCCAAGATAGGTGTAGTAGGGTTCTCTAGGGAAACACAGCCAAAAGGATTTAGATATAAATACACATAGACATACATATACCAACACACACACATACACACACACACACACACACACACACCCCATACGCTTATCTCTATTAGAAGATTTTTTTTTTTAAGATTTTATTTATTTATTTGACAGAGAGAGAAACAGCCAGCCAGTGAGAGAGGGAACACAAGCAGGGGGAGTGGGAGAGGAAGAAGGTGGCTCCCAGCAGAGCAGGGAGCCCAATGCGGGGCTTGATCCGAGGACCCTGGGATCATGCCCTGAGCCGAAGCAGACGCTTAAGGACTGACCCACCCAGGCTCCCCTCGATTAGAAGATTTCTTACAAGGAACTGATTTTTGGGGATTACAGAGGCTGACAAGTCCTAAAATATGCAAGTTGAATCCCGGGAGAGCTGAAGGCTGGCAGGCTGGAGACCCCAGAAGAGTCACTCTTTGGGTTCGAGTCTGAAGCAGGAAAGGACAGATGTCCCAGCTGAAGGCAACTAGGCAAAGCAAGTTCTCTCCTACTCAAAGCAGATTCTGCCTGTTTGTTCTACTCGGGGTCTCGACCAACTAGGGAAGACCACCCACATTAAGGAGGGCAGTCACTTTTATTCAGGCTACCGCTTCAAATGTTAATCTCATCCAGAAACACCCTCCTAAAGGCACTCCGGATAATGTTTAACCAAATGTCTGGGCATTCAGGTTGACACACAAAATTAACCAACCCAGTATGTTAGCAAGGCCCAGGGCCTAAGAGAATTTGTGTTAATGAAATTGCTTAAAAGCATAAAGTTGAACAAAACATCAAAATGGCTCTACTAATGTTTCAGCAAAGCTCGATTTTAAACTAAGTAACCTTTTTCTTCTCTTCCACAAACCTTCCCTCCTTCCTCTTCTTAGCCTTTTGTTTCAGGAACCCATATTCACCCTGAAAACCTGACAAAGGAGGCCAGCAGCACTTTCGCAATTCCTGTGGAAACCCGTTAGATCCCTTTACCCTCCAACCCTTTCCTACAGGTGGGCTTGTGGTTTTGAAGCCCTTAGCCTGCTACAGCTTCCTTTGTCCAGCAACCTACAGAGCTATTGTTCCTCTTTACACCCAAACTCTGTCCTCCGTTACTCATTTTGGCTCCTGAGCACAGAGGCCAGTTTTCAACATGAACACATCTGTTTGTTCCCAAATTCTGTCTCTCTAGATAAAACAGGTCTAGAATATTCACCTGCACACACAGAGTTTTCCCAAAGTTATCTTCTGGATATTCTAACATGTTTTGATGGTCGGGGCTTGGAGGGTAAGTAGAATCAGTTATTTGCACGTTTACATTTGATTTTTCAGTATAGAATGTCATGTTTGCTTTCCTGTTACCGCGGAGTCTCTGGATCACTTATTGCCATGATTCCAGAAAATGCTGACAAATAATTTTCCAGCACTTCAGCTGGAAAATGATGTAAAGAGAGTAGGAAACACGCATTTCCTCAGATAAGTGGAGAACACAGACAAGAGAACATAGAATTGAATATATTGATACAAACAAGGATGAAAGAAGGAGAATCAATAGTTATATTACATCTGAAAATTATAGATAGTCTAGGAACTTTTCATAAATTAACTCATTTAATTTTCATAATAACTCTGTTTGGTAGTTTTTGTCCTTCCTGGTTCATAGATAAAGCAGCTTATAAGAGGCACAGTTGGAATCGCTGCCCTGGTCTGTTTGATTTTCAAAAACACTATGTTCTTCCCATTTCATCATTGTTTCTGCAGATTCTGTCTCCTCTCTCACTCTTTTTTCCCTTTGTCAAAGCATCAAATATGGAAATCACATAAAAGCTGAATGTTAATGTATTTATTACCTTTTCTATGTTTCATAATCATGCAAATATCCTTTAACTTGGACTATTTAGCATGTGAATGTGTATCATCTTGAGAGTACGAATGCACGTACGTGTATATACTCTAAGCATGGCTCGTAAACTTGGTGGTTGTGAATAGAAGCTGGCCACCAATAGATTGGTGAAATTAAGATTCTTGACTTAAAAACTAAGGAACAGAACTTGTATCCATGGTGACTCCACGAATGCGCCAACACCTGGCAAAGCTCACTCGGAAACATCTTGTCAGCTTCTGTCAGAAATGCTCATAAAAAAGAGAAACAGGATAATAAGAAAGCCATTGAAAAGCAAGTTGTGAGTAACAGAAATTAAGAAAATACAATTAAACACGTGTTTGTTTCCCATGTGCAAAGTCACTGAGGAAGCAGAGAAGAACAAAATATGATCCTAGCCCTCAAAGAGCTAATATTTTTATAAGGGGAGAGACGTGTGTATAGAAGTCACAAAACACATTAACAGTCACAGTGTCTAAGTAAAAACACAAGGCGTAAAAGGTTTGTTGACGGTAAGAACTTAGATCGGGGCTTGAATGAACGGTAATATTTCCAAGGGGGCACTGATAGGTGAGGGCACTGAGAAGTCAGGAGATGAAGTGCCATGAGGCGGAGGTGAGGCCGTCGGGAATGTCCCACGATACGGTCAAGCCAAGCCACCACTCCACCTATCGACTGGCGTGTTGAAGAGTTTTAAAGTGACTTATTCTACAGCCACCAGTGACCTTTACATGGCCAATCTCAGTGGATGTATTTCAGTTATTAATGCGATATGTCAGCAGAAATTAGGGCTGTTAATCACTTCCTGCACCGAGAAAGGCTTCCTTCCTTTAGCTTCTCTGAATCCTTAGTCTTTTTTTCCTCTATAGCCACTCTCCAATTCCTATGTCCATCATGTCTCCTCTGAGCTCCAGTGTCACCACTAAGAGCTTCTAGTGCCAAATAAAAGCCATTATACCTGAAACTGAAAGTAAAGTTATGTTCTTTTCCCTCCTCTCCCATTGTAAGCCTGGGATTACTCCGGTGTTCTTTTTCAAAGCAAATAACATGATCACATCCAACTAGTGGCTAAAATCAGAAATTCAGGCATTATCCTTAATACCTCTCTCTACCTAACACCACCAGGTCCAGTGCATCTAGATTCATGTTAATATTCCCTTCAATTATCCCTCATCCACATCTCTCGCTCTCTCCCTCTTTCCCTATGCTTTAGCCGCATCGGCTCGTTCTGGTGTTTTTGCATGTGCAGCAAACACCCTTCGGCATTTTCTATCCCACCCGCCCCACCATTAATAACCACTCTTGTTTTCAGACCACAGCTCAACTACAGATTTCCTGGTGACAACATTTATAATCCTCCTCGTTAGATCCTTTTTCTGCTGCATCTTATCCCAAACCCCGGTAGTATCAGGATCGTACTGTAAAGATCAATTTCATAATTATTTATTAACTTAGCTCATTAATCACCACTAGACTGTAAGTTGCCTGAGAGTGGGGAACGATCTGTCTTGTGTTGGTACATAATAGAATTTAAATACATATTTGATGAATGAATGTCAGAATAAGCTAACACCTGAACTAGAAGCAGGGAGGGTAGGAAGTAGGCAGGAATCTAGGCTTGTACTACTGTAGAAATAGTTGGGTTGGAATAGATGGTAAAGTTTTAGGAAATGGTAAAAAAAAAATACAATTAATAAAAATGACTGTTTTCTGGAGGTAGGGATTTAGGGAAAGGGAGAATCAAGGAGAACTCCTAAATTTCAAGGTTATTTGAATTTACTCACTGACTGTTTAGTGTAAGATGTGCTTAGGGCTGAGGATGGACCAAGGAATACCAAGAGAAGAAGATGGGTACAGTGGCAGAGGAGAACCAAGAAAGGAAAAACATGAGGGAAGAGACAGTCTGTATGATGAATAATATAAATACCCTGTTCCTTATCAAAATTCTAATTTATATAATACAGACTTGTGGGTTTCTATTTTATTCAAAGGATTATAATACATTAATATCATTTATTTTGAGGCTCCAATTATCCGAGATGTGAGCAGTGGGAGTCATTTCATTTGGCTTCTGTGCCCTTTTGACAGTTCCCCATTACTCTCTGAACATTTCCTTTCTTTCTGATGCAGCAATGTGTTCCAGATTCATCTTATACTTTTTTTCCCCAGACTTATTGAAATCAGCCTTCTTTCATTTTGTTTTTCTTCCCTTTTTTTATGTTTTTATTTTTACAAGGAGTCCTGGTTCCTTTCAGTAAAAAATATTAGAAATCAAGGTCTGGGTGCCAGGTATACACACACACACACACACACACACTGTATGTATGTATGTATGTGTGTGTGTGTGTGTGTGTGTGTGTGTGTATGTATGTGTATATATATATATATATATATATATATATATATATATATATGCATTTATATCTATAGCTATCTACCTACCTGCCTATCTAAAACTTTGCATTAGCACTGGTATCTGCAAATTTGAACACCATAGGATTCCTTCTAGTTGTCTTCTTTTTCATATCAGTCCTTCTCTCCATTGACAGTAAGAAACCAGACTCTCATTATTCCTAGTTATTAATTTTATCAGTCTCTCTGAATATAACCTCTGACCTGTATATAATCTCCTGCCACTTTCACCACTGTCTCTGCACTAACACTTCCTTTTCCCTACCGGGGTTATGACATTCTTCACCAGGCCAGTGCCTGCATGGAAGCCCTCCCAACCTCTCTTGGTCTCTGACACCCTGAGCTGGCCACCTCCCTATGCAAAAGCCCTCCTCACTCTGCTGCGGCTCCCACATTCAATGTCAGGGCACCTCCTAGCACAGATGCCCTCCTCATTGCATAACGGTTCTGGTATTCCACACTGCCTCCCGCCACCCCCCCCAACTACCACAGCCTGCATAGCTCAGACTCCTCTAGTGTCTTT
The DNA here is from genome assembly GCF_023065955.2 of Ursus arctos. Lineage (NCBI taxonomy): Eukaryota > Metazoa > Chordata > Mammalia > Carnivora > Ursidae > Ursus > Ursus arctos. The sequence continues at coordinate 22,633,797 of NW_026622985.1, read as the reverse complement.
GGAGCAGAAGAGTCGGAGAAAGACAGACGATATAATCTTCGTAAATCTACTTTTTACAATATGTAATTAACATTTCCTATATTATTGAATTCCCCTCTCCTATGTGACTTTTATGCTATTTCATTTGATTAATGCTATCTTTTATAGGATGTTCTTTTTCCACCATGGGAATGATTGACGATATCTGAGAAGGTAAATGTGATTTTATAGAGACTATGTAATCCATGCACATTCCATCTTGGTTTTTCATTCCTTTAGGAAGATAAATGTACTTTGAGTAAAAATATTTTGGTTTGAGTCCCAGTTTTGCTGTGTGATCTTCGATTCCCAGTATCTCAGTTTCTCCTCTTAAAATGAAGGTGTTCAATTCATTTTTGTGTCAGGGACTTGGTGCTAGTTGCTTCCTTTGCTTGGATCACACTGATTTTGGATGTGAAATTTATTTACTCTGGTCAGTCAGGCCTCAATTCTCTGAAGAATTGGCATTTGAATAAGGATTTTCCTTTACATCCTTTGTGTGGTGCATGAAAGTCTCAAATCAGCTGAGAACAGTCGTTTAGTGAGTTGGTAGTGATGAAGATTGCAAATGACATTTTAAAAAATAGCAATTCTGTAAGGAAATTGCTGTATTAGCTTAATAAACAATAGAGACTAAAATGTTATATTAGGGCAAACAGCTGTAAATGGTAATGATGGTTGAGATGGTGACAAATACCAAAACACCTTGGGGAAAATTTTGTAGCTTCTAGGCCACCTAGAAATATGTAATGTATAGTCTCCTATAACTCCTCCCATTGAGACTTAGGCCTTAACATCTCAAGTTTTCCATAAGCCTCAAGTCTGCTGGGGGTTGTAGAAATGCTGAAAACACAGTTCTTCTCTAACTGCATTTCTCTACCTCTTACCACCTGCTTATTCATATCCTCACTATTTTCCTTTTTAGAGGTTTTTTTTCTCCTCATCACCGCAGCTCAGCATACCATTGCTGACCCCAAATCTACCTCACGGCATTATTTTAGCTTTATTTCCCACTGATAATGGCTTCATTTTCCCCGTATGTTTTCAATTCAAATTTCTGTGCAGGAGAATATGAATGCCCCACCTCTCTGTGAGAAAATGCCATAGGATCCTGTCACACCTATTTGTGGCCAGGGAGAAGCGTCACCTGGTTTATATCACTAGAGGCAGTAGAGGGCACAGTGTGGCTTAGAAAGGACAATGGTCAAGACAGGTATAAATGGACTTTTTACTCTAATTTAAGTAATGACGTTAACAACAACAAAAAAACCCAGAAGCAATTGCAAAGTGGAAGCACATTAATATCACAGTTATACAGGAGGCTCAGATTGTCCAGTCAGTTTCTGAAGTATATGGAGTCAGTTATTGGTATTGTGATGAGTTTTATTCTTCATTTATAAAATATGTAAAAATTATTTTAAATGCTTTCAAGTATAGAAAGCTGTTTGCAATCTGTACAGCTTTATTCCTTTCAAGGACAAGATTATGTGATTTGAATTTCTGGATTTTGTTTTCCAAGTTTTTATTAAAATAATTCCTACTATACTTGGTTTACAATACCAATATAGACCTACTAAATTTTCCCTAAGCAAGTATCTCTCACCCATCTGCATATAGTGATTTCTGTGTAAAATTAATAACTATTATTCACCTTACCCTGTTAAGTACTATAAGTTATAGACATAGGCAGAATCCTGACATTCGTATTTACAAAATAAATACATGTAAAGAATATTTTGTAATTCTGACAAGTATAGTACTGAGATATTTTTCCAAACCAGAGCAAGAGAGAGGGAAAGGAATGGGGTGGAGGGCATGAACCAATGGGGTAGAAGGAAGGAGAGGTTAAATACTAGAGGCAAAACCAGGTAGGCAAAAGGATCTTAGAGCCCAGTCAAAAGCCGGTGACCACACTGGCAATTTAGTGTCGTCTGTAATCTGAACCTGAATTGGATTAGGGCCTGCATCAAGCAGGACATGTGTATGAATTTCGGGTGACTTCCAGCAGTCTTCTGGAAGAAAGTCTTTATTGTTTACTAGAGACTGTTTCAGAGCCAGGCACCTGTCTCCACATCTTTAGCTGTGTAATCTAGAGGTCATTCTGGAATACTGACCTATTCAAGGAGATATCTCCTAAGACATTGAAATCTATAGCAAAATATGGTAAATACGATTAGGAAGTAAGTATCCTACCTGGCCATCCGCTACCATGTTATTTGATCTCCTGATTTTTTACTAGATTTACATTTAAAGATTTTAGTTATGTGTACCAAATTGATGAAATAGGCCTTATTTTATGCTTAGAAAACCTGAAGTCACATTTACAAACCTTAAGAAATATTTGTTGAACTGAATGTTGAAAAACAGCTGTTTTCCACTTAAGCTTAGTACTTTATTCTTTCTCCTCCCCCCCCCTTGTGAATACGAATGTCAGGATTCTGCCTATCTTCTATAACTTATAATACTTAACACGGAAAGGCCAATAATATTTATTAATTTTACACATGGGGAAGAGGCCACATCGGAAAAAGAGTGAAGACTTGGTCTGGGAGTAAAATGAACCCTGGTTGTCCTCGGCAGGGAGGGAGCTGGTGGTGCAGAGAAGGGCAGAGAACAGACTTTCACACCAGGGAGCCCAGGAGCAGGGAGGAGGAATCTCTATAATATTTGCCTTTGAAAGTGAGAGGCACCTAATCTCTTGAGTTCTTAAAACCAGCAGGACTTAAATGCTGGAATTTAAAAAATCAGCTGGCTGCGCTCAGGGAGAGTCTGACCGGCATTAAGAAGCAGAGCCCCCACCCTTAAAGAGACAGCGTGATAAACAGCCTGGTAGATACAGCATAGAGCCAGCAGTTTGAAAAACAGCCAAAGGTAGACAGGAGGGAGAGTGATTTGCTTATCTCAGAGGGTGGCCTGGAGAGACGGGGATCAAGCGGAGAACCCTTCCAGGAACTGGGGAGCTGGCAGGTGTCACTTCCCTGCCCCCTGCCATAAACCACAGCCACCTGCAGGAACCCGCACAAAGCCCACACTTTTACTAACTTGTTTGCATCACTGCCTGCCTGCCCCCAACTGTGCGTTTTAGCAGATCCACCCTTTCCAGTCACAGGTCCCTCAGTCCCGGAGCTGCGGGCCTCTCCCCTGGAAGACCAGCAAAAACTGACAACAGCACATCTCCTGACCTGCACATTTTGCTAGATCTCCGTTCTGGCAGCAGGAGCAGGTCTCATTTCATAAGCAGACCCCTGCACACCTTGCTGCCCACAATAGCCAAAGAGGGCCTGTGCAGAAACTGGGCTGAAGGAAAAAGAGGCCATGACTGGACAGCAGAGCCCACAAAACATGCGCAGAAGACACTCCCTGAAGTGGCAGGCCCTGGGGAAAAGGGGACACTACAGGACTTCTTCATAAGGCTGTTATCGTTGAGAGCAAGAGAAGTGGCCGACCTTCCTAACACATAGAAACAGAAACAGGAAGTCAGACAAAATGAGACAGGCAACATCTTCCAAATGAAAGAACAGGATCAAACCACAGCAAGAGACCAAAGCAAAATGGATGTAAGTAATATGCCTGATAGAGAATTTAAACTAATGATCAAAAGACACTCACTAGACTGGAGAAAAGAGTGGAGAACATCAGTGAGACTCTTAGCATAGCGATAAAAAAGAACCAATCAGAGATCAAGAACACAATAAATGAAACTAAAAATACACTTGATGGAATAAATAACAGGCTAGATGAAGTAAAGGAGTGAACCAGCAACCTGGAAGACAGAGTAATGGTAAGTAACCAAGCTGAGCAAAGGACAAGCACAGAGATTCTTCAAGCTGAGTCTAGTCTTAGGGAACTCATGTACTCCATCAAGTGTAATAGCATCTGCATTATAAGGATCTCAGAAGAAGAAGAAGAGATAGGGGGCAGGAAATTTATTTGAAGAAATAATAGCTGAAAACTTCCCTAATCTGGGGAAGAAAACAGATATCCAGACACAGGAGGCACAGAGATCCCCCAAAAATTCAACCTGAGGAGGGCCACACAAAGACACATGGTAATTAAAACGGCAAAAAGCAGCAATAAAGAAAAAAAAAATTAAAAACAGTAAGAGAAAAGAAGACAGCTATATACAAGGGGAAACCCCATAAGGCTATGAGTGGATTTTTCAGCAGAAACTTTGCAGGCCAGAAGAGTGGCATGACATATTCAAAGTGCTAAAAGGGAAAAATCTGCAGCCAGAATATTCTCTCCAGCAAGGCTATCATTCAGAATAGAAGGAGAGATAAAGAGTTTCTCAAATAAAAACTAAAGGAGGTCATGACCACCAAACCACCCCCACAAGAAATATTAAAGGGGACTCTTTGAGTGGAAAGGAAGACCATAAATGAGAATATGAAAAGTAAAAAAACATAAAAGCAGTAAAAATAAATATTTGTGTAAAAATCATTCAAGATTCATAAAATAAAAGGATGCAAAATATGATACCATATACCTAAAACATGGGAAGGAGAGGAGGAAAGAATGGGTTTAAACTTAAGTGACCATCAACTTAATATAGGCTGCTATGCGCAGAAGATGTTATATACGAACCTAATGGTAACCGCAAGTCAAAACCAGTCGGGATATGCAAAGAGTAAAGAGAAAGGAATCCAACTATATCACTACAGAAAGCCAACAAACTGTGAAAGAAAGTAAGAGAATGATCAGAGAAAATCTATAGAAACAACCACGAAACAAGTAACAAAATGGCAAAAAATGCATATCTATCAAATGTAAATGGACTAAATGCTCCAAGCAAAAGAAAAAGGATGACAAAATGGATGAAAAAAAAAAAAAACAAGACCCACCTATGCTGCCTACAAGACACTCATGGGACACTCATTTCACACCTGCAGAATGAAAGTGAGAGGATGGAAAAACATCTATCATGCAAATGGATGCCAAAAGAAAGCCAGGGAAACAATACTTATATCAGACAAAATAGACTTTAAAAATTCTGTAACAAGAGATACAGAAGAACACTACAATAAGAATAAAGGGGACGATCCAACCAGAGAATATAACGATTCCAAATATTTATGCACCCAACATGGGAGCACCCAAATACATAAAAGAGTTAATAATAAACATAAAAGAACTAATCGATAGTAATACAATAAGAGTAAGGGACTTTAACACCCTAGTTACACCAATGGACAGATCATCCAAACTGGAAGTCAACAAGGAAATGGTGACTTTGAATGACACATTGGACCAGATGGATTTAACAGACATATTCAGAACATATCACCCTAAAACAGCAAAACATACATTCTTTTCAAGTGAACATGGAACGTTTTCCAGAATAGATCACATATTGGGCCACAATACAAGTCTCAACAAATTAAAAAAAAATCAAAGTCATACCATTTTTTTTTCCTGACCACACTATGAAACTAGAAATCAACCACAGGAAAAAATCTGGAGAGAGCACAAATAACCTCTCTGGAGAGAGGTTAAATAACATGCTAATAAACAATAAATTGGTCAATCAAGATATCAAAGAAGAAATTAAAAAATACATGAAACAATTGAAAATGAAAGCACAATGATCCAAAATCTTTGGGATGCAGCAAAAGTGGTTCTGAGAGGGAAGTTTATAGCAATTGAGGCCTACCTCAAGAAACAAGAAAAATCTCAAACAAACAACTTAACCTTACACCTAAAGGAGCTAGAAAAAAAGAACAGTAAACAAAACCCAAACCCAGTAGAAGGAAGGAAATAATAAATATTAGAGCAGAAATAAATGATATAGAAACTAAAACAGCAATAGAACAGATCAATGAAGCCAGGAGCTGGTTTTCTGAAAAGATCAACAAAATTGACAAACCTCTAGGAAGACTCATTAAAAAAATAAAAGACTGAGGAACTAAATAAACAAAATTATTAACGAAAGAGAAGTAATAACCACCACCGCAGAAATACAATTATAAGAGAAAATTAGGAAAACCTATATGCTAACAAATTATACAACTGAGAAGAAATGGATAAATTCCTAGAAACATATAATCTACCGAGACTAAAGCAGGAAGAAATAGAAAATTTGAACAGACCAATTACGAGCAATGAAATTAAATCAATAATCGAAAAACTCCCAAAAAACAAAAGTCCAGGACCAGATGGCTCCACGGGTGAATTGTACCAAACATTTAAAGAAGAATTATTACCCATTCTTCTCAAACTATTCCAAAAAATACAAGAGGAAGGAAAACTTCTGTGTTCATTCTAAGAGGGCAGTATTACCCTGATACCAAAACCAGATAAAGACGTCACACAAAAAAGAAAAATACAGACCAATATGTCTCATGGATATAGATATAAAAATTCTCAACAAAATATGAGCAAACCAAATCCAGTGTATAATAAAAAATCATACACCACGATCAAGTGGGATTTATTCTTTGGGATGCAAAGGTGGTTTGGTATTTGTAAAACAATCAACATGATACCTCACATCAATATGAGAAAGGATAAAAACCATATGATCATTTCAATAGATGTAGAAAAAGCATTTGACAAAATACAACATCTATTCATGATAAAAATCCTCAACAAAGTAGGTTTAGAGGGAACATACCTCAACATAATAAAGTTCTTGTATGAAAAACTCACAGCCAACATCATACTAAGAGCTTTTCCCCTAAGGTCAGGAACATGACAAGGATGTCCACTCTCACCTCTTTTATTCAACATAGTACTGGAAGTTCTAGCCACAGCAATTAGACAACAAAAAGAAAGAAAAGGCATCCAAATTGATAAGGAAGAAATAAAAGTCTCACAGACGACATGATATTACATGTAGAAAACACTAAAGACTCCACAAAAAAACTGTCAGAACTGATAAATTGATTTGGTAAAGTCACAGGATATAAAATTAATATACAGAAATCTGTTGCATTCTTAGACACTAATAATGAAGCAGCAGAAAGAGAATTAAGAAATCAAACTCATTTACAATTGCACCAAAAACAATAAAATATCTAGGAATAAACTTAGCCAAAGAGGTGAAAGACCTATACTCTGAAAACTATAAAACACTGATGAAAGAAATTGAAAATGATAAAAAGAAATGGAAAGACATTCCATGTCGTGGGTTGGAAAAACAAATATTGTTAAAGTGACTTACCACCTAAAGCAATCTACAGATTTAATGCAATCCCTATCACAATACCAACAGCATTTTTTCATAGAACTAGTAAAAACAATCCTAAAATTTGTTTGGAACCACAAAAGACCCCAAATAGCCAAAGCAATCTTGAGAAACTAAACTGGAGGTATCATAATTCCAGATTTCAAGTTACATTACAAAGCTGTGGTAATCAAAATAATATGGCACTGGCATAAAAAATAGACACATAGATCAAAAGAATAGAATAGAAAACCCAGAAGTAAGCCCACAACTATATGGTCAATTAATCTTCTGACAAAGGAAGAATGAATATACAATGGGAAAAAGTTTCTTTAGCAAATAGTATTGGGAAAACTGGACTGCTACATGCAAAAGAATGAAACTGGACCACTTCCTTACACCATAAACAAAAATAAATTCAAAAATGGGTTGAAGACCTAAGCGTGAGATCTGAAAACATAAAAATCCTTGAAGAGAGCACACGCAATATTGTCTGACACAGACTGTAGCAACGTTTCCCTGAAGCAAGGGAAATAAAAACAAAAATAAACTATTGGGACTACATCAAAATGAAAACTGTCTGCATAGTGAAGAAAAGCATCAACCAAACTAAAAAGTAACCAACTGAATGGGAGAAGATATTTGCAAATGACATATCCGATAAAGGGTTAGTATCCAAAATATACAAAGAACTGATACAACTCAATATCCAAAGAACAAATCATCCAATTTAAAAAAGGCAGAAGACATGGACAGACATTTCTCTAAAGAAGACATCCAGATGGCCAACAGACCCATGGAAAGATGCTCAACATCACTCATCATCAGGGCAATGCATATCAACAGTACCATGAGATATCGCCTCACACCTGTCAGAATGGCTAAAATTAAAAATGTAAGAAATGGCAAGAGTTGGTGAGGATGTGGAGAAAAAGAAACCCTCTTGCAGTGTTGCTAGGAATGCAAATTGTTGCAGCCACTGTGGAAAACCGTATCACAGTTCCTCAAAAAATTAAAAATAGAACTACCCTTTGATCCAGGAATTGCACTACCTGGTATTTACCCCCAAACTACAAAAACACTAATTGAAAAGGATACATGCACCTGTATGTTTACTGCAGCATTATTTACAATGGCCAAGATATGGACGCAGCCCCAGTGTCCATGGATAGATGAATAAAGAAGTATATATATACATGTATATAATACACACACACACACACACACACACACACACAATGGAATATTACTCAGCCACAAAAAATAATGAAATATTACCATTTGCAACAACATGGACAGAGCTACAGAGTATAATGCTAAGTGAACTGAATAAGAGAAATATAAATACCATATGAATCACTCGTATGAGGAATTTGAGAAACAAAACAAATGAACAAGGACAAATAGAGAGAGAAGCAAACCGAGAAACAGACTCTTAACCATAGAGAACAAACTGATGGTCACCAAAGGGGAGGAGGGTGGAGGGATGGGGGCAACAGGGGTTGGGAATCAAGGTGTGTACTGTCACGAGGAAATAAAGAGAGGGTTAATAGGTTCTGAACAAAGACCAAAGGAAGTGTTGGCAAGTAAACTATATGACCTTTGAGGACGTTAAAACTCTTGACATCTTGAAAAAATAGAATAAAATAAATGTGTAGATAGCAATAACAAAACAACAATCAAGAATAAAGAGTTGAAAATAGTAGGAGAAATGATTCGGACCCAGAGGATGAGACAGGCATAAACTAGGAACTACAGAAAGGAAGGGCAGAGTGGACAAGAGGCAGTTGCAGAAAGAGTTGAGTATTTAGATTTCTGGGTTTCGGAGAACCCAAACAATAAAGTTAACAAAAGGCCAAGACTTGATACACTTGGGGAAGTTTTAGAATCGCAAAGGTGAATTTACAATCCCACAGCATGCACATGGGTGACAATGGTTATCTACAAATGACAAAACAAAGCTAGATATTGCTCTAAGCAATAAATACTAAAAATGAATGGAGCAAAGTCTTCATCATTTGGAGAGGATGTTATTTTGATACAAGATATGTCTAGCTGCATGGATAGGTCTCTGCTCTTTATGTTTGCTTATTTTTGACTTCTTGACCTATTAATAAGTTATTATGTTCTTTTATTTTCAAGAATCCTTGTTAAATATCTATGTGTGTCCCATACCTAGTATTTTTGTCTGCAGAAATATTGAGCTATAGTTTCCTTATAATTAAATTCAGCTATTTAAATGAACCTGTGTTGAGTTTTGGTGAACAAATGCCTTTTGCCTCTACTTCATGGCATTCTCATGTGATGTCGGTGTTCAGCATTCCAGCAGCCTCATGGCAGAGAAAGTGTAGACAACGTTGGAAGCATAAAGCAAACGTTACGAAGAGTTTTCCGTTGTCTCATTTCTACTTCCTCATCCCCAGCAAACTAACCCCAGAGGAACTGCACTATATTCAGGAGTGCGGCTACTTTGAAGGGGCTTATGGTGCTTTAGTGGGGTAAATAGCACCCCCAGCAAAACATAACGCACACATATGCAGGCAAGGTAATTAATTGTGTGTGTGTGTGTGTGTGTGAAACATTTTACCAATTATCTCACTGAAATGTGTCTGTTACAGGTTGAATTTGGAATGCGCGGGTATATGTAATACTCTTAAATTGTAACTCTGTACCAGTGATCTTGGCAGTTGAACACTTTGCCATTGTTAAGAAAAGGGATTTCAAGCTTGTGATTTATACTATTTTGAATGAATTAAATTTTCTAAGCTCAGAATACCTTGATTGTAACCTTGCAAGACCCTAAACAGAGACCCAGCTAAGTCATACTTGGACTCCTGACCTATAGAAACTGGGTAATAGTACACGGAGGTGTTTTAAGCTATGAAGTTTGTGTTCATTTATTACTAAGCAAAAAGAATACAGTAGGCCTGTGTTAGTGGAAATGGCCCTAGAGTTTCCCTATTAAGAAGGATGATGGATTAAGACTGATCTATCAGATTGAACATATGACCTAGAAGACAAATTAAACATTTTCAAAAACTGAAATGAAAATAAAATGAAAAACAAAAAGCAAAAGGAAAAATAAACCCCCAAGCTATCGTGTTAAATAAAGATAGAGGTGTGGGGCAGAGCTGGACCCTTTTACCTTTTACTGTATTTTCTCACTTCTGTGTTGTTTTTGACACATCTCTGCTCTCTTTGAGAGCCTTTACTCATATGGAGTCTATCGATATCTATAATTTCACTGAAACTATAGTCTGTGGATTTATTTTCCTTTTTTGGGGGGGATATTTTCAGGTGAAGGAGAAATATATTGATTTATCACAGATATATACTAATAGGACATTCTGACATCTTTTAGATATCTCCCTTTCATTTACCTTGAAAGGTCATAAATGTTTCCTCCTTTAGAATGTCAAGCTTTAGCTATTTTTTTCTCTGAAGTTTGGGAGCTCAGAATTCAACTCCATATAAAATACAATTTTCTGACAGAATAATAAAACTGCTTTAAAATGGGCTAAGGAGATTAAATATATATATATATATATATATATATATATATATATATATATATATATATATATATATTTTTTTTTTAAGATTCTACCATTTGAGAGAGAGAGGCAGGGAGAGGGAGAAGCAGGCTCCCTGCCGATCAGAGAGCCTGACATGGGGCTCCATCCCAGAACCCTGGGATCATGACCTGAGCCGAAGGCAGACGCCCAACCAACTGAGCCTCCAGGTGCCCCAAGGATTAATATTTTTAAAAATTTTAAGTAGTGTGTAGATGGAGATGAATTACATATTTTTGCTTATATAAAGCCTAATTAAAAAATAAAGAAATTGAAAACTGTATGATTATGCTGCCATGTGAGGCATTGCATTTTCTCTAAGTAAAACTGTTTAACAGGAGCTGGAATAATTAATGATAAAGAATATTTTTTTTTAATGATCGAGAATATTTTAAAATCAGTTACAACATTAAAAAGTCTTATTCTAGATGACATCCAAGGTCCCTTTCAGCTTGAGAACTTTGCTATATAAAAACACATTTTAAATTTAAATTTAGCTGATTTCAGAATAGATGGTTCAAGACAATGTTTTTAAACTTCTTGCGCTGTTTTCAAATTTATTGCGAAGATTGTTTTTTCTTGAGAATATGAGCTACAGATAGTGTCATTTGAATGAGGGCAAATATATAAAATGTTACAGAATCAGAGTCCAGGGAACTTTTTTTTTTTTAAATGATAATAAACTGAACTGATTTCAGGCATTGCTTGATATTCGACATCACAAATGCTACTTTGCCACCTAGTGGTTGACTCTGATATTTCCTTTAGAAAAACTTTTTTTTTTTTTTTTCCTAATACCACAAAATAGTTACTACATTCCTATTTAGGATGAAATGATTCCGGGAATCACTCAATTTATATTTTTTGTATTGCATCTTGGTAAGCACAGAATACCTAAAATATTTTTATTGAACATCAAACTGGTGCAATTTAAAATGCTTAGCTTAAATGTTCCTTTGAAAAAACGTCTCTTGCTGCTATCCTTATTTGAAGGAGTAAAATAATCAAAACTATTATATTACCTTAAAAAATAACTTCTAGATGATGCCTGGGTGGCTCAGTCGGTTAAATATCTGCCTTAGGCTCAGATCATGATCCCGGGGTCCTGGGATTGAGTCTCACGTCAGGCTCACTGCTCAGCCAGGAGCCTGCTATTCCCTCTGCCTGCCACTTCCCCTGCTTGTGCACCCATGCTGTCTCTCTATCTCTCTGTCAAATAAATAAAATATAAAAAAAAATAACTTCTAGAGAGTGGTCTCCCATGGAGACATAAAAATAAATGTGTTAATTTTATTTAACCTAATGATGAAACTGGTAATGTCTAACCACTAGTTCAAAGGAAACGTAGAAAAACAGACACATTCATCGTTAAATTATTGTGCAAATGGAGGTAAAAGTACCTCCTTCTGGAGTGGAGAAAGGAAGAAATTAGATCCTTTTCCAGACCGACATGATGTGCATGTCTATAGACAATAATCATTTTCCACAGTTATCAGCTATCTACACTTTACAGAGCTGCAAAATAGCTTCCAGAGAATCAGATCAGATGTGAGCTATAGACATCCATGTTCTTCACTAAAAAACAAAATTCTCCTTATCCATTATATAAGTTCTGTCTTATAGCTCTCCCCATGTATCAGACTATGGTATCTGTATTGTTTCAAATATAGTTCCATCATTTGAAACTAGAATCAGCAACTGGGCACACATTAGTCATGCCCAGTTTCTATTTCCACTGCTTAGAGGACGCGAAGTCCCAAACCACTTATCTTCTCCCCCAGGTGTTTCTGCGGCAGGCTGTGGGAATCACTGGGCTAATATTTAGCCAAGGTTGAGAAGCATGGACTCCAGGGCAGAGGTGTGCAACCCTGGATGCATTAGAATCACCCGGGGAAATTTTAACAAATGCTCACATCTGGGGCCCACTTCAACGTAATATCTCTGGATATAGAATCTAGACATTGATGCTAAAAAACAAAGTCTTCCATGTGGTTTTAATGTGTGTCTGGTTTTGAGAAACATCACTCTGATGGCCATTGGAGGGTTCAGCTGCGGTTCCTTACAGACTCTAGTCCATGAGTATGGCCGTGGAGGAGGATACAGCGTAGACAAAGGATGATAGCCCACTCTCAGTAGCAAAATCACGATTAGTGTGTGATGTGGCTTCATGTTTTAATACGCAATTCATCAGAATCCAGATTCCTTAAGGAACTTCTGTTTATCGTTTGCTTTCTCATGTACCATGCCAATAGTTAAGAAAACACTTGGATCACATTGCACAAAAACACATCTGGTCTTCTTTGGGAACATTTCCAGCTTGGATTCATAAATTGGCTCTTGGGTTCCTTTACGCAAATCTAATAAACTTGATTAATATGAATGTACTTAGAGGTGGAGTCCAAAGGGTGTAGTTCTCTGGGGGTGACATCCCTACATAACCCTGTACATGTATACATTGTTTTTTACCCCAACCTGGTTGTGGTTTATGATAATTAAGAAACAACATGTTTCCAAAGCACACAGATGGTCCTTGTATTTTAACTAGTGCTTCATAAATGGCAGTATTACTATTTTGACCATTCCCTTTCTGCAAACACTACCTTACATCAGAGGGCTTCTCCCAGTTCAAGTGCTTCCAGACATCTCACTCTTAAAATCCTGGTTTAAGCTCTGTAGGTGATTTCAGTGTTTAGCCAGAGTGCAAAGTCTTGCTCTAGACCAGTGTTTCTCACTCTGCATCGGAAACAGCGTGGGGTGGGGGAGGGGGTGCTCATTAAAACTCAAGAATTCACAAATTGCTAAATTTGCATTTTTAACCCGTTTCCAACTAGTGATGGTAAGGCTAGTCCAGGAACACTTCGAGAGCTACGATCTAAACAGTGCTGGGATCAGCTTTTGAAACGGGTGCTTCACAATTAAAGTTTTACTTTTAATCTGTTTAAAACTAGGCTAAATTATGTTTAGGGTAGTTAGGGTAAAGTACACTCTAACCTGGGGCCTGTGTCTTTTCATAGACTTTGAACTGTCTGCTTCTCCGCGGCAGGTAGCCTGGCCGTCCTCCTTGAACCGAGGCCCACCTCCGTCCACTTCGGACCCATGCAGACCACCGACCCTACTGCCAGCCCTGCTCCAGTGTCTGATAGGTGACCTTCTGATGTCAAGGAGCCTGAAATCCCCACCCCTAGTTGTGCCAACGCCCCCATCTTGTGAACATGCCACGGAAAGCATCACGAGCAACTGCGCTGAGTAGATCAACGATTGCATCGTCTTTACCTCCCACTTTGTAGCTTGCGATTGACCACGTCTGCCCACGCTCTCCCTGCCAAAGAATCCCCCCACCCCACGCCTGTCCTTCTCTTTTTTCCCCTTCTCTCTCCCCCGCTTTTTTTTCCTGGGGAGAAAGACTTGAGATTTTTCTTCCGTCTTCTCATTTGGCTGCCTCGTGAATTACACTTCTTTGCTGCAAGCCTGCAGTCGGGGCTCGGCCTTGTTACGCATCAGGCACTTAGGCCCTCGTTCCATTTTGCTTTGCCTATGTTTTCCTTTTTTTTTTTTTTTTTTTATTTAATATTTTAGAGAGAGAAAGAGCAAACGAGAGAGCAAGCGGGGGAGGAGGGGGAGAGAGAGAGGAAAAGGGAGAGAATCTCTATCAGAGAATCCCTGCCAAGCACAAGCCCAACTAGGGGCTCAATCTCACCAAATCATGACCTGAGCACAAATAAAAAAATCTGAAGATCAACCAACTGAGCCACCCAGACGCCCCCTACGTTTTCCTTTATGACGTGACCTAAGCTCAATTTCAAATGGGATATTTGTAGCTGGTTGGCACCCAATCTCAGCGGACAAATCAACTTGATCCACACCTACCAGATTAAATGACAAATTTTAAAGAGACATAAGGGAATGCTATGTGAATCATAGATGCTTAAGGGAATAATATTGGAACTTATTTCAAAACTCCACTTTGTTATTAGTTGTGGTAATTCAGAAAACTTATTATCTTTGAAACCTACTTTCCTAATTTGTAAAATAAAAAATGATTTTTTGGTGAACATTTAATAAATCAAATCATAGAAAGACCTTAGCCTATTAGGAGAAGCTTAATACTGTAATTATTAATTTCCTTGCCTTATTTATAAAATTATTATAGACTCCATTACAGTGAATATAGGGGTAGGAAAAAACATCTTGGGTGTGGTTTCTAGCATACTTATACAAAAATACAGCTTGCTGGGAATTCACATCTCTTAAGTCATACTTGATCACATAGAGAACACGAACAAAGCATTTGCAAACACAAAGGAAAGATGTAGCTAAATATTTACTTTCTCCTCATTGGTCCATCCTTCTGTATATGTTTTTCCTTTTGAACCTTGCTCTCAAACAGAAATCAGAGAACATTAAGGGCAGCCAGCTGTTTTCCATCCTAGCAACCACCGTCCCCAGCTCTTATTTGCTATTTGAACCTATTATCCTGCCGCTGTGATGTGCCTCTTTCCCTGGGAGCCCTTCGGGTACCTTTGCCCCGTGTGTTAGGCGGCAGCGAAGCAGAGAAAACAAGGTGGCCTTAATGGTTGACTTAATGGTGTGTTAAGTGTTCATTTCTGCTGAACTGAACACAGGCTTTGGTGTGAGTGTCTAGTTTTATGGGAGTGCTGTCAACCAACTTGCATAGAGTACTAAATTTCGAAGAAATCTGTGTTTTGAGTGGAGTATGAGGAAAAGAGCTCAAGGGTAGAATAAGGTGATCACAGTCGATAAGCCTAGAATGTTTATTTCCCCTGCCTCCAAGCATTTTTTTTTTTTTAATGTAAGCATGTGTCAGGTATTTTGCCTTGAAATTATTTTCTTCCCCTGAATTAAGAGAGTTAGAAAAAAAGTAAGAGATAGCTAGAAATACTGGATATCTTATTTTGCTTTACTTTGCTTCTCCACAGGAAAAAAAATCCCGTAATTTTAATTATTTACTTTCATTTATTTTAAAACACTTAATAAAAGAAGAAAGCTATATTAATTTAGCATCCATGAAATGCTTTTAAGTATGTGAGGTTCAAAACAAAATTTAAAATGTAAGAGTCTTAGTGGGTGAAGTATATTTCAAACATGTCCACTGTTTATGAGAATAATATTTGTTGAAACATGAATAAGCAAGTCATAATTTTATTAGCCAAGCATCCCTAACTTTGAGAATAGACTGATATATTAGTGAAATGGTAACTTTAGGACTTATTTGTAATATTTGAGCAATGAGGGGAAAAAAAACATGAAAAATATGAGCTTGATGATGATTACTAACAATGACCTTGGTGTAATTACATACTATGATTGATAGAAGATGATGTAAGACAAAAAACAAATTTGCCATATTTTTGCTCATATCCTTACAACAAACCCCTCAATAATTAGATGTCAGTGCTGTCCCGTACAAAGTAAGAACTGTAAATTAAAAAAACATGATTATATGTATATCTATTTTTTTCACTTGAAAAACTCTAATCGTTCATTAAAATCTTGTTATGGATTTTATGCTAATTGTAATAGCAGTGAGAGAACTGAAATTTTTATAACATTACCATGAGTTAAAGAAATTTAATCTACTATGAAACATAAGTTTATAGATTATATCTCAAAGATTCTAAAAATATAAAATGGTAAATACTCTTGTTCAGTTATCTGATCAGAGGACTGGTGTTTTATGCAGAGATCTTCATGAATAATCACTCCCTCCTTCCTCAGAGGCAGGTGGGATCCTCCATACTTTCCAGGAAAAGTTTCTGAGGTTTATGAAAGTTCCCAGAAAGAGTCTGGGGTTGTTACACTGGGAGTCCATAATGGGTGGCAGCCTTTATGGGAGTCACAAAGTCTTGAAGTAAGCACACAGCATAAACCACTGGGGGACTTGGGAAAATAAGTGGACAAGAAACCTGAACTATTTGACCATCAAAATCAAAATCTAGGCACGAGTCAGACTATTAAAAGCCATCAAGATGTCTATCACTATAAAGAAATCTCATGAAAGGAATAATAGACTATTGCAAATGGGAATCTCTGAAGCCAAAGCTACAAGATTGATGGGCATGGGCTAAGCGCCACAAAGCTGTTAGAGCACAGGCCACCTAACTTAAAGATTCTCTTGCTAGGATAAGCTGGTCACAGAATGGCTTAGATTGACATGAGGTCATTCACCCACATCAAGAAAATTTCCATGCACCAAGTTATACTGTAAAACACCACAAAATCCCCAACCCAGTAGCACATCCCTCTAGGTATTAATTTAACTCTGAGAGACCCAAGGCTTAGCTAAAGAAATGGGATCCTCATGTTTCAAAGGACTGAGAGCTCTACCTTCTGACACACCTATTTTATGTCTAATAACTGTGGTGACAGAAGCTATCAATGACTGCAAAACTGGCAAAATCCTACAAAGACAACCTGAATTATAAGGGCCATGATGGGAAATGTTCCAATTTAACACGATCGTTCATTTAAAAAGTGCACTTGAAAGCAGGGGTTCCCAAGTCAACAAAGAGAATGGGATGCCTATTTAATTGGTGTGCAGAAGCCTCCAAAAGGCTTCAACATTCCAAAATGGCTTCACTGAAGGACTCTTCACAAAAGTTAAAGACACAAGAGGCACTTAAAACAAAAGACTACACAACTGATGGGACCCTGACTACTCCTCTCTATCCTCTTTTACTTGAGTACTCACGGTCTACTCTCCTCTCGCTGTGTTGCCTTTCCACGCTGCAGAGCCCACAAGACCATAAACCAGAGACTACCAGCTTAGTGGACTTACAACCGCAATAGCTCCAAGGCCAGAAAAAATGAAAATAATGGGGCCTCCCTCATGACACCAACCTAGGGGTCCTTTTATCAAAACCCCAGCCCAGAAATTGGTGTCTCATTTATAATCAATAGTGGAAAAAAGATTGTCCTGGAAGGTTTTGTCAAATTCTTTGACACACTTACACTAAAAATGCTGCCATATTTACTCTCGAAAGAGGGTCTCCCTATGGGCCCCTCCAGTGTTGGTGGGACTCTGAGAAGTCCCTGGTAGTTTTCTACCACTTATTCCCATAAAAAGACAAGGGGAAACTAAAATTAAAATTAACAGAAAACTTTGCCAAATTCTGGTAGATACCAGGGCTACACTCTCTACTTTCAATCCTACTTGCTCAGGAACCTGCAGATGGGATCCTGGGAAAACTGGCTTCTGCCAGCAAAGGGTGAGTTTCTTACAAGAGTCAGCTCTCCTGGCTCTCCTCCATCACTGGTGAAGAAAGGAAGTGATCATCTGTATATTGGGACCCACATCACAAATATAACCCTAAGTCAGCCTGCATTTACTGAAAACACCTGTCAAGGAAATATAACACATACCGCTCAGAAGCCTCCAACTCAGCTTTAATAGCTTACCTTACCCTACAAAATAGGACCTGCTAGCCTTAGAAGGAAATTCCCCCCGCCCTACCACGTTTCTGTGTTGCCTCTTCTGACAGTCTACAAAACTCTGCCTTTGCCCACAATCCCTCAGGAAGAGAGCTCTGCTGCGTGTGAAGCACACGACTCTCCTAAGCCGTAGACTGTTCGTCCTTGAATAAAGGACATCAAACTCAGCACTACATCATTTCAGTTTTTTCATTGGACACAAAGTAACATTTCTTTTTGTCCCTTCCCAATCTACACTCTTAGGAATTTGGTTTCTTGTTGTCCCTTCCCAATCTACACTCTTTTATGAATTTGATTTTGGGGGTGCCCAATGGTTATTGATCCTTCCTCACCCAGGAATAGTTACTGCCTTCTTGTCGCATTTGTGTCCCGAAAACTTGGCTTGGCTTTCTGAATGCCTGGGACACACAGGGGGCTGGTTCTTGCTTATGCGGGCAGCTCAACCGTCAGGTTGGGGGCCCCAAAATGGGGCCAGACGGAAATGTGGCTTGCACTCCATTTGTAGCCAGGGTCCCACCAACGGCTGCCAGCTCTAAGGGGATTATCTTTCTTTCTTTGGCTATCTTTGGGAGTGGCTCTGGATTTTGGGAGGATCATCACTTTTGCACCCTCTGCGGGGATGCCTCTTGAGTTCATGGGGTCATTCAATACTGCCAGGAGTATTTACTGTTTGTATCAGCTAAAACCTGAGAAGATATTTGAAAGGATTTTAAAAATTAGTATGGTTGAAGTATCCTTGACATACAATGTTACACGAAAGGATTTTTTAAAAGTAGCTCTTTGGTCAGAAGTTAGCTAAATTAGAAACTGATATTCAGAGTCTGATAAGACATTTTTAGGCCTTCCTCCCTAAGCTAAATGAAACTATGTACCCCTAGGGTAAGAAAAACACTCCAAAAAAACAAATGGCTCAAAACATAGAAATAAGAATCTTCTGATTTTTATCTTAGTTGAAGATCTTCCTGATGTACGGAAGCAAATTGAAGATAATACAGTTGGGTGAATGGGTTGATGTCTTGCAATCACTCAGATTACAGTCCAATTCTTTGAGGTATTAGAAATAGCCATCCTTTACTTTATAGGACCAGAATTGTGGCCTCAGAAACAACTCAAAGACCACTTACTTCCTCTATCCCGGGTTCCCCCTGTTGATTTCAAAAGGCTTGGAGGTGTTCCAGGAGCTTCAAAGCAAAGGTCCTTCTAGGAGGAACTCGCATTCTTTCTCTGTGCCTTTGAAATGTAAATGTTCTGCCTGGTCTTCTCTAGGACCTGAGGGCCATCTCTTTGAAATACAAACTTCAGGGAGGTAATTCTTATCAGAAGAAAAAAGGACAAGGGTTATTTGGAAACTAGGCAAACAAAAAAAGTCTTAAAAGTCTTATTTAAATTGTAAAAGGTCTGGCCATCTGAGCAGGTAACCTTTTTTTCCACCTGCCAGAGACACAATTTGGATCCAACTGTTCTTTTATAAACTAACCACTTTTACCTTATTGTTCCTTTCTCAAGGCTAAAATTTTAAAATTAAAGCTATAAGATCTCTTTGTATCTATCTGTATGTTTATGTATCTCTATTTATGTACAGTATAAATGTGTAATATTTTTTTACCTCCCGGGGTATTTAAAAAGAGCACTGTTCAGGTTCACATGATCTAAAAAGTCTTTAATAGATAAAAGGTAGTTAAAATTTGTTGATTCGACTGAACTAGAACGTCTTTTGAGTTATCAGCATTAAGCACAATACTTTTATTCTACCCAGGTTTCCTAAAAGTAAAATAAGCTCTTGTTGTCTCTGTTACACAATTTATCAGCAAGAAAGGTGATTAGCTGTTTAACGTCTCATGAAATTTTCATGAACAGCCTAAACATAATTGTTAAGAAGCAAATTAAATAGATGTGAATTTATAAACTTTTCAACAATAATTATGCTTTATAGCGTGTCTACGTAAAAATAGTTTCCAAAACCTTTTTAGTAGTTTGAAATCTTAACGCTATACTGGATATTCAATGAACATCTAGATCATTTCCGAGTAAGATAAAAATACTGAAACATTAATTACTGAACATTTATCCATTTTTGGTTTCCTTTTACAGAAGAACTAAAGATATTTGGGCCTATAGTAAACAAACTTTGGGCCATATTGAAAAATTTACTGTGAGAAAGAACATACTTGTAGAAATTATGAAATGTGTTTATAAGTTCGCCAGTCTATAATTGCTTACTTCTTAGTTTCCACTAGAAATTAAGGATTTGAAGGGTTAAGAACTCTAATATGTGTATTTACAGCTACTAGAAAATAATGAAGGTGTGAAAAAACAATTGTGTATGAAAAGTAGCTAAGGAAAGTAGACTGCGTTTTTTGGATAAGGAGAGGTATGGTGGACGTGTTTGTTGTTGTTATTGTCGTTTTTGCTTTTGATAAGGGAAAAAAGAAAGTAGTTTTGTCTTAAAGTGAAATGCTTGTTCCAGAGTGCGAAAGAAAAAACACTATAGACAAAATATGAATAGATATAAAAAGCTGTAGGTCTGTGGAAAAGGAATCTTGGGAAATGAATTGTATGTGTGGTTAAGCTGGCTAAGATTGGAATGGATTTAAGTTTTATAAAAATGAGCTTTAATACGCGGCACCTGGCTAGCTCAGTCAGGTAAGCATCTACCTTTGGCTCAGGTCATGACCCCAGGGTCCTGGGATCCAGCCCCACATGGGGTTCCCTGCCCCACAGACAGCCTGCTTCTCCCTCCCCCTCTGCCAGCGGCTACCCCTGCTTGTGCCCTTTCTCTGTCAAATAAATAAATAAAGTCTTTTAAAAAAATGAGCTTTAATATCAAACATACACTGTTCTTTGTTAACAGGGCAAAGACTATTGGACTGCTCTTAACACTAAACTGTGAACAAAGTATTTTCTTCACCTTTTAAGTCATCTGCCTAGACAGCAAAGATTTTGTGTTTTACCAAAATAATTTCCTGCCCTTCATGCTTGTCTTTATTAGGTCTTTAATAACTTATGAAAGCCCAGTCTTCTCAATATTAAGAGAGCTAAGTTTTTCACATTACGTACACTTCTGTATTTGCCTTTAAAATCTCCCATTGGCACTTTGGTTAAATAGATAATTAAGTATTATTTCATAATTACTTGTGATCCCATTTAGTCAGATGATCAAACCTTTTGATGTCTCGACCACTTTCCCAAATCAAATTCCAAATGGATTCCTTTTGCTGTCAAAATCCCTTAGGTTGCCCAGAGGACCCCTGGAAAGTCTCAAAGGATTTGTCTCTCACCTTATCAAAGAGAGATGTTAAACTAGTTAGACTTGATATGTTAAATTACATAGGAAGCATTGTCCCATAAGAAGTGATGTTTAAACCTTCTTAGGTTATATTTGTATTTGTTATTAATACAAGTGTTCCAGAAATTGTATAACCTTTCTAAAAATCTGATATCTTGGTATGTTATCAGTCATAATTCCAGTTATTGTCCTAAGATGTTCTGTCACAAATAACCAAATTTTCTTATCAATTACATCATAACTAACTCTCATCCCATCTTTAACGACGGTCATTTTAAAGTCTTTTGTCATTTACAGTTATTATTTGACTCTGATGCTTTTGCACAAGAGAGTCTGGGAAAGGACCTACCAAGTACACTTGACCACTGACACTGCTGTGTAATCACAAGGTGTCAAATAAACTTGGGCGCCTATTTCACAACTGAAGAAGGCTCCACTTGATATCTGATTCTGCGCAAATGCTGAAGACCTCAAAATCAAATTGACGGAAGGGAAGTGGTTGACATCAAGAGAGACTGTTTCTTCCCATGATGTCACATCAAGAGAATCAAGAATGTTTCTTTCCATTCCTCCTTCTTTTGCTGACCATCTTTTTCTCCTCCTTTTGTATGCTGTACTTTTCATCTCTATGACGCATTTATTCAGTAACTGTAAGTTTGTACCTCTTACTCCCCTCAATTTCACTCATCGTCCTACCCATTGCCCTGCTGGAAACCAAGTTTGTTTTCTGTATTTAAGAGTGTGTTTTGTGTTTGTTTTTTAGATTCCCCATATAAGTGAAATCATATGGTACTCTTCTTTCTCCGTCTGACTTATGTCACCTAATATTATACTCTCTAGGGCCATGCATGTTGCTGCAAATGGGACAGTCCCGTTCTTTTTTATGGCTGAGTCATATTCTATTGTATATATTTACCAGATCTTAATCCATTCATCTTTCAATGGACACTTGAATTGGGTCTATATTTTGGCTATTGTAAATAATTCTACAATAAACACGGGGGTGCAGATCACTTTTTGAAATAGCGTTTTCATTTGCTTTGGTTAAATACCCAGTAGGGGAATAACTGGATGATACTGTGATTCTGTCTTTAATTTTTTGACCACCCTCCATATTGTTTTCCACAGTGACCGCACTAATTTACATTTCCACCAACAGTACATGAGGGCTGCTTTATGTCCATATCCTTACCAACACTGGTTATTTCTTGTCTTTTTGATTCTAGCCAGTCTGAAATGTGTAAGGTAATATCTCATTGCAGTTTTGATTTGCACTTGCCTGACGGTTAGTGATGTTGACCATCTTTTCCTGTGTCTGTTGGCCATTTACCTGTCTTCTTTGGAAAAATGTCTATTCAGGTCCCCTGCCCATTTTTAAGTCAGATTGTGTGTGTGTGTGTGTGTGTGTGTGTGTGTGTGTGTGTGTGTGTGTACGCGTGCGTGCAGAGTTGTGTAAGTTCCTTATCTATTTTGGATATCAACCCCTTATCACATATATCATTTACAAATGTCTCCCATTCACTAGGTGGATGGTTTCCTTTGCTATACAAAAGATTTTGATGTTGGTGCAGTCTCAGTAGTCTATTTTTTGCTTTTGCCCTTGCCTAGGAAGACATATCTGGGAAAATGTTGTTACAGCTTATGTCAAAGAAATTACTGCCTATGTTTTCTTTTAGGAGTTTTACAGTTTCAGGTCTCACATTTAGGTCTTTAATCCATTTTGAGTTCACTTCTGTGTATGGTGTAAGAAAGTGGTTCAGTTTTTCCAACATCATTTGCTGAAGAGACTTTTTCCCATTGCAGAGTCTTGATTCCTTTGTCATAAATCGACTGTATAAGTGTGGGCTTGTATCTGGGCTCTCTATCCTGTTCTATTGATCTATGTGTCTATTTTTGTGCTAGTACCATACTGTTTTGATTACTACAGCTTTGTAGGTTATTTTGAAATCTGAGCTTGTGATATCTTGAAACTTTTTTCTTCTTTCTCAAGATTCTTTGGCTATTTGGGATCTTTTATGGTTCCATACAAATTTTAGTTTTATTTGTTCTAGTTCTGTGAAAAATGCTATTGGTATTTTGGTAGGGACTCATTAAATTTGCAGATTGCTTTTGGGTGGTATGAATATTTTTATAGTATTCTTCCAACCCATGAGAATGGAATATCTTTCCATTTGTTTGTGTCATCTTCCACTTCTTTCCTAAATGTTTTAAGGTTTTCAGAGTACAAGTCTTTCACTTCCTTGGTTAAGTTTATTCTTAGGTGTTTCATTTTCTTAAATCTTTTACCATGAGGAGCTTAAGGACTCTTTTGTACATCTTTTTCCTTGCCCTGGCTTGAAAAGATAATGCCATGTGCACATATCTCGGACCACTGCAAAAGGGGGTAATCCAACCTACAACTGACTTAGGTTTGTTATGATGCTGGTGGATCCTGTAGTTCTTTCTACCCATCATAAACTTCTTCCTGTATTTCCAATGTTTCAGTTCCTCTGGAACAAGCTTGCTGGATAAACACTTCTGGGGAAGCGGAGACACAGCTACACAAAATACATAAAGAGGGGAATTGGCTTAAATACCTCCAACTCCTTCAGTATAATTTCTTTCTTTTTTTTTTTTTTTTAAGATTTTACTTATTGATTTGACAGAGAGAGAGAGAGAGAGAGAGATCACAAGCACAAGCAGGGGGAGGGGCAGGCAGAGGGAGAGGGAGAAACAGGCTCCCCACTGAGCAAGGGATCATGACCCGAGCCTAAGGCAGAGGCTTAACAGACTCAGCCACCCAGGTGCCCCAGGATAATTTCTTATTGATTCTAGCTGGTTTGGGTAATGGGGACTCTGGCACAAGAGTGCTCTCCAAACCATTGGCATTATTTTATTGTTGTTAATTATTATTTCCCTGATACACTGAGTTCTTTCAAAGGTTTTAAATGCATGTGGCAGCCATTGACCAGCTGACAGATGTCTCTCCTGACTAGAATAAAAGAGAACAGAAGAATGTAAGCAGCTCCAAGAATAGGAACCTGACATAATCTTTTTGAATAATACACTGAGACCCAAAGAAGCAATGGTAACAGAGTCACACTAAGACTGATATTTTTGATCAAATTTCTTGAATAATCAAGAGGATGATCCAAAGAGGGAACTGTTCAAGTAACTTTCTAGGCCCAAGATGGAATCACTCCTGCCTGGGGTGCCACACCAGCAAACCAAAGTTCAGATGACTTTGTTATTCCCATAAACACTTCGCTTGATCAGAAAGATGGTAAATTCAGCAGCCAATCTCCAAATACCAAGTCAACTCTGTACCTTTTCTTTTTTTTTTTTTTTTTAAGATTTTATTTATTTATTTGACAGAGAGACAGCCAGTAAGAGAGGGAACACAAGTGGGGGGAGTGGGAGAGGAAGAAGCAGGCTCCCAGCAGAGCAGGGAGCCTGATGGGGGCTCGATCCCAGGACCCTGGGATCACACCCTGGGCCAAAGGCAGATGCTTCACCACTGAGCCATCCAGGTGCCCCAAACTCTGTACCTTTTCATCCCAAACAAGGTTTCCTGATTGGCTCCAGCCAAGCAGATGTTTTCTGTTTGTTTTTCCTTGTTTATTCTTTATCCTAAAAAAGTTTCTTGCCTCCCACCCCATTTTGCAGTTCTTGGAAAGGAGACTGTCCACTCTGTGAAGTGTTAAGGTCTTCTGTCTCACATAAATTGTCTTCTTCAATCCTTTTTAACAAAGGTAACTAATTTATAGAAGACTGAAACTAAAATATGTATAACAAGTCATTATAAACCTGTCTCAGAACTCCTCATTTTGTGCAGCACTGCCTAGGACCACTCTCCATATTTGTGTGATGTTGGCAAAGGCTGTAGTTGAGTCAGTGAATATTTTAATTGAGGTAACCACATGCAGGCATTCCATATTAGCACACAATCTGTCAAAATTTGCACTTGCTGACCAAATAAATATTTTCCACAAGACTTTACCAAACAATTTCAATTAGTCTTTACCCCAGAATTCATTGGTTTTGGAATAGTTATTCTGATATCATTATTCTTGATGAAGTAGCTGATTACACATGACTTGGGATGTGTTCCAGTCTCTTCAGAGCATTTCAATTATTAATAGCATCATGAAGCTCTTCACCACACAGGCATGATTTCTGTCCTAATGAAAATTAAACGAGAATCCTTTGTGGTACTATGCAATTGCCTTATTGTCGAAGAATGTCGAGGAATGACGCCTTCATGATTTGCAAGCACGAAAGTATACAAACTCCAAATCATAACTTTTATTTTAATCCCTTGACTGAATTTAAGGAAAAGCCCATGAGGCATCCGACATATAAGCATGACACATTTTAACGTTTATGTGGAAAAATTATAAATATGCCCTGACATTTAATAGAACAATATGTGAATTATGTACCATTTAAAATGTTTGTAATCATTACGGGACTATCTCCTGGGATGTCAAATCCTAGAGCTTAATTGTCAGGGAATTAGGGTTAAATTATTGTAGGAGGGAAGCTAAAGGTTTTCCCTGTAGCCTGGGAAACAAGCTGAACTCTGGGAGTCTGTGCACATCATATGTACCCATGCATGTGCGCCTCCATTGTTTGTGAGCAGGGACCATGTTTGAATGGCAAAAATCAAATAGTAGAATGGTCCTGCTGCCCCAAACAGTAAAATGTGGGTGTTTGCCTGGCCCCCTCTTCATGGAGACAGCACAACAACTCTCAAGATTTGGAGACTACACTGTTTTCTTACCAATAATTTTCTGAGGGTAATTTTTCCAGCACTGTTAACACAACAGAGCTACTAAAAATGGCGAGCCCAAATAACCAATACATTTTGTTTTCACTTTTGATCTAACTTCTGTTGCCAAGTCAGGAAAATGTCAACGTTTTTTCTTTTCCTTCATTGTGAATAATTTGGGTTTTAAGAAATCTCAATCATCCTGAATAAGGTGAATTCACCGTATAACAATAACAACCCAAAAAGATTACCTTAGAATTCACCTGACCTCACGTGTCTGGTAGATAGTTCGGCTTAAAATGTAACATGGTTTGTGCCGCCACGAAAAAATCTCTGGATAAAAAATGAAAAAGTCCTTGAAATTTTTCTAAATCAAGGATAATTTATTACTATTCAGAAGTAGTATTTTATTATTGTTAGAGTATCTAGCGAATCATTATTTAAATGTTGCTCTTGTGTTTACCTGAAATTTTCTTTGTTCAGTATTCCCTTTCTTAACGCTCTTTTAGTCATTATCAAAACACACGTCTATTAATAAAGCATACTGCATTCACAATGGAAGAGTTTTTTCCTGGTTGTCTATTAGCAAGTACAGTGCAATTTTTAGCATTGGGTTTTCTAGGAGATTAGCAATAAGTTAACCTTAATGGTTTTCAAAATTGTAACAGCAATGCTGTGATATGCATTTGCAGCTACTAATTTTTAAATTACTCACTGTGGCCACTAGATAGCAGTATAAGTCTTTGGACTCAATATGAAATATAACCTGAATACTTTTTAAATTCTATGTTTCATAATAGCATTCACTAAATCTCGCCAAAAGGGAAAATCTGAGGCAAAAAGCCAATGTTACAGTGGAAAGTAGTTCTGAGTTGTGTTCCACCTTGGTTTGGTATTTTCCTTTGCGAAATTAAATAATTACCTAGTACATTTTAACTATGGTTTATAACTCTAATTTATTTCATTTAACCTGTTCATAAAATGGAAAAATAGAATGTATTTATTACTGAGTAGGATGTTCAACAATGATGTCAGAGACTAAGTTGAGATTCTTTAATATACACTGTACTTTCAATGTTGTCATTAAATCACATCAATGAAAAGACATTGCTCGTCTTAAAAATGTGTGAGTATGCTTGTTGTAAATTTCTAACTTATGCACATATGGAAATAAAATACAGAGGTTTAGACTATTGATCCAATGACAGCTGAAACTCCCAAATCCCATAAAAATGATAAAAGAAACAAAAACGAGCAGCATCCACCTCACTGTTGGAAAACGTAAGAGGATCTCATATGTGTGCTATAGAAGCAGTGGGTTTTTCATAGAGTAGATGGAACTCAATGGAAATGTTTTTAAAAAAGAAAGCATATCTGTGCTCTGAGAAATCCAAGATCAGCAAACACCAGAGGCACCAGAGAAGCGAATAGATCATTTTCCCCAACAATCACGGAGAAAGCTTAGTTTGGCAGCATGAATGGCAAGTGTGACAAATAAGGGAATTTAGAGACCATGGAACCGTGTTGGTACACAGCTTTGCGCGATCAGAGCAGGTGGCTGTGATGTTTACTTACAGATTAAAGCTGGCCAAATTTTCTCTACGGTAAATAAATGAAGCACCTTACAAGATCCTGCTTTGAGTATCAGGGCTTGAAAGAGACTCTGGTTATATTTAAAGTATATCAAGACCACGACAAGTATTGATGAAATTAAGTTATTTCTGTAACAGGAAGGAAAAGCCCCCGAGTTTAACACAGAGAATTTATTTTGTAGCTGGAAGAACAGTGTTCCCTGTCAAGGAACACTATAGTTCCCACTTTTCTGAGTGACAGTGCTAAAGGTATTTAGGTTTCCTTAAAAGGTCAATATGATTAAGCAAAGGGAGTAAGTCCTTTATAGAATATTCTTCATTAGAATTGCTGTTTCAAAATGGCTTTATTTCTTGAACTGCATGATTAAATTTTTCCTTAAAAAAATTTTAAGACCTTGAGGTAAGTTTAATAGTTCATCCCTATCATGTTTAACATAAGAAAGAATTTTTGCTCCATTGCTTTGTGAAAAAATTTAAGTACTCCAGGAGAGTACCAAAATCTTCCTATTAGCTAAAGTTTCTGAAAGCTTACTATGTATCAGGCACTATCCTAAAAAGTTCTTCAGATCCATTTAAAAAGTTGTTAAAAAAAAAAAAAACAGCAAAAAGTCCCGATGGTATCGGTCATATACTATCACCTCAACAGGCCTCAGTAAAATGCTAGTAAATTCTTAGTGAGTTATAATCCATATACGTGAGTTTCCCAATCCATGCCCACACTACTTGTGGTAGACACAATAACCCCCCCACTAAAGACCTCTATGTCATAGTCCCCAGAACCTGTGGCTTGGTTACCTACATGGCAAAGAGGAATTAGGGTTGCAGGTGGAATTAAGGTTGTTAACCAGCTGACTTTACAATAGGGAGATTATCCTGGATTATCCAGTTGCGACTAATGTAATCACAAAGGTTCTTAAGAGGAGAAGCAGGAGGCAGAGGAGAACAAGAGAGAAGGCAGCATGAGAAGGACTCAGTCTAGTACTGCTGGCTTTGAAGGCAGAAGAAGGGGCCACAAACCACAGAATGTAGGTGGCCTCTAGAAGCTGCAGAAGGCATCAAAACCAATTCTCCCCAGACCCTTTAGAAGGAGCACAGTCTTGCTTTTAGTCACTGAGACTCATTTTGGTCTTACCTGCAGCTCTGCAAGGTAATAAATCTGTGTTCTTTCAGGCTATTAAGTTTGTGGCACTTTGTCACAGCAGCAATAAAAAAAACAAAACAAAAACAAAACCAACCAAAAACCCCTTAATACACTTTTATACTACCATTTTTCTCTCTCTCACCAAAGAGCAAATTATCAAGTCTCTTAACACACTTCAGAGATGATTTCCATCATACTTAGTTTGAGAAGGTCTTCTATCCAGCCTTTACCTCCCTAAAGTCCTGAGGCTTCCCTGAAGCTTCCAACTGAGTCAGGGCTTCCTGAAGTAGCCCAGTGAATAACAAATATCTCTATGAAATCTCAGAATCCTGCTCTCTAGGCATTGCTCGTTGGTAAAAACTCTTGACTCTTCATTGAGCTCAAATTTGATTTTATGAGTATATTAGCATCCACCATTCTAAAAGTCTGCCCACAATAGTGTGATCGCAAAGTACAAAGCGCCATTTGTCTGAGCTGCTGGACTCTCTTGGGTCAACAGCCAAGAGCAGCCCCTCAGCACCACTGCACCCCGTCCCCCGCCCCCCATCAAAATTACCTGTACCTAAATCATTCGGCCAAACTGTTGCCTGTTTTTATTTGAGCACCAAGTTTGGCTAAATATTGTATTATTCCCTTTTAGAAAAGAAATTGCAAAACAAGTGACAATATGGAAGAAACATGGGCGCCTGGGTGGCTCAGTCGGCGAAGCATCTGCCTTCAGCTCAGATCGTGATCCCAGGGTCCTGGGATTGAGTCCCGCATGGGGCTCCCTGCTCAGCAAGGAGCCTGCTTCTCCCTCTACCCTCCCCCTCTGATTGTGATCTCTCTCTCACTCTCTAAATAAATAAAATCTGTAAAAAATATATAGAAGAAACATTAGAGAGGGAATCTGGTCCAGATTCAGTCTAAGTGGTCTGTCACCCCTCGTGGTTACTTAATCTTTTTAAGTTACAGTCTCCTTAAGGGAAAGTTAGTACACCTGGACAAGAGCACTAGTTCTAAAACTTCTAGCCACAAAGCTGCTTCTTCAGAAATCACAGGCAGCTGAAACTGAGAAAGGTTAGCACCCTCTGGCTGAAGGAAGGAAGGAATGGCCCGAAGTCCACTCCCTCTGCTTTCCCTCCTGCCAGTCGCCTGGGGTGGGGGGTGGGGGTGCCCTGGGGAAGTGGGGAACACCACTTGAGAAGTCACTGCATGATCAACTCTCTCCAAAGTCTTCCATGGAAAGATGTTCATGATGGACACGTGGTGAAAGGGAAGGATATATAAGTTGCACTCTATTATATTGCCATTTAAAGAATTTTGTTCTTTAAATATTGGTTAAATGAAACAATGTAGTACAAATATTTAGAAGGTACTTCTTTCAAAGCAAGTAGAATATCCTCTAGAAGAAATGGAATTTCAAATATACCTTCAGAATTGAAAACTAAACAGAAAATACAGAAATGGGATATGACGCTTATGAAGTCCAGCACACAGGTGATTAACTTTAAAAACAAAACTCTGTTCCCTTCGGCACCTTTATGTTCCTGCTGGGAGCAGATGCTCTTACTCATTACCTTAACTCTCCGGTCCACCTCCCCTAAGTTTTTCTGCTCCACATGGGTAGGACTTCTTAGTATGGATTCTGACCCCACATTTGAGAAACTGTGAACTCACAGACTTGTGCAAAGTTACCTTCCCTTTAAATGGTCCAGAGTTTAACATAGAGAACAAATGCTTCCTCATTTATTTGTACTATACACATCATTTTCTGTGTATTTCCTCTTATTGCAATAAGAAGAACTCAAGAGTAAGAGGACTCTTGGATAACTCTAAAGAAGGATGCTTTAGAAGAGCTTAGAACCACAAACTGGGTAGTTTTAAAAACATCATTTTGAATAAGTGAATATATCTATATCTACATATTTTAGCTTATCATAATCCCAAGGTCTGTAAATTTATTATGGAATTCTAGACTTGAATGCATACATATACACATCTATACACACACATATGGCTTAGTTCTTTGATAGAGGTAATATATAATACTATCTAAAATTGGTATGTGACTGTTTCAACAGCTCTATCCATGAGAAAGTTAAGAATTACGCTCTCTAGGGGCACCTGGGTGGCTCAGTCGTTAAGCGTCTGCCTTTGGCTCAGGGCGTGATCCCAGGGTCCTGGGATCGAGCCCCGCATCGGGCTCCCTGCTCTGCTGGGAGCCTGCTTCTTCCTCTCCCACTCCCCCTGCTTGTGTTCCCTCTCTCACTGGCTGTCTGTCAAGTAAATAAAATCTTAAAAAAAAAAAAAAAGAATTATGCTCTCTAGGCCCTGCTCACTGTTGAGAACTCCATTCTTCCATATGTGGGGCTAAACTATGACCTTATGAGTATATTAAAGACTCAACGGCATCCACAGAATACGTGCATATGTTTGGAGTATAATGTCCACTGCATGCTAAGTTCTGCTGCGAGTGACTTTTACTCATGTTGGACAATAAACCTGAGGAGATTAAATAGCTGCTTCGATACTGCGACCTAACTGGATTTTCAAGAGAGTACTTTCAGGAAAAATTGGGGAGAACATGGAAGAATATATCAAGACCGAGGGGACCATAATAAAAGGACATGTTTACACCAGCCCAAATCTTTCCAATCTTAAAATAAAAATTCTTCAATCTGTGATGATGCCCAGTCTATGATGATAACCAAATTGGAGTGGGGATAAAATGCTTTAAAGGTTGAATTCCCCCTTTTCTCAGCCAAAAATACTGTAAGCAAGACCCTTGAGCCTTCAGAAATTGTCTAAACCGCAAGAAGGATCGTCATCTTTTTTTTTTTTTTAATTTAGAAATCGAGAGTGTGCATGAACTTGTGTGAGCAGTGAGTGGGCAGAGGGAGAGAATCTTAAGCAGGTTCTGTGCCCAGTGTGGAGCCTGATGTGGGGCTTGATCTCCTGACCCTGAGATCATGACCTGAACTGAAACCAAGAGTTGGACACTTAACTGACTGAGCTACACAGGCACCCTCACAACAAGGATCTTCTTGATATCTTGGGCAAACACCGAAAAAGATGGGTCATCTTTTAAGGCATTTAATATGTATTTGAGTATTAAGTAACTCCTGTAAAAAAGCTACATACCATGCACTCTTTATTTTGAATGGTTTGCATTATAGTAGAGATTTTAAAACAAGTATCATTAAAATAATTTAGTAAGTAGCTGTATATATATTTGCCTATGTATAAAAAGTTACATCAACAATGGGAGTGAGCCAAACTTATCCTGGAGGAACTGGCAAATTACTGCCTAGTGGTTTAGTTCCATGGATAGCACCTAAAGAGACTGCTGAAGATCGATTATGTTCGGATTCCTATATATTTCCTATTAGAATAAAAGAATGATGATTTCTGAAAAGAAATTATACCTTTATGTGATTATTTTGTTGAAGCTCAATGGGAAAGAAAACTGAAGTGCCTTACACCTGGAGTCATGGGTCTGTTTTGTATGAACCTCTAGCCAGTAGCTGCAATTGCAACTATTTTTTCTTGTGTACCACACATTGTCAAAATCATCCTGCTGTGAGAACAATGAAAAGACATAAATGGGGAGAGATTTTGCCATTGGTATTGTGCTTCCTGTTCATACATCTGCATTTTAAATGCCTGCCAGTGCCTTTGAGTAAAAATATAACTAAAGCAAGATAAACAGGTCAGAAAACTGACCTACTTTCTTCATCTCTCTGTTTAACAGTGTATGGCAAGGCTTAAGAAAGTGAATCTCGGTAGTTTTAAAAACTTGACAATTGTAGGAACAGGCAAAGAAGATGTACTGTAAGCTTAGCCACCCCTAGAAAACAAGCAAGCAAACAAACAGCTATTTACATAAGATGCTGGGGAAGATTCTGAATGGTGAAAATTTGTAAATAACTTTCTCAGAAAATAATTTATTCAGTTATGTTTACTTAAATGGAGAATGATTTTCATAGAAAAACTAATTACTGGTTGTTTGTTTTTCTTAATTATAGTATGTAGAACCAAATTTTATTCATTTAACAAAATTTCTTGAAAGACAAATACAGGACCCTGATTCCATAGTAACCGGTCACATAATCTTTGTCCGCAAGGATTTTTTGACAGAGTTCCCACACACACAGTTGCAGTCCATAAGTGCTGAGATATATGACTAACGGAACCCTGCAAACACTAGGAAACCATCACAATGTTAATATTTGAGTTCAGGTTTGAAGGACCTGAACCGGCAATTTTCAAGCATTTACATTGAGAGAACAGAACATTCAAAGTGGTGAGCGATAGGTTCAGTGCCACAGTGATGCAGAGCACAGGGCTACGCAGGATGATGTGAGAAGAAGCTGGATAGGTGTGGGTAGGAAAGATGATCAAATTTTGCATTAACGTAACATCAGCTGTTACAATATACTATATAATATAGATACACACATACATATGTATACACATATATACACTCTAAGTCATTCACCTGTGGGCTTGAGCCTCTGGGGTCCTATTTGAGGGAAGCTCCCTCAGTTTTAACACAGAGCTTCTGGGCATCAACACATACCTGGAAGCCTGGCCTAGAAATGGTCTCTTACTTCTGCCCACGTTTTCTTGGCCAGAACTCAGTGACCTGACCATGTCTTATTGCAAGGGAGGCTTGGCAATGTAGTCTGGCTTCCCAGGATGAATGGAAAAATGATAAATAGCTGGATTGCCTTTGCCACAGGCCTGACGGGCTCTGCTAGTGGAGACTGCCGGTTTTCTCATGTTGGGGAGTCTCACAGTCAGACGTGCTACTAACGAAGATCACTTGAATAGAGTACGAAGGATATACTAGAATAGGATAAGACTAGTAAGGGGGAATCTAGTTCATAGAAGCTGGTGATTAGAACAGAAAGAGAGTGGCAGCATCAGAGGAAAATAGAGGTAAAATACAGAAAATATTCCTGAGATACATTCAGCCGGATTCAGTGGACTACATACTGTACGGAGGTACAGAGAAGGGTAGAAAATGACTGAACATTTTACTGAAAGAATGTATTGATGGTGATGCTGTTAAGACAAGAGGCATGTCAGGTGAAGCAGAAGCATATGTGAAAAAGGGGAGCACGCTTTTAGAAATGGTACGTTGTTAGTATTTGCAGGACATCTGAGTGGAAACGTCCAGTGGGAGACTGAAGCTACAGATCTGAATCGTAGGGAAATACATGAGGTGTGCTTCTTGGGGGAATGGCAATCAACCAAGAGTCTATAGCTAGGAGGCCAGAAGCAAACACCCAAGGAGAGGTCTTGGAGCAGAAGAAGATGAATTCTGCAGCTCCTGGTTCTCCTACCCCCGGAAAATTAAGAATAGGACTTTCCTTGCTGGCAATAATATCATCTTTCTCATTCAGTTGCTATAGGGATGAAATCAATCACATGATACATTTAAAGGACTAGTCTCCTGTCTGACAAATGGGGAGAATGTAGTCAATGGGAGCTTTAACTCTAACATGAATAAGAATGATAATCACCATTTGACCCTGCGTGCCTCTGACCAGTGTGTGGGGAGGGCTCTACTTCCCCTCATATCTACCTCTGCTTTTATGGATTCTGCTCCATTCCACAAGCAATGCTTTTCCTTATGTGCTACATAAATGTTCTGCTTGAATTTCTCTGACGCTAAAGGAAGCTGCCCCGTGCACTGATTGCAAATTCTACACAATTAGTCTTCACAGTGCTATACCTACTGTCTGGGATTATAACGGCCTCTCAGAATTCTAATAATATTCTTTATCAAGTGATCGCTTTGTCCACAGTTGCCACATTAAGAAACACAATTAAAATTAAAGTCAAAATCAAAGCCAAAAATCTAGGGCAAATGTGGCAATACTTTTTATGGTGGGAGGAACAAGATGTCTAACAGAGCTTTCATGCTGATGTATAATGCACCTTTACCTCACGTTTGATTCCTGTGGGCGTTCAGTTAATATGGAAACAACAAACATCATTTTATCTCCTTCCTTGAATTTTGCTATTAGAATGACAACTATCAATACATTTATTGTTCTACTAGGCTCTTCTCAGTTTTTATATATATATATATATATATATATATATATATATATATAACTGTTTTATCATAGGAGATAACACACAAAAAGGAACTAAGTTAATTTTAACATGCTATTCAAATTTAAGTTATTATTTTATCACTTAAATGAATCACAGCTAGATTCGTTTAAGACAGTGCCGGTGGGGCGCCTGGGTGGCACAGCGGTTAAGCGTCTGCCTTCCGCTCAGGGCGTGATCCCGGAGTTCTGGGATCGAGCCCCACATCAGGCTCCTCCGCTATGAGCCTGCTTCTTCCTCTCCCACTCCCCCTGCTTGTGTTCCCTCTCTTGCTGGCTGTCTCTGTCTCTGTCAAATAAATAAATAAATAAAATCTAAAAAAAAAAAAAAAAAAAGAGTGCCGGTGATTTTGTCAATCTATTCAGAAGACTGCTGGGTGTAAGGGATATGCCCTCAGGAACTCGACAGCAGGGAAATGGAAGGGCTTCTCACTCTAACATTATGTAAGGAGCCTGATCTGAAAGTCAGGAAACTAACTTGGAAGCACAGTGTGACCCTGCGAGCACAGCTAGTAAAGAAGCAAGTTCAAGAAAGACTGGCTCATTCAAAACAGAAGAGGGTGGGCAGAGTGCTAGTCAGGCTCTTTTCTTCAGGAGACCAGGCACCCTGACAGAGATGGACCTTCTCTGAGGGACAGATATCACAAATAGTGGGGCTCACGACCTCTGGTATAGCTTGGTGCCATTACATATACAAATCACACAAGTTCTGATCAGATGATCGTCAAGGAATCTTTTGATTTTAATTTGGCCTCTCATGGTTTTTCTGACTCGGAAGGGAACATTCTGGTCAGAGATACCTATCTTCATCTCTCATCCCCGTGGCAGATGTATTTCTCAATATAAGTTAATAAATTAGGCCAATTTAGTGATAGTTTGTTTCATGGGAGTGAGTTTGTATGAATCTCTTACAGTCATCTGTGATGACAAAATCAAATTTCTGAGGCTGCAAAATGGAAGACCAAACCAAAGAACAAGGGATATCTGGATCCTAGGAGGTCTCCTGGAAGAATGTCAACAATGAGATATTCCCCTTTAGACATCCTTATGACCAATATTATTTAAATATGGAGGTTGACAGACCAACTTCAGTATAGGAATACCGACAATTTGCAAGCACAGTTTTTATTTCAGCGTGATAATAGCTGACACTTATGGAGTCTGAGGAAAATTAAACTGTTCAGCTTAAACAATGAGTATAAGGTGCAGGTTTTATGGGCCTGAACGCTTATAAAAGCTCAAGGATTTATCACTTTACCAGCCAGAACACTGTGCCCAATCCTCAGTTCTCAACTGATTACCATCTCATTCACACTAAAAAAATAATTGAAACTACAGCACTTAAAACCTTATTTTAACTAGAGTGAAAATACATACATTTTAACTTCTCTTAACTACTGTCTTGTCTATCACCCATTTAAAAAATGGTATAACAGTCTGGTAAAGACTCAGGATACTCCATAGAGCTGTTTTGATTGCTCATCGTTTTGTACCCTAACAAAACGCACTATATATAATTAGAAAAAATTACTTGAAGTCCACTAATTTTATTTTTTGAAATGTATTACTGAAGTATAGTTGACATGAATTTTCAATAAAAATGTGGTAGGAGTAAAATGAAATTATTCTGATCATGTACAAAGATGGAAAAATAATCATTATGGGTTTGGTCTCTTAGTCCCCGAATACTAATTATTTTTAGGAATATCGTGCATACCTCTAGTCATTGCTACTCCACAGTCCATTTTAGGCAGCAAACACCACTCAAATATTCTAGCAAGCACACGCCATTATATTTTTAATTTGTAGTTTTCAGCAATTACCAGAATGGGAAAGCCAAGCCTTTGCGGTACTTTTTTGCAGGTGCTGAGTATTAATGTTTCATGCTTATCTTTGAATGGCCACTGGACTATGCACATAGAAACGCGAAAATGGGGTGTATCTTTTAGAATCCCTGCATTTGTACTCTCTCATTTTACGATCAGGTGTAACAGAAAGTTAGGCGAAGATTAAAAAACTTCTTACTGATTCACGTAGTTGTGCTTCTTCAACATAATTGTTTATTGTAAAAATGCTATTTTCACCATCATCGCCTATTTGATTTCGAAGGATATTAGCATGCAACTTCCAAGGGGGAAAAACGGATAACCATTTTGAAAATGGATTCAAGATGATAATGAAAACAGAGGAAGCCACCATTCTTTATCTCTCAAACATTTTTCCTTGTAACAAGTAGAATGTACCTACTGTTAAGGTTTGGTAATAGCTTGTTTTCTAGTAGGCATATGCATGTATATGTAAATATATGTATATGTGTGTATACACATATCATCTCTGAAGCAACCCAGTCTTCAGTGAAAAATTGTGAAATTATCAGCT
Organism: Ursus arctos; assembly: GCF_023065955.2. Taxonomy (NCBI): domain Eukaryota; kingdom Metazoa; phylum Chordata; class Mammalia; order Carnivora; family Ursidae; genus Ursus; species Ursus arctos. The sequence continues at coordinate 22,596,341 of NW_026622985.1, read as the reverse complement.
TTTCACTTACTGACCTTTATTCCGGTTTCAAAAATCATCTATTAAGTTTCCTTTATATAGAAAAAAATTTTACAAAATAATTAAAAGCCAAGTATATTTATTCTTTTATTTTCAGGAATAAAACCTGCATACACAAAAGCGCGGTAACACTTGCAAGCTGTTTTTATATTTCCATTACATCATTCAACTGAAACATAATACAGTGTTGTGCGTAGATCACAGATCCTCAGTACAATACCTGTGGGTAATTTTGTTTCTTCTTAAAGGAACTTAGGGTCACCAAATGAGTCACTGTTTGATCCCAATGATCAAGCAAGCACCCATTGTGACATGTTGTGCTGTTCTGAATATGGGCGAATAAAGTCATTTTTGTTTCGAAATAGGTCTATACAAATAATATCAATAGCTATCATTTAGTTTTTACTTTGCAGCCAGATATGGCATTAACAGTTTTGTAGGGATGTCTGTCATTTAATTTAAAAACTTTGTAAAGGAGATCTTATCCACGCCCACGGTACAGAGGGGAACCAGGGCATCTAGAGTTCAATGGTTTTGTCCAACATCGCAGTGGGAAGAAGTGAGTAAAACTCATCCTCATTTCTTTTTGACTCCAAAACATGTGCTCACCACAACTGCATTTTGTTACGGATGTTACCAACACAGTGCACACACTCGACACTGGTTATGTCTGTGCAAGCACAGGTAGGGCACGTTCACAGAAAGATTTACGTATGTTTTCAAGTCATTCCCATTACTTTATAGCAACACTTCACATATTAGTGATAGGTATGTACCCAATCTCAGAATTTCTTTCCATTATTACCAACATTTTCAAAGACTTCAGAGAATTATTCTAGCAACAAGATACATGTGATATGGGACAAAAATTTCGGTACCTGTGGCCTGAAACAGAACCCAAACCTCCCAAGATTATGCAATCTCTTTTCTTTTCTTTTTTTTCTTTTTTTAAAGATTTTATTTTATTTATGTGACAGAGAGACAGCCAGCGAGAGAGGGAACACAGCAGGTGGAGTGGGAGAGGAAGAAGCAGGCTCCCAGCCGAGGAGCCCGATGTGGGACTCGATCCCGGAACGCCGGGATCACGCCCTGAGCCGAAGGCAGACGCTTAACGACTGCGTTACCCAGGCACCCTATGCAATCTCTTTTCTTATAAGCAACAATTCCCGGTGTAGTAAAATTATGAAAAAAAAAATGCTCACAATTTTTAAGGTGATTTCTAGAGAATCTAGACAGAGCATATTTTTAGAGTGCCATCTATTCTAAAACATTCAAATTTTCTCTTGGCCTGTCTATGTTACTCCTTTTGGAAATAAGAAAAAACAAACAAACAAACAAACCATAGAGGATCACAGGGAAAGGAGAGCAAGGAGTGAGAGAAGCATATGGGGGAGCAAGGGGAAAGTGGAAAAATGTATTCTACCCCCAAGCTCCCTGTTTTCATTAAATCTTCGAGCCTCCAACAGAATCTATCAGATTCTAGGAGAGGGATTCTCAGCACATTCATTGTTACCTCCCTCTAAATTGTGACAATGATCAAAATGCCTGTGTATAGTTCTTGACAAATGGAAAAAGAATTCTGTCACAGAGCTTCTAAACGGTTATTAGAAACATGTCTGAGTTGTACTGACAGACTGGCTTAGATTCTAAGCCCTGTGGGGGAGGGATTGATAGCTTTCCGGGTGAGGTTGTCAGAACTTACTTCAACACTTAATAAAAACAGCAGTACAAACAGAGTGGGGGAGTGGGGAGAACCCTTTGACCCCAAATTGCAAACTTGGAACAAAATCCTGTACCTTCTCCGGAATTTCATTACCAGAGTTGGTACGAGTTTTAAGGGGATGCTGCATTTAAAACATATTATTTGTGATACACATTCTGGGATAGAAGTTCACATGAAGCAAATACGATTATTCACAGATTCTTAGTGGCCAATAAAATTAACCACTCTCTTCAGTGATATTAATCAGTGGTGGTTCCAATATGCCCGAACAAACAGAGCACCTGACTGCCGACGAACCGCGCCTAAAGACGGCTTGTGCGTGTTAGCGTATCGGCAGACCATATGGCAAATGAGACTTCTCTCTGGTAATTTACCCGAAGGAAGCCAGAATAATTAGAAATCACTCTCAATAGCTGCAGTTGCACACAGCAACTCAGTCACTGAAATGACACAGTTTGCAGAAATGCCTGGTTTGCAGGTACATTCCACACAGCAGGCTGCAGACTCGCTGCTTGTATTACACATCATCATGTAAAATGGGCCTGCAGACTGAATTTTAAACTCTGAAGTTGTTCTCCGTCTGCTTTCTCTTTTGATTTGACTTTGAAAGGTTTTGTTTTCTGGTCAAGAGAAAACCTGATCGGGAGGGCGCCAAACACGGTCTGTCCATTTCCTTCTAAGGGACAGCCATTGGAGGGTGATGGAACCGACCCGCAGTTACTCAGTTTATTCTGTCCAGGGATGTGCTCTATTATACTGGAAAATTTTCAATAGTGAATATCATAAATATGAAGACACTATGGCTCAGTGCTTCTTCATTTTTTAATGTGCTTATGAATCACCTGGACATTTTGTTAAATGACGAATTATGATTCAGCAGGTCTGGGGGCTCAACATTTTATGTGTTGCTGATGCCGGGCTGTGAATCACAATTTGAGTTATAAGGCTAAAATAGACGCACCACACTTCACTGAGCAAATGAGTGCTCACCAAAAAAAATAAAAGGGCATTTGCAATATTTGCAATGTCTTCGTCATGAGAAGCAGTAAATGGTTTTCTCCTGCCCTTTGAACTTTGTTGAAAATCAAGGAGTACCTTATCTAATTCAAAACCTAAGTGTCATTAACCCCAAATGACAGAAAAGTCTTAAAGTATTATTAATACATTTATTCCATAAATATATTGGCATCTCCCCCAGGTGAGGCACAAGAAACAGAACATGGCTCTTGGCAACATGAGGCTTATAGTCCAGGTGAAGAGACAAAATAAATATACATAAATATGTATTTCTTTGGAAAGAGGAACTGAATACTAAAGAGGCAAGAAAATCTAACCTAGTAGGTCTATCTGGGAAAGTGACACTGCAATACACATAAGCATTATGGAAGAGGAGGCCAGGCAAGCAGGCCGGGCCACACAGGGAAGTACCAGGGTCAACAAGGAGGCATAAGGTTGGGGCCGGGGTTGGAAGTATTTTGTGTGGTTTCCTCAGTAAGTAATGGGTGAGCAGGGTAACGAGGTTTAGGATTTGCTTGTTAAAATACTCGCAGCAGACTCTGGAGTATATGGGTTGGGTCCCTAGTTGTCTGGCCCTGAGGTGATTAGGGCAGGGGAGTAGTGGCCTAGAGCATAAGAACTGATGAAGGATGTGGTTGGGAGTATGGGCTCTGGGGTGCTGGGTTTGCATTTCAAAGACATGCTCAGGAGAGAGTTAATTATCTTTAGAATTAGCTAACCTTGGGAGGGGCAGTCCCTTTGTGTACAACAAGGCCTCAGATGTCAAAACACCAAAATACAGAAAATTAAAACAAAAAAACCCCAAAGCTCAGTTAATGCAGTCAGCGTAATAGAAAGGTGGATATATACATTTGAAGACCAAAAAGGTTAGGGTCAGACTTAAGTTTAGGAACTATAAGCATATGGATGTCATTTAAAGCCTGGAGGTGATTAACATACCCTCTGGTGAGAGTACAGAATGGGGAGAAGAAGGTCTTGGACAGATATGATCAATTAAAGTTTGGAAAGAAAAAGAGAAATTCTCGGTTTACTGACAATGATTAGTTAGAGGAGTAGGAGAAAGTCAGGAATGTGTAGTTTCATGGAAATCAAGGAAAGAAAAACAAGGCTAGCTCCATGAATGGCATTAAATATAGATGAACAGAGAAACAGGAAGAGAGTTTGTATCATCATGCCGATTTATGTTTTCTTTAAAAAATTGTTTTGTTCTTCAGATAACTAAAATGACTTTTGCAATGATGTATTCTCTTCAATCCACTGTTCTATTTGTCTTATAGCCACAGATGCTATTGGGGAGTTTTAAGCAATTGGGATATTAATCATTATAAATACTATCATTTAGAGTCTAAACTTTATTAATACACAATGAAAATTAGACTGAACTTTCACTGATTCCTTTATGATGACATCCTATATTCATTGTTCTGTCTTGAGCTGGGTGAATTTTAGACATGAAAGTGCTCCTATATTTACTAATTCAACAATCATTCTTTAACTAGATAGTATGGCCATAGTCACAGAAACCATGTAGTTCCAAGATTACATTGTTATTCAGTTGATTTAGAAAGGTTTAGGAGTCATAACTTATATATGATATTTGGCTTTATTAACATCTTTCAAGGGTCACCTTTTTCAGCTGATGCAAACTCCAGTAATAGGCCATCCTTTTCTCTTTCAAGGTAGTTCATTTAACCTGACACCTCTAATAGTTAGCCATTTTAAGTTTATATCCACTCAAGAGCCACCTTTCTAGAACTTGACACTGGGGCTTGCCTGATTGACTCTCTTGTCATCCTGATAGGTACCATGAAATATTCCAGGGCTTATCATGTCTTTTCTCCCTACACATCCTCAAGTACCCCAACAGTCTTCTTATATATGGCATGGCTTCAGTTATATCACCATATTCATTAGTTTGGTACACTATAGAATTTATTGGCCTTTCTAGCTAAAGCCAAAAACTAATCTCACTCCTCTAGATGTGGTCCAACCAGTACAGGATATGACTATTAACTTCCTTGTCTTGGACACTGTACAAAGACTATTGCTGGCTTTTTAAATAGCCACATTATGCTCTTGATGGGTTGAGCCTACACTCGTGCAAAATTCCCTAAGTTATTTTTTGCAGATGTACCACCATGAATTTTGATATGCTCATCTTGGATTTTTATTTGATTTCCGTGAAAAGATACATTACGTTTCTATGGCCTCTATAAGGTTCATTCTGTTTGATTTCAATTACTTTTCCTATCAACCCTTTCCAGATCCTTTGAGTAGCTTACATCATCTCATATATGATGATACCTCTTAACTTCCTGTCAATTCTCAATTTGAGAACCATTATTATCTTGTCATAGGAGCCACCGATGGTTGAGTTTTTCAGTGATGGGCCAGTGAAAGGGCCCTTCTACGCGAGGTTCCACAGTGATGTTAATGGGAACACCAATCAGCTTTCTAATTCATGTTTCCTCATTCAACCAAAGTGCAAATCAATAAGCTATACTATCATTCAGCCAATGTTTCTGCATTGTGCTCACTAGACTACTGCGGAAATGAAGTCAATGCTTCATTGAAATAAAAGCTCCACATTTACTACCTTTCTGTCACCAGTCAATAGTAACCCCATACAAATAATGTGTTGATATTCACAGAAGAAAGAAACTTGGACACAAGAATAGTGATAAAACTGCTTATAAAATTTTAGATATCTGGACTCTCAATTTTATGCTTTTCCTTCTCCCTACCCCATTTTACTTTGAGTGCTTAAGATACAATCATGTGAAAAGTGGAAACAACTCAGAGACAAGTGTCCAAATCCTCACTGCCTGGCTTATTATTTACTATTAATTGTGTATTGAAATTGCCTTTCTTTTTAGTCAGAGGTAGAATTCTTGTGATTTGGGGCTTTAATTTTTTTAAACAGGAACATACTGTAGTGAGGATCTGTAGAGCACAACTTTATGGGCTATAAATCTGCACTGGTATTGTAGCTATAAAATGTCTGGCTAAGCATATACTAATAAACAAATCTTACTGCATTGGCTGAGAGAAGAGTATCAAAATAAACGATTCCTACCTAATATGGACTTTATCACCAGCTATTATACAGTGAATATTTAAACTCCATTGTCTTGCCTCAACTAAGAAAGCTTTCCTGCATCAGCATTTCTTAAGCTGCATGAATCACATGTAATGCTAATGTGCGGTAATAAACATCTTCAGCTACACTTCACCCACGGGGGTTCCCCAGAAACAATTGTCACACTAATCGTAGTTTATCAAAGCCTGGTAGGAGTTCTGTAACTGGACACGTAAGTCCTAGACTACATACACAAGTACACAGGAATATATTTCTGTGGTTTTTCTCCCTTTCTTTAGATTCCCAGACCACCCTTCAAAAAATAAAAATAGTCTTCTGACTTCAGTGTCTCTCAGCCCTAGCTACAAAAGCAAATGACTAAAAAAAAAAAAAAAAAAAAAAAGCCATTTTAATCATGTGTACTCACTAATGTATTTTTTTTTTAAAGATTTTATTTATTTATTTGACAGAGATAGAGACAGCCAGCGAGAGAGGGAACACAAGCAGGGGGAGTGGGAGAGGAAGAAGCAGACTCATAGCGGAGGAGCCTGATGTGGGGCTCGATCCCATAACGCCGGGATCACGCCCTGAGCCGAAGGCAGACGCTTAACCGCTGTGCCACCCAGGCGCCCCACTAATGTATTTTTTAACATAATTATTTTAAAGAAAATTTAATATTGAACTACTAGGGATTCACAGGAAGTTGTTAAAAAAAAAAAAAGTCTACAGGACAGTCCTGTGCATCCTTGACACAGTTTCATCTAATGAAAACTATAGTATAATGGAAGCCCGGAGACCGATAATGGAACAGTCTGCAGAGCTTACACAGACTCCAATTCTACATGCATTCATCCTGTGGTTTTAAGCAACTTTAATCCATGCGCGGAGTTGTTACCGCACCACCAAGACAGAGGATTCTTCCATAACCATCAATCTCCTTTGTGCTGTTCTTCGATAGCCACACCCTCCCCTCCCTCACTCCTGACAACCGCTGTTCTCCACCTCTCTAATTTTATCTCAAAAATATTACATAAATGGAATCATACAGTACATAACTTTTTTTTTGACTGGCTTTTCTTCTCCCCACGAGGCATAAATCCCTTGAGAGTCAATCAAGTCCTTGCATTTTTCAATGCGGTATTCCTTTTTATTGCTGCGTAGTACTTTAAGGTGTGGGCTTACCAGGTTTTTACTCATTCACCAGTTGAAGGGCATCTAGACAGTTTCCAGTTCTGGGCTGCTGGGGCTAATGCTGTTATGAACATTCCCGTACCACTTTTGGGTGAACATAAGTTTTCATCCCTCTGGCAGGAATAGCCGAGAGCACAATTGCCGAGTGGCATATGGTAAGGGCATGTTCAGTTTTATATAAAACCGCCAAACTGTTTCCAGAGGAACTGTTTCATTTTATACCCTCACCAGCCATGTAAGAGTGACTGAAGTTCTTAGCAGCTCAATTAGTATTTGGTGTCAAATGTAATTTTAAGGTCACAACTAGGTTGTAAATTTTTTGTGGTCGGGTGCTGTTTTATTTCACCTTAAAAACATGTTTATGTAACAGAGTAACATTGGGTTAATAGGAACTTTTTGGATATTTGCTAGAAGCAGGATATTGAACAGGACAAAGACATGCCTTTCCTCCAGGCAGGAGCTCCAGGTCCATGTGCACGTAGCAGCTGCCAACTCAAATGTCAGAGGCCAGCCAGGCGACAGAAATGAGTAAAGCTGCCAGTGAATCAAGGTGTGTGAGAATGTGGTGGGGACCGTGGCCCACTGGAAACACAAGCCTGGCTGAAGTCACACTGTCCCCGAGCAGCCATTCTAGACGCTCCGGACATGTTTCTAGACATTCTGATTTTTCTAAAAACAACCACCACCACCACCAAACCCTAAAGTACAGTTTCTAAATAGGAAATCTCCTGATTTGTAAATGTAGACGCCAGTTTTGAAAGACTCCAGCCTCCACAAAAAGTCTTAGGGATCAGCTCTGGCCTAAAGACAAGTTGAGAATGATCATTTAGAGATAGGAGAAGTCCACTAAAAAGAAAATATGTGTGCCGTCTTCAGACACCAGGAAAAGGTTATTTTAGATCAAAGAATTACAAAAAGCCTTTTTAGTGTAGGACTGCACTTCTGAAACTCTAACGTGCTTATGAATCACCAGAGGATCTTATTAATCTGAGTTAATAGGTTGGGATGAGGACTGAAGACTGGACTTCTGCGTTAATTCCGTGTCCCTTGATGCTGCTGGTCCAGGAACCACTCTAAGCAACAAACGTGTGGGAAATATCGGAGTTGAACCCTGAAGGTTGGGTAGTGTTTGTAAATCCAAAGATGGACCCTAGTAGTGAACACGGGATTATTAGTCATAAAGGTAGGTAAACTGGGGATTATCTGGGGAATTGTAAAATCTTCCATTTGTATTGTAAATAGCTACACAGAAGCAAGGAGATAAACTTGGAAAGGTAGACTTTGAGATGGGATCATGCTAGATTTTCTTTATATTCAGCAGCCTTCAAGACACATCCAGTCCGATAACTACCAGGGACAAATGTCCACAATTCCTATGATCCTGCTCTTGATTATAAATGGGTCTTTCAGATTACAGTCATGCAATGGCACCCAGGTGTGTTCCTCTCAGTTGATACAATGTCTTCTGCCCCCAATTTAAAGGAATGTGCATTGCTTTAGGGCTCCCTGTGTCTGTATCGAAGCTTCTGTCTGCTTCATCTCTCTAATGCACTAATGCTTGGAGACACAACTGTGCTGGATTCATGCCTTTCACCTCTTAAAAAAAAAAAAAAAAAGATTTTTTCACCTGAACTCCAATGTGTCTCAAGGACTCTTGGAAACAGATACTCATTCTACTGGCTGTATTTATATCCACAGGGACTCCAACTCTAAAGGTCTGGACAACCTCCTTCATTATTCTTGTTATTTTCTTCTTCAATAAGAAGGTTTTTTTTTTTTTTTTAAAAATCCAAAACACAAAACATTTCTTTTCCAACAAAAGAAAAATCAGAGGTCACACGTTTATTATACAAACACTAGCTTTTAGGGGTCATTGGTCCACTCGGTCCACATGTAAGTAAAATAAGATTTCCCACATTTAAAAATAAATGAAAAAAAATGAATAAGAAATTAATGAAAGAGTGAATTTCTATTTTAACAGAGAGAGGATGGTGGAAATAAAGGGAGATGGAAAAGAAAATTGCAAAGAACATGTGGTAGAGACCCTGGGAAGAAGAGCAGAGAACTGACAAAGAGGAGAAGGAGGAGAAGGTGGGTCTAAGAAGATTTCCAGGCTAGAAATCATCTTTGAAGGTTTTGAAAAACTAAACTGGTGAAAAACTATACCTATAAGGGGTAGGATATTTCTATCTCTGATGACTGATACCTGTCACCAGCATTATTTTTAGTTCCCTTTCTTCCACTTTTTAGTTAAAATAGGTCTTTAATTGTTCTTGGTTACTATATGGTTCTGCTTTATGAGAAGCTATGGAAATGTCACACATATAATTGTCGATGAGGTCATTACATATTATTATGTAATTTATTTTTACTTATTATAGAAATCCTTCCAATAAATCCATACTCCCAGTCAGCATCTTCTTGTTTTTTATAGATTCATAGCATGGGATGCCTGTGATGGCCATGAGAATGTGGCTGTAGTCCATCGGCTATAGCAGGTGTAATTGAGCAAAGTCCTAGGAGCTATCTGAAATTCATCACCAAGTTTGCACAGAGGCCAGGTCTCCCACAAGCTGCTTCCAGCCAATGACTGAGTGTGGCAAGGATAGTTTATCTGTTCCTGCTAGACATGGGCTCCTCTGTTGGCTGACTTTGGCTGGAAGACTCTGATGGCTTTGCCAAACCTACCTTAGGTAGCATGGCAGTCTATGATGCTTCTACCCAATCTTTCCTGCTCTCCTTACAGAGTCAGACTTGCTTTGTAGCCTGATGGCTCTCACAGTCTTATCTGTCTCGCTTCCAATTTTCTCTCCTACATGCACCTTCAATAATGACATCTCTGCCATATACATCTCTGAAGAAACAGACTAAGCAATGCCTACACCATGACATATAAAATATTTCCCGATTGGTGGACATTTAGCTTATTTTCAAAATTTTTTGTTAATACAAATATCATGGTAACAATTGTCATCTACTTGCAATTTTAGGTATTGATAGTTTTTTTTCTTCTTTTGACTAAGTTCTGGGAATGAAATTGCTTAAAGGGTATGTTTATTTGCGGTTTAAATAAATGTAGTACAATTATTGTAATGAATACATTTAAACCAAAATACAACTTAGAAAAACCCCAGGTATTAATGAAATACTTTTCTGATTCAGAAGTGACAACATGGCAGAAGTACATCCTAAGGAAATTGAGCTCTTAATATGGTGTCTATAATCTGTGGCAGGTCTTAACAATAAACTTCTATAGGCTTATATAAAATATCAAATATTGGACATATCTATTAATAATCTAGAATAGGGGTACCTGCATGGCTCAGTTGGTTAAGTGTCCAACTCTTGATTTCAGCTTAGGTCATGATCTCAGGGTTGTGAGATCCAGCCCTTTGTCAGGTTCTGTGCTGGATATAGAGCCTGCTTAAGATTCTCTCTCTTCTCCCTCTCCCCCCCCAATTAATTAGTAATCTAGAATATGAATTACTGCTTACCTTTTGATTGCTAGCACTTATGTAAAAAGGTAAACTAAGAAGAGATATAAAATGGAAATAATTCTAATGTTTACTTTTATTCAGGAAGCTTTATAAATTATTAATCTTCAAACAGTGACATCTAGATATTTGTGTCATCTATAGCTATATTTTATTCATTTTCCCTTTTAAAATTTTCAAGGATTAGTGAAACCAGAGAGCAGTTGCAAATTTCAAATCCACCTGATTACATGATACTTTAAAAATAATATATAAATTTATTGTATGATATCTATTTCATCAATATGCATTACCTGGAATCTTGTATAACAATTGATCATAAATATGAATTAAACAGAGTGGTTATCTAGAACAAATCATTTTATATGATGTTTATTTTTTATTTTATTTTCTTAAATTCCAGTATAGTTAACATACAGTGTTATATCAGTTTCACGTTTTATGATGTTTGTTTTAAACAGTGCTGGGCAGCTAACTTTTTTGATCAAAAATAAATGGTGTGAGGTCACCCAGATGGTGACATAGGTTGTTCCTAACATTGCTCCCCATCACAGGAAGAACTTCTAGCAACTATTGAAAAAGACACCACTACAGAATCCTAGAACATGGGCGGAGGCTGAGGTACCCCCCATAGCAGAGACCAAGACAGATGGCATTAGAAGGGTGGGGGAAGTGCTTCAACAAAGGCACTATCACTCCCCCAGGTCAGCACAACATGACGAAAGGGGTCTCTCCTGAGTCTTCAGTTCCTTCAGTGAAAGAAGAGAACCTGGGGATATAGGGAGCTCCCCTGGCATTGTAGGTTGCTTTCTGGGAGCCCCCACTCTGTCTGATCTTGCACCACAGGGATTGTAAGGGAATCTGCAGGGCTCAAACACTGGGAATATGACTATGAGAGAGAAGGGGCTTGCCACAACTAGCATATGGATCTTGGCAGACTGAGTTCATTCCGAAGTGCCCAAGTAGTAATCCTAACCAATGGTTGTGCTCATTTACAATACCAGATCAGGGGCACACTCTGACTAGGGAACTTGGTGCGGCACACATGGGCCTAATTTGGATAATCAAACAAGGAGTTCTGCCAGCCCCAGATCCTGGTTTGCCCATGCCCGGCAAGGAGCTGAATCACAGTGCCATCTGCTGTGGCACGTCCTCCTGCCCCATCTGACTTAAAGGGCTGGCAACAACTCCTGGAAGCAGTGTGGTCCAGTGGCACTTGAGTAAAGAGGCAGGCAGACAGAACTGATCGCCCCCAGAGCAAAGCCAGTAATACCAAACATGGAGGCTTCTCATGTGAAGCACAGGCAGGGGAGTTAATTTATAGCTGAGTGTTGCTCCCAGGCTCTCCCAACTAAAGAGCCTGTTTGGGAAATTAAGAGTAGCTCTGGAGCAGCCCCTTAGCCCTTCTGACCAGAAGGGCTGGTAACAGCTCCTGGAAGCTGTGTGGCCCAGCAGCACTCAAGTCAAGAGGCAGGTGAAAGAGCCAACAGTTTTCATAACAAAGCCAGTGGCTCTGTTAGGTCATGGAACTTGGGGTGTGGCTGGCTTTAATTAAGGCAACAAATAGAGAGCTTTACTGGCTTAAGTGCTGCTTCTCCTGCTGCTCCAAGGCAGGGAATTTAACCCAGAGCCCCACTTATCACTGAATACAGCTTTCAGCCTGTCTGGGAATGGGGAACCTAACCAGAGCACACAGGAAGCTGCATAACCCATTCAACACCCTATGTATAATGGCACTTAAAGAGAGTACAGTCCCCTTGCAGAGCAAAATGGTAGTCTCAACTGACCAGGGAATTCAGTGCACACTCTGGCCTGATTCAAGGTCCCTAAAAATGTGTTGTAAAGGCCCTGGGTCCCATCATACTGCCTGTTGGGACAGGAAAGCTAATTCATAGCCCCATCTAGTAATTAATATAATATCCCTTTGTGATCATCTGGAAGACCTGACCATACAATCCAGTCAACCATGGGACATATCCTACAGCCTCACTTGGGTCCAGAACAAAGCCAGCAGTTTTATCCAACTATTCTCAGCCCTTCGTACTCTTTCCCATTCCTATCCTCAGAGCACAATCAGTTGCCTCACCCCAAAAGTGACTATAAGAGGCCCACTTACTCAAGAATGTTATTAGCAACATACCCAGAAACCCAAACTGAACTGACTGGTGAAGAAATCAGTCTGCCAAAACAAATCTGTAAAATCTGAAACAGGAGACCAGTTACTCAAATGTGTTCTCCTCAACATAAGGAATCAGGAAAATAGCACCGAAAGAAACTAATATGGCTCCAATAACTGATCTTAAAGAAATGGAGAACTATGAACAGTCAAAAAATCCAGCATAATACACTTAAGAAGGTTTAGTGAACTACAAGAGCAGAAAAACAGACAGCTAAATGAAATTAGGAAAATAAGGCATGACCAAATTAAAAGTTTTTTTTTTTTTAAAGCAATCATCAAAAACCACCAAATGAAATCCTAGAGTTGAAAATACAATAACTGAAAAATTCAATAGAGAGTTTCAAAAATAGACCTGACCACACAGAAGAGAGAATTAGTAATCTGGAGGATAGGACATTAGAAATTAGACAGAAGAGCAAAAAGAATACAAAAAGAACGAAGAAAGCCTATGGAAATTAAAGACACAATGAAAGAAACATTCACGTTATGGGAATTCCAGAAGGAGAACAGAAAGGGATAGAAAGTATTTTTAAAACAATAATGGCTGAGAATTTTTCAAACCTCGAGAGAGAAATGGACATCAAGATCTATGAGGCCTAAAAAATCTCAGATAGATTGAACACAAATAAGGCTACACCAAGACACATTATAATTGTCAAAAATCAAAGACAAAGAATTTTAAGAGCAGAAAGACAATGCACATACATGAGAAATCCGTAAGACTATCAGAGCAGAAATTTATCTACAGAAATTTTTCAGGCCTGGAAAGAAGGGGATAACATATTCAAAATATTTAAGGAAAATAACTGTCAACCAAGAATTCTATACCTGGTGAAGCTGTCCTTCAGAAGTGATAGACATATAAAGACTTTCCCAAACCAACAAAAGCTGATAGATTTCATTACCGCCAGCCTTACAAAAAAAATGCCAAAGGGAGTTCTTGCATGGAGGTTAAAGAATACTAATTAATACCATAAAAACATTAAAAGACAGTATAAACCTCAGTGGTATTGCTAAATATATAGTCATAACCACATTCTGCAATATGATAACAGTGGCACATAGTTCACTAACAACTCTAGTTTGAAAGTTTAAATATAGCAAAATACCATTTACAAATTTTTATATATGTAACTACAATCCAATTATTGTAGTTATGGTGAATAACAATAACCTAAAATATGAGGGGGAGAAGATATAAAAGTGTAAAGTATACAAATTCTATTAAAGTTCTTCTCAGTTTAAAAAAGGGTGTTATCATTTCAAGATATTTTACATAAACCGTATGGTAATCTCAAGCAAGAAATCTTGTAGCAATTACAAGAAAGAACATGATAAAATCAAAGCATACAGATACCAAAAGACATCAAAACACAAAAAAGACAGGATAAAACAAATAAGCAAACAAATAAAAAACAAAACAAGGAACAACAGATCTACAAAACAACCATGAAATAATGAACAAAATGGCAATCATAAGCCCTTACCTACCAATAATTACTTTAAATGTAAACAGGATTTTCCATTTACAAGTTATGGAATGGCTGAATGAATGAAACAACAATATCTAATAACATGCTGCCAGCAAAAGACTAATTTTCTCTTAAAAGACACATATAGACTGAGAATGAAAAGATAGGAAAAAAAATTTCAAGCAAATAGTAACCCCAAAAAGCAGAGGTATCTACATTTACATCAGAAAAAATAGACTTCAAAAAATGGAAAAAAGAGCTAGAGAATGGCATTAAATAATCCGTATATCAAAAAGATACCACAAGTGTAAATATTTATGCCCCTAATATTGGAGCATTTAAATATGTAAAGCAAAAACCAGCAGAGCTAAATGGAGAAACAAACAGTATTATAATAATAGTTGAGGACTTTATTACTCCGCTCTCAATAGATAGATCATTCAGAGAATCAATAAGTAAACAGCATGTTTGAACATGCTACAGACCAAAAGGTCCTGATAGACATATCCAGAGCATTCTATCCAACAACAGAATAATACATGCTCTTCTCAAGTGCTCATGGAACATTTTCTAGAATGGATTATATGTTAGGTCCAAAATACCTCTTAGTAAATTCAAGAAGATTAAAATCATGCCAAGTGCCTTCTCTGACCACAATACACAAAATCAGAAATCATTACCAAGAGGAAAACTAGAAAATTCATGAGCACATGGAAATTAAACACTCTCCTGGATGACCAATGAATCAAAGAAGAAATTAAAGAGGAAATAAAGTTTCTTGAGACAAATGAAATGGGAACACAACTTACTAGTACTTGTGGGATGCAGCAAAAGCAATTGTAAGAGCGAAGTTCATAGCAATATACTTCTACCTTAAGAAGAAAGGTCTCAAACAACCTAACACTATGCCTTAAGGAACTAGAAAAAGGAGAACACACTGAACCCAAACTTCGCAGAAAAAAGAAAAAGGGATTAGAGCAAAAATAAATGAAATAGAAAACATAAAAATAGAAAATATTATTTAAATTAAGTTTTTTTTTTTTAAGACATGAGAATTGATAAACCCTTAGCTAGACTAACCAGGGGGGAAAAAGGGCTGGAAATTAACAAAATAAATGAAGAAGGAGACATCACAGCTGATACCACAGAAATACAAAGCATCTTAAGAACCTGCCAACAAACAAGACAACCTAGAAGAAATGGAAAAATTCTTAGAAACATACACCTTACCAGGACTAAATCAGGAAGAAACAGAAAATCTAAATAGACCAATTACTAGCAATTAGATTGAATCAGTAATCAAAAATCTCTGGACCAAATGAATTCACTGGTGATTTTTACCAAACATTTAAAGAAGAATTAACAAACAATCCTTCTCGAGCATTTTCAAAAAGTCAAAGAGGAGAGAATACTTCCAAACTTATTTTACAAGGCCACCATTATCTCGACACCAAAACCAGAAAAGGACACTACTAGAAAAGAAAACTACAGGCCAATATACCTGATAAATATTGATGCAAAAACTGAACAAAACCGAAGTCAGCAGCACATTAAATGATCACACACCATGATCAAGTGGGATTTGTCCCCAGGATGCAAATATGGTTCAACATTTGCAATGCAACCAATGTGATACATCACATTAATAGAATAAAAGAAAATAATTACATGATTATTTCAATATGCACAGAAAAAACACGACTAAATCTAACATTTATTCATGATAAGAACTCTTAACTTTAGAACGAATCTACCTCAACATAATAGAGGCTACATACAGCAAGACCACAGCTAGCATCATATTCAATGGTGAAAGGTTGAAAGCTTTTCCCCTAAGAGAAGGAACAATACAAGGGTGTATACTCTCACTACTCTTTTTTAGCATAGTACCAGAAACCCTACCTAGAGCAATCAGGCAAGATTAAGAAATAAAAGTTATCAGATTTGGAAAAGAGGAAGTAAAATTTACAGACAACTTAATTTTATATATAAAAAGTTCTAAAGACTCAACCAAAAAACTATTAGATTTAATCAATGAATTCACATAGGTTTCAGTAAAATTAATATACAAACATCAGTAGCGCTTTTCTAAATGCTAACAATTTTTCTGCAAAATAAAAAAATAAATCCCATTTACAATAGCATCAAAAACAACAAAATACTTAGAAATAAACTAAAGAAGTAAAAAAAAATCTCTACTCAGAAAACTACAGGATACTGATGAACAAAACTGAAGACAATGGAAATGGAAAGAATATTATTATTAATAATAATATATTGATATGACTGTAGTAATTAATATTAATATTAAAATGTCAATACTACTAAAATTCATCTACAGATTCAATGCAATTCCTATCAAGATTCTAATGTCATTTTTTCATGGAAATAGAAAAAGCACTCCTAAAATTTAAAGACCCCAAATTGCCAAAGAAATGATGAGAAAGAAGAACAGAGCAGGAGGCATCACACTTCCTGATTTCAAGGTATACCAAAGGGCTATAGTCATCAAAAGGGTGTGGTACTTGTATAAAAACAGACAAGCAGAACAATGGACAGAATCTAGAGCACAGAAATAAACCCAAAGACACGCAGTCAGTATTTGACAAGGGAGCCAAGAATAATCAATGGACAAAAAAACATTTCTTCAGTAAATGGTGTTGGGAAAACTGGATAGCCATGTGTAAAAGAATGAAACTGGACCCATCTTATAGCACTCACAAAAATTAACTTGAAATGGATTAAAGGTTTAAATGTAAGATCTGAGACCATGAAACAACCAGAAGAAAACATTGGAATAAAGCTTCCTGACATGGATATGGACTTGGTAATGATTTCTTGGGATATGACACCTAAAGCACAAGCAACAAAATAAAAAATAAACAAGTAAGGTTACATCAAACTAAAAAGCTTCTGTAGAATGGTGGAAAATTTTTGCACACCATACCTCTCATAAGGGGTTAATATTGAAAACAAAGGACTCAATAACAAGAAAACTCAGTAATAAGAAAACAAATAGCCAATTGAAAAAATTGGCAGAGGACCTGAAACACATTTCTCTAAAGAAGATATGAACGACCAGCAGGTACATGAGAAGATATTCAATAGCACTAGTCAGTAAGGAAATACTAAATAAAAACCATAATGCGTTACCACCTAACACCTGTTAGAATGACCATTGTGAATAAGACAAGAGATAACAAATGTTGGTATAGATGTGGAGAAAAGGGAACTCCTGTGGACTGTTGGTGGGACTGTAAATTGCTCTAGTCACTATGGAAAATACTATGGAGGATCCTCAAAAAATTATAAGAACTATCATATGATCTAACAATCCATGTCCGGTAATATATCCAAAGGACATGAAACCACTAACTGGAAAGATCTGCACCTCCATGTTTATAGCGGCGTTATTTACAACAGCCAAGACATAGAAACAACCTAAGAGTCCACCAGTGGATGACTGGATAAAGCAGCTGTGGTATGTATAAAATGAAATACTATTCAATCATAAAAAAATAGGGAAATCCTACCATTTCAAACACGGATGGACTTTGAAAGCATTATTGTAATTGTAATAAGTGAGAAAAAGACAAATACTATACGATCTCACTTGTATATAGAATCTAAATAAACAACAGAAAAATAACTCATAGAAAAAGATAGAAAAAGAGCTCAGACTACTTCTGGTTGCCAGAGGCAGAAGGTAGGTATAGGAGAAATTAGAAGAATGATAAATAAGTACTAGGGATATAATGTACAACATGATAAATATAGTTAATACTGCTCTATGGTATGTAGCTAATTTGCTGAGAAATCCTATGAGTTCTTATCACAAGAGGAAAATATTTTTCTTTTTATTATATTTGTATGGGAATATGGATGTTAACTGAACCTACTGTGGTAATCATTTCACAACATATGCAAACCAAACTAACACTGTACACCTTAAATTTATACATTAATGTATGTCAATTATTTCTTAATAAAACAAAAAAATGAACACTTGCATCATTGTCAAATACCATTTGTGTTTAATGGAATCTGCATAAAGCATCTCTATTTTGTATATTTCCCAAGTAATTATTGTAGTTATGTATCAAAAAAGAATATTATGCCATTTTTTCCCTACTAGGCAAGGATAGCATAATATAGAAGATCACTATATAATTTCATAGAATTTAAAAACCACTACAGAGCAATATTTGACACTAGCATTTCTATAAGTACTTTTATATATTCTGCTAAAATATCAAAACACCATTTCTATCTATATAGCCAGCCACACTCTATCAAGTCAAAATTAAACATCTGATCTATAATTACTCAGAGGAAGGGAGGAAAAAAATGCTATTTTAAAGCTTGCTAATCGGATGAATTAATCAAAGGCACTTTTTAGACAGATCCTTTTATATCTTCTTTTTGCTAATATGTGTAAAAACTGAGATGTACTCCATGGTTATATTAAAAAAAATCTTTAGTGAGTTTTTTTTTTAATCCCTTTTATGAAAACTCTTTCTTTCGTGGGAAAAACAAAGAAAAAGAAAGAAACCACACTATCTTACGTGCAACCAGCTATGAAATTAACCAGGTGCTATTTTTACTTTTTCTGGTTAAAATGGACATAGAAATATGAGGAAAACTTGAATGTTTTTCAATTTGATACTGGATACTTAAAAATCCATTTAGGCAAAACTCTGCAAAGTACAGAGCAGAAAAACAGTATCTCTTCATTTTACCTTGGTCAATATAGATCTTTCCATCTTAAATATTTTATTGGCAACTCAAAATAATTTAAAAAATAAAATTTTAAAAAATATGATCTAAACGGATTAGCTTAAGTCTATGAAATGTACTGAGCATTTAAATTTTTTCCACCTCATTTTGAAGGGTAAATTACAAATGTGGCCACACTCTAGTTCAGAAATCATTAGTCTCAAGAGCCTTCCCACCCCAAATAAGCCTAGTAAATAATGTTCAAGAAGCTTAAAGTAGAATACATATACTTAAAAAATGTATGTAAACTACCAATACTAACCTCAGTGCCTGCTAGCTTTCCTATGGAATGGGACTCTATGTTTTCTCTTCACCCTTCTCCACTCGGCTCTGCACTCCTAGGGCTAAAGAAACAAGCTCCATCAATGGGCTCCCTTGTCCTCTGGCTTCTGGTTAGTTTGGGCCAATGGCTTTTGAGCACTTGCAATGGGCTTGATTCTCCCAAGTCATAATCTAGTAGGGAAAATCTCACATTACCCCACAAAGAAAGGTGGAAAAAATATAAGTTGGGACAAGGTTTTTTGTTAATTGTTCACATTAATTCAGTCTCCTTCTAGTAATTGTGATATTGATCTAGCTGCACATTTTATTCCTGCATCACTATTCTCAAATGTTTTAATGGTTTCCAGAATTAGACTTCTATTATTATCAGCCAAGAAACTGCTGGGTAAACTCCAGTGTTTGCTGTTTGTTCTGTAGCCTGTGAGACACTTATATCTCTTCACACCTTACAAAAACTCAAGAGTTTTTAATTTCCCTACAAGTTCTCAAGGAGATGATCTCTCAATAGGGTCCCACCGCTTCATAGGATCTCACAGACTCCAAGGAGAAACAACACTTGAACATTAGTTCTGATAGATGTTAAGTTTTTAAGGTACATTAAGATTTCTCTTTTTCCTTTTAAAGCAGGAACAGTGATATGAATATGTTTAACACAGCTGGAATGACCAACTTTAATCAAAATAATTAGATTAACAAATTAACTCCGATACTCCAATCCCAAAAATATTCATATAAACTAATGACTGTGAGTAACACTGCCACATATGCAGGAGAAGAAACCAAGATACAGTACAATTTATTCTGAGTCACCAGGGAGCGGGGAGAGGGGAAATACTCAGCAGAAGGAGCCATGAGTGGATACGTGAAGGTATGAACCGGTTTGCGGTGGAATATATAGTGTCTGGTGTGTAATGTGCCCAAGTTCAAATGTGGAATGTAGAGTGGCAGAGGATGATGTGACAATGAGGAGTTACATTTTTAAGGCATTATTTTTTAAAGCACTTGCTAGTTTCTGCCTCTGGGCATTCTGCCAAACTCTTCTCATTTATTCCAGAGTGCTAGTCACTACAAGGAAAGTATAAAATACACACTTGTAAGATATAGACCTTCTCAGAAAATACTCCTTAAATGACTTGATCAAATAACATTCGTTTATAATTTTTTACTGTAAGTTTTCCTGGATGGTTAAAATTATTTTAGTTTTGAGTTTCCTAGATATTCCATATTTAGTTTAAGGTTTTTTTCCTTCAATCTTATCGAAGAACTGACAAGTTATGAGATATTTAAAGTGTACCACATAAGGATTTTATGTGCGTATACATTGCAAAAGGATTCCCCGAGTCAGTTGACCCATCCATCACCTCACATTTTACCTTTCTGTGTGTGAGAACATTTAAGTTCTAACTCTTAGCAAATTTCAGTTGTACAGTTCAGTGTTATCATAGTCATGTCATGCATTCGATCCTCAGATCTTATCATCTTACAGCTGAAACTTTGTAAGCCTTTTGCCAACCTCTCACCACCCCCAGGCGACCCCTTTTCTACCATTTCTAAGAGTTCAACTTAAAAAAAAAAAAGAAAAAAGTTTCCACATAGAAGTGATATCGTGCAGTATTTGGCTTTCTGCCAGATTATTTTATGTAGCATATTGCTGCCCAGTTTCATCCATGTCGTTGATGACGACAGGATTGCCTTCTTTGATAAGGCTGAGTACTGGTCCACTATATATGTACCACATTTTCTTGATCCATTTATCTATTGATGGACCCTTAGGTTGCTTCCATACCTCTGCTTCTGTGAATAATGGCGCAATGAACATGGCAATGCAGATTAGATATATTGCATTTTAACAAGAAAATACAGTGGCTATCTGAGATAGCCTTCAGTCATGTAACTTCAAGGCACAGTGAAGTTTATTCTAAAGTAAACATAAAATCATCAAAATAATCATTAAAAGGTACGTATAGATTCTTCTATTTCCCATTTCCTTGTTTGCATCTGGTTCTAAAAGCAACAATTTCAACTGTGGTCTGTGTTTAGTGTTTTGAAATTAAGGTACTTCTTGCTTAACCAGCAGCAAACATCAATGGTAACATGCCCAATGCTGCAAAGATTTACTCCTTCCATAGGGCATCTGTGTAAAGGGAGTTCCTCTCTCCCTCCTCTGTTGCAGTAATGCCTGTTCATTTTATAAGGCTCAGCTTCAGTACATTACCCTCCAGGAAAACCGCCATGACCAATTAGGCTGGATTAGGTGGCCCCGTCTGTGCTTTCTCATGCCCTGTGCATTTAAAGATTAGCCGTGACCCACTGCTGCACTTACGATGTAGTTTAGTGATTATTTATGTGCTTATTTTCTCACTAGACTATGAACTCATTAAAGATAAAAACTTTTATTTTTCTTCATATTCCTAGTACCTAGCATGTAGTTGGCTATTTAGTAAGTAATAAATATTTGTTTCATAAATGAATAAATGAATTTCACTTTTTTATATACCAAGACAAAGCCTTAAACAGTTGCCCAGTTGAGCCTAAATCTCAGCAGAATAACAGAGACTGGAAGTTGTGAGAGCAATTCCAGCCTCCTCACAGCTGTTAAACCTTTCTGGAAACCATTGGCTCTGGAAGCAATCTTCAGAAATTGTTGCTCTTAAAGGCAACCTATTCTTGACTTCCTTTTAGTCATTGTCATTATTTTATTTTTTAAATATGGGGTTTGTGCTTTAACTTAAAATGTACCTTGCCAGCAAAGCAATCCATTGGTTACCCCTTGCTAACTTTGGTTCTGGTCTGACTTGAGAAACTGGCTATGATCCTAGGGAGATTTCACAATCAATTGATTGATTTCAGGCATTATCCACGATGGCTTACCTAAGAAAACGTAATGGATTCAGGGCTTCTTTAACCCAAAGAACATTCTGAGCAAAGGATTATGGAATATAATACTCTGTTGCCTGCCCTCGTTTTCATGTCTTAAGTGTGGTTGGGAATAAACGAAATCACTAGATAACATAATTTGTCCAGCTTTGCCTTTTCTTTCCAGCCTACCTTCCACCTTTCTATCATCAGCACTTGTTCCTGAGAATGCCCTGGTCCCATGCAGAGATACCGGACTAGGTTGTCCTTCTCCAATCTGGGACACAATGTGGTCCTCCCAATGCTCACTCATAGTCCATTACTGAGACCTTCAGTGTATCCTGCAGTTTATGAACTGGATCCCATCACTGCTGGGCCTTCTGAGCTTGTTAAGAGAATATCAGCAAGACTAATCTGATAAATGAATTTGTTCACTGGAGGAAGATTAAGAAAATACTCAAGGACTTATGCAGCTACAATGACTGTTTTCCAATTCTATGGTTGTCTGCTTAGAGGGAAATGGATTGTTTCATGGCCAGTTATCAGGGACTCATTTTGATCCTGAAGCGTACTATACTCTTCCATTCCGTATCTATGCAAAGAACCATCCCTGGTTTGGATATGGGATTTTGTGATACATTTCAAGGTAAAGTAGGGTTTCCACTTCTCACTTATCGTAACCACATTTTCTTGCTCTCTAGACACCTTGAAATTCGAATCCATAAGAGAGATATAGGTAAAAGAGGCATGATGTGGTAGAAAGTGGCTGCCTTTGATAGCAAGAGCCACATTTGTGTCCCTAACAAGTCGCTTACTACCTATATGACTTTGGTCAATTTTTTTATTTTCAGCATCTTAGCTTAAGTTTTATTATCTTAAATAGGAGATCATAATTGTTGCTTTGCCTGTTTTGTAGGCTTGTTGTGACTACCAAATAATTTTATGGGAAGAAATATGTGCAAAATATTTGTTAATTTATTCGTTGGCTAATTGCCAATTCTGTTATTCCATTGCAAAAAATTATTATTCTAGTAATTTCATCATCTTCAACTTTTATGATTTTTACTCTCCTGGTTTGGTTTGAATAATTTGGAAATGTTGTTTTTATGCCAGAAAAGATTTCTTCAAGTTACTGTCCTATCATAAGACATGCTGAGAGCATCTATGCTTGTCACTCGATGATGAAACATTTTTACTCCTTCATGAAGCAGCTGTTTTTCATTTGTGATTGAACAATACCTCCATGTAAGATAATTCATCTAGAATCTCCTACATTAAAAAAATTCAATTCCCTATCTCAACAGCACTTTGTATGTGTTATATTAGATCACGAAAATTTGTGTTATATGTCTTTATCTTCCAGCAAACTCAGGACCACAACTACACACACTGTTCGTGTTTGCAGCTTTATAAATAGACCTAAAGGACTTAGCATAGCAACTTCAAAGTCATTGTTTTGAGGTTTTTCAGGATTCACTAATGGGTAATTTCACCGTAAGTGATTAAGTATGGGCTACTAAAATACTTCCTAACACACAGGCACAAATCCACTTATCTCTCAGTCTTACTAATGTTGCAGAAACGCACGCTTCAAATTTTGCCAAAATGTCCTTAAAATCTTCAACTGAAGAATTCTGCAACAAAATAGTTTATTTCACATACATTGAGCATAAAACAGTGTGAACAATATATAACACATAGGATAACGGCTGTTGCTTATTTTTGTGAGGATACTTGCTGGATCTAGACCTTTGTGGTAATATTTCCTATTGCCCCAGAAACAATATTTTTTTACCATTTAAAATGTATTGCCTGATATTATAAGTTTTTAATATGGTAAGCTATATAAAGTTATTCATCACAACTTTAAAGACAGAATCATTCATGAATTATGTTGATTTTCCAGAGTTTTATGCACTGGAAGAGTTAAGTGAAGTATACATCTTATTGATAAAAAAGGGGAACATGGGTCCTATTTGTCTTTTTCAATATGCATCTAACCCAAAGTGAAAAGAACAGGCACACAAGCCCATTGCTGCCATGCACCCTACTGATCAGAAGGCCCGGAGTGCGAAAAGTAGCAAGGCTTTTCGGTCTTTTATCTAGAGAAGCCTGTCTGCATGAAGAGTTCAATGAGGTTTTTAACATATTATTCTCATTAGACTATGCAGGAATTTCATTTCGCAAATCCAATTAACATGAATAGATGATTGGTGGCAAAATTCCTGCCCGTTACACCGAAAATTTTCATTTACTTTGCAGGGTGGAAATTATTGAAGCAGAGCTCACTGCATTTTAGGACAAATTAACTCAGGGTGAGTGAGGGAGGGAGGGAAAGTGCAGGCACATTGGTGGAGAAGGCACTTTCCCTGCAAAAGCATCACTCACGTTATGGGAAAACCAGGTCCATTTTGAGGATGTATTTACACTGTTACTTTCATAAGAAAATTTGGAGCACTTATGAATTTTAAAATTCAAGTATTAGTGATGTTGTTTTAGTATTTTACAAACTAAATGAACTTAAAGTCTGGGCTATTGGCAAATTTAAAATAAAGTGGTTAAGGGTGCCTAGGTAGCTCAGTTGGTTAAGAGGCTGCCTCTTGATTTTGGCTCAGGTCAGATCTCTGGGATCAAGCCCGGGGTCAGGCTCCATACTCAGTAGGGAGTTTACTTCAGGATTCTCTTCCTCTCCTTTTGCCCCTCCCCCTGCTTGCTGGCATGCTTTCTCTCAAATCTTAAAAGAAAAATTTTAATTAAAATAAGGTAAAGTGGTTAAAGTGAGAAAACTGTTATCCAGGATCCTCATCTGGGAATTTTTAATTTCCAGTTTTGCTTTTGGTTTTCTGTACCATTATGGTGAATATCCTTTAATAGTGAGATGCATAGAATGAGAAGCAACACTCACTTTGATATAAATGCAGAAAAATGACTGAAAAAATCAGAAACCCTTCAGAAGCTAACAGTAGGTGCAAAAGTGGCCTAGGATAAATAGCTTTTATGGATTTATCAAAATGTAAGGAGTATACAGTATCACTTATAGTAAAAGCCAAAAAATGTTTTCTAAGGCTGAGGTTTTTCTGTCCTTCCTTAATAATTTGGGACTGCAATTCTCCTCTTTTAAAAAGTTAACAAAAACCCTCTGCTAAAAGTGAAACAGATCTTCCTGAGAAACTAAATTTCAAGGAATGCCACGTGAACATTTATAAAGAATTCCATAGATTCTTAAAAACAAACAAACAAAAACAAACAAAAAATCTCTTGAAGTCCTTGTATTTACTAGGTACTCAGGGATCCTTAGAAGAGATTGGGATGAAAGTTTAGCCCATCCTTACTAGACTCACCTTGAGGTCACCTATATGGCAGTACATATAAGTACTGACCTCACAATCCAGCATTGACATTTTGAGTCTCCTAGTGTCAATTTTTTAAAATGACCTTAGAAATAGTCATTTTGATACATTTTGAATAAGAAAAAAACATGTTTCCCAATAAATATCTCCCATGCTTCCCCTCCAATCACCCCACTCCTTTCTCCTTTCTCCTACCCATTGCTCATACAGTTCCCAAATCAATCTCAACCCTTAATTAGATCTTGCTCATGTGAGTTCATCATCGTCTTGAAACTATTTATGAAAATCTTATGGTAAGGAAACATCCTAGTTAAGAAGTTAAACCCTACTTAAAAGTCATTATAGGTTTTGGGGTTAACAGAAATTCTAAGAAGTTACTTTTTGTGCACTTAACCACACACTCCACAAAGGGGAGTCGATAGGTTAGTGTAACCCTAGAATACACCAAAGAGATTCAAAATCACTTTTAAGGCACAAAATAGGCTGTTAGTGATATAGTTTCCTTTACTTGTGTCAAGCATTGTAAACGAAACAAGGAAACCATTTAGAAATGTGAGAAATATATTGAGATGTGATCTATAAAAGGCAAAAAGATAAAAATTTCTAACTTCAGAATGGGATTTATTTATTGTGCTTGTAGAAAGTATAACCAGGATCTTGAATTTGGAATAACCTTAATGCCTCCTTGCTATTTGAGCAGGACCTTATTCGCAGGAGTTGGCCTTTACTAAATGGCAGTAACAGCCAGCATAAGTGGCATTTCTTTGCCCCTCCCCCCTTTTTTAACATAGTACCTCTGTCAGGAAAAAAAGAAATTCAACTATTGAAATTTGAAAGCAGATATGAAACAACATGGTAAGAACAGAAGTGCCTTTTAGTCAAGTTTATTTCCTTCTGGTTAAGGAAGGAAAATCTGCAAAAACCTGCAAAATCTAAGGAAATATTTTAAGTGTTCCTAACAAGTTATTAAAATATAGACTCATTTTAACCTTCATGTGATTTTTCAGGTGTATCTTTGGGATATGCTCCCTTACCTGCCTCACAGTTCATTGGCATAGGAAGAGCTGTAATGTTGGAATCACGATAAGTTATCCTGCTGAGTGCTCCACATTAGGCACTATTACATATACTGTACAGGTATTATCTCGTCTCATCTTTACAAAAATTATATGAGAAGTCACGCTATAATCCTCATTTTACTGTTAAACTTAGTGTTTAATTTTCCTTAAGTGACTCCCTCCAGGAGTCATAATAAGTGACAGAATCCAGGCTTGGATTGGTCTTCTCATCCTCTTTATAGTGTCTTCCACAGAGAAGTTCTTTAGGTGAAGTACAACTTCTATTTCGTAGAGGACTTTGGTGTTGTGTCTAAAAAGTCATTGCCAAACCCAAGGCTGTCCAGATTGTCTATGTTATTTCTAGGTGTTTATTTATTTTTTAAGATTTGAGAACTTTCATGAGTGCAAGAGTGCATGGTGGGGGAAGGGACAGAGGGAGAGAGAATTTCAAGCAGACTCTGCTCTGATCATGGACCCCGATGCAGGTCTCGGTCTCATGACCCTGAGATCAGGACCTGAGTCGAAACCAAGAGTTGGAAGCTTAACTGAATGCACCACCCAGAGAACCCTAGGAGTTTAATTTTAAACACAACAGACCTATGATTCATTTGAGTTCATTTTTGTAAAGGGTGTAAGAACTGGGTCTAGCTTATTTCTGTCCCATATAGATGCCCAGTTGTTCTCGCATCATTTGTTGGAAAGACCGTCCTTTTTCCATTAATTGCTCTTGCTCTTTTGACAAAGATTAACTGTATTTGTGCATGTCTATTTTTGGGCTATTCTGTTCCATTAATCTATTTGTCTATTCTTTTGCCAATACCAAACTTTATTACCATAGCCTTATTTAAATCCTGATGTTCACTGCTGCCAGTGCTTTGTCTTTGTTCTTTTCCTTCAGTATTATGTTGGCTATCCTAAGTCTTTTGCTTACCATATAAATATTAGAATCCATTAGGCAATACCCACAAAATAGCTTGCTGGGATTTTGACTGGGATTACATTTACACTGTTGATCAAAATAGAACTGACATTTTTAAGAATATTGACTCTCCTGATCATGACCATGGAAGGTTTTTTTTTTTTTGTCAAGCTTTGTAGTTATCTTGTTATAGATATCGTATTTTTATTAGATTTATACTTAAGTATTTTTTTAGTGCTAATGTAAATGGCATCGTTTTTAATTTCAAATTCCAATTGTTCCTTATTGGTACATAGGAAAGCTGTAGACTTGTAGATTAACCTAATATCCTGCAACCTCATTATAATTGCTTATTAGCTTCAGGTTTTTCTTTTTTTCATTGATTCTTTTGGATTTTCTACATAGACAGGTAGGTCATCTATAAAGATACTTTTCTTCTTTTTCATCTCAGATATTATTTCCTTTCGTCTTATTGCATTAGCTGGGTCTTCCTGTAAGATGTTGAAAAATTGTTGAGAGGGGCATCCTTGCCTTGTTCCTTACCTTAATGGGAATTTTAGTTTTTCACAAGAAAGGCATTAGCTCTAGATTTTTTTTGGGTAGATATTCTTTACCATATTAAGGGAGGTCCCCTCTATTCCTAGCTTGATAAGAGTTTTTAGCATGAATGGGTGTTGGTTTGTGTATTTTTACACTGAATTTGTTAATGTTTTTATTAATCTTTACAATTAGATGGTAGGTTGTGCACTAATAATGTCATATACATGTAATTATTTGTGTGTGCGTGTGTGTGTGGTGTTTGGTTTTGATTTCTGGAGGAGGGCTAAGCCAATTTTCTCCCAGCCATTTGAGAAAAAAGTATTTTTGTAACATACTCTTGCTTCAAAAATAGAGTGGAAAACATGGTTTTGAAGAGAGAAAGCCTTTAAATGTGTAATTTGTGTTAAGCATTCATAAAGATAATAATGGCTATGAGAATCTCCCATCATCCACCACCCATCACAACTGTTAATCATTTTCTCTAAGTGCTTTTCCATTTGGCAAATGATAGCTTAGTACCTCTCAGTGGAAATGGATAGCACATCCTCTACTTAATCACATGGAACGTTTAAGAAAAAAGAGACCGTTTCACCTATAGGCAGATTGTTCACTGATATCTTGAATTATTTCTTTGTTTTTTTAAAGATTTTATTTATTTATTAGACAGCCAGCGAGAGAGGGAACACAAGCAGGGGGAGTGGGAGAGGAAGAAGCAGGCTCCCAGCAGAAGAGCCCGATGTGCGGCTCCATCCCAGAACCCCGGGACCACGCCCTGAGTCGAAGGCAGACGCTTAACAACTGAGCCACCCAGGCGCCCCATCTTGAATTATTTCTAATATGTATGAGCTTCTTACTTCATAATCAGAGAGTTGATTCATGATATAAATTCAAGAATCTTTAACCTTGCTCTTTACATCTCTAAGTTAAAAAAAATTTTTTTTTTTTTTGAACAAGTACACAATGGGAAAAGGGACCTTTCACTGCCTCTTCAGCTTGGCTCCTTTTTCTTCTTTTGGTTAGCTCTGTGAGGAGGTCTCCGTTCAGACTCCTGAGCTTCTCCATCATCCTCCCAACTCCATATTCCTCCGGTTCTTGGTTCTGACACTAGAACTCTATTTCAGCTCCTTGGTTTAGGGCTCTGCTTTGTTCGGCTGCCTCTAGGACTTTGCTTCCCTATCATTTTTATAAAGGACATCAATACTATGCTCTTGTATATCCCTAATACCACAAGATCTAGAAATGGCTCTAGGAGTTCCCCCTCCTCTTTAATGTCTTCTTAAGGACATTTTCCCTCCCTCCTTTCTAAACTTCTCAGCTTTGAATCTCATGTTATCAGGTCCTTTACCCTATTGTTTATTGATGCCTCGTCTTCTTCATTCCTTAGTATTTATGGCTTCTGACTGTCACTCTAACGCCATTCTTGACTTAGTTCTTTATAACTTTAATATTCCCTTGGTTCCTTGAATCCACTTCCCCAATGATTGAATCCTCTATTCTTTGTCAGCTACTCACTCCATTATAAAATCCTGCCTTTGCCATTTGTAGAACTGTAATTTAGAACTGCAATCACAAGATTGGGATGGCATTGCTATTAGATATGGGAATGGAGGCCACCACTGTCAACAGGACTGTGTTGTTTGTTTAAGCAAAATCTGCCAAGATAAGACTGAACTATATACCAACAAATGACTTTGTTTTCTTCAGGAAATTTCTGCCAATCAACTTAACTAATACCTTTACCTAAGTTAGTTCACAGGGGTAAAAATCGCCCCACAACAATTACTTATCTAGTCCTGCTTCAAGACCCTCCTGTTTTGTCTTTCAATTCTAAACAATTGTATCACCAGTTCTGTTCAGTTTCCAGCTTTGAAAACCTCACTTTCAAACTTAAGCCCACAATCCCACACCTCTAAAGAGCCTTTCCTGACTTCCTCCTTTGGAAACATGACTAGGACTGTGAAGTTCATGTTCTCCCTACTGGAGGGAGTTCTAATAAACTTAGTTTTGCTTTATTAACAGCTTGCTGGTGATATTTGAGACTTCAACACAATTCACCCATGATGCTAATTTTAAGCAGTCTACTCTCTGACACTATTACAACATGCCACCTCCATCAACCCTACAACTCCATGGAAAACTTAAATCCATTGATCTTATTAATATTCACTATCCTTCACTGCCTCTTGACCTCATTCTCTTCGTATCTAGCTTCAATTCTCTGGCCATAATCACTCCCTTGTATACACCCTCAAAATCAAAGCCCCTCACATATGTCATCACATTTACTTGGAAAACTTATACCCATCAAATCTAATTCTCTGGTCCTCAGATCCATGGAAGGATGGCTGGTGACACACATCTATGTGGAACAGACTCACTTTAAGTTTCTTACTAAAATCGTGAAGTTGGTCTTTAGTGCTGCTTGAAGTATATTCTATATTGCCTCAATTCACTGACTCTCACATTCTTTCCAGCCACCTGTTCTCTCTCCAGAGTTCAAACGTCCCTTTCTCAATTCACTACTCCTAGTTCCCTGAGAAATTTGAAGCAACCAGAAGAGAAATCCCTTCTTCAGTTTCCATACCGCATTTACTCACCTACCAGCATTTTAACAAAATCCTTCCTTTCTTTTTTGAGTAAAATTGCATCAACCCTTCTCCCCTTTTACTCGTTTATTCACATCAGTATACAAACAGGCTATTATTTTGTCCATTAAAAGGACCAAACAAGCCAATGTTTCTTATCATCCCATTTTCCTCTAGCAACCATTCCACCTCTCTGCTCTTTTTAAGAAGTTAGCTCATTAAAAGGGTTATCTACGTGCTATGTATACCTCCTTTCTATTCTATCTTAAATCCATTCCAACTGGAACTTCTATTGCTAAAACCAATGGTTGACTTTTAGTCTTCATCTGATTTACCAGAAACATTTGGCCAAACGCCTTTCTCTTTAAAATCGATCTTAAATCTATCTTCCAGGGCAACATATTCTTCTAGTTTTCTCTCTTTGTTACTCGCTGTCTTTAAATCTTATTATCTGATTTCTTTTTTCCATAACTCTGAACATCTGGACCCTTGATGATCTTATCCAGGTTTAGGGCTTCAAGTATCATTTAAATGTAACTAGTACTGTAACTTCTATCTTCAACTAGCACCTTCCCCTGAGCTACAGATCTGATCCCTCTCACTGCTGAATGGACATTCTCACTTGGATGTCTAGACATCTTAAAGTCCAAAGAGGAACCTCATCTTCTCCAAGAACGTTTCTCCCACAGTGTCATTTCATTTCACGGGAACTTCCAATTTCTTAGGCCCAAAACCTTGGAGTCCTATTTAACTTCTCATTTTTCTTCTTTATATTCACTAGTTAGCAAATCCTCTTGGTCATAACTTCAAAATCTATCTACAGTCTGACCACTAACAGCATCCTGGTCCCAATCAAAAAGTTTCTCACCTAGATTATCAAAATAGCTTTCTAACTGGCCTCTCTATCACCCTTATACATCTTCCACCTCAACACAGCAACCAAAGTGATACAGATAGAACAGTGTCAGACTGTTTTTTCCTTCTGCTCAAAACTCTCCAGGTTTCTCATCTCACAGTAAAAGCAAAATGTTTGTGATATTTTAAGAAGTCTGTGTGATCTTTCTTCCTTAGGGCTCTGATCTTGTCTCCCATTCCTCTTTCTACTGCTCACCAGCTATTCTAGCTTCTGGCAGTTCCTCAAATATGCTTGGTACATACTTACCTGAGGAAATTTCTGTGTGTCTGTGTGTGTGTGTGTGTGTGTGTGTGTGTGTGTGTGTTTCTCCATTTCTAGGAATGCTATTCCTCTAGGTATTCATGGTTCACTCCCATAAAAATCTTCTTCAACATAGTCATCTTAGTAAGGCCTTCCTGGATCATCCTTTTACAAATCACAGGGCTCACTTCATCCCTGTACCCCTATCTTTTACTCTGATTTTTATTTCCTTAGTTTGTGTAGATTTTCATGCACTAGAATGTAACCTTTACAAGATTAGGTTTTTTTTCCTGGTTTGTTTTTTTCACTGCTTTATCCCCCGAATCTAGAACATTGCCTAACATATAGTAAAAGCTGAGTTAATTTTTTGTGGAATAAATGCATTGAAATTAATGCTTTAAAAACTATACTTATTTAGGTTTTGGACACATTTCACGAGTTACATTCTCCTATGGACTTTTAATCTGTTCAGTTGTTTTTGGCTTCTGTTGTCCAAATATAGAAATTAGCTGAATGCTACTTTTATTATTCAGCATACTTTCAGTAACATCCCATTGTTTCCAATGAAAATTGGATCATAATACTTTGTTATTTAATGGGAGGTCACAAGTCAGGACATTAACTAGCACTTTTGTCAACTCTCATATTGATTGTGTGAGCCAACTCAAGAACAGCAGGGATAAAATGATTTCCATGCCAAAGCCCAGTAGATCATAGAATCACTTTTAATAAAATACTGGGAAATTTTGCACAGAATAAAAGCGTAAAAGTTTTATATCCTACAAGTAACATTAAAGTAAATGCATTTGGGAAGAATTATTTCGGGCATTTCCAGTGGACACTTTTATGAGGTGCTGTTGATCAATGTTTTTAAAGTATCACATTGAGCAGTTTTACTTCCTATCACATTTCTTTTAGAAGTAGTAAATAGCTATGATAATTCTTATTTCATCATCCCTGTCACATATAACAAGCAATAATCCATCTTGTTTTCACTATTAAATATGGGTACTGAATATTGAAAGACTAGATAGAACAACTCTGTCAAAGTCTTGCGGCTGCCAGGGTGATAATTTGTCCGGGAGTAATGTTGCACTTAGAAGAAGTATGTAGGGTTAAACTCTCCTTCAACCAAGAACCTTTTTGAACCCCCCCCCCCCCCACATAACTCTAGTGTTTCCAAAAAATGCATTTGGTGTTTTTTAAATTGCAAGTAAAATGATTTTAGGTGTGGCACAGGAAGACAAGTTAAAAATTAGCATCTTCATTGTAAAATGTATGAGAAATAATAGCAGAAACGGTACTCGGCAAATACCAAGATGGTGAGAACCAAGATAAGTGAAGTTCAGAACATCCTGATTATTGAATTAATGACCAACTAATCTCTAAATATTATTTGGTTACAGAAGGTGGAGTTAAATTGGTTCACTTAAAGGAATGTTATCAGATATCTACTCTCCAGAGAGAACGCTTGTTAAAGTATCTGACTCCAAATGACTGAATGAATAATGATGACCAAGGTAAGGGTTAGACGTGTTTCAATTTTACTATTCCAGTGTATTGTTTGGTTCTTGCTGGTAACATTAGGAAAGGAGAAATAATTGTCACTGCTATCATTAAAAGTTAAATAGGTACTCTGAACTTCACTTTTTCATATCTGTATATTAATAGAAAAATCTATTTCTTAAAGCACAGTGTCCTTATATGGAAAGTCTAATCATAACTATACTTTCGTACATCCAGAACAAAAATGTCATTCTTCTGCTTTCTAACTCATTAAATGGCAAATACTTCTCTCAATTGTCCTTATGTAATAACTGTAGTGTAAGTAGAAATTAAATTCCCTATTTGAAAATTTTATAATCACATTCTAGAAATTCTGAGATTAGCACACTTTTATTTAATACAAAACTGCACTACTTCTATCTTACACTTAAAATGTCTCACACGATCAAGGAAAGTCTAAAGTAAGGGAAAACAAAAACAAAAACAAAAAAACAACAAAACCCAAAACCCACCACCAAGTGGTTGTTACCAGTTGGGCTTCAATACTTGTCTCCATCTTTCACTAGCTGTGTAACTTTGAACATGTTACATTATCACTCAGAAAGTTATTTTTCTCATATGTCAATTAAGAAAAATACCTTGTTTTGAGAGAATGTGAAATGTCAAAGTATTTCATAAACTGTAACATGTCCTACACATTTTAGGAGTAAACGTATCTAGGTAACTAAAAAGCACCTTAAATGTATATAATTTACTTCGGATAGAATTTTGTGCTTTTCCTCCAATTTTGATTGTTCATATGTAATTATTGGGAACATAGTTCTCAGAATGCTTAGACAAATATGTGTGCTGATTATGAAGACTTACTGGTCCTTTATTTCTGGTTGAAAATTTCCTAAATCTTTCCAAAGAAAAATGATTTTCTATTTTTATCTGATTGAAATAGTAGTTATGAGAACAGGTTCAGGAAGTTAATCCTCTAGGCATAATACAAATCTTTACTATTTGAGTATTTACATTCAGAAATTTTATTTTTATTTGCATGTAAATATTGGGGTTTGGGAGGCAATGATATACAGGGCATATACCTGTCACATAGCTTTACTGTGGTCCTGTAGACACATCTCTCTTACTGGCTTGTTAAAATTTTGAAATGTGCATACCGAACCAACAAAGAGTAGCATCTAATTACCACATCAGTGTTGCCCCCTTTCTCCTCACCTACGTAGTGGGCATAATAGTATCTGTCTTGGCGCGCCTGGGTGGCTCAGTCATTAAGTGTTTGCCTTCGGCTCAGGGTGTGATCCCAGGGTGCTGGGATCGAGCCCCGCGTAGGGCTCCCTGCTCTGCTGGGAGCCTGCGTCTTCCTCTCCAACTCCCCCTGCTTGTGTTCCCTCTCTCGCTGGCTGCCTTTCTCTCTGCCAAATGAATAAAATCTTAAAAAAAAAAAAAAAGTATCTGTCTGAAGTGTTGTACGCACAATTAAATGAGGTAAAGCAACTTTAAAAGTACAAGAAAATATAGAAGAAGATCTTTATGATCTTAGCATTGTCAGGGACTTAAAAAATGAAGGACCACACCAACCATATAAGAAAAAGTCCAGGTTTGATTAGATACTATTATACTATGTGAAAAATTAAGCAGTGCATTAGAAAAAGTATGGAATATGCAGCAGACACAGGGAGATCATGAAAATCAAAATCCACAAATCAACATTTAAAAAGTGTTAATTATCAATGAAAGATGAGCAGAAATTTGAAAAGAAACTCAAAAGTTCAGTAAATATGTGAAGTGATGCCTAATTTATAAAAAATAAAAACATGATGAAATAAAACTCTCAACCTAGATAACCACTAAAAATTCAGATACTGAAGTTCAGTCAGAATGCATGTAAATATGAAATTTCTCAAAAGGGTTTTTCAGATATTGGTTAGTACAGCTATTCTGGAGAAAAATTTGAGAGTTAAATATTAGAATAGTGCATGCTTATAGGACACAGCCATTCTCTTCTAGGTACAGGTCTTAGAGAAATTTTTACCTATGCAAAGGGAAACATGGAACTACTAGAACATCCACTGAAGCATTGGTTATTAAAAAAAATCAGAATTTCAAAATAATCTTCATATACATTAGAAAAGGAATGGCTATATGTTTCTCACATCATGAATCTTAAAAACAATATCGAGTGGAAATTGATTAATGGAGTGTCAAGTTTATGTACTTTTTAAAAGCACATATACACAAAAATGCTATATTTAAAGGACAAGTATGAAGTGTGTTTTGGAAGGACACATCAAGTGTAAGATAGTGAGTGTCTGTGGTTTGGGGAAGGGAAGGGAAGGCAAACTGGGATAAATGAGACAAAAATAAGGCTGTAGTTAACTATGGGCTACAGCAGCACAGGACAACGGTTCATCAATCCAACTCTTAAGATTCCATGTGCAGAAAAGGAAGAAAGGCAAATCTAACAGCACTTAGTGTAACATGGACAATTTTAATTTCCTACCTTTTCCAATAAAGTTTAGTCAAAATCAATTCTAACTTTCATTTTGCCAGTTTCTTAAAAGTTGCTATTTTCTGTCCTTACAAAATATCTAATTTCACTTAAGCAATAAACCAATATATGTGGGAAGTAGGATAAATTCAGAAGTCAGAATTACAGAAGTCAGAAATTTAAAGTACTATTATTATCTGAGTGATAATGATGTAAAAATAAACACTGGTATTGACATCCCCTTTCTGAAGCTGATATTTATTTTCTATGTTAATCAAAGTTCTTCATGCTTAGAGAAACACTGAATTTCACTGGAACTGCACCAGGTGGACAGGACTGATTATCTGTTTAAGAAGAGGAGGAGAGTCAGGTCAAACCTTGCTGTTCATAGAAAGGTGTAGAGATTTTCCTATTCCCCTGAAGATATTTCTGATTTGTAATCCCAGCTTGCCAACTTTCAGCTTCTATACTGATGAACTTCCATAGCCAGGACCCTCCGTCCTGGTGAGCTAGCATAGTGCCTGGGGGATGGTTGTTCGCAAGCATGGGTCAGTGGTGTGGAGAAAGTCCTTCTTACAGCCCTAGTAATTTCTGTTCAAGTAGTTTTCTTTCTAGTTTCAATAAAGAACCTCTCGATCAAAGCCAGAAACTGCACAATTTCCCCACACAGACACAGGAAAGAAAATGTTAACGCTTTACAGTAATGATTTGTACAATTCATATTTTGCACCTTCACACAAAATGGATTAGGTCTTGATGATGTCCCAGATGTAGAATTATGAAATATTACCTAGCCAAATCTTTATATTAAGGTGGCCAATTGAAGATTACACAGCATACCTCCAAGGCTTCTGATCTGAAGTCCAGTGCTTTTCTATTTTGTCATACAGCTACTCAAAAATGTTGACATCCACACCAAGCTTTTAAATTCTGTATGTACGTACACACACACACACACACACACAAAACTATTCTTCATATATACCAAATGTTTTCAATAGCTCAGGATGAATAACTGGGCTGATTATGTCATTCCCCCAAATGTAGATAATTTAAGATAAGACATAAAAATCTAAATATTGTATATTAGCAATAAACTGATTTCTTTTGGGTTCACAGTCAAATATTCCTGGCAGTAACTCCTTTGAGGAGAAGGATTAAATCATATTAATCTCTTTTCAAAAATCCAATACAGTGCCAGGGTCCCTATAGGGGGTCCCTCTGTCTAATGCTTCTGACATTATTTCTGCTAGTTCTTTGCCTACATCCTCAACACCTGGTTGCTACCTCCTTATAGGTCTCACCACGTGGATGAACACCTGGTCT
This sequence comes from Ursus arctos, assembly GCF_023065955.2. Lineage (NCBI taxonomy): Eukaryota > Metazoa > Chordata > Mammalia > Carnivora > Ursidae > Ursus > Ursus arctos. Next base: position 22,559,320 of record NW_026622985.1, on the reverse strand, counting down.
GTATTTAGCCCTTTCTTAAGACACTTTCTCAGATAAGAACTCTTCTTTGGATGTTTACTCATATTATACGCTGATTTTTAAGCAATGAGTCAAAACTTGGCATTCAAATGAAACCCACATTTTTAAACTAAGCTGGCATTACCCTGGATTATTGATATTCCAAGCACTAAATTTCAAAACTGCCTTTATTATACATTAATGTATGCTTTCACTTATGTATCTAATTGCCAGGTGTAGTGTTAGATTTAGGGGTTAAATAGGTGAGCAGAATTTAATACCTGGTTGAACAGAACACTGTACTTAGTCTAGAGGACACGATCCTTAACCAGAGATCTATATACATATCTGTATCGGGAAGTTACTATTGTTCAGAGAAAAATCTTTTGCCACAGGTTTTAGTGCAATGCAGGCCAGCTGTCCTGGAAACCATTTCCCCTTGGTCATCAAAGACTACATAAAAACATTCATGTCCCCACTAATTTAAAACTTTATTGAATGCCTCATATTTCAGACACTGTAGTTGACACTTAGGGGGTCATTATTGAATGAACACATTAATTTATACCTTTAAAGTTCTGCCTATAATTCCGAGAGACTCTGATACAGAAAAGATGGTATTCAGTGTATTGAGAAAATTTGATAAATTTTTATTCACTGGCAAAAACCTAGCAGTATTTACCCAGATAAAATACAGGTCAGCAACAATTCCTGGGGGAAAAAGTGAGCTTATGAGGGGCCGAGACTTTAGGTGGATGGTGTTAAGTTTTAGTGTCATTCCCTTCTCACAATTTCATCTCAAATTAATGCCAAGAAGGTCTCAATATTTTAATAAACTAATTTGGATTCAATGTTTTAATATATCAATTTTCATTTGTAGATGAAATATTCCCAATATTCTATGTTGATAAACATAGATATATATCTCCATATATTTCAATGTAGCTTACACGACATGTGTCAAATGTTTAAACAGAGACAGCCCTCAGTTATGGGAGTGATGGAGTATATAATGGTACCCCATAGAAATTCTTATTGTGAGGGAAAGTTCAATGTGAGGGAAAGTAATCAACTTAGTTTGGACCGTACTTGGTACACGTAACCTTCTTTAATTGTTCATATTTACTCCAGGAGTAGGGATGGTAGAACATGGGGGGAAAAAGCTGTCTAAGATGTATGGCACAGTTCTTGGATATGAAAGGTTATTCCAAAGTTCTTAGGTAAATTTTGGCAGACTTTAGGTCAAGATAATGGCTCCTAATCAAGAAAGTACCCAATCAGAACTCTGCGTGAAGGGAATGAGACAAGAACAAAGTGAGAAACAAACAAACAAAAAAAATCAGAACCTAAAAGATTTAAAATTGATTAAGGCTGAGACTGACAACACTTCTACAAGGTTTCCAAACATTAATTTGAGAATAGAAACTATAAGTTTCTATTACAACTTCAGGTACTGGGTTGGAAGAAAGGATAATAATTTTCCTTCAATTCTTATCTATAGAACAGAGCATCTTTTTTTTTTTTTTTTTTTAAAGATTTTATTTATTTATTTGACAGAGATAGAGATAGCCAGCGAGAGAGGGAACACAAGCAGGGGGAGTGGGAGAGGAAGAAGCAGGCTCACAGCAGAGGAGCCTGATGTGGGGCTCGATCCCAGAACGCCGGGATCACGCCCTGAGCCGAAGGGAGACGCTTAATCGCTGTGCCACCCAGGCGCCCCAGAACAGAGCATCTTCTATTCACTCAATAGTTCAAGTAAAAACTGATCAAAGATAACAGATTATGGGTCTACAAGAGTATCTGATACTTTTTGTCCTAACAATGGAAATATTTATTATCAGCTTGAAAGAGATAATAGAATATGGTTTTAGTTTAAGATAAACAATAGAGATGCCTTGTCCCTTTGGTCATCATACTCCCTGAATTTATGTATAATCTCAATTCTCCTCCATTATCTTGTTCTTATCACATTTTATCAAAACATCTAAAGTTGTATCTCATTACCTAAATATTTCTTCTTTTACATTCAATAGGATTCAGGGCCTCTGCCAGGATAAGCTTCAAAGTTGTCTGCTGCACAGAAAGTATACAAATTGAACCATAGCTTATAAGATACATATTTAAAGCTAAAACTATTTCAAAATAAAGGGATGGGCAAGTAGATGCCAGGCAAAAATATACAAAATAAGGATTAACAAGGCAGCATGAAAGTGATAGATTTGAAGGTTAGAAAAAAGTGCTAAAACGCATAATTTATGATGAAGTTATGAGAAATAAACTTACGGTCTCCCAAACAGTCAAATATACAGCAAAATCATTTTAATGGAAGGAAAACATTACACAGAGCAATCAATATGGATGGTTTTAGTATACCTCTATCCACATTAGACAGATTTAATAGGTTAAATACCTAATAGATAGGTAACTACAGGGCTTCTACTTATAGCAATACCATAGCCTGAGATTACATACAATTCTCCCCAGTGGAAAGCACTTAAAATGTTAAACTGTAAAACATTCTCGTAAATGAATATGAGCTTGAAATCAAGGAAAGAAAATCTGTAAGAGCCAAACAGAAGGAGACAACTGGTTTTTAAAAAGTAAACTAGTGATGATGCCCTTACTCTGGAGGTACTCACTCATCTTGGTTAATTTAAATAAATAAATAAATAAATAAATAATAAATAAAGAGGCTTGCATTTTGAGGACAATAGAGCCAGGAAACAAAGCAGTAGGTTTGGAATTCATCTGTGTTCGAGCTGAAAACTCTGGATAAATTGGGACCCAATAAAGAACTAGCAATGAAAACTTGCATTAAGAAAATGTGACCAATTGAAAATGTCACCTAAAAGAAAAATTATTTGCCCTGACTTGAGCTATAGGTATGGATAAATGTCTCCTCTGAGAGTTTGTAGTCACTGTGCTGTCAGCACAAGGATTAAGATTAAAATTTACACTATTTACACTTGGCTGGGGTACCACAAACTGAGTAATTAACATAAAGCGGTTAACACAAGAGGACAGAACTGGCAGAAAAACATGCTAAGAACACAAACCACAAAATTATAAGACATCTGAGGAAATAAGTCACTAAGTATGTGTTAGCAATCTTACTCTGCTTTTTATTATTTCTGCTAAGAATTTGAGCTAATAGACTTTCAGGTTATAGACCAGCACAGCCTAATGAAGAAATATAATGTAAGGTTCATACTTGATTTTAAATTTATTTAGTAGTTTCATTAAAAGTAAACAGGTAAGATTTTAAGAAAATTTCACTTCAAGCATAAGGTGAGGTGGGTGGGGAATGGGTTAAATGGGTGAGAGATACTAAGGAGGGTATTTATTATGATGAGCACTGGCTGTTACATGTAAGTGATGAATTACTAAATTCTACCCCTGAAACCAATGTTACACTATGTTAACTCACTAGAATTTAAATAAAAACTTGAAATAAAAAAAAATAAAGCAAAGGAACAAAATAATAACATGACTAGAAAATTTACTCCAAGCATTATTTCAACACAGAATGAATAAAATTAGATATTTTTAAATATTAGGTCTTTGAGATCAGTGAGCATTTTACACCTTTTGTACTTTTCAATTCAGACTAGCCATATTTCAAGTCCTGAAGAGCTATGTGTGACTAGTGGCTACCATACTGGACAAAGCAGAAAAAAAAAAAACAAAAACCAAAAACCCACCATAGGTATTGTTAAAATCAAATATATATAAAATATAAGAAAAATAACTTCAAGACATTAAGATACATTAATCAAGACCAAAACTCAGTAACTTAGGAAAACATTAGAAACAGTGAAGAGGGAAAGAGGTGTTAGAATACTAAGTAGCTGAAATTACTCAGAATGCAACAGGGGAAGAAAAAAAAAAAGCATAAAAGAAGTTGGAAGATAGAGAAGGTCCAAGATACATGTAACTTTAATCCTGGATGGGGAAAATAGAAGAAGAGAAAAAGGGAATATTTGAAGAGATTATGCTTGAGAATTTATCAAAATTAACAAAAGCTTAGAATCCTTAGATTCAGAAACACAATGAATTTAACTTGAATAAATAAAGCTATGCCTATACATACCCAGTGAATCCACAGAACGAGAAGGGACGTCTTAAAAAGCAACTAGAGAACATTTCAGCTTATCCTTGTTCTTTGTGACAGTTATGTTCTATAAAGTTGCTATGAACACTGAATTAGCTAATATGAAACCATTGCACCTCAGGGAAATACGGGGTTGGGTTCCTATCAACCTCTGGTCAAAAACTTTTCATCAGTCAATCAATATATAACCTATTTCATGTGTGTTTCTATTGAAAGATATAGTATTTAATATATACTTCTTACAAATAACTGCATAGTCTTCCAATGATTTAAAGCCAGGAGCTTTGGAGTCCACTTGTACAGTTACATTGCCCAATGTCCTTAAACAAAAAGCCAGTCTCACAGCCTCCTGATATGCAGAACATGGCTCACCTGCAATGTTTTACATTTTTCATGACATATTGCCTTTTGAAATACGCAAGTTAGTCAGCACTAGTCAAGAAGGGTTTTACATTTTCCTAGCTTTATGTAATGTGACTGTAAACCTATTTGGCTTTCAGCCTCACAAGGATGTTGTATCCTATGCTTTTGTAATTGGGAGCAAGGATAGTTTCACTAAGTATTAAGACTTTTTTCAAATGATGCTATAACCAAGCAGTGTGGTAATGTAACAGAAGTGGACCAATTGTTCAATGGAGTAGAAAAAGCTCTTGATATTTACAGAAATTCAGTATATGTAAAAGTTGGTATTGAGTGAGAAAGGATATTTTATAAATTATGCTGGCACAATTGGCTGCCACTCATCTGGAAGAAAAGAGTTAAACATTTACCTTTTTAAAAAGATTTATGTATTTGAGTGAGAGAGATCACAGAAGGAAAGGGAGAAGCATACTCCCCGCTGAACAGGGAGCCCGATGTGGGACTTGATCCCAGGACCCTGGGATCATGACCTGAGCTGAAGGCAGATGTTTAACTGACTGAGCCACCCAGACACCCCAAACATTTACCTTATGCAACATAAAAAACAAGTTATAAAAGGATTCAATACTTAAATGTAAAAAGTGAAATTTTAGAAATCTATTTATAATTTAGGGGCAAATGAGAATATTATAACTGAGCTCATAAACTGAGCTTCCTAATTGTATATTTTTAGACTAAAGATTTTTTTTTTTTGAGACATAGCTTTGGGTTGAGTGGGGAAGTCTGGTTCACGGTACCATACCTTATTTCCCAACCTCTGTCACTCTTCATCTGTGTACCTGTATTCTACCTAGTTTAAGTGAGTTCTCAAAAGTCTCCTCCTCAATGTGTGGCTGGCCTGAGCTCTTATTGTGTGAAATAAAACTATCCATTTGGACCAGACTTTTGGGGTAAAGGGTGGGTAAGGATCTAATCATGCTTCTACGGTATTGAAATACTCTCTGAATTATTCTTGAGATTACGAAGAAAAAGAATAAGGATAATAGCCCTGACACTTTATTACTGTCTTGTTGCCTCAGGGAACAAGTGTTACAATCACAGGCTGCAAGTCCCTGGTAGATCTAGGCTACTGGTGTCAGATAGAGAATTAACAGGAACTTGAAGACTAATGAGGAAAGGAGCCAAGTTTCTAATACAGACCCAAGGTCAACTTTTTAAAGCTTGTGCTTTTACAATATTTTGATAGAAACCATTGACAAGATCTAGATTTTAAACACCTGGAAGAATGATATATTTACAGTTGAAAGACAGGTTTTTATTTTTGGAGAAAAATGCCACCTGATCTGGTTTTCATGAATTCAACGTTCCTATTAAGATAAAGTTTTCTATGAGCATATAGAAATACATTTTTATTAAGAGCTTATGTTAAAGCAAAGACGAATTCTATTTTCTCATGCAAATACAGTATAGGGATTCAACTAAAAAATTTGAAAAGTTACTGTGTTAATACTTAGTTTGATTACTTGTGAGCACTCAAATGGGGCAGAGCTCATCTACCAGGGAGCTTTCAGGTTGGCAAAGAAGTCAATGGAACTTGTTTCCCCCTAGCCTTAAGATATTTAAGTTTCAGTGTACAATGTAATACAATGTATTATAGTTAACTTTGTTTCAGTGAACTCAGTACAATGAAACCTACCAAATCACACAAACTCTGATTTCCTTTTCCTCATTCAATGCTTATAGGATCCACAATTTCCATTTTAAATCCTACTCTGAATTATTTTGATCCTCTTATACCCTTCTGTCCCTAGATGATTTTTAAATCCTGGGTCATAGTTCAGGGGCGCCTGGGTGGCTCAGTCGTTAAGCTTTTGCCTTCGGCTGAGGGCGTGATCCTGGCGTTATGGGAACCAGCCCCACATCAAGCTCCTCTGCTGGGAGCCTGCTTCTTCCTCTCCCACTCCCCCTGCTTGTGTTCCCTCTCTCGCTGGCTGTCTCTCTCTGTCAAATAAATAAATAAAATCTTTAAAAAAAAATCCTATAAAAAAAATCCTGGGTCATAGTTCAAAATTTTTGTTTATGTATGCATTTTCTTCTAGAAAAAGGAACAGCGAGAAGTATGGAAGTAGATTATTCCAGATACTGCAATTCAACTAACTTACCTACAAATATGAAAAACTGTAGTAAATAGATTGAAATAACCCAAGTTGATAAAATTTTATTAAAGAATCATCTAGTTTCTAGGTAATTAATATTGTTCTATAAATATTTGCACAGGTCACTTTAGCTTTGATATTTGAAATACAAACATGTATTATTTTACTGAAGTATAATGAATGAAAATTGTATGTATTCTTGACCCTTGAACAATGTCCACACCCTGTGCAGTTGAAAATCCATGAGTAACCTTTGATTCCCCCAAAATTTAATAGCCTACTATTGACCAAAGTCTTACTGATAGTCAATTAACATACTTTGTATGTTATATGTATTATATACTGTATTTCTTACAATACAGCAAGCTAGAGAAAATGTTAAGAAATTCATAAGGGAAAACACATTTACAGTACTGTAGTTATTAAAAAAAATCCATGTATAAGACTTGCACAATTCAGAGCTGTGTTCAAAGGTCAACTGTATTTAAGATGTATACCTTGATGTTTTGATATACATATACATTGTAAAACAATCACCACTATCAAGCTAATTAACCTATCCATCACCTCACATACTTTGTGTGTGTGTGTGTGTGTGTGGTATGGTGAGAACACCTAAGATTTATGATCCTCTTAGTAAATTTCAAGTATACAATACAGTACTGTTGCATAGGATCATATTGCTGTATATAAGATCTCCAGAACTTACTTATCTTGTATAACTGAAACTCTGTACACTCGACCAAAATCTCCATTTTCCCCTCTCCCCCACCCCTGGCAACTACCATTCTACTCTGCTTCTAGGAGTTACACTAGTTTAGTAACATGTAAGTGGGAGCATGCAGTGTTTGTCTTTCTGTGCCCGGTTTATTTCCCTAAGCATAATGTCCTCCCAGTTCATTCATGTTGTTGCAAAGGTCAGGATTCCCTTTTTAAAGGCTGGATAATATTCCATTGCATACACACATTTTGTTTATTCATCCATCCTTTCCATGCAGTTAAATTACATTCTTAAGCTCCTCAAGCTAGGAACCATATAGCTGTGCTCTGGCCAATGCTAGATGGGCAGGAAATTACTTATGTAATTTCTAGGCCTGGCACTAAAAATTCCCCATAGAGATTCTTCATCCTTCCCCTTTCCTGGCAAACTTGGAGGGAGGTGTCATGTTGAGGATTATGAGGACATTATATGAAAGAATTCTGGGTCCCTGAAGGACTGCACAGAACAGAGCTCTCCTCCACCATAGCGGACCACAAGAGTGCACAATAAGCTTGAATTGTATTCAGCCGAAATGTGGGTATTGTTCCAGCAGATAGCCTGTTAATATGAGGACTACTGACAGCAGCAGTATAATGAGTAATTAACGGCATGAGTTCTAAAAATCAGACAACGTAAGTATACATTTTACTCTGTTTCTTATTACCTATCACTTTATGTAAATCACTTAACATCTTCCATTTCCTTGAGATAAGAGGGAATGTATTAGTAATGCCTAACTGGCTACAGTTGTTGAGACAAGTAGGTCCTTAAAAATGAGCTAATATTTCATAGTTGTTTCCAAGATTTTTTTTTTTTTTTGATGAACATAAAACAAAATCCTAAATCTCCTAACTGAAACTATTAGTTTATACAAGATGTGCTGAAAATATACAACCATGGCTAGGATAGGGAAGTAACGATCTTCAAACTGAAGAGCTGTACAGACAGTTCCCCAGTCATGTTTTATGGAAATAAAGACTAGAAAATAAAGGCTATGGAATTCATCTTCTGGAGAGGATAATGTAGTAGCCTGGGTCTCTAGTCAAAACTAATTAGAGGTTTCGGTTACCACAGAAATCTTAAGAATACATTTTATCAGCATTTTTACAGGGTAATCATATTCATTAAAATTTTGAGATCTTATCTATACAAAGTGTTCAAATGTCATTCTTCATCATGATTATGCAGTACATATTTCAATATTTTGTCATCTTAAAGATTTATTGTAATTAAGTTTTTTTTTTTTTTTTACATTGTGAAGATTTTAGGGTCTATGTAAAAAACCAATATTACATAAGATTATTTGAGTATTATACACGGTACACAAATCTATGGAAGAGTTTTAATGAAAAGTTTATTCCAAAAGCAAGAAAGCTTTATTACATCCTCACACTTTTCAGGCAGGGCACAGAGGAGTTTTGCTAAGTAAGTGGTTTCTCTGTCTGCCAGCAGAAGACTAGAAGTCATATTTCATAAGGTTGGGAAAGGCAGCACATTATAACTACAAATTTTAACACTTCATAATCTGTTAAACATTAATTGTCAGTAAACTTGTAGGAATCTGTGTGCCTTTTTCATAGAATGTGTAACTACTGGCATTTCCAAGAAGTTTAAGATATTTAGACATAACTATTTCCATTGAACAAAGCCAACAAGGTTGACAAGTGTTTGTGACTGTAGAAGTTGCTGATGGGTACACAGGCTTTCACCATACAGGTCTGAGGTTGAAAATCTTAACCAAAAATTTTAAAATAAGTCGGCGGTACCATTTTTGTTTGGCTTAGCACAGAAAAATAGTAAGGATGTAGATAATGAACAAACTTTGGAGCCCTAATTTACCTTCCCCCAATTTCAATTAGGTAGGCTTTGTTTCAGGAAAGGATTCCTATAATGGCATTTTTTTTTTCAGACAGATTTTGGGAACTTTTTTCTTCTATTGTGATAAAAACACTTCACAGGGATGTGGAGAAATCCCTGTACACTACTGGTGGGGATGTGATATGGTGCAACCATTATGGAAAACAAATGAAAGTTCATCAAAAAATTTAAGATAGAACTTCCATGTGATCCAGCAATCCCACTTGAATGTAGATCTAAAGGAAACAAAATCACTATCTCAAAGAGCTATCTGCACCCCCATGTTCATTACAGACTTACTTTTTATTTAAGATTTTGTTTATTTGTCAGAGAGAGAGAGAACATACCACAAGGTGGGGGAGTGGCAGGCAGAGGGAGAAGCAGGCTCCCAGCTAAGCAAGGAGCCCAATCTGGGACTCAATTCCAGAACCCCGGGATTATGACCTGAGCTGAAGGTAGATGTTTAACTGAGTGAGCCACGCAGGCATCCCTTGTGATCAATTTTTAAAATGACTCTTCACTATGGGAAAGAAACTGAGGGTTGCTGGAGGGAAGGTGGGTGGGGAGAGGGGTTAACTGGGTGATGGGCATTAAGGAGGGCACGTGATGGAAGGAGCACTAGGTGTTACATGCAACTGATGAATCATTGAACTCTACATCTGAAACTAATGATGTGCTATGTTGGCTAACTGAATTCAAGTAAAAAAAAAACTATGTACAAGAGATTCTAAGTTTCAAATGTTTTAGGATTTTAAGAGCGCTGAGCACCTCCCCAATATATAAACCAGTTCATCTTAGAATTTCTTAAGTTTACGTGGTCACACAGCCCTTTTATGTCCCAATAGATACTCTCATCCAATGGACCTAGTTTCTGTGGAGCAATTTTAGAATTCTGATATTTAAATAGACCTTTATCTACTTCGCTACAAAGTTGTAGTATTAAGGATTTGACATGTCACCTGTTCAAAAGTGAACCAATAGGTACATAATTGTCACACTGTCCCAATTCACCATCTCCCTCTTTCAGCAGTCAAGGATTTATCAGAAAATTTGGGACAGACCTCAATTTTTTTTTTTTTGTAAAAACTTATTATGTAATGTTACATCTTCTAATTTTAAAGTATGAAATAGTTTTTTCCCCTAATTTTAGCATCAAAGAGGAATGACTCCTCTTGCTTATTTCTTTCATGACTTATTCTAATGAATTTAGTCTCTCAATCATTGCTTCTGCATGTAGGAAAACAGAACTTAGTTAATGAAACTACACTCCTCTGTTAAGCTTTTTTCTTCATTTCTGTTTCTTTTCCAGTTCCATTTTATCTCTTGCAAGGAGTGATGACCAGAACTTCACATAGATTTTTCAAGTGCAAAATGTTTGTACAGGGTAGCAAAATATTTTCCATTTCCTTTGCAAAGTTCCAACTATTTCCCAGCTGCAATGTTTTACTGAAAGTGTAACATAATCTCAATCTCTGATTCATTTCCTGTGCTATAAAAGAGAACCCAAATTCCATCACACTGGAATTAAGATTTGGATTTGTTTTCCTGAATGAGTCATAGGCTATTACTTATGCAAATTTTATGTTTCCTGGTTGTTTATTAGATCTACTAGCAATTTTTATTTACAAGAGAAAAGTCTTGAGATAAAGAATCTCTTAATAGCCTATTACACCTGAACATGATTTGATATTCCAGAAAACCACTTGTTCTCTTCAGAAAATATTTACATTTTATCAATTATTTGTTTACTAATTAGAGAATGCTCTTGTTACTAATTTATCATCCTAACATTCTTATAAATTAAAGATTTCTACACATTTTAAAATTCTAATTTGACATGAGAACATGTTAAATTTATTGATTTGTTGTTGATTTCTTCCAATCTTAAAATTATATTCTATCTGGATTTCATCCCCCACTCCGCAAATGTTTAAACCATTCTCAAGTTTTGTTTAATTTCTTGCTGAATGTAGTAAGTCTTTAATCATTTAATATTATATGTATTTTAACAAATTCATCTGTAGAATGTCCCAGCATCTGCAACACATGAATGAAGAGTGAAACTTAAAAAAAAAAAAATTCGTACGCTCAGGTCTTTATGCCCACAGGCTGGATGATAAGTCTGTGGAATGACCTGTTTAATCATGCCAGATGTTTCATTATTCTGGCAGCCACTACTAATGACAGAAAAAGGTTTGGTATTTATCAGCTGAGGCTTTCTAACTACTAGCCTGATGAGTCAGAGCAAATCAGCACCTGTTCAGAGAATGTGCAGAGAATCATTGAGCTGGGGAATGTGTTCGAGTTTGCGGTCCTGAGTGATTGTGTGAGAGGTTTGCTTTCTGTACATTTCAGTAGAATGCATTTCTTGGAGACATATACACTAGGAAGAGTGATGAAAGGAGAAGATTTTTGAAAAGAACCAATTAAGATAACCAGGAAGGTTTTTGTCAATGCTCCTGTAAATTGCTTCTTTTACAATGGAGCTCTACTCAGAAAGATCTGAGTGGGTGGATATTGCTGTTGTTTACCTCCTAAATATATCACTGTTGAATCTAAAAAGAAATGCATTCACCTTTTTGCTTTTGCTGGGGAAAAAAAGAAAAACCACAACAAAACAACTTTCAGGCAAATATTAAGATTTAAAAGCAACATCAGAGTAAAATAACGACTAATCTCCAATTGTTCACAACTATTTTATCCAATTTTATACACTCTTAAAAAGTGAGAGTGATTTTGCTATTTTGGGGAAATGTTTCAGGCAGCAAATAGAATATTATAGTCTGCTTTCAGACCAAGATATCCTGTACATCAAGGATAAGTCTAAAGTCATAGAAAGGCATATTGTAGAAGGTATACAATGAAAATATTTGCAAGATTAAAAGCATAACGAAAATAAATGAGGTTCCAGATAGATGGAGTAGACATACTGTTCCTATTCCTCCTGCTAACAACAACCAAAACCTCCAGGTATTATATGTAAAACAAGCCTAAGAAAACTAACAATGGAGAGAAGGCAAACCAGCCGGGGATCTCAGCACCCAGGGAATGACATGGGCATTCCCTGAGTTTTCTTTTTGCCTCCCATATCTCAGGTTGCTGGAGAAGCCAGAGACCCAGAAATGCCAACTGACATAGACAAAGAAGTCCCCCCAAAAAGCCAAACTTTCTCTGCCAAAGGACTGGGAAAGGGGAAATCTTGCATATCAGAAAATTTTTAACAGTAACAGCTCTATGCCTGCCAAACACCACAGAAAACAACTGTACCCCTGCCCCTCACCCGTACTCGCACCAGCACAGTCGGGAAACTAAACTTCTGCCTTCACCAGGTCTGTAAGGAGATATTCCAACCTTACCTTCTTCCTGGTGGCATCAGAGAAGGCCGAAGAGAAAGCTGGTAGGCTGGAGTATCAGAGGAACACTAGTGGAGAGTCAGAACTTTCACCACCACACGGCCATTAAAATGGTAGAGCGTCTGTGGAGGCCACGTGAATGCTAGTAATGAGGCACTCCTGTCCTGCCCCCAGAGTGGCAACAGATGAGGCCAATAAATAATCTAGATTTCCACCTTCACCTGTCAGTAATGAAGGAGTGTTCCTCCCCCTACCCCACCATTGACAAAAGAGTCCTACTAAAATAGGAGATTTAATTAAGATCCAGAATTTCAACACATAAGACCCAAAATGTCCAGGTTTCAATAAAAAATCATTTATCCTTCAGTAACCAGAAATATCTCAACATAAATGAGAAAAGACAATCAACAGATGCCAACACCAATATGACAAATACATTAGAGTTATCTGACGAGGATTTGAGAGTGGCCTTCATCAGGATGCTTCAACAAGCAATTATGAATATGCTTAAAGCAAATGAGAAAACAAAGTCTCAGCAAAGAAATCGAAGATAAAAACCCTGCAACACCCAGGCTGTACCCCGTACTAATTTAATTAAAATCACTGCAAGGACTCAGCCATCAGTGTTTTTTTTTTTTTTTTTTTTAAGATTTTATTTATTTATTTGACAGAGATAGAGACAGCCAGCGAGAGAGGGAACACAAGCAGGGGGAGTGGGAGGGGAAGAAGCAGGCACATAGCAGAAGAGCCTGATGTGGGGCTCAATCCCACAACGCCAGGATCACGCCCTGAGCCGAAGGCAGACGCTTAACTGCTGTGCCACCCAGGCGCCCCAATCAGCCATCAGTGGTTTTTAACTCCCCAAAGATTTCAGTGAGCAGCCAACTTCGAGAGCCATGCTTCAATTCCAGGTTCTTAGAAAAAGGTGTCTATCAGGGTCATCCAGAAAAGGTGATAAAGACACAAAGATTCAGACCCTAATGCTACTTCAGCAAACCTGGGTCTCTGTATTTTTGTTAGTTTTCAGATGATTCTGGAAGTTTGAGATTCATCAAAGTTTGAGAACAGCTGCTTTCACTAATCAAAGGAATTTGCAAGTGCTTCTCCGCATTGAAAGATGCTGCAACATTCTTGACCTAAAGGAGGATAGAGCTGCGTTTACATGACCTTGAAGCAAGAAGTAAAGTTTTAGGGGCGCCTGGGTGGCACAGCTGTTAAGTGTCTGCCTTCGGCTCAGGGCGTGATCCCGGAGTTCTGGGATCGAGCCCCACGTCAGGCTCTTCCTCTATGAGCCTGCTTCTTCCTCTCCCACTCCCCCTGCTTGTGTTCCCTCTCTCGCTGGCTGTCTCTCTCTCTGTCGAATAAATAAATAAAAAATCTTTAAAAAAAAAAAAAAAAAGAAGTAAAGTTTTAGTCATACTTAAGAAAAAAAAAAGTTGCAATCATACTTTGGATATAGGTGCCCAGGGCTTAGCATGTTTAACCTGGGCTGCCAAATTTAAGAAAAAAAAAAAAAATCCACACACATTGAGGGCCAGTTTGAGAATGTAGTTATAGTGCAGGTACAGGTTATATGTGTTTCCTGGAAATAGGATGGGAGATGATGTGTTACCTGTCACTCAGCCCATGGGAGACATTAATTTTCCTCTTGGCAGAAAAAGAAAATGCTTCCATATGAGTGCTTCTCCCATCCAAAGAAACCAAAGCAAAAAGGGAAGAGTTTATAATCAAGATAAATTATCGAATAAATGAATGAATGAAACTTTTGCTAAATTACAACTTCAGATTACAACTTCAAAACAGAAACTCTAACAGAGAATGTATAATGTACTCTAAGGTTATTCTTTCAGGGTGTTGCTCCTTTGTTGTACAGGGAACGTATACACTGGAAGTTCTTGAGGCAGTTATTAAAAATACAGATTCCTAGGATCCCTGTAAGACTTACTGAATCAGAATCTGACAAGTAGAATCCAGGAATATTTATTTTAATAAATGCCTTATTTTGTTCTTAAGCATACTAAGGCTATGAACCACTGATATGGGGGGTAATTAGAAAAGATATTTTTAGGGTACATATTAAAGAGGAATAATTGATTTTCAGAAATTATATTCATAGTTTGCATAAAATTTCTGCCATCTCTCTCCAACATGAGAACTTGACAAGTAATAAAAGATGTTTAGATTTTGGTTCCTATGAAATAAATACTGGGTCCATCTAATGTGTTGAGCAGGGTTGGGGATGGTTGGAAAAGCTATCCTTGATTCGCATTGGATGCAGTGATTGGAGAGTGGACTTTATTCTGATCCCTCTTATTTAAGAATAATATTTGTTCATGAGAAATTATCAGAAATATATTTAAGAAAGTGGACAAAGTTTCTGCCACTTTATTTTATCCATTTGCTGATTAACATTTTTATTAGGCTCAACTTAAGTCAACAATTCCTATTACATATAATAGAAAAATTCTAAGGTTCTCAAGTAGCCTTTTTTCCACAAACTTTACCAAATGGAAAGGGAAAATAACTAATAGTCTGTATTCCAAGTACATTCCAACATTTTTTAGACTTAAAGTGTGTTACCTTCAAACCTGCATTTCTTCTATTATTTGTATTAGTTTTATTATCAATATTAGCTAAGGGCAACTTTGTTCTTTTCAGGAGCCATACTACAAAAGTCATAATCGTCTTAAATTTCATTTCTCCTTCCTCTTCCACTTTGTTCCTCCACAACCAGTTGCCAAATCCAGCACATTCCACAAATTTCATGCCTTTCTGATCTGTCAGCTCCTCTAAGTTCCATTACTACTGCCTTGGTAGCGGAAGGCATTAATACCCTTGGCTAGATTATTGGAACATTACTTTAACTAGTTTCTCAGTCTTCATCCTGCACCTTCTAGCACATTCTATAAACTGATGTCCAAGAGAGTCTTTTAAAAGACTGAAGATGTTGCTTGCCTACGAAAAACTATTTGCTGCTTCTTATTTTCATTCAAAATACAGTTCAGACTCCTTAGAATGGCTTAAGTCCTTTTACAACCTGCCTTGACATTTATTTCCAGTATCTTGTAACCCTATTCCACAAAGAGTTGGAAAGGACCACATTGTAACAGAGGGAAATCTATTGCAGTATTTCAAGCAAAGATAAGATGTCACGCTTTTTACCATAGGGGTCCATGGCATGGTCCGTGGGAGAAATTGATTTGCCGAATCCCTTCCCAAACTATGGAGTTATAACTTCCTCTGGCAGAAAGAATCTTATTTCTCCGTGTCTTTCTATTCTCCATCTATATTAATAGGAACACTCAGAAATAAATTGAGGTCATTGGGAACTAGGAGATAAGCATTTAGATGACAAAGTATTGATTTTTTTCCCCCAAAGCTAAAGTGCTTTCATAAAAGAGTAAATAAAATCCTTTGTGGACAATTTACAAATGAAATATGTGAAATCGGCTTTTTCTAAACCATGTATTGATTTGACATCCATAAACACTTTTGCTTGTCAATATAGTGTGATCACTGCTCAATCTTTATGAAACTGCAAAAGGACATAACTACCCAATTAAATTTAAGTGAAACATTATTTATGTTAGATTAGCATTATGAGATGAGCTTCATTGTAAAGTTTGGACACAAAATGTCATATCTAGATGTTTTCATTGTGTTCTTTTAAATTAATTTCATCAGAATGGAAGTACTTTGTCCCATGAGTTCATCAATAATATTTGTATAGTTTGATGAGAATTATGAGACAAGATTGGCTTATATAAAGACACAATCTCATTTGGAAGCAATATGAAAGACAGCTGACGTTTAAATCACCCTTGCCATATGCCAGACCCTGTGTTTTTGATAATCGACTCATTTGATCAAACCTGGTGAGTCATTACCTCTACTTTTATGAACTCAATAATGTATGTCTCTTAGAAATACATATTTCACATTTTTCCAGAAAGTACAAAATAAAAAATTTAAGGTGATATTTTTGAAACTTGTCAGAGCCACAGACTGGGAGAAAGTCTTTGCAAACTGCATATCTGATAAAGACTGGTATCCAAAATATACCAAAAAAACCCCACAAAAACTCTTAAAACTCAGTAAAGAAAACAAACAACTAAATTTAAAAATGGGCAAATGATCTGAACATCCTCCCAAAGAAGACAAATGGCAAAAAGCATATGAAAAGATGCTTAAATCGCGAGTCATTGGGGAACTACAAATTAAAACAGTAAGATACTACTATACACCTATTAAAACTCCTCAAATCTAAAATACCCAAATGTTGAAGAGGATGTGGAGCAAAGGGAACTCTCATTAATTACTGATGGGAATGTAAAATGGTACAGCCACTCTGGAAAACAGTTTGGTGGTTTCTTATGAAAGGCTACCATATGATCCACATGTTCCTTGGTATTTACCCAAAGAAGCTGATAACATGTCCACATAAAATCCTGCACACAAATGTTTATAGCCACTTTATTAATAATTACTCAAACTTGGAAGCAACCATGATGTCCTTCAATAGGTTGAACGGGTAGATAAACTGTGGCACGTCCAGACAATGAAATATCATTCAGTGACAAAAAGACATAGAGGAAACCTAAATACATATTGCAAAGTGAAAAAAAAAAAGGGAATCTGAAAAGTCTACATACCGTATTATTCCAACCATATGACATTCTGGAAGAAGCAAAACTGTGGAGACAGTAAAAAGATCAGTGGTTGCAGGGGTTGGGGGAGGAGAAGGTGGAGCACAGAGGATTTAGGGCACTGAAAATACTCTGTATGACACTATGGTACGGATACATAATTACACATTTGTCAAAACCCATAGAACATAACATAACACAGAGTGGACCTTAATGTAAACTGTGGACTTTAGTTAATAATAATGTATCAACAATGAATCATCATCGATTCTACCAAATGTACGACCTAATGAATGATGTTAATGATAGAGAGAACTGTGTGTGTGTATGTGGTGAGGATGGGGTGATAATGTGGGAGCTCTGTAATTTCTACTTAATTTTTCTATAAATCTCAAAATGCTCTAAAAGATAAAGGCTACTCATTAATAAAATTAGTCCCAAAGTTAGTCAGAGTAGAACTATAATACTTAACACTTTGTACACTTAATATTTTTTCTCCTGCATCTCAGCTAACTAAGTGAATTGGATAGAAAATCTCTCCTAAGATGCATGACCCTGCTTGATCACGGCTCATTGCAGGTTCTTAGCTGCTTGAGATCAATCTTACACTACCATTCTAACTTGGGGATAATCCTATGCTTTATTTAAATGCCCCAGAGGCCAACATGTCAGAAAAGTGACAGACAGCAAAGTACCAGAACTTTGTAGCTTTCAAATTTCAATTCAAAAGTGTATATTAAATACTCCTTTTGAGATTCCTTGCTGAAGATTCTTTGGAGCTAATTCTAACAGGCGCTGCAAGGGGGAAGATCCATCTGGCAGGAAATGTTCTCATTAGGACTTTTATGAACCCCCCCTCCCCCAACTATTCTGGGTTTCTTTAAGAAGTCCTGTGGATATGTGGGTGTTAGATGTTGGCTCTTTAGGCTGGTGTTCAGTTATATGGTGACCCTCACATCCTCTCTGTCAAGTCCAGCAGAATGATTAATGTTACTAGAACGAAACTACGAAAATAAATGTTTGGTGAAAATATGTTAAAAAATCGAGACTAGATGAATTTCTCAATTATTTGCTTCTGAAGGTGAATCTTTTGATATTCATGACAACATTATTAGAATTGCAACTAAGGTAAATGAGGAATTATTAGATCAAATCTACTTTTAAAATTAATTAATAATATAATGCACAATATTTACTTGAATATCTTGATTCAGAGTACACATTAAAAGAGCTTTAGACCGAGGCTTTACAATTTAATTATATACTAATGTATTTCTAGGGTCATAGATGGTTAGATTTAACTAGGAAATATGATTTAGATTATGATATGCACTTAAATTTCAAGTTGGATTTTAAATGTTAAAAAGAGTTCTTAAATATGTACAGTGGTAATAAATATTCCAAAGGGTAATTATGAGTAAATGATTGAATAATTTCAAACTGTTATCAAGGATAGGTTTTTAATACTAAGATTTGAAACAATAAAATAAAATTCCTCAGCTTCTGGTCTTTGTGGACCTCTCTACTAGGCTGCTTGAATGTCCTTTTGAAATGACTTTCATTAGAACAAGTGACGGAGAGCAAGGAAGAAGCCTGTAAAACGGCCTGTCATCACCTCTGATGTATTCCAGTACTTACCTAGACCGACCCTGATGTGGTGTGTGGGGGGACAACATAGGAGTGTGAACTCCAGGAGGCAGGGTTTATTGTGGGTCATCTTGGAGGCTGGCTTCAAAGTTGAGCCTTTGAACCACATGGCTAAATGGTTTTCAGTTGAAATAATCATCGTCTTTGGAAATAAAATATAATCAATCCAGTCACAGCTAAAAGCGTGTGACATTCACTGTATATAACTACTCTCTATTTCACACTTCCCAGCAAAATATTAAAGCTTGAAAATGAAAAGGCAAATGGTTTTTAACTTTAATCTCTTTAGACTCATGTAACTACTGACAATATAAGTATTTATTAAAGACTATACTTTTTCATTAGGAATTTAGTTGAGAACATCAATTCCCTTCGCATACCACAGGGTTCTCAGATAAAAGTATTTTTAAATTACTGTTAATCTCCAGTATGTAGAAGCTTAGATGTGACAGGTTCAATTAATACCTTTTGATGATTCTTCCTCTTCAGTTTTAAACTTCCTGATTTCACCTGAAAAATTCTCTCAATCACAGGAAGAAAAAAAGTATAATTATAGATAGATCCATTTTCTGCTAGGATCATTCAGTAGGACTTTTTCCATACTCAGAGCAAATTGACTTTGCCTGAACAAAAAGAGGAAATATTAACAATCATCAACTTTTAAAAAACAATATTGAGCTATTAAAGAGTTGTGGAGGGAAGCACTAAGAATGTAGAGATTATTTGCTCTTTGGGGTAATAGACGTCTGGTATTTTAGAATCCAGTCACTCACATCCAAACTCTTCCTTTAAGTTGTTACTGAAATTTATTGTCAAAGTCTTAATTAACAGTCAAATTTGTGACATTTTATACAAGCCATCTATTTAATATTTAGTAATAAAGGTTCAAATCACTGGCCTTCATGACCAAATTGCTTGACTGAACTCTTCACCAGCTCAACTTCAAAGGACAGTTGAAATTTGAGCCTTTGAAAGCATTTGAAGGCTTATGTTATTTTAGCATTATATTGCCCATCCTCAAACTCTTAATGGATTGGTAAAACTTAGCAGGTTTATAATTAAAAAGAAAAGATGTATGTTCTGTATCTTTTATGAGTAACGGATGCTTAAAAATTCAGGCTAACTTGGTTTCTTCCACACCAAAATTTTGGGAAGAAAGTTTACCCTTGGAACTATATTATTTTTAAAATAAGTATAAGCAGTATCCAAAATCTGGTATATAGGTTTCTTGTTCTTCCTTCTTTAACAAGAGAGTAAGTCCACTTAATACATTATCATCCATTATTACTTTTCTCAGCACAGCTAAGGATTATGGGCTGAGAGAGAAATTAGTGCCATTAAGGATTGTACTCTGATACTACAAGCCCCGAAAATAATGAGAATTATATTCCCCATTGTCCATAATAGTTTATAGGAATTCCTATCTAAAATTGAATGAGAAAATCATCAGACTTATAATATCTCCTTCTAACACATGTAACTATTTCAGAAATGGGATTGGCTCTTTCAGACTCATAAGCATATTTAGAATTGAAGCAATTTTCTGGAATGGGAGCTTCACTTGTTTTGCTTTTGTGATTATTGATTACACAGTGGCATTCTCTGTGTTTATTCCCCAAATCTGCAAATGTGATTTCTGGCATAGGTGTGGCTCTGTTAAGGGCTGAATGTTGGCATCTCTCTCAAATTCATAACTTGAATCCCTAACCCACAATGTGATGATATTTGGAGATAGGGGCCTTTGGGAGGAAATTATGGTTAGATGAAGGTATGGTGGTGGGGCCCCCTTAATGGAATTCGTGTAGTTATAGGAGAGAGACCAGAGAACTTGTTCTTTCTCTATACACAAAGAAGAGGTCAAGTGAGTACACAGCAAAATGGTGGCCACCTACAGGCCAAGAAGTGATGCCTCAGCAGAAACAACTATGTTGGCACCCTGATCTCAGACTTCCATCCTCCAAAACTGTGAGAAAATAAGTTTCTGTTGTTTAAACCACCCAGTCTATGGTGTTTTGGGAGGATGGGCTAAGTGGGTGATGGGGATTAAGGAGGGCACTTGTGATGAGCACTGGGTGTTATATGTAAGTGATGAATCACTAAATTCTACCCCTGAAACCAATATTACACTATATGTAAACTAACTAGAATTTAAATAAAAATTTGGAAAAAAAAAAAGTTCATCCTACCTAATTTCAGTTCTCAGTGTGAAACATTCAGACTATGTCTGCCTTTGGCTCAGGTCATTATCCCACGGTCCTGGAATGGAGCCCCACATCAGGCTCGGTGCTTGGCAGGAAGCCTACTCCCTTGCTTGTGTTCCCTTTCTCGCTGTCTCTCTCTGTCAAATAAATAAATAAAATCTTAAAAAAAAAAAAAAGAGTAATGTGTCCTCCTTCCTTGGAATGTATTCTGTTGTAAAGGCACAAGATTGCTAAAGCAAGTGGAAAAGTAGGGTTGTATGGTATAGATTCCAAATCTTCAGGTTTGGGTTTGAGTCCAGGACCCTGCTCTGATCAGCTTTTGAACCAGTTGTGAGTCACCCATTATTGTGGACTGAATTATTTTGCCCTAAATTTATATGTTGAGGTCCTATCCCCAGTACCTCAGAATATGACTGTTTTTGGAAACAGGGCCTTTAGATTAGAAGGACATAAGGGTGGGCCCCTAATCCAATAGAATTGATGTTCTTCTAAGAAGAGGAAGAGACATGAGGGATTGTGTGCACAGAGAAAAGGCCACGTGAGGACACGGTGAGAAGGTGGCCAACTGCAAGCCAAAGAGAGAGACCTCAGAAGACCCCAATCCTGCCAACACCTCAATCCTGGACTTCCAGCCTCCCAAACTGTGAGAAAATAAATATCTGTTGTTTGAGCCACCCAGTCTGTGGTATTTTGTTATGGCAGCCCTAGCCGACTAATACACTTATCCTGTCTAATCCTGCATTGCTAAGCATTAGCACAGGGTCATGTAGAAAAGTGAGTCTGAAGACAGACAACTTGGGTTTAAATGCCAGCATACCTTCTTCTTGCCTCAATGGCCTTCCGTGTGAAGAGAGATTACTAGGAGCTGCTACCTCATCGAGTCCTGAGAAGATTCATGAAATGGAATTCCCTGGAATTCCATGATGCATGAAGGGAACAGATTCAGAGGAATACGAAGATTTTTTTTTAAGTATTTTTTAAAAAAGATTTTATTTATTTATTCGACAGAGATAGAGACAGCCAGCGAGAGAGGGAACACAAGCAGGGGGAGTGGGAGAGGAAGAAGCAGGCTCATAGCAGAAGAGCCTGATGTGGGGCTCAATCCCATAACACCAGGATCACGCCCTGAGCCGAAGGCAGACGTTTAACGACTAAGCCACCCAGGCGCCCCGAGGAATATGAAGTTTTTGACAGAAAATTATGGAACAGGAAGCTACTGTATGACTATGAGCTCCTTTACTAGAATATGAGACTTTTAAAATAAGAATTACATTTTCATGTTTTGGTCTCAGTATCTAGAACAGTGCCAGGTCCATTTTTGGTATGAAAAATCTATTTAGAACAAATAGTGAAAGAAAATAGGAAGTAAAGAATGAAGGGAGAAAGGAAGGAAAGAAAGAAAGAACATAAATCGTAATTGTTGGGGATAGGTGTGCAGATAGGAAATTCTGTATCGTGCTCATGCAGGGTATATTGAAATGAGTAAAACATAAAAATGGAAATGAAATTGGGTCCAGAATGTGTAGAACTTTGAAAAACAGTGGCAGATGGGTGCCTGGGTGGCTCAGTTGGTTGAGTCCCACTCCCGATTTCTGCTCAGGTCATGATCTCAGGGTTGTGAGATCGAGCCCTGGGTCATGCTCAGTGGGGAGTCTGCTTGAGATTTTCTCCCTCCCCTTTTGTCCCTCCCCTCGCTCTCGCTCTCTCTCTAAAGTAAATAAATAAATCTTAAAAAAAAAGAAAAACAATGGTAGACAACCAGAGATTTTTAAATTTTAAATTTTTTGTATGATATTATAATAAACTATTTTGATGGCTATTTTTGCAATTTTATGGATATTGTATTAATATCAAAAGAGACCTTTGATCGCCTAATCTTATGGCAAAACATTATTGAAACATTCCTAATATAGGCATACTTATTTATCTAGTATATGTATATCGTACTATAATAATATTTCATATGTTTTGAATAACATACATAAGTAAAAATTAAAATAACAAGATAAAAGTAACAAAAGAAGTAGTTCTGGTAATTGTCTCTTTTGCCTCACTAGCTTGTGATCTTCCCTCAGGATGTGCGCATTTCACTTCGGAGATCTTCAAACAGAAGTATTGCCTTTCACACCTTTTTTCTAAGCAGTTTTCTAAATATACCCGGGACAGGCTTCATGCCTTCAAGCTGCTGGAACTTTGTCCATGCCATTTTCCTTTTAACATTTAAATTTGTCTAGCTGAAGCCCCCCCATAAAACAAAACCTGCCCAATGAACCCTGCAGTAAGCGACTTCTCTGTCTTCTGAACAACAGAAAAAGCTGCTGTATCCAAATATTTGGTACTTAGCATAAAGTATCTTAAATTACATCATATTATGGGGCGCCTGGGTGGCACGGAGGTTAAGCGTCTGCCTTTGGCTCAGGGCGTGATCCCGGCGTTATGGGATCGAGCCCCACATCGGGCTCCTCCTCTGAGAGCCTGCTTCTTCCTCTCCCACTCTGCCTGCTTGTGTTCCCTCTCTCGCTGGCTGTCTCTGTCAAATAAATAAATAAAATCTTAAAAAAAAATTATGTCGTATTAAATGAATTGCATTGTTTTTGTACATGAATATGCTATATCTTTCCAATTAGATTGAAATCTTTTTCAGGGCAGGGATTTTTTTTTAATGCCTTAAAAAAAAATCCATGGAATAGATAACTCAGTGCTTTACTTAATAAAGACTTACTGACTGATGGTGGTGAGCAATAACAGCATTTGTAACTCTCCTAATTCCTTCATTGATGTTACAGTTGGGGTTCTTTGTTGAAACAGAAACTAACTCAAATGAAGGAAAAGCCAAAGGAAAGAGAGGAAGAACAGCTCTGATTCAAGCAAACATAGGCTTCTCCAGGAAGATCAAACTCATGATTCATTTTACCACTTTCCGCTTTTGTGCCACCCACTGAAGAGCTACATTTTTAGGACAGAGAGTGTGATGTGCCTATTTTGGGCCACTTGGGCATTCCCTTGGTTTCTAGTCGAACTGATATGCCACTCCCACAAAGAAAGCTTAAAAAGGGAAACTTTGCCAAAAAAACTGGGGGATGGATGCTGAAGAAGTGTCACACATCATATTTCACAAACACTGACTGTCTACCTAAAGATGATAAGTCTGAGTTGAAAAATGTCAATGGTTTGCATAGATACCTCGACATGCGGACGCACTTTGGAAAACAGTAGGTGTAGCTGTGAGCTAAAGTTACTAGAAAATTAATCACATTAAATATTTTTATGGGTTGCTATGTTGATTTCTTAATAAGACAGAGTAGATTTGTTCTTTGGCAATGGGCAGACTTGCTAAATCACCTGAGCAAGTTATTTAACATTTCTGAATGCAGTTCTATAATTTTTAAAAATGGGGACAATAATATCAGTATATTTAAATTGTTATGAAGATTAAATAAATTAATGCATATTCAGTGCTTAACATAATGCCTGGCTATAGTAATTTTTCAACTAATGTTAGCAATGACCATTATCATTATAGAGGTAACATATTCATAGGATCAATGCATCGCATATTTCATGTTTATAGTTAAACACCCTTATAATTGGCTTATTTGCATTTGAACCAAAGACACATCTAAACTCACCAGTGACCCACTTACACACTAGTTCTCGAACATGAAATTACTTTTCTTAGAACCAAAACTTAATAAAGAATTATAAGTTTAAAAAATATTTATCTTTCTCGAACATACTTTTTTTTTCATTTGGTGCAGGGAACCACAGAGCAATATTCATTTCTGACAGCTTATTTCAATGATGTTAAAGAAACTAACAGTTATCAGTTAGAGGTTTGAGAAAGAACAGAAAATGGATATAGGCAGATCTAGCTATAGTTTCAATGACTCACGAATGGAAAAATCACCAATTTTCTGAATGCCAAACAGGAAGATATCAAAAGTTGAAAGATTTATAATATTTGCAATGTTTGTAAATATTTGAAAGAGTGAGGGGAATGGAAAGGGACATACTTATCTTTGAGACATGTATATAAAGTTAAGTTTCTAAAGATCTGAGCTTACAGGGGCGCCTGGGTGGCACAGTCGTTAAGCGTCTGCCTTCGGCTCAGGGCGTGATCCCGGCGTTACGGGATCGAGCCCCACATCAGGCTCCTCAGCTAGGTGCCTGCTTCTTCCTCTCCCACTCCCCCTGCTTGTGTTCCCTCTCTCACTGGCTATCTCTCTCCGTCAAATAAATAAATAAATAAATACAATCTTTAAAAAAAAATTAAAAAAATAAAGATCTGAGCTTACAGAGCCTTAATATTAATATAGGAGGTATCATACTTCAGCTTGATTAAAAACAAATGCTGAAAGAAATATTCATTTTTTAAATTCTTTTTTTTTTAAAGAAATGTTTAAATTGGCCCATGTTTCATTTTCTTTTAGGTTGTCCCTGAATGACCAGAAATTTCATTTATTTCCTCTTTTATTATGAAACAACCAAATTTGAAAGTCTGTTCAGTTTTGATATAACTTTGGGAACCTTATAGTTCTCTTGTGAATTACAGAAGTAGGAAAGAAAATAGGAAAACAGGAAAGAAATATGAATGTATATTTTTTCTGTTTTGTATATATAGTCTACCTACTTTAAGATTTTCACGTGTGTCATTATGTGCTGAAGAGGCTTTCCTGGCCTCTTCAGATATGATGTGAATGACAATATTGGAGAGATATTGGAGAAACTAATATATACTGGAGCTTACAAAATCTTAACAAAAGTTTTTTTCCCTCCTCTCTCTCTCTCTCTCTTTGATTACGACATTGTCCAAATCTCTTGGCATGGTGGATGCCTGGGGGTCTATCAAATCTTCTAAAATGTTTTGTCATGTCTTTTTCTAAGTTAAATAGAGACCCCAATTCCATAATTCTCAAACTCAAGTGTACATAAAGATTTCATGGTAAGTCTATTTAAATTCCAGACTCTGATGGTCCATCCCCAGGAGATTCCGATATAGTAAATATTCAGAGGGACTTAGGAATTTGCACCTTTGTAAAACAGCCCAGATGATTGTGATATTGGTGCTCTAGAGGTCACACTTGAAGAAACACTGCCATAGAAGTTATAGTTTCTCGCTGATATTACTATCACTTATTATTATTACAATTACTACTACTATTATTATTGTATTATTTATCTACTAATCACTGCTCTTCCAATCAATGCTCTATAATTTTCCAAATGAGAGAACAGTAATAAAGAAGAGGTAGAGCATTTTATATATTACTGTGAATTGATTTTTGTATTTATATTTGAATGTGAATATTTGTTTTTAGCTGTAGGTCCCAAACCTTCATTCTATTAGCTGTTAGTGGGTGTGCTACCAGAAAAGAATTCCATGGTCAAATAGCTGACATAGTATGTGACAATAATGTGTCTTATTAGAGAGTTACAGACACATGCAAGCACACAGAATTATATAGCTTTGTTTTAAAAAGGCTTCCCAAGATTCTGATTCTGGAGTCTTCTTAGTAAGGGACAACTGTTAATATCTTGCAGAAATTCTTCACAAAGGACTAAGTCCTATCTTGCTTTCTTGCTAAACCTGGTATCTTTTCAGCAATTCAGGCTACTGCTTTGGTCTAAAATTCTTCTCCCTGGCACGCTTGAAGCTTACATGGAGAAAGATCAGTCAGAAATGGCAGTGTCAACAGCAGCTGAGGACAAGGTGTCTTCCAAACTAAATCCGATTATAGGAACTAAAGGATTTTTCGTATGGCTGAAGATTGTGACAGGTGCAGGTAGTGTAAGATGCCCTCTGAACCCCTCCTTTTGAAAGACTTGGAAATAAAATCAGCTAGACTTTGTGAGGAAAAAAAAAGAATTCAACACTTGATGGATGAAATTAAAAATATGTAAAGTCACATTTAGTGACTACTAGCATAGACTGGACTGTGGTCAAATAAGCTTTATAAACATATTTGAAGAAAGGTTCGTTATTCATCATAGGGACCTGGAAAACAATGAATAGAAAAAATAATTGTCAATGTGCACTGCATTAGATAGAAGAATATTTTGTCAAACACCAGGAGTAATATTGTCTAGCAAGGTTGTGTCTTTTGGGAGAAAGAATGTGTTAGTTTGAAAGAAATTGTTGAGAATCATCTAAATTCCTAGTGCTGATTCCTTGGGTAATAAGTATATTTCTGTGTTAGTTTTTATGTAATTCTGAAATAAGCCATATCTTGATCATGGCAACGTGTGCATTTTGGTCAGAATAAATTCACAATTCTTATTGCAAATTAATAAATTGGTATTCTGTATTACATCCCAGTCTCTCAATTTATAGTAAGTTAACATCCCTGAGTTGGATCACATCTGAGAAACAATTGATTTTCTGGGTTAAGAAGTTTCAACAAAACCCAGATAGTAATGAAATCACCCTTTCAATGTTACCCTGAGAGATTTTTGGTAGACCGTTACAAAACATATCCTGGGCAAACCCCCATGTCTATATGTGCTTCTCTTTGAAATGCAACATATTCAATATAAAGATTTGTAACAGAACATCAGCCTTGTTTCTAATGAGCCTATTTTTGTTTTTGAGAAGAAGTAAATTTAGTTCTTGCCATGTGTGGTCAGCTCCATGTTAGCAGACACTATAGAAAGCATCATTCACTTGAGACTTGGTGTCTTTTCCTTTATTGCTTTTTCACAGAACTCTGGCAAAATAAAGGAATAAAAGGAAGCCCTGAGCAAATATCTTATACTCTCTGCTCAAATCTTGCAAATACAATTCCCAGTGTCCCTCGTCTAGAATCAGTAGGTTAAACCCGGCTCATTCACGCAGTTCCAACGGATATCTGTTGGGACTTAAACCGCAGAGTTCAGTGTTCACTTTAAATGTTCTCCCTGCACCTCACTTCCGCCCAGTGGAAAAATATGTAGTTATTACAGACAACCGCAATGTGCATTAAAGTGTACATAATTTTTAATACTTCCAATGGTGAGTTCTTTTGTAGGAACTTCCTAAAGTGACATAAAAAGGCTTTTTTTCTGCCTTTCTTCTCCCTCTAATCCAACATCTGAGATTATATAAAACTTAGAAGGTTTTTGGTACATGTTACAAAAATATGAACCATTCATATTTTATAGGAATTTGTGAAATCTCCTCACATAACTACAGAACAATCTCAAGACCGCCTTTATCTTCTCACACATATCAACTGAGAGACTACTTCACAGAGCTTTACATACACCAAATGTCTCTTTTGTCAATACTTTTTATTTTGTTTTCTGGTTATTATTATTTTATTTTCATTTTATATTTCTTAAGATTTTATTTGGAAGTAATCTCTACACCCAACATGGGGCTCAAACCCACAACCCCAAGATCTTGCTCTTGCTCCACGGACTAAGCTATCCAGGAGTCCCTGGTTATTATTTTTTTAAAGACAAATACCTGCCTACTAAATTTCCTGATGTACGCATCTGGAAACTGGGCAACGAGACTGTGCTATCCTTATTTCCCTTAGCTGATTTAAAAATCACTAGAGTATTAATCCGTACTAGTAGCACTGAGATTTGTCTATAGAGTAATTTAACCATTATCCCCCAGATTTGCTCTAATATTATAATCAGAAAAGCTTTATAGCTATTCCAAGAGGCAGGAGTCTCAACCTCCTCCTACTCCCCACCTGTTCTCTTTGGAGAACGACTTATGTCTTATTTCATGTCAAAATGCAAATTTGTTGTTTTCTTACACCATCTTATAAGCAACTAAATTTCTGTGGAATGAAAATTAATGTTTGAGTCGACACCTATTTACATGTCTTCAAAATCATATTAAGACAAAAATTTGTAATCTTGTCAGAATTATTTATTTTGCCATAATAAGATAAAACACCTGGGACACTTTGCCAATTGATAATTTTCAAAAATATTTTTTCTTAGTGTCTCATTTAGCATGGCTTCATTATCACTGTATGAAATTACTACCCTTTTAAGAAATGAGGGGATATTTAAAAATCAATGGTTAGACCACACAAATGATTCGTGATGCACTTTGAAATGACTCAGGGGACTACCTCTTCAGGTAGTTTTCATATGTGCTTTGATATGTAATTATTTAGTACTTACATTAGGCCAAGTCCTGGATATGGAGATATGCACTAGAGACATATTAATGGATCGTGGTCAAATGGGTTTTAAAAACTACCGGAGGAATCAGATAATCACACGATGATTTACACTGTCATTAACTATAAGGTCCCTGGGAAGAAGAGTCTGTTATTTTGTAAAAACTGACAAAGAAGGGTATGATTAGAAATTGGTGCATGAGGAATAAATGACCTATAAGACTTAAAGTCAGGGAGAGATCCAGGCTTGTGGAACCTTTATACCATGTTAATAATTTTAGAGGAAATCCAAGCTATTATAGAGTTTTAAGCATGGGGACAATGCAATCGTGCCAGATTTACATATTTCCCCCACATACTATTATGGGGCACTTTCAAACATCAGAAAAGTACAAATTATTGTGCAGTAAACTCCCAGTATATACTACCTTGATTCTTTAACTGTAAATATTTCATCTGTCCAATCATTTAGCCATCTATTGATCCACCTTATCTTTTGAGGCATTTTGAAAATTGAGGTATAAAGTAACATAAGGTGTACAAATGAGCCACCTTATCTTTGAGGCATTTAAAAAGTTGAAGTATAATTTACAACAGAAAATTTTACCCTTTTTGGTATACATTTTTTTCTTTCTTTCTTCTTCTTCTTTTTTTTTTTTTTTTTTGAGAGAGAGAGAGAGAGAAAATGCACACATGCATGTGCATTAGTGGGGGCAGGGGGAGGGGCAAAGGGAGAAGGAGAGAGATAATCCCGAGGACTCCACACTAAGCATAGAGCCCCACGTGGGGCTCCATCCCAGGACCCTGAGACCATGACCCAAGCTGAAATCAAGAGTCCGGCGCCCCACTGACTATCTACCCAGGAACATTTCTATGAGCTTTGACAAAGCATGGTGATTGTGGAATCAAGATACACAACAGTTCAGTCTTATTTTTTAATGCACTTCAAAGTTTTTTCAGACATTAGCACATCTCACCCTTAAGCACCTCAGCGTGCATATTGTTAGAGTTCAAGATTTATTTAATATTTATATTTTTAAGGTAAAATGTCCATACTGTGAAATGAACAAGGGATAACCTTTCTATGAGCACTGACAAATGCATAAACCTAACCTTTGCAATCGCAGACCCCTATCAAATGTTCTTAAAAGTTCTCATCAGGAGGAAAAAAAATGTAACTACATAGCTGGTGGATATTAACTAGACTTATTATAGTGATAATTTTGCAGTATATACAAATATCAAATCATTACACTGTACAACTGAAACTAATATAATGTCGTATATGAAATATACCTCAATAAAAAAAGATGTAGGACATTTCTATTACCCAGAAAATTGCTATATGCACATTTGCAGTCAACTCCTGTTCCCATTCTCGCCTTCTCATTGGCAGCTAGCATTCTGATTTTTTTTTTGTAACCATAGATTAGTCTTGCCTATTCTAGAATTCCAGATAAATAGAATCCAAGAATGTGTTCCATATAAGGCTTCTTTCAGTCAGCATAACGTTTTTGAGATTCAGACAGACTGAGCCTATCAGCAGGTTATTTTATTTTTTTAATTTCTGAGGAGTATTTTGTTGTATAAATATATGACAGTTTATTCATCCTCCTCTCGGTGGCTTCTTGAGCTGTTTCCAATTTTGGCTATTATAAATAAAGCTACCGTGGACATTCTTTTACAAGGCTTCTAGTAATATATATATATATATTTTTTTTTTTTTTCATTACTCTTAAGTGAATATCTAGGATTGGAATTTCTTGGTTATGGGGTAAGTACATGCTTAGTTTTATTATTATTTTTTAATCTAGAGCTTATTCCAAAGGGATTGTATCATCATCTTAAAAGTTTTTACAAAGAATCTATCTACAGGATGGAGAATGGCTTGGAAATATGCAAAAGTTGATAAGGGAAGACAAATGCAATGTTTGGGCATAATAGGGACTCGTGGAAAGAGATAAGAATGAATATAATTAAGATATATTTAGGAGACAGAATCAACAAGACTTGGTAGTGGACAGGATTTAGGGGGAGGGAGATGGATTAGTCAAATTTCAGGCATGAACAAATGGTGGTATAATTGACCAAGATGGAGAGTTCTAATGGGGCACCAGGTTTAGAGGAAAAGTCCTGAGCTCCATTTTGAACATGGGCACTTTGATGTGGCTATTTTCCCTCTCAGAATAATGATTAGCTGATTTGTGACAATTTATATATTGTCA
Organism: Ursus arctos; assembly: GCF_023065955.2. Taxonomy (NCBI): domain Eukaryota; kingdom Metazoa; phylum Chordata; class Mammalia; order Carnivora; family Ursidae; genus Ursus; species Ursus arctos. Next base: position 22,527,887 of record NW_026622985.1, on the reverse strand, counting down.
GAACCAGAAAAAAAAAAAAATGAAATGCAGCCCATTTTGCTAAGCACCAAATGGACTTGTAGTTTCCAAATTTACCCTTCCCTTGAACTAAAATACTAAATACTATATCCTCATGATTTAGCCAAAAAAGGGAACACAGATTTCTATTATTTATTAATGTTTAAAGTTATACCATTAAATTATAACCTATCAAATTCCATTTATTTCAATACCTTGGAGTGTATGACTTGTTTGAAAAAAAATCACGCACTTTTACTGGACAAGGCGATGATTTATTACATAAGACCTAATTAGGATAAATGGGGGATATGATATGGTACAATATTTTCACAGATGGTTGAAATCACTTTGGGAAAAGCTTGGATTCAAGTTCATCTATATAAGCTGCTTAGAATAATTCACATGGAATTCAAAATAAATAAGTTTACTAGCAGTTTAAAGTATTAAACTTAAAAAAATATAAACACTAATCATAATTCTTGGTGAAGTTACTGCAGAACTAAAACTCTTTACCCAAGAAAGTAAAAAAAATTTAGTCTTTAAAGAGACTTTTAAAGGTCTTTGTAATTTGTGTTTTATTCAAAAATAATATGACTGCCTAATGTTAATGAGGATTCTAATAGAATTGATTTTAGGTACGATTTTAGCCAGAACACACGCTTTCAATTTAGCTATCCCTGAAATAAGATAATAATATTTTTAATAATTATGTAAGTACTATATAACAAAAATGATAAACAGACATGCTACATATACAAAAGGAATCTCTACTAGCCATTGAATCATCAAATGTTTTTATTACTCACAGTTTTATAAATGTTGAGAAAAACAATTCAAAATCTGTATTAGCAGCTCTTAATCTCATGTTATACCGCCTAACATAGTTATGTAAAGTAATATGAGTTGTCATTAAAATGTAATTAAAGATTCACATTTCATGCCAAGCTGTCAACAAGCCTCATTTTGCTTAATTATCTACAGATTTTCAGGACCACCTGTTTCCAGGAGGGCTTCTCATTTGGAGGCGGTCAATAAAAGGAAAAGAAAATGAAGATTTGCCAACCTCTTTGTCTACCATCCATTTGTTCCTGACTGAAGAATGTCTCTACCTTACTTTAATGTGTGGTATTTAACTCTGATGTAATGGTCCCAGGCTTTTCACAGACACTGGCAACGTCTGGCTAGAAGCTAGAAAGACTACTTATTTTTTATTTTATTTTTTACAGGGGCAGAATTCAACTTTATTAATAAATATATTTATATTTAATCACAAAATGTATATTCTTTTGAAAAATTAAAACAAATATATGTCAAGTCATGGGGTGATGACCCCTTAGCTTCCCAGTGTCCACTGGCAGTAATCACTGTTAAAGTTGAAAATGTGAAGTTTAAAGTACTTTTTTCTATCCTTCAATCTTGGTCATATTTTTATTGAAAAAGAACTATTTAAACAAATACTACTTAAATCCTGCAAAACCTGATATTTGGTAATAGTAAATTTGTTACTTTTTTGTTTGTTTGTTTGTTTTTTCCTTTGGCCTGTCAAAGTTTCCTATGTGTCTCTCTTAACGCTACATAAAGTTTTTATTCAATAGTGACTCATTGTTTCCAACTTGCTATTGCAAAGTCAAGGAACATATGAACTTTGATCAGAAAGATGATATTAGTTTCCTAAGACCTACATCAATATATGGAAAATAATGTTTAAAAATAAAGAATACTAAATGGATCATTATTTATAAGAATTGACAATGAGAGGAGATCCTTGGCTTATGTTAAAAAAAATAATCTGCAGTGGCTGGCTTGTCAGCATTTTGTTTGTTTTTGTTTGCTAATACACTTAGAGATTCAGTGGCATTTAGAAAGTAAATATTTTACCAACTTGTTAAATCACATATTGTAGTTTTCCTTCACATTTTTTTTTGTAATCTTTTTTAAAAAGATTTTACTTATTTATTTATTTGAGAGAGAGATTAAGTGAGAGAGAAAGAGCAGGAACAGGAGCAAAGGGAAAGGGAGAAGCAGACTCCCCACTGAGCAGGGAGCCTGATGTGGGGCTAGATCCCAGGACCCTGAGATCATGACCCGAGCTGAAGGCAGACACTTAACCAACTGAGCCACCCAGGTGCCCTTCTTTCACATTTCTTAAACTAGGGCATCTCTTATGGAAATGCAAGGAAGGCGCAGTTAAGACTCAGGCTTTAGTGCCAAACTGCGTGGGTTTGAATCCCAGTATTATCATTTTCTGAAAATAACCTTGGGCAAGATACTTAATCTCACTCTGATTTGAAATCCTCATCTACAAAATAAAGATAAGATCAGCCTCCACATACGTGACATAGTTATGAAGATTAAGGACACCTAAAGTGGTTGTTCCAGGTAAGAGATGAAGTCCTTGCAAGAGATGGAGGTCCAGCGGCAACACCGATCCCAGCTGTAGGTCACAACACTTGAATTCATCACAGCCATGGGTGGTGGGTAGAAAAGAAACACCTCCTCAGCCTTCTTATCTGGAAATATTTGTCTTGGGCCACATATCAATTAGAATGGAACATTCAGGGAGGGAAAATGGAGCTCAGCTTGAGACCAAAAGGGAGCTGGGGATAAAGTCTGAAAATGGAGTTGAAAGTGTGTGTCCTCCTGGTTATGAGAATCCACCCAGAAGCAAGCAAAAGATTTGGACTGGTATGGCGAGTGAATGTACAGGTCAAGGGGCTCTCACAAAATGAAGGTTATTTTAAAGTTATCTACTTTATACCAAGCACGCTGCTGAGCACTGGTGAAATAATGCAGAGCATGCTAAAGGACCAGGAGTTATCCTGCAGTGGAAGGGATGGACGTATAAACATAATTATAATACAATTTTGCAAATGCAAACACACTAATATGCAAAAAAATCTTCAGAGGGTGCGATTAGAATTTATATCATGGGTCATGCATTCAATTTACATATGCTTTCCTCTATATTATCTTATTCATGAGAAAAACGATGCCTTTAAATAAGAAAAACAGTTAAAATATCTGACTACATACATGTGGTGTTTAATTTTAGGTGGCCAGACATTTCCATGTGGAGATCAAGACAGCCTTAACATTCCCCTCAGCTTGACAAACTTTCTCCAGTTTCCTTCTTCACTCTAGGCCTACCACTTCTCTTTTCTTAGAGTGCTTACTTCAGAAAACTTAAAATTGTGAATTCTTCCTCTGCCCCTTTGAGATAGAGATCTTTTTAAAAGCCTCTTGCCAGTTATAAAAGCCAGGAATGTCTTTCTCTAGGACCTGGGATCCATCCTTTTGAAATAAAATCAAGGAAGATAACGCCCCTGTGTTCCAGGCTAGGTAGGACCCTACCAAGGGAGGAGAAAATTTACTTTTCCTTTGGATAAAGCTACTTAGGAAACACAGATGGCTTATGGTTCCCTTACCTCATATCCTAAAACCACTGCCCTCTTTGTCTCAGAGATGAGTGTCCACACTTGGTCTGTACTCTATCCTCCATCATTGGCAAAAGTATTAACAAAATCAATTTCTGTTTGCTCATCCTGTCCAATGAGATTTTTCCTTTAACAGTGGCCAATACATTCTGTCAACATTTCTTTCAGAATTTCTTAAATTTTATTAGACCTATTTAATTTGCCTATCTTTTGGATACTATTCTATGTGCTCCCACCTCTTTTTTTTTTTCTTTTAAGTAGTCCCAGTGTGGGACTTGAACCTCACAACTGAGCTGAGATCAAGAGCTAGACACCCAACCACCTGAGCCACTTAGGTGCCTGTCTTCCCCTTATTTTTTGGATCAAGAAAGAATTCCTCTCTTCTGAAAAATTCATCCTTCCATGTGTGCTCTGATTTCTATCCCCTCACTTTTTTAAGGACTGTTTTCCTCAGTCATTTATCGTCTTTCCTGCAACACTGATGCCACTATATATACTAGAATTTTGCAAACAGCCTATAAATGTGCTTTAGTATCTTCTTCTAAAACAAAATCCTCTCTTGACCTCCACTATTATTTTCTTGTTTCACCATTCACAGAACAAACTTCTCAAGAGTTGTCTACATAGCAAATCCATTTATTGACCTCCCATTCATTCCTCAACCCACTTATAACTGGCTTCTGCTGTCATTTGTCCACTAAAACTGCTCTTGTCCAGATCGTCAGTGATCTTCCTCACATAAAATCCAATGGAAACTTTTGGGCAAACTTTTTGACACAATTGGGCAAATTTTCCATCTGGAGATGGAAGGTTCTTCTCTAATTTACATTCTACCTTAATGATCACGTTCATTTCCATACCTTCAAATACTATTTCATATGTGCAGTCCAACACTCTCTTTTGGACTCGATATCCATCTGATGTCTTATTAGCAAAACAGATGTATTTTGATGTGTTACAAATATCTTAAATACAAGCTATCCAGAATCAAACTTTTTTTTTTTTTTTAAGATTTTATTTATTTATTTTGACAGAGAGAGACAGCCAGCGAGAGAGGGAACACAAGCAGGGGGAGTGGGAGAGGAAGAAGCAGGCTCCCAGCAGAGGAACCCGATGTGGGACTCGATCCTGGAACACCAGGATCACGCCCTGAGCCGAAGGCAACCGCCTAACGACTGCGCTACCCAGGCGCCCCCAGAATCAAACTTTTTATTTCTACCTTTAATCCCTTCTTCAAATATTTTTCTCTCAAGTCTATTCTTTTCCAAGAATGACAATACCATTTCCATAGTTACTCAAGCTAGGAGCTTGGGATTCATTCTCAATTATTTCCACACCATCCTTATGCTCAACTCAATCCACAATGCCTGTTAATTAATACTTTTGAAGTACATTTCAAATCTGTCCATTTCTGTCCATTCTATTAACAAGTCTAGTATAAGCCATCATTTCTGAGCAATTTTTCACAATTGCCAACTTCTAATCAGCTCAATTTTCATATAGTGATCACACTGATATTTTTAAAACAAATTTGATCATTTTATTTCTCTGCTTTAAATTTTTCAATGGCTCTCGCTTATATTTAGACTAGACCACACAGTCCTATAGTGGCCTACAAAGCACATCCTGCTCCCCACCTCCAACAGAATAAAAGCTAATTTCCCAATTTCATTTCTCATTTTTCTTCATTTCCCCGTGATCACCATGTGACAGCTATTTTCTGTTCTCTGTTCTTTTAGTTCCTATACTCATTCCCAGGCCTTTACACATCTTCTTTCTCAGATCACTCCTCCTCACACTCCTCTTCACTGTACCATTGAAGTTATACATCTGTGTAGTTGTCCAATCAGTTATGCCTAAACTAGTCTCCCTATACTTACTATTAAAAAAAAAAAACTGTTCATTTTCTTATATCATGTATGGTGATCTGTAATTATTCTCCTTCTGTTTGTTTTATTTGCTGCCTGTCTTCCTCACAAACCCGAATTGCCATGAGGTTTGGGACTATGTCTGCCTTGTTAAAAAGTGTTCACAGCTGTGCTGTCCAATACATGGGAGATGTTCAAAATGTTTCTTGGCTACATGAATACTCCTGTCGGAAATCCCTTTCTGGCTCTGCGTCGGTGAATCTTCATATACGTGTGTGACCTAAATGGACTCACATTAAGAGGATACAAACATTAGTTCAGAATGTTCTTGGTAGTTCTTTGACATTTTAATACCACCGTAAGACAAGGAATGCCTTTTTCTAAAGTACCTTCTGCTTTTAGTGCTTTTTAAAAATTGTGCCTAACCAAGTTCTTTGAAGAGTACATTTTATAAAATTACCCTGACTGAATGCGAGTGGGCAAGGGATGGGCTGCATTGGGCTGCTGTTCCACAGTAAGACCTTTTCCTATCTATTTGAGATCACAGGGGAGGCACGCTCCCAGCCACTGCTATTCAGTGCTGCTCTGCGGCACTAGTGAGATTATAAACAATAAAGAGACCAGAATCAGAGCCTCCCCAGAAAGAAACAGGAAACTTGACATCTTCTCAGTCAGCACAACTGTTGGAAATTGTTCCCCTGGAGAAAGTGGATGCTCAGGAACACTAATTAATTATTAGAAGAGCTTTGCTGTAAAACACATTTGAGTGTATTTACATGCACTTAAATGTTCAAACACAAGCCCCCTAAATAACTAAGTTATGTCTGAAATCAATTTTATGAAGTATTCAACATTATGATGTTCTATGATTGAGCTATCAGCTTCATGAAAATTATTATTATTATTTAGGATGAGTTGTTCTTTTATTTTGCATGGGTCTGAAATGGAGTGGTTTTCTATGATTGCTCACAGAAATGAATAGGCTCTAGCAACAATAATTAATGCACTAGGTTAAGAAAAACCATGTATAATTATTTTGACTTGAAATTTTACTCCCATTTTTGATTGTACGGCTTGGTGAACATATATGAGCTGAAGGTGAGAACTAGTATGCAGCTGGTTTTATGTTTGCTTCTCAAAATAAGTATTACCTTCAGATTAGATTTTCAATATTCAAAAGGTTTCAAATGAATTCTATAAACTCAGAATAAGTAAATGTCTTATTTTGTGTAAAGCTTTTCTTTTTCTTTTTTTTAAAAGATTTTGTTTATTTATTCGACAGAGATAGAGACAGCCAGAGAGAGAGGGAACACAAGCAGGGGGAGTGGGAGAGGAAGAAGCAGGCTCATAGCAGAAGAGCCTGATGTGGGGCTCGATCCCACCACGCCGGGATCACGCCCTGAGCCGAAGGCAGACGCTTAACCGCTGTGCCACCCAGGCGCCCCTGTGTAAAGCTTTTCTTAAACTCCAGATGTGAGTTAGGCGTTAATTTCTCTGTGTCTCATAATGATTTGGACAAGTATGCTTTATTGTTATGATTAGTACTTCATTTGTTTTATAAGACCCAAAGCAGGAAGAATAATTTTTACTTGTAGATTTCTACTGCATAAAACAGATGCTAAATGAAATTTTAAAATTTAATGGTGGTTGAATAATATTTCAACAAAGAATATTTTTACTTTTAAAAATTCATTGTATGCAATAATATATACATTTCTAACTGCATTGCATCAATATGTAAGATTAAGAAACTGAAATTGGCTCGGAGCGCACAGACCCAGTGGCGGCGCAACGCCCGCGGCTGAGCTAGCCCTCTGTTTGTTGCATGAAAGTTCAGGAAGCAGCCTGAGAGTTTATTCTGCTAATTAATTGGAAAGGGGTCACGCTAACGCCGCAGTTTCCTCCATCCGCTTGGTTCTGCTGTGAGTCTGGACCAGTACCCATGTCCTGCTTTGGGGCCTCTGCAGCCTTAGGGTAGAGTATCTTCAGAAGGTGGCGGAGGAGTAGGGGACCCCTTTTACAGCTGGTCCCCTGAGTCGAGTTGGATAGGTACCAGACCAGCCTGAATATCCACGGAATCAGCCTGAGATGCAGGAAGATACATCTGGATCTCTACAAATGAACATCTCCAGTGCTGAGTATTGAGGTACAAAGCAGGGAGCCGCGAAACCGCGCACAGATATTGGAAGATAAACGGAAGGGGGAGGGAGCCGCCGCGCTCGGGCTTGGGGAAGCGGTAGCCACCTGTACCGGAGAGCAGGCCGACTCGTGACGGGAGCAGACAGAGGCCATGAGCCGGGGAGCGCGTGCCACCAGACTTTTCACGGAGGGAGCTCCGGTGCGCTCACTGGAAACAGACTGAGACCGGGAGATCCGGAGCGCGCGGGTCGGCTGGCAGCTGGCAGCTGGCGGTGTTAGAATCACAAAGGACAGAGACACAATGGCCCTGGAAATGAGGGCTGGGACGCCGGGTGTGGGTTGCACATCCCGGGATGCTGCAGGGTTGAGCAGCACCAACAATAACAGAGTTAAAGTGGCCAGAACATCAATGGAGAATGGTCCACAATCCCCCTGTTCTGAGACAGAGGCTGAGATTCAGCCACTGTTGCTCTGACTCTCAGAAGAGGCACAGCAGACCGCCAGGGAAAGCCGCCAAAGAACAAAAGCCTGGAAATACCAGCTCACAGGGTGCCCATCCGCATCCCCCCTCGCAGGGAACATGGAGACTCTACCCAAACAGGGTTGCCTGAGTATCAGCGTGGCAGGCCCCTACCCCAGAAGGCAGGCTGAAAAATCAAGAAGCCCACATCCCGGGGCACCTGGGTGGCGCAGTCATTAAGCACCTGTCTTAGGCTCAGGGCGTGATCCCGGCGTTCCGGAAAGGAGTCCCTCATCGGGCTCCTCCACTGGGAGCCTGCTTCTTCCTCTCCCACTCCCCTGCTTCTGTTCCCTCTCTCGCTGGCTGTCTCTCTGCCACATAAATAAATAAAATCTTTAAAGAAGAAGCCCACATCCCTAAGATCCCTATGAAACAAGGGCGCACCGCCTGGGTCCCGGTCAATAATTTGGGTTCTGGACAACCCCGCAACCTCTCCTCATCAGAATGATGAGAAGGAGAAATCCCCCCCAGGAAAGAAAAGACAATGAGTCTGTGGTCTCTGCCACAGAACTAAAGGATATAGATGTAACCAAATTATCAGAAATGGAATTCAGAGTAACAATGGTCAAGATGATGTGTAGACTTGAAAAAAGTATTAACGAAAATGTTAATGAGAATATAGAATCTCTAAGGGCGGAAATGAGAGCGAATCTGGCAGAAATTAAAAATTCTAGGAGCCAAATGCAGGCAAAACTAGAGGCTCTGATGGCCGGGGTGAATGAGGCAGAGGAACGTATTAGCGAATTGGTGGATGGGTTAGAAGAAGAAAAAGCGAAAATAGAAGTTGGACTTAAAAAAATCCACGCCCACGAATGTAGGTTACGGGAGATTACAGACTCAATGAAACGATCCAATGTCAGAATCATCGGCATCCCCGAGGGGGTGGAGAAAAACAGAGGTCTAGAAGAGATATTTGAACAAATTGTAGCTGAAAACTTCCCTAATCTAGTGAGGGAAACAAATATTCATGTCCAAGAGGCAGAGAGGACCCCTCCCAAGCTCAACCACGACAAACCTACGCCACGTCACGTCATAGTGCAATTCGCAAATATTAGATGCAAGGATACAGTATTGAAAGCGGCCAGGACAAAGAAATCTCTCAAGTACCAAGGCAAAGGTATCAGAATTACATCAGACCTGTCTACACAGACCTGGAATGAGAGAAAGGGTTGGGGGGGTGCGTTTTTAAAGTTCTTTCAGAGAAAAACATGCAGCCAAGGATCCTTTATCCAGCAAGGCTGTCATTCAGAATCGATGGAGAAATAAAGACCTTCCAGAATCGCCAGTCATTAATCAATTTCGTAACCACGAAACCAGCCCTACAGGAGATATTAAGGGGGGTTCTATAAAGGTAAAAAGGCCCCAAGAGTGATACAGAACAGAAAGTCACAACCGATACAAACAAAGACTTTACTGGCAACATGGCATCATTAAAATCATATCTCTCAGTATTCAGTCTCAATGTGAATGGCTTAAATGCTCCCATAATGCCACAGGGTTGCAGATTGGATAAAAAGAAATGACCCATCCATTTGCTGTCTACAAGAGACTCATTCTGAACCCAACGATACACTCAGATTGAAAGTAAAAGGATGGAGTACCATCTTTCACACAAATGGGCCTCAAAAGAAAGCTGGGGTAGCAATTCTCATATCAGATAAATTGGATTTTAAACTACAGACTATAGTTAGAGACACAGAGGGACACTATATTATTCTTAAAGGATGTATCAAACAAGTGGATATGACAATTATAAATATATATATATGCCCCCAACAGGGGAGCAGCAAGATACACAAGCCAACTCTTAACCAGAATAAAGAGACATATAGATAAAAATACATTAATAGTAGGGGACCTCAACACCCCACTATCAGAAATAGACAGAACACCCTTGCAAAAACTAAGCAAAGAATCAAAGGCTTTGAATGCCATACTCGACCAGTTGGACCTCATAGATATATATAGAACACTACACCCCAGAACCAAAGAATACTCATTCTATTCTAATGCCCATGGAACATTCTCAAGAATAGACCATGTTCTGGGACACAAAACATGTCTCAACCGATACCAAAAGACTGAAATTATTCCCTGCATATTCTCAGACCACAACGCTTTGAAAGTGGAACTCAACCACAAGGAAAAATTTGGAAGAAACTCAAATACTTGGAGACTAAGAACCATCCTGCTCAGGAATGATTCGATAAACCAGGAAATCAAAAATCAAATTAAACAATTTATGGAGACCAACGAGAATGAAAACACAACGGTCCAAAACCTATGGGATACTGCAAAGGCAGTCCTAAGGGGGAAATACATAGCCATCCAAGCCTCACTCAAAAGAATAGAAAAATCTAAAATGCAGTTTTTATATTCTCACCTCAAGAAGCTGGAACAGCAACAGAGGGACAGGCTTAATCCACTCACGAGGAAGCAGTTGACCAAAATTAGAGCAGAAATCAACGAATTAGAAACCAGGAGTACAGTAGAGCAGATCAACAGAACTAGAAGCTGGTTCTTTGAGAGAATTAATAAAATTGACAGACCTCTGGCAAGACTTATCCAAAATAATAGAGAAAGGACCCAAATTAATAAAATTATGAATGAAAAAGGAGAGACCACAACCAACACCAATGAAATTGGAAGGATTATTAGAAACTTTTATCAACAGCTTTATGCCAATAAATTAAGCAATTTGGAAGAGATGGAGGCCTTCCTCGAAACCCATAAACTACCAAGACTGAAACAGGAAGAAATTGATTTCTTAAACAGGCCAATTAATTATGAAGAGATTGAGTCAGTGATAAACAACCCTCCAAAAAATAAAACTCCAGGCCCGGACGGTTTTCCTGGGGAATTCTACCAAATATTCAAAGAAGAAATAATACCTATTCTCCTAAAGCTATTTCAAAAAATTGAAACAGAAGGAAAGCTACCAAACTCATTCTATGAGGCCAATATTACCTTGATCCCCAAACCGGGCAAAGACCCCAACAAAAAAGAGAATTACAGACCGATTTCCCTAATGAATATGGACGCCAAAATCCTCAACAAGATCCTGGCAAATAGAATCCAACTGTACATTAAAAGGATTGTCCATCATGACCAAGTGGGATTCATCCCTCAGATGCAAGGGTGGTACAACATTTGCAAATCTATCAGTGTCTTAGATTTTATTCAGAAACAAAAATTCAGAAATCATATGATTCTCTCAATAGATGAAGAAAAAGCATTTGACAAAATACAGCATCCTTTCCTGATTAAAACCCTTCAGAGTGTAGGAATAGAAGGTACATTTCTCAATCTCATAAAAGCCATCTATGAAAAGCCTACTGCAAATATTATTCTCAATGGGAAAAGCCTTTCCCTTAAGATCAGGAACATGACAAGGATGCCCACTCTCGCCACTATTATTCAACATAGTACTAGAAGTCCTTGCAACAGCAATCAGAAAACAAAAAGGTATAAAAGGTATCCATATCAGCAAAGAAGAAGTCAAACTGTCTCTCTTCGCAGATGACATGATACCCTATATGGAAAACCCAAAAGAATCTACACCCAAACTATTCGAAGTTATAGAGCAATTCAGTAATGCGGCGGGATACAAAATCAATGCTCAGAAATCAGTTGCATTTCTATACACGAATAATGAGACTGAAGAAAAGAAATTAGGGAATCCATCCCATTTACAATAGCACCAAAAACCATACGTTACCTTGGAATTAAGTTAACCAGAGACGTAAAGGACCTATATTCTAGAAACTATAAATCACTCTTGAAAGACATTGAGGAAGACACAAAAAGATGGAAAAATATTCCATGCTCATGGATCGGAAGAATTAACATAGTTAAAATGTCCATTTCACCCAGAGCAATCTATACTTTCAGTGCTATCCCGATCAAAATACCGATGACATTTTTCAAGAAACTGGAACAAATGGTCCTTAACTTTGTGCAGAACCAGAAAAGGCCCTGAATCACCAAGGAATTGTTGAAAAGGAAAAACAAAGCTGGGGGCATCACAATGCTGGATTTCGAGCTGTACTACAAAGCTGTGATCACAAAGACAGCGTGGTACTGGCACAAAAACAGACACATAGACCAATGGAACAGAATAGAGAACCCAGAAATGGACCCTCGGCTCTTTGGGCAACTGATCTTTGATAAAGCAGGAAAAAACATCCAGTGGAAAAAAAAGACAGTCTCTTCAATAAATGATGCTGGGAAAATTGGACAGCTACATGCAAAAGAATGAAACCTGACCACTCTCTCACACCATACACAAAAATAAACTCCAAGTGGATGAAAGACCTCGATGTGAGACAGGAATCCATCAAAATCCTGGAGGACAACATAGGCAACAACCTCTACGACATCAGCCAAAGCAACCTTTTTCATGACACATCTCCAAAGGTAAGAGAAACAAAAGATAAAATGAACACGTGGGACTTCATCAAAATAAAAAGCTTCTGCACAGCCAAGGAAACAATAAAAAAAACTAAGAGGCAGCCCACGGAATGGGAGAATATATTTGCAAATGATGCTACAGATAAAAGATTGGTATCCAAGATCTACAAAGAACTTCTCAAACTCAATACGCGAGAAACAAATAAACAAATCAAAAAATGGGCAGAAGATATGAACAGACACTTTTCCAATGAAGACATACAAATGGCTAACAGACACATGAAAAAATGTTCAAAATCATTAGCCATCAGGGAAATTCAAATCAAAACCACACTAAGATACCACTTATGCCAGTTAGAATGGCAAAAATCAACAAGGCAGGAAACAGCAATTGCTGGAGAGGATGTGGAGAGAGGGGATCTCTCGTACATTGTTGGTGGGAATGCAGGTTGGTGCAGCCACTCTGAAAAACAGTGTGGAGGTCCCTTAAAAAGTTAAAAATTGAGCTACCCTATGAACCAGCCATTGCAATACTGGGTATTTACCCCAAAGATACAGACATAGTGAAGAGAAGGGCCATATGCACCCCAATGTTCATAGCAGCATTATCCACAATAGCTAAATCGTGGAAGGAACCGAGATGCCCTTCAACAGATGACTGGATTAAGAAGTTGTGGTCCATATATACAATGGAATATTACTCAGCTATTAGAAAGAACGAGTTCTCAACATTTGCTGCAACATGGACGGCACTGGAGGAGATAATGCTAAGTGAAATAAGTCAAGCAGAGAAAGACAATTATCATATGATTTCTCTCATCTATGGAACATAATAACTAGGAAGATCGGTAGGGGAAGAAAGGGATAAAGAAAGGGGGGTAACCAGAAGGGGGAGTGAAGCATGGGAGACTATGGACTCTGAGAAACAAACTGAGGGCTTCAGAGGGGAGGGGGGTGGGGGAATGGGATAGACTGGTGATGTGTAGTAAGGAGGGCACATATTGCATGGTGCACTGGGTGTTGTATGCAACTAATGAATCATCGAACCTGCATCAGAAACGAGGGATGTACTCTATGGTGACTAACATAATGTAATAAAAAACATTAAAAATAAAAAAAATTATTATTAATAAAATAAAAATAAAAAATAAACTGAAATTGGGAAAATCTCTATTTTTTTGGTAATTTTTATATAAAAATCAACAAAGTTCAGAAAATTTTTGAAGCACAAGCAATGAAATATAAAATAATGACTATACACATAAAGGCACACACTATATATATCATACTGGTAATCAGGATGGTAAAATTTTTTGTTTTTTAGAGAGAGAGAGGGAGTGAGAGAGTGTGCACACAGGTGGTGGTGGTGGGGAGGGAGAGAGGGGGAGAAAGAGAATCTTAAGCAGGCTCCAAGCCCAGCATGGACCCTGATGTGGGACTTGATCTCAGGACACTGAGATCATGACTTGAGCCAAAATCAAGAGTCAGATGATTAACTGACTTAGTTAGCCAGGTGCCCTATAATTTTTTAATAACAGAAATAAATACTAGAGGAATATAGTGCAAGAGCTATATCTACACTCTGTTGATAGAAATACATATTTTTTCAACCATTTTTAAAAGTAATTGAAAATTATGTAATAAAAATTTATCAGTGATAAGCACAAAGATTATTATTCCAAGATATTCATAGTATTCATTATAGTAAATCCATCTGAATGGGGGAGAAAACTTAAATAGCCAACATGAGAATTCAAACGTTCTAAAGTAGATTTTGCAACATTATTAGTATTATGCTTTCAAATAATTTTAAAGGCAGGAAATACTCATAAGTTAAAGTTAACTTTATATGAACCATATACAATTGTGCGTGTGTGTGTGTGTGTATTGGTACAATTTCTATAAAACAATGATATAAAAACAAAACCTTCTAGTTCAAAATTACAGAATAATTTTTTTTCATTTATCACTGCCCCACTACAGCAATTTTTAAATGAAATTAAAGAAATGAATAAAATAAAATATAAATTCAAAAGACAAAGGAAACAGGAGAAGGAATGACACACGAAAAATTCTGCAAGATGGAGAGGATTTGGATAAAATTGAACTTTGGGCAATGTGACAAATTGCTCAGAGGGACCTTTCTGTAACAGAACATTTAGGTCCTTGATATGATATAGTCTTTTTCAATAGATTACTGAATTTCTTCAAGGAAAACTATCCTCCCCTCTTGGGAAAACAGACAAAAATAAAAAGAGCAAAAAACAAAAACAAAATAACCCAAAAATCAGTGATCTGGGGCCGAGACTGGGAGCAATGAGTAGATTAGAAAAGCAAAGGTTCCATGAGGTTGGAAGCTGCAATCAACACTGAATTGGATGCTGGGCCTTGGGCAATGGTGAAATCGTTGAACAAATATTTTTCTCTCTTATATTAAGGTGGGACCTTTGGGGAGCTGTACAGTCATCCCAGATTGGTGGCATTCCATGGTTCCTGTCAGAAACAAAAACCTCAATTTAAGAATCAGATTTCTGGGGCACCTGGCTGGCTTAGCCAGTAGAGCATGCGACTCTTGATCTTGGGGTTGCAAGTTTGAGACCCACATTGGATGTACAGATTACTTTAAAAAAATAAATAAACTTTAAAAAAGAAAGATTTCATGACTCATCAATTGCACTACTGGGTATTTACCCCAAAGATACAGTGAAAGAAATGGCCACATGAACCCCAATGTTCATAACAGCAATGTCCGTGATAGCCAAACTGTGGAAGGAGCCGAGATGCCCTTCAACAGATGAATGAATAAAGAAGATGTGGTTCATATATATAATGGAATATTACTACTCAGCCATCAGAAAGGATGAATACCAACCATCTGCATGGACATGGATAGAACTGGAGGAGATTATGCTAAGTGAAATAAGTCAATCAGAGAAAGACAATTATCACACGGTTTCACTCCTATGTGGAACATAAGGAATAGCATGGAGGACATTAGGAGAAGGAAGGGAAAAATGAAGGGGGGAAAATCAGAGGAGGAGATGAACCATGAGAGACTACAGACTCTGGAAAACAAACTGAGGGTTTTAGAGGGGAGGGGACTGGGGGGATGGGTTAGCCTGCTGATGGGTATTAAGGAGGGCATGATATTGCATGGAGCACTGGGTGTTATACACAAACAATGAATCATGGAACACTACATCAAAAACTAATGATGTACTGTATGGTGACTAACATAACATAAAAAAAAAAAAGAATTGAATGAGAAGGTCTAACAGGACTTTAATAAGAATAGGCAGAATGGTTTTCAGGTCTGATCAAATGGACTAGGCTCAATACAACTTGTGCTTCTCACTAATTCTAATGAAAAACTCTGGATAAACTACAAAAAGCAATTACCGGGAGCAATTACCTGGAGACCTGAAAAATAAAATCAGGCAGATTGGAAAGTGGGAACTCAAACTTGGAGGAGCAACCCACATGGACAGAAATCCCCCATTTTTTTTTTTTTAATTTTCTCATGGCTTTGCATAGATACAGAGCTTAAAGCAATACAAATTTGTTATCTCACAGTTCTGTAAATCAGAATTCTGGAATGAGAGTGCTGGATGCTCTGGTTTTCACCGGACTAAAATCAATGTATTAGCCAGTGTGGGCTTTTATCTGGAGGCTCTGGAGTAGAATCCTCCTCGTGCTTTATTTCAGACTTCCTCTTCTGCTTTTAAGGGCACCTGTGATTTCATGGACCCATCTAAATAATTCAAAATAGTAAAATAGTGTAGCCATTTAAGGTCATGTAATTAGTAACCTTAATTACATCTCACAGTTTCCAGGGATTAGAGCATGGGGTCTTTGGGAAGCCATTTTAGAATTCAGTTTCTCACACTGCACAGAACCATTAAAAGATGATTCTTCTTCTATTCTCTGAGTTTGTATAAGGTTATAATTAGCTGTTTCTTAAATTTTTGATATAGCTCACCTGTAATGTATTCCTGACCCTGGCTTTGCTTAGTGGGAAGGCTTTAAACTATTAAGTTTCTTTAAAATCAAAAGGTTAATTCAAAGTTCCTATTTCTTCTTGAATAATTTTGGGAATTTATATTTTTCTAGCAAGGTATGCATTTCTTCTAACTTCTAATTATTTTGTGCAAATATTTTATTACTGAATTATCTTTCAGTATTTGTTGTTACTTTATTCATTACTAGTATATTTGTTCATTATTTATACATTATATGGTTTAAGATATTTATCTCTTTTCCTAATCTATTTTGAGGTACTTTTCAAATTTATTAATCATCTTGAATCATCACCTGTAAGTTTTATTACTTATTTTTATCTTCTTTTCGGAACTAATTACTATATTCATTATTTCCTTCTTTCTACTTCTTTTGGGCTTATTCTGCTGTTCTTTTTCTAACTTCTCAAGTTGAAGTTTAGATTTTTAAAAAATTTTTCTGTCACATTTAAAAAATATAACATGTCCCTGATGTATATTTTCTAGCATTTGAATATAGAAATGATATAGAAATATACAAATGATTAGATAAAAGTTAACTGTGTTGTTTAAATATTTCTATCCTTGCTGATATTTGTAAAAACAGACTTAGTCATCTGTTTCTTAAAAGTTCATTAAAATCTTCTGCTATTAGGTACACCTCAATTTTTCCTTATAGTACTTTAATAAGTTTAAGTATTTTGAAACCATTTTCTCATACATAAAATATGACAATTTCTTTCTCAGTTAAACCTTCTAGTAATAAATTGTTACCCTTCCTTTTGCTATCTCATAATTTAAGCCTCAGAATTACTTAATCTAATAAAATTGGAATCAAAACGTTTTTATCTTTGAGTTCCTCTATTTTTTTTAAAGATTTTATTTATTTATTTATTTGACAGAGGGTGAGTGAGAAAGCACAAGCAGGGGGTCAGCAGAGGGAGAGAAAGAGGAGCCCAATATGGGGCTCAATTCCAGGACACTGGGATCATGACCTGACCTGAAGGCGGATACCCAACTGACTGAGCCACCCAGGCACTCCAAGACATTATTTTTTAAATATAATTTTGTTTTCAACATTTTTTCCTTTTGTTTTAATCATGCCTATTGCATATATCATATGGATATTTTTCTTAAAATTCTGTATATAATTTTTGATGATTAACTAAAGAGTTTAGTCCATTTTTACAGATCATAACTATTCATGTAATTAAACTTATCTAATATGTGAGTTTATTTTTCTTCTTCCTGCTTTTTCTGTTTTCTCTCTTTTTCTACTTTTTTGGATTAATCATATTTTTAATCCATTTATTTATTTTAATACTTTGGAAGCTATAGAATCTATTTCTGTTCTTCAAGTGATTTCCAGAAACTTCTGCATGAATATTTAACTTAGCAAAGATTTACATTAGTCAATATCTTTACCCCCATGGATTTGTTCTTTCTTCTTTCATTCCCAGCTCAGAAAGACTTTATGAAGGATCATTTATAATTTGTTAGAAATTTTGGCAATTTTTGCTGGGAAAGGTTTTTATAATTCACTAGAAGCATAGCCCCCAAAGGCAATAATTTTTATTGTGAAAGAAATCCTCATTTAAAACTTGTTATTATAACTTGTTGAGACAGACATTTTAGCAAATAATAAAGAAGGATTGTGAAATAGGTAATACATCTGTAAAACTGAAAGAAATGGAAAAATACTAGAAAGATATAAAATGCCAATTATGTCCCAAGAAGAAATAGAAAATATGATTAGATAAATAAAATTTAAGAAATTGAGGTAAAAACAGAATCCTTTACAGATAATTCTACCAAAAATTTAAGGAATAACTAATTATATATTACACAATTTATTTTGGAAAAAAAATCTTTCTACTATCAAATTCCTATTGTATATTAATTTGCTTTTTATTTTAGTCACTTTATATTAGGTCAGTGCCTTATATTTGCAGATTTTTTAAAGACCAAACTGAAAGTCTTTGTTTTCTATGAGTATAGATAATAAATTCATAGTTTAAAAAAAAGGAAACACATTTGCTAAGGGTCCTACTTCTTCCAGCTTTGGAACAAATTATTTTACAAAATTAAGGATATTCCAGATATTTATCCACTTTCTAACAAATATTCCTTGCTCTGTGATCATATTTTGTAACTGTTAAAAAAAAGGGGCATGTGCTCAAGGAATCCTCTCATCCACTTAAAGTTAATGTTGTAACTAATTTATCATCTTGGTTCACAAAAATGATCTGATTAAAGTTATTTATAGCATTATTGTGATTTTCTATGGTGGACATTGGTATATTCTGAAATCATGAATACCAGGATGTGGATGCTGATTTTTGTGGTCCTGATCGGTTACATGTTGAAGCTGACTCTGAACTGGGTTTTGAGGGAAATCTTGGTTTTGATATTGTCATGCTGGCCGAGTAAAAAGAAATTTGAAATTCACCTTTTCTCTTTATTCTAGGGCCAGTTTAGATAGCATTGTAAACTTCTGTTTACTGAAGGATCAATATGATTTACCTAGCTAGTACATTTTGTGGGGGGTGACTTCAATATTGATTCAATAATGATTCAATAACCTTTGTTCTATTTAAAGTTTCTAACATTTTTAGGGTTGAATTTGGGTCATTTATATTTTCTGGAAAAATTACCAATTCCACCTAGTTTGCAATTGTTCTGTACAATTTTTGTGGAATGACTAAAGTATTGTCATATTATTTTAAATATTTCATAAATAGATGGTTATTTCCTTATTACTATTTTTTTTAAAGTTAACATGCTTTATGTTTTTGAGCAGTTTTAGGATGACAGAAAAATCGAGTATATACAGAGTTTCCATATATCCTTCCCCCAAACAGATCCCCTACTATTAACATCTTGCATTAATGTGCTACATTCATTAGAGTTAATGAGCCAATATTGATACATTATTGTTAACCTAACAACTCCATGATTTACATTAGGGTTCACACTTGGTGTTGTACATTCTACTGATTTTGATAAATACGCAGGTGTCGCTATAGGATTTCTTCTCCTATTTTATTATTACGTTAGCTAGAAGTCAATTTATTTTATTAGTTTATACAATAAACTTTTTATTTTATTTATTAGTTCTACCACTTCTGTTTTCTAATTCTTCATTCGTGTTTGTCACTGTTAAATTCTTCTGATACCTTCCCTTACAATATTTTCTGCCTCCTTCTATTGAATATTCAAGTCAATTATTTTTATATTCTTTGTTAGTAATGGGGCCACTAGGTCGATATATTTTCGTCTGAGCACTTTTTAACTATGCCACAAGTTCTGATATACAGTATATTCCTTATAGTTACTTTTATTTATTATGACATTTGTTTCTATTTTTTATTTTAATTTCTAGTTTAGTTCACTGTAAACATTAATGTGGTCTAATATTACCTCAACTTTTTGAAATTAGGTGAAATTTATTTGTGACTTATAACGTGGTCAATTTTTGTTAATGTGCCTATACACTTGAAGAAAATGTGAATTATTACTTTCCAATGTATAAAATTTGGCATTGGTATTTGATTCAATGTGGAAGTAATTTTCATTAAATATTCTTTTTTTAAAAGATTTTTACTTATTTATTTTTGTGAGAGAGAGAGAGAGAGAGAGCCAGCACGAGTGGGGGGAGGGGCTGAGGGAGAAGCATGATTCCCACTGAGCAGAGAGCCCAGTGTGGGACTTGATCCCAGGACCCTGGGATCATGACCTGAGTCGAAGGCAGACGCTTAACCGACTGAGCCACCCAGGCACCTCATTAATTGTTCTTTTATTGTATACTTGCTCTTAGGTCTATTGTATTTTTGTTAGAGTTTTCATATTGGATGCTTCTTTTTTTTCTTTTTTCAACATTTTTATTACTAATTTTTATTATTCATAATGTTTATTACTAATGTTTGCTTTCCCACTTTTTCGCTTTTCCACTGTTCTATGTCTATACTTAAATTAATTTGATTCTTATTCAATCTTTACTATACTTTCATTACCATTTTTCCCCTTTTTCTCTCTTTTGTTTTGGCTGGAATTCCTCATCAATTATTATTGTCAAAAAGGGCTATATTTGTGGATGTTGTACTCCCTGAATTACTCTGCACTTGAAATTGCTGACATAAGTAGAAAGGCAGATGTAGGACATGCTTCAGTATTGGCTAACTCATAATTTTTCCATTTATCATCTTTATCCTTGTGCCTGGAGATGCCTACAACTGCTCTGGGCTTCATATCTACAAAAAATTATAATGTCCAGAGGAAGAAGGACAGCTCTCTTCTCTTTCAGCCACAGTCTCTCAGGAGAAAGACAACATTCCCCCAATATCCCTATCAAACTCTTTGCATGTCATTGATTCAAATTGTGTTACATGCCCATGGTTGAACCAATCAGAGTTGCTAGGAGAAGAGCATGTGATAATTGCACAGAACAGATTTACTGAACCTATCACTGAGAAGGTAATAACACTGACTTCCACCAATATGGGAGCTACATGGGGAAGCATGCCTACTTAGAAAGAAATACAAGATATGATTTGGAACTAAGTAAATGGATGCTGGTTAGGGAACCAGCAATACCTCCATGGTATTTTCTTTTTGATGATTACTATGATTTGAAGTGGAGCATTTATTCTGCACCAGCTATTAATTGAAGCTTAGTGTTGGAGATAGATCAGGGGACTATGCAGAGTCAGCAGGCAACTTGGATTCAGATACAAGATTCTGATCGTTTTCTCACTACTTCTACTAGGGTAGAAGTCCTGGAGTTGCCCCTGGGAGAGTGTCTCTTGTTTTTCTCTCGGTGGTCTGTGTCACCTTGCTTTGGGGTAAGCAGGTAGATGGTGGTCTGGTATATGATGTGACTGTATGTGCTTATGTGTTTTGTTTTAGCATTTATTCCCACCCATGTGACTGTCATTCACAGCTTCAAAGTTGGTTACCACCCACGCCTTGCTCCTCTGCTCTGCCGCACTGATACTACAATAGTCGAAAAGAGACTGTATCCTTAATAGTTTTGTTCATTTCACGTTCTTTAATAGGCTACCATCTTGAATGTGGTTAAGGTACACTCCTAAGCTGCATGTACTATGTGTCCTATGGCCTTGTACTCCAGAGTAAGTGACTGCTGATTTCATAATTCAGTTAGATTCAAAATATGGGATGGGGCTATTATACTGAAATTTTCTAATTTTCCAATTTTTCCAGTGTGTGTATTAGTTTCTAGGAAACCCAGTATTTAAGACTAGGTCAAATTTAAATTATGAAAGTATATTAACTTAATTATGGTTCCCCTCCATCTCCTTTAATGGCTAAGTGATGCTTCTAAACTGAACTAAGTCATCTAAAAATTATGCATTAGGATCCTGAGTGTTGAATGAGGAATGGTACACACAGGTGCCTATGCTTCCAAACTTTTCCCATTTTACTTAAGATCCCCAAATTGCAGGAAGTATTAAGGACATTTTCTAGGAGATATCTTCTATTCATTTCTTTTAAATTTTAAAAAGAAAAATGTACGTAAAACTTCAAGAGTTTTTCCAAAAAGTGAAATTAGCTAATTTAGAGCGATGTCCGAGGAGAGTAAAAAGTTTCTTTGTGAAAATGAATTTATGCAAAAAATATTTATATGAAATATTTTTAAATGGTATGTTATAAATATATGAAGAAGAGTTGTCCATATAAGGAAAGAATAATTTTATAATGTTTGGATTAATTGTCCCAAAGCATTATTTCACTCCCTGTTTAATTCTGCAATAGTTTTCAGGCATTTGAAAGGGTTCAAGCAGGGAGCAAAGTAGATCATCACCATGTTATTCTACTTAGAAGGTTCATCCATCTGACCTCACATAATTTTTCTAGAGAGGCATATATCAAGCAAAAGTGTATTATCGAGCATTGTATGTTAGTTAGATGATTTGGATCAACATGTTATAAATGGCTCAAGAATAACTAATGTCTAGGTGGTTGTTGAAAAACTCTGAATTAAATAAAATACCAAGGGTTTTGGTAAATTAGAAACAATAAATATCACCAAAGACTCAAGGTGGCACTTTATTCCAGAATTTGGTTTAAGCTACCTTTTACAATTTACTCAGACATGTTTCAGTAATTAACTGAAGCTTTTCAAGGAACTTCTACTGCAGGACAAGAGTACTTTATCTGCAAAGACTAAGTAATGATTAGTTCAGGCCTAGGGTATAAACAGTGAGGTATGCTTCTAATTTTAGGATATCGACAAGTTATTCACACCTTTCTAGATTTTTTAATTAATACTTTATTTGTAATTTTATGAAAAGAGTGTAAGTGTGTACATACCTTCAGGCACATTGCTTTTTAAGGGAATATGAACAGAAACAGAGTGTGTATCTATTATATAACTATAAGCTTGAAAAAGATTATAACCGTAGTTTTTGTGATTTTTTGGCTGTTTTATTACAGCAGGTTTTCTCACAAATGAGGTAAGAGTGGTATTCTAATTTTCTAAAATAACATAAATATATGGATACAAAAGTGAGCACTCAAATCTACTACTATTAGATTGATAATCACACTTCCCTGTAGTAGAGTTTTATGAAAACAGAATTTATTTTAAAGATAGAAACCCTTTTTTTTTATTCTGGAGAACAAAAAGGAAAGGTCTTCAGAGAAAAACCCAACCTAGACTCTGAGCCATTTTTATACAGCATTACCTTATGGATGGTAACAAAACATGCTTGTTCTCTATTTTCCTATCTTCTCTCTAAACAGTCATCTTGAAATCTTAGGTTTTCTTTCATAACAGACTTGGGGTTGTACGTCAGTGTTCCTGAACACTGAGCCACAATACTATGTTTTCATCCCAAATCCAAAGCCAGCCCCCTAATGATCTACTTTGCTATCTATAGCACTGTCTCCTTCCAAATGCTTCCTCAAGCTCCCCAAGATGAGATTGACTGGCCTCACCTATAAGCTTTTCTCTATTGGGTCAAACTATGTCAGGTGTCTTCTCTCCTTTTCAATAATGTCTTGGAGATATGTTCCCTTGAATTCACCAACTAAACATATTCTATTAATGAATCCTGGTAAGCTTTTTCTTTCAACACAAGAAATTTCTAGTTATGTTAATAATCAACATGCATGTAATGCCCTCTTTCCACAATTTCTCCTTTATGCTTGGCGAGTCCCTATTCATCCTGCAAAATCCAGCTCAAATAGGACCTCCTGTACTTAGTAACCAAAGATATGAGTAGTTATTTTTCCACATGTCCATAACATTTGTTCATTACTCATCACATTTGTTATAAATTTATGAAGTTTTTTCCACATTTCAATTTTATTTTTTACTTACAAAAAGTATACAAGTTCAACTCTTAAAAAAATCAAACACCACTCAAAAAAAAAAAATCACTGAATTACCTCCTTACTGATGCTGTTTTATCAAGTAAGTCCCACATATAGGAACTATCTCAACAGAAAACCAACTCCTTACTAACAAGGACAGAAACAAAACAAACTACTGAGTCCTTTCATTAAGGTACTTAAAGTATTTTATCCAATATGTTTTATCCAATATATAAGGATGTAAATGAGTTATTTTCTATATTTATATTCTGTAAGTACTTTTCACAATGTCTAACAGTTAATAGTTGCTCAATAGGTGTGAAATATTATCCTAAATCACAGGGTTTTTTAAGTTTTAATATGGTTGGTATATTAAAGCTTGAAAAAAACCATACTGCATTCAACTGGCTAGTTTCCATGCAGGATCAATTATTTAGATAGAAGCATTCAGTATTATTATTATTATTATTATTATTATTATTATTGCCTTAAAAGATAATATGACATGCTAGGAAACTGAAGATATTATCTGGAGGTAAATATCATTGAATAATCTCAACTAGAAAAACTTGGTTGGATTTTGTAAATAATATTTCAGTAGTCAATGTTTGGGCATTGTTTTAAGACTTATTATGACTAAAAAAATGAATAGACATTTAGTTTTGACAAGAAATAAACTTGGAGAAAAAAAAGATCTTTGTGCAAAATTTATTTTGTCATTTTAAAGCTGCCAAGAGGAAGGCAAAATGATTTGTCTCCTCTAAACAATGCCAATTACTGCTTTGCAAACAGAAATGGCAAAATAGTCAGGAAACAATTGGGGCTGGATTAGTTGCTGGACAACTGCCATCCCGGCTTTATATTCTTTATTCTTTCAGCCATTGTGACTGAATGCTTATTCCTCAAATAGTTTCTGATCATCCATCCCTGTAAAAGTGCAATAGGTTACTGAGTTTTGAAGCTTTCATTTCTATGACTGTGTTAGGAGTTAGTCTTGCATGAATTTTCACAGAGCATTTAGGAATATTTTAACAGGAGAGCTCATTAGAATTGATGAGATCATTACTAAATTTCAAACAGACATGAACCTAAGTGGACAACGGTGAGACGTGTGGAAAGAGATTAGGATGTGGAGATCGGAAGTTGGGCTTTATTAGTGTAGACTTGGTTCCCAAATCAGCATCCATTTATTTGCCTTGCCAAAGAGTTTGATCCCTCCTCCATGCAGCTCTTGTGTATCGGGGGAACTGTCCCCATCCTGAGCTCTCAGAATAGGCTTGATTGGTTTAAGGGCAGCCCCAACCGTCCTTATATCGATGACCAGGGACTGGCTAATGGAAGTATAGATGGCATTCTTTGAGGACTTGTGACCCAATTTGAGTCAAGGAGATACAAAAAATAGTTGAGGGAGTCTTCTGAGAAAGGATTCTCTTTCTCTTAAATGAGAATTGCCAGAACAGAAAACATCTTCCCTTGTTCTCTGCACATTGTATACACACTTGAGGCTCTGAACTCAGCAATGTGAGAATGACTGGAGACAGTTTCTTACTGATATGCCACTTTGAAGCAGATTTTCCTGACGCTTTAGAGGACAGGGATTTCCTTTGAATGTAAGCATGTTTTATTTTATTTACTACTTATATTTAGTTCCTCTTATGAAAAACATTTTAGGGGGTGTGGGGATTGTAACTTTTCATTAAGATCCTCAAATTATTCTTTCATTTTAGCCAATAACTACAATTTTCCTTACACAAGACCTTTTTCACAACACTGTGTTTCTTTGTATTTGATATCATTGGACAATAAAAAATTGATTTGTTTAGTTACGTGGTAGTAGTATTTATATCGCGTTTTCTTTTTTCTATCTTATGGCCAGTGATATCCATATGTGGGTAGGAATCATGACCCAGGGAATAATATATACACATCATCTTGAAATAATTGAATTTTTTCCTCTTTGATACAACATTCCTGATACTTGCACCCAAAAGCTTCAGAAAACCTGAGTTTGATGCTGTTCAGCACAAATTTGGGTTTCCCACAAGTACTAGAACTAGTTGAAGGCAGGAAAGAATTTTCATTTCAATAAATATTTTAGTGAGTATCTACTACGGGCTAAACATTATCTTAAAACTGAAGAAAGAGATAGGAACAAGACAAAAATATTCTTAGCCCTTACAGATAATATGTTCTAATTTATATATATATATACATATATGTATATATATATATACACATATATACTGAAATGAAATGTACAGATTAACCCAACAAACTCAGATTCTAGTAAGTGCTATGAGAAAAATAAATGGGGTAGTGGGATAGACATATAAGTGGAGGGGGAAAGCTTGAGATGGGATAGTCAGAAAGGCCTCCTTAAAGGAAAGAGAACCGCTATGTGAATAGCCGAGGGAAGAGGAACTTTCAGCAGAGACAAGAAAGTAAAATGAACCATGAGATGGGTAAAAGCTTGGCATTGTCAAGGAACAACACACTTTGAAAAGGGAGATGGTATGAGATGAAGTTGAGTTAGGGAAGGGTCAGATGTTTTGTCGTAACTGCAATGATAAGAGGTGTAAAATGGAAGAGGGTGTGATTTATATATTTTTAAAATAGTTACTCTTGCTGTTTTGTGGAGAAGGGATGGAGGAAGCAAGAAAAGACAGACAGATGTTGTGGAGGCTATCACAACGTCCAAACACAAGATGACAATTTAGATTTGTAGGCTGGAACTGGCATGGCCACTCTGGAAAACAGCATGGAGGTTCCTCAGAAAGTTAAAAATAGAACCACCCTTCATCCAGCAATTGCACTACTAAATATTTACCCAAAGGATACAAAACTACAAATTCAAAGGGGTCCATGTACCTGAATGTTTATAGCAGCACTATCAAGAATAGCCAAATTATGGAAAAAGGCCAAATGTCCATCAACTGATGAATGGATAAAGAAGATGTGATATGTGTATATGATGAAATATTATTCAACCATCAAAAAGACTGAAATCTTGCCATTTGCAACAACCTGGATGGAGCTAGAGTGTATTATGCTAAGCGAAATATGTCGGTCAGAGAAAGACAAATACCATATGATTTCACTCATATGTAGAATTAAAACAGATGAACACGGGAAAAAAGAGAGAAAGGCAAACCATAAAACAGACTTTTTTTTTAAAGATTATTTATTTATTTTAGAGAGACAGAGAGAGAGCAAGAGAGAGGGAGTGGGGGATGGAAAGAGGGAGAGAATCTTCAAGTAGACTCTCCACTGAGCAAGGAGACTGATGTGGGGCTCCATCCCATGACCCATGAGATCATGACCTGAGCTGAAACCAAGAGCTGGATGCTCAATGACTGAGCCATCCAGGTGTCCCAAAATAGACTCTTAACTATAGAGAACACACTGAGGGTTGCTGGAAGGAAGGTGGGTGGGGGGATGGGCTAAATGTGTGGTGGGGATTAATGAGGGCACTTGTGATGAGCACTGGGTGTTATATTAAGTGAAGAATGCCTAAATTCTACTCCTGAAACTAATTTTGCACTCTATGTTAACCAGAATTTAAATAAGATCTTGAAACATAAAAAAAAAGTTGTATGCTGGCGTTAGAGAAGTATAGCAGTGATGGAGCGAAGATATACTTCAGAATTAAAATTTTAAGACTTGCTGATCAACTGGACTGGAGTATAAAAGAAAGGGAGAAATTAAGTTTGGGTATGAGAAGGGTATGTAAAAATGGCATTTGCTATACTTAAGATGTCTAACTACAGAAAAAGAGAAAAAAACAGGTGGTAATTTTACTGAGATGTTACATTTAGATATTAACTAAGGGAGAATTGATATCTTCATGATGTTGAGTTCTCTTCTTCAAGAACAAGAAATGTTTCGACTTATCTTCATTTAGCTTTTATATTTTGCTACATTTCATCAAAAGTATTTTTAAAAAATCTGCTTTAAATAGGTTCTTCTTTCTCATCATATCTTCTAACTGGTTTTCATTTACATATAGTTACTATGATAAGTCAGTTTTATATTCTACTAGCTTACTAAATAATTCTATTGTTTTTGTAATATTTCTTTTGGGAGATTTTGCAGGCATGATCACATCATCTGCAAATACTTTTAGTTCTTCCTTTCATATTATGTCTCTACTTGCTATCTCTCATTTTGGCAATTGACAAGCTAATCTTATTAACACAATGCTTAATAAGAATCACAGCAGGCATTTTTGTCTTGTTTCTGATGTGGACTGCCTCTGGGAATGCCTCCACTGTTTTAGTGTTATGTAAGATGCTGACCTGCAGACTGAGAAATAGTTATTTTATCATGTTCAGTATATGTGTCTTATGCTTAATTTATTGATGGTGCTTCATAAGAATAAAGAATCATTTTTATTCATCACATGCATTTTCAGCATCTCTGGAGATACTGTCAAGATATTTGTCCTTAGATCTACTAATATGAATAATTACATTAATGAACAATAGGATATTGAAGGATGCTTACACCCTATTTTAATGTTATTTACTATGTTTTGAATATTTATGTAGAAAATTTTTTCATGTCAGTGTTCACAGGTGAGAATGATTTTAATTTCTTTTATTGTGCAATTTTTTTTTATCAGGTTTTGGTATTTGCTTTACAAATAATTTGGAAGTTTTCCTTATTGTTGTTTTGTTTTGTTTTGTTGCTGTGTTCTGGACCAATTTACAATAGTGTTGGGATTATCTGGTCTTTAAAGGTTGGGGAAATTCCAGGATGAATCCATCATAATTTATTGCTTCTTGTGTAAATAGATCTCTGACAATTTTTTAAAAGATTTTATTTATTTTAGAGAGAAAACGCTCATGCGTGAGCATGAGTGGGGGGTGGGGCATAGGGAAAGGATCTCAAGCAGACTCCCTGCTGAGTGGAGCCCCTTGTGGGCCTGGATTTCACAGCGCTGAGATCTGAGACCTGAGCCTAAATCAAGAGTCATGTACTTAACCGATGGAGCCACCCAGATGCCCCTAATAATTTTTTTTTAAATGAAAATTCGTTTCTTCTATCATGAGTGAGGTCAGTTTAAGTAAATTATTTTTTTTCCTAGAAAATTACCTATTTCATGTAAATTTAAAAATTTATTCATGATTTTATCTACAAGTCTCTCAGAGATTAAAAAATGATTGAATTGGTGTTATTTTACCTTTTTCATCTCTGTTTCATTATTTTATGTACATATGCTCTTTGCTTCCTTATTTTTGTGAATATGGTAGTGTGGTGAAATGTCCCTTTTTTGTTATTTCCGCTTTTTTAAAGATTTTATTTATTTATTTGTTTATTTGAGAGAGAGGGGGAGAGAGAGAGAGAGCATGAGCAGGGGGGAGGGGCAGAGGGAAAGGGAGAGAAAGAGGGAGAGAATCTCATCCAGATTTCACGCTGAGCAGGAAGCCTGACTCAGGGTTCGATTTCACTACTCTTGAGTTCATGACCTGAGCTGAAATCAAAAGTTGGATGCTTAACTGACTGAGCCACACAGGCTCCCTCTTTTCTGTTATTTATTATTATTATTATTTTTTAAAGAATTAGATTAGGGGCACCTGGGTGGCTCAGTTGGGTAAGCATCTGCATTTGGCTCAGGTCATGATCCCAAGGTCCTAGAATCAAGCAGGGATCTAGCAGGAGGACTGCTTCTCCTTCTCCCTCTGCCATTCCCCCCTTCCCCTACTTGTGCTCTCTGTCTCTATCTCTCTGTCAAATAAATAAATAAAATCTTTAAAAATATATAAAAATAACAAATAAAAAGAATTAGATTATTTATCAGTTTTTTCTCATTATTTCCTGCTTTCATCTTTGTGAACTCCTTTCTTCTGCTCTATCTTTTGGTTACCCTCTTCCACTCCCCTCCGATATTTTTATAGGATATTTATTATTTCCATTCTTTCAGTTTTAGTGATATGAATTTTTTCAACATGAATTTTTCTCTGAGTATCATTTTATATGTATTTCAAAAATTTTAATATGTATTGATGTGGGAAACAAAGGCAAAAGAAAAATTATATTTACTTACTACTTACAGCTAATTAGTCCTTGAACAGGCAGAGTGACCTTTCTCTAGGCACTCAACCGCCTCAATGTTAATACTTTGCTAGGGGCAAAAGGCAATCTTAGCTTAACATTATCCCAACTCCCCAGGATCCTGTGAATCTACTTTAGCATATAAAATTCCTTTGGCGGCTCCTGGATGGCTCAGTTGCTTAAGCATCTGCCTTCAGCTCAGGTTATGATCTCAGAGTCCTGGGTTAGAACCCCATGTTGTGCTCCCTGCTCAGTGGGGAGTCTGCTTCTCCATTTCCCTCAGCCTCTTCCCCCCACTTGTGCTCTCTCTCAAATAAATAAATAAATAAATGAATAAATAAAATCTTTTAAAAAATTCCTTTAGAAACTTCCTTTATCTCTACCACCACCCCCCAAGATATATGCTGTCAATCATTCCCCAAGCATATAGTCCACTGATAGACATCTGAAGGGTCTCATGACTAAGGTTTTATTAGACAGTAATAAATGACCTTTTCCTAACAATAGCTCCCCAGCTCAAGATCCTGGAAACCTTGCTTCCAAAATTCCTTAGAGACTTAATGCTTCCTAACCCCCTCCCAACTTGAAAGTATATCATCGGCCACTCCTCAGAACCCCAGTGCAGCTCTTTCTGGCGGTGGGTCCTGTCCCTGAGCTCTAGTAAAACCACCTTTTTGCACTGAAGACATCTCAAAAAATTCTTTCTTAGACATCAGCTCTGAACTCCAACCATTTCCTACACCATGTATTACTGGGTTCTTCTATTTTAATTCGTACTTTACATTATTCCATTAGTTATTTTATTAAGGCCATTTAATCTCCATGTAAAAGATTCTAATTTGATTTTAATTTTGGTGTCATATTATGATTCTATTGCATTGTGGTCCGAAAATATTGCTTGTTTTTCAACTTTTTGTAATTTGTGGAGGTATTCTTTATGGCTTAAATTATTTTTAATTTTCAAGATTGTTTTATGTATAATCAATAAGTTATATTCTTTATTATTGAGATTTATGTTTTAATAAATTATATAGATATAAATATGAACTGCCTAGATCCTCACATAATACTTTTGTTCCTGATGTATTTTGGATTAA
The DNA here is from genome assembly GCF_023065955.2 of Ursus arctos. Classification (NCBI taxonomy): domain Eukaryota; kingdom Metazoa; phylum Chordata; class Mammalia; order Carnivora; family Ursidae; genus Ursus; species Ursus arctos. The sequence goes on along the minus strand of NW_026622985.1, from coordinate 22,497,035 downwards.
GACAGTTTTACTGTATTAAAGTCTCTTATTAGTGTGTTTTTAATGCATCTTCTGTGGAACTATATGAAAGTTGTTGGTATATTATATGGTGTTAGAGATTTATAACTCTTTTATCTTTACTGTGATGATATAAGATTGTAACATATAACTCTTTTTCTCATTTGATACTTTTTCATTTGATACTTTTTAGCCTGAATTATACTCCACCTGGTATCAAGTTTGTTATCCCTGCTTTCTTTTTTGTTTTTGCTGTTATTCTTGTTTTCATCCTTTGATTTTTGCCTCCCACAAACATGTTTTTACGGCTTGTCTCCCTTTTTTGATTTCATCTTATTTTATTTTTTCTTCTCTTCCCCTACATACATCTGTTTTAACCATAAGAGACTCTTAACTATGGGAAACAAAGTGAGGGTTGCTGGAGGGGAGGTGGATGGGGGATGGGATAAATGGGTGATGGGCATTAAGGAGGGAACTTGATGTAAAGAACACGGAGTGTTATGTGCAAGTGATGAATCACTAAATTCTACCCCAGAAATTAATAGTACAACATATGTTTAATCAACTGATTTTAAATTTTAAAAAATTAAAAAAGAAAACATGTTTTTAGGTGATACTTTTGTATATGATATAAAGTTGCATTTTGCTGTGTCAGTCTATCTGAAATTTTATTTTTAAGTAGGTGAGTTAAGCCTATAAACATTTAGTAATTAGACATTCATTGTGCCATCTGCTTCTTAAAAATTTTGTCTTTTGGTATTAGAAAAACTTATATTTTGGTTCCAATGTTTACCTTTATATGAATATTTCAGTCTCCATTTTCCTTTCCTTCATTTTCCTCCATTTTTCATTTTCCTCCATTTTTCATTTTCCTTAGGAATATACGGGTCCCTATTATGAACAAATAGAATATTCATGTGGTAGCTCTTCCTTCTCCTTTTTCTCTCTCTTCTACCATTTCCACCATTTAATTCTGGTCAATCATATTATCTTTCTTAATGTTTATATTCTTACTCTTCAATGTATTTGTAATGGATAATTTTATGTGTCAACTTGACAGGATCACAGGGTGCCCAGATATTTAGCTAAACATTATTTCTGGGTGTGTCTATGAGGCATTTCAAAATGAAATCAGCATTTGAACTGGTGGACTTAGTAAGGTAATTTGTCATCCCCAAATTGGCTGGGCATCATCCAATCCATTGAGGGCCTGAACAGAACAAGAAGTTGGTTGAAGGAAGAAATTGGCTTTTCATATCTGATTGCTGAGCTCAGACCTCAATCCTCTCCTGCACTCAGCACTCCTGGCTCTCAGGCCTTCAGAACCAGACTGGAATCTACATCACCAACTACCCTGTATCTCAGGACTTTGGACTCAGACTGAATTACACCACAGGTTTTCCTGGGTTGCCAGCTTGCCATTGGGATATCATGAAACATCTCAATTTCTGTAATTGTGTGAGTCCATTGCCTACAATAAATCTCTCTATATATATCTGATTGGTTCTGTTTCTCTGGAGAATATTGACTGATACAATACTCAAGCTTCTTGTACTCAAATGCTGTCCTTTGACTCCCAACCACCACCTATGAAGAAATGATTTATCATATTTTATTTTCCCCCTTTCTCTCCTTCTTCTCTCCTGTTTTTCTTCTTTCCTTTTTTAAAGTATATAACACATGCAAACTATTTACTCTCAGTCCCACCTTTGTCTTAGTGTTACCTGTATAATTTTATAGACTCAACACTCAATATCAAAATTTAATGTGGAGTCTCCTCAACCAGCTCCTGGTTGTATAAGCTCATCTTCTAGAAGACTGCTCAGGAAGGACTCATGAACTTGAATTCTTGCATGTTTAACAGTGTTTTCTTGTAACCTTGGTATTTGAAAGAAAGCTTGGCTGGATACAAAACTATTGGCTCACATTCTCTTCCCCGTGTATCTGGTAGATACTGTGCCATTATATTCTTGCAGTTAATGTTCCTCTGAAGGAGTCTGATGACAATAGGATTTTCTTTACTTTGTCAGTATATTGATGTGTGTTTGATTAGGGATGTATAATTTTTTTTCTGCTAGCTTTTTTAAAAAAGATTTTATTTATGTATTTATTTGTGTATTTTAATTTATTTATTCATTGAGAGAGAAGGGGGGAGGGGCAGAGGGAGAGAATCTCAAGCAGACTCCCCGCTGAGTGCAGAGCTGGAGGTGGGGCTCTCAGGACCCTGAGATCAGGACTGGAGCCCAAACCAAGAGTAAGAGGCTTGATTGACTGAGCCACCCAGGTGCCCCTCTACCATCTTTAAAGTCTTAGGATCTTGGTAAGCTAAGTGTTACTGTTTAGCGTCCCAGGGCAACCTTCCCAGGCACACTGTGCAGTGTTTCTATATGCAGATTCAGATATTTTAAAAATGAGTACTTACTGTATTCTAATTAAAAATACATTAGTTTTGTTTTTGTTGTTGGTGTTATGTTTTATTCTTCATTTTTTTTCTTTCGATATTCCTGCTATGTGTACATTGGATTTCCTTTGCTGGTTATGTGCCTTCAATCTTCTTTCTCTTCCCGCCTTCTCTGTTTTTCTCCCCAGTTCTATTATTTGTTTATTTTTTTCTCATTTCTATCCTTTCTATGTTATTTAATGTACTTTAAATAGTTTCTATTTTCTTTTGGGTACCTTGTAACTTAATCTTAATTTATAAGTTAATTTTGAATTATTTCCAAGTTTTAATATTGCACATTTAACATCCTCTATTATCTATTTCTCATTACCTGCCTCTTTTTAAAGTTTGTGACTTTTATTTTTTAGTGTTCTTTCACATCTACATTTTTTATTTCATTATTTTTAGTTCTGAGAGAAATCCTACTTCTAGGAAGGTTTGCTTTTATTTGTTTATGGAACTGTTTTGATCCTTATTTTAGTTTTTGTTTTTTCATAGTATGGATGCCATGATTTTATCTTTCCTTTGAATGTCTTATTTTCCTGGGGTAGTGACTAGGAGGATATTTCTTTTTTGTGATGCACATTAGGAAGGGGATTTCTTTAAGTTCTCATATCAAGGATTCTGCTTTTGTTGCAAGAAGGAATGGTAGTTTTAATATATTAAATCATTATTTAGTGTTGGGGTAACTTGTGTGTATTTTTATATTCCATTTTGCTATGGTAGGATTCTTGTCATCAGCTGCTTCTTTTCCTCTCTTTAAAGCCTGCTGCTGACTCCAAACGAAATCACTGCTGCAGAAATCACACAACATCAGATAATTGAAAGACCTGGTGGAACTCCACAGGGTACAGTCATGTAAAACTTTTATGAAGGTAAAGGACACATTCAGCAGGAGAGACTGTAGGTACTTATGGAGAGGCCAGGATGTACAGGGGCAGCCCTCCAGGGTCCTACCTCAGTCACACAGGACATGCTGCATGCCTGGTTTATGAACCACCAAGATATGTACAAGATACTCGGTTTCATCTGAGCTTAGGTGCAAGTTTGCTGAGGAGTCTTTTATACCCTGCTGGCCACACAGATAAAATGAGGCTTTACCATTCATTAAACCAGTTGTAATCATCAATCTATACATTTTCACTAACCAATGTAGATAACAAGCTAGCACAGCGTGTCTCCAGTAGAATTTGACTTTACACACCACATTATAAATCAATAGCTACTCTATTTCATCCTTTCCTTGGCCAAAGGTTAGCACTAGATTTCCACGTTTCCCTGGAGATAAGCTTAAAAATACCCAGACAAGCTGCAAGGCATCCCTTTTGTTAAACAACTCTCTTCCTAGATACTTTCCTAAAACTGTCTTTCTTAAACCTCTTCTTTTTGTTCTTTTGCCTGTGCTATAATTTCACAAACCAGAGAAGTACACTTTGCAGTTTCCACTCAGGGTGGGGTTTTCTGTTCCTGGACGTGAACCCTTTGTAACATTTCCTGGACTTCACCACTACTACCCACGAGCCACACTTCTTCTTCTTCTTCTTCTTCTTTTTTTTTTTTTTTTTAAGATTTTATTTATTTATTCGACAGAGAAAGAGACAGCCAGCGAGGGAGGAAACACAGGCAGAGGGAGTGGGAGAGGAAGAAGCAGGCTCCCAGCGGAGGAGCCTGATGTGGGGCTCGATCCCAGGACTCTGGGATCACGCCCTGAGCCGAAGGCAGACACTTAATGACAGCCACCCAGGCACCCCCACGACCCACACTTCTGTACATCTCCCACCAGATTTACATACAGTTGCAGACTCTGGTACCAACTCTGGTCTCAGTTGCATATTTCCCCTCTTCCTCATAAATTTGAATTTGTAATATTCCCCATTTCCTGGTTATGCTGTAAACGTAAATTACTGGTGTTTTAATTTAACTTCTCTTTTAATCATTATGGTATTTTGGAGAAGGTATGGAAAGACTGGGATCTATAGAGAGTTCATTATTGTAAAGCCTAGAACTAGCTGTCTTGGCTTTTAACTTTTCAATACCTTCAGGAGCTAATGCTACTTTACTGAAAATAAATGTTATTTTTTGTCACATTTTTTCCTATAGTCCTGGATATACCAATCTTACTTCTTTCTTTCTTCTGCTTTTCACTACTCTTTCCAATTTCAGAAAATTTCAAAATTTAAACTGCTGCCCTAATTTTTTGTTTCTTTCATCATCTGAGATTAGTTTTCCTAAAATGTTCTCCCAGATTCTGGTTGGGTGTTTTCCATAGGAATGTATATGAGCTCAGTAAATTCTGTCCCAATCAAAAACATTCACTAATTGAACAAATGATGACACCCTCACCTTCTTAAGTAGTACCCATTCAGAAATTACCTCCCGTCTTGAGAAAGAAGAACAAGACTGGAAGTATCACAATTCCCGACTTCAAGATACACTATAAAGCCATAGTAATCAAAACAGTATGGGATTGGCACAAAAACAGACACATAGATCAATGGGACAGAATAGAGAGCCCAGAAATAAACCCACACTTAGATGGCCAATCAGTCTATGACAAAGGAGGCAAGAATATACAATGGGAAAAAGACAGTCTCTTCAACAAATGGTGCTGGGAAAACTGGACAGTCACATGCAAAGGAATGAAACTGGACCACTTTCTTACACCATATACAAAAAATAAATTAAAAATGGATTAAAGATCTAAATGTGAGACCTGGAACCATAAACCTCCTAGAAGAAAATGTAGGTGGCAATCCTTTTGACATTACCCTTAGCAAAATTTTTCTACATTTGTGTCCTCAGGCAAGGGAAACAAAAGCAAAAATAAACTATTGGGACAATATAAAAATAAAAAAAAGTTTTGTACAGTGAAGGAAAGTATCAACAAAACAAAATGGCAACCCAGTGAATGGGAGAAGATATTCGCATATGATATATCTGATTGGTGTGAAAATCCTAAATATATAAAGAACTATTACAACTCCACACCAAAACCCACAAATAATTTGATTAAAAAGCAGGCAGAGGACCTGAATAGACATTTTTCCAAAGAAGACATACAGATGTCCAACCAACGCATGAAAAGATACTCAACATTACTAATCATCAGGGAAATGCAAGTCAAAACTATCATAAGATGTCACCTTACACTTGTCAGAATGACTAAAACCAAAAAGACAAGAAATAGCAAGTCTTGGTGAGAATGTGGAGAAGGAACCCTCAAGGACTGTTGGTGGGAATATAAATTGGTGCAGCCACTATGCAAAATAGTTTGGCGGATCCTCAAAAAACTTAAAAATAGAAATACCATATAATTCAGTAATCCCACTACTGAGTATTTATCCAAAGAAAACAAAAACACTAATTTAAAAAGATATATGCACCCCTGTATTTATTGCAGCATTATTTACAATAGCCAAGATGTGGAAGCAACCTATGCCCATTGATAGACAAATGGATAAGAAAGATGTTATATACACATACACATACAAATGAATATTACACAACCATAAAAAAGGATAAGATCTTGCCATCTGCAACAACATGGATGGAACTAGACAGTATTATGCAAAGTGAAATAAGTCAGTTGGAGAAAGACAAATATATGATTTCACTTACATCTGGAATCTAAAAAATAAAACAAACACACAATCCAAAAAACAGACTGAAATACAGAGAACAAACTGGTGGTTCCCAGAAGGGAGGTGGGTGAGAGATGGGTGAATTACATAAAAGGGATTAAGAGGTATAAACTTCTATTTATAAAATTAAAAAGTCATGGAAATGAAAAAGTACAGCATAGGGAATAAAGTTAATAATATTTTACTAAAGTATGGTGATGGATGGTGACCACACTTATTGTGGTGAGCACTGAGTAATGGATAGAATTGTTCAATCAACAGGTTGTACACCTGAAACTAATATACAATTGTATTAGTTAATTACACTTCAATAAAAAGAGAAGAAATTACTTCCCATCAGACCAACGCTTAATCCAAGCCTGTTATAAATGTGACTGCCTCCCAGGACTTTCCATAATTACTTCCATATTACCTTCTTTTAGAAACCTAACACTGTAAATACCCTGAGTTTATCCCCTCAGTCTACATGCTATACTTACCTCACTTAACACAACAGATCTGTAAGTTTGAAACTTAGTAACTGATGTAAAAATAGTCTATGTCTATCGTGAAGATTTTATTTCTAAACACATTCAGATTTTATGAAACTTCCCAGTTATCTATCCTAATTATCCATAGGAGTTTTCCCATTACCTCTCTGGCACTCCAAAGGTTGTCTTCATTGGCTTCTTGTATTTAAACTGCCTCTGGAGTCATTCAAGTTTAGACTCTGAGGTCTTCCCACAAATGGTGGTCTGTTCACCTGCCATGATACATGCCTTTTTCCATCCTTAACTGTAATTAGGAATGTTCGTATCTCTCTTCTCTTTTATATATGTCTAGACCGGCCAACCAGATAGAAATATTTATTGTAAGCAAATTCCCATTCTTGAACATGTCTCCCATGATAATCATTTTTATTTCTCTCACTACTTCTATATAGATTTTAAGAAAAAAAATGCAGCTTTTAAATCAATCTTGTTTGTCCTTGAGAAATACTAATTCATAGAAATAAAATACAGGTATGAGCATTAAAAATTTTCTTCTTAGCATTGTAATTAATGCCATATTTTTTTCTCTACCTCAGCTCAAGAAGATTACTTACCCAAAAAGGACCAAAAATGTATCAGTCTTCAGTGTTTGAACTCACAGTCTCTATGAAATCCACAAGAATCAAAATTTTGTTCATTTAATTTGTGATGATCTAATGAGAAATGTGCAGGTGTGACTGTGGGGATTTTAAGACAATCCTGATAATTTAAGAAGTAAATCAAGTTATATTCACCCTTTGGCCTTGGATACAATTTAAATCAAAGAGAGAGGAACACATTTGGTACTATATACTAATTGTGCAGCCCTTAAAAATGAAAAGGTAATGTAGAAATTTCTTCATTCTGCTAATTCCCCAGCCTAATGTTTCATCCAAGAAACACAATAATGGAAGCAACGTTCTTTTGCATGACCAAATGATAAAAAGAGCCTAAGTAATGAAATGCTACCTATTTGGTAGACTTGTTTCTCACTTTATCATGAGTCCTAACTTCTTAATGTGGGGGTCTAAATACCCTTGGGTCTTTTTCTAAAGTACCTCAGAGAGCCCCTCTTAACTTCAGGGTCTGTTAAATACTCGAAGTCTCAGAAAAGTGGAAGCCATCCTGGATTTCTAACATCAATCTTCGTTTGTTTGAACTTCTAAATGTAGTTGCAGTCCCTGACCAAAGGATACCTGCAAATCATTGCCTTCATCCGCCAAAAGTGGTGGGCCACTCTTGCTAAGCCTTGTCTCTGAGGCTCCTATTCTTTTGAAGTTGACTCTTATTCAAACCAGCTGACATGGCTGCAGCTAGGGCTCAGTGTGCCACGTGTAATTTTGGTCTCTAAGTCCCACTTCTTAGACCTATATTTAAGGCTTTCTAACCCACAAGAACGTCAGGGATTTCTGTCACAGCCATTGCTCTAACACCAAGAACAGTGACTGGCATATGTCAGAGGCTCAAGGAATGAATAAATTCAAGGGCTGAACCATTCATTGTCCTTCCATGAGAATCAATGTGTCACTTCATAAATTTTAACTGCAAAAATACCTTAATATTGTGATTGAAATTAGCTTGATGAAACCTGGGTCATATATGAAGAACGACCTTTAAAAATATGACCTGATGACTCTCAGTCTACCATCATCTCACCAAGCAATAAGTTTCTTTTCTCACTTAACAGAGAAGTTAATGAATGGGGTGGAGAAAATAAACAGAGGGTGATTCTATTTCATTATAAGTAATGGAGCAAATAATCTTTAGCCCTCTATGGAAAAATAAAGGGACAAAGGATTAACTTGTACCCTGTTTTAAGGCACATAAGTTTTCACAAAGACCAGGCACACGCAGTTGGTTGGGGTTTGAACCATCACTGAAAATTAAGTCAATAAAATGATTAACACCATGATATGTCACCTCTCTACAGGTTAGCTAAAGTGGAGTAACACAAATTTTATTACACAGAATTTTTGATAATAGCATCATAGCACTGTTTCTTATGTTTATAAAGCATCACTTGTGAACTTAAAGAAAGGTTATACACAGCTTTGCAAACAGCCCCAGATTATGGTTACTGTAGTAATGTTTACCATGGTTAATATTGGAGCTGCAGAGATTATTAGCTAGAAATATTAAACTTGGCACAAAGTCCCAAAACACACACCCAAAAAGTAAAATTGAGGCGCCTGGGTGGCTCAGTCTGTTAAGCGTCCAACTCTTGATTTTGGCTCAGGGCATATCAGGGTCATAAGGTCAAGCCCCACATAGAGCTCCATGCACAGTGGGGAGTCTGCTTGAGATTCTCTCTCTCCCTCTCCCTTTGCCCCTCCCCCTACTGCTGCACTCTCTTTCTCTCAAATAAATAAATAAAACTTAAAAAAACTTCATTTATCACATGCTTTCCTCACAATTGAGGTTATGTTGGGAAATAGATATTTAAGAGAACATAGTGAGTTGGTGTAACTTTAATCAATATATAAATTCAAGCAATTCTTTTCTTTATGTGGGGAATATTAACCAGCAAAAAAGAAGATAGATATGTGAAGATAAACATATTTGGGGGCTGCAAATGACTGTATATTAAGTCCACTATCAATTTTCAGATATGGAAACCAAATAAAACCTATATTAAATGATTTGCTTAATATGAAACAGGCTGCTGGTGGCAATACAAAAGTCCACAGCACTCTCTCCTTTTGCCTTGTGTCTCAGATGCTCATAGTGTCACCTTTCTTCTGTTCCAGTCATGATCTATCACTTCAAGGAAGTCTTTACAAGTTCCTTAATTCACTTATCCCATTCTCCTCTCATTTCAGCTTTCAAGCAAAATCTATAATCCGAATAAATCCATTGCACGTTATGCTTGTCTAGAGCCCAAGCTCAGGGGATGCATATCTGGATCATCGGGGAGCTGTTTCCTCTCGCTCCTTGTTCCACTACCCATCTAGCTCCAAATGAACGCTGAGTCCTATCTGTTAACACTTCCAACTTCCCCTCTTGGTTTCTATTTCTCTCTATTCCCACCAACATCCCAACGTACAGGATATCATTAAACTCCAAACTTATTATTACAGAACATTGCAAACATATACCAAAGTATGGAGAACAGTATAATGAAGCCCCTCATCTCCATTTTCAATAATTCAGTAATTACAATGTAACTGGCTAATCTTATTTCATCTCTATCTTCAGTTACGTTGAAGTCACTGCAGACATTATTTAAGTTTATCTGTATTTCAGAATGTATCCATAAATATAAATGACTCTGTAAAAAGCAATCATAATACCAATAATTCCATAATATCATCAAATATTCAGCCAATGACACAGTTCCCCAATTCTCTAATGTGTTTGTTTCACAGTATGGTTATTTGAATTGGGATCCAAATAATAATAACAATTCCATAATTGTCATAGGGTGATCTATTTCTGAAGTCTTTTTTAATCTCTTACATTTATTTATAGCTTTTTATTGTTGTTGAAGAAACGAAGCAATTTGTCATGTAGAGTTTCCCAGAGCCTAGAGTTTGCTGATTACATCCCCATCATGTCATTTAGCATTTTCCTCTCACCTTGTATCTTTAATGAATTTTCAGTGGGAGGTAGAAGCTTGATCTGATTTATGTTTGGATCAAGTTGTGCTGTGGCATTCCAAAGGAGGCACATAGTCTACTTTCCTCACTTTAGTTATGTTAACATGAATTGATTATCATGGCCTGTGTCCATTAATAAATTAGGTGTTGCAGAATTATGCTATTCTAGTACAAACTTCCAGTTATAAAATAAATAAGTCACAGATATGAAAAATACAGCATAGGGAATATCGTCAGTAATACTGTATTAACATTGTATGGTGACAGATGGTGACTACACTTACTGTGGTGAGCTTTGAGTAATGTATAGAATTGTCAAATCATTATGTTGTTCACCTGGAACTAATACAACATTGTATATCAACTATACTTCAGTCATAAAAATTAAAAAATAAAATTTAAATTAAATAAAAACCAGGGGATACAGTTTGTACAGGAAAGGCAGAAAACTGCCAGGTTCTTTTCTTTTATTTACTTTTCATAATACTGAGTTAGTCTTCAAATGTTTTCTAAAAGTGATCAGTGAGTTTCTTTTCTTTTTTATTTTTTTTAAGATTTTATTTATTTATGTGACAGAGAGACAGCCAGCGAGAGAGGGAACACAAGCAGGGGGAGTGGGAGAGGAAGAAGCAGGCTCATAGTGGAGGAGCCCGATGTGGGACTCGATTCCAGAACGCCGGGATCACACCCTGAGCCGAAGGCAGACGCTCAACGACTGCGCCACCCAGGTGCCCCGATCAGTGAGTTTCTTATTTTGATTTAGCATCATTATTAATTTGTCAATTTAATCATATTTGATGTTTTTCAATACTTTCAATTTATTATCCTTAGAGATGCTCAAATTTTCTGATTTTTAGGCTAGTGGAATTCTATTCAGGTTGGCTCCTGGTTCTTTATATATAATTCTGGAAGCCTTTGATGTCTTGCTTCTTTGCGTTTTTTTTTGAACAAGAGGTTCAGTCTCATCTTGATATTTCCTGCCCTAACCCTGGAATTAACTATTTTTCTAAGAAGCCCAGTTTCTTTTAGTGAAAAGTATTAGTTAGATAAACAAAATCTGGGGATTAGGAGAATTTATTGCTATTTGTTGTTTCAATTTTCTAGACTGTTTCAATGGGTGGAGTGATAACATTTTTCATACTTCCACATCAAAATCAGAACTACCTGATTTTTATATACATTCATTGATGGCTTTTTATCCATGCTGAAAATCTGGATTTTCATCTATACCACCATAATGACTCATTTGATTTATCGAACTATACACAAACAAGTTTCGGAATACCAATATCAATATTATCCCCAACGATACGGTTACAGAAATCAGTTTAACGTTTTGTAGCCATTCTTTCTTCATTTTTGGAGTATAATCCCACCAAGAATACACAGATAAATTATTGTGTTTTAAGCCCACTCATAATATTAACCCTCTGTGGTTGTTCAGTACATTTTTAGGTTCACTGAATGATACCAATAATTTCTCATGGAAGCAAGTTTAATGTAGAAGATTGATTATAGGGGCGCCTGGGTGGCACAGCGGTTAAGCGTCTGCCTTCGGCTCAGGGTGTGATCCCGGCGTTCCGGAATCGAGTCCCACATTGCCTCAAGATGTACTATATTTTTCCTAGCACTTATACTTGAGGGCCTAAAAAAACATAAAAATTAAAGAATGAGTTTAAATTTTTTTAATTTAAAAAAGCTTTGAAAGCATACTAAAGCAACTGCTGGTATTTATTCATTATAGAAGTCAAATTAGTATTCCTTCACAAATGAACTAATACATTGCTCTTTGTATTTTCCTTTCTTACGTCTGTATTTTTGCCCTGGTTTGTATTTTTGGGAGGTGGGGACACAAATGGGTGCCCAGTTCCAAGTGTATGGTATAACTAAAGCGTGGGGAACATTTAAGCTTCCTCTGATCTTCCTTCCTTCTCTGTTCCTTTTTAAAGTTTAATTGATTTAGTCATAAAAACTGATTACAATAAAAATCTTTCTTACCATCTTTGGTATGAGGCTGGGTATTCAAATCTGTCGCGATCCTAAAATGTGGCTCAAGTAAATGCTTTTGCAACTTTTTGAAATACTAAGTTCAAAGAGAGGATGTTCTTACATCCTTGAACTACTAATGACACTTTTAAAGTTTTGTTAATATTAAAATATTCAGGGGAAAATATTACATCAAAGTAGAGGCAATCATAGTATAATATGGAGATATATGAGGAATGAATGTACAGGAAATCTTAAAAGTGTGGCCAGGCAGCTACATATTAGAAATTAGACAAAACAAGAATTTAAGGACATCAAAAGGAATTCCAAAATATGTGATGTATAAGTACATCAAAAGTAGGGGATAAGTGGGTGTCCTTATTTGATAAAGGAATAAAAAGGCTCTTGAATCTAAAAGAAAGTGATATCTTTGCCTAAAAGATTTGAAAGGTGCCACTTTCAAATTATTAGCACTCTGGAAATATTAACAAGCATTGGTATATTAAGGTATGTTTAATATGTAACTGTTCCAGTACAAGACAAAAATGAAGTCTTCTAGAGATTTTGGAAAATTTTGGCTAAAATACATAACCAGATTAGGGGAAAAAAGGGTAAAATTGAGCAACTTTTTGAAAATCCTTGAAATGACAGCCAACATTCAACTTGAAGAGGATTAAATTAATATGTACAGATTCACAATGGAACAGAAAATGGACCCACAACTATATGGTCAACTAATCTCTGACAAAGTAGGAAAGAATATCCAATGGAAAAAAGACAGTCTCTTCAACAAATGGTGTTGGGAAAACTGGACAGCAACATGCAAAGAATGAAACTGGACCACCTTATTACACCAAATCAAAAATAATTCAAAAGGATAAAAAACTTAAATGTGAAATAAGAAACCACCAAAATCCTAGAGGAGAACACAGGCAGCAACCTCTTTGACCTCGGCCATAGCAACTTCTTACCAGTAATGCTGATGGAGGCAAGGGAAGTAAAAGCAAAACTGAACTATTGGGACTTGATCAAGATAAAAAGCTTCTGCACAGTGAAGGAAACAATCGACAAAACTAAAAGGCAGCCTAGAGAATGGGAAAAAATATTTGCAAATGTCATATCTGATAAAGGGTTAGTATCCAAAATCTATAAAGAACTTATCAAACTCAACACCTAAAAAATAAATAATCCAGTTAAGAAATGGACAGAAGACATAATAGACATTTTTCCAAAGAAGACATCCAGATGGCTAACAGACCCATGAAAAGATGTTCAAAATCACTCATCATCAGGGAAATACAACTCAAAACCATGACAAGATAATACCTCATACCTGTCAGAATGGCTAAAATTAACAACACAGGAAACAACATGTTGGTGAGGATGTGGAGAAAGGAAAATCCTCTTACACTGCTGGTGGGAATGCAAACTGGTGCAGCCACTCTGGAAAACAGTATGGAGGTTCTCAAAAAGTTAAAAATAGAGCTGACCTCCAACCCAGCAATTACACTAGTAGGTATTTATCCAAATGATACAAAAATATAGATTTGAAGGGGGACATGGACCCCAATGTTTATAGTAGCATTATCAACAATAGCCAAACTATGGAAAGGTCTAAGTGTCCATTCACTGATTAATAGATAAGGAAGTGGTATGTGTGTACATATACAATGGAATATTAGGAAGCCATCAAAAAGAATGAAATCTTGCCATTTGCAATGACATGGATGGAACTAGAGTGTATTATGCTAAGTGAAATAAGTCAGAGAAAGACAGATACCATATGATTTCACTCACATGTGGAATTTAAGAAATAAAACAGATGAACATGTGGGAAGAGGGAAAGAAAAGACAGAGAGTAGCAAACCAAAAGAAACTCTTAACAATAGAGAACAAACTGAATGTTGATAGAGGGAGGTGGGTGGGTGATGGGTATTAAGGAGGGCACTTGTTATGATGAGCACTGGATGTTATGTGTAGGTGAAGAATCACTAAATTCTACCCCTGAAACCAATGTTACACTATATGTTAACTAACTAGAATTTAAATAAAAACTTGAAAGAAAGAAATATGTACAGATTCAGTCTTAGAGAAAAGTAGGCTTCACCACAAACACGTAACCTGGGTGATCTATGCCTCTACCCGTAGCTTTCTTCCCTTAAACCAGGAAAGCCACAGTAATTTCACTGAAAGGTCACCTACTGTTCAGATATTCATTTCTAAATACTATCCCCCACTGAAATGAATCAGAATCCTTAGTGAAATGCTTGATTATAGATCTTTAGCAGGGAAACAGGAGAATGAGCTGGAATACCTTGTTGTTCTAGACTGGGTAATTTATAGCTTATGTGAAGTAAAAAATGAGCACTTTGAAAGACAGAGCTGTGATATGTTGACCTGACAGGAAAAAAAAAAAAGAAAAAAGAAAATACATCCTCTAAAAGAATATCAATTTGAAGACTTTAGTGCTCATAGAAGAATTGAAAAATAAATGAAAGCAAATATCCAGAAACTAATACTATAAATGTGGGCATTTAAACAAAAATTCTTGGGAAACTAATTATATGTGGAGGAACATTCCCACCTTATATCATACAATAAATTCCAGGTAGATAATACATCTATTAAATTTTTGACAAAAATTGAGAAAAATAGTTAATATTTATATATAATCCAAAGTATCACATGCATAATAAATATCCTATTATAAATAAAAGGAACTTCTGTGAAGTTAACAAACATAATTGTAAGATCAGTTCTGATCTTAAAGACAATTCCTCCATTGAGCCCCCATCTCCATTTTTGTGCTCCCCTTCATGGAAAAAATACATGGAGTGAGTTGACAACTCAACCTGTTTCCACTTCCTTAACTCCTTTTACTACTTAGTCACTCCCTTTGTCTCTGGATCCACCAGTCTATCTCAGGTCTTACATTCGTCAACTCTCAGCAGGATTGCTATTGAACACAGCTTTGTTGTTTAAACTTTATTCTCTTATTTTTAGTGGCAACTCTCTTCATTTTTCTTTGAGCTCTCTTGGTCCTTCATCTCACTTTGCACTTTGCTTTGTGGGCTTCTCCACTACTCTTGCACTTCTAAATGTTGGAGTGTTCTAAGAATCTGTTTTAGATACTCTTCTTTCTCTTTCCTTAACACTAGGTAATTCCACTGGGTTATTTTATTTTTTGGTTTTAAATATAGAGTATGCACTGATGATTTTCAAAATTCTATCAATATCCCTGTACTCTTCCTTGAACCACAGTACTTATATATTCACCTACTTGACATCTCTCATTATATATGTAATATGTAACTCAAATATAGAACATTTAAAATAGAACCATCTATCTATGTCTTTTTCTCCTCTCATAGTCTTTGCCATTAATAGTAAATGATGTCATGATCTGATGAACAACTTAGGCTACATGCCTGAGAGTTCTGCTTTCTTCCATACATCAAATTCATCACCAAGTCCTATAGAAACAACCACCAAACAATAACCAAATCTTTATAGATTTCTCCACATCTATACCATCAATCTGGTCCAAGCTACCCTTATTTCCCACTTGAGTCATTATAATATTTGCATAACTGGTTGCACTTCTTGCATACCCTCAACCCCAATTCTTTTGGCACAGAGAATCTAGTTTATTCTCTATAAATAAATATAATCATGTCATAACTCAGCTTGAAACTCTTTAGGGACTTCCTTTTGCATTTAGTGTTAAAGTTTAAAATCCTTATCATGACTTATAAATCCTATGCATTTTGACTTCTGCCTGCATTTCCAATCTCTTCTAATAGAACTACCCTCTTCATAAATATATTCTATTCCTACTGTTCTCTTTACTGCTCTTCAAACCCATTGGGGTTGTTTGTGGTTTATGGTTTTCCCACATCATAATACTCTATCAGAAATACTTTTTGCTAGATTATATGGCTGACATGTCATTCAGGTCTAAGTTTAATGGTGACTCTGACTGCCCATCTTTGTTCTATTCCTTTAATCTGACTCCCTGACTTTTGCTCAGCATTGTGAACATAAATGTTTAACAACTGACAGAAAGAAAAAAGAGCCCTGATATGTAGTATTTGCTAATTTCCATGGTATAAGTATTCCCATAATGGCTAACGCCACCTATCAACAGGACTTTATTGAATGATGATTTGGAGGAAATAGATGGAATCGGTTTTCACATGCAGATGCAGTCTTTGCCAGCATACCACTGGACTATTTGTGAAAAACTTTACTCACCTACTATCTTGATTTCTGTTTTATCTAATATCCATTATTGGTAAGTCATAGAGCTTGGGGATCTTTTACCAGGTCTTGGTGAGATAAACACAGAAATGAGGGAATCAGAGGATGTTCTGATATTGCCAAACTATGATATGTGTTTACAGTTCTACAAATTTGGTTACTAACTTAAAAATGCCATTCACTTATTTGAAACTCTTGTATATAAATATAAATGGTTTTAATAAAAACAGCCACAGTGAGTCAATCTATAAGGAAGTACATTTATAAAATACAAATATCTTTTTTTTTTCCTGGAGAAAGAAATCTCAAACTCAGAGCAGCACAAAACTTAACCAGAACTATTCCAAATATAAGGTAAAATATTTTTCAAAGATGCACGTTTGTCAATCTGGGATGTGCTTTCTACTCATAGTGTGAACGTAAAAGGTTATGCAAACAGAAAGGAATAAAAACTCTCTTTAATTACAAATGTTTCATGTTTTATGAGTAGAACCTTGGAGTGTTGTAGCTGAAGGATTTTTTTTTTTTTTCCAGAAATTTTCAGTACAATTCCCTAATTGTACAGTTGAGAAAACGGAACTTTGGAGATCAGGGCTGGTTTAAGATACACTGCTTGACTGTGCAAAATTAGGACTTAAATTTAGGAATCCTAACTTACAACTCAGGGCCCATTTCTGACACCAGGGATGAAATTGTCCCTGTGCAATGGCTCTTCCTTATGCGGCTCCCTGAAAGCACTCAGACCGTCATGTGCTTGACTCAAAGAAACTCTTCTATTTTTTAAGGACAAGTCATCAACTCTTTTTGCCAAGTATTTAACTGTCTTTCTTATTTCCTATATGGCAACAAAATGAGTTTGTTCTTCAGACAAAAAGGATATGACTTATCCTTAACTAAAAACATGCCTTGTAAAGATGACATTGACCAAATTTATTAGCTATAAGCTATAGTAATTTCAACTTTGAAAAATATGCATAAATTAAATGAGAAGTTTTAGCTAACCACCAGGAAAAAACGTAATCAAGGTACTAAAACACTGAAATCAGATGATTCAGATGATCTATAACTCATTCATATATAAACGATTCAGTTAGTGTCATCTGCATGTATAGTACTGAGGTACATCATAGTCTGTTATGATGTTTACCTGTATTTACATGTTTCATAGTCTACTCCTCTTGAATTTGAACCTGTGACCTAAGCAATACAACATGGCAGAAGTGACAGGACACTTTGCTAGTTCTGAAAGTTCCGGGCTTAAGCTTGGCAACATCACTTTTGCATTTTGGGGGCAGTGCATCACATGCACAAAATTCAACTACTGTGAGACCATGATGTTTTGAAAAGCCCAGTCTGGTCACATGGAGAGATCTCATGGAGGAGAGTACAGTCCTCAGTTAACAGCTTTAGCTGAGCTTCCACCCAACAGACAGTATCAACTTTGCCCTCACCTTATCAGTGAGGGCATCCAGGAGTTGAGCCTGGCATCAGTCGAATCAGCCTAAATGATGCCACATGAAGGGGAGATAAGCTGTCCCCATTGAGCCCTGCCCAAGGTACAGAACTGTGAACAAATAAATAAAATGATTGTTGTCTTAAGACACTAAATTTTGCGGGGTGCCTGGGTGGCTCTGTTGGTTGGGTGACGGACTCCTGGTTTCGATTCAGGTCATGATCTCAGGGTCGTAAGATAGAGCCCCACGTAGAGCTCTGTGTTCAGTACAGAGTCTGCTTGTCCCTCTCTCTGCCCCTCCCCCCAACTCTCTCTCTCTAGTGTGCACTCTCTCTCTCAAATAAATAAATAAAATCTTAAAAAAAAAGGACACTAAATTTTGGGGTACTTTGTTACACAGCAATAGGTGACAAGAGAAGTTTAAGACCTGGTCTTAAAACCCTCCTACCCAAAGATCATAAAGAAGAAAATAGACCCATAAGCAGAGCAAATGAGTAGACATTCCCCTACTGAGGGTAGTCAGACAGAGCTACGTGACTGCTTACTTTTTATCTAGGAGATTTTAGTTTGTTAGAATGTGGAATATAGAGAACCCTGCCCACTTCAGCATAAAGATGAAACTATCACTCTGCTTTTGTGATATATTACATTCTATACCATTTTACTAAAAACTGGAAAGAATTTCATTCATGACCTTCAATTTATTTTCTCTTTTGAAATGGAAAACAGTGCTACTACTTCACTATTGTTCTCAGAGGAGCCATAGTCAATAACCTTTTAAGTGCAGTTTACATTTTGATACGTATGCAATTCAAAGCATTTCATTAGAAAAGTATTACCAGAGCTAGCATGGTTGGTTCCTTCTGCATGGTTTTACAATGCAACAATAGAGATTTACTTTGGTTCAAATTCAGTAATAATAACGAATTTATTGTTTACTATATTTGCAACTGTCATGATATAAGATAACAGGCTTCATTCCCAGCAGGGTCATAATTTCTACCATACTCCCCTATAGTACATTCAGATATAACATTCAACTATATTTCCAATCAGCTTCACAGATGAGTGTGCTTCCAGAAAAGCACATGCATTCAATTTAAGTTTTAGTAATCTGTACCCCCATGAATTTCAATCAAATCCAGTTAACAATAACAACAAAATTCCCTGTGAAGTATTATGCTGTTAAATTTCATATATTACAATATGCATTCATGCAAAGAAGTTTTTGGCAGAATTACTATCATTTTTTTACTCTGGTATTTTTGACCCAGAGTATACATTCACAGATTTTACCTAGCCCCACTAAGAATGTGTTTGATACATTGGGCACTGTGTATGTTGCATTATTTTAAATAATTTCTTTAAAAGCTTTACAATTTCACAAAACTGTATATTCGAAAAGTGAAATTGCTGCTGTCACCCTCCTTGAGATATGGAAATCTATCAAGCACCTTACATATGTGCTCTTTCAATTTCCTCAACTTGTATTTCCTTTCCCTTGAAAAATATGTAAGTTGAATATTTTGCTACTCAACTCTAATCTGAATTTTGGTCTTCGGTCTATTTTTTGATCTTTGTTCTCTTGCAGGGAATTCAAATTCAAAGATCATATTCAAGCTTAAGCAATATTTTTCATCAACATATTTCCCAAAATTTATATTAGAGATCATAAAATGGAATAGTAAATCTATAAAGAAATACTAGTTGAAATGGATCTTTGGTATAATTTTAAAAATGAAATCAATACTAAAGATAAGTTGTCCCCATGGCAGGAATATCTGGACCATTCTAGACCACAATGTAGTAGTCTGATAAAGTAAAATATTTCTGCATTTTCCTGTCAAGAGGCAATTGTGCTGTTTCCATGAAATCCACACATTTCAAGTAGAATTAGAAAGAAATATCATCTAGGGATCCTCAGCAAATTCCTTTTGTTTTTAGGTTGAAAGTATTATGTACATAATAGACAATCCACAGATAGGTTCTTAGCCTCAACAGTGGTAAACTGGACAAAAGAGCCAAGCAGAAGTTTAGGGGAGAAAGTGTACATCATCGAGACCCAAAGATTACATTTAAAACCTGACATCCTATTAAGTTTTATGAGATTACAGTTCAGAGTACATTCTGAGATTAAATATTCATTATTATAGTCATTAAGAAATATAAAGGACTGATGGGAAATACAAATGTGGATGGAAGGGATAAAAATGTTCTAAGAGATATTTTATAATATTTTTTCCTCTTTCATACCACTTTAGCACCTGCACAGTTTTTCTAGAGAAGGAAAAAGTAGAGCACAACTAGGTTCAGACTCATGACATCAGGTCATGACAGAAAATGTTTCCTGGGGCTCCTGGGTGGCACAGCGGTTAAGCGTCTGCCTTTGGCTCAGGGCGTGATCCTGGCGTTGTGGGATCGAGCCCACACAGGCTCCTCCGCTATGAGCCTGCTTCTTCCTCTCCTACTCCCCCTGCTTGTGTTCCCTCTCTCACTGGCTGTCTCTATCTTTGTCAAATAAATAAATAAAATCTTTAAAAAAAGAAAAGAAAATGTTTCCTAATGCCAAAACTATTAATTCTTTTATCTTCCTTTTTTAACAACTTCTGGCACTTTTTTTGTCTTCTACATTTGTGACATCATTTATAAAAAATGTCAATTTATATAAAGTGAAAACATATTTATTTTTGAATCAGATACGATTATGTTCCTAGGTAATACACTTAGAAGCAAGTATATATACAAACAAGTATATATATATATAAAAATTTTTAAAGATTATTAATTTGAGAGAGAGAGAGAGACAGAACATGCATGTGCGTACACAAGGGGCGGAGGAAGGGCAGCGGGAGAGGGAAGGGGAGAAGCCAAGGACTCCTTGCTGAGCAGGGATCCTGATGCTGGGCTAGATCCCAGGACCCCAAGATCATGACCTGAGCCAAAGTCAATCGCTTAACTGACTGAGCTACCCAGGCACCGCAGAGGCAAGTATATATTTAATTCTGTTAATTTTTATATGAATTCCCAACTCTTATAAATCATCTTAATCTTATAAGTAATATTTGAAAAACAATAAATAATTTTTCCTAACTTCTGAAATACAGAATTTAGTCATGTATAGATTAAGCAGATCCATTTTCTTCAGCTTGAGAAAATAGGTACAATAAATGACTTCCTGATTTAAAAAAAATAAGAATGTTTGATAAAATATTTTAAAAGCCTTTGATAGTTAATGTTGAGCTGCTAAGATATTAAAGATATTAAAGAGCTAACTCATCCTAAAGGCATTTGATAAGAGTGATCTTGAATTTTACTTTTTGTTGCCAAGATACAGGGGGAAAGAGAGAAAACCCAGGAACCACCCTTTCCACAGTGGAGAATCTAATAGCAGACAAACTTACTCCTACAGCTGGGACACTAAAAGGCCATAGCCTCATCTAAAAAGGAACCAGAAATAAACCTGCTTCTTTGAGAATCTAAGTGCTGAATGCAGGTTTAACCCAAAATAAAACTGTGGTAATTCATAACCACAGGCCAGTCCTCCAATGGAGTATGTTTATCTGAGTGGACTAAAAAAAATACAACATAAACAAAAACTCAAGCTGATATTTCAGTTTTAAGTATTTCTAGTTTTTAGTGTCCTAGGAACCTAAGAAAAAGCAAATTCAGATCTTATTTGGAGAAGCCTGTCGTCAAGCTAGGTTTCAAAGACTTTTCACAGAAAAAAATTCCAGGGATTAAGAACCTCCATTGAAACTCAGAAGAGAATCAAGGCATTGATTCTTAGAGCCCATGGAGGACACAAAAACCAGACAACTTAGTAAAATCATAAAAATTATTCAGACATTTGAATATCAAACAAAGCATATGTAAAGAAAGGAAAAGACATGACACCAAATACTAGTTATACTCAGATAACATGATTTTCCATCTAGGAAACACAAAAGAAACTACAGATTAATTATTAAGCTACTGAAAGAATTTGCCAATATTGCTGAATATAAAATCATTATTAAAGAAGTGATTGCATTAAAAAAGAACGAATTAAAAGGATAAGATGAAGTGCCAAGAAACAAACCATGTTCATATGACAGATATGGCTTTGAGGATAGTGGAGAAAAGATGGAGTTTCAGTAAATAGTGATGGGATAATTGCTTTTCCACGAAATTGAATCCTTACCTCAAATCACATGCAAATAAATCCTAGGTCATTTCATCAAAATGAAAAGGCAACCCACTGGATGTTAACTACACTTATTGTGATAATTTTGCAATGTGTATAAATCTCAAATCATTATGTTGTATAGCTGGAACTAATATTATATGTCAATTACATCTCACTAAAATACATAAATAAAACATAAAATATATGTTTAGAGAACAATAGAAAATAACAATTATGAACATGGGATAGTGAAAGATTGCTTATATTATACATAATAAACACAAAAAATAAAAAGGATATTGAAAGGCATAACTACCTTAAGAGCTTCCATTTATCAAAAGACAAAAAAGTATGCAAATAAATGTTACAAGATATTGCAATTGAGAAATATTATTATCAAGATATACAAATCAAAAAGAAAAGCCAAGCAACATTTGGTAGATGCTATTTATTGGCTCATTCGACTGCCATTACTCTATCTTTGTTTCTTCTTGTACCTCAATAGCTATCAAACTAAAAACTATGTTTACTAGGTTCTCATGCAGCTCAGTTTTTGGATGCCAAATGGATCCTGCCAATCAGAGGAATTCACATTGAATTTGTTCAGCTGAGGCCTTTTTATTGTTCTTTTTGGCTGTTTTCCTCTGGGCAAACTGAATAGGTGGAGAAGTGCATCTTTTTTTTCTGCCTTGGCTAGCCTTAGGAGTAGCTTATCATAAATTCATTTGTGCCTGTCAGATAGACTTTTCAGTACCTTACAAGGACTTACTTATCAAGAGTTGGCTATACCTCATGGTCCAATCCAGTTCAAGTCTGAATCATCCCCATCTTCTCTCTCTCTCTTCCTCTCTCTGTGACTCTCCCCAGATTCACTAAAGTGTGTTTTACAATAAGAAAACTCATCCATTTTAAGTATACAGATTACTGAGTTTAGGTAGTTGTGTGCAGTTTTGTAAATATGATCACAATACATTATAAAACATTTACGTTATCTCAGAAAAATTTCCCTGGGCCTCTTTGAAATGAATTCTCTTTCCCGATTGCCAGACCCAGGTAATACTGATCTGCTCTCTGTCGTAACTTTGCCTTTTCTAGAATTTCACATAAATGGAACCATACAGAGTATAGTGTTTGACTACCTTCACTTAGCAATGTTTTTGAAATTCACCTGAGTTGTTGTGTGTATCAATAGTTTGTTTCTTGTCAGGTTCCCAGGTTCTGCCATCACTGACCTAGCTTTCTGGGCTGTTAGGAGCTTGCCGCCAGTGCCCCAGCTGGACCAGCCACCATTTTCTGATGATGTAACAGCCTTCTGACTTCAGTCCCACTCACAAGACCAACCAACACCCATCCACAGACAAGACACCACTGAGAAAAATCCCAGAACCCATGGGTGAGGCTGAAGCCCCCCCCCTCCCCCGCGCCCCGCACCACGGAGACCAAGACGGACCACATTAGAAGGGTAAGAGAAGTGGCTCCGCTCCCCGTCGCCATCCCCCAGGCCAGCAAGCGCTGCCTCAGGAGGGCTCCTCTGGGCCTACAGGGTCACAAGGGGGTTAAAGAAAACCGGAGGTGGACATCCAGTTTCCCCAGTATTGCAGGACTTTTCCCAGGGCCCCACTCGGGGCTCGCCTGGGAGCAATCCCTGGGGGATCTGCGGGGTCTGAGCAGTGGAGGGGGCGGGGCTTACAACAGCCAAGCAACCAGCTCTTACTTACAGTTGCACCTGAGCGGGGATCCCAGCCGGGCCTCTGACGGTCGTTCCCTGTCGCCGGGGGCCTTGGTTGGCAGTTCTGCCTAATTGGGGTCTCTAGTCGGGCTGTAGCAACCCGTTTTACCGCTTCCCCTTGACAGGGAAGCAAATTTGCAGCCTCCAAGCCTGCCCACCCCGGAAGCCTGGCAGAGAACGGGAGCAGCCGCAAAGCACAACCTACAGTGCTGCTGGGGTAGGGAGCCCGGGCAGCCGCCCTGCCCGCCCATTGAACAGTCTGTGGTCCCACGTAACCAGGGAGCCTGAACAGTGACCCTGGGCAGCCTTGCAAGTAACCCACTGTACCACCAGACCGTGCAGCCGCTTATCGCCCACCCAGCAGAGGAGCCCAGCCTGTGAATCATACCACCTTGAGAGACGTAACTACCTCAGGAACTCCATTTATCAAAAGACAAAAAAGCACGGAAATAAATTCTACAAGACATTGTAACTAGTAAAGATTATTACCAAGATATGTTGGTAGGAATGTGAAATGATACAACCACTTTATGAAACTGTGAGGCAGTTTCTTTAAAAATTAACCGTATACCTCTATGTGTGCCAGCCATTCTACTGTGTACTTACCAAAGAGAAATGAAAGCATAGTTTACACAAATACTTGGACCTAAATGTTCATAACAGCTTTTTTCTTGTAATTGCCCCAAAATTAGAAACAGCCCAAATATCCATTAACGGATGAATGGGTTCACAAATTGAGGTATATCCATAAAATGCACTAATAGTCACCAATAAAAAATAATGAACTGACTGCCAAGAACTCTTTTTTTTTTTTTTTTTTACTGTATTGGCCAGCTAACAAGCTAGAGTCTCCTGGGTCAGAGACAAAGAACTTTCTTATGCACAACAATAGCAGTAGCTAGAGTAGCATGGGTTCCCTGAACCCCCAAGTCAAACAGGACATGAAGAGGACGCATGCAATACTTTGTTACAGAACGAGGAGGACCTCAAGCTTAGGGACTCAAGTATTTTATACTAGGCAATAAGCCTGCTTAAACTTTACCTTTATCATACTGGACAGTACACAAACCTGCCCTTTGCTCTAGAGGGAGACTTTCTATCTTCCAACTCTCTTCTCCATGCAACATCCCTGCAAAAACAATCCAGAATAAAAGCAGTTGGTGACTCTGCTCATAAGACGTGCAGAAAATATGAGAGACCCATGGAGGATTGTCTCCCAATAGTAATAACATGGATGAATCCTAAAATAAATATGCTGAGTGAGTGAATCCAGACCAAAAGGGGGGGATAATATTGTATAATTGCATTTGTAAAAAATTATAGAAAATGCAAACTAATATACAGAAGCAGAAAACGGGTCACTGGTTGCCTGGGGATGAATAGGAAAACGTAGGAAAGGGTTACAAAAAGGCACAGAGAAGCTTTTGGGGGTAAAGAATATGACAATTCTGTTAATTTGGTGGGACATTCACAGGTGTATACTTAACGTCAAAACACAAAATTGTACTCTATAAATTAGCAGTTTATTATATATAAATTTACTCCAATAAAGTTGTAAAAGAACACACAGAAGAAATCATTCGCTGCCTCTCCTTCTTTTTACATATTTGTGAAAAGAAAAAGTTATAAAATTCCTGTCTGCTCTGATATTCTTTAAATCTACTATCAAATTGCATATTGGGCTGACATAGCAATCTGCTCATTGCTTGTGAATTCAGTAAATTATCTCTCACTTCTCTTAATTAATACATGGATTTTCAAAAACATTTAAATTATGATGAGCTAGGAGGCTGAGAATTTTATGATATTTGTGATGGAGTTTCTGAACTCTAATTTGCATTTACCTAAAACAAGTTTTTTATCTTCCATTGTCCTTATGTTAATGTCTGTAATCTCTGAGAAATTCAAGGAAAAGAAAACCCAAAAAACTGGTCGTGTAAGAGGTAATGGAAGCACACTCGCAGAAACACATTTAATTGCATCAAGATAGGTAAAATATAATTTCAGAATTTGACAGTACTTTATTTTTTTTTTCTGTTTCTTTTTTTTTTTTTATTAATAATGATTTTTTATTATATTATGTTAGTCACCATACAGTACATCCCCGGTTTTCGATGTAAGGCTCGATGATTCATTAGTTGTGTATAACACCCAGTGCACCATGCAATATGTGCCCTCCTTACTACCCATCACCGGTCTATCCCATTCCCCCACCCCCCTCCCCTCTGTAGCCCTCAGTTTGTTTCTCATAGTTCATAGTCTCTCATGTTTCATTCCCCCTTCTGATTACCCCCCCTTTCTTTATCCCTTTCTTCCCCTACTGATCATTCTAGTTCTTATGTTCCATAGATGAGAGAAATCATATGATAGTTGTCTTTCTCTGCTTGACTTATTTCACTAAGCATTATCTCCTCCAGTGCCATCCATGTTGTAGCAAATGTTGAGAACTCATTCTTTCTGATTGCTGAGTAATATTCCATTGTATATATGGACCACAACTTCTTAATCCAGTCATCTGTTGCAGGGCATCTCGGCTCCTACCACGATTTAGCTATTGTGGACATTGCTGCTATGAACATTGGGGTGCATATGGCCCTTCTCTTCACTACGTCTGTATCTTTGGGGTAAACACCCAGTAGTGCAATGGCTGGATCATAGGGTAGCTCAATTTTTAACTTTTTAAGGGACCTCCACACGGTTTTCCAGAGTGGCTGTACCAACTTGCATTCCCACCAACAATGTAGGAGGGATCCCCTTTCTCCACATCCTCTCCAACAATTGTTGTTTCTTGCCTTGTCTATTTTTGCCATTCTAACTGGCGTAAGGTGGTATCTCAGTGTGGTTTTGATTTGAATTTCCTTGATGGCTAATGATTTTGAACATTTTTTCATGTGTCTGTTAGCCATTTGTATGTCTTCATTGGAAAAGTGTCTGTTCATATCTTCTGCCCATTTTTTGATTTGTTTATTTATTTCTCGTGTATTGAGTTTGAGAAGTTCTTTGTAGATCTTGGATACCAGTCCTTTATCTGTAGTGTCATTTGCAAATATATTCTCCCATTCCGTGGGCTGCCTCTTAGTTTTTCTGACTGTTTCCTTGGATGTGCAGAAACTTTTAATCTTGATGAAGTCCCATAAATTCATTTTATCTTTTGTTTCTCTTGCCTTTGGGGATGTGTCATGAAAAAGGTTGCTTTGGCTGATGTCGTAGAGGTTGCTGCCTATGTTCTCCTCTAGAATTTTGATGGATTCCTGTCTCACATCGAGGTCTTTCGTCCATTTGGAGTTTATTTTTGTGTATGGTGTGAGATAGTGGTCAAGTTTCATTCTTTTGCATGTAGCTGTCCAATTTTCCCAGCACCATTTATTGAAGAGACTGTCTTTTTCCCACCGGATGTTTTTTCCTGCTTTATCAAATATTAGTTGCCCAAAGAGCTGAGGGTCCATTTCTGGGCTCTCTATTCTGTTCCATTGGTCTATGTGTCTGTTTTTGTGCCAGTACCATGCTGTCTTTGTGATCACAGCTTTGTAGTACAGCTCGAAATCCGGCATTGTGATGCCCCCAGCTTTGTTTTTCCTTTTCAACAGTTCCTTGGAGATTCGGGGTCTTTTCTGGTTCCATACAAATTTAAGGACTATTTGTTCCAGTTCTTTGAAAAACGTTCTCGGTATTTTGATCGGGATAGTATTGAAAGTGTAGTTTGCTCTGGGTAGCATGGACATTTTAACTATGTTAATTCTTCCGATCCATGAGCATGGAATATCTTTCCATCTTTTTATGTCTTCCTCAATGTCTTTTAAGAGTGATTTATAGTTTCTAGAATAAAGGTCCTTTACGTCTCTGGTTAAGTTAATTCCAAGGTAACGTATGGTTTTTGGTGCTATTGTAAATGGGATGGATTCCCTGATTTCTCTTTCTTCGTTCTCGTTATTCGTGTACAGAAATGCAACTGATTTCTGAGCATTGATTTTGTATCCCGCCACGTTACTGAATTGCTCTATAACTTCTAATAGTTTGGGAGTGGCTTCTTTTGGGTTTTCCATATAGAGTATCATGTCGAGAATTTGACAGTACTTTAAAGACTAAGTCCAAAGCCCTTTCTTACAGTTCAGGAAAGTGAGACCCAGAGAACTGATATTTGCTGAAGGGAAAATAACTTTGGTAGTTACAGAGTAAGGATTAGAGCTCAGAAGTCCTGATTTCTAGGTCAATATTTTTTCCATTATACAAAATCTATTCCTGGTAATAATATGTATTTCTTCAGTTTTAGGAAATGCATTCTTCTGTATTCATCCCTAAAGGGAAAACAAGGCAATTACATTGCCTGAAAAAAAAAATACTCCTCATATATTATTTCAGAAAATCAATTCAGGTGGTATAAGGAACAAAACTTATTTTTCTACCCAAACACCAACTGAGATCGAAGTGTTCTCACAGGAGCTTATTTACCTCTGTGACACTAATTGTGAGCAAAGTGAGCATGATTAAAGTGGACTTAAGAAAGAAGTTAGTTATTAAGCAGTTAACCTGTCTTCCAAAGTCCTTTTTTTTTTTAATGTTTTCTTAACAATTTTGTAAGAGGCAATGACTCCTTGACAAGCTACACAATTTTTCTTGCAGGATCCGTTGCCCAACAACATATGTATACACACAGATACGAGAGTTAAAAAACATTTGGACTTTGATGGCTCTACAAATTACCTTACGTTTTAGCAGAAAAATCACTTATTGGAAGCCTTTCGTTTGGCACGCTTTTTCTTAAACCAACAAGCGCTACACTGTTAAGTGGACCTTAGCAGATGGAGCAGATGGAGCCGCGACAGAAGCAGTAAGGGAAAGCAGGAGGGGAAAGCCAAAGAGTCCGGGAGGCAAGAAAGAAAGGCTGATGACTATTTTTGGTTTGGGACTCTTTATTATATTTTTATCAACTTTAATTTACACATCTAACTTGTAACTCAGGATTCTGTCAGAAAGGACCAACGTAGCTTCAGAACTCGCTTTCCCCTTATCAAGAAGGCTTAATTGTTTTACATTCTAATGAGCGAACAGCCTGGAGCAAGTGTGTTCAGCTTGTTAAGGATTTTAAGACCAGGTTTTAGGGATCCACAAAAAATAGTACATTCCTTATTATTTGGAGAATTCTGATGTACACCATCTGCTCCTCCCTTTATAGCCATAGGTATTTTATGTCTGGAACCCATTCCTTTACTCGTGGTCTCATCCTCTTAGCCACTTCTGTGTCCTAAAACTGGGGAAACAGGTTTGCCTGTTGGGGAATAAAAGCCTAAACAAAGGAGTATCTGCTGTCATTTAATCTCCTGATGAATACCAGGGACAAACACATGAATCTCAGGTATAAATGCAATCCATAAGGAGAGGATTTTTCTCATTTTTAAAATGTGCAAATTATTTTATATTGAATTATTGAATAGCTAATACATAATTTCAAAAATTATTAATCAAGGCATAGAGCTTTTTTTTGGTTATTTGGGCTTTGTTTTTGCTTTATATTTTAGATGATAAAAAATTGGAAAGATATATTTTGGAAACATAATCTAGTTGTCATTCAATGTTCAAAAATTATTACCATGGTTAATTTTTTTAAAGCATGGTCAAATCAGCACCACCAGGGCATGCTGGAAATCAGAAATTTCAGATTTTGTTCCAATGTTGGTAATGATGCTATAAGCCCTATCTGTATATTCTCATCTGTGCTCAATAGTTAATAGTTTGTTTTTCCATTTTTGCTAAATAGAAGTATATTTTAGTTTGATGACACATTGCCTGTAAGGTACTTTGGCCAGTTGAAAAATGCGAGATAAGGATGGCAAAGTAAAGATAATGATTAAAAGTGAGAATGAGG
Source organism: Ursus arctos (assembly GCF_023065955.2). Taxonomy (NCBI): domain Eukaryota; kingdom Metazoa; phylum Chordata; class Mammalia; order Carnivora; family Ursidae; genus Ursus; species Ursus arctos. Next base: position 22,467,396 of record NW_026622985.1, on the reverse strand, counting down.
AAATTCTAATATTTCAAAAGGGGGTTCATTTACTCAAGTAATTCTGAAAAGGAATACCTGCTTTATATATGTAAAGCAACTGGGAATTGTAAAGCCAATGGTGACCAAAAAACCCTACCACATTGCTACTAAAAATCTTAAGATAAGCATGTTTTATTGATCTCAATCTTGGACATGGATTATTAGCTCTTTAATAGTGGCTAGTTTACCAGAATGTCTACTAGACTCATTGTCACATTGCCAAGAGCAGAAGGAAGTGAAAGAATGGGGCAGAGACTGGATAACCTTTGAAGCCAGCATCTGCACAGAGTTGGAATATGTAAAAAGGGATACGGGGCACAAAAAAACAAGTTTATTGGCATAAGCAATATCATAGAATGCACAGAGCTAGGAATTTAGCATCAGGAGACCTGAGATTGAATCCAGCTCTGACACTTATAAAGTGACATTGAGGAACTGAATTTATGTAAATACATATTAGCAATTATCATTACTTTCCTTAAGGGGCTCTGCCTTTTAGTTAATGAAATATATTTATTCAGGATTAAAATAATAGAATAAAACTGACATGAAATTAATTTGTAAGTCAAAACCTGGCTTATATTTCTAATCTGCTGAAATGGTAGGTGGATCAAAGTTGAACTTTAGCTAACAAAGACTGCATAATAATGTCAGAATGCCTCGATCATTACAATTAATTAAGCAAAATACAATTTGTTTAATACCAGTGTGTACTTCGCATCATTACAAGGAAGGAACAATTATATTTCCACATTTTATTCCAATTGGAAATAATCATTGCAAATAAAGATGCTTCTTTACATGCAGATAAGACATTTCTTTAAAGTGTTGTCCATTAAACATGCCATTTATAGAAATATTTCTTCTAGTATGGCTTTTCTTTAAATAAAAAGAATATTGTAAAATTTGATTTTGTTCAGTTCATTAATTGTGGGTAATTTGCCATTCTGACTACTTTTACTTTCTGGGAACAAAAATAAATGTTTCCCTATATCAATTTAGAGGACAGAAGAAAAGCTTAGTTGGCAATGTAGATTCTTCCAAAATTTTCCCCAGAAGTGTACTTTAGACTTTCTAAAATTAAATTCTTCGAGGCCAAGTTACACAATGATGCTACTAAGTACAAAAATGAGATTACACTAAGTGCTATAATGATATTTTAGAGAGTTAGCAAGTCCTGTCATGCCTGCTTTATTACGTACATTAATTCAAGATTATTTTACCCACTTGGGAAGCTCATTTCCTTTTAACATATGTTTCTGATTCAGCTGTAACAGCACACTGACCAAGCCAATGCACTCTTCACTGATGCTTTACAGGGTCCTAAATATCAAAACTGTATCTACCACAAATCAGTAAAATTACTAATTTTATCAGCAAAAATTATTTTGTTTATTAAGTGAATACTTTAAGGTTCTGGGAGCTACTAGAGTTATGAAGAATTAAACACTGACTTTACCCTTAAAGTTTTAAACTTATTTTGTTGATGGGTTTGCTTTTAGAGGCTAGTGGGTAGGAAGCACGTCTTTACAATACAGTTGATAAGAGCAATAGAAGTGCTTTGCACAAGGGTACTAGGCGGCACAATATTGGGGTGGCAGTTGCTGCCTGATTGGAGAAGTATTTTATGAGTTCAACTTTTTTAGTGGACTAGGGGGTAGGGCAAATGGGGAGATGTTGGTCAAAATGTACAAAGTTTCAGTTATGCTGGATGAGTAAGTTCTCATAGCTAATGTACAGCAGGGTGACTACAGTTAATAATCCCGTACTGTGTACTTGAAATTTGCTAATGGAGTTGATCTTAAATGTTGTCACCACCAAAACAACAACAACAAAAGTAATTATGTGAGGTGATGAATATTATAATTAGCTTGATTGTGATAGTCACTTAATAATATGTACCTATATCAAAATATCACACTGTACACCTTAAGTATATATATTTTTTATTTGTCAATTATGCCTTAATGAAACTGGAAAAAAATTAAAATTTTGGAAACGGATACAAAAATTGTTTTACAAAGTGCCTTTAAAAAATATTTACACTTTGCAGATGAAAAACAACTTGGACACAGAGAAATTAAGAAAATATCTCAAATGTACACAGCTAGTAAAGGGCACAGCCAATGGGCTAACCTATTCTGCGAAACCCATCTGCACATTCATTTTTCTTTGAATAGTCAACAATGCCTTTGAGAAACCAAAGATCCTGATAGTTCTCAGGTCGAATGGGATCAAAGCAGTTAATGAATAGAAAAAAAGCTTCTTATTTGTACATTCCTTCTGGTCTTGTAATTAACAAAGTGGCTCATCTTTATTACTTGGAAAAATGTAGCAAATGTGCTGAGTAGGCAAAAGAGAAGGATGACAGGGAGAAGCTCAGTGTCTTGTTGGTTTATTTGCTTTTGCGTGTGCTGCTTTTGTTGTTTTTTGATGTTTGTTAATCAAAGAAAAGTGAATTTACAGTCCACAAAAATACTATAAGCATCAATAAAAAACCTTAATTCTAAGATAGACTCAGATCCTTACTCCTCTCTGTTAAGGTAAACAAAAATTATTCCAAACTGTTCTAAAAGAATTGTGATACAGATATATTTTTCTTTCAGCATACCCGACAGGGAAGTCAGACTCATAAAAAACAAGAATGTGGGCTGATACATTTTTATACTAATTTACAAGATTTATTAAATGCCATGGGCACTAACATTATTAAGGGAAATAAAAAGTACTGAAATAAAACCCTTTTGTTAAGGGGAGTGAAAAAATAGCTCTTCAAAGTACAATTTAGAATTCTTACTTATTAAATCAATAAAACAAATGGAAAATAAGCAATGGTGTGTATTCATTAATTCTATGGAACAAACTACACATTGAGGTTTATATTAAAACCTAACTTAAGGATAACACATTTTATTCTTACACTCAACGTGATAGGTTTATTTTAAACTATAAATTATTCTTCAAAGATAGTTGATATCTTTACAGTTGAGGGTTTTGTTACTTTTTAAAAAAATTCTATATCAAGTTCATTGAAAACCCACATGAAATTCTACTTATAATTAGATGGCACATTGTACCATGGATGAGAAATATTACCCTTTTTTATCTACTGCTTTAGACATGTAGAAAAGCTGACATCTTCCTCAAAGGTATGGCATCCCTGTAATTCTTCCACATCTTTTTGGGTTAGCAGATCAGGTGGCCAATTTTTAAAGAAAGGGCTTGGAATCTTCACTCTTTTTTGTGTATAAACCATTGTGTGTGTTTGAGGATAACATGAAAGTAACACCAATCTGTGAGAAAACAATGTGTGCGTGCTTTTTACAGTTATCATCCAATTTAAAACTTACTCCCAGGATTAGACCTCATTTAATCCAATACCCTCAGTTATAGAAGAAGAAACTGAAAACCAGAGGGGACAAATTATTTATCCCAAATAATAAATCTAATTATTGATAGCATCAGGCTTAGTTTTGAGGTTTTACTCCAAGATGACTTTCCTGAATTAATTCTCTCTTATTTTACCTGCTACTTATTTTCAAAATATAAAAATATGGCATAAAAATAAATCCAAATAATATAGTGTATGGGGTGCCTGGGTGGCTCAGTCGGTTAAGCACCTGCTCATGATCCTGGAATCGAGTCCCAAGACAGGGCTCCCTGAGCAGTGGGGAGCCTGCTTCTCCTTCTGTCCCTCCCCCCCACCACTCGTGTTTTCTCTCACTCATTCTGCTCTCTCTCTCTCAAATAAGCAAATAAAAAAATATTAAAAAAAACAAATAATATAGTGTACAAAGAAATACCTAATGAATTAAAACCACTTTTGTACATTTCTCATATTTCTATCATACCTGCTAAAAACCGGCGTTTTATGAGGGACAAAGTACCTGATACACTGAAAAACACAGAAGAAATAGGATCTTTCTTATTGTTACTGAATTTACAAATTAAATAAGATTTGAAAATAATTTTGAAATGTATCATTGAATGTTAAAATGTATATACTACACTTCGATGATGAATGCTAAGAGCTCTCAGGATATGCAACTGATCAGAGTTTGGTTTTTCAGGGAAGGTTTCCTCAAACACAGAGGTTCTCAAGTATAGTCCCTGGACCAGCAAGCAACACCAGTATTATCTGTGACATGTCAGAAACACAACTCTCAGGTCCCACCTGAGACCTACTGAATCAGAAACTCTGGGGGTGCAACCCAGCACTCTGTGTTTGAACAAGCCCGCAGGAGATTCTGATGTCAGCTCAAGTCTGAGGATGACTGAGAGGTAGATGAGGTTTGAGTCACACTTTTGAGAAGATCACAAATTAGGGAGCCCCTGGCAGATACTTAAGGCAGAAAATAACCTTTTGTAGAGAATAAGAGCAAATCTTCATTCACTACTTGGTCTACTTAGGACAATAGCAGGGCATGGGTATTCAGAATGACCAGTAACAACACTCTCCAGTAAATATCAATAGAAAATGAAGTATTTAGTTTGGGAAAGAATAAAAATAATTTAAAAATTTTTTAATTAAAAAATTTAATGTTTCTTCTGAAGATGTTGCTTTGAAATAATTAGATTGGAAATATTTTGTGTTAAACAGAAATTATATAGGAGTGTGAATCTCATTCAAAACTCAATTTACTATGATGCCTTCCTTGTATTCTAAAATACACATTTAAGAGAAAGAGGTCGTTCACAAAAGAATTTTCGAAGCTATTACACTTAGAGAATACACTTAGAGAAATGTCCGGAAGTAGTAAAGATTCATTACATTTTTCTGCACATTATTTACTTCAATCTTCATAGAATTAAGGAATAACTATTTTTTAACCACTGATATTTCTGAAACACTAAAAGAAATCTACTCAACTTTGGCATATATTATATTTGTCATCATTTTTTAAAAATTTCTAATTAACCAGAAATTTTAATATATTGGAACGACACATTAGGAAGGAAAGGATTATTATTATGTAAAATATAGTATGCATTATGAATTTCAATGCTTTTTAATAGTTTCTCTCTTTATGATCATATGGGTAGCCACACCATGGTACTTTGAACAGTTGGAGTGCATAAAAGGCATTTAGCTCTTACCAGAATGAGATGAACCATATGCTTGAGTTAATTAGTTCTCTTTGTTCCTGAAATGTTTTTCTTAACTCCTTTGTCATATTTTTGTCACACTCTGCTCTTTCTCCCACTTCTTCACAGCCCTTCACACAGCTGAAGAAACATTTTAATGAAATCCAGGTTAAAATTTAAAATGTTTCCTAAAAAAAAAAAAAAAAATTAAACCTACTTGTTTACAAAGTTGCTATCATGAGATTTTTGGTTAAAGATAAATCTTCAAGAATATTAACAATGTTATAATTTGATTAGGCAACAATACATTTTCTAAATTATATGTTTGCACATATACGAATGGAAAAGTTTTAATAAGTTAAAAATGGAAGCACTTATTAAACCAAGCTATTTTCTTTCTGATAAACAATATTAAGTGGTAACCTAGCTTTGATACTTTCATTAAATCCACTGCATATTTTTTAAAGACTTATTTATTTATTTGAGAGAGAGAGAGAGAGCTCATGAGAGTGGAGGGAGAGGGAGAAGGAGAAAGAATCTCTAGCAGATTCCCTGCTGAGTGCGTAGCTTGATCTCACCACCCGCAAGGTCATGACCTCAGCAGAAACCAAGAGTTGGCCACGCTCAACCACTCAACCAACTGAGCCACCCAGGCACTCCTCCACTGCGTATTTTCAAGTCATGGAGACAAATTTGTGAATGAATCTTGGTTTGAAGAGTCTTCTGTGAAGGAATGTTAAGAAGGGCCCAGATTTCAGATCATCCCACTTCCTCCACTCCCTCACCTTGAGACTTTGGGGAAGTGAGTTAATAGGTTAAACTGCAATTTCTTCATCTGTAAAGTGACAGAAGAGTAACCCCCTCATTGTATGGCTCTGGTAAATAAATGAGATTATGCCTTTGACACATATAGGAAGTTGCCCGGTATAATGTGTTTTTTATAAATGTCAGCTACTACTTTAGTTATCTAATTAATAAGCCGTTAATTTGTTATAATGTTAAGAAAAGATTCTAATCATCAGGGAGCATTTGTTATCACAGCTCCATGGAGAGCAGCTACTGTTTTCTGGTGGGTAAAGGCCAAGAATGAGGCTAAGTTTCCTGCAGTGCACAGACAGCCCCATAACAGAGAATGATTTGGCTCCAAATGCCAAAAGCACTGAAAATAAGTAACCCTGTGGAATAACATGGCTTGACACTGAGCTCTACTTTGTGCTCTTTGAAAGCTCTTCTTAAGTAATACAGATTCAATAACTGATACCTGAATTCCAATTTTATACAGCTTTTAATGTATTGGTTATTTCTGATATTTTCTCTAAGTAAACTGGGGAGGAAAAATCAGTCTAACTAATGCCTCAGTGGTTCGATCATCCTCATCATTTAAAATTTTTAAAATTTGATGCTATTGTTAGGGACAAACTTAAGTTCTAATCTGTGTATTTCTGAAAACAAGTCTTTACTTACCCCAACCCCACCCAGAAAGTCAGACTCTTAGAGCAGAAAGACATGTTCGTTATAAAAACAATTCTGATTATGTGCCTTTTTCTAATGTCAATTTAACAGTATAATAGAGGGGAAAGGTCACTAAAAGAATCCCTGACACCTCCTTTCCCCTCACAGAATACAGCCAATCTGCCAGCAAATTCTGGAGGCTCTATCTCCAGAATCTGACCACTTGTCATAACCTCCACCATTACCACCTTGGTCCAAGCCACCATCATTTTTGCCTCCTAACTAGTCATCAGCCTCTACCCATGCCCCTGTATAATCTCCCACAGAAAGATTCATTTTTATATTTTGCTTTTTATAATTATAAGGAAAAATAAATTTTTGCTCTGCTAAAATTCTTGAATTGTATCTTTTAACAAACTTTTTTTTAAGTACTCTCTACATCAATGTTGGGCTCAAACCCACAGCCTCGAGATCAAGAGTCACATGGTTCACCAACTGAGCCAGTCAGGTGCCCCTTCAATTGTATCTTATCTCCTACAGAGCAGAGCAGAAAAGGGGAAAGTGCCTACAATGACTTAGTAGTTGCTATTATTTGAATACCCCACCCAAGTAAGGCATCTGGAGCTTTCCACTTGATCTTTCCTTTGCTTGTCACTTACTTCCTCCTGACAGTCACATGGTTCATGCCCTCCCTCCTTTGAGTATGTTATTACCTTTTTAGTGAGGCCCTCCCAGTCCATCTGTGAAAATGCAATTGCAAATGCAGGATCGATAGTGCTTTTTCCCCCTCCAGCAACCCCAATCTCGACTCATTGCCTTATTTTTTCCACAACCATTATCATCTGACATAGTATATATTTTATTAATTTGTTATTTGTTTTTCTCCTTATGTAAGAAGGTAAATTGCTTTAGGGCTGGAATTCTTTTTTTTCCCCCTCTGTTTTGTTCATTGCTTTTTCTCTGGAGCCCAGATAATGCTTGGCACATAGCTGGATTAAATCAATGAATAAACACTATAGAGGAATGCAAAGGATAATGTTTGTAATGTAGTGATTTAACTATAAAAAGAACTACATTGTTGAACCCTATTATTCTCCACCCAAGAGCAGCATCATAAATAGAAATTCAATCTGAGCCACAGTTTTTAATATTCTAGTAGCATTTTTAAAAAGGTTTAAAAAAAGGTGAAATTAATTATAATATATTTTGTTTAACCCAATAGGTTGATAGTAGTATCTTCTATTTATCTGTATCTACAAACATCTCAGTTCAGACTAGCCACATTTCAAGTGCTCAATAGACACATGTGGGCTGTGGCTCCACACTGAACTCTAGACAAGAGATAAATAGTAATATTCAATGAGCCTAAGCTTATGTCTGCAAATAGAGAAAATAATACTGTTATATTCCGATGAACTTTGTATATGTGTTTACATAAATATATGAAACTAATTTTTTAAATTAATGAGATTTATATAGTAGCATAATTTTTATTAATTAAAAAAGATATATGCCAGAATTTACATATTTTTAAAAATATTTTTTTATTATGTTAGTCACCATACAGTACATCCCTGGTTTTTGATGTAAAGTTCGATGAATTCATTAGTTGCGTATAACACCCAGTGCACCATGCAATACGTGCCCTCCCCACCACCCATCACCAGCCTATCCCATTCAGAATTTACACATTTTAACAGATTTGGAATTGAAGACTTTACCTTAAATTTGTTTGCTCTAGCCCTATCTGAATAATAGATTCTTTACTATGTTCATACTAATATTATTGAAGATTTAATTGAAAAGCACTAGTGATAGGCTGACATAAAGCCATCTTTCCATGCCAATTATGGACAGTTCCATAGGGAAGCAAATTAGATTAAGCCAAAATCTAATTTGTATATCTTCACAAATAGGTCCCAATAATTTCCTCTGAAGCCACAGAGGAAAGTCCGGAGACTTTCCCAGGTGAAAATGGACAGAGATTTTGAATATTGAATATGATGATCTAAGTCTTCTGCTTAAATAGACTCAGTCTTTTGAACAAGTCCTTTTATGTTAGTTATGTTGTCCTCAAACTTTACTTTTCCAATCCCTGTCTTCTGGACGTGCTTGGTGGTCCTTTTAAAATTGTAAAAACTAGAATAAGGCAAATATTCAAGATCTCACTCAAATATATTATCCTTTTCTGGCTTTACTGTCAAATTCTGTCCAGACTCCATCCTCTATTTCAGCAATTCTCTTGCCTGCACCCTCAATACTCTTGTCCTTTTGTTCCAGCACTCCACCCGGTTTAATACCTCTACACCCCTCATCAGATCCGACTGCTGACCCACTTTCTACAGTCAGGCTGCCGAACAGGACATCCCTCAGTGATGCAGATGGGCACTACAACATCAGGATCTCAGATCCCAGCTGGGTCCTCATGTTGCCTTATGATCTTCCAGATCTTCAGAAGCCACCCTTTTCACCTCATTCTTTACGCCAAACTATAAAAGTATTTTCACGGCACAGAGCCAAACTCAACACACTCCACTACCAGATTATAGATTATATCACTTCCTAATTCTTAAAGAATACAAAGGCAACCATGCACACATTTCTCATCCCTCTACAGTATAGCTTTTGCCCAACTGAAATGGTACAGTTAAAGTAAGCATTAGTATTTCTGAAAGCCACATTCCATTGCTGACATGTTGAACATAACTCTGCTTCTCCATACTGTAATTATTAATTCATATATGATTTTTTTTCTTTAAAACTCCATTTATCTCTAGGAAATGTTACCATATTAAACCTATTATCCATTTCTTTTCAAATATTTTTCAAGTATTCAATGTTATTGCTATTTTTTTCTACCTTCTTGCAATACCTAAGTCATACCTGGGATGACTTTCTTAAATTATAAATAATACCGGGTAAAGAAGATAACTGGATAAAGTTAAAAGGTCACTATAACTCTTTTTAGGGTCAACCAAGGGGCAGCTTCATGGAATGAACACCTTCTAGGTGTCATACAGTACATACAGTACATCCCTGGTTTTTGATGTAAAGTGTCAGGTGAACTGGGAAGGTTACCTCTCTGTCTAACCAGTGAGCTCTGTAACCTTGCTCAGCATCAGCTACCATATTATCCATCTTTCCCTCCGTGGCCTGATTCCTGAAGGCAGGGATTGATAAAACAATCTCCCTGGACCCACTCATCTCACGTCTCAAATCTAATAGTACATTGAATATTTTGAATCTCTAATTAATTTAAAGCTTTGAGAATGATTATCGACTGACCCAAGTTTTATACTTTTTTTCCGTTTATGAATTTTGCTAACAAGTTTAAGCCTTAAAAACTACAGGGCTATCTCATGATTTCCATATTAAATACAAGTATTTTATTTCATTTTAAGTTTTTATTTTAATTCCAGTTAGTTAACAAACAGTGTTATATTAGCTTCAGGTGTACAATATAGTAATTCAACACTTTCATACATTACCCTGTGCTCATCACAAGTGCACTCTATAATCCTTATCACATAGTAAACCTATCCCCCTACCCCCCACTGGTCACCATCAGTTTGTTCTCTCTTCTCTATAATTAAGAGACTGTTTCTTGATTTGTCTCTCTCTCTCTTATTTTTTTTTCCTTTGCTTATTGGTTTTGTTTCTTAAATTCCACATACAAGTGAAATCATATGGTATTTGTCTTTCTACGACTCACTTATTTTGCTTACTATTATATTGTAGCTCCATCTGTGTTATTGCAAAAGGCAAGATTTCATTCTTTTTATGGCTGAATAATATTCCATTATACCCCCCCACACATATATATGTTACCTCTTCTTTAATTATGCATCTATGAATGGACACTTGGGCTGCTTCCATGTATCTTGGCTCTTGTACATAATGCTGCAATAAACATAGGGGTGCATGTATCCCTTTGAATTAGTGTTCTTGTATTCCTTGGGTAAATACCCAGTAGTGTGATTGATGTAGGGTAGCTATATTTTAACTTTTTGAGGAACCTCCATACTGTTTTCCAGAGTGGCTGCACCAGTTTGCATTCCCACCAACAGTGCAAGAAGATTCCTTCTTCATATCCTCACCAACACCTGTTGTTTTTTGTGTTGTTGATTTTAGCCATTCTGACAGGTGTGAGGTGATAGCTCGCTATGGTTTTGATTTGCATTTCCCTGATGATGAGTGATGATGAGCCTTTTTTCATGTGTCTGTTAGTCATCTGTATGTCTTTTTTGGAGAATTGTCTGTTCATGTCTTGTGCCCACTTTTTAATTGGATTATTTGTTTTTGTTTTTGTTTTGGGGGTGTTGAGTTTTATAAGTTCTTCATATATTTTGGATACTAATCCTTTTTTAAATTTTTTTAAATTTTTAAAAAATTTTTAAAGATTTTATTTATTTATTTGACAGAGAGAGAGGCAGCCAGCAAGAGAAGGAACACAAGCAGGGGGAGTGGGAGAGGAAGAAGCAGGCTCCCAGCGGAGGAGCCTGATGTGGGACTCTATCTCAGGACTCTGGGATCACGCCCTGGGCTGAAGGCAGACGCTTAACGACTGAGCCACCCAGGCGCCCTGAATACTAATCCTTTATCAGATATGTCATTTGCAAATATCTTCTTCCATTCCATAGATTGCCTTTTAGTTTTCTTGATTGTTTTCTTTGCTGTGCAGAAGCCTTTTATTTTGATATAGTCTCAGTAGTTTATTTTTTATATAAAGGTATTATATAATAACAGTTTTATTGTGATCATTTCAACATCGGCAACTTTTAATTTGCTTTCAATAATGGCGGAATATTGTTTATTACTAGGTCTCATTTGATGCTATAATGACATTTCAAATGAGCATGTTCACAGAGAAGTGTCTTACTTGAATTAGATTGATATTGATTGCACCAGGCAGCCTTTTCTTTTATTACTGAAGGAATTGGTTCTTAGGAGTTGATGAAAGTAGAATGATTGCAGATTGCATGGAACTGAAGAATCCTCTGGCTAATAGGTTTCTTTAATAAAAAATGTGTTAATGTTATTTTTAAAGAAAGAATTGCATTTTCTAAGTACACTTTCTCTGTAAGAAAAGTAGATTTATGGTAGTTATACTTACTTTGTTTTATTTTTTGATTCAATACTCCCAGTTTCAATTTCCCCAAATACCCCCATATAAGAAAATCAAGTAAGAAATTTAAAAATAATTTCGTACTATTATTTTATAAAGCAGAGTTATAAATTGATACTGAAACCCGTCTACCCAGAAGTGGTTATAACTTTGGACAATATACATAGTGTATTTTAGTAGGTAGGGTAGAATACTAAATAAGTGACTCTTAAAATTTTTGTCACTTTCATTGGGCATCTGTTACTTGCCAGACACTGATGATGACAAATTCAAAGTTATGTAAAAGACAGTCACTGCCCTGTAACCTAAGCTTACAATTTAGTAGATGAAATAATATGTAGTACACATGACTTTAATACCAGGCAAATCTAACTTACTATAATTGTCACTTGCACAAAAGACTCTGGACCATGCTAACTATTCAACCAGCCTAGAGGAGATTGAGAAGGGCTTGATAGAGAAAATGTCGTTTTGAGCTGATCTTTAAAGGACTGGAAAAGTCAGAAGCTGCAGTGGAAAGAAAGGAGTCTCCTAATACAAGGAAGAGTGCAAGGGAAGACAGCCAGTGACAAGGAGAAACATATTTATGGCTAATAGACAATGCCTGATGAATGACGTAGAGCTTGGAAGGGAAAGCAATAGATATAGGTGAATTGTTATGGAGAGGTATAATGTCTAGAGGTATGAAGACTAGATTGTTTTTAGGGTTAGCTTAGAAATCTTATTTTATTTAGTAAGGTAGTGAGAGATCGATTTAAACAGTTTTACTGAGGGATATGCTCCTTTTTCTTAAACACCTTGCTATTTGAAAAATTCACATATGTACACAAGTAAGAAAAGTGTACTGTGTACCCATCACTCACTTCAATAATGACCAGTTTATTGCTAATATTGTTTTATTTATACCCTGACCCCACTTCCTCTACCTTCCCATTACAGATTCTTTTTAAGGAAATCAAAGACTTGATATCATTTCCTCTGTAATGTAATTTAAATACATTTAGCATGTATTTCAAAAAGGTAGAAATAATGGCACAACACTGCCATTGTCACACTTCAATAAACAATGACTCCTTACTATCAAATGGCCAGTTAGTATTCAAATGATAGAGATTTTTAAATTTTCTTACAGTTTGCTTGAATTAGGATCCAAATAAAGTCTATACAGTGCAATTAGTTGATGACCGCATCCTCCTATCTCTTCTATATACTTTGTCATTTATTTTTTGAGGGAATCTGGTTATTTGTCATAGGTATGCTTTTTTTTTTTCAGTCTGAATTTTACTAATTCAATCTGTGTGATTATTTAACATTTTCTTCCATTGTCCCTCCGCGCTGCCTTTTTCTTTGCATTACGGAGCAATTCCAGAAGTCAACCTTCAAGCTTTATGTAACCATGTGGTCAGACACTGCTGGAGAAAATGACACAGTGGGTCATTTTGTGTTCACCACCACCAATACCAAATAGGTATTGCACAATGCTCAGTAGTGTCAGTATATTCCTCTAGTAAATATACTTTCCATGATCTGCAATGCCTTTTCACACCTTTTAGGAGTATCCTTGACTTTTCTAAAAGTCATATTTTTATGAATAACCTGTTCCACATTTTTTTCTAAAAGAACAGAAACCATTAAATTGGAGAGCACACATCTTCCCATAACCACTTCCTTAATACTAGTTGTATCTGCTCCATTCTTCCTTTCTCATGTTCACAGAAGGTGAGTGAGTGTGTGTGCATGCTGTCTTCTTCGATAGGAAACAACTTATAAATCTGGTACATCCCTAGTTTCAGTATTTGTCACGATGTACAAATGTACTTCTTGATTTTTTATTTTATGTCAATCTTTCCAACTATAGCCTAGAAAATCTGTGGGCAAAAACTTTTTCTTATTTTTTTATTTTTTGGCAGGTTTCATTCCATATTCACATCTAGAGTAGCAGAGTGCCTCCTTATTATGGTCATTCAATAAACAGTCATTTAATGAGAGTATAGAAGAATGAGTGATGAGAGAACCAGGAAAACAGAAGTCCACAGAGACAAAAACAAAATAAAATGAAACAGCATGAATTATATAGGATAAAGATGAGTGTAACCTATTCTCATTTCTCGTTACTTCTTTTAATGTCTTGAATTGATCCACATGTACAAACTGTCTGCCTTAGGGGGAAAATTTCTATCAGCAGCTACTATTCTTTTCTGACACCTTAAACATTTGGAAATTGTACCTTGCCATGCAAAATAACTAACTGAAAGTAAAAAAGGCGTTAATTCAAGGCATCATATGCTTTGTTTCAAGATTCTAAACATCAAGAGAGAACAGTGTTCACTGATATATTTTATAGAAGTTTTAGCTGTTTTTCTTATTGAAAGAAAAAAAATGGACATAGATATGTTCAGATCAAATTCACATTTTTCTAAATTTGCTTACACTGCTGTTTTCTGCTTTTGAAAATGCACATGGACTTTCATAATTCTGCAATAGAAATAGAAATGATAATTTTATGAATTTATTGGTAGAGAAAGATAATTAGTCATTGCTTGCTAGGAGTATAATTTATAGATACAAATACTTCAAACCACTACTGTATAACCTGAAATGAATGCCTCCGATTATAAAAAGATGAAAAATTACACATTCCAATGATTTATATATTTGCATTTATGTATAAATACAATGATGTATGTCTACAACACTTTTAGAGATTTATGAATTTGGTATTTCTTCATTTTAATAATAAGTACCTTTTGACAAATGCATTCATTTGTCTTACCTAATGAGATTATCATTAGACAAGAGGCCATCACAGTTCCTGGAACATATATACTTACTGAATAAGATAAATAGGCATTATATCAAAAAAAGAAAAAAGTGTAATTACTTGGTTTGTGATCAATACTAAGTCACTAGTACAATTTTCATGCTAATATTTAAGTGGATTGATTAAGCACTCAAAGAATATTCCATGATTGACAAAAGACCTGCAGAGAAAATATTGAAAAAATGTTTTCAGGAGAGTAGATAAAACCACATCATATCTATTGCTCCAATAATGCTAGTGTGTTGTGTAACAGCAAATGACTTCAATGACTGTAGTTAGACAAAGGTGTTTTGGAGAGTCTATGCCCAGTGCCCTGGCAATTTTTTGTCTTTGACTGCTTAACATGCATGTCCCTATCAATGCATGTTCATCTCAAAATCAGCATGTGACCCTTGGAATTATATATTGATCTGATTGAATGTGTTAAACTGAACCTTTATCCCATTACAAATAAAATATTCAGTTTTTTTCACTTTTGAAAAATGCAGATTTTGATTTTTTTATATTACTTTTTTCATTTCTCTATATACTAATAATTATAAGACTTCTAAATAGTTTCAATTTACTCATCTGATATTATTTTCCTATTATGCAACTACTTCCCTGTGAAGAATTACATAATTCAAGAGTAAACTTGGGATACATATTATATTCAACGATTCATACTACCTGTGGGTAAAATAAAAACGCTTAATAACAATCATTTCTTTTAACATTGTGTCATTTTTCATTACCTAGTTACCCCTTTTAATTTTAGCTACGAAAGTTTTTACAGACACTGTAGACAATAAAGAAGATAATCCTCAGATGTTGTATGTTAAACAAACATTTCAGAAAGTGCAATTAGATTTTCTATTTTTAATTAGATGATCATTTTTTCATCCAAAAGAGTTTTTTTTTTTTACATTTTCAAATTTCTTAGAAAAGTAAAATCCAAAACAAATAAAGTAAAAATTCTATTAAGGCTTTACCAACATCCTTAGACTTTATATGGATTAGGAAGTAGATGTTGAATAATGATAAGAAAAAAATAGTAGATCATAAGGCAGATAAAGTATGGAATTAGAGGAAAAAATAATCTTCCTCTTTTATGTCAGGTTGATAATACAATTGGTAGAGCTCATGCCATCTAGGTATGATTGCGAGTGAGGATCCCTCCTTCTATATCCCAACTGTGGGTAGATGCCAGCTTTGAGGCTCTCAACAAGGAAGGGAGAAAGTAGACATACACATTGTATTAATTTAAATAAGGCATTGCACTCATTTATTTGTTCTACTTTCTAGTTAACTATAGCCATGCACATCTCTTTGACTGGTTATAGAAGTGTGTTGTTATTTTTTTAAACACTTGATTATCCAGGTTAAAATGTCAAAAATTGTGACATGTTAAGTGACAATTTAGCTTCAACAATCATTTTGCTACTAGAATCAATACCGTTGTATTTTACAGTTTGTTCTTATGTGTCCTAAAATAGGTTTACAGTATATGTATTTATACCTGAACCTATGCATTCTAATTTAGAGTTAATTTTTTTAGAGTTAGAATTTTTATCCATTATTTAATATATTAGAGGTCTTTTTGAAAAATAGTGGTTCAGTCTACATAGCTATTTAAGAGACTTGGTTTATTGACAATTTTTTAATCAAAATTCTTTTATTGTAAGAAAAGTATTTTTTAAAAAGATTTTATTTACTTATTTAAGAGAGAGAGTGAGAGAGCATGAGCAGGGACGAGGGGCAGAAGCAGACACCCCGGTGAGCAGGGAGCCCCAAAAGGGCCCAATCCCAGGACCCTGGGATCATGACCAGAGCAGAAGCCAAATGCTTAACCAACTGAGCCACGGAGGTGTCCCAAGAAAAGTATTTCTCACAGGGAATCAAAAACTCAGCCAATTGAGAAAGACTTTAGAGATCACGCGGCTCAACTTCATGTCTCCCACAGCTGGACTGGCAATTAACAATTAAGACCTCAGATATATTGTTGAGAGTTGGAGTTGCTTATGCCTTTCTGGGCATTTCATTCTTCATCCTATTTCATTTTTCATCATGAGAACTCTTTTTTTTAAATGGAATCTCTATTTTATTTTATTTTGTTTTTTATTTTTTTTAATTTATTTTATTATATTCAGTTAACCAACATACGGTACATCATTAGTTTTTGATGTAGTGTTCAACGATCCATTAGTTGCATATAACACCTAGTGCTCATCGCAACATGTGCCCTCCTTAACACCCATCACCTGGCTACCTCATCCCCCTACCCCCTCCCTTCTGTAACCCTCAGTTTGTTCCCTGGAGTCCAGAGTCTCTCGTAGTTTGTCTCCCTAATTTCTTCCCATTCAGTTTTCCCTCCCTTCCCCTGTGGTCCTCTGCGTCATTCCTTATGTTCCACATATGAGAACTCTTAACAATTATTGCATTAAAGCTTTTATACTTCCCGTTAGTCTTCTTAAGCCTGCAGCTAAAGAATTTTCACCTTAAGTGATGTGATATGGTTTCACCTTCCTCTTTGATTCAGGTTTAAAATCAAGCATAACATGCCAAATGTACACATGCATTGGTTCACTATAAAGGGCTCATACAGATTTTGTGATCAATGAAATCTGCTAAGTCTTTCATATAACATATGAATATATATTTGATTTAATTATCCATCAGTTTGATAAAAAGAGAATTTTAAAGATAAATATTTATCTTCTCTATCCCCCAAAATAAATTCCAAATCAATTTTGAAAAAGAAAAGCACAGCTGGAGGTATCATGATTCCAGACTTAAAGTTATACTGCAAACTTGTAATAATCAAGATAGTATGGTACCAGCACAAAAATAGATCAATAGAACAGAGTAGAAAACCCAGAAATGAACCCACAATTATATGATCAATCTTCGACTAAGCAGGAAAGAATATCCAATGGGAAAAAGACTGTCTCCTCAATAAATGGGAACACTGGAAAGCTCCATGGAAAGAATGAATCTGGACCACCGGTAACTGATGGTTACCAGAGGAGAGGTGGGTAGGGTGATGGGTGAAATAGGTGGTGGGGATTAAGGTGTGCATGTGTCACGATGAGCACTGGGTATTGAATCTCTGTCGTGTACACCCTGAAAGTAGTATAATGCTGTATATTGACTATACCGAAACTAAAATTTTTAAAATTTCAGATAAATTAAGACCAAAATGTAAAGGATAAAATAAAAGTATAAATCTTCTAAAATTATTCAAGGAAAAGAAAATATACAGGAAACATCGATGACCTTAGAGTAGTGGAGAATTGCTTAAACCTGTAAAAAAAAAAAAGTGTTTCATAATGGAACAAATTGGCAAGTGTCTTAAAATGTCCTTATGCAGTTCTGATATCAAGGTTCTATCAGCTTCATAAAAGGGTTTGGGCAACTTTTCCTAGTAGGGATTTTTTTTGTCCTTGAATTCATAAGAGTGGCTAGTGAAGCCGTTTGTACTTGAGATACTTCTGCTTTCCCCTTATTTTTTTGCAGGGTGCTGGGGAGATGTGAGAAATTTAAGTTACATTATTTCTTGCAGGGGTTCTGATATGCTTTAATTTATTTTTTTTCCTTGAGCCATGTGTTTTTTTTTAATGTTCCTACAACATTTTAACTTTCATCTGTTTTAGTGTGTATGTGTTCACACAGTTTATTGGTATAAATTAAATTATGACCGTATCTCACGACTTCTTTAGTATGTATTTTATGGATAGTTATGCTCCTCCTTTTCTTTCCTGGATGTTTATACAAAATTTTACTTGCTGTTTTATTTTAAGATCAATCTTGCCAGATGCTTGTCTAATGTATTATTTATTTAACAATTTCTGATTTTATCTTTACTTCTAATTTCTCAAGGTGCATTTTATGAAGTTTTTCTAATTCTTAAGTTGAACCATTAGTAATTAATTTTCATCCTTTCTGTTTCTAAAAACAGTGTTCTCATTGCTTATCATTTCTAAATATTCTCTTTCCATTATGATTGTTTCTTTAACCCTAATATCTTTAGGATGATTTTATTATAGCCATTTATTCAGTATTTATTTACTATTTGTTTATTGCATATCCTAATTTCTATGCCTTTCCCCACTCTGTTTCCCTTATTAGTTTAATTTTTATTTTTTAGAGAACATTAATTTTCCATTAAAAACAAAAATAGAGCAACTAGTACAAGGGGAACTCATTGAATAATTAATCTAAATTAAGCAAATTAAATTAATCTAAATTGGAAAAGCATATAAATTCCCTATTCCTGAGGTATTTACATTTACTTCATTTATTGAATACTGTTGTAAAAGAGCTTGTATTTCTTCTCTTATTCATGTTTTCATCATATTATAATATAGGCAATTTGGTAAAAAGTTTCACAAGAAATATAATGCAAAAGAAATAATATCATCATCCATTAATACCTCAATGATTGTCACTCCTTTATAATCATAAAATGCACCATACTTCTAAGAAAAAAAGCAAAGCTAGCAAAAGGCAAGAAACCAAGCTATTTCAAAGTTATTTTGCTCCTAATAATTCCAGTCAGAGATAAGGGTTGTGTGCTTTTCTGATAAGTACTAAAGTAAAGCAATTTCCCCTGACACTTCATATAAGAGAGCTATTCAGTTAGGATGACATGCTTCTTATTTCAGAATATTTTATTTTAGTGATGTTGGTATTTATCTGAAGCAGGGGATGAATGCAAATAACTTTCTTTCAATATTTTGAATTAGCAATATTTTCAGTAACAACTACCACTATACTTTCAGGTAAAAATTAATGCACATTTATGTTGCAAGAACATAAGTTAATAATTTTACGTCCTATTTTACAGGCAAACACTTTAATTTTTTAAAAAACCTTATGGTGCTTATATGTTTAAGGTATCTGGAGTAATTACTTACAGAATTCATTATATAATTTAGTGCTATGTTTTTAATATAAAAACTAATTGCAAGAAGAGTCTACTTTTAACTTTTGGATGTAATTTAATATGGAGGAATTTGGAGCCTCAAATTTCAAGTCAAAATTCAAAGAAAAAGTACATAATTCTGACTATTATTACAGATAATAAAAATGTAAAGCTATAGTGGTTAATAGGCAGTATTACCATTTACAATATAAAACTTCCTTCCATAAATGTTTCACACCATAAAATATAGTAAATTATAGTAAATTATGTAATAAATTATATTAATTTATATGAGTATTTCTGACTAATACTTTCAAAAATAGTGTATGGTATATCACTATATTATCTTTATCATAAATTCTATAAAATCTGACTCAGAAATAAAACATTTAAGCACATTTAATTAAAAAATATGTTATTGTTTCTTCATACAACTTCCTCCAGATTATGCAGCACCTTTACAAAGAGCATTTATGCCAAACTACAGGCTATTTTGGGGGCTTAAAAGTAACAGTGACCGCCATGAAATATTCATTTTAAATAAAATATACTTACTATGACTCTATAAGACATTGTTAAATTGTTAATTTTCAGATAGTTTATTTGAGGCTCAGCATTTCAAATTCTCACTTTAAAAAATTACTTATTGTGAAGAAAGAAGTATAGCGTTTTTTCAGTCCAAGGTACTAAACTTATACAGTCTGTATTTTAATATGATCATGAAGGTCTAAACACTTAGAGTGAGCTTTCCAAATCCAGAATAAAAAAGAAGCCTAGAATTTGTTAACTCTGTTTTGTGAAAGTGTCTGGTCATTCCATCCATCTGAAGGTGACCTGGACAATTCTATTTTTAGTTACTTTTTTTTTTTTAACTTTAATACTATAACTGTATTTTAACGGATGCCTGCAACATAGCTAAGCAAATATCTTTAAGGGAGAGGGCCACTTAGTGAATTTATTAATCCTCAGGGCACCAGAAAAGTAGTCATTACTATTTACCATCTGAGTTCAAGGACCCTATTTATTTATATTTTAAAGTCATTTTGCAAATATTTATATTCTTGAGCATTTTTGGAGTACAGTTGAGGAAGAATCTCTTCCATTTTAAATGAAGTTTAAAAATAATTTTGCTGGGGCGTCTGGGTGGCTCAGTTGGTTAAGCATCTGACTTTTGGTTTCAGATAGGGTCATGATCTCAGGGTCCTAAGACTGAGCACCTTGTTGAGCTCTGGGCTCAGTGGGGAGTCTGGTTGAGATCTCTCTCTCCTTCTCCCTCTCCCCCTACCTTTCCCCACATGCACACACACACACTCTCTCTTTCTAAAATAAACAAATACATCTTTTAAAATATTATTTTGCCAATTTAATACTATAAGCACCAAGAGGGTAAAACTATTTGGTTTATTCACTGATGCATTCCAAGTGTCTAGCAAATCCTTTTTACTCAATAATCATTTATTTAATTTATGTATAAATAATACATTTTAGGTAGCTGTATTATTGAAAGAAGGAAGAAAGATGAAGTACAGTTTCTGAAAGATTTTTTAAATAACTAAGTTATTTTTTAACCTTTATAAGAAGTCAGATATTATTCTTTTTTTAAACATTTTGACAAAATTATATATAAATGGAAGCATTGTATATTTTCAAAGTTTGCTTAATAAAGTCACTGGATAAACATATACTCTCAGCTATAACCTTGGTGTTATGTACTATTTTTCATGTACTTAGAAACAGCATTTTCAAAAAAAAAAAAAAAAAGAAAGGAAGAAAGAAAGAAACAGCATTTTCACAGGCATTTTTGTCTTGTCATGTAGGTCAAAGAAACCTAAAAAAATTTGGGGGGAGGTGTCCAGAAACTTCCAAAATAGCTTGTATAGATAGAAACACATGTCTTTAGCTTATATGTATATTTTAAGACTATTTTTTTCCTTTTATTTTGAAAGCGTGTAACATCTTGGACATGCTTTTTGTGAAATTTCACTATATGGCCAGAATTACCTTATATTTAATTTCTACCTTTCTTTTTAATAAGAAAATCCATGAATGTTAAGAGCCAATGCACACATCTGTTATTTGGCATTTATAAAGTTCATCAGAAGCACTTATATTTTATGTGTCAGTTGGGACGGTACCACATTAGCCCTGATTTACAAGTATCATCTATCAAAGATAACACCTGCAGCAACAAAAATATCACACAAGGTCACTTTTTCTCTTAATATCTCTGCTGCAAATTTATTTGTTTTATGAAGTTTCTTACTGGTGTTTTATTATTTTTGTCATCAATACTTAATCAGTAAGATATGAGTCTACATCTTCATTATGCTTAAAGGGCCATATATACATAAATTATATAATATATGAATAATGTATAAGATATATATGCATATTTAAGTTTTTCCTTAGTTATGTATACTTAGTATGCCTATTCATGTATTCTATAAGTTTTATGGTACAGCAATTTGAATGCAGCTTCTGGGAGATTGGCTAACATCAGCCATTTGTGGGTTATGTTATAATGAATATTTACTGAATACTATTATATAGGTGGGAGTACTTTGAGGTTTTTTTTGTAGTAGGATTTTGTACTTGGTGCTAACATTAGCACGCTAAAATTTTACTTTATAGAAATAATACTGTGGATGTTTAAAGCCTTCAGGGTAAAATGTTTTGATGACTTAAAGAATCAATAAAGAATGACTTTAATAAACTTTCCATGATTGATGGAGGGTGAGAATATCTCTCCTTGAGAAATGGTGCTAATAGTGTAGCTCAGGGGCTTAGTATTATACAGTTTGGGAACCCAATCTTGGAGAAGTAAATACCCTTACAGTATACCTGCTCCAAAAGGTTTGCTGTCCCTACATTGGGTTGTATTGACCGTCAGTAACTGTAAAGAATCTAAGATTTTACTCTACTTGCAAGCTAAGAAATTAAGAGTTTTACCTTTTCATGGATGCTGGTAGAAAATATGAGACTCTGGGTCACACTAAAAGGAATTTATTATTTGTAGCATAGCAGGAAGTAAAAGCGTCATTTTCATGACAATTCTCCCCATCCCTCAAGTTCCTAGGATGATGTGGAGTAGCCCAGACGGATGTTGAACATGCAGTGGGAACCATGCACTTAACTCAAACCTTCTATCGCGGGCAATAAACTTGTCTGAACTTTGCCCCAGAGGGACAAAGGCTCTCAAGGCTGTTTGCTATCCACTCATCTTTGATAACATGGTCAGTGCCTCTTATCTCAAAATTGGGCAGAAATGGCAGAGAACCATGGAGAATTATCTCTCGACATTGACTGCCTTAAAGATTTTCTTTCCCTCGGGACTCTTGCCCTTGTTGGTATATAACTTTCAGCCTATTATCAGGAAACGGTTTTTCTGTCAAAAGGATAGTGAGTCTCAGAGAGATAAATACATGACCCCACTTGTAAGAGTTACCTTTTTCAGGTTCACAAAGGATCTCCTTATTAAAGGAATAAAAGGTGTATTTATTGCCTCTGAATATGGATATATTTTCTAATTTGAAGAAAAATAAAGATTTTTAAAAGGATGACACCTTAACTGGGATGACCTCACTGATATTTCAGATGTTCTCTAACAAGCTTCTTACTATGTCTCACTCTTGATGAATCTGAGTTTACCACTGATCCAGCCACTAGGGAGTTCAAAACAAGGCTTGGAAGGAGCTTGGGAAATTATAAAATTACTCCACAATATGACAATGGTTTAATGAATGGTTAGTATAGTCAAAATACCATGAGAAATAAGACATGACTTCTTAATATTGTATAACATTATTCAGGAGATAAGCTTTTTAAATGCAAGAAATTGAATAAAAGTATTAAGTACCAGATTGAAATGGTAATGTTATAAATAACCATGTGAATAATTGTTAAAGCTTATGTTAGCAAACAAGCCTGCTGGAAAGAATTCATGTAGGAGATTAGTGGTAAAAAATACCCTATTGCAATCAAGTAGTTAGCTCCTACTTTAGCATCCAATACATATTGGGCCCTCAGTGTAAATTAATTGGTTAAATGAATGGAAAAATAAATTAACTGCATACATTATCTGTATTAGTGATCAAAATTGCCTCTTCTTTCAAATAACTTAGAGGTTCTATAGCAGAATTTCCTAGTGGTTAACTATGCACTTCTTTCACAGCTCTGTAGGGATAGAGCTCATTCTCCATAGCTTCCCAAAACATCTTATACCCATTGTCAACATACATTGCCTACTTGTGAAAGGTATCTCATCCAGGATTAGTTTAAAAACACCAGATTTTTCTCTTTCTTTCCTTCTCCACCTCAAGAGAGAAAAATCTCCAAAACAATTATAATTAAGAAAAATATTTGTTCTCTAAAACCAAACCAAACACTAAAGCCCCATTGTAAATGGTCACCATACCCCACTACTTCTCCAATTTCCATTCCCAAAAGAGTGGGAAGAGTGAGAACTAATAATAGTTCTGTGAACACATACGTTAAAAAATAATAAAATCACGTTACAAAATTTATTCTAATATTTACGTTATTCACCTAATAGCTTATCTTAGAAATATTTTCAAGCGGTTATATACTTTGTAACCAGTACAGTATTTTTTAAAGTTATTTTTCCCTAATTTTATTGAGAAGTAATTGACATAATCATGTATAAGTTTAAGGCATACAGCATGATGATCTGATTCACGTATATTGTGAAATGATTACCACAATAGGTTCACCTAATATGCATCTTCCAATATAGATACAATAAAAAGAAAACAAAAAGAAAAAAGGGGGAAACGTTTTTTTCTCCTTGTGATGTGAACTCTCAGAGTTTACTCTCAACTTTTCTGTGTATCATCCAGCTATGTTAGCTATAGTCATCATGTGGTACCTTATATCCCTACTACTTACCGATCTTATAATTCAAAGTTCGTTACTTTGGTCACCTTCTTCCAAGTGCTCCTCCCCACACCTGACTCACTTTCTCTGGTAACCAAATTCTAATCTCTCCCCCCCCCTTTTTTTTTAAAGATTTTACTTATTTATTTGAGAGAGAGAGAGAGAACAAGAGAGAGCACAGGCAGGGAAGAGAGGGAGTAGCAGGCTCCTTGCTGAGTAGGAGCTCGACGCAGGGCTCAATCCCAGGATCCTGGGATCTGACAGACAGCTTAACTGACTGAGCCACACAGGTTCCCCAATAATCTCTTTTTCTATGAGTTTTTTTTTAAGGTTCTACATATAAGTTAGATCACACAGTGTTTTTCTTTCTCTGTCTCACTAAGCATAATGCTCTCAAGTTTCATCCATCTTCCAAATGGCAAGATTTAATTTTTTACAACTGAATAGTAGTCCATTATGTATATATATACCACATCTTTTTTTATTCATTCACGTTGTGGCAAATGGTAGCATTTTTTTTGTTTTTTATGGCTGAATAATATTTCATTGTATATGTGACATGACTTTACCCATTCATCCATAATGGACACAGGTTTTTTCCACATCTTGGCTATTGTAAATAATGATGCTATGAACATGAAACATAGATATCTTTTATAGTCAGTGATTTTGTTACCTTTAGATATATTCCTAGAAGTAGAATTGCAGGATCATATGGTAGTTCTATTTTTAATTTTTTGAGGATCCTTCATACTGTTTTCTATAGTGGCTGCATCAATTTACAATCCCATGAGCAGTGCACAAGAGTTCCCTTTTCTCCACATCCACACCAGCATTTGTAACATCTTGTCTTTTTGATGATGGCCATTCTAACAGGTGTGGCTTTCATTCGCATTTCCCTAATGACTGGTAATGTTGAGCACCTTTTCATGTACCTGTTGTCCTTCCGTATATTTTCCTTGGAGAAATGTCTGTTCAGGTCCTTTGCCCATTTTCAAATTGGGTTATTTTGTTATTGTTGTTTTTTTGCTATTGAGTTGTATGAGTTCTTTATATGTTTGGATATTAACCCCTTATCAGATATTTGCAAAAATTTTTCCATTTTCTTCCAGTCTTTTTACTTTGTTGATGGCTTCTTTTGCTGTGCAGAATCTTCTTAGTTTGATGTAGTCCAACTTGTTTAATTTTGATTTTGTTGCTTGTGCTTTAGTGTTATATTCAAAAAATCATTACCAGAATCCATGTCAAGGAGTTTTGTGGAGCTATTATGTCTTGCTCCCTTGCTTGGAGAGAAGGGGGAGGTGGGGGGAGGTGGAGTACTGTAGGTTACTCTCAATTTTCCAGACTCTGTGATTGGGAGGGGCCAGAAGCTACCCCCTGCCTTGGCTGTGAATTAATCCTCCTGCCTGTGCTCAGCATGGGGCAGCTCCATGCCCAGTACTTGCCTTGCCCTACGGGTAATCACGTGCCTGCCTCTTGGCTGAAGTGCCACTGGGCCACACAGCTTCAATTTGTCCCCAGTCCTTCTGGTCAGATGGGGCTGGAAGGCACTCTCACTATAGGTGGAGCCATGCAATGCAGTCAATGTGTAGCTGCTCTTCTTACCCTTCCAAAGCAGTCTGTGTTGGTCTCTGTGGTGAAGAGGGGTGCTTCAGCCTCACTCCCACGCCCTAGGACTCTTGCGGTGGTTATCTTTTTCTTGAATAGTCGTTAATGGTTCTTCTTGCGAGCAGAAGCAAAGTTGGAAAAAACTTATGTTGCCATCCTGGTGACATCACACAGTATTTCTCAGTAGAATTGTTAGATATTGCAGAAAATGACTTTTTCATCTTCATAGCATTTCAACATTTATAATTTCTAACACAAAATAAGTATCTTTAATAATCAAAAGGATGAGATAACCACTTTATGAAAATTGTCTAGCCAGTAGGCTATTAGTAGCACCTCTTCTCCACTCCATTGTTTTAATTTACGGTTTCTTGTTCACGTATGAAATTTAGTTAATCTCAAATGCCTATTGCAAATTGTTGCTGTTTTCTGTGAATTGTTTGCATTTTTTTCTTAATATGTTTTGCAAATACTCTGTTCCAGTGAATAGTTTTACTTCTCATTTTATATAATTTGTACTTTATTACAAAATTTTCAATGTTTAGATAGTTAAATGCATTAATCTTTTCATTTGTAAATAATCCATAGACTATCTAATTTAGCAAAACCTACTCTACCTTCAACAGTAAGAGTATTTACTCATATTTTATATTTATGAGTCATACTTAAAAATGTAAACATTATAAATATTAAATTAGTCTTTAAATTTTATTTTAATATGCAAATATCAAGAATGTTGATTTTACGTATGGTATAGGGTTGTCATTAATTTTTCTCCAAATCGATAAACAATTATACAAATAATATAGATTTAATTATATATAATTTTTCCTGCTTATTTGAAAACAACCATATATTCTGAATATATATGTATGGGTATATTCCTTTCTGCCTTAATGATTTCTTTGTCTATTCTCATAAAATATCACATTACTCAGTTGTGTAATTTTATATTTTGTTATGATATGAGGTAGAATAAGCTCCTTTTCATTATTTCGTTTTCTGAAATATCACTGACTATTCTTATAAATTACTTTTCTGCATGAACTTTAGAATAAACACCTTGAGATTTATTTTTGAATCATATATATTATATATATATATATACACATACACACACACACATATATATACACACACACATACATGCACATACATATCTTATTAAGATATTGACTAGAACTGTATGGGTTTTATAATTTAATACAAGAACAATTAATCTCTTCTTTTATATTGAGTCTTTTTCATTTTAAAACATGATCTTTCTCTCCATTCACTCCTTTTGGCCTTCAATAAAGTATTTTACATCTCTTACTATGACTATTTGTAAGTATTTTGTCATTTTAGATGCTATTTTCATTGGGATTTTTTTCAGTGCATTTTCTAGTTGTTGATTATCACTGTTATCTATGGGAAAGATACTGACTTTTGCATATTATTTTCCTACTTTACACATTACTAGATTATTATATTAGTTATAATAACACCTCTTTGATTTCCAGGAATTTTCTAGAAACACTGGCATTTCTTTTGCAACTTGAGAGTTTTATCTTTTCTTCTCCTTAGTTAATTTTTTTTTAAAGATTTTATTTATTTATTCGACAGAGATAGAGACAGCCAGCGAGAGAGGGAACACAAGCAGGGGGAGTGGGAGAGGAAGAAACAGGCTCATAGCGGAAGAGTCTGATGTGGGGCTCGATCCCGTAACGCCGGGATCACGCCCTGAGCCGAAGGCAGACGCTTAACTGCTGTGCCACCCAGGCGCCCCCTCCTTAGTTAATTTTTAAAGACAATCTGTTATCTTTGTATTAATTGGGTCTTCCAGAATTAGGCTGGGTATAAGGAAGAAAGTATATGGGAGAAGTGTTAATTATTGTGACAAACCTACAACTTTCAGGTATAGCTATGACGGAGCACCTATTTGTAACTGGCTTAGTGAATGAGATTCAGCAGAGTGCAATGCAGGAAGCAAGTTACTAATTTCTATTGTTCATTCATCTTATGGCAGCAAAATCTTTCAGGTCAAATTTAATTTCTGTTCCTTTTTTTGTTTTAATTTTTGAGCACTTTTTTTAACATTAAAAAATCAAGCCAATCATTATTTACAGTATCTCTTTTCATATGCCCTATACATAATGCAAATATCCCCAAAATAGAGTCATTGCAAAACCACTCTACTCAATAAATTTATTTATTTTATTTAAATTCAATTAGCCAACATATATCATTAGCTTCAAATGTAGAATTCAATAATTTATCAGTTGTGTATAATACTCTGTGCTCATCACATCACATGCCCTCCTTAATACCCATCATCCAATTACCCCACCCCTCTACCCACCTCCCCTCCAGCAACCCTCAGTTTGTTTCCTATAGGTAAGAGTCTCTCATGGTTTGTCTCCCTCTCTGATTACTCCCCATTCAGTTTTCCTTCCCTTCCCCTATGATCCTCTGCTCTGTTTCTTATATCCCACATATGTCTACTCAATAAATTTAGAAAAGTTGGTAAGATATCTTCACAATCACAAATAAAACACTATTTTATCGGAAATAATTTGTTTTCTCGTTGAAGCATTTAAGATCAAGGCTGGTTTCATTCTAAATTCAGGTGTGACTAATCAACTAAGGAAAGAGATCATAAAAATTCCAATGAACAAAAACATTTTCTTCTCCATAATATCTTATATTCTTAACAAGTAATTTAAAAATTTTTATTGTAGTAGAACTCACATTTGTTACTTATTCTGATCCCAAACTTAAGAGAAAGGATTAATAGAGCACGGTATAATGAATTGTATGTCACTAGAACTACTTTACTATTCAGATGACTATATATCAGCTATTAAAACTCTTTTATATCTCATTCTGTATTTTAATATTACAACACAAGCAAAAATCCTTGTAATAATACATAAGTGATAGCTATCATTTTCCATAATAATTTTACAAAAACTGTCATTATTGCCAAAATTAGTTTTTTAGTATTTTTTAAAATTTTACTAATTTTCTTGAGTTATTTCTTTTAAAATTTCTGAACATGTATAAGTAAAATAATTGCTTAAAGCTGTTTGTCCAATATGATAGACACTATTTCCAGTGGTTATTTAATTTTATTTTTTGAGAAAGAGAGAGTTGGGAGGAAAGGGGAGAGAGAGAGAGAGAGAATCCTCAAGTAGACCACCTACATGCCCCTCTAGTGGCTATTGAAATTTAAATTAAAGTTAAATAAAATTTAAAACTCAGTTCCTTAGTCTCACTAACCATATTTCACATGCTCAATAACCACTTGTGTCTTGTGTTTACTATGTGGGATAACACAGATATAGAACATTTCCATCATTGCAGAGTATTCTATCAGACAGTGCTGGTTTCCAGTATGGCAAAGCTAGCATGTGTTTGTTACTTATTATAGATCGATGTATTTTTTTATAGTTTAATAGTTCATTAATATGTCCTGTAGAGATTAAATTAGTGAGATTTAGTGTTATAGTGGAAAATAAAAACTATTTTCAATTTTAGCCCCTTTAAAAAATAGCTTCAGAACTCTCTGTGTAGAACATCAGAATCCAGGAGAAAAACAGGGGAGGGGACTATCAGGAGCATAATAAGGAGAGGCCACTTAAAAACTCTCTCACATGATGATATTGGTCTTTTTTTTTTTTTAAGTTTTTATTTTAATTCCAGTTAGCCGAATTGTATTATCTACAGGTGTACAATATAGTGATTCAACAATTCCATCCATCGCCCAGTGCTCATCACAAGTGCACTCCTTAATCCCCATCACCTTTTAAACCCATCCTCCCAGCCCCCCCCCCCCCCCCGTAACCATCAATCTGTTCTCCATAGTTAAGAGTCTATTTCTTGGTTTCTCTCTCTCTCTCTCTTATTTTTCCCCTTTGCTAATTTTTTTCTTAAATTCCACTTTTGAGTGAAATCATATGGTATTTGTCTTTCTCTGACTGGCTTATCTTGCTTAGCATTATACTCTCTAGCTCCATCCATGTCATTACAAATGGCAAGATTGCATTCTTTTTTATGGCTGAATAATATTCTGATGATATTGGTTCTTAAACTACTTGGATTCCTCATTCATCTATTCATTAATTCCACAACGATTTACTGAGAACCTATAAGTGTCAGTTATTATTATAAATGCTAAGGATAAGCAAAAATAATATGTAGAGAATGTTATATGGTAGTAAATGCTAAACCAAAAAAAAAAAAAAAGTAGGGAAGTAAATGGGTATTTGGGATTGGGGAGGGATGCCTGTCTTAAATAAAGTTATTGGAAAAGCTCCAATCAGGGGATATTTGAGTAGGGACATGAAGAAGAACCTACTGTGTTCCTGGCATTGACTCAATACTAGATTCTGTGTTAGACTCAAGAGTACTGTTGTTTTAGGCATTATGCTAGACTTTGGAACCACAGAGAAGGAAAGGGCTTTTAACTGATCCTCAGCGAAGCTTAGGGAAGAAGATGAAAGAGAAGATAACCCATTACCATTCCACTTGCTAAGTGACATATTAGAAGTATGTGCATAGCAATGTTTCCTCATCCACTAGGTAGTATTTTTTTCTCCAAAGTCCTATTAAGTAAGCCTTATTAACAGTATTGAAAATAACAATCCATTTCCTTATTCAACATCAATTTTAACAGAAAATAATTAACGTCGAATAACACATTTTAAAAAATTTTTTAGTAAAAGTTGGCCTTATTGTGGATAATATAAACACTTTTAACTACTTTTCATTTTTTTTAAAGTCTCTATTTATTTGACAGAGAGAGAGAGTGAGAGAGCACAAGCAGGGGGAGCTGCAGAAGCACGCTGAGCAGAGGCTTAACCAACTGAGCCACCCAGGTGCTCCGCCTTTTCATTTTTTGAAGTTAAACCACCTTCCCTTCCAGGGGAATAAGGTAACATTTGACAAAGCTAATAAACATAGAATCAAAAATATAACAAATAAACACAATTTATGTGTCATCCTTTTTTTTTTGTCAAATATATCCTAATAAATAAAGGTGATAAAACACGGAATCTTTTTATAGTAAATCTTATCCTGACATGATTTATTATTTTTACAACTGTTTTAGAAAAAATGTAAATTAATTGAAATTTTTCCATTATTAATTTCTGATTATTTTGAATAACTCCAAAAGTATGATATTCAGAAATTTGTATTTTTGTTTTCATTTTCTAAACTGAATATTAATAATCTTAAAATAAAACATATAATTTTTCATGTACTTCATGATGGATGCCTTAGAAAGACTTACATGGAGAGAGATAAACACATCTATTAGTTATTTCCAATTAACCATGAAATAAATAAAAGGCAGATATGTGATTGATTACTAAAAAGCTGTGAGTAATTAGGTAATAGGCAAAAGTAATGTTATATATTCATAGAATATAATCTAAGAACATGATTTTGTTTGTATAAATTGATTACAAGCAGTTGAAATTAATATGACTTTCAGGTAAGGACACAATGTAAGGAGTTTTAAAGATAGCAAACATTTGAAAACAAAGAATTCCTTTCATTTTTTTATGTGACTATAAAAGGATGTCTTACTCTACTATATTTAAAGACCATTTCTTGTTTTGGATGAGACTTATAAACAAAAAAAAATGATATTTATTTAAAGCCTGTGTTTTAATTAAGCAAAGCTTTCAATGTAAATTAATTCAGCCTAGATTTTAGTCATGTGTAACATCATATAATTTTACTGTTATTTCTACAGTCCATTAGTTTAAAATTGATTCAATTTATGCTAACAGTTGAGTGATTAAATAATTTCCAAGGAAATTTTAATTATCACTGTGGCTGTTTTCTAGATATAAATTAAAAGGTCTTAAACACACACAAGTTGAATTAAGAAAAAGAACTTTTTAGAAAATTCAGAAACTATAGTGGGAACAAAAGTTTTTCTGTTCATTTACCATTTTTACGTTTAATTTTCCTTATTTTTAAGTCATAGATTAGTGTTGGAGCAAGAAAGATGGCTTGAGGATTCATCTATTTTATACCCATTATTTTGAGGATGGCCTTCTATAGGGCCTTTGCACATACTGGCTGTGCAACCTACAGTACTCTTTCCCTGAATATTAGTGTGTTTTGTTCCCTCACTTGATTCATGTTCCTTCTAAAATGTCACCTTTTAAGAGAGGATTTTCCTGATGACCATTATCCCTTACCCTGCTTTATTTTTTCCTTATACCACTTACTAACAATGCAGTATTCTTCACTTATTTCTGTGATAGTCAGTCTTCCTTTAACTTTGCCATGGGAGTAGGGTGTTTATTTTGTTTAAAATATGTATCCAAGGCCTAGATAAGGGCCAGGTAGTGTAAAAGATACTTATCAGATACATGATTAAATGATTATCTGTATATTTAGCTAGCTCATGCAGTCAGATGTTTCTCTATAGGCACAACTGATCTTCTTTTTTTTTTTTTTTTAAAGATTTTATTTATTTATTTAACAGAATGAGAGACAGCCAGAGAGAGAGGGAACACAGGCAGGGGGAGTGGGAGAGGAAGAAGCAGGCTCCCAGCGGAGGAGCCTGACATGGGGCTTGATCCCAGGACTCCGGGATCACGCCCTGAGCCGAAGGCAGGCGCCCAACGACTGAGCCACCCAGGCGCCCCTAGGCACAACTGATCTTACAGAATTCAGTTTCAAAACAAAGGAAAATAACACCCAAAAGCAACTGACTAGCAAACCCAACTCTTTCCATAGTTTCAGGAAATAAAATATTGGATTTAGGTGCATCTCCTCATGTCAATATGTTGATTTAGGATTATTCAAAATTAGATATCCTTCATGATACCCAGATACCTTA
Organism: Ursus arctos; assembly: GCF_023065955.2. Lineage (NCBI taxonomy): Eukaryota > Metazoa > Chordata > Mammalia > Carnivora > Ursidae > Ursus > Ursus arctos. The sequence goes on along the minus strand of NW_026622985.1, from coordinate 22,434,644 downwards.
ATTATCAAAGAGTGTCTTTAAGTTTCTCTCTTAATTTTCTTTATCCAAGTTTCCATATTTTTCTAGGCCTTTCAAAACACTTCAAGGGGTACCTGGGTGGCTCAGTCAGTCAGTTAAGCCTCTGCCTTCAGGTCAGGTCATGATCCCAATGTCCTGGGATCAGCCCATCTACGGGCTCCCCTGCTGTGTGGAATCTGCTTCTCCCTCCCCGGCTCTTGTGCTCTCCCTGGTACTCTCTCTCCGGCCTCAAATAAATACATAAAATCTTTTTTAAAAAGGCAAAATACACTTCGATATTAATAGTTCCTAAATTTGGTTATAAGCTTAGGATTTTATTTGCCAAAGTCATATTTTTCCTTCACAAATTATTTCCGTTTTTAATGTGTAGATGATTTTGAGTTTAAAGAACCCCTCTCCATGAGCTACTCATTTACCTGCCAGAGGATGAGCATTTTCTATGCAATTTTTTTTACAGCGATATGCTCCATGTTCAATTTCTTGACATAGGAAAATGCTTTCTTTAGAGTCTTTACTTCATGGCCAAAATGTTGGAGGTATGGTAGAGTGAAAAAGAATATATTATTTAATTAAAACAATCTGACGTAAAATTTCAGCTTTTCCACTTTAAAGATTTTGAGACTCAGTGTCTACATTTATATGGAGTGTGAGAAGAAATACTGACCACATACCAGGCTGTTATCACACACACACACACATACACACACACACACACACACACACACACACACACACACACTCGATATAAAAATTTCTTGAAACAGTTCCTGTTACAAAGAGAACGCCTGATACATTTAATATACATTTAATTCTCTTCTTTCCCTATCTCCTCTCATTCTCTAAAAGTGCCTCAAGTAGCATTTTCTTGCTGTGGTCTTAAATCTCTGAATTCAACATCATCTCAAATTTGTTATGACAGAAAACTTTTAACATCTATTGCCTTTACTCCAGGTCTCTGTCTTAGAATAAAGCTATTATATTACCTTAATTTGCTTATCAAAAGCATTTGTTTCCTAACATGAAAAAGATATATCAGGGGGACATCTGGGTGGCTCAGTTGATTAAGCGTCTGCCTTTGGCTCTGATCATGATCCCAGGGTCCTAGGATCGAGTCCCACATTGGGCTCCTTGCTCAGTGGGGAGCCTGCTTCTCCCCCTGCTTGTGCTCTATCTCTCTCTGACAAATAAATAAATAAAATCTTTAAAAAATAAAGATATACTAGAAACTATGGCTATAAAACATAATATAAGGCACAGTACCTTTTAGAAATGAACCAAAACCATAGAAAATGGGAAAGAGGTTGAGGAGAGACTGAAAATTAAATGGAAGGATATTGTAAAATACAATATACCATATACAATTTAAAAATTATGAGAGAAAAACAGAATAAACACATGGATAGCTATATGTGTGCCAAATGCACAGAACAACCAATTAGGACAATACAATTTGTAGAGTGTTGTAATGTTTCACAGAGAAACTGAAACTGGACAGGCACAGAGGAAAAGTAAGATTCAAATGGATGGAAAGGAGACAGGTCATTTCAGAGACAGAATAAAGTGAAGAGATAAGAATTTCAAAGCTACCAGAAATGTTTTTGTTTTTGTTTTCTATTTTGAGGCATTTCCTATAATTTAGTGATTCCCCAAACTAACGTAATATGCCAAGTGAGCTGTATCTTTAATGGATCAAAACCCGAGTCACGTGAACTCCCAGAGATGGATAGAGTAGAGAATACTTAAGTGCTTTGACTTGTACAATGAAGCCCCTCGATTTTGTCCTTTTTTTTTTTTTTTAAGATTTTATTTATTTACTTGAGAGAGAGAAAGGGAGAGAGCACGAGTGGGATGAAGAGCAAAGGCAGTGGGAGAAGCGGGCTCTCCGACCATCAGGGAGCCGGATGCAGGGCTTGATCCCAGCATCCGGGATCAAGACTTGAGGCAGATGCTTAACCAACTGAGCCACGCAGATGCTCCTTGATTTTGTCCTTTAAAAAGACATTAAAATTAAATGTAACTAGCAAAAGAAATATTTTGTTTTTAGAAAATATGAAAATTCCCCCAACATTAAGTTGCCATTTTACTATTAAGCAGGGTTAAATAGATATGCATGAACATGGAAAGTACCTTCCGCCAGCAAAATTCTAAGGATAGGTTTCCTTATACCTTCATTAAAAGACACTGTAACTGAGAAACAGCTCTATCCTTACTAGCCTACAAATTGATCATTTCAGAAGAGAATGTCAAGCAGATATGTGAAGTCAGACATTCAGAGATGCGTCTTCTTAGGGCTCCTGCTCCACCCCTAGTCTGGAAATCTGGCCTCAGCATAGACAGCTGCTCCTTCTCCAGGCTATAGTTTTCTTCTGTTTTCTTATCCCCTGTGCATGGATTTCCTTCATTGCTATACCAGCAAAAATTGTTTTTGCTCTTACCTCCAAATTAAGGCTTTTATTCCATAGAGAAACCAGTCTTCGTTTGGTTTGGGTATCAGAGTAAATATTGTCTCTTCTATTTTATGAAAGATTTTGCATATAATTAGTATAATTTCATCTGTAACTGTTTAAGAGAATTCACCAAGGAAGTATCTAGGCCTCGTGTTGTCTTTGCAGGCAGGTTTGAAAATACAAATATAGTTTCCTTAATAGTTGCATGAACTATTCAAGTTATCTATTTTTTCTTGATTGAGCTTTGATAGTTCCTTGTTTTCAGGGAATCTGTCCATTTCATTTAAGGTGTTGAATTTATTGACATAAATTTTTCACGATGACTTACCCCTTTTCTAAGTATCTGTAGAATATTTATTGATGTCACCTCTCACATTCCCTTTTGATGTCTTTTTGACCCACAAATGATTTTAAAACTTTTTACTTAGGTTCCAAATATTTGGGGATATTCTAGGTATGTGTCTTAAATATCTTTTGCTCTATAACAATAAAACAGTTCCCATACATATAAGTACAATTTTTTCCAAGCCATTTATTTATTTAAGGAATTGGGTTAATCATTCTGGGTTAATCATGTTCCGCAACCTGTATTGGACTAATTGCTCTCTCTTGATACTATTCGACACGTGCTTTCTTTCCGTTATATTTCCTGGTATTAAATCTAGAAGTTTGCAGGTTCCGACTCAAATTTTGGCAAGAATAATTTATAGGTGGTTTGCTATCTATCTTTACTATTACTTCATGGGCACATATGGCCTGGTTTTTCTAAGATAGATCAGTGTTCTCAGTTGTTGTTAGCCAATCCATCCATTATTAAGTTCACCAGCAACACTTCATGTGATTTTTATAGCATCTGTTAAGAACTATGCTGTAGATCCATTATTTAATTTGGCCATGTAAATGATGATTTTATAGTTCTGTGTTTCTTTATTATTTGGATTTCTATAAAGGAAATTAACCTTAGCAAATATTTGGATACCCTTAAACAGTTTATATTATAAAGTAGTCTAATTTCTTCTTTTCTTTTATTTGCCGATTTGCAGAATAATGAGTTATTATATCAGTACCCTGTAAAAGTAGAGTAACTACATAACTTAGCCTCCAAACTGAAATATTATTAGTGAAACAAGGTGGTATTAAGAATTAACCTAATACGATAGTCATCGAGAATATTCCAGGCAAACCTAGCCAAAGGTGATCCGTGAGTATTTTTTAAAATTTGTTGATTCCTATGTACTTTATGTTTTACTTCATTGCAATCATTATTCTTTTTGATGCCCCAAATTGTTTTATCTTTGACCATGCAGAGTCATTTCAACTTGGCTCCTGTGTCCTTTTAAGATGATCTCATTAGTCTTGGATACATTCCTTGCTTTCTTAGATAAGACAGATCGTGTTCATCTTATAAGGAATATATATATACTCCTTCTCCCGGATCTGAAAACTCAGTAATTTTTCTAGGTATCCTTGTTTCTTTTAGTGAGTAGCAGTGTGATTGCTCACTAAAAGAGCTATAGAATGTGATTGCTTCTGTGTTGTCATTGCCTTTATGCCTTCTCAATGAACAGAACTTGGGAAGATGAACTTTTTAAAAAGTGTATGCTGACATTTTTAAATCAAAAGAAATATTACTTGGATTTTACTTAACTTCTTTATTTTATATTTGCTTTTTCTTTTAGTCTAAAAATACTGATTATATCCTAGCTTTGTATATTACCTATATTGTTTACTATAATATATATTCACTTAATACCAATATTTTTACTGACATTGAGTATTTAATTCAGTTTCAACTTTCTTTGGTGACATTTTCAATCCTTAAAGCATATCCCAGTAATAATGTCAGTTAAAATACCGTGTCTTTAAATCATGTTAAATAATACTTGTCTGAGTGGTTATGTAACAAAACTGATGTGGGACTTGGGGGTATTTTTTAAAATTTTATTTTATAATTTATGTAAAAAGTTTAAGTTCCAAATTCAAAACTATAAAACAAGATATTTTAAAAGTTGTAGCTTATCACTTAGTTTGTTTCTATTGTTGCTAATCTCCTAAAAGATAACATTGCTAAAACCAAAGTAATGCTGCAATATTGAAACTAGCATTATTATATCTATTGACATATCAACACATAAAAGTACACCCCTAATATGGAATGACTATCTTAAGTGTCTCTGATCCCATTCTAGTCATAAGCAACCTTTTTCCTTGTCTCCGTTACATATTTATGTATTCTATGCTAGTTCCCGTAAACTTGGGTCATTTTCAGGTGTCTACTTTGGTAGGCTACTTTTAGGAATATCTCTATAGTTTTTCAGATACTAGTCCTTAACTTTAGGTTATTTTATCGCAGCTCTTTGTACAATGGCTGAGTTCACCAAGCATATTTTTTTATTTTTGCTATGTTCTCTTCTGACCCTATGGCTATTGTACGGATTTGTAGAAAGCAGAAACTACTGGATGTATGATTCTCCTTTGAGAATAAGTGAATGCTAGAGATGCTGAAAATGCCATTTTTAGAGCTGTTTCATGCAAAGGGTCATATGCTATAAAAATAATGTCTCCCAAGAAACCTTCATTCTGAAAAATTCTGCTGCATAATTCAAAGTGGCTACCAGTATCTGCAATGAAACTCTGGAGGTGTGGGAAAAGATGGGTCCCAATGGTATAGCTTACCTTAGTAGTTGAACTTTCACTTTGTAATATGATTTTTTCCAGTTCATTTTAGATGATGGGTGGGGAAAATAATATGTCTCTATAAGAGTTAATACTGTGTTCATTCATATACTGAAATAAAATCTTTCGGAAAAGATAGTAAATTTCAGTTTAGGAAATACTGTAGTAAAGAAAACTATTAAATTTTATTTAACTGATTAATATTCAAACTTATTTGACCACAGAATTTTTTGTTCTTCTTTATCACATGTTAATATGAAGAAGAATTAATGTTCCACAGAACACATACATTTTGTAAAGGCTGTATTAAATGAAGTTCAACAGGTACATTTATGATAAATCTTAGCGGGGCTTCCTAATTGCTACTGTGAATCAAGAATCCTCAAGCGGGCATACAGTATATAGACCATATTCCAAACTCCTTTATGTAAGAATAACTTTTCTACATGAAACTGTGAAATATTTTTGGGGAGGGGTAATCATTCTTAATTTTCACAATTTGTTTCCCTTTTTCTTACTCAGAGAAGTTCATATAACTTCTACATCATGAAATGCAGAGAAATATTATTTCATTACTTATCCTACTTATTATTAATACATTTAACTTTTTAATTGAGGTACATAAAGAATTCTGCCTATTTCATAAATGTAAAGTTCAATAAATTTTAACAAACTGAGCCTACCTGTATAACCAGTCTCTAGCTCAAGAAATAAAACATTATACTTACCTATTAAAGGAAGGAAAAATACACATTTCCTCAGAATTTCCAAGGCCACCTCATTTTCTTTAGAAGAATAGTAAGCAGTGAGGTAAGGAGAAAATTCTATAGAAATACTGCCAAATTGTACCAGATGAACTTACCCTAGGTTGCAGAAATTGGAGTAGAGGTTTTGCTTATCAGCTGCACTGACAGTCACACTGTAGATCCATACTCCTTCCCAAAGCTTTAGATCTAAGAAATTGACCAGCAAAAATGTGGAGTAAATACTTTAAGTGAAATTCATTCAACCTGTCTTTCAGCAAATGTCCCTTGCACTATGGCTATTTCTCTCTGTTCCTTGAGCTTTTGTATAGTGACAGTGGGGTTGGAGATGTAGTGAAAAATACAAATATTTGTTCATAGAAATGCTAATTCATGGGAGAAAGAGGGAAAATGGCAGTTACAGACAGTATTCATGGACAGTGGTAGAAGTGGCGGAGGGGACAGTTCTCTTTGGAGCAATATCTGCATCACTTGTAAACATGGCTCTTTATTAATTTTTTTGTGTGCTATCTGTAATTGTCTTTTCTGTCTGTTTTCATGGTCATTTAAGGTTGATTTGGGAAAAATGAATGAGGTTCTCCCAATTATCACCATTTTAACTCACGCCGCTTATAATAGCTATAAAAATTTATATCTACTATGTTCTCACCACTGTGCTTAGGTATCAGACTATACCATCTCTAAATCTCACCTCAACACTGTGAACAGGTACTATTAGTCCCATTTTATTAGTGAATAAAACCAATAGAGAGACAAAGCACCTTGCCTTAAATTGTGCTGAGACTGCATGGAGAAAACAAGTTTTAACTCTACGTACATTTGGCTCAAAAATCAAGCTCTCTGCACTGCAACACGTAGTCTATAAAATCTTTTAGGTTCTGTGTTCATGAGAGCCACACTAGGAGAAAGGGATTGTTTTCATTCCACAGAAGTGCAATAGCAGAACCGGGGTTTGACCCCAGGTCAGTAGATTGTGGGTGCGTTACTCTGTCAACTAACCCAAGAGCATATTTACATATATGTTTTTCCTTTTTAAATTCAACTTTATAAAACCTCTTTCTACTAAGAAGTTAAAAGATTCACTATATCAAAGTAAAGGAAACATGATTCTAACCTTCAATAAACAATGAAAGCCCATGGTTTGAAATGGGAAGAGGGCACTAACATGTTTTTTATTTTTAAGGCACAGCCTAAGAAATGGTTTCTTGGACAAGGAGACAAAAGATTAAAGCTGGATTTGCATAATTCATCTTTGTTTCTATGATTGACAACATTAATATTTCTGTGCTGCAGTTAAGGATGATGTTCCTTTTTCAGATTTTAATATGTATTGAGATTAAGATACAATAGAAGTACATGAAAATAAATACCTGAAAATCATTAAACATAAAAATTATATCAGTTAGCATTGTGTACTCAAAGATAGATATATTTACAGAAATTTAAAACAACCTTTTAGTGCAATGAGAAACATATAAATTATACCACTTTTGGTTTAACTGTTTTAGTCTTAATTTTCTGACTTCTGTGGGGAATTGGTCTTATATTTTAATTGATTTTATACTTAATAAAGTTAACATGCCATAAAAGGAGGAAAAAGCCAAAAATGTTACTAATTTTGGACATCAGAAAGTGATGTGTAATTTATATATACACACATATATATATATATATACATATATATATATGATTTTCCTGTAATCATATTTTGGACATCAGAAAGTGATGTATAAATTCTATATATATGTGTGTGTGTGTGATATAAATTATATATATATATATATATATATATATATATATATATATATATATATGAGTTTTGTGTAATAGGACTGTTAATGATAGTTATTAGTAGACTCTAAAAAGGGAAGTTAAAATACAGCATAAACAACAGTTCTGTTGACTGGATGGTTTTACGTTTTGTTTATCAACAAACTTGACTTAGAAGTTTCACAATTTTATCAGCCTTATTCAGGTATATTTCCATATAAGAAATTGTACCCACCTAACATACATAATTTAAGTAATTGTGATAGAGATATACACTGTAAAACCACTGTTTAAATCAAGATACACATTTGCACCACCCTGGAAAGATTCCATGAGCCCCTTTAGGGTCCATTCCTCCCTTTGCACCCTGCCCCAGGGAATCACAGATGATTTTGGTTACAATAGATTAGTTTGCATTTTCTAGATATTTATAAATGGAATCAAATTGTATGAACTCTTTTGTAACAGGCTTCTCTCAGCACAATGACTTACAGATTCATACATATTGTTGTGTCTATCAGCAGCTCATTCACTTTTATTGTTGAGCACTATTCAATTATAAAGATAAATCACATTTTATTTATCCATGCATCCACTGATGGACTCTGGAGTTATTTGAAGTTTTTAGTTATTTTGCAGAAAACTGCTATGAATATTTCCATGTAAATTCTTCGTGTGGATATATATTATCAATTCTCTCAAGTAAGTAACTTCAGTAAAATAGCTGGGTTATTTGGTAGGTATATATTATGCGTGTGTGTGTGTGTCTGTGTTTAAAGAAGGTGCCAGTTTCCCAACGTAATTATACCATTTTACATTCCCAACAGCAGTGTATGAGAGTTACAATTGCTCCGTATCTTCACAAAACACATGAAATTTTCAGCCTTTACTATTAGCTCTTCTAACTGGCACACAGTGGTAACTTTTTAATTTTAATTGTAATTTCTCTGATATTTAATGATGTTTACATATTTTCATGTGTTTATCTGCCATGTGTATGTATTTTTGTGTGAGGTGTGTGTTCGATTATTTTAAATAGTTTTTAATTAGATTTAATTTTTAAGTTGTACAGTTTTTGTCTTCTGTTATTGGGTTTTAGAATTCTTATATGTTCTTCATATAAATCCTTTGTCAGACACTTGCAGTGTTTTTTCTCCCCACCTGCAGCTTGCTTTTTCATTTTTTTAATAGCATCTTTTGAGGAATAAAAAAGGAATTTTGATGAAAGCCAATTGATTATTTTTGTTTTTGTTTCTTATATTTTATCTAAATCCTTGCCTACCTCAAGTTCATGCAAGTAATCTACTGTTTTGTTTAGTATTGCTATGGCTTTTAGTTTTGTGTATAGGACTATGTACCATATCAAGTTGACTTTGGTATTTGGCATAGAGTAAGGATTTTTCCTTTTTATTCCATAGATACATCTAATTGTTCCAGCACTATTTGTTAAGGAGGTCTTTTCTCCCCAGTCAATGGCCTTGAAAACTTTGTCAAAAATCAGATAATCATATGTCATTCGATTTCTGTACTCCCCATTTTGTTTACTTGATCTATGCCTATTCTTTCAACTACACAACATTGTCTTGATTACTAGAGCTTTGTAGTGGGCCTTTAAATCATATAGTATGGATCCTCCAACTTTGTTCTTTTAAAAAATTGCTTTGGCAATATAGGTCATCTGTATTTCCATATAAATTTTCAAATTAGCTTGTCAGTTTTTAAAATGCCTTTAGGACTTGATTGGTATTGCTATGAGAAATATATATGTATTTATGTACACATATAAAAAACTTTAACAATATTGCATCTTCCAATCCATGAACATGATATATATCTTCACTTACTTAAGTCTTATTTAATTCTCTCATTCCAGTTTTATAGCAGTCAGTGTAGAGTTCTTGCACATATTTTATTAATTCGTTACATAAAAACATATTTAGGTAACAACTCAATGTGGTATTTTGATAATATTGTAAACTGAATTTTAAAAATCATGTTTCATTTATTGATGGCTAGTTTATAAAATCCAATTGCTTTGTTTATATTAATCTAGCATACTCTGACCTTCTAAATTTGCTTAATTCTATTTATTCTTTTGTATATTTCTTAGGATTTTCTACAGAAACAATTGTGCTATCAGCAAATAGAGACAACTTTATTTCTATTTTCCCAGTCTATTGCCTTTTATTTCTTGTTCACGCTTTATTTCAATTGTTACATCCTCTATTTCAATCTCAAATCAGAGTGGTGGAAGTAGGTATCTATGCCTTCTTTCTAATCTCATATGGAAAGCATTAAATATTTTACTACAACATTCAATATTACTTTTAGGTTTTTATAGATGCTTTCTACCATACTAAGAATGTTTCTTTTTATTACTACTTTACTGAACATTTTCATTGAGAATAGATGTTGAATTTTGTCAAATATTTCTTTTTTGCACCCGTTGATATGATCTTGTGATTTCTGTCTTCTCTTTTATTAGTAAAAGTATTTATCATCACAAAATAACCCTCTTTATCTCCAGTAGTTCCTTTTGTCTTGAGGAACATTTTTTTCTGATTTTATTATATCTACTGTTATATTTATCTTAGAATTATATATCTTTTTCCCTCTCTTTTACTTTCAACTTACCTATGTTTGTACATTGAAAATGAGTCTCTTTTGGATAGCATATATTTGAGTGTTTATTTTTTAATCTCTTCAGATGTTATGTGCCATATATAAGGAGTATTTAGTCAATTCATATTTAATATAATTATACTACAGTTGGATTTTGTTCTGTAATTTTACTACTTGTTTCCTTTTTGTCCATCTTATTTTTGTGTTGCTCTGTTCATTTTTCTTTCAATAAGTTATTCTGACTATTGGAGTAGTTTCCATATGTCGGCTTTATACATATGATTTTGTATTTTGTAATGGTTTCTCTAAAGATATATTATGTGTCCTTAACTTTTTACATTCTAATTAGAATTGATATTATACATGTTCATGTAAAGTGTAGAAATCCTATAATCATTGGCCCATTTACCTCCCTTGATATCCTTTATGTAGAATTTTCATATTTATTATGTCAATATACATTATAAAGTCTTCAAGGAAGTATCATAATTTTTGCTTGAAACAGTCACATATTTAAACATAATGAAAAAGTATATCCATATATTTATCACATTTTAGGGTATGCATTACCTCTTGACTGCCTAAATTTCCCTCCGCTACCTAAGAGTTTTATCCTAGAGTTTCCTTTAACATTTCTTGTAGTGCATGTCTTCATATGACAGTCTCTTAGTTTATTTTTATCTGAAAATACCTGTATTTTGCTTTCTTTCTTGAAGGATATTGCCACTACATATGAAACTCTGGGTTGGTAGTTGTTTTTTGTTTTTTGGGTTTTTTTTCCCTCATTACTTTCATCATGTTATTCCACTGCCTTCTGCCTTCATAGTTTGTGATGAGAAGACCACAATCATTTGAATCATAGTGTGCCATATTTTTCTGGATTCTTTTAATATTTTCCTTATATTCTTGGATTTCTGCAGTTTGGATATGATGTGCCTAGAGAGAGTTTATTCATTGTATTTGGTCTGTTTTGAATTTGCTGCATATCTTGCATATGTAGATTAATAAATTTCACCAAATTTTAAAATATTTGGCCATAATTTCTTCAAACATTTTTACTACAACATTCTCTCCTCTACTTCTGGGACTCCAATTGCACCCATGTTAGACCATCTGATATTACCTAATGTTTTCTGAGGCTCTGATTGTTTTTTCTATTAATATATTTTTCTCTCTGGCCCTCAGCTTGAATAATTTCCATTGATCAATTTTAAAGTTCTTTTGTCCTTTTTCTGTCAGTTCCATTCTACTATTGATCCTATCCAGTCTATTTTTTTTTATTTCAAATATTTGTTTCTAATTTCTACAGCCTCCATTTTCTATTTAATATTTTTATTTAGAATTTTCTATTTCTATCTACTATTCCATATTTCTCTGCTGAGATTTTCTATTTTTTCCTTTGGTCTCATGTGTATTTTCCTTTGCCTCATTAATTATCATTATAAGAGCTTTATTAAAATCCTTGTCTGACAACCTAATTTTAGGAACATCTTCACATTTATCTGTTCATTTTATTTTCCTTTCAGAAGAATGAATACATTTTATTGATTCTTCATATTTAAGTAATTTTGGATTATATTCTGAAAATTGTTAAAGTTGTGTTGTTGAGGCTCCACATTCTTTTACAGTCCTGTAAATTAAAAATTACCTTCTTTATGATCAAATTGCGAATTTTTTTTTGCAGCACCTCAAACTGTTTCTTTTTTTACCCTTCACCACAAGCTGCTTTAAGCCTTCCCTATACTTGCATGGTTCAGTGGTTAGCCAGAGTTTATATAGAGAACTAAGGGATTCCTTTTGTGCTGTCTCCCCTCTAGGATTCCCTCATCACCTTCTAGGAGAATGATTGTCCTAATTCTAACTTTTGGTTCTTCAAGCCAGAAAGAATGTAGGTAAACTTCTACTTTAGTTTTAACTTTCCTATGCCACACTGGAACAGTTGCCTGCCTCAAACTAATGCTATAAAAGAGAGAAATATCCCCTGACATAACCATCTTCCAAGTGTTACATCTTCTCAAAAACAACAAACAAACAAAAAAACAAAACAAAACAAAATACACACAGGTTTCTATCACTTCCAGATTTCCAAAAAGTTCATCTAGATTTTATGGTTGTGATCTTTGAGATGATTCATTTTTTAGAAGCTTTTTTTTTTACATACTTGAAGAGGAATTCCTCAGGAAAGAATAAGTTAATTCTTTTCTCAGAAGGCAGTAATATCTCTCTTGGATAGATTCCAAAACATATGTTACTGTGTAAAAAGATTATCTGAGAGATTAGACACTTATCAAAAACAAGATTTCCAAAAAGTGGGCATTCCAAAATACAAAGAATTACATCAATGAATCAAAAGAGCAGAGTTAGACAAAATCTTAAGCCTAAAGTAACGTTAATATTTTTTTCCCCAACTGGATATATAGCTTGTAATTTTATGAACTGGATTTTGTTTTGGTTGCTGCCCGTACCCCTTCCAGATGGCATAATATAAATTGTATTATGACATAGAGACAGGAAAAGAGAGAGGCAGACTGTCTAAACACATGGCTCTCAAGAATCTAATTTCTCATCACTGATAACATGTGCAAACAGAATTTCCTCCTCACTTAGAGTTGTGCCTATGGATTCTGTTTAAACAATAATTTTATTTTTTTATCAGAAGAATATCTAGTCCTAAGAACTGTATCAACAAGACTACTTCTTTTAGTTATAAATTATATTCTATGGCTGTGAAACTAAAAGTCCTCATAAGACGTAAGCTCAGAATTTTGATTTAGAAGCTGAAATTAAAATTTTAATTTATTTTGAAAATCAAATATGGACAAGTTACAGATCAAACAAACTCCTTAATGCTCTCTATTGACTTTTTTTCTTCTATCAGTTTTAAAACTAAACAATGTCTTTAGTAACTTATATTTTTAACAGTGAAGGTCTATTTCTTTGGTAATACTGACAGATGGGTGCTTTAGGCAATTTATCTTGAATTAGATTTGGTGAGAATGGTAAAAAAATGTTATCTGAAGTCACATAGAATAGTAGCTGATCAAGAATTCCATAATTAACTAGCATGCAATACAATAAAATAGGTTTCCATCTGAAATATTATAACTATGAAATGTTACGTTGTATTTCTATCCTTTACCTCATTACTAAAATAGGTATAGCTATTAATTTATCTCAAGATTATTTTTTTGAGATTTAGTGCTTGGATGAAATTCTAACTTCAGATAGTTGAGTCATTTAGGTGATAAATCCAGATTTCTACTCAATCTTTACTTAATGAGAGAAAAGCCATTTTAAACACTTATGGTAATAAAACATCCTTCAACGACTAGCCTTCAAAAATTTAAAAGTTATCTGTAACATTTTATGTATTCTTTGGAAAAGTTGGGTAGTATTGAACTTTTAGTTTTATGTGTAAGAAATGTACTAGTCATTAAATTTACTGTTTAATCTTTGTTCATGAAACATGGCATTATAACTGTAATATATCAAGCATATAGTTATGTTTTCCAATTCATATTTATATTGCATAGTAATGAAAGAAATATAGTTGTATATTGGACTTACAGTGCATTTCATTTGTGACAGTAGTCTGAAAGGAAGTTTTATGACAGAACATAATGAAGTTTTCTGTTTTGAAATCTTCTGAACTAGTTATTATTTCAAATGTTACCAATTATCCTATTTTATCACTCTCTATTAAGGTTGTAGACTCAATTTATTTACAGTACTTTAGAATAAAAATAAAAAGTATTTTTTTTCTATTACATTATATCCAATAATAATTTGTAAAAAATATTTCTAATACCTAGAAATGGTTTTTAGCTTTGCAAAGGATTTTGATCATCACAGCTTATCAGAGCTCCACAGCCAGAAAAATAGAGGGACTGAGATATTGTGAGATAAGCACAGAATTTATTTTAATTAAATGTCTTACTTTTCAAGCTTACTAAGCTCATAAACTGCAGGCAATATTTCTATAGTTGTCTATCTCTTTAAAAATCAAAATGATTTCCTTATAATTTTCACTCATTATTTATTGCTATGAACCTTCAATTTGAAGGTTTATATTTTCATGTATATCCTTTGCATTGTAGCCAAGGTTGTGTGTTTTGAAGCACATAGTATACATTTTCTTTCAAAACATATATTTACAAAAGTAAAGTAGAAAGTGTATATTTCCTTACGTAGAATAGCATTCACCTGAATGATACCTTTGCAGTTGAATTTGCTGTTGGGTTTGCTGTGCTCAATGCTCACTAGTCTAATCAGAGATGCAGGGTCTACGCCAGAAAGGAGCAACTGGCCACAGGCCAGACACTGCCTTTGACAGCTAGCTCTGCAGAAGGCAAGGCAACTCCACGTCTCCGAGAATGGGAATGTGCTTAGAAACTGCCAAAATGAGCTAAAGGGTAAAATATTTCAGATGTGTGGGAGGAAAACAATAAACCATCAAGATAAACAAGACATCATTAGAGTGCTTGATGGGCATTTCTTGAGTAAGATTTTGAGCTGTGAATACTGTGTCTACCTTTGCCCATAGGACATAAATGAATTCTGTAATTTGTTAAAAAAGTAGAAGAGTATTGCTTTACTCTCCAGCTGGTTTCCTGGGGGAAAAATAATACTAATTCAAAGGGGAGATATTTTGTTAAACATATTTCTTTACCAGCAAACCAGCATAGTTTTCAACATTTAAACTCACACATCGCTATTTTATTCTAATATCTTGAGGCTAGTGTTTGGGAAAAGGTGCTAATACAAACAGGCTTTCCCTTACATTCTCCTGAATAATAAACCATCAGTAGGAAAACTTTTCCCCACAAGTCTAGTATGCTATAACAAGCAAATATTTGGAGACCTATTAATATTGAGCATGCTAATTTAATTCCCTTAATATATTCTGATTTTGTTTCCCAGTGAACAAATGATGACCATGGTATATATTAAAAATAGTGAATAAAGATTTTTTAAATATATTTTTTAAACAAACAATATCCATTAACATATTACCAAAAAAAAAGATAGAGAAAAGAAAAGAAAGAAAAACAAACATTGCACAATTAAGTATTGCCACAGAATAGATCATGTTAGTACACCAAGGACGTGAAACAACTGTGAGGAATTATACTGCTAATCCATTTGAGAGGATGGTGTGGGACCAGTTCTTGTCCTGCAAATTTCAAGATATCATTTGAAAGTTAAACAGAAAAAAAAGATAGCCTATAAAGAAATTCTTTTTAAATTTAGGGCATTTCAAAGGTAGAAATGAGTGGATCATAGGGTTTTGTGTGTGTTCATGTATCAGCTTCTCATGTTTCACACTTATACACATATAGAAAAAAATACAGCAGAGAAGTAAAGGAATAAGAACACAAAAATATAGGTGGTACAACAATGATCATAACCTCAAATTTTGGTTTTCTCTATACCACAATTTATAATGAGGAAAATTTAGATTTTTTTCTTTCCTTTTTAGAGAATAACACATGAATATTGTATGGTAATATTAAGTAAGGAAAACTTCTATGAAATTGGAAAACATATGAAAATTGGACAGAGTATTCCTTCACTCATTCCCTTCTTAAGGCAAGTATTTAAGTAAGATTGAAACCAATGTATAATAATATACATTGAGATACAGTTGGGAGGTTTTGAATTGTGCATTAATTATAGTGATTACACCGATGAGTTGGCATTTCTCTTGATGAGTAATAAAAACATAAAAAATAAAATATATATCCCACTGTTCTCAGTTTTAGATACCTTTCAATTTTTCAGTATATCATGTGACAGAAATCTTATCTCAAAAATAATTTTGCTGGTATGATTTTTCATAGGAATAACAAGAATTTTAATCAAAATAATGGCATGTAATACATTCATATAGTACAGCAGACATCATAAAGAAAAACAGTAGTAACCTTTGCACCCTTGCCACCACTGCATCCTTTGTCCAATGTAAATAGATGTAATCTTTTATTCACTTCTCACTTTATTTTTTTTTAAGATTTCATTTATTTATTTGAGAGAGAGAGAACATGAGCAAGGGAGAGGGGTAGAGGGAATAGCAAGAACCCCCCCTCTCCCAGGGCGACGTGGGGCTCAATTCCAGGACCTCAGGATCATGACCTAAGCCAAAGGCAACCACTTAAACAGCTGAGCCACCCAGGCGCCTCAATCATTTCTCACTTTACATTAGGCTAGCTTAATTATCCCTCTTCCTTGACACTTCTTCTACTTCCCTCTCTTGGAAATCTTATCAGAAAATTGGATGATTCTCCTTCTTCCTAGAATCCTCACAG
This sequence comes from Ursus arctos, assembly GCF_023065955.2. Classification (NCBI taxonomy): domain Eukaryota; kingdom Metazoa; phylum Chordata; class Mammalia; order Carnivora; family Ursidae; genus Ursus; species Ursus arctos. Next base: position 22,418,042 of record NW_026622985.1, on the reverse strand, counting down.
AAAGGAACTGACATAGAGCAGAGTTTGGATTTGATCAAATGAGGTGGGGAATGGTAGGAGCAGTGGTCCCTATCGAAATGAATGTTGCAGTGAACCTTAAACAAGTTAAAAGACTACATATTATTTTCTCTTCATGCTTCTTCTTATGGGTTTCTTATTTTACTGGACATAATTTAACACGAATTCTTGATGTTACAATCTAGTTCATGCCAGCTACATTGGTCTAATAAAGTGTGTTTATTTTCACATTTTCAAAATGCTTTTTTTTTTTTTAAAGATTTTATTTGTCAGAGAGAGAAAAGAGCACACACAAGCAGGGGGAGCTGCAGGCAGAGGGAGAAGCACATTCCCCACTGAGCAAGGAGCCCCATGTAGAACTTGATCCCAGGACTCTGGGATCATGACCTGAGCTGAAAGCAGATGCTTAACCAGCTGAGCCATCCAGGAATCCCAACATTCAAAATCCTTTAAAGATAGTATTTAATGCACTGGCTGATTGAGTCAATGAATGATTTTTTTTTTTCTCACATTAACTTGAATGAACTTTGTATCTCTCATGAAAATAAATCATTCATATGATTTATATTTGTATTTTATAAGACTATTCAGCTTATTCATGAAAAAATACTACCAAAGAAATCTATACTCGTTTGATTGTAGGAAAAAGATCATTTTAATTTTTGTTGTTAGAAATCACCCATTAGTAGTTTTGATCTGTTATATTAATAAATATCTGAGGCATAATATTTTCAGAATGAGAATACAAGTGAAAGAAAGAATTCGCAAGTTAGTATTCTTATCAATATCTGTATATCTGCATTTATTAAAGATTGCCATAATACCTTGTCGTGGATTGAGTAGCTGCCCTCCAAAGGCTATGTCCACTTAGAACCTCAGAATGTGACCTTATTCGAATAAGGATTTTTGCAGTTTTAATTAAGGTAAGGGTTTTTTAGATGAGATAATCCTGTATTAGGGTGGGCCCTAAATCCAAGGACAGCTGTCCTTATAAGTGACAGAAAAGGAGGAGACAAAAAGGAATGCAGAGAGGAAGGCCATGTGAAGAAGGAAGTAGAGAACGTAGTGATGCACCCACAAGCCAAGAAATGCCAGAGATTGCTGAGAGTCACCAGACACTTAGACACACTCATGGAAGCCTCCAGAAAGGAGCAACACCTTGACTATGCACTTCTGTCCTCCAGAATTGTGAGAGAATAAATTTCTGTCGTTTTAAACCACCAAATTTGTGGTAATTTTTTATGGCAGCCCTAGGAAACCAACATATGGGGTTTGATTATTTATTTATTTATTACATGAATAGTGGCAATTTAAAATCTTTTCATTTACTTTAAATTTTTTAAACAATAATATTTGTTCTTTTTAGAGTGAATTTTGGCAAATGCATGTACTTATGTAATCTCCTCCATATACAAGACACAAAAGAGTTCCGCCACTCCTTACTGCAAATGCAAAACACAACAAAACACCCTCATGCCACTCTTTTGAAGGCAAATCCTCCCTTCACCTGTAAACATTTGCCAGTTATAGATCTATTCCCTTTTCCTTCAATTTTGCCTTTTCCAGAATGTCATGTAAATGGAATCATGCAGTGTGTAGCATTTTGAGTTTGGCTATTTTCACTAAGAATTATAACGCGTTTGGGATTCATCTATGCTGGTAAATATTTCAGCAATTTGTCCTTTTTTAAAAAAATCATTATTGAGTAATACAAATGTGCCACAGTTGTTTATTCATTACTTAATGAGAGACATTTCAGTTATTTGCAGGTTTTGGTGATTATGAATAAAACTTCTATAAATATCCATGTTTTCCTATAAATATAATTTTTTTATTTCACTTATATAAACATCTAGGTCATGTGGTAGGACTTTGGTTAGGTTTATTCCTAGGAATCCTATGCCTTTTGTGCAATTGTAAATGGGATTGATTCCTTGATTTCTCATTCTGCTGCTTCATTATTGGTGTATAGAAATACAACAGATTTCTGTACATTGCTTTTTTATCCTGAAATTTTATTGAATTACTGTATCAGTTCTAGCAATTTTTTGGTGGAGTCTTTTGGGTTTTCTACACAGATTATCATGTCCTCTCAAACAGTGAAAGTTATACTTCTTCCTTGTCAATTTGAATGCCTTTATTTCTTTTTGTTGTCTGACTGCTGAGGCTAGGACTTCCAGTACTATGTTAAACAACAATGGTGAAAGTGGACATCCTTGTCTTGTTCCTGACTGTAGAGGAAAAGTCTCATTTTTTTCCCCATTGAGGATGATGTTAGCTGTGGGTCTTTCATATAAGGTTTTTATGATGCTGAGGTATGTTTCCTCTATCCCTACTTCGTTGACAGTTTTTAATCAAGAATGGATGCTGTACTTTGTCGAATGCTTTTTCTGCTTCTATTGAGAGGATCATATGGTTCTCATCCATGTTCATCAGAGATATTGGCTATAGTTCTCGCTTTCTTTTTTCTTTTTCTTTTTTTTTAAAGATTTTATTTATTTATTTGACAGAGAGAGAGAGCACAAGTAGGCAGAGAGGCAGACAGAGGGAGAAGGAGAAGCAGACTCCCCACTGAGAAGAGAGCCTGACTCGGGACTCAATCCTGGGACCCTGGGATCATGACCTGAGCCAAAGGCAGATGCTTAACCAACTGAGCCACCCACGCATTCCTAGTTCTCGCTTTCTTATTCAACTTTATTAATTGAGTGGCTGTGAATATCCCCAGAGCCTTCACTTTACTAGCCTTTTTCCTCTTTTTCACTTTGCCCTGTCTTTAGTTTACCCCCTGTTGACTTAGAGATTAAGGTCATGATTCCATGAACTATCATTGTAATCATTCTCTTGGAAATCACCTAAACCCTATTTCATTATTTGTTGTAAATACACATGTTCTGGCAAAATCCTAGTCTTAAAAAAAAATTATCTTCCTTCTCTATGATTTTACACCTATCATTCTACATGAGAACAGAAAAGTCATACATGGGGAAAAAGAACTCTATAGTGATTATTAACCTAAACTAGGCTCCCAATATCATGTTCATGCTTGATATTTTAAAATATTCTTTACTCTAATGTACTTCCCTGTTTCTAAAGAACTATCCACACTAACTCATTCTCTAAAAATGATGGGTAAATATTTTGAAACCATTATCAACTAACCTGTAGAATTTAAAATACAGTGGTGAGCTCTCAAGTCAATTTTTGTTTGAAAGTTTTTAACTGATGAAAGAGCAATACCGGAGCACCCAAAACTTTTAGGGGATCAAACAATTTATAACACTCAACTTTAAGTTCATCTGCTATACTGAGAGAAGTGAAAACTCACGTGCTGACCAATGTGGAGGGTCTTAAAGAGAACCTCCCCCACATTAAGCTGGGACACAAGGGCTACAACCTCAGGAAAAGACCAAACCAGACCTAGACATGACTAGTACCCTCACCCCAGAAGACAATAGGAATGTCTGTTTGGGCTGAGCAATGCTGGAGAAGTAAAAGGAAACAAAAAATATTTTGGAGACATTATGGCCATTGAACGATGGTTTAATGGGTTTTCACCCCGGCTAAGTACTTTGGAGACATTCAAAGAACTTCAATCCATGAACTTAATTTACTGTCATCTCCAATGGTGAGTTCCCCTCAGGCACCACGCAGAAGCAAATGCAATTTCTCTCTGGGAAAGGCATACTTAATTTTGGCCTCAAGTTACCTCCAACTGTCTTGGGCACCAACTCAATCAGTCAAAAATCACTAGATAATTAAAGAAAGAAGGATGCATGAGAAAGAACCAAAAAAATGAAGAGGAAGCAACATGAAACTCGTACACCTCAGATAAGGAAATTATCAAATGTAGATTTAAAATAACCATGGCCACCTGTCTAAATAAAGAACACTGTAAGTTGCTCTAAAAGCCTTAAATAAAAAGGAGAGGTTCAAGAAAGTCAATGTCATATTATACTATGAAAACCAAAAGGCCTTTATTTCCAAGAGTTTGGAAACAGACTGAGTAGAAAATTGTAAGTCTGAGAAAACTTCAAAACTTCAAGTTTCAGCTGTGACTCCTCCTCTTATGTTAAAGCCATGGTCCTAGTAGGGAAGGCATGGGACCCTGATAACTGCAATGAGAATACTGGAGTGGATAGGCCTGGGAAATTTGAAACCCTATATTCCTCTGTATGGTCCAGGCCAGATGGAGTAGCTCACTTCTCCTCCTTCCCAGAGGTAGGTAGCACCACACTTTTTGTCCTGAGTTGTACTTGATTTTGCTGAGAATATACAGAATAAATAGAAGTTAAATAAGGTTATATATTAAAGAAGAAATTACATATGTTGGTAGGAGAAATGTAAGTACTACAGAAAATCATATCCTACGTGCAAGAGATCCAGGAAGAAGTCTAAGCCATGAGAGCTTGACAGTGCATCTCTGAGGTTGACAGAAACCAAAGTGCTACTCTTATCTTTCTTTAATTTTTTCCTCTTTTTACCTTTGTATCTCCACCAAATCGGAAAAAACAAAAAGATCTAAATCCTTAGGAAGTGAGTCATTTACATCCAAATTTATCTCACCTAAAACTCTGACAGATTTGAGGGAGGCCTTCCCTTCCTTTTAGGACTATGTTTGGTTATGTCCAGTAAAGAACAAAGAGTTCATTTTGTTTTCAGAAATGTTTTGAACAACAAGAAAAAAGGGATAGAAAGGCTAAATATTATATTGCATGATCATAGTATATGAGAAGACCTTTAAAAAACAAGGAAATGATGATGTTTATACTTTTTAAAAATTCATGGCAATTTTGCCTAAAACTAACTTTAAATGAAATATAATTATATAAAGGAGAAAAGTCATAATAGTTCAAATCAATCTCTTCAAACAAACCGATCATCCAAATCAAAAATTCTACTCTCTTCTCAATAGAGGTTGATTGCATTCTAGTCTTAGAATTATTGACACAACCAAAATAACTAAAAGAACTATGTGTGATTTCTAGTTAAAACAAATAGAAATAGCTCTTTGACCTTGTAGAAGTTATTCAAGGTCTTTGGAACTCAATTTACCCAACTGTAAGTGAATATTTTGGCAAAAGAGTTTATAAAATCCTTTCTGGCTTGAATTCATGTATTTTTGATGCTCTGATTCAAATGTATTTTATTATCAAATTCAAAGGGAAAAAAGTAAACCATTAACATTATTGTTAAAAATAATTTAGAAATTATTTTTGGTCTCTTCATGATCTATGCTATAAGGTTCACACTCACTTGAAGCTATGTCTCAGAATTATTGCCTCCTCTAAGCCTTGTGTGGTCTATGTATTAGTCAATGATTATTCTCCATTCTACAAATGTGTATATATCTGATACTGTTTCTTCTTTTGACATTCCTCTATTTTATTGTTTTCTCTTCCTTTTTTTTTTTTTGGATGGCTTTAATTCCATACTCATCTGAATTCTTTATTAAAAATTTAGGTCAAATGTCAACTCTTCTATTAAACCTTGCTTGTCACCCAAGAGAAGTGATGTTTCTTTACTTAATGCTTACTAGTATGAATCTTAACCTAAAATATAATGCATCATGTTATCCTATGGTTTTGTTCTATGTGTTTGTGTTTTCCCTTCTCTAAGAGAAAGTTCCTTTATCATGTCTTGGGCATGCAATAGTCAACCTAACGTCAGCCTCATCATTTCCCAATGACTAGGAATTAAAGGACATTCTCAGATTTCACAGATAGTGATCCTTAAGAAGGTAAAAAAAGCTCAGGAAGATTGTTACAGTTTTATCCGATGCATACTCATGACCTAAATTCCAGGACCAGGTACAGGATTGATAGGTCTAACTTAGTCTTAAGTTGCATTGCATGATCAACTAGACGGTGCACCACTAGACGGCTCATCACTAGCCATATTTCTGATCTAGAACTGCAGCTATACTCTTCTGGATATCTTGACAAATTTACCTCTTAAGAACAACAGGTAAGGGCACCTGGGTGGCTCAGTCCGTGAAGCGTCTGCCTTCAGCTCAGGTCATGATCCCAGAGTCCTGGGATTGAGTCCTGTATCAGGTTCCCTGCTCAGCAGGGAGTCCGCTTTTTTCTCCCCCCCCCCCTTGTGATTCCTCTCTCAACCTCTCTCTCTAAAATAAATAAATAAAATCTAAAAAAAAAAAGAACAACAGGTCAATTAGTGTGAAAGGCACGTCACCATCCTAAGATAGCATAACAAAAAAGGGAAATAAGATGCTTAAAATAGAACTTGTAAAAAAAGAAATACTGGGTTCCATTAAAGACAAAAGAGAATTCTAGGACTTGAACACTTCAAAGCAAAGGCTTTATAAACTACAAGAGATATACAACTATTTATTACTTTGTATAGTTCTTATTATTCTTTAATAATTGGATTTAATATTTAAAATGGGAGAGCATAAAACATAAAAAAGTATCAGAAAGACACTTTGCATATATAACTACTATGAAAATAACTAGGAAAAAACTATAGATTTTTTGTTTTATAATATTTGACTACATAACTATTTGAAACAAAAAACTGTTAAGGACCATTACAATGAAGAATCCTTTTGTGAGAAAGAAGTATATTAATTTTTGCTGTTTCCTTTTGATATTAAAAATGAGGGTGAATTTTGTTTTTTATTCATAAAAGTCCTTTGTTTCAAGTAGTAATTATGTAATTTATTGTGACTAATACAAATTGTTAAACCATTATGGCTAATAATATATGTTAATTAACAAGAAGCATTAGTTATAAAGCTTAATTTCTACTAAACATCTTAGCTGCTTATGTAGATATATTTCTCTGTAGATTTATTAAGGGTTTTACTTTCCTATTAAATCTTACAATATACCAAATACCATTTTATCCTACAGCATTATTTTAAATATAGGTAGTGAAAGTTAATGCTATGTATAATCATATAATTAGGTTCTTGCCCATTTAAATGTGTTGACATTTACACTAAGTTAATTTTTTTTTCTCATATAGAGACAGCAAACAGCAGGGAGTTCTGTTTAAACAAATTTTTGACTATCATCTTACAGAATTTTGTACAATTCTGTTGTACAAATAGTGTTATAAATTAAAAATAACTCTAATTTATTTCTATGCATAGCTAGAAAGACCTATTTTTAGAAATCATCTGATCCCAATGGGTGTGTAAGAATCTCTTCTAGATGTTAGGACACAAGCTAATAAAAGGCTTGCCATGTAATTGGAAATATGGGCTATAAATTTAAAGAAAACATAAATAATGCAAAATACATTTTTGTAGATACTATTAATAAAATTATTTGTATTACTATTATTTATGTAATAGGAACTATAAAAATATGTTTTTAAAAGTTGGATTTTAACTCCTTCAGTATGGATTAGGTTTGTGTAAACAAGTGACTAGGGGTCATTTTTAGCAAGTAAACCACACACTGGAATGTATACAATGGTTCAATGGATGGCAAAAAAAAGTACAGCGTGTGTATAGGTGATTACTGAGAATTATATTTTGAGGGGGAGAATGTAATACTTTCAAATTTATTTTACTTTAAAGATTTTATTTATTTATTTGAGAGTGAGGAAGAATGAGAGAGAGAGAAAAGGCAGATGGTGAGGGAGAGGCAGACTCCCTGCTGAGCCGAGAGCTGGAGGTGGGGCTGGATCCCAGAACGCCGGGATCATGACCTGAGCCGAAGGCAGACGCTTCACTGACTGAGCTACCCAGGCACCCCAATACTTTCAAAATTTAATTAATGCTATCATTCAATCATTTTTTGAAGGCCTTGTGAGTAGAGAAATAACATGGTTATACTCAACAGAGCTTCTCAAACTTTAATGAGCACTACAATCACTTGGGGATCCTGCTAAAAACACAAATTCTGATTCAGAAGTTCTCAAGTACAGCTTGAGATTTCACCTTTCTAATAAGTTTCCAGAAGGTGACAATACTGCCAATTCCCAGACCACTCATTGAATAACAATATCGAACAGACAGCTGCAGAGCCTGGAAATAAAGAAGCTAATTTGAAGTCTAATGCTGGAATCCTGATGCAAAGGAAAGAAGGTTAGTGATAGCAAGAAAGATTACAGAATGTTAGAAATGTTACAATGGAAGAAGTCATAGTTATATGTCAATTATACTTCAATTAAAATTTTTAAAAATCCAAAAAAGAAAAAAGAAAAAGAATTAGTACATTAGGAGATTTGTATGCATTTGGGAGGGCCACTGAAAGATGAATCCATTTGTTTTGCTGTTTGTAGGATTGAAGGCATAATGCTAATTTGAAAATAAATATGAATTCTGAAATGTGATGTGGTTTGGAGGGAACAATAAGTATCCTCTTAGACTTTACACTTGCATTAGCAATGAAACACCCAGTGGAGCTGTGCAAGAATGGAGCTCTGAAGAATGCTGTACATTTCTCTTTTGAGATGGAAATATCAGTCACAGCAGCAGTTGAAATTATCCAGGAAAAATAAGCCACAAAAACGAAGGCTCAACACATAAAGTCAGAGACACTCAAAGGAGGAGAAACGGTCTGAAATGTGGGTACAAAGTCATGAAGTTAGGAGACGTTGGTGCCCTGGACTTCGGGGCCAGATAGTCATCAGTGAACTGAGATGTGTGGGGCAACTGCCTTCTTTTAGTAATGATGAGGCTACAAATTACTGTGAAAAGTCCAAGTTTAATTGAATTCTTCTCTGCTACATCATAAAAATTTTTTTTCATTTACCTAGAATACTTTCAGTATCTACAAAATTTTGTTGTTGACTATAGTAATAATTCTCCATCTAGCCTTTCTCGAGTAGCCTACCTGAAGGTATTCTCTCCATCTCCTTATCTGTACCATAATGGGGAACTCTCACACTTCTATCTCATGGTCAAGGGTTAAGTCTCAGTACTGTGTGTTTGCTTACTTGAGCATAAAACTTTGGGAATTCTTTCAGAGTTTTACATCCTTCACTCATATATAAATTTGAAATAATACTAGGCATAGCTTACATGTGTTTTCGTGTTCAATGATGATTTAGAACTCAGCTGAGATATTCAATTATTTCTTTAACATTACTTTATACACTTAAGAGATATTATAAATCCTATTTTATTTATTTTTTATAAATCCTTTTATAAAGTCAGTTTTTATTTTTATTTTTTTTGAGAGAGCACACATGTGGGGGGGGTGCAGGCAGAGGGGGAGAGAGAGAATCTTAAGCAGGTTCCATGCCCAGCGTGGAGCCCAACTCGGTGCTCCTTCTCATGACTCTGATATCATGACCCGAGCTGAACCCAAGAGTCAGACACTTAACTGACCGAGTCACCCAGAAGCCCCTAAAGTAAGTTTTAAAAAATGCATTTTTAGATCTTTCGTATTGCTTCTCTAACATTTTATTCTCCAACCACCTTTCATCATTGTATTAGTTTGAATAAATTGTGTGTTTGAATAATATGAACACATATATTTTAACTTTAAACACTAGTGTAGGATTAAACCTAGAATAGTACAGTGTCCAGTAAATAAAATTGCGCCCTATTCCAAAAGCAGTAAGGAAATTAAATCACAATTTGTATATATTTTTCCTATTTCTATTCCTTTTCTTTCTTGCTTGTCTTGTGTTATTTAACATTTATACTTTGAATTTTTTTTTTAAATTTTCCAATGATAAAATCTACCCAGTAATGCTTAAATACTAAAGCACTGGATACACTTAAGACAAAAGACATGCATATTACTTTAAAAATTATTCACAGGCTTATATAACTAGTCTCAGTATGATAGTGTCTTAAAAAGTACCAATTCTAGGGGCACCTGGGTGGCTCAGTCAGTTAAGTGCCTGCCATCGGCTCAGGTCATGATCAGGGTCCTGGGATGGAGCCTCGCCTGTTCAGCTCTCTGCTCAGTGGGGAGCCTGCTTCTCTCTCTCCCTTTGTGATCTCTCTCAAATAAATAAATAAAATCTTTTTTTAAAAGTACCTATTTCTATATTACCTAATTAGGTACTGATGAGGTGAATTAAAGGCTTTGGTGATCCTTCAATATCCTTTCCTTCTGAGTCATGTTGTTGATGCCTAATGGGTTTGAACTAGTGTTTCTGGAGATGAGACCTGAAAATAAAGCACAGCTGGCCCGTGTTCATGGTGCAGTTAATTAAATAATATCATAAAGGCAACATTCAGAAGTAAAGGGTCAAAAAGAAAAGAGTTAGTCTAAATAAACTGTCAGTGAAAAGGAACTGAAGAGAGATAAAAATCAGTATCAGGCTATGGAACTGAAGCCGGGGTAACAACAGAGAGCAAGTAGAACTGCAACAGGTTGAAAGCAGAGATAAGCAGATTTATAAGACCTTGGTACTTACAACCTAGGGGCTAACATACTGGACAGCAGCTGTGTTGATTATTAAGAGTATTAGAGATATTAAGGGTGCTGGGTTGGTTCAAGTCTGATATTGTTTTTTTCTCAAATAGAAGAACAGGCTTGATGTAAATTTTTGGTGGGTATGGTTTGACAAAATTATTACTAATTCAATTAAAAAATAAATGGTGATTATCATTATGAAAGTGGAAATTTGAGTAAATAGTGAAACAGTATATTGTGAGGGTTAATAATCCTCACAATGGAGACCAACAAACTGATGGGCCTGGAGTAGATTTCTGGTTCTGCCGTTTGTTAACTTCTAGCAATGGCATCAAATTCTGAGGGACAAAAGCATGAATTAAATAATATAATGAGTGAACTACATTGGTTTATAGCTAGATCGTTTTTTTTCTTGCTTATTTGTTTGCTTGGTTTTTGTAGATTTGGCTGGGCCCAGTGCCCAGATCTGTGGTCAAGCATTATTCTGGATATTTCTATGAGGGTGTCTTGGGATGAGATTAACATTTAAATCAGCAGACTTCGAGTAAAGCAGATTGCCTTTAAAATGTGGGTGGGCCTCATTCAATCAGATGATGGCCTGAATAGAGCAAAAGACTGACCTCCCAGGTGCAAGAAGGAATTCTTCAGCTGACAGCCTTTGGACTTGCAATGCAACACCAGCTCTTTTCTGGGTTTTCAGCCTGATGTCTGTGGAACTTGCACTACAGCATGAGCTCTTTCCTGTATATTCAACCTACTGGCCTGCTCCGTAATCAAACCAATTTCTTTAAATAAGAACTGGATTCATAGTTGGATGTTATGGCATTTATTTAATTCTGTGAAAAGTTTTTTTTTAAGATTTTATTTATTGATTTATTTGACAAAGAGAAGAGCACAAGCAGGGGGGACGGCAGGCATAGAGAAAGGGAGAAGCAGGCTCTCTGCTGAGTAGAGAGCCTGACATGGGGCTCAATCCCAGGACCCTGGGATCATGACCTGAGTCGAAGGCAGATGCTTACCACTGAGCCACACAGGCGCCCTTGTGAAAAGTTATTTTTGAGTAAACACAGAATTTTCACAAAAAGACTAAAACTGTTTGTACCTTCTAGGGATGATAACTCTAAGGATATCAGAACTAGGACCTGTGAAAGAGATGATAGGTCATAAATTATAGTCTTTCACTGGGGCTTTTGGAGGAGGAAGTACGGCAGTCCCACAAGAAACAGAAAAATATAAGAAATAAGAAATACAGCAAAGGAAAGAGATTTTGTTTTTGATATATTTAGAGTATCAGATCTGGAAGGCATCATATATTCATTTACTCCAACTCCCATTTTACAATAAAGAAACCCAAATTGATAGAACTAGATTTCTCCAAAGTCACACTGCTGGCTAGTGACAGAAATCAGAGTTCATAACTCATGTTCCAGGGTCCATATGACTACTCCTAAAAAAAATGAATTTGATAGGTCATATGTCAATATTATACAATATCAATATTTCCTTAGCATGCATAAAACTTTTAAACTCACTAATACCTTAATAAGGTTCGTGAATTTTTACTTTACTATAGAATAAATATCTCTTTCCTTTTCCTATGGTAAAAGAGAAACTATATAATTATAAGGATATTAAAAATGTAATTTCATGAGATCATCCACTTCACTTTTCTAGCATGATATTTTATAGCTCATGCTGATGTTCAAATCAAGAACACCTTCTAAAAATCTTTTCCATTTGATTACAGTGCAAATTCTTGAGCTGCAGAAACCTTGTTTGTCTTTTTACTACTATACACTACTTTTTACTACTACTATATTTCTAGCCTGGGACCGAATAAGTCATCAATAAATACTGTTTAAATGGATGAATGAATTAATAGACATAGGTTCAAGTCCATGAAAAAAGATGGAAATGGGTAAAACACATTCTTAGAGATTTGGAACTATCACTTAACAGAAAACAGCAATTTTATATTTTAAAACCAGTTAAAAGCTATTTCCATCAACTTATAAACATAGTTGTTCTAGACAAACCCTTAATAAAGACCTAGAAAAAGGGACTTCTCTAGGCCAGGTAACATGGCAGATAATTTTATTTCATGTAAGTTATTTTGGCAAAGCAGTAGAGTATGCAGAAGAAGTGACTGCAAGAGAGAATATTCTATTTCATGGAATTCTAAGAACTGGGAATGTAATTAGGAATGAGCCTCATTGCCATTAGAGCTTGAGAATAGTTCTGTATTCAAGGAAAGTTCATAGTCTTTAGCAACAAGGATTTGTGAAACTTTTTTTTTTAACTGCTCCACTACAAATGTCTTCTTTTTTCTTCCCCACTATCAGATGGCCGACTGATAATCTCCTATTATCTATTACCTCACAATTTTGGCACGCACATGACTTTGGTTTATTGTGACTGTCCTCCATGTTATTCCTCATTAAACCTTATAGTTACTAAACTAACAGCTGAGTCGGCCATTTGGTTTTCCTTGGTTCAAATTTCAGTGAGAATCTGTTCTAGTTCCACATAGAAGGTTACTGGTTGGGTTAGAATTGGATATTTTTAGATAGTTTGCTCAAAAGTGGTTTAAACAGCTGTGGCCATAATGAAGGTAATAGATTCCTGTGAAACACAAAAAAATTTCTCCTACTTCATCAGATGAGGATTTTGCTAAGATGACTTCCTTTTGGTAGGGCTGTAGAGAGGGAAGGCACAGTGATCCTTGTAGGAAAATACTTCCCCAATTTTACACATCAAAGAGCTGAGGCTGAGAAAAGTAACATATCTGGCCTTGGTCATACATCTTGTAAATTTTTGAGGATTTAGAGAATTGCGATTTCCGTATCACACTATCTTTTAGTCCTCACACCAATTCTATTCTTGGACAGGTTCTCTTCTCTTTCTTATAGTCTTCTTATAACTAAAATCTATTTTGGGATCATTACAGAATGTATATTTATAAGGCAAATTGAAAGATAAAAAGAGAAAGAAAGGTAGTTAAAGGAAGAGTAAGAAAGGAGAAAAGAAGTACATCTGCAGCTATGATAAAAAGTTATTCTTCATATGTAAGTCAGCAATTTTAGTTAGAATTCACCCGCTTCTCTTAAGTGCATATAGTTTATAATTCTTCCTATAACCTATTTTGATTGTATACTGCTGTTAAGTCTACTATTTAATATTTGGTTGACTTCCTTAGAACAGTCAGGATTCCTAAATTTCTCAAGCAAAGTTATCCACTTATCTATACCGTTACACTTATAATTTTCAAACTCCATGAGCTCAAAAATTATATAATATAAAAGGAATATGGTGATGTGTAAGTAATTACACATGAGCCTTATCCAGAGATATCACCCAAATAGAAATTTACTTATAAATACATAGACCCAGTTTGCCGACTATTTGCTTAACAATGAACAGACACACACAGGAGAATAAAGGACAGGAGGTCTATTAAAACTGATAAGTAAACAATATTAGCTAAACTATCAGCTGGGAGAGTTGACTCCTTGTCAAGTTCAGAGATTTTAATCTTGAATTTATTTCTTTTAACATTTTAGGGGAGTAGAATGGCTGGCAAAAATGCTGCTTACAAATTACATTAGGTAATTTTTTTCTGACTCATTATTCAGTATTTCCTCTTTAAGCATTTAGAAACAAAATGTGTTTCAGATGCAAAACCTTAGTGTCTTACAATTTTATTAAATATTTTCAGCAATTATTTCTTCTTATCTTTACTTATTTTTTGCTGAGAAATCAAGAAAGAGAAATAGGAAAATTTCCCATCCAACTCATAAACGATCAACAAGGGGTACACAGAGAAATGAACAAAAGAAAATAAAAACTTATCTTTAAAGTCATTTGAGTATGTACTATTACCAGTATGAAACTGGAGAAGGGGAGATGAAATGAGGATATGGATGAATTTGGCACTCAATTTAATTAATTTCTAAAGTTTACTTGACAGTATCTTCTTTTTTGTGAATGAATTTAGCTAACTTAAATTAAATCTGAGTGTGCTGGTTTACTGTGAGGGTGATAAACTTACAAACTGAGCGGTCTGGTTATTTCTTTTATAGAAACTTAAAATTCCAATAAAGTTCATGTAAAAAGTAAATCTATTCTACAAGATCTGCACTTCATATAGTATAGTTTTTTGGAAGAAAACAGTATAATGTATAAAATGGTATCCAGCTTAATTTTATTTTAGTAAAGAAAATATGTTTTGGATAAAAAAAGTTATGTTTATGCTTTTTCAGTGATTAAATGTCAAATTAAAAACAGAAAACTCTTTCCGTCCAAAACAATAAGTAATACCTGCTAAACATTCTTCTATGACCTCCAAATAGCAATGTCATTGGCCCCATTTCATTTCTTAAAGCTTAAGACCAGAGAGAAATAGGAGAAAAAATTCATTTTCACAAAACACCTAATCATTAGAAATATAGCATAGTACAATTGCCTAACCTATGAAAATACTCTATGAATCAAAGAAATTGTGACTATTTAAATGAAGAAGGGTTATTGACAATAAAGATGTTATCTCTTATGGGTTTTAATCTCTGATAGGGAGTTTAAATTTGACTAACGCCCCTTTACATAAAATCTTATTTGACTGATGTCCTCTCTATGTCCTCTACTATGCTTTTAAATGTTTTTATAACTTGATCATTGTAATAAGCCCTGGGATTTTAAAGACTTGGGGTAAGTCAAAGACATTTTAAGCATCATCTGCTTTTTTTTTCTTCTTTCATGTTACTAGTGCCTTTTCAAGCATGTTTTATTATTTCAGAGTTCTGTAACAAAAGACCAAATAAAATCCATAGAATTCAATAACCAATGTACCAAATATTTTTAACAAAAGTTAATCAAGGCAAAAGTAGCATTAACTCAAAAAAATTTTTCCGCAGTGAGGGATAAATTATTTAAATTGCATTTTAATCATTTACAGAAAGTTGGCATACTAGCTGTGAATAAATTAAGTAAAAACAGACCCATGGAAAATGAATGCAGTATTATCAACACTTCATGGCAAATGACATCTCATTTATGCTTCCAGGTTAATCTATATGTTATTCATAATCCATTGATATGTAAGACAGAATACCTGTCATTTTAACTACAGAAAGACTTTAAGATGTGGCTAGGTGTTAAAAGTTCTCTGCAAGACTGTTTACCTCCGAATCCTTATACATAACTGGCAAGTGAGTGCACCTAAGTATTTAATGTATTTTTTGAATGCTGAAAAATAAAAATAAACAATCATTCATTCATTCATATATATTGATGTCTACCATGTGCCAGTCATTCTTCCAGAAACTAGAGGTAAAACAATAAACCAACACAAAACCCTTTCTCTTATCAGGCTATCTAGCTTACATTCTAAGGGGGAGACACAATAAACAAATATGTAATATGTTATTTCTCAGAGGAGATAAATAGGATAATTTAACATGAGGGTAATTTCTAAATTCTTATGAAGACAAAGAGAGAGGAGTTACTTTTTCAGCAAGGTTGGTCAAGAGGGTCTCTCTGATCAGTTACCACTCAAGCAGACTCTTAGATTCAGACATGTGGGGTCAGTTGAAGGAATGATGGGACAAAAGGAGTGTTCCACAGTTCTAGCGCTGCTGGAGAAGAGCAAGAGCTAGAGAGGCAATGAGCTAAGAGAAGTAACAGCACTTACGTCATATTGGTCCTAACAGTCCATGTGGATCTGATTCTTTGTGAGATGAGAAGTCACGGGAAAGCACTGATCAGAGGAGCAACTTGATCTGACTTGCAGATAAAAATTACTTTGGTTGCTGTGTGGATTATGGACTATAAAAGCTCAGAGGCAAGTATGGAACTTTTATAGTAATAGCAGGAAAAGACTTTCATTTCTATTTATTAAAGAAGATCATTTAATATAATTAACATAAGCCCTTAAAAATGAAGGGTTATTGGCTCAGAGGAAAAAAGAAAACCTGGCTAAATTTTAGTATACGAGTAGGTAATTCAAAAGTGAGAGATTTATTGTACATTGGCTAACTGGCTGGACAAGTAAAAAACATGGTGAGAGTTAATTTTTAATATAAAAATTATAATGTAAATATTTGAAAGGAATTCAGTGTCTGTTTTGGAAGATGAGTTTTCATTACCCTTCACCAAGAGGAGAAAATATAAATATCAGGAGTATAAAATGTTCCTTCAGAATGAATTGGAAGAGAAAGTTGTTAGGAGACATTCATTTCCCCCTGCTGTTAATCCCCTCTTTACCTCTCCTCACTCAGCTCACTTAGGCTCATTGTCAACCTTGTGAATGCTGCTTTCACAGCTATCCTTGTTCCCTCTCACTCTGGCCAGGCAGGCATTATCTCCTTTATTCCTAACCCCACTCCCCTCCAGACATCCTGCAAACCCATCTACTTTAACTATATCTTCCAGTTTCAATCCAGCCTGTTTATAAATCTCTTGACCCCCACCTTTTCTCATCAGCCATCCTCTTACTCATATTTTTTTCTCCTCCTCCTGAATCATTAAAGGTGCTCAAATGTCTCCCATAAAACTAACCAGGACCAACTACTTTGATCCTATGCATTCTCTAATTTCCACCTACTCTCTTCTCCTTTCTCATGCAAACTTGACTTGTCCTCATTCGCTTGTCTCCTCTTTCAACTTTCCCACTTATATTGATGTTGAATTGGAAACTGGTTTCACCTTCAACATTCTCCTGAGTTATCAATAACTACCTCTTGGACATTGTGTTAGTCTGTTATTGGAAATTTTACTGATTTAACACTGTTGACATTACTCAAAACTCCTAATACCTCGTCTTTTTCTTTATTTAAGATCCTATTTATACATTAGAGAGAAAGAGAGAGAATGAGCAGGGAGAGCAGCAGAGGGAGAGGGAGAAGCAGACTCCCAATTGAGCAGGGAGCCTGATGCATGCTGTGATCATGACCTGAGCCTAAGGCAGAGGCTTAACCAACTGAGCCACACAGGACCCCCCTTAATACCTTGTCTTGTGTGACATTGTGCTCTCCCTGTTTTTCTCTGATCTCACTAAACATTCTCCTCTTTTGTTGCTTGTTGCTTTCTCTTGCTTTATTCATCCTTATAAGCTGTTGTGTCTCATAACACCTGTTCTCTGCTCTTGTCACTCTAAAATCTTCCATCATTGATCTCAAGCTTCATCATGATTTTAACTAATACCAATTTACTTATGGTTCCTATGTCTACACCTATATTAGATATTGATTCCAACACCTAGGCACTTTATACAACTCCTCTGGCACATTTCTATCCCTAGGCTGCAGCTGTCTCCCTCCTTATTGCCATACTATTCTGTGAATATTGCTATCAGTTTACTTCTGATATTTTTACTAATATGAATATGTTGATGAGTATATCCCAGGCAAAAATTGTGAGCCACTTGACAATACAGAATGTGTTTTGCCATGTTTATATTTGTAATATGTAATACAGCATTTGTAATATAGTAGGTACTATTTAAACATGAATTCATGATGAAATAATGATAATTTTCTACATGAATTTTCAAACCAGATATAGCATAGATTTTTAAAAAAATTTTCTTTTAACTTGAAAGCACAATATTTTAAATGGATTCAAATCTAACAATTCTAGCTCAATTTAATTGGGAGATGACTTCAAGGGAGGGAGTTTCCAATGCCTTTTATCTCCAGAGGAGTCCCCTTGTCCTAGAACTCTGATGAGCAGCATGAAAATCTTGTTAAACAGACATTTGTTCCACTTATTCCTATTAGTTTTGGTGCTCTTCAAAGACTCTTTTCATGCAAAAATATTTATATGTTTTCATTAGAGACATAAAAAACACATTTGGATGATCAAAGTGAGAACTTTAGGGTAATTTTAATGATGATTAGTGCACTTAGAGTAGGTTGTACTATTCAAAGCATTTCACATTTGTTATGCTGTTTAATACCTACAAAATTGTTTTTTATATGTCTGAATATTTTAAACTATTTCCTAACAAAAGACTGAGTCATCAGTTAAAAAAGAAAACATTAAAATTATTGCATACTGGTTTTGGGGGTGCCTGGCTGGCTTAGTTGGTGGACGATGAAACTCTTGATTTGGGGGTTGTAGGTTTGAGATCCACATTGGGTATAGTATAGAGATTACTTAAGAAAAATAAAATCTTTAAAAAAATTATGACATACTGGTTACTAGCCAACACAATACAGTAAAAACTTACATTTTAAAATATATTTCTCCTCTTTTCCATAATACATAGCATGTTTAACACATTTAATTTATTCTTTGTTCTCCTCTAGTGTTTGGTACAATATATTATTATTTCTTTATCTGTGTTTGCTGTGTGATCCCTATAATGATGTATGAATTACAATATCTCTTTTGCTGCATAGAAAAATTGTCTTTAATTTTGAAGCTTCATATTTTTTTCTGATGACAAAAAATACATATTATAGAAAACTAAAAAGAAAAAAAAACACAAGAAAATAATCACAAAAACCTCATACAGAGGTAATCTTTATTACTATTCTGAAGGGTATATGTCTGCTCATTTTTAAGCACAAAGAATATAAACTTTATTTAATCTTTATATATAAATATACTTTATTTTTAAAAGTGGAATGATGATGTGTCTCTTATTTTTATGATCTGCTTTTTAATTTATCAGTATATTGAGAACAAAATGTTGGTAAATATTTTTATAGAACATAACAACAACAAATGGCTCTAAAAATAATGCTTATAATGCTTATAGTTAACAATGCTTTATAAATGTTCTAATATATATGTCTTTGTGTGGATCTCATTTTTTATTTTCAGATCCATTACTAAATAATGTTATTATTGAGCCAATTGTGATAAGCATTTTTAAGCTATTAACACTCTGCCAGTTAGGGTCTCACTAGGAAAATAAAAACAGAAGAATAAAAGGAGTTAAGATTATTCCTCTCTGGTGAATGTACATATGGCATTTTGTGCATGTGCTACTGAAAGTACAGTAGTCCCCCCTTATCCATTGGAGATATGGTCTAAGACCCCCAGTAGATGCTTGAAACCACAGACAGCTCAGAGCCCTATGTATACTATGTTTTCTCCTATCCATTCATACCTATGATAAAGTTTAATTTATAAATTAGGCACAGTAGGAGATTAGTAATTATAATAAAACAGAACAAGTATACCAATGTACTGTAACAAAAGTTCTGTAAATGTGATCTCCCTCACTTTCTCAAAATATCTTGTCCTGTACTCACTGTTCTTCTGATGATAATGATATGAGATGATAAAATGCCTACATGATGAGATAAAGTGAGGTAAATGACATAGGAATTGTGACTTAGTATTAGGTGACTATCGACCTTCTGATGGTATGTCAGAAGGAGGGTCACCTGCTTTTGGACTGCAGCTGACCTCATGTACCTAAAACCATAGAGTGCAAAACTGGGGATAAGGGAGGACTACTGTACATGTTTCCAGATGTGTGAAAGTCTAGGTTCTTGAATCCCACTTTTAGAATAGTACTTATCATGCTGTGTTACATTAGCCCCTGCTAGTGTGAGCCCCTTGAAGGAAGAGATTGTGTTTTTATTTTGAAAACCATTTCTTAACACATAGTTTAGCATATCTTAATTATTACAGAATGTATATGAAAAAAATGCCTGGACCAATAGATGTAACCTAAGTCAAATACTAGAATGACTATAGGAATAACAACGATAGTAATAGTGTTGCCTTCCGTATAGACACTTTCATTCTGTCAAAAATTATAACGAGTATATATAAAGTGGTTCAATCCCCAACAGTGATAGGAAAGTTTAAATATATTTACACTTCATGATATATGGGTTTTTTTTTTTTTTTATTTTAGTGTCTTAGTATCTCATCTGGAATTTACATAGAAACATTCTCTTTCTAAGAGTTGATATTTTTCTATGGATAGCCTATATTCAACATTTTATTTAAAAATGGAATAAAATCATTTACATTTTTATTAGTCATCCAATGCCTTACTTATTGCAAATGTTTCAGATAGGAGATTATGCGTTCCAAAACAGTAAGTGCTTTCCTCTACCTTGGAAAGATGCCACTATTCTCTGAGTCATTCTGATTTAGGTTTCATCTCATTTGTTATCAATGTGGAACATCAAGTACTTTCTCTCAATGGAAAAATTGCTATTGGCTAATTCTCATTATAGAGTTAACATGATTTTGCTTAAAAACTGATTGCATCAAATAAAAAGGAATAAAGCTTTTGTATTTCCCACCTCTTTTTCTGTCCTTCAAAGTCCAACTCAAATTTCAGATTCTCCACAAAAATACCCCTAAATCGTACACATATCTCTCTTATTTCTGTGCCTTTGGCAGCAGTAATTTGTGCACTGATTGGAAGTTTAGCATATGTTGTAATAGGTTATTATTTGTTTCATGGATAAACCTCTCAGGGTCTACAATTTAATTTAACCTCCTATGCAGAAACGAATTGACATAACAGACTAGAGGCAGCTATCATTAGAAAAGCTTGCTTGCAAGGTTGGCCCTTGGCTGGCATCAGGGAATTTGGCACTCAACTCATACCCTTACTTTTAAGAATGGCTCATTGTGCCTAGATGGTTTGTACAAACATAATGATTTATGGTGCATATCTGCTTTCTTTCCAAAGGTCTGGAATTTAAGTACTTGGCAGGCAGAGGGTGACTACATGACTAGCCCCCGACAGAAAACCTAGGTGTTAAGTCAGTACTGGGCTTCCTTGGGCAGAACCATTGCATATGCTGCTGCATTATTATTGCCGGTTAAAGGAACATGCACAAACGAGGACGAGAGGAAGCACAGGAAAGCACGTGCATGAATTTCTCTGGACTCTGTGTCTGTTCCCTTTGGTGATCCCATTGTGTGTTCTTTCACTGTAATAAATCTTAGCCACATGTACAACTGTATGCTGAACGTTCTGAGTCACTCCAGCAAATCTCCAAATATGAAAGTGGTCTTTGGGACCCCCAACACATTTTATTACTACTAAGTCAATGTGTTATTTATGGATGCTGTCAGAAGACGTGAGAATCCTGGGTCAGAGACAAAGAATATTTTACTAGCAGCATAGAGGTCAGCATGAATGTCATGGTTATATCGGTTCCTCTTGATCTGCAATTTCCACATGGGTGATGCAGAGGGTCTTGGGTGGGTGCTGCACAGAGGGTGGGTTGGCACTGCAGCTGATAAACATCGATTTTGGAAAATTTACCTCTTTTGTAGTGTTCCTGACTTTTGTTCTGGAGGGAAATATTATCTCATCTTTTAAGGTTGCTCAATGCAAAAATACTAAGAAATGGCCTGGGTAAAAAGTGGTTAGGACCTTGAATTCTTGGAATATCCAGCAAGAACAATATGAGATGCTCAGGGCTCATGAAAGATTACTTTGAACAATAATAACCCTGCACATCCCACAAAATTGTAAACATCTCAAAAACAGTATCTTTTCCTATTTCTTTTATGCCATCAACAGCAATTGCAGTTTTGAATGCTAAACAAATATTGAACGACTCTCCTATTAGTGCCCTGTGTCTGCTATAACTTAACACAATTTGGTAACTTAAATATAGTCTCTCATACTTCTGGAGACCAGAAGCTGAATATCAGTATCAAAGGGCCAAAATGGGGGTGTTGACAGTTCCAAGCTCCCTCTGAAAGCTCTAAAGGATAATTCATTCGTCACCTCTTCCAGTTTTTGGTGGCTGCCAGCATCCTCAGCACTTGCTGTCACGTCTGCCTCCGTGGTGACATTGCCTTTTTCTCTTGTGTCTGGATAGTGAAAAATCCTCTGCTCCCCTCTTGGAAGAATACATTTAAGGATTGCCTGATATTCCAGGATAATCTCCTCATCTCAAATTCCTTAACATAATCACATCTGTAAAGTCCTTTTTTTTTTTTTTTTCGACGTATAAGGGTAACAATCACAGGTTCCAAAGATTTGGACATGGATATCTTTTGGGTGTTATAGGATATTTCATTTTATTTATTTATTAAAATTTTATTTATTTATTTGAGATAGAATGAGAGAGAGCACAAGGGGGGCCTACGGGAGAGGGAGAAGCAGACTCCCCACTATGCAGGGAGCCCGACCTGGGGCTCGATCCTAGGACCCTGGGACCATGACCTGAGCTGAACTGTTAGTTAAGCAGATGCTTAACTGACTAAGCCACCCATGCACCCCTAGGATATTTTGAAATTTATAGTATAAGATAATTACAATAGGATCATTTAAAAATAGAGGAAAAAATCATGCAATTACATAGCTGTAATAGGAAGTAAATTGTTTTACTACTTCATTAATATGTTGCCAGAAGCACATTTAAAACAAAATACATATTTTGGGTAAAAGAGATAAATATATAATCCGAAATAGAAAACACAAGTACTTTGTAAACTTCTAATAAAATTAGCAGAACACTGTTAAAGAGACTTGAAATTAAAATTTCCTGAAACATAATATATTTGTTTTTGTGAACTCACATAGAATTTGGAATTCTCATTAAGATAGTCAACATTACTCATTTTTCCTTATCATAAATCAAAAAACAATAAGCAACACAGTTTTCTAAATGTAGTTTTGGAGAACAGTGCTGTGAGGGATAAGAATATACTAGAAGGGGAAATATAGGGTGATTTATAGACTTCTAGTGACTGACAACCTGTGGATTTAGGGAATTCAACAAACACTAGTCTTCTCAATACCTGTGTTTTAGGATCTAGTAAGCTCTTACTTCTACAGTGTAGGAAAAAAAGGAGGAAATAGGCACCAAAAAACACCCCTAACTTAAGGAAATGTCCGCCTCCTTCCCTTTCTAGGAACACATTTCATACACATAGAAGTATTTTTAAATCAAGTGGACAGTTCCAAACACAAATTAGAATTAGCAGTTTAATTTACCCTCATAACTAAGTTTTAACATTTCTTTTTTTTTTTTTAAAGATTTTATTTATTTATTTGACAGAGAGAGACAGCCAGCGAGAGAGGGAACACAAGCAGGGGGAGTGGGAGAGGAAGAGCCTGATGTGGGGCTCAATCCCAGAACGTCGGGATCACGCCCTGAGCCGAAGGCAGATGCTTAACAACTGAGCTACCCAGGCACCCCTAAGTTTTTAAAATTTCTATGTGGTTTTTCATACATCAATTTAAAACAACTCTCTTAAGCTATTGCTGGCTCACTTATGTTTCCTAATTGGTAAGAAATAAGCTTTTCTCTTCATTACTTCCTTTGCTTAAGAAGTCAGAATGTAATCTCTTTTACTACAAATAAAAACTTAACTAAATCAGATGTGGCTAGATCTCTGTAATTTAAGGGATAGATATCCACGGCTAGCACTTCTTCCTGGAACAAGACTTTCCACAGGGTCGATGTGGTACAAACAGACTCAAGAGCAGTGTCAAGATTCAAGGTGGTGGTAAGCTCTAACTCCAGGGCCATGTCTAGCTCCCCATCTGTTTTTGTAAATAAGATAGGAGTATAATACAGACAAGCTCATACAGTCACATGTAGTCTCAACATGCTCTTGCTCTACAATAGCAGATATAAGAAGTTGCAATAGATGCTGTATGACTCACAGAACCAAAAACTATTTATTACCTCTCTCTTTTAGGACAAGTTACATAATCTCTGATCTAGAAGAATGAGAAGATATACATAGTCTGCTTATTAAATATAAAACAGACAAAAAATGCAGAACTCGATGCAATATAGAATCAGATTGAAAAAGATATTAAAAGGTTAGAATACTGGATTAAAAATAACAAGATTAAGTGTAAAATAGATAAATAGAAGGTCATGAATTCAAAATCACAAATTTAACTGCACAAATAAAACAGAAGTTTGTTTGGTCCTTAATTAGGTAACATGAGTCAATATGATGTAGCAAACAAAACATGCAGGACAATTTTATGAATTAATAGACATTTGTAGTTTAAAAGAAGTAAATGTTTCTAGATGAATGAAACTATTAATAAAAATAACTAATAATTATTGGGTATGTAGTATGTCATATACTTTTAAAGACTACATAGAGATATATGCAAATGTTCATGTGTATGTAAGCGAATTGAATTAATTCCTTGATGACTTATTTAGGTAGATATTATATCCCCACCTTATATATGAGAAAAATGAAGTACATGAGTTTCTTGCCCTATATTACACAACTAATAAGATCCAGAGACAGAATTCTTATGCAGGATGTCTACCACCAGAAACCACATTCTTAACCCCTAGCCCAGTACAGTGGTCAGCCTGGGCTTCTATGATAAAAATACCAGCTGAGTGGTTTACACAATTATTTTTCACAGTTCTGGAGGCTGGGAAGTCCAAGATCAAGGTGTTTGCAGATCCGGTGTTTGGTAAGGGACCTTTTTCCTGGCTTGTAGAGAACCATCTTCTTGCTATATTCTCACATGGCCAGAGATCAAGCTCTAGTCTTTTTCTCTTCTAACAAAGACACTAATTCCATCATGGGGGCTCCATTCTCATGATCTTATCTAAACGTAATTACCTCCCAAAGGCCCCACCTCTTAATTGGGGTTAGGTTTTCAACATGTGAATTTTGGGGGTGGGGTGGGGGACACAAACATGTAGTCGATGACACCCAGAGCACAAAATAGAGGGTCATAATAACTATATCCAAATATTTGAAAAGCTTTAATGTATAAGAGGATTTACATTTAATGTGAGCTGTTTCAAAAATTAAATAACAATAAGAACAAGTAAAGACAATAAAATTAAAGAATAATAGAGTTGACTTTTGTCAAAATATAAAAAAAACACTTTTGTTAGAAATCGGAAGAAATGTCATAAATGGAATAACTTATATTTGATTTATAGACTTATAATGAGTGAATTTCTCCTGAAATTGCTAACCAATAATTGGGAAGAGGGGATATTCTGGTAGAGATTTTTGTATGAGGTGAATCCCAGATGTGTTCTAACAAAACCTACGCATCTGAATTAGAGAAGAAATCAGGGAAATGTGGATCTGCTGTGGCATCGTATTTTGCTATCAAGTTGCCATGTGGGGAGATGACCTGCCTGGAGCAGAATAGAGTCCAAGATTAGTTTAAGAGCATATACTGAAAGCACACTTCACATTCACAGGGAGTTTTAGCTAGCACCCTAGAGCAAAGTTAATGAATTATTTTTTTGATCCCTCTGCGATTTTTTCAATTAGGCTTAAACATGAGAGCTATAGAAGGTTGAAACATTTTATACTATAAAGTTCAAAGTGGCAAGGAAGCATTAGCAATGCAAGTTTCCCCATGATGTTCTATCAATGTTACTCAACTTTCTTTGAGGGATTAAAGGATAATTCTTATTCTGTGACCAGTCTTGAGTCTCACTACAAGATTTTTTGTGCTTTGGCACAGAGATAGATATTTTAAAAAGACTTTCCAAGCTCTGGCCATTCAACATACTACGTACTAGAACAAAACATGAAATAGGAAGATATAAAGAGAGATGCTCATTATAAACTTAACTAAACAAAAGTACAAAATTCTGGATTAGGATGATTAACTCTGACCACCAAACAGTATGCAGTCACAGAGACACACATATAAAATATAGCAACAAGAATATGTATGGGATAAATGTTTATGTATGGGCACAAAAGATATAGTGTAATATCAGTAATCTTGATGGTTATCTTAATGACTATTTCATTTTTTCAAGAACACCTTTTCAATCTTAACTACCTATTTAAATAAAAATTATGTGTACCTAGTAACTATACCTCCCTAATTATTTTTAATTATACATAACGATCCATTTTAACGGTCTTTGGTCTCTTGAAAAATTAGTCTACATTTCTAGCATTTCAATGATAAGCTCTAGTTCCAAAATTCTATTACTGAAGAACGCACATTCATACATAAGGTAAAGATCTTCACCAGAGATCTTTAAATTCCATGAGTGAATTTGAATATGAGAAACTTTGATACACATGAAGAAAGGTAAGACTGAAATGTAAAATTCCAGTCCAGCTAGAAACAAAGCAAGTAAACACTGCAATATAAACCTTATGAGAAAGAAGACTTCATTCACCTTACCCCCCATTGTTCTTGGTGTCTATGAGAGCAGAGGACACATAATAAGTACTCAGTAACAGCTGAGGTAAATTAAAAAATGAATGAACAAGGGTTATAGAAAATATCCTATTATTTCCTTCACAAAATTGTTTATCTAGAGAAATGAAGCAGAACTCAGAAATAACACTGGGTAAGTGTCATTTTGCAGGAGATAAAATTATAACAACACAGGATATCATAGGACATTTTCTCAAAAGACACTATAAAAATTCCAACCAAATTGAAATGCCCTAATTTATTGGCCCAAATTCAGGTCAGGTAACTTGATTTGATATTAGGAAAACATCTGTAAAACATTTGTGTCAGATTATAGGAAAGAATTTTAGAGACTTTCCTATGCTAGAATTCCCAAATTCATCTGCAGTAAAGCAAAACAAAAACAAATAAAAGAAAAATAACTTTCTCCTTCTCCTTAGAACGCTGAACTTTTACCTTATCTATTTCTTCTAAAGCCAGCAGTATCAAATTGTAATTCATTATAGAAATGGTGGGTTTAAGATTTACCTAAATGATACTGTTAAGTTTTGAAGTTTCTAAGCCTTCAAAAAGGAGATAAAATTTTGGAAGTAACACAGAATGGAATGATAATTATAAAACAAAGAGTTAACTCCAAGCTGAGCATGATGCTATGTATTCAAAACAGAGAAAAGCATATTCATGAAATTTTCATTAATTCAAGCTGAGTTTTGTTTAGTAGCTACAAGGGAAACAGATTTCAACTGAAGGCTGAAAGTACTTCCAATCCAGGTATGAAAATATATTGCTTTTCTGGGAATCAGAATGGAGGTGAAGTAAAGAGTCACAAGCTGGATCTTAAAAAGTGATTGGCTAGTAACAAAAAAACGGAGGAAAGAATCTTAATGGTTTGGTCTAGTGCTGGGACTAGTTTTCCAATAGGCAAAGAAAAACAGAAATAATTAGTAATAAAATTATTGCACTTCAAATAAGTAGATGAAATATAAGTATGTAAAATTTCATAATTCCAGACTGTCCACTGGAGTCTGAATACACCCTAGTCAAGACAATTTGAGGGTTATTCTCTGTTCATTCATTAACTCATTCAACACATCCTTTTCTCTTTCTTTTGAAATGGATTAAATTTCACAAGAAGTTATAAAAACAGTATGGAGTCTCCACAAAGATAATATCCTTTTTTAAAAATGATGTTTGAATGAGAGACTATGGACTATGAGAAACAAACTGAGGGCTACAGAGGGGAGGGGGGTGGGGGAATGGGATAGACCGGTGATGGGTAGTAAGGAGGGCACATATTGCATGGTGCACTGGGTGTTATACACAACTAATGAATCATCGAGCCTTACATCGAAAACCGGGGATGTACTGTATGGTGACTAACATAATATAATAAAAAATCATTATTAAAAAAAAAATAAAAAATAAATAAAAAAAATAAAAAAAAATTAAAAAAAATAAAAAATAAAAATGATGTTTGCATAGCCATACTCTATTGTCATAAACAGGAAATTGACATTAGTAGAACATTATTAACTAGAATTCAGACATTACTCTGATTTCATCAGGTTTTACATGAACTGTTGTTTTTGTTTTGTTTTTTGGGGGTTTTTTTGGTTTGGAGGGTTTTGGTGTATAGTTCTACAAAAGTTTTATCACACTTACAGATTAAACATCACTACAGTCAGGATATGGGACTATTCCTACACACAAAGAAACTACCTCCTACCTCATTACCTGTAATCATCATACCTTTCCCCACCTTAAGCCCTGGTAACCACTTATTTGTCCTTGATCCTTGTAATTTTGTCACTTCAAGAACATTATATAAATGCAATTTTATGGTATGTGATTTTTTTGTTTGGTTTGGAATTGTTCTGTCCTGTATTATTTTTTTTCTTTTTCAGTCAGCACAACGCCTTTGAGATCCATTCAAGTTGTTGCATGTATCAAAAGTTCATATCTTTTTGTTGCTGAGTAGTATTATACCCTATGGATATATCCCAGTTCATCTATCCACACCGTTGAATGACATTTGGGTTATTTCCAGATTTTAGCTATTACAAATAAAACAGCTATGAACATTCATTTATTGTACTTAATCATTTTTAGCTCTATAAGAAACTGCCTATCAGCAATGTATGAAGAGTTATAGCTGCTCTGCACCCTCACCTGACAATATATACTTACCGAAAACTAACTATAGGCAAGACACAATACTAGAATACAAAATTTTAAGCAAATAGGACATGTCTTTGACTTTATAACTTAGTAAAGGAGTCAGACTTTATCAAATTAAACAGCTTGTTAAATGCAGAATGTAGACGGTGCCTGGGGGGCTCAGTTGGTTAAGCATCCGCCTTTGGCTCAGGTCATGACCCCGAGGTCCTGGGATAGAATCCTGCATTGGGCTCCCTGCTCAGTGGAGAAGCTTCTCCCTCCACCCTCCCTGCTGCTTGCGCATGCACTCTCTCTTCCTCTCTCTCTCAAATAAATAAATAAAATCTTTTTAAAAAATGGGGACTGTAGAGATATCCCTCATTTCCAAAGTTATGAATAATGTTACACTTCCAACATGTAATACAATCGATAGCAAATTACTTGAGTACGAACTTAAAATTAAAACTAAATAGTGATTAGAAAGCACTGCAGTGCAAATCCCACAGTTTAGAAATGACAAAACTGGATTGAGGAACTGGTGCCTTCTTCATGGTCATAAAACTAGACATGACAGAACCTCAGATTAGAACCCCAGGTCTCTTGCTATTATTTTCATATTTTCTCACTATATTGCACTCTTGTTATTTATATGAATAATACTCTTGTTATTATATGAAATATATTATACTTAAAAATATTTCCATGCTTTAGGAAAATCTGGTATTATACAAACATGCCACTTTCCATTGCCAAGAAAGGGTAAGAACAGGTTAAAATAAAAATAACATGCACCACAATGAAATCAATTAAGGAAATAATATGGCAATTTGAACATCTCCTTTAAAATAAGAACATTATTAAAATATCAAGTGTGAGTAGCAATTAAAAAAATCAAATTATACGCTTAGCATAAGTTTTTCTTTTCCTGGTTGTGACAAAGTAGAAGTAGGAATTAAATATGCTCCATTACTTAGCACTTCATGAAAACTGTTTCATGTGGTCCCTCAATGCACATTTATCTTTTATAGCTTCCAAATTCCAGTTTTAAATTAGGTATTTTTTTAATTGATATTTGGTTCTAATATTTTAATGATTACTTTGTAAGTGAAAGAACCGCCTCCAACTGAAATCAGTTAATGTTCTCAACAATTAACACAAGCAGAAATAGGACAGATCTATTTCTTGGACAAAAGTAATTGGTTATTATAATTGGATCATTATTGGAAAACACTCATTGTATTGTTGGACTCTGACAATGGACTCTGACAAGCTTTTTGTCCCCTACAGCCAGACAAGTTAATACCATATATTCTATGGAAAAAATGTGGGTGGGAAGGATGACTGAACCTAGAATAAATTAAAACATACACTAAAAATCTCTCTAATCAGAACAGTATGGTGCTAATGCATGAAGAGACAAAAGATCAATAGAATATAATAGAAAATACAGAAATAAAGCTAAGTATATGAAGACATTTATTATACTAAATGTTGGTATCCAAATACCTGAGGCCAAAAGGACCTATTTAAATGCCTGTATACAATTTGTTTGCCATCTAGGAAAATACAAGATTAATTATTTTCCTGACACCATATTCAAGAACTCTAAAAGGATCAGAAATCTAAATGTAAAACATGAGCTTATTCAAGCAGGAGAAAGCATGCATGAATTTTTTAATATCCTATATGTAAAGGAAAGCTTTACAAGTAGAACTCAAAATCTAATGCAATAAAAACCATTTGATATATTGGTCGATATAGAAATAATTTTAAAACACTTTTGCATGGCAAACTGAACCAAACCAAACAATTACAAAAAGACCATAAGCTACATCCAAAAATGGTGACAAATTGAAAGAAAATATTTACAACATATATTCCATATAAAGAGTAATACCCTCAATATATAAAGAAGTTTTTAAATGAAGGAATTTCTAATAATTATTTTAAAAATAAGCAAAAACTTAGAAAATAAGTCACATAAAAAGAAATAAAAATGTGCCTTAAATATGAAAATATTTTTAACTTTGTATGCAAAAAAGTTATATAAATTAAAACTACATTTAGAGGGGTGTCTGGGTGGATCAAGTCCCACAGCAGGCTTCCTGCTCAGCAGGGAGCCTGCTTCTCCCCCTTCCCTCCACTTGTGCTTGCTCTCTCTTTCTAGTTCTCCCCTTCTCTCTCTCTCAAATAAAAAAAAATCTTTAAAAAAAACTGTATTTAGATACCATCTCTCACATACCAACTTGGCAAAAATTTAGAAATATGACAATACACCATATTGATGAAGCTGTGGACATACTGTTATATATTGTAGGGAAGGTGCAAAATGGCATAACCACTATGGAAAGGAATTTGGCAATTGTTAGTAGCACTACCTGTGCATTTGTCCTATAACATAGCACGTTTCATATCTATGAATTTACAATGAAGATACAGTTTTAATAATATAAAAATATATATGCACAATTGTAAAATATTGAAAACTATGTAAATATCTAAACATAAAAGATTTATTGGCAAACTATCACATACACAGGATGGAATGCTATGCAGCTTTGTAAAAGAATACAAAAATACTAATTCAAAGGGACACATGCACCCCAATGTTTATAGCAGTATTATCTACAATAGCCAAATTATGGAAACAGCCCAATTGTCCGTCGACTGATGAATGGGTAAAGATGTGGCATATATACACAATGGTATATTACTCAGCCATAAAAATGAATAAAATCTTGCCATTTGCAATGACATGGATGGAGCTAGAGAGTATAATGCTAAGTAAAATAAGTCAGAGAAAGGCAAATACCATATGATTTCACTCACATGTGTAATTTTCGAAACAAAACAAATGAGCAAAGGGAGAAAAAAAGAGAGACAAACCAAGAAACAGAAACAGATTCTTAACTATGAGAACAAACTGAGGGTTACTGGAAGGGAGGTTGGCAGGTGGATGGGTTAAATAGGTGATGGGGATTAAGGAGTGCACTTGTGATGAGCACCGGTAGTATGAAAGTGTTGAATCACTATACTGTACACCTGAAACTAATATCACACTATGTTAACTAACTGGAGTTTAAATAAAAGCTTTAAAAAAAAGAATACTGGAGTCCGTAAGCCGATATGGAGTGATTTCCAGACTATATTGCAAAATTAAAACAAAAGAAAATAAAACAAAACAAAAACAAAGAAAGCAAACAGTTAAAAAGTCCTGAGTACATATGTTAGTGTGCCAAAATGGCACAGGAATCAGATTGAAGGGTATTCCCTCTGGCCAAATCTGGAACAATCTGAACCTCTAATTAAATAAAGACAGTAATGAATTACAACTCATTGAACAAAATTAAAAACCCATGAATGCATACTATAAAACTATGTAAACAGATAAGAAGAAAAGAAAAACTCTTCTTCACAGTAGAACTATCACTTATAAATACACTTATAAATATTTTAAAATCCTATAAATAGGATAATACAGTTAGAAAGTTACCCTTTTGCACTATCACAATAAAAACTGATGAGGGCAAGAATCAAATAGTTGCTAAATTTACAGTTGAAAAAATTGATGAAGTACAAGATATTTACATAGCCTCAAATTATCTCCCTCAAATCTACATATTAATTGCATAAAGGGAAATAATAACTATATATATAATAAATAATGCAGTCAACAGCTCAATCAAGTGATCAAAATTATCATTATTACTAAGAGTCAACAAACCATCAGGTGTATCTAGATACGATAACCTGGGAACACATTATTTATGTAGTTTTCCAGCTCAAAAAACGACCTGAATCTAAACACAAGGAAACACCAGCAAAATCAATCTGAGGAAAACTCAAATAAAATACCAGACCTATTTTATTAACAACAAAAAAGTCAATGTCCTGGGAAATGAAAAAAAGATTAAAAATGCTTCTGGATTTAATCTCTCACAATTAAAGGAAATTTAAGAGATTGATATATCAAATAAATGTAGAAACAATCTGGATATGATCCCATTGTGGTAAAAATAGCTATAGAGGATATTATTGGGACAACTGTAGAATATGGAATGTAAAATGTACATGAAAATATAACAGCAAGGTTAAATTTCATGAATTTGGTCATTTTATATGATTATATAAGAGAAACTCCTTATGACTACAGAATTCAAATTAAAACATTAAGTAGTATATGGGGTATTATGTATGCAACCTTATTTCAAATTGTTCAGAAAAAAATTATACATAGAAAAATGATGAAGCAAATAAAACAAAATGTTAAAAACTGGTGAATCTGGGTAAAGTGTATTTGACATGCCTGGTTATTTTTTTACTTGATGCTAAAGATTTTGGGTAAAAAAATTATAATGACTCTTGAAATTGTTATTTTTCTTTCAAGAGAGTTAGATTTCCTTTGATAGCAGATAATGTTATCAAGAGTGCGTTCTCCCTTCCCAATGTTCATTCCTTTGAATGCTGATTTAAAGCTCTGTAGGACTATTCTCTATCAGCTTTCTTGTTACTTTTAGGTTGTAGCCCTTACTCTTAAGGTAAATTCCTTATACTTAGGGTGTGGCTTTACTTCTAGCATGTGGCCTTTCTGGATTCAATAGAGGACGTGAGGTGTTTGAGAAGGTGCTTCCAACTTCCAGGGCTTGACTTTCAACTTCTGTCTCCCCAAAACTATGTGGCTGATGAAATTTCTGCTTAGTTCTTTTGTTTCCAGTTACTATTTGTGGCAGGGCTTTATTTTTAGTTTTACTTTTTTTTTTCTTTCTTTTCTTTGGAGTCTTGTCTTTGACATGCCAGGATTAGGAACCAACAAACAGCTTGAGGGAGAGTTGTCTGCAGATTATTTTTATTCACTATTGTAGTCCCCTCATTTCAAGATTTTTGCTTCTCAAGTCTCATTCAATTTGGCAGCTTTTAACTCCTGCCATTGTCTTTCAGCCCAGTGAGACTCCTATTCTTTGTTTGGGTTCTGCTCCACAGTGCAGTGAATTGGCAAATGTCTTCAAGGAAAAGCCTGGGTGAATGTGGAACTCATTGTATGTGCTTCCATTCTCTCAAAGGTTATAGATGCTCAAATCCTGCCTGTGTTGGTTCCTTTATAGTGCTTTCAATTTGTTGTTTTATATGTTTTGTCTAGCTTTTATTTATTTGTTTATGTTTTAGTGATAGGATTTGTCTAAAACAAGTTACTTCCTGATAGGCAGAACCAAAATTTTGAAAATTGTTTTTTTTGAGTTCATGTTTATTATTCTTTTTTTAGACACTCACTCATAAAACAGAGGTAGTAAACTAGCAGAAGTATAATTTAAATTCAGATGTCTTAATAATAAGTCCATTTACCTTTCAATTATACCTCAAGGGTTATAAGTATTTATCATAAAAGTACTTTCCATATATAGAATCTACCATGTATAACCCATGTTATTTACATTAGGCTTGTTAATCTTCATATATACTGTATGCATATGTGTGTTCATACATGTGTATATATATATTTTTTTTTCTTTCAAGCATAGTATAGCTCAGCATATATAAAATTTATTTCCAAGCATCCTATCTTAAGGTGCTATTATTTTTGTAAGTATGCATTTATTAGACTTGACTGATGTTCTCACTCAGGAGAGGATGTAGGGTAGAAAAGAACTTAAATACTTAACTCAATATCAAAATTGCTAGGATGAGTCATTAACTCTAATGAAGAGCATTTTTTCTTTGCTTTTTATAATTTATCCACTCATGTAATAAATAATAGTCATAATAAAACTATAAAAATGATAATGATGATCTGGGTGCTTGTATAATTTCACACTTCCAGAAGGGCTAACGCATATCCCACCCATGATCAGTTGTTTAAATTATATGTCTAAAAATGGCACTTGGTGTTTTAAAAAAGAAAATGTATTTTTGGAGAACTTAATCCTAAAAATAAATCTGCCTCAATTAGAAAGCTTGAGTCCTCATTCTCCTGCTCATTTAGCTTAATGAATGCCATTAGCATGGGCTGTTGATCATAATGGATAAGATATGAGTTGCTTTCTCTCTCCCTTATGTTTTCTACCCCAGGAAAAAAAAAAATCCTCCATGCAAGCTGGGTTTTTATAAACTTAGTCCTTCCTCATTACAGAGTATGAATGATGAGACAAAAAATTCATTTGGAGTTAACTTTGATAAGAATGTGGCTGGATTTAAATTCTTGTTTTCCAAATTATCCACTGTGGAAATCTAAGCATACTGAAAAATGTGTATGTAATGATTCAGAAGAGTTTGGAAGATTAAAAATATTTATATAATATATTAAATAATATTTATAATATGATTATAACAAGATAATATAGAGATTATCATTTACTCTGCCAAATTGATATAGATATATATCCGTAAATGTATATGTATGTGTATGTGTGTGTGTGTATGAGAGTATGTGTGTGTTTATGTGTGAATGCAGGTATAGCTATCAAGATATAACTTCAAAGCTTAACTCCTCTTTTTCTCAAAAAAGATAAGTTCCCTCTAAGAAATAAAATAGGCTCTTCAGGGAATGTTAAGAAAAATTGATAGCTAATCCATGGCAATTGTGGCAATGGAAGAGGGCTGGAGGACACTGGCTAAATGGCCAAAGTTAATATACACTTTTTTAAAAAATGTAGGCTCCACGCCAGCATGGAGCCCAACATGGGGCCAAACTCTTCACCCTGAGATCAAGACCTGAGCTGAGATCAAGAGTCAGACATTAACTGAATGAGCCACCCAGGTGCCCCAACATGTGTACTTTTAAGTGGCTTTCTTTTAATATCACTTTATTTAAATAGACTATTTTAGAGGAACAAACTCCTTGGCAAAAATTTCAGTCCTGGAAGCTGGTAGTATAGTAACACCAGAATGGTACATATTTGTCTTGAAACGGACCATCAAATCAAAGTGTATCTTTCAGATAAAATGTGGCTCACAATTTTTGATATTCCTTTTTTTTTTTTTTTTTTTGCTGCAGAGAAATACTTTAAAAGATGATTCAGAAATACTTTAGGGAGAGAACTAGGGAAATTTTCAACCCGTTAGCAATGCCAAAAAACACGAGGGGTTTATAAATAATCTCTATCATGCAGAACCAGAAAAGCAGAAAAGCAAACAAACAAGACAGTCATAACAACAACTACAAGAAGACTTAAATATGAATCTTAACAGTAAAGGTGAAGTTTGAATGTGGAAGAGTGAATGAACAGAACAGAGTATAGGAAGATGAAACAAAACCAGCAGAATACAGTATAAAACACAGAGTTTACAAAGAACAGGAAGAATAGATCTATAAAGAAATAAAAGAGGAAAAAAGTAAAATGTAGATTAATGCAAACGTAGAGAAAAAAGCAATCAGGCAGACTTGTATTTCAGCCTACCAAAGCTTTTATGAGATTAGCAATAGCTGGATGCTGAAATATTTACTGTCCCCTGAAGAGCAGGTACAACCAGAACAGCTATTTTTCTCAAGTTACGAAACAAATATTCTAGCTGGACAGATTAGAGGCTTGCTGACTGTCATTTTGAATTTACTTGATCCTTTAGTAAGACTAGTTGGGACACTCTGTCTAAATCAAAAAGACACCCATTCCTTGGGAACTGCTGTTACAATCTGTCTCTGTGTCCCCCTAGAGCCAATTTTGTAGGATATTATGGGTATTGTGTAAAACTCTAGAACCACAGTGTCTGGGTTCAAATACTGGCCTGGCCACTTACTCCCTGTGTCATCTTCGATAAGCACTATGGACTGACAGCTTGTGTCCCCCTAAAATTCATTTGTGAAAACCTCCTCCTCAATGTCACAGTATTAGGAGGTGGGGCTTTGGGAGGTGATTAGGTACGGAGGGTGGGCCCTCATAAATGAGATCTATTCCCTTATAAAAGAGACCCCAGAGGGCTCTTTTGTTCCTTCTGCCATGTGATAACACAGCAAGAAGTAGGCCATCTATGAATCAGGAAACAGGCCCTTGCCAGACACCAAATCTGCTGTGACTTGATCTTGGATTCTCCAGCCTCTGAAATGTGAGAGATAACATTTTTATTGTTTATAAGCTACCCAGTCTGTTTTAGAATACCCAAATGACTAAGACAATAGGTAACAATAACTCTTTGTGCCTTAGTGTCCTCATCTCCAAGAGGGGAGCAATAACGCTGTCTTGTAAGGTTGTTATGAGGACTAAATGTGCTGCATCATGTGAAGTGCTGAGGACGATGCATGTCATATGCGAGGCACTATATGCTTGTTAAAGGAGAAATAAAAATTACACGTGCCGACTAGAAGTATTCTCTCATTCATTTAATACACATTTATTGAGCATTTGCTATTCACCAGGAACTGTTCTGGGCACTTTGGATTCTTTATCAACAAAATAGACAAAAATTCTTATGTTCGTGGAAATGACATTTTTAGGAGATGCATGCTAGTGCAAATACTCAAGGTAGAATGATGATGATAATATCTTGTTAGGCTCTATCCCAACCTCTTGTGATATACTATCAACCCCGACCAGTAGGACCTATTTCTATCCCCTTTCACAGATAGAGAAGCTGAGTTACAGAAATGTTACCTAGGATACCTAATACCTATATGTTTCTAAGTACCTATCTTTCCTCTAATTTATCTATTTTCATTAATTATTTATTCACCTACTCATTCAATCATTCATCTATTCAACATAGAGCCATTACTATTTTCTGGCAGATTCTGAGTTCAAAGCCAGAGATTCTGGCTCCAGGATCCCTGTTCTTAACCAATTTGTTTTGCTGCCTCAATTCACAATTTGGTAAAACTGGGAACAATTTCATCTGTGTTGAGCTTATTGTAAACTTTTAATTCCCATTCAATTTCCAATTCAAGGACATTACCTATCTAGGGATAGATTTTGAAATAGTTGAATAAATTGGTACCATCTAAGTAGTTTCCTTTATTCTCTAACATAACATCAGAGCAGTCACAATACCATGTCAACTTTACTTTCTAAATATTTCTTGAATACACTGTTTCTTCCCAAGTACCAACCCAATTGCCTTAGTTCATGTTCTCATGACTCTGAGGTCAAGAGAAGTATGTTTAGATTATATCAATTTCTTAACCAGTTTCATTCTTTCCATACTTCCTCCATTATATTCCTCAAAAGCATGTATCTGATCACGTTTATCTCATACTTATGTTTCTTAATGAACTCTTCAGCATGTATTAAATCCCAGACTCATTACATGGGTACACAAACCCTTTCATTATTCGGCTCTCACCTAGTTCTCTAACATGGCTCTTGGCTTGGAATGGTATCAGTCCTTTAATATGTTACCTAGATGTTTCCTGTATTACTCAGGGTTCTCCAGAGAAAAAAATATATATACATAATTTATAATTAATATGTTTATTATATATAATTATGTAATTAGTATAAAATTTGTGATATATAATTTACACACATTTTATATATATATAACATATATATATATATATATATATATATCCTATTCTGCTTCTAATACCTATATGTTTCTAAGTACATATCTTTCCTCCATTTATCTAATTTTATTTATTATTTATATCTTCACCTATTCATTTGTTCTATATAAAATGAGGCTCATGATTATGGAGGCTAAGAAGTCCCATGATTGGCTGTCTACAAACTGGAGGCCCAGAAAAGCTGGTGGTGTCCTTTGAAGATTTGAGAATAGGAGAGCTCATGATGGAGAGTCCAGTCCCAGTCTGAAGTCCTGAGAACCAGGAGCACTGAGGGCAGAGATAATCAATGTTCCAACTCAACAGTCAGAGAGAGAGTGAAGCCTCCTTTCCTCCATCCTTTTTCTATTCAGGCTCTCAATGGATTGGATGATACCCACTCACACTGGGGAGGAGAATCTGCTTTATTCAGTTTACCAAATTAAATGCTAATCTTGTCCAGAAACATCTCACACCCAGAAATAATGTTTAACCAGATATCTGGACATCATGTGATCTACTCCCATTGACATATAAAATTAACTATCATATTACCTCTTCAGAAAACCTTTCCTGGTTACCTCCTTTATACATGCCCCACCAAGAGTTAGTACTACTTTCTCTGGTTGATGTTGGCAGCTTGAATTTTTCTTAATTACTAAGTATTTAATATTTATTTGTTTATACATATGTCTCCCATACAAGGCTGAAGTCCTATAGGGCAAGTTTTGTGCCTTATTCATTATTCTGTCCTTAGGCTGAGCACAACACTTGCCACAGACTAGTTGTTCAATAAATATTTGTTAAATTAAATTAAATAATGTCAAGTCAAGCATTGAAGGAAATTGACATTCTATTATCCAATTGTTCCATTAGCCATTTGCTCCTTTTACTTTTTTGATCATCACTCATAATAAAATATCAGTTGGTGTCAAAAAACAAAAAAAGCACTACTTTTCCTGTGAAGGGATTTAATTGCTTTGTTTTCTCAGATTGACATTATAACAAATGGGTATTTGGTAGATCTTCCCATCTGGCAGTTTTCAGACAAATAAATTAGAGAAGCAACTGTACAAACTGAAGTCTCATCATCTTTGCCCATCTCATATTTATTTGAAAACTTTAATAACCAGAGCCAATTTATGGAATAAATAGCTTTCAGGAAAGTATGTGTGATACTAAATATCTTCACATCCTGTGAAGAGCCCAATCAGGACCACCTGATATTATAATCAGAGGGTATTTAATGCAAGGAACTGGTTACCCAGGTAATGAAAGAACTGGGACACAAAACAGGAAATCTGTAAGTTGACTCAGAGATTAAGAAGCAGAAGGCTATTACCACTCCTAGGCCTAAGTGAAAAATGGAAGAGGTAATAGCACCAGAGTTCAGGGATCAGAATCAGCTGGGAGAAGTTGGAACCACGGAGGGCCTTTCTGGAGGCATATGGAAGCTTGGAAGAACAGTTGTAGTTGAAGACACCACTTTAGACAGACAGAGATGGAGGCACATATCCTTAATTTTCCCTTTCATTCACTGTCTACTTTCCTGCCAATGTCTGCCATTGACCAAACCCAGATGTAAACCAGGTGACATGGAGCCTGAAAAATGCAGCCTTCAGTAATTATCCTTGCTGTTATACACAGCAGGGCACAGCAATTCTGAGAAACAAATCTCAGGGCAAAGCTGTCCAGATATATGACTGTCTATAGGATATGGTTCCATTTGTATCTTAAACTTTAAAACTCAAACCACAGGCTGTTTCTTTTGGAGTAACTACCTATTTTTAGAGTATGTTAGTAAACAGAATATATAACTTGAAATTTCTGTGTAATTTGAAACTTATCACAATCCTTTATGATGGAGTCACACAATGATTTGACCAAAAAGATAATTTTTTTTTCCTTCAGGAAATGGTGGTCACCTGAGAGAGAATTAGCCTTATTCATTTATCTGACCAATTAATTGATGCTTTAGGAACTAATTCTTTATAGTAGAGGTAATTCCATTAGGGGAAATTTTAACAGCCTAGGTGGTGGGGGAAAAGTCTAAGTGGTGGGGAAAAGGATGGAGGAAGGAAAGACAATAACAGGAGTAAGAAGGAAAGGATGTAAGAAGGAAAGGATTAGGATGGTGGTACCTTGGGACAGAAACCTAGGCAGCAGCAGTACCAGAAGCCAAGAGAGAGGAGGACGAAAAGGGAAATGAGGACAACTGAAAGCCACGTCATCGACTTCAAAGTGTGGTCCAGAGCAGTTCCTAGGTGATTCTCAGACATGCTTTCTGTCTGGGCTTGGTGACAACATCAGGTATTCTCTTTAGGAAGGAAAATCTAATAACAAAGGGTTGAAGGAAAACTGGAATGCTTATATTGAAGCTGTATTTACATAACAAAATGCAGATTCTATTTATTTTAATTTGGGGCAGAGGGTATTGGTGGAAACTGAACAAGGTCAAGAATCTTCTCCAAGTAAACTCTGGACCCTGCTTCAATCTCTGCTTTTTATGTCTGCATATATAATGCCAAGTCTACACTGATGTATTTTTCCTCATTTGAATCAAGCAGGCTTCTTTTTTATATTATCTTGTATATGTTACCTTTTTTTTCTAAAATAAATAATAAATTCAACAGTGTTTGTCAAACATCATTAATTTTTAATTCCCTGATGTAGTGCAGTATTGAAAGCATGGCTTTCTTTTTTTAAAAAAATAGTAAAAATGACATTTAAAAAAGTTTCTTAACTAAGCTTTTATGGTCTTTCTTTAACTTATACCCTCATCTGGGTAAATTTAATTTAAAGGTTAGGCATGGCGAAAATGGAAAAAAATATATATTTGTTAATATGTAGCATCTTGATCATGAAGATGAAGAGTGAGTACATGTTCATGTTTGTACTAACGGAAGTACATGGAAATGTAGAAATCAAATCAACAAGTTCGAGAAAACAATATAAATATCATTTTGCTTTGGCTGAAATTAGTATTGTGAAGAGGATTTCTTGTCCAGTTTGTTGCTGTTACTGAGGATATGAGAGGCTGGGATCTGGATAGGTAGTACTTGTATGGACTTTTCTAAGGTTTCAAAATATCTTCTAAATACTCCTCCAATTGTAAACATACTGAAGTTAATAAGATTGTCTTCTAAAATGTAAATAACATATGGGGATATGAAGTCATTTTGTTATTTACATATCATGTAATGATTTTCTTCATATAAGGTCTTTGGGTTGGAGTTTATAACTTTATTTAGCAGGCACAAGTAATATTCAATTTATTATAAGGGTAGCCACAACGAGAACTGCAGAAAATGAATAATTGGGACACCAGAAGAAGAACCGTAAAGAGGATTCTTGTACGGGCAAATGGACATATGTATGTTTCTGCTCTCCATTATTACTTATAATTTGTTTTACATAGTAATTTTTGTTTTTCTCCATATCTCATAGGTTTATCTATCAGAATTGCTGCTTCCTAATCTTATTCATATTCAGAGTTTCCTAGTACATTTGGGCCTAATCACCATGATCCGTGATCCTTCCCAGATCCTTTCAGCTTCAACAATTTCTTTTTTTTTTTTAAGATTTTATTTATTTATTTGAGAGAGAGTGCACTCACATGAGCAGGGGTGGGAGGAAAGGGGGGAGGGGGCGGGCAGACGGAGAGGGAGAAGCAGACTTGTCGCTGAGCAGGGAGCCCACTGTAGAATTGGATCCCAGGACCCTGAGATCATGACCTGAGCCGAAGACAGACACTTAACCCACTGAGCTACCCAGGCGCCCTAGCTTCAACAATTTCTAACTGTGCCAGCCTCTTGTTATATTCTTAGACAAAAATAAATCCATATAGTTTATCTTTTTTCTCTAGGCCACTAGGGCTACTGCCAGGGATGTGGATTGACTGTTCTTGGGATAGATATCTATCCCTGATACAATCAGTTGTGGTCAGAAAAAAACGTTCCAGAGTGAAAGAAAATTAGCCATACAAACTAGGTTTTATAGCAGCTTTGGTAGTGATTGGAGGAGTGGGGGAGTTCTGGTGGTTAAAGAACAATGTGGTTCCCTAACAAAGGCAGAATTTTCCCTTAGCCCCATCTCGCTACAAATTTAGTCACAGAAGAAAGAGAATGGCTTTCTGATTATAAAACTTCAGTATCATGTATTTTAATTAAGAGGAATATCTCTAATTTTGCAAATGAGAAAAGTGAGGGCCAGAGAGGTTAAAGTGACACATGCCCTATTATATAATTAGCTACTAGCACAGTGAATACCTAGGAGTTCTGTTTTTTATAGCCCACTAAGCTATTTTCAATTCTTTATTCATTTGAGACTGAACATGAACAGAAAAACAACAACAATAACTTTTTTTTTTTTTTGCCTGTGAATGAGCAGTCCCCACACTAAGCCTATTGCACATAATTCTGCGGATTGGGGCTGACCAGAGTGTTGGGGAAGGCATTCATGGGTAGGCTTCAAGCTTCTGAACAGCTTGTAACCATTTTGGCTTTCAAGGTACTGACACCCACGAAACAGACTTCTTGCTGAAGGTTTTGTTTTCTTTCTAGATACAGAATATGAAAACAAAGATAGAAAATTTGGCTGGAGCCAAATACTAGCCACTTTCTTTACCTAAGATATTCTGCATAACCTAGATTCTATTTTTGAGTTATACCGATACCAAAGACACCACTACTTAGAAAGTAACTCGCATATTTCAAGGCGTAAAAACTTACATAGAGATGGTAACTTCTTTTCTGTAAAGAAAGTCTTTGCATTTCAAAAAGTAATTAAATATGGTGCTAAGTGAGAACAGCTTGGTCAAGTATTGATGG
The DNA here is from genome assembly GCF_023065955.2 of Ursus arctos. Lineage (NCBI taxonomy): Eukaryota > Metazoa > Chordata > Mammalia > Carnivora > Ursidae > Ursus > Ursus arctos. The sequence goes on along the minus strand of NW_026622985.1, from coordinate 22,375,121 downwards.
CGCACTGATAAAAGTGAGGAGCAGTGAAAAAGCCAGAGTGTCTCCTGTGTTTCCTACCCCTTCACAAACTCCCCCAAAGACTATACATTAAAATATATGTATTTGATGTATTTGTCTTTAAGGTGACTCCTGAGAGACAAAATTTAGTAAGAAGAGAGCAGGACTTTTTAATGATCTACTTAACAGAAAAAAAGGGTATGTTAGAAAAACATTTAATGAAAGAAATCAAAGAAGGAATGGAGAGGCAAAGAGAAGAGCAAGGGAAGAAAGCAAAATTTTGTTTCAGAAAGTTTCAAGAAGTAGGTAACAGTGGTGTTGGCCGTGTAACTTGGATACTATGTGGTGCAATACTATTCCACCCATCTTTTATAGATATGAAATATGTCCAAAGCAATTTTAATTGAAGCAAATGTATACAAAATTTGTACATTATTCGGTACTTAACAGCATACTTCCTATTCGAATGCATGATATTACACAGTTAAGTTCTTGATTCTCTGAGAATGAGGAAAAGAAATGCAAGGGAACAAAATGTTATTGGCAATAACACTTCAGAAGAAAACAGTAAGTACCCAGCTTGATATGTTTATATTGATGCCCTTTATTACATTATGTTAAAATATCACAGGTTAGCTATTTCCCATAGAGAAAAAGGAAGAAAAATCATGTTATGAGCTATGTACCAGCTCCCTATGTCATGGCCCATTTTTTCGTACGATGCTAGTTAAACATTACAAAGGTTCTATAATTATGTATCTTGTGTTAGAAGTGGGACAGATGCTCTGTAGCCAGAGAACCTGAATTATAACTTTAATCAACTGAGGAATTCTGAATGTGAGGTCCTAAGAAATGTCCCCTACACACTAAAAAGTGGGCCTCCTACTAGAGAGTATTGCATCTCTTAGGTAAGGTAAGAACATGACCCAAATATTCAAGAAATTAATAAAAAAAAATTTAAGTGGTCTCTTGACCCTGACTGCTGGCTGATTTTGTTCATAGCATCATTTCCCTAGCATTTGTGTGTGTGCATATGTGTGTGGTGTGTGTATGTGTGTGTGCACCTTATGGAAAGGAGCCAAGCTCTATACTACAGAGGAATTAATTGTTCACCATTGAAAATGGATGATCTTTTCCATCAAGGCTGACAGTCAAACAGAACAAAAGAGCATTCATCCAAATGTTAATAAAAATAACCTATTCTAAGAATAATGCTTTCAAACATACTTAAGTTACCCTTTATATACATTACTAATAAAATTAGCCCTTCATTATCTCTCTTATTAATAAATGTGAAACAAATTTAAAAGATTGGTAATTGAGTTCATTTAATAAATGATGGTGAAATAATTTGTCGTTTATTGTAGTTACATTCTTGCCAATATTTAAACATCCTTCATCATTATTTTTGTAAATGAATGAATCAATAGCATAGGCATTCACTCACATTCCACTCAGTTGTATTGTTTCTAAATCTGACTACATTGTTTCTGTCCTCATTTAATTGTTAACATTTGTTCTCCTCATTTTTCTTTTACTCTTTCTCCTCCTCCACCTCCTCCCTTCAAGTTTGTTTTAGATTCTGGCTTTGTACATATAATTATCCTACTGCCAACACTTATCAATGGCTCATTATTCTGTTAGTAGATTTATACACTTTTAGTAGGATTAAGACAAAAAGAGAAAATGTCACAATGAAATGATATTGTTAATAAGTCAATTTTCTTAGTTGTCTTGATTGATGTAGGCTACAATTCAAATTCCAACTTTCGGAAATATTTTTGAATCTGAAAGTGAACATTACTGATGTGAACAATCTATCTATAGATAATTTTAGAACATATCAAGTGTTTATACTGCAAATGTAGAACATCTCAGTCATTTATAATTACTTATCAGTGTTTTTAAAAATTTTAAAGCTTTATTAGAAACAACACAAAATTCTGTATTTTCATTGTCTCAGAATGAGGGAATGAACAATACAGTTTTATGATTAAGAGTAAAGAATTCTACATAAGGCTTAAGTAGGCTTCAGGGTTTGGGGTTTTTTTCCTGTAAATTATTGAACTCTCTTTTTCAAATGGACCATGGTATTTGCCCTTTTACATTTATGATGGATGCTATACAATTAACATTATCATGACACTGAAATGTGGAAGCAATGGGCCTATAAGAAGTAATTGCAATAAAATAAGCCTGGCATTTTTCAAGTGCAAAAGTGGAAAGTATTCTATCTCAGTATCTAATATATTTTTTTTAACCTTTACTTAACACATAAATTTGTTTTAGATTTTTTTTTTTCTTATTCAAGGTCCATACAATTATATTATTCTGGATATAAAGTTTTGCTTTCACTTCTCCATGAGAATAAGTTAGAATAACTTCATAAAAAATAATTGCAGCAAATATTACTTGGTATACTTTTTCTACTTCATATTATTCACCTTAATTCATGATTGTTGTTACCTTTAAAAGTCAATATTTTATTGGACTACCAAGTGAGATAGCTATGTGCATTAGCATTATTCATTTTCATCCTATGTGTTTTTAGGACTCTTATAAATAGGGTTTTTGAAATGTCCTTCTGTATTTATGAGTGCATATTTATTATTACTATTATTATTATTATTAATTATTTTGCTTAGTACCTTTATCTTATATAGCATACTGGGATTTTGCATTTCAGCTTTATTTTCTCTAAGTAAGTGTCTTTTTATGTCTTTCCTTTTAATGTCTAAAAGTTATTTATATTGCCAATTAGAATTTTAAGATAATTGAATGACCCCAGAATTTTTTTCCTTTCTCTCACTTTTTAATAACAACAATATTATAAGTTTCACCAGTTTATGTATATTTATATTTATAGATAATGAATTTTAAGAGTCTAATTTCATAGAAGTTTTGATCATTTAGTTTCTCTGGTCATATCTGATGATTAATAGAACTAGTCTGTATTTAGTAAAGTTATATAACATACTGTAAGTGAGTAGAGAAGGAATATGAAGGATGCTTTGGAAGTCAGCAACAGCAAAAGTGAGCATGGAAAATTCTTTAAGCTCAGAGTTATGCCTTCAGGCTTTCAACTTCAGCTCTGTTACTACTTACCATCTTGCTGGCAAACTTGATCCAGTTATAGGGCTTGTCTGAATAAACAGTCTAATCCTATATATTTTATACAATTTCTATGATACTAATTTTAAATAACTTCTTAAAAATACTTTGATCAATCAAAAGAACCATGCAAATATGACGTGATATTATTACTATAATCAATATTATTAAACATCATAAAAAAGCAAGATAAACTAGAAATAAGAATAGGAAAATATGTCCAATAAAGTAAACTGGCAGAGAGAACACCCCGGGGGGGGGGGGGGGGAAGAAGAGTCATTTGTTTCTGAGGACTAGGACGTATCCTTGAAACTACTAGGATAAAAACCAAAATAATGATGAAGAATGTGGGCCATTATTAACATAAGCATAATTGTTAAGTTAAAAATACCTTTTTTCTACTGTCAAACAAATAAAAGTCCTGGTAAGCTGATTTAAAAAAAAAAAAAGAAAGAAAGAAATTATTGGGATGCCTGGGTGGCTCAGTTGGTTAAGCCTCTGACTCTTGATTTTGGCTCAGCTCATGATCTCAGGGTTCTGAGATTGAGCCCCCAGTCACACTCCATGCTGAGCATGGAGTCTACTTAAGATTCTCTCCCTCTCCCTCTGCCCCCCTACTGTGCATGCTCTCAAAAAAATTAATTAATTAATTAATTAATTAATAAACAAACAAACACATAAAATTATGTGATGGGAATTTTGCTCCATAGACAGGAAAAACTTTCTATGACAAAAGTAAAAGCAAATTTCCAAAAACTCCAGTGATCTCAGGAGGTTAACATGGACTTCACCTTTCCATTTCTGACAGTGACAAAGTACAAGATATCAGTTGCAATCTCTCCAGTTAATTTCAAATGGGTGTAAAAATAGAATTCACAAGGTTTTCTTTCTTATGGAGACAAATGTGCAGATTTTAGGCAATGTTAAAAAAAAAAAACACAACCTGCCTAATACTCTGTAGCAGCTCTTAGGCTCAACATTTTTCAGACCATACAGTTTTTGATGAGCTGTTTTAGGAGCTTCTAATCAAACAGGTATATTCCTTCAACTTAGCATGTGTTTTTGAATTAACAAAGAGAGAACCTAAACCTCCAAGAAAAAAAACAAAAAACACATGGGATTAATAGATAAAACAGAACTTTTGAGAGTATCTAATTGGCAGCACCAGCGTAATAGCACTAGCGGGCTGTATTAAGGCAATTGTTCCGCACTAATGAGTAGCTGCCATTTCATGGGTAGAATATCTGTTATAAGCTTTGGGACCTATGGGTGGGTGGTAACACTGATTAATTTACCAATTCCTATTCTCTGCATGTTGCTAGAAACTGCATTCTTGTTCCCCATTCCAGTAAACACTTAATATTAAGAATTACAGTGTTTCATTGTCAAAATAAGGGGAAACTGGCCTTGGGCCACATTTGTAAATCTACATTCAAGTATGCCATCAATCAAATCTTACCCAAATGCCAGTGTGCATCTGGGTATTACAGATGTTCAGCAGAATCACTCATCTTCTTTCCACTAAAACAGATCGAGGGAAGACATTTAAAACAAAACAAAAGGAAAAAAACAGAAAGAACTAATTTTATATTAAGTCTCTACTTTCCTTTTCTACCGACTAAAAATACTAGTTGTCGACTGATAGATGAATCTGTGTTATTTACAAATTGACTATTATTTGTACAGATTTAAGCATATTCAGAGTTCTGTTTCTCTACGTGTTTCCATTTCATCACTTTTTCATTTATTCTAGATATTCACATGACTAACCATGGGATAGCTGTTACTTTGAAACTACTCTATAGTACGACTACATTGCCTTTTACTTTGGCGAGGGCTTTTTGCTCGAATAGGTTAGAATATTTAGAGCATTAGTTTTAATGTATTGGCTTGACACGAAGTGACACTAAAATGATATCCCTGAGGCCTTATGTTCATTCAACCAAGTTAAGTAAATTTCTTGTTCTTAAAATGAAGAAAATGTAGATATACCCAATATTCTCTGAAGCTTACTGGAGACCATTTAGCTACTATAGCTAACACCTCCATTCTTTTAAATTTATTCACTATTTTCCTATTAATTAACATGTGTAAGTATTTTAAATGTCATCTTTAGGTTCAAGAAAGAATGGTAAATATTTTCATTTATCTTTTAGGTATTTTATTTATTTATTTTTATGATTTTATTTATTTACTTGTCAGAGAGAGAGCACAAGCGGAGGAGCAGCAGGCAGAAGGGAAGCACGCTCCCCCCCTGAGCAAGGAGCCCGAGGCAGGACTCTATCCCAGGACCCTGGGATCATGATCTGAAGCAAAGGCGGATGCTTAACCAACTCAGCCACCCTGGCATCCCTATCTTTTAAGTATTTTAAATCAATTTAATATTTTAAATCAAATATTACATTTTTGACATTAGGTGAACTACATTATAGTTTACATTTGCCTACAAGTTTTACATAAATATTATATATAATAAAGCAGAATTGACTAAATAAATATATTTATAATCTTAATGCACAAATACTGAAAATGAACATGTATGATAAAATATAAATTGTTGAACTAGATTATTAACAAATCACATATAGTTACACTTGTTTTTTTTTAATTACTAATTTTCCAGATTAAAAGGAGTGAAAAATAATGAAAGGCCATGTTATTTAAAAAAAAAAAAAAAGGTTTCATAGTGAAATATTTCACAAATACATTTATTTTAACTTCCTACCATTTTCGGTCACTAGCTTTCCCTCCACCAGCACAATTCAAAAGACAGCCAGGGATTACATCACTTCTTACAATGGCCTGACTAATTATGCAGACATTTTAGAAGCTGGTGACATGAATTGAGAAAAAAAAGAAAGAACCATTCTACGCAGAGTTTTTAAAGTTAATGTCCTTTGCTATAAATATTTTTTAAACTCAGGGACCAGAGAATTTATTATAGAGAATATAAATATAATAAATGCATAGCCATTTGCTTAAAGAAGTCACTAGTCAGACAAGATCTTCTACCTACTTGGGCCTACTGAAATTTCACAAATACTTTCTTTTTTAATATTTTGTTTTAAATGAAGCAACACTGCTGACAAGTCCTGTGTTTAATTTCCTAATGTCTACAAAAGCCTGCTATTTAAATGGCAGATTCACCAGCCAGAAGCTGGCTCTGAACATGTCAGATATACTGGCACAAGCAGGGCTCAGGTGCCGTCATATGTCCTGGCCAGCAGGTCGGAAGCCAGCTCAGAGCTGGAGCCAATGCCAGGATTCACATCAGAGTCATCAGGCTGTGTGAGCAATCACTATAGCAGGAACAGGTTTCAGACACAGAGGCAGTCAATGGTCTGTCTCTGGCAAGCATGCCAGCCGTGTGTGTGTGATGGGTGGTGAGAAACATAAAGCAAGTGGTCAGCAGTCAATCAATGTTGATCTCTTTGTGCTTTGTGCCTTTTTCATAAACTCTGACCAATCACAGAAGATGAAACATGGACTCCTGAGTCTGTAAACTGACTGCAACTGATAAAACCATACACTATAACAAAAATTGTTTCCAGATGAAGAAAAAAACAGATATTTTTATCATACCACAGCTTGCTTCTGATTTTCTGTGCACTCTGATTTTGCACTTTAAACTGCTGTTATTTAAATTTTGATTCCTTTCTTGGTATTTTGAAATCCGTATTATAATTTCACTCACAGCTATTGTGTTATTTTGTGTATTCTGAAGATAGATTAAAGAATTATCATTTCAGTACTGTAGTTTAGCTCTCTGCATTATAGAATTTGATTTTAGATATTTTAACATATGTTTTAACTTTAAATGATGATGTATTCTAAATTGAGAGTATTTGAACTACACTAAAGAGTTAAAATGGAATTCCAGGGGTGCCTGGGTGGCTTAGTCGGTTCACTGTCAGATTCTTGATTTTGGCTTAGGTCATGATCTTGGGGTCATGGGATCAAACCCCACGTGGTTCTCCATGCTCAGCAAGGAGTCTACTTGGGATTCTCTTCCATCCCCTCTGTCCCCCCTCACACACTCTCTCACTTTCTTCAAATAAATAAATAATTAAATAAATAAATAATTAAAAAAAAAAAGGAATTACAAATTCTCAAGCCAGTTTATAATTGTACTTGTACATTAATACCTGAAGTGGTTTACATATCATCATATCAGACAATTATCTTTTAAAGTCTCCCTTGTATTAAGGATATACTGGAAACTTGTCATAGCAATAATGTGGGACACTCAATTTTATAGGACAATCTAGAAAACTGAAATTGTCTTCGGATGAAAGCCTTTGTCCATGTCAGTAACCAAATTCACTTGACAATGATTTAAGATAAACTCACTAAACTCAAATTTTGTCTCTTAGGGTATGATTTGTATTAAAGTTCAACTTTTATAATATAAATTTCTAACAATTTAGTTTTTAATCTGAACTACCCAGTGTGTAGTGTTTCTGGGTGGTTTTTAGTGTCATTCTCTATAGTGGTTATTAAATAGTTCTGAACAACACATAACAAAATAAGATCATCTACCAAAAGGATATTTATATCTAAAAAAAAAATGAAACCCAAGTTATTTCAAACTAAGGAAACTCCAAGTGAAAAATCTCAAAATAAAACTGATTAGTGAGGTAGTGGAGCTTAATCTTATAAAAATAAGTACATCTAGAGAATTATCTATCATAATAAGTTAAGTATGTGTAAGTACATAATAATATAAGTACATAATAAATTAAGTACATAATAATTAAGTAATAATAAATTAACACATGTGTTTAAGTGTATGTTATGATTTCCTAATAGTATCTACATAAAATTAACAATACTCAATAGTTATAAATGATAACTGGGTTTTTTGAATGTTTGCTTCAAATGTAATCAAAAGGAAAAATAAATACTGTTTAATAAAAGAAAACAAGTATCAAAAATCTTCCTTTTTATAACTGGCTACAATTCAATTTCCTTTTGTATTCTGATCAGTCCCTATCACTTTGGGAACACCACAAATATTTGGTTTTTTTGAATGGGAGTGAAAAAGAGATACCGACGTACAAGCTGAAATTGAAAAAAAGAGATTCAAAATGTGATCATAACAAACGAATTGAGGCAAGAAAGGAAAAACACATCTATGTATGCATGCATCTTTTTCCAGGCACTCAAAATTTTTCAATGTTTTTACTTCTTTTAATCCTCAAAATGGTCTAACATGATAAACATTATTTTCCCCATTTCATGGGTGAATTGAGACTTTCAGAATAAGTAATCTGAGGTCAGAATGTTAGTAATAGATAAAACGACAATTTAATTCTAACTCAGTTGCCTTCAAAGACTGTTCTTTTCTCTTTACACCTCAAGTTCTGTAATAGCAATGTTTTGCATATCAAGCTTGGTCAATCAACAGTATTTATTAATGTCCCTAGTTTCCTATATGGTAACTGCATCACTCCCTTTCAACTGTCCAAGCTGTTGTACTTGCAATTCCTGACCAGGCTACGCACAAATACAGAGTGAAATGGAAAAGGAGAGCTGTGTCTGGCAAAATGCTTACTCAACTAAGATTAATGGCCTAGTGTACCAGCTCTAACATGCCAATCAGAAGCTGATGATTGCAACTAAACTCTTTTGCCCTTTGAGATAGCTCTAAGACTCCCTGGTCAAATTACAAGGAAAACCAGTGATGGTCCCTCTCTTTTTCTCACAAATTATAACTGTTCTAAATGCTCAGATTTCCATTAATTGTAGTGTTCCAGGTGATGAACAGAACAACTCTCTACTACAAAAATTTGAGAACCACTGATACAAGACAACACATTATTTAACTTATTTCCCTTGCCCAACTCTTTCCTATCCTTCCTAAGTATCCACAATGTCCCTAAAATTTTGCCTGTGGACCTATAACACAATCACCTGGAATACATGTTAAAATGCAGATTTCTTGGTTACCTGCAGAACTTATGTATTACCATCTCTAGGCATAGTGCCTAGGAATCTGCTTTTCTCTAAACATACTTCCTTGAGTATTTTTTACATACATTAAAATTACATACACTATAAATTTATTTATATTCATTAGTATTACTATTTCAGACAAACCAACAAAATTACAGACAAACCAACCACACTGCCCAATAGACCACAGGATTGAAAATTAAGATGGGAGACAATGATGTAGATTAAAAATGATGGGCAACAGTAGGTATCTTGCACCTTTAGGTAGCTAAGAAACCCTTGATGAAGGGATTTCCAGGAATACGATTTCCAGGAGTACTCAATGTAAACATTATTTTCAGGAAGACTACATAAGAAGAATTTAGTGGATAGTTTTATTTATGTTCTGAGTTTTCAGGTTTTTCTTATTTTTACAAATATTATATGCAAATATTATTTTAAATATATAAAAATTCATATAAATATAGCATATTTATATTTATATGACATATTTATATAGATATTATATGTGAAATATAATTATATATTATATATAATATGTATTCATATATAATATATGAATATGAATATATAATATATATTCATTTATAATATATTATAGATTATTTATTATTAATATATTATTATATATAAATATAACATATTTATACAGGTATATTTATACAGTATATTATAAATATAAGACAGTAAAACAAGTATCTAAACTGATCGATTTTGCAATAGTTTATGTAATCAGAGCAAAAATTTCAAACTGCTAAATGTTTATGAAAGTGTTATAATTTGATCAAAATTCTTACTGGCTATACTAGGAAATCTTTTCAAACTGGAACTAATTTGTCTTTCTTCTTCAACATCAGTCACTTGCAAATTGAGGCAAGTTGAACCATTGTAAGTAAATTGTATTTTAAGGTGATGCCACTGTAAATTTATTTAAACCTCAGCACTTCAGAACAAAATTATGAAATCACTCATTTGATTATTAGCATTTTCTTGCTGTCTCTAAAAGAAGGATTAGAAAAAAATTCATTAAAGAAGAATGGTATCAATTTTAATTAGCATTGTGAATTGGGACAATCTGCAATATAGAAAAATTCCATTTTGCTTTTCCCCCCTCTAGTTTGCTATCTATAAAAATGCCTATTTTAATAGATTTTTTGTTTTTATATATACTATAGTTAATGAGTTCGCTGCATTCTCTGTAAAATATTATTTAAAACTGCTGGTTGAGAAAATAAAACTGCAGTACTTAAAATCAAGTGAAGAATACCTTGTTCCTTGGGCATATTGCTATATTATCTTTATTATTACCAGAATATCAAAATTTAAGTCTTCCCTGTGTCACAAGAAGTAATTCTAACTTTTATTTCATTTAATAATCAAAAACTCTCAAGAGTATGCTGTTTGCTCTTTTATTTTCCCATTTTTTTATTGCATTTTGGTAAACATAGGTGACTTCCCTTAAATGGTCTATTTAATAGACATTATAAATCTCTTAGGATAGATTTTTTATAAAATCTAATTAAATGCATTTCCTGGTGAAGCTACTACTGTATTGGTCTTTTGTCAGTATTCTGTGCAGACATCTTACTGGGGTTCATTTATTGATACCTAAATCTTTAACTTGAGATGAATGTTTAACTTAACAAAGATAAATACTAATTCAGAATCCATCAGAGTATAAAGATAATTTAAACTCTCCATTCACTGTGCATTAATTAATTAAGCGCCAATGGGTTACCCATGGAGTTCTTATCAGAAGAAAAAAAGTATGATTTTGAAATGTTTGCTACAAACAAAAGTGAACTCACAAAGTTTGTGCTTAAGTATATTTTACAGATTTTTACTAGTTAGATGACTTTCATTCTATAAATCTCAATTTTCTTCACCTTTGAAGAAAATATTGGATTTTTCTCTAAATGATATTATATTTGCTCATAAATGCCCCTAAGGTTAGCTAAACCAGTAAAATTAATCAAGGAATTAAAATGTATACCTGCATATAGGCACAACATAAGTGATTTCATATAAATTGATAGTTTATGTGATCCCAGTTTTGAGAAAATTTGAGAACTACCAGGAAGTTGAAGAAGACTGGTTAAAATTGGTGAAGGGTTAGGGATAGGAAAGGAAACCAGAAATTCAAATCTCCAACATTTCATTAAATCACTTCCCATTCCGGATCAACCAAGTGAAGCCTGGTGATTAGGCATTTGGGAGCTGAATGTCTCATCCACCAGATGTCAGTATGACAAATCAAAATGATGGAGGCAGCAAGGCTAAGAAGAATTAGAAATGGAAAGAGATCCCTCAGCAAACTGGACAGAAATCCCTGGCTGGTACTGTATTAACAGGGAACTTGGATTTGGACTGAAAGACAGAAGAATGGCTACAAAGAGTCCATGGTAAATAACGTCTGAATCCTAATTTCTCATTGTGTGTTCCGAAGGCTAAAGTTGCCACAGAAAGTTTTAACAGACCTGACTGACAAGTGCAGAACAAACTTTCAGTGGAATGTCTACTGGGTGAGGATCAGCCCTTAGACACAAAAGCCACAGGGATCGACAGCTGCTGTTGCTTCACGTTACAGCATTTAAAGGGTGCTGTTCTCCTGGAACAGAGGTTCACTTTCCTAAAATTCAAAGCAAACACCGTATTCATTCACTTTGCTGTCTCATTCAAATCTTAGGGAATAACCCAGTCCCAGTTACATTATAATGTTTGCCAGAAAATTACTCTTCTTTATTAATTTTGTTCAATGTTCAGACATTCACCAGAATTTATTAAATACTTGCTAGGTTCTTGCCACTAAACTAGTATATCTCTTTCTCTGTCTGTATCTGCATCTCCCTTTGTAATTGATTGATTTAACTGATGAATAGATAAATAAAATGTGGTATATAGATACCTTTATGGATATAAAAGCTTTTTTTTTTTAAACAAGTTCGGTATTTGGAGTTCTTTAGGATATAAATTTATCTCTTATAATATCTGCTGATTCTCACTGATGATGGCTAAATTCTTTATATTCTTGTAATATTTGGTTGAGACCCTATTGCTGATTTTAACTTGGGGGAATCTTGTGGGTGGAGGACTCACTGCTTGAACTAGGAATCTTCAAAGTGGCTAAAATTTTGCCAGGTTAGTGGAGTCCAAATCCTCTCGAGGGGAAAGCATCTCCAGTAAATTTTCTGTCTCTGTCTCACTCTCCTTCCATCCATAGAGCATAGAATAGCTACATATAAAAATGTATAATCATACAGATAGGGGTTGGAAAATTTCAGCCCATATACCAGCCACACTTTTAAAATAAAATGTTAATGGAATACAGCCACTCTCATTTGTTTATATATATCACTACACCAGTAGAGTTGAATAGTTGCAACAGAGACTGTACAGCCCGTGTCCCTAAAATACTTACTATCTGGTCCTTTAAGAAAAGTCTGTCAAACATTGAAATAAAGAATAGAAACAACACACAAAGCCAGGAGCAAAAGGCTACCAGGAATGTTCATGCAGGATATTAAAAAGAAACAAATAAACCACTAAAATGAAAAAAAAATAATTTTAAACTTAAAGTTATCTTGAATGGATTTAAAAAAAGATTAAACACCCTGGAGAGACAATTTGAAAACTGGAAGACATACACAATATAAATAGACAAAAAACCAAAAATATGAATGAAAGTTTAAAGATATGGAAAATAAATAACATGTATGGAGTTTGATGGCGACAATAGTAGAAACGGAGGGGAGTAGATATTTTAAAAAACAATGGCTTGGTAAAAAGAACTGAGGCCAAACCTGAACCTACAGAGATAAGAAGCTAATAAATGCGATACAGCAGCTGCAGTGCACTTAAACTACAGAAAAAAATTAAAAATAAATAAATGAACAACTGGTGATAAAAGACTAATTGCAAAGTAAAACAACAACAACAAAAAAACCCAAAAAAACCCAAAACAAAAACAAACCAGACCAAAGAAAGACTTCTCACAGGAACAAATGAAACCAAAAGATCAGAATAATATCTCTAGAATATTAAAAGGAAATAATCATCAATCAAAACTTTTTACCTAGCAAAATCAGTCTCTCAAGAGTGAATAGACTTTAAAACAAAAGCATTCTAAGGGATGGATAGATTCCCTGCAAGCGCTCATTAGGAAAAATATTCCAAACCTATATACTTAATACCATAATATTAGGTATGTATAAATAAACTCATCTCAAATATACTAATAAATAAGATTAATGAAACAATAGGGAGAACTCTGAAAAATCTATCATTATAGTGAGAGATTTCAACATACCTCTTTTAATTATTGATAGATTAATTAGTAAAAAAGATTAGTAAAGTTAGAAAAGATGAACAACACAATTAATAGGCACGCCTAATGGTATGATATAAAATTCTGACCCCAAATGATATAATACAAATAGTTCTCAAGCATGTACAGAATGCCAAACCATTTGTATTATATAGATAACCTAAAAGCATAAAAGTCAAAAAGGAAAAAAGCAAAATGTTATTTTTTTAATCACATGATAGGAGTGTCTACATAGAATGCTCAGTTAAATATAAGGACAGTAAGACCAAGTTAAAATACCAATTGCATTTCTATATGTGAACATAAGTTTCATAGTTTTGTGAACTTCATCAGGTTAACCTCTTTGGGCACTTTTAAGTTCCTTATCCATAGAAATAGGAAAAATAATCATAACTATGTCATAGGTCTCTTAGAACATCAAATGAGTGAATACATATAAAACTCCTGGAATAGTGTCTGGCACATTGCAAGTTCTAAGTAGGTATTAGATAAATAATGTGTAGTATTTATAATATTTTTAGGTTAAAATAAATATTTAAGCTATTGTGCACAATTTTTCATGATCTTCCACTTTAACGTAGAAAAGGAAGATATTAAACCCAATGAAATCAGATGTCTTTCCCCAAAAAACATAAAGCACTATGACATCGGCCACAGCAACTTTTTTCATGACACATCTCCAAAGGCAAGAGAAACAAAAGATTAAAATGAACTTGTGGGACTTCATCAAAATAAAAAGCTTCTGCACAGCCAAGGAAACAGTCAAAAAAACTAAGAGGCAGCCCACGGAATGGGAGAAGATATTTGCGAATGACATTACAGATAACAGACTGGTATCCAAGATCTACAAAGAACTTCTCAAACTCAATACACAAGAAAAAAATAAACAAATCATAAAATGGGCAGAAGATATGAACAGACAATTTCCAATGAAGACATACAAATGGCTAACAGACACATGAAAAAATGTTCAAAATCATTAGCCATCAGGGAAATTCAAATCAAAACCACACTGAGATACCACCTTACGCCAGTTAGAATGGCAAAAATTGACAAGGCAGGAAACAACAATTGTTGGAGAGGATGTGGAGAAAGGGGATCCCTCTTACATTGTTGGTGGGAATGCAAATTGGTACAGCCACTCTGGAAAACAGTGTGGAGGTCCCTTAAAAAGTTAAAAATTGAGCTACCCTATGATCCAGCCATTGCACTACTGGGTGTTTACCCCAAAGATACAGACATAGTGAAGAGAAGGGCCTTATGCACCCCAATGTTCATAGCAGCATTGTCCACAATAGCTAAATCGTGGAAGGAGCCAAGATGCCCTTCAACAGATGACTGGATTAAGAAATTGTGGTCCATGGGGCGCCTGGGTGGTGCAGTCGTTAAGCGTCTGCCTTCGGCTCAGGGCGTGATCCCGGCGTTATGGGATCGAGCCCCACATCGGGCTCCTCTGCTATGAGCCTGCTTCTTCCTCTCCCACTCCCCCTGCTGTGTTCCCTCTCTCGCTGGCTGTCTCTATCTCTGTCAACTAAATAAATAAAATCTTAAAAAAAAAAAAAAGAAGTTGTGGTCCATATATACAATGGAATATTACTCGGCCATCAAAAAGAACAATTTCTCAACATTTGCTGAAACATGGACGGGACTGGAGGAGATAATGCTAAGCGAAATAAGTCAAGCAGAGGAAGACAATTATCATATGGTTTCACTCATTTATGGAACATAAGAAGTAGGAAGATCGGTAGGAGAAGAAAGGGAAGAAGAAAGGTGGGGGGGTAAACAGAAGGGGGAATGAACCATGAAAGACTATGGACTCTGGGAAACAATCTGAGGGCTTCAGAGGGGAGGGGGGTGGGGTAATGGTATAGGCTGGTGATGGGTATTAAGGAGGGCACGTATTGCATGGTGCACTGGGTGTTATACGCAAGTAATGAATCGTGGAACTGTACATCAAAAACTAGGGATGTACTGTATGGTGACTAACATAATATAAAAAAAAACATAAAGCAGAAATTAACAAAGAGATAATAAAACAAAACGAAAAAAAATTGATGTAATCAATACATGTTTGCCTAAAAAATAGACAAAACCTTGGCAAGAAAAGTTTCACAGAACAGAAAGACAAAAATAATTAACTCAGCATTTAGTAGGAGGAAGTAGAAAAGAAACAAAATAATCAAATAGAAATAGAAACAATGTAGGTAATTGCAGAAATTTACAAATGGTAAACTATAAAATGAATTAAAACCTGAAAAATGGGGTGCCTGGGTGGCTTAGTCGGTTAATCCTCCAACTCTTGCTTTCAGCTCAGGTCATGATCTCAGGGTCCTAGCATTGAGCCCCATTTTGGGTTCAGCATGGAAGTCTGCTTGTCCCTCTCCCTCTGCTCCCCCCCTCAACTCTCTCCCTCTTTCTCTCAAATAAATAAAGATCTTTAAAAAAAAACCCGAAACTGAAAAATGTTTCCTTAGTAGAGTCCAGTGAGAAACAAACTGTTAAATGGGGTAAATCACATTAATAAAAAATAAATGCAGAAAAGTAGAAATTGTATATACTAATCAACAGAGAAATTATTTTAACAAAATCAGAGAATACTATGCAAAACTATATCAATTATATGAAAGAATTTTTGGGAAAATAAGTGATTCAAGACAAAATAATCAAGGAAGAAATTAAAATGTTTAAAAATACATTTTATTTATTTATTTATTTTAAAGATTTTATTTATTTATTTATCAAAGAGAGAGCACAAGCAGGGGGAGCAGCAGGCAGAGGGAGAAGCAGGCTCCCTGCAGAACAAGGAGCCCAACTCGGGACTCAATCTCAGGACCCTGAGATCACGACCTAAGCCGAAGGAAAATGCTTAACTGACTGAGCCACCCAGGTGTCCCTTAAAATACATTTTAAAATATACTCTTAGGGTGTTCTTCTCATAAAATTTTAAGGATATCAAAGAAAAAAAAAGCACATCCCAAGGAAACCAAAAATTTTCCCAGTTATGTAAAAGAGGGAAAGTGACCTAATTTATTCCACAATGCTATGAAATATCTAATAGCATTTTGATCGTGATGGATTTACTAGGATCAAATGTACCACCTGACATAAACAAGTAGAAATCTTGCAAAATACACAGAACACCAGTTTTTAGACATTGAAAAAAAAAAGTGACCCAGGACTCTGACTTTGAGAGAAGAAACTAATAACATGTTTACAATTGCTTTAGCTTTCTGAGAAAATTTTTAGACAGTACAATGGTATGTGGGTTGAGAGCAACTCTAGTAGAGCACAGCCTTCTAGCTAAGCTGTTGAATGAAAGATCAGAATTCAAGGAGACTATCACAGATAGAAGTTTTGGTGCAGAGTACCAGATCAGACTCCCTGAGCTCAAGGGGAGTCTGTAGCAGAGTTCAGAGAGTCTATAGCAGAGAGAATTTTTAGTGCAGACTGCTTAGGTCAGAACTCATGGAGACTAAAGCAGAAAGAATTTTTGGTGCAGAATATCAGAAAAGGAGCCATAGGAAGAAAGAGCTCCTGAAACCTGCATAAGATTATCCTTAAATGAACAATAAAGGGTGCATGTGTACTGACTCTTCCTTATGCTGGATAAAGAACTACCAGGATCCTATAAGCCAAATGATTCCCAGATCAAACATAGGGCTAAGAGACCTTCAGTTCTCACCAGCAGAATAACGAGGCCCCATTAGACATCATGGACATTCAGTAGAGACCACAGAGGGTCTAAGCCTTTCTCATAGAACTAACCTAGTCCTAAATTAAAAGTTACTCTAAATCCACCCTAAACAGACATGGGAAAAACTGAGACTACTGCCCACAGTTTGCCACGTGAGTGAGCCACCTTGGAAACAGATTTTCTATCTGCAAACAAACTTTAAATGACTGCAATCCTGGCCAAAATCTGTTGGGAATTCCATGAGAGACACTGAGCCAGAATTCCTGATCCACAAAAACAGAGATAAAAGAAATGTTTATTGTTGTTTTAGCCACAAAAATTTGGGCTAAACTTCAAATATACAATAGATAATTGCAACACCAAGATAAATCCACCTATCTTCACTGTTGAACACCTAATCTGCAATACCAAAGCCAAGGCTAAGTCCCAATTTGTATCATCCCATGGGTGCACCAACCATCTACCTCAGAGGTGGTTGATTTCACTGGACCCCTTTCGTAGATTGAAGGTAATTCTTTGTCCTCTTAAGAAATACAAAATCTAGGTATGGATTTGCCTTTCCTACCTGAAGGACCTGTGTGAACACCAACATTAGTCAACTTGTAAAGTACTTATTCCATCACCAGGGCATCCCCACAATATACTGTTTCACCTGCCCACAATAGTTCCTGGCAAAAGTATGGTATTGACCTCACATACAAAGAGATTGGTCTTTTATCATTACTCCTCCATAGAAGCAGCCATTCTGATAAAACAGTAAAATAGTCTGCTGAAGTCTCCTGTATGTTCCCAGCCAGGAAATGACACACTGTGAGGTTGAAAAACAAATTTACAGGATGTGGTATATACTTTAAACCCACAACCAATGTAAACTGACACTCCCCTATGTAAGTAGGGGAGATGGGTGTACTCTTACTATTATACAGGTTTCCTCCACTATCTGAAAGTAAAGTGTGCCTATGCCAACATAGCATGAAGCCAAGAAGCAATTATCATTAATTTATTAATGAGAGGGTGCCATTCTCCCTGCTTGGAGTGTGTGCTGCCTCTTTAATAGCTCGCTGCAAAACAAATGCTGAAGGGTATTTTCACTTTTTGCCTTTTATCGTGAGAGTGAAAATTTTCTTTGGATTTCTTTCATTAGTGAAAACAGGTACAGGCTAATGTAAGGCTTTCATAAAAACGAAGTGACACTAACACAAATTTCTGAAAAGTAAGGATACCTGTACTTAATAACTCATTGAAAAAAAAATGTTTGTTTCACTTTCCCACAACCTTGGAATGAAGGATTTAGAAGTCTAGTGGACAAGAGAGGAACGTTTCCAAAGTAGACACAATCAAATTTCTAATGAATTCGAAGCTGAGTTGGCCCCATGTCCGGTTTACCCTCATCATGTCTATGAAACAGCAGTCTGAGAAGGAGTGTTGTTGAACTAGGAGGTGATGACTAATCACGGTTACCAGGGACATCTCTCAACTCATTTTTGCAATAGACCTGGTCCATGGAAAACCAACAGAAACTGGCCTCCCAAGACTTACATTTGTAGGAATGAAGGTTTGGGTCATTCCATAAAAAAATAAAATCTTATTTAACCCACTAGGGGAAAAAAAATTCCTGACAGAGAAGAAGGAAACAAGGAAGGGAGATTGTTGAATTGCAATTCAAAACATTTCTTATTTCATCCTTATTCTGTGAACCTTTTTTTAACCCTGTGACAGGAACTTGTGAGCAGAGAAAGATAAAGGGAATGCAGTAGCTAGTTATGTTTTATGTTACTAAGTGCTTCTTTTCTTATGCTTTTCAACCTATGTGAAGATTACCTTCATGAAGAATATGAAAGGTAATGTTTTCACTTTCAGGTGAGACTATGTCCAGACGTATTCTCTCTCCATAATTATAGAGAAGGTGATGAGATGTTGTCATTTGCTATGTTAGGGAAGTGTAACTCTCATGCAGGCAGAGAACACGAGTGTGTATGGAGGGGTAAAATGTTTGTGTTGTATTCTGCTCCATTCTGCTTTCTGTACCAAGAGGCCCACATGTACAGAATTTCCTTTCAGTTGGTTTTAGCCAGTGGAAAACTGCATAGAAGATCAAAGGGAAAGAGTAAAGTGAGATGAGTATATTTCTTCCCCTGATGTCTGCCTTTTAAGATCATCTTGAGCTGACCATCATCTTGATCAAATGTCACCACTCTTCATAACATGGCCAACTCTACACAATTCTCTCCAAGTTCTATTGGAAGGAAGCTGTTAAGCTTCCTTTCTTACCCTTTCTAGACTAGCAGCTTAGCTGTTATGCTCCATGTTACTGCTGATTCTTCTAAAATTTTGTATTTGTAATTATTTCCTTTAAGCCTTTTTTGCATCCTATTTAAATGTGTCATCTTACTGGGATAGTGCCTCATATATACACTAGGTTAGCTCTTAATAGCTAGAAATATTCAAGTCAAAGATAACTCTACCAAGAATCATGAAGATGTGAAGTTAATAAAAGACATGGCCATGCCTTGCTCTTCCTTGTAACTCATACAACACCAAATATCTAGTAGATCTTCAGATGTTTTTCCTGATTAATGAAAGTTTTCTTTTAAGTAGCATCACTTCTTATTCCAAGATTTAATTATCAATCATATATCTAATACTTCTGGAAACACGTAAAGTTTATTTTATTTTACAGAGATACATTTTTTAAAAATTCCAGGTGAGAAATAAAGAACCAATCAGTCAAATAATTTGTCTCTAAAATTGCCATCATAGAATTTCATCATTACATTGTCTCTATTTCTTTTTTTTAAGATTTTATTTTTATTTATTTGACAGAGATAGAGACAGCCAGCAAGAGAGGGAACACAAGCAGGGGGAGTGGGAGAGGAAGAAGCAGGCTCATAGCAGAAGAGCCTGATGTGGGGCTCGATCCCAGATCACCAGGATCACACCTGAGCCGAAGGCAGACGCCCAACCGCTGTGCCACCCAGGCGCCCCACATTGTCTCTATTTCTATGTAATAAATCCAAAAAAGAATCTCATCTAGAAATGTACATGATAATAAATGCAAATTCCTCTTGAATCTGTTTGTGTCACCTAAGCTATGCAACCATATCATTAATATCACCAAACACCATTTTAGAATCATATTTTTCTTGTCCCACATCCACCTGTTCCCCAGTTTCAGGAATGATTTTCATTCTGTTCCCTTAAAATTCACACTTTCCTCTCCCCAAGGCCATTTTCCAGTATGGGTTCAGTGAATCATTAAGCCCCAATCTCATTTCTCTAGATTAGTAACCTATATTTGTCCTTTTTTCATTAAAATTTTGATATTTTCCTGGCAGAAAATTATTTATGAGGAAATGTCATCTTAGCTGCTAAGTTCAGACACTTTTAATTTGAGGTCAAAGACAATTATAGTCAATAATAAGTTTACATCTTTTAAGTTAAGGTAGTCACTACAGGGATATTTCCAGGTATGTTAATTCAACATGTATAGAGCATCTAAAGTAATTAGGAGTGATAATTTTTAATAATTTGTAACTATTACCAATATCAGATTTTTTGCTGAGAATAAGAATATGAATAAGACACAGTTTCTGCCTCTAAGGCGCTCACAGGCTAATAGAGTCATGTTGAGAAGTAAAATCCCTGGGGAATCTGACAAGGATTCATTACATTTAGAAATCCTCCTACTAAGTCTTCTGTATTTTGATATATGGCCTTCTTCCAAAGTCAGAATAATTTCACACTGTCTATCCAACTTAAGTTGAAACTGCCATTTTATTAAAAATGGTTTAGATAATATTTTATTTTTATTTTATTTTCAATATTTATGGTATGAATTTCATCATGTCACGAGTTATATTGACACAATTCTGTCCACACCAAACAAACCAATTATAAGTGGTTAACAAACCAATGTAATTTTTACCAGCATTACTGTCATAGCCATGAATCTTTAAATTCCTTAGGTTTGAGAATAATTATTTTGAAGAACTTATTCTGTTGAAATGATGTTAATTTGTGATAAAAATTGCCTAGAAATCAAGCAGGGAATCATGGTCAGACCCTGTTCAAAAATAAAGGATAGGGTGTGAGGATGGCAGAGTAGATTAAGCATCCGACTCCTGGTCTTGGCTCAGGTCCCGATCTCGGGGTCATGAGATCAAGCCCTACCTCAGGCTCCGTGCTCAGTGAGGAGCCTGCTTGAGCTTCTCTCTCCTCCCTTTGCCCCTCCCGCTCATGGTCTATCTCTCTCTCTCTCTATCTCTCTCTCTAAAATAAATAAATAATCTTAAAAAAAAAAAAAAGGACAAAACAGAAAAAGAAGGGAAGGATGAATTAAAAGAAGAAAATGGGAGGGAAATGAAAAGAAATAGAACTAAATTATGTCTTATCTTTTAAACTTTCTATATGTTTTTAAAACACAGCTTGGCATTTACTACAATTTATTTTGGTGGATAATACTAAACACACTTATTGCAGTTTAATACTTGACTTCTTAATTTAGTAATTTGGGGGAATAAGATAGTATTGTAAAGGAGCAGATGTACTAAAATAGTAGGAAGGGAAGGATAAATCTATCAGATCAAATAGATTATCTACAAGGTTGATGATTTTCTTTTTTAAAAAATATTTTATTTATTTATTTGACAGAGACAGAGAGTAAGAGAGCACAAGCAGTGGGAGCGGCAGCCTGATGCGGGGCTGGATCCCAGGACCCTGGGATCATGACCTGAGACAAAGGCACACACTTAACTGACTGAGCCACCGAGGCACCCCTAGATAGATGATTTTCAACAGCCCAGATAGATTTTAGCAAATCTCAGTTATCTAAAGTTAATTATCTAGAAACTGAAAATATTGCTAATCTCGTCAAGAAGTCAGAAGTGTCCACTTCACTAAAACAGAAACAAAATGTTTTAAGAAGCCAAAACATCAAAGAAACACAAAAAAACACAAAGAAACACACACAAAAAATCAAAGAAACACTGAAAGTCTATCCCTAACATTATTAGTTTAAGGGTAAGGGTAAAATTTGGAAATTTCCTTATATGGATTTCTCCTTGCCTAACAGTGCTGAATGAATAAAATATGACTATATTTATAAAATGAATAAGCTGGAAAATTTTAATATTCTTAAGATGGCATGTGATATAAATGGCTATGATAAAATAAAGTTGATGATATGCAGAACGTACCATTTTAATTACATAAATGCATAAATGGTAAGGGAATTAAATATGCACTTAAAATAATTTCAGACATATCATACACTTTCATTATATTATCAATCTTGAATTCATGTAGGAACAATAGCATAGACAGCAACATACTCTTGTAATTCATAATCAGGTAAATAAAGAAACTCAGGAAGTAATTGGCCTCATTAGTATACTCATATGTATAAAGTTTCTGGAACAGGTAAAGACAAAGTGGGAAACGACCAGGGATAATTCAATAATGAAAGTTTTTCAATACGTGGAAAATACACATTAATTAAATTTTTAAAAGAGCTACAATTTTACCTTATGACGTACGCTGAAGACATGGTGTATGCTGAAAATACAAATTTGTTTGCTTGAAACCTTTCTCACTACAAGTCCTTGTGCCTGCAGTTCTACAGAGATATGGCTCAAAGACTTGTAATTAGACTTTTGCTTTGTTTTGTTTTTGGTAATTGAAAGGCTACAGACTAAAATATCTTTTCAGGCCATACAAAGACTTTATGATGTTAGTGTTAAATTGAAATTCAAATCATTTCTTATTCCATCCTTATTCCATGAAACTTTTTAAAGTCCTACAAAAATATGTAATATGTTTTCTGTTTTCCTTTAGTAAGTGCAGCATTGATGGATGTATTTCTGAATATATACACCAGGCAATTTTCTTCACATAGTTCAAAAGTTATAAAAAAGCTAGGGGTCATTTAATCTATGGGATGTATTGAAAGAAACCAAAGGCTAATTATTTTTGCAAACGTACACTTTACCATGAGTTTCATCAACATACTCTGTTGCAGATAAAATTCTGGGCTTGAAAGTGCAATAGGCTTACTACAGCAAGATGTTTCTTATGTCCTAATAAACCTCCTTTAACATGCTACTTTTTGGAATTATTATAATTTGGGGTAATTAAGAGATTATTTAATTGAATTATGACATCTGATTCCTAGGATTTTATTTTTCAAATTAACAATATCTAGAGACTAAGGAGAACAAGAATATTTTTGGAGAGATATATGAATAAAAAGAGCATATAGCCCATACCAAATGCTTAATCTATCCTTCTGATCATGACTATGTTAGGACATCCATATATTCTTGCAGTTCCCTAAAAGTTTCTGTGTGTGTGTGTGTGTGTGTGTGTGTGTGTACATATGAAACATATCTATGTTGTTGTTTAACATGGGTGAATGAAAAGCAGTGTGGATTAAATTTTTAAAGAACCCATTCTCCATAAATCCAACAGATAAAAAGATTACATAATCAAAGTACGTGACTATATTATACATTGTTCATTCCAAAGGCATTCTTAAGGGCATTTTAAAATATGTATGAAAACTACTTTTCTGAGTATACTAACTTGAATTTTAATGAATATATTGAAGTACAAACAGCTTATTTGTGAAATGTATATACTTCTTCATTGGGAACATGGGAATCACAAGTACACAGTTTTTTAGCCCTGGTATCATTAATTAAAAAAAAAAAAAAAGAGGGCAAACTTCAATACAAAGGGAAGGAACCAATATTTTTCTAGTAACATTCACTGTACCAGATTCACCTCATTTAAATCATACAATTATGCTATCAAGTTAATTCTCACTGCATTTCACAGATTAGGAAATCTAGGTTTAGAGTAAATAAGCAATATTCCTAACATCAAGGTACCAGCAAATAAACATAATTGATATTGAAATCTAAGTGTGTTTGAATCCAAAGATCTCATTCTAGGAATAATATATCACTTTGTACATTCGTGTTAGTTTTTAAGTCTCTAATATGTCCTAAGCACAATCCTAGGTACTTTTTATAATTTCAAACTTGCCATTTTTTTTTTTTTTACCAAATCTTTGTTTCTATTATACTTCCGAAAACAATACTCTGATTATCCTAGGAGTTTGCTTAATTTAAAAACCACATGACATTCAGGTGGAAAAAAATAATATACTAGTTGTAACTAGTATAACTAAAATCTGAACTTCCCCTTATTCTTCCCTTTATTCACCAATGTGAAAAATAGAAGAAATTGATTATGATGTTGAGATTAAGAGAGTGCTATGAGATGTCTTATAGTTAAACTGGGTTTTGTGAAATATTCTGTATTCAAAGTGGTAATTTGGGGAGTGTATTTTAGGGTATGTTATACCTGGAGAGAATAATACTTATCTGAAAAATCACAGTATTCTGCTTTAAAATAATGGCTTAGTTTAACTCTAGATGGAAAACTTATAATGCATTCTAAATATAGATATATAAGAATTCATACACATATAAAGTTATACAAATAATTGCTTTTATGGAAATGCTGCAGCTGAAATATTTGCTCTGATCATTCACCGTGAACAATTTAGATATCCACAGATATTAAGGCAAGCAAGTTATTTAACAGCAAGTTCTGAAGAAAAAGTCATTTTAAAAATCTCCCTAGACCTTCACATTATCTCAAATGTTCTGTACTTATTATTAGACCCTCAATTTCAACAAGATTATATTCACCTACAAAATATAAAAAAAAATTTAAATTACATGCTTCAGAAAGATAGCACAGAATGGTTATATGTAATTTGCAAATGGGCACTAATATGAATACCATCAAGTTATTCCTGAATGAGTTACTGTGATTTCTCTTTTGTCTTCTCACCAGAGAAAACTGTTATCAATGTGCCTTTGGTTTATCATCTAAGTTGTAGAAATGAAAATTCTCCAAGGAACAATTTATTATTAAGTAACTTAAATATTGAATCACAACAATTCAGCTCTTGGAAATTGTAGTTACTTAGAGAGTTTCTGTTTCTAACTTCAACTTAGTTTGTGAAAAAATTAAAGAAAGCCTTAACAGGAATATGTATTTTCAAATTATAATTTCAGCCAATGCAGAGGAGGTCATCTTTCTTTTAATATTGTCAATTATTTCTTCATAAAGAAAAACATATCTTATAATTTTATATGCAAAGACCCAGTATTCATGACAGAGCAAAATGGCTTATAGCCTATATTGTATTGGGGTTATTTTAAGGCCTTTTCTTGCCTTTCAAAGTCAACTATAGTGATTAAACGGAAGAATACATGAATGTATCTGAATTCATTTTATTCTTTTTTACAATATTAAAACTTTACTACAAATTATTACATTCATAAATTGAAAAATTTCCAAGTATTTGCTTTAAGTAATTAAATTCATAGATTGCTACAAGCACTGAGTACCATAATATGCAAGAAAATGTAGTTTATTTTATATTTTCCCTATTTTAATGTGGTGCTTTCCAGATTTTAAAAGTAATACATGTTGTTACTCTTTTGGTAATGAATGCATACACTCCCAAACATAACAATTATAAATTCAATTCAAAATATGTAAAAACAACTATTTGAAGCTCTGAGAACTGACTAAAAATAGGCAGAAACTGCAGATGTACCCTCACAATACACCAAAACTTTATTTGTTATTTGTGTTGATGTGAAACTTCTTCCTGAGCATACTTACCAGTCCACAAGGCAAAAATACCTGAAATTCAAACAAAAGTCCATAATCTTACTG
Source organism: Ursus arctos (assembly GCF_023065955.2). Lineage (NCBI taxonomy): Eukaryota > Metazoa > Chordata > Mammalia > Carnivora > Ursidae > Ursus > Ursus arctos. The sequence goes on along the minus strand of NW_026622985.1, from coordinate 22,349,283 downwards.
GCTTGGGGCACCAGAGAATAGTTATGGGCTGTCAGAGCAGCTGAAAAGTGAGTGAAAAAATCTTGGAAAGGAGGGAGCTACAGGGAAATAAGTCCCAATTTCTGGGTTTAAACTTTACCAAAAGTCTGGAACAAGACTACCATACCTGTCCTTGTGACCTGTATTCAACTTTGTAACAGAGGTCCTAATACAGTAATAAAGGGAAACAATGTACGCTAGTTTACAGACTTTAAAGATGGTAATGAAATATTCTGAACATTTTATAACAACACATTTGATGACTTAGATAATATGGACAAATTCCTTTAATAATGCAAACCAGTAAATCTCTCTCAGGGAAAAATACATAATTGAATAGTACTATCTTGTTAAAGAACCTAAACTTATAATTAAAAACCATCTGGGTTCAGAAAGAAAGAGGAAGACAAGAAAGCATTGTTCCTGGATTTCCTTAAAAGCCGCCTGTAGACACAATTTAATCTCTACAGAGAGATGACTGCTGGGATCCCCAAAACAGCCAGAGGAGAGGCAAGCATCTGTATGAAGAGAACTCTGAGCAATATACTAAGAGCGATGGTTAAATCTCTGAAAAAAGTCACTAATGTGTCCCACGAAGAAAAGAGGCAGCTTTAAACACCTGCCAAATCTGGAGATGGTTCTGTCACCTGACAAAGCACTAGTCAAGTTAGAGTTTGACTGTTTCCTTTCCTCCCATCACTTCCTCTGATCCAGTAAAGGGAACACACTCAGTTTACAAAATAAGGATTGGAGACAGGAAAAAGTAGAAGATGGGGGAAGGAGAAGAAGCAATGCATTCAATCTCTTTCTACGTCAGGTGACTGTCCGTCAGTAGTTCAGAGATGGGGAAGCAGAGAAGCTTAGAAGGAGAGAAGTGACAACATTTAAACTTTCTATTACACTAGACTGGACTTAAAAGTAGTGAACATTCATTACCTATAATGACCTGAAAATTCATGAGACTTTCCTTAAATTTCATCCAGCAGAATTAGAAGACCAGGACAATAGGATAAACAAAAACAGAAACTATTTGTATAATGCTGGAGATAGGCACATTTATTTTTTTCAGTGTTTTATTTGCGAGTTTTCTGGTGAATAACAGACTTTACTTGGTTGCAGTTTAATAATTTTGTGATCTGCTGCTGACTTTTATTTATTCCATTTATTTATATAATTAATGCCATCTATATAATTATTTGGAATTTTTATACTAATAAATAAAGTTTGTCCTACTTATGACTCTATTTTTTTTTTTTCTATATGATCTAAGGAACACCCCTTCCACCTCTTTGCATTCTGAAGACAAAAACCTTTCTTAACTTCTTGAACTTTTTTGGGAAATTCTCAAAAGGGAATTTTTCTCTTTAAAATCAGGGTCCATAAAGTAGTGTGCTAGAGTTAGCTAGTACCAACTCAAAAGCGTTGCTTGTTATTTTTAAAGAATTTTATGAGCTGACTACATCATCAATGGTGGGACCATTCCACCATAGAAATCAACAAATGCTACATATGAGGGTGTTTCTGTTTTTTCTTTTTTCTGAGATGCAGTTTTTAAATATTGACCAGCATACCACGGGTGCTAAATCATTGAAATATAGGTAAGATTCTTATGTAAAACCAAGGAAATCATAGGTCAAAAACTACAAGAGAGTTATAAATTAATTTTTCTGTGTGACTGTGAATAAATAGTAATCAAGGACCAGTTATGAGAACAGGAAAATTCCAGAAAGTGGGTACGCATGGAGTGAAAGAGATAAACAAGGTCCTTGTTCTCATAAGACTGCCATTCTTAGAGAGAATCAGACAAAAAGATGAATAGATGAATAGATGAATGAATGAATGAATGAATGAAATGAATATCAAGGGTATGGTGGGGGTAAGAGTGCAGTCAGAAAGCAAGATATTACTAGACATAGGGCATTCGATTTTAGTGATTTATACAGTAAAATGGCCCTAAAATTTATCCAGGGTATTGCTAAGATTCGTTTTCACTATACGGCACAGAGTTAAGCATAGACTATTTTATTTAAGGTTATATACCAAATCTTAACTTTAAAAGTGTACTTGAAAATAAAATGAAAAATCTTTCTGGCTGTCTATTATACCTCACTGAGGAATAAGAGGTGAATTTCAAACTCTTTTTACCTTTAATCATACATATGGATGAACTTGCCTTTAGCAATAGTGTTTTTGAAATTATTATTGATCAATAGTTTTTACTTTCAGAGAATCCTGCTCTAATCTTTTATAGTTACAATGATTTAATCAAAAGTTGGCTCTTCTAAATTTATTTTCCCATAATTCAGTCCAGAAGTAAAAGGTTCTTGAATTTGTTCACTGATCTATTCTTTTTTTCCTTCAAAGTAAAAATTGTGCTCTTCGTGAAAAAGTTAATATGGAAAAGTACATTTATGTGGTACTAAATTGAATTTGAAAGAAGGTATAAAATTAAACCATAAACTTCTCCTGTATTAGTGAAGATGTAATTTGACTCCACTGAATATAAGCCAGGATTAACAATTTAACTCTAATTTTGATGCTAACCAATGATTATAAATAACTCTTGGAGAAATTGTGTTGCATTCTTTTAATCTCCCCTTCTCAATGAATGGTGTCTAGAAAATAGCCAGTAAATTGTTGCCAATAACATTTTGAATTTAGAATATTTTCAAACATCACCTAATTGTTGAGGTTCAAAATGTTTGCATTTAATTATATTGTCCATCTATATTGATATTAATGCTTACTAAGTAAATTACGATGATTTGAATATTAGAAAAGTGATGAGGTAATACTAATTCTCTAAAAAGAAAGGTATGATTTCTTTGCCCCTTCATTTCAGAGCAGCCTTATATAGTCTATGGTATTAGGTGTCCTTTAGAATAGATTCAACTAGAGACCAAAAGCTTAGGAAGGTACTTCCTTATTTTTTTCTGCCTTTTCTATAATCATAAAAATAATTCTTAGTAGATATATAATCATGTAATCAGGTGATCATTATACCACTGCCATCTAAGGCATAAGAACAGAATTATAATATATACATTTATATGCAATTTTTATACATGATTTTTCCTAACAATAGCATACTCATTTATACACTTGTGCCAGATAATTTTCTTTTAGCACCCTTGGCAAGATTTAAAAGCAGAAATTCATTTGGTTAAAAACTGTGTTTTATTGTTGCTATGGTCCTCTGCTGATGTCATCATTAATGAGCTAATGTCTACATTTATCACTTGCCTTATGTACTGCAATAAATTTAAACAACTGTTTTACTTTCCTGAACTATATTCTATAAAACATTTATTAGTAGATATAATAGTAGTTATACTACTTCCTTTCAGTTGTCTTTTTGTCTAACCTCCAAAAGTTAAACCTTTAACAACAGTTCTTCATCACCCTATAATTACAAGTTCAGCTACATTTCTACATCAGTTTTAATATTAAGACCTTATTTTAATAGCTGGAAATCTCAAAGCACAAAAAGAATAGTTTCCAAAAGCTACAGAAAAAGGAATTATCATCATTTTTCCCCTTTCAAATTATTCCCATTAGTTTTCCCCAAGATTTGATCAGCCTCTTCTATCATTCTACAATATTTGTCATAGCTAACATCTTTCCAACAAAGTCTTTAGGCTCACTAAAACATATCTGAATATAAAGCATATTCAGGCCAACATAATACAGAGGAAGTGATGTATAAAAGTGCTGGAAGTTGGCTTGAGCTGTTGAAGTCAGTGGTTATGACTTATATCCTCTCTGAAGTAAATTTAAACATCAAAAACTTAAAGAAATTAAATTCACTCCTCTTCATTTTTCCATATTTATTACTTTCTTTTAATTAAATTGCCCTTTTTAAAATCTCTCTTCTTATTTTTTGTTATCAAAAATAAGGAGATGTGTTCTCAAATCCTGAGATATAGTCCTGCTTAAAGGTTTTCTTTATCAGTGTTTAAGCCCTATGTGGAAAGGATGTATGTGAGCCTTCATTCACTTTACTGTGGCTCCCCTGCTGGCACTTTGCCAGCAAGATCTCCCTTCCTCAACAGAAGAAATGATTTTTAATTTCCATTCATTGTTTAAAAGTTATTCATGGGAAAGTGTGCTCAAATAAACATTAAAAAGATAACTAAGAAATAGCTGTTGGCCTCTAAGAACTCCTCCCCATGGCATCAGGGACCACCAGTTGGTGTCCTGAAGAAGAAATTAGAAAGAGACTTGAAACTAGATTGGACAGTGGCTGATTTTATTTTCTTATTTACAATTTTATCTCAAATAAATTCCTGGCATTCTTAAAAGTAATGTTGATATTAAATAAAGAATCATTGGTTCACACAGTATTCACCATGATCTTATTATGCTTTTGGGAAGGAAAAAAAAAAAAAAAGACGTTTCCTGGCAATAAAGGATAAAATGTCACTCTCACGGAGAAAAATACATAACACGCTCTTGTACCAGTGGTAGATGACTGATGTCTCCATTTTGTCATATTGGATCTATTTTTAGTTTTAAAGTATTTTATGTTTCCATTGTTCACTAGTAATAAGCATTAGTCCTCTCAAACTCTAATTTTCTTTTGTAAGACTGTTGTATCCCAAGAGTTAATGTTCCTTAGGAGATCAGGGATTGGTTCTTTCTTCCTCTTATAAATAAGTAACAAGGAAGACTGGCATAGGGTAACCTGGTTTGGATCTAATTTTTTAAAAATCAGACTTGGACACAAGCCAAGTCACCAAGTTCTCAGAATTAAAATAAAAAGAGATTATTTTCCCAGATATCTTCTCTACACCAGAAGAGACAGCTCCTTAAACATATTGTCATTCTGAATGAGTTCAGTAGCACCTGTCACATTTTAGCCAGTTTCCTACAATCAGGATGAAAAATGATACCACAATATTAAGAAATGTCACTAATTATTTCTTGAATTTACACATGCTACTTGTAATATTTTCATTAAAATTAGTTAATTCCCCGAAGACTATATTATTTAAAATAGAGTAGACTGACAGAAAAAATTCAGTTGTTCATAAGCCACTAATTCTATGGTGTTCAGTTGTGGCAGCCCAAATGGACGACAGAATTTGGTACCAGGAGTGGGGTACTGCTGTAAAGAAAAAAAAAAACCCTAAAATTGTGGAGGCAGCTTTGGAGCTGTGTAATAAAGACAGGCTACAGGAGTTTTGAGGTGCATGCTAGAAAAAGACTATGCTGCTGTGACTGGACCTTTACAGTCAATTCTGGTGAGAGCTTAGGCAGAAAATACAAGATGTATGGAGAAAGCCTTAATCTTAGAAATTGCCTAAGTAATCCTGAACAGAATATTAGCAGAAATATAGACAGTAAGGATCATTCTGATAAGATCTCAGAAAGAAATGAGGAATTTCTTGGAGAAAAGGTGATTTTTGTGCTGACTTTCAAAAAAAACAAACAAAAAAAAAAACCAAACTTGGCTGAATCATGCTTATGTTCTACAGTTTTGTGGAAGGTAAAACTTGCAAGTGGTGAAACTGGATATTTTATTGAAGCTATTTCTTAGTGAAAGTGTTGAAGATGTGGCTTTGCTCCTCCTGACTGCTTATAGCAAAATGACAGAAGAATGAAATGAAGATAGAATTGGTAATCAGAAAAGGAAGCAGAACTTAAAGATTTGGTAAATCCTCACTCTATTCATATTGCAAAAAATGAGAACACTAAGGATGTAGCCAAATAACTATTTGATAAGATTAGTATGAATTTGCAATCTCAAGAGAAATTTGAGCTCTTCTCTAAGACAATGGTAGAATGACCCTGAAGATAATTCAGAGATCATCTGTGCTGCTACTTCTATCACAGGCCCAGAGTACAAGATCTGGGATGGTCGTGGGGGTGACCAGTGGTTTCTAAGGAAGGGCCACTGGCACCTGCAGGACTTGGGTGCTCATACCTTAAAACTCCAAGTGACGGTATTTGGAGGTGGGGTCTATGGTAGGTGATTAGGTCATGAGGGTGCATTAGTGCTTCTAGAAAAAAGATCCCAGTGCTCCCTTGACCCTTGTGCCCTGTCTGAGCACAGGAAGAATACAGCCATCTATGATATCCCATTATAGCAGTCCAAATGAACTAAGACCCAGGGGTACCATCTCTGTGAGAGCAAGGTGAGACCTAGCAAAGAGATGTTAGATACTTATACACGGTATATAATTTTCTAGAAATTTCTGAAATTTTCAAGCAAAGGAAAAAACAAAGCCTAAAACTAAAAAGTATTACTCAAAATCCAGGTCTGTTTATACACACATATATAAAACTGTTTTAAAAGAAATTTTAAGCTATTGGGCAAACTGTTACAATGTGTAATGTTGACAAAGTTTAACACAGGTAGAAATTAATATTGGATCTTCCATCATGGAAAACTCACTTAGCCTCCTTGGCTAAACTGTGGCATGGTATACCAAGGATAGGCTCTCAAAGAAAGAATTTTGGGCCTTAGAAAAAATCAGCCCAATACTCTGTCAGCACAATAGCCAGGAAAATGAGAAATATGAAATTTATTCAAGGCATTTTGAATAGGCTATTCCTCCAAGTATAGGTTAACCCACATTAATATCATACCCAACTACATAAACCTATTTGGCTTTTTTTTTTTTTCTCCAGAGGAAATCTGCTTTGCAACAGCAGGTTATGTTTATATGAATCCATTAAATATATTGCCAATATACTCTGTGCTTTAATTCATCAGTTGGCCATTCATAAATTTGTCAATTATGTCAGAATTAATTAGCTTGCTAAATTCAAATATTTTGCAACAACACCCCTGAAGACCATATTTTGTCTTGAACTTTGCATTTAACATATGTTCTTGACTTTAGATTCCTATAGATCATAAAACATTAAATAATAAGCTTCCTCCTTGGCTGATATTTAGAAACATCAAAACATTCTATCTTGAAGTCAGAAAAAGCTGTGAGAACAAGTTTATTCAGGGCATAAATTCTCCCTGTGGCTTAATTAAAAACTGGTAATTAGGATTATTATGTGTTGTGGCTTATCCTGAATTCTGATCACTATGCTTTGTTCCCAGTTGGCCCCTTTGATCTTTTCTTTCATGCTCCAAATAGTTTTACCAATTTGAGTCTGAAAAAAAAAAAATCCTTTGTGACTCGATTTATAAAATAAATGTGCTACAACAGTTCAGGGAGAATATTAATGAAGACATAATAGAAATTTTATGATGAAGTTATTTCTTGTGAAGTGTGCTCTGCTCAAATTTATTTCTGTTATCTACTTTTGTTCCGAAATTCAATTACTATACACTCATTTTAAAAGTTATTATCAGATTACCATGAGTGTGTATATATGTGTATACATGTATAACTTACTCCTTTTCCTGTGATTTTTAAAAAAAAATATGTGTGGCTTTAATAATTTCTAAATGGGAGGCACACTATAATCCTTTATATAAACAGGGAAATAGATACAGGAGATGTTTCCTCAAGACTTTTCAAGTGTCAGGATTTAATTTTTTTTTTACGTTTGTCAGCTCTTACTATTTCCCTTTATCCAAGAGTATCTAGAAACTTAGTTGAAATAATAAGCTATGAATCCAGAATTTAAATGGTTGAAAAATTTGCCAGATTCACAAATGATGGTTTAGCTGTTTGGGGAGAATAAGAAAATTATATGCTGGAGAAATCTGGTCAAACCACATTCAAACATTCAGAGTGACACGACAAAGAAATCTTCCACATTATCTCAATGTGCACCTCATGGAAAATTAATAATTGCTAGAAAAGGCCCAACCTTGTGAGCTTTATTAACCCAGCCCAAACATCAGCAAACTCAGAAGGGGAAAAAAAAAACCCAAAAACTAAGAATTTTAGTTACTTCTTCTTGTTTGAAAACAAAAATTCCCACTAATTCAAACTTCAGTGTTTAAAACCCATTTTCTTTCTGATGGCTGAGTAATATTCCACGAGAGACTGTGGACTCTGGGAAACAAACTGAGGGCTTCAGAGGGGAATGGGGGATTGGGATAGGCCGGTGATGGGTATTAAGGAGGGCACATATTGCATGGTGCACTGGGTGTTATATGCAAATAATGAATCATGGAACATTGCATCAAAAACTGGGGATGTACTGTATGGTGACTAATAAAACAAAATAAAAATTATATAAAAAAATAAAACCCATTTTCTTCTATGCTGCAGCTCAAAAGGAACAAACACACTGTAAAGTTTATCATTGTTAAATAATGGGCTACTGGCATAGTCAATTTGCTATTTTACCTAGTACAAATGGAAATGGTGAAAAAAATTGTAGTATTATGAAAAGTAGGGTTTGGTCTTAAACCTAAGATAGGAATAAATAGATGATAATTTAAACTGCGTTATATCAAACCTTTAATTTTTATGATATTCATCTAATTTTGATTATTTTTTCCTTCCTATGATTAATTCTTTGATAGACTGTCTTAATTCTATAATGATTTGCCACTCTAAATATGTTGATAGGGTAGTATTAGTAAGAATATATATGCATTCTTAGCCCTTAAAATTTTAGCTCCATTTAAATAACACTCACGAGCTTGCAACCACTTCAGCTTCAGCTGTCCTGCTAAGGTACATTCTGCATGAGAGCCCAAGGACCACACCAGCCCATACCCATTTTAGCTTTAGGTGTCCTGCCAGGGTGCACCTTTCATGGAGAACCCCAGGACCTTCTAGCCTGTACTCCTCAGCTCCAGCCATCCCTTCAGAGTACCCTCCATGTAGACAGTCCTGAAACACCCTGGTTTATAACTACTTCAGCCTCAACTATCCTGTCAAGGTAACTTTTGCATGTAGAGCCTCAGACACCCCAGCTTCTACCCACTTTAGCCCTAGCTGTCTTGCCAGCGTGTCCATGCATGGAGAGCCCAGGGAGTCTCAGCACTCACCAGCCCACAGCTACAGTCAGCCATCAAAAGTGCACACATGTCTATAGAAAGGATGACCACAAACAAGACCATTCCTCCAAGTTTAGGGGAAGTAGTTGTTCCACTTAACTGACAGTAACAAACAAAAAAGTCAGACAAAATGGGGAGACAGAGGACTATGCGCCAAAAGAAAGAATAAGATAACCCCTCAGAAAAAGAACTAAATGAAAGGGAGATAAGCAATCAGCCTGACAATGACTTTATTTTTTTTTTTTTATTTTTTTAAGATTTTATTTATTTATCTGACAGAGAGAGAGAGAGCACAAGCAGGGGGAGTGGCAGAGGGAGAGGGAGAGGCAGGCTCCCAGCTGAGCAGAGAGCCCGACGTGGGACTCGATCCCAGGACCCTGGGATCATGACCTGAGCTGAAGGCAGACACTTAACTGACTGAGCCACTCAGGTATCCCCTGACAATGACTTTAAAGTAATGATTGCATAGATGCTCACAGGGCTGGAGAGAGGAGTGGAAAAATTCAGTGAGACTTTCAACAAAGAGATAGTAAATTAAAAGAAGAACCAAGAGCTGAAGAATACAATAATTGAACTAAGATAGTATTCACATATTCCATTGAGGAAGTCTATTCTATAACTGTCATGCTCTGTAGGCAGCTGAAGAAATGGTTTCCTGGTATTTTACTGTAAATGCATTGAATATTAATGCATGATAAAAAAAAGTTGTGCTCTGTATCAGTCAGTATAACTGAGTAAATATTATGGTAATAATCAGTCCCAAATCTCAGTGGCTTAAAGCATCAAAGATTTATCCTCTCTCTCTCATACAGTTTCTGCTAGGTATAGTCAGCTTTTCAGGTACTTGTCCTATGTGGTGGGGCTACAGCTTCCCAGCATCCCCGCTACACCTTCACACCATCAGCTCATAATACCTACAGCAGCAGAATGAGAGAGAACATGGAAATACACACATTTTCCAGTTAATACTTCAACCAGGAAGTGATTCATGACACTTCTGTTCACATTTTCTTGCCAAGGCAAGTTGTTGTGGCCTTACCTAAGTTGAAGGGGTCAAGAAAGTGAAAGCCTACTGAATGCCTGAATGGAAAAGAGAACCAGAAATATTGGTGGGGAGTAGTAATATCTACTACACCCCCTGAGATGTTCATTGATTCGTTTGTTCTTTTCTTGATTTGTTTTCATGATTGCAGTGTACTTTGGGCAGGGATTGGCAAAACTTTTCTGTCTACCATAACACAGTAAAAATTTTCAGCCTTGGGGGCCATATCCTCACAAATACTCAGGTCTTTCATTGTAGCATAAAAGCAGCAATAGACAAGAGATAAACAAATGTGCATTCTATGTTCCAAGAAAATATTTTTTTACAAAATGTGGTGGGTCTGGCTTGGCCTGTAAGTCACAATTCACTGAATCCTGACCTTGAGTAATATCCATCCCTTCTAATACAGAGGCCAAAGGCTGATAGCAAGAGATCCCCTGAATCCTCCTCTTTCTTATCACATCTTGATCTTTCTCCAAGGCTTCCTCATATAGCCATGCAGTGGGACTGTATACTAATAAGCTGCTTTTTAATATCCTTCAGGAAAAATCAATCTTATTAATGTGTAGCTACATCATTAAATTATTTATGAGTTTATATTTTATTGCTTGAGTACTGTGTGTATTCTTATTCTTTCAAGCTAAAGAGTAGAAAGGGGGAAATCATCTCTTCCATTTGGTCACAGTAATGGGAGGAATGTAGCGATGATGGAAAAATGGTTTGGAAAGAGCGTATTTGAGGGCCATTTCTCTAAGAATAAAGGGCATGGAAACAAGTTAGAAGCATTTTAGTTCACTGGAGACAGGAAGAATTAGGAGTCCTTCTGTTCTGCTCTTCTTATGTTTTTCATGCTTTTCAAGTTTTCTCAAGCTGCTTTATCTTGTTTCAAGTATACTCCCATATGTCCTCTCAAATAATGTTTTCTTGTCTACTAATGGATTCACTAAGAACAAATTTACATGAGATTGCTTTATTTTTTAAAGAATATATGAAAAGTTGATTTTAATAATTGTAACTGTCATATAGTTGTTAACTATAATACTTATAATTAGTGTTATTTTGTAAGTTTTCTTTATCATTTTTGAAATGTCATCCACCATCTATACTGCTATTTATGTAGTAGGCATGTATTAAAAATGTAATAATAGAAAGATAGAAGGAGCAAGACAGAAAAAAAGGGGAGGGGTTAGGGAAAGGAGTTTTGAATTTTAGGGTAATACCAGTATTAACAGCCTATTCATAATAGAAACTATACTATATTTTTATTATTATTACATGGGTCAATAAAAAAATTAGATATTAGTACTACATCTGAATGTTGTCCTGAAAATAACTAAATGACAATACGTCAGCAATATTAGTATCACAGACTTTCTTTAACCTCTGACTCTAAGAAAATCTTAGAAGATCTCATCATCAGCCAAAATGATTAGTGTTCTCTCTCTCTGATAGGTAAAGGAATTAGATATTATATTTGCTTTGTCTTATCATTGGACATCAGGATGGTAACAAAATGAGAATAAATCCAGCTTGAGCAGACACTCCCAGTTTTCCCACATTTCTAGTCTCACCCTTTCAATGTTAAGTTTGGTGACAGCAGATGTTATTTCCTTCTTCCCATGCATCTAGGTATGGCCACGTAACTAAGTTCTAGTCCATGTGACTAAGTTCTAGGGTGTGAAAAAATATGACGGAAATAACTTTCAGGCCATATTCTGAAAGGCAAAGTGCACGCCATATATTTTTGCCTGTCTCAGAGTTGTTAGCTGGAATGCAGATACCAAAAAGTAGTAGCTATCTCAGATGAAAGCTGCACATTGAGTATAGTAGACCTGCAAGATAGAAGGAGGTGGGCCCTGGCACTGTGCGGCCACCATATCATACCTAGAATACTTTTGCTCTGACTGTATATAAGAGAGAATTAAATTTCTTTTATTATTATTATTTATTTATTTGAGAGAGAGAGAGAGAGAGAGTGGGGGGTGGACAGTAGGAGAGAGAAAGAGAGAGAGAATCTCAAGCAGACTCTGCATTAAGCATGGAGCCTGACTCTGGGCTCGATATCATGACATATGAGATTATGACCTAGGTGAAACCAAGAGTTGGTGATTTAACCTACCGAGTCAACCTAGGCGCCTTGAGAATTAATTTTCTATGTGGATTAATTCGTTCTTATTTCGTCCTTTGTTATTGCAACCAAAACTTTACTCAATTAATCAACCAACTAAACACAAACAAAACAAATGTTAACGGGCTGGGATAAGTAAGAATAAGAAATTAATATTTTCTTGCAGTTTGTGGCTGTGACAATAAGACTGAGCACTATGGATATATTAAATAGCCACAATTGTGTAGTAAAATATTTGGTTCTAAATTTTAAACAGATAAGTAAGTCTGGTTAGGAACAAACCCAAAAGATTCCATGAATATATATGTGAGAAAATTTGAATAAAATATGCAATATAATCCAATAGATTTTACATGTTGACTGTAAGCACTGGAGTTGGGGGAGGCAAAGGCAGGCATAACTAACTGTGATCACAAGTACAATTATATTTGTGTGAACAAAATACTTTGAGATCACATAGGAATGAGTTTATACTGCACTTATTTAGTTACAAAATCTATTGTATTGTGTTGCCTATTTTGTTCAAATTTTCTCATATAAAGCACTAATATAAAAATGTGCCTGGCTTATTTAGAAGATTATAAAACTTAATCTATCTTCAACAAAGATTTATTGACTCCCTCCTATTTGTTCTTCTGCTAGGCACCAGGAAGCAAAAGTTAATGCACAGTCCCCATCCTTGAGAAACTCAGAATCAGGTTCAAGAACAGAGGCAAACAAAACTAACTGTTATAGATCATAATAAGTGCAATAATATTAGTATGAAGAAAGCACTTTGGGAGCACATATGAGTAAGTGATTAATTTTCTTCTGGAAGTCAGAATAGGTCTCATAGAAAAAGTGATATATGAGCTAGACCTTAGAGAATGAGTTGTATTTTTTCAGCCTTGTCCTTTCAGGAGTTTCAAAAGTCAAATTTATCACAATGTGAAATGAGCTGCTTCAAGGAGTGGTACATTTTATATCACCGAAGATGATAGAGCACATGCTTGACAAAGCTCATATGGAATGTTGTGGTAGCAAGTCAGTATCTGTGTTGGGGTGTTTGGCAGATAATATCTTGCTTCTCTAAGTTCCTTCTCCCCCAAGATGGTAAACTAAATTCTGAGCTGAGGTAGGTATTGAGATGGAGAGAGAGTGGGAGGGTAAATGTATTCCAGGCAAATGGACAGCATGTACAAAGCTCTAAAAGTAATTCACATATTTGAAAAATGTGCAACAGGCCTGCATAACCAGGGTGGATAGTGGCAGGAATGCACTGGTGGAAAGAGAAGTCAAATGGGCAAGACATGAGATTCAAAGTATGAATTGAGTTCAGATTTTAAAAACCCTCAAATACAATGTTTAGGAGTTTTATTCTATAAGCTAATGAAATACAATGAAGGTTTGGGAGTCAGAAAGATATGTGAGAGTTTTGAAAGAATGAAGTGAAGATATTATAATTTACAAAATTAGATAAGATCATATATGATGTCTAGTGGGCTTCTGGTGTTTTTGCCCATGAAGAATATTTCCTTCTCTTGCTAAAAGTGCCTCCTCTTTCTTTTAGAACCACTTCTTCTCTACTATAAGCAATCTTGGCATGATCGTCAATTAAGGTGGACAAATATCCTAAACCAGAGAATGAAGAAGTTCCCCTTGAATTTGAATCTTGTGTCCACAGTTGAAGCTGATGATTCCCTCTCATCCCAAAGACTATATCTTGAAGTGATTATTTATCAGTTTATAAAACTATCAGTTTATAAAACTGCTTTGTTCTTGTTCCCCCTAAGATATCACTGTTCAGTTTTTCCCTCAATATTGTTTGCTACCCCACACATTTTCATAAATTCTAGATTGGTGATTAGTCATAGTTCACTTCTGTTTTTTGCAAATAGAGAACCCCAATACACATCCACTGCTGACTATCTAATTATAAGCATATGCTTCATACATCACTTGGTCACATAGTGAAATCAGTGGTATAATTAAAAAAATAGTTGATGTTGGATAAAAGCGAAAAGGTGGAACAGGAAGCCCCAAAATTTCCCAATTCAACAACATACAGACTATTTCTCTTTGAGAGAAATCTAGAGACCAGCTGAAAGACTCCTGCACCCCAAGGAAAGTGCAAAAACAGATGTATCAAAGCTGGTAAGAAAATTCATGGCACCCCCTCACCATAATGCCTCCTCCTGGCACATGATCAACAGAAATCCCCCCAGCTCCCAGCTTCTCCCTGGGTAGGGAGGAAGATGACTGTACCATACATCCAAAGTTCCGACACTTCAGGAGGCTGCTTAAGGGACTGGTATCTGTCTTGCCTGAATCTAGGAGCTGACAATAGAGGGCCCCAGGTTGGGAGCCACTGAGAACAAAAATGAGAGTTTGGACTAGTATGCCATACCCTTGCCATACCTTTCCTCAGGCTCAGCATAGAATAAGTAGAAGAAACCCTCCAAATCCCACCCCCTCTCTGGGGACAGAAATGTTGGAACCTGGATCCAACATTCCAGCCCTTCAGGGAAGTGTTTTGGGGACTGATTTCTGTCTCATCTACTTTGGAGTTCTAACAAAACCTGGCACACTCTACATGCATGAGGGGCCAAAGAGAACGAAGTCAAAGGTTTGGACTATTAACACATTTACCTGAATTTATAAATATACAATATGTGAAAAATGATAATTGACTATATTTTGTTAGCATATTGCTGCCCCCCCAAAAAAATCAGGGAGGAAGAAAGAATGAGGAGCAGGGATTAAGTTAACGATTAACAAAGCCTACCATAGAGATGCCAAAAATGTCTTCAGATGTGGATAAGCTATCCCTATTACAGAATATTATAATGATATGTCATTTTAGAGTTTTTTCTGTGAAGTTCTGGAACTATGAAATTTGTGTCCCTCAATTATTATTGGCTAGACAGCATGAAAAAAAGGACTCTCATTTAGTAAACATAGGTGAGCTGTGGTAATATGGCAGCAAAGTAGAAAACCAGTAAGGAAAACTCTATTTATGAACAGATATAGCCAATGGATGCAGAAATCAGAAATATCTAATATTTATTTGTATTTTCCTTTTGGTATTTGGATTCACCTATCTTATCTATAAACCTTGGTAAATTCTATTAAGTGGAGGTCCAGAGGTGTCAATCAGAGACTGAGGTGATGGGCCCCCACCAGGAACCATTTGTGAAACATACAACTGAGCCCTAGAGATTGGAGAAGAAACTGGATTCCAGCATGTATGCTAAGTGGTGGTGGGATGGGGTTATTGTTATTTGGATACTAAAGTAAAAGCTGACTTTTACTTATCACTTGTGTTCCACATAGATGTGCAAATAATCAAGTTTGGGACAGGCTAATAGAATGAACTTCTGGGTGCTTTGTTCTGCCTGTGGCTCTTGTAGCCTCATTTCACTTAGAAAAGCACAAATCTGGGAACTAGCAGGCTGTTCCTTCTCCTGAAAATCTACTAATAAAGGATTATAAATGTGTCTTCAAACTAAAGAAGTCTAATTTTTATAGCTAACAATTATCCCCCTTTCTCTCATTCTCTAGTGCCACATGTGTCTCTCAGGGATATGGCAGGCAGACAATAGAGCTTTGTTTCTTGCTGTTCCCTGCTGAGTTGAACTGATCCTAAGCATCTCTAGGCCAGACAGTCAGATTCATTCCAGGATAGGAGCTTCCAAGTCCACGGGGGTTTTAAGGAGGGCAGAGAGGGGGCAAAGCTGATGGTATCATTTCAAGTGTGAAGGAAAAGATTATTTGGTGTGTGATCAGATCTGGAAGCTCTGTTACTTCTGTGCATGGACTTCATAATTTTCCCAGTAACCTCATCTGATTTTTTTTTTTTTTTTTTTGAGGGAGAGCAGGCACGTGAGTGGGATTGAGGGGACAGAAGGAGAGGGAGAGAGAAAATCTTAATCAGGCCCAATATTCTGTGCAGAGCCCACATGGGGCTCAATCTCTCAACTCTGAGATCATGACCTGAGCCAAAATCAAGAGTCAGACACTTAACAGACTGAGCCACCCAGGTGCCCCGCCATCTTAATTTTTAATATCAATGTTCATTTTCAACATTTCATTTTTCTGTCAGGAAATCTATATATTCTGGCCAATTATAATATCATTATTATCCTGGGGATTGAGTTAGATTGTATTTATTTCACTTATTCTTTCACTCACTCAACAGTAAGCACTGGGTACCTTTAACTAGGTACTTTGCCAGATATTGGACATATTAGTTGTGACAGTAACAAATAAAATCTGCCCCATGGAGCTGGAATTCTAGGAATTCTAGTAAGGGAGAATTATTACCAAGTTGAGCAAATGTATGTGTATATATTTATGATAATATTTCTCATGCCCTTAATTTATGAAATTATTTACTCAAACATCACTTATTCAAAACAGGCATTCCCAGGCAGCCTGTCCGGATTCTTAAATAAAAGTGATAATGTATCTTGTTTTATAAGTAGTCATCTGACAGAATTTATACATGTATGTAATATATATATATATATATATACACACTATATATATATATACACACACACACATATTACATGCATTTTACATGTACAACATACTAAATATATAGCATGTTTAAACTATAATACAATCCATAACAAATTCTGGTGAATATTTGTTACTTTTAACACATTCATGTATATTGAAGAACAGAGTGCTCAGAACAGAATATACAATAGGAAGACAAAGAGAAGTGTAATGGAAAAGTTTTTTTTTTCCTGATAAAATAGAATAATATAAAAAGCACTTTAAAATGGTTAAGTGTTTTATTTACCTTTTTGTCGTTGAGCATGAAATGACTATGAAAGTGTAGGAAAAATAATAGTTTTAAGAAGTACATAGTTAAAAATATGCTCTTCTTAAATGAGAAATATTTTTTTTGTTAGTTATTATATATTGGAAACAGGGTATGTGTGCATTAGAAGTGAATGTGATATTAATATACAATGCAAAAAAGAAGCCAGACACTAGTCTCCAAAAAAAAATTACACAGGCACCTGGGTGGCTCGGTTGGTTGAGCAACCAACTCTTGGTTTCAGCTCAGGTCCTGATCTCAGGGTTGTGGAATTGAGCCCCACATGGGGCTCTGTGCTCTGTGCTGAGTCTACATAAGACTCTATCCTTCTCCTTCTGCCCCTTCCCCCGTTCTCTCTCTCTCTCTCTCTCAAATACATACATAAATCTTTAAACAAAATTACCAATGGTCTTTTTTTTTTTTAAAAGATTTTATTTATTTATTCGACAGAGATAGAGACAGCCAGCGAGAGAGGGAACACAAGCAGGGGGAGCAGGAGAGGAAGAAGCAGGCTCATAGCAGAAGAGCCTGACGTGGGGCTCGATCCCAGATCGCCGGGATCACGCCCTGAGCCGAAGGCAGACGCTTAACCGCTGTGCCACCCAGGCGCCCCACCAACGGTCTTTAAGCTTCTAAAACAACTTCGGTATTTTAATAAAGTATTAATAAACACATTTTGACTTCTTTAGAATCTGCTCAAACTGTTGAGTTCCAAGCTAATTAATTTCTACCAAAATTTAATGAGAGGATATTTTGTGTTTTTGCTTTTTCTTTCAAGGCATACTTCTTTTTCCACTCACCACCTGCCTAGTTAAGTCTTTTTTTTTTTTTTTGGTTCTGTTTTTTTTTTAATCTGAATTATTAATTCTAACTTATTTTTTGTTATTGAATTATAGTTGACACACAATGTTGTATTAGTTTCAGGTGTACAAAATAGTGATTCAACAACTTTATATATTATGCTATGTTTACCGCAAGTGTAACTATCATCTGCCACCATACACACTATTACAGTATCATTAACTGTATTCCCTTTGTGGCACATTTTATTCCCTTTTATTCCATTATGGGAAGCCTGTATCTCCTGCTCCTTTTCACCCATTTGCCCATTCCCCCTGCAACATCAATTTGTTCTCTGTATTTATGGGTCTGTTTCTGCTTTTTGTTTATTTTTTTGTTTTTTAGATTCCACATATGAGTGAAATCATATAGTATTTGTCTTTCTCTGTCTGACTTATTTAATTATGCATAATACCTCTAGGTCCATTATGTTATTGCAAATGGCAAGATGACTTTCTTTTTTATGACTGAGTCATAGTGCATCATACATATATAACATCTTCTTTATTCATTCATCTATTAATGGACACTTAGGTTGTTTCCATATTTTGGCTATTGTAAATAATGCTGCAATAAACATAAGGTACATACTATCTTTATGAATTAGTGTTTTAATTCTAATTTATTAAGACCCATGTCCCTATTTTTTTCTTCTATGCATTTCTGAAACTTATTAATACCCCATATTTTTCCACAAACAAAACCATTACTGTAGTTTTTTCTTCCTTTCCTCTTGACATCCTACATGTAACTATGAAGGTGTGTTCTGCATTTCAAGGAGAGTTTAAAATATGTTGTCACTGACTTTATAGACAATGATATATTTTGGTAAATGATTTGTCGCTTTCATTTTTCATGGGTCTTGCTGAATGCTGGACTGCTTCCATTAAGAATGTTTTCAAGGAGGGTCTTTGGCTGTAACACTTTTGAGGCTTTTTATGCCCGTGACTATCTTTATTCCCATCTCATATTGAAAATATTTAGATGCACATGATATTCTTGGTTCAGATTTTTTTCTTTAGTATTTTAAAAATATTATTCTACTGTATTCTCACTACCAGAGCCAACATTGAGAAGTTTGGTGTCAATCTAATTTTTGTTTGTTAGGAGTTATCTGACCTTTCTCTTCAGATTTTAGAATTTTATCCTGGTCTTTAATCTTTTGAGGTTTCTTCTTAAAAATGTGCTTAAGTGTATGAAAATAACAATATAGTCATGAACAAGTTAGTGTATTAAAAGAATAAAGTCATGATCAAATAAATTTTACTTGAGAAATTCAAGATATTTTCAGCACTAGCAATCTCTTAAGATTATTCATTCATTAGCATAATAAAGGCAAATATCTACCTGGTCATTTGAATAATAAAAAAACATTTTGTAAATTCAAAGTGAGTAGATAATAAAATTCCTTATCAGGCTATAAGATTAGACAGACATATTACTTAGCATTGTTAACGTTATCCACCACATACCTACAAAAAAAGTGTAAAACAGAAGAATCATCCCCATTAAAACCAGAGTCTAGACGAATATATTAATGTATCATCTATGGTAGTTCCAACTGCAAATAATAAAATGAAAATTAAACTTGCTTAAATGATAAAGAAATTTATTGATTGACAAAGCTAGAAGACCACATATAAGTAAGCTTCAGAACTGGCTTGATCCAGTAGCTGTATCTCTGTTTTTTTATAATTTACTTGTAATGTGATATCTGTGTTTGCTTCATGCTCAGACTCAATATTTTTCATGGTAGAAAAATGGATGTAGCAATTTTCAGACATCTAACCCCACACCAACATGTCCTAAAGAAAAGAATGTATCTTTTCTGCTGTATATCTTTTAAGAGAGAAGAAACTTCACGCACAGGATTCTCCGGCAAGTCAGTGTCCATGCTTGTTGACCCCAAATGGTTCATATGCTCAACTTCTATCTACCACTGTGGTTAAGAGTAATGTCTTATGATATTTGGCTTTGGCCTGAGTTATTGAATCAGTCATTGTGGTAAGTGTAATGGATTACTCTTGACCAATAAAACTTAACTCTGATACCAAGGTTGGGTCAGTAGTCTCTGAAGCAAATGGGGTGCTTTGGAGAATTTTAGATATCTAATTTTAAAAATCAAGTCACCGATTAAAAGAAAGAACAGGTAAATAGCTACCAACAATGGCCATTACATTCACTATCACCACAAATATTTTACGTTATACTAACGATTCAGAACAATAAAAGAACAATAAAAAAGAAGTAGGAGATACAAATTTTGGAGAGTAATAATTGGAAGAGGATTCAAAGTTGTCATTTTATAATATCTTGCAAGAAATAAAATGCTTGGAATGGCCAGCAGTCCCTGTACTGACGGATGAAAAGATCACTCCAAACTTTGCTGTGAAAGAGAGAAGGCAAGGGGGTCAATGCTCAGAGGCGAAGACCCTTTGCTTTTCTTTGCTCCCGCTTTTATTGGTCCTTCAGGATAATCACAAATCCATATCACTGTTTTCAAGCTCAAGATGTGTGACAGGGGTCTTACTGAACCTGGAAGGATTTATTGACTGGGAAGATACGATATGCTAATTTGGGTATTCTATGAGTGCTGCTAAACATAGCCTAAGTGACAATGCCTACGTCTCTTACATCACAGGGTGACTGTTTGGGCTAGGAAAGTTTTGGGAAGGCAACTCCCCGCGGCATTCCAACCGTGGCGGAGTGGTCACGCAGGCCTTGGCATTACAAAGGCCTACGCCCTTCTACGAAAACTTCCCTGACCTTAGCAGTCTCTGTGTTACATTTTAACAAGCCAGGTATTATGGCTGATTTCATGCTCTACATTAACCCCAACAATAAAATAGAGCTAACTGAAAATCTAGACTATTGAGGAAAATGACTTGGTTCAAGAGCAACCCTAGAAAATTACTGTCCTATGCATAAGCAATAACTGATTAGAAATTGTAAAAGCTTTTTAAAAATATCCCCCTCACACATTCATAATAGCCATGAATTTCTCTTATATGTTGAAATTAGTCTAACATACAACGTGCAGGACCTATGTGTTTAAAGCATAAAACTTTAGAAGAGGGCCTAACCAGGGTAAAAGACTTGGCCTTGGATGACATGATTAAAATATTAAACTTTTTACAAAATAAAATATAGAGGGAACACAAAAATGAGCCAAAGCATTCCATAGCAAAATTTCTTCAGAATAAGCAAGGAAAAAGTGGTATCTTGTTATGGTTTTTATGTATCAATACCTTAATTATATATACAAGCCACAGCTTGTTTCTGGTTTCAGTTTGTAAATTTTTAGTTATCTAACTCACTGCAGGATAAAGTTTACAGTATCTAAAGAATGGAAGAGTGTTCACCTTTTTCTGTGGATTTGGAAATTATTGTTAAGTATTTATCACCTCTATCTGAACATTAGAATGATCCAAGATCTTTAAACATTATTGATGTCCAAATCTATACAAATCAATGATAACACATTTCTAGGAGTGACACCAGGCCTCTGGTGTTTTTCAAAGTTTCCCAGGTCATTCCAAAGTAAACTAGGGTTGATAGCTTCTGACTAAATTCTGAATTTATGATGATGATGATGATAAGCTGCAGAAAAGAAAGAAAATAAAAACATTTGTCTGGAAATATGGAAGCAATTTTCATAAATTGATGGACTACAAAGAAATCAATGACCAAAGCATCTTAACTATTCATAGAGAATATGCTTTAGAAGACTTTAATTGTTTAGAGAAGCGGACAGAATGTTATGGAATTAAAATATCTTTTCATTCTCATGAAAGTATAGCATTGTCTAGTAAATTAATTCTCTTTCTATCAGGCTGAGTGTGTTGCCATGAGAGATTCTGTAAAAGATGTGGCTATGTCCAAAGGCTGGAACAGAAACCCAGAGTCTCTGACCAGACTCAGAAGAAAGGGGGAAAAGGGTGCAGACCAGAGAAGATGAGGAGGAGGTTGTGAAGAAGGTCAGGTGCAGATCTGGGAGCAAGAAAGTTCAGCCTACATGAAAAATCCAAAAGCAGACTGAAAAATATAGAGGGCCAAACCTGAGATTTCATGATATATCATTTCTCTTTATTTCAGCTTTGACCTTGCAGGGGCCTAGAGAAAATAAGTGCCATGTCTCAGGATATTACTGCCCGGTGCTAGTTCCTTAAGATCCTTTCTGCTTTGCATATATCTAATGTCAATTCTGGAGTAACTGAAAACAAGTTAAGATGTTTTACAAGCAACAAATTACACTGTCTCTTTCAAGCATATTACTGCATTCTTAGAAGGTGATTTCCCTAATCCAAAGGGATTCATTAAAAAATATTGAAATACCATTTAAAATAGAGCTCATTTTAAACGCAATCTTTTCAGGTTGCATTTTAGTAGGCAGTATTTTCTGTTAGATGAATCTAAATTTGGAAGTATTTTGATATAGCATATTTCCCTTTCAGTGATTATTGATTTAGTAATAAATATTTTCTATTTAGTGGATTTGTCAATACTAAAAAATATTTGTGGGTGGGATGGGATAGGAGAAAGAAAAGATTTGCAGAAAAAAGAGAAATAATAATTATTTTAAGTTGAAAATATTATTTAACCTTTTGAGTTTGGTAAAGAAAAATTTTCTTACAAAATTCTACTTTTAATAACCCTAAAATTATTCACATGGTACATATTATAACTTTTTCTAATATGGCAGGCTACCAATTTCTCTACTTGCTAACAATATAGACAAATATATTGGAGACCAGGAATATTCCTCTACAATATTAAATCAAGTTTATAAAAAGAGAAATTTCTTCCTGATATACTTGCACCTTTTTACTGTCTGGTATTCAATCATCTAACAGATACTTCTATTCTTCTTGGTTATGTTAAGGTCTTAATAAATAATCAGTGTCTCTGATGTTAAAATATAAAATGTTATTTCACACAGAATGTTAAAAATATTTAAGTATTCAAAAATTCTAATTTATTTTTAGCTGGTGCACCAAATTTCTACCAATCGAAGTTCTACTGAATCCCTGTTCTACTTAATTGAAGTTCTAGAGAATATCCCTAACGGCCTTTGGACAGACCAATTAAATGCTAGCAAACCTGGAATATTAAGATCAGGGAACACAATTTAAGTCAAAATTTTACAACTACTCAAATCCCAAGACAATTTACATGGGTGTCAGAAGAATGAATTTAGGTCACTTTTTGGTACCCAGGAAACAACGTTGATAGCTAAAACTAGAAAATTTTGAGTGACATCCACTTACCAACATCATGAGGAAAAATACTATGACAGCAGTACGCTGAAAGATCTTACCCCATTAGCTATTTAATACTTTTGGATAAAATTCTTCTCCTCCTAACTTTATCCTTGGTCTTTGACTTAAACCATTTTAAACTTCTCCCTCAGATCTTACTATAACATGTTGTTTTGCCTCAAACACAGTTCATTTTTTTTTCCTCATCATAATATTAGTAGCACATGAAGATGCTTCTTTATGAACCTTATTGGAGTGCTGTCTACTGGAACCTAAGCCATACATGATTAAATTTTCACTTTGTTTTTAGTTCATTTCTACTCTGTAGTCAGGAGAATGTAAATGTTTTTCAATTTCCCCTGAGTACAGCTGTCATATCATGGGGTGTTCTGGGTTGAATTGTGACCCCAGAAAAGAGATATTGAAGTCCAGTCCCCTATACTTCAGAATGTGACTTTATTTGAAATGGGATCTTTACAGAGTAATCACGTTAAAATAAGGTCATTAAGATGGGTCCTATCCAATATGACTGGTGTCCTCATAAAAAGGGGGGTTCTCACAAATTTGACAGACATGTACAGAGGAAAGACTACAGGAAGACACATAGGGAGAAGAAAGACACATGACTGGAAGGATGCAAATACAAGCCACATAACACCAGCAGCAAAAGAGGATTTTCCCCTGGAACGATCGGAGACATCAGCATGGCCCTAATGACACTTTGATTCTGAACTTCCAGCCTCCAGAATTATGAGACAATAAATTTGTTTTTTTAAGAAACCAGTTTTTGGTACCTTAATACAGCAACTTTAGGAAACCAAATCATGAGATTTTTGTTATCTCTACACAATCTCAAATTTCCTGGCTTCACACATTCTATTTTTCAAACTCATCCTGCCCATTAGAATTTTAAAACATTTGTCTCATCGGTTACAGTAAAGATACCTCTGATCATTGATTCTGTATATGCATGTTAAAAAACATCGTATATGTATCTGTCCTGTCAAAATAATATTCTTCAGCATCATATTTCACTGTTTTTTTTAAATTTTATTTATTTATTTGAGAGTGAGAGAGCATTGAGTAGGTGGAGGAGCAGAGGGAGAAGAAGCTGACTCCTAACTGAGCCCAGAGTCTGATGCAGGGCCTTGGGCCCAATGCAGGGCCAACAGAGTCCCAGTCCCAGGCCCCTGAAATCATGACCTGAGCCAAAATCAGATGCTTAACCATGAGGCACCCAGGGGCCCCCATATTTCACTGTCTGGAATGAAGTTTTTGGTCATGTGCAGCTGCAACAGATCCTTGGCTTTAGTTAGGCTCCTTGTCTCTTTTCACAATGAAGGAGACATCCATCCAAAGCACCCCAGGTAGGAGGAATGCTCTAAAACACCTGAGAAAATAATTATTATCATAGAAGTAGATGAAATGAAAAATATTCCACTGAGAAGTGTTCCTAATCAGCCCCTCTGGATTTGTGTCATTATTTCTTAATGTGTCTTATTTTCATATACTAGTATTCTAATCATTGTGTCAAGAAACAACCAAGAATACAAATAAAAAGCAATTTATCTAAAACCTCAGTTATCCAGAAACCAGCTTAGGAACCAGAGATAAGCTTAAAAGCTCTAACAGCAAAAAAATTCTGGACTTAAAATATATTACCCTAAATGCATGCACCCAGGTGGGCTGGACATCCCTTGGTCTTGCATCTGAAGTCTATTCACTCTTATGTATAAACAGTTATACAAGCAAAATACACTCATTTTCAGATCAATACATACCAATGCAAGAAACTCCTCAAATTTAATATATTCCCTTTTATTTTCGAAGTAATGCAAATACATTATAGAAAACTCTAAATATATAGAAAACCAGTGCCAATAGATTAAATTGCCCTTAAAAATGTCTAATAGCATTTTAAGATTCTATCTGCATTTTTATCTATGTATAGATCTTTCATAATAAATATTGTACATCTGTAATATGTATTTTTCTTCTTTATCACTGTATATTTTATCAAAGGTATTTTCCCTGCCACTACAACCATTCTAATGTCGGCACAATATTCCATTGAAGTCCTTTATTTCATTCCATTAAAATCTATAAATTAAAATAAGTGTGAGTGTCGCATCAGATATCTAAATAGATAGAAGTAAGTAGTGCCAGATGGAACTGTGGCATAGAGGTATGAGATGAATGTTTATTAAAAGTTGATCTATGAACTCTAACATAACCATGTGGCACTCCTCTGTTGCTACTGAATGATTCACTGTAATACTGCATGGCTAGAATCATTCAAAATTTTTAATTCTGTACCTCTAAATCCACTATTTAAGAAGGCAGAAAATCATGTAATATGCAAAACACTTTGGTCACATTTGTAGAATGTTTAAAATTAAAGTCTGCTTTAGCTCAGAGGGGAACATTCAGATTTGGAAAATGAACTCATGAACTGCAAAGGTGATGCTTAAGACAGACTATTAATGCCTGGTCATCCCAATTTCCAGCACCATGGCAGGCAATACCACAATTAGCTAATCCATACAAAGAATCATGCACTTGTCTGGTGGAAAAAAATCTCTGCTGGTAAGGAATGATTAATATAACCCAATCCACAGGATTCCATGGGATCCGTCCAGTTGTGGAAACTGCACCATTTTGTAATGAAATTAGACTTTAAAACTTCCCTATTCAGACTCTCTTATAAAACAAACAACAACAACAAAAATCAGTCAGGAATATACTACTCGAATAAGTTAAATATTTCCAAAGCAACATATCATACCAATTCCCTTTTATAGTCTATTAACCAGACAGGTCTTCCTGAAATTCAGAGAACTATGAAGAATCCTTCAAAACTGCTATGGCACCTTTTTACCCCCCTGATTTTAACTTAACTTAAAGCAGAAACTCAAGCTGTAACTACTTCAGTGGCCCTTACATGTCTCTCATACTCATCAAAATACCATTCTCAATATTTGCATTCTAAGGTCCAGAGGCAAAGAAAAAGAAAGTAAGAAGAGAAATAAAGGAAAACACTAAAAAGAATAGCACCGTTGAAAAATAAAAAGGACACAGAAGAAGAGGAAGTGGATGAGAAAAGAGAGAAATATAGCTCTAATTCTCTACTTTTCAGCTACTCTATTGGAGAAAGGCACTTATATCACCATTGCCCGGATCATTGATGAGCAAAAAGTATGTGTGTACCCTTGTATTTCATCTTGCCATTTTTTAGTGTCTTAGGCTAAGTTTTGAGTCCTTTGAGATTTCTGAATGCTGACAAAATGAATGAAAAAGTAACTCTAGAATTTAAAGGATGACATGAATCACAGATTGCATATTTCATCAACTGTCATCTCAGTTTCAATTTTTCTTCAGGACATATCTTCAAGGAAGTCAGCCTGTCTTCATATCCTGACTTCATGATCTCTGTAGTATTTAGTACCATAAAAAATAATTTTTAAAAAGAAGCAGAAGGAAAAGCAAGTACATAAGGTGTACTGTCCACGAAATTTGTCTTTACTACTCTCCCATCACTTTTCAGTACTTGACTGGGAGTTTACTTAGCCCCTAAAAGTGATGTATTTTGTACTTCATACATAGTCTAAGACTTTAACAATACTTTTAAAGCATGGGGACTTTACATAAAACCAAATGTTAGGGCTATTCTGTATACTCCAGTATTTAAGTTCTGTACCCAATTCCAATTTGTATGTGGGGTGTGTGTGTGTGTTGGGGGGGGGGTTCCCATCTCCAGATCATACTCCAGACACCAGCTGAACGTCCTAAAATTCAACTCAATTCTGATACTATCTACCCAGAGATAACATCAGACTCCACAGGTAAAGAGCTCAGTCCCACAAGACTGCTCTTCACTTCAGAACACCAATTTCAAGCTTAGGTTGAACTAGTCCTTTTGACCAACAGTCTACAAATTGGAGGTTACAACTTTCTTCGACTCAAGATGCCAATCACAAGTGCAGGTTGTACTTCAGAAGTTCCGTGACCCCCTCTTTGGGCTTGATTAATTTGCTAGAGTGTTCATAGAACTTAGGAAACCAATTTACCCACTAGATCACCAGTTTATTGTAAAAGCATATAACTCAGGAGTAGCCAGCTGGAAGAGAGGCATAGGGCAAAGTATGAGGAAAAGTCACAGAGCTCTCCTGCTCTAAGCTCACCAATCTCCTGAAATTTCCATGCATTCACCAACTCAGAAACTCTTAGAAGCCCATCCTTTTCGATTTTTATGGAGGTTTTATTACATAGACATGATTATTTAAATCGTTGGCCTTTGAGGATCAATTCATCCTCCAGTCCCTGTCTCCTTCCTGGAGATGGAGGAGTGGAGCTGGAAGTTCCAGCCCTCCAATCACTAGATTGGTTCCCCATGGCAAACAACCCTCATCCTTAGGTGGTGTAAGGGTATTTCAAACTTCACCTAATTAACATAACAAAAGACTTTCTGGCTCTCACCGCTTAGAAAGTTCCAAGGGTTTTAGAAGCTCTATGTTAGAAACTGGGATTGAAGACCAAATAAATATTTTTTATTATAAATCATGAAATCACATCCAGCAAAGATACAAGATTCAAGAACTACCTGTGACATTTCCTTGTGCTGGGTGACATGAAGCAATTCACTTAAGCTTTTTGTGTTTCAATCTTTTACATGTAAAATAGAGATAATAATACCCACCTTCCAAGATTGCTATGATTAAGGAAGATGTTTCTTGAAAAATACATAACATGGTATATCCTATGGAAAATGCATTCAATAAAATAGTAATACTCTTTAGTTTATTTTTTCTACTGGTATCACCAGTGAGAAATAACTGAAGAAAATAATCTCACACACCCAGAGACATCTAGAAGTATTACTGCCCCTTTGGTATTTAGTATATTGTCATCACTCTAATTTGTTAATTACCAATTTGGTTCAAAATCACACATGCAGACAAGTTAGATGAAGTAAAATGAAATTATAAATTATTTGTGAAATATTAAAGTAAAATGTATTTTTTATGTGGTTTCTGGGCATGTGAAAGATTCTAAATTCATGCTGTCAAATAACTTCCTGAATGAGTATTCAAAGACAGGATGTCGCAACAATCCTGTACCAGAGAGGCTGAGTAAAACCAGCACCCTTAGGAACATTGGGTGGAAGCCTGTATGTCCCCCTTCAACTTTCTCTCTCTAGAAGCATATGTAGGTATCTAGAATTGCTGCACTTCTGTGTTATTCGCAATTTGGTACTGATGCAACAAAAAAAAGTGATATACCTACAGTTATCTTCAAGAATGAGGG
The DNA here is from genome assembly GCF_023065955.2 of Ursus arctos. Classification (NCBI taxonomy): domain Eukaryota; kingdom Metazoa; phylum Chordata; class Mammalia; order Carnivora; family Ursidae; genus Ursus; species Ursus arctos. Next base: position 22,320,960 of record NW_026622985.1, on the reverse strand, counting down.
TTTTCATCCTGGAATAAAATACAATTTAGTAATTCAAGATTTCTCTTGAATAGCTCAATACAAAGCTCAAATTATAAAAATATTAAGACAAGCCTTCTAGGTCATATCAACCATGCCCTTTCTCATAATATAAAGAAAATCAATACACTAGTAATGATAACAAAAGTAATACTTGTATGACTATGTAGCCATTAAAAGTTCATGTTACTACTCTATACCTGTCAACCAATTAAAACTTAGTTTAATATATTAAATAAAAATGTATTCTAAGTTTTCAGCCTCTGACAAGTCTTGTTACAAATGACAAGTCGTGTTACAAATCTGTGATAACATAGTTCACCATAAAACTGCTGAGATCCACAAAAGAGAAGAAGCCAAAGGGCAATATTGTAAATATTAGATTGTGATGTATCCTTCTGCAACTACAAGAAATATCTAGGGAAAATCATTATGAGACCATTTGAGGAAGTTCTACAAAGTGCATTAAAATATAGTGTGGGTATTATCACTTACTTATCATTTATGAAGAATCACATTGAGGATTCTTTAGTAAGGTGAGCTCCACTAGGCATGGTATTACAATGAGAGCAGTAAAACTCTTTAATCAGTAATAGCCATATATTACGTATGTTGAAGGGAAAAAACTGGGCACTCATATCAATTAAGTTTGGCTGCCATAAAGAAAAAGAACTATACTCAAATGAAAAGGAAAGTATGTCTTCCCTTTCAAATTCTCCATTTAAATCTTCCATTTTGTCAGAATTAAAGTTCTACTCTTTCAACCACCTTAGATCTTTTAAGTTGCAAAAATGCTCTCTTACTTTTAAGATGCAATTATCTTTGCAAAAAATTTTTTAACTTCTGAGCCATCTATTTTATTACACTAGAAAGAAGTGGAAATTAAGTCAAATACCACTTTTTTTTCCCCAATGAGGCTTTCATAATGCAATGGTTTAGTTGTCTTAATTTACTATTGCTCAAAAAAAAAAAGTCTCTCATGTATTACTCTGTAATAATCCAGCTCAGATAGTCAAAATCAGTGAATCGGACATCATTCTTTCCAGTAAAAATTATACCCAAACAAATATAAATAAATCTGATAAATATAAGAATATTTTATATTATTAAATTATTTCCATCATTTTACTTCAGTAATACCTCAAATAGTCCTATATTTTAAAATGTCACAGTTAATACTTGCTATTACACATGAAAAAGTTTTAAAATTGCAAATATAAAGTATTATTAACAACATTTATCAAAAACAGAAAAAAAAAGTGCTACAACCGTTATTATTTTTAAATATCCTCTAGCTATAATAGGAATCATTGTATCATGATTTTACCTCTGCCTCTGTGACTAATTTGTTTCATTTGTTGTAATTTGGTGTTATTAAAATCATATCTTGGTATCAATTCCAATTTGTGACCTCTAACTTTGCTCTTGTGATGGCCATAGGCTGCAGTAAAATTTTAATTCACCATTCATGAACATGCTCCCATGGTCACAAAGGGAATTACTCATGAGACCGGGGGTGAGTTAGTGCAAAGTCACCACCTATATTAGTAAAATAATTTTGAAAGTCAGTTTTATAACTATATTCATGATGGACAACATACTATTAGCATCATTATATGTAATTTAGAGTCACAGTCTTTTGAACATATTAAAAAAATAGAAAATACTAGTAGGCATCATCAGCTTTTATCTTTTAGCTTCTAACTATGCATTATAATAAAAGTAATAAAAATCTATTATTTCTCAGAAGCTGAATCTCATGATGTATAAAATAAATTAAGATTATGCCATACACAAGCTTTCCACTGATTTTTTATAGCAACCTTCAGTTTTCCAGTAGGTGACCATTTGCAGTGATTTGTCATAAACCAATGGTCTTACATGCTGAGGATGTTGCCTGAGTGCTGTAGGGGAGGTTAGTTTGATGGAATAGAAATGAAAAGTGTTAATAGAAAATTCCTCCCACAGCAAATGCCTGCCAGACTATAGAAATTTTTCTCTCAGTAGGTGAAGTCTTTCTCAGACTTGGGAATTTGGAAGGTTAAACACTGTATATATAGGGAAGAACTCTACTGTGCACCCAAAATAATTTAGTGGCCATTCAAATCTATTATTAGCTCAAAGGCTAACCCAAACCTGAAATCATAGGTGCTTGACTGTAGTTAGGGACTTGGAATAGCTATCTAGCTTGTTTGCAATACAAGGTATCAATTCTGTTTGCTTGGATTCCTCTAGGGATTATTAAATTCCAAAAGAGTATTCTGTCCACTATGCATCACAACAGAATTTGAGAGTTAGGTAAGTCTAGCTAAGGTAAAACACATCAATTCAGGCTTTCATAGAGTTTTGAGCTTTTAGCTGGGAAGTAGTCTTAGGTCCTGCAAAGAGTAAACATTTACTATGTTTTGAAATATACAAGTTGCATGCCTGTGAACCAGAAAATATCATATAAAATATGATATACTAAACAAAAATAAAGAAATATGATATATACAATGGCTGTAAAGATGCAGGAGACCCTGAACACAGAAGGAGTTTGGTCCACTATCTTTTACCACATTCCAGGCTGTGGAGTTCCAGTTCTTGGAGTTCTGCAATGTACAAATTACTCCTTCTCAGGGATGCAGATATACCCTGTGGCCTAAGGAAGAGGGCCCTGGTATGCCTCTCCTAACCTTTCTCAAGTATAGACAGGGGTCAGGCTCACTGAAATCCTTAAAATCCTTAAATGTGCTTATTTGACTTAAATATATTTTAAAGACCTGATTCCTCATTGCCAAGAGCTTTTAAAATGAAAGAAAGTTCATGAGCCCTTAATGATATATAAGAAGATCTAGTTCAATATGAAGCTCTCATAGGGCCTTGAATTTGGGAGAAAAAAAAAATCTTGGATGCCAAGAACTAAAGATTTCTCTTTTCCTCTCCTCTCCTTTCTTTTCCTTCTTCTCCTCTTGCATCTTCTTCTTCTGTCTCTCTCTCTCTCTCTCTCATTTGCACGGTATTTTGCATTACTATAATTACATTTTATACGTAGTCCATGGTCCATAGTCTTACACAACACACACAGGCATAAAAGTTGCCTTTGTGTGGTTTTGGTAGGTTGAATAATGGCCTTCAAAAATATTCAGGTTCTAATCCTTGGGCCTGTGAATTGTTACTTTATGTGGCATAGGGACTTTACAGATGTGATAGAAGAGTTTGAGAAGGGGAAATTATCGTGGATTACCCATGAGGCTCTAAACATTATCACAAGTGTCCTTATTAGAGGGAGGCCCGGGGAGATTTGACTCCGGAAGTAAGAAAAGCCCACATGATGACAAAGTCAGAGAGATTTAAGGATGCTCTGCTGTCTTTGGAGAGGGAGGAAGGGGCCATAAACCAAAAAATGTCATCAATATAACTCTGAATGCTAGAAATGGCAAGGAAATGGATTCTCTGTACAGACTGCCTTTTACAAATAGCAATATACATTTAGCAAATAAATTACTCTTTGGAAGTCAAGAAAGCTAAACCTATACTACTCAAAGTTGTCTCAAAAACTGCCCTGAATCTAATGGACTCTGTTTTACAATAACTGATGAAGACACAGAAAAAATACTTTCTATCACAGGATTTTATCTCTACTCTCCCTCCAGAGCTTCCACAGATTATTGGACCAGAAATGGGCACAATGTACAAATGCAGCCAATCTCTAGGTGGTTAATGTCCCAAGGTTTGGAGTAGAAAGATGTGAGAAGATAGTGACATATGTATTTCAGATGTAGCTGAGAATTTACAGGAAACTACAAGAAAATAAGATGATTTTACGTGTAGGAGGGGAAGAAAAATCATGTAGAAAGAGAGGCCACAAGCATAAACAAGTTGTAAGGTCCAAGATTTATGAAGCCCTAGGAAAAGAAAATAGGCAGAGATAAATGAAACAAATACTCAGAAACCAAGATACAATTAAACCGAGACCATGTGTTCCAGAAAAAAAAGACAAAGAGAATATATGATCCCCATGATGTCTTTTGGTTCAAGGAGATGTTACAGGCTTAAGCAAATCCAGGAGGATTTCTATACCTAATAACAAAAATGGCCCTGGTTGCAACAACAGGAATATTTCTCAATTTATTTTTTTTTTGAATTTTTGAATTTGCTATTTCAATAAGATACCCTACATTTTAGTTTTTTTTTTTTTAAGGACATGATTGGAATTTGAGTGGTTGAACCCCCAAATCCTGAACTATATAGGGTCTGCATGTATCTTTTGAAGCCAAGGCTCTGAAATTAGACACATCTGGTTTGATCTCAACTTTGGCCCTTAGCATCTATGGGAACTTGATGTCTAATAAACCAATATAAGCCTCACCTTCCTCAGTGCTAAAGTCACTCTTTAGAACAATTGTGTTGATTCATGAAAAGCAGCCGGTATACTACACTTGGCATACGGTAACCTCTCAATAAACATTAGCCATTCTTTCTCTTACCATTTTGTTAGAAGAAAGGTTAGCTGGCCAGTAAGGTTTGTAAATGCAGGAAGATTGCTGGAGAAAGAATAAATTTTTCATACTATTTTTATAAATTCTGTATTTATTTTCACACTGATAATCCCTAAAAATTATACTAAAGAACTAACTCACACATTACTAAGTAGGGAATTTTTCTGAGCCATACTTTAAAAACAATTAAACATCATTCACAGTAAAAAAAAAAAAAAAAAAAAAAAAAATCATATTGCAATCCTGTATACATGTACTTTTTCCAGCATAAAAAAATTTCTATTAAATAAAACCCTATGTGTGATACATTTAAATATTTTATCTTACTCTCTTACCTATTTCATTCCATTCTATCATATTTTGATTTTTAAGACCTAGGAGACATGTACAATCACGTATATTGCTAAATTTTTGTAACAATGAGAAAGTGTAAAATACCTTCCTATCAAGAGAAGAATGGATGTATAGTGAAAATTAATGAAGTAGAGAAAATCACATCAACATAAATAAATCTCAAAACTACACTGAGATACGATCTAACTATACAGTGATACTTTTATAGAAAATTTAAAAACATGCAAAACAGGGGCACCTGGATGGCTCAGCTGGTTAAGTGTCTGACTCTTGGTTTGGCTCAGGTCATGATCTCAGGGTTGTGATATCAAGCCCCACATTGGGCTCCCTGCTCAGTGTGGAGTCTGCTTGAGTTTCTATCTGCCTCTCCCTTTTCTTCTCCCCTTGCTCATGTGCATGCTCTCTCTCTCTCTGTCTCTTTCTCTCAAATAAATAATAAAATCTTTAAAAACACACAAAACAAATTATATATCTTGGGGTACAAACATATTTACTAAAAATATAAAATATGATAAACTGAAAATTTGGGATAGTGGTTACCTCCAGGGAGTAAAGGAATGAGGAGAATGGAATTGAGAAATAGAAATAATTCTGTTTGTAGCTTTATTTCTTAAGTAAAAACTGGGTACTTGGAAATCCACTTAGTATTCTATTTTTAGTGTGCTTAAAATATTTCATTGTAATAAAAAAAGGAATGCAAGATACAGAAACAATTATAAAAAGAAATCTCTATGACTATTGTGATACTTATCTTTGCATAATAACTCTATTCAAGTTAAAATAACTAATACAAACTTTGGTGTCCTCCTAGAGTTAAGATATGTTATATTTTCCATAACCCCATTGAGTGAATTCTTCATATTTCTATCCAGATTTGAACCTTCAGTAAGCCACCATAAATTGCTCAGTTTTCCTTGCTACTGAAAATCCAGAACTAAATTGAATTATTATTATTTTTTTTTAACATAAGAAAATGACTTTGGGACACCTGGGTGGCTCAATAGGTTAGGAGTCTGCCTTCAGCTCAGGTCATGATCTCAGGGTCCTGGGACTGAGTCCCCCATCAGACTCCTAGCTCAGCAGGGAGTCTGCTTCTCCCTCTGCCTGCTGCTCCCCCTGCTTGTGCTCTCTCTCTCTCTCTCTGAAAAATAAATAAATAAAATCTCAAAAAACAAAAGAAAAAAGAATAGAAAATGACTTTGCATAACCACAGTCTCTCACCAAAATTCCACTTGTAAACCTGCACTGATAAAAGAGTAAAAACCTCATTTGCATGTGGACATTACTCAAGCTGAATCTGTCTAAATTTTAACTTTAGCCCAGGCAAAAAGATGCTTCCATTTTCAGATTTTTTCACTGAAATTGAAGTATCTCTGAAAATGAATTCAGGGAACTGCAGAGTGTGAGCTGAGTTGTTTGGTTTAGAAGAACAGTACATCTAGATGGTATTGTAATGGGCCAATAACACAGAATTTAATGGGCAGATATTTGCTTTATTTTTATAATCTCACAGGCAGATCTGATTTATTTTAATCGATGCTTGGTTTTCAAGGTACACTCCATCTATTTAAAATTATAAATCAAATTGATGACAAACATTATCAATGACCCTACAGTTTATTTGTGTCTTGGTTAACTGATGTCCACTTGGAAAAGACAGATGATGGGACAGTAGAGGCTATTGGATATAATGAAGACTGATAGCTTCTACCTCTGGAGAGTGAAGCACATTTGCTATCAATTTAAATTCCAGCAGTTCATTTCTGGCAGAACCACACAGAATAAGAAAGAAAGTATAAGGAAGGAGCTATATTTTCAAAAAGATCTGAATATAATAACTTCAAATGTGATCAAGTAGAATTTTATGTTAAAGACATGTAAGGAAGGAAAAAAAAGAAAGCATGTGAGTTGTATTTTCCTCTAATTTGAATGATGTAACTACTACAAGATTTTTTAGAATTTCTAAAATATGTGATATTTTGGTATACAAAAATATGATTCCCATATTTAAAATATGAAAAAAGTTTCTCTCATGATCCATCCCCCAACATCAGAAGTAGAACAGCACTCATATCATTGCAAGTATTAGTACATTCCTCATTAATTTCATCCATTGCCTACTCCCACTCCTACAATCAATATAATTTTTGTTTGTTGTTTTCTCATGTATTTAAAAATGTCATGATTTTTGTAGACGTGTATTTTTCTACACATCTGCTTTACTAATTTTTTGCTCCCTCTGAATTGTTTATTCCCTTATTACATATTTTCAATCCACTTGTTTGAAAGTTATATACTCTATTTTCTATCCTTTAAATAATCCTAATAATTCTGATAATTTCATAATTTTTATGGAATTTTAACAAAGTCTACAGTTAATATTTTACATCTTCTTCATAATGGTGATGTTTTAGAACATTTTAATCTTAAAACCATCGTCTTAAGATGATGCACATATTGTTTTTCTCTATTTTAGGTCTGTCCCTCTTTGTAACTCCATAAAGTAGATATTTAAAAATTATTTTATATAGACCACTCTTATTTATATTTAACTTAAATGCTTCCCTATTTCTTTGCTCACCATTCTTTTTTGCATCTTTTGATTCCTGAAGTAAATTTCTTACAATTTTGTTAAATGAAGATATATTAGTGGTAAACTTTCTCAGTTTCTCATTATTTATCAAAGTCCTTATTTCACTTTCCTTATAATATAATTTTGTTGGGAACACAATTATAAATTAACAGATTTTTCCCCCACAATACTTTGAAGATATTATTCCAAGATATTCTGGTTTCCTTTTGTTCATAAGATATCTGCTATCAGACTAATTGCCATTCTTTTACAGGTGATTTGCCTTTTTCTCTGCCCACTTATAAGTACTTCTCTTTGTCCTTGATAATGTGCAGTTTCACACTGGCATATCTAGGTATGGATTTTTTGGTATTTATCATATTAGGATATGTTGTGCTTTCTATATCTTTGAATCACAATGCCCATTTATTCCCCCAAAATCTTCTCTACTGTCCATACCTGATATATTTTATAAAACATATTTAATATTTTGCTTATAGCTGCTTCCCTGGATTAGAATGTATGTTCTATGAAGGAGGTGATTTTTGTTTACTTCATTTATTTTTGTATTTCGAGTGTCTAAACAATGCTTGCACTTCATGTAAGATTTAGAAGTAATGCATGTGAAGATAGATGAGTATTTGAGTGTAGAAACTGTTTTTGAGGGAAAAGAGTATAATCAGGGAGCAATATAAAAAATATTTTAAGTTCTATGAGTAGCAGAGTAGGTAACATTGGACAATCCTCTATTTTAGGATAGTTTGAAACGCTGGGCAAAATATTTTTAACCTGCTTAAAGAGATGAGGGGAGCCAATAATATGGTAAAGAACTATCAACCGCTATGAGGCACGCATAAATATACTATATAAAGCATATATAGTACATTATAATATGGTAATATGCAAAATGAATATATGTATACAATAATATATGTATGTGTATATAAATATTCAAGGGTATTCTGTAAACAGAGGAAAAAATAACCCCAAATCACATCTCAGAGGGAATAAAGGGATTGAATAATAAAGAAAATAATAAATATGTCAGAAAATCTAAAAAAAATAGTAGTCCAACAAAATAGTTGATCTGGGGGTTTAAAATATAAGGAAAATTAATACATATGACAACAATGGCATGTAAGAAGAAAAGATGGAGATAAAATGATCTAAGGTCTGTAGAATGTTTGGACAGAGGTCAAAATTATAAATTCATATTAGATTTAATGAGTTAAAGAGATATACAAAGCATAGAACAAGAGTGCATAGCTTCCAAACTAATTAAAGACAATGAAATAAATTTAAAACACCTAATCAAAAATAAGACAAGAAAATGAACATAGGGAAATATGTCAAATAGCCCTAGATAATATAGTAATTTTTTGTAAAGATTTTATTTATTTATTTGACAGAGAGAGAGAGCAGGCACAAGCAGGGCAAGCGGTGGGCAGAGGGAGAAGCAGGCTGCCTGTCGAGCAAGGAGCCTGACATGGGACTCGATACCAGGGCCCTGGTATCATGACCTAAGCCAAAGGCAGCCGCTTAACTGACTGAGCCACCCAGGTGTCCCTATAGTAATTTTGAATTAAAGATATGTTTAATAAATGCTAGTGGGCTAAATGTTGTAATTAAGAAAGTTTTTAAGGGTATGAACTATAATAAAACTGAAATGAATGCTATTGTAAATAATAAAAAAGATGTCAACACATAAGTACAGTAAAGGATAGGAAAGTACAGTAAAAGGATAGGAAAAACAAAATTAACTAAAAAAAAAGCTGGTACATGATACAATAACTGTGAGAGAATATAATTACAAGAGCTAATGATGTAAAGTAGAAATCAGTAGAAAAATATGAGAAATTTTAAAATTAACAAAAGTGAGAGGAGAAATCAGGTTCATAAATATAGTGAAGGATTTTAATATTGCCTTTAATAACTGATAGACCAAGGAGACAAACATCAGTAAAAATACAGAAATCTTAAAAATCATGATTAGTTAGATTTATAATAATGACCAGGTGTAGGACGCTCCACCCAACTACTGCAGAAAACACACTTTTTATTACAATTGTACACCAGACATTTACAAACATTGACCATATAGTGGACTAGAAGCAATCTCAACAAATTTCAGTAGATGTCAATAATAGAATCAAAAAGAATCCTCACATGTTTGAAAATTATTTCTAAAAATATTTCCAAATATTCCATTGGTGGAAGATGAAATCCCAATAGTAATAAGGACCGTTTTGAATCAAGTATTATGAAAATATCAAATGATGATAAAATGTTGTGGGAAGCAGCTGAAACTCTGTTTTAAAGAAATCAATAATTTTAAATGCATATAAGTGAAAGAAGGATAAAAATAAATGAACTAAGTATTCATCCTAAGAAGTGTTTAAATGATCAAAAATCAACATCAAAGAAAATTGAGGGAAGGCAATAATAAAGAACAGAACTGATAAACTATAAAACAAATATCCAATTGAGAGTCTGTTCTTTGAACAAACCAATAAAATTGACAAACCCTTGAAGGAACTTAACAAGAAAATAATTAAGCCATAATTAATAACAAGAATAAAAAGAGGGGCCGTCTGGGTGGCTCAGTGGGTTAAGCGTCTGACTTAATTTTGGCTCAGGTCATGATCTCAGAGTTGTAGGATTGAGCCCCACGTCAGTTTGCATGCAGCTCAGAGTCTACTTGGGATTCTCTCTCTCTCTCTCTCTCCACCCCCCCCTTGCTGTCTCTCCTTCTCTCAAATAAATAGATAAATCTTAAAGAATAAAAAAGAGGATATCACTATCCTATAGACATTAACAAGATGATAATTTTATGATAATAAACTTGAACATTAAGATGGAAATAAAAAAAATTCCCAGATTGGTGGGGAAAAAAACACCTGGTAAACTAGCAAACAAAAAATAACAACAACAAAAAAGGGAAACCATGATGTAAATAATGGTAAATTTAAAGAATGTAAATTTAAAGAAAATAAAATATTTCTTCTCAGAAAATGAAACCCCAGAACTTAATGACTTCACTGATGAATTCTGAACAACTTTTAAGAAATAATTCTAATCATACACAATATCTTCCAAGTGAGAGAAAAAGAAAGATCATCATGTGCATTGTTTTAGGATATCAAATACTGACACTGATATCAAATACTGTTGAGAATAGTATGAAATTAGAAAAATACAGACAAGTCTCATTCATGATCCTAGATTTTTAAAAGTCCTAAAAAGATACTAACAAAAAAATGACCAGATTGGATTTATTTAAGTATATAAGATTGGTTTTAGGATTTGAATATCAGTGCAATTATTACATTAACACAATGTGGTCCTCTCAAGTGATACAAAATAAAAAAAATTAATAAAAGTCACTATCCATGATTAAAAAAATCTTTAGTAACAAATTACAGAAAGCTATTTTTTAATCTGATAAGGAGAATTCAGTAAAATAAAAGTAAGAACAATCATCACACATGTTGGTGACATATTGAAAGTTTTGTCTCTGACAACAGAAACAAAATATGGATATTTTATGTGTTTTAAAAATTTTTATTTGTTTATTTGAGAGAGAGAGCACAAGTGGAGGGGGGAGGGGCAGAGGGAAAGGGGAAGCAGACTCCCTGCTGAGCAAGGAGCCTGAAAAAAAGGGGGGAGGGTTCCCAGGGGTCTTGATCCCAGGACCCTGAGATCATGACCTGAGCCAAAGGCAGTCGCTGAACCAACTTAGCCACCCAGGTGCCCCAAAATATGGATACTCTTATCACCTTTTTATGAAACTTTGTACTGGAAGTCCTAGATACTGATAAAAGGTAGAACACAATGCAATGTAATGATTTAAGAGAAAGAAATAAAATTATCATAATGTATAGGTTATACTTTCATCTAAGAAGAAAATCTAAAAAGTATCTACAGATAAATTATTAGACTAATGAGACAGTCTAGCAAGATTACTAGATATAAATTCAATATAAACCTGAATTTCTATCTACCAGCTACAAAATAGCTACAAAATCCAATATCTAGGAATAAACCTAACAAAAAATGTGGAAGAACATGAGGCAGAAAACCATTAGGTGTTATTGACACATTTAAGGAAGCCTTCCTAAAGAAGGCTGTGACAATGTCATGGACTGGAAGATTCACTGATGAAAAAACATCAGTCTTTCCTCAACTGTTCTACAGATTCATGCAATCCCATTGAAATTAGCAGAATTTTGTGGAAAGTGACAAGTTCCTTTTAATTTTATGAGAAAATTCATAAGACCAAAAATAGTCAAGAGTAAGAACAGTGGAAGGCTTTGTAGTACATAGATATACAGTAATTAAGGGAGAGGCTTTATAACAGACAAGAAGTCCAGGGATGTAATGTAGAGCATGGTGAGTATAGTTAACAATAATGTTTTGTACGTTTGAAAGTTAATAAGAGAGTAGATCTTCAAAGTTCCAATCACAAGAAAAAAAAATTTTGTAGCTATGTGTGCTGATGGATGTTAACTTACCGTGATAATCATTTTGCAATACATACATATCAAATCATTAGGTTGTATACCTAAAACTAATACAATGTTATAAGTTAATTATATCTCAATAAAAAAACAGACAATGACTATAAAAGAATCTAAAGCTAGGCCTAATATGAACACCGGAGTTTCAACAAAGTTCTCATTGCAGAGCAACAGAGTGAGGGCAGTCTTCTTAATAACAGGTGCTAAGCTCAACTGGATATCCATATGGGAAAAAAGTGAAATTTGAATGTTATCTTATATCATACATACAAAAAGTAATATTGGGATGGATTTTTGATCTATTCATGATTGGAAAAACAAAATCAGTAGAAGATAATATAGAAGGCTTTCTTCATTAACTTAACATAGGACTTCTTTTTTTTTTTTTTTTTTAAGATTTTTTAAGAGGTAATACTCCATATTACCTCTAGCCAATTCAAGAAGTGGTGACTCTTGCTGTACAAAGAGCCAAAACTATAGATGTATCATGGACCAGGTAGAACCCTTTCTCAGCTTTAGTCTCTGGGACTGCAGGGTAGAAATTTACAAAAGAGGAGCTTAGAATTTATAAGACTTTTCTTTTCCTCTCATATAGAACTGGGTCTTTTGCTTGATTCCTTGGAACTCCAAAAAAGCCAATAGGAACTATTTGGCAACCCTAAGGAAAATGACCTAAGGAATTGTGTACTTTCAGCAAGGCTGTTTTCTAAATTTTAACAAAAAGGGGTACACAAGGATCCTTTAAACAAATCCATTTCCAACCGAAATTGCCACTGCAAGAAGGCAGAGAGGAATTCTGGACAGAAACTCTAGCCCGAAGTAAAAAGTTTAAGCTTGCCGTCTTCTTGGAAAAGTAAGAGATGGGAGTCAGCTAGAGGAACGGCTGTACAAATAGCAGATGTAAGAAAACATCCATTTATTTTGTATTTCCACAGACACACACATATGACAATTTGAACATTAAAAACCTAAGTTAAATAATTATTGAGACACATAAATTAAAGAAACAAATGCTTGTTGGTAATCTCCCTGTTAAGTGTACACTTCTTGGATATTTTCTCTGACGTGTTTTTAATATCCCTTTAATTAGGGAAGATAAGAGGCATAATTTATGAACCCATGTCACCAGACAAAATAATGACTAAATATATTATAATTGTGCAGTCCAAGAGTTAGGTAGCCACCAACCATGGGTGATTATTTAAATTTAAATGAACCAACTTTACTCAAATCAGAAATTTAATTTCTTAGTAAAATTACCCATATATCAAATACCTAGTCCCTATACTTTGTTAATAGTAACTGAATTGAATAGTGGAGAATATTTTCATCGTTACAGAAAGTTCTGTTGCATGGTGTTGATCTACACTATATTCAAGTCAGAGAACTTCTTTAGCTAATTTAGATTCTAAAACTCTTCCTTTCATCAACAGGATTTGAGTATTTTCTTAAAATGATTTAGATGTTGTATTGCATAATTTAGAGTGTGGCATAACTGTTACAAACAAGGAACCAATTAACGGTGGCTCAAGCAAGATGTAAATATATAATTGCCCTGAAATGAAAGTAATTTTTTCCATGACATCGGATAATCCAGGCCTCTGCTAGCTTGCTGCTTTGCCATCTTTCTCATATAGGTTCTATCTCATGTTCTGAGATGGCTATTCCAACTCCCACCATCATGACCATACTCAACCAACTGGCAATATGGACAAAGAAGAAAGGGCATGCTCCTTTCCTTTAAGTGCATAACTCTAAAATAGCACACCTTGCTTCCTTTCACATCTCATTGGCCAAAAAATAATCCCATGGTCACATCTAATTATGAGGGTGCCAGGGAATGTGATTTTCAGCTTGGTGTCTGTGTGCCTAGCTAAAATTACTATTCTTACAGAATATAGCAAGACTGAATACTGCTAACACATCTAGCAATCTATCCTACGCATACCTACATTTTATATTCTCTTACACATACAATTGAGTTTTCCTACTTCCCTCTATTTATAGATGTTCTGATAAAGATGATGTAAAATTTTTATTGCAAACCCAGAACACGAAACAAGACATATATATTATCATCTGAATTCTGTAATAGAATTCATATTATCAGTTTTAATTTCCATTCCCCCTTAAGCAGTGAGTTACCTCCAAAACAGAAAATAGAAATTCACTCCCAGTCTGCCAAACACTTGATAGATACAAAATGTTAATACAAAAACGTCTTATGGCTGCCTAGCTTATCAATTTTTGATACTGCATGCCATTTCTTTACATATGTCTAGAAGCTGAATATTTGAAATGGAAATCCATGCCTACTTAAATCATAACATAGAATCTTATTATAGCTCATTTTTGCACAGAGCAGCACATAGTAAGCATTAATTAATAATTGTTTTACATAGTATCTAACAGAAGACTCATTTAGTAGAACAGAGTATTGTATATGTAAACCATTCTCTTCCCTGCATTAAAGTATATAGGTAAGTTAAATCAAATCGAATTTATATGGGTATAATTTATTGAAATAATATATTTTTTTAAGATTTTATTTATTTATTTGACAGAGAGAGCCAGAGGGAGAGAGAACACAAGCAGGGGGAGTGGGAGAGGAAGAAGCAGGCTCCTAGCAGAGAAGCCTGATGTGGGGCTCGATCCCAGAACGCTGGGATCACGCCCTGAGCCAAAGGCAGACGCTTAACGACTGAGCCACCCAGGCGCCCCCCGGAATAATAATTTTATGTAAATTTTTAATAGTTGAGAAATCTCTATTAATTCAGCTCTTTTTGTTCTCTTGATGGGTTATGTGAGAAGAAAAATCAGATTTGTGAATTATTATTTCATTTTTTTGAAAGTGAAATAATAAAGAGATCTTCATGATAAACAACCCTCTAGCCTGAGAATATAAGCCTTCATTTGATGACCCTGAGCTTGTGGTCTACAGAGTGGTTGGCACCATAACATACTTTGATAACAAGGTCAGGTTTGACATTGCCATCCATTCAAATAATGAGCAGTTTATTAATAAAGATATATGGTATATTGAGTCATTTCCTAAAAATGTTCATTTTACTTGTTCTGTTCATCATTTAAATTATGTGGTACCAAGGCTATAATATGACTTTGTTTCCAAGGAAGAAGTAGTTTAATTTTAAAACCCCAAGAGATGTCTCTAAGCCACCCACGGATAAATGTTACATCATAGCCCCTTTGACATTTCATGTATGAAATTTTCTTCATCCCATAGATCCTCAGATCTACCATTTCTTCACATTTTTCCCCTTTACTTCAAATTATCTCCTATTCTGTCAATCTCTCTGCTCATTTGAGCCTTCCATGTCATTAACATAGGACCACAAAGCCAAGTTACTTGTTCCCAGAGACTCACAATATAACCAAAAGGGCTAACCCCTAAATCGAGTACAGGATTATGTATTTGAAAAATACTGAAAACCCAGGGGAACAGGAGATCAGAATGTGACAAACATTAATTGACTTCTCTCAAATTTAACCTCTAGATAATGATATGATACTATCCTAGAAAAGTGAATACTTCCTGATACTTACTGTATCAAATCATCTTTAATCGCCTTTAAGTTCTTTACTTAATTGACCTATTATGAAGCTACAATCCTAAATGATTAGAAGAAAATGTTTCCATTTTTCTACTTCCATTTTATGTTGTCCTAGTCACTGACAAAAGAAACTACATTAGAATAAAATAACATAAATATTTCTTTCCATGGTCTCCCATAGTGATTTGATGATTAATTAATAAAATAACATTTATGTAAAGATAATGTTAGTTAGATGTATTTTCTTTCCTAATTTCTTTTCAGTTTATTACAGGATGGAGATACAAAAATATTTCCTGCTCAGTAGCTAAATTTGTTCTATTAAATTTATTAGATTTTCACACCAAGAAATAATCTGAGAAAGGCATTCTTTATCTGTTTATTATGTTTGGGATCTCCCATCTATACTGAATAGATCAGTCATCTCTGGGAGCTTAAACCAAATTTTTGTAGAGACTTTAATATCACATCATCACATTAAGACAAATCATTTATTACTATATTTTTAAAAACTATAATAGTAGAAAATAGTATGGAGTTTCCTTAAAAAATTAAAGATAGAACTACCATATGATTCAGTAATCACACAACTGAGTATTTATCCAAAGAATACAAAAATACTAATTCAAATGGATACATGCACCCCCATGTTTCTTGTAGCATTATTTACAATAGCCAAATTATGAAAGCAGCCCAAGTGTCCATTGATAGATGAATAGATAAAGAAGATGTGTTATATACACACAATGGACTATTAGCCATAAAAAAGAATGAAGTCTTGCCATTTGCAACAACATGGACGGAGCTAGACGTACAATGTTAAGCAAAATAAGTCAGTGAGAGAAAGACAAATACTATATGATTTCATTCATTTGTGGAATTTAAGAAACAGAACAAATGAACAAAGGGGAAAAAAGAGACAAACCAAAACCAGACTTTTAAATATAGAGAACAAACAGATGGTTACCAGAGGAGAAGGGGCCTGGGGGATGGGTGAAATAGTGGAGGGGATTAAGAGTACACTTATCTGGATGAGAGACCCGAGTAATGTATAGGATTGTTGAATCACTATATTGTACACCTAAAACTAATATAACACTATATGTTAACTATACTGGAATTAAAATTAAATTAAATTAAAAACTATAATAGTTGGTTATATAAAAATAATTTGAATAATTTTGTTGGTTTTATACTTCTTGTAGAATTTAAGATTTCCAGATAAATGTCCACAATAAGCTTTATTATCTTTGCTTTTTTCTTAATAAGCCCGCCTCAGCATAGGCTATAATCACGTGTGTCTGGATTATTGCAGTATACTCCAAAATTGTTCCTCCACCTCAGACTAATTTTGGTCTAATTGATACTACAATTATAAAACACCCCTTCAAGCAAATTACTAGACATGAAAAATCCACCAAAAAACCCCACAAAAACAGAAAATGAACAAAAAAAACAACTCTCAAAAAAAAAAAAAACCCCAAAAACTAAACTTCATCGGCTCCAAATTGCCGGCAAACTAAAGTACAAATGCTCAGTGGTCGAGGCCCTACACCACACATATCACACCCTATGTCCATACTGTCAACCACAGTGTGAAACCTAACTCTATGATGCCTCAGCCTCCTTTCCAAAATAAAGGAAAACAAATTAAAAGATGAGTCACATTTATAAAAAAAATGTTTATATCATAACGAAAATATGTTTAAGGCACTCCCCTTGACCCACAGCCATGAAAGAACAAAGTACATTTGGGAAACAGTAAGTTAATTCTGTGTCGTTTCCACATAAATAACATGGCCAGGAAAAATTCAAACTGTTAAGAAATTTCTATGTCACATTAGAAGACCTAGATTTTATCCAATACACCATGTGACATCATTGAGGAATTTTAGGCAGAACGGTGACAAAATTAGATTTGTGCCTTAGAAAACTGTCCTTTTCGGCGTGTGGATGATTGACTGAATGAGGAGACAGGCTAGAGAACTTAGCCTGGAAGTCCAAATGGAAGAGGATAGAGGTCCAAAATAAGAAAATGGCACTGGAAAGGAGTTCTTTGAGAACAGGGACTATTTCTTATTCTTTTCTGGTGCCCTCAATACCTAGTGTACCATCTGTCATATACCATGCTCAATTTCAAACGGTTTGGGAAAGAAAAAGTGACGAGTATCAAAATGTGACAAAAACATAAGTTATTGTCACATCTTCCAGTTTATTCATTCATTTAATGCAACATGCTTAGATGCCTGTGAGCACGTTGTTATAATCAACCTGTAAGTGGAGCCTTCACAGACCACCTCTCCATCACAGGACTCTTTATCAGGTTCCACTGTCTTTATGGCACAAACGCCTAGAGGAGGAACAGTGAACCTCTTTCACTTTTCTATTTTCTCTACTCTTCAAGCAAAAAGAACAAGATAAAATATTCCATTCAACATTTTTCCCCAACTAGTAATTCCAAACATGCTCAACTTCCCTAGCTAATATCATACGTTTTGTCATAAACAATTCTCTATTTAATCTGTTTTGCTTTCTCAACCACATTGTCAGTTTATTGGCAGTTTAAGACTTATTTTTCAACATTCATAGAAATGTGTGAGGCACAGCATGCTAGGTGCTTTAAAATAATGTTGTTTGATTAGTTCCTGAAAATTAGGCACATTTTATTCACTGATACTCCCTTATATTAAAATACAATTAGAAGTAGGGAGCCATGACTTTCATATCATTATGCTACGCAGGGGCCCTAGACTGCTCTGCAAAGTTGAAACTTTATTTAAATTTATTTTATTTATTTAGATTTAAATTCTGCTTGATTGAACATCTAAGATGTCATATTCTGCTTTTGTTATGTGCACAAAGAAAGGAACTATGGCTGTGACCAGCATAAGGAGAATCCCGTAAGGTGAGGCAGCCAGCTCTGAACAGTCTTCTCTGTAAAATCCTAACAGGTTTCCATGTTACCAAGATTAAAACCATGGTTACCAAGATTAAAATTTGTATTGATCCAATTTCACTGACAGGATTAACTGGGATTGATTTTATTCTGTTTACACATACAATTTATAATTTAATTTTTAGTAATATTCATTCCAATTTTTGGCCTTCCAGGTTCAAAGTAATTTGTTAAAAGTCTTGATGACCTTAATAACATCAAAGAAAAATGTGAATTCACTAACCCGTATTTGGACTCAGGAAAGTTTGTGCATAGGCGATAGCCCAGGCCTCAGAATTTTTAATTAAGGCAAAATTTAGTGTAAGAATGGGGGTAAAATGACAGGCTTACCCATCTGATACTGCTGAAGGTCTGCTTGTCTGGCTTCTCTGTCTTATCTACCACTTGATCATGGGAAGAGGGGATCCTAAGAAAGTACATTGAATAAAAATTTATTGATCATTAGTTACATGCTAGGCACTAAATCCTGAAGACAGATAGCTGAACTGCCTCCAGGTACTGAGAACCTGCAATGAACAGTGCTGGTTCCTTTCAAATTCAAAAGACTACCCCAGACTGCTTATTTGGGCTCAAGTCCTACCTATCTAGTTCCCCACCAGATGTATCTAGTTATCCAACTCAATAATTTAATCGGCTCTTGAAACTTTCTATGTCCAATTCTGAGTTAACCATTTCTGTTCCTTAAATTTCGTATAACATTTATCTCTGCGCAAAAGCCAGAAACAAAGCAAATATCTTTCATCCTTCTTCTAATTCATCCCTTTCTCCAAAAAAAAAAAGGTTAATTGATTTTTATCTCCTAAATAACTTGTCCATCCACATCTCTTCACTGACATTCCCTAGTCCACACTGTCATGTGCTCTCGCCCAGCTGACAGCAAGTGCTACATATAACTTCTGATGTTCCCCATACCACTCCTGTCCCCTTCAATCCTTTCTCCCTACTGCAACAAAAGCAATCACTTTGAAATGCAAATGAGACCATGTATACCCTACTTAAATCTTTCAATTACCTCTAATAACATATGTATATAAAACACAATGTTAACATGGCCTCTAAGACCCCATGTGATTTAATTTCATTTTGTGCTACTTTGCCTGAAACTTGTAATCAATGCAAGATAGGCTATTTTAGTTTCTCTAATACATTTTGCTATTTTGCCTCAGATATTTTGCATTTACTAAAATCTTCTCTCATTCTGCAAAATTTCTCTTCCTTAGTTTGCCTGATTAACCGTAAAGCAGGGCTGGCTGACATGGTAGCCACTAGCCATATATATGGCTATTGAGCACTTGATATGTGGCCAGTCAGAATTGAAATGTGCTTTGAGATGTGCTAAAATATGCAATGGATTTCAAACACTTAATATAAAAAATATTCTAAATATCTTATTACTATTTTTATAGTGATTACATGTAGAAATCATAATATTTCAGATATATTCAGTTAAATAAAGGATATTAAAATCAGTTTCACTTTTCAATATAGCTACTAAAAATTTAAAATTTAATATGTGGCTTGAATTATACTTCTATTGGATAGCAGTGCTTGAGGACTTAGTTCAACTGTCAATCTTGCCAAGAAGTGTTTTGTAAATTCCCAGACTACTTCAGTTCCTTCTGTCATTTTTTTCATCGTGCTCTTTACTTCGCAGTTGTAGCATTTTTCCAGTTGTAGCTTAGTATTATTTATGCAATTTTTTAAAGAATTTTTTTATTTATTCATTCGACAGAGAGAGAGAGAGAGAGACAGCCAGTGAGAGAGGGAACACAAGCAGGAGGAGTGGGAGAGGAAGAAGCAGGCCCCCAGCGGAGGAGCACGACGTAGGGCTCGATCCCGGAACGCCAGGATCACGCCCTGGGCCGAAGGCAGACGCTTAATGACTGAGCCACCCAGGCACCCAATTTTTTATTTTTTAAATAAAAATTTGCTAAATTTTTACTCATTGCTAAAATGCAAGCTTCAAGAAGGCTGGTGCCGGTGTAACTCATTCAACCATTCAACTCATTTACCTATAGGAGAATTTCTTATGTATAGCAGACAGCCAATAAACAGTTAGTGAGTGAATAAATTAATAAATTAGTAAATGGAGAAAAAAGTGACACAAAAACAATCATTTAGAACACTGTAATAAGTGAAAAAATAGTGACATGAATAAAATGGCAAAAACTGATACATATGAACAACATGGCAAGAGAGAGTTTCAGAAGACGGTATTCTTATTCCAAGAGCCTTCTGACTAAACACTGATGTATTTCCTCTTACATTTCAAGATTAGTTGGAAAAAGACTGGGGGTATGAAACTTGGCAAATATCATGGCTTAGGTCCTTTTAGGCAGAGACAGACAGCTCTATATGACACTGGGCCAGTACCATTGGACCTGCTGGGAACTTCAATATGATGTACACAGGAATCACTTTCATCTGGGCTTTTTTTTTTTCTTTTCTAGAAGACTATGGATTGAGGTAAACTAAATTTTTGGCCTCAACACTTCCTAACCTCAGCAGTGCTGTGGCCTTATTTGTGTGTAGAGCGTTCCTCACTGCTCCTTGACGTTGGGTTTGGCCATGTTTGACCAATGACAAGTAGGTAACAGTGACCTTGAGCCAATTCTGAGCCTCAGGCTTTATGCTATTTCACTCACTCCCTTCTAAATCTGCCTTCTCCATGAGAAAAACATGGTTGCATAGCCCACTATTCCCAGGAGGAGAAGAATGACCTAGGGACCCACAAATAGGCAGTAAGAAGCAGAGCCTCTCTGACAAGGCCAGACTAAATTAGCCAACTCCTAGCCCCTACTCAGTGTGTGTGTGGGTAATAATAAGTACTTGCTATTTAAAGCTACTGAGTTTTGAAATGATTAATTATGTAGTATTAGCTAACAGATACATGGACAAATTTCCATTGAAAAATAACATACAAAAAAACTATAAGAATGTCTCAAGCCTATTGGAACCTTAATACTAATAACAATCACCATTCCATAATGACCAAATGCTAAACACTACGGATAAGTCTTTACAATACTTATTTAATTTTTGTAGTAACACAGGGCACAGGTACTGTAATCTTCATTTGGGTCAGTGAGAAAACTGAGAGTCTGAAAATTTGTGAGGCATAGCCAGAATCTGAATTCCAGAATTTGAATTATTCTCTCGTACGTATAATCACAAAAACCTATCTATTCTCATTTTAAATTTCAATGAAATATTTGACTTTATTTGAATAAAAATATTATGATAGGAAGCAAACAGTCTCGCCAACTTTTTACTTCAATGTATCCTTTCGTAATTATGTAGTTTTTGACACTGGGTGAAAGGAGAGCTGGCATCTGTGTTTTATATACCGTGAATCAATAAACGAACCCATTAGTACAAAATACCTAGCTATCATTACCTCAATTTGTGTATGCAATATATTGTAAAGTTGTCACAGAACATTCTTTATTCCATGCTTTAATGTCATGGTATTTAGCAATGGCCATTACTGGGGAGTAATGTTGCCATATAGTGCCCCATTAAACTAGAAGCCACACTTAATAGAATTTCTATTAAAAAGACTTTTAGGGGCTTCTGGGTGGCTCAGCTGGTTGAGTGTCCAACTCTTGATTTCATCTCACATCATGATCTCAGGGTCCTGGGATTGAGCCCCATGTCTGGCTTCATGCTCAGCGGGGGAGTCTACTTGAGGATGTTCTCTCTCCTCTCCTTCTGCCCCGCCCCCTGTTCATGTTCTCTCTCTCTTTCTCTCTCTCTCTCTCGAAGTAAATAAATAAGTCTTAAAAAAAAAAAAAAGATTTTAGACGCTGGGGCTCTTTCCAAATCCTTTCTTTTCTTTTGGAAAAGTTTATTTATTTATTTATTTTTTTGGCAGAAGATAGTATAATCTTTTTTGTTTGATAGGATATCCCAATCTCAAACTAAATGTCTTTATCAACATAATTGAAAACTGACATGTATTTCCCAAAATTAATATAAATTAACTGTTGAGGAGTTTAGTCCATTATTTCAGATAAGCATGTCACTAAGTTGTGAAAATGGAATGCCTCTAAGTAGCAAAGATCATGACACTGGGGCTAAAATGGAGACACTAGGGCCCAAATCAGCTTCAAGAGAAGGAGCAAGTCCTTCACAAGACACAAAACCTGGGGGGAAATTTGCAGCAAAATGTCATTTTGGAAGGAGACAACTTGTTCTATATTTACGGTTGCTATATTTCATAATAATATAAAGAGAAATCTCACCCGCCCACAGCATGAATGGCAGCCCACTGTCTTCGTGCACAAATCCTCTCACCTCGCTCTCAGAAGCTCTAGTTCCCTGAAGGTCTTCTGTTCTGTCTGCTTGCAGATACCAGACATATCACAGAAGCAACACATTTCACCTCAGCAGATAGACATGGAGCTAAGCCTCCCAAGTAGCCAACTCAACTCGAGCAAGACTAAACAATTCTTATACAATGATTGTTGAAATTCTGGCCCCTCTAGAACGTCCAAGAAACAAAGAAACCCCTTTGTGACCACAAATCATGGTTTACAGAAGATAAGCATTGTGAGGGAATATGAGTGTCCCAGTCTTAGGAATTTAAGAGTTTTCCAACAAAAGGAAATCCTCTTCTGTGATGCAAACAAGGATGATGTCTTTGAATGTGAATGTGAATGACAAAGATGGATAAAAAGTCTTTGTTCTTTTTACTCCATAATTATCTGGAAGAGGACATTTATCCTCAGCGGAAGATGTCATTAAGGAATCAGCAACCTGCTCTCTTCACCTTCCAACAAGCACACAACACAGTTTCAGTTTCGGCTGTATCATTTCCCTGTCACGGCTTTGCTAATACTATTCCCCTCTCTGCAGAGGTTTCCCTCATGTGTTCAGCCTATGCAGACCACCTCTGCAATTACTGTTGATGCCACAGACTTAATGGTTTACTCTAAACAGCCTTATTCACTGGTAGTCTATAGTACATAATTCAAGCATTTGAGTAGCTGAATGATCTGTAGACACTGGGCACATCCTGAAGTCTGAATGAATGTCAGATGAAGAGAGTGAAGTGAATGTAAAAAACACACAAATAGAACTTTTACATTTGGAATTTAGACTCAAATTCAAACAAGTTCTTCAGCTCCTGGGTAATCTTTAATGTGAATATGTTGGGGTTTGGAAGGAACAGTCAAGAAAGAATTCTTGAGGCAACCTCAGTGCAAAAAGGTGGTTTTATTAAAGCACGGTGACAGGACCCGTGGGCAGAAGGAGCTGCACTGGCGTCATAAGAAGTGGCTGATTATATATTTTCAAGTTGGGAGGGGGTTAGGGACAGCGTAAGTCTCAAAGGAATTTGGAAGTATGGTTTCCAGGACCCTGAGGCTAGCTGCTGCCAGGAAAAGGTCATTTACTACTGTCTAGTAAAACCTTAATCATGAGACCCTTCAGATGTATATCAGTGGGCCACATGCTTGGAGGAGGATTGATAACATATATCTGGGGGGGGGGGTGTAGAGATAATGGAAGTTTCCAAAGGAATTTTTATGTGTTAAAGGAGAGTTACAGGATCCTGGAGGTCAGACTAATGTTAAGCTAAAGTATTAACATTGAGGCAGTTGAGTTCCTAGAGGAAGGTTACTCTGCTTGTTTCAAGGACTTATCAATGGGCTGTAAGTTGTAAGGAAATTTATTTATTTTTTTTTTAATTTCTTTTGCCTTTGTTCTCCACATCAATCTTGTCCCAGAATATATAAATAAAAATGACTCAAATTACTATTCCCTTGGAAGGAAACATGTCACACCCACTCACACCCACATGAGTATTACTAGGGAATACTGGGAACATCATAATTTTTATAAAACTGAATCACTCATTTCCTGTTTAAATTGGATTATTGATTTCTCTGACATCTCACTTCACAGACATGCCAGTTTCTCTGCCCCATGGTGACTGAAATGGAGAACAAAGTACCTTTTCTTTCATGTCACCAGTATCTACATCTATATCTAAACAGATAATTTTGAATATAATAACTTAAAAATAGAACACACATTTAAACTTTTCTCTTTTCTTTTCTTCTTTTTCTTTCTTTTTTTCTTTCTTTCTTCTTTCTTTCTTCTTTCTTTCTTTCTTTCTTTCTTTCTTTCTTTCTTTCTTTCTTTCTTTCTTTCTTTCTTTCTTTCTCTTTCTTTCTTTCTTTCTTTCTTTCTTTCTTTCTTTCTTTCTTTCTTTCTTTCTTTCTTTCCTCTTTTTTAAAGGGCTCCACACCCAGCGTGAAGCCCAACATGGGGCTTGAACTTACAACCCTGAGATCAGGATCTGAGTGCAGATTAAGACTTGGACACTTAACTGACTGAGCCATCCACATGCCCCTAAACTAATTTTAAAATAATTACTTCTATAGAGTAAAATGTAAAAGTCTTATTTCTTACCTCCTAATTCATTCATTCATGTCTGTGTATATATGTAATATTATGCTGAATGGATTAGACATTGTAGCCATAGGAATTCTCTGCTTTTCCCCAGCTCAAGACTGATACAGACTAGAGAACTTGCCATAGGGAAATGGCTATAGTCCCTTCCCTTCCTCTTCCCTTCCCTCCCCTCCCCTCCCCTCTCCTCTCCTTTCCTCTTCTCTTTTCTCTCCCCTCCCATTCCCTTCTCTCCCATTCCCTTCCCTTCTGTTTTGGACAAAAAGTCTATTTATAGACATTGCCCTCTGAAATGCTTCAGTGACTTGCACTACCTACAGCTGGGTATGGACCAAAGGTCACAAATCCTGCTATGTTACCTCTTAGGAAGCCCTGTGCTCTAACGTCTCTCTTTAGAATGTTGAGACTTTAGCAGTCCTAGTCCTCAGCATGAGCCCCTAGCCAAAACCCCAAGAGAAGACGGAGATATAAATTAAGTTTCCTGTTACATATACATATAAACTTAATTCATCTTTCATTATCTGAGTATTACACTAACCAGTTTTACTTTTAGAACTTGGGGCCAAAGTCTCTTCCCTCTGCCAGAGACAGCCCTATTATTATTATAAAATACATCTTTCTCTTTATATCTGCAGAAATGTATCACTTTGTTTAGTGTGGCTTTTACTTAATAAATAATATATCATATCATACAATATGATCTATCTTAGTCTTTTAAATGGTAATGTATTATTCCAAACGAATGTGGCACAATTTATTTAACCAATTCATCAAAAACCATTAAAAACCAGTTCATTAAAAACCATTTTACCAAATGATCAATTTGTCAAATAAATATTTTGCAGTATTTCCTTTTAAAATTTTAACTTCAACAATGTAAAGAGGAAAGGTGGTTTTATCAGCTTTTGCAGGTATCTGTAACATTTAAATTGATATGTTTAGAAACTAAAAATACTCTGTATTTCAGAAACTGATGGTCATGTTTACCCTTCAACTCTTCTCTCTGCCCCACACTCACCTGGCTGTGGTGCACCATCAGCCTGGGCTGTTTGCTTCCTTTTGTCCCTGGCAGCAAGTTCTCCCTGTTCTAATTCCTTTAGCTACAGTTGCTGTTGCACAATTGGGCATTCCTTAAAATTCTGTCAAGAAAAACAAAACAAAAAAAAAAAAAACACCATTCATTAATCATCCAAAACAATTTCTTTTTTTTAAGCTGTATTTATTTATTTGAGAGAGAGCACAAGAGCATGTGAGTGCAGGGAGGAGCAGAGGGAGAGGGAGAGAGTGAATCTTAAGCAGATTCCCCGCTGAGTATGGAGCCCAACATGGGGCTCGATCTCAGGACCCCGAGATCATGACCTGAGCTGAAATCAAAAGTCAGACACTTAAAGGACTGAGCCATCCAGACACCCCTTTCCAAAACAATTTCTGGGAAACTGATTGTTCTCTGGACTGACTTTTGGCAATTTGGCCATATGGTAAATTAGCTTTTCATAATTGACTTGAGTGAATCCACTTCTGCCATTAATGGAAACCTGGTTTCTGTTTGTATTTTCCTTTGGGTTTTGTATATAAAACATAAATACATGCTGCAACATTTTCTGCCAAAGTAGCTTTTAAAATTCCTACCCCCAAAATAATACAGAATGTATCAACTTCACCACACCTTCACATATACTGGTTGTTCTCAAACTTAGTGTTTTGTTATTGCTGTCTTTCCCTATTTGTTAGAAAGACTGATAATATCTGTACTTTTTTATTGGTCACTGGAATTTCCTCTCCAGTGAATTTCCTTTTATTTTTTTTTTAAAGATTTTATTTATTTATTTTAGAGAGAGACAACACAAGTAGGAGGGGCAGAGAGAGAGACTCTCAAGCAGACTCCACACTGAGTGCAGAGCCTGACGTGGGACTCGATCCCAAGACCCTGAGATCACAACCCTGAGATCATGACCTGAGCTGAAAAAAAGAGTCAAACTGACTGTGCCACCCAGGAGCCCTGTGAATTTTGCTTTAATATCCCTTGCCATATACCATTTTATATACTATGCCTTTTTCTTAAAAAAAAAAATCAATCTATAGAAAACTTTGTATATTCTAGTCCCTGTTCCTTGGTCTGTCACAGCATTACAAATAAAATTTTCCCGTTGATAGCCTGTATTTTTGTTGCACTGTTTTGCCTTTTTTCTTTTTGTAATTTTTTTTTCTTGGTTAAATTTGGTCAGGATGTAATTTATCACACAGAAGTTCATATTTAATTGTCAATTAAAAATATTTTACTTTATGTCCCTATCTTTATTTGGGGGGTGGGAGCATACACAAAATGGTCTTCCCTAATCTTAAAGTCATAAAGATTTTCTTTTATATTCTGCCACCATTTTAAACTTTTTTCTTTTGTGTGTGCAATATATATGAAAGTCATTATTCTGAAAGATGTGAGAGAGATATATAAGTTTAGTATTTAAAATATTCAAACTTTACTTTTTAAACTTTCTGTATTTAAGACATAATTTGATACTTAATAGAACAAGTCCCTATCTTTCTTAGTTACCTTTGTCAATCTTGCAAAGCTGACATATGAATTTTACAGTAAGTTTGCCAAGTTCCATAAAAAATCTCCAGAATGATTTTAATTGAAATTATAGTAAGTCTATAGGCTATTTTGAGAAATGATCTTTTTATCATATTTATTATCAATGAACATAGACTATTTCAACTTTTTCCTTTAATATCTAAAGGCATCTTTTTTATAATTTTCTTATGTTTTGTCCATTTCTGATTTAGTTTATGCATAGAGTTTGGTGCCATTTTAAAGAAATGTATACATTCTGTTTGCATTTAGAATTAGTTATTGTTGTTTCATAGGAGAGTTTTGGGTTTTCATATATTGACCTCAAATCCTGTTATCTTGTGGTACTTTTTTAAATGCTCCCAAATTTATTGGAAATCTTTCTAATGTTTCACAACAATTTATTTTGCTTGCTGGAGATTTTAGATAGAATGACTAAATTAGGTTTTACTTCTTATTCTTGGTGAGATATTTTCATCATAAATGTGAGGAAAATTTTATAAAATATTCTTGTAATACCAATTGAGATGACAGTGGTGCCTTTCTCTCTAATCTTTAATAAAGTTATATCAATAGATTTTTTTAAGGTGGTACCATTCATGAACTCCTTTGGTCACATATTTTCATATGTTTACTAAATACTTTTGTTTCTTTTTTGTTGACTTGATTATTCATATTCTTTGTTTTTCTAAGAGTTATTATTTCTATATTTGTAATAACACTTTATTTATAATGGAAATGAACATTATGTCACCATGTGTTGGCAAACAGTCTCAATTCTTGTCCTTTTGGTTTATTTGCTGTGGCTTTGTTTCTATATAATATATAAATATATATTTTCATGTGACAAATTACATATTTAATTATATATTTTATATAGCTTCCTTCCTTTCTACTTTCTTTCCTTTCCTTCTTTCCTCTTCCTGTTTTCAAAGCCTTCTTCCAAAAGGTTTGCTAGTTATCCCAAATCATTTACAAAGTACTCCTTTAGACCACCAATTTGAAATGTCATCTTTGCCATTTGCTAAATTCTCATACATATTGGGATACATTTCCCAATGTATTATACTTAACACCAAACTCTGAATCCTACATTCTTTCATTGATATCTATACTACTTTAGTCACTTTACCTTTGACATGCTAGACTTCCCCCAGCTATTTCAGTTCTTAACTTCTAAGTGAACAATTCACCACTTTGTAAATTCTAAATGATATTTTCATAGTTCAAATCAAAAGAATTGTTACTTTTTGACTATTACATCTATAAAAATGAGACATTTTATTTTATATATTCAATGCTTTCCTTGGTTCCTTAGTAGAGCTTTAAAGTTTAATCCATTCAGTTTCTGAAATTTCTTGTTGAGTGTATTCTTTGGAATTTAATTCTTGTGCCACTAATTTTTTTCATTTTATTTTCTAACAGGTTACTTTTTCACATACAGGCAAATTATTATTTTTTAAATATTATCTTTTAAACAAATCTTGTTACCAACTACCTGTATTGTTTCCAATATATTTTTACTTGATATTTGTCTAGAATTTGTTTTTGATAGCTGGGAGAAATGGGAAAAATTTACAGTGCAGCTTATTTTAGTATAAAATATGAAATTTAAATTTAGCCGCCCTTGTTCTTACAATCTCTGAGCCATAGCTGCACTGGGTATTTCTCCTTGAAGTGTTCCTCTCTTGGATTCACAGCTTTTTGCCATCCTGTTGGGTCTATACACTTTTCCCACTCCCATTGTCTCTCATTTCTCTTTGTACCATTGGACTCTTACCAACTCTTCTGTAAATACTTTCCCCCAAATAAGAAATTCTTTATTTCCAACAAGTTATCTTCCTGTCATTTTTATACCAACCTAATCATGCCTTTGAAACTATATTTCCACAACCAGTCTCTTCAAAACAAATCAAGTTGTTTTATTCAATGAAAGATTGTGAATTTTCTCTGAGAAATTTTGCCATCTACTTTGAACTAGCAATGGAATATTGGGGGGGGTGCATCTATTTTTCAGAATACTTTCAAAGAGCAAAGCTGTATGCAAACCACCCTAAGGCCCCAAGGGAACTAACCAGCACAATTACCCATGATACTGGTCTCACTCCCACCAGGAACCAAGACCTACACTGACATCATACCATTCTATCACTTAAATTTTGAACCAAGAGGGGCGTCTAGGTGGCTCAGTCAGTTAAGCATCTAATTCTTGATTTCAGCTCAGGTCATGATCCCAGGGTTGTGAAATCAAGGTCCGGGCTGGGCATGGAGCCTGCTTAAGATTCTCTCTCCCTTTCCCTCTGCCCTGCCCCACCCCCCGCTGGTGCTCTCTCAAAAAACAAAACAAAACAAAAAGAAAAGAAAACAAAAAAACTAGCAACAACAAAAAACAAAAAAACAACTTAATTCCTACAGAAAAACTATCAGAGAACACTTGATGCACCCAAACAAAGAGCTGCACCCATTCTTGAACTTCTTGCTGTGTCCAATGTGGAATCCAAGTTAGTTGTCCAAGCTTTGGGTAATGTGTCCAATATTGACTGACAGGGAGAGGGCAGGGTCATTACAACCTAAATCATATAAAAAATAGGGGCACATTAGTCAAAGCAGAGGAAGGGTGCTAGACTGACACAATCAACAAATGTGCACTATGATAGAAGTGTTAGAGACTTAAAATATGGCATATTATGGAGGGGCGCTCCCGTGTATAAAAACAATTTTGGAGAATTCAAGTAAATCACACTTTTATAAACCCATAATACCATTAATGATAAACACTGCAGATATGAGCTATCATCTATTCGTTACACAGAGAGTTAAGAGGTACTTTTTGAGCACCTAATTTGTACCAGGAACTGTTTTAGCTACTGTGATTAGAGCACTGAGCTAGCCATAAATGATCTTTTCCTTCACAAAGCTTACAGTGTTTTAAAGTATGTCAATTTAGTTGTAAACGTCAGAGAACCAGCTCAAGAAAGGAAAAAAAAGAGAGAGAGATTGACCATAAACGATTTCTTCACTTTGTATGTGATAGTTCAGTCACCTCCATTCTTTCTAATCCCAGAATTCCTAAACAGCCGCTAGGACTATTAGTGAAATGCTTACTATGGGACCAGTTCTCTATGGTCAGAGAAAGGGGCAAAAATTAGGGTCATTGTAGCTACCAATGCAAACATACAGATGGGAATAGGAAGAAGTTACCAGAAAAGGGTGCAAACACTACTATTCAACGATGTCCATTACAATTTTTTGTAATGTACTTTGTAATAAGGAAAATATAGGATCATTAGGGTTAGATAGTGTTGAAAAAGGGAAAAGATCTCTTACTTTTTAAAGGAAAAATGAAGACTTCTCAGTCGAAGTAATGTTTCCATTAAGTCTTCAAGAAATAGTAGCCTATCCAGGTGTCCTAATTTGGGGTCACCCTGCAGTTTCCACATGCAATCTCTAATTGCAAGTAAAATTTCATCGAAGCAAAATTATAAAACTTTTTTCTTCTGGAATTCATTCTTCTCTAGTGCAATGCCTATCAGACTTTAATGAGTGTATAACCATCTGGGGCAGTCTTGTTAAAACACAGATTCTATTATCAAGGTTCTGGGGTGGGGATTCTGCATTTCCTTAAGCTGCTAGGTGATGTTGGTAATGCTGGTGCATAGGCTACACTTTAAGTTACAATGTCTAGGTATTTTAAGGAATGATTTCCATTTTGGAGATTAATATGCTATTTAATGCCTTAAATCATGACAAATAATCATCATGTTATCAAGTGATAACAGAATGAAGCACTTTTTAAAGTCAAAAGTCAAGTATCTTAAGGCTTGGATATTGGATAATTGCAGTCAGTGCTATGACATATAAAATAGTTTTTTCTTTGACATCTGGGGGGACCCACTGAAAATAAAGCAATTTTTTCATGCCAAGTTATTTTTAAATCTGATTTTATCCCTTTGATTCTTTGCAATTATGTTCAGTGTCTTCTAATGGTCTTCTGAGGAAAAAATAAATGTATATATTTTTATATCCTCTAGAGTTCACACAAACACCTCCTTACAATTTTCCTTCATTTTCTTAGCTGAATTACTGAGCGTATGAAACTAATTTGGTAGGACAGATTTAAATATACATATACTTGCATTTAGAAGTCAATGTCTAACAAATTATGAAAGACTATCATAATACCTTCCTATGTACTATGAAGTCCCCTGTATAAAATAAGACTAGTAATTGAGAAATAATAGTATTTGTTTTGACTAATAAATCAAAATTAATTTACAATTATTACTTAATGTAGTAAGTCTGGTTCCCAAGAAACAGAATACAAGGTGAAAATTTGCTGCAAGTTTTTTCTTGGAGAATGCTCCCAGAAAAAAAACACTGACAGGAAAGGAGAACAGAGCAGAGGGAGAAGAGGAACTATGCACAATTACAAAAGAAGCCCCAGGAGAACACATGGCTAGCTCTGAAGCTGACTCTTAGAAATGCTCTGAATTGAAGCAAGGGGGTAGGCTTTTATTTCCCTGCCTATTGTTTGAGGGCAATTTTCTGGGAAGGATTTAGCTGTGAACCATCAACTGCCAACACTCTTAAAACTTGTAGGAAGGAGTGTCTCAGTCTTAAAAGAAGATCTGAACGAGACACCCTAGCATCCATTGCACAACACATGTTGCACGTGCCCATCTCTTCCCTACTGCTCACTATATACCCCCTCATTCATGCCTCTGTTGGTCTAGGTTAATTAACTGATGGATAATCCACATGCTCATTTCTGAGGGGTCTGAGCCCTATAACTGTGTCCTTTTCAGGCCATGACTTCTGCACTTGTTGATTATTGTCCAAAATAGCCAAGACAATACCCAAATGATTCCCCAGTGGATTGCCTGCATCCCACAAACATTTATTCCTGGTCTCATTTTATAACAACAGCCTTACTTCTCCAAGGTTATTCGTCCTGGCCAGGATAATGACTCCATTCCTTGCCTATTGGTTTCTTGATGACCAGGTGGCAACTATGGCTTAAAGTTTATGAGATCCTTTCTATCGGGGTTTTGTATGTAGCAGAGCAGCTCCCTCACTGTGATCTATTGAAAGTCAACCCTCGACACAAGGGTTTGTAAAGAAACAATAAATAAGTAAATAAATAAGTAAGTAAATAAATAAATAAATATATATATAAATAAATAAGATCCTTTCTGTGTTCCCTAATAAAAAGAAAAATTCTCTCCCTGGAAACCTGTATGCATACACACATTAGAACCTAGAGCTGCAGTGGTGGAAAGTGTATTTGTGTTCTGCATGAGACACTGCACTAAGTGGGACTACTCCCACTTCTACCTCTTTGTTTCCTGTACCCATCTATTCAACACCTACAGGACACAATATTAATTTGTGGTGTATAATAATTAATTCAGTGAATATACTATGTCCTGGAAGATGTCACTGCATCCTTTCAGGGCATTATTTGCAAGCAAGGACCTTGGCTGTGCCTTCTAAGAATGTTCCATTATTCTGCCTCCCCAGAAACTTACTGATGGTATTATATGTGATAGGATGAGTATAGCCAATGGTCACATATCCACAGTTGCTTGTCCTTTGCTGTAAAGGGGTCCATTGTTTGAAGTGAGGTAGCTAAGATCCCATACTAATGAATCAAACATTCTATAAGTGGTTTGATTGAGGTTTTATGGACAAGAAAGACAAGTCTAAACTATACTAAATGAAGCTAGAATGTTGTCTCTTCCAGAGTGGAAGAAGTTCAATGTGATCAATTTTCCACAAGTGTTTCCTAAGACCCCTTGGGAAATGGTACTAAATCATGGCTTCAGCTTTGACCTCTTGCTGGCATGTTGAACATTTAGTACAGAAGTAGTAAACCAGTCTTGCTGAGTGGGAACCCATTATGTTGGACCAATGCTTGCCACTATGGCTATTCTGTTCATGAGCTCACTATGTCAATATGAGTGACTGATAGCAGAGGCAGACTGAGGTCTACTTAGCCAAGTCATTCTTAGCCAATAATCTGTTAGATTATTGGGTGACTCTTTTATAGAGAGTGCAATCTAGCAGGCCCTAGGATGTGATACATGGTGCTTCACATTTAGTGCCTAGTCCCAACAGTCTATTACCCAGACTTCCCCGCCTCTAATCTTTTTTTTTTTAAGATTTTATTCATTTATTTGACAGAGATAGAGACAGCCAGCAAGAGAGGGAACACAAGAGGGGGGAGTGGGAGAGGAAGAAGCAGGCTCATAGCGGAGGAGCCTGATGTGGGGCTCGATCTCATAACGCCGGGGATCACGCCCTGAGCTGAAGGCAGACGCTTAACCGCTGTGCCACCCAGGCGCCCCCCTGCCTCTAATTTTTTAATCATTCTCCTTCCAGTATATGAGTAGCCAACCAAGTAGGGACTATAAGGTCATACATGTGAGCTGGGATAGACATATTATTGAAATACTGGTGGATAACATGGGCAATAGCTTTCACGTGTCCAGTTTTCCAAGTATAGTATTTCCCAAACTTAGTGCAGATATATTAAAACATTCTAAATTCTAGACTAATGAATATTTCAATCCACAAATCACATAGCACAAATGTCCAGAGATAATTTATAATTAATGACTTACATGCATCACTTTCTTATAATGAATAAAAATATAGTATTGCATGTTAGCCTCAATTTACATGGAAGATGCATTCAGTTAAGAGGAATTTCCTTGATTCTTTTTAAAATAATGGAGAAAATTCATAGATATTTGTCAAGTAAATAAAATAACAGCAAGTTTTTAAAACATAACTTCCACTCATGTAAATTTCCCTGAAGTTGTTTTTATTGGAGCTTGATTTTAGGACAAGTTGAAACTCTTGAATAGCACCATCTGGTCATCTATTAGACAGTGACACACAGTAGAGCAGTTTCAAAATGAAAAAGAAATGAAGCAATGCTAAAAAGTAAAGGCAAAATGGTTTCAATTTCCCAAATTTCTGAATTGACAGAAGACTGATTTAGTAACTATGCAACTGGGAGCATCACATTCTAGTCCAGAACCACAATAAAACCAAAATTCACATTTTCAGTAGAAGTGAAAGGTGTACTATACGATAATTTTAAGTCTTGAAAATAATACAGTAGAGTCTAATGGTCTACCAGAAGTCATTTTTCACTATTAAAACTGTGTTTTTAATTAACTGTGAAAGTAAAAGGTGCAGTGTAACTTGGCTGAAAGAAAAAGAAATACCATCTAAGATACAATAAAATCATATGGAAAGGTCTGCTCACTAAAGTATAAGTGGATCAGTAATCGCCCCTGCCTATAGAATGAAAATTCTTGTAATAAATGAACTAAACTCTTCTTAAGTATTATCTCTTTAAAAATGTTTCTACAGAAAACATCAAACATACAAATGTGGCAATAATGGTATAGTGAAACTCCATTTATCAACTCTTCAGTGTCAACAATATCAACTCCTAATCCATCTGGTTTTATCTATACCCAACTCACTTCCAAATACACATTTCCATGAGTAAATATTTCAGTATGAATCTCTAAAACAGGACTATTTTTTCTGATCACGGCAGACCACAACACAAACAATTGAAAATAATAATTCCATGTTACCAACAAATACCCAGTTTACATTCCCTTTTATAACTTTTGTTAAAAAAATTGACAGAAGATTGACAACAAAATTGACAAATAAGACCAGTAGATTATAATTAATGGAGATAACTCTTAAATTTTTTGAATTAGAGGTTCGCTTTCCATTATGTGTTTTTCCTGCATTTTTTAATCAATGAAATCCTGTCCCTAGTCTAAGATTTTGCTCTTTGCATCACTATTTGAGTACTATTTAATACATTCTTCTGTCTTTTTCCTGTAACTGGAAGTAGGGCTGGATAAGATTCTGTGTTTTGTGTGTTTGTTTTGCAGGAGTATTTCGTAGTTGGTGTGTTCATTCTCATTAGGTACATGTGTCTAAATTCCTCTCTTTGTATACTAGCATCACATAATCATTTCTCATATCTACTGAATAATTAGAGATTGTAAATGGTAATGTTCTAATTCTATAATTCTGTCTTCATTTTTATCAGGATTTTACTATAAAGAGAAACTTCCTTTTATCAACCATTTGGTTAACTGCAGTATAAATGGCATAGGAACAGTAAACCCTTGATGCTTTCATTGTATTTACCAGTCTTCAAAATAATGAATTAATTGCCTACTCTCTTCCAAAAATGAGGATATTTTTAATAAAAGTGTCATAGGTGTTTATGCAATTTAAACATAATTGATGTCTTTTACTCTATTGTGGTATTCTTTACTTAGACACTGAAATGACTCCATCTCTGATCAGTGGAAACATATCCACTTTGGCATGACACCGCTAGACTTTGAAAGATGCATTGCTTGGCTATGACAATGTATTCCAGGCTCATCTAGTACATTTTCTGCTCAGATCTGAATCAGTTATTTCTTAAAGGAGGTCAAACATTTTTTTTGTGTGTGAAATTGAATTTACACACCATAGACTGGATAATAGGAGTACTCATCGCAATGGAATCTGTCATTATTTCCTGGCCTCTTATGTAGGAAGAACTAGGATGTGTAGATTATATTATTATGAAGCACATCATAAGTTCATACTGATACTTCAAATTCAAGGTGATAGTGTTTTTATTTAATTTCATTGATTTTACATGTCTATCTCTTTTCCTCCAGGTCAAATATTCTGTATTTCAGTTCTACCAAAAATTATTGATTCATTTTATATTCTAAATTATATCCAAAACAGTCTCAAAATAATAATACTAATATCACCATCAGTATGTTTATAAAAGCCATTTAATTCTTTTTATTTTCCTTTGTATATTCCACATCCAAGATGTATAGTCCATTGTTATGATTTAACATCCTTGGATTGGTTTTTCTTTGTATAGGAATGACACTAAATGTATACACACTTAGAATAATTTCTTTTATTTAGCTTCCATTTTTGAAAGTGATTTTTAATACTTTTGTTTAATAATTTTATAATCTGCATGGTTTGAAGTCAAATCTACCAAAGTATATTCAAAGATGACTAATTTCTGTGTCCTTCAGCTTACTGATACCTTTAGCCTAATTAAAAAATTATGGTGTAGGTTCAGCAAAAAATTAAAAATAGAACTACCCTACAACCCAATAATTGCACTATTGGGTACTTCCTCAAAGAATATGAAAACACTAATTCAGAGGGATACATGCACTCCTATAACAGCATTATTTTTAGCAGCATTATTTACAACAGCTAAATTATGGAAACAGCCCAAATGGCCATTAACTGATGAATGGATAAAGAAGATGTGGTATTGGGGCACCTGGGTGGCTCAGTTGGTTAAGCGTCCCTTTGGTTCGGATCATGATCCCAGGGTCTGGGATCAAGCCCCGAATGGGGCTCCCTGCTCAGCAGGGAGCCTGCTTTTCCCCCTCCCTCTGCTTCTCCTCTCTCTCTCTCACACACACACACTTTCAAATAAATAAATAAAATCTCAAAACAAAAGGAGCGTACACACACACACACACACACACACACACACACACACACAGTGGAATATTACTCAGCCATACAAAAGAATGAAATCTTGCCATTTGCAACAACATGGATGGAGCTAGAGGGTATAATGCTAAGCAAAAGAAGTCAAACAGAGAAAGACAAATACCATATGATTTCACTCATATGTAAAATTTAAGAAACAAAACAATCGTGAGGGGGATAGAGAGAGAGGCAAACCAAGAAACAGAGTTTTAACTATAGAGAACAAACAGGTGGTTACCAGAGGGGAGGTGTGTGGGGGAATGGGTGAAATAGGTGATGTGGATTAAGAGTACTTATCTTTATGAGCACTGAGTACTGTATCAGAATTGTTCGGTCACTAGATTGTACATCTGAAACTAATATAACACTGTATATTAACTACACTGGAATTAAACTTTTAAAAAATAAAAAATAACTAAAAATAAAAGTACCCAGCCCTGACCCCACTCCAACCAATTAAATAAGGAAAATAAGCAAATAAATAAAAATATAAACAGTATAGCTTCTGTTTCCATTTCTTAAATATAAACATATATACTATTTTGGAAGTGATATTTATAGTTTTTGCTCTAGTGTAACTTATGTACTCCTTTTATTCCCTCTCACACACATTATTCATTACTATTGTCTATTAATAGTTTGTGCCATGAGCAATTCTGAAATTACATGGTAACTTTTTTATTTCCTTTGCCTCTCTCTTCTCATTATCTGATTTAAAGTAATAACATATTATTCCAAATTAATATCTGAAAGACAATCAATGAGCATCCTACTTTTCATATAATTTCTTTATTCTATCCCAATGTTTAATAATTGTACAGTGTGTATTGTTATTATGCATAGCCATTACATACAATGCTGATTTTCTTATAATTCGTCATTTAATCTTAGATCTACAGGTAAATATATTCAGTATCAGCACTGGTCCTTATGCATATCATTCAGACTGCCTGCACTCATAATCTAATAGATTCAGGAACAATATTCTCAAATTTTTGCATGTTCATAAAAGAATGTCTGTAGCCTTTATATTTGAAAGTCAGTTGGGTTGAATTCACAATCTGTGACTCGTATTTTCTTTACTTGACTATATTAAAGGATATTTATTTTTGTCTAGCAAAAATATGTTACTTTCAAAGGGTTTGATGATAGTCTGATTTTTTTCCTTTGTAAATAATTCTTTTTGAGTTCGTAGTGTTTAAACTACTTCCAGAAGTTTTAGACTTTCTGATAATCCTCTTGAAGCTACCTGAAAACTGGAGTTCTACAAACCTCCTACCAGTTCTCTTGCTTTCTCAAGAATAACCTTTGCTCATTTTACCCAGACCCTAATTACAGTTTTGGGGTTCTTGTGTTCTTGGGCCCTACACGTCTTCTACACAAGTACCAAATGGGCCTTGTAGATGTTGGTGCTTTATACACACTTGCTTAGATATGGGGGTCATTTAGTTTTGTTGTACACATTTACTCTGGGATTTTGGCTTTACTACGCTAGTTGTTTATGGTTTTTTATGTGGAAATTTAGGAAGATTTAAACAGTGCACAATCATCTCCCCCAAACCCAGGGGAAATATCAGAATTAGTGTTATTAAAATCTAAAAAAAATACAGTAAATTCCCAAGTTATAAAGATGGAGCAGGAATTGGCAAAGGAAAGGACTGAATTCACATTAGCAGCAATAGAACATTTACCTCTTTTAAAATGACAGCTTTGGTCCTATGAAATGATAGCTATATGAGTCCATTATTCTGCATGTGCACACCCATACAAATGTACACAATGTTGCTAAGTAAGTGAGCAATAGCAGAAAAACAATAAGTTTAAAAGACATGAATAAATAAATGAAATAGTTAAGTGAAATAAATGGCTACTGGAAATGAAAGACTAAAAAATTATGCAGTCTTATAACAAAACCAGAGTTCCCAGAAATGATATGTTTAAAAGTTATTAGGGTATTACAAGATCTAACCCAGAATTCCACCTTATGCCTAAGTGATTTTCTATTTTATTGAAGCTTAGTTGGTATACAATATAATATTAGTTTCGGGTGATTACAAAACTAGGTGATCTTCTTAACTTCACCCAGTTAAGTTATGAAATATGAAGTACACCCTCATTCCCTGTTTTAACATTATTGTATATTGCAGTCCAATGAAACCAAAAATTTTCATCAATGATCCAGAGCAGTCAAAAGTGTCTTTATGCAACCATATTCCAAACAAATATTAATAAAATGTTATAATAGTAAATTTCATAATTTTGTATAATGACAATACAATACATTTCTGTCACTTTTTAAATTAATATCTTCCTGTTACTTTCTAATTTCTTTTTCCTTCTCTGTTACTTTCAATTGCCAAATATTGGTGACTTAAATGGAAGTCAAAAAGAGTTGATGTGTTGATTACAAATGGTAGATGCAGGAATAGGAAAAAAACAGACCACATGTATAAAAGGAAAATGACAAAAAGGTACAACTTTTTTCTGGCCATCAAAATCTTCAAGTGTTCACAACACTGCAGAATAGTTATATAAATTTTATTTTCCTAATAAATTTACTTCCTGAAAACCAAAAGCACTTTCTCTAAGTTAACATGCACTTCAGGATCAATCCCCTGATTTTAGATCATGGAAAATAGAACCTCAGGGTTGGAAATGACCTTAGAAATCAAGTTGCTTTTCAACATTGGGCAGAGAGAGGCAGGGCAGGTCAGAGCATTGCAAGGCGGGGCAGGGACGTTTACAGATGGATGACACCTGGGAATGCCTGGGGTCCCACAAGGGCCCAGAAGCTACCACCTACGACCAGCACAAAGACACAGAGCATCTCCCTCATATCTCCTGCCTCTCCCAGCATCCTGCGTGCAGTGGGCAGAACACTGGCTACCAGAAGAGGGACTGAAGGACCTAGAAGTATTGGAAACGAGGGCAGGATGTGTGCTGAGAAACAAAGTTTCTGTGAGCCAGCTCCTCCCAACAGGCACGCAAGTTTGATTAAAAAAAAAAAACAAAAAACCA
The DNA here is from genome assembly GCF_023065955.2 of Ursus arctos. Taxonomy (NCBI): domain Eukaryota; kingdom Metazoa; phylum Chordata; class Mammalia; order Carnivora; family Ursidae; genus Ursus; species Ursus arctos. Next base: position 22,280,913 of record NW_026622985.1, on the reverse strand, counting down.
AAAAACAAAAAACAAACAAACAAACAAAAAAAACCCAACAACAGGAAGAAAAAGAAGAAAAAAGAAATCAAGTTGTTTTTCAAATATTGCTAGTACTGTAGTCTTTCCCTAACAAATGAAAATGTTCTGGGGTCCTCAATAGATGAGATGAGACAGAAGTGTGTTGTATGAATTTGACAGGAAAATCTCACTTTGCTCAGCACTTGTGACAGGTGTCTGAATAATTCTGAAGAGAATATTATGCCTTCTTCATAGTTTGGGAACCACACATTTAATTCAACTACTTCATGTTTCGAGTAAGGAAGCTGAAGTTGAATAATTCCCCTAAGTTAGAAGCAGTTAATCAGTAACAGAGTTGATGTTATAATAAGTAACTTGAGTCCAATTACACTAGTATTTGCATTATATATGACACCGTGGACCTTCCTAGAAAATCTATTAAACAATTTTACTTGTATTTTTCCATTTTGCTTACATAACTATGCCTCATTTTGATTGATGGTTCAGTATTAATTAAAGTGTTATAAATTGAGTTATTTAAATGAACTTGTAGAGCTCATGGTTTCCAAAGGACCTTAAATAAATCTTTGTGAATTAAAGAATCTTATTGCAGGCAGTAAGCCATGCACACCTTTCTCTAGTTTATAAACTAATCATTCATCTTATATAAGCAAAGACAAATTATGTAAACTTACAAATGCACCTGTAGAAAAACATAGGCAATCAGGGTGCCTGGGTAGCTCAGTTGGTTAAGCGACTGCCTTCAGCTCAGGTCATGATCCTGGAGTCCCAGGATGGAGCCCTGCATTGTCTCCCTGCTCAGCAGGGAATCTGCTTCTCCCTCTGACCCTCCCCCTCTCATGTGCTCTCTCCCTCTCTCTCTCATTCTCTCTCAAATAAATAAATAAAATCTTAAAAAAAAAAAAAAAGAAAAAGAAAAAAAGGAAAAACATAAGCAATGCATGGGTGTGGAAAGTTTAGCTAAGTTAATCCACATTATTGCTGCCTCATCTTGCATTTTGTTTGGTCAAGCAGTCTGCAGTGACCTTAAACTGACATGAGCCCCCCGTGCAAGCATGTGCCCTAGATAGCAGCCCATAGAGTCACCAGCAAATGTAAGTTCCTGATATGACTTCAGCAGTCCTGGTGATCAACAGCCTCCCTGCTTCCCACCAGCATTCCCCCTAAGCTCCCCTTAGAAAAGATCACTTTGCAGCTTACCCTGATCTTTTGGTCTTAAGAGACCAATCTGACCTTAGTTAGGGAACCCCAAACACTCCAGTCATGGACCCTAACACGTGCCTAGTATGGGCACTCTGTCTCTCTGTCTGCACTCTGCCTTGATCTCCCCGTGGGAGATCAAAGCTTGCCTAATACTTCCTCCAAGACCTATGAGTAATAAGCTGTATTTCAGTTTTTCTTCTGGCCTATTGTTGAATCGAGGCTCACCATGCAGTACCTTGTGCTCTATCTCACAAGGGTTAATTTGATAAATTCAGAACAGTGAGAGAAAAAGGGGAAAAATTTGAGGAAAAAAAATCATATGGAACAGGCACCATCAGTATGAACCAAAAGCTACTGGAAAAACAAAATAATAGTTTAGAATGATGAACATCACCTCTATGGTTTTTCTTTTCTCTTCCACCCAAACTGTTTATTAGTTCTTTGTGGCCCAATGCCATGTGTTCTTATGCCGATATAGTAATATCTATAAACTGCATTTAATGGAAAACCAATAAAAGTATACTAACGTTCAAGATACTTCATGAGAATATAAACTTCACAAGAAACAAAAGATATAGCACTAATATACTAACATTCTTTTCTCTACTTAGACAAGTCTTCATTTTCAAATACACTCAGTAAGATGTCCCTCAAAACAAGCAGCCACAAAAGTCAAATACAGATAAATTTGAAATCCGAGTAGCTGATTACTTCAAAATAAAATATCAAAATTGTCATAATTATAGTAGTGATAAAAATAACTAGTATTAACACTTTCAATGGACAAACACTGTACTCAGTACATGTATTTGTCTTATCTCATTATTATAAATATTATAGGAAGTATATATTAATATTGACATTTTGCACTTGAAGAAACTAAGGCTCATAGCCATAAATATATTTTAATCTTTAAAAGCATAATATTTAGAGTACAGAGAAACCTGGGTGAAAATTCTAGCTCTACTACATACTAAGCGTAGGGTGAAAGATGGGTTATTAAATCTCTCTGAACTTAGAATTTCTACTCCAATAATTGGGCTAATCTTACTTATCTTGCAAGATTATTGTGAGAACCAGAGACAATATATGAAAGAATCTGGCCATAGAAGGCACTTAAGACACTGGAACTAATATTATACTCCTTTACTACCTGTGTAACTATTGCTTATAACTGTGGCCATTGTTACACACTTTATGCTGTTTCCATTTTTATCATCAACAATACTTTGGCTTTTACTATTAGAATTTTTTTTCCCATGTGACTAAAATGACAAAAAAAAATGCAGTAACCATAATTATAAGAGTTTATCACAAGCTACTTCTTCAAAGATGACATTTCAAAAGTGACTTTATTTCCAAATGTGTCCAGTCTCTTGCAGAATTAGTTAGTAGAGTACGTAAAACATTCTATACTGCAGAGATTAACAGCCTCTTGCCATTTCTAAAAATGTAGGAGACATTGAAACAAATTGGTATCTATTTATTTTCCTGAAACTGATATTCTTTGTAACTAGCTGATAATCAGTGGTTAATTCAAAAGAGAATCACTCTCCATAATTGACCCATTTTTAATAATCTTGGTGGAACCTTCAGTAAAAGGTCACTCACTATCACCCTGAGGAAAGGATTCTAGAAACCTAACAATTATCTCCCTGGAGTAAGATTATTTCCCCCATTAACCTTTTAAATACAATTACATGAGTTTATTAACAAGAAAAAAAATCTATTTGTTAAACTCAAGAGGATTTTTATGGCATATGATTTGTAATTTTAAAACATATTAATCTAACTCACCCAGCATCACAACCAATCCAAGACCATCTTCGACAGTTCATCTCATGTGCCATAGAAAGCACAAAATAAAGGTTCATTATTACAATGTAATAATTCTAATGATGTTTTAAAATGTCAGCAAACTCCTGTCTAATCAATTTGTCTTCTCTAACCCCATTTATTATTATTAGCAAGGGTGATAACATTTTGAACATTGGCCTATCAAATGCAAGGATCATTTAACTCAAAATCACCTGTTTCTTACTATTTCTCTTCAGTAATATAAATCTGCTCAATACTTCTTATAAACCATCTGGAAATTTATATGAATTAAATTGTTAACTGGAAAATTAAGTCAATAAATGGGTCTTGGGGATAGCTTATATTGGTAGGTCTTCTTGGACATGAATTAATATAAAGATGTTATTTTTTATAAAGCACTTCAGGTTTTATTCATTCTAACAGACACTTATTAAATGTCCAATTATATTCACTCTCACTTATTTAGCTTCACTTTATATTGAGTAGTTTGCTTTCAGTTTCCTAGGCTGCAATTTATAGTCATCAAAATAATTTCCCCCTTTTCTAAATTCCTTGCTAATGCCCCATTAATGAACTAATTTTCTTCCATCCCCCAAATATGTTTGATATGCAAACTGCATGCCATCTATCTACTCAAGAAAAGGCAGTTCCAAACTCAACTCTGACTGGTGGATTCTTAGATATTCCTCAAATACACTGTTTAATTACAGTGCAGAAATAATATCTCCCTATAGCAAATTGCTAGAATTAAGTTAAAGAACACTTACAAACATAAATGAATAAATGTCATTCCCTTTGATGTCAAAAACTCTATTAGAAGAGTTACAAACTATATGGAAGGAAAAGGACTACCAATGGAGGCCTTCCTTGTGGAAATGCGCTTTCTTCCTTCTACCTCAGGGGTGAGCGCACATTTTAAGGGCTCATGGATATATTTAATGAATACCAATTTAGTGCCTACTACGTGCCAACATGCTTCTGGAGATCTAATGATGACTAAGACGAGCAAACTACACTCTAGATGGGGGAGAAAGAAAATGTAAAATAAACAAAAAATGAACACGACAATATTAGATGACATTAAGCTCTGGGAACTAAAAAAGTATATAGTAAAGTGCTGGGGTGTTACTGCTACTGTAGATAGGGCAGTCAGAAAAGCCAGCTCAAAGAAGTTGACATTTGAATTAATAAGTGTAAAATTTAACAAGGAAAGGGTAACTGACTGGAAGGAACAAATTGATTAGCTGAGTGTAAACTGTTCTTAAAATACTCACTTTCTTCAAGGAGGTGTGCTCTCTCCAGTCACCAGGACTCCAAGACTGGATAAGGATTAAATGTCAGAATAGGGGCATTAAGGACTCATACATGGTCCAGGAAGTTTGAGAAATGAGTTAGTTCTAACTAAGATACAGGACTTTTTTAATTTGTTAAACTATGAAACAAATATTTAGTACTACCTATTACATACAAAGGACTATCCTATGCATTTTCTTAAGCTGTTTACCAGCTTCAAGATTGGGTTAAGATAACACAGATTAAAGTGTTCATAGACTAATCTATTCAGCAGAGATTTATTCAATTTCATGTACCTGGCTAGCATTAACAGAATTTTAAAATTAACCTACTCTTCCTGGTGATATATAAAAAACTGCTTCTGACATCTTTCTTTACCTTGCCACACGAACACAAAAGTTTAAATTACAGACTGTTAACACTCTAACCTTTCCTCTCCCAAATTTGACACCACTCTGCATTAATTACCTTGGCTCTTTTAACCATTTTGCTCATGACTTGTCCTCAAATGCTTGCTGAGCCCAGAAAGCGGTGTCGTCATTGGTTACTCAAAACAAAACCGTCTTTGAAGGGCCATTATGATAACTTTTTTAAGTGGAAAGTTTTCCAGCATGTTAAATACTTTCAAAGTGAAAACACAATATTTATAAAACAGACCAAAAGTGCTTCAGAAGAATTATTAGAGCATAGTGAGTTAAAAAGTAATGAAAGCCTATATCAGGAATCTAGCACCTTTCAGCCGAAGTGCTTTATGGATGGAGATAGCTTCAATCATTCTCACCAAAGTAGAATGCACTCTATATCGTAGCCATTTATGGTAAGAAAAATAAAATGACTGTACCTCACTTAAAACAAAAAGAGTGTTAGATGACATATTGGGATCAGTAAAATGCATCTAGTTTAGGATGGCAATACTTGAGCCAAAAGTATGAAAATTAATTTCATCCTCAAATCAATTATGAGAAAGTAAGTCCGAATTGTATAGCCAGTGTAACTGAAAGTTGTGAGGACAAAATACTTGAAGTTAGACACCGATGCACAGCACATTGACCTACATGTTTTGTCATCATAAGTCTTTGTGAGGACAAAGCAGCTAAGTTTTTACCAGGAAAAGTAAAAACCAAAACAAAATGACAGCAAAAAACATGAGGCCTTATGTTCTATGTGACACCAAAGCCCAAAGTTAACAGGTAGGTAGTATTTAACCAATTGAAAACTATCTTTCAGTATAGGAAAAATCAAGCCAAAAAATGGATTTGACTGCATGAGAATTAGACTTCATTAACTACAGAATAATTGTTTAAAAAAGGAAGACCTTGTTTAGAATGCTTTACTTATGATATGAATTCCTTTTTATGTCTGCCTAGCAGCTACGGTTGCTTTTATTCCTGTGTCTTAAATTCTCCACTCTGTGTTTTGCTGTTGCTTTTGCATGTTCTCATAGTGCATACAACTTTTACATTGCGAAGCTGATTTGACAATATTACTTAAAGTTTTTGAAAGCGGATTACCTATCTCTTCTAGAGAAACTAGAGCCCAGTACAGCAGGACCAAATTCTATGGAAATTCAAGAAGATCGGAAGTTTTGCCATTTTGTTTCATTTTGTTGTTGAATAAACTTACACACTGGTTTTATGTGGTTGGCTTGGGTATTTTTTTTAAGATTTTATTTATCTATCTATCTATCTATCTATTTATTTATTTATTGGAGAGAGCAGATGGGGAGGAGCAGAGGGAGCGGGACAAACAGACTCCACACTAAGTGCAGAGCCTGACCTGGGGCGTGACCCCAGGTCCCCAAGATCATGACCTGAGCAAAAATCAAGAGTCAGATGCTTAACCAACTGAGCCACCCAGGTGCCCCTGGTTGGCTTGGGTTTTTATCAAATATTTGAACATATGTTATTTAATCCCATAAATTCTATTAAGATCTTCCTATACAAATAGAGAGTTAAATTTCAGGCCTAGAGATGTTGTTCTGGAAACCAATCCCATTTTCTTTTCCTGCTGCCCTGTAATTACACTGTTAAGTATCTATGAAGTCATTATGTGCATTTTACAGATGATTTTTCACAATTATAGGTTAATCCTTTTATAATGCCGACCACAATAGTTTAATCCTAGGTTCAGACATTTGTGGAAATATGATTCAAATATTCTATCAATTGTTCTAATTACTGATTTATTATTTTAATACAGATAGAGGATAAATTTAATCTTTCTTTAGAAATCATTTGGTTATGTGGAACTGAAAAACCCAGAACTGCAGGAGAGCTCAGAACACTATTTCACTTAATTCAATGAATTCTTTCATTGTTTTGTTGGTTTACTTGCTATGCTTCATTTCTTGTCTTCCTCTAAACTCTCTGAATTTCATTGTCTGCAACAAAACTATTATTTCTTCCCTCTTTGAGATTCTATCCTAAATACTTTTTTTGTACTAAATATTTCTGTTTTCCACTATTGCTTCAAAACCATATACATGCTAGTAAAAACTACTTGTTCCCTATATCTCTGTTCTTAAATTCTTTCTTCAGTTCTAGTAGTACATTTCTTTATTTCGTATTTTCAGCTATTTGATCATTAGCTTTTGCATATCCAAAAGTTCTTCAAACTTAGCATTTTAAATGAAATAAACATCTGTTTCCAGTCATATGGTTGGAGAGATAATTGGACTGACTTTTCCACTGGGGGGAAAAAAAGTCAATACAAAACAAAATAAAACAAAACCCAAAGAAAGCAAACAAAGAAAAAAAATTTTTTTTCCCCTGAAGTATAGCTGACACAGAGAAACTTCTAATAAGCATTGCTGAACTAGCAAGAAAGGAATACATTTTTAGGAAGTGAAGAAGTGAAGACGGGAGTAAGAAAGCAGCAGAGACTTCAGCATCCTGTCATCCTGAGTACATTTCTCAAATGGGGGAAGCCGATGGTACAGAAATCTGCTAGCGGAAGGTGAAAAGGTCTAAACCCAGGGCACAGCTGAGGTGAGGAGCCTAGCAAGTAATCATTATCCAATAAAGCTAGGGCCTTACCCAGAGTGGCCAAACTGTAACACTGGAGGACACGGTCCTGTAGAAGACTATCCTCACTACTAAGAGCAACTGCTGTTTCCTGGGGTTCTAAAAACCAACTTCAGTTTTGATAATGCATTAGATGGACTCACAGAACTCACGGAAAGCTATTACACTCACAGGTTGAGTTTATGACACGGAAAGGATACAGATTAAAAACCACAAATGGAACAAGCTGTTAGGGTGAGGTCCAGGAGGGTTCCAAGATAGAGTTTCTCATGTCCTTAGCCCATGGAGTCAGAATATATGACTTTCCCAGCAGCAATGTGTGACAACACACATGGAGTACTGCCAACCAGGGAAGCTCACCTGGGTTTCCATGTTCAGCTTTTACTGGGGCTCCACTGCATAAGCATAATTGATTGATTGACTGCCACATGGTTGGTCTTATGCTCTGGGTCAACTTATACCATATGACCCAAAGCCCCAGCCTTAGGTCACATTGCTCGTCTTTCTAGCATGGCCAGCCCACATTCTAAGACTATTAAGTATGGCCAGCCCCATCCCTTAAATCTAGTATAGCTGGGCCCTACACTAAAAAGTCTAGGCAAAAGGACAGACCTCTTTTTGGGCAAGGCCAATTTCTTTTCTACACAAGCCCCAAAAGGTTATATAAATAATGTAAAAGTGAATTATAAATAAACTCAAGGAATAAATAACTAAACCAGAGAATGAAGAAATACTAGCTATCTTAGGTACTGGTGCTCAGTAGAGGAAAGAAAATAATAATCATTAAAAATCTGGAACCATAGTTGACCACACAATTTTGCAGGCCAATTTCACAAGAAATGGGAAGTCCAGGAAAATCTCAAGCCAAGAATATGCAGAAACAAATTTAGATACTCTTCAGTGTAAGCCATCTTCCATTTCAGGCCTCAACAATTTTGATAGATAAAATTCCAAGGAAAATGAACAACTCACAGTCAAAATAAACACACTGTTTATCTAGCACTTAAAAAATGAAAATAAGCAGAAACAATAGAGAGCAAATCAGGCTCACAAATCTTCAAATAATGAAGTTATTAGATACAGAGAATAAAATGAATATATTTCATATGCTTGAAAAAATAAATTGATTAAAGGAAAACATCAAGTAATCCTTTAAATGGATGTATACTAAACTGATTAAAAGGAAAAGCTAATCAATGTCTAAGCACATTTCAAAGAAACATGCTATAAATCTATATAGGTAGGGTGTTATATTAGGAAAGGCAAAATAGAGAATACATAGACAGAATGTTAACATTAAAATACCTTCATAATATCTTCCTTTGTGAAGTTCCAGGATGAAATATTAGATAGATTATAATTAAGAGAGAAAGTAGATATGGGTAGATATGAAGATCTATGTCCATATATCATTGAATAGGTATTAATACACAGAATTTTTTTTGTAGTTTTTCCATTCATCCTTACTGAAGGGTCTCTTTTTATTTCATCATATATGTTTGCTGTAATAAACGCTCTACTTAGAAAGTTTTTGCTTGCTTTGAAATTATCAGGTGAAAATAACATATTTATAGAATATTAAGCTTACAAAATTTTGTAAAATGCATTGTTCTCTGAAAATGGACCTTACCATTATCCCTATTTTACAATCAAGGAGAAAGGAGTAACCAAATATGAAATTCTGCAGATAAATCAGTAAGGTGAAAACTGGGAATTAACAGCAAATTAAACAACCTGGAAATCACTTGTGACCTCTACCAGAGAGTTTCTGTAGAGTTTTGGGTTACAAAAGAATGGGGAGAGAGAGATTGGAAGTGGGCAGAATGGAAATATATTTCAAGGAAGTTTGCTGCCTATGGAACCAAGAAATGGTGTGGTAGTTGATGGAGAAAATGGGATAAAAAGCAATGGTTTTACATTTTTGAAACTGAAAAAATAATGGCATGTTTGCATGATAATGAGAACAATGGAGCAGGGATCAAACATTAATAAGCTGGAGAGGTGAGAGCTTTAAGAGCCCACTTACAGATTCTGGCCCTGAATTAAAGTCAGGCCAGTGAGCAATGTTGTGTTTGTTTCTCTCTTTCAGCTGCAGGGTTTTAGCCTAGAATGGGCAATGTAGGGTTTAACTGAGGTGTGGCTTGCGAAGTCTTTAGTACAAAGTGCCTAAGTCTTGTAAATCCTTCATCCTGTCCTTGTAAGAATACATTATCAATGATAGCAACAATAAAATACAATATTAACAATGACAATAATAAAAGAATCCCACTACTATCACCTTTAAGTGCCAAATACTGTTCCAGCATCGAAATGCATTATCAACAATCCTTGCAAATATTCTGTAAAATGGGTATTATCAACACCAATGTACAGAAGAGAAAACTGAAGTTTGGAGCTGGTAAATAGTAACTCCAAGTCTTTTATATTCCAGCACCCATGAATGTATCAACTGCCTACCATGGTATTTAAACATAGTAGGTTCTCAGAAAAAGACAGCTCTTATATTTATGTCTGCTCATCATTTTCCTAGAGGACATTAAAAAGAGAGCAAAGAATTCTGGCTAACAAAAGCTTTAAAATGCCTGGATGCCTTTGGGGTGGGGTACTGTTTTTACTGGGCATTATCAAGCCATTAGTAGACAACATCAAGCTGGGTGACCAGAGCTTCCTGGCCATCTTTGCTTCTCACCCAGATCCAAACTGAAGAAGTCCCATCTTTGAGTACCACTGTCTCTTTATTTTCATTGACCCGTTGTATTTATCTCTGTCCACTGCACCAAGAATGAAGTAAGTTCAATCAACCGACATGACACAAAAAAATTGCACAGGCCACTCTTCCAACTCCCAGGAAAGGGCTATGTCATAAAAGACCTCAAATGTAAGAAAATCCACATCCACTACCTGAGGGACTCCTGCTTACATTTTACAACCTCAACAAAGTAGGTTCCTCCAAATTTATCAAACAGATCTATGAAACTCACTATACTTTCTAAGGAGGGAGGGCATGTAAATTGCTTATAGTTTAAATTAGGATTGTTTCAAAAGACAAATAATCCTCTTGAGCAACAAAGAATTCACCCTTGAAACATTCTCTTCCAGAAGTGAGAGTGATAGAAGCTTATAAAGTTTAAGCAAAGATAACTTTAAGATGGTTTCTGAAAACTTCAGAAAAATTCTTAGAGAAAAAAGAACAGGATGATAATAAATTGGGAAAGACTTTTTGAGCACAGTTGTTCTTAACATAGTTCTAAAGGCAAAAATATTGGACAGGAGATCCAGAGTTGGGGATATGGGTAGAAGATAAAGCTTGTAATTATTTTGAAGTGTTCTGCAATTAGCCTGTAAATGACCAAAATATTAAATATCATTATAACAGCTTCCAAATATTCAAATATTGAGTCCATTCATTCAATTGTTTTTCTACTTGATTTTCTTGTAACATAGCAACTCTGTTCCTTGATCTTGTTTGAGAACTCCAGATTCTAAAATAATATAGAATTTTTTGAATTGATTGAATTCATTCATTTCTCCATTGATAGCAGATTTCTAAAAGTGGTTTTCACACCTATAATAAAGTAAGGTATAATACTATTAAGTTTTACGAAATATGTGACTCCTCATATCTTAGTGTTTTATAACAGTAGAAAACATACAGGAAATCTTATAAGAGAAAGTAACAGCCTTCATAAAAGAAAAAAACGGGATAATGAAAACATTTTCCTACATGATATTCGATTAAAAACTGAAATGTTCATGTGCATTTTCTTTTATTATAATGAGATGAATACATGTGATAATGGACATTTAGAAGCACAAATAAGATAGAAGAGTAGAGAATGCTATCTCAAGAGAATGTAGCTCTTCCAATTATAAACTAAGGATATAATTGTTAAGTTTCAAAACAAAACTATGAGGCCACTAATTAAAATATTTTGCAAAGTAAATGTCGGGTGAATTCTACCTTCATAGTAATTACATAAATAGCTAAAAATAAATGTAAGAAAATAAAGACAGTTATAATGCTTTAGTATAGAATTTTTTCAAGAAGCAAAAAGGTAGGAAAATAAAAGATGTTCTTTTAACTTAGGTCTCAAAAATTTCAAAAATTCTCATTGATATCAAAAGTCAAAGAGTGAATTTTAAAATGGTCTCACTTTATAAGAAGTGATAAGAAAGAAGTGAACTGTATTTGAAGTTGATATGATTACATATCTGAAAAATTCCAAAAAGTAAATGGAAAAACTAGTACAATGAGTGAATTTTGTGAAGTAGCAAGTTATAGAATTAATAGATGGAAGTAAGTAGCCTTCCATTAAACAGATAACATTGTGTGTATATACACACACATATATGTGTGTATATATGTGTGTATATACATATATATATATATATTATAGAGAGGCTCACTCTTGCTTATAATTTCAAAAGTGCAATATCATCTAAAGATAAACTAAAATTAAAGTTTGAAAACAATATCACTAATGAGTTTCTGAGGAAAAGGCATGTTGCAAGCAGGAAATTAAAATAGATTTTAACATTTTGTAGTTATCAAAACCTCCAGTTAAATTCCATAAGCATTTACCCAGCAATTTCACCTAATTACCAAGTCTTTATTACAACTACAACTATGATGCAAAAAACTAAATACGACTCAGCTTATCTCAGTTCTCAATTTTGATTTATAAATAAAACTATGTTCACTCATGTTTAGTTTACAGCTCATTGTTTACAAAGCATAAGAAGAAAAAAGAGTGACATGGGTAAGAAAGAGGGAGACCATGTTTCAGGAAACTTGGACCATAATTCTGCATGGAATTGAGCCTAACCTGCTGGATGACCTTAGACACACTTCTGAGACCTCCCAAGGCTGAGCCTTGTGTTAGGTATAGTAAAGTTTGGTTTGCTTTCATTTTTTAATAAGATCTTTTGATCTTATCAGGAGTATCTCCCTATTCATGTGCCTTATCCAAATTCAGGGTAGCCTGGACTATGCTCTCCAACTTCTTGATGACTTGTCAGACACTGCCACTACTTACCTTCCATCTTAAGCTTTTCTCTTTTCTTATTCAGAATTGCAACATGGAAAGAAAATGACATAAAAACTTTTACTAGTTACTTCAGCCTTGTCCATCTTTATGCTGATTTTCTAGTTTTTTCCATTTTGCAGTAATTCTTACATCAAGACCCTTGGATTCTCTCTGTTCTTTTGTTCCCACATCTCCACCAGCGACACTAGGTTGGCTCATCAACAAACCCAGTAGATTAGCAGCACTAACTGTACTCTTTAAAAGGCAGAGAGGGGCGCCTGGGTGGCTCAGTCCTTAAACGTCTGCCTTCGGCTCAGGGCGTAATCCCAGAGTCCTGGGATCGAGCCCCATATCAGGCTCCTCTGCTGGGAGCCTGCTTCTTTCTCTCCCACTCCCCCTGCTTGTGTTCCCTCTCTTGCTGGCTGACTCTCTCTTTCTCTGTCAAATAAATAAATAAAATCTTTAAATAAAATAAAATAAAATAAAAGGCAGAGAAAGTGGAAAGGATTAGAGATTGCACTTGCTACAAGTTCCCTAGATCAAGGTTTTCTGTAAGTAGCTGTACACCAAAACTACCAGGGAAACTTTTGGAAAAGTCCTAATTCTGGTCTTCAACTCCAAAGATTCTGCATTGAAAATTTAGTATAACAGAGTAACACTTGTCTTTTTTTTTTTAAAGATTTTATTTATTTATGTGACAGAGAGACAGCCAGCGAGAGAGGGAACACAGCAGGGGAGTGGGAGAGGAAGAAGCAGGCTCCCAGCAGAGGAGCCCGATGTGGGACTTGATCCCCTAACACCGGGATCACGCCCTGAGCCAAAGGCAGACGCTTAACGACTGCGCTACCCAGGCGCCCCAGAGTAACACTTGTTTTATAGAATTGAGAACCACTACTGTAAATAAAAAGAGTGGTTAAGTATTTGATTAATAGGTTTTAGAATGCTGCAGGAGAGGGAAAATTCTATTTAAAGAACCAAAAATGAACTTGGTGAAATTAAAAGGATGAGAATAGATATTAATTTTTAATGTCTCCAAAGAAGTACGTTCAATGCCATACTAATTAAATAATAAGTGTTTAATAAGCTGCTCTGTTCTTACTTGTATCACTGAAGTCATTTTGTGACAGCTCTGACTCATTTTCTTTTGTCTTATCTTGTGGTTCCTGGAGACAAGATAAGAATAAACTTACCTCTTTGGTAACTTCTTTAAAAATCTCTTTATTGAACTTTGTCTGATAGACCTAATTTTCTAACCCATTGCTTTCCCATGAACCCTGAAAGTCCAAAATTCAAGCCAGTAGAAGTAGAATGTTTGAAATTCAGATTAGTACTTGAATTCATTTATTTCCTTGTAAAATGTCCTTCCATCCCCACTAGTATCATAACTCACATAATATTTTATATATATTACAACATTTTCTCTTCATGTCTTCTTATCTATAAAAATGTTTTAGCAATATGCTATGCTCTACAGCTGATGTCAAACACAGTTATGCCAACTGGTTTAATTTATCGAATACTACTCCAAAAGGGAAAAAGTTAAATAAATTTCATTTCTACCTATACGCAGTTGAAGGTTTTGTGCAGTGTTATAAGAGTGCCATTCACTTTCATTTCTTGATGATAGTCAAATGCTTTATATAAAATAACAATCAGGAAAAAATCTGCTGTCAGTATCTACTGCCTAGCCCAACTTGACATATCTATAGTTACTGAATTTCCTCCAAGAAAAACAGGGTTATTTTGTGTGTGTGTGTTTTTGTGGGTTGTTTTTTGTTTTTGTTTTTGCCTCTTCTACTCAGTAAATACATTTAATACCTATGGCTTTTAGGTCAACCAACTGCCAAATTTATTTTAATCTCATATTTTCTTCAGTGGATCTCTCTGTCTTCCGATCTCAAGATCCTTAATTTAATCACATAGGCAAAGATGCTTTTATTGTGTAAGGTAACATATTCACAGGTATCAGAGATTAGGATGTGCACATGTTTGGGTGGCCATTAATGTGCTCAACACAAGTCAAACAAAGGACATGTGATCCCTCCTTCACGAAGCCTCTCTGGAGTCCTCAGGCGCTCTAAGGCATCTTCCTTATAGGCTCATAGAGTGTACTTTGTATGTCTCTATTGTTGATACTTGCATGATTACCCAGCTAAGTCTACCTAACTGTGAGTGCTGTAAGGAGAATGGTGGTGCCATCTTCAGCTCTGTGTCCACAATACTTGACACTTCATAGATATTTAACAACAAAATAACTGATTGACAAAGTACTAATCACAACTGAGACTAAAAAAATTCTTAAATTGAGACTTTTTTATTGTTTTCTGATAGAAAAGTATTTATCTATATTTGGTTTGTAGAGCTTATGGTGGTATCATGATAAAAAGAGATCAATGAACTAGTCTACTCCAAAATTAATCATTTTTAAGCCTGACAAATGTTAACATTAAGTCATATATTCCCCCTCCTTGGGTATTAGCTAAGGATTTACTTCCATCTGATTTTTTCCTATAGCCACCCAAAATTTCAATGTATTTATAGTATTAAGCCATCCTGTAAAATAACTTTTCATCTCTAAAAAATATAGAATAGTCAGCAAACTACTATGCATTACAACAAATCTGAGATCTATCATCCTGAAAAAGGATATGACTTTTCTTCTAACAATATTTATTTACAAATACTGTATTTAAAAAAGAATTTGGTCATGGAATTAAGCAAGAGTCTTAACTTATGACAATTAGGTTTCAAAATGTGCTTTTAAGGCTTTTTATCCCCAATGGCAGAAAAATTTCTCATTTGTGTATTATTGGAAAGAAGGTAAAATAAATATAATACCCTTACAGATTACTCTATGTAAGGCTGATTTTGTTCAGAGAGGTTAATGATATTGATATTATAATGATCTTAATATTTATTAATAAATATCTGTATGACATATAGTTGCTGTGACAAAATGACAGTTTTTCAATAAAATACTTATTAGGTCTGTAGTATGTTGCACAGACTGCAGAATAATTGAAAGGAATGGCACACATTTGATCAATACCATGAAAAACAGAGGGAGTCTGGATAATTTACCTCTAACAGAAAATGACTTTCTGTGCATGTAACTCATCAGCAGTATCAGTGGGAAATAACAGGCATTAACGACGACAGAGGAAGGTACCTATTGTCATATTTCAATAATTGGATTAGATTCTGTAGTTTAGATTTATCTCACCATTTCACTTCTCTGTCAGCCTCATAAGAACAGCCATAAAATGAAAGTAGCAGCATTCTCATTAGATGTTTCTGGTAGCAAACAACAGAGTGAGTCACAACATGAGACAAATGGAGACTTTTTTAAACTCAGTCCTTCCTTGTCAGTTGGTGCAAACCATCTATAGATTCAATTGCCCAGTAGGCCAGCAAACAAGCATTGTACTTGTACAAACGCAATTCATAACAAAGTCCATAGATGCTAGTGATTACAAGTGAAGGGAAACCACAATATAATGACTTCAATTATAACGGAATAAATTTAATAACCACAAACTTTTGAGAGAAAAAAAACATTTGCAAAGCTCATTTTATTTTGGAAATCTTGCCATTTACGACATGGACGGAGCTGGAGAGTATAATGCTAAGCGAAATAAGTCAGTCAGAGAAAGACAAATACCATATGATTTCACTCGTGTGGAATTTAAGAAACAAAACAAATGAACAAAAGAAAAAAGAGAGAGAGAGAGAGAAACCAAGAAACAGACTGAACTATAGAAAACAAACTGATGGTCACCAGAGGAGAGGTGAATAGGGGGACGGGTAAAACAGGTGATGAGATTAAGGAATGCACTTGTCTTGATGAGCCCTGGGTGATGTATGGAATTGTTGAATCACTATATTGTACACCTGAAACCAATATAACACTGTATGTTAACCATACTAGAATTAAAATAAGACCTTAATTAAAAAAAAAACCCACCTCATTTTCTTTTATATATGTATGTAGGGAAGGAAAGTCTTTCCCTCTGCCCTCCTCCTAGGTTCTATAGCTAGGTCTTTGAAATAAACTAACAGGCAGTTTAATAGGAGAAAATGTATTTTTAGTACTATAATAGTATATTTGTAATATGCTCATTTTTACTATTTCATATGAGAGGCATCATAGGGGAAAAAAAGTGAATACCCAAAAAAGAAGTAAGATTTGAAAACTTATATGTTGTCTTAATAAGGGAGAGGGGGGCAGAGATGTAGGTCACTTAGGGGAGAGTAACTGATCTTTAGGAAAGGTGAATGGGCCCTTAGAGAACAAATGGTACATATGATCATTTGTTACAAAGTTTGTCTAGATCTGGTGTTGACTTTGAGTCTCTTCTCCAGTGATAAGAATTAATCTACCCTGGTTAATGAAACTCCTGGGGAGAGGATTTATGACAACTGAGTTTCTTTTGGAGGATTTGTCTTTAGGCAGATGAAGGGAATTCAAAGAAAGTCTCTCACTGTATTTGCTGTTTTTCAAGTGCCCTCAGCTCAAAATAAGCAAAATATACCAAAGCAAGAATATTTTGGGGTGGTATATCTCAAACTCTCTCACTTGTCAATACTTAATTAAATTATCCCCCAAAATTCAGAGTATTAATAAATCAAGAAGAACTTTAGACTATGCAGATTAGAAGTATGATTCTTACATGAACAAAATGATAAATGTTTTTGAAATTTCTGAATTTGGAAGTTAAATTCTTTAGGAACTCTACTGATTGCTTAGAAGGAGATAAAATCTCTTCTATTACCTTTATATCCTACATAAATCTAACTGAGCGGTTTTCATTTTCCTTTATCTCTTTTCATGTTATTTTAAAAGTGTTTGCTTTTTTAATGCCAATATCCTCAAAATGAGATTCATATGTTCTCACAGGAGTGAAATAAAAGACAGAAATGAAGAGACATTTTGCAAAATTGGTAATGTAGTTATTTTTTGACTGGCATCAGATAACACAACAGAGTCACTGTTATGTTCTAAGCTGTGCCTTTTTGGTGCTATGACTCACCTGAGTTGCTTTTCCATCATTCCTGTTATTTTCTCTAAGGATAGTCCACCTAAATCACAAAGGGCACATTATTAATGTGCTTTGGCAAGGACACTTGACAGAGAAAACCTCAGCCCTCACAGAGCATACCATTGTACTCACATTAAGTTAACCTGAAAAGGGTCAAACTTTTTCAAATGAATTGTCTTCAGTTAATGGTACTAAAAGAACAGAAAATTGTCATTTTAGAGAAATCCAGCAAAGTGGCCTTTCTTCTAACTTCAAATCAGACGGAAAGAGAAATTTTAAATCAGCACGGATGTCTAAAGATCATAATATTTAACGTGTGTGTGTATTTAAGTCCATTGTGTATACAATCATTTGGCAAAAAGTAACTTCCCTTTAGTTTGTAGTGAATTTGTAACTAATAGTCATGATACATAGTACTTCAGACTTCACAACCTGCTTCCACAGACATTATTTTAATTAAATCTTACAAACTTCCTGGGAAATAGTTATTATAATTTTGCTTTTGGAATAGAGAATCTGATGCTCAAAGATCTTATGGCATATAGTCAAAAGATGAATCTTCTAACTCCATTTCCTTTGTTCTTTTCAGTAAACCTCAGCAAGTCTTAATTGTATTGAGTGTATGACATAATGCTTTAAATATGAAAACCTTGAGATTCCTATTAAGATGTTTATCACTCTTTATTAACAAATATTTGCTGAACAAAAGAACATTCTTTAATTTGAAACAGATATTAAATTGTGAAAGTAATTAAATTTAAAAGACACATTAAATATTCTGAATGCAACAGAAAAACTTTTATTAGAAATGATATTCCCAAACTGCAAATGTAAACAATTTAGCATAATTTAAAGACAAATATAGTTTTGAGTTCCTAATCTAAAAAAGAAAATTAAGGTAGATATTAATGGTTTAGCTACACAAAAGTCAATCACAACCAAATCTCCCCTATTCTTCTAATATCCAGGTTGGAAATGTAAAATAGTCACTTTGCTTGGGTACCTTTAAAGTGACAGAACATGAGAACCAGTTCTGCCCACAAAATACAAGCAGAAGTTACCGGGGGCGCCTGGGTGGCACAGCGGTTGAGCGTCTGCCTTCGGCTCAGGGCATGATCCCGGCGTTATGGGATCGAGCCCCATATCAGGCTCTTCCGCTATGAGCCTGCTTCTTCCTCTCCCACTCCCCCTGCTTGTGTTCCCTCTCTCGCTGGCTGTCTCTATCTCTGTTGAATAAATAAAATCTTTAAAAAAAAAAAAAAAAGAAGTTACCAAGTAGGGGTTCCAGAAAAAGATGTTTAA
Source organism: Ursus arctos (assembly GCF_023065955.2). Lineage (NCBI taxonomy): Eukaryota > Metazoa > Chordata > Mammalia > Carnivora > Ursidae > Ursus > Ursus arctos. The sequence goes on along the minus strand of NW_026622985.1, from coordinate 22,262,187 downwards.
AAGAATAGATTAAGTCAGCCTTTTGTCTTTCCCTCTTCTTCCACCTGGAATGTAGATGCAATGTCTAAGAGAATGGGATGGTGACAAAAGACACATGCACAGATGAACAACCAGGAAAAGGGAAGACTCTGTCTTTGAATAACTACCCAAGCCTCCTTATTCAGTGGGATATAAAATCTAATCATTGTTAAACATGCCTTTATTTGCAGCCAAACAGAATTTTAACAAATACAAAATTTGTGCTTGAAATTGGGGTGCTGAAAACACCAAAACAAAAATACTGATTTTGCTAAGTATAAAGGAAGTAGGATCCTGAGAAGCAAAGTTGTGGCAATTTCTGAATAAGGGGGTATTGATTCTTGTGCTATGAAGAAAAAGCATTCTGATAAAGAAAGTCTTCCCAAGAACAGAACCAAAGATTCACTGAGGAATTTTCTCCATCACCAGAGCAGTTATCCTTATTCCTAAATAGCATGGTTGGATAATGATTATGGGTAAGTTGTTTTCTATTTCTCATTCTCCCCATTTCCAAATGGGATTTTTATTGCAGATATCCATGGTTCTCTATCACCATATTTTGAATGTATGAAAGCCAATAACTGGTCTTTTAAGCTTATTTGCTATCAGGCCACATCCATATTTGATAGAAAAACTGCACATCACCCAGATATCCTAACTTGTAACTAGCTGCAAAAACTACATCATACTTTTAGATTGTGTCTGTCAGATGGGAGTGAATACATTAAACTATGAAATAAGAAATAAGGTATGTAGGGATTTGGGGTGGCTAGAAGATTGTGGCACACATGGGAGGTTAGTTCCCCAAAAGGCATTTATAATCCACTTTTGTTTTGCCTTTCCCTACTACAACAGCCTTAAAATAAAAAATACCTACATTCCTACCTTGAGGAAAAGAGTGCTTATGAGGTCTTAGTCTAGAAATGAGATATTGGTTGAAGTTAATGGGAGGATTATTGGAGAGGATTTTTTTTTTTAAGGGACAGATCTTAAAGGCTCCTTGTAGGCAGTTTTTTCCTCTTTTCCTTTTTTCCTACCTAGAACATACATTTAATGTTTTAAGTGCAGTAGCCATTTTCTGATGATAAGGATGAAAAAGCCATAAGATAAATTTTGATGGAACAGGAATATTGAAGGATCTGGGTCTATAATATACCTGAAAGATTCACTAGTCCATAATTTCCTTCTTCAAGAATTCTTGTTATAGCAATAAGCACCATGAATATATTGATCAATTGTGATTCAACAGCAAAACTTCCCAAAATTCAGAGGCTGATCACTTCTGTATCTGTGGGTCTGTTAATATAGTATAAGGTCAGATGGGGTGGCTTGGCAGGGGTGGCTCTGTTCCATGTGGCTTTCATCCTTTTTCCGAGACCAGCAAAATAGCCCAAGCAAATTCTTACATTGATAACAGAAGCACAAGAAAGCAAATAGAAATCCAAAAAGCCTCCTTCTGGCCTAAACTTAGAACTGGCATGCTTCATCTACCGGCTAGAGCAAGTCACATGGCTGAATCCCAGTCAAAAGGTGGGAAACAGGCTTGTCCCATTTAGTGTAAAGAACGACAAAGTCACATGACAAAGAATACTGGATCCAGGGACAGGTGAATATTTGGGGGAAAAAATACAATCTACCATAGCTGATGTTACTCATATTTTCTGTTAGTTGCACACAAATACAAATCTAAATAAATCACCTATATGATTGCTTTAGGGGATAAATTAACAATGTAAAGCAACCAGTACAATACCAGAAACAAAATACACAATAAATAGTTATTACCTAATTGTATCTCCAACACAATCTAAATTAAAGTCAACAAAGGAAATACCCTAAAATTCTAAAACGCAACAATCATAACATGAGTGACTTTATACTTCTGCAAATTTTATTTAGTGATGACATGATTTAATGTATTTGAATTTTAGCAAAGACACTACTATTAACTAAAATAAAACTGGAGAACAAAAAGAATCCTGGTGATTTTGCATTCTTTCATTAACTGCCTATTTAAACCATAGTTATAATAAACAATAGTATATGTTTTCATTCATGGAAAACAAAGATTGCATTGACAACTAAGCTTACTAATATATAAGTAATACATTCTTGTTTGAAGTTGAATGTTTTGTTGACTACTTTTTAAGTCTTCATTAAAAACAAATTAATTTTAGGGGTGCCTGGGTGGCACAGTGGTTAAGCGCCTGCCTTCGGCTCAGGGCGTGATCCCGGCGTTCCGGGATCGAGCCCCGCATCAGGCTCCTCCGCTAGGAGCCTGCTTCTTCCTCTCCCACTCCCCCTGCTTGTGTTCCCTCTCTTGCTGGATGTCTCTATCTCTGTCAAATAAATAAATAAAATCTAAAAAAAAAAAAAATTAATTTTAAAAACTGTAAGATAATATAAATAGATAAGATGGGGTTTTAATGTATTTAAGACGTGTGCATTAAAAACATTAAAAATTTAACTTAGTAAGCCCTTTTTCAATACTTGCTAGTTGAAATTTCAAAAATTCCAAGTAAAGATTGTATACATGTAATACTAAAGCACACATTTACTGCATTAAGGAACAGAGGATAAGAACAGCAGCCATCCAGAAAATAGAATAGTTGCACATGAACTGTCTGACTCTCGGACAATCATTACCCTATTGAGTGAATCTAGACTTTTCAAAAACATGATAAATAGTAGTTCATAGAGCAAAGAGTCAGTCGAATTCTATTTCATCAGAGAAAATCTGATCGGGTAACTGTTCAACAGTTAGCTGTTTAGACTCCTTAAACTAAACCTAGCTGGATTAGTCTAGAGACAGAAGCTATCTCAGTACCAAAGAAATAATACAAGGGCTCTGCATGCTTCGGGATCTACTTATCCTGAACTCAGCCTTGTCATTACAACACCCTTGTTAGACCTGAGCAAGAGGTACTTCTGACGTGGGCTTATTTTAGAGGATCTTATATTGTAAAGGGTCTTCTCTCCTCTTCTCTTCTATTCTCTTCCCTTCCCTTCCTCTCTCCTCTCCTGCACACACACACACACACACACACACACACACACACACACACACTCTTAAAATTTAATACAAAACACATGGACCAGTCTATCAATTGGGATCCAATGTCCAGCACTGGTAGGAGACAACCTGCTCTCGTGACAAATGTAAGTACCAAGGCAAAGGAAACAATTCTTCACATCTCCTGCCCTATATCCCAGAAACAAAAGTCAAATATGTCCAAATATAATGAAGGTTTGTGGTTTGGATTGTGGTCAATACTGGAAAGGGACACTGTCTTTGGGTTCTAGAAGAATTTTATTGGTGGGATGTGTAGATAAAAGACAACTGAATTAACAAAAACTCCCTCTCAGATAGTATAAAACAACAGTTTTTGCATAATAAATATGATTTCACAGTAGTGCCAAACACCCATCTTCTTTTTCTCTTTGTGTTCAGAGCTTAGTTCTGGGCATACTCTAGAATTATCGTATTTGCAAAGTTACACATAGGAAGAGGAAAGATATTTTGCAAAATTAAACAGTTCATATTACTCTCAAATTTATATATCTGCAGATCTAGATTAACATGGATGAAGTATGTAACAATTGTTCACATTACTAAATATGCCCAGATATTACTTTAAGAGAGAGCAAAAATGTTGTACAAATAAGATGAATTTTATTAAATTTAACTCTCCTATAATAGTGCATAATTATAATTTATTACACATGTGGTTCTTTTACAATGTTTGAGTATGATAAGTAGAATTCATGATTATTTCAAATTAAGCTTTACTTTAAGAAATTTATTAGTTAATTCCAATCTAGTGACAACTTCAGCAGAGCAAATTGTCTACACATTAATATGAATAAAGCACGACATAAGAACTAAATAAATTATAAATCAAGAAAATTATTTGATTTTGCATTAGTTACAAAAATATGTTTGTATGAAAGTAATTATTTTAACGACATAATTTTGCTTGAAATAAAAGCAAAAAAGTTATGAAATAAATACTAAATAATTTATAAATTATGTGTATCTATTTTATCACACAGCCAAACACCATTAATTGATTAATTGAACAATATTTAAATTAAATCGTTTTGATATTTAGCTCTCAATCATATGGTAAATTTTATATATATATATAATTTCTTATTAAAAAAGGTACATTCTCCAAGGTAGAAAGGTAGAGAACAGGATACATTTTTAGAGTTCTAACCTGATTTATAGTTCCACAATACATAGACTCTTAGCACAGGAATCTCCAGTTATATCATTGCCTTACATGCAACAAAATTTGGAAGTAGGTCATCAGAGATTTCAATTTGAAAAAGGGTTTTAAAGTCTTATGAGGAAAATTATGTGTGTTTGTGATTTTCAAATGTCAACACATTAGGGAAAGAAAAGCCATTATTTAAAAAAAAGAGAGAGAGAGAGAATTATCATCAATTCTTAGTCAATAGTATCTGAGAAGTATTCTGCTGCTTTGCTTTTCTAAAATAACCATTTATTTCAATATAAGATATCCTAATTATTAGTCTATATTTTAAAATAATATTTTAGGAATCTGTTATTATTATTGTTGTAGTAGTTGTTGCTATTGTTATTATTTGTAAGTGACTGATTCTCAAGTAGGGAAATTTCCCCTACATTGGATTAATATCCTATCAGACCACATATTTCCTTTGTCCAGCAACCCATAGGTAGGATGTAGTAGGTACTCTCATCCAAAGCAAAATTCTTCATTCATCAGTTGAGTTTTTTTTAATCTAAATTTCTGTCTTTTTCTGTTGTCCACTGACTATAGTTCAGATAGACCATTTTGATCTTTTTCCATATCACATAATACTTAGAGTACTATGTAGTCAGAGGCTTCTCAAAGTTAATGACATATTCAGGTTTAGGTCTAACCACTACATCAGGAAAGTGTAAACAGAGAAGGAGAGAGGGGATCTAAAAATAACCAGTGAATTATGTTAAAACTCACGTGTGAGAAAAGATCCATTCAAAATGCCAATTTGCCTGAGAATTTTAATAAAATATGAAAAATTTGTTGACATTCAATCATATTGTATGCATGCAACTTTTAAGAAACTACCATTTGAGTTTTGTTTGGTAGTGAAACTATCAAAAAACAATACCACCACTATCTGAAAGACTAATAAAATATTTTTACTTTTTCCAACTACATATCTGTGAGGGTCTCTTTACAAGACTGCCACCAAAACAACATATGGCAACAAAATGAACAAAGAAGTAGATAAGAAAGAGGCACCTGGGTGGCTCAGTCAGTCAAGTGTCTCTTGGTTTTGGCTCAGGTCATGGTCTCATGGGTCATGAAATGGAGCCCTGCATGAACCCAGGATCAGACTCTGTGCTCAGAGGTGAGTCTGCTTAAAGATTCTCTCCCTCAACCCCTCCCACCACTCACACATGCATGCACGCTCTGTCTCAAATAAATTAAAAAAAAAAAAAGAAAAGATAGGAAATACTAGCTGTCTTGACAGGTATAAAAACCTATCTATGTAGAGAGATACTAAAGAGATTTTCAAAAATGTAATGACATTCTTTTAATTTTTCTTGTTTTGGAAAATAGATGTCATTCTCAAAAATATGTTAAATACACAAATTTAAAAGTTCCAAATAGGAGAACAGAAAAAATGAGAAACAGAAAATATCAAAGAAGTAATAGTTTTCCCAAAAAAAGAAAGATGAGGTTTCCACTCAAAATGGTCCTGAGTTCACACTTTCAAGTGTGCCTATTCATCCCAAATAATACCAATGGAAAATTTTTGGAAATTAAATTCAATATGTATAGTTCTGCTCAAAAACAAGATGAAAAACAAATCACTATAGGTTAGAAATTACAAAGCAGGCACAAAGCCTCAGATCTATTTGGCCTTAAATTCAGTAACAGGTAGAAGCTGCCAGCTCTTTGGCCCTTGCAGAGTAACTGTAACCCAAAGGCCCCCTACAGATGATTTGGCAAGGAAAGAGCCAGGCTCACAATATGAAATCAAGGTCTGGAATGGACTCTCTCCATCCATCGAGAGATGCTGAGCATAACTGTAATTCTTCCTGTAGCTGTGACCCATGAACTTAGTTTGGCAAGTGGCATAGAGACAGCACCCAATCAGGATGTATGCCAACTCAATTTCTGGCTCCATGAGTGGATATGAGATATCCCCAGTGTCACCATGGGACAGGTGCCAAGAATCTTATATATGATCAGCTTCTTGACTGAGCTGGAGATTAGGCAGATGGAGGAAAACACAATGAAAGGATGAGAAAGAGAAAAACAAACAGAACAGACCAAAATTAGGCCTCAAGATGAGCCAGCAAATGAACACTATAAAACACCTGAAAAACAAAGCAAAACAACACTAAAAACTAAAGCCGACAAACTTAATAATTATACCAACATGAAAATAATGGCCTTGAAATAATAACTTTAAGATACATATTTTTAAATAATTAGAAAAAAGAATGACACTAAAACAAATAAATGAGTCATGAGAAAATTATTGCAGAAATTAGTCAAAAACAGATGGCAATGGAAAAGAATCAATTAGAAACAACATATAAACATATTTTTGTAATCAAAGTTTAAAGACTCAATATCAGCATACCCTCCAGACTTGTCTAATAGAACTTCCCGTGATGATGCAAAGATTCTGTACCTGCACTGTCCAGTATGGTAGCCATGAGCCACCTCTGGCTATTGAATAATTGAAATACAACTTCCATGACTGAGGAACTGAATTTTTAACCTTATTTAATTGTAATCAATTTAAATGTGTTTAAATAAGCATGTATGGCTAGTGTCTACCCTATAAGACAGCAGGATGAGTTAGAACATAGTCAAAGAAAGAAACAAGTTTGAAATGTAGCACTCAAGAATTTGTCCAGAAAGCATGAGGAGATATAAAAAATACAAAAGCATAAAAAATAATGGAGAGTGATAATAATTAGGACTTTGAAATCTATGTCTAAATGATTATCCAGTGGTAGAAATTAGAGGGAATGGTAGAGAATCAGTTTATAAAGAGATAATGGCTGAAAATTGCATGGAAAGAGAGAGGATTTCAGGTTGAAAATATGCTCTATAACTAGTAAAATAAAGATAAAGACATCTAAATAGAGCTCTATAAAACTGTAGAATAGCAAGGTTAAAAAAAATAAATCCTAAAAATTACAAAAGGGAAAATAAAGTACAATTGAATGACAGAGTAACAGAAAACTTCTCATCAACACTATATTGGCCAGAAGCAAATAGTAACATTTTCAGAAATGAAGGAAAATAACTGACAATCTATTATCAATGTTCAGGTAAACTCTTGCATACGACTGCAGAGTCACGATTTTTTTTTTTCAGAAATAATAAAAATAAATGTATTTATTTCATTGATGTAAAATTTCATAGATACTTTATGAAGGAAATGTTAAAGAAAGCATTTCAACATGAAGAAATGTTTACTAAGAGTGGGATGCAAAAAGGAAGAAACAAAAATTTGTAAGAAACATTGGTAAATCTAACTATTCCAACTATTGCAACTGTTAGGTTGCAAGTAATAGACTAGTAACAGACAAGTCAAACTATTTCATAAATAAAAATGGCAATTTTGGGGCACCTGGGTGGCTCAGACATTTAAGCATCTGCCTTCAGCTCAGGTCCTGACCCAGGGATCAACCCCACATCAGGCTCCTTGCTCAGTGGGGAGCCTATTTCTCCCTCTCCCCCTGCTTGTGTTCTCTCTCTTTCACTGTCAAATAAAGAAATAAAATCTTAAAAAAAAGAACGGCACTTTCTTTGTCAAATAACTGGGAAGTCCTGAGGAAGATAAACTTCTGGGCAGGTTGATCCAATGGCTCTAACAACAAATCCAATCAAAGACCAAGTTTCCTTTTATTTCTCAATTCTACCATCCACAGTGCTGTAAAGATGGCATGCTAATATTGAAAGAGGACTTCAACTCCCTCCATTTTGACCACAGTCTATACTTTCTAACTGATTAAGTTCTTATTTCCAGCTTATCTCTTAACTCAGGCAAGAGATCCTGCAGGCAAAGCACCCCCTGAAGGGAACAGGAACTACCCCCTCCAACAATAAGGACTGTCCTGAGCCAGCAAGACCCCACGTGACTGACACCTAGAAAATTATCAACTTGACCTTCACTGCCCACCTACAGTACCCACTGACCTTTGTCCCACATTTTCCTCATATAAATCTGAAAGTATTTTCAAAACTTTGAAGACAGTCTTTTGAGACTCTAACCCACTATCTTTCCAATGTTGTCCTCACTTGAAATAAATCCCTTTCTTGTTTCACACCACTCATTTCTTTGCCTTTAGATCTGAGCAGCAACCAGTGGTTGAACCTAATCTGTTTGGGACCCCTGGAGCCACACACTCATACACCTGAGTCCTGGCTACAGTTTATCCAGTTTAATTATTCTCTATAATGAATGCACTATTCAATTTCTATGCTTGACAAAAGGTGGAACTAAAATGGTAGACTATAAAAGGGAAGATAGGTGGGATACTTCAATAGGTATTTTTAAAATGCTTCAGGGAAATACAAATCAAAACCACAATGAGATACCACTTCACACTAAATTTTAGTCAGAATGACTAAATTTAACAACTCAGGAAATGACAAATGTTGGCGAGGATGTAGAGAAAGGGGAACCCTCTTGCACTGTTGGTAGGAGTGCAAACTGCGGCAGCCACTGTGGAAAACAGTATGGAGGTTCCTCAAGAAGTTAAAGATAGGACGATCCTATGATCCAGCAACTGCACTACTAGGTATTGACCCAAAGAGTACAACAATACTAATTCAAAGGGATACAGCACCCTGATGTTTATAATAGCATTATCTATAATAGCCAAAGTATGGAAACAGCCCAGATGTCCATGGACAGATGAATGAATAAAGAAGATGTGGTGGACATAGGTGGAACTAGAAGGTATTATACTAAGCAAAATAAGTCAATCAGAGAAAGACAATTATCATATGATCTCACTCATATGTGGAATTTAAGAAAGAAAACAGGATCATAGAGAAAGGGAGGGAAAAATAAAAAAAGATGAAATCAGAGAGGGAGACAAACCATAAGAGACTCTTAATCACAGGAAACAAACTGAGGGTTGCTGGAGGGGAGTTGGGTGGAGGGATGGGGTAACTGGGTGATGGACATTAAGGAGGGCACGTGATGTAACGAGCACTGGGTATTATATACAACTGATGAACCACTGAACTCTACCTCTGAAACTAATAATACATTATATGTTAATTAATTGAATTTAAATTTTAAAAATTCAGAAAAATTAAATTAAAAAAAGAAAATAAATAAAAGACAAAACAAAAAAGGTTCCTACTAAAAAAAATGCAATGTTTCTAGTTTTGCTTTCTTTTCTGTGAGAAGGATAGAGATGTTGAATCAATTTAGAATTATTACAGAAGTATAATGTTTATCTGTGCATTAAAAATTTAAGGATATACACTGAAAGCCAAAATAATATATACAGTTTGCAACAAAGGAACACATAAGAAACAAAGGAAATGTTTTAAATTCACCAGAATGCATAAAATAAAGAAAGAAAAGAAAAACAAGAGACATGATAAATTGAAAACTCAAAAATACATGACTGGAATATGTACAAATATGTTAGTAACAAAGACAAATAGAGGGGCACCTGGCTGGCTCAGTCTGTAGAGCATGTGACTCTGGGTCTCTGAGTTGAGAGTTTGAGCTCCACGTTGAGCAAAGAGAATACTTCCCTATTAAATAAATAAATACACATTTAATTCATATATTAAAAGACAAAGACCGTAGAATTTTTTACAAGCTCTACATAAAAACCACACTGAAAAAAATTATGCAAAATGGTTGGAAAAGCTATACTTCACAAATGTTACCTAACAGAAATTGGGTGTCATAATTATAATATCAGAAAAAAACAGAACTTAAGATAAAATAATAATAAAGAGAAAGAGAAACTATAAGATAGTGCAAAAAAAAAAAAAGAACAACTGAAGAGATATTTCAACCACAAACATCTAAAACCTTTTTAACATTGCTTACAATTATATATGACAAAATTGACAGAATTTGAGGGAGAGATTAAACAATCCACATGTATGCTGGGGAATTTTTAACCCAGCTATCTCAGAAAACTGTAGATCAGAAAAACCCCAAAATGTAGTTAAGGCACAGGATATTTCATCAACATAGTTAATCAATTTGATCAAATAGCTTTAAATATAACACTATGCTACTTAAAAATACAGCTTCTTTTCTAGCACACATGAATATTATGGAAAAAATGACCTCATAAAGTTTATAAATATGAAAAGATGTATATAATAAATCACATTCTCTAAGTAAACTGCAATTTCACTCAGAAAGCCATTGGGATCAATTGTTGGTAAGTTGGAGCTCAGAAAAAAAAAGAGGAAATGAGGAAAATGCCATCTGTTAGGAGGTCCTAGGTTCTAGGACTAGGCGGTGGACAGAAATGGCAAGGAGTGGCTTCCCATGGAGCAGATGGTTGAAAAATATATAAATGATCAAGTTTAAATTGTGTCCTATTTTGCTCTATAACACTTTCACCTTCAAACTTCAGTAAAAGTCTATTAAATATAACAAACATTATATAATGCTGCCTTGGAAGATAAAGTAGGGATGGATATATTCACTTTTAGGAGCAATGTGGAGGAACCCATGCAGACTCTAGCTGTGTGTAAGAAGAAAGAACAGATGAGCCAACGTGGCCCCAGATGGATTAACCTTGATAGACTAACATGACCCCATGGTCCTGAATATGGGAGAAGGATGACAGGCTTTCAACAGCTGTAGGGATGAGTGCTGAGGTGGTTTTCTTAGAATAATAAATGAAAGATTAACACCTTGATGGCAACATTCAGGTTACACTAATGTAAAATATCTTATTTATTTGAAGAATATGGCTTAGTAAACTCAAGGGATGACTGTTTGCTATAGAAACAGATTTTCAGTCTGGCATGCCTGAAATAAATTTGCCACAATCTGTGTCTTTACTACACATAAAAAGATTTACTTCTTTGGGGAACAACTAAGCCAAGGACATTGTGTTTCCTTTAAGAAAGAAAAGTAGATTTCTCATTAAAAGGCAAAGCCATCATTTCAAAAAAAATGAATTAGTGAGTACTTTTAAAAGATTTCCAGCTGGTTAAGTTATTTAAATCTAAGAAAATTTCTTTAACTCTAGGCCCATAGAATTTTAATTTGATTGTGCAGAGTGTATACTTTTTCACCATAAACTCTTGCTTTATAAGATTTTATTTTTGTAGGTATAGAAGAGTAAATGACAGTCTCTCGATAAAACTTTTTTTTTTAAAAGATTTTATTTTTGGCTAATCTTACACTTAACATGGGGTTTGAACTCACAAGCCTGAAATCAAGAGTCGCATGCTCTTCCAACTGAATCGGCTGGGCACCCCCTCTCAAGAAATTGTTTTAATTTAAGAAAAATAATTCTCAATTTTCATCAACTCAAGGTGACCTTAGATTGTTAATATGTTGAATGTTCAAAAATAACTGGTATGTTGAGGTATTCATTGATTTAGACTTCATCTTTCAAGACTTTGAAGTTTATTGCCAAAGCAGAGATCCATCAACATGAATTCATTCTTGCATTAGAACTTGATATTAGTGCCTTTTAAAAAGAACCTCATCTACAAGCATTTGGTGTCTCGTAGTTGTAGAATTGATATAAAGTGCACCTACTCCACGGATCTTAGTAGTAGACTTGTTGCCCCCTCCTGCATCTGCAAAAAGATACTAAGCAAGCGCCTAGGCATTTCTCAATTTTCAGTGGAAGAGTTTTTGATACCTGAGCAATACTGAATTAATCCCCTGTCCAAAAAGATAGGTATTATGAAATTTTATGATATCTGGACAAGTTCCAGACAGTTTAATAAAATTAATGTTTCAAGAGTTTTTATGCATTCTTGAATGTGCCAATTGACTTTATTCTGTTACAAGACAAAAACTGAGATAGCCCTCTCACAAATTACTGGTGATAGGGTATGGAGGAATTGGTATACCTCATCACCATTACAGAAAAACAATGTAGAGAGCATTTTCTACTATCTTTGATCTGTAGTGAAAGTATTATCGTGTCTGAAATGGTTATATAGTTTAAATGATTTAAATAAGATTTCAGTTTGCATTTCAAATATACTAATTTTTCTGATATGTTGACTTTAAAAAACTCATACAGAGAAATAATATGATGCTACAGCTCACAGACCATCATAAGCTCCTATACTCTCAACTATAAACAGCATCTAACACAGACTGTCATAGACCATATGGCCAACCCATAACTGTAAGTGAATTAAGAGGTGGACATTTCCATAAGAGTCTTTCAAGAAACAGGACAACATGTGAAGCAAGTTTTTTTTGTTTGTCTGTTTAAATTTATCCTATTGAAGGATGATATGAGAGCCAAATTAGAATCCATGCTCTAAAGATATTATAATATTTAAATCATCTTAGACAAGGTATTTAACCTTTTGATTCTTACCCTTCTCATGTATAAAATGAAGCTAATGATATGTACTTTACATACCTAACAATTTATTATAAGGATAAAAATGATACTATGAAAGCCATTTGTAAGTTAATATAGTATTATGTATACCTAACTTAGTTAAAGTAATTTCTACCATCAAAATAAGTTAAAAGTTATTTACATTAACAAAATAGATTTGAATATTTGTCCTAACTTTCCTAGTAGCTATATGTGAATTTATAATTAACCTAATTATAGTTGTTACTTTATAGTAAAATAGAAAATCTTGGGGATTTTCTTTCCTAAGAGCTAATATTTCCTGATTAAGGTTGTATCCCTAAAGAGTGAGACCAAACCACCCCCCCCAAATTATCTTTTACATTAAATACCATTTGGACTCTGAAAGTATAGCTTTCCCTATTCAGGGTCCTGGAAAACACTCTTTTTTCTTCCCCCTCCCCCCATGAAAAGAAGCGTGAAGGCAAAAAAGAAATTAGGCTAGTTAAACTTGCTGAGGTATTGAAAACAGAGTTCAAGGACTTGCAGAGTACTGGCATCAGTCTCAGAGGTTCTTTATTCTGCTAAAATGTATACAGTCAGCTGTGTATAAATGTACAAGTTTTGTTCTTCTCAGGAAAAGATCCTTTATCTTTTATCAAATGCTCGAAGAGTTTCCCAACCCCTAAAAGATTAAGATATGCTTGCTTAAATAAAATTAGGTGGCAGGTAGTCAAGATAAATCATGAAGAAAGTTGTCAGTTCAGTTATTGAATTGTTAAATATGTTCATGGAACTCAGTGTTTATGGAGGATCTTTGTACAAATGCAGCAATACTCTACTTTTATTACTTCACTCTTTTCACTTTATCTTCTAGTAGAGAATATTTAAGCAATATAGTCTATGACAATCCACAGTGTTCAATGGGATTAATTTTATAAAACCATGGGTGAATTTTAGTCAAGATTTCTTATAGTGTCCATAACTAAAAATTAGATTTTAATGACTAGCCCAATAGCCCTTCTCAAAGTGATATAAGGCTTAAATATTGCCTAAAAAAGTACTTGGAATACTGAAGGAATAATAAAATTGTAAGAAATTACTGTATTAATATTTCGTGCTATGCACCTTTTTGTTTCTTATGTTCTCCTTTATAGCTTTTGCTTTGGGAGTTTAGAAAAACCAATAAAAATCAAACACTAAAATATTAAGCTTTTTCATTCTAGAAATTGCCACATTTTGGAATTCAGAGAAGCTGTCTCAGAAAGCCAATTGATTATGAGGTTTTCAGTCGTAAGTCATTGTATTCTCAAGTCAAATCTTATCAATTTTGCTTTTATGGTTTCACAGGAAGTCATATGAAATCACAAAACTTTTTTTTAGGTTAGTTTCTGTATTTGTTTCTCACTATTATTGGAAAAGCACTGAATAAAATCCTTGAAGTTTGCTTTCTTTCTTTGTAAAGCAAGTAAGTGAATGGAGTGAAGATTTTGATGATTTTTCTTTATCAATTAGTTGTTAAACATAATAAAAATTGGTGAAGATTCCTTATAATTTCTTTAAAAATATATTTATAAAAGTAGAGTATGACTTCTTTATTTTTCCATGCATGACAGAGAGTATTGACTGAGGAGAGGAAGTTGGCAGCAGAGCTATTTTTTAGGGGGCTTACTAAACAAAGTATTCCATAATCACTAAAGAATGATAAAGAGTCACCATACAAATACATCAAAAATAAGATTTAAGACAATGTAGAAGCCTATGTGATCACCTCCTGCTATATTTTGTACTTTTTTATACTTAAATTTAAGAAAGATTTAAAGTAATTTACACTTAATATATATTCTATTCAAAATTAGCTAAGTTTAAATGTCTCCCTTGTTGAGTAATCCTTTGGTTTCAGAGAATAGAAATCTACTTAAATTCAGTAAGTTAGTGGAAGGCTCCAGGGGAAATCCAGCATACAAAGAGGTACATGCAGGTGTTATATGAACTAAAAACCATCAGATGCATTTGTTTTCTCTTATTTCTTTGTATCTTTCTCTTTCTCTCTCTCTCTCTTTCTCTTAATAGGACACTGAATTTTTGCTCCCAATGTTGTACATTTTCTATATTACATCAAGGGTTTTGATCACATGCTGTCATACCCATTTCCATTAGTGTGGACAGAATAGGTTTTGTATCCCATTAATGTTCATGTTGGTCATATAACTTCGCTTGGCCAATGAAATGTTAGCAAACAGGCATAGTTTTTATGGTCTGGATAATTTGTATTGTCTGGCTTGACCGATTGTGCTGCTGTAATCTGCCATGCGAAGAGCACATCTCAGCAAGCCATTGCCCAATTAACCTGGGCCCCAGAACAAAAAAACATGGAGACAAAGACATCAGACTAAATGCCTGAAGCCAGCTGAGACTGCCTGGCCTATATCAGTTGAACCACTGGCCATATGCAAACTGGCATGAAAGAAAATTATAGTTATCATAAGCTATCATAAGGTATCATATATGAAAATACATAAATCAGATTAATAAATGCATTTGTTGTTCTTTTTCATGTTTTTATTAGTCTGTATTTCATCACAAATATGACTTCTCTCTTTACTCTTCAACAAGTAAATTGTCAAATTACCAAAAATATTTGCTATCCCAAACCTTACATGACCTTACAGCTGTACTACATATCCCAGTACTATCTGACTTCCTAACTCAAAATTTGAAAGATAATTTGATTGTTAGCCAGAAAATAAATTAGCTAGCAGTGAATTAGCTGTTAACTGGACTTGTGGTACAATCTTGGATGCTCATTCTGGGCTGTGAGCAGAACAAGTTTTCTTAAAATTCTCATTAAAATGGGATGTGGATGGGAGATAGATGAAGGATTTTCTGACACAATGCTTAAAGTGATAATGTATATTTTCAGGTCTTGGCATGTAGGTTGACATGACATTTGTCTAACAGTACTTGCTTGAACTTGTTCCAAATTCTCACAAAAATATATATCACAGTATAGGAAAAAAATTATAAACACAAAACATTGGATCTCATAGCCAACCTATGGTTAAACTTTAGAAGATACTTCCATTAACATAAAACTAATAGTAAGTTGAATTATAAATCAAGTCGAATTATAAATAGCAAGATGGTAAAAGAGAGAGTCCCACACCTTGTTCTCTTTCAGAGACACTAACCTAGAAACAATATATGACCTACAAACTTTATGAAAACTTGAGAAACCAGTTAGAAACTCTTCATACCCAGGTAAACTGACAGCTAAGAACAGCTGCACTGAAATGGATAAGAAAGCCATTTTATTTTAACTGCATCAGCCTCTCTCCCAAGCTGGTATAGTTTGTGTTGGGAAGGAAATGCCCATCCTTTATCTTGGCTTCATCCTTGGAAGAGAATAAGAAGAGTGAAACATATGTCCTAAGTTCTGGCTTTTTGGAAGGCAACCCAAGTGATTGGTTTCTGTCTTGCCTGACTTCGAGTGCTAATGAAACAGGCATACTGTGGATGCCTGGGGACCACAGAGAACAGAAGAGAACTCAGCAGCTTCTGGCAGCACCAGAGAACTTAACAATACTTCAGACAGAAACTGGCACAGTCCACACTGATCAGGAGAAAATATCTGGCTCACAGCTTCTCACGTGAGAGACAAAGGAGAAAGTGGAATGTATGTCAAATATTCCAGCTTTTAAGGGGGCTCCCTGAGGGACAGCCTTTGCCTCACCTGACTTGGAACTGGCATGCTTCATATTCCTGGGGTACATAGAAAGCAAAAGTGCTCAGTGGTTTATGGCAGCCAGAGAACCTACAGTAATATAAAAAGACAGCAGAGAGAGCAAGACTATAAGATCCCGAAAAAGAAACCAGAAAACCTAATTGAGAAATTACACACACAAGCTCAGGAAGATCTATCCCCATAAAAGTTTTGAGAGATCCCTAGAATTTACAGCCAGGCTGGTTTGTGAAGGTCTTTCCCGGTACAAAGCCAGTCCACAAAGACTGGGAGAAATGGCTGTTTATTCAGATGCATAAATCATAACAAACAACAACAAAGTACATGAAGAAACAGTGAAACATGGCCCAGTAAAAGGAACAAAAAATATCTCCAAAAAATGATACTAAAGAAATGGAGATCAATGAGCTACCTGATAAAGAATTCAAATTACTGTATTTATTTATTTATTTATTTATTTATTTATTTATTTAGAGCACCTGAGCCAGGGGGAGAGGCAGAGGGAGGGAGATAATCTTAAGCAGGCTCCATGCCCAGTGTGAAGCCCAATGCAGGGCTCCATCTCACAACCCTGAGATTATGACCTAAGCCAGAGAGTCAGCCATTTAACTGACTGAGACATGAGGCACCCCCAAAATACTGTCTTTAAAAAGCTTGATGCATTACAAAAGAACACAGATAGAAAAATAAATGAAATCAGGAAAACATTGCATGGAAAAATAAAAATATCAAGAAAGGAATTTTCAAAGTGATGAAAGAAAAAAATGCCAACCAAGAATACTATATCTGGAAAAACTGTTCTTCAATAATGAAAGAAAAATAAAGAATTTTCCAGATAAACAAAAGCTCAAATGTTCATCACCATTAGACCTGTCTTAAACTGCCAAAGAGAGTCCTTCAAGCTAGAATAAAGAGACACTAGGGAGTGTACAAAATATAAAGCTCTCTGGAAAAGGTAAATATATAGACAAATACAGATTCTTGTAATACTGTAATGGCTGTAAATAACCTTTAATTCATCTATAGAATTAAAAAGATAAAAGTGTAAAAATAAGTATAACTGTAAAACTATGTTAATGGATACAAAATACTAAAAATGTAATTTGTGACATTGATAACATAAGCTTAGGGGGATGTAAAGAGTAGATTTTTTTGTATGCAATTGAAGGTAAGTTGTTATCTGTTTAAAATAGATTGTTATAACTCTAAGATGTTTTATAGGAATCTCCATGGTAACCATAAGAAAATATCTATAAAAGATGTACAAAATAAAATTAGAAATATATTAAAGCTTGGTATTGCAAAACTTGAACAAAACACAAATGAGAGTAGCAAAAGAAAAACAGAGGGAAAAATAAAAATAGCATATATAGAAAATAATTAACCAAATAGTAAAAGTTTGTCCCTATCAGTAATTACTTTAAATATAAAAGATTAATCTCCACAATCAAAAGACTTAGAGTGGCTAAATGGACTTGAAAAAGAATAAGAACCAACTGTATGCTGTCTATAAAAGATTCACTTTAAAAATATGGACACAGGCTGACCATGAAATGATGGGAAAGACATTCAATGCAATGATAACAAGAAGAGAGCAGAGGTGATACTTAGATAAAACAGACTTTAAGTTAAAAACTATCACAGGAGACAAAGAACATTATTTAATACTAAAAGGGTCAATTCACTAGGAAGATATAACAATTATAAATGTATTTGCACCCAACATCAGAACAAATATTGATAGAACCAAAGGGAGAAATAGATAGCAATGCAGTAGTAATAGGATATTTCAGATTTGATATTAGATAGATCAACCAAACAGAAGACCAATGAGGAAACAGAGAACTTCAATAACAATATAGACCAGTTAGACCTAACAGACATAAACAGAACACCTCATTCAAAAAAAGAAAAAGCAGAACACATATTCTTCTCAAGTGCAAATCAAACATTTTCAAAAATTGATCACATTAGGCCAATATAAAAAGTCTTAACATATTTAAGAAGACTGAGATCATAACAAGTATCTTTTCCAACCACAATGGAATGAAACTAGAAACCAATAGCAAAAGGAAAACCAGAAAATTCACAAATATGTGGAAGTTAAACAACACACTCTTAAATAGCCAGTGGGTCAAAGAAGGAATCAAAAGGGAAATTAGAAAATATCTTGTGACAAATGAAAATGAAAACACAACATACCAAAACTTATGGGATGAAGCAAAAACAGTACTAAGAGGGAAAAATTGACAAATCTTTAGCTAGGCTCAATAAGAAAAAAAGAGAAAAGACCATGTCTTAGTCAGCACAGGCTGCTATAAAGGAGTATCACAGACTGGGTAGTATAAACAATAAACATTTATTTCTCACAGTTATGGAGGCTGGGAAGTCTAAAATGAAGATAGGAACAGATCCAGTGTCTAATGAGAGCCCACTCCTTGGTTTGCAGATGGTTATTTTCCTGTTGTATCCTAACATAGTAGGGAGTTAAGAAAGGAAGAAAGCTGTCTCATGTCTCTTCTCTCTCTCTCTTTTTAAAGATTTATTTATTTATTTTTAGAGAGAGAATGAGTGGGAGGGGCAGAGGGAGAAGGAGAGAGAACCTCAAGCAGACTCCATGTTGAGCATGGCACCTAACCCAGGGCTTGATCTCATAACCTTGAGAACAGGAACTGAGCTGAAATCAAGAGTCAGACACTTAACCAACTGCACCACCCAGGCACCCCAGGTCTCTTCTCTTAAGGGCACAATTCTCATTCATTAAGGATCCACCTCATTACCTAATTACCTCTCAAGGGTCCCCCTTCCTATCATCACATTGGGACTTAGAATTTCAACATATGGGTTTTGGAGGGACACAAACATTCAGTTTATAAGAGACTGAAATAACAAAAATCAGAAATGAAAGAGGGGATATTACAACTAATGTCAGGAAAATATAAAGATAATAAAATACTATTATGAATAATTATATGCCAAGAAGAAAGTGACAAATTTCTAGAAATACACAACCTACCAAAACTGAATCATGAAGAAAAAAAAATTGAGCAGACCAATAACTAGTAAGAAAATTGAATCAGTAATCTAATATCTCCCAACAAATAAAAGCCCAAGACCAGAAGGTTTCACTGGTAAATTCTACCAAATATTTAAAGATAATTAATACCAATTCTTAAATTATTTCAAACAATCGAAGATAAAAGAGCTTTTCCAAATTCATTTTACGAGGCCAGCATTAACCTGATACCAAAATCAAATAAAACACTACAAGAAAAAAAAAAGCCACTATAGATCAATATTCCTGATGAATACTGATGAAAAATTCCTAGACAAAATACCAGGAAACTGAATTCAGCAATACATTAAAAGGATTGAGCATCATGGTGAAGTGAGATTTATTTCTGCAGTACAAGGATAGTTCGATATATGAAAATCAATCCATGTAAATATACCACATTAATAGAATGAAAAATAAAGACCACATTATCATCACAACTGATGAAGAGAAACATTTGACAAGATTTAATACTCTCTAAAAATTAAAAAAAATAGGAATAGAAGGAAATTATTTTAACATAAAAAAGGTTATATATGAAAAGCCCACAGCTAATACATACTCAACAGAAAAAACTGAAAACTTTCCCTCTACAATGAGGAACAAAACAAATATGTTTACCAAAACAAATATGTTCACTTTCCCCAGTTCTGTTCAGTAGAGTACTGAAAGTCCTATCCAGATCACTCAGGGGAAAAAAAAAAAAAAAAGGAATAAAAGGCATCCAAATTGAAAGGAAGAGATAAAATTATCTCTTCACAGATGATATGATCTTGTATGCAGAAAACCTTAAAGATTAAACACACACACAAAACCCTGTCAGAACTAATAAATAAATTCAGCAAAGCTACAGGATAGAAAATCAACACACAAAAATGAGTTGCATTTTTCTACAGAAATAATGAGCAACTAGAAAAGGAAATTAAGAAAATAATCCCATTTACAATAACATCAAAAAGAATAAAATACTTAGCAATAACTTTGACTAAGAAGGCAAAAGATTTATGCACTGACAACTATAAAACATTCCTGAAAAAAGTTAAACACAAATAGATGGAAAGACATCCAGTGTTCATGGATTGGAAGACTTAATATGGTTAAAATGTCCATGCTATCCATAGGAATCTACAGATTCAGCGCAACCCTTATTAAAATCCCAATGACATTTTTTCTGTAGAAATGGAAAGGCATCCATCAATTCATATGGAATTTCAAAGGACCCCGAATAGTGAAAAAAATCTTGAGAAAGAAAAAAAGCTGTGTCATATTTCATGATTTTAAAACATTTTACAAAGCTACAGTAATCAAAATATTATAGTACTGACATAAAGAAAGACATATAGAACAATGAAACAGAATATAGAGCCTAAAACTAAATCCTCATGTATATGGTCTTTGAAGAAGTTGCCAAAGCCACATAATGAAGACAAGAGTCTCTTCAACAAACATTGTTCAGAAAATGATATCCACGGACAAAAGAAGTTGGACTCTTGCCTAATGCCATATCCAAAATTAACTCAAAATAAGTTAAATTCTTCAATGTATTAAACTCTTAGGAGAAAACATAGAAGAAAAATTTTGTGACATAGGACTTGGCAAAGAGTTTTTGGATATGACATCAAAATCACAGGCACAAAATCAAAAATAGATATATGGGACTAAATTAAACAAAAAATCTGCAAAGCAAAGGTAAAAATCAGCAGAGTGAAAAGACAACCTACAAACAAGAAAAAAATATTTGCAAGCCATATATCTGAAAAGAGGTTAATATCCAGAATACATAAAGAACTCCTACAACTCCACAACAAAAAAATCAAATAACCTGATTAATAAATGGGCAAAGGACTTGAATAGATAAGCCTCCAAAGAAGATAAACAGCTAACGAGTATATTAAAAGACGCTTGCCATACTAATCATTAGAGAAATGCAAATCAAAACAACAATGAATTATTACCTCCCATGTGTTAGGATAGTCATTATGAAAAAATAATAAAATAACAAGCATTGGCAGGAATGTGGAGAAATTGGAATGCTTGTGCATTTTTGGGAATGTAAAATCAGGCAGCCACTATGGAAACCAGTATGGAGATTGCTCAGGAACTAAGATTACCGTTTGATCCACCTCTGGGTATACTGATCCAATCCCACTTCTCACTATATATCCAAAAGAATTGAACATAGGATCTTAAAGAAAGGCATCTGTACATCCATATTCACTGAAGCATTATTCACAGTAGCCAAGATATGGAAGTAACCTAAGTATTTATCAATTGATGAATGGATAAAGAAAATGTGGTGGAGTGTATACATACAATGGAATATTATACAGCAACACAACAGGTCATCCTGTCATGTGGTACAAGAATCAGGACATTATGCTAAGTGAAATAAGCCTGTCACAAAAAGACCAAAATTGAATATTCCACTTATAAGAGGTATCTAAATCAGGCAGACTCTTAGAAACAAACAGGATGAACATGGAGCTTCAGTTTTTCAAGATGAAAATTCTAGAAATTTGTTGCATAACAATGTGCATACAGTTAACACTATTGTACTGTACCCTTAAAAACTGTTAAGATGATAAATTTTACCTTGTGCTTTTTTTTTACAATAATAATTTTAAAATCCCTAGATAATAGTATATACATCCTTTTAAGTTTGAAACAAGGCAATTTATAGCTTAAATAAAACAAGAAATCTGTCTCTCTCCCTCAATCCCCTGAATAGGCTCCCAATCTAACACACACACTATTTCCCAGTACCACCCTAACGTGAAAAAGGGGGATCCCTGCTCAAGGCCTGCACAGTAGAGAGCCTGAGATTGCACAAACATACCGACCCCAAAAATTTATCAAGGAACACAGGAGTGCTTTGTCACTCAGTTTCTTCACTTAGCACAGACACAGAGCAATTCTGTAATCCTAAACATTCACTGTCATGACTAATCCTATTCAAACAAGTGCAAAGGAAAATTTTCTTCACATCTCTTGCCCCCAAGTCCTTGAAACCAAAATCTATATGTTAAGAAGCCTTGTGAGAGTACTCCTGTTGACTTTGGGGGAAAAGTCTTCATTGGGATAGAGAGAGAATGAGCAGCAGAAGAATTTAGGTAAGGGAGACTAATTAATTTGTAAATTCTTTCTCTAAGAAAGCACGAAGTCATTAAATTCTTGCATAACAAAGTATAGTATCCCTGTGGTTGTGGAGTGTCCATTTTCTTGCTTTCTTTTGTGTTCAATTATGGGTCCTAAACTTGGCATGTGACTAGCAACTGCTGAACTTTGCAATTGTTGCACTGGAGAATGAGGAACATTTTGCAATATTAACACAATTCATATTATTCTAAATATGTACCTACGTACTTTTATGTATGCATATGTCTGAAGCACAGTACTTACTCTTTTCAATTACAGCCAGATAAATACTGAATGATAGAATTGTGGATAGTTTTACTCTTACAAAAATATTTTATAAAATCTAAGTAAATTTTAGAAATAAAATATTCTAGCTTTATTTAAATAAAGTTGATTAAATGTAGATATTTAGTCATTATGTTAAGTACCTTGCCTATTAATTTTAATAAATGCTTATGAAGGTTTAAGAACTATAACTTTTGAAAACACAAAAATAATTAAGTATTTAATTTTACATTAATTTGCCAATTATTTAAACTATTTTCAAATTTTTGCACTTTGAATATAATTATAATTTATTTTTTAGACATTTATACACAAAGATGAGGCGGGCAAATAAATATATAAAGTAGTCATGACAATATAAATTTCTAGTAAGATAGAATTCATGAGAAAATCGTTGGAAGTGATTAATAGGAACATTGTATTTTAAGATACATTCTATAATAAATATATTAACTGTGGATCTTCATGTACATAATAGTATCGAAATGTACAAAATCAAAACTTTAGAAAATGGACAGAAACGCTATCATCAAAAGATATCTAAACACACTTTTTGAGTCAAATCAGATTAGAAAGGCATGAAACAAGTGAGTATATAATTATCTGAGTAATATCATGAAGAAGCTTATTTAAAACGTGTATTTAATATTTTCACCTTAATAAGAGCATTCCCATTTTCTAGCATCTGCAAAGAAAAGATAAAAATTCAAATCTACAAAGAACTCATCCATACAACCTTGAACTTGTTATTTTACTATTCATTTAAACACAATGCAGTGAACCTGGAAATGTTTTTAAAACTTTAACACATCAAAAAAATCTACAAAATCCAATTTTTAAAAAAAAAAAAATCTCTTCATGACTGCACATCTATTAACTTAGAATACGCAAAATATAATTTTAAAATGTTTAGGCTGTCTATGTATCAACATTCAAAATATTTGCAAATACGACTATTATTCATTTTATACAACATATTAATGCATCCAACTAAAATTATGCAAATACTAACAGGAGCTGAAAATGCATTAAAATTTAATTTTCAGTCCTGCATAAGGGTTTGTAGAGTGGAATGGGAGGTGATATACCTTAAACCAACAGCCAGAATTTACTAAATTATGAATCTTAATTCTCATTCAATTATTATTAAAAATGCTATCATAATTTAATATTTAGTCTTATTTTTGGAAGATCTAGTTAAAAATCAAAATTAAGTTAGAAGCTAAGATCATTGCTTTGATGAACAAGCACGACTACCAGTTCTTAAGGTATTGGTCATGGAACCAAGGCGGAGCCTTGCGGGACAAGAAGAAATCATGTGCTGCATTGAAGAGGCTATAAACATAAATATAATTACCTATCTAGTTTTCTTTTGCCTAAGAACTAGGTAACCCCAAATCATCATTATTGCTTAACATAACTCTGAAAGTTCTGGCTAATGTAATAATTTGTAAAACAAATAACAGGGGAAGATAATCACTGTTTGCAAATAAAAGAACTATATATTCAAAACACCTGGGGAAATTCAAATTTATTTTAAAAGTTAAAGAAAATAGTCGAGTTTAAAAAAAAAACCCACAAAAATAAAAACATTCTTTATACCAGCTACTAACACTTTATAAATAAAATGAAGATATTGTTTCAAAGAGAAATAAATCAAAATAATAAACAAAACATTAGAAATAATCCTAATAAGAAATGATTGCATCAAAATATTTTGAATGATAAAAATGTTACTGTGTAACTAAACTGTATTTAAATAAATGGAGAGACATATAGCTCTCTGAATTGGGAATCTTCAAAGTGAAGCAGTTCTTATCTTCTCAAAGTTCACCATAAATTTAATCATAAGTTTCAATCAAAATTTTTGTGTTTCTTTAAAGGTGATATATAAGGGCACCTGGGTGACTCAGTTGGTTAAACATCTGCCTTCAGCTCAGGTCATGATCCCAGGGTCCTGGGATCAAGCCCCACATCAGGCTCTCTGCTCAGTGGGGAGCCTGCTTCTACTTCTCCCTCTGTCTGCCTCTCTGCCTACTTGTGCTCTCTCTCTGTGTCAAATAAATAATTCTTTTTTTTTTAAGATTTTATTTATTCATTTGACAGAGATAGAGACAGCCAGCGAGAGAGGGAACACAAGCAGGGGGAGTGGGAGAGGAAGAAGCAAGCTTCCAGAGGAGGTGCCTGATGTAGGGCTCAATCCCAGAACGCTGGGATCACGCCCTGAGCCGAAGGCAGACGCTTAACGACTGAGCCACCCAGGCGCCCCATGTGTCAAATAAATAAATAAAATCTTCAAAAAAAATTAAAAAAAAATAATGGTGATATATAAATTCTAAAATTTCTCAAGGAAAAAAAAAATCCTAGATGAGCAAATAAGTTGTTTGAACAGTTGGACTAGTAAGGTCAAATATCCTCTATCAAATTTAAATTACATTGCAAAGTTAAAATAAAAAGATTTGATACTGATATCACAATGACATATCATAACCTGATGTGGATGAATTAGATAAAATAGCAAATGAGATTAAGGAAAAGTGGCTATGTAGAAACATAAAATTAGAATATCAGGTTATCTCAATCACACAAATAAATTTCAGAACTCACTATAGAAAATTTAAAAATAGAGATGATGATATTGGACTCTGGTCTCTGGGTAGAAATTTTCAATGTGTTCTTAGTACTCACAAAGAGAAATTCTATCAGACTTGATTACATAATATTTAAGAGAGTCTTGCTATTTAAGTACCAAAAAGAATATTAAATATGAAAAAAGATAGAAATATAATAGAATACAAGGAATATAATGTATCTTCTTCAATAATAATTGCAATTATGAAATGATTTGCAATAATTATTGAAGCAGATACATTATATTCCTTGTTATATAAAACGTTTTTACAGACAACTCAATAGCAAAAAAAAAATAAACAGATTAAAAAATGGACTGAGGAACTAAATAGACATTTTTCCAAAAAAACATACATATAGTCAACAGACACATGAAAAGATATTCAACATCATTAATCATCGGGGGCATGCAAATCAAAACCACAAGGAGATATCAACTCACACCTTCTAGAATGGCTATTTCAAAAAAACAAGAAACAATAAGTGTTGGCAAGGATGTGGAGAAAGGAAATCCTTGTGCAAGACTGGTGGCAATATAAATTGGTACAACCACTGTGGAAAAGAGTATGGAGTTTTCTCAAAAATTTAAAAATGGAATACCATATGATCCAGTAATTCCACTTCTGGATATCTAACCAAAAAAACAAAAACACTGACTTGAAAACATACCTACACTCCCATGTTTACTGCAGCATTATTTACAATACTAAGATATAGAAACAATATAAGTGTCCACTGACAGATTTATGTACGTACATAAAATGGAATGTTATTCACCCATAATAAATAATGAAATCCTGCCATTTGCAACAACATAGACAGAACTTGAGGGCATTATGCTAAGTGAAATAAGTCAGCCAGAGAAAGACAAGTACGCACCAATCTCACTTACATGGAATCTAAAGCAAAAACAAAAACCAGCTCATGGATACAGAAAACAGATTGGTCTTTGCCAGAGGGAGGGATTGAGGGGCAGGTGAAATGGGAGTCAAAGGTATAAACTTCCAGTTACAAAATAAGTCAGTCATGGGAATGTAATGGTACGACAACTTTAGTTAATATTATATTGCATATTTAAAAGTTGCTAAGAGAATAGATCTTAAAAATTCTCATTACAAGAAAAAAGTTGTAACTATGTTTGGTGATGGATATTAACTAGACTTACTCTGGTGATCATTTCACAACACATATAAATATCAAATCATTATGTTGTACGCCTGAAACTAATATATTGTTGTATGCCAATTATGCCTCAATAAAATTTTTTTCATTCTTACAAATCATTATGAAAACAACTCTAAAAATAGTGGAGTGATGAATCATTTACCAAAGAACAACAAAAATTACCAATGTACAAGTGATTTTAAAAAAAACATTTTTTACCAATAAACAGGAATGAAAATTTCAAGCAACTAGATAGAATTTTTTCACTTAGGAACTTGTTTTCAAGAAGTCTATCCTCAGTAAATTATCAATGTTGTTTGTCACACAATTTCTGAGGAGTAATGTTTTGGAAATAATGTCTAAAAGTTTTAAATTGTTTTACAAATCATGATGCCTCTGGGTGGTGGGATATTATGAAGTATTTAATGGTATGCTTGATAAGTGTTTCTTACAGTTCTGGAGTCAGAAATCTAAAATCGAGGAGTCTGCAGGCCTAAGTTCCTTCTTGAGGACTCAGGGGTGAATTTGTTTCTTTGCTTTCTACAGTTTCTAAAAGCAATCTGCATTCCTTGGCTTTTGGTCCCTTTCCTTGCATGATTCCAACATCTGGCTTGCTTCTTCTATTGTTGTACTTCCTACTCCTTACCCTGGATCTGCTGCCTCCCTTTCATAAGGATCATTGCTGATTGCACTGGGCCCACCTGGATAATCCAGAATGTTAGGACACCATCCCAAGATCCTTAACTTAATCACATCTGCAATATCTCTTTTACTTTGTAAGATAACATTTGCAAGTTTGGGGATTAAAGATATGGACATCTTTGGGGGTCCATTATGCAGCCTTCCATTAAAAAACAAGGTTTAAAAGATGATGTGTACTTCTACTCCTCTTAAGTAGTGGAATTGTATGGGTGATACTCATCTATTTCCAAATATTTTTACAATAAGAGTGTGAAACTCTTATTATCCACATTTTTCCATGTCTGCAGCCAGAATCTTTTTTTTAAGATTTATTTATTTATCTGAGAGAGAGAGAGCACGCATGAGTTGGAGGGGTGGACAGATGGAGAGGGAGAGAGAATCTCAAGCAGACTCTACCCTCAGCACAGAGCCCATCTTGGGGCTTGATCTTACAACAATGAGATCACCACCTGAGCCAAAACCAAGAGGCAGATGCTTAACCAACTGTGCCACCCAGGTCCCCCCTGCAGCCAGAATCTTTTAAAATTCTGACTTGCTTGTATTGCCTTAACAGTCATGGTAAAAAACACATACTACATCAAAAAATCATTTTTCAGATGGAACTAAGTAACAAAGTTTGAAGATGCAAAAAGAAAAACATGCACACACACACACACACACACACACACATGCATATTTCTTTGGATATAACAGTTATAGTATGACCTTACCCCAAATTACAAGTCTATGCCCTATGTAGTATCTTCCTGCTCTAACTGAATATCTTTAATGCTTGTGTGAAAGTAAATAGGTATCTTTCCTTGGTTTACATAAACAAAATAAAATAAATTAAAATACCTTTTCTAATATTCTGCTATTTTTTTAACCCTTAAAATATTACCAGTTGTTCTGAATTGTTTCTTTCTTTTTTTCTTTTTTTTGTAAATGCAAAGGTACAGTGGCTTCTGGGAAATTTTAGATTCTATTAATCATCTTGACATATTAATTTAATACTACCATTAATTCAATACTGGGGATTTAGTAGTTTTTATCACTGATTTAAATATTGCATGTGTTTTACAAAAACATAAACACAATAGATAAGTTATAATAAACTTGGGAAATATTATTTCTTCCTTTAGTGATAGTCTTGAAATGATTATTAGTAGCTCATTTTACTGTTTCTGTTTTGCAAGATTTAATCAGTTTGTCACTGATTTTCTTTTTAATGCAAAGCCAAAATACTCATGGTCTCTGTATTGTATTGTCCCCTGAATGTCACTCCTCAGAAATATATCAGTTATGATATTTTTTACTGTACAGTTTTGCACCAAAGTCATTGAAATAATTTTCCTCTGAAAGTAACATTCGATAGTAATGTTAAAAGTTCTAATTACTTATTAAAGAAAAAGGTGAAAATCCAGTGATATTTTACTTCTCTGAATAATTTCTCAGAGTATCTGATCCGAATTTGTTAATACCAATTCTAATAATCTCTTTCTTGTTGGTGGAAACAGTGGTGTGCCCTCTGCTCTCTGCCTCTGGATATTCCTATTTCATTTGATAACAGAGCCAAGCCAACCTGCTGTGGGATTTATGAATTTCTTGGGAGAAAATAATGTAAAAAGTAATGGCAGTCATTTGGGTACTACCTTCATTATGCAATTCATGAAGACTGTCTCATTCACAGTTTAACCTTTCTTTTACCGACTAGTTTATCTTCATGTCTGTATTTCTTTTTGACCCTGTTTTTATTTGGCTTTCTCACTGAATTTTGAGAACAAAGTGATCAGAAAGTATGTGCTGATTTTCATTGTAATTCAAGTTAAGCTGGTTAAGTTACTTTCTATTGCCAGGTGGTTTGGTCTTGCTTTGAGAACATTTAATTGGTTCTCCTGAATAGTATTTATTATTTCTGTCTGATAGCATGAAGCTTTGACACACAGGGGTGCTTGGACAACCCCAAGAGGTCAATTGAAAATAGTATTTCAATCAAATTCCATAACAAAGAATTGACCCCTGGATGCTTATGGTGAGGATTTTTAATTCCTTTCACCTTATAATTCTATTGAAAAAATACTTTCTTCCCTATGCAGTATTTCAAAACTATTGTTCTTTGTGACTTCCTGTCCTTTATGATTATCCTTACTAGACTGTCCTATACTATCTTTGATCTGAAAAAACACATGAGACATAACAAACTTCTGACCCAAGTCACCAAGTTTGCTGATTAAATAAATACCTCATTACTTTCACTTTTCATGCCAAGTAAATTCTTTAGTCTGATTTAAAGTACTTAATTTGAGTTGAAAATATTTGCCTTTTGGGTAAGGATTTACAATGCTATGCTGATTTTTCCATACTGCATTTATCAAATTTTAATGAGATTATGGGAGTGGGTTCCCAAGATTTCAGATGGATATGTCAACACCTCCAGTCTCTTGACTGTCCTTTTTGTTATTTCTGTTAGCTTTGACTACTTCTTCAGTCATGCATTCAAGGCCCTTGGAATTTGCTCTAACACTGGCCCTGACATTCAATGAGTTTCTAAATCATAATTTGATGAGGGAGCCTTGCCAATACTCAGTGACTATGAAAGCCTGCAGGCAATCTCTGGTTTTAGCATAATCTCTTTCAGCCTTGAAAGTACATAGAGATCCATAACATTTTTGCAATTTACAAATAATCCCAAATTCATAAGTAAATTTTTTACAATGGAATAAAATTTAACTCCTTTGAATTCTGAATAACATTTCTACTTATAATTAAAAATCAGTTTCCCAAATACTATAGGTTTTTAACTCAAAAAATAATCTGCTAAGTAATATAAGCAGTGGGGTAAATCTATCCTCAATATTAAAATGTTACTGTCAAACTTCAAAACTTTAAATTATTACAGGGGCACCTGGGTGGCTCAGCCATTGAGCATCTGCCTTCCACTCAGGGTGTGATCCCAGGGTTCTGGGATCTAGCCCTGCATGGGGCTCCCTGCTCTGCTGGAAGCCTGCTTCTTCCTCTCCCACTCCCCCTGCTTGTTACCCCTCTCGTTGGCTGTCTCTCTCTCTGTCAAACAAATAAATAAAATCTTTAAAAAAAACTTTAAGTTATTACAAATATATTGATTATAGAATGTAATGCAAAACAATTTGATTTACTTTTAAATGTAAATTCAGTGATAAAGAATGATATACAAACATATATTACTTTTTATTTAGTAGATATAAACATGTAAATATAAATTTACTTTGGTGGCTGTTTGCTATGAAAAAGTTGTTTGCTCTTTTTATTCCCCAGTAATTGCATCTAACCTTTTCTGAATACATGAGTGAACTCATGCATAGACTAAGTTCTCAGGGAATTGTTTATTCACTCATAAAATATACAAATTCCAGGTTGTCTAATGTTTCAAGGCAAAAATTAATTATTTTGATGGATGCTTTCTCTACAGCAACATATGGATAACTAGTTAGTAACCTTATTATTAGTCTGTTAATTGTATAAAAATTGTATTAAAGAATGTTATGTAGAAAAAACCTATCACTTTGAAATATAATTTCTATTTTATGAAGAAATAATTTACCTTTGAAATTATTTTTAAAACCTTATTATTTCTCTAGTAGATATTTTTTTCACTGAAAAGGAGATTTTTTCAGAATTAAAAAATTGGACATCAGTTTTATTGTTTATTTTTACTATTTATATATATATTAAACATTAGTCCACTAAAACTATGATTAAGGAGAAAGGTATGTTTTCCTTCTAATAGGATAATGCTTAAAACTTGAAAATATTTTGTATCATTACTTAGGTGCATTTTTTTTATTTTATCGTAGATGGGTTAAGCCAGTTCTGTAGTCAAGCAAGAAATATTTTTAAATGCAAAATATTTAGCATTTCAATGTCAGATCAATTTATATAATTATCATTTACACTGTTAAATTATATTTACACTATTTCTAATTACTAGGTTTGTTACACTTGCATCTTCCTTTTTAAAAGCTATATTTAATATAAAAAAAAACCTATGCTACCAAATATAGGAAATTTGATTAAAAAAACCATAACTATTATTCCTTACAAAGTCCAAATGTGCATGGAGGCTGAAGCAGCAGACAATGTAATGCAAATAATCAAATACAGTGACGTGGTAAAGGCAGGAGGCAGGTCATAGCAACAGAGCAGAACTCTCATAGTAAGGAATAGATACATATAAACAGGCAAATGGAGAGGCTTGGGGATATCCAAAACAGAGCGCACCAGACCATGTGCAATTACAAAAGAAGAATTCATCGTTAGGATAAGGTTTTCTGTGTGCTGAAAGTTCCAATTCCTAAAATACTGATCATGAAGGAAGGCAGAAACTTAGGCACTTAGGGAACATTAAATCTCATTAAGAGTAAAGACATTATATTCATTGAAGTTAAAAACAGGCTGATGATGATAAATTTAGATACTATTATTAAAATGGTCTTAAAGTCCAGAGAAGTAAAGAAAGTAGAGAAAGAAAAGAAATAGATGCAATGAGAGTATAATAGAAAGTAATTTTTCAAGTTTTCTAATAGTAATCAATGATAAACTATAAAGGGAAAACAATTACATTTGCTTTAATGACAACAACAACAACAAAAAAAGCACATGGGAATAAATTTATGAAATGCACAGGAATTAAATGAAGAAAACTTTGAAACTCCACTGAAGAACACTAAAGACTTGGTTGGATTAGTGGAAAGATGTACATTTTTCTTAAATAGAAAAAGCCAATTATTATAAAGATGGTCGATCTCCCCCAGTTTATGTGATTCTACTGGGAAAAAAAAGGTTTGAGGGAAAATTGACAAATTTTATTCTAAGTATTCTAAAGAATAAAGAAAATTAACTATGTGAGGATGAATTTCTCAAAATAGAGTACTGATGATTTCCAATGCCACCTTTAAAATACATTATAAAGCTTAAATAATTGGTTCTGCATGCATTTGGTCAGATCACCCAAACAGACTTCAGTTAATAATGAATGTGATATTCAGAATCTGTGATGTAAAATTTCATTCAATAAACATTACTGAGATAATTAGCTAGTTATCTGAAAGAAATATAGGTAGATCTGTATACTGATCTCATTACTTACTGCTTATTATAGCTAAATAAGTCTAAATGAATTTAACATTGTTGGATACTATAAAAATGGTGAATTAAATATTTAAATGTGTGATACTGGAGTGGGAAACTTTTGTAAAAGGACATAGATTACAAAAAATATTATGGAAAGGTTGATAAATTTTACTATATAACTCTTTAAATTTTATTTATAAAAAATTTTAGAAGGTCAAATATAAGCAACAATCTTGGAAAATGCTTTATAATGTAATTTTTATAAAGCTAATTTTTTGATGAAGAAGTCTTACAAAAAGAATAATAATTTAATGAACGAATAGGGGAAAGGAGAAATGAATCATAAATACAGAAAAGAAAAGTCTCAAATTGCTCATAATTAAAGGGGCACAAATTCAAATAAAAGTTCAAATTTAAACAAGGCATATTAATGTAAGTATTTAGTTATAAAATTCCACAAGACTTAAGTGTATGAAAGCCCAACCTTTCTTTAATTCTCCAAAGAATTTAACCTAGTCTTGAGCCATTAAAAAATTCTCTTAAATTTCTGCCAGTTCATAGTTTTTTTCCAGTTTGTAAGTCAGTCCTCTTACGTAATTTCTCAGTCCAGACTATATATTTTCATTTTAAACAATCTCAATTCGATAATCAGTTGTTCCCACATTCTTCTGCATCCCAGATTGGTCTCTACATTTCTGGGGTGAGATTAGGTGTGTTCTGGTGTCAGATTTGGGAAACATCGATCTTATCCTCTCATCTTGCTGACCTTGTCCTTCTTGGATAGGTAACTGGAAAGCTATTATATTTTAATCTCACACTCTCATTAATGCAGTAATATTCTTACTGGGAATTCATCTTATTAACAAACAAAACAAATAAATATCCCAAGATATAAGATTAAGGATATTCAGTTTTGGCATGGTTTTATAACAAAAACAAACCAAAAATTTTAAAAATCCCTAAATGTCAACCAATAAGAAACAATCCAATACAATACAAGCATTAAAAGAACAATGTATTTTAGGTGTTGAGTTTAGTAAGTTCTTTATAGATCTTGGATACTAGCCCTTTATCTGTCATTTGCAAATATCTTCTTTCATCCCATAGGCTGAATTTTAGTTTTATTGACTGTTTCCTTTGCTGTGCAGAAGCTTTTTATTTTGATGAAGTCCCAATAGTTCATTTTTGCTTTTGTTTCCCTTGCCTTTGGAGATGTGTCTAACAAGAAGCTGCTGCTGCTGAGGTCAAAGAGGTTGCTGCCTGTGTTCTCCTCTAGGTGTTTGATGGATTCCTAGTCTCACATTCAGGTCTTTCATCCATTTTGAGTTTATCTTTGTGTATGGTATAAGAAAATGCTCCAGTTTCATTCTTCTACATGTGGCTGTCAGTTTTCCCAGAAACATTTGTTGAAGAGATTGTCCTTTTTCCATTGGATATTCTTTCCTTGTCAAAGATTAGTTGACCATAGAGTGTAGGGTCCATTTCTGGGTTCTCTATTCTGTTCTATTGATCTATGTGTCTGTTTTTGTGCCAGTACCATACTGTCTTGACAATTATAGCTTTGTAATATAGCTTGAAATCCGGCATTGTGATGCCACCAGCTTTGTTTTTCTTTTTCAACATTCCTGTGGCCATTTGGGGTCTTTTCTGGTTCCATACAAATTTAAGGATAATTTGTTCCAGCTCTGTGAAAAATGTCAATGGCATTTTGATAGGAATTGCATTGAATGTGTAGATTGCTCTAGATAGCATAGACATTTAAACAATATTTATTCTTCCAACCCATGAGCATGGAATGTTTTTCCATTTCTTTGTGTCTTCCTCAATTTCTTTCGTAAGTGTTCTGTACTTTTTAGAGTGCAGATTCTTTCTCTCTTTGGTTAGTTTACTCCTAGGTATCTTAAGTTTTTTGGTGCAACTGTAAATGGCATTGATTCCTTAATTTCTCTTTTTTCAGTCTCTTTGTTAGTGTATAGAAATGCAACTGATCTCTGTGCATTGATTTTATATCCTGCCACTTTGCTGAACTCCTGTATGAGTTCTAGCAATTTTGGGATGGAGTCTTAGGTTTTCCACATAAAGTATCATGTCATCTGCAAAGAGTGACAGTTTGACTTCTTCTTTGCCAATGTGAATACCCTTTATTTCTTTTTGTTTTCTGATTGCTGAGGCTGTGGACTTCTAGTACTATCCTACAACAGTGGTGAGAGTGGGCATCCCTGTCAGGGTCCTGACCTTAGAGGAAAACCTCTCAGTTTTTCCCCGTCAAGAATGATATTTGCTGTGGGCTTTTCATAGATGGCTTTTTATGATATTAAGGTATGTTCCCTCTATACCTACACTGTGGAGAGTTTTAATCAAGAAAGGATGCTATATTTTGTCAAATGCTTTTTCTGCATCAGTTGAGAGGATCATATGGTTCTTGTCCTTTCTTTTATTAATGTAGTGGATCACGACGATTGATGTGGATGTTGAACCACACTTGCAGCACAGGAATAAATCCCACTTTGTCCTGGTAAATA
Organism: Ursus arctos; assembly: GCF_023065955.2. Lineage (NCBI taxonomy): Eukaryota > Metazoa > Chordata > Mammalia > Carnivora > Ursidae > Ursus > Ursus arctos. The sequence goes on along the minus strand of NW_026622985.1, from coordinate 22,227,289 downwards.
ATCCTTTTAATGTACTATTGGATCCTATCGGCTAGTATCTTGGTGAGAATTTTGGCATCCACGTTCATCAAGGATATTGGTAATTCTCCTTTTTGATGGGGTCTTTGTCTGGTTTGGGGATCAATGTAATGCTGGCCTCATAGAAAGAGTTTGGAAGTTTTCCTTCCATTCCTATTTTTTTGAAACAGCTTCAATAAAATAGGTATTAGTTCTTCTTTAAATGTTTGGTAGAATTCCCCCTGGGAAGCCATCTGACCCTGGACTCCTGTTTGTTGGGAGATTTTTTATTATTGCTTCAATTTCCTTGCTGGTTATGGGCCTATTCTGGTTTTCTATTTCTTCCTGTTTTGGTTTTGGTAGTTTATATGTTTCTAGGAATGCATCCATTTCTTCCAGATTGTCTAATTTGTTGGCATATAATTGCTCTTAATATATTCTTAAAATTGTTTGTATTTCCTTAGTGTTGGTTGTGATCTCTCCTCTTTCATTCATGATTTTATTAATCCAGTCAAGAAATGGGCAGAATATATGAACAGCCATTTCTCCAAAGAAGACATGCAAATGGCCAAAAGATACATGAAAAAATATATCATTTGACATCAGGGAAATACAAATTAAACCCACAATGAGATAGCACCTCACATCAGTCAGAATGGCTAAAATTAACAAGTCAGGAAACAACAAATGTGGCAAGGATGTAGAGAAAGGGGAACCCTCTTACACTGCTGGTGGAGATGCAAACTGGTGCAGCCACTTAGGAAAACAGTATGCAGGTTCCTCAAAGGTTGAAAGTAGAAATACCCAAGACCCAGCAATTGCCACAACTAGGTATTTACCCCAAAAATACAAATTTAGTGATCAGAAGGGGCACCTGCACCCCAATGTTCATAGCAGCAATGTTCACAATAGCCGAACTGTGGAAAGAGCCGGGATGTCCAACAACAGAAGAATGGATAAAAAAATGGATACATATATATATGTATGTATATATATATATATACACACACACACACAATGGAATATTACTCAGCCATCAGAAAGGATGAATACTTGTCATTTACATTGATGTGTATGGAACTAGAGGCTATTATGCTGAGTGAAATAACTCAATCAGAGAAAGAAATTTATCATATGGTTTTGCTCATATGTGGAATATAAGAAACAACACAGAGGATCATAGGGGAAGAGAGGGAAAATGAATGGGAGATCATCAGAGAGGGAGAAAAATCATGAGAGACTCTTAACTATGGGAACGAAACTGAGGGTTGCTGGAGAAGAGGTGGGTAGGGGGATGAGGTAATTGGGTGAAGGGCATTAAGGAGGGCACAAGATGTGATGAGCACTGGGTGTTATATGCAAATGATGAATTACTGAACTCTACATCTGAAACTAATGATGTACTATATGTTGGCTAATTGAATTTAAATTAAAAAATAAAAAGAAAAAAAAGAACAATGTAGACTTAAAGTTCTGACAACTTGTTATGTTAGTGGGGAAAGACAAGCAGGACAGATTATGTGTAAGTATAATTTTGTGTAAGCATGGGATATCAGCAGATTGAACATTTCTGTATGAATATCCATGGGACTGAAAATTGTGGGAGGATGATCCCCCCCTTTTTAAAACTAATCTTTTATTTTAAAATATTAAAGCCCAGAGAAAAATTTAAATAATTATACAATGAACAATATCTTTTGTCCACTATTTTACCACATTATTTAGTCACTTTTTCTATCTGATCTTTTTCTATATTTATTTCTATATGAATTACAGATGATTTTTTCCTTCATTTTATTTGTGTATACTCCTCATTCTTCTCTATTGCTTTTGTAATTTAAATAGGGCAAGCTTTATCTTCTGTGTTTTGTTTTAACAGATTTAAGAGTCACATCAAGCTTTTCAACTAACATAAAATCATATCATTTTGATCTTAATTCCTGCTGGTCTTGCTCCAAAGTGACAAATATCTCTTATACACTTAGGTTCTATAGCATTTATAGATTGTGTTATTTTTTTTTTAAGATTTATTTATTTATTTAAGAGAGAAAGAGCAGGGGAAGGGCAGAGGGAGAGAGAATCTTAAGCAGACTGTGCACTGAGCACAAAGGAAGGTGCAATCTCACAACCCCAATATCACAACCTGAGCTGAAACCAAGAGTCAGTCGCTTAACTGACTGCACCACCCAGGTGACCCAGGTGTGTTATATTTTTACTTAAATGTTTATAGATACAGTTCTTCCCACATAATAGAGTTTGCTATGTATTTGTTGAAATACATAGGTGTAATGTATGTATCATGAGTTCTCTGGTCCAGGAAGAAAAGAGCTTACTCTTAAAATATCTGATTTTTATGTTTGATTATTCCATTCAATAGCTATCTCTGGTCTAGAAGCATAATAAGGATCAACTAATAGTTTTCGATTTTTAATTAACAAATAAATAAACTCCCTCCAGTAAGTAATTTGGATAATTTGAAAATTTATTTCTATCACTCAAACTTTAAACTCAACACAAAAGACATTTTAAAAACAAAATGAAAAAAATTAACCATAATTAAAAACGTGCTTTATAATCATTGATTTTTAATTACCTATTTGCATATACCTGGAATAATTCCTTGAAAAATGAATGAAATAATTTTAATATTAATAGAGAAAAAACAGTCCTGTATTTATTTACATTTTCTACTTGACAAAGCTCAGAAAACCTTTTGAAAACATAGTGAAGTAGCATTAATATGAGCAGAAATTACTAAATAAATTCTATTATGTTAAGATGCATGAGGTTTCATACCCTGTGGTATGTTTTAGTTTCACTAAAGTTAATATAGGGGAGAACAGAGAAAGAAATAAAGTATTAATTTTTATTTTGGCTCGAATGTGTCTAAAATTTAATATCTAGATAACGCTAGGGCTGTTCATGAACTCAGTTTCAATAGACAGCATGCAGATTGAGAATTGAATTGTACCATACAGATTTCATTCAATCAAGGGAACAATGAAACAAAAATGTTCTTCAAGAAAATGCCAAATTCCTTATTGACCGGTGGGACAGAAACCATTGAAGAAAATCGAATTTGGGACTGGTATGACTTTTGGTAGTCCCTTTACAAGAAGTAAGCTCAGGATTTTAAGAGAATGAGAAAGATGCTATTATATCATGTTATTAGTTTCATTTAAAATAATGATTGCTGAGCAGAGAAAAAGGCTTAGATATGTTAATCTAGTCAAATTTCATGGGTTAAATTTCTAATTCCACGAGTTCTATATTAAAAAATTTATCATAAGATCAAAGTCTAGAATATTCTCAAGCATAGGTAAACATGTTACATTTTCCAAAATAAGTGCAGTATTTATGTATAATGACCCCAAGTTAAAAAGGTGGGGCGGAGATTCAGTTTTTAAATTTGTTATCTTTAAAGTGCCTTGAAACAAAACAAAGCAAAATATTAGTACATGCTCATTGGCACTAAAGGATTAATTACTTGCCCTGGAAAAGACTCTTGACAATCAGGTTTACTTTGAAACATTTAAATAATAACTCACAAAGTAAAGAATTATAGCTGAGATTCTATAGGGTACATTGAATGGGCAATATATGGAAATTAAATAGTCCCACTTGTGTGGAAATGTTGGGGTTCAGAGCAAAGGGTCAAGAAAGAATTTTGAGACATGTTTGGTGCAAAAGGATGACTTTATTAAAGCCCAGGAACAGGACATGTGGGCAGAAGGAGCTGCACTGGGGTCATTAGAAATGGCTGATTATATAGTTTCAAGTTAGGAGGGGGTTAGGGATAGCACAAACATCCAAGGCATTTTATAAACAAGGTTTCCAGGACCCTGAAGGGGCTAGTTATTGTTAGGAAAAAGTCATTTATTAATGTTTAGTAAAAACTCAGTCTTGAGACCCTTCAGATGTATATCAGTGGGCCATATGCTTGGAGGATGATTGCTAACATATATCCTGGGGGGTAGAGAAAAAGGAAGTTTCCAGGGGAATTTCTATGTTTAAAGTAGACTCACTCAAGCAGAACTGAAAGATGTAAATTTTACCTGTGCTCATTGCCATTTTCAGGAAATAAGTGCAACCATCAGATATAGAATAATTCAGCTTTGTTCACTTAGCACAATAGTTGAAATGGGAACCTAACCTCCAGACCTGCCCAAAAAAGAATACATTAATTCATTCAATGTGCCTGCCTTGTGACAGTCACATAAATGTAATGGACTTGATCCCTTCCCTAAGTGTTTGCACTCTAGCAGAAAAGAGACAATTAAATAAGAATTTTCATAGACTTTCTTCGGGAAATCACAAAGTACAGGCATCTAACTTACTCTGCTATATTGGCCAAGAAAATATTCTTTTTTTAAAAAAAAGTTACTTTGACTAAAACTGAAAGGGATGGATAGGAGTTTTTCAGGTGAAGAGGTGAGGGTAGAGTATTCCACCCACGCATATGAAAGCCTGGGGTAAAAAAGAGTAGGATCTAGTCACCAAAATGGACGTTTAGCACAACTGAAACCTGGAGGGAAATGGCAGACATACTGAGAAATGAGTCAGGGCCTGGTACGTGTTAAGGGGTTTGAATTTTATCCTGGAGACAAGGATTTAAGTATGTGAGTGAGATGATCAGTTTCATGTTTGAGGAGTATTACTTTGTCTTCCCCGTGAAAACCTATCCATTCATCAAAAAATCTACAGACTTAGACGGCAAATAACAATGACTTATAGTTTGAGTTTCATATCCAGACACACATTCTTTGCAATGTCCCTGGAGTCTGAAGGAGAGATTTAGTACCACTTCAAGACTGTTTTTTATATATATTTTCCAAAGATATGACTTAGAAGTAAAAGGATATATTTTGGATTGACATACAAAATTAAAATAATCTGGTGTGTTTTAACCAATAATTAATATAATTAATATATTGTAATAAAGTCTGCTAATAGTTAAGTATAGATATTATAAGAGTAATACAACTGTGGATGATTCATAAGGTTTCTCAATATTGAACACATACAATGAATGTTTATGAGTGAGATATGATTTATTAGATGAAATCTCCCTTGAAAATGTTACCTATGGTGTATATTTTTACATAGTGCCTTCAATCAAAGAGAATATTTACAATAAACCATTTTACTAATTTATTTACATGATGTCATTGAGCTTTGTTTTCAAGATAGTCACTGGTAGTAATAAGTTCTCTCTCACATATAGGCATCCTACTCCTGAGAATTACTGAATATGCTTAGTGGTGGTGGATTGTTGGCATTTTCTAAATAATCTGTGTAAAAAGTAATCCGGTGTCTTCCCAGAAACAGTTCCAGTTATGCCACCAGTTTGAAAAAAATTTACTTAAGGACAAATTAGGTAAGTCATTGAAAGCCTGTTAAGTGTTCTTTATCTATTCATCCACTGGAGAAGATAATTACTCAGAAAACACCTTGTTTCAAGGGCAGATTTAAATTTTGTGGACCCTCTTCAAAAGAAAGAGAAGAATATTATGAACAGAATATTTAACATGAAAGTAAATATTTATACTGGAAAGGGAAATCATGTACAAAAATTAACTAAAATGTGACAAACACCACAAAAATTACAAAATCTAGAAGAAAAAAAGAATAATACTGATCTATCAACTCCCTAACACATCTCTAATATTTTGTTTGGTTGCATATTCTTTGACCACATCTTCATGTGACATTGATTTCATGATATCATTTTCTATCAGGTGAATAGAAATATAATTGTTCTGCCTACCAATGTAGTTAATAAAAAATATTGATATTTCAGATTTATAAAATATGAATCATAGTGTCCATAAAGGTATGTGTATTACTGCTTACAGTTTGGTGTTCTACAAACACAAGAAAACTGCTACTATATTTTATACAATTCCCATCATGCAAAAATACATGGCACTTTTTAAACTTTACCCTCTGCATTTTTCAGAATATTCCTCAAAGAAATTTTCATTTTGACAAGAAATCAAAGAGACTTATTCTTCTGCTTGAAATTTTGATATGTTTGAATATTGAGGTTTCCACTAGTTTCTGATTCTGTTTATTTTAAAATTTATTACTTTCTCCTCCACTACTCCCATATTTCCAGTACTTGGCACCATAAGATATGTCCATATAATGATCAGACCTATACAATTGTCACTCAGGCAGAGTGAGTCTGCAAGTGGGCAGAAGTTCTCTTGAATATCATTATATATGAATGGCTAAAAATAACCTACTTTCTATGGAAGTGATTACAAATCTTATAGCCCACTAAACCCAAAAATTTCAATTATTTCAAATTCACCTTAGCTGGGTCCCAAAAATGGCCACTCTTAGTCAACATGAAAGAGGGGGAAGTCAGAGAGGAAAGTGACTGTAGTTAAAATACATCTGTTTTTAAATCTTACAAAAACATATTCAGATGAACATATACTAAATGACCTTCCCAGGACTTGGCTGAATCCTTCTAAAATACCTACAAAAATTCATGAGTGTTCCTTTACACCTAGATTCCAGAATAATTGCTCATTTTCTTTGCCTCTTTAGGAGGTGGCAAGCCCCCCACTCCCCCTCCTTCCAACACACATTATTACTAGATCTGAAGTGCTGCACTATTCCTTAAGTTTTTCCTATATACCATGCCATTTCTCAAGTTATTCCTTTACTTAAAAATGTTTATTACTTAACTACTTGGATTGTACCATCTGTTCACTGCAAGGAGCCTAATTAATATACCCTCTCATCCTTCCATTCTTATCTTAAATATAAGTTTCTCATCAAGTATTTTCCAGTCATTCTGGTGGATCTGTTTTGTTTGTTTGTTTCCTATCATGGTGCTTAATTAATTTTTGTCACAACACTTACCCAAATTATATATATTAGTTAATTTACCAATAGTTCCCTGGTTCTAAACACAGTGCCTATAATATAACAGGACTAAATATTTATAGTAAAACCCCATAATAAGGTACATTCACTCAGACCCCACTCCCAAACAAGGTGAGTTTAAGTTCTTACCTTTGGAGGGAGGGAGGAAAAATGGAAGAATGAAGTGCCAGGCTAGCTACAGGGAACCAGCAGTCACCCCTGTCTCACAAGGTGTCTCTTCACCTTCCCAGTATGTCTCCCAGCCTGTTCTCCTTAGACCACCCAAAAAAATGGGTACAAAATAACTATAAAATTAACTGAAACAACTTCTACTGTCCCAGATGTTCCATCACAACAACAAGAACAGGCATTAATTCCACTGATAGATAAGCCAGTGTGTACATCGTATACCAGATAATGCCAAACCACATTTGGGGTCAAAACTCTTAGTATGTCTGTTAGACTGTGATCACTCCTGGTCATATTCTTCAATTTGCAATAATGCTATCCTGCATTTATAAGACTAGATTTTCTGGATCCAACTGACTGTATTGTAGTGGGGTTTTATTGTATTTTATTGTATTTCATGAGTGAGTGAGTGAATCCAAGTTTTCAATATTTCTCCTATTTTACTTTATTTTTAAAGATTTATTTATTTATTTGAGAGAAAGACTGTGTGTGAGTGTGTGTGTGCATGAGCAGAGGGGAAGCAGTCTACTTGCTGAGTGGGGAGCCCAACAACATGGCGCTCGATCTCATCACCCTGAGATCATGATCTGAGCTGAAACCAAGAGTCAGATGCTTAACTGACTGAGCCACCCAGGTGCCCCCTGTATTTCTCCTATTTTAAAGATAACAAATACTGAATTAAGATCAGGAGTGGAATATAATGAAAAGAATTTAATTTTTAAAGACTGAATTTAAACTAACACAGTGTTTTGAGGAAATAGAATTATTAACTTTGTAAATAGAAAATGAATTAAATTATCAAAATGTTTTAAATTATCCATACTCTTCTTATGAGAAATCATGTACAACATATTTGGAATTAGATGTTCTGGGAAATCCAATAACTTTTGCCCATGTTTTTTATAAAAGTTTAAAAGCAAGTTCACTTCCATTTAATCATTTGAGTATAAAGACCTTTTGAGGTAAATCTACTTATATGGTAAGTAGACTGAATCAATATTTATTCTAGCCCTGTTTTCCCTTATTTCCCATATTTTAAAGCTGAAAATTAATCTTTCTATACTACATGCATCTAGCAAAAGCCATGTGACAATCTAGCCAAGAAAGTATATAGAAGTCATGGGGATTTTAGGAAAATATCTGTTTTTTGATACAGCACCCTCTTCTTTCTCCTCCATTAATTTTCCTCCCTGACTTGGATGTAGCCATGAAGAGTGAAGGTAACAAAGCGGTGATATTTCAATTATGAAGAAAAGTCTCAGAACATCACAAGACTAAAATCCTTGAGATACTGAAATAAAGCCAACAGTCACCTACTTCTTGGCATTTTGTTGCATTGGAATAACATATATCTCAAGTTTCTTTAAACCTCACTTTAGTAGAATATCAGGAAATCAATTTTTCTATTAAGAGAATAGAGAGAGAATTTATTTTGTCTTTTGTGATACTCAGTAGTCAAACACAATCAGCAAATAAGACCATGACATGGAAATATTGTTATGTAACAGATGGGTAAACTGAAGCTTAGCATTACATGCACATACAGAGTAAGAGATATATCCTAGACCCAAATCAGGATGTTAGGAGGAAAATTGTACCCCCATTCACTAGGAGTTTAAAATCTAGGAGAGAAACAAGACTTGCATTAAAACAAATACATTAAAATATGCGATAATTGATTAGGCTGGGCAGTTTAAGAGTGGAAGTAGCTAACCCTTTTTTTAATAGTTAGTATGTGCCAGTCACTTCTCTAGCCACTTTACATTCATTAACTTTCTTTATTCTCAGCATAACCCTATTGCATAGGTACTATATTATGCACATTTTACAGGGGAGAAAACTGAGGGTATGAGAAATTATGAGTTTTTAAGTACCTTGTCATTAGTGACACAGCCAATACGTGACAGAGCTGGCATTTGGACTCGGGCAGTCTGGCTCCAGCAATTATGCTCTTAGCCATTACCTCACACTATTTTTCACTGGTCTGTATATGTCAGTCTGAATGAAGTAGATATTTCATCCTAATATTAGGGTAACATAATTAAAACAGACTTTTTTTTTTTTAAAGTTTTCAGATGCAATAAATAAAGAAAAAATATTAACACTTACATAGTACTTCGTATGTGCTAGGCTCTTTGCCAAGTAATTTACATATATTAACCCATTTAATTCTCATAACAAGATGCCAATCCAATGTGGCTAGAACTATTTATTTTCCCTATTCTGTAGAGGAGAAATTTTTGAATCCCAGAAAAGCTAAGACACTAGCCCAAAGTGGCACAGCTTGTAAGTGGCGTAGCTGGGATTCTAACCCAGGAAACCTGGCTCCAACATTTGGCTCATAAGCACTTCAGTAACAAAGCACATAACTTCTATTCACTGCACACATAGTAAAGGCTAGTAAAATCTACAGAAGAAGTATAAAATATTTGCTGAGCATTCAGGGACAGCTTCATGGAAGGGAAAATTTGATCTGAATAAACTTTGGAGAAGAAAGTAAGAAACAATAAGCAACAAAATTGAGATTCAGAAGTTATAATAAAAAATGAAGAAATGTGAGAATAATTCTAGAGTATCAGAGTCAAGTAGATGCATGATGGCATTCAACGAGATCAGTTGTACTTTTAATTTCCAAATTTGAGAACTTTTTTTCAAATCTAAAGTTAACTTGTTCTATTTTCACCCACCAATACTTGTTCATTTAAATTCCTGACTATTCAGTTTAATTTCATGACATTTTATATTCTGACTGACTGCTCTTAGGTCCCATAAAAATAAAATTTAAAAGCTATGATGCCTGCCTTCAAGGTAATTATAACCTTTCAAATTTACTAAATAATTTAGCAAATCAGTTTAATAAAGATTTAATGAGCAACTGCTATCTCTCAGACATTGTGCCAGGACCTGGGACTGTAGAAGCTTGGTAGGGGAAAAGACACATAAACAAATAATTACATTGCAATATGGCAAGGGTAATGAAACATCAGGGTCCATGCACTCTGGCATCAATGAAAAGGGTCATGTTGGAAAGCACTGGATATTTAGAAAAAACTTTCAAAGCTTTCCTTCAAGAAATATTCAATTCCTATATATCAGGACAATGGTTAAGTGATGGTGATACAGTACTGAAAAATTCAAACTTCATCTCTATAATGGCAAAGCTTATAGGCCAACAGAATGAATGCAATTATTTTTTCACTACTGACTTGATAACAAGCTACAATAACTCAGTTTTCTAGCCCTGTTTATAGGTGCTGCTTGTCACCAGAAACTAAGACCAGAAGCCAGAAGCCAGAAGCCACAAGCTCCAAACGAGCCCCCATGACTCAGTTTTTTGACTGGTTTCTTCCAGTCCAGACACTCGCTGCTAACCCTTCAGATGACCTTGAGACCATTATCACTTAATTCTAATAAAGAACTCACCTACAAGCAACAGGACAAATCTGACTATACCCATTTAACAGAAGAAAAGAGGTGGCACTCTGATTCCAAGAAGCCTCCTTTCTTCCCTAAAACACCTTGACATCAGCTTGCTTACTAGCCCTTTACCATAACCCCATAAAACCCTGACCATGCGACCTAATCAGGGAGAAGGTGCCTTTAAAGCATGAGCTTCCCGTCTCCATTCTCTGATCATTGAATAAATTACCTCCTTGCCATCAAATACTGTTTTGTTATTTGGCTATCTGGAAATGAGAAAGAACCTACCACTTCAGCAACACTTTTTAGCAAGGTGATAGGGAACAAAGAAATAGAGGATGAAAGGAAGAAAAGAATGGTAGGGGCCACAGCTGCTCCAAGCTGGGCCACTTTGGCATGAACATTATTTTGAGTTAAAAGTAACCAAAACCCAGGAAACACAAAAAAAGCTCTCTTCTTGGTCCTCAACTGCCTAAATTTACATTGGAAAGGAGAAACTGTACCAGGAAGGGTGCTATGTATAGACTCCCCTCTACCAAAGAAGCTTATCTGCATAATAGGACAACCTTTGTTCTTCCAAACATTTATTCTCACCTTCCTGTTAATGACCTTCTCACCTTTGTACCCTCAGACCCTGCCCTTCTTCTTAGCTCATATAAGTTTCCTGTTGCCTCATTGTCTTTGGAACTTCCATGTCTGTGTGGATTCCTCATATGTATGCCTATTAAATTTGATTTTCTCCTATTATTGTGTCTCGTGTCAATTTGATTCTTAGTCCAGCTAGAAGGACCTTGAAGGGAAAATGAAGGTCTTCCTCCTGACAAAATGAGGGAACGGGTGAAGGGACCGCAGAAAGGGATTTTGGAACCAACAGAGTTCGTTCAACTTCTGAAGCAGCAACTTCTGAAAACGAGAGGTGCTACAAGGAGAAAAAGCCAAATGAGGGGGGAAAGCAGGGGTCAATCACAACACTTAAGTCCAATAGGTTTATAGGTTGAGAAAGTTCAGCTATCCAGATAAATCTGGAAGGAACAAGAATCAATATATATATACGAGGTGACTAAAAAAGCATACTAGAGATTGATGATTCAGAGGTAATAATTTTCTCTGGAAATGATAGCCTAGATCTTCCAGCTATGCCTAATCAAGTTAAAATAGGTTTTTTTTTTCTTGGTGCCCATGGAGCAAAATGTCAAAATCCATGGGAATGATGGTGTATTTCACTTTACAAAGTTGTCTGTGAATAAAAACTATGCAAATTGAATCAGATTTGTATTGCTCTTGTGGAATTTTCAAAGCAGACCTACAGTTCTATGCATCCAATAAAAAACAACCACTTCAAATGAGGATGATTTCATTCCGCTTCTTTCTTTTCAGTAAATTTAAAATTCCTGTTAGAAGTTTTTTACTGATACTTCAATAAACATGTTTTCTTTTTTCACGTGCCATATTAGACCCAGTGTGGGATACTACAATGGTAGGATACAGTTAGAAATTTCTTGTCAAGATAGCTTTGTAGATTCTGGCTTTAAGAAGCCCCCTTTCCTCCAAGTATATAGCAATGACAGATAAAATACGAAATGAGTAAGTCAAACAATAGCAAGATCAAAAAAAGATAAACATCTCCATAAATAAGCACAGAACTGCAATATCAGCTTAAATTGCAGGTCTCCTGAGCTATTGATCAGAAGAGAGATGTATACCTCTACTCTCCCCAGCAGAGATGACTGAGAAGTCTATCCCTTCTAAATAGGAGAGAGTAAAAGTACTCTCTAGGAAGAAGAAGAAATTTCCTAAGCTCTATTCATGATATCAGGATCTTCCACTAATTCTCATGAAAGAAAGATGAAAAATGCTACTAATGGATCTGCCTACAGCTCTGGTTTAAAAAAATGTTATGCACCTAAGTAGGGAAAGAACACAGGTAAACCTTCTCAACAGCAACGTAGACATACTACCTAACGGCTCAGTGTCTGGATATTATGACAGGACAGTTTTATTTCCAGTATAATGATGGAAGTCCATACTAAGAAGCCACCCAGTTGATTGATACTCTGGACAGAATACAAACAAAAAACTACTAGAGGATACTAAGTAACAAACAAAATCAGGCAGAATATGGAGGAGTCAAAACTTGAGATCATGACCAACATGATGATGGTTCCCATTTTGTTAAGGCCTTTCCCTGCTAGTGGGAACTTCAAAGAGAGCTTCTTAGGAGGCAGCATGACCTCCTCTCTATGGAACAGGCAGCCGAGAACCAGATGAAGTAAGGGGAAAGGTGAGCCAGACAGGCTGAATGGGGGAAGGGGGGAGATAAACGTGCTAGAAGATGAAGCTGTGCATAAATGATAATTGACAAAGCGTAAACTATTCTACAATATTCTAATGGATTTCAAAGCAGCAATTAGAAAGTAGGATCAACATGTCGGTGTTTGTTTTGAAATATGTGTTAAAATTATGACAATATAGGGGAAAGTTTCTGAGTTAGTCAGAAAATTACAAGATTAGAAAAAAAATTATTAAATTAAAAAATAAGATGAAGTGGTTAAAAAGTAAAACACATTGGAAGTAAATATTAAAAAATATACAAACTGAAATAAAATTCAACTTAAAGGCAACTGAATAGCAGAAATAAGACAACAATAAATTAATATATTGAAGTAGGAAGCAGAAAAAATATAAACAAGGCAAAGGAAAAATTCAATAATAGATACAACACATGGAAGATAGGATCTAGCCTATGAAAACTAGCTATTCCCAAAGTCAGGTCAGAACATTTAACAGTGGCTGTCCACACATCATCTAGGTTCACTGTGAGAGTACAACCTACAGAAATCTGAAGCAACCGAGTTCAGATCTAGGAATTCTGTTCTCATCCTCATATACCACTTCTGCCTGTCACATTCCTCTGTTGTAAGAGAGAAGCAAATGCAGACCACAACTCATTTTCAGTTCTCATGGCTGATGAGTAATTGAAGCAATCCAGAGCTCTACCACCAAGAAAACTGTAGTTCCCTTTTCCCCACTACAAATTACAAATTCAAATTGGGTTATATAATAACTGAAATGGTCTCTCACATATATTTTGTTGCCATGTCATTGAAGTTCTGCACCATCACTGATGTCATGTAGAAGATCAAAAATGTTCTTTTCTCACAAAATGTTTTTTAAAAAATGCTTTTTATCTAAATCTTGTTTCACAATGAAAACCATAATCAGCAGATATTATGATTTTATAGATTATACTGAAATTTTGATGATTGTAAATAACTCTTTGGACAAAGACAGAAAACATAAATAAAATATAGATATGGAAATTGGAAGACATCAGGCCAAGCAGCTATCATGAACTTGAGTAAGAAATAGTCTGTCTTTAAAATGTTAATGTTGGGGCACTTGGGTGGCTCAGCCAGTTAAGTGGTTGCCTTTGACTCAGGTCATTATCCCCTCTCCTGGGATCCAGCCCCACCTAGAGCTCCCTGCTCAGTGGGGAGCCTGCTTCTCCCTCTCCTTCTGCCTGCCACTCCCCCTGCTTATGTGCTCTCTCACTCTCTCTCTGTCAAATGGATAAATAAAATCTTCAAAAAATATATATATATTTATGTGTTATTTCTTTTCTACACAAGTGTACTTTGTTTATGTATGAAATGACACGTTATAAATATATCTAATGTATTGGTTTAAGAAAGCATTAGGAAAACTTCCAAATTCACTCAATGAGGCCAACATTATCCTGATACCAAAACTAAATAAAGACACCACAAAAAAGGGAACTACAGGCCAATATCTCTGATGAACATAGATGCAGAAATACTCAACAAAATACTAGCAAACTGAATCCAAAAGTACATTTAAAAAATCGTTCATCACAATCAAGTGGGATTTATTTCTGATTGCAAGGGTGGTTCAATATCTGCAAACCAATCAATGTGATACATCACATTCATAAAAAAAGGATAAGAACCATATAATCATTTTAATGGACACAGAAAAACATTTGACAAAGTATGATATACATTCATGATCAAAATCCTCAACAAAGTAGGTTTAGAGGGAACATACCTCAACATAATAAAGGCCATATATGAAAAGCCCACGGCTAATATCATTTTCAATGGGGAAAAACTGAAACTTTTTCCTCTACAGTCAGGAACAGGACAGGGATACCCACCTTCACCACTTTTATTCAACATAGTACTAGAAGTCCTAGCCACAGCAATCAGAAAACAAAAAGAAATAAAAGGCATCCAAATTGGCAAGGAAGAAGTCAAATTTCACTATTTGCACATGACAAGAGACTCTATACAGGAAACCCGAAAGACCACCAAAAAAATACTAGAAATGATAAACAAATTCAGTAAAGTTACAGGATACAAAATCAATGTAAAGAAATCTGTTTCATTTCTACATCAATAATGAAACAGCAGAAAGAGAAATTAAGGAATCAATCCCATTTACAATTGCACCAAAATAATAAGATACCTAGGAATAAACCTAACCAAAGAGGTGGAAGACTTGTATTCGAAAACTGTAACGCACTCATGAAAGAAATTGAAGATGACACAAAAATGGAAAGACACTCCATGCTCATGGATTGGAAGAATAAATATTGTTAAAATGTTCTTCTACCCAATCTACATATTTAATGCAATCTCTATCAAAATACTACTAGCATTTTTAACAGAATTAGAACAAACAATCCTAAAATTTCTATCGAACCACAAAGACCCTGATTAGCCAAAGCAACCTTGAAGCAGAAAAGCAAAACTGGAGGCATCACAATTCCTGACTTCACGTTATGTTACAAAGTTATAGTGATCAAAACAGTATAGCACTGGCACAAAAATAGACACATACATCAATAGAACAGAGTAGAAAACCCAGAAATGAACCCATAACTTTATGATCAATTAATCTTTGACAAAGCAAGAAAGAATATCCAATGGAAAAAAGACAATCTCAAAAAAAAAAAAAAAAAGGAAAAGAAAGAAAAGAAAAAGAAGATAGTCTTTTCAACAAATGGTGTTGGGAAAACTGGACAGCAATGTGCAAAAGAATGAAATTGGATCACTTTCTCACACCATACACAAAAATAAGTTCAAAATGGATTAAAGACCTAAGTGTGAGACCTGAAACCACAAAACTCCTAGAAGAGAACACAGGCAATAATTTCTCTGACATTGGCCAGGCAATATTTTTCTAGATATGTGTCCTGAGACAAGGGAAATAAAAGCAAAATTAAACTATTGGCACTACATAAAAATAAAAAGCTTCCGTACAGCAAAGGAAACAATCAACAAAACTAAAAGGCAACCTACTGAATGGGAGAAGATATTTGCAAATGATACATCTGATAAAGGGTCAGTATACAATATATATAAAGTCTAAAACCCAACACCCAAAAAACAAATGATCTGATTAAAATTGGACAGAAGACATGAATAGACATTTTTCCAAAGAAGACATCCAGAAGGCCAACAGACATGAAAAGATGCTCCACATCACTCATCATCCAGGAAATGCAAATCAAAACTACAATCACCTCACACCTGTCAGAATGGCTAAAATTAACAACATAAAAAACAACAAGTGTTGGCAAGGATGTGGAGAAAGGGGAACCCTCTTGCACTATTTGTGGGAATGCAAACTGGTGCAGCCATGACGGAAAACATCATGGAGGTTCCTCAAAAAATTAAAAATAGAAGTACCCTCTAATCTAGCAATCTCACTACTAGGTATTTACCCAAAGAATACAGAAATACTAAATCAAAGGGATACATGCACCCAGATGTTTATAGCAGCATTACCTAAAATAGCCAAATTATGGAAACAGCCCAAGTGTCCATCCACTGATGAATGGAATAAGAAGATGTGGTATATATACAATGGAATATTACTCAGCCATAAAATGGAATGAAATCTTGCCATTTGCAATGACATGGATGGAATTGAGGGTATTATGCTGAGTGAAATAAGTCAGTCAGAGAAAGACAAATACCATATGATTTCACTCATGTGTGAAATTTAGAAACAAAACAAATGAGCAAGGGGGAAAAAGAGAGAGAGAGGCAAACCAGGAAACAGACTCTTAACTATAGAGAATAAAATGATGGTTACTAGAGAGGAGTGTGGAGGGATGAGTGAAATAGGTGATGGGGCTTAAGGAGTACACTTGTACTCAGCATGGAAAACTGAGCACCAGATGATGTATTAAAGTGTTGAATCACTATATTATTATACACCTGACTAATATTACACTGTATATTAACTAAGTGAAATTTAAATAAAAACTTTAAAAAAACTAAAATTGGGGGAAAAAAAGAAATCATTAGGGAAAGCTAAGCTCTCACTTAGTTCTCTTCAATGCACAAGTGTGTAATTCTTAATAATCATAGTTCTCAGACTGTCCAAATACAACAAAAAGTTTTTAAAAGGATTAATGTAGAAAATGAGATTGTGAAGATTATAACAAATATTTTCCTAAGGACTATGGAGCTTCACATTTACTACTTGATAAAATTATACACACACATTATTTTATAGTGAACTTGATTCTTGGGGAAAGCAAAAAAATACAACAAATAATTAAAATATATAGCATCCTAAAAAATTCTCACTGTGTATGCCCTAATGTAAATGTCTACTACATACACACAATAACTATCAGGAGCTTTCTAGAAAATGTAGATGAACCTACTGGTAATGTCCAATGAAGTATACCATATAGGAGATTATATGACTCAAGTCTGAACATCATTGTCAGCAATCATTCATTCCAAAAAGGTTAAAAATGGACAACCTAAGACAATGCTAAAAACAAACAAACCAATAAATATATATAAATAAATAAATAAATAAATAAATAAATAAATAAATAAAATAGTTTAAAAAGCTTATTCCAGGATGTAAAATTTTAGCAAGCTATAAAAGAAGCTTAGAATAGGGAAACTAAGTTAGGGACAGAACATAGGGAGATAGGTCACAGACTCTAATAGCAATACCAGAATAATTTCAGAGGGTAAGCCAACATTGGTCAGCAGCAGACGGTTTCATGATGTTATGTTATGTTATGACTGGTCCTTCCATTTTACGAGGTGTATAAATGCTGTTATCATTATTACCACAAACACCAAGCACTGAGTTCGGTGTTCTGTGTCAGGCATCAAAAGACCTTACCTAGTATAATGCCACATGGTATAACTGTGGCAAGTACAGCGCTCTTCCCTAATTGTTCAATCACCAAACTGCTGTTCATTTTCCAAATATCAATTCCCAGAAGATTATAAGATAAGACAAATAACAATAAGGGGTATAATTTTATAATGATTATACAAAGGGGAATACAGGGGCACCTGGATGGCTCAATCGTTAAGCATCTCCCTTGGCTCAGGTCATGATCCCAAGGTCCTGGGATTGAGCCCCACATCGGGCTCCCTACTCAGCAGGAAGCCTGCTTCTCCCTCTCCCGCTCCCGCTGCTTGTGTTCCCTCTCTCACTCTTTCTCTCTCAAACAAATAAAATCTTAAAAAAAGTGGGGGGGGGGCATACAATCAAAATTACAGCAGGTTTTTTTTTTTTTAAACTCAACAACCTGATCTTTAATTTTACATGAAAATGCAAAGAACCTAGAACAGCTAGTTTAAAAAACACAATTTTTAAAGGAATAAAGTAAAAGACCTTACTACATCTGATTTCAAGACATATTCTAAAGTATACTAATCAAGTATACTAATCAAGACAGTGTGGAAATTGGGAAAAGTGACATATTGATCAATGGAACATTGCCTTCTAGGCTACTCACAATGTCGTTATATCAATTGGATACCCATATGGAAAAATTAATGGATGGTGACCCTTATCATCCTGTACATGCAAAAATTTACTGTAAATGAATCAAAGACTTAAATATGAAACCTAAAACTGTAATCATCCTACAGGAAAACATAAAGAAAATCTTTGCAACATTCTAGTGATGAAAGTTTTCTTTGATAGAACATAAAAATAATGAACTATATTTTCAAGTGATGTTTTAGATTTCATGAAAACTTAAAACTTACTCTTCGAAAAACAATTAAGAAAATGAAACGCCAAGCCACAAACTAGAAGAAAATATTCACAACACATAAATCAGACAAAGATAAAAAGAATGCTCACAACTCAACAATAATATAAACAAAGCAAAAATTTTAAAAATGGGCAGAAACATTCACTATTTACTTCAAAAGAGAAAATAAACAAATGGCCTATAAATACATGATGTAAAACATTGTTAGTGATGTAAATTCGAACCACACCAAGCTAAATCACCACGTTCATGAGAATGGGAAAATTTTTAATAGCTTTTTAAAAAAGATTTATTTATTTATTTTAGAGCTGGGGGAGGGAGAGAGAGAATGTTAAGCTGTCTCCATGCTGAGTGCAGAGCCAGACACAGGGCTTGATCTCATGACCCTGAGCTCATGACTGAGCTGAAGCCAGGAGTCAGATGCTCAACCCACTGAGCCACCCAGGTGCCTTGGAATGGGAAAATTTTTAATAAAAAAAATTAAAACAGAAATGGGAAGGATACGGGAAACTAAGACTCTCTAACGTAGCTGGTAAAAATATAAAATGGTACAACTGCTTTGGAAAAGAGTTGGAAAGTTTCAGGGCACCTGGGTGGCTCAGCCGGTTAAGAATCTGACTCTTGATTTTGGCTCAGGTCATGATCTCAGAGGCAAGATTGAGCCCCATGTCGGGCTCAGGTTCTGAGCTGGGTGAGGAGCCTGCTTAAGATTCTCTCTCCCTCTCTCACTCTGCTCCTCCCCCCTCTCTGAAAGAAAAAAAGAGTTAGGAAGTTTCTTTAAAACTTAAACATACATTCACCAACATCAAATAATCACTCAGGTATTTACCCTGAAGAAACAAAACTAAATTACTACAAAGAGTAGGTCACAGATGTTCATAACAGCTTTAATTTAAATAGACAAAAACTAAATAATTTAAATGTCCAACACATGAATGGGCAAACAAATTGTTATTATCCAATGAAATGCCAGATAGCAATAAAAAGGAACTAAGTATCAGTTCATACTATAACATGGATAAATCACAAGATTTATTGTGAAAATTTATTATTGTGCTAGGTGAAAGAAGTCAGGCCAAAGAAACAGAAAAAAACTAAATAAAAAGAGAAATATAAATTTTATAATTACATTCACATAAAATTCTGAAGAATAAACTAGATCAGATATGGGGGTGCAGGAAGGATGGATTACAAAGGAGTACAAGGAAACTGGGGAGAGATGTAAATGCTTTTTATCCTACCAAACTGATGATTTCCCAGATTTGTATACATATGTCCAATCTGATTATATTGCACACTTTATGTGAAGTTTAGTGAAATGTAATTGTACTTCAATGAAGTTGAAAGAATCCAAAAAATAAAGACGGATAAAATTACATCTATTTCAGGGTATGGGCTTATAGTAATAAAGACATTTTTAGGATAGGTTGCCTAAAAGCAGGTTTACGTGAGACAATTTTTCCTTTAACTGCTATCTAACAACCACTTGTCCTAAAATTTATCACTTGCTAAATAACTGAATGTTTGCTCGGATATTTTTTTAAGGGATTAGGGAGATACATTACCCCATTTTAAGAAAATTATAGCTAATTTAAATTTCAACTGATTTAAACTGTAGCTTTTCTAGTAAAAAAAAAAAATGTTTAAACCTGCAGCATTTTGGGAATGATGCATTTTTTTCTTTCTTTCTTTCTTTCTTTCTTTCTTTCTTTCTTTCTTTCTTTCTTTCTTTCTTTTTCTTTTTCTTTTTGAGAGAGAGATCATGGGAGCATGGGAGGAGGGTAGGGGGAGAGAAAGAATGAGAATTCCAAGCAGGCTCCATGCCCAGCACAGAGCCCTACCCCCACCCCCCCATGGGGCTCCATCTCACAATTCTGAGATCAAGACTTGAGCTGAAATCAAGAGTCCAACACTTAACCCACTGAGTTACCCAGGCACCCCAAGAATGATGCAAACTTATCTATCTCTGTGGATTGTTTTTATCTACTTATGATATAATTTTTCAAAATCATAGTTAAATATACCAAAAACCCCTGAATCGTATACTTTAAATGGGAGAAGAGCAAAATCTTTGTTAATAAATGCTTGTATGAATGAGAAAATTGAAAAAGTATTATGGACAGGGAAACTAAACTTTTAAGGGCCTTGAACACCAACTACTGTTTATTTAGCATGGAATTCATGTTTTATGTATTGAAGGTTTGTGAACAGGGCAATAGCCTGACTTAGGCTCTGCTTTGGTAAAATTGAGCTGGCAGAGGTGTGTGGAATCTTATTGGTTGGAGGGGCTCAGTCCTGAGTATCCTAACATTCAGGTTCAGGCAGGATATGGAGAGTCCATCTGCCCATACAGAAAGCATATTCAAAGCTTTCTGAAAAGATTACAGGTAACATTTGTCATTTTATGGCTGCTCAGTATTTGAACTCCTTGTCTATATTTAGAGAATTGGACATTGTTTTATTCCTACAATTTTGATGGTTTCCCAGGTTTTACATAAAAAGCCAGGTACTTGCTCCCCCAAGTACATTACCCCTCAGATACATGTCTGAAATTTAAGCTACCTGATGATCCTACTCAGGACATGAGTCTGAAGTAGCTAACACAAAGAAGCTAGAAGAGTTGGTTTCATGCCATCCACAAAAAAGCCCATTATCTGTGTCCACTGATGGCAGAGGCAGTATGTATCCAGGAGTGGCAGGACCAGTGGCAGCATGGAAAACTGATGGATCCTGTGTCCAGAGCTGGCTACAATTTTGGCTGTGTCTTATTCCGACTAGCCTTCCTTGGTCCCTGATTGACTTTTTAATAGTTTTATTGACATACAACTCACACAACATAAAAATTTGCCCATTTAAATTGTACAGTTCAGGGCACCTGGGTGGCTCAGTTGGTTAAGCATCTGCTTTTGGCTCAGGTCATGATCCAAGGGTCCTGCGATTGAGCCCCGTATCGGGCTCCCTGCTAGGCAGGGAGGCTGCTTCTCCCTCTCCCTCTGCTGCTCCCCCTGCTTGTACTCTCTCTCTCTCTGTCAAATAAATAAATAAAATCTTTAAAAAAATTAAAAATAAAGTATACAATTCTGAGGTGTTTTTAGTATACTCACAGTTTGCACCTATCACCACAATCTAATTTTAGAACATTTTTATCACCCCAAAAGAAACCTTGTACCTGTTAGCTGTCAACCCACCTCCCTCAAGGCAACCACTTATCTACTTTCTGTCTCTACAGATTTGCCTATTTTGGACATTCATATAAATGGAGTCCTACAATATGTAGTCTTTTTCAGCAGCTTATTTTACTTAGCACAATATTTTCAAGATTCATCCATATTGTAGCATGTATCAGTACTTTACTCCTTTTAATCTTGAATAATTGTATGGATATACTACATTTTGTTTATCCATTCCTCAGTTAACGAACATTTGGGCTGTTTTCACTTTCCAGATATTACAACTAATGCTGCTATGAATATTTATGTGTACATTTTGGTGTAGACATATGTTTTCATTTCTCTTGGCTATATATATAGGACTGGAATTGCTAGGACATATGGTAACTCAATGTTTAACATTTTGAGAAATGGCCAAACTGTTTTCCAAAGTAGCCACATCATTTTACATTCTCACTAACAACGTATGTGCATTTCAATTTCTCCACATTCTTGTTGACACTTATTATGCATTATTTTTTATTATAGCTATCCTATGGTTATAAAGAAGTTTCTCTGAGTTTTGCCTTATATTTCTAATGACTAATGATATTGAGAATCTGTTCATTTGTTTATTGGTCATTCATTTATATTCTTTTCAAGTCATTTGTCCATCATTTTAATTGGTTTGTCTTTTTCTTATTGAGTTATAAGACTTCCTCCCTGCTTGATGTTAATATTCATAGGCTTGACATCAATTCTTCAGATGATCCTATATTCTTTCCCTAATTTGCATTATTGCTTATATCGGGTACAGTGGCTATCTGCTCCTTGCAACCAAATACCAGAGACCAAGTCTAGAGATGCCTACTAAGAGTTTGTCCAAACAAAATGGATATTTGACTTAATAAAAATGGCTAAGATAAGAGAAGGAGAGTTTAAATAATTTAAATAATTAATGAGTAGAAAGTGAGGGAATAAGCAGCGACTGTAGAATAGCTTTTGAAAATTATTATTCATTGTGCTGATGGAGGAAAAAGGAGCAATAGTAGCTTGAAGCACTCACAAGTTTGTTTTCTCAGGGGAAAAATGTAAAGAGAAGATATTAAACATGAATATATGGTAGCAGATAATTAATGACAGAGACTCCTTAGAGAGGTAGGAGAGAGAAGGGGATGAATTAGCTTTTAAAAGGTGGAGGAATACTTTTTCTTAAAGATAAGGAAAATAATAATAATAATTTAGAGCAGGAAAGTTAGAAGATCCTGAGGTGGAGACTTCACTCTGAGAGGGTCTTCAGCAGGTGGCTGTGACATTCTTTAGAGATATGAGTAATATTATGTTAAGACCAATGGTCATAGGTTGGATGGGGATGTTGAGAAAAGTAAGGAGTAGCTGAGGGAGGAACCAGGTAGCAAGTCAAAGAGAATTAACTTGAGAATTTTCCAGCAGAAACTATGTTCTAGCAGTAGTGAATTCAAACATATTTTCTATCATTCTGCTTAAATCTTTAAATTCTTCTTTCTTTTCTTTCTTGTACCTTAGTTAATAAAAACGTATCATGAGGTAAAAAATCTACGGCAAACATTCAAACACATTGAACATGAAATATAAGTGAATCATAGTTCTGGCTCATTCTTTTAAAGTTGTTCCTTTGTATGCTTTCCCCTCCCTTCTTGTTTCAGGGTGTGCACAGCAAAAAAATGTAAGTACTATGACCAAAAATTTTCAGTTAGTTTTAAATTTCAGAGATGCATTTTTTTTCATCTGTCAAGTATCTCTGACTTAAACAACAGGTCTAAAAGTGATTTCCATAAGTGATTTATAGAGTCCTCCTCTAAGCTTCTTTCAAAATAGATATCTCACTTAACTTTTTACAAGTGATAAATCATTGTAGTCTTGTACTGATAATTTCCTCATATCACGATGTTGACAAAAGAAAACTACAAATAGGTCAAGTTATCAGCTTTCCCTTTTGCATAATCTATTTGCCCATTTTTCCTTATTTTGGCATTATAAAACTCACATGCAAAAGACACATAATGGTATCCTTGGTTAGAGACTGAAATTCTGCATTTAAATCATTAGTGATGCTTATACTACTAAACAAGAAAATTAAAGGCAACACACTAACATCCTCTTAAAAAGCAAAAGATAGAATTCTGATGCCTGCATTTCCAGTAGACCCTCATTGTTCTTTTTGTGCTTGTTTATGTATTTGCATTAATGTAAAAAATTAAAACCATACCTAAAAATAAAGATATTATGGATAGATAAAGTCCACATGAGATTTAAAAGATACTGATCCAAATACTCTTCAAAGTGAAAAAGTGCTGCATTTCAATTGTCTGTGAAGTTGGGGAGTTTACATCCTCCTGAACCCTTCAGCTGAAGTTGGCACTCCAGGGGATTTCAAATCAATTCAAAGTTATATGGTAAAGAGAAAAAGAAGAAGAAATGGGTGAAATTCCTTCAGTTCAATTTCATTGTTTAGCATTTCAAAGGTTCCATCTATTCTCTTGATTAAAGCCCTGGTTTCATTGGGTTTATGGATTGTCTGAAGCCAGGAATGTGTTCAAATTCACAGCAAGCATTTTGGTATTCAAAAGTAAATCAAGAAGCTTAATTGAGAAATCTCCTTTCAATTCAGAACCACCCTAAAGCCTATTCAAATGTGGATATAATCTATAAATAACCAATAGCATTTTAGTTGGCACATGGAGATGAGGAAAAAATTTAGGGTAGGAATTTGTGAACCTGAGGGGTCTCATAACAGATCTTCAATTAACTAGTTATTGGACCCTCAGTAACCACTTTACTGGATCTTAATGTCATCTCTTATAAAATAAGATGAAATGCTTAATGAAATTAGATTTTTTTTAAAAGATTTTATTTATTTATTTGACAGAGATAGTGACAGCCAGCGAGAGAGGGAACACAAGCAGGGGGAGTGGGAGAGGAAGAAGCAGGCTCATAGTGGAGGAGCCTGATGTGGGGCTCGATCCCATAACGCCGGGATCACGCCCTGAGCCGAAGGCAGATGCTTAACCGCTGTGCCACCCAGGTGCCCCAATGAAATTAGATATTTATTCTATTTCTAAAATTTCCTTAATCTACTCTGAAGGTACATTTTAATGTATACTTCTTTGGAATATTTATATAAAATACAGCATTTACGGTTTATAATGTCAGATGCATAAAATGATAGCATGCAATGTTTATTATATACATGTCTAATGTACATATGTATAGTATATATGCATATATACATATATAAAGAATATTTCCTATTTTTAGAATTACACAGATTAATTACTACCTCAGAATTTAGCCATTTTACCAGAAGATAGTAATCCTTCACAACTGATATCTTGATAGTAACCAAAGTTAAAATTATCACCACTATTTTTTATTTGAAGAAACAGTTTTTCTGGGGCACTTGACTGGCTCAGCCAGTTAAGTGTCTGCTTTCAGCTCAGGTCATGATCCCAGAGTCCTGGGATCAAGCCCTACATCGGGCTCCCTACTCATCAGGGAGCCTGCTTCTCCCTCTCCCTCTGCCTGCCACTCCCCTGCTCACACACTCTCTCTTTCTGTCAAATATATACATAAAATCTTTTAAAGGGAAAAGAAAGTTTTTCACACCGTAATGTTTTTTTTTGTGGTACATCAGTTGAACTTAAAATTGTGCTTTTTGCTTGCTAGAAGGTCATTGTTCTATATACACTACAAAATTCCTGAGATTTCTGTAATATGACTGTCCATTTGCCCATTGCCATATAGCCACTTAATATCTCACCACACTTTAGTTTACCAAAGAGTTTTAGAGTAATGTTATTTTTGATAATTTTTTCTATTTTTCACATAAACAATATATTTACAAATATTAAAGATATACAAGATATACTGGAGAAGTTGTGTATACTGTGATGGTCCAAGTTGAAAATTAAAAAAAACAATTAAAACAGATTATTTAACAGGACATTAACTCTTCTCAATTTTCCTATTCCCTAATATTGAGTGAATATATAGTCTAATATTATTTACTCTAATTTACATATGACCAAGACTATTCTTAACAAAGAGCAGAGTAGGGGGCACCTGACTGGCTCAGTCAGTAGAGCCTATGACTGTTGATCTTGGGATTGTGAATTTGAGCCCTATGTTGGGTGTGACGCCTACTTAAAAAAATAAAATTAAATAAATAAAATATTTTTCAAAAGAGAGAGAGAAAAAGAACAAAATGATGTTAGCCTGTGAAGTACTTTAAAGAACTCTAAAGGCACCTAGCCAAATATTTTTCTACCATATTAAAAGACTTCCACTGATGTCTTCAATTCCAACATTGCATACTGAATCTGGTACAAAATTAAATATGTATTTTCTATTCAAAAGTATATACATAAGAGAAATAATATATGTAAAATTTAGCACTTATGTTAACCTGATGTAAATAACGTTGCTACATCTTTCTCAGATGTCAATTAGAAGCAACTGAATTTTGATATCCCAGAGAAGTAATTTTTTTTAGTAATTTTTAAAATATTTTATTTATTTATTTGAGAGAGAGATTGAGAGCAAGAGGACAAGCAGCGGGAGTGGCAGAGAGAGAGGGAGAAACAGGCACCCCACTGAGCAGGGAGCCTGATGTGGGCTGGGATCCCAGGACCCTGGGATCATGACGTGAGCCTAAGGCAGATGCTTAACCAACTGAGCCATTCAGGCCCCCAGAGAGGTAATTTTTAGATGCTCCTTCCTGGGACATTAAAAGTTCCAGAATGTGTCTCAGGAACCTCAACAAAAACATCTCTACTTATATTTTTTTCTAAGATTTAGTTTGGCCACTTGTAAAACCACGGAAGATGGAAGAAATATCAGTTTTGAAATCTGTGTAATGATGGGGCAGCTGGGTGGCTCAGTCAGTTGAGCGTCTGACTCTTGGTTTTTGCTTAGGTCATGATCTCATGGGTCATGGGATGGAGCCCCACATTGGGCTCCACACTCAGCAGGGAGTCTGCTTGAAGATTCTCTCCCCCTGCCCTTCCCACCACTCTTTCTCTCTCTCTCTCTCTCTCAAATAAATAATCTTTTTTAAAAAAGAAATCTGTATAATACTAGTGGAGTACAAAGCTTCCATGGATATGGAATGGATATAGGAAAGGAAGGACAAGGGAGAGAAGACCTCAATAACCAAGGAAACAGTGTGATAAAATGGAACAGAGGTCAGTAAAGCAAGGATTTGTAGAAAGGACATTAAAAATTGATCTTTCAGGGTGCCTGTGTGGCTCAGTCCGTTAAGCATCAGACTCTTGATCTCATTTCAGGTCTTGATCTCAGGGTGTGAGTTCAAGCCCTGATTTGGGCTCCACACTTGACATGGAGCCTACTTGAAAAACAAAATTGATTTTGGAAATAAAATACATACTTTACAAATTTGCTTATGTTTGCATGTAACAAAATATCAAATAATGTCTTATTGTAACACTTCAGATGATGGTTATACTCACTAAAGTTTAAGAATGATTGTTCTAATTTGTTATAAAATCGTGTAATATGAAAGTCATGAAAAATACTTCACAATCACAAACCGACCATTTAAATTTAGTTTAGAGATGGATAATAATGAGGCAGTTTTCAAAGAGCCTACATTCTCACCCAGCTCCCATGTAGAATAAATTTCTGTTTTTATTAATTCCTACTGAAATGCAGAATTATCTCTTTATGGAACTAAATCTCTAAATCAGTCTCACTTTAGAAAGTTTTACTGTTTTCACTTATCTAAGTGTCAGGATAAGTACATTAAAAGTTATTTATGCTCTTAATTTTTTGTTGTTTCATTCAAGAGCATTTATTGATCATTTAATAATGGTTACAAATAAGGCAAGTTTTAATTTCAAGAAACAGAAGTGAATAAGGAGTGATTATGTTTTTGCCTCCAAGGAGTTTTCAGGGTAATGGACATAAATATGCAAATAAGTAATCACAATGTGGTGTATGATGTATACTTTCATAATATCTAAATATGAGTCAAAAGATAGCAACCTGCATTTAATATGTCAGTGATAACATGATAAGTACTAAAAGACATAGCTTATTCTATCAAATTCTGGTTTCATAACTGAGAATTCAAAGCACATGGATGACCTGTTGGGTTTTTGTCTTGCTATGAGAGTGGATTTGAATGTCTAAATGGGAGAAGAAAGAGCGCTTGGGTGGCTCAATCATTTAAGCATCTGCCTTCACCTCAGGTCATGATCCCAGAGACCTGGGATTGAGCCTCACATCAGGCTCCCCACTCAGTGAGGAGTCTGCTTCTACCTCTGCTCCTCCCCCTGCTCATGCTCCCTCTCCTTCTCTCTCAAATAAATAAATAAAATGTTTTAAAAAATAAATGTGAGGAAAAATAAAAATTATATCTTTTAGGACACAAAGAACTGCAAAACACAGATTGTGACTTTTGTCTTTCAACTTTTTTTTTTTTTTTTTAAAGAGATGGCGGTGGATGGGGAGCAGGGAGAAGGTAAGGGAGACTCTTAAGCAGGCTCCATGATCAGCACTGAGGAGCACAATGTGGGGGCTCAATCTCATAACCCTAAGATCATGACCTGAGTCATCAGAGTTGGATGCTTGACCCAATGAATCACCCAGGAGCCCTGTCTTTCAACTTTTCAATTACACATTTAAGTTATTAAGAAATGTACATCTTATATTTGAAATTATTCATAATAATAAGGCAATGTATAGTTCTAGTTCTGTGGTTCTCAATTGGGATGATTCTGCCCCACAGAGGATAAATGATAATGCCTGGGGAGCGTTTTGATTTTCACACTGGGAAGAATATTACAGGCATCTAGTAAGTATAGACCAGGGGTGAAGCTAAACATCCTACATGCACAAGCTATGCTCCAACAAGAATTATTTGGCACAAAATGTCAATAGTGCTGCTACTGAAAAACCCTGTTTTAGTTAAATACAGTTAGTATTAAGGTTTATTATTTATCAATAATATAATTAAACTTGCCTAGAAATGTGCTTGAATTTAAAGTGCTTAAGTACAAAATAAAGCATTTTCTCTGTGGTAAGAGGTACTGTATTTAGGGGCGCCTGAGGGGCGCAGTCGTTAAGCGTCTGCCTTCGGCTCAGGGCGTGATCCCGGCGTTCTGGGATCGAGTCCCATGTCAGGCTCCTCTGCTGGGAGCCTGCTTCTTCCTCTCCCACTCCCCCTGCTGTGTTCCCTCTCTCGCTGGCTGTCTCTCTGTCACATAAATAAATAAAATCTTAAAAAAAAAAAAAAGAAGAAGTACTGTATTTAGATTAATAAAACACCCAACAAGAAAATTCTTGCTGGAGAATTTCTTATGACCAGTTGACTAAGAAAGAAAACTCAGACCTCAGACAGTTCTGCACAATATGCAGACATGACCAGAAAGTGGACAGCTGTAGCACTATAGGTTTTTGGGGGGACATCCCTAAAGGACAGTGGTGGAGGGAAGTTATTCCAGTGAACAGAATTTTGAATGGTGACCTAGTTGTTCATTTTGCCTGGAAGGAGGATTAGCTAGATATAAGGCTCTATAATTATTCATTAACTATGGTCAATGGTTTGGCTTTAAGGTAAGGGACTTGTAAGCAACATGATTGAAATACTGGTGATAAGGAAGTCCAGGAAAGAAGTTATGTGGACAGACCTCTCTGAATGGGCAAAGAATTATTTGTGTCCCATATGAATACCCACCAAAGGGTGACATCAAGAGTGGAGGATTTTAAGAAGCAAGTTGATAGAATGGAAATGGAAGTGTTTTTTTTGGATTCCAGTCAGCTTCCTTCCCCAGTAACTTCTGTCATTTCCAAATGGAATCATGAACAAGGTGGCCCTGTTGGCAGGGATGGAGGTAATCCATGGGTAAAGTAACATGAACTTCTACTTACCAAGACTGATCTGGCCACAACCATAAGTCAGTATCCAATCTGCCAGCATCTGAGAATACTGAGTCCCCAGTATGGCACCATTCCCCAGGGTCAGCTAGCTCCCTGGTGTCGGGTTAATTACATTGGACTGCTTCCACCATATAAGGAATAATGTTTTGTTACTATTAAAATAGACAATTACTCTGGATATGGTTTTACCTTCCTTGCATATGCTGCTTCTGCCCAAAATACCATCCGTGGAGTGGCAGATATTACGTAATTGAGTATGTCTGGAATACAGAAAATTCCTTAGGCCATCTCTTAATACTATCATGACCTGTAATTAAAGTCAGTGAAAAAATACAATAAAGAAATTTAGGACAAATTTCTTAGCCACAAAGGACAGTGGCTAAGAGACTGACTGCAAAGGGGACAAGGGCACTCGTTTGGGGTGATGGAACTATTCTATATCGTGATTGTACTGATGGCTACATAATTATATATAACTGTCAAAACTCATCCAATTGTACACTTTCAATTGGTGAAATATATATATTTTTAAATTTGTTTTTTTAATTGCAGTATAATTAACATAAGGTGTTATATTAGTTTCAGGTGCACAGTACAGTGATTCAACAATTCTATACATTACTCAGTGCTCATCATGATACATGTGATCTTAATCCTCTTCATCTATTTCACCCATCTCCCCGCCCACCTCCCCTTTGGTAACCATTTGTTTGTTTTCTATAGTTAAGAGTCTGTGTCTTGGTTTGTCTCTTTTTTTCCCTTCTTTCATTTGTTTTGTTTCTTAAATTACACATATGAGTGGAATCATATGTTATTTATCTTTCTCTGACTTCTTTCATTCAGCTTCATACTCTCTAGCTCCATCCATGTTGCTGCAAATGGCAAGATTTCATTCTTTTTATGGCTAAGTAATATTCCATTATATATATACATATCACACATTCTTTATCCATTCATCTATTAATGGGCATTTGGACTGTTACCATACTTTGGTTATTATAATTAGTGCTACAATAAATATAGGGGTGCATATATATATCTAGTCAAATTAGTGTTTTTATATTCTTTAGGTAAATACCCAGTAGTAGAATTACAGGATCATATGGTAATTCTATTTTTAATTTTTAGGAACCTCCACACTGTTTTCCACAGTGGCTGCACCAGTTTGCATTCCCGAAAACAGTGCATGAGTATTCCTTTTTCTCCACATCCTTGCCAACATTTGTTTCTTGTGTTTTTGATTTTAGCCATTTTAACAGGTGTGAGGTGATATCTCATTGTGGTTTGGGTTTGCATTTCCCCAATGATGAGTGATGCTGAGCATCCTTTCATATGTCTCTGGCCATCCGTGTGTCTTCTTTAGAGAAATGTCTGGATGTCTTCTGCCCATTTTTAATTGGATTATTTGGGGTTTTTTTAGTTTGTATCAGTTCTTCATATATTTTAGATATTAACCTCTTATGGGATGTATCATTTGCAAATGTCTTCTCCCATTCAGTAGGTAGTCTTTGTGTTCTGTTGATATTTTCCTTTGCTCTGCAGAAGCTTTTTATTTTTATGTAGTCCCACTAGTTTATTTTTGCTTTTATTTCCCTTGCCTCAGGAGACATATCTAAAATATTTTGCTCTGGCCCATATCAAAGATATTACTGCCTGTGCTCTCTTCTAGGATTTTTATGGTTTTGGGTCTCACACGTAGGTCTTTAATCAATTTTGAATTTATTTTTGTGTATTGTGTAAGCAAGTGGTCCAATTTGAATCTTTTGCATGTAGCTGTCCAGTTTTCACAACACCATTTGTTGAAGAGACTGTCTTTCCCATTGCACATGCTTGCGTCCTTTGTCATAGATCAATTGACCATATAATCATGGGATTATTTCTGGGTTCTTTATTGTGTTCCATTGATTTATGCGTCTGTTTTTATGCTAGTACCATACTGTTTTGATTACTACATCTTTGTAGTATATCTTGAAATCTGGGATTGTGATACCTCCAGTTTTGTTCTTCTTTTTCTTTATTTAGATTGCTTGCTTAATTTTATTTTATGTAAATTTTACCTCAATGAAGTTATATTAAAAAAAAAAAACACCAAATTTTCCTAAGACAACAAAAATCCCCAAACAATGCTGAAAACAAACAGCAGACAGGAGGAACATTTTTGCAATACATGTACTCAAGTATTTGTATTTCAACTGCAAAAGAAAAAGAATTCTTATGAACATATCTATTTATGCATTATTTTATTCAACAAATAGTTTCTGAGCATATGACAATCATCATGCAAAGATTCAGGTGATGGAAAGTTCCAATGATGTCTCATTGGAGAACAAAAACACACAAGTAGAAGCACAAAACAAGAAAAAGAACAACAACAACAAAAAACTGTCCTTATGAAGCTTAAAATCTAGTTAAGGGAGACAGAATATTAAATAAGTAATTAAAACATAAACGATATGATCTTGATTGTGATAAGGTTCAGAGCTATGCCTGCTTCATCCATAGTAGCTATATAGGTTTTTATGAAACACATTTTCGTATTCATTATATTTGTAACTCAGCTTTTTTATATGTACTGCTTTTCCCTCTTTCTAATCACGTTTAACTCATATGAACTTGTCTCTAAGCTGAAAGGTAGAGAATAGATAAATCAGTACATTTAAAAATATAACGCAATGTTATAATAAACCCGCAGGTTTCCAAGTGAGAGAGTAGCCCATTTTGCAAAATATGCCAAGAAGGTTTCTCAAAAACTAGTTGTGTGATCATCAGCATAATACTTTTCTCAAAAGTATAAAATGGTTGAGGTCAAAGAAATGGCCTACGGATCACTTAAAAATGTGTTCAGTAAAGGATGGCTTCCAAACAGAGGGCAGGCTGCCTCAGCAGAAAGACATTTTAGGCACCAAAGAGGAGAATTATTTTGAGAAACGTTTTGGAGTGCTTAAGCATTTTCTCCTTGATCAACAGGAGGGATCTCTTCCCTCATACCTCATGCCAGGTAAGAGGGGCTTTAGGGCATCATTCTGGCAGCTTGATATGTGTCGCATGAAGGTGGATGGGGCAAAGGGGCTGCTTTCTACTCAATGTAGGAGAAAAGTGAAAAGGCTCTGCCTGGATTAGCTGCCTGGCAATAAAGTTCACAGAGATTACCATTGTCAGATCAAGCCACTACCCCTGAGGTGTGTATTTCCTGCGGATTGAGTGTGGGCCCTGTGTCAGGGAGCCAACGCAGGAGCCACTTAAAAAGGCCCCACAAAATGCTGGTGGCAAATAACAAAACTGGCCAGCTGGAAGACACATAAGGTTTAGAGACAGTTTTACTTGCTAGTACAGTCATATTCTGATGTTAGCATACTCTGGCAGGTATTCAAAAGCTGACTGTTTTGATCACGTTGTGCTTTCATAGGTATCTCAAAGATTGTCCTACTGAGAACAACGAACTGCAACTAGCGAAATGAGGGCAAAGCCATTCCACCAGGCAGCTGCTTCTCTGCCCCCCTCAGCTCCTGCATCATGCAGCACTCTGCACGGCTCCTTCCATTCCCATCTCAAAGCAGCTGCAAGAGGCCTACTTAGAGAGGATCTATTTTAAAATGACATCAGAACCACCCCTTCAAAGTAAACCCTTTTATATCCTCTTACATGATAAACTAGTTTTTGAGCCATCTCCCTGAAATTTCTGCATAATTGTTCTTGTAACTCACTTAACATGAGAAAAGAAAAAAAAAACTATGAGAGAAGATACCACCTATTGGTTTGTTTTTAGCCTTTGGACTTCAACTGAAGCTGAGGCACAAAGAATTCCATTTTTAAATTGTGTTAATAAACAAGCAAATCAGGTTATTTTAAGTGTCAGTGCTGAAGCGAGTTAACACCATGAAGACACTATGAAAGAAAAAAAAAATCAACAAAGTTTGGATATGGGGAAAAAGGAGAAGCAGGAATTGAGCATGACTTTAAGGATTAAGTTTGAGGTATTAAAGGAAAGATGGGGAGATTTCTGCATAACTAGAATAAATTGACCACAGTCTTCTATGCACCTTCATAGTCTTTTATTTTTCCCCAAATTCCCATTAAAATTCAACAAAGAATTAAAAAGCTAACAACCTACAGAGATGAAGAGATTGGAGTAGAAGACAAGAGTAAAGATTATGGTCATTATACAAAAGCAAGAAAGATCCCTACTTAAGGTTTGGTTTGGATGTTGAGACTGATAACCTTACATACATACCAAGAGGGTATGAAAAGCTCTATTACTGACATAAATGTGGTCTCCAGGGAGAGCAGGGCAGGTATTTCAAATAGGTCTGAAATAGGTTGAGAGAGCGAAGAAAGGAAACCAGCCTGGGTTTTTGTTGCAGTTAGGATGTGGAAATAGAGGGAGATTTCTCACATAAGTAGGCAGAGATTTGCATGATTTGAGCCTTCGGCTGATTCAAAGGAGGAAGCACCCAGGCTTTTTTATCGGCTTGCCCAGTTGTGGGTTACAAGGGGTATAGGAAGAGATGAGGCTTAAAAGTTGTCAGTGGTCACCTGCAACAGATGACTGGATTAAGAAGTTGTGGTCCATATATACAATGGAATATTACTCAGCAATCAGAAAGAACGAGTTCTCAACATTTGCTGCAACATGGACGGCACTGGAGGAGATAATGCTTAGTGAAATAAGTCAAGCAGAGAAAGACAACTATCATATGATTTCTCTCATCTATGGAACATAAGAACTAGAATGATCAGTAGGGGAAGAAAGGGATAAAGAAAGGGGGGGTAATCAGAAGGGGGAATGAAACATGAGAGACTATGGACTATGAGAAACAAACTGAGGGCTACAGAGGGGAGGGGGGTGGGGGAATGGGATAGACCGGTGATGGGTAGTAAGGAGGGCACATATTGCATGGTGCACTGGGTGTTATACACAACTAATGAATCATCGAGCTTTACATCGAAAACCGGGGATGTACTGTATGGTGACTAACGTAATATAATAAAAAATCATTATTAAAAAAAAAAAAAAGTTGTCAGTGGTCAGTCATCAAACAATGAAGTCTGTCTCCTCATGACAGTAGACTTTTTGAAATAGAACAGTTGGGAGAAAGGCAAACAGCTGATTGGGAAAATTAGAGCCATTTTCAAGCAATGGAAGGAAAGTCTAATTAAAGGTGAGGGTATTTATAATACAGAAATGCTGAGAGGCATGTAGCAAAGAGTATAAGGCTAGAATGAGGTTTATACTTTTCAGTAGCAACTTAGAGGAGCCAAGGACTCAAGAGGTAAATAAAACTTTCAAAATACAGAAGGAAAATGATTTCTCAGTTATGAATGGTGTGAGAGTGGAGAAAAGGTCATTTTCAGGCATTCAAGGTAAAATAATTTATTTACCGTGATGCCTTTCCTTTGGAAATTACTGGAAGATGCCCTATGGTTGAAGCAAACAAAAAACAAAGAGAGATCAAGGGTAAAATTTGTTTTCTGGCCCAGAAGAGCAACAAATCTTGATTGACGATGAAAGAAGTACTCCAAAAAATAAAAGGAGGAGGAGGAAGAAGAAGGACAAGGGAGAGGAAGAGGAAGAGAAACTATGGAAGGAAGGAAGGAAGGAAGGAAGGAAGGAAGGAAGGAAGGAAGGAAAGGAGGGGGAGGAAGGGAAAAACAAATATTGGTGTGCATGAATGTTTTCCAGTCATTTAACATATATATGGGAACATATGGGGGAAAACAGTGATTTTCATAAACAACTAAGAAAAAATATTAAGAAATTATTAACAATTATGAACAGGAAAAAGTTCCATTAGATAGTAAGTGCAATTCTACCATATAATTTGATTCAACAGTGAAAAATGTTTATAGTCTCATATAAATATAAACATTTACTGTTGATTTAACCAAAATTTGTAATTAGAAAGGAAGATGGAAGCAGCAGAAGTAGGAGTATGGTATATGAATAGCAAATCCTCAGCTACCATATTAGAGTGTCAATAGATATAAAAATGCATCACTAGGGGCGCCTGGGTGGTACAGCGGTTAAGCGTCTGCCTTCGGCTCAGGGCGTGATCCTGGCGTTGTGGGATCGAGCCCCACATCAGGCTCTTCTGCTATGAGCCTGCTTCTTCCTCTCCCACTCCCCCTGCTTGTGTTCCCTCTCTCGCTGGCTGTCTCTATCTCTGTTGAATAAATAAATAAAAAATCTAAAAAAAAAAAAAATGCATCACTGAATTAGCCAAGTAGAAATATGAATGCAAATGATGACATATAAAAATATTAAAAAGTGGTTCTTTGAGAGCAGAAAGACACTTGAAAAATATAATCCCTTTAGTATTCTTTGACATTTTAATCATAAGCATGTATTACTATGAACAAAATAAAATTATTTTAATAATTAAAAATTTAAACCCGAGTGGACGTGAGAAGAAAAGGTGGACTTAGGTTTAAATGTGTGGAGTTTGAGTTGATGGCATGATACAGTCCTCAAATCATTACTAGCTGATTTAGTATTCGGACTGAACAGAAGAAGAGTAAAGATACAAACACTAGACTCAGAGAAAAGGTCTCAATCAGAGAAGTAAATTGTTCAAGGAACAGTAAAACTTATGTACAAGAAACCAATAATCCAGACTGAAAAAAAACAGAATATGACATTAAATTACAGAGAGATCAAATTCTCCTCATATTCATAAAATTTTTATATTCATTTTTTCTCATATCCTTCACTGTTTTTCTGGAATTTCAATAATTCCCTTCCTCCCTTCATTATAAAAATAATACTCATAAACAAAAACCCATCTCAAAAAATAATTAGCAGGAATAATTTAAGCTAGCAGAAGCAAATGCCCAAGAAGCATATAGATGTTAAGCCTGTCGCAACTGTAATGTGAGTGGCATAGACACTGTTCTCCTCAAAGTAGCCATGTATTATTATTAAATTTAGGTAATGAAAGTTCTGCTGTTTAATGATGTTATCTATTTTTTCACTGGTTAAGATAAGAGATTAACATGTTATATTATAACTTTTATTGAAACAGAAATGCTACTTTTTCTATGTGATTTGAACATAAAGTTAAATCTTAACAAAAAACCACTTTTCAATGATTTTAATGGTTTCTATTTGTTTTCATTAGCTTATAAAACATTAATCCAAAAATTCTACAGCAATGAACTCAAAACAGATACAATGACCCCCACTGAAGTCTTTGTGGGGATTTCAGAATGAGGAGAAATTCACATTCCTCCAGTACATCACTACCCAGGAAAACCGTTTCATAATAAATGATCACACAAGAATTTCATAATGATTACATATCCTTGGCGTTTTAAAATCTTATAGGCTCAATGTTTAAACTTAAAGAGAGACAAAAATGCAGAGAGTGCCCATCTTCTGATCATAAAAAGAAAAAATAAAGTGTAAAGAATATCTAGTCTTTGTAAACACATTTTTATAAAACCTTTTTTTTTTTTTTGGCTTACTTCTAATTACTCCCTGAGTAAGTACAGCAAATTAAAATTGGATTTTAGATAGATATCTTCATGACTTAAAATCTTTAGAAATAATGTGCTGAATTATACTCCACCAGCAGTTTTCTCTCCCATACTTGGAAAAATATTGGATTATCATTTTTAATGTTTACAAATTTATTAGGAAAAAATGATTTTGCACATTTATTTAATCTTTTTTCTTTATTATTGGTGAACATTTTTCATATATTTATTATTTCTTCTTTTTTGTATTGCATATTTATATCCAATTTCACTTATTAGTAATAGCTTTTTATATATTGATGATAATAATACTTTGTAACATGTTACAAATATTTTCACATTCTTTTGATCCATTTATTTTTAATAGATCAAATTACAGTGGTGGTAATTCTGTCACCTGCACACATCTATTTGAAGATGAAAATAAAATTCAAGTCAGTGTTCAAAAAAAAGGCCATGTAATGTTATTTAGTTTTCTCTTTGAGTTTTCTTTGTCACAAATATATCGAAGAAGAAGCTCTAAGCTAAAACTTCTATTCAAGAACAGGGAACTGGATATGACATCATTCTTTTCATTCAATTAGCTAGAGTTTTGTCTTTTAATTTTTTTAGAACTCCTTCTGATTAAATTGGTTAAACCATTTGAGTCCAATTCATCTGCTTTGGGATATGATAATTTTTCACAGAATACTATAAACATGACAAAAATAATTTTCATTTTTTACAATTTTTTCAAATTATCCTAAATATGATATTTAATAATTCACAAGTTAACAGTGCCACTGTACGTGAATTATGTTGCTTAGTTAATTGGAATTCTTTAGAGGAATATTAATCTTTTTCATGCCTGTAGTCTCAGATTAGAAACTTTATATATCTATGTGCCATAAAGAAAGATCCCAGACTTCTGGCAACTAGAATTCTGGGAATAGATACATTAATTCCACAAAAACAGAATCTTGAAAAACAGGAGTTTCAAACATTAGAACATATATAATTTTGCTGGCTAAATATTCATATTGGTTTGCTTACTTCTTTAATTTACATAGGACTCTCATGGCCAGTACTATAATTATATTAGCAAATATTTTTACATCTGGGAGGGGGATGGTAGCAGTAGATAATAAACCATACATAAGGATTAAATATCTGGTCCAATGTCATACACAACTGCAGCTTCAAGAATTGAACCTAAGTGTCTTAACTCTAATCTGAATTTTAAGTACTCTAGGTTGATCCCTCCATGTCTCCATTTAAAGTGTTGTTTTAAAAATGCATTATCCACTATTATTCCTCTATCATTTTATATAGATATTAAATTGAGAAAATATTTTTCTTGTGGAAAAGGGAGGTATTAGCCATTCATAGTACTATCAGAATTATTGCATAAAATTCTGATATATTTCTTATTCCTCAGTATAGCTAAATTAAATAGTTTCTAGTCTTCATTTCCTGTTATCAGGAAAAATGGTATTAAAAATACTGCCAGCATTGTGCAATAAAATCTGACATTTGTGGAAGTTGACTTAACTTTAAGAACTGGATGATAAAAATCTGATATTCTTTTCTTCTATTGCAGAGACAAAGAAAAATTATATGGTGCTATGCTTCTGTTGTAGGAGAGAAAAGCAAAATAAAGGTAAGCAATTGGAATAGATGCTTTCGGGAAAACAGAAACAATAAATGCTCAGACTGCAGGCAACTCCAGCCACTTCATCACACTCTGAATTGCCATAAACACTAATGCTAAAAACCAGACGTTATCAGCATTACAACCCAAATAGAGATGTGAGGTCAGATGAGAAACAATAGCTTTACCCTAGAAATTGTTACCAAACTGATTTAAAAGTAAGTAAAAAGTTTTCTTTCTTCCTCCCTTTTATTCCATCTTTTCTTATTTGCCATGATACCAGATCATCAGTCTTTTCATTATATGGCTATAGATTTTGGAGGGAGTTTTCAAAGAGGGAAAAAACTGATTCAAAACAGTAAGTAGGGGGAAAAAAAGAGGTAGCCAATTATCATATTCCTATGTTCTCAGTAAAAAAAGCATGGAGCAAGTTACCTGATGTGCAAGTTTTGTCATGTATTTTTTCCCCTTCATGAGGTAATGTAAACATGTTTCATAGTGATTAGAAATTGAGAAAAACAAGAATAAAATCATAATGTCCTGACTTGAAATAATCACTTTTTCTTCCCCTTGTCATGTCGTTTATGCCTTTCTTTGCTATTATATAATCGCTACAATCATAGAATATGTCCAATTTGTTATTCAAATTTTGGTACTTTGTAGGACAAGAATTATCTATTACATTGTCTTCAGAATCATTTGGGATATATAATATTCCTTCCCATTAATATATGACTCTTTATATCTTGCCAATTTATTTAAGTTAGTAAAACAATGTTTCCTTGAACATCTGCAGCCATATAACTTTCCACATAGTTTAAATTATATTTTGAGAAATAGATTTACGAGGTCAAATAAAACCCTATAGATACATTATAGCTTTTGATGAATACTGACAAATTGCTTCCTGGAAATGTTATGTTGATTTTGAAAGCCAACAGTAGAGATTTTAAAGCTAATAGCAGCATTTATTATATGCTTGCCAGCATTGACATTTTTGTTTTTTGTTTTTTATTCCTTATTTACTTATTTATTAAGACTACATGTTGGAGCAATATAATTTTTAATCGATTATTTAGTCGACTACACATTTGATTGTTATTATAAGCAGGGTTAAATTTATTTCGTTATGATTTTCTAGTATTTCAGGATTTTGATTGGATTTCCTCTTTTGTACCTCCACCTTCTTTTTCTGCTTTTACTCTTCTTAGCAATTCATATTTCATCATCCATCTATTGAAGATGCATTATTTTTTCTTAAAGATGCATACAAAATACACATACATACACACACACATCGCTTACCTCATATATTTTGCAAATATTCCCCAGAATCTTATTTCCTCGTTTATTTTCATATCTTATGTATTCAATATTTAAAAATATTCCTTCCTCTGATTTTTCTACCTTTCCTTTCTTTTTGTTTTTTTTTAAGATTTCATTTATTTGTCAGAGAGAAGGAGAAAGCACACCCAGGGTGAGCAGCAGGCAGAGGAAGAGAGAGAAGCAGACTCCCTGCTGAGCAGGTAGCCGGGTGCAGGACTCAATCCCAGGACCCTGGGATCATAACCGGAGCCAAAAGCAGACACTTAAAAGACTGAGCCACCCAGGCGCCCTATCTTTCCTTTCTATTTCTTCCAAGATTTGCTAGATTGTGAATTGTAAAGGTGCAGGAACTTTGTTGCTTTCTGATCAACATTGTTTCAAAGAGTTCTAGCACAGGGCCTGACTAGGAGAAAATATACATAATAAATGAATAGCATTTAGAAAGTTCTTCACTGACTGTGGACCACAATCATCCAGTGACAGGTAAGGGATGAGAAGTCACTGAGAAGTTTCCTGAGGCTTTGGGACAAGAGGCCCACACATCCTCTTCCAATAATTTAATAAAATCTATCAACCAAACAAACAAAAGTTTTGCAAAGAGGTGACAGGTAAGACAGAGACTGGCTTTTTGACTAAGTATAAATGTGATTCCTAGGATATTAAGAAATGCATCTGATGTCCTCATTAAATTCACTTCATTAAAGATAAACTCCTTTATTCCGTATAGATATAGATTCAGATATTAGATATAAATATGGGTATAGATAGATATGGATAGGTACATAATCTTTTTTTAAAGATTTTATTTGTCAGAGAGAGCACAAGCACTGGGAGCTGCAGGCAGAGGGAGAAGCAGGCTTCCCGCTGAGCAAGCAGCCTGATGCAGGACTCAATCCCCAGACCCCAGAATCATGACCTGAGCCACAGGCAGACACTTAATTGACTGAGCCACCCAGGCATTCCTATGATCTTAAGATATATATGCCTCCGGAGGTGACCGTATTCACCCCATCTCTGGCAAAATCAACTCATCCTCCAATCACATCAAACATAGATTATCAAATCTATAAATGTTCTCTTATTTTTTTAGGTTTTTAGATTCAAGAAACTGTAACTCTACTAAAGAAGGCTTTTTGCACACTTTTGCACCCAGTTTATGACATTTACTGTTTTAATCTAATAATTTTATTATTTAAAATATTACCTTAAACTTCATTTATTTAGGTACATTTCTATTTGCCAGGGCCTATATTATCCAGTTATTGCTATAAAGTAGTAAACAAACTTGCATTATAATGTGATTTTGTCTTGTTAATGTGAAGAATTAACAGTTTTTGAGGATTTCAATTATCCTTAGTGTCTTGAAGTAAAGCCTACTTGGTCATTGTATTCTCTTAATAAACTGTTAGATTAATTTGCAAATTATTGTTTAGTTTTTTTGCATTAATATTTGTGCTTTTTTCATATAAATATCAAGCAATCATACTTCACATGAAATCCAGCTATTTTTGAATAAACCACTTTTCTTGATTCATTTAACATGCAATATGCATCCTATGTGATTTCCATTATACCTGATTTGTTTTGAACTCTACTGTTCTTCATTTATTTACTCTCCAATACAGCTTTGGAGAATGTACTGATCTCATAGAGCAGGACATTCCTCACTGTTCTTTTTATTTACAAGACGTCATATTTATTCTTTTTCATTTTTCCCTTTCATTTGAACTATGAAATTAAATATCAAATTTAAAAAGCTTAGTGTGATTTAAATATTAGTGATACTGAATTGAATTTAAAATTTGAAGAGAATTTATATCTTTACAATATTGACTCTTCTCATTTAAGAATATAGTCAGCATACAGTTACTCAGATCTTTTAGGTCCTCTTTAATTTGGGGGAAATCTTGAAAATTACTTTAAGGGTTTAGGACAAATTTCATAATCTTAATGAGTATTTTGAAGGTTACCTTTTTATATTAAATTTTCTAATTGGCCATTGTTGAAGTAAAGAGATCTATATTTTTAGTAATATTAAATATTAAATTCATATCCATTCATCTTAAAAACTCTTAATAGCATATAGCTTTTGAATAGAATAGAATCTTGGTAGACAATCATATTGATTGTGAATAATGACTTTTGTAATTTTCTTTCCAATATCTTACACATCATATTGATTTTTCTTATCTCACTTGATTTCTTGGGTCTTATTCTTGCTTTTAATAGAATTTTCCAAATTTATACTGTTAAACAGTATAACATTGTCTATAGGCTTTTGGAAGGTTAACAATATTCATTCTAGTCCTAGATCCTTATAAATTTTATCAGGTGTGGATTTTAATTTTATCAAATACTCTCCATAAACTAACTCATAGAGTAATATAATGTAATTTTTTTCTTGGTTAATATGATAAAAACATTAATATTTGTATTTTTAGATAACAGCTACTGGCCATGCTATTTTTCAAATAAATTGCTAATTTTAATTATCTTTCTTTCCATTTTTTTAACTATCAAATTTATACTAATCTTAAAGAATTCATTGGGAAACTATTGGTTTCTCAAATATTATGGACTAATTTAAATTTCATAATATTTCTTTGTGATAGTAAGAGGAATGTGTGCTCATGACTTTCTGGATCTGCCACTTTTTTTAGATGTGTATGTATTGTTTATTTAAAATAATTCTACCATAATCAATACTAATATGTTTTCTTCTTATTTTGGGTTCAATATTCAAATTTTCCTATAATATCCACTTCATCCAGAATTTCAAAACTTTAAATATAAATATGAACTCAAATTCTTTTATACAGTAATTCCTATCTGTAGTTTTTACTTCTTTTGCATTCAATTTTTAATGAGATTTGCCAAACAATATATCTTTGTCACTTTACTGGTCTTTTTAATGAAGTCTTTTGATTTTTACTGATTTTTTTTATTATTATTGCATTTTTCTTCTTATTTCTCATTTTATCAACATTAATTCTTCCTTTTGATTTACATGTTTATTTCATTGTTCATTTGCTAGTTTTTTTTTCAAATGAATGACTACTTAACTTTCAATTTTTTTCTCGATTTTGAGAAACACTTTATTGAGAGAGTATGTGTCTTCTTTTTTTTTTTTTAGATATTTATTTATTTATTTATTTATTTATTTATTTATTTAGAGCATGAGTGGGAAGAGGGACAGAGGGAGAGGGAGAGAGAGAATCTCAAACAGGCTCCACACTGAGTGCAGTGCCTGGTGTGGCGCTTGATCTCACAACCCCAAGATCATGACCTGAGTCAAAATCAAGAGTTGGACATTTAACTGATTGAATCCCCCCAGGTGCCCTAGGATGTGCCTTTTTTCCCTGGTATTTCTCTTGCATTTACAATCAAGCCAGAAACCTGATGTCCACTAGACTTTTATGTTAAAAAGAAGACAGCAAGCACAAAATGGAGTCATTTGTGCTAAACTTTTGCCACATCAGCAAACCAAGACTTAACTGACTGCAACTTCAACCGCCTAGGAATGTAACCTTTATCCAATCAACAGGGTTAACACTAATGAGATAGTCCTCCAGATAGGGCCAACCATACTCCTTAGGAAGGAGACCTTGCCGGAAACAATGCATTATTTGCTAAGAAGTTCCTTTTTCCGCTACCTTTCCACCTTTCAAAGTCTTTCCCTTTTTACACCTCAGAGCAGTTCCTTTCTTTCGCTAGATGGGATGCTACTGATTAAAGAATTGCTAAATAAAGCCAGTTAAATCTTCAAATTTACTCCGCTGACTTTTGCTATTTAACAGTTATTATTACTATTTTATAGATACGGAGACTGACGGGCCAACAAGTTAACTACATTACCCAAGTTCCTTTACAATTTAGTGATAGAAATAATTTCAATCATGAAAGACTTTGATTCCCAATCCTATGTTCCAAACCACAATATCACAATGCAGACACACAATGCAAAAACCACAATATCACAATATGCAACTAAAGCAGAAATTTGATTTTTCATTTAAACTTATCCAGTTTTTATCCCATCATTTAAAATGCCAGATTCAATGTCCATATATTTTTCAATAAGGAAGACAAAGTAATTTATCATATTATCATATCTTAATTTAAGAACGAAGTTTCCAAGTTTGTGATAACGATCATAGCCAAGTTCATTGAATGCCTCTGTGTTTGCATTTA
The DNA here is from genome assembly GCF_023065955.2 of Ursus arctos. Taxonomy (NCBI): domain Eukaryota; kingdom Metazoa; phylum Chordata; class Mammalia; order Carnivora; family Ursidae; genus Ursus; species Ursus arctos. The sequence goes on along the minus strand of NW_026622985.1, from coordinate 22,183,029 downwards.
TAAGAAATGGAAACAATGTCATATTAACAAAAGACAATATATTTTTACTTCAATTAATTTTCTATGAACCCCAAAATAACTCACAAAACAAATCTAATTAGACTACACTCTAAGAAGATACAGGGATATAATACTAGGACAAAGGAGACACCTTAGTTAACTAAACCTATAATCAAGGATATCACCTGTTTGGAAGAATTCAAAACAATTTTTTGATATTGTCTACATTTTTTTATCTTAATCTGCACTGAAGCTAAAAGCACACTAGATGTTTTTTCAAACCACAACTTCTGGCAATAATCATTATCCAGCCTCCTTGAGCACCAAATTAAAAAAAAAAAAAAGATTAATCCAGCCCAACACAATATACTTGTTCTCATTACTACTGCTGTATTATCTTGTCTGTGTATTGTATTTAAAATCTAATTCTGAAGTCTTTGTGAATGCTCAGCCAAAAATGAGGTGGTAAATAAAAGCAGTTAAATTATAGTTAGTTTGGGTAATGGTTAAAATAGTTGATGCATTCTATATCAATGCAATGACATAATAAGAGAAAATACCCAAGAAATTGTATTATAAATGGATATAATCCAAGTTATCATTTCCAAGAGAAATTCACTAACTTTATATAATGCCTCTTCCAGTAACTAAATGAAGGCAGCACAGGTAATTATACCACAGAAATGATGTAATGATTCATGGGTTGAAAGGAATAAGAGAATGTGACTCATCAATGAAGATACATTTTAAGGAAAGAGCAAAGGATAGATTGGATTAAGGAGTTATAATTTAATAGTTGTCATTTCTGAAGCTTACAAGAAAACTTTACTGTAAAAAAAAATAAAAATTGTAAAAATGGTTGCCGATGGAGTGAGAGAACCAAAGCTCAAAAAAATTTTCTGAAGACAGAAAGAGAGACAGAGAGACCTTGTATGATATAGTTCTTATTCAAAATAGTTTTGGGAAATTTATTCTCTAGTTGTGTTTTCCTAAAGGCCAAATTTCAAATTTGTCTATGATCTGTGGAATATGGTGATACCCAACTTTATACATTTAAATACTATTTGCTTAAACTCTATTCACAATCATACTGTTGAGAAGGGAATTGAAAAAGGAGCTCACCAAAGATGTAAAAGGAGAATGTGGAACCAGTAGTTAGGACTTAAAAACTACTTAAATTATTATTTAAGATATAAGGTGTCCCCACTTATAATTTAGCAAAAGTCCAACCTCTATCACAATACCAAGTATTTTATAACCAAGTAAAATTTTCTTATATTCTTCCCCTAAGAAAAATCTGACATTATTAGCAATTTACAAAATAAAAGATTCCAAGACTCGACATACTCATTTAGCAACTAAAACTATACTAGCAGTTTAATATGTAAATTTGCTATAAATAGTTTTTGCTGGATAACCTAAATTAATGCTATTCTCTTTCTTTCCTTTTATGATAAACTTCCCTTTAATTTATTAATTTTTTTAAAAGATTTTACTTATTCTTTTGAGAGAGAGAGAGAGAGAGAGAGAGACACAAACCACAAGCAGGAGAGGCAGAGGCAGAGGGAGAGGGAAAAGCAGACTCCCTGCTGAGCAGGGAGCCGGAAGCGAGCCTCCATGTGGGGCTGGATCCTACGACCTAAGACAAGGCAGACACTGAACCATCTGAGCCACCCAGGTGCCCCTCCCTTTCATTCTTTTTATTTAAATTCAATTAGCCAACATATAGTACATCATTAGTTTCATATGTAGTGTTCAATAATTCATCAGTTGTGTATAACACCCAGTGCTCATCATATCACTTGTCTTCCTTAATGCCCATCACCCAATTACCCCATCCCCCGGCTCACCTCCCCTCCCTTTTATTTTAATAAGACTTTGTGGTGAACCAACTCAACTCAAAAGTGAAATTTTCATAATGACTTAAAAATAGATACAATGTATGTTGAGAATGAAAAGAACGTAACAATTGGAGAGCTGAGTCAATGACATACTGAGATTGCCAGGCTCCCTCTCCATAATTCATTTGTTTCCACAGTGCATACCACCTTCTAATATGCTATATAATTTACTTATATACATTTCTTTAATTTGTTGACCCCAACCAACTATAGAGTTGGGGGTCACCAACTATAGAGTCCTGAGAAAGACATATTTGTAGAATGAATGCATGTTTTTACAGAATGAATGAACAAAGACATAATTGAACAAGCCATCTCTCTCTTTCTTACATTTCTGGCCATAAGACCCCAAATGGGTGAGAGCCAATGTATACTTGATGAATAATATTTGTGATGTGTATAATATTCTGATCTTGGAATAAAAAGCCTCAGTGATCTCTTACTGAATTTCTGTTCAGCCTGTGACATTACATGAATAATGATTATGTAAGCAGTCTTTAACAACAAACTTAAAGCACATGTTTTCTCCAGTTTATTTTTAGGAAGAATTTAAGTTGAAAGAAAATTAAGTAAACATTTGTATTCATTGTTTTAAGGTTATTACATTTACTTAAGTTCAGATAAAAATGCAATCCCTGATTTAATATCTAATTATATTTTTAATGAAGTCATTTTGGAAGGTTTTTTATTCAAGAATACGATGACATTCCTTTTTCAACATTTGTATATAATTAGAAAACAAATAGTTGTATTCATTGACTTTAAAAAATATATTAACAAAAAAAGAAAACTATACCAAACTATTTAATATATATTCCAAGAAGATCTTTTAGATTTTATTTATGTAGAAATAAATTTAGCATACAAATACTTTGAGATTTATATCTAAATATGAAAATTGAAACACAGGGAACTGCTTTTTAAATATATATTATATGCTGGATATACACATAACTAATACAATCTTTTTAGGTGACACAAAAGAGAAGAAAATGAAAAAATTTTAGGTATAAACTGGAAAAAATCTATTTTCCATGAATAACATGGGTTTAAGTTATTTTCTTTCAAATAGATTTTTTTTAGCCTTTGCTAATGGTCACGTAACACAAACATGATCTTAAACATAAAACCACTTTCTTGGGTGGCAAACTTGAATACTTCACAGATGAATAAGATCAAAAGACTGCTCTTTCTTTTTATATATGTTTTGGTTTTATAAATTATTTTTGGAATAGAATTCATCATCACAATATTTTCCAAAAGGGATTCCAGGTAAAGTTAAGATTAAATTTAAAGTACAGTTAAGAAAACATTTAACGTATAGTCAGCCATCATCTTGTATAACATGGTATTATCTGCCCTGGTTTAAGGGCTGTGGTGGGTATTAGTGCTTTTCAGAGATATTTCTGGTTCCCCACCTTCTGATCCGTGGTAGGCTTTCATTTCCTAGTTTCTGTGAAATCAGATGAGGCCTTGTGACTTGCTCTGGCCAATGTGAGGAATTGTTGTGAGTCACTACCATGGAGAAAGATTTAAAAGCCAGCATATGATCCACCCTGTTTCCTTTGACTTCCTTAGCAACTAGTGACATTACAGATGGTGAATTTTCTTTTATTCTGCATTCCTGAGTAAGGATATCATAGAGCAGAGCCTTCAGTTAACCCTCAAGATATATGGAGAAACAAAAGATATAAATCTTTGTTATGTTAAGCCTCTGATATTTGGGCATTGTTTATTACTGAACCACATTCTAGCCGACCCTGAGTAATACAGAAATTGCTACTTTGAAGTGTGTACTGGTATTTAAAAATTATACTATGAAAACTTAGCTTAAAGTTGAGCTTTCTAGAAGCAAGGAAACTGCCATGGTGTAAATAAGGGTGTGCTGCCCATCAAATCTTTCATTTAAACAAATGGCTCAGAGAAAAGAAACATTGGAAAGCAGCAAGTTTTCCTTGCATCAAGAAGATCAAGGGACATTCAGGGGAAAAAAGTTTAAAATAGGAGATTCTGCTGTTGATGTGCACAAGTTACAGACAAATCAATGGAAGATTTTTGGGACATGGGGGGAATTGGATATAGAATCAGAAAAGGCAAAGTTCAAAAGTTAAATGGAGATTAGAGGCTACAGGATAAAGGATAATAAAGAGTCTTGGCTATTTGGAGATTGTAAAATGAGAATGGACACAGAACATTAGGAGATAATTCCAGTGGTCCCAAGGAAGACAGTTTTGTCAAGGCTGCGAGTGTTGAGGTGAGGGAAGTGCTGGGGTGCTCCTAGGCATACAGAATTCAGAGCTTACATTTAATTTTTGCTGAGGGAGGAATCACGGCTGTGGAAAAGAAGTGTTACTCCTGCTTTGCAGGCATTCTGTAGGCATCCAGAAATGGAGGTCTTCAAAGGAGTGAATCCGGTCTAAGCACATCAGTTCCCTCCTGACTTCTGCTATAAACATGCTCTAAGATCCTACAGGGCCAAACTTTCTTTAAGCACATGCACAGTCTCTTGACCACTGCCAACGGTATATTAAATCTCTCTTTTATGACACTTCTCTCTTCTATTACTAACAGTTATGTATATCTTCCATAATAGATAATAAGCTTCTTGAAGGAAATTTTTTTAAATTTATCATTATATAGTGTCTGAAATGTGTTAGGATATTGATTCTTTCACTCAATCAGTATTAAATACCAACTT